>NC_057837.1:10537500-15537500 GCF_910594005.1 Cervus elaphus
CAAACAAACTTTGGAAAATTCTTACAGGGATGGGACTACTCAACTACCTTACCCGCCTCCTCAGAAACCTGTATGTAGCTCAAGAAGCAACAATTAGAACTGGACATGGAACATCGGACTGGTTGCAAATTGGGAAAAGGGCACGTCAAGGCTGTGTACTGTCACCCGCTTATTTAACTTATATGCAGAGTACATCACGCGAAATGCCATGCTGGAGTAATTACCAGCTGGAATCAAGATAGCCGGGAGAAATATCAATAATCTCAGATATGTAGATGACACCACCCTCATGGCAGAAAGAGAAGAGGATCTAAAGATCCTCTTAAAGAAAGAGAAAGAGGAGAGTGAAAAAGCTGGCTTAAAACTCAACATTGAGGAAACGAAGATCAAGGCATCCAGTCCCATCAGTTCATGGCAGATAAATGGGAGAACAATGGAAACAGTGACAGACTTTATTTTTGGGAGCTCCAAAATCATTGCAGATGGTGACTGTACCCATGAAATTAAAAGACGCCTCCTCCTTGGAAGAAAAGATATGAACAACCTTTACAGCATATTAAAAGCAGAGATATTACTTTGCTGACAAAGGTCTGTCTAGTCAAAGCTATGGTTTTTCCAGTAATCACGAATGGATTTGTGAGTTGGACCATCAGAAAGCTGAGCACCAAAGAATTGATGCTTTTGAACTGTGGTGTTGGAGAAGACTCTTGAGGGTCTCTTGGACTGCAAGGAGTTCCAACCAGTCAGTCCTAGAGGAAACCAGTCCTGAATATTCATATGATGGATTCTGAAGCTGATGCTCCAATACTTTGGCCACCTGATATGAAGAACTGACTCACTGGAAGAGACCCTGATGCTGGGAAAGATTGAAGGCAGGAGGAGAAGGGGACGTCAGAGAATGAGGTGGTTGGATGGCATCACTGACTCGATGGACATGAGTTTGAGCAGGCTCCAGGATTTGGTGATCGACAAGGAAGACTGGCTTGCTGCAGCCCATTGGTTTGCAGAGTTGGACACAATGGAGCAACTGAACTGACACATAAGATACTAAATGCTAATGAAAGTTTTTTAAAGTGTGGCTATAATGACATTTTACTTTCTAAAGATGCTCTAAACTAATTTTCATCAGTGGTTCAAGATATTCCAGGTTTTGTTACTTACTAAAATAATTTACTTTAAATTAAAGCATGTGTACTTTAAATTAAAGATGTGTAAAATAATTTACACATCTTACTAAAATAATCTTTGAAAAAATCCTATGCAAACCCCACCTCTTTAAAGAGAAATCCAACCTAGGAAAAACTATATTCTTTCAGAAAGAAGTGTTCTATAGAGACATAGTATTAATTCCTGGTGAAGAGAACAAACTGCAGTATTAAAAATGATTCATTCTCTAAAATCTCACAGAAGGGTTTGGATTACAAGAGAAATTCAGAATTCTCAATCAAACCAATGCTAAAATTTCTAGACTCAAATATATTTGTGTACCAATGTTTATGGCAGCATTATTAACAACAGCCAGGAAGTGGAAAAACCCCAATTTCATTGACAGAGGAATGAACAAACAAAATGTGGTCTGTATAAAATATTGCTTTTCGACTGGATTCTCACAATATTTTGAATTAAAATCTTACTACAAAAGTCATTAATTTTATGACTTCAGTCCACTTCTTCTATAAAGAGGAATTATGCTACCAGTAGCAGGCAATATCAGTAAAAATACAACAAACTCTTTATTTTTTTCCCCCAATTATTTTACAATATTGTAGTGGTTTTTGCCATACGTTGACATGAATCAGCCATGGATTTACATGTGTTCCTCATCCTGAACCCCCCTCCCACCTCCCTCCCCATCCCATCCCTCTGGGTCATCCCAGTGCACCAGCCCCAAACACTTGTCTCATACATCCAACCTGGACTGGTGATCTGTTTCACACTTGATAATGTACATGTTTCGATGCTGTTCTCTCACAATAAACTCTTTAATCAAAGAGGTTTCTCACACTGTCCAAAATATTGTCATCTATTACTAGTAAAACAAATTAAAATTCTTCCTCAGTATGACAGAAATTAAGAGATTGACTCACCAATCTTGTATTTGAAAGGGTTTTCTGAAGTTGTTCAACTTTGCCCACTTGCTTTTTGATTGTAGTCTGTAACTTGGCATTTTCAATTTCAAGTCTAAAATGCAGATTTAAAATAATTATTCTCACACATAGGTTTTGGGGTTTTTTTTTTAGATTTTTTTTTGATATGGACCATTTTAAAAGTCTTTATTGAATTTACTACAACACTGCTTCTGTTTTACGTTTTGGATTTTTGGCTGTGATGCATGTGGGATCTTAGCTCCCTGACCATGGATCAAACAAACCCATACCCTCTGCCTTGGAAGGCAGAGTTTTAACCCCTGAACTCTCAAGGAAGTACTTCACACATAGGTTTTTAAAATACCACACTGTTTCTGAACAAACATCTGTAGTTCAATTATAGAGGATCTCAGTATTTTGAAAAGTAAAGGATTTGGCAACTGCACTGTTTTTCTAGTTGTGTTTTGTGGACAATCGGCTTCCCTGGTGGCTCAAACAGTAAAGAATCTGCTGGCAATACAGGAGATCCAGGTTCGATCCCTGGGTCAGGAAGATCCCCAGGACCAGGATATGGCAACCCACTCTGGGATTCTTGCCTGGAGAATTCCATGAACAGAGGACCCTGGTGGGCTATACTCCATGGGGTCATAAAGAGTTGGATGCGACTGAGTGACTAACACTTCCACTTTTCACTTGTGGATAATGTGCAAAATATGGAAACAATGGGGGGAAAATATGCATCTCAAAACAGCTCAAAGCCGAAATGTTACCCAGCTTCACAGTGATGTGTTTATCATCATTACTGATTTAATTCTCATAGTATACTGTTTATCTGCTCTATACTTCAGTTGTTTTCTGTGCTGCTTTAAATCATACCTTTGGATGTGATCCTGTGTCTTTTCAGCACATCTCATGGCCTCTGTATGTTGATCCTGTGCTTCTTGCAACTAAAAAGAGAAACAAAAGGAAAACAACTGTTGTAACTACTGATAACCTAGCGAATCCGCCATCATCACTTTCCCTTTCGTCTGCATATTGCTTACAGCTGCTTTCCTGCCATACAGCAGAGTTGAGTTGTTACAATAGACACCTTACAGTCCACAAACTGAAAATATTTACTGTCTGCCCTTTGCAGGTTACTGACCTCTCCTCTAGCACTCAAATACAACATCATCCATGCTTTAAAATAGATTTTCTGAAATAAACACACAAATTTATAAACTGGACAAATGGGGAAAGACAGAAAATTAACCTTATGGTAACATATATTTTATTTTATTCCAAGCACCACATCAGCCATCATTTTAAATACCCACATATGTGAATGACCACGGATCTTCCAGTGATTACGAGAGCTAACACTGCTGTTGGTGACAAGAGCTTCAGGGACTAGTGTGAGAGGCAGGAGCTACACAGGAGCTAGAATGCTTGGGCCTGTGCTCCAGTTCTGGGCTGTGAGTCCTGGGGCAAACTACTTAACCTTTCTGCATCTCAGTTTCTCCATCCAGAAAATGGAGATAATGGTAGCATCAACCTCAGTGGGATGCTGGGAAGATTAAACTGGGGACTATACATAATGTATTGAGAAGAGGACGTGGCACACAGTAAGAGCTGTTTGTAATTGGCGTTATTACGGTCGCTGTATTTTACCTGTAAACCAATTTGGTATTTCAGGCAGACGGCATGACAACGGAAGTGGTCTTCTACACAAGTCACAGTGAACTCACTCTCCATACCGTTGCAAGGGGGCAGTAAGGGGGAGGCATGAGGCCCAGAACACACGTGTCCAATACTTGAAAAACGTTCACTGACTCCACTAACCAACGAGGACTTCAGTACTTTTCTCCACTTACAATAATTGGTAACTTACTTCCTCTCTGTCCTACTCAGTGGACAATGACCACCACTTAATATGCAAATAGCACCTCCCGAACAGAGTGGTACAGAACATCACATGACCGTCAGAGCAAGGGTGAAGTCACTGCCATGGAAACATTACCCGACTGCTAAATCAAAGTTCTGAATCAATTCATTCCCAGAGACTGTTAATGTCTAGCAAGTACTCGGATGAGAAAATTAAGGTTACCAGGTATGGATATCAGAGAAGCCATCCCCAGAAACTGAGGCTAGGAAGGTTAGAAATCCATAGAGGCCTGAAAGGCTAGATATCCATAAATCCCACTTCTGGCTGCGTAATGAAGGAACCCAAATTTACATTTTACTACCTGAGTCAGGGGGGGAAAATGAGCATTTAATTGAACAATTCTCTATTAGACTAAGCACTTTCAATTTTACAGTTAATTACTTTAAATACATTTTAATAAAAGTTTTACTATACCAGCATCTCCAAGAAGAAATTATTGGTATGGATGAAGTTCCTAGTTGTATTAACAACTGTTAAGCTAAACTATTTTCCATTTATGCAAGACAAGTGCTCTGCATATTAAGAAATACTCCCTGTTAGACTAATGTATACTTAGACAAGATTCCCCCTCATGAGAAAAATGGCAATGCAAAATGAAGGGCTATACTGTACTTCAGAGACTAGATGACAGGGCTGAAGAGAAAAGGCTCAGTGAGAGCTGGACAGTCAGGAAAGCTCTGGGGGGGAGAGGCTGGGCAGCAGGTCTGAATAAATGGAGGACTACCCAAGAGGAATAGGAACTGTCAAGACAGAAAGGACAGTCTGAGCAAAGGCAAGAAAAGGAGAAATCAGCCAGTGAACTCTGAGGATAAAATCCAACCACAGGGAAATAAAAACATGTCCATCCAGAAATGTGTAAGTCAGTGCTCACAGCAGGATTATTTGTAGCCGCAAAGTGGAAACAACCCAAATCTCCATCAACTTATGAATGGATAAATGGCTTAGCCACGTACTGTTTCTTGTTTGACAATCCACAGAAATGGAAGAACTGATAACGTGTTATAACATGGATGAAGAGCGAAAACATGACATCAAATGGGAAAAGTTAACCACAAAGGATCACACACTGTGTGATTCCATTTATGTGAACTACCCAGAACAGGCACGTCCACACAGACGGATATTAGATTGGGGGATGCCTGGGGCTGAGGGAGAGGAGGGGGCCGTAGGTGGTGGCTAAGGGATGCAGGGTTTCTTTTGGGGGGTGATGGAAATGCTCTCAAATTGACTGTGCTCACAGGTGACACCTCTCTAGACTAAGAGATACTGAACTACACACTTGGAATGGGTGAATTATATGATATGTCAATTATATCTCAATAGCTTTTTAAAAAATCCAAAGGCACGATCTAGATAATGTTCTTAATTATTTTGCATGTACATACTATACTCCATCTGAGTACCTCCTTGCTTTTACAATATATCTAAAATAAATAGAAAAGAAGGCAATGCCTATATTCAACTGGTTTGTATAATACCCTTTCTGCACAAGTTATTCTGAAATTCACGAAATAAATATATACAGAACTCTACAGCCATTCACCAAAGGGAAGATGAGAAATGATAATTTTCCGGAAACTTCCATTAAACATTATCCTCTGATTTTATCTGGCTTGCTTCATCACGGTAATACAGCTATCACTAAAAAAAAATATTGTTCAATAGAAAAAAAAGTCTCTCAACTTGTGTGAACAATGATGCACATTTCTCCACTTTCCTAAGAGTAAATAACATAAGTAAATAATATATAATGCAAATGGCAGAATGAAAGTCAGAGTCTAAGAAATGAGTGCATTCTAAAGATAATAAAACTGTAGTAAATTACTTGTAATGAGAATACAAAAGAAAGCTATGAAAATGAGTGTCCTAAAACACTTTATCCTATACATTAACTGTCGACACATTTACTTTCACACGTACCTGACTTGGGAGTTGATGGAACTTGCTCTTTAAATCCTGTATCTCATCTTCTAAGTTGGCACAGCTACGTGCCATGCCTTCCCGTGCAGCCTCCGACATAGACCACTTTTTGAGGCCATCAGCCAGTTCTTGCCGAAGTTGTCTCATATCTGCCTAATAAGATTCTCTGTCACTGAGTTTATCAAATCACTTTACTATGACGTTGTGTTAATAATAGATAACTCCAACATACGGACTTTGAAAACCATGGCCAGAGATCTTTGACTATTAAAACCTAGTCCAGTAATAGCACACCGAGTGGCCTATCAACAAAAACTTTCTTCAGAACTGGGAATGAGCCTGCCCAACAAGGCGGGACAAAATGGTCATGAAACGCCCCCCAAAGTATGGTCGGATTTATGACCACAAGGAGGCCAGGTCAAATTGGCCTGACCGAGAGCACTGCCAAAGACTGAACAACAAAGGCATTTGCCATCTGCCTTTATGGAGATTGAACCCCATGCTGTTATAGCTGTTGACCTTCAACAGTCCCTGAGGGAGTTCAGGGTGGAGTGAGGCACTCTGTGCTCCAGGGAATCTGATGGGGCAGGTCTTTAGATGGTTGGATGTTATTAGGAACAGATTTCATGGTCTCAATCCTTGCATCTCTCCTCATGTCTAGAGAAGCACTAAATGCCTTCATGGTGACATCAGATCCTCATGACTAACAAAAAACCTCTTGTAAAGTGAGTGCTTCATGGTATTGAACTCCCCCTTCACCAAAACCTCATATATTGACCTTCCCCCACTGCCGCTTTGGAACAGTCTCTCAGGGCTATCTGAGATGCTGCCTCCAGGGCTGCAGTTCTCATTTTGCCCCAAATAAAACTTAACTCGCAAAGAGAAAAGAAAAGAAAAGAAAAGAAAACCATGACCACACACAGCAACTCACCTTCTTTTGCCTCCTCACTGAATCTGGTTAGACACAGAAGGGGCCACCCTCTGCCTTCCTGATATTAAGTTACTCAGACAGAAGATGCAGACCCACTGTCCATGCCCTACCCCTCCCAATAAATCTGCAGAGCTTCACCACCTCACAACCAGAAAGAAATGGGTGTGAATGTGCAACAAGTGGTGAAAAGTTCCACCCTGTGGAACATTTTCCCTCTTTCTTTATTAGAGGCTTTGGTTAACTTCAGACATCTTCACATATTGCAACCAGTGCTCAGATCTTGCCAACAGATTCCTATCCCAGCAGAAAAATGAGGCCATTCCCTTGGGGCTTATCCATCTGATACCTGGTCGTGTGTCTATGTTAATCCCAGACTCCTACTCTCCCCCTGCCCCCCGCCTCTGCCCGTGGCTGACCACCAGGCGCCCCTGCGGAGCACAGGGGCTCTGCTCAGTGCCCTGCAGTCACCTGCCTGGGAGAGGACCTGGGAGAGAACGGATACGTGTGTAACTGCACCAACGCAGAAGTATAAACCAACTACACTCCAACACAGAAGAAAAATACAATCTGCAAATGAGGTTGCTCCCATGGCCCTCAGGGAGCCTCGACAGCCTGGCCTCCACCTGCCTCTGGGCCGTGGCCCCTACAGCCCGCTCCCTGACTCCCTCCATTCCTGCTGCTCTCAAGTCCTGCCACGCTTCATTTTTAGTGGACACGCTTGTATCTAAATGGTAGTAACTGATACTGAAAATGAGAATTATGAGTAAATTGTTTGTAAACATATTCTAAGTTAATAGCATAAATAGCAGTGGGAAGATTAAAACAAGAAGAGCTTGGTTAAAAGCTCACCACTTGAGTCCCAAATTATGATTTAATGACAAATATATTTAAATGACTTGTCAATGAATTCTCAATTTAATGACAACTCTTTAAAGAGTTGAGGGGCCATAAGACTAAATGATTCAAGACTGAAATGTTTTCCAAGCTAATTCAAATTTACATGAATAAAATTAAAATTATACCAACAAGTATGACAAAAAGGTATGACAAGCTACTGAAACCAAGCTACTATATATAAGTGATAGCATCTGGGAAACATGGAATTGACTGTCAAGGTAATCCATGTAACTGAAGCTTAATTTCAGAATATTCATTTTAGGTATGAGCGTTTCTTTTATCTGCTTCATCATTATACCAACATGTGGTAACATAAAGATTAAAATTATTATCTTAATAGTAAAAGATTAAATTACTAAAACCTGTCTATATTAAAAATTTAGAACTTAAGCTCTTAACATTTCACAAGTGACATGATGTCTCCACTCAAAGTGAAGCATCTCCCGGGTCTAATTTTTATTTGCTGGATACAAGATGTACTTTTAGGCTTGTTTAGAGATCATATATTCACAGCCTGTGTATTTTTTCACTCAATTAGATTCACCATTTAGCCAGAATCAAGAATCATTTTGAATTTTCTTTCAGAAAGTCTGAGAATTATTTCTCCATCTGGATACTTACTTTTCCTTCTGCTTCCTCATTTTCATACTGACACATTCTCTCTTCTAAATGATTGCATTTGTTGATTAACTCCTTGTTTCTTTCCTCCAGCATCAGACGTTGTTTCTCACTTTCAGCATGAAGTTTTCTCACCATCTGCTGAAAATGGTCTTGGATGCTAATGACTGTCTTCTCTTTACTGTCAGCTTTGTTTTGTGCATCATCCAGGTGCTGTCGGAGCAACATATTTTCACTCTGGAGTTGAGATAATCTCTCCTCTAAGGATTCCTGCTTTCCAAGGTTTTCATTCACTTTGCCTTGTTCATTCTGGTCCATGTGTTCAATTTCCTGCTTTTGACACTCTGCTTGGCGTAGGTCTCTCTGGACACATTCTAACTTCAAAGTCTTTCCTCTGAGATCATCTCTCGTCTGATGCGGCTTCATTTTTAGCTTATTGAATTTACTTTCCACTTTAGGAAGTTGCTGGGAAGCCGTCTCCCTGTTACTTTTCAGCTTAGTCACATGGCACTTCATTTGGTCCTGCAAGCATAACCTCTCATCGTGTGCTTTCTGGAAGGCAAGTTCCAGGTCTCTCTGTGATGTCTGACCTTGCTCATGATCGTGAATGGCAGCAGCCAGTCTAGAACGGTAGGATTCCACTTTTGTCTCCCGTCTGTGTCTGCTTTGTCTATTGTTCTCCAGCTCAGAGTTGAGCATTGTATTCTCAGCTCCCAGAACAGTAAGCTGACCAGTATACTGGAATATAGTCTGTGTGAATATTTCCTCTATCGATTTCATTGCCTGTTGAAGATTTTCAATATCCTCAGAATATTTCTTCTCATTTTCCCAATTCTGATTTTTTACTGCATCTATTTCCAGTCTTAGGCTGGCTATTTCATCCTGCAGCATGTGGTATTTGCGTAACAGATCTTTGGCTTTTCTACCACTATCAGAAACCTAAGTGAAACAAAGGAAACTTGTAGTTAGTACTCAGTAAAATGACATTTCATTATTTCCTCCGAAATGAAACACTAACCTGTATGTTTATACAATGAAAAGACTACAACAAGTGGCTCTCCAAACAGAAAAATAAAGGTTTGATACAAACCTCAAACTTCATACAAGCAGAAACTTCCAAAGGTTCAAAAACTTAATTGAAGACAATGAATCCATGAAAGGAGAAAGACATTCCAAGCGACTTTTCAAGAAGCTCAGAACTGAAAAGGCTTTTTCTGAACCACAGCGAAGCCAGAAGGCATAAAATAAAAGACTTATAGATTTGAGTACACTTAAAACTTGCACCTGATGTGGAATATTTATACAATGGAAAACTACATAGCCATGAAAAAGAATGAAATAATGCAATATGCATCAACAGAGGTGGACCTAGACATTATCACACTATGTGAGGTAAGTCAGACAAAGACAAATAGTATACCATACTGCTAATATGTGTGGAATCTAAACTGAATTTATTTACCAAACAGAAAGAGACTCACAAACATAGAAAACAAACTTATGGTCACCATGGGGGAAAGGAGGGTAGGGGAAGGGATAAATAAGGAGGTTGGGTTTAACATATACCATTATATACAGACGAGTGTATATAAAATAACCAATAGGATCTACTGTACAACATTACGGAGAAGGCAATGGCACCCCACTCAAGTACTCTTGCCTGGAAAATCCCATGGACGGAGGAGCCTGGTGGGCTGCAGCCCATGGGGTCGCGAAGAGTCGGACATGACTGAGAGAATTTACTTTCACTTTTCACTTTTATGCACTGGAGAAGGAAATGGCGACCCACTCCAGGGTTCTTGCCTGGAGAATCCCAGGGATGGGGTCGCACAGAGTCGGACACGACTAAAGTGACTTAGCAGTAGCAGCACAATATTAGGAACTACACTTAACATTCTACAAGAAGAATCTGAAAAGGAATATGTGTGTGTGTGTGTGTGTGTGTGTGTGTGTGTGTGTGTGTGTGTGATATTCACTCAGTCATGTCCAACTCTTTGCAACGCCACAGACTGTAGCCCGCCAGGCGCCTCTGTCCATGGAATTCCCCAAGCAAGCATACTGGAGAGGGCGCCAGTTTCTTCTCCAGGGGATCTTCCCAACCCAAGGATCGAACCCAGGTCTCCTGCTTTGCGCGTGGATTCTTTACAGTCTGAGCTGGCAGGGAAGCCCATTTACATAATATACACACACATATACATATATGTCTGAATCACTGTGCTGTATACCTGAAACTGACGCAATATTGTAAATCAACTGTGATTCAATAAACACCACCACTCGCTACCTTTAAAAACACTGCATCTGATAGCTCCTACACAGCTACTTCACAGCAAGAGCTTTAGCTCTGTATATATTTAAATAGATTATATTTTGTAAAGAAATTGTTTTCTTTGTAAAGAAATGCTACCTCTCTAACATTTTAGTAGGCAATTACAGACTTATACCTATTGACAACTGTTTAAGCACTTCTACAAACATCAATTAACTCATTAGCGATAATGATTCTGGAAAGGAAGAAGTTAAAACTATGGAAGTAAGCTGCAGGCTTTTCACCAGGTCTTCTGCCTCTACTAGTCCTCTTACATCAAACCACAGTCACTTCTCTAGTACAAACATATCAACAGAAACTAATCCTCCTATTTCATTCATGGTACATACACTAATGGTAAAAAAGGTAAAATTCAGAGAGCTCTTCTTAGAGAATCATGAGATTGTTTTCTGCTGCAGTAACTTTCATTATCTCTTCATATTGTTTAAAATAGTAAGATGGGGGAATACAATGAGAAACATAATTATCACTAAATGTATACTATGGCATATCTATCACTGTTTTCAAAAGTCCCTTGTACTGAAGGAGGACACTACACAGAGCAGAGGGTTCATTTTCTCAGATGTGCAAGAATGACTTCCAAAGTATGGTCTCTGAACTGCCTGTACTTTCCCTCCTTACCTTCAGTGGAAGTGGTAAATTAACCTAATGATCAAGGAAGGGAAATCACTACTAAATACCAGCACAGCTACTGTTAGTAGCAAGTTTTTTTTTTACTTTTTTTTCCTTGGTGGGAGGGGACTTTTATAAGTTTATTCCAAAGAAACAATTTTTTAAAGTGTACAAAAGTATTTTTACAACTGATGTTGCAGGGTTTTTTTTTTTTTTTTTACAAACAAAAATTAGTTTATTTACAAAAAATACAATAATTACAAAGAGTATAAATTGAGATGATGTCTCCTCTTCCTGTGACAAAAAGTAATAGCCTTTACTTTCAGATGAGGGTTTCTGTTATATAATGCACACTGAGTGGTCAGCTGCTCTTGTTTATGCTTTTCTAAATAACAGCAGGAGGCCTACTAATGATAGGTACATAGGTCATTTCCCTCAAATCTTATTTCCAGTACTATGCACAAGTCCAACACAATTGGAACAGAACAAGGTAAGACAGCATTGAACTGAAAAAGCTTTACCCCAACAGTAAAGTGTGATTTTTCTTTAAGTATTAACCTAGTGGTTTAGAACTGAAACCTAATTTTTGGCTTTAAAAAAAGAGTCCACTATGATTTTTAATGGGCAGAACAATTCTACAGCCAACATCACCTGGCTAGCTTTCCACATTGCCATTTAAGAAACAGATTTCTATAGTATTCAATTCTGTGTGCTTTTCATCTTACGGTTTCTAATCAGAGTCACTGCTGCTGCTTGAGGAGTCCGTTGACATAACCTCGACATCATCCTCGTTTTCTTTGTTGTGCCCTGGAGGTTCCAACAGAAAGTCATGACTGTGGTTTGGTGGCAACATGTTCCTCGCCATGTCATTTGACTGCCAGGGATACTGTGGAGCAAGGACATCTGGCAGTCTGCCCGCTGCAAGTGCGTCCCCTGGGAGATGACCATTTACTCCATTAGTGGAAGGATTGTTCATCTGACCCAGTAATCCACTTCTCATCTCCAAATCAGTTGGGTATGGTCTCCGTGGGTCCCCTGGGACCCAGGTCAGTGGGGCACACACAGCATTACTTGCACTAATCCTATGTGCATACTTAATTATTTCTTCAGAGGAAATAGCACCTTTTCTTGCTTTTTCTATTGACTTGAGTTTTTCTTTTGCTTGGTAAATAGCTGTTGCCAGTATCTGTTCTGCTTCCTTTAGCTGTTTTTGTAGTTGCTGAATATCACTGTCTCTCTTTTCTACTTCTTTTTCTAAAACTTGCATTTCATGATGGATTTTTCCCTGATTAAGTGCCAATTTCATTAGCTCCTGAAATTCCCCATCTCTGTGAATTAACAACTCCAGGACCTGGTTCTCCTCTCCAGACTGTAGCAACTTTTGGTTTCTCGAAATTGCCAGCATTTCTGTAAGTTCTCTCGATAAGACCTCCAGATCTTCCAGCGCTGACAGCAGCCGCTCTCGCGTGCTATTACCGCCGGCATCTCCTAAGCCGCCGCCCGGCCGCTCCTTCTCCTTCTAGCCGCTCGATGCCGCCGCCATGCTGTCCCCAGACCCTGATGTTGCAGTTTTTACAAACTGAAAAACTGTAAACGATGTGAAAAGGCCGTTGACAGGGCACTGGTTACAGAAACGAGAGTGGAGCCGGGGCGGACTCTGACTGAGACACCGGAGGTGATGCGGGCGAGGAGGGACGCACACGCTCCCCGCAGAGCACAAGGACATGTGCGCAGCGCAGTCGACGGGGGAGCACACGCGGTCTGCCTGGCCTAAACCGCAGTCAGGGTGCCTGCTCCTTCGAGATTTTTTTGAGATTAATTCCTATGGAAAATATTAAAGGCCTCTCCTTGGATGAGGCCATGGTGTGTCCCTACCTGACTGCTGTAGACAAATGGATTTGAATTACAAATAGCACTTTCCCAAGCTCTTCCCGAGAGCTTTTCGTTGTGGGAGATCTGCTGCTAGGACCTCAGGGATGGGACCCCGTCCGTGTTGGAGAGGGACATTGGGTGGGGGAGTGAGTTTCTCTGCTCTGAGATGCCACTGAGAGCTCTGCAGAAAGAAGGACAATCAACTTCAAGAGTGTCTGGTTTCTACCAACTGCTGGAAAAATCCACGGGGGACATTCCTGCACTTCGCGAGGACGCCAGTTAAACACACGTGTCCTTGAGGACTCTACTGTGAGGGAGAACCCAGCTGGGAAAGCTGGAGCCAGCTCTGAGCTGTTCATGGGGCAGGTGGACTGAGGGCTGACGGGCACAGAGGGAGGGGGTCCACGACCCTCAGCCACCTGCCAGATGGCAAGGGGGAATTTTTAGAGTAAAGCATGTCGCCATCCTCGGAAGCAGTTTCAGATGACTGAGTTAAGTCATCAAGGTCATTCACATAATTAATTTGGTCTTTGACCTACACATAAATAATACTGTTTCACAATGTCCTTAAAATATGTATAAAATATACCAAGTGTACAAAGGTGATAAATATCTTAATCAAAGCAAAAGCAGAGGCTTCTTAAAAGAACAGGTTTTTATCAACAGGATAACTTTATCAACAGAGTTTCTAAATTATGTTTTCAAAGTAAATGTCTCTTCAACAAAGGAAGATTTTCTGTGTTGCCATTATTCCTTTTACAAACTATTTTTTAGAGGATAATATATTTTAAAGTTAATTTGTTTTTTTTTTTTTTTTTACTTTACCTTCTTCTTTTCATATGCTGTTTTCCTTGCAGGCCTAAAAAAAAAAAAATGATTCTTTTCAGGCTAAAATTTAATAACTCAAAAATATAAACAATATCTAACTGATTTTTTATATAACATATTTGTATTCATAAGTAATTTCTATAAAAGGATGAAACAATAAAAAAGAGTAGCATTAAAGGACAAAGAAAATATATCTGTAATATTAATAAAACATTAAATTTAGATTAAAGGAAAAGGAAAAACCTAACATTACTTGCGTTATATGATAGAAGCAGTTTACCAGGGGTTTTTTGCAGTTGTCATTTTTAATAAGAACTAACTTTTATGGCAATAAAACCTATCTCGGAAGTATTCCCTAAGTCCTTATAAGAAAGAAACCCATTTTTTATCACCATGATATTAGGTTTTTGAGGGCTTATTATGCAACGGCTATGCATATTATGCATTTTAATCCTCACGATCATTCTGGGAGAGAGGTAATATATTAGACCCTTTAGATAGGAAGAGATGGAGCAAAGAAAGGCTGAGGAACGTGCCCAGGACCACACAGCAGTTCACCAACAGCCCAGAATTCAAACCCAGGGAATCTGGCCTGAACGCTGCTGTTCCAAAATATGCTGAGAAAGTGATATTGAAAAGTCTTTTTAATTAATATGATACCAAATGAATCTATATTATTTCATGTCTAGCTATAACTACAAATGATAATTCTGAATCTTAAAAACATATTTCTAACAAACAAAAAGACTAGATGTAGGCAATATTGGAAATCTACTTTCAATAAAGATTTGTTTTTTGTAAAGAAATTCACCAGTACACATTCATTCAACCATTCTGCTGATTCTTTATGCATCTGACATACACTTACTGAGCACATAATATGTGTTAAGGACACTTTTAGTACAGAAAGCATGGTTTTTGTCATTTAGATCTTTATCATCCAAAGTAATAAACTGTAAAAGATTGTGAATTGTTTCTATTGAAAATAAACAAATTTTCTATTGAAAATAAATAAATAAAATAAACAAAACTCCCTTTTTCCCTGCAAGCTATAAACAACTATGAAGTTAATATGATGTGATGTTTCAGAGTACCTTACAAAATCATAGCTACCCACGATGATACTATCAACTAGAATCAACAAGGAATGATTAAATCCTATTCAGTATAACCTAAGCATTTGTAAATTCATGATTATATAATTTTTTTAAATGTATGTATGATAGAATTAACTTAAGTAATCATCTACATATTTGTTTACATAAGAATATTACACTTCAGAGCCAATGAACGAGCCCTTACCAAAAACTACATATGAACAGGAGTACATTTGTACATAATAATCATGTACAATAAAAATAATGTACAATTAATTTATTGTAATAGTTTAAAGATTATGTCATACAATCAATAAGCTTTCAAATATTGGAAATGCAAATAAGATTAAACTCAATAGACACTTCCTCCGCTGGCTCATTTCCAAAAGCATACACACTCTACAAGCTCCCCTCTCAACATGAAACAAGAAACTCCTTTCAACTCCACATTCCTCCTCAGTTACCATCCAGGTGTCCATTTCTGGCCCAGGAAATACTCCCTACGGAGCTGTTTACGTGTGTTCACTGCAGTCCAGCTTCCAAGTGGACTCTTTACTGAAACAACTTCCGGCCAAAAGCTCGGATCCTCTCCTTCACCTTTCCACTGTGTTCATCCAGTAGAGTTGAGGATTCTCTTCTCTTGGCCCATATGCTATATTATGCTGCTCTATTTCCAGAAGTATTCAGTGCTAATATTTCTTCCCCTAGAAATAAAGAATTTGTCCATGTTACCTGCTGTCATCTTGATCCACCTTCCTTAAAATGCTGTCATCGTTCACGTGCAGCAGACCATCAGTCAGTGAATTGGTCTTTTCAAATACTGGTGCAATCACACATTCTTCTGGTGTCCATTTGTCATTGTTCTTTCTCTCTATTTCCTTCCTGGGCATGCCAGGTTCACTACTTGAAAAAATCCACAAAAAAGCCAATGTTTTCAAATAATTCGACTAATAAAGAACAAAAAAACAATTCTTGTAAAATTCCAACTCTTACCCATCTTAAGTCATTGATTAATTCACAAAACAGTTATGAAGTACCAACCATATGCAAGAAAACAAATTCTTCCTTCAAACACAGATACACAATTATGATATAATATGATATGGAAGAGTTGACATATGAAAGTGATAAGTGAAATAAGGAAGGCTTTATGGAAGAAGTGAAGAGAGGAGGTCAAAAGGAAGAGAAAACCGAGAAATCGTTCTACTGGGAGATTAGAATGTGAGTACACAGATCAGGCACACGGCATCTGGGTTGTTTCCTAGGAACCTGGAAGGAAAAGTACAAAACACATGAAAGAAAGTAGAGAGATGCATCTGGAAAGACATTGGGAAGAACCTCAAGGGCTATACACTGAAAACCTCAAGTCCACTGGCTAAGCACAGTGATTCTTAGACATGGGAGTCATGATTAGATTTACACTATATATAATTCTTTGCTTTTAAAAACAGTAATATTTAATCTAGGAATTTCCCTGGTACTCCAGTGCTTAGGAATCTGCCTGCTCATGCAGGGGGCACAGGTTCGATCCCTGGTCAGGGAAGACAGCACATGCCTCACGCAGAGCAATGAATCCTGTGCTCCACAACCACTGAAGCCAGCACCCTAGAGCCCACGCTCAGCATCAAGAGAAGCCACCACAATGAGAAGCCCAAGCACTGCAGCTGCAAAGAACCAGCGCAGCCAAATAAATTACAGGAGAAAAAAAAAAAAAAAAAAGAACCTCAAAGAAAAAAGTAACACTTAATTTAGATGATTTTTAAAATGACATGTGGCACATCCACCATGAAAGAAGAAATCAAATTTAGTGGGGCGGGGGGTGGGGCAGTTTACTTGTAAACCACCCACATGATGGGGTGACGTCAGCATCATGGATGAAAGGCAGGTGCCTCATCAGTTCTCCTGCCACCAACAGCAATTTGGCCTCCATCCATGGACATACTCAAAGTGCTAGGAGGAGAAAACTGCCAACCAAGAGGACTCGATCCAGAAAAGTTGTCTTTCAGAAATGAAGGAGAAACAAAAACTTTCCCAGACAAAGCAAACCTGAGGGAGTTCATCACCACTAGTCTCGCCTCATAAGAAATGCTGAAAGAAGTCCTCACACTGAAATGAAAGGATGTTCATTAGTGACATAAAATAAATTTAAACATACAGCACACTGGTTAAGGCAAGTATGCAGTCAAATCCAGAATACTCTAATATGTAACATGGTGGTATGTTAACAAAGTAACTAGTATTAAGGCTAAAGGATAAGAGCATTCAAAATAACTATACCCCTAGTAAAATATAAAATTCGTAAATCACAAACATTAGCTCGTTAGAAATCATTTTACCAGAAAATAATAAATGATCTACTGTTAAGTATTGATATAGGCTTACCCATCAGAACCTTTATTCTGCATAGCAGGAAACTCCTGCTTGTTATTTCCTCCACTCTTTCTCTGCTGACTCAATCGACTCTCTTCAGCAGCATCGCATACATTGTCTGATACTTCCACTTCACTACTTTTGTGCTTCTTTTCTTCTTCAACCTTTAATGAAAGTTTGACACTAAGAATAATTGCTATGTATTTATTATAAAGATCCTTGTTTTCAATTTATTATTTGACTCAGCATTTGCCCGGATTTGAAGTGATAAAGATATTTTTGTGCTTACATTAATTTTATCACAAGTCACTGAAAGTTTTGTAAAATGTGCTTCTTTCTCTTTGAGGGAAAGAAACAAAATTCCCAAAATTTCAAGAAAGGCTTTCTAAATAAGATACAATTATTCCATCCAGTCTTCCCCATCTGACTGGCAGAGATGGGGAAACAGAAACACACCACATGTGTCCTCTTCAGTCTTTACCACCTGGGTTTTCCACGGAACAGTCAGATGTGGAGGATGCGACACCTTAGTGCCTCAGAAACAGAAAAGCCGCTTTCTTCTTTCTGCACTAAAGCTATTCTTTCCCCACTGCCTTTTCCAATTCTTTTTTCATTTGGATCCAGGAGACAGCAAAAACCTGATGGTGTTCACTGAAATATGTGAACCAAAGTTTACCAAAACACAAGGAGCAGAATGAAACTGAGGAGGTGTTAGTGTGGAATTCTGGAATATAAGGAATGCTTCCCAATCCCACATTCAATAACCATCCAAATTTATAGCTAGAGGGCATAGAAATAACTATCTATCTTTGCCCCACTATTTACCAGTAGCAGTTTTAAAATCAAAAAAGGTTAAATGAGTTGTTCAAAGCCCCTAAAGTGGCATTCCCTAACATTTTATGGCACCAAAAGAGATGATACAATTCTGTCATCTTGAATCTGATAAAATTACCAAATGAATTCCTCAAATGAATCAGGTAAGTTAAAAGCGTGACTTTGGCAAAGTAATTTAATTCGTTAATTGGGGGTAGGGTTCATTCTCCTTTTTCTTTAAAGGAGAATGGCTACATTTTCCTCTTTTTTTTGTCTTACACAGAAGAGCAAGCACGTTTAAACACCTACTACTGAAGAAAGAAAAATCTCACAGCATCTCAAACCTCAGTTTTTCCTTTGGAGATAAACACTTGATTATTTTCTCTGTTTTTTTGCTGAGAGTTTTATACTATCTATGGGCTTCCCTGGTGGCTCAGATGTTAAAGAATCTGTTTTCAATGCAGGAGACGTGGCTTCGATCCCTGGGTTGGGAAGATCCCGTGGAGAAGGGAACAGCTATCCACTCCAATGATATTGCGGCCTGGAGAAATCCGTGGACAGGGCAGCCTGGCCAGCTACAGTCCATGGGGTCACAAAGAGTCAGACACGACTGACCAACTCTCACACACACACATACTACCTATGTGACAAAATCACACATGTCAAAACTTACTACATTTTAGTAAACAAGAGTGAAGCGGTCTCTCTCAAAAGAGACATCTGCGAGTGGTGATTAAAGCGTATGTGGGAGCGCATGTATTTGTTATTAAAAACATCCTCAAGTGGCCATGTTGGAAATCTAAGTGCCCAGGGACTGCAGAAAGCAGAGAAGATCACACAGATTCAACTACAATGAAGAGATTAGAGGGAACACGTGTTCATGTCCCTTCTCTCAGTTTCTGCTTTCTTCCCATTCTGTGGAAATACAACTTCTATTTAATCCAACAGAGTCAAAAAAAACAACTGCAAAACCCTCGTTGATCATACTCCTTAAACACTTTCCTTGGTGCTTATTCTGGCTCAGAAGGTCACATGGGAGGGAGCTAAATGAGTTTCCCAGTCCATATGCAAGACTGACAGAGACAGAATTTGATTGATTGAAGGACAAAAGCTATGAAAAGTTTCCTGAATTCCTATTATGTCGAAGGCAGAAATAATCTATTTCTACACAAGTACCTATTTAGATGACCCCACTTTATTCATAAGTAGAAAATCAAAATGGACCAGATCATCCAGAAAGGGAAAAACCAAAGCAAGAGCAAATGAACCTCTACCTCTTTTGGAAGCTGAATTTTCTCTTTTCCCAAAGCTAACAACACTACTTGTAACATGTCTATTTCATTCTTAAACCTCTGCATATCCTTCTGTCCATTCTTCACTTAGATACACCTTGGATGCTCTGTGACTATTCGGTGGAGGAGAATTCCCATTTTCAAATTCGGGTTCCACGCTTTCATCGTCTCTAGCACTGCAATTACCTGCATGCAGTAGCTTCTGGAACCCGTCCTGTATTGGTTTGCTTTTCTCATCAGTATTTTTCATGACAGCAGGAGTACCGTGACTTTTTATTTGAATTATGTGTTTCATCTTACCGGAGCAGACAAGCCACAGACTAGACTGACATGTCTATCCAATGTCTAATTTCCGATTTGTGGGATTTTGCCTCATATTGTCTGATATTTGCATATCAAACTCTTGGTCTTCTTTCACTTCAAATGTAACTACCTGCTCCCCTACTTTTTTATTTTCTGCATCATTATAAAAACTCTCCTCATTTTTGATAAACACATGTTCAATATCTAGTTTATCACTTTCAAGGTCTATTTTATTTTCACTGAAACAAAGCTTTGAAGATGACTGACAAGTGTATCCCGGGGACCCATAGTTCACGCGACGAAAAACCATTTTCGAGACTGGGTTCTTTTTGTTCAGGACATACTTGGAATACTAGAGAGACAGATACTCCAAATGCATCTTTCTCCCCACAATCAGCTATATTATTTGTTGTGTTAGGAGGTATTTCCTTTCTGTTTGCTCCTTCTTTAAGGTGATCATATAGTGGCTCCTCCTTAGGACAGATGATAATTTTGTATTTCTCACAAATCTCACCTAACTTCTGCTTTAAGTCATTTGTGATGGTTCTAACTTCTCTTTCCATTCTAATTTGCCATGTTTGATCCACATTTTTTCATACTTCTCCACACAAAGAGGCCTTGAACATACAGATCTGTCCTGTCTACCACATTCCTTATTTATTTCTGGTTCTTGAGGCAATTTTTGCAGCTGCAAAAGTGGAAGATTAATTGGGTTGATTTGATTTTCAGGTGTCTTTTCTGTCAGGGTACATGTGTGCAAAATAATATAATCCTTAACTAATCCAGTATGGATAAATAAAAGTCAGAAAATCATTAAAATTTCACTGTTAAACATCTTAATTTATATGTAACCACTCACAAATCACCAGATCACAACTAAGAAGTGAAAAATAACTTGCCTTACCGGAAAATAGGAGAAAAACATTAACTCACAAACCTAATTTTGTCACTGCTTGACTGAATTAAACAATTCATACATGTTAAATCTACCAAAAATGAATTAGATGATTTTTAATGTTATAAATGCTTCTTCCCTTAAAAATAGTTCACCTCACAATACCGTATATGGGGAGTCCCCACAGCATGTCTGTTAAGGTTTTTGGTTTTCTTTTTTAAGGACTAATATCTGGAGAACAGACAAATTTTATATGACCAGGAGCCAAACTCAATTAACACTAATCAGAAAGAGGAAGCAATTCCTAAATTTTAATGTAAATTATATATCATGATAGTGCTATACATCAATACATATTGCCTGCTTACATTCAGTTATGTGTGTGCTAGGTTGTGTCTGACTCTCTGCGACCCCAAGGACTGTAGTCCACCAGGCTCCTCTGGCCATGGGGATTCTCCAAGCAAGAAGACTTCAGTGGGTTGCCACACCCTCCTCAACCCATGCCTTCCCAACCCAGGGATCGAACCCAGGTCTCCCACATTGCAGGCGGAGTCTTTCTGTCTGAGCCGCCAGGGAAGCCCGACAACACTGGAGTGGGTACCCTATCCCTTCTCCAGGGAAATTTCACGACCCAGGAATTGAAACGGGGTCTCCTGCACTGCAGGCAGATTCTTTACCAGATGAGCTACCCAGGAAGCCCCAACATTCAGTTATATTATGTTCTAATATCCACCAAAGAAAGTGGATAAAGCATTTTTAGTAATATCTACTGATTTCCCACCCTGAAAAGAAATAAATTCGAACGTTATTATTTGTACCCTAAAAACAAAGGTCCAATCTAGAAGGTTCGATTCTCTTAATAGGCAACTGGGTTGATTCTATGACCCCAATCTCTCCCTGAATGTTCATCCCTAAGTCGATTATGCCGAGATCACAGGCAGAATGAATCTTTCATCTTGACGTCAGTGACTGGCGATTTCAATGGAAAACCTTGAGCCACTGGGAATGATTTCTCTTTACATGTATCTAGGTCAGGGGCCATCATACTGTTCAGAATTTCAGCTGCTTAATCTTACGATTCAGTCTTTGATATCACCTTCTTAATCATGTAATGAAGTTATAAAAATGGAAAAAGTAAACGTCAGGAAATTTTTTTCCCTCAATTCCAAAGACGAGCTATAAATTATAATAGATTCTAACAGTATTTTAAGTTGTATAATAAAAGTGCTATAAAAACTATTAAATTATTATCTATCAATTCTAAAAGGGTAATTTTGAAAGGCAATTTTATTTGTTATGGACTCTGTTACGCACTGTATTGTATTGGTAAAGCATAGAAAATGGAATTAAACCAGAAATTTAAATTTATAGTTTTACTTGCCTGTGAATCGTTATTTTCATTTCCATGAAGTTTTCCTTGTTCTTCCTCTAATATCACTTCCACATCTAGTTCTCCTGACAAATCTGCATGTTTAGTTAAAATTACTTAGAAAATTTAGATAAAAGACATAATCTTTATTTAAAACAGATTTAAAACATTGTACCAAATGACAGCTTAAGTCGAAATTTATCTTCAGATGAATATTTACTTGTTTAAGAAATACTTCCAATGATCAAAAACTTCAACAAACCATCTGAGAAACACCAGATGTCACCAGGATACAGGCACACAAACACCTCAAAGCTTCATTCATGAATTCATCCAAGCATCAGCGAAAAAAACACTCAGAAACCAAACAAGGTTTCAAAATACAGGACAGACATATAAAGTCACAGTATATTCTCTTCTCTACTTCATCACAGTACCTTTTAACAACATGCCAAGCTTCAACTGCATTATTCTTCTTAGTTTACAAATTCCTCTTACTTTTTACGCTTTTATCAATTCCTTCATCTGAAATGCTTCCCTGTGCTCTTCTGACAAATGACTTTTCATCTTTTCAGACTCAACCTGCTTTGTGAAGTTGCCCTTGATTACAGCTATCTTTCCCCAGATAAACAGCTATCTCTTTCCTTGTAGCTACCTTAGTACTTTTTCTAGTGTATCTTTATAGACCTCTCTAGTGATAGATATACATCTAAACTGTAAATTATTTCTTGACATGTCTATTCTCTTGGCTTCTAGACTGCAGAGGACAAGCTGTTAAAAATCACCTTAGTATAAATAGTCTTTATTTTTTTCAATAATTAAGTGTCTACCTAGATCTCACAAAGAGTCCCAGAGTTCTAAGTATAATCCTGCTATCCACTCTCAGATGTATGCTAAATACTAGCTGAAACAAACTTGCTTCCTCCAAACTCTCTTTGTTATTTATTATACTCCTATGGTCAGAGGGAGAATGCAGACACCTTGCTAAGAGGTAGTGTTTGGCTGTAGGTTGCATAAAAGGAGTCAGCACAAGGTAGGTTTTGCCACAAACTCGAATCCGGATCCGTCAGAATGATGGTAAGGCCGTGCCCAGGTGGCGCACGGCTGAGTGCCCTGGGCTTCTGCATTACCTTGTTTGCTTTCTCTGTTTTCTGGCAGCGGAGACTGGCCTGGGTGATGGGGCATGGAATTCCCTACCAGAAACATCGCTGCGTTTTTCATCTTTTCTTTATCTGTTGCGGTCTTCTGTCCGAGTTCTGTGGGTGCTGACTGATTTTGGGTCACTGATTGGGACACCAACGGACGCCGATCATCAGCTTTCAAATGCCCGGCTCTTTGACAAGTCTCACTACTGAGGCTCAAACTAGTCGAATCCCAGTCTGAAAAATGTGAAAACAAAGTCTCCATTTATCAGGATCTGAGGAAGAAACAACTCTGACTACCTTGCACAAAGTCTTTCTTCAGAGAATCAATCCCACTTCCTCCTTCCCCTGAAACTCACTACTCCTTCAGAGGTTACTCTCTCTTACCTGTCACTGTCATTCATGAAGAGATGGTACCTAGTGTGTCTCATTTCTTCTACTTTTTACTTTTCTAGTATTACTTTGATTCACTCAATCTTTATTACATACTCTGTATTTCATAAGAACTTTATTATTTTCCTTCAACATACAAATATTTTATTAACAAAATTTATCTCTAATTTATTTTATGTTTAATTTTGCATGATGATTTTGTGTCTTCTAGAGACCATGCTTTTAAAAACACTTTTAATGAATGGTACTAGTTTAATTAATGGTAGAAGCCTAGACAACGTATTATAAAGCAAAGACATCACTTTGCTGACAAAGGTCCATACAGTCAAAGGTCTGTTTTTTTCAGTAGTCACATGTGAGAGTTGGACCATAAAGAAGACTGAGTGCTGAAGAATTGATGCTTTCAAATTGTGGTGCTGGAGAGACTCTTGAGAGTCCCCTGGACAGCAAAGAGATCAAACCAGTCAATCCTAAGGGAGATCAACCCTGAATATTCACTGGAGGGACTGATGCTGAAGCTGAAGCTTCAATACTTTGCGCACCTGATGCGAACAGCTGGCCCACGGGAAAAGCACCTGATGCTGGGAAAGACTGAGGGCAGGATGAGAAGGGGAGGGCAAGAAGAGAAGGGGGCGGCAGAGGATGAGATGGTTGGACAGCATCGCTGATTCAATGGACATGAACTTGGGCGAACTCCGGGAGATGGTGAGGAACAGAGAGGCCTGGCTGCAGTCCATGGGGTCACAAAGAATCAGGCACGACTTAGCGACTGAACACCACACCATCAACAACTACTTTAATTTCAACGAGATGGTCTTTCCTCAATGTACATATGTCTTCAGAAGTCATTTTTAAAGCCTTGGAGAAACATTATACCCTGGAGAAGGAAATGGCAACCCACTCCAGTATTCTTGCCTCTTGCCTGGAAAATCTCTTGGACAGAGGATCCTGGAGGGCTACAGTCCATGAGGTCGCAGTGGTTGAACACCACTTAGCGACTAAACAAAAACATCATAAACTCACATAAGAAATGATAGCCTTGTGTGTGACTAATTGTTTCCATGTGAAAATAGGTAAGTCTAGGACCACACTGGACCCAAGGAGCACAGAGGGCCATGAGACAGGAATGAATACACCACAAAAAGCTAAAACTGTTAGACCTACATTTCTTAAGGGAAGTCAAAGAAACAAGCAAGAAATGTAAAAGTGAAACGTAAAACCCTGTGTCAACACAAGGGCCCCTTTATCATTTTACATCGAATCACTTCAATGGTTTAAAACTGTGGTTCGCAAGTGTCTGCTCAGAATTGCTGAAGTCCAGAGACCCATCGGGTCAGGGGGTCCAAGAAGTCAGAACTCTTTTCACAACAACACTAAACGTTACTTCCATTCTCATGCTGTTCTGAGGGCACAGTGGCGTTCTTCAGAGACACGATGTGTGATATCATAACACTAAGGACTAATGGAATTAGCAACTGTGATGGTGTGTGCTTGTATTTTAAGTTTTTCCTAAAGCCAAAAACTTTCAGAATCACTGTTTTGAAAGATTATGTCTATTGAATTTAAGATATGATTATTTCCCCTACTTCTCATAATCAAAGACACCACAAACATACACACACACAGTCTGCTAACCAAAACATCTGATTGGCCTACATTCATCTGTGTAACAAAACTAAACTGAAATAATTATAAGTTGAAATACAACTGACATATTAGCAAGTGAAGCTTTACTCTAGGTAAAGATCAGAGTTTTTTGATATTTTGATTTTTGATCATATCTCTATTGTTCATGATTAGAACTGTCACTTTTGCCTATAAATTGAACATCCTTATAATATTTTTCAGGTATTTTGTACCTTCATCTATCACTTCAACATTCGACCATAACGAAAAAAAAAAAATTATGACTTTTAGCATGAGTTGGCTCAGTTAAAAAGTATGATGATATGACAAATTATAAGTCATTTTACTACATACTAAAGTCTAATGTAATAATGTCCACAAAAGACTTATTTTTTCCATTTTTACCCCTAATAATAGTGTCTCTTGTTTTTCACCCTAAGTCCTCTTACATGTAGGACTCATATATGTGTCTTCCTTTTTCTACCTCTCTGTTATATTTTTTCTTGGTTATTTTTGTTTGAAATGAAGCTGTGAACTCTAAAAGCTCCTTTCTACCCAATCAGTGGCTCATAAAAGCATCTTCTTAACAATTTTAAGCTATACTACTAAAAGAATTGTCCATATGAGTGTCTAAGAATAAAATTTTTGTTTTTCTAGAAATCATGTGCTCATATATCATCCCTTTTAGTCCCTGCCATCATCCAATGGAGTATGTAATAATGTGAATGCTTATTTTCAATACTTTGCAGTTTACTAAAGCATTTTGACACACTATTATGGGTTGAATTGTGTTCCCCTTAAATTTGTGTGATTAAGGACTAACTAACCCTCAGTCAGTGGTTCAGATGACAAAGAATCCACCTGCAATGTGGAGACTTGGGTTCTGTCCTTGGTTTGGGAAGATCCTCTGGAGAAGGGAAGTGCTACCCACTCCTGTATTCTTGACTGGAGAATTCCATGGACAGAGGAGCCAGGTGGGCTACAGTCCGTGAGGTTGCAAAGAGTTGGACATGAATAAGTGACTAACACTTTCACTAAATGTGTATGTTTAAAGACTAACCCCCAGCACCTCAGAGTGTAATCTTATTTGGAAATATAATCTTTACAGAAATGATCAAGGATCATTAAATGTGGGTCCTAGTTCAAAGTGACTGAAGTCCCTATAAGAATGGAAAATTTGGACACAGATGTACAGACAAGAGGGCTTCCCAGGTGGCGCTAGTGGTAAAGAATCTGCCTGCCAATACAGGAGATGTAAGAGATGTGGGTTTGATTACTGGAATCAGAAGATCCCCTGGATAAGGGAATGACAACTCACTTTAGTATACTTGCCTGGAGAATCCCATGGAGAAAGGAGCCTGGTGGGCTACAGTTCATGGGGTCACAGAGTCGACCACTACTGAAGTGATTTAGCATGTACTCATGTATAGACAGAAGGAAGATTGATAAAAAGAGACACAGGAAAAAGACAGACATGTACAAGTGAAGGATAAAAACCTGGAATATATCTTTCCCTCACAGCCCTTAGAAGAAGTCAACCCTGCCAATACCTTGATTTTGGATTTCTAGTCTCCAAAACTATGAGACAATAAATTCCTGTTGTTTAAGCCACCCAAGTTGTGGTACTTTGTTACAGCAGCTCTAGAATACTAATACTCATACTCATTGATGATTTCATGTCTATCATGTCTTCCATTGCAATTTTCATTCAAATATAAGTAGAAAATACCTACCAGTAATTTATAAAACAAGTCCTCTCTTTACTCCTTTGATTCTCCCTACTAATAATTGCTTATCTTATTCTTTCCTTCATTTCGACTCACTCATTCTTCAAAGCTTTTTCTTTTTTTTTTTTTTTTTAGGGAAATCTTTTTAGGAAAGGTTTCTGTTTTTCTACGGATATTAATAATAAGGAAAAGGAAAGCCTGGCAGGGAGGTTTTGAGATAAATTCTTTAGCTTTTTACTGTCTTTATGAAAGTCTTGTGGTAATGTCTTGACATTTGGAAATATATTACCAATGCACAGAAGTCTTTCTCATAGGAAATTTTTTTTTTTAATTAAAGACTACTATATGTAAAACAGATAGTAAATTCTAATGAGGATCTACTGTATGGCACAGGGAACTCTTTTTAGTTCTCTGTAATGATCTATATGGGAAAATAGTCTTTAAAGAGTGGATGTGTATATAGGTATAACTGATTCACTTTGCTGTAAAGCAGAATCTAACACATTTTAAATAAATTATGCTCCAATAATTCTTTTTTATAGTCAAATCAAAAGAATTGATGTTTTTGAGCTGTGGTGTTGGAGAAGACTCTTGAGAGTCCCTTGGACTGCAAGGAGATCAAACAAGTCAATCCTGAAGGAAATCAGTCCTGAATATTCATTGGAAGGACTGATGCTGAAGCTGAAGCTCCAATACTTTGGCCGCCTGATGCCAATAACTGGCTCATTTGAACAGACACTGATGCTGGGAAAGATTGAAGGCAGGAGAAGGGGACAACAGAGGATGAGATGGTTGGATGGCATCACTGACTTGATAGACATGAGTTTGAGCAAGCTCCGGGAGTTGGTGATGGACAGGGAAGCCTGGCATGCTGCAGTTCATGGGGTCACAAAAAATCAGACATGACTGAGCAACTGAACTGAACTGAATTCCTTTTTAATTAAAGAGAAACAAACTCTTATGTGTTGGAAAAACCATGTTATTAAAATGGGGAAGAAGGGAAATTATTTGGACTGGATGCTCCAACTTATGATGAAAGAGGGTATACACATTAGCCTAGAGAAGAAAATAGCAACCCACTCCAGTATTCTTGCCTGGAGAAGTCCATGGACAGAGGAGCCTGACTGGCTACAGTCCGTGGAGTGGCCAAGAGTCATAATCGACTGAGTAAGTACCACCACATACACTTTAGACTCTCCAAAGGGGTCCATTATTAATAATAGATGCATATCTAGGCTTTGCACAAGCTCAAAGAGCCTCACACTCCTCCCCCATCTCTTCATTACCATCCTGCTTGTACTGTTCATCCCTGCTTATGAAAATCTTCCTATTCACCATAAGTAAGTCTTCCTTCAGAAAAGTGTCCTGCCCCCCAAATAGAATTCACTGCGTTTTCATGGTCCGGGGGAGACTCGTGGGCATTCCTCTTGGCTCAGACAGTAAAGAATCCACCTGCAATGCACGAGACCTGCGTTTAATCCCTGGGTTGGGAAGAGCCCCTGGAGGAGGGCCTGGCAACCCATTCCAGTATTCCTGGTGGAGAATCCCCATAAACAGAGGAGTCTCGTGGCTCCTCTGCAGCTCATGGGTCACAGAGAGTCAGACAAGACAGCAATGAAGCAGCAGCAGCAGGGAGCCTCAGGGTTACTTCTCTGGTAGCACCACAGGACCCCCTGACTAAGGGCCCCTTCAGACTCGTCTCAGGCCCTTTCCCATCTCTGCTACTGCTGCTTTGGCCTTTGTTTAGCCTCATTTCAACAGCTTAACTCTACTTAATGCTCTGCGGTGACCTGAAGGGGTAGGAAGTCCGAAAGGGAGAGGATATGTACATTACGGCTGCCTCATTTTACTCTACAGTGAAATCTAGCACCACGTTGTAGAGCAACTATGTGCTGTGCTGTGCTTAGTCACTCAGTCATGCCAGACTCGTGCAACCCCATGGACTATAGCCCGCCAGGCTCCTCTGTCCACGGGGAGTCTCCAGGAAAGAAGATTTCCGTGGGTTGCCAAGCTTTCCTCCAGAGGATCTTCCCAACCCAGGTCTCCTGCATTGCAGGTGGATTCTTTATCGTCTGAGGTACCAGGGAAGCCGCAAAGTGACTATACTCCAATAAAATTAATTAAGAAAATAAAAAATAAATAAGTTTTCCAAAAAACAAACAAATAAAAAACAATTATTTAAATCAGGACATGTGCCTAGAACTTTCACATGTCTCTTCAGCTGGACATTGCTATGCACCTTTTGTTCTTAATGCAACTGCTACTCTTTAGTACACTCTCCTTGACCTCTCCTCTTCCCAGTAGCAGATCAAGCCCTCCCATTATGCATTTTCATAGACCCCTGTGCTTCTCTTTCACAGAACATATCTCAAATAGAATTATTTAACCTTATAACTTTTTATTATTTTATTTTTAATTGTGGTTCAAAAAACTTATCAAATACAATCATAACCAGTTTTTCAGTGTATACTTGAAAAACTTAGTTATTTTCTCCTTGATATCTCTTCCATGTGGCTGGAGTTAATGTTTATTCACAACTGTATTCCTGGCATCTACCATAGGACAGTACCTGATACTTGTTTGGGGCTTAAAAAGTATTTGTTGAATGAATAGATCCTTACAGATGTTGTTTCCTGTCAAACTTGATGACTAGAAATGTGTGCCTAGCAACTGTTAGTGACTGACACAGATACTTAGATCAAAAAGTATTTGTGAAATCATCTATTGGTTCAATTCATATATTGGTCATTTGTAATATGCCAGGCATGAGACAACCCTGTGGACATTTCTATGAAGATGACCAACAAAATCCTCACCTCTTGAAAGTTAAAACCTTAAAGATTTACAGGATAGATAAGTAAATAAATACCTTAAGTATAAAGGAAAAACAGCTTAAGAATCTGGTATACAGTATCTGGCTAGGACTAGGGTCATGGCCACTGTATTAGTTAGCTTGGTTTGCAACAAAATACAGCAAATATTTATTTAAAAGTCATGGAGGCTGAAAAGTTTGAGTATCATATCCTGAGTCTGATGAGGACCTGCTTCTTGGCTCCTATACAGTCACCTTCTCAGATTCACATGGCTGAGTGAGAGACAGAGAGACAGAGAGAGCTAACTCCCTTCTCTAATAAGGCCACTAATCCCATCATGAGGACTCCACCATCATGATCTAATTAACTGGCAAAGGCTTCAATATATGAAGTTGTCAGGAGACACAATCATTCAGTCTATAGCAGGACTCATTTAATATTTATTGAAAGAAGAAAGGCTACATACCATGTAGAATAGGAAGGGTCCTCTGAGGAGACAAAATTTAAAGTAGAGCTAAGAAATTAACCCCAAACATGAAGTCAGCTACACCCAGATTAAAACAAGATTCAGGCAGAGAAAAGCTTAAATTGATAGGTGCTTGGGCAGAATATAATGGGATGTGTGCAAGCAATATAAAGAAAGCCAATGAAGCTGAATTCAGTTGGATGTAATTTGAATTTGGAAGATTGGGTAGCAGTCAGATCACCTATGGCCCCATGAGCCACTGTTGAGAAGCTAGAAGGATTTGATGACTGTATCTTGGTTAGATAGAATAATCCTAATTTTATACATGTGGGAGCTGAAGCTTACCAAAGCTGAGCTGTTTGTGTGTACTTGGTCACTCAGTCATGTCCGAGTTTCTGCAGCCCCATGGACTGTAGCCCACCAGGTTCCTCTGTCCACAGAATTTTCCAGGCAAGAATATTGGAGTGGGTTTCCATTGCCTACTGCAGGGAATCTTCATCACCCAAGTATCAAACTCACATGTCTTGTGAGGCAGATTCTTTACCACTAGAACCACTGGGGAAGAGTTGCAAAACTGAGTTTAATTTACTTCAGTTACTCAGTTGTGGCCAACTCTTTGCTACATCATGTACTGTAGCATGCCAGGCTTCCCTGTCCATCAGCAACTCCCAGAGCTTGCTCAAACTCACGTCCATTGAGTTGGTGATGCCATACAACCATCTCATTCTCTGTCGTTCCCTTCTCCTCCTGCCTTCAATCTTTCCCAGCATCAGAGTCTTTTCCAATGAGTCAGTTCTTCATATCAGGTGGCCAAACTTTTGGAACTTCAGCTTCAGCATCAGTCCTTTCAATTAATATTAAAGACTGATTTCCTTCAGGTTGACTGGTTTGATCTCCTTGCAGTCCAAGGGACTCTCAAGAGTCTTCTCCAACTCTCAAGAGTCACTCAGCATCAATTCTGAGTTACTTGCTAGTAAATGACTGAGGTAGTGTTAGTCTAAGCTCTTCAATTTAAATTCATTTTTTACTCCGTTTTGTGCATGTGTACTTTAGTCACTCAGTTGTGCCCCACTCTTTGCGATCCCAAGGACTATAGGCTCCTCTATCCATGGGACTCTCCAGGCAAGAATACTTTACTATGTTCCTTTTTTTATACACTCTGGCTGATAGCAATATGCTACATTAGAAAGCCCACTGAACTGTGTTGTAGGAAATCTTTTTGGGTATGATCCTCACAACTAGCTTAAAAACTAGTTAAACAGGTCATAGATAACTAGTTAAAAAAAAAAAAATCCCTCTGAGGTTTATTTGCCTAATCTGTAACATGAGGAACTTAGAACTAATGAATTTTAATATCATCTACAACAAACAAGTTACTGTCCAATCAGAGTACTAATTCAGAGTAACTGAAACTACTGCCTCTCCACATTGTATTTCCTCCATGCTATCATGCGTTGCTCCTCATTTTTAATCTATCTAGTTCAAGATGTTTACCATGATAAATTTATTAGGAATCTACTGATTTACCCAAAAGCACCACAATATTTTTGCTATAATAAATAAAATCATTTTTACAATTGATCATCCTTTTGTTCAATTGCTGTGTGGTACAAAATCTTTATGCAAAGAACAGTACATGGCAATACACTGGTAAAAAAAAAAAAAAAACCAGTAAAATAGGCATACTTTCTGTTTTCGTTCCCAATCTAGTGAGGCAAACATATTTTCAATCTTTTTTTAAACAGCAAACAATGACACAAATTGAGAAATTTTATCACTCCTACTCCCACATTTCAAACAGTGTAGCTCAGTGTATAAATTAAACCAAATTACTGAGTTACTCAAATTTCTTTTGTTTTAGTTTTCATCCCTCCTATATCTGGAGAAAAGCTAAGATAAGTTGGAGTGGGTATGCAGGTATATATAGTTTCCAAATATAAAACACTATGATTTTAAAATAGTGGCAGGTGAATTCAGAGCATTGCCACATTCTGCTTCTAATACAGTAAAAACAGGGGAGAGTACATGAGAACCTGTGTAATTGTAAATCACTGAATAACACCAGGAGGACAGTCTTCAAATAACTTACCGTTTCTCTTGGATTGCTGAAAAGCCTTCAGTAGCTTTGCTAAGTTTGGTTTCGGGACATGCTGGAGAAGAAAATAAGAGCTTGAAGCATAACAAGTATCAACTTGAATAAAAGAATTATAATCCCCCACCCCCCATTACTATATGATCTAACACAAAGAGCACAGGCTCTGGAGTCATTCAGATGTGGATTCAGATCCCAGTTCGGCCACCGACTAACCTGCAGGCACACTGAAACCATAATCACAGAAAACTAGCCAATCTGATCACAGGACCATTGTTTAACTCAATGAAACTGAGCCATGCCGTGTGGGGCCACCCAAGAAGGATGGGTCATGGTGGAGACGTCTGACAGTATGTGGTCCACTGGAGAAGGAAATGGCAAGCCACTTCAGTATTCTTGCCTTGAGAACCCCACGAACAGTATGAAAAGGCAAAATGATAGGATACTGAAAGACGAACTCCCCAGGTCAATAGGTGCCCAATCTGTTACTGGAGATCAGTGGAGAAATAACTCCAGAAAGAATGAAGGGATGGAGCCAAAGCAAAACAAGAGCCAGTTGTGGATGTGACTGGTGATAGAAGCAAGGTCCGATGCCGTAAAGAACAATACTGCATGTTTTGTTAGGTCCATGGAATGTTAGGTCCATGAATCAAGGCAAATTGGAAGTGGTCAAACAGGAGATGGCAAAAGTGAATGTTGACATTCTAGGAATCAGCAAACTAAAATGGACGGGAATGGGTGAATTTAACTCAGATGACCATTCTGTCTACTACTGTGGGCAGGAATCCCTTAGAAGAAATGGAGTGGCCATCATGGTCAACAAAAGAGTCCCAAATGCAGGACTTGGATGCAATCTCAAAAATGACAGAATGATCTCTGTTTGTTTCCAAGGCAAACCATTTAATATCATGGTAATCCAAGCCTATGCCCCAACCAGTAACGCTGAAATGCTGAAGTTGAATGGTTCTATGAAGACCTACAAGACCTTTTAGAACTAACTCCCAAAAAAGACGTCCTTTTCATTATAGGGGATTGGAATCCAAAAGTAGGAAGTCAAGAAACACCTGGAGTAACAGGCAAATTTGGCCTTGAGGTACAGAATGAAGCGGGGCAAAGGCTAATAGAGTTTTGCCAAGAGAACACACTGGTTATAGCAAACACCCTCTTCCAACAACACAAGAGAAGACTCCACACATGGACATCATCAGATGGTCAACACCAAAATCAGACTGATTATATTCTTTGCAGCCAAAGATGGAGAATCTCTACACAGTCAGCAAAAACAAGACCGGCAGCTAACTGTGGCTCAGATCATGAACTCCTTATGGCCAAATTCAGACTTAAATTGGAGAAAGTAGGGAAAACCACTAGGCCACTCAGGTATCACCTAAATCAAATCCCGTATGACTATACAGTGGAAGTGAGAAATAGACTTAAGGGACTAGATCTGATAGACAGAGTGCCTGATGAACCATGGATAGCAGACTACTTGTACAGGAGACAGGGATCAAGACCATCCCCATAGGAAAGAAATGCAAAAAAGAAAAATGGCTGTCTGAGGAGGCCTTACAAATAGCTGTGAAAAGAAGAGAAGCGAAAAGCAAAGGAGAAAAGGAAAGATAGTCCTATTTGAATGCAGAGTTCCAAAGAATAGCAAGGAGAGATAAGAAAGCCTTCCTCAGCGATCAATGCAAAGAAATAGAGGAAAACAACAGAATGGGAAAGACTAGAGATCTCTTCAACAAAATTAGAGAAACCAAGGGAACATTTCATGCAAAGATGGGTTCGATAAAGGACAGAAATGGTATGGACCTAACAGAAGCAGAAGATATTCAGAAGAGGTGGCAAGAATACACAGAAGGAATGTACAGAAAAGATCTTCACGACCCAGATAATCACGATGGTGTGATTTCTCACCTAGAACCAGACATCCTGGAATGTGAAGTCAGGTGGGCCTTAGAAAGCATCACTATGAACAAAGCTAGTGGAGGTGATGGAATTGCACTTGACCTATTTCAAATCCTGAAAGATGATGCTGTGAAAGGGCCGCACTCAATATGCCAGCAAATGTGGAAAACTCAGCAGTGGCCACAGGACTGCAAAAGGTCAGTTTTCATTCCAATCCCAAAGAATGCTCAAACAACCGCACAATTGCACTCATCTCACACACTAATAAAGTAATGCTCAAAATTCTCCAAGCAAGGCTTCAGCAATACGTGAACGGTGAACTTCCAGATGTTCAAGCTGGTTTTAGAAAAGGCAGAGGAACCAGAGATCAAATTGCCAACATCGGCTGGATCATAGAAAAAGCAAGAGAGTTCCAGAAAAAACATCTATTTCTGCTTTATTGACTATGCCAAAGCCTTTGACTGTGTGGATCACAATAAACTGTGGAAAATTCTGAAAGAGATGGGAATACCAGACCACCTGACCTACCTCTTGAGAAACCTATACACAGGTCAGGAAGCAACAGTTAGAACTGGACATGGAACAACAGACTGGTTCCAAATAGGAAAAGGAGTACATCAAGACTGTACACTGTCACCCTGCTTATTGAACTTAAATGCAGAGTATATCATGAGAAATGCTGGGATGGAAGAAGCACAAGCTGGAATCAAGATTGCTGGAAGAAATATCAATAATCTCAAATATGCAGATGACACCACCCTTCTTACAGAAAGTGAAGAGGAACTAAAAAGCCTCTTGATGAAAGTAAAAGAGGAGAGTGCAAAAATTCAGAAAACTAAGATCATGGCATCTGGTCCCATCACTTCATGGGAAATAGACGGGGAAACAGTGGGAGCAGTGTCAGACTTTATTTTTCTGGTCTCCAAAATCACTGCAGATGCTGATTGCAGCCATGAAATGAAAAGACGCTTACTCCTTGGAAGGAAAGTTATGACCAACCTAGATAGCATATATAAAAGCAGAGACATTACTTTACGAGCCATCTAAGTCAAGGCTATGGTCTTTCCAGTGGTCATGTATGGATGTGAGAGGTGGACTGTGAAGAAAGCTGAGCACCGAAAAATTGATGCTTTTGAACTGTGATGTTGGAGAAGACTCTTGAGAGTCCCTTGGACTGCAAGGAGATCCAACCAGCCCATCCTAAAGGAGATCAGTCATGGGTTTTCATTGGAAGGACTGATGCTGAAGCTGAAACTCCAATACTTTGGCCACCTCATGTGAAGAGTTGACTCACTGGAAAAGACCTTGATGCTGGGAAAGATCGGGGGCAGGAGGAGAAGGGGACGACAGAAGATGAGATGGTTGGATGGCATCACTGACTCGATGGACGTGAATTTGAGTAAATTCCAGGAGTTGGTGATGGTCAGGGAGGCCTGGCGTGCTGCGATTCATGGGGTCGCAAAGAGTCAGATACGACTGAGCGACTGAACTGAACCTTCTCATGGGGTAAGCATTATGACAGATGACATCAGAAACCCCAGATGTTCCTCTCCTTACCCCAAATGACTGCTCTACAAATACTATGACACCCACTAGATTATTTTCTCTACCAAAATGTTCTAGAAAAAAAAAAAATTATCCCTGGGAGTTTAGAGCACTACTGAAGAACTAAGACATTTAAATTAATCGCTATATTCTGAAATTTGCTTGCCTGATTTCTACATGCATGAATTATCACTTGGGAAGGGAAATATGAAAGTTTAGATTTTAGTAGAACCTTATTTAGATAGGTTACAAGTACAAACAGGATAAGCTACTTCTATTCTGTTTGTTGAACAGCTAAAGGCAAATGATGGTTTCAATTCGGCTCCTTCGAAGAAAAAGGGAGAAAGAGCAAGAGTAAACCTGTAGGGAAATGATCATGAATGAAAGCCACAAACACACTAAACAGAAAGCCATGATCAAAAATGTTCACAACAGAGGCAGAGAGAGATGGACTTAAAGAATAGACACTGAAGGAAAGTATTCTGCAAGGAAAAATTAGGTTAACAGTAAAAAAAAGCAAAAAAGGTGGGGGAGGAAAAGAAAGCAGAGAGAGACATTCCTAGTCAAGTACAAACTTAAGGGAATAAAATAAGCATAATAAGGCTTGTGGAAAAACACGCACAAATAAAATGTATATACAATAGATCAGTAATACATCAGTATTCTTAAGGATATACTATGAACAAAGCCTCTGTTTTGTATGCTTTTATTAATATATAAATTACGCATCTATATTGTTCTGCAAATTTTATGAAAATATCAACATATGTTGTCTATAAAACATATACTTAAGACAGAGGCTTTTGTTCATAATATATCCCTAATATAGCAATCTGTATTACTCCAAAACTTTTTGTTTATAAATACTACCGTATTAGAGTTCAATTTTGCCACTATAAAAAGTGTCATTTGATTAGCCACACATGGTCATCTATCACTACCTGAATGTTGTAAAGTATTCCATGAGAGAGAGAAAAATTGATTAAGAAATATTCCTAACTATTCACTGGGAAAAAGAATTGGTAATCAAAATTCTGGGGAGAATGTATGGCTTGAAAAGAAACATTTAATGGAACACAAGATGGGGCGAAAAAGTCAAAAATTAGGACCTAATGCAACTGAACTATATTACCTGTAACATTACATAGGATATCGTTTGTCTGTTCATTTATTCACATTCAATAACTATTAACACGGTTCTTACACTCGAGACCTATGCTACATGCTCCAGGAGATGCACAACTGTTTCCTGAACTCCACTAGCTTACACTGACACGGGGCTCTAAGATGAACACTTAAATCACAATAACACAAAAGGTCTGAAATCTGAAGGTTTAGAATGTGACACAGGACACGGGGTAGGTCTTTTTAAAAATACAATAGAAAAAAAATCCCGAGTTGCAGCTTTTATCTCACGGTTATTAAAAGTCTCTGCTTCTATGAAGTGAAAGTCGATCAGTCGTGTCAGAATCTTTGCAACTCCAAGGACTCTACGGTCCATGGAATTCTCCAAGCCAGAATACTGGAGTGGGTAGCTGTTCTCCAGGGGATCTTCCCAACCCAGGGATCGAACCCAGGTCTCCACCATTGTAGGCAGATTCTTGACTGTCTGAGTATTGCACTGTGAGTATTGGAAAAGTCATGTCCTTATGGTTTAAAATTCACAGTAAGAGTCTTTATCCTTGACCAAAATTCATAGTTCCTTCATTGTGGGAAAGCTTTTCCAATACAATTTTCCTGTCACTCTATTTTCCAGCCCATTGTTTTCTTCACCCCACCTTCATTATTCACCAAAGTTAAAAATGAAAAAAAAAACCCCACCAGTCATATTTCTATAAAATAGTTTGCTCTGAAGAACGTTCCATTATAAACATAAAACAGAGAGAGGGACACCATTGCTGAATTTAAGAGTAAATACTACATGAAGCTAAATTCAGAGTACGGAAACTGATTTCACAAGAGTGCACTGTACCTTGGTCTCAAAATCTAAGACTTCATCATCTGACGGAGGCCATGAGTCAGCACCAGGTTTGTTGGAAAACCTTTAGAGCATAAACATACAACAAAAATGAGTGAGTTCATTTCTTTAAATGAAGAAAAAAAAAGCAAGTGAACGTCTGGCTATCTATGCAGTAAACGAAGTTTCTTGACATAATTAAAATTTGGCCTCTGTTTTCAAACATTTTTTTTTTTTTAGATATTTTGATGCGGACCATTTTTAAAGTCTTTATTGAATTTGTTGCCATGTTGCTTCTGTCTTATGTTTTGGCTCTTTGACCCCAAGGCATGTGGGATCTCAGTTCCTCTGACTGGAGATTGAACGCACACCACCGGCATTGGAAGGAGAAGTCTTATTAACCATCTTAACCACTGCACCCCCAGAGAAGTCTCCAAAAAAGATGTTAGTTACCTATTTCTGCTTCCATCTCTCCCAACCTATGACATATCTAGGGAAGACTCATTCTTAGTTTCCATTAACAAAGACTGACAGCCAATATATTGGCAGAGCCTGAAAATAATATGTTTTCACCAAGTCCTAATAGCTGAACTGAAAATCTAATTGATGCACTGACATAACTTTTGTTTGCCCAAAGTGGAATAAACCTGATGACTTAAAGCAGAAGGATATGCTGTTCCTTCTCCATTGTCTGTCCCTGGTTCAGAGACTAATCTGTGTCCATCAAAAATGGCAGTCTTGGTCCTTCAGCAGGGGAATCACTTATGGAGAAGGCCCCATTCCTCCCTTTACTGTAAAGGGGATACAGGAGTCCCCCGCAATGTCTAAAACTGAAAATGGACACAAGTCAAAGAACTAATTTGTATGTTTCACTTATATGCTACACGGGTACTTCTCAATTTCTACTGAGGGACACGAGAGTGGATGCTGGAGTCAGGCAGGCCAGCTGTCAAATCACAGGTCAACTCATTTTAACCATGGAATCATGGGTCAATTCATCAACCTCCCGAACCACAGTTGCCTAATTAAGTAAAGCAGGACACAGTGATTTACGACGCTGCTCTGGTGACTCCATGCGGTCACAGACGTTGCGCACATGATGCAGTCTCTGACCCAGAGCAGGAAGCTCAACAAACAGTAGCTTCTCTTCTCTGTGTGTTTTCCTAGTAACACATACAAGTTTAAAAATCCGTCAAATCCTACCTGCTTAAAGAGTCTTCTTCAGAACTCGTATCCACTATTAAAGAAAAAAGGAAGACACATTTTAAATCAACAAAAGAAAAATACAGACTATTAAAACCTCAAGACTGATGTTTTGTTTAAAAGTATTCCTTTGGAACCACACCTGGAGACCACACTAGAGGGAACAGTGATTGTTCTATACTCATGGGCCATTAATGCCTGAGAACCACTCCTCTCCTTTATGGTCATCAAAGGCAGAACAGAAAAAGAAAGAACTGCTGATACAAGGACCATAATGCTAACCAACCTCTAGGAGACTGACAGAAAATGATACTACACCGTTAATAGAATCAGTACTATAAACTGACAATAGCACACTTGAACAGCACGGGATTTCTGGACTTCCATTCCCTGGAGCAGTGAACAGAGCCTACAGGTGTCTTGCTGGGACATAACACAAATTCTCTGGCTCTTCAGTTCAGGATGAAAATGCCCTATCACAAGGAAGCATGGTCTAGAGGCGCTGAACTTCAGAGCGTGGTAAAACATAGGAAACAAAGTCTTCCTGGCCCTCTTTCCAAATGCAAGAGAAGTATGAAAGATGTAGTGATTCCAGGTTTAGCAAGGATAATCTCTTGACAGGGAGGTGGGGGAGGGTAAATGGGTAAAGGGGGTCAACTGGGTGGTGAGGATGGGGACTGGACTTGTAGTGGTGAGCATGCTGCAGGGTACACGGAGGCTGAGCATTTTTAATGTTTTAAATATCTATGTGTACATACTAATAAATGTGAAAAGGATAATCTCTTGAGACTATCACCTTCCATTGTTCAAGAGTATCTGGACCACCTAGAGCAGGATGGTCCAAACAGTGCTGTGTTCTACTGAGGGCTATCATTACATCAATCCTCCCCATTATATGGCAAAGGTTGGTAGAAATCATGCTTTTTCAGCTTGGAAGGCATTCGTCATCAGACCCTAAGCTGATGAATAAGGGGAGGGAGGGAAGGAGAGAGGAAGCTATGGACTCTGGTGCTGTTGGACAACGTTTCACGTGTGTCGTCATGATCTGATGCTGGAGGGATGACTCACGTGCAGTGACTCCACGGGGAGGGGAGCGCTGCAACCTCGAGCCTGGAGGGCAGGGGCAGTGACGTTTACATGTCTGCACCCTGTGACCCAGAACAAGGCTTAGGACACAAAAGACACTGGAAAGTTATCTCTTTGGTGAACAAATGAACAAATAAACAAGAATGTCTTCTTTGAAAAGTCTGTTTCAAAAACTATAGAAATTAACCAGGGACAACTCTATTCTATTCTGAGCATACTGAAGACCAAGACTCTATGTCATCTCTGTATCTCCTCTAACGTGTAAAACCAACCTAGAGAAGTTCTTTGGTGGATGTTTTTGCTGTTTAGTCACTGAGTCGTGTCTGCCTCTCTGTGACCCGATGGACTGTAGCTCACCAGGCTCTTCTGTCCATGGGACTCCCCAGGCAAGAATACTGGAGTGGGTTGCCATTTCCTTCTCCAGGAGCTCTTCCCGATCCAGGGCTGGAACCCGTACCTCTGGCATTGGCAGGCAGATTCCTTACTGCTGAGCCCCCTGGGAAGCCCCCTTTGATTAGACAGAGGTGAACTAGGTTTAAAGGTGTTCTCAGACAGCTTGTACAATGTGCTGGATGTCACATCGAGGGGACATGGTGGTGTTTTTGCTCATGTGAACTGTGTTGGTTCTTTTATTAGAATCTGCAGAGTCCCAAGTTGATCTATTTGAAAATCTATTATGATCATCTTTTAAATAATGGCAACAGAACATGGTGTTCTTACAAAACTATACTATCATGACAAGTATCCAACACACAGAAGAAAACATCTGCTTCTAATGAAGTCAACCTATCTCACTCTTTTTGGATCTGTGAGGAATAAAATTGGTAATAGAGACCTTGTTCATACAATAGGCAAAATAACCAGTGCTTCTCAACTAGGCATCGCTTTTCTGATCTGTACTATTGGAAGGTATCTTCCGAAAGTAATCTCTTCCTGGTATGCTGCACACTGGTTCAGCACTGCAGCTCTTCTTCTTTATCACTTCTTATCCTACCAGGAAGGGACTGTTGAGGTTCCCAGTTTAAACGATGATAACTTTTTTAATGAGACCAATCACTACACAGTAAGTAATAACTACTCATTCACTAAATGCAAACTATTTGTAAAAATTAAAGCTCCACTTTTATAAGAAGTCAATTTGCTATAATAGGATTACAGATGAAATATATATCATACTAACTTAAACATTTTTTGTAATGTACATAAAAATCTAATACAGGATTTTAGGGGCTGTAATTAAACTCATGGAATGCTTCTCAGACAATACTGTCTCTGATGTTAAATTACCTACAATTAACTTCTTTAACAATTCTGAAGACTAGACTATTAAGAAATTCATTTAACAACACACATGCAATTTACACTAATTTTATCATAGTTCTTTGATTATTGAAATTTCCTCACTCCTACGTTATCTATGTTAGAATCACCAAGAGTAGTTCATTATTATCAGATGACGTACCTGGGTTGCTCTTTTCGGGAGGAGTTTTCGGCCTCTTTTCTTTATATTCAGAGATCAGTTGGCAAATGCTATGTGTTAAAAATGTGATAAATAATATTTTAACACTAATAGCGAAAAAAACTACCAACTATGTTAAATTCTTAGATTATTTCAGACAATGTTAGCGATAATATCAAAACTACAATTGTCCCATACATTTCAAGTTTCTAAGTTCTACCAAGTTTTATTTACCATGTATTTAAAGGAGAAAGAAAAGGAAGATGAAGTAGTCATGAACTGAGGGCAATAGAGCTCAGCAGATTAACTAGATTTAGCTTGGCATATGAAAACTCTTTCCAACTCGCAAATCCTAGCTCTGTAACCAACTGCTCTTTGTTCCGAGAGAATTGCTTCTCTTGAGTTCAAAGTCATCCTCTCCACAACTGGGATCTTACTGCCTTATTTCACAAGGGGATTAAGAGGAGGTAATGAGACAATATATCCCCAAAATGCTTGCAGAAACAGTCAAAGAATGGAATAATTTGCTCTTGAACGTTATTGTTGGAACTACTTTGGAATTCCAAGTAAAACCAATGTGTGTTTTCTTATATGTTTAGCATTCAAGGGTTTCAGGAAACTGTTATTAATTATGGTGATTAGTGTTCTCTGTGCTTTGTAATTTAGGGAATCTCAGCTCTTATATAATTTGTACCTACATTTATTTATAAAATATGAACTCACTACATTAGGTAACATAATTATCCCCCATTACTGCAGCTAATCACACCAAGCACAGAAAACTAATCACAATCAAGACCTGGCCTGGACCACTACTCTCCCTTCTCTACCTGCTCAAACTCTCAACCAGCAGATCTTTCTGACAATGATGCTTAATCTCCATGTTCATCTCTGATGCACGTGGAAGACATAACCCTACTCTTACAGTGGATACTGGCAAGTTCCAGGCAGGGCTTACCTCTCTGAATTCCTCTCTGAAGTAACTTACTTGAGATTTAAGGAGTTCTGGTGAATGGGTTCCTTGTGAGACAGACTCAGAAAACATTTACGGTTGAGGCAGATAAATCCTTTGGAAGATTTTCATTGTTGCAGGAAACAGACCCCATGAGGGGGCCAACCCTCCATGTAACTATGGAATCTCAGGCAAGCTGACACCCACTACTCTGGGAAGGACGACAGGGAACCTATGACCCAAGGAAAGGTGCCCCCACAGGATAGAAGCTGCCTGCACCGAACAGAAAACTCTCACTGGTCATGTAACAAGTGACAGTGAAAATTCTTTTTGGCGGCAGTTTAGTGATCACGGGCGTTTTAATGTGGACACTTACATATTAAAACCACTCAGAGCAGCATATTCTTCTGCAGTCCGTCCAAAGACATCTTGAGAAAAGACGTCAGCACCTCGCTGCAGGAGAAGGCTGACGACACTCATAGACTCGTAACTGACAGCAAGGATGAGGGCGGTTCTACAACAACAGAGAGACGACGTCACCCTCAGGAAGCTGAGTGAACTGACAGAAACAGCTGGTTTGATGTACTTTACCAAGGTAACATCTTGCCCTCCCATGAAGAACTGACCATTTACACGCTCAAGTGTACATCCTTGTAAATGACCTCCAAGGCTAAAATGAAACGACGGAAAAGCAGCGTCCTGTCCCACTGCGATGGCACATAGCAGCACTTACTATTTCAAAAGTCCCTGATGGGGACTTCCCTGGTGGACCAGGGGCTATGACTCCAGGCTCCCAAGGCAGGGGGCCCAGGTTCCATCCCTGGACAGGGAACTTCATCCCACATGCTGTAACTGAGAGTTCCCACGACTAAGACCACACGCAGTCAAATAAATAGATGCTTTTCAAAAATAATATCAAAGTCCTTGACGGACAAGAAACTGTGCTGAGGTCACTTATCTGAGGCAGGTGACTATTTAAGGAACGAATCCCCCATTTCCTCCTTAGTCTGATATATTATGCTTCAAAGTCAGCTAGAGGGTGGGTTAAGCAAAGGCTATTTGCTGGCTTAAAACAAAAATATTAACAATAATGGAAATAAAAATAGTCACCGTGGCACTTAATGATGTGGACAAGCATGTGCTCTTCACTAAATGAAATACTATGTCTACGCACAGCCACCTTTGAAGGACGCATTACTATTTGCCCTTTTGTATCAGGAAACTTATTTGCTGATGATAAGTAATGTGCCCAAGGTCACAACCCTAACAGGGAGGAAAGCTAGGAGCTGAACCCAGTCTGAATCTAAAGCCCATCATTTTCATCTGTATCATCCACCTCTGACTTATCTTTGTTGAAGCAACTGTTTATCCAATTAAACCTATCATTCTTCCTTCTAGCTTCATTTAAAATGAAAACATCAAAATGTACTAGAAATAAAAAGGGATAAAAACTGATGAGCCCACAGTATCTGGTGACAGTGATTACTAACCACTTTTTGTTGTTGTTCAGTCACTAAACTGTGAAGGACTCTTCTGCAATCTAATAACATCAGTATTTTTCAAAGAAAGTAATTGAAAGCAAAGAGTCACCCAAAAGACAAAATCAAGTCCTTTATGTTTAGTATGCATCTTTTAAGGAAAAATATATATGAAGTAGAGGTTAAACAATCATTATAAAAGAATTAAGAAATTCGATACTGTCATAAGATAAACTAAAAAGCAGAATCCATATTGTATAAAGCTAATGAAACTAGTATGAAATCCCTCAGCTCCTACAAGATCAACCAGAAAAAAGAACAGGTTGCATATGACATCACTCAGTATTATAAAGGAATATGAATCCTGCTATATATCTCTGCTATATAGTTTTTCACGACTCCCAGTCAGAATAATTGGCTTTCTACCTAACTGATGAAGTGTTGATCACAAATGACACCTTATTAATTTAATCTTTATCTTGATGTTAGCACCCAAGAACAGCACTAAGGTTTTTAAAAAGAAAAAGAACAACTGTACCTTTTCATCTTATCAACCGCGTGTACATTTGCTTCTTTCTTTACTAAAAATTTCACCATTTGCTGTTTCCTTTCACTTATGGCCAATAATAGTGGTGTGAGGTCATCCTGTAAAACAGGAAAAACCATTTCGAATGTACCCAGTTAACCTATTTCTAAACTGAACTGAAAATCATGCAATAGATTCTCTGAACTTAAACATATAATTGAGAAAGCAAATAAACGGGAGCCCCTCCTCCTCTTCCCCCGGCGCACCTTCTATCTCTTCAAGATGCTCCTCCTCCTGGCCTTCCCTGGGGGTCCAGGGGCTAAGATTTGAGCTCCCAAGCAGGGGGTCCAGGTTCCATCCCTGGTCAGGGAACTAGAGTCCAAGTGCCGAAACGCAAGATCCCACCTGCCACAACTAGACCCAGTGCAGCCAAATACGTCTTTTGAAAAGGGAAAGAATAAAATGCTCCTCCTCTCCCTCTTCCAAAGATGAACCACAGAGTCATTCTCTAAAACTCACTTTCAACATTTACTGGTTCCAAGGATCTTTGCTTCTATCATAGAATTTATCAGGAATATTGTAGTATTTACTTGCTCTATTACCAGTCTCAACACTCCTCCAGAGAGAATCAATTAGCTACTTGATTTAGTAGCTGGATATTTTAGGAGCAATGCTGAGGCAGGAATACATCATATTATCTGTAGCATGCATAACCTATCCAAGGATGACCAAGAGTAACCTCATGAGGTTTACAGACATTCTAATGGGAATGTTATCCTCTACATGAACATGCAAAGAGAAAGGTTGTTTTCTTTTCTTCCAAAAAAAACAACTGTGGGCACCATGTTTATCGGCTTTCTCAGCAAAGTCTCTTGAAATTTAATCTTATTCATTCTCCTTTGCTTGTTCCTTCCCCCGCCCTTAAGTTAAACTGACAGGAGGGAGGAGCCAAGATGGCGGAGGAGTAGGACGGGGAGATCACTTTCTCTCCTACAAATTCATCAAAAGAATAACTGAACACAGAGCAAACTTCGCGAAACAACTTCTGATCGCTAGCTGAGGTCATCAGGCGCCCAGAAAAGCAGCCCATTGTCTTCGAAAGGAGGTAGGACAAAATATAAAAGATAAACAGTGAGACAAAAGAGCTAAGGATGGAGATCCGTCCCGGGAACTCTTAGGCGGCATTGCTTGGGGTAGGGTCCGGGCCTGAGAGCCCTGAGGACAATCGGAGGGAGCTTCTGTGAGTTGCCAACTTGAACTGTGGGAGACCAAAAGAGAGAGAGTAAATTAACCGGCCCAAACACACTGCCGGCCGCTCGCAGAACAAAGAGACCGAGAGGGTCCAGAGAGGAGCTCGCAGGCTGCGGACCGGCCCAGCCCCGCCAGAGGCAGGAGGCAGGGGGTAGGGGAAGGTCGCGGCGAGACACAGGGCGCAGGCACCCGACCGGCGCGGGCGGGGACTGGGGCTGGGGACGCGGAGAGCAGACGGCGCGCGCACCCGACTGGCACCAGAGGAAACTGAAACTGGGTCCGTGGAAGGGAGGGGGCGCGCCACACTTGGGGAGAGTGCACCCACCAAGCCCCTGGCTGCCTGGACCGCTCTGACGGGAAAGGCACAGAGAGCAGGCGCAGCTTTTCGCTCCGCGCTTTTGTGGAACACCCAAGGGCTGGAGCCTCGCGCAGCGCGCTCCATATAGAGCAGCCGGGAGCCTGAGCAGCGCAGACGGAGAAAGCAGCGTCAGCCCCTCCCGGCAGCGCCAGCCCGACCCCGCAGCCCAAGCCCGTCCCCATAGCGCCAGCCACTTCCGGCAGCGCGACGGAACTAGCTACCTGAGTAAGAGTCCACCTCCGCCCGCCTGTGTCAGGGCGGAAATGAGGCTCTGAAGAGACCGGCAAACAGAAGCCAAATAAACAAAGGGAACCGCTTCAGAAGGGACTGGTGCAACAGATTAAAATCCCTCTAGGAAACGTTGACTACACGGGAAGAGGCCTGTAGATATCGAGAAGCGTAAGCTGGAACGAGGAGCTATCTGAAACTGAGCCGAACCCACAGTGACCGCAACAGCTCCAGAGAAACTCCTAGATACAATTTTACATTTTTCTCTTTTTTTTTTTTCTTTTTTTTTCCTTTTTTTATTTTTTCTCTTTTATTTTCCTTTAAAATCCCCTATTACTCCCCCATTACTCCTTAACTTTCATTTCCATAGACTTCTACGATTTTTTAATTGGGGGGGGGGAAAAAATTTTTTTTTTTCTTTTTTTTTTTTTTTCTTTTTCTTTCTTTTTTTTTTCTTTTTTCTTCTTTTTTTTTCTTTCCTTCTTCTCTTCTATTTTCTATTTTTCTTTTTCTCTTATTTCTTTTAAAGTCCTCTAGTACTCCTCTACTACTCCTTAATTTTCATTTTCAATACACTATAACCTTACAAAAAAAAAAAAAAAAAGAAGAGAAGCCCTATTTTTAAACCGAAGATTATTCTCTCCCAATCTTGACTCTCTGTTTTCTACCTCAGAACACCTCTATTTCCTCCTTTCCCCTTCTCTTCCCAATCCAATTCTATGAATCTTTGTAGGTGACTGGGCTACGGAGAACACTCTGGGAACAGACAGCTGCGTAGATCTGTCTCTCCCCTCTTGAGTCCCCCTTTTTCTCCTCCTGCTCATCTCTATCTCCCTCCTCCCTCTCCTCTTCTTCATGTAACTCTGTGAACCTCTCTGGGTGTCCCTAACGGGGGAGAATCTTTTAGCCATTAACCTAGAAGTTTTCTTATCAGTGCTGTATAGTTGGAGAAGTCCTGAGACTACAGGAAGAATAAAACTGAAATCCAGAGGCAGGAGACTTAAGCCCAAAACCTGAGAACACCAGAAAACTCCTGACTACATGGAACTTTAAGTAATAAGTGACTGTCCAAAAGCCTTCACACCTACACTGAAACCAACCACCACCCAAGAGCCAATAAGTTTTAGAGCAAGACATACCACGCAAATTCTCCAGCAACGCAGGAACATAGCCCTGGACATCAACATACAGGCTGCCCAAGGTCACACCTAACACATAGACCCATCTCAAAACTCATTACTGGGCACTCCATTGCTCTCCAAAGAGAAGAAATCAAGTTCCACGCACCAGAACACTGACGCACGCTTCCCTAACCAGGAAATCTTGACAAGCCAATCGTCTAACCCCACCCACTGGGTTAATCCTCCACAACAAAAAGGAACCACAGACCTCCAGAATACAGAAAGCCCACTCCAGATACAGCAATCGAAACAAGATGAAAAGGCAAAGAAATACCCAACAGGTAAAGGAACATGAAAAATGCCCACCAAGTCAAACAAAAGAGGAGGAGATAGGGAATCTACCTGAAAAAGAATTTAGAATAATGATAATAAAAATGATCCAAAATCTTGAAAACAAAATGGAGTTACAGATAAATAGCCTGGAAACAAAGATTGAAAAGATTCAAGAACTGTTTAATAAAGACCTAGAAGAAATAAAAAAGAGTCAATTAAAAGTGAATAATGCAATGAATGAGATCAAAAACACTTTGGAGGGAATCAAGAGTAGAATAACGGAGGCAGAAGATAGGATAAGTGAGGTAGAAGATAAAATAGTGGAAATAAATGAAGCAGAGAGGAAAAAAGAAAAAAGGATCAAAAGAAATGAGGACAACCTCAGGGACCTATGGGACACTGTGAAACGCCCCAACATTCGAATCATAGGAGTTCCAGAAGAAGAAGACAAAAAGAAAGGCCATGAGAAAATACTCGAGGAGATAATAGCTGAAAACTTCCCTAAAATGGGGAAGGAAATAGCCACCCAAGTCCAAGAAACCCAGAGAGTCCCAAACAGGATAAACCCAAGGCGAAATACCCCAAGACACATATTAATCAAATTAACAAAGATCAAACACAAAGAACAAATATTAAAAGCAGCAAGGGAAAAACAACAAATAACACACAAAGGGATTCCCATAAGGATAACAGCTGATCTATCAATAGAAACCCTCCAGGCCAGAAGGGAATGGCAGGACGTACTGAAAGTAATGAAAGAGAATAACCTACAACCTAGATTACTGTATCCAGCAAGGATCTCATTCAGATATGAAGGAGAATTCAAAAGCTTTACAGACAAGCAAAAGCTGAGAGAATTCAGCACCACCAAACCAGCTCTTCAACAAATGCTAAAGGATCTTCTCTAGACAGGAAATGCAGAAAGGTTGTATAAACGTGAACCCAAAACAACAAAGTAAATGGCAACGGGACCACACCTATCAATAATTACCTTAAATGTAAATGGGTTGAATGCCCCAACCAAAAGACAAAGATTGGCTGAATGGATACAAAAACAAGACCCCTATATATGCTGTCTACAGGACACCCACCTCAAAACAAGAGACACATACAGACTAAAAGTGAAGGGCTGGAAAAAAATATTTCATGCAAACGGAGACCAAAAGAAAGCAGGAGTCGCAATACTCATATCAGATAAAATAGACTTTCAAATAAAGGATGTGAAAAGAGACAAAGAAGGACACTACATAATGATCAAAGGATCAATCCAAGAAGAAGATATAACAATTATAAATATATATGCACCCAACATAGGAGCACCGCAATATGTACGGCAAACACTAACGAGTATGAAAGAGGAAATTAATAGTAACACAATAATAGTGGGAGACTTTAATACCCCACTCACAACTATGGATAGATCAACTAAACAGAAAATTAACAAGGAAACACAAACCTTAAATGACACAATGGACCAGCTAGACCTAATTGATATCTAGAGGACATTTCACCCCAAAACAATCAACTTCACCTTTTTCTCAAGTGCACACGGAACCTTCTCCAGAATAGATCACATCCTGGGCCATAAATCGGGTCTTGGAAAATTCAAAAAAATTGAAATCATTCCAGTCATCTTTTCTGACCACAGTGCAGTAAGATTAGATCTCAATTACAGGAAAAAAATTGTTAAAACTTCAAACATATGGAGGCTAAATAACACGCTTCTGAATAACCAACAAATCATAGAAGAAATCAAAAAAGAAATCAAAATATGTATAGAAATGAATGAAAATGAAAACACAACAACCCAAAACCTATGGGACACTGTAAAAGCAGTGCTAAGGGGAAGGTTCATAGCATTACAGGCTTACATCAAGAAACAAGAAAAAAACCAAATAAATAACCTAACTCTGCACCTAAAGCAATTAGAGAAGGAAGAAATGAAGAACCCCAGAGTTAGCAGAAGGAAAGAAATCTTAAAAATCAGGGCAGAAATAAATGCAAAAGAAACTAAAGAGACCATAGCAAAAATCAACAAAGCTAAAAGCTGGTTTTTTGAAAAAATAAACAAAATTGACAAACCATTAGCAAGACTCATTAAGAAACAAAGGGAGAAGAACCAAATCAACAAAATTAGAAATGAAAATGGAGAGATCACAACAGACAACACTGAAATACAAAGGATCATAAGAGACTACTACCAGCAGCTCTATGCCAATAAAATGGACAACTTGGATGAAATGGACAAATTCTTAGAAAAGTATAACTTTCCAAAACTGAACCAGGAAGAAATAGAAGATCTTAACAGACCCATCACAAGCAAGGAAATCGAAACTGTAATCAAAAATCTGCCAGCAAACAAAAGCCCGGGACCAGATGGCTTCACAGCTGAATTCTACCAAAAATTTAGAGAAGAGCTAACACCTATCTTACTCAAACTCTTCCAGAAAATTGCAGATGAAGGTAAGCTTCCAAACTCATTCTATGAGGCCACCATCACCCTAATTCCAAAACCAGACAAAGATGCCACAAAAAAAGAAAACTACAGGCCAATATCACTGATGAATATAGATGCAAAAATCCTTAACAAAATACTAGCAAACAGAATCCAACAACATATTAAAAAAATCATACACCATGACCAAGTGGGCTTTATCCCAGGAATGCAAGGATTCTTTAATATCCATAAATCAATCAATGTAATACACCACATTAACAAATTGAAAGATAAAAACCATATGATTATCTCAATAGATGCAGAGAAAGCCTTTGACAAAATTCAACACTCATTTATGATTAAAACTCTCCAAAAAGCAGGAATAGAAGGAACATACCTCAACATAATAAAAGCTATATATGACAAACCCCCAGCAAGCATCACCCTCAATGGTGAAAAATTGAAGGCATTTCCCCTGAAATCAGGAACAAGACAAGGGTGCCCACTCTCACCACTACTATTCAACATAGTGTTGGAAGTTCTGGCCACAGCAATCAGAGCAGAAAAAGAAGTAAAAGGAATCCAGATAGGAAAAGAAGAAGTAAAACTCTCACTGTTTGCAGATGACATGATCCTCTATATAGAAAACCCTAAAGACTCTACCAGAAAATTACTAGAGCTAATCAATGAATATAGTAAAGTTGCAGGATATAAAATTAACACACAGAAATCCCTTGCATTCCTATATACTAACAATGAAAAAACAGAAAGAGAAATTAAGGAAACAATACCATTCACCATTGCAACAAAAAGAATAAAATACTTAGGAGTATATCTACCTAAAGAAACAAAAGACCTATACATAGAAAACTATAAAACACTGATGAAGAAATCAAAGAGGACACAAACAGATGGAGAAACATACCGTGTTCATGGATTGGAAGAATCAATATTGTCAAAATGGCTATTCTACCCAAAGCAGTCTATAGATTCAATGCAATCCCTATCAAGCTACCAACAGTATTTTTCACAGAACTAGAACAAAGAATTTCACAATTTGTATGGAAATACAAAAAACCTCGAATAGCCAAAGAAATCTTGAGAAAGAAGAATGGAACTGGAGGAATCAACCTGCCTGACTTCAGACTCTACTACAAAGCCACAGTCATCAAGACAGTATGGTACTGGCACAAAGACAGAAATATAGATCAATGGAACAGAATGGAAAGCCCAGAGATAAATCCACAAACCTATGGACACCTTATCTTTGACAAAGGAGGCAAGGATATACAATGGAAAAAAGACAACCTCTTTAACAAGTGGTGCTGGGAAAACTGGTCAACCACTTGCAAAAGAATGAAACTAGAACACTTTCTAACACCATACACAAAAATAAACTCAAAATGGATTAAAGATCTAAATGTAAGACCAGAAACTATAAAACTCCTAGAGGAGAACATAGGCAAAACACTCTCCGACATAAATCACAGCAAGATCCTCTATGACCCACCTCCCAGAATATTGGACATAAAAGCAAAAATAAACAAATGGGACCTAATGAAACTTAAAAGCTTTTGCACGACAAAGGAAACTATAAGTAAGGTGAAAAGACAGCCTTCAGATTGGGAGAAAATAATAGCAAATGAAGAAACAGACAAAGGATTAATCTCAAAAATATACAAGCAACTCCTGAAGCTCAATTCCAGAAAAATAAATGACCCAATCAAAAAATGGGCCAAAGAACTAAACAGACATTTCTCCAAAGAAGACATACAGATGGCTAACAAACACATGAAAAGATGCTCAACATCACTCATTATCAGAGAAATGCAAATCAAAACCACAATGAGGTACCATTACACGCCAGTCAGGATGGCTGCTATCCAAAAGTCTACAAGCAATAAATGCTGGAGAGGGTGTGGAGAAAAGGGAACCCTCTTACACTGTTGGTGGGAATGCAAACTAGTACAGCCGCTATGGAAAACAGTGTGGAGATTTCTTAAAAAACTGGAAATAGAACTGCCATATGACCCAGCAATCCCACTTCTGGGCATACACACTGAGGAAACCAGATCTGAAAGAGACAGGTGCACCCCAATGTTCATCGCAGCACTGTTTATAATAGCCAGGACATGGAAGCAACCTAGATGCCCATCAGCAGATGAATGGATAAGGAAGCTGTGGTACATATACACCATGGAATATTACTCAGCCATTAAAAAGAATTCATTTGAACCAGTCCTAATGAGATGGATGAAGCTGGAGCCCATTATACAGAGTGAAGTAAGCCAGAAAGATAAAGAACATTACAGCATACTAACACATATATATGGAGTTTAGAAAGGTGATAACGATACCCCTATATGCAAAACAGAAAAAGAGACACAGAAATACAGAACAGACTTTTGAACTCTGTGGGAGAAGGTGAGGGTGGGATATTTCAAAAGAACAGCATGTATACTATCTATGGTGAAACAGGTCACCAGCCCAGGTGGGATGCATGAGACAAGTGCTCTGGCCTGATGCACTGGGAAGACCCAGAGGAATCGGGTGGAGAGGGAGGTGGGAGGGGGGATCAGGATTGGGAATACATGTAAATCCATGGCTGATTCAAAGAATAAAAAAATAAAATTAAATTAAAATTAAAAAAAAAAAAAAGTTAAACTGACAGGTCAGCATTAGCTAGATGCTGTTTGATGCAGAACAACACCGCTTATCTTCAAAGACCTTTCTTGACGGCTCTCATGTGATGACCTCCAGACCTCCAGGAAGAAGCTTCCTTAATCCCAGAGTTCTGGTCTCTGTCTTGCTTTACGGCTCTTAGTGAAGGATTACAAGGTAAGTTACCAAGAAATATGCACTCAGCATTTTCTCGGGGAGTTGCTCTTCCGTGAACTCTCCCCACGCTCTCTCTCATAATCCTGTGTGTCTGGGAGACTCATTCAGTGTGAAACCGCCACAACCAACTTAAAAATTCTAATTTGAAAAATTCAATCCCATCCTTAAGAGATTCTTTTAAAATATGGAATCAATTATAGATTAATTAGACTGTCTTCAAAACTTCGAAATAGTTATCAAAATAAACTATATATCAAGAATTGGAAACTCAAATGCTTATGCAGGGGGAAACCTGGTGACCTAAGTGAAAAAGCCAGGTGAGGCTGGCAAACCCGCAAACACACGCCCCATACAGAAGGGGAGGCCTACACATGCAGACCAAACAGTAGAATGGGCTCAAGGGGGACCAGATTTGGGTCTCTGAGAAGCCTGAAACACAGACATCAGCATGAGTTTGCTAAATTTTAAATGTTGACTCAGCTTGTGGAGGTAAGTAAGCTAAACATAACCAAGGACCACATTTGGTCTGTAGCCCATTTGTGCTTTTAAAACGTTTTGCTGTTTCCAAACAGGTGGGTATAAAGCAAATATTTGTATGTGAAAGCTTTCCTTTCTTGAGTATCATGTGGTTCACAAGAAGAGTGGGTCTCAATATGTAATAAAAATTGCTATTGACTCATAATTTTATTAAAATAAATTTAAAAACAAGACTCAAAATTCCCACTTGAAGAATGTTTCCACTGCTTGTTAAAACTACAATCTCTTTCTAGAATTCTCCCAGATTATTAACCAAATAGTTAGTGAGTTCCTAAGACTGCTGAAAGTAAATGATTCAAACAATCCCCATCTGGACTAACTTCATGGGTTTTGATGTTTAAAGCTGTCCTCTCGCTTATGCCAGGGCTCAGCAAATCTAACAGACACACTGCAAGAGTCTGTCCTGCTGACACCAAAAGAAGGCTCATGAATTACTGTTACCGCAGTCAGGAAAACCCTGTTGGTAACAAACATTGTTGACCTAATGACCTGGTTGGTAACAGAAGGTGTAAAATTCTTAAAGGGTCAGACTCTACAGATGAAGTGACTTGGCCATGAGCAAATCTCTAAAGACGCTTGGAGTGTCACTGAATAATTAGTGGTTGGAAGAAAAAGGAGTTATATCACTCAAGCCAATAGATATTGCCAAAAATGTTCCTTTTAACTTCTCAATCACAGAGGCAGAGGAAAAAGTCAGGCTAATATTGCTGCAAAGGAGGGAGCTGATGGAAGTAGCTAGCATTGATCAAACTCCAACTCTTCTATAGATTACTTATTTTTGAGATAGGTGCACTAGAAATTATACTTAATCACTCCATAGTTCTTCACCAAGGATCCTATCAGAATCTCAAGGAAATATTTCTAAATACACAAGTCCAGGCCTTCCTCGATTTATTCCATCAAAATCTTCAGGGAACAGCCTAGGTTTGTAAATTTTTTTTATAAACTTTCCCAACGGATTGTGGTTTTCACCAGCACAATCTAGCTGAGAATTAGCCCAGCAAACATTCCAGTCTCATCTCTAACCCACATGGCCAATCCCTTCTCTTACTTGAGGCTTTGAAGAAAAAAGAAAAGTGTAAGAGGCAAGAGTCATCAAAACAGAATTAAATTTTCCTGGGTAAATAATGGTAGAACAGGGACTAATAAACACAAAAGGCAACCTGATCTCATTGTTTATAAACCCCTTCCTTTCCATCAAGACCTTCTAGATTGAGAGCAGAGTCTAGACTCTTATCTAACTGGCTGTTTCTGCCAGAATAGGATAATAGTTCTGTTCAATATTTGTTCTTCTCTCTTCTTTCCAACTTAATCACCACCTTTTCACTGCTGATCTGATTTCTGCAGAGTCTTCCTAAAATTGATACCTAGGCAAGTCTCCAACTCATTCAATCTCTTTCTCAAAATAACAACTATTATACCTGAAACTGAAAAGCACCTTAGCAAAATACATAAACTGAAGGGGGAAAACAACAAAACCAAAACCTCAGGACTTCTGTGGTGGTCCAGTGGCTGGGTCTCAGCGCTCACAGTGTAGGGGGTCTGGGTTCAATCCCCGGTCAGGGAACTAGACCCTGCATGCTGAAACTAAGACCTAGCACAGCCAAATACATAAAAAAAAAAAAAAAAAAAACCCTCTTCTTGGCATTTCCCCAACTGCCAAAATTCCAGCCTGATCTGCGTCTTTCAGCTGCTCGCTCGTTTTCCTTTCCTTGTAGCCTCTGAAGCCTTGGGCAATGAGAGAGAAATCATTTTTATATAAATCATTTTTTTCATAAAATTGGAATGTGTTAACAACAGCAACATTTCTATTATGTTGTCAAATGCTTGTTTGAGTTTTAAGACAAAGTCTACTTCTAGGCAAATTTTGCATTACTCTGTTATTTTAGACTAATTAGAAAAAAACTTTTTTTTCAGTAAGGGAAAAATACTTGGAAAAAGTTTTACCTTTAACAATTGCTGTGTTATCACAAATATCTGCCATAAACACAAAAAAGAACGCTTTGCCCTCTAATGCTTCTTGAGCAATATCGTGATTTAAAGTGACATCTTAGACAATCAAGTGCTTTCAAAATATTTTCACTCAGGGAAGGCTGGAGCTTCCAAACAAGGAAAACTGAGCCCAGCTGTGAGAGTCGGGGAGCTCTCTCTGCAGCTCCTGGCGGGGCTGCAGCCGCAGGAGAAAGAGCAGGAGGGGCAGCTTCACCACCACCAGCTCCCCACACTCAGCTGCAGCCCCGAGCTTCACCATCACCAGCTCCCCACACTCAGCTGCAGCCCCGAGCTTCACCATCACCAGCTCCCCACACTCAGCTGCAGCCCCGAGCTTCACCATCACCAGCTCCCCACACTCAGCTGCAGCCCCGAGCTTCACCATCACCAGCTCCCCACACTCAGCTGCAGCCCCGCCGAGCAGCCCCCCAGGGCTGTGTGGGAGACCCGAGGTGTGTACCTGGTGAACCAAGTGGTCACCAGCACAAGTGAACGCCCTGGCTGGTATCAAACATGACCTGACCCACTTCACCGGATCTCAGAACAGGGGTCCTGGAGGGCTCAGGGCTCCAGGCCTGCTGCCTCCCTGGCCCACTTGCACCCCCCAGCTCCCCCTGCTGGGCACTGGTTCTCCTTCCTCCTACCCCCATCCCTCCCCCAGCAGCTGTGCCCATTCCCTGAGCCCCTGGAAGCAGCCACCCACCACATCACTTCACTCTCCCCAGGCCTTCATTCTTTGTAGGACTTGAGCCTACCACCCATTCCTGAGCACTTTCTAGTGGGAAAATCTTCCTTCTGGGGTAGAAGGTGGCTGAGAGAGACAGCGTTGCCCTTTCTGTGGGCTCTGACATGTTCCACCCAACCCCTGACTTGGCTTTGGAGTTGTTTCCATGGTAACAGGGCCTGCTGGACACTACTCAGTCTATCTATTTACATCCTGTTATCAATAAACACTACAGTTTAGAAAAATGCTTTGCCAATATTTTGTCAATAAAGTTAGTTGAGCTATACCTCGTTCCTGGCTTCTATATTGGCGTCATAGGAAAGCAGCTTTGCTGCGAGTGATATATTCTGGCAAAAGACAGCGTGGTGGAGCGCGGTGTTGCCATTGGCATCCGTGAGGTTCGGGTCGGCGCCGTGCTCCAGCAGGAGAGTCGCGCACTCCTCCTCTTGGCATTCTACGGCCTGTCAGCGTTGTGCCAAGAAACAAGGGTGTGAGTTCTAGGAATTCAAAGGAAATAGCCCACAAGTTCACCAGTTCCCTCTATTTCAACGAGATCAACTCATTGTTAGTCTCAGTGGTTAAATCACACCCATCTCATGTGGACACGGGTCGCTGCCCCGTACCTTCATCAGCGCGGTCCTGTTTTCACTGTCACAGAGGTTAAGCAGGCATTTTCTCTCCAGGAGGAAGGCCACCACCGCTGGATGGCCATTGGCACAGGCCAAGTGGAGCGCAGTCCTACGAAAGCAAGAGAAGTTCTTAGGAAACTGTAGTGTCACTGTTTTAAAAGAAACAATCGTTCATTCATGTGATTGAAAACACTCAATAGCATGGTACTCGTATGCCTCTAAAACAAATATTTCATTTTCTTCTGGAGAAAGAGCAGGATATTATTCGTTTAGCTCCTCTTGTTGCCGCTACTGCTGCTAAGTCGCTTCAGTCGTGTCCAATTCTGTGCGACCCCATAGACGGCAGCCCACCAGGCTCCGCCGTCCCTGGGATTCTCCAGGCAAGAACACTGGAGTGGGTTTAGCTCCTCTTACACAGTAATGAAAGAACAGGCTACTTGAATAGAATGCGCGAGACCTTGAGATTCAGCTCAACTTGAGTTTAAATTTGACTTTGTCACTTATTAGCTGTCGCTCACCCTCTCTGTACCTCAATTTCCTCACCAACAAAATGAAGAGAGAGGAGTGGTTATCTCACAGGACAGCACTGCGATGCTTAAATGAGACCCATGCACAGGGTTTAGAACTGTTCCCGGCACAGATAACAGCTAGTAATTGTTAGATTATATTATCATACTTACTACTACTACTACTACCTTACAAGGACAACATCTGAATGAAGTCAAAGGACATTACACCTCCTTTGCAGATATGTTTAGAGGATTAGAGACAACATTGTACTTCGATGATTCTAATATGCTCCTTTTCTCACATTTTAACGTCTCTGACATTGGAACATAATTTATAATTCACAGACATTACAACTGTAAATTGTAGCATTTTTGTTTGTTCATTTCTCGTCTTTCCGGTTGTCTAATAACCATGAGGGGTTTTCGTCTAGTTTCCTTAGAGATGATGCATATTATATATTATTATATAATACAGGTGCACAACACAGTGATCCCCAACTGTGAACGGTTACACCGCATTTAAAGTGACTATAAAATATTAACTATATTTCCCATGTTGGACAATATATCCTTGTAGCTTGCACGATTTTAGTTCCCTCACCAGAGATCGAACCCTGGGCCCAGAGCAGTGAGCCTTAACCACTGGACGGCCAGGAAATTCTCAAGATTCCCTTGACTTCTGAAAAGGCTGAAAGCTGTCGCGGGATACCAATCCTCACAAAAAATTCTACGTTAAATTGAAAGTGACAAATAGTTTTTATCTGTGCCACATTCCTATGAGTGCCAGAAAGACAAGCCCTGTCTGCTCATCCGACTTCCCTACAGACAGCTTGCTCTACAGACATTTTTAAATTTGGGGGGTTGCTAAATCAACTTGCAGATTTCTGGTTTTCTTCTTTTTCTTTTTTGGTGCCGAAACCCAGGAAACTCCACAATTCTTGGCTTTGAAATCACTCTTAGAAAGGTCCTTGGGGTGGGATATATGTATATTCCCAACCGATTTATGATGTTGTACAGCAGAAACCAACACAACATTGGAAAGCAATTACCATCTAATTAAAAAAATATTAAGGTTAATAACCAGTAGAACTAGAAAAAAAAGAAGGTCTTTGTCAGTGTGCAAAATGTATAAGTAGGAATTTCAGTTGTCTTCTGGTACTTTTCTCACTCTGTGTGTTTAAAATTTTTGATCCATACTCCATTCGAAACTTTTTGGGGAGATAAAAAAATCTAGTTACTTTTATCTAAATAGTTACCAGGTTATTTCTACACCATCTACACACAATTTATCTTTTCTGATAGAAAATGTCATCCAGCAAATTTTGATATCTAAAAGGGCAAATCTTTGCCTCCTACACAAAACTTTTAATTTCATCACAACAATTAAAGACAGCATGTCTAACCCAAAATCTTTAAAACCACGATCTGTGTCTTTAGTTTAAACATGGAAAGACCATATACCCTAGGAAAATGTCCTGCTCTTCAAGGACACAGCCAGCTTCCTACTTCAAAGCTGTCTTCTAAGGTCCTTCAGCAAGGAACATATACACATAAGCGTACACTGATATAAAACAGATATTGCATTGTATCTGAAGAATTTTTAATCCAGAAGTTGACCTGCCATGGAGATTATTTTTTCACTATGTACTTTTCTGTAATATGTAACATTATGGTATAAAAATGTGTACATTAAAAATAAGATGCCGACAACATCAAAAATCTGTCCACTGTCAATATCCACAATGGATGATCAGTGGGAAGAATTTTCATAAATCACATGAGAAAAACAATGTGAGAGCTAGGGAGTTCCAGAAGATTTCTTGAGGGCTATAGAACTTGAGAGCTCTTACTCAAGAGGAGATCATGTTAACGCATGCATAACAACAAATGAAGAGGAGGAAGAGGAAGAAGGAAAAAAGATGCTATTCATGTTTCATTTCAGTTCTGTGATTACTGATGTTCAGTTAAATAACTTTGAAACGACCAGTAAAGTGCTCTATGAGGGGAATTATTAGCAGATCTGAAAGTAACTAAGGCTTTTGCAGCCTATCAAGTCTGTGGGGCGCTGGATCCAACAAAGGTGTCTGTAAGCTTTGGAGGGGAAACTCACAGGAGGGACCTCTGCCAGGCCCTTCCTCCCCGCTTACCTGTTCCTCTTGTCCTTCTCGTTCAAGCCATTCTCTCCAAGCAACAGGACCTGCTGCACTTTAGCTACGTTGCCTACGCTGGCAGCTTTGTGAATCTTTCGGAGGTCCTTGTCTCGGATGTGGTACCAGGGCTGGAAGCTGGTTTTATGATGACCTCTGTCTCTCCCCAGGCTGATGGAGGAGCCGAAGGGTGACACGCCCTTCTTACTCCTGAAGCCAAAAAGCTTCTTCATCGCAGAGCCTACAGACTCCAAACACACCTCACCTCCCCCTCGGCTCTTCGCAGTCCCCTAAACCCAACACGAGCACTAGAGGTAAGCCAGAGCCGTCCCGCCACAACCTCCCAGCTGGGAAGCTCAACGGTTTGGAATCTTGCATCCCAGAATGATCGTCGCTAAGTGACGCCTCTAAACACACTGCCCGTGTGCCAGAATGCCCAGTGTGCATGTGCAAGAACTGGAAACGCATTTTTTGAAAGAAACAAACAATATCAATAAACCCGTACCTAAGGTAAGAAGGAAAGAGAGGAAACTGAAAGAAACAGAAAGGAAAGCGACATTACAACAGATACCTTAGAAGTAAAGGAGCATAATCATAAGGGACCATTATTATTGATGAACAATTGCAAACTGGAAAACCTAGATAAATTCTGAAAAACATACAATCTGTCAAGACTAAAACAAGAAAAAGTAGAAAAATTCAACACTCCAATAAGAAATAAGGAGATTCAAATATTAATTAAAAAAAAAAAAACCTCCCAAAATCTAAAAGCTTAGGACGAAATGGATTCAGAGAGCAATGCTACCAACATTCAAGTAAGAAGTAAAAGTAAGACTACGCTGAAAAAACACTTGAAAAAATTCACAACCCATTCATGATTTTAAAAAAATACAATAAAATAGAAATATCCACAATACAGTAAAGGCCATTTATAAAAAGCATGAAAAGTGAAAGTGATAGTCGCTCAGTCGTGTCTGACTCTTTGCTAAGGCATGGACTGTACACTCCATGGAATTCTCTAGGCCAGAATATTGGAATGGATAGCCTTTCCCTTCTCCAGGGGACCTTTCCAACCCAGAGATAGAACCCAGGTCCCTCGCATTGCAGGCAGATTCTTTACCAGCTGAGCACCAAGCAATCCCAGGAACACTGGAGTGGGTAGCCGATCCCTTCTCCAGTAGATCTTCCTGACCCAGGAATCGAACCAGGGTCTCCTGCATTGCAGGTGGATTCTTTACCAACTGAGTTAACAGGGAATCTAGCCTACTTGGGGAAAGAGCGTCTGATAGGAGGAAAAGCAGGGACCAAGAAGCTTTGACCAGGATGGTGAGTAGAGGAAGGCTAATGATGAAGGGTCTCGACTGAAGAGGAGCAGGACTCAGGCCTAAACATTTCTGCCTGGACAAGACAAAGTACCAGTGGACCAGGGCCAAGGCATGTGCTGCCGGGGAGGGGACAGAGGGGAACCCATCTCCTGGTTCCTCCAGCAGAAGCTGAGTAGCTGCTCCCCTCAGGGAAGGTTAAGTAGCCTCACCAAAGCCATCTGACAGTAAGTGATGGATCCAAGGTGGAAAACTCAATCGTCTTTCCTACTGCATAGCACGGGCCACTCTGATCAATGGTATGTGGCAACCTTGGATGGGAAGGGAGTTTCGAATGAACACTGGAGTATGTGTATCTTTTTGAATTAGTTTTCTCCAGATATATGCCCCAGAGTGGGACTTCTGGATCATACAGTAGTTCTATTATATTTTCATCTTTTTAAGGAACTTCCATACTGTTCTCCATAGTGGCTGTACCAATTTACAGTCTTACCAATAATGTAGGAGGGTTTCCTTTCCTCTATACCCTCTCCAGCCTTTATTATTTGTAGACTTTTGGATGATGGCCATTCTGACCAGTGTGATGTCATACCTCATTGCAGGTCTGTCGTGCATTTCTCTGATAATTTGTGATACTGAACATCATTTCATGTGCCTACTGGCAATCTGTATGTCTTCTTTGGAGAGCTGTCTATCACGGTCTTCTGCCCATTTCTATTTTTTATTTGTTTTGCCAATTTTGAAACTGGGTTTTTGGTTTTTGTGTTTTTTTTTTGACATAGAGCTACAAGAGCTATTTGCATATTTTGAAGATTAATCCCTTGTCAGTTGCTTCCTTTGCAAATATTTTGTCCTTGTTAGATTTTTGTTTGGTTTATTGTTTCCTTTGGTGTGCAAAAGCTTTTAAGTATAATTAACTCCCATGTGTTTATTTTTGTTTTTACTTTCGGTACTCTAAGACATGGATCAAAAAGGATATTTCTGCAATTTATGTCAGAGTGCTTTTTTTTTTGGCTGTGCCATGCGACTTATGGGATCTTAGTTCCCTGACCAGGGATCGAACTCAGGCCCACAGCAGTGAAAGTGCCGAGTCTTAACCCTTAGACTGCCAGAGAATTCCCTCAAAGAGTGTTCGGCCTATGTTTTCCTCTAAAAGCTTCCATGTAGGTCTTTGATGCATTTCGAGTATACTTTGCTGTATGGTATCAGAGAATGTTCCAATTTCATTCTTTTATGGATCTGTCCAGATTTCCCAGCTCCACTTATTGAAGAGGGTTTTCCGCACGGTCCATCCTTGCCTCTTTGTCATAGGTTGAGCAACCATAGGTGCATGGAGAGAAGAGTCCACATTATGTTGTTGAGTCTTCCTACCCCAGATCTGAGCTTTCCATCTCTTCCAGTGGCTTAAGGTTTTTCTCATTCAAGCACATACGGTAAATGTGCAGACAGATGGAGGGGAGGGGGCCTGCAGCAGCCTCAGGAGAGCGGTTGCCACCAGGAAGGGAAAAGAGGTTGGCTGCAGTAGAACAGGGACTGGGCTTCTGTCCAAGATGTTGTAACAATGTTCTTAACACATCTGCATGTTTATGTAATACATATGAATGTTTCCTATAGAACTATTTTTCTATGTTTGAAATATTTTAGTTTAAAAAATATTTAGAAGTTAATCTATTTTAATAGAAAAGGATTTTATTGCAGATACAGTAAATTCATATTACAGTAGTTAATTCTGATCAACCAAATGATCATAATTTATGTATATCTTGAATATAAAACTGTACTTTTTTCCTGGTTTTTAACATATAATACACTTTGCAGTGTGATGACATTTCAGTGAGGAAAAGATTGCATTCACAATGGATACGATACCATCCTCCCTGAGTCCACAGCTCTGAAACACCAGCACTGTCTAGACCTCCCTCGTGGTGGAACAGGCCCTGACAAAAAGGCTTCCTTCCTCTATCCCTTATCGCTAGTTGAAAGTCACAGAAAGTGTAGCGTTTCTGGAGTGTCTACACCGATCCACCATCGAGAATGCCAGAGACTAAACCCATAGAACTAACAGTGCAATGGTAAAACTACAGAGCCCTGACTTCACATTTTAATCTCTGTAGCCAAGGTCAGAAGTGCAAGATTAAAATTGCTTTATTTTACCATTTACCTTGCTGAGAACCCCATAATCTGGTTTGTTTTTCAGTAGCAAAATTCGGAATGTAACTCTGGAAGTTACCCAAGGACCACTAAAAAAAAAAATAGTCCTCTCCAACGTGTTTCCCAGGCATTTGGCACACAACCCTTCATTAAATGCTTGTGGGGTAAACAGAATCACAATCCTCATTTATCCACGGGTGTACAGCCAGTGAGCCACAATAAGTTACGGTGTCACAGTGGTTTACTTTAATAGACGTTCCTTCAAAATGAACGCCAGGAAGAAAAGCAGTCTAAACAGCGAGGGAAGCTTCAGCAATCTTGCTGAGGAGTTTGCTGAGAGTTCTAACTTTTCCTTCCAAGAATCGGGACTTTTTCTCAGTGCCTCGTTGCTTCTCCTCAGTGACTTGAAGCGCTTTTGTCAGGTGGGCATTTTCCACATAGAGCTCCTTGAGCAGCAGATCAGATCCTGTGCTCTTTTCAAACTGGAGAGGGGAGAAAGCCACAGTGTACTGTACGTCTCACGCAGCCATGCCACGCCACCAGCTCTCCCTTCCTATTCCTCCACACGCGTTCAGACTAGCTTGGGGAACCTTACAAATCAGAGACATGTTGGATGCAATGACAGGTTTTGTTATCCTGGCATGAGAGAGGAAACTGACGAACTATGTGGTAGAGAAAATTTAAGCCACCTTTGTACAAACTGGGTTACCACGAAATGAAGACAAGAAGACCCAAATCTGGAGGCCTCCAAAAGACAACGAGGAAACTGTCAGGAGCACCCAAACTGTTTGGCTTATCTCAGCGGGCTCTGCAGGCCCACCATGTCAGCAGGACGCGCTGAGGCTCCTTGGGTGCCGCCCACACGACACCGACAGGGGCTCCAGCGATGGGGACACAGGACACACGGTCAAGATGCAAAGACGCAGGGGTCCCGGCTTTGGGCTTTGACAGTCCGCGCTGAGTTCACTCACTCAAGTAGCTACTGAGCAGCTCTGCGGGCCAAGTGCTGCCCGGCCGCGGCCCTGCTCCCACAGGCACGTGTTCTAACGGGAGGAGCCAGCAGAGCACGCAGCGTCAGCTGGTGTGTTCAGAGAACCCGGGCGGGAGACACACGGTGAGTCTGAGGTGAACAGACAGCCCTGAGAGGAGCATGGGGGACGTGGGGGAGGCTGCCTGGGTAAACCTCCCAGGCAGAGGCCCCCACATGCGGGGGTGACAGGAACGGCCAGGAGGCCCGTGAGGAAGGCAGAGCTGCCACGCCGGCTGGGCAAGGGCCCAAGGGGAAGGGGCTAGGTCCTGCAGAATCTCGAGGCCACCAGAGAAGCCACTATCTACTCTGAGGATGTACCCCTGGCATGTAGGAGCCTTAAGATTTACTTGGGGTTGAGGTTTTGCCAAGAGTGACTGGAGGGCAGTGGGTTCACCAAGAGCCGGACGGCCGGGAAGGAAAGTGAGGACCTGGGGACAGACAAGGCTGGAGGGTGGCGGTGCGGGCAGGGCAGGGGCTTCACAGATGAGGAGTGGGGGTCTGGAGCGGGCAGCCTGCACAGAGAGACTAGAACTGGGGACCCGCGGCCCAGGGCGCTCCAGATAAACCACATTTGGTCCCTGTGTAGAGAAGTATTTCCACAGATGCTCACATTTCACTTCCCGGAGCACCAAGCCGACCTCACAGGACAGCAAGGCCTCTCTCTCCCCTCTCTCCCTGCCCTCCTCTCCCCTCCTCAGCACTTCCGCAGGACACAGGGTTCTCTTGGGTCCTGTCTCCCTCATTACTTACCCGGACGCCCAAATGCGGCGTCCATCACTCACCTGTTCCTTCAGGTCACCCACTTTCTCTTGGAGGAGCACTTCCATGTTCTTCAAAGTCATCTCCACCTCCTCCACCTGCTCTTCTGTTGCTTCCAGCTGTTTTTCATGTGCTTCCTGAACAAGAGGAGGTTAGAGATCAACACGGTTCACTTTAAAACGAATCATCTCAGGCTTCTTTACTTTAGAATGGAAATCAGCTGAAGTAAACAAAATCTGAGCATCTGGCTAACCTTTCATCCATAGGGAGGGATCATTAGAAATGTCTCACAAGCTACAAAGCTGCATTTCTCACTGTAGTGTGAGCAGATTAGAGACTTTTTGTCGTAGGATTTTAATCCTACATGACTCAAAGTTGAGTTTCCCCCAACATAATAGTCTTTCTCGAGGATCTCTGACTAAATTTCCTTTGTCAATAATCTGTCCTAGCTTAAATGTCGCTCCAGCATATCGTGGCTGCATAATGCTATAAGGCCATTCTTCGTTAGAATTTGTGTTTTACAACTGTCAGATTTTACCCACCTTTCCTATCTTGCACAAATTCTTTCCTCAGGAAGGCACCTGGCCCTCTGCCCCTCCTCACCCTCCCACTGACCCATGAACTTTGAGGACCCAAATGTGCTTCCTAGGCTCGCGCTTTGAGGTGCTCACTCACTGATGCCTGAGAGACTGCTCTGAGGTGGGAACCACTGCCTCCAGAGGTTCAAAGAAATCGGAGCACAGAGGGCTAAATCACTCACTCAGTTAAATCACTCGGCTCAGGTGGTGGAGCCAGGATCCAGTCCCCTGCAGTGCATGCTCTGAGCCACTCTTCTGCTGCCCTTTTAAGGCAGCAACTCTGTTTCTCCATGAGAGGCTGGCACACAGCAGGGCTCCCCAAGTCCGTGCTGTCACTGTGCTGATCCCATGTCCAACCAGCCCCCTACTCCTTGCTGCTTTTGAACACGCCAAGCGTAGCCCACCTCAGGACCTCTGCACCTGCCTGCACTCCTGAAGAGCTATCCCTTTCCATCTCTCTGCTGGGGCCCTTCTATCACCACCTTTCAGTTCTGGAACCAGGTCACGTGTGTGGCTGGCTGCAGACACACTCAGCCAAGAAAACAGGCTGGGGGACTTCAGGGTCGGCCACTCAAGACTCACCAGTTCCCAGCAGAAGCCGTGTACCGTGGCTTCCATAAACATCCCACGTGGCGGGAGGGCTGTCGGGCCGTCCTCCTGTTGGCACCTGGGCAGCTTGTGGCTAAGTCACCAGAGATCGTACTCACCCCCTCCGTCACCCCCAGCTGGCCCCCCAGCCCTGTCCCCACTCACCTGCGCCTCCTCCTGGAGCTGCCAAGCTGGCCGCTGCTCCCCTTCCAGCAGCTGCTGCAGCTCGGCCACGCGGCCTGTGGGCACGTGCTGTGCCATCTCCTCCTGCGACTGCTGCACCCGCTGGGCGTGCTGGGACCGGGCCAGCCACAGCTTCTGGGTGGCTCCATACAGCTGCCGGGGAAAAGGCACAGAAGTTGTGGGGTGACTGCCCAGACCTTCAGGGTCACCACCAGGCACAGAAAACTGCATCTCTACCTGGTAGGCCACCCCACAAGGTAAGGGCGTGTCCAGGAAAGCTCACGATTTCTAAAGAGTCCATTTATCTGATGCCCACACTCCATTTCCTGGTAGTTCAGACGGTAAAAAATCCACCTGCAATGCAGGAGACACAGGATATGCAGATTTGGTCCCTGAGTTGGGAAGATCCCCTGGAGGACGGCATGGCAACCCACTCCAGTAATTTTCCCTGGAGAATCCCACGGACAGAGGAGCTTGGCAGGCTAAAGTCCATGGAGTCACAAAGAGTTGGATAGGGCTGAGAGACTAACACAAACTCCATTCAGGGATGCTTCTGCACCTGAGAGCCTGGAAGCCCTGCCTGTAGCCCTCCCAGTGACCTCATGCCGGATCCTGGGAGGATCAAGTTATTCTGTCCTGTTTACCACCTGGGTTCTTTGCTGGGTTTAATTCCTTCCATAACGGGACCCACACCAGCCGCGTACAGCAGCCTCCCTCTAAATGTAGAGCTGACACTCCTGAGACGGAGCTTCACACAAACCATGTTTTGCTCCTCTGCTTTTCCCTAGCAATTTCTCTGGAGGCTGAGGGTCTGAAGCCCTCTGAGCCTAGGAGCAGGGTTCACGCACAGCTAGGCGGGGGCATCACTGTCGCCCCAGGGCGGCTATTCCCACCTTATCACCCAGGCTCGGGGAGAGGCAGGCAGCGGTAGGAAGACACAGATGGGAACTGCAGCTCTCTCCAGGGTACAGCAGGTGTCTGAGAAACCAGAGGCGACAAAAGCACTCCCAGAGTGATTGGGAAGTCAGGAAGAACACAGGTCGGCAGCTGAAAATCTACTATGCTTCTATGTCCTGACAGTGAACGTGCAGAAACCCATGTGAGAAACAAAACCCCATTTCCGCGCCGGCCTGGAAAGAGTTTGGAAGTCGTGACTCCCACCCTCCCAACAAGAACAAAGAAAAAGCTGAGTAACTGAGAGTCAACAACACTTCTGAGATCCATCAGAGAACTGAAGTCACGGGGCAAACCAATGCTCTGGAGACCGGAAAGAAGAACAGGTGAAGAGCATCACAGCTCACCAGGAGTCAAAGGCTGGAGGCCTAATCAGAGTGGCTGCTGTGGGTTGAACCGGGCCCACAAAGTCACCGATGTCTGGAGACAAGGCTGCTAACAGGTCACTAAGGTTAAATATGCTCACAAGGTGGGGTCCTCATCCAATGGGACAGTGACTTTATAAGGAGACACAGTGAGAGGGGGCTGCCCACAAGCGTGGAAGAGCCTCATGGGAACCAAGACAGCCCCGCCTTGATCTTGGCCTTGAGAAGGTTGGGAAACAAACTCCTGTAGTTTAAGCCGCCTGCTTGTGACATTCTGTACGGAGTCTGAGAAGACTAGGACGGCGACTGTTCTGAAGACACAGAGCGTTCTGCTCTCTGCCTTCAAGGGAAACCTCCTTCTCTACCAGGCCGGAATCAGTGAGGGAAAGGAGATAACCAACTAGAGCCCACTCTAGCTGTTCTGACTCAGTGTCACTCACCTGCTGGAGTGGCTAAAATAACAGCGACAACACCCAGTGTGGACAGGGATGTGGGGCAACTGGACCTAGCATACACTGCTGGCGGGAACATAAACTGTTAGTAGCCGCTCTGGATAACAGCTGGGCCATTTCATATAAAACTAGACATGCAACTGTGGTGCAGATCAGCAATTGCTCTCCTGGGCATTTATCCTGTGAAATGAAAACCTACATTCACACAAACACCTGCCTAGGAATGTTCATTGCAGCTTCTGTGACAGCCCAAAACTGGAATCAGCCCAGGAGCATTAAGACAAGTTGGTTCTAAATTGGGAAAGGAGTACGTCAAGGTTGTATATTATCAACCTGATTATTTAACTTATATGCAGAGTACATCACATGAAATACTGGGCTGGATGAAGCACAAGATGGAATCAAGACTGACGGGAGAAATATTAATAACCTCAGATATGCAGATGATACCACCCTTATGACAGAAAGCAAGAGGAACTGGAGAGCCTCCTGATGAGAGAAAGAGGAGAGTGAAAAAGTTGGCTTAAAACTCAACATTCAGAAAACTAAGATCATGGCATCCAGTCCCATCACTTCAGGGCAAATAGATCGGGAAACAATGGAAACAGTGACAGACTTCATTTTCTTGGGCTCCAAAATCACTGCAGATGCTGACTGCAGCCATGAAATGAAAAGACGCTTGCTCCTTGGAAGGAAAGCTATACTGGCCTATATATCCATATATCTAGGCCAACCTAGACAGCATATTAAAAAGTGTACAAAGGTCCGTCTAGTCAAAGCTATGGTTTTTCCACTGGTCATGATGGATGTGAGAGTTGTACCATAAAGAGAGTTGAGCGCTGAAGAATTGATGCTTTTGAACTGTGGTGTTGGAGAAGACTCTTGAGAGACCCTAGGACTGCAAGGAGATCCAACCAGTCCATCCCAAAGGAGATCAGTCCTGGGTGTTCACTGGGGGGACTGATGCTGAAGCTGAAGCTCCAACAGTTTGGCTGCCTGATGCGAAGAATTGACTCATTGGAAAAGACCCTGATGCTGGGAAAGATTGAAGGCAGCAGGAGGGGATGACAGAGGATGAGATGGTTGGATGGCATCACCGACTCAATGGACATGAGTTTGAGCAAGCTCTGGGAGTTGATGATGGACAGGGAAGCCTGATGTGTTGCAGTCAATGGGGTTGCAAAGAGTCGGACACGACTGAGCGACTGAACTGAACTGAAGACAAGCTGTGGGACGTTAACGCCTTGGAATACCATCCAGTGACAGGAAGAAAGAAACTGTGGACACACAGCAGGGAATCATGCTATGTGAGGAAAGGCAATCCCAAAGATCTCATTCTGTATGAGTCCTTTTCTGTCACTTGTGTAACGACACAATTCTGGAAATGAAGGACAGTTAGTGGTTTTCAGGGGCTGAGGCTGGGGTAGGTGGGCAGGAAGATAGATGGTGGACGTAGTTGTGAATAAACAATATGAAGGACCTTGTGGAGCTGCAGCTGTGGTTGTGGAGACATGAACCTGCACAGGGAATAAAACCGTGTAGACCTGACACCCACATGAGTACAGAAGTAAAGCTGTGGAAGCATGTGGCCTTTCTGGGTGGTCCCGTGGTTAAGAATCTGCCTTCCGAGGCAGGACACTGGGGTTCCATCCCTGGTTGGGGAACTGAGATGCCACGAGCCGTGGGGCGATGAAACACTCCCCAAGAAAAAGAACACCACCACCCCCCCAAACTGGGGAAGTAAGACCTACAGATTGCATCAATGTCAATAGCTTGGCTGTGATGCTCATTAAGGGCTGATTTGCGCCCCCTCACACCCCAATTCACATGCTGAAGCTCAAACCTCCAAGACCGTACTGGAGTACTGTACCGAAGGACTGCATTTGGAGATGGGGTCTTGAAAGAGCTGATTAAGGCAAAACGAGGTCGTATGAATCCAGTATGATGGTGCCCTAATAAGAGATGACGACACAGACACACCTGAAGGATGAACGGGAGAGGACAGTTGCATACAAACCAAACAGAGGGGCCTCAGAAGAAACCAGCCCTGCCCTGACCTTGAACTTGTAACTCCGAGAACTGTGAGGAAATAAATTTCTGTTATATAAGCCCCTCAGTCTGTGGTGGTTTGCTATCGCAGCCCTAGCAAACTAACACAGACACTATACTAAAGTTTCACAAAACATGACCACTGGGGGAAACTGGACAATCCACTCTGGATTCCACACTTCAATCGTCAGGCACTTTTATCAAATCAATACCACATTCTCGGCAGTTTAGAGCTGAGCTCATTTGAATTTTATTAAAAAAAAAAAAAAGCCAAACCCTTCTCAGATGAGGCGCTGATGGTGAAAGCTGAAATCCACTGACGGGTGTCCCTCCACAATACACACAGCTCCTGCCTCAGTGCTCAGGCCCCTGCCCTAGACCCCTGACTCTCTCACACTGAAATCCACAGACCAGCAATGAGGCTTGGACAGAAGCACAGCTGAAACCACTATCAGGACCAGAACAAACCGAGTCCACTGGCCCAGGAAGGCTGCGAGAGGCCCTCTTGCCCTACAGGAATGCAGGATGCCTCCTCCGGCCCTGGAGCACGCTGTGCAGTATTTCTTAGGACGCGTGAGCCCTCCCGTGCCCATCAAGGCTGGTCGGAGGGCAGCACAGGTCTCTGCTGACTGTTCCTGGAATGTGGGTTATCTGTGAACACTTCCCACTTTCTACAGCAATGCCCTCTGAGCTTCTTCTACGATGAGCAAACCGTGTCCGGGATGGGTGGTTGGGGTGGGACCACTGAGCTGGCCCTTACCTCTGTGCAGCCTCTGTCCTTTCTGAAGCTTCAAGCTCTTGTCGGATCTTCCCCACCTCATTTTTCAAGAGCGTGATTTCTTCAGAAAGCTTTTCCAACTTGATTCTGGATAACAAATTTTTAAAAGAAAGAAGAGTGGGAATTCCAGGAGTTGGTCACCCGACAGAGTCTGGTCTTGCAATGACCCGCAGCCACACTTTCCTTCCCTGGATGGGGACACAGGGGCCAGCTCCTTCCCTGTACCCAGTGTTAACTTGCTCTGGTTTGCATTTCCCAAAAGATAAGCTACAGGAAAACAAAGCTTTCTTAGCTCCTAAAAGAGCCATTGACTAGCGTATTCAGCCCCTTGGTTCTCTGTGTTTCCAGCTGGCCCGTTCCTGCATCTCCTTACCTTCACTGAAACGTCAGCGTGCTCACAGCTGGCACCAATGCAAGATGCTGGGTGAGAGTCCTCACGAGGTTGTTGCAAGGAAATCTCCCCCCTCCCCCAGGGACCCCGAGCACAAAGCTGAGGAACACAAGGACTCAGAAAGCTGAATCCTATGAAGAGAGTGCCCCCATCCTACACGCTGAGGTCAGCACTAGAGGAAACTGGAAAGATGCCCGCATCAGCGGACGGAGGGTGATCCGATGCAATGTGGAACCTTCAGGAGGGGAAAGCAAGTACTGAGAGAGGCTGCCCGGGCCAAGTCTGCCAGGAGTCCTTGGCTTCTGATGCTCATAGTCTCCCTGGATGGTAACTCCATTGATGTGCAACAGATGAGCAACTGACCAATAAGGATCACGGGGAGGCAGCTTTAAACCCATGCCTGCTGCCCTGAAAATCTATCCTTAATATATGTTGGTCACACTGACATTCCCCTAAACGTTAGTTATCTATCTGGCATTAGCTTCTAGTTTTCTCAGTCTAAAAGTACTCAAAGCACATCATCTCATATGTAATGTATTATTCTTATAATATCAAGCAGAAGTATCTCCTACAAAGCATAAGTACAATTTCGTTTTTCTCATAAGGAACTAAAGAGAAAAATGAAGACATATAAGTCAATGGAATTTTAAAAGACGTGGAGGGTTTCAGGGAGGAGTGTGACCACAAATGAGCTCTGTATTTTGAACTGTCTTTCAGGATCCTGGATGGAAAACAAAATTGATTCAAGGCAGATGTGTGTGTGTGCATGTGGGTGCCGGGGTTGGGGTGCAGGGGGGGTGGTTCCTGTTTCCAGTTTCCTGGACCTCAAATAAGATGGTGGTTGCCTTATCCCAGTCCTCCACATTCACCAGATAACCAGAGCCTGTGCAAAGCTGATCATCTAACGTCTGGTGTCCTCACAGAAGGTTATAGAAACCTCCAGGGGCCCTTAAACAAAAACCTGAATGCTGAAACCAAAGCTTTGAGCATTAAGGAACCCAAAGATGGGGTTACCCTGAGGCCAACACCTACATCACTGTGGAGAAACCACACCAGGGCCGTATGTGGTGGGCTGGTTCCCTGGAAGAGATTAAAGTGGTCTCAGATGAAGTGGTTCCCAAGTCTTCTCAGCAAAAGCAAAACACATCCTTTCTGCAGGGAGAACCCTCTACTACAGCTCTCAGGATTCCCACAGATGAACATCATGTAAGCATGAGCTCACAATCAAAGGTCACCACAACGAATGTGGGAAAGGACCACTTATGAGAGTCAGAAGAAGCCAAAACAACAGAATTAGATCCCAGATGTTGCAATTATCAGACACAAACTTCGGATAAATATTATTAAATGTTTACTTAAATAAAACATGGAAATAAAAAATGGACAAGCAAGCAACAGTAAGCTATCAGAAATGATCAGGCAGGACCAAATGGAATGTTTGAAAATGAAAAAAAAAAAAAAAAAAAAAAAAACCCAATGTCAAAATAAAAGCTCACTGGCAGATTAGATATAGCTGAAGAAAGAATCACTGACCTGGAACACAGAGACATGAAAAAGTACCCAGAACGTGCCACATACAGAAAAGAAGATGGAAGAAATGAAAGAGAGGTTAGGAAAAGGAGGAAAAGTGAAAACATCTAATATCATACACCCAACTGGAAAGACCACTGATGGGAGAGGCAATGTTTTACAAAGAATGGCTGAAAGAGTTTCAGAAGACACAAACCTAGATATTCAACAGGCATAATATTTCTAAGTACGGAGAGTAAAAAGAAAAGCGCATCTCTGTCCTACGACTCAGCAATTCCATTCTTAGGTATACCAGCACCGAGAACAAAAAATGGGGCTCTCCAGAGCTCCCCAGGGGTTAGCACTATCCCGACTTGGAATAGTGACCCTGGAGGGCATATTCTGGGTGTTGGTGACACAAATGTGTCCTACTTATCAACAATTCTTCCAGTTGCATACACATGTACATTTTTGTGTGTGTGCATATAACACTTCAATAAAAGTTAAAATGAAAGAAATACACACCTAAACACACCAAAGAAAAACCACAAAAGATGGAGAAGCTAATAGCAACCTGAGGACACAACTCAGGTCACCTCCTGTGGGGACAGAAAAACAGCCTCTAAAAGACGTCTGCATCCAGAACCTGCAAATGTGCTATTTCATAGCAAAAGGGAATCAACGCAACAAACAGAATTAAAGCTGCTAGTTCACTGCCCTTAGATGGAAAGAGAGTCCTAGACTGTCCAGTGGGCCCTCCACTGTGGAAGAGCAGGCAGAAGACTGGGAGTCAGGATGGAGCGTGAGGAGGACCAGCCAGTCACTGCTGGTGTGAGAAGAGGAAGGTGTGGATCAAGAATGGGAGGCCTGCAGGTTTCCTCCCGAGCTTCCAAAAAGGAAGGCGGCGGCCAACACCGAGATTCCCGCCCAGTCGTACCCACTTCTGAATTCCAGGCTCAAACACCGTGAAATCCTAAGTTGTGATGCTTTAAGCCTCTGATTTCCTGGTAACTCATCACCGCAGCAATGGAAAATGGATGCTCACTCAGAGCACCCTGCCCAGGTCAGAGGGCAGAGGGCAGCCTTCAACTGTGCATCAAAGTTTGTGCTCCTAGAAAGACCGGCCTTCAGAAATGGGAGAGAATTTGAGACATTTTCAGATAAACAAAAACTGAGGGAATGTATTCCAAAGACAGTTTCACGAAAGACCACACATCAGAGTAAAGAAGATGGTCCCATAAAGAAGGCATCTAACCAGGCATTCAAGCTGAGGACCATTCAGTAAAATGCCCGGTTGGGAGTTTTGAAAACTGGCCATGTCCAAATGCCTTGAAGCAATCTACCCAGACAGACCCAGGAGGAAACATCAGAGCTGAACAGGCCTGTAACAAGGGGTACAGATGTCAGAGGATGGAGCCTTCTCTGCCCAACCCCCTGGGGCTGAAAGCTGCAAACACCTGTCTCAGTCCCGGCTGCAGACCCAGCTGTGACAGCACGTGGCAGGTGCCCAGGAAACCCTGTCCAATGATCCAGACACCACTCAGACTGGAACCGAGACGTTAGCTGTGGGGCCAACAAGCCAAGGCGTGCCGTGAGTCAGGAGAAGCAGAGAGGACCAGCACAGCCCGCCGGGCCTGGGGCCTGGGTGGAGCACTAGGACAGCACTGGGCTCCTGTGCCTGTCCACAGGAAGTGCCCGAGACAGACGGCAGAGAGGGCGTGTGGCTGCTGGGCTGCTCCCGCACTGAAGCCTGCAGCTTGTTGTTGCGGTCCTGCAGGTCCTGTGGGCAGAGCCAGACACGTCCTCCAGCCACTGCGGCCACCAGGCCCAGGAGCGGGGTGCGGGGCCGGCACCCGGGGAACAGTTCAGGCCCCAGCAGAGCGGGTCCTGATTTCCAAGACGGGGCACCGACACTAGACCCGAACTGCTCCGGGAGCGACAAGGAGCAGAAGTCATTTCCCAACTTCTTATGCCTGGCACCACCTTCCATCACCGGATACACAGAAGGGACTCGGGGGAAAAATGAGAAAATGAGAAATGGAGAAAACACAGAGACCTTTGAACACCTGAAACCACAAGAAGTTGGGGGAGTATGCTCATAAGGGGTAGGGGAGATTCGGGGGGACATGAGGCTTAACAGGAAGGGTCTCTGGGACCTTCCTGGCGGTGCAGCGGTTAGGACTGAGTGCTTTCCCTGCAGGGGATGCGGGTTTGCTCCCTGGTTAGGGAACTAAGATCCTGCAAGCTGCATAGCACAGAGGGAAAAACAAAAGAGGTAGGGTTGCGTCTGTAACAAGCATCGTTTATTCACTCAAAGAATGAAATGTAACTCAACAAGCCCACTTGCTACCTGTCTTGTATAGGACCAGGAAGGGCGGCATTCCCAGTCCGCTCTCCCAGGTGGTCCCTCGATCCGAGCACCACGTGCGCCCATGACGGTGAGTCCATGTGCTCCTCCCCCCGCCTCGGGTGGGCCGTGTTCACCTGACCTGGAGGACGCCACATGCGATGCCACTTCCAGCTGGCTCCTCCCCCCGAGACCCTGCCTGTGGGGGAGGCCAAAGCAGCCAACACCAGGTGCAGCCTCAAGGCCCCACATCCCTCTCTGATTTTCCTTTTTTGGGGGCTGCGCCATGAAGTCTGCAGGATCCTAGTTCCCCAAACAGGGATCACACCCGTGTCCCCTGCATCGGGAGTGCAGTCTTAACCACTGGGCCACCAGGGCAGTCCCTCCTCTTTGATTTTTAATCTGAGGTTCCTCTGCAGGCATCTTTTGTCAGTTCTTTCTGAACTCCCTGGAGGCCAGTGCCTGGCCTGTGTCCACACCTGCCCTGGGAGGAGGAGCCTCTAACTGAGGGCTCTAGGCCACGTGGGAGAAGGGACAGGCCCTGCAGATCTTAGAGGAAGCGCATGTTTACTAGAGTCACTGAACCTCCTTCAGAAACTCCTGAGCAAACACGCAATCTCCCCAGAGTGAGCACCTCTGTCCCGGGGGAAAGGGCAAGGCCAGGACGCGAGAGCTGCAGGGAGGCCCGTGGGGCGGCGGGTGTGTGCGCCCTGGCGCCCCGCCGCACAGTGACCCCACACAGGCCACTGAGCATCTCTGACGTGGTCAGTCTGGATCGAGGTGCGCAGCATATACGCTACAGTGATCTTAAAGACCAGGCTCCCAAAGAGGGATGCAAAATCTCCCACTTAAAATGTGATTATATTGATTACATGTTGAAATGATGACACTGTGAAAGTAATGGAGTAAATAAAATGTTATTAAAATTAATGCCACCTATTTTTTTTTACCTTTTTTAACGTGATCAGTGGAAAACCTGGAAGGTGGTGTCCGCAGACACAGGAAACAATCAGAAGGCAGGCGCGGCCCCCATCCTGCAGCCCACACAGCTGCAGAGGAGGGCTGCACTCTCTTGGAGAAGCCAGGACGCTTCCGCTGCGGCTGAGAAATGGGCTCTCTCTGTGGCTGCAGAAAACGTTCTTTAGTGTCAAGCTCCCAGGGCCGCGGGGAGGGTTCAGTCCTGGCCCAGGAAGGGGTGGGTGTGAAGAAGGGAGCTTCGGGCAATGTGGCCTCCCTCTTTTCAGCTGGGGGGCCCTGAGGAGGGACCCCGCAGCACCCTGAACCCCCCACCTTCAGGGTCAGGGTCAGCTTCTCGCGGAGGCCCGTCTCCTCCGCCTGCAGGTGCCACAGGTCTTCCTCCAGCCTGGCCCTCTGCCGCTTGGCCTCCTCCCAGAACTTCGAGCGTTCCACCTCCACCTCGGACCACTGGAGGATCATCCTCCCCTGGCAGCCCTGCTCCAGGCGTCTGCAAGGCACACGGCTCACGGTGCATCAGGCTCCCCGGGGGCGCCACCTGCGCCTCTCCCTCCCCGGGGTCTCCCGTCAGCGCACTCGGCCTCGGCATTGGGAACTTCGTTGTTCCCACCTGACAGGTGACCTGCAGTGTTGTGGAGCAGTGGAGGCCTCATGAGCTGCCCCCGTCGGGGCTGGCGGAGGTGACCCCACACAGACAAGGGAGCCAGCGGGTCCCTCGACCCATGGGGCGAGCTAGCAGGTGACCTCTGGGTGGGTCTCTGGCACCCCTTGGCCATTCAACCTTCTCCACAACATAAAAAAATGCACCAGTAAATAAAGGCAGCATCAGGGCCCTTGGTGACTGAAGGCGCAGAGAAGCCAGCCTCCAACACAAGCCTTGGAAAACCAGCACACAGCGAATCCCAAGGCAGACAGAAGACAGGGCGGGGGCCCTTCCCCTCAGATGCTGCAGAGATCTTTTGCAACAACCAGTCCAATCAGCAGGGAAAACAGTGCCAAATCTTAGTTTATCACTAAAGCTAGTGGAGCTGAGCTATTTAAAATCCTAAAAGATGATGCTTTTAAAGTGCTGCACTCAATATGCCAGGAAATTTGGAAAACTCAGCAACGGCCACAGGACTGGAAGAGGTCATTTTTCATTTTAATCCCAAAGGAGGGCGATGCCAAAGAATGTTCACACTATTGCACAGTTGCACATATTCTACATGTAAGCAAGGTAATGCTCAAAATCCTTCAAGCTAGGCTTCAACAGTACATAAACCAAGAACTTCCAGATGTCCAAACTGGATTTAGAAAAGGCAGAGGACCTAGAGATCAAATTACCAACACCCACTGAATCATCGAAAAAGCAAGAGAATTCCAGAAAAACATCTACTTCTGCTTCATTGACTACGTTAAAAGTCTTTGACTATGTGGATCACAAGAAACTGTGGAAAATTTTTCAAGAGATGGGAATATCAGAGCACCTCACCTGTCTCCTGAAAAACCTGTACGTGGGTCAAGAAGCAACAGAATTGGATACGGAACAACAGACTAGTTCAAAACTGGGAAAGGAGTACATCGAGGCTGTATATTGTCACCTTGCATATCTAACTTATACGTAGAGTATTTCATCCAAAATGCCGGGAGATATACCAGCAACCTCAGATATACAGATGTTACCACTCTAACGGTAGAAAGCAAAGGGGAACTAAAGAGCCTCTTGATGATGGTCAAGGAGGAGAGTGAAAAGTTGGCTTGAAACTCAACGTTCAAAAAACTAAGATCACAGCATCGAGTCCCATCACTTCACGGCAAATGGAAGGAGAAAAAGTGGAAATACTGACAGATTTTATTTCCCTGTGTTTCAATCCCAACGAATGTTCCAACTACCACAAAACTGCAATCATTTCACATGCTAGCAAAGTAATGCTCAACATCATTCAAGCTAGGCTTCAACAGTATGCCAACCGAGAACTTCCAGATGTACAAGCTGGATTTAGAAAAGGTAGAGGAACCAGAGATCAAATTGCCAACATCCACTGGGTCATAGAAAAAGCTAGAGAATTCCACAAAAAACATATACTTCTGCTTCATTGACTATACTAAACCCTCTGACTGTGGAGACCACAACAAACTGTGCAAAGTTCTTAGACAGATGGGAATACCAAGCCAGCTTACCTGCCTCCTGTGAAACCTGTATGCAGGTTTCAAGAAGCAAAAGAGAGAACGAGATATGAAACAACAGACTGGTTTGCAATTGGGAAAGGAGTATGTCAACACTGTATAATGTCACCCTGCTTCTTTAACTTATATCAAGAGTATATCATGTCAAATGCCAGGCTGGATGAAGCACAAGATGGAAGCAAGATTGCCAGGAGAAATATCAATAACCTCAGATATGCGGATGACACCACCTTTATGGCAGAAAGCAAAGAGGATCTAAAGAACCTCTCGATGAAAGTGAAAGAGAACAGTGAAAAAGCTGGCTTAAAACTCAACATTCAGAAAACTAAGATAATGGCATCCAGTCGCATCACTTCATGACAAACAGAGAGGGCAAAAATGGAAACAGTAACAGACTTTATTTTCTTGGGCTCCAAAATCACTGCAGATGGTGAATGCAGCCATGAAATTAAATGATGCTTGATCCTTGTAAGAAAAGCTATGACCAAACTAGACAGCATATTAGAAGCAGAGACATCACTTTGCTGTCAAAGGTCCATCTAGTCAAAGCTATGGTTTTCCCACTAGTCATGCAAGGATGCGAGAGCTGGACCAGAAAGAAAGCTGAGTGCCGAAGAATTGATGCTTTTGAACTCTGCTGTTGGAGAAGATGCTTGAGAGTCCCATGGACAGCAAGGAGATGCAACCAGTCCATCCGAAAGGAAATCAGTCCTGAATATTCATTGCAAGGACTGATGCTGAAGCTGAAGCTCCAACACTTTGCCACCTGATGCAAAGAGCCAACTCACTGGAAAAGACCCTGATGCTGGGAAAGATGGAAGACAGGAGGAGAAGGGGATGACAGAGGACAAGATGGTTGCATGGCATCACTGACTCAATGGACATGAGTTTGACCAAACTCCAGGAGATGGTAGAGAACAGGGAAGCCTTGTGTGCTGCAGTCCATGGGGTCACAAAGACTCAGACATGACCTACTGAACAACAACAGCACTAAAACATTTGCTTAACGGGATTCTCAAAGCCAGTATATCTAGGCTGAAGATGAGTGGAAACTCTGATTTCCGCAGAGCCTGGCTGGGTCCACAATCAATTGATTGTGGTCCGAAACAAGAAATGATTGGCTCGGCCTCCCTCAGACTCACCGCAGAGCTTTGGGGCGCAAGGGCAGCTGTCACTCAGGGAAACAGTTTGATGAACATTAACAGCCTGCAGATCTTGGGGCGAGTTTTACACACTTGATCATATCACTTCCCTCTTTAAAGAGGAAAGCTGCAGTAACATATGCCAGAGCCACATGACAGGTGCTCAGAAAACATATGCAACATCACAGCAAGGAGACCTCTCTGAAAGCAACCACGTGGACAGGAAGAAACGAGGGACTCAGGAAAAATGTTAGGAGTGATAACATCTGTGGACGTGAAATGTTTGTTTTTATTTTTCTTTGTGTGTGTATTTTCTAAGTTTTCTACAATGAACATGTATCCCTTAATACTTTTCTGTTAAAGTAACCTAACAGAACGGCAAACACTATTTCTAAAAGTGTACCGCTGATACTGTGTTACTCATGGAGCAAAACCCAAACACCTACATGGCCCTCGAGGCCTTGTGTCCCCCAACCAGATTTTTGGATGGAGATATCGAGTCTCTGGTTCTCCGATGCAGAAAGAACTTCACCGAGTCCCTTCGGGGTGGTCCGGAAAATCAGGTCAACCAGGCTGAGACCAACGCAAATCCATTCTCAGCTCCCCGACTGATGGCCTGAAATCAGTCACCATTATCTTGTGGGCACGTTGGGAGGGCAGCACTGGCCGCAGAGGAAGGGCGTGTGCAATCAGGCTGCCCGCCACCAGCCGGGCTGACTCTGCGGGAGTCCACTCAGCCCACTGCATGGGTGATGCCTGGTCTGCGGGCTTCCTGCTGTGGGCTCAGGTGAGACCGCAGGGCCTCAGCTGGCAGCAGCCTGTGTCCACCATCCGCCCTGGGCCAGGATCGCGGCAAGACCTACCTGACCTTCTCCTCCGCGAGATGCTCCAGGGCGGAATGGAGGTCGTCGGACTCGTTCACAAACTCCAGGTTCCTCTGCTCAGCTTTCTCCAGGTCTTGTCTCACCTTATCTCGCTCCCTGGCCATCTGCTCCACCTGCTTCCTGCAGGAAGGAGGGAGGGATCACTGGGGACACTGCTCTGGGTCTAGCGAGCTGGTCTGAAGGAACAAACTCAGCTGGCCTAAGAGTGCTGAGCAGTGGCTGGCGCTGGGCTCTCACCCACCTCCTGTGCGTGCGTGCCAAGTCACTGCAGTCGTGTCCGATTCTACGCAATCCTATGGACTGAGACCTCCAGGCTCCTCTGTCCATTGGATTCTCCAGGCAGGAATACTAGAGTGGGCTGTCATGCCCTCCTCCAGAGTATCTTCCTGACACAGGGATCGAACTCGCATTTCTCACGCCTCTTGCACTGGCAAGTGGGTTCTTTACCACTAGGGCCACCTGGGAAACCTGAACCTCCGCCTTCCAGGATGGTTTCTGCAGTTATTGAGTCTCTTTTACAGAAGTACATACAGCAAGAAGCCAACTGGCTTGCAATGGGGTTTCTACCAGGTTTCTGACCCAGGAGGTTCGAGCCCGGGGCGGGCACTGTTCACTTCTCCAGACGGCCTTAGAAGAGGTGGGAAATTATCCTCGCTCCGTCTTGCCTGCAGCTAGACCTCAGACCCAGGGATCCCCAGCACCCAACCTGGGACTGGACGCATGAAGGGGAGAAGGCTGGCCACCCATTATCCTGCCCGGTCACAGCCTTGCCACCTGTAGCCTGGCACCTGAGTAAGCGCCAGGGAGTTGCCCAGAGCAGAAGCGACACCTGTCTCTGTCCGGTCACCCCAGGCCCTGCCCGAGGCTCAGTCCACCGGCTATCCTGGTGCCTGTTTCTCCCACTGGAGAAGCACCAAGCTTGTCTCCCTTCCTCATCCTCCCAAAGCAGTCTTCCTCTGGGCCCCTCTGCAGAGTTGCCTGACATCAGATGTTTCATCTGTCGGTACCTAACGAGATGCAAAATCTTGAGGATGGAGACCGGAATTACTGCCAACCTTTTCTGTAGCTTCAGAGCATCAATAAAAACACAATAACAATCTCTATGCCAACCGGTTCAGTAGACGGATGGCCTGAATATCCTGCTAAACTGGAGCCAAACCCAATTAAAACGGAACGCATTCTTGGCCCAATCGCTATGTAGTGCTTTGTGACCGTGATGGAAGCATCCTTTCTCATCCTGCTGGCTGCCTGCGCCCTGGGCAAGGAGGCCAGCCTGGCCAGTCACACCCCACGCCCCATCCCCCGCAGCGGGGCTCTTACTGGCAGAAGCTCAGCTCCTGGGGGAGCAGGCCAAGGCTGCCGAGGATCGGCTCGGAGGCCAACACGCACTGTGGGGTGAGTCTGAGATACTGAAACCTACCCTCTAAGGGATTTGTTTCAGGTTGCGGGATTTCTCTGCTGTTTACTTATTATGTTTCTAAGTTAAGATGTCCTACATTATCGATATCAAAAAATAAAGCAAAAAGGGAGGATGATGGGCCTTCTTTCCATGGGGCATGTGTCTGCGAGGTTCTCTGTCCAACCTCCCTCATGGGCAGCATCTCCCTCTAATTCCCCCGCCCAGACGCCTCTGCTGGGGCAGCTGCAAGACCGGCCGCCACCTGCAGGACCTCCCTGCCATTGTGAACGCCCTCCTGGGCCCACAAGGAGATGATCTGCTCTGGGAAGGAGGACCCGCTGCCATCATCCATGCTGCAGAAGAGGCGGGGGCCTGAGCACTCGGGACACGAGGGACGACGGGGTGGTCTGGCCGACACTCTCCTCCAGGACCTGCACGCGGGCACCAGCGCCATGAGGACCGCGGCCTCTTCACGCACCTTCTGTGACCTCACCACCTGTGCTCGGCGGGCGCGGCCTCCCCGACTCCTGCAGCAGGGAACAGGGTGCCAGGAGGACCTGCGGGGACTGCAGGCTCCACGGAGACGACCGGAGCACAGGGCTCAGGGCCGTCTGCCTGATGCCATGCGGGGGGACGCAGATGCGGAGCCACCCGAGGGAACTTCTCTCTGAACAAGCAATGGCTTCTCGCCTGTCCTCCCAGAAGGTGGGCCTGGAAGGCACACGCCAGCCGAGGGAAACCCAGTCTGTGCAGAGAAATCCAAGATGGGCTTCAGAAGAGGCGGGGGGACCTGAGTGGAGGGCACATGTCCTCAGCATTCAGGGCGGGAGACAAGGGCAGAAAAATCCCTCAGGTGGAAAGCTGACTGGTGAGGCTGAGGTGAGGCCAGGAAGCTGTGCTTCCCGTCCCAGGGAAGGCCCTGGGACACACATTTGCTGTTGGGACCAGAACAAGGAGGAGCAGCGGCCCCCTCCACTCTGAGGTTGGTGTTACAGCATGGGGGCTCCAGTTCTCCATCTCCAGGGATGGAAACCGGGGCCTCTGCAATGGGAGTGCAGGGTCCTAAACAATAAATCACCGCAGAAGTCCCTGGCCCAAGTATTTGAAGGCAAATCCCAGCTGCCGTGTTCTCACCCCTGAGTGTTTCGAATGCACTCCTGACCCCAGTGTGACGTGGCCCTACAACCCAACAACCACGTCCCAGTTCTCTCCCAAGCCTCCCGACAGCTGATTTCTTCAACTCAGAATCAAAGCAGAATCTTCCCAGTGTGTGTGGCTACTCCCACAGAGTTGCTGGGTCACCTCCCACACGCCCCTCAGTCCCCGTCCTCCTGGACCTCCATCACTAACATCTCTTGTAAACTGGAACTAGCACCAAAAGCTAGTTTGGATGGAGGTTGAGTGTTATCTATTTTCTTTCTTTTTTCTTCCCAGCAAAAACACCCCAAGGTGAGCTGTTTCCATACCACCTCACATCAGGAGCCATAAGTGTCTTTGAGATGCAGACTCAGCTGCGAGTCTGGGTGACAGACAGCCAGGTTTCATAGCCTTTCTAGGTTAGCCAGGTGGCTTACTGAGGTTTATGCAGCTTGGCCACAGAAACACCCTTTGGGAGAGGACAGACCTTGGGGTGCCCACAAAGAGCTCTCTTGAGATAAGCAAGGCTTCAAAGCAGAGCTCCCTCCACGCCCAGACTGCACCACCCTGCCCGACACAGGACGAGGATCCGCTGCACCTAACCAGACCCCGGCTCTCAGTCAGTGGTCTGGAGCCGGAGGAGTCATTTTGGCATTTACTGTGATAACCCAACTAATAATCAGAAAGTTCTTTCCTGAGGAATGCTAGGCCTCCTTGCTCATGAATGACGCTGTATATCGGCTTGAGGAAAACACAAGGGGAGGGCCACTTCCAAGACCCCTTCCAGCTTAAAACATCTGAACGTTCTAGGTAAAAATGGAAAAACTTGGACTTCTCTGATGGTCCCGTGGTTAAGAATCTACATTGCAATGCAGGGGACTAAGGTTTGATCCTTGCTCAGGGAATTCAGATTCCACGTGCTGTGGAGCAACTAAGCCTGTGCCCTGCAGCTAGAGAGAAACCTGTGTGCTGCGATGAAAGGTCCCAAATGATGTATGAAGATCCTGCAGGGTACAGCTGAGATCTGACAGCCAAATAAATACATTTTAATTTAAAAATTAAATAAATAAAAGCAGGAACCAAAAAAAGGGAAAAGCAATTCTGAAACCAGGGTGTGTTCTCAGCGCTGGCAGAGAAGGTGAATAAGTCCTGTAAGGTCTGACGTTAGTGTCTGTGCACGAGTGTCACTTCTAACCTGGCAGGAAAGAAGCACCCAACCTGTTTCTGGGCAGAGGGCCCAAAATCACTCAGTGAAGAACCTCCCCGGAGCCCTTCCTCTTGTCCCCTAGATTTACTCTGAGTCCAGTTAATTTAGGAAGTGATTTTTGGACACAGAGAGGTCCATCTGCTTCATCCAGTAGCACAGACACGTGGTTCATTCGCCTGACGTCCCCACGCTCAGCGCTGAGCCAACAACAGCCTCGGCCCTGAGGACCACAGTCTGGACGGTGCTCAGCACCAGTGCAGACCTCTCACTCAGGAGAAGCCCCAGGTCAGTTCTGGCCTCCCGCTGGAGCCGCGGTCCTGCACATTCTGCCCTGTGACTCACTCTGGTGAGAGGCGTCCTTAAGGAGCCCGCACACCCACGTGCCGGTGCACCCAGCGTTGCTGAGCACACCTGTGACTGCCTTCCGGGAGCTCTGCCAGGTTCCCAGGACCAGAGCCACGTCTCGCCCTCCACTTGGGGCACAGTCAGGGCCTCTGGTGAGGGGGGAGGCTGCTGGCCCAGGCCCGGCACATTAGGAAGGAGGCCCCTGGCCCATGCCTGCTGGTCGCGAGGATCACTGTGACCCTAGCCAACCAACTAGCTGCTCTCTTAGCCAGCAGTCCCTGCCCAAGGGTCTGACCTCAGGAATCTCAGAGAGACCACCCACACTAGGCACCTCCCAGGAAATTCTCCTTTCCTGGCAGCCTGCTGTCTGACAGCCCAGCACTGACCAAAGGGGGCATCCACCACAAGGCCAGGCTTTACCTTGGGCTTCAAACAATTCATTCTGAGGCTCCTTCGCACTGTCGGCTTCTTCATCAGACTTGAGACTCTAGAAAAACAGAAAGAGAAGGATGTCAGCCACAATTAACCCGCAGGGGGAGGATCTGCCCCGTGGATGTCCTTTCTGACACGAAGGCCCAAAGGCTCCCGCAGTGGACAGCTCAAGGAGTCTCAGTGAGGGCCCTGGAGGCATCCATCATGAGCCGGCCAAGTTGTATAGGGTGAGCCTTGGTCCAAGTGCTGGACGCGGGTGACCGTGGTTGTGGCACACCTGCTTTTTCTGCCCTCAGCCGAATAACCTTCCCTCCTCCTGCAGGGCCAGGGGAGGGTGGTGGTGAAGGGGGATCCTCCGAGGTCCCCGTTTCTGAAGGAGGATGTTCCGTGGCCAGAACTGCCCTGCAGACAGGGAGACCCAGAGACACCTAAAAACCGAATGTAGGTCCCCAAATAGCTGCTCTTCCAGCGATGAGATGCCCTCTCCCATCCTCCTGTGTCATGTCATGTGAGCAGTGATTGGGGGAGGTGCCCGGGGGGGTCCACCCACCTCGACGCTTTCCAGGGACGCGGAGCAGCAGAGCTGGCTTCTCACACTGCGGGTGACCGGCTGCTCCGGTAAACCTGGGGCTCCACCTGCAGCGCCACAGGGCTCGGGCTGGCTCCGACAGCCGGACCACTTAGAGCTGCTCATGGCCTTTGAGGGCACAGCCTGGGAGGCAACTGGAAAGAAAATGGGAGGTGTGTGGGGCTCTTTAAAACAGACTCTGGGCCCACTTGTGCTTACGAAGATGCAGATTCGGAGGTGCCATGTGGCTCTTGGGGACAGACAGAGAAAACGCCAGAAGAACACGCGGAAGGGCCAACGTGGGCCTGGGGCTGAGACAGCCAGGCTAGGAGACAGGACTTTCCATACTAAACGCTCGGTGTTGCTTCAGTGTTTCCAAGCAAAATATGCTTTTCTATGTGATAGAAAACTAATTTAAAAATCTAGCTCTTTATTTCTTTCATTTATTTTTATTAGTTGGAGGCTAATTACTTTACAGCATTGTAGTGGTATTTGTCATACATTGACATGATTCAGCCATGGATTTACATGTATTCCCCATCCCGATCCCCGCTTCCACCTCCCTCTCCGTCCATATCCTCTTAGGTCTTCCCAGTGTACCAGACCCGAGCACTTTTTACACAAAGAAATAACCTTACAATAATCCAAGTGCTCTAGTGACCAGAAGGTCATTTCCCACCCACTTGACCCCACCCCACTACAGGACCCCACCTGGACAGGACACAGAGGCAAGGAACTCAGCACAGTCACGAAGGCTCAGACTCCGAATGGGTCGCAATTCGGGTGCAGAGGCAGGTGTGGACTTCGGCTAGGGATTCATGAGGCTCCCTCAAGCCCTAATACACCCCTGAACTTCCTTCTTCCCTCCTTACCTGCCCACATCTGCGGAGCAATGGGGACTCCGCAAGCAGAGAAGAAATGACACTGCCTCTGCAGGAATCTGAGTGGCCAGAGAGACTGGGGAGTAGGGGTGAGGCCTGGGCTGTGACCAGGAGAGAACGCGGGTTCCAAGGGAAGCACCCAGAAGGGGCCAGCTGGAGAGAAAGGCAAAGGGTCCCAGGAAGCAAGGCCAGGACAGGGAAACAGACCGTTTCACACCGGTGGGTCATGTTCCCAGGGACTAACTACCACCTCGTCTCTCTCCGCCTCACCCGAAACTGGCCCGCAGCCTCTGACCTTGGGAGCATCAGAGGAGGAGGCTGGGTCCAACCGGGCCTCCAGGAGAAACAGTGATGCCAGCGACGCACAGAAACTGAGGACAAGGAAGGAGTCTTGGGAGGAAGATGCTGAGTTCCATGTGACAGAGGACATCTAGGGCAGGATGACCATGTTCCCGGACTCTGTGAGGTTATCATGGGCAGGGTCCGGTCCTGTACACTCTCCCCATGTCGGAACTCCTGGGGCTGCTGGAGAACAGGGGGTGGTCCCACTGACAGGGAGCAAACGGAAGGCTTGAGCACCCCATGCAGGGAGCAGGGGCCTGCATGCAGGCTCCGCACCTGCTCTGGTTTCTGTCTACACACAGGCTGTGGCTGCATTCTGAGCGGGGAACAGCGGGAAGAGAAAGGCCATGTCAGGTGGGAGTGGGCAGCGGGGACACACTCGGGAAACCAGGTTGGCCTGAAAGCATGCGGACCCCCGCCTGGGGCTCAGTAACTCACTGCTCACTGGAGGTCGTGACCCAGCACCACGTCTGCGCCCTTGGCCTGAATGGGCTCCTGCCTCTCCCGTCCTGAGAACCCCTGGTGTGCGTCTGGAGGCCCACCTGCCCTTGATATGGTACCCCTTTCTTCATCGTTTCCGCTGCTCAGCACTTTCCTCAGAGCAACGAGACGCCCAGAAATCACACACATAAGGACAGGTTCATAGATGTTCTCTGAAAGTGTCACCTCCTCCCTCCACTAGGGGGAAATGGGTCCCCAGGAACTTGTCCAAGCAGCAAATCAGGCCAGGAGGGGGCAGCGTCTCACCACCCACAGAGCACAGAGCTGTGGCCTCTCAGTGGGAAGCTCTGGGGGTCACGGCCAGTCCCCACCCGCTGCCCAGACGGCCGGCAGACCACAAGGTCAACCGAGCCTTGTGCCTCCTGTGTGTGCATATTTATTCATAGGAGCAGAATGCTCTCAGCATGCTGAGAGGCATGGCCAAAAGATTAAACAAGCAAAAATTAAAAAAAGACTTTTTTGGTTACGTGTTCTGTGATGGCCTTCACTGAAGGAGCAGAATGACTGAGAAGCAGAATGTTCTTCAAAACCCCAGCCATTTGGCCCCAGGGTGCCACGCACATTCCTGGAGCATCAAAGCACATGTTTCCAATCGTGGCATGAGTCGCTGGGAAGGACCAGCAGGCAGATTAGAAAGTCGGAGAGAGGGATGCTGTGGATTGGCCGGGGAAGCAGGGATGAAGTCCATGGGGGAGACCGTGAGGGTGGCCCGCATGGGAAGCACACACCCCCGGAGGGCAGGGGCAGGGCTCACTGGGCTCTCACAACAGGGGATGCCCCTGTGCACCAGCTCTGGCCGAGCCACCTCAGGCAGGCCTATGACTGACCCACCCACTGACTGGGTAATTGAGGAAAGTTCTGAAAATTGAAAGAAGAGAAAAACAACACAAAACAAAACGGGGGTTGGCAGAGAAAAGCACCAGTCACGAAGAGGACACAAGTGGAGGACTCACAGGAGTTCCAGCACAGACAAGGGAGCGATGACACGGGCGTGGCCTTTCTCAGGCACCTTCATGTCCAGGGTCACACGATCACACCCCAAGTCGGGAAAGGCAAGTGGCCTTCTTCCCACTTCAGGGAAGAGAAACCTGAGACAAAGCAACCAATGACCAGACCCTTCAGGTCCCAGGGCGGCCGCTGACAAGCTGGCTCCTACCACTGGTTAGACTACTCCCCAAGTCAGACTCCCTCTGCGCCCCCCCCACTCTGTCACGCCCAACCCCCTTATCAGACAACTCCCCCGTCAGGCTCCTCCCCCAGGGCAGACTCCACCACTGTACCAGGCTCCTCCCCGGTCAGGCTCCTCTACCCTGTCAGACTCCTCCCCCTGGCAGACTCCGCCCCCTTATCAGACTCCACCCCCGTTCTGACTCCGCCCCCTTATCAGACTCCTGCCCCATCAGCCTCCTCTCCCCCAGGTCACAGCTCCTACGTGGCTCCAGCAGCAGGCTGTGGGACACCAACCGATTTCAGCCCCAGGGGAGGCCACAAGTGCTTCCTCTAGGCCCTAGCTTCAGACTAGAAAACCTCACCTGAGTAATGGGAATGATCAGCCACAGAATTTCAGAGGTGGGGGTCGCTGGGGGGCTCACTGGAATCTACATGAAAGGTACAAAGCCCCAAACCTCCCAATGGCACCCGCTGCCCCAGTCATGCACCTGCTCCTGACCAAGGCCCCTCCCGGGGTCTGGGAGCCGACCAGGGCCCTGTGTGGGGCAGATGCATTGAACCCCGGCACTGTGGGGGAGGAACGGACCGTGGAGGAGGAACGGACCCGCTGGCCACTGCACTCTCCCTCCCAGCACTCCTCACATGCAGCCTCGACGGGTCATCCGGCCAGAGCACGGCAGGCGCTGCCAGCCTAGGAGTTGGCCCATCTTCTAAGGAGCACGTCCGCCATCACCTTCCCAGTGGACCCACAGGCCACAACTCCAGGCGGGCCTCTCTCCAGAATTCTACCTCCACCTCCTGACAAGAATCAAAGCCCCTCTTCACTTGTTTTGAAATATTACCTTTGTTTTACGGGTCCCACCGGAAACCAGGGACTAAGAAGTTGGAGGAGCACAGAGCACTATTGTCTGAGATAGAAGACAGGCGGAGGGCTGCCTCAGCTGGTGGCATCCTGCTTGCTCCACCAGCCTCCCAGCCTGGCCAGCACCTTACACCTGCACTGCGCTTTGGATGATCAAATTCTTCCACCTCTCCACACCCACTTTATCTTGTCTATACCCTACAATGTAAGGACCACACTAGATATTACTTGACCTTCCTGAGACTGTGACTTGGAATAAACATGAATTTGGTCTTCCTCCCATCTCTTGCACAGCTTCTAAAACCCTCCAATTTCTTAAGTGATAACAGCAACCACACACAAGTTTATGCTGATCAGGTGACTTTGAGAACCACACCTTGAGATGGGCTGGTTGCCAGGGAAACCAAGGATGTGATTAGAGGTTGGAACTTTCAGCCCTACCCCTGACTTCTAGAGAGCTCAGAGGCTGGATGTTGAATTCAATCACTGATGCCCCATCACTGGATCAGTCATGACTCTGTAACGAAACCTCCATAAACCCCAAAAGGACAGCATTCAGAGATCTTCTGGGTTGGTGAACATGGGGAGACCAGGGAAGACTGAGGCCCAGAGAGGGTATGAGGGCTCTGAGCCTCTTCCCACAGCCCATGCACCTCTCACCCTGAGTTACATCCTTTGCAATAAACTGCTGATCCAGTAATGGGTTTCCTTGAGCTGCTCTAGCAAATTAATTGAACCTGAGGAGGCCGTGGGCGCCTCTGATCTTTAGCAGTGGGTCAGAAGCAAAGAAGACAAGCTGGACTTGAGATTGCTGTCTGAAGGCATTGCTGTCTTAGCCTGTGGGGTCTGAAGCTGTGTCCAGGGGGATGGTGTCAGAATGGAGTTGAACTGTAGGACACCCAGCTGGTGTTGCAAAATGGCCTGGTGCGGGGGAAACTACACAGATCTGGTAACCAGAAGTGCCAGGGTATTCACAGGATTTTGTGCAGTGCAGACGAAAACACAAGAGTCTTCCCCTTGCAGAATCATTTCACAAATAAGGAAGCCAAAGAAGAAAAAAAGCCAAGTGCTGCAGTCCATGGTCCCAGTCCATGCAGCTGGGGAACATAGACCTGCTGCATTGTTCAGGTACATCATCATATTCCAGAAGTCACAGAATCACGGAAAGAGATGTAAAAAAGACCAGAAAGGCCTCTTACCTGACTCCAAAGGCCCACTGTCTTCATCTGAGGAGGCAAGACCAGCCTGTGATGACAACACAGCCATGAAACCGTCCTTAAATTCCTCGAAGTTAACCTGTGAATTTGAGAAAAGCGGTCAAAACTGCTTTCAACAGGCCGCATACATAACACACTGGCCTTTGGGGTTTTCTCAGATGGAAGATTCTTATGTTGCCTTCAGCACTGAGGACATTTATTTTTTCAAATATTTACTTAAGGTTTTAAAAACCTTTTAACCAATTAAGAGTGAATCATAAGCCCTTCACCAAAAAACACTATCAACAACACCATAAAAGGAAATTAGATAAGATAGTTAGAAAACAGTGCAAAAAAGAGGCGTCTGATGACCACAAACATTAGCACATGAAGAAATATCCATGCCTTCACTACCCACCAAGAAAGAGAACATGCCAGCACCTAGGCTAGTCCTCCACCAAGGTTCCTTTCCTAATTAAATACCCCGCCCCTACACTGGGGGGAAAAAAAAGCTCTGAACACTCAAACATATGTCCTAAGAGTTTCTCTGGAGTATACGCACCTAAGAATGGGATTGCTGGGTCACAGAATATACATTTATATCCTCTTGGCAAATTGAATCTTTTGTCACTATACAATGCTGACCCACTTCAGTTCACTAATGCTTTTTACCCTAGAGACTAGCTTTCTTATGGAGCTTAAAAGCTTTACCCTCTTCAGGGACTACACAAAGCACGTCTGATAATCTGTGTCTGGGTTATCATTTATATTAACTCTGTACAAGATATTTTTGTTTTATATAGCCAATGTTCATTTAGAATTATTCAAATATTTGCCACTTTGTTTTTCATTTCTTCCTTCATTTCCGACCTTTTGCCTGGGATAGTTTTCCATCTATCTGAAATAGATCTTTGAGACTTACGTTTTGCTTAAGTATGCTGGTGCTAAGCTCCTTCAGTGTGATTGTCTGAAATGTTTTCATTTCACTTTCTTTTTTCAGCAAAAACATAATTTATTAAAAGAATATTAGAAATGATCCAGATGTACTTAAAGAAAATGGGTAAATAAACTGTGACTCAGTCAGACAATGAAAGACGACAACAGGGGAAACAAAAAACACTAACAGAGACAATAAATGCACGCTGACCTGCACTCTCTGAATACAGACTGCAGACATGATACTGAGTAACAGAACCAGAGTATGCACTGAGCATGTGCTGTATATATGTCCACCTGTATGAAGTTCAGAAACAGGCAAACAAATCTCTGCTGTTCTCATCAAGACAGTGGGAACTGTCGGAGCCAGAGGGACCCCAGTGGCACCTGAGGAGGGATGCAGGATGCTGGGGGCCCAGGGATGTTCACTGAGCTGCACACTTCCCAACTCTTTTCTCTGCCTGTGCTTCACCTGACGTCACACAGAAAGAAATCAACGCAGGAGATACTTGTAGGTCAAAATGTCACCGGTATGTGCTAGAGAAGCAGGCCTGGGGCTCTAGTTCCAAGCATGCTTCCCACACCTGGCACAGAACTTGATTGAGCACATTTCTACTGCTGCCTCTTAACACTAAATGCAGCTGTTGGCTGTGGAACGTCTCTGCCTGGGTTATACACTATCAGACCTGAAGGTGGACTACTTATATGTGTGTTTATCTTCTGGCTCCCCAACTAGCACGTGGTCTCATGGCTGACACATTGTAAATACTCAACAAAGGTCTACTGGATGTGTTGGTCTCTATATCCTTCAAAACTGAGCAGAATTCACCTTCTCAAGGAGACATACTTTCACCTTTTTTCTTCAAAAAAAAAAAAAAAATCTATTTATTTATTTTTGGCTGTGTTGGGTCTTCGTTGCTGCAGGCTTTGTTTATTTGTGGCGAGTGTTCCTTGTGCTGTATGGACTGACCATTCTAGTAGCCCTCACTGGAAGGTGGGTGTGAATTTGCTAAACTGCTAGTATAACAATGTCTGAAACTTCTTTTTTACGATGATGCATCAATTTCATCTGGTGGATCTATTAATTTATTGTTGTTCAGTCACAAGCCATGTCCAACTTTTTGCGACCCCATGGACTGCAACACACCAGGCCTCCCCTGTCCCTCACCATCTCCGAGTTTTCCAAAGTTCATGTCATATCGCTGATGCCATCCAACCACCTCATTCTCTGTTGTCCCCTTCTCCTCCCTACCCTGAATCTTTCCCAGCATCAGAGTCTTTTCCAATGAGTTGGCTCTTCCCATCAGTGGCCAGAGTATTGGAGCTTCAGCTTCAGCATCAGTCCTTCCAGTGACTATTCCAGGTTAATTTCCTTTAGGATTGGCTGGTTTGATCTCCTTTTGATTCAAAAATCTTCTTCAGCACCACAATTCAAAACCATCAATTCTTTGGCACTTAGCCCTCTTTATGATTCAACTCTCACATCCTTACCTGACTGCTGGAAAAACCACTGCTTTGACTATATGGACCTTAACTAATCTCAAATTGAAAAGGCTGCGTCAAGACTTTTGCCATGTGGATCAATACTAGAAAGAATATTCTTGCATAGCTTTCATTTGACAGAGATATTGTATTACTTTCATTTTACCTTCTGAGCTGCTACATATTGTCTAGCACATAATAAGTGCTCAAAAACACTTGTTGAGGGACTTCCCTGGTAGTCCAGTGGCTAAGACTCCAAGTTCCCAATGCAGGGGACCCAGCTCCACTGCTGGTCACGGAACGAGATCTCACATGCCGCAGCTAAGAGATCGAATGCCCCAACTAAAGATCCCGCATGTTGCAGGGAAGGCTGCTGAAGCTAAATAAGTAAATATTAAAAAACAACAACAACATAAACCTTGACTACGTGGGAGCAGAATGAAATGCCATTTTGTTTGATCCAGTCTCAGATTTCCTTTGCGTCTCTGATAATACTTATCAGCTTCCCTCTGACCCATCAAACACGTGGGGATTTGGGGATTCTCTGGTGGCTCAGTGGCTAGGCCTCTGCACTCTCACAGCCAAGAGCCCAGCTTCAATCCCTGGTTGGGAACTAAGATCCCACAAGCTGTGTAGTGTTACCGACAAAAAAAACAACAGCAAAACAAAACAGGAGGGAATCTGATGGCTGAGTGTGCTGCTGTTTTATCTGATACCATTTGACTGTGTTTGTGTCCTCTCCCATCACAGCTCACAAAAGGACAGAGGGCCGGGATAAAACACATCAAGGAAAGCAGATAACCTGTTTATGCTGTTTTAACCAGTGTTAATTTTCACAAATGTGCCTTTTACTTACCTAGCCCTCGAATACAATTCTAGGTGATATCAAGAGGGGCTAGGACATGAGCGAAAAAAATCACACCCGATTTTTTTTTTTTTTTTCTAGCCGACCACGCATGGCATTGGCATCTTAGTTCACCAGCCAGGGATGGAACAAGTTCCCCCTGCAGTGGAAGCATGGTGTCTTAACCACTGGACCACCAGGGGAGTTGCCACACCCGAGTCTGAAGTCCATTAAGAAAGAGCAGTAGAGGGAAAGTGACCAAGCCCGCGGGGTGGGTGTGAGAGGCAGAGCCCTCCTCGCCCCAGGAGCAGCTCTGCTGGCAGCACCGGCCACACAGGCTCTGGGGGAACTAACAGGAGTCAGACGCACCTCGAAGCTCCCCCGGGGCCACCAGGGAGGCGTTTCAGGTTGCTCTTCATTTGTTTCTGCCCAAGAACCAACTCAGGAATCTTTCTAGGCTAGATTTTTTTTTTCATTCAAAATGAGACCACTTTTATTGAATTCTGTGGGGGGAAATACTCTTCCTTCTAAGGTAAGATGACCAACACAACTATAGGCACTGCTTTTTTGTTTCCGGTTTGTTTTTTTGTTTGTTTTTTCCCAGACTGTGGGATCTTAATTTCCAAACGAGGGACTGAACAGGGCCCCTGGCAGTGAAAGCCCAGATCCCTAATAACTGGCCCACCAGGGAGTTCTCAGGCACTGTTTTAAATGAACGTGTGCACCTCCCTGGTGTCTAGTGGTAAAGAATCCGCCTGCCACGTTCAAATCATGTTCAAATGGAGGAAGAAGTCTGAAGTCGAATGTTAAGAAGGAGAACAACACATCTCTGATTTTCTTCAAACTTTTCCATTTAAGGAAAAGACAGAAAGGTGACAAAATTTACAAACAAGAAACAGTGTCCCAGCAAGTTTCGATTCTGAAGATGTTTAGCCAGAGGGATTCTCTCCTAAGTGTGTTTCTGAACTATGTCCCATAGATGGGGAAGGTCCCACAGGGGTCACTGCAGGGTTGGGGAACAGAGAAGTCACAGCTGCAGGGCCTCTGGTTGCTCTTCAGCTACAAGGCACTATGCTTGTCTACGTTTTATGTAACACGGTTCCCTGCAGGAGTTTTCTTTTTTAAAAGAAAGGTTCCTTTCTTTGGGGAAAAAAAAGAATCTTTTTGTAAGGTATGAGAGTCATGGATTTAGTCAAAATTCCTAATTCTACAAAAGAAGTAACAAAGGCCATGTCCTTCTGACTGAGTCCAGAGTCCTAGGACAGCTACTTATTCAGATTAAGAAAAAAACTCATAGATTTTAAGCTATAATATAGACAAAATGAACATGTAAAACCTCGTTATACAGGTCAATAATACTTGTGTGACATGACATTCAAAGTAAATTATATGTTTTAAATGCATGAACAAGAATAAATCAATATCAAATTCCTATCTGTCGCAGTCGATATAGTTAATTTAGAAAACATACATATTTTTTAAACAGACGACAGGGAACTTGAAGGAGAGAATCTTAAGTTGAATCAACCAGGACAAAAGTGAAGAGATTCAACCTTAAAAGGATGTTCACTTCCTCTAGATAGAACCTGGCTTGCTAAAATGACTCAGTAATGAATTATCCACATTTTGGGTTATTGAGGACAAAATTTAAAACACACAACAGATCTCTCTTTACTGTTTAGCATACTTCTATCCAGGCTCTCATCATTAGTTGGTATACACAAAAAGCGTGAGTGTAATCTCAACTATCATCTAAATCCGGTCAGAAGTTGCAGTTGAACTTCATTTCCTCAGCCTGAAGTTTCAAGGGGAGCACTTATACTCCTACCCTCCTCATAAGAAGCCAGATTTACCCAACGGGTGAGTTTGGGAGAAGGAACTAAGAAGTGCTTGCCTGGTTCCCAATCTCTTCTTTGAAAAGATGTATGTGCGCACAGCACCGTGACCTTGGGTCTGTGGTAGGCAGCCCGCCCCTGGGACAGGGGTCAAGCCTTTCCTTCCTCCTCTTAGGCCTCAGCGGGGGCAGGTCTCTGACTTGGGATGAAGTGCTTGGAGGCCCGCTGTGATTGCGCAGCGAGAGCACGTCCTCCAGGTTCATAGCTCTCAAGGACGCAACGTAGCTCCAGTGCTGTCGAAGAAACCTTAGATTGCTCTTCTGTGATGGCAAGAAGCCAAATGGGAAAACAGGTTGAGACTGCCTTTAACAAGGGCTGCTTTTCTCTGCATCACCATCATGGAAACACCATCAAAAACCATAAACCCCTGTGCACTGACTGAAATGGACATTTTAATCACAATGATTTCACAATGAAAACTAGTTGCAATTTAAAGACTCCCCTTCATTGCTATCTCAGTCATCATTCATCCAGGTGATGTCAAGACAGAGACAAAACTGAACTTCATTTCCGAGTTTTAAACTACAAACTTAGAAACATTCTACAATTGCTCAGCAAGATATGTTTTAGAAATTGAAACCAAAATTCTGTAAGTAAAATATCAATTAAAGTTGTACGCTTGTACAAGAAAAAAACAAAAAATGTTAACCTAAAACCAGATATTAATCTTTTGATTATGTATCACAAGTTTGTTTAATTCATAAAAAGGATTTATCTAGGATTCCTTCCAATAAAAAACACCCATATGTGGTTAGTGTTTAGATGCCAGTCATTTCCACTTAGGGGTAGAAAAACTGTGGTGGGAGCAGCAGAGCCTGGAAATGATTGTGAACCACTGCCAAAGTGAAATCAATTAGAAAGTCAATCAAACATGTGAAAGTACACTTTCGGTTACTAGACAATAAGATTTCATTTCTAAAGTAGAATTTCAATGCAGCTTTTCAAGAAATTTAAGAATTTAAGAAGTATCTCTTAAAAACGAGAGATCTACCACAAAAAAATCATTAAATGTCTCCTTGATTATCACAGTTGATTATAGCTTTACAGTGCATAACTCAAAAAAACATCTCAGAAGTTCACCAAATTAAAAATAAGGATCATTTATATCAGAAATCTGAAACCCAGTGAAAAAAAAAGAACTAACCTCGGTCAAGTAAGTCTCCACGCTGTCATTTGAACCGTGTGGAATTGAGGTAGAAAACTCTACAATTGCTCCTGAAAGAAGATTTGCATTGAACCCTGAAGTAGGATTGAAATTTCCAACAGAAGAGGGCTCCAGGACTAGCGTGCTGCTAGGAGTGCTGAGTAAAGATCTCTTCTGCTGTTTCTCCACCTCAAGTTTGGTGCTGATCTCTGCCAGGCGCTCATTAGTCCTGGGGAAGATGGAAAGCACGGATTTCATTCATGTTTCCCTCTGTGACTTGCATTTTGTAAGTTGCTGCACATAAATGGAATTCCCATTACACTGTGTGAACACTGAAAGCAGAGAGCAGACCTGCTGGAAACAGTGACAGATGTGACCTTGTTCTAAAGAAGCTCACGTGTGTCTGGGCTCCTCAGGTAACAAGTCACAGCTGGGAGAGGAGAGAAAGGGCATCAGAAAGGGAGGTGGGCTCACAGTGACACCTGCTGCCTCTGGGACATGCCTGCCCCCAGGAAACAGTTCAGGGATGAACAAACAGACCTCCCACAAAGCCACGTTCAAGTGCTTCCTCTCACCACCCTTGTACATACGTGTCACTCATGACCTCGGAGAAATTAAGCATTTGGCTCTAAGGAATCACCTCAAGCCACAATCCCAAGTGAAGGATGAGAAAGTCAGTGGGTGAGACTGAAGAGAGCTAAAACAGCCCCAGGAATAATGAAAAGTATCCCCTGCTTTTCCAAAGTTCACCTTACTTTACTGCACTTCTACGAAGGGCCTATGTCAGCACCTCTTTTTGATGGTCCAAAATAAATAAATAAATAAATAAATAAATAAAGATCCAAAGACAAATTTTGGTCTCATTTAAAATGCCAAAACTCTAAACAGCGTTCAGTGTACCTTTTAGAGGGAGAGGCATGGCGCTCCCCATGCAGGGAGACTGGCCCCACTGAGCTCCTTCCCCGGAAGCCACACCCCACATCTCAGCATCAAGTCCCACAGCCCTGAACCCTCTCTGGGAGCACCTGTGCTTCCCTTGTGTATGCTTATTTTGGGCATCGACTAGCAGAACGTGTCCTCAGGTCTCTGCTCCTTTGCTGTATGCTCTCTGGGCTTATGAAAGGCGTCCTAGGAGTGCTCTGCTTTCAGAGGCGGGGAAGCCTGGACTCGGCACTGCAGGTGGGATCTGCCTTTCCAGCCTCCATACACCCCCTCAGTCAGGTCACCATGCCAGCGTCAGCCACTCTGTGAATTACCCTGCCTTTCACCCCTGGGTGAATGTTTCCCAATTTCACAAGCATGCTTTTACTTAGTGTAGGAAAACTTACCAGGATATCTTATTACTCATTTTTCTTAGGGTGCCCTCTAGCAGTGATTATCTAGTTAGCTTTCACTTCCTACTAATCTCAGGAACCTTGCTCTATAAAAATTAGGCTTCAGACACAAATTAATGGACTGAATATATTTTCTGTGATTCTGGGTTTTGACTTACTTGTCTAGTTTCTTTTCCAAGGACTTTCTTTTAGTTTCTCTAGGTAGTGTTGCTTATATTTTTCCAACTCTGCTTTATTAGAATCTTCAAAAGTTTTCCTCTTGGAGAGTTCAGATCCCAAGTCTTTAATTCTGAGTTCCATCTGACGTCTTATGGAAGCAATATGCTCCTCTTGGAACTGCTGCAAATTTCCTCAGATGCTGCTTGTATCTAAGTCAAATTTAAAAAGATAGTTTTGTTAAGGATTATAACCTGAATATTTGCTCCATTCAGTTTTGAGTCAGGAATTCAGACGGCGATTTTAAATGTGAACATAAGAAAATTGGAACTTGAAAATAATCATCGTCAAGGCGACATGAATTAAATCTGAATTATAAAATTAATGTGGACTCAATGTTCTAGTGGTTATAGTAGTCTCCTGCATTGCAGGCGGATTCTTTACCAACTAGGCGATCAGGGAAGACCATATTAAAACATTACTAAAGCAAACTGCTGTTGTCATAAGCCCATATATTTATCACTACCCCCGGCCCATGCTTTCCTGTCTCTTGAAATGTTCCCTGCAGATCAACTTGACAATCCAAACACAGTAATACTTTCAAGTTTCAAGAACTATCTTTTCAAGGCCCAAGGGGTAAGACACCACAATTCAGCCTGTTTCTCTCTGATTCTCTCTAGCACTTTTACACAGGCACAGGTACCAAAGAAACATACACTTGTTGGGAGACTGGGACTCACACACGCCACACTACACACTATTGTTTCTAAAATAGATAACTAAGGAGGACCAACTCTATAGCACAGGGAACTCAACACTCTGTAACAGCCCATACGGGAAAAGTGTTTTTATAAAGAGCGGATATACATATATACACATAAGTGATTCACTTTGCTGCACCCCTGACACTAACACAACATTGTAAACCAACTCTACTCTCTAAACTTCTTCTCCCGAGAAGAACGGAAGGAAGAGACACAAACATTTGGCTATAGACTGACCTGGCATTATGCAGCAATTTTTAGATAAAACTCACTTCAGAACCCAAAGTGTAGGGTAGCAAAATCAGGATATTGTCACTGTCTTCAAATTAAAAACAATAAGCAGCCCGGTGGCGGCAGGACGCACGCACCGGCCAAGCCCACCGCCGGAGCCCCCAGGCATTCTCTGGGCGCCCTGCCGGACCCACGCGGAGGGGGCCCGGGATCGACCGCCAGCTGCGTGCTCCTCAGGCCAGATGGTGACCGCCTGCCCTCCCGCCTCCCAGGGCCCCATTTCCGGCTCACACGCCCCCTTCGCTGCAGGCCTGGCTCACAACGCCCCGAGGCGCCGGCCCGCGTGTCCCACTGACAGAGCCCCTTATCCGGCTCACACGCCCCCCCGCCCCCCTCCCCGGGCCTCCCGCCACGCGCCGGCCCGGTTCGCCGCTCACACGCTGCCAGCTCACGCTCCCCGCTCACACGCGCCCCTCTCCCCGCCCCGCGCCAGCCAAGTTCTCCGCTCACACGCTGCCGGCTCACGCTCCCAGCTCACACGCACCCCTCTCCCCGCCGACCCAGGTCCCGGGCTCACGCTGCCGGCTCACGCTCCCCGCTCACACGCGCCCCTCTCCCCGCTCCCCGCCGGCCCGGCTCGTCGCTCACACGCTGCCGGCTCACGCTCCCCGCTCACACGCACCCCTCTCCCCGCCCCTCGCCGGCCCGGTTCGCTGCTCACACGCTGCCGGCTCACGCTTCCCGCTCACACGCACCCCTCCGGAGGCTCCCCGCCGGCACGGCTCGCCGCTCAGACGCTGCCGGCTCAGCTCCCCGCTCACACGCACCCCTCTCCCCGACCCTCGCCGGCCCGGTTCGTTGCTCACGCGCTGCCGGCTCACGCTCCCCACTCACACGCACCTCTCTCCCCGCTCCGCGCCGGCCCGGCTGGCCGCTCACACGCCCCCCACTCCCCGCCGGCCCGGCTGGCCGCTCACACGCTGCCGGCTCACGCTCCCTGCTCACACGCGCCCCTCTCCCCGCCCCACGCCGGCCCGGCTCGCAGCTCACACGCTGCCGGCTCACGCTCCCCACTCACACGCACCCCTCTCCCCGCCCCACGCCGGCCCGGCTCGCAGCTCACACGCTGCCGGCTCCCGTTCCCCGCTCCCCACCAGCCCGGCTCGCCGCTCACACGCCCCCCTCGCCCCAGTGCGCCAGGCCGCGCTCCCCGCTCTCACGACCGCCAACGCCGGCACGTGCTCCCCGGCCGAACGCCCCACGCGCAGGCGCACGTCAGGCTCGCCGCCCACACAACCCCCGCCCCCAGGCGCCGGCCGGTGCTCGCTGCTCACACGCAGCCGGCTCACGCTCCCTGCTCACACGCACCCCTCTTCCCGCTCCCCGCCTGCCCGGCTCCCGCTCACACGCGCCCCTCCGGCCGCTCCCCGCCGGCCCGGCTCGCCGCTCACACGCCGCCCTCGCCGCAGTGCGCCTGGCAGCGCTCTCCGCTCTCACGACCCCCGACGCCAGCACGCGCTCCCCGGCCGCACGCCCCCCGCGCAGGCGCACTCCCCGCTTGCCGCCCAGACAACCCCCGCCCCCAGGATCGGCGAGCGTGCTCGCCGCTCAGACGCCCCCCGCGCGCCGCCGAGCTCTCAGAGGCCCAGCCTAAGTTCCCCGCCTGGCGCCTGCGCCAGGGTCTGCGAGAAGGCCATGGAGCCGGCCCTGGAGCCGCCCCGCGCGGCCGAGGGAAGGCTGCCTGAGGCGGGGCGGCGTGAGGGCAGAGGCGAGCGGGCGCCTCCCGGGCCGCTGCTCTGGGGCTGCGCAGCCGCGAGCGGGATGGCGGGTGTGCCTGTGGCTCCACTCCGTGGCTGTGGGCAGGTCGGTTTCGGCAGCTTCCCGCGCGCGCGGGCGTCGCCGCCGCTGCCTCTGCGCCCCCAGCGGCCCGCCGTCCTCGAAGCCTCTGTGCGCGCCGGCTCCGGTGGGCGTCTCGCCCCGGTGACGCGCGGAGAGACCAGGAGATGGGATCCTGGAGCTCAGGTGAGAGTTACACTGGGGAGGTGGGGACAGGGTAGCTCGGAGTTAGGGCCGAGCCCTGAGGGCTGCTGTGAGGGTAGCCCCACCGGGGAGCAGACCATGCAAACACCCTCCCCTCCCCGCCTGGGAAGGGCGGGCAGCAAGGGGGCTCTGGAGCCTGAGGTTCGCTCTTACACAAGGCATTTCAGAGAAGCCATGGGATTACTCTGTGTCTAGATAGCTGTCGCAGCTCTCATGGCTCATCTGGTCAAGAATCTGCCTGCAATGTGGGAGACCTGGATTCAATCCCGGGGTTGGGAAGATCCCCTGGAGAAGGGAAAGGCTACTCACTCCACTCTTCTGGCATGGACTGTCCCAAAGAGTCAGACTTTGCAAAGAGTCAGAGTGAGCGACTTTCGCTTCACTAATTAAGGTGCTTCCCCACTGATGATGGGGCTTCCCTCATAGCTCAGTGGGTAAAGAATGTGCCTGCAGTGCAGGAGACCCGGGTTCGATTCTTGGGTTGGGAAGCTCCTCTGGAAAAGGAAATGGCAAAGCACTCCAGTATTCCTGCCTGGAGAATCCCATGGACAGAGGTGCCTGGTGCTCTACAGTCCATGGGCTTGCTAGAGTGGGACACGATTTAGGGACTAAACCACCACGTAGCACTTTGGGGAATGGATTGGATAGAAGAAAGGCTGGTTCTTGGTGGGTTAGAATAGACAGCAGGAGAGATGGATGTGGTCAGCAGCCCGGTCGGGGGTCGCTGAACACCGTGTCCTGAGACGACAGGTCTTGTAGGTGAAGGAGTCTTTTGGGCCTAGAAAAGAGAACAACAGTCTCAAAGGCCCCTTGCTCAATCATCTAACTTCGGAGAAAACAAAGCATAACTTTAGTTCCATCCTGATGCTCCAGGCCAGCTGCATCTATCTGGGACTTATCACCCCCTGTCCGGAAACCTACCACCCCCTACACCCGCCCAGAAGACTTATCACCCCCTGCCCAACTACAAGTGTCATCTCAACAAAAGAATACTCAAAATATCCCGCCTGATTGACGTTTCCCTTATCGCTTCCACAAACCTCCCTATAAGTATGAAGCCTCCTTGATCCCTTTCGGCGCTCAGCCTGGTCGTTAGGCCGACTGTCGCCCCTCCTTGCCTGAATAAAGGTAACCTACTTCTGTTGAGGTCGTCTTTCCTTTTCTGCCTCGCCGGAACTGTACCTTACAGTAGGTACAAGGACAGGGGTGGAGGTGAGAGGAGTAGCAGGGGAGGGGAGGGACCGCGTCTCTGGAGGCTTTTCTCAGGTAGCAGAGGAAACATCTGGCAGTCAGCAGGAAGAGCCTTTGGGTAGGGTGAGTCTTGTTTTGAACATCCAAGAGCACTTAGTCTGACCCTTGGGCCATTTAACAGATGGGGAAGCTGAGCCACTGGAATTACGCATCAAGTTAAAGGGCGTGTCTGAACTTGCAGCTGTTGGAAGCAGAGCCCCAACTTGAACAGTTTTCTTCGGTTGCAGTCTGTTATTCTTGCAACTTCAGGCAGTTACCTTATCTAAAAAGTTAGGAGACCACAGTGGGAGGTTCCCTGGAGCCCTAGAACTCAGAGGGGTTATTGTTCAGTCCCTAAGTCATGCCCCAGTCTTTATGGCCGCATGTATTGAGGCACGACACTAGGCTTCCCTGTTCTTCCCTGTCCCTCTGAGTTTGCTCAAATTCATGTCCATTGGGTCAGTGATGTCATCCAACCATCTCACCCTCTGTAGCCCCCTTCTCCTTGGTCATATCCTGAATCTTTCCCAGCATCAGGGTCTTTTCCAGTGAGTCAGGTCTTTACATCAGGTGGCCAAAGTATTGGAGCTTCAGCATCAGCATCGGTCCTTCCAAGGAATATTCAGGGTTGCTTTCCTTTAGGATTGACTGGATTGATTTCCTTGCTGTCCAAGGGACTCTCCAGCGACTTCTCTAACTCTACAGTTCAAAAGCATCAATTCTTCGGTGCTCAGCCTTCTTTATGGTCCAACTCTCATATCCGTACATGACTCCTGGAGAAACCATAGCTTTGATTATAGGGACTTTTGTCTGCAAAGTGGTATCTCTGCTTTTTAAAGCCCTCTCTAGGCTTGTCATAGCTTTTCTTCCAAGGAGCCAGGGTCTTTAAATTTCATCGCTGCTGTCACCATCTGCAATGATTTAGGAGCCCAAGAAAATAAATTCTGCCACTGTTTTCATTTTTTCCCCATCTATTTGCCATGAAGCGATAGGACCAGATACCATGATCTTAGTTTTTGAATGTGGAATTCTAAGCCAGATGTTTGAGAGGGGTGGAGGCTTTCCAATAAGTCCCCACTAAGGTGGGAAGACTAGATCACACGGGGAGAAAGGAGCGCAAAGGCGCAGACACTGCCCACAGGTGCTGGCTTTTCAGCCTGTGAGTCAAACTGTCTGTTTGGCTCAGACTTGAAGTGTTGGTGTCCCACTTTGGGAAGTGGCAGGGAGGAGGAGGGGAATCAGGGGTGAACTTACAAGTGTAAAATCACTGGCTTTTCTGGGTCTTAGAGGGCGTCGGTGCACCTTTTCCTGCAGTCCTGGCTGCCTTTGGGGGCTGGCCACTGGGACAGCTGAGCTGGGTTAGACTAAGAATTGGTCTTGATCTGATCCACCCCTCACACCCTGGACCCACACATGCTTTCGAGAATCATGCCTCCGTGGCAGATGGTAGCTGGTTGAGAGCAAGGACTCTGCCTTTTTCATTCCAGAATCCCTCATGGTTAGGTGCTGTGTTTGGCAGATTGGACTGATGCCCTCTGTATCTGCAGAACTGATAACCATTTGAGTCTTTAGGAAAACTATCTTGAGTTCCCAGGGGCTTGCAGCTGGTGGTGGGAGCACAAAATGATGCAATTCCCAGTGTGAATTTTAACAGTTTAAATCTTAAAAAAATAAATAAAAATTTAGATCTGGAAACTCGGTTGTATCTTTACAAGTTTATTTCATACTTGTCTTTTGTATACCTGCTGATCTAATCGTGCAAGAGTTTCAGCTGTCCCTTAAAATAATATTTGTGGGAGAAGGAATATTGAATTGAATTCTAGTAAAGCAGACTTTTCCATGATATCTTTTTAACCAGTTGATGAAAGAGTCGGTAGAAGGCAAGCTTTCATTTTTCATTAGAAATCATTTCTTACATTGAAGCTGCATTAAATAGTGTAATTTTGTAGTTATACCCGTAGTGCTAAAGCATTTTTTTTTTGCTAATGCTTTTATTTTGGCTCTAACAGTAAATGGGTTGCTTATCGTTGTTTTGTTTCGAGATTTTTTTTTTTTCTTTTGGTTGTCATTGTTACAGCATTATTGGGTGTTTTTTTTTTTTCCATAAAATTTTTAATTGAAATATAGTTTATTTACAGTGTTTCAGGTGTAGGTGTTGCTTGTTCACAGACATTGTGTAGCATTTATGAATTTTATAATTCTCATGTTTTTATCCTTCCAAGGGAAGTTTTTTTAGAAATTTGCCAAAGTAGATAGCAGAAAAACTCCTTTGACCTTTCTGTTTTCTATCCTAGCAGTGTGTAGGGTTTTTTTTGGGGGGTGGTGGGTAGTAACCTTGTAAGATCCTTTTCCAATAAATGAGTATTTTACCTGCTTTTGTCATGTGTTATTACGTCTGTAGACTATTGGCTTTTTGTCATTAGTTTTATTGAGGTATGATTTATGTACAACACAGTACACATTTTACTAGAGTTTTGACAAATGTATACAATCCTTGTAACCAGCAACCCAACCAAGATGTCTGCCATCCCAAGGATTCTCTTTTCTCTTTTGTGGCACTGGCTACCTCCCACCTGCAGCCTGAGGCAGCCAAGGATTTTCTTTCCCCTACAGATTATATTTGTCTTTTTTACTGTATTTCTGGAGTCAGCATGCCAGCAATTGCAAACTTTTCTGTGCAGGGCCAGTTAAAAGCATACAGTGTGTACTCCTTTCTGTCTGACTTCTCAGTATGGTGTCTTTAAGATTATCCTCAGTGACTGTGTTGATTGTGTATTTTATTAGTAAGTCATTCATTTTTATTGTTTTTAAATGTGGTTAACGATGCAAAACTTAAATGTTGCCATTTCTAACCATTCTTCTGTGTCCACTTCAGTGGCATTAATTATATTCACATTGTTGTGCAACCATCACCTCTATTTCCAAAGCTTTCTCATAACCCCAAATGAACTCTATAGCTTTTAAGCAGTAACTACCCACTCTTCTACCCCCTCAGCCTGGTAGCCTCTAATCTACTTTGTTTCTATGAGTTTGCCTATTCTAGACATTTCAGAATGTTGCATCATACCATATTTGTCCTTTTGTGTCTGGCTTATTTCACTAATCAGTGTTTTCAAAGTTCATGTTGTTGTATGTATCAGCACTTTTTTTTTTTTTTTGGACTGAGCAATATTCCGTTGAATAGACATACTTTGTATGAACATAGGTGTTCAGTTCTCTTGAGTGTATACCTAGAAGAGGAATTGCTGGATAATGTGGGAATTCGAAATTTGACTTTTTGTGGACCCACAAGACTTTTTCTACAGGGCTGTACCATTTTACATTCCTACCTGCATTGGACAAGGGTTCCAGTTTCTCCCCATCCTCTGCAACACTTGTCATTATAGCCATGTTAGTAGGTGTGGAAGGACTATTGGGTTTTCATAAAGTACATAAGCATAGAGTGTTGCTACAAACTTGGTGGGGGAATTAGGGAGTGTAATTTTATATGTTCCAGGAGGATGGACTGAGGCAAGTTCTGGAGGAGATGAAAGTTTTATACGAGCAAAACCTACCTGATGTGTAAGTTGGTAAGCTGATATTCTAAAACAGTTTAAGAAATATGATATTGATGTCAGATCATCTTAACATTAGTTTTTGGATATGTTTTCTTTTTTTTTAAATTCTCTGTGAGCCTGATCATACCCTAGCTATACAGAAGTAGAAGGATTTGTGTTAATGATTGTTATGTCTCCAGGGACCAAATAGTGCTTGGCACATGGTAGGTGTTCAATAAATACTTCTCGTTTGACTGGTATGACTTGAGCGGAATTAGGGTGGATCCAAGAGAGATGACACAAGAGCAAGTAAGAGACCTAATGAGTGAAGTGTATTGTTTCCGCTGCTTGTTTTCCTCAGGTGAGGCCTTAGTGGGTTTAAAGGGAGAACAGGCAGTTTGCAAATTTAGCAGGAGTAGCAGTGACTTCCGAACGCTTGAGTGAAGTGGGCTGGGAACTCCTGCTGCAGAACACTACAGCTTGGTAGGTTAGAGGGCTCTGGAGTTGCGGACTGTTTAGAGCCAAGCATGGGAGTGGGCACAGAGGAGAATTTGAGCTGAACAACAGACTTCAGAGGACCTGTGGTTGGGTGAAGAATAAGATACAAGACTACTGACTGCTGGAGGAAAAATGAGTTATTGAGAGCTCATCCTGGAGAGAAGTAAGTCTGCAACTTGAGCTTTCGTCCCTGGCCTTGTTCCGGTAGTGTTTTCATCAGTTAGTTGGGCGTAGAAATCAGTAGTGTGCTGTTAGGGTGTGTGGAGGACACAGAACAGTAGGAACACTTTGCAGTGACTGTTTAAGGATAGATGCTGATGAACGAGGAGCTGATGTGCAAGAGATCTGCAGTAAATGTAAGGGAAATGGAAAGTCCTGCACTCAGGTTCCCAAGTCCTTCATTTGTTCCTGCAACAGATATGCACTCAGCAGTTATGAGCTGATAAAGGGCTCTGGTGTTTCCGTTGTAAACAGCGGAATCAAGAGGTTTGCCCCCGTGGCCACCAACAGTGTCATGCAGAAGGCAGATGTTCAATGCAGGTAATGCGGGTCAGAGTACGTGCCGTGAAGGAAAACACCACACTTGGAGAGAGTGTCATGCACTCAAAATATTGGCAGATGGAGAAATCCGGGAAATTCTCTCCGAGGAAGAGACTCTTCAGCTGGAGCCTGAAGACGCGGGTTTTAGCGAGGAAGTAACTGTGGGCAGAGAACATTCTTGTTATAGAAAAATAGTTCTATAGGAAACATTCATATGTATTACATAAACATGCAGATGTGTTAAGAACATTGTTACAACATCTTGGACAGAAGCCCAGTCCCTGTTCTACTGCAGCCAACCTCTTTCCTCTTCCTGGTGGCAACCGCTCTCCTGAAGCTGCTGCACGCCCCCTCCCTCCATCTGTCTGCACATTTACTGTAAGTGCGTGAATGAGAAAAACCTTAAACTGCTGGAAGAGATGGAAAGCTCAGATCTGGGGTAGGAGGACTCAACAACGTAATGTGAACTCTTCTCTCCATGCACATATGGTTGCTTAACCTATGACAAAGAGGCAAGGATGGACAGTGCGGAAAACCCTCTTCAATAAGTGATGCTTGAAATCTGGACAGCTCCGTAAAAGAATGAAATTAGAACATTCTCTGATACCATAGACAAAAGTATACTTGAAATGCATGAAAGACCTACGTGGAAACTTTTAGAGGAAAACATAGGCTGAACACTCTTTGAGGGAATTCTCTGGCAGTCCAAGGGTTAAGACTTGGCACTTTCACTGCTGTAGGCCTGAGTTCGATCCCTGGTCAGGGAACTAAGATCCCACAAGTCGCATGGCACAGCCAAAAGAAAGCACTCTGACATAAATTGCAGAAATATCCTTTTTGATCCATGTCTTAGAGTACCGAAAATAAAAGCAAAAATAAACACATGCGACTCAGTTATACTTAAAAGCTTCTGGACACCAAAGGAAACAATAAACCAAACAAAAAGCTAACAGAGAGGGAAAAAATATTTGCAAAGGAAGCAACTGACAAGGGATTAATCTCCAAAATATACAAATAGCTCATGTAACTCTATGTCAAGAAAATTAAAATAACCAGAAACCCAATTTAAAAATGGGCAAAACAAATAAATAAAAATACAAAATAGAAATGGACAGAAGACTGTAATAGACAGTTCTCCAAAGAATACATACAGATTGCCAGTAGCCACATGAAATGATGTTCAGCATCACAAATTATCAGAGAAATGCATGACAGACCAGCAATGAGGTATCACATCACACTGGTCAGAATGGCCATCATCCAAAAGTCTACAAATAATAAAAGCTGGAGAGGATATAGAGAAAAGGAAACCATCCTACATTACTGGTAAAACTGTAAATTGGTACAGCCACTATGGAGGACAGTGTGGAAGTTCCTTAAAAAGATGAAAATATAATAGAACTACTGTATGATCCAGAAGTCCCACTCTGGGGCATATATCTGGAGGAAACTAATTCAAAAAGATATACATACTCCAGTGTTCATTCCAAACTCCCTTTCCTTCCAAGGTTGCCACATACCATTGAGCAGAGTGGCCCATGCTATACAGTAGGAAAGACGATTGAGTTTTCCACCTTGGATCCATCACTTACTGTCAGATGGCTTTGGTGAGGCTACTTGACATTCCCTGAGGGGAGCAGCTGCTCAGCTTCTGCTGGAGGAACCAGGAGATGGGTTCCCCTCTGTCCCCTCCCCAACAGCACATTCCTTGGCCCTGGTCCACTGGTACTTTGTCTTGTCCAGGCAGAAATGTTTAGGCCTGAGTCCTGCTCCTCTTCAGTCGAGACCCTTCATCATTAGCCTTCCTCTACTCACCATCCTGGGGTCTGGGGCCTGGTGCCCACCTGTCCCAGGCCCACTGCCTCCTGGCCTCCTGCCCACTCTCCAGAGCAGCTGGACCCCTCCCTCCTCCCCAGCCTTACCTTGATTATACCTAATGTCCACCCTTACTAAACTAGTGTTCCACCTAGTGACGGCACGTCCCTGATTCTGCAGAAACAGTGATAATGTACAAATTAATAAGAGTAGTGATCGCTGCCACGTGTACACTTAACAAAATGCCCCTTTACTCTGCCTGATAACCTCCAACACCCACAGCTTCATAAAGTGAGGCTGGGATGAGTCAATTGAGGCTGAGGGTTTAAACTTGATATTTGAGCTGGGATTTGCACACGCGCAACCTGCCTGCCACCAAAATCTAACTCTTTCTGCTGCAGCCCTTGGTTTTTCTTTATCACTGTGGGGGTTAGTTGATATTAGTGCCAGATCAGTGCTGGAACAGCCTTGCTGGGTGTGACCTATCCCTCTTCCTCCCCAGGCAAACAGTCTAATTTGCAGGCTGAGATCACAGTAGACAGGAGATAGATACATGGATCCATAGACAAATGGAGAAAATAAATTGGTTGAAATATATGAGGCTCATTTTGAGGCAGAGCCAGAGTAATAATTCAAAAGGATTCCAGCATCCCGAGCTTTGCCTTATCCACATACTACTACGATTTCTCTTCTCAATGCTGAGGGCCCAGACATGGCCTTTGGGTTCTGCACTCCTACAGATGTGGTTTATTTAAGCATCTGAACGCCAGCAGCCCACCTTCCTTTAGACAGATCTCTTGTGCTCTGACAGCTTCAGAAATTAACCAGGGAGCAGGTGTGGACACAGCAGCCCAAGCACTGCTTGGAGCTGCAGGCTGCACTTGCCTGGGTCCTGGAGAAATTATTCTCCCATTCCTCAGCCTCATTCACAGGCTGAAGACAGCCCCAGGGCCCATCCCTGCCCATGATAAAGAATCCTCTCTCTCCGCCCCGCACACACCCAGGTTCAGACCTGGGCCAATTTCACCACCTTTCAGGTTGGCTGTTGCCTGTCCTCTGATTTCAGTGTTGACCATCTGGTGATGTCCATGTGTAGCGTCTTCTCTTGTGTTGGTGGAAGAGGGTGTTTGCTATGACCAGTGTGTTCTCTTGGCAAAACTCTATTAGCTTTTGCCCTGCTTCATTCTATACTCCAAGGCCAAATTTGCCTGTTACTCCAGGTGTCTCTTGACTTCCTACTTTTGCATTCCAGTCCCCTAGAATGAAAAGGACAACTTTTTTGGGTGTTAGTTCTAAAAGGTCTTGTAGGTCTTCATAGAACCATTCAAATTCAGCTTCTTCAGCATTACAGGTTGGGGCATAGGCTTGGATTACCATGGTATGAATGGTTTGCCTTGGAAACGAACAGAGATCATTCTGTCATTTTTGAGATGTTATGCCCGATGTCCGAATCCCCGAGCGGGAAGAGAGAAGGCTTCCAAGACAATGCAACTCGCAAAAAAGGGAAGTTTATTACTGTCTCGAGCCAGGGCTTTCTGCCACAAACATCACAGTGGTGCAGGGTCAGAAAAGCCCTGGCTCAAGCTTGGTACACAAATTTATAAGATATGCAAAAGCGGTTAGTAGCTGGCTTAAGCGGATTGGTTACATGTTTGCAAAGTAATTCTATCGGTACAGACTTTCGCGGGCTTTTCAGCTCTCCCTTTGTTCTTACTGGGCGCATATTGATTGGCTGGCTCCAGGTTACCTGATGGGGGTAGGGAATCTTACCATTTCGGGGGAAGCTAAAACTTAGGTCCAGGCCGCCCGTCATGGTATTAACTCTGGCAGCCTCACATTCCCCCCTGTCTTCTTGTTCCTGTAGAGGAATCCTTCTCTTCATCCTGAGCTACCATCTGATATTGCTGCCTCAATACCATAATCTGAATGGTATTTAGACGTTCTTTAATAAATGACATTAGCCGGTTTAAAATACAAGGGCCAAATGTGAGTGTTAATAATAGCACTATAAGCGGGCCCAGGAGGGTGGAAACTAAGGTGGTCAGCCAGGGGGAGCGTTGAAACCAAGACTCAAACCATCCCTGCTGGGCCTCCCGTTCCCTCTTTCGTTGCGCCAGCCCTTCTCTTACTTTTGCCATAGATTCTCTTACCACTCCTGTATGGTCTGCATAGAAACAACATTCTTCTCCCAGAGCCGCGCAGACCCCACCCTGTTGGAGAAAAATCAAGTCCAATCCTCTCCTATTCTGCAAGACCACCTCAGACAAGGAAGTCAGAGACTTCTCTAAGTGGCTGATTGATTCTTCTATGCGAGTTATATCTTCATCTATGGCGGCTCGTAGGGAAGAAAACCCTTGGCCTTGCAGAGATAGTGAAGCTATTCCTGTCCCTGCTCCTGCCAGCCCAAGACTGAACAAGGCTGCCATGGTGATCGCACTGATTGGCTCTCTCTTTTGTCTTGGCAATTCTCGGTCCCAATGTGAGTACATAACCTCTTCAGAGTGGTATAAGATTTTTGGCATTACAGCAACCAGAACACAGAATTCTTGACTCTGGTTAAAAACCTTCACATTTAAACATGGGGTTAGCCCAGTATGTGAACAAATCCACCAGCCCCCAACCTCTGGCACAATCCAATTTTTGCCATATAAGCGTAGGTTACTAATAGTCCGGGCACAGAGGGAAGTTTTATCACGTGGCACTGTGCCCAAACAGAGTCCCTGTCCCCAAACTTCATTCATTGTGAGGCCAACCTTGCGTTCTTCCCATCGGCATGGGGGTGGGTTCTGGCCTGAAGATAAGTAGTAAGAGACATTGAGGCCTATGGCCTCATAGAAGGGGGGGTGAAGATTATAACAAAGCCAACAGGACTGGGTTGCATTAGGGTTGGTATGGTTTAAGACCGTAAAGGCTGCATTCACTAAGGCCCATAGGGGGTCCTGAATTGCTGAGCTAATGGTAACAGCCAGAGGGCCAGGGGTTTCTGTCAGTTTGCCTCTGAGGCTAGGGGTAGAGGAGATGTTAAATGTTCCTGGCAAGCTTGGTCTGAAGGGGGTTGGCTTGGGGGTCGCCTTGTGCCCCTGTAATGCTTTGACCAGATTGGGACCTAAACTATGTACCTGCACCGGCTCAATAACCTGTTTAATGATTAAAAGCTCGCCTGGGTAGGGGCCGGGCCAATTTACGTGGAGCTGAAAACCCCAAGTCAGTCCTGAGGTCCAGCGGTTTTCTTTCTTCTCCCGTTCCTGGTTAAATTGTACTCGTACCTGAGGCCCCTGGTGTCTACGGTCCTTGAAGGTGAAGCTAACTAGATCTCTGTTTCCGACATCCCACCTCTGGGGTCCATCACAAGAGGTCACACAACTCCAGCTCCTGCAATAATAGCTTTCTATGCCACCACAGGTTTTCCAGTTATTTTTTACATAGCCCGGGCAAGCCCAAAACCCCAACCTATGGCTTTTTATCCCATCCCTATAGTACTTATCATGGAGACCGTCCTGCTTTGCGAAGAGGCTTGAGAGGTCGAAGTTCAGGTCCGGCCACCAGGTGTTTGGAGGGTGGATTCCTGAGGTCTCATTGAGCAGCTCATGAGTTTGCCCGTCGTTGAGTTTCCATGTGATCTTAGCAGGTTGATGGGGGTTATGACTGGTCGCTCCTGGGTCGATGAGAGCTGCCATCAGCAGGAGAATTAGGAGGTCTCCCAGCGGACAAGTTTCAGTTTCAAAGGATTTGACGGGTGAGGACTCGCCTTCCATTCTGCTCGCGCTTTTTCCTGTTCTTCCGATGTGGCTTGCCGCACGTGATTGCAATGAACCCAGGGTCCAATCCCGTCGACCCGTTTGTTGACTTCTCGCAGGTCTTGGACAGGTCTGTAATCTGTCCCCCCTAGCTTCTTCACCGGCAGTAAGGGGGTGTTCCAAGGGGATCGGCATCGCCTGAGAATTCCGGCCTCCATGAGCCGTCGAATGTGGGGAGTGATCCCCCGCCGAGCTTCTTGGCTCATAGGGTACTGTCTCACCCTCACAGGAACTGCCTCGGCCTTTAGCTCGATGACGACCGGATGTCTCTGTTTAGCTAGTCCCATTCCTGCTGTTTCTGCCCAGGCCAATGGATATTTATGGACCCACGGTTGTACATCTAGTGCTATGGTCTCTGAGGGCTTAGGCGCAAAAAGTCTGTATTCATCCCTTAAGGCTAGGGACAAGACATGTATCGGTTGTCCAAGTCCATCCGTGACTGACATTCCCCCTGGGTCAAAATGGATCTGAGCATTAACTTTAGTCAACAAGTCTCTTCCAAGTAGAGGGGCTGGGCATTCTGGTATCACCAAAAACGAATGGGACACCTGGTGGGTCCCTAGATTTACTTTCCGTTCTGTGGTCCAACAATATCTTTTTGTCCCCGTGGCTCCTTGCACTAAGCTGGCTTTCTTAGACATTGGTCCCAGTTTTTGATTTAAAACAGAGTGTTGGGCGCCAGTATCCACCATGAAGCCAACGGGTTTCCCCTCCACATGTATGGTTACCCAGGACTCGGGGAGGGGTGCCGAGTCTCGACTCCCCTAGTCACTGTCTTCCCCCGCATATAGAACTCGAGTTCCGGGGGGGATTTTCTCTCTCTGGGTCATTCCTCTCCTTGAGTCCCTCTTAGGGCACTCGTTTTTCCAGTGCCCCTGTTCTTTGCAGTAGGCGCACTGATCCTTCTTTAGGGCCTGCCTTTTTGGTTTTTCTTTTTCTCCCGTCCGGGGGTCTCGAGGTTCCCTCAATTCTGTTCCGGCCTTTAACCCCGCAAAAAGAATCTGGGCTAGCTCCTTCTGGTTCTTCCGGTTTTCCCTCGCCCTATGTTCCCTCTCTTCTTTCCTGATCTTTTCCGCTAATTCCCTTTCCTCCCGCCGAATTCGCTCTTCCCTTTCTTCTGGGGTCTCCCTATTATTAAATACCTTTTCAGCTACTTTCAGTAAATCCTGTATTGTCTGTTCTCCCAATCCCTCTACCTTTTGTAATTTCTTCCTAATATCTGGGGCTGCCTGATTCACAAACGCTAACAAAACTGCAGCGCGTGACTCCTCAGCCTGGGGGTCCATAGGTGTATATTGCCTGAAAGCTTCCATCAGCCTCTCTAGGAAGGCTGCCGGGCTTTCAGTGGGCTCTTGCCTTACTAAATTTACCTTTGCCAGATTTGTCGGCTTTCTTGCTGCAGCCCGCAGGCCAGCCATTAGAGTCTGGCGGTACACTCGGAGACGCTCCCTACCTTCCACCCGCTCAAAATCCCAGTTAGGCCGCAACAGAGGAAACCCCTCGTCCACAAGATGAGGCTGGGCGGTTGGCCTCCCGTCGACCCCTGGTACCCGTTTCCGCGCCTCTGCCAGAATTCGCTCCCGTTCTTCCGTGGTGAAGAGCACCTGCAACAGCTGCTGACAATCATCCCAGGTGGGATTATGAGTAAACAAAATGGAATCTAAGAGGTCAATGAGGCCTTGGGGCTTCTCTGAGAAAGGAGGGTTTTGGGTCTTCCAATTGTACAGGTCACTCGTGGAAAAGGGCCAGTACTGATAGGTTCGCTCTCCGTCTGGGTTAGTTGGTCCCACTCGGACGGGGAGCGCCTGAACAGTGGATGAAGGTAACTCTGGGTCCCCAGGGTCTTGCTTACCCCTATCTCCCTTAGTTTTCCCCCCGGGTCCCCAATGCCGGTCCCCCCTCACGGTCGGTTCCCGTTGGCCCTCTTAATCCTCTCGGTTCACCTGTGGGAGCTTCTCTCCTCGGAGGGGATTGCAAGGAGGGCACATATGGCGGAGGCCTTATCTCCGTTTCTAGATCTATCAGGTTTGGATAAGATGATTCCTGAAGGACTGGTTTTGGGTCCTCTTTCTTTTTGGTTTCCTCCGGGGGGGTCTCCATCACCAGGACCTGTGAACTGGAGGAACTAGGAAGTTTGTAAACAAAAGGTTTTAACCATTTAGGCGGATTTTCTACTAGATCCTGCCAGACCATGACATAGGGGACTTGACTCGGATGGCCCCAGGGATCAGGAGCCATAATCTTCTCCTTCACAGCCTGTATGATGGACGGTTGAAAGGTGCCTTCCGGAGGCCATCCAACCTGAAAGGCGGGCCACTCTGCAGAACAAAGAGTTATTAATTTACCTTTTTTGACTAGCAAAGACAAGTCATGGGCCCTGGCCCTGACATCCGAAAAATGGTCAGTCATGAGAGAAAGTGGGGTAGATTCTCCCTGCCCCATGGTCAAAGAATAAACGGTAAGGAAGAGAGAGAATAAGTCAGAAGTGAGAAAGAACGATGCACCAGAAGAGAACGAGACTAGAGACAATGCCGGCACACACACACACAAAAACACGGAGAGCCAAAGACAAACACACGGACAAACAAACGTCGGCCGACGACACAGCGCTGGGTTTTCGGGCCCCCTGAATTTTCTTGCCTCCCGGTAGCAGATTCACCTTACCGAATGACGTCCGCTGTTCACCAGGCTCGGGGTCGGGAGAGGAACTTTCCTTCCCGCGGAGTCGGCTGCCCCCCAGCGCGTCCGCTGGCCTTGGCCTTACGCCGGCTTGCTCCCCCTTTATAAAAAAGCCTTCTCGCGGAGTCGGCTGCCCCCCAGCGCGTCCGCTGGCCTTGGCCTTACGCCGGCTTGCTCCCCCTTTATAAAAAAGCCTTCTCGCGGAGTCGGCTGCCGCCCAGCGCGTCCGCTGGCCCCGGCCTTACGCCGGCTTGCTCCCCCTGCTTCCTGAGCACCGGTGTTATTATTTATCCTTCCCCTTTGTCCTGTAAGCGTTCTCTTCTCCCTGTCAAGGGATCCCGGACGAGCCCCCAAATGTTATGCCCGATGTCCGAATCCCCGAGCGGGAAGAGAGAAGGCTTCCAAGACAATGCAACTCGCAAAAAAGGGAAGTTTATTACTGTCTCGAGCCAGGGCTTTCTGCCACAAACATCACAGTGGTGCAGGGTCAGAAAAGCCCTGGCTCAAGCTTGGTACACAAATTTATAAGATATGCAAAAGCGGTTAGTAGCTGGCTTAAGCGGATTGGTTACATGTTTGCAAAGTAATTCTATCGGTACAGACTTTCGCGGGCTTTTCAGCTCTCCCTTTGTTCTTACTGGGCGCATATTGATTGGCTGGCTCCAGGTTACCTGATGGGGGTAGGGAATCTTACCATTTCGGGGGAAGCTAAAACTTAGGTCCAGGCCGCCCGTCATGGTATTAACTCTGGCAGCCTCACAGAGACTGCATCCAAGTCCTGCATTTGGGACTCTTTTGTTGACCATGATGTCTACTCCATTTCTTGTAAGGGATTCCTGCCCACAGTAGTAGATATAATGGTCATCTGAGTTAAATTCACCCATTCCTGTCCATTTTGGTTTGCTGATTCCTAGAATGTCAACATTCACTCTTGCCATCTCCTATTTGACCACTTCCAATTTGCCTTGATTCATGGACCTAATGAATTATCCTATGCAATATTGCTCTTTGCAGCATCGGACCTTGCTGCTATTCGGTCACATCCTCACCTGGGTATTGTTTTTGCTTTGGCTCCATCCCTTCATTCTTTCTGGAGTTATTTCTCCATTGATCTCCAGTAGCATATTGGGCACCTACTGACCTGGGGAGTTCCTCTTTCAGTATCCTATCATTTTGCCTTTTCATACTGTTCATGGGGTTCTCAAGGCAAGAATACTGAAGTGTTTGCCATTCCCTTCTCCAGTAGACCACATTCTGTCAGACCTCTCCACCATGACCCGTCTGTCTTGGGAGGCCCCATGTGGCATGGCTTAGTTTTATTGAGTTAGACAAGGCTGTGGTCCATGTGATCAAATTGGCTAGTTTTCTGTGATTATGGTTTCAGTGTGTTGGCCCTCTGATGCCCTCTCGCAATACCTACTGTCTTACTTGGGTTTTTTGTACCTTGGACGTGCGGTATCTCTTCATGGCTGCTCCAACAAAGTGCAGCCGCTGCTCCTTACCTTGGACGAGGAGTATCTCCTCATGGCTGCCCCTCCTGACCTTGAACGTGGAGTAGCTCGTCTCGGCCCTTCTGTGCCGACGCAGCTGCCGCTCCTTGGACGTGGGGTTTCTCCTCTCAGTCGCCTTCCCTGACCTCGGACTTGAGGTAGCTCCTGTTAGTCAGCAAACACAAGACCGGGAGCTGACTGTGGGTCAGATCATGAACTCCTTATTGCCAAATTCAGACTTAAATTGAAGAAAGTTGGGAAAAGCACTAGACCATTCAGGTATGATCTAAATCATATTTCTTAGGATTATACAGTGGAAGTGAGAAATAGATTTAAGGGACTTGGTCTGATAGACAGAGTGCCTGATGAACTATGGATGGAGGTTCATGACATTGTACAGGAGACAGGGATCAAGACCATCCCCATAGGAAAGAAATGCAAGAAAGCAAAATGGCTGTCTGAGGAGGCCTTACAAATAGCTGTGAAAAGAAGAGAAGTGAAAAGCAAAGGAGAAAAGGAAAGATATTCGCATTTGAATGCGGAGTTCTAAAGAATAGCAAGGAGAGATAAGAAAGCTTTCCTCAGCTATCAATGCAAAGAAATAGAGGAAAACAACAGAATGGAAAAGACTTGAGATCTCTTCAAGAAAATTAGAGATACCAAGGGAACATTTCATGCAAAGATGGATTCGATAAATGGTATGGTCTGAACAGAAGCAGAAGATATTAAGAAGAGGTGGCAAGAATACACAGAAGGACTGTACAAAAAAGATCTTCACGACCCAGATAATCACGATGGTGTGATCTCTCACCTAGAGCCAGACATCCTGGAGTGTGAAGTCAGGTGGGCCTTAGAAAGCATCACTATGAACAAAGCTAGTGGAGGTGATGGAATTCCAGTTGAGCTATTTCAAATCCTGAAAGATGATGCTGTGAAAGTGCTGCACCCAATATGCCAGCAAATTTGGAAGACTCAGCAGTGGCCACAGGACTGGAAAAGGTCCCCAAGCAAGGCAATGCCAGAGAATGTTCAAACTACTACACAATTGCACTCATCTCACACACTAGTAAAGTAACGCTCAAAATTCTCAAAGCCGGGCTTCAGCAATACGTGAACTGTGAACTTCCAGATGTTCAAACTAGTTTTGGAAAAGGCAGAGGAACCAAAGATCAAGTTGCGAACATCTGCTGGCTCATAGAAAAAGCAAGAGTTCCAGAAAAACATCTATTTCTGCTTTATTGACTATGCCAAAGCCTTTGACTGTGTGGATCACAATCAACTGTGGAAATTCTGAAAGAGACGGGAATAGCAGACCATCTGCCCTGCCTCGTGAGAAACCTATATGCAGGTCAGGAAGCAATAGTTAGAACTGGATATGTACCAACAGACTGGTTCCAGACAGGAACAGGAGTACGTCAAGGCTGTATATTGTCACCCTGCTTATTTAACGTATATGCAGAGTACATCATGAGAAACGCTGGGCTGGAAGAAGCACAAGCTGGAATGCCGGGAGAAATATCAATAACCTCAGATATACAGATGACACCACCCTTATGGCAGAAAGTGAAGAGGAACTAAAAAGCCTGTTGATGAAAGTGAAAGAGAAGAATGAAAAAGTTGGCTTAAAGCTCAACATTCAGAAAACTAAGGTAATGGCATCTTGTCCCATGACTTCATGGGAAATAGATGGGGAAACAGTGGAAACAGTGGCTGACTTTATTTTACTGGGTTCCAAAATCACTGCAGATGGTGACTGCAGCCATGAAATTAAATGACATTCACTGCTTGGAAGGAAAGTTATGATCAGCATAGATAGCATATTAAAATCAGAGACATTACTTTGCCAACAGAGGTCCAGCTAGTCAAGGCTATGGCTTTTCCAGTGGTCATGTATGGATGTTGGACTGTGAAGTTGGCCTGTGAAGAAAGCTGAGCGCCAAAGAATTGATGGTTTTGAACTGTGGTGTTGGAGTAGACTCTTGAGAGTCCCTTGGACTGCAAGGAGATCGAACCAGTTCATCCTAAAGGCGGTCAGTCCTGGGGGTTTCTTGGAAGGACTGATGCTGAAGCTGAAACTCCAGTACTTCGGCCACCTCATGTGAAGAGTTGACTCTTTGAAAAAGACCCTGATGCTGGGAGGGATTGGGGGCAGGAGGAGGAGGGGATGACAGAGGATGAGATGGTTGGATGGCATCGCCGACTCAATGGACATGAGTTTGAGTAAACTCTGGGAGTTGGTGATGGACAGGGAGGCCTGGCGTGCTGCGATTCATGGGTTCTCAGAGACTTGGACATGGCTGAGCGACTAAAGTGTTGCCTGTCCTGCGGGATCAGAAATGATAGGTTTACATTACACTGTGAGTTTGGATCAGAATGTGCTCTTGAGCCAATGCATGTTCCCTGCTTCTTCCCAGCCTTAGCCACTAGCTGGGAAGAGAAAAACACTCATTGCTCTTTCCTGGGAGCCAGGCTGAGGCAGGTTGAACATGCGCTCCAGCTGTTCTCCACACCCAGGTTACATTTAATCACAGCGCAGTGTCCGCCGCACAGACACAGGGCAGGAGTCCCCTCACCGTGGGGAAGTGACCACAGCCCGTGACCGCATGCACGCCAACCCGCCCCCTCCCCACCTGTGGGGACAGACCCGTGACTCAGGGTCTTGCGCTCTTTTTCCCTCCAGTGAGGGTCCAGCTCGTGGCCTCACCACGTGACGTTTGTACCCTGGTAATGTCCCTGGCAGCTTTCTCTGAACCTTACCACCTGGCACCCGGGACCTGAAGTGCTGAGGGCTCTCCCCCTTCACTGTAGGCGAGCCGTTTGATTTCATCTCCTCTCGAGTCCGTGGCAGAGAGGAGAACAGTTCCACAGAGTGAGGGAGCAGAATCTAGGCTGCGGCGAGGAGGAGAGCGTGGGGCTGGGCAGCTCCTTCAGGGTGTTTGGTTCTGGGTTGAGCACCGTTCAGGCTGCAGGGGAAGGGGGCAGCATAGTTGAGGGAGAGGGTTTTTTTTTCTTTAATATATTTTGAAGTGAAGGATAATTGCTTTACAGTGTTGTGTTAGTTTCTGCCAAACATCAGCGTGAATCCGTCGCAGGACAGAGGGCTTCTTTGTCTTTAAAGATGGCAGCCATCTTGTTCAAAGCCTCTTGGTCCCTGCTTTTCCTACTGTCAGACGCTGTTTTCCCAAGCAAGACTAGATACCCTGTTAGCTCAGTTGGTAAAGAATCCACATGCAATGCAGGAGACCCTGGTTTGATTCCTGGGTCAGGAAGATCCACTGGAGAAGGGATCAGCTACCCACTCCAGTATTCTTGGGATTCCTTGGTGCTTAGGAATTCCTTGGTGCTTTCCTCTGGTAAAGAATCTGCGTGCATTGCGAGAGACCTAGGTTCTATCTCTGGATTGGGAAGGCCCCCTGGTGAAGGGAATGGCTACCCACTCCAATATTCTGGCCTAGAGAATTCCATGGACTGTATAATCCATGGCATAGCAAAGAGTCAGATACGACTGAGTGACCATCACTTTCACTTCTCATGCTTTTTATAAATGGCCTTTATTGTATTGAGTAAATTTCTATTTTATTGAAAATTTTTTTACCATAAATGGATTTTGAATTTTGTCAAGTGTTTTTATGCATACTCTTACTTTTAGTTCTTACTTGAATGTTGGTAGAATTGAGCTTTGAATCCGTTTGATCGTAAACTTTTAACTTTGGGGAGTTTTTTTTTTTTTTTAATTAATATTTGAATCTCCTTATTTATTACTGGAGTTTTGAGTTTTTCTACTTTTGTATTTTTTCTTGTTTTAGTCTTGACAGCATGTATGTTTCTCAGAATTTATCTATTTCTTCTAAGTTTTCCAGTTTGTAATTGTTCATCAATAATAATAGTCCCTCATGATTATGCTTCTTTACTTCTGAGGTATCTGTTGTAATGTCACTTTCCTTTCTGTGTTTATTTCAGTTTCCTCTCATTTCCTCTTACCTTAGGTAGGCTTTATTGATAATATTTGTTTCTTTCAAAAAATGCACTTCCAGTTCTTGCACGTGCACCCTGGGCATTCTGGCACACAGGCAATGTGTTTAGAGGTGAACACATTGCTTAGCAACGTGTTGCTTAGCAACGATCGTTGCTTAGCAACGATCATTCTGGGATGTAAGATTCTAAACCGTTGAGCTTCCCAGCTGGGAGGTTGTGGCGGGCCGGCTCTGGCTTACCTCTAGTGCTCCTGTTGGGTTTAGGGGCCTGTGAAGAGCCGAGGGGGAGGTGAGGTGTGTTTGGAGTCTGTAGGCTCTGTGATGAAGAAGACTTTTGGCTTCAGGAGTAAGAAGGGCAGCTCGCCCTTCGGCTCCTCCATCAGCCCGGGGAGAGACGGCAGTCATAGAATCAACTTTCAGCCCGGGTACCGCATCCGAGACAAGGACCTCGGAAAGATCCACAGAGCTGCCAGCGTAGGCAACGTAGCTAAAGTGCAGCAGGTCCTGTTGCTCGGGAAGAGTGGCCTGAATGACAAGGACAAGATGAACAGGTAAGCAGGGAGGAAGGGCCTGGCAGGGGTCCCTCCTGTGAGTCTCCCCTCCAAGGCTGTTGGACACCTTCCTGGGATCCAGCGCCCCACAGACTTGATAGGCTGCAAAAGGCTTAGCTGGTTTCGGACCCGCTTATAATTCCCCTTATAGAGCACTTTACTGGCCGTTTTAAAGTTATTTAACTGAATGTCAGTAATCACAGAACTTAAATAAAACATGAATAGCAGGCACAGGCGCCCAGGCGGGGCTCAAGCCGGTCGTGTGGGCCCACCCTCGCCGGCATCTCCCCTTTAAGTGAACGCGAGGGCGGCTGGCTGAGACCCACGGAAGAGTTCAGTGGGTCTCCCGGTTAACTGGCCTGGGGGAGCCCCTAAGGCCGCAGTCGGGAGAGGCGGGGCGAGGGGCGGTATCAGAGAGGAGGGACGGGATGGGGAGGCCAGAGGGAACCTGAGTTGCAACTGAGAGGCGGGCCTGATGGTGAGGGCGGGGCTGTTTGTCAAGGGGGCGTGGTCAGTCCGGAGGCGGGGTTAGGGGTTGGAGCGTGACCAGATAGAGGACAGTGGCTGGAGAGGAGCGGCCACGGAGGGGAAAGAGGTGTGGCTAGAGTGTATCGGTGGAGGCGCGCAAGGGACCCATAGTCTATGGACGGGCTTGAATTATGGGGAGGGGCTTTAACAACGGCAGAAGAGCGGTGGAATTGAGGATGGGGTCCCGAAGAAAGGGTCCTGTGTGAAGGGGTGGGGGTGGGCCTGGCCTCCTTGAAGGCTTGATAATGTGTGACTGTCCTATTGTGTACTCTGTGACCCCCAAGCCCTGCATAACGCCCATTGGAGAGGGAATCTAGTGAAGAGCGGCAGTGTGTGGGTAATGAGGGGTGGACTGGCAGATGTGGTATGCCTGGTATTTACTGTAAATGGTGCTGACCTGGCCCTGGCCCAGCAGTGCACTGTGGGATCCACATCCAGGCTTCCCAGAAGAGACAGTGAAAGACCTCAGTTTCACAACCCATCCAGGAATGCACTCTGCTGTGTGTCTCTAAGGGAGAACTGTGCCCTCTCTGGGCCCATTTCCCTACGGTAAAGTGGGTAACATGGGTATATGGAAGGAATCTCTGATTGTGAACTGAGACCTGAAGCAACAGAGATGTGAGGGAATGCTGCAATGGGCAGTGTCTTGAGGCTGGTACAGACTGGCATTGAGCCCAGAACTGAGCCCAGGACTTGGAGAAGGGAAAGCAAATTTGCCCAGATGCTCCACAGCAGCGGCCCCAGGACTAAAGCGCTGGGCAGAACATGGTGAGAAGGGGTAGGAAGAGTTGTGGTAAGGGCAACAGGGAAAAGCATGACCATCACCACCATCCTTAGGCCCTGGGCCAAGTATTTTATGTGTGGTGTCTCATTTCATACTCCACACAGCTTGGGCAGTGACAGAGTAGGACACAAAGGTCCAGAGAAGTGAAGTGACTGCCTAATTCTACACAGCCAGTTCAGTGATGGGGCCTCAGCCTCGGGGGTGTCACCTTAGAGCCCATAAGCTGTCCTGTAGGCAGTGACCTCTATCCATGTTACCCTGTGCCTGCTACCCCTCAGCCTCAGCTTGGCTGCTATAAAAGGAGACCCACTGTGTGCTTGGCATCCAGTAGGATGCAGTCAGTGCTACTGCTCTGTCTCCATGACAGTGAAAGCCACTCACATTCAAGGAGGCTAGGTACCAGGCCCCGGGCAAATGACACAAGTATGAGTCCTCAGCAGCCTCAGAGATGGAGACCATTGCCCCATTTCAACAATGGCGAAACTGAGGGTTTGAAAGTTCAGGTCGTCTGTTCAAGGTTGAAAGGCTGAAGTGGTAGGACTGGGATGTAAGCCCATAGGTCCAAAGCCCGTGTCTTTAACCCCTACACCATTCTGCCTCTTGTGATGAAGAGGCTTTCTGCTCTATTTTCTTTAGCTTACTGTTAATAGAATTCCAGAATGATCCTATCTCCTGTAGCTCAGTCGGTAAAGAATTCACCTGTAATGTAGGAGACATGGGTTCAATTCCTGGGTTGGGAAGATCCCCTGGAGAACAGCTGCCCACTCCAGTATTCTGGCTTGGAGAATTCCATGGACCATAGAGTCCATGGAGTTGCAAAGATTCGGACACGACTGATCGACTTTCCCTTCATAGAAGCAGAGACTTTTAATAACCGTGAGATAAAAGTGCAACTCGGGATTTTTTTTTCTATTGTATTTTTAAAAAGACCTACCCCGTGTCCTGTGTCACATTCTAAGCCTTCAGATTTCAGACGTTTTGTGTTATTGTGATTTAAGTGTTCATCTTAGAGCCCCGTGTCAGTGTAAGCTAGTGGGGTTCAGGAAACAGTTGTGCATCTCCTGGAGCAGGTAGCATAGGTCTCGAGTGTAAGAACCGTGTTAATAGTTATTGAATGTGAATAAATGAAGAGACAAACCATATCCTATGTAATGTTACAGGTAATATAGTTCAGTTGTGTTATGTTGAGGAAGGGGGTCCTGCATAACAAGGAAATAAATAAGAAATATGTGAAAAGTGAAAGGTTACAGTATTTTTTTCACTGTCCACTGGTTGTGAGATGAGAAATTTAGGTGAAAATTTTTGACCTTTTTTGCCCCATCTTCTGTTCCATTAAATGTTTCTTTTCAAGCCATACATTCTCCTCAGAATTTTGATTACCAGTTCTTTTTCCCAGTGAATAGTTAGGAATATTTCTTAATCAATTTTTCTCTCTCTCAAGTAATACTTTACAACATTCAGGTAGTGACAGATGACCATGTGTGGCTAATCAAATGACACTTTTTACAGTGGCAATATTCAACTTTAATACGGTAGTATTTATAAGCAAAAGTTTTGGAGTAATACAGATCGCTATATTAGGGATATATTATGAACAAAAGCCTCTGTCTTAAGTATATGTTTTATAGACAACGTATGTTGATATTTTCATAAAATTTGCAGAACCGTATAGATGCGTAATTTATATATTAATAAAAGCATATAAAACAGAGGCTTTGTTCATAGTATATCCTTAAGAATACTGATGTATTACTGATCTATTGTATATACATTTTATTTGTGCGTGTTTTTCCACAAGCCTTATTATGCTTATTTTATTCCCTTAAGTTTGTACTTGACTAGGAATGTCTCTCTCTGCTTTCTTTTCCTCCCCCATTTTTTTTGCTTTTTTTTTACTGTTAACCTAATTTTTCCTTGCAGAATGCTTTCCTTCAGTGTCTATTCTTTAAGTCCATCTCTCTCTGCCTCTGTTGTGACCATGTTTGATCATGGCTTTCTGTTTAGTGTGTTTGTGGCTTTCATTCATGATCATTTCCCTACAGGTTTACTCTTGCTCTTTCTCCCTTTTTCTTCCAAGGAACTGAATTGAAACAGTCATTTGCTTTTAGCTGTTTAACAAACAGAATAGAAGTAGCTTCTCCTGTTTGTACTTGTAACCTATCTAAATGAGGTTCTACTAAAATCTAGACTTTCATATTTCCCTTCCCAAGTGATAATTCATGCATGTAGAAGTCATGCAAGCAAATTTCAGAATATAGCGATTAATTTAAATGTCTTAGTTTTTCAGTAGTGCTCTAAACTCCCAGGGATAATTTTTTTTTTTCTAGAACATTTTGGTAGAGAAAATAATCTGGTGGGTGTCATAGTATTTGTAGAGCAGTCAGTTGGGGTAAGGAGAGGAACATCTGGGGTTTCTGATGTCATCTGTCATAATGCTTACCCCATGAGAAGGTTCAGTTCAGTCTCTCAGTCGTATCTGACTCTTTGCGACCCCATGAATCGCAGCATGCCAGGCCTCCCTGTCCATCACCAGCTCCTGGAGTTTACTCAAATTCACGTCCATCGAGTCAGTGATGCCATCCAGCCATCTCATCTTCTGTCCTTCCCAGCATCAGGGTCTTTTCCAGTGAGTCAACTCTTCGCATGAGGTAGCCAAAGTATTGGAGTTTCAGCTTCAGCATCAGTCCTTCCAATGAACACCCAGGACTGTTCTCCTTTAGGATGGGCTGGTTGGATCTCCTTGCAGTCCAAGGGACTCTCAAGAGTCTTCTCCAACACCACAGTTCAAAAGCATCAATTTTTCGGTGCTCAGCTTTCTTCACAGTCCACCTCTCACATCCATACATGACCACTGGAGAAACCATAGCCTTGACTTAGATGGACCTTCTTGGTAAAGTAATGTCTCTGCTTTTATATATGCTATCTAGGTTGGCCATAACTTTCCTTCCAAGGAGTAAGCGTCTTTTCATTTCATGGCTGCAATCAGCATCTGCAGTGATTTTGGAGCCCCCCAAATATAAAGTCTGACACTTTCCACTGTTTCCCTGTCTATTTCCCATGAAGTGATGGGACCAGATGCCATGATCTTAGTTTTCTGAATGTTGAGCTTTAAGCCAATTTTTGCACTCTCCTCTTTCACTTTCATCAAGAGGCTTTTTAGTTCCTCCTCACTTTCTGTAAGAAGGGTGGTGTCATCTGCATATCTGAGGTTATTGATATTTCTTCCAGCAATCTTGAGTCCAGCTTGTTCCTCTTCCAGCCCAGCGTTTCTCATGATATACTCTGCATTTAAGTTAAATAAGCAGGGTGACAGTGTACAGTCTTGATGTACTCCTTTTCCTATTTGGAACTATTCTGTTGTTCCATGTCCAGTTCTAACTGTTGCTTCCTGACCTGTGTATAGGTTTCTCAAGAGGTAGGTCAGGTGGTCTGGTATTCCCATCTCTTTCAGAATATTCCACAGTTTATTGTGATCCACACAGTCAAAGGCTTTGGCATAGTCAATAAAGCAAAAATAGATGTTTTTCTGAAACTCTCTTGCTTTTTCTATGATCCAGCCGATGTTGGCAATTTGATCTCTGGTTCCTCTGCCTTTTCTAAAACCAGCTTGAACATCTGGAAGTTCACCGTTCACGTATTGCTGAAGCCTTGCTTGGAGAATTTTGAGCATTACTTTATTAGTGTGTGAGATGAGTGCAATTGTGCGGTGGTTTGAGCATTCTTTGGGATTGGAATGAAAACTGACCTTTTGCAGTCCTGTGGCCACTGCTGAGTTTTCCACATTTGCTGGCATATTGAGTGCGGCCCTTTCACAGCATCATCTTTTAGGTTTGAAAGAGCTCAACTGGAATTCCATTACCTTCACTATCTTTGCTCATTTCTTAAGGCCCACCTGACTTTGCACTCCAGAATGTCTGTCTCTAGGTGAGTGATCACACCATCATGGTTATCTGGGTCATGAAGATCTTTTTTGTACAGTTCTTTTGTGTTCTTGCCACCTCTTTTTAATATCTTCTGCTTTCTGTTAGGTTCATACCATTTCTGTCCTTAATTGGCCCATCTTCTCATGAAATGTTCCCTTGGTATCTCTAATTTACTTGACGAGATCTCCAGTCTTTCCCAGTCTGTTGTTTTCCTCTGTTTCTTTGCATTGATCGCTGAGGAAGGCTTTCTTATCTCTCCATTCTGTCCTTTAGAACTCTTTAGCTGAAGTTGAGCAGTTCTATGATGACCCACAAGACCTTCTAGAACTAACGTGGGAAAAAAAAAGTGTACTTTTTATCATAGAGGACTGGAATGCAAAGTAGGAACTCAAGAGATATGTGGCATAACAGGCAAGTTTGGCCTTGGAGTACAAAATGAAGCAGGGCAAAGGCAAGCAGATTTTTGCCAAGAGAACACACTGGTCATAGCAAACACCCTCTTCCAATAACACAGTAGGTGAGTCTATACATGGACATCACCAGATGGTCAATTTTATGTGTAAAAACCTCTCTATTTAACAAATACATGTTGCCAGTTTAAATTCCAGAAAAATGATGAAATGATGAAAAATCATTTTAAGCTGTTTGAAGCAAAGTCATTCATTTTGAAATCTGTCCTTACTGATATCAGGTTTATAAACTCCGTTGACTACAAATGCTTATCCCTCGTGAACTCATGAAAGATAATATTATTTTTTTATTTCTGTGCTTGCAGTCTGAGCTCTGTGCTGTCCTTTTCATAAGAAATGCCCTCTGTCTGTAGGTGACTCATAGTTCCTGAGCCAGATTCCTCTTTATTGAACTTCTAAGAAAATCCCCAGGCCTCTTCTCATTTTGTATGTCTTGGTCTCTCGGTTGGACTTCCCTGGTGTCTCAGACAGTAAAGAATCTGCCTGCAATGCAGGAGACCCAGGTTTGATCCCTGGGTTGGGAAGAGCCCCCGGAGAAAGTGAAAGTGGAAGTCAGGTCTTCTGCATTGTGGGCAGATTCTTTACCAACTGAGCCACAAGGGAAGCCCAAGAATACTGGAGTGGGTAGCCTATCCCTTCTCCAGAGGATCTTCCCGACCCAGGGATCAAACCAGAATCTCCTGTACCGCAGGCAGATACTTTACCAACGGAGCTATCAGGGAAGCCCTATCCCCTGGAGAAGGAAATGGCAACCCACTCCAGTGTTCTTTCCCAGAGAATCCCATGGACAGAAGAGCCTGGTGGGCTTCAGTCTATGGGGCACAGAGGCAGACATGAGTGGGCGGCTCACACTTGGTCTCTGTTAGGTCAAACAAACAAGCAGTGTTTTTGCTGCCAAGGTTCTCTTTAAAGCTCTTAGTGTCCTGTGAATTTGATTGGGGTTCACGCCATTGGAAAAGCTACCCTCCAAAATCTTTTCTGAAGGAAGCCCTGCACCTTGGGCTTCCTGTGAAACTTTGCAGGATGACACTTTTAGCGTTCTTTTCCTCTTAAGATCCTTTAAGGAATCTGAGGCACCACCTTAAGTCTTTCCAGGGTCTTACACTTACAGTCTACAGGTTTTACCTTTAGACTGTGTTTTCCTGGCAGCACCCTAGATTTGATCTTAGCCCAGAAGCCATTTCTGTCCTTTAGCGTCCTGTGACAATTGGACATGTGGAGATGCTGTAAAGGGGATACAGATATTGAACCCTGTGAGTCTTGGTTCCTTTATATTTAATAGCACTTTTAAATTTTTCTGATAGCTTATCCCTCTCATTGATTTACTTTCAGCTGCTTTAGAGCAAGAGTCTCCGCCTCCCATGTTTCAGTGTCCGTTTCTTCTCTTGCCTAGAAGCCATCATCGGCAGCATCTTCAAGGACCATCAGGCTTCTGTGTACAATGTGATGAAGCCCATTGGGTTTTCATTTCTTTCTCTGCATCCATTCAAGTGCAACCTACCTCCAGGTTCAAAGGCATTCTCACATGTTTCAGCTCTTTTTTAACAGCAGTACCTAACTTGGGGGCATCACCGACTCGACGGACACGAGTTGTGCAAGTTGTGGGAGTTGATGGTGGCCAGGGAAGCCTGGCGTGCTGCAGTCCATGGGGTCACAAAGAGTCAGACGTAACTGAGCGACTGAACTGAACTGAACCCCATGTTTAATATCAGTGTCTGTGCCAGTTATTTATTGTTAACAAACTGCATTAGAAACCACCTCAAAGCCCAGTGACTCAGAACAGCATTTCCTTTGTTCACAAGTCTGCGCTGGCGCAAGGCTCAGTGAGTGAGCCCCGCTCATTTCTTCTCCAGTTGCATCAGCCGGGATGTCGTGAAGGTGGGGACCAGAGTCATCTGAAGACTTCCCCGTGCGCACGTCTGGTGTTGGAGCTGGCTTTTGGAGGGGCCATTAGGTGGGGGCGGTCAGTGGGGACACTGACACGTGCTCTGTGTGTGGGCTGTGCTTCTTCACAGCGTGTTGACTGAGTCTAAGAGTTGGCTTCCCCACAGAGCAACATTCAGAAGCTATTTAGCTTTAAAACTCACACAGCAGTTTCCCCAGACTCTGTCCAGGAGGAATCAGTTACTAGGACTAACGCATACTTAAGGAGAGGGAATTTCATGAGAAAAGTGTCAAAGAATTTGGAGACATGTTTGAAAACCACGAGCTGCAATCACGTCGACTTACCAAGTAATCTTTCTGTCTAAAGGAAAGTTCTTTCCAATTCAGTGTCACTGATATTCCAGTAAATATTTTTTCTTTCTTTTGTTTGGTATGTCTCTTATTCTGTGGAAAGTAAGAAAGGGTTACAAGAATGAGGCATTTTTTTGTTGTTCAGAAAAATGTATGGATCATCTCACTAAACTCTTAGGAGATGGGATTTCTTTAACCTTTCTTTAACCTTGTGAATCATTTCTCTTTGGAATGCAGTTCAAATTAGCAAAAACTGTTTGTAGTTCAGGAAAAGGCTTATTGGATTAGAATCCACATTTACAAGATTTAACCATTAGAGTCTTATTTTCACAATCTTCTTTTGGGAGACATTTACTAACTCGGCCCTAGATAACTCAATACAGGATACCTCAAACTTCTTTAAAAACCATGGGATAAGATGGGAGAAAGGGGTAAGAGACATTCTACTAGGAGGTGGCTTGCAGTCATTCTACAGAGGAAAGATAGAAAAGTATTACTGTAGAACAATAAAAGAGTGTAAAATCAAGTGTAAATGTTGTGAGACTAAGATGATAGTGAAGAGTATATTTTGTGACTCTTGGTGGTTTGAACTTCTTTCTTGATTCTCTGAGTTATTCCAGGCCCTACATTCTCCAATACAGATACCATGGTATATATTTGATCCTCGGTTTGAGCGAGGCTGTGCTCAGTCCACTTTCCTCAGAACTAAATGGTGTTGTTTTATTCTTGCAGACTGATCGTCTTCCAGCAGAGCTGGGAGCTGCGTGTTCACAGTGTCTGCACCTGGATGCAACATATCAAGTTCTTCAACGGGAGTTGTTATCAATGAAAGGATGGCAAAGGAAGTGTGAGAAACTAGAGAAAGAGAACAAGAAGTTGGAGCAAGAAGTAGTGAAACTCAGAAGTCATATGGAACTGAAGATGATAGAATACCCTCAAGTTGAGCAGTATAAACGGGAGATTGAAGAAAGAGTGAGACGGGACCTCTTAGAGAAATGGAAAGAAGTCAACCTATTTTTGCAGGTTAATTTGTTGATCTGTCATGTGCTTGAATTCACCTCAGTGTAAATTACATTTTGGATGGATACAGCTTATGTGTTTCCTCTGCTTCCCTTAGAGCAGTGTGTTCTGTAGATTTCTGGAAGGAGGGGCACACTTGTTTCTCCTTGTAAATATTTCAGTTTCCATCACAGTTATCACTAAATTGATCTTTCAGAATGCTTCTCCCTAGAGAATCCTTTTACTTATAAGACCAATTGGTATACACAAGACTATGAGGGGGGAAAACAAATATGTGGTTTAGAACTGGTACCATCCTCTTGAATTATTCTTGTCTTGTTCAGTTTCTAAATTTTCACTTCATCCTCTTAGTCTTTGAATCATCCGGTTCCTTAAGTACTACTATAACATTGATTCCACGTTTATTTTATAATTCAGATTTAATTCATGTCACATTGACGATGATTATTTTAAAGTTCCTCTTTTCTTATTTTCACATTTAAAATCACTCTCTAAATTCCTGACTCAAAACTAAATGGAACAAATATCATTATTCAGGTTATAATCATTTAAAAAATGTATCTTTTTAAATTTGACTTAGACACGAGCAGCATGTCAAGAAATCTCAGAGCAGTTCCGAGAGGCGCATATTGCTTCCGTAAGAAGTCAGATGGAACTCAGAATTAAAGACTTGGAATCTGAACTATCCAGGACGGAAACTTTACAAGATTATAAGAAAGCAGAGATGGAAAAATATAAGAAACTCTACTTAGAGGAACTAAAAGTTAGAAAGTCATTGGAAAATGAACTAGACATGTAAGTCAAAACACAGAATCACAGAAGATAAATTTAGTCCATTAATTTGTCTCTGAAGCCTAGTTTTTATAGAGCCAGGTTCCTGAGATTAGTAGGAAGTGAAGCTAGCTAGTCAGTCACTGCTAGAGGGCATCCTAAGAAAAATGAGTTATAAGATATCCTTGTAAGTTTTCCTACACTAAGTAAAAGCATGCTTGTGAAATCAGGGAAGATTCACACAGGGGTGAAAGGCAGGGTAATTCCCAGAGTGGCTGACGCTGGCATGGTGACCTGAGTGAGGGTTTGTATGGAGGCTGGAAAGGGCAGATCCCACCTGCAGCCGAGTCCAGGCTTCCCCGCCTCTGAAAGCAGAGCACTCCTAGGACACCTTTCACAAGCCCAGAGAGCACAGCAAAGGAGCAGGGACCCGAGGACGCATTCCGCTAGTCGATGCCCAAAATAAGCATACTCAAGGGAAGCCCAGGTGCTCCCAGAGAGGGTTCAGGGCTGTGGGACTTGATGCTGGGGTGTGGGGTGTGGCTTCCGGGGAAGGAGGTCGCTGGGACCGGTCTCCCTGCTTGGGGAGCGCGATGCCTCTCATTGTAAAAACATACACTGAACGCTGTTTTGACTTTTTGCCTTTTGAAATGAAACCAAAAATTCTCTTCAGATTTTTTTCTTTGTTTTGATTATGAGATACAGGTGCTGATGTAGGCCCTTCGTAGAAATGAAGTAACATAAAATGAACTTTGGAAAAGCAGAGCATACTTGTCATTGTTCCTGGGGCTGTTTTAGCCCTTTTGTCACCCATTGCCCTCAAGGTTGTGGCTCTAGGTGATTCCTCAGAGCCAAGTGCTTAATTTCTTCACGGTCATGAGTGGAAGGTATATATAAGAATGGTGAAAGGAAACGCTTGAAAATGGATTTGTGGGATGGCGTGTTTCTTCATCCCTGTTTCCTGGGGGCAGGCGTGTCCCAGAGGCGGCAGGTGTCACTGTGAGCCCGCCTCCCTTTCTCTCTGACGCCCTTTCTCTCCTCTCCCAGCTGTGACTTGTTACCTGAGGAGCCCCAGACACACGTGAGCTTCTTTAGAACAAGGTCAGAGCTGTCACTGTTTACAGCAGGTCTGCTCTCTGCTTCCAGTGCTCACACAGGGTGATGGGGATTCCATTTATGTGCGGCAACTTACAAAATGCAAGTCACACAGGGAAACATGAATGAAATTGGTGTTTTCCATCTTCCCCAGGAATAATGAGAGGCTGGCAGAGATGAGCACCGAACTTGAGGTGGAGAAACAGCAGAAGAGATCTTTACTCAGCACTCTCAGCAGCAGGTCAGTCCTGGAGCCCTGTTCTGTTGGAAATTTCAATCCTACCTCAGGGTTCAATGCAAATCTTATTTCAGGAGCGAACGTAGGGTTTTCTACCTGAATTCCACGCCGTTCAAATGGCAGCGTGGAGACTTTCTTGACCAAGGTTAGTTCTGTTCTATTTTTTTCACTGGGTTTCAGATTTCTGATATAAATGATCCTTATTTTTAATTTGGTGAACTTCTGAGTTGTTTTTTTGATTTATGCGTACTAAGTAAAACCATAATCAACTGTGATAATCAAGGAGACATTTAATGATTTTTTTGTGCTAGATCTCTTGTTTATAAGAGATACTTTTTAAATTCTTAAATTTGTTTAAAACCTGCATTGAAATTCTACTTTAGAAATGACATCTTACTGTCTAGTAACCGAAAGTGTACTTTCAGATGTTTGATTAACTTTTTAATTGATTTCACTTTGGCAGTGGTTCATAATCATTTCCAGGCTCTGCTGCTCCCACCACAGTTTTTCTACCCCTAACCATAAGTGACTGACTGGCATCTAAACACTAATGACATATGGATGTGTTTCATTTGAAGAAATCCTAGATAAGTCATTTTTATGAATTAAACAAACTTGTAGTAATCAAAAGATTAATTTTGGGTTTTAGGTTAACATTTTTTGTTACTTTCTTATACAAGAGTACATCTTTAATTGCTATTTTACTGACAGAATTTTGATTTAAATGTCTAAAACATATCTTGCTGAGCAGTTGTAGAATGTTTCTAAGTTTGTAGTTAAATCAAATATTTAAAACTTGTAAATGAAGCTCACTTTTGTCTCTGTCATGACTTCACCTGGATGAATGATGACTGAGATAGCAATGAAGGGGAGTCTTTAAACTGCAGCTAGTTTTCATTGTGTAATCATTGTGATTAAAATATCCATTTCAGTCAGTGCACACGAGTTTATGGTTTTTGATGGTGTTTCCATGATGTTGATGATGCAGAGAAAAGCAGCCCTTGTTAAATGCAATCTCAACCTGTTTTCTCATTTGGCTTCTTGCCATCACAGAAGAGCAATCTAAGGTTTCTTCGACAGCACTGGGGCTACGTTGGGTCGTAGTACTTGGGAGCCATGAACCTGGAGGGCGTGCTTTAGCTGTGCAGTCACAGCGGGCCTCCAAACACTTCATCCCAAGTCAGAGACCTGCCCACGCAGACACAGGCCTAAGAGGAGGAAGCAAAGGCTTTACCCCCATCCCAGGGGTGGGCTGCCTACCGCAGACCCAAGTTCACGGTGCTGTGGGCACATACATCTTTTCAAAGAAGAGATTGGGAACCAAGCAAGCACTTCTTAGTTCCTTCTCCCAAACTCACCCGTTAGGTAAATCTTGCTTCTCCTGAGGAGGGTAGCGGATGCTCCCCTTGAAACTTCAGGCTGAGGAAATGAAGTTCAACTGCAACTTCTGACCGGATTTAGGTTATAGTTGAGTTTACACTCATGCTTTTTGTATATACCCACTAATGATGAGAGCCTGGATAGAAGTATGCTAAACAGTAAAGAGAGATCTGTTGTGTGTTTTAAATTTTGTCCTCAGTAACCCAAAATGTGGATAATTCATTGCTGAGTCATTTTAGCAAGCCAGCTTCTATCTAGAGGAAGTGAACATCCTTTTAAGGTTGAATCTCTTCACTTTTGTCCTGCTTGATTCAGCTAAAGATTCTCTCCTTCAAGTTCCCTGTCCTCTGTTTAAAAAATATGTATGCTTTCTAAATTACCTGTATCTACTGCCACAAATAGGATTTGATATTGATTTATTCTTGTTCATGCATTTAAAACACATAATTTACTTCAAAAGTCATGTCACACCACAAGCATTATTCAACTGTATAACAAGGTTTTACATGTTCATTTTGTCTATGCTATATTTAAAAATCTATGTGTTTTTTCTTAATCTAAGAACATAGCTGGCCTAGGACTCTGGACTCAGTCAGAAGGACATGGCCTTTGTTACTTCTTTTGTAGAATTAGGAACTTTGACTAAATCAATGACTCTCATACCTTACAAAAAGATTCTTTTTTTCCCAAAGAAAGGAACCTTTCTTTTAAAAAAGAAAACTCCTGCAGGGAACCGTGTTACATAAACGGAGACAAGCATAGAGCCTTGTAGCTGAAGAGCGGCCAGAGGCCCTGCAGCAGTGACTTCTCTGTTCCTCAACCCTACAGTGACCCCTGTGGGACCTTCCCCGTCTATGGGACATAGTTCGGAAACTAACACTTACGAGAGAATCCCTCTCGCTAAATATCTTCAGAATTGAAACTTGCTGGTACACTGTTTCTTGTGTGTAAATTTTCTCAACTTTCTATCTTTTCGTTAAATGGAAAACTTTAAAGAAAACCACAGATGTGCTCTCGTTCTTAATATTTGACTTCAGACTACTTCCTCCATTTGAACACAATCCTCAACCTAGAAATCAAAATAAAGGTCTCAGTACATATGTAGGGCAGGAGCTGTTAGGGGAGAAGATAGGAATCTTGTGGGTCGTTCCTAGGATTATGGGTCATTCCCTCATTCTTTCACATTATGTGTACTCGACAGACTGATACTCATTGTACTTTTTATCAGTTAATCTAAATAGCATTCCATAAATATGCTGTGTTATCTATAAGGAGAATAAGTAGGAATTCATGTTCTTTTATTTATGTAACTTTTTTTTCTACTGACGTAATCTTGAGGTTAGGTCTAGTGTCTAAAAGTATTATTTAAAAGTCACATTTAGTAAGTTTGATGTCATTCCTATGATAGTATCTCTTGTTCATCTTAAACATAAATAATATTTGACTTATTTCAGATGTGGCGGGAGCTGGACAGGAGTATAAGTAGAGAACTAAGGAAAGGTATGTTGCCAAAATGTACGAATTAAATTTGGACATTGATTTCTGAAATACACCGAAGGCAGTAAATGGGATCTCTTTCCATTGTTTGGATAGTAGACACCATGTTGAATATTTTTCCTTACACATAGCTAATGAGAAACGTGAACACATGAGTGGTCATAGTGAAAAATATCCTTCTTCCTCATTGATTGATCATGTTCCATAGCTTGAAAAATAATCTCTAAAGGTCTATGTATTTCTTTTACTTCTGGCTATTTCCTTCTTCTACTGCCTCCATCCCTGTGGAACTGTCTGCCTGCACCTGACACTATTCTCAGGAGATGTGGCGTTCACCTGCTTCTCAGGCGCTGGTGGCGGTTAAGGCTGGGAAACCCAGACTCAACAGTCACGGGTGTGAAGCTGTCACTCGGTGGGTGACTAAAATTTCTCTGTCACTGACTTTGTCACCAGTTTATCTTTCACCCTCAGGAAAAGCTCCAAACACCCACACCAGTTTGGGTCCTGCCAAAGTAGGCGGCCTTACCTCCTTACCGCCCTCCTCTGCCCTCAGCTCTGCATCTAACCAGCCAGACTGTAGGATCCCACAGCCGCGCGTCCTCACCTGCGGGCTTTGTACGTGCTCCTCCCCTCCGTCTCCTGTACTTTTTCCTGTCCTCCAGGTATCTGCTTCCACAGCACCTCCACCAGAAAGCTGGCAGTCCTGACACGAAGCTGGCTGTCCCTTCTGAGTGTCCCTGTGCCGTCTTTTGTATCTGTCTTAGAGTTTATGAGTCTGTGTGGAAGCTGCCCGTTCACCTGTTTCCCACTGTAGAGCGTGTCGTTTTCCGGGTGCACTGGGGCACCTCCACCTTGTACTTCCAGTGCTTGTCCCAGCACCTCTGCGCATGGTTACTGAGTAAATGAATGAAGCATGAGGAAGCCAGAGGCTCTGATCCTCAGCCACACGAGCGACCATGGGCAGAGAGTGCAATTACCTTGTGTTTTGTGTCATGTCATATACAGATATGTTTCATGCTTCAGAACACTAGGAAAGGTCTCAGGGTTTGTTTGTTTTAGCTAATACTTTGTGAACTCAAGTATTTTAGATAAAGAATATAATTCTGTCTCTTTCCAGGTGCTGCTGAATTTGTATCTGAATTCTCTAGAGTGTCCTCTGTATTATCTACAGGCAGATCAAATCTATATCAGGACCTACCTGTGAGACATCAAAATAATATATACAGATTTTGAAGGAAAAAAATATATGATTTGAAAACTCAATAGTAAAAATTTCCCTACTGGACTGTTTCCATGAGATTTTAGTTGTTTCCCATTAAAAATGATGAGAAACTCTTTACTAAAGGAAAATATTTTTGTATTGTGTGTGTATCATGAAAATTTGTATGGCATTTTAAGCCATGTTTCTCTGCATCTAACTTACTTTTAAGCAGAAATATCAGCACTGTTGAATTTTCCATGTTCAAAGTGAAAGTGTTAGTCAGTCATGTCCGACTCTTTGCGAGCCCACGGACTGTAGCCCACCAGGCTCCTATGCCCCTGGAATTCTCCAGCCAGGAATAATGGATTGGGGAGCCATTCCCTTCTCCAGGGGATCTTCCAGACCCCGGGATCAACCGGAGTCACCTGCATTGCAGTTGGATTGTTCACCACAAGAGCCACCCGAGACGCCCTTTACAAGCTCAAACTGAGCCCTAATACCAGCTGTTTAAACAGCACTCAAACAACCAAACTTGTCATTACTATTTAGTGGTGTTGATTGATAGCTGATTTGTATTTTCCAGTTTTTGTCACTATATATATATATCTATATGTAGATATATAGAGAGAGACCTAAATACTGCTGTTATGGGTACTGTCGATGTTTTGAGGTATTGTAACGGTTAATAGTGGCATAAAACTTGCTATATGTAACTTTAAACACTGATTCATAGATCTTTCCTCGTGGGGAAATAAGATTTGCCTGAGTCTTTGCCTTTTAAATGAGTTAACTTTTCCTAATTTTTATGTTTAATCGGAGGATAATTACTTTACAATATCGTGATGGTTTCTGCCGTACACCAGCCTGAATCAGCCATAGATACACACGCGAACCCTCCTTGCTGAGCCACCTCCCACCTCCCTCCCGATTCCAGCCCTCTAGTCTGTCACAAACCACCAGCTTAGGGTTCCCTGCATCGTACAGCAAATTCCAAAAAAACACATGTACCCCAGTGCTCACTGCAATTATGTCCGTAGCTTTAAAAAATCTGAAAATGTCTGTGGATTTCTTTCATTCTTTTCGTTCTGTGTATTCCCTAGCATTTGCAATAGCTAGGACATGGAAGCAACCTAAATGTCCATCAAGAGATGAATGGATAAAGAAGTTGTGTGTTATTCAGCTCTAAAAAGAAATGCATTTGAGTCAGTTTTGATTGACTTTTGATTTACTTTTGGAATGAGACTTAAAATTAGGGAAAAGTTCCTCATAGATAAATAAGATTTGCCTAAGACTTTTCACCTTTGCTTTACCTATCAACCTATCTATTGTTGTTTGAGTTTTGGAAAAAGTCTTAAAATTAGAGAAAAGTTCCAAGCACCAGACAAACAGACATTTTCACAAAACTCCCCTATCTCCCATATATCCTCCTAAAGGACCATTTATCTTTCCGAAATGTTATTTTTTCTCCCGTAAGTGCCCCTCCTCCCCCAAGTCACCTGTTTCTCAGAAGATGCCTTTATCTCCTACTCCCTGTCATTTGTTAAGTAGTATATCAACTCCCAGTTGTAGCCTCCCCTTCAAGTCACATTTCTGTGTGAAGCTTTGCATGTTGTTATTGTCCAGTTGATCAGTGATGTCCAACTCTTTGTGACCCCAGGGTCTGCAACATGCCAGGATTCCCTGTCTGTCACCATCTCCCAGAGTTTGCTCATATTCATGTCCATTGTGTCGAAGATGCCATCCGACCGTCTCATTGTTTGTCACCCACTTTTCCTCTGGCCCTCAATCTTTCCCAGCATTGGAGTCTTTTCCAATAAGTCAGCTCTTTACATCAGGTGGCCAAGGTATTGGAGCTTCAGCGTCAGTCCTTCCAATGAAAATATTCAGAGTTGGTTTCTTTTAAGATTAACTGTTTTGATAAACAAATGGGACCTAATGAAACTTAAACGCTTTTGCACAACAAAGGAAACTATAAGTAAGGTGAAAAGACAGCCCTCAGATTGGGAGAAAATAATAGCAAACCAAGAAACAGACAAAGGATTAATCTCAAAAATATACAAGCAACTCCTGAAGCTCAATTCCAGAAAAATAAATGACCCAATCAAAAAATGGGCCAAAGAACTAAACAGACATTTCTCCAGAGAAGACATACAGAGGGCTAACAAACACATGAAAAGATGCTCAACATCACTCATTATCAGAGAAATGCAAATCAAAACCACAATGAGGTACCATTATATGCCAGTCAGGATGGCTGCTATCCAAAAGTCTACAAGCAATAAATGCTGGAGAGGGTGTGGAGAAAAGGGAACCCTCTTACACTGTTGGGGGGAATGCAAACTAGTACAGCCACTATGGAGAACAGTGTGGAGACTCCTTAAAAAACTGGAAATAGAACTGCCATATGACCCAGCAATCCCACTTCTGGGCATACACTCCAAGGAAACCAGATCTGAAAGAGACACGTGCACCCCAGTGTTCATCGCAGCACTGTTTACAATAGCCAGGACGTGGAAGCAACCTAGATGCCCATCAGCAGACGAATGGATAAGGAAGCTGTGGTACATATACACCATGGAATATTACTCGGCCGTTAAAAAAAATTCATTTGAATCAGTCCTAATGAGATGGATGAAACTGGAGCCCATTATACAGAGTGAAGTAAGCCAGAAAGATAAAGAACATTACAGCATACTAAGACATATATATGGAATTTAGAAAGATGGTAATGATAACCCTATATGCAAAACAGGAAAAGAGACACAGATGTACAGAACAGACTTTTGGATTCTGTGGGAGAAGGCGAGGGTGGGATGTTTCAAGAGAACAGCATGTATATTATCTATAGTGAAACAGATCACCAGCCCAGGTGGGATGCATGAGACAAGTGCTTGGGCCTGGTACACTGGGAAGACCCAGAGGAATCGGGTGGAGAGGGAGGTGGGAGGCGGGATCGGGACGGGGAATACATGTAACTCCATGGCTGATTCATGTCAATGTATGACAAAACCCACTGCAATGTTGTGAAGTAATTAGCCTCCAACTAATAAATGAAAAAAAAAAAAAAAAAAAAGATTGACTGTTTTGTTCTCCTTGCTGTCCAAGGGACTCTCAAGAGTCTTCTCCAGCACCACAGTTTGAAAGCATGAATTCTTCGGTGCTCAGCTTTATGGTCCAAATGTCACATGTGTACATGACTGCTAGAAAGCTATTAAGTATTTTTTCTCATGGTTATCTGCTTTTAACAATTTAATTTGCAGATTCCCAAACACAGAACCTAAGAGGGTGGAGGAAGTGTTTTCCTCCACAATTCCAAGAGCTGAAAGTTACTAATGCTCACTTAATCCTGATCCCCTTTTCCTTCGGTCTTCTCAGTGTCTGACTTGGCAGAACTCCAGTTTCATGTGAGACTGCTCATCCTTCCCCCTCACTCTCTCCACGCGATTCATATGCTGCACTGCCCAATGATCCTGCTACTTTATTTCATTAATTTGTATTTTCTGATGATGATTTCAAATCTCCTTTCTATAAATTTCTCGCCCTGCTCTTCCCCTCTCACTGGTAGCAGACAATCTTAGGTCCCACAACAAACTTCTCGAAAGGTTTGCCTGTATCTCTAGCAACTCTAGACTGTCTTCCCTCTCTTTCCTCAAAACTGCTCCCAAGTCACTGATGACTTCCACGTCAGTGAATCAAAGCCACAGCTTTCCAGTCCTTGTTTGTCTGAATTTCTCCTTCGTCTGTTCACTGTCACTCACCTCTTTGAGACACTCTTGCTTTTGGCTGGGCTTTCAGTATTCGTTCCTTTTATCCTGAAGGCACGGACAGGTTATTGCGATCAGAGACATAGTTCTTATTAAATATCTCACAGTAAACATACAGGTGTTGCCCCCTCGCCCAGGACTGCACCCGGGGCCGTGTGTTGAGAGCAGGTCAGTTGTTCCACACCAGCAGGTGCAGGACGGCAGGAAACCTTGTCCCTGCTGCTTGTGAAGGGCCTTTTCCTCTCCTGGGAAGGATCTCCTCCTCACTCTGGCTTTTGATATGTAAGTAAAGCTGGTACCCATCCCAGAAGGGTCCTTCAGCCCAGTGTCGCTCTGCCAGTGGAATGAGTTGTGTTGAGAAGCTAAGGAACTGAAAGGTGGGAGCCCCCCTGCACAGCCCACGCTCTCCAATAGGCCGCGGGTGGGGCTGCTCCACAGGGCCCTCGTCAGCGGGGCGGGGGTGGAGTTGGAGGGTTCTGGGAGCAGCTGCTCCAGGTAATGGGGCTCACAGGGCTCGTTGCCATCTTGCATTAAGGTGTCCTAGCAGCATCTACGAACACGGCCCCCCTACCCTAAGCAGGAGCGTCGGCCAAGCCGGTTCACACCAGCAACTGCAGTTTGAAGGGCCAGGAGCAAGGCCCCTGCAGGTATCGCCCTGTGAGCAAGAGAAACCAGACTAAGCACAAGGGAAAGGAGGTTAGTATTTTTATTTCGTAAGTTGGATTTTTCTTTCCTTTTCTAACTGTTCATACTGTTCTAACTGCTCATAGGCTTTGCTGGTAACAAAATCTCTTAAGGAGCCGTATCTTGGCCTCATCTCTCCTTGAAATATAAATTCTTAATGAGACGGAGCACCTTCGGGGGACCTACCCTGAGCTATAATATTTAGTCTCCTTGGGGAGATGAGACTATGAATCCTTTCAGGTTGGAGCAATTAATTAGATGAATGGCTGGAGATGTGAGAGACAAAGAGGCTCTGCTAAATCCCAGGGAAGTTTATTTCCCCACGGTTTCCCCCCTTGTTCCTAGAAGAGTTCCTAGAAGAGTGGCCGCAGTTCAGCCACTGTAACCAGTCTGAGGAAACTTGAAGTTGATGGGCACCAAATCCTTTCGGCTTGTCTTGCTGCTAAGTTGCTTCAGTCGAGTCTGACTCTGTGTGACCCCACAGACGGCAGCCCACCAGGCTCCGCTGTCCCTGGGACTCTCCAGGCAAGAACACTGGAGTGGGCTGCCATTTCCTTCTCCAATGCATGAAAGTGAAAAGTGAAAGTGAAGGCGCTCAGTCGTGTCCGACTCTTAGCGACCCCATGGACTGCAACCTACCAGGTTCCGCCGTCCATGCGATTTTCCAGGCAAGAGTCTTAGGCAACATTTAATCATACATTTAATCGTACCACCCCTGCCCTGTATACCTTGTGATTCTGTAAGGCGAAATATTTCCTGACTCGTATGAGAGTCAGTCCCAGTTCTCATCAGGTAATTTTTGACAACCTGTGGCTTTTTGTCTTCATAAGCCCTCGCCTCTCTTTCTCAGAAGACTTTCAGTTTAAGCTGAATCTGTCTTTCTTGAATTGCACTTTTTTTTTTTTTTTTTTAGTTATGGATTTAAATACTAATCATATTGGAAATGTATCTTCACAAAAACATCCAAACTGATATTTGACCAAACAGCTGGTATCATAAGCTAACCAAATCGACACATAAATTAACCCTCACACTAGACAGTTATTTTAACTATCAATCTTAAGGAGACTATTGAAATCGGCTAGTACTTCTCCAGTTCTTGGCTAGGTTTTACGGAGAATCTATAACACAACCTATACATTGCCTCCTGTCTTCCTGCAGGAGTTGGTTAGATTTTGTTACCCAACCAAACTTGAGTCCATTTGCCCAATGCACAGTCAAACCAATCTGCTGACACCAGGTTGTGATGAAGGAAAGTGTGGTGTTTATTCCAAGGTGCCCAATGCGGGGCCAGGCAAGGAGAACAGAGGGCCCCTTCTCCAAAGACACAAACTCTCTGATGGCTTCCAGGGGAGGGTTTTATTGCTGCTGTTGCTGTTGCTTCTGATGTCAGTGATTCACTGTTAAAGCAAGGCGAGCTTCACAAGGGCGCGCAGCGTATTTCCAGTAGCGAGAAACAGCTAGGTACAGACACACATAATCACACACACAGGAGGGGGTATACAGATAGCAGCATCGAGATATATGTCCCCAGGTTTTATATTAGACAGTTAATGGTTTCTTACAAGGAGGGTAGGCTGGTTTATGAGAGAATTAACAAAATCTTAAACCTTTCCCGATAGTTAGAATATTTTTGAAAAAATAAAGGCACTTCTTGGAAAAGTAGAATGAAGAAAAATATGTGACTTCGGTTTCCTAAGGACAAAAAAACATTTTTTCAAAAAACTTATTTTATATTGGAGTCGAGCCAATGAAGAAAAGGGTGATAGTTTCAGGAGCACAGCGAGTGACTCCACCATATATGTACAAGTATCTATTCTCCCCCAAATTCAGGGAAGGGTTTTGAAAGGGAACGTTAGGGGTACGGGTGTGAGGTGCCCGATAGCTGGTGTACCTCCTTCTGGATTGGTTGGTGGTGAGCTAACTGGGTGGTTTTAGGAGTCAGTATCATCAACCATGACCAGGTTTCAACTGGTCTGGGGTAAACATAGGTGTAGCCAGCATGCAGTTAACTTCTTCTACCTGGTGCGGGTGTCAGTATCTGCAGAAGAGCTCACGGATATGGCTCAGAAAGTTCTCTGCAGCCCTTGAGGAAGAGTTAAAGGTCCTTGACTTTGTTCAAAGGTTTAACTGTTGTTCTTTTGTCTTGCTCAACTGTTTTCATTTGTTTCAGCACCTTCTCACTTCTCTGATTACGTTTGCTCTTTGGGACTCTGGCAAAGCCTTGGAGGCTAAAGTTTTTCTACAAACAAGTGGGAGGGGCCATGCGGAGGTCCCCACAGGGCCCAACTCCATTCCCATTAGTTCTTCTTTTTAGTCTGTTCTCCTTTATTTTCACTAGATTCAAGAGGTGGAGGGAAGATTCCTAGTTAGGAGCTTTTCATTCGGAACTCACCTAGGCTGAGAAGTCTACAAAAAATCTCTCTTCTAAAGGGGGAGGGACAAATTAGGAGTATGGGATTAATAGATTCAAACTACTAGGTATAAAATAGGTAATCAATGAGGCTATACTGTATAGTACAGGGAATTATAGCCATATCTTGTAATAAACTGTGTTCGAGTAAAATCTGCAAAAATACTGAATCACTATGCTATAAAACTGACACTAACACAATATTTTAAACCAACTATAGTTCAGTTTTAAAACTTAAAAAAAATAAACATAATTTAAATATTGAAAAAAAAATCTCTCTTGTTGAAATAATCTGTGTGTCATATTCCCCCATCTCAGATATTCAATGTACATTATGTCCTTCAAAAGCCACACAACCAAAACCAACCAATTTCAGAGTGTAGTCTCTGTGCTGGATGTTAGAGATGCAACATCCAGCCAGAGAAGATGGCTTCTTCTCTCTTGTTAGCTGTTACTGGTTGTCACTGGGCCCCTCAATGCTCATGACTCATTGTACTGAATAAAAAGGTACATTATGAAACTGCAAATTAAATGGAAGGAAGTCATAGGAAAGACCCCTTAGCTTCTGAGATATTTATTAGGAGTTGTGGATATTTGTTCTAAAGGAATATAAAACCTTATTCCAGCAGGAAACAATTTTTCTTAAATTTTATTAAAGTAAATTTGACATACACTCTTGTGTTAGTTTCAGCTGTACAGCAAAGTGAATCAGTTATATATATATATATATATTTTTTCATTCTTTTCAGATTTTTTTCCCATATAGGTTATTCTAGAATATTGAGTAGAATTCTCTATGATATACTGTATGTCCTTGCTGGTTATCAGTTTTATGTATTGCTGTTGTAGTTCAGTCACTTCCAATCCTTTGTGATCCCATGGACTGCAGCATGCCAGGCTTCCCTGTCCTTCACCATCTCCTGGAGTTTTTGCTCAAACTCATGTCCATTGAATTGGTGATGTCACCCAACCGTCTCGTCTTCTGTCATCCACTTCTCCTACTGCCTTCAATCTTTCCCAGGATCGGGGTCTTTCCTAATGATTTGGCTCTTTGCATCAAGTGCCCTAAGTGATGGAGCTTCAGCTTCAGCATCAGTCCTTCCAATGAATACTTAAAATTGATTTCCTTTAGGATTGACTGGTTTGATCTCCTTGTGCTCTAAGGGACTCTCAAGAGTCTCTCCAACCGTGCAGTTCAAAAGCACCAATTCTAAAAAAAAAAAAAACAAAAAAAAAAAAACACCAATTCTTTGGTGTTCAACCTTCTTTACAGTTCAACAATCACATCCATATGTGACTACTGCAAAATCACAGTTCAGTTCAGTTCAGTGGCTCAGTCGTGTCCGACGCTTGATGACCCCATGGACTGCAGCACACCAGGCTTCCCTGTCCATCACCGGCTCCCAGAGCTTGCTCAGACTCATGTCCATCGAGTCAGCGATGCCATCCAACCATCTCTTCCTCTGTCATCCCCTTCTCCTGCCTTCAGTCTCTCTCAGCATCAGGGTCTTTTCCAGTGAGTCAGTTCTTCGCCTCACATGGCCAGAGTATTGGAGTTTCAGATTCAGCATCAGGCCTTCCAATGAATATTCAGGACTGATTTCCTTTAGAATGAACTGGCTGGATCATCTTGCAGTCCAAGAGACTCTCAAGAGTCGTCTCCAACACCACAGTTCAAAAGCATCAATTCTTCAGTACTCAGCTTTCCTGGTGGTCCAACTCTCACATCCATCCATGATAACCAGAAAACCCATAGCTTTGACTGGACGGAGCTTTGTCGACAAAATAATGTCTCTGCTTTTCAGTAGGCTGTCAAGGCTGGTCATAACTTTTCTTCCAAGGAGCAAGCATCTTTTTATTTCATGGCTGCAGTCACCATCTGCAGTGATTTTGGAGCCCAAGAAAATAAAGTCTATCACTGCTTCCACTGTTTCCCCATCTATTTGCCATGAAGTGATTGAACCGAATGCCATGATCTTAGTTTTTTGGACGTTGAGTTTTGATCAACTTTTTCACTCTCACTTTCATCACGAGGCTCTTTAGTTCTTCACTTTCTGCCGTAAGGGTGGTGTCATCTGTGTATCTGAGGTTACTGACATTTCTCAAGGCAATCGTGATTCCAACGTGTGCTCTCTCCAGTCTGGCATTTTGCATGATGTACTCTGCCTATAAGTTCAGTAAGCACGGTGACAATATACAGTCTTGATGTACTCCTTTCCCAGTTTGGAACATTGAGGTGCTTGCATTTTTTTGAATTATGGTTTTCTCTGGATATGTGCCCAGGAGTGGGATTGCTGAATCATATGGCAGGTCTATATTAGTTTTTAAACAAACTTCCATAGAGTTCTCCACAGTGGGTGTACCTAGTTACATTCCATAAGGAATGTATAGGAGGGTTCCCTTTTCTCCACACTCTCTCCAGCATTTATTATTTGTAGATTTTTTGATGGTGGCTATTCTGATTGGTGTGAAATGATACCTCATTGTAGTATTTCTGCATTTCTCTAATTATTAGTGATGTGGAGCATCCTTTCTGAGCATCCTTTCATGTGCTTTTTGCTCATCTGTCGGTATTCTATAGAGAAAAGTCTATTTAGATCTTACACTCACTTATTGATTGGGTTGTTTGTATTTTGATAGTTAGCTCCTTGAGCTGTTTGAATATTTTGGAGATTAATCCTTTGTCATTTGCATCATTTCCAAATATTGTCCCTCATTCTCTGGGTTTTCTTCTGTCTTGTTTATGATTACCTGTGCTGTGCAGAAGCAACGTTTAATTAGATCCCATTGGCTTATTTTTATTTTCATTACTCTAAGAGGTGGGTCACAGAAGATACTTCGGTGATTTATGTCAGACTGTGCTCTGCCTATGTTCTCCTCTAAGAGTTTTGTGGGGTCTGTCCTTATACTTAGGTCTTTAATTTATTTTGAGTTTATTTTCGTGTATGGTGTTAGGGAGTATTCTAATTTCATTCTTATGCTTGTAGCTGTCCATTTTTATCAGCAGCACTTATTGAAGAGGCTGTCTTTTCTCCACTATATAGTTTTGCCTCCTTTGTCCTAGATTACTTGACTGTAGGTGCATTGGTTTCTCTCTGGACTTTGTATCTTGTTCCATTGCTCTGTGCAATATATTTCTGTTTTTGTGCCAGTACCAGTGTCTTGATTACTTTAGCTTGTAGTATAGTCTAAAGTCAGGGAACCTGATTCTGTCAGCTCTTGCTTTTCTTTCTCAAGATTGTTTGGCTATTTGGGGTCTTTTGTTTCCATTCACACTGTAAAACTTTTTGTTCTAGTTCTGTGAAACACACCATTGGTAAGGTGATGCATTCAATCTGCAGATTGCTTTGGGTAGTATAGTTATTTTGACAGTAGGAAACAATTTGTTGACGGTGGTTCTAGGTGGTTCTAGAAAAGGACAGCATCTTAAACCATTCATATAGTCTGTCTGCGACCCTTTCCTTTGCTGCATTTTTTGTGTGATGTGGGTCAAACCGAGAAGCAGACAGGAAACAGCTGCCTCTCCTGGCATGCTGTAACGTGGAATGTGGAAATGTGAGTCAGACACAGAGACGGCCCAGTGAAGCGGCACCTGAACACAGAGCTGGCATGGGGATGCATGCTTCTGCTTCTGAGGAAGATTGTACAGTAAAGAGTGGAAGTCAGAAACACAGTTCAGAAGAAATGGTAAAGTGAAAATATTGTAGAAAAACCTACAAAAAGAATAAAACCTTGGAGACCAAAGAGAAAGGAGAGCTGAAAGGAGCAAGAGACCAGGGAACATGGATTACAGGACTGGCGGGGAACTCCAGGAGGTAAGATCCTATTCGTCTATTTCTTGTAGTTCTAATAATAGCAATTGAATTTCAGATGAATATCATACAAGTAGAGGACAAGAAAAAATACACCAAGTCATCTGGAATCAATTCAATGGAATTCTTCATTTCATGGGATTCTATATACTTTTTATATATTATATCTTACATATCACTTACCTACTATATTTTATATATGTTTACTTTTAATGTGTATATATAAATGACAGTGTCAAGTGGTAAGTTTAGAATTTTAGTGATATCAAAGAGAGAGTTGCAGGAATTTAGGAGAAGTTGCATGGATGTGAGTCAGTGTGGTCGGGAGAGGACAGCTCTGGGAGGGGCTGGGACATGGCCTGGGCCCTGAATAATGGGGAATTAACAGAATATTTGAGGTGAACAGAATTTGCTTCCTATGATAGTTGTTAAGCAAGGACATTATGAAGATCCGTAAACCTACAGTAAAGATGCAGAGTGGCGGAGCATGGCCAGCGATTAAAAGAATAATCTTGTTAATGACCTTCAGAGGAGTTATAAAGGGTGAGAAGCCTGATGTTCCAGACTCAGCAATATCATCTCCTTGTTTTGTCAGTGTTCTGGTGCCAATTGTACCATTTTTTTAAAAGAACAATTAATAAGTTGGTAAATGGTAGGAAAGCTTGACATATTTATTGTATATAACCTGTTCTTCACAGATCCATATTTATTTCGTCCAGCTGCTTTTAAAAGTTAAAGTTGTCTACACATGAAGGGCGTAGAGAGTTAACATCTTCAGAAGAGGATCAGGACAATTTGAAACTAAAGGAGGAAGATTGGTCTAATTAAAAGCTAGACTAATAAAGAGAGCGGTATTCCTCAAGACTTATGCTTGGACATATTATTTTTAGCTATAGTTTGCCTATCTCATTACATGAAAAAAAAAAAATTGAATCTCATTACTTTGTTTTCTTTACTCAGCTCTTCTTACCAGCATCCTACTGAAGCATTGAAAACAAAACATTTAGGCCGATTTCGTCCAGGAGTTTTCACTGAGCATGTAGAGAAGGGGTGTTACTGCCTCATACCACACTAGGTGGGAAAGAAGATCTACTCTGCAACCAGCCTGTTGGTTTTTTTTCCTTTGTAGTCAATTTTTAGTTTTTCTTCAACCTGTTTTATATTGTACTATAGCCTATTAGCAAGATTGAGATAGCTTCAGGTGCACAGCTGAGGGACTCAGCCATACATACACCTGTACCCATTCCCTGGGGCACCGTTCACAATAGCCAAGACATGGAAACAACATCAATGTCTGCCAACAGAGGAATGAATAAAGAAGACGAGGTACATGTATACAATGGAATGTTACTCAGCCACAACAAAGAACAAATAGTGCCATATGCAGCAACATGATGGACCTAGAGGCTCTCATACTAAGTCAGAGAAAGACAAGCACCATTACTGACATCATTTATGTACAGAATCTCATCTAAAATATGATACAAATGAACCTACCTACAAAATAGAAACACTCACAGATTTCAAAAACAAATTCAGGATTACCAAATGGGAAATGTGGTTGGGGAGGGATACTTAGGAACTTGGGATTAACATACACTTATATAAAATAGATAGCCAACAAGGAACTACTGTATAGCACAAGAAACTCAATATTCTGTAATAATCTACATTGGTAAAGAATCTGAAAAAGAATGGATATATGTATAACTAAATCATTTTGTTGTACATTTGAAACTAACACAGCATTGGAAATCAGCTATACTTCAATAAAATGAAAAAAAAATTTTTTTTAAGTAGGTTCTTCTAAATTAGAATTCAAGGCCAAAATGACATCTGAAAAATCCCAGATATTTGGAAACTAAAGTAACGTACAAAGCAATGAAAGATTAGAACACATTTAGAATTGACTGCAAATGAAAATATTAAAATTTGTGGGGGTGGAGTGAAAGCAGTACTTGGGGGGAAATTGATAGCAGTACGTAACCGGATTATAAAAGAGGTAGGCAAGAAAACTGGAATGCATTGCCATGCCCTCCTCGAGGAGATCTTCCTGACCCAGGGATCAAACTCGCGTCTCTTACATCTCCTGCATTGTCAGGTGGATTCTTTACCACTGAGCCACCTGGGAATCCCATGTAAGAGGTATACATGTTATTTAACTTCGGTTTTTCTCTTGGTAATCTGTCTTTTATTACAGAAGGTGGGGGGTACCAAGAACCTAGAAGGGCAGAGGAAAAATTGTTTTCCTGCTCAAGCACATGCAGTGGAACACGACTCAACCATGAAAGGAACAAACCATCAACCCTTGAAAGACATGGATAAATCTTACATGCATGTTGCTAAGTGGAAGAATTCAGTCTGAAGGGACTGCATACAGTATGACCCTATTTATGACATCCTAGGAAAGGCAAAGCTACATAGATGATATGTAGGTCAGGCTATGGGGGTTTGAAGTATTCCATGTGATACATTAGGATGGATACCTGTCATTGGGCATTTGTCTTAGCTCATCATTTTGTATAGCCCTTGGGAGTTAATCTGTTCAAATTTAGTTATATAGGATATAGGAGAGTCGCAGGATTGAATACAAAATGTGACAGAATCTATCCATATTAGAAATGTATGGAAAATAAACCCACTGTAGGGGGTGGGTTAGAGGAAGGCATGGCAACCTACTCCAGTATCCTTGCCTGAAGAATCCCAGAGGACAGAGGAGCCTGGAGGGTTACAGTCCATGGAGTCACAAAGAGTCAAACAGAACTGAGTGACTAAACACAGCACAGAGGACGGGGCAAAAGTTGCTGACCTAAGTATACTTTGGAAATAAACAAAACCTGTAGACTAAAAGCAAAATCAGTTCAGTTCAGTTGCTGAGTCGTGTCCAACTCTTCACGACCCCACGGACCACAGCACGCCAGCCCTACCTAACCATCACCACCTCCCAGACAATACTCAAACTAATCTCCATTGAGTCAGTGATGCCATCCAACCATCTCATCCTCTGTCGTCCCCTTCCCCTCCTGCCCCTCAGTCTTTCCCAGGACCAATGAGTTGGCTCTTTGCATCAGGTGGCCAACGTATTGGAGTTTCAGCTTCAACATCAGTCCTTCCAATGAACACTCAGGACTGATTTCCTTTAGGATGGACTGGTTGGATCTCCTTGTAGTCCAAGGGACTCTCAAGAGTCTTCTCCAACACCACAGTTCAAAAGCATCAGTTTTTTGGCTACTGGAAAAACCATAGCCTTGTCAAAATGGACCTTTGTTGACAAAGTAATGTCTCTGCTTTTTAATATGCTGTCTAGCTTGGTCATAATTTTTCTTCCAAGGAGTAAGTGTCTTTTAATTTCAAGGCTGCAGTCAACATCTGCAGTGATTTTGGAGCCCCCCAAAATAAAGTCAGCCACTGTTTCCACTGTTTCCCCATCTATTTGCCATGAAGTGTTGGGACCAGATGCCATGATCTTAGTTTTCTGAATGTTGAGTTTCAAGCCAACTTTTTCACTCTCCTCTTTCACTTTCATCAAGAGGCTCTTTAGTTCTTCTTTACCTTCTGCCATAAGGGTGGAGTCATATGCATATCTGAGGTTATTGATATTCTTCCTGGCAATCTTCATTCCAGCTTGTGCCTTATCCAGTCCAGAGCTTCTCATGATGTACTCTGCATATAAGTTCAATAAGCAGGGTGACAATATACAGGCCTGAGCTACTCCTTTTCCTATTTGGAACCAGTCTGTATTTCCATGTCCAGTTTTGACTGTTGCTCCCTGACCTGCATACAGATTTCTCAATAGACAGGTCATGTGGTCTGCTATTCCCATCTCTTTCAGAATTTTCCACAGTTTATTGTGATCCACACAGTCAAAGGCTCTGGCATAGTCAATAAAGCAAAAATAGATATTTTTCTGGAACTCTCTTGCTTTTTCGATGATCTAGGTGATGTTGGCAATTTGATCTCTGGTTCCTCTGCCTTTTCTAAAACCAGCTTGAACATCTGGAAGTTCACAGTTCACATATTGCTGAAGCCTGGCTTGGGGAATTTTGAGCATTACTTTACTAGCGTGTGAGATGAGTGCAATTGTGTGGTCATTTGTGCATTCTTTGGCATTGCCTTTCTTAGGGATTGGAATGAAAACTGACCTTTTCCAGTCCTGTAGCCACTCCTGAGTTTTCCAAATTTGCTGGCATATTGAGTGCAGCACTTTCACAGGATCATCTTTCAGGATTTGAACTAACTCAACTGCAATTCCATCACCTCCACTAGCTTTATTCACAGTGATGCTTCCTTAAGGCCCACTTGACTTCACATTCCAGGATGTCTAGCTCTAGGTGAGTGGTCACACCATCATGATTATCTGGGTCGCAAAGACCTTCTTTTTTGTTCAATTCTTCTGTGTATTCTTGCCACCTCTTCTGAATATCTTCTGCTTCTGTTAGGTCCATACCATTTGTGTCCTTTACTGAGCCTATCTTTGCAGGAAATGTTCCCTTGGTATCTCTAATTTGGTTGAAGAGATCTCAAGTCTTTCCCATTCTGTTGTTTTCCTCTATTTCTTTGCATTGACCACTGAGGAAGGCTTTATTATCTCTCCTTGCTATTCTTTGGAACTCTGCATTCAGATAGGTATATTTTTTCTTTTCTTCCTTGCCTTTTGCTTCTCTTCTTTGCACAGCTATTTCTTAGGCCTCCTCAGACAACCATTTTTTTTTTTTTTAATTTTTTTTCTTGGAAATGGTCTTGATCACAGTCTCCTGTACTGTACTGTTAAAGGACCCCAGGTCCTTTAATGGACCGGAACCTGGTGGTACGGAGTCAACGATAAGAAAGTAAAAGAGAAAAAGAGAGAGAGAGAGACAAAAAAGACCCAGGGACCTAAGCTCTGATGGAGCAAAGGTGCTTTAATGATTTTTCTATGAGTGTATATAAGCTGTGGTACAAGAAACTTCTTTCGGGAATGATAGAGATCAGAAAGCCAAAGTACAGCAACCGTTACCAAGGGAACAAGGGGTAATGTTAGTCACAAGGTCAGGAGACAATCCATATCTCAAGAAAGGGGAAGGAGACTAAGCAGTTTTGTCCTAAAGAGAATGTTTACTAAAGGAGACCCAAGCCTGCCTCACACAATGACCTCAGTCCCTGGGAGCAGCGTGCTGTTCCACTTGAAGAGGGACAAAGGACTCATGAGAGACAGCACGTAGGAATCCTCCCGTCAAACATTCCCTGACAATTCCCCCTTATTTATTTATAATATTTGTAAGAAGAGTTCTGACCATCAGAGTTTGTTCAGTTTTGACAATCTTTGCATGAAGGCAACAGTAGACAACAAATATAATTGTTAAGACAATCACCAAAATTATAGTTCTAGACGCAATGCTATGAGTAAGGCTTTGAAACCATCCATGTGGGTCTAGCCCAGATAATTGATCAGCTAATTGTTTAGCTAAAGTTCTCATACTAGTGGAAGAGGGCAGATTATTAGAAAAGGTTTCACATATTTTTTTTTTGTAATAACTACATTCAGAAAGGCATTATCATATATGTTTTGTACATGAAACTTGATTTGTTTCCAGTTGTAGCCACTATTATAGAAATGAACAGGAGTAACATGAAATTGAGTAGAATTTCAATCACATTTTAGCATCATCTGTTTTTGTACATCTGTTCATTGATCTCCAACCCATTTGATGGCTGTTCTCAGTTCCTGTATTTCTTCTTGAATATCCTCATCTATTTGAGCCTGAGTGGCCCACATAGTATGAGCATCTTTAGTCCAATTTTGGATAAAATTATGTGTTTGAATTGAGGTTTGTAAAGTAACGCTAGTGATGGCAGCAATGGTGCAAATAGTTATTAATCCTATAATGCCAAAAATCAGCCATCCAGTGAATTGTTTAGATCACTAGAGCAATTTAGTAAATAACTGGGAAGCAAGTCTAGCCTTGGGACCTTCTCAGGGCCATTGGAGATTTATTGGTAACCATAGATTATGTCGAGATCGAAGAATCAAAAGGGAGTCATTTTTTAAGGAAATAGAGGAGTTAAGACCAGTATATAATTTACAATTTATGCAAGTTACAGAAGGTAAAGTCTTATTGAATTGTAAATTTCTTATAGCTACAACAAAAGAAAGTGGAACATAGGCTTGTATAAAATATGATTGATTATAGTGAAAGAAATAATTGCTATAGCTATGATTGGTCCCTGTGAAATGTCTGGTCCAAGTCCCAAGTTCTTCGGTGTTTGCAGCAAGTTTTCAGATGTCCCATTGTTTAGGCCCAATCTGTTTATCAAGGATGATTCGAGGACGAGGTGGGGGCCATTCCATCGTCAAGCTGGCCAAGAAGTCCTCTATCATGGTAATGTTCCATTGTAGTATTAGTAACCTTCCATGTTACTTGAGTAATATAATCATACATAGTATTGTTAATATCATCTGAGCAGTTCAATAACCACATACTATGGGGTCCCCAACTGACAATTGTATGATTAGCTATAAACATTAATTTTCTTGATTTTGCCTGACATTTGTCTTAATGAACAGGAATATATTTAAAGTTTTTATTAGTAAACCCTTTGCATAGTGTTCTTTGTTTTTTCTTTAATTCTTTTCTTAAAGTTTTAGTAGTATAAACATGATTCATGGACAAAGAAAGAGCAGTAAGTAATCCAAGAAGCATCAGAAAGTCGTCTTTTGGAGGCAGGGGAAGGCCTAAGTTTGTCGGCTAACGTTTATGCATAATTCTGTTATACCCATACACAAAGGAAGGATTTCATAACCTAGAAAGATATTAACTAGTTTTTCTTTTTCTTCAGGATGAGAGGGCCCCTCCAAGTTCCAAGGAGGGGGCGTATGTGTTGACTCATTAGTGGATATGATTGGTCCTATATCTGTCCATTTTACAACCTACAATAAAAAAGGGGGGGTAGGTATATAAGCCCAGTAAGTGTGATCAATCAAGTCAGCCTGAGCGGGGGAAGCAAAAGCAAGCAAAGCAAGCATAGCGAAGAAAAATATTTTCAGGATTCCGAGGCATTCCCTGTTGAGAAATCAGATTTTCAGTTTGATTAGTAAGGGTTTTTAATCTGTCCCCAAGTAGGGAGATCATATGGTCGATGACGTCGAGTGCAGCGTTTTTTGGAAATTTTTAATGTCGCCATGGCTTGTATTGGAATTCTTTCTTCCTGGGTTTTTTGCTGTTTCATCTCTAGTCTGAATGCTGGGGGCCCCGTTAGGTTGAATCTTCTGAAGAGGAAGTCATGTGAGCTCGTTGGATCCATCTGGAGAAATAGAAGCATACCCTTTCCCTGTAAGATTAGTTTCTTAGATTTCCCTTGATTAGTTAACCCGTCTTGATATCAAATGGGCAAAGGAAAGGAGGTGTCCTTTAATGTTTTCAAAACTTCCTTTTTTTGTTTGTTTTTTGTTTTTTGCTTTTGTCAAAACCTCTCTTTGTGGTAAGTTTAAAAAGTTTAAAACAAATAAGGCTATATTAACAATAGTTATAAAAAGAAAGGAAAGCGATAATGATGAAAACATTCTTAGGAAATATTTCAGTCCAAAAGAAAAAAATCATTCAGAAGTCTGTTTGGTATTTGGCTGTGGTTTGTGTTATTTGGGGCAAAGGATTAGGAGTAACCATTCAAATATTTTTTCCTAAGTGAAATTATTGAAAAGGTGATGCAGAACAACTTGACAAATGAAATGTTGCTCACATCCAAATATATTTGACCTTGTCCTTGAAAAAGAAATGCAGCTTAGCAACTGTTGAATCTCACTGTTCAGTGTGTTAAAGAAGATGATTATACTTTCAAGACAGACCTGAAAAGAAGGTGAACATTCCACATTTCTGATATTCTTAGGAACAAATAATCCATTCGGGAAATGGTGTCTTTTTTTTATGCCATTCTCACCCTGCTTTAAGAATCTTACAGATTGGAAACAGAAGTAAAGTCACACCAACAATAGTTATAGGCTTAAAGACTACATTACACCAGAATCTAGTAAAGTTTGCTCTGGACAAGGAAGACAAAAGTGTTCCTGTGTATTTCCTCTTATTTAATTTTTTATTTGCAGTTACAGTGTGTAATGTGTTTGTCCAATCATGTCTTGTGTTTGTGGACTATAAGGAATGTCTGCAATCTGTTTAATAGAGAATGAATGTAAAAATTGTTTAAACTGCTTAGAAATATAGGCAGAGTCATTGTCTGTTTTTATAGAATTAGGTGTTCTCATTATCATGAAGTAAGTTGATAGGTGGGTTATAACATGTTGTGTAGTCTTACCTTAGAGAGGTGTTGTCCCTAGAAAAGAAGAATTTGTATTGATTGAGACATGTAAGAAGGAAGAGGAAGAAAGTTCAGGACAATGAGTTACATCTATTTGCCATAAAATTTTTCTTCATTTGTCACAAGCCCTTCTAAAATTCCAGCACTAAACATCCCTAAAAGTTAAAAGGCCAAAACAAAATATGATAGCACAATAAACAAATGCAATGTTTATTTCAAATAAACACATCATACTTTGTGGTTTTCATTGTGATCCACCCAAGCATTTCAACTGCATTTTCTATTATATTTGCAGTCTGAATGTATCTGCTGACCAAAGTTAATTCTGTTAAATGTTGTTTTCCCAGAATTTTTCTTTTGTTTCTAATTCGGCCTAATTTGGAGAAAGGACATTTGCTGTAGCTAGAACGACAATGAAAAACTAGCCTAGCAAAGCCTATGCAAATATTATTTTATTCTATAATATATGTTTCAACAATTAAAAAAATATTTTTGTATTCATCATTTTATTTGCCATTTCTTATATCTTTCTATTAAAAGCATATATTTTAGTTTTCTATAGCAACCATGAAATGTCTTGTATATTAGCATTTTATAGACCACTGAACATATTTATTAAATCATATCATATTATATATACCCATTCTTATACAAATATATATTTATATTCACTAACAGCTCAAAATCTCTTCAGCTCCTCTGCAAGAAAAACCCCTTGTAAGAGTAAGCCAATGTTCAGCAATTAATGCTTCAAAATCCTACTTCATTTGGAAATGACCCAGGCATTCAACAAGCTTCCACTATTTAGTTCAGTACAACTCCAGCAACCTAAGTCACTCCAATCCTAAGAGATTGTTTTAGATGATAGATAATAGATTATTCTATTAAAAATATAATTATTTCTAATAGAGCTTATCTAAAAGTTTTCATCTCATCTATATATTTGTGTATATATATAAATATATATATAAAGAGTTACCTTTTAGATTAACAAATAATTATATTTAAATTATATTTATATTTAAATAAACATTATATTTAATATTGAATACTTTTCAGTTCATGTGAAGTTGAATTTAAATAGAGCTTATTAATTTCATATTATCCAGAAACAAAGACATACATTGAGACATAGATAATTTTAGATACATAGGCATAGTTCTCCATTTGAAATTTAAAATACCTTTTTGTTTTATTTATTTATTTTGAGCTCCACCAATTTGTTAATGGCTGGAGTCCTAGATAGAGTGAGCTGTGTATCCCAAGGACATGATAAGAGTGAACTTAAGGTTTTTTCTTAGGCCTATTTTTGTTTCCCAGGCAGAACTGAAGCTCCAAAAAAATATTTTAACAAGTTAACCTTTTCCTAACTGCACGTGCAAGAAGAACCGGTTTTGCAATTTCAAAAAAGATTTTATTTTCATCAGTTTTCTCCGGAGTCTAAAGAATATCATAGCCATTCAGTGTCAAAAATATCATTTCTCCTTTTTGTAGCTATAGTATATTATTACTGATATATGCATGAGGGAATTGCTGTCACATAGGAAGTAAAGCCTTGGCTACAAAATTCTGACAAGTACTAGGACTGTTATGGAGAAGCCAATGGCACCCTATTTCAGTACTCTTGTCTGGAGAATCCCAGGGATGGGGGAGCCTGGTGGGCTGACATCTATGGGGTCGCATAGAGTAGGACACCACTGAAGTGCCTTAGCAGCAGCAGTAGCAGGACTTTTAAGCATACCTTGAGGTAACAAAGTCTACTGAAATCTTTTATGAGGCCCGATATGATTAGGATAAGGGAGAGAGAAAGTGAATCTCTCCCGGTCTAAAGGGTGTAAAGGTATATTAAAAAAGCAATCTTGTGAATCAGTAATAATAATGTGCCAATTTTGAGGAATAGTAGTAGGTGATGGGATCTCTGGTTGCAATGCACCCATAGGTTTAATAAAAGAATTAACTTTTCTAAACTCTGTTAAGAGACACCATTTGTTATATTTCCTTTTTATAACAAAAATAGGAGAGTTCCAAAAAGAGCAAGATTCCTCAATATGGCTCAATTTTAATTCTGTGTTTATACCTTCTTTAGTAGCTTTGTAATTTTCCTTTCATAAGGGGCCATTGCTTTGTCTAAATAGGCTCATAATTTTTCTCAGTTATTTTAATAATTGTTTTGTTTGTTAAATGAGCAGTGGCCCCTAGGAAAACTGTGGAATGTATATCTGAGTTTGCCATTGCATAAGTAAGTTCGTTCCTATTAGATTAAGGGTGCATCTATCACATAAGGTCTTAATGTTGTAGGTTGGCCTTTTAGTCTATCATATGGGTAGATTTGAATATTTTGATAAATTTCTTGTACTTTGGTTTGAGAAATTGCTGTAATTTGGCAAGAGACCTTTTGTATATGTCAGGATTGGGGCCACAAGTGTTTGGAAATAATAATAATATTAGATCCAGTGCCGAGGAGACCAGAAAATCTTTTACCATTAATTTTGATATTTATATTTGGTCGGACATATTTAAATACCAATGATGTCCATAAAGATTGTTTTTGATCTGTATTGCCAAATCTGCCTGTCCGTACATTATTAGAGGAGTTAATAGAAATGTAAGGCAAAAGAAGTAATTGAGCAATTTTGTCCCCCCTTTTGAATTGCCATAGAATCTGAGCTGGCATCATAATTTGAATTTCTCTTTTATAATTTGAATCAATTATTCCAGGGTGAACAGTAATTCCTTTAGAAGCCAAATTAGATCAGCCAAGTAAAAGACTGAAGGTTTGTGGGGGCAGGGGTCCAAAAAGTCCAGTAGGTATTCTAGAAGGGACTGCTTAAGGGTAATGGAAAAAATCATTTAGGGCTGGTATATTAATGGCAGCACTGCTGGACGTTGAGGGTTTGAGGGAAAAGATAGAATTTGCCCCTGGTTTTTGTTGTAGGGGACCTGGGAGGTCCCCTGTTTGGAGTTTTCTGGAATAGGTTTTCCTTCAATATCAAATTTAAATTTACTGTCTTTGGCCCAATGCATTCCTCTATGGCAGGAAGGGCAAATTTTTGGAGGTTTTTTTTATTAGCCTTCTTAGGGCAGTCCCTTTTTAAACGGTTTTTATCTCCACATGTAAAGCATCCTTCATTTCCCTTTTTAAAAGGTAGTAGCCATTGTTTCAGCTAGTATTTGCATTTTTAAAGTTTTTGATCCTAGATTGTGACAAACCTTCAAATAATCAATAATAGTCCTAGTCTCACAAATTGCAGCTATAGCTCTTTGACATTTCTGATTTGCATTCTCATAAGCAAGTAATTTCTCTAGCTGTTTTTTGGTTTCTTCTCTGATTACAGTACGGGAAATAGCAGCTTCTAATCTAGCTTAAAAATTAGCATAACTTTTCATTAGGTTCCAACAAAGGAGAGACTTTTGGAGTTGCGACTGTTGGCAGAGGAGAAGCATTTAGAGCAGCCAGGGCAGGGCTAGTAAGAAAATTTTGAGATATTTTGTATTGTTTTAATTGGGCCTTTTGTAAAGTTTAATCATTTAATTTATATTTGTGTAATAAGTGGTCTGTCTGTTGCTGAATATTGGAAGGGCTAGAATGTACCTTGAAATGGCAGAATTACAGCTTTAATAAGAGCCCATAGGGGCTAGAGATCAAGTGGAATATTTTTTCCTTGTTTGGCTGCTCATTTAACATTTTCTTTGACCCGGAGCCAAATTTCTAAATCAAAATTGCATTTATCAGGAAACTAAGGATTATGTTCAACTACTGTTTGAAGGCAAGCTTCTATTCATTGGCGTGAAACCAGAAGTCCCTGAAATTTAAACAAATGGTGAAGTAAAGTAGAAAAATAACGGGGCTGGCCAGCCGTTTGACCCATGCCTTAGTACTTACCGACCTCAATAGGTCCCTGAATCACTCTGCCCGATATGCCATGTATACCAGTGTCCCTGTTCCTTGGCGCCATTTGTTGGGGTCCTTTAATGGACCGGAACCTGGTGGTACAGAGTTGACGATAAGAAAGTAAAAGAGAGAAAGACAGAGACAAAAAAGACCCGGGGACCTAAGCTCTGATGGAGCAAAGGTGCTTTAATGATTTTTCTATGAGTATATATAAGCTGTGGTACAAGAAACTTCTTTCGGGAATGATAGAGATCAGAAAACCAAACGTACAGCAACCGTTACCAAGGGAACAAGGGGTAATGTTAGTCACAAGGTCAGGAGACAATCCATATCTCAAGAAAGGGGAAGGAGACTAAGCAGTTTTGTCCTAAAGAGAATGTTTACTAAAGGAGACCCAAGCCTGCCTCACACAATGACCTCAGTCCCTGGGAGCAGCGTGCTGTTCCGCTTGAAGAGGGACAAAGGACTCATGAGAGACAGCACATAGGAATCCTCCCGTCAAACATTCCCTGACACTGTACAGTGTCACGAACCTCCATCTATAGTTCATCAGGCACTCTGTCTATCAGATCTAGTCCCTTAAATCTATTTCTCACTTCCACTGTATAATCATCAGGGATTTGATTTAGGTCATACCTGAATGGTCTAGTGGCTTTCCTTACTTTCTTCAATTTAAGTCTGAATTTGGCAATAAGGAGTTCATGGTCTTGTTTTGCTGACTGTATAGAGCATCTCCATCTTTGGCTGCAAAGAATATAACCCATCTGATTTTGGTGTTGGCCATCTGGTGATGTCCATGTGTAGAGTCTTTTCTTGTGTTGTTGGAAGAGGGTGTTTGCTGTGACTATTGTGTTCTCTTGGCAAAACTCTATTAGCTTTTGCCCTGCTTCATTCTGTACTCCAAGGCCAAATTTGCCTGTTACTCTAGGTGTTTCTTGACTTCCTACTTTTGCATTCCAGTCCCCTATAATGAAAAGGACATCTTTTTGGGGTGTTAGTTCTAAAGGGTCTTGTAGGTCTTCATAGAAACATTCAACTTCAGCTTCTTCAGCATTCCAGTTCGGGGCATAGAATTGGATTACCGTGATATTGAATGGTTTGCCTTGGAGACGAACAGAGATCCTTCTGTCTTTTTTGAGACTGCATCCAAGTACATTTCAGACTCTCTTGTTGACTGTGACGGCTACACCATTTCTTGTAAGGGATTCTTGCCCACAGTAGTAGACAGAATGGTCATCTGAGTTAAATTCACCCCTTCCAGTCCATTTTAGTTTGCTGACCCCTAAAATGTGGACGTTCACTCTTGCCATCTCCTGTTTGACCACTTCCAACTTGCCTTGATTCATGGACCTAACATTCCAGGTTCCCATGCAATATTACTCTTTACAGCATCAGACCATGCTTCCATCACCAGTCACATCCACAGCTAGGTGCTGTTTTTGTTTTGGCTGCGTCTCTGAATTCATTCTATTCTGGAGTTATTTCGCCACTGATCTCCAGAAGCATATTGGGCACCTACCAATCTGGGGAGTTCACCTTTCAATGTCCTATCTTCAATAGGCTTCCATAAACAGTGGGCTTTATTTTATGGACTTCTTTCCAGGGTGTAGCAGCTAACAGTGCTGAAACCACCTTACATACAATCTGAAGAGGAGAAATAAATTGATAAACAGCAGATGGCTCAAGCCAGGCTCCTCACTATAGGAGTGGGAAGTTACAGATAAGCAAAGGAGCAAGAGAATGAAGCTGAGCCCCTGACAGCCTCTCCTTTTGGCTCAGAGTTGCTTCCATTATCCAGAAAAACATCTACTTGTGCTTTATTGACTATGCCAAAGCCTTTGACTGTGTGGACCACAAAGAACTCTGGAAAATATTTAAAGTGTTGGGAATACCATACCACCTCACCTTCCTCTTGAGAAACCTGTATGCAGCTCAGGAAGCAACAGATAGAACTGGACATGGAACAACAGACTGGTTCCAAATAGGAAAAGGAGTACCTCAAGCCTGTATCTTGTCACACTGCTTATTGAACTTATATGCAGAGTACATCAGGAGAAACACTGGGCTGGATGAAGCACAAGCTGGAATCAAGATTGCTGGGGGGAATATCAATAACCTCAGATATGCAGATGACTCCACCCTTATAGCGAAGAAGAACTAAAGAGCCTCTTGAGGAAAGTGAAAGAGCAGAGTGAAAAAGCTGGCTTAAAACTCAACATTCCGAAAACTAAGATCATGGCATCCCGTCCCATCCCTTCATGGCAAATAGATGGGGAAACAGTAGAAACAGTGACAGACTTTATATTTTGGGCTCCAAAATCACTGCAGATGTTGACTGCAGCCATGAAATTAAAAGATGCTTGCTCCTTGGAAGGGAAGTTATGACCAACCTAGAAAGCATATTAAAAAGCAGAGACATTACTTTGCTGACAAAGGTCTGACCAGTCAAAGCTATGGTTTTTCCAGTGGTCATGTATGGATTGGGAGTTGGACTATAAAGAGAGCTGAGCACTGAAGAATTGATGCTTTTAAACTGTGGTGTTGGAGAAGACTCTTGAGAGTCCCCTGGGCTACAAGGAGATCCAACCAGTCCATCCTAAAGGAAATGAGACCTGAATATTCACTGGAAGGACTGATGCTGAAGCTGAAACTCCAATACTTTGGCCACCTGATGGGAGGAACTGACTCTTGCAAAAAGACCCTGATGCTGGGAAAGATTGAAGGCAGGAGGAGAAGAGGATGACAGAGGATGAGATGGTTGGATATCATCACTGACTCAATGGACATGAGTTTGAGTAAACTCCGGGAGTTGGTGGTGGACAGGGAGGCCTGGCGTGCTGCAATCCATGGGGTCACAAAGAGTCAGACACGACTGAGCAACTGAACTGAACTGAACTGCTTCCATCAGGACCACAGTCACCTGCGTGGAGTCTGTTACGATCCGCTTTCCCCCACCTGGCTCTGGCTCTTCCTCCCTGTGATAATTCCAGTGACATTTCTAGCCCAGGTCCCTCTCCCAGGCCAGCCACATTTGTACAGCTAGTGCATCCCCATCTCACTTCGGGGGCTAACCGGCCCCTCAGAGGACTGTGATCCTGATGCCCCCCACACCCAGGAGGCAGCCCCATCTTTCAGGGTTGCTGAGCTCAGATACTTGGTGTAACCAAAAAGGACTCTATGGGGTTTTCCCAGGACAGACTCCTTCCCCTATATCCTCTGCTGTAGCCCTTCTCTGAAATATCTAGATTAAGGGTCTCCGATGCATACTTCCTGAGTTGTTTTACAGATGCTAAAACGGGCACCAAAGGGAAGAAGTTAACTACCTGGTGATCATGAACACATTGCCCCGGAGCTACTGGGGCCTAAAAATTTATGTTAACTGTGTGCTACCTTATCATCAACCGAGAACTGTGTACCAGCTGATCATGTGCCCTGTGTCAGCTACAGACAGACACTTGCCATGGGCACTTTCCATCTACCTCTACCAGGATTAAGTCATGTGCTGCTGTAGCTGTTGACCTTCAGCATCCCCTGAAAGGAGCTCAGGGTGGAGAGCAGAAATAAGGCACTCTGTGCTCTGGGGAGGCAGGGAACTGGCAGGACAGGTCTTCAGGTAGATATTCTCAGGAGGTGATTTTATAAGCTCACTTCCTGTATCTCATCATATAGAAAAGCATTAAAATCCTTCATGGTGATGACAGTTTCTCATGGCTAGCAGAAGCTTCATGAGACTGGCAGAAACTTTCTATAAATGTATATATATATATATAAATATTTATATATTTATAAATATTTATATCTATAAATATATATATATTTATATAAATATATATATATACACTCAATTGCATGTATTCCTCCTTTACCAAAATCAAATCTATACTGTCCCCCCTGCCTCTATGGAGCAGGTAGATATTCTCTATGGAGCAGTTTTGCTATCTTCTGGGCCACAGTCTTCATTTTGCCCAAATATAACTTAACTTGCAACTCTCACATTGTCCATGTTTTTAACTTGACACCTGTGACCCCCCTCCCTCACTTGTCCTTTGCAATTGCTTTGCTGAAACCCTTGAAGGAGTTTGGGGTTTTAAATCACAAACCATCTGTCCTCTACATATTGCTGCTTTTACAATGAACATTTCACTTACCTTCACCACAGCCTGGTGTCAGAAGACTGGCTTTACTGCACTTGGGCGGGTGGACCCAAGTTGGGCATGGAAACACTGTGCCTCTCAGGCTCCCACTTCCATGTGCCTGAGTGACTGTCAGCCCCTCCTCCAGAACCTATGACAAGTCTCCACACTAATTCCCCTTGACACCCGCAGCCCTGGCCCAAGCCTAATACCCCCATCAGGCGCGGAAAACGCACCATGCCCCCATGGTGCATCTCACATGCCAACCCAATGCGGTATTTTGGAAACAAAAAAAGACCCATGATGCTCTCCTCCCTCTGATTTCCCCCTCACCTGATGAAGCCAGGCCTAGATCCATTCCAAGTGATTCCAGCGTCCTCATTCTTCTGACAACCCACTGACAAGGCTGTTTGTGCCAGTCTATATGTGACCTTAGTAATCTCCTCAAATGAGGGCTACTTTATATATAGAAAATGGATTGAATGGTGGCCCCAAAAGATGTGTCCCCCCAGAACATGTGACCAGGACTACATCTGGGGAAAGTGTCTCCATAGATGTAGAGGATCTCGAGGTGAGAAGATCTTGGGTGACAGTGGCCCTCAATCCAGCTAACAGCATCCTTACAAGAGACAAAAGAGGAGAGACACAACGCAGAGGAGAAGCCACATGAAGATGAAGGCAGAGATAGCAGGGATGCAGCTGTAAGCCTGGGGATGCCTGGAACCCCAGAAGCTTGAAAAGACAGAACTCTATGCTGGAATCTCTGGACAGACTCCAGCCCTGCAATACCTTGATCTCAGATGTTTGGTCTCTACCTATCTGTTGATGAGCACTTGAAATATTTCTACGTTTTCAGTTCAGTTCAGTCGCTCAGTCGTTTCTGACTCTTTGCGACCCCATGAATCACAGCACACCAGGCCTCCCTGTCCATCACCAACTCCCGGAGTTTATCCAAACTCATGTCCATTAAGTCGGTGATGCAATCCAACCATCTTATCCTCTGTCGTCGCCTTCTCCTCCTGCCCTAAATCTTCCCCAGCATCAGGGTCCTTTCCAATGAGTCAGTTCTTCACATTAGGTGGCCAAAGTATTGGAGTTTCAGCTTTATCATCAGTCCTTCCATTGCACACCCAGGACTGATCTCCTTTGAATGGACTGGTTGGATCTCCGTGCAGTCCGAGGGAACTCTATAGAGTCTTCTCCAACACCACAGTTCAAAACCATCAATTCTTCAGTGCTCAGCTTTCTTTACAGCCCAACTCTAACATCCATACATGACTACTGGAAAAACAATAGCCTTGACGAGATGGACCTTTGTTGACAAAGTAACGTCTCTGCTTCTTAATATGCTGGCTAGGTTGGTCATAACTTTCCTTCCAAAGAGTAAGCATCTTTTAATTCTATGGCTGCAATCCCCATCTGCAGTGATTTTGGAGTCCCCCAAAATAAAGTCAGACCCGGTTTCCACTGTTTCCCCATCGATTTGCCATGAAGTGGTTGGACCGGATGCCATGATCTTAGTTTTCTGAATGTTGAGCTTTAAGCCAACTTTTTCACTCTCCTCTTTCACTTTCCTCAAGAGGCTCTTTAGCTCTTCTTCACTTTCTGCCATAAGGGGGGTGTCATCTGCATATCTGAGGTTACGGATATTTCTCCCAGCAATCTTGATTCCAGTTTGTGCTTTATCCAGTTCAGAGCTTCTCCTGATGTACTCTGCATAGAAGTTAAATAATCAGCATGACAATATACAGCCTCACTACTGCTGCTGCTAAGTCGCATCAGATGTGTCCAACTCTGTGTGACCCCATAGACGCTGCCCCCCAGCCTCCTCCATCCCTGGGATTCTCCAGGCAAGAGTACTGGTGTGGGTTGCCATTGCCTTCTCCAATACAGCCTTGACATACTCATTTTCCTATTTGGATCCAGCCTGTCCAGTTCTAACTGTTGCATCCTGACCAGCATACAGGTTTCTCAAGAGGCAGTTCAGGTGGTCTGGTATTCCCATCTCTTTCAGAATGTTCCATAGATTATTGTGATCCACACAGTAAAGGCTCTGGCATAGTCAGTAAAGCAAAAATAGATTTTTTTTTTCTGGAACTCTCTGGTTTTCTCGATGATCCAGCTGATGTTGGCAATTTGATCTCTGGTTCCTCTGCCTTTTCTAAAACCAGCTTGAACATCTGGAAGTTCACAGTTCACATATTGCTGAAGCCTGGCTTGGGGAATTTGGAGCATTACTTTACTAGCGTGTGAGATGAGTGCAATTGTGTGGTCATTTGTGCATTCTTTGGCATTGCCTTTCTTAGGGATTGGAATGAAAACTGACGTTTTCCAGTCCTGTGGCCACTCCTGAGTTTTCCAAATTTGCTGGCATATTGAGTGCAGCACTTTCACAGCATCATCTTTCAGGATTTGAACTAGCTCAACTGCAATTCCATCACCTCCACTAGCTTTATTCACAGTGATGAAGGCCCACTTGACTTCACATTCCAGGATGTCTGGCTCTAGCTTGGTGATCACACCATCGTGATTATCTGGGTCATAAAGGTTTTTGTACAGTTCTTCTGTGTATTCTTGCCACCTCTTCTTAATATCTTCTGCTTCTGTTAGGTCCATACCATTTGTGTCCTTTATTGAGCCCATCTTTGCAGGAAATGTTCCCTTGGTATCTCTAATTTTCTTGAAGAGATCTCTAGTCTTTCCCGTTCTATTGTTTTCCACTATTTCTTTGCATTGTTCGGTGAGGAAGGCTTTCTTATTCTACATTGTGGCTACAGTGAATAATGCTGCAGTGAAGCGTAGTGTCCTCATTTCTGTTTAAGGCCATTTTCAGTTCTTTGCAGTATATACCTAGGAGTGCAATTAGTGGGTTGTATGATAATCCACTAGTTAGCTTTTTGAAGAAGCATCAAACTATTTTTCACAGAGGCTACACCATACTATATCCCACCAGCAATGTGTAAGTTTTCCAATTTCTCCACATTCTAACCATGATTATCTTTTTAATGTTTGTATTGGTTATTTGTGTATCTTCTTTGGGGCTCCCCAGGTGCCGCAGAGGTAGAGAATCTGCTTGCCAGTGCAGGAGATGCAAGTGACTTGGTTTCGATCCCAGTGTTGGAAAGATCCACTGGAGAAGGAAACGGTAACCCACTTCAGTATTCTTGTCTGAAAATTTCATGAACAGAAGAGCTTGGTGGCTAGGGGTCACAAGGAATCAGACAGCTGAGTGACTGGGGTTACACGCATATCCTCTATGGAGAACTGTCTATTCAAGTCCTTTGCCCTCTTTTTGGCTGTGCCCCAAGGCTCGCAGAATCTTATTTCCCTGACCAATGCTTGAACTTGGGCCCAGGCCCTTGGCAGTGAAAGACCACTGGACTACCAGGGAATTCCCACCTTTGTTCATGTTTAGTGAAGTTGTTTGTCCCTTTGTTGTTGATTTCTGTTGTTGATGAGTAGATGTCGTAGATATTAAATCCTTATCAAGTTATATAATTTGCAAATATTTTCTCTCACTCTGGAGATTATCTCTTTACTTTCTTGATAATGCCCTTTAATGTACAAAGATTTTAATTAAGATGAAATTCAACTCATTTATTTTTATTTTGTTTACTTGTGTTTTTGGTGTTATATCTAAGCTTCCATCAACAAGTCAGGTTGTGTGCATTTACTTTGTTTCCTTCAAGGGTTTTATGGTTTTAGCTGCAATATTTAGGTGGTTGCGATTTTTAATCATAGTTGTATATGATGTGAAGTAGGGGTCCAACTTCATTCTTGTACATGTCGAAATCCAGTCATCCAAGTGCCATTTGTTGAAGAGACTGCTCTTTCCCAGTTGATTGGATTTGGCATCCTTGTCAAAAATCAATGGGCTGTAGATATATGGATTTATTTCTAGAGGCTCAGTTTTACTCCATTGGTCTATATGTCCGTCCATATAGTAGTACCACTCTGTTTTAAATTCTGTAGCTTTGTTACATTTTTGAAATCTGGAAATCTCAGTTGTCCATTTCTTTTTTTCTTTTTAAGGTTATTCTGGAATATCCAGGGCTCCTTTAATTCCATATGAATCTGAATGTTGACCTATACATTTCTGAAAAAAAAGCTGTTGAAATTTTGGTAGAGATTGTGATTAATGTGTAGATCACCTTAGGCGAGGTTGTCCTTTTTGACAATATTAAGTCTTCCTCCCCATGGACTGTGAAAGTCTTTCCGTTAATTTAGGTCTTCTTTAGTTTCTTTCACCAAAACGTTTGGTAGTTTTCCATGTACCAGTCTTTCACTTCTTTGGTTAACTGTGTTCCTAAGTACTTCATTATTTTAAACACTAAAGGAAATCACGTTCTTCATTTCTTTTTGGGATCATTCATTGCACATGGATAGAAACAACTGAAAACTGTGTGTTGATCTTGTATCTTGCAGCTTTACTGAATTTGTTTACTAACTTGAGTAGCTTCCTTTGGATTCACTAGAGTTTTCATGCATATGATCATATAATCTGTAAAAAGATATAGTTAAAATTCTTGCTTTCCAGTTTGAATTTCTTTAATTTCAACGTCCTATCTAATTACTCTGATTAGCACTTCTAGTACATCTTTGAATATCACTGATGAAAGTGGGCATCTTTATCTTGTTCCTGATCTTAGAGGGAAAGATTTCTTTTTCTCACCATTGAGTATAATGTTAGCTGTGCAGTTTTCATAATTGCCTTTATAGTTTTGAGGAACTTTCCTTCCATTCCTTGTTTTTGAGAGTTTTTATCATGAAAAGACATTGAGTTTTGTCAAGTGCCTTTTCTGTACCTTTTGAGAGATTCATATGATTTTTTATCCTTTGTTCTGAAAGTGTGCTGTATTACATTGATACTCTCATGTTGAACCACTCTTCACTTCCTGGGTAAATCCCACATGGTCATGATGTATGCTCCTTTTACTATGCTTATTGAATTGTGTTTGCTCGAGTTTTGTTGAGGATGTTTGTATCCATATTTATAAGAAGTATTATCTGTAGCTTCCTTGTGATATCTTAGTCTGAATTGACATCAGTGTAACAGGGCCTCATCAAAAGAGTTAGGAAGTGTTCCCTTCCTTTCAGTTTTTTTCAAATAATCTTTGTTTTCTGTTGTCAGTATAGGCACTCCTAGCCTCTTTTGGTTAGTATTCATAGGGAGTATTTATTTCATTCCTCTTATCTTTCAATCTATTTAAGTCTTTGGATCTAAAGGGAGTCTCTTGTAAATAGCATATAGTTGAATCATGCTGTTTTATCCATTCGGACAATATCTGCCTTTTGATTGGAAAGTTTAATCTGTTTAGATTTAAAATAATTGCTGACAAGGAAGGACTTCCTTCTATTGTTTGGGTGTTTATATTATGTATACATTATAGCTTATTATCCTTCATTTCATCCATTGATGCCTTTTTTGGGGGCAAACCCAGGCCCCAGCAGTGAAAGCACCAAGGAGTCCTAACCACTGGACTACCAGGGAACTCCTGATTTATGCTTTCTTCAATGTGTAGTTTCTGTTTTTCTAGTGAACTGTTTTGATTGGTCATTTTGCTGCCAGTGATGCCCAAGTCCACCTGAGCAGGGGAATCACATGTACAAATTTTTAGACACATGGATTCTGCAACTTCTCTACAAACTGTAGATCAGAGTCTGCAGAGCTATGTTCCAGGATTGCACGAATCTGAAGTTCTAAGATTTTCCTAAGTTATTCTGATAAACTGCGTAACCAAAGTCCTTCTTGGGGACTAGGAAATCTGCAATTGTTTTCACTAGTGTTCTATATACACGTCTTCCCTTCCATTGCCTATTGAACATTAAAACAAAGGTCATTTAGAGAGTCAACACAGCAACTAGTCGAAGTCAAATAATCCCTCTAGCCGATAATATACTTCACTCCCCCCATCCTCTGAAAAATTTATAGCAACAATCCAGAAACCTGAAAGAGGGAATAGAGATAAAAATGTTATATGTAGCTTCTATCCTGTTAACCTTTCTGATTTCAAGGTTCATCTGTGGTACTTTTATCTTAAACGCCTGTAAACCAAGGTTGTTGCTTTAAGAAAGTACTGGTTGTAATCAAATTTTTTTCTGTAATCAAAACAAAATACTGTGTGTGTGTGTGTGTGTGAGTATGTGTGTGTGTGTGTGTTGATTTGGGGACCTGAGTTTAACTGATAACACCAGCAGTTTGAGAAAAAGTGAAATACAGACACACATAGCTGTTTTAATAAGAGGAAAATTTAGTTATTTTAATGTGGCCTTGCATGAACAAGGTCTTAGTTATATTCTTGCTCTTTGGGAATCAGTAGCTCCACTTCCATAGTTGACTTTGCTAGTCTTCAAACCAAACTTAGTTTCGCTCTTCTACTAAAAGTTTCTAGAGGCAGTTATCAGTCATTTGTTTTGAAGAAGTTAGCAGTGAAGTAAAACAGAAACCTAGAGACTGTTGTCAATATTTTAAGATGGAAAGTTGTGCTTGTTGGGGAGTTAAAGTATTAAATTCAGTCTTTTTAAAATGCTGTGTATATATTCCCATTTTTGTTGGTCCAACCAAGAAACAGGCATAAGGTGTTATTCAAAATGGAGTACATGTTACTTTTTTTTTTTCCTCATAATTAGTAACCACCTTTCTGGGGCTTCCCCGGTGGCTCAGTGGTAAAGAATCCACCTGCAATGCAGGAGACGCAGGAGACGCAGGTTTGATCCCTGGGTGGGGAATATACCCTAGAGGGAGGGCATGGAAACCTACCCCACTAATTGTGCCTGGAGATTCCCATGGACAGAGGAGCCTAGTGGGCTAGGGTCCATAGGGTCATAAACAGTCGGACATGACTGAATCGACTGAGCACACACACACACACACGCACACAGAGCCTCTCTTCTAGGACACACATCTCTAGCAGAGGAGAACCACAGAAATCTTTTAGAAGGCTTTCATTCTTTTTGTTAGCCACAATATATATTAAACCAGCTTTGACATACAGGAGATATTTAGGATTGTGTTTATGGCTAACTGGACTCATAAGTGGGTGAAAAGATACCTAGCCATGGGCACTTTCATACTGCTTACTTCCATTCACGCTCTTTTGAAGATCAGAGTGGAATTAGCTCTTTGCAATGCTTTAGTATATCTTTGTGGTTTTGAGAAGTCCAGTTGGTGGATTCATGTTTGGCTCGCTGCATAAGAACCAACCAGTATAGTTTGGTAACAGCACAGATTCCCAACTTTTCTGTCCACGCCTCCCGCCTCCCCATCTTCTGTTCAGTTGGTCTGGGTTAGTGCTTGGAAATTAAAGTTCTCCAGCAGGCAGGTATGGGAAATATTCTGCAAGAGGCCTCTGAAGAGGTGTTCAAGTCAAGAATGTTATGAATTGCTGGAATTTCAGTATGGAAGCTACCACCACAAGTTCCATGACCTTTCCCTCCAAGTTTACAGGTGTGACTGTGTACGAAACAAAATGTGGGCCACAGTCTTTGGAGTCATTTCTGCTGCCTTGGCAGTGGTGAGTTGCTTTGGCCTGATGTTGTACATTGGAGTGCCATTTGTGATCATAGTTGCAAATTCACCATTTCTTATTCTAGGTGAGTAAAACAAAGCACGAGGCTGCACACTGTGTATGTGGGGGTGTGGGGTGGGTAAAGGAAGGGTATTGTGTTAGATTAGGCAAAATAGTTATATATAGGTGACTCTACAGATCCACAATGAGGAATCAGGAGAAAAAGAAAATCAAATGGAATTATGTGCCTTTCAGTTCAGTTCAGTTCAGTCACTCAGTTATGTCCAACTCTTTGTGACCCCATGGACTGCAGCACGCCAGGCCTCCCTGTCATCACCCACTCCTGGAATTTACCCAAACTCATGTCCATTCAGTCAGTGATTGCATCCAACCATCTCATCCTCTGTCTTATGTGCTTTTAAGAGTTGGAAAAATCTAGTACCCCAAATGGAAAACACAGACCAGGGACATGGACAAGTAGTTCACACACACACACACCCTCATGCACAAACACACACAGAATCCAAAACACTAGTCATTGAAAATATAAGAAAGAAATATTTGATCTTTCCATTAATCAAGGGATGCAAATTAAACCAAAAGTGAGACACCTTTTCTTTTTATTAGATTAATGAATATTATAGCAAGACTGAAGGTTTGGGGAAGGTTGTATGCAAATAAACACACATTCTGCTGAGGGAAATTTGTAAATTGGTACATGTTTAAAATATAACTTTGCAACAAATCAAAAGACTTAAAAATTTAAAATGGAATCTGACCTGCCAATTCCACTTCTGGGAATTCGTCCTAATTATTGGACGGGTGCTCCCAAAATAGAATAAGGATGTTCATTTCAGTGTGATTTAGAATAGGAAAAAACAAGAACAGGCTAATTGTATGATAGCTTACGGTGAATGATGTTGAATTCGTGATCTCCAAAGAAGAATATTTAGCTTCTTCTCCACCAGGGACTAGGCTTGATCACTCAAGAGCTTCTGTGTAGCAGAGCTTTGTTAAAGTATAAAAAGGGACAGAGAAAGCTTCTGACATAGACATCAGAAGGGGAGGCAGAGTGCCCCCCTAGCTAGTCTTATCAAGACCTTATATACTTTTATCAGACCCACTCCCACAACATACAGCTTAAATGAACAAGATTAGAATGAACAATAGAAAGATCTGACCAGACCCACTCCCATAATATACATTTTAAGATGACAAGATTAATGAGAAGGTTCTTGTTGAGGAGAAACATGTCCTCAAGCAAGATGCATTGTTATATTCACTAAGACAAAGCAATGTAGAAAAGACCGTTTGTCATTCTCCTTGGGAGCCTCAGATCCCTTTCTTCTTATCGAGGGCTCTGGACTCCTTTCTCCTCCTCCCCCTCCTCCTCCTCCTCCTCCTCCTTGGGGACCCTGGCCGTCTTATCAACCTACCTAGGAATTGACTCTCTCATTCCCCCCATTTCTTTTAGGAGGATCATGTTGCCAAGGGAAAGGGCCATCGTTTTCATTCCATAACTACGTCCTGCTGTTGAGGGGCATTGTCCCTAAGTTGTTGAGGCAATATATTCTCCTAACCGTCATATTGAGGGTCTCTGCTCCAGCGGCCCTGAGTAATAGTTGGAGGAGGCTGCGGCACTTGTAAGAGCATGGACAACCATTTTTAACTTAGAAGCTTACAGATGGTTAGAAACAAACCCCATTTTACAGTTACAGATGTAAGGCAAGATATCCATTAAACCAAGTTAAAACATAATCAAAATTAAAAGTCACATTATAGCCATAGTTACATCAGTCCATTTTAGGGTTGTTAGATGTCATCAGATCAAGACGAGACATCATATACAATTGCTGTCAGTGCAGGTATTTGCAGAGCTGAAGAAAGTCCTTTCCTTGAAGTGGAGAAACCCACCATGCAATGCCTTTCCCTGACGAGAAGGTTGAAAAGTTGAAAGCTGAGGCACATAGTTAATTCTAAGGTTTCCGGATCTATGACAATATCTGTGCATGAAAACAGTCTCATAGAGACAGTCCCTTCTTCTTAGAGGCAGTTCAAGCCCTCGTTGGAGTCATGGGTAAAACTTTAAACCAACTGTCCTGGGTTTCCTGAGTTAGCTTCCATGGATGTCCTTTAATAACGGCATTAGCCTTCTCAACCTTTCCTGAAGATTGGGGTCTCCAGGAACAGGGTATGTAATATTCTATTCCTAGAACTTTTGACACCCCTTGAGTTACAGTAACTTTAAGACAGAACATTGTTGCTCTGAACTTTAGAGTTTAAGATCCCACTTACATCGTGAGAAGCCAGTACAGTAAGGTTTCGCGCATTCCTTAACCTCAGAATTTAGTGGATACTGCTTTTGATGTGAAAATAGGTGAGGGGTTTTGAGCTTGATAACAACAGGAACAGCATTTTGTGCTCAATCCACAGTTTTTCCACCAGCCCATACTCTAGGATTTACATTTTGTTCACTTAAAAGAAGAAGGCTCCACATTCATGAAAACAGAGGCCTGGACCATGTTCAGTATATGCCTTCCTTTAAGGGGTGAGGGAGACTCCAGCTCCATCAGAACCTCGTGAGAAAAACAGCACGGAGCCCCAGTTGCAGCTTAAAAGATGACTGAAATAATAGCATTTGGCTCATCCTGACAGTCCCATTACAGTAGTGGATTGGAAGGAAAGCAGACGACGGGCTTCAGTGAGCACAGAGAAAATTGCCCCAGTGTCGAGAAGAAAAGCAATTGATTGCCCCTGCCCGCCCCCCGCCCCCCAGAGTTATAAATCCCCAGGGTTCCACAGGTGTAATTAGAATGGGAGCTCCTGTAGGGACCGCCAGGCACTTTCAGTCCTGATTGCCTTGAGAGTCCAACCCCTGGGGCTTATGTCTCAGAGGGTAATCTCTCCTCAGGTGTGGTCATGTTATAGACCTGACATGGAGCCAGGTGCAGCTTAGATGCTTGAGGGCAATCCAGCTTGAGATGCCTCTCCTTTCCACTGTAATAACAAGTCCACCCCTTTTCACCTGGGTTACTCGGGGCACTTTTCCTCAGTCTGTTTCAGAGTGGCTCTAACAGCCATTGTTGGGGCTTCATTCTTTTGCCAGTTTCCCCCTCCCCTACTTTCCTCCCCGTATTCTTTACCATGATATACCGTCTGAGCCAGTTGTAACAGTATCTTAAAGACTGATTTGGTCCAAACGCTTGTTTTCATAAATTATGACAGATACCTGGAGCTGACTGAGTGAGAAATCTATCTTTCAGATTATTCCTCCCTCTGTACTTTTGGGATAAATGTCAGTAAACTTGCAGAGAGCCTCTTGTAGTCTATCTAGGAATTTATCAGGAGCTTTCTTCTCTCCCTGTTCTGTGTCAGCCAACTTAGCAGTAGTTTAAAGTCTTCGTGTGCACTCGCTTGAGTCCTTCAAGAATACACCTGGCAAAGTGGTTCTGATCCCACCTTCGTTTAGGCATGCTGTAGTCACAGTCTGGCTCATCATGGGAACTGCTTGGCTCCCAGGAGGGAGGAGGGCTATTTTGTGTTCCCTCCTTCCCCATGTCTCATGCTTAAGCCATTCATCTCCAAAAGTAGTAGCTTCTCCCAAAACTCAAGTTCTCGAGTCAGGAGTCAGCATCTGTCCCAAGACATACGTTACGTCTCTCCAAGTAAGGCCATAAAGTTAGTCCTGTAAAGGCTTCTATGAATTGGGACTGTTTCAGTTTCTACTGAGACTGAGGCAACCCCTTCTGGAAGGGTGCCCTGACTCAGCCTGTTTCGTTGGGAGCCCCAGATACAGGGGCAAAGTAAGAGAAGAGGAGGCAGCTGAAGGCTTCACACCAAAATTTGCACCCTTAGGACATAAGTCTGGCATGTCTCGCAGCGAGATACAGAGCAACACATATGGCCTTCTACCCATTTCTCTTGTTTTCTGCAGAACTGATCTAATTGTAAAACAATATTATAATTGAGACCCTTCAGCCGACCAGTCTTCCCCATCTTCCAAAGGATACCATGGTCATTCGGTGTCAAAGAAAAAGATCAGGCATGTCTTTGTTAAACTCTGGGAATCAAATTTATCCCCGTTTGGAAAAAACCATTTTAAAGAGGTGGTTCTGGATCTGCTAGCTCTCATCTGTAAGAGAGAAAAAAGCAGCATCCACAGCCGTGGCTTCTTTCCACCGGAGGTGCCCCTCCCTGCTCTAGATGCGGCTGTAGACAGACGTTCCACCGAAGCTTTCCTTCCCTGGTTGGACTTAGTCTGTCCCTTACCGACACAGGTGACTTATCCGCCGCTCCCAGTTCAACCACCAAGGTGGGGTGGAGATGCACCAGGGTAGACCTGATGGCATCCCAGACTGATGTCCAGTTCCTCACCATTAAGACCTTTGTCTGATAGTCGTTCCTCCTCTGATGCCACCTGGGGTGGAGCAGAGTAGCTTTCCTGGAATGTTTCCCAAGCTAGTTTTCTAGGGGAAGCATCCATGTTCCATGTGCCTGTGCACATTCCCGAATACAGTCCTGACCACAATAGAAGCTTTGCGTTATAAAGAGATGAACAAAAAATCCAAGATGTCTCTTCTGAGTGTCACCACACCAGTATATGTGATAGCAAAAGGGGGAGTGGAGGGTCAGCCAGTGAGGAAAAAGTGATTTCGGTCCTCAAGTTACTAGGGACAATCCGTCCAGTTCATTCCCACAGATTCCACAAAAGCAATATCTAGGGAGTTGAGACACAAGCTGTTGGAGAGCTTTCTCTGGTCTGCTAAGAGCTAGCACTACCAAAGGAAGCCCACCACAATTCCAAGCTGACCAGATCCTGCAATTCCCGACCTGTGTATTCAAAAATCTCATGGTCACCAGCAAGGCTTCTACCCACATAGATCAGAGGCACAGCCATGACAAAGACTTACCTTTAGGACTCTGGACCCTGAGGCAGCCAGCCAAGAGAATGACCTCTAGCCTGAGAGCCGTTCCTGGAACTAGAGCTCCGCCTTGCTCCCAAACGTGCTCTTGTAACTTCCAGCTCCTAGCAAGGCTAGGCGCTTCCATCCATATAGTTTGAGGTCTAAGTAAAAGTACAGAGTAACGGCATGGATCACAAGTCCCTTGAAAGTTTATGATCCGACAGGTTAGGTTAGTAGTTCTAATTCCCCGGGCAATTATGGAATGGTCAAAGAGACCAGGAAAAGGTGACCAAGAACGGAAAATTTGGTCCAGGCGCATCGCCCATTTCTGGCTCTTCCCCTCGCAGGGATGTTGGGTGCCTCTTGGCATTGGGAAGTCGGTATATAAACCCTGACAAGGCTTCCATTTTGGGGTCTGGCTTCAGTCATTATAAGGCACCACAAAGCCCCAGTGCAGGACTCATCACTTGCTTTGCACAGGACATGACATTCATTCACACAAGCACATTGCAAGATCAGTGAGACCTTGATAGGCAAAGAAAACCATTTGAGTTGATCTTGTTAATTTTAAAGGGATGTTTAAAAAATGCGGAGACTGTCTCTTTCTCTAACAGGTGTTGGAGTCGATGACATGTTTATCATGATTTCTGCCTGCCAGAAGACCAGCCTCACGGATAGTATAAGCCAATGTCCAATGTCTATTCAAAAGTGGCAGTATCCATTACAATCACCACCATCACCAATGTCCTGACCTTCTGTCAAGGAATTATGACCTCTCTCATAATAATAAAGAGAACCTGACCTCTTTCAGGTCCGTACAATACTTTTGCATTTATATAGGAACAATCCTGCTCCCTTGTTATTTTCATAACATCATCTGTTTTGGAGCATTTATGGCCATGGATGGTAAAAGAGAAGTAGTCTGTCTATGGTGGCTGAAGAAGCAGGAAACTCCTGACCAAAAATGTTCCTCGTTAAAAAAGTCCTTTTGCCTCCCAGGTAATTTTCTCCAAGATGAACATAAAGCTTATATCCATCCAATGAATCTATTCCTTTTTCAATTTATTTTTTATTGAAGGATAATTGCTTTACAGAATTTTGTTATTTTCTGTCAAACCTCAACATGAGTCAGCCATAGGTATACAAATATCACCTCCCTTTTGAAACTCCCTCCCAACCCCACCCCTCTATGTTGATTCAGAGCCCCTGTTTGAGTTTCCTGAGCCGTACAGCAAATCCCTGTTGGCTATCTATTTTACATATGGAATGCAGTGAATCTGTTCTTTAGAGAATATTTTAGTCCTTTTCTCACAGGCACCGAGTCCAAGTTTTTTGCAGTGCTCCTATACTTCGTACATCATAAGTAGTGTATATGGGTGTTTCTGAGTGCAGGAAGGTTTAGACCTCCGAAATTTGGTAAGTGACGACTCCTACACCACACAATATTGTAATGTAGAAGAAGACTATTTTTCAAGTTATGGTCCCAGGGTTATGGTTATCATTACTGAGATTCTTGACTACTGGGATAAAAAATTGGAAAAATGTCTGGCAAATTTTGAAAACAGTGAGTATGTATATAAAAATCTTACAGAGTTTTGGTTATGAGAATATATATAATATATGGAAAACCTCCATCAAGATATATGATAAGACAGCTTTTCTAAGCAATAAATGCACTTTTTAAAAGGAATTTCCACTTTTTCTGTATAACATTAATATTACATCATCACGGGAAATCATTTGTTCCCAGGCCTTCATTCAAACCATGAGTATGTCTTCTTCAACCAATAAGAAACTGATGTTACACCAGTTCCGAGACATGGCCAAGAAGTGTGAAGTTCCCCTAATGGTATACAACCAGGTTTTCATATATTTGGATCAGTATTCTGCAATATTAGAAAACATTGTTCAAAATGTGACTGTTGCATCAACAGCAATGTTCATTGTTTCCTTATGGTTAATTCCTCATCCCCTGTGTTCCTTGTAGGTAACTTTTGCAATTGCTTCTGTGATTATGGGCCTCATGGGTTATATGGCCTTCTGGAATGTCAATCTCGATTCCATAGCCATGATTAATCTTGTCATTTGTATAGGGTTTTCCTTTGACTTTTCTGCTCACATTTCCTATGTGTTCGTTTCCAGTTCAGAGCCCTCAGTAAACTGAAAAACGATTGAGGCATTGTATCTGCTAGGCCACCCTGTGTTACCAAGTGCATTTTCAACAATAATAGGTGTGTGTGTCCTGTCTGCAGCTAAAGCATACATCCTCAGGACATTTTTAAAGATTGTTTCTTGTGGTGGTATTTGGAGCTGCTCATGGGCTAATTTGTATCCCAGTATTCTTAACTGTTTTTTGAAAGTTGTTTGAACAATCACTAACAAATCAAAGACCAATTATAGAATTCCTGATTAGCCCAACCCAATCTGATGGAAATGCACCATTAAGAATAGTCAATAATCTAAAAGCAAAGGCATGTTTCCTTGGCTTGGAAATACCGTTTTAAAATGTTATTTAAAATATCCCGAAAGAGGAGAGAGCAAGATGGCGGAGGAGAGGTGGACGTGGAGTACATCTCTCTCCACAGATACAACAGCAATATACCTTCAGGCACAGAAGTGCATGCAGAACACTAGCTGAGAGTGGATAGGAGTACCTGACTGGTGGAAAAGAATACATAACCATGCAAAACTCTGTAGGATGAAGGAACCAGGGGGCAAAACAGGCGTGGGAGACCTCAGATGCCTATTCAGGACTACAAATGAGTGCCATTCTAATGATAACCACCAAAATTAAGTTTCTGGGGTAAGATTTCTCAGGGTAGCTCTAAAGAGCCAACACTGTTTGGCAGGGGCTGTACTCCAAAATAGACAGGAGATAGATCTCCTGATCCCTGAACAAGGAGGGACTTGAAGCATCTTGAGTGAGACATGTAGTTTCTGGGTAAATATCTCCAGCTAAGTTAAAGAAAGTCTCACAGTCCTCAAGAAAAATGTTCAGATCCTACAGGATCTCAAAGAAGGGGCTGCAGAGCTCTCGGGGTAGCTACAATCTCTCTCTGGGGGATGGGGAATTTGGAGTTGGTTAATGCCCCTACTAATCCCCGTTATCATTGATGCTGCCTAGGACTGCTCCATGTATTATTGATTGTTTAACCCATTTTGTCTCAACATGCAATGCCAGTTCAAAAAGGATATATAAAATTACACCCAACCATGGAAAACATCACTCACCCTTAGATGAACACCATTATAAGGACTCTGAGGCTTCAGACTAGCAAGAAGGGAAGGCCCAGTGCCCCTCACCATCCCAACTCAGCAGGAAATAGCCAGAGAGAGCTTGACGCCTCTATTCCCTAAGAAATGGGCCTCCTATCTCTTGAGATGGGAATGTTACTTAGAATAGGAAGAATAGGAAAAAGGAGTCCAAAATGGTGGTGGCTAAAAGACAAAGAAAGTCCCAGAATATTGCAAATAAAAGCAAAAATAAACAAATGGGACCTAATTAAACTTAAACGCTTTTGCACAACAAAGGAAACTATAAGCAAAGTGAAAAGACAGCCTTCAGAATGGGAGAAAATAATAGCAAACCAAGAAACAGACAAAGGATTAATCTCAAAAATATACAAGCAACTCCTGCAGCCCAATTCCAGAAAAATAAATGACCCAATCGAAAAATGGGACAAAGAACTAAACAGACATTTCTCCAAAGAAGATATACACATGGCTAACAAACACATGAAAAGATGCTCAACATCACTCATTACCAGAGAAATGCAAATCTAAACCACAATGAGGTACCACTACACGCCAGTCAGAATGGCTGCTATCCAAAACTCTACAAGCAATAAATGCTAGAGAGGGTGTGGAGAAAAGGGAACCCTCTTACACTGTTGGTGGGAATGCAAACTAGTACAGCCACTATGGAGAACAGTGTGGAGACTCCTTAAAAAGCTGGAAATAGAACTGCCATATGACTCAGCAATCGCATTCCTGGGCATACACACCAAGGAAACCAGATCTGAAGGAGACACGTGCACCCCAATGTTCATCGCAGCACTGTTTATAATAGCCAGGACATGGAAGCAACCTAGATGTCCATCAGCAGACGAATGGATAGGAAATCAATGGTACATATACACAATGGAATATTACTCGGCCATTAAAAAGAATTCATTTGAATCAGTTCTAATGAGATGGATGAAACTGGAGCCCATTATACAGAGTGAAGTAAGCCAGAAAGATAAACACCAATACAGTATACTAACACATATATATTGAATTTTAAAAGATGGTAATGATAACCCTATATGCAGGACAGAAAATGAGACACAGATGTATAGAACAGACTTTGGGACTCTGTGAGAGAAGGCGAGGGTGGGATGATCTGAGAGAATAGCATTGAAACATGTATATTATCAACTGTGAAACAGATCGCCAGCCCAGGTTGGATGCATGAGACAAGTGCTCAGGGCTGGTGCACTGGGAAGACCCAGAGGGATGGGATGGGGAGGGAGGTGGGAGGGGGGATCAGGATGGGGAACACATGTAAATCCATGGCTGATTCATGTCAATGTATGGCAAAAACCACTACAATATTGTAAAGTAATTAGCCTCCAACTAATAAAAATAAATGAAAATAAAATAAAATAAAAGACAAAGAAAGCAAAAAGCATGCAAAAGTGGAACAAAAGAAAATCTGAGGACCAGAGTAAGAACCTCAGGTGGCAAAAACAGCCCCCCTGGCTAGGCCAATTTCCATAGGGCAGGCGCAGGGGCAAGAGACAAATGTATAAAAAGAGGAAACCAAGATGGATCGAGGCCTTGCCTTTGGGATCGACCTGCTCTCACACCTCGAGGGTGTACTTTCCTTGGCTTGCTGAATAAAACTCTGAGCTATAAGCAAGCTGTAACACTCGTCCGCTGTGTTTCCAATCTCTGCTGTGGAAAGACAGAACCAAGGAAATTACATATCTACATATTACACATTATATCTACATTATATCCCTGACATATCTACACATTATATTTATTATCACAAGAAAATGTTTTTTAGAGTTTACTAATAAAATTGTTTTACCTGTAGCATGATACAATTGCAAATAATATGATTAGAAGCTATGCCAAGTGAAACAAGGGGACCACTGTCATAGAATTTGCCTCAAACTCCAGTTGTCTAGAAAGTCATGGAGAGGGCCTACCACAAAAATATATTCAGGTAAAGACCTTTCAATTCTGATACTGTGTGTGTTACATATGATATTGAAACACTACAGCTTATTGATTTGAACATTAAAATTCAGTTAAAATCAAAATATATGGATTATGATTTTAGAATAAGAAAGTAATGCAGATTTGCTTCTTCCCACAAATCTCTGGCATGCTTTTCAAAGTTTCTTTCAAAAATCAAAAGTTTACAACTCTTGAATATACAAAATCTGAATCTTATATGAAACTGTGAAAGCATTAATAACTGTGACATTATGACTTTTTCTAAACTTCTATTAGGTTCTTATCTTTTACTATTTTCATTGGAGAAACACCATTTCAGAAAGGCCTGAGTATTAAAAAGGCTTTTTCCAGAAGGTGTCTTCTCATTTTCACCAGTTTTACTCAGAGCATTAGGTTTTCCAGCCCAAAAATTACTGGACAGATAACAAGAGACTGGCACTCTGCTATAATTTACTTTTAAAATGCTCATCTTTCTTCCTCAAAAATATCATGAAACTGTTGTTTAAAGGTTTGTTTTTTTATTCCAATGAACTTCAAACAAAGTTCAGGGGGCTCCTAGAAACAGCAAAGGCTTAAACTGGAAGTAAGAATTGCAGAGTAATTTGACCAGAAAACCAAATTAAGCCTGAGGATCAACGTCTGTGCTGAACAGACCCCCCCTGAGAATGGACCACTTGTGTTTTTAACCGAAGGTTACCAAGGATTTAAGGTCTGTGGCTCCTTTTTTTAGGTCCTCTCTCTTTTTACTAAAAAATTATTGTCGTGCAGGTGCTTCGCAGTGTTGTCAGTCACGTGCTCGGCAGAGTGAGTCAGTCACACACACGGCCACTCTTCTTCAGAATCCACTGTGGCCTTCTTCAGTGTGCTACTTTAAGAAAGTTGGATTAGGGATCAAATAAAGCAGAGCACACCTAGCTTCCAGTCAAGGACTCTATCTGATAATCTGGGAGTGCTGCTGCTATGGTCCTTGGAACAAGTCTTATCCTTCCCACCTTCTCCTGGCCTCCCTATTAACCCCAGCCGCTCGGTACCTTGATCTTCTTCAAGGCCAGACTCTTTTCGAGGCTGCCAACCTGCATCAGGAAATGGATCATTCACGCCTTGCTACGTTCATTTTCCTCTCCTTCACCTGTCTTCAGGTGGTACTGTAGCCGCAGGGCTTTGGCCTGGAGGAGTACCTGGATCAGCCCCAGACTCTCGCCTAAGACAGTTCCTCCCAGGATGTCGGCCAGGTAGACCACCTGACCGGCGAGGCTGTAGATGGGGAAGGTGATGGTTTTCAGGTTGAGGCCGCTGTCCCTTCTCCAGGCGAACAAGAGTGGGCTGGGGGGACACAGGGGCCCTGGTTCTCAGGGCACACTTCGCTGCAGGGGGTGTGCCCCGTGTCACAGGCGAAGCCTGCACCGCGCCTTCCACCTTGCTCATGTCTTCTAAGATTTCCGGCCTCAGCAGTGTCTCGGTCTTGGAGAGCACTAGGACGGAGGCATAATTCACCTCGGTGCTCTTCCTGGAGATGGAGAAGATGAGAGTTGGTGGCGGTGAAATGTTCCTGCACAAAGCGCTGCTCAGCCTTGGCAGGGCTCCTTTCCGGGGTGCACTGCTCCTTGAGGTCTTCCTCCTCATCCTGGGGCAGGTAAATCAGGCCAGTGCTGAGAACAGCCACTCACACCATGGACAGCAGCAGGAAGATGCCGGGGTGCGAGCCCACCTTCCAGCCCAGCTGCCTGAAGGCCCAAGACAGCGGTGGCTCCAGGCAGTTGGTGTGGCAGCGGGGCCGCTGGGCCGGTCGGTTCTCAGACTGCGATACCTGCGGAGGTGGTGGAGCCTCGGCCGCACCTCGGGAGGGGGCTCTGCGCTCTGCCCCGCCGCCCAGCCAAGCTCGGTTCCTGGTCTTGACCCGAGGCCAAGCGCGGCTCAGGCTCTAGGCCAGACCCTGCAGGGAGACAGATCTCTCTCTCCAGGTCAGGCCCCGACTCTGACCTGGGCCCCTGGGACTGGACACAGGCTCTTGCCCCGCCTCCCGCGCTGCCTCCGGTGCAACCTTGAGGGATTAAGGCTCGTTTCCAGGAATAAAGACCAGGTTCTCAAACAGCACAGGAGATCAGAAAAGAGTTGTTGGACAGAGCGCCCCTCTCCACCCACCCAATGGTTTCCTGGAGAAGTTCCAATTGAGTCTGTTTGAACTTGGGCTGCTTGCACCTTAATGCTAGAGCGTCCTCGGCAGTCACATGGTAGCCTCAGTTCAGTTCAGGTCAGTCGCTCAGTCATGTCCGACTCTTGGCGACCCATGGACTGCAGCATGCCAGGCCTCCCTGTCCTTCACCAACGCCCTGAGCTTGCTCAGACTCATGTCCATCAAGTCAGGGATGCCTTCCAACCATCTCATCCTCTGTTGTCCCCTTGTCCTCCCACCTTCAGTCTTTTCCAGCATCAGGGTCTTTTCCAATGAGTCAGTTCTTCGCATCAGGAGGCCAAAGTATTGAAGTTTCAGCTTCAGCATCTGTCCTCCCAATGAATATTCAGGACTGCTTTCCTTTAGGATGGACTGGTTAGGTCTCCTTGCAGTCCAAGGGACTCTCAAGAGTCTTCTCCAACACCACAGTTCAAAACCATCGATTCTTTGGTGCTCAATTTTCTTTATAGTCCAAGTCTCACACCCATACATGACCACTGGAAAAAGTATAGCTTTGACTAGAAGGACCTTTAACGGCAAAGTAATGTCTCTGCTTTTCAATATGCTGTCTAGGTTGGTCATAGCGTTGCTTCCAAGGAGCAAGCATCTTTTAATTTCATGGCTGCAATCACCATCTGCAGTGAGTTTGTAGCCCAAGAAAATAAAGTCTCTCATTTCCATTGTTTTCCCATCTATTTGCCATAAAGTGATGGGACCACATGTCATGCTTTAACTGGCCCCAAATTTGTCCCTGGTGCCCATCTTCTCAGGATTTAGTTAATACAAGAAGCACTTCTTAAAGGTGAATGAAATGAGTGCTTATGTAACTCAGAATTAACTGAGAGAATCTGGCTTGTTCACAGACACATACTCACACACACCTGCACACAAAAGGCACAGAATTTCCCTGTGTTCTAAGTGGCAGATTTTACCTTTGAGGGCATCATCCAGAAGCATAGTTCTCAGGTAAGGCTTTGGTGAACCTGGTACACATCATTTAGTTATTCTTTACAGACATAATGTTCTCCTTGTAAAAATTTCGAAGTAAATGCATAAAATAAAAAGTGGGAGTAGAAGAACCCAAAGCACAGTCCTAACTTCCTTCTATCATGCTCCTCTTCATAATGGAAGTGTTAAAAAGTGGGAGTTTATCCTTACAAACCGTTTTCTTTGCATTTGCAAGCAGGTCCACATATATGCAAGGGTATCTTTTTCATAAATATTATTGCACTGTGTATGTATCAAACAGGTTCGATCCCTGGGTTGAGAAAATCCCCTGGAAAAGGGAAAGGCTACCCACTCCAGTATTCTGGCCTGCAGAATTCCCTGGACTGCATAGTCCATGGGGTGGCAAAGAGTCAGACAGGACTGAGTGAAAAAGAAAAAAAAAGAGAAAACAATCTCTGTATGTAGATTATATTTTTCACCAAATACATCAAAGGATCATAACATGTGACTGTATATAGATTTATTTATGCTTTTGAGTTGCTTTATTTAGCCATAATGCTATTTAGAGATCTGGAGATTGTTTATTACCTAACTAATTTGCCTAGGATCACACTCCCATTGTTTTGTTTAGCCATGTGGCACATTGCATTTTGCACACTGATTAATTTCCATTGTCTCCAAAAGACAAACGCTTGCCTCACTTTTTAGAATCCCTGTTTCATGCTGGAATAAAAGAAATATCACGGTGCATAAGATCATGGCCTCACATCATGTTCTCATCCTACGGAGTCCTGCTTTCATGGTATCAATACTCCCAAGTCCTCATTCTCATAAAGTGAGCTAAGGACTCTAAAGTCAAATGCTCCTCCACACATCCAAGAAGTAGTTCTTGATCTTCAACTATCTGCATGATTGTACTTTAGGGCCCTTTACACAGAGAGGGAGAAAATTTTGGTTTTCCCCTACAAAATATATGTCTCCTTAGATATCAGATAAGTATCACCCTTTCCAATCAGATGTACGATTGCTTACTGGGTATGGTGTTTCAGTTCTGTAAGATGAAGAGTTCTGGAGAAGGTGGTGGTGGTAATGGCTATATGACATTATGAATGTTTTGAATACATTCAATAGTATGTGTGCTCAGTCACTCAGTCGTGTCCGACTCTTTCTGACCCATGGACAGGACCTGCCAGGCTCCTCTGTCCATGGAATTTTCCAGGCAAGAAAACTGGGGTGGGTTGCCATTTCCTTCTCCAGGGAATCTTCCTGACCACCCAGGGATTGAACCCACATCTCAATTAACCACAAATGAAAAAAAAGGAAAACAAAACCAGATGTACAGAATTACTAAATATCTATTGTGGAGTATTAAAAGGAAACATAAATACAAAATGTATGTGCCTGCTCTAGGCCCTGAAAATAGAGGCAAAATAAATGTCCCATGGCTTATAGATCTGTACCAGGTACAGATGTACATGTACCATGTACAGAGATGTACCATGTCTTCTAGATCTGTTCTAGACACTTCTGCTAATCTACAAATGTTAGATTTATTCTCCACATTCTTTACAATGTGCTCCTGATTATAAAGAAATAGCACAAATAAAATACACCCAACTTAATGTCAAAGTACTCGATTAAGTACACAAGAATTTCCTTAAAACATTCACATCTCCCTGTGAGCAATTAGATAGGAATATATTTCTCCTGAGATGCAAAAAGCAAAAGAGAAAAGAAAAGATATTCCCATTTGAATGCAGAGTTCCAAAGAATAGCCAGGAGAGATAAGAAAGCCTTCCTCAGTGATCAATGCAAAGAAATAGAGGAAAACAACAGAATGGGAAAGACTAGAGATCTCTTCAACAAAATTAGAGATACCAAAGGAACATTTCATGCAAAAATGGGCTCAATAAAGGACACAAAAGGTATGGACCTAACAGAAGCAGAAGATATTAAGAAGAGGTGGCAAGAATACACAGAAGGAATGTACAAAAAAGATCTTCATGACCCAGATAATCACGATGGTGTGATCACTCATCTAGAGCCAGACATCCTGGAATGTGAAGTCAAGTGGACCTTAGAAAGTATCACTATGAGCAAAGCTAGTGGAGGTGGTGGAATTCCAGTTGAGCTATTTCAAATCCTGAAAGATGATGCTGTGAAAGTACTGCACTCAGTATGCCAGCAAATTTGGAAAATTCAGCAGTGGCCACAGGACAGGAAAAGGTCCGTTTTCATTCCAATCCCTAAGAAAGGCAATCCCAAAGAATGCTCAAACCACTGCACAATTGCACTCATCTCACACGCTAGTAAAATAATGCTCAAAATTCTCCAAGCCAGGCTTCAGCAATACGTGAACCGTGAACTTCCAGATGTTCAAGCTGGTTTTAGAAAAGGCAGAGGAACCAGAGATCAAATTGCCAATATCTGCTGGATCATCAAAAAAGCAAGAGAGTTCCAGAAAAACATCTATTTCTCTTTTATTGACTACACCAAAGCCTTCAACTGTGCGGATCAAAATAAACTGTGGAAAATTTTGAAAGAGATGGGAATGCCAGACCACCTGACCTGCCTCTTGAGAAACCTGTATGCAGGTCAGGAAGCAACAGTTAGAACTGGACATGGAACAGCAGACTGCTTCCAAATAGGAAAAGGAGCACGTCAAGGCTCTATATTGTCACCCTGCTTATTTAATTTATATGCAGAGTACATCATGAGAAACGCTGGGCTGGAAGAAGCAAAAGCTGGACTCAAGATTGCCGGGAGAAATATCAGTAACCTCAGATATGCAGATGACACCACCCATATGGCAGAAAATGAAGAGGAACTAAAAAGCCTCTTGATGAAATTGAAAGAGGAGAGTGAAAAAGTTGGCTTAAAGCTTAACATTCAGAAAACTAAGATCATGGCATCTGGGCCCATCACCTCATGGGAAATAGGTGGGGAGACAGTGGAAACAGTGTCAGACTTTATTTTTGGGGGGGCTCCAAAATCACTGCAGATGTTGACTGCAGCCATGAAATTAAAAGACGCTTACTCCTTGGAAGGAAAGTTATGACCAACCTAGACAGCATATATAAAAGCAGAGATATTACTTTGCCAACAAAGGTCCATCTAATCAAGGCTATGGTTTCTCCAGTGGTCATGTATGGATGAGAGAGTTGGACTCTGAAGAAAGCTGAGCGCTGAAAAATTGATGCTTTTGAACTGTGGTGTTGGAGAAGACTTTTGAGAGTCTCTTGAACTGCAAGGAGATGCAACCAGTCCATCCTAAAGGAGATCAGTCCTGGGTGTTCATTGGAAAGACTGAAGCTGAAGCTGAAACTCCAATACTTTGGCTACCTCACGCGAAGAGTTTACTCATTGGAAAAGACCCTGATGTTGGGAGGGGTTGGGGGCAGGAGGAGAAGGGTACAACAGAGGATGAGATGGGTGGATGGTATCATCGACTAGACGGGAATGAGTTTGAGTAACTTCCAGGAGTTTGTGATGGACAGGGAGGACTGGTGTGCTGCGATTCATGGAGTCGCAAAGAGTCAGACACGACTGAGTGACTGAAATGACTGACTGATTGATACTTCTTCTGACAAAGAATTTTAACCAAAAACTGGTAATAGTGACTGTCCTGCCCAGAACCAAACTAGGAGGATAGGGCACAGAATTTTGGATCCTGAATTTCCCCATGGTAAAAATACAGGAAAATCATTCCCTTACCGGACCAAGGCCTGTTCAGTCACCTCCTAAACAGGTGTGTAAACTGTTCTCCTTTCCCCTAGTCTGGCTCACCTCTCCTGTCACCTTCATGACCACCATCCTCCCTCTCAATCCCACCATCCACTATCCAGATGGAGGCCAGGGTGGTCCTTAGAACACAAACATGCCACCACCAGCCCCCCATGCTTAAAAATCTCCCCTGGTGTCGCCTTCGGCCTGCTCACTAAGTTCCAGCCACACTGGCCTTTGGGAATGACCAGGTCCCTGGGCATCCCACCCACTTTCAAGACTCAGGGCCTTTGCACATGCTGTTTCCTCCAACAAGAATGCCCTCTGCCCACAATTACTTCCTCGTTAAAACCTGCTCTTTCAGGCTCCAGCTGAAATGTCTCTTCCTCGGAGAGAAGTTCTCGGATTTCTCAATCTACTGATATTTTCAGGACATGATTCTCTCTCCAAGTGTGGTGTTTTCCTTCACGGCACGTACTCTGACCCACATTACCTGCATTGAACATCTGCCTTCTGCATGCCACTGTTGGTGGCCACAGGGGCAAACCTCTTGATTCTGCTGTTTACAATGGAAACACCAGAGCCCTTTATCAGCTCATAACTGCTGAGTGCATATCTGTTGCAGGAACAAATGAAGGACTTGGGAACTTGAGTGCAGGACTTTCCATTTCCCTTACATTTACTGCAGACCTCTTGCACATCAGGTCCTCGTTCATCAGCATCTATCCTTAAACAGTCACTGCAAAGTGTTCCTACTGATCTGTGTCCTCCACACACCCTAACAGCACGCTACTGATTTCTACGCCCAACTAACTGATGAAAACACTACCGAAAAAGGCCAGGGACGAAATCTCAAGTTGCAGACTTACTTCTCTCCAGGATGAGCTCTCAATAACTCAGTTTTCCTCCAGCAGTCAGTAGTCTTGTGTCTTATTCTTCACCCAACCACAGGTGCTCTGAAGTCTGTCATTCAGCTCAAACTCTCCTCTGTGCCCACTCCCATGCTTGGCTCTGAACAGTCTGCAACTCCAGAGCCCTCTAACCTACCAAGGTGTAGTGTTCTGCAGCAGGAGTTCCCAGCCCACTTCACTCAAGCGTTCGGAAGTCACTGCTACTCCTGCTAAATTTGCAAACTGCCTGTTCTCCCTTTAAACCCACTATCGCCTCACCTGAGGAAAACAAGCAGCAGAAACAATACACTTCACTTGTCAGGTCTGTTACTTGCTCCTGGGTCATCTCTTTTGGATCCACCCTAATTCCTTTTAAGTCATACCAGTCAATCAAGAAGTATAAACACCTTCCATGTTCCAAGCACTATTTGGTCCCTAGAGACATAACAATCATGAACACAAATTCACTCACACTGTCCCCTCCTCCCTTGGGCCCCGAAGGAGGGAAGGGCTGAACACAGATGCCGGGGGGCACAGCCAGAGGCTATGGGCACCACCCACGGGCTGGGCGGTAGGCCTAGGGAGGCCAGAGAGGGGAGAGAGCTCCAGGCAGAGGAGCGTCCTGTGTGAAGGTGGCCCGAGACGGACCCTCGGCACAAGCCCCGGGACTCAGCACAGGATTTTAGGCTGGACAGTGACAACTGAATCAGGGGCTGAGGCTGAAGGGGCTTTCCAGGCCCAGTACCAGCCACAAACACCCAGCCCTTCGGGGCGGTCCGTCCCATCCCCTCTCACCTCCTTCGCCAGGCTCTGGAGCCCGATGGTCTGGCAGACCAGGGCCAGCTCCTGCTCTGTGAGGTGGCCGCTGCTGCCCACACCCAGCTCTTCCCAGAGGCCCCAGACCCGGCTCTCGAGGGTGCCGAAGGAGAGGTTGCCGGGCTTCGGGGGGCTCCCAAAGGCCGCGGAACCCCAGGCTGGTAGCTGGCCTGAAGCAGGGGAAACACACCAAGGCGGTACTTCACTCTGAAATCAGATGGACTGACAGATGGGCAGACAGACACATGGGAGAGTCAAGCTTCCGATGGTGGCTACACGGGGCTCCCCGTGCAATTCTTCCAACTTAATTCTATGCAAAATTTCACAATAAAGGGGGGACTCTGCTGCACGTGGGGAAGGCATTTTCTGAAGGGAGCCTACAGAAGCTGTAGCACTAGGAGCATACCTACAAGCTTTGTACTTAGAATAACAAGTCCAGGTTTAAAAAATTAACGTCTAGAAGGTCTTCAGATCTGCCCAAAGGAAAGAGCACAGTCCAACAAAGGCCAATGACCCTGTCCCTTGGGCAGCCTCTCGTCCTGGCTTCATCTACCTGTTTGTTCTTGCCCACATATATTTTGTTTTTGTAATATTTATTTGACTGCTCTGGGTCTTGGTTGCTGCAGGTGAGATCTTTTCAGTTCTGGCATGCAAACTCTTAGTTATAGCATGGGGGCTCTAGTTCTCAGACAAGGGATGGAACCCGGGGCCTCTGCAATGGGAGTGCAGAGTCCTAGACAATAAATCACCGCAGAAGTCCCTGGCCCAAGTATTTGAAGGCAAAGCCCAGCTGCCATGTTCTCACCCCTGAGTGTTTGGTAGGCACTCCTGACCCCAGTGTGACGATGGCCCTACAACCCAACAACGACGTCCCAGTTCTCTCCCAAGTCTCCAGACAGCTGATTTCATCAACTCAGCATCAATGCAGAATCCTCCCTGTGTGTGTGGTTACTCCCCCAGAGTAGCTGGATCACCTCCAGCCCGCCCCCCAGTCCCCTTCCTCCTGCCCTTCCATCTCTAATATCTCCTATAAATTGGAACTTAGTACCAAGAGCTAGTTTGAATGCAGGTTGAGTGTTATCTTTTTTATTTTTTTCTCCCAGCAAAAATGCCCCAATGTGGGCTGTTTCCATACCACCTCACATCAGGAGCCACAGGGGTCTTTGAGATGCAGACTCAGCAGCAAGTCTGGGTGACAGACAACAAAGTTTCATAGCCTTTCTAGGTTAGCCAGGTGGCCTTCTGAGGTTTCTGAAGCTTTGCCAGAGAAACCCCCTTTGGGAGAGGACAGACCTTGGGGTGCCCACAAAAACCTCTCTTTAGATAAGCAAGGTTTCAAAGCAGAGCTCCCTCCACGCCCAGACTGCACCACCCTGCCCGACACAGGACGAGGGTCCCCCTGCACGTGACCAGGCCCCGGCTTTCGGTCAGTGGTCTGGAGCTCTCCAGAGAGGAGTAATCTTGGTGTTTACTGTGATAACCCAACTAATAATCAGAAAGTCCTTTCCTGAGGAGTGCTAGGCTTCCTTGCTTATGAATGATGCTGTATATCGGCTTGAGGAAAACACAAGTGGCGGGCCACTTCCAAGACCCCTTCCGGCTTAAAACATCTGAACGTTCTAGGTAAAAATGGAAAAACGGGACTTCTCTGATGGTCCTGTGGTTGAGAATCCACTTTGCAATACAGGGGACTCGGGTTCGATCCTTGGTCAGGGAACTCAGATTCCACATGCTGTGGAGTAACTAAGCCTGTGCCCTGCAACTAGAGAGAAACCTGTGCACTGCGATGAAAGGTCCCAAATGACGTATGAAGATCCTGCAGGCTACAACGGAGACCTGACAGCCAAATAAATGCATTTTAAATTAAAAATTAAGTAAATAGACAAAGGCAGAAACCAAAAAGAGGGAAATGCAATTCTGACACATTGGTGTGTTCTCAAGGCTGGCAGAGAAGGTAAGTAAGTCCTGTAAGGTCTGACATTAGTGTTTGTTCACGAGTGTCATCCACTCGTTCTAACCTGGATGGAAAGAAGAACCCCAACCTGTTTCTGGTCAGAGAGCCCAAAATCACGCAGTGAATAACCTTCCCAGAGCCCTTCCTCTCATCCCCTACATTTACTCTGAGTCCAGTTAATTTAGGAAGTGATTTTTGGACACAAAGAGGTCCATCTGCTTCATCCAGTAGCACAGACACGTGGTTCATTCGCCTGACGTCCCCACGCTCAGCGCTGAGCCAACAACAGCCTCGGCCCTGAGGACCACAGTCTGAACGGTGCTCAGCACCAGTGCAGACCTCTCACTCAGGAGAAGCCCCAGGTCAGTTCTGGCCTCCCGCTGGAGCCGCGGTCCTGCACATTCTGCCCTGTGACTCACCATGGTGAGAGGCGTCCTTAAGGAGCCCGCACACCCACGTGCTGGTGCACCCAGCGTTGCTGAGCACACCTGTGACTGCCTTCCGGGAGCTCTGCCAGGCTCCCAGGACCAGAGCCACGTCTCACCCTCCACGTGGGGAACAGTCAGGGCCTCTGGTGAGGGGGGAGGCTGCTAGTCCAGGCCTGGCACATTAGGAAGGAGTCCCCTGGCTCATGCCTGCTGGTCGGGAGGATCACTGTGACCCTAGCCAACCAATTAGCTGCTCTCTTAGCCAGCAGTCCCTGCCCAAGGGTCTGATCTCAGGAATCTCAGAGCTGGGACCTCCCCAGGAGAAGTGCACCCCAGAGAGACCACCCACACTGGGCACCTCCCAGGAAATTCTCCTTCGCTGGCAGCCTGCTGCCTGACAGTCCAGCACTGACCAAAGGGGGCATCACCACAAGGCCAGGCTTTACCTTGGACTTCAAACAATTCATTCTGAGGCTCCTTCGCGCTGTCGGCTTCTTCATCAGACTTGAGACTCTGGAAAAACAGAAAGAGAAGGATGTCAGCCACGATTAACCTGCAGGGGGAGGATCTGCCCCGCGGATGTCCTTTCTGACACGAAGGCCCGAAGGCTCCCACAGTGGACAGCTCAAGGAGTCTCAGTGAGGGCCCTGGAGGCATCCATCACGAGCCCGCCAAGTTGTGCAGGGTGAGCCTTGGTCGAAGTGCTGGACGCGGGTGACCGTGGCTGTGGCACACCTGCCCTTTCTACCCTCAGCCGAATAACCTTCCGTCCTCCTGCAGGGCCAGGAGAGTGTGGTAGTGAAGGGGATGCCCTGCGGCCCCCGTTTCTGAAAGAGGATGCTCTGTGGCCAAAGCTGCCCTGCAGATAGAGAGACCCAGAGACACCTAAAAACCGAATGTAGGTCCCCAAATAGCCCCTCTTCCAGCGATGAGATGCCCTCTCCCATCCTCCCGTGTCATGTCATGTGAGCAGTGACTGGGGGAGGTGTCCAGGGGGGTCCACCCACCTCCACGCTTTCCAGGGACGCGGAGGGGCAGAGCTGGCTCCTAGCACTGGGTCTGGCCGACTGCTCCGGTAAATCCGGGGCTCCACCTGCAGTGACAAAGGGCTCAGGCTGGCTCCGACAGCCGGACCACTTAGAGCCGCTCACGTATTTTGGGGTCACAGCCCAGGAGGCAACTGGAAAGAAAATGGGAGGCATGTGGGGTCTTTAAAACAGACCCTGGACCCACTTGTCCTTATGAAGATGCAGATTCAGAGATGCGATCTGGCTCTCAGGGACAGACAGAGAAAACGTCAGAAGAACACAGGGAAGGGCCAACGTGGGGCTGGGGCTGAGACAGCTAGGATGGGAGACAGGACTTTCCATTTTAAGTCTCGGCTTTGTTTCAGTGTTTCCAACCAAAATATGCTTTTCTTCTGTGTTAGAAAACTTATTCAAAAATCTAGATTTTTACACAAAGAAATAACCTTCCAATAATCCAAGTGCTCTGGAGACCAGAAGGTCATTTCCCACCCACCCGACCCCACTTCAATACAGCACCCCACCTGGACAGGACACAGAGGGCAAGGACCTCAGCACAGCCAGGCAGGCTCAGACTCCGCATGAGTCTAAAGTCAGGGGCAGAGGCAGGTGTGGACTTCAGCTAGGGATTCTTGAGACTCCCTTAAGCCCTAATACACCCCTGCACTTTCTTCTTTCCTCCTTACCTGCCCACATCTGCGGAGCAATGGGGACTCTGTAGGCAGAGAAGAAATGACACTGCCTCTGCAGGATCTGAGTGGCCAGAGAGACTGGGGAGTGGCCAGAGAGCCTGGGCTGGGACCAGGAGAGAACGCGGGTTTGGAGGGGACAAACCAGAAGGGGCCAGCTGGAGAGAAAGGCAAAGTGTCCCAGGAAGCAAGGCCAGGCCAGGAAAAGGGACCGTTTCACACAGGCGGGTCATGGTCCCAGGGACCAAGTACCATCTCCCTTCTCTCCTCCTCACCCAAAACTGGCCCGCAGCCCCTGACCATGGGAGCATCAGAGGAGGAGGCTGGGTCCAACCGGGCCTCCAGGAGAAACAGTGATGCCAGCGATGGACAGAAACTGAGAACAAGGGAGGAGTCTGGGGAGGAAGATGCAGAGTTCCATGTGACAGAGGACATCTAGGGCAGGAAGACCATGTTCCTGGACCCTGTGAGCTTATCACGGGCAGGGCCCGGCCCTGTAAACTCTCCCCATGTGGGAACTCCCGGGGCTGCTGGAGAGGAAGAGCTGTTCCCACTGACAGGGAGCAAACGGAAGGCTTGAGCACCCCACGCAGGGAGCAGGGGCCTGCATGCAGGCTCCGCACCTGCTCTGGTTTCTCTCTACACACAGGCTGTGGCTGGTTGCTGAGCGGGGAGCAATGGGAAGAGAAAGGCCATGTCAGGTGGGAGTGGGCATTGGGGACACACTCGGGAAACCAGGGGCGCCTGACAGCACGCGGACCCCTGTCTGGGGCTCAGCCACTCACCGCTCACCGCAGGTCGTGACCCAGCACCACGTCTGCGCCCTTGGCCTCAGTGGGCTCCTGCCTCTCCCCTCCTGAGATCCCCTGGTCCGTGTCCAGAGGCCCACCTGCCCTTGATGTGGTGTCCCCTTTCTTCATGGTTTTGGCTGCTCAGCCTTTTTCTCAGAGCAACAAGACATCCAGAAATCACACACATTAGGCCCGGTTAATAATGTTCTCTGAAAGTGTCACCGCCTCCCTCCACCAGGGGGAAATGCGTCTCTAGGAACGTGTCCACGAGGCAAGTCAGGCCAGGAGGGGGCAGCGTCTCACCACCCACAGGGCACAGAGCTGCGGCCTCTCAGTGGGAAGGTCCAGTCCCCACCCGCTGCCCAGAAGGCCGCAGACCACAGGGTTAGCCGCGCCTTGTGCCTCCTGTGTGTGAGTATTTATTCTTAGGAGCAGAATGCCAAATTCTACAAGTGAAAAATACATTGGTTTGGGATCTCCCTGGTGATCCAGTGGTCAGGACTCTGAGCTGCCAATGCTGGGGGCAAAGGTTCAATCCCCAGTCAGGGAACTAATACCTCATTATGCTGAGTGGCATATCCAAAAGATTAAACAAGCAAAAAACAAAACAAAACAACAAGAATATTGTGGTTATGTGTTCTGTGATGACCTTCACCAAAAGAGCAGAACTACTGAGAAGCAGAATGTTCTTGAAAACCCCAGGCATTTGGCCCAAGGGTGCCACGCACATTCGTGGAGCATCAAAGCACATGTTCCCAATCATGGCAGGAGACAGTGGGAAGGACCAGCAGGCAGATTAGAAAGCCGGAGAGAGGGATGCTGTGGACTGGCCGGGGAAGCAGGGATGAAGCCCATGGGAGAGACCAGGAGGGTGGCCCTCATGGGAAGCACACAGCCGCGGAGGGTGGGTGCAGGGCTTGCTGGACTCTCACAACAGGGGATGCCCGTGTGCACCAGCCCTGGCCGAGCCACCTCAGGCAAGCCTATGACTAACCCACCGACTGACTGGGTAATTGAGGAAAGTTCTGAAAATTGAAAGAAGAGAAAAGCAACACAGAACAAAATGGGGGTTGGTAGGGAACAGTACCAGTCACGAAGAGGACACAAGTTACCACTCACAGGAGTTCCAGCACAGAAAAGGGAGCGATGACACGGGCGTGGCCTTTCTCAGGCACCTTCACGTCCAGGGTCACAGGATCACACCCCAAGTCGGGAAAGGCAAGTGGCCTTCTTCCCACCTCTTGGCAGAGAAACGTGAGCCAAAGCAACCAATGACCGCACACTTCAGGTCCCACGGCAGACACTGACAAAGTCGCTCATCGCCCTGCTCAGACTCCTCCCCCGGTCAGACTCCTTTCCCATCAGGCCCCACCACCTTATCAGACTCCTCCCCTGTCAGGCTTATCCCCCTGGTCAGACTCCACCCCCTTATCAGACTCCTCCCCGTCAGGCTCCTCCCCTTGCCAGACTCCACCCCCTTATCAGACTCCTCCCCATCAGGCTCCTCCCCTTGCCAGACTCCACCACCTCATCAGACTCCACCCCCTTATCAGACTCCTCCCCCGTCAGCCTCCTCTCCCCCAGGTCAGAGCCCCTACGTGGTTCCAGCAGGGGGTGGTGGGACACCAACTGATTTCAGGCCCAGGGGAGGCCACAAGTGCTTCCCCAAGGGCCTAGCTCCAGACTAGAAAACCTCACCTGAGTAATGGGTACGACAAGCCATAGGATTTCAGGGGTGGGGGCCTGGGGGGCTCACTGGAATCTACACGAAATGTACATAAGCCCCAAACCTCCCAATGGCACCTCCTGCCCCAGTCATGCACCTGCTCCCGACCAACGCCCCTCCCGGGGTCTGGGAGCAGACCAGGGGCCTGTGCGGGTCAGACACCTTGAACCCCTGCCCCGTGGGGGAAGGAGGGACCCGCTGGTCCCTGCACTCTCCCTCCCAGCACTGCTCAGATGCAGCCTCCACCGGTTATCCGGCCAGAGAACAGCAGGCGCTGCCAGCCAAGGAGTTGGCCCATCTTCTAAGGAGCACGTCCGCCATCACCTTCCCACTGGACCCACAGGCCACACCTCCAAGCGGGCCTCCCTTCAGAATTCTCCCTCCACTCCTGACCACTATCAAAGCCCCTCTTCACTTGTTTTGAAATATTACCTTTGTTCCACTGACCCCACTGGAAACCAGGATTCTAGCAAGTCCGAGGAGCACAGAGAACTACTGTCTGAGACAGAAGACAGGCGCAGGGCTGCCTCAGCTGGTGGCATCCTGCTTGTTCCACCAGCCTCCCAGCATGGCCAGCACTTTACACCTGCACTGAGCTTTGCATGATCAAATTCTTCCACCTCTCCACACCCACTTTATCTTGTCTACACCGTTCACTCTAAGGACAGCATTAGATATTACTTGACATTTGTGAGATTGTGACTTATAATAAATATGAATTTGGTCTTCCTCCCATCCCTTGCACAACTTCTAAAACCCTCGAATTTCTTAAGTGATGAGAGCAACCACACCCAAGTTTATGCTTGGTTTATAAGCTGACTTTGAGAACCACACCTTGAGATGGGCTGGTTGCCAGGGAAACCAACGATGTGATTAGAGGTTGGTACTTTCAGCCCTACCTGACCTCTAGGGAGGTCAGAGGCTGGATGTTGAATTCAATCACTGATGCCCCATCACTGGATCAGTCATGACTGTGTAATGAAGCCTCCACAAACCCCAAAAGGACAGCATTCAGAGACCTTCTGGCTTGGTGAACACGGGGAGACTGGGGAAGAGTGAGCCCTGGAGAGGGTGTGGGGCCTCTGAGCCTCTTCCCACAGCCCATGCACCTCTCACCCTGAGTTACATCCTTTGCAATAAACCGCTGATCCACTAATGGGTTGCCCTGATCTCCTCTAGCAAATTAACTGAACCTGAGGAGGCCGTGGGCACCTCTGATCTTTAGCCCGTGGGTCAGAAGCACAGGTGACAAGCTGGACTTGAGATTGTTGTCTGAAGGCATTGCTGTCTTAGCCTGTGGGGTCTGCAGCTGTGTCCAGGGGGATGGTGTCAGAATGGAGTTGAACTGCAGGACACCCAGCTGGTGTTGCCAAATGGCCTGGTGCGGGGGAAATTACACAGATCTGGTGACCAGAAGTGCCAGGGTATTCACAGGATTTTGTGCAGTGCAGAGGAAAACACGAGAGTTTTCCCCTTACAGAACCATTTAACAAATAAGGAGCCCAAAGAAGAAAAAAGCCCAGGTGCTGCAGTCCATGGTCCCAGTCCATGCAGTGGGGGATCATAGACCTGCTGCATTGTTCAGGTACAACATCACATTCCAGAAGTCACAGAATCACAGAAAGAGACGAAAAGAAGACCACAAAGGCCTCTTCCCTGACTCCATAGACCCACTGTCTTTATCTGAGGAGGCAAGACCAGCCTGTGATGACAACACAGCCATGAAACCGTCCGTAAATTCCTCGAAGTTGACTTGTGAATTTGAGAAAAGCGGTCAACACTGCTTTCGACAGGCCACATACATAACACACTGGCCTTTGGCGTTTTCTCAGATCTTATGTTGCCTTCAGCACTGAGGACATTATTTTTTCAAATATTTACTTAAGGTTTTAAAAACCTGAAGATATAGAGAGGCAATTAAGCCCTTCACCAAAAAAACACAAACACCAAAAAAAAAAAAAAAGAGCAAGAAGAATAAAACAACTCCATAAAAGGAAATTAGATAACATAGTTAGAAAACAGTGCAGAAAAGAGGTGTCTGATGATCACAAACATTAGCACATAAAGAAATATCCATGCCTTCACTACCCACCAAGAAAGAGAACATGCCAGCACCTAGGCTAGTCCTCCACCAAGGTTCCTTTCCTGATTAAATCCCCTGCCCCTACACTGGGGGAAAAAAAAAGCTCTGAACACTCACACATATGTCCTAAGAGATTCTCTGGAGTATACGCACCTAAGAATGGGATTGCTGGGTCACAGAGTATACATTTATATCCTCTTGGTAAATTGAATCTTTTGTCACTATACAATGCTGACCCTCTTCCGTTCACTAATGCTTTTTACCCTCGAGACTAGCTTTCTTATGGAGCTTAAAAGTTTCACGTCAACCAGTTTTACCCTCTTCAGGGACAACACAAAGCCTGTCTGATAATTTGTGCCTTGCTTATCATTTATTTTAACACCTTACAAGATATTTTTGTTTTATATAGCCAATGTCATTTGAATTATTCAAATATTTGCCACTTTGTTTTTCACTTCTTCCTTCGTTTCCGACCTTCTGCCTGGGATAGTTTTCCATCTATCTGAAATAGATCTTTGAGACTTACGTTTTGCTTAAGTATGCTGGTGCTAAGCTCTTTTAGTGTGAGTTTCACTTTGATTCTTTCTTCAGCAAAAACATAATTTATTAAAAGAATATTGGAAATGATCCAGATGTACTTAAAAGCAAATGGGTAAATAAACTGACTCAGTCAGACAATGAAAGACGACAACAGGGGAAACAAAAAACACTGAGACAATACATGGACACCGACCTACACTCTCTGAATACAGACTGCAGACATGATACTGAGTAAAAGAACCAGAGTATGCACTGAGCATGTGCTGTATATATGTCCACCTGTATGAAGTTCAGAAACAGGGAAACAAATCTCTGCTGTTCTCATCAAGACAGTGGCAACTGTGGGAGCCAGAGGGACCCCAGGGGCACCTGAGGAGGGATGCTGGATGCTGGGGGCCCAGGTGTGCTTGCAACGGACGTTCACTGAGCTGCCCACTTTCCAACTCTTTTCTCTGCCTGTGCTTCACCTGACGTCACACAGAAAGAAATCAACGCAGGAGATACTTGTAGGTCAAAATGTCACCAGTATGTGCTAGAGAAGCAGGCCTGGCGCTGTAGGTCCCACACCTGGCACAGAACTTGAATGAGCACATTTCTATTGCTGCCTCTGAGCACTAAATGCAGCTGTTGGCTGTGGAACGTCTCTGCCTGGGTTATACACTATCAGACTTGAAGGTGGACTACTTACATGTGTGTTTATCTTCTGGCTCCCCAACTAGCATGTGGTCTCACGGCTGACACATTGTAAATACTCAACAAATGTCTATTGGATGTGTTGGTCTCTATATCCTTCAAAACTGAGCAGAATTCACCTTCTCAAGGAGACATTCTTTCACCTTTCTTCAAAAAATTTTTTTTTTTTTATTTTTGGCTCTGCTGGGTCTTCGTTGCTGCATGCAGGCTTTCTCTATTTGTGGCGAGAGGGGACTACTCTTCCTTGTGCTGTATGGACTGACCATTCTAGTAGCCCTCACTGGAAGGTGGGCGTGAATTTGCTAAACTGCTAGTATGACAATGTCTGAAACTTCTTCTTTTTTATGATGGTGCATCAATTTCATCAGGTGGTTCTATAAATTTATTCTTCTTCAGTCACAAGTCATGTCCAACTTTTGGCAACCCCATGGACTGCAACACACCAGGCTTCCCCTGTCCCTCACCATCTCCCAGAGTTTGCCCAAGTTCATGTCATGTTGGTGATGCCATCCAACCATCTCATTCTCTGTTGTCCCCTTCCCCTCCCTACCCTGAATCTTTCCCAGCATCAGAGTCTTTTCCAATGAGTTGGCTCTTCTCATCAGTGACCAGAGTACTGGACCTTCAGCTTCAGCACCAGTCCTTCCAATGAATATTCCAGGTTGATTGCCTTTAGGATTGACTGGTTTGATCTCCTTTTGACTCAAAAATCTTCCTCAGCACCACAATTCAAAAGCATCAATTCTTTGGCACTCAGTCTTCTTTATGATCCAACTCTCACATCCATACATGACTGCTGCAAAAGCCACTGCTTTGACTATATGGAAGTTAACTAATCTCATATTGAAAAGGCTGCATCCAGACTTATACCATGTGGATCAATACTAGAAAGAATATTCTTGCAAAGCTTTCATTTCACAGAGATATTGTAATGCTCATTTTACATTCCTAGCTTCTAGATGTTGCCTAGCACATAATAAGTGCTCAAAGATACTTGTTGAGGAACTTCCCTGGTAGTCCAGTGGCTAAGACTCCAAGCTCCCAATGCAGGGGACCCAGCCCCACTGCTGGTCAGGGAACTAGATCTCACATGCCACAGCTAAGAGTTCAAATGCCCCAACTAAAGATCTCACATGTCGCAGGGAACACTGGTGCAGCTAAATAAATAATATTAAAAAAAAAACAAACAAAAAAAACTTGACTACATGGGAGCAGAATGAAATGGCCATTTTGTTGATCCAATCTCATGTGTTTTGTGTCTTTGATAATACTTATCAGCTTTCTTTTGAGCCATCAAACAGGAGGCGATTTGGGAATTCTCTGTTGGTTCAGTGGCTAGGACTCTGCACTTTCATAGCCAAGATCCCAGGTTCAATTCCTGGTTGGGGAACTAAAATCCCAAAAGCTGTGTAGCATTTCCCAAAAAAAAAAAAAAAGAACAGGAGGGAATCTGATGGCTGAGTGTGCTGCTGTTTTATCTGATACCATTTGACTGTGTTTCTGTGTCCTCTCCCATCACAGCTCACAAAAGGACGAAGGGCCAGGGGGGAAAAAAATCAAGGAAATCAAGTAACCTGTGTATGCTGTTTAACCAGTGGTGATTTTCACGAATGTGCCTTTTGCTTACCTAGCCCTCGAATACAATTCCATGTGACATCAAGAGGGGCTATGACATGAGCGATCAAAATCACACCCAGTTTCTTTCTTTTTTTTTTTTCCTGGCCACACCACAAATGGCATGTGGCATCTTAGTTCACCAGCCAGGGATGGAACAAGCTCCCCCTGCAGTGGAAGCATGGAGTCTTAATCACTGGACCACGAGGGGAGTTCCCACAACCGAATCTGAAGTCCATAAAGAAAAGTCAATAGAGGGGAAAGTGACCGAGCCGCGTGGGGCGGGTGTGTCAGGCAGAGCCCTCCTCGCCCCAGGAGCAGCTCTGCTGATAGCACCGGCCACACAGGCTCGGGGGGAAGTAACAGGAGGCAGATTCACCTCGAAGCTCCCTGGGGCCAGCAGGAAGGGGTTTTAGGTTGTTCTTCATTTGTTTCTGCTCAAGAACCAACTCAGGAATCTTCCCAGGTTAGATTTATTTTCTCATTCAACATGAGACCAGTTTTATTGAGTTATGTCTGTGGCGGGGGCGGGGAGGGGGGCAGAATACTCTTCCTTCAACGGTAAGATGACCAACACAATTATAGGCACTGCTTTTTTTTTTTTTTTTTGCAGACTGTGGAATCTTAATTTCCAAACCAGGGTTGAACCCGGGCCCCTGGCAGTGAAAGCCCAGATCCCTAATGACTGGCCCACCAGGGGATTCCCAGACACTGGTTTAAAATGAACACGTGTACCTCCCTGGTGTTCCAGTGGTTAAGAATCCGCTGCCAATGGAAGGGACGTGGGGCTCGATCCCTGGTCTGGGCAGATCCCTCAGGCTGCGGAGCAACTAAGCCCAAGCACCACAACTGCTGAGCCTGCACTCTCGAGCCGGGGCTCTGCAACAGGAGAAGCCACTGCCATGAGGAACGAAGAACTTTCTCTAATTTTAACACTGTCTCCAAAAGTAAATCAGCAGTCAATTAAAACGGACTCAAATGCATTCCTTTTTAGAGCTGAATAATACACAGCTCTTTATCCACTCCGCTGTTGACGGTCATCTAGGTTACTTCCATGTCCTAGCTATTGTAAATAGTGTTGCAATGAACACTGAGGTACATGTGTCTTTTTGGAATTTGCTGTATGATGCAGGGAACCCAAAGCTGGTGCTTTGTGACAACCTAGAGGGCTGGAACGGGGAGGGAGGTGGGAGGGAGGGGACATATGCATTCCTATGGCCAATTCAAGTCAATGTATGGCAGAAACCATCACAATATTCTAAAGATATTATCTTCTAAATAAAAATAAAAATGTAATATATAAAAGTTCATTCATTTAAAAGGCGAAAACTCAGGCAAACCTTATTTCTCCATGAGGAAGGACTTTTGAATATGTGTTTAAAGTTACTTATAGTAAGTTTTTTTTTTTTTTTTTTTAAAGTTACTTATAGTAAGTTTTATGCCACTACTAACAATTGTAACACATCAAAACATTGATGGTAGCCATAACAGCAGTATCTAAATCTTTGGGTCTATATATAGTGGTAAAAAGTGGAACATATCAAAAAGCTATCAATCAACACCACTAAATATTAATGACAAGTCTGGCTCTTTGGGTGCTGTTTAAACAGAGTATTAGGGCTCAGTCTGAGTTTGTAAAGGGCGTCCCTGGTGGCACAAATGGTAAAGAATCCACCTGCAATGCACCTGACGCGAGTTTGATCCCAGGGTCTGGAAGATGCCCTGGAGAAGGGAATGGCTCCCCACTCCAGTATTCCTGCCTGGAGAATTCCATGGACAGAGGAGATTGGTGGGCTACAGCGCATGGGGTCGCAAAGAGTTGGACACGATTGAGTGACTAACACTATCGCTTAGAATATGGAAAACTCAACAGTGCTGGTTTTTAAATCTGCTTAAAAGTAAGTTAGATGCAGAGAAACACCACTTAAAATACTATGTAAATTTTCATCATACACACGTAACACAAAAATATTTTCTTTTCAAAAAGATTTTCTCATCATCTTTAATGGGAAACAATGAAATGTCATGGAAACAGTCCAGTAGGGAAATGTTTACTATTTATCTTTCTAAATCCTATATTTTTCAAACAAAATCTGTTGATACTCTGCTTTTGCTTTCAAAAGTTGGTCATCATACACATTTGACCCATCTGAAGATCTTCGAGAAGACACTTGAAAGGCATCAGATGCCAATTCAGCCTCAACTGGAAAGAAAAGGAAAGAAGTATATTCTTTACCTAAAATACTTGAGTTAAGTATTAGTTACAACAAACCAACGAGAGAACGAAAAAATCTGAGACCTTTCCTAGTGTTCCAAAAAAATGAAATCTATCTATAGATGGCATGACGTGAAATACAAGATTACAATTCTATAATCTGCTCATGGTCGCACATGTGGCTGAGTAGCAGATTTCTGGTTTCCTCATTCTTCATTGGTTCACTAAGTAACTGTGTGCAAAGGTGCTGGGACAAGGACTGCAATTATAAGATGAAGGCGACCCAGGTCCACCCTGGAAAATGATATGCCCTCAACTGGAAAAACAGACAAACAGGCAACTTCCACACAGACTCATAAATACAAAACAGATATAAAAGACGGCACAGGGACACTCAGAAGGGACAGCCAGCTTCGTGTCAGGACTGCCAGCTTTCTGGTGGAGGTGCTGTGGAAGCAGATACCTGGAGGACAGGAAAAAGTACAGGAGATGGAGGGGAGACTCTCGTACAAAGACCGGAGGTGAGGAAGCGCAGCTGTGGGATCCTACAGTCTGGCTGGTTAGATGCAGAGCTGAGGGCAGAGGAGGGTGGTAAGGAGGTAAGGCCGCCTACTTTGGCAGGACCCAAACCGCTGTGGGTGTTTGGAGCTTTTCCTGAGGGTGAAAGATAAACTGGTGGCAAAGTCAGTGACAGAGAAATTTTAGTCACCCACCGAGTGACTGCTGCACACCCGTGACTGCTTGAGTCTGGGTTTCCAGCCTTAACTGCTACCAGCGCCTGAGAAGCGGGTGAACGCCACGTTTCCTGAGAACAGTGTCAGGTGCAGGCAGACAGTTCCACAGGGATGGAGGCAGTAGAAGAAGGAAATAGCCAGAAATGAAAGAAGTACATAGACCTTTAGAGATTATTTTTCAAGCTATGGAACATGATGAATCAATGAGGAAGAAGGATATTTTTCACTATGACCGCTCATGTGTTCACATTTCTCATTAGCTATGTGTAACAAAAAATATTTAACATGGTGTCTGTTATCCAAACAATGGAAAGAGATCCCGTTTACTGCTTACGGTATATTTCAGAAATCAATGTCCAAATTTAATTCGTACGTTTTGGCAACATACCTTTCCTTAGTTCTCTAGTTATACTCCTGTCCAACTCCCGTCTCATCTGAAATAAGTCAAATATTATTTATGTTTAAGACAAACAAGAGATACTATCATAGGAGTGACATCAAACTTATTAAATGTGACTTTTAAATAATACTTTTAGAGACCAGACCTAACCTCAAGATTACTTCAGTAGAAAAAGAAAATCACATAAATAAAAGAAAATGAATTCCTACTTATTCTCCTTACAGATAACAGAGCATATTTATGGAATGCTTTTTAGATTAATCTGACAAAAAGTACAATAAATAACAGTAATCGAGTACACGTAATTTGAAAGAATGAGGGAATGACCCATAATCATAGGAACGACCCACAAGATTACTATCTTCTCCCCTAACAGCTCCTTCCCTAATATGTACTTCTTAGACTTTTATTTTGATTTCTAGGTGAGGATCGTGTTCAAATGGAGGAAGTAGTCTGAAGTCGAATATTAAGAACGAGAGCACATCTGTGGTTTTCTATTTAACGAAAAGACAGAAACTTGAGAAAATTTACACACAAGAAACAGTGTACCAGCAAGTTTCAATTCTGACAATATTTACCGAGAGGGATTCTCTCGTCAGTGTTAGTTTCCAAACTATGTCCCATAGACGGGGAAGGTCCCACAGGGGTCACTGCAGGGCTGAGGAACAGAGAAGTCACAGCTGCAGGGCCTCTGGCCACTCTTCAGCTACAAGACTCTATGTTTGTCTCCGTTTTATGTAACACGGTTCCCTTCAGAAGTTTTTTTTTTTTTTTAAAGAAAGGTTCTTTTCTTTGGTGAAAAAACAGACTTTTTTTAAGGTATGTGAGTTATTGATTTAGTCAAACTTCCTAATTCTACAAAAGAAGTAACAAAGGCCATGTCCTTCTGACTGAGTCCAGAGTCCTAGGCCAGCTACATTCTCAGATTAAGAAAAAAACACATAGATTTTTAAATATAACATAGACAAAATGATCATGTAAAACTTTGTTATACAGCTGAATAGTGCTTGTGGTGTGACATGACTTTCTAGGTAAATTATGTGTTTTAAATGCATGAACAAGAATAAATCAATATCAAATTCCTATTTGTGGCAGTCAATATAGTTAATTTAGAAAGCATACATAGTTTTTAAACAGAGGGCAGGGAACTTGAAGGAGAGAATCTTTAGCTGAATCAAGCGGGCCAAAAGTGAAGAGATTCAACCTTAAAAGGATGTTCACTTCCTCTAGATAAAACCTGGCTTGCTACAATGACTCAGCAATGAATTATCCACATTTTGGGTTATTGAGGACAAAATTTAAAACACACAACAGATCTCTCTTTACTGTTTAGCATACTTCTATCCAGACTCTCATCATTAGTGGGTATATACAAAAAGCATGAGTGTAAACTCAACTATAATCTAAATCCGGTCAGAAGTTGCAGTTGAACTTCATTTCCTCAGCCTGAAGTTTCAAGGGGAGCATCCGCTACCCTCCTCAGGAGAAGCAAGATTTACCTAACGGGTGAGTTTGGGAGAAGGAACTAAGAAGTGCTTGCTTGGTTCCCAATCTCTTCTTTGAAAAGATGTATGTGCCCACAGCACCGTGAACTTGGGTCTGCGGTAGGCAGCCCACCCCTGGGATGGGGGTAAAGCCTTTGCTTCCTCCTCTTAGGCCTGTGTCTGCGTGGGCAGGTCTCTGACTTGGGATGAAGTGTTTGGAGGCCCGCTGTGACTGCACAGCTAAAGCACGCCCTCCAGGTTCATGGCTCCCAAGTACTACGACCCAACGTAGCCCCAGTGCTGTCGAAGAAACCTTAGATTGCTCTTCTGTGATGGCAAGAAGCCAAATGAGAAAACAGGTTGAGATTGCATTTAACAAGGGCTGCTTTTCTCTGCATCATCAACATCATGGAAACACCATCAAAAACCATAAACTCGTGTGCACTGACTGAAATGGATATTTTAATCACAATGATTACACAATGAAAACTAGCTGCAGTTTAAAGACTCCCCTTCATTGCTATCTCAGTCATCATTCATCCAGGTGAAGTCACGACAGAGACAAAAGTGAGCTTCATTTACAAGTTTTAAATATTTGATTTAACTACAAACTTAGAAACATTCTACAACTGCTCAGCAAGATATGTTTTAGACATTTAAATCAAAATTCTGTCAGTAAAATAGCAATTAAAGATGTACTCTTGTATAAGAAAGTAACAAAAAATGTTAACCTAAAACCCAAAATTAATCTTTTGATTATTACAAGTTTGGTTAATTCATAAAAATGACTTATCTAGGATTTCTTCAAATGAAACACATCCATATGTCATTAGTGTTTAGATGCCAGTCAGTCACTTATGGTTAGGGGTAGAAAAACTGTGGTGGGAGCAGCAGAGCCTGGAAATGATTATGAACCACTGCCAAAGTGAAATCAATTAAAAAGTTAATCAAACATCTGAAAGTACACTTTCGGTTACTAGACAGTAAGATGTCATTTCTAAAGTAGAATTTCAATGCAGGTTTTAAACAAATTTAAGAATTTAAAAAGTATCTCTTATAAACAAGAGATCTAGCACAAAAAAATCATTAAATGTCTCCTTGATTATCACAGTTGATTATGGTTTTACTTAGTACGCATAAATCAAAAAAACAACTCAGAAGTTCACCAAATTAAAAATAAGGATCATTTATATCAGAAATCTGAAACCCAGTGAAAAAAATAGAACAGAACTAACCTTGGTCAAGAAAGTCTCCACGCTGCCATTTGAATGGCGTGGAATTCAGGTAGAAAACCCTACGTTCGCTCCTGAAATAAGATTTGCATTGAACCCTGAGGTAGGATTGAAATTTCCAACAGAACAGGGCTCCAGGACTGACCTGCTGCTGAGAGTGCTGAGTAAAGATCTCTTCTGCTGTTTCTCCACCTCAAGTTCGGTGCTCATCTCTGCCAGCCTCTCATTATTCCTGGGGAAGATGGAAAACACCAATTTCATTCATGTTTCCCTGTGTGACTTGCATTTTGTAAGTTGCCGCACATAAATGGAATCCCCATCACCCTGTGTGAGCACTGGAAGCAGAGAGCAGACCTGCTGTAAACAGTGACAGCTCTGACCTTGTTCTAAAGAAGCTCACGTCTGCCTGGGGCTCCTCAGGTAACAAGTCACAGCTGGGAGAGGAGAGAAAGGGCGTCAGAGAGAAAGGGAGGCGGGCTCACAGTGACACCTGCCGCCTCTGGGACACGCCTGCCCCCAGGAAACAGGGATGAAGAAACACGCCATCCCACAAATCCATTTTCAAGCGTTTCCTTTCACCATTCTTATATATACCTTCCACTCATGACCGTGGAGAAATTAAGCACTTGGCTCTGAGGAATCACCTAGAGCCACAACCTTGAGGGCAATGGGTGACAAAAGGGCTAAAACAGCCCCAGGAACAATGACAAGTATGCTCTGCTTTTCCAAAGTTCATTTTATGTTACTTCATTTCTACGAAGGGCCTACATCAGCACCTGTATCTCATAATCAAAACAAAGAAAAAAATCTGAAGAGAATTTTTGGTTTCATTTCAAAAGGCAAAAAGTCAAAACAGCGTTCAGTGTATGTTTTTACAATGAGAGGCATCGCGCTCCCCAAGCAGGGAGACCGGTCCCAGCGACCTCCTTCCCCGGAAGCCACACCCCACACCCCAGCATCAAGTCCCACAGCCCTGAACCCTCTCTGGGAGCACCTGGGCTTCCCTTGAGTATGCTTATTTTGGGCATCGACTAGCGGAATGCGTCCTCGGGTCCCTGCTCCTTTGCTGTGCTCTCTGGGCTTGTGAAAGGTGTCCTAGGAGTGCTCTGCTTTCAGAGGCGGGGAAGCCTGGACTCGGCTGCAGGTGGGATCTGCCCTTTCCAGCCTCCATACAAACCCTCACTCAGGTCACCATGCCAGCGTCAGCCACTCTGGGAATTACCCTGCCTTTCACCCCTGTGTGAATCTTCCCCGATTTCACAAGCATGCTTTTACTTAGTGTAGGAAAACTTACAAGGATATCTTATAACTCATTTTTCTTAGGATGCCCTCTAGCAGTGACTGACTAGCTAGCTTCACTTCCTACTAATCTCAGGAACCTGGCTCTATAAAAACTAGGCTTCAGAGACAAATTAATGGACTAAATTTATCTTCTGTGATTCTGTGTTTTGACTTACATGTCTAGTTCATTTTCCAATGACTTTCTAACTTTTAGTTCCTCTAAGTAGAGTTTCTTATATTTTTCCATCTCTGCTTTCTTATAATCTTGTAAAGTTTCCGTCCTGGATAGTTCAGATTCCAAGTCTTTAATTCTGAGTTCCATCTGACTTCTTACGGAAGCAATATGCGCCTCTCGGAACTGCTCTGAGATTTCTTGACATGCTGCTCGTGTCTAAGTCAAATTTAAAAAGATACATTTTTTAAATGATTATAACCTGAATAATGATATTTGTTCCATTTAGTTTTGAGTCAGGAATTTAGAGAGTGATTTTAAATGTGAAAATAAGAAAAGAGGAACTTTAAAATAATCATCGTCAATGTGACATGAATTAAATCTGAATTATAAAATAAACGTGGAATCAATGTTATAGTAGTACTTAAGGAACCGGATGATTCAAAGACTAAGAGGATGAAGTGAAAATTTAGAAACTGAACAAGACAAGAATAATTCAAGAGGATGGTACCAGTTCTAAACCACATATTTGTTTTCCCCCCTCATAGTCTTGTGTATACCAATTGGTCTTATAAGTAAAAGGATTCTCTAGGGAGAAGCATTCTGAAAGATCAATTTAGTGATAACTGTGATGGAAACTGAAATATTTACAAGGAGAAACAAGTGTGCCCCTCCTTCCAGAAATCTACAGAACACACTGCTCTAAGGGAAGCAGAGGAAACACATAAGCTGTATCCATCCAAAATGTAATTTACACTGAGGTGAATTCAAGCACATGACAGATCAACAAATTAACCTGCAAAAATAGGTTGACTTCTTTCCATTTCTCTACGAGGTCCCGTCTCACTCTTTCTTCAATCTCCCGTTTATACTGCTCAACTTGAGGGTGTTCTATCATCTTCAGTTCCATATGACTTCTGAGTTTCACTACTTCTTGCTCCAACTTCTTGTTCTCTTTCTCTAGTTTCTCACACTTCCTTTGCCATCCTTTCATTGATAACAACTCCCGTTGAAGAACTTGATATGTTGCATCCAGGTGCAGACACTGTGAACACGCAGCTTCCAGCTCTGCTGGAAGATGATCAGTCTGCAAGAATAAAACAACACCATTTAGTTCTGAGGAAAGTGGACTGAGCACAGCCTCGCTCAAACCGAGGATCAAATATATACCATGGTATCTGTATTGGAGAATGTAGGGCCTGGAATAACTCAGAGAATCAAGAAAGAAGTTCAAACCACCAAGAGTCACAAAATATACTCTTCACTATCATCTTAGTCTCACAACATTTGCACTTGATTTTACACTCTTTTATTGTTCTACAGTAATACTTTTCTATCTTTCCTCTGTAGAATGACTGCAAGCCACCTCCTAGTAGAATGTCTCTTACCCCTTTCTCCCATCTTATCCCATGGTTTTTAAAGAAGTTTGAGGTATCCTGTATTGAGTTATCTAGGGCCGAGTTAGTAAATGTCTCCCAAAAGAAGATTGTGAAAATTAGACTCTAATGGTTAAATCTTGTAAATGTGGATTCTAATCCAATAAGCCTTTTCCTGAACTACAAACAGTTTTTGCTAATTTGAACTGCATTCCAAAGAGAAATGATTCACAAGGTTAAAGAAAGGTTAAAGAAATCCCATCTCCTAAGAGTTTAGTGAGATGATCCATACATTTTTCTGAACAACAAAAAAATGCCTCATTCTTGTAACCCTTTCTTACTTTCCACAGAATAAGAGACATACCAAACAAAAGAAAGAAAAAATATTTACTGGAATATCAGTGACACTGAATTGGAAAGAACTTTCCTTTAGACAGAATGATTACTTGGTAAGTCGACGTGATTGGAGCTCGTGGTTTTCAAACATGTCTCCAAATTCTTTGACACTTTTCTCATGAAATTCCCTCTCCTTAAGTATGTGTTAGTCCTAGTAACTGATTCCTCCTGGACAGAGTCTGGGGAAACTGCTGTGTGAGTTTTAAAGCTAAATAGCTTCTGAATGTTGCTCTGTGGGGAAGCCAACTCTCACACTCAGTCAACACGCTGTGAAGAAGCACAGCCCACACACAGAGCACGTGTCAGTGTCCCCACTGACCGCCCCCACCTAATGGCCCCTCCAAAAGCCAGCTCCAACACCAGCTCCAACAGATGACTCTGGTCCCCACCTTCACGACATCCCGGCTGATGCAACTGGAGGAGAAATGAGCGGGGCTCACTCACTGAGCCTTGCGCCAGCGCAGACTTGTGAACAAAGGAAACGCTGTTCTGAGTCACTGGGCTTTGAGGTGGTTTCTAATGCAGTTTGTTACCAATAAATAACTGGCACAGACACTGATATTAAACATGGGGTTCAGTTCAGTTCAGTCGCTCAGTTACGTCTGACTCTTTGTGACCCCATGGACTGCAGCACGCCAGGCTTCCCTGGCCACCATCAACTCCCAGAACTTGCACAACTCGTGTCCGTCGAGTCGGTGATGCCCCCAAGTTAGGTACTGCTGTTAAAAAAGAGCTGAAACATGTGAGAATGCCTTTGAACCTGGAGGTAGGTTGCACTTGAATGGATGCAGAGAAAGAAATGAAAACCCAATGGGCTTCATCACATTGTACACAGAAGCCTGATGGTCCTTGAAGATGCTGCCGATGATGGCTTCTAGGCAAGAGAAGAAACGGACACTGAAACATGGGAGGCGGAGACTCTTGCTCTAAAGCAGCTGAAAGTAAATCAATGAGAGGGATAAGCTATCAGAACAATTTAAAAGTGCTATTAAATATAAAGGAACCAAGACTCACTGCGTTCAATATCTGTATCCCCTTTACAGCATCTCCACATGTCCAATTGTCACAGGATGCTAAAGGACAGAAATGGCTTCTGGGCTAAGATCAAATCTAGGGTGCTGCCAGGAAAACACAGTCTAAAGGTAAAACCTGTAGACTGTAAGTGTAAGACCCTGGAAAGACTTAAGGTGGTGCCTCAGATTCCTTAAAGGATCTTAAGAGGAAAAGAACGCTAAAAGTGTCATCCTGCAAAGTTTCACAGGAAGCCCAAGGTGCAGGGCTTCCTTCAGAAAAGATTTTGGAGGGTAGCTTTTCCAATGGCGTGAACCCCAATCAAATTCACAGGACACTAAGAGCTTTAAAGAGAACCTTGGCAGCAAAAACACTGCTTGTTTGTTTGACCTAACAGAGACCAAGTGTGAGCCGCCCACTCATGTCTGCCTCTGTGCCCCATAGACTGAAGCCCACCAGGCTCTTCTGTCCATGGGATTCTCTGGGAAAGAACACTGGAGTGGGTTGCCATTTCCTTCTCCAGGGGATAGGGCTTCCCTGATAGCTCCGTTGGTAAAGTATCTGCCTGCGGTACAGGAGATTCTGGTTTGATCCCTGGGTCGGGAAGATCCTCTGGAGAAGGGATAGGCTACCCACTCCAGTATTCTTGGGCTTCCCTTGTGGCTCAGTTGGTAAAGAATCTGCCCACAATGCAGAAGACCTGACTTCCACTTTCACTTTCTCCGGGGGCTCTTCCCAACCCAGGGATCAAACCTGGGTCTCCTGCATTGCAGGCAGATTCTTTACTGTCTGAGACACCAGGGAAGTCCAACCGAGAGACCAAGACATACAAAATGAGAAGAGGCCTGGGGATTTTCTTAGAAGTTCAATAAAGAGGAATCTGGCTCAGGAACTATGAGTCACCTACAGACAGAGGGCATTTCTTATGAAAAGGACAGCACAGAGCTCAGACTGCAAGCACAGAAATAAAAAAATAATATTATCTTTCATGAGTTCACGAGGGATAAGCATTTGTAGTCAACGGAGTTTATAAACCTGATATCAGTAAGGACAGATTTCAAAATGAATGACTTTGCTTCAAACAGCTTAAAATGATTTTTCATCATTTCATCATTTTTCTGGAATTTAAACTGGTAACATTTATTTGTTAAATAGAGAGGTTTTTACACATAAAATTGACCATCTGGTGATGTCCATGTATAGACTCACCTACTGTGTTATTGGAAGAGGGTGTTTGCTATGACCAGTGTGTTCTCTTGGCAAAAATCTGCTTGCCTTTGCCCTGCTTCATTTTGTACTCCAAGGCCAAACTTGCCTGTTATGCCACATATCTCTTGAGTTCCTACTTTGCATTCCAGTCCTCTATGATAAAAAGTACACTTTTTTTTCCCCACGTTAGTTCTAGAAGGTCTTGTGGGTCATCATAGAACTGCTCAACTTCAGCTAAAGAGTTCTAAAGGACAGCACGGAGAGATAAGAAAGCCTTCCTCAGGGATCAATGCAAAGAAACAGAGGAAAACAACAGACTGGGAAAGACTGGAGATCTCGTCAAGTAAATTAGAGATACCAAGGGAACATTTCATGAGAAGATGGGCCAATTAAGGACAGAAATGGTATGAACCTAACAGAAAGCAGAAGATATTAAAAAGAGGTGGCAAGAACACAAAAGAACTGTACAAAAAAGATCTTCATGACCCAGATAACCATGATGGTGTGATCACTCACCTAGAGACAGACATTCTGGAGTGCAAAGTCAGGTGGGCCTTAAGAAATGAGCAAAGATAGTGAAGGTAATGGAATTCCAGTTGAGCTCTTTCAAACCTAAAAGATGATGCTGTGAAAGGGCCGCACTCAATATGCCAGCAAATGTGGAAAACTCAGCAGTGGCCACAGGACTGCAAAAGGTCAGTTTTCATTCCAATCCCAAAGAATGCTCAAACAACCGCACAATTGCACTCATCTCACACACTAATAAAGTAATGCTCAAAATTCTCCAAGCAAGGCTTCAGCAATACGTGAACGGTGAACTTCCAGATGTTCAAGCTGGTTTTAGAAAAGGCAGAGGAACCAGAGATCAAATTGCCAACATCGGCTGGATCATAGAAAAAGCAAGAGAGTTCCAGAAAAAACATCTATTTCTGCTTTATTGACTATGCCAAAGCCTTTGACTGTGTGGATCACAATAAACTGTGGAATATTCTGAAAGAGATGGGAATACCAGACCACCTGACCTACCTCTTGAGAAACCTATACACAGGTCAGGAAGCAACAGTTAGAACTGGACATGGAACAACAGACTGGTTCCAAATAGGAAAAGGAGTACATCAAGACTGTACACTGTCACCCTGCTTATTTAACTTAAATGCAGAGTATATCATGAGAAACGCTGGGCTGGAAGAGGAACAAGCTGGACTCAAGATTGCTGGAAGAAATATCAATAACCTCAGATATGCAGATGACACCACCCTTCTTACAGAAAGTGAGGAGGAACTAAAAAGCCTCTTGATGAAAGTGAAAGAGGAGAGTGCAAAAATTGGCTTAAAGCTCAACATTCAGAAAACTAAGATCATGGCATCTGGTCCCATCACTTCATGGGAAATAGACAGGGAAACAGTGGAAAGTGTCAGACTTTATATTTGGGGGGCTCCAAAATCACTGCAGATGCTGATTGCAGCCATGAAATGAAAAGACGCTTACTCCTTGGAAGGAAAGTTATGGCCAACCTAGATAGCATATATAAAAGCAGAGACATTACTTTACCAAGAAGGTCCATCTAAGTCAAGGCTATGGTTTCTCCAGTGGTCATGTATGGATGTGAGAGGTGGACTGTGAAGAAAGCTGAGCACCGAAAAATTGATGCTTTTGAACTGTGGTGTTGGAGAAGACTCTTGAGAGTCCCTTGGACTGCAAGGAGATCCAACCAGCCCATCCTAAAGGAGAACAGTCCTGGGTGTTCATTGGAAGGACTGATGCTGAAGCTGAAACTCCAATACTTTGGCTACCTCATGCGAAGAGTTGACTCACTGGAAAAGACCCTGATGCTGGGAAGGACAGAAGATGAGATGGCTGGATGGCATCACTGACTCGATGGACGTGAATTTGAGTAAACTCCAGGAGCTGGTGATGGACAGGGAGGCCTGGCATGCTGCGATTCATGGGGTCGCAAAGAGTCAGATACGACTGAGAGACTGAACTGAACCTTCTCATGGGGTAAGCATTATGACAGATGACATCAGAAACCCCAGATGTTCCTCTCCTTACCCCAACTGACTGCTCTACAAATACTATGACACCCACCAGATTATTTTCTCTACCAAAATGTTCTAGAAAAAAAAAAATTATCCCTGGGAGTTTAGAGCACTACTGAAAAACTAAGACATTTAAATTAATCGCTATATTCTGAAATTTGCTTGCATGACTTCTACATGCATGAATTATCACTTGGGAAGGGAAATATGAAAGTCTAGATTTTAGTAGAACCTCATTTAGATAGGTTACAAGTACAAACAGGAGAAGCTACTTCTATTCTGTTTGTTAAACAGCTAAAAGCAAATGACTGTTTCAATTCAGTTCCTTGGAAGAAAAAGGGAGAAAGAGCAAGAGTAAACCTGTAGGGAAATGATCATGAATGAAAGCCACAAACACACTAAACAGAAAGCCATGATCAAACATGGTCACAACAGAGGCAGAGAGAGATGGACTTAAAGAATAGACACTGAAGGAAAGCATTCTGCAAGGAAAAATTAGGTTAACAGTAAAAAAAAAGCAAAAAAAATGGGGGAGGAAAAGAAAGCAGAGAGAGACATTCCTAGTCAAGTACAAACTTAAGGGAATAAAATAAGCATAATAAGGCTTGTGGAAAAACACGCACAAATAAAATGTATATACAATAGATCAGTAATACATCAGTATTCTTAAGGATATACTATGAACAAAGCCTCTGTTTTATATGCTTTTATTAATATATAAATTACGCATCTATACTGTTCTGCAAATTTTATGAAAATATCAACATACGTTGTCTATAAAACATATACTTAAGACAGAGGCTTTTGTTCATAATATATCCCTAATATAGCGATCTGTATTACTCCAAAACTTTTGCTTATAAATACTACCGTATTAAAGTTGAATATTGCCACTGTAAAAAGTGTCATTTGATTAGCCACACATGGTCATCTGTCACTACCTGAATGTTGTAAAGTATTACTTGAGAGAGAGAAAAATTGATTAAGAAATATTCCTGACTATTCACTGGGAAAAAGAACTGGTAATCAAAATTCTGAGGAGAATGTATGGCTTGAAAAGAAACATTTAATGGAACAGAAGATGGGGCAAAAAAGGTCAAAAATTTTCACCTAAATTTCTCATCTCACAACCAGTGGACAGTGAAAAAAATACTGTAACCTTTCACTTTTCACATATTTCTTATTTATTTCCTTGTTATGCAGGACCCCCTTCCTCAACATAACACAACTGAACTATATTACCTGTAACATTACATAGGATATGGTTTGTCTCTTCATTTATTCACATTCAATAACTATTAACACGGTTCTTACACTCGAGACCTATGCTACCTGCTCCAGGAGATGCACAACTGTTTCCTGAACCCCACTAGCTTACACTGACACGGGGCTCTAAGATGAACACTTAAATCACAATAACACAAAAGGTCTGAAATCTGAAGGCTTAGAATGTGACACAGGACACGGGGTAGGTCTTTTTAAAAATACAATAGAAAAAAAAATCCCGAGTTGCACTTTTATCTCACGGTTATTAAAAGTCTCTGCTTCTATGAAGGGAAAGTCGATCAGTCGTGTCCGAATCTTTGCAACTCCATGGACTCTATGGTCCATGGAATTCTCCAAGCCAGAATACTGGAGTGGGCAGCTGTTCTCCAGGGGATCTTCCCAACCCAGGAATTGAACCCATGTCTCCTACATTACAGGTGAATTCTTTACCGACTGAGCTACAGGAGATAGGATCATTCTGGAATTCTATTAACAGTAAGCTAAAGAAAATAGAGCAGAAAGCCTCTTCATCACAAGAGGCAGAATGGTGTAGGGGTTAAAGACACGGGCTTTGGACCTATGGGCTTACATCCCAGTCCTACCACTTCAGCCTTTCAACCTTGAACAGACGACCTGAACTTTCAAACCCTCAGTTTCGCCATTGTTGAAATGGGGCAATGGTCTCCATCTCTGAGGCTGCTGAGGACTCATACTTGTGTCATTTGCCCGGGGCCTGGTACCTAGCCTCCTTGAATGTGAGTGGCTTTCACTGTCATGGAGACAGAGCAGTAGCACTGACTGCATCCTACTGGATGCCAAGCACACAGTGGGTCTCCTTTTATAGCAGCCAAGCTGAGGCTGAGGGGTAGCAGGCACAGGGTAACATGGATAGAGGTCACTGCCTACAGGACAGCTTATGGGCTCTAAGGTGACACCCCCGAGGCCGAGGCCCCATCACTGAACTGGCTGTGTAGAATTAGGCAGTCACTTCACTTCTCTGGACCTTTGTGTCCTACTCTGTCACTGCCCAAGCTGTGTGGAGTATGAAATGAGACACCACACATAAAATACTTGGCCCAGGGCCTAAGGATGGTGGTGATGGTCATGCTTTTCCCTGTTGCCCTTACCACAACTCTTCCTACCCCTTCTCACCATGTTCTGCCCAGCGCTTTAGTCCTGGGGCCACTGCTGTGGAGCATCTGGGCAAATTTGCTTTCCCTTCTCCAAGTCCTGGGCTCAGTTCTGGGCTCAATGCCAGTCTGTACCAGCCTCAAGACACTGCCCATTGCAGCATTCCCTCACATCTCTGTTGCTTCAGGTCTCAGTTCACAATCAGAGATTCCTTCCATATACCCATGTTACCCACTTTACCGTAGGGAAATGGGCCCAGAGAGGGCACAGTTCTCCCTTAGAGACACACAGCAGAGTGCATTCCTGGATGGGTTGTGAAACTGAGGTCTTTCACTGTCTCTTCTGGGAAGCCTGGATGTGGATCCCACAGTGCACTGCTGGGCCAGGGCCAGGTCAGCACCATTTACAGTAAATACCAGGCATACCACATCTGCCAGTCCACCCCTCATTACCCACACACTGCCGCTCTTCACTAGATTCCCTCTCCAATGGGCGTTATGCAGGGCTTGGGGGTCACAGAGTACACAATAGGACAGTCACACATTATCAAGCCTTCAAGGAGGCCAGGCCCACCCCCACCCCTTCACACAGGACCCTTTCTTCGGGACCCCATCCTCAATTCCACCGCTCTTCTGCCGTTGTTAAAGCCCCTCCCCATAATTCAAGCCCGTCCATAGACTATGGGTCCCTTGCGCGCCTCCACCGATACACTCTAGCCACACCTCTTTCCCCTCCGTGGCCGCTCCTCTCCAGCCACTGTCCTCTATCTGGTCACGCTCCAACCCCTAACCCCGCCTCCGGGCTGACCACGCCCCCTTGACAAACAGCCCCGCCCTCACCATCAGGCCCGCCTCTCAGTTGCAACTCAGGTTCCCTCTGGCCTCCCCATCCCGTCCCTCCTCTCTGATACCGCCCCTCGCCCCGCCTCTCCCGACTGCGGCCTTAGGGGCTCCCCCAGGCCAGTTAACCAGGAGACCCACTGAACTCTTCCGTGGGTCTCAGCGAGCCGCCCTCGCGTTCACTTAAAGGGGAGATGCCGGCGAGGGTGGGCCCACACGACCGGCTTGAGCCCCGCCTGGGCGCCTGTGCCTGCTATTCATGTTTTATTTAAGTTCTGTGATTACTGACATTCAGTTAAATAACTTTAAAACGGCCAGTAAAGTGCTCTATAAGGGGAATTATAAGCGGGTCCGAAACCAGCTAAGGCTTTTGCAGCCTATCAAGTCTGTGGGGCGCTGGATCCCAGGAAGGTGTCCAACAGCCTTGGAGGGGAGACTCACAGGAGGGACCCCTGCCAGGCCCTTCCTCCCTGCTTACCTGTTCATCTTGTCCTTGTCATTCAGGCCACTCTTCCCGAGCAACAGGACCTGCTGCACTTTAGCTACGTTGCCTACGCTGGCAGCTCTGTGGATCTTTCCGAGGTCCTTGTCTCGGATGCGGTACCCGGGCTGAAAGTTGATTCTATGACTGCCGTCTCTCCCCGGGCTGATGGAGGAGCCGAAGGGCGAGCTGCCCTTCTTACTCCTGAAGCCAAAAGTCTTCTTCATCACAGAGCCTACAGACTCCAAACACACCTCACCTCCCCCTCGGCTCTTCACAGGCCCCTAAACCCAACAGGAGCACTAGAGGTAAGCCAGAGCCGGCCCGCCACAACCTCCCAGCTGGGAAGCTCAACGGTTTAGAATCTTACATCCCAGAATGATCGTTGCTAAGCAACGATCGTTGCTAAGCAACACGTTGCTAAGCAATGTGTTCACCTCTAAACACATTGCCTGTGTGCCAGAATGCCCAGGGTGCACGTGCAAGAACTGGAAGTGCATTTTTTGAAAGAAACAAATATTATCAATAAAGCCTACCTAAGGTAAGAGGAAATGAGAGGAAACTGAAATAAACACAGAAAGGAAAGCGACATTACAACAGATACCTCAGAAGTAAAGAAGCATAATCATGAGGGACTATTATTATTGATGAACAATTACAAACTGGAAAACTTAGAAGAAATAGATAAATTCTGAGAAACATACATGCTGTCAAGACTAAAACAAGAAAAAATACAAAAGTAGAAAAACTCAAAACTCCAGTAATAAATAAGGAGATTCAAATATTAATTAAAAAAAAAAAAAAACTCCCCAAAGTTAAAAGTTTACGATCAAACGGATTCAAAGCTCAATTCTACCAACATTCAAGTAAGAACTAAAAGTAAGAGTATGCATAAAAACACTTGACAAAATTCAAAATCCATTTATGGTAAAAAAATTTTCAATAAAATAGAAATTTACTCAATACAATAAAGGCCATTTATAAAAAGCATGAGAAGTGAAAGTGATGGTCACTCAGTCGTATCTGACTCTTTGCTATGCCATGGATTATACAGTCCATGGAATTCTCTAGGCCAGAATATTGGAGTGGGTAGCCATTCCCTTCACCAGGGGGCCTTCCCAATCCAGAGATAGAACCTAGGTCTCTCGCAATGCACGCAGATTCTTTACCAGAGGAAAGCACCAAGGAATTCCTAAGCACCAAGGAATCCCAAGAATACTGGAGTGGGTAGCTGATCCCTTCTCCAGTGGATCTTCCTGACCCAGGAATCAAACCAGGGTCTCCTGCATTGCATGTGGATTCTTTACCAACTGAGCTAACAGGGTATCTAGTCTTGCTTGGGAAAACAGCGTCTGACAGTAGGAAAAGCAGGGACCAAGAGGCTTTGAACAAGATGGCTGCCATCTTTAAAGACAAAGAAGCCCTCTGTCCTGCGACGGATTCACGCTGATGTTTGGCAGAAACTAACACAACACTGTAAAGCAATTATCCTTCACTTCAAAATATATTAAAGAAAAAAAAACCCTCTCCCTCAACTATGCTGCCCCCTTCCCCTGCAGCCTGAACGGTGCTCAACCCAGAACCAAACACCCTGAAGGAGCTGCCCAGCCCCACGCTCTCCTCCTCGCCGCAGCCTAGATTCTGCTCCCTCACTCTGTGGAACTGTTCTCCTCTCTGCCACGGACTCGAGAGGAGATGAAATCAAACGGCTCGCCTACAGTGAAGGGGGAGAGCCCTCAGCACTTCAGGTCCCGGGTGCCAGGTGGTAAGGTTCAGAGAAAGCTGCCAGGGACATTACCAGGGTACAAACATCACGTGGTGAGGCCACGAGCTGGACCCTCACTGGAGGGAAAAAGAGCGCAAGACCCTGAGTCACGGGTCTGTCCCCACAGGTGGGGAGGGGGCGGGTTGGCGTGCATGCGGTCACGGGCTGTGGTCACTTCCCCACGGTGAGGGGACTCCTGCCCTGTGTCTGTGCGGCGGACACTGCGCTGTGATTAAATGTAACCTGGGTGTGGAGAACAGCTGGAGCGCATGTTCAACCTGCCTCAGCCTGGCTCCCAGGAAAGAGCAATGAGTGTTTTTCTCTTCCCAGCTAGTGGCTAAGGCTGGGAAGAAGCAGGGAACATGCATTGGCTCAAGAGCACATTCTGATCCAAACTCACAGTGTAATGTAAACCTATCATTTCTGATCCCGCAGGACAGGCAACACTTTAGTCGCTCAGCCATGTCCAAGTCTCTGAGAACCCATGAATCGCAGCACGCCAGGCCTCCCTGTCCATCACCAACTCCCAGAGTTTACTCAAACTCATGTCCATTGAGTCGGCGATGCCATCCAACCATCTCATCCTCTGTCATCCCCTCCTCCTCCTGCCCCCAATCCCTCCCAGCATCAGGGTCTTTTTCAAAGAGTCAACTCTTCACATGAGGTGGCCGAAGTACTGGAGTTTCAGCTTCAGCATCAGTCCTTCCAAGAAACCCCCAGGACTGACCGCCTTTAGGATGAACTGGTTCGATCTCCTTGCAGTCCAAGGGACTCTCAAGAGTCTACTCCAACACCACAGTTCAAAACCATCAATTCTTTGGCGCTCAGCTTTCTTCACAGGCCAACTTCACAGTCCAACATCCATACATGACCACTGGAAAAGCCATAGCCTTGACTAGCTGGACCTCTGTTGGCAAAGTAATGTCTCTGATTTTAATATGCTATCTATGCTGATCATAACTTTCCTTCCAAGCAGTGAATGTCATTTAATTTCATGGCTGCAGTCACCATCTGCAGTGATTTTGGAACCCAAAAAAATAAAGTCAGCCACTGTTTCCACTGTTTCCCCATCTATTTCCCATGAAGTCATGGGACAAGATGCCATTACCTTAGTTTTCTGAATGTTGAGCTTTAAGCCAACTTTTTCATTCTTCTCTTTCACTTTCATCAACAGGCTTTTTAGTTCCTCTTCACTTTCTGCCATAAGGGTGGTGTCATCTGTATATCTGAGGTTATTGATATTTCTCCCGGCATTCCAGCTTGTGCTTCTTCCAGCCCAGCGTTTCTCATGATGTACTCTGCATATACGTTAAATAAGCAGGGTGACAATATACAGCCTTGACGTACTCCTGTTCCTGTCTGGAACCAGTCTGTTGGTACATATCCAGTTCTAACTATTGCTTCCTGACCTGCATATAGGTTTCTCACGAGGCAGGGCAGATGGTCTGCTATTCCCGTCTCTTTCAGAATTTCCACAGTTGATTGTGATCCACACAGTCAAAGGCTTTGGCATAGTCAATAAAGCAGAAATAGATGTTTTTCTGGAACTCTTGCTTTTTCTATGAGCCAGCAGATGTTCGCAACTTGATCTTTGGTTCCTCTGCCTTTTCCAAAACTAGTTTGAACATCTGGAAGTTCACAGTTCACGTATTGCTGAAGCCCGGCTTTGAGAATTTTGAGCGTTACTTTACTAGTGTGTGAGATGAGTGCAATTGTGTAGTAGTTTGAACATTCTCTGGCATTGCCTTGCTTGGGGACCTTTTCCAGTCCTGTGGCCACTGCTGAGTCTTCCAAATTTGCGCGCATATTGGGTGCAGCACTTTCACAGCACCATCTTTCAGGATTTGAAATAGCTCAACTGGAATTCCATCACCTCCACTAGCTTTGTTCATAGTGATGCTTTCTAAGGCCCACCTGACTTCACACTCCAGGATGTCTGGCTCTAGGTGAGAGATCACACCATCGTGATTATCTGGGTCGTGAAGGTCTTTTTTGTACAGTCCTTCTGTGTATTCTTGCCACCTCTTCTTAATATCTTCTGCTTCTGTTCGGACCATACCATTTATCGAATCCATCTTTGCATGAAATGTTCCCTTGGTATCTCTAATTTTCTTGAAGAGATCTCAAGTCTTTTCCATTCTGTTGTTTTCCTCTATTTCTTTGCATTGATAGCTGAGGAAAGCTTTCTTATCTCTCCTTGCTATTCTTTAGAACTCCGCATTCAAATGCGAATATCTTTCCTTTTCTCCTTTGCTTTTCACTTCTCTTCTTTTCACAGCTATTTGTAAGGCCTCCTCAGACAGCCATTTTGCTTTCTTGCATTTCTTTCCTATGGGGATGGTCTTGATCCCTGTCTCCTGTACAATGTCATGAACCTCCATCCATAGTTCATCAGGCACTCTGTCTATCAGACCAAGTCCCTTAAATCTATTTCTCACTTCCACTGTATAATCCTAAGAAATATGATTTAGATCATACCTGAATGGTCTAGTGCTTTTCCCAACTTTCTTCAATTTAAGTCTGAATTTGGCAATAAGGAGTTCATGATCTGACCCACAGTCAGCTCCCGGTCTTGTGTTTGCTGACTAACAGGAGCTACCTCAAGTCCGAGGTCAGGGAAGGCGACTGAGAGGAGAAACCCCACGTCCAAGGAGCGGCAGCTGCGTCGGCACAGAAGGGCCGAGACGAGCTACTCCACGTTCAAGGTCAGGAGGGGCAGCCATGAGGAGATACTCCTCGTCCAAGGTAAGGAGCAGCGGCTGCACTTTGTTGGAGCAGCCATGAAGAGATACCGCACGTCCAAGGTACAAAAAACCCAAGTAAGACAGTAGGTATTGCGAGAGGGCATCAGAGGGCCAACACACTGAAACCATAATCACAGAAAACTAGCCAATTTGATCACATGGACCACAGCCTTGTCTAACTCAATAAAACTAAGCCATGCCACATGGGGCCTCCCAAGACAGACGGGTCATGGTGGAGAGGTCTGACAGAATGTGGTCTACTGGAGAAGGGAATGGCAAACACTTCAGTATTCTTGCCTTGAGAACCCCATGAACAGTATGAAAAGGCAAAATGATAGGATACTGAAAGAGGAACTCCCCAGGTCAGTAGGTGCCCAATATGCTACTGGAGATCAATGGAGAAATAACTCCAGAAAGAATGAAGGGATGGAGCCAAAGCAAAAACAATACCCAGGTGAGGATGTGACCGAATAGCAGCAAGGTCCGATGCTGCAAAGAGCAATATTGCATAGGATAATTCATTAGGTCCATGAATCAAGGCAAATTGGAAGTGGTCAAATAGGAGATGGCAAGAGTGAATGTTGACATTCTAGGAATCAGCAAACCAAAATGGACAGGAATGGGTGAATTTAACTCAGATGACCATTATATCTACTACTGTGGGCAGGAATCCCTTACAAGAAATGGAGTAGACATCATGGTCAACAAAAGAGTCCCAAATGCAGGACTTGGATGCAGTCTCTGTGAGGCTGCCAGAGTTAATACCATGACGGGCGGCCTGGACCTAAGTTTTAGCTTCCCCCGAAATGGTAAGATTCCCTACCCCCATCAGGTAACCTGGAGCCAGCCAATCAATATGCGCCCAGTAAGAACAAAGGGAGAGCTGAAAAGCCCGCGAAAGTCTGTACCGATAGAATTACTTTGCAAACATGTAACCAATCCGCTTAAGCCAGCTACTAACCGCTTTTGCATATCTTATAAATTTGTGTACCAAGCTTGAGCCAGGGCTTTTCTGACCCTGCACCACTGTGATGTTTGTGGCAGAAAGCCCTGGCTCGAGACAGTAATAAACTTCCCTTTTTTGCGAGTTGCATTGTCTTGGAAGCCTTCTCTCTTCCCGCTCGGGGATTCGGACATCGGGCATAACATTTGGGGGCTCGTCCGGGATCCCTTGACAGGGAGAAGAGAACGCTTACAGGACAAAGGGGAAGGATAAATAATAACACCGGTGCTCAGGAAGCAGGGGGAGCAAGCCGGCGTAAGGCCGGGGCCAGCGGACGCGCTGGGCGGCAGCCGACTCCGCGAGAAGGCTTTTTTATAAAGGGGGAGCAAGCCGGCGTAAGGCCAAGGCCAGCGGACGCGCTGGGGGGCAGCCGACTCCGCGAGAAGGCTTTTTTATAAAGGGGGAGCAAGCCGGCGTAAGGCCAAGGCCAGCGGACGCGCTGGGGGGCAGCCGACTCCGCGAGAAGGCTTTTTATAAAGGGGGAGCCAAGCCGGCGTAAGGCCAAGGCCAGCGGACGCGCTGGGGGGCAGCCGACTCCGCGGAAAGGAAAGTTCCTCTCCCGACCCCGAGCCTGGTGAACAGCGGACGTCATTCGGTAAGGTGAATCTGCTACCGGGAGGCAAGAAAATTCAGGGGGCCCGAAAACCCAGCGCTGTGTCGTCGGCCGACGTTTGTTTGTCCGTGTGTTTGTCTTTGGCTCTCCGTGTTTTTGTGTGTGTGTGTGCCGGCATTGTCTCTAGTCTCGTTCTCTTCTGGTGCATCGTTCTTTCTCACTTCTGACTTATTCTCTCTCTTCCTTACCGTTTATTCTTTGACCATGGGGCAGGGAGAATCTACCCCACTTTCTCTCATGACTGACCATTTTTCGGATGTCAGGGCCAGGGCCCATGACTTGTCTTTGCTAGTCAAAAAAGGTAAATTAATAACTCTTTGTTCTGCAGAGTGGCCCGCCTTTCAGGTTGGATGGCCTCCGGAAGGCACCTTTCAACTGTCCATCATACAGGCTGTGAAGGAGAAGATTATGGCTCCTGATCCCTGGGGCCATCCGAGTCAAGTCCCCTATGTCATGGTCTGGCAGGATCTAGTAGAAAATCCGCCTAAATGGTTAAAACCTTTTGTTTACAAACTTCCTAGTTCCTCCAGTTCACAGGTCCTGGTGATGGAGACCCCCCCGGAGGAAACCAAAAAGAAAGAGGACCCAAAACCAGTCCTTCAGGAATCATCTTATCCAAACCTGATAGATCTAGAAACGGAGATAAGGCCTCCGCCATATGTGCCCTCCTTGCAATCCCCTCCGAGGAGAGAAGCTCCCACAGGTGAACCGAGAGGATTAAGAGGGCCAACGGGAACCGACCGTGAGGGGGGACCGGCATTGGGGACCCGGGGGAAAACTAAGGGAGATAGGGGTAAGCAAGACCCTGGGGACCCAGAGTTACCTTCATCCACTGTTCAGGCGCTCCCCGTCCGAGTGGGACCAACTAACCCAGACGGAGAGCGAACCTATCAGTACTGGCCCTTTTCCACGAGTGACCTGTACAATTGGAAGACCCAAAACCCTCCTTTCTCAGAGAAGCCCCAAGGCCTCATTGACCTCTTAGATTCCATTTTGTTTACTCATAATCCCACCTGGGATGATTGTCAGCAGCTGTTGCAGGTGCTCTTCACCACGGAAGAACGGGAGCGAATTCTGGCAGAGGCGCGGAAACGGGTACCAGGGGTCGACGGGAGGCCAACCGCCCAGCCTCATCTTGTGGACGAGGGGTTTCCTCTGTTGCGGCCTAACTGGGATTTTGAGCGGGTGGAAGGTAGGGAGCGTCTCCGAGTGTACCGCCAGACTCTAATGGCTGGCCTGCGGGCTGCAGCAAGAAAGCCGACAAATCTGGCAAAGGTAAATTTAGTAAGGCAAGAGCCCACTGAAAGCCCGGCAGCCTTCCTAGAGAGGCTGATGGAAGCTTTCAGGCAATATACACCTATGGACCCCCAGGCTGAGGAGTCACGCGCTGCAGTTTTGTTAGCGTTTGTGAATCAGGCAGCCCCAGATATTAGGAAGAAATTACAAAAGGTAGAGGGATTGGGAGAACAGACAATACAGGATTTACTGAAAGTAGCTGAAAAGGTATTTAATAATAGGGAGACCCCAGAAGAAAGGGAAGAGCGAATTCGGCGGGAGGAAAGGGAATTAGCGGAAAAGATCAGGAAAGAAGAGAGGGAACATAGGGCGAGGGAAAACCAGAAGAACCAGAAGGAGCTAGCCCAGATTCTTTTTGCGGGGTTAAAGGCCGGAACAGAATTGAGGGAACCTCGAGACCCCCGGACGGGAGAAAAAGAAAAACCAAAAAGGCAGGCCCTAAAGAAGGATCAGTGCGCCTACTGCAAAGAACAGGGGCACTGGAAAAACGAGTGCCCTAAGAGGGACTCAAGGAGAGGAATGACCCAGAGAGAGAAAATCCCCCCCGGAACTCGAGTTCTATATGCGGGGGAAGACAGTGACTAGGGGAGTCGAGACTCGGCACCCCTCCCCGAGTCCTGGGTAACCATACATGTGGAGGGGAAACCCGTTGGCTTCATGGTGGATACTGGCGCCCAACACTCTGTTTTAAATCAAAAACTGGGACCAATGTCTAAGAAAGCCAGCTTAGTGCAAGGAGCCACGGGGACAAAAAGATATTGTTGGACCACAGAACGGAAAGTAAATCTAGGGACCCACCAGGTGTCCCATTCGTTTTTGGTGATACCAGAATGCCCAGCCCCTCTACTTGGAAGAGACTTGTTGACTAAAGTTAATGCTCAGATCCATTTTGACCCAGGGGGAATGTCAGTCACGGATGGACTTGGACAACCGATACATGTCTTGTCCCTAGCCTTAAGGGATGAATACAGACTTTTTGCGCCTAAGCCCTCAGAGACCATAGCACTAGATGTACAACCGTGGGTCCATAAATATCCATTGGCCTGGGCAGAAACAGCAGGAATGGGACTAGCTAAACAGAGACATCCGGTCGTCATCGAGCTAAAGGCCGAGGCAGTTCCTGTGAGGGTGAGACAGTACCCTATGAGCCAAGAAGCTCGGCGGGGGATCACTCCCCACATTCGACGGCTCATGGAGGCCGGAATTCTCAGGCGATGCCGATCCCCTTGGAACACCCCCTTACTGCCGGTGAAGAAGCTAGGGGGGACAGATTACAGACCTGTCCAAGACCTGCGAGAAGTCAACAAACGGGTCGACGGGATTGGACCCTGGGTTCATTGCAATCACGTGCGGCAAGCCACATCGGAAGAACAGGAAAAAGCGCGAGCAGAATGGAAGGCGAGTCCTCACCCGTCAAATCCTTTGAAACTGAAACTTGTCCGCTGGGAGACCTCCTAATTCTCCTGCTGATGGCAGCTCTCATCGACCCAGGAGCGACCAGTCATAACCCCCATCAACCTGCTAAGATCACATGGAAACTCAACGACGGGCAAACTCATGAGCTGCTCAATGAGACCTCAGGAATCCACCCTCCAAACACCTGGTGGCCGGACCTGAACTTCGACCTCTCAAGCCTCTTCGCAAAGCAGGACGGTCTCCATGATAAGTACTATAGGGATGGGATAAAAAGCCATAGGTTGGGGTTTTGGGCTTGCCCGGGCTATGTAAAAAATAACTGGAAAACCTGTGGTGGCATAGAAAGCTATTATTGCAGGAGCTGGAGTTGTGTGACCTCTTGTGATGGACCCCAGAGGTGGGATGTCGGAAACAGAGATCTAGTTAGCTTCACCTTCAAGGACCGTAGACACCAGGGGCCTCAGGTACGAGTACAATTTAACCAGGAACGGGCGAAGAAAGAAAACCGCTGGACCTCAGGACTGACTTGGGGTTTTCAGCTCCACGTAAATTGGCCCGGCCCCTACCCAGGCGAGCTTTTAATCATTAAACAGGTTATTGAGCCGGTGCAGGTACATAGTTTAGGTCCCAATCTGGTCAAAGCATTACAGGGGCACAAGGCGACCCCCAAGCCAACCCCCTTCAGACCAAGCTTGCCAGGAACATTTAACATCTCCTCTACCCCTAGCCTCAGAGGCAAACTGACAGAAACCCCTGGCCCTCTGGCTGTTACCATTAGCTCAGCAATTCAGGACCCCCTATGGGCCTTAGTGAATGCAGCCTTTACGGTCTTAAACCATACCAACCCTAATGCAACCCAGTCCTGTTGGCTTTGTTATAATCTTCACCCCCCCTTCTATGAGGCCATAGGCCTCAATGTCTCTTACTACTTATCTTCAGGCCAGAACCCACCCCCATGCCGATGGGAAGAACGCAAGGTTGGCCTCACAATGAATGAAGTTTGGGGACAGGGACTCTGTTTGGGCACAGTGCCACGTGATAAAACTTCCCTCTGTGCCCGGACTATTAGTAACCTACGCTTATATGGCAAAAATTGGATTGTGCCAGAGGTTGGGGGCTGGTGGATTTGTTCACATACTGGGCTAACCCCATGTTTAAATGTGAAGGTTTTTAACCAGAGTCAAGAATTCTGTGTTCTGGTTGCTGTAATGCCAAAAATCTTATACCACTCTGAAGAGGTTATGTACTCACATTGGGACCGAGAATTGCCAAGACAAAAGAGAGAGCCAATCAGTGCGATCACCATGGCAGCCTTGTTCAGTCTTGGGCTGGCAGGAGCAGGGACAGGAATAGCTTCACTATCTCTGCAAGGCCAAGGGTTTTCTTCCCTACGAGCCGCCATAGATGAAGATATAACTCGCATAGAAGAATCAATCAGCCACTTAGAGAAGTCTCTGACTTCCTTGTCTGAGGTGGTCTTGCAGAATAGGAGAGGATTGGACTTGATTTTTCTCCAACAGGGTGGGGTCTGCGCGGCTCTGGGAGAAGAATGTTGTTTCTATGCAGACCATACAGGAGTGGTAAGAGAATCTATGGCAAAAGTAAGAGAAGGGCTGGCGCAACGAAAGAGGGAACGGGAGGCCCAGCAGGGATGGTTTGAGTCTTGGTTTCAACGCTCCCCCTGGCTGACCACCTTAGTTTCCACCCTCCTGGGCCCGCTTATAGTGCTATTATTAACACTCACATTTGGCCCTTGTATTTTAAACCGGCTAATGTCATTTATTAAAGAACGTCTAAATACCATTCAGATTATGGTATTGAGGCAGCAATATCAGATGGTAGCTCAGGATGAAGAGAAGGATTCCTCTACAGGAACAAGAAGACAGGGGGGAATGTGAGGCTGCCAGAGTTAATACCATGACGGGCGGCCTGGACCTAAGTTTTAGCTTCCCCCGAAATGGTAAGATTCCCTACCCCCATCAGGTAACCTGGAGCCAGCCAATCAATATGCGCCCAGTAAGAACAAAGGGAGAGCTGAAAAGCCCGCGAAAGTCTGTACCGATAGAATTACTTTGCAAACATGTAACCAATCCGCTTAAGCCAGCTACTAACCGCTTTTGCATATCTTATAAATTTGTGTACCAAGCTTGAGCCAGGGCTTTTCTGACCCTGCACCACTGTGATGTTTGTGGCAGAAAGCCCTGGCTCGAGACAGTAATAAACTTCCCTTTTTTGCGAGTTGCATTGTCTTGGAAGCCTTCTCTCTTCCCGCTCGGGGATTCGGACATCGGGCATAACATCTCAAAAATGACAGAATGATCTCTGTTCGTTTCCAAGGCAAACCATTCATACCATGGTAATCCAAGCCTATGCCCCAACCTGTAATGCTGAAGAAGCTGAATTTGAATGGTTCTATGAAGACCTACAAGACCTTTTAGAACTAACACCCAAAAAAGTTGTCCTTTTCATTCTAGGGGACTGGAATGCAAAAGTAGGAAGTCAAGAGACACCTGGAGTAACAGGCAAATTTGGCCTTGGAGTATAGAATGAAGCAGGGCAAAAGCTAATAGAGTTTTGCCAAGAGAACACACTGGTCATAGCAAACACCCTCTTCCACCAACACAAGAGAAGACGCTACACATGGACATCACCAGATGGTCAACACTGAAATCAGAGGACAGGCAACAGCCAACCTGAAAGGTGGTGAAATTGGCCCAGGTCTGAACCTGGGTGTGTGCGGGGCGGAGAGAGAGGATTCTTTATCATGGGCAGGGATGGGCCCTGGGGCTGTCTTCAGCCTGTGAATGAGGCTGAGGAATGGGAGAATAATTTCTCCAGGACCCAGGCAAGTGCAGCCTGCAGCTCCAAGCAGTGCTTGGGCTGCTGTGTCCACACCTGCTCCCTGGTTAATTTCTGAAGCTGTCAGAGCACAAGAGATCTGTCTAAAGGAAGGTGGGCTGCTGGCGTTCAGATGCTTAAATAAACCACATCTGTAGGAGTGCAGAACCCAAAGGCCATGTCTGGGCCCTCAGCATTGAGAAGAGAAATCGTAGTAGTATGTGGATAAGGCAAAGCTCGGGATGCTGGAATCCTTTTGAATTATTACTCTGGCTCTGCCTCAAAATGAGCCTCATATATTTCAACCAATTTATTTTCTCCATTTGTCTATGGATCCATGTATCTATCTCCTGTCTACTGTGATCTCAGCCTGCAAATTAGACTGTTTGCCTGGGGAGGAAGAGGGATAGGTCACACCCAGCAAGGCTGTTCCAGCACTGATCTGGCACTAATATCAACTAACCCCCACAGTGATAAAGAAAAACCAAGGGCTGCAGCAGAAAGAGTTAGATTTTGGTGGCAGGCAGGTTGCGCGTGTGCAAATCCCAGCTCAAATATCAAGTTTAAACCCTCAGCCTCAATTGACTCATCCCAGCCTCACTTTATGAAGCTGTGGGTGTTGGAGGTTATCAGGCAGAGTAAAGGGGCATTTTGTTAAGTGTACACGTGGCAGCGATCACTACTCTTATTAATTTGTACATTATCACTGTTTCTGCAGAATCAGGGACGTGCCGTCACTAGGTGGAACACTAGTTTAGTAAGGGTGGACATTAGGTATAATCAAGGTAAGGCTGGGGAGGAGGGAGGGGTCCAGCTGCTCTGGAGAGTGGGCAGGAGGCCAGGAGGCAGTGGGCCTGGGACAGGTGGGCACCAGGCCCCAGACCCCAGGATGGTGAGTAGAGGAAGGCTAATGATGAAGGGTCTCGACTGAAGAGGAGCAGGACTCAGGCCTAAACATTTCTGCCTGGACAAGACAAAGTACCAGTGGACCAGGGCCAAGGAATGTGCTGTTGGGGAGGGGACAGAGGGGAACCCATCTCCTGGTTCCTCCAGCAGAAGCTGAGCAGCTGCTCCCCTCAGGGAATGTCAAGTAGCCTCACCAAAGCCATCTGACAGTAAGTGATGGATCCAAGGTGGAAAACTCAATCGTCTTTCCTACTGTATAGCATGGGCCACTCTGCTCAATGGTATGTGGCAACCTTGGAAGGAAAGGGAGTTTGGAATGAACACTGGAGTATGTATATCTTTTTGAATTAGTTTCCTCCAGATATATGCCCCAGAGTGGGACTTCTGGATCATACAGTAGTTCTATTATATTTTCATCTTTTTAAGGAACTTCCACACTGTCCTCCATAGTGGCTGTACCAATTTACAGTTTTACCAGTAATGTAGGATGGTTTCCTTTTCTCTATATCCTCTCCAGCTTTTATTATTTGTAGACTTTTGGATGATGGCCATTCTGACCAGTGTGATGTGATACCTCATTGCTGGTCTGTCATGCATTTCTCTGATAATTTGTGATGCTGAACATCATTTCATGTGGCTACTGGCAATCTGTATGTATTCTTTGGAGAACTGTCTATTACAGTCTTCTGTCCATTTCTATTTTGTATTTTTATTTATTTGTTTTGCCCATTTTTAAATTGGGTTTCTGGTTATTTTAATTTTCTTGACATAGAGTTACATGAGCTATTTGTATATTTTGGAGATTAATCCCTTGTCAGTTGCTTCCTTTGCAAATATTTTTTCCCTCTCTGTTAGCTTTTTGTTTGGTTTATTGTTTCCTTTGGTGTCCAGAAGCTTTTAAGTATAACTGAGTCGCATGTGTTTATTTTTGCTTTTATTTTCGGTACTCTAAGACATGGATCAAAAAGGATATTTCTGCAATTTATGTCAGAGTGCTTTCTTTTGGCTGTGCCATGCGACTTGTGGGATCTTAGTTCCCTGACCAGGGATCGAACTCAGGCCTACAGCAGTGAAAGTGCCAAGTCTTAACCCTTGGACTGCCAGAGAATTCCCTCAAAGAGTGTTCAGCCTATGTTTTCCTCTAAAAGTTTCCACGTAGGTCTTTCATGCATTTCAAGTATACTTTTGTCTATGGTATCAGAGAATGTTCTAATTTCATTCTTTTACGGAGCTGTCCAGATTTCCAAGCATCACTTATTGAAGAGGGTTTTCCGCACTGTCCATCCTTGCCTCTTTGTCATAGGTTAAGCAACCATATGTGCATGGAGAGAAGAGTTCACATTACGTTGTTGAGTCCTCCTACCCCAGATCTGAGCTTTCCATCTCTTCCAGCAGTTTAAGGTTTTTCTCATTCACGCACTTACAGTAAATGTGCAGACAGATGGAGGGAGGGGGCGTGCAGCAGCTTCAGGAGAGCGGTTGCCACCAGGAAGAGGAAAGAGGTTGGCTGCAGTAGAACAGGGACTGGGCTTCTGTCCAAGATGTTGTAACAATGTTCTTAACACATCTGCATGTTTATGTAATACATATGAATGTTTCCTATAGAACTATTTTTCTATAACAAGAATGCTCTCTGCCCACAGTTACTTCCTCGCTAAAACCCGCGTCTTCAGGCTCCAGCTGAAGAGTCTCTTCCTCGGAGAGAATTTCCCGGATTTCTCCATCTGCCAATATTTTGAGTGCATGACACTCTCTCCAAGTGTGGTGTTTTCCTTCACGGCACGTACTCTGACCCGCATTACCTGCATTGAACATCTGCCTTCTGCATGACACTGTTGGTGGCCACGGGGGCAAACCTCTTGATTCCGCTGTTTACAACGGAAACACCAGAGCCCTTTATCAGCTCATAACTGCTGAGTGCATATCTGTTGCAGGAACAAATGAAGGACTTGGGAACCTGAGTGCAGGACTTTCCATTTCCCTTACATTTACTGCAGATCTCTTGCACATCAGCTCCTCGTTCATCAGCATCTATCCTTAAACAGTCACTGCAAAGTGTTCCTACTGTCCTGTGTCCTCCACACACCCTAACAGCACACTACTGATTTCTACGCCCAACTAACTGATGAAAACACTACCGGAACAAGGCCAGGGACGAAAGCTCAAGTTGCAGACTTACTTCTCTCCAGGATGAGCTCTCAATAACTCATTTTTCCTCCAGCAGTCAGTAGTCTTGTATCTTATTCTTCACCCAACCACAGGTGCTCTGAAGTCTGTTGTTCAGCTCAAATTCTCCTCTGTGCCCACTCCCATGCTTGGCTCTAAACAGTCCGCAACTCCAGAGCCCTCTAACCTACCAAGCTGTAGTGTTCTGCAGCAGGAGTTCCCAGCCCACTTCACTCAAGCTTTCGGAAGTCACTGCTACTCCTGCTAAATTTGCAAACTGCCTGTTCTCCCTTTAAACCCACTAAGGCCTCACCTGAGGAAAACAAGCAGTGGAAACAATACACTTCACTCATTAGGTCTCTTACTTGCTCTTGTGTCATCTCTCTTGGATCCACCCTAATTCCGCTCAAGTCATACCAGTCAAACGAGAAGTATTTATTGAACACCTACCATGTGCCAAGCACTATTTGGTCCCTGGAGACATAACAATCATTAACACAAATCCTTCTACTTCTGTATAGCTAGGGTATGATCAGGCTCACAGAGAATTTAAAAAAAAAGAAAACATATCCAAAAACTAATGTTAAGATGATCTGACATCAATATCATATTTCTTAAACTGTTTTAGAATATCAGCTTACCAACTTACACATCAGGTAGGTTTTGCTCGTATAAAACTTTCATCTCCTCCAGAACTTGCCTCAGTCCATCCTCCTGGAACATATAAAATTACACTCCCTAATTCCCCCACCAAGTTTGTAGCAACACTCTATGCTTATGTACTTTATGAAAAACCAATAGTCCTTCCACACCTACTAACATGGCTATAATGACAAGTGTTGCAGAGGATGGGGAGAAACTGGAACCCTTGTCCAATGCAGGTAGGAATGTAAAATGGTACAGCCCTGTAGAAAAAGTCTTGTGGGTCCACAAAAAGTCAAATTTCGAATTCCCACATTATCCAGCAATTCCTCTTCTAGGTATACACTCAAGAGAACTGAACACCTATGTTCATACAAAGTATGTCTATTCAACGGAATATTGCTCAGTCCAAAAAAAAAAAAAAAAGTGCTGATACATACAACAACATGAACTTTGAAAACACTGATTAGTGAAATAAGCCAGACACAAAAGGACAAATATGGTATGATGCAACATTCTGAAATGTCTAGAATAGGCAAACTCATAGAAACAAAGTAGATTAGAGGCTACCAGGCTGAGGGGGTAGAAGAGTGGGTAGTTACTGCTTAAAAGCTATAGAGTTCATTTGGGGTTATGAGAAAGCTTTGGAAATAGAGGTGATGGTTGCACAACAATGTGAATATAATTAATGCCACTGAAGTGGACACAGAAGAATGGTTAGAAATGGCAACATTTAAGTTTTGCATCGTTAACCACATTTAAAAACAATAAAAATGAATGACTTACTAATAAAATACACAATCAACACAGTCACTGAGGATAATCTTAAAGACACCATACTGAGAAGTCAGACAGAAAGGAGTACACACTGTATGCTTTTAACTGGCCCTGCACAGAAAAGTTTGCAATTGCTGGCATGCTGACTCCAGAAATACAGTAAAAAAGACAAATATAATCTGTAGGGGAAAGAAAATCCTTGGCTGCCTCAGGCTGCAGGTGGGAGGTAGCCAGTGCCACAAAAGAGAAAAGAGAATCCTTGGGATGGCAGACATCTTGGTTGGGTTGCTGGTTACAAGGATTGTATACATTTGTCAAAACTCTAGTAAAATGTGTACTGTGTTGTACATAAATCATACATCAATAAAACTAATGACAAAAAGCCAATAGTCTACAGACGTAATAACACATGACAAAAGCAGGTAAAATACTCATTTATTGGAAAAGGATCTTACAAGGTTACTACCCACCACCCCCCAAAAAAAACCCTACACACTGCTAGGATAGAAAACAGAAAGGTCAAAGGAGTTTTTCTGCTATCTACTTTGGCAAATTTCTAAAAAAACTTCCCTTGGAAGGATAAAAACATGAGAATTATAAAATTCATAAATGCTACACAATGTCTGTGAACAAGCAACACCTACACCTGAAACACTGTAAATAAACTATATTTCAATTAAAAATTTTATGGAAAAAAAAAAAAACACCCAATAATGCTGTAACAATGACAACCAAAAGAAAAAAAAAAAATCTCGAAACAAAACAACGATAAGCAACCCATTTACTGTTAGAGCCAAAATAAAAGCATTAGCAAAAAAAAAATGCTTTAGCACTACGGGTATAACTACAAAATTACACTATTTAATGCAGCTTCAATGTAAGAAATGATTTCTAATGAAAAATGAAAGCTTGCCTTCTACCGACTCTTTCATCAACTGGTTAAAAAGATATCATGGAAAAGTCTGCTTTACTAGAATTCAATTCAATATTCCTTCTCCCACAAATATTATTTTAAGGGACAGCTGAAACTCTTGCACGATTAGATCAGCAGGTATACAAAAGACAAGTATGAAATAAACTTGTAAAGATACAACCGAGTTTCCAGATCTAAATTTTTATTTATTTTTTTAAGATTTAAACTGTTAAAATTCACACTGGGAATTGCATCATTTTGTGCTCCCACCACCAGCTGCAAGCCCCTGGGAACTCAAGATAGTTTTCCTAAAGACTCAAATGGTTATCAGTTCTGCAGATACAGAGGGCATCAGTCCAATCTGCCAAACACAGCACCTAACCATGAGGGATTCTGGAATGAAAAAGGCAGAGTCCTTGCTCTCAACCAGCTACCATCTGCCACGGAGGCATGATTCTCGAAAGCATGTGTGGGTCCAGGGTGTGAGGGGTGGATCAGATCAAGACCAATTCTTAGTCTAACCCAGCTCAGCTGTCCCAGTGGCCAGCCCCCAAAGGCAGCCAGGACTGCAGGAAAAGGTGCACCGACGCCCTCTAAGACCCAGAAAAGCCAGTGATTTTACACTTGTAAGTTCACCCCTGATTCCCCTCCTCCTCCCTGCCACTTCCCAAAGTGGGACACCAACACTTCAAGTCTGAGCCAAACAGACAGTTTGACTCACAGGCTGAAAAGCCAGCACCTGTGGGCAGTGTCTGCGCCTTTGCGCTCCTTTCTCCCCGTGTGATCTAGTCTTCCCACCTTAGTGGGGACTTATTGGAAAGCCTCCACCCCTCTCAAACATCTGGCTTAGAATTCCACATTCAAAAACTAAGATCATGGTATCTGGTCCTATCGCTTCATGGCAAATAGATGGGGAAAAAATGAAAACAGTGGCAGAATTTATTTTCTTGGGCTCCTAAATCATTGCAGATGGTGACAGCAGCGATGAAATTTAAAGACCCTGGCTCCTTGGAAGAAAAGCTATGACAAGCCTAGAGAGGGCTTTAAAAAGCAGAGATACCACTTTGCAGACAAAAGTCCCTATAATCAAAGCTATGGTTTCTCCAGGAGTCATGTACGGATATGAGAGTTGGACCATAAAGAAGGCTGAGCACCGAAGAATTGATGCTTTTGAACTGTAGAGTTAGAGAAGTCGCTGGAGAGTCCCTTGGACAGCAAGGAAATCAATCCAGTCAATCCTAAAGGAAAGCAACCCTGAATATTCCTTGGAAGGACCGATGCTGATGCTGAAGCTCCAATACTTTGGCCACCTGATGTAAAGACCTGACTCACTGGAAAAGACCCTGATGCTGGGAAAGATTCAGGATATGACCAAGGAGAAGGGGGCTACAGAGGGTGAGATGGTTGGATGACATCACTGACCCAATGGACATGAATTTGAGCAAACTCAGAGGGACAGGGAAGAACAGGGAAGCCTAGTGTCGTGCCTCAATACATGCGGCCATAAAGACTGGGGCATGACTTAGGGACTGAACAATAACCCCTCTGAGTTCTAGGGCTCCAGGGAACCTCCCACTGTGGTCTCCTAACTTTTTAGATAAGGTAACTGCCTGAAGTTGCAAGAATAACAGACTGCAACCGAAGAAAACTGTTCAAGTTGGGGCTCTGCTTCCAACAGCTGCAAGTTCAGACAAGCCCTTTAACTTGATGCGTAATTCCAGTGGCTCAGCTTCCCCATCTGTTAAATGGCCCAAGGGTCAGACTAAGTGCTCTTGGATGTTCAAAACAAGACTCACCCTACCCAAAGGCTCTTCCTGCTGACTGCCAGATGTTTCCTCTGCTACCTGAGAAAAGCCTCCAGAGACGCGGTCCCTCCCCTCCCCTGCTACTCCTCTCACCTCCACCCCTGTCCTTGTACCTACTGTAAGGTACAGTTCCGGCGAGGCAGAAAAGGAAAGACGACCTCAACAGAAGTAGGTTACCTTTATTCAGGCAAGGAGGGGCGACAGTCGGCCTAACGACCAGGCTGAGCGCCGAAAGGGATCAAGGAGGCTTCATACTTATAGGGAGGTTTGTGGAAGCGATAAGGGAAACGTCAATCAGGCGGGATATTTTGAGTATTCTTTTGTTGAGATGACACTTGTAGTTGGGCAGGGGGTGATAAGTCTTCTGGGCGGGTGTAGGGGGTGGTAGGTTTCCGGACAGGGGGTGATAAGTCCCAGATAGATGCAGCTGGCCTGGAGCATCAGGATGGAACTAAAGTTATGCTTTGTTTTCTCCGAAGTTAGATGATTGAGCAAGGGGCCTTTGAGACTGTTGTTCTCTTTTCTAGGCCCAAAAGACTCCTTCACCTACAAGACCTGTCGTCTCAGGACACGGTGTTCAGCGACCCCCGACCGGGCTGCTGACCACATCCATCTCTCCTGCTGTCTATTCTAACCCACCAAGAACCAGCCTTTCTTCTATCCAATCCATTCCCCAAAGTGCTACGTGGTGGTTTAGTCCCTAAATCGTGTCCCACTCTAGCAAGCCCATGGACTGTAGAGCACCAGGCACCTCTGTCCATGGGATTCTCCAGGCAGGAATACTGGAGTGCTTTGCCATTTCCTTTTCCAGAGGAGCTTCCCAACCCAAGAATCGAACCCGGGTCTCCTGCACTGCAGGCACATTCTTTACCCACTGAGCTATGAGGGAAGCCCCATCATCAGTGGGGAAGCACCTTAATTAGTGAAGCGAAAGTCGCTCACTCTGACTCTTTGCAAAGTCTGACTCTTTGGGACAGTCCATGCCAGAAGAGTGGAGTGAGTAGCCTTTCCCTTCTCCAGGGGATCTTCCCAACCCCGGGATTGAATCCAGGTCTCCCACATTGCAGGCAGATTCTTGACCAGATGAGCCATGAGAGCTGCGACAGCTATCTAGACACAGAGTAATCCCATGGCTTCTCTGAAATGCCTTGTGTAAGAGCGAACCTCAGGCTCCAGAGCCCCCTTGCTGCCCGCCCTTCCCAGGCGGGGAGGGGAGGGTGTTTGCATGGTCTGCTCCCCGGTGGGGCTACCCTCACAGCAGCCCTCAGGGCTCGGCCCTAACTCCGAGCTACCCTGTCCCCACCTCCCCAGTGTAACTCTCACCTGAGCTCCAGGATCCCATCTCCTGGTCTCTCCGCGCGTCACCGGGGCGAGACGCCCACCGGAGCCGGCGCGCACAGAGGCTTCGAGGACGGCGGGCCGCTGGGGGCGCAGAGGCAGTGGCGGCGACGCCCGCGCGCGCGGGAAGCTGCCGAAACCGACCTGCCCACAGCCACGGAGTGGAGCCACAGGCACACCCGCCATCCCGCTCGCGGCTGCGCAGCCCCAGAGCAGCGGCCCGGGAGGCGCCCGCTCGCCTCTGCCCTCACGCCGCCCCGCCTCAGGCAGCGTTCCCTCGGCCGCGCGGGGCGGCTCCAGGGCCGGCTCCATGGCCGGCTCCATGGCCTTCTCGCAGACCCTGGCGCAGGCGCCAGGCGGGGAACTTAGGCTGGGCCTCTGAGAGCTCGGCGGCGCGCGGGGGGCGTCTGAGCGGCGAGCACGCTCGCCGATCCTGGGGGCGGGGGTTGTCTGGGCGGCAAGCGGGGAGTGCGCCTGCGCGGGGGGCGTGCGGCCGGGGAGCGCGTGCTGGCGTCGGGGGTCGTGAGAGCGGAGAGCGCTGCCAGGCGCACTGCGGCGAGGGCGGCGTGTGAGCGGCGAGCCGGGCCGGCGGGGAGCGGCCGGAGGGGCGCGTGTGAGCGGGAGCCGGGCAGGCGGGGAGCGGGAAGAGGGGTGCGTGTGAGCAGAGAGCGTGAGCCGGCTGCGTGTGAGCAGCGAGCACCGGCCGGCGCCTGGGGGCGGGGGTTGTGTGGGCGGCGAGCCTGACGTGCGCCTGCGCGTGGGGCATTCGGCCGGGGAGCACGTGCCGGCGTTGGCGGTCGTGAGAGCGGGGAGCGCGGCCTGGCGCACTGGGGCGAGGGGGGCGTGTGAGCGGCGAGCCGGGCTGGTGGGGAGCGGGGAACGGGAGCCGGCAGCGTGTGAGCTGCGAGCCGGGCCGGCGTGGGGCGGGGAGAGGGGTGCGTGTGAGTGGGGAGCGTGAGCCGGCAGCGTGTGAGCTGCGAGCCGGGCCGGCGTGGGGCGGGGAGAGGGGCGCGTGTGAGCAGGGAGCGTGAGCCGGCAGCGTGTGAGCGGCCAGCCGGGCCGGCGGGGAGTGGGGTGCGTGTGAGCGGCCAGCCGGGCCGGCGCGGAGCGGGGAGAGAGGTGCGTGTGAGTGGGGAGCGTGAGCCGGCAGCGCGTGAGCAACGAACCGGGCCGGCGAGGGTCGGGGAGAGGGGTGCGTGTGAGCGGGGAGCGTGAGCCGGCAGCGTGTGAGCGGCGAGCCGTGCCGGCGGGGAGCCTCCGGAGGGGTGCGTGTGAGCGGGAAGCGTGAGCCGGCAGCGTGTGAGCAGCGAACCGGGCCGGCGAGGGGCGGGGAGAGGGGTGCGTGTGAGCGGGGAGCGTGAGCCGGCAGCGTGTGAGCGACGAGCCGGGCCGGCGGGGAGCGGGGAGAGGGGCGCGTGTGAGCGGGGAGCGTGAGCCGGCAGCGTGAGCCCGGGACTTGGGTCGGCGGGGAGAGGGGTGCGTGTGAGCTGGGAGCGTGAGCCGGCAGCGTGTGAGCGGAGAACTTGGCTGGCGCGGGGCGGGGAGAGGGGCGCGTGTGAGCGGGGAGCGTGAGCCGGCAGCGTGTGAGCGGCGAACCGGGCCGGCGCGTGGCGGGAGGCCCGGGGAGGGGGGCGGGGGGGCGTGTGAGCCGGATAAGGGGCTCTGTCAGTGGGACACGCGGGCCGGCGCCTCGGGGCGTTGTGAGCCAGGCCTGCAGCGAAGGGGGCGTGTGAGCCGGAAATGGGGCCCTGGGAGGCGGGAGGGCAGGCGGTCACCATCTGGCCTGAGGAGCACGCAGCTGGCGGTCGATCCCGGGCCCCCTCCGCGTGGGTCCGGCAGGGCGCCCAGAGAATGCCCGGGGGCTCCGGCGGTGGGCTTGGCCGGTGCGTGCGTCCTGCCGCCACCGGGCTGCTTATTGTTTTTAATTTGAAGACAGTGACAATATCCTGATTTTGCTACCCTACACTTTGGGTTCTGAAGTGAGTTTTATCTAAAAATTGCTGCATAATGCCAGGTCAGTCTATAGCCAAATGTTTGTGTCTCTTCCTTCCGTTCTTCTCGGGAGAAGAAGTTTAGAGAGTAGAGTTGGTTTACAATGTTGTGTTAGTGTCAGGGGTGCAGCAAAGTGAATCACTTATGTGTATATATGTATATCCGCTCTTTATAAAAACACTTTTCCCATATGGGCTGTTACAGAGTGTTGAGTTCCCTGTGCTATAGAGTTGGTCCTCCTTAGTTATCTATTTTAGAAACAATAGTGTGTAGTGTGGCGTGTGTGAGTCCCAGTCTCCCAACAAGTGTATGTTTCTTTGGTACCTGTGCCTGTGTAAAAGTGCTAGAGAGGATCAGAGAGAAACAGGCTGAATTGTGGTGTCTTACCCCTTGGGCCTTGAAAAGATAGTTCTTGAAACTAGAAAGTATTACTGTGTTTGGATTGTCAAGTTGATCTGCAGGGAACATTTCAAGAGACAGGAAAGCATGGGCCGGGGGTAGTGATAAATATATGGGCTTATGACAACAGCAGTTTGCTTTAGTAATGTTTTAATATGGTCTTCCCTGATCGCCTAGTTGGTAAAGAATCCGCCTGCAATGCAGGAGACTACTATAACCACTATAACATTGAGTCCACATTAATTTTATAATTCAGATTTAATTCATGTCGCCTTGACGATGATTATTTTCAAGTTCCAATTTTCTTATGTTCACATTTAAAATCGCCGTCTGAATTCCTGACTCAAAACTGAATGGAGCAAATATTCAGGTTATAATCCTTAACAAAACTATCTTTTTAAATTTGACTTAGATACAAGCAGCATCTGAGGAAATTTGCAGCAGTTCCAAGAGGAGCATATTGCTTCCATAAGACGTCAGATGGAACTCAGAATTAAAGACTTGGGATCTGAACTCTCCAAGAGGAAAACTTTTGAAGATTCTAATAAAGCAGAGTTGGAAAAATATAAGCAACACTACCTAGAGAAACTAAAAGAAAGTCCTTGGAAAAGAAACTAGACAAGTAAGTCAAAACCCAGAATCACAGAAAATATATTCAGTCCATTAATTTGTGTCTGAAGCCTAATTTTTATAGAGCAAGGTTCCTGAGATTAGTAGGAAGTGAAAGCTAACTAGATAATCACTGCTAGAGGGCACCCTAAGAAAAATGAGTAATAAGATATCCTGGTAAGTTTTCCTACACTAAGTAAAAGCATGCTTGTGAAATTGGGAAACATTCACCCAGGGGTGAAAGGCAGGGTAATTCACAGAGTGGCTGACGCTGGCATGGTGACCTGACTGAGGGGGTGTATGGAGGCTGGAAAGGCAGATCCCACCTGCAGTGCCGAGTCCAGGCTTCCCCGCCTCTGAAAGCAGAGCACTCCTAGGACGCCTTTCATAAGCCCAGAGAGCATACAGCAAAGGAGCAGAGACCTGAGGACACGTTCTGCTAGTCGATGCCCAAAATAAGCATACACAAGGGAAGCACAGGTGCTCCCAGAGAGGGTTCAGGGCTGTGGGACTTGATGCTGAGATGTGGGGTGTGGCTTCCGGGGAAGGAGCTCAGTGGGGCCAGTCTCCCTGCATGGGGAGCGCCATGCCTCTCCCTCTAAAAGGTACACTGAACGCTGTTTAGAGTTTTGGCATTTTAAATGAGACCAAAATTTGTCTTTGGATCTTTATTTATTTATTTATTTATTTATTTATTTTGGACCATCAAAAAGAGGTGCTGACATAGGCCCTTCGTAGAAGTGCAGTAAAGTAAGGTGAACTTTGGAAAAGCAGGGGATACTTTTCATTATTCCTGGGGCTGTTTTAGCTCTCTTCAGTCTCACCCACTGACTTTCTCATCCTTCACTTGGGATTGTGGCTTGAGGTGATTCCTTAGAGCCAAATGCTTAATTTCTCCGAGGTCATGAGTGACACGTATGTACAAGGGTAGTAAGAGGAAGCACTTGAACGTGGCTTTGTGGGAGGTCTGTTTGTTCATCCCTGAACTGTTTCCTGGGGGCAGGCATGTCCCAGAGGCAGCAGGTGTCACTGTGAGCCCACTTCCCTTTCTGATGCCCATTCTGTCCTCTCGCAGCTGTGACTTGTTACCTGAGGAGCCCAGACACACGTGAGCTTCTTTAGAACAAGGTCACATCTGTCACTGTTTCCAGCAGGTCTGCTCTCTGCTTTCAGTGTTCACACAGTGTAATGGGAATTCCATTCATGTGCGGCAACTTACAAAATGCAAGTCACAGAGGGAAACATGAATGAAATCCGTGCTTTCCATCTTCCCCAGGACTAATGAGCGCCTGGCAGAGATCAGCACCAAACTTGAGGTGGAGAAACAGCAGAAGAGATCTTTACTCAGCACTCCTAGCAGCACGCTAGTCCTGGAGCCCTCTTCTGTTGGAAATTTCAATCCTACTTCAGGGTTCAATGCAAATCTTCTTTCAGGAGCAATTGTAGAGTTTTCTACCTCAATTCCACACGGTTCAAATGACAGCGTGGAGACTTACTTGACCGAGGTTAGTTCTTTTTTTTTCACTGGGTTTCAGATTTCTGATATAAATGATCCTTATTTTTAATTTGGTGAACTTCTGAGATGTTTTTTTGAGTTATGCACTGTAAAGCTATAATCAACTGTGATAATCAAGGAGACATTTAATGATTTTTTTGTGGTAGATCTCTCGTTTTTAAGAGATACTTCTTAAATTCTTAAATTTCTTGAAAAGCTGCATTGAAATTCTACTTTAGAAATGAAATCTTATTGTCTAGTAACCGAAAGTGTACTTTCAGATGTTTGATTTACTTTCTAATTGATTTCACTTTGGCAGTGGTTCACAATCATTTCCAGGCTCTGCTGCTCCCACCACAGTTTTTCTACCCCTAAGTGGAAATGACTGGCATCTAAACACTAACCACATATGGGTGTTTTTTATTGGAAGGAATCCTAGATAAATCCTTTTTATGAATTAAACAAACTTGTGATACATAATCAAAAGATTAATATCTGGTTTTAGGTTAACATTTTTTGTTTTTTTCTTGTACAAGCGTAGAACTTTAATTGCTATTTTACTTACAGAATTTTGGTTTCAATTTCTAAAACATATCTTGCTGAGCAATTGTAGAATGTTTCTAAGTTTGTAGTTTAAAACTCGGAAATGAAGCTCAGTTTTGTCTCTGTCTTGACATCACCTGGATGAATGATGACTGAGATAGCAATGAAGGGGAGTCTTTAAATTGCAACTAGTTTTCATTATGAAATCATTGTGATTAAAATGTCCATTTCAGTCAGTGCACAGGGGTTTATGGTTTTTGATGGTGTTTCCATGATGGTGATGCAGAGAAAAGCAGCCCTTGTTAAAGGCAGTCTCAACCTGTTTTCCCATTTGGCTTCTTGCCATCACAGAAGAGCAATCTAAGGTTTCTTCGACAGCACTGGAGCTACGTTGCGTCCTTGAGAGCTATGAACCTGGAGGACGTGCTCTCGCTGCGCAATCACAGCGGGCCTTCAAGCACTTCATCCCAAGTCAGAGACCTGCCCCCGCTGAGGCCTAAGAGGAGGAAGGAAAGGCTTGACCCCTGTCCCAGGGGCGGGCTGCCTACCACAGACCCAAGGTCACGGTGCTTTGCGCACATACATCTTTTCAAAGAAGAGATTGGGAACCAGGCAAGCACTTCTTAGTTCCTTCTCCCAAACTCACCCGTTGGGTAAATCTGGCTTCTTATGAGGAGGGTAGGAGTATAAGTGCTCCCCTTGAAACTTCAGGCTGAGGAAATGAAGTTCAACTGCAACTTCTGACCGGATTTAGATGATAGTTGAGATTACACTCACGCTTTTTGTGTATACCAACTAATGATGAGAGCCTGGATAGAAGTATGCTAAACAGTAAAGAGAGATCTGTTGTGTGTTTTAAATTTTGTCCTCAATAACCCAAAATGTGGATAATTCATTACTGAGTCATTTTAGCAAGCCAGGTTCTATCTAGAGGAAGTGAACATCCTTTTAAGGTTGAATCTCTTCACTTTTGTCCTGGTTGATTCAACTTAAGATTCTCTCCTTCAAGTTCCCTGTCGTCTGTTTAAAAAATATGTATGTTTTCTAAATTAACTATATCGACTGCGACAGATAGGAATTTGATATTGATTTATTCTTGTTCATGCATTTAAAACATATAATTTACTTTGAATGTCATGTCACACAAGTATTATTGACCTGTATAACGAGGTTTTACATGGTCATTTTGTCTATATTATAGCTTAAAATCTATGAGTTTTTTTCTTAATCTGAATAAGTAGCTGTCCTAGGACTCTGGACTCAGTCAGAAGGACATGGCCTTTGTTACTTCTTTTGTAGAATTAGGAATTTTGACTAAATCCATGACTCTCATACCTTACAAAAAGATTCTTTTTTTTCCCAAAGAAAGGAACCTTTCTTTTAAAAAAGAAAACTCCTGCAGGGAACCGTGTTACATAAAACGTAGACAAGCATAGTGCCTTGTAGCTGAAGAGCAACCAGAGGCCCTGCAGCTGTGACTTCTCTGTTCCCCAACCCTGCAGTGACCCCTGTGGGACCTTCCCCATCTATGGGACATAGTTCAGAAACACACTTAGGAGAGAATCCCTCTGGCTAAACATCTTCAGAATCGAAACTTGCTGGGACACTGTTTCTTGTTTGTAAATTTTGTCACCTTTCTGTCTTTTCCTTAAATGGAAAAGTTTGAAGAAAATCAGAGATGTGTTGTTCTCCTTCTTAACATTCGACTTCAGACTTCTTCCTCCATTTGAACATGATTTGAACGTGGCAGGCGGATTCTTAACCACTAGACACCAGGGAGGTGCACACGTTCATTTAAAACAGTGCCTGAGAACTCCCTGGTGGGCCAGTTATTAGGGATCTGGGCTTTCACTGCCAGGGGCCCTGTTCAGTCCCTCGTTTGGAAATTAAGATCCCACAGTCTGGGAAAAAACAAACAAAAAAACAAACCGGAAACAAAAAAGCAGTGCCTATAGTTGTGTTGGTCATCTTACCTTAGAAGGAAGAGTATTTCCCCCCACAGAATTCAATAAAAGTGGTCTCATTTTGAATGAGAAAAAAAATCTAGCCTAGAAAGATTCCTGAGTTGGTTCTTGGGCAGAAACAAATGAAGAGCAACCTGAAACCCCTCCCTGGTGGCCCCGGGGGAGCTTCGAGGTGCCTCTGACTCCTGTTAGTTCCCCCAGAGCCTGTGTGGCCGGTGCTGCCAGCAGAGCTGCTCCTGGGGCGAGGAGGGCTCTGCCTCTCACACCCACCCCGCGGGCTTGGTCACTTTCCCTCTACTGCTTTTTCTTTATGGACTTCAGACTCGGGTGTGGCAACTCCCCTGGTGGTCCAGTGGTTAAGACACCATGCTCCCACTGCAGGGGGAACTTGTTCCATCCCTGGCTGGTGAACTAAGATGCCAAAGCCATGCGTGGTCGGCTAGAAAAAAAAAAAATCGGGTGTGATTTTTTTCGCTCATGTCCTAGCCCCTCTTGATATCACCTAGAATTGTATTCGAGGGCTAGGTGAGTAAAAGGCACATTTGTGAAAATTAACACTGGTTAAAACAGCATAAACAGGTTATCTGGTTTCCTTGATGTGTTTTATCCCGGCCCTCTGTCCTTTTGTGAGCTGTGATGGGAGAGGACACAAACACAGTCAAATGGTATCAGATAAAACAGCAGCACACTCAGCCATCAGATTCCCTCCTGTTTTGTTTTGCTGTTGTTTTTTTTGTCGGTAACTCTATACAGCCTGTGGGATCTTAGTTCCCAATCAGGGATTGAAGCTGGGCTCTTGGCTGTGAGAGTGCAGAGGCCTAGCCACTGAGCCACCAGAGAATCCCCAAATCCCCACGTGTTTGATGGGTCAGAGGGAAGCTGATAAGTATTATCAGAGACGCAAAGGAAATCTGAGACTGGATCAAACAAAATGGCATTTCATTCTGTTCCCAGGTAGTCAAGGTTTATGTTGTTGTTGTTTTTTAATATTTACTTATTTAGCTTCAGCAGCCTTCCCTGCAACATGCGGGATCTTTAATTGGGGCATTCGATCTCTTAGCTGCGGCATGTGAGATCTCGTTCCGTGACCAGCAGTGGAGCTGGGTCCCCTGCATTGGGAACTTGGAGTCTTAGCCACTGGACTACCAGGGAAGTCCCTCAACAAGTATTTTTGAGCACTTATTATGTGCTAGACAATATGTAGCAGCTCAGAAGGTAAAATGAATGTAATACAATATCTCTGTCAAATGAAAGCTATGCAAGAATATTCTTTCTAGTATTGATCCACATGGCAAAAGTCTTGACGCAGCCTTTTCAATTTAAGATTAGTTAAGGTCCATATAGTCAAAGCAGTGGTTTTTCCAGCAGTCATGTAAGGATGTGAGAGTTGAATCATAAAGAGGGCTAAGTGCCAAAGAATTGATGGTTTTGAATTGTGGTGCTGAAGAAGATTTTTGAATCAAAAGGAGATCAAACCAGCCAATCCTAAAGGAAATTAACCTGGAATAGTCACTGGAAGGACTGATGCTGAAGCTGAAGCTCCAATACTCTGGCCACTGATGGGAAGAGCCAACTCATTGGAAAAGACTCTGATGCTGGGAAAGATTCAGGGTAGGGAGGAGAAGGGGACAACAGAGAATGAGGTGGTTGGATGGCATCAGCGATATGACATGAACTTTGGAAAACTGGGAGATGGTGAGGGACAGGGGAGGCCTGGTGTGTTGCAGTCCATGGGGTCGCAAAAAGTTGGACATGGCTTGTGACTGAACAACAATAAATTAATAGATCCACCAGATGAAATTGATGCATCATCGTAAAAAAGAAGTTTCAGACATTGTTATACTAGCAGTTTAGCAAATTCACACCCACCTTCCAGTGAGGGCTACTAGAATGGTCAGTCCATACAGCACAAGGAACACTCGCCACAAATAAACAAAGCCTGCAGCAACGAAGACCCAACACAGCCAAAAATAAATAAATAGATTTTTTTTTTTTTGAAGAAAAAAGGTGAAAGTATGTCTCCTTGAGAAGGTGAATTCTGCTCAGTTTTGAAGGATATAGAGACCAACACATCCAGTAGACCTTTGTTGAGTATTTACAATGTGTCAGCCATGAGACCACGTGCTAGTTGGGGAGCCAGAAGATAAACACACATATAAGTAGTCCACCTTCAGGTCTGATAGTGTATAACCCAGGCAGAGACGTTCCACAGCCAACAGCTGCATTTAGTGTTAAGAGGCAGCAGTAGAAATGTGCTCAATCAAGTTCTGTGCCAGGTGTGGGAAGCATGCTTGGAACTAGAGCCCCAGGCCTGCTTCTCTAGCACATACCGGTGACATTTTGACCTACAAGTATCTCCTGCGTTGATTTCTTTCTGTGTGACGTCAGGTGAAGCACAGGCAGAGAAAAGAGTTGGGAAGTGTGCAGCTCAGTGAACATCCCTGGGCCCCCAGCATCCTGCATCCCTCCTCAGGTGCCACTGGGGTCCCTCTGGCTCCGACAGTTCCCACTGTCTTGATGAGAACAGCAGAGATTTGTTTGCCTGTTTCTGAACTTCATACAGGTGGACATATATACAGCACATGCTCAGTGCATACTCTGGTTCTGTTACTCAGTATCATGTCTGCAGTCTGTATTCAGAGAGTGCAGGTCAGCGTGCATTTATTGTCTCTGTTAGTGTTTTTTGTTTCCCCTGTTGTCGTCTTTCATTGTCTGACTGAGTCACAGTTTATTTACCCATTTTCTTTAAGTACATCTGGATCATTTCTAATATTCTTTTAATAAATTATGTTTTTGCTGAAAAAAGAAAGTGAAATGAAAACATTTCAGACAATCACACTGAAGGAGCTTAGCACCAGCATACTTAAGCAAAACGTAAGTCTCAAAGATCTATTTCAGATAGATGGAAAACTATCCCAGGCAAAAGGTCGGAAATGAAGGAAGAAATGAAAAACAAAGTGGCAAATATTTGAATAATTCTAAATGAACATTGGCTATATAAAACAAAAATATCTTGTACAGAGTTAATATAAATGATAACCCAGACACAGATTATCAGACGTGCTTTGTGTAGTCCCTGAAGAGGGTAAAGCTTTTAAGCTCCATAAGAAAGCTAGTCTCTAGGGTAAAAAGCATTAGTGAACTGAAGTGGGTCAGCATTGTATAGTGACAAAAGATTCAATTTGCCAAGAGGATATAAATGTATATTCTGTGACCCAGCAATCCCATTCTTAGGTGCGTATACTCCAGAGAAACTCTTAGGACATATGTTTGAGTGTTCAGAGCTTTTTTTTCCCCCCAGTGTAGGGGCGGGGTATTTAATTAGGAAAGGAACCTTGGTGGAGGACTAGCCTAGGTGCTGGCATGTTCTCTTTCTTGGTGGGTAGTGAAGGCATGGATATTTCTTCATGTGCTAATGTTTGTGGTCATCAGACGCCTCTTTTTTGCACTGTTTTCTAACTATCTTATCTAATTTCCTTTTATGGTGTTGTTGATAGTGTTTTTTGGTGAAGGGCTTATGATTCACTCTTAATTGGTTAAAAGGTTTTTAAAACCTTAAGTAAATATTTGAAAAAATAAATGTCCTCAGTGCTGAAGGCAACATAAGAATCTTCCATCTGAGAAAACCCCAAAGGCCAGTGTGTTATGTATGTGGCCTGTTGAAAGCAGTTTTGACCGCTTTTCTCAAATTCACAGGTTAACTTCGAGGAATTTAAGGACGGTTTCATGGCTGTGTTGTCATCACAGGCTGGTCTTGCCTCCTCAGATGAAGACAGTGGGCCTTTGGAGTCAGGTAAGAGGCCTTTCTGGTCTTTTTTACATCTCTTTCCGTGATTCTGTGACTTCTGGAATATGATGATGTACCTGAACAATGCAGCAGGTCTATGTTCCCCAGCTGCATGGACTGGGACCATGGACTGCAGCACTTGGCTTTTTTTCTTCTTTGGCTTCCTTATTTGTGAAATGATTCTGCAAGGGGAAGACTCTTGTGTTTTCGTCTGCACTGCACAAAATCCTGTGAATACCCTGGCACTTCTGGTCACCAGATCTGTGTAGTTTCCCCCGCACCAGGCCATTTTGCAACACCAGCTGGGTGTCCTACAGTTCAACTCCATTCTGACACCGTCCCCCTGGACACAGCTTCAGACCCCACAGGCTAAGACAGCAATGCCTTCAGACAGCAATCTCAAGTCCAGCTTGTCTCCTTTGCTTCTGACCCACTGCTAAAGATCAGAGGCGCCCACGGCCTCCTCAGGTTCAATTAATTTGCTAGAGCAGCTCAAGGAAACCCATTACTGGATCAGCAGTTTATTGCAAAGGATGTAACTCAGGGTGAGAGGTGCATGGGCTGTGGGAAGAGGCTCAGAGGCCCCACACCCTCTCCAGGGCTCACTCTTCCCCAGTCTCCCCTTGTTCACCAACCCAGAAGGTCTCTGAATGCTGTCCTTTCGGGGTTTATGGAGGCTTCGTTACAGAGTCATGACTGATCCAGTGATGGGGCATCAGTGACTGAATTCAACATCCAGCCTCTGACCTCCCTAGAGGTCAGGTAGGGCTGAAAGTACTAACCTCTAATCACATCGTTGGTTTCCCTGGCAACCAGCCCATCTCAAGGTGTGGTTCTCAAAGTCACCTGATCAGCATAAACTTGTGTGTGGTTGCTGTTATCGCTTAGGAAATTGGAGGGTTTTAGAAGCTGTGCAAGAGATGGGAGGAAGACCAAATTCATGTTTATTCCAAGTCACAGTCTCAGGAAGGTCAAGTAATATCTAGTGTGGTCCTTACATTGTAGGGTATAGACAAGATAAAGTGGGTGTGGAGAGGTGGAAGAATTTGATCATCCAAAGCGCAGTGCAGGTGTAAGGTGCTGGCCAGGCTGGGAGGCTGGTGGAGCAAGCAGGATGCCACCAGCTGAGGCAGCCCTCCGCCTGTGTTCTGTCTCAGACAATAGTGCTCTGTGCTCCTCCAACTTCTTAGACCCTGGTTTCCGGTGGGACCCGTAAAACAAAGGTAATATTTCAACAAGTGAAGAGGGGCTTTGATTCTTGTCAGGAGGTGGAGGTAGAATTCTGGAGAGAGGCCCGCCTGGAGTTGTGGCCTGTGGGTCCACTGGGAAGGTGATGGCGGACGTGCTCCTTAGAAGATGGGCCAACTCCTAGGCTGGCAGCGCCTGCCGTGCTCTGGCCGGATGACCCGTCGAGGCTGCATGTGAGGAGTGCTGGGAGGGAGAGTGCAGTGGCCAGCGGGTCCGTTCCTCCTCCACGGTCCGTTCCTCCCCCACAGTGCCGGGGTTCAATGCATCTGCCCCACACAGGGCCCTGGTCGGCTCCCAGACCCCGGGAGGGGCCTTGGTCAGGAGCAGGTGCATGACTGGGGCAGCGGGTGCCATTGGGAGGTTTGGGGCTTTGTACCTTTCATGTAGATTCCAGTGAGCCCCCCAGCGCCCCCCACCTCTGAAATTCTGTGGCTGATCATTCCCATTACTCAGGTGAGGTTTTCTAGTCTGAAGCTAGGGCCTAGAGGAAGCACTTGTGGCCTCCCCTGGGGCTGAAATCGGTTGGTGTCCCACAGCCTGCTGCTGGAGCCACGTAGGAGCTGTGACCTGGGGGAGAGGAGGCTGATGGGGCAGGAGTCTGATAAGGGGGCGGAGTCAGAACGGGGGTGGAGTCTGATAAGGGGGCGGAGTCTGCCAGGGGGAGGAGTCTGACAGGGTAGAGGAGCCTGACCGGGGAGGAGCCTGATACAGTGGTGGAGTCTGCCCTGGGGGAGGAGCCTGACGGGGGAGTTGTCTGATAAGGGGGTTGGGCGTGACAGAGTGGGGGGGCGCAGAGGGAGTCTGACTTGGGGAGTAGTCTAACCAGTGGTAGGAGCCAGCTTGTCAGCGGCCGCCCTGGGACCTGAAGGGTCTGGTCATTGGTTGCTTTGTCTCAGGTTTCTCTTCCCTGAAGTGGGAAGAAGGCCACTTGCCTTTCCCGACTTGGGGTGTGATCGTGTGACCCTGGACATGAAGGTGCCTGAGAAAGGCCACGCCCGTGTCATCGCTCCCTTTTCTGTGCTGGAACTCCTGTGAGTCCTCCACTTGTGTCCTCTTCGTGACTGGTGCTTTTCTCTGCCAACCCCCGTTTTGTTTTGTGTTGTTTTTCTCTTCTTTCAATTTTCAGAACTTTCCTCAATTACCCAGTCAGTGGGTGGGTCAGTCATAGGCCTGCCTGAGGTGGCTTGGCCAGAGCTGGTGCACAGGGGCATCCCCTGTTGTGAGAGCCCAGTGAGCCCTGCCCCGGCCCTCCGGGGGTGTGTGCTTCCCATGCGGGCCACCCTCGCGGTCTCCCCCATGGACTTCATCCCTGCTTCCCCTGCCAATCCACAGCATCCCTCTCTCCGACTTTCTAATCTGGCTGGTGGTCCTTCCCAGCGACTCATGCCACGATTGGAAACATGTGCTTTGATGCTCCAGGAATGTGCGTGGCACCCTGGGGCCAAATGGCTGGGGTTTTGAAGAACATTCTGCTTCTCAGTCATTCTGCTCCTTCAGTGAAGGCCATCACAGAACACGTAACCAAAAAAGTCTTTTTTTAATTTTTGCTTGTTTAATCTTTTGGCCATGCGTCTCAGCATGCTGAGAGCATTCTGCTCCTATGAATAAATATGCACACACAGGAGGCACAAGGCTCGGTTGACCTTGTGGTCTGCCGGCCGTCTGGGCAGCGGGTGGGGACTGGCCGTGACCCCCAGAGCTTCCCACTGAGAGGCCACAGCTCTGTGCTCTGTGGGTGGTGAGACGCTGCCCCCTCCTGGCCTGATTTGCTGCTTGGACAAGTTCCTGGGGACCCATTTCCCCCTAGTGGAGGGAGGAGGTGACACTTTCAGAGAACATCTATGAACCTGTCCTTATGTGTGTGATTTCTGGGCGTCTCGTTGCTCTGAGGAAAGTGCTGAGCAGCGGAAACGATGAAGAAAGGGGTACCATATCAAGGGCAGGTGGGCCTCCAGACGCACACCAGGGGTTCTCAGGAGGGGAGAGGCAGGAGCCCATTCAGGCCAAGGGCGCAGACATGGTGCTGGGTCACGACCTCCAGTGAGCAGTGAGTTACTGAGCCCCAGGCGGGGGTCCGCATGCTTTCAGGCCAACCTGGTTTCCCGAGTGTGTCCCCGCTGCCCACTCCCACCTGACATGGCCTTTCTCTTCCCGCTGTTCCCCGCTCAGAATGCAGCCACAGCCTGTGTGTAGACAGAAACCAGAGCAGGTGCGGAGCCTGCATGCAGGCCCCTGCTCCCTGCATGGGGTGCTCAAGCCTTCCGTTTGCTCCCTGTCAGTGGGACCACCCCCTGTTCTCCAGCAGCCCCAGGAGTTCCGACATGGGGAGAGTGTACAGGACCGGACCCTGCCCATGATAACCTCACAGAGTCCGGGAACATGGTCATCCTGCCCTAGATGTCCTCTGTCACATGGAACTCAGCATCTTCCTCCCAAGACTCCTTCCTTGTCCTCAGTTTCTGTGCATTGCTGGCATCACTGTTTCTCCTGGAGGCCCGGTTGGACCCAGCCTCCTCCTCTGATGCTCCCCAGGTCAGAGGCTGCGGGCCAGTTTCGGGTGAGGCGGAGAGAGAAGAGGTGGTAGTTAGTCCCTGGGAACATGACCCACCGGTGTGAAACGGTCTGTTTCCCTGTCCTGGCCTTGCTTCCTGGGACCCTTTGCCTTTCTCTCCAGCTGGCACCTTCTGGGTGCTTCCCTTGGAACCCGCGTTCTCTCCTGGTCACAGCCCAGGCCTCACCCCTACTCCCCAGTCTCTCTGGCCACTCAGATTCCTGCAGAGGCAGTGTCATTTCTTCTCTGCTTGCGGAGTCCCCATTGCTCCGCAGATGTGGGCAGGTAAGGAGGGAAGAAGGAAGTTCAGGGGTGTATTAGGGCTTGAGGGAGCCTCATGAATCCCTAGCCGAAGTCCACACCTGCCTCTGCACCCGACTTTCGACCCATTCGGAGTCTGAGCCTTCGTGACTGTGCTGAGTTCCTTGCCTCTGTGTCCTGTCCAGGTGGGGTCCTGTAGTGGGGTGGGGTCAAGTGGGTGGGAAATGACCTTCTGGTCACTAGAGCACTTGGATTATTGTAAGGTTATTTCTTTGTGTAAAAAGTGCTCGGGTCTGGTACACTGGGAAGACCTAAGAGGATATGGACGGAGAGGGAGGTGGAAGCGGGGATCGGGATGGGGAATACATGTAAATCCATGGCTGAATCATGTCAATGTATGACAAATACCACTACAATGCTGTAAAGTAATTAGCCTCCAACTAATAAAAATAAATGAAAGAAATAAAGAGCTAGATTTTTAAATTAGTTTTCTATCACATAGAAAAGCATATTTTGCTTGGAAACACTGAAGCAACACCGAGCGTTTAGTATGGAAAGTCCTGTCTCCTAGCCTGGCTGTCTCAGCCCCAGGCCCACGTTGGCCCTTCCGCGTGTTCTTCTGGCGTTTTCTCTGTCTGTCCCCAAGAGCCACATGGCACCTCCGAATCTGCATCTTCGTAAGCACAAGTGGGCCCAGAGTCTGTTTTAAAGAGCCCCACACACCTCCCATTTTCTTTCCAGTTGCCTCCCAGGCTGTGCCCTCAAAGGCCATGAGCAGCTCTAAGTGGTCCGGCTGTCGGAGCCAGCCCGAGCCCTGTGGCGCTGCAGGTGGAGCCCCAGGTTTACCGGAGCAGCCGGTCACACCCAGTGTGAGAAGCCAGCTCTGCTGCTCCGCGTCCCTGGAAAGCGTCGAGGTGGGTGGACCCCCCCCGGGCACCTCCCCCAATCACTGCTCACATGACATGACACAGGAGGATGGGAGAGGGCATCTCATCGCTGGAAGAGCAGCTATTTGGGGACCTACATTCGGTTTTTAGGTGTCTCTGGGTCTCCCTGTCTGCAGGGCAGTTCTGGCCACGGAACATCCTCCTTCAGAAACGGGGACCTCGGAGGATCCCCCTTCACCACCACCCTCCCCTGGTCCTGCAGGAGGAGGGAAGGTTATTCGGCTGAGGGCAGAAAAAGCAGGTGTGCCACAACCACGGTCACCCGCGTCCAGCACTTGGACCAAGGCTCACCCTATACAACTTGGTCGGCTCATGATGGATGCCTCCAGGGCCCTCACTGAGACTCCTTGAGCTGTCCACTGCGGGAGCCTTTGGGCCTTCGTGTCAGAAAGGACATCCACGGGGCAGATCCTCCCCCTGCGGGTTAATTGTGGCTGACATCCTTCTCTTTCTGTTTTTCTAGAGTCTCAAGTCTGATGAAGAAGCCGACAGTGCGAAGGAGCCTCAGAATGAATTGTTTGAAGCCCAAGGTAAAGCCTGGCCTTGTGGTGGATGCCCCCTTTGGTCAGTGCTGGGCTGTCAGACAGCAGGCTGCCAGGAAAGGAGAATTTCCTGGGAGGTGCCTAGTGTGGGTGGTCTCTCTGAGATTCCTGAGGTCAGACCCTTGGGCAGGGACTGCTGGCTAAGAGAGCAGCTAGTTGGTTGGCTAGGGTCACAGTGATCCTCGCGACCAGCAGGCATGGGCCAGGGGCCTCCTTCCTAATGTGCCGGGCCTGGGCCAGCAGCCTCCCCCCTCACCAGAGGCCCTGACTGTGCCCCAAGTGGAGGGCGAGACGTGGCTCTGGTCCTGGGAACCTGGCAGAGCTCCCGGAAGGCAGTCACAGGTGTGCTCAGCAACGCTGGGTGCACCGGCACGTGGGTGTGCGGGCTCCTTAAGGACGCCTCTCACCATGGTGAGTCACAGGGCAGAATGTGCAGGACCGCGGCTCCAGCGGGAGGCCAGAACTGACCTGGGGCTTCTCCTGAGTGAGAGGTCTGCACTGGTGCTGAGCACCGTCCAGACTGTGGTCCTCAGGGCCGAGGCTGTTGTTGGCTCAGCGCTGAGCGTGGGGACGTCAGGCGAATGAACCACGTGTCTGTGCTACTGGATGAAGCAGATGGACCTCTCTGTGTCCAAAAATCACTTCCTAAATTAACTGGACTCAGAGTAAATCTAGGGGACAAGAGGAAGGGCTCCGGGGAGGTTCTTCACTGAGTGATTTTGGGCCCTCTGCCCAGAAACAGGTTGGGTGCTTCTTTCCTTCCAGGTTAGAAGTGACACTCGTGCACAGACACTAACGTCAGACCTTACAGGACTTACTCACCTTCTCTGCCAGCGCTGAGAACACACCCTGGTTTCAGAATTGCTTTTCCCTTTTTTTCGCTCCTGCGTTTATTTATTTAATTTTTAAATTAAAATGTATTTATTTGGCTGTCAGATCTCAGCTGTACCCTGCAGGATCTTCATACATCATTTGGGACCTTTCATCGCAGCGCACAGGTTTCTCTCTAGCTGCAGGGCACAGGCTTAGTTGCTCCACAGCACGTGGAATCTGAATTCCCTGAGCAAGGATCAAACCTTAGTCCCCTGCATTGCAATGTAGATTCTTAACCACGGGACCATCAGAGAAGTCCAAGTTTTTCCATTTTTACCTAGAACGTTCAGATGTTTTAAGCTGGAAGGGGTCTTGGAAGTGGCCCTCCCCTTGTGTTTTCCTCAAGCCGATATACAGCGTCATTCATGAGCAAGGAGGCCTAGCATTCCTCAGGAAAGAACTTTCTGATTATTAGTTGGGTTATCACAGTAAATGCCAAAATGACTCCTCCGGCTCCAGACCACTGACTGAGAGCCGGGGTCTGGTTAGGTGCAGCGGATCCTCGTCCTGTGTCGGGCAGGGTGGTGCAGTCTGGGCGTGGAGGGAGCTCTGCTTTGAAGCCTTGCTTATCTCAAGAGAGCTCTTTGTGGGCACCCCAAGGTCTGTCCTCTCCCAAAGGGTGTTTCTGTGGCCAAGCTGCATAAACCTCAGTAAGCCACCTGGCTAACCTAGAAAGGCTATGAAACCTGGCTGTCTGTCACCCAGACTCGCAGCTGAGTCTGCATCTCAAAGACACTTATGGCTCCTGATGTGAGGTGGTATGGAAACAGCTCACCTTGGGGTGTTTTTGCTGGGAAGAAAAAAGAAAGAAAATAGATAACACTCAACCTCCATCCAAACTAGCTTTTGGTGCTAGTTCCAGTTTACAAGAGATGTTAGTGATGGAGGTCCAGGAGGACGGGGACTGAGGGGCGTGTGGGAGGTGACCCAGCAACTCTGCGGGAGTAGCCACACACACTGGGAAGATTCTGCTTTGATTCTGAGTTGAAGAAATCAGCTGTCGGGAGGCTTGGGAGAGAACTGGGACGTGGTTGTTGGGTTGTAGGGCCACGTCACACTGGGGTCAGGAGTGCATTCGAAACACTCAGGGGTGAGAACACGGCAGCTGGGATTTGCCTTCAAATACTTGGGCCAGGGACTTCTGCGGTGATTTATTGTTTAGGACCCTGCACTCCCATTGCAGAGACCCCGGTTTCCATCCCTGGAGATGGAGAACTGGAGCCCCCATGCTGTAACACCAACCTCAGAGTGGAGGGGGCCGCTGCTCCTCCTTGTTCTGGTCCCAACAGCAAATGTGTGTCCCAGGGCCCTCCCTGGGACGGGAAGCACAGCTTCCTGGCCTCACCTCAGCCTCACCAGTCAGCTTTCCACCTGAGGGATTTTTCTGCCCTTGTCTCCTGCCCTGAATCCTGAGGACATGTGCCCTCCACTCAGGTCCCCCCGCCTCTTCTGAAGCCCATCTTGGATTTCTCTGCACAGACTGGGTTTCCCTCGGCTGGCGTGTGCCTTCCAGGCCCACCTTCTGGGAGGACAGGCGAGAAGCCATTGCTTGTTCAGAGAGAAGTTCCCTCGGGTGGCTCCGCATCTGCGTCCCCCCGCATGGCATCAGGCAGACGGCCCTGAGCCCTGTGCTCCGGTCGTCTCCGTGGAGCCTGCAGTCCCCGCAGGTCCTCCTGGCACCCTGTTCCCTGCTGCAGGAGTCGGGGAGGCCGCGCCCGCCGAGCACAGGTGGTGAGGTCACAGAAGGTGCGTGAGGAGGCCGCGGTCCTCATGGCGCTGGTGCCCGCGTGCAGGTCCTGGAGGAGAGTGTCGGCCAGACCACCCCGTCGTCCCTCGTGTCCCGAGTGCTCAGGCCCCCGCCTCTTCTGCAGCATGGATGATGGCAGCGGGTCCTCCTTCCCAGAGCAGATCATCTCCTTGTGGGCCCAGGAGGGCGTTCACAATGGCAGGGAGGTCCTGCAGGTGGCGGCCGGTCTTGCAGCTGCCCCAGCAGAGGCGTCTGGGCGGGGGAATTAGAGGGAGATGCTGCCCATGAGGGAGGTTGGACAGAGAACCTCGCAGACACATGCCCCATGGAAAGAAGGCCCATCATCCTCCCTTTTTGCTTTATTTTTTGATATCGATAATGTAGGACATCTTAACTTAGAAACATAATAAGTAAACAGCAGAGAAATCCCGCAACCTGAAACAAATCCCTTAGAGGGTAGGTTTCAGTATCTCAGACTCACCCCACAGTGCGTGTTGGCCTCCGAGCCGATCCTCGGCAGCCTTGGCCTGCTCCCCCAGGAGCTGAGCTTCTGCCAGTAAGAGCCCCGCTGCGGGGGATGGGGCGTGGGGTGTGACTGGCCAGGCTGGCCTCCTTGCCCAGGGCGCAGGCAGCCAGCAGGATGAGAAAGGATGCTTCCATCACGGTCACAAAGCACTACATAGCGATTGGGCCAAGAATGCGTTCCGTTTTAATTGGGTTTGGCTCCAGTTTAGCAGGATATTCAGGCCATCCGTCTACTGAACCGGTTGGCATAGAGATTGTTATTGTGTTTTTATTGATGCTCTGAAGCTACAGAAAAGGTTGGCAGTAATTCCGGTCTCCATCCTCAAGATTTTGCATCTCGTTAGGTACCGACAGATGAAACATCTGATGTCAGGCAACTCTGCAGAGGGGCCCAGAGGAAGACTGCTTTGGGAGGATGAGGAAGGGAGACAAGCTTGGTGCTTCTCCAGTGGGAGAAACAGGCACCAGGATAGCCGGTGGACTGAGCCTCGGGCAGGGCCTGGGGTGACCGGACAGAGACAGGTGTCGCTTCTGCTCTGGGCAACTCCCTGGCGCTTACTCAGGTGCCAGGCTACAGGTGGCAAGGCTGTGACCGGGCAGGATAATGGGTGGCCAGCCTTCTCCCCTTCATGCGTCCAGTCCCAGGTTGGGTGCTGGGGATCCCTGGGTCTGAGGTCTAGCTGCAGGCAAGACGGAGCGAGGATAATTTCCCACCTCTTCTAAGGCCGTCTGGAGAAGTGAACAGTGCCCGCCCCGGGCTCGAACCTCCTGGGTCAGAAACCTGGTAGAAACCCCATTGCAAGCCAGTTGGCTTCTTGCTGTATGTACTTCTGTAAAAGAGACTCAATAACTGCAGAAACCATCCTGGAAGGCGGAGGTTCAGGTTTCCCAGGTGGCCCTAGTGGTAAAGAACCCACTTGCCAGTGCAAGAGGCGTGAGAAATGCGAGTTCGATCCCTGTGTCAGGAAGATACTCTGGAGGAGGGCATGACAGCCCACTCTAGTATTCCTGCCTGGAGAATCCAATGGACAGAGGAGCCTGGAGGTCTCAGTCCATAGGATTGCGTAGAATCGGACACGACTGCAGTGACTTGGCACGCACGCACAGGAGGTGGGTGAGAGCCCAGCGCCAGCCACTGCTCAGCACTCTTAGGCCAGCTGAGTTTGTTCCTTCAGACCAGCTCGCTAGACCCAGAGCAGTGTCCCCAGTGATCCCTCCCTCCTTCCTGCAGGAAGCAGGTGGAGCAGATGGCCAGGGAGCGAGATAAGGTGAGACAAGACCTGGAGAAAGCTGAGCAGAGGAACCTGGAGTTTGTGAACGAGTCCGACGACCTCCATTCCGCCCTGGAGCATCTCGCGGAGGAGAAGGTCAGGTAGGTCTTGCCGCGATCCTGGCCCAGGGCGGATGGTGGACACAGGCTGCTGCCAGCTGAGGCCCTGCGGTCTCACCTGAGCCCACAGCAGGAAGCCCGCAGACCAGGCATCACCCATGCAGTGGGCTGAGTGGACTCCCGCAGAGTCAGCCCGGCTGGTGGCGGGCAGCCTGATTGCACACGCCCTTCCTCTGCGGCCAGTGCTGCCCTCCCAACGTGCCCACAAGATAATGGTGACTGATTTCAGGCCATCAGTCGGGGAGCTGAGAATGGATTTGCGTTGGTCTCAGCCTGGTTGACCTGATTTTCCGGACCACCCCGAAGGGACTCGGTGAAGTTCTTTCTGCATCGGAGAACCAGAGACTCGATATCTCCATCCAAAAATCTGGTTGGGGGACACAAGGCCTCGAGGGCCATGTAGGTGTTTGGGTTTTGCTCCATGAGTAACACAGTATCAGCGGTACACTTTTAGAAATAGTGTTTGCCGTTCTGTTAGGTTACTTTAACAGAAAAGTATTAAGGGATACATGTTCATTGTAGAAAACTTAGAAAATACACACACAAGGAAAAATAAAAACAAACATTTCACGTCCACAGATGTTATCACTCCTAACATTTTTCCTGAGTCCCTCGTTTCTTCCTGTCCACGTGGTTGCTTTCAGAGAGGTCTCCTTGCTGTGATGTTGCATATGTTTTCTGAGCACCTGTCATGTGGCTCTGGCATATGTTACTGCAGCTTTCCTCTTTAAAGAGGGAAGTGATATGATCAAGTGTGTAAAACTCGCCCCAAGATCTGCAGGCTGTTAATGTTCATCAAACTGTTTCCCTGAGTGACAGCTGCCCTTGCGCCCCAAAGCTCTGCGGTGAGTCTGAGGGAGGCCGAGCCAATCATTTCTTGTTTCGGACCACAATCAATTGATTGTGGACCCAGCCAGGCTCTGCGGAAATCAGAGTTTCCACTCATCTTCAGCCTAGATATACTGGCTTTGAGAATCCTGTTAAGCAAATGTTTTAGTGCTGTTGTTGTTCAGTAGGTCATGTCTGAGTCTTTGTGACCCCATGGACTGCAGCACACAAGGCTTCCCTGTTCTCTACCATCTCCTGGAGTTTGGTCAAACTCATGTCCATTGAGTCAGTGATGCCATCCAACCATCTTGTCCTCTGTCATCCCCTTCTCCTCCTGTCTTCCATCTTTCCCAGCATCAGGGTCTTTTCCAGTGAGTTGGCTCTTTGCATCAGGTGGCAAAGTGTTGGAGCTTCAGCTTCAGCATCAGTCCTTGCAATGAATATTCAGGACTGATTTCCTTTCGGATGGACTGGTTGCATCTCCTTGCTGTCCATGGGACTCTCAAGCATCTTCTCCAACAGCAGAGTTCAAAAGCATCAATTCTTCGGCACTCAGCTTTCTTTCTGGTCCAGCTCTCGCATCCTTGCATGACTAGTGGGAAAACCATAGCTTTGACTAGATGGACCTTTGACAGCAAAGTGATGTCTCTGCTTCTAATATGCTGTCTAGTTTGGTCATAGCTTTTCTTACAAGGATCAAGCATCATTTAATTTCATGGCTGCATTCACCATCTGCAGTGATTTTGGAGCCCAAGAAAATAAAATCTGTCACTGTTTCCATTGTTGCCCTATCTGTTTGTCATGAAGTGATGCGACTGGATGCCATGGTATTAGTTTTCTGAATGTTGAGTTTTAAGCCAGCTTTTTCACTGTTCTCTTTCACTTTCATCGAGAGGTTCTTTAGATCCTCTTTGCTTTCTGCCATAAAGGTGGTGTCATCCGCATATCTGAGGTTATTGATATTTTCCCCGGCAATCTTGAGTCCATCTTGTGCTTCATCCAGCCTGGCATTTGACATGATATACTCTTGATATAAGTTAAAGAAGCAGGGTGACATTATACAGTGTTGACATACTCCTTTCCCAATTGCAAACCAGTCTGTTGTTTCATATCTCGTTCTCTCTTTTGCTTCTTGAAACCTGCATACAGGTTTCACAGGAGGCAGGTAAGCTGGCTTGGTATTCCCATCTGTCTAAGAACTTTGCACAGTTTGTTGTGGTCTCCACAGTCAGAGGGTTTAGTATATAGTCAGTGAAGCAGAAGTATATGTTTTTTGTGGAATTCTCTAGCTTTTTCTGTGACCCAGTGGATGTTGGCAATTTGATCTCTGGTTCCTCTACCTTTTCTAAATCCAGCTTGTACATCTGGAAGTTCTCGGTTGGCATACTGTTGAAGCCTAGCTTGAATGATTTTGAGCATTACTTTGCTAGCATGTGAAATGGAGTTTTGTGGTAGTTCGAACATTCGTTGGGATTGAAACACAGGGAAATCAAATCTGTCAGTATTTCCACTTTTTCTCCTTCCATTTGCCGTGAAGTGATGGGACTCGATGCTGTGATCTTAGTTTTTTGAACGTTGAGTTTCAAGCCAACTTTTCACTCTCCTCCTTGACCATCATCAAGAGGCTCTTTAGTTCCCCTTTGCTTTCTACCGTTAGAGTGGTAACATCTGTATATCTGAGGTTGCTGGTATATCTCCCGGCATTTCGGATGAAATACTCTACGTATAAGTTAGATATGCAAGGTGGCAAAATACAGCCTTGATGTAGTCCTTTCCCAGTTTTGAACTAGTCTGTTGTTCCATATCCGGTTCTGTTGCTTCTTGACCCACATACAGGTTTTTCAGGAGGCAGGTGAGGTGCTCTGATATTCCCATCTCTTGAAAAATTTTCCACAGTTTCTTGTGATCCACATAGTCAAAGACTTTTAACGTAGTCAATGAAGCAGAAGTAGATGTTTTTCTGGAATTCTCTTGCTTTTTCGATGATTCAGTGGATGTTGGTAATTTGATCTCTAGGTCCTCTGCCTTTTCTAAATCCAGTTTGGACATCTGGAAGTTCTTGGTTTATGTACTGTTGAAGCCTAGCTTGAAGGATTTTGAGCATTACCTTGCTAACATGTGGAGTATGTGCAACTGTGCAATAGTGTGAACATTCTTTGGCATTGCCCTCCTTTGGGGTTAAAATGAAAAATGACCTCTTCCAGTCCTGTGGCCATTGCTGAGTTTTCCAAATTTGCTGGCATATTGAGTGCAGCACTTTAACAGCATCATCTTTTAGGATTTTAAATAGCTCAGCTCCACTAGCTTTCGTGATAAACTAAGATTTGGCACTGTTTTCCCTGCTGATTGGACTGGTTGTTGCAAAAGATCACTGCAGCGTCTGAGGGGAAGGGCCCCCGCCCTGTCTTCTGTCTGCCTTGGGATTCGCTGTGTGCTGGTTTTCCAAGGCTTGTGGTGGAGGCTGGCTTCTCTGCGCCTTCAGTCACCAAGGGCCCTGATGCTGCCTTTATTTACTGGTGCAGTTTTTGATGACGTGGAGAAGGTTGAATGGCCAAGGGGTGCCAGAGACCCACCCAGAGGTCACCTGCTAGCTCGCCCCATGGGCCGAGGGACCCGCTGGCTCCCTTGTCTGTGTGAGGTCACCTCCGCCAGCCCCGACGGGGGCAGCTCATGAGGCCTCCGCTGCCCCACAACACTGCAGGTCACCTGTCTGTCAGGTGGGAACAACCAAGTTCCCAATGCCAAGGCCGAGTGCGCTGACGGGAGACCCCGGGGAGGGAGAGGCGCAGGTGGCGCCCCCGGGGAGCCTGATGCACCGTGAGCCGTGTGCCTTGCAGGCGCCTGGAGCAGGGCTACTCGGGGAGGCTGATCCTCCTGTGGTCCGAGGTGGAGGTGGAATGCTCGAGTTCTGGGAGCCGGCCAAGCGGCAGAGGGCCAGGCTGCAGGAAGACCTGTGGCACCTGCAGGCGGAGGAGACCGGCCTCCGCGAGAAGCTGACCCTGACCCTGAAGGTAGGGGGTTCAGGGTGCTGCGGGGTCCCTCCTCAGGGCCCCCCAGCTGAAAAGGGGGAGGCCACATTGCCCGAAGCTCCCTTCTTCACACCCACCCCTTCCTGGGCCAGGACTGAACCCTCCCCGCGGCCCTGGGAGCTTGACACTAAAGAACGTTTTCTGCAGCCACAGAGAGAGCCCATTTCTCAGCCGCAGCGGAAGCGTCCTGGCTTCTCCAAGAGAGTGCAGCCCTCCTCTGCAGCTGTGTGGGCTGCAGGATGGGGGCCGCGCCTGCCTTCTGATTGTTTCCTGTGTCTGCGGACACCACCTTCCAGGTTTTCCACTGATCACGTTAAAAAAGGTAAAAAGAAATAGGTGGCATTAATTTTAATAACATTTTATTTACTCCATTACTTTCACAGTGTCATCATTTCAACATGTAATCAATATAATCACATTTTAAGTGGGAGATTTTGCATCCCTCTTTGGGAGCCTGGTCTTTAAGATCATTGTAGCATATATGCTGCACACCTTGATCCAGACTGACCACGTCAGAGATGCTCGGTGGCCTGTGTGGGGTCACTGTGCGGCGGGGCGCCAGGGCGCACACACCCGCCGCCCCACGGGCCTCCCTGCAGCTCTCGCGTCCTGGCCTTGCCCTTTCCCCCGGGACAGAGGTGCTCACTCTGGGGAGATTGCGTGTTTGCTCAGGAGTTTCCGAAGGAGGTTCAGTGACTCTAGTAAACATGCGCTTCCTCTAAGATCTGCAGGGCCTGTCCCTTCGCCCACGTGGCCTAGAGCCCTCAGTTAGAGGCTCCTCCTCCCAGGGCAGGTGTGGACACAGGCCAGGCACTGGCCTCCAGGGAGTTCAGAAAGAACTGACAAAAGATGCCTGCAGAGGAACCTCAGATTAAAAATCAAAGAGGAGGGACTGCCCTGGTGGCCCAGTGGTTAAGACTGCACTCCCGATGCAGGGGACACGGGTGTGATCCCTGTTTGGGGAACTAGGATCCTGCAGACTTCATGGCGCAGCCCCCAAAAAAGGAAAATCAGAGAGGGATGTGGGGCCTTGAGGCTGCACCTGGTGTTGGCTGCTTTGGCCTCCCCCAGAGGCAGGGTCCCGGGGGGAGGAGCCAGCTGGAAGTGGCATCGCATGTGGCGTCCTCCAGGTCAGGTGAACACGGCCCACCCGAGGCGGGGGGAGGAGCACATGGACTCACCGTCATGGGCGCACGTGGTGCTCGGATCGAGGGACCACCTGGGAGAGCGGACTGGGAATGCCGCCCTTCCTGGTCCTATACAAGACAGGTAGCAAGTGGGCTTGTTGAGTTACATTTCATTCTTTGAGTGGATAAACGATGCTTGTTACAGACGCAACCCTACCTCTTTTATTTTTCCCTCTGTGCTATGCAGCTTGCAGGATCTTAGTTCCCTAACCAGGGAGCAAACCCGCATCCCCTGCAGGGAAAGCACTCAGTCCTAACCGCTGCACCGCCAGGAAGGTCCCAGAGACCCTTCCTGTTAAGCCTCATGTCCCCCCGAATCTCCCCTACCCCTTATGAGCATACCCCCCCAACTTCTTGTGGTTTCAGGTGTTCAAAGGTCTCTGTGTTTTCTCCATTTCTCATTTTCACTGCAGTTTTTTCCCCCGAGTCCCTTCTGTGTATCCGGTGATGGAAGGTGGTGCCAGGCATAAGAAGTTGGGAAATGACTTCTGCTCCTTGTCGCTCCCGGAGCAGTTCGGGTCTAGTGTCGGTGCCCCGTCTTGGAAATCAGGACCCGCTCTGCTGGGGCCTGAACTGTTCCCCGGGTGCCGGCCCCGCACCCTGCTCCTGGGCCTGGTGGCCGCAGTGGCTGGAGGACGTGTCTGGCTCTGCCCACAGGACCTGCAGGACCGCAACAACAAGCTGCAGGCTTCAGTGCGGGAGCAGCCCAGCAGCCACACGCCCTCTCTGCCGTCTGTCTCGGGCACTTCCTGTGGACAGGCACAGGAGCCCAGTGCTGTCCTAGTGCTCCACCCAGGCCCCAGGCCCGGCGGGCTGTGCTGGTCCTCTCTGCTTCTCCTGACTCACGGCACGCCTTGGCTTGTTGGCCCCACAGCTAACGTCTCGGTTCCAGTCTGAGTGGTGTCTGGATCATTGGACAGGGTTTCCTGGGCACCTGCCACGTGCTGTCATAGCTGGGTCTGCAGCCGGGACTGAGACAGGTGTTTGCAGCTTTCAGCCCCAGGGGGTTGGGCAGAGAAGGCTCCATCCTCTGACATCTGTACCCCTTGTTACAGGCCTGTTCAGCTCTGATGTTTCCTCCTGGGTCTGTCTGGGTAGATTGCTTCAAGGCATTTGGACATGGCCAGTTTTCAAAACTCCCAACCGGGCATTTTACTGAATGGTCCTCAGCTTGAATGCCTGGTTAGATGCCTTCTTTATGGGACCATCTTCTTTACTCTGATGTGTGGTCTTTCGTGAAACTGTCTTTGGAATACATTCCCTCAGTTTTTGTTTATCTGAAAATGTCTCAAATTCTCTCCCATTTCTGAAGGCCGGTCTTTCTAGGAGCACAAACTTTGATGCACAGTTGAAGGCTGCCCTCTGCCCTCTGACCTGGGCAGGGTGCTCTGAGTGAGCATCCATTTTCCATTGCTGCGGTGATGAGTTACCAGGAAATCAGAGGCTTAAAGCATCACAACTTCGGATTTCACGGTGTTTGAGCCTGGAATTCAGAAGTGGGTACGACTGGGCGGGAATCTCGGTGTTGGCCGCCGCCTTCCTTTTTGGAAGCTCGGGAGGAAACCTGCAGGCCTCCCATTCTTGATCCACACCTTCCTCCTCTCACACCAGCAGTGACTGGCTGGTCCTCCTCACGCTCCATCCTGACTCCCAGTCTTCTGCCTGCTCTTCCACAGTGGAGGGCCCACTGGACAGTCTAGGACTCTCTTTCCATCTAAGGGCAGTGAACTAGCAGCTTTAATTCTGTTTGTTGCGTTGATTCCCTTTTGCTATGAAATAGCACATTTGCAGGTTCTGGATGCAGACGTCTTTTAGAGGCTGTTTTTCTGTCCCCACAGGAGGTGACCTGAGTTGTGTCCTCAGGTTGCTATTAGCTTCTCCATCTTTTGTGGTTTTTCTTTGGTGTGTTTAGGTGTGTATTTCTTTCATTTTAACTTTTATTGAAGTGTTATATGCACACACACAAAAATGTACATGTGTATGCAACTGGAAGAATTGTTGATAAGTAGGACACATTTGTGTCACCAACACCCAGAATATGCCCTCCAGGGTCACTATTCCAAGTCGGGATAGTGCTAAGCCCTGGGGAGCTCTGGAGAGCCCCATTTTTTGTTCTCGGTGCTGGTATACCTAAGAATGGAATTGCTGAGTCGTAGGACAGAGATGCGCTTTTCTTTTTACTCTCCGTACTTAGAAATATTATGCCTGTTGAATATCTAGGTTTGTGTCTTCTGAAACTCTTTCAGCCATTCTTTGTAAAACATTGCCTCTCCCATCAGTGGTCTTTCCAGTTGGGTGTATGATATTAGATGTTTTCACTTTTCCTCCTTTTCCTAACCTCTCTTTCATTTCTTCCATCTTCTTTTCTGTATGTGGCACGTTCTGGGTACTTTTTCATGTCTCTGTGTTCCAGGTCAGTGATTCTTTCTTCAGCTATATCTAATCTGCCAGTGAGCTTTTATTTTGACATTGGGTTTTGTTTTTTTTTTTTTTTTTCATTTTCAAACATTCCATTTGGTCCTGCCTGATCATTTCTGATAGCTTACTGTTGCTTGCTTGTCCATTTTTTATTTCCATGTTTTATTTAAGTAAACATTTAATAATATTTATCCGAAGTTTGTGTCTGATAATTGCAACATCTGGGATCTAATTCTGTTGTTTTGGCTTCTTCTGACTCTCATAAGTGGTCCTTTCCCACATTCGTTGTGGTGACCTTTGATTGTGAGCTCATGCTTACATGATGTTCATCTGTGGGAATCCTGAGAGCTGTAGTAGAGGGTTCTCCCTGCAGAAAGGATGTGTTTTGCTTTTGCTGAGAAGACTTGGGAACCACTTCATCTGAGACCACTTTAATCTCTTCCAGGGAACCAGCCCACCACATACGGCCCTGGTGTGGTTTCTCCACAGTGATGTAGGTGTTGGCCTCAGGGTAACCCCATCTTTGGGTTCCTTAATGCTCAAAGCTTTGGTTTCAGCATTCAGGTTTTTGTTTAAGGGCCCCTGGAGGTTTCTATAACCTTCTGTGAGGACACCAGACGTTAGATGATCAGCTTTGCACAGGCTCTGGTTATCTGGTGAATGTGGAGGACTGGGATAAGGCAACCACCATCTTATTTGAGGTCCAGGAAACTGGAAACAGGAACCACCCCCCCTGCACCCCAACCCCGGCACCCACATGCACACACACACATCTGCCTTGAATCAATTTTGTTTTCCATCCAGGATCCTGAAAGACAGTTCAAAATACAGAGCTCATTTGTGGTCACACTCCTCCTTGAAACCCTCCACGTCTTTTAAAATTCCATTGACTTATATGTCTTCATTTTTCTCTTTAGTTCCTTATGAGAAAAACGAAATTGTACTTATGCTTTGTAGGAGATACTTCTGCTTGATATTATAAGAATAATACATTACATATGAGATGATGTGCTTTGAGTACTTTTAGACTGAGAAAACTAGAAGCTAATGCCAGATAGATAACTAACGTTTAGGGGAATGTCGGTGTGACCAACATATATTAAGGATAGATTTTCAGGGCAGCAGGCATGGGTTTAAAGCTGCCTCCCCGTGATCCTTATTGGTCAGTTGCTCATCTGTTGCACATCAATGGAGTTACCATCCAGGGAGACTATGAGCATCAGAAGCCAAGGACTCCTGGCAGACTTGGCCCGGGCAGCCTCTCTCAGTACTTGCTTTCCCCTCCTGAAGGTTCCACATTGCATCGGATCACCCTCCGTCCGCTGATGCGGGCATCTTTCCAGTTTCCTCTAGTGCTGACCTCAGCGTGTAGGATGGGGGCACTCTCTTCATAGGATTCAGCTTTCTGAGTCCTTGTGTTCCTCAGCTTTGTGCTCGGGGTCCCTGGGGGAGGGGGGAGATTTCCTTGCAACAACCTCGTGAGGACTCTCACCCAGCATCTTGCATTGGTGCCAGCTGTGAGCACGCTGACGTTTCAGTGAAGGTAAGGAGATGCAGGAACGGGCCAGCTGGAAACACAGAGAACCAAGGGGCTGAATACGCTAGTCAATGGCTCTTTTAGGAGCTAAGAAAGCTTTGTTTTCCTGTAGCTTATCTTTTGGGAAATGCAAACCAGAGCAAGTTAACACTGGGTACAGGGAAGGAGCTGGCCCCTGTGTCCCCATCCAGGGAAGGAAAGTGTGGCTGCGGGTCATTGCAAGACCAGACTCTGTCGGGTGACCAACTCCTGGAATTCCCACTCTTCTTTCTTTTAAAAATTTGTTATCCAGAATCAAGTTGGAAAAGCTTTCTGAAGAAATCACGCTCTTGAAAAATGAGGTGGGGAAGATCCGACAAGAGCTTGAAGCCTCAGAAAGGACAGAGGGTGCACAGAGGTAAGGGCCAGCTCAGTGGTCCCACCCCAACCACCCATCCCGGACACGGTTTGCTCATCGTAGAAGAAGCTCAGAGGGCATTGCTGTAGAAAGTGGGAAGTGTTCACAGATAACCCACATTCCAGGAACAGTCAGCAGAGACCTGTGCTGCCCTCCGACCAGCCTTGATGGGCACGGGAGGGCTCACGCATCCTAAGAAATACTGCACAGCGTGCTCCAGGGCCGGAGGAGGCATCCTGCATTCCTGTAGGGCAAGAGGGCCTCTCGCAGCCTTCCTGGGCCAGTGGACTCGGTTTGTTCTGGTCCTGATAGTGGTTTCAGCTGTGCTTCTGTCCAAGCCTCATTGCTGGTCTGTGGATTTCAGTGTGAGAGAGTCAGGGGTCTAGGGCAGGGGCCTGAGCACTGAGGCAGGAGCTGTGTGTATTGTGGAGGGACACCCGTCAGTGGATTTCAGCTTTCACCATCAGCGCCTCATCTGAGAAGGGTTTGGCTTTTTTTTTTTTTTTAATAAAATTCAAATGAGCTCAGCTCTAAACTGCCGAGAATGTGGTATTGATTTGATAAAAGTGCCTGACGATTGAAGCGTGGAATCCAGAGTGGATTGTCCAGTTTCCCCCAGTGGTCATGTTTTGTGAAACTTTAGTATAGTGTCTGTGTTAGTTTGCTAGGGCTGCGATAGCAAACCACCCCAGACTGAGGGGCTTATATAACAGAAATTTATTTCCTCACAGTTCTCGGAGTTACAAGTTCAAGGTCAGGGCAGGGCTGGTTTCTTCTGAGGCCCCTCTGTTTGGTTTGTATGCAACTGTCCTCTCCCGTTCATCCTTCAGGTGTGTCTGTGTCGTCATCTCTTATTAGGGCACCATCATACTGGATTCATACGACCTCGTTTTGCCTTAATCAGCTCTTTCAAGACCCCATCTCCAAATGCAGTCCTTCTGTACAGTACTCCAGTACGGTCTTGGAGGTTTGAGCTTCAGCATGTGAATTGGGGTGTGAGGGGGCGCAAATCAGCCCTTAATGAGCATCACAGCCAAGCTATTGACATTGATGCAATCTGTAGGTCTTACTTCCCCAGTTTGGGGGGGGGTGGTGGTGTTCTTTTTCTTGGGGAGTGTTTCATCGCCCCACGGCTCGTGGCATCTCAGTTCCCCAACCAGGGATGGAACCCCAGTGTCCTGCCTCGGAAGGCAGATTCTTAACCACGGGACCACCCAGAAAGGCCACATGCTTCCACAGCTTTACTTCTGTACTCATGTGGGTGTCAGGTCTACACGGTTTTATTCCCTGTGCAGGTTCATGTCTCCACAACCACAGCTGCAGCTCCACAAGGTCCTTCATATTGTTTATTCACAACTACGTCCACCATCTATCTTCCTGCCCACCTACCCCAGCCTCAGCCCCTGAAAACCACTAACTGTCCTTCATTTCCAGAATTGTGTTGTTACACAAGTGACAGAAAAGGACTCATACAGAATGAGATCTTTGGGATTGCCTTTCCTCACATAGCATGATTCCCTGCTGTGTGTCCACAGTTTCTTTCTTCCTGTCACTGGATGGTATTCCAAGGCGTTAATGTCCCACAGCTTGTCTTCAGTTCAGTTCAGTCGCTCAGTCGTGTCCGACTCTTTGCAACCCCATTGACTGCAACACATAAGGCTTCCCTGTCCATCATCAACTCCCAGAGCTTGCTCAAACTCATGTCCATTGAGTCGGTGATGCCATCCAACCATCTCATCCTCTGTCATCCCCTCCTGCTGCCTTCAATCTTTCCCAGCATCAGGGTCTTTTCCAATGAGTCAATTCTTCGCATCAGGCAGCCAAACTGTTGGAGCTTCAGCTTCAGCATCAGTCCCCCCAATGAACACCCAGGACTGATCTCCTTTGGGATGGACTGGTTGGATCTCCTTGCAGTCCAAGGGACTCTCAAGAGTCTTCTCCAACACCACAGTTCAAAAGCATCAATTCTTCAGCGCTCAACTCTCTTTATGGTACAACTCTCACATCCATCATGACCAGTGGAAAAACCATAGCTTTGACTAGACGGACCTTTGTACACTTTTTAATATGCTGTCTAGGTTGGCCTAGATATATGGATATATAGGCCAGTATAGCTTTCCTTCCAAGGAGCAAGCGTCTTTTCATTTCGTGGCTGTAGTCAGCATCTGCAGTGATTTTGGAGCCCAAGAAAATGAAGTCTGTCACTGTTTCCATTGTTTCCCGATCTATTTGCCCTGAAGTGATGGGACTGGATGCCATGATCTTAGTTTTTTGAATGTTGAGTTTTAAGCCAACTTTTTCACTCTCCTCTTTCTCTCATCAGGAGGCTCTCCAGTTCCTCTTGCTTTCTGTCATAAGGGTGGTATCATCTGCATATCTGAGGTTATTAATATTTCTCCCGTCAGTCTTGATTCCATCTTGTGCTTCATCCAGCCCAGTATTTCATGTGATGTACTCTGCATATAAGTTAAATAATCAGGTTGATAATATACAACCTTGACGTACTCCTTTCCCAATTTAGAACCAACTTGTCTTAATGCTCCTGGGCTGATTCCAGTTTTGGGCTGTCACAGAAGCTGCAATGAACATTCCTAGGCAGGTGTTTGTGTGAATGTAGGTTTTCATTTCACAGGATAAATGCCCAGGAGAGCAATTGCTGATCTGCACCACAGTTGCATGTCTAGTTTTATATGAAATGGCCCAGCTGTTATCCAGAGCGGCTACTAACAGTTTATGTTCCCGCCAGCAGTGTATGCTAGGTCCAGTTGCCCCACATCCCTGTCCACACTGGGTGTTGTCGCTGTTATTTTAGCCACTCCAGTAGGTGAGTGACACTGAGTCAGAACAGCTAGAGTGGGCTCTAGTTGGTTATCTCCTTCCCCTCACTGATTCCGGCCTGGTAGAGAAGGAGGTTTCCCTTGAGGGCAGAGAGCAGAACGCTCTGTGTCTTCAGAACAGTCGCCGTCCTAGTCTTCTCAGACTCCGTACAGAATGTCACAAGCAGGCGGCTTAAACTACAGGAGTTTGTTTCCCAACCTTCTCAAGGCCAAGATCAAGGCGGGGCTGGCTTGGTTCCCATGAGGCTCTTCCACGCTTGTGGGCAGCCCCCTCTCACTGTGTCTCCTTATAAAGTCACTGTCCCATTGGATGAGGACCCCACCTTGTGAGCATCTTTAACCTTAATGACCTGTTAGCAGCCTTGTCTCCAGACATCGGTGACTTTGTGGGCCCGGTTCAACCCACAGCAGCCACTCTGATTAGGCCTCCAGCCTTTGACTCCTGGTGAGCTGTGATGCTCTTCACCTGTTCTTCTTTCCGGTCTCCAGAGCATTGGTTTGCCCCGTGACTTCAGTTCTCTGATGGATCTCAGAAGTGTTGTTGACTCTCAGTTACTCAGCTTTTTCTTTGTTCTTGTTGGGAGGGTGGGAGTGACGACTTCCAAACTCTTTCCAGGCTGGCGCGGAAATGGTGTTTTGTTTCTCACATGGGTTTCTGCACGTTCACTGTCAGGACATAGAAGCATAGTAGATTTTCAGCTGCCGACCTGTGTTCTTCCTGACTTCCCAATCACTCTGGGAGTTCTTTTGTCGCCTCTGGTTTCTCAGACACCTGCTGTACCCTGGAGAGAGCTGCAGTTCCCATCTGTGTCTTCCTACCGCTGCCTGCCTCTCCCCGAGCCTGGGTGATAAGGTGGGAATAGCCGCCCTGGGGCGACAGTGATGCCCCCGCCTAGCTGTGCGTGAACCCTGCTTCTAGGCTCAGAGGGCTTCAGACCCTCAGCCTCCAGAGAAATTGCTAGGGAAAAGCAGAGGAGCAAAACATGGTTTGTTTGAAGCTCCGTCTCAGGAGTGTCAGCTCTACATTTAGAGGGAGGCTGCTGTACGCGGCTGGTGTGGGTCCCGTTATGGAAGGAATTAAACCCAGCAAAGAACCCAGGTGGTAAACAGGACAGAATAACTTGATCCTCCCAGGATCCGGCATGAGGTCACTGGGAGGGCTACAGGCAGGGCTTCCAGGCTCTCAGGTGCAGAAGCATCCCTGAATGGAGTTTGTGTTAGTCTCTCAGCCCTATCCAACTCTTTGTGACTCCATGGACTTTAGCCTGCCAAGCTCCTCTGTCCGTGGGATTCTCCAGGGAAAATTACTGGAGTGGGTTGCCATGCCGTCCTCCAGGGGATCTTCCCAACTCAGGGACCAAATCTGCATATCCTGTGTCTCCTGCATTGCAGGTGGATTTTTTACCGTCTGAACTACCAGGAAATGGAGTGTGGGCATCAGATAAATGGACTCTTTAGAAATCGTGAGCTTTCCTGGACACGCCCTTACCTTGTGGGGTGGCCTACCAGGTAGAGATGCAGTTTTCTGTGCCCGGTGGTGACCCTGAAGGTCTGGGCAGTCACCCCACAACTGCTGTGCCTTTTCCCCGGCAGCTGTATGGAGCCACCCAGAAGCTGTGGCTGGCCCGGTCCCAGCACGCCCAGCGGGTGCAGCAGTCGCAGGAGGAGATGGCACAGCGCGTGCCCACAGGCCGCGTGGCCGAGCTGCAGCAGCTGCTGGAAGGGGAGCAGCGGGCAGCTTGGCAGCTCCAGGAGGAGGCGCAGGTGAGTGGGGACAGGGCTGGGGGGCCAGCTGGGGGTGACGGAGGGGGTGAGTACGATCTCTGGTGACTTAGCCACAAGCTGCCCAGGTGCCAACAGGAGGACGGCCCGACAGCCCTCCCGCCACGTGGGATGTTTATGGAAGCCACGGTACACGGCTTCTGCTGGGAACTGGTGAGTCTTGAGTGGCCGACCCTGAAGTCCCCCAGCCTGTTTTCTTGGCTGAGTGTGTCTGCAGCCAGCCACACACGTGACCTGGTTCCAGAACTGAAAGGTGGTGATAGAAGGGCCCCAGCAGAGAGATGGAAAGGGATAGCTCTTCAGGAGTGCAGGCAGGTGCAGAGGTCCTGAGGTGGGCTACGCTTGGCGTGTTCAAAAGCAGCAAGGAGTAGGGGGCTGGTTGGACATGGGGTCAGCACAGTGACAGCACGGACTTGGGGAGCCCTGCTGTGTGCCAGCCTCTCATGGAGAAACAGAGTTGCTGCCTTAAAAGGGCAGCAGAAGAGTGGCTCAGAGCATGCACTGCAGGGGACTGGATCCTGGCTCCACCACCTGAGCCGAGTGATTTAACTGAGTGAGTGATTTAGCCCTCTGTGCTCCGATTTCTTTGAACCTCTGGAGGCAGTGGTTCCCACCTCAGAGCAGTCTCTCAGGCATCAGTGAGTGAGCACCTCAAAGTGCGAGCCTGGGAAGCACATTTGGGTCCTCAGAGTTCATGGGTCAGTGGGAGGGTGAGGAGGGGCAGAGGGCCAGGTGCCTTCCTGAGGAAAGAATTTGTGCAAGATAGGAAAGGTGGGTAAAATCTGACAGTTGTAAAACACAAATTCTAACGAAGAATGGCCTTATAGCATTATGCAGCCACGATATGCTGGAGCGACATTTAAGCTAGGACAGATTATTGACAAAGGAAATTTAGTCAGAGATCCTCGAGAAAGACTATTATGTTGGGGGACACTCAACTTTGAGTCATGTAGGATTAAAATCCTACGACAAAAAGTCTCTAATCTGCTCACACTACAGTGAGAAATGCAGCTTTGTAGCTTGTGAGACATTTCTAATGATCCCTCCCTATGGATGAAAGGTTAGCCAGATGCTCAGATTTTGTGCACTTCAGCTGATTTCCATTCTGAAGTAAAGAAGCCTGAGATGATTCGTTTTAAAGTGAACCGTGTTGATCTCTAACCTCCTCTTGTTCAGGAAGCACATGAAAAACAGCTGGAAGCAACAGAAGAGCAGGTGGAGGAGGTGGAGATGACTTTGAAGAACATGGAAGTGCTCCTCCAAGAGAAAGTGGGTGACCTGAAGGAACAGGTGAGTGATGGACGCCGCATTTGGGCGTCCGGGTAAGTAATGAGGGAGACAGGACCCAAGAGAACCCTGTGTCCTGCGGAAGTGCTGAGGAGGGGAGAGGAGGGCAGGGAGAGAGGGGAGAGAGAGGCCTTGCTGTCCTGTGAGGTCTGCTTGGTGCTCCGGGAAGTGAAATGTGAGCATCTGTGGAAATACTTCTCTACACAGGGACCAAATGTGGTTTATCTGGAGCGCCCTGGGCCGCGGGTCCCCAGTTCTAGTCTGTCTGTGCAGGCTGCCCGCTCCAGACCCCCACTCCTCATCTGTGAAGCCCCTGCCCTGCCCGCACCGCCACCCTCCAGCCTTGTCTGTCCCCAGGTCCTCACTTTCCTTCCCGGCCGTCCGGCTCTTGGTGAACCCACTACCCTCCAGTCACTCTTGGCAAAACCTCAACCCCAAGTAAATCTTAAGGCTCCTACATGCCAGGGGTACATCCTCAGAGTAGATAGTGGCTTCTCTGGTGGCCTCGAGATTCTGCAGGACCTAGCCCCTTCCCCTTGGGCCCTTGCCCAGCCGGCGTGGCAGCTCTGCCTTCCTCACGGGCCTCCTGGCCGTTCCTGTCACCCCCGCATGTGGGGGCCTTTGCCTGGGAGGTTTACCCAGGCAGCCTCCCCCACGTCCCCCATGCTCCTGTCAGGGCTGTCTGTTCACCTCAGACTCACCGTGTGTCTCCCGCCCGGGTTCTCTGAACACACCAGCTGACCCTGCGTGCTCTGCTGGCTCCTCCCGTTAGAACACGTGCCTGTGGGAGCAGGGCCGCGGCCGGGCAGCACTTGGCCCGCAGAGCTGCTCAGTAGCTACTTGAGTGAGTGAACTCAGCGCGGACTGTCAAAGCCCAAAGCCGGGACCCCTGCGTCTTTGCATCTTGACCGTGTGTCCTGTGTCCCCATCGCTGGAGCCCCTGTCGGTGTCGTGTGGGCGGCACCCAAGGAGCCTCAGCGCGTCCTGCTGACATGGTGGGCCTGCAGAGCCCGCTGAGATAAGCCAAACAGTTTGGGTGCTCCTGACAGTTTCCTCGTTGTCTTTTGGAGGCCTCCAGATTTGGGTCTTCTTGTCTTCATTTCGTGGTAACCCAGTTTGTACAAAGGTGGCTTAAATTTTCTCTACCACATAGTTCGTCAGTTTCCTCTCTCATGCCAGGATAACAAAACCTGTCATTGCATCCAACATGTCTCTGATTTGTAAGGTTCCCCAAGCTAGTCTGAACGCGTGTGGAGGAATAGGAAGGGAGAGCTGGTGGCGTGGCATGGCTGCGTGAGACGTACAGTACACTGTGGCTTTCTCCCCTCTCCAGTTTGAAAAGAGCACAGGATCTGATCTGCTGCTCAAGGAGCTCTATGTGGAAAATGCCCACCTGACAAAAGCGCTTCAAGTCACTGAGGAGAAGCAACGAGGCACTGAGAAAACGTCCCGATTCTTGGATGGAAAAGTTAGAACTCTCAGCAAACTCCTCAGCAAGATTGCTGAAGCTTCCCTCGCTGTCTAGACTGCTTTTCTTCCTGGCGTTCATTTTGAAGGAACGTCTATTAAAGTAAACCACTGTGACACCGTAACTTATTGTGGCTCACTGGCTGACCACCCCTGGATAAATGAGGATTGTGATTCTGTTTACCCCACAAGCATTTAATGAAGGGTTGTGTGCCAAATGCCTGGGAAACACGTTGGAGAGGACTATTTTTTTTTTTTAGTGGTCCTTGGGTAACTTCCAGAGTTACATTCCGAATTTTGCTACTGAAAAACAAACCAGATTATGGGGTTCTCAGCAAGGTAAATGGTAAAATAAAGCAATTTTAATCTTGCACTTCTGACCTTGGCTACAGAGATTAAAATGTGAAGTCAGGGCTCTGTAGTTTTACCATTGCACTGTTAGTTCTATGGGTTTAGTCTCTGGCATTCTCGATGGTGGATCGGTGTAGACACTCCAGAAACGCTACACTTTCTGTGACTTTCAACTAGCGATAAGGGATAGAGGAAGGAAGCCTTTTTGTCAGGGCCTGTTCCACCACGAGGGAGGTCTAGACAGTGCTGGTGTTTCAGAGCTGTGGACTCAGGGAGGATGGTATCGTATCCATTGTGAATGCAATCTTTTCCTCACTGAAATGTCATCACACTGCAAAGTGTATTATATGTTAAAAACCAGGAAAAAAGTACAGTTTTATATTCAAGATATACATAAATTATGATCATTTGGTTGATCAGAATTAACTACTGTAATATGAATTTACTGTATCTGCAATAAAATCCTTTTCTATTAAAATAGATTAACTTCTAAATATTTTTTAAACTAAAATATTTCAAACATATAGAAAAATAGTTCTATAGGAAACATTCATATGTATTACATAAACATGCAGATGTGTTAAGAACATTGTTACAACATCTTGGACAGAAGCCCAGTCCCTGTTCTACTGCAGCCAACCTCTTTTCCCTTCCTGGTGGCAACCGCTCTCCTGAGGCTGCTGCAGGCCCCCTCCCCTCCATCTGTCTGCACATTTACCGTACGTGCTTGAATGAGAAAAACCTTAAGCCACTGGAAGAGATGGAAAGCTCAGATCTGGGGTAGGAAGACTCAACAACATAATGTGGACTCTTCTCTCCATGCACCTATGGTTGCTCAACCTATGACAAAGAGGCAAGGATGGACAGTGCGGAAAACCCTCTTCAATAAGTGGAGCTGGGAAATCTGGACAGATCCGTAAAAGAATGAAATTGGAACATTCTCTGATACCATACAGCAAAGTATACTCAGAATGCATCAAAGACCTACATGGAAGCTTTTAGAGGAAAACATAGGCCGAACACTCTTTGAGGGAATTCTCTGGCAGTCTAAGGGTTAAGACTCGGCACTTTCACTGCTGTGGGCCTGAGTTTGATCCCTGGTCAGGGAACTAAGATCCCATAAGTCGCATGGCACAGCCAAAAAAAAAGCACTCTGACATAAATTGCAGAAATATCCTTTTTGATCCATGTCTTAGAGTACCGAAAATAAAAACAAAAATAAACACATGGGAGTTAATTATACTTAAAAGCTTTTGCACACCAAAGGAAACAATAAACCAAACAAAAATCTAACAAGGACAAAATATTTGCAAAGGAAGCAACTGACAAGGGATTAATCTTCAAAATATGCAAATAGCTCTTGTAGCTCTATGTCAAAAAAAAAACACAAAAACCAAAAACCCAGTTTCAAAATTGGCAAAACAAATAAAAAATAGAAATGGGCAGAAGACCGTGATAGACAGCTCTCCAAAGAAGACATACAGATTGCCAGTAGGCACATGAAATGATGTTCAGTATCACAAATTATCAGAGAAATGCACGACAGACCTGCAATGAGGTATGACATCACACTGGTCAGAATGGCCATCATCCAAAAGTCTACAAATAATAAAGGCTGGAGAGGGTATAGAGGAAAGGAAACCCTCCTACATTATTGGTAAGACTGTAAATTGGTACAGCCACTCTGGAGAACAGTATGGAAGTTCCTTAAAAAGATGAAAATATAATAGAACTACTGTATGATCCAGAAGTCCCAATCTGGGGCATATATCTGGAGAAAACTAATTCAAAAAGATACACATACTCCAGTGTTCATTCGAAACTCCCTTCCCATCCAAGGTTGCCACATACCATTGGTCAGAGTGGCCCGTGCTATGCAGTAGGAAAGACGATTGAGTTTTCCACCTTGGATCCATCACTTACTGTCAGATGGCTTTGGTGAGGCTACTTAACCTTCCCTGAGGGGAGCAGCTCCTCAGCTTCTGCTGGAGGAACCAGGAGATGGGTTCCCCTCTGTCCCCTCCCCGGCAGCACATGCCTTGGCCCTGGTCCACTGGTACTTTGTCTTGTCCAGGCAGAAATGTTTAGGCCTGAGTCCTGCTCCTCTTCAGTCGAGAACCTTCATCATTAGCCTTCCTCTACTCACCATCCTGGTCAAAGCTTCTTGGTCCCTGCTTTTCCTCCTATCAGACGCTCTTTCCCCAAGTAGGCTAGATTCCCTGTTAACTCAGTTGGTAAAGAATCCACCTGCAATGCAGGAGACCCTGGTTCGATTCCTGGGTCAGGAAGATCTACTGGAGAAGGGATCGGCTACCCACTCCAGTGTTCCTGGGATTGCTTGGTGCTCAGCTGGTAAAGAATCTGCCTGCAATGCGAGGGACCTGGGTTCTATCTCTGGGTTGGAAAGGTCCCCTGGAGAAGGGAAAGGCTACCCATTCCAATATTCTGGCCTAGAGAATTCCATGGAGTGTATAGTCCATGCCTTAGCAAAGAGTCAGACACGACTGAGCGACTATCACTTTCACTTTTCATGCTTTTTATAAATGGCCTTTATTGTATTGAGGATATTTCTATTTTATTGTATTTTTTTAAAATCATGAATGGGTTGTGAATTTTTTCAAGTGTTTTTTCAGCGTAGTCTTACTTTTACTTCTTACTTGAATGTTGGTAGCATTGCTGTCTGAATCCATTTCGTCCTAAGCTTTTAGCTTTTGGGAGGTTTTTTTTTTTTAATTAATATTTGAATCTCCTTATTTCTTATTGGAGTGTTGAGTTTTTCTACTTTTTCTTGTTTTAGTCTTGACAGATTGTATGTTTTTCAGAATTTATCTAGGTTTTCCAGTTTGCAATTGTTCATCAATAATAATGGTCCCTTATGATTATGCTCCTTTACTTCTAAGGTATCTGTTGTAATGTCGCTTTCCTTTCTGTTTCTTTCAGTTTCCTCTCTTTCCTTCTTACCTTAGGTACGGGTTTATTGATATTGTTTGTTTCTTTCAAAAAATGCGTTTCCAGTTCTTGCACATGCACACTGGGCATTCTGGCACACGGGCAGTGTGTTTAGAGGCGTCACTTAGCGACGATCATTCTGGGATGCAAGATTCCAAACCGTTGAGCTTCCCAGCTGGGGGGTTGTGGCGGGACGGCTCTGGCTTACCTCTAGTGCTCGTGTTGGGTTTAGGGGACTGCGAAGAGCCGAGGGGGAGGTGAGGTGTGTTTGGAGTCTGTAGGCTCTGCGATGAAGAAGCTTTTTGGCTTCAGGAGTAAGAAGGGCGTGTCACCCTTCGGCTCCTCCATCAGCCTGGGGAGAGACAGAGGTCATCATAAAACCAGCTTCCAGCCCTGGTACCACATCCGAGACAAGGACCTCCGAAAGATTCACAAAGCTGCCAGCGTAGGCAACGTAGCTAAAGTGCAGCAGGTCCTGTTGCTTGGAGAGAATGGCTTGAACGAGAAGGACAAGATGAACAGGTAAGCGGGGAGGAAGGGCCTGGCAGGGGTCCCTCCTGTGAGTTTCCCCTCCAAAGCTTACAGACACCTTTGTTGGATCCAGCACCCCACAGACTTGATAGGCTGCAAAAGCCTTAGTTACTTTCAGATCTGCTAATAATTCCCCTTATAGAGCACTTTACTGGTCGTTTTAAAGTTATTTAACTGAACGTCAGTAATCACAGAACTGAAATGAAACATGAATAGCATCTTTTTTCCTTCTTCCTCTTCCTCCTCTTCATTTGTTGTTATGCATGCGTTAACATGATCTCCTCTTGAGTAAGAGCTCTCAAGTTCTATAGCCCTCAAGAAATCTTCTGGAACTCCCTAGCTCTCACATTGTTTTTCTCATGTGATTTATGAAAATTCTTCCCACTGATCATCCATTGTGGATATTGACAGTGGACAGATTTTTGATGTTGTCGGCATCTTATTTTTAATGTACACATTTTTATACCATAATGTTACATATTACAGAAAAGTACATAGTGAAAAAATAATCTCCATGGCAGATCAACTTCTGGATTAAAAATTCTTCAGATACAATGCAATATCTGTTTTATATCAGTGTACGCTTATGTGTATATGTTCCTTGCTGAAGGACCTTAGAAGACAGCTTTGAAGTAGGAAGCTGGCTGTGTCCTTGAAGAGCAGGACATTTTCCTAGGGTATATGGTCTTTCCATGTTTAAACTAAAGACACAGATCGTGGTTTTAAAGATTTTGGGTTAGACATGCTGTCTTTAATTGTTGTGATGAAATTAAAAGTTTTGTGTAGTAGGCAAAGATTTGCCCTTTTAGATATCAAAATTTGCTGGATGACATTTTCTATCAGAAAAGATAAATTGTGTGTAGATGGTGTAGAAATAACCTGGTAACTATTTAGATAAAAGTAACTAGATTTTTTATCTCACCAAAAAGTTTCGAATGGAGTATGGATCAAAAATTTTAAACACACAGAGTGAGAAAAGTACCAGAAGACAACTGAAATTCCTACTTATACATTTTGCACACTGACAAAGACCTTCTTTTTTTTCTAGTTCTACTGGTTATTAACCTTAATATTTTTTTAATTAGATGGTAATTGCTTTCCAATGTTGTGTTGGTTTCTGCTGTACAACATCATAAATCGGTTGGGAATATACATATATCCCACCCCAAGGACCTTTCTAAGAGTGATTTCAAAGCCAAGAATTGTGGAGTTTCCTGGGTTTCGGCACCAAAAAACAAAAAGAAGAAAACCAGAAATCTGCAAGTTGATTTAGCAACCCCCCAAATTTAAAAATGTCTGTAGAGCAAGCTGTCTGTAGGGAAGTCGGATGAGCAGACAGGGCTTGTCTTTCTGGCACTCATAGGAATGTGGCACAGATAAAAACTATTTGTCACTTTCAATTTAACGTAGAATTTTTTGTGAGGATTGGTATCCCGCGACAACTTTCAGCCTTTTCAGAAGTCAAGGGAATCTTGAGAATTTCCTGTCCGTCCAGTGGTTAAGACTCACTGCTCTGGGCCCAGGGTTCGATCTCTGGTGAGGGAACTAAAATCGTGCAATCTACAAGGATATATTGTCCAACATGGGAAATATAGTTAATATTTTATAGTCACTTTAAATGCGGTGTAACCGTTCACAGTTGGGGATCACTGTGTTGTGCACCTGTATTATATAATAATATATAATATGCATCATCTCTAAGGAAACTAGACGAAAACCCCTCATGGTTATTAGACAACCGGAAAGACGAGAAATGAACAAACAAAAATGCTACAATTTACAGTTGTAATGTCTGTGAATTATAAATTATATTCCAATGTCAGAGACGTTAAAATGTGAGAAAAGGAGCATATTAGAATCATCGAAGTACAATGTTGTCTCTAATCCTCTAAACATATCTGCAAAGGAGGTGTAATGTCCTTTGACTTCATTCAGATGTTGTCCTTGTAAGGTAGTAGTAGTAGTAGTAAGTATGATAATATAATCTAACAATTACTAGCTGTTATCTGTGCCGGGAACAGTTCTAAACCCTGTGCATGGGTCTCATTTAAGCATCACAGTGCTGTCCTGTGAGATAACCACTCCTCTCTCTTCATTTTGTTGGTGAGGAAATTGAGGTACAGAGAGGGTGAGCGACAGCTAATAAGTGACAAAGTCAAATTTAAACTCAAGTTGAGCTGAATCTCAAGGTCTCGCGCATACTATTCAAGTAGCCTGTTCTTTCATTACTGTGTAAGAGGAGCTAAACCCACTCCAGTGTTCTCGCCTGGAGAATCCCAGGGACGGCGGAGCCTGGTGGGCTGCCGTCTATGGGCTCGCACAGAATTGGACACGACTGAAGCGACTTCGCAGCAGTAGCGGCAACAAGAGGAGCTAAACGAATAATATCCTGCTCTTTCTCCAGAAGAAAATGAAATATTTGTTTTAGAGGCATACGAGTACTATGCTGTTGAGTGTTTTCAATCACACCAAGAGTTGTTTGTTTTGAAACAGTTACACTACATTTTCCTAAGAACTTGTCTTGCTTTCGTAGGACTGCGCTCCACTTGGCCTGTGCCAATGGCCATCCAGCGGTGGTGGCTCTCCTCCTGGAGAGAAAATGCCTGCTTAACCTCTGTGACAGTAAAAACAGGACCGCGCTGATGAAGGTACGGGGCAGCGACCCGTGTCCACATGAGATGGGTGTGATTTAACTACTGAGACTAACAATGAACTGATCTCGTTGAAATAGAGGGAACTGGTGAACTTGTGGGCTATTTCCTTTGAATTCCTAGAACTCACACTCTTGTTTCTTGGCACAACGCTGACAGGCCGTACAATGCCAAGAGGAGGAGTGCGCGACTCTGCTGCTGGAGCACGGGGCCGACCCAAACCTCACGGATGCCAGTGGCAACACCGCGCTCCACCACGCTGTCTTTTGCCAGAATATATCACTCGCAGCAAAGCTGCTTTCCTATGACGCCAATATAGAAGCCAGGAACGAGGTATAGCTCAACTAACTTTATTGACAAAATATTGGCAAAGCATTTTTCTAAACTGTAGTGTTTTATTGATAACAGGATGTAAATAGATAGAGTGAGTAGTGTCCAGCAGGCCCTGTTACCATGGAAACAACTCCAAAGCCAAGTCAGGGGTTGGGCGGAACATGTCAGAGCCCACAGAAAGGGCAACGCTGTCTCTCTCAGCCACCTTCTACCCCAGAAGGAAGATTTTCCCACTAGAAAGTGCTCAGGAATGGGTGGTAGGCTCAAGTCCTACAAAGAATGAAGGCCTGGGGAGAGTGAAGTGATGTGGTGGGTGGCTGCTTCCAGGGGCTCAGGGAATGGGCACAGCTGCTGGGGGAGGGATGGGGGTAGGAGGAAGGAGAACCAGTGCCCAGCAGGGGGAGCTGGGGGGTGCAAGTGGGCCAGGGAGGCAGCAGGCCTGGAGCCCTGAGCCCTCCAGGACCCCTGTTCTGAGATCCGGTGAAGTGGGTCAGGTCATGTTTGATACCAGCAAGGGCGTTTACTTGTGCTGGTGACCACTTGGTTCACCAGGTACACACCTCGGGTCTCCCACACAGCCCTGGGGGGCTGCTCGGCGGGGCTGCAGCTGAGTGTGGGGAGCTGGTGATGGTGAAGCTCGGGGCTGCAGCTGAGTGTGGGGAGCTGGTGATGGTGAAGCTCGGGGCTGCAGCTGAGTGTGGGGACCTGGTGATGCTGAAGCTGCCCCTTCTGCTCTTTCTCCTGTGGCTGCAGCCCCGCCAGGAGCTGCAGAGAGAGCTCCCCGACTCTCACAGCTGGGCTCAGTTTTCCTTGTTTGGAAGGTCCAGCCTTCCCTGAGTGAAAATATTTTGAAAGCACTTGATTGTCTACGATGTCACTTTAAATCACGATATTGCTCAAGAAGCATTAGAGGGCAAAGCGTTCTTTTTTGTGTTTCTGGCAGATATTTGTGATAACACAGCAATTGTTAAAGGTAAAACTTTTTCCAAGTATTTTTCCCTTACTGAAAAAAAAGTTTTTTTCTAATTAGTCTAAAATAACAGAGTAATGCAAAATTTGCCTAGAAGTAGACTTTGTCTTAAAACTCAAACAAGCATTTGACAACATAATAGAAATGTTGCTGTTGTTAACACATTCCAATTTTATGAAAAAAATGATTTCTATAAAAATGATTTCTCTCTCATTGCCCAAGGCTTCAGAGGCTAAAAGGAAAGGAAAACGAGCGAGCAGCTGAAAGACGCAGATCAGGCTGGAATTTTGGCAGTTGGGGAAATGCCAAGAAGAGGGTTTTTTTTTTTTTTTTTTTATGTATTTGGCTGTGCTAGGTCTTAGTTTCAGCATGCAGGGTCTAGTTCCCTGACCGGGGATTGAACCCAGACCCCCTACACTGTGAGCGCTGAGACCCAGCCACTGCACCACCACAGAAGTCCTGAGGTTTTGGTTTTGTTGTTTTCCCCCTTCAGTTTATGTATTTTGCTAAGGTGCTTTTCAGTTTCAGGTATAATAGTTGTTATTTTGAGAAAGAGATTGAATGAGTTGGAGACTTGCCTAGGTATCAATTTTAGGAAGACTCTGCAGAAATCAGATCAGCAGTGAAAAGGTGGTGATTAAGTTGGAAAGAAGAGAGAAGAACAAATATTGAACAGAACTATTATCCTATTCTGGCAGAAACAGCCAGTTAGATAAGAGTCTAGACTCTGCTCTCAATCTAGAAGGTCTTGATGGAAAGGAAGGGGTTTATAAACAATGAGATCAGGTTGCCTTTTGTGTTTATTAGTCCCTGTTCTACCATTATTTACCCAGGAAAATTTAATTCTGTTTTGATGACTCTTGCCTCTTACACTTTTCTTTTCTCTTCAAATCCTCAAGTAAGAGAAGGGATTGGCCATGTGGGTTAGAGATGAGACTGGAATGTTTGCTGGGCTAATTCTCAGCTAGATTGGTGAAAACCACAATCCGTTGAGAAAGTTGATAAAAAAATTTACAAACCTAGGCTGTTCCCTGAAGATTTTGATGGAATAAATCGAGGAAGGCCTGGACTTGTGTATTTAGAAATATTTCCTTGAGATTCTGATAGGATCCTTGGTGAAGAACTATGGAGTGATTAAGTATAATTTCTAGTGCACCTATCTCAAAAATAAGTAATCTATAGAAGAGTTGGAGTTTGATCAATGCTAGCTACTTCCATCAGCTCCCTCCTTTGCAGCAATATTAGCCTGACTTTTTCCTCTGCCTCTGTGATTGAGAAGTTAAAAGGAACATTTTTGGCAATATCTATTGGCTTGAGTGATATAACTCCTTTTTCTTCCAACCACTAATTATTCAGTGACACTCCAAGCGTCTTTAGAGATTTGCTCATGGCCAAGTCACTTCATCTGTAGAGTCTGACCCTTTAAGAATTTTACACCTTCTGTTACAAACCAGGTCATTAGGTCAACAATGTTTGTTACCAACAGGGTTTTCCTGACTGCGGTAACAGTAATTCATGAGCCTTCTTTTGGTGTCAGCAGGACAGACTCTTGCAGTGTGTCTGTTAGATTTGCTGAGCCCTGGCATAAGCGAGAGGACAGCTTTAAACATCAAAACCCATGAAGTTAGTCCAGATGGGGATTGTTTGAATCATTTACTTTCAGCAGTCTTAGGAACTCACTAACTATTTGGTTAATAATCTGGGAGAATTCTAGAAAGAGATTGTAGTTTTAACAAGCAGTGGAAACATTCTTCAAGTGGGAATTTTGAGTCTTGTTTTTTAAATTTATTTTAATAAAATTATGAGTCAATAGCAATTTTTATTACATATTGAGACCCACTTTTCTTGTGAACCACATGATACTCAAGAAAGGAAAGCTTTCACATACAAATATTTGCTTTATACCCACCTGTTTGGAAACAGCAAAACGTTTTAAAAGCACAAATGGGCTACAGACCAAATGTGGTCCTTGGTTATGTTTAGCTTACTTACCTCCACAAGCTCAGTCAACATTTAAAATTTAGCAAACTCATGCTGATGTCTGTGTTTCAGGCTTCTCAGAGACCCAAATCTGGTCCCCCTTGAGCCCATTCTACTGTTTGGTCTGCATGTGTAGGCCTCCCCTTCTGTATGGGGCGTGTGTTTGCGGGTTTGCCAGCCTCACCTGGCTTTTTCACTTAGGTCACCAGGTTTCCCCCTGCATAAGCATTTGAGTTTCCAATTCTTGATATATAGTTTATTTTGATAACTATTTCGAACTTTTAAAGACAGTCTAATTAATCTATAATTGATTCCATATTTTAAAAGAATCTCTTAAGGATGGGATTGAATTTTTCAAATTAGAATTTTTAAGTTGGTTGTGGCGGTTTCACACTGAATGAGTCTCCCAGACACACAGGATTATGAGAGAGAGCGTGGGGAGAGTTCACGGAAGAGCAACTCCCCGAGAAAATGCTGAGTGCATATTTATTGGTAACTTACCTTGTAATCCTTCACTAAGAGCCGTAAAGCAAGACAGAGACCAGAACTCTGGGATTAAGGAAGCTTCTTCCTGGAGATCTGGAGGTCATCACATGAGAGCCGTCAAGAAAGGTCTTTGAAGATAAGCGGTGTTGTTCTGCATCAAACAGCATCTAGCTAATGCTGACCTGTCAGTTTAACTTTTTTTTTTTTTTTTAATTTTAATTTTATTTTATTTTTTTATTCTTTGAATCAGCCATGGATTTACATGTATTCCCAATCCCGATCCCCCCTCCCACCTCCCTCTCCACCCGATTCCTCTGGGTCTTCCCAGTGCACCAGGCCAGAGCACTTGTCTCATGCATCCCACCTGGGCTGGTGATCTGTTTCACCATAGATAGTATACATGCTGTTCTTTTGAAATATCCCACCCTCACCTTCTCCCACAGAGTTCAAAAGTCTGTTTGTATTTCTGTGTCTCTTTTTCTGTTTTGCATTTAGGGTTATCGTTATCACCTTTCTAAACTCCATATATATGTGTTAGTATGCTGTAATGTTCTTTATCTTTCTGGCTTACTTCACTCTGTATAATGGGCTCCAGCTTCATCCATCTCATTAGGACTGGTTCAAATGAATTCTTTTTAATGGCTGAGTAATATTCCATGGTGTATATGTACCACAGCTTCCTTATCCATTCATCTGCTGATGGGCATCTAGGTTGCTTCCATGTCCTGGCTATTATAAACAGTGCTGCGATGAACATTGGGGTGCACGTGTCTCTTTCAGATCTGGTTTCCTCAGTGTGTATGCCCAGAAGTGGGATTGCTGGGTCATATGGCAGTTCTATTTCCAGTTTTTTAAGAAATCTCCACACTGTTTTCCATAGCGGCTGTACTAGTTTGCATTCCCACCAACAGTGTAAGAGGGTTCCCTTTTCTCCACACCCTCTCCAGCATTTATTGCTTGTAGACTTTTGGATAGCAGCCATCCTGACTGGCGTGTAATGGTACCTCATTGTGGTTTTGATTTGCATTTCTCTGATAATGAGTGATGTTGAGCATCTTTTCATGTGTTTGTTAGCCATCTGTATGTCTTCTTTGGAGAAATGTCTGTTTAGTTCTTTGGCCCATTTTTTGATTGGGTCATTTATTTTTCTGGAATTGAGCTTCAGGAGTTGCTTGTATATTTTTGAGATTAATCCTTTGTCTGTTTCTTCATTTGCTATTATTTTCTCCCAATCTGAGGGCTGTCTTTTCACCTTACTTATAGTTTCCTTTGTTGTGCAAAAGCTTTTAAGTTTCATTAGGTCCCATTTGTTTATTTTTGCTTTTATTTCCAATATTCTGGGAGGTGGGTCATAGAGGATCTTGCTGTGATTTATGTCGGAGAGTGTTTTGCCTATGTTCTCCTCTAGGAGTTTTATAGTTTCTGGTCTTACATTTAGATCTTTAATCCATTTTGAGTTTATTTTTGTGTATGGTGTTAGAAAGTGTTCTAGTTTCATTCTTTTACAAGTGGTTGACCAGTTTTCCCAGCACCACTTGTTAAAGAGGTTGTCTTTTTTCCATTGTATATCCTTGCCTCCTTTGTCAAAGATAAGGTGTCCATAGGTTTGTGGATTTATCTCTGGGCTTTCCATTCTGTTCCATTGATCTATATTTCTGTCTTTGTGCCAGTACCATACTGTCTTGATGACTGTGGCTTTGTAGTAGAGTCTGAAGTCAGGCAGGTTGAATCCTCCAGTTCCATTCTTCTTTCTCAAGATTTCTTTGGCTATTCGAGGTTTTTTGTATTTCCATACAAATTGTGAAATTCTTTGGTCTAGTTCTGTGAAAAATACTCTTGGTAGCTTGATAGGGATTGCATTGAATCTATAGACTGGGTAGAATAGCCATTTTGACAATATTGATTCTTCCAATCCATGAACATGGTATGTTTCTCCATCTGTTTGTGTCCTCTTTGATTTCTTCATCAGTGTTTTATAGTTTTCTATGTATAGGTCTTTTGTTTCTTTAGGTAGATATACTCCTAAGTATTTTATTCTTTTTGTTGCAATGGTGAATGGTATTGTTTCCTTAATTTCTCTTTCTGTTTTTTCATTGTTAGTATATAGGAATGCAAGGGATTTCTGTGTGTTAATTTTATATCCTGCAACTTTACTATATTCATTGATTAGCTCTAGTAATTTTCTGGTAGAGTCTTTAGGGTTTTCTATATAGAGGATCATGTCATCTGCAAACAGTGAGAGTTTTACTTCTTCTTTTCCTATCTGGATTCCTTTTACTTCTTTTTCTGCTCTGATTGCTGTGGCCAGAACTTCCAACACTATGTTGAATAGTAGTGGTGAGAGTGGGCACCCTTGTCTTGTTCCTGATTTCAGGGGAAATGCCTTCAATTTTTCACCATTGAGGGTGATGCTTGCTGTGGGTTTGTCATATATAGCTTTTATTATGTTGAGGTATGTTCCTTCTATTCCTGCTTTTTGGAGAGTTTTAATCATAAATGAGTGTTGAATTTTGTCAAAGGCTTTCTCTGCATCTATTGAGATAATCATATGGTTTTTATCTTTCAATTTGTTAATGTGGTGTATTACATTGATTGATTTACGGATATTAAAGAATCCTTGCATTCCTGGGATAAAGCCCACTTGGTCATGGTGTATGATTTTTTTAATATGTTGTTGGATTCTGTTTGCTAGTATTTTGTTAAGGATTTTTGCATCTATATTCATCAGTGATATTGGCCTGTAGTTTTCTTTTTTTGTGGCATCTTTGTCTGGTTTTGGAATTAGGGTGATGGTGGCCTCATAGAATGAGTTTGGAAGCTTACCTTCATCTGCAATTTTCTGGAAGAGTTTGAGTAAGATAGGTGTTAGCTCTTCTCTAAATTTTTGGTAGAATTCAGCTGTGAAGCCATCTGGTCCCGGGCTTTTGTTTGCTGGCAGATTTTTGATTACAGTTTCGATTTCCTTGCTTGTGATGGGTCTGTTAAGATCTTCTATTTCTTCCTGGTTCAGTTTTGGAAAGTTATACTTTTCTAAGAATTTGTCCATTTCATCCAAGTTGTCCATTTTATTGGCATAGAGCTGCTGGTAGTAGTCTCTTATGATCCTTTGTATTTCAGTGTTGTCTGTTGTGATCTCTCCATTTTCATTTCTAATTTTGTTGATTTGGTTCTTCTCCCTTTGTTTCTTAATGAGTCTTGCTAATGGTTTGTCAATTTTGTTTATTTTTTCAAAAAACCAGCTTTTAGCTTTGTTGATTTTTGCTATGGTCTCTTTAGTTTCTTTTGCATTTATTTCTGCCCTGATTTTTAAGATTTCTTTCCTTCTGCTAACTCTGGGGTTCTTCATTTCTTCCTTCTCTAATTGCTTTAGGTGTAGAGTTAGGTTATTTATTTGGTTTTTTTCTTGTTTCTTGATGTAAGCCTGTAATGCTATCAACCTTCCCCTTAGCACTGCTTTTCCAGTGTCCCATAGGTTTTGGGTTGTTGTGTTTTCATTTTCATTCATTTCTATACATATTTTGATTTCTTTTTTGATTTCTTCTATGATTTGTTGGTTATTCAGAAGCGTGTTATTTAGCCTCCATATGTTTGAAGTTTTAACAATTTTTTTCCTGTAATTGAGATCTAATCTTACTGCACTGTGGTCAGAAAAGATGACTGGAATGATTTCAATTTTTTTGAATTTTCCAAGACCCGATTTATGGCCCAGGATGTGATCTATTCTGGAGAATGTTCCGTGTGCACTTGAGAAAAAGGTGAAGTTGATTGTTTTGGGGTGAAATGTCCTCTAGATATCAATTAGGTCTAGCTGGTCCATTGTGTCATTTAAGGTTTGTGTTTCCTTGTTAATTTTCTGTTTAGTTGATCTATCCATAGTTGTGAGTGGGGTATTAAAGTCTCCCACTATTATTGTGTTACTATTAATTTCCTCTTTCATACTCGTTAGTGTTTGCCGTACATATTGCGGTGCTCCTATGTTGGGTGCATATATATTTATAATTGTTATATCTTCTTCTTGGATTGATCCTTTGATCATTATGTAGTGTCCTTCTTTGTCTCTTTTCACATCCTTTATTTGAAAGTCTATTTTATCTGATATGAGTATTGCGACTCCTGCTTTCTTTTGGTCTCCGTTTGCATGAAATATTTTTTTCCAGCCCTTCACTTTTAGTCTGTATGTGTCTCTTGTTTTGAGGTGGGTCTCCTGTAGACAGCATATATAGGGGTCTTGTTTTTGTATCCATTCAGCCAATCTTTGTCTTTTGGTTGGGGCATTCAACCCATTTACATTTAAGGTAATTATTGATAGGTGTGGTCCCGTTGCCATTTACTTTGTTGTTTTGGGTTCACGTTTATACAACCTTTCTGCATTTCCTGTCTAGAGAAGATCCTTTAGCATTTGTTGAAGAGCTGGTTTGGTGGTGCTGAATTCTCTCAGCTTTTGCTTGTCTGTAAAGCTTTTGAATTCTCCTTCATATCTGAATGAGATCCTTGCTGGATACAGTAATCTAGGTTGTAGGTTATTCTCTTTCATTACTTTCAGTACGTCCTGCCATTCCCTTCTGGCCTGGAGGGTTTCTATTGATAGATCAGCTGTTATCCTTATGGGAATCCCTTTGTGTGTTATTTGTTGTTTTTCCCTTGCTGCTTTTAATATTTGTTCTTTGTGTTTGATCTTTGTTAATTTGATTAATATGTGTCTTGGGGTGTTTCGCCTTGGGTTTATCCTGTTTGGGACTCTCTGGGTTTCTTGGACTTGGGTGGCTATTTCCTTCCCCATTTTAGGGAAGTTTTCAGCTGTTATCTCCTCGAGTATTTTCTCATGGCCTTTCTTTTTGTCTTCTTCTTCTGGAACTCCTATGATTCGAATGTTGGGGCGTTTCACAGTGTCCCATAGGTCCCTGAGGTTGTCCTCATTTCTTTTGATCCTTTTTTCTTTTTTCCTCTCTGCTTCATTTATTTCCACTATTTTATCTTCTACCTCACTTATCCTATCTTCTGCCTCCGTTATTCTACTCTTGATTCCCTCCAAAGTGTTTTTGATCTCATTCATTGCATTATTCATTTTTAATTGACTCTTTTTTATTTCTTCTAGGTCTTTATTAAACAGTTCTTGAATCTTTTCAATCTTTGTTTCCAGGCTATTTATCTGTAACTCCATTTTGTTTTCACGATTTTGGATCATTTTTATTATCATTATTCTAAATTCTTTTTCAGGTAGATTCCCTATCTCCTCCTCTTTTGTTTGACTTGGTGGGCATTTTTCATGTTCCTTTACCTGTTGGGTATTTCTTTGCCTTTTCATCTTGTTTAGATTGCTGTATCTGGAGTGGGCTTTCTGTATTCTGGAGGTCTGTGGTTCCTTTTTGTTGTGGAGGATTAACCCAGTGGGTGGGGTTAGACGATTGGCTTGTCAAGATTTCCTGGTTAGGGAAGCGTGCGTCAGTGTTCTGGTGCGTGGAACTTGATTTCTTCTCTTTGGAGAGCAATGGAGTGCCCAGTAATGAGTTTTGAGATGGGTCTATGTGTTAGATGTGACCTTGGGCAGCCTGTATGTTGATGTTCAGGGCTATGTTCCTGCGTTGCTGGAGAATTTGCGTGGTATGTCTTGCTCTAAAACTTATTGGCTCTTGGGTGGTGGTTGGTTTCAGTGTAGGTGTGAAGGCTTTTGGACAGTCACTTATTACTTAAAGTTCCATGTAGTCAGGAGTTTTCTGGTGTTCTCAGGTTTTGGGCTTAAGTCTCCTGCCTCTGGATTTCAGTTTTATTCTTCCTGTAGTCTCAGGACTTCTCCAACTATACAGCACTGATAAGAAAACTTCTAGGTTAATGGCTAAAAGATTCTCCCCCGTTAGGGACACCCAGAGAGGTTCACAGAGTTACATGAAGAAGAGGAGAGGGAGGAGGGAGATAGAGATGAGCAGGAGGAGAAAAAGGGGGACTCAAGAGGGGAGAGACAGATCTACGCAGCTGTCTGTTCCCAGAGTGTTCTCCGTAGCCCAGTCACCTACAAAGATTCATAGAATTGGATTGGGAAGAGAAGGGGAAAGGAGGAAATAGAGGTGTTCTGAGGTAGAAAACAGAGAGTCAAGATTGGGAGAGAATAATCTTCGGTTTAAAAATAGGGCTTCTCTTCTTTTTTTTTTTTTTTTTTGTAAGGTTATAGTGTATTGAAAATGAAAATTAAGGAGTAGTAGAGGAGTACTAGAGGACTTTAAAAGAAATAAGAGAAAAAGAAAAATAGAAAATAGAAGAGAAGAAGGAAAGAAAAAAGAAGAAGAAAAAAGAAAAAAAAAGAAAGAAAAAGAAAAAAAAAAAAAAGAAAGAAAGAAAAAAAAAAATTTTTTTTTCCCCCCCTAATTAAAAAATCGTAGAAGTCTATGGAAATGAAAGTTAAGGAGTAATGGGGGAGTAATAGGGGATTTTAAAGGAAAATAAAAGAGAAAAAATAAAAAATAAAAAAAGGGAAAAAAAAGAAAAAAAAAAAAGAGAAAAATGTAAAATTGTATCTAGGAGTTTCTCTGGAGCTGTTGCGGTCACTGTGGGTTCGGCTCAGTTTCAGATAGCTCCTCGTTGCAGCTTACGCTTCTCGATATCTACAGGCCTCTTCCGGTGTAGTCAACGTTTCCTAGAGGGATTTTAATCTGTTGCACCAGTCCCTTCTGAAGCGGTTCCCTTTGTTTATTTGGCTTCTGTTTGCCGGTCTCTTCAGAGCCTCATTTCCGCCCTGACACAGGCGGGCGGAGGTGGACTCTTACTCAGGTAGCTAGTTCCGTCGCGCTGCTGGGAGGGGCTGGCGCTGCCGGAAGTGGCTGGCGCTATGGGGACGGGCTTGGGCTGCGGGGTCGGGCTGGCGCTGCCGGGAGGGGCTGACGCTGCCGGAAGTGGCTGGCGCTATGGGGACGGGCTTGGGCTGCGGGGTCGGGCTGGCGCTGCCGGGAGGGGCTGACGCTGCTTTCTCCGTCTGCGCTGCTCAGGCTCCCGGCTGCTCTATATGGAGCGCGCCCCGCGCTGCGCGAGGCTCCAGCCCTTGGGTGTTCCACAAAAGCGCGGAGCGAAAAGCTGCGCCTGCTCTCTGTGCCTTTCCCGTCAGAGCGGTCCAGGCAGCCAGGGGCTTGGTGGGTGCACTCTCCCCAAGTGTGGCGCGCCCCCTCCCTTCCACCGACCCAGTTTCAGTTTCCTCTGGCGCCAGTCGGGTGCGCGCGCCTTCTGCCCTCCGCGTCCCCAGCCCCAGTCCCCGCCCGCGCCGGTCGGGTGCCTGCGCCCTGTGTCTCGCCGCGACCTTCCCCTACCCCCTGCCTCCTGCCTCCGGCGGGGCTGGGCCGGTCCGCAGCCTGCGAGCTCCTCTCTGGACCCTCTCGGTCTCTTTGTTCTGCGAGCGGCCGGCAGTGTGTTTGGGCCGGTTAATATACTCTCTCTCTTTTGGTCTCCCACAGTTCAAGTTGGCAACTCACAGAAGCTCCCTCCGATTGTCCTCAGGGCTCTCAGGCCCGGACCCTACCCCAAGCAATGCCGCCTAAGAGTTCCCGGGAGGGATCTCCGTCCTTAGCTCTTTTGTCTCACTTTTTATCTTTTATATTTTGTCCTACCTCCTTTCGAAGACAATGGGCTGCTTTTCTGGGCGCCTGATGACCTCAGCTAGCGATCAGAAGTTGTTTCGCAAAGTTTGCTCTGTGTTCAGTTATTCTTTTGATGAATTTGTAGGAGAGAAAGTGATCTCCCCGTCCTACTCCTCCGCCATCTTGGCTCCTCCCTCCTGTCAGTTTAACTTAAGGGCGGGGGAAGGAACAAGCAAAGGAGAATGAATAAGATTAAATTTCAAGAGACTTTGCTGAGAAAGCCGAGAAACATGGTGCCCACAGTTGGTTTTTTTGGAAGAAAAGAAAACAACCTTTCTCTTTGCATGTTCATGTAGAGGATAACATTCCCATTAGAATGTCTGTAAACCTCATGAGGTTACTCTTGGTCATCCTTGGATAGGTTATGCATGCTACAGATAATATGATGTATTCCTGCCTCAGCATTGCTCCTAAAATATGCAGCTACTAAATCAAGTAGCTAATTGATTCTCTCTGGAGGAGTGTTGAGACTAGTAATAGAGCAAGTAAATACTACAATATTCCTGATAAATACTATGATAGAAGCAAAGATCCTTGGAACCAGTAAATGTTGAAAGTGAGTTTTAGAGAATGACTCTGTGGTTCATCTTTGGAAGAGGGAGAGGAGGAGCATTTTATTCTTTCCCTTTTCAAAAGACGTATTTGGCTGCACTGGGTCTAGTTGTGGCAGGTGGGATCTTGCGTTTCGGCACTTGGACTCTAGTTCCCTGACCAGGGATGGAACCTGGACCCCCTGCTTGGGAGCTCAAATCTTAGCCCCTGGACCCCCAGGGAAGGCCAGGAGGAGGAGCATCTTGAAGAGATAGAAGGTGCGTCAGGGGAAGAGGAGGAGGGGCTCCCGTTTATTTGCTTTCTGAATTATATGTTTAAGTTCAGAGAATCTATTGCATGATTTTCAGTTCAGTTTAGAAATAGGTTAACTGGGTACATTCGAAATGGTTTTTCCTGTTTTACAGGATGACCTCACACCACTATTATTGGCCATAAGTGAAAGGAAACAGCAAATGGTGGAATTTTTAGTAAAGAAAGAAGCAAATGTACACGCGGTTGATAAGATGAAAAGGTACAGTTGTTCTTTTTCTTTTGAAAAACCTTAGTGCTGTTCTTGGGTGCTAACATCAAGATAAAGATTAAATTAATAAGGTGTCATTTGTGATCAACACTTCATCAGTTAGGTAGAAAACCAATTATTCTGACTGGGAGTCGTGAAAAACTATATAGCAGAGATATATAGCAGGATTCATATTCCTTTATAATACTGAGTGATGTCATATGCAACCTGTTCTTTTTTCTGGTTGATCTTGTAGGAGCTGAGGGATTTCATACTAGTTTCATTAGCTTTATACAATATGGATTCTGCTTTTTAGTTTACCTTATGACAGTATCGAATTTCTTAATTCTTTTATAATGATTGTTTAACCTCTACTTCATATATATTTTTCCTTAAAAGATGCATACTAAACATAAAGGACTTGATTTTGTCTTTTGGGTGACTCTTTGCTTTCAATTACTTTCTTTGAAAAATACTGATGTTATTAGATTGCAGAAGAGTCCTTCACAGTTTAGTGACTGAACAACAACAAAAAGTGGTTAGTAATCACTGTCACCAGATACTGTGGGCTCATCAGTTTTTATCTTTTTTTATTTCTAGTACATTTTGATGTTTTCATTCTAAATGAAGGTAGAAGGAAGAATGATAGGTTTAATTGGATAAACAGTTGCTTCAACAAAGATAAGTCAGAGGTGGATGATACAGATGAAAATGATGGGCTTTAGATTCAGACTGGGTTCAGCTCCTAGCTTTCCTCCCTGTTAGGGTTGTGACCTTGGGCACATTACTTATCATCAGCAAATAAGTTTCCTGATACAAAAGGGCAAATAGTAATGCGTCCTTCAAAGGTGGCTGTGCGTAGACATAGTATTTCATTTAGTGAAGAGCACATGCTTGTCCCCATCATTAAGTGCCACGGTGACTATTTTTATTTCCATTATTGTTAATATTTTTGTTTTAAGCCAGCAAATAGCCTTTGCTTAACCCACCCTCTAGCTGACTTTGAAGCATAATATATCAGACTAAGGAGGAAATGGGGGATTCGTTCCTTAAATAGTCACCTGCCTCAGATAAGTGACCTCAGCACAGTTTCTTGTCCATCAAGGACTTTGATATTATTTTTGAAAAGCATTTATTTATTTGACTGCGTGTGGTCTTAGTCGTGGGAACTCTCAGTTGCAGCATGTGGGATGAAGTTCCCTGTCCAGGGATGGAACCTGGGCCCCCTGCCTTGGGAGCCTGGAGTCATAGCCCCTGGTCCACCAGGGAAGTCCCCATCAGGGACTTTTGAAATAGTAAGTGCTGCTATGTGCCATCCCAATGGGACAGGAGGCTGCTTTTCCGTCGCTTCATTTTAGCCTTGGAGGTCATTTACAAGGATGTACACTTGAGCGTGTAAATGGTCAGTTCTTCATGGGAGGGCAAGATGTTACCTTGGTAAAGTACATCAAACCAGCTGTTTCTGTCAGTTCACTCAGCTTCCTGAGGGTGACGTCGTCTCTCTGTTGTTGTAGAACCGCCCTCATCCTTGCTGTCAGTTACGAGTCTATGAGTGTCGTCAGCCTTCTCCTGCAGCGAGGTGCTGACGTCTTTTCTCAAGATGTCTTTGGACGGACTGCAGAAGAATATGCTGCTCTGAGTGGTTTTAATATGTAAGTGTCCACATTAAAGTGCCCGTGATCACTAAACTGCCGCCAAAAAGAATTTTCACTGTCACTTGTTACATGACCAGTGAGAGTTTTCTGTTCGGTGCAGGCAGCTTCTATCCTGTGGGGGCACCTTTCCTTGGGTCATAGGTTCCCTGTCGTCCTTCCCAGAGTAGTGGGTGTCAGCTTGCCTGAGATTCCATAGTTACATGGAGGGTTGGCCCCCTCATGGGGTCTGTTTCCTGCAACAATGAAAATCTTCCAAAGGATTTATCTGCCTCAACCGTAAATGTTTTCTGAGTCTGTCTCACAAGGAACCCATTCACCAGAACTCCTTAAATCTCAAGTAAGATAGTTCAGAGAGGAATTCAGAGAGGTAAGCCCTGCCTGGGACTTGCCAGTATCCACTGTAAGAGTAGGGTTATGTCTTCCACGTGCATCAGAGATGAACATGGAGATTAAGCATCATTGTCAGAAAGATCTGCTGGTTGAGAGTTTGAGCAGGTAGAGAAGGGAGAGTAGTGGTCCAGGCCAGGTCTTGATTGTGATTAGTTTTCTGTGCTTGGTGTGATTAGCTGCAATAATGGGGGATAGTTATGTTACCTAATGTAGTGAGTTCATATTTTATAAATAAATGTAGGTACAAATTATATAAGAGCTGAGATTCCCTAAATTACAAACCACAGAGAACACTAATCACCATAATTAATAACAGTTTCCTGAAACCCTTGAATGCTAAACATATAAAAAAACACACATTGGTTTTACTTGGAATTCCAAAGTAGTTCCAACAATAACGATCAAGAGCAAATTATTCCATTCTTTGACTGTTTCTGCAAGCATTTTGGGGATATATTATCTCATTACCTCCTCTTAATCCCCTTGTGAAATAAGGCAGTAACATCCCAGTTGTGGAGAGGATGACTTTGAACTCAAGAGAAGCAATTCTCTCGGAACAAAGAGCAGTTGGTTACAGAGCTAGGATTTGCGAGTTGGAAAGAGTTTTCATATGCCAAGCTAAATCTAGTTAATCTGCTGAGCTCTATTGCCCTCAGTTCATGACTACTTCATCTTCCTTTTCTTTCTCCTTTAAATACATGCTAAGTAAAACTTGGTAGAACTTAGAAACTTGAAATGTATGGGACAATTGTAGTTTTGATATCATCGCTAACATTGTCTGAAATAATCTAAGAATTTAACATAGTTGGTAGTTTTTTTCGCTATTAGTGTTAAAATATTATTTATCACATTTTTAACACATAGCATTTGCCAACTGATCTCTGAATATAAAGAAAAGAGGCCGAAAACTCCTCCCGAAAAGAGCAACCCAGGTACGTCATCTGATAATAATGAACTACTCTTGGTGATTCTACCATAGATAACGTAGGAGTGAGGAAATTTCAATAATCAAAGAACTATGATAAAATTAGTGTAAATTGCATGTGTTTTTAAATGAATTTCTTAATAGTCTAGTCTTCAGAATTGTTAAAGAAGTTAATTGTAGGTAATTTAACATCAGAGACAGTATTGTCTGAAAAGCATTCCATGTATTTAATTACAGCCCCTAAAATCCTGTATTAGATTTTTATGTACATTACAAAAAATGTTTGAGTTAGTATGATATATATTTCATCTGTAATCCTATTATAGCAAATTGACTTCTTATAAAAGTGGAGCTTTAATTTTTACAAATAGTTTGCATTTAGTGAATGAGTAGTTATTACTTACTGTGTAGTGATTGGTCTCATTAAAAAAGTTACCATCGTTTAAACTGGGAACCTCAACAGTCCCTTCCTGGTAGGATAAGTGATAAACAAGAAGAGCTGCAGTGCTGAACCAGTGTGCAGCATACCAGGAAGAGATTACTTTCGGAAGATACCTTCCAATAGTACAGATCAGAAAAGCGATGCCTAGTTGAGAAGCACCAGTTATTTTGCCTATTGTATGAACAAGGTCTCTATTACCAATTTTATTCCTCACAGATCCAAAAAGAGTGAGATAGGTTGACTTCATTAGAACCAGATGTTTTCTTCTGTGTGTTGGATAATTGTCATGATAGTATAGTTTTGTAAGAACACCATGTTCTGTTGCCATTATTTAAAAGATGATCATAATAGATTTTCAAATAGATCAACTTGGGACTCTGCAGATTCTAATAAAAGAACCAACACACTTCACATGAGGAAAAACACCACCATGTCCCCTCGATGTGGCATCTAGCACATTGTACAAGCTGTCTGAGAACACCTTTAAACCTAGTTCACCTCTGTCTAATCAAAGGGGGCTTCCCAGGGGGCTCAGCAGTAAGGAATCCGCCTGCCAATGCCAGAGGTACGGGTTCCAGCCCTGGATCGGGAAGAGCTCCTGGAGAAGGAAATGGCAACCCACTCCAGTATTCTTGCCTGGGGAGTCCCATGGACAGAAGAGCCTGGTGAGCTACAGTCCATCGGGTCACAGAGAGGCAGACACGACTCAGTGACTAAACAGCAAAAACATCCACCAAAGAACTTCTCTAGGTTGGTTTTACACGTTAGAGGAGATACAGAGATGACATAGAGTCTTGGTCTTCAGTATGCTCAGAATAGAATAGAGTTGTCCCTGGTTAATTTCTATAGTTTTTGAAACAGACTTTTCAAAGAAGACATTCTTGTTTATTTGTTCATTTGTTCACCAAAGAGATAACTTTCCAGTGTCTTTTGTGTCCTAAGCCTTGTTCTGGGTCACAGGGTGCAGACATGTAAACGTCACTGCCCCTGCCCTCCAGGCTCGAGGTTGCAGCGCTCCCCTCCCCGTGGAGTCACTGCACGTGAGTCATCCCTCCAGCATCAGATCATGACGACACACGTGAAACGTTGTCCAACAGCACCAGAGTCCATAGCTTCCTCTCTCCTTCCCTCCCTCCCCTTGTTCATCAGCTTAGGGTCTGATGACGAATGCCTTCCAAGCTGAAAAAGCATGATTTCTACCAACCTTTGCCATATAATGGGGAGGATTGATGTAATGATAGCCCTCAGTAGAACACAGCACTGTTTGGACCATCCTGCTCTAGGTGGTCCAGATACTCTTGAACAATGGAAGGTGATAGTCTCAAGAGATTATCCTTTTCACATTTATTAGTATGTACACATAGATATTGAAAACATTAAAAATGCTCAGCCTCCGTGTACCCTGCAGCATGCTCACCACTACAAGTCCAGTCCCCATCCTCACCACCCAGTTGACCCCCTTTACCCATTTACCCTCCCCCACCTCCCTGTCAAGAGATTATCCTTGCTAAACCTGGAATCACTACATCTTTCATACTTCTCTTGCATTTGGAAAGAGGGCCAGGAAGACTTTGTTTCCTATGTTTTACCACGCTCTGAAGTTCAGCGCCTCTAGACCATGCTTCCTTGTGATAGGGCATTTTCATCCTGAACTGAAGAGCCAGAGAATTTGTGTTATGTCCCAGCAAGACACCTGTAGGCTCTGTTCACTGCTCCAGGGAATGGAAGTCCAGAAATCCTGTGCTGTTCAAGTGTGCTATTGTCAGTTTATAGTACTGATTCTATTAACGGTGTAGTATCATTTTCTGTCAGTCTCCTAGAGGTTGGTTAGGATTATGGTCCTTGTATCAGCAGTTCTTTCTTTTTCTGTTCTGCCTTTGATGACCATAAAGGAGAGGAGTGGTTCTCAGGCATTAATGGCCCATGAGTATAGTACAATCACTATTCCCTCTAGTGTGGTCTCCAGGTGTGGTTCCAAAGGAATACTTTTAAACAAAACATCAGTCTTGAGATTTTAATAGTCTGTATTTTTCTTTTGTTGATTTAAAATGTGTCTTCCTTTTTTCTTTAATAGTGGATACGAGTTTTGAAGAAGACTCTTTAAGCAGGTAGGATTTGATGGATTCTTAAAACTTGTATGTGTTACTAGGAGAACACACAGAGAAGAGAAGCTACTGTTTGTTGAGCGTCCTGCTCTGGGTCAGAGACTGCATCATGTGCGTAACATCTGTGACCTCATGGAGTCACCAGAGCAGCGTCGTAAACCACTGTGTCCTGCTTTGCTTAATTAGGCAACTGTGGTTCGGGAGGTTGATGAATTGACCCATGATTCCATGGTTAAAATGAGTTGACCTGTGATTTGACAGCTGGCCTGCCTGACTCCAACATCCACTCTCGTGTCCCTCAGCAGAAATTGAGAAGTACCAGTGTAGCATATAAGTGAAACATATAAATTAGTTCTTTGACTTGTGTCCATTTTCAGTTTTAGACATTGCGGGGGACTCCTGTATCCCCTTTACAGTAAAGGGAGGAATGGGGCCTTCTCCATAAGTGATTCCCCTGCTGAAGGACCAAGACTGCCATTTTTGATGGACAGAGATTAGTCTCTGAACCAGGGACAGACAATGGAGAAGGAACAGCATATCCTTCTGCTTTAAGTCATCAGGTTTATTCCACTTTGGGCAAACAAAAGTTATGTCAGTGCATCAATTAGATTTTCAGTTCAGCTATTAGGACTTGGTGAAAACATATTATTTTCAGGCTCTGCCAATATATTGGCTGTCAGTCTTTGTTAATGGAAACTAAGAATGAGTCTTCCCTAGATATGTCATAGGTTGGGAGAGATGGAAGCAGAAATAGGTAACTAACATCTTTTTTGGAGACTTCTCTGGGGGTGCAGTGGTTAAGATGGTTAATAAGACTTCTTCCAATGCCGGTGGTGTGCGTTCAATCTCCAGTCAGAGGAACTGAGATCCCACATGCCTTGGGGTCAAAGAGCCAAAACATAAGACAGAAGCAACATGGCAACAAATTCAATAAAGACTTTAAAAATGGTCCACATCAAAATATCTAAAAAAAAAAATGTTTGAAAACAGAGGCCAAATTTTAATTATGTCAAGAAACTTCGTTTACTGCATAGATAGCCAGACGTTCACTTGCTTTTTTTTTCTTCATTTAAAGAAATGAACTCACTCATTTTTGTTGTCTGTTTATGCTCTAAAGGTTTTCCAACAAACCTGGTGCTGACTCATGGCCTCCGTCAGATGATGAAGTCTTAGATTTTGAGACCAAGGTACAGTGCACTCTTGTGAAATCAGTTTCCGTACTCTGAATTTAGCTTCATGTAGTATTTACTCTTAAATTCAGCAATGGTGTCCCTCTCTCTGTTTTATGTTTATAATGGAACGTTCTTCAGAGCAAACTATTTTATAGAAATATGACTGGTGTTTTTTTTGTTCATTTTTAACTTTGGTGAATAATGAAAGTGGGGTGAAGAGAACAACGGGCTGGAAAATAGAGTGACAGGAAAATTGTATTGGAAAAGCTTTCCCACAATGAAGGAACTATGAATTTTGGTCAAGGATAAAGACTGTTACTGTGAATTTTAAACCATAAGGACATGACTTTTGCAATACTCACAGTGCAATACTCAGACAGTCAAGAATCTGCCTACAATGGTGGAGACCTGGGTTCGATCCCTGGGTTGGGAAGATCCCCTGGAGAACAGCTGCCCACTCCAGTATTCTGGCTTGGAGAATTCCATGGACCGTAGAGTCCATGGAGTTGCAAAGATTCGGACACGACTGATCGACTTTCCCTTCATAGAAGCAGAGACTTTTAATAACCGTGAGATAAAAGTGCAACTCGGGATTTTTTTTTCTATTGTATTTTTAAAAAGACCTACCCCGTGTCCTGTGTCACATTCTAAGCCTTCAGATTTCAGACGTTTTGTGTTATTGTGATTTAAGTGTTCATCTTAGAGCCCCGTGTCAGTGTAAGCTAGTGGGGTTCAGGAAACAGTTGTGCATCTCCTGGAGCATGTAGCATAGGTCTCGAGTGTAAGAACCGTGTTAATAGTTATTGAATGTGAATAAATGAAGAGACAAACCATATCCTATGTAATGTTACAGGTAATATAGTTCAGTTGTGTTATGTTGAGGAAGGGGGTCCTGCATAACAAGGAAATAAATAAGAAATATGTGAAAAGTGAAAGGTTACAGTATTTTTTTCACTGTCCACTGGTTGTGAGATGAGAAATTTAGGTGAAAATTTTTGACCTTTTTTGCCCCATCTTCTGTTCCATTAAATGTTTCTTTTCAAGCCATACATTCTCCTCAGAATTTTGATTACCAGTTCTTTTTCCCAGTGAATAGTTAGGAATATTTCTTAATCAATTTTTCTCTCTCTCAAGTAATACTTTACAACATTCAGGTAGTGACAGATGACCATGTGTGGCTAATCAAATGACACTTTTTACAGTGGCAATATTCAACTTTAATACGGTAGTATTTATAAGCAAAAGTTTTGGAGTAATACAGATCGCTATATTAGGGATATATTATGAACAAAAGCCTCTTTCTTAAGTATATGTTTTATAGACAACGTATGTTGATATTTTCATAAAATTTGCAGAACAGTATAGATGTGTAATTTATATATTAATAAAAGCATATAAAACAGAGGCTTTGTTCATAGTATATCCTTAAGAATACTGATGTATTACTGATCTATTGTATATACATTTTATTTGTGCGTGTTTTTCCACAAGCCTTATTATGCTTATTTTATTCCCTTAAGTTTGTACTTGACTAGGAATGTCTCTCTCTGCTTTCTTTTCCTCCCCCATTTTTTTTGCTTTTTTTTACTGTTAACCTAATTTTTCCTTGCAGAATGCTTTCCTTCAGTGTCTATTCTTTAAGTCCATCTCTCTCTGCCTCTGTTGTGACCATGTTTGATCATGGCTTTCTGTTTAGTGTGTTTGTGGCTTTCATTCATGATCATTTCCCTACAGGTTTACTCTTGCTCTTTCTCCCTTTTTCTTCCAAGGAACTGAATTGAAACAGTCATTTGCTTTTAGCTGTTTAACAAACAGAATAGAAGTAGCTTATCCTGTTTGTACTTGTAACCTATCTAAATGAGGTTCTACTAAAATCTAGACTTTCATATTTCCCTTCCCAAGTGATAATTCATGCATGTAGAAGTCATGCAAGCAAATTTCAGAATATAGCGATTAATTTAAATGTCTTAGTTTTTCAGTAGTGCTCTAAACTCCCAGGGATAAATTTTTTTTTTCTAGAACATTTTGGTAGAGAAAATAATCTGGTGGGTGTCATAGTATTTGTAGAGCAGTCAGTTGGGGTAAGGAGAGGAACATCTGGGGTTTCTGATGTCATCTGTCATAATGCTTACCCCATGAGAAGGTTCAGTTCAGTCTCTCAGTCGTATCTGACTCTTTGCGACCCCATGAATCGCAGCATGCCAGGCCTCCCTGTCCATCACCAGCTCCTGGAGTTTACTCAAATTCACGTCCATCGAGTCAGTGATGCCATCCAGCCATCTCATCTTCTGTCCTTCCCAGCATCAGGGTCTTTTCCAGTGAGTCAACTCTTCGCATGAGGTAGCCAAAGTATTGGAGTTTCAGCTTCAGCATCAGTCCTTCCAATGAACACCCAGGACTGTTCTCCTTTAGGATGGGCTGGTTGGATCTCCTTGCAGTCCAAGGGACTCTCAAGAGTCTTCTCCAACACCACAGTTCAAAAGCATCAATTTTTCGGTGCTCAGCTTTCTTCACAGTCCACCTCTCACATCCATACATGACCACTGGAGAAACCATAGCCTTGACTTAGATGGACCTTTGTTGGTAAAGTAATGTCTCTGCTTTTATATATGCTATCTAGGTTGGTCATAACTTTCCTTCCAAGGAGTAAGCGTCTTTTCATTTCATGGCTGCAGTCAGCATCTGCAGTGATTTTGGAGCCGCCCAAATATAAAGTCTGACACTTTCCACTGTTTCCCTGTCTATTTCCCATGAAGTGATGGGACCAGATGCCATGATCTTAGTTTTCTGAATGTTGAGCTTTAAGCCAATTTTTGCACTCTCCTCTTTCACTTTCATCAAGAGGCTTTTTAGTTCCTCCTCACTTTCTGTAAGAAGGGTGGTGTCATCTGCATATCTGAGGTTATTGATATTTCTTCCAGCAATCTTGAGTCCAGCTTGTTCCTCTTCCAGCCCAGCGTTTCTCATGATATACTCTGCATTTAAGTTCAATAAGCAGGGTGACAGTGTACAGTCTTGATGTACTCCTTTTCCTATTTGGAACCAGTCTGTTGTTCCATGTCCAGTTCTAACTGTTGCTTCCTGACCTGTGTATAGGTTTCTCAAGAGGTAGGTCAGGTGGTCTGGTATTCCCATCTCTTTCAGAATATTCCACAGTTTATTGTGATCCACACAGTCAAAGGCTTTGGCATAGTCAATAAAGCAGAAATAGATGTTTTTCTGGAACTCTCTTGCTTTTTCTATGATCCAGCCGATGTTGGCAATTTGATCTCTGGTTCCTCTGCCTTTTCTAAAACCAGCTTGAACATCTGGAAGTTCACCGTTCACGTATTGCTGAAGCCTTGCTTGGAGAATTTTGAGCATTACTTTATTAGTGTGTGAGATGAGTGCAATTGTGCGGTTGTTTGAGCATTCTTTGGGATTGGAATGAAAACTGACCTTTTGCAGTCCTGTGGCCACTGCTGAGTTTTCCACATTTGCTGGCATATTGAGTGCGGCCCTTTCACAGCATCATCTTTTAGGTTTGAAAGAGCTCAACTGGAATTCCATTACCTTCACTATCTTTGCTCATTTCTTAAGGCCCACCTGACTTTGCACTCCAGAATGACTGTCTCTAGGTGAGTGATCACACCATCATGGTTATCTGGGTCATGAAGATCTTTTTTGTACAGTTCTTTTGTGTTCTTGCCACCTCTTTTTAATATCTTCTGCTTTCTGTTAGGTTCATACCATTTCTGTCCTTAATTGGCCCATCTTCTCATGAAATGTTCCCTTGGTATCTCTAATTTACTTGACGAGATCTCCAGTCTTTCCCAGTCTGTTGTTTTCCTCTCTTTCTTTGCATTGATCGCTGAGGAAGGCTTTCTTATCTCTCCGTGCTGTCCTTTAGAACTCTTTAGCTGAAGTTGAGCAGTTCTATGATGACCCACAAGACCTTCTAGAACTAACGTGGGAAAAAAAAAGTGTACTTTTTATCATAGAGGACTGGAATGCAAAGTAGGAACTCAAGAGATATGTGGCATAACAGGCAAGTTTGGCCTTGGAGTACAAAATGAAGCAGGGCAAAGGCAAGCAGATTTTTGCCAAGAGAACACACTGGTCATAGCAAACACCCTCTTCCAATAACACAGTAGGTGAGTCTATACATGGACATCACCAGATGGTCAATTTTATGTGTAAAAACCTCTCTATTTAACAAATAAATGTTGCCAGTTTAAATTCCAGAAAAATGATGAAATGATGAAAAATCATTTTAAGCTGTTTGAAGCAAAGTCATTCATTTTGAAATCTGTCCTTACTGATATCAGGTTTATAAACTCCGTTGACTACAAATGCTTATCCCTCGTGAACTCATGAAAGATAATATTATTTTTTTATTTCTGTGCTTGCAGTCTGAGCTCTGTGCTGTCCTTTTCATAAGAAATGCCCTCTGTCTGTAGGTGACTCATAGTTCCTGAGCCAGATTCCTCTTTATTGAACTTCTAAGAAAATCCCCAGGCCTCTTCTCATTTTGTATGTCTTGGTCTCTCGGTTGGACTTCCCTGGTGTCTCAGACAGTAAAGAATCTGCCTGCAATGCAGGAGACCCAGGTTTGATCCCTGGGTTGGGAAGAGCCCCCGGAGAAAGTGAAAGTGGAAGTCAGGTCTTCTGCATTGTGGGCAGATTCTTTACCAACTGAGCCACAAGGGAAGCCCAAGAATACTGGAGTGGGTAGCCTATCCCTTCTCCAGAGGATCTTCCCGACCCAGGGATCAAACCAGAATCTCCTGTACCGCAGGCAGATACTTTACCAACGGAGCTATCAGGGAAGCCCTATCCCCTGGAGAAGGAAATGGCAACCCACTCCAGTGTTCTTTCCCAGAGAATCCCATGGACAGAAGAGCCTGGTGGGCTTCAGTCTATGGGGCACAGAGGCAGACATGAGTGGGCGGCTCACACTTGGTCTCTGTTAGGTCAAACAAACAAGCAGTGTTTTTGCTGCCAAGGTTCTCTTTAAAGCTCTTAGTGTCCTGTGAATTTGATTGGGGTTCACGCCATTGGAAAAGCTACCCTCCAAAATCTTTTCTGAAGGAAGCCCTGCACCTTGGGCTTCCTGTGAAACTTTGCAGGATGACACTTTTAGCGTTCTTTTCCTCTTAAGATCCTTTAAGGAATCTGAGGCACCACCTTAAGTCTTTCCAGGGTCTTACACTTACAGTCTACAGGTTTTACCTTTAGACTGTGTTTTCCTGGCAGCACCCTAGATTTGATCTTAGCCCAGAAGCCATTTCTGTCCTTTAGCATCCTGTGACAATTGGACATGTGGAGATGCTGTAAAGGGGATACAGATATTGAACGCAGTGAGTCTTGGTTCCTTTATATTTAATAGCACTTTTAAATTTTTCTGATAGCTTATCCCTCTCATTGATTTCCTTTCAGCTGCTTTAGAGCAAGAGTCTCCGCCTCCCATGTTTCAGTGTCCGTTTCTTCTCTTGCCTAGAAGCCATCATCGGCAGCATCTTCAAGGACCATCAGGCTTCTGTGTACAATGTGATGAAGCCCATTGGGTTTTCATTTCTTTCTCTGCATCCATTCAAGTGCAACCTACCTCCAGGTTCAAAGGCATTCTCACATGTTTCAGCTCTTTTTTAACAGCAGTACCTAACTTGGGGGCATCAGCGACTCGACGGACACGAGTTGTGCAAGTTCTGGGAGTTGATGGTGGCCAGGGAAGCCTGGCGTGCTGCAGTCCATGGGGTCACAAAGAGTCAGACGTAACTGAGCAACTGAACTGAACTGAACCCCATGTTTAATATCAGTGTCTGTGCCAGTTATTTATTGGTAACAAACTGCATTAGAAACCACCTCAAAGCCCAGTGACTCAGAACAGCGTTTCCTTTGTTCACAAGTCTGCGCTGGCGCAAGGCTCAGTGAGTGAGCCCCGCTCATTTCTTCTCCAGTTGCATCAGCCGGGATGTCGTGAAGGTGGGGACCAGAGTCATCTGAAGACTTCCCCGTGCGCACGTCTGGTGTTGGAGCTGGCTTTTGGAGGGGCCATTAGGTGGGGGCGGTCAGTGGGGACACTGACATGTGCTCTGTGTGTGGGCTGTGCTTCTTCACAGCGTGTTGACTGAGTCTGAGAGTTGGATTCCCCACAGAGCAACATTCAGAAGCTATTTAGCTTTAAAACTCACACAGCAGTTTCCCCAGACTCTGTCCAGGAGGAATCAGTTACTAGGACTAACACATACTTAAGGAGAGGGAATTTCATGAGAAAAGTGTCAAAGAATTTGAAGACATGTTTGAAAACCACGAGCTCCAATCACGGCGACTTACCAAGTAATCATTCTGTCTAAAGGAAAGTTCTTTCCAATTCAGTGTCACTGATATTCCAGTAAATATTTTTTCTTTCTTTTGTTTGGTATGTCTCTTATTCTGTGGAAAGTAAGAAAGGGTTACAAGAATGAGGCATTTTTTTGTTGTTCAGAAAAATGTGTGGATCATCTCACTAAACTCTTAGGAGATGGGATTTCTTTAACCTTTCTTTAACCTTGTGAATCATTTCTCTTTGGAATGCAGTTCAAATTAGCAAAAACTGTTTGTAGTTCAGGAAAAGGCTTATTGGATTAGAATCCACATTTACAAGATTTAACCATTAGAGTCTTATTTTCACAATCTTCTTTTGGGAGACATTTACTAACTCGGCCCTAGATAACTCAATACAGGATACCTCAAACTTCTTTAAAAACCATGGGATAAGATGGGAGAAAGGGGTAAGAGACATTCTACTAGGAGGTGGCTCGCAGTCATTCTACAGAGGAAAGATAGAAAAGTATTACTGTAGAACAATAAAAGAGTGTAAAATCAAGTGCAAATGTTGTGAGACTAAGATGATAGTGAAGAGTATATTTTGTGACTCTTGGTGGTTTGAACTTCCTTCTTGATTCTCTGAGTTATTCCAGGCCCTACATTCTCCAATACAGATACCATGGTATATATTTGATCCTCGGTTTGAGCGAGGCTGTGCTCAGTCCACTTTCCTCAGAACTAAATGGTGTTGTTTTATTCTTGCAGACTGATCATCTTCCAGCAGAGCTGGGAGCTGCGTGTTCACAGTGTCTGCACCTGGATGCAACATATCAAGTTCTTCAACGGGAGTTGTTATCAATGAAAGGATGGCAAAGGAAGTGTGAGAAACTAGAGAAAGAGAACAAGAAGTTGGAGCAAGAAGTAGTGAAACTCAAAAGTCATATGGAACTGAAGATGATAGAACACACTCAAGTTGAGCAGTATAAACGGGAGATTGAAGAAAGAGTGAGACAGGACCTCGTAGAGAAATGGAAAGAAGTCAACCTATTTTTGCAGGTTAATTTGTTGATCTGTCATGTGCTTGAATTCACCTCAGTGTAAATTACATTTTGGATGGGTACAGCTTATGTGTTTCCTCTGCTTCCCTTAGAGCAGTGTGTTCTGTAGATTTCTGGAAGGAGGGGCACACTTGTTTCTCCTTGTAAATATTTCAGTTTCCATCACAGTTATCACTAAATTGATCTTTCAGAATGCTTCTCCCTAGAGAATCCTTTTACTTATAAGACCAATTGGTATACACAAGACTATGAGGGGGGAAAACAAATATGTGGTTTAGAACTGGTACCATCCTCTTGAATTATTCTTGTCTTGTTCAGTTTCTAAATTTTCACTTCATCCTCTTAGTCTTTGAATCATCCGGTTCCTTAAGTACTACTATAACATTGATTCCACGTTTATTTTATAATTCAGATTTAATTCATGTCACATTGACGATGATTATTTTAAAGTTCCTCTTTTCTTATTTTCACATTTAAAATCACTCTCTGAATTCCTGACTCAAAACTAAATGGAACAAATATCATTATTCAGGTTATAATCATTTAAAAAATGTATCTTTTTAAATTTGACTTAGACATGAGCAGCATGTCAAGAAATCTCAGAGCAGTTCCGAGAGGCGCATATTGCTTCCGTAAGAAGTCAGATGGAACTCAGAATTAAAGACTTGGAATCTGAACTATCCAGGACGGAAACTTTACAAGATTATAAGAAAGCAGAGATGGAAAAATATAAGAAACTCTACTTAGAGGAACTAAAAGTTAGAAAGTCATTGGAAAATGAACTAGACATGTAAGTCAAAACACAGAATCACAGAAGATAAATTTAGTCCATTAATTTGTCTCTGAAGCCTAGTTTTTATAGAGCCAGGTTCCTGAGATTAGTAGGAAGTGAAGCTAGCTAGTCAGTCACTGCTAGAGGGCATCCTAAGAAAAATGAGTAATAAGATATCCTTGTAAGTTTTCCTACACTAAGTAAAAGCATGCTTGTGAAATCAGGGAAGATTCACACAGGGGTGAAAGGCAGGGTAATTCCCAGAGTGGCTGACGCTGGCATGGTGACCTGAGTGAGGGTTTGTATGGAGGCTGGAAAGGGCAGATCCCACCTGCAGCCGAGTCCAGGCTTCCCCGCCTCTGAAAGCAGAGCACTCCTAGGACACCTTTCACAAGCCCAGAGAGCACAGCAAAGGAGCAGGGACCCGAGGACGCATTCTGCTAGTCGATGCCCAAAATAAGCATACTCAAGGGAAGCCCAGGTGCTCCCAGAGAGGGTTCAGGGCTGTGGGACTTGATGCTGGGGTGTGGGGTGTGGCTTCCGGGGAAGGAGGTCGCTGGGACCGGTCTCCCTGCTTGGGGAGCGAAATGCCTCTCATTGTAAAAACATACACTGAACGCTGTTTTGACTTTTTGCCTTTTGAAATGAAACCAAAAATTCTCTTCAGATTTTTTTCTTTGTTTTGATTATGAGATACAGGTGCTGATGTAGGCCCTTCGTAGAAATGAAGTAACATGAAATGAACTTTGGAAAAGCAGAGCATACTTGTCATTGTTCCTGGGGCTGTTTTAGCCCTTTTGTCACCCATTGCCCTCAAGGTTGTGGCTCTAGGTGATTCCTCAGAGCCAAGTGCTTAATTTCTCCACGGTCATGAGTGGAAGGTATATATAAGAATGGTGAAAGGAAACGCTTGAAAATGGATTTGTGGGATGGCGTGTTTCTTCATCCCTGTTTCCTGGGGGCAGGCGTGTCCCAGAGGCGGCAGGTGTCACTGTGAGCCCGCCTCCCTTTCTCTCTGACGCCCTTTCTCTCCTCTCCCAGCTGTGACTTGTTACCTGAGGAGCCCCAGACACACGTGAGCTTCTTTAGAACAAGGTCAGAGCTGTCACTGTTTACAGCAGGTCTGCTCTCTGCTTCCAGTGCTCACACAGGGTGATGGGGATTCCATTTATGTGCGGCAACTTACAAAATGCAAGTCACACAGGGAAACATGAATGAAATTGGTGTTTTCCATCTTCCCCAGGAATAATGAGAGGCTGGCAGAGATGAGCACCGAACTTGAGTGGAGAAACAGCAGAAGAGATCTTTACTCAGCACTCTCAGCAGCAGGTCAGTCCTGGAGCCCTCTTCTGTTGGAAATTTCAATCCTACCTCAGGGTTCAATGCAAATCTTATTTCAGGAGCGAACGTAGGGTTTTCTACCTGAATTCCACGCCATTCAAATGGCAGCGTGGAGACTTTGTTGACCAAGGTTAGTTCTGTTCTATTTTTTTCACTGGGTTTCAGATTTCTGATATAAATGATCCTTATTTTTAATTTGGTGAACTTCTGAGTTGTTCTTTTGATTTATGCGTACTAAGTAAAACCATAATCAACTGTGATAATCAAGGAGACATTTAATGATTTTTTTGTGCTAGATCTCTTGTTTATAAGAGATACTTTTTAAATTCTTAAATTTGCTTAAAACCTGCATTGAAATTCTACTTTAGAAATGAAATCTTACTGTCTAGTAACCAAAAGTGTACTTTCAGATGTTTGATTAACTTTTTAATTGATTTCACTTTGGCAGTGGTTCATAATCATTTCCAGGCTCTGCTGCTCCCACCACAGTTTTTCTACCCCTAACCATAAGTGACTGACTGGCATCTAAACACTAATGACATATGGATGTGTTTCATTTGAAGAAATCCTAGATAAGTCATTTTTATGAATTAAACAAACTTGTAATAATCAAAAGATTAATTTTGGGTTTTAGGTTAACATTTTTTGTTACTTTCTTATACAAGAGTACATCTTTAATTGCTATTTTACTGACAGAATTTTGATTTAAATGTCTAAAACATATCTTGCTGAGCAGTTGTAGAATGTTTCTAAGTTTGTAGTTAAATCAAATATTTAAAACTTGTAAATGAAGCTCACTTTTGTCTCTGTCGTGACTTCACCTGGATGAATGATGACTGAGATAGCAATGAAGGGGAGTCTTTAAACTGCAGCTAGTTTTCATTGTGTAATCATTGTGATTAAAATATCCATTTCAGTCAGTGCACACGAGTTTATGGTTTTTGATGGTGTTTCCATGATGTTGATGATGCAGAGAAAAGCAGCCCTTGTTAAATGCAATCTCAACCTGTTTTCTCATTTGGCTTCTTGCCATCACAGAAGAGCAATCTAAGGTTTCTTCGACAGCACTGGGGCTACGTTGGGTCGTAGTACTTGGGAGCCATGAACCTGGAGGGCGTGCTTTAGCTGTGCAGTCACAGCGGGCCTCCAAACACTTCATCCCAAGTCAGAGACCTGCCCACGCAGACACAGGCCTAGGGGGAGAAAGCAAAGGCTTTACCCCCATCCCAGGGGTGGGCTGCCTACCGCAGACCCAAGTTCACGGTGCTGTGGGCACATACATCTTTTCAAAGAAGAGATTGGGAACCAAGCAAGCACTTCTTAGTTCCTTCTCCCAAACTCACCCGTTAGGTAAATCTTGCTTCTCCTGAGGAGGGTAGCGGATGCTCCCCTTGAAACTTCAGGCTGAGGAAATGAAGTTCAACTGCAACTTCTGACCGGATTTAGATTATAGTTGAGATTACACTCATGCTTTTTGTATATACCCACTAATGATGAGAGTCTGGATAGAAGTATGCTAAACAGTAAAGAGAGATCTGTTGTGTGTTTTAAATTTTGTCCTCAGTAACCCAAAATGTGGATAATTCATTGCTGAGTCATTTTAGCAAGCCAGGTTCTATCTAAAGGAAGTGAACATCCTTTTAAGGTTGAATCTCTTCACTTTTGGCCCGCTCGATTCAGCTAAAGATTCTCTCCTTCAAGTCCCCTGTCCTCTGTTTAAAAAATATGTATGCTTTCTAAATTACCTGTATCTACTGCCACAAATAGGATTTGATATTGATTTATTCTTGTTCATGCATTTAAAACACATAATTTACTTCAAAAGTCATGTCACACCAAGGCATTATTCAACTGTATAACAAGGTTTTACATGTTCATTTTGTCTATGCTATATTTAAAAATCTATGTGTTTTTTCTTAATCTAAGAACATAGCTGGCCTAGGACTCTGGACTCAGTCAGAAGGACATGGCCTTTGTTACTTCTTTTGTAGAATTAGGAACTTTGACTAAATCAATGACTCTCATACCTTACAAAAAGATTCTTTTTTTCCCAAAGAAAGGAACCTTTCTTTTAAAAAAGAAAACTCCTGCAGGGAACCGTGTTACATAAACGGAGACAAGCATAGAGCCTTGTAGCTGAAGAGCGGCCAGAGGCCCTGCAGCAGTGACTTCTCTGTTCCTCAACCCTGCAGTGACCCCTGTGGGACCTTCCCCGTCTATGGGACATAGTTCGGAAACTAACACTTACGAGAGAATCCCTCTCGCTAAATATCTTCAGAATTGAAACTTGCTGGTACACTGTTTCTTGTGTGTAAATTTTCTCAACTTTCTATCTTTTCGTTAAATGGAAAACTTTAAAGAAAACCACAGATGTGCTCTCGTTCTTAATATTTGACTTCAGACTACTTCCTCCATTTGAACACAATCCTCAACCTAGAAATCAAAATAAAGGTCTCAGTACATATTTAGGGCAGGAGCTGTTAGGGGAGAATATAGGAATCTTCTGGGTCGTTCCTAGGATTATGGGTCATTCCCTCATTCTTTCACATTATGTGTACTCGACAGACTGATACTCATTGTACTTTTTATCAGTTAATCTAAATAGCATTCCATAAATATGCTGTGTTATCTATAAGGAGAATAAGTAGGAATTCATGTTCTTTTATTTATGTAACTTTTTTTTCTACTGACGTAATCTTGAGGTTAGGTCTAGTGTCTAAAAGTATTATTTAAAAGTCACATTTAGTAAATTTGATGTCATTCCTATGATAGTATCTCTTGTTCATCTTAAACATAAATAATATTTGACTTATTTCAGATGTGGCGGGAGCTGGACAGGAGTATAACTAGAGAACTAAGGAAAGGTATGTTGCCAAAATGTACGAATTAAATTTGGACATTGATTTCTGAAATACACCGAAGGCAGTAAATGGGATCTCTTTCCATTGTTTGGATAGTAGACACCATGTTGAATATTTTTCCTTACACATAGCTAATGAGAAATGTGAACGCATGAGTGGTCATAGTGAAAAATACCCTTCTTCCTCATTGATTCATCATGTTCCATAGCTTGAAAAATAATCTCTAAAGGTCTATGTATTTCTTTTACTTCTGGCTATTTCCTTCTTCTACTGCCTCCATCCCTGTGGAACTGTCTGCCTGCACCTGACACTATTCTCAGGAGATGTGGCGTTCACCTGCTTCTCAGGCGCTGGTGGCGGTTAAGGCTGGAAACCCAGACTCAACAGTCACGGGTGTGAAGCTGTCACTCGGTGGGTGACTAAAATTTCTCTGTCACTGACTTTGTCACCAGTTTATCTTTCACCCTCAGGAAAAGCTCCAAACACCCACACCAGTTTGGGTCCTGCCAAAGTAGGCGGCCTTACCTCCTTACCGCCCTCCTCTGCCCTCAGCTCTGCATCTAACCAGCCAGACTGTAGGATCCCACAGCCGCGCGTCCTCACCTGCGGGCTTTGTACGTGCTCCTCCCCTCCGTCTCCTGTACTTTTTCCTGTCCTCCAGGTATCTGCTTCCACAGCACCTCCACCAGAAAGCTGGCAGTCCTGACACGAAGCTGGCTGTCCCTTCTGAGTGTCCCTGTGCCGTCTTTTGTATCTGTCTTAGAGTTTATGAGTCTGTGTGGAAGCTGCCCGTTCACCTGTTTCCCACTGTAGAGCGTGTCGTTTTCCGGGTGCACTGGGGCACCTCCACCTTGTACTTCCAGTGCTTGTCCCAGCACCTCTGCGCATGGTTACTGAGTAAATGAATGAAGCATGAGGAAGCCAGAGGCTCTGATCCTCAGCCACACGAGCGACCATGGGCAGAGAGTGCAATTACCTTGTGTTTTGTGTCATGTCATATACAGATATGTTTCATGCTTCAGAACACTAGGAAAGGTCTCAGGGTTTGTTTGTTTTAGCTAATACTTTGTGAACTCAAGTATTTTAGATAAAGAATATAATTCTGTCTCTTTCCAGGTGCTGCTGAATTTGTATCTGAATTCTCTAGAGTGTCCTCTGTATTATCTACAGGCAGATCAAATCTATATCAGGACCTACCTGTGAGACATCAAAATAATATATACAGATGTTGAAGGAAAAAAATATATGATTTGAAAACTCAATAGTAAAAATTTCCCTACTGGACTGTTTCCATGAGATTTTAGTTGTTTCCCATTAAAAATGATGAGAAAATCTTTATTAAAGGAAAACATTTTTGTATTGTGTGTGTATCATGAAAATTTATATGGCATTTTAAGCCATGTTTCTCTGCATCTAACTTACTTTTAAGCAGAAACATCAGCACTGTTGAATTTTCCATGTTCAAAGTGAAAGTGTTAGTCAGTCATGTCCGACTCTTTGCGAGCCCACGGACTGTAGCCCACCAGGCTCCTATGCCCCTGGAATTCTCCAGCCAGGAATAATGGATTGGGGAGCCATTCCCTTCTCCAGGGGATCTTCCAGACCCCGGGATCAACCGGAGTCACCTGCATTGCAGTTGGATTGTTCACCACAAGAGCCACCCGAGACGCCCTTTACAAGCTCAAACTGAGCCCTAATACCAGCTGTTTAAACAGCACTCAAACAACCAAACTTGTCATTACTATTTAGTGGTGTTGATTGATAGCTGATTTGTATTTTCCAGTTTTTGTCACTATATATATATATCTATATGTAGATATATAGAGAGAGACCTAAATACTGCTGTTATGGGTACTGTCGATGTTTTGAGGTATTGTAACGGTTAATAGTGGCATAAAACTTGCTATATGTAACTTTAAACACTGATTCATAGATCTTTCCTCGTGGGGAAATAAGATTTGCCTGAGTCTTTGCCTTTTAAATGAGTTAACTTTTCCTAATTTTTATGTTTAATCGGAGGATAATTACTTTACAATATCGTGATGGTTTCTGCCGTACACCAAGCTGAATCAGCCATAGATACACACGCGAACCCTCCTTGCTGAGCCACCTCCCACCTCCCTCCCGATTCCAGCCCTCTAGTCTGTCACAAACCACCAGCTTAGGGTTCCCTGCATCGTACAGCAAATTCCAAAAAAACACATGTACCCCAGTGCTCACTGCAATTATGTCCGTAGCTTTAAAAAATCTGAAAATGTCTGTGGATTTCTTTCATTCTTTTCGTTCTGTGTATTCCCTAGCATTTGCAATAGCTAGGACATGGAAGCAACCTAAATGTCCATCAAGAGATGAATGGATAAAGAAGTTGTGTGTTATTCAGCTCTAAAAAGAAATGCATTTGAGTCAGTTTTGATTGACTTTTGATTTACTTTTGGAATGAGACTTAAAATTAGGGAAAAGTTCCTCATAGATAAATAAGATTTGCCTATGACTTTTCACCTTTGCTTTACCTATCAACCTATCTATTGTTGTTTGAGTTTTGGAAAAAGTCTTAAAATTAGAGAAAAGTTCCAAGCACCAGACAAACAGACATTTTCACAAAACTCCCCTATCTCCCATATATCCTCCTAAAGTACCATTTATCTTTCCGAAATGTTATTTGTTCTCCCGTAAGTGCCCCTCCTCCCCCAAGTCACCTGTTTCTCAGAAGATGCCTTTATCTCCTACTCCCTGTCATTTGTTAAGTAGTATATCAACTCCCAGTTGTAGCCTCCCCTTCAAGTCACATTTCTGTGTGAAGCTTTGCATGTTGTTATTGTCCAGTTGATCAGTGATGTCCAACTCTTTGTGACCCCAGGGTCTGCAACATGCCAGGATTCCCTGTCTGTCACCATCTCCCAGAGTTTGCTCATATTCATGTCCATTGTGTCGAAGATGCCATCCGACCGTCTCATTGTTTGTCACCCACTTTTCCTCTGGCCCTCAATCTTTCCCAGCATTGGAGTCTTTTCCAATAAGTCAGCTCTTTACATCAGGTGGCCAAGGTATTGGAGCTTCAGCGTCAGTCCTTCCAATGAAAATATTCAGAGTTGGTTTCTTTTAAGATTAACTGTTTTGATAAACAAATGGGACCTAATGAAACTTAAAAGCTTTTGCACAACAAAGGAAACTATAAGTAAGGTGAAAAGACAGCCCTCAGATTGGGAGAAAATAATAGCAAACCAAGAAACAGACAAAGGATTAATCTCAAAAATATACAAGCAACTCCTGAAGCTCAATTCCAGAAAAATAAATGACCCAATCAAAAAATGGGACAAAGAACTAAACAGACATTTCTCCAGAGAAGACATACAGAGGGCTAACAAACACATGAAAAGATGCTCAACATCACTCATTACCAGAGAAATGCAAATCAAAACCACAATGAGGTACCATTACATGCCAGTCAGGATGGCTGCTATCCAAAAGTCTACAAGCAATAAATGCTGGAGAGGGTGTGGAGAAAAGGGAACCCTCTACACTGTTGGGGGGAATGCAAACTAGTACAGCCACTATGGAGAACAGTGTGGAGACTCCTTAAAAAACTGGAAATAGAACTGCCATATGACCCAGCAATCCCACTTCTGGGCATACACTCCAAGGAAACCAGATCTGAAAGAGACACATGCACCCCAGTGTTCATCGCAGCACTGTTTACAATAGCCAGGATGTGGAAGCAACCTGGATGCCCATCAGCAGACGAATGGATAAGGAAGCTGTGGTACATATACACCATGGAATATTACTCGGCCGTTAAAAAGAATTCATTTGAATCAGTCCTAATGAGATGGATGAAACTGGAGCCCATTATACAGAGTGAAGTAAGCCAGAAAGATAAAAAACATTACAGCATACTAAGACATATATATGGAATTTAGAAAGATGGTAATGATAACCCTATATGCAAAACAGAAAAAGAGACACAGATGTACAGAACAGACTTTTGGATTCTGTGGGAGAAGGCGAGGGTGGGATGTTTCAAGAGAACAGCATGTATATTATCTATAGTGAAACAGATCACCAGCCCAGGTGGGATGCATGAGACAAGTGCTTGGGCCTGGTACACTGGGAAGACCCAGAGGAATCGGGTGGAGAGGGAGGTGGGAGGCGGGATCGGGACGGGGAATACATGTAACTCCATGGCTGATTCATGTCAATGTATGACAAAACCCACTGCAATGTTGTGAAGTAATTAGCCTCCAACTAATAAATGAAAAAAAAAAAAAAAAAAGATTGACTGTTTTGTTCTCCTTGCTGTCCAAGGGACTCTCAAGAGTCTTCTCCAGCACCACAGTTTGAAAGCATGAATTCTTCGGTGCTCAGCTTTATGGTCCAAATGTCACATGTGTACATGACTGCTAGAAAGCTATTAAGTATTTTTTCTCATGGTTATCTGCTTTTAACAATTTAATTTGCAGATTCCCAAACACAGAACCTAAGAGGGTGGAGGAAGTGTTTTCCTCCACAATTCCAAGAGCTGAAAGTTACTAATGCTCACTTAATCCTGATCCCCTTTTCCTTCGGTCTTCTCAGTGTCTGACTTGGCAGAACTCCAGTTTCGTCTGAGACTGCTCATCCTTCCCCCTCACTCTCTCCACGCGATTCATATGCTGCACTGCCCAATGATCCTGCTACTTTATTTCATTAATTTGTATTTTCTGATGATGATTTCAAATCTCCTTTCTATAAATTTCTCGCCCTACTCTTCCCCTCTCACTGGTAGCAGACAATCTTAGGTCCCACCACAAACTTCTCAAAAGGTTTGCCTGTATCTCTAGCAACTCTAGACTGTCTTCCCTCTCTTTCCTCAAAACTGCTCCCAAGTCACTGATGACTTCCACGTCAGTGAATCAAAGCCACACCTTTCCAGTCCTTGTTTGTCTGAATTTCTCCTTCCTCCGTCCACTGTCACTCACCTCTTTGAGACCCTCTTGCTTTTGGCTGGGCTTTCAGTATTCGTTCCTTTTATCCTGAAGGCACGGACAGGTTATTGCGATCAGAGACATAGTTCTTATTAAATATCTCACAGTAAACATACAGGTGTTGCCCCCTCGCCCAGGACTGCACCCGGGGCCTTGTGTTGAGAGCAGGTCAGTTGTTCCACACCAGCAGGTGCAGGACGGCAGGAAACCTTGTCCCTGCTGCTTGTGAAGGGCCTTTTCCTCTCCTGGGAAGGATCTCCTCCTCACTCTGGCTTTTGATATGTAAGTAAAGCTGGTACCCATCCCAGAAGGGTCCTTCAGCCCAGTGTCGCTCTGCCAGTGGAATGAGTTGTGTTGAGAAGCTAAGGAACTGAAAGGTGGGAGCCCCCCTGCACAGCCCACGCTCTCCAATAGGCCGCGGGTGGGGCTGCTCCACAGGGCCCTCGTCAGCGGGGCGGGGGTGGAGTTGGAGGGTTCTGGGAGCAGCTGCTCCAGGTAATGGGGCTCACAGGGCTCGTTGCCATCTTGCATTAAGGTGTCCTAGCAGCATCTACGAACACGGCCCCCCTACCCTAAGCAGGAGCGTCGGCCAAGCCGGTTCACACCAGCAACTGCAGTTTGAAGGGCCAGGGGCAAGGCCCCTGCAGGTATCGCCCTGTGAGCAAGAGAAACCAGACTAAGCACAAGGGAAAGGAGGTTAGTATTTTTATTTCGTAAGTTGGATTTTTCTTTCCTTTTCTAACTGTTCATACTGTTCTAACTGCTCATAGGCTTTGCTGGTAACAAAATCTCTTAAGGAGCCGCATCTTGGCCTCATCTCTCCTTGAAATATAAATTCTTAATGAGACGGAGCACCTTCGGGGGACCTACCCTGAGCTATAATATTTAGTCTCCTTGGGGAGATGAGACTATGAATCCTTTCAGGTTGGAGCAATTAATTAGATGAATGGCTGGAGATGTGAGAGACAAAGAGGCTCTGCTAAATCCCAGGGAAGTTTATTTCCCCACGGTTTCCCCCCTTGTTCCTAGAAGAGTTCCTAGAAGAGTGGCCGCAGTTCAGCCACTGTAACCAGTCTGAGGAAACTTGAAGTTGATGGGCACCAAATCCTTTCGGCTTGTCTTGCTGCTAAGTTGCTTCAGTCGAGTCTGACTCTGTGTGACCCCACAGACGGCAGCCCACCAGGCTCCGCTGTCCCTGGGACTCTCCAGGCAAGAACACTGGAGTGGGCTGCCATTTCCTTCTCCAATGCATGAAAGTGAAAAGTGAAAGTGAAGGCGCTCAGTCGTGTCCGACTCTTAGCGACCCCATGGACTGCAACCTACCAGGTTCCGCCGTCCATACGATTTTCCAGGCAAGAGTCTTAGGCAACATTTAATCATACATTTAATCGTACCACCCCTGCCCTGTATACCTTGTGATTCTGTAAGGCGAAATATTTCCTGACTCGTATGAGAGTCAGTCCCAGTTCTCATCAGGTAATTTTTGACAACCTGTGGCTTTTTGTCTTCATAAGCCCTCGCCTCTCTTTCTCAGAAGACTTTCAGTTTAAGCTGAATCTGTCTTTCTTGCATTGCATTTTTTTTTTTTAGTTATGGATTTAAATACTAATCATATTGGAAATGTATCTTCACAAAAACATCCAAACTGATATTTGACCAAACAGCTGGTATCATAAGCTAACCAAATCGACACATAAATTAACCCTCACACTAGACAGTTATTTTAACTATCAATCTTAAGGAGACTATTGAAATCGTCTAGTACTTCTCCAGTTCTTGGCTAGGTTTTACGGAGAATCTATAACACAACCTATACATTGCCTCCTGTCTTCCTGCAGGAGTTGGTTAGATTTTGTTACCCAACCAAACTTGAGTCCATTTGCCCAATGCACAGTCAAACCAATCTGCTGACACCAGGTTGTGATGAAGGAAAGTGTGGTGTTTATTCCAAGGTGCCCAATGCGGGGCCAGGCAAGGAGAACAGAGGGCCCCTTCTCCAAAGACACAAACTCTCTGATGGCTTCCAGGGGAGGGTTTTATTGCTGCTGTTGCTGTTGCTTCTGATGTCAGTGATTCACTGTTAAAGCAAGGCGAGCTTCACAAGGGCGCGCAGCGTATTTCCAGTAGCGAGAAACAGCTAGGTACAGACACACATAATCACACACACAGGAGGGGGTATACAGATAGCAGCATCGAGATATATGTCCCCAGGTTTTATATTAGACAGTTAATGGTTTCTTACAAGGAGGGTAGGCTGGTTTATGAGAGAATTAACAAAATCTTAAACCTTTCCCGATAGTTAGAATATTTTTGAAAAAATAAAGGCACTTCTTGGAAAAGTAGAATGAAGAAAAATATGTGACTTCAGTTTCCTAAGGACAAAAAAACATTTTTTCAAAAAACTTATTTTATATTGGAGTCGAGCCAATGAAGAAAAGGGTGATAGTTTCAGGAGCACAGCGAGTGACTCCACCATATATGTACAAGTATCTATTCTCCCCCAAATTCAGGGAAGGGTTTTGAAAGGGAACGTTAGGGGTACGGGTGTGAGGTGCCCGATAGCTGGTGTACCTCCTTCTGGATTGGTTGGTGGTGAGCTAACTGGGTGGTTTTAGGAGTCAGTATCATCAACCATGACCAGGTTTCAACTGGTCTGGGGTAAACATAGGTGTAGCCAGCATGCAGTTAACTTCTACCTGGTGGGGGTGTCAGTATCTGCAGAAGAGCTCACGGATATGGCTCAGAAAGTTCTCTGCAGCCCTTGAGGAAGAGTTAAAGGTCCTTGACTTTGTTCAAAGGTTTAACTGTTGTTCTTTTGTCTTGCTCAACTGTTTTCATTTGTTTCAGCACCTTCTCACTTCTCTGATTACGTTTGCTCTTTGGGACTCTGGCAAAGCCTTGGAGGCTAAAGTTTTTCTACAAACAAGTGGGAGGGGCCATGCGGAGGTCCCCACAGGGCCCAACTCCATTCCCATTAGTTCTTCTTTTTAGTCTGTTCTCCTTTATTTTCACTAGATTCAAGAGGTGGAGGGAAGATTCCTAGTTAGGAGCTTTTCATTCGGAACTCACCTAGGCTGAGAAGTCTACAAAAAATCTCTCTTCTAAAGGGGGAGGGACAAATTAGGAGTATGGGATTAATAGATTCAAACTACTAGGTATAAAATAGATAATCAATGAGGCTATACTGTATAGTACAGGGAATTATAGCCATATCTTGTAATAAACTGTATTCGAGTAAAATCTGCAAAAATACTGAATCACTATGCTATACAACTGACACTAACACAATATTTTAAACCACCTATAGTTCAGTTTTAAAACTTAAAAAAAATAAACATAATTTAAATATTGAAAAAAAACTCTTGTTGAAATAATCTGTGTGTCATATTCCCCCATCTCAGATATTCAATGTACATTATGTCCTTCAAAAGCCACACAACCAAAACCAACCAATTTCAGAGTGTAGTCTCTGTGCTGGATGTTAGAGATGCAACATCCAGCCAGAGAAGATGGCTTCTTCTCTCTTGTTAGCTGTTACTGGTTGTCACTGGGCCCCTCAATGCTCATGACTCATTGTACTGAATAAAAAGGTAAATTATGAAACTGCAAATTAAATGGGAGGAAGTCATAGGAAAGACCTCCTTAGCTTCTGAGATATTTATTAGGAGTTGTGGATATTTGTTCTAAAGGAATATAAAACCTTATTCCAGCAGGAAACAATTTTTCTTAAATTTTTTTAAAGTAAATTTGACATACACTCTTGTGTTAGTTTCAGCTGTACAGCAAAGTGAATCAGTTATATATATATATATATATATTTTCATTCTTTTCAGATTTTTTTCCCATATAGGTTATTCTAGAATATTGAGTAGAATTCTCTATGATATACTGTATGTCCTTGCTGGTTATCAGTTTTATGTATTGCTGTTGTAGTTCAGTCGCTTCCAATCCTTTGTGATCCCATGGACTGCAGCATGCCAGGCTTCCCTGTCCTTCACCATCTCCTGGAGTTTTTGCTCAAACTCATGTCCATTGAATTGGTGATGTCACCCAACTGTCTCGTCTTCTGTCATCCACTTCTCCTTCTGCCTTCAATCTTTCCCAGGATCGGGGTCTTTCCTAATGATTCGACTCTTTGCATCAAGTGCCCTAAGTAATGGAGCTTCAGCTTCAGCATCAGTCCTTCCAATGAATACTTAAAATTGATTTCCTTTAGGATTGACTGGTTTGATCTCCTTGTGCTCTAAGGGACTCTCAAGAGTCTCTCCAACCGTGCAGTTCAAAAGCACCAATTCTAAAAAAAAAAAAAAGCACCAATTCTTTGGTGTTCAACCTTCTTTACAGTTCAACAATCACATCCATATGTGACTACTGCAAAATCACAGTTCAGTTCAGTTCAGTGGCTCAGTCGTGTCCGACGCTTGATGACCCCATGGACTGCAGCACACCAGGCTTCCCTGTCCATCACCAGCTCCCAGAGCTTGCTCAGACTCATGTCCATCGAGTCAGTGATGCCATCCAACCATCTCTTCCTCTGTCATCCCCTTCTCCTGCCTTCAGTCTCTCTCAGCATCAGGGTCTTTTCCAGTGAGTCAGTTCTTCGCCTCACATGGCCAGAGTATTGGAGTTTCAGATTCAGCATCAGGCCTTCCAATGAATATTCAGGACTGATTTCCTTTAGAATGAACTGGCTGGATCATCTTGCAGTCCAAGAGACTCTCAAGAGTTGTCTCCAACACCACAGTTCAAAAGCATCAATTCTTCAGTACTCAGCTTTCCTGGTGGTCCAACTCACATCCATCTATGATAACCAGAAAACCCATAGCTTTGACCGGACGGACCTTTGTCGACAAAATAATGTCTCTGCTTTTTAGTAGGCTGTCGAGGTTGGTCATAACTTTTCTTCCAAGGATCAAGCATCTTTTCATTTCATGGCTGCAGTCACCATCTGCAGTGATTTTGGAGCCCAAGAAAATAAAGTCTGTTCACTGCTTCCACTGTTTCCCCATCTATTTGCCATGAAGTGATTGAACCGGATGCCATGATCTTAGTTTTTTGGACGTTGAGTTTTGATCAACTTTTTCACTCTCACTTTCATCACGAGGCTCTTTAGTTCTTCACTTTCTGCCGTAAGGGTGGTGTCATCTGTGTATCTGAGGTTACTGACATTTCTCAAGGCAATCGTGATTCCAACGTGTGCTCTCTCCAGTCTGGCATTTTGCATGATGTACTCTGCCTATAAGTTCAGTAAGCACGGTGACAATATACAGTCTTGATGTACTCCTTTCCCAGTTTGGAACATTGAGGTGCTTGCATTTTTTTGAATTATGGTTTTCTCTGGATATATGCCCAGGAGTTGGATTGCTGAATCATATGGCAGGTCTATATTAGTTTTTAAACAAACTTCCATAGAGTTCTCCACAGTGGGTGTACCTAGTTACATTCCATAAGGAATGTATAGGAGGGTTCCCTTTTCTCCACACTCTCTCCAGCATCTATTATTTGTAGATTTTTTGATGGTGGCTATTCTGATTGGTGTGAAATGATACCTCATTGTAGTATTTCTGCATTTCTCTAATTATTAGTGATGTGGAGCATCCTTTCTGAGCATCCTTTCATGTGCTTTTTGATCATCTGTCGGTATTCTATAGAGAAAAGTCTATTTAGATCTTACACTCATTTATTGATTGGGTTGTTTGTATTTTGATATTTAGCTCCTTGAGCTGTTTGAATATTTTGGAGATTAATCCTTTGTCATTAGCATCATTTCCAAATATTGTCCCTCATTCTCTGGGTTTTCTTCTGTCTTGTTTATGATTACCTGTGCTGTGCAGAAGCAACGTTTAATTAGATCCCATTGGCTTATTTTTATTTTCCTTACTCTAAGAGGTGGGTCACAAAAGATACTTCTGTGATTTATGTCAGACTGTGCTCTGCCTATGTTCTCCTCTAGGAGTTTTGTGGGGTCTGTCCTTATATTTAGTTCTTTAATTTATTTTGAGTTTATTTTTGTGCATGGTGTTAGGGAGTATTCTAATTTCGTTCTTATGCTTGTAGCTGTCCATTTTTATCAGCAGCACTTATTGAAGAGGCTGTCTTTTCTCCACTGTATAGTTTTGCCTCCTTTGTCCTAGATTACTTGACTGTAGGTGCATTGGTTTCTCTCTGGACTTTGTATCTTGTTCCATTGCTCTGTGCAATATATTTCTGTTTTTGTGCCAGTACCAGTGTCTTGATTACTTTAGCTTGTAGTATAGTCTAAAGTCAGGGAACCTGATTCTGTCAGCTCTTGCTTTTCTTTCTCAAGATTGTTTGGCTATTCGGGGTCTTTTGTTTCCATTCACACTGTAAAACTTTTTGTTCTAGTTCTGTGAAACACACCATTGGTAAGGTGATGCATTCAATCTGCAGATTGCTTTGGGTAGTATAGTTATTTTGACAGTAGGAAACAATTTGTTGACGGTGGTTCTAGGTGGTTCTAGGAAAGGACAGCATCTTAAACCATTCATATGGTCTGTCTGCGACCCTTTCCTTTGCTGCATTTTTTGTGTGATGTGGGTCAAACCGAGAAGCAGACAGGAAACAGCTGCCTCTCCTGGCATGCTGTAACGTGGAATGTGGAAATGTGAGTCAGACACAGAGACGGCCCAGTGAAGCGGCCCCTGAACCCAGAGCTGGCGTGGGGATGCGTGTGTGTGCTTCTGCTTCTGAGGAAGATTGTACAGTAAAGAGTGGAAGTCAGCATCCAACTAATTAAAAAAAAAAAAAAAAGAGTGGAAGTCAGAAACACAGTTCAGAAGAAACGGTAAAGTGAAAATATTGTAGAAAAACCTACAAAAAGAATAAAACCTTGGAGACCAAAGAGAAAGGAGAGCTCAAGGGAGCAAGAGGCCAGGGAACATGGATTACAGGACTGGCGGGGAACTCCAGGAGGTAAGATCCTATTCGTCTATTTCTTGTAGTTCTAATAATAGCAATTGAATTTCAGATGAATATCATACAAGTAGAGGACAAGAAAAAATACACCAAGTCGTCTGGAATCAATTCAATGGAATTCTTCATTTCATGGGACTCTATATACTTTTTATATATTATATCTTACATATCACTTACCTACTATATTTTATATATGTTTACTTTTAATGTGTATATATAAATGACAATGTCAAGTGGTAAGTGTAGAATTTTCAGTGATACCAAGGAGAGAGTTGCAGGAATTTAGGTGAAGTTGCATGGATGTGAGTTAGTGTGGTCGGGAGAGGACAGCTCTGGGAGGGGCTGGGACATGGCCTGGGCCCTGAATGATGGGGAATAAACAGAATATTTGAGGTGAACAGAATTTGCTTCCTATGATAGTTGTTAAGCAAGGACATTATGAAGATCCGTAAACCTACAGTAAAGATGCAGAGTGGCAGAGCATGGCCAGCGATTAAAAGAATAATCTTGTTAATGACCTTCAGAGGAGTTATAAAGGATGAGAAGCCTGATGTTCCAGACTCAGCAATATCATCTCCTTGTTTTGTCAGTATTTTAGTGCCAATTGTACCATTTTTTTTAAAGAACAATTAATAAGTTGGTAAATGGTAGGAAAGCTTGACATATTTATTGTATATAACCTGTTCTTCACAGATCCATATTTATTTCGTCCAGCTGCTTTTAAAAGTTAAAGTTGTCTACACATGAAGGGCGTAGAGAGTTAACATCTTCAGAAGAGGATCAGGACAATTGAAACTAAAGGAGGAAGATTAGTCTAATTAAAAGCTAGACTAATAAAGAGAGCGGTATTCCTCAAGACTTATGCTTGGACATATTATTTTTAGCTATGGTTCGCCTATCTCATTGCATGAAAAAAAAAAAAAAAAACTGAATCTCATTACTTTGTTTTCTTTACTCAGCTCTTCTTCCCAGCATCCTACTGAAGCATTGAAAACAAAACATTTAGGCCGATTTCGTCCAGGAATTTTCACTGAGCATGTAGAGAAGGGGTGTTACTGCATCATACCACACTAGGTGGGAAAGAAGATCTACTCTGCAACCAGCCTGTTGGTTTTTTTTTCCTTTGTAGTCGATTTTTAGTTTTTCTTCAACCTGTTTTATATTGTACTATAGCCTATTAGCAAGATTGAGATAGCTTCAGGTGCACAGCTGAGGGACTCAGCCATACATACATCTTTACCCATTCCCTGGAGCACCGTTCACAATAGCCAAGACACGGAAACAACCTCAGTGTCTGCCAACAGAGGAATGAATAAGGAAGACGAGGTACATGTATACAATGGAATGTTACTCAGCCACAACAAAGAACAAATAGTGCCATATGCAGCAACATGATGGACCTAGAGGCTCTCATACTAAGTCAGAGAAAGACAAGTACCATTACTGACATCATTTATGTACAGAATCTCATCTAAAATGTGATACAAATGAACCTACCTACAAAATAGAAACACTCACAGATTTCAAAAACAAATTCAGGATTACCAAACGGGAAATGTGGTTGGGGAGGGATACTTAGGAACTTGGGATTAACATACACTTATATAAAATAGATATCCAACAAGGAACTACTGTATAGCACAAGAAACTCAATATTTTGTAATAATCTACATTGGTAAAGAATCTGAAAAAGAATGGATATACGTATAACTAAATCATTTTGTTGTACATTTGAAACTAACACAGCATTGGAAATCAGCTATACTTCAATAAAATGAAAACAAAATTTTTTAAGTAGGTTCTTCTAAATTAGAATTCAAGGCCAAAATGACATCTGAAAAATCCCAGATATTTGGAAACTAAAGTAACGTACAAAGCAATGAAAGATTAGAACACATTTAGAATTGACTGCAAATGAAAATATTAAAATTTGTGGGGGTGGAGTGAAAGCAGTACTTGGGGGGAAATTGATAGCAGTACGTAACCGGATTATAAAAGAGGTAGGCAAGAAAACTGGAATGCATTGCCATGCCCTCCTCGAGGAGATCTTCCTGACCCAGGGATCAAACTCCCGTCTCTTACATCTCCTGCATTGTCAGGTGGATTCTTTACCACTGAGCCACCTGGGAATCCCATGTAAGAGGTATACATGTTATTTAACTTCGGTTTTTCTCTTGGTAATCTGTCTTTTATTACAGAAGGTGGGGGGTACCAAGAACCTAGAAGGGCAGAGGAAAAATTGTTTTCCCACTCAAGCACATGCAGTGGAACACGACTCAACCATAAAAGGAACAAACCATCAACCCTTGAAAGACATGGATAAATCTTACATGCATGTTGCTAAGTGGAAGAATTCAGTCTGAAGGGACTGCACACAGTATGACCCTATTTATGACATCCTAGGAAAGGCAAAGCTACATAGATGATATGTAGGTCAGGCTATGGGGTTTGAAGTATTCCATGTGATACATTAGGATGGATACCTGTCACTGGGCATTTGTCTTAGCTCATCAATTTGTATAGCCCTTGGGAGTTAATGTGTTCAAATTTAGTTATATAGGATATAGGAGAGTCACAGGATTGAATACAAAATGTGACAGAATCTATCCATATTAGAAATGTATGGAAAATAAATCCACTGTAGGGGGTGGGTTAGAGGAAGGCATGGCAACCTACTCCAGTATCCTTGCCTGAAGAATCCCAGAGGACAGAGGAGCCTGGAGGGTTACAGTCCATGGAGTCACAAAGAGTCAAACAGAACTGAGTGACTAAACACAGCACAGAGGACGGGGCAAAAGTTGCTGGCCTAAGTAAACTTTGGAAATAAACAAAACCTGTAGACTAAAAGCAAAATCAGTTCAGTTCAGTTGCTGAGTTGTGTCCAACTCTTCACGACCTCACGGACCACAGCATGCCAGCCCTACCTAACCATCACCACCTCCCGGACAATACTCAAATTAATCTCCATTGAGTCAGTGATGCCATCCAACCATCTCAACCTCTGTCGTCCCCTTCCCCTCCTGCCCTCAGTCTTTCCCAGGACCAATGAGTCGGCTCTTTGCATCAGGTGGCCAACGTATTGGAGTTTCAGCTTCAACATCAGTCTTTCCAATGAACACTCAGGACTGATTTCCTTTAGGATGGACTGGTTGGATCTCCTTGTAGTCCAAGGGATTCTCAAGAGTCTTCTCCAACACCACAGTTCAAAAGCATCAGTTTTTTGGCTACTGGAAAAACCATAGCCTTGTAAAGATGGACCTTTGTTGACAAAGTAATGTCTCTGCTTTTTAATATGCTGTCTAGCTTGGTCATAATTTTTCTTCCAAGGAGTAAGCGTCTTTTAATTTCATGGCTGCAGTCAACATCTGCAGTGATTTTGGAGCCCCCCAAAATAAGTCAGCCACTGTTTCCACTGTTTCCCTATCTATTTGCCATGAAGTGTTGGGACCAGATGCCATGATCTTAGTTTTCTGAATGTTGAATTTCAAGCCAACTTTTTCACTCTCCTCTTTCACTTTCATCAAGAGGCTCTTTAGTTCTTCTTTACCTTCTGCCATAAGGGTGGAGTCATGTGCATATCTGAGGTTATTGATATTCTTCCCGGCAATCTTCATTCCAGCTTGTGCCTTATCCAGTCCAGAGCTTCTCATGATGTACTCTTCATATAAGTTCAATAAGCAGGGTGACAATATACAGGCCTGAGCTACTCCTTTTCCTATTTGGAACCAGTCTGTTGTTCCATGTCCAGTTTTGACTGTTGCTCCCTGACCTGCATACAGATTTCTCAAGAGACAGGTCATGTGGTCTGCTATTCCCATCTCTTTCAGAATTTTCCACAGTTTATTGTGATCCACACAGTCAAAGGCTCTGGCATAGTCAATAAAGCAAAAATAGATATTTTTCTGGAACTCTCTTGCTTTTTTGATGATCTAGGTGATGTTGGCAATTTGATCTCTGGTTCCTCTGCCTTTTCTAAAACCAGCGTGAACATCTGGAAGTTCATAGTTCACGTATTGCTGAAGCCTGGCTTGGAGAATTTTGAGCATTACTTTACTAGCGTGTGAGGTGAGTGCAATTGAGCAGTCATTTCTGCATTCTTTGGCATTGCCTTTCTTAGGGATTGGAATGAAAACTGACCTTTTCCAGTCCTGTGGCCACTTCTGAGTTTTCCAAATTTGCTGGCATATTGAGTGCAGCACTTTCACAGGATCATCTTTCAGGACTTGAACTAGCTCAACTGCAATTCCATCACCTCCACTAGCTTTATTCACAGTGATGCTTCCTTAAGGCCTACTTGACTTCACATTCCAGGATGTCTGGCTCTAGGTGAGTGATCACACCGTCATGATTATCTGGGTCGTAAAGACCTTCTGTTTTGTTCAATTCTTCTGTGCATTCTTGCCACCTCTTCTGAATATCTTCTGCTTCTGTTAGGTCCATACCATTTGTGTCCTTTATTGAGCCTATCTTTGCATGAAATCTTCCCTTGGTATCTCTAATTTGGTTGAAGAGATCTCAAGCCTTTCCCATTCTGTTGTTTTCCTCTATTTCTTTGCATTGACCACTGAGGAAGGCTTTCTTATCTCTCCTTGCTATTCTTTGGAACTCTGCATTCAGATAGGTATATTTTTTCCTTTCTTCCTTGCCTTTTGCTTCTCTTCTTTGCACAGCTATTTCTTAGCCCTCCTCAGACAACCTTTTTTTTTTTTTTTTGAATTTCTTTTTCTTGGATATGGTCTTTTTTTTTTTTAATTTTAATTTTAATTTTTTTTTTTTTATTAGTTGGAGGCCAATCACTTCACAACATTTCAGTGGGTTTTGTCCTACATTGATATGAATCAGCCATGGATTTACATGTATTCCCCATCCCGATCCCCCCTCCCACCTCCCTCTCCCCCCGATTCCCCCGGGTCTTCCCAATGCACCAGGTTGGAGCACTTGTCTCATGCATCCCACCTGGGCTGGTGATCTGTTTCACCATAGATAGTATACATGCTGTTCTTTTGAAATATCCCACCCTCATATTCTCCCACAGAGTTCAAAAGTCTGTTCTGTATTTCTGTGTGTCTTTTTCTGTTTTGCATATAGGGTTATCGTTACCATCTTTCTAAATTCCATATATATGTGTTAGTATGCTGTAATGTTCTTTATCTTTCTGGCTTACTTCACTCTGTATAAGGGGCTCCAGCTTCATCTCATTAGGACTGGTTCAAATGAATTCTTTTTAATGGCTGAGTAATATTCCATGGTGTATATGTACCACAGCTTCCTTATCCATTCATCTGCTGATGGGCATCTAGGTTGCTTCCATGTCCTGGCTATTATAAACAGTGCTGCAATGAACACTGGGGTGCATGTGTCTCTTTCAGATCTGGTTTCCTCAGTGTGTATGCCCAGAAGTGGGATTGCTGGGTCATATGGCAGTTCTATTTCCAGTTTTTTAAGAAATCTCCACACTGTTTTCCATAGCGGCTGTACTAGTTTGCATTCCCACCAACAGTGTAAGAGGGTTCCCTTTTCTCCACACCCTCTCCAGCATTTATTGCTTGTAGAGTTTTGGATAGCAGCCATCCTGACTGGCGTGTAATGGTACCTCATTGTGGTTTAGATTTGCATTTCTCTGATAATGAGTGATGTTGAGCATCTTTTCATGTGTTTGTTAGCCATCTGTATGTCTTCTTTGGAGAAATGTCTGTTTAGTTCTTTGGTCCATTTTTTGATTGGGTCATTTATTTTTCTGGAATTGAGCTTCAGGAGTTGCTTGTATATTTTTGAGATTAATCCTTTGTCTGTTTCTTCATTTGCTATTATTTTCTCCCAATCTGAGGGCTGTCTTTTCACCTTACTTATAGTTTCCTTTGTAGTGCAAAAGCTTTTAAGTTTCATTAGGTCCCATTTGTTTAGTTTTCCTTTTATTTCCAATATTCTGGGAGGTGGGTCATAGAGGATCTTGCTGTGATTTATGTCGGAGAGTGTTTTGCCTATATTCTCCTCTAGGAGTTTTATAGTTTCTGGTCTTACATTTAGATCTTTAATCCATTTTGAGTTTATTTTTGTGTATGGTGTTAGAAAGTGTTCTAGTTTCATTCTTTTACAAGTGGTTGACCAGTTTTCCCAGCACCACTTGTTAAAGAGGTTGTCTTTTTTCCATTGTATATCCTTGCCTCCTTTGTCAAAGATAAGGTGTCCATAGGTTCGTGGATTTATCTCTGGGCTTTCTTGGATATGGTCTTGATCACAGTCTCCTGTACTGTACTGTTAAAGGACCCCAGGTCCTTTAATGGACCGGAACCTGGTGGTACGGAGTCGACGATAAGAAAGTAAAAGAGAAAAAGAGAGAGAGAGAGAGAGACAAAAAAGACCCGGGGACCTAAGCTCTGATGGAGCAAAGGTGCTTTAATGATTTTTCTATGAGTATATATAAGCTGTGGTACAAGAAACTTCTTTCGGGAATGATAGAGATCAGAAAACCAAACGTACAGCAACTGTTACCAAGGGAACAAGGGGTAATGTTAGTCACAAGGTCAGGAGACAACCCATATCTCAAGAAAGGGGAAGGAGACTAAGCAGTTTTGTCCTAAAGAGAATGTTTACTAAAGGAGACCCAAGCCTGCCTCACACAATGACCTCAGTCCCTGGGAGCAGCATGCTGTTCCGCCTGAAGAGGGACAAAGGACTCATGAGAGACAGCATGTAGGAATCCTCCCGTCAAACATTCCCTGACAATTCCCCCTTATTTATTTATAATATTTGTAAGAAGAGTTCTGACCATCAGAGTTTGTTCAGTTTTGACAATCTTTGCATGAAGGCAACAGTAGACAACAAATATAATTGTTAAGACAATCACCAAAATTATAGTTCTATACCCAATGCTATGAGTAAGGCTTTGAAACCATCCATGTGGGTCTAGCCCAGATAATTGATCGGCTAATTGTTTAGCTAAAGTTCTCATACTAGTGGAAGAGGGCAGGTTATTAGAAAAGGTTTCACATATTTTTTTTTGTAATAACTGTACATTCAGAAAGGCATTATCATATGTTTTGTACATGAAACTTGATTTGTTTCCAGTTGTAGCCACTATTATAGAAATGAACAGGAGTAACATGAAATTGAGTAGAATTTCAATCACATTTTAGCATCATCTGTTTTTGTACATCTGTTCATTGATCTCCAACCCATTTGATGGCTGTTCTCAGTTCCTGTATTTCTTTTTTAATATCCTCATCTATTTGAGCCTGAGTGGCCCACATAGTATGAGCATCTTTAGTCTAATTTTGGATAAAATTATGTGTTTGAATTGAGGTTTGTAAAGTAACGCTAGTGATGGCAGCAATGGTGCAAATAGTTATTAATCCTATAATGCCAAAAATCAGCCATCCAGTGAATCGTTTAGATCACTAGAGCAATTTAGTAAATAACTGGGAAGCAAGTCTAGCCTTGGGACCTTCTTCTCAGGGCCATTGGAGATTTATTGGTAACCACAGATTATGTCGAGATCGAAGAGTCAAAAGGGAGTCATTTTTTAAGGAAACAGAGGAGTTAAGACAAGTATATAATTTACAATTTATGCAAGTTACAGAACGTAAAGTCTTATTGAATTGTAAATTTCCTATAGCTACAACAAAAGGAAGTGGAACATAGGCTTGTATAAAATATGATTGATTATAGTGAAAGAAATAATTGCTATAGCTATGATTGGTCCCTGTGAAATGTCTGGTCCAAGTCCCAAGTTCTTCGGTGTTTGCAGCAAGTTTTCAGATGTCCCATTGTTTAGGCCCAATCTGTTTATCAAGGATGATTCGAGGACGAGGTGGGGGCCATTCCATCGTCAAGCTGGCCAAGAAGTCCTCTATCATGGTAATGTTCCATTGTAGTATTAGTAACCTTCCATGTTACTTGAGTAATATAATCATACATAGTATTGTTAATATCATCTGAGCAGTTCAATAACCACATACTATGGGGTCCCCAACTGACAATTGTATGATTAGCTATAAACATTAATTTTCTTGATTTTGCCTGACATCTGTCTTAATGAACAGGAATATATTTAAAGTTTTTATTAGTAAACCCTTTGTATAGTGTTCTTTGATTTTCTTTAATTCTTTTCTTAAAGTTTTAGTAGTATAAACATGATTCATGGACAAAGAAAGAGCAGTAAGTAATGCAAGAAGCATCAGAAAGTCGTCTTTTGGAGTCAGGGGAAGGCCTAAGTTTGTCGGCTAACGTTTATGCATAATTCTGTTGTACCCATACACAAAGGAAGGATTTCATAACCTAGAAAGATATTAACTAGTTTTTCTTTTTCTTCAGGATGAGAGGGCCCCTCCAAGTTCCAAGGAGGGGGCATATGTGTTGACTCATTAGTGGATATGATTGGTCCTATATCTGTCCATTTTACAACCTACAATAAAACAGGGGGGGTTAGGTATATAAGCCCAGTAAGTGTGATCAATCAAGTCAGCCTGAGCAGGGGTAGCAAAAGCAAGCAAAGCAAACATAGCGAAGAAAAATATTTTCAGGATTCCGAGGCATTCCCTGTTGAGAAATCAGGTTTTCAGTTTGATTAGTAAGGGTTTTTATCTGTCCCCAAGTAGGGAGATCATAAGGTCGATGACGTCGAGTGCGGCGTTTTTGGGAAATTTTTAATGTCGCCATGGCTTGTATTGGAATTCTTTCTTCCTGGGTTTTTTGCTGTTTCATCTCTAGTCTGAATGCTGGGGGCCCCGTTAGGTTGAATCTTCTGAAGAGGAAGTCATGTGAGCTCGTTGGATCCATCTGGAGAAATAGAAGCATACCCTTTCCCTGTAAGATTAGTTTCTTAGATTTCCCTTGATTAGTTAACCTGTCTTGATATCAAATGGGCAAAGGAAAGGAGGTGTCCTTTAATGTTTCAAAACTTCCTTTTTTTGTTTGTTTTTTGTTTTTTGCTTTTGTCAAAACCTCTCTTTGTGGTAAGTTTAAAAAGTTTAAAACAAATAGGGCTATATTAACAATAGTTATAAAAAGAAAGGAAAGCGATAATGATGAAAACATTCTTAGGAAATATTTCAGTCCAAAAGAAAAAAATCATTCAGAAGTCTGTTTGGTATTTGGCTGTGGTTTGTGTTATTTGGGGCAAAGGATTAGGAATAACCATTCAAATATTTTTTCCTAAGTGAAATTATTGAAAAGGTGATGCAGAACAACTTGACAAATGAAATGTTGCTCACATCCGAATATATTTGACCTTGTCCTTGAAAAAGAAATGCAGCTTAGCAACTGTTGAATCTCACTGTTCAGTGTGTTAAAGAAGATGATTATACTTTCAAGACAGACCTGAAAAGAAGGTGAACATTCCACATTTCTGATATTCTTAGGAACAAATAATCCATTCGGGAAATGGTGTCTTTTTTTTATGCCATTCTCACCCTGCTTTAAGAATCTTACAGATTGGAAACAGAAATAAAGTCACACCAACAATAGTTATAGGCTTAAAGACTACATTACACCAGAATCTAGTAAAGTTTGCTCTGGACAAGGAAGACAAAAGTGTTCCTGTGTATTTCCTCTTATTTAATTTTTTATTTGCAGTTACAGTGTGTAATGTGTTTGTCCAATCATGTCTTGTGTTTGTGGACTATAAGGAATGTCTGCAATCTGTTTAACAGAGAATGAATGTAAAAATTGTTTAAACTGCTTAGAAATATAGGCAGAGTCATTGTCTGTTTTTATAGAATTAGGTGTTCTCATTATTGTGAAGTAAGTTGATAGGTGGGTTATAACATGTTGTGTAGTCTTACCTTAGAGAGGTGTTGTCCCTAGAAAAGAAGAATTTGTATTGATTGAGACATGTAAGAAGGAAGAGGAAGAAAGTTCAGGACAATGAGTTACATCTATTTGCCATAAAATTTTTCTTCATTTGTCACAAGCCCTTCTAAAATTCCAGCACTAAACATCCCTAAAAGTTAAAAGGCCAAAACAAAATATGATAGCACAATAAACAAATGCAATGTTTATTTCAAATAAACACATCATACTTTGTGGTTTTCATTGTGATCCACCCAAGCATTCCAACTGCATTTTCTATTATATTTGCAGTCTGAATGTATCTGCTGACCAAAGTTAATTCTGTTAAATATTGTTTTCCCAGAATTTTTCTTTTGTTTCTAATTCGGCCTAATTTGGAGAAAGGACATTTGCTGTAGCTAGAACGACAATGAAAAACTAGCCTAGCAAAGCCTATGCAAATATTACTTTATTCTATAATATATGTTTCAACAATTAAAAAAATATTTTTGTATTCATCATTTTATTTGCCATTTCTTATATCTTTCTATTAAAAGCATATATTTTACTTTTCTATAGCAACCATGAAATGTCTTGTATGTTAGCATTTTATAGACCGTTGAACATATTTATCAAATCATATTATATTATATATATCCATTCTTATACAAATATATATTTATATTCATTAACAGCTCAAAATCTTCAGCTCTTCTGCAAGAAAAACCCCTTGTAAGAGTAAGCCAATGTTCAGCAATTAATGCTTCAAAATCCTACTTCATTTGGAAATGACCCAGCCATTTAACAAACTTCCACTATTTAGTTCAGTACAACTCCAGCAACCTAAGTCACTTCAATCCTAAGAGATTGTTTTAGATTATAGATAATAGATTATTCTATTAAAAATATAATTATTTCTAATAGAGCTTATCTAAAAGTTTTCATCTCATCTATATATTTGTGTATATATATATATATAAAGAGTTACCTTTTTGTTGACAAACGTAGTTTACCCCAAACCAAGGCATAACAAAAGTATTATATAATGTTGATGACTTAAGACATGTCTTAATTAGATTAACAAATAATTATATTTAAATTATATTTATATTTAAATAAACATTATATTTAATATTGAATACTTTTCAGTTCATGTGAAGTTGAATTTAAATAGAGCTTATTAACTTTATATTATCCAGAAACAAAGACATACGTTGAGACATAGATAATTTTAGATACATAGGCATAGTTCTCCGTTTGAAATTTAAAATACCCTTTTGTTTTATTTATTTATTTTGAGCTCCACCAATTTGTTAATGGCTGGAGTCCTAGATAGAGTGGGCTGTGCATCCCAAGGACATGATAAGAGTTAACTTAAGGTTTTTTCTTAGGCCTATTTTTGTTTCCCAGGCAGAACTGGAGCTCCAAAAAAATATTTTAACAAGTTAACCTTTTCCTAACTGCACGTGCAAGAAGAACCGGTTTTGCAATTTCAAAAAAGATTTTATTTTAATCAGTTTTCTCCAGAGTCTAAAGAATATCATAGCCATTCAGTGTCAAAAATATCATTTCTCCTTTTTGTAGCTATAGTATATTATTACTGATATATGCATGAGGGAATTGCTGTCACATAGGAAGTAAAGCCTTGGCTACAAAATTCTGACAAGTACTAGGACTGTTATGGAGAAGCCAATGGCACCTTATTTCAGTACTCTTGTCTGGAGAATCCCAGGGATGGGGGAGCCTGGTGGGCTGACATCTATGGGGTCGCATAGAGTAGGACACCACTGAAGTGCCTTAGCAGGAGCAGTAGCAGGACTTTTAAGCATACCTTGAGGTAACAAAGTCTACTGAAATCTTTTATGAGGCCCGATATGGTTAGGATAAGGGAGAGAGAAAGTGAATCTCTCCCGGTCTAAAGGGTGTAAAGGTATATTAAAAAAGCAATCTTGTGAATCAGTAATAATAATGTGCCAATTTTGAGGAATAGTAGTAGGTGATGGGATCTCTGGTTGCAATGCACCCATAGGTTTAATAAAAGAATTAACTTTTCTAAACTCTGTTAAGAGACACCATTTGTTATATTTCCTTTTTATAACGAAAATAGGAGAGTTCCAAAAAGAGCAAGATTCCTCAATATGGTTCAACTTTAATTGTGTGTTTATAAGTTCTTTAGTAGCCTTGTAATTTTTCTTTCATAACGGGCCATTGTTTTGTCTAAATAGGCTCATAATTTTCCCCAGTTATTTTAGTAATTGTTTTGTTTGTTAAATGAGCAGTGGCCCCTAGGAAAAATGTGGAATGTATATCTGAGTTTGCCATTGCATAAGTAAGTTCGTTCCTATTAGATTAAGGGTGCACCTATCACATAAGGTCTTAATGTTGTAGGTTGGCCTTTTGCTCTATCATATGGGTAGATTTGAATATTTTGATAAATTTCTTGTACTTTGGTTTGAGAAATTCCTGCAATTTGGCAAGAGACCTTTTGTATAGGTCAGGATTGGGGCCACAAGTGTTTGGAAATAATAATAATATTAGATCCAGTGCCGAGGAGACCAGAAAATCTTTTACCATTAATTTTGATATTTATATTTGGTCGGACATATTTAAATACCAATGATGTCCATAAGGATTGTTTTTGATCTGTATTGCCAAATCTGCCTGTCCGTACATTATGAGAGGAGTTAATAGAAATGTAAGGCAAAAGAAGTAATTGAGCAATTTTGTCCCCCCTTTTGAATCGCCATAGAATCTGAGCTGACATCATAATTTGAATTTCTCTTTTATAATTTGAATCAATTATTCCAGGGTGAACAGTAATTCCTTTAGAAGCCAAATTAGATCAGCCAAGTAAAAGACTGAAGGTTTGTGGGGGCAGGGGTCCAAAAAGTCCAGTAGGTATTCTAGAAGGGACTGCTTAAGGGTAAAGGAAAAAATCATTTAGGGCTGGTATATTAATGGCAGCACTGCTGGACGTTGAGGGTTTGAGGGAAAAGATAGAATTTGCCCCTGGTTTTTGTTGTAGGGGACCTGGGAGGTCCCCTGTTTGGAGTTTCCTGGAATAGGTTTTCCTTCAGTATCAAATTTAAATTTACTGTCTTTGGCCCAGTGCATTCCTCTATGGCAGGAAGGGCAAATTTTTCGAGGTTTTTTTTATTAGCCTTCTTAGGGCAGTCCCTTTTTAAACGGTTTTTATCTCCACATGTAAAGCATCCTTCATTTCCCTTTTTAAAAGGTAGTAGCCATTGTTTCAGCTAGTATTTGCATTTTTAAAGTTTTTGACCCTAGATTGTGACAAGCCTTCAAATAATCAATAATAGTCCTAGTCTCACAAATTGCAGCTATAGCTCTTTGACATTTCTGATTTGCATTCTCATAAGCAAGTAATTTCTCTAGCTGTTTTTTGGTTTCTTCTCTGATTACAGTACAGGAAATAGCAGCTTCTGATCTAGTTTAAAAATTAGCATAACTTTTCATTAGGTTCCAACAAAGGAGAGACTTTTGGAGTTGCGACTGTTGGCAGAGGAGAAGCATTTGGAGCAGCCGGGGCAGGGCTAGGAAGAAAATTTTGAGATATTTTGTATTGTTTTAATTGGGCCTTTTGTAAAGTTTAATCATTTAATTTATATTTATGTAATAAGTGATCTGTCTGTTGCTGAATATTGGAAGGGCTAGAATGTACCTTGAAATGGCAGAATTACAGCTTTAATAAGAGCCCATAGGGGCTAGAGATCAAGTGGAATATTTTTTCCTTGTTTGGCTGCTCATTTAACATTTTCTTTGACCCGGAGCCAAATTTCTAAATCAAAACTGCATTTATCAGGAAACTAAGGATTATGTTCAACTACTGTTTGAAGGCAAGCCTCTATTCATTGGCGTGAAACCAGAAGTCCCTGAAATTTAAACAAATGGTGAAGTAAAGTAGAAAAATAACGGGGCTGGCCAGCCGTTTGACCCATGCCTTAGTGCTTACCGACCTCAATAGGTCCCTGAATCACTCCGCCCGATATGCCATGTATACCAGTGTCCCTGTTCCTTGGCGCAGGGACAGTGTCCCTGTCCCTGTTTGTTGGGGTCCTTTAATGGACCGAAACCTGGTGGTACGGAGTTGACGATAAGAAAGTAAAAGAGAAAAAGAGAGAGAGAGACAAAAAAGACCTGGGGACCTAAGCTCTGATGGAGCAAAGGTGCTTTAATGATTTTTCTATGAGTATATATAAGCTGTGGTACAAGAAACTTCTTTCGGGAATGATAGAGATCAGAAAACCAAACGTACAGCAACTGTTACCAAGGGAACAAGGGGTAATGTTAGTCACAAGGTCAGGAGACAATCCATATCTCAAGAAAGGGGAAGGAGACTAAGCAGTTTTGTCCTAAAGAGAATGTTTACTAAAGGAGACCCAAGCCTGCCTCACACAATGACCTCAGTCCTTGGGAGCAGCGTCATGTTCCGCTTGAAGAGGGACAAAGGACTCATGAGAGACAGCACGTAGGAATCCTCCCGTCAAACATTCCCTGACACTGTACAGTGTCACGAACCCCCATCTATAGTTCATCAGGCACTCTGTCTATCAGATCTAGTCCCTTAAATCTATTTCTCACTTCCACTGTATAATCATCAGGGATTTGATTTAGGTCATACCTGAATGGTCTAGTGGCTTTCCTTACTTTCTTCAATTTAAGTCTGAATTTGGCCATAAGGAGTTCATGGTCTTGTTTTGCTGACTGTATAGAGCATCTCCATCTTTGGCTGCAAAGAATATAACCCATCTGATTTTGGTGTTGGCCATCTGGTGATGTCCATGTGTAGAGTCTTTTCTTGTGTTGTTGGAAGAGGGTGTTTGCTGTGACTATTGTGTTCTCTTGGCAAAACTCTATTAGCTTTTGCCCTGCTTCATTCTGTACTCCAAGGCCAAATTTGCCTGTTACTCTAGGTGTTTCTTGACTTCCTACTTTTGCATTCCAACCCCCTATAATGAAAAGGACATCTTTTTGGGGTGTTAGTTCTAAAGGGTCTTGTAGGTCTTCATAGAAACATTCAACTTCAGCTTCTTCAGCATTCCAGTTCGGGGCATAGAATTGGATTACCGTGATATTGAATGGTTTGCCTTGGAAACGAACAGAGATCCTTCTGTCTTTTTTGAGACTGCATCCAAGTACTGCATTTCAGACTCTCTTGTTGACTGTGGTGGCTACACCATTTCTTGTAAGGGATTCTTGCCCACAGTAGTAGACAGAATGGTCATCTGAGTTAAATTCACCCCTTCCAGTCCATTTTAGTTTGCTGACTCCTAAAATGTCGACGTTCACTCTTGCCATCTCCTGTTTGACCACTTCCAACTTGCCTTGATTCATGGACCTAACATTCCAGGTTCCCATGAAATATAACTCTTTACAGCATCAGACCTTGCTTCCATCACCAGTCACATCCACAGCTAGGTGCTGTTTTTGTTTTGGCTGCGTCTCTGAATTCATTCTATTCTGGAGTTATTTCGCCACTGATCTCCAGAAGCATATTGGGCACCTACCAATCTGGGGAGTTCACCTTTCAGTGTCCTATTTTCAATAGGCTTCCATAAACAGTGGGCTTTATTTTATGGAGTTCTTTCCAGGGTGTAGCAGCTAACAGTGCTGAAACCACCTTACATACAATCTGAAGAGGAGAAATAAATTGATAAACAGCAGATGGCGCAAGCCAGGCTCCTCACTATAGGAGTGGGAAGTTACAGATAAGCAAAGGAGCGAGAGAATGAAGCTGAACCCCTGACAGCCTCTCCTTTTGGCTCAGAGTTGCTTCCATTATCCAGGAAAACATCTACTTGTGCTTTATTGACTATGCCAAAGCCTTTGACTGTGTGGACCACAAAGAACTCTGGAAAATATTTAAAGTGTTGGGAATACCAGACCACCTGACCTTCCTCTTGAGAAACCTGTATGCAGCTCAGGAAGCAACAGATAGAACTGGACATGGAACAACAGACTGGTTCCAAATAGGAAAAGGAGTACCTCAAGCCTGTATCTTGTCACACTGCTTATTGAACTTATATGCAGAGTACATCAAGAGAAACACTGGGCTGGATGAAGCACAAGCTGGAATCAAGATTGCTGGGAGGAATACCAATAACCTCAGATATGCAGATGACTCCACCCTTATAGTAGATAGCGAAGAAGAACTAAAGAGCCTCTTGAGGAAAGTGAAAGAACAGAGTGAAAAAGCTGGCTTAAAACTCAACATTCAGAAAACTAAGATCATGGCATCCCGTCCCATCCCTTCATGGCAAATAGATGGGGAAACAGTAGAAACAGTGACAGACTTTATATTTTGGACTCCAAAATCACTGCAGATGTTGACTGCAGCCATGAAATTAAAAGATGCTTGCTCCTTGGAAGGGAAGTTATGACCAACCTAGAAAGCATATTAAAAAGCAGAGACATTACTTTGCTGACAAAGGTCTGACCAGTCAAAGCTATGGTTTTTCCAGTGGTCATGTATGGATTGGGAGTTGGACTATAAAGAGAGCTGAGCACTGAAGAATTGATGCTTTTAAACTGTGGTGTTGGAGAAGACTCTTGAGAGTCCCCTGGGCTACAAGGAGATCCAACCAGTCCATCCTAAAGGAAATGAGTCCTGAATATTCACTGGAAGGACTGATGCTGAAGCTGAAACTCCAATACTTTGGCCACCTGATGGGAGGAACTGACTCTTGCAAAAAGACCCTGATGCTGGGAAAGATTGAAGGCAGGAGGAAAAGGGGATGACAGAGGATGAGATGGTTGGATATCATCACTGACTCAATGAACATGAGTTTGAGTAAACTCCGGGAGTTGGTGGTGGACAGGGAGGCCTGGCGTGCTGCAGTCCATGGGGTCACAAAGAGTCAGACACGACTGAGCAACTGAACTGAACTGAACTGCTTCCATCAGGACCACAGTCACCTGCGTGGAGTCTGTTACGATCCGCTTTCCCCCACCTGGCTCTTCCTCTTCCTCCCTGTGATAATTCCAGTGACATTTCTAGCCCAGGTCCCTCTCCCAGGCCAGCCACATTTGTACAGCTAGTGCATCCCCATCTCACTTCGGGGGCTAACCGGCCCCTCAGAGGACTGTGATCCTGATGCCCCCCACACCCAGGAGGCAGCCCCATCTTCCAGGGTTGCTGAGCTCAGATACCTGGTGTAACCAAAAAGGACTCTATGGGGTTTTCCCAGGACAGACTCCTTCCCCTATATCCTCTGCTGTAGCCCTTCTCTGAAATATCTAGATTAATGGTCTCCGATGCATACTTCCTGAGTTGTTTTACAGATGCTAAAACCGACACCAAAGGGAAGAAGTTAACTACCTGGTGATCATGAACACATTGCCCCGGAGCTACTGGGGCCTAAAAACTTATGTTAACTGTGTGCTACCTTACCATCAACCGAGAACTGTGTACCAGCTGATCATATGCCCTGTGTCAGCTACAGACAGACACTTGCCATGGGCACTCTCCATCTACCTCTACCAGGATTCAATCATGTGCTGCTGTGGCTGTTGACCTTCAGCATCCCCTGAAAGGAGCTCAGGGTGGAGAGCAGAAATAAGGCACTCTGTGCTCTGGGGAAGCAGGGAACTGGCAGGACAGGTCTTCAGGTAGATATTCTCAGGAGGTGATTTTATAAGCTCACTTCCTGTATCTCATCATATAGAAAAGCATTAAAATCCTTCATGGTGATGACAGTTTCTCATGGCTAGCAGAAGCTTCATGAGACTGGCAGAAACTTTCTATAAATGTATATATATATATAAATATTTATATCTATAAATATATATATTTATATAAATATATATATATATACACTCAATTGCATGTATTCCTCCTTTACCAAAATCAAATCTATACTGTCCCCCCTGCCTCTATGGAGCAGGTAGATATTCTCTATGGAGCAGTTTTGCTATCTTCTGGGCCACAGTCTTCATTTTGCCCAAATATAACTTAACTTGCAACTCTCACATTGTCCATGTTTTTAACTTGACACCTGTGACCCCCCTCCCTCACTTGTCCTTTGCAATTGCTTTGCTGAAACCCTTGAAGGAGTTTGGGGTTTTAAATCACAAACCATCTGTCCTCTACATATTGCTGCTTTTACAATGAACATTTCACTTACCTTCACCACAGCCTGGTGTCAGAAGACTGGCTTTACTGCACTTGGGCGGGTGGACCCAAGTTGGGCATGGAAACACTGTGCCTCTCAGGCTCCCACTTCCATGTGCCTGAGTGACTGTCAGCCCCTCCTCCAGAACCTATGACAAGTCTCCACACTAATTCCCCTTGACACCCGCAGCCCTGGCCCAAGCCTAATACCCCCATCAGGCGCGGAAAACGCACCATGCCCCCATGGTGCATCTCACATGCCAACCCAATGCGGTATTTTGGAAACAAAAAAAGACCCATGATGCTCTCCTCCCTCTGATTTCCCCCTCACCTGATGAAGCCAGGCCTAGATCCATTCCAAGTGATTCCAGCGTCCTCATTCTTCTGACAACCCACTGACAAGGCTGTTTGTGCCAGTCTATATGTGACCTTAGTAATCTCCTAAAATGAGGGCTACTTTATATATAGAAAATGGATTGAATGGTGGCCCCAAAAGATGTGTCCCCCCAGAACATGTGACCAGGACTACATCTGGGGAAAGTGTCTCCAGAGATGTAGAGGATCTCGAGGTGAGAAGATCTTGGGTGACAGTGGCCCTCAATCCAGCTAACAGCATCCTTACAAGAGACAAAAGAGGAGAGACACAACGCAGAGGAGAAGCCACATGAAGATGAAGGCAGAGATAGCAGGGATGCAGCTGTAAGCCTGGGGATGCCTGGAACCCCAGAAGCTTGAAAAGACAGAACTTGATGCTGGAATCTCTGGACGGACTCCAGTCCTGCAATACCTTGATCTCAGATGTTTGGTCTCTACCTCTCTGTTGATGAGCACTTGAAATATTTCTACGTTTTCAGTTCAGTTCAGTTGCTCAGTCGTTTCTGACTCTTTGCGACCCCATGAATCACAGCACACCAGGCCTCCCTGTCCATCACCAACTCCCGGAGTTTATCCAAACTCATGTCCATTAAGTCGGTGATGCAATCCAACCATCTTATCCTCTGTCGTCGCCTTCTCCTCCTGCCCTAAATCTTCCCCAGCATCAGGGTCCTTTCCAATGAGTCAGCTCTTCACATTAGGTGGCCAAAGTATTGGAGTTTCAGCTTTATCATCAGTCCTTCCATTGCACACCCAGGACTGATCTCCTTTGGATGGACTGGTTGGATCTCCGTGCAGTCCGAGGGAACTCTATAGAGTCTTCTCCAACACCACAGTTCAAAACCATCAATTCTTCAGTGCTCAGCTTTCTTTACAGCCCAACTCTAACATCCATACATGACTACTGGAAAAACAATAGCCTTGACGAGATGGACCTTTGTTGACAAAGTAATGTCTCTGCTTCTTAATATGCTGGCTAGGTTGGTCATAACTTTCCTTCCAAAGAGTAAGCATCTTTTAATTCTATGGCTGCAATCCCCATCTGCAGTGATTTTGGAGTCCCCCAAAATAAAGTCAGACCCGGTTTCCACTGTTTCCCCATCGATTTGCCATGAAGTTGTTGGACCGGATGCCATGATCTTAGTTTTCTGAATGTTGAGCTTTAAGCCAACTTTTTCACTCTCCTCTTTCACTTTCATCAAGAGGCTCTTTAGCTCTTCTTCACTTTCTGCCATAAGCGGGATGTCATCTGCATATCTGAGGTTACCGATATTTCTCCCAGCAATCTTGATTCCAGTTTGTGCTTTATTCAGTTCAGAGCTTCTCCTGATGTACTCTGCATAGAAGTTAAATAATCAGCATGACAATATACAGCCTCACTGCTGCTGCTGCTAAGTCGCATCAGACGTGTCCAACTCTGGGTGACCCCATAGACACAGCCCCCCAGCCTCCTCCATCCCTGGGATTCTCCAGGCAAGAGTACTGGTGTGGGTTGCCATTGCCTTCTCCGATACAGCCTTGACATACTCATTTTCCTATTTGGATCCAGCCTGTCCAGTTCTAACTGTTGCATCCTGACCAGCATACAGGTTTCTCAAGAGGCAGTTCAGGTGGTCTGGTATTCCCATCTCTTTCAGAATGTTCCATAGATTATTGTGATCCACACAGTAAAGGCTCTGGCATAGTCAGTAAAGCAAAAATAGATTTTTTTTTTCTGGAACTCTCTGGTTTTCTCGATGATCCAGCTGATGTTGGCAATTTGATCTCTGGTTCCTCTGCCTTTTCTAAAACCAGCTTGAACATCTGGAAGTTCACAGTTCACATATTGCTGAAGCCTGGCTTGGGGAATTTGGAGCATTACTTTACTAGCGTGTAGATGAGTGCAATTGTGTGGTCATTTGTGCATTCTTTGGCAATGCCTTTCTTAGGGATTGGAATGAAAACTGACCTTTTCCAGTCCTGTGGCCACTCCTGAGTTTTCCAAATTTGCTGGCATATTGAGTGCAGCACTTTCACAGGATCATCTTTCAGGATTTGAACTAGCTCAACTGCAATTCCATCACCTCCACTAGCTTTATTCACAGTGATGCTTCCTAAGGCCCACTTGACTTCACATTCCAGGATGTCTGGCTCTAGCTTGGTGATCACACCATCGTGATTATCTGGGTCATAAAGGTTTTTGTACAGTTCTTCTGTGTATTCTTGCCACCTCTTCTGAATATCTTCTGCTTCTGTTAGGTCCATACCATTTGTGTCCTTTATTGAGCCCATCTTTGCAGGAAATGTTCCATTGGTATCTCTAATTTTCTTGAAGAGATCTCTAGTCTTTCCCATTCTATTGTTTTCCACTATTTCTTTGCATTGTTCGGTGAGGAAGGCTTTCTTATTCTACATTGTGGCTATAGTGAATAATGCTGCAGTGAAGTGTAGTGTCCTCATTTCTGTTTAAGGCCATTTTCAGTTCTTTGCAGTATATACCTAGGAGTGCAATTAGTGGGTTGTATGATAATCCACTAGTTAGCTTTTTGAAGAAGCATCAAACTATTTTTCACAGAGGCTACACCATATTATATCCCACCAGCAATGTGTAAGTTTTCCAATTTCTCCACATTCTAACCATGATTATCTTTTTAATGTTTGTATTGGTTATTTGTGTATCTTCTTTGGGGCTCCCCAGGTGCCGCAGAGGTAGAGAATCTGCTTGCCAGTGCAGGAGATGCCAGTGACTTGGTTTCGATCCCAGTGCTGGAAAGATCCACTAGAGAAGGAAACGGTAACCCACTTCAGTATTCTTGTCTGAAAATTTCATGAACAGAAGAGCTTGGTGGTTAGGGGTCACAAGGAATCAGACAGCTGAGTGACTGGGGTTACAAGCATATCCTGTATGGAGAACTGTCTATTCAAGTCCTTTGCCCTCTTTTTGGCTGTGCCCCAAGGCTCGCAGAATCTTATTTCCCTGACCAATGCTTGAACTTGGGCCCAGGCCCTTGGCAGTGAAAGACCACTGGACTACCAGGGAATTCCCACCTTTGTTCATGTTTAGTGAAGTTGTTTGTCCCTTTGTTGTTGATTTCTGTTGTTGATGAGTAGATGTCGTAGATATTAAATCCTTATCAAGTTATATAATTTGCAAATATTTTCTCTCACTCTGGAGATTATCTCTTTACTTTCTTGATAATGCCCTTTAATGTACAAAGATTTTAATTAAGATGAAATTCAACTTATTTATTTTTATTTTGTTTACTTGTGTTTTTGGTGTTATATCTAAGCTTCCATCAACAAGTGAGGTTGTGTGCATTTACTTTGTTTCCTTCAAGAGTTTTATGGTTTTAGCTGCAATATTTAGGTGGTTGCGATTTTTAATCATAGTTGTATATGATGTGAAGTAGGGGTCCAACTTCATTCTTGTACATGTCGAAATCCAGTCATCCAAGTGCCATTTGTTGAAGAGACTGCTCTTTCCCAGTTGATTGGATTTGGCATCCTTGTCAAAAATCAATGGGCTGTAGATATATGGATTTATTTCTAGAGGCTCAGTTTTACTCCATTGGTCTATATGTCCGTCCATATAGTAGTACCACTCTGTTTTAAATTCTGTAGCTTTGTTACATTTTTGAAATCTGGAAATCTCAGTTGTCCATTCCTTTTTTTCTTTTTAAGGTTATTCTGGAATATCCAGGGCTCCTTTAATTCCATATGAATCTGAATGTTGACCTCTACATTTCTGAAAAAAAAGCTGTTGAAATTTTGGTAGAGATTGTGATTAATGTGTAGATCACCTTAGGCGAGGTTGTCCTTTTTGACAATATTAAGTCTTCCTCCCCATGGACTGTGAAAGTCTTTCCGTTAATTTAGGTCTTCTTTAGTTTCTTTCACCAATGTTTGGTAGTTTTCCATGTACCAGTCTTTCACTTCTTTGGTTAACTGTGTTCCTAAGTACTTCATTATTTTAAACACCAAAGGAAATCATGTTCTTCATTTCTTTTTGGGATCGTTCATTGCACATGGATAGAAACAACTGAAAACTGTGTGTTGATCTTGTATCTTGCAGCTTTACTGAATTTGTTTACTAACTTGAGTAGCTTCCTTTGGATTCACTGGAGTTTTCATACATATGATCATATAATCTGTAAAAAGATATAGTTAAAATTCTTGCTTTCCAGTTTGAATTTCTTTAATTTCAACGTCCTACCTAATTACTCTGATTAGCACTTCTATACATCTTTGAATATCACTGATGAAAGTGGGCATCTTTATCTTGTTCCTGATCTTAGAGGGAAAGATTTCCTTTTCTCACCATTGAGTATAATGTTAGCTGTGCAGTTTTCATAATTGCCTTTATAATTTTGAGGAACTTTCCTTCCATTCCTTGTTTTTGAGAGTTTTTATCATGAAAAGACATTGAGTTTTGTCAAGTGCCTTTTCTGTACCTTTTGAGAGATTCATATGGTTTTTTATCCTTTGTTCTGAAAGTGTGCTGTATTACATTGATACTCTCATGTTGAACCACTCTTCCATTCCTGGGTAAATCCCACATGGTCATGATGTATGCTCCTTTTAATATGCTTATTGAATTGTGTTTGCTCGAATTTTGTTGAGGATGTTTGTATCCGTATTTATAAGAAGTATTATCTGTAGCTTCCTTGTGATATCTTAGTCTGAATTGATATCAGTGTAACAGGACCTCATCAAAAGAGTTAGGAAGTGTTCCCTTCCTTTCAATTTCTTTCAAATAGTCTTTGTTTTCTGTTATCAGTATAGGCACTCCTAGCCTCTTTTGGTTAGTATTCATAGGGAGTATTTATTTCATTCCTCTTATCTTTCAATCTGTTTAAGTCTTTGGATCTAAAGGGAATCTCTTGTAAATAGCATATAGTTGAATCATGCTGTTTTATCCATTCGGACAATATCTGCCTTTTGACTGGAAAGTTTAATCTGTTTAGATTTAAAATAATTGCTGACAAGGAAGAACTTCCTTCTATTGTTTGGGTGTTTATATTATGTATATATTATAGCTTATTATCCGTCATTTCATCCATTGATGCCTTTTTTGGGGGCAAACCCAGGCCCCAGCAGTGAAAGCACCAAGCAGTCCTAACCACTGGACTACCAGGGAACTCCTGATTTATGCTTTCTTCAATGTGTAGTTTCTGTTTTTCTAGTGAACTGTTTTGATTGGTCATTTTGCTGCCAGTGATGCCCAAGTCCGCCTGAGCAGGGGAATCACATGTACAAATTTTTAGATACATGGATTCTGCAACTTCTCTACAAACTGTAGATCAGAGTCTGCAGAGCTATGTTCCAGGATTGCACGAATCTAAAGTTCTAAGATTTTCCTAAGTCATTCTAATAAACTGCTTAACCAAAGTCCTTCTTGGGGACTAGGAAATCTGCAATTGTTTTCACTAGTGTTCTATATAGACGTCTTCCCTTCCATTGCCTATTGAACATTAAAACAAAGGTCATTTAGAGAGTCAACACAGCAACTAGTCGAAGTCAAATAATCCCTCTAGCCGATAATATACTTCACTCCCCCCATCCTCTGAAAAATTTATAGCAACAACCCAGAAACCTGAAAGAGGGAATAGAGATAAAAATGTTATATGTAGCTTCTATCCTGTTAACCTTTCTGATTTCAAGGTTCATCTGTGGTACTTTTATCTTAAACGCCTGTAAACCAAGGTTGTTGCTTTAAGAAAGTACTGGTTGTAATCAAACTTTTTTCTGTAATCAAAACAAAATACTGTGTGTGTGTGTGAGTATGTGTGTGTGTGTGTGTTGATTTGGGGACCTGAGTTTAACTGATAACACCAGCAGTTTGAGAAAAAGTGAAATACAGACACATAGCTGTTTTAATAAGAGGAAAATTTAGTTATTTTAATGTGGCCTTGCATGAACAAGGTCTTAGTTATATTCTTGCTCTTTGGGAATCAGTAGCTCCACTTCCATAGTTGACTTTGCTAGTCTTCAAACCAAACTTAGTTTCACTCTTCTACTAAAAGTTTCTAGAGGCAGTTATCAGTCATTTGTTTTGAAGAAGTTAGCAGTGAAGTAAAACAGAAACCTAGAGACTGTTGTCAATATTTTAAGATGGAAAGTTGTGCTTGTTGGGGAGTTAAAGTATTAAATTCAGTCTTTTTAAAATGCTGTGTATATATTCCCATTTTTGTTGGTCCAACCAAGAAACAGCATAAGGTGTTATTCAAAATGGAGTACATGTTACTTTTTTTTTTTTTTTCTCATAATTAGTAACCACCTTTCTGGGGCTTCCCCGGTGGCTCAGTGGTAAAGAATCCACCTGCAATGCAGGAGACGCAGGAGACGCAGGTTTGATCCCTGGGTGGGGAATATACCCTAGAGGGAGGGCATGGAAACCTACCCCACTAATTGTGCCTGGAGATTCCCATGGACAGAGGAGCCTAGTGGGCTAGGGTCCATAGGGTCATAAACAGTCGGACATGACTGAATCGACTGAGCACACACACACACACACGCACACAGAGCCTCTCTTCTAGGACACACATCTCTAGCAGAGGAGAACCACAGAAATCTTTTCGAAGGCTTTCATTCTTTTTGTTAGCCACAATATATATTAAACCAGCTTTGACATACAGGAGATATTTAGGATTGTGTTTATGGCTAACTGGACTCATAAGTGGGTGAAAAGATACCTAGCCATGGGCACTTTCATACTGCTTACTTCCATTCACGCTCTTTTGAAGATCAGAGTGGAATTAGCTCTTTGCAATGCTTTAGTATATCTTTGTGGTTTTGAGAAGTCCAGTTGGTGGATTCATGTTTGGCTCGCTGCATAAGAACCAACCAGTATAGTTTGGTAACAGCACAGATTCCCAACTTTTCTGTCCACGCCTCCCGCCTCCCCATCTTCTGTTCAGTTGGTCTGGGTTAGTGCTTGGAAATTAAAGTTCTCCAGCAGGCAGGTATGGGAAATATTCTGCAAGAGGCCTCTGAAGAGGTGTTCAAGTCAAGAATGTTATGAATTGCTGGAATTTCAGTATGGAAGCTACCACCACAAGTTCCATGACTTTTCCCTCCAAATTTACAGGTGTGACTGTGTACGAAACAAAATGTGGGCCACAGCCTTTGGAGTCATTTCTGCTGCCTTGGCAGTGGTGAGTTGCTTTGGCCTGATGTTGTACATTGGAGTGCCATTTGTGATCATAGTTGCAAATTCACCATTTCTTATTCTAGGTGAGTAAAACAAAGCACGAGGCTGCACACTGTGTATGTGGGGGTGTGGGGTGGGTAAAGGAAGGGTATTGTGTTAGATTAGGCAAAATAGTTATATATAGGTGACTCTACAGATCCACAATGAGGAATCAGGAGAAAAAGAAAATCAAATGGAATTACGTGCCTTTCAGTTCAGTTCAGTTCAGTCACTCAGTTATGTCCAACTCTTTGTGACCCCATGGACTGCAGCACGCCAGGCCTCCCTGTCATCACCCACTCCGGGAATTTACCCAAACTCATGTCCATTCAGTCAGTGATTGCATCCAACCATCTCATCCTCTGTCTTATGTGCTTTTAAGAGTTGGAAAAATCTAGTACCCCAAATGGAAAACACAGACCAGGGACATGGACAAGTAGTTCACACACACACACACCCTCATGCACAAACACACACAGAATCCAAAACACTAGTCATTGAAAATATAAGAAAGAAATATTTGATCTTTCCATTAAGCAAGGGATGCAAATTAAACCAAAAGTGAGACACCTTTTCTTTTTATTAGATTAATGAATATTATAGCAAGACTGAAGGTTTGGGGAAGGTTGTATGCAAATAAACACACATTCTGCTGAGGGAAATTTGTAAATTGGTACATATTTAAAATATAACTTTGCAACAAATCAAAAGACTTAAAAATTTAAAATGGAATCTGACCTGCCAATTCCACTTCTGGGAATTCGTCCTAATTATTGGACGGGTGCTCCCAAAATAGAATAAGGATGTTCATTTCAGTGTGATTTAGAATAGGAAAAAACAAGAACAGGCTAATTGTATGATAGCTTATGGTGAATGATGTTGAATTCGTGATCTCCAAAGAAGAATATTTAGCTTCTTCTCCACCAGGGACTAGGCTTGATCACTCAAGAGCTTCTGTGTAGCAGAGCTTTGTTAAAGTATAAAAAGGGACAGAGAAAGCTTCTGACATAGACATCAGAAGGGGAGGCAGAGTGCCCCCCTAGCTAGTCTTATCAAGACCTTATATACTTTTATCAGACCCACTCCCACAACATACATCTTAAATGAACAAGATTAGAATGAACAATAGAAAGATCTGACCAGACCCACTCCCATAATATACATTTTAAGATGACAAGATTAATGAGAAGGTTCTTGTTGAGGAGAAACATGTCCTCAAGCAAGATGCATTGTTATATTCACTAAGACAAAGCAATGTAGAAAAGACCGTTTGTCATTTTCTCCTTGGGAGCCTCAGATCCCTTTCTCCTTATCGAGGGCTCTGGACTCCTTTCTCCTCCTCCTCCTCCTCCTCCTCCTTGGGGACCCTGGCCGTCTTCATCAACCTACCTAGGAATTGACTCTCTCATTCCCCCCATTTCTTTTAGGAGGATCATGTTGCCAAGGGAAAGGGCCATCGTTTTCATTCCATAACTATGTCCTGCTGTTGAGGGGCATTGTCCCTAAGTTGTTGAGGCAATATATTCTCCTAACCGTCATATTGAGGGTCTCTGCTCCAGCGGCCCTGAGTAATAGTTGGAGGAGGCTGCGGCACTTGTAAGAGCCTGGACAACCATTTTTAACTTAGAAGCTTACAGATGGTTAGAAACAAACCCCATTTTACAGTTACAGATGTAAGGCAAAATACCCATCAAACCAAGTTAAAACATAATCAAAATTAAAAGTCACATTATAGCCATAGTTACATCAGTCCATTTTAGGGTTGTTAGATGTCATCAGATCAAGACGAGACATCATATACAATTGGTGTCAGTGCAGGTATTTGCAGAGCTGAAGAAAGTCCTTTCCTTGAAGTGGAGAAACCCACCATGCAATGCCTTTCCCTGACGAGAAGGTTGAAAAGTTGAAAGCTGAGGCACATAGTTAATTCTAAGGTTTCCGGATGTATGACAATATCTGTGCATGAAAACAGTCTCATAGAGACAGTCCCTTCTTCTTAGAGGCAGTTCAAGCCCTCGTTGGAGTCATGGGTAAAACTTTAAACCAACTGTCCTGGGTTTCCTGAGTTAGCTTCCATGGATGTCCTTTAATAACGGCATTAGCCTTCTCAACCTTTCCTGAAGGTTGGGGTCTCCAGGAACACGGTATGTAATATTCTATTCCTAGAACTTTTGACACCCCTTGAGTTACAGTAACTTTAAGACAGAACATTGTTGCTCTGAACTTTAGACTTTAAGATCCCACTTACATCGTGAGAAGCCAGTACAGTAAGGTTTCGCGCATTCCTTAACCTCAGGATTTAGTGGATACTGCTTTTGATGTGAAAATAGGTGAGGGGTTTTGAGCTTGATAACAACAGGAACAGCATTTTGTGCTCAATCCACAGTTTTTCCACCAGCCCATACTCTAGGATTTACATTTTGTTCACTTAAAAGAAGAAGGCTCCACATTCATGAAAACAGAGGCCTGGACCATGTTCAGTATATGCCTTCCTTTAAGGGGTGAGGGAGACTCCAGCTCCATCAGAACCTCGTGAGAAAAACAGCACGGAGCCCCAGTTGCAGCTTAAAAGATGACTGAAATAATAGCATTTGGCTCATCCTGACAGTCCCATTACAGTAGTGGATTGGAAGGAAAGCAGACGAGGGGCTTCAGTGAGCACAGAGAAAATTGCCCCAGTGTCGAGAAGAAAAGCAATCAATTGCCCCCCCCCCCCCCACCCCACCCCCCCCCCCCCCCCCCGCCCAGAGTTATAAATCCCCAGGGTTCCACAGGTGTAATTAGAATGGGAGCTCGTGTAGGGACCGCCAGGCACTTTCAGTCCTGATTGCCTTGAGAGTCCAACCCCTGGGGCTTATGTCTCAGAGGGTAATCTCTCCTCAGGTGTGGTCATGTTATAGACCTGACATGGAGCCAGGTGCAGCTTAGATGCTTGAGGGCAATCCAGCTTGAGATGCCTCTCCTTTCCACTGTAATAACAAGTCCACCCCTTTTCACCTGGGTTACTCGGGGCACTTTTCCTCAGTCTGTTTCAGAGTGGCTCTAACAGCCATTGTTGGGGCTTCATTCTTTTGCCAGTTTCCCCCTCCCCTACTTTCCTCCCCGTATTCTTTACCATGATATACCATCTGAGCCAGTTGTAACAGTATCTTAAAGACTGATTTGGTCCAAACGCTTGTTTTCATAAATTATGACAGATACCTGAAGCTGAGTGAGTGAGAAATCTATCTTTCAGATTATTCCTCCCTCTGTACTTTTGGGATAAAAGTCAGTAAACTTGCAGGGAGCCTCTTGTAGTCTATCTAGGAATTTATCAGGAGCTTTCTTCTCTCCCTGTTCTGTGTCAGCCAACTTAGCATAGCTTAAAGTCTTAGTGTGCACTCGCTTGAGTCCTTCAAGAATACACCTGGCAAAGTGGTTCTGATCCCACCTTCGTTTAGGCATGCTGTAGTCACAGTCTGGCTCATCATGGGAACTGCTTGGCTCCCAGGAGGGAGGAGGGCTATTTTGTGTTCCCTCCTTCCCCATGTCTCATGCTTAAGCCATTCATCTCCAAAAGTAGTAGCTTCTCCCAAAACTCAAGTTCTCGAGTCAGGAGTCAGCATCTGTCCCAAGACATACGTTACATCTCTCCAAGTAAGGCCATAAAGTTAGTCCTGTAAAGGCTTCTATGAATTGGGACTGTTTCAGTTTCTACTGAGACTGAGGCAACCCCTTCTGGAAGGCTGCCCTGACTCAGCCTGTTTCGTTGGGAGCCCCAGATACAGGGGCAAAGTAAGAGAAGAGGAGGCAGCTGAACGTTTCACACCAAAATTTGCACCCTTAGGACATAAGTCTGGCATGTCTCGCAGCGAGATACAGAGCAACACATATGGCCTTCTACCCATTTCTCTTGTTTGCTGCAGAACTGATCTAATTGTAAAACAATACTATAATTGAGACCCTTCAGCCGACAAGTCTTCCCCATCTTCCAAAGGATACCATGGTCATTCGGTATCAAAGAAAAAGATCAGGCATGTCTTTGTTAAACTCTGGGAATCAAATTTATCCCCGTTTTGAAAAAACCATTTTAAAGAGGTGGTTCTGGATCTGCTAGCTCTCATCTGTAAGAGAGAAAAAAGCAGCATCCACAGCCGTGGCTTCTTTCCACCGGAGGTGCCCCTCCCTGCTCTAGATGGGGCTGTAGACAGACGTTCCACCGAAGCTTTCCTTCCCTGGTTGGACTTAGTCTGTCCCTTACCGACACAGGTGACTTATCCGCCGCTCCCAGTTCAACCACCAAGGTGGGGTGGAGATGCACCAGGGTAGACCTGATGGCATCCCAGACTGATGTCCAGTTCCTCACCATTAAGACCTTTGTCTGATAGTCGTTCCTCCTCTGATGCCACCTGGGGTGGAGCAGAGTAGCTTTCCTGGAATGTTTCCCAAGCTAGTTTTCTAGGGGAAGCATCCATGTTCCATGTGCCTGTGCACATTCCCGAATACAGTCCTGACCACAATAGAAGCTTTGCGTTATAAAGAGATGAACAAAAAATCCAAGATGTCTCTTCTGAGTGTCACCACACCAGTATATGTGATAGCAAAAGGGGGAGTGGAGGGTCAGCCAGTGAGGAAAAAGTGATTTCGGTCCTCAAGTTACTAGGGCCAATCCGTCCAGTTCATTCCCACAGATTCCACAAAAGCAATATCTAGGGAGTTGAGACACAAGCTGTTAGAGAGCTTTCTCTGGTCTGCTAAGAGCTAGCACTACCAAAGGAAGCCCACCACAATTCCAAGCTGACCAGATCCTGCAATTCCCGATCTGTGTATTCAAAAATCTCATGGTCACCAGCAAGGCTTCTACCCACATAGATCAGAGGCACAGCCATGACAAAGACTTACCTTTAGGACTCTGGACCTTGAGGCAGCCAGCCAAGAGAATGACCTCTAGCCTGAGAGACGTTCCTGGAACTAGAGCTCCGCCTTGCTCCCAAACGTGCTCTTGTAACTTCCAGCTCCTAGCAAGGCTAGGCGCTTCCATTCATATAGTTTGAGGTCTAAGTAAAAGTACAGAGTAACGGCATGGATCACAAGTCCCTTGAAAGTTTATGATCCGACAGGTTAGGTTAGTAGTTCTAATTCCCCGGGCAATTATGGAATGATCAAAGAGACCAGGAAAAGGTGACCAAGAACGGAAAATTTGGTCCAGGCGCATCGCCCATTTCTGGCTCTTCCCCTCGCAGGGATGTTGGGTGCCTCTTGGCATTGGGAAGTCGGTATATAAACCCTGACAAGGCTTCCATTTTGGGGTCTGGCTTCAGTCATTATAAGGCACCACAAAGCCCCAGTGCAGGACTCATCACTTGCTTTGCACAGGACATGACATTCATTCACACAAGCACACTGCAAGATCAGTGAGACCTTGATAGGCAAAGAAAACCATTTGAGTTGATCTTGTTAATTTTAAAGGGATGTTTAAAAAATGCGGAGACTGTCTCTTTCTCTAACAGGTGTTGGAGTCGATGACATGTTTATCATGATTTCTGCCTGCCAGAAGACCAGCCTCACGGATAGTATAAGCCAATGTCCAATGTCTATTCAAAAGTGGCAGTATCCATTCCAATCACCACCATCACCAATGTCCTGACCTTCTATAAAGGAATTATGACCTCTCTCATAATAATAAAGAGAACCTGACCTCTTTCAGGTCCGTACAATACTTTTGCATTTATATAGGAACAATCCTGCTCCCTTGTTATTTTCATAACATCATCTGTTTTGGAGCATTTATGGCCATGGATGGTAAAAGAGAAGTAGTCTGTCTATGGTGGCTGAAGAAGCAGGAAACTCCTGACCAAAAATGTTCCTCGTTAAAAAAGTCCTTTTGCCTCCCAGGTAATTTTCTCCAAGATGAACATAAAGCTTATATCCATCCAATGAATCTATTCCTTTTTCAATTTATTTTTTATTGAAGGATAATTGCTTTACAGAATTTTGTTATTTTCTGTCAAACCTCAACATGAGTCAGCCATAGGTATACAAATATCACCTCCCTTTTGAAACTCCCTCCCAACCCCACCCCTCTATGTTGATTCAGAGCCCCTGTTTGAGTTTCCTGAGCCATACAGCAAATCCCTGTTGGCTATCTATTTTACATATGGAATGCAGTGAATCTGTTCTTTAGAGAATATTTTAGTCCTTTTCTCACAGGCACCGAGTCCAAGTTTTTTGCAGTGCTCCTATACTTCGTACATCATAAGTAGTGTATATGGGTGTTTCTGAGTGCAGGAAGGTTTAGACCTCCGAAATTTGGTAAGTGACGACTCTTACACCACACAATATTGTAATGTAGAAGAAGACTATTTTTCAAGTTATGGTCCCAGGGTTATGGTTATCATTACTAAGATTCTTGACTACTGGGATAAAAAATTGGAAAAATGTCTGGCAGATTTTGAAAACAGTGAGTATGTATATAAAAATCTTACAGAGTTTTGGTTATGAGAATATATATAATATATGGAAAACCTCCATCAAGATATATGATAAGACAGCTTTTCTAAGCAATAAATGCACTTTTTAAAAGGAATTTCCACTTTTTCTGTATAACATTAATATTACATCATCACGGGAAATCATTTGTTCCCAGGCCTTCATTCAAACCATGAGTATGTCTTCTTCAACCAATAAGAAACTGATGTTACACCAGTTCCGAGACATGGCCAAGAAGTGTGAAGTTCCCCTAATGGTATACAACCAGGTTTTCATATATTTGGATCAGTATTCTGCAATATTAGAAAACATTGTTCAAAATGTGACTGTTGCATCAACAGCAATGTTCATTGTTTCCTTATGGTTAATTCCTCATCCGCTGTGTTCCTTGTAGGTAACTTTTGCAATTGCTTCTGTGATTATGGGCCTCATGGGTTATATGGCCTTCTGGAATGTCAATCTCGATTCCATAGCCATGATTAATCTTGTCATTTGTATAGGGTTTTCCTTTGACTTTTCTGCTCACATTTCCTATGTGTTCGTTTCCAGTTCAGAGCCCTCAGTAAACTGAAAAACGATTGAGGCATTGTATCTGCTAGGCCACCCTGTGTTACCAAGTGCATTTTCAACAATAATAGGTGTGTGTGTCCTGTCTGCAGCTAAAGCATACATCTTCAGGACATTTTTAAAGATTGTTTCTTGTGGTGGTATTTGGAGCTGCTCGTGGGCTAATTTGTATTTTGGAAAGTTGTTTGAACAATCACCAACAAATCAAAGACCAATTATAGAATTCCTGATTAGCCCAACCCAATCTGATGGAAATGCACCATTAAGAATAGTCAATAATCTAAAAGCAAAGGCATGTTTCCTTGGCTTGGAAATACCGTTTTAAAATGTTATTTAAAATATCCCGAAAGAGGAGAGAGCAAGATGGCGGAGGAGAGGTGGACGTGGAGTACATCTCTCTCCACAGATACAACAGCAATATACCTTCAGGCACAGAAGTGCATGCAGAACACTAGCTGAGAGTGGATAGGAGTACCCGACTGGTGGAAAAGAATACATAACCATGCAAAACTCTGTAGGATGAAGGAACCAGGGGGCAAAACAGGCGTGGGAGACCTCAGATGCCTATTCAGGACTACAAATGAGTGCCATTCTAATGATAACCACCAAAATTAAGTTTCTGGGGTAAGATTTCTCAGGGTAGCTCTAAAGAGCCAACACTGTTTGGCAGGGGCTGTACTCCAAAATAGACAGGAGATAGATCTCCTGATCCCTGAACAAGGAGGGACTTGAAGCATCTTGAGTGAGACATGTTGTTTCTGGGTAAATATCTCCAGCTAAGTTAAAGAAAGTCTCACAGTCCTCAAGAAAAACGTTCAGATCCTACAGGATCTCAAAGAAGGAGCTGCAGAGCTCTCGGGGTGGCTACAATCTCTCTCTGGGGGATGGGGAATTTGGAGTTGGTTAATGCCCCTACTAATCCCCGTTATCATTGATGCTGCCTAGGACTGCTCCATGTATTATTGATTGTTTAACCCATTTTGTCTCAACATGCAATGCCAGTTCAAAAAGGATATATAAAATTACACCCAACCATGGAAAACATCACTCACCCTTAGATGAACACCATTATAAGGACTCTGAGGCTTCAGACTAGCAAGAAGGGAAGGCCCAGTGCCCCTCACCATCCCAACTCAGCAGGAAATAGCCAGAGAGAGCTTGACGCCTCTATTCCCTAAGAAATGGGCCTCCTATCTCTTGAGATGGGAATGTTAGTTAGAATAGGAAGAATAGGAAAAAGGAGTCCAAAATGGTGGTGGCTAAAAGACAAAGAAAGTCCCAGAATATTGGAAATAAAAGCAAAAATAAACAAATGGGACCTAATGAAACTTAAACGTTTTTGCACAACAAAGGAAACTATAAGCAAAGTGAAAAGACAGCCTTCAGAATGGGAGAAAATAATAGCAAACCAAGAAACAGACAAAGGATTAATCTCAAAAATATACAAGCAACTCCTGCAGCCCAATTCCAGAAAAATAAATGACCCAATCAAAAAATGGGACAAAGAACTAAACAGACATTTCTCCAGAGAAGACATACAGATGGCTAACAAACACATGAAAAGATGCTCAACATCACTCATTATCAGAGAAATGCAAATCAAAACCACAATGAGGTACCACTACACGCCAGTCAGGATGGCTGCTATCCAAAACTCTACAAGCAATAAATGCTGGAGAGAGTGTGGAGAAAAGGGAACCCTCTTACACTGTTGGTGGGAATGCAATCTAGTACAGCCACTATGGAGAACAGTGTGGAGACTCCTTAAAAAACTGGAAATAGAACTGCCATATGACTCAGCAATCGCACTCCTGGGCATACACACCGAGGAAACCAGATCTGAAAGAGACACGTGCACCCCAATGTTCATCGCAGCACTGTTTATAATAGCCAGGACATGGAAGCAACCTAGATGTCCATCAGCAGACGAATGGATAAAAAATCTATGGTACATATACACAATGGAATATTACTCGGCCATTAAAAAGAATTCATTTGAATCAGTTCTAATGAGATGGATGAAACTGGAGCCCATTATACAGAGTGAAGTAAGCCAGAAAGATAAACACCAATAGAGTATACTAACACATATATATGGAATTTTAAAAGATGGTAACGATAACCCTATATGCAGGACAGAAAATGAGACACAGATGTATAGAACAGACTTTTGGACTCTGTGAGAGAAGGTGAGGGTGGGATGATCTGAGAGAATAGCATTGAAACATGTGTATTATCAACTGTGAAACAGATCGCCAGCCCAGGTTGGATGCATGAGACAAGTGCTCAGGGCTGGTGCACTGGGAAGACCCAGAGGGATGGGATGGGGAGGGAGGTGGGAGGGGGATCAGGATGGGGAACACATGTAAATCCATGGCTGATTCATGTCAATGTATGGCAAAAACCACTACAATATTGTAAAGTAATTAGCCTCCAACTAATAAAAATAAATGAAAATAAAATAAAAGATTAAGAAAGCAAAAAGCATGCAAAAGTGGAACAAAAGAAAATCTGAGGACCAGAGTAAGAACCTCAGGTGGGAAAAACAGCCCCCCTGGCTAGGCCAATTTCCATAGGGCAGGCACAGGGGCAAGAGACAAATGTATAAAAAGAGGAAACCAAGATGGATCGAGGCGTCGCCTTTGGGATCGACCTGCTCTCACACCTCGAGGGTGTACTTTCCTTGGCTTGCTGAATAAAACTCTGAGCTATAAGCAAGCTGTAACACTCGTCCGCTGTGTTTCCAATCTCTGCTGTGGAAAGACAGAACCAAGGAAATTACATATCTACATATTACACATTATATCTACATTATATCTACATTATATCCCTGACATATCTACACATTATATTTATTATCACAAGAAAACATTTTTTAGAGTTTACTAATAAAATTGTTTTACCTGTAGCATGATACAACTGCAAATAATATGATTAGAAGCTATGCCAAGTGAAACAAGGGGACCACTGTCATAGAATTTGCCTCAAACTCCAGTTGTCTAGAAAGTCATGGAGAGGGCCTACCACAAAAATATATTCAGGTAAAGACCTTTCAATTCTGATGCTGTGTGTGTTACATATGATATTGAAACACTACAGCTTATTGATTTAAACATTAAAATTCAGTTAAAATCAAAATATATGGATTATGATTTTAGAATAAGAAAGTAATGCAGATTTGCTTCTTCCCACAAATCTCTGACATGCTTTTCAAAGTTTCTTTCAAAAATCAAAAGTTTACAACTCTTGAATATACAAAATATGAATCTTATGTGAAACTGTGAAAGCATTAATAACTGTGACATTATGACTTTTTCTAAACTTCTATTAGGTTCTTATCTTTTACTATTTTCATTGGAGAAACACCATTTCAGAAAGGCCTGAGTATTAAAAGGCTTTTTCCAGAAGGTGTCTTCTCATTTTCACCAGTTTTACTCAGAGCATTAGGTTTTCCAGCCCAAAAATTACTGGACAGATAACAAGAGACTGGCACTCTGCTATAATTTACTTTTAAAATGCTCATCTTTCTTCCTCAAAAATATCATGAAACTGTTGTTTAAAGGTTTGTTTTTTTATTCCAATGAACTTCAAACAAAGTTCAGGGGGCTCCTAGAAACAGCAAAGGCTTAAACTGGAAGTAAGAATTGCAGAGTAATTTGACCAGAAAACCAAATTAAGCCTGAGGATCAACGTCTGTGCTGAACAGACCCCCCCTGAGAATGGACCACTTGTGTTTTTAACCGAAGGTTACCAAGGATTTAAGGTCTGTGGCTCCTTTTTTTAGGTCCTCTCTTTTTTTACTAAAAAATTATTGTCGTGCAGGTGCTTCGCAGTGTTGTCAGTCACGTGCTCGGCAGAGTGAGTCAGTCACACACACAGCCACTCTTCTTCAGAATCCACTGTGGCCTTCTTCAGTGTGCTACTTTAAGAAAGTTGGATTAGGGATCAAATAAAGCAGAGCACACCTAGCTTCCAGTCAAGGACTCTATATGATAATCTGGGAGTGCTGCTGCTATGGTCCTTGGAACAAGTCTTATCCTTCCCACCTTCTCCTGGCCTCCCTATTAACCCCAGCCGCTAGGTACCTTGATCTTCTTCAAGGCCAGACTCTTTTCGAGGCTGCCAACCTGCATCAGGAAATGGATCATCCACGCCTTGCTACGTTCATTTTCCTCTCCTTCACCTGTCTTCAGGTGGTACTGTAGCTGCAGGGCTTTGGCCTGGAGGAGTACCTGGATCAGCCCCAGACTCTCGCCTAAGACAGTTCCTCCCAGGATGTCGGCCAGGTAGACCACCTGACCGGCGAGGCTGTAGATGGGGAAGGTGATGGTTTTCAGGTTGAGGCCGCTGTCCCTTCTCCAGGCGAACAAGAGTGGGCTGGGGGGACACAGGGGCCCTGGTTCTCAGGGCACACCCTGCTGCAGGGGGTGTGCCCTGTGTCACAGGCGAAGCCTGCACCGCGCCTTCCACCTTGCTCATGTCTTCTAAGATTTCCGGCCTCAGCAGTGTCTCGGTCTTGGAGAGCACTAGGACGGAGGCATAATTCACCTCGGTGCTCTTCCTGGAGATGGAGAAGATGAGAGTTGGTGGCGGTGAAATGTTCCTGCACAAAGCGCTGCTCAGCCTTGGCAGGGCTCCTTTCCGGGGTGCACTGCTCCTTGAGGTCTTCCTCCTCATCCTGGGGCAGGTAAATCAGGCCAGTGCTGAGAACAGCCACTCACACCATGGACAGCAGCAGGAAGATGCCGGGGTGCGAGCCCACCTTCCAGCCCAGCTGCCTGAAGGCCCAAGACAGCGGTGGCTCCAGGCAGTTGGTGTGGCAGCGGGGCCGCTGGGCCGGTCGGTTCTCAGACTGCGATACCTGCGGAGGTAGTGGAGCCTCGGCCGCAACTCGGGAGGGGGCTCTGCGCTCTGCCCCGCCGCCCAGCCAAGCTCGGTTCCTGGTCTTGACCCGAGGCCAAGCGCGGCTCAGGCTCTAGGCCAGACCCTGCGGGGAGACAGATCTCTCTCTCCAGGTCAGGCCCCGACTCTGACCTGGGCCCCTGGGACTGGACACAGGCTCTTGCCCCGCCTCCCGCGCTGCCTCCGGTGCAACCTTGAGGGATTAAGGCTCGTTTCCAGGAATAAAGACCAGGTTCTCAAACAGCACAGGAGATCAGAAAAGAGTTGTTGGACAGAGCGCCCCTCTCCACCCACCCAATGGTTTCCTGGAGAAGTTCCAAGTGAGTCTGTTTGAACTTGGGCTGCTTGCACCTTAATGCTAGAGCGTCCTCGGCAGTCACATGGTAGCCTCAGTTCAGTTCAGGTCAGTCGCTCAGTCATGTCCGACTCTTGGCGACCCATGGACTGCAGCATGCCAGGCCTCCCTGTCCTTCACCAACGCCCTGAGCTTGCTCAGACTCATGTCCATCAAGTCAGGGATGCCTTCCAACCATCTCATCCTCTGTTGTCCCCTTGTCCTCCCACCTTCAGTCTTTTCCAGCATCAGGGTCTTTTCCAATGAGTCAGTTCTTCGCATCAGGAGGCCAAAGTATTGAAGTTTCAGCCTCAGCATCTGTCCTCCCAATGAATATTCAGGACTGCTTCCTTTAGGATGGACTGGTTAGGTCTCCTTGCAGTCCAAGGGACTCTCAAGAGTCTTCTCCAACACCACAATTCAAAAGCATCGATTCTTTGGTGCTCAATTTTCTTTATAGTCCAAGTCTCACACCCATACATGACCACTGGAAAAAATATAGCTTTGACTAGAAGGACCTTTAACGGCAAAGTAATGTCTCTGCTTTTTAATATGCTGTCTGGGTTGGTCATAGTGTTGCTTCCAAGGAGCAAGCATCTTTTAATTTCATGGCTGCAATCACCATCTGCAGTGAGTTTGTAGCCCAAGAAAATAAAGTCTCTCATTTCCATTGTTTTCCCATCTATTTGCCATAAAGTGATGGGCCACATGTCATGCTTTAACTAGCCCCAAATTTGTCCCTGGTGCCCAACTTCTCAGGATTTAGTTAATACAAGAAGCACTTCTTAAAGGTGAATGAAATGAGTGCTTATGTGACTCAGAATTACCTGGGAGAATCTGGCTTGTTCACAGACACACATACTCACACACACACCTGCACACAAAAGGCACAGAATTTCCCTGTTTTCTAAGTGGCAGATTTTACCTTTGAGGGGATCATCCAGAAGCCTAGTTCTCAGGTAAGGCTTTGGTGAACCTGGTACACATCATTTAGTTATTCTTTACAGACATAATGTTCTCCTTGTAAAAATTTTGAAGTAAATGCATAAAATAAAAAGTGGGAATAGAAGAACCCAAAGCACAGTCCTAAAACTTCCTTCTATCATGCTCCTCTTCTTAATGGAAGTGTTAAAAAGTGGGAGTTTATCCTTACAAACTGTTTTCTTTGCATTTGCAAGCAGGTCCATATATGCAAGGGTATCTTTTTCATAAATATTATTGCACTGTGTATGTATCAAACAGGTTCAATCCCTGGGTTGAGAAAATCCCCTGGAAAAGGGAAAGGCTACCCACTCTAGTATTCTGGCCTGCAGAATTCCCTGGACTGCATAGTCCATGGGGTGGCAAAGAGTCAGACAGGACTGAGCGAAAAAGAAAAAAAAAAAGAGAAAACAATCTCTGTATGTAGATTATATTTTTCACCAAATATATCAAAGGATCATAACGTGTGACTGTATATAGATTTATTTATGCTTTTGAGTTGCTTTATTTAGCCATAATGCTATTTAGAGATCTGGAGATTGTTTATTACCTAACTAATTTGCCTAGGATCACACTCCCATTGTTTTGTTTAGCCATGTGGCACATTGCATTTTGCACAGTGATTAATTTCCATTGTCTCCAAAAGACAAACGCTTGCCTCACTTTTTAGAATCCCTCTTTCATGCTGGAATAAAAGATCAAATATCACAGTGCATAAGATTATGGCCTCACATCATGTTCTCATCCTACGGAGTCCTGTTTTTATGGTATCAATACTTCCAAATCCTCATTCTCATAAAGTGAGCTAAGGACTCTAAAGTCAAATGCTCCTCCACACATCCAAGAAGTAGTTCTTGATCTTTAACTATCTGCATGATTGTACTTTAGGGCCCTTTACACAGAGAGGGAGAAAATTTTGGTTTTCCCCTACAAAATATATGTCTCCTTAGATATCAGATAAGTATCACCCTTTCCAATCAGATGTACGATTGCTTACTGGGTATGGTGTTTCAGTTCTGTAAGATGAAGAGTTCTGGAGAAGGTGGTGGTGGTAATGGCTATATGACATTATGAATGTTTTGAATACATTCAATAGTATGTGTGCTCAGTCACTCAGTCGTGTCCGACTCTTTCTGATCCGTGGACAGAACCTGCCAGGCTCCTCTGTCCATGGAATTTTCCAGGCAAGAAACCTGGGGTGGGTTGCCATTTCCGTCTCCAGGGAATCTTCCTGACCACCCAGGGATTGAGCCCACATCTCAATTAACCACAAATGAAAAAAAAAAAGGAAAACAAAACCAGATGTACAGAATTAATAAATATCTTTTGTGGAGTTTTAAAAGGAAACATAAATACAAAATGTATGTGACTGCTCTAGGCCCTGAAAATAGAGGCAAAATAAATGTCCCATGGCTTATAGATCTGTACCAGGTACAGATGTACATGTACCATATACATAGATGTACCATGTCTTCTAGATCTGTTCTAGACACTTCTGCTAATCTACAAATGTTAGATTTATTCTCCACATTCTTTACAATGTGCTCCTGATTATAAAGAAGTAGCACAAATAAAATACACCCAACTTAATGTCAAAGTACTTGATTAAGTACACAAGAATTTCCTTAAAACATTCACATCTCCATGTGAGCAATTAGATAGGAATATATTTCTTCTGAGATGCAAAAAGCAAAAGAGAAAAGAAAAGATATTCCCATTTGAATGCAGAGTTCCAAAGAATAGCCAGGAGAGATAAGAAAGCCTTCCTTGATCCTTGCTAGTGATCAATGCAAAGAAATAGAGGAAAACAAAAACAAACAAACAAAAAAAGAAATAGAGGAAAACAACAGAATGGGAAAGACTAGAGATCTCTTCAACAAAATTAGAGATACCAAAGGAACATTTCATGCAAAAATGGGCTCAATAAAGGACAGAAATGGTACGGACCTAACAGAAGCAGAAGATATTCAGAAGGGGTGGCAAGAATACACAGAAGAATTATACAAAAAAGATCTTCATGACCCAGATAATCATGATGGTGTGATCACTCACCTAGAGCCAGACATCCTGGAATGTGAAGTCAAGTGGGAAAGCATCACTATGAACAAAGCTAGTGGATGTGATGGAATTCCAGTTGAGCTATTTCAAATCCTGAAAGATGATGCTGTGAAAGTGCTGCACTCAATATGCCAGCAAATTTGGAAAACTCAGCAGTGGCCACAGGACTGGAAAATGTCAGTTTTCATCCCAATCCCTAAGAAAGGCAATGCCAAAGAATGCCCAAACTACCGCACAATTGCACTCATCTCACATGCTAGTAAAGTAATGCTCAAAATTCCCCAGGCCAGGCTTCAGCAATACCTGAACCGTGAACTTCCAGATGTTCAAGCTGGTTTTAGAAAAGGCAGAGGAACCAGAGATCAAATTGTCAATATCTGCTGGATCATCGAAAAAGCAAGAGAGTTCCAGAAAAACATCTATTTATATTTTATTGACTATGCCAATGCCTTCGACTGTGTGGATCACAATAAACTGTGGAAAATTTTGAAAGAGATGGGAATGCAAGACCACCTGACCCGCCTCTTGAGAAAACTGTATGCAGGTCAGGAAGCAACAGTTAGAACTGGACATGGAACAACAGACTGGTTCCAAATAGGAAAAGGACTACGTCAAGGCTGTATATTGTCACCCTGCTTATTTAATTTATATGCAGAGTATATCATGAGAAATGCTGGGCTGGAAGAAGCACAAGCTGGACTCAAGATTGCCGGGAGAAATATCAATAACCTCAGATATGCAGATGACACCACCCTTATGGCAGAAAGTGAAGAGGAACTAAAAAGCCTCTTGATGAAAGTGAAAGAAGAGAGTGAAAAATTTGGCTTGAAACTCAACATTCAGAAAACTAAGATCATGGCATCTGGTCCCAACACTTCATGGAAAATAGATGGGGAGACAGTGGAAACAGTGTCAGACTTTATTTTTGGGGGCTCCAAATTCACTGCAGATAGTGACTGCAGCCATGAAATTAAAAGACGCTTACTCCCTGGAAGGAAAGTTATGACCCACCTAGATAGCATATATAAAAGCAGAGACATTACTTTGCCAACAAAGGTCCATCTAAGTCAAGGCTATGGTTTCTCCAGTGGTCATGTATGGATGTGAGAGTTGGACTGTGAAGAAAGCTGAGCGCTGAAAAATTGATGCTTTTGAACTGTGGTGTTGGAGAAGACTTTTGAGAGTCTCTTGGACTGCAAGGAGATGCAACCAGTCCATCCTAAAGGAGATTAGCCCTGGGTGTTCATTGGAAGGACTGATGCTGAAGCTGAAACTCCAATACTTTGGCTACCTCATGCGAAGAGTTGACTCGTTGGAAAAGACCCTGAAGTTGGGAGGGGTTGGGGGCAGGAGGAGAAGGGGACGACAGAGGATGAGATGGCTGGATGGGCACCGACTCGATGGGCATGAGCTTGAGTAACCTCCGGGAGTTTGTGATGGACAGGGAGGAGTGGCGTGCTGAGATTCATGGGGTCGCAAAGAGTCAGACACGACTGAGCGATTGAACTGACTGACTGACTGATATTTCTTCTGACAAAGAATTTTAACCAGAAACTGGTAATAGTGACTGTCCTGCCCAGAACCGAACTAGGAGGATAGGGCACAGAATTTTGGATCCTGAATTTCCCCATGGTACAAATACAGGAAAATCATTCCCTTACTGGACCAAGGCCTGTTCAGCCACCTCCTAAACAGGTGTGTAAACTATTCTCCTTTCCCCTAGTCTGGCTCACCTCTCCTGTCACCTTCATGACCACCATCCTCCCTCTCAATCCCACCATCCACTATCCACATGGAGGCCACAAACATGCCACCACCAGCCCCCCATTCTTAAAAATCTCCCCTGGTGTCGCCTTCAGCCTGCTCACTAAGTTCCAGCCACACTGGCCTTTGGGAATGACCAGGTCCCTGGGCATCCCACCCTCTTTCAAGACTCAGGGCCTTTGCATATGCAGTTTCCTCCAACAAGAATGCCCTCTGCCCATAATTACTTCCTCGCTAAAACATGCTCTTTCAGGCTCCAGCTGAAATGTCTCTTCCTCAGAGAGAAGTTCCTGGATTTCTCAATCTACTGATGTTTTCAGGACATGATTCTCTCTCCAAGTGTGGTGTTTTCCTTCACGGCAGGTACTCTGACCCGCTTTACCTGCCTTTAACATCTGCCTTCTGCATGACACTGCTGGGGGCCACAGGGGCAAACCTCTTGATTCTGCTGTTTACAACGGAAACACCAGAGCCCTTTATCAGCTCATAACTGCTGAGTGCATATCTGTTGCAGGAACAAATGAAGGACTTGGGAACCTGAGTGCAGGACTTTCCATTTCCCTTACATTTACTGCAGACCTCTTGCACATCAGTTCCTCGTTCATCAGCATCTATCCTTAAACAGTCACTGCAAAGTGTTCCTACTGTTCTGTGTCCTCCACACACCCTAACAGCACACTACTGATTTCTACGCCCAACTAACTGATGAAAACACTACCGAACAAGGCCAGGGACGAAAGCTCAAGTTGCAGACTTACTTCTCTCCAGGATGAGCTCTCAATAACTCATTTTCCCTCCAGCAGTCAGTAGTCTTGCGTCTTATTCTTCACTCAATCACAGGTCCTCTGAAGTCTGTTGTTCAGCTCAAATTCTCCTCTGTGCCCACTCCCATGCTTGGCTCTGAACAGTCTGCAACTCCAGAGCCCTCTAACCTACCAAGCTGTAGTGTTCTGCAGCAGGAGTTCCCAGCCCACTTCACTCAAGCGTTCGGAAGTCACTGCTACTCCTGCTAAATTTGCAAACTGCCTGTTCTCCCTTTAAACCCACTAAGGCCTCACCTGAGGAAAACAAGCAGCGGAAACAAGACACTTCACTTGTCAGGTCTGTTACTTACTCTTGGGTCATCACTTTTGGATCCACCCTAATTCCGTTCAAGTCATACAGGTCAATCAAGAAGTATTCATCCAACACCTACCATGTTCCAAGCACTATTTGGTCCCTAGAGACATAACAATCATTAACACAAATTCACTCACACTGCCCCCTCCTGCCCTGGGCCCCGAAGGAGGGAAGGGCTGAACACAGCTGCCGGGGGGCACAGCCAGAGGCTATGGGCACCACCCACGGGCTGGGCGGTAGGCCTAGGGAGGCCTGAGAGGGGAGACAGCTCCAGGCAGAGGAGCGTCCTGTGTGAAGGTGGCCCGAGACGGACCCTCGGCACAAGCCCTGGGACTCAGCACAGGATTTTAGGCTGGACAGTGACAACTGAATCAGGGGCTGAGGCTGAAGGGGCTTTCCAGGCCCAGTACCAACCACAAACACCCAGCCCTTCGGGGCGGTCCGTCCCATCCCCTCTCACCTCCTTCGCCAGGCCCTGGAGCCCGATGGTCTGGCAGACCAGGGCCAGCTCCTGCTCTGTGAGGTGGCCGCTGCTGCCCACACCCAGCTCTTCCCAGAGGCCCCAGACCCGGCTCTCAAGGGTGCCGAAGGAGAGGTTGCCGGGCTTCCGGGGGCTCCCAAAGGCCGCGGAACCCCAGGCTGGTAGCTGGCCTGAAGCAGGGGAAACACACCAAGGCGGTACTTCACTCTGAAATCAGATGGACTGACAGATGGGCAGACAGACACATGGGAGAGTCAAGCTTCCAATGGTGGCTACACGGGGCTCACCGTGCAATTCTTCCAACTTAATTCTATGCAAAATTTCACAATAAAGGGGGGACTCTGCTGCACGTGGGGAAGGCATTTTCTGAAGGGAGCCTACAGAAGCTGTAGCACTAGGAGCATACCTACAAGCTTTGTACTTAGAATAACAAGTCCAGGTTTAAAAAAATTAACGTCTAGAAGGTCTTCAAACCTGCCCAAAGCAAAGAGCACAGTCCAACAAAGGCCAATGACCCTGTCCCTTGGGCAGCCTCTCGTCCTGGCTTCATCTACCTGTTTGTTCTTGCCCACATATATTTTGTTTTTGTAATATTTATTTGACTGCTCTGGGTCTCGGTTGCTGCAGGTGAGATCTTTTTAGTTGTGGCATGCAAACTCTTAGTTATAGCATGGGGGCTCTAGTTCTCAGACAAGGGATGGAACCCGGGGCCTCTGCGATGGGAGTGCAGAGTCCTAGACAATACATCACCGCAGAAGTCCCTGGCCCAAGTATTTGAAGGCAAATCCCAGCTGCCATATTCTCACCCCTGAGTGTTTCGTATGCACTCCTGACCCCAGTGTGACGATGGCCCTACAACCCAACAACGACATCCCAGTCCTCTCCCAAGTCTCCCGACAGCTGATTTCTTCAACTCAGCATCAATGCAGAATCCTTCCTGTGTGTGTGGTTACTCCCCCAGAGTCGCTGGATCACCTCCAGCCCGCACCCCAGTCCCCTTCCTCCTGCCCTTCCATCCCTAATATCTCCTGTAAATTGGAACTTAGTACAAATATCTAGTTTGGATGCAGGTTGAGTGTTATTTTTTTATTTTTTTCTCCCAGCAAAAATGCCCCAAGGTGGGCTGTTTCCATACCACCTCACATCAGGAGCCACAGGGGTCTTTGAGATGCAGACTCAGCAGCAAGTCTGGGTGACAGACAACAAAGTTTCATAGCCTTTCTAGGTTAGCCAGGTGGCTTGCTGAGGTTTCTGAAGCTTTGCCAGAGAAACCCCCTTTGGGAGAGGACAGACCTTGGGGTGCCCACAAAGAGCTCTCTTGAGATAAGCAAGGCTTCAAAGCAGAGCTCCCTCAATGCCCAGACTGCACCACCCTGCCCAACACAGGACGAGGGTCCCCCTGCACGTGACCAGACCCCGGCTCTCGGTCAGTGGTCTGGAGCTCTCCAGAGAGGAGACATCTTGGCGTTTACTGTGATAACCCAACTAATAACCAGAAAGTCCTTTCCTGAGGAATGCTAGGCCTCCTTGCTCATGAATGATGCTGTATATCAGTTTGAGGAAAACTTCCAAGACCCCTTCCAGCTTAAAACATCTGAATGTTCTAGGCAAAAACGGAAAAATGGGACTTCTCTGACGGTCCCGTGGTTAAGACCATTTGCAATACAGGGGACTCGGGTTCGATCCTTGGTCAGGGAACTCAGATTCCACGTGCTGTGGAGTAACTAAGCCTGTGCCCTGCAACTAGAGAGAACCCTGAGCACTGCGATGAAAGGTCCCAAATGATGTATGAAGATCCTGCAGGCTACAGCTGAGACCTGACAGCCAAATAAATACATTTTAATTTAAAAATTAAATAAATAACTAAAGGCAGGGAACAAAAAGAGGGAAAAGCAATTCTGATGCCAGGGTGTGTTCTCAGGGCTGGCAGAGAAGGTAAGTAAGTCCTGTAAGGTCTGACATTAGTGTTTGTTCACAAGTGTCAGTTCTAACCTGGAGGAAAGAAGAACTCCAACCTGTTTCTGGGCAGAGAGCCCAAAATCACTCAGTGAATAACCTCCCCGGAGCCCTTCCTCTCGTCCCCTGGATTTACTCTGAGTCCAGTTAATTTAGGAAGTGATTTTTGGACACAAAGAGGTCCATCTGCTTCATCCAGTAGCACAGACACGTGGTTCATTCGCCTGACGTCCTCACGCTCAGCGCTGAGCCAACAACAGCCTCGGCCCTGAGGACCCCAGTCTGGACGGTGCTCAGCACCAGTGCAGACCTCTCACTCAGGAGAAGCCCCAGGTCAGTTCTGGCCTCCCGCTGGAGCCGCAGTCCTGCACATTCTGCCCTGTGACTCACTCTGGTGAGAGGCGTCCTTAAGGAGCCCGCACACCCACGTGCTGGTGCACCCAGCGTTGCTGAGCACACCTGTGACTGCCTTCTGGGAGCTCTGCCAGGTTCCCAGGACCAGAGCCACGTCTCGCCCTCCACGTGGGGCACAGTCAGGGCCTCTGGTGAGGGGGGAGGCTGCTGGCCCAGGCCCGGCACCTTAAAAGGAGTCCCCTGGCCCATGCCTGTTGGTCAGGAGGATCACTGTGACCCTAGCCAACCAACTAGCTGCTCTCTTAGCCAGCGGCCCCTGCCCAAGGGTCTGACCTCAGGAATCTCAGAGAGACCACCCACACCGGGCACCTCCCAGGAAACTCTCCTTCGCTGGCAGCCTGCTGCCTGACAGCCCAGCACTGACCACAGGGGGCATCACCACAAGGCCAGGCTTTACCTTGGGCTTCAAACAATTCATTCTGAGGCTCCTTCACTCTGTCGGCTTCTTCATCAGACTTGAGACTCTGTGGAAAATAAGAAAGTGGACATCAGCCACGATTAACCTGCAGGGGGTGGACTGCCCCGTGGATGTCCTTTCTGACATGAAGGCCCGAAGGCTCCCGCAGTGGACAGCTCAAGGAGTCTCAGTCAGGGCCCCAGAGTCCGCGGGGGCATCCATCACGAGTCCGCCTAGTTGTGCAGGGTGAGCCTTGGTCCAAGTGCTGGGCGCGGGTGACCGTGGCTGTGGCACACCTGCCCTTTCTACCCTCAGCCGATTAACCTTCCCTCCTCCTGCAGGCCCGGGGGAGGGGGTGATAGTGAAGAGGGGATGCCCCGTGGCCCCCGTTTCTGAAAGAGGATGCTCTGTGGCCAGAGCTGCCCTGCAGATAGAGAGACACAGAGACACCTTAAAACCGAATGTAGGTCCCCAAATAGCTGCTCTTCCAGCGATGAGATGCCCTCTCCCATCCCCCGGTGTCATGTCATGTGAGCAGTGACTGGGGGAGGTGCCCAGGGGGCGTCCACCCACCTCCACGCTTTCCAGGGACGCGGAGCGGCAGAGCTGGCTCCTTGCACTGGGTGTGACCAGCTGCTCCGGTAAATCTGGGGCTCCACCTGCAGTGCACAGGGCTCGGGCTGGCTCCGACGGCCGTACCACTTAGAGCCGCTCACGTCCTTTGAGGGCACAGCCCGGGAGGCAACTGGAAAGAAAATGGGAGGCACGTGGGGTCTTTAAAACAGACCCTGGACCCACTTGTCCTTATGAAGATGCAGATTCAGAGATGCGATCTGGCTCTCGGGGACAGACAGAGAAAATGTCAGAAGAACACAGGGAAGGGCCAACGTGGGGCTGGGGCTGAGACAGCTAGGCTGGGAGACAGGACTTTCCATCATAAAGTCTAGGTGTTGTTTAAGTGTTTCCAAGCAAAATAGGCTTTTCTTATGTGTTAGAAAACTAATTCAAAAATCTAGATTTTTACACAAAGAAATAACCTTCCAATAATCCAAGTGCTCTAGAGACCAGAAGGTGATTTCCCACCCACCCGACCCCACTTCAACACAGCACCCCACCTGGACAGGACACAGAGGGCAAGGACCTCAGCACAGCCAGGCAGGCTCAGACTCCGCATGAGTCTATAGTCAGGGGCAGAGGCAGGTGTGGACTTCAGCTAGGGATTCTTGAGACTCGCTTAAGCCCTAATACACCCCTGCACTTTCTTCTTTCCTCCTTACCTGCCCACATCTGCGGAGCAATGGTGACTCCGTAGGCAGAGAAGAAACGACACTGCCTCTGCAGGAATCTGAGTGGCCAGAGAGACTGGGGAGTGGGGGTGCGGCCTGGGCTGTGACCAGGAGAGAACGCGGGTTTGGAGGGGACGAACCAGAAGGGGCCAGCGGGAGAGAAAGGCATAGGGTCCCAGGAAGCAAGGCCAGGCCAGGAAAACAGACCGTTTCACACAGGTGGGTCATGGTCCCAGGGACCAAGTACCATCTCCCTTCTCTCCTCCTTACCCGAAACTGGCCTGCAGCCCCTGACCATGGGAGCATCAGAGGAGGAGGCTGGGTCCAACCGGGCCTCCAGGAGAAACAGTGATGCCAGCGATGGACAGAAACTGAGGACAAGGAAGGAGTCTGGGGAGGAAGATGCTGAGTTCCATGTGACAGAGGACATCTAGGGCAGGAGGACCATGTTCCTGGAACCTGTGAGCTTATCACGGGCAGGGCCCGGCCCTGTAAACTCTCCCCATGTGGGAACTCCCGGGGCTGCTGGAGAGGAGGAGCCGTTCCCACTGACAGGGAGCAAACGGAAGGCTTGAGCACACCATGCAGGGAGCAGGGGCCTGCATGCAGGCTCCGCACCTGCTCTGGTTTCTGTCTACACACAGGCTGTGGCTGGTTGCTGAGCGGGGAGCAGCGGGAAGAGAAAGGCCATGTCAGGTGGGAGTGGGCATTGGGGACACACTCGGGAAACCAGCTGCGCCTGACAGCACGCGGACCCCTGCCTGGGGCTCAGCCACTAGCCGATCACCGCAGGTCGTGACCCAGCACCACGTCTGCACCCTTGGCCTCAGTGGGCTCCTGCCTCTCCCCTCCTGAGATCCCCTGGTCCGTGTCCAGAGGCCCACCTGCCCTTGATGTGGTGTCCCCTTTCTTCATGGTTTTGGCTGCTCAGCCCTTTCCTCAGAGCAACAAGACATCCAGAAATCATACACATTAGGCCCAGTTAATAATGTTCTCTGAAAGTGTCACCGCCTCCCTCCACCAGGGGGAAATGCGTCTCTAGGAACGTGTCCAAGAGGCAAGTCAGGCCAGGAGGGGGCAGCATCTCACCACCCACAGGGCACAGAGCTGCGGCCTCTCAGTGGGAAGGTCCAGTCCCCTCCCGCTGCCCAGACGGCCGCAGACCACAGGGTTAGCCGCGCCTTGTGCCTCCTGTGTGTGAGTATTTATTCATAGGAGCAGAATGCCAAACTCTACAAGTGAAAAATACATTGGTTTGGGATCTCCCTGGTGGTCCAGTGGTAAGGACTCTGCGCTGCCAATGCTGGGGGTAAAGGTTCAATCCCCAGTCAGGGAACTAATATCTCACTATGCTGAGTGGCATATCCAAAAGATTAAACAAGCAAAAAACAAAACAACAAGAATATTTTGGTTATGTGTTCTGTGATGGCCTTCACTGAAATAGCAGAACTACTGGGAAGCAGAATGTTCTTGAAAACCCAGGCATTTGGCCCAAGGGTGCCACGCACATTCGTGGAGCACATGTTCCCAATCATGGCAGGAGACAGTGGGAAGGACCAGCAGGCAGATTAGAAAGCGGGAGAGAGGGATGCTGTGGACTGGCCGGGGAAGCAGGGATGAAGCCCATGGGAGAGACCAGGAGGGTGGCCCTCATGGGAAGCACACAGCCGCGGAGGGTGGGTGCAGGGCTTGCTGGACTCTCACAACAGGCGCCGCCCGTGTGCACCAGCCCTGGCCGAGCCACCTCAGGCAAGCCTATGACTAACCCACCGACTGACTGGGTAATTGAGGAAAGTTCTGAAAATTGAAAGAGAAAAGCAACACAGAACAAAACGGGGGTTGGTACGGAACAGTACCAGTCACGAAGAGGACACAAGTTACCACTCACAGGAGTTCCAGCACAGAAAAGGGAGCGATGACACGGGCGTGGCCTTTCTCAGGCACCTTCACGCCCAGGGTCACAGGATCACACCCTAAGTCGGGAAAGGCAAGTGGCCTTCTTCCCACCTCAGGGAAGAGAAACCTGAGACAAAGCAACCAATGACCGGACCCTTCAGGTCCCACGGTGGACACTGACAAGGTGGCTCCTCCCCCTGGTCAGACTCCTCCCCCGGTCAGACTCCTTTCCCATCAGGCTCCACCACCTTATCAGACTCCGCCCCTATCAGACTCCGCCCCCTTATCAGACTCCTTCCCTGTCAGGCTTGTCTCCCCCAGGTCAGGGCTCCCACGTGGCTCCAGCAGGGGGCGGTCGGACACCAACCGATTTCAGCCCCAGGGGAGGCTGCAAGTGCTTCCTCAAGGGCCTAGCTCCAGACGAGAAAACCTCACCTGAGTAATGGGTACGACAAGCCATAGGATTTCAGGGGTGGGGGGGGCTGGGGGGCTCACTGGAATCTACATGACAGGTACGTAAGCCCCAAACCTCCCAATGGCACCTCCTGCCCCAGTCATGCACCTGCTCCCGACCAAGGCCCCTCCTGGGGTCTGGGAGCCGACCAGGGGCCTGTGCGGGTCAGACACCTTGAACCCCTGCCCCGTGGGGGAAGGAGGGACCCGCTGGTCCCTGCACTGTCCCTCCCAGCACTGCTCAGATGCAGCCTCCACCGGTTATCCGGCCAGAGAACAGCAGGCGCTGCCAGCCAAGGAGTTGGCCCATCTTCTAAGGAGCACGTCCGCCATCACCTTCCCACTGGATCCACAGGCCACACCTCCAAGCGGGCCTCCCTTCAGAATTCTCCCTCCACTCCTGACCAGTATCAAAGCCCCTCTTCACTTGTTTTGAAATATTACCTTTGTTCCACTGACCCCACTGGAAACCAGGATTCTAGCAAGTCCGAGGAGCACAGAGCACTATTGTCTGAGACAGAAGACAGGCGCAGGGCTGCCTCAGCTGGTGGCATCCTGCTTGTTCCACCAGCCTCCCAGCATGGCCAGCACTTTACACCTGCACTGCGCCTTGGATGATCAAATTCTTCCACCTCTCCACATCCACTTTATCTTGTCTACACCGTTCACTGTAAGGACAGCATTAGACATTACTTGGCATTTGTGAGATTGTGACTTACAATAAATATGAATTTGGTCTTCCTCCCATCCCTTGCACAGCTTCTAAAACCCTCGAATTTCCAAAGTGATGAGAGCAACCACACCCAAGTTTATGCTTGGTTTATAAGCTGACTTTGAGAACCACACCTTGAGATGGGCTGGTTGCCAGGGAAACCAACGATGTGATTAGAGGTTAGTACTTTCAGCCCTACCTGACCTCTAGGGAGGTCAGAGGCTGGATGTTGAATTCAGTCACTGATGCCCCATCACTGGATCAGTCATGACTGTGTAACGAAGCCTCCATAAACCCCGAAAGGACAGCATTCAGAGACCTTCTGGGTTGGTGAACAAGGGGAGACTGGGGAAGAGTGAGCCCTGGAGAGGGTGTGGGGCCTCTGAGCCTCTGCCCACAGCCCATGCACCTCTCACCCTGAGTTACATCCTTTGCAATAAACCGCTGATCCACTAATGGGTTGCCCTGAACTCCTCTAGCAAATTAACTGAACCTGAGGAGGCCGTGGGCACCTCTGATCTTTAGCCAGTGGGTCAGAAGCACAGGTGACAAGCTGGACTTGAGATTGTTGTCTGAAGGCATTGCTGTCTTAGCCTGTGGGGTCTGAAGCTGTGTCCAGGGGGATGGTGTCAGAATGGAGTTGAACTGCAGGACACCCAGCTGGTGTTGCCAAATGGCCTGGTGCGGGGGAAATTACACAGATCTGGTGACCAGAAGTGCCAGGGTATTCACAGGATTTTGTGAAGTGCAGAGGAAAACACGAGAGTTTTCCCCTTACAGAACCATTTAACAAATAAGGAGCCCAAAGAAGAAAAAAACCCAGGTGCTGCAGTCCATGGTCCCAGTCCATGCAGTGGGGGATCATAGACCTGCTGCATTGTTCAGGTACAACATCATATTCCAGAAGTCACAGAATCACAGAAAGAGACGAAAAGAAGACCAGAAAGGCCTCTTCCCTGACTCCATAGACCCACTGTCTTTATCTGAGGAGGCAAGACCAGCCTGTGATGACAACACAGCCATGAAACCGTCCGTAAATTCCTCGAAGTTGACTTGTGAATTTGAGAAAAGCGGTCAACACTGCTTTCGACAGGCCACATACATAACACACTGGCCTGTGGCGTTTTCTCAGATCTTATGTTGCCTTCAGCACTGAGGACATTTTTTCAAATATTTACTTAAGGTTTGAAAAACCTGAAGATATAGAGAGGCAATTAAGCCCTTCACCAAAAAAACACAAACACCAAAAAAAAAAAAAAGAAAGAAAGAAAACAACTCTATAAAAGGAAATTAGATAATATAGTTAGAAAACAGTGCAGAAAAGAGGTGTCTGATGATCACAAACATTAGCACATAAAGAAATATCAATGTCTTCACTACCCACCAAGAAAGAGAACATGCTAGCACCTAGGCTAGTCCTCCACCAAGGTTCCTTTCCTGATTAAATCCCCTGCCCCTACACTGGGGGGGAAAAAAAGCTCTGAACACTCACACATATGTCCTAAGAGATTCTCTGGAGTATACGCACCTAAGAATGGGATTGCTGGGTCACAGAGTATACATTTATATCCTCTTGGTAAATTGAATCTTTTGTCACTATACAATGCTGACCCTCTTCAGTTCAGTAATGCTTTTTACCCTCGAGACTAGCTTTCTTATGGAGCTTAAAAGTTTCATATCAACCAGTTTTACACTCTTCAGGGACAACACAAAGCCTGTCTGATAATTTGTGCCTTGCTTATCATTTAACACCTTACAAGATATTTTTGTTTTTATATAGCCAATGTTCATTTAGAATTATTCAAATATTTGCCACTTTGTTTTTCATTTCTTCCTTCATTTCCGACCTTCTGCCTGGGATAGTTTTCCATCTATCTGAAATAGATCTTTGAGACTTACGTTTTGCTTAAGTATGCTGGTGCTAAGCTCTTTTAGTGTGATTTTCACTTTGATTCTTTCTTCAGCAAAAACGTAATTTATTAAAAGAATATTGGAAAGGATCCAGATGTACTTAAAGAAAATGGGTAAATAAACTGTGACTCAGTCAGACAACGAAAGACGACAACAGGGGAAACAAAAAACACTGACAGAGACAATAAATGCACACTGACCTGCACTCTCTGAATACAGACTGCAGACATGATACTGAGTAAAAGAACCAGAGTATGCACTGAGCATGCGCTGTATATATGTCCACCTGTATGAAGTTCAGAAACAGGCAAACAAATCTCTGCTGTTCTCATCAAGACAGTGGCAACTGTTGGAGCCAGAGGGACCCCAGGGTCACCTGAGGAGGGATGCAGGATGCTGGGGGCCCAGGGATGCTTGCAATGGATGTTCACTGAGCTGCACACTTTCCAACTCTTTTCTCTGCCTGTGCTTCACCTGACATCACACAGAAAGAAATCAACGCAGGAGATACTTGTAGGTCAAAATGTCACCAGTATGTGCTAGAGAAGCAGGCCTGGCGCTGTAGGTCCCACACCTGGCACAGAACTTGAATGAGTACATTTCTATTGTTGCCTCTGAGAACTAAATGTAGCTGTTGGCTGTGGAACGTCTCTGCCTGGGTTATACAGTATCAGACTTGAAGGTGGACTACTTATATGTGTGTTTATCTTCTGGCTCCCCAACTAGCATGTGGTCTCTCGGCCGACACATTGTAAATACTCAACAAATGTCTATTGGATGTGTTGGTCTCTATATCCTTCAAAACTGAGCAGAATTCACCTTCTCAAGGAGACATTCTTTCACCTTTCTTAAAAAAATTTATTTATTTATTTATTTATTTTTGGCTCTGCTGGGTGTTCATTGCTGCATGCAGGCTTTCTCTATTTGTAGCGAGAGAGGACTACTCTTCCTTGTGCTGTATGGACTGACCATTCTAGTAGCCCTCACTGGAAGGTGGGTGTAAATTTGCTAAACTGCTAGTATGATAATGTCTGAATCTTCTTTTTTATGATGGTGCATCAATTTCATCAGGTGGTTCTATTAATTTATTCTTGTTCAGTCACAAGTCATGTCCAACTTTTGGCAACCCCATGGACTGCAACACACCAGGCTTCCCCTGTCCCTCACCATCTCCCAGAGTTTGCCCAAGTTCATGTCATGTTGGTGATGCCATCCAACCATCTCATTCTCTGTTGTCCCCTTCCCCTCCCTACCCTGAATCTTTCCCAGCATCAGAGTCTTTTCCAATGAGTTGGCCCTTCTCATCAGTGACCAGAGTACTGGACCTTCAGCTTCAGCACCAGTCCTTCCAATGAATATTCCAGGTTGATTGCCTTTAGGATTGACTGGTTTGATCTCCTTTTGACTCAAAAATCTTCCTCAGCACCACAATTCAAAAGCATCAATTCTTTGGCACTCAGTCTTCTTTATGATCCAACTCTCACATCCATACATGACTGCTGCAAAAACCACTGCTTCGACTATATGGATCTTAACTAATCTCATCTTGAAAAGGCTGCATCCAGACTTATGCCATGTGGATCAATACTAGAAAGAATATTCTTGCAAAGCTTTCATTTCACAGAGATATTGTAATGCTTTCACTTTACATTCCTAGCTTCTAGATGTTGCCTAGCACATAATAAGTGCTCAAAGATACTTGTTGAGGGACTTCCCTGGTAGTCCAGTGGCTAAGACTCCAAGCTACCAATGCAGGGGACCCAGCCCCACTGCTGGTCAGGGAACTAGATCTCACATGCCACAGCTAAGAGTTCAAATGCCCCAACTAATGATCCCACATGTCGTAGGGAACACTGGTGCAGCTAAATAAATAATATTAAAAAAAACAACAAACAAACTTGACTACATGGGAGCAGAATGAAATGGCCATTTTGTTTGATCCAATCTCATGTCTTTTGTGTCTTTGATAATACTTATCAGCTTTCTTTTGAGCCATCAAACAGGAGGCGATTTGGGAATTCTCTGTTGGTTCAGTGGCTAGGACTCTGCACTTTCATAGCCAAGATCCCAGGTTCAATCCCTGGTTGGGGAACTAAGATCCCACAAGCTGTGTAGCATTTACCAAAAAAAAAAAAAAAAAAAAACAAAACAGGAGGGAATCTGATGGCTGAGTGTGCTGCTGTTTTATCTGATACCATTTGACTGTGTTTCTGTGTCCTCTCTCATCACAGCTCACAAAAGGAGGATGGGCCAGGGGGGAAAAAAAAATCAAGGAAACCAGTTAACCTGTGTATGCTATTTTAACCAGTGTTGATTTTCACAAATGTGCCTTTTGCTCACCTAGCCCTCGAATACAATTCCAGGTGATATCAAGAGGGGCTAGGACATGAGCGATCAAAATCACACCCCGTTTTTTTTTTTTTTTTTCCTGGCGACACCACAAATGGTATGTGGCATCTTAGTTCACCAGCCAAGGATGGAACAAACTCCCCCTGCAGTGGAAGCATGGAGTCTTAACCACTGGACCACGAGGGGAGTCCCCACACCTGAGTCTGAAGTCCATAAAGAAAACTCAATAGAGGGGAAAGTGACCGAGCCGCGTGGGGCGGGTGTGTGAGGCAGAGCCCTCCTCGCCCCAGGAGCAGCTCTGCTGACAGCACTGGCCACACGGGCTCTGGGGGAAGTAACAGGAGTCAGATTCACCTCGAAGCTCCCCCAGGGCCAGCAGGGAGGGGTTTAAGGTTGTTCTTCATTTGTTTCTGCTCAAGAACCAACTCAGGAATCTTTCCAGGTTAGATTTATTTTCTCATTCAACATGAGACCAGTTTTATTGAGTTATGTGTGTGGCGGTGGCGGGGAGGGGGGCAGAATACTTTTCCTTCAACGGTAAGATGACCAACACAATTATAGGCACTGCTTTTTTTTTTTTTTTGCAGACTGTGGAATCTTAATTTCCAAATCAGGGTTGAACCCGGGCCCCTGGCAGTGAAAGCCAGATCCCTAATGACTGGCCCACCAGGGGATTCCCAGACACTGGTTTAAAATGAACACGTGTACCTCCCTGGTGTTCCAGTGGTTAAGAATCCGCTGCCAATGGAAGGGACGTGGGGCTCGATCCCTGGTCTGGGCAGATCCCTCAGGCTGCGGAGCAACTAAGCCCAAGCACCACAACTGCTGAGCCTGCACTCTCGAGCCGGGGCTCTGCAACAGGAGAAGCCACTGCCATGAGGAACGAAGAACTTTCTCTAATTTTAACACTGTCTCCAAAAGTAAATCAGAAGTCAATTAAAACGGACTCAAATGCATTCCTTTTTAGAGCTGAATAACACACAGCTCTTTATCCACTCCGCTGTTGACCGTCATCTAGGTTACTTCCATGTCCTAGCTATTGTAAATAGTGCTGCAATGAACACTGAGGTACATGTGTCTTTCTGGAATTTGCTGTATGATGCAGGGAACCCAAAGCTGGTACTTTGTGACAACCTAGAGGGCTGGAACGGGGAGGGAGGTGGGAGGGAGGGGACATATGCATTCCTATGGCCAATTCAAGTCAATGTATGGCAGAAACCATCACAATATTGTAAAGATATTATCTTCTAAATAAAAATAAAAATGTAATATATAAAAGTTCATTCATTTAAAAGGTGAAAACTCAAGCAAACCTTATTTCTCCATGAGGAAGGACTTTTGAATATGTGTTTAAAGTTACTTATAGTAAGTTTTATGCCACTACTAACAATTGTAACACATCAAAATATGGATGGTAGCCATAACAGCAGTATCTAAATCTTTGGGTCTATATATAGTGGTAAAAAGTGAACATACAAAAAAGCTATCAATCAACACCACTAAATATTAATGACAAGTCTGGCTCGATGGGTGCTGCTTAAACAGCGGGTATTAGGGCTCAGTCTGTGTCTGTAAAGGGCGTCCCTGGTGGCACAAATGGTAAAGAATCCACCTGCAATGCACCTGACGCGAGTTTGATCCCAGGGTCTGGAAGATGCGCTGGAGAAGGGAATGGCTCCCCACTCCAGTATTCCTGCCTGGAGAATTCCATGGACAGAGGAGATTGGTGGGCTACAGTCCATGGGGTTGCAAACAGTTGAACACGATTGAGTAACTAACACTATCGCTTAGAATATGGAAAACTCAACAGTGTTGGTTTTTAAATCTGCTTAAAAGTAAGTTAGATGCAGAGAAACACCACTTAAAATACTATGTAAATTTTCATCATACACACGTAACACAAAAATATTTTCTTTTCAAAAAGATTTTCTCATCATCTTTAATGGGAAACAATGAAATGTCATGGAAACAGTCCAGTAGGGAAACGTTTACTATTTATCTTTCTAAATCTTATATTTTTCAAACAAAATTTGTTGATACTCTGCTTTTGCTTGCAAAAATTGGTCATCATACACATTTGACCCATCTGAAGAGCTTCGAGAAGACACTTGAAAGGCATCAGATGCCAATTCAGCCTCAGCTGGAAAGAAAAGGAAAGAATTATATTCTTTACCTAAAACACTTGAATTAAGTAAGTATTAGTTACAACAAACCAACAAAAAAACGAAAAAACCTGAGACCTTTCCTAGTGTTCCGAAAAATGAAATCTATCTATAGGTGGCATGACATGAAATACAAGATTACAATTCTATAACCTGCTCATGGTGCACGTGTGGCTGAGCATCAGATTTCTGGTTTCCTCATTCTTCATTGGTTCACTCAGTAACTGTGTGCAAAGGTGCTGGGACAAGGACTGCAATTATAAGATGAAGGCGACCCAGGTCCACCCTGGAAAATGATATGCCCTCAACTGGAAAAACAGACAAACAGGCAACTTCCACACAGACTCACAAATACAAAACAGATATAAAAGACGGCACAGGGACACTCAGAAGGGACAGCCAGCTTCCTGTCAGTACTGCCAGCTTTCTGGTGGAGGTGCTATGGAAGCAGATGCCTGAAGGACAGGAAAAAGTACAGGAGACGGAGGGGAAAAGCTCGTACAAAGACCGGAGGTGAGGACGCGCGGCTGTGGGATCCTACAGTCTGGCTGGTTAGATGCAGAGCTGAGGGCAGAGGAGGGTGGTAAGGAGATAAGGCCGCCTACTTTGGCAGGACCCAAACCGATGTGGGTGTTTGGAGCTTTTCCTGAGGGTGAAAGATAAACTGGTGACAAAGTCAGTGACAGAGAAATTTTAGTCACCCACCGAGTGACAGCTGCACACACGTGACTGCTTGAGTCTGGGTTTCCAGCCTTAACCGCCACCAGCGCCTGAGAAGCGGGTGAACGCCACATCTCCTGAGAATAGTGTCAGGTGCAGGCAGACAGTTCCACAGGGATGGAGGCAGTAGAAGAAGGAAATAGCCAGAAATGAAAGAAATACATAGACCTTTAGAGATTGTTTTTTCAAGCTATGGAACATGATGAATCAAGGAGGAAGAAGGATATTTTTCACTATGACTGCTCATGCTTTCACATTTTTCGTTAGCTATATGTAAGAAAAAATATTTAAGATAGCAACTGTTATCCAAACAATGGAAAGAGATGCCACTGACTACCATGGATTTCAGAAATCAATGTCTAAATTTAATTCTTAGGTTTTGGCAACATACCTTCTTCTAGTTCTCTAGTTATACTCCTGTCCAACTCCCGCAGCATCCGAAATAAGTCAAATATTATTTATGTTTAGAGATAAACAAGAGAATTATCATAGGAATTACATATAATTTACTACATGTGACATTTAAATAATACTTTTAGAGACTAGACCTAACTTGAAGAATACTTAAGTAGAAAAAGCATCACAGAAATAGAAGAAAATGAATTCCTACTTATTCTGCTTTTAGATAACAGAGAACATATATATGGAATGCTATTTAGATTAATCTGATAAAAAGTATAATAAATATCAGTCTATTGAGTACACATAATTTCAGAGAATTAGGGAATGACCCGTAATCCTAGTCATGACCCACAAGATCACTATCGTCTCCTTTAACAGTTCCTGCCCTAAATATGTACTTTCTGAGACCTTTATTTTGATTTCTAGGTGAGGATCATGTCATATGGAGGAAGTAGTCTGAAGTCGAATGTTAACAAGGAGAACACATCTGCAGTTTTCTTTAAACTTTTCCATTTAGCGAAAACATAGAAAGGTGAGGAAATTATACACAAGAAAACAATGTACCGGCAAGTTTTAATTCTAAAGGTGTTTAGCGAGAAGGATTCTCTCATAAGTGTCAGTTTGCGAACTATGCCCCGTGGAAGGGGAAGGTCCCCCGGGGGTCACTGCAGGGGTGAGAACAGGGAAGCCACAGCTGCACCGTCTCTGGCCACTCCTTTAGCTAAACGGCTCTATACTTGTCTCTTTCATATAATACCGTTCCACTCAGAAGTGTTTTTTAAAAGAAAGGTTGTTTTCTTTGGGGAAAAAAAAACCTTTTTTAAAGGTATGAGAGTCATTGATTTAGCCAAACTTCCTAATTCTACAAAAGAAGTAACAAGGCCAATGGACTTCTTACTGAGCCTAGAGTCCTATGCCAGCTCCTTCCTCAGATTAAGAAAACACATATAGATTTTTAACTGTAACATAGAGAAAATGAATATGTAAAACCTTGTTACGTAGTTCAATAATGCTTGTGGCATTTAATGTTTTAAATTATATGTCTTAAATGCATGAACAAAAATAAATCAATATCAAACTCCTATTTGTAGCAGTCGATATAGTTAATTTGTAAAGCATAAATATTTTTTAAACACAGGACAGGAAACTTGAAAGAGAAAATCTTTGGTTGAATCAAGCAGGCCAAAACTAAAGAGATTTGTCTTAAAAGGATGTTCGTTTCCTCCAGATAAAACCTGGTTTATTAAAATGAATCAGCAAAATGAATTATCCACATTTTGAGTTATTTAGGACACAATTTAAAACACAAATAAGATCTCTCTTTACTATTTAGCATACTTCTATCCAAGCTGTCATAATTAATTGGTATATACAAAAAGCATGAGTGTAATCTCAACTATAATCTAAATCTGGTCAGAAATTGCAGTTGAACTTCATCTCCTCAAGCTGAAGTTTCAAGGGGAGCACTTATACTCCTACCCTCCTCATGAGAAGCGAGATTTACCCAACGGGTGAGTTTGGGAGAAGGAACTAAGAAGTGCTTGCTTGGTTCCCAATCTCTTCTTTGAAAAGATGTGTGTGCTCACAGCACCATGAACTTGGGTCTGCGGTAGGCAGCCCGCCCCTGGGGTGGGGACTGAGCCTTTGCTTCCTCCCCTGAGGCCTGCATGGGGCAGTGTCTGACTTGGGATGAAGTGTCTGGAGGCCTGCTGTGACTGGTTCTCCAGGTTCATGGCTCTCAAGTACTAAGACCCAACGTAGCCACAGTGCTGTCGAAGAAACCTTAGATTGCTCTATGATGGCAAGAAGCCAAATGGGAAAACAGGTTGAGACTGCATTTAACAAGGGCTATTTTTATCTGCACAATAACCATCATGAAAACACCATCAAAACCATAAACCCGTGTGCTCTGACTAAAATGGATATTTTAATCACAACGATTACACAACGAAAACTAGCTGCAATTTAGATTCCCCATCATTGCTCTTAGTCGTCAGTCATCCAGGTGCTGTTGAGATAGAGACAAAAGTGAGCTTCATTTAAAATTTTTTAATGTTTGCTTTGACTACAAACTTAGAAATGTTCTACAATTGCTCAGAAAATATTTTTTAGAAATTTAAGTAACAAGGCTATATGTAAAATAGCGATTAAAGATGCATTCTTGTGTAAGAAAATGACCAAAATATTGACCGAAAGCTAGAAATTAATCTTCTGATATAGTGCTACAAGTTTGTTTAATTCATAAAAAGGATTTATCTAGGATTCCTTCAAATACAAAAACATCCATATATGGTTAGTGTTTCAATGCCAGTCATTCACTTATGCTTAGGGGTAGAAAAACTGCAGTGGGTTCAGCAGAGCTTGGAGATGATTATGAACACTTGCCAAGGTGAAATCAATTAGAAAGGAGGTCAAATATCTGAAAGTATATGTTCGGTTACTAGGCAATAAGATTTCATTTCTAAAGTAGAATTTAAATGCAGCTTTTCAAGAAATTTAAGAAATTAATAAGTATCTCTTAAAAATAGAAATCTAGGACAAAAAAACCCATAAAATTTTTGTCTCCTTGTAAGCACAGATAATTATGGCTTTTACTTAGTGCACATAAGTCAAATAAACAGCTCAGAAGTTGAAAATAAGAATCATTCATATCAGAAATCCTAAACCCAAGGAAAAAAAGATAGTAGAACTAAACTTGATCAAGTAAGTTGCCATGCTGTTATTTGAAGGGCATGGAATTGAGGTAGAAAATCCTACGTTTGTTTTTGGAGAAAGAGTCATATGAAGTATTATGGAAATTTCCAATGCAAGGGCGGCTCCAGGACTGGCCTCGGGGTGAGAGTGCTCAGTAAAGACCTGTTCTGCTGTTTCTCCACCTCAAGTTCGGTGCTCATCTCTGCCAGCCTCCAATTAGTCCTGGGGAAGATGGAAAACACCAGTTTTGTTCACGATTCCCTAAAGGATTTGCATTTTGTAAGCTGCCGCACAGTAAATGGAATTCCCGTCACACCGTGTGAGCACTGGAAGCAGAGAGCAGACCTGCTGTCAACAGTGACAGCTCTGACCTTGTTCTAAAGAAGCTCACGTGTGTCTGGGCTCCTCAGGTAACAAGTCACAGCTGGGGGAGGAGAGAAAGGGCGTCAGAGAGAAAGGGAGGTGGGTCACAGTGACACCTGCCGCCTCGGGGACACGCCTGCCCCCAGGAAACAGTTCAGGGATGAAGAAACACACCTCCCACAAGGCCACTTTCAAGCATTTGCTTTCACCCCCCTTGTATAAATGTTTCACTCATGACCTCGGAAAAATAAAGCACTTGCCTCTGAGGAATCACCTAGAGCCACAGTCTCGAGGGAGGATGAGAAAGTCAGTGGGTGAGACTGAAAAGGACTAAAACGGCCCCAGGAACAATTACAAGCATCCCCTGCTTTTCCAAAGTTCATTTTATGTTACTTCACTTCTACGAGGGGCCTACATAGGCACCTGTTTTTCATTTAAAAAAAAGAAAAAAAAAGTCTGAAGAGGATTTTTGGTTTCATTTAAAAAGGCAAAAAGCTGAAATGGTGTTCAGTGCATGTTTTTACAGCGTGAGGCATCGCGCTCCACAAACAGGGAGAGCGACCCCACCGAGCTCCTTCCCCGGAAGCCACACCCCACATCCCAGCATCACGTCCCACAGCCCTGAACCCTCTCTGGGAGCACCCGTGCTTCCCTTGTGTGCGCTTATTTTAGGCATCGACTAGCAGAACGTGCCCTGGGTCCCTGCTCCTTTGCTGTATGCTCTCTGGGCTTATGAAAGGCGTCCTAGGAGTGCTCTGCTTTCAGAGGGCGGTGCAGGTGGGATCTGCCCCTTCCAGCCTCCACACCCTCCCTCAGTCAGGCCACCATGCCAGCGTCAGCCCCTCTGTGAACTACCCCGCCTTTCACCCCTGTGTGAACGTGGCCCGACTTCACAAGCATGCTTTTACACAGTGTAGGAAAACGCACCAGGACGTAGTGTCACTAATCTGTCTTAGGGCGCCCCCTTAGCAGGCACTGTCTAGTTAGCTTTCACTGCCTACTAATCTCAAGAACCTGGCTCTATAAAAACTAGGCTTCAGAGACAAATTAATGGACTACATTTATTTTGTGATTCTGTGTTTTGACTTACTTGTCTAGCTTCTTTTCCAATGACTTCCTAACTTTTAGTTCTTCGAGGTAGAGTTTCTTATATTTTTCCAAATCTGCTTCAGAAGTTTCCATCTTGAAGACTTCAGATTCCAACTCTTTCATTCTGAGTTCCATCTGACTTCTGAAGGAAGCAATATGCTCCTCTTGTGCCTGCTCTAAGTTTTCTTGAGATGCTGCTTGTATCTAAGTCAAATTTTAAAAGATATATTTCTTTTGTTAATGATTATAACGTGAATAATTATATTTGTTCCCTTTAGTTTTGAGTCAGTAATTCAGAGAGCAATTTTAAATGTGAAAAAAAGAAAAGTGAAACTTTAAAATAATCATGGTCAATGTGAAATGAATTAAATCTGAATTATAAAATTAAAGTGGAATCAATGTTATAGTAGTATTTATGTAACCTGATAATTCAAATAATAAGAGGATCAACTTAAAATTTTAAAAACTGAACGAGACAACTTGAGAATAATTCAAGAGGATGGTACCCATTCTAAACCACAGTACTTTGTTTCCTTCTCATGGTCTTGTTTTATACCAACTGGTCTTATAAGTAAAAGGATCCTCTAGTCAGAATCATTCTGAAAGATCAATTGAGTGATAACTGTGATGGAAATTGAAATATTTCTCTCTTCAGAGACAGACAAGTGCCCCCTTCCTTCCAGAAATCTACCAAACAAACTGCTCTAAGAGAAGCAGAGGAAACACATAAGCTGTACACATCCAATGTAATTTACAATGAGGTGAATTCAAGGATATGACAGATCAACAAATTAACCTGTAAAACCGTGTTGACTTCTTTTAATTTCTCTACTAGCTCCTGTCTCGCTCTTTCTTCAATCTCCTGCTTATACTGCTCTACTTGACTGTGCTCTGTCATATTCATTTCTATGTGACTTTTGAGGTTCACTATGTTTTGCTCCAGCTTCTTGTTATTCTTCTCTAGTTCTTCACATTTCTTTTGCATTCTTGTCATGAATAATAACTCCTCTCGAAGAACCTGAATTTCTGCATTCATGTGCAGACATTGTGAACATACAGTTTCCAGCTCTGCTGGAAGATCATCAATCTGCAAGAATAAAACAAATGACATTTGGTAATGAGGGAAGTGGACTGAACACAGCCTAACACAAACCAAGGATCAAATAAATATGATGGTATCTGTATGGCTGAATGTAGGACCAGGAATTACTCAGAGAATCAAGAAAGAAGGTCAAACCACCAAGAGTCACAAAATATAGTCTTCACTGTCACCATCTTTGTCACACAACATTTGCCCTTGATTTTACACTCTTTGATTGTTCTATCATAGTACTTTTCTATCATTCCCATGGAATGACTGCAAGTCACCCCTTAGTAGAACGTCTCTTACTCCTTCCCCTCCAACATGTCCCATGGTTTTTAAAGAAGTTTGAGGTATACTGTATTGAGTTATCTAAGGCTGAGTTAATAAATGCCTCCCAAAAGAAGATTGTGAGAATAAGGCTCTAATTAATAAATCTTCTAAGTATGGATTTTAATCCAATAAGCCTTTTTCTGAACTAGAAATAGTTTTTGCTAATTTGAATTGCATTCCAAAGAGAAATGATTTGCAAGGCTAAAGATATCCCGTCTCCTAAGAGTTTAGTGAGATGATCCATACATTTTTCTGAACAAGAGAAAAATGCCTCTTTCTTGTAATCCTTTGTTACTTTCCACAGAATAAGAGACTATACCAAAGAAAACACACAAAAAATATTTGCTGGAATTTCAGTGACACAGAGTTGGAAAGAACTTTCATTTAGCAGAAGGATTACTTGGTAAGTCGAGGTGAGTGGAGCCGGTGGTTTTCAAACATGTCTACAAATTCTTTGACAATTTTCTTGTGAAATTCCCTCTCCTTAAATATGTGCTGGCCTCAGTAACTGATTCTAGTGGACAGAGTCTGGGGGAACTGCTATGTGATTTCTCAAGCTAAATAGCTTCTGACTGGCTCCGTGGGGAAGCCCACTCTTAGCATCAGTCACCACGCTTTGAAGAAGCCCAGGCTACATACTGAGCACATGTCAGTGTCCCCACTGACCGCCCCCACCTAATGACCCAGCCAAAAGCCAGCTCCAACTGCCACACGTGTGCATGAACAGGTCTTCAGATGACTCTGGTCCCCACCTTCACGACATCCCAGCTGATGAAGACTGGAGAAGAAATGAGCTGGGCTCACTCATTGAGCCTTGCCCCAACACAGACTTGTGAACAAAGGAAATGCTGTTTTGAGCCACTAGGCTTTGGGTGATCTCTAATACAATTTGTTAGCAATAAATAACTGGCACAGATACGGATATTAAAAATGGGGTTCAGTGCAGTTCACTCAGTCACGCCTGACTCTTTGTGACCCCATGGCCTGCATCACACCAGGATTCCCTGTCCATCATCAACTCCTGGAGCTTGCTCAAACTCATGTCCATTGAGTCAGTGACGCCCAAAAATGAGGTATTGCCATTAAAAAAGAACTAAAACATGTGAGAATGCTTTTGAACCTGGATGTAGATGGGACCCGAATGGATACAGAGAAAGAAATGGAAACCCAAAGGGCTTCATGAGTTTGTAAACAGAAGCCTGATGGCCCTTGAAGAGGCTGCCAGTGACAGCTTCTAGGCAAGAGAAGAAAATGACACTGAAACATGGGGGAACGGAGACTATTGCTATGAACCAGCTGAAAGTAAAATCAGTGAGAAGGATAAGCTATGAGACAAAAAAAAAAGCACTATTAAATACAAAGGAACCAGGACTCACTGGGTTCAATATCTGTATCCCCTTTACAGCATCTGCACCTGTCCAATTGTCACAGGACGCAAAAAGACAGAAATGGCTTCTTGGCTAAGGTCAAATCTAGGGTGCTATCAAGGAAAACATGGTCTAAACGTAAAACCTGTAGACTGTAAAACCCTACATTCAGTTCAGTTCAGTTCAGATGCTCAGTCGTGTCCAACTCTTTGTGACCCCATGAACCGTGTATGCCAGGCCTCCCTGTCCATCACCAACTCCCGGAGTCCACCCAAACATGTCCATCGAGTCTGTGATGCCATCTAACCATTTCATCCTCTGTCGTCCCCTTCGCCTCCTGCCCCCAATCCCTCCCAGCATCAGGGTCTTTTCAAATGAGTCAACTCTTCTCATGAGGCGGCCAAAGTATTGGAGTTTCAGCTTCAGCATCAGTCCTTCCAATGAACACCCAGGACTGATCTCCTTTAAGATGGACTGGTTGGATCTCCTTGCAGTCCAAGGGACTCGCAAGAGTCTTCTCCAACACCACGGTTCAAAAGCATCAATTCTTCAGTGCTCAGCTTTCTTTATAGTCCAGCTCTCACATCCATACAAGACCACTGGAAAAACCATAGCCTTGACTAGACGGACCTTTGTTGGCAAAGTAATGTCTCTGCTTTTTAATATGCTATCTAGGTTGGTCGTACTTTCCTTCCAAGGAGTTAGCGTCTTTTAATTTCATTGCTGCAGTCACTATCTACAGTGATTTTGGAGCCCAGAAAAATAAAGTCAACCACAGTTTCCCCATCTATTTTCCATGAAGTGATGAGACCAGATGCCATGATCTCAATATTCTGAATGTTGACCCTGGAAAGACTTAAGGTGGTGCCTCAGATTCCTTTAAGGATCTTAAGAGCCTAAGAATTTTAAAGGCATCATCCTGCAAAGCTTCATAGGAAGCCCAAGGTATGATGCTTCTCTCAAAAAAGATTTTTGAGGATAGCTTTTCCAATGGCATGAACCCCAATCGAATTCACAGGACACCGAAAGCTTTAAAGAGAACCTTCGCAGCAAAAACACCACTTGCTTGCTTGCTTGACTTAACAGAGACCAAGTGTTAGTCGCCCAGTCATGTCTGACACTTTGTGACCCTGTGGACTATGGGAGAAGGGATAGGCTACCCACTCCAGTATTCTTGGGCTTCCCTTGTGGCTCAGCTGGTAAAGAATCTGCCTGCAATGTGGGCGACCTGGATTCAACCCCCGCGCTGGGAAGATCCCCTGAAGAAGGGAAAGGCTATCCACTCCAGTATTCTGGCCTAGAGAATTCCAACGACTGTATAGTCCATGGGGTCTCAAAGAGTCAGACACAACTGAGCACTTTCACTCTCACTTTCTTCAGGGGATCTTCCCAACCCAGGGATCGAACCTGGGTCTCCTGCATTTCAGGCAGATTCTTTACTGTCTGAGACATCTGGGAAGTCCAACCGAGACCAAGATATACAAAATGAGAAAAGGCCTTGGGATTTTCTCAGAAGTTTGATAAAGAGGAACCTGGCTTAGGAAACATGACTCGGCTACAGATAGAGGTCATTTCCAGTACAGAGCTCAGAGTGTGGGCACAGAAATTAAAAAGAAGTATTATTTCTCATGGGTTCATGAGTGATATGCATTTATAGCCAACACAGTTTATAAAGCTGATGCCAGTCAGGACAGACTTCAAAATGAATGACTTTCCTTCAAACAGCTTAAAATAATTGTTCATCATTTTGTCATCTTTCTGGAATTTAAACTGCCAATATTTATTTGTTAAAAATAGGGTATTTTACACATAAAATCAACCATCTGCTGATGTCCATGTGCAGAGTCATCTCTTGTGTTGTTGGAAGAGGGCGTTTGCTATGACCAGTGCATTCTCTTGACAAAACTCTTGCTCTGCTTCATCTTGTACTCCAAGGCCAAACTTGCCTGTCACTCCAGGTATCTCTTGACTTCCGACTTTTGCATTCCAGTCCCCTATGATGAAAAGGACATCTTTTTTTGGTGTTAATTCTAGAAGGTCTTGTAGGTCATCATAGAACCACTCAACTTCAGCTTCTTCAGCATTAGTGGCTGGGGCACTGACTTGGATTACCGTGATGGTGAATGGTTTGCCTTGGAAACAGAGATCATTCTGTCATTTTTGAGACTGCACCTTAGTACTGCATGTCAGACTCTTTTGTTGACTATGATGGCTACTCCCTTTCTTCTAAGGGATTCTTGCCCACAGTAGTAGATATAATGGTCATCTGAGTTAAATTCACCCATTCCGGTCCATTTTGGTTCACTGATTCCTGAAATGTCAATGTTCACTCTTGCCATTTCCTGTTTGACCACTTCCAATTTACCCTGATTCATAGATGTAACATTCCAGGTTCCTAAGCAGTACTGTTCTTTACAGCTTCAGACTCTACTTCCATCACCAGTCATATCCACAACTGGGTGTTGTTTTCGTTTTGGCTCCACCTCTTCATTCTTTCTGGAGTTATTTCTCCACTGATCTCCAGTAGCATATTGGGTACCTATCAACCCAGGGAGTTCATCTTTCAGCGTCCTATCTTTTTGCCTTTTCATACTGTTCATGGGGTTCTCAAGGCAAGAATACTCAAGTGGTTTGCCATCCTCTTCTCCAGCGGACCACGTTGTGTCAGAACGCTCCAGCATGACCCTTCCATCTTGGGTGGCCCGACATGGCATGGCTTGGAGTTTCATTGAGTTAGACAAGGTTGTGATCCATGTGATCAGTTTGCTTAGTTTTCTGTGATTGTTGTTTTCATTCTGTCTGCCCTCTGAGGGATAAAGATAGAGGCTTATGGAAGCTTCCTGATGGGAGAGACTGACTGTGGGGTCTTCTTCTGATGGGCAGGGCCATACTCAGTAAATCTTTCACCCAAGTTTTTGTTGATGAGTGGGCCTGTGTTCTCTCCCTGTTGTTTGGCCTGAGGTCAAACTATGGTAGGGGTAATGGCGGTAATGGCCACCTCTTTCAAAAGGACTTGTTCACGCACTGCTGTATTCAGTGCCCCTGACCCCCAGCAGGCCACTGTCGACCCACCCCTCCGCAGGAGACACCTGGACACCCACAGGCAAGTCTGGCTCAGTCTCTCGTGGGGACACTGCTGCTTTCTCCTGGCTCCCAGTGCACACAAGGTTTTGTCTGTGCCCTCCAAGAGTCTGCACTGGTCATAGCAAAACATCTTCTTCCAACAACACAAGAGATGACTCTACACATGGACATCACCAAGTGGGCAATACCAAAGTCTGACTGATTATATTCTTTCAGCCAAAGATGGACAAGCTCTATACAATCAGCAAAACAAAACAAAACAAGACCGAGAGCTGACTGTGGCTCAGATCATGAACTCCTCATTGCCAAATTCAGACTTAAATTGAACAAAGTACAGAAAATCACTAGACCGTTCAGGTATGACCTAAATCAAATTCCTTATGATTATATAGTGGGACTGACAAACAGATTCAAGGGATTAGATCTGATAGACAGTGCCTGAAGAACTGTGGACGGAGGTTGGTGACACTGTACAGGAGGCAGTGATGAAGACCATCCCCAAGAAAAAGAAATGCAACAAGGCAAAATGGTTGTGTGAGGAGGCCTTACAAAGAGCTGAGAAAAAAAGAGAAGCTAAAGGCAGAGGAGAAAAGAAAAGATACAATCATCTGAATGCAGAGTTCCAAAGAATAGCAAGGAGAGATAAGAGAGCCTTCCTCAGCGATCAATGCAAAGAAATAGAGAGAAACAATAGAATGCGAAAGACTAGAGATCTATTCAAGAAAATTAGTGATACCAAGGGAACATTTCATGCAAAGATGGGCACATAAAGGACAGAAATGGTATGGACCTAACGGAAGCAGAAGATATTAAGAAGAGGTGGCAAGAATACACAGAAGAACTAAACAAAAACGATCTTCATGACTCAGATAACCAGTATGGTGTGATCACTCACCTAGAGCCAGACATCCTGGATTGCAAAGTCAAGTGAGCCTTAGGAAGTGTCACTACAATTAAAGCTAGTGGAGGTGATGGAATTCCAGTTGGGTTATTTCAAATCCTAAAAGATGATGTTTTGAAAGTGGTGCACTCAAAATGCCAGCAAATCTGGAAAATTCAGCCATGGCCACAGGACTGGAAAGGTCAGTTTTCATTCCAATTCCAAAGAAAGGCAATGCCAAAGAATGGTCAAACAATTGCACAACTGCACTCATCTCACATGCTAGCAAAGTAATGCTCAAAATTCTCCCAGTGAGCCTTCAACAGTACGTTAAATGAGAACGTCCAGATGTACAAGTTGGATTTAGAAAAGGCAGAGGAACTAGAGGTCAAGTTGCCAACATCCATCTGTTGGATCATAGAAAAAGCAAGAGAATTACAGAAAAACATCTACTTCTAATTTATTGACTACACCAAAGCCTTTGACTGTGTGGATCATAACAAACTGTGGAAAATTCTTCAAGAGATGGGAATGCCAGACCACCTTACCTGCTTCCTCAGAAACCTGTCTGTAGCTCAAGAAGCAACAGTTAGAATCGAACAGGGAACAATGAACTGGTTCCAAATTGGGAAAAGAGTATATCAAGGCTGTATATTGTCACCTGCTTATTTGACTTCTATGCAGAATACATCATGCGAAATGCCAGGCTGGAGGAAGTAAAAGCTGGAATCAAGACATCTGGAAGTAATATAAATAACCTCAGATATGCAGATGACACCACCCTTATGGCAGAAAGTGAAGAGGAACTGAAGAGCTTCTTGATGAAAGGCAAAGAGGAAAGTGAAAAATCTGGTTTAAAACTCAGCATTCAAAAAACAAAGATCATGGCATCTAGTCCCATGACTTCATGGCATATAGATGGGGAAACAATGGAAACAGTGACAGATTTTATTTTCCTGGGCTCCAAAATCACTGCAGATGGTGACTGCAGTCATGAAATTAAAAGACCCTCACTCCTTGGAAGAAAAGCTATGATCAACCTAGACAGCATATTAAAAAGCAGAGACATTACTTTGCCGACAAAGGTCTATCTAGTCAAAGCTATGGTTTTTCCAGTAGTCATGGATGCATGTGAAAGTTGGACCTTCAAGATAGCTGAGCACCGAAGAATTCATTCTTTTGAACTGTGGTGTTGGAGAAGACTCTTGAGAGGTCCTTGGACTGCAAGGAGATCAAACCAGTCAATCATAAAGGAAATCAGTCCTGAATATTCATTGGAAGGACTGATGCTGAAGCTGTAGCTCCAATGCGAAGAACTGACTCATTGGAAAAGACCCTGACGCTGAGAGTGATTGAAGGCAGGAGGAGAAGGGGACGACAGAGGATGAGATGGTTGGATGGCATCACCAACTCGATGTACATGAGTTTGAGCAAGCTCTGGGAGTTGGTGATGGACAGGGAAGCCTGGTGTGCTGCAGTCCATGGGGTCGCAGAGTCGGACACAACTGAGCGACTGAACTGAAACATCAAATACTACATGCTGATGAAATTTTTTTTAAGTGTGGCTATTACATTTTACTTTCTAAAGATGCTCTAAAATAATTTTCATCAGTGGTTCAAGATATTCCAGGATAAATATCATCTTACTAAAGTAATCTTTGAAAAATTCCCATGCACACCCCAGCTCTTTTTTAAAAAAAAAAAAAATCCAACAAAGGAAAAATACATTCTTTCAGAAACACTGTTCTATACAGATGTAGTATTCACCTGGTAAAGAGAATAAACTACAATGTTAAAAATGATTCATTCTCAAAAATTTCACAGAAGGGTTAGGATTACAAGAGAAACAGAATTCTCAATCAAATCATTACTCAAATTTCTAGACTCGAACAGATGTTTGTGTACCAATGTTCAAGGCAGCATTATTAACAATAGCCAGAAAGTGGAAAAACCCCGATTTCATTGACAGGGGAATGAACAAACAAAATATATTCTATATAAAATATTGCTTTTGGACTGGACTGTCACACACTTTTAAAATAAAATCATACTACAAAAATCATTAATTTTATGAATTCAGTCCATTTCTTCTATAAAGAGTAATTACACTCATCTCACACGCCAGTAAAGTAATGCTCAAAGCCAGGCTTCAGCAATATGTGAACCATGAACTTCCACATGTTCAAGCTGGTTTTAGAAAAGGCAGAGGAACCAGAGATGAAATTGCCAACATCCGCTGGATCATCGAAAAAGCAAGAGAGTTCCAGAAAAACATCTATTTCTGCCTTATTGACAATGTCAAAGCCTTTGATTGTATGGATCACAATAAACTGGAAAATTCTGAAAGAGATGGAAATACCAGACCACCTGACCTGCCTCTTGAGAAACCTATATGCAGGTCAGGAAGCAACAGTTAGAAATGGACATGGAACAACAGACTGGTTCCAAATAGGAAAATGAGTACATCAAGGCTGTATATTGTCACCCTGCTTGTTTAACTTATATGCAGAGTATATCATGAGAAACGCTGGGCTGGAAGAAGCACAAGCTGGACTCAAGATTGCCAGGAGAAATATCAATAACCTCAGATATGCTGATGACACCACCCTTCTTACAGAAACTGAAGAGGAACTAAAAAGCCTCTTGATGAAAGTCAAAGAGGAGAGTGCAAAAGTTGGCTTAAAGCTCAACATTCAGAAAACTAAGATTGTGGCATCTGGTCCCATCACCTCAGGGGAAATAGATGGGGAGACAGTGGAAACAGTGTCAGACTTTATTTTTTTGGGTTTCAAAATCACTGCAGATGCTGATTGCAGCCATGAAATTAAAAGACACTTACTCCTTGGAAGGAAAGTTATGACCAACCTAGATAGTATATTAAAAAGCAGAGACATTACATTGCCAACAAGGGTCCATCTAGTCAAGTCTATGGCTTTTCCAGTGGTCATGTATGGATGTGAGAGTTGGACTGTGAAGAAAGCTGAGTGCCGAAAAATTGATGCTTTCGAACGGTGGTGTTGGAGAAGACTCGAGAGTCCCTTGGACTGCAAGGAGATCCGACCAGTCCATCGTAAAGGGGATCAGTCCTGGGTGTTCATTGAAAGGACTGATGCTGAAGCTGAAACTCCAATACTCCGGTCACCTCATGCGAAGTGTTGCCTCACTGGAAAAGACCCCGATGCTGGGAGGGATTGCGGGCAGGAGGAGAAGGGGACGACAGAAGATAAGATGGCTGGATGGCATTACCGACTCGATGGGCATGAGTTTGAGCAAACTCCAGGAGTTGGTGATGGACAGGGAGGCCTGGAGTGCTGCAGTTCATGGGGTCGCAAAGAGTCGGACACAACTGAGCGACTGAACTGATGCTATTAGTAGCAAGCAGTATCAGTAAAATACCATAAACCTTTTAATCAATGACACTTTTCACATTGTCCAAAATATTCTTATATATTACTATTAAAAAAATTAAAATTCTTCCTCAGTATGACAGAAATTAAGAGGTTGACTTACCAATCTTATACTTAAGAGGTTTTTCTGAAGCTGTTCAATTTCGCCCGCTTGCTTTTTGACTGTAGTTTGTGACTTGGCATTTTCAATTTCAAGCCTAAAATGAAGATTTTAAAACAATGATTCTCACACATAGGGTTTCTTGTTTAAAGATGTTTTTCAATGTGGACCGTTTTCAAAGTCTTTATTGATTTACTGCAGTATTGCTTCTGTTTTATGCTTTGGTTTTTTGGCTGTGAGGCACGTGGGATCTTAGTTCCCCAACCAGGGATCAAACCACACCCTCTGCCTTGGAAGGCATAGTTTTAACCACTGGACTGTCACGGCAGTCCTTCACACACAGATTTTTAAAATACCACACTGTTTCTGAACAAACATCTGCAGGTTCAATTTGTAGGTTTTTAGAATTTTGAAAAGTAAATGATTTGGCAACTGTACTGTTTTTCTAGTTGTGTTTTGTGGCTAATTGGCTTCCTTGGTGGCTCAGACAGTAAAGAATCTGCCAACAATGCGGGAGACCCAGGTTCGATGCCCAAGTCAGGAAGATCCCCTGGACAAGGAAACGGCAACCCACTCCAGGATTCTTGCCTGGAGAATTCCATGGACAGAAGAGCCTGGTGGGCTATGGTCCATGGAGTCATCAAGAGTTGGACATGACTCAGTGACTAACACTTTCACTTTTCACTTGTGGATAATGTGCAAAATATGGAAATAACGGGGGAAAATATGCATCTCAAAACAGCTCAAAGCTGAAATGTTACCCAGCTTCACAATGATGTTTTTATTATCATTACTGATCTAATTCTCATATTATACTGCTTATCTGCTTTATACTTAAGTTGTTTTCTGTGCTGCTTTAAATCATACTTTTGGATGTGATCCTGTGTTTTTTCAGCATATCTCACGGCCTCTGTATGTTGATCCTGTGTTTCTTGAGACTGAAAAGAGAAAAAGGAAAAAAAAACAACTGTTTAATTACTAATAACCTAACAGACAAAGGACTGATCTCAAAAATATACAAGCAACTCCTGCAGCCCAATTCCAGAAAAATAAATGACCCAATCAAAAAATGGGACAAAGAACTAAACAGACATTTCTCCAAACAGATGGCTAACACACACATGAAAAGATGCTCAACATCACTCATTATCAGAGAAATGCAAATCTAAACCACAATGAGGTACCACTACATGCCAGTCAGAATGGCTGCTATCCAAAACTCTACAAGCAATAAATGCTAGAGAGGGTGTGGAGAAAAGGGAATCCTCTTACACTGTTGGTGGGAATGCAAACTAGTACAGCTGCTATGGAAAACAATGTGGAGATTTCTTAAAAAACTGGAAATAGAACTGCCATATGACCCAGCAATCCCACTTCTGGGCATACACACTGAGGAAACCAGATCTGAAAGAGACACGTGCACCCCAATATTCATCGCAGCACTGTTTATAATAGCCAGGACATGGAAGCAACCTAGATGCCCACCAGCAGATGAATGGATAAGGAAGCTGTGGTACATATACACCATGGAATATTACTCAGCCGTTAAAAAGAATTCATTTGAATCAGTCCTAATGAGATGGATGAAACTGGAGCCCCTTATACAGAGTGAAGTAAGCCAGAAAGATAAAGAACATTACAGCATACTAACACATATATATGGAATTTAGAAAGATGGTAATGATAACCCTATATGCAAAACAGAAACAGAGACACAGAAATACAGAACAGACTTTTGAACTCTGTGGGAGAAGGTGAGGGTGGGATATTTCAAAAGAACAGCATGTATACTATCTATGGTGAAACAGATCACCAGCCCAGGTGGGATGCATGAGACAAGTGCTCGGGCCTGGTGCACTGGGAAGACCCAGAGGAATCGGGTGGAGAGGGAGGTGGGAGGGGGGATCGGGATGGGGAATACGTGGAAATCTATGGCTGATTCATATCAATGTATGACAAAACCCACTGAAATGTGAAGTAATTAGCCTCCAACTAATTAAAAAAAAATTTAAAAAAAATTAAATAAAATAAAAATAAAGCTAAAAAAAAACAAAAACAAAAAACAATTTGATACTTCAGGCAGACGGCATGCCAACGGAAGTGGTCTTCTACACAAGTCACCCTGAAATCCCTCTCCATACCGTTGCAAGGGGCAGGAACGGGGAGCACGAGGCCCAGAACACGTGTCCAGTACTTCAAAACCGTTCACTGACTCCACTAACCAGCTAGTACTCTAGTACTTTTCTCCACTTACAGTAATTTGTAACTTACTTCTTCTCTGTACTACTCAGTGGACAATGACCAGAGGTTAATATGCACATAGCACCTCCTGGACAGAGTGGTGCAGAACTTACATGACCGTCAGAGGAAGAGTGAAGTCACTGCCATGGAAATATTACCCTACTGCTAAATCAAAGTTGTGAGTCAATTCATTCCCACAGCTGTTAATGTCTAGCAAGCACTCCGGTGAGACAATTCAGGTTACAAGGTACGGATATCAGAGAGGCTATTCCCAGAACTTTACAGTTGGTGAAAGGCTAGAAATCTATAAATCCCACTTCTGCCTACATAATGGAGGAAGGCAAATTTACACTTTTCTCCCAGAGTCAGGGAGAAAAATGAGCATTTAATTGAACAATTCTCCTCTATTAGACTAAGCGCTGTCAATTTTACACTGAGTTGCTTAAAATACATTTTAATAAAAGTTTTATTATACAAACATCTTCAAGAAGAAATAACTGGCATGGGATGAAGTACTTAGTTGTTTCCTAACAATTGTTAAGCTAAACTGTTTTCCATTTATGCAAGACAAGTGCTGTGCATATCAACAAATGTTCCCTGTTAGACCAAGATTCTCCCTCATGAAAAAAATTACAACAATGCAAAATTAAGGGCTAGATTGTTCTTCACAGACTACATGACAGGGCTGAAGAGAAAAGGCTCAATGAGAGCTGGACAGTCAGGAAAGCTCCATGGAGGAGGAGGGACTGGGCACCAGGTCTGAATAAATGGAGGACTACCCAAGAGGAAAAGAAACTGTGAAGACAGAAAGGACAATCTAAGCAAAGGTCAAGGAAAGGTGAAATCAGCCAGTGAACTCTGAGGATAAAATCCAACCGCAGGAAAATAAAAACATGTCCATCCAGAAATGCGTAAACCAATGTTCACAGCAGCATTATTAATAGTCGCAAAGTGGAAACAACTCAAATCTCCATCAACTTATGAATGGATAAATATAGCCACGTACTGTTTATTGTTTGACAGTCAACAGAAATGGAAGAACTGATACATGTTATAACATGCTATAGCTATAACATGTGCTATAACATGGATGAACCACAAAATGACATCAAATGAGAAAAGCTCATCCCAAAGGAGCATACTGCATGATTCCATTTATATAAAATACCCAGAACAGGCATGTCTACAGAGACAGATATTAGACTGGGGGTTGCCTGGCTCTGAGGGAGATGGGGGGGTCATAGGAGGTAGCTAAGGGATGCAGGGTTTCTTTTGGGGTTGTAGAAATGCTCTAAAATTGACTGTGGTCACAGGTGACACCTCTCTAGACTAAGAGATACTGAACTACACACTTGGAATGGGTGAATTATATGATACGTGAATTATATCTCAATAGCTTTTTAAAAATCCAAAGGCACCATCTAGATAATCTTCTTCATTCTCTATTTTTGATGAGGGTATTATACTCCATCTGAGTACCCTATGCTTTTACAATGCATCGAAAATGAAGAGAAGGCAGTGCCTAACTTCAACTGGTTTGTATAATACACTTTCTGCACAAGTTATTCTGAAATGCACAAAATAAATATATACAGAACTGCATAGCCATTCAGAAAAGTGAAGATGAGAAATGATCATTTTCTGGAACCTTCCATTAAACATTATCCTCTGATTTTATCTGGCTTGACTCATCATGGTAATACAGGGATCACGAAATAAAATATTGTTCAATCAAAAAAAAAGTCTCTCCACAGATGTATAGAACAGACTTTTGGACTCTATGGGAGAAGGCGAGGGTGGGATGATCTGAGAGAACAGCATCGAAACATGTACATTATCAAGTGTGAAACAGATCGCCAGTCCAGGTTGGATGCATGAGACAAGTGCTCGGGGCTGATGCACTGGGATGACCCAGAGGGATGGGATGGGGAGGGAGGTGGGAGGGGGGTTCAGGATGGGGAACACATGTAAATCCATGGCTGATTCATGTCAATGTATGGCAAAAACCAGTACAATATTGTAATTAGCCTCCAACTAATAAAAATTAAAAAAAAAAAGAAATAACTCCGAAAGAAAAAAGAAAAATAAGTCTCTCAAGTTGTGTGAAGAATGATGCACAATTCTCCACTTTCCTAAGGGTATATAATATACGAAAACAATATATATATAATGCAAATGGCAGAATGAAAGTCAGAGTTTAAGAAATGAGTGCACTTAAAGATTAAAAAATTTATAGTAAATTACTAGTAATGAAAATAAAAAAGAAAGCTGTCCATGAAAAAGAGCGTCCTAAAACACTTTATCCTATGTATTCACTGTTGACACATTCAATTTCACACATACCTGACTTGTGAGTTGATATAAGTTCTTTAAATCCCGTGCCTCAACTTCTAACTTGGCATGATAACGTGACATGACCTCCAGGGACGGCTCCGACGTAGACTGCTTTTTGAGGCTATCAGCCAGTTCTTGCCGAAGTTGTCTCACAACTGCCTAATAAGATGCTCTGTCACTGAGTTTATCAAATCACTTTACTATGACGTTGTGTTAGTAGTACATAACGCCAACATATGGACTTTTGAAAACTATCACCACACACAGCAACTCACCTTCTCTCCCTCCTCCCTGAATGTGGTTGCAGACCCAGAAGGGCCCCCCACCGGCCTTCCTGATATTAAGTTCCTCAGACGAAGGAGGCAGCCCCACTGTCCACGCCCTGCCCCTCCCGATAAATCTGTAGAGCTCCACCACCTCACGTCCAGAATGTAACAGGTGTGTAGGTGGGACAAGCAGTGGAAAATTCCACCCTGTGGACACATTTTTCCTCTTTATTAGAGGCTTCAATTAACATCAGAGATCTTCACATATTCCAACCAGTGCTCAGATCTTTCCAACAGATTCCTATCCCAGCAGTAAAATGAGGCCATTCCCTTGGGGCTTATCTGTCTGATATCTGGTCGTGTGTCTATGTTAATCCCAGACTCCTACTCTCCCCCTGCCCCCCGCCTCTGCCCGTGGCTGACCACCAGGCGCCCCTGCGGAGCACAGGGGCTCTGCTCAGTGCCCTGCAGTCACCTGCCTGGGAGAGGACCTGGGAGAGAACGGATACGTGTGTAACTGCACCACCGCGCTGGGCACCCGAAACTGACGCAGAAGTATAAACCAACTACACTCCAACACAGAAGAAAAATACAATCTGCAAATGAGGTTGCTCCCATGGCCCTCAGGGAGCCTCGACAGCCTGGCCTCCACCTGCCTCTGGGCCGCGGCCCCTACAGCCCGCCCCCTGACTCCCTCCATTCCTGCTGCTCTCAAGTCCTGCCACGCTTCATTTTTAGTGGACACGCTTGTATCTAAATGGTAGTAACTGATGCTGAAAATGAGAATTATGAGTAAATTGTTTGTAAACATATTCTAAGTAAATAGCATAAATAGCAGTGGGAAGATTAAAACAAGAAGAGCTTGGTTAAAACTCACCACTTGAGTCCCAAATTATGATTTAATGACAAGTATATTTAAATGACTTGTCAATGAATTCTCAATTTAATGACAACTCTATTTTATAGAGTTGAGAGGTCATAAGAATAAATGATTCAAGTCTGAAATGTTTTCCAAGCTAATTCAAATTTACATGAATAAAACTAAAGTTACACCAACAAATATGACAGAAAGGTATGACAAGCTACTGAAGCCAAAGTACTACATATAAGTGATAGCATCTGGGAAACACGGAATTGACTGTCAATGTAATCCATGTAACTGAAGCTTAATTTCAAAATATTCAGTTTAGGTTTAAGCGTTTCTTTTATCTGCTTCATCATGATACTGACATGTGGTTACATAGAGATTAAAATTATTTTCTGAATAGTAAAAGAGTAAATTACTAATACCTGTCTATATTAAAAATTTAGAATTTAATCTCTTAACATTTCATAAGCGACATGATGTCTCTACTCAAAGTGAAGCATCTCTCAGGTCTAATTTTTATTTGCTAGATACAAGGTGTGCTTTTTAGTCTGTTTTAGAGACCATAGATTCATAGCCTGTGTATTTTTTATATTCAGCTAGATTCAACATTTAGCCAGAATTAAGAATCACTTTGAATTTTCTTTCAGGAAGTCTGAGAATTATTTCTCCTTCTGGATACTTACTTGTCTTTCTGCTTTCTCATTTTCATACTGACACATTCTCTCTTCTAAATGATTCAATTTGTTGCTTAAATCCTTGCTTCTTTCCTCCAGCATCAGATCCTGTTTCTCATGTTCAGCATGAAGATTTTTCACGATCTGCTGAAACTGGTCTTGGATGCTAATGACTGTCTTCTCTTTACTGTCAGCTCTATTTTGTGCATTATTCAGCTGCTGTCGGAGCAACATGTTTTCACTCTGGAGTTGGGATAACCTCTCCTCTAAGGATTCCTGCTTTCCAAGGTATTCCTTCACTTTGCCTTGTTCGTTCTGATACATGTGTCCAATATCCTGCTTTTGACACTCTGCTTGGCGTAAGTCTCTCTGGACACGTTCTAACATCAAAGTCTTTTCTCTGAGATCATCTCTCGTCTGATGCAGCTTGATTTTTAGCTTATTGAATTTATTTTCCACTTTAGAAAGTTGCTGGGAAAGCATCTCATTGTCACTTTTCAGCTTAGCCATATGGAACTTCATTGGGTCCTGCAAGCGTAACCTCTTGTCTTTTGCTTTCTGGGAGGCAAGTGACAGGTGTCTTTGTGATATCTGACCTTGATCATGATTGTGTATGGCAGCAGCCAGTCTAGAGTGGTAGGATTCCACTTCTGTTTCTAGTCTTTCTTTGCTTCGCTTTGCGTACTCCAGCTCAGGGTTTAGCATTGTATTTTCAGCTACCGGAACGTTAAGCTGGCCAGTATGCTGGAATATGGTCTTTGTCAATGTTTCCTTGTTCAATTTTATTGCCTTTTGAGGATAATCATTCTCTCCTTTTACAATTTCAGTATCTTCAAAACATTTCTTTTCTTTCTCCTGGTTCTGATTTTTCACTGTGTCTATTTCTAATCTTGGCATGGCAATTTCATCCTGCATGTGGCTTTTGCGCAACAGACCTTTTGCTTTTCTACCACTATCAGAAACCTAAGTGAGACAAAAGAGACTTTTAGTTAGTACTCAATAAAATGACATTTCACCATTTCCTCTGAAATGAAAGACTAACCTGTATGTTTAGACAATGAAAAGACTGCACCAAGTGGATCTCCAAATGGAAAAAATAAGGTTCGATACAAACCTCAGACCTTATACAAGCAGAAATTCCCAAAGGTTCAAAAATTTAATTGAAGACAATGAATCCATGAAAGGAAAAAGAAACCCCAAGGAACTTTTCAAGAAGCTCAGAACTGGAAAGGGTTTCTCTGAATTACAACAAACCCAGAAAGCTTAAAATAAAAGATTTATAGATCTAACTACACTTAAAAATTGCATCTGATGTGGTATATTTATATAGTGGAAAACTACAAAGCCATAAAAAAGCTTTGCTTTTTTGCAAATAATGCTATTTGCAGCAACAAAGATGGACCTAGGCATGATCACACTAAGCGACCTAAGTCAGACAAAGACAAGTCATACTGCTTATATGTGGAATCTAAAATGAACTTATTCACAAAACAGAGAGAGACCCACCGACGTAGGAAACAAGCTTACTCACCATACGGGAAAGGGGGTAGGGGAAGGGATAAATTAGGAGGTTGGGTTTAACAGATACCATTATATATAGACAAGTGTATATAAAATAACCAGTAAGGATCTACTGTACAACACAAGGAACTACATTTAATATTCTACAAGAAGAATGTGACAAGGAATATATGTGTGTGTGTGTGTGTGTGTGTTAGTCAGTCATGTCCAACTCTTTACGACCCCACAGACTGTAGCCCGCCAGGCTCCCCTGTCCATGGGATTCTCCAGGCAAGAATACTGGAGTGGGTTGCCATTTCCTCCTCCAGGGGATCTTCCCGACCCAAGGACTGAACCCAGGTCTCCTGCATTGCAGGTGGATTCTTTACAGTCTGAGCCAGCAGGGAAGCCCCATGTACATAATATACACACACATATACATATATGTCTGAATCACTGTGCTGTGTACCTGAAACTGACGCAACATTGTAAATCAACTACAATTCCATAACACCACCACTCGCTACCTTTAAAACACTGCATCTGATAGCTCCTACGCAGCTACTTCAAGTAAGAGCCTTAGCTCTGTACATATTTAAATAGATGAAATTTCATGCAAAAATTGTTTTCTTGAGAATATGCTACCTTTCTAACATTTTAATAGGCAATTGCAAGGCTTATACCTATTGACAACTGTACTAAGCACTTCTACAAACATCAATTAACTCATTAGCGATAATGATTCTGGAAAGGAAGAAGTTAAAACTATGTAAGTAAGCTGCAGGCTTTTCACCAGGTCTTCTGCCTCTACTAGTCCTCTTATATCAAACCACAGTCACTTCTCTAGTACAAACATATCAACACAAACTAATCCTCCTATTTCATTCATGGTACATACACTAATGGTAAACAAGGTAAAATTCAGAGAGCTCTTCTCAGAGAATCATGAGATTGTTTTCTGCTGTTTTCATTATCTCTTTATACTGTTTAAAATAGTAAGATGGGGGAATACAATGAGAAACATAATTATCACTAGATGTATACTATGGCATATCTATCACTGTTTTCGAAAGTTCCTTGTACTGGAGGAGGACACTGCACAGAACAGAGGGTTCGTTTTCTCAGAAGTACAAGAATGACTTCCAAAGTATGGTCTCTGAACTGCCTGTACTTTCCCTCCTTACCTTCAGTGGAAGTGATAAATTAACCTAATGATCAAGGAAGGGAAATCACTACTAAATACCAGAACAGCTACTGTTAGTAGCAAGTTTTTTTTTTTTTTACTTTTTTTCCTTGGTGGGAGGGGACTTTTATAAGTTTATTCCAAAGTAACAATTTTTTAAGTGTACAAAAGTATTTTTACAACTGATGTCGCAGTTTTTACAAACTGAAAAACTGTAAACGATGTGAAAAGGCCGTTGACAGGGCACTGGTTACAGAAACGAGAGTGGAGCCGGGGCGGACTCTGACTGAGACACCGGAGGTGACGCGGCCGAGGAGGGACGCACACGCTCCCCGCAGAGCACAAGGACATGTGCGCAGCGCAGTCGACGGGGGAGCACACGCGGTCTGCCTGGCCTAAACCGCAGTCAGGGTGCCTGCTCCTTCGAGACAGTCGCAGAAACTTTGAGATTAATTCCTATGGAAAATATTAAAGGCCTCTCCTTGGATGAGGCCATGGTGTGTCCCTACCTGACTGCTGTAGACAAATGGATTTGAATTACAAATAGTACTTTCCCAAGCTCTTCCCGAGAGCTTTTCGTTGTGGGAGATCTGCTGCTAGGACCTCGGGGATGGGACCCGGTCTGTGTTTGAGAGGGACATTGGGTGGGGACTGAATTCCTCTGCTCTGAGATGCCACTCGAGAGCTCTGCAGAAGTGCTCTGAGATGCCACTCGAGAGCTCTGCAGAAGGAAGGACAATCAACTTCAAGAGTGTCTGTTATCTACCAACTGCTGGAAAAATCCACGGGGAACATTCCTGCACCTCTAGAGGACGCCAGTTAAACCCAGCTGTCCTTGAGGACTCTACTGTGAGGGAGAACCCAGCTGGGAAAGCTGGAGCCAGCTCTGAGCTGTTCATGGGGCAGGTGGACTGAGGGCTGACGGGCACAGAGGGAGGGGGTCCACGACCCTCAGCCACCTGCCAGATGGCAAGGGGGAATTTTTAGAGTAAAGCATGTCGCCATCCTCGGAAGCAGTTTCAGATGACTGAGTTAAGTCATCAAGGTCATTCACATAATTAATTTGGTCTTTGACCTACACATAAATAATACTGTTTCACAATGTCCTTAAAATATGTATAAAATATACCAAGTGTACAAAGGTGATAAATATCTTAATCAAAGCAAAAGCAGAGGCTTCTTAAAAGAACAGGTTTTTATCAACAGGATAACTTTATCAACAGAGTTTCTAAATTATGTTTTCAAAGTAAATGTCCCTTCAACAAAGGAAGATTTTCTATGTTGCAACTATTCCTTTTACAAACTATTTTTTAGAGGATAATATATTTTTAAGTTAATTTTTTTTTTTTTTACTTTACCTTCTTTTTTTCATATGCTGTTTTCCTTGCAGGCCTAAAAAAAAAAAAAATGATTCTTTTCAGGCTAAAATTTAATAACTCAAAAATATAAACAATACCTAAATGTTTTTTTATATAACATCTTTGCATTCACAAGTAATTTATAGAAAAGTAATTTATAGAAATGATGAAACAATAACAAAGAGTAGCATTAAAGGACAAAGAAAATATATCTGTAATATTAATAAAACATTAAATTTAGATTAAAGGAAAAGGAAAAACCTAACATTACTTGCGTTATGTGATAGAAGCAGTTTACCAGGGTTTTTTGCAGTTGTCATTTTTAATGAGAACTAACTTTTATGGCAATAAAACCTATCTCGGAAGTATTCCCTAAGTCCTTATAAGAAAGAAACCCATTTTTTATCACCATGATATTAGGTTTTTGAGGGCTTATTATGCAACGGCTATGCATATTATGCATTTTAATCCTCACGATCATTCTGGGAGAGAGGTAATATATTAGACCCTTTAGATAGGAAGAGATGGAGCAAAGAAAGGCTGAGGAATGTGCCCAGGACCACACAGCAGTTCACCAACAGCCCAGAATTCAAACCCAGGGAATCTGGCCTGAACGCTACTGTTCCAAAATATGCTGAGAACGTGATATTGAAAAGTCTTTTTAAGTAACATGATACCAAATGAATCTATATTATTATTTCATGCCTAGCTATAACTACAAATGATAATTCTGAATCTTAAAAACATATTTCTAACAAACAAAAAGGCTAGATGTAGGCAATATTGGAAATCTACTTTCAATAAAGATTTGTTTTTTGTAAAGAACTTCACCAATACACATTCATTCAACCATTCTGCTCTTTCTTTATGCATCTGACATACACTTGCTGAGCACATAATATGTGTTAACGACACTTTTAGTACAGAAAGCATGGTTTTTGTCATTTAGATATTTATCATCCAAAGTAATAAACTGTAAAAGATTGTGAATTGTTTCTATTGAAAATAAACAAAATCCTCCCCTTCTCCCTGGAAGCTATAAACAACTATGAAGTTAATATGATGTGATGTTTCAGAGTACCTTACAAAATCATAGCTACCCACGATGATACTATCAACTAGAATCAACAAGGAATGATTAAATCCTATTCAGTATAACCTAAGCATTTGTAAATTCATGATTATATAATTTTTTTAAATGTATGTATGATAGAATTAACTCAAGTAATCATCTATATATTCATTTACGTAAGAATACTACACTTCAGAGCCAATGAACGAGCCCTTACCAAAAGCTATATATGAACAGGAGTACATTTGTACATAATAATCATGTACAATAAAAATAATGTACAATTAATTTATCGTAACAGTTTAAAGATAATGTCATACAATCAATAAGCTTTCTAATATTGGAAATGCAAATAAGATTACACTCAATAGACACTTCCTCTGCTGGCTCTTTTCCAAAAGCATACACACTCTACAAGCTCCCCTCTCAACATGAAACAAGAAACTCATTTCAACTCCACATTCCTCTTCAGTTACCATCCAGGTCTCCATTTCTGGCCCAGGAAATATTCCCTATGGAGCTGTTTACGTGTGTTCACTGCAGTCCAGCTTCCAAGTGGACTCTTTACTGAAACAACTTCCGGCCAAAGGCACAGGTCCTCTCTCCTTCACCTTTCGGCCGTGTTCATCCAGTAGAGTTGAGGATTCTCTTCTCTTGGCCAGTATGCTATATTATGCTGCTCTATTTCCAGAAGAAGTATTCAGTGCTAATATTTCTTCCCCTAGAAATAAAGAATCTGTCCATGTTACCTGCTGTCATCTTGATCCACCTTCCTTAAAATGCTGTCATTTGTCACGTGCAGCAGACCATCAGTCAGTGAATTGGTCTTTTCAAATACTGGTGCAATCACACATTCTTCTGGTGTCCATTTGTCATTGTTCTTTCTCTCTATTTCCTTCCTGGGCATGCCAGGTTCACTACTTGAAAAAATCCACAAAAAAGCCAATGTTTTCAAATAATTCGACTAATAAAGAATAAAAAAACAATTCTTGTAAAATTCCAACTCTTACCCATCTTAAGTCATTGATTAATTCACAAAACAGTTATGAAGTACCAACCATATGCAAGAAAACAAATTCTTCCTTCAAACACAGATACACAATTATGATATAATATGATATGGAAGAGTTGACATATGAAAGTGATAAGTGAAATAAGGAAGGCTTTATGGAAGAAGTGAAGAGAGGAGGTCAAAAGGAAGAGAAAACCGAGAAATCATTCTACTGGGAGATTAGAATGTGAGTACACAGATCAGGCACACGGCATCTGGGTTGTTTCCTAGGAACCTGGAAGGAAAAGTACAAAACACATGAAAGAAAGTAGAGAGATGCACCTGGAGAGACACTGGGAAGAACCTCAAGGGCTACACTGAAAACCTCAAGTCCACTGGCTAAGCACAGTGATTCTCAGACATGGGAGTCATGATTAGATTTACACTATATATAATTCTTTGCTTTTAAAAACAGTAATATTTAACCTAGGAATTTCCCTGGTACTCCAGTGCTTAGGAATCTGCCTGCTCATGCAGGGGGCACAGGTTCGATCCCTGGTCAGGGAAGACAGCACATGCCTCATGCAGAGCAATGAATCCTGTGCTCCACAACCACTGAAGCCAGCACCCTAGAGCCCATGCTCAGCATCAAGAGAAGCCACCACAATGAGAAGCCCAAGCACTGCAGCTGCAAAGAACCAGCACAGCCAAATAAATTACAGAAAAAAAAAAAAAAAAAGAACCTCAAAGAAAAAAGTAACACCTAATTTAGATGATTTTTAAAATGACATGTGGCACATCCACCATGAAAGAAGAAATCAAATTTAGTGGGGCGGGGGGTGGGGCAGTTTACTTGTAAACCACCCACATGATGGGGTGACGTCAGCATCATGGATGAAAGGCAGGTGCCTCATCAGTTCTCCTGCCACCAACAGCAATTTGGCCTCCATCCATGGACATACTCAAAGTGCTAGGAGGAGAAAACTGCCAACCAAGAGGACTCGATCCAGAAAAGTTGTCTTTCAGAAATGAAGGAGAAACAAAAACTTTCCCAGACAAAGCAAACCTGAGGGAGTTCATCACCACTAGTCTCGCCTCATAAGAAATGCTGAAAGAAGTCCTCACACTGAAATGAAAGGATGTTCATTAGTGACATAAAATACATTTAAACATACAGCACACTGGTTAAGGCAAGTATGCAGTCAAATCCAGAATACTCTAATATGTAACATGGTGGTATGTTAACAAAGTAACTAGCATTAAGGCTAAAGGATAAGAGCATTCAAAATAACTATATCCCTAGTAAAATATAAAATTCGTAAATCACAAACATTAGCTCAAGTTAGAAATCATTTTACCAGAAAATAACAAATGATCTACTGTTAAGTATTGATATAGGCTTACCCATCAGAACCTTTATTCTGCATAGCAGGAAACTCCTGCTTGTTATTTCCTCCACTCTTTCTCTGCTGACTCAATCGACTCTCTTCAACAGCATCGCATACATTGTCTGATACTTCCACTTCACTACTTTTGTGCTTCTTTTCTTCTTCAACCTTTAATGAAAGTTTGACACTAAGAATAATTGCTATGTATTTATTATAAAGATCCTTGTTTTCAATTTATTATTTGACTCAGCATTTGCCCGGATTTGAAGTGATAAAGATATTTTTGTGCTTACATTAATTTTATCACAAGTCACTGAAAGTTTTGTAAAATGTGCTTCTTTCTCTTTGAGGGAAAGAAACAAAATTCCCAAAATTTCAAGAAAGGCTTTCTAAATAAGATACAATTATTCCATCCAGTCTTCCCCATCTGACTGGCAGAGATGGGGAAACAGAAACACACCACATGTGTCCTCTTCAGTCTTTACCACCTGGGTTTTCCACGGAACAGTCAGATGTGGAGGATGCGACACCTTAGTGCCTCAGAAACAGAAAAGCAGCTTTCTTCTTTCTGCACTAAAGCTATTCTTTCCCCACTGCCTTTTCCAATTCTTTTTTCATTTGGATCCAGGAGACAGCAAAAACCTGATGGTGTTCACTGAAATATGTGAACCAAAGTTTACCAAAACACAAGGAGCAGAATGAAACTGAGGAGGTGTTAGTGTGGAATTCTGGAATATAAGGAATGCTTCCCAATCCCACATTCAATAACCATCCAAATTTATAGCTAGAGGGTATAGAAATAACTATCTATCTTTGCCCCACTATTTACCAGTAGCAGTTTTAAAATCAAAAAAGGTTAAATGAGTTGTTCAAAGCCCCTAAAGTGGCATTCCCTAACATTTTATGGCACCAAAAGAGATGATACAATTCTGTCATCTTGAATCTGATAAAATTACCAAATGAATTCCTCAAATGACTCAGGTAAGTTAAAAGCGTGACTTTGGCAAAGTAATTTAATTCGTTAATTGGGGGTAGGGTTCATTCTCCTTTTTCTTTAAAGGAGAATGGCTACATTTTCCTCTTTTTTTGTCTTACACAGAAGAGCAAGCACGTTTAAACACATACTACTGAAGAAAGAAAAATCTCACAGCATCTCAAACCTCAGTTTTTCCTTTGGAGATAAACACTTGATTATTTTCTCTGTTTTTTTGCTGAGAGTTTTATACTATCTATGGGCTTCCCTGGTGGCTCAGATGTTAAAGAATCTGCTTTCAATGCAGGAGACGTGGCTTCGATCCCTGGGTTGGGAAGATCCCGTGGAGAAGGGAACAGCTATCCACTCCAATGATATTGCGGCCTGGAGAAATCCGTGGACAGGGCAGCCTGGCCAGCTACAGTCCATGGGGTCACAAAGAGTCAGACATGACTGACCAACTCTCACACACACACATACTACCTATGTGACAAAATCACACATGTCAAAACTTACTACATTTTAGTAAACAACAGAGTGAAGCGGTCTCTCTCAAAAGAGACATCTGCGAGTGGTGATTAAAGCGTATGTGGGAGCGCATGTATTTGTTATTAAAAACATCCTCAAGTGGCCATGTTGGAAATCTAAGTGCCCAGGGACTGCAGAAAGCAGAGAAGATCACACAGATTCAACTACAATGAAGAGATTAGAGGGAACACGTGTTCATGTCCCTTCTCTCAGTTTCTGCTTTCTTCCCATTCTGTGGAAATACAACTTCTATTTAATCCAACAGAGTCAAAAAAAACAACTGCAAAACCCTCGTTGATCATACTCCTTAAACACTTTCCTTGGTGCTTATTCTGGCTCAGAAGGTCACATGGGAGGGAGCTAAATGAGTTTCCCAGTCCATATGCAAGACTGACAGAGACAGAATTTGATTGATTGAAGGACAAAAGCTATGAAAAGTTTCCTGAATTCCTATTATGTCGAAGGCAGAAATAATCTATTTCTACACAAGTACCTATTTAGATGACCCCACTTTATTCATAAGTAGAAAATCAAAATGGACCAGATCATCCAGAAAGGGAAAAACCAAAGCAAGAGCAAATGAACCTCTACCTCTTTTGGAAGCTGAATTTTCTCTTTTCCCAAAGCTAACAACACTACTTGTAACATGTCTATTTCATTCTTAAACCTCTGCATATCCTTCTGTCCATTCTTCACTTAGATACACTTTGGATGCTCTGTGACTATTCGGTGGAGGAGAATTCCCATTTTCAAATTCGGGTTCCACGCTTTCATCGTCTCTAGCACTGCAATTACCTGCATGCAGTAGCTTCTGGAACCCGTCCTGTATTGGTTTGCTTTTCTCATCAGTATTTTTCATGACAGCAGGAGTACCGTGACTTTTTATTTGAATTATGTGTTTCATCTTACCGGAGCAGACAAGCCACAGACTAGACTGACATGTCTATCCAATGTCTAATTTCCGATTTGTGGGATTTTGCCTCATATTGTCTGATATTTGCATATCAAACTCTTGGTCTTCTTTCACTTCAAATGTAACTACCTGCTCCCCTACTTTTTTATTTTCTGCATCATTATAAAAACTCTCCTCATTTTTGATAAACACATGTTCAATATCTAGTTTATCACTTTCAAGGTCTATTTTATTTTCACTGAAACAAAGCTTTGAAGATGACTGACAAGTGTATCCCGGGGACCCATAGTTCACGCGACGAAAAACCATTTTCGAGACTGGGTTCTTTTTGTTCAGGACATACTTGGAATACTAGAGAGACAGATACTCCAAATGCATCTTTCTCCCCACAATCAGCTATATTATTTGTTGTGTTAGGAGGTATTTCCTTTCTGTTTGCTCCTTCTTTAAGGTGATCATATAGTGGCTCCTCCTTAGGACAGATGATAATTTTGTATTTCTCACAAATCTCACCTAACTTCTGCTTTAAGTCATTTGTGATGGTTCTAACTTCTCTTTCCATTCTAATTTGCCATGTTTGATCCACATTTTTTCATACTTCTCCACACAAAGAGGCCTTGAACATACAGATCTGTCCTGTCTACCACATTCCTTATTTATTTCTGGTTCTTGAGGCAATTTTTGCAGCTGCAAAAGTGGAAGATTAATTGGGTTGATTTGATTTTCAGGTGTCTTTTCTGTCAGGGTACATGTGTGCAAAATAATATAATCCTTAACTAATCCAGTATGGATAAATAAAAGTCAGAAAATCATTAAAATTTCACTGTTAAACATCTTAATTTATATGTAACCACTCACAAATCACCAGATCACAACTAAGAAGTGAAAAATAACTTGCCTTACCGGAAAATAGGAGAAAAACATTAACTCACAAACCTAATTTTGTCACTGCTTGACTGAATTAAACAATTCATACATGTTAAATCTACCAAAAATGAATTAGATGATTTTTAATGTTATAAATGCTTCTTCCCTTAAAAATAGTTCACCTCACAATACCGTATATGGGGAGTCCCCACAGCATGTCTGTTAAGGTTTTTGGTTTTCTTTTTTAAGGACTAATATCTGGAGAACAGACAAACTTTATATGACCAGGAGCCAAACTCAATTAACACTAATCAGAAAGAGGAAGCAATTCCTAAATTTTAATGTAAATTATATATTATGATAGTGCTATACATCAATACATATTGCCTGCTTACATTCAGTTATGTGTGTGCTAGGTTGTGTCTGACTCTCTGCGACCCCAAGGACTGTAGTCCACCAGGCTCCTCTGGCCATGGGGATTCTCCAAGCAAGAAGACTTCAGTGGGTTGCCACACCCTCCTCAACCCATGCCTTCCCAACCCAGGGATCGAACCCAGGTCTCCCACATTGCAGGCGGATTCTTTCTGTCTGAGCCGCCAGGGAAGCCCGACAACACTGGAGTGGGTACCCTATCCCTTCTCCAGGGAAATTTCACGACCCAGGAATTGAAACGGGGTCTCTTGCACTGCAGGCAGATTCTTTACCAGATGAGCTACCCAGGAAGCCCCAACATTCAGTTATATTATGTTCTAATATCCACCAAAGAAAGTGGATAAAGCATTTTTAGTAATATCTACTGATTTCCCACCCTGAAAAGAAATAAATTCGAACGTTATTATTTGTACCCTAAAAACAAAGGTCCAATCTAGAAGGTTCGATTCTCTTAATAGGCAACTGGGTTGATTCTATGACCCCAATCTCTCCCTGAATGTTCATCCCTAAGTCGATTATGCCGAGATCACAGGCAGAATGAATCTTTCATCTTGACGTCAGTGACTGGCGATTTCAATGGAAAACCTTGAGCCACTGGGAATGATTTCTCTTTACATGTATCTAGGTCAGGGGCCATCATACTGTTCAGAATTTCAGCTGCTTAATCTTACGATTCAGTCTTTGATATCACCTTCTTAATCATGTAATGAAGTTATAAAAATGGAAAAAGTAAACAAGTCAGGAAATTTTTTTTCCCTCAATTCCAAAGACGAGCTATAAATTATAATAGATTCTAACAGTATTTTAAGTTGTATAATAAAAGTGCTATAAAAACTATTAAATTATTATCTATCAATTCTAAAAGGGTAATTTTGAAAGGCAATTTTATTTGTTATGGACTCTGTTACGCACTGTATTGTATTGGTAAAGCATAGAAAATGGAATTAAACCAGAAATTTAAATTTATAGTTTTACTTGCCTGTGAATCGTTATTTTCATTTCCATGAAGTTTTCCTTGTTCTTCCTCTAATATCACTTCCACATCTAGTTCTCCTGACAAATCTGCATGTTTAGTTAAAATTACTTAGAATATTTAGATAAAAGACATAATCTTTATTTAAAACAGATTTAAAATATTGTACCAAATGACAGCTTAAGTCGAAATTTATCTTCAGATGAATATTTACTTGTTTAAGAAATACTTCCAATGATCAAAAACTTCAACAAACCATCTGAGAAACACCAGATGTCACCAGGATACAGGCACACAAACACCTCAAAGCTTCATTCATGAATTCATCCAAGCATCAGCGAAAAAAACACTCAGAAACCAAACAAGGTTTCAAAATACAGGACAGACATATAAAGTCACAGTATATTCTCTTCTCTACTTCATCACAGTACCTTTTAACAACATGCCAAGCTTCAACTGCATTATTCTTCTTAGTTTACAAATTCCTCTTACTTTTTACGCTTTTATCAATTCCTTCATCTGAAATGCTTCCCTGTGCTCTTCTGACAAATGACTTTTCATCTTTTCAGACTCAACCTGCTTTGTGAAGTTGCCCTTGATTACAGCTATCTTTCCCCAGATAAACAGCTATCTCTTTCCTTGTAGCTACCTTAGTACTTTTTCTAGTGTATCTTTATAGACCTCTCTAGTGATAGATATACATCGAAACTGTAAATTATTTCTTGACATGTCTATTCTCTTGGCTTCTAGACTGCAGAGGACAAGCTGTTAAAAATCACCTTAGTATAAACAGTCTTTATTTTTTTCAATAATTAAGTGTCTACCTAGATCTCACAAAGAGTCCCAGAGTTCTAAGTATAATCCTGCTATCCACTCTCAGATGTATGCTAAATACTAGCTGAAACAAACTTGCTTCCTCCAAACTCTCTTTGTTATTTATTATACTCCTATGGTCAGAGGGAGAATGCAGACACCTTGCTAAGAGGTAGTGTTTGGCTGTAGGTTGCATAAAAGGAGTCAGCACAAGGTAGGTTTTGCCACAAACTCGAATCCGGATCCGTCAGAATGATGGTAAGGCCGTGCCCAGGTGGCGCACGGCTGAGTGCCCTGGGCTTCTGCATTACCTTGTTTGCTTTCTCTGTTTTCTGGCAGCGGAGACTGGCCTGGGTGATGGGGCATGGAATTCCCTACCAGAAACATCGCTGCGTTTTTCATCTTTTCTTTATCTGTTGCGGTCTTCTGTCCGAGTTCTGTGGGTGCTGACTGATTTTGGGTCACTGATTGGGACACCAACGGACGCCGATCATCAGCTTTCAAATGCCCGGCTCTTTGACAAGTCTCACTACTGAGGCTCAAACTAGTCGAATCCCAGTCTGAAAAATGTGAAAACAAAGTCTCCATTTATCAGGATCTGAGGAAGAAACAACTCTGACTACCTTGCACAAAGTCTTTCTTCAGAGAATCAATCCCACTTCCTCCTTCCCCTGAAACTCACTACTACTTCAGAGGTTACTCTCTCTTACCTGTCACTGTCATTCATGAAGAGATGGTACCTAGTGTGTCTCATTTCTTCTACTTTTTACTTTTCTAGTATTACTTTGATTCACTCAATCTTTATTACATACTCTGTATTTCATAAGAACTTTATTATTTTCCTTCAACATACAAATATTTTATTAACAAAATTTATCTCTAATTTATTTTATGTTTAATTTTGCATGATGATTTTGTGTCTTCTAGAGACCATGCTTTTAAAAACACTTTTAATGAATGGTACTAGTTTAATTAGTAGAAGCCTAGACAACGTATTATAAAGCAAAGACATCACTTTGCTGACAAAGGTCCATACAGTCAAAGGTCTGTTTTTTTCAGTAGTCACATGTGAGAGTTGGACCATAAAGAAGACTGAGTGCCGAAGAATTGATGCTTTCAAATTGTGGTGCTGGAGAGACTCTTGAGAGTCCCCTGGACAGCAAAGAGATCAAACCAGTCAATCCTAAGGGAGATCAACCCTGAATATTCACTGGAGGGACTGATGCTGAAGCTGAAGCTTCAATACTTTGCGCACCTGATGCGAACAGCTGGCCCACTGGAAAAGCATCTGATGCTGGGAAAGACTGAGGGCAGGATGAGAAGGGGAGGGCAAGAAGAGAAGGGGGCGGCAGAGGATGAGATGGTTGGACAGCATCGCTGATTCAATGGACATGAACTTGGGCGAACTCCGGGAGATGGTGAGGAACAGAGAGGCCTGGCTGCAGTCCATGGGGTCACAAAGAATCAGGCACGACTTAGCGACTGAACACCACACCATCAACAACTACTTTAATTTCAACGAGATGGTCTTTCCTCAATGTACATATGTCTTCAGAAGTCATTTTTAAAGCCTTGGAGAAACATTATACCCTGGAGAAGGAAATGGCAACCCACTCCAGTATTCTTGCCTCTTGCCTGGAAAATCTCTTGGACAGAGGATCCTGGAGGGCTACAGTCCATGAGGTCGCAGTGGTTGAACACCACTTAGCGACTAAACAAAAACATCATAAACTCACATAAGAAATGATAGCCTTGTGTGTGACTAATTGTTTCCATGTGAAAATAGGTAAGTCTAGGACCACACTGGACCCAAGGAGCACAGAGGGCCATGAGACAGGAATGAATACACCACAAAAAGCTAAAACTGTTAGACCTACATTTCTTAAGGGAAGTCAAAGAAACAAGCAAGAAATGTAAAAGTGAAACGTAAAACCCTGTGTCAACACAAGGGCCCCTTTATCATTTTACATCGAATCACTTCAATGGTTTAAAACTGTGGTTCGCAAGTGTCTGCTCAGAATTGCTGAAGTCCAGAGACCCATCGGGTCAGGGGGTCCAAGAAGTCAGAACTCTTTTCACAACAACACTAAACGTTACTTCCATTCTCATGCTGTTCTGAGGGCACAGTGGCGTTCTTCAGAGACACGATGTGTGATATCATAACACTAAGGACTAATGGAATTAGCAACTGTGATGGTGTGTGCTTGTATTTTAAGTTTTTCCGTTTTTATTTTCCAATACAGTGAACAATAGACTTAAACAAAGTTCCTTGGAATTCTCAATAATTTTTAGAAGTATAAAAGGATCCTAAAGCCAAAAACTTTCAGAATCACTGTTTTGAAAGATTATGTCTATTGAATTTAAGATATGATTATTTCCCCTACTTCTCATAATCAAAGACACCACAAACATACACACACACAGTCTGCTAATCAAAACATCTGATTGGCCTACATTCATCTGTGTAACAAAACTAAACTGAAATAATTATAAGTTGAAATACAACTGACATATTAGCAAGTGAAGCTTTACTCTAGGTAAAGATCAGAGTTTTTTGATATTTTGATTTTTGATCATATCTCTATTGTTCATGATTAGAACTGTCACTTTTGCCTATAAATTGAACATCCTTATAATATTTTTCAGGTATTTTGTACCTTCATCTATCACTTCAACATTCGACCATAACGAAAAAAAAAAAAATTATGACTTTTAGCATGAGTTGGCTCAGTTAAAAAGTATGATGATATGACAAATTATAAGTCATTTTACTACATACTAAAGTCTAATGTAATAATGTCCACAAAAGACTTATTTTTTCCATTTTTACCCCTAATAATAGTGTCTCTTGTTTTTCACCCTAAGTCCTCTTACATGTAGTACTCATATATGTGTCTTCCTTTTTCTACCTCTCTGTTATATTTTTTCTTGGTTCTTTTTGTTTGAAATGAAGCTGTGAACTCTAAAAGCTCCTTTCTACCCAATCAGTGGCTCATAAAAGCATCTTCTTAACAATTTTAAGCTATACTACTAAAAGAATTGTCCATATGAGTGTCTAAGAATAAAATTTTTGTTTTTCTAGAAATCATGTGCTCATATATCATCCCTTTTAGTCCCTGCCATCATCCAATGGAGTATGTAATAATGTGAATGCTTATTTTCAATACTTTGCAGTTTACTAAAGCATTTTGACACACTATTATGGGTTGAATTGTGTTCCCCTTAAATTTGTGTGATTAAGGACTAACTAACCCTCAGTCAGTGGTTCAGATGACAAAGAATCCACCTGCAATGTGGAGACTTGGGTTCTGTCCTTGGTTTGGGAAGATCCTCTGGAGAAGGGAAGTGCTACCCACTCCTGTATTCTTGACTGGAGAATTCCATGGACAGAGGAGCCAGGTGGGCTACAGTCCGTGAGGTTGCAAAGAGTTGGACATGAATAAGTGACTAACACTTTCACTAAATGTGTATGTTTAAAGACTAACCCCCAGCACCTCAGAGTGTAATCTTATTTGGAAATATAATCTTTACAGAAATGATCAAGGATCATTAAATGTGGGTCCTAGTTCAAAGTGACTGAAGTCCCTATAAGAATGGAAAATTTGGACACAGATGTACAGACAAGAGGGCTTCCCAGGTGGCGCTAGTGGTAAAGAATCTGCCTGCCAATACAGGAGATGTAAGAGATGTGGGTTTGATTACTGGAATCAGAAGATCCCCTGGATAAGGGAATGACAACTCACTTTAGTATACTTGCCTGGAGAATCCCATGGAGAAAGGAGCCTGGTGGGCTACAGTTCATGGGGTCACAGAGTCGACCACTACTGAAGTGATTTAGCATGTACTCATGTATAGACAGAAGGAAGATTGATAAAAAGAGACACAGGAAAAAGACAGACATGTACAAGTGAAGGATAAAAACCTGGAATATATCTTTCCCTCACAGCCCTTAGAAGAAGTCAACCCTGCCAATACCTTGATTTTGGATTTCTAGTCTCCAAAACTATGAGACAATAAATTCCTGTTGTTTAAGCCACCCAAGTTGTGGTACTTTGTTACAGCAGCTCTAGAATACTAATACTCATACTCATTGATGATTTCATGTCTATCATGTCTTCCATTGCAATTTTCATTCAAATATAAGTAGAAAATACCTACCAGTAATTTATAAAACAAGTCCTCTCTTTACTCCTTTGATTCTCCCTACTAATAATTGCTTATCTTATTCTTTCCTTCATTTCGACTCACTCATTCTTCAAAGCTTTTTTTTTTTTTTTAGGGAAATCTTTTTAGGAAAGGTTTCTGTTTTTCTACGGATATTAATAATAAGGAAAAGGAAAGTCTGGCAGGGAGGTTTTGAGATAAATTCTTTAGCTTTTTACTGTCTTTATGAAAGTCTTGTGGTAATGTCTTGACATTTGGAAATATATTACCAATGCACAGAAGTCTTTCTCATAGGAAATTTTTTTTTTTAATTAAAGACTACTATATGTAAAACAGATAGTAAATTCTAATGAGGATCTACTGTATGGCACAGGGAACTCTTTTTAGTTCTCTGTAATGATCTATATGGGAAAATAGTCTTTAAAGAGTGGATGTGTATATAGGTATAACTGATTCACTTTGCTGTAAAGCAGAATCTAACACATTTTAAATAAATTATGCTCCAATAATTCTTTTTTATAGTCAAATCAAAAGAATTGATGTTTTTGAGCTGTGGTGTTGGAGAAGACTCTTGAGAGTCCCTTGGACTGCAAGGAGATCAAACAAGTCAATCCTGAAGGAAATCAGTCCTGAATATTCATTGGAAGGACTGATGCTGAAGCTGAAGCTCCAATACTTTGGCCGCCTGATGCCAATAACTGGCTCATTTGAACAGACACTGATGCTGGGAAAGATTGAAGGCAGGAGAAGGGGACAACAGAGGATGAGATGGTTGGATGGCATCACTGACTTGATAGACATGAGTTTGAGCAAGCTCCGGGAGTTGGTGATGGACAGGGAAGCCTGGCATGCTGCAGTTCATGGGGTCACAAAAAATCAGACATGACTGAGCAACTGAACTGAACTGAATTCCTTTTTAATTAAAGAGAAACAAACTCTTATGTGTTGGAAAAACCATGTTATTAAAATGGGGAAGAAGGGAAATTATTTGGACTGGATGCTCCAACTTATGATGAAAGAGGGTATACACATTAGCCTAGAGAAGAAAATAGCAACCCACTCCAGTATTCTTGCCTGGAGAAGTCCATGGACAGAGGAGCCTGACTGGCTACAGTCCGTGGAGTGGCCAAGAGTCATAATCGACTGAGTAAGTACCACCACATACACTTTAGACTCTCCAAAGGGGTCCATTATTAATAATAGATGCATATCTAGGCTTTGCACAAGCTCAAAGAGTCTCACACTCCTCCCCCATCTCTTCATTACCATCCTGCTTGTACTGTTCATCCCTGCTTATGAAAATCTTCCTATTCACCATAAGTAAGTCTTCCTTCAGAAAAGTGTCCTGCCCCCCAAATAGAATTCACTGCGTTTTCATGGTCCGGGGGAGACTCGTGGGCATCCCTCTTGGCTCAGACAGTAAAGAATCCACCTGCAATGCACGAGACCTGCGTTTAATCCCTGGGTTGGGAAGAGCCCCTGGAGGAGGGCCTGGCAACCCATTCCAGTATTCCTGGTGGAGAATCCCCATAAACAGAGGAGTCTCGTGGCTCCTCTGCAGCTCATGGGTCACAGAGAGTCAGACAAGACAGCAATGAAGCAGCAGCAGCAGGGAGCCTCAGGGTTACTTCTCTGGTAGCACCACAGGACCCCCTGACTAAGGGCCCCTTCAGACTCGTCTCAGGCCCTTTCCCATCTCTGCTACTGCTGCTTTGGCCTTTGTTTAGCCTCATTTCAACAGCTTAACTCTACTTAATGCTCTGCGGTGACCTGAAGGGGTAGGAAGTCCGAAAGGGAGAGGATATGTACATTACGGCTGCCTCATTTTACTCTACAGTGAAATCTAGCACCACGTTGTAGAGCAACTATGTGCTGTGCTGTGCTTAGTCACTCAGTCATGCCAGACTCGTGCAACCCCATGGACTATAGCCCGCCAGGCTCCTCTGTCCACGGGGAGTCTCCAGGAAAGAAGATTTCCGTGGGTTGCCAAGCTTTCCTCCAGAGGATCTTCCCAACCCAGGTCTCCTGCATTGCAGGTGGATTCTTTATCGTCTGAGGTACCAGGGAAGCCGCAAAGTGACTATACTCCAATAAAATTAATTAAGAAAATAAAAAATAAATAAGTTTTCCAAAAAACAAACAAATAAAAAACAATTATTTAAATCAGGACATGTGCCTAGAACTTTCACATGTCTCTTCAGCTGGACATTGCTATGCACCTTTTGTTCTTAATGCAACTGCTACTCTTTAGTACACTCTCCTTGACCTCTCCTCTTCCCAGTAGCAGATCAAGCCCTCCCATTATGCATTTTCATAGACCCCTGTGCTTCTCTTTCACAGAACATATCTCAAATAGAATTATTTAACCTTATAACTTTTTATTATTTTATTTTTAATTGTGGTTCAAAAAACTTATCAAATACAATCATAACCAGTTTTTCAGTGTATACTTGAAAAACTTAGTTATTTTCTCCTTGATATCTCTTCCATGTGGCTGGAGTTAATGTTTATTCACAACTGTATTCCTGGCATCTACCATAGGACAGTACCTGATACTTGTTTGGGGCTTAAAAAGTATTTGTTGAATGAATAGATCCTTACAGATGTTGTTTCCTGTCAAACTTGATGACTAGAAATGTGTGCCTAGCAACTGTTAGTGACTGACACAGATACTTAGATCAAAAAGTATTTGTGAAATCATCTATTGGTTCAATTCATATATTGGTCATTTGTAACATGCCAGGCATGAGACAACCCTGTGGACATTTCTATGAAGATGACCAACAAAATCCTCACCTCTTGAAAGTTAAAACCTTAAAGATTTACAGGATAGATAAGTAAGTAAATACCTTAAGTATAAAGGAAAAATAGCTTAAGAATCTGGTATACAGTATCTGGCTAGGACTAGGGTCATGGCCACTGTATTAGTTAGCTTGGTTTGCAACAAAATACAGCAAATATTTATTTAAAAGTCATGGAGGCTGAAAAGTTTGAGTATCATATCCTGAGTCTGATGAGGACCTGCTTCTTGGCTCCTATACAGTCACCTTCTCAGATTCACATGGCTGAGTGAGAGACAGAGAGAGCTAACTCCCTTCTCTAATAAGGCCACTAATCCCATCATGAGGACTCCACCATCATGATCTAATTAACTGGCAAAGGCTTCAATATATGAAGTTGTCAGGAGACACAATCATTCAGTCTATAGCAGGACTCATTTAATATTTATTGAAAGAAGAAAGGCTACATACCATGTAGAATAGGAAGGGTCCTCTGAGGAGACAAAATTTAAAGTAGAGCTAAGAAATTAACCCCAAACATGAAGTCAGCTACACCCAGATTAAAACAAGATTCAGGCAGAGAAAAGCTTAAATTGATAGGTGCTTGGGCAGAATATAATGGGATGTGTGCAAGCAATATAAAGAAAGCCAATGAAGCTGAATTCAGTTGGATGTAATTTGAATTTGGAAGATTGGGTAGCAGTCAGATCACCTATGGCCCCATGAGCCACTGTTGAGAAGCTAGAAGGATTTGATGACTGTATCTTGGTTAGATAGAATAATCCTAATTTTATACATGTGGGAGCTGAAGCTTACCAAAGCTGAGCTGTTTGTGTGTACTTGGTCACTCAGTCATGTCCGAGTTTCTGCAGCCCCATGGACTGTAGCCCACCAGGTTCCTCTGTCCACAGAATTTTCCAGGCAAGAATATTGGAGTGGGTTTCCATTGCCTACTGCAGGGAATCTTCATCACCCAAGTATCAAACTCACATGTCTTGTGAGGCAGATTCTTTACCACTAGAACCACTGGGGAAGAGTTGCAAAACTGAGTTTAATTTACTTCAGTTACTCAGTTGTGGCCAACTCTTTGCTACATCATGTACTGTAGCATGCCAGGCTTCCCTGTCCATCAGCAACTCCCAGAGCTTGCTCAAACTCACGTCCATTGAGTTGGTGATGCCATACAACCATCTCATTCTCTGTCGTTCCCTTCTCCTCCTGCCTTCAATCTTTCCCAGCATCAGAGTCTTTTCCAATGAGTCAGTTCTTCATATCAGGTGGCCAAACTTTTGGAACTTCAGCTTCAGCATCAGTCCTTTCAATTAATATTAAAGACTGATTTCCTTCAGGTTGACTGGTTTGATCTCCTTGCAGTCCAAGGGACTCTCAAGAGTCTTCTCCAACTCTCAAGAGTCACTCAGCATCAATTCTGAGTTACTTGCTAGTAAATGACTGAGGTAGTGTTAGTCTAAGCTCTTCAATTTAAATTCATTTTTTACTCCGTTTTGTGCATGTGTACTTAGTCACTCAGTTGTGCCCCACTCTTTGCGATCCCAAGGACTATAGGCTCCTCTATCCATGGGACTCTCCAGGCAAGAATACTTTACTATGTTCCTTTTTTTATACACTCTGGCTGATAGCAATATGCTACATTAGAAAGCCCACTGAATTGTGTTGTAGGAAATCTTTTTGGGTATGATCCTCACAACTAGCTTAAAAACTAGTTAAACAGGTCATAGATAACTAGTTAAAAAAAAAAAAATCCCTCTGAGGTTTATTTGCCTAATCTGTAACATGAGGAACTTAGAACTAATGAATTTTAATATCATCTACAACAAACAAGTTACTGTCCAATCAGAGTACTAATTCAGAGTAACTGAAACTACTGCCTCTCCACATTGTATTTCCTCCATGCTATCATGCGTTGCTCCTCATTTTTAATCTATCTAGTTCAAGATGTTTACCATGATAAATTTATTAGGAATCTACTGATTTACCCAAAAGCACCACAATATTTTTGCTATAATAAATAAAATCATTTTTACAATTGATCATCCTTTTGTTCAATTGCTGTGTGGTACAAAATCTTTATGCAAAGAACAGTACATGGCAATACACTGGTAAAAAAAAAAAAAAAAAACCAGTAAAATAGGCATACTTTCTGTTTTCGTTCCCAATCTAGTGAGGCAAACATATTTTCAATCTTTTTTTAAACAGCAAACAATGACACAAATTGAGAAATTTTATCACTCCTACTCCCACATTTCAAACAGTGTAGCTCAGTGTATAAATTAAACCAAATTACTGAGTTACTCAAATTTCTTTTGTTTTAGTTTTCATCCCTCCTATATCTGGAGAAAAGCTAAGATAAGTTGGAGTGGGTATGTAGGTATATATAGTTTCCAAATATAAAACACTATGATTTTAAAATAGTGGCAGGTGAATTCAGAGCATTGCCACATTCTGCTTCTAATACAGTAAAAACAGGGGAGAGTACATGAGAACCTGTGTAATTGTAAATCACTGAATAACACCAGGAGGACAGTCTTCAAATAACTTACCGTTTCTCTTGGATTGCTGAAAAGCCTTCAGTAGCTTTGCTAAGTTTGGTTTCGGGACATGCTGGAGAAGAAAATAAGAGCTTGAAGCATAACAAGTATCAACTTGAATAAAAGAATTATAATCCCCCACCCCCCATTACTATATGATCTAACACAAAGAGCACAGGCTCTGGAGTCATTCAGATGTGGATTCAGATCCCAGTTCGGCCACCGACTAACCTGCAGGCACACTGAAACCATAATCACAGAAAACTAGCCAATCTGATCACAGGACCATTGTTTAACTCAATGAAACTGAGCCATGCCGTGTGGGGCCACCCAAGAAGGATGGGTCATGGTGGAGACGTCTGACAGTATGTGGTCCACTGGAGAAGGAAATGGCAAGCCACTTCAGTATTCTTGCCTTGAGAACCCCACGAACAGTATGAAAAGGCAAAATGATAGGATACTGAAAGACGAACTCCCCAGGTCAATAGGTGCCCAATCTGTTACTGGAGATCAGTGGAGAAATAACTCCAGAAAGAATGAAGGGATGGAGCCAAAGCAAAACAAGAGCCAGTTGTGGATGTGACTGGTGATAGAAGCAAGGTCCGATGCCGTAAAGAACAATACTGCATGTTTTGTTAGGTCCATGGAATGTTAGGTCCATGAATCAAGGCAAATTGGAAGTGGTCAAACAGGAGATGGCAAAAGTGAATGTTGACATTCTAGGAATCAGCAAACTAAAATGGACGGGAATGGGTGAATTTAACTCAGATGACCATTCTGTCTACTACTGTGGGCAGGAATCCCTTAGAAGAAATGGAGTGGCCATCATGGTCAACAAAAGAGTCCCAAATGCAGGACTTGGATGCAATCTCAAAAATGACAGAATGATCTCTGTTTGTTTCCAAGGCAAACCATTTAATATCATGGTAATCCAAGCCTATGCCCCAACCAGTAACGCTGAAATGCTGAAGTTGAATGGTTCTATGAAGACCTACAAGACCTTTTAGAACTAACTCCCAAAAAAGACGTCCTTTTCATTATAGGGGATTGGAATCCAAAAGTAGGAAGTCAAGAAACACCTGGAGTAACAGGCAAATTTGGCCTTGAGGTACAGAATGAAGCGGGGCAAAGGCTAATAGAGTTTTGCCAAGAGAACACACTGGTTATAGCAAACACCCTCTTCCAACAACACAAGAGAAGACTCCACACATGGACATCATCAGATGGTCAACACCAAAATCAGACTGATTATATTCTTTGCAGCCAAAGATGGAGAATCTCTACACAGTCAGCAAAAACAAGACCGGCAGCTAACTGTGGCTCAGATCATGAACTCCTTATGGCCAAATTCAGACTTAAATTGGAGAAAGTAGGGAAAACCACTAGGCCACTCAGGTATCACCTAAATCAAATCCCGTATGACTATACAGTGGAAGTGAGAAATAGACTTAAGGGACTAGATCTGATAGACAGAGTGCCTGATGAACCATGGATAGCAGACTACTTGTACAGGAGACAGGGATCAAGACCATCCCCATAGGAAAGAAATGCAAAAAAGAAAAATGGCTGTCTGAGGAGGCCTTACAAATAGCTGTGAAAAGAAGAGAAGCGAAAAGCAAAGGAGAAAAGGAAAGATAGTCCTATTTGAATGCAGAGTTCCAAAGAATAGCAAGGAGAGATAAGAAAGCCTTCCTCAGCGATCAATGCAAAGAAATAGAGGAAAACAACAGAATGGGAAAGACTAGAGATCTCTTCAACAAAATTAGAGAAACCAAGGGAACATTTCATGCAAAGATGGGTTCCATAAAGGACAGAAATGGTATGGACCTAACAGAAGCAGAAGATATTCAGAAGAGGTGGCAAGAATACACAGAAGGAATGTACAGAAAAGATCTTCACGACCCAGATAATCACGATGGTGTGATTTCTCACCTAGAACTAGACATCCTGGAATGTGAAGTCAGGTGGGCCTTAGAAAGCATCACTATGAACAAAGCTAGTGGAGGTGATGGAATTGCACTTGACCTATTTCAAATCCTGAAAGATGATGCTGTGAAAGGGCCGCACTCAATATGCCAGCAAATTTGGACAACTCAGCAGTGGCCACAGGACTGCAAAAGGTCAGTTTTCATTCCAATCCCAAAGAATGCTCAAACAACCGCACAATTGCACTCATCTCACACACTAATAAAGTAATGCTCAAAATTCTCCAAGCAAGGCTTCAGCAATACGTGAACGGTGAACTTCCAGATGTTCAAGCTGGTTTTAGAAAAGGCAGAGGAACCAGAGATCAAATTGCCAACATCGGCTGGATCATAGAAAAAGCAAGAGAGTTCCAGAAAAAACATCTATTTCTGCTTTATTGACTATGCCAAAGCCTTTGACTGTGTGGATCACAATAAACTGTGGAATATTCTGAAAGAGATGGGAATACCAGACCACCTGACCTACCTCTTGAGAAACCTATACACAGGTCAGGAAGCAACAGTTAGAACTGGACATGGAACAACAGACTGGTTCCAAATAGGAAAAGGAGTACATCAAGACTGTACACTGTCACCCTGCTTATTGAACTTAAATGCAGAGTATATCATGAGAAATGCTGGGCTGGAAGAAGCACAAGCTGGACTCAAGATTGCTGGAAGAAATATCAATAACCTCAGATATGCAGATGACACCACCCTTCTTACAGAAAGTGAAGAGGAACTAAAAAGCCTCTTGATGAAAGTAAAAGAGGAGAGTGCAAAAATTCAGAAAACTAAGATCATGGCATCTGGTCCCATCACTTCATGGTAAATAGATGGGGAAACAGTGGGAGCAGTGTCAGACTTTATTTTTCTGGTCTCCAAAATCACTGCAGATGCTGATTGCAGCCATGAAATGAAAAGACGCTTACTCCTTGGAAGGAAAGTTATGACCAACCTAGATAGCATATAAAAGCAGAGACATTCCTTTACGAGCCATCTAAGTCAAGGCTATGGTCTTTCCAGTGGTCATGTATGGATGTGAGAGGTGGACTGTGAAGAAAGCTGAGCACCGAAAAATTGATGCTTTTGAACTGTGATGTTGGAGAAGACTCTTGAGAGTCCCTTGGACTGCGAGGAGATCCAACCAGCCCATCCTAAAGGAGATCAGTCATGGGTTTTCATTGGAAGGACTGATGCTGAAGCTGAAACTCCAATACTTTGGCCACCTCATGCGAAGACTTGACTCACTGGAAAAGACCCTGATGCTGGGAAAGATCGGGGGCAGGAGGAGAAGGGGACGACAGAAGATGAGATGGTTGGATGGCATCACTGACTCGATGGACGTGAATTTGAGTAAATTCCAGGAGTTGGTGATGGTCAGGGAGGCCTGGCGTGCTGCGATTCATGGGGTCGCAAAGAGTCAGATACGACTGAGCGACTCAACTGAACCTTCTCATGGGGTAAGCATTATGACAGATGACATCAGAAACCCCAGATGTTCCTCTCCTTACCCCAGTTGACTGCTCTACAAATACTATGATACCCACTAGATTATTTTCTCTACAAAATGTTCTAGGAAAAAAAAAAAATTATCCCTGGGAGTTTAGAGCACTACTGAAGAACTAAGACATTTAAATTAATCGCTATATTCTGAAATTTGCTTGCCTGATTTCTACATGCATGAATTATCACTTGGGAAGGGAAATATGAAAGTTTAGATTTTAGTAGAACCTTATTTAGATAGGTTACAAGTACAAACAGGATAAGCTACTTCTATTCTGTTTGTTGAACAGCTAAAGGCAAATGATTGTTTCAATTCGGCTCCTTCGAAGAAAAAGGGAGAAAGAGCAAGAGTAAACCTGTAGGGAAATGATCATGAATGAAAGCCACAAACACACTAAACAGAAAGCCATGATCAAAAATGTTCACAACAGAGGCAGAGAGAGATGGACTTACAGAATAGACACTGAAGGAAAGTATTCTGCAAGGAAAAATTAGGTTAACAGTAAAAAAAAGCAAAAAAGGTGGGGGAGGAAAAGAAAGCAGAGAGAGACATTCCTAGTCAAGTACAAACTTAAGGGAATAAAATAAGCATAATAAGGCTTGTGGAAAAACACGTACACTTAAAATGTATATACAATAGATCACTAATACATCAGTATTCTTAAGGATATACTATGAACAAAGCCTCTGTTTTGTATGCTTTTATTAATATATAAATTACGCATCTATATTGTTCTGCAAATTTTATGAAAATATCAACATATGTTGTCTATAAAACATATACTTAAGACAGAGGCTTTTGTTCATAATATATCCCTAATATAGCAATCTGTATTACTCCAAAACTTTTTGTTTATAAATACTACCGTATTAGAGTTCAATTTTGCCACTATAAAAAGTGTCATTTGATTAGCCACACATGGTCATCTATCACAACCTGAATGTTGTAAAGTATTCCATGAGAGAGAGAAAAATTGATTAAGAAATATTCCTAACTATTCACTGGGAAAAAGAATTGGTAATCAAAATTCTGGGGAGAATGTATGGCTTGAAAAGAAACATTTAATGGAACACAAGATGGGGCGAAAAAGTCAAAAATTAGGACCTAATGCAACTGAACTATATTACCTGTAACATTACATAGGATACCGTTTGTCTCTTCATTTATTCACATTCAATAACTATTAACACGGTTCTTACACTCGAGACCTATGCTACATGCTCCAGGAGATGCACAACTGTTTCCTGAACTCCACTAGCTTACACTGACACGGGGCTCTAAGATGAACACTTAAATCACAATAACACAAAAGGTCTGAAATCTGAAGGCTTAGAATGTGACACAGGACATGGAGTAGGTCTTTTTAAAAATACAATAGAAAAAAAATCCCGAGTTGCAGTTTTATCTCACGGTTATTAAAAGTCTCTGCTTCTATGAAGGGAAAGTCGATCAGTCGTGTCAGAATCTTTGCAACTCCAGGGACTCTACGGTCCATGGAATTCTCCAAGCCAGAATACTGGAGTGGGCAGCTGTTCTCCAGGGGATCTTCCCAACCCAGGGATCGAACCCAGGTCTCCACCATTGTAGGCAGATTCTTGACTGTCTGAGTATTGCACTGTGAGTATTGCAAAAGTCATGTCCTTATGGTTTAAAATTCACAGTAAGAGTCTTTATCCTTGACCAAAATTCATAGTTCCTTCATTGTGGGAAAGCTTTTCCAATACAATTTTCCTGTCACTCTATTTTCCAGCCCATTGTTTTCTTCACCCCACCTTCATTATTCACCAAAGTTAAAAATGAAAAAAAAACAACCACCAGTCATATTTCTATAAAATAGTTTGCTCTGAAGAACGTTCCATTATAAACATAAAACAGTGAGAGGGACACCATTGCTGAATTTAAGAGTAAATACTACATGAAGCTAAATTCAGAGTACGGAAACTGATTTCACAGGAGTGCACTGTACCTTGGTCTCAAAATCTAAGACTTCATCATCTGACGGAGGCCATGAGTCAGCACCAGGTTTGTTGGAAAACCTTTAGAGCATAAACATACAACAAAAATGAGTGAGTTCATTTCTTTAAATGAAGAAAAAAAAAGCAAGTGAACGTCTGGCTATCTATGCAGTAAACGAAGTTTCTTGACATAATTAAAATTTGGCCTCTGTTTTCAAACATTTTTTTTTTTTTAGATATTTTGATGCGGACCATTTTTAAAGTCTTTATTGAATTTGTTGCCATGTTGCTTCTGTCTTATGTTTTGGCTCTTTGACCCCAAGGCATGTGGGATCTCAGTTCCTCTGACTGGAGATTGAACGCACACCACCGGCATTGGAAGAAGTCTTATTAACCATCTTAACCACTGCACCCCCAGAGAAGTCTCCAAAAAAGATGTTAGTTACCTATTTCTGCTTCCATCTCTCCCAACCTATGACATATCTAGGGAAGACTCATTCTTAGTTTCCATTAACAAAGACTGACAGCCAATATATTGGCAGAGCCTGAAAATAATATGTTTTCACCAAGTCCTAATAGCTGAACTGAAAATCTAATTGATGCACTGACATAACTTTTGTTTGCCCAAAGTGGAATAAACCTGATGACTTAAAGCAGAAGGATATGCTGTTCCTTCTCCATTGTCTGTCCCTGGTTCAGAGACTAATCTGTGTCCATCAAAAATGGCAGTCTTGGTCCTTCAGCAGGGGAATCACTTATGGAGAAGGCCCCATTCCTCCCTTTACTGTAAAGGGGATACAGGAGTCCCCCGCAATGTCTAAAACTGAAAATGGACACAAGTCAAAGAACTAATTTATATGTTTCACTTATATGCTACACGGGTACTTCTCAATTTCTGCTGAGGGACACGAGAGTGGATGTTGGAGTCAGGCAGGCCAGCTGTCAAATCACAGGTCAACTCATTTTAACCATGGAATCATGGGTCAATTCATCAACCTCCCGAACCACAGTTGCCTAATTAAGTAAAGCAGGACACAGTGATTTACGACGCTGCTCTGGTGACTCCATGCGGTCACAGACGTTGCGCACATGATGCAGTCTCTGACCCAGAGCAGGAAGCTCAACAAACAGTAGCTTCTCTTCTCTGTGTGTTCTCCTAGTAACACATACAAGTTTTAAGAATCCATCAAATCCTACCTGCTTAAAGAGTCTTCTTCAGAACTCGTATCCACTAGTAAAGAAAAAAGGAAGACACATTTTAAATCAACAAAAGAAAAATACAGACTATTAAAACCTCAAGACTGATGTTTTGTTTAAAAGTATTCCTTTGGAACCACACCTGGAGACCACACTAGAGGGAATAGTGATTGTACTATACTCATGGGCCATTAATGCCTGAGAACCACTCCTCTCCTTCATGGTCATCAAAGGCAGAACAGAAAAAGAAAGAACTGCTGATACAAGGACCATAATCCTAACCAACCTCTAGGAGACTGACAGAAAATGATACTACACCGTTAATATAATCAGTACTATAAACTGACAATAGCACACTTGAACAGCACAGGATTTCTGGACTTCCATTCCCTGGAGCAGTGAACAGAGCCTACAGGTGTCTTGCTGGGACATAACACAAATTCTCTGGCTCTTCAGTTCAGGATGAAAATGCCCTATCACAAGGAAGCGTGGTCTACAGGTGAACTTCAGAGCATGGTAAAACATAGGAAACAAAGTCTTCCTGGCCCTCTTTCCAAATGCAAGAGAAGTATGAAAGATGTAGTGATTCCAGGTTTAGCAAGGATAATCTCTTGACAGGGAGGTGGGGGAGGGTAAATGGGTAAAGGGGGTCAACTGGGTGGTGAGGATGGGGACTGGACTTGTAGTGGTGAGCATGCTGCAGGGTACACGGAGGCTGAGCATTTTTAATGTTTTAAATATCTATGTGTACATACTAATAAATGTGAAAAGGATAATCTCTTGAGACTATCACCTTCCATTGTTCAAGAGTATCTGGACCACCTAGAGCAGGATGGTCCAAACAGTGCTGTGTTCTACTGAGGGCTATCATTACATCAATCCTCCCCATTATATGGCAAAGGTTGGTAGAAATCATGCTTTTTCAGCTTGGAAGGCATTCGTCATCAGACCCTAAGCTGATGAACAAGGGGAGGGAGGGAAGGAGAGAGGAAGCTATGGACTCTGGTGCTGTTGGACAACGTTTCACGTGTGTCGTCATGATCTGATGCTGGAGGGATGACTCACGTGCAGTGACTCCACGGGGAGGGGAGCGCTGCAACCTCGAGCCTGGAGGGCAGGGGCAGTGACGTTTACATGTCTGCACCCTGTGACCCAGAACAAGGCTTAGGACACAAAAGACACTGGAAAGTTATCTCTTTGGTGAACAAATGAACAAATAAACAAGAATGTCTTCTTTGAAAAGTCTGTTTCAAAAACTATAGAAATTAACCAGGGACAACTCTATTCTATTCTGAGCATACTGAAGACCAAGACTCTATGTCATCTCTGTATCTCCTCTAACATGTAAAAACAACCTACAGAAGTTCTTTGGTGGATGTTGTTGCTGTTTAGTCACTGAGTCGTGTCTGCCTCTCTGTGACCCGATGGACTGTAGCTCACCAGGCTCTTCTGTCCATGGGACTCCCCAGGCAAGAATACTGGAGTGGGTTGCCATTTCCTTCTCCAGGAGCTCTTCCCGATCCAGGGCTGGAACCCGTACCTCTGGCATTGGCAGGCGGATTCCTTACTGCTGAGCCCCCTGGGAAGCCCCCTTTGATTAGACAGAGGTGAACTAGGTTTAAAGGTGTTCTCAGACAGCTTGTACAATGTGCTAGATGCCACATCGAGGGGACATGGTGGTGTTTTTCCTCATGTGAAGTGTGTTGGTTCTTTTATTAGAATCTGCAGAGTCCCAAGTTGATCTATTTGAAAATCTATTATGATCATCTTTTAAATAATGGCAACAGAACATGGTGTTCTTACAAAACTATACTATCATGACAATTATCCAACACACAGAAGAAAACATCTGCTTCTAATGAAGTCAACCTATCTCACTCTTTTTGGATCTGTGAGGAATAAATTTGGTAATAGAGACCTTGTTGACACAATACGCAAAATAACCGGTGCTTCTCAACTAGGCATCGCTTTTCTGAGCTGTACTATTGGAAGGTATCTTCCGAAAGTAATCTCTTCCTGGTATGCTGCACACTGGTTCAGCACTGCAGCTCTTCTTCTTTATCACTTCTTATCCTACCAGGAAGGGACTGTTGAGGTTCCCAGTTTAAACGATGATAACTTTTTTAATGAGACCAATCACTACACAGTAAGTAATAACTACTCATTCACTAAATGCAAACTATTTGTAAAAATTAAAGCTCCACTTTTATAAGAAGTCAATTTGCTATAATAGGATTACAGATGAAATATATATCATACTAACTTAAACATTTTTTGTAATGTACATAAAAATCTAATACAGGATTTTAGGGGCTGTAATTAAACACATGGAATGCTTCTCAGACAATACTGTCTCTGATGTTAAATTACCTACAATTAACTTCTTTAACAATTCTGAAGACTAGACTATTAAGAAATTAATTTAACAACACACATGCAATTTACACTAATTTTATCATAGTTTTTTGATTATTGAAATTTCCTCACTCCTACTTTATCTATGGTAGAATCACCAAGAGTAGTTCATTATTATCAGATGACGTACCTGGGTTGCTCTTTTCGGGAGGAGTTTTAGGCCTCTTTTCTTTATATTCAGAGATCAGTTGGCAAATGCTATGTGTTAAAAATGTGATAAATAATATTTTAACACTAATAGGAAAAAAAACTACCAACTATGTTAAATTCTTAGATTATTTCAGACAATGTCAGCGATAATATCAAAACTACAATTGTCCCATACATTTCAAGTTTCTAAGTTCTACCAAGTTTTATTTACCATGTATTTAAAGGAGAAAGAAAAGGAAGATGAAGTAGTCATGAACTGAGGGCAATAGAGCTCAGTAGATTAACTAGATTTAGCTCGGCATATGAAAACTCTTTCCAACTCGCAAATCCTAGCTCTGTAACCAACTGCTCTTTGTTTCGAGAGAATTGCTTCTCTTGAGTTCAAAGTCATCCTCTCCACAACTGGGATCTTACTGCCTTATTTCACAAGGGGATTAAGAGGAGGTAATGAGATAATATAGCCCCAAAATGCTTGCAGAAACAGTCAAAGAATGGAATAATTTGCTCTTGATCGTTATTGTTGGAACTACTTTGGAATTCCAAGTAAAACCAATGTGTGTTTTCTTATATGTTTAGCATTCAAGGGTCTCAGGAAACTGTTATTAATTATGGTGATTAGTGTTCTCTGTGGTTTGTAACTTAGGGAATCTCAGCTCTTATATAATTTGTACCTACATTTATTTATAAACTATGAACTCACTACATTAGGTAACATAACTATCCCCCATTATTGCAGCTAATCACACCAAGCACAGAAAACTAATCACAATCAAGACCTGGCCTGGACCACTACTCTCCCTTCTCTACCTGCTCAAACTCTCAACCAGCAGATCCTTCTGACAATGATGCTTAATCTCCATGTTCATCTCTGATGCACGTGGAAGTCATAACCCTACTCTTACAGTGGATACTGGCAAGTCCCAGGCAGGGCTTACCTCTCTCAATTCCTCTCTGAACTAACTTACTTGAGATTTAAGGAGTTCTGGTGAATGGGTTCCTTGTGAGACAGACTCAGAAAACATTTACGGTTGAGGCAGATAAATCCTTTGGAAGATTTTCATTGTTGCAGGAAACAGACCCCATGAGGGGGCCAACCCTCCATGTAACTATGGAATCTCAGGCAAGCTGACACCCACTACTCTGGGAAGGACGACAGGGAACCTATGACCCAAGGAAAGGTGCCCCCACAGGATAGAAGCTGCCTGCACCGAACAGAAAACTCTCACTGGTCATGTAACAAGTGACAGTGAAAATTCTTTTTGGCGGCAGTTTAGTGATCACGGGCGTTTTAATGTGGACACTTACATATTAAAACCACTCAGAGCAGCATATTCTTCTGCAGTCCGTCCAAAGACATCTTGAGAAAAGACGTCAGCACCTCGCTGCAGGAGAAGGCTGACGACACTCATAGACTCGTAACTGACAGCAAGGATGAGGGCGGTTCTACAACAACAGAGAGACGACGTCACCCTCAGGAAGCTGAGTGAACTCACAGAAACAGCTCGTTTGATGTGCTTTACCAAGGTAACATCTTGCCCTCCCCGTGAAGAACTGACCATTTACACGCTCAAGTGTACATCCTTGTAAATGACCTCCAAGGCTAAAACGAAGCGATGGAAAAGCAGCCTCCTGTCCCACTGCGATGGCACATAGCAGCACTTACTATTTCAAAAGTCCCTGATGGGGACTTCCCTGGTGGACCAGGGGCTATGACTCCAGGCTCCCAAGGCAGGGGGCCCAGGTTCCATCCCTGGACAGGGAACTTCATCCCACATGCTGCAACTGAGAGTTCCCACGACTAAGACCACACGCAGTCAAATAAATAAATGCTTTTCAAAAATAATATCAAAGTCCTTGATGGACAAGAAACTGTGCTGAGGTCACTTATCTGAGGCAGGTGACTATTTAAGGAACGAATCCCCCATTTCCTCCTTAGTCTGATATATCATGCTTCAAAGTCAGCTAGAGGGTGGGTTAAGCAAAGGCTATTTGCTGGCTTAAAACAAAAATATTAACAATAATGGAAATAAAAATAGTCACCGTGGCACTTAATGATGTGGACAAGCATGTGCTCTTCACTAAATGAAATACTATGTCTACGCACAGCCACCTTTGAAGGACGCATTACTATTTGTCCTTTTGTATCAGGAAACTTATTTGCTGATGATAAGTAATGTGCCCAAGGTCACAACCCTAACAGGGAGGAAAGCTAGGAGCTGAACCCAGTCTGAATCTAAAGCCCATCATTTTCATCTGTATCATCCACCTCTGACTTATCTTTGTTGAAGCAACTGTTTATCCAATTAAACCTATCATTCTTCCTTCTACCTTCATTTAGAATGAAAACATCAAAATGTACTAGAAATAAAAAAAGATAAAAACTGATGAGCCCACAGTATCTGGTGACAGTGATTACTAACCACTTTTTCTTGTTGTTTAGTCACTAAACTGTGAAGGACTCTTCTGCAATCTAATAACATAAAGTATTTTTCAAAGAAAGTAATTGAAAGCAAAGAGTCACCCAAAAGACAAAATCAAGTCCTTTATGTTTAGTATGCATCTTTTAAGGAAAAATATATATGAAGTAGAGGTTAAACAATCATTATAAAAGAATTAAGAAATTCGATACTGTCATAAGGTAAACTAAAAAGCAGAATCCATATTGTATAAAGCTAATGAAACTAGTATGAAATCCCTCAGCTCCTACAAGATCAACCAGAAAAAAGAACAGGTTGTATATGACATCACTCAGTATTATAAAGGAATATGAATCCTGCTATATATCTCTGCTATATAGTTTTTCACGACTCCCAGTCAGAATAATTGGTTTTCTACCTAACTGATGAAGTGTTGATCACAAATGAAACCTTATTAATTTAATCTTTATCTTGATGTTAGCACCCAAGAACAGCACTAAGGTTTTTAAAAAGAAAAAGAACAACTGTACCTTTTCATCTTATCAACCGCGTGTACATTTGCTTCTTTCTTTACTAAAAATTCCACCATTTGCTGTTTCCTTTCACTTATGGCCAATAATAGTGGTGTGAGGTCATCCTGTAAAACAGGAAAAACCATTTCGAATGTACCCAGTTAACCTATTTCTAAACTGAACTGAAAATCATGCAATAGAGTCTCTGAACTTAAACATATAATTCAGAAAGCAAATAAACGGGAGCCCCTCCTCCTCTTCCCCCGGCGCACCTTCTATCTCTTCAAGATGCTCCTGCTCCTGGCCTTCCCTGGGGGTCCAGGGGCTAAGATTTGAGCTCCCAAGCAGGGGGTCCAGGTTCCATCCCTGGTCAGGGAACTAGAGTCCAAGTGCCGAAACGCAAGATCCCACCTGCCACAACTAGACCCAGTGCAGCCAAATACGTCTTTTGAAAAGGGAAAGAATAAAATGCTCCTCCTCTCCCTCTTCCAAAGATGAACCACAGAGTCATTCTCTAAAACTCACTTTCAACATTTACTGGTTCCAAGGATCTTTGCTTCTATCATAGTATTTATCAGGAATATTGTAGTATTTACTTGCTCTATTACCAGTCTCAACACTCCTCCAGAGAGAATCAATTAGCTACTTGATTTCGTAGCTGCATATTTTAGGAGCAATGCTGAGGCAGGAATACATCATATTATCTGTAGCATGCATAACCTATCCAAGGATGACCAAGAGTAACCTCATGAGGTTTACAGACATTCCAATGGGAATGTTATCCTCTACATGAACATGCAAAGAGAAAGGTTGTTTTCTTTTCTTCCAAAAAAAACAACTGTGGGCACCATGTTTATCGGCTTTCTCAGCAAAGTCTCTTGAAATTTAATCTTATTCATTCTCCTTTGCTTGTTCCTTCCCCCGCCCTTAAGTTAAACTGACAGGTCAGCATTAGCTAGATGCTGTTTGATGCAGAACAACACCGCTTATCTTCAAAGACCTTTCTTGACGGCTCTCACGTGATGACCTCCAGACCTCCAGGAAGAAGCTTCCTGAATCCCAGAGTTCTGGTCTCTGTCTTGCTTTACGGCTCTTAGTGAAGGATTACAAGGTAAGTTACCAATAAATATGCACTCAGCATTTTCTCGGGGAGTTGCTCTTCTGTGAACTCTCCCCACGCTCTCTCTCATAATCCTGTGTCTCTGGGAGACTCATTCAGTGTGAAACCGCCACAACCAACTTAAAAATTCTAATTTGAAAAATTCAATCCCATCCTTAAGAGATTCTTTTAAAATACGGAATCAATTATAGATTAATTAGACTGTCTTTAAAACTTCGAAATAGTTATCAAAATAAACTATATATCAAGAATTGGAAACTCAAATGCTTATGGAGGGGGAAACCTGGTGACCTAAGTGAAAAAGCCAGGTGAGGCTGGCAAACCCGCAAAGACACGCCCCATACAGAAGGGGAGGCCTCCACATGCAGACCAAACAGTAGAATGGGCTCAAGGGGGACCAGATTTGGGTCTCTGAGAAGCCTGAAACACAGACATCAGCATGAGTTTGCTAAATTTTAAATGTTGACTCAGCTTGTGGAGGTAGGTAAGCTAAACATAACCAAGGACCACATTTGGTCTGTAGCCCATTTGTGCTTTTAAAACGTTTTGCTGTTTCCAAACAGGTGGGTATAAAGCAAATATTTGTATGTGAAAGCTTTCCTTTCTTGAGTATCATGTGGTTCACAAGAAAAGTGGGTCTCAATATGTAATAAAAATTGCTATTGACTCATAATTTTATTAAAATTAATTTAAAAAACAAGACTCAAAATTCCCACTTGAAGAATGTTTCCACTGCTTGTTAAAACTACAATCTCTTTCTAGAATTCTCCCAGATTATTAACCAAATAGTTAGTGAGTTCCTAAGACTACTGAAAGTAAATGATTCAAACAATCCCCATCTGGACTAACTTCATGGGTTTTGATGTTTAAAGCTGTCCTCTCGCTTATGCCAGGGCTCAGCAAATCTAACAGACACACTGCAAGAGTCTGTCCTGCTGACACCAAAAGAAGGCTCATGAATTACTGTTACCGCAGTCAGGAAAACCCTGTTGGTAACAAACATTGTTGACCTAATGACCTGGTTGGTAACAGAAGGTGTAAAATTCTTAAAGGGTCAGACTCTACAGATGAAGTGACTTGGCCATGAGCAAATCTCTAAAGACGCTTGGAGTGTCACTGAATAATTAGTGGTTGGAAGAAAAAGGAGTTATATCACTCAAGCCAATAGATATTGCCAAAAATGTTCCTTTTAACTTCTCAATCACAGAGGCAGAGGAAAAAGTCAGGCTAATATTGCTGCAAAGGAGGGAGCTAATGGAAGTAGCTAGCATTGATCAAACTCCAACTCTTCTATAGATTACTTATTTTTGAGATAGGTGCACTAGAAATTATACTTAATCATTCCATAGTTCTTCACCAAGGATCCTATCAGAATCTCAAGGAAATATTTCTAAATACACAAGTCCAGGCCTTCCTCGATTTATTCCATCAAAATCTTCAGGGAACAGCCTAGGTTTGTAAATTTTTTTTATAAACTTTCCCAACGGATTGTGGTTTTCACCAGCACAATCTAGCTGAGAATTAGCCCAGCAAACATTCCAGTCTCATCTCTAACCCACATGGCCAATCCCTTCTCTTACTTGAGGCTTTGAAGAAAAAAGAAAAGTGTAAGAGGCAAGAGTCATCAAAACAGAATTAAATTTTCCTGGGTAAATAATGGTAGAACAGGGACTAATAAACACAAAAGGCAACCTGATCTCATTGTTTATAAACCCCTTCCTTTCCATCAAGACCTTCTAGATTGAGAGCAGAGTCTAGACTCTTATCTAACTGGCTGTTTCTGCCAGAATAGGATAATAGTTCTGTTCAATATTTGTTCTTCTCTCTTCTTTCCAACTTAATCACCACCTTTTCACTGCTGATCTGATTTCTGCAGAGTCTTCCTAAAACTGATACCTAGACAAGTCTCCAACTCATTCAATCTCTTTCTCAAAATAACAACTATTATACCTGAAACTGAAAAGCACCTTAGCAAAATATATAAACTGAAGGGGGAAAACAACAAAACCAAAACCTCAGGACTTCTGTGGTGGTCCAGTGGCTGGGTCTCAGCGCTCACAGTGTAGGGGGTCTGGGTTCCATCCCCGGTCAGGGAACTAGACCCTGCATGCTGAAACTAAGACCTAGCACAGCCAAATACATAAAAAAAAAAAAAAAAAAAAAAAAAAAAAAAAAACCCTCTTCTTGGCATTTCCCCAACTGCCAAAATTCCAGCCTGCTCTGCGTTTTTCAGCTGCTCGCTCCTTTTCCTTTCCTTTTAGCCTCTGAAGCCTTGGGCAATGAGAGAGAAATCATTTTTATATAAATCATTTTTTTCATAAAATTGGAATGTGTTAACAACAGCAACATTTCTATTATGTTGTCAAATGCTTGTTTGAGTTTTAAGACAAAGTCTACTTCCCCAAGGCAAATTTTGCATTACTGTGTTATTTTAGACTAATTAGAAAAAAACTTTTTTTTTTTAAAAAGGGAAAAATACTTGGAAAAAGTTTTACCTTTAACAATTGCTGTGTTATCACAAATATCTGCCATAAACACAAAAAAGAACGCTTTGCCCTCTAATGCTTCTTGAGTAATATCGTGATTTAAAGTGACATCGTAGACAATCAAGTGCTTTCAAAATATTTTCACTCAGGGAAGGCTGGAGCTTCCAAACAAGGAAAACTGAGCCCAGCTGTGAGAGTTGGGGAGCTCTCTCTGCAGCTCCTGGCGGGGCTGCAGCCACAGGAGAAAGAGCAGGAGTGGCAGCTTCACCATCACCAGGTCCCCACACTCAGCTGCAGCCCCGAGCTTCACCATCACCAGCTCCCCACACTCAGCTGCAGCCCCGAGCTTCACCATCACCAGCTCCCCACACTCAGCTGCAGCCCCGAGCTTCACCATCACCAGCTCCCCACACTCAGCTGCAGCCCCGAGCTTCACCATCACCAGCTCCCCACACTCAGCTGCAGCCCCGCCGAGCAGCCCCCCAGGGCTGTGTGGGAGACCCGAGGTGTGTACCTGGTGAACCAAGTGGTCACCAGCACAAGTGAACGCCCTGGCTGGTATCAAACATGACCTGACCCACTTCACCGGATCTCAGAACAGGGGTCCTGGAGGGCTCAGGGCTCCAGGCCTGCTGCCTCCCTGGCCCACTTGCACCCCCCAGCTCCCCCTGCTGGGCACTGGTTCTCCTTCCTCCTACCCCCATCCCTCCCCCAGCAGCTGTGCCCATTCCCTGAGCCCCTGGAAGCAGCCACCCACCACATCACTTCACTCTCCCCAGGCCTTCATTCTTTGTAGGACTTGAGCCTACCACCCATTCCTGAGCACTTTCTAGTGGGAAAATCTTCCTTCTGGGGTAGAAGGTGGCTGAGAGAGACAGCGTTGCCCTTTCTGTGGGCTCTGACATGTTCCACCCAACCCCTGACTTGGCTTTGGAGTTGTTTCCATGGTAACAGGGCCTGCTGGACACTACTCAGTCTATCTATTTATATCCTGTTATCAATAAAACACTACAGTTTAGAAAAATGATCTGCCAATATTTTGTCAATAAAGTTAGTTGAGCTATACCTCGTTCCTGGCTTCTATATTGGCGTCATAGGAAAGCAGCTTTGCTGCGAGTGATATATTCTGGCAAAAGACAGCGTGGTGGAGCGCGGTGTTGCCATTGGCATCCGTGAGGTTTGGGTCGGCGCCGTGCTCCAGCAGGAGAGTCGCGCACTCCTCCTCTTGGCATTCTACGGCCTGTCAGCGTTGTGCCAAGAAACAAGAGTGTGAGTTCTAGGAATTCAAAGGAAATAGCCCACAAGTTCACCAGTTCCCTCTATTTCAACGAGATCAACTCATTGTTAGTCTCAGTGGTTAAATCACACCCGTCTCATGTGGACACGGGTCGCTGCCCCATACCTTCATCAGCGCGGTCCTGTTTTCACTGTCACAGAGGTTAAGCAGGCATCTTCTCTTCAGGAGGAAGGCCACCACCGCGGGATGGCCATTGGCACAGGCCAAGTGGAGGGCAGTCCTACGAAAGCAAGACAAGTTCTTAGGAAAATGTAGTGTAACTGTTTCAAAACAAACAACTCTCTGTGTGATTGAAAACACTCAACAGCATAGTACTCGTATGCCTCTAAAACAAATATTTCATTTTCTTCTGGAGAAAGAGCAGGATATTATTCGTTTAGCTCCTCTTGTTGCCGCTACTGCTGCTAAGTCGCTTCAGTCGTGTCCAATTCTGTGCGACCCCATAGACGGCAGCCCACCAGGCTCCGCCGTCCCTGGGATTCTCCAGGCAAGAACACTGGAGTGGGTTTAGCTCCTCTTACACAGTAATGAAAGAACAGGCTACTTGAATAGAATGCGCGAGACCTTGAGATTCAGCTCAACTGGAGTTTAAATTTGACTTTGTCACTTATTAGCTGTCGCTCACCCTCTCTGTACCTCAATTTCCTCACCAACAAAATGAAGAGAGAGGAGTGGTTATCTCACAGGACGGCACTGCGATGCTTAAATGAGACCCATGCACAGGGTTTAGAACTGTTCCCGGCATAGATAACAGCTAGTAATTGTTAGATTATATTATCATACTTACTACTACTACTACTACCTTACAAGGACAACATCTGAATGAAGTCAAAGGACATTACACCTCCTTTGCAGATATGTTTAGAGGATTAGAGACAACATTGTACTTCGATGATTCTAATATGCTCCTTTTCTCACATTTTAACGTCTCTGACATTGGAATATAATTTATAATTCACAGACATTACAACTGTAAATTGTAGCATTTTTGTTTGTTCATTTCTCATCTTTCCGGTTGTCTAATAACCATGAGGGGTTTTCGTCTAGTTTCCTTAGAGATGATGCATATTATATATTATTATATAATACAGGTGCACAACACAGTGATCCCCAACTGTGAACGGTTACACCGCATTTAAAGTGACTATAAAATATTAACTATATTTCCCATGTTGGACAATATATCCTTGTAGCTTGCAGGATTTTAGTTCCCTCACCAGAGATCGAACCCTGGGCCCAGAGCAGTGAGCCTTAACCACTGGACGGCCAGGAAATTCTCAAGATTCCCTTGACTTCTGAAAAGGCTGAAAGTTGTCGCGGGATACCAATCCTCACAAAAAATTCTACGTTAAATTGAAAGTGACAAATAGTTTTTATCTGTGCCACATTCCTATGAGTGCCAGAAAGACAAGCCCTGTCTGCTCATCCGACTTCCCTACAGACAGCTTGCTCTACAGACATTTTTAAATTTGGGGGGTTGCTAAATCAACTTGCAGATTTCTGGTTTTCTTCTTTTTCTTTTTTGGTGCCGAAACCCAGGAAACTCCACAATTCTTGGCTTTGAAATCACTCTTAGAAAGGTCCTTGGGGTGGGATATATGTATATTCCCAACCGATTTATGATGTTGTACAGCAGAAACCAACACAACATTGGAAAGCAATTACCATCTAATTAAAAAATATTAAGGTTAATAACCAGTAGAACTAGAAAAAAAAGAAGGTCTTTGTCAGTGTGCAAAATGTATAAGTAGGAATTTCAGTTGTCTTCTGGTACTTTTCTCACTCTGTGTGTTTAAAATTTTTGATCCATACTCCATTCGAAACTTTTTGGGGAGATAAAAAAATCTAGTTACTTTTATCTAAATAGTTACCAGGTTATTTCTACACCATCTACACACAATTTATCTTTTCTGATAGAAAATGTCATCCAGCAAATTTTGATATCTAAAAGGGCAAATCTTTGCCTACTACACAAAACTTTTAATTTCATCACAACAATTAAAGACAGCATGTCTAACCCAAAATCTTTAAAACCACGATCTGTGTCTTTAGTTTAAACATGGAAAGACCATATACCCTAGGAAAATGTCCTGCTCTTCAAGGACACAGCCAGCTTCCTACTTCAAAGCTGTCTTCTAAGGTCCTTCAGCAAGGAACATATACACATAAGCGTACACTGATATAAAACAGATATTGCATTGTATCTGAAGAATTTTTAATCCAGAAGTTGACCTGCCATGGAGATTATTTTTTCACTATGTACTTTTCTGTAATATGTAACATTATGGTATAAAAATGTGTACATTAAAAATAAGATGCCGACAACATCAAAAATCTGTCCACTGTCAATATCCACAATGGATGATCAGTGGGAAGAATTTTCATAAATCACATGAGAAAAACAATGTGAGAGCTAGGGAGTTCCAGAAGATTTCTTGAGGGCTATAGAACTTGAGAGCTCTTACTCAAGAGGAGATCATGTTAACGCATGCATAACAACAAATGAAGAGGAGGAAGAGGAAGAAGGAAAAAAGATGCTATTCATGTTTCATTTCAGTTCTGTGATTACTGACGTTCAGTTAAATAACTTTGAAACGACCAGTAAAGTGCTCTATAAGGGGAATTATTAGCAGATCTGAAAGTAACTAAGGCTTTTGCAGCCTATCAAGTCTGTGGGGCGCTGGATCCAACAAAGGTGTCTGTAAGCTTTGGAGGGGAAACTCACAGGAGGGACCTCTGCCAGGCCCTTCCTCCCCGCTTACCTGTTCCTCTTGTCCTTCTCATTCAAGCCATTCTCTCCAAGCAACAGGACCTGCTGCACTTTAGCTACGTTGCCTACGCTGGCAGCTTTGTGAATCTTTCGGAGGTCCTTGTCTCGGATGTGGTACCAGGGCTGGAAGCTGGTTTTATGATGACCTCTGTCTCTCCCCAGGCTGATGGAGGAGCCGAAGGGTGACACGCCCTTCTTACTCCTGAAGCCAAAAAGCTTCTTCATCGCAGAGCCTACAGACTCCAAACACACCTCACCTCCCCCTCGGCTCTTCGCAGTCCCCTAAACCCAACACGAGCACTAGAGGTAAGCCAGAGCCGTCCCGCCACAACCTCCCAGCTGGGAAGCTCAACGGTTTGGAATCTTGCATCCCAGAATGATCGTCGCTAAGTGACGCCTCTAAACACACTGCCCGTGTGCCAGAATGCCCAGTGTGCATGTGCAAGAACTGGAAACGCATTTTTTGAAAGAAACAAACAATATCAATAAACCCGTACCTAAGGTAAGAAGGAAAGAGAGGAAACTGAAAGAAACAGAAAGGAAAGTGACATTACAACAGATACCTTAGAAGTAAAGGAGCATAATCATAAGGGACCATTATTATTGATGAACAATTGCAAACTGGAAAACCTAGATAAATTCTGAAAAACATACAATCTGTCAAGACTAAAACAAGAAAAAGTAGAAAAACTCAACACTCCAATAAGAAATAAGGAGATTCAAATATTAATTAAAAAAAAAAAACCTCCCAAAAGCTAAAAGCTTAGGACAAAATGGATTCAGAGAGCAATGCTACCAACATTCAAGTAAGAAGTAAAAGTAAGACTACGCTGAAAAAACACTTGAAAAAATTCACAACCCATTCATGATTTTAAAAAAATACAATAAAATAGAAATATCCTCAATACAATAAAGGCCATTTATAAAAAGCATGAAAAGTGAAAGTGATAGTCGCTCAGTCGTGTCTGACTCTTTGCTAAGGCATGGACTGTACACTCCATGGAATTCTCTAGGCCAGAATATTGGAATGGGTAGCCTTTCCCTTCTCCAGGGGACCTTTCCAACCCAGAGATAGAACCCAGGTCCCTCGCATTGCAGGCAGATTCTTTACCAGCTGAGCACCAAGCAATCCCAGGAACACTGGAGTGGGTAGCCGATCCCTTCTCCAGTAGATCTTCCTGACCCAGGAATCGAACCAGGGTCTCCTGCATTGCAGGTGGATTCTTTACCAACTGAGTTAACAGGGAATCTAGCCTACTTGGGGAAAGAGCGTCTGATAGGAGGAAAAGCAGGGACCAAGAAGCTTTGACCAGAATGGTGAGTAGAGGAAGGCTAATGATGAAGGATCTCGACTGAAGAGGAGCAGGACTCAGGCCTAAACATTTCTGCCTGGACAAGACAAAGTACCAGTGGACCAGGGCCAAGGCATGTGCTGCCGGGGAGGGGACAGAGGGGAACCCATCTCCTGGTTCCTCCAGCAGAAGCTGAGGAGCTGCTCCCCTCAGGGAAGGTTAAGTAGCCTCACCAAAGCCATCTGACAGTAAGTGATGGATCCAAGGTGGAAAACTCAATCGTCTTTCCTACTGCATAGCACGGGCCACTCTGATCAATGGTATGTGGCAACCTTGGATGGGAAGGGAGTTTCGAATGAACACTGGAGTATGTGTATCTTTTTGAATTAGTTTTCTCCAGATATATGCCCCAGATTGGGACTTCTGGATCATACAGTAGTTCTATTATATTTTCATCTTTTTAAGGAACTTCCATACTGTTCTCCATAGTGGCTGTACCAATTTACAGTCTTACCAATAATGTAGGAGGGTTTCCTTTCCTCTATACCCTCTCCAGCCTTTATTATTTGTAGACTTTTGGATGATGGCCATTCTGACCAGTGTGATGTCATACCTCATTGCAGGTCTGTCGTGCATTTCTCTGATAATTTGTGATGCTGAACATCATTTCATGTGCCTACTGGCAATCTGTATGTCTTCTTTGGAGAGCTGTCTATCATGGTCTTCTGCCCATTTCTATTTTTTATTTGTTTTGCCAATTTTGAAACTGTGTTTTTGGTTTTTGTGTTTTTTTTTTGACATAGAGCTACAAGAGCTATTTGCATATTTTGAAGATTAATCCCTTGTCAGTTGCTTCCTTTGCAAATATTTTGTCCTTGTTAGATTTTTGTTTGGTTTATTGTTTCCTTTGGTGTGCAAAAGCTTTTAAGTATAATTAACTCCCATGTGTTTATTTTTGTTTTTATTTTCGGTACTCTAAGACATGGATCAAAAAGGATATTTCTGCAATTTATGTCAGAGTGCTTTTTTTTTTGGCTGTGCCATGCAACTTATGGGATCTTAGTTCCCTGACCAGGGATCGAACTCAGGCCCACAGCAGTGAAAGTGCCGAGTCTTAACCCTTAGACTGCCAGAGAATTCCCTCAAAGAGTGTTCGGCCTATGTTTTCCTCTAAAAGCTTCCATGTAGGTCTTTGATGCATTTCTAGTATACTTTGCTGTATGGTATCAGAGAATGTTCCAATTTCATTCTTTTATGGATCTGTCCAGATTTCCCAGCTCCACTTATTGAAGAGGGTTTTCCGCACTGTCCATCCTTGCCTCTTTGTCATAGGTTGAGCAACCATAGGTGCATGGAGAGAAGAGTCCACATTATGTTGTTGAGTCTTCCTACCCCAGATCTGAGCTTTCCATCTCTTCCAGTGGCTTAAGGTTTTTCTCATTCAAGCACATACGGTAAATGTGCAGACAGATGGAGGGGAGGGGGCCTGCAGCAGCCTCAGGAGAGCGGTTGCCACCAGGAAGGGAAAAGAGGTTGGCTGCAGTAGAACAGGGACTGGGCTTCTGTCCAAGATGTTGTAACAATGTTCTTAACACATCTGCATGTTTATGTAATACATATGAATGTTTCCTATAGAACTATTTTTCTATATGTTTGAAATATTTTAGTTTAAAAAATATTTAGAAGTTAATCTATTTTAATAGAAAAGGATTTTATTGCAGATACAGTAAATTCATATTACAGTAGTTAATTCTGATCAACCAAATGATCATAATTTATGTATATCTTGAATATAAAACTGTACTTTTTTCCTGGTTTTTAACATATAATACACTTTGCAGTGTGATGACATTTCAGTGAGGAAAAGATTGCATTCACAATGGATACGATACCATCCTCCCTGAGTCCACAGCTCTGAAACACCAGCACTGTCTAGACCTCCCTCGTGGTGGAACAGGCCCTGACAAAAAGGCTTCCTTCCTCTATCCCTTATCGCTAGTTGAAAGTCACAGAAAGTGTAGCGTTTCTGGAGTGTCTACACCGATCCACCATCGAGAATGCCAGAGACTAAACCCATAGAACTAACAGTGCAATGGTAAAACTACAGAGCCCTGACTTCACATTTTAATCTCTGTAGCCAAGGTCAGAAGTGCAAGATTAAAATTGCTTTATTTTACCATTTACCTTGCTGAGAACCCCATAATCTGGTTTGTTTTTCAGTAGCAAAATTCGGAATGTAACTCTGGAAGTTACCCAAGGACCACTAAAAAAAAAAATAGTCCTCTCCAACATGTTTCCCAGGCATTTGGCACACAACCCTTCATTAAATGCTTGTGGGGTAAACAGAATCACAATCCTCATTTATCCAGGGGTGTACAGCCAGTGAGCCACAATAAGTTACGGTGTCACAGTGGTTTACTTTAATAGACGTTCCTTCAAAATGAACGCCAGGAAGAAAAGCAGTCTAAACAGCGAGGGAAGCTTCAGCAATCTTGCTGAGGAGTTTGCTGAGAGTTCTAACTTTTCCGTCCAAGAATCGGGACTTTTTCTCAGTGCCTCGTTGCTTCTCCTCAGTGACTTGAAGCGCTTTTGTCAGGTGGGCATTTTCCACATAGAGCTCCTTGAGCAGCAGATCAGATCCTGTGCTCTTTTCAAACTGGAGAGGGGAGAAAGCCACAGTGTACTGTACGTCTCACGCAGCCATGCCACGCCACCAGCTCTCCCTTCCTATTCCTCCACACGCGTTCAGACTAGCTTGGGGAACCTTACAAATCAGAGACATGTTGGATGCAATGACAGGTTTTGTTATCCTGGCATGAGAGAGGAAACTGACGAACTATGTGGTAGAGAAAATTTAAGCCACCTTTGTACAAACTGGGTTACCACGAAATGAAGACAAGAAGACCCAAATCTGGAGGCCTCCAAAAGACAACGAGGAAACTGTCAGGAGCACCCAAACTGTTTGGCTTATCTCAGCGGGCTCTGCAGGCCCACCATGTCAGCAGGACGCGCTGAGGCTCCTTGGGTGCCGCCCACACGACACCGACAGGGGCTCCAGCGATGGGGACACAGGACACACGGTCAAGATGCAAAGACGCAGGGGTCCCGGCTTTGGGCTTTGACAGTCCCCGCTGAGTTCACTCACTCAAGTAGCTACTGAGCAGCTCTGCGGGCCAAGTGCTGCCCGGCCGCGGCCCTGCTCCCACAGGCACGTGTTCTAACGGGAGGAGCCAGCAGAGCACGCAGCGTCAGCTGGTGTGTTCAGAGAACCCGGGCGGGAGACACACGGTGAGTCTGAGGTGAACAGACAGCCCTGAGAGGAGCATGGGGGACGTGGGGGAGGCTGCCTGGGTAAACCTCCCGGGCAGAGGCCCCCACATGCGGCGGTGACAGGAACGGCCAGGAGGCCCGTGAGGAAGGCAGAGCTGCCACGCCGGCTGGGCAAGGGCCCAAGGGGAAGGGGCTAGGTCCTGCAGAATCTCGAGGCCACCAGAGAAGCCACTATCTACTCTGAGGATGTACCCCTGGCATGTAGGAGCCTTAAGATTTACTTGGGGTTGAGGTTTTGCCAAGAGTGACTGGAGGGTAGTGGGTTCACCAAGAGCCGGACGGCCGGGAAGGAAAGTGAGGACCTGGGGACAGACAAGGCTGGAGGGTGGCGGTGCGGGCAGGGCAGGGGCTTCACAGATGAGGAGTGGGGGTCTGGAGCGGGCAGCCTGCACAGAGAGACTAGAACTGGGGACCCGCGGCCCAGGGCCCTCCAGATAAACCACATTTGGTCCCTGTGTAGAGAAGTATTTCCACAGATGCTCACATTTCACTTCCCGGAGCACCAAGCCGACCTCACAGGACAGCAAGGCCTCTCTCTCCCCTCTCTCCCTGCCCTCCTCTCCCCTCCTCAGCACTTCCGCAGGACACAGGGTTCTCTTGGGTCCTGTCTCCCTCATTAGTTACCCAGTCGCCCAAATGCGGCGTCCCTCACTCATCTGTTCCTTCAGCTCACCCACTTTCTCTTGGAGGAGCACTTCCATGTTCTTCAAAGTCATCTCCACCTCCTCCACCTGCTCTTCTGTTGCTTCCAGCTGTTTTTCATGTGCTTCCTGAACAAGAGGAGGTTAGAGATCAACACGGTTCACTTTAAAACGAATCATCTCAGGCTTCTTTACTTTAGAATGGAAATCAGCTGAAGTAAACAAAATCTGAGCATCTGGCTAACCTTTCATCCATAGGGAGGGATCATCAGAAATGTCTCACAAGCTACAAAGCTGCATTTCTCACTGTAGTGTGAGCAGATTAGAGACTTTTTGTCGTAGGATTTTAATCCTACATGACTCAAAGTTGAGTTTCCCCCAACATAATAGTCTTTCTCGAGGATCTCTGACTAAATTTCCTCTGTCAATAATCTGTCCTAGCTTAAATGTCGCTCCAGCATATCGTGGCTGCATAATGCTATAAGGCCATTCTTCGTTAGAATTTGTGTTTTACAACTGTCAGATTTTACCCACCTTTCCTATCTTGCACAAATTCTTTCCTCAGGAAGGCACCTGGCCCTCTGCCCCTCCTCACCCTCCCACTGACCCATGAACTTTGAGGACCCAAATGTGCTTCCCAGGCTCGCGCTTTGAGGTGCTCACTCACTGATGCCTGAGAGACTGCTCTGAGGTGGGAACCACTGCCTCCAGAGGTTCAAAGAAACCGGAGCACAGAGGGCTAAATCACTCACTCAGTTAAATCACTCGGCTCAGGTGGTGGAGCCAGGATCCAGTCCCCTGCAGTGCATGCTCTGAGCCACTCTTCTGCTGCCCTTTTAAGGCAGCAACTCTGTTTCTCCATGAGAGGCTGGCACACAGCAGGGCTCCCCAAGTCCGTGCTGTCACTGTGCTGATCCCATGTCCAACCAGCCCCCTACTCCTTGCTGCTTTTGAACACGCCAAGCGTAGCCCACCTCAGGACCTCTGCACCTGCCTGCACTCCTGAAGAGCTATCCCTTTCCATCTCTCTGCTGGGGCCCTTCTATCACCACCTTTCAGTTCTGGAACCAGGTCACGTGTGTGGCTGGCTGCAGACACACTCAGCCAAGAAAACAGGCTGGGGGACTTCAGGGTCGGCCACTCAAGACTCACCAGTTCCCAGCAGAAGCCGTGTACCGTGGCTTCCATAAACATCCCACGTGGCGGGAGGGCTGTCGGGCCGTCCTCCTGTTGGCACCTGGGCAGCTTGTGGCTAAGTCACCAGAGATCGTACTCACCCCCTCCGTCACCCCCAGCTGGCCCCCCAGCCCTGTCCCCACTCACCTGCGCCTCCTCCTGGAGCTGCCAAGCTGCCCGCTGCTCCCCTTCCAGCAGCTGCTGCAGCTCGGCCACGCGGCCTGTGGGCATGCGCTGTGCCATCTCCTCCTGCGACTGCTGCACCCGCTGGGCGTGCTGGGACCGGGCCAGCCACAGCTTCTGGGTGGCTCCATACAGCTGCCGGGGAAAAGGCACAGCAGTTGTGGGGTGACTGCCCAGACCTTCAGGGTCACCACCAGGCACAGAAAACTGCATCTCTACCTGGTAGGCCACCCCACAAGGTAAGGGCGTGTCCAGGAAAGCTCACGATTTCTAAAGAGTCCATTTATCTGATGCCCACACTCCATTTCCTGGTAGTTCAGACGGTAAAAAATCCACCTGCAATGCAGGAGACACAGGATATGCAGATTTGGTCCCTGAGTTGGGAAGATCCCCTGGAGGACGGCATGGCAACCCACTCCAGTAATTTTCCCTGGAGAATCCCACGGACAGAGGAGCTTGGCAGGCTAAAGTCCATGGAGTCACAAAGAGTTGGATAGGGCTGAGAGACTAACACAAACTCCATTCAGGGATGCTTCTGCACCTGAGAGCCTGGAAGCCCTGCCTGTAGCCCTCCCAGTGACCTCATGCCGGATCCTGGGAGGATCAAGTTATTCTGTCCTGTTTACCACCTGGGTTCTTTGCTGGGTTTAATTCCTTCCATAACGGGACCCACACCAGCCGCGTACAGCAGCCTCCCTCTAAATGTAGAGCTGACACTCCTGAGACGGAGCTTCACACAAACCATGCTTTGCTCCTCTGCTTTTCCCTAGCAATTTCTCTGGAGGCTGAGGGTCTGAAGCCCTCTGAGCCTAGGAGCAGTGTTCACGCACAGCTAGGCGGGGGCATCACTGTCGCCCCAGGGCGGCTATTCCCACCTTATCACCCAGGCTCGGGGAGAGGCAGGCAGCGGTAGGAAGACACAGATGGGAACTGCAGCCCTCTCCAGGGTACAGCAGGTGTCTGAGAAACCAGAGGCGACAAAAGCACTCCCAGAGTGATTGGGAAGTCAGCAAGGACACAGGTCGGCAGCTGAAAATCTACTATGCTTCTATGTCCTGACAGTGAACGTGCAGAAACCCATGTGAGAAACAAAACCCCATTTCCGCGCCGGCCTGGAAAGAGTTTGGAAGTCGTGACTCCCACCCTCCCAACAAGAACAAAGAAAAAGCTGAGTAACTGAGAGTCAACAACACTTCTGAGATCCATCAGAGAACTGAAGTCACGGGGCAAACCAATGCTCTGGAGACCGGAAAGAAGAACAGGTGAAGAGCATCACAGCTCACCAGGAGTCAAAGGCTGGAGGCCTAATCAGAGTGGCTGCTGTGGGTTGAACCGGGCCCACAAAGTCACCGATGTCTGGAGACAAGGCTGCTAACAGGTCACTAAGGTTAAATATGCTCACAAGGTGGGGTCCTCATCCAATGGGACAGTGACTTTATAAGGAGACACAGTGAGAGGGGGCTGCCCACAAGCGTGGAAGAGCCTCATGGGAACCAAGACAGCCCCGCCTTGATCTTGGCCTTGAGAAGGTTGGGAAACAAACTCCTGTAGTTTAAGCCGCCTGCTTGTGACATTCTGTACGGAGTCTGAGAAGACTAGGACGGCGACTGTTCTGAAGACACAGAGCGTTCTGCTCTCTGCCCTCAAGGGAAACCTCCTTCTCTACCAGGCCGGAATCAGTGAGGGGAAGGAGATAACCAACTAGAGCCCACTCTAGCTGTTCTGACTCAGTGTCACTCACCTACTGGAGTGGCTAAAATAACAGCGACAACACCCAGTGTGGACAGGGATGTGGGGCAACTGGACCTAGCATACACTGCTGGCGGGAACATAAACTGTTAGTAGCCGCTCTGGATAACAGCTGGGCCATTTCATATAAAACTAGACATGCAACTGTGGTGCAGATCAGCAATTGCTCTCCTGGGCATTTATCCTGTGAAATGAAAACCTACATTCACACAAACACCTGCCTAGGAATGTTCATTGCAGCTTCTGTGACAGCCCAAAACTGGAATCAGCCCAGGAGCATCAAGACAAGTTGGTTCTAAATTGGGAAAGGAGTACGTCAAGGTTGTATATTATCAACCTGATTATTTAACTTATATGCAGAGTACATCACATGAAATACTGGGCTGGATGAAGCACAAGATGGAATCAAGACTGACGGGAGAAATATTAATAACCTCAGATATGCAGATGATACCACCCTTATGACAGAAAGCAAGAGGAACTGGAGAGCCTCCTGATGAGAGAAAGAGGAGAGTGAAAAAGTTGGCTTAAAACTCAACATTCAGAAAACTAAGATCATGGCATCCAGTCCCATCACTTCAGGGCAAATAGATCGGGAAACAATGGAAACAGTGACAGACTTCATTTTCTTGGGCTCCAAAATCACTGCAGATGCTGACTGCAGCCATGAAATGAAAAGACGCTTGCTCCTTGGAAGGAAAGCTATACTGGCCTATATATCCATATATCTAGGCCAACCTAGACAGCATATTAAAAAGTGTACAAAGGTCCGTCTAGTCAAAGCTATGGTTTTTCCACTGGTCATGATGGATGTGAGAGTTGTACCATAAAGAGAGTTGAGCGCTGAAGAATTGATGCTTTTGAACTGTGGTGTTGGAGAAGACTCTTGAGAGTCCCTTGGACTGCAAGGAGATCCAACCAGTCCATCCCAAAGGAGATCAGTCCTGGGTGTTCATTGGGGGGACTGATGCTGAAGCTGAAGCTCCAACAGTTTGGCTGCCTGATGCGAAGAATTGACTCATTGGAAAAGACCCTGATGCTGGGAAAGATTGAAGGCAGCAGGAGGGGATGACAGAGGATGAGATGGTTGGATGGCATCACCGACTCAATGGACATGAGTTTGAGCAAGCTCTGGGAGTTGATGATGGACAGGGAAGCCTGATGTGTTGCAGTCAATAGGGTTGCAAAGAGTCGGACACGACTGAGTGACTGAACTGAACTGAAGACAAGCTGTGGGACATTAACGCCTTGGAATACCATCCAGTGACAGGAAGAAAGAAACTGTGGACACACAGCAGGGAATCATGCTATGTGAGGAAAGGCAATCCCAAAGATCTCATTCTGTATGAGTCCTTTTCTGTCACTTGTGTAACGACACAATTCTGGAAATGAAGGACAGTTAGTGGTTTTCAGGGGCTGAGGCTGGGGTAGGTGGGCAGGAAGATAGATGGTGGACGTAGTTGTGAATAAACAATATGAAGGACCTTGTGGAGCTGCAGCTGTGGTTGTGGAGACATGAACCTGCACAGGGAATAAAACCGTGTAGACCTGACACCCACATGAGTACAGAAGCAAAGCTGTGGAAGCATGTGGCCTTTCTGGGTGGTCCCGTGGTTAAGAATCTGCCTTCCGAGGCAGGACACTGGGGTTCCATCCCTGGTTGGGGAACTGAGATGCCATGAGCCGTGGGGCGATGAAACACTCCCCAAGAAAAAGAACACCACCACCCCCCCCAAACTGGGGAAGTAAGACCTACAGATTGCATCAATGTCAATAGCTTGGCTGTGATGCTCATTAAGGGCTGATTTGCACCCCCTCACACCCCAATTCACATGCTGAAGCTCAAACCTCCAAGACCGTACTGGAGTACTGTACAGAAGGACTGCATTTGGAGATGGGGTCTTGAAAGAGCTGATTAAGGCAAAACGAGGTCGTATGAATCCAGTATGATGGTGCCCTAATAAGAGATGACGACACAGACACACCTGAAGGATGAACGGGAGAGGACAGTTGCATACAAACCAAACAGAGGGGCCTCAGAAGAAACCAGCCCTGCCCTGTCCTTGAACTTGTAACTCCGAGAACTGTGAGGAAATAAATTTCTGTTATATAAGCCCCTCAGTCTGGGGTGGTTTGCTATCGCAGCCCTAGCAAACTAACACAGACACTATACTAAAGTTTCACAAAACATGACCACTGGGGGAAACTGGACAATCCACTCTGGATTCCACACTTCAATCGTCAGGCACTTTTATCAAATCAATACCACATTCTCGGCAGTTTAGAGCTGAGCTCATTTGAATTTTATTAAAAAAAAAAAAAAAGCCAAACCCTTCTCAGATGAGGCGCTGATGGTGAAAGCTGAAATCCACTGACGGGTGTCCCTCCACAATACACACAGCTCCTGCCTCAGTGCTCAGGCCCCTGCCCTAGACCCCTGACTCTCTCACACTGAAATCCACAGACCAGCAATGAGGCTTGGACAGAAGCACAGCTGAAACCACTATCAGGACCAGAACAAACCGAGTCCACTGGCCCAGGAAGGCTGCGAGAGGCCCTCTTGCCCTACAGGAATGCAGGATGCCTCCTCCGGCCCTGGAGCACGCTGTGCAGTATTTCTTAGGACGCGTGAGCCCTCCCGTGCCCATCAAGGCTGGTCGGAGGGCAGCACAGGTCTCTGCTGACTGTTCCTGGAATGTGGGTTATCTGTGAACACTTCCCACTTTCTACAGCAATGCCCTCTGAGCTTCTTCTACGATGAGCAAACCGTGTCCGGGATGGGTGGTTGGGGTGGGACCACTGAGCTGGCCCTTACCTCTGTGCAGCCTCTGTCCTTTCTGAGGCTTCAAGCTCTTGTCGGATCTTCCCCACCTCATTTTTCAAGAGCGTGATTTCTTCAGAAAGCTTTTCCAACTTGATTCTGGATAACAAATTTTTAAAAGAAAGAAGAGTGGGAATTCCAGGAGTTGGTCACCCGACAGAGTCTGGTCTTGCAATGACCCGCAGCCACACTTTCCTTCCCTGGATGGGGACACAGGGGCCAGCTCCTTCCCTGTACCCAGTGTTAACTTGCTCTGGTTTGCATTTCCCAAAAGATAAGCTACAGAAAAACAAAGCTTTCTTAGCTCCTAAAAGAGCCATTGACTAGCGTATTCAGCCCCTTGGTTCTCTGTGTTTCCAGCTGGCCCGTTCCTGCATCTCCTTACCTTCACTGAAACGTCAGCGTGCTCACAGCTGGCACCAATGCAAGATGCTGGGTGAGAGTCCTCACGAGCTTGTTGCAAGGAAATCTCCCCCCTCCCCCAGGGACCCCGAGCACAAAGCTGAGGAACACAAGGACTCAGAAAGCTGAATCCTATGAAGAGAGTGCCCCCATCCTACACGCTGAGGTCAGCACTAGAGGAAACTGGAAAGATGCCCGCATCAGCGGACGGAGGGTGATCCGATGCAATGTGGAACCTTCAGGAGGGGAAAGCAAGTACTGAGAGAGGCTGCCCGGGCCAAGTCTGCCAGGAGTCCTTGGCTTCTGATGCTCATAGTCTCCCTGGATGGTAACTCCATTGATGTGCAACAGATGAGCAACTGACCAATAAGGATCACGGGGAGGCAGCTTTAAACCCATGCCTGCTGCCCTGAAAATCTATCCTTAATATATGTTGGTCACACCGACATTCCCCTAAACGTTAGTTATCTATCTGGCATTAGCTTCTAGTTTTCTCAGTCTAAAAGTACTCAAAGCACATCATCTCATATGTAATGTATTATTCTTATAATATCAAGCAGAAGTATCTCCTACAAAGCATAAGTACAATTTCGTTTTTCTCATAAGGAACTAAAGAGAAAAATGAAGACATATAAGTCAATGGAATTTTAAAAGACGTGGAGGGTTTCAAGGAGGAGTGTGACCACAAATGAGCTCTGTATTTTGAACTGTCTTTCAGGATCCTGGATGGAAAACAAAATTGATTCAAGGCAGATGTGTGTGTGTGCATGTGGGTGCCGGGGTTGGGGTGCAGGGGGGGTGGTTCCTGTTTCCAGTTTCCTGGACCTCAAATAAGATGGTGGTTGCCTTATCCCAGTCCTCCACATTCACCAGATAACCAGAGCCTGTGCAAAGCTGATCATCTAACGTCTGGTGTCCTCACAGAAGGTTATAGAAACCTCCAGGGGCCCTTAAACAAAAACCTGAATGCTGAAACCAAAGCTTTGAGCATTAAGGAACCCAAAGATGGGGTTACCCTGAGGCCAACACCTACATCACTGTGGAGAAACCACACCAGGGCCGTATGTGGTGGGCTGGTTCCCTGGAAGAGATTAAAGTGGTCTCAGATGAAGTGGTTCCCAAGTCTTCTCAGCAAAAGCAAAACACATCCTTTCTGCAGGGAGAACCCTCTACTACAGCTCTCAGGATTCCCACAGATGAACATCATGTAAGCATGAGCTCACAATCAAAGGTCACCACAACGAATGTGGGAAAGGACCACTTATGAGAGTCAGAAGAAGCCAAAACAACAGAATTAGATCCCAGATGTTGCAATTATCAGACACAAACTTCGGATAAATATTATTAAATGTTTACTTAAATAAAACATGGAAATAAAAAATGGACAAGCAAGCAACAGTAAGCTATCAGAAATGATCAGGCAGGACCAAATGGAATGTTTGAAAATGAAAAAAAAAAAAAAAAAAAAAACCCAATGTCAAAATAAAAGCTCACTGGCAGATTAGATATAGCTGAAGAAAGAATCACTGACCTGGAACACAGAGACATGAAAAAGTACCCAGAACGTGCCACATACAGAAAAGAAGATGGAAGAAATGAAAGAGAGGTTAGGAAAAGGAGGAAAAGTGAAAACATCTAATATCATACACCCAACTGGAAAGACCACTGATGGGAGAGGCAATGTTTTACAAAGAATGGCTGAAAGAGTTTCAGAAGACACAAACCTAGATATTCAACAGGCATAATATTTCTAAGTACGGAGAGTAAAAAGAAAAGCACATCTCTGTCCTACGACTCAGCAATTCCATTCTTAGGTATACCAGCACCGAGAACAAAAAATGGGGCTCTCCAGAGCTCCCCAGGGCTTAGCACTATCCCGACTTGGAATAGTGACCCTGGAGGGCATATTCTGGGTGTTGGTGACACAAATGTGTCCTACTTATCAACAATTCTTCCAGTTGCATACACATGTACATTTTTGTGTGTGTGCATATAACACTTCAATAAAAGTTAAAATGAAAGAAATACACACCTAAACACACCAAAGAAAAACCACAAAAGATGGAGAAGCTAATAGCAACCTGAGGACACAACTCAGGTCACCTCCTGTGGGGACAGAAAAACAGCCTCTAAAAGACGTCTGCATCCAGAACCTGCAAATGTGCTATTTCATAGCAAAAGGGAATCAACGCAACAAACAGAATTAAAGCTGCTAGTTCACTGCCCTTAGATGGAAAGAGAGTCCTAGACTGTCCAGTGGGCCCTCCACTGTGGAAGAGCAGGCAGAAGACTGGGAGTCAGGATGGAGCGTGAGGAGGACCAGCCAGTCACTGCTGGTGTGAGAGGAGGAAGGTGTGGATCAAGAATGGGAGGCCTGCAGGTTTCCTCCCGAGCTTCCAAAAAGGAAGGCGGCGGCCAACACCGAGATTCCCGCCCAGTCGTACCCACTTCTGAATTCCAGGCTCAAACACCGTGAAATCCGAAGTTGTGATGCTTTAAGCCTCTGATTTCCTGGTAACTCATCACCGCAGCAATGGAAAATGGATGCTCACTCAGAGCACCCTGCCCAGGTCAGAGGGCAGAGGGCAGCCTTCAACTGTGCATCAAAGTTCGTGCTCCTAGAAAGACCGGCCTTCAGAAATGGGAGAGAATTTGAGACATTTTCAGATAAACAAAAACTGAGGGAATGTATTCCAAAGACAGTTTCACGAAAGACCACACATCAGAGTAAAGAAGATGGTCCCATAAAGAAGGCATCTAACCAGGCATTCAAGCTGAGGACCATTCAGTAAAATGCCCAGTTGGGAGTTTTGAAAACTGGCCATGTCCAAATGCCTTGAAGCAATCTACCCAGACAGACCCAGGAGGAAACATCAGAGCTGAACAGGCCTGTAACAAGGGGTACAGATGTCAGAGGATGGAGCCTTCTCTGCCCAACCCCCTGGGGCTGAAAGCTGCAAACACCTGTCTCAGTCCCGGCTGCAGACCCAGCTGTGACAGCACGTGGCAGGTGCCCAGGAAACCCTGTCCAATGATCCAGACACCACTCAGACTAGAACCGAGACGTTAGCTGTGGGGCCAACAAGCCAAGGCGTGCCGTGAGTCAGGAGAAGCAGAGAGGACCAGCACAGCCCGCCGGGCCTGGGGCCTGGGTGGAGCACTAGGACAGCACTGGGCTCCTGTGCCTGTCCACAGGAAGTGCCCGAGACAGACGGCAGAGAGGGCGTGTGGCTGCTGGGCTGCTCCCGCACTGAAGCCTGCAGCTTGTTGTTGCGGTCCTGCAGGTCCTGTGGGCAGAGCCAGACACGTCCTCCAGCCACTGCGGCCACCAGGCCCAGGAGCGGGGTGCGGGGCCGGCACCCGGGGAACAGTTCAGGCCCCAGCAGAGCGGGTCCTGATTTCCAAGACGGGGCACCGACACTAGACCCGAACTGCTCCGGGAGCGACAAAGAGCAGAAGTCATTTCCCAACTTCTTATGCCTGGCACCACCTTCCATCACCGGATACACAGAAGGGACTCGGGGGAAAAAACTGCAGTGAAAATGAGAAATGGAGAAAACACAGAGACCTTTGAACACCTGAAACCACAAGAAGTTGGGGGAGTATGCTCATAAGGGGTAGGGGAGATTCGGGGGGACATGAGGCTTAACAGGAAGGGTCTCTGGGACCTTCCTGGCGGTGCAGCGGTTAGGACTGAGTGCTTTCCCTGCAGGGGATGCGGGTTTGCTCCCTGGTTAGGGAACTAAGATCCTGCAAGCTGCATAGCACAGAGGGAAAAATAAAAGAGGTAGGGTTGCGTCTGTAACAAGCATCGTTTATCCACTCAAAGAATGAAATGTAACTCAACAAGCCCACTTGCTACCTGTCTTGTATAGGACCAGGAAGGGCGGCATTCCCAGTCCGCTCTCCCAGGTGGTCCCTCGATCCGAGCACCACGTGCGCCCATGACGGTGAGTCCATGTGCTCCTCCCCCCGCCTCGGGTGGGCCGTGTTCACCTGACCTGGAGGACGCCACATGCGATGCCACTTCCAGCTGGCTCCTCCCCCCGGGACCCTGCCTCTGGGGGAGGCCAAAGCAGCCAACACCAGGTGCAGCCTCAAGGCCCCACATCCCTCTCTGATTTTCCTTTTTTGGGGGCTGCGCCATGAAGTCTGCAGGATCCTAGTTCCCCAAACAGGGATCACACCCGTGTCCCCTGCATCGGGAGTGCAGTCTTAACCACTGGGCCACCAGGGCAGTCCCTCCTCTTTGATTTTTAATCTGAGGTTCCTCTGCAGGCATCTTTTGTCAGTTCTTTCTGAACTCCCTGGAGGCCAGTGCCTGGCCTGTGTCCACACCTGCCCTGGGAGGAGGAGCCTCTAACTGAGGGCTCTAGGCCACGTGGGAGAAGGGACAGGCCCTGCAGATCTTAGAGGAAGCGCATGTTTACTAGAGTCACTGAACCTCCTTCAGAAACTCCTGAGCAAACACGCAATCTCCCCAGAGTGAGCACCTCTGTCCCGGGGGAAAGGGCAAGGCCAGGACGCGAGAGCTGCAGGGAGGCCCGTGGGGCGGCGGGTGTGTGCGCCCTGGCACCCCGCCGCACAGTGACCCCACACAGGCCACCGAGCATCTCTGACGTGGTCAGTCTGGATCGAGGTGTGCAGCATATACGCTACAATGATCTTAAAGACCAGGCTCCCAAAGAGGGATGCAAAATCTCCCACTTAAAATGTGATTATATTGACTACATGTTGAAATGATGACACTGTGAAAGTAATGGAGTAAATAAAATGTTATTAAAATTAATGCCACCTATTTCTTTTTACCTTTTTTAACGTGATCAGTGGAAAACCTGGAAGGTGGTGTCCGCAGACACAGGAAACAATCAGAAGGCAGGCGCGGCCCCCATCCTGCAGCCCACACAGCTGCAGAGGAGGGCTGCACTCTCTTGGAGAAGCCAGGACGCTTCCGCTGCGGCTGAGAAATGGGCTCTCTCTGTGGCTGCAGAAAACGTTCTTTAGTGTCAAGCTCCCAGGGCCGCGGGGAGGGTTCAGTCCTGCCCCAGGAAGGGGTGGGTGTGAAGAAGGGAGCTTCGGGCAATGTGGCCTCCCTCTTTTCAGCTGGGGGGCCCTGAGGAGGGACCCCGCAGCACCCTGAACCCCCCACCTTCAGGGTCAGGGTCAGCTTCTCGCGGAGGCCCGTCTCCTCCGCCTGCAGGTGCCACAGGTCTTCCTCCAGCCTGGCCCTCTGCCGCTTGGCCTCCTCCCAGAACTTCGAGCGTTCCACCTCCACCTCGGACCACTGGAGGATCATCCTCCCCTGGCAGCCCTGCTCCAGGCGTCTGCAAGGCACACGGCTCACGGTGCATCAGGCTCCCCGGGGGCGCCACCTGCGCCTCTCCCTCCCCGGGGTCTCCCGTCAGCGCACTCGGCCTCGGCATTGGGAACTTCGTTGTTCCCACCTGACAGGTGACCTGCAGTGTTGTGGAGCAGTGGAGGCCTCATGAGCTGCCCCCGTCGGGGCTGGCAGAGGTGACCCCACACAGACAAGGGAGCCAGCGGGTCCCTCGACCCATGGGGCGAGCTAGCAGGTGACCTCTGGGTGGGTCTCTGGCACCCCTTGGCCATTCAACCTTCTCCACGTCATCAAAAACTGCACCAGTAAATAAAGGCAGCATCAGGGCCCTTGGTGACTGAAGGTGCAGAGAAGCCAGCCTCCACCACAAGCCTTGGAAAACCAGCACACAGCGAATCCCAAGGCAGACAGAAGACAGGGCGGGGGCCCTTCCCCTCAGACGCTGCAGAGATCTTTTGCAACAACCAGTCCAATCAGCAGGGAAAACAGTGCCAAATCTTAGTTTATCACTAAAGCTAGTGGAGCTGAGCTATTTAAAATCCTAAAAGATGATGCTTTTAAAGTGCTGCACTCAATATGCCAGGAAATTTGGAAAACTCAGCAACGGCCACAGGACTGGAAGAGGTCATTTTTCATTTTAATCCCAAAGGAGGGCAATGCCAAAGAATGTTCACACTATTGCACAGTTGCACATATTCTACATGTAAGCAAGGTGATGCTTAAAATCCTTCAAGCTAGGCTTCAACAGTACATAAACCAAGAACTTCCAGATGTCCAAACTGGATTTAGAAAAGGCAGAGGACCTAGAGATCAAATTACCAACACCCACTGAATCATCGAAAAAGCAAGAGAATTCCAGAAAAACATCTACTTCTGCTTCATTGACTACGTTAAAAGTCTTTGACTATGTGGATCACAAGAAACTGTGGAAAATTTTTCAAGAGATGGGAATATCAGAGCACCTCACCTGTCTCCTGAAAGACCTGTACGTGGGTCAAGAAGCAACAGAATTGGATACGGAACAACAGACTAGTTCAAAACTGGGAAAGGAGTACATCGAGGCTGTATATTGTCACCTTGCATATCTAACTTATACGTAGAGTATTTCATCCAAAATGCCGGGAGATATACCAGCAACCTCAGATATACAGATGTTACCACTCTAACGGTAGAAAGCAAAGGGGAACTAAAGAGCCTCTTGATGATGGTCAAGGAGGAGAGTGAAAAGTTGGCTTCAAACTCAACGTTCAAAAAACTAAGATCACAGCATCGAGTCCCATCACTTCACGGCAAATGGAAGGAGAAAAAGTGGAAATACTGACAGATTTTATTTCCCTGTGTTTCAATCCCAACGAATGTTCCAACTACCACAAAACTGCAATCATTTCACATGCTAGCAAAGTAATGCTCAATATCATTCAAGCTAGGCTTCAACAGTATGCCAACCGAGAACTTCCAGATGTACAAGCTGGATTTAGAAAAGGTAGAGGAACCAGAGATCAAATTGCCAACATCCACTGGGTCATAGAAAAAGCTAGAGAATTCCACAAACAACATATACTTCTGCTTCATTGACTATACTAAACCCTCTGACTGTGGAGACCACAACAAACTGTGCAAAGTTCTTAGACAGATGGGAATACCAAGCCAGCTTACCTACCTCCTGTGAAACCTGTATGCAGGTTTCAAGAAGCAAAAGAGAGAACTAGACATGAAACAACAGACTGGTTTGCAATTGGGAAAGGAGTATGTCAACACTGTATAATGTCACCCTGCTTCTTTAACTTATATCAAGAGTATATCATGTGAAATGCCAGGCTGGATGAAGCACAAGATGGAAGCAAGACTGCCAGGAGAAATATCAATAACCTCAGATATGCGGATGACACCACCTTTATGGCAGAAAGCAAAGAGGATCTAAAGAACCTCTCCATGAAAGTGAAAGAGAACAGTGAAAAAGCTGGCTTAAAACTCAACATTCAGAAAACTAAGATAATGGCATCCAGTCGCATCACTTCATGACAAACAGAGAGGGCAAAAATGGAAACAGTAACAGACTTTATTTTCTTGGGCTCCAAAATCACTGCAGATGGTGAATGCAGCCATGAAATTAAATGATGCTTGATCCTTGTAAGAAAAGCTATGACCAAACTAGACAGCATATTAGAAGCAGAGACATCACTTTGCTGACAAAGGTCCATCTAGTCAAAGCTATGGTTTTCCCACTAGTCATGCAAGGATGCGAGAGCTGGACCAGAAAGAAAGCTGAGTGCCGAAGAATTGATGCTTTTGAACTCTGCTGTTGGAGAAGATGCTTGAGAGTCCCATGGACAGCAAGGAGATGCACCCAGTCCATCCGAAAGGAAATCAGTCCTGAATATTCATTGCAAGGACTGATGCTGAAGCTGAAGCTCCAACACTTTGCCACCTGATGCAAAGAGCCAACTCACTGGAAAAGACCCTGATGCTGGGAAAGATGGAAGACAGGAGGAGAAGGGGATGACAGAGGACAAGATGGTTGGATGGCATCACTGACTCAATGGACATGAGTTTGACCAAACTCCAGGAGATGGTAGAGAACAGGGAAGCCTTGTGTGCTGCAGTCCATGGGGTCACAAAGACTCAGACATGACCTACTGAACAACAACAGCACTAAAACATTTGCTTAACAGGATTCTCAAAGCCAGTATATCTAGGCTGAAGATGAGTGGAAACTCTGATTTCCGCAGAGCCTGGCTGGGTCCACAATCAATTGATTGTGGTCCGAAACAAGAAATGATTGGCTCGGCCTCCCTCAGACTCACCGCAGAGCTTTGGGGTGCAAGGGCAGCTGTCACTCAGGGAAACAGTTTGATGAACATTAACAGCCTGCAGATCTTGGGGCGAGTTTTACACACTTGATCATATCAGTTCCCTCTTTAAAGAGGAAAGCTGCAGTAACATATGCCAGAGCCACATGACAGGTGCTCAGAAAACATATGCAACATCACAGCAAGGAGACCTCTCTGAAAGCAACCACGTGGACAGGAAGAAACGAGGGACTCAGGAAAAATGTTAGGAGTGATAACATCTGTGGACGTGAAATGTTTGTTTTTATTTTTCCTTGTGTGTGTATTTTCTAAGTTTTCTACAATGAACATGTATCCCTTAATACTTTTCTGTTAAAGTAACCTAACAGAACGGCAAACACTATTTCTAAAAGTGTACCGCTGATACTGTGTTACTCATGGAGCAAAACCCAAACACCTACATGGCCCTCGAGGCCTTGTGTCCCCCAACCAGATTTTTGGATGGAGATATCGAGTCTCTGGTTCTCCGATGCAGAAAGAACTTCACCGAGTCCCTTCGGGGTGGTCCGGAAAATCAGGTCAACCAGGCTGAGACCAACGCAAATCCATTCTCAGCTCCCCGACTGATGGCCTGAAATCAGTCACCATTATCTTGTGGGCACGTTGGGAGGGCAGCACTGGCTGCAGAGGAAGGGCGTGTGCAATCAGGCTGCCCGCCACCAGCCGGGCTGACTCTGCGGGAGTCCACTCAGCCCACTGCATGGGTGATGCCTGGTCTGCGGGCTTCCTGCTGTGGGCTCAGGTGAGACCGCAGGGCCTCAGCTGGCAGCAGCCTGTGTCCACCATCCGCCCTGGGCCAGGATCGCGGCAAGACCTACCTGACCTTCTCCTCCGCGAGATGCTCCAGGGCGGAATGGAGGTCGTCGGACTCGTTCACAAACTCCAGGTTCCTCTGCTCAGCTTTCTCCAGGTCTTGTCTCACCTTATCTCGCTCCCTGGCCATCTGCTCCACCTGCTTCCTGCAGGAAGGAGGGAGGGATCACTGGGGACACTGCTCTGGGTCTAGCGAGCTGGTCTGAAGGAACAAACTCAGCTGGCCTAAGAGTGCTGAGCAGTGGCTGGCGCTGGGCTCTCACCCACCTCCTGTGCGTGCGTGCCAAGTCACTGCAGTCGTGTCCGATTCTACGCAATCCTATGGACTGAGACCTCCAGGCTCCTCTGTCCATTGGATTCTCCAGGCAGGAATACTAGAGTGGGCTGTCATGCCCTCCTCCAGAGGATCTTCCTGACACAGGGATCGAATTCGCATTTCTCACGCCTCTTGCATTGGCAAGTGGGTTCTTTACCACTAGGGCCACCTGGGAAACCTGAACCTCCGCCTTCCAGGATGGTTTCTGCAGTTATTGAGTCTCTTTTACAGAAGTACATACAGCAAGAAGCCAACTGGCTTGCAATGGGGTTTCTACCAGGTTTCTGACCCAGGAGGTTCGAGCCCGGGGCGGGCACTGTTCACTTCTCCAGACGGCCTTAGAAGAGGTGGGAAATTATCCTCGCTCCGTCTTGCCTGCAGCTAGACCTCAGAACCAGGGATCCCCAGCACCCAACCTGGGACTGGACGCATGAAGGGGAGAAGGCTGGCCACCCATTATCCTGCCCGGTCACAGCCTTGCCACCTGTACCTGGCACCTGAGTAAGCGCCAGGGAGTTGCCCAGAGCAGAAGCGACACCTGTCTCTGTCCGGTCACCCCAGGCCCTGCCCGAGGCTCAGTCCACCGGCTATCCTGGTGCCTGTTTCTCCCACTGGAGAAGCACCAAGCTTCTCTCCCTTCCTCATCCTCCCAAAGCAGTCTTCCTCTGGGCCCCTCTGCAGAGTTGCCTGACATCAGATGTTTCATCTGTCGGTACCTAACGAGATGCAAAGTCTTGAGGATGGAGACCGGAATTACTGCCAACCTTTTCTGTAGCTTCAGAGCATCAATAAAAACACAATAACAATCTCTATGCCAACCGGTTCAGTAGACGGATGGCCTGAATATCCTGCTAAACTGGAGCCAAACCCAATTAAAACGGAACGCATTCTTGGCCCAATCGCTATGTAGTGCTTTGTGACCGTGATGGAAGCATCCTTTCTCATCCTGCTGGCTGCCTGCGCCCTGGGCAAGGAGGCCAGCCTGGCCAGTCACACCCCACGCCCCATCACCCACAGCGGGGCTCTTACTGGCAGAAGCTCAGCTCCTGGGGGAGCAGGCCAAGGCTGCCGAGGATCGGCTCGGAGGCCAACACGCACTGTGGGGTGAGTCTGAGATACTGAAACCTACCCTCTAAGGGATTTGTTTCAGGTTGCGGGATTTCTCTGCTGTTTACTTATTATGTTTCTAAGTTAAGATGTCCTACATTATCGATATCAAAAAATAAAGCAAAAAGGGAGGATGATGGGCCTTCTTTCCATGGGGCATGTGTCTGCGAGGTTCTCTGTCCAACCTCCCTCATGGGCAGCATCTCCCTCTAATTCCCCCGCCCAGACGCCTCTGCTGGGGCAGCTGCAAGACCGGCCGCCACCTGCAGGACCTCCCTGCCATTGTGAACGCCCTCCTGGGCCCACAAGGAGATGATCTGCTCTGGGAAGGAGGACCCGCTGCCATCATCCATGCTGCAGAAGAGGCGGGGGCCTGAGCACTCGGGACACGAGGGACGACGGGGTGGTCTGGCCGACACTCTCCTCCAGGACCTGCATGCGGGCATCAGCGCCATGAGGACCGCGGCCTCTTCACGCACCTTCTGTGACCTCACCACCTGTGCTCGGCGGGCGCGGCCTCCCCGACTCCTGCAGCAGGGAACAGGGTGCCAGGAGGACCTGCGGGGACTGCAGGCTCCACGGAGACGACCGGAGCACAGGGCTCAGGGCCGTCTGCCTGATGCCATGCGGGGGGACGCAGATGCGGAGCCACCCGAGGGAACTTCTCTCTGAACAAGCAATGGCTTCTCGCCTGTCCTCCCAGAAGGTGGGCCTGGAAGGCACACGCCAGCCGAGGGAAACCCAGTCTGTGCAGAGAAACCCAAGATGGGCTTCAGAAGAGGCGGGGCGGCCTGAGCGGAGGGCACATGTCCTCAGGATTCAGGGCAGGAGACAAGGGCAGAAAAATCCCTCAGGTGGAAAGCTGACTGGTGAGGCTGAGGTGAGGCCAGGAAGCTGTGCTTCCCGTCCCAGGGAGGGCCCTGGGACACACATTTGCTGTTAGGACCAGAACAAGGAGGAGCAGCGGCCCCCTCCACTCTGAGGTTGGTGGTACAGCATGGGGGCTCCAGTTCTCCATCTCCAGGGATGGAAACCGGGGTCTCTGCAATGGGAGTGCAGGGTCCTAAACAATAAATCACCACAGAAGTCCCTGGCCCAAGTATTTGAAGGCAAATCCCAGCTGCCGTGTTCTCACCCCTGAGTGTTTCGAATGCACTCCTGACCCCAGTGTGACGTGGCCCTACAACCCAACAACCACGTCCCAGTTCTCTCCCAAGCCTCCCGACAGCTGATTTCTTCAACTCAGAATCAAAGCAGAATCTTCCCAGTGTGTGTGGCTACTCCCGCAGAGTTGCTGGGTCACCTCCCACACGCCCCTCAGTCCCCGTCCTCCTGGACCTCCATCACTAACATCTCTTGTAAACTGGAACTAGCACCAAAAGCTAGTTTGGATGGAGGTTGAGTGTCATCTATTTTCTTTCTTTTTTCTTCCCAGCAAAAACACCCCAAGGTGAGCTGTTTCCATACCACCTCACATCAGGAGCCATAAGTGTCTTTGAGATGCAGACTCAGCTGCGAGTCTGGGTGACAGACAGCCAGGTTTCATAGCCTTTCTAGGTTAGCCAGGTGGCTTACTGAGGTTTATGCAGCTTGGCCACAGAAACACCCTTTGGGAGAGGACAGACCTTGGGGTGCCCACAAAGAGCTTTCTTTAGATAAGCAAGGCTTCAAAGCAGAGCTCCCTCCACACCCAGACTGCACCACCCTGCCCGACACAGGACGAGGATCCGCTGCACCTAACCAGACCCCGGCTCTCAGTCAGTGGTCTGGAGCCGGAGGAGTCATTTTGGCATTTACTGTGATAACCCAACTAATAATCAGAAAGTCCTTTCCTGAGGAATGCTAGGCCTCCTTGCTCATGAATGACGCTGTATATCGGCTTGAGGAAAACACAAGGGGAGGGCCACTTCCAAGACCCCTTCCAGATTAAAACATCTGAACGTTCTAGGTAAAAATGGAAAAACTTGGACTTCTCTGATGGTCCCGTGGTTAAGAATCTACATTGCAATGCAGGGGACTAAGGTTTGATCCTTGCTCAGGGAATTCAGATTCCACGTGCTGTGGAGCAACTAAGCCTGTGCCCTGCAACTAGAGAGAAACCTGTGCACTGCGATGAAAGGTCCCAAATGATGTATGAAGATCCTGCAGGGTACAGCTGAGATCTGACAGCCAAATAAATACATTTTAATTTAAAAATTAAATAAATAAAAGCAGGAACCAAAAAAAGGGAAAAGCAATTCTGAAACCAGGGTGTGTTCTCAGCGCTGGCAGAGAAGGTGAATAAGTCCTGTAAGGTCTGACGTTAGTGTCTGTGCAAGAGTGTCAGTTCTAACCTGGAAGGAAAGAAGCACCCAACCTGTTTCTGGGCAGAGGGCCCAAAATCACTCAGTGAATAACCTCCCCGGAGCCCTTCCTCTTGTCCCCTAGATTTACTCTGAGTCCAATTAATTTAGAAAGTGATTTTTGGACACAGAGAGGTCCATCTGCTTCATCCAGTAGCACAGACACGTGGTTCATTCGCCTGACGTCCCCACGCTCAGCGCTGAGCCAACAACAGCCTCGGCCCTGAGGACCACAGTCTGGACGGTGCTCAGCACCAGTGCAGACCTCTCACTCAGGAGAAGCCCCAGGTCAGTTCTGGCCTCCCGCTGGAGCCGTGGTCCTGCACATTCTGCCCTGTGACTCACTCTGGTGAGAGGCGTCCTTAAGGAGCCCGCACACCCACGTGCCGGTGCACCCAGCGTTGCTGAGCACACCTGTGACTGCCTTCCGGGAGCTCTGCCAGGTTCCCAGGACCAGAGCCACGTCTCGCCCTCCACTTGGGGCACAGTCAGGGCCTCTGGTGAGGGGGGAGGCTGCTGGCCCAGGCCCGGCACATTAGGAAGGAGGCCCCTGGCCCATGCCTGCTGGTCGCGAGGATCACTGTGACCCTAGCCAACCAACTAGCTGCTCTCTTAGCCAGCAGTCCCTGCCCAAGGGTCTGACCTCAGGAATCTCAGAGAGACCACCCACACTAGGCACCTCCCAGGAAATTCTCCTTTCCTGGCAGCCTGCTGTCTGACAGCCCAGCACTGACCAAAGGGGGCATCCACCACAAGGCCAGGCTTTACCTTGGGCTTCAAACAATTCATTCTGAGGCTCCTTCGCACTGTCGGCTTCTTCATCAGACTTGAGACTCTAGAAAAACAGAAAGAGAAGGATGTCAGCCACAATTAACCCGCATGGGGAGGATCTGCCCCGTGGATGTCCTTTCTGACACGAAGGCCCAAAGGCTCCCGCAGTGGACAGCTCAAGGAGTCTCAGTGAGGGCCCTGGAGGCATCCATCATGAGCCGGCCAAGTTGTATAGGGTGAGCCTTGGTCCAAGTGCTGGACGCGGGTGATCGTGGTTGTGGCACACCTGCTTTTTCTGCCCTCAGCCGAATAACCTTCCCTCCTCCTGCAGGGCCAGGGGAGGGTGGTGGTGAAGGGGGATCCTCCGAGGTCCCCGTTTCTGAAGGAGGATGTTCCGTGGCCAGAACTGCCCTGCAGACAGGGAGACCCAGAGACACCTAAAAACCGAATGTAGGTCCCCAAATAGCTGCTCTTCCAGCGATGAGATGCCCTCTCCCATCCTCCTGTGTCATGTCATGTGAGCAGTGATTGGGGGAGGTGCCCGGGGGGGTCCACCCACCTCGACGCTTTCCAGGGACGCGGAGCAGCAGAGCTGGCTTCTCACACTGGGTGTGACCGGCTGCTCCGGTAAACCTGGGGCTCCACCTGCAGCGCCACAGGGCTCGGGCTGGCTCCGACAGCCGGACCACTTAGAGCTGCTCATGGCCTTTGAGGGCACAGCCTGGGAGGCAACTGGAAAGAAAATGGGAGGTGTGTGGGGCTCTTTAAAACAGACTCTGGGCCCACTTGTGCTTACGAAGATGCAGATTCGGAGGTGCCATGTGGCTCTTGGGGACAGACAGAGAAAACGCCAGAAGAACACGCGGAAGGGCCAACGTGGGCCTGGGGCTGAGACAGCCAGGCTAGGAGACAGGACTTTCCATACTAAACGCTCGGTGTTGCTTCAGTGTTTCCAAGCAAAATATGCTTTTCTATGTGATAGAAAACTAATTTAAAAATCTAGCTCTTTATTTCTTTCATTTATTTTTATTAGTTGGAGGCTAATTACTTTACAGCATTGTAGTGGTATTTGTCATACATTGACATGATTCAGCCATGGATTTACATGTATTCCCCATCCCGATCCCCGCTTCCACCTCCCTCTCCGTCCATATCCTCTTAGGTCTTCCCAGTGTACCAGACCCGAGCACTTTTTACACAAAGAAATAACCTTACAATAATCCAAGTGCTCTAGTGACCAGAAGGTCATTTCCCACCCACTTGACCCCACCCCACTACAGGACCCCACCTGGACAGGACACAGAGGCAAGGAACTCAGCACAGTCACGAAGGCTCAGACTCCGAATGGGTCGAAAGTCGGGTGCAGAGGCAGGTGTGGACTTCGGCTAGGGATTCATGAGGCTCCCTCAAGCCCTAATACACCCCTGAACTTCCTTCTTCCCTCCTTACCTGCCCACATCTGCGGAGCAATGGGGACTCCGCAAGCAGAGAAGAAATGACACTGCCTCTGCAGGAATCTGAGTGGCCAGAGAGACTGGGGAGTGGGGGTGCGGCCTGGGCTGTGACCAGGAGAGAACGCGGGTTCGAAGGGAAGCACCCAGAAGGGGCCAGCTGGAGAGAAAGGCAAAGGGTCCCAGGAAGCAAGGCCAGGACAGGGAAACAGACCGTTTCACACCGGTGGGTCATGTTCCCAGGGACTAACTACCACCTCTTCTCTCTCCGCCTCACCCGAAACTGGCCTGCAGCCTCTGACCTTGGGAGCATCAGAGGAGGAGGCTGGGTCCAACCGGGCCTCCAGGAGAAACAGTGATGCCAACGACGCACAGAAACTGAGGACAAGGAAGGAGTCTTGGGAGGAAGATGCTGAGTTCCATGTGACAGAGGACATCTAGGGCAGGATGACCATGTTCCCGGACTCTGTGAGGTTATCATGGGCAGGGTCCGGTCCTGTACACTCTCCCCATGTCGGAACTCCTGGGGCTGCTGGAGAACAGGGGGTGGTCCCACTGACAGGGAGCAAACGGAAGGCTTGAGCACCCCATGCAGGGAGCAGGGGCCTGCATGCAGGCTCCGCACCTGCTCTGGTTTCTGTCTACACACAGGCTGTGGCTGCTTTCTGAGCGGGGAACAGCGGGAAGAGAAAGGCCATGTCAGGTGGGAGTGGGCAGCGGGGACACACTCGGGAAACCAGGTTGGCCTGAAAGCATGTGGACCCCCGCCTGGGGCTCAGTAACTCACTGCTCACTGGAGGTCGTGACCCAGCACCACGTCTGCGCCCTTGGCCTCAATGGGCTCCTGCCTCTCCCCTCCTGAGAACCCCTGGTGTGCGTCTGGAGGCCCACCTGCCCTTGATATGGTACCCCTTTCTTCATCGTTTCCGCTGCTCAGCACTTTCCTCAGAGCAACGAGACGCCCAGAAATCACACACATAAGGACAGGTTCATAGATGTTCTCTGAAAGTGTCACCTCCTCCCTCCACTAGGGGGAAATGGGTCCCCAGGAACTTGTCCAAGCAGCAAATCAGGCCAGGAGGGGGCAGCATCTCACCACCCACAGAGCACAGAGCTGTGGCCTCTCAGTGGGAAGCTCTGGGGGTCACGGCCAGTCCCCACCCGCTGCCCAGACGGCCGGCAGACCACAAGGTCAACCGAGCCTTGTGCCTCCTGTGTGTGCATATTTATTCATAGGACCAGAATGCTCTCAGCATGCTGAGAGGCATGGCCAAAAGATTAAACAAGCAAAAATTAAAAAAAGACTTTTTTGGTTACGTGTTCTGTGATGGCCTTCACTGAAGGAGCAGAATGACTGAGAAGCAGAATGTTCTTCAAAACCCCAGCCATTTGGCCCCAGGGTGCCACGCACATTCCTGGAGCATCAAAGCACATGTTTCCAATCGTGGCATGAGTCGCTGGGAAGGACCAGCAGGCAGATTAGAAAGTCGGAGAGAGGGATGCTGTGGATTGGCCGGGGAAGCAGGGATGAAGTCCATGGGGGAGACCGCGAGGGTGGCCCGCATGGGAAGCACACACCCCCGGAGGGCCGGGGCAGGGCTCACTGGGCTCTCACAACAGGGGATGCCCCTGTGCACCAGCTCTGGCCGAGCCACCTCAGGCAGGCCTATGACTGACCCACCCACTGACTGGGTAATTGAGGAAAGTTCTGAAAATTGAAAGAAGAGAAAAACAACACAAAACAAAACGGGGGTTGGCAGAGAAAAGCACCAGTCACGAAGAGGACACAAGTGGAGGACTCACAGGAGTTCCAGCACAGACAAGGGAGCGATGACACGGGCGTGGCCTTTCTCAGGCACCTTCATGTCCAGGGTCACACGATCACACCCCAAGTCGGGAAAGGCAAGTGGCCTTCTTCCCACTTCAGGGAAGAGAAACCTGAGACAAAGCAACCAATGACCAGACCCTTCAGGTCCCAGGGCGGCCGCTGACAAGCTGGCTCCTACCACTGGTTAGTCTACTCCCCAAGTCAGACTCCCTCTGCGCCCCCCCACTCTGTCACGCCCAACCCCTTATCAGACAACTCCCCCGTCAGGCTCCTCCCCCAGGGCAGACTCCACCACTGTATCAGGCTCCTCCCCGGTCAGGCTCCTCTACCCTGTCAGACTCCTCCCCCGGGCAGACTCCGCCCCCTTATCAGACTCCACCCCCGTTCTGACTCCGCCCCCTTATCAGACTCCTGCCCCATCAGCCTCCTCTCCCCCAGGTCAGAGCTCCTACGTGGCTCCAGCAGCAGGCTGTGGGACACCAACCGATTTCAGCCCCAGGGGAGGCCACAAATGCTTCCCCAAGGGCCTAGCTCCAGACTAGAAAACCTCACCTGAGTAATGGGAATGATCAGCCACAGAATTTCAGGGGTGGGGGGCGCTGGGGGGCTCACTGGAATCTACATGAAAGGTACAGAGCCCCAAACCTCCCAATGGCACCCGCTGCCCCAGTCATGCACCTGCTCCTGACCAAGGCCCCTCCCGGGGTCTGGGAGCCGACCAGGGCCCTGTGTGGGGCAGATGCATTGAACCCCGGCACTGTGGGGGAGGAACGGACCGTGGAGGAGGAACGGACCCGCTGGCCACTGCACTCTCCCTCCCAGCACTCCTCACATGCAGCCTCGACGGGTCATCCGGCCAGAGCACGGCAGGCGCTGCCAGCCTAGGAGTTGGCCCATCTTCTAAGGAGCACGTCCGCCATCACCTTCCCACTGGACCCACAGGCCACAACTCCAGGCGGGCCTCTCTCCAGAATTCTACCTCCACCTCCTGACAAGAATCAAAGCCCCTCTTCACTTATTTTGAAGTATTACCTTTGTTTTACGGGTCCCACCGGAAACCAGGGTCTAAGAAGTTGGAGGAGCACAGAGCACTATTGTCTGAGATAGAAGACAGGCGGAGGGCTGCCTCAGCTGGTGGCATCCTGCTTGCTCCACCAGCCTCCCAGCCTGGCCAGCACCTTACACCTGCACTGCGCTTTGGATGATCAAATTCTTCCACCTCTCCACACCCACTTTATCTTGTCTATACCCTACAATGTAAGGACCACACTAGATATTACTTGACCTTCCTGAGACTGTGACTTGGAATAAACATGAATTTGGTCTTCCTCCCATCTCTTGCACAGCTTCTAAAACCCTCCAATTTCCTAAGTGATAACAGCAACCACACCCAAGTTTATGCTGATCAGGTGACTTTGAGAACTACACCTTGAGATGGGCTGGTTGCCAGGGAAACCAAGGATGTGATTAGAGGTTGGAACTTTCAGCCCTACCCCTGACTTCTAGAGAGCTCAGAGGCTGGATGTTGAATTCAATCACTGATGCCCCATCACTGGATCAGTCATGACTGTGTAACGAAACCTCCATAAACCCCAAAAGGACAGCATTCAGAGATCTTCTGGGTTGGTGAACATGGGGAGACCAGGGAAGACTGAGGCCCAGAGAGGGTGTGAGGGCTCTGAGCCTCTTCCCACAGCCCATGCACCTCTCACCCTGAGTTACATCCTTTGCAATAAACTGCTGATCCAGTAATGGGTTTCCTTGAGCTGCTCTAGCAAATTAATTGAACCTGAGGAGGCCGTGGGCGCCTCTGATCTTTAGCAGTGGGTCAGAAGCAAAGGAGACAAGCTGGACTTGAGATTGCTGTCTGAAGGCATTGCTGTCTTAGCCTGTGGGGTCTGAAGCTGTGTCCAGGGGGACGGTGTCAGAATGGAGTTGAACTGTAGGACACCCAGCTGGTGTTGCAAAATGGCCTGGTGCGGGGGAAACTACACAGATCTGGTGACCAGAAGTGCCAGGGTATTCACAGGATTTTGTGCAGTGCAGACGAAAACACAAGAGTCTTCCCCTTGCAGAATCATTTCACAAATAAGGAAGCCAAAGAAGAAAAAAAGCCAAGTGCTGCAGTCCATGGTCCCAGTCCATGCAGCTGGGGAACATAGACCTGCTGCATTGTTCAGGTACATCATCATATTCCAGAAGTCACAGAATCACGGAAAGAGATGTAAAAAAGACCAGAAAGGCCTCTTACCTGACTCCAAAGGCCCACTGTCTTCATCTGAGGAGGCAAGACCAGCCTGTGATGACAACACAGCCATGAAACCGTCCTTAAATTCCTCGAAGTTAACCTGTGAATTTGAGAAAAGCGGTCAAAACTGCTTTCAACAGGCCACATACATAACACACTGGCCTTTGGGGTTTTCTCAGATGGAAGATTCTTATGTTGCCTTCAGCACTGAGGACATTTATTTTTTCAAATATTTACTTAAGGTTTTAAAAACCTTTTAACCAATTAAGAGTGAATCATAAGCCCTTCACCAAAAAACACTATCAACAACACCATAAAAGGAAATTAGATAAGATAGTTAGAAAACAGTGCAAAAAAGAGGCGTCTGATGACCACAAACATTAGCACATGAAGAAATATCCATGCCTTCACTACCCACCAAGAAAGAGAACATGCCAGCACCTAGGCTAGTCCTCCACCAAGGTTCCTTTCCTAATTAAATACCCCGCCCCTACACTGGGGGGAAAAAAAAGCTCTGAACACTCAAACATATGTCCTAAGAGTTTCTCTGGAGTATACGCACCTAAGAATGGGATTGCTGGGTCACAGAATATACATTTATATCCTCTTGGCAAATTGAATCTTTTGTCACTATACAATGCTGACCCACTTCAGTTCACTAATGCTTTTTACCCTAGAGACTAGCTTTCTTATGGAGCTTAAAAGCTTTACCCTCTTCAGGGACTACACAAAGCACGTCTGATAATCTGTGTCTGGGTTATCATTTATATTAACTCTGTACCAGATATTTTTGTTTTATATATAGCCAAGGTTCATTTAGAATTATTCAAATATTTGCCACTTTGTTTTTCATTTCTTCCTTCATTTCCGACCTTCTGCCTGGGATAGTTTTCCATCTATCTGAAATAGATCTTTGAGACTTACGTTTTGCTTAAGTATGCTGGTGCTAAGCTCCTTGAGTGTGATTGTCTGAAATGTTTTCATTTCACTTTCTTTTTTCAGCAAAAACATAATTTATTAAAAGAATATTAGAAATGATCCAGATGTACTTAAAGAAAATGGGTAAATAAACTGTGACTCAGTCAGACAATGAAAGACGACAACAGGGGAAACAAAAAACACTAACAGAGACAATAAATGCACGCCGACCTGCACTCTCTGAATACAGACTGCAGACATGATACTGAATAACAGAACCAGAGTATGCACTGAGCATGTGCTGTATATATGTCCACGTGTATGAAGTTCAGAAACAGGCAAACAAATCTCTGCTGTTCTCATCAAGACAGTGGGAACTGTCGGAGCCAGAGGGACCCCAGTGGCACCTGAGGAGGGATGCAGGATGCTGGGGGCCCAGGGATGTTCACTGAGCTGCACACTTCCCAACTCTTTTCTCTGCCTGTGCTTCACCTGACGTCACACAGAAAGAAATCAACACAGGAGATACTTGTAGGTCAAAATGTCACCGGTATGTGCTAGAGAAGCAGGCCTGGGGCTCTAGTTCCAAGCATGCTTCCCACACCTGGCACAGAACTTGATTGAGCACATTTCTACTGCTGCCTCTTAACACTAAATGCAGCTGTTGGCTGTGGAACGTCTCTGCCTGGGTTATACACTATCAGACCTGAAGGTGGACTACTTATATGTGTGTTTATCTTCTGGCTCCCCAACTAGCATGTGGTCTCATGGCTGACACACTGTAAATACTCAACAAAGGTCTACTGGATGTGTTGGTCTCTATATCCTTCAAAACTGAGCAGAATTCACCTTCTCAAGGAGACATACTTTCACCTTTTTTCTTCAAAAAAAAAAAAATCTATTTATTTATTTTTGGCTGTGTTGGGTCTTCGTTGCTGCAGGCTTTGTTTATTTGTGGCGAGTGTTCCTTGTGCTGTATGGACTGACCATTCTAGTAGCCCTCACTGGAAGGTGGGTGTGAATTTGCTAAACTGCTAGTATAACAATGTCTGAAACTTCTTTTTTACGATGATGCATCAATTTCATCTGGTGGATCTATTAATTTATTGTTGTTCAGTCACAAGCCATGTCCAACTTTTTGCGACCCCATGGACTGCAACACACCAGGCCTCCCCTGTCCCTCACCATCTCCCAGTTTTCCAAAGTTCATCTCATATCGCTGATGCCATCCAACCACCTCATTCTCTGTTGTCCCCTTCTCCTCCCTATCCTGAATCTTTCCCAGCATCAGAGTCTTTTCCAATGAGTTGGCTCTTCCCATCAGTGGCCAGAGTATTGGAGCTTCAGCTTCAGCATCAGTCCTTCCAGTGACTATTCCAGGTTAATTTCCTTTAGGATTGGCTGGTTTGATCTCCTTTTGATTCAAAAATCTTCTTCAGCACCACAATTCAAAACCGTCAATTCTTTGGCACTTAGCCCTCTTTATGATTCAACTCTCACATCCTTACATGACTGCTGGAAAAACCACTGCTTTGACTATATGGACCTTAACTAATCTTAAATTGAAAAGGCTGCGTCAAGACTTTTGCCATGTGGATCAATACTAGAAAGAATATTCTTGCATAGCTTTCATTTCACAGAGATATTGTATTACTTTCATTTTACCTTCTGAGCTGCTACATATTGTCTAGCACATAATAAGTGCTCAAAAATACTTGTTGAGGGACTTCCCTGGTAGTCCAGTGGCTAAGACTCCAAGTTCCCAATGCAGGGGACCCAGCTCCACTGCTGGTCACGGAACGAGATCTCACATGCCGCAGCTAAGAGATCGAATGCCCCAATTAAAGATCCCGCATGTTGCAGGGAAGGCTGCTGAAGCTAAATAAGTAAATATTAAAAAACAACAACAACATAAACCTTGACTACGTGGGAGCAGAATGAAATGCCATTTTGTTTGATCCAGTCTCAGATTTCCTTTGTGTCTCTGATAATACTTATCAGCTTCCCTCTGACCCATCAAACACGTGGGGATTTGGGGATTCTCTGGTGGCTCAGTGGCTAGGCCTCTGCACTCTCACAGCCAAGAGCCCAGCTTCAATCCCTGGTTGGGAACTAAGATCCCACAGGCTGTGTAGTGTTACCGACAAAAAAAACAACAGCAAAACAAAACAGGAGGGAATCTGATGGCTGAGTGTGCTGCTGTTTTATCTGATACCATTTGACTGTGTTTGTGTCCTCTCCCATCACAGCTCACAAAAGGACAGAGGGCCAGGATAAAACACATCAAGGAAAGCAGATAACCTGTTTATGCTGTTTTAACCAGTGTTAATTTTCACAAATGTGCCTTTTACTCACCTAGCTCTCGAATACAATTCTAGGTGATATCAAGAGGGGCTAGGACATGAGCGAAAAAAATCACACCCGATTTTTTTTTTTTCTAGCCGACCACGCATGGCATTGGCATCTTAGTTCACCAGCCAGGGATGGAACAAGTTCCCCCTGCAGTGGGAGCATGGTGTCTTAACCACTGGACCACCAGGGGAGTTGCCACACCCGAGTCTGAAGTCCATAAAGAAAGAGCAGTAGAGGGAAAGTGACCAAGCCCGCGGGGTGGGTGTGAGAGGCAGAGCCCTCCTCGCCCCAGGAGCAGCTCTGCTGGCAGCACCGGCCACACAGGCTCTGGGGGAACTAACAGGAGTCAGACGCACCTAGAAGCTCCCCGGGGGCCACCAGGGAGGGGTTTCAGGTTGCTCTTCATTTGTTTCTGCCCAAGAACCAACTCAGGAATCTTTCTAGGCTAGATTTTTTTTTCTCATTCAAAATGAGACCACTTTTATTGAATTCTGTGGGGGGAAATACTCTTCCTTCTAAGGTAAGATGACCAACACAACTATAGGCACTGCTTTTTTGTTTCCGGTTTGTTTTTTTGTTTGTTTTTTCCCAGACTGTGGGATCTTAATTTCCAAACGAGGGACTGAACAGGGCCCCTGGCAGTGAAAGCCCAGATCCCTAATAACTGGCCCACCAGGGAGTTCTCAGGCACTGTTTTAAATGAACGTGTGCACCTCCCTGGTGTCTAGTGGTTAAGAATCCGCCTGCCACGTTCAAATCATGTTCAAATGGAGGAAGAAGTCTGAAGTCGAATGTTAAGAAGGAGAACAACACATCTCTGATTTTCTTCAAACTTTTCCATTTAAGGAAAAGACAGAAAGGTGACAAAATTTACAAACAAGAAACAGTGTCCCAGCAAGTTTCGATTCTGAAGATGTTTAGCCAGAGGGATTCTCTCCTAAGTGTGTTTCTGAACTATGTCCCATAGATGGGGAAGGTCCCACAGGGGTCACTGCAGGGTTGGGGAACAGAGAAGTCACAGCTGCAGGGCCTCTGGTTGCTCTTCAGCTACAAGGCACTATGCTTGTCTACGTTTTATGTAACACGATTCCCTGCAGGAGTTTTCTTTTTTAAAAGAAAGGTTCCTTTCTTTGGGAAAAAAAAGAATCTTTTTGTAAGGTATGAGAGTCATGGATTTAGTCAAAATTCCTAATTCTACAAAAGAAGTAACAAAGGCCATGTCCTTCTGACTGAGTCCAGAGTCCTAGGACAGCTACTTATTCAGATTAAGAAAAAAACTCATAGATTTTAAGCTATAATATAGACAAAATGACCATGTAAAACCTCGTTATACAGGTCAATAATACTTGTGTGACATGACATTCAAAGTAAATTATATGTTTTAAATGCATGAACAAGAATAAATCAATATCAAATTCCTATCTGTCGCAGTCGATATAGTTAATTTAGAAAACATACATATTTTTTAAACAGACGACAGGGAACTTGAAGGAGAGAATCTTAAGTTGAATCAACCAGGACAAAAGTGAAGAGATTCAACCTTAAAAGGATGTTCACTTCCTCTAGATAGAACCTGGCTTGCTAAAATGACTCAGTAATGAATTATCCACATTTTGGGTTATTGAGGACAAAATTTAAAACACACAACAGATCTCTCTTTACTGTTTAGCATACTTCTATCCAGGCTCTCATCATTAGTTGGTATACACAAAAAGCGTGAGTGTAATCTCAACTATCATCTAAATCCGGTCAGAAGTTGCAGTTGAACTTCATTTCCTCAGCCTGAAGTTTCAAGGGGAGCACTTATACTCCTACCCTCCTCATAAGAAGCCAGATTTACCCAACGGGTGAGTTTGGGAGAAGGAACTAAGAAGTGCTTGCCTGGTTCCCAATCTCTTCTTTGAAAAGATGTATGTGCGCACAGCACCGTGACCTTGGGTCTGTGGTAGGCAGCCCGCCCCTGGGACAGGGGTCAAGCCTTTCCTTCCTCCTCTTAGGCCTCAGCGGGGGCAGGTCTCTGACTTGGGATGAAGTGCTTGGAGGCCCGCTGTGATTGCGCAGCGAGAGCACGTCCTCCAGGTTCATAGCTCTCAAGGACGCAACGTAGCTCCAGTGCTGTCGAAGAAACCTTAGATTGCTCTTCTGTGATGGCAAGAAGCCAAATGGGAAAACAGGTTGAGACTGCCTTTAACAAGGGCTGCTTTTCTCTGCATCACCATCATGGAAACACCATCAAAAACCATAAACCCCTGTGCACTGACTGAAATGGACATTTTAATCACAATGATTTCACAATGAAAACTAGTTGCAATTTAAAGACTCCCCTTCATTGCTATCTCAGTCATCATTCATCCAGGTGATGTCAAGACAGAGACAAAACTGAACTTCATTTCCCAGTTTTAAACTACAAACTTAGAAACATTCTACAACTGCTCAGCAAGATATGTTTTAGAAATTGAAACCAAAATTCTGTAAGTAAAATAGCAATTAAAGTTGTACGCTTGTACAAGAAAAAAACAAAAAATGTTAACCTAAAACCAGAAATTAATCTTTTGATTATGTATCACAAGTTTGTTTAATTCATAAAAAACAATTTATCTAGGATTCCTTCCAATAAAAAACACCCATATGTGGTTAGTGTTTAGATGCCAGTCATTTCCACTTAGGGGTAGAAAAACTGTGGTGGGAGCAGCAGAGCCTGGAAATGATTGTGAACCACTGCCAAAGTGAAATCAATTAGAAAGTAAATCAAACATGTGAAAGTACACTTTCGGTTACTAGACAATAAGATTTCATTTCTAAAGTAGAATTTCAATGCAGCTTTTCAAGAAATTTAAGAATTTAAGAAGTATCTCTTAAAAACGAGAGATCTACCACAAAAAAATCATTAAATGTCTCCTTGATTATCACAGTTGATTATAGCTTTACAGTGCATAACTCAAAAAAACACCTCAGAAGTTCACCAAATTAAAAATAAGGATCATTTATATCAGAAATCTGAAACCCAGTGAAAAAAAAAGAACTAACCTCGGTCAAGTAAGTCTCCACGCTGTCATTTGAACCGTGTGGAATTGAGGTAGAAAACTCTACAATTGCTCCTGAAAGAAGATTTGCATTGAACCCTGAAGTAGGATTGAAATTTCCAACAGAAGAGGGCTCCAGGACTAGCGTGCTGCTAGGAGTGCTGAGTAAAGATCTCTTCTGCTGTTTCTCCACCTCAAGTTTGGTGCTGATCTCTGCCAGGCGCTCATTAGTCCTGGGGAAGATGGAAAGCACGGATTTCATTCATGTTTCCCTCTGTGACTTGCATTTTGTAAGTTGCTGCACATAAATGGAATTCCCATTACACTGTGTGAACACTGAAAGCAGAGAGCAGACCTGCTGGAAACAGTGACAGATGTGACCTTGTTCTAAAGAAGCTCACGTGTGTCTGGGCTCCTCAGGTAACAAGTCACAGCTGCGAGAGGACAGAATGGGCATCAGAAAGGGAGGTGGGCTCACAGTGACACCTGCTGCCTCTGGGACATGCCTGCCCCCAGGAAACAGTTCAGGGATGAACAAACAGACCTCCCACAAAGCCACGTTCAAGTGCTTCCTCTCACCACCCTTGTACATACGTGTCACTCATGACCTCGGAGAAATTAAGCATTTGGCTCTAAGGAATCACCTCAAGCCACAATCCCAAGTGAAGGATGAGAAAGTCAGTGGGTGAGACTGAAGAGAGCTAAAACAGCCCCAGGAATAATGAAAAGTATCCCCTGCTTTTCCAAAGTTCACCTTACTTTACTGCACTTCTACGAAGGGCCTATGTCAGCACCTCTTTTTGATGGTCCAAAATAAATAAATAAATAAATAAATAAATAAAGATCCAAAGACAAATTTTGGTCTCATTTAAAATGCCAAAACTCTAAACAGCGTTCAGTGTACCTTTTAGAGGGAGAGGCATGGCGCTCCCCATGCAGGGAGACTGGCCCCACTGAGCTCCTTCCCCGGAAGCCACACCCCACATCTCAGCATCAAGTCCCACAGCCCTGAACCCTCTCTGGGAGCACCTGTGCTTCCCTTGTGTATGCTTATTTTGGGCATCGACTAGCAGAACGTGTCCTCAGGTCTCTGCTCCTTTGCTGTATGCTCTCTGGGCTTATGAAAGGCGTCCTAGGAGTGCTCTGCTTTCAGAGGCGGGGAAGCCTGGACTCGGCACTGCAGGTGGGATCTGCCTTTCCAGCCTCCATACACCCCCTCAGTCAGGTCACCATGCCAGCGTCAGCCACTCTGTGAATTACCCTGCCTTTCACCCCTGGGTGAATGTTTCCCAATTTCACAAGCATGCTTTTACTTAGTGTAGGAAAACTTACCAGGATATCTTATTACTCATTTTTCTTAGGGTGCCCTCTAGCAGTGATTATCTAGTTAGCTTTCACTTCCTACTAATCTCAGGAACCTTGCTCTATAAAAATTAGGCTTCAGACACAAATTAATGGACTGAATATATTTTCTGTGATTCTGGGTTTTGACTTACTTGTCTAGTTTCTTTTCCAAGGACTTTCTTTTAGTTTCTCTAGGTAGTGTTGCTTATATTTTTCCAACTCTGCTTTATTAGAATCTTCAAAAGTTTTCCTCTTGGAGAGTTCAGATCCCAAGTCTTTAATTCTGAGTTCCATCTGACGTCTTATGGAAGCAATATGCTCCTCTTGGAACTGCTGCAAATTTCCTCAGATGCTGCTTGTATCTAAGTCAAATTTAAAAAGATAGTTTTGTTAAGGATTATAACCTGAATATTTGCTCCATTCAGTTTTGAGTCAGGAATTCAGACGGCGATTTTAAATGTGAACATAAGAAAATTGGAACTTGAAAATAATCATCGTCAAGGCGACATGAATTAAATCTGAATTATAAAATTAATGTGGACTCAATGTTCTAGTGGTTATAGTAGTCTCCTGCATTGCAGGCGGATTCTTTACCAACTAGGCGATCAGGGAAGACCATATTAAAACATTACTAAAGCAAACTGCTGTTGTCATAAGCCCATATATTTATCACTACCCCCGGCCCATGCTTTCCTGTCTCTTGAAATGTTCCCTGCAGATCAACTTGACAATCCAAACACAGTAATACTTTCAAGTTTCAAGAACTATCTTTTCAAGGCCCAAGGGGTAAGACACCACAATTCAGCCTGTTTCTCTCTGATCCTCTCTAGCACTTTTACACAGGCACAGGTACCAAAGAAACATACACTTGTTGGGAGACTGGGACTCACACACGCCACACTACACACTATTGTTTCTAAAATAGATAACTAAGGAGGACCAACTCTATAGCACAGGGAACTCAACACTCTGTAACAGCCCATACGGGAAAAGTGTTTTTATAAAGAGCGGATATACATATATACACATAAGTGATTCACTTTGCTGCACCCCTGACACTAACACAACATTGTAAACCAACTCTACTCTCTAAACTTCTTCTCCCGAGAAGAACGGAAGGAAGAGACACAAACATTTGGCTATAGACTGACCTGGCATTATGCAGCAATTTTTAGATAAAACTCACTTCAGAACCCAAAGTGTAGGGTAGCAAAATCAGGATATTGTCACTGTCTTCAAATTAAAAACAATAAGCAGCCCGGTGGCGGCAGGACGCACGCACCGGCCAAGCCCACCGCCGGAGCCCCCGGGCATTCTCTGGGCGCCCTGCCGGACCCACGCGGAGGGGGCCCGGGATCGACCGCCAGCTGCGTGCTCCTCAGGCCAGATGGTGACCGCCTGCCCTCCCGCCTCCCAGGGCCCCATTTCCGGCTCACACGCCCCCTTCGCTGCAGGCCTGGCTCACAACGCCCCGAGGCGCCGGCCCGCGTGTCCCACTGACAGAGCCCCTTATCCGGCTCACACGCCCCCCCGCCCCCCTCCCCGGGCCTCCCGCCACGCGCCGGCCCGGTTCGCCGCTCACACGCTGCCAGCTCACGCTCCCCGCTCACACGCGCCCCTCTCCCCGCCCCGCGCCAGCCAAGTTCTCCGCTCACACGCTGCCGGCTCACGCTCCCAGCTCACACGCACCCCTCTCCCCGCCGACCCAGGTCCCGGGCTCACGCTGCCGGCTCACGCTCCCCGCTCACACGCGCCCCTCTCCCCGCTCCCCGCCGGCCCGGCTCGTCGCTCACACGCTGCCGGCTCACGCTCCCCGCTCACACGCACCCCTCTCCCCGCCCCTCGCCGGCCCGGTTCGCTGCTCACACGCTGCCGGCTCACGCTTCCCGCTCACACGCACCCCTCCGGAGGCTCCCCGCCGGCACGGCTCGCCGCTCAGACGCTGCCGGCTCAGCTCCCCGCTCACACGCACCCCTCTCCCCGACCCTCGCCGGCCCGGTTCGTTGCTCACGCGCTGCCGGCTCACGCTCCCCACTCACACGCACCTCTCTCCCCGCTCCGCGCCGGCCCGGCTGGCCGCTCACACGCACCCCACTCCCCGCCGGCCCGGCTGGCCGCTCACACGCTGCCGGCTCACGCTCCCTGCTCACACGCGCCCCTCTCCCCGCCCCACGCCGGCCCGGCTCGCAGCTCACACGCTGCCGGCTCACGCTCCCCACTCACACGCACCCCTCTCCCCGCCCCACGCCGGCCCGGCTCGCAGCTCACACGCTGCCGGCTCCCGTTCCCCGCTCCCCACCAGCCCGGCTCGCCGCTCACACGCCCCCCTCGCCCCAGTGCGCCAGGCCGCGCTCCCCGCTCTCACGACCGCCAACGCCGGCACGTGCTCCCCGGCCGAACGCCCCACGCGCAGGCGCACGTCAGGCTCGCCGCCCACACAACCCCCGCCCCCAGGCGCCGGCCGGTGCTCGCTGCTCACACGCAGCCGGCTCACGCTCCCTGCTCACACGCACCCCTCTTCCCGCTCCCCGCCTGCCCGGCTCCCGCTCACACGCGCCCCTCCGGCCGCTCCCCGCCGGCCCGGCTCGCCGCTCACACGCCGCCCTCGCCGCAGTGCGCCTGGCAGCGCTCTCCGCTCTCACGACCCCCGACGCCAGCACGCGCTCCCCGGCCGCACGCCCCCCGCGCAGGCGCACTCCCCGCTTGCCGCCCACACAACCCCCGCCCCCAGGATCGGCGAGCGTGCTCGCCGCTCAGACGCCCCCCGCGCGCCGCCGAGCTCTCAGAGGCCCAGCCTAAGTTCCCCGCCTGGCGCCTGCGCCAGGGTCTGCGAGAAGGCCATGGAGCCGGCCATGGAGCCGGCCCTGGAGCCGCCCCGCGCGGCCGAGGGAAGGCTGCCTGAGGCGGGGCGCCGTGAGGGCAGAGGCGAGCGGGCGCCTCCCTGGCCGCTGCTCTGGGGCTGCGCAGCCGCGAGCGGGATGGCGGGTGTGCCTGTGGCTCCACTCCGTGGCTGTGGGCAGGTCGGTTTCGGCAGCTTCCCGCGCGCGCGGGCGTCGCCGCCGCTGCCTCTGCGCCCCCAGCGGCCCGCCGTCCTGGAAGCCTCTGTGCGCGCCGGCTCCGGTGGGCGTCTCGCCCCGGTGACGCGCGGAGAGACCAGGAGATGGGATCCTGGAGCTCAGGTGAGAGTTACACTGGGGAGGTGGGGACAGGGTAGCTCGGAGTTAGGGCCGAGCCCTGAGGGCTGCTGTGAGGGTAGCCCCACCGGGGAGCAGACCATGCAAACACCCTCCCCTCCCCGCCTGGGAAGGGCGGGCAGCAAGGGGGCTCTGGAGCCTGAGGTTCGCTCTTACACAAGGCATTTCAGAGAAGCCATGGGATTACTCTGTGTCTAGATAGCTGTCGCAGCTCTCATGGCTCATCTGGTCAAGAATCTGCCTGCAATGTGGGAGACCTGGATTCAATCCCGGGGTTGGGAAGATCCCCTGGAGAAGGGAAAGGCTACTCACTCCACTCTTCTGGCATGGACTGTCCCAAAGAGTCAGACTTTGCAAAGAGTCAGAGTGAGCGACTTTCGCTTCACTAATTAAGGTGCTTCCCCACTGATGATGGGGCTTCCCTCATAGCTCAGTGGGTAAAGAATGTGCCTGCAGTGCAGGAGACCCGGGTTCGATTCTTGGGTTGGGAAGCTCCTCTGGAAAAGGAAATGGCAAAGCACTCCAGTATTCCTGCCTGGAGAATCCCATGGACAGAGGTGCCTGGTGCTCTACAGTCCATGGGCTTGCTAGAGTGGGACACGATTTAGGGACTAAACCACCACGTAGCACTTTGGGGAATGGATTGGATAGAAGAAAGGCTGGTTCTTGGTGGGTTAGAATAGACAGCAGGAGAGATGGATGTGGTCAGCAGCCCGGTCGGGGGTCGCTGAACACCGTGTCCTGAGACGACAGGTCTTGTAGGTGAAGGAGTCTTTTGGGCCTAGAAAAGAGAACAACAGTCTCAAAGGCCCCTTGCTCAATCATCTAACTTCGGAGAAAACAAAGCATAACTTTAGTTCCATCCTGATGCTCCAGGCCAGCTGCATCTATCTGGGACTTATCACCCCCTGTCCGGAAACCTACCACCCCCTACACCCGCCCAGAAGACTTATCACCCCCTGCCCAACTACAAGTGTCATCTTAACAAAAGAATACTCAAAATATCCCGCCTGATTGACGTTTCCCTTATCGCTTCCACAAACCTCCCTATAAGTATGAAGCCTCCTTGATCCCTTTCGGCGCTCAGCCTGGTCGTTAGGCCGACTGTCGCCCCTCCTTGCCTGAATAAAGGTAACCTACTTCTGTTGAGGTCGTCTTTCCTTTTCTGCCTCGCCGGAACTGTACCTTACAGTAGGTACAAGGACAGGGGTGGAGGTGAGAGGAGTAGCAGGGGAGGGGAGGGACCGCGTCTCTGGAGGCTTTTCTCAGGTAGCAGAGGAAACATCTGGCAGTCAGCAGGAAGAGCCTTTGGGTAGGGTGAGTCTTGTTTTGAACATCCAAGAGCACTTAGTCTGACCCTTGGGCCATTTAACAGATGGGGAAGCTGAGCCACTGGAATTACGCATCAAGTTAAAGGGCTTGTCTGAACTTGCAGCTGTTGGAAGCAGAGCCCCAACTTGAACAGTTTTCTTCGGTTGCAGTCTGTTATTCTTGCAACTTCAGGCAGTTACCTTATCTAAAAAGTTAGGAGACCACAGTGGGAGGTTCCCTGGAGCCCTAGAACTCAGAGGGGTTATTGTTCAGTCCCTAAGTCATGCCCCAGTCTTTATGGCCGCATGTATTGAGGCACGACACTAGGCTTCCCTGTTCTTCCCTGTCCCTCTGAGTTTGCTCAAATTCATGTCCATTGGGTCAGTGATGTCATCCAACCATCTCACCCTCTGTAGCCCCCTTCTCCTTGGTCATATCCTGAATCTTTCCCAGCATCAGGGTCTTTTCCAGTGAGTCAGGTCTTTACATCAGGTGGCCAAAGTATTGGAGCTTCAGCATCAGCATCGGTCCTTCCAAGGAATATTCAGGGTTGCTTTCCTTTAGGATTGACTGGATTGATTTCCTTGCTGTCCAAGGGACTCTCCAGCGACTTCTCTAACTCTACAGTTCAAAAGCATCAATTCTTCGGTGCTCAGCCTTCTTTATGGTCCAACTCTCATATCCGTACATGACTCCTGGAGAAACCATAGCTTTGATTATAGGGACTTTTGTCTGCAAAGTGGTATCTCTGCTTTTTAAAGCCCTCTCTAGGCTTGTCATAGCTTTTCTTCCAAGGAGCCAGGGTCTTTAAATTTCATCGCTGCTGTCACCATCTGCAATGATTTAGGAGCCCAAGAAAATAAATTCTGCCACTGTTTTCATTTTTTCCCCATCTATTTGCCATGAAGCGATAGGACCAGATACCATGATCTTAGTTTTTGAATGTGGAATTCTAAGCCAGATGTTTGAGAGGGGTGGAGGCTTTCCAATAAGTCCCCACTAAGGTGGGAAGACTAGATCACACGGGGAGAAAGGAGCGCAAAGGCGCAGACACTGCCCACAGGTGCTGGCTCTTCAGTCTGTGAGTCAAACTGTCTGTTTGGCTCAGACTTGAAGTGTTGGTTTCCCACTTTGGGAAGTGGCAGGGAGGAGGAGGGGAATCAGGGGTGAACTTACAAGTGTAAAATCACTGGCTTTTCTGGGTCTTAGAGGGCGTCGGTGCACCTTTTCCTGCAGTCCTGGCTGCCTTTGGGGGCTGGCCACTGGGACAGCTGAGCTGGGTTAGACTAAGAATTGGTCTTGATCTGATCCACCCCTCACACCCTGGACCCACACATGCTTTCGAGAATCATGCCTCCGTGGCAGATGGTAGCTGGTTGAGAGCAAGGACTCTGCCTTTTTCATTCCAGAATCCCTCATGGTTAGGTGCTGTGTTTGGCAGATTGGACTGATGCCCTCTGTATCTGCAGAACTGATAACCATTTGAGTCTTTAGGAAAACTATCTTGAGTTCCCAGGGGCTTGCAGCTGGTGGTGGGAGCACAAAATGATGCAATTCCCAGTGTGAATTTTAACAGTTTAAATCTTAAAAAAATAAATAAAAATTTAGATCTGGAAACTCGGTTGTATCTTTACAAGTTTATTTCATACTTGTCTTTTGTATACCTGCTGATCTAATCGTGCAAGAGTTTCAGCTGTCCCTTAAAATAATATTTGTGGGAGAAGGAATATTGAATTGAATTCTAGGAAAGCAGACTTTTCCATGATATCTTTTTAACCAGTTGATGAAAGAGTCGGTAGAAGGCAAGCTTTCATTTTTCATTAGAAATCATTTCTTACATTGAAGCTGCATTAAATAGTGTAATTTTGTAGTTATACCCGTAGTGCTAAAGCATTTTTTTTTTGCTAATGCTTTTATTTTGGCTCTAACAGTAAATGGGTTGCTTATCGTTGTTTTGTTTCGAGATTTTTTTTTTTTTCTTTTGGTTGTCATTGTTACAGCATTATTGGGTGTTTTTTTTGGTAAAATTTTTAATTGAAATATAGTTTATTTACAGTGTTTCAGGTGTAGGTGTTGCTTGTTCACAGACATTGTGTAGCATTTATGAATTTTATAATTCTCATGTTTTTATCCTTCCAAGGGAAGTTTTTTTAGAAATTTGCCAAAGTAGATAGCAGAAAAACTCCTTTGACCTTTCTGTTTTCTATCCTAGCAGTGTGTAGGGTTTTTTTTGGGGGGTGGTGGGTAGTAACCTTGTAAGATCCTTTTCCAATAAATGAGTATTTTACCTGCTTTTGTCATGTGTTATTACGTCTGTAGACTATTGGCTTTTTGTCATTAGTTTTATTGATGTATGATTTATGTACAACACAGTACACATTTTACTAGAGTTTTGACAAATGTATACAATCCTTGTAACCAGCAACCCAACCAAGATGTCTGCCATCCCAAGGATTCTCTTTTCTCTTTTGTGGCACTGGCTACCTCCCACCTGCAGCCTGAGGCAGCCAAGGATTTTCTTTCCCCTACAGATTATATTTGTCTTTTTTACTGTATTTCTGGAGTCAGCATGCCAGCAATTGCAAACTTTTCTGTGCAGAGCCAGTTAAAAGCATACAGTGTGTACTCCTTTCTGTCTGACTTCTCAGTATGGTGTCTTTAAGATTATCCTCAGTGACTGTGTTGATTGTGTATTTTATTAGTAAGTCATTCATTTTTATTGTTTTTAAATGTGGTTAACGATGCAAAACTTAAATGTTGCCATTTCTAACCATTCTTCTGTGTCCACTTCAGTGGCATTAATTATATTCACATTGTTGTGCAACCATCACCTCTATTTCCAAAGCTTTCTCATAACCCCAAATGAACTCTATAGCTTTTAAGCAGTAACTACCCACTCTTCTACCCCCTCAGCCTGGTAGCCTCTAATCTACTTTGTTTCTATGAGTTTGCCTATTCTAGACATTTCAGAATGTTGCATCATACCATATTTGTCCTTTTGTGTCTGGCTTATTTCACTAATCAGTGTTTTCAAAGTTCATGTTGTTGTATGTATCAGCACTTTTTTTTTTTTTTTGGACTGAGCAATATTCCGTTGAATAGACATACTTTGTATGAACATAGGTGTTCAGTTCTCTTGAGTGTATACCTAGAAGAGGAATTGCTGGATAATGTGGGAATTCGAAATTTGACTTTTTGTGGACCCACAAGACTTTTTCTACAGGGCTGTACCATTTTACATTCCTACCTGCATTGGACAAGGGTTCCAGTTTCTCCCCATCCTCTGCAACACTTGTCATTATAGCCATGTTAGTAGGTGTGGAAGGACTATTGGTTTTTCATAAAGTACATAAGCATAGAGTGTTGCTACAAACTTGGTGGGGGAATTAGGGAGTGTAATTTTATATGTTCCAGGAGGATGGACTGAGGCAAGTTCTGGAGGAGATGAAAGTTTTATACGAGCAAAACCTACCTGATGTGTAAGTTGGTAAGCTGATATTCTAAAACAGTTTAAGAAATATGATATTGATGTCAGATCATCTTAACATTAGTTTTTGGATATGTTTTCTTTTTTTTTAAATTCTCTGTGAGCCTGATCATACCCTAGCTATACAGAAGTAGAAGGATTTGTGTTAATGATTGTTATGTCTCCAGGGACCAAATAGTGCTTGGCACATGGTAGGTGTTCAATAAATACTTCTCGTTTGACTGGTATGACTTGAGCGGAATTAGGGTGGATCCAAGAGACATGACACAAGAGCAAGTAAGAGACCTAATGAGTGAAGTGTATTGTTTCCGCTGCTTGTTTTCCTCAGGTGAGGCCTTAGTGGGTTTAAAGGGAGAACAGGCAGTTTGCAAATTTAGCAGGAGTAGCAGTGACTTCCGAAAGCTTGAGTGAAGTGGGCTGGGAACTCCTGCTGCAGAACACTACAGCTTGGTAGGTTAGAGGGCTCTGGAGTTGCGGACTGTTTAGAGCCAAGCATGGGAGTGGGCACAGAGGAGAATTTGAGCTGAACAACAGACTTCAGAGGACCTGTGGTTGGGTGAAGAATAAGATACAAGACTACTGACTGCTGGAGGAAAAATGAGTTATTGAGAGCTCATCCTGGAGAGAAGTAAGTCTGCAACTTGAGCTTTCGTCCCTGGCCTTGTTCCGGTAGTGTTTTCATCAGTTAGTTGGGCGTAGAAATCAGTAGTGTGCTGTTAGGGTGTGTGGAGGACACAGGACAGTAGGAACACTTTACAGTGACTGTTTAAGGATAGATGCTGATGAACGAGGAGCTGATGTGCAAGAGATCTGCAGTAAATGTAAGGGAAATGGAAAGTCCTGCACTCAGGTTCCCAAGTCCTTCATTTGTTCCTGCAACAGATATGCACTCAGCAGTTATGAGCTGATAAAGGGCTCTGGTGTTTCCGTTGTAAACAGCGGAATCAAGAGGTTTGCCCCCGTGGCCACCAACAGTGTCATGCAGAAGGCAGATGTTCAATGCAGGTAATGCGGGTCAGAGTACGTGCCGTGAAGGAAAACACCACACTTGGAGAGAGTGTCATGCACTCAAAATATTGGCAGATGGAGAAATCCGGGAAATTCTCTCCGAGGAAGAGACTCTTCAGCTGGAGCCTGAAGACGCGGGTTTTAGCGAGGAAGTAACTGTGGGCAGAGAGCATTCTTGTTATAGAAAAATAGTTCTATAGGAAACATTCATATGTATTACATAAACATGCAGATGTGTTAAGAACATTGTTACAACAGCTTGGACAGAAGCCCAGTCCCTGTTCTACTGCAGCCAACCTCTTTCCTCTTCCTGGTGGCAACCGCTCTCCTGAAGCTGCTGCACGCCCCCTCCCTCCATCTGTCTGCACATTTACTGTAAGTGCGTGAATGAGAAAAACCTTAAACTGCTGGAAGAGATGGAAAGCTCAGATCTGGGGTAGGAGGACTCAACAACGTAATGTGAACTCTTCTCTCCATGCACATATGGTTGCTTAACCTATGACAAAGAGGCAAGGATGGACAGTGCGGAAAACCCTCTTCAATAAGTGATGCTTGGAAATCTGGACAGCTCCGTAAAAGAATGAAATTAGAACATTCTCTGATACCATAGACAAAAGTATACTTGAAATGCATGAAAGACCTACGTGGAAACTTTTAGAGGAAAACATAGGCTGAACACTCTTTGAGGGAATTCTCTGGCAGTCCAAGGGTTAAGACTTGGCACTTTCACTGCTGTAGGCCTGAGTTCGATCCCTGGTCAGGGAACTAAGATCCCACAAGTCGCATGGCACAGCCAAAAGAAAGCACTCTGACATAAATTGCAGAAATATCCTTTTTGATCCATGTCTTAGAGTACCGAAAATAAAAGCAAAAATAAACACATGCGACTCAGTTATACTTAAAAGCTTCTGGACACCAAAGGAAACAATAAACCAAACAAAAAGCTAACAGAGAGGGAAAAAATATTTGCAAAGGAAGCAACTGACAAGGGATTAATCTCCAAAATATACAAATAGCTCATGTAACTCTATGTCAAGAAAATTAAAATAACCAGAAACCCAATTTAAAAATGGGCAAAACAAATAAATAAAAATACAAAATAGAAATGGACAGAAGACTGTAATAGACAGTTCTCCAAAGAATACATACAGATTGCCAGTAGCCACATGAAATGATGTTCAGCATCACAAATTATCAGAGAAATGCATGACAGACCAGCAATGAGGTATCACATCACACTGGTCAGAATGGCCATCATCCAAAAGTCTGCAAATAATAAAAGCTGGAGAGGATATAGAGAAAAGGAAACCATCCTACATTACTGGTAAAACTGTAAATTGGTACAGCCACTATGGAGGACAGTGTGGAAGTTCCTTAAAAAGATGAAAATATAATAGAACTACTGTATGATCCAGAAGTCCCACTCTGGGGCATATATCTGGAGGAAACTAATTCAAAAAGATATACATACTCCAGTGTTCATTCCAAACTCCCTTTCCTTCCAAGGTTGCCACATACCATTGAGCAGAGTGGCCCATGCTATACAGTAGGAAAGACGATTGAGTTTTCCACCTTGGATCCATCACTTACTGTCAGATGGCTTTGGTGAGGCTACTTGACATTCCCTGAGGGGAGCAGCTGCTCAGCTTCTGCTGGAGGAACCAGGAGATGGGTTCCCCTCTGTCCCCTCCCCAACAGCACATTCCTTGGCCCTGGTCCACTGGTACTTTGTCTTGTCCAGGCAGAAATGTTTAGGCCTGAGTCCTGCTCCTCTTCAGTCGAGACCCTTCATCATTAGCCTTCCTCTACTCACCATCCTGGGGTCTGGGGCCTGGTGCCCACCTGTCCCAGGCCCACTGCCTCCTGGCCTCCTGCCCACTCTCCAGAGCAGCTGGACCCCTCCCTCCTCCCCAGCCTTACCTTGATTATACCTAATGTCCACCCTTACTAAACTAGTGTTCCACCTAGTGACGGCACGTCCCTGATTCTGCAGAAACAGTGATAATGTACAAATTAATAAGAGTAGTGATCGCTGCCACGTGTACACTTAACAAAATGCCCCTTTACTCTGCCTGATAACCTCCAACACCCACAGCTTCATAAAGTGAGGCTGGGATGAGTCAATTGAGGCTGAGGGTTTAAACTTGATATTTGAGCTGGGATTTGCACACGCGCAACCTGCCTGCCACCAAAATCTAACTCTTTCTGCTGCAGCCCTTGGTTTTTCTTTATCACTGTGGGGGTTAGTTGATATTAGTGCCAGATCAGTGCTGGAACAGCCTTGCTGGGTGTGACCTATCCCTCTTCCTCCCCAGGCAAACAGTCTAATTTGCAGGCTGAGATCACAGTAGACAGGAGATAGATACATGGATCCATAGACAAATGGAGAAAATAAATTGGTTGAAATATATGAGGCTCATTTTGAGGCAGAGCCAGAGTAATAATTCAAAAGGATTCCAGCATCCCGAGCTTTGCCTTATCCACATACTACTACGATTTCTCTTCTCAATGCTGAGGGCCCAGACATGGCCTTTGGGTTCTGCACTCCTACAGATGTGGTTTATTTAAGCATCTGAACGCCAGCAGCCCACCTTCCTTTAGACAGATTTCTTGTGCTCTGACAGCTTCAGAAATTAACCAGGGAGCAGGTGTGGACACAGCAGCCCAAGCACTGCTTGGAGCTGCAGGCTGCACTTGCCTGGGTCCTGGAGAAATTATTCTCCCATTCCTCAGCCTCATTCACAGGCTGAAGACAGCCCCAGGGCCCATCCCTGCCCATGATAAAGAATCCTCTCTCTCCGCCCTGCACACACCCAGGTTCAGACCTGGGCCAATTTCACCACCTTTCAGGTTGGCTGTTGCCTGTCCTCTGATTTCAGTGTTGACCATCTGGTGATGTCCATGTGTAGCGTCTTCTCTTGTGTTGGTGGAAGAGGGTGTTTGCTATGACCAGTGTGTTCTCTTGGCAAAACTCTATTAGCTTTTGCCCTGCTTCATTCTATACTCCAAGGCCAAATTTGCCTGTTACTCCAGGTGTCTCTTGACTTCCTACTTTTGCATTCCAGTCCCCTAGAATGAAAAGGACAACTTTTTTGGGTGTTAGTTCTAAAAGGTCTTGTAGGTCTTCATAGAACCATTCAAATTCAGCTTCTTCAGCATTACAGGTTGGGGCATAGGCTTGGATTACCATGGTATGAATGGTTTGCCTTGGAAACGAACAGAGATCATTCTGTCATTTTTGAGATGTTATGCCCGATGTCCGAATCCCCGAGCGGGAAGAGAGAAGGCTTCCAAGACAATGCAACTCGCAAAAAAGGGAAGTTTATTACTGTCTCGAGCCAGGGCTTTCTGCCACAAACATCACAGTGGTGCAGGGTCAGAAAAGCCCTGGCTCAAGCTTGGTACACAAATTTATAAGATATGCAAAAGCGGTTAGTAGCTGGCTTAAGCGGATTGGTTACATGTTTGCAAAGTAATTCTATCGGTACAGACTTTCGCGGGCTTTTCAGCTCTCCCTTTGTTCTTACTGGGCGCATATTGATTGGCTGGCTCCAGGTTACCTGATGGGGGTAGGGAATCTTACCATTTCGGGGGAAGCTAAAACTTAGGTCCAGGCCGCCCGTCATGGTATTAACTCTGGCAGCCTCACATTCCCCCCTGTCTTCTTGTTCCTGTAGAGGAATCCTTCTCTTCATCCTGAGCTACCATCTGATATTGCTGCCTCAATACCATAATCTGAATGGTATTTAGACGTTCTTTAATAAATGACATTAGCCGGTTTAAAATACAAGGGCCAAATGTGAGTGTTAATAATAGCACTATAAGCGGGCCCAGGAGGGTGGAAACTAAGGTGGTCAGCCAGGGGGAGCGTTGAAACCAAGACTCAAACCATCCCTGCTGGGCCTCCCGTTCCCTCTTTCGTTGCGCCAGCCCTTCTCTTACTTTTGCCATAGATTCTCTTACCACTCCTGTATGGTCTGCATAGAAACAACATTCTTCTCCCAGAGCCGCGCAGACCCCACCCTGTTGGAGAAAAATCAAGTCCAATCCTCTCCTATTCTGCAAGACCACCTCAGACAAGGAAGTCAGAGACTTCTCTAAGTGGCTGATTGATTCTTCTATGCGAGTTATATCTTCATCTATGGCGGCTCGTAGGGAAGAAAACCCTTGGCCTTGCAGAGATAGTGAAGCTATTCCTGTCCCTGCTCCTGCCAGCCCAAGACTGAACAAGGCTGCCATGGTGATCGCACTGATTGGCTCTCTCTTTTGTCTTGGCAATTCTCGGTCCCAATGTGAGTACATAACCTCTTCAGAGTGGTATAAGATTTTTGGCATTACAGCAACCAGAACACAGAATTCTTGACTCTGGTTAAAAACCTTCACATTTAAACATGGGGTTAGCCCAGTATGTGAACAAATCCACCAGCCCCCAACCTCTGGCACAATCCAATTTTTGCCATATAAGCGTAGGTTACTAATAGTCCGGGCACAGAGGGAAGTTTTATCACGTGGCACTGTGCCCAAACAGAGTCCCTGTCCCCAAACTTCATTCATTGTGAGGCCAACCTTGCGTTCTTCCCATCGGCATGGGGGTGGGTTCTGGCCTGAAGATAAGTAGTAAGAGACATTGAGGCCTATGGCCTCATAGAAGGGGGGGTGAAGATTATAACAAAGCCAACAGGACTGGGTTGCATTAGGGTTGGTATGGTTTAAGACCGTAAAGGCTGCATTCACTAAGGCCCATAGGGGGTCCTGAATTGCTGAGCTAATGGTAACAGCCAGAGGGCCAGGGGTTTCTGTCAGTTTGCCTCTGAGGCTAGGGGTAGAGGAGATGTTAAATGTTCCTGGCAAGCTTGGTCTGAAGGGGGTTGGCTTGGGGGTCGCCTTGTGCCCCTGTAATGCTTTGACCAGATTGGGACCTAAACTATGTACCTGCACCGGCTCAATAACCTGTTTAATGATTAAAAGCTCGCCTGGGTAGGGGCCGGGCCAATTTACGTGGAGCTGAAAACCCCAAGTCAGTCCTGAGGTCCAGCGGTTTTCTTTCTTCGCCCGTTCCTGGTTAAATTGTACTCGTACCTGAGGCCCCTGGTGTCTACGGTCCTTGAAGGTGAAGCTAACTAGATCTCTGTTTCCGACATCCCACCTCTGGGGTCCATCACAAGAGGTCACACAACTCCAGCTCCTGCAATAATAGCTTTCTATGCCACCACAGGTTTTCCAGTTATTTTTTACATAGCCCGGGCAAGCCCAAAACCCCAACCTATGGCTTTTTATCCCATCCCTATAGTACTTATCATGGAGACCGTCCTGCTTTGCGAAGAGGCTTGAGAGGTCGAAGTTCAGGTCCGGCCACCAGGTGTTTGGAGGGTGGATTCCTGAGGTCTCATTGAGCAGCTCATGAGTTTGCCCGTCGTTGAGTTTCCATGTGATCTTAGCAGGTTGATGGGGGTTATGACTGGTCGCTCCTGGGTCGATGAGAGCTGCCATCAGCAGGAGAATTAGGAGGTCTCCCAGCGGACAAGTTTCAGTTTCAAAGGATTTGACGGGTGAGGACTCGCCTTCCATTCTGCTCGCGCTTTTTCCTGTTCTTCCGATGTGGCTTGCCGCACGTGATTGCAATGAACCCAGGGTCCAATCCCGTCGACCCGTTTGTTGACTTCTCGCAGGTCTTGGACAGGTCTGTAATCTGTCCCCCCTAGCTTCTTCACCGGCAGTAAGGGGGTGTTCCAAGGGGATCGGCATCGCCTGAGAATTCCGGCCTCCATGAGCCGTCGAATGTGGGGAGTGATCCCCCGCCGAGCTTCTTGGCTCATAGGGTACTGTCTCACCCTCACAGGAACTGCCTCGGCCTTTAGCTCGATGACGACCGGATGTCTCTGTTTAGCTAGTCCCATTCCTGCTGTTTCTGCCCAGGCCAATGGATATTTATGGACCCACGGTTGTACATCTAGTGCTATGGTCTCTGAGGGCTTAGGCGCAAAAAGTCTGTATTCATCCCTTAAGGCTAGGGACAAGACATGTATCGGTTGTCCAAGTCCATCCGTGACTGACATTCCCCCTGGGTCAAAATGGATCTGAGCATTAACTTTAGTCAACAAGTCTCTTCCAAGTAGAGGGGCTGGGCATTCTGGTATCACCAAAAACGAATGGGACACCTGGTGGGTCCCTAGATTTACTTTCCGTTCTGTGGTCCAACAATATCTTTTTGTCCCCGTGGCTCCTTGCACTAAGCTGGCTTTCTTAGACATTGGTCCCAGTTTTTGATTTAAAACAGAGTGTTGGGCGCCAGTATCCACCATGAAGCCAACGGGTTTCCCCTCCACATGTATGGTTACCCAGGACTCGGGGAGGGGTGCCGAGTCTCGACTCCCCTAGTCACTGTCTTCCCCCGCATATAGAACTCGAGTTCCGGGGGGGATTTTCTCTCTCTGGGTCATTCCTCTCCTTGAGTCCCTCTTAGGGCACTCGTTTTTCCAGTGCCCCTGTTCTTTGCAGTAGGCGCACTGATCCTTCTTTAGGGCCTGCCTTTTTGGTTTTTCTTTTTCTCCCGTCCGGGGGTCTCGAGGTTCCCTCAATTCTGTTCCGGCCTTTAACCCCGCAAAAAGAATCTGGGCTAGCTCCTTCTGGTTCTTCCGGTTTTCCCTCGCCCTATGTTCCCTCTCTTCTTTCCTGATCTTTTCCGCTAATTCCCTTTCCTCCCGCCAAATTCGCTCTTCCCTTTCTTCTGGGGTCTCCCTATTATTAAATACCTTTTCAGCTACTTTCAGTAAATCCTGTATTGTCTGTTCTCCCAATCCCTCTACCTTTTGTAATTTCTTCCTAATATCTGGGGCTGCCTGATTCACAAACGCTAACAAAACTGCAGCGCGTGACTCCTCAGCCTGGGGGTCCATAGGTGTATATTGCCTGAAAGCTTCCATCAGCCTCTCTAGGAAGGCTGCCGGGCTTTCAGTGGGCTCTTGCCTTACTAAATTTACCTTTGCCAGATTTGTCGGCTTTCTTGCTGCAGCCCGCAGGCCAGCCATTAGAGTCTGGCGGTACACTCGGAGACGCTCCCTACCTTCCACCCGCTCAAAATCCCAGTTAGGCCGCAACAGAGGAAACCCCTCGTCCACAAGATGAGGCTGGGCGGTTGGCCTCCCGTCGACCCCTGGTACCCGTTTCCGCGCCTCTGCCAGAATTCGCTCCCGTTCTTCCGTGGTGAAGAGCACCTGCAACAGCTGCTGACAATCATCCCAGGTGGGATTATGAGTAAACAAAATGGAATCTAAGAGGTCAATGAGGCCTTGGGGCTTCTCTGAGAAAGGAGGGTTTTGGGTCTTCCAATTGTACAGGTCACTCGTGGAAAAGGGCCAGTACTGATAGGTTCGCTCTCCGTCTGGGTTAGTTGGTCCCACTCGGACGGGGAGCGCCTGAACAGTGGATGAAGGTAACTCTGGGTCCCCAGGGTCTTGCTTACCCCTATCTCCCTTAGTTTTCCCCCGGGTCCCCAATGCCGGTCCCCCCTCACGGTCGGTTCCCGTTGGCCCTCTTAATCCTCTCGGTTCACCTGTGGGAGCTTCTCTCCTCGGAGGGGATTGCAAGGAGGGCACATATGGCGGAGGCCTTATCTCCGTTTCTAGATCTATCAGGTTTGGATAAGATGATTCCTGAAGGACTGGTTTTGGGTCCTCTTTCTTTTTGGTTTCCTCCGGGGGGGTCTCCATCACCAGGACCTGTGAACTGGAGGAACTAGGAAGTTTGTAAACAAAAGGTTTTAACCATTTAGGCGGATTTTCTACTAGATCCTGCCAGACCATGACATAGGGGACTTGACTCGGATGGCCCCAGGGATCAGGAGCCATAATCTTCTCCTTCACAGCCTGTATGATGGACGGTTGAAAGGTGCCTTCCGGAGGCCATCCAACCTGAAAGGCGGGCCACTCTGCAGAACAAAGAGTTATTAATTTACCTTTTTTGACTAGCAAAGACAAGTCATGGGCCCTGGCCCTGACATCCGAAAAATGGTCAGTCATGAGAGAAAGTGGGGTAGATTCTCCCTGCCCCATGGTCAAAGAATAAACGGTAAGGAAGAGAGAGAATAAGTCAGAAGTGAGAAAGAACGATGCACCAGAAGAGAACGAGACTAGAGACAATGCCGGCACACACACACACAAAAACACGGAGAGCCAAAGACAAACACACGGACAAACAAACGTCGGCCGACGACACAGCGCTGGGTTTTCGGGCCCCCTGAATTTTCTTGCCTCCCGGTAGCAGATTCACCTTACCGAATGACGTCCGCTGTTCACCAGGCTCGGGGTCGGGAGAGGAACTTTCCTTCCCGCGGAGTCGGCTGCCCCCCAGCGCGTCCGCTGGCCTTGGCCTTACGCCGGCTTGGCTCCCCCTTTATAAAAAGCCTTCTCGCGGAGTCGGCTGCCCCCCAGCGCGTCCGCTGGCCTTGGCCTTACGCCGGCTTGCTCCCCCTTTATAAAAAAGCCTTCTCGCGGAGTCGGCTGCCCCCCAGCGCGTCCGCTGGCCTTGGCCTTACGCCGGCTTGCTCCCCCTTTATAAAAAAGCCTTCTCGCGGAGTCGGCTGCCGCCCAGCGCGTCCGCTGGCCCCGGCCTTACGCCGGCTTGCTCCCCCTGCTTCCTGAGCACCGGTGTTATTATTTATCCTTCCCCTTTGTCCTGTAAGCGTTCTCTTCTCCCTGTCAAGGGATCCCGGACGAGCCCCCAAATGTTATGCCCGATGTCCGAATCCCCGAGCGGGAAGAGAGAAGGCTTCCAAGACAATGCAACTCGCAAAAAAGGGAAGTTTATTACTGTCTCGAGCCAGGGCTTTCTGCCACAAACATCACAGTGGTGCAGGGTCAGAAAAGCCCTGGCTCAAGCTTGGTACACAAATTTATAAGATATGCAAAAGCGGTTAGTAGCTGGCTTAAGCGGATTGGTTACATGTTTGCAAAGTAATTCTATCGGTACAGACTTTCGCGGGCTTTTCAGCTCTCCCTTTGTTCTTACTGGGCGCATATTGATTGGCTGGCTCCAGGTTACCTGATGGGGGTAGGGAATCTTACCATTTCGGGGGAAGCTAAAACTTAGGTCCAGGCCGCCCGTCATGGTATTAACTCTGGCAGCCTCACAGAGACTGCATCCAAGTCCTGCATTTGGGACTCTTTTGTTGACCATGATGTCTACTCCATTTCTTGTAAGGGATTCCTGCCCACAGTAGTAGATATAATGGTCATCTGAGTTAAATTCACCCATTCCTGTCCATTTTGGTTTGCTGATTCCTAGAATGTCAACATTCACTCTTGCCATCTCCTATTTGACCACTTCCAATTTGCCTTGATTCATGGACCTAATGAATTATCCTATGCAATATTGCTCTTTGCAGCATCGGACCTTGCTGCTATTCGGTCACATCCTCACCTGGGTATTGTTTTTGCATTGGCTCCATCCCTTCATTCTTTCTGGAGTTATTTCTCCATTGATCTCCAGTAGCATATTGGGCACCTACTGACCTGGGGAGTTCCTCTTTCAGTATCCTATCATTTTGCCTTTTCATACTGTTCATGGGGTTCTCAAGGCAAGAATACTGAAGTGTTTGCCATTCCCTTCTCCAGTAGACCACATTCTGTCAGACCTCTCCACCATGACCCGTCTGTCTTGGGAGGCCCCATGTGGCATGGCTTAGTTTTATTGAGTTAGACAAGGCTGTGGTCCATGTGATCAAATTGGCTAGTTTTCTGTGATTATGGTTTCAGTGTGTTGGCCCTCTGATGCCCTCTCACAATACCTACTGTCTTACTTGGGTTTTTTGTACCTTGGACGTGCGGTATCTCTTCATGGCTGCTCCAACAAAGTGCAGCCGCTGCTCCTTACCTTGGACGAGGAGTATCTCCTCATGGCTGCCCCTCCTGACCTTGAACGTGGAGTAGCTCGTCTCGGCCCTTCTGTGCCGACGCAGCTGCCGCTCCTTGGACGTGGGGTTTCTCCTCTCAGTCGCCTTCCCTGACCTCGGACTTGAGGTAGCTCCTGTTAGTCAGCAAACACAAGACCGGGAGCTGACTGTGGGTCAGATCATGAACTCCTTATTGCCAAATTCAGACTTAAATTGAAGAAAGTTGGGAAAAGCACTAGACCATTCAGGTATGATCTAAATCATATTTCTTAGGATTATACAGTGGAAGTGAGAAATAGATTTAAGGGACTTGGTCTGATAGACAGAGTGCCTGATGAACTATGGATGGAGGTTCATGACATTGTACAGGAGACAGGGATCAAGACCATCCCCATAGGAAAGAAATGCAAAAAAGCAAAATGGCTGTCTGAGGAGGCCTTACAAATAGCTGTGAAAAGAAGAGAAGTGAAAAGCAAAGGAGAAAAGGAAAGATATTCGCATTTGAATGCGGAGTTCTAAAGAATAGCAAGGAGAGATAAGAAAGCTTTCCTCAGCTATCAATGCAAAGAAATAGAGGAAAACAACAGAATGGAAAAGACTTGAGATCTCTTCAAGAAAATTAGAGATACCAAGGGAACATTTCATGCAAAGATGGATTCGATAAATGGTATGGTCCGAACAGAAGCAGAAGATATTAAGAAGAGGTGGCAAGAATACACAGAAGGACTGTACAAAAAAGACCTTCACGACCCAGATAATCACGATGGTGTGATCTCTCACCTAGAGCCAGACATCCTGGAGTGTGAAGTCAGGTGGGCCTTAGAAAGCATCACTATGAACAAAGCTAGTGGAGGTGATGGAATTCCAGTTGAGCTATTTCAAATCCTGAAAGATGATGCTGTGAAAGTGCTGCACCCAATATGCGCGCAAATTTGGAAGACTCAGCAGTGGCCACAGGACTGGAAAAGGTCCCCAAGCAAGGCAATGCCAAAGAATGTTCAAACTACTACACAATTGCACTCATCTCACACACTAGTAAAGTAACGCTCAAAATTCTCAAAGCCGGGCTTCAGCAATACGTGAACTGTGAACTTCCAGATGTTCAAACTAGTTTTGGAAAAGGCAGAGGAACCAAAGATCAAGTTGCGAACATCTGCTGGATCATAGAAAAAGCAAGAGTTCCAGAAAAACATCTATTTCTGCTTTATTGACTATGCCAAAGCCTTTGACTGTGTGGATCACAATCAACTGTGGAAATTCTGAAAGAGACGGGAATAGCAGACCATCTGCCCTGCCTCGTGAGAAACCTATATGCAGGTCAGGAAGCAATAGTTAGAACTGGATATGTACCAACAGACTGGTTCCAGACAGGAACAGGAGTACGTCAAGGCTGTATATTGTCACCCTGCTTATTTAACGTATATGCAGAGTACATCATGAGAAACGCTGGGCTGGAAGAAGCACAAGCTGGAATGCCGGGAGAAATATCAATAACCTCAGATATGCAGATGACACCACCCTTATGGCAGAAAGTGAAGAGGAACTAAAAAGCCTGTTGATGAAAGTGAAAGAGAAGAATGAAAAAGTTGGCTTAAAGCTCAACATTCAGAAAACTAAGGTAATGGCATCTTGTCCCATGACTTCATGGGAAATAGATGGGGAAACAGTGGAAACAGTGGCTGACTTTATTTTACTGGGTTCCAAAATCACTGCAGATGGTGACTGCAGCCATGAAATTAAATGACATTCACTGCTTGGAAGGAAAGTTATGATCAGCATAGATAGCATATTAAAATCAGAGACATTACTTTGCCAACAGAGGTCCAGCTAGTCAAGGCTATGGCTTTTCCAGTGGTCATGTATGGATGTTGGACTGTGAAGTTGGCCTGTGAAGAAAGCTGAGCGCCAAAGAATTGATGGTTTTGAACTGTGGTGTTGGAGTAGACTCTTGAGAGTCCCTTGGACTGCAAGGAGATCGAACCAGTTCATCCTAAAGGCGGTCAGTCCTGGGGGTTTCTTGGAAGGACTGATGCTGAAGCTGAAACTCCAGTACTTCGGCCACCTCATGTGAAGAGTTGACTCTTTGAAAAAGACCCTGATGCTGGGAGGGATTGGGGGCAGGAGGAGGAGGGGATGACAGAGGATGAGATGGTTGGATGGCATCGCCGACTCAATGGACATGAGTTTGAGTAAACTCTGGGAGTTGGTGATGGACAGGGAGGCCTGGCGTGCTGCGATTCATGGGTTCTCAGAGACTTGGACATGGCTGAGCGACTAAAGTGTTGCCTGTCCTGCGGGATCAGAAATGATAGGTTTACATTACACTGTGAGTTTGGATCAGAATGTGCTCTTGAGCCAATGCATGTTCCCTGCTTCTTCCCAGCCTTAGCCACTAGCTGGGAAGAGAAAAAAACTCATTGCTCTTTCCTGGGAGCCAGGCTGAGGCAGGTTGAACATGCGCTCCAGCTGTTCTCCACACCCAGGTTACATTTAATCACAGCGCAGTGTCCGCCGCACAGACACAGGGCAGGAGTCCCCTCACCGTGGGGAAGTGACCACAGCCCGTGACCGCATGCACGCCAACCCGCCCCCTCCCCATCTGTGGGGACAGACCCGTGACTCAGGGTCTTGCGCTCTTTTTCCCTCCAGTGAGGGTCCAGCTCGTGGCCTCACCACGTGATGTTTGTACCCTGGTAATGTCCCTGGCAGCTTTCTCTGAACCTTACCACCTGGCACCCGGGACCTGAAGTGCTGAGGGCTCTCCCCCTTCACTATAGGCGAGCCGTTTGATTTCATCTCCTCTCGAGTCCGTGGCAGAGAGGAGAACAGTTCCACAGAGTGAGGGAGCAGAATCTAGGCTGCGGCGAGGAGGAGAGCGTGGGGCTGGGCAGCTCCTTCAGGGTGTTTGGTTCTGGGTTGAGCACCGTTCAGGCTGCAGGGGAAGGGGGCAGCATAGTTGAGGGAGAGGGTTTTTTTTTCTTTAATATATTTTGAAGTGAAGGATAATTGCTTTACAGTGTTGTGTTAGTTTCTGCCAAACATCAGCGTGAATCCGTCGCAGGACAGAGGGCTTCTTTGTCTTTAAAGATGGCAGCCATCTTGTTCAAAGCCTCTTGGTCCCTGCTTTTCCTTCTGTCAGACGCTGTTTTCCCAAGCAAGACTAGATACCCTGTTAGCTCAGTTGGTAAAGAATCCACATGCAATGCAGGAGACCCTGGTTTGATTCCTGGGTCAGGAAGATCCACTGGAGAAGGGATCAGCTACCCACTCCAGTATTCTTGGGATTCCTTGGTGCTTAGGAATTCCTTGGTGCTTTCCTCTGGTAAAGAATCTGCGTGCATTGCGAGAGACCTAGGTTCTATCTCTGGATTGGGAAGGCCCCCTGGTGAAGGGAATGGCTACCCACTCCAATATTCTGGCCTAGAGAATTCCATGGACTGTATAATCCATGGCATAGCAAAGAGTCAGATACGACTGAGTGACCATCACTTTCACTTCTCATGCTTTTTATAAATGGCCTTTATTGTATTGAGTAAATTTCTATTTTATTGAAAATTTTTTTACCATAAATGGATTTTGAATTTTGTCAAGTGTTTTTATGCATACTCTTACTTTTAGTTCTTACTTGAATGTTGGTAGAATTGAGCTTTGAATCCGTTTGATCGTAAACTTTTAACTTTGGGGAGTTTTTTTTTTTTTTTAATTAATATTTGAATCTCCTTATTTATTACTGGAGTTTTGAGTTTTTCTACTTTTGTATTTTTTCTTGTTTTAGTCTTGACAGCATGTATGTTTCTCAGAATTTATCTATTTCTTCTAAGTTTTCCAGTTTGTAATTGTTCATCAATAATAATAGTCCCTCATGATTATGCTTCTTTACTTCTGAGGTATCTGTTGTAATGTCGCTTTCCTTTCTGTGTTTATTTCAGTTTCCTCTCATTTCCTCTTACCTTAGGTAGGCTTTATTGATAATATTTGTTTCTTTCAAAAAATGCACTTCCAGTTCTTGCACGTGCACCCTGGGCATTCTGGCACACAGGCAATGTGTTTAGAGGTGAACACATTGCTTAGCAACGTGTTGCTTAGCAACGATTGTTGCTTAGCAACGATCATTCTGGGATGTAAGATTCTAAACCGTTGAGCTTCCCAGCTGGGAGGTTGTGGCGGGCCGGCTCTGGCTTACCTCTAGTGCTCCTGTTGGGTTTAGGGGCCTGTGAAGAGCCGAGGGGGAGGTGAGGTGTGTTTGGAGTCTGTAGGCTCTGTGATGAAGAAGACTTTTGGCTTCAGGAGTAAGAAGGGCAGCTCGCCCTTCGGCTCCTCCATCAGCCCGGGGAGAGACGGCAGTCATAGAATCAACTTTCAGCCCGGGTACCGCATCCGAGACAAGGACCTCGGAAAGATCCACAGAGCTGCCAGCGTAGGCAACGTAGCTAAAGTGCAGCAGGTCCTGTTGCTCGGGAAGAGTGGCCTGAATGACAAGGACAAGATGAACAGGTAAGCAGGGAGGAAGGGCCTGGCAGGGGTCCCTCCTGTGAGTCTCCCCTCCAAGGCTGTTGGACACCTTCCTGGGATCCAGCGCCCCACAGACTTGATAGGCTGCAAAAGCCTTAGCTGGTTTCGGACCCGCTTATAATTCCCCTTATAGAGCACTTTACTGGCCGTTTTAAAGTTATTTAACTGAATGTCAGTAATCACAGAACTTAAATAAAACATGAATAGCAGGCACAGGCGCCCAGGCGGGGCTCAAGCCGGTCGTGTGGGCCCACCCTCGCCGGCATCTCCCCTTTAAGTGAACGCGAGGGCGGCTCGCTGAGACCCACGGAAGAGTTCAGTGGGTCTCCCGGTTAACTGGCCTGGGGGAGCCCCTAAGGCCGCAGTCGGGAGAGGCGGGGCGAGGGGCGGTATCAGAGAGGAGGGACGGGATGGGGAGGCCAGAGGGAACCTGAGTTGCAACTGAGAGGCGGGCCTGATGGTGAGGGCGGGGCTGTTTGTCAAGGGGGCGTGGTCAGCCCGGAGGCGGGGTTAGGGGTTGGAGCGTGACCAGATAGAGGACAGTGGCTGGAGAGGAGCGGCCACGGAGGGGAAAGAGGTGTGGCTAGAGTGTATAGGTGGAGGCGCGCAAGGGACCCATAGTCTATGGACGGGCTTGAATTATGGGGAGGGGCTTTAACAACGGCAGAAGAGCGGTGGAATTGAGGATGGGGTCCCGAAGAAAGGGTCCTGTGTGAAGGGGTGGGGGTGGGCCTGGCCTCCTTGAAGGCTTGATAATGTGTGACTGTCCTATTGTGTACTCTGTGACCCCCAAGCCCTGCATAACGCCCATTGGAGAGGGAATCTAGTGAAGAGCGGCAGTGTGTGGGTAATGAGGGGTGGACTGGCAGATGTGGTATGCCTGGTATTTACTGTAAATGGTGCTGACCTGGCCCTGGCCCAGCAGTGCACTGTGGGATCCACATCCAGGCTTCCCAGAAGAGACAGTGAAAGACCTCAGTTTCACAACCCATCCAGGAATGCACTCTGCTGTGTGTCTCTAAGGGAGAACTGTGCCCTCTCTGGGCCCATTTCCCTACGGTAAAGTGGGTAACATGGGTATATGGAAGGAATCTCTGATTGTGAACTGAGACCTGAAGCAACAGAGATGTGAGGGAATGCTGCAATGGGCAGTGTCTTGAGGCTGGTACAGACTGGCATTGAGCCCAGAACTGAGCCCAGGACTTGGAGAAGGGAAAGCAAATTTGCCCAGATGCTCCACAGCAGTGGCCCCAGGACTAAAGCGCTGGGCAGAACATGGTGAGAAGCGGTAGGAAGAGTTGTGGTAAGGGCAACAGGGAAAAGCATGACCATCACCACCATCCTTAGGCCCTGGGCCAAGTATTTTATGTGTGGTGTCTCATTTCATACTCCACACAGCTTGGGCAGTGACAGAGTAGGACACAAAGGTCCAGAGAAGTGAAGTGACTGCCTAATTCTACACAGCCAGTTCAGTGATGGGGCCTCGGCCTCGGGGGTGTCACCTTAGAGCCCATAAGCTGTCCTGTAGGCAGTGACCTCTATCCATGTTACCCTGTGCCTGCTACCCCTCAGCCTCAGCTTGGCTGCTATAAAAGGAGACCCACTGTGTGCTTGGCATCCAGTAGGATGCAGTCAGTGCTACTGCTCTGTCTCCATGACAGTGAAAGCCACTCACATTCAAGGAGGCTAGGTACCAGGCCCCGGGCAAATGACACAAGTATGAGTCCTCAGCAGCCTCAGAGATGGAGACCATTGCCCCATTTCAACAATGGCGAAACTGAGGGTTTGAAAGTTCAGGTCGTCTGTTCAAGGTTGAAAGGCTGAAGTGGTAGGACTGGGATGTAAGCCCATAGGTCCAAAGCCCGTGTCTTTAACCCCTACACCATTCTGCCTCTTGTGATGAAGAGGCTTTCTGCTCTATTTTCTTTAGCTTACTGTTAATAGAATTCCAGAATGATCCTATCTCCTGTAGCTCAGTCGGTAAAGAATTCACCTGCAATGTAGGAGACATGGGTTCAATTCCTGTGTTGGGAAGATCCCCTGGAGAACAGCTGCCCACTCCAGTATTCTGGCTTGGAGAATTCCATGGACCATAGAGTCCATGGAGTTGCAAAGATTCGGACACGACTGATCGAGTTTCCCTTCATAGAAGCAGAGACTTTTAATAACCGTGAGATGAAAGTGCAACTCGGGATTTTTTTTTCTATTGTATTTTTAAAAAGACCTACCCCGTGTCCTGTGTCACATTCTAAGCCTTCAGATTTCAGACCTTTTGTGTTATTGTGATTTAAGTGTTCATCTTAGAGCCCCGTGTCAGTGTAAGCTAGTGGGGTTCAGGAAACAGTTGTGCATCTCCTGGAGCAGGGAGCATAGGTCTCGAGTGTAAGAACCGTGTTAATAGTTATTGAATGTGAATAAATGAAGAGACAAACCATATCCTATGTAATGTTACAGGTAATATAGTTCAGTTGTGTTATGTTGAGGAAGGGGGTCCTGCATAACAAGGAAATAAATAAGAAATATGTGAAAAGTGAAAGGTTACAGTATTTTTTTCACTGTCCACTGGTTGTGAGATGAGAAATTTAGGTGAAAATTTTTGACCTTTTTTGCCCCATCTTCTGTTCCATTAAATGTTTCTTTTCAAGCCATACATTCTCCTCAGAATTTTGATTACCAGTTCTTTTTCCCAGTGAATAGTTAGGAATATTTCTTAATCAATTTTTCTCTCTCTCAAGTAATACTTTACAACATTCAGGTAGTGACAGATGACCATGTGTGGCTAATCAAATGACACTTTTTACAGTGGCAATATTCAACTTTAATACGGTAGTATTTATAAGCAAAAGTTTTGGAGTAATACAGATCGCTATATTAGGGATATATTATGAACAAAAGCCTCTGTCTTAAGTATATGTTTTATAGACAACGTATGTTGATATTTTCATAAAATTTGCAGAACAGTATAGATGCGTAATTTATATATTAATAAAAGCATATAAAACAGAGGCTTTGTTCATAGTATATCCTTAAGAATACTGATGTATTACTGATCTATTGTATATACATTTTATTTGTGCGTGTTTTTCCACAAGCCTTATTATGCTTATTTTATTCCCTTAAGTTTGTACTTGACTAGGAATGTCTCTCTCTGCTTTCTTTTCCTCCCCCATTTTTTTTGCTTTTTTTTACTGTTAACCTAATTTTTCCTTGCAGAATGCTTTCCTTCAGTGTCTATTCTTTAAGTCCATCTCTCTCTGCCTCTGTTGTGACCATGTTTGATCATGGCTTTCTGTTTAGTGTGTTTGTGGCTTTCATTCATGATCATTTCCCTACAGGTTTACTCTTGCTCTTTCTCCCTTTTTCTTCCAAGGAACTGAATTGAAACAGTCATTTGCTTTTAGCTGTTTAACAAACAGAATAGAAGTAGCTTATCCTGTTTGTACTTGTAACCTATCTAAATGAGGTTCTACTAAAATCTAGACTTTCATATTTCCCTTCCCAAGTGATAATTCATGCATGTAGAAGTCATGCAAGCAAATTTCAGAATATAGCGATTAATTTAAATGTCTTAGTTTTTCAGTAGTGCTCTAAACTCCCAGGGATAATTTTTTTTTTCTAGAACATTTTGGTAGAGAAAATAATCTGGTGGGTGTCATAGTATTTGTAGAGCAGTCAGTTGGGGTAAGGAGAGGAACATCTGGGGTTTCTGATGTCATCTGTCATAATGCTTACCCCATGAGAAGGTTCAGTTCAGTCTCTCAGTCGTATCTGACTCTTTGCGACCCCATGAATCGCAGCATGCCAGGCCTCCCTGTCCATCACCAGCTCCTGGAGTTTACTCAAATTCACGTCCATCGAGTCAGTGATGCCATCCAGCCATCTCATCTTCTGTCCTTCCCAGCATCAGGGTCTTTTCCAGTGAGTCAACTCTTCGCATGAGGTAGCCAAAGTATTGGAGTTTCAGCTTCAGCATCAGTCCTTCCAATGAACACCCAGGACTGTTCTCCTTTAGGATGGGCTGGTTGGATCTCCTTGCAGTCCAAGGGACTCTCAAGAGTCTTCTCCAACACCACAGTTCAAAAGCATCAATTTTTCGGTGCTCAGCTTTCTTCACAGTCCACCTCTCACATCCATACATGACCACTGGAGAAACCATAGCCTTGACTTAGATGGACCTTCTTGGTAAAGTAATGTCTCTGCTTTTATATATGCTATCTAGGTTGGCCATAACTTTCCTTCCAAGGAGTAAGCGTCTTTTCATTTCATGGCTGCAATCAGCATCTGCAGTGATTTTGGAGCCCCCCAAATATAAAGTCTGACACTTTCCACTGTTTCCCTGTCTATTTCCCATGAAGTGATGGGACCAGATGCCATGATCTTAGTTTTCTGAATGTTGAGCTTTAAGCCAATTTTTGCACTCTCCTCTTTCACTTTCATCAAGAGGCTTTTTAGTTCCTCCTCACTTTCTGTAAGAAGGGTGGTGTCATCTGCATATCTGAGGTTATTGATATTTCTTCCAGCAATCTTGAGTCCAGCTTGTTCCTCTTCCAGCCCAGCGTTTCTCATGATATACTCTGCATTTAAGTTAAATAAGCAGGGTCACAGTGTACAGTCTTGATGTACTCCTTTTCCTATTTGGAACTATTCTGTTGTTCCATGTCCAGTTCTAACTGTTGCTTCCTGACCTGTGTATAGGTTTCTCAAGAGGTAGGTCAGGTGGTCTGGTATTCCCATCTCTTTCAGAATATTCCACAGTTTATTGTGATCCACACAGTCAAAGGCTTTGGCATAGTCAATAAAGCAAAAATAGATGTTTTTCTGAAACTCTCTTGCTTTTTCTATGATCCAGCCGATGTTGGCAATTTGATCTCTGGTTCCTCTGCCTTTTCTAAAACCAGCTTGAACATCTGGAAGTTCACCGTTCACGTATTGCTGAAGCCTTGCTTGGAGAATTTTGAGCATTACTTTATTAGTGTGTGAGATGAGTGCAATTGTGCAGTGGTTTGAGCATTCTTTGGGATTGGAATGAAAACTGACCTTTTGCAGTCCTGTGGCCACTGCTGAGTTTTCCACATTTGCTGGCATATTGAGTGCGGCCCTTTCACAGCATCATCTTTTAGGTTTGAAAGAGCTCAACTGGAATTCCATTACCTTCACTATCTTTGCTCATTTCTTAAGGCCCACCTGACTTTGCACTCCAGAATGTCTGTCTCTAGGTGAGTGATCACACCATCATGGTTATCTGGGTCATGAAGATCTTTTTTGTACAGTTCTTTTGTGTTCTTGCCACCTCTTTTTAATATCTTCTGCTTTCTGTTAGGTTCATACCATTTCTGTCCTTAATTGGCCCATCTTCTCATGAAATGTTCCCTTGGTATCTCTAATTTACTTGACGAGATCTCCAGTCTTTCCCAGTCTGTTGTTTTCCTCTGTTTCTTTGCATTGATCGCTGAGGAAGGCTTTCTTATCTCTCCATTCTGTCCTTTAGAACTCTTTAGCTGAAGTTGAGCAGTTCTATGATGACCCACAAGACCTTCTAGAACTAACGTGGGGAAAAAAAAGTGTACTTTTTATCATAGAGGACTGGAATGCAAAGTAGGAACTCAAGAGATATGTGGCATAACAGGCAAGTTTGGCCTTGGAGTACAAAATGAAGCAGGGCAAAGGCAAGCAGATTTTTGCCAAGAGAACACACTGGTCATAGCAAACACCCTCTTCCAATAACACAGTAGGTGAGTCTATACATGGACATCACCAGATGGTCAATTTTATGTGTAAAAACCTCTCTATTTAACAAATACATGTTGCCAGTTTAAATTCCAGAAAAATGATGAAATGATGAAAAATCATTTTAAGCTGTTTGAAGCAAAGTCATTCATTTTGAAATCTGTCCTTACTGATATCAGGTTTATAAACTCCGTTGACTACAAATGCTTATCCCTCGTGAACTCATGAAAGATAATATTATTTTTTTATTTCTGTGCTTGCAGTCTGAGCTCTGTGCTGTCCTTTTCATAAGAAATGCCCTCTGTCTGTAGGTGACTCATAGTTCCTGAGCCAGATTCCTCTTTATTGAACTTCTAAGAAAATCCCAAGGCCTCTTCTCATTTTGTATGTCTTGGTCTCTCGGTTGGACTTCCCTGGTGTCTCAGACAGTAAAGAATCTGCCTGCAATGCAGGAGACCCAGGTTTGATCCCTGGGTTGGGAAGAGCCCCCGGAGAAAGTGAAAGTGGAAGTCAGGTCTTCTGCATTGTGGGCAGATTCTTTACCAACTGAGCCACAAGGGAAGCCCAAGAATACTGGAGTGGGTAGCCTATCCCTTCTCCAGAGGATCTTCCCGACCCAGGGATCAAACCAGAATCTCCTGTACCGCAGGCAGATACTTTACCAACGGAGCTATCAGGGAAGCCCTATCCCCTGGAGAAGGAAATGGCAACCCACTCCAGTGTTCTTTCCCAGAGAATCCCATGGACAGAAGAGCCTGGTGGGCTTCAGTCTATGGGGCACAGAGGCAGACATGAGTGGGCGGCTCACACTTGGTCTCTGTTAGGTCAAACAAACAAGCAGTGTTTTTGCTGCCAAGGTTCTCTTTAAAGCTCTTAGTGTCCTGTGAATTTTTTTTTTTTTTTTAATTTTTTTATTAGTTGGAGGCTAATTACTTCACAACATTTCAGTGGGTTTTGTCATACATTGATATGAATCAGCCATAGATTTACACTTATTCCCCATCCCGATCCCCCCTCCCACCTCCCTCTTCACCCGACTCCTCTGGGTCTTCCCAGTGCACCAGGCCCGAGCACTTGTCTCATGCATCCCACCTGGGCTGGTGATCTGTTTCACCATAGATAGTACACATGCTGTTCTTTTGAAACATCCCACCCTCACATTCTCCCACAGAGTTCAAAAGTCTGTTCTGTATTTCTGTGTCTCTTTTTCTGTTTTGCATATAGGGTTATCATTACCATCTTTCTAAATTCCATATATATGTGTTAGTATGCTGTAATGTTCTTTATCTTTCTGGCTTACTTCACTCTGTATAATGGGCTCCAGTTTCATCCATCTCATTAGGACTGATTCAAATGAATTCTTTTTGACAGCTGAGTAATATTCCATGGTGTATATGTACCACAGCTTCCTTATCCATTCATCTGCTGATGGGCATCTAGGTTGCTTCCATGTCCTGGCTATTATAAACAGTGCTGCAATGAACATTGGGGTGCACGTGTCTCTTTCAGATCTGGTTTCCTCAGTGTGTATGCCCAAAAGTGGGATTGCTGGGTCATATGGCAGTTCTATTTCCAGTTTTTTAAGGAATCTCCACACTGTTTTCCATAGTGGCTGTACTAGTTTGCATTCCCACCAACAGTGTAAGAGGGTTCCCTTTTCTCCCCACCCTCTCCAGCATTTATTGCTTGTAGTCTTTTGGATAGCAGCCATCCTGACTGGCGTGTAATGGTACCTCATTGTGGTTTTGATTTGCATTTCTCTAATAATGAGTGATGTTGAGCACCTTTTCATGTGTTTGTTAGCCATCTGTATGTCTTCTTTGGAGAAATGTCTGTTTAGTTCTTTGGCCCATTTTTTGATTGGGTCATTTATTTTTCTGGAATTGAGCTTCAGGAGTTGCTTGTATATTTTTGAGATTAATCCTTTGTCTGTTTCTTCATTTGCTATTATTTTCTCCCAATCTGACGGCTGTCTTTTCACCTTACTTATAGTTTCCTTTGTAGTGCAAAAGCTTTTAAGTTTCATTAGATCCCATTTGTTTAGTTTTGCTTTTATTTCCAATATTCTGGGAGGTGGGTCATAGAGGATCTTGCTGTGATTTATGTCAGAGAGTGTTTTGCCTATGTTCTCCTCTAGGAGTTTTATAGTTTCTGGTCTTACATTTAGATCTTTAATCCATTTTGAGTTTATTTTTGTGTATGGTGTTAGAAAGTGTTCTAGTTTCATTCTTTTACAAGTGGTTGACCAGTTTTCCCAGCACCACTTGTTAAAGAGGTTGTCTTTTTTCCATTGTATATCCTTGCCTCCTTTGTCAAAGATAAGGTGTCCATAGGTTCGTGGATTTATCTCTGGGCTTTCTATTCTGTTCCATTGATCTATATTTCTGTCTTTGTGCCAGTACCATACTGTCTTGATGACTGTGGCTTTGTAGTAGAGTCTGAAGTCAGGCAGGTTGATTCCTCCAGTTCCATTCTTCTTTCTCAAGATTACTTTGGCTATTCGAGGTTTTTTGTATTTCCATACAAATTGTGAAATTCTTTGGTCTAGTTCTGTGAAAAATACCGTTGGTAGCTTGATAGGGATTGCATTGAATCTATAGATTGCTTTGGGTAGAATAGCCATTTTGACAATATTGATTCTTCCAATCCATGAACACGGTATGTTTCTCCATCTGTTTGTGTCCTCTTTGATTTCTTTCATCAGTGTTTTATAGTTTTCTATGTATAGGTCTTTTGTTTCTTTAGGTAGATATACTCCTAAGTATTTTGTTCTTTTTGTTGCAATGGTGAATGGTATTGTTTCCTTAATTTCTCTTTCTGTTTTTTCATTGTTAGTATATAGGAATGCAAGGGATTTCTGTGTGTTAATTTTATATCCTGCAACTTTACTATATTCATTGATTAGTTCTAGTAATTTTCTGGTAGAGTCTTTAGGGTTTTCTATGTAGAGGATGATGTCATCTGCAAACAGTGAGAGTTTCACTTCTTCTTTTCCTATCTGGATTCCTTTTACTTCTTTTTCTGCTCTGATTGCTGTGGCCAGAACTTCCAACACTATGTTGAACAGTAGTGGTGACAGTGGGCACCCTTGTCTTGTTCCTGATTTCAGGGGGAATGCTTTCAATTTTTCACCATTGAGGGTGATGCTTGCTGTGGGTTTGTCATATATGGCTTTTATAATGTTGAGGTATGTTCCTTCTATTCCTGCTTTTTGGAGAGTTTTAATCATAAATGAGTGTTGAATTTTGTCAAAGGCTTTCTCTGCATCTATTGAGATAATCATATGGTTTTTATCTTTCAATTTGTTAATGTGGTGTATTACGTTGATTGATTTGCGGATATTGAAGAATCCTTGCATTCCTGGGATAAAGCCCACTTGGTCGTGGTGTATGATTTTTTTAATATGTTGTTGGATTCTGTTTGCTAGAATTTTGTTAAGGATTTTTGCATCTATGTTCATCAGTGATATTGGCCTGTAGTTTTCTTTTTTTGTGGCATCTTTGTCTGGTTTTGGAATTAGGGTGATGGTGGCCTCATAGAATGAGTTTGGAAGTTTACCTTCTTCTGCAATTTTCTGGAAGAGTTTGAGTAAGGTAGGTGTTAGCTCTTCTCTAAATTTTTGGTAGAATTCAGCTGTGAAGCCATCTGGTCCTGGGCTTTTGTTTGCTGGAAGATTTTTGATTACACTTTCGATTTCCTTGCCTGTGATGGGTCTGTTAAGATCTTCTATTTCTTCCTGGTTCAGTTTTGGAAAGTTATACTTTTCTAAGAATTTGTCCATTTCATCCAAGTTGTCCATTTTATTGGCATAGAGCTGCTGGTAGTAGTCTCTTATGATCCTTTGTATTTCAGTGTTGTCTGTTGTGATCTCTCCATTTTCATTTCTAATTTTGTTAATTTGGTTCTTCTCTCTTTGCTTCTTAATGAGTCTTGCTAATGGTTTGTCAATTTTGTTTATTTTTTCAAAAAACCAGCTTTTAGCTTTGTTGATTTTTGCTATGGTCTCTTTAGTTTCTTTTGCATTTATTTCTGCCCTGATTTTTAAGATTTCTTTCCTTCTGCTAACCCTGGGGTTCTTCATTTCTTCCTTCTCTAATTGCTTTAGGTGTAGAGTTAGGTTATTTATTTGGCTTTTTTCTTGTTTCTTGATGTAAGCCTGTAATGCTATGAACTTTCCCCTTAGCACTGCTTTTACAGTGTCCCATAGGTTTTGGGTTGTTGTGTTTTCATTTTCATTCATTTCTATACATATTTTGATTTCTTTTTTGATTTCTTCTATGATTTGTTGGTTATTCAGAAGTGTGTTATTTAGCCTCCATGTGTTTGAATTTTTAACAATTTTTTTCCTGTAATTGAGATCTAATCTTACTGCACTGTGGTCAGAAAAGATGACTGGAATGATTTCAATTTTTTTGAATTTTCCAAGACCAGATTTATGGCCCAGGATGTGATCTATTCTGGAGAAGGTTCCGTGTGCACTTGAGAAAAAGGTGAAGTTGATTGTTTTGGGGTGAAATGTCCTATAGATATCAATTAGGTCTAGCTGGTCCATTGTGTCATTTAAAGTTTGTGTTTCTGTCCTGTGAATTTGATTGGGGTTCACGCCATTGGAAAAGCTACCCTCCAAAATCTTTTCTGAAGGAAGCCCTGCACCTTGGGCTTCCTGTGAAACTTTGCAGGATGACACTTTTAGCGTTCTTTTCCTCTTAAGATCCTTTAAGGAATCTGAGGCACCACCTTAAGTCTTTCCAGGGTCTTACACTTACAGTCTACAGGTTTTACCTTTAGACTGTGTTTTCCTGGCAGCACCCTAGATTTGATCTTAGCCCAGAAGCCATTTCTGTCCTTTAGCGTCCTGTGACAATTGGACATGTGGAGATGCTGTAAAGGGGATACAGATATTGAACGCAGTGAGTCTTGGTTCCTTTATATTTAATAGCACTTTTAAATTGTTCTGATAGCTTATCCCTCTCATTGATTTACTTTCAGCTGCTTTAGAGCAAGAGTCTCCGCCTCCCATGTTTCAGTGTCCGTTTCTTCTCTTGCCTAGAAGCCATCATCGGCAGCATCTTCAAGGACCATCAGGCTTCTGTGTACAATGTGATGAAGCCCATTGGGTTTTCATTTCTTTCTCTGCATCCATTCAAGTGCAACCTACCTCCAGGTTCAAAGGCATTCTCACATGTTTCAGCTCTTTTTTAACAGCAGTACCTAACTTGGGGGCATCACCGACTCGACGGACACGAGTTGTGCAAGTTCTGGGAGTTGATGGTGGCCAGGGAAGCCTGGCGTGCTGCAGTCCATGGGGTCACAAAGAGTCAGACGTAACTGAGCGACTGAACTGAACTGAACCCCATGTTTAATATCAGTGTCTGTGCCAGTTATTTATTGGTAACAAACTGCATTAGAAACCACCTCAAAGCCCAGTGACTCAGAACAGCATTTCCTTTGTTCACAAGTCTGCGCTGGCGCAAGGCTCAGTGAGTGAGCCCCGCTCATTTCTTCTCCAGTTGCATCAGCCGGGATGTCGTGAAGGTGGGGACCAGAGTCATCTGAAGACTTCCCCGTGCGCACGTCTGGTGTTGGAGCTGGCTTTTGGAGGGGCCATTAGGTGGGGGCGGTCAGTGGGGACACTGACACGTGCTCTGTGTGTGGGCTGTGCTTCTTCACAGCGTGTTGACTGAGTCTAAGAGTTGGCTTCCCCACAGAGCAACATTCAGAAGCTATTTAGCTTTAAAACTCACACAGCAGTTTCCCCAGACTCTGTCCAGGAGGAATCAGTTACTGGGACTAACGCATACTTAAGGAGAGGGAATTTCATGAGAAAAGTGTCAAAGAATTTGGAGACATGTTTGAAAACCACGAGCTCCAATCACGTCGACTTACCAAGTAATCATTCTGTCTAAAGGAAAGTTCTTTCCAATTCAGTGTCACTGATATTCCAGTAAATATTTTTTCTTTCTTTTGTTTGGTATGTCTCTTATTCTGTGGAAAGTAAGAAAGGGTTACAAGAATGAGGCATTTTTTTGTTGTTCAGAAAAATGTATGGATCATCTCACTAAACTCTTAGGAGATGGGATTTCTTTAACCTTTCTTTAACCTTGTGAATCATTTCTCTTTGGAATGCAGTTCAAATTAGCAAAAACTGTTTGTAGTTCAGGAAAAGGCTTATTGGATTAGAATCCACATTTACAAGATTTAACCATTAGAGTCTTATTTTCACAATCTTCTTTTGGGAGACATTTACTAACTCGGCCCTAGATAACTCAATACAGGATACCTCAAACTTCTTTAAAAACCATGGGATAAGATGGGAGAAAGGGGTAAGAGACATTCTACTAGGAGGTGGCTTGCAGTCATTCTACAGAGGAAAGATAGAAAAGTATTACTGTAGAACAATAAAAGAGTGTAAAATCAAGTGCAAATGTTGTGAGACTAAGATGATAGTGAAGAGTATATTTTGTGACTCTTGGTGGTTTGAACTTCTTTCTTGATTCTCTGAGTTATTCCAGGCCCTACATTCTCCAATACAGATACCATGGTATATATTTGATCCTCGGTTTGAGCGAGGCTGTGCTCAGTCCACTTTCCTCAGAACTAAATGGTGTTGTTTTATTCTTGCAGACTGATCGTCTTCCAGCAGAGCTGGGAGCTGCGTGTTCACAGTGTCTGCACCTGGATGCAACATATCAAGTTCTTCAACGGGAGTTGTTATCAATGAAAGGATGGCAAAGGAAGTGTGAGAAACTAGAGAAAGAGAACAAGAAGTTGGAGCAAGAAGTAGTGAAACTCAGAAGTCATATGGAACTGAAGATGATAGAACACCCTCAAGTTGAGCAGTATAAACGGGAGATTGAAGAAAGAGTGAGACGGGACCTCGTAGAGAAATGGAAAGAAGTCAACCTATTTTTGCAGGTTAATTTGTTGATCTGTCATGTGCTTGAATTCACCTCAGTGTAAATTACATTTTGGATGGATACAGCTTATGTGTTTCCTCTGCTTCCCTTAGAGCAGTGTGTTCTGTAGATTTCTGGAAGGAGGGGCACACTTGTTTCTCCTTGTAAATATTTCAGTTTCCATCACAGTTATCACTAAATTGATCTTTCAGAATGCTTCTCCCTAGAGAATCCTTTTACTTATAAGACCAATTGGTATACACAAGACTATGAGGGGGGAAAACAAATATGTGGTTTAGAACTGGTACCATCCTCTTGAATTATTCTTGTCTTGTTCAGTTTCTAAATTTTCACTTCATCCTCTTAGTCTTTGAATCATCCGGTTCCTTAAGTACTACTATAACATTGATTCCACGTTTATTTTATAATTCAGATTTAATTCATGTCACATTGACGATGATTATTTTAAAGTTCCTCTTTTCTTATTTTCACATTTAAAATCACTCTCTAAATTCCTGACTCAAAACTAAATGGAACAAATATCATTATTCAGGTTATAATCATTTAAAAAATGTATCTTTTTAAATTTGACTTAGACACGAGCAGCATGTCAAGAAATCTCAGAGCAGTTCCGAGAGGCGCATATTGCTTCCGTAAGAAGTCAGATGGAACTCAGAATTAAAGACTTGGAATCTGAACTATCCAGGACGGAAACTTTACAAGATTATAAGAAAGCAGAGATGGAAAAATATAAGAAACTCTACTTAGAGGAACTAAAAGTTAGAAAGTCATTGGAAAATGAACTAGACATGTAAGTCAAAACACAGAATCACAGAAGATAAATTTAGTCCATTAATTTGTCTCTGAAGCCTAGTTTTTATAGAGCCAGGTTCCTGAGATTAGTAGGAAGTGAAGCTAGCTAGTCAGTCACTGCTAGAGGGCATCCTAAGAAAAATGAGTTATAAGATATCCTTGTAAGTTTTCCTACACTAAGTAAAAGCATGCTTGTGAAATCAGGGAAGATTCACACAGGGGTGAAAGGCAGGGTAATTCCCAGAGTGGCTGACGCTGGCATGGTGACCTGAGTGAGGGTTTGTATGGAGGCTGGAAAGGGCAGATCCCACCTGCAGCCGAGTCCAGGCTTCCCCGCCTCTGAAAGCAGAGCACTCCTAGGACACCTTTCACAAGCCCAGAGAGCACAGCAAAGGAGCAGGGACCCGAGGACGCATTCCGCTAGTCGATGCCCAAAATAAGCATACTCAAGGGAAGCCCAGGTGCTCCCAGAGAGGGTTCAGGGCTGTGGGACTTGATGCTGGGGTGTGGGGTGTGGCTTCCGGGGAAGGAGGTCGCTGGGACCGGTCTCCCTGCTTGGGGAGCGCGATGCCTCTCATTGTAAAAACATACACTGAACGCTGTTTTGACTTTTTGCCTTTTGAAATGAAACCAAAAATTCTCTTCAGATTTTTTTCTTTGTTTTGATTATGAGATACAGGTGCTGATGTAGGCCCTTCGTAGAAATGAAGTAACATAAAATGAACTTTGGAAAAGCAGAGCATACTTGTCATTGTTCCTGGGGCTGTTTTAGCCCTTTTGTCACCCATTGCCCTCAAGGTTGTGGCTCTAGGTGATTCCTCAGAGCCAAGTGCTTAATTTCTCCACGGTCATGAGTGGAAGGTATATATAAGAATGGTGAAAGGAAACGCTTGAAAATGGATTTGTGGGATGGCGTGTTTCTTCATCCCTGTTTCCTGGGGGCAGGCGTGTCCCAGAGGCGGCAGGTGTCACTGTGAGCCCGCCTCCCTTTCTCTCTGACGCCCTTTCTCTCCTCTCCCAGCTGTGACTTGTTACCTGAGGAGCCCCAGACAGACGTGAGCTTCTTTAGAACAAGGTCAGAGCTGTCACTGTTTACAGCAGGTCTGCTCTCTGCTTCCAGTGCTCACACAGGGTGATGGGGATTCCATTTATGTGCGGCAACTTACAAAATGCAAGTCACACAGGGAAACATGAATGAAATTGGTGTTTTCCATCTTCCCCAGGAATAATGAGAGGCTGGCAGAGATGAGCACCGAACTTGAGGTGGAGAAACAGCAGAAGAGATCTTTACTCAGCACTCTCAGCAGCAGGTCAGTCCTGGAGCCCTCTTCTGTTGGAAATTTCAATCCTACCTCAGGGTTCAATGCAAATCTTATTTCAGGAGCGAACGTAGGGTTTTCTACCTGAATTCCACGCCGTTCAAATGGCAGCGTGGAGACTTTCTTGACCAAGGTTAGTTCTGTTCTATTTTTTTCACTGGGTTTCAGATTTCTGATATAAATGATCCTTATTTTTAATTTGGTGAACTTCTGAGTTGTTTTTTTGATTTATGCGTACTAAGTAAAACCATAATCAACTGTGATAATCAAGGAGACATTTAATGATTTTTTTGTGCTAGATCTCTTGTTTATAAGAGATACTTTTTAAATTCTTAAATTTGTTTAAAACCTGCATTGAAATTCTACTTTAGAAATGACATCTTACTGTCTAGTAACCGAAAGTGTACTTTCAGATGTTTGATTAACTTTTTAATTGATTTCACTTTGGCAGTGGTTCATAATCATTTCCAGGCTCTGCTGCTCCCACCACAGTTTTTCTACCCCTAACCATAAGTGACTGACTGGCATCTAAACACTAATGACATATGGATGTGTTTCATTTGAAGAAATCCTAGATAAGTCATTTTTATGAATTAAACAAACTTGTAGTAATCAAAAGATTAATTTTGGGTTTTAGGTTAACATTTTTTGTTACTTTCTTATACAAGAGTACATCTTTAATTGCTATTTTACTGACAGAATTTTGATTTAAATGTCTAAAACATATCTTGCTGAGCAGTTGTAGAATGTTTCTAAGTTTGTAGTTAAATCAAATATTTAAAACTTGTAAATGAAGCTCACTTTTGTCTCTGTCATGACTTCACCTGGATGAATGATGACTGAGATAGCAATGAAGGGGAGTCTTTAAACTGCAGCTAGTTTTCATTGTGTAATCATTGTGATTAAAATATCCATTTCAGTCAGTGCACACGAGTTTATGGTTTTTGATGGTGTTTCCATGATGTTGATGATGCAGAGAAAAGCAGCCCTTGTTAAATGCAATCTCAACCTGTTTTCTCATTTGGCTTCTTGCCATCACAGAAGAGCAATCTAAGGTTTCTTCGACAGCACTGGGGCTACGTTGGGTCGTAGTACTTGGGAGCCATGAACCTGGAGGGCGTGCTTTAGCTGTGCAGTCACAGCGGGCCTCCAAACACTTCATCCCAAGTCAGAGACCTGCCCACGCAGACACAGGCCTAAGAGGAGGAAGCAAAGGCTTTACCCCCATCCCAGGGGTGGGCTGCCTACCGCAGACCCAAGTTCACGGTGCTGTGGGCACATACATCTTTTCAAAGAAGAGATTGGGAACCAAGCAAGCACTTCTTAGTTCCTTCTCCCAAACTCACCCGTTAGGTAAATCTTGCTTCTCCTGAGGAGGGTAGCGGATGCTCCCCTTGAAACTTCAGGCTGAGGAAATGAAGTTCAACTGCAACTTCTGACCGGATTTAGGTTATAGTTGAGTTTACACTCATGCTTTTTGTATATACCCACTAATGATGAGAGCCTGGATAGAAGTATGCTAAACAGTAAAGAGAGATCTGTTGTGTGTTTTAAATTTTGTCCTCAGTAACCCAAAATGTGGATAATTCATTGCTGAGTCATTTTAGCAAGCCAGGTTCTATCTAGAGGAAGTGAACATCCTTTTAAGGTTGAATCTCTTCACTTTTGTCCTGCTTGATTCAGCTAAAGATTCTCTCCTTCAAGTTCCCTGTCCTCTGTTTAAAAAATATGTATGCTTTCTAAATTACCTGTATCTACTGCCACAAATAGGATTTGATATTGATTTATTCTTGTTCATGCATTTAAAACACATAATTTACTTCAAAAGTCATGTCACACCACAAGCATTATTCAACTGTATAACAAGGTTTTACATGTTCATTTTGTCTATGCTATATTTAAAAATCTATGTGTTTTTTCTTAATCTAAGAACATAGCTGGCCTAGGACTCTGGACTCAGTCAGAAGGACATGGCCTTTGTTACTTCTTTTGTAGAATTAGGAACTTTGACTAAATCAATGACTCTCATACCTTACAAAAAGATTCTTTTTTTCCCAAAGAAAGGAACCTTTCTTTTAAAAAAGAAAACTCCTGCAGGGAACCGTGTTACATAAACGGAGACAAGCATAGAGCCTTGTAGCTGAAGAGCGGCCAGAGGCCCTGCAGCTGTGACTTCTCTGTTCCTCAGCCCTGCAGTGACCCCTGTGGGACCTTCCCCGTCTATGGGACATAGTTTGGAAACTAACACTGACGAGAGAATCCCTCTCGGTAAATATTGTCAGAATTGAAACTTGCTGGTACACTGTTTCTTGTGTGTAAATTTTCTCAAGTTTCTGTCTTTTCGTTAAATAGAAAACCACAGATGTGCTCTCGTTCTTAATATTCGACTTCAGACTACTTCCTCCATTTGAACACGATCCTCACCTAGAAATCAAAATAAAAGTCTAAGAAGTACATATTAGGGAAGGAGCTGTTAGGGGAGAAGATAGTAATCTTGTGGGTCGTTCCTATGATTATGGGTCATTCCCTCATTCTTTCAAATTACGTGTACTCGATTACTGTTATTTATTGTACTTTTTGTCAGATTAATCTAAAAAGCATTCCATAAATATGCTCTGTTATCTGTAAGGAGAATAAGTAGGAATTCATTTTCTTTTATTTATGTGATTTTCTTTTTCTACTGAAGTAATCTTGAGGTTAGGTCTGGTCTCTAAAAGTATTATTTAAAAGTCACATTTAATAAGTTTGATGTCATTCCTATGATAGTATCTCTTGTTTGTCTTAAACATAAATAATATTTGACTTATTTCAGATGAGACGGGAGTTGGACAGGAGTATAACTAGAGAACTAAGGAAAGGTATGTTGCCAAAACGTACGAATTAAATTTGGACATTGATTTCTGAAATATACCGTAAGCAGTAAACGGGATCTCTTTCCATTGTTTGGATAACAGACACCATGTTAAATATTTTTTGTTACACATAGCTAATGAGAAATGTGAACACATGAGCGGTCATAGTGAAAAATATCCTTCTTCCTCATTGATTCATCATGTTCCATAGCTTGAAAAATAATCTCTAAAGGTCTATGTACTTCTTTCATTTCTGGCTATTTCCTTCTTCTACTGCCTCCATCCCTGTGGAACTGTCTGCCTGCACCTGACACTGTTCTCAGGAAACGTGGCGTTCACCCGCTTCTCAGGCGCTGGTAGCAGTTAAGGCTGGAAACCCAGACTCAAGCAGTCACGGGTGTGCAGCAGTCACTCGGTGGGTGACTAAAATTTCTCTGTCACTGACTTTGCCACCAGTTTATCTTTCACCCTCAGGAAAAGCTCCAAACACCCACAGCGGTTTGGGTCCTGCCAAAGTAGGCGGCCTTACCTCCTTAACCACCCTCCTCTGCCCTCAGCTCTGCATCTAACCAGCCAGACTGTAGGATCCCACAGCTGCGCTTCCTCACCTCCGGTCTTTGTACGAGAGTCTCCCCTCCATCTCCTGTACTTTTTCCTGTCCTCCAGGTATCTGCTTCCACAGCACCTCCACCAGAAAGCTGGCAGTACTGACACGAAGCTGGCTGTCCCTTCTGAGTGTCCCTGTGCCGTCTTTTATATCTGTTTTGTATTTATGAGTCTGTGTGGAAGTTGCCTGTTTGTCTGTTTTTCCAGTTGAGGGCATATCATTTTCCAGGGTGGACCTGGGTCGCCTTCATCTTATAATTGCAGTCCTTGTCCCAGCACCTTTGCACACAGTTACTTAGTGAACCAATGAAGAATGAGGAAACCAGAAATCTGCTACTCAGCCACATGTGCGACCATGAGCAGATTATAGAATTGTAATCTTGTATTTCACGTCATGCCATCTATAGATAGATTTCATTTTTTTGGAACACTAGGAAAGGTCTCAGATTTTTTCGTTCTCTCGTTGGTTTGTTGTAACTAATACTTAACTCAAGTATTTTAGGTAAAGAATATACTTCTTTCCTTTTCTTTCCAGTTGAGGCTGAATTGGCATCTGATGCCTTTCAAGTGTCTTCTCGAAGATCTTCAGATGGGTCAAATGTGTATGATGACCAACTTTTGAAAGCAAAAGCAGAGTATCAACAGATTTTGTTTGAAAAATATAGGATTTAGAAAGATAAATAGTAAACATTTCCCTACTGGACTGTTTCCATGACATTTCATTGTTTTCCATTAAAGATGATGAGAAAATCTTTTTGAAAAGAAAATATTTTTGTGTTACGTGTGTATGATGAAAATTTACATAGTATTTTAAGTGGTGTTTCTCTGCATCTAACTTACTTTTAAGCAGATTTAAAAACCAGCACTGTTGAGTTTTCCATATTCTAAGCGATAGTGTTAGTCACTCAATCGTGTCCAACTCTTTGCGACCCCATGCGCTGTAGCCCACCAATCTCCTCTGTCCATGGAATTCTCCAGGCAGGAATACTGGAGTGGGGAGCCATTCCCTTCTCCAGGGCATCTTCCAGACCCTGGGATCAAACTCGCGTCAGGTGCATTGCAGGTGGATTCTTTACCATTTGTGCCACCAGGGACGCCCTTTACAAACTCAGACTGAGCCCTAATACTCTGTTTAAACAGCACCCAAAGAGCCAGACTTGTCATTAATATTTAGTGGTGTTGATTGATAGCTTTTTGATATGTTCCACTTTTTACCACTATATATAGACCCAAAGATTTAGATACTGCTGTTATGGCTACCATCAATGTTTTGATGTGTTACAATTGTTAGTAGTGGCATAAAACTTACTATAAGTAACTTTAAAAAAAAAAAAAAAAACTTACTATAAGTAACTTTAAACACATATTCAAAAGTCCTTCCTCATGGAGAAATAAGGTTTGCCTGAGTTTCCGCCTTTTAAATGAATGAACTTTTATATATTACATTTTTATTTTTATTTAGAAGATAATATCTTTAGAATATTGTGATGGTTTCTGCCATACATTGACTTGAATTGGCCATAGGAATGCATATGTCCCCTCCCTCCCACCTCCCTCCCCGTTCCAGCCCTCTAGGTTGTCACAAAGCACCAGCTTTGGGTTCCCTGCATCATACAGCAAATTCCAAAAAGACACATGTACCTCAGTGTTCATTGCAACACTATTTACAATAGCTAGGACATGGAAGTAACCTAGATGACCGTCAACAGCGGAGTGGATAAAGAGCTGTGTATTATTCAGCTCTAAAAAGGAATGCATTTGAGTCCGATTTAATTGACTTCTGATTTACTTTTGGAGACAGTGTTAAAATTAGAGAAAGTTCTTCGTTCCTCATGGCAGTGGCTTCTCCTGTTGCAGAGCCCCGGCTCGAGAGTGCAGGCTCAGCAGTTGTGGTGCTTGGGCTTAGTTGCTCCGCAGCCTGAGGGATCTGCCCAGACCAGGGATTGAGCCCCACGTCCCTTCCATTGGCAGCGGATTCTTAACCACTGGAACACCAGGGAGGTACACATGTTCATTTTAAACCAGTGTCTGGGAATCCCCTGGTGGGCCAGTCATTAGGGATCTGGGCTTTCACTGCCAGGGGCCCGGGTTCAACCCTGGTTTGGAAATTAAGATTCCACAGTCTGCAAAAAAAAAAAAAAAAAAGCAGTGCCTATAATTGTGTTGGTCATCTTACCGTTGAAGGAAGAGTATTCTGCCCCCCTCCCCGCCCCCGCCACAGACATAACTCAATAAAACTGGTCTCATGTTGAATGAGAAAATAAATCTAACCTGGGAAGATTCCTGAGTTGGTTCTTGAGCAGAAACAAATGAAGAACAACCTAAAACCCCTTCCTGCTGGCCCCAGGGAGCTTCGAGGTGAATCTGCCTCCTGTTACTTCCCCCCGAGCCTGTGTGGCCGGTGCTATCAGCAGAGCTGCTCCTGGGGTGAGGAGGGCTCTGCCTGACACACCCGCCCCACGCGGCTCGGTCACTTTCCCCTCTATTGACTTTTCTTTATGGACTTCAGATTCGGTTGTGGGAACTCCCCTCGTGGTCCAGTGATTAAGACTCCATGCTTCCACTGCAGGGGGAGCTTGTTCCATCCCTGGCTGGTGAACTAAGATGCCACATGCCATTTGTGGTGTGGCCAGGAAAAAAAAAAAAGAAAGAAACTGGGTGTGATTTTGATCGCTCATGTCATAGCCCCTCTTGATGTCACATGGAATTGTATTCGAGGGCTAGGTAAGCAAAAGGCACATTCGTGAAAATCACCACTGGTTAAACAGCATACACAGGTTACTTGATTTCCTTGATTTTTTTCCCCCCTGGCCCTTCGTCCTTTTGTGAGCTGTGATGGGAGAGGACACAGAAACACAGTCAAATGGTATCAGATAAAACAGCAGCACACTCAGCCATCAGATTCCCTCCTGTTCTTTTTTTTTTTTTTTTGGGAAATGCTACACAGCTTTTGGGATTTTAGTTCCCCAACCAGGAATTGAACCTGGGATCTTGGCTATGAAAGTGCAGAGTCCTAGCCACTGAACCAACAGAGAATTCCCAAATCGCCTCCTGTTTGATGGCTCAAAAGAAAGCTGATAAGTATTATCAAAGACACAAAACACATGAGATTGGATCAACAAAATGGCCATTTCATTCTGCTCCCATGTAGTCAAGTTTTTTTTGTTTTTTTTTTTTTTAATATTATTTATTTAGCTGCACCAGTGTTCCCTGCGACATGTGAGATCTTTAGTTGGGGCATTTGAACTCTTAGCTGTGGCATGTGAGATCTAGTTCCCTGACCAGCAGTGGGGCTGGGTCCCCTGCATTGGGAGCTTGGAGTCTTAGCCACTGGACTACCAGGGAAGTTCCTCAACAAGTATCTTTGAGCACTTATTATGTGCTAGGCAACATCTAGAAGCTAGGAATGTAAAATGAGCATTACAATATCTCTGTGAAATGAAAGCTTTGCAAGAATATTCTTTCTAGTATTGATCCACATGGTATAAGTCTGGATGCAGCCTTTTCAATATGAGATTAGTTAACTTCCATATAGTCAAAGCAGTGGCTTTTGCAGCAGTCATGTATGGATGTGAGAGTTGGATCATAAAGAAGACTGAGTGCCAAAGAATTGATGCTTTTGAATTGTGGTGCTGAGGAAGATTTTTGAGTCAAAAGGAGATCAAACCAGTCAATCCTAAAGGCAATCAACCTGGAATATTCATTGGAAGGACTGGTGCTGAAGCTGAAGGTCCAGTACTCTGGTCACTGATGAGAAGAGCCAACTCATTGGAAAAGACTCTGATGCTGGGAAAGATTCAGGGTAGGGAGGGGAAGGGGACAACAGAGAATGAGATGGTTGGATGGCATCACCAACATGACATGAACTTGGGCAAACTCTGGGAGATGGTGAGGGACAGGGGAAGCCTGGTGTGTTGCAGTCCATGGGGTTGCCAAAAGTTGGACATGACTTGTGACTGAAGAAGAATAAATTTATAGAACCACCTGATGAAATTGATGCACCATCATAAAAAAGAAGAAGTTTCAGACATTGTCATACTAGCAGTTTAGCAAATTCACGCCCACCTTCCAGTGAGGGCTACTAGAATGGTCAGTCCATACAGCACAAGGAAGAGTAGTCCCCTCTCGCCACAAATAGAGAAAGCCTGCATGCAGCAACGAAGACCCAGCAGAGCCAAAAATAAAAAAAAAAAAATTTTTTGAAGAAAGGTGAAAGAATGTCTCCTTGAGAAGGTGAATTCTGCTCAGTTTTGAAAGGCTATAGAGACCAACACATCCAATAGACATTTGTTGAGTATTTACAATGTGTCAGCCGTGAGACCACATGCTAGTTGGGGAGCCAGAAGATAAACACACATGTAAGTAGTCCACCTTCAAGTCTGATAGTGTATAACCCAGGCAGAGACGTTCCACAGCCAACAGCTGCATTTAGTGCTCAGAGGCAGCAATAGAAATGTGCTCATTCAAGTTCTGTGCCAGGTGTGGGACCTACAGCGCCAGGCCTGCTTCTCTAGCACATACTGGTGACATTTTGACCTACAAGTATCTCCTGCGTTGATTTCTTTCTGTGTGACGTCAGGTGAAGCACAGGCAGAGAAAAGAGTTGGGAAGTGGGCAGCTCAGTGAACGTCCGTTGCAAGCACACCTGGGCCCCCAGCATCCAGCATCCCTCCTCAGGTGCCCCTGGGGTCCCTCTGGCTCCCACAGTTGCCACTGTCTTGATGAGAACAGCAGAGATTTGTTTCCCTGTTTCTGAACTTCATACAGGTGGACATATATACAGCACATGCTCAGTGCATACTCTGGTTCTTTTACTCAGTATCATGTCTGCAGTCTGTATTCAGAGAGTGTAGGTCGGTGTCCATGTATTGTCTCAGTGTTTTTTGTTTCCCCTGTTGTCGTCTTTCATTGTCTGACTGAGTCAGTTTATTTACCCATTTGCTTTTAAGTACATCTGGATCATTTCCAATATTCTTTTAATAAATTATGTTTTTGCTGAAGAAAGAATCAAAGTGAAACTCACACTAAAAGAGCTTAGCACCAGCATACTTAAGCAAAACGTAAGTCTCAAAGATCTATTTCAGATAGATGGAAAACTATCCCAGGCAGAAGGTCGGAAACGAAGGAAGAAGTGAAAAACAAAGTGGCAAATATTTGAATAATTCAAATGACATTGGCTATATAAAACAAAAATATCTTGTAAGGTGTTAAAATAAATGATAAGCAAGGCACAAATTATCAGACAGGCTTTGTGTTGTCCCTGAAGAGGGTAAAACTGGTTGACGTGAAACTTTTAAGCTCCATAAGAAAGCTAGTCTCGAGGGTAAAAAGCATTAGTGAACGGAAGAGGGTCAGCATTGTATAGTGACAAAAGATTCAATTTACCAAGAGGATATAAATGTATACTCTGTGACCCAGCAATCCCATTCTTAGGTGCGTATACTCCAGAGAATCTCTTAGGACATATGTGTGAGTGTTCAGAGCTTTTTTTTTCCCCCCAGTGTAGGGGCAGGGGATTTAATCAGGAAAGGAACCTTGGTGGAGGACTAGCCTAGGTGCTGGCATGTTCTCTTTCTTGGTGGGTAGTGAAGGCATGGATATTTCTTTATGTGCTAATGTTTGTGATCATCAGACACCTCTTTTCTGCACTGTTTTCTAACTATGTTATCTAATTTCCTTTTATGGAGTTGTTTTATTCTTCTTGCTCTTTTTTTTTTTTTTTTGGTGTTTGTGTTTTTTTGGTGAAGGGCTTAATTGCCTCTCTATATCTTCAGGTTTTTAAAACCTTAAGTAAATATTTGAAAAAATAATGTCCTCAGTGCTGAAGGCAACATAAGATCTGAGAAAACGCCAAAGGCCAGTGTGTTATGTATGTGGCCTGTCGAAAGCAGTGTTGACCGCTTTTCTCAAATTCACAAGTCAACTTCGAGGAATTTACGGACGGTTTCATGGCTGTGTTGTCATCACAGGCTGGTCTTGCCTCCTCAGATAAAGACAGTGGGTCTATGGAGTCAGGGAAGAGGCCTTTGTGGTCTTCTTTTCGTCTCTTTCTGTGATTCTGTGACTTCTGGAATGTGATGTTGTACCTGAACAATGCAGCAGGTCTATGATCCCCCACTGCATGGACTGGGACCATGGACTGCAGCACCTGGGCTTTTTTCTTCTTTGGGCTCCTTATTTGTTAAATGGTTCTGTAAGGGGAAAACTCTCGTGTTTTCCTCTGCACTGCACAAAATCCTGTGAATACCCTGGCACTTCTGGTCACCAGATCTGTGTAATTTCCCCCGCACCAGGCCATTTGGCAACACCAGCTGGGTGTCCTGCAGTTCAACTCCATTCTGACACCATCCCCCTGGACACAGCTGCAGACCCCACAGGCTAAGACAGCAATGCCTTCAGACAACAATCTCAAGTCCAGCTTGTCACCTGTGCTTCTGACCCACGGGCTAAAGATCAGAGGTGCCCACGGCCTCCTCAGGTTCAGTTAATTTGCTAGAGGAGATCAGGGCAACCCATTAGTGGATCAGCGGTTTATTGCAAAGGATGTAACTCAGGGTGAGAGGTGCATGGGCTGTGGGAAGAGGCTCAGAGGCCCCACACCCTCTCCAGGGCTCACTCTTCCCCAGTCTCCCCGTGTTCACCAAGCCAGAAGGTCTCTGAATGCTGTCCTTTTGGGGTTTGTGGAGGCTTCATTACACAGTCATGACTGATCCAGTGATGGGGCATCAGTGATTGAATTCAACATCCAGCCTCTGACCTCCCTAGAGGTCAGGTAGGGCTGAAAGTACCAACCTCTAATCACATCGTTGGTTTCCCTGGCAACCAGCCCATCTCAAGGTGTGGTTCTCAAAGTCAGCTTATAAACCAAGCATAAACTTGGGTGTGGTTGCTCTCATCACTTAAGAAATTCGAGGGTTTTAGAAGTTGTGCAAGGGATGGGAGGAAGACCAAATTCATATTTATTATAAGTCACAATCTCACAAATGTCAAGTAATATCTAATGCTGTCCTTAGAGTGAACGGTGTAGACAAGATAAAGTGGGTGTGGAGAGGTGGAAGAATTTGATCATGCAAAGCTCAGTGCAGGTGTAAAGTGCTGGCCATGCTGGGAGGCTGGTGGAACAAGCAGGATGCCACCAGCTGAGGCAGCCCTGCGCCTGTCTTCTGTCTCAGACAGTAGTTCTCTGTGCTCCTCGGACTTGCTAGAATCCTGGTTTCCAGTGGGGTCAGTGGAACAAAGGTAATATTTCAAAACAAGTGAAGAGGGGCTTTGATAGTGGTCAGGAGTGGAGGGAGAATTCTGAAGGGAGGCCCGCTTGGAGGTGTGGCCTGTGGGTCCAGTGGGAAGGTGATGGCGGACGTGCTCCTTAGAAGATGGGCCAACTCCTTGGCTGGCAGCGCCTGCTGTTCTCTGGCCGGATAACCGGTGGAGGCTGCATCTGAGCAGTGCTGGGAGGGAGAGTGCAGGGACCAGCGGGTCCCTCCTTCCCCCACGGGGCAGGGGTTCAAGGTGTCTGACCCGCACAGGCCCCTGGTCTGCTCCCAGACCCCGGGAGGGGCGTTGGTCGGGAGCAGGTGCATGACTGGGGCAGGAGGTGCCATTGGGAGGTTTGGGGCTTATGTACATTTCGTGTAGATTCCAGTGAGCCCCCCAGGCCCCCACCCCTGAAATCCTATGGCTTGTCGTACCCATTACTCAGGTGAGGTTTTCTAGTCTGGAGCTAGGCCCTTGGGGAAGCACTTGTGGCCTCCCCTGGGCCTGAAATCAGTTGGTGTCCCACCACCCCCTGCTGGAACCACGTAGGGGCTCTGACCTGGGGGAGAGGAGGCTGACGGGGGAGGAGTCTGATAAGGGGGTGGAGTCTGATGAGGTGGTGGAGTCTGGCAAGGGGAGGAGCCTGATGGGGAGGAGTCTGATAAGGGGGTGGAGTCTGGCAAGGGGAGGAGCCTGACGGGGAGGAGTCTGATAAGGGGGTGGAGTCTGACCAGGGGGATAAGCCTGACAGGGGAGGAGTCTGATAAGGTGGTGGGGCCTGATGGGAAAGGAGTCTGACCGGGGGAGGAGTCTGAGCAGGGCGATGAGCGACTTTGTCAGTGTCTGCCGTGGGACCTGAAGTGTGCGGTCATTGGTTGCTTTGGCTCACGTTTCTCTGCCAAGAGGTGGGAAGAAGGCCACTTGCCTTTCCCGACTTGGGGTGTGATCCTGTGACCCTGGACGTGAAGGTGCCTGAGAAAGGCCACGCCCGTGTCATCGCTCCCTTTTCTGTGCTGGAACTCCTGTGAGTGGTAACTTGTGTCCTCTTCGTGACTGGTACTGTTCCCTACCAACCCCCATTTTGTTCTGTGTTGCTTTTCTCTTCTTTCAATTTTCAGAACTTTCCTCAATTACCCAGTCAGTCGGTGGGTTAGTCATAGGCTTGCCTGAGGTGGCTCGGCCAGGGCTGGTGCACACGGGCATCCCCTGTTGTGAGAGTCCAGCAAGCCCTGCACCCACCCTCCGCGGCTGTGTGCTTCCCATGAGGGCCACCCTCCTGGTCTCTCCCATGGGCTTCATCCCTGCTTCCCCGGCCAGTCCACAGCATCCCTCTCTCCGGCTTTCTAATCTGCCTGCTGGTCCTTCCCACTGTCTCCTGCCATGATTGGGAACATGTGCTTTGATGCTCCACGAATGTGCGTGGCACCCTTGGGCCAAATGCCTGGGGTTTTCAAGAACATTCTGCTTCTCAGTAGTTCTGCTCTTTTGGTGAAGGTCATCACAGAACACATAACCACAATATTCTTGTTGTTTTGTTTTGTTTTTTGCTTGTTTAATCTTTTGGATATGCCACTCAGCATAATGAGGTATTAGTTCCCTGACTGGGGATTGAACCTTTGCCCCCAGCATTGGCAGCTCAGAGTCCTGACCACTGGATCACCAGGGAGATCCCAAACCAATGTATTTTTCACTTGTAGAATTTGGCATTCTGCTCCTAAGAATAAATACTCACACACAGGAGGCACAAGGCGCGGCTAACCCTGTGGTCTGCGGCCTTCTGGGCAGCGGGTGGGGACTGGACCTTCCCACTGAGAGGCCGCAGCTCTGTGCCCTGTGGGTGGTGAGACGCTGCCCCCTCCTGGCCTGACTTGCCTCGTGGACACGTTCCTAGAGACGCATTTCCCCCTGGTGGAGGGAGGCGGTGACACTTTCAGAGAACATTATTAACCGGGCCTAATGTGTATGATTTCTGGATGTCTTGTTGCTCTGAGAAAAAGGCTGAGCAGCCAAAACCATGAAGAAAGGGGACACCACATCAAGGGCAGGTGGGCCTCTGGACACGGACCAGGGGATCTCAGGAGGGGAGAGGCAGGAGCCCACTGAGGCCAAGGGCGCAGACGTGGTGCTGGGTCACGACCTGCGGTGAGCGGTGAGTGGCTGAGCCCCAGACAGGGGTCCGCGTGCTGTCAGGCGCCCCTGGTTTCCCGAGTGTGTCCCCAATGCCCACTCCCACCTGACATGGCCTTTCTCTTCCCATTGCTCCCCGCTCAGCAACCAGCCACAGCCTGTGTGTAGAGAGAAACCAGAGCAGGTGCGGAGCCTGCATGCAGGCCCCTGCTCCCTGCGTGGGGTGCTCAAGCCTTCCGTTTGCTCCCTGTCAGTGGGAACAGCTCTTCCTCTCCAGCAGCCCCGGGAGTTCCCACATGGGGAGAGTTTACAGGGCCGGGCCCTGCCCGTGATAAGCTCACAGGGTCCAGGAACATGGTCTTCCTGCCCTAGATGTCCTCTGTCACATGGAACTCGGCATCTTCCTCCCCAGACTCCTCCCTTGTTCTCAGTTTCTGTCCATCGCTGGCATCACTGTTTCTCCTGGAGGCCCGGTTGGACCCAGCCTCCTCCTCTGATGCTCCCATGGTCAGGGGCTGCGGGCCAGTTTCGGGTGAGGAGGAGAGAAGGGAGATGGTACTTGGTCCCTGGGACCATGACCCGCCTGTGTGAAACGGTCCCTTTTCCTGGCCTGGCCTTGCTTCCTGGGACACTTTGCCTTTCTCTCCAGCTGGCCCCTTCTGGTTTGTCCCCTCCAAACCCGCGTTCTCTCCTGGTCCCAGCCCAGGCTCTCTGGCCACTCCCCAGTCTCTCTGGCCACTCAGATCCTGCAGAGGCAGTGTCATTTCTTCTCTGCCTACAGAGTCCCCATTGCTCCGCAGATGTGGGCAGGTAAGGAGGAAAGAAGAAAGTGCAGGGGTGTATTAGGGCTTAAGGGAGTCTCAAGAATCCCTAGCTGAAGTCCACACCTGCCTCTGCCCCTGACTTTAGACTCATGCGGAGTCTGAGCCTGCCTGGCTGTGCTGAGGTCCTTGCCCTCTGTGTCCTGTCCAGGTGGGGTGCTGTGTTGAAGTGGGGTCGGGTGGGTGGGAAATGACCTTCTGGTCTCCAGAGCACTTGGATTATTGGAAGGTTATTTCTTTGTGTAAAAATCTAGATTTTTGAATAAGTTTTCTAACACAGAAGAAAAGCATATTTTGGTTGGAAACACTGAAACAAAGCCGAGACTTAAAATGGAAAGTCCTGTCTCCCATCCTAGCTGTCTCAGCCCCAGCCCCACGTTGGCCCTTCCCTGTGTTCTTCTGACGTTTTCTCTGTCTGTCCCTGAGAGCCAGATCGCATCTCTGAATCTGCATCTTCATAAGGACAAGTGGGTCCAGGGTCTGTTTTAAAGACCCCACATGCCTCCCATTTTCTTTCCAGTTGCCTCCTGGGCTGTGACCCCAAAATACGTGAGCGGCTCTAAGTGGTCCGGCTGTCGGAGCCAGCCTGAGCCCTTTGTCACTGCAGGTGGAGCCCCGGATTTACCGGAGCAGTCGGCCAGACCCAGTGCTAGGAGCCAGCTCTGCCCCTCCGCGTCCCTGGAAAGCGTGGAGGTGGGTGGACCCCCCTGGACACCTCCCCCAGTCACTGCTCACATGACATGACACGGGAGGATGGGAGAGGGCATCTCATCGCTGGAAGAGGGGCTATTTGGGGACCTACATTCGGTTTTTAGGTGTCTCTGGGTCTCTCTATCTGCAGGGCAGCTTTGGCCACAGAGCATCCTCTTTCAGAAACGGGGGCCGCAGGGCATCCCCTTCACTACCACACTCTCCTGGCCCTGCAGGAGGACGGAAGGTTATTCGGCTGAGGGTAGAAAGGGCAGGTGTGCCACAGCCACGGTCACCCGCGTCCAGCACTTCGACCAAGGCTCACCCTGCACAACTTGGCGGGCTCGTGATGGATGCCTCCAGGGCCCTCACTGAGACTCCTTGAGCTGTCCACTGTGGGAGCCTTCGGGCCTTCGTGTCAGAAAGGACATCCGCGGGGCAGATCCTCCCCCTGCAGGTTAATCGTGGCTGACATCCTTCTCTTTCTGTTTTTCCAGAGTCTCAAGTCTGATGAAGAAGCCGACAGCGCGAAGGAGCCTCAGAATGAATTGTTTGAAGTCCAAGGTAAAGCCTGGCCTTGTGGTGATGCCCCCTTTGGTCAGTGCTGGACTGTCAGGCAGCAGGCTGCCAGCGAAGGAGAATTTCCTGGGAGGTGCCCAGTGTGGGTGGTCTCTCTGGGGTGCACTTCTCCTGGGGAGGTCCCAGCTCTGAGATTCCTGAGATCAGACCCTTGGGCAGGGACTGCTGGCTAAGAGAGCAGCTAATTGGTTGGCTAGGGTCACAGTGATCCTCCCGACCAGCAGGCATGAGCCAGGGGACTCCTTCCTAATGTGCCAGGCCTGGACTAGCAGCCTCCCCCCTCACCAGAGGCCCTGACTGTTCCCCACGTGGAGGGTGAGACGTGGCTCTGGTCCTGGGAGCCTGGCAGAGCTCCCGGAAGGCAGTCACAGGTGTGCTCAGCAACGCTGGGTGCACCAGCACGTGGGTGTGCGGGCTCCTTAAGGACGCCTCTCACCAGAGTGAGTCACAGGGCAGAATGTGCAGGACCGCGGCTCCAGCGGGAGGCCAGAACTGACCTGGGGCTTCTCCTGAGTGAGAGGTCTGCACTGGTGCTGAGCACCGTTCAGACTGTGGTCCTCAGGGCCGAGGCTGTTGTTGGCTCAGCGCTGAGCGTGGGGACGTCAGGCGAATGAACCACGTGTCTGTGCTACTGGATGAAGCAGATGGACCTCTTTGTGTCCAAAAATCACTTCCTAAATTAACTGGACTCAGAGTAAATGTAGGGGATGAGAGGAAGGGCTCTGGGAAGGTTATTCACTGCGTGATTTTGGGCTCTCTGCCCAGAAACAGGTTGGGGTTCTTCTTTCCATCCAGGTTAGAACGAGTGGATGACACTCGTGAACAAACACTAATGTCAGACCTTACAGGACTTACTTACCTTCTCTGCCAGCCTTGAGAACACACCATGGTGTCAGAATTGCATTTCCCTCTTTTTGGTTTCTGCCTTTGTCTATTTACTTAATTTTTAATTTAAAATGCATTTATTTGGCTGTCAGGTCTCCGTTGTAGCCTGCAGGATCTTCATACGTCATTTGGGACCTTTCATCGCAGTGCACAGGTTTCTCTCTAGTTGCAGGGCACAGGCTTAGTTACTCCACAGCATGTGGAATCTGAGTTCCCTGACCAAGGATCGAACCCGAGTCCCCTGTATTGCAAAGTGGATTCTCAACCACAGGACCATCAGAGAAGTCCCGTTTTTCCATTTTTACCTAGAACGTTCAGATGTTTTAAGCCGGAAGGGGTCTTGGAAGTGGCCCGCCACTTGTGTTTTCCTCAAGCCGATATACAGCATCATTCATAAGCAAGGAAGCCTAGCACTCCTCAGGAAAGGACTTTCTGATTATTAGTTGGGTTATCACAGTAAACACCAAGATTACTCCTCTCTGGAGAGCTCCAGACCACTGACCGAAAGCCGGGGCCTGGTCACGTGCAGGGGGACCCTCGTCCTGTGTCGGGCAGGGTGGTGCAGTCTGGGCGTGGAGGGAGCTCTGCTTTGAAACCTTGCTTATCTAAAGAGAGGTTTTTGTGGGCACCCCAAGGTCTGTCCTCTCCCAAAGGGGGTTTCTCTGGCAAAGCTTCAGAAACCTCAGAAGGCCACCTGGCTAACCTAGAAAGGCTATGAAACTTTGTTGTCTGTCACCCAGACTTGCTGCTGAGTCTGCATCTCAAAGACCCCTGTGGCTCCTGATGTGAGGTGGTATGGAAACAGCCCACATTGGGGCATTTTTGCTGGGAGAAAAAAATAAAAAAGATAACACTCAACCTGCATCCAAACTAGCTCTTGGTACTAAGTTCCAATTTATAGGAGATATTAGAGATGGAAGGGCAGGAGGAAGGGGACTGGGGGGCGGGCTGGAGGTGATCCAGCTACTCTGGGGGAGTAACCACACACACAGGGAGGATTCTGCATTGATGCTGAGTTGATGAAATCAGCTGTCTGGAGACTTGGGAGAGAACTGGGACGTCGTTGTTGGGTTGTAGGGCCATCGTCACACTGGGGTCAGGAGTGCCTACCAAACACTCAGGGGTGAGAACATGGCAGCTGGGCTTTGCCTTCAAATACTTGGGCCAGGGACTTCTGCGGTGATTTATTGTCTAGGACTCTGCACTCCCATTGCAGAGGCCCCGGGTTCCATCCCTTGTCTGAGAACTAGAGCCCCCATGCTATAACTAAGAGTTTGCATGCCAGAACTGAAAAGATCTCACCTGCAGCAACCAAGACCCAGAGCAGTCAAATAAATATTACAAAAACAAAATATATGTGGGCAAGAACAAACAGGTAGATGAAGCCAGGACGAGAGGCTGCCCAAGGGACAGGGTCATTGGCCTTTGTTGGACTGTGCTCTTTGCTTTGGGCAGATCTGAAGACCTTCTAGACGTTAATTTTTTAAACCTGGACTTGTTATTCTAAGTACAAAGCTTGTAGGTATGCTCCTAGTGCTACAGCTTCTGTAGGCTCCCTTCAGAAAATGCCTTCCCCACGTGCAGCAGAGTCCCCCCTTTATTGTGAAATTTTGCATAGAATTAAGTTGGAAGAATTGCACGGGGAGCCCCGTGTAGCCACCATCGGAAGCTTGACTCTCCCATGTGTCTGTCTGCCCATCTGTCAGTCCATCTGATTTCAGAGTGAAGTACCGCCTTGGTGTGTTTCCCCTGCTTCAGGCCAGCTACCAGCCTGGGGTTCCGCGGCCTTTGGGAGCCCCCCGAAGCCCGGCAACCTCTCCTTCGGCACCCTCGAGAGCCGGGTCTGGGGCCTCTGGGAAGAGCTGGGTGTGGGCAGCAGCGGCCACCTCACAGAGCAGGAGCTGGCCCTGGTCTGCCAGACCATCGGGCTCCAGAGCCTGGCGAAGGAGGTGAGAGGGGATGGGACGGACCGCCCCGAAGGGCTGGGTGTTTGTGGCTGGTACTGGGCCTGGAAAGCCCCTTCAGCCTCAGCCCCTGATTCAGTTGTCACTGTCCAGCCTAAAATCCTGTGCTGAGTCCCGGGGCTTGTGCTGAGGGTCCGTCTCGGGCCACCTTCACACAGGACGCTCCTCTGCCTGGAGCTCTCTCCCCTCTCTGGCCTCCCTAGGCCTACCGCCCAGCCCGTGGGTGGTGCCCATAGCCTCTGGCTGTGCCCCCCGGCATCTGTGTTCAGCCCTTCCCTCCTTCGGGGCCCAAGGGAGGAGGGGGCAGTGTGAGTGAATTTGTGTTCATGATTGTTATGTCTCTAGGGACCAAATAGTGCTTGGAACATGGAAGGTGTTTATACTTCTTGATTGACTGGTATGACTTAAAAGGAATTAGGGTGGATCCAAAAGAGATGACCCAGGAGCAAGTAACAGACCTGACAAGTGAAGTGTATTGTTTCTGCTGCTTGTTTTCCTCAGGTGAGGCGATAGTGGGTTTAAAGGGAGAACAGGCAGTTTGCAAATTTAGCAGGAGTAGCAGTGACTTCCGAACGCTTGAGTGAAGTGGGCTGGGAACTCCTGCTGCAGAACACTACAGCTTGGTAGGTTAGAGGGCTCTGGAGTTGCAGACTGTTCAGAGCCAAGCATGGGAGTGGGCACAGAGGAGAGTTTGAGCTGAATGACAGACTTCAGAGCACCTGTGGTTGGGTGAAGAATAAGACACAAGACTACTGACTGCTGGAGGAAAACTGAGTTATTGAGAGCTCATCCTGGAGAGAAGTAAGTCTGCAACTTGAGATTTCGTCCCTGGCCTTTTTCGGTAGTGTTTTCATCAGTTAGTTGGGCGTAGAAATCAGTAGCGTGCTGTTAGGGTGTGTGGAGGACACAGATCAGTAGGAACACTTTGCAGTGACTGTTTAAGGATAGATGCTGATGAACGAGGAACTGATGTGCAAGAGGTCTGCAGTAAATGTAAGGGAAATGGAAAGTCCTGCACTCAGGTTCCCAAGTCCTTCATTTGTTCCTGCAACAGATATGCACTCAGCAGTTATGAGCTGATAAAGGGCTCTGGTGTTTCCATTGTAAACAGCAGAATCAAGAGGTTTGCCCCTGTGGCCACCAACAGTGGCATGCAGAAGGCAGATGTTCAATGCAGGTAATGTGGGTCAGAGTACGTGCCGTGAAGGAAAACACCACACTTGGAGAGAGAATCATGTCCTGAAAATATCAGTAGATTGAGAAATCCGAGAACTTCTCTCCGAGGAAGAGACATTTCAGCTGGAGCCTGAAAGAGCAGGTTTTAACGAGGAAGTAATTGTGGGCAGAGGGCATTCTTGTTGGAGGAAACAGCATGTGCAAAGGCCCTGAGTCTTGAAAGTGGGTGGGATGCCCAGGGACCTGGTCATTCCCAAAGGCCAGTGTGGCTGGAACTTAGTGAGCAGGCCGAAGGCGACACCAGGGGAGATTTTTAAGCATGGGGGGCTGGTGGTGGCATGTTTGTGTTCTAAGGACCACCCTGGCCTCCATCTGGATAGTGGATGGTGGGATTGAGAGGGAGGATGGTGGTCATGAAGGTGACAGGCGCACTCCCGGCTTGCCGCTCACACAACCCCCGCCCCCAGGCTCGGCGAGCGTGCTCGCCGCTCACACGCCCCCCGCGCGCCACCGACGCTCTCAGAGGCCCAGCCTAAGTTCCCCGCCTGGCGCCTGCGCCAGGGTCTGCGAGAAGGCCATGGAGCCGGCCATGGAGCCGGCCCTGGAGCCGCCCCGCGCGGCCGAGGGAACGCTGCCTGAGGCGGGGCGGCGTGAGGGCAGAGGCGAGCGGGCGCCTCCCGGGCCGCTGCTCTGGGGCTGCGCAGCCGCGAGCGGGATGGCGGGTGTGCCTGTGGCTCCACTCCGTGGCTGTGGGCAGGTCGGTTTCGGCAGCTTCCCGCGCGCGCGGGGCGTCGCCGCCACTGCCTCTGCGCCCCCAGCTGCCCTCTGTCCTCGAAGCCTCTGTGCGCGCCGGCTCCGGTGGGCGTCTCGCCCCGGTGACGCGCGGAGAGACCAGGTGATGGGATGCTGGAGCTCAGGTGAGAGTTACACTGGGGAGGTGGGGACAGGGTAGCTCGGAGTTAGGGCCGCGCCCTGAGGGCTGCGGTGAGCGTAGCCCCACCGGGGAGCGGGCCATGCAAACACCCTCCCCTCCCCGCCTGGGAAGGGCGGGCAGCAAGGGGGCTCTGGAGCCTGAGGTTCGCTCTTACACAAGGCATTTCAGAGAAGCCATGGGATTACTCTGTGGCTAGATAGCTGTCGCAGCTCTTATGGCTCATCTGGTCAAGAATCTGCCTGCAATGTGGGAGACCTGGATTCAACCCCTGGGTTGGGAAGATCCCCTGGAGAAGGGAAAGGCTACTCACTCCACTATTCTGGCATGGACTGTCCCAAAGAGTCAGACTTTGCAAAGAGTCAGAGTGAGCGACTTTCACTTCACTAATTAAGGTGCTTCCCCACTGATGATGGGGCTTCCCTCATAGCTCAGTCGGTAAAGAATCTGCCTGCAGTGCAGGAGACCCGGGTTCGATTCTTTGGTTGGGACGCTCCTCTGGAAAAAGAAATGGCAACGCACTCCAGTATTCCTGCCTGGAGAATCCCATGGACAGAGGTGCCTGGCGCTCTACAGTCCATGGGCTTGCCAGAGTGGGACACGATTTAGGGACTAAACCACCACGTAGCACTTTGGGGAATGGATAGGATAGAAGAAAGGCTGGTTCTTGGTGGGTTAGAATAGACAGCAGGAGAGATGGATGTGGTCAGCAGCCCGGTCGGAGGTCGCTGAACACCGTGTCCTGAGACGACAGGTCTTGTAGGTGAAGGAGTCTTTTGGGCCTAGAAAAGAGAACAACAGTCTCAAGGGCCCCTTGCTGAATCATCTAACTTTGGAGAAAACAAAGCATAACTTTAGTTCCATCCGGATGCTCCAGGCCAGCTGCATCTATCTGGGACTTATCACCCCCTGTCCGGAAACCTACCACCCCCTACACCCGCCCAGAAGACTTATCACCCCCCTGCCCAACTACAAGTGTCATCTCAACAAAAGAATACTCAAAATATCCCGCCTGATTGACGTTTCCCTTATCGCTTCCACAAACCTCCCTATAAGTATGAAGCCTCCTTGATTCCTTTCGGCGCTCAGCCTGGTCATTAGGCCGACTGTCGCCCCTCCTTGCCTGAATAAAGGTAACCTACTTCTGTTGAGGTCGTCTTTCCTTTTCTGCCTCGCCGGAACTGTACCTTACAGTAGGTACAAGGACAGGGGTGGAGGTGAGAGGAGTAGCAGGGGAGGGGAGGGACCGCGTCTCTGGAGGCTTTTCTCAGGTAGCAGAGGAAACATCTGGCAGTCAGCAGGAAGAGCCTTTGGGTAGGGTGAGTCTTGTTTTGAACATCCAAGAGCACTTAGTCTGACCCTTGGGCCATTTAACAGATGGGGAAGCTGAGCCACTGGAATTACGCATCAAGTTAAAGGGCGTGTCTGAACTTGCAGCTGTTGGAAGCAGAGCCCCAACTTGAACAGTTTTCTTCGGTTGCAGTCTGTTATTCTTGCAACTTCAGGCAGTTACCTTATCTAAAAAGTTAGGAGACCACAGTGGGAGGTTCCCTGGAGCCCTAGAACTCAGAGGGCTTATTGTTCAGTCCCTAAGTCATGCCCCAGTCTTTATGGCCGCATGTATTGAGGCACGACACCAGGCTTCCCTGTTCTTCCCTGTCCCTCTGAGTTTGCTCAAATTCATTTCCACTGGGTCAGTGATGTCATCCAACCATCTCACCCTCTGTAGCCCCCTTCTCCTTCGTCATATCCTGAATCTTTCCCAGCATCAGGGTCTTTTCCAATGAGTCAGGTCTTTACATCAGGTGGCCAAAGTATTGGAGCTTCAGCATCAGCATCGGTCCTTCCAAGGAATATTCAGGGTTGATTTCCTTTAGGATTGACTGGATTGATTTCCTTGCTGTCCAAGGGACTCTCGAGAGACTTCTCTAACTCTACAGTTCAAAAGCATCAATTCTTCGGTGCTCAGCCTTCTTTATGGTCCAACTCTCATATCCGTACATGACTCCTGGAGAAACCATAGCTTTGATTATAGGGACTTCTGTCTGCAAAGTGGTATCTCTGCTTTTTAAAGCCCTCTCTAGGCTTGTCATAGCTTTTCTTCCAAGGAGCCAGGGTCTTTAAATTTCATCGCTGCTGTCACCATCCGCAATGATTTAGGAGCCCAAGAAAATAAATTCTGCCACTGTTTTCATTTTTTCCCCATCTATTTGCTGTGAAGCGATGGGACCGGATACCATGATCTTAGTTTTTGAATGTGGAGTTCTAAGCCAGATGTTTGAGAGGGGTGGAGGCTTTCCAATAAGTCCCCACTAGGGTGGGAAGACTAGATCACACGGGGAGAAAGGAGCGCAAAGGCGCAGACACTGCCCACAGGTGCTGGCTTTTCAGCCTGTGAGTCCAACTGTCTGTTTGGCTCAGACTTGAAGTGTTGGTTTCCCACTTTGGGAAGTGGCAGGGTGGAGGGGGGGAATCAGGGGTGAACTTACAAGTGTAAAATCACTGGCTTTTCTGGGTCTTAGAGGGCGTCGGTGCACCTTTTCCTGCAGTCCTGGCTGCCTTTGGGGGCTGGCCACTGGGACAGCTGAGCTGGGTTAGACTAAGAATTGGTCTTGATCTGATTGACCCCTCACACCCTGGACCCACACGTGCTTTCGAGAATCATTCCTCCGTGGCAGATGGTAGCGCTGGTTGAGAGCAGAGACTCTGCCTTTTTCATTCCGGAATCCCTCATGGTTAGGTGCTGTGTTTGGCAGATTGGAATGATGCCCTCTGTATCTGCAGAACTGATAACCAGTTGAGTCTTTAGGAAAACTATCTTGAGTTCCCAGGGGCTTACAGCTGGAGGTGGGAGCACAAAATGATGCAATTCCCAGTGTGAATTTTAACAGTTTAAGTCTTAAAAAAATAAAAATTTAAATCTGGAAACTCGGTTGTATCTTTGCAAGTTTATTTCATACTTGTCTTTTGTATACCTGCTGATCTAATCGTGCAAGAGTTTCAGCTGTCCCTTAAAATAATATTTGTGGGAAAAGGAATATTGAATTGAATTCTAGTAAAGCAGACTTTTCCATGATATCTTTCTAACCAGTTGATGACAGAGGAGGTAGAAGTCAAGCTTTCATTTTTCATTAGAAATCATTTCTTACATCCAAGCTGCATTAAATAGTGTAATTTTATAATTATACCCGTAGTGCTAAAGCACTTTTTTTTTTGCCAATGCATTTATTTTGGCTCTAACAGTAAATGGGTTGCTTATCGTTGTTTTGAGATTTTTTTTTTTTTTTCTTTTGGTTGTCATTGTTATAGCACTATTGGGTGTTCATTTTTTTTTTTTTCCATAAAATTTTTAATTGAAATATAGTTTATTTACAGTGTTTCAGGTGTAGGTGTTGCTTGTTCACAGACATTGTGTACCATTTATGAATTTTATAATTCTCATGTTTTTATCCTTCCAAGGAAAGTTGTTTTAGAAATTTGCCAAAGTAGATAGCAGAAAAACTCCTTTGACCTTTCTGTTTTCTATTCTAGCAATGTGTAAGTTTTTTTGGGGGGTGGGGGTGGGTAGTAACCTTTTAAGATCCTTTTCCAATAAATAAGTCTTTTACCTGCTTTTGTCATGTGTTATTACTTCTGTAGACTATTGGCTTTTTGTCATTAGTTTTATTGAGGTATGATTTATGTACAACACAGTACACATTTTACTAGAGTTTTGACAAATGTATACAATCCTTGTAACCAGCAACCCAACCAAGATGTCTGCCATCCCAAGGATTCCCTTTTCTCTTTGTGGCACTGGCTACCTCCCACCTGCAGCCTGAGGCAGCCAAGGATTTTCTTTCCCTTACAGATTATATTTGTCTTTTTTATTGTATTTCTGGAGTCAGCATGCCGGCAATTGCAAACTTTTCTGTGCAGGGCCAGTTAGAAGCATACAGTGTGTACTCCTTTCTGTCTGACTTCTCAGTACAGTGTCTTCAAGATTATCCTCAATGACCGTGTTGATTGTGTATTTTGTTAGTAAGTCATTCCTTTTTATTGGTTTTAATTGTGGTAAACGATGCAAAACTTAAATGTTGCCATCTCTAACCATTCTTCTGTGTCCACTTCAGTGGCATTAATTATATTCACATTGTTGTGCAACCATCACCTCTATTTCCAAAGCTTTTTCGTAACCCCAAATGAACTCTATAGCTTTTAAGCAGTAATTACCCACTCTTCTATGCCCTCAGCCTGGTAGCCTCCAATCTACTTTGTTTCTATGAGTTTGCCTATTCTAGACATTTCAGATAAGTTGCATCATACAATATTTGTCCTTTTGTGTCTGGCTTATTTCACTAAGCAGTGATTTCAAAGTTCATGTTGTTGTATGTATCAGCACTTTTTTTTTTTTTGGACTGAGCAATATTCCATTGAATAGACATACTTTGTATGAACATAGGTGTTCAGTTCTCTTGAGTGTATACCTAGAAGAGGAATTGCTGGATAATGTGGGAATTCGAAATTTGACTTTTTGTGGACCCACAAGACTGTTTTCTATAGGGCTGTACCATTTTACATTCCTACCTGCATTGGACAAGGGTTCCAGTTCCTCCCCATCCTCTGCAACACTTGTCATTATAGCCATGTTAGTAGGTGTGGAAGGACTGTTGGTTTTTCATAAGGTACATAAGCATAGAGTATTGCTACAAACTTGGTGGGGGAATTAGGGAGTGTAATTTTATATGTTCCAGGCGGATGGACTGAGGCAAGTTCTGGAGGAGATGAAAGTTTTATACGAGCAAAACCTACCTGATGTAAGTTGGTAAGTTGATATTCTTTTTTTTTTTAATGCAAAAACAAGTATTTTATTTTGGCAGCACTAAAAGAAAAAAAAAAATCACTGTATTTCTACATTGAGGTGAAAAGTGTTTAAACTTTCTTATCAGTCAAATACATTCCAAAAGAAAGTATGTTCTATGCAGGTTCCAGAGCACAGGCAATTCTTAACACAATAATACAGGAATCTTTAATACTGAAAATGACTCTGTTCTGACAGGGTGTTTAACAAACATAACTTTCTAATTATAAAACCACTGAAGCAACCTCTTCCTAGTTACTGTGTCAAGAGTGAAGCTGGGCTTGTACATTAATACTCTTAATTTCACTGTAATACTTTTTACTGATATGACGATTTTAAATAAATTTTGCTGTACTTAAAATAAGTCTTGAAAGTGGAAAGGTGTACAAAGTTCCAGATAAAAAGATTAATAGATGCAATTTAAATAGTTTCCCCTCTTCTCTCTTATCAATTAACGATAATTTTACCTCTAGCAGATACATACTGAACTTTAAAACGCAATTCTCAAAATGAAAACTTGCATTTTAAATCTTAGGCATAAACAGAAAAGATGACTATATTTGGACAACTTTTACAAGAATTTTGTTGTTGTAGTAAAGCAGAAACCAGTTCCTAAACCTTTTTATTCAATTGTATATCCTATTTGAACAAATATCAAAAATAGAAGACTGTTACTACTTTTGCTTTTATAATTCTGATTTTGTTTTGTTTTTTTTCTTACTGCAGTCTTCTATAACTTTTACAGAGTTCATGGTCCCTAATATCTCCCCACCCTCCATTTTTCCTAGGTGGGGAAAGGGCTGTCATAAACTTCTCACTGATAGTTAGAGTTTCTGGAAACAGGTACTGTTTGTTATTATTTAAGAGTGACTCAAGTTGGGCACTCTGGGTGGCTGGTCTACAAGTTTTTTGGTGATGCATACCACAGTCTCCAGCATGAAAAATCCTAGGAACTTGAGGAACCAGCACTTTCCAGAATTTTGGAAGACAAGATACAGTCAAATATTGAAGGGTCCAGTCCCAGTTATAATCATCATAAGTACAGAAAGTGTCTGTGCACTCAATCAGCTTCTGATAGGCTTCCCGGGTCAGGGCCAGACCCATATTGTGCTCTGTGGATTTCCACGTTTTCACATCTACCTTGTCAGCCACGTCATAGAAATTTCGAATGGCAGTATAGGTCCCCAGGGAGAGAACATCACACTCGGGGCACTCTAGCTGCTTTAATTTCCACATCTTTTTGAAGACATGGTAAAAGTCTGGGGCTAAGTAGTGATCCTCCTCTAGGAAAAGTATGAGGCCAGCACAGTCTCGAAGGACTTTGACCCTCTCCCATACAAAATGCAGCTTCCACCACCAGTGGTGTTTGGTTTGGGAGAACTTGGCCTCTCTATAATGGCCGAAGGAGTCGGGCTATTCAGCATTAATGCATCCCATCCGCAAAGCTGCATTCTTCTCCACGTCTCTGGGGCAATCTCTAGGGTCAGTGCCCGGGAACTCGTTAGGGTACAACTGAATGCTGAAAGGAAAGAACACCTGCAGAACTGGACAGAAATCCACCCCAGCAATCAGCTGATTGATTTCGGTCGACCAGAAGTCATGGCTAAAGATGACGAGGACGTCGTCAATTCCCTGGGCTTTTCGAAGTGAGTCCAGCAGCAGTTTGAGGTATTCGGGCCGGTTGTGCACCTGGACCACCAGCGCCAGCTCTCGGGGTGGGGGGGTCCAGGAGCCGGCCTTATCTACATTCCTCAGCGTCTGGTCAAAGTTCAGCTGGTACACCAGGGACCGGTACCGCAGCGTCAGATTGTCCACCTCGGGCTGCGGGGCAGCGGCGACCAGCGGAGCCGCCGACTCGTTGGAGCCCTGGCGGATGCCCACCGACACGGCGAGCTGGTCCCCGGCCCGGGCGCCCGCACCCCGCGCGGGATCGACGTCCAGCAGCGGCGGGGCGAGGGCCTCGTTCTTCCTTTGTCGCCCATTGCTGCTCCAGAGGACGAAGCCGCAGGCGGCCACCACGAGCATCAAGATCAGCACCTTCCGCTTATAGATGCGGAACCTCATGGTCTCCGGGGCCGGGAGCGCGGGCGGGCGGGCGGCCGGGCGCGGAAAGGAGCTAGCAGCTCCGGCAGGGAAGGGGCGGGCGGGCGGCGACCGTGGCGGTGGCCTGCAGCAGTCGGAACTGGCCCCCGCGGCTGCCCTCGCTAACTCATCCCCGGCCCCGGGGGTACGGGGACCCGCAGGTTTTCAGCTCCCCCGCGCCGCCCCGGCTCCACACATCTTCACCTGGCAACTGCAGCTCGGGCAGCGGCCCCGCCGCTAGGAGCCGCGGCACGGCGTCGCTTCGGTCCTCTCCATTCGGCACCGGCCCGGGAAGAAGCCCGACGCGGCCCCACTGTACTTCGGCTCCGTTACCTGCGCCTCCAGCGGCCCTGCGTCCTCCGCGCTCTCATCTCTACGCGGCCCCGGACCGGTAAGTTGATATTCTAAAACAGTTTAAGAAATATGATATTGATGTCAGATCATCTTAACATTAGTTTTTAAATATGTTTTCTTCTTTTTAATTCTCTGTGAGCCTGATCATACCCTAGCTATACAGAAGTAGAAGGATTTGTGTTCATGATTGTTTTGTCTCTAGGGACCAAATAGTGCTTGGCACATGGTAGGTGTTCAATAAATACTTCTCGTTTGACTGGTATGACTTGAGCGGAATTAGGGTGGATCCAAGAGAGATGACACAAGAGCAAGTAGCAGACCTGACAAGTGAAGTGTATTGTTTCGCGGCTTGTTTTCCTCAGGTGAGGCCTTAGTGGGTTTAAAGGGAGAACAGGCAGTTTGCAAATTTAGCAGGAGTAGCAGTGACTTCCGAACGCTTGAGTGAAGTGGGCTGGGAACTCCTGCTGCAGAACACTACAGCTTGGTAGGTTAGAGGGCTCTGGAGTTGCGGACTGTTGTGAGCCAAGCATGGGAGTGGGCACAGAGGAGAGTTTGAGCTGAATGACAGACTTCAGAGGACCTGTGATTGGGTGAAGAATAAGACACAAGACTACTGACTGCTGGAGGAAAACTGAGTTATTGAGAGCTCATCCTGGAGAGAAGTAAGTCTGCAACTTGAGATTTCGTCCCTGGCCTTGTTCGGTAGTGTTTTCACCAGTTAGTTGGGCGTAGAAATCAGTAGCGTGCTGTTAGGGTGTGTGGAGGACACAGAACAGTAGGAACACTTTGCAGTGACTGTTTAAGGATAGATGCTGATGAACGAGGAACTGATGTGCAAGAGGTCTGCAGTAAATGTAAGGGAAATGGAAAGTCCTGCACTCAGGTTCCCAAGTCCTTCATTTGTTCCTGCAACAGATATGCACTCAGCAGTTATGAGCTGATAAAGGGCTCTGGTGTTTCCGTTGTAAACAGCAGAATCAAGAGGTTTGCCCCCATGGCCCTCAACAGTGTCATGCAGAAGGCAGGTGTTAAATGCAGGTAAAGCGGGTCAGAGTACGTGCCGTGAAGGAAAACACCACACTTGGAGAGAGTGTCATGCACTCAAAATATTGGTAGATGGAGAAATTCGGGAAATTCTCTCCGAGGAAGAGACTCTTCAGCTGGAGCCTGAAGAAGCGGGTTTTAGCGAGGAGGTAACTGTGGGCAGAGAGCATTGTAGTTGGACGAAACAGCATGTGCAAAGGCCCTGAGTCTTTAAAGAGGGTGGGATGCCCAGGGATCTGGGCATTCCCAAAGACCAGTGTGGCTGGAACTTAGTGAGCAGGTTGAGGGTAACACCAAGGGAGATTACTAAGCATGTGGGGCTGGTGGTGGCATGTTTGTGTTGTAAGGACGACCCTGGCCGCCATGTGGATAGTGGATGGTGGAATCGAGAGGGAGGATGGTGGTCATGCAGGTGACAGGAGAGGTGAGTCAGACTAGGAGAAAGGAGAACAGTTTACACACCTGTTTAGGAGGTGACTGAACAGGCCTTGGTCCAGCAAGGGAATTATTTTCTGGTATTCGTACCATGGGGAAAATCAGGATCCAAAATTCTGTGCCCTATCCTCCTAGTTTGGTTCTGGGCAGGATGCCACTATTACCAGTTTCTGGTTAAAATTCTTTGTCAGAAGAAATGTATCCCTATTTAATTGCTCCCATGGACATGTGATTTTTTTAAGGACGTTCTTGTGTACTGAATCAAGTACTTTGACGTTAAGTTGGGTGTAGTTTATTTGTGGTATTCATTATAATCAAGAGCACATTGTAAGCAGTGTGGAAAATAAATCGAACGTTTGTAGAGTGGCAGAAGTCTCTAGAACAGGTCTGGAAGACATGGTACATCTATGTACATGGTACAGATCTAGAAGACACGGGACATATATTTTGCCTGTATTTTCAGGGCCTAGAGCAGACACATATGTTTTGTATTTATCTGTTTCCTTTTAACACTCCAACGTAGATATTTATTAATTGTGTACATCTGGTTTTGTTTTGTTTTCTTTTTTTTTGTTGTTGTTTTCTTTTCAATTGTGGTTAAGATACACACCAGGTATCTCAGTGGTAAAGAATCTAACTGCCAGTGCAGGAGATGCATTCCATGGGACGGGAATGATCAAACATGGTCACAACAGAGGCAGAGAGAGATGGACTTAAAGAATAGACACTGAAGGAAAGTATTCTGCAAGGAAAAATTAGGTTAACAGTAAAAAAAAGCAAAAAAAATGGGGGAGGAAAAGAAAGCAGAGAGAGACATTCCTAGTCAAGTACAAACTTAAGGGAATAAAATAAGCATAATAAGGCTTGTGGAAAAACACGCACAAATAAAATGTATATACAATAGATCAGTAATACATCAGTATTCTTAAGGATATACTATGAACAAAGCCTCTGTTTTATATGCTTTTATTAATATATAAATTACACATCTATACTGTTCTGCAAATTTTATGAAAATATCAACATACGTTGTCTATAAAACATATACTTAAGAAAGAGGCTTTTGTTCATAATATATCCCTAATATAGCGATCTGTATTACTCCAAAACTTTTGCTTATAAATACTACCGTATTAAAGTTGAATATTGCCACTGTAAAAAGTGTCATTTGATTAGCCACACATGGTCATCTGTCACTACCTGAATGTTGTAAAGTATTACTTGAGAGAGAGAAAAATTGATTAAGAAATATTCCTGACTATTCACTGGGAAAAAGAACTGGTAATCAAAATTCTGAGGAGAATGTATGGCTTGAAAAGAAACATTTAATGGAACAGAAGATGGGGCAAAAAAGGTCAAAAATTTTCACCTAAATTTCTCATCTCACAACCAGTGGACAGTGAAAAAAATACTGTAACCTTTCACTTTTCACATATTTCTTATTTATTTCCTTGTTATGCAGGACCCCCTTCCTCAACATAACACAACTGAACTATATTACCTGTAACATTACATAGGATATGGTTTGTCTCTTCATTTATTCACATTCAATAACTATTAACACGGTTCTTACACTCGAGACCTATGCTACCTGCTCCAGGAGATGCACAACTGTTTCCTGAACCCCACTAGCTTACACTGACACGGGGCTCTAAGATGAACACTTAAATCACAATAACACAAAAGGTCTGAAATCTGAAGGCTTAGAATGTGACACAGGACACGGGGTAGGTCTTTTTAAAAATACAATAGAAAAAAAAATCCCGAGTTGCAGTTTTATCTCACGGTTATTAAAAGTCTCTGCTTCTATGAAGGGAAAGTCGATCAGTCGTGTCCGAATCTTTGCAACTCCATGGACTCTACGGTCCATGGAATTCTCCAAGCCAGAATACTGGAGTGGGCAGCTGTTCTCCAGGGGATCTTCCCAACCCAGGGATCGAACCCAGGTCTCCACCATTATAGGCAGATTCTTGACTGTCTGAGTATTGCACTGTGAGTATTGCAAAAGTCATGTCCTTATGGTTTAAAATTCACAGTAACAGTCTTTATCCTTGACCAAAATTCATAGTTCCTTCATTGTGGGAAAGCTTTTCCAATACAATTTTCCTGTCACTCTATTTTCCAGCCCGTTGTTTTCTTCACCCCACTTTCATTATTCACCAAAGTTAAAAATGAACAAAAAAAACACCAGTCATATTTCTATAAAATAGTTTGCTCTGAAGAACGTTCCATTATAAACATAAAACAGAGAGAGGGACACCATTGCTGAATTTAAGAGTAAATACTACATGAAGATAAATTCAGAGTACGGAAACTGATTTCACAAGAGTGCACTGTACCTTGGTCTCAAAATCTAAGACTTCATCATCTGACGGAGGCCATGAGTCAGCACCAGGTTTGTTGGAAAACCTTTAGAGCATAAACATACAACAAAAATGAGTGAGTTCATTTCTTTAAATGAAGAAAAAAAAAGCAAGTGAACGTCTGGCTATCTATGCAGTAAACGAAGTTTCTTGACATAATTAAAATTTGGCCTCTGTTTTCAAACATTTTTTTTTTTAGATATTTTGATGTGGACCATTTTTAAAGTCTTTATTGAATTTGTTGCCATGTTGCTTCTGTCTTATGTTTTGGCTCTTTGACCCCAAGGCATGTGGGATCTCAGTTCCTCTGACTGGAGATTGAACGCACACCACCGGCATTGGAAGAAGTCTTATTAACCATCTTAACCACTGCACCCCCAGAGAAGTCTCCAAAAAAGATGTTAGTTACCTATTTCTGCTTCCATCTCTCCCAACCTATGACATATCTAGGGAAGACTCATTCTTAGTTTCCATTAACAAAGACTGACAGCCAATATATTGGCAGAGCCTGAAAATAATATGTTTTCACCAAGTCCTAATAGCTGAACTGAAAATCTAATTGATGCACTGACATAACTTTTGTTTGCCCAAAGTGGAATAAACCTGATGACTTAAAGCAGAAGGATATGCTGTTCCTTCTCCATTGTCTGTCCCTGGTTCAGAGACTAATCTGTGTCCATCAAAAATGGCAGTCTTGGTCCCTCAGCAGGGGAATCACTTATGGAGAAGGCCCCATTCCTCCCTTTACTGTAAAGGGGATACAGGAGTCCCCCGCAATGTCTAAAACTGAAAATGGACACAAGTCAAAGAACTAATTTATATGTTTCACTTATATGCTACACTGGTACTTCTCAATTTCTGCTGAGGGACACGAGAGTGGATGCTGGAGTCAGGCAGGCCAGCTGTCAAATCACAGGTCAACTCATTTTAACCATGGAATCATGGGTCAATTCATCAACCTCCCGAACCACAGTTGCCTAATTAAGCAAAGCAGGACACAGTGGTTTACGACGCTGCTCTGGTGACTCCATGAGGTCACAGATGTTACGCACATGATGCAGTCTCTGACCCAGAGCAGGACGCTCAACAAACAGTAGCTTCTCTTCTCTGTGTGTTCTCCTAGTAACACATACAAGTTTTAAGAATCCATCAAATCCTACCTGCTTAAAGAGTCTTCTTCAGAACTCGTATCCACTAGTAAAGAAAAAAGGAAGACACATTTTAAATCAACAAAAGAAAAATACAGACTATTAAAACCTCAAGACTGATGTTTTGTTTAAAAGTATTCCTTTGGAACCACACCTGGAGACCACACTAGAGGGAATAGTGATTGTACTATACTCATGGGCCATTAATGCCTGAGAACCACTCCTCTCCTTTATGGTCATCAAAGGCAGAACAGAAAAAGAAAGAACTGCTGATACAAGGACCATAATGCTAACCAACCTCTAGGAGACTGACAGAAAATGATACTACACCGTTAATAGAATCAGTACTATAAACTGACAATAGCACACTTGAACAGTACAGGATTTCTGGACTTCCATTCCCTGGAGCAGTGAACAGAGCCTACAGGTGTCTTGCTGGGACATAACACAAATTCTCTGGCTCTTCAGTTCAGGATGAAAATGCCCTATCACAAGGAAGCATGGTCTAGAGGCGCTGAACTTCAGAGCGTGGTAAAACATAGGAAACAAAGTCTTCCTGGCCCTCTTTCCAAATGCAAGAGAAGTATGAAAGATGTAGTGATTCCAGGTTTAGCAAGGATAATCTCTTGACAGGGAGGTGGGGGAGGGTAAATGGGTAAAGGGGGTCAACTGGGTGGTGAGGATGGGGACTGGACTTGTAGTGGTGAGCATGCTGCAGGGTACACGGAGGCTGAGCATTTTTAATGTTTTAAATATCTATGTGTACATACTAATAAATGTGAAAAGGATAATCTCTTGAGACTATCACCTTCCATTGTTCAAGAGTATCTGGACCACCTAGAGCAGGATGGTCCAAACAGTGCTGTGTTCTACTGAGGGCTATCATTACATCAATCCTCCCCATTATATGGCAAAGGTTGGTAGAAATCATGCTTTTTCAGCTTGGAAGGCATTCGTCATCAGACCCTAAGCTGATGAATAAGGGGAGGGAGGGAAGGAGAGAGGAAGCTATGGACTCTGGTGCTGTTGGACAACGTTTCACGTGTGTCGTCATGATCTGATGCTGGAGGGATGACTCACGTGCAGTGACTCCACGGGGAGGGGAGCGCTGCAACCTCGAGCCTGGAGGGCAGGGGCAGTGACGTTTACATGTCTGCACCCTGTGACCCAGAACAAGGCTTAGGACACAAAAGACACTGGAAAGTTATCTCTTTGGTGAACAAATGAACAAATAAACAAGAATGTCTTCTTTGAAAAGTCTGTTTCAAAAACTATAGAAATTAACCAGGGACAACTCTATTCTATTCTGAGCATACTGAAGACCAAGACTCTATGTCATCTCTGTATCTCCTCTAACGTGTAAAACCAACCTAGAGAAGTTCTTTGGTGGATGTTTTTGCTGTTTAGTCACTGAGTCGTGTCTGCCTCTCTGTGACCCGATGGACTGTAGCTCACCAGGCTCTTCTGTCCATGGGACTCCCCAGGCAAGAATACTGGAGTGGGTTGCCATTTCCTTCTCCAGGAGCTCTTCCCGATCCAGGGCTGGAACCCGTACCTCTGGCATTGGCAGGCGGATTCCTTACTGCTGAGCCCCCTGGGAAGCCCCCTTTGATTAGACAGAGGTGAACTAGGTTTAAAGGTGTTCTCAGACAGCTTGTACAATGTGCTAGATGCCACATCGAGGGGACATGGTGGTGTTTTTGCTCATGTGAACTGTGTTGGTTCTTTTATTAGAATCTGCAGAGTCCCAAGTTGATCTATTTGAAAATCTATTATGATCATCTTTTAAATAATGGCAACAGAACATGGTGTTCTTACAAAACTATACTATCATGACAAGTATCCAACACACAGAAGAAAACATCTGGTTCTAATGAAGTCAACCTATCTCACTCTTTTTGGATCTGTGAGGAATAAAATTGGTAATAGAGACCTTGTTCATACAATAGGCAAAATAACTGGTGCTTCTCAACTAGGCATCGCTTTTCTGATCTGTACTATTGGAAGGTATCTTCCGAAAGTAATCTCTTCCTGGTATGCTGCACACTGGTTCAGCACTGCAGCTCTTCTTGTTTATCACTTATCCTACCAGAAAGGGACTGTTGAGGTTCCCAGTTTAAACGATGGTAACTTTTTTAATGAGACCAATCACTACACAGTAAGTAATAACTACTCATTCACTAAATGCAAACTATTTGTAAAAATTAAAGCTCCACTTTTATAAGAAGTCAATTTGCTATAATAGGATTACAGATGAAATATATATCATACTAACTCAAACATTTTTTGTAATGTACATAAAAATCTAATACAGGATTTTAGGGGCTGTAATTAAATACATGGAATGCTTTTCAGACAATACTGTCTCTGATGTTAAATTACCTACAATTAACTTCTTTAACAATTCTGAAGACTAGACTATTAAGAAATTCATTTAAAAACACATGCAATTTACACTAATTTTATCATAGTTCTTTGATTATTGAAATTTCCTCACTCCTACGTTATCTATGTTAGAATCACCAAGAGTAGTTCATTATTATCAGATGACGTACCTGGGTTGCTCTTTTCGGGAGGAGTTTTCGGCCTCTTTTCTTTATATTCAGAGATCAGTTGGCAAATGCTATGTGTTAAAAATGTGATAAATAATATTTTAACACTAATAGCGAAAAAAACTACCAACTATGTTAAATTCTTAGATTATTTCAGACAATGTTAGCGATAATATCAAAACTACAATTGTCCCATACATTTCAAGTTTCTAAGTTCTACCAAGTTTTATTTACCATGTATTTAAAGGAGAAACAAAAGGAAGATGAAGTAGTCATGAACTGAGGGCAATAGAGCTCAGCAGATTAACTAGATTTAGCTTGGCATATGAAAACTCTTTCCAACTCGCAAATCCTAGCTCTGTAACCAACTGCTCTTTGTTCCGAGAGAATTGCTTCTCTTGAGTTCAAAGTCATCCTCTCCACAACTGGGATCTTACTGCCTTATTTCACAAGGGGATTAAGAGGAGGTAATGAGACAATATATCCCCAAAATGCTTGCAGAAACAGTCAAAGAATGGAATAATTTGCTCTTGAACGTTGTTGTTGGAACTACTTTGGAATTCCAAGTAAAACCAATGTGTGTTTTCTTATATGTTTAGCATTCAAGGGTTTCAGGAAACTGTTATTAATTATGGTGATTAGTGTTCTCTGTGGTTTGTAATTTAGGGAATCTCAGCTCTTATATAATTTGTACCTACATTTATTTATAAAATATGAACTCACTACATTAGGTAACATAATTATCCCCCATTACTGCAGCTAATCACACCAAGCACAGAAAACTAATCACAATCAAGACCTGGCCTGGACCACTACCCTCCCTTCTCTACCTGCTCAAACTCTCAACCAGCAGATCTTTCTGACAATGATGCTTAATCTCCATGTTCATCTCTGATGCACGTGGAAGACATAACCCTACTCTTACAGTGGATACTGGCAAGTCCCAGGCAGGGCTTACCTCTCTGAATTCCTCTCTGAAGTAACTTACTTGAGATTTAAGGAGTTCTGGTGAATGGGTTCCTTGTGAGACAGACTCAGAAAACATTTACGGTTGAGGCAGATAAATCCTTTGGAAGATTTTCATTGTTGCAGGAAACAGACCCCATGAGGGGGCCAACCCTCCATGTAACTATGGAATCTCAGGCAAGCTGACACCCACTACTCTGGGAAGGACGACAGGGAACCTATGACCCAAGGAAAGGTGCCCCCACAGGATAGAAGCTGCCTGCACCGAACAGAAAACTCTCACTGGTCATGTAACAAGTGACAGTGAAAATTCTTTTTGGCGGCAGTTTAGTGATCACGGGCACTTTCATGTGGACACTTACATATTAAAACCACTCAGAGCAGCATATTCTTCTGCAGTCCGTCCAAAGACATCTTGAGAAAAGACGTCAGCACCTCGCTGCAGGAGAAGGCTGACGACACTCATAGACTCGTAACTGACAGCAAGGATGAGGGCGGTTCTACAACAACAGAGAGACGACGTCACCCTCAGGAAGCTGAGTGAACTCACAGAAACAGCTCGTTTGATGTGCTTTACCAAGGTAACATCTTGCCCTCCCCGTGAAGAACTGACCATTTACACGCTCAAGTGTACATCCTTGTAAATGACCTCCAAGGCTGAAATGAAGCGACGGAAAAGCAGCCTCCTGTCCCATTGGGATGGCACATAGCAGCACTTACTATTTCAAAAGTCCCTGATGGGGACTTCCCTGGTGGACCAGGGGCTGTGACTCCAGGCTCCCAAGGCAGGGGGCCCAGGTTCCATCCCTGGACAGGGAACTTCATCCCACATGCTGCAACTGAGAGTTCCCACGACTAAGACCCCACGCAGTCAAATAAATAAATGCTTTTCAAAAATAATATCAAAGTCCTTCATGGACAAGAAACTGTGCTAAGGTCACTTATCTGAGGCAGGTGACTATTTAAGGAACGAATCCCCCATTTCCTCCTTAGTCTGATATATTATGCTTCAAAGTCAGCTAGAGGGTGGGTTAAGCAAAGGCTATTTGCTGGCTTAAAACAAAAATATTAACAATAATGGAAATAAAAATAGTCACCGTGGCACTTAATGATGTGGACAAGCATGTGCTCTTCACTAAATGAAATACTATGTATACGCACAGCCACCTTTGAAGGACGCATTACTATTTGCCCTTTTGCATCAGGAAACTTATTTGCTGATGATAAGTAATGTGCCCAAGGTCATAACCCTAACAGGGAGGAAAGCTAGGAGCTGAACCCAGTCTGAATCTAAAGCCCATCATTTTCGTCTGTATCATCCACCTCTGACTTATCTTTGTTGAAGCAACTGTTTATCCAATTAAACCTATCATTCTTCCTTCTACCTTCATTTAAAATGAAAACATCAAAATGTACTAGAAATAAAAAGGGATAAAAACTGATGAGCCCACAGTATCTGGTGACAGTGATTACTAATCACTTTTTCTTGTTGTTTAGTCACTAAACTGTGAAGGACTCTTCTGCAATCTAATAACATCAGTATTTTTCAAAGAAAGTAATTGAAAGCAAAGAGTCACCCAAAAGACAAAATCAAGTCCTTTATGTTTAGTATGCATCTTTTAAGGAAAAATATACACGAAGTAGAGGTTAAACAATCATTATAAAAGAATTAAGAAATTCGATACTGTCATAAGGTAAACTAAAAAGCAGAATCCATATTGTATAAAGCTAATGAAACTAGTATGAAATCCCTCAGCTCCTACAAGATCAACCAGAAAAAAGAACAGGTTGCATATGACATCACTCAGTATTATAAAGGAATATGAATCCTGCTATATATCTCTGCTATATAGTTTTTCACGACTCCCAGTCAGAATAATTGGTTTTCTACCTGACTGATGAAGTGTTGATCACAAATGACACCTTATTAATTTAATCTTTATCTTGATGTTAGCACCCAAGAACAGCACTAAGGTTTTTAAAAAGAAAAAGAACAACTGTACCTTTTCATCTTATCAACCGCGTGTACATTTGCTTCTTTCTTTACTAAAAATTCCACCATTTGCTGTTTCCTTTCACTTATGGCCAATAATAGTGGTGTGAGGTCATCCTGTAAAACAGGAAAAACCATTTCGAATGTACCCAGTTAACCTATTTCTAAACTGAACTGAAAATCATGCAATAGATTCTCTGAACTTAAACATATAATTCAGAAAGCAAATAAACGGGAGCCCTTCCTCCTCTTCCCCCGGCGCACCTTCTATCTCTTCAAGATGCTCCTCCTCCTGGCCTTCCCTGGGGGCCCAGGGGCTAAGATTTGAGCTCCCAAGCAGGGGGTCCAGGTTCCATCCCTGGTCAGGGAACTAGAGTCCAAGTGCCGAAACGCAAGATCCCACCTGCCACAACTAGACCCAGTGCAGCCAAATACGTCTTTTGAAAAGGGAAAGAATAAAATGCTCCTCCTCTCCCTCTTCCAAAGATGAACCACAGAGTCATTCTCTAAAACCCACTTTCAACATTTACTGGTTCCAAGGATCTTTGCTTCTATCATAGTATCTATCAGGAATATTGCAGTATTTACTTGCTCTATTACTAGTCTCAACACTCCTCCAGAGAGAATCAATTAGCTACTTGATTTCGTAGCTGCATATTTTAGGAGCAATGCTGAGGCAGGAATACATCATATTATCTGTAGCATGCATAACCTATCCAAGGATGACCAAGAGTAACCTCATGAGGTTTACAGACATTCCAATGGGAATGTTATCCTCTACATGAACATGCAAAGAGAAAGGTTGTTTTCTTTTCTTCCAAAGAAACCAACTGTGGGCACCATGTTTCTCGGCTTTCTCAGCAAAGTCTCTTGAAATTTAATCTTACTCATTCTCCTTTGCTTGTTCCTTCCCCCGCCCTTAAGTTAAACTGACAGGTCAGCATTAGCTAGATGCTGTTTGATGCAGAACAACACCGCTTATCTTCAAAGACCTTTCTTGACGGCTCTCATGTGATGACCTCCAGACCTCCAGGAAGAAGCTTCCTGAATCCCAGAGTTCTGGTCTCTGTCTTGCTTTACAGCTCTTAGTGAAGGATTACAAGGTAAGTTACCAATAAATATGCACTCAGCATTTTCTCGGGGAGTTGCTCTTCCGTGAACTCTCCCCACGCTCTCTCTCATAATCCTGTGTGTCTGAGAGACTCATTCAGTGTGAAACCGCCACAACCAACTTAAAAATTCTAATTTGAAAAATTCAATCCCATCCTTAAGAGATTCTTTTAAAATATGGAATCAATTATAGATTAATTAGACTGTCTTCAAAACTTTGAAATAGTTATCAAAATAAACTATAAACCAAGAATTGGAAACTCAAATGCTTATGGAGGGGGAAACCTGGTGACCTAAGTGAAAAAGCCAGGTGAGGCTGGCAAACCCGCAAACACACGCCCCATACAGAAGGGGAGGCCTACACATGCAGACCAAACAGTAGAATGGGCTCAAGGGGGACCAGATTTGGGTCTCTGAGAAGCCTGAAACGCAGACATCAGCATGAGTGTGCTAAATTTTAAATGTTGACTCAGGTTGTGGAGGTAGGTAAGCTAAACATAACCAAGGACCACATTTGGTCTGTAGCCCATTTGTGCTTTTACGTTTTGCTGTTTCCAAACAGGTGGGTATAAAGCAAATATTTGTATGTGAAAGCTTTCCTTTCTTGAGTATCATGTGGTTCACAAGAAAAGTGGGTCTGAATATGTAATAAAAATTGCTATTGACTCATAATTTTATTAAAATAAATTTAAAAAACAAGACTCAAAATTCCCACTTGAAGAATGTTTCCACTGCTTGTTAAAACTACAATCTCTTTCTAGAATTCTCCCAGATTATTAACCAAATGGTTAGTGAGTTCCTAAGACTGCTGAAACTAAATGATTCAAACAATCCCCATCTGGACTAACTTCATGGGTTTTGATGTTTAAAGCTGTCCTCTCGCTTATGCCAGGGCTCAGCAAATCTAACAGACACACTGCAAGAGTCTGTCCTGCTGACACCAAAAGAAGGCTCATGAATTACTGTTACCGCAGTCAGGAAAACCCTGTTGGTAACAAACACTGTTGACCTAATGACCTGGTTGGTAACAGAAGGTGTAAAATTCTTAAAGGGTCAGACTCTACAGATGAAGTGACTTGGCCATGAGCAAATCTCTAAAGACGCTTGGAGTGTCACTGAATAATTAGTGGTTGGAAGAAAAAGGAGTTATATCACTCAAGCCAATAGATGTTGCCAAAAATGTTCCTTTTAACTTCTCAATCACAGAGGCAGAGGAAAAAGTCAGGCTAATATTGCTGCAAAGGAGGGAGCTGATGGAAGTAGCTAGCATTGATCAAACTCCAACTCTTCTATAGATTACTTATTTTTGAGATAGGTGCACTAGAAATTATACTTAATCACTCCATAGTTCTTCACCAAGGATCCTATCAGAATCTCAAGGAAATATTTCTAAATACACAAGTCCAGGCCTTCCTCGATTTATTCCATCAAAATCTTCAGGGAACAGCCTAGGTTTGTAAATTTTTTTATCAACTTTCTCAACGGATTGTGGTTTTCACCAGCACAATCTAGCTGAGAATTAGCCCAGCAAATATTCCAGTCTCATCTCTAACCCACATGGCCAATCCCTTCTCTTACTTGAGGATTTGAAGAGAAAAGAAAAGTGTAAGAGGCAAGAGTCATCAAAACAGAGTTAAATTTTCCTGGGTAAATAATGGTAGAACAGGGACTAATAAACACAAAAGGCAACCTGATCTCATTGTTTATAAACCCCTTCCTTTCCATCAAGACCTTCTAGATTGAGAGCAGAGTCTAGACTCTTATCTAACTGGCTGTTTCTGCCAGAATAGGATAATAGTTCTGTTCAATATTTGTTCTTCTCTCTTCTTTCCAACTTAATCACCACCTTTTCACTGCTGATCTGATTTCTGCAGAGTCTTCCTAAAATTGATACCTAGGCAAGTCTCCAACTCATTCAATCTCTTTCTCAAAATAACAACTATTATACCTGAAACTGAAAGGCACCTTAGCAAAATATATAAACTGAAGGGGGAAAACAACAAAACCAAAACCTCAGGACTTCTGTGGTGGTCCAGTGGCTGGGTCTCAGCGCTCACAGTGTAGGGGGTCTGGGTTCAATCCCCGGTCAGGGAACTAGACCCTGCATGCTGAAACTAAGACCTAGCACAGCCAAATACATAAAAAAAAAAAAAAAAAACAACCCTCTTCTTGGCATTTCCCCAACTGCCAAAATTCCAGCCTGATCTGCGTCTTTCAGCTGCTCGCTCGTTTTCCTTTCCTTGTAGCCTCTGAAGCCTTGGGCAATGAGAGAGAAATCATTTTTATGTAAATCATTTCTTCATAAAATCGGAATGTGTTAACAACAGCAACATTTCTATTATGTTGTCAAATGCTTGTTTGAGTTTTAAGACAAAGTCTACTTCTCCTAGGCAAATTTTGCATTACTCTGTTATGTTAGACTAATTAGAAAAAAATTTTTTTTTCAGTAAGGGAAAAATACTTGGAAAAAGTTTTACCTTTAACAATTGCTGTGTTATCACAAATATCTGCCAGAAACACAAAAAAGAACGCTTCGCTCTCTAATGCTTCTTGAGCAATATCGTGATTTAAAGTGACATCTTAGACAATCAAGTGCTTTCAAAATATTTTCACTCAGGGAAGGCTGGACCTTCCAAACAAGGAAAACTGAGCCCAGCTGTGAGAGTCGGGGAGCTCTCTCTGCAGCTCCGGGCGGGGCTGCAGCCACAGGAGAAAGAGCAGAAGGGGCAGCTTCACCACCACCAGCTCCCCACACTCAGCTGCAGCCCCGAGCTTCACCATCACCAGCTCCCCACACTCAGCTGCAGCCCCGCCGAGCAGCCCCCCAGGGCTGAGTGTGGGAGACCCGAGGTGTGTACCTGGTGAACCAAGTGGTCACTAGCACAAGTAAATGCCCTTGCTGGTATCAAACATGACCTGACCCACTTCACCGGATCTCAGAACAGGGGTCCTGGAGGGCTCAGGGCTCCAGGCCTGCTGCCTCCCTGGCCCACTTGCACCCCCCAGCTCCCCCTGCTGGGCACTGGTTCTCCTTCCTCCTACCCCCATCCCTCCCCCAGCAGCTGTGCCCATTCCCTGAGCCCCTGGAAGCAGCCACCCACCACATCACTTCACTCTCCCCAGGCCTTCATTCTTTGTAGGACTTGAGCCTACCACCCATTCCTGAGCACTTTCTAGTGGGAAAATCTTCCTTCTGGGGTAGAAGGTGGCTGAGAGAGACAGCGTTGCCCTTTCTGTGGGCTCTGACATGTTCCACCCAACCCCTGACTTGGCTTTGGAGTTGTTTCCATGGTAACAGGGCCTGCTGGACACTACTCAGTCTATCTATTTATATCCTGTTATCAATAAAACACTACAGTTTAGAAAAATGCTTTGCCAATATTTTGTCAATAAAGTTAGTTGAGCTATACCTCGTTCCTGGCTTCTATATTGGCGTGATAGGAAAGCAGCTTTGCTGCGAGTGATATATTCTGGCAAAAGACAGCGTGGTGGAGCGCGGTGTTGCCATTGGCATCCGTGAGGTTTGGGTCGGCGCCGTGCTCCAGCAGGAGAGTCGCGCACTCCTCCTCTTGGCATTCTACGGCCTGTCAGCGTTGTGCCAAGAAACAAGGGTGTGAGTTCTAGGAATTCAAAGGAAATAGCCCACAAGTTCACCAGTTCCCTCTATTTCAACGAGATCAACTCATTGTTAGTCTCAGTGGTTAAATCACACCCATCTCATGTGGACACGGGTCGCTGCCCCGTACCTTCATCAGCGCGGTCCTGTTTTCACTGTCACGGAGGTTAAGCAGGCATCTTCTCTCCAGGAGGAGAGCCACCACCGCTGGATGGCCATTGGCACAGGCCAAGTGGAGCGCAGTCCTACGAAAGCAAGAGAAGTTCTTAGGAAACTGTAGTGTCACTGTTTTAAAAGAAACAATCGTTCATTCATGTGATTGAAAACACTCAATAGCATGGTACTCCTATCGCTCTAAAACAAATATTTTGTTTTCTTCTGGAGAAAGAGCAGCATTTATTAGCTTTAGCTCCTCTTACACAGTAAGGAAAGAACAATCTACTTGAATAGAATGCGCAAGACCTCGAGATTCAGCTCAACTTGGGTTTGACTTTGACTTTCACTCTGTCACTTATGAGCTGTCACTCAATCTCTTTGTGCCTCAAGTTCCTCATCAACAAAATGGACAGAGAGTAGTAGTTATCTCACAGGACACAGCTGGGATGCTTAAATGAGATCCATGCACAGATAACAGCTGGTAATTGTTAGATTCGAATATCAAAGTTACTCCTATTGCTACTGTCTTACAAGGACAACATCTAAATGAAGTCAAAGGATATTACAACTCCTTTGCAGATATGTTTTGAGGATTAGAGACAACATTGTACTCTGATGATTCTAATATGCTCATTATCTCACATTTTAGCGTCTCTGACATTGGAATATAATTTATAAATCACAGGCTTTACAACTGTAAATTATAGCATTTTTGTTTGTTCATTTCTCGCTTTTCTGTTGGTCTAATTACCATGAGGGGTTTTCGTCTAAGTTTCTTTAGAGATGACGTATGTTATATGTTATTATATAATACAGGTCACGACACAGTGATCCACAACTGTGAACGGTTACACCGCATTTAAAGTGACTATAAAATATTAGCTATATTCCCCATGTTGGACAATATATCCTTGTAGCTTGCAGGATTTTAGTTCCCTCACCAGAGATCGAACCCTGGGCCCAGAGCAGTGAGTCTTAACCACTGGACGACCAGGAAATTCCCAAGATTCCCTTGACTTCTGAAAAGGCTGAAAGTTGCCATAGGATACCAATCCTCACAAATAAATTGAAAGTGACAAATTATTTTTATCTGTGCCACATTCCTATGAGTGCCAGAAAGATAAACCCTGTCTGCTCACCCGACTTCCCTACAGACAGCTTGCTCTACAGACATTTTTAAATTTGGGGGGTTGCTAAATCAACTTTCAGATTTGGTTTTTTCTTTTTTTTTTTTTTCTGGTGTGGAAACCCAGGAAACTCCAGAGTGTTTGCCTTTGAAATCATTCTTAGAAAAGTCTCTGGGGTGCGATATGTGTATACTTACAACTGATTTATGATGTTGTACAGCAGAAACCAAGACAACACTGTAAAGCAATTACCATCTAATTAAAAAGATAATAAGGTTAGTAACCAGTAGAACAAGAAAAAAAACGTCATTGTCAGCACACAAAAAAAGTACCAATAGGAATTTCAGTTTTCTTCTGCTACTTTTCTCACCCTGTGTATTTCAAATGTTTGATCCATACTCCATCTGAAACTTTTTGGTGAGATAAAAATCTAGTTACTTTTCTCTTAATAGTTACCAGGTTATTTCTCTACCATCTACACATAATTTATCTTTACTAATAGAAAACGTCATCAAGCAAATTTTGATAATCTAAAAGGGCAAATCTTTGCCTACTATACAAAACTTCCGATTTCATCACAATTAAAGACAGCATGTGTAAAGCAAAATCTTTAAAACCACGATATGTTTATTTGGTTTAAATATGGAAAGACCATATATCCTAAGAAAACGTCTTCCTATTCAAGAACACATTCAGCTTCCTACTTCAAAGCTGTCTTCTAAGGTCCTTCAGCAAGGAATATATACACATAAGTGTACAGTGATATAAAATGGATATTGCATTGTATCTGAAGAATTTTTAACCCAGAAGCTGACCTGTCATGGGGATTATTTTTCTCACTATGCAGTTTTCTGGAATATATAACATTATGGTATAAAAATGTGTACATTAAAAATAAGATGCCAACAACCTCAAAAGTCTGCCCACTGCCAATATCCACAATGGACGATCCATGGGAAGAAGAGTTTTCATAAATCACATGAGAAAAACAATGCGAAAGCCAGGGAGTTCCAGAAGATTTCTTGAGGGCTATAGAACTTGAGAGCTGTTACTCATGAGTACACCATGTTAACGATGCATAACAACAAATGAAAAGGAGGAGAAAGAAGAGGAAAAAAAGATGCTATTCACGTTTTTTTTTTACATTCGTGATGTGCTTAACACAGTACCTGACACAGACTAAGATTTTAAGAAGCTAATTCATTGAGCATGGTGGTGCTTTAGTCACTAAGTCGTGTCCGACTCTTGCAACCTCATGGACTGTAACCACCAGACTCCTCTGTTCATGGGATCTCCTGGTCAAGAATACTGGAGTGGATTGCAATTCCCTTCTCCAGGGGATCTTTCCGACCCAGGAATTGAACCCATGTCTCCTACATTGCAGGTGAATTCTTTACCGACTGAGCTACAGGAGATAGGATCATTCTGGAATTCTATTAACAGTAAGCTAAAGAAAATAGAGCAGAAAGCCTCTTCATCACAAGAGGCAGAATGGTGTAGGGGTTAAAGACACGGGCTTTGGACCTATGGGCTTACATCCCAGTCCTACCACTTCAGCCTTTCAACCTTGAACAGACGACCTGAACTTTCAAACCCTCAGTTTCGCCATTGTTGAAATGGGGCAATGGTCTCCATCTCTGAGGCTGCTGAGGACTCATACTTGTGTCATTTGCCCGGGGCCTGGTACCTAGCCTCCTTGAATGTGAGTGGCTTTCACTGTCATGGAGACAGAGCAGTAGCACTGACTGCATCCTACTGGATGCCAAGCACACAGTGGGTCTCCTTTTATAGCAGCCAAGCTGAGGCTGAGGGGTAGCAGGCACAGGGTAACATGGATAGAGGTCACTGCCTACAGGACAGCTTATGGGCTCTAAGGTGACACCCCCGAGGCCGAGGCCCCATCACTGAACTGGCTGTGTAGAATTAGGCAGTCACTTCACTTCTCTGGACCTTTGTGTCCTACTCTGTCACTGCCCAAGCTGTGTGGAGTATGAAATGAGACACCACACATAAAATACTTGGCCCAGGGCCTAAGGATGGTGGTGATGGTCATGCTTTTCCCTGTTGCCTTTACCACAACTCTTCCTACCCCTTCTCACCATGTTCTGCCCAGCGCTTTAGTCCTGGGGCCGCTGCTGTGGAGCATCTGGGCAAATTTGCTTTCCCTTCTCCAAGTCCTGGGCTCAGTTCTGGGCTCAATGCCAGTCTGTACCAGCCTCAAGACACTGCCCATTGCAGCATTCCCTCACATCTCTGTTGCTTCAGGTCTCAGTTCACAATCAGAGATTCCTTCCATATACCCATGTTACCCACTTTACCGTAGGGAAATGGGCCCAGAGAGGGCACAGTTCTCCCTTAGAGACACACAGCAGAGTGCATTCCTGGATGGGTTGTGAAACTGAGGTCTTTCACTGTCTCTTCTGGGAAGCCTGGATGTGGATCCCACAGTGCACTGCTGGGCCAGGGCCAGGTCAGCACCATTTACAGTAAATACCAGGCATACCACATCTGCCAGTCCACCCCTCATTACCCACACACTGCCGCTCTTCACTAGATTCCCTCTCCAATGGGCGTTATGCAGGGCTTGGGGGTCACAGAGTACACAATAGGACAGTCACACATTATCAAGCCTTCAAGGAGGCCAGGCCCACCCCCACCCCTTCACACAGGACCCTTTCTTCGGGACCCCATCCTCAATTCCACCGCTCTTCTGCCGTTGTTAAAGCCCCTCCCCATAATTCAAGCCCGTCCATAGACTATGGGTCCCTTGCGCGCCTCCACCGATACACTCTAGCCACACCTCTTTCCCCTCCGTGGCCGCTCCTCTCCAGCCACTGTCCTCTATCTGGTCACGCTCCAACCCCTAACCCCGCCTCCGGACTGACCACGCCCCCTTGACAAACAGCCCCGCCCTCACCATCAGGCCCGCCTCTCAGTTGCAACTCAGGTTCCCTCTGGCCTCCCCATCCCGTCCCTCCTCTCTGATACCGCCCCTCGCCCCGCCTCTCCCGACTGCGGCCTTAGGGGCTCCCCCAGGCCAGTTAACCGGGAGACCCACTGAACTCTTCCGTGGGTCTCAGCGAGCCGCCCTCGCGTTCACTTAAAGGGGAGATGCCGGCGAGGGTGGGCCCACACGACCGGCTTGAGCCCCGCCTGGGCGCCTGTGCCTGCTATTCATGTTTTATTTAAGTTCTGTGATTACTGACATTCAGTTAAATAACTTTAAAACGGCCAGTAAAGTGCTCTATAAGGGGAATTATAAGCGGGTCCGAAACCAGCTAAGGCTTTTGCAGCCTATCAAGTCTGTGGGGCGCTGGATCCCAGGAAGGTGTCCAACAGCCTTGGAGGGGAGACTCACAGGAGGGACCCCTGCCAGGCCCTTCCTCCCTGCTTACCTGTTCATCTTGTCCTTGTCATTCAGGCCACTCTTCCCGAGCAACAGGACCTGCTGCACTTTAGCTACGTTGCCTACGCTGGCAGCTCTGTGGATCTTTCCGAGGTCCTTGTCTCGGATGCGGTACCCGGGCTGGAAGTTGATTCTATGACTGCCGTCTCTCCCCGGGCTGATGGAGGAGCCGAAGGGCGAGCTGCCCTTCTTACTCCTGAAGCCAAAAGTCTTCTTCATCACAGAGCCTACAGACTCCAAACACACCTCACCTCCCCCTCGGCTCTTCACAGGCCCCTAAACCCAACAGGAGCACTAGAGGTAAGCCAGAGCCGGCCCGCCACAACCTCCCAGCTGGGAAGCTCAACGGTTTAGAATCTTACATCCCAGAATGATCGTTGCTAAGCAACACGTTGCTAAGCAATGTGTTCACCTCTAAACACATTGCCTGTGTGCCAGAATGCCCAGGGTGCACGTGCAAGAACTGGAAGTGCATTTTTTGAAAGAAACAAATATTATCAATAAAGCCTACCTAAGGTAAGAGGAAATGAGAGGAAACTGAAATAAACACAGAAAGGAAAGCGACATTACAACAGATACCTCAGAAGTAAAGAAGCATAATCATGAGGGACTATTATTATTGATGAACAATTACAAACTGGAAAACTTAGAAGAAATAGATAAATTCTGAGAAACATACATGCTGTCAAGACTAAAACAAGAAAAAATACAAAAGTAGAAAAACTCAAAACTCCAGTAATAAATAAGGAGATTCAGATATTAATTAAAAAAAAAAAACTCCCCAAAGTTAAAAGTTTACGATCAAACGGATTCAAAGCTCAATTCTACCAACATTCAAGTAAGAACTAAAAGTAAGACTATGCATAAAAACACTTGACAAAATTCAAAATCCATTTATGGTAAAAAAATTTTCAATAAAATAGAAATTTACTCAATACAATAAAGGCCATTTATAAAAAGCATGAAAAGTGAAAGTGATGGTCACTCAGTCGTATCTGACTCTTTGCTATGCCATGGATTATACAGTCCATGGAATTCTCTAGGCCAGAATATTGGAGTGGGTAGCCATTCCCTTCACCAGGGGACCTTCCCAATCCAGAGATAGAACCTAGGTCTCTCGCAATGCACGCAGATTCTTTACCAGAGGAAAGCACCAAGGAATTCCTAAGCACCAAGGAATCCCAAGAATACTGGAGTGGGTAGCTGATCCCTTCTCCAGTGGATCTTCCTGACCCAGGAATCAAACCAGGGTCTCCTGCATTGCATGTGGATTCTTTACCAACTGAGCTAACAGGGTATCTAGTCTTGCTTGGGAAAACAGCGTCTGACAGAAGGAAAAGCAGGGACCAAGAGGCTTTGAACAAGATGGCTGCCATCTTTAAAGACAAAGAAGCCCTCTGTCCTGCGACGGATTCACGCTGATGTTTGGCAGAAACTAACACAACACTGTAAAGCAATTATCCTTCACTTCAAAATATATTAAAGAAAAAAAAACCCTCTCCCTCAACTATGCTGCCCCCTTCCCCTGCAGCCTGAATGGTGCTCAACCCAGAACCAAACACCCTGAAGGAGCTGCCCAGCCCCACGCTCTCCTCCTCGCCGCAGCCTAGATTCTGCTCCCTCACTCTGTGGAACTGTTCTCCTCTCTGCCACCGGACTCGAGAGGAGATGAAATCAAACGGCTCGCCTACAGTGAAGGGGGAGAGCCCTCAGCACTTCAGGTCCCGGGTGCCAGATGGTAAGGTTCAGAGAAAGCTGCCAGGGACATTACCAGGGTACAAACGTCACGTGGTGAGGCCACGAGCTGGACCCTCACTGGAGGGAAAAAGAGCGCAAGACCCTCAGTCACGGGTCTGTCCCCACAGGTGGGGAGGGGGCGGGTTGGCGTGCATGCGGTCACGGGCTGTGGTCACTTCCCCACGGTGAGGGGACTCCTGCCCTGTGTCTGTGCGGCGGACACTGCGCTGTGATTAAATGTAACCTGGGTGTGGAGAACAGCTGGAGCGCATGTTCAACCTGCCTCAGCCTGGCTCCCAGGAAAGAGCAATGAGTGTTTTTCTCTTCCCAGCTAGTGGCTAAGGCTGGGAAGAAGCAGGGAACATGCATTGGCTCAAGAGCACATTCTGATCCAAACTCACAGTGTAATGTAAACCTATCATTTCTGATCCCGCAGGACAGGCAACACTTTAGTCGCTCAGCCATGTCCAAGTCTCTGAGAACCCATGAATCGCAGCACGCCAGGCCTCCCTGTCCATCACCAACTCCCAGAGTTTACTCAAACTCATGTCCATTGAGTCGGCGATGCCATCCAACCATCTCATCCTCTGTCATCCCCTCCTCCTCCTGCCCCCAATCCCTCCCAGCATCAGGATCTTTTTCAAAGAGTCAACTCTTCACATGAGGTGGCCGAAGTACTGGAGTTTCAGCTTCAGCATCAGTCCTTCCAAGAAACCCCCAGGACTGACCGCCTTTAGGATGAACTGGTTGGATCTCCTTGCAGTCCAAGGGACTCTCAAGAGTCTACTCCAACACCACAGTTCAAAACCATCAATTCTTTGGCGCTCAGCTTTCTTCACAGTCCAACATCCATACATGACCACTGGAAAAGCCATAGCCTTGACTAGCTGGACCTCTGTTGGCAAAGTAATGTCTCTGATTTTAATATGCTATCTATGTTGGTCATAACTTTCCTTCCAAGCAGTGAATGTCATTTAATTTCATGGCTGCAGTCACCATCTGCAGTGATTTTGGAACCCAAAAAAATAAAGTCTGACACTGTTTCCACTGTTTCCCCATCTATTTCCCATGAAGTGATGGGACAAGATGCCATTACCTTAGTTTTCTGAATGTTGAGCTTTAAGCCAACTTTTTCATTCTTCTCTTTCACTTTCATCAACAGGCTTTTTAGTTCCTCTTCACTTTCTGCCACAAGGGTGGTGTCATCCGCATATCTGAGGTTATTGATATTTCTCCCGGCATTCCAGCTTGTGCTTCTTCCAGCCCAGCGTTTCTCATGATGTACTCTGCATATACGTTAAATAAGCAGGGTGACAATATACAGCCTTGACGTACTCCTTTTCCTGTCTGGAACCAGTCTGTTGGTACATATCCAGTTCTAACTATTGCTTCCTGACCTGCATATAGGTTTCTCACGAGGCAGGGCAGATGGTCTGCTATTCCCGTCTCTTTCAGAATTTCCACAGTTGATTGTGATCCACACAGTCAAAGGCTTTGGCATAGTCAATAAAGCAGAAATAGATGTTTTTCTGGAACTCTTGCTTTTTCTATGAGCCAGCAGATGTTCGCAACTTGATCTTTGGTTCCTCTGCCTTTTCCAAAACTAGTTTGAACATCTGGAAGTTCACAGTTCACGTATTGCTGAAGCCCGGCTTTGAGAATTTTGAGCGTTACTTTACTAGTGTGTGAGATGAGTGCAATTGTGTAGTAGTTTGAACATTCTCTGGCATTGCCTTGCTTGGGGACCTTTTCCAGTCCTGTGGCCACTGCTGAGTCTTCCAAATTTGCGCGCATATTGGGTGCAGCACTTTCACAGCACCATCTTTCAGGATTTGAAATAGCTCAACTGGAATTCCATCACCTCCACTAGCTTTGTTCATAGTGATGCTTTCTAAGGCCCACCTGACTTCACACTCCAGGATGTCTGGCTCTAGGTGAGAGATCACACCATCGTGATTATCTGGGTCGTGAAGATCTTTTTTGTACAGTCCTTCTGTGTATTCTTGCCACCTCTTCTTAATATCTTCTGCTTCTGTTCGGACCATACCATTTATCGAATCCATCTTTGCATGAAATGTTCCCTTGGTATCTCTAATTTTCTTGAAGAGATCTCAAGTCTTTTCCATTCTGTTGTTTTCCTCTATTTCTTTGCATTGATAGCTGAGGAAAGCTTTCTTATCTCTCCTTGCTATTCTTTAGAACTCCGCATTCAAATGCGAATATCTTTCCTTTTCTCCTTTGCTTTTCACTTCTCTTCTTTTCACAGCTATTTGTAAGGCCTCCTCAGACAGCCATTTTGCTTTTTTGCATTTCTTTCCTATGGGGATGGTCTTGATCCCTGTCTCCTGTACAATGTCATGAACCTCCATCCATAGTTCATCAGGCACTCTGTCTATCAGACCAAGTCCCTTAAATCTATTTCTCACTTCCACTGTATAATCCTAAGAAATATGATTTAGGTCATACCTGAATGGTCTAGTGCTTTTCCCAACTTTCTTCAATTTAAGTCTGAATTTGGCAATAAGGAGTTCATGATCTGACCCACAGTCAGCTCCCGGTCTTGTGTTTGCTGACTAACAGGAGCTACCTCAAGTCCGAGGTCAGGGAAGGCGACTGAGAGGAGAAACCCCACGTCCAAGGAGCGGCAGCTGCGTCGGCACAGAAGGGCCGAGACGAGCTACTCCACGTTCAAGGTCAGGAGGGGCAGCCATGAGGAGATACTCCTCGTCCAAGGTAAGGAGCAGCGGCTGCACTTTGTTGGAGCAGCCATGAAGAGATACCGCACGTCCAAGGTACAAAACACCCAAGTAAGACAGTAGGTATTGTGAGAGGGCATCAGAGGGCCAACACACTGAAACCATAATCACAGAAAACTAGCCAATTTGATCACATGGACCACAGCCTTGTCTAACTCAATAAAACTAAGCCATGCCACATGGGGCCTCCCAAGACAGACGGGTCATGGTGGAGAGGTCTGACAGAATGTGGTCTACTGGAGAAGGGAATGGCAAACCACTTCAGTATTCTTGCCTTGAGAACCCCATGAACAGTATGAAAAGGCAAAATGATAGGATACTGAAAGACGAACTCCCCAGGTCAGTAGGTGCCCAATATGCTACTGGAGATCAATGGAGAAATAACTCCAGAAAGAATGAAGGGATGGAGCCAAAGCAAAAACAATACCCAGGTGAGGATGTGACCGAATAGAAGCAAGGTCCGATGCTGCAAAGAGCAATATTGCATAGGATAATTCATTAGGTCCATGAATCAAGGCAAATTGGAAGTGGTCAAATAGGAGATGGTAAGAGTGAATGTTGACATTCTAGGAATCAGCAAACCAAAATGGACAGGAATGGGTGAATTTAACTCAGATGACCATTATATCTACTACTGTGGGCAGGAATCCCTTACAAGAAATGGAGTAGACATCATGGTCAACAAAAGAGTCCCAAATGCAGTACTTGGATGCAGTCTCAAAAATGACAGAGCCTTGTGTCTCCTGTGTGTGCATATTTATTCATTGGACCAGAATGCTCTCAGCATGCTGAGAGGCATGGCCAAAAGATTAAACAAGCAAAAAACAAAAAAACTTTTTTGGTTACGTGTTCTGTGATGGCCTTCACTGAAGGAGCAGAACGACTGAGAAGCAGAATGTTCTTCAAAACCCCAGCCATTTGGCCCCAGGGTGCCACGCACATTCCTGGAGCATCAAAGCACATGTTTCCAATCGTGGCATGAGTCGCTGGGAAGGACCAGCAGGCAGATTAGAAAGTCGGAGAGAGGGATGCTGTGGATTGGCCGGGGAGGCAGGGATGAAGCCCATGGGGGAGACCGCGAGGGTGGCCCGCATGGGAAGCACACAGCCCCGGAGGGCAGGGGCAGGGCTCACTGGGCTCTCACAACAGGGGCCGCCCCTGTGCACCAGCCCTGGCCGAGCCACCTCAGGCAGGCCTATGACTGACCCACCCACTGACTGGGTAATTGAGGAAAGCTCTGAAAATTGAAAGAGAAAAACAACACAAAACAAAACGGGGGTTGGCAGAGAAAAGCACCAGTCACGAAGAGGACACAAGTTGAGGACTCACAGGAGTTCCAGCACAGAAAAGGGAGCGATGACATGGGCGTGGCCTTTCTCAGGCACCTTCACGCCCAGGGTCACACGATCACACCCCAAGTCGGGAAAGGCAAGTGGCCTTCTTCCCACCTCAGGGAAGAGAAACCTGAGACAAAGCAACCAATGACCGGACCCTTCAGGTCCCAGGGCGGCCGCTGACAAGCTGGCTCCTACCCCTGGTCAGACTACTCCCCAAGTCAGACTCCCTCTGCACACCCCCGACCCCGTCACGCCCAACCCCTTATCAGACAGCTCCCCCGTCAGGCTCCTCCCCCTGGTCAGACTCCACCACTGTATCAGGCTCCTCCCCGGTCAGGCTCCTCTACCCTGTCAGACTCCTCCCCCGGGCAGACTCCGCCCCCTTATCAGACTCCACCCCCCGTTCTGACTCCACCCCCGTTCTGACTCCGCCCCCTTATCAGACTCCTGCCCCATCAGCCTCCTCTCCCGCAGGTCAGAGCTCCTACGTGGCTCCAGCAGCAGGCTGTGGGACACCAACCGATTTCAGCCCCAGGGGAGGCCACAAGTGCTTCCCCAAGGGCCTAGCTCCAGACTAGAAAACCTCACCTGAGTAATGGGAACGATCAGCCACAGAATTTCAGGGGTGGGGGGCGCTGGGGGGGCTCACTGGAATCTACATGAAAGGTACAAAGCCCCAAACCCCCCAATGGCACCCGCTGCCCCAGTCATGCACCTGCTCCTGACCAAGGCCCCTGACCAAGGGGAGGAACGGACCGTGAGGGAGGAACGGACCCGCTGGCCACTGCACTCTCCCTCCCAGCACTCCTCACATGCAGCCTCGACGGGTCATCCGGCCAGAGCACGGCAGGCGCTGCCAGCCAAGGAGTTGGCCCATCTTCTAAGGAGCACGTCCGCCATCACCTTCCCACTGGACCCACAGGCCACAACTCCAGGCGGGCCTCTCTCCAGAATTCTACCTCCACCTCCTGACAAGTATCCAAGCCCCTCTTCACTTGTTTTGAAATATTACCTTTGTTTTACGGGTCCTACCGGAAACCAGGGTCTGAGAAGTTGGAGGAGCACAGAGCACTATTGTCTGAGATAGAAGACAGGCGGAGGGCTGCCTCAGCTGCTGGCATCCTGCTTGCTCCACCAGCCTCCCAGCCTGGCCAGCACCTTACACCTGCACTGCGCTTTGGATGATCAAATTCTTCCACCTGTCCACACCCACTTTATCTTGTCTACACCCTACACTGTAAGGACCGCACTACATATTACTTGACATTCCTGAGATTGTGACTTCGAATAAACATGAATTTGGTCTTCCTCCCATTCCTTGCACAGCTTCTAAAACCCTCCAATTTCCTAAGTGATAACAGCAACCACACCCAAGTTTATGCTGATCAGGTGACTTTGAGAACTACACCTTGACAAGGGCTGGTTACCAGGGAAACCAAGGATGTGATTAGAGATTGGAACTTTCAGCCCTACCCCTGACATCTAGAGAGCTCAGAGGCTGGATGTTGAATTCAATCACTGATGCCCCATCACTGGATCAGTCATGACTCTGTAACGAAACCTCCATAAACCCCAAAAGGACAGCATTCAGAGACCTTCTGGGTTGCTGAACATGGGGAGACCAGAGAAGACTGAGGCCCAGAGAGGGTATGAGGGCTCTGAGCCTCTTCCCACAGCCCATGCACCTCTCACCCTGAGTTACATCCTTTGCAATAAACTGCTGATCCATTAATGGGTTTCCTTGAGCTGCTCTAGCAAATTAATTGAACCTGAGGAGGCCGTGGGCGCCTCTGATCTTTAGCAGTGGGTCAGAAGCAAAGGAGACAAGCTGGACTTGAGATCGTTGTCTGAAGGCATTGCTGTCTTAGCCTGTGGGGTCTGAAGCTGTGTCCAGGGGGATGGTGTCAGAATGGAGTTGAACTGTAGGACACCCAGCTGGTGTTGCAAAATGGCCTGGTGCGGGGGAAACCACACAGATCTGGTGACCAGAAGTGCCAGGGTATTCAGAGGATTTTGTGCAGTGCAGACGAAAATACAAGAGTTTTCCCCTTGCAGAACCATTTCACAAATAAGGAAGCCAAAGAAGAAAAAAACCCAAGTGCTGCAGTCCATGGTCCCAGTCCATGCGGCTGGGGATCATAGACCTGCTGCATTGTTCAGGTACAACATCACATTCCAGAAGTCACAGAATCACGGAAAGAGATGTAAAAAAGACCAGAAGGGCCTCTTACCTGACTCCAAAGGCCCACTGTCTTCATCTGAGGAGGCAAGACCAGCCTGTGATGACAACACAGCCATGAAACCGTCCTTAAATTCCTCGAAGTTAACCTGTGATTTTGAGAAAAGCGGTCAACACTGCTTTCAACAGGCCATATACATAGTACACTGGCCTTTGGGGTTTTCTCAGATGGAAGATCTTATGTTGCCTTCAGCACTGAGGACATTTGTTTTTTCAAATATTTACTTGAGGTTTTAAAAACCTTTTAACCAATTAAGAGTGAATCATAAGCCGTTCACCAAAAAAACACTATCAACAACGCCATAAAAGGGAATTAGATAAGATAGTTAGAAAACAGTGCAGAAAAGAGGCGTCTGATGACCACAAACATTAGCACATAAATATCCATGCCTTCACTACCCACTAAGAAAGAGAACATGCCAGCACCTAGGCTAGTCCTCCACCAAGGTTCCTTTCCTGATTAAATCCCCCGCCCCTACACTGGGGGGAAAAAAAAGCTCTGAACACTCACACATATGTCCTAAGAGTTTCTCTGGCGTATACGCACCTAAGAATGGGATTGCTGGGTCACAGAATATACATTTATATCCTCTTGGCAAATGGAATCTTTTGTCACTATACAACGCTGACCCACTTCAGTTCACTAATGCTTTTTACCCTAGAGACTCGCTTTCTTATGGAGCTTAAAAGTTTTACCCTCTTCAGGGACTACACAAAGCACGTCTGATAATTTGTGTCTGTGTTATCATTTATATTAACTCTGTACAAGATATTTTTGTTTTATATAGCCAATGTTCATTTAGAATTATTCAAATATTTGCCACTTTGTTTTTCGTTTCTTCCTTCATTTCCGACCTTCTGCCTGGGATAGTTTTCCATCTATCTGAAATAGATCTTTGAGACTTACGTTTTGCTTAAGTATGCTGGTGCTAACCTCTTTCAGTGTGATTGTCTGAAATGTTTCCATTTCACTTTCTTTTTTCAGCAAAAACATAATTTATTAAAAGAATATTGGAAATGATCCAGAAGTACTTAAAGAAAATGGGTAAATAAACTGTAATCCAGTCAGACAATGAAAGACGACAACAGGGGAAACAAAAAACACTGACAGACACAATAAATGGACACTGACCTGCACTCTCTGAATACAGACTGCAGACATGATACCGAGTAAAAGAACCAGAGCATGCACTGAGCATGCGCTGTATATATATCCACCTGTATGAAGTTCAGAAACAGGCAAACAAATCTCTGCTGTTCTCATCAAGATAGTGGCAACTGTCGGAGCCAGAGGGACCCCAGGGGCACTTGAGGAGGGATGCTGGGGGCCCAGGGCTGCTTTCAATGGATGTTCAGTGAGCTGCACACTTCCCAACTCTTTTCTCTGCCTGTGCTTCACCTGACGTCACACAGAAAGAAATCAACGCAGGAGATACTTGTAGGTCAAAATGTCACCGGTATGTGCTAGAGAAGCAGGCCTGGGGCTCTAGTTCCAAGCATGCTTCCCACACCTGGCACAGAACTTGAATGAGTACATTTCTACTGCGGCCTCTGAGCACTAAATGCAGCTGTTGGCTGTGGAACGTCTCTGCCTGGGTTATACACTATCAGACCTGAAGGTGGACTACTTATATGTGTGTTTATCTTCTGGCTCCCCAACTAGCATGTGGTCTTATGGCTGACACATTGTAAATACTCAACAAAGGTCTACTGGATGTGTTGGTCTCTATATCCTTCAAAACTCAGCAGAATTCACCTTCTCAAGGAGACATTCTTTCACCTTTTTTCTTCAAAAAAAAAAAAAAATCTATTTATTTTTGGCTGTGTTGGGTCTTCGTTGCTGCAGGCTTTGTCTATTTGTGGCGAGTGGGGACTACTCTTCCTTGTGCTGTATGGACTGACCATTCTAGTAGCTCTCACTGGAAGGTGGGTTTGAATTTGCTAAACTGCTAGTATAACAATGTCTCAAACTTCTTTTTTACGATGATGCATCAATTTCATCAGGTGGATCTATTAATTTATTGTTGTTCAGTCACAAGTCATGCCCAACTTTTTGCGACCCCATGGACTGCAACACACCAGGCCTCCCCTGTCCCTCACCATCTCCCAGAGTTTTCCAAAGTTCATGTCATATCGCTGATGCCATCCAACCATTTCATTCTCTGTTGTCCCCTTCTCCTCCCTACCCTGAATCATTCCTAGCATCAGAGTCTTTTCCAATGAGTTGGCTCTTCCCATCAGTGGCCAGAGTATTGGAGCTTCAGCTTCAGCATCAGTCCTTCCAATGACTATTCAAGGTTGATTTCCTTTAGGGTTGACTGGTTCGATCTCCTTTTGCCTCAAAAATCTTCAGCACCACAATTCAAAACCATCAATTCTTTGCCACTTAGCCTTCTTTATGATCCAACTCTCACATCCTTACATGACTGCTGGAAAAACCACTGCTTTGACTATCTGGACCTTAACTAATCTTAAATTGAAAAGGCTGTGTCCAGACTTTTGCCATGTGGATCAATACTAGAAAGAATATTCTTGCATAGCTTTCATTTCACAGAGATATTGTATTGCTTTCATTTTACCTTCTGAGCTTCTACATATTGTCTAGCACATAATAAGTGCTCAAAAACACTTGTTGAGGGACTTCCCTGGTAGTCCAGTGGCTAAGACTCCAAGTTCCCAATGCAGGGGACCCAGCTCCACTGCTGGTCACGGAACGAGATCTCACATGCCGCAGCTAAGAGATCGAATGCCCCAACTAAAGATCCCGCATGTTGCAGGGAAGGCTGCTGAAGCTAAATAAGTACATATTAGAAAACAACAACAAAAACCTTGACTACCTGGGAGCAGAATGAAATGGCCATTTTGTTTGATCCAGTCTCAGATTTCCTTTGCGTCTCTGATAATACTTATCAGCTTCCCTCTGACCCATCAAACACGTGGGGATTTGGGGATTCTCTGGTGGCTCAGTGGCTAGGCCTCTGCACTCTCACAGCCAAGAGCCCAGCTTCAATCCCTGGTTGGGAACTAAGATCCCACAGGCTGTGTAGAGTTACCGACAACAAAACAAAACAAAACAAAACAGGAGGGAATCTGATGGCTGAGTGTGCTGCTGTTTTATCTGATACCATTTGACTGTGTTTGTGTCCTCTCCCATCACAGCTCACAAAAGGACAGAGGGCCGGGATAAAACACATCAAGGAAAGCAGATAACCTGTTTATGCTGTTTTAACCAGTGTTAATTTTCACAAATGTGCCTTTTACTTACCTAGCCCTCGAATACAATTCTAGGTGATATCAAGAGGGGCTATGACATGAGCGATCAAAATCACACCCGATTTTTTTTTTTTTTTTCTGGCCGACCACGCATGGCTTTGGCATCTTAGTTCACCAGCCAGGGATGGAACAAGTTCCCCCTGCAGTGGAAGCATGGTGTCTTAACCACTGGACCACCAGGACAGTTGCCACACCCGAGTCTGAAGTCCATAAAGAAAAAGCAGTAGAGGGAAAGTGACCAAGCCCGGTGGGGTGGGTGTGTGAGGCAGAGCCCTCCTCGCCCCAGGAGCAGCTCTGCTGGCAGCACCGGCCACACAGGCTCTGGGGGAACTAACAGGAGTCAGACGCACCTAGAAGCTCCCCCAGGGCCACCAGGGAGGGGTTTCAGATTGTTCTTCATTTGTTTCTGCCCAAGAACCAACTCAGGAATCTTTCTAGGCTAGATTTTTTTTCTCATTCAAAATGAGACCACTTTTATTGAATTCTGTGGGGGCGAAATACTCTTCCTTCTAAGGTAAGATGACCAACACAACTGTAGGCACTGCTTTTTTGTTTCCGGTTTGTTTTTTTGTTTCTTTTTTCCCAGACTGTGGGATCTTAATTTCCAAACCAGGGACTGAACAGGGCCCCTGGCAGTGAAAGCCCAGATCCCTAATGACTGGCCCACCAGGGAATTCCCAGGCACTGTTTTAAATGAACATGTCTACCTCCCTGGTGGTCCAGTGGTTAAGAATCCGCTGCAACGTTCAAATCATGTTCAAATGGAGGAAGAAGTCTGAAGTCGAATGTTAACAAGGAGAACAACAAACACATCTCTGATTTTCTTCAAACTTTTCCATTTAAGGAAAAGACAGAAAGGTGAGAAAATTGACACACAAGAAACAGTGTACCAGCAAGTTTCGATTCTGAAGATGCTTAGCCAGAGGGATTCTCTCCTAAGTGTGTTTCTGAACTGTGTCCCATAGACGGGGAAGGTCCCACAGGGGTCACTGCAGGGTTGAGGAACAGAGAAGTCACAGCTGCGGGGCCTCTGGCCGCTCTTCAGCTACAAGGCTCTATGCTTGTCTCCATTTTATGTAACACGGTTCCGGCAGGAGTTGTCTTTTTTAAAAGAAAGGTTCCGTTCTTTGGGAAAAAAAGAAACTTTTTATAGGGTATGAGAGTCATTGATTTAGTCAAAGTTCCTAATTCTACAAAAGAAGTAACAAAGGCCATGTCCTTCTGACTGAGTCCAGAGTCCTAGGAATGTACTTTCTCAGATTAAGGAAAAAACACATAGATTTTTAACTATAATTTAGACAAAATGAACATGTAAAACCTTGTTATACAGTTCAACAATGCTTGTGGTGAGACATGACTTTTGAAGTAAATAATGTGTTTTAAATGCATCAATAAAAATAAATCAATATCAAATTCCTATTTGTCGCAGTCGATACAGTTAATTTAGAAAACATACATATTTTTTAAAGAGAGGACAGGGAACTTGAAGGAGAGAATCTTAAGTTGAATCAAGCAGGACAAAAGTGAAGAGATTCAACCTTAAAAGGATGTTCATTTCCTCTAGATAGAACCTGGCTTGCTAAAATGACTCAACAGTGAATTATCCACATTTTGGGTTATTAAGGACAAAATTTAAAACACACAACAGATCTCTCTTTACTGTTTAGCATACTTCTATCCAGGCTCTCATCATTAGTTGGTATACACAAAAAGCATGAGTGTAATCTCAACTATCATCTCAATCCGGTCAGAAGTTGCAGTTGAACTTCATTTCCTCAGCCTGAAGTTTCAAGGGGAGCACTTATACACCTACCCTCCTCATAAGAAGCGAGATTTACCCAACGGGTGAGTTTGGGAGAAGGAACTAAGAAGTGCTTGCTTGGTTCCCAATCTCTTCTTTGAAAAGATGCATGTGCGCAAAGCACCGTGACCTTGGGTCTGTGGTAGGCAGCCCGCCCCTGGGACAGGGGTCAAGCCTTTCCTTCCTCCTCTTAGGCCTGTGTCTGCGTGGGCAGGTCTCTGACTTGGGATGAAGTGCTTGGAGGCCCGCTGTGACTGCGCAGCTAGAGCACGTCCTCCAGGTTCATAGCTCTCAAGGACGCAACGTAGCTCCAGTGCTGTTGAAGAAACCTTAGATTGCTCTTCTGTGATGGCAAGAAGCCAAATGGGAAAACAGGTTGAGACTGCCTTTAACAAGGGCTGCTTTTCTCTGCATCACCATCATGGAAACACCATCAAAAACCATAAACCCGGGTGCACTGACTGAAATGGACATTTTAATCACAATGATTTCATAATGAAAACTAGTTGCAATTTAAAGACTCCCCTTCATTGCTATCTCAGTCATCATTCATCCAGGTGATGTCAAGACAGAGACAAAACTGAGCTTCATTCACAAGTTTTAAATATTTAACTACAAACTTAGAAACATTCTACAACTGCTCAGCAAGATATGTTTTAGAAATTGAAACCAAAATTCTGTAAGTAAAATAGCAATTAAAGTTGTACGCTTGTACAAGAAAAAAACAAAAAATGTTAACCTAAAACCAGAAATTAATCTTTTGATTATGTATCACAAGTTTGTTTAATTCATAAAAACAATTTATCTAGGATTCCTTCCAATAAAAAACACCCATATGTGGTTAGTGTTTAGATGCCAGTCATTTCCACTTAGGGGTAGAAAAACTGTGGTGGGAGCAGCAGAGCCTGGAAATGATTGTGAACCACTGCCAAAGTGAAATCAATTAGAAAGTCAATCACACATCTGAAAGTACACTTTCGGTTACTAGACAATAAGATTTCATTTCTAAAGTAGAATTTCAATGCAGCATTTCAAGAAATTTAAGAATTTAAGAAGTATCTCTTAAAAACGAGAGATCTACCACAAAAAAATCATTAAATGTCTCCTTGATTATCACAGTTGATTATAGCTTTACTTAGAGTGCATAACTCAAAAAAACACCTCAGAAGTTCACCAAATTAAAAATCAGGATCATTTATATCAGAAATCTGAAACCCAGTGAAAAAAAAAGAAAAGAACTAACCTTGGTCAAGTAAGTCTCCACGCTGTCATTTGAACGGTGTGGAATTGAGGTAGAAAACCCTACAATTGCTCTTGAAAGAAGATTTGCATTGAACCCTGAAGTAGGATTGAAATTTCCAACAGAAGAGGGCTCCAGGACTAGCGTGCTGCTAGGAGTGCTGAGTAAAGATCTCTTCTGCTGTTTCTCCACCTCAAGTTTGGTGCTGATCTCTGCCAGGCGCTCATTAGTCCTGGGGAAGATGGAAAGCACAGATTTCATTCATGTTTCCCTCTGTGACTTGCATTTTGTAAGTTGCCGCACATGAATGGAATTCCCATCACACTGTGTGAACACTGAAAGCAGAGAGCAGACCTGCTGGAAACAGTGACAGATGTGTCCTTGTTCTAAAGAAGCTCACGTGTGTCTGGGCTCCTCAGGTAACAAGTCACAGCTGGGAGAGGAGAGAAAGGGCATCAGAAAGGGAGGTGGGCTCACAGTGACACCTGCTGCCTCTGGAACACGCCCGCCCCCAGGAAACAGTTCAGGGATGAAGAAACAGACCTCCCACAAAACCACGGTCAAGTGCTTCCTCTCACCACCCTTGTACATACGTGTCACTCATGACCTCGGAGAAATGAAGCATTTGGCTCTGAGGAATCACCTCAAGCCACAATCCCAAGGGGAGGATGAGAAAGTCAGTGGGTGAGACTGAAGAGAGCTAAAACAGCCCCAGGAACAATGACAAGTACCCCCTGCTTTTCCAAAGTTCACCTTACTTTACTGCACTTCTACGAAGGGCCTATGTCAGCACCTCTTTTTGATGGGTCAAAATAAATAAATAAATAAGTAAATAAATAAAGATCCAAAGACAAATTTTGGTCTCATTTAAAATGCCAAAACTCTAAACAGCGTTCAGTGTACGTTTTAGAGGGAGAGGCATGGCGCTCCCCATGCAGGGAGACTGGCCCCACTGAGCTCCTTCCCCGGAAGCCACACCCCACATCTCAGCATCAAGTCCCACAGCCCTGAACCCTCTCTGGGAGCACCTGGGCTTCCCTTGTGTATGCTTATTTTGGGCATCGACTAGCAGAACGTGTCCTCGGGTCCCTGCTCCTTTGCTGTATGCTCTCTGGGCTTATGAAAGGCGTCCTAGGAGTGCTCTGCTTTCAGAGGCGGGGAAGCCAGGACTCGGCACTGCAGGTGGGATCTGCCTTTCCAGCCTCCATGCACCCCCTCAGTCAGGTCACCATGCCAGCGTCAGCCACTCTGTGAATTACCCTGCCTTTCACCCCTGGGTGAATGTTCCCCGATTTCACAAGCAATTACCAGGATATCTTATTACTCATTTTTCTTAGGGTGCCCTCTAGCAGTGATTATCTAGTTAGCTTTCACTTCCTACTAACCTCAGGAACCTTGCTCTATAAAAATTAGGCTTCAGACACAAATTAATGGACTGATTAATTAATTAATTAATATTTTCTGTGATTCTGGGTTTTGACTTACTTGTCTAGTTTCTTTTCCAAGGACTTTCTTTTAGTTTCTCTAGGTAGCGTTGCTTATATTTTTCCAACTCTGCTTCATTAGAATCTTCAAAAGTTTTCCTCTTGGAGAGTTCAGATCCCAAGTCTTTAATTCTGAGTTCCATCTGACTTCTTATGGAAGCAATATGCTCCTCTTGGAACTGCTGTAAATTTTCTTCAGATGCTGCTTGTATCTAAGTCAAATTTAAAAAGATACTTTTGTTAATGATTATAACCTGAATATTTGTTCCATTCAGTTTTGAGTCAAGAATTCAGACGGCGATTTTAAATGCGAAAATAAGAAAATTGGAACTTGAAAATAATCATCGTCAAGGTGACATGAATTAAATCTGAATTATAAAATTAATGTGGACTCAATGTTATAGTGGTTATAGTAGTCTCCTGCATTGCAGGCGGATTCTTTACCAACTAGGCGATCAGGGAAGCCCATATTAAAACATTACTAAAGCAAACTGTTGTTGTCATAAGCCCATATATTTATCACTACCCCCACCCATGCTTTCCTGTCTCTTGAAATGTTCCCTGCAGATCAACTTGACAATTCAAACACAGAAATACTTTCAAGTTTCAAGAACTATCTTTTCAAGGCCCAAGGGGTAAGACACCACAATTCAGCCTGTTTCTCTCTGATCCTCTCTAGCACTTTTACACAGGCACAGGTACCAAAGAAACATAACACTTGTTGGGAGACTGGGACTCACACACGCCACACTACACACTATTGTTTCTAAAATAGATAACTAAGGAGGACCAACTCTGTAGCACAGGGAACTCAACACTCTGTAACAGCCCATATGGAAAAAGTGTTTTTATAAAGAGCGGATATACATATATACACATAAGTGATTCACTTTGCTGCACCCCTGACACTAACACAGTATTCTAAACCAACTCTACTCTCTAAACTTCTTCTCCCGAGAAGAACGGAAGGAAGAGACACAAACATTTGGCTATAGACTGACCTGGCATTATGCAGCAATTTTTAGATAAAACTCACCTCGGAACCCAAAGTGTAGGGTAGGAAAATCAGGATATTGTCACCGTCTTCAAATTAAAAACAATAAGCAGCCCGGTGGCGGCAGGACGCACGCACCGGCCAAGCCCACCGCTGGAGCCCCCGGGCATTCTCTGGGCGCCCCGCCGGACCCACGCGGAAGGGGCCCGGGATCGACCGCCAGCTGCGTGCCCCTCAGGCCAGATGGTGACCGCCTGCCCTCCCGCCTCCCAGGGCCCCATTTCCGGCTCACACGCCCTCCTTCGCTGCAGGCCTGGCTCACAACGCCCCGAGGCGCCGGCCCGCGTGTCCCACTGACAGAGCCCCTTATCCAGCTCACACGCCCCCCGCCCCCCTCCCCGGGCCTCCCGCCACGCGCCCGCCCGGTTCGCCGCTCACACGCTGCCGGCTCACGCTCCCCGCTCACACGCGCCCCTCTCCCCGCCCCGCGCCAGCCAAGTTCGCCGCTCACACACGCTGCAGGCTCACGCTCCCCGCTCACACGCACCCTTCTCCCCGCCCCCCGCCGGCCCGCCTCGCCGCTCACACGCTGCCGGCTCACGCTCCCAGCTCACACGCACCCCTCTCCCCGCCGACCCGGGTCCCGGTCTCACGCTGCCGGCTCACGCTCCCCGCTCACACGCGCCCCTGTCCCCGCTCCCCGCCGGCCCGGCTCGCCGCTCACACGCCGCCCTCGCCCCAGTGCGCCAGGCCGCGCTCCCCGCTCTCACGACCCCCCGACGCCGGCACGTGCTCCCCGGCCGCACGCCCCACGCGCAGGCGCACGTCAGGCTCGCCGCCCACACAACCCCCGCCCCCAGGCGCCGGCCGGTGCTCGCCGCTCACACGCAGCCGGCTCACGCTCCCTGCTCACACGCACCTCTCTTCCCGCTCCCCGCCGGCCCGGCTCCCGGTCACACGCACCCCTACGGCCGCTCCCCGCCGGCCCGGCTCCCGGTCACACGCACCCCTACGGCCGCTCCCCGCCGGCCCGGCTAGCCGCTCACACGCGCCCCTCCGGCCGCTCCCCGCCGGCCCGGCTCGCCGCTCACACGCCGCCCTCGCCCCAGTGGGCCGGGCAGCGCTCTCCGCTCTCACGACCCCCGACGCCGGCACGCGCTCCCCGGCCGCACGCCCCCCGCGCAGGCGCACTCCCGGCTTGCCGCTCACACAACCCCCGCCCCCAGGCTCGGCGAGCGTGCTCGCCGCTCACACGCCCCCCGCGCGCCGCCGACGCTCTCAGAGGCCCAGCCTAAGTTCCCCGCCTGGCGCCTGCGCCAGGGTCTGCGAGAAGGCCATGGAGCCGGCCATGGAGCCGGCCCTGGAGCCGCCCCGCGCGGCCGAGGGAACGCTGCCTGAGGCGGGGCGGCGTGAGGGCAGAGGCGAGCGGGCGCCTCCCGGGCCGCTGCTCTGGGGCTGCGCAGCCGCGAGCGGGATGGCGGGTGTGCCTGTGGCTCCACTCCGTGGCTGTGGGCAGGTCGGTTTCGGCAGCTTCCCGCGCGCGCGGGCGTCGCCGCCACTGCCTCTGCGCCCCCAGCTGCCCTCTGTCCTCGAAGCCTCTGTGCGCGCCGGCTCCGGTGGGCGTCTCGCCCCGGTGACGCGCGGAGAGACCAGGTGATGGGATGCTGGAGCTCAGGTGAGAGTTACACTGGGGAGGTGGGGACAGGGTAGCTCGGAGTTAGGGCCGCGCCCTGAGGGCTGCGGTGAGCGTAGCCCCACCGGGGAGCGGGCCATGCAAACACCCTCCCCTCCCCGCCTGGGAAGGGCGGGCAGCAAGGGGGCTCTGGAGCCTGAGGTTCGCTCTTACACAAGGCATTTCAGAGAAGCCATGGGATTACTCTGTGGCTAGATAGCTGTCGCAGCTCTTATGGCTCATCTGGTCAAGAATCTGCCTGCAATGTGGGAGACCTGGATTCAACCCCGGGGTTGGGAAGATCCCCTGGAGAAGGGAAAGGCTACTCACTCCACTATTCTGGCATGGACTGTCCCAAAGAGTCAGACTTTGCAAAGAGTCAGAGTGAGCGACTTTCACTTCACTAATTAAGGTGCTTCCCCACTGATGATGGGGCTTCCCTCATAGCTCAGTCGGTAAAGAATCTGCCTGCAGTGCAGGAGACCCGGGTTCGATTCTTTGGTTGGGACGCTCCTCTGGAAAAAGAAATGGCAACGCACTCCAGTATTCCTGCCTGGAGAATCCCATGGACAGAGGTGCCTGGCGCTCTACAGTCCATGGGCTTGCCAGAGTGGGACACGATTTAGGGACTAAACCACCACGTAGCACTTTGGGGAATGGATAGGATAGAAGAAAGGCTGGTTCTTGGTGGGTTAGAATAGACAGCAGGAGAGATGGATGTGGTCAGCAGCCCGGTCGGAGGTCGCTGAACACCGTGTCCTGAGACGACAGGTCTTGTAGGTGAAGGAGTCTTTTGGGCCTAGAAAAGAGAACAACAGTCTCAAGGGCCCCTTGCTGAATCATCTAACTTTGGAGAAAACAAAGCATAACTTTAGTTCCATCCGGATGCTCCAGGCCAGCTGCATCTATCTGGGACTTATCACCCCCTGTCCGGAAACCTACCACCCCCTACACCCGCCCAGAAGACTTATCACCCCCTGCCCAACTACAAGTGTCATCTCAACAAAAGAATACTCAAAATATCCCGCCTGATTGACGTTTCCCTTATCGCTTCCACAAACCTCCCTATAAGTATGAAGCCTCCTTGATTCCTTTCGGCGCTCAGCCTGGTCATTAGGCCGACTGTCGCCCCTCCTTGCCTGAATAAAGGTAACCTACTTCTGTTGAGGTCGTCTTTCCTTTTCTGCCTCGCCGGAACTGTACCTTACAGTAGGTACAAGGACAGGGGTGGAGGTGAGAGGAGTAGCAGGGGAGGGGAGGGACCGCGTCTCTGGAGGCTTTTCTCAGGTAGCAGAGGAAACATCTGGCAGTCAGCAGGAAGAGCCTTTGGGTAGGGTGAGTCTTGTTTTGAACATCCAAGAGCACTTAGTCTGACCCTTGGGCCATTTAACAGATGGGGAAGCTGAGCCACTGGAATTACGCATCAAGTTAAAGGGCGTGTCTGAACTTGCAGCTGTTGGAAGCAGAGCCCCAACTTGAACAGTTTTCTTCGGTTGCAGTCTGTTATTCTTGCAACTTCAGGCAGTTACCTTATCTAAAAAGTTAGGAGACCACAGTGGGAGGTTCCCTGGAGCCCTAGAACTCAGAGGGCTTATTGTTCAGTCCCTAAGTCATGCCCCAGTCTTTATGGCCGCATGTATTGAGGCACGACACCAGGCTTCCCTGTTCTTCCCTGTCCCTCTGAGTTTGCTCAAATTCATTTCCACTGGGTCAGTGATGTCATCCAACCATCTCACCCTCTGTAGCCCCCTTCTCCTTCGTCATATCCTGAATCTTTCCCAGCATCAGGGTCTTTTCCAATGAGTCAGGTCTTTACATCAGGTGGCCAAAGTATTGGAGCTTCAGCATCAGCATCGGTCCTTCCAAGGAATATTCAGGGTTGATTTCCTTTAGGATTGACTGGATTGATTTCCTTGCTGTCCAAGGGACTCTCGAGAGACTTCTCTAACTCTACAGTTCAAAAGCATCAATTCTTCGGTGCTCAGCCTTCTTTATGGTCCAACTCTCATATCCGTACATGACTCCTGGAGAAACCATAGCTTTGATTATAGGGACTTCTGTCTGCAAAGTGGTATCTCTGCTTTTTAAAGCCCTCTCTAGGCTTGTCATAGCTTTTCTTCCAAGGAGCCAGGGTCTTTAAATTTCATCGCTGCTGTCACCATCCGCAATGATTTAGGAGCCCAAGAAAATAAATTCTGCCACTGTTTTCATTTTTTCCCCATCTATTTGCTGTGAAGCGATGGGACCGGATACCATGATCTTAGTTTTTGAATGTGGAGTTCTAAGCCAGATGTTTGAGAGGGGTGGAGGCTTTCCAATAAGTCCCCACTAGGGTGGGAAGACTAGATCACACGGGGAGAAAGGAGCGCAAAGGCGCAGACACTGCCCACAGGTGCTGGCTTTTCAGCCTGTGAGTCCAACTGTCTGTTTGGCTCAGACTTGAAGTGTTGGTTTCCCACTTTGGGAAGTGGCAGGGTGGAGGGGGGGGAATCAGGGGTGAACTTACAAGTGTAAAATCACTGGCTTTTCTGGGTCTTAGAGGGCGTCGGTGCACCTTTTCCTGCAGTCCTGGCTGCCTTTGGGGGCTGGCCACTGGGACAGCTGAGCTGGGTTAGACTAAGAATTGGTCTTGATCTGATTGACCCCTCACACCCTGGACCCACACGTGCTTTCGAGAATCATTCCTCCGTGGCAGATGGTAGCTGGTTGAGAGCAGAGACTCTGCCTTTTTCATTCCGGAATCCCTCATGGTTAGGTGCTGTGTTTGGCAGATTGGAATGATGCCCTCTGTATCTGCAGAACTGATAACCAGTTGAGTCTTTAGGAAAACTATCTTGAGTTCCCAGGGGCTTACAGCTGGAGGTGGGAGCACAAAATGATGCAATTCCCAGTGTGAATTTTAACAGTTTAAGTCTTAAAAAAATAAAAATTTAAATCTGGAAACTCGGTTGTATCTTTGCAAGTTTATTTCATACTTGTCTTTTGTATACCTGCTGATCTAATCGTGCAAGAGTTTCAGCTGTCCCTTAAAATAATATTTGTGGGAAAAGGAATATTGAATTGAATTCTAGTAAAGCAGACTTTTCCATGATATCTTTCTAACCAGTTGATGACAGAGGAGGTAGAAGTCAAGCTTTCATTTTTCATTAGAAATCATTTCTTACATCCAAGCTGCATTAAATAGTGTAATTTTATAATTATACCCGTAGTGCTAAAGCACTTTTTTTTTTGCCAATGCATTTATTTTGGCTCTAACAGTAAATGGGTTGCTTATCGTTGTTTTGAGATTTTTTTTTTTTTTTTTTTTGGTTGTCATTGTTATAGCACTATTGGGTGTTCATTTTTTTTTTTTTCCATAAAATTTTTAATTGAAATATAGTTTATTTACAGTGTTTCAGGTGTAGGTGTTGCTTGTTCACAGACATTGTGTACCATTTATGAATTTTATAATTCTCATGTTTTTATCCTTCCAAGGAAAGTTGTTTTAGAAATTTGCCAAAGTAGATAGCAGAAAAACTCCTTTGACCTTTCTGTTTTCTATTCTAGCAATGTGTAAGTTTTTTTGGGGGGTGGGGGTGGGTAGTAACCTTTTAAGATCCTTTTCCAATAAATAAGTCTTTTACCTGCTTTTGTCATGTGTTATTACTTCTGTAGACTATTGGCTTTTTGTCATTAGTTTTATTGAGGTATGATTTATGTACAACACAGTACACATTTTACTAGAGTTTTGACAAATGTATACAATCCTTGTAACCAGCAACCCAACCAAGATGTCTGCCATCCCAAGGATTCCCTTTTCTCTTTGTGGCACTGGCTACCTCCCACCTGCAGCCTGAGGCAGCCAAGGATTTTCTTTCCCTTACAGATTATATTTGTCTTTTTTATTGTATTTCTGGAGTCAGCATGCCGGCAATTGCAAACTTTTCTGTGCAGGGCCAGTTAGAAGCATACAGTGTGTACTCCTTTCTGTCTGACTTCTCAGTACAGTGTCTTCAAGATTATCCTCAATGACCGTGTTGATTGTGTATTTTGTTAGTAAGTCATTCCTTTTTATTGGTTTTAATTGTGGTAAACGATGCAAAACTTAAATGTTGCCATCTCTAACCATTCTTCTGTGTCCACTTCAGTGGCATTAATTATATTCACATTGTTGTGCAACCATCACCTCTATTTCCAAAGCTTTTTCGTAACCCCAAATGAACTCTATAGCTTTTAAGCAGTAATTACCCACTCTTCTATGCCCTCAGCCTGGTAGCCTCCAATCTACTTTGTTTCTATGAGTTTGCCTATTCTAGACATTTCAGATAAGTTGCATCATACAATATTTGTCCTTTTGTGTCTGGCTTATTTCACTAAGCAGTGATTTCAAAGTTCATGTTGTTGTATGTATCAGCACTTTTTTTTTTTTTGGACTGAGCAATATTCCATTGAATAGACATACTTTGTATGAACATAGGTGTTCAGTTCTCTTGAGTGTATACCTAGAAGAGGAATTGCTGGATAATGTGGGAATTCGAAATTTGACTTTTTGTGGACCCACAAGACTGTTTTCTATAGGGCTGTACCATTTTACATTCCTACCTGCATTGGACAAGGGTTCCAGTTCCTCCCCATCCTCTGCAACACTTGTCATTATAGCCATGTTAGTAGGTGTGGAAGGACTGTTGGTTTTTCATAAGGTACATAAGCATAGAGTATTGCTACAAACTTGGTGGGGGAATTAGGGAGTGTAATTTTATATGTTCCAGGCGGATGGACTGAGGCAAGTTCTGGAGGAGATGAAAGTTTTATACGAGCAAAACCTACCTGATGTAAGTTGGTAAGTTGATATTCTTTTTTTTTTTAATGCAAAAACAAGTATTTTATTTTGGCAGCACTAAAAGAAAAAAAAAAATCACTGTATTTCTACATTGAGGTGAAAAGTGTTTAAACTTTCTTATCAGTCAAATACATTCCAAAAGAAAGTATGTTCTATGCAGGTTCCAGAGCACAGGCAATTCTTAACACAATAATACAGGAATCTTTAATACTGAAAATGACTCTGTTCTGACAGGGTGTTTAACAAACATAACTTTCTAATTATAAAACCACTGAAGCAACCTCTTCCTAGTTACTGTGTCAAGAGTGAAGCTGGGCTTGTACATTAATACTCTTAATTTCACTGTAATACTTTTTACTGATATGACGATTTTAAATAAATTTTGCTGTACTTAAAATAAGTCTTGAAAGTGGAAAGGTGTACAAAGTTCCAGATAAAAAGATTAATAGATGCAATTTAAATAGTTTCCCCTCTTCTCTCTTATCAATTAACGATAATTTTACCTCTAGCAGATACATACTGAACTTTAAAACGCAATTCTCAAAATGAAAACTTGCATTTTAAATCTTAGGCATAAACAGAAAAGATGACTATATTTGGACAACTTTTACAAGAATTTTGTTGTTGTAGTAAAGCAGAAACCAGTTCCTAAACCTTTTTATTCAATTGTATATCCTATTTGAACAAATATCAAAAATAGAAGACTGTTACTACTTTTGCTTTTATAATTCTGATTTTGTTTTGTTTTTTTTCTTACTGCAGTCTTCTATAACTTTTACAGAGTTCATGGTCCCTAATATCTCCCCACCCTCCATTTTTCCTAGGTGGGGAAAGGGCTGTCATAAACTTCTCACTGATAGTTAGAGTTTCTGGAAACAGGTACTGTTTGTTATTATTTAAGAGTGACTCAAGTTGGGCACTCTGGGTGGCTGGTCTACAAGTTTTTTGGTGATGCATACCACAGTCTCCAGCATGAAAAATCCTAGGAACTTGAGGAACCAGCACTTTCCAGAATTTTGGAAGACAAGATACAGTCAAATATTGAAGGGTCCAGTCCCAGTTATAATCATCATAAGTACAGAAAGTGTCTGTGCACTCAATCAGCTTCTGATAGGCTTCCCGGGTCAGGGCCAGACCCATATTGTGCTCTGTGGATTTCCACGTTTTCACATCTACCTTGTCAGCCACGTCATAGAAATTTCGAATGGCAGTATAGGTCCCCAGGGAGAGAACATCACACTCGGGGCACTCTAGCTGCTTTAATTTCCACATCTTTTTGAAGACATGGTAAAAGTCTGGGGCTAAGTAGTGATCCTCCTCTAGGAAAAGTATGAGGCCAGCACAGTCTCGAAGGACTTTGACCCTCTCCCATACAAAATGCAGCTTCCACCACCAGTGGTGTTTGGTTTGGGAGAACTTGGCCTCTCTATAATGGCCGAAGGAGTCGGGCTATTCAGCATTAATGCATCCCATCCGCAAAGCTGCATTCTTCTCCACGTCTCTGGGGCAATCTCTAGGGTCAGTGCCCGGGAACTCGTTAGGGTACAACTGAATGCTGAAAGGAAAGAACACCTGCAGAACTGGACAGAAATCCACCCCAGCAATCAGCTGATTGATTTCGGTCGACCAGAAGTCATGGCTAAAGATGACGAGGACGTCGTCAATTCCCTGGGCTTTTCGAAGTGAGTCCAGCAGCAGTTTGAGGTATTCGGGCCGGTTGTGCACCTGGACCACCAGCGCCAGCTCTCGGGGTGGGGGGGTCCAGGAGCCGGCCTTATCTACATTCCTCAGCGTCTGGTCAAAGTTCAGCTGGTACACCAGGGACCGGTACCGCAGCGTCAGATTGTCCACCTCGGGCTGCGGGGCAGCGGCGACCAGCGGAGCCGCCGACTCGTTGGAGCCCTGGCGGATGCCCACCGACACGGCGAGCTGGTCCCCGGCCCGGGCGCCCGCACCCCGCGCGGGATCGACGTCCAGCAGCGGCGGGGCGAGGGCCTCGTTCTTCCTTTGTCGCCCATTGCTGCTCCAGAGGACGAAGCCGCAGGCGGCCACCACGAGCATCAAGATCAGCACCTTCCGCTTATAGATGCGGAACCTCATGGTCTCCGGGGCCGGGAGCGCGGGCGGGCGGGCGGCCGGGCGCGGAAAGGAGCTAGCAGCTCCGGCAGGGAAGGGGCGGGCGGGCGGCGACCGTGGCGGTGGCCTGCAGCAGTCGGAACTGGCCCCCGCGGCTGCCCTCGCTAACTCATCCCCGGCCCCGGGGGTACGGGGACCCGCAGGTTTTCAGCTCCCCCGCGCCGCCCCGGCTCCACACATCTTCACCTGGCAACTGCAGCTCGGGCAGCGGCCCCGCCGCTAGGAGCCGCGGCACGGCGTCGCTTCGGTCCTCTCCATTCGGCACCGGCCCGGGAAGAAGCCCGACGCGGCCCCACTGTACTTCGGCTCCGTTACCTGCGCCTCCAGCGGCCCTGCGTCCTCCGCGCTCTCATCTCTACGCGGCCCCGGACCGGTAAGTTGATATTCTAAAACAGTTTAAGAAATATGATATTGATGTCAGATCATCTTAACATTAGTTTTTAAATATGTTTTCTTCTTTTTAATTCTCTGTGAGCCTGATCATACCCTAGCTATACAGAAGTAGAAGGATTTGTGTTCATGATTGTTTTGTCTCTAGGGACCAAATAGTGCTTGGCACATGGTAGGTGTTCAATAAATACTTCTCGTTTGACTGGTATGACTTGAGCGGAATTAGGGTGGATCCAAGAGAGATGACACAAGAGCAAGTAGCAGACCTGACAAGTGAAGTGTATTGTTTCGCGGCTTGTTTTCCTCAGGTGAGGCCTTAGTGGGTTTAAAGGGAGAACAGGCAGTTTGCAAATTTAGCAGGAGTAGCAGTGACTTCCGAACGCTTGAGTGAAGTGGGCTGGGAACTCCTGCTGCAGAACACTACAGCTTGGTAGGTTAGAGGGCTCTGGAGTTGCGGACTGTTGTGAGCCAAGCATGGGAGTGGGCACAGAGGAGAGTTTGAGCTGAATGACAGACTTCAGAGGACCTGTGATTGGGTGAAGAATAAGACACAAGACTACTGACTGCTGGAGGAAAACTGAGTTATTGAGAGCTCATCCTGGAGAGAAGTAAGTCTGCAACTTGAGATTTCGTCCCTGGCCTTGTTCGGTAGTGTTTTCACCAGTTAGTTGGGCGTAGAAATCAGTAGCGTGCTGTTAGGGTGTGTGGAGGACACAGAACAGTAGGAACACTTTGCAGTGACTGTTTAAGGATAGATGCTGATGAACGAGGAACTGATGTGCAAGAGGTCTGCAGTAAATGTAAGGGAAATGGAAAGTCCTGCACTCAGGTTCCCAAGTCCTTCATTTGTTCCTGCAACAGATATGCACTCAGCAGTTATGAGCTGATAAAGGGCTCTGGTGTTTCCGTTGTAAACAGCAGAATCAAGAGGTTTGCCCCCATGGCCCTCAACAGTGTCATGCAGAAGGCAGGTGTTAAATGCAGGTAAAGCGGGTCAGAGTACGTGCCGTGAAGGAAAACACCACACTTGGAGAGAGTGTCATGCACTCAAAATATTGGTAGATGGAGAAATTCGGGAAATTCTCTCCGAGGAAGAGACTCTTCAGCTGGAGCCTGAAGAAGCGGGTTTTAGCGAGGAGGTAACTGTGGGCAGAGAGCATTGTAGTTGGACGAAACAGCATGTGCAAAGGCCCTGAGTCTTTAAAGAGGGTGGGATGCCCAGGGATCTGGGCATTCCCAAAGACCAGTGTGGCTGGAACTTAGTGAGCAGGTTGAGGGTAACACCAAGGGAGATTACTAAGCATGTGGGGCTGGTGGTGGCATGTTTGTGTTGTAAGGACGACCCTGGCCGCCATGTGGATAGTGGATGGTGGAATCGAGAGGGAGGATGGTGGTCATGCAGGTGACAGGAGAGGTGAGTCAGACTAGGAGAAAGGAGAACAGTTTACACACCTGTTTAGGAGGTGACTGAACAGGCCTTGGTCCAGCAAGGGAATTATTTTCTGGTATTCGTACCATGGGGAAAATCAGGATCCAAAATTCTGTGCCCTATCCTCCTAGTTTGGTTCTGGGCAGGATGCCACTATTACCAGTTTCTGGTTAAAATTCTTTGTCAGAAGAAATGTATCCCTATTTAATTGCTCCCATGGACATGTGATTTTTTTAAGGACGTTCTTGTGTACTGAATCAAGTACTTTGACGTTAAGTTGGGTGTAGTTTATTTGTGGTATTCATTATAATCAAGAGCACATTGTAAGCAGTGTGGAAAATAAATCGAACGTTTGTAGAGTGGCAGAAGTCTCTAGAACAGGTCTGGAAGACATGGTACATCTATGTACATGGTACAGATCTAGAAGACACGGGACATATATTTTGCCTGTATTTTCAGGGCCTAGAGCAGACACATATGTTTTGTATTTATCTGTTTCCTTTTAACACTCCAACGTAGATATTTATTAATTGTGTACATCTGGTTTTGTTTTGTTTTCTTTTTTTTTGTTGTTGTTTTCTTTTCAATTGTGGTTAAGATACACACCAGGTATCTCAGTGGTAAAGAATCTAACTGCCAGTGCAGGAGATGCATTCCATGGGACGGGAATGATCAAACATGGTCACAACAGAGGCAGAGAGAGATGGACTTAAAGAATAGACACTGAAGGAAAGTATTCTGCAAGGAAAAATTAGGTTAACAGTAAAAAAAAGCAAAAAAAATGGGGGAGGAAAAGAAAGCAGAGAGAGACATTCCTAGTCAAGTACAAACTTAAGGGAATAAAATAAGCATAATAAGGCTTGTGGAAAAACACGCACAAATAAAATGTATATACAATAGATCAGTAATACATCAGTATTCTTAAGGATATACTATGAACAAAGCCTCTGTTTTATATGCTTTTATTAATATATAAATTACACATCTATACTGTTCTGCAAATTTTATGAAAATATCAACATACGTTGTCTATAAAACATATACTTAAGAAAGAGGCTTTTGTTCATAATATATCCCTAATATAGCGATCTGTATTACTCCAAAACTTTTGCTTATAAATACTACCGTATTAAAGTTGAATATTGCCACTGTAAAAAGTGTCATTTGATTAGCCACACATGGTCATCTGTCACTACCTGAATGTTGTAAAGTATTACTTGAGAGAGAGAAAAATTGATTAAGAAATATTCCTGACTATTCACTGGGAAAAAGAACTGGTAATCAAAATTCTGAGGAGAATGTATGGCTTGAAAAGAAACATTTAATGGAACAGAAGATGGGGCAAAAAAGGTCAAAAATTTTCACCTAAATTTCTCATCTCACAACCAGTGGACAGTGAAAAAAATACTGTAACCTTTCACTTTTCACATATTTCTTATTTATTTCCTTGTTATGCAGGACCCCCTTCCTCAACATAACACAACTGAACTATATTACCTGTAACATTACATAGGATATGGTTTGTCTCTTCATTTATTCACATTCAATAACTATTAACACGGTTCTTACACTCGAGACCTATGCTACCTGCTCCAGGAGATGCACAACTGTTTCCTGAACCCCACTAGCTTACACTGACACGGGGCTCTAAGATGAACACTTAAATCACAATAACACAAAAGGTCTGAAATCTGAAGGCTTAGAATGTGACACAGGACACGGGGTAGGTCTTTTTAAAAATACAATAGAAAAAAAAATCCCGAGTTGCAGTTTTATCTCACGGTTATTAAAAGTCTCTGCTTCTATGAAGGGAAAGTCGATCAGTCGTGTCCGAATCTTTGCAACTCCATGGACTCTACGGTCCATGGAATTCTCCAAGCCAGAATACTGGAGTGGGCAGCTGTTCTCCAGGGGATCTTCCCAACCCAGGGATCGAACCCAGGTCTCCACCATTATAGGCAGATTCTTGACTGTCTGAGTATTGCACTGTGAGTATTGCAAAAGTCATGTCCTTATGGTTTAAAATTCACAGTAACAGTCTTTATCCTTGACCAAAATTCATAGTTCCTTCATTGTGGGAAAGCTTTTCCAATACAATTTTCCTGTCACTCTATTTTCCAGCCCGTTGTTTTCTTCACCCCACTTTCATTATTCACCAAAGTTAAAAATGAACAAAAAAAACACCAGTCATATTTCTATAAAATAGTTTGCTCTGAAGAACGTTCCATTATAAACATAAAACAGAGAGAGGGACACCATTGCTGAATTTAAGAGTAAATACTACATGAAGATAAATTCAGAGTACGGAAACTGATTTCACAAGAGTGCACTGTACCTTGGTCTCAAAATCTAAGACTTCATCATCTGACGGAGGCCATGAGTCAGCACCAGGTTTGTTGGAAAACCTTTAGAGCATAAACAGACAACAAAAATGAGTGAGTTCATTTCTTTAAATGAAGAAAAAAAAAGCAAGTGAACGTCTGGCTATCTATGCAGTAAACGAAGTTTCTTGACATAATTAAAATTTGGCCTCTGTTTTCAAACATTTTTTTTTTTAGATATTTTGATGTGGACCATTTTTAAAGTCTTTATTGAATTTGTTGCCATGTTGCTTCTGTCTTATGTTTTGGCTCTTTGACCCCAAGGCATGTGGGATCTCAGTTCCTCTGACTGGAGATTGAACGCACACCACCGGCATTGGAAGAAGTCTTATTAACCATCTTAACCACTGCACCCCCAGAGAAGTCTCCAAAAAAGATGTTAGTTACCTATTTCTGCTTCCATCTCTCCCAACCTATGACATATCTAGGGAAGACTCATTCTTAGTTTCCATTAACAAAGACTGACAGCCAATATATTGGCAGAGCCTGAAAATAATATGTTTTCACCAAGTCCTAATAGCTGAACTGAAAATCTAATTGATGCACTGACATAACTTTTGTTTGCCCAAAGTGGAATAAACCTGATGACTTAAAGCAGAAGGATATGCTGTTCCTTCTCCATTGTCTGTCCCTGGTTCAGAGACTAATCTGTGTCCATCAAAAATGGCAGTCTTGGTCCCTCAGCAGGGGAATCACTTATGGAGAAGGCCCCATTCCTCCCTTTACTGTAAAGGGGATACAGGAGTCCCCCGCAATGTCTAAAACTGAAAATGGACACAAGTCAAAGAACTAATTTATATGTTTCACTTATATGCTACACTGGTACTTCTCAATTTCTGCTGAGGGACACGAGAGTGGATGCTGGAGTCAGGCAGGCCAGCTGTCAAATCACAGGTCAACTCATTTTAACCATGGAATCATGGGTCAATTCATCAACCTCCCGAACCACAGTTGCCTAATTAAGCAAAGCAGGACACAGTGGTTTACGACGCTGCTCTGGTGACTCCATGAGGTCACAGATGTTACGCACATGATGCAGTCTCTGACCCAGAGCAGGACGCTCAACAAACAGTAGCTTCTCTTCTCTGTGTGTTCTCCTAGTAACACATACAAGTTTTAAGAATCCATCAAATCCTACCTGCTTAAAGAGTCTTCTTCAGAACTCGTATCCACTAGTAAAGAAAAAAGGAAGACACATTTTAAATCAACAAAAGAAAAATACAGACTATTAAAACCTCAAGACTGATGTTTTGTTTAAAAGTATTCCTTTGGAACCACACCTGGAGACCACACTAGAGGGAATAGTGATTGTACTATACTCATGGGCCATTAATGCCTGAGAACCACTCCTCTCCTTTATGGTCATCAAAGGCAGAACAGAAAAAGAAAGAACTGCTGATACAAGGACCATAATGCTAACCAACCTCTAGGAGACTGACAGAAAATGATACTACACCGTTAATAGAATCAGTACTATAAACTGACAATAGCACACTTGAACAGTACAGGATTTCTGGACTTCCATTCCCTGGAGCAGTGAACAGAGCCTACAGGTGTCTTGCTGGGACATAACACAAATTCTCTGGCTCTTCAGTTCAGGATGAAAATGCCCTATCACAAGGAAGCATGGTCTAGAGGCGCTGAACTTCAGAGCGTGGTAAAACATAGGAAACAAAGTCTTCCTGGCCCTCTTTCCAAATGCAAGAGAAGTATGAAAGATGTAGTGATTCCAGGTTTAGCAAGGATAATCTCTTGACAGGGAGGTGGGGGAGGGTAAATGGGTAAAGGGGGTCAACTGGGTGGTGAGGATGGGGACTGGACTTGTAGTGGTGAGCATGCTGCAGGGTACACGGAGGCTGAGCATTTTTAATGTTTTAAATATCTATGTGTACATACTAATAAATGTGAAAAGGATAATCTCTTGAGACTATCACCTTCCATTGTTCAAGAGTATCTGGACCACCTAGAGCAGGATGGTCCAAACAGTGCTGTGTTCTACTGAGGGCTATCATTACATCAATCCTCCCCATTATATGGCAAAGGTTGGTAGAAATCATGCTTTTTCAGCTTGGAAGGCATTCGTCATCAGACCCTAAGCTGATGAATAAGGGGAGGGAGGGAAGGAGAGAGGAAGCTATGGACTCTGGTGCTGTTGGACAACGTTTCACGTGTGTCGTCATGATCTGATGCTGGAGGGATGACTCACGTGCAGTGACTCCACGGGGAGGGGAGCGCTGCAACCTCGAGCCTGGAGGGCAGGGGCAGTGACGTTTACATGTCTGCACCCTGTGACCCAGAACAAGGCTTAGGACACAAAAGACACTGGAAAGTTATCTCTTTGGTGAACAAATGAACAAATAAACAAGAATGTCTTCTTTGAAAAGTCTGTTTCAAAAACTATAGAAATTAACCAGGGACAACTCTATTCTATTCTGAGCATACTGAAGACCAAGACTCTATGTCATCTCTGTATCTCCTCTAACGTGTAAAACCAACCTAGAGAAGTTCTTTGGTGGATGTTTTTGCTGTTTAGTCACTGAGTCGTGTCTGCCTCTCTGTGACCCGATGGACTGTAGCTCACCAGGCTCTTCTGTCCATGGGACTCCCCAGGCAAGAATACTGGAGTGGGTTGCCATTTCCTTCTCCAGGAGCTCTTCCCGATCCAGGGCTGGAACCCGTACCTCTGGCATTGGCAGGCGGATTCCTTACTGCTGAGCCCCCTGGGAAGCCCCCTTTGATTAGACAGAGGTGAACTAGGTTTAAAGGTGTTCTCAGACAGCTTGTACAATGTGCTAGATGCCACATCGAGGGGACATGGTGGTGTTTTTGCTCATGTGAACTGTGTTGGTTCTTTTATTAGAATCTGCAGAGTCCCAAGTTGATCTATTTGAAAATCTATTATGATCATCTTTTAAATAATGGCAACAGAACATGGTGTTCTTACAAAACTATACTATCATGACAAGTATCCAACACACAGAAGAAAACATCTGGTTCTAATGAAGTCAACCTATCTCACTCTTTTTGGATCTGTGAGGAATAAAATTGGTAATAGAGACCTTGTTCATACAATAGGCAAAATAACTGGTGCTTCTCAACTAGGCATCGCTTTTCTGATCTGTACTATTGGAAGGTATCTTCCGAAAGTAATCTCTTCCTGGTATGCTGCACACTGGTTCAGCACTGCAGCTCTTCTTGTTTATCACTTATCCTACCAGAAAGGGACTGTTGAGGTTCCCAGTTTAAACGATGGTAACTTTTTTAATGAGACCAATCACTACACAGTAAGTAATAACTACTCATTCACTAAATGCAAACTATTTGTAAAAATTAAAGCTCCACTTTTATAAGAAGTCAATTTGCTATAATAGGATTACAGATGAAATATATATCATACTAACTCAAACATTTTTTGTAATGTACATAAAAATCTAATACAGGATTTTAGGGGCTGTAATTAAATACATGGAATGCTTTTCAGACAATACTGTCTCTGATGTTAAATTACCTACAATTAACTTCTTTAACAATTCTGAAGACTAGACTATTAAGAAATTCATTTAAAAACACATGCAATTTACACTAATTTTATCATAGTTCTTTGATTATTGAAATTTCCTCACTCCTACGTTATCTATGTTAGAATCACCAAGAGTAGTTCATTATTATCAGATGACGTACCTGGGTTGCTCTTTTCGGGAGGAGTTTTCGGCCTCTTTTCTTTATATTCAGAGATCAGTTGGCAAATGCTATGTGTTAAAAATGTGATAAATAATATTTTAACACTAATAGCGAAAAAAACTACCAACTATGTTAAATTCTTAGATTATTTCAGACAATGTTAGCGATAATATCAAAACTACAATTGTCCCATACATTTCAAGTTTCTAAGTTCTACCAAGTTTTATTTACCATGTATTTAAAGGAGAAACAAAAGGAAGATGAAGTAGTCATGAACTGAGGGCAATAGAGCTCAGCAGATTAACTAGATTTAGCTTGGCATATGAAAACTCTTTCCAACTCGCAAATCCTAGCTCTGTAACCAACTGCTCTTTGTTCCGAGAGAATTGCTTCTCTTGAGTTCAAAGTCATCCTCTCCACAACTGGGATCTTACTGCCTTATTTCACAAGGGGATTAAGAGGAGGTAATGAGACAATATATCCCCAAAATGCTTGCAGAAACAGTCAAAGAATGGAATAATTTGCTCTTGAACGTTGTTGTTGGAACTACTTTGGAATTCCAAGTAAAACCAATGTGTGTTTTCTTATATGTTTAGCATTCAAGGGTTTCAGGAAACTGTTATTAATTATGGTGATTAGTGTTCTCTGTGGTTTGTAATTTAGGGAATCTCAGCTCTTATATAATTTGTACCTACATTTATTTATAAAATATGAACTCACTACATTAGGTAACATAATTATCCCCCATTACTGCAGCTAATCACACCAAGCACAGAAAACTAATCACAATCAAGACCTGGCCTGGACCACTACCCTCCCTTCTCTACCTGCTCAAACTCTCAACCAGCAGATCTTTCTGACAATGATGCTTAATCTCCATGTTCATCTCTGATGCACGTGGAAGACATAACCCTACTCTTACAGTGGATACTGGCAAGTCCCAGGCAGGGCTTACCTCTCTGAATTCCTCTCTGAAGTAACTTACTTGAGATTTAAGGAGTTCTGGTGAATGGGTTCCTTGTGAGACAGACTCAGAAAACATTTACGGTTGAGGCAGATAAATCCTTTGGAAGATTTTCATTGTTGCAGGAAACAGACCCCATGAGGGGGCCAACCCTCCATGTAACTATGGAATCTCAGGCAAGCTGACACCCACTACTCTGGGAAGGACGACAGGGAACCTATGACCCAAGGAAAGGTGCCCCCACAGGATAGAAGCTGCCTGCACCGAACAGAAAACTCTCACTGGTCATGTAACAAGTGACAGTGAAAATTCTTTTTGGCGGCAGTTTAGTGATCACGGGCACTTTCATGTGGACACTTACATATTAAAACCACTCAGAGCAGCATATTCTTCTGCAGTCCGTCCAAAGACATCTTGAGAAAAGACGTCAGCACCTCGCTGCAGGAGAAGGCTGACGACACTCATAGACTCGTAACTGACAGCAAGGATGAGGGCGGTTCTACAACAACAGAGAGACGACGTCACCCTCAGGAAGCTGAGTGAACTCACAGAAACAGCTCGTTTGATGTGCTTTACCAAGGTAACATCTTGCCCTCCCCGTGAAGAACTGACCATTTACACGCTCAAGTGTACATCCTTGTAAATGACCTCCAAGGCTGAAATGAAGCGACGGAAAAGCAGCCTCCTGTCCCATTGGGATGGCACATAGCAGCACTTACTATTTCAAAAGTCCCTGATGGGGACTTCCCTGGTGGACCAGGGGCTGTGACTCCAGGCTCCCAAGGCAGGGGGCCCAGGTTCCATCCCTGGACAGGGAACTTCATCCCACATGCTGCAACTGAGAGTTCCCACGACTAAGACCCCACGCAGTCAAATAAATAAATGCTTTTCAAAAATAATATCAAAGTCCTTCATGGACAAGAAACTGTGCTAAGGTCACTTATCTGAGGCAGGTGACTATTTAAGGAACGAATCCCCCATTTCCTCCTTAGTCTGATATATTATGCTTCAAAGTCAGCTAGAGGGTGGGTTAAGCAAAGGCTATTTGCTGGCTTAAAACAAAAATATTAACAATAATGGAAATAAAAATAGTCACCGTGGCACTTAATGATGTGGACAAGCATGTGCTCTTCACTAAATGAAATACTATGTATACGCACAGCCACCTTTGAAGGACGCATTACTATTTGCCCTTTTGCATCAGGAAACTTATTTGCTGATGATAAGTAATGTGCCCAAGGTCATAACCCTAACAGGGAGGAAAGCTAGGAGCTGAACCCAGTCTGAATCTAAAGCCCATCATTTTCGTCTGTATCATCCACCTCTGACTTATCTTTGTTGAAGCAACTGTTTATCCAATTAAACCTATCATTCTTCCTTCTACCTTCATTTAAAATGAAAACATCAAAATGTACTAGAAATAAAAAGGGATAAAAACTGATGAGCCCACAGTATCTGGTGACAGTGATTACTAATCACTTTTTCTTGTTGTTTAGTCACTAAACTGTGAAGGACTCTTCTGCAATCTAATAACATCAGTATTTTTCAAAGAAAGTAATTGAAAGCAAAGAGTCACCCAAAAGACAAAATCAAGTCCTTTATGTTTAGTATGCATCTTTTAAGGAAAAATATACACGAAGTAGAGGTTAAACAATCATTATAAAAGAATTAAGAAATTCGATACTGTCATAAGGTAAACTAAAAAGCAGAATCCATATTGTATAAAGCTAATGAAACTAGTATGAAATCCCTCAGCTCCTACAAGATCAACCAGAAAAAAGAACAGGTTGCATATGACATCACTCAGTATTATAAAGGAATATGAATCCTGCTATATATCTCTGCTATATAGTTTTTCACGACTCCCAGTCAGAATAATTGGTTTTCTACCTGACTGATGAAGTGTTGATCACAAATGACACCTTATTAATTTAATCTTTATCTTGATGTTAGCACCCAAGAACAGCACTAAGGTTTTTAAAAAGAAAAAGAACAACTGTACCTTTTCATCTTATCAACCGCGTGTACATTTGCTTCTTTCTTTACTAAAAATTCCACCATTTGCTGTTTCCTTTCACTTATGGCCAATAATAGTGGTGTGAGGTCATCCTGTAAAACAGGAAAAACCATTTCGAATGTACCCAGTTAACCTATTTCTAAACTGAACTGAAAATCATGCAATAGATTCTCTGAACTTAAACATATAATTCAGAAAGCAAATAAACGGGAGCCCTTCCTCCTCTTCCCCCGGCGCACCTTCTATCTCTTCAAGATGCTCCTCCTCCTGGCCTTCCCTGGGGGCCCAGGGGCTAAGATTTGAGCTCCCAAGCAGGGGGTCCAGGTTCCATCCCTGGTCAGGGAACTAGAGTCCAAGTGCCGAAACGCAAGATCCCACCTGCCACAACTAGACCCAGTGCAGCCAAATACGTCTTTTGAAAAGGGAAAGAATAAAATGCTCCTCCTCTCCCTCTTCCAAAGATGAACCACAGAGTCATTCTCTAAAACCCACTTTCAACATTTACTGGTTCCAAGGATCTTTGCTTCTATCATAGTATCTATCAGGAATATTGCAGTATTTACTTGCTCTATTACTAGTCTCAACACTCCTCCAGAGAGAATCAATTAGCTACTTGATTTCGTAGCTGCATATTTTAGGAGCAATGCTGAGGCAGGAATACATCATATTATCTGTAGCATGCATAACCTATCCAAGGATGACCAAGAGTAACCTCATGAGGTTTACAGACATTCCAATGGGAATGTTATCCTCTACATGAACATGCAAAGAGAAAGGTTGTTTTCTTTTCTTCCAAAGAAACCAACTGTGGGCACCATGTTTCTCGGCTTTCTCAGCAAAGTCTCTTGAAATTTAATCTTACTCATTCTCCTTTGCTTGTTCCTTCCCCCGCCCTTAAGTTAAACTGACAGGTCAGCATTAGCTAGATGCTGTTTGATGCAGAACAACACCGCTTATCTTCAAAGACCTTTCTTGACGGCTCTCATGTGATGACCTCCAGACCTCCAGGAAGAAGCTTCCTGAATCCCAGAGTTCTGGTCTCTGTCTTGCTTTACAGCTCTTAGTGAAGGATTACAAGGTAAGTTACCAATAAATATGCACTCAGCATTTTCTCGGGGAGTTGCTCTTCCGTGAACTCTCCCCACGCTCTCTCTCATAATCCTGTGTGTCTGAGAGACTCATTCAGTGTGAAACCGCCACAACCAACTTAAAAATTCTAATTTGAAAAATTCAATCCCATCCTTAAGAGATTCTTTTAAAATATGGAATCAATTATAGATTAATTAGACTGTCTTCAAAACTTTGAAATAGTTATCAAAATAAACTATAAACCAAGAATTGGAAACTCAAATGCTTATGGAGGGGGAAACCTGGTGACCTAAGTGAAAAAGCCAGGTGAGGCTGGCAAACCCGCAAACACACGCCCCATACAGAAGGGGAGGCCTACACATGCAGACCAAACAGTAGAATGGGCTCAAGGGGGACCAGATTTGGGTCTCTGAGAAGCCTGAAACGCAGACATCAGCATGAGTGTGCTAAATTTTAAATGTTGACTCAGGTTGTGGAGGTAGGTAAGCTAAACATAACCAAGGACCACATTTGGTCTGTAGCCCATTTGTGCTTTTACGTTTTGCTGTTTCCAAACAGGTGGGTATAAAGCAAATATTTGTATGTGAAAGCTTTCCTTTCTTGAGTATCATGTGGTTCACAAGAAAAGTGGGTCTGAATATGTAATAAAAATTGCTATTGACTCATAATTTTATTAAAATAAATTTAAAAAACAAGACTCAAAATTCCCACTTGAAGAATGTTTCCACTGCTTGTTAAAACTACAATCTCTTTCTAGAATTCTCCCAGATTATTAACCAAATGGTTAGTGAGTTCCTAAGACTGCTGAAACTAAATGATTCAAACAATCCCCATCTGGACTAACTTCATGGGTTTTGATGTTTAAAGCTGTCCTCTCGCTTATGCCAGGGCTCAGCAAATCTAACAGACACACTGCAAGAGTCTGTCCTGCTGACACCAAAAGAAGGCTCATGAATTACTGTTACCGCAGTCAGGAAAACCCTGTTGGTAACAAACACTGTTGACCTAATGACCTGGTTGGTAACAGAAGGTGTAAAATTCTTAAAGGGTCAGACTCTACAGATGAAGTGACTTGGCCATGAGCAAATCTCTAAAGACGCTTGGAGTGTCACTGAATAATTAGTGGTTGGAAGAAAAAGGAGTTATATCACTCAAGCCAATAGATGTTGCCAAAAATGTTCCTTTTAACTTCTCAATCACAGAGGCAGAGGAAAAAGTCAGGCTAATATTGCTGCAAAGGAGGGAGCTGATGGAAGTAGCTAGCATTGATCAAACTCCAACTCTTCTATAGATTACTTATTTTTGAGATAGGTGCACTAGAAATTATACTTAATCACTCCATAGTTCTTCACCAAGGATCCTATCAGAATCTCAAGGAAATATTTCTAAATACACAAGTCCAGGCCTTCCTCGATTTATTCCATCAAAATCTTCAGGGAACAGCCTAGGTTTGTAAATTTTTTTATCAACTTTCTCAACGGATTGTGGTTTTCACCAGCACAATCTAGCTGAGAATTAGCCCAGCAAATATTCCAGTCTCATCTCTAACCCACATGGCCAATCCCTTCTCTTACTTGAGGATTTGAAGAGAAAAGAAAAGTGTAAGAGGCAAGAGTCATCAAAACAGAGTTAAATTTTCCTGGGTAAATAATGGTAGAACAGGGACTAATAAACACAAAAGGCAACCTGATCTCATTGTTTATAAACCCCTTCCTTTCCATCAAGACCTTCTAGATTGAGAGCAGAGTCTAGACTCTTATCTAACTGGCTGTTTCTGCCAGAATAGGATAATAGTTCTGTTCAATATTTGTTCTTCTCTCTTCTTTCCAACTTAATCACCACCTTTTCACTGCTGATCTGATTTCTGCAGAGTCTTCCTAAAATTGATACCTAGGCAAGTCTCCAACTCATTCAATCTCTTTCTCAAAATAACAACTATTATACCTGAAACTGAAAGGCACCTTAGCAAAATATATAAACTGAAGGGGGAAAACAACAAAACCAAAACCTCAGGACTTCTGTGGTGGTCCAGTGGCTGGGTCTCAGCGCTCACAGTGTAGGGGGTCTGGGTTCAATCCCCGGTCAGGGAACTAGACCCTGCATGCTGAAACTAAGACCTAGCACAGCCAAATACATAAAAAAAAAAAAAAAAAACAACCCTCTTCTTGGCATTTCCCCAACTGCCAAAATTCCAGCCTGATCTGCGTCTTTCAGCTGCTCGCTCGTTTTCCTTTCCTTGTAGCCTCTGAAGCCTTGGGCAATGAGAGAGAAATCATTTTTATGTAAATCATTTCTTCATAAAATCGGAATGTGTTAACAACAGCAACATTTCTATTATGTTGTCAAATGCTTGTTTGAGTTTTAAGACAAAGTCTACTTCTCCTAGGCAAATTTTGCATTACTCTGTTATGTTAGACTAATTAGAAAAAATTTTTTTTTTCAGTAAGGGAAAAATACTTGGAAAAAGTTTTACCTTTAACAATTGCTGTGTTATCACAAATATCTGCCAGAAACACAAAAAAGAACGCTTCGCTCTCTAATGCTTCTTGAGCAATATCGTGATTTAAAGTGACATCTTAGACAATCAAGTGCTTTCAAAATATTTTCACTCAGGGAAGGCTGGACCTTCCAAACAAGGAAAACTGAGCCCAGCTGTGAGAGTCGGGGAGCTCTCTCTGCAGCTCCGGGCGGGGCTGCAGCCACAGGAGAAAGAGCAGAAGGGGCAGCTTCACCACCACCAGCTCCCCACACTCAGCTGCAGCCCCGAGCTTCACCATCACCAGCTCCCCACACTCAGCTGCAGCCCCGCCGAGCAGCCCCCCAGGGCTGAGTGTGGGAGACCCGAGGTGTGTACCTGGTGAACCAAGTGGTCACTAGCACAAGTAAATGCCCTTGCTGGTATCAAACATGACCTGACCCACTTCACCGGATCTCAGAACAGGGGTCCTGGAGGGCTCAGGGCTCCAGGCCTGCTGCCTCCCTGGCCCACTTGCACCCCCCAGCTCCCCCTGCTGGGCACTGGTTCTCCTTCCTCCTACCCCCATCCCTCCCCCAGCAGCTGTGCCCATTCCCTGAGCCCCTGGAAGCAGCCACCCACCACATCACTTCACTCTCCCCAGGCCTTCATTCTTTGTAGGACTTGAGCCTACCACCCATTCCTGAGCACTTTCTAGTGGGAAAATCTTCCTTCTGGGGTAGAAGGTGGCTGAGAGAGACAGCGTTGCCCTTTCTGTGGGCTCTGACATGTTCCACCCAACCCCTGACTTGGCTTTGGAGTTGTTTCCATGGTAACAGGGCCTGCTGGACACTACTCAGTCTATCTATTTATATCCTGTTATCAATAAAACACTACAGTTTAGAAAAATGCTTTGCCAATATTTTGTCAATAAAGTTAGTTGAGCTATACCTCGTTCCTGGCTTCTATATTGGCGTGATAGGAAAGCAGCTTTGCTGCGAGTGATATATTCTGGCAAAAGACAGCGTGGTGGAGCGCGGTGTTGCCATTGGCATCCGTGAGGTTTGGGTCGGCGCCGTGCTCCAGCAGGAGAGTCGCGCACTCCTCCTCTTGGCATTCTACGGCCTGTCAGCGTTGTGCCAAGAAACAAGGGTGTGAGTTCTAGGAATTCAAAGGAAATAGCCCACAAGTTCACCAGTTCCCTCTATTTCAACGAGATCAACTCATTGTTAGTCTCAGTGGTTAAATCACACCCATCTCATGTGGACACGGGTCGCTGCCCCGTACCTTCATCAGCGCGGTCCTGTTTTCACTGTCACGGAGGTTAAGCAGGCATCTTCTCTCCAGGAGGAGAGCCACCACCGCTGGATGGCCATTGGCACAGGCCAAGTGGAGCGCAGTCCTACGAAAGCAAGAGAAGTTCTTAGGAAACTGTAGTGTCACTGTTTTAAAAGAAACAATCGTTCATTCATGTGGTTGAAAACACTCAATAGCATGGTACTCCTATCGCTCTAAAACAAATATTTTGTTTTCTTCTGGAGAAAGAGCAGCATTTATTAGCTTTAGCTCCTCTTACACAGTAAGGAAAGAACAATCTACTTGAATAGAATGCGCAAGACCTCGAGATTCAGCTCAACTTGGGTTTGACTTTGACTTTCACTCTGTCACTTATGAGCTGTCACTCAATCTCTTTGTGCCTCAAGTTCCTCATCAACAAAATGGACAGAGAGTAGTAGTTATCTCACAGGACACAGCTGGGATGCTTAAATGAGATCCATGCACAGATAACAGCTGGTAATTGTTAGATTCGAATATCAAAGTTACTCCTATTGCTACTGTCTTACAAGGACAACATCTAAATGAAGTCAAAGGATATTACAACTCCTTTGCAGATATGTTTTGAGGATTAGAGACAACATTGTACTCTGATGATTCTAATATGCTCATTATCTCACATTTTAGCGTCTCTGACATTGGAATATAATTTATAAATCACAGGCTTTACAACTGTAAATTATAGCATTTTTGTTTGTTCATTTCTCGCTTTTCTGTTGGTCTAATTACCATGAGGGGTTTTCGTCTAAGTTTCTTTAGAGATGACGTATGTTATATGTTATTATATAATACAGGTCACGACACAGTGATCCACAACTGTGAACGGTTACACCGCATTTAAAGTGACTATAAAATATTAGCTATATTCCCCATGTTGGACAATATATCCTTGTAGCTTGCAGGATTTTAGTTCCCTCACCAGAGATCGAACCCTGGGCCCAGAGCAGTGAGTCTTAACCACTGGACGACCAGGAAATTCCCAAGATTCCCTTGACTTCTGAAAAGGCTGAAAGTTGCCATAGGATACCAATCCTCACAAATAAATTGAAAGTGACAAATTATTTTTATCTGTGCCACATTCCTATGAGTGCCAGAAAGATAAACCCTGTCTGCTCACCCGACTTCCCTACAGACAGCTTGCTCTACAGACATTTTTAAATTTGGGGGGTTGCTAAATCAACTTTCAGATTTGGTTTTTTCTTTTTTTTTTTTTTCTGGTGTGGAAACCCAGGAAACTCCAGAGTGTTTGCCTTTGAAATCATTCTTAGAAAAGTCTCTGGGGTGCGATATGTGTATACTTACAACTGATTTATGATGTTGTACAGCAGAAACCAAGACAACACTGTAAAGCAATTACCATCTAATTAAAAAGATAATAAGGTTAGTAACCAGTAGAACAAGAAAAAAAACGTCATTGTCAGCACACAAAAAAAGTACCAATAGGAATTTCAGTTTTCTTCTGCTACTTTTCTCACCCTGTGTATTTCAAATGTTTGATCCATACTCCATCTGAAACTTTTTGGTGAGATAAAAATCTAGTTACTTTTCTCTTAATAGTTACCAGGTTATTTCTCTACCATCTACACATAATTTATCTTTACTAATAGAAAACGTCATCAAGCAAATTTTGATAATCTAAAAGGGCAAATCTTTGCCTACTATACAAAACTTCCGATTTCATCACAATTAAAGACAGCATGTGTAAAGCAAAATCTTTAAAACCACGATATGTTTATTTGGTTTAAATATGGAAAGACCATATATCCTAAGAAAACGTCTTCCTATTCAAGAACACATTCAGCTTCCTACTTCAAAGCTGTCTTCTAAGGTCCTTCAGCAAGGAATATATACACATAAGTGTACAGTGATATAAAATGGATATTGCATTGTATCTGAAGAATTTTTAACCCAGAAGCTGACCTGTCATGGGGATTATTTTTCTCACTATGCAGTTTTCTGGAATATATAACATTATGGTATAAAAATGTGTACATTAAAAATAAGATGCCAACAACCTCAAAAGTCTGCCCACTGCCAATATCCACAATGGACGATCCATGGGAAGAAGAGTTTTCATAAATCACATGAGAAAAACAATGCGAAAGCCAGGGAGTTCCAGAAGATTTCTTGAGGGCTATAGAACTTGAGAGCTGTTACTCATGAGTACACCATGTTAACGATGCATAACAACAAATGAAAAGGAGGAGAAAGAAGAGGAAAAAAAGATGCTATTCACGTTTTTTTTTTACATTCGTGATGTGCTTAACACAGTACCTGACACAGACTAAGATTTTAAGAAGCTAATTCATTGAGCATGGTGGTGCTTTAGTCACTAAGTCGTGTCCGACTCTTGCAACCTCATGGACTGTAACCACCAGACTCCTCTGTTCATGGGATCTCCTGGTCAAGAATACTGGAGTGGATTGCAATTCCCTTCTCCAGGGGATCTTTCCGACCCAGGAATTGAACCCATGTCTCCTACATTGCAGGTGAATTCTTTACCGACTGAGCTACAGGAGATAGGATCATTCTGGAATTCTATTAACAGTAAGCTAAAGAAAATAGAGCAGAAAGCCTCTTCATCACAAGAGGCAGAATGGTGTAGGGGTTAAAGACACGGGCTTTGGACCTATGGGCTTACATCCCAGTCCTACCACTTCAGCCTTTCAACCTTGAACAGACGACCTGAACTTTCAAACCCTCAGTTTCGCCATTGTTGAAATGGGGCAATGGTCTCCATCTCTGAGGCTGCTGAGGACTCATACTTGTGTCATTTGCCCGGGGCCTGGTACCTAGCCTCCTTGAATGTGAGTGGCTTTCACTGTCATGGAGACAGAGCAGTAGCACTGACTGCATCCTACTGGATGCCAAGCACACAGTGGGTCTCCTTTTATAGCAGCCAAGCTGAGGCTGAGGGGTAGCAGGCACAGGGTAACATGGATAGAGGTCACTGCCTACAGGACAGCTTATGGGCTCTAAGGTGACACCCCCGAGGCCGAGGCCCCATCACTGAACTGGCTGTGTAGAATTAGGCAGTCACTTCACTTCTCTGGACCTTTGTGTCCTACTCTGTCACTGCCCAAGCTGTGTGGAGTATGAAATGAGACACCACACATAAAATACTTGGCCCAGGGCCTAAGGATGGTGGTGATGGTCATGCTTTTCCCTGTTGCCTTTACCACAACTCTTCCTACCCCTTCTCACCATGTTCTGCCCAGCGCTTTAGTCCTGGGGCCGCTGCTGTGGAGCATCTGGGCAAATTTGCTTTCCCTTCTCCAAGTCCTGGGCTCAGTTCTGGGCTCAATGCCAGTCTGTACCAGCCTCAAGACACTGCCCATTGCAGCATTCCCTCACATCTCTGTTGCTTCAGGTCTCAGTTCACAATCAGAGATTCCTTCCATATACCCATGTTACCCACTTTACCGTAGGGAAATGGGCCCAGAGAGGGCACAGTTCTCCCTTAGAGACACACAGCAGAGTGCATTCCTGGATGGGTTGTGAAACTGAGGTCTTTCACTGTCTCTTCTGGGAAGCCTGGATGTGGATCCCACAGTGCACTGCTGGGCCAGGGCCAGGTCAGCACCATTTACAGTAAATACCAGGCATACCACATCTGCCAGTCCACCCCTCATTACCCACACACTGCCGCTCTTCACTAGATTCCCTCTCCAATGGGCGTTATGCAGGGCTTGGGGGTCACAGAGTACACAATAGGACAGTCACACATTATCAAGCCTTCAAGGAGGCCAGGCCCACCCCCACCCCCTCCCCCAGGACCCTTTCTTCGGGACCCCATCCTCAATTCCACCGCTCTTCTGCCGTTGTTAAAGCCCCTCCCCATAATTCAAGCCCGTCCATAGACTATGGGTCCCTTGCGCGCCTCCACCGATACACTCTAGCCACACCTCTTTCCCCTCCGTGGCCGCTCCTCTCCAGCCACTGTCCTCTATCTGGTCACGCTCCAACCCCTAACCCCGCCTCCGGGCTGACCACGCCCCCTTGACAAACAGCCCCGCCCTCACCATCAGGCCCGCCTCTCAGTTGCAACTCAGGTTCCCTCTGGCCTCCCCATCCCGTCCCTCCTCTCTGATACCGCCCCTCGCCCCGCCTCTCCCGACTGCGGCCTTAGGGGCTCCCCCAGGCCAGTTAACCGGGAGACCCACTGAACTCTTCCGTGGGTCTCAGCGAGCCGCCCTCGCGTTCACTTAAAGGGGAGATGCCGGCGAGGGTGGGCCCACACGACCGGCTTGAGCCCCGCCTGGGCGCCTGTGCCTGCTATTCATGTTTTATTTAAGTTCTGTGATTACTGACATTCAGTTAAATAACTTTAAAACGGCCAGTAAAGTGCTCTATAAGGGGAATTATAAGCGGGTCCGAAACCAGCTAAGGCTTTTGCAGCCTATCAAGTCTGTGGGGCGCTGGATCCCAGGAAGGTGTCCAACAGCCTTGGAGGGGAGACTCACAGGAGGGACCCCTGCCAGGCCCTTCCTCCCTGCTTACCTGTTCATCTTGTCCTTGTCATTCAGGCCACTCTTCCCGAGCAACAGGACCTGCTGCACTTTAGCTACGTTGCCTACGCTGGCAGCTCTGTGGATCTTTCCGAGGTCCTTGTCTCGGATGCGGTACCCGGGCTGGAAGTTGATTCTATGACTGCCGTCTCTCCCCGGGCTGATGGAGGAGCCGAAGGGCGAGCTGCCCTTCTTACTCCTGAAGCCAAAAGTCTTCTTCATCACAGAGCCTACAGACTCCAAACACACCTCACCTCCCCCTCGGCTCTTCACAGGCCCCTAAACCCAACAGGAGCACTAGAGGTAAGCCAGAGCCGGCCCGCCACAACCTCCCAGCTGGGAAGCTCAACGGTTTAGAATCTTACATCCCAGAATGATCGTTGCTAAGCAACACGTTGCTAAGCAATGTGTTCACCTCTAAACACATTGCCTGTGTGCCAGAATGCCCAGGGTGCACGTGCAAGAACTGGAAGTGCATTTTTTGAAAGAAACAAATATTATCAATAAAGCCTACCTAAGGTAAGAGGAAATGAGAGGAAACTGAAATAAACACAGAAAGGAAAGCGACATTACAACAGATACCTCAGAAGTAAAGAAGCATAATCATGAGGGACTATTATTATTGATGAACAATTACAAACTGGAAAACTTAGAAGAAATAGATAAATTCTGAGAAACATACATGCTGTCAAGACTAAAACAAGAAAAAATACAAAAGTAGAAAAACTCAAAACTCCAGTAATAAATAAGGAGATTCAGATATTAATTAAAAAAAAAAAACTCCCCAAAGTTAAAAGTTTACGATCAAACGGATTCAAAGCTCAATTCTACCAACATTCAAGTAAGAACTAAAAGTAAGACTATGCATAAAAACACTTGACAAAATTCAAAATCCATTTATGGTAAAAAAATTTTCAATAAAATAGAAATTTACTCAATACAATAAAGGCCATTTATAAAAAGCATGAAAAGTGAAAGTGATGGTCACTCAGTCGTATCTGACTCTTTGCTATGCCATGGATTATACAGTCCATGGAATTCTCTAGGCCAGAATATTGGAGTGGGTAGCCATTCCCTTCACCAGGGGACCTTCCCAATCCAGAGATAGAACCTAGGTCTCTCGCAATGCACGCAGATTCTTTACCAGAGGAAAGCACCAAGGAATTCCTAAGCACCAAGGAATCCCAAGAATACTGGAGTGGGTAGCTGATCCCTTCTCCAGTGGATCTTCCTGACCCAGGAATCAAACCAGGGTCTCCTGCATTGCATGTGGATTCTTTACCAACTGAGCTAACAGGGTATCTAGTCTTGCTTGGGAAAACAGCGTCTGACAGAAGGAAAAGCAGGGACCAAGAGGCTTTGAACAAGATGGCTGCCATCTTTAAAGACAAAGAAGCCCTCTGTCCTGCGACGGATTCACGCTGATGTTTGGCAGAAACTAACACAACACTGTAAAGCAATTATCCTTCACTTCAAAATATATTAAAGAAAAAAAAACCCTCTCCCTCAACTATGCTGCCCCCTTCCCCTGCAGCCTGAATGGTGCTCAACCCAGAACCAAACACCCTGAAGGAGCTGCCCAGCCCCACGCTCTCCTCCTCGCCGCAGCCTAGATTCTGCTCCCTCACTCTGTGGAACTGTTCTCCTCTCTGCCACCGGACTCGAGAGGAGATGAAATCAAACGGCTCGCCTACAGTGAAGGGGGAGAGCCCTCAGCACTTCAGGTCCCGGGTGCCAGATGGTAAGGTTCAGAGAAAGCTGCCAGGGACATTACCAGGGTACAAACGTCACGTGGTGAGGCCACGAGCTGGACCCTCACTGGAGGGAAAAAGAGCGCAAGACCCTCAGTCACGGGTCTGTCCCCACAGGTGGGGAGGGGGCGGGTTGGCGTGCATGCGGTCACGGGCTGTGGTCACTTCCCCACGGTGAGGGGACTCCTGCCCTGTGTCTGTGCGGCGGACACTGCGCTGTGATTAAATGTAACCTGGGTGTGGAGAACAGCTGGAGCGCATGTTCAACCTGCCTCAGCCTGGCTCCCAGGAAAGAGCAATGAGTGTTTTTCTCTTCCCAGCTAGTGGCTAAGGCTGGGAAGAAGCAGGGAACATGCATTGGCTCAAGAGCACATTCTGATCCAAACTCACAGTGTAATGTAAACCTATCATTTCTGATCCCGCAGGACAGGCAACACTTTAGTCGCTCAGCCATGTCCAAGTCTCTGAGAACCCATGAATCGCAGCACGCCAGGCCTCCCTGTCCATCACCAACTCCCAGAGTTTACTCAAACTCATGTCCATTGAGTCGGCGATGCCATCCAACCATCTCATCCTCTGTCATCCCCTCCTCCTCCTGCCCCCAATCCCTCCCAGCATCAGGATCTTTTTCAAAGAGTCAACTCTTCACATGAGGTGGCCGAAGTACTGGAGTTTCAGCTTCAGCATCAGTCCTTCCAAGAAACCCCCAGGACTGACCGCCTTTAGGATGAACTGGTTGGATCTCCTTGCAGTCCAAGGGACTCTCAAGAGTCTACTCCAACACCACAGTTCAAAACCATCAATTCTTTGGCGCTCAGCTTTCTTCACAGTCCAACATCCATACATGACCACTGGAAAAGCCATAGCCTTGACTAGCTGGACCTCTGTTGGCAAAGTAATGTCTCTGATTTTAATATGCTATCTATGTTGGTCATAACTTTCCTTCCAAGCAGTGAATGTCATTTAATTTCATGGCTGCAGTCACCATCTGCAGTGATTTTGGAACCCAAAAAAATAAAGTCTGACACTGTTTCCACTGTTTCCCCATCTATTTCCCATGAAGTGATGGGACAAGATGCCATTACCTTAGTTTTCTGAATGTTGAGCTTTAAGCCAACTTTTTCATTCTTCTCTTTCACTTTCATCAACAGGCTTTTTAGTTCCTCTTCACTTTCTGCCACAAGGGTGGTGTCATCCGCATATCTGAGGTTATTGATATTTCTCCCGGCATTCCAGCTTGTGCTTCTTCCAGCCCAGCGTTTCTCATGATGTACTCTGCATATACGTTAAATAAGCAGGGTGACAATATACAGCCTTGACGTACTCCTTTTCCTGTCTGGAACCAGTCTGTTGGTACATATCCAGTTCTAACTATTGCTTCCTGACCTGCATATAGGTTTCTCACGAGGCAGGGCAGATGGTCTGCTATTCCCGTCTCTTTCAGAATTTCCACAGTTGATTGTGATCCACACAGTCAAAGGCTTTGGCATAGTCAATAAAGCAGAAATAGATGTTTTTCTGGAACTCTTGCTTTTTCTATGAGCCAGCAGATGTTCGCAACTTGATCTTTGGTTCCTCTGCCTTTTCCAAAACTAGTTTGAACATCTGGAAGTTCACAGTTCACGTATTGCTGAAGCCCGGCTTTGAGAATTTTGAGCGTTACTTTACTAGTGTGTGAGATGAGTGCAATTGTGTAGTAGTTTGAACATTCTCTGGCATTGCCTTGCTTGGGGACCTTTTCCAGTCCTGTGGCCACTGCTGAGTCTTCCAAATTTGCGCGCATATTGGGTGCAGCACTTTCACAGCACCATCTTTCAGGATTTGAAATAGCTCAACTGGAATTCCATCACCTCCACTAGCTTTGTTCATAGTGATGCTTTCTAAGGCCCACCTGACTTCACACTCCAGGATGTCTGGCTCTAGGTGAGAGATCACACCATCGTGATTATCTGGGTCGTGAAGATCTTTTTTGTACAGTCCTTCTGTGTATTCTTGCCACCTCTTCTTAATATCTTCTGCTTCTGTTCGGACCATACCATTTATCGAATCCATCTTTGCATGAAATGTTCCCTTGGTATCTCTAATTTTCTTGAAGAGATCTCAAGTCTTTTCCATTCTGTTGTTTTCCTCTATTTCTTTGCATTGATAGCTGAGGAAAGCTTTCTTATCTCTCCTTGCTATTCTTTAGAACTCCGCATTCAAATGCGAATATCTTTCCTTTTCTCCTTTGCTTTTCACTTCTCTTCTTTTCACAGCTATTTGTAAGGCCTCCTCAGACAGCCATTTTGCTTTTTTGCATTTCTTTCCTATGGGGATGGTCTTGATCCCTGTCTCCTGTACAATGTCATGAACCTCCATCCATAGTTCATCAGGCACTCTGTCTATCAGACCAAGTCCCTTAAATCTATTTCTCACTTCCACTGTATAATCCTAAGAAATATGATTTAGGTCATACCTGAATGGTCTAGTGCTTTTCCCAACTTTCTTCAATTTAAGTCTGAATTTGGCAATAAGGAGTTCATGATCTGACCCACAGTCAGCTCCCAGTCTTGTGTTTGCTGACTAACAGGAGCTACCTCAAGTCCGAGGTCAGGGAAGGCGACTGAGAGGAGAAACCCCACGTCCAAGGAGCGGCAGCTGCGTCGGCACAGAAGGGCCGAGACGAGCTACTCCACGTTCAAGGTCAGGAGGGGCAGCCATGAGGAGATACTCCTCGTCCAAGGTAAGGAGCAGCGGCTGCACTTTGTTGGAGCAGCCATGAAGAGATACCGCACGTCCAAGGTACAAAACACCCAAGTAAGACAGTAGGTATTGTGAGAGGGCATCAGAGGGCCAACACACTGAAACCATAATCACAGAAAACTAGCCAATTTGATCACATGGACCACAGCCTTGTCTAACTCAATAAAACTAAGCCATGCCACATGGGGCCTCCCAAGACAGACGGGTCATGGTGGAGAGGTCTGACAGAATGTGGTCTACTGGAGAAGGGAATGGCAAACCACTTCAGTATTCTTGCCTTGAGAACCCCATGAACAGTATGAAAAGGCAAAATGATAGGATACTGAAAGACGAACTCCCCAGGTCAGTAGGTGCCCAATATGCTACTGGAGATCAATGGAGAAATAACTCCAGAAAGAATGAAGGGATGGAGCCAAAGCAAAAACAATACCCAGGTGAGGATGTGACCGAATAGAAGCAAGGTCCGATGCTGCAAAGAGCAATATTGCATAGGATAATTCATTAGGTCCATGAATCAAGGCAAATTGGAAGTGGTCAAATAGGAGATGGTAAGAGTGAATGTTGACATTCTAGGAATCAGCAAACCAAAATGGACAGGAATGGGTGAATTTAACTCAGATGACCATTATATCTACTACTGTGGGCAGGAATCCCTTACAAGAAATGGAGTAGACATCATGGTCAACAAAAGAGTCCCAAATGCAGTACTTGGATGCAGTCTCAAAAATGACAGAGCCTTGTGTCTCCTGTGTGTGCATATTTATTCATTGGACCAGAATGCTCTCAGCATGCTGAGAGGCATGGCCAAAAGATTAAACAAGCAAAAAACAAAAAAACTTTTTTGGTTACGTGTTCTGTGATGGCCTTCACTGAAGGAGCAGAACGACTGAGAAGCAGAATGTTCTTCAAAACCCCAGCCATTTGGCCCCAGGGTGCCACGCACATTCCTGGAGCATCAAAGCACATGTTTCCAATCGTGGCATGAGTCGCTGGGAAGGACCAGCAGGCAGATTAGAAAGTCGGAGAGAGGGATGCTGTGGATTGGCCGGGGAGGCAGGGATGAAGCCCATGGGGGAGACCGCGAGGGTGGCCCGCATGGGAAGCACACAGCCCCGGAGGGCAGGGGCAGGGCTCACTGGGCTCTCACAACAGGGGCCGCCCCTGTGCACCAGCCCTGGCCGAGCCACCTCAGGCAGGCCTATGACTGACCCACCCACTGACTGGGTAATTGAGGAAAGCTCTGAAAATTGAAAGAGAAAAACAACACAAAACAAAACGGGGGTTGGCAGAGAAAAGCACCAGTCACGAAGAGGACACAAGTTGAGGACTCACAGGAGTTCCAGCACAGAAAAGGGAGCGATGACATGGGCGTGGCCTTTCTCAGGCACCTTCACGCCCAGGGTCACACGATCACACCCCAAGTCGGGAAAGGCAAGTGGCCTTCTTCCCACCTCAGGGAAGAGAAACCTGAGACAAAGCAACCAATGACCGGACCCTTCAGGTCCCAGGGCGGCCGCTGACAAGCTGGCTCCTACCCCTGGTCAGACTACTCCCCAAGTCAGACTCCCTCTGCACACCCCCGACCCCGTCACGCCCAACCCCTTATCAGACAACTCCCCCGTCAGGCTCCTCCCCCTGGTCAGACTCCACCACTGTATCAGGCTCCTCCCCGGTCAGGCTCCTCTACCCTGTCAGACTCCTCCCCCGGGCAGACTCCGCCCCCTTATCAGACTCCACCCCCCGTTCTGACTCCACCCCCGTTCTGACTCCGCCCCCTTATCAGACTCCTGCCCCATCAGCCTCCTCTCCCCCAGGTCAGAGCTCCTACGTGGCTCCAGCAGCAGGCTGTGGGACACCAACCGATTTCAGCCCCAGGGGAGGCCACAAGTGCTTCCCCAAGGGCCTAGCTCCAGACTAGAAAACCTCACCTGAGTAATGGGAACGATCAGCCACAGAATTTCAGGGGTGGGGGGCGCTGGGGGGGCTCACTGGAATCTACATGAAAGGTACAAAGCCCCAAACCCCCCAATGGCACCCGCTGCCCCAGTCATGCACCTGCTCCTGACCAAGGCCCCTGACCAAGGGGAGGAACGGACCGTGAGGGAGGAACGGACCCGCTGGCCACTGCACTCTCCCTCCCAGCACTCCTCACATGCAGCCTCGACGGGTCATCCGGCCAGAGCACGGCAGGCGCTGCCAGCCAAGGAGTTGGCCCATCTTCTAAGGAGCACGTCCGCCATCACCTTCCCACTGGACCCACAGGCCACAACTCCAGGCGGGCCTCTCTCCAGAATTCTACCTCCACCTCCTGACAAGTATCCAAGCCCCTCTTCACTTGTTTTGAAATATTACCTTTGTTTTACGGGTCCTACCGGAAACCAGGGTCTGAGAAGTTGGAGGAGCACAGAGCACTATTGTCTGAGATAGAAGACAGGCGGAGGGCTGCCTCAGCTGCTGGCATCCTGCTTGCTCCACCAGCCTCCCAGCCTGGCCAGCACCTTACACCTGCACTGCGCTTTGGATGATCAAATTCTTCCACCTGTCCACACCCACTTTATCTTGTCTACACCCTACACTGTAAGGACCGCACTACATATTACTTGACATTCCTGAGATTGTGACTTCGAATAAACATGAATTTGGTCTTCCTCCCATTCCTTGCACAGCTTCTAAAACCCTCCAATTTCCTAAGTGATAACAGCAACCACACCCAAGTTTATGCTGATCAGGTGACTTTGAGAACTACACCTTGACAAGGGCTGGTTACCAGGGAAACCAAGGATGTGATTAGAGATTGGAACTTTCAGCCCTACCCCTGACATCTAGAGAGCTCAGAGGCTGGATGTTGAATTCAATCACTGATGCCCCATCACTGGATCAGTCATGACTCTGTAACGAAACCTCCATAAACCCCAAAAGGACAGCATTCAGAGACCTTCTGGGTTGCTGAACATGGGGAGACCAGAGAAGACTGAGGCCCAGAGAGGGTATGAGGGCTCTGAGCCTCTTCCCACAGCCCATGCACCTCTCACCCTGAGTTACATCCTTTGCAATAAACTGCTGATCCATTAATGGGTTTCCTTGAGCTGCTCTAGCAAATTAATTGAACCTGAGGAGGCCGTGGGCGCCTCTGATCTTTAGCAGTGGGTCAGAAGCAAAGGAGACAAGCTGGACTTGAGATCGTTGTCTGAAGGCATTGCTGTCTTAGCCTGTGGGGTCTGAAGCTGTGTCCAGGGGGATGGTGTCAGAATGGAGTTGAACTGTAGGACACCCAGCTGGTGTTGCAAAATGGCCTGGTGCGGGGGAAACCACACAGATCTGGTGACCAGAAGTGCCAGGGTATTCAGAGGATTTTGTGCAGTGCAGACGAAAATACAAGAGTTTTCCCCTTGCAGAACCATTTCACAAATAAGGAAGCCAAAGAAGAAAAAAACCCAAGTGCTGCAGTCCATGGTCCCAGTCCATGCGGCTGGGGATCATAGACCTGCTGCATTGTTCAGGTACAACATCACATTCCAGAAGTCACAGAATCACGGAAAGAGATGTAAAAAAGACCAGAAGGGCCTCTTACCTGACTCCAAAGGCCCACTGTCTTCATCTGAGGAGGCAAGACCAGCCTGTGATGACAACACAGCCATGAAACCGTCCTTAAATTCCTCGAAGTTAACCTGTGATTTTGAGAAAAGCGGTCAACACTGCTTTCAACAGGCCATATACATAGTACACTGGCCTTTGGGGTTTTCTCAGATGGAAGATCTTATGTTGCCTTCAGCACTGAGGACATTTGTTTTTTCAAATATTTACTTGAGGTTTTAAAAACCTTTTAACCAATTAAGAGTGAATCATAAGCCGTTCACCAAAAAAACACTATCAACAACGCCATAAAAGGGAATTAGATAAGATAGTTAGAAAACAGTGCAGAAAAGAGGCGTCTGATGACCACAAACATTAGCACATAAATATCCATGCCTTCACTACCCACTAAGAAAGAGAACATGCCAGCACCTAGGCTAGTCCTCCACCAAGGTTCCTTTCCTGATTAAATCCCCCGCCCCTACACTGGGGGGAAAAAAAAGCTCTGAACACTCACACATATGTCCTAAGAGTTTCTCTGGCGTATACGCACCTAAGAATGGGATTGCTGGGTCACAGAATATACATTTATATCCTCTTGGCAAATGGAATCTTTTGTCACTATACAACGCTGACCCACTTCAGTTCACTAATGCTTTTTACCCTAGAGACTCGCTTTCTTATGGAGCTTAAAAGTTTTACCCTCTTCAGGGACTACACAAAGCACGTCTGATAATTTGTGTCTGTGTTATCATTTATATTAACTCTGTACAAGATATTTTTGTTTTATATAGCCAATGTTCATTTAGAATTATTCAAATATTTGCCACTTTGTTTTTCGTTTCTTCCTTCATTTCCGACCTTCTGCCTGGGATAGTTTTCCATCTATCTGAAATAGATCTTTGAGACTTACGTTTTGCTTAAGTATGCTGGTGCTAACCTCTTTCAGTGTGATTGTCTGAAATGTTTCCATTTCACTTTCTTTTTTCAGCAAAAACATAATTTATTAAAAGAATATTGGAAATGATCCAGAAGTACTTAAAGAAAATGGGTAAATAAACTGTAATCCAGTCAGACAATGAAAGACGACAACAGGGGAAACAAAAAACACTGACAGACACAATAAATGGACACTGACCTGCACTCTCTGAATACAGACTGCAGACATGATACCGAGTAAAAGAACCAGAGCATGCACTGAGCATGCGCTGTATATATATCCACCTGTATGAAGTTCAGAAACAGGCAAACAAATCTCTGCTGTTCTCATCAAGATAGTGGCAACTGTCGGAGCCAGAGGGACCCCAGGGGCACTTGAGGAGGGATGCTGGGGGCCCAGGGCTGCTTTCAATGGATGTTCAGTGAGCTGCACACTTCCCAACTCTTTTCTCTGCCTGTGCTTCACCTGACGTCACACAGAAAGAAATCAACGCAGGAGATACTTGTAGGTCAAAATGTCACCGGTATGTGCTAGAGAAGCAGGCCTGGGGCTCTAGTTCCAAGCATGCTTCCCACACCTGGCACAGAACTTGAATGAGTACATTTCTACTGCGGCCTCTGAGCACTAAATGCAGCTGTTGGCTGTGGAACGTCTCTGCCTGGGTTATACACTATCAGACCTGAAGGTGGACTACTTATATGTGTGTTTATCTTCTGGCTCCCCAACTAGCATGTGGTCTTATGGCTGACACATTGTAAATACTCAACAAAGGTCTACTGGATGTGTTGGTCTCTATATCCTTCAAAACTCAGCAGAATTCACCTTCTCAAGGAGACATTCTTTCACCTTTTTTCTTCAAAAAAAAAAAAAAATCTATTTATTTTTGGCTGTGTTGGGTCTTCGTTGCTGCAGGCTTTGTCTATTTGTGGCGAGTGGGGACTACTCTTCCTTGTGCTGTATGGACTGACCATTCTAGTAGCTCTCACTGGAAGGTGGGTTTGAATTTGCTAAACTGCTAGTATAACAATGTCTCAAACTTCTTTTTTACGATGATGCATCAATTTCATCAGGTGGATCTATTAATTTATTGTTGTTCAGTCACAAGTCATGCCCAACTTTTTGCGACCCCATGGACTGCAACACACCAGGCCTCCCCTGTCCCTCACCATCTCCCAGAGTTTTCCAAAGTTCATGTCATATCGCTGATGCCATCCAACCATTTCATTCTCTGTTGTCCCCTTCTCCTCCCTACCCTGAATCATTCCTAGCATCAGAGTCTTTTCCAATGAGTTGGCTCTTCCCATCAGTGGCCAGAGTATTGGAGCTTCAGCTTCAGCATCAGTCCTTCCAATGACTATTCAAGGTTGATTTCCTTTAGGGTTGACTGGTTCGATCTCCTTTTGCCTCAAAAATCTTCAGCACCACAATTCAAAACCATCAATTCTTTGCCACTTAGCCTTCTTTATGATCCAACTCTCACATCCTTACATGACTGCTGGAAAAACCACTGCTTTGACTATCTGGACCTTAACTAATCTTAAATTGAAAAGGCTGTGTCCAGACTTTTGCCATGTGGATCAATACTAGAAAGAATATTCTTGCATAGCTTTCATTTCACAGAGATATTGTATTGCTTTCATTTTACCTTCTGAGCTTCTACATATTGTCTAGCACATAATAAGTGCTCAAAAACACTTGTTGAGGGACTTCCCTGGTAGTCCAGTGGCTAAGACTCCAAGTTCCCAATGCAGGGGACCCAGCTCCACTGCTGGTCACGGAACGAGATCTCACATGCCGCAGCTAAGAGATCGAATGCCCCAACTAAAGATCCCGCATGTTGCAGGGAAGGCTGCTGAAGCTAAATAAGTACATATTAGAAAACAACAACAAAAACCTTGACTACCTGGGAGCAGAATGAAATGGCCATTTTGTTTGATCCAGTCTCAGATTTCCTTTGCGTCTCTGATAATACTTATCAGCTTCCCTCTGACCCATCAAACACGTGGGGATTTGGGGATTCTCTGGTGGCTCAGTGGCTAGGCCTCTGCACTCTCACAGCCAAGAGCCCAGCTTCAATCCCTGGTTGGGAACTAAGATCCCACAGGCTGTGTAGAGTTACCGACAACAAAACAAAACAAAACAAAACAGGAGGGAATCTGATGGCTGAGTGTGCTGCTGTTTTATCTGATACCATTTGACTGTGTTTGTGTCCTCTCCCATCACAGCTCACAAAAGGACAGAGGGCCGGGATAAAACACATCAAGGAAAGCAGATAACCTGTTTATGCTGTTTTAACCAGTGTTAATTTTCACAAATGTGCCTTTTACTTACCTAGCCCTCGAATACAATTCTAGGTGATATCAAGAGGGGCTATGACATGAGCGATCAAAATCACACCCGATTTTTTTTTTTTTTTTCTGGCCGACCACGCATGGCTTTGGCATCTTAGTTCACCAGCCAGGGATGGAACAAGTTCCCCCTGCAGTGGAAGCATGGTGTCTTAACCACTGGACCACCAGGACAGTTGCCACACCCGAGTCTGAAGTCCATAAAGAAAAAGCAGTAGAGGGAAAGTGACCAAGCCCGGTGGGGTGGGTGTGTGAGGCAGAGCCCTCCTCGCCCCAGGAGCAGCTCTGCTGGCAGCACCGGCCACACAGGCTCTGGGGGAACTAACAGGAGTCAGACGCACCTAGAAGCTCCCCCAGGGCCACCAGGGAGGGGTTTCAGATTGTTCTTCATTTGTTTCTGCCCAAGAACCAACTCAGGAATCTTTCTAGGCTAGATTTTTTTTCTCATTCAAAATGAGACCACTTTTATTGAATTCTGTGGGGGCGAAATACTCTTCCTTCTAAGGTAAGATGACCAACACAACTGTAGGCACTGCTTTTTTGTTTCCGGTTTGTTTTTTTGTTTCTTTTTTCCCAGACTGTGGGATCTTAATTTCCAAACCAGGGACTGAACAGGGCCCCTGGCAGTGAAAGCCCAGATCCCTAATGACTGGCCCACCAGGGAATTCCCAGGCACTGTTTTAAATGAACATGTCTACCTCCCTGGTGGTCCAGTGGTTAAGAATCCGCTGCAACGTTCAAATCATGTTCAAATGGAGGAAGAAGTCTGAAGTCGAATGTTAACAAGGAGAACAACAAACACATCTCTGATTTTCTTCAAACTTTTCCATTTAAGGAAAAGACAGAAAGGTGAGAAAATTGACACACAAGAAACAGTGTACCAGCAAGTTTCGATTCTGAAGATGCTTAGCCAGAGGGATTCTCTCCTAAGTGTGTTTCTGAACTGTGTCCCATAGACGGGGAAGGTCCCACAGGGGTCACTGCAGGGTTGAGGAACAGAGAAGTCACAGCTGCGGGGCCTCTGGCCGCTCTTCAGCTACAAGGCTCTATGCTTGTCTCCATTTTATGTAACACGGTTCCGGCAGGAGTTGTCTTTTTTAAAAGAAAGGTTCCGTTCTTTGGGAAAAAAAGAAACTTTTTATAGGGTATGAGAGTCATTGATTTAGTCAAAGTTCCTAATTCTACAAAAGAAGTAACAAAGGCCATGTCCTTCTGACTGAGTCCAGAGTCCTAGGAATGTACTTTCTCAGATTAAGGAAAAAACACATAGATTTTTAACTATAATTTAGACAAAATGAACATGTAAAACCTTGTTATACAGTTCAACAATGCTTGTGGTGAGACATGACTTTTGAAGTAAATAATGTGTTTTAAATGCATCAATAAAAATAAATCAATATCAAATTCCTATTTGTCGCAGTCGATACAGTTAATTTAGAAAACATACATATTTTTTAAAGAGAGGACAGGGAACTTGAAGGAGAGAATCTTAAGTTGAATCAAGCAGGACAAAAGTGAAGAGATTCAACCTTAAAAGGATGTTCATTTCCTCTAGATAGAACCTGGCTTGCTAAAATGACTCAACAGTGAATTATCCACATTTTGGGTTATTAAGGACAAAATTTAAAACACACAACAGATCTCTCTTTACTGTTTAGCATACTTCTATCCAGGCTCTCATCATTAGTTGGTATACACAAAAAGCATGAGTGTAATCTCAACTATCATCTCAATCCGGTCAGAAGTTGCAGTTGAACTTCATTTCCTCAGCCTGAAGTTTCAAGGGGAGCACTTATACACCTACCCTCCTCATAAGAAGCGAGATTTACCCAACGGGTGAGTTTGGGAGAAGGAACTAAGAAGTGCTTGCTTGGTTCCCAATCTCTTCTTTGAAAAGATGCATGTGCGCAAAGCACCGTGACCTTGGGTCTGTGGTAGGCAGCCCGCCCCTGGGACAGGGGTCAAGCCTTTCCTTCCTCCTCTTAGGCCTGTGTCTGCGTGGGCAGGTCTCTGACTTGGGATGAAGTGCTTGGAGGCCCGCTGTGACTGCGCAGCTAGAGCACGTCCTCCAGGTTCATAGCTCTCAAGGACGCAACGTAGCTCCAGTGCTGTTGAAGAAACCTTAGATTGCTCTTCTGTGATGGCAAGAAGCCAAATGGGAAAACAGGTTGAGACTGCCTTTAACAAGGGCTGCTTTTCTCTGCATCACCATCATGGAAACACCATCAAAAACCATAAACCCGGGTGCACTGACTGAAATGGACATTTTAATCACAATGATTTCATAATGAAAACTAGTTGCAATTTAAAGACTCCCCTTCATTGCTATCTCAGTCATCATTCATCCAGGTGATGTCAAGACAGAGACAAAACTGAGCTTCATTCACAAGTTTTAAATATTTAACTACAAACTTAGAAACATTCTACAACTGCTCAGCAAGATATGTTTTAGAAATTGAAACCAAAATTCTGTAAGTAAAATAGCAATTAAAGTTGTACGCTTGTACAAGAAAAAAACAAAAAATGTTAACCTAAAACCAGAAATTAATCTTTTGATTATGTATCACAAGTTTGTTTAATTCATAAAAACAATTTATCTAGGATTCCTTCCAATAAAAAACACCCATATGTGGTTAGTGTTTAGATGCCAGTCATTTCCACTTAGGGGTAGAAAAACTGTGGTGGGAGCAGCAGAGCCTGGAAATGATTGTGAACCACTGCCAAAGTGAAATCAATTAGAAAGTCAATCACACATCTGAAAGTACACTTTCGGTTACTAGACAATAAGATTTCATTTCTAAAGTAGAATTTCAATGCAGCATTTCAAGAAATTTAAGAATTTAAGAAGTATCTCTTAAAAACGAGAGATCTACCACAAAAAAATCATTAAATGTCTCCTTGATTATCACAGTTGATTATAGCTTTACTTAGAGTGCATAACTCAAAAAAACACCTCAGAAGTTCACCAAATTAAAAATCAGGATCATTTATATCAGAAATCTGAAACCCAGTGAAAAAAAAAGAAAAGAACTAACCTTGGTCAAGTAAGTCTCCACGCTGTCATTTGAACGGTGTGGAATTGAGGTAGAAAACCCTACAATTGCTCTTGAAAGAAGATTTGCATTGAACCCTGAAGTAGGATTGAAATTTCCAACAGAAGAGGGCTCCAGGACTAGCGTGCTGCTAGGAGTGCTGAGTAAAGATCTCTTCTGCTGTTTCTCCACCTCAAGTTTGGTGCTGATCTCTGCCAGGCGCTCATTAGTCCTGGGGAAGATGGAAAGCACAGATTTCATTCATGTTTCCCTCTGTGACTTGCATTTTGTAAGTTGCCGCACATGAATGGAATTCCCATCACACTGTGTGAACACTGAAAGCAGAGAGCAGACCTGCTGGAAACAGTGACAGATGTGTCCTTGTTCTAAAGAAGCTCACGTGTGTCTGGGCTCCTCAGGTAACAAGTCACAGCTGGGAGAGGAGAGAAAGGGCATCAGAAAGGGAGGTGGGCTCACAGTGACACCTGCTGCCTCTGGAACACGCCCGCCCCCAGGAAACAGTTCAGGGATGAAGAAACAGACCTCCCACAAAACCACGGTCAAGTGCTTCCTCTCACCACCCTTGTACATACGTGTCACTCATGACCTCGGAGAAATTAAGCATTTGGCTCTAAGGAATCACCTCAAGCCACAATCCCAAGGGGAGGATGAGAAAGTCAGTGGGTGAGACTGAAGAGAGCTAAAACAGCCCCAGGAACAATGACAAGTACCCCCTGCTTTTCCAAAGTTCACCTTACTTTACTGCACTTCTACGAAGGGCCTATGTCAGCACCTCTTTTTGATGGGTCAAAATAAATAAATAAATAAGTAAATAAATAAAGATCCAAAGACAAATTTTGGTCTCATTTAAAATGCCAAAACTCTAAACAGCGTTCAGTGTACGTTTTAGAGGGAGAGGCATGGCGCTCCCCATGCAGGGAGACTGGCCCCACTGAGCTCCTTCCCCGGAAGCCACACCCCACATCTCAGCATCAAGTCCCACAGCCCTGAACCCTCTCTGGGAGCACCTGGGCTTCCCTTGTGTATGCTTATTTTGGGCATCGACTAGCAGAACGTGTCCTCGGGTCCCTGCTCCTTTGCTGTATGCTCTCTGGGCTTATGAAAGGCGTCCTAGGAGTGCTCTGCTTTCAGAGGCGGGGAAGCCAGGACTCGGCACTGCAGGTGGGATCTGCCTTTCCAGCCTCCATGCACCCCCTCAGTCAGGTCACCATGCCAGCGTCAGCCACTCTGTGAATTACCCTGCCTTTCACCCCTGGGTGAATGTTCCCCGATTTCACAAGCAATTACCAGGATATCTTATTACTCATTTTTCTTAGGGTGCCCTCTAGCAGTGATTATCTAGTTAGCTTTCACTTCCTACTAACCTCAGGAACCTTGCTCTATAAAAATTAGGCTTCAGACACAAATTAATGGACTGATTAATTAATTAATTAATATTTTCTGTGATTCTGGGTTTTGACTTACTTGTCTAGTTTCTTTTCCAAGGACTTTCTTTTAGTTTCTCTAGGTAGCGTTGCTTATATTTTTCCAACTCTGCTTCATTAGAATCTTCAAAAGTTTTCCTCTTGGAGAGTTCAGATCCCAAGTCTTTAATTCTGAGTTCCATCTGACTTCTTATGGAAGCAATATGCTCCTCTTGGAACTGCTGTAAATTTTCTTCAGATGCTGCTTGTATCTAAGTCAAATTTAAAAAGATACTTTTGTTAATGATTATAACCTGAATATTTGTTCCATTCAGTTTTGAGTCAAGAATTCAGACGGCGATTTTAAATGCGAAAATAAGAAAATTGGAACTTGAAAATAATCATCGTCAAGGTGACATGAATTAAATCTGAATTATAAAATTAATGTGGACTCAATGTTATAGTGGTTATAGTAGTCTCCTGCATTGCAGGCGGATTCTTTACCAACTAGGCGATCAGGGAAGCCCATATTAAAACATTACTAAAGCAAACTGTTGTTGTCATAAGCCCATATATTTATCACTACCCCCACCCATGCTTTCCTGTCTCTTGAAATGTTCCCTGCAGATCAACTTGACAATTCAAACACAGAAATACTTTCAAGTTTCAAGAACTATCTTTTCAAGGCCCAAGGGGTAAGACACCACAATTCAGCCTGTTTCTCTCTGATCCTCTCTAGCACTTTTACACAGGCACAGGTACCAAAGAAACATAACACTTGTTGGGAGACTGGGACTCACACACGCCACACTACACACTATTGTTTCTAAAATAGATAACTAAGGAGGACCAACTCTGTAGCACAGGGAACTCAACACTCTGTAACAGCCCATATGGAAAAAGTGTTTTTATAAAGAGCGGATATACATATATACACATAAGTGATTCACTTTGCTGCACCCCTGACACTAACACAGTATTCTAAACCAACTCTACTCTCTAAACTTCTTCTCCCGAGAAGAACGGAAGGAAGAGACACAAACATTTGGCTATAGACTGACCTGGCATTATGCAGCAATTTTTAGATAAAACTCACCTCGGAACCCAAAGTGTAGGGTAGGAAAATCAGGATATTGTCACCGTCTTCAAATTAAAAACAATAAGCAGCCCGGTGGCGGCAGGACGCACGCACCGGCCAAGCCCACCGCTGGAGCCCCCGGGCATTCTCTGGGCGCCCCGCCGGACCCACGCGGAAGGGGCCCGGGATCGACCGCCAGCTGCGTGCCCCTCAGGCCAGATGGTGACCGCCTGCCCTCCCGCCTCCCAGGGCCCCATTTCCGGCTCACACGCCCTCCTTCGCTGCAGGCCTGGCTCACAACGCCCCGAGGCGCCGGCCCGCGTGTCCCACTGACAGAGCCCCTTATCCAGCTCACACGCCCCCCGCCCCCCTCCCCGGGCCTCCCGCCACGCGCCCGCCCGGTTCGCCGCTCACACGCTGCCGGCTCACGCTCCCCGCTCACACGCGCCCCTCTCCCCGCCCCGCGCCAGCCAAGTTCGCCGCTCACACACGCTGCCGGCTCACGCTCCCCGCTCACACGCACCCTTCTCCCCGCCCCCCGCCGGCCCGCCTCGCCGCTCACACGCTGCCGGCTCACGCTCCCAGCTCACACGCACCCCTCTCCCCGCCGACCCGGGTCCCGGTCTCACGCTGCCGGCTCACGCTCCCCGCTCACACGCGCCCCTGTCCCCGCTCCCCGCCGGCCCGGCTCGTCGCTCACACGCTGCCGGCTCACGCTCCCCGCTCACACGCACCCCTCTTCCCGCTCCTCGCCGGCCCGGCTCCCGCTCACACGCTGCCGGCTCACGCTCCCCGCTCACACGCACCTCTCTTCCCGCTCCCCGCCGGCCCGGCTGGCCGCTCACACGCACCCCGCTCCCCGCCGGCCCGGCTCGCCGCTCACACGCTGCCGGCTCACGCTCCCCGCTCACACGCACCCCTCTCCCCGCCCCCTGCCGGCCCGGCTCCCGCTCACACGCTGCCGGCTCACGCTCCCGGCTCCCCGCCGGCCCGGCTCGCCGCTCACACGCCGCCCTCGCCCCAGTGCGCCAGGCCGCGCTCCCCGCTCTCACGACCCCCCCGACGCCGGCACGTGCTCCCCGGCCGCACGCCCCACGCGCAGGCGCACGTCAGGCTCGCCGCCCACACAACCCCCGCCCCCAGGCGCCGGCCGGTGCTCGCCGCTCACACGCAGCCGGCTCACGCTCCCTGCTCACACGCACCTCTCTTCCCGCTCCCCGCCGGCCCGGCTCCCGGTCACACGCACCCCTACGGCCCCAGTGGGCCGGGCAGCGCTCTCCGCTCTCACGACCCCCGACGCCGGCACGCGCTCCCCGGCCGCACGCCCCCCGCGCAGGCGCACTCCCGGCTTGCCGCTCACACAACCCCCGCCCCCAGGCTCGGCGAGCGTGCTCGCCGCTCACACGCCCCCCGCGCGCCGCCGACGCTCTCAGAGGCCCAGCCTAAGTTCCCCGCCTGGCGCCTGCGCCAGGGTCTGCGAGAAGGCCATGGAGCCGGCCATGGAGCCGGCCCTGGAGCCGCCCCGCGCGGCCGAGGGAACGCTGCCTGAGGCGGGGCGGCGTGAGGGCAGAGGCGAGCGGGCGCCTCCCGGGCCGCTGCTCTGGGGCTGCGCAGCCGCGAGCGGGATGGCGGGTGTGCCTGTGGCTCCACTCCGTGGCTGTGGGCAGGTCGGTTTCGGCAGCTTCCCGCGCGCGCGGGCGTCGCCGCCACTGCCTCTGCGCCCCCAGCTGCCCTCTGTCCTCGAAGCCTCTGTGCGCGCCGGCTCCGGTGGGCGTCTCGCCCCGGTGACGCGCGGAGAGACCAGGTGATGGGATGCTGGAGCTCAGGTGAGAGTTACACTGGGGAGGTGGGGACAGGGTAGCTCGGAGTTAGGGCCGCGCCCTGAGGGCTGCGGTGAGCGTAGCCCCACCGGGGAGCGGGCCATGCAAACACCCTCCCCTCCCCGCCTGGGAAGGGCGGGCAGCAAGGGGGCTCTGGAGCCTGAGGTTCGCTCTTACACAAGGCATTTCAGAGAAGCCATGGGATTACTCTGTGGCTAGATAGCTGTCGCAGCTCTTATGGCTCATCTGGTCAAGAATCTGCCTGCAATGTGGGAGACCTGGATTCAACCCCTGGGTTGGGAAGATCCCCTGGAGAAGGGAAAGGCTACTCACTCCACTATTCTGGCATGGACTGTCCCAAAGAGTCAGACTTTGCAAAGAGTCAGAGTGAGCGACTTTCACTTCACTAATTAAGGTGCTTCCCCACTGATGATGGGGCTTCCCTCATAGCTCAGTCGGTAAAGAATCTGCCTGCAGTGCAGGAGACCCGGGTTCGATTCTTTGGTTGGGACGCTCCTCTGGAAAAAGAAATGGCAACGCACTCCAGTATTCCTGCCTGGAGAATCCCATGGACAGAGGTGCCTGGCGCTCTACAGTCCATGGGCTTGCCAGAGTGGGACACGATTTAGGGACTAAACCACCACGTAGCACTTTGGGGAATGGATAGGATAGAAGAAAGGCTGGTTCTTGGTGGGTTAGAATAGACAGCAGGAGAGATGGATGTGGTCAGCAGCCCGGTCGGAGGTCGCTGAACACCGTGTCCTGAGACGACAGGTCTTGTAGGTGAAGGAGTCTTTTGGGCCTAGAAAAGAGAACAACAGTCTCAAGGGCCCCTTGCTGAATCATCTAACTTTGGAGAAAACAAAGCATAACTTTAGTTCCATCCGGATGCTCCAGGCCAGCTGCATCTATCTGGGACTTATCACCCCCTGTCCGGAAACCTACCACCCCCTACACCCGCCCAGAAGACTTATCACCCCCTGCCCAACTACAAGTGTCATCTCAACAAAAGAATACTCAAAATATCCCGCCTGATTGACGTTTCCCTTATCGCTTCCACAAACCTCCCTATAAGTATGAAGCCTCCTTGATTCCTTTCGGCGCTCAGCCTGGTCATTAGGCCGACTGTCGCCCCTCCTTGCCTGAATAAAGGTAACCTACTTCTGTTGAGGTCGTCTTTCCTTTTCTGCCTCGCCGGAACTGTACCTTACAGTAGGTACAAGGACAGGGGTGGAGGTGAGAGGAGTAGCAGGGGAGGGGAGGGACCGCGTCTCTGGAGGCTTTTCTCAGGTAGCAGAGGAAACATCTGGCAGTCAGCAGGAAGAGCCTTTGGGTACGGTGAGTCTTGTTTTGAACATCCAAGAGCACTTAGTCTGACCCTTGGGCCATTTAACAGATGGGGAAGCTGAGCCACTGGAATTACGCGTCAAGTTAAAGGGCGTGTCTGAACTTGCAGCTGTTGGAAGCAGAGCCCCAACTTGAACAGTTTTCTTCGGTTGCAGTCTGTTATTCTTGCAACTTCAGGCAGTTACCTTATCTAAAAAGTTAGGAGACCACAGTGGGAGGTTCCCTGGAGCCCTAGAACTCAGAGGGCTTATTGTTCAGTCCCTAAGTCATGCCCCAGTCTTTATGGCCGCATGTATTTTGGCACGACACCAGGCTTCCCTGTTCTTCCCTGTCCCTCTGAGTTTGCTCAAATTCATTTCCACTGGGTCAGTGATGTCATCCAACCATCTCACCCTCTGTAGCCCCCTTCTCCTTCGTCATATCCTGAATCTTTCCCAGCATCAGGGTCTTTTCCAATGAGTCAGGTCTTTACATCAGGTGGCCAAAGTATTGGAGCTTCAGCATCAGCATCGGTCCTTCCAAGGAATATTCAGGGTTGATTTCCTTTAGGATTGACTGGATTGATTTCCTTGCTGTCCAAGGGACTCTCGAGAGACTTCTCTAACACTACAGTTCAAAAGCATCAATTCTTCGGTGCTCAGCCTTCTTTATGGTCCAACTCTCATATCCGTACATGACTCCTGGAGAAACCATAGCTTTGATTATAGGGACTTCTGTCTGCAAAGTGGTATCTCTGCTTTTTAAAGCCCTCTCTAGGCTTGTCATAGCTTTTCTTCCAAGGAGCCAGGGTCTTTAAATTTCATCGCTGCTGTCACCATCCGCAATGATTTAGGAGCCCAAGAAAATAAATTCTGCCACTGTTTTCATTTTTTCCCCATCTATTTGCTGTGAAGCGATGGGACCGGATACCATGATCTTAGTTTTTGAATGTGGAGTTCTAAGCCAGATGTTTGAGAGGGGTGGAGGCTTTCCAATAAGTCCCCACTAGGGTGGGAAGACTAGATCACACGGGGAGAAAGGAGCGCAAAGGCGCAGACACTGCCCACAGGTGCTGGCTTTTCAGCCTGTGAGTCCAACTGTCTGTTTGGCTCAGACTTGAAGTGTTGGTTTCCCACTTTGGGAAGTGGCAGGGTGGAGGGGGGGAATCAGGGGTGAACTTACAAGTGTAAAATCACTGGCTTTTCTGGGTCTTAGAGGGCGTCGGTGCACCTTTTCCTGCAGTCCTGGCTGCCTTTGGGGGCTGGCCACTGGGACAGCTGAGCTGGGTTAGACTAAGAATTGGTCTTGATCTGATTGACCCCTCACACCCTGGACCCACACGTGCTTTCGAGAATCATTCCTCCGTGGCAGATGGTAGCTGGTTGAGAGCAGAGACTCTGCCTTTTTCATTCCGGAATCCCTCATGGTTAGGTGCTGTGTTTGGCAGATTGGAATGATGCCCTCTGTATCTGCAGAACTGATAACCAGTTGAGTCTTTAGGAAAACTATCTTGAGTTCCCAGGGGCTTACAGCTGGAGGTGGGAGCACAAAATGATGCAATTCCCAGTGTGAATTTTAACAGTTTAAGTCTTAAAAAAATAAAAATTTAAATCTGGAAACTCGGTTGTATCTTTGCAAGTTTATTTCATACTTGTCTTTTGTATACCTGCTGATCTAATCGTGCAAGAGTTTCAGCTGTCCCTTAAAATAATATTTGTGGGAAAAGGAATATTGAATTGAATTCTAGTAAAGCAGACTTTTCCATGATATCTTTCTAACCAGTTGATGACAGAGGAGGTAGAAGTCAAGCTTTCATTTTTCATTAGAAATCATTTCTTACATCCAAGCTGCATTAAATAGTGTAATTTTATAATTATACCCGTAGTGCTAAAGCACTTTTTTTTTTGCCAATGCATTTATTTTGGCTCTAACAGTAAATGGGTTGCTTATCGTTGTTTTGAGATTTTTTTTTTTTTCTTTTGGTTGTCATTGTTATAGCACTATTGGGTGTTCATTTTTTTTTTTTCCATAAAATTTTTAATTGAAATATAGTTTATTTACAGTGTTTCAGGTGTAGGTGTTGCTTGTTCACAGACATTGTGTACCATTTATGAATTTTATAATTCTCATGTTTTTATCCTTCCAAGGAAAGTTGTTTTAGAAATTTGCCAAAGTAGATAGCAGAAAAACTCCTTTGACCTTTCTGTTTTCTATTCTAGCAATGTGTAAGTTTTTTTGGGGGGTGGGGGTGGGTAGTAACCTTTTAAGATCCTTTTCCAATAAATAAGTCTTTTACCTGCTTTTGTCATGTGTTATTACTTCTGTAGACTATTGGCTTTTTGTCATTAGTTTTATTGAGGTATGATTTATGTACAACACAGTACACATTTTACTAGAGTTTTGACAAATGTATACAATCCTTGTAACCAGCAACCCAACCAAGATGTCTGCCATCCCAAGGATTCCCTTTTCTCTTTGTGGCACTGGCTACCTCCCACCTGCAGCCTGAGGCAGCCAAGGATTTTCTTTCCCTTACAGATTATATTTGTCTTTTTTATTGTATTTCTGGAGTCAGCATGCCGGCAATTGCAAACTTTTCTGTGCAGGGCCAGTTAGAAGCATACAGTGTGTACTCCTTTCTGTCTGACTTCTCAGTACAGTGTCTTCAAGATTATCCTCAATGACCGTGTTGATTGTGTATTTTGTTAGTAAGTCATTCCTTTTTATTGGTTTTAATTGTGGTAAACGATGCAAAACTTAAATGTTGCCATCTCTAACCATTCTTCTGTGTCCACTTCAGTGGCATTAATTATATTCACATTGTTGTGCAACCATCACCTCTATTTCCAAAGCTTTTTCGTAACCCCAAATGAACTCTATAGCTTTTAAGCAGTAATTACCCACTCTTCTATGCCCTCAGCCTGGTAGCCTCCAATCTACTTTGTTTCTATGAGTTTGCCTATTCTAGACATTTCAGATAAGTTGCATCATACAATATTTGTCCTTTTGTGTCTGGCTTATTTCACTAAGCAGTGATTTCAAAGTTCATGTTGTTGTATGTATCAGCACTTTTTTTTTTTTTGGACTGAGCAATATTCCATTGAATAGACATACTTTGTATGAACATAGGTGTTCAGTTCTCTTGAGTGTATACCTAGAAGAGGAATTGCTGGATAATGTGGGAATTCGAAATTTGACTTTTTGTGGACCCACAAGACTGTTTTCTATAGGGCTGTACCATTTTACATTCCTACCTGCATTGGACAAGGGTTCCAGTTCCTCCCCATCCTCTGCAACACTTGTCATTATAGCCATGTTAGTAGGTGTGGAAGGACTGTTGGTTTTTCATAAGGTACATAAGCATAGAGTATTGCTACAAACTTGGTGGGGGAATTAGGGAGTGTAATTTTATATGTTCCAGGCGGATGGACTGAGGCAAGTTCTGGAGGAGATGAAAGTTTTATACGAGCAAAACCTACCTGATGTAAGTTGGTAAGTTGATATTCTTTTTTTTTTTAATGCAAAAACAAGTATTTTATTTTGGCAGCACTAAAAGAAAAAAAAAAATCACTGTATTTCTACATTGAGGTGAAAAGTGTTTAAACTTTCTTATCAGTCAAATACATTCCAAAAGAAAGTATGTTCTATGCAGGTTCCAGAGCACAGGCAATTCTTAACACAATAATACAGGAATCTTTAATACTGAAAATGACTCTGTTCTGACAGGGTGTTTAACAAACATAACTTTCTAATTATAAAACCACTGAAGCAACCTCTTCCTAGTTACTGTGTCAAGAGTGAAGCTGGGCTTGTACATTAATACTCTTAATTTCACTGTAATACTTTTTACTGATATGACGATTTTAAATAAATTTTGCTGTACTTAAAATAAGTCTTGAAAGTGGAAAGGTGTACAAAGTTCCAGATAAAAAGATTAATAGATGCAATTTAAATAGTTTCCCCTCTTCTCTCTTATCAATTAACGATAATTTTACCTCTAGCAGATACATACTGAACTTTAAAACGCAATTCTCAAAATGAAAACTTGCATTTTAAATCTTAGGCATAAACAGAAAAGATGACTATATTTGGACAACTTTTACAAGAATTTTGTTGTTGTAGTAAAGCAGAAACCAGTTCCTAAACCTTTTTATTCAATTGTATATCCTATTTGAACAAATATCAAAAATAGAAGACTGTTACTACTTTTGCTTTTATAATTCTGATTTTGTTTTGTTTTTTTTCTTACTGCAGTCTTCTATAACTTTTACAGAGTTCATGGTCCCTAATATCTCCCCACCCTCCATTTTTCCTAGGTGGGGAAAGGGCTGTCATAAACTTCTCACTGATAGTTAGAGTTTCTGGAAACAGGTACTGTTTGTTATTATTTAAGAGTGACTCAAGTTGGGCACTCTGGGTGGCTGGTCTACAAGTTTTTTGGTGATGCATACCACAGTCTCCAGCATGAAAAATCCTAGGAACTTGAGGAACCAGCACTTTCCAGAATTTTGGAAGACAAGATACAGTCAAATATTGAAGGGTCCAGTCCCAGTTATAATCATCATAAGTACAGAAAGTGTCTGTGCACTCAATCAGCTTCTGATAGGCTTCCCGGGTCAGGGCCAGACCCATATTGTGCTCTGTGGATTTCCACGTTTTCACATCTACCTTGTCAGCCACGTCATAGAAATTTCGAATGGCAGTATAGGTCCCCAGGGAGAGAACATCACACTCGGGGCACTCTAGCTGCTTTAATTTCCACATCTTTTTGAAGACATGGTAAAAGTCTGGGGCTAAGTAGTGATCCTCCTCTAGGAAAAGTATGAGGCCAGCACAGTCTCGAAGGACTTTGACCCTCTCCCATACAAAATGCAGCTTCCACCACCAGTGGTGTTTGGTTTGGGAGAACTTGGCCTCTCTATAATGGCCGAAGGAGTCGGGCTATTCAGCATTAATGCATCCCATCCGCAAAGCTGCATTCTTCTCCACGTCTCTGGGGCAATCTCTAGGGTCAGTGCCCGGGAACTCGTTAGGGTACAACTGAATGCTGAAAGGAAAGAACACCTGCAGAACTGGACAGAAATCCACCCCAGCAATCAGCTGATTGATTTCGGTCGACCAGAAGTCATGGCTAAAGATGACGAGGACGTCGTCAATTCCCTGGGCTTTTCGAAGTGAGTCCAGCAGCAGTTTGAGGTATTCGGGCCGGTTGTGCACCTGGACCACCAGCGCCAGCTCTCGGGGTGGGGGGGTCCAGGAGCCGGCCTTATCTACATTCCTCAGCGTCTGGTCAAAGTTCAGCTGGTACACCAGGGACCGGTACCGCAGCGTCAGATTGTCCACCTCGGGCTGCGGGGCAGCGGCGACCAGCGGAGCCGCCGACTCGTTGGAGCCCTGGCGGATGCCCACCGACACGGCGAGCTGGTCCCCGGCCCGGGCGCCCGCACCCCGCGCGGGATCGACGTCCAGCAGCGGCGGGGCGAGGGCCTCGTTCTTCCTTTGTCGCCCATTGCTGCTCCAGAGGACGAAGCCGCAGGCGGCCACCACGAGCATCAAGATCAGCACCTTCCGCTTATAGATGCGGAACCTCATGGTCTCCGGGGCCGGGAGCGCGGGCGGGCGGGCGGCCGGGCGCGGAAAGGAGCTAGCAGCTCCGGCAGGGAAGGGGCGGGCGGGCGGCGACCGTGGCGGTGGCCTGCAGCAGTCGGAACTGGCCCCCGCGGCTGCCCTCGCTAACTCATCCCCGGCCCCGGGGGTACGGGGACCCGCAGGTTTTCAGCTCCCCCGCGCCGCCCCGGCTCCACACATCTTCACCTGGCAACTGCAGCTCGGGCAGCGGCCCCGCCGCTAGGAGCCGCGGCACGGCGTCGCTTCGGTCCTCTCCATTCGGCACCGGCCCGGGAAGAAGCCCGACGCGGCCCCACTGTACTTCGGCTCCGTTACCTGCGCCTCCAGCGGCCCTGCGTCCTCCGCGCTCTCATCTCTACGCGGCCCCGGACCGGTAAGTTGATATTCTAAAACAGTTTAAGAAATATGATATTGATGTCAGATCATCTTAACATTAGTTTTTAAATATGTTTTCTTCTTTTTAATTCTCTGTGAGCCTGATCATACCCTAGCTATACAGAAGTAGAAGGATTTGTGTTCATGATTGTTTTGTCTCTAGGGACCAAATAGTGCTTGGCACATGGTAGGTGTTCAATAAATACTTCTCGTTTGACTGGTATGACTTGAGCGGAATTAGGGTGGATCCAAGAGAGATGACACAAGAGCAAGTAGCAGACCTGACAAGTGAAGTGTATTGTTTCGCGGCTTGTTTTCCTCAGGTGAGGCCTTAGTGGGTTTAAAGGGAGAACAGGCAGTTTGCAAATTTAGCAGGAGTAGCAGTGACTTCCGAACGCTTGAGTGAAGTGGGCTGGGAACTCCTGCTGCAGAACACTACAGCTTGGTAGGTTAGAGGGCTCTGGAGTTGCGGACTGTTGTGAGCCAAGCATGGGAGTGGGCACAGAGGAGAGTTTGAGCTGAATGACAGACTTCAGAGGACCTGTGATTGGGTGAAGAATAAGACACAAGACTACTGACTGCTGGAGGAAAACTGAGTTATTGAGAGCTCATCCTGGAGAGAAGTAAGTCTGCAACTTGAGATTTCGTCCCTGGCCTTGTTCGGTAGTGTTTTCACCAGTTAGTTGGGCGTAGAAATCAGTAGCGTGCTGTTAGGGTGTGTGGAGGACACAGAACAGTAGGAACACTTTGCAGTGACTGTTTAAGGATAGATGCTGATGAACGAGGAACTGATGTGCAAGAGGTCTGCAGTAAATGTAAGGGAAATGGAAAGTCCTGCACTCAGGTTCCCAAGTCCTTCATTTGTTCCTGCAACAGATATGCACTCAGCAGTTATGAGCTGATAAAGGGCTCTGGTGTTTCCGTTGTAAACAGCAGAATCAAGAGGTTTGCCCCCATGGCCCTCAACAGTGTCATGCAGAAGGCAGGTGTTAAATGCAGGTAAAGCGGGTCAGAGTACGTGCCGTGAAGGAAAACACCACACTTGGAGAGAGTGTCATGCACTCAAAATATTGGTAGATGGAGAAATTCGGGAAATTCTCTCCGAGGAAGAGACTCTTCAGCTGGAGCCTGAAGAAGCGGGTTTTAGCGAGGAGGTAACTGTGGGCAGAGAGCATTGTAGTTGGACGAAACAGCATGTGCAAAGGCCCTGAGTCTTTAAAGAGGGTGGGATGCCCAGGGATCTGGGCATTCCCAAAGACCAGTGTGGCTGGAACTTAGTGAGCAGGTTGAGGGTAACACCAAGGGAGATTACTAAGCATGTGGGGCTGGTGGTGGCATGTTTGTGTTGTAAGGACGACCCTGGCCGCCATGTGGATAGTGGATGGTGGAATCGAGAGGGAGGATGGTGGTCATGCAGGTGACAGGAGAGGTGAGTCAGACTAGGAGAAAGGAGAACAGTTTACACACCTGTTTAGGAGGTGACTGAACAGGCCTTGGTCCAGCAAGGGAATTATTTTCTGGTATTCGTACCATGGGGAAAATCAGGATCCAAAATTCTGTGCCCTATCCTCCTAGTTTGGTTCTGGGCAGGATGCCACTATTACCAGTTTCTGGTTAAAATTCTTTGTCAGAAGAAATGTATCCCTATTTAATTGCTCCCATGGACATGTGATTTTTTTAAGGACGTTCTTGTGTACTGAATCAAGTACTTTGACGTTAAGTTGGGTGTAGTTTATTTGTGGTATTCATTATAATCAAGAGCACATTGTAAGCAGTGTGGAAAATAAATCGAACGTTTGTAGAGTGGCAGAAGTCTCTAGAACAGGTCTGGAAGACATGGTACATCTATGTACATGGTACAGATCTAGAAGACACGGGACATATATTTTGCCTGTATTTTCAGGGCCTAGAGCAGACACATATGTTTTGTATTTATCTGTTTCCTTTTAACACTCCAACGTAGATATTTATTAATTGTGTACATCTGGTTTTGTTTTGTTTTCTTTTTTTTTGTTGTTGTTTTCTTTTCAATTGTGGTTAAGATACACACCAGGTATCTCAGTGGTAAAGAATCTAACTGCCAGTGCAGGAGATGCATTCCATGGGACGGGAATGATCAAACATGGTCACAACAGAGGCAGAGAGAGATGGACTTAAAGAATAGACACTGAAGGAAAGTATTCTGCAAGGAAAAATTAGGTTAACAGTAAAAAAAAGCAAAAAAAATGGGGGAGGAAAAGAAAGCAGAGAGAGACATTCCTAGTCAAGTACAAACTTAAGGGAATAAAATAAGCATAATAAGGCTTGTGGAAAAACACGCACAAATAAAATGTATATACAATAGATCAGTAATACATCAGTATTCTTAAGGATATACTATGAACAAAGCCTCTGTTTTATATGCTTTTATTAATATATAAATTACACATCTATACTGTTCTGCAAATTTTATGAAAATATCAACATACGTTGTCTATAAAACATATACTTAAGAAAGAGGCTTTTGTTCATAATATATCCCTAATATAGCGATCTGTATTACTCCAAAACTTTTGCTTATAAATACTACCGTATTAAAGTTGAATATTGCCACTGTAAAAAGTGTCATTTGATTAGCCACACATGGTCATCTGTCACTACCTGAATGTTGTAAAGTATTCCATGAGAGAGAGAAAAATTGATTAAGAAATATTCCTGACTATTCACTGGGAAAAAGAACTGGTAATCAAAATTCTGAGGAGAATGTATGGCTTGAAAAGAAACATTTAATGGAACAGAAGATGGGGCAAAAAAGGTCAAAAATTTTCACCTAAATTTCTCATCTCACAACCAGTGGACAGTGAAAAAAATACTGTAACCTTTCACTTTTCACATATTTCTTATTTATTTCCTTGTTATGCAGGACCCCCTTCCTCAACATAACACAACTGAACTATATTACCTGTAACATTACATAGGATATGGTTTGTCTCTTCATTTATTCACATTCAATAACTATTAACACGGTTCTTACACTCGAGACCTATGCTACCTGCTCCAGGAGATGCACAACTGTTTCCTGAACCCCACTAGCTTACACTGACACGGGGCTCTAAGATGAACACTTAAATCACAATAACACAAAAGGTCTGAAATCTGAAGGCTTAGAATGTGACACAGGACACGGGGTAGGTCTTTTTAAAAATACAATAGAAAAAAAAATCCCGAGTTGCAGTTTTATCTCACGGTTATTAAAAGTCTCTGCTTCTATGAAGGGAAAGTCGATCAGTCGTGTCCGAATCTTTGCAACTCCATGGACTCTACGGTCCATGGAATTCTCCAAGCCAGAATACTGGAGTGGGCAGCTGTTCTCCAGGGGATCTTCCCAACCCAGGGATCGAACCCAGGTCTCCACCATTGTAGGCAGATTCTTGACTGTCTGAGTATTGCACTGTGAGTATTGCAAAAGTCATGTCCTTATGGTTTAAAATTCACAGTAACAGTCTTTATCCTTGACCAAAATTCATAGTTCCTTCATTGTGGGAAAGCTTTTCCAATACAATTTTCCTGTCACTCTATTTTCCAGCCCGTTGTTTTCTTCACCCCACTTTCATTATTCACCAAAGTTAAAAATGAACAAAAAAAACACCAGTCATATTTCTATAAAATAGTTTGCTCTGAAGAACGTTCCATTATAAACATAAAACAGAGAGAGGGACACCATTGCTGAATTTAAGAGTAAATACTACATGAAGATAAATTCAGAGTACGGAAACTGATTTCACAAGAGTGCACTGTACCTTGGTCTCAAAATCTAAGACTTCATCATCTGACGGAGGCCATGAGTCAGCACCAGGTTTGTTGGAAAACCTTTAGAGCATAAACATACAACAAAAATGAGTGAGTTCATTTCTTTAAATGAAGAAAAAAAAAGCAAGTGAACGTCTGGCTATCTATGCAGTAAACGAAGTTTCTTGACATAATTAAAATTTGGCCTCTGTTTTCAAACATTTTTTTTTTTAGATATTTTGATGTGGACCATTTTTAAAGTCTTTATTGAATTTGTTGCCATGTTGCTTCTGTCTTATGTTTTGGCTCTTTGACCCCAAGGCATGTGGGATCTCAGTTCCTCTGACTGGAGATTGAACGCACACCACCGGCATTGGAAGAAGTCTTATTAACCATCTTAACCACTGCACCCCCAGAGAAGTCTCCAAAAAAGATGTTAGTTACCTATTTCTGCTTCCATCTCTCCCAACCTATGACATATCTAGGGAAGACTCATTCTTAGTTTCCATTAACAAAGACTGACAGCCAATATATTGGCAGAGCCTGAAAATAATATGTTTTCACCAAGTCCTAATAGCTGAACTGAAAATCTAATTGATGCACTGACATAACTTTTGTTTGCCCAAAGTGGAATAAACCTGATGACTTAAAGCAGAAGGATATGCTGTTCCTTCTCCATTGTCTGTCCCTGGTTCAGAGACTAATCTGTGTCCATCAAAAATGGCAGTCTTGGTCCCTCAGCAGGGGAATCACTTATGGAGAAGGCCCCATTCCTCCCTTTACTGTAAAGGGGATACAGGAGTCCCCCGCAATGTCTAAAACTGAAAATGGACACAAGTCAAAGAACTAATTTATATGTTTCACTTATATGCTACACTGGTACTTCTCAATTTCTGCTGAGGGACACGAGAGTGGATGCTGGAGTCAGGCAGGCCAGCTGTCAAATCACAGGTCAACTCATTTTAACCATGGAATCATGGGTCAATTCATCAACCTCCCGAACCACAGTTGCCTAATTAAGCAAAGCAGGACACAGTGGTTTACGACACTGCTCTGGTGACTCCATGAGGTCACAGATGTTACGCACATGATGCAGTCTCTGACCCAGAGCAGGACGCTCAACAAACAGTAGCTTCTCTTCTCTGTGTGTTCTCCTAGTAACACATACAAGTTTTAAGAATCCATCAAATCCTACCTGCTTAAAGAGTCTTCTTCAGAACTCGTATCCACTAGTAAAGAAAAAAGGAAGACACATTTTAAATCAACAAAAGAAAAATACAGACTATTAAAACCTCAAGACTGATGTTTTGTTTAAAAGTATTCCTTTGGAACCACACCTGGAGACCACACTAGAGGGAATAGTGATTGTACTATACTCATGGGCCATTAATGCCTGAGAACCACTCCTCTCCTTTATGGTCATCAAAGGCAGAACAGAAAAAGAAAGAACTGCTGATACAAGGACCATAATGCTAACCAACCTCTAGGAGACTGACAGAAAATGATACTACACCGTTAATAGAATCAGTACTATAAACTGACAATAGCACACTTGAACAGTACAGGATTTCTGGACTTCCATTCCCTGGAGCAGTGAACAGAGCCTACAGGTGTCTTGCTGGGACATAACACAAATTCTCTGGCTCTTCAGTTCAGGATGAAAATGCCCTATCACAAGGAAGCATGGTCTAGAGGCGCTGAACTTCAGAGCGTGGTAAAACATAGGAAACAAAGTCTTCCTGGCCCTCTTTCCAAATGCAAGAGAAGTATGAAAGATGTAGTGATTCCAGGTTTAGCAAGGATAATCTCTTGACAGGGAGGTGGGGGAGGGTAAATGGGTAAAGGGGGTCAACTGGGTGGTGAGGATGGGGACTGGACTTGTAGTGGTGAGCATGCTGCAGGGTACACGGAGGCTGAGCATTTTTAATGTTTTAAATATCTATGTGTACATACTAATAAATGTGAAAAGGATAATCTCTTGAGACTATCACCTTCCATTGTTCAAGAGTATCTGGACCACCTAGAGCAGGATGGTCCAAACAGTGCTGTGTTCTACTGAGGGCTATCATTACATCAATCCTCCCCATTATATGGCAAAGGTTGGTAGAAATCATGCTTTTTCAGCTTGGAAGGCATTCGTCATCAGACCCTAAGCTGATGAATAAGGGGAGGGAGGGAAGGAGAGAGGAAGCTATGGACTCTGGTGCTGTTGGACAACGTTTCACGTGTGTCGTCATGATCTGATGCTGGAGGGATGACTCACGTGCAGTGACTCCACGGGGAGGGGAGCGCTGCAACCTCGAGCCTGGAGGGCAGGGGCAGTGACGTTTACATGTCTGCACCCTGTGACCCAGAACAAGGCTTAGGACACAAAAGACACTGGAAAGTTATCTCTTTGGTGAACAAATGAACAAATAAACAAGAATGTCTTCTTTGAAAAGTCTGTTTCAAAAACTATAGAAATTAACCAGGGACAACTCTATTCTATTCTGAGCATACTGAAGACCAAGACTCTATGTCATCTCTGTATCTCCTCTAACGTGTAAAACCAACCTAGAGAAGTTCTTTGGTGGATGTTTTTGCTGTTTAGTCACTGAGTCGTGTCTGCCTCTCTGTGACCCGATGGACTGTAGCTCACCAGGCTCTTCTGTCCATGGGACTCCCCAGGCAAGAATACTGGAGTGGGTTGCCATTTCCTTCTCCAGGAGCTCTTCCCGATCCAGGGCTGGAACCCGTACCTCTGGCATTGACAGGCGGATTCCTTACTGCTGAGCCCCCTGGGAAGCCCCCTTTGATTAGACAGAGGTGAACTAGGTTTAAAGGTGTTCTCAGACAGCTTGTACAATGTGCTAGATGCCACATCGAGGGGACATGGTGGTGTTTTTGCTCATGTGAACTGTGTTGGTTCTTTTATTAGAATCTGCAGAGTCCCAAGTTGATCTATTTGAAAATCTATTATGATCATCTTTTAAATAATGGCAACAGAACATGGTGTTCTTACAAAACTATACTATCATGACAAGTATCCAACACACAGAAGAAAACATCTGGTTCTAATGAAGTCAACCTATCTCACTCTTTTTGGATCTGTGAGGAATAAAATTGGTAATAGAGACCTTGTTCATACAATAGGCAAAATAACTGGTGCTTCTCAACTAGGCATCGCTTTTCTGATCTGTACTATTGGAAGGTATCTTCCGAAAGTAATCTCTTCCTGGTATGCTGCACACTGGTTCAGCACTGCAGCTCTTCTTGTTTATCACTTATCCTACCAGAAAGGGACTGTTGAGGTTCCCAGTTTAAACGATGGTAACTTTTTTAATGAGACCAATCACTACACAGTAAGTAATAACTACTCATTCACTAAATGCAAACTATTTGTAAAAATTAAAGCTCCACTTTTATAAGAAGTCAATTTGCTATAATAGGATTACAGATGAAATATATATCATACTAACTCAAACATTTTTTGTAATGTACATAAAAATCTAATACAGGATTTTAGGGGCTGTAATTAAATACATGGAATGCTTTTCAGACAATACTGTCTCTGATGTTAAATTACCTACAATTAACTTCTTTAACAATTCTGAAGACTAGACTATTAAGAAATTCATTTAAAAACACATGCAATTTACACTAATTTTATCATAGTTCTTTGATTATTGAAATTTCCTCACTCCTACGTTATCTATGTTAGAATCACCAAGAGTAGTTCATTATTATCAGATGACGTACCTGGGTTGCTCTTTTCGGGAGGAGTTTTCGGCCTCTTTTCTTTATATTCAGAGATCAGTTGGCAAATGCTATGTGTTAAAAATGTGATAAATAATATTTTAACACTAATAGCGAAAAAAACTACCAACTATGTTAAATTCTTAGATTATTTCAGACAATGTTAGCGATAATATCAAAACTACAATTGTCCCATACATTTCAAGTTTCTAAGTTCTACCAAGTTTTATTTACCATGTATTTAAAGGAGAAACAAAAGGAAGATGAAGTAGTCATGAACTGAGGGCAATAGAGCTCAGCAGATTAACTAGATTTAGCTTGGCATATGAAAACTCTTTCCAACTCGCAAATCCTAGCTCTGTAACCAACTGCTCTTTGTTCCGAGAGAATTGCTTCTCTTGAGTTCAAAGTCATCCTCTCCACAACTGGGATCTTACTGCCTTATTTCACAAGGGGATTAAGAGGAGGTAATGAGACAATATATCCCCAAAATGCTTGCAGAAACAGTCAAAGAATGGAATAATTTGCTCTTGAACGTTGTTGTTGGAACTACTTTGGAATTCCAAGTAAAACCAATGTGTGTTTTCTTATATGTTTAGCATTCAAGGGTTTCAGGAAACTGTTATTAATTATGGTGATTAGTGTTCTCTGTGGTTTGTAATTTAGGGAATCTCAGCTCTTATATAATTTGTACCTACATTTATTTATAAAATATGAACTCACTACATTAGGTAACATAATTATCCCCCATTACTGCAGCTAATCACACCAAGCACAGAAAACTAATCACAATCAAGACCTGGCCTGGACCACTACCCTCCCTTCTCTACCTGCTCAAACTCTCAACCAGCAGATCTTTCTGACAATGATGCTTAATCTCCATGTTCATCTCTGATGCACGTGGAAGACATAACCCTACTCTTACAGTGGATACTGGCAAGTCCCAGGCAGGGCTTACCTCTCTGAATTCCTCTCTGAAGTAACTTACTTGAGATTTAAGGAGTTCTGGTGAATGGGTTCCTTGTGAGACAGACTCAGAAAACATTTACGGTTGAGGCAGATAAATCCTTTGGAAGATTTTCATTGTTGCAGGAAACAGACCCCATGAGGGGGCCAACCCTCCATGTAACTATGGAATCTCAGGCAAGCTGACACCCACTACTCTGGGAAGGACGACAGGGAACCTATGACCCAAGGAAAGGTGCCCCCACAGGATAGAAGCTGCCTGCACCGAACAGAAAACTCTCACTGGTCATGTAACAAGTGACAGTGAAAATTCTTTTTGGCGGCAGTTTAGTGATCACGGGCACTTTCATGTGGACACTTACATATTAAAACCACTCAGAGCAGCATATTCTTCTGCAGTCCGTCCAAAGACATCTTGAGAAAAGACGTCAGCACCTCGCTGCAGGAGAAGGCTGACGACACTCATAGACTCGTAACTGACAGCAAGGATGAGGGCGGTTCTACAACAACAGAGAGACGACGTCACCCTCAGGAAGCTGAGTGAACTCACAGAAACAGCTCGTTTGATGTGCTTTACCAAGGTAACATCTTGCCCTCCCCGTGAAGAACTGACCATTTACACGCTCAAGTGTACATCCTTGTAAATGACCTCCAAGGCTGAAATGAAGCGACGGAAAAGCAGCCTCCTGTCCCATTGGGATGGCACATAGCAGCACTTACTATTTCAAAAGTCCCTGATGGGGACTTCCCTGGTGGACCAGGGGCTGTGACTCCAGGCTCCCAAGGCAGGGGGCCCAGGTTCCATCCCTGGACAGGGAACTTCATCCCACATGCTGCAACTGAGAGTTCCCACGACTAAGACCCCACGCAGTCAAATAAATAAATGCTTTTCAAAAATAATATCAAAGTCCTTCATGGACAAGAAACTGTGCTAAGGTCACTTATCTGAGGCAGGTGACTATTTAAGGAACGAATCCCCCATTTCCTCCTTAGTCTGATATATTATGCTTCAAAGTCAGCTAGAGGGTGGGTTAAGCAAAGGCTATTTGCTGGCTTAAAACAAAAATATTAACAATAATGGAAATAAAAATAGTCACCGTGGCACTTAATGATGTGGACAAGCATGTGCTCTTCACTAAATGAAATACTATGTATACGCACAGCCACCTTTGAAGGACGCATTACTATTTGCCCTTTTGCATCAGGAAACTTATTTGCTGATGATAAGTAATGTGCCCAAGGTCATAACCCTAACAGGGAGGAAAGCTAGGAGCTGAACCCAGTCTGAATCTAAAGCCCATCATTTTCGTCTGTATCATCCACCTCTGACTTATCTTTGTTGAAGCAACTGTTTATCCAATTAAACCTATCATTCTTCCTTCTACCTTCATTTAAAATGAAAACATCAAAATGTACTAGAAATAAAAAGGGATAAAAACTGATGAGCCCACAGTATCTGGTGACAGTGATTACTAATCACTTTTTCTTGTTGTTTAGTCACTAAACTGTGAAGGACTCTTCTGCAATCTAATAACATCAGTATTTTTCAAAGAAAGTAATTGAAAGCAAAGAGTCACCCAAAAGACAAAATCAAGTCCTTTATGTTTAGTATGCATCTTTTAAGGAAAAATATACACGAAGTAGAGGTTAAACAATCATTATAAAAGAATTAAGAAATTCGATACTGTCATAAGGTAAACTAAAAAGCAGAATCCATATTGTATAAAGCTAATGAAACTAGTATGAAATCCCTCAGCTCCTACAAGATCAACCAGAAAAAAGAACAGGTTGCATATGACATCACTCAGTATTATAAAGGAATATGAATCCTGCTATATATCTCTGCTATATAGTTTTTCACGACTCCCAGTCAGAATAATTGGTTTTCTACCTGACTGATGAAGTGTTGATCACAAATGACACCTTATTAATTTAATCTTTATCTTGATGTTAGCACCCAAGAACAGCACTAAGGTTTTTAAAAAGAAAAAGAACAACTGTACCTTTTCATCTTATCAACCGCGTGTACATTTGCTTCTTTCTTTACTAAAAATTCCACCATTTGCTGTTTCCTTTCACTTATGGCCAATAATAGTGGTGTGAGGTCATCCTGTAAAACAGGAAAAACCATTTCGAATGTACCCAGTTAACCTATTTCTAAACTGAACTGAAAATCATGCAATAGATTCTCTGAACTTAAACATATAATTCAGAAAGCAAATAAACGGGAGCCCTTCCTCCTCTTCCCCCGGCGCACCTTCTATCTCTTCAAGATGCTCCTCCTCCTGGCCTTCCCTGGGGGCCCAGGGGCTAAGATTTGAGCTCCCAAGCAGGGGGTCCAGGTTCCATCCCTGGTCAGGGAACTAGAGTCCAAGTGCCGAAACGCAAGATCCCACCTGCCACAACTAGACCCAGTGCAGCCAAATACGTCTTTTGAAAAGGGAAAGAATAAAATGCTCCTCCTCTCCCTCTTCCAAAGATGAACCACAGAGTCATTCTCTAAAACCCACTTTCAACATTTACTGGTTCCAAGGATCTTTGCTTCTATCATAGTATCTATCAGGAATATTGCAGTATTTACTTGCTCTATTACTAGTCTCAACACTCCTCCAGAGAGAATCTATTAGCTACTTGATTTCGTAGCTGGATATTTTAGGAGCAATGCTGAGGCAGGAATACATCATATTATCTGTAGCATGCATAACCTATCCAAGGATGACCAAGAGTAACCTCATGAGGTTTACAGACATTCCAATGGGAATGTTATCCTCTACATGAACATGCAAAGAGAAAGGTTGTTTTCTTTTCTTCCAAAGAAACCAACTGTGGGCACCATGTTTCTCGGCTTTCTCAGCAAAGTCTCTTGAAATTTAATCTTACTCATTCTCCTTTGCTTGTTCCTTCCCCCGCCCTTAAGTTAAACTGACAGGTCAGCATTAGCTAGATGCTGTTTGATGCAGAACAACACCGCTTATCTTCAAAGACCTTTCTTGACGGCTCTCATGTGATGACCTCCAGACCTCCAGGAAGAAGCTTCCTGAATCCCAGAGTTCTGGTCTCTGTCTTGCTTTACAGCTCTTAGTGAAGGATTACAAGGTAAGTTACCAATAAATATGCACTCAGCATTTTCTCGGGGAGTTGCTCTTCCGTGAACTCTCCCCACGCTCTCTCTCATAATCCTGTGTGTCTGAGAGACTCATTCAGTGTGAAACCGCCACAACCAACTTAAAAATTCTAATTTGAAAAATTCAATCCCATCCTTAAGAGATTCTTTTAAAATATGGAATCAATTATAGATTAATTAGACTGTCTTCAAAACTTTGAAATAGTTATCAAAATAAACTATAAACCAAGAATTGGAAACTCAAATGCTTATGGAGGGGGAAACCTGGTGACCTAAGTGAAAAAGCCAGGTGAGGCTGGCAAACCCGCAAACACACGCCCCATACAGAAGGGGAGGCCTACACATGCAGACCAAACAGTAGAATGGGCTCAAGGGGGACCAGATTTGGGTCTCTGAGAAGCCTGAAACGCAGACATCAGCATGAGTGTGCTAAATTTTAAATGTTGACTCAGGTTGTGGAGGTAGGTAAGCTAAACATAACCAAGGACCACATTTGGTCTGTAGCCCATTTGTGCTTTTACGTTTTGCTGTTTCCAAACAGGTGGGTATAAAGCAAATATTTGTATGTGAAAGCTTTCCTTTCTTGAGTATCATGTGGTTCACAAGAAAAGTGGGTCTGAATATGTAATAAAAATTGCTATTGACTCATAATTTTATTAAAATAAATTTAAAAAACAAGACTCAAAATTCCCACTTGAAGAATGTTTCCACTGCTTGTTAAAACTACAATCTCTTTCTAGAATTCTCCCAGATTATTAACCAAATGGTTAGTGAGTTCCTAAGACTGCTGAAACTAAATGATTCAAACAATCCCCATCTGGACTAACTTCATGGGTTTTGATGTTTAAAGCTGTCCTCTCGCTTATGCCAGGGCTCAGCAAATCTAACAGACACACTGCAAGAGTCTGTCCTGCTGACACCAAAAGAAGGCTCATGAATTACTGTTACCGCAGTCAGGAAAACCCTGTTGGTAACAAACACTGTTGACCTAATGACCTGGTTGGTAACAGAAGGTGTAAAATTCTTAAAGGGTCAGACTCTACAGATGAAGTGACTTGGCCATGAGCAAATCTCTAAAGACGCTTGGAGTGTCACTGAATAATTAGTGGTTGGAAGAAAAAGGAGTTATATCACTCAAGCCAATAGATGTTGCCAAAAATGTTCCTTTTAACTTCTCAATCACAGAGGCAGAGGAAAAAGTCAGGCTAATATTGCTGCAAAGGAGGGAGCTGATGGAAGTAGCTAGCATTGATCAAACTCCAACTCTTCTATAGATTACTTATTTTTGAGATAGGTGCACTAGAAATTATACTTAATCACTCCATAGTTCTTCACCAAGGATCCTATCAGAATCTCAAGGAAATATTTCTAAATACACAAATCCAGGCCTTCCTCGATTTATTCCATCAAAATCTTCAGGGAACAGCCTAGGTTTGTAAATTTTTTTATCAACTTTCTCAACGGATTGTGGTTTTCACCAGCACAATCTAGCTGAGAATTAGCCCAGCAAATATTCCAGTCTCATCTCTAACCCACATGGCCAATCCCTTCTCTTACTTGAGGATTTGAAGAGAAAAGAAAAGTGTAAGAGGCAAGAGTCATCAAAACAGAGTTAAATTTTCCTGGGTAAATAATGGTAGAACAGGGACTAATAAACACAAAAGGCAACCTGATCTCATTGTTTATAAACCCCTTCCTTTCCATCAAGACCTTCTAGATTGAGAGCAGAGTCTAGACTCTTATCTAACTGGCTGTTTCTGCCAGAATAGGATAATAGTTCTGTTCAATATTTGTTCTTCTCTCTTCTTTCCAACTTAATCACCACCTTTTCACTGCTGATCTGATTTCTGCAGAGTCTTCCTAAAATTGATACCTAGGCAAGTCTCCAACTCATTCAATCTCTTTCTCAAAATAACAACTATTATACCTGAAACTGAAAGGCACCTTAGCAAAATATATAAACTGAAGGGGGAAAACAACAAAACCAAAACCTCAGGACTTCTGTGGTGGTCCAGTGGCTGGGTCTCAGCGCTCACAGTGTAGGGGGTCTGGGTTCAATCCCCGGTCAGGGAACTAGACCCTGCATGCTGAAACTAAGACCTAGCACAGCCAAATACATAAAAAAAAAAAAAAAAAAAAAACAACCCTCTTCTTGGCATTTCCCCAACTGCCAAAATTCCAGCCTGATCTGCGTCTTTCAGCTGCTCGCTCGTTTTCCTTTCCTTGTAGCCTCTGAAGCCTTGGGCAATGAGAGAGAAATCATTTTTATGTAAATCATTTCTTCATAAAATCGGAATGTGTTAACAACAGCAACATTTCTATTATGTTGTCAAATGCTTGTTTGAGTTTTAAGACAAAGTCTACTTCTCCTAGGCAAATTTTGCATTACTCTGTTATGTTAGACTAATTAGAAAAAAATTTTTTTTTCAGTAAGGGAAAAATACTTGGAAAAAGTTTTACCTTTAACAATTGCTGTGTTATCACAAATATCTGCCAGAAACACAAAAAAGAACGCTTCGCTCTCTAATGCTTCTTGAGCAATATCGTGATTTAAAGTGACATCTTAGACAATCAAGTGCTTTCAAAATATTTTCACTCAGGGAAGGCTGGACCTTCCAAACAAGGAAAACTGAGCCCAGCTGTGAGAGTCGGGGAGCTCTCTCTGCAGCTCCGGGCGGGGCTGCAGCCACAGGAGAAAGAGCAGAAGGGGCAGCTTCACCACCACCAGCTCCCCACACTCAGCTGCAGCCCCGAGCTTCACCATCACCAGCTCCCCACACTCAGCTGCAGCCCCGCCGAGCAGCCCCCCAGGGCTGAGTGTGGGAGACCCGAGGTGTGTACCTGGTGAACCAAGTGGTCACTAGCACAAGTAAATGCCCTTGCTGGTATCAAACATGACCTGACCCACTTCACCGGATCTCAGAACAGGGGTCCTGGAGGGCTCAGGGCTCCAGGCCTGCTGCCTCCCTGGCCCACTTGCACCCCCCAGCTCCCCCTGCTGGGCACTGGTTCTCCTTCCTCCTACCCCCATCCCTCCCCCAGCAGCTGTGCCCATTCCCTGAGCCCCTGGAAGCAGCCACCCACCACATCACTTCACTCTCCCCAGGCCTTCATTCTTTGTAGGACTTGAGCCTACCACCCATTCCTGAGCACTTTCTAGTGGGAAAATCTTCCTTCTGGGGTAGAAGGTGGCTGAGAGAGACAGCGTTGCCCTTTCTGTGGGCTCTGACATGTTCCACCCAACCCCTGACTTGGCTTTGGAGTTGTTTCCATGGTAACAGGGCCTGCTGGACACTACTCAGTCTATCTATTTATATCCTGTTATCAATAAAACACTACAGTTTAGAAAAATGCTTTGCCAATATTTTGTCAATAAAGTTAGTTGAGCTATACCTCGTTCCTGGCTTCTATATTGGCGTGATAGGAAAGCAGCTTTGCTGCGAGTGATATATTCTGGCAAAAGACAGCGTGGTGGAGCGCGGTGTTGCCATTGGCATCCGTGAGGTTTGGGTCGGCGCCGTGCTCCAGCAGGAGAGTCGCGCACTCCTCCTCTTGGCATTCTACGGCCTGTCAGCGTTGTGCCAAGAAACAAGGGTGTGAGTTCTAGGAATTCAAAGGAAATAGCCCACAAGTTCACCAGTTCCCTCTATTTCAACGAGATCAACTCATTGTTAGTCTCAGTGGTTAAATCACACCCATCTCATGTGGACACGGGTCGCTGCCCCGTACCTTCATCAGCGCGGTCCTGTTTTCACTGTCACAGAGGTTAAGCAGGCATCTTCTCTCCAGGAGGAGAGCCACCACCGCTGGATGGCCATTGGCACAGGCCAAGTGGAGCGCAGTCCTACGAAAGCAAGAGAAGTTCTTAGGAAACTGTAGTGTCACTGTTTTAAAAGAAACAATCGTTCATTCATGTGATTGAAAACACTCAATAGCATGGTACTCCTATCGCTCTAAAACAAATATTTTGTTTTCTTCTGGAGAAAGAGCAGCATTTATTAGCTTTAGCTCCTCTTACACAGTAAGGAAAGAACAATCTACTTGAATAGAATGCGCAAGACCTCGAGATTCAGCTCAACTTGGGTTTGACTTTGACTTTCACTCTGTCACTTATGAGCTGTCACTCAATCTCTTTGTGCCTCAAGTTCCTCATCAACAAAATGGACAGAGAGTAGTAGTTATCTCACAGGACACAGCTGGGATGCTTAAATGAGATCCATGCACAGATAACAGCTGGTAATTGTTAGATTCGAATATCAAAGTTACTCCTATTGCTACTGTCTTACAAGGACAACATCTAAATGAAGTCAAAGGATATTACAACTCCTTTGCAGATATGTTTTGAGGATTAGAGACAACATTGTACTCTGATGATTCTAATATGCTCATTATCTCACATTTTAGCGTCTCTGACATTGGAATATAATTTATAAATCACAGGCTTTACAACTGTAAATTATAGCATTTTTGTTTGTTCATTTCTCGCTTTTCTGTTGGTCTAATTACCATGAGGGGTTTTCGTCTAAGTTTCTTTAGAGATGACGTATGTTATATGTTATTATATAATACAGGTCACAACACAGTGATCCACAACTGTGAACGGTTACACCGCATTTAAAGTGACTATAAAATATTAGCTATATTCCCCATGTTGGACAATATATCCTTGTAGCTTGCAGGATTTTAGTTCCCTCACCAGAGATCGAACCCTGGGCCCAGAGCAGTGAGTCTTAACCACTGGACGACCAGGAAATTCCCAAGATTCCCTTGACTTCTGAAAAGGCTGAAAGTTGCCATAGGATACCAATCCTCACAAATAAATTGAAAGTGACAAATTATTTTTACCTGTGCCACATTCCTATGAGTGCCAGAAAGATAAACCCTGTCTGCTCACCCGACTTCCCTACAGACAGCTTGCTCCACAGACATTTTTAAATTTGGGGGGTTGCTAAATCAACTTTCAGATTTGGTTTTTTCTTTTTTTTTTTTTCTGGTGTGGAAACCCAGGAAACTCCAGAGTGTTTGCCTTTGAAATCATTCTTAGAAAAGTCTCTGGGGTGCGATATGTGTATACTTACAACTGATTTATGATGTTGTACAGCAGAAACCAAGACAACACTGTAAAGCAATTACCATCTAATTAAAAAGATAATAAGGTTAGTAACCAGTAGAACAAGAAAAAAAAGGTCATTGTCAGCACACAAAAAAAGTACCAATAGGAATTTCAGTTTTCTTCTGCTACTTTTCTCACCCTGTGTATTTCAAATGTTTGATCCATACTCCATCTGAAACTTTTTGGTGAGATAAAAATCTAGTTACTTTTCTCTTAATAGTTACCAGGTTATTTCTCTACCATCTACACATAATTTATCTTTACTAATAGAAAACGTCATCAAGCAAATTTTGATAATCTAAAAGGGCAAATCTTTGCCTACTATACAAAACTTCCGATTTCATCACAATTAAAGACAGCATGTGTAAAGCAAAATCTTTAAAACCACGATATGTTTATTTGGTTTAAATATGGAAAGACCATATATCCTAAGAAAACGTCTTCCTATTCAAGAACACATTCAGCTTCCTACTTCAAAGCTGTCTTCTAAGGTCCTTCAGCAAGGAATATATACACATAAGTGTACAGTGATATAAAATGGATATTGCATTGTATCTGAAGAATTTTTAACCCAGAAGCTGACCTGTCATGGGGATTATTTTTCTCACTATGCAGTTTTCTGGAATATATAACATTATGGTATAAAAATGTGTACATTAAAAATAAGATGCCAACAACCTCAAAAGTCTGCCCACTGCCAATATCCACAATGGACGATCCATGGGAAGAAGAGTTTTCATAAATCACATGAGAAAAACAATGCGAAAGCCAGGGAGTTCCAGAAGATTTCTTGAGGGCTATAGAACTTGAGAGCTGTTACTCATGAGTACACCATGTTAACGATGCATAACAACAAATGAAAAGGAGGAGAAAGAAGAGGAAAAAAAGATGCTATTCACGTTTTTTTTTTACATTCGTGATGTGCTTAACACAGTACCTGACACAGACTAAGATTTTAAGAAGCTAATTCATTGAGCATGGTGGTGCTTTAGTCACTAAGTCGTGTCCGACTCTTGCAACCTCATGGACTGTAACCACCAGACTCCTCTGTTCATGGGATCTCCTGGTCAAGAATACTGGAGTGGATTGCAATTCCCTTCTCCAGGGGATCTTTCCGACCCAGGAATTGAACCCATGTCTCCTACATTGCAGGTGAATTCTTTACCGACTGAGCTACAGGAGATAGGATCATTCTGGAATTCTATTAACAGTAAGCTAAAGAAAATAGAGCAGAAAGCCTCTTCATCACAAGAGGCAGAATGGTGTAGGGGTTAAAGACACGGGCTTTGGACCTATGGGCTTACATCCCAGTCCTACCACTTCAGCCTTTCAACCTTGAACAGACGACCTGAACTTTCAAACCCTCAGTTTCGCCATTGTTGAAATGGGGCAATGGTCTCCATCTCTGAGGCTGCTGAGGACTCATACTTGTGTCATTTGCCCGGGGCCTGGTACCTAGCCTCCTTGAATGTGAGTGGCTTTCACTGTCATGGAGACAGAGCAGTAGCACTGACTGCATCCTACTGGATGCCAAGCACACAGTGGGTCTCCTTTTATAGCAGCCAAGCTGAGGCTGAGGGGTAGCAGGCACAGGGTAACATGGATAGAGGTCACTGCCTACAGGACAGCTTATGGGCTCTAAGGTGACACCCCCGAGGCCGAGGCCCCATCACTGAACTGGCTGTGTAGAATTAGGCAGTCACTTCACTTCTCTGGACCTTTGTGTCCTACTCTGTCACTGCCCAAGCTGTGTGGAGTATGAAATGAGACACCACACATAAAATACTTGGCCCAGGGCCTAAGGATGGTGGTGATGGTCATGCTTTTCCCTGTTGCCTTTACCACAACTCTTCCTACCCCTTCTCACCATGTTCTGACCAGCGCTTTAGTCCTGGGGCCGCTGCTGTGGAGCATCTGGGCAAATTTGCTTTCCCTTCTCCAAGTCCTGGGCTCAGTTCTGGGCTCAATGCCAGTCTGTACCAGCCTCAAGACACTGCCCATTGCAGCATTCCCTCACATCTCTGTTGCTTCAGGTCTCAGTTCACAATCAGAGATTCCTTCCATATACCCATGTTACCCACTTTACCGTAGGGAAATGGGCCCAGAGAGGGCACAGTTCTCCCTTAGAGACACACAGCAGAGTGCATTCCTGGATGGGTTGTGAAACTGAGGTCTTTCACTGTCTCTTCTGGGAAGCCTGGATGTGGATCCCACAGTGCACTGCTGGGCCAGGGCCAGGTCAGCACCATTTACAGTAAATACCAGGCATACCACATCTGCCAGTCCACCCCTCATTACCCACACACTGCCGCTCTTCACTAGATTCCCTCTCCAATGGGCGTTATGCAGGGCTTGGGGGTCACAGAGTACACAATAGGACAGTCACACATTATCAAGCCTTCAAGGAGGCCAGGCCCACCCCCACCCCTTCACACAGGACCCTTTCTTCGGGACCCCATCCTCAATTCCACCGCTCTTCTGCCGTTGTTAAAGCCCCTCCCCATAATTCAAGCCCGTCCATAGACTATGGGTCCCTTGCGCGCCTCCACCTATACACTCTAGCCACACCTCTTTCCCCTCCGTGGCCGCTCCTCTCCAGCCACTGTCCTCTATCTGGTCACGCTCCAACCCCTAACCCCGCCTCCGGACTGACCACGCCCCCTTGACAAACAGCCCCGCCCTCACCATCAGGCCCGCCTCTCAGTTGCAACTCAGGTTCCCTCTGGCCTCCCCATCCCGTCCCTCCTCTCTGATACCGCCCCTCGCCCCGCCTCTCCCGACTGCGGCCTTAGGGGCTCCCCCAGGCCAGTTAACCGGGAGACCCACTGAACTCTTCCGTGGGTCTCAGCGAGCCGCCCTCGCGTTCACTTAAAGGGGAGATGCCGGCGAGGGTGGGCCCACACGACCGGCTTGAGCCCCGCCTGGGCGCCTGTGCCTGCTATTCATGTTTTATTTAAGTTCTGTGATTACTGACATTCAGTTAAATAACTTTAAAACGGCCAGTAAAGTGCTCTATAAGGGGAATTATAAGCGGGTCCGAAACCAGCTAAGGCTTTTGCAGCCTATCAAGTCTGTGGGGCGCTGGATCCCAGGAAGGTGTCCAACAGCCTTGGAGGGGAGACTCACAGGAGGGACCCCTGCCAGGCCCTTCCTCCCTGCTTACCTGTTCATCTTGTCCTTGTCATTCAGGCCACTCTTCCCGAGCAACAGGACCTGCTGCACTTTAGCTACGTTGCCTACGCTGGCAGCTCTGTGGATCTTTCCGAGGTCCTTGTCTCGGATGCGGTACCCGGGCTGGAAGTTGATTCTATGACTGCCGTCTCTCCCCGGGCTGATGGAGGAGCCGAAGGGCGAGCTGCCCTTCTTACTCCTGAAGCCAAAAGTCTTCTTCATCACAGAGCCTACAGACTCCAAACACACCTCACCTCCCCCTCGGCTCTTCACAGGCCCCTAAACCCAACAGGAGCACTAGAGGTAAGCCAGAGCCGGCCCGCCACAACCTCCCAGCTGGGAAGCTCAACGGTTTAGAATCTTACATCCCAGAATGATCGTTGCTAAGCAACACGTTGCTAAGCAATGTGTTCACCTCTAAACACATTGCCTGTGTGCCAGAATGCCCAGGGTGCACGTGCAAGAACTGGAAGTGCATTTTTTGAAAGAAACAAATATTATCAATAAAGCCTACCTAAGGTAAGAGGAAATGAGAGGAAACTGAAATAAACACAGAAAGGAAAGCGACATTACAACAGATACCTCAGAAGTAAAGAAGCATAATCATGAGGGACTATTACTATTGATGAACAATTACAAACTGGAAAACTTAGAAGAAATAGATAAATTCTGAGAAACATACATGCTGTCAAGACTAAAACAAGAAAAAATACAAAAGTAGAAAAACTCAAAACTCCAGTAATAAATAAGGAGATTCAGATATTAATTAAAAAAAAAAAACTCCCCAAAGTTAAAAGTTTACGATCAAACGGATTCAAAGCTCAATTCTACCAACATTCAAGTAAGAACTAAAAGTAAGACTATGCATAAAAACACTTGACAAAATTCAAAATCCATTTATGGTAAAAAAATTTTCAATAAAATAGAAATTTACTCAATACAATAAAGGCCATTTATAAAAAGCATGAAAAGTGAAAGTGATGGTCACTCAGTCGTATCTGACTCTTTGCTATGCCATGGATTATACAGTCCATGGAATTCTCTAGGCCAGAATATTGGAGTGGGTAGCCATTCCCTTCACCAGGGGACCTTCCCAATCCAGAGATAGAACCTAGGTCTCTCGCAATGCACGCAGATTCTTTACCAGAGGAAAGCACCAAGGAATTCCTAAGCACCAAGGAATCCCAAGAATACTGGAGTGGGTAGCTGATCCCTTCTCCAGTGGATCTTCCTGACCCAGGAATCAAACCAGGGTCTCCTGCATTGCATGTGGATTCTTTACCAACTGAGCTAACAGGGTATCTAGTCTTGCTTGGGAAAACAGCGTCTGACAGAAGGAAAAGCAGGGACCAAGAGGCTTTGAACAAGATGGCTGCCATCTTTAAAGACAAAGAAGCCCTCTGTCCTGCGACGGATTCACGCTGATGTTTGGCAGAAACTAACACAACACTGTAAAGCAATTATCCTTCACTTCAAAATATATTAAAGAAAAAAAAACCCTCTCCCTCAACTATGCTGCCCCCTTCCCCTGCAGCCTGAATGGTGCTCAACCCAGAACCAAACACCCTGAAGGAGCTGCCCAGCCCCACGCTCTCCTCCTCGCCGCAGCCTAGATTCTGCTCCCTCACTCTGTGGAACTGTTCTCCTCTCTGCCACCGGACTCGAGAGGAGATGAAATCAAACGGCTCGCCTACAGTGAAGGGGGAGAGCCCTCAGCACTTCAGGTCCCGGGTGCCAGATGGTAAGGTTCAGAGAAAGCTGCCAGGGACATTACCAGGGTACAAACGTCACGTGGTGAGGCCACGAGCTGGACCCTCACTGGAGGGAAAAAGAGCGCAAGACCCTGAGTCACGGGTCTGTCCCCACAGGTGGGGAGGGGGCGGGTTGGCGTGCATGCGGTCACGGGCTGTGGTCACTTCCCCACGGTGAGGGGACTCCTGCCCTGTGTCTGTGCGGCGGACACTGCGCTGTGATTAAATGTAACCTGGGTGTGGAGAACAGCTGGAGCGCATGTTCAACCTGCCTCAGCCTGGCTCCCAGGAAAGAGCAATGAGCGTTTTTCTCTTCCCAGCTAGTGGCTAAGGCTGGGAAGAAGCAGGGAACATGCATTGGCTCAAGAGCACATTCTGATCCAAACTCACAGTGTAATGTAAACCTATCATTTCTGATCCCGCAGGACAGGCAACACTTTAGTCGCTCAGCCATGTCCAAGTCTCTGAGAACCCATGAATCGCAGCACGCCAGGCCTCCCTGTCCATCACCAACTCCCAGAGTTTACTCAAACTCATGTCCATTGAGTCGGCGATGCCATCCAACCATCTCATCCTCTGTCATCCCCTCCTCCTCCTGCCCCCAATCCCTCCCAGCATCAGGATCTTTTTCAAAGAGTCAACTCTTCACATGAGGTGGCCGAAGTACTGGAGTTTCAGCTTCAGCATCAGTCCTTCCAAGAAACCCCCAGGACTGACCGCCTTTAGGATGAACTGGTTGGATCTCCTTGCAGTCCAAGGGACTCTCAAGAGTCTACTCCAACACCACAGTTCAAAACCATCAATTCTTTGGCGCTCAGCTTTCTTCACAGTCCAACATCCATACATGACCACTGGAAAAGCCATAGCCTTGACTAGCTGGACCTCTGTTGGCAAAGTAATGTCTCTGATTTTAATATGCTATCTATGTTGGTCATAACTTTCCTTCCAAGCAGTGAATGTCATTTAATTTCATGGCTGCAGTCACCATCTGCAGTGATTTTGGAACCCAAAAAAATAAAGTCTGACACTGTTTCCACTGTTTCCCCATCTATTTCCCATGAAGTGATGGGACAAGATGCCATTACCTTAGTTTTCTGAATGTTGAGCTTTAAGCCAACTTTTTCATTCTTCTCTTTCACTTTCATCAACAGGCTTTTTAGTTCCTCTTCACTTTCTGCCATAAGGGTGGTGTCATCCGCATATCTGAGGTTATTGATATTTCTCCCGGCATTCCAGCTTGTGCTTCTTCCAGCCCAGCGTTTCTCATGATGTACTCTGCATATACGTTAAATAAGCAGGGTGACAATATACAGCCTTGACGTACTCCTTTTCCTGTCTGGAACCAGTCTGTTGGTACATATCCAGTTCTAACTATTGCTTCCTGACCTGCATATAGGTTTCTCACGAGGCAGGGCAGATGGTCTGCTATTCCCGTCTCTTTCAGAATTTCCACAGTTGATTGTGATCCACACAGTCAAAGGCTTTGGCATAGTCAATAAAGCAGAAATAGATGTTTTTCTGGAACTCTTGCTTTTTCTATGAGCCAGCAGATGTTCGCAACTTGATCTTTGGTTCCTCTGCCTTTTCCAAAACTAGTTTGAACATCTGGAAGTTCACAGTTCACGTATTGCTGAAGCCCGGCTTTGAGAATTTTGAGCGTTACTTTACTAGTGTGTGAGATGAGTGCAATTGTGTAGTAGTTTGAACATTCTCTGGCATTGCCTTGCTTGGGGACCTTTTCCAGTCCTGTGGCCACTGCTGAGTCTTCCAAATTTGCGCGCATATTGGGTGCAGCACTTTCACAGCACCATCTTTCAGGATTTGAAATAGCTCAACTGGAATTCCATCACCTCCACTAGCTTTGTTCATAGTGATGCTTTCTAAGGCCCACCTGACTTCACACTCCAGGATGTCTGGCTCTAGGTGAGAGATCACACCATCGTGATTATCTGGGTCGTGAAGATCTTTTTTGTACAGTCCTTCTGTGTATTCTTGCCACCTCTTCTTAATATCTTCTGCTTCTGTTCGGACCATACCATTTATCGAATCCATCTTTGCATGAAATGTTCCCTTGGTATCTCTAATTTTCTTGAAGAGATCTCAAGTCTTTTCCATTCTGTTGTTTTCCTCTATTTCTTTGCATTGATAGCTGAGGAAAGCTTTCTTATCTCTCCTTGCTATTCTTTAGAACTCCGCATTCAAATGCGAATATCTTTCCTTTTCTCCTTTGCTTTTCACTTCTCTTCTTTTCACAGCTATTTGTAAGGCCTCCTCAGACAGCCATTTTGCTTTTTTGCATTTCTTTCCTATGGGGATGGTCTTGATCCCTGTCTCCTGTACAATGTCATGAACCTCCATCCATAGTTCATCAGGCACTCTGTCTATCAGACCAAGTCCCTTAAATCTATTTCTCACTTCCACTGTATAATCCTAAGAAATATGATTTAGGTCATACCTGAATGGTCTAGTGCTTTTCCCAACTTTCTTCAATTTAAGTCTGAATTTGGCAATAAGGAGTTCATGATCTGACCCACAGTCAGCTCCCAGTCTTGTGTTTGCTGACTAACAGGAGCTACCTCAAGTCCGAGGTCAGGGAAGGCGACGGAGAGGAGAAACCCCACGTCCAAGGAGCGGCAGCTGCGTCGGCACAGAAGGGCCGAGACGAGCTACTCCATGTTCAAGGTCAGGAGGGGCAGCCATGAGGAGATACTCCTCGTCCAAGGTAAGGAGCAGCGGCTGCACTTTGTTGGAGCAGCCATGAAGAGATACCGCACGTCCAAGGTACAAAACACCCAAGTAAGACAATAGGTATTGTGAGAGGGCATCAGAGGGCCAACACACTGAAACCATAATCACAGAAAACTAGCCAATTTGATCACATGGACCACAGCCTTGTCTAACTCAATAAAACTAAGCCATGCCACATGGGGCCTCCCAAGACAGACGGGTCATGGTGGAGAGGTCTGACAGAATGTGGTCTACTGGAGAAGGGAATGGCAAACACTTCAGTATTCTTGCCTTGAGAACCCCATGAACAGTATGAAAAGGCAAAATGATAGGATACTGAAAGAGGAACTCCCCAGGTCAGTAGGTGCCCAATATGCTACTGGAGATCAATGGAGAAATAACTCCAGAAAGAATGAAGGGATGGAGCCAAAGCAAAAACAATACCCAGGTGAGGATGTGACCGAATAGAAGCAAGGTCCGATGCTGCAAAGAGCAATATTGCATAGGATAATTCATTAGGTCCATGAATCAAGGCAAATTGGAAGTGGTCAAATAGGAGATGGTAAGAGTGAATGTTGACATTCTAGGAATCAGCAAACCAAAATGGACAGGAATGGGTGAATTTAACTCAGATGACCATTATATCTACTACTGTGGGCAGGAATCCCTTACAAGAAATGGAGTAGACATCATGGTCAACAAAAGAGTCCCAAATGCAGTACTTGGATGCAGTCTCAAAAATGACAGAGCCTTGTGTCTCCTGTGTGTGCATATTTATTCATTGGACCAGAATGCTCTCAGCATGCTGAGAGGCATGGCCAAAAGATTAAACAAGCAAAAAACAAAACAACTTTTTTGGTTACGTGTTCTGTGATGGCCTTCACTGAAGGAGCAGAACGACTGAGAAGCAGAATGTTCTTCAAAACCCCAGCCATTTGGCCCCAGGGTGCCACGCACATTCCTGGAGCATCAAAGCACATGTTTCCAATCGTGGCATGAGTCGCTGGGAAGGACCAGCAGGCAGATTAGAAAGTCGGAGAGAGGGATGCTGTGGATTGGCCGGGGAGGCAGGGATGAAGCCCATGGGGGAGACCGCGAGGGTGGCCCGCATGGGAAGCACACAGCCCCGGAGGGCAGGGGCAGGGCTCACTGGGCTCTCACAACAGGGGCCGCCCCTGTGCACCAGCCCTGGCCGAGCCACCTCAGGCAGGCCTATGACTGACCCACCCACTGACTGGGTAATTGAGGAAAGCTCTGAAAATTGAAAGAGAAAAACAACACAAAACAAAACGGGGGTTGGCAGAGAAAAGCACCAGTCACGAAGAGGACACAAGTTGAGGACTCACAGGAGTTCCAGCACAGAAAAGGGAGCGATGACATGGGCGTGGCCTTTCTCAGGCACCTTCACGCCCAGGGTCACACGATCACACCCCAAGTCGGGAAAGGCAAGTGGCCTTCTTCCCACCTCAGGGAAGAGAAACCTGAGACAAAGCAACCAATGACCGGACCCTTCAGGTCCCAGGGCGGCCGCTGACAAGCTGGCTCCTACCCCTGGTCAGACTACTCCCCAAGTCAGACTCCCTCTGCACACCCCCGACCCCGTCACGCCCAACCCCTTATCAGACAACTCCCCCGTCAGGCTCCTCCCCCTGGTCAGACTCCACCACTGTATCAGGCTCCTCCCCGGTCAGGCTCCTCTACCCTGTCAGACTCCTCCCCCGGGCAGACTCCGCCCCCTTATCAGACTCCACCCCCCGTTCTGACTCCACCCCCGTTCTGACTCCGCCCCCTTATCAGACTCCTGCCCCATCAGCCTCCTCTCCCGCAGGTCAGAGCTCCCATGTGGCTCCAGCAGGGGGCGGTCGGACACCAACCGATTTCAGCCCCAGGGGAGGCCACAAGTGCTTCCCCAAGGGCCTAGCTCCAGACTAGAAAACCTCACCTGAGTAATGGGAACAATCAGCCACAGAATTTCAGGGGTGGGGGGCGCTGGGGGGGCTCACTGGAATCTACATGAAAGGTACAAAGCCCCAAACCCCCCAATGGCACCCGCTGCCCCAGTCATGCACCTGCTCCTGACCAAGGCCCCTGACCAAGGGGAGGAACGGACCGTGAGGGAGGAACGGACCCGCTGGCCACTGCACTCTCCCTCCCAGCACTCCTCACATGCAGCCTCGACGGGTCATCCGGCCAGAGCACGGCAGGCGCTGCCAGCCAAGGAGTTGGCCCATCTTCTAAGGAGCACGTCCGCCATCACCTTCCCACTGGACCCACAGGCCACAACTCCAGGCGGGCCTCTCTCCAGAATTCTACCTCCACCTCCTGACAAGTATCCAAGCCCCTCTTCACTTGTTTTGAAATATTACCTTTGTTTTACGGGTCCTACCGGAAACCAGGGTCTGAGAAGTTGGAGGAGCACAGAGCACTATTGTCTGAGATAGAAGACAGGCGGAGGGCTGCCTCAGCTGCTGGCATCCTGCTTGCTCCACCAGCCTCCCAGCCTGGCCAGCACCTTACACCTGCACTGCGCTTTGGATGATCAAATTCTTCCACCTGTCCACACCCACTTTATCTTGTCTACACCCTACACTGTAAGGACCGCACTACATATTACTTGACATTCCTGAGATTGTGACTTCGAATAAACATGAATTTGGTCTTCCTCCCATTCCTTGCACAGCTTCTAAAACCCTCCAATTTCCTAAGTGATAACAGCAACCACACCCAAGTTTATGCTGATCAGGTGACTTTGAGAACCACACCTTGACAAGGGCTGGTTACCAGGGAAACCAAGGATGTGATTAGAGATTGGAACTTTCAGCCCTACCCCTGACATCTAGAGAGCTCAGAGGCTGGATGTTGAATTCAATCACTGATGCCCCATCACTGGATCAGTCATGACTCTGTAACGAAACCTCCATAAACCCCAAAAGGACAGCATTCAGAGACCTTCTGGGTTGCTGAACATGGGGAGACCAGAGAAGACTGAGGCCCAGAGAGGGTATGAGGGCTCTGAGCCTCTTCCCACAGCCCATGCACCTCTCACCCTGAGTTACATCCTTTGCAATAAACTGCTGATCCATTAATGGGTTTCCTTGAGCTGCTCTAGCAAATTAATTGAACCTGAGGAGGCCGTGGGCGCCTCTGATCTTTAGCAGTGGGTCAGAAGCAAAGGAGACAAGCTGGACTTGAGATCGTTGTCTGAAGGCATTGCTGTCTTAGCCTGTGGGGTCTGAAGCTGTGTCCAGGGGGATGGTGTCAGAATGGAGTTGAACTGTAGGACACCCAGCTGGTGTTGCAAAATGGCCTGGTGCGGGGGAAACCACACAGATCTGGTGACCAGAAGTGCCAGGGTATTCAGAGGATTTTGTGCAGTGCAGACGAAAATACAAGAGTTTTCCCCTTGCAGAACCATTTCACAAATAAGGAAGCCAAAGAAGAAAAAAACCCAAGTGCTGCAGTCCATGGTCCCAGTCCATGCGGCTGGGGATCATAGACCTGCTGCATTGTTCAGGTACAACATCACATTCCAGAAGTCACAGAATCACGGAAAGAGATGTAAAAAAGACCAGAAGGGCCTCTTACCTGACTCCAAAGGCCCACTGTCTTCATCTGAGGAGGCAAGACCAGCCTGTGATGACAACACAGCCATGAAACCGTCCTTAAATTCCTCGAAGTTAACCTGTGATTTTGAGAAAAGCAGTCAACACTGCTTTCAACAGGCCATATACATAGTACACTGGCCTTTGGGGTTTTCTCAGATGGAAGATCTTATGTTGCCTTCAGCACTGAGGACATTTGTTTTTTCAAATATTTACTTGAGGTTTTAAAAACCTTTTAACCAATTAAGAGTGAATCATAAGCCGTTCACCAAAAAACACTATCAACAACGCCATAAAAGGGAATTAGATAAGATAGTTAGAAAACAGTGCAGAAAAGAGGCGTCTGATGACCACAAACATTAGCACATAAATATCCATGCCTTCACTACCCACTAAGAAAGAGAACATGCCAGCACCTAGGCTAGTCCTCCACCAAGGTTCCTTTCCTGATTAAATCCCCCGCCCCTACACTGGGGGGAAAAAAAAGCTCTGAACACTCACACATATGTCCTAAGAGTTTCTCTGGCGTATACGCACCTAAGAATGGGATTGCTGGGTCACAGAATATACATTTATATCCTCTTGGCAAATGGAATCTTTTGTCACTATACAACGCTGACCCACTTCAGTTCACTAATGCTTTTTACCCTAGAGACTCGCTTTCTTATGGAGCTTAAAAGTTTTACCCTCTTCAGGGACTACACAAAGCACGTCTGATAATTTGTGTCTGTGTTATCATTTATATTAACTCTGTACAAGATATTTTTGTTTTATATAGCCAATGTTCATTTAGAATTATTCAAATATTTGCCACTTTGTTTTTCGTTTCTTCCTTCATTTCCGACCTTCTGCCTGGGATAGTTTTCCATCTATCTGAAATAGATCTTTGAGACTTACGTTTTGCTTAAGTATGCTGGTGCTAACCTCTTTCAGTGTGATTGTCTGAAATGTTTCCATTTCACTTTCTTTTTTCAGCAAAAACATAATTTATTAAAAGAATATTGGAAATGATCCAGAAGTACTTAAAGAAAATGGGTAAATAAACTGTAATCCAGTCAGACAATGAAAGACGACAACAGGGGAAACAAAAAACACTGACAGACACAATAAATGGACACTGACCTGCACTCTCTGAATACAGACTGCAGACATGATACCGAGTAAAAGAACCAGAGCATGCACTGAGCATGCGCTGTATATATATCCACCTGTATGAAGTTCAGAAACAGGCAAACAAATCTCTGCTGTTCTCATCAAGATAGTGGCAACTGTCGGAGCCAGAGGGACCCCAGGGGCACTTGAGGAGGGATGCTGGGGGCCCAGGGCTGCTTTCAATGGATGTTCAGTGAGCTGCACACTTCCCAACTCTTTTCTCTGCCTGTGCTTCACCTGACGTCACACAGAAAGAAATCAACGCAGGAGATACTTGTAGGTCAAAATGTCACCGGTATGTGCTAGAGAAGCAGGCCTGGGGCTCTAGTTCCAAGCATGCTTCCCACACCTGGCACAGAACTTGAATGAGTACATTTCTACTGCGGCCTCTGAGCACTAAATGCAGCTGTTGGCTGTGGAACGTCTCTGCCTGGGTTATACACTATCAGACCTGAAGGTGGACTACTTATATGTGTGTTTATCTTCTGGCTCCCCAACTAGCATGTGGTCTTATGGCTGACACATTGTAAATACTCAACAAAGGTCTACTGGATGTGTTGGTCTCTATATCCTTCAAAACTCAGCAGAATTCACCTTCTCAAGGAGACATTCTTTCACCTTTTTTCTTCAAAAAAAAAAAAATCTATTTATTTTTGGCTGTGTTGGGTCTTCGTTGCTGCAGGCTTTGTCTATTTGTGGCGAGTGGGGACTACTCTTCCTTGTGCTGTATGGACTGACCATTCTAGTAGCTCTCACTGGAAGGTGGGTTTGAATTTGCTAAACTGCTAGTATAACAATGTCTCAAACTTCTTTTTTACGATGATGCATCAATTTCATCAGGTGGATCTATTAATTTATTGTTGTTCAGTCACAAGTCATGCCCAACTTTTTGCGACCCCATGGACTGCAACACACCAGGCCTCCCCTGTCCCTCACCATCTCCCAGAGTTTTCCAAAGTTCATGTCATATCGCTGATGCCATCCAACCATTTCATTCTCTGTTGTCCCCTTCTCCTCCCTACCCTGAATCATTCCTAGCATCAGAGTCTTTTCCAATGAGTTGGCTCTTCCCATCAGTGGCCAGAGTATTGGAGCTTCAGCTTCAGCATCAGTCCTTCCAATGACTATTCAAGGTTGATTTCCTTTAGGGTTGACTGGTTCGATCTCCTTTTGCCTCAAAAATCTTCAGCACCACAATTCAAAACCATCAATTCTTTGCCACTTAGCCTTCTTTATGATCCAACTCTCACATCCTTACATGACTGCTGGAAAAACCACTGCTTTGACTATATGGACCTTAACTAATCTTAAATTGAAAAGGCTGTGTCCAGACTTTTGCCATGTGGATCAATACTAGAAAGAATATTCTTGCATAGCTTTCATTTCACAGAGATATTGTATTGCTTTCATTTTACCTTCTGAGCTGCTACATATTGTCTAGCACATAATAAGTGCTCAAAAACACTTGTTGAGGGACTTCCCTGGTAGTCCAGTGGCTAAGACTCCAAGTTCCCAATGCAGGGGACCCAGCTCCACTGCTGGTCACGGAACGAGATCTCACATGCCGCAGCTAAGAGATCGAATGCCCCAACTAAAGATCCCGCATGTTGCAGGGAAGGCTGCTGAAGCTAAATAAGTACATATTAGAAAACAACAACAAAAACCTTGACTACCTGGGAGCAGAATGAAATGGCCATTTTGTTTGATCCAGTCTCAGATTTCCTTTGCGTCTCTGATAATACTTATCAGCTTCCCTCTGACCCATCAAACACGTGGGGATTTGGGGATTCTCTGGTGGCTCAGTGGCTAGGCCTCTGCACTCTCACAGCCAAGAGCCCAGCTTCAATCCCTGGTTGGGAACTAAGATCCCACAGGCTGTGTAGTGTTACCGACAAAAAAAACAACAGCAAAACAAAACAGGAGGGAATCTGATGGCTGAGTGTGCTGCTGTTTTATCTGATACCATTTGACTGTGTTTGTGTCCTCTCCCATCACAGCTCACAAAAGGACAGAGGGCCGGGATAAAACACATCAAGGAAACCAGATAACCTGTTTATGCTGTTTTAACCAGTGTTAATTTTCACAAATGTGCCTTTTACTCACCTAGCCCTCGAATACAATTCTAGGTGATATCAAAAGGGGCTAGGACATGAGCGAAAAAAATCACACCCGATTTTTTTTTTTTCTAGCCGACCACGCATGGCATTGGCATCTTAGTTCACCAGCCAGGGATGGAACAAGTTCCCCCTGCAGTGGGAGCATGGTGTCTTAACCACTGGACCACCAGGGGAGTTGCCACACCCGAGTCTGAAGTCCATAAAGAAAGAGCAGTAGAGGGAAAGTGACCAAGCCCGCGGGGTGGGTGTGAGAGGCAGAGCCCTCCTCGCCCCAGGAGCAGCTCTGCTGGCAGCACCGGCCACACAGGCTCTGGGGGAACTAACAGGAGTCAGACGCACCTCGAAGCTCCCCCGGGGCCACCAGGGAGGCGTTTCAGGTTGCTCTTCATTTGTTTCTGCCCAAGAACCAACTCAGGAATCTTTCTAGGCTAGATTTTTTTTCTCATTCAAAATGAGACCACTTTTATTGAATTCTGTGGGGGGAAATACTCTTCCTTCTAAGGTAAGATGACCAACACAACTATAGGCACTGCTTTTTTGTTTCCGGTTGGTTTTTTTGTTTGTTTTTTCCCAGACTGTGGGATCTTAATTTCCAAACGAGGGACTGAACAGGGCCCCTGGCAGTGAAAGCCCAGATCCCTAATAACTGGCCCACCAGGGAGTTCTCAGGCACTGTTTTAAATGAACGTGTGCACCTCCCTGGTGTCTAGTGGTTAAGAATCCGCCTGCCACGTTCAAATCATGTTCAAATGGAGGAAGAAGTCTGAAGTCGAATGTTAAGAAGGAGAACAACACATCTCTGATTTTCTTCAAACTTTTCCATTTAAGGAAAAGACAGAAAGGTGACAAAATTTACAAACAAGAAACAGTGTCCCAGCAAGTTTCGATTCTGAAGATGTTTAGCCAGAGGGATTCTCTCCTAAGTGTGTTTCTGAACTATGTCCCATAGATGGGGAAGGTCCCACAGGGGTCACTGCAGGGTTGGGGAACAGAGAAGTCACAGCTGCAGGGCCTCTGGTTGCTCTTCAGCTACAAGGCACTATGCTTGTCTACGTTTTATGTAACACGGTTCCCTGCAGGAGTTTTCTTTTTTAAAAGAAAGGTTCCTTTCTTTGGGGAAAAAAAAGAATCTTTTTGTAAGGTATGAGAGTCATGGATTTAGTCAAAATTCCTAATTCTACAAAAGAAGTAACAAAGGCCATGTCCTTCTGACTGAGTCCAGAGTCCTAGGACAGCTACTTATTCAGATTAAGAAAAAAACTCATAGATTTTAAGCTATAATATAGACAAAATGAACATGTAAAACCTCGTTATACAGGTCAATAATACTTGTGTGACATGACATTCAAAGTAAATTATATGTTTTAAATGCATGAACAAGAATAAATCAATATCAAATTCCTATCTGTCGCAGTCGATATAGTTAATTTAGAAAACATACATATTTTTTAAACAGACGACAGGGAACTTGAAGGAGAGAATCTTAAGTTGAATCAACCAGGACAAAAGTGAAGAGATTCAACCTTAAAAGGATGTTCACTTCCTCTAGATAGAACCTGGCTTGCTAAAATGACTCAGTAATGAATTATCCACATTTTGGGTTATTGAGGACAAAATTTAAAACACACAACAGATCTCTCTTTACTGTTTAGCATACTTCTATCCAGGCTCTCATCATTAGTTGGTATACACAAAAAGCGTGAGTGTAATCTCAACTATCATCTAAATCCGGTCAGAAGTTGCAGTTGAACTTCATTTCCTCAGCCTGAAGTTTCAAGGGGAGCACTTATACTCCTACCCTCCTCATAAGAAGCCAGATTTACCCAACGGGTGAGTTTGGGAGAAGGAACTAAGAAGTGCTTGCCTGGTTCCCAATCTCTTCTTTGAAAAGATGTATGTGCGCACAGCACCGTGACCTTGGGTCTGTGGTAGGCAGCCCGCCCCTGGGACAGGGGTCAAGCCTTTCCTTCCTCCTCTTAGGCCTCAGCGGGGGCAGGTCTCTGACTTGGGATGAAGTGCTTGGAGGCCCGCTGTGATTGCGCAGCGAGAGCACGTCCTCCAGGTTCATAGCTCTCAAGGACGCAACGTAGCTCCAGTGCTGTCGAAGAAACCTTAGATTGCTCTTCTGTGATGGCAAGAAGCCAAATGGGAAAACAGGTTGAGACTGCCTTTAACAAGGGCTGCTTTTCTCTGCATCACCATCATGGAAACACCATCAAAAACCATAAACCCCTGTGCACTGACTGAAATGGACATTTTAATCACAATGATTTCACAATGAAAACTAGTTGCAATTTAAAGACTCCCCTTCATTGCTATCTCAGTCATCATTCATCCAGGTGATGTCAAGACAGAGACAAAACTGAGCTTCATTTCCGAGTTTTAAACTACAAACTTAGAAACATTCTACAATTGCTCAGCAAGATATGTTTTAGAAATTGAAACCAAAATTCTGTAAGTAAAATAGCAATTAAAGTTCTACGCTTGTACAAGAAAAAAACAAAAAATGTTAACCTAAAACCAGATATTAATCTTTTGATTATGTATCACAAGTTTGTTTAATTCATAAAAAGGATTTATCTAGGATTCCTTCCAATAAAAAACACCCATATGTGGTTAGTGTTTAGATGCCAGTCATTTCCACTTAGGGGTAGAAAAACTGTGGTGGGAGCAGCAGAGCCTGGAAATGATTGTGAACCACTGCCAAAGTGAAATCAATTAGAAAGTAAATCAAACATGTGAAAGTACACTTTCGGTTACTAGACAATAAGATTTCATTTCTAAAGTAGAATTTCAATGCAGCTTTTCAAGAAATTTAAGAATTTAAGAAGTATCTCTTAAAAACGAGAGATCTACCACAAAAAAATCATTAAATGTCTCCTTGATTATCACAGTTGATTATAGCTTTACAGTGCATAACTCAAAAAAACATCTCAGAAGTTCACCAAATTAAAAATAAGGATCATTTATATCAGAAATCTGAAACCCAGTGAAAAAAAAAGAACTAACCTCGGTCAAGTAAGTCTCCACGCTGTCATTTGAACGGTGTGGAATTGAGGTAGAAAACTCTACAATTGCTCCTGAAAGAAGATTTGCATTGAACCCTGAAGTAGGATTGAAATTTCCAACAGAAGAGGGCTCCAGGACTGGCGTGCTGCTAGGAGTGCTGAGTAAAGATCTCTTCTGCTGTTTCTCCACCTCAAGTTTGGTGCTGATCTCTGCCAGGCGCTCATTAGTCCTGGGGAAGATGGAAAGCACGGATTTCATTCATGTTTCCCTCTGTGACTTGCATTTTGTAAGTTGCCGCACATAAATGGAATTCCCATTACACTGTGTGAACACTGAAAGCAGAGAGCAGACCTGCTGGAAACAGTGACAGATGTGTCCTTGTTCTAAAGAAGCTCACGTGTGTCTGGGCTCCTCAGGTAACAAGTCACAGCTGCGAGAGGACAGAAAGGGCATCAGAAAGGGAGGTGGGCTCACAGTGACACCTGCTGCCTCTGGGACATGCCTGCCCCCAGGAAACAGTTCAGGGATGAACAAACAGACCTCCCACAAAGCCACGTTCAAGTGCTTCCTCTTACTACCCTTGTACATACGTGTCACTCATGACCTCGGAGAAATGAAGCATTTGGCTCTAAGGAATCACCTCAAGCCACAATCCCAAGTGAAGGATGAGAAAGTCAGTGGGTGAGACTGAAGAGAGCTAAAACAGCCCCAGGAATAATGAAAAGTATCCCCTGCTTTTCCAAAGTTCACCTTACTTTACTGCACTTCTACGAAGGGCCTATGTCAGCAGCTCTTTTTGATGGTCCAAAATAAATAAATAAATAAAGATCCAAAGACAAATTTTGGTCTCATTTAAAATGCCAAAACTCTAAACAGCGTTCAGTGTACCTTTTAGAGGGAGAGGCATGGCGCTCCCCATGCAGGGAGACTGGCCCCACTGAGCTCCTTCCCCGGAAGCCACACCCCACATCTCAGCATCAAGTCCCACAGCCCTGAACCCTCTCTGGGAGCACCTGTGCTTCCCTTGTGTATGCTTATTTTGGGCATCGACTAGCAGAACGTGTCCTCAGGTCTCTGCTCCTTTGCTGTATGCTCTCTGGGCTTATGAAAGGCGTCCTAGGAGTGCTCTGCTTTCAGAGGCGGGGAAGCCTGGACTCGGCACTGCAGGTGGGATCTGCCTTTCCAGCCTCCATACACCCCCTCAGTCAGGTCACCATGCCAGCGTCAGCCACTCTGTGAATTACCCTGCCTTTCACCCCTGGGTGAATGTTTCCCGATTTCACAAGCATGCTTTTACTTAGTGTAGGAAAACTTACCAGGATATCTTATTACTCATTTTTTCTTAGGGTGCCCTCTAGCAGTGATTATCTAGTCAGCTTTCACTTCCTACTAATTTCAGGAACCTGGCTCTATAAAAATTAGGCTTCAGACACAAATTAATGGACTGAATATATTTTCTGTGATTCTGGGTTTTGACTTACTTGTCTAGTTTCTTTTCCAAGGACTTTCTTTTAGTTTCTCTAGGTAGTGTTGCTTATATTTTTCCAACTCTGCTTTATTAGAATCTTCAAAAGTTTTCCTCTTGGAGAGTTCAGATCCCAAGTCTTTAATTCTGAGTTCCATCTGACGTCTTATGGAAGCAATATGCTCCTCTTGGAACTGCTGCAAATTTCCTCAGATGCTGCTTGTATCTAAGTCAAATTTAAAAAGATAGTTTTGTTAATGATTATAACCTGAATATTTGCTCCATTCAGTTTTGAGTCAGGAATTCAGACGGCGATTTTAAATGTGAACATAAGAAAATTGGAACTTGAAAATAATCATCGTCAAGGCGACATGAATTAAATCTGAATTATAAAATTAATGTGGACTCAATGTTCTAGTGGTTATAGTAGTCTCCTGCATTGCAGGCGGATTCTTTACCAACTAGTCGATCAGGGAAGACCATATTAAAACATTACTAAAGCAAACTGCTGTTGTCATAAGCCCATATATTTATCACTACCCCCGGCCCATGCTTTCCTGTCTCTTGAAATGTTCCCTGCAGATCAACTTGACAATCCAAACACAGTAATACTTTCAAGTTTCAAGAACTATCTTTTCAAGGCCCAAGGGGTAAGACACCACAATTCAGCCTGTTTCTCTCTGATCCTCTCTAGCACTTTTACACAGGCACAGGTACCAAAGAAACATACACTTGTTGGGAGACTGGGACTCACACACGCCACACTACACACTATTGTTTCTAAAATAGATAACTAAGGAGGACCAACTCTATAGCACAGGGAACTCAACACTCTGTAACAGCCCATATGGGAAAAGTGTTTTTATAAAGAGCGGATATACATATATACACATAAGTGATTCACTTTGCTGCACCCCTGACACTAACACAACATTGTAAACCAACTGTACTCTCTAAACTTCTTCTCCCGAGAAGAACGGAAGGAAGAGACACAAACATTTGGCTATAGACTGACCTGGCATTATGCAGCAATTTTTAGATAAAACTCACTTCAGAACCCAAAGTGTAGGGTAGCAAAATCAGGATATTGTCACTGTCTTCAAATTAAAAACAATAAGCAGCCCGGTGGCGGCAGGACGCACGCACCGGCCAAGCCCACCGCTGGAGCCCCGGGGCATTCTCTGGGCGCCCTGCCGGACCCACGCGGAGGGGGCCCGGGATCGACTGCCAGCTGCGTGCTCCTCAGGCCAGATGGTGACCACCTGCCCTTCCGCCTCCCAGGGCCCAATTTCCGGCTCACACGCCCCCTTCGCTGCAGGCCTGGCTCACAACGCCCCGAGGCGCCGGCCCGCGTGTCCCACTGACAGAGCCCCTTATCCGGCTCACACGCCCCCCCCCCCCCCCTCCCCGGGCCTCCCGCCACGCGCCGGCCCGCTTCGCCGCTCACACGCTGCCGGCTCCCGTTCCCCGCTCCCCGCCAGCCCGGCTCGCCGCTCACACGCCCCCCTCGCCCCAGTGCGCCAGGCCGGGCTCCCCGCTCTCACGACCGCCAACGCCGGCACGTGCTCCCCGGCCGAACGCCCCACGCGCAGGCGCACGTCAGGCTCGCCGCCCACACAACCCCCGCCCCCAGGCGCCGGCCGGTGCTCGCTGCTCACACGCAGCCGGCTCACGCTCCCTGCTCACACGCACCCCTCTTCCCGCTCCCCGCCTGCCCGGCTCCCGCTCACACGCGCCCCTCCGGCCGCTCCCCGCCGGCCCGGCTCGCCGCTCACACGCCGCCCTCGACGCAGTGCGCCGGGCAGCGCTCTCCGCTCTCACGACCCCCGACGCCAGCACGCGCTCCCCGGCCGCACGCCCCCCGCGCAGGCGCACTCCCGGCTTGCCGCCCAGACAACCCCCGCCCCCAGGATCGGCGAGCGTGCTCGCCGCTCACACGCCCCCCCGCGCGCCGCCGACGCTCTCAGAGGCCCAGCCTAAGTTCCCCGCCTGGCGCCTGCGCCAGGGTCTGCGAGAAGGCCATGGAGCCGGCCATGGAGCCGGCCCTGGAGCCGCCCCGCGCGGCCGAGGGAAGGCTGCCTGAGGCGGGGCGCCGTGAGGGCAGAGGCGAGCGGGCGCCTCCCGGGCCGCTGCTCTGGGGCTGCGCAGCCGCGAGCGGGATGGCGGGTGTGCCTGTGGCTCCACTCCGTGGCTGTGGGCAGGTCGGTTTCGGCAGCTTCCCGCGCGCGCGGGCGTCGCCGCCACTGCCTCTGCGCCCCCAGCTGCCCTCTGTCCTCGAAGCCTCTGTGCGCGCCGGCTCCGGTGGGCGTCTCGCCCCGGTGACGCGCGGAGAGACCAGGAGATGGGATCCTGGAGCTCAGGTGAGAGTTACACCAAGGAGGTGGGGACAGGGTAGCTCGGAGTTAGGGCCGAGCCCTGAGGGCTGCTGTGAGGGTAGCCCCACCGGGGAGCGGACCATGCAAACACCCTCCCCTCCCCGCCTGGGAAGGGCGGGCAGCAAGGGGGCTCTGGAGCCTGAGGTTCGCTCTTACACAAGGCATTTCAGAGAAGCCATGGGATTACTCTGTGTCTAGATAGCTGTCGCAGCTCTTATGGCTCATCTGGTCAAGAATCTGCCTGCAATGTGGGAGACCTGGATTCAATCCCGGGGTTGGGAAGATCCCCTGGAGAAGGGAAAGGCTACTCACTCCACTATTCTGGCATGGACTGTCCCAAAGAGTCAGACTTTGCAAAGAGTCAGAGTGAGCGACTTTCGCTTCACTAATTAAGGTGCTTCCCCACTGATGATGGGGCTTCCCTCATAGCTCAGTGGGTAAAGAATCTGCCTGCAGTGCAGGAGACCCGGGTTCGATTCTTGGGTTGGGAAGCTCCTCTGGAAAAGGAAATGGCAACGCACTCCAGTATTCCTGCCTGGAGAATCCCATGGACAGAGGTGCCTGGTGCTCTACAGTCCATGGGCTTGCCAGAGTGGGACACGATTTAGGGACTAAACCACCACGTAGCACTTTGGGGAATGGATTGGATAGAAGAAAGGCTGGTTCTTGGTGGGTTAGAATAGACAGCAGGAGAGATGGATGTGGTCAGCAGCCCGGTCGGAGGTCGCTGAACACCGTGTCCTGAGACGACAGGTCTTGTAGGTGAAGGAGTCTTTTGGGCCTAGAAAAGAGAACAACAGTCTCAAAGGCCCCTTGCTGAATCATCTAACTTTGGAGAAAACAAAGCATAACTTTAGTTCCATCCGGATGCTCCAGGCCAGCTGCATCTATCTGGGACTTATCACCCCCTGTCCGGAAACCTACCACCCCCTACACCCGCCCAGAAGACTTATCACCCCCTGCCCAACTACAAGTGTCATCTCAACAAAAGAATACTCAAAATATCCCGCCTGATTGACGTTTCCCTTATCGCTTCCACAAACCTCCCTATAAGTATGAAGCCTCCTTGATCCCTTTCGGCGCTCAGCCTGGTCGTTAGGCCGACTGTCGCCCCTCCTTGCCTGAATAAAGGTAACCTACTTCTGTTGAGGTCGTCTTTCCTTTTCTGCCTCGCCGGAACTGTACCTTACAGTAGGTACAAGGACAGGGGTGGAGGTGAGAGGAGTAGCAGGGGAGGGGAGGGACCGCGTCTCTGGAGGCTTTTCTCAGGTAGCAGAGGAAACATCTGGCAGTCAGCAGGAAGAGCCTTTGGGTAAGGTGAGTCTTGTTTTGAACATCCAAGAGCACTTAGTCTGACCCTTGGGCCATTTAACAGATGGGGAAGCTGAGCCACTGGAATTACGCATCAAGTTAAAGGGCTTGTCTGAACTTGCAGCTGTTGGAAGCAGAGCCCCAACTTGAACAGTTTTCTTCGGTTGCAGTCTGTTATTCTTGCAACTTCAGGCAGTTACCTTATCTAAAAAGTTAGGAGACCACAGTGGGAGGTTCCCTGGAGCCCTAGAACTCAGAGGGCTTATTGTTCAGTCCCTAAGTCATGCCCCAGTCTTTATGGCCGCATGTATTGAGGCACGACACTAGGCTTCCCTGTTCTTCCCTGTCCCTCTGAGTTTGCTCAAATTCATGTCCATTGGGTCAGTGATGTCATCCAACCATCTCACCCTCTGTAGCCCCCTTCTCCTTGGTCATATCCTGAATCTTTCCCAGCATCAGGGTCTTTTCCAATGAGTCAGGTCTTTACATCAGGTGGCCAAAGTATTGGAGCTTCAGCATCAGCATCGGTCCTTCCAAGGAATATTCAGGGTTGCTTTCCTTTAGGATTGACTGGATTGATTTCCTTGCTGTCCAAGGGACTCTCCAGAGACTTCTCTAACTCTACAGTTCAAAAGCATCAATTCTTCGGTGCTCAGCCTTCTTTATGGTCCAACTCTCATATCCGTACTTGACTCCTGGAGAAACCATAGCTTTGATTATAGGGACTTTTGTCTGCAAAGTGGTATCTCTGCTTTTTAAAGCCCTCTCTAGGCTTGTCATAGCTTTTCTTCCAAGGAGCCAGGGTCTTTAAATTTCATCGCTGCTGTCACCATCTGCAATGATTTAGGAGCCCAAGAAAATAAATTCTGCCACTGTTTTCATTTTTTCCCCATCTATTTGCCATGAAGCGATAGGACCAGATACCATGATCTTAGTTTTTGAATGTGGAATTCTAAGCCAGATGTTTGAGAGGGGTGGAGGCTTTCCAATAAGTCCCCACTAGGGTGGGAAGACTAGATCACACGGGGAGAAAGGAGCGCAAAGGCGCAGACACTGCCCACAGGTGCTGGCTTTTCAGCCTGTGAGTCCAACTGTCTGTTTGGCTCAGACTTGAAGTGTTGGTTTCCCACTTTGGGAAGTGGCAGGGAGGAGGAGGGGAATCAGGGGTGAACTTACAAGTGTAAAATCACTGGCTTTTCTGGGTCTTAGAGGGCGTCGGTGCACCTTTTCCTGCAGTCCTGGCTGCCTTTGGGGGCTGGCCACTGGGACAGCTGAGCTGGGTTAGACTAAGAATTGGTCTTGATCTGATTGACCCCTCACACCCTGGACCCACACATGCTTTCGAGAATCATGCCTCCGTGGCAGATGGTAGCTGGTTGAGAGCAAGGACTCTGCCTTTTTCATTCCAGAATCCCTCATGGTTAGGTGCTGTGTTTGGCAGATTGGAATGATGCCCTTTGTATCTGCAGAACTGATAACCATTTGAGTCTTTAGGAAAACTATCTTGAGTTCCCAGGGGCTTGCAGCTGGAGGTGGGAGCACAAAATGATGCAATTCCCAGTGTGAATTTTAACAGTTTCAATCTTAAAAAAATAAATAAAAATTTAGATCTGGAAACTCGGTTGTATCTTTACAAGTTTATTTCATACTTGTCTTTTGTATACCTGCTGATCTAATCGTGCAAGAGTTTCAGCTGTCCCTTAAAATAATATTTGTGGGAGAAGGAATATTGAATTGAATTCTAGTAAAGCAGACTTTTCCATGATATCTTTTTAACCAGTTGATGAAAGAGTCGGTAGAAGTCAAGCTTTCATTTTTCATTAGAAATCATTTCTTACATTGAAGCTGCATTAAATAGTGTAATTTTGTAGTTATACCCGTAGTGCTAAAGCATTTTTTTTTTGCTAATGCTTTTATTTTGGCTCTAACAGTAAATGGGTTGCTTATCGTTGTTTTGTTTCGAGATTTTTTTTTTTTCTTTTGGTTGTCATTGTTACAGCATTATTGGGTGTTTTTTTTGGTAAAATTTTTAATTGAAATATAGTTTATTTACAGTGTTTCAGGTGTAGGTGTTGCTTGTTCACAGACATTGTGTAGCATTTATGAATTTTATAATTCTCATGTTTTTATCCTTCCAAGGGAAGTTTTTTTAGAAATTTGCCAAAGTAGATAGCAGAAAAACTCCTTTGACCTTTCTGTTTTCTATCCTAGCAGTGTGTAGGGTTTTTTTGGGGGGGTGGTGGGTAGTAACCTTTTAAGATCCTTTTCCAATAAATGAGTATTTTACCTGCTTTTGTCATGTGTTATTACGTCTGTAGACTATTGGCTTTTTGTCATTAGTTTTATTGAGGTATGATTTATGTACAACACAGTACACATTTTACTAGAGTTTTGACAAATGTATACAGTCCTTGTAACCAGCAACCCAACCAAGATGTCTGCCATCCCAAGGATTCTCTTTTCTCTTTTGTGGCACTGGCTACCTCCCACCTGCAGCCTGAGGCAGCCAAGGATTTTCTTTCCCCTACAGATTATATTTGTCTTTTTTACTGTATTTCTGGAGTCAGCATGCCAGCAATTGCAAACTTTTCTGTACAGGGCCAGTTAAAAGCATACAGTGTGTACTACTTTCTGTCTGACTTCTCAGTATGGTGTCTTTAAGATTATCCTCAGTGACTGTGTTGATTGTGTATTTTATTAGTAAGTCATTCATTTTTATTGTTTTTAAATGTGGTTAACAATGCAAAACTTAAATGTTGCCATTTCTAACCATTCTTCTGTGTCCACTTCAGTGGCATTAATTATATTCACATTGTTGTGCAACCATCACCTCTATTTCCAAAGCTTTCTCATAACCCCAAATGAACGCTATACCTTTTAAGCAGTAACTACCCACTCTTCTACCCCCTCAGCCTGGTAGCCTCTAATCTACTTTGTTTCTATGAGTTTGCCTATTCTAGACATTTCAGAATGTTGCATCATACCATATTTGTCCTTTTGTGTCTGGCTTATTTCACTAATCAGTGTTTTCAAAGTTCATGTTGTTGTATGTATCAGCACTTTTTTTTTTTTTTTTTGGACTGAGCAATATTCCGTTGAATAGACATACTTTGTATGAACATAGGTGTTCAGTTCTCTTGAGTGTATACCTAGAAGAGGAATTGCTGGATAATGTGGGAATTCGAAATTTGACTTTTTGTGGACCCACAAGACTTTTTCTACAGGGCTGTACCATTTTACATTCCTACCTGCATTGGACAAGGGTTCCAGTTTCTCCCCATCCTCTGCAACACTTGTCATTATAGCCATGTTAGTAGGTGTGGAAGGACTATTGGTTTTTCATAAAGTACATAAGCATAGAGTGTTGCTACAAACTTGGTGGGGGAATTAAGGAGTGTAATTTTATATGTTCCAGGAGGATGGACTGAGGCAAGTTCTGGAGGAGATGAAAGTTTTATATGAGCAAAACCTACCTGATGTGTAAGTTGGTAAGCTGATATTCTAAAACAGTTTAAGAAATATGATATTGATGTCAGATCATCTTAACATTAGTTTTTGGATATGTTTTCTTTTTTTTTAAATTCTCTGTGAGCCTGATCATACCCTAGCTATACAGAAGTAGAAGGATTTGTGTTAATGATTGTTATGTCTCCAGGGACCAAATAGTGCTTGGCACATGGTAGGTGTTCAATAAATACTTCTCGTTTGACTGGTATGACTTGAGCGGAATTAGGGTGGATCCAAGAGAGATGACACAAGAGCAAGTAAGAGACCTAATGAGTGAAGTGTATTGTTTCCGCTGCTTGTTTTCCTCAGGTGAGGCCTTAGTGGGTTTAAAGGGAGAACAGGCAGTTTGCAAATTTAGCAGGAGTAGCAGTGACTTCCGAAAGCTTGAGTGAAGTGGGCTGGGAACTCCTGCTGCAGAACACTACAGCTTGGTAGGTTAGAGGGCTCTGGAGTTGCAGACTGTTCAGAGCCAAGCATGGGAGTGGGCACAGAGGAGATTTGAGCTGAATGACAGACTTCAGAGCACCTGTGGTTGGGTGAAGAATAAGATACAAGACTACTGACTGCTGGAGGAAAACTGAGTTATTGAGAGCTCATCCTGGAAAGAAGTATGTCTGCAACTTGAGCTTTCGTCCCTGGCCTTGTTCGGTAGTGTTTTCATCAGTTAGTTGGGCGTAGAAATCAGTAGCGTGCTGTTAGGGTGTGTGGAGGACACAGAACAGTAGGAACACTTTGCAGTGACTGTTTAAGGATAGATGCTGATGAACGAGGAACTGATGTGCAAGAGGTCTGCAGTAAATGTAAGGGAAATGGAAAGTCCTGCACTCAGGTTCCCAAGTCCTTCATTTGTTCCTGCAACAGATATGCACTCAGCAGTTATGAGCTGATAAAGGGCTCTGGTGTTTCCGTTGTAAACAGCGGAATCAAGAGGTTTGCCCCCGTGGCCACCAACAGTGTCATGCAGAAGGCAGATGTTCAATGCAGGTAATGCGGGTCAGAGTACGTGCCGTGAAGGAAAACACCACACTTGGAGAGAGTGTCATGCACTCAAAATATTGGTAGATGGAGAAATCCGGGAAATTCTCTCCGAGGAAGAGACTCTTCAGCTGGAGCCTGAAGACGCGGGTTTTAGCGAGGAAGTAACTGTGGGCAGAGAGCATTCTTGTTATAGAAAAATAGTTCTATAGGAAACATTCATATGTATTACATAAACATGCAGATGTGTTAAGAACATTGTTACAACATCTTGGACAGAAGCCCAGTCCCTGTTCTGCTGCAGCCAACCTCTTTCCTCTTCCTGGTGGCAACCGCTCTCCTGAAGCTGCTGCACGCCCCCTCCCTCCATCTGTCTGCACATTTACTGTAAGTGCGTGAATGAGAAAAACCTTAAACTGCTGGAAGAGATGGAAAGCTCAGATCTGGGGTAGGAGGACTCAACAACATAATGTGAACTCTTCTCTCCATGCACATATGGTTGCTTAACCTATGACAAAGAGGCAAGGATGGACAGTGCGGAAAACCCTCTTCAATAAGTGATGCTTGGAAATCTGGACAGCTCCGTAAAAGAATGAAATTAGAACATTCTCTGATACCATAGACAAAAGTATACTTGAAATGCATGAAAGACCTACGTGGAAACTTTTAGAGGAAAACATAGGCTGAACACTCTTTGAGGGAATTCTCTGGCAGTCCAAGGGTTAAGACTTGGCACTTTCACTGCTGTGGGCCTGAGTTCGATCCCTGGTCAGGGAACTAAGATCCACAAGTCGCATGGCACAGCCAAAAGAAAGCACTCTGACATAAATTGCAGAAATATCCTTTTTGATCCATGTCTTAGAGTACCGAAAATAAAAGCAAAAATAAACACATGCGACTCAGTTATACTTAAAAGCTTCTGCACACCAAAGGAAACAATAAACCAAACAAAAAGCTAACAGAGAGGGAAAAAATATTTGCAAAGGAAGCAACTGACAAGGGATTAATCTCCAAAATATACAAATAGCTCATGTAACTCTATGTCAAGAAAATTAAAATAACCAGAAACCCAATTTAAAAATGGGCAAAACAAATAAATAAAAATACAAAATAGAAATGGACAGAAGACTGTAATAGACAGTTCTCCAAAGAATACATACAGATTGCCAGTAGCCACATGAAATGATGTTCAGCATCACAAATTATCAGAGAAATGCATGACAGACCAGCAATGAGGTATCACATCACACTGGTCAGAATGGCCATCATCCAAAAGTCTACAAATAATAAAAGCTGGAGAGGATATAGAGAAAAGGAAACCATCCTACATTACTGGTAAAACTGTAAATTGGTACAGCCACTATGGAGGACAGTGTGGAAGTTCCTTAAAAAGATGAAAATATAATAGAACTACTGTATGATCCAGAAGTCCCACTCTGGGGCATATATCTGGAGGAAACTAATTCAAAAAGATATACATACTCCAGTGTTCATTCCAAACTCCCTTTCCTTCCAAGGTTGCCACATACCATTGAGCAGAGTGGCCCATGCTATACAGTAGGAAAGACGATTGAGTTTTCCACCTTGGATCCATCACTTACTGTCAGATGGCTTTGGTGAGGCTACTTGACATTCCCTGAGGGGAGCAGCTGCTCAGCTTCTGCTGGAGGAACCAGGAGATGGGTTCCCCTCTGTCCCCTCCCAACAGCACATTCCTTGGCCCTGGTCCACTGGTACTTTGTCTTGTCCAGGCAGAAATATTTAGGCCTGAGTCCTGCTCCTCTTCAGTCGAGACCCTTCATCATTAGCCTTCCTCTACTCACCATCCTGGGGTCTGGGGCCTGGTGCCCACCTGTCCCAGGCCCACTGCCTCCTGGCCTCCTGCCCACTCTCCAGAGCAGCTGGACCCCTCCCTCCTCCCCAGCCTTACTTTGATTATACCTAATGTCCACCCTTACTAAACTAGCGTTCCACCTAATGACGGCACGTCCCTGATTCTGCAGAAACAGTGATAATGTACAAATTAATAAGAGTAGTGATCGCTGCCACGTGTACACTTAACAAAATGCCCCTTTACTCTGCCTGATAACCTCCAACACCCACAGCTTCATAAAGTGATGCTGGGATGAGTCAATTGAGGCTGAGGGTTTAAACTTGATATTTGAGCTGGGATTTGCACATGCGCAACCTGCCTGCCACCAAAATCTAACTCTTTCTGCTGCAGCCCTTGGTTTTTCTTTATCACTGTGGGGGTTAGTTGATATTAGTGCCAGATCAGTGCTGGAACAGCCTTGCTGGGTGTGACCTATCCCTCTTCCTCCCCAGGCAAACAGTCTAATTTGCAGGCTGAGATCACAGTAGACAGGAGATAGATACATGGATCCATAGACAAATGGAGAAAATAAATTGGTTGAAATATATGAGGCTCATTTTGAGGCAGAGCCAGAGTAATAATTCAAAAGGATTCCAGCATCCCGAGCTTTGCCTTATCCACATACTACTACGATTTCTCTTCTCAATGCTGAGGGCCCAGACATGGCCTTTGGGTTCTGCACTCCTACAGATGTGGTTTATTTAAGCATCTGAACGCCGGCAGCCCACCTTCCTTTAGACAGATTTCTTGTGCTCTGACAGCTTCAGAAATTAACCAGGGAGCAGGTGTGGACACAGCAGCCCAAGCACTGCTTGGAGCTGCAGGCTGCACTTGCCTGGGTCCTGGAGAAATTATTCTCCCATTCCTCAGCCTCATTCACAGGCTGAAGACAGCCCCAGGGCCCATCCCTGCCCATGATAAAGAATCCTCTCTCTCCGCCCCGCACACACCCAGGTTCAGACCTGGGCCAATTTCACCACCTTTCAGGTTGGCTGTTGCCTGTCCTCTGATTTCAGTGTTGACCATCTGGTGATGTCCATGTGTAGCGTCTTCTCTTGTGTTGGTGGAAGAGGGTGTTTGCTATGACCAGTGTGTTCTCTTGGCAAAACTCTATTAGCTTTTGCCCTGCTTCATTCTATACTCCAAGGCCAAATTTGCCTGTTACTCCAGGTGTCTCTTGACTTCCTACTTTTGCATTCCAGTCCCCTAGAATGAAAAGGACAACTTTTTTGGGTGTTAGTTCTAAAAGGTCTTGTAGGTCTTCATAGAACCATTCAAATTCAGCTTCTTCAGCATTACAGGTTGGGGCATAGGCTTGGATTACCATGGTATGAATGGTTTGCCTTGGAAACGAACAGAGATCATTCTGTCATTTTTGAGATGTTATGCCCGATGTCCGAATCCCCGAGCGGGAAGAGAGAAGGCTTCCAAGACAATGCAACTCGCAAAAAAGGGAAGTTTATTACTGTCTCGAGCCAGGGCTTTCTGCCACAAACATCACAGTGGTGCAGGGTCAGAAAAGCCCTGGCTCAAGCTTGGTACACAAATTTATAAGATATGCAAAAGCGGTTAGTAGCTGGCTTAAGCGGATTGGTTACATGTTTGCAAAGTAATTCTATCGGTACAGACTTTCGCGGGCTTTTCAGCTCTCCCTTTGTTCTTACTGGGCGCATATTGATTGGCTGGCTCCAGGTTACCTGATGGGGGTAGGGAATCTTACCATTTCGGGGGAAGCTAAAACTTAGGTCCAGGCCGCCCGTCATGGTATTAACTCTGGCAGCCTCACATTCCCCCCTGTCTTCTTGTTCCTGTAGAGGAATCCTTCTCTTCATCCTGAGCTACCATCTGATATTGCTGCCTCAATACCATAATCTGAATGGTATTTAGACGTTCTTTAATAAATGACATTAGCCGGTTTAAAATACAAGGGCCAAATGTGAGTGTTAATAATAGCACTATAAGCGGGCCCAGGAGGGTGGAAACTAAGGTGGTCAGCCAGGGGGAGCGTTGAAACCAAGACTCAAACCATCCCTGCTGGGCCTCCCGTTCCCTCTTTCGTTGCGCCAGCCCTTCTCTTACTTTTGCCATAGATTCTCTTACCACTCCTGTATGGTCTGCATAGAAACAACATTCTTCTCCCAGAGCCGCGCAGACCCCACCCTGTTGGAGAAAAATCAAGTCCAATCCTCTCCTATTCTGCAAGACCACCTCAGACAAGGAAGTCAGAGACTTCTCTAAGTGGCTGATTGATTCTTCTATGCGAGTTATATCTTCATCTATGGCGGCTCGTAGGGAAGAAAACCCTTGGCCTTGCAGAGATAGTGAAGCTATTCCTGTCCCTGCTCCTGCCAGCCCAAGACTGAACAAGGCTGCCATGGTGATCGCACTGATTGGCTCTCTCTTTTGTCTTGGCAATTCTCGGTCCCAATGTGAGTACATAACCTCTTCAGAGTGGTATAAGATTTTTGGCATTACAGCAACCAGAACACAGAATTCTTGACTCTGGTTAAAAACCTTCACATTTAAACATGGGGTTAGCCCAGTATGTGAACAAATCCACCAGCCCCCAACCTCTGGCACAATCCAATTTTTGCCATATAAGCGTAGGTTACTAATAGTCCGGGCACAGAGGGAAGTTTTATCACGTGGCACTGTGCCCAAACAGAGTCCCTGTCCCCAAACTTCATTCATTGTGAGGCCAACCTTGCGTTCTTCCCATCGGCATGGGGGTGGGTTCTGGCCTGAAGATAAGTAGTAAGAGACATTGAGGCCTATGGCCTCATAGAAGGGGGGGTGAAGATTATAACAAAGCCAACAGGACTGGGTTGCATTAGGGTTGGTATGGTTTAAGACCGTAAAGGCTGCATTCACTAAGGCCCATAGGGGGTCCTGAATTGCTGAGCTAATGGTAACAGCCAGAGGGCCAGGGGTTTCTGTCAGTTTGCCTCTGAGGCTAGGGGTAGAGGAGATGTTAAATGTTCCTGGCAAGCTTGGTCTGAAGGGGGTTGGCTTGGGGGTCGCCTTGTGCCCCTGTAATGCTTTGACCAGATTGGGACCTAAACTATGTACCTGCACCGGCTCAATAACCTGTTTAATGATTAAAAGCTCGCCTGGGTAGGGGCCGGGCCAATTTACGTGGAGCTGAAAACCCCAAGTCAGTCCTGAGGTCCAGCGGTTTTCTTTCTTCGCCCGTTCCTGGTTAAATTGTACTCGTACCTGAGGCCCCTGGTGTCTACGGTCCTTGAAGGTGAAGCTAACTAGATCTCTGTTTCCGACATCCCACCTCTGGGGTCCATCACAAGAGGTCACACAACTCCAGCTCCTGCAATAATAGCTTTCTATGCCACCACAGGTTTTCCAGTTATTTTTTACATAGCCCGGGCAAGCCCAAAACCCCAACCTATGGCTTTTTATCCCATCCCTATAGTACTTATCATGGAGACCGTCCTGCTTTGCGAAGAGGCTTGAGAGGTCGAAGTTCAGGTCCGGCCACCAGGTGTTTGGAGGGTGGATTCCTGAGGTCTCATTGAGCAGCTCATGAGTTTGCCCGTCGTTGAGTTTCCATGTGATCTTAGCAGGTTGATGGGGGTTATGACTGGTCGCTCCTGGGTCGATGAGAGCTGCCATCAGCAGGAGAATTAGGAGGTCTCCCAGCGGACAAGTTTCAGTTTCAAAGGATTTGACGGGTGAGGACTCGCCTTCCATTCTGCTCGCGCTTTTTCCTGTTCTTCCGATGTGGCTTGCCGCACGTGATTGCAATGAACCCAGGGTCCAATCCCGTCGACCCGTTTGTTGACTTCTCGCAGGTCTTGGACAGGTCTGTAATCTGTCCCCCCTAGCTTCTTCACCGGCAGTAAGGGGGTGTTCCAAGGGGATCGGCATCGCCTGAGAATTCCGGCCTCCATGAGCCGTCGAATGTGGGGAGTGATCCCCCGCCGAGCTTCTTGGCTCATAGGGTACTGTCTCACCCTCACAGGAACTGCCTCGGCCTTTAGCTCGATGACGACCGGATGTCTCTGTTTAGCTAGTCCCATTCCTGCTGTTTCTGCCCAGGCCAATGGATATTTATGGACCCACGGTTGTACATCTAGTGCTATGGTCTCTGAGGGCTTAGGCGCAAAAAGTCTGTATTCATCCCTTAAGGCTAGGGACAAGACATGTATCGGTTGTCCAAGTCCATCCGTGACTGACATTCCCCCTGAGTCAAAATGGATCTGAGCATTAACTTTAGTCAACAAGTCTCTTCCAAGTAGAGGGGCTGGGCATTCTGGTATCACCAAAAACGAATGGGACACCTGGTGGGTCCCTAGATTTACTTTCCGTTCTGTGGTCCAACAATATCTTTTTGTCCCCGTGGCTCCTTGCACTAAGCTGGCTTTCTTAGACATTGGTCCCAGTTTTTGATTTAAAACAGAGTGTTGGGCGCCAGTATCCACCATGAAGCCAACGGGTTTCCCCTCCACATGTATGGTTACCCAGGACTCGGGGAGGGGTGCCGAGTCTCGACTCCCCTAGTCACTGTCTTCCCCCGCATATAGAACTCGAGTTCCGGGGGGGATTTTCTCTCTCTGGGTCATTCCTCTCCTTGAGTCCCTCTTAGGGCACTCGTTTTTCCAGTGCCCCTGTTCTTTGCAGTAGGCGCACTGATCCTTCTTTAGGGCCTGCCTTTTTGGTTTTTCTTTTTCTCCCGTCCGGGGGTCTCGAGGTTCCCTCAATTCTGTTCCGGCCTTTAACCCCGCAAAAAGAATCTGGGCTAGCTCCTTCTGGTTCTTCCGGTTTTCCCTCGCCCTATGTTCCCTCTCTTCTTTCCTGATCTTTTCCGCTAATTCCCTTTCCTCCCGCCGAATTCGCTCTTCCCTTTCTTCTGGGGTCTCCCTATTATTAAATACCTTTTCAGCTACTTTCAGTAAATCCTGTATTGTCTGTTCTCCCAATCCCTCTACCTTTTGTAATTTCTTCCTAATATCTGGGGCTGCCTGATTCACAAACGCTAACAAAACTGCAGCGCGTGACTCCTCAGCCTGGGGGTCCATAGGTGTATATTGCCTGAAAGCTTCCATCAGCCTCTCTAGGAAGGCTGCCGGGCTTTCAGTGGGCTCTTGCCTTACTAAATTTACCTTTGCCAGATTTGTCGGCTTTCTTGCTGCAGCCCGCAGGCCAGCCATTAGAGTCTGGCGGTACACTCGGAGACGCTCCCTACCTTCCACCCGCTCAAAATCCCAGTTAGGCCGCAACAGAGGAAACCCCTCGTCCACAAGATGAGGCTGGGCGGTTGGCCTCCCGTCGACCCCTGGTACCCGTTTCCGCGCCTCTGCCAGAATTCGCTCCCGTTCTTCCGTGGTGAAGAGCACCTGCAACAGCTGCTGACAATCATCCCAGGTGGGATTATGAGTAAACAAAATGGAATCTAAGAGGTCAATGAGGCCTTGGGGCTTCTCTGAGAAAGGAGGGTTTTGGGTCTTCCAATTGTACAGGTCACTCGTGGAAAAGGGCCAGTACTGATAGGTTCGCTCTCCGTCTGGGTTAGTTGGTCCCACTCGGACGGGGAGCGCCTGAACAGTGGATGAAGGTAACTCTGGGTCCCCAGGGTCTTGCTTACCCCTATCTCCCTTAGTTTTCCCCCGGGTCCCCAATGCCGGTCCCCCCTCACGGTCGGTTCCCGTTGGCCCTCTTAATCCTCTCGGTTCACCTGTGGGAGCTTCTCTCCTCGGAGGGGATTGCAAGGAGGGCACATATGGCGGAGGCCTTATCTCCGTTTCTAGATCTATCAGGTTTGGATAAGATGATTCCTGAAGGACTGGTTTTGGGTCCTCTTTCTTTTTGGTTTCCTCCGGGGGGGTCTCCATCACCAGGACCTGTGAACTGGAGGAACTAGGAAGTTTGTAAACAAAAGGTTTTAACCATTTAGGCGGATTTTCTACTAGATCCTGCCAGACCATGACATAGGGGACTTGACTCGGATGGCCCCAGGGATCAGGAGCCATAATCTTCTCCTTCACAGCCTGTATGATGGACGGTTGAAAGGTGCCTTCCGGAGGCCATCCAACCTGAAAGGCGGGCCACTCTGCAGAACAAAGAGTTATTAATTTACCTTTTTTGACTAGCAAAGACAAGTCATGGGCCCTGGCCCTGACATCCGAAAAATGGTCAGTCATGAGAGAAAGTGGGGTAGATTCTCCCTGCCCCATGGTCAAAGAATAAACGGTAAGGAAGAGAGAGAATAAGTCAGAAGTGAGAAAGAACGATGCACCAGAAGAGAACGAGACTAGAGACAATGCCGGCACACACACACACAAAAACACGGAGAGCCAAAGACAAACACACGGACAAACAAACGTCGGCCGACGACACAGCGCTGGGTTTTCGGGCCCCCTGAATTTTCTTGCCTCCCGGTAGCAGATTCACCTTACCGAATGACGTCCGCTGTTCACCAGGCTCGGGGTCGGGAGAGGAACTTTCCTTCCCGCGGAGTCGGCTGCCCCCCAGCGCGTCCGCTGGCCTTGGCCTTACGCCGGCTTGGCTCCCCCTTTATAAAAAGCCTTCTCGCGGAGTCGGCTGCCCCCCAGCGCGTCCGCTGGCCTTGGCCTTACGCCGGCTTGCTCCCCCTTTATAAAAAAGCCTTCTCGCGGAGTCGGCTGCCCCCCAGCGCGTCCGCTGGCCTTGGCCTTACGCCGGCTTGCTCCCCCTTTATAAAAAAGCCTTCTCGCGGAGTCGGCTGCCGCCCAGCGCGTCCGCTGGCCCCGGCCTTACGCCGGCTTGCTCCCCCTGCTTCCTGAGCACCGGTGTTATTATTTATCCTTCCCCTTTGTCCTGTAAGCGTTCTCTTCTCCCTGTCAAGGGATCCCGGACGAGCCCCCAAATGTTATGCCCGATGTCCGAATCCCCGAGCGGGAAGAGAGAAGGCTTCCAAGACAATGCAACTCGCAAAAAAGGGAAGTTTATTACTGTCTCGAGCCAGGGCTTTCTGCCACAAACATCACAGTGGTGCAGGGTCAGAAAAGCCCTGGCTCAAGCTTGGTACACAAATTTATAAGATATGCAAAAGCGGTTAGTAGCTGGCTTAAGCGGATTGGTTACATGTTTGCAAAGTAATTCTATCGGTACAGACTTTCGCGGGCTTTTCAGCTCTCCCTTTGTTCTTACTGGGCGCATATTGATTGGCTGGCTCCAGGTTACCTGATGGGGGTAGGGAATCTTACCATTTCGGGGGAAGCTAAAACTTAGGTCCAGGCCGCCCGTCATGGTATTAACTCTGGCAGCCTCACAGAGACTGCATCCAAGTCCTGCATTTGGGACTCTTTTGTTGACCATGATGTCTACTCCATTTCTTGTAAGGGATTCCTGCCCACAGTAGTAGATATAATGGTCATCTGAGTTAAATTCACCCATTCCTGTCCATTTTGGTTTGCTGATTCCTAGAATGTCAACATTCACTCTTGCCATCTCCTATTTGACCACTTCCAATTTGCCTTGATTCATGGACCTAATGAATTATCCTATGCAATATTGCTCTTTGCAGCATCGGACCTTGCTGCTATTCGGTCACATCCTCACCTGGGTATTGTTTTTGCTTTGGCTCCATCCCTTCATTCTTTCTGGAGTTATTTCTCCATTGATCTCCAGTAGCATATTGGGCACCTACTGACCTGGGGAGTTCCTCTTTCAGTATCCTATCATTTTGCCTTTTCATACTGTTCATGGGGTTCTCAAGGCAAGAATACTGAAGTGTTTGCCATTCCCTTCTCCAGTAGACCACATTCTGTCAGACCTCTCCACCATGACCCGTCTGTCTTGGGAGGCCCCATGTGGCATGGCTTAGTTTTATTGAGTTAGACAAGGCTGTGGTCCATGTGATCAAATTGGCTAGTTTTCTGTGATTATGGTTTCAGTGTGTTGGCCCTCTGATGCCCTCTCGCAATACCTACTGTCTTACTTGGGTTTTTTGTACCTTGGACGTGCGGTATCTCTTCATGGCTGCTCCAACAAAGTGCAGCCGCTGCTCCTTACCTTGGACGAGGAGTATCTCCTCATGGCTGCCCCTCCTGACCTTGAACGTGGAGTAGCTCGTCTCGGCCCTTCTGTGCCGACGCAGCTGCCGCTCCTTGGACGTGGGGTTTCTCCTCTCAGTCGCCTTCCCTGACCTCGGACTTGAGGTAGCTCCTGTTAGTCAGCAAACACAAGACCGGGAGCTGACTGTGGGTCAGATCATGAACTCCTTATTGCCAAATTCAGACTTAAATTGAAGAAAGTTGGGAAAAGCACTAGACCATTCAGGTATGATCTAAATCATATTTCTTAGGATTATACAGTGGAAGTGAGAAATAGATTTAAGGGACTTGGTCTGATAGACAGAGTGCCTGATGAACTATGGATGGAGGTTCATGACATTGTACAGGAGACAGGGATCAAGACCATCCCCATAGGAAAGAAATGCAAGAAAGCAAAATGGCTGTCTGAGGAGGCCTTACAAATAGCTGTGAAAAGAAGAGAAGTGAAAAGCAAAGGAGAAAAGGAAAGATATTCGCATTTGAATGCGGAGTTCTAAAGAATAGCAAGGAGAGATAAGAAAGCTTTCCTCAGCTATCAATGCAAAGAAATAGAGGAAAACAACAGAATGGAAAAGACTTGAGATCTCTTCAAGAAAATTAGAGATACCAAGGGAACATTTCATGCAAAGATGGATTCGATAAATGGTATGGTCCGAACAGAAGCAGAAGATATTAAGAAGAGGTGGCAAGAATACACAGAAGGACTGTACAAAAAAGACCTTCACGACCCAGATAATCACGATGGTGTGATCTCTCACCTAGAGCCAGACATCCTGGAGTGTGAAGTCAGGTGGGCCTTAGAAAGCATCACTATGAACAAAGCTAGTGGAGGTGATGGAATTCCAGTTGAGCTATTTCAAATCCTGAAAGATGATGCTGTGAAAGTGCTGCACCCAATATGCGCGCAAATTTGGAAGACTCAGCAGTGGCCACAGGACTGGAAAAGGTCCCCAAGCAAGGCAATGCCAAAGAATGTTCAAACTACTACACAATTGCACTCATCTCACACACTAGTAAAGTAACGCTCAAAATTCTCAAAGCCGGGCTTCAGCAATACGTGAACTGTGAACTTCCAGATGTTCAAACTAGTTTTGGAAAAGGCAGAGGAACCAAAGATCAAGTTGCGAACATCTGCTGGCTCATAGAAAAAGCAAGAGTTCCAGAAAAACATCTATTTCTGCTTTATTGACTATGCCAAAGCCTTTGACTGTGTGGATCACAATCAACTGTGGAAATTCTGAAAGAGACGGGAATAGCAGACCATCTGCCCTGCCTCGTGAGAAACCTATATGCAGGTCAGGAAGCAATAGTTAGAACTGGATATGTACCAACAGACTGGTTCCAGACAGGAACAGGAGTACGTCAAGGCTGTATATTGTCACCCTGCTTATTTAACGTATATGCAGAGTACATCATGAGAAACGCTGGGCTGGAAGAAGCACAAGCTGGAATGCCGGGAGAAATATCAATAACCTCAGATATGCAGATGACACCACCCTTATGGCAGAAAGTGAAGAGGAACTAAAAAGCCTGTTGATGAAAGTGAAAGAGAAGAATGAAAAAGTTGGCTTAAAGCTCAACATTCAGAAAACTAAGGTAATGGCATCTTGTCCCATGACTTCATGGGAAATAGATGGGGAAACAGTGGAAACAGTGGCTGACTTTATTTTACTGGGTTCCAAAATCACTGCAGATGGTGACTGCAGCCATGAAATTAAATGACATTCACTGCTTGGAAGGAAAGTTATGATCAGCATAGATAGCATATTAAAATCAGAGACATTACTTTGCCAACAGAGGTCCAGCTAGTCAAGGCTATGGCTTTTCCAGTGGTCATGTATGGATGTTGGACTGTGAAGTTGGCCTGTGAAGAAAGCTGAGTGCCAAAGAATTGATGGTTTTGAACTGTGGTGTTGGAGTAGACTCTTGAGAGTCCCTTGGACTGCAAGGAGATCGAACCAGTTCATCCTAAAGGCGGTCAGTCCTGGGGGTTTCTTGGAAGGACTGATGCTGAAGCTGAAACTCCAGTACTTCGGCCACCTCATGTGAAGAGTTGACTCTTTGAAAAAGACCCTGATGCTGGGAGGGATTGGGGGCAGGAGGAGGAGGGGATGACAGAGGATGAGATGGTTGGATGGCATCGCCGACTCAATGGACATGAGTTTGAGTAAACTCTGGGAGTTGGTGATGGACAGGGAGGCCTGGCGTGCTGCGATTCATGGGTTCTCAGAGACTTGGACATGGCTGAGCGACTAAAGTGTTGCCTGTCCTGCGGGATCAGAAATGATAGGTTTACATTACACTGTGAGTTTGGATCAGAATGTGCTCTTGAGCCAATGCATGTTCCCTGCTTCTTCCCAGCCTTAGCCACTAGCTGGGAAGAGAAAAAAACTCATTGCTCTTTCCTGGGAGCCAGGCTGAGGCAGGTTGAACATGCGCTCCAGCTGTTCTCCACACCCAGGTTACATTTAATCACAGCGCAGTGTCCGCCGCACAGACTCAGGGCAGGAGTCCCCTCACCGTGGGGAAGTGACCACAGCCCGTGACCGCATGCACGCCAACCCGCCCCCTCCCCATCTGTGGGGACAGACCCGTGACTCAGGGTCTTGCGCTCTTTTTCCCTCCAGTGAGGGTCCAGCTCGTGGCCTCACCACGTGATGTTTGTACCCTGGTAATGTCCCTGGCAGCTTTCTCTGAACCTTACCACCTGGCACCCGGGACCTGAAGTGCTGAGGGCTCTCCCCCTTCACTGTAGGCGAGCCGTTTGATTTCATCTCCTCTCGAGTCCGTGGCAGAGAGGAGAACAGTTCCACAGAGTGAGGGAGCAGAATCTAGGCTGCGGCGAGGAGGAGAGCGTGGGGCTGGGCAGCTCCTTCAGGGTGTTTGGTTCTGGGTTGAGCACCGTTCAGGCTGCAGGGGAAGGGGGCAGCATAGTTGAGGGAGAGGGTTTTTTTTTTCTTTAATATATTTTGAAGTGAAGGATAATTGCTTTACAGTGTTGTGTTAGTTTCTGCCAAACATCAGCGTGAATCCGTCGCAGGACAGAGGGCTTCTTTGTCTTTAAAGATGGCAGCCATCTTGTTCAAAGCCTCTTGGTCCCTGCTTTTCCTTCTGTCAGACGCTGTTTTCCCAAGCAAGACTAGATACCCTGTTAGCTCAGTTGGTAAAGAATCCACATGCAATGCAGGAGACCCTGGTTTGATTCCTGGGTCAGGAAGATCCACTGGAGAAGGGATCAGCTACCCACTCCAGTATTCTTGGGATTCCTTGGTGCTTAGGAATTCCTTGGTGCTTTCCTCTGGTAAAGAATCTGCGTGCATTGCGAGAGACCTACGTTCTATCTCTGGATTGGGAAGGCCCCCTGGTGAAGGGAATGGCTACCCACTCCAATATTCTGGCCTAGAGAATTCCATGGACTGTATAATCCATGGCATAGCAAAGAGTCAGATACGACTGAGTGACCATCACTTTCACTTCTCATGCTTTTTATAAATGGCCTTTATTGTATTGAGTAAATTTCTATTTTATTGAAAATTTTTTTACCATAAATGGATTTTGAATTTTGTCAAGTGTTTTTATGCATACTCTTACTTTTAGTTCTTACTTGAATGTTGGTAGAATTGAGCTTTGAATCCGTTTGATCGTAAACTTTTAACTTTGGGGAGTTTTTTTTTTTTTTTTAATTAATATTTGAATCTCCTTATTTATTACTGGAGTTTTGAGTTTTTCTACTTTTGTATTTTTTCTTGTTTTAGTCTTGACAGCATGTATGTTTCTCAGAATTTATCTATTTCTTCTAAGTTTTCCAGTTTGTAATTGTTCATCAATAATAATAGTCCCTCATGATTATGCTTCTTTACTTCTGAGGTATCTGTTGTAATGTCGCTTTCCTTTCTGTGTTTATTTCAGTTTCCTCTCATTTCCTCTTACCTTAGGTAGGCTTTATTGATAATATTTGTTTCTTTCAAAAAATGCACTTCCAGTTCTTGCACGTGCACCCTGGGCATTCTGGCACACAGGCAATGTGTTTAGAGGTGAACACATTGCTTAGCAACGTGTTGCTTAGCAACGATCGTTGCTTAGCAACGATCATTCTGGGATGTAAGATTCTAAACCGTTGAGCTTCCCAGCTGGGAGGTTGTGGCGGGCCGGCTCTGGCTTACCTCTAGTGCTCCTGTTGGGTTTAGGGGCCTGTGAAGAGCCGAGGGGGAGGTGAGGTGTGTTTGGAGTCTGTAGGCTCTGTGATGAAGAAGACTTTTGGCTTCAGGAGTAAGAAGGGCAGCTCGCCCTTCGGCTCCTCCATCAGCCCGGGGAGAGACGGCAGTCATAGAATCAACTTCCAGCCCGGGTACCGCATCCGAGACAAGGACCTCGGAAAGATCCACAGAGCTGCCAGCGTAGGCAACGTAGCTAAAGTGCAGCAGGTCCTGTTGCTCGGGAAGAGTGGCCTGAATGACAAGGACAAGATGAACAGGTAAGCAGGGAGGAAGGGCCTGGCAGGGGTCCCTCCTGTGAGTCTCCCCTCCAAGGCTGTTGGACACCTTCCTGGGATCCAGCGCCCCACAGACTTGATAGGCTGCAAAAGCCTTAGCTGGTTTCGGACCCGCTTATAATTCCCCTTATAGAGCACTTTACTGGCCGTTTTAAAGTTATTTAACTGAATGTCAGTAATCACAGAACTTAAATAAAACATGAATAGCAGGCACAGGCGCCCAGGCGGGGCTCAAGCCGGTCGTGTGGGCCCACCCTCGCCGGCATCTCCCCTTTAAGTGAACGCGAGGGCGGCTGGCTGAGACCCACGGAAGAGTTCAGTGGGTCTCCCGGTTAACTGGCCTGGGGGAGCCCCTAAGGCCGCAGTCGGGAGAGGCGGGGCGAGGGGCGGTATCAGAGAGGAGGGACGGGATGGGGAGGCCAGAGGGAACCTGAGTTGCAACTGAGAGGCGGGCCTGATGGTGAGGGCGGGGCTGTTTGTCAAGGGGGCGTGGTCAGTCCGGAGGCGGGGTTAGGGGTTGGAGCGTGACCAGATAGAGGACAGTGGCTGGAGAGGAGCGGCCACGGAGGGGAAAGAGGTGTGGCTAGAGTGTATAGGTGGAGGCGCGCAAGGGACCCATAGTCTATGGACGGGCTTGAATTATGGGGAGGGGCTTTAACAACGGCAGAAGAGCGGTGGAATTGAGGATGGGGTCCCGAAGAAAGGGTCCTGTGTGAAGGGGTGGGGGTGGGCCTGGCCTCCTTGAAGGCTTGATAATGTGTGACTGTCCTATTGTGTACTCTGTGACCCCCAAGCCCTGCATAACGCCCATTGGAGAGGGAATCTAGTGAAGAGCGGCAGTGTGTGGGTAATGAGGGGTGGACTGGCAGATGTGGTATGCCTGGTATTTACTGTAAATGGTGCTGACCTGGCCCTGGCCCAGCAGTGCACTGTGGGATCCACATCCAGGCTTCCCAGAAGAGACAGTGAAAGACCTCAGTTTCACAACCCATCCAGGAATGCACTCTGCTGTGTGTCTCTAAGGGAGAACTGTGCCCTCTCTGGGCCCATTTCCCTACGGTAAAGTGGGTAACATGGGTATATGGAAGGAATCTCTGATTGTGAACTGAGACCTGAAGCAACAGAGATGTGAGGGAATGCTGCAATGGGCAGTGTCTTGAGGCTGGTACAGACTGGCATTGAGCCCAGAACTGAGCCCAGGACTTGGAGAAGGGAAAGCAAATTTGCCCAGATGCTCCACAGCAGCGGCCCCAGGACTAAAGCGCTGGTCAGAACATGGTGAGAAGGGGTAGGAAGAGTTGTGGTAAGGGCAACAGGGAAAAGCATGACCATCACCACCATCCTTAGGCCCTGGGCCAAGTATTTTATGTGTGGTGTCTCATTTCATACTCCACACAGCTTGGGCAGTGACAGAGTAGGACACAAAGGTCCAGAGAAGTGAAGTGACTGCCTAATTCTACACAGCCAGTTCAGTGATGGGGCCTCGGCCTCGGGGGTGTCACCTTAGAGCCCATAAGCTGTCCTGTAGGCAGTGACCTCTATCCATGTTACCCTGTGCCTGCTACCCCTCAGCCTCAGCTTGGCTGCTATAAAAGGAGACCCACTGTGTGCTTGGCATCCAGTAGGATGCAGTCAGTGCTACTGCTCTGTCTCCATGACAGTGAAAGCCACTCACATTCAAGGAGGCTAGGTACCAGGCCCCGGGCAAATGACACAAGTATGAGTCCTCAGCAGCCTCAGAGATGGAGACCATTGCCCCATTTCAACAATGGCGAAACTGAGGGTTTGAAAGTTCAGGTCGTCTGTTCAAGGTTGAAAGGCTGAAGTGGTAGGACTGGGATGTAAGCCCATAGGTCCAAAGCCCGTGTCTTTAACCCCTACACCATTCTGCCTCTTGTGATGAAGAGGCTTTCTGCTCTATTTTCTTTAGCTTACTGTTAATAGAATTCCAGAATGATCCTATCTCCTGTAGCTCAGTCGGTAAAGAATTCACCTGCAATGTAGGAGACATGGGTTCAATTCCTGGGTCGGAAAGATCCCCTGGAGAAGGGAATTGCAATCCACTCCAGTATTCTTGACCAGGAGATCCCATGAACAGAGGAGTCTGGTGGTTACAGTCCATGAGGTTGCAAGAGTCGGACACGACTTAGTGACTAAAGCACCACCATGCTCAATGAATTAGCTTCTTAAAATCTTAGTCTGTGTCAGGTACTGTGTTAAGCACATCACGAATGTAAAAAAAAAACGTGAATAGCATCTTTTTTTCCTCTTCTTTCTCCTCCTTTTCATTTGTTGTTATGCATCGTTAACATGGTGTACTCATGAGTAACAGCTCTCAAGTTCTATAGCCCTCAAGAAATCTTCTGGAACTCCCTGGCTTTCGCATTGTTTTTCTCATGTGATTTATGAAAACTCTTCTTCCCATGGATCGTCCATTGTGGATATTGGCAGTGGGCAGACTTTTGAGGTTGTTGGCATCTTATTTTTAATGTACACATTTTTATACCATAATGTTATATATTCCAGAAAACTGCATAGTGAGAAAAATAATCCCCATGACAGGTCAGCTTCTGGGTTAAAAATTCTTCAGATACAATGCAATATCCATTTTATATCACTGTACACTTATGTGTATATATTCCTTGCTGAAGGACCTTAGAAGACAGCTTTGAAGTAGGAAGCTGAATGTGTTCTTGAATAGGAAGACGTTTTCTTAGGATATATGGTCTTTCCATATTTAAACCAAATAAACATATCGTGGTTTTAAAGATTTTGCTTTACACATGCTGTCTTTAATTGTGATGAAATCGGAAGTTTTGTATAGTAGGCAAAGATTTGCCCTTTTAGATTATCAAAATTTGCTTGATGACGTTTTCTATTAGTAAAGATAAATTATGTGTAGATGGTAGAGAAATAACCTGGTAACTATTAAGAGAAAAGTAACTAGATTTTTATCTCACCAAAAAGTTTCAGATGGAGTATGGATCAAACATTTGAAATACACAGGGTGAGAAAAGTAGCAGAAGAAAACTGAAATTCCTATTGGTACTTTTTTTGTGTGCTGACAATGACCTTTTTTTTCTTGTTCTACTGGTTACTAACCTTATTATCTTTTTAATTAGATGGTAATTGCTTTACAGTGTTGTCTTGGTTTCTGCTGTACAACATCATAAATCAGTTGTAAGTATACACATATCGCACCCCAGAGACTTTTCTAAGAATGATTTCAAAGGCAAACACTCTGGAGTTTCCTGGGTTTCCACACCAGAAAAAAAAAAAAAGAAAAAACCAAATCTGAAAGTTGATTTAGCAACCCCCCAAATTTAAAAATGTCTGTAGAGCAAGCTGTCTGTAGGGAAGTCGGGTGAGCAGACAGGGTTTATCTTTCTGGCACTCATAGGAATGTGGCACAGGTAAAAATAATTTGTCACTTTCAATTTATTTGTGAGGATTGGTATCCTATGGCAACTTTCAGCCTTTTCAGAAGTCAAGGGAATCTTGGGAATTTCCTGGTCGTCCAGTGGTTAAGACTCACTGCTCTGGGCCCAGGGTTCGATCTCTGGTGAGGGAACTAAAATCCTGCAAGCTACAAGGATATATTGTCCAACATGGGGAATATAGCTAATATTTTATAGTCACTTTAAATGCGGTGTAACCGTTCACAGTTGTGGATCACTGTGTTGTGACCTGTATTATATAATAACATATAACATACGTCATCTCTAAAGAAACTTAGACGAAAACCCCTCATGGTAATTAGACCAACAGAAAAGCGAGAAATGAACAAACAAAAATGCTATAATTTACAGTTGTAAAGCCTGTGATTTATAAATTATATTCCAATGTCAGAGACGCTAAAATGTGAGATAATGAGCATATTAGAATCATCAGAGTACAATGTTGTCTCTAATCCTCAAAACATATCTGCAAAGGAGTTGTAATATCCTTTGACTTCATTTAGATGTTGTCCTTGTAAGACAGTAGCAATAGGAGTAACTTTGATATTCGAATCTAACAATTACCAGCTGTTATCTGTGCATGGATCTCATTTAAGCATCCCAGCTGTGTCCTGTGAGATAACTACTACTCTCTGTCCATTTTGTTGATGAGGAACTTGAGGCACAAAGAGATTGAGTGACAGCTCATAAGTGACAGAGTGAAAGTCAAAGTCAAACCCAAGTTGAGCTGAATCTCGAGGTCTTGCGCATTCTATTCAAGTAGATTGTTCTTTCCTTACTGTGTAAGAGGAGCTAAAGCTAATAAATGCTGCTCTTTCTCCAGAAGAAAACAAAATATTTGTTTTAGAGCGATAGGAGTACCATGCTATTGAGTGTTTTCAATCACATGAATGAACGATTGTTTCTTTTAAAACAGTGACACTACAGTTTCCTAAGAACTTCTCTTGCTTTCGTAGGACTGCGCTCCACTTGGCCTGTGCCAATGGCCATCCAGCGGTGGTGGCTCTCCTCCTGGAGAGAAAATGCCTGCTTAACCTCCGTGACAGTGAAAACAGGACCGCGCTGATGAAGGTACGGGGCAGCGACCCGTGTCCACATGAGATGGGTGTGATTTAACCACTGAGACTAACAATGAGTTGATCTCGTTGAAATAGAGGGAACTGGTGAACTTGTGGGCTATTTCCTTTGAATTCCTAGAACTCACACCCTTGTTTCTTGGCACAACGCTGACAGGCCGTAGAATGCCAAGAGGAGGAGTGCGCGACTCTCCTGCTGGAGCACGGCGCCGACCCAAACCTCACGGATGCCAATGGCAACACCGCGCTCCACCACGCTGTCTTTTGCCAGAATATATCACTCGCAGCAAAGCTGCTTTCCTATCACGCCAATATAGAAGCCAGGAACGAGGTATAGCTCAACTAACTTTATTGACAAAATATTGGCAAAGCATTTTTCTAAACTGTAGTGTTTTATTGATAACAGGATATAAATAGATAGACTGAGTAGTGTCCAGCAGGCCCTGTTACCATGGAAACAACTCCAAAGCCAAGTCAGGGGTTGGGTGGAACATGTCAGAGCCCACAGAAAGGGCAACGCTGTCTCTCTCAGCCACCTTCTACCCCAGAAGGAAGATTTTCCCACTAGAAAGTGCTCAGGAATGGGTGGTAGGCTCAAGTCCTACAAAGAATGAAGGCCTGGGGAGAGTGAAGTGATGTGGTGGGTGGCTGCTTCCAGGGGCTCAGGGAATGGGCACAGCTGCTGGGGGAGGGATGGGGGTAGGAGGAAGGAGAACCAGTGCCCAGCAGGGGGAGCTGGGGGGTGCAAGTGGGCCAGGGAGGCAGCAGGCCTGGAGCCCTGAGCCCTCCAGGACCCCTGTTCTGAGATCCGGTGAAGTGGGTCAGGTCATGTTTGATACCAGCAAGGGCATTTACTTGTGCTAGTGACCACTTGGTTCACCAGGTACACACCTCGGGTCTCCCACACTCAGCCCTGGGGGGCTGCTCGGCGGGGCTGCAGCTGAGTGTGGGGAGCTGGTGATGGTGAAGCTCGGGGCTGCAGCTGAGTGTGGGGAGCTGGTGGTGGTGAAGCTGCCCCTTCTGCTCTTTCTCCTGTGGCTGCAGCCCCGCCCGGAGCTGCAGAGAGAGCTCCCCGACTCTCACAGCTGGGCTCAGTTTTCCTTGTTTGGAAGGTCCAGCCTTCCCTGAGTGAAAATATTTTGAAAGCACTTGATTGTCTAAGATGTCACTTTAAATCACGATATTGCTCAAGAAGCATTAGAGAGCGAAGCGTTCTTTTTTGTGTTTCTGGCAGATATTTGTGATAACACAGCAATTGTTAAAGGTAAAACTTTTTCCAAGTATTTTTCCCTTACTGAAAAAAAAATTTTTTTCTAATTAGTCTAACATAACAGAGTAATGCAAAATTTGCCTAGGAGAAGTAGACTTTGTCTTAAAACTCAAACAAGCATTTGACAACATAATAGAAATGTTGCTGTTGTTAACACATTCCGATTTTATGAAGAAATGATTTACATAAAAATGATTTCTCTCTCATTGCCCAAGGCTTCAGAGGCTACAAGGAAAGGAAAACGAGCGAGCAGCTGAAAGACGCAGATCAGGCTGGAATTTTGGCAGTTGGGGAAATGCCAAGAAGAGGGTTGTTTTTTTTTTTTTTTTTTTTATGTATTTGGCTGTGCTAGGTCTTAGTTTCAGCATGCAGGGTCTAGTTCCCTGACCGGGGATTGAACCCAGACCCCCTACACTGTGAGCGCTGAGACCCAGCCACTGGACCACCACAGAAGTCCTGAGGTTTTGGTTTTGTTGTTTTCCCCCTTCAGTTTATATATTTTGCTAAGGTGCCTTTCAGTTTCAGGTATAATAGTTGTTATTTTGAGAAAGAGATTGAATGAGTTGGAGACTTGCCTAGGTATCAATTTTAGGAAGACTCTGCAGAAATCAGATCAGCAGTGAAAAGGTGGTGATTAAGTTGGAAAGAAGAGAGAAGAACAAATATTGAACAGAACTATTATCCTATTCTGGCAGAAACAGCCAGTTAGATAAGAGTCTAGACTCTGCTCTCAATCTAGAAGGTCTTGATGGAAAGGAAGGGGTTTATAAACAATGAGATCAGGTTGCCTTTTGTGTTTATTAGTCCCTGTTCTACCATTATTTACCCAGGAAAATTTAACTCTGTTTTGATGACTCTTGCCTCTTACACTTTTCTTTTCTCTTCAAATCCTCAAGTAAGAGAAGGGATTGGCCATGTGGGTTAGAGATGAGACTGGAATATTTGCTGGGCTAATTCTCAGCTAGATTGTGCTGGTGAAAACCACAATCCGTTGAGAAAGTTGATAAAAAAATTTACAAACCTAGGCTGTTCCCTGAAGATTTTGATGGAATAAATCGAGGAAGGCCTGGACTTGTGTATTTAGAAATATTTCCTTGAGATTCTGATAGGATCCTTGGTGAAGAACTATGGAGTGATTAAGTATAATTTCTAGTGCACCTATCTCAAAAATAAGTAATCTATAGAAGAGTTGGAGTTTGATCAATGCTAGCTACTTCCATCAGCTCCCTCCTTTGCAGCAATATTAGCCTGACTTTTTCCTCTGCCTCTGTGATTGAGAAGTTAAAAGGAACATTTTTGGCAACATCTATTGGCTTGAGTGATATAACTCCTTTTTCTTCCAACCACTAATTATTCAGTGACACTCCAAGCGTCTTTAGAGATTTGCTCATGGCCAAGTCACTTCATCTGTAGAGTCTGACCCTTTAAGAATTTTACACCTTCTGTTACCAACCAGGTCATTAGGTCAACAGTGTTTGTTACCAACAGGGTTTTCCTGACTGCGGTAACAGTAATTCATGAGCCTTCTTTTGGTGTCAGCAGGACAGACTCTTGCAGTGTGTCTGTTAGATTTGCTGAGCCCTGGCATAAGCGAGAGGACAGCTTTAAACATCAAAACCCATGAAGTTAGTCCAGATGGGGATTGTTTGAATCATTTAGTTTCAGCAGTCTTAGGAACTCACTAACCATTTGGTTAATAATCTGGGAGAATTCTAGAAAGAGATTGTAGTTTTAACAAGCAGTGGAAACATTCTTCAAGTGGGAATTTTGAGTCTTGTTTTTTAAATTTATTTTAATAAAATTATGAGTCAATAGCAATTTTTATTACATATTGACACCCACTTTTCTTGTGAACCACATGATACTCAAGAAAGGAAAGCTTTCACATACAAATATTTGCTTTATACCCACCTGTTTGGAAACAGCAAAACGTAAAAGCACAAATGGGCTACAGACCAAATGTGGTCCTTGGTTATGTTTAGCTTACCTACCTCCACAAACTGAGTCAACATTTAAAATTTAGCACACTCATCCTGATGTCTGCATTTCAGGCTTCTCAGAGACCCAAATCTGGTCCCCCTTGAGCCCATTCTACTGTTTGGTCTGCATGTGTAGGCCTCCCCTTCTGTATGGGGCGTGTGTTTGCGGGTTTGCCAGCCTCACCTGGCTTTTTCACTTAGGTCACCAGGTTTCCCCCTCCATAAGCATTTGAGTTTCCAATTCTTGGTTTATAGTTTATTTTGATAACTATTTCAAAGTTTTGAAGACAGTCTAATTAATCTATAATTGATTCCATATTTTAAAAGAATCTCTTAAGGATGGGATTGAATTTTTCAAATTAGAATTTTTAAGTTGGTTGTGGCGGTTTCACACTGAATGAGTCTCTCAGACACACAGGATTATAAGAGAGAGCGTGGGGAGAGTTCACGGAAGAGCAACTCCCCGAGAAAATGCTGAGTGCATATTTATTGGTAACTTACCTTGTAATCCTTCACTAAGAGCTGTAAAGCAAGACAGAGACCAGAACTCTGGGATTCAGGAAGCTTCTTCCTGGAGGTCTGGAGGTCATCACATGAGAGCCGTCAAGAAAGGTCTTTGAAGATAAGCGGTGTTGTTCTGCATCAAACAGCATCTAGCTAATGCTGACCTGTCAGTTTAACTTAAGGGCGGGGGAAGGAACAAGCAAAGGAGAATGAGTAAGATTAAATTTCAAGAGACTTTGCTGAGAAAGCCGAGAAACATGGTGCCCACAGTTGGTTTTTTTGGAAGAAAAGAAAACAACCTTTCTCTTTGCATGTTCATGTAGAGGATAACATTCCCATTGGAATGTCTGTAAACCTCATGAGGTTACTCTTGGTCATCCTTGGATAGGTTATGCATGCTACAGATAATATGATGTATTCCTGCCTCAGCATTGCTCCTAAAATATCCAGCTACGAAATCAAGTAGCTAATTGATTCTCTCTGGAGGAGTGTTGAGACTAGTAATAGAGCAAGTAAATACTGCAATATTCCTGATAGATACTATGATAGAAGCAAAGATCCTTGGAACCAGTAAATGTTGAAAGTGGGTTTTAGAGAATGACTCTGTGGTTCATCTTTGGAAGAGGGAGAGGAGGAGCATTTTATTCTTTCCCTTTTCAAAAGACGTATTTGGCTGCACTGGGTCTAGTTGTGGCAGGTGGGATCTTGCGTTTCGGCACTTGGACTCTAGTTCCCTGACCAGGGATGGAACCTGGACCCCCTGCTTGGGAGCTCAAATCTTAGCCCCTGGGCCCCCAGGGAAGGCCAGGAGGAGGAGCATCTTGAAGAGATAGAAGGTGCGCCGGGGGAAGAGGAGGAAGGGCTCCCGTTTATTTGCTTTCTGAATTATATGTTTAAGTTCAGAGAATCTATTGCATGATTTTCAGTTCAGTTTAGAAATAGGTTAACTGGGTACATTCGAAATGGTTTTTCCTGTTTTACAGGATGACCTCACACCACTATTATTGGCCATAAGTGAAAGGAAACAGCAAATGGTGGAATTTTTAGTAAAGAAAGAAGCAAATGTACACGCGGTTGATAAGATGAAAAGGTACAGTTGTTCTTTTTCTTTTTAAAAACCTTAGTGCTGTTCTTGGGTGCTAACATCAAGATAAAGATTAAATTAATAAGGTGTCATTTGTGATCAACACTTCATCAGTCAGGTAGAAAACCAATTATTCTGACTGGGAGTCGTGAAAAACTATATAGCAGAGATATATAGCAGGATTCATATTCCTTTATAATACTGAGTGATGTCATATGCAACCTGTTCTTTTTTCTGGTTGATCTTGTAGGAGCTGAGGGATTTCATACTAGTTTCATTAGCTTTATACAATATGGATTCTGCTTTTTAGTTTACCTTATGACAGTATCGAATTTCTTAATTCTTTTATAATGATTGTTTAACCTCTACTTCGTGTATATTTTTCCTTAAAAGATGCATACTAAACATAAAGGACTTGATTTTGTCTTTTGGGTGACTCTTTGCTTTCAATTACTTTCTTTGAAAAATACTGATGTTATTAGATTGCAGAAGAGTCCTTCACAGTTTAGTGACTAAACAACAAGAAAAAGTGGTTAGTAATCACTGTCACCAGATACTGTGGGCTCATCAGTTTTTATCCCTTTTTATTTCTAGTACATTTCGATGTTTTCATTTTAAATGAAGGTAGAAGGAAGAATGATAGGTTTAATTGGATAAACAGTTGCTTCAACAAAGATAAGTCAGAGGTGGATGATACAGACGAAAATGATGGGCTTTAGATTCAGACTGGGTTCAGCTCCTAGCTTTCCTCCCTGTTAGGGTTATGACCTTGGGCACATTACTTATCATCAGCAAATAAGTTTCCTGATGCAAAAGGGCAAATAGTAATGCGTCCTTCAAAGGTGGCTGTGCGTATACATAGTATTTCATTTAGTGAAGAGCACATGCTTGTCCACATCATTAAGTGCCACGGTGACTATTTTTATTTCCATTATTGTTAATATTTTTGTTTTAAGCCAGCAAATAGCCTTTGCTTAACCCACCCTCTAGCTGACTTTGAAGCATAATATATCAGACTAAGGAGGAAATGGGGGATTCGTTCCTTAAATAGTCACCTGCCTCAGATAAGTGACCTTAGCACAGTTTCTTGTCCATCAAGGACTTTGATATTATTTTTGAAAAGCATTTATTTATTTGACTGCGTGGGGTCTTAGTCGTGGGAACTCTCAGTTGCAGCATGTGGGATGAAGTTCCCTGTCCAGGGATGGAACCTGGGCCCCCTGCCTTGGGAGCCTGGAGTCACAGCCCCTGGTCCACCAGGGAAGTCCCCATCAGGGACTTTTGAAATAGTAAGTGCTGCTATGTGCCATCCCAATGGGACAGGAGGCTGCTTTTCCGTCGCTTCATTTCAGCCTTGGAGGTCATTTACAAGGATGTACACTTGAGCGTGTAAATGGTCAGTTCTTCACGGGGAGGGCAAGATGTTACCTTGGTAAAGCACATCAAACGAGCTGTTTCTGTGAGTTCACTCAGCTTCCTGAGGGTGACGTCGTCTCTCTGTTGTTGTAGAACCGCCCTCATCCTTGCTGTCAGTTACGAGTCTATGAGTGTCGTCAGCCTTCTCCTGCAGCGAGGTGCTGACGTCTTTTCTCAAGATGTCTTTGGACGGACTGCAGAAGAATATGCTGCTCTGAGTGGTTTTAATATGTAAGTGTCCACATGAAAGTGCCCGTGATCACTAAACTGCCGCCAAAAAGAATTTTCACTGTCACTTGTTACATGACCAGTGAGAGTTTTCTGTTCGGTGCAGGCAGCTTCTATCCTGTGGGGGCACCTTTCCTTGGGTCATAGGTTCCCTGTCGTCCTTCCCAGAGTAGTGGGTGTCAGCTTGCCTGAGATTCCATAGTTACATGGAGGGTTGGCCCCCTCATGGGGTCTGTTTCCTGCAACAATGAAAATCTTCCAAAGGATTTATCTGCCTCAACCGTAAATGTTTTCTGAGTCTGTCTCACAAGGAACCCATTCACCAGAACTCCTTAAATCTCAAGTAAGTTACTTCAGAGAGGAATTCAGAGAGGTAAGCCCTGCCTGGGACTTGCCAGTATCCACTGTAAGAGTAGGGTTATGTCTTCCACGTGCATCAGAGATGAACATGGAGATTAAGCATCATTGTCAGAAAGATCTGCTGGTTGAGAGTTTGAGCAGGTAGAGAAGGGAGAGTAGTGGTCCAGGCCAGGTCTTGATTGTGATTAGTTTTCTGTGCTTGGTGTGATTGGCTGCAATAATGGGGGATAATTATGTTACCTAATGTAGTGAGTTCATATTTTATAAATAAATGTAGGTACAAATTATATAAGAGCTGAGATTCCCTAAATTACAAAGCACAGAGAACACTAATCACCATAATTAATAACAGTTTCCTGAAACCCTTGAATGCTAAACATATAAGAAAACACACATTGGTTTTACTTGGAATTCCAAAGTAGTTCCAACAATAACGTTCAAGAGCAAATTATTCCATTCTTTGACTGTTTCTGCAAGCATTTTGGGGATATATTGTCTCATTACCTCCTCTTAATCCCCTTGTGAAATAAGGCAGTAAGATCCCAGTTGTGGAGAGGATGACTTTGAACTCAAGAGAAGCAATTCTCTCGGAACAAAGAGCAGTTGGTTACAGAGCTAGGATTTGCGAGTTGGAAAGAGTTTTCATATGCCAAGCTAAATCTAGTTAATCTGCTGAGGTCTATTGCCCTCAGTTCATGACTACTTCATCTTCCTTTTGTTTCTCCTTTAAATACATGGTAAATAAAACTTGGTAGAACTTAGAAACTTGAAATGTATGGGACAATTGTAGTTTTGATATTATCGCTAACATTGTCTGAAATAATCTAAGAATTTAACATAGTTGGTAGTTTTTTTCGCTATTAGTGTTAAAATATTATTTATCACATTTTTAACACATAGCATTTGCCAACTGATCTCTGAATATAAAGAAAAGAGGCCGAAAACTCCTCCCGAAAAGAGCAACCCAGGTACGTCATCTGATAATAATGAACTACTCTTGGTGATTCTAACATAGATAACGTAGGAGTGAGGAAATTTCAATAATCAAAGAACTATGATAAAATTAGTGTAAATTGCATGTGTTTTTAAATGAATTTCTTAATAGTCTAGTCTTCAGAATTGTTAAAGAAGTTAATTGTAGGTAATTTAACATCAGAGACAGTATTGTCTGAAAAGCATTCCATGTATTTAATTACAGCCCCTAAAATCCTGTATTAGATTTTTATGTACGTTACAAAAAATGTTTGAGTTAGTATGATATATATTTCATCTGTAATCCTATTATAGCAAATTGACTTCTTATAAAAGTGGAGCTTTAATTTTTACAAATAGTTTGCATTTAGTGAATGAGTAGTTATTACTTACTGTGTAGTGATTGGTCTCATTAAAAAAGTTACCATCGTTTAAACTGGGAACCTCAACAGTCCCTTTCTGGTAGGATAAGTGATAAACAAGAAGAGCTGCAGTGCTGAACCAGTGTGCAGCATACCAGGAAGAGATTACTTTCGGAAGATACCTTCCAATAGTACAGATCAGAAAAGCGATGCCTAGTTGAGAAGCACCAGTTATTTTGCCTATTGTATGAACAAGGTCTCTATTACCAATTTTATTCCTCACAGATCCAAAAAGAGTGAGATAGGTTGACTTCATTAGAACCAGATGTTTTCTTCTGTGTGTTGGATACTTGTCATGATAGTATAGTTTTGTAAGAACACCATGTTCTGTTGCCATTATTTAAAAGATGATCATAATAGATTTTCAAATAGATCAACTTGGGACTCTGCAGATTCTAATAAAAGAACCAACACAGTTCACATGAGCAAAAACACCACCATGTCCCCTCGATGTGGCATCTAGCACATTGTACAAGCTGTCTGAGAACACCTTTAAACCTAGTTCACCTCTGTCTAATCAAAGGGGGCTTCCCAGGGGGCTCAGCAGTAAGGAATCCACCTGCCAATGCCAGAGGTACGGGTTCCAGCCCTGGATCGGGAAGAGCTCCTGGAGAAGGAAATGGCAACCCACTCCAGTATTCTTGCCTGGGGAGTCCCATGGACAGAAGAGCCTGGTGAGCTACAGTCCATCGGGTCACAGAGAGGCAGACACGACTCAGTGACTAAACAGCAAAAACATCCACCAAAGAACTTCTCTAGGTTGGTTTTACACGTTAGAGGAGATACAGAGATGACATAGAGTCTTGGTCTTCAGTATGCTCAGAATAGAATAGAGTTGTCCCTGGTTAATTTCTATAGTTTTTGAAACAGACTTTTCAAAGAAGACATTCTTGTTTATTTGTTCATTTGTTCACCAAAGAGATAACTTTCCAGTGTCTTTTGTGTCCTAAGCCTTGTTCTGGGTCACAGGGTGCAGACATGTAAACGTCACTGCCCCTGCCCTCCAGGCTCGAGGTTGCAGCGCTCCCCTCCCCGTGGAGTCACTGCACGTGAGTCATCCCTCCAGCATCAGATCATGACGACACACGTGAAACGTTGTCCAACAGCACCAGAGTCCATAGCTTCCTCTCTCCTTCCCTCCCTCCCCTTATTCATCAGCTTAGGGTCTGATGATGAATGCCTTCCAAGCTGAAAAAGCATGATTTCTACCAACCTTTGCCATATAATGGGGAGGATTGATGTAATGATAGCCCTCAGTAGAACACAGCACTGTTTGGACCATCCTGCTCTAGGTGGTCCAGATACTCTTGAACAATGGAAGGTGATAGTCTCAAGAGATTATCCTTTTCACATTTATTAGTATGTACACATAGATATTTAAAACATTAAAAATGCTCAGCCTCCGTGTACCCTGCAGCATGCTCACCACTACAAGTCCAGTCCCCATCCTCACCACCCAGTTGACCCCCTTTACCCATTTACCCTCCCCCACCTCCCTGTCAAGAGATTATCCTTGCTAAACCTGGAATCACTACATCTTTCATACTTCTCTTGCATTTGGAAAGAGGGCCAGGAAGACTTTGTTTCCTATGTTTTACCACGCTCTGAAGTTCAGCGCCTCTAGACCATGCTTCCTTGTGATAGGGCATTTTCATCCTGAACTGAAGAGCCAGAGAATTTGTGTTATGTCCCAGCAAGACACCTGTAGGCTCTGTTCACTGCTCCAGGGAATGGAAGTCCAGAAATCCTGTACTGTTCAAGTGTGCTATTGTCAGTTTATAGTACTGATTCTATTAACGGTGTAGTATCATTTTCTGTCAGTCTCCTAGAGGTTGGTTAGCATTATGGTCCTTGTATCAGCAGTTCTTTCTTTTTCTGTTCTGCCTTTGATGACCATAAAGGAGAGGAGTGGTTCTCAGGCATTAATGGCCCATGAGTATAGTACAATCACTATTCCCTCTAGTGTGGTCTCCAGGTGTGGTTCCAAAGGAATACTTTTAAACAAAACATCAGTCTTGAGGTTTTAATAGTCTGTATTTTTCTTTTGTTGATTTAAAATGTGTCTTCCTTTTTTCTTTACTAGTGGATACGAGTTCTGAAGAAGACTCTTTAAGCAGGTAGGATTTGATGGATTCTTAAAACTTGTATGTGTTACTAGGAGAACACACAGAGAAGAGAAGCTACTGTTTGTTGAGCGTCCTGCTCTGGGTCAGAGACTGCATCATGTGCGTAACATCTGTGACCTCATGGAGTCACCAGAGCAGCGTCGTAAACCACTGTGTCCTGCTTTGCTTAATTAGGCAACTGTGGTTCGGGAGGTTGATGAATTGACCCATGATTCCATGGTTAAAATGAGTTGACCTGTGATTTGACAGCTGGCCTGCCGGACTCCAGCATCCACTCTCGTGTCCCTCAGCAGAAATTGAGAAGTACCAGTGTAGCATATAAGTGAAACATATAAATTAGTTCTTTGACTTGTGTCCATTTTCAGTTTTAGACATTGCGGGGGACTCCTGTATCCCCTTTACAGTAAAGGGAGGAATGGGGCCTTCTCCATAAGTGATTCCCCTGCTGAGGGACCAAGACTGCCATTTTTGATGGACACAGATTAGTCTCTGAACCAGGGACAGACAATGGAGAAGGAACAGCATATCCTTCTGCTTTAAGTCATCAGGTTTATTCCACTTTGGGCAAACAAAAGTTATGTCAGTGCATCAATTAGATTTTCAGTTCAGCTATTAGGACTTGGTGAAAACATATTATTTTCAGGCTCTGCCAATATATTGGCTGTCAGTCTTTGTTAATGGAAACTAAGAATGAGTCTTCCCTAGATATGTCATAGGTTGGGAGAGATGGAAGCAGAAATAGGTAACTAACATCTTTTTTGGAGACTTCTCTGGGGGTGCAGTGGTTAAGATGGTTAATAAGACTTCTTCCAATGCCGGTGGTGTGCGTTCAATCTCCAGTCAGAGGAACTGAGATCCCACATGCCTTGGGGTCAAAGAGCCAAAACATAAGGCAGAAGCAACATGGCAACAAATTCAATAAAGACTTTAAAAATGGTCCACATCAAAATATCTAAAAAAAAAATGTTTGAAAACAGAGGCCAAATTTTAATTATGTCAAGAAACTTCGTTTACTGCATAGATAGCCAGACGTTCACTTGCTTTTTTTTTCTTCATTTAAAGAAATGAACTCACTCATTTTTGTTGTATGTTTATGCTCTAAAGGTTTTCCAACAAACCTGGTGCTGACTCATGGCCTCCGTCAGATGATGAAGTCTTAGATTTTGAGACCAAGGTACAGTGCACTCTTGTGAAATCAGTTTCCGTACTCTGAATTTATCTTCATGTAGTATTTACTCTTAAATTCAGCAATGGTGTCCCTCTCTCTGTTTTATGTTTATAATGGAACGTTCTTCAGAGCAAACTATTTTATAGAAATATGACTGGTGTTTTTTTTGTTCATTTTTAACTTTGGTGAATAATGAAAGTGGGGTGAAGAAAACAACGGGCTGGAAAATAGAGTGACAGGAAAATTGTATTGGAAAAGCTTTCCCACAATGAAGGAACTATGAATTTTGGTCAAGGATAAAGACTGTTACTGTGAATTTTAAACCATAAGGACATGACTTTTGCAATACTCACAGTGCAATACTCAGACAGTCAAGAATCTGCCTACAATGGTGGAGACCTGGGTTCGATCCCTGGGTTGGGAAGATCCCCTGGAGAACAGCTGCCCACTCCAGTATTCTGGCTTGGAGAATTCCATGGACCATAGAGTCCATGGAGTTGCAAAGATTCGGACACGACTGATCGACTTTCCCTTCATAGAAGCAGAGACTTTTAATAACCGTGAGATAAAACTGCAACTCGGGATTTTTTTTTCTATTGTATTTTTAAAAAGACCTACCCCGTGTCCTGTGTCACATTCTAAGCCTTCAGATTTCAGACGTTTTGTGTTATTGTGATTTAAGTGTTCATCTTAGAGCCCCGTGTCAGTGTAAGCTAGTGGGGTTCAGGAAACAGTTGTGCATCTCCTGGAGCAGGTAGCATAGGTCTCGAGTGTAAGAACCGTGTTAATAGTTATTGAATGTGAATAAATGAAGAGACAAACCATATCCTATGTAATGTTACAGGTAATATAGTTCAGTTGTGTTATGTTGAGGAAGGGGGTCCTGCATAACAAGGAAATAAATAAGAAATATGTGAAAAGTGAAAGGTTACAGTATTTTTTTCACTGTCCACTGGTTGTGAGATGAGAAATTTAGGTGAAAATTTTTGACCTTTTTTGCCCCATCTTCTGTTCCATTAAATGTTTCTTTTCAAGCCATACATTCTCCTCAGAATTTTGATTACCAGTTCTTTTTCCCAGTGAATAGTTAGGAATATTTCTTAATCAATTTTTCTCTCTCTCAAGTAATACTTTACAACATTCAGGTAGTGACAGATGACCATGTGTGGCTAATCAAATGACACTTTTTACAGTGGCAATATTCAACTTTAATACGGTAGTATTTATAAGCAAAAGTTTTGGAGTAATACAGATCGCTATATTAGGGATATATTATGAACAAAAGCCTCTGTCTTAAGTATATGTTTTATAGACAACGTATGTTGATATTTTCATAAAATTTGCAGAACAGTATAGATGCATAATTTATATATTAATAAAAGCATATAAAACAGAGGCTTTGTTCATAGTATATCCTTAAGAATACTGATGTATTACTGATCTATTGTATATACATTTTATTTGTGCGTGTTTTTCCACAAGCCTTATGCTTATTTTATTCCCTTAAGTTTGTACTTGACTAGGAATGTCTCTCTCTGCTTTCTTTTCCTCCCCCATTTTTTTTTTGCTTTTTTTTACTGTTAACCTAATTTTTCCTTGCAGAATACTTTCCTTCAGTGTCTATTCTTTAAGTCCATCTCTCTCTGCCTCTGTTGTGAACATGTTTGATCATGGCTTTCTGTTTAGTGTGTTTGTGGCTTTCATTCATGATCATTTCCCTACAGGTTTACTCTTGCTCTTCCTCCCTTTTTCTTCCAAGGAACTGAATTGAAACAGTCATTTGCTTTTAGCTGTTCAACAAACAGAATAGAAGTAGCTTATCCTGTTTGTACTTGTAACCTATCTAAATGAGGTTCTACTAAAATCTAGACTTTCATATTTCCCTTCCCAAGTGATAATTCATGCATGTAGAAGTCATGCAAGCAAATTTCAGAATATAGCGATTAATTTAAATGTCTTAGTTTTTCAGTAGTGCTCTAAACTCCCAGGGATAAATTTTTTTTTTCTAGAACATTTTGGTAGAGAAAATAATCTGGTGGGTGTCATAGTATTTGTAGAACAGTCAGTTGGGGTAAGGAGAGGAACATCTGGGGTTTCTGATGTCATCTGTCATAATGCTTACCCCATGAGAAGGTTCAGTTCAGTCTCTCAGTCGTATCTGACTCTTTGCGACCCCATGAATCGCAGCATGCCAGGCCTCCCTGTCCATCACCAGCTCCTGGAGTTTACTCAAATTCACGTCCATCGAGTCAGTGATGCCATCCAGCCATCTCATCTTCTGTCCTTCCCAGCATCAGGGTCTTTTCCAGTGAGTCAACTCTTCGCATGAGGTAGCCAAAGTATTGGAGTTTCAGCTTCAGCATCAGTCCTTCCAATGAACACCCAGGACTGATCTCCTTTAGGATGGGCTGGTTGGATCTCCTTGCAGTCCAAGGGACTCTCAAGAGTCTTCTCCAACACCACAGTTCAAAAGCATCAATTTTTCGGTGCTCAGCTTTCTTCACAGTCCACCTCTCACATCCATACATGACCACTGGAGAAACCATAGCCTTGACTTAGATGGACCTTCTTGGTAAAGTAATGTCTCTGCTTTTATATATGCTATCTAGGTTGGTCATAACTTTGCTTCCAAGGAGTAAGCGTCTTTTCATTTCATGGCTGCAATCAGCATCTGCAGTGATTTTGGAGCCCCCCAAATATAAAGTCTGACACTTTCCACTGTTTCCCTGTCTATTTCCCATGAAGTGATGGGACCAGATGCCATGATCTTAGTTTTCTGAATGTTGAGCTTTAAGCCAATTTTTGCACTCTCCTCTTTCACTTTCATCAAGAGGCTTTTTAGTTCCTCCTCACTTTCTGTAAGAAGGGTGGTGTCATCTGCATATCTGAGGTTATTGATATTTCTTCCAGCAATCTTGAGTCCAGCTTGTTCCTCTTCCAGCCCAGCGTTTCTCATGATATACTCTGCATTTAAGTTAAATAAGCAGGGTCACAGTGTACAGTCTTGATGTACTCCTTTTCCTATTTGGAACCAGTCTGTTGTTCCATGTCCAGTTCTAACTGTTGCTTCCTGACCTGTGTATAGGTTTCTCAAGAGGTAGGTCAGGTGGTCTGGTATTCCCATCTCTTTCAGAATATTCCACAGTTTATTGTGATCCACACAGTCAAAGGCTTTGGCATAGTCAATAAAGCAGAAATAGATGTTTTTTCTGGAACTCTCTTGCTTTTTCTATGATCCAGCCGATGTTGGCAATTTGATCTCTGGTTCCTCTGCCTTTTCTAAAACCAGCTTGAACATCTGGAAGTTCACCGTTCACGTATTGCTGAAGCCTTGCTTGGAGAATTTTGAGCATTACTTTATTAGTGTGTGAGATGAGTGCAATTGTGCGGTTGTTTGAGCATTCTTTGGGATTGGAATGAAAACTGACCTTTTGCAGTCCTGTGGCCACTGCTGAGTTTTCCACATTTGCTGGCATATTGAGTGCGGCCCTTTCACAGCATCATCTTTTAGGTTTGAAAGAGCTCAACTGGAATTCCATTACCTTCACTATCTTTGCTCATTTCTTAAGGCCCACCTGACTTTGCACTCCAGAATGTCTGTCTCTAGGTGAGTGATCACACCATCATGGTTATCTGGGTCATGAAGATCTTTTTTGTACAGTTCTTTTGTGTTCTTGCCACCTCTTTTTAATATCTTCTGCTTTCTGTTAGGTTCATACCATTTCTGTCCTTAATTGGCCCATCTTCTCATGAAATGTTCCCTTGGTATCTCTAATTTACTTGACGAGATCTCCAGTCTTTCCCAGTCTGTTGTTTTCCTCTGTTTCTTTGCATTGATCGCTGAGGAAGGCTTTCTTATCTCTCCGTGCTGTCCTTTAGAACTCTTTAGCTGAAGTTGAGCAGTTCTATGATGACCCACAAGACCTTCTAGAACTAACGTGGGAAAAAAAAAGTGTACTTTTTATCATAGAGGACTGGAATGCAAAGTAGGAACTCAAGAGATATGTGGCATAACAGGCAAGTTTGGCCTTGGAGTACAAAATGAAGCAGGGCAAAGGCAAGCAGATTTTTGCCAAGAGAACACACTGGTCATAGCAAACACCCTCTTCCAATAACACAGTAGGTGAGTCTATACATGGACATCACCAGATGGTCAATTTTATGTGTAAAAACCTCTCTATTTAACAAATAAATGTTGCCAGTTTAAATTCCAGAAAAATGATGAAATGATGAAAAATCATTTTAAGCTGTTTGAAGCAAAGTCATTCATTTTGAAATCTGTCCTTACTGATATCAGGTTTATAAACTCCGTTGACTACAAATGCTTATCCCTCGTGAACTCATGAAAGATAATATTATTTTTTTATTTCTGTGCTTGCAGTCTGAGCTCTGTGCTGTCCTTTTCATAAGAAATGCCCTCTGTCTGTAGGTGACTCATAGTTCCTGAGCCAGATTCCTCTTTATTGAACTTCTAAGAAAATCCCCAGGCCTCTTCTCATTTTGTATGTCTTGGTCTCTCGGTTGGACTTCCCTGGTGTCTCAGACAGTAAAGAATCTGCCTGCAATGCAGGAGACCCAGGTTTGATCCCTGGGTTGGGAAGAGCCCCCGGAGAAAGTGAAAGTGGAAGTCAGGTCTTCTGCATTGTGGGCAGATTCTTTACCAACTGAGCCACAAGGGAAGCCCAAGAATACTGGAGTGGGTAGCCTATCCCTTCTCCAGAGGATCTTCCCGACCCAGGGATCAAACCAGAATCTCCTGTACCGCAGGCAGATACTTTACCAACGGAGCTATCAGGGAAGCCCTATCCCCTGGAGAAGGAAATGGCAACCCACTCCAGTGTTCTTTCCCAGAGAATCCCATGGACAGAAGAGCCTGGTGGGCTTCAGTCTATGGGGCACAGAGGCAGACATGAGTGGGCGGCTCACACTTGGTCTCTGTTAGGTCAAACAAACAAGCAGTGTTTTTGCTGCCAAGGTTCTCTTTAAAGCTCTTAGTGTCCTGTGAATTTGATTGGGGTTCACGCCATTGGAAAAGCTACCCTCCAAAATCTTTTCTGAAGGAAGCCCTGCACCTTGGGCTTCCTGTGAAACTTTGCAGGATGACACTTTTAGCGTTCTTTTCCTCTTAAGATCCTTTAAGGAATCTGAGGCACCACCTTAAGTCTTTCCAGGGTCTTACACTTACAGTCTACAGGTTTTACCTTTAGACTGTGTTTTCCTGGCAGCACCCTAGATTTGATCTTAGCCCAGAAGCCATTTCTGTCCTTTAGCATCCTGTGACAATTGGACATGTGGAGATGCTGTAAAGGGGATACAGATATTGAACGCAGTGAGTCTTGGTTCCTTTATATTTAATAGCACTTTTAAATTGTTCTGATAGCTTATCCCTCTCATTGATTTACTTTCAGCTGCTTTAGAGCAAGAGTCTCCGCCTCCCATGTTTCAGTGTCCGTTTCTTCTCTTGCCTAGAAGCCATCATCGGCAGCATCTTCAAGGACCATCAGGCTTCTGTGTACAATGTGATGAAGCCCATTGGGTTTTCATTTCTTTCTCTGCATCCATTCAAGTGCAACCTACCTCCAGGTTCAAAGGCATTCTCACATGTTTCAGCTCTTTTTTAACAGCAGTACCTAACTTGGGGGCATCACCGACTCGATGGACACGAGTTGTGCAAGTTCTGGGAGTTGATGGTGGCCAGGGAAGCCTGGCGTGCTGCAGTCCATGGGGTCACAAAGAGTCAGACGTGACTGAGCGACTGAACTGAACTGAACCCCATGTTTAATATCAGTGTCTGTGCCAGTTATTTATTGGTAACAAACTGCATTAGAAACCACCTCAAAGCCCAGTGACTCAGAACAGCGTTTCCTTTGTTCACAAGTCTGCGCTGGCGCAAGGCTCAGTGAGTGAGCCCCGCTCATTTCTTCTCCAGTTGCATCAGCCGGGATGTCGTGAAGGTGGGGACCAGAGTCATCTGAAGACTTCCCCGTGCGCACGTCTGGTGTTGGAGCTGGCTTTTGGAGGGGCCATTAGGTGGGGGCGGTCAGTCGGGACACTGACATGTGCTCTGTGTGTGGGCTGTGCTTCTTCACAGCGTGTTGACTGAGTCTGAGAGTTGGCTTCCCCACAGAGCAACATTCAGAAGCTATTTAGCTTTAAAACTCACACAGCAGTTTCCCCAGACTCTGTCCAGGAGGAATCAGTTACTAGGACTAACGCATACTTAAGGAGAGGGAATTTCATGAGAAAAGTGTCAAAGAATTTGGAGACATGTTTGAAAACCACGAGCTCCAATCACGTCGACTTACCAAGTAATCATTCTGTCTAAAGGAAAGTTCTTTCCAATTCAGTGTCACTGATATTCCAGTAAATATTTTTTCTTTCTTTTGTTTGGTATGTCTCTTATTCTGTGGAAAGTAAGAAAGGGTTACAAGAATGAGGCATTTTTTTGTTGTTCAGAAAAATGTATGGATCATCTCACTAAACTCTTAGGAGATGGGATTTCTTTAACCTTTCTTTAACCTTGTGAATCATTTCTCTTTGGAATGCAGTTCAAATTAGCAAAAACTGTTTGTAGTTCAGGAAAAGGCTTATTGGATTAGAATCCACATTTACAAGATTTAACCATTAGAGTCTTATTTTCACAATCTTCTCTTGGGAGACATTTACTAACTCGGCCCTAGATAACTCAATACAGGATACCTCAAACTTCTTTAAAAACCATGGGATAAGATGGGAGAAAGGGGTAAGAGACATTCTACTAGGAGGTGGCTTGCAGTCATTCTACAGAGGAAAGATAGAAAAGTATTACTGTAGAACAATAAAAGAGTGTAAAATCAAGTGCAAATGTTGTGAGACTAAGATGATAGTGAAGAGTATATTTTGTGACTCTTGGTGGTTTGAACTTCTTTCTTGATTCTCTGAGTTATTCCAGGCCCTACATTCTCCAATACAGATACCATGGTATATATTTGATCCTCGGTTTGAGCGAGGCTGTGCTCAGTCCACTTTCCTCAGAACTAAATGGTGTTGTTTTATTCTTGCAGACTGATCATCTTCCAGCAGAGCTGGGAGCTGCGTGTTCACAGTGTCTGCACCTGGATGCAACATATCAAGTTCTTCAACGGGAGTTGTTATCAATGAAAGGATGGCAAAGGAAGTGTGAGAAACTAGAGAAAGAGAACAAGAAGTTGGAGCAAGAAGTAGTGAAACTCAGAAGTCATATGGAACTGAAGATGATAGAACACCCTCAAGTTGAGCAGTATAAACGGGAGATTGAAGAAAGAGTGAGACGGGACCTCGTAGAGAAATGGAAAGAAGTCAACCTATTTTTGCAGGTTAATTTGTTGATCTGTCATGTGCTTGAATTCACCTCAGTGTAAATTACATTTTGGATGGATACAGCTTATGTGTTTCCTCTGCTTCCCTTAGAGCAGTGTGTTCTGTAGATTTCTGGAAGGAGGGGCACACTTGTTTCTCCTTGTAAATATTTCAGTTTCCATCACAGTTATCACTAAATTGATCTTTCAGAATGCTTCTCCCTAGAGAATCCTTTTACTTATAAGACCAATTGGTATACACAAGACTATGAGGGGGGAAAACAAATATGTGGTTTAGAACTGGTACCATCCTCTTGAATTATTCTTGTCTTGTTCAGTTTCTAAATTTTCACTTCATCCTCTTAGTCTTTGAATCATCCGGTTCCTTAAGTACTACTATAACATTGATTCCACGTTTATTTTATAATTCAGATTTAATTCATGTCACATTGACGATGATTATTTTAAAGTTCCTCTTTTCTTATTTTCACATTTAAAATCACTCTCTAAATTCCTGACTCAAAACTAAATGGAACAAATATCATTATTCAGGTTATAATCATTTAAAAAATGTATCTTTTTAAATTTGACTTAGACACGAGCAGCATGTCAAGAAATCTCAGAGCAGTTCCACGAGGCGCATATTGCTTCCGTAAGAAGTCAGATGGAACTCAGAATTAAAGACTTGGAATCTGAACTATCCAGGACGGAAACTTTACAAGATTATAAGAAAGCAGAGATGGAAAAATATAAGAAACTCTACTTAGAGGAACTAAAAGTTAGAAAGTCATTGGAAAATGAACTAGACATGTAAGTCAAAACACAGAATCACAGAAGATAAATTTAGTCCATTAATTTGTCTCTGAAGCCTAGTTTTTATAGAGCCAGGTTCCTGAGATTAGTAGGAAGTGAAGCTAGCTAGTCAGTCACTGCTAGAGGGCATCCTAAGAAAAATGAGTTATAAGATATCCTTGTAAGTTTTCCTACACTAAGTAAAAGCATGCTTGTGAAATCAGGGAAGATTCACACAGGGGTGAAAGGCAGGGTAATTCCCAGAGTGGCTGACGCTGGCATGGTGACCTGAGTAAGGGTTTGTATGGAGGCTGGAAAGGGCAGATCCCACCTGCAGCCGAGTCCAGGCTTCCCCGCCTCTGAAAGCAGAGCACTCCTAGGACACCTTTCACAAGCCCAGAGAGCACAGCAAAGGAGCAGGGACCCGAGGACGCATTCCGCTAGTCGATGCCCAAAATAAGCATGCTCAAGGGAAGCCCAGGTGCTCCCAGAGAGGGTTCAGGGCTGTGGGACTTGATGCTGGGGTGTGGGGTGTGGCTTCCGGGGAAGGAGGTCGCTGGGACCGGTCTCCCTGCTTGGGGAGCGCGATGCCTCTCATTGTAAAAACATACACTGAACGCTGTTTTGACTTTTTGCCTTTTGAAATGAAACCAAAAATTCTCTTCAGATTTTTTTCTTTGTTTTGATTATGAGATACAGGTGCTGATGTAGGCCCTTCGTAGAAATGAAGTAACATAAAATGAACTTTGGAAAAGCAGAGCATATTTGTCATTGTTCCTGGGGCTGTTTTAGCCCTTTTGTCACCCATTGCCCTCAAGGTTGTGGCTCTAGGTGATTCCTCAGAGCCAAGTGCTTAATTTCTCCACGGTCATGAGTGGAAGGTATATATAAGAATGGTGAAAGGAAACGCTTGAAAATGGATTTGTGGGATGGCGTGTTTCTTCATCCCTGTTTCCTGGGGGCAGGCGTGTCCCAGAGGCGGCAGGTGTCACTGTGAGCCCGCCTCCCTTTCTCTCTGACGCCCTTTCTCTCCTCTCCCAGCTGTGACTTGTTACCTGAGGAGCCCAGACAGACGTGAGCTTCTTTAGAACAAGGTCAGAGCTGTCACTGTTTACAGCAGGTCTGCTCTCTGCTTCCAGTGCTCACACAGGGTGATGGGGATTCCATTTATGTGCGGCAACTTACAAAATGCAAGTCACACAGGGAAACATGAATGAAATTGGTGTTTTCCATCTTCCCCAGGAATAATGAGAGGCTGGCAGAGATGAGCACCGAACTTGAGGTGGAGAAACAGCAGAAGAGATCTTTACTCAGCACTCTCAGCAGCAGGTCAGTCCTGGAGCCCTCTTCTGTTGGAAATTTCAATCCTACCTCAGGGTTCAATGCAAATCTTATTTCAGGAGCGAACGTAGGGTTTTCTACCTGAATTCCACGCCGTTCAAATGGCAGCGTGGAGACTTTCTTGACCAAGGTTAGTTCTGTTCTATTTTTTTCACTGGGTTTCAGATTTCTGATATAAATGATCCTTATTTTTAATTTGGTGAACTTCTGAGTTGTTTTTTTGATTTATGCGTACTAAGTAAAACCATAATCAACTGTGATAATCAAGGAGACATTTAATGATTTTTTTGTGCTAGATCTCTTGTTTATAAGAGATACTTTTTAAATTCTTAAATTTGTTTAAAACCTGCATTGAAATTCTACTTTAGAAATGACATCTTACTGTCTAGTAACCGAAAGTGTACTTTCAGATGTTTGATTAACTTTTTAATTGATTTCACTTTGGCAGTGGTTCATAATCATTTCCAGGCTCTGCTGCTCCCACCACAGTTTTTCTACCCCTAACCATAAGTGACTGACTGGCATCTAAACACTAATGACATATGGATGTGTTTCATTTGAAGAAATCCTAGATAAGTCATTTTTATGAATTAAACAAACTTGTAGTAATCAAAAGATTAATTTTGGGTTTTAGGTTAACATTTTTTGTTACTTTCTTATACAAGAGTACATCTTTAATTGCTATTTTACTGACAGAATTTTGATTTAAATGTCTAAAACATATCTTGCTGAGCAGTTGTAGAATGTTTCTAAGTTTGTAGTTAAATCAAATATTTAAAACTTGTAAATGAAGCTCACTTTTGTCTCTGTCGTGACTTCACCTGGATGAATGATGACTGAGATAGCAATGAAGGGGAGTCTTTAAACTGCAGCTAGTTTTCATTGTGTAATCATTGTGATTAAAATATCCATTTCAGTCAGTGCACACGAGTTTATGGTTTTTGATGGTGTTTCCATGATGTTGATGATGCAGAGAAAAGCAGCCCTTGTTAAATGCAATCTCAACCTGTTTTCTCATTTGGCTTCTTGCCATCACAGAAGAGCAATCTAAGGTTTCTTCGACAGCACTGGGGCTACGTTGGGTCGTAGTACTTGGGAGCCATGAACCTGGAGGGCGTGCTTTAGCTGTGCAGTCACAGCGGGCCTCCAAACACTTCATCCCAAGTCAGAGACCTGCCCACGCAGACACAGGCCTAAGGGGAGAAAGCAAAGGCTTTACCCCCATCCCAGGGGTGGGCTGCCTACCGCAGACCCAAGTTCACGGTGCTGTGGGCACATACATCTTTTCAAAGAAGAGATTGGGAACCAAGCAAGCACTTCTTAGTTCCTTCTCCCAAACTCACCCATTAGGTAAATCTTGCTTCTCCTGAGGAGGGTAGCGGATGCTCCCCTTGAAACTTCAGGCTGAGGAAATGAAGTTCAACTGCAACTTCTGACCGGATTTAGGTTATAGTTGAGTTTACACTCATGCTTTTTGTATATACCCACTAATGATGAGAGCCTGGATAGAAGTATGCTAAACAGTAAAGAGAGATCTGTTGTGTGTTTTAAATTTTGTCCTCAGTAACCCAAAATGTGGATAATTCATTGCTGAGTCATTGTAGCAAGCCAGGTTCTATCTAGAGGAAGTGAACATCCTTTTAAGGTTGAATCTCTTCACTTTTGGCCCTCTTGATTCAGCTAAAGATTCTCTCCTTCAAGTTCCCTGTCCTCTGTTTAAAAAATATGTATGCTTTCTAAATTACCTGTATCTACTGCCACAAATAGGATTTGATATTGATTTATTCTTGTTCATGCATTTAAAACACATAATTTACTTCAAAAGTCATGTCACACCACAAGCATTATTCAACTGTATAACAAGGTTTTACATGTTCATTTTGTCTATGCTATATTTAAAAATCTATGTGTTTTTTCTTAATCTAAGAACATAGCTGGCCTAGGACTCTGGACTCAGTCAGAAGGACATGGCCTTTGTTACTTCTTTTGTAGAATTAGGAACTTTGACTAAATCAATGACTCTCATACCTTACAAAAAGATTCTTTTTTTCCCAAAGAAAGGAACCTTTCTTTTAAAAAAGAAAACTCCTGCAGGGAACCGTGTTACATAAACGGAGACAAGCATAGAGCCTTGTAGCTGAAGAGCGGCCAGAGGCCCTGCAGCAGTGACTTCTCTGTTCCTCAACCCTGCAGTGACCCCTGTGGGACCTTCCCCGTCTATGGGACATAGTTCGGAAACTAACACTTACGAGAGAATCCCTCTCGCTAAATATCTTCAGAATTGAAACTTGCTGGTACACTGTTTCTTGTGTGTAAATTTTCTCAACTTTCTATCTTTTCGTTAAATGGAAAACTTTAAAGAAAACCACAGATGTGCTCTCGTTCTTAATATTTGACTTCAGACTACTTCCTCCATTTGAACACAATCCTCAACCTAGAAATCAAAATAAAGGTCTCAGTACATATGTAGGGCAGGAGCTGTTAGGGGAGAATATAGGAATCTTCTGGGTCGTTCCTAGGATTATGGGTCATTCCCTCATTCTTTCACATTATGTGTACTCGACAGACTGATACTCATTGTACTTTTTATCAGTTAATCTAAATAGCATTCCATAAATATGCTGTGTTATCTATAAGGAGAATAAGTAGGAATTCATGTTCTTTTATTTATGTAACTTTTTTTTCTACTGACGTAATCTTGAGGTTAGGTCTAGTGTCTAAAAGTATTATTTAAAAGTCACATTTAGTAAGTTTGATGTCATTCCTATGATAGTATCTCTTGTTCATCTTAAACATAAATAATATTTGACTTATTTCAGATGTGGCGGGAGCTGGACAGGAGTATAACTAGAGAACTAAGGAAAGGTATGTTGCCAAAATGTACGAATTAAATTTGGACATTGATTTCTGAAATACACCGAAGGCAGTAAATGGGATCTCTTTCCATTGTTTGGATAGTAGACACCATGTTGAATATTTTTCCTTACACATAGCTAATGAGAAATGTGAACGCATGAGTGGTCATAGTGAAAAATATCCTTCTTCCTCATTGATTGATCATGTTCCATAGCTTGAAAAATAATCTCTAAAGGTCTATGTATTTCTTTTACTTCTGGCTATTTCCTTCTTCTACTGCCTCCATCCCTGTGGAACTGTCTGCCTGCACCTGACACTATTCTCAGGAGATGTGGCGTTCACCTGCTTCTCAGGCGCTGGTGGCGGTTAAGGCTGGGAAACCCAGACTCAACAGTCACGGGTGTGAAGCTGTCACTCGGTGGGTGACTAAAATTTCTCTGTCACTGACTTTGTCACCAGTTTATCTTTCACCCTCAGGAAAAGCTCCAAACACCCACACCAGTTTGGGTCCTGCCAAAGTAGGCGGCCTTACCTCCTTACCGCCCTCCTCTGCCCTCAGCTCTGCATCTAACCAGCCAGACTGTAGGATCCCACAGCCGCGCGTCCTCACCTGCGGGCTTTGTACGTGCTCCTCCCCTCCGTCTCCTGTACTTTTTCCTGTCCTCCAGGTATCTGCTTCCACAGCACCTCCACCAGAAAGCTGGCAGTCCTGACACGAAGCTGGCTGTCCCTTCTGAGTGTCCCTGTGCCGTCTTTTGTATCTGTCTTAGAGTTTATGAGTCTGTGTGGAAGCTGCCCGTTCACCTGTTTCCCACTGTAGAGCGTGTCGTTTTCCGGGTGCACTGGGGCACCTCCACCTTGTACTTCCAGTGCTTGTCCCAGCACCTCTGCGCATGGTTACTGAGTAAATGAATGAAGCATGAGGAAGCCAGAGGCTCTGATCCTCAGCCACACGAGCGACCATGGGCAGAGAGTGCAATTACCTTGTGTTTTGTGTCATGTCATATACAGATATCTTTCATGCTTCAGAACACTAGGAAAGGTCTCAGGGTTTGTTTGTTTTAGCTAATACTTTGTGAACTCAAGTATTTTAGATAAAGAATATAATTCTGTCTCTTTCCAGGTGCTGCTGAATTTGTATCTGAATTCTCTAGAGTGTCCTCTGTATTATCTACAGGCAGATCAAATCTATATCAGGACCTACCTGTGAGACATCAAAATAATATATACAGATTTTGAAGGAAAAAAATATATGATTTGAAAACTCAATAGTAAAAATTTCCCTACTGGACTGTTTCCATGAGATTTTAGTTGTTTCCCATTAAAAATGATGAGAAACTCTTTATTAAAGGAAAATATTTTTGTATTGTGTGTGTATCATGAAAATTTGTATGGCATTTTAAGCCATGTTTCTCTGCATCTAACTTACTTTTAAGCAGAAACATCAGCACTGTTGAATTTTCCATGTTCAAAGTGAAAGTGTTAGTCAGTCATGTCCGACTCTTTGCGAGCCCACGGACTGTAGCCCACCAGGCTCCTATGCCCCTGGAATTCTCCAGCCAGGAATAATGGATTGGGGAGCCATTCCCTTCTCCAGGGGATCTTCCAGACCCCGGGATCAACCGGAGTCACCTGCATTGCAGTTGGATTGTTCACCACAAGAGCCACCCGAGACGCCCTTTACAAGCTCAAACTGAGCCCTAATACCAGCTGTTTAAACAGCACTCAAACAACCAAACTTGTCATTACTATTTAGTGGTGTTGATTGATAGCTGATTTGTATTTTCCAGTTTTTGTCACTATATATATATATCTATATGTAGATATATAGAGAGAGACCTAAATACTGCTGTTATGGGTACTGTCGATGTTTTGAGGTATTGTAACGGTTAATAGTGGCATAAAACTTGCTATATGTAACTTTAAACACTGATTCATAGATCTTTCCTCGTGGGGAAATAAGATTTGCCTGAGTCTTTGCCTTTTAAATGAATTAACTTTTCCTAATTTTTATGTTTAATCGGAGGATAATTACTTTACAATATCGTGATGGTTTCTGCCGTACACCAACCTGAATCAGCCATAGATATACACGCGAACCCTCCTTGCTGAGCCACCCTCCCACCTCCCTCCCGATTCCAGCCCTCTAGTCTGTCACAAACCACCAGCTTAGGGTTCTCTGCATCATACAGCAAATTCCAAAAAAACACATGTACCCCAGTGCTCACTGCAATTATGTCCGTAGCTTTAAAAAATCTGAAAATGTCTGTGGATTTCTTTCATTCTTTTCGTTCTGTGTATTCCCTAGCATTTGCAATAGCTAGGACATGGAAGCAACCTAAATGTCCATCAAGAGATGAATGGATAAAGAAGTTGTGTGTTATTCAGCTCTAAAAAGAAATGCATTTGAGTCAGTTTTGATTGACTTTTGATTTACTTTTGGAATGAGACTTAAAATTAGGGAAAAGTTCCTCATAGATAAATAAGATTTGCCTAAGACTTTTCACCTTTGCTTTTACCTATCAACCTATCTATTGTTGTTTGAGTTTTGGAAAAAGTCTTAAAATTAGAGAAAAGTTCCAAGCACCAGACAAACAGACATTTTCACAAAACTCCCCTATCTCCCATATATCCTCCTAAAGGACCATTTATCTTTCCGAAATGTTATTTGTTCTCCCGTAAGTGCCCCTCCTCCCCCAAGTCACCTGTTTCTCAGAAGATGCCTTTATCTCCTACTCCCTGTCATTTGTTAAGTAGTATATCAACTCCCAGTTGTAGCCTCCCCTTCAAGTCACATTTCTGTGTGAAGCTTTGCATGTTGTTATTGTCCAGTTGATCAGTGATGTCCAACTCTTTGTGACCCCAGGGTCTGCAACATGCCAGGATTCCCTGTCTGTCACCATCTCCCAGAGTTTGCTCATATTCATGTCCATTGTGTCGAAGATGCCATCCGACCGTCTCATTGTTTGTCACCCACTTTTCCTCTGGCCCTCAATCTTTCCCAGCATTGGAGTCTTTTCCAATAAGTCAGCTCTTTACATCAGGTGGCCAAGGTATTGGAGCTTCAGCGTCAGTCCTTCCAATGAAAATATTCAGAGTTGGTTTCTTTTAAGATTAACTGTTTTGATAAACAAATGGGACCTAATGAAACTTAAACGCTTTTGCACAACAAAGGAAACTATAAGTAAGGTGAAAAGACAGCCCTCAGATTGGGAGAAAATAATAGCAAACCAAGAAACAGACAAAGGATTAATCTCAAAAATATACAAGCAACTCCTGCAGCCCAATTCCAGAAAAATAAATGACCCAATCAAAAAATGGGCCAAAGAACTAAACAGACATTTCTCCAGAGAAGACATACAGAGGGCTAACAAACACATGAAAAGATGCTCAACATCACTCATTATCAGAGAAATGCAAATCAAAACCACAATGAGGTACCATTACATGCCAGTCAGGATGGCTGCTATCCAAAAGTCTACAAGCAATAAATGCTGGAGAGGGTGTGGAGAAAAGGGAACCCTCTACACTGTTGGGGGGAATGCAAACTAGTACAGCCACTATGGAGAACAGTGTGGAGACTCCTTAAAAAACTGGAAATAGAACTGCCATATGACCCAGCAATCCCACTTCTGGGCATACACTCCAAGGAAACCAGATCTGAAAGAGACACATGCACCCCAGTGTTCATCGCAGCACTGTTTACAATAGCCAGGATGTGGAAGCAACCTAGATGCCCATCAGCAGACGAATGGATAAGGAAGCTGTGGTACATATACACCATGGAATATTACTCGGCCGTTAAAAAGAATTCATTTGAATCAGTCCTAATGAGATGGATGAAACTGGAGCCCATTATACAGAGTGAAGTAAGCCAGAAAGATAAAGAACATTACAGCATACTAAGACATATATATGGAATTTAGAAAGATGGTAATGATAACCCTATATGCAAAACAGGAAAAGAGACACAGATGTACAGAACAGACTTTTGGATTCTGTGGGAGAAGGCGAGGGTGGGATGTTTCAAGAGAACAGCATGTATATTATCTATAGTGAAACAGATCACCAGCCCAGGTGGGATGCATGAGACAAGTGCTTGGGCCTGGTACACTGGGAAGACCCAGAGGAATCGGGTGGAGAGGGAGGTGGGAGGCGGGATCGGGACGGGGAATACATGTAACTCCATGGCTGATTCATGTCAATGTATGACAAAACCCACTGCAATGTTGTGAAGTAATTAGCCTCCAACTAATAAATGAAAAAAAAAAGATTGACTGTTTTGTTCTCCTTGCTGTCCAAGGGACTCTCAAGAGTCTTCTCCAGCACCACAGTTTGAAAGCATGAATTCTTCGGTGCTCAGCTTTATGGTCCAAATGTCACATGTGTACATGACTGCTAGAAAGCTATTAAGTATTTTTTCTCATGGTTATCTGCTTTTAACAATTTAATTTGCAGATTCCCAAACACAGAACCTAAGAGGGTGGAGGAAGTGTTTTCCTCCACAATTCCAAGAGCTGAAAGTTACTAATGCTCACTTAATCCTGATCCCCTTTTCCTTCGGTCTTCTCAGTGTCTGACTTGGCAGAACTCCAGTTTCATGTGAGACTGCTCATCCTTCCCCCTCACTCTCTCCACGCGATTCATATGCTGCACTGCCCAATGATCCTGCTACTTTATTTCATTAATTTGTATTTTCTGATGATGATTTCAAATCTCCTTTCTATAAATTTCTCGCCCTGCTCTTCCCCTCTCACTGGTAGCAGACAATCTTAGGTCCCACAACAAACTTCTCGAAAGGTTTGCCTGTATCTCTAGCAACTCTAGACTGTCTTCCCTCTCTTTCCTCAAAACTGCTCCCAAGTCACTGATGACTTCCACGTCAGTGAATCAAAGCCACAGCTTTCCAGTCCTTGTTTGTCTGAATTTCTCCTTCGTCTGTTCACTGTCACTCACCTCTTTGAGACACTCTTGCTTTTGGCTGGGCTTTCAGTATTCGTTCCTTTTATCCTGAAGGCACGGACAGGTTATTGCGATCAGAGACATAGTTCTTATTAAATATCTCACAGTAAACATACAGGTGTTGCCCCCTCGCCCAGGACTGCACCCGGGGCCGTGTGTTGAGAGCAGGTCAGTTGTTCCACACCAGCAGGTGCAGGACGGCAGGAAACCTTGTCCCTGCTGCTTGTGAAGGGCCTTTTCCTCTCCTGGGAAGGATCTCCTCCTCACTCTGGCTTTTGATATGTAAGTAAAGCTGGTACCCATCCCAGAAGGGTCCTTCAGCCCAGTGTCGCTCTGCCAGTGGAATGAGTTGTGTTGAGAAGCTAAGGAACTGAAAGGTGGGAGCCCCCCTGCACAGCCCACGCTCTCCAATAGGCCGCGGGTGGGGCTGCTCCACAGGGCCCTCGTCAGCGGGGCGGGGGTGGAGTTGGAGGGTTCTGGGAGCAGCTGCTCCAGGTAATGGGGCTCACAGGGCTCGTTGCCATCTTGCATTAAGGTGTCCTAGCAGCATCTACGAACACGGCCCCCCTACCCTAAGCAGGAGCGTCGGCCAAGCCGGTTCACACCAGCAACTGCAGTTTGAAGGGCCAGGAGCAAGGCCCCTGCAGGTATCGCCCTGTGAGCAAGAGAAACCAGACTAAGCACAAGGGAAAGGAGGTTAGTATTTTTATTTCGTAAGTTGGATTTTTCTTTCCTTTTCTAACTGTTCATACTGTTCTAACTGCTCATAGGCTTTGCTGGTAACAAAATCTCTTAAGGAGCCGTATCTTGGCCTCATCTCTCCTTGAAATATAAATTCTTAATGAGACGGAGCACCTTCGGGGGACCTACCCTGAGCTATAATATTTAGTCTCCTTGGGGAGATGAGACTATGAATCCTTTCAGGTTGGAGCAATTAATTAGATGAATGGCTGGAGATGTGAGAGACAAAGAGCCTCTGCTAAATCCCAGGGAAGTTTATTTCCCCACGGTTTCCCCCCTTGTTCCTAGAAGAGTTCCTAGAAGAGTGGCCGCAGTTCAGCCACTGTAACCAGTCTGAGGAAACTTGAAGTTGATGGGCACCAAATCCTTTCGGCTTGTCTTGCTGCTAAGTTGCTTCAGTCGAGTCTGACTCTGTGTGACCCCACAGACGGCAGCCCACCAGGCTCCGCTGTCCCTGGGACTCTCCAGGCAAGAACACTGGAGTGGGCTGCCATTTCCTTCTCCAATGCATGAAAGTGAAAAGTGAAAGTGAAGGCGCTCAGTCGTGTCCGACTCTTAGCGACCCCATGGACTGCAACCTACCAGGTTCCGCCGTCCATGCGATTTTCCAGGCAAGAGTCTTAGGCAACATTTAATCATACATTTAATCGTACCACCCCTGCCCTGTATACCTTGTGATTCTGTAAGGCGAAATATTTCCTGACTCGTATGAGAGTCAGTCCCAGTTCTCATCAGGTAATTTTTGACAACCTGTGGCTTTTTGTCTTCATAAGCCCTCGCCTCTCTTTCTCAGAAGACTTTCAGTTTAAGCTGAATCTGTCTTTCTTGAATTGCACTTTTTTTTTTTTTTTTGTTATGGATTTAAATACTAATCATATTGGAAATGTATCTTCACAAAAACATCCAAACTGATATTTGACCAAACAGCTGGTATCATAAGCTAACCAAATCGACACATAAATTAACCCTCACACTAGACAGTTATTTTAACTATCAATCTTAAGGAGACTATTGAAATCGGCTAGTACTTCTCCAGTTCTTGGCTAGGTTTTACGGAGAATCTATAACACAACCTATACATTGCCTCCTGTCTTCCTGCAGGAGTTGGTTAGATTTTGTTACCCAACCAAACTTGAGTCCATTTGCCCAATGCACAGTCAAACCAATCTGCTGACACCAGGTTGTGATGAAGGAAAGTGTGGTGTTTATTCCAAGGTGCCCAATGCGGGGCCAGGCAAGGAGAACAGAGGGCCCCTTCTCCAAAGACACAAACTCTCTGATGGCTTCCAGGGGAGGGTTTTATTGCTGCTGTTGCTGTTGCTTCTGATGTCAGTGATTCACTGTTAAAGCAAGGCGAGCTTCACAAGGGCGCGCAGCGTATTTCCAGTAGCGAGAAACAGCTAGGTACAGACACACATAATCACACACACAGGAGGGGGTATACAGATAGCAGCATCGAGATATATGTCCCCAGGTTTTATATTAGACAGTTAATGGTTTCTTACAAGGAGGGTAGGCTGGTTTATGAGAGAATTAACAAAATCTTAAACCTTTCCCGATAGTTAGAATATTTTTGAAAAAATAAAGGCACTTCTTGGAAAAGTAGAATGAAGAAAAATATGTGACTTCGGTTTCCTAAGGACAAAAAAACATTTTTTCAAAAAACTTATTTTATATTGGAGTCGAGCCAATGAAGAAAAGGGTGATAGTTTCAGGAGCACAGCGAGTGACTCCACCATATATGTACAAGTATCTATTCTCCCCCAAATTCAGGGAAGGGTTTTGAAAGGGAACGTTAGGGGTACGGGTGTGAGGTGCCCGATAGCTGGTGTACCTCCTTCTGGATTGGTTGGTGGTGAGCTAACTGGGTGGTTTTAGGAGTCAGTATCATCAACCATGACCAGGTTTCAACTGGTCTGGGGTAAACATAGGTGTAGCCAGCATGCAGTTAACTTCTTCTACCTGGTGCGGGTGTCAGTATCTGCAGAAGAGCTCACGGATATGGCTCAGAAAGTTCTCTGCAGCCCTTGAGGAAGAGTTAAAGGTCCTTGACTTTGTTCAAAGGTTTAACTGTTGTTCTTTTGTCTTGCTCAACTGTTTTCATTTGTTTCAGCACCTTCTCACTTCTCTGATTACGTTTGCTCTTTGGGACTCTGGCAAAGCCTTGGAGGCTAAAGTTTTTCTACAAACAAGTGGGAGGGGCCATGCGGAGGTCCCCACAGGGCCCAACTCCATTCCCATTAGTTCTTCTTTTTAGTCTGTTCTCCTTTATTTTCACTAGATTCAAGAGGTGGAGGGAAGATTCCTAGTTAGGAGCTTTTCATTCGGAACTCACCTAGGCTGAGAAGTCTACAAAAAATCTCTCTTCTAAAGGGGGAGGGACAAATTAGGAGTATGGGATTAATAGATTCAAACTACTAGGTATAAAATAGGTAATCAATGAGGCTATACTGTATAGTACAGGGAATTATAGCCATATCTTGTAATAAACTGTGTTCGAGTAAAATCTGCAAAAATACTGAATCACTATGCTATAAAACTGACACTAACACAATATTTTAAACCAACTATAGTTCAGTTTTAAAACTTAAAAAAAATAAACATAATTTAAATATTGAAAAAAAAATCTCTCTTGTTGAAATAATCTGTGTGTCATATTCCCCCATCTCAGATATTCAATGTACATTATGTCCTTCAAAAGCCACACAACCAAAACCAACCAATTTCAGAGTGTAGTCTCTGTGCTGGATGTTAGAGATGCAACATCCAGCCAGAGAAGATGGCTTCTTCTCTCTTGTTAGCTGTTACTGGTTGTCACTGGGCCCCTCAATGCTCATGACTCATTGTACTGAATAAAAAGGTACATTATGAAACTGCAAATTAAATGGAAGGAAGTCATAGGAAAGACCCCTTAGCTTCTGAGATATTTATTAGGAGTTGTGGATATTTGTTCTAAAGGAATATAAAACCTTATTCCAGCAGGAAACAATTTTTCTTAAATTTTATTAAAGTAAATTTGACATACACTCTTGTGTTAGTTTCAGCTGTACAGCAAAGTGAATCAGTTATATATATATATATATATTTTTTCATTCTTTTCAGATTTTTTTCCCATATAGGTTATTCTAGAATATTGAGTAGAATTCTCTATGATATACTGTATGTCCTTGCTGGTTATCAGTTTTATGTATTGCTGTTGTAGTTCAGTCACTTCCAATCCTTTGTGATCCCATGGACTGCAGCATGCCAGGCTTCCCTGTCCTTCACCATCTCCTGGAGTTTTTGCTCAAACTCATGTCCATTGAATTGGTGATGTCACCCAACCGTCTCGTCTTCTGTCATCCACTTCTCCTACTGCCTTCAATCTTTCCCAGGATCGGGGTCTTTCCTAATGATTTGGCTCTTTGCATCAAGTGCCCTAAGTGATGGAGCTTCAGCTTCAGCATCAGTCCTTCCAATGAATACTTAAAATTGATTTCCTTTAGGATTGACTGGTTTGATCTCCTTGTGCTCTAAGGGACTCTCAAGAGTCTCTCCAACCGTGCAGTTCAAAAGCACCAATTCTAAAAAAAAAAAAAACAAAAAAAAAAAAAACACCAATTCTTTGGTGTTCAACCTTCTTTACAGTTCAACAATCACATCCATATGTGACTACTGCAAAATCACAGTTCAGTTCAGTTCAGTGGCTCAGTCGTGTCCGACGCTTGATGACCCCATGGACTGCAGCACACCAGGCTTCCCTGTCCATCACCGGCTCCCAGAGCTTGCTCAGACTCATGTCCATCGAGTCAGCGATGCCATCCAACCATCTCTTCCTCTGTCATCCCCTTCTCCTGCCTTCAGTCTCTCTCAGCATCAGGGTCTTTTCCAGTGAGTCAGTTCTTCGCCTCACATGGCCAGAGTATTGGAGTTTCAGATTCAGCATCAGGCCTTCCAATGAATATTCAGGACTGATTTCCTTTAGAATGAACTGGCTGGATCATCTTGCAGTCCAAGAGACTCTCAAGAGTCGTCTCCAACACCACAGTTCAAAAGCATCAATTCTTCAGTACTCAGCTTTCCTGGTGGTCCAACTCTCACATCCATCCATGATAACCAGAAAACCCATAGCTTTGACTGGACGGAGCTTTGTCGACAAAATAATGTCTCTGCTTTTCAGTAGGCTGTCAAGGCTGGTCATAACTTTTCTTCCAAGGAGCAAGCATCTTTTCATTTCATGGCTGCAGTCACCATCTGCAGTGATTTTGGAGCCCAAGAAAATAAAGTCTGTCACTGCTTCCACTGTTTCCCCATCTATTTGCCATGAAGTGATTGAACCGGATGCCATGATCTTAGTTTTTTGGACGTTGAGTTTTGATCAACTTTTTCACTCTCACTTTCATCACGAGGCTCTTTAGTTCTTCACTTTCTGCCGTAAGGGTGGTGTCATCTGTGTATCTGAGGTTACTGACATTTCTCAAGGCAATCGTGATTCCAACGTGTGCTCTCTCCAGTCTGGCATTTTGCATGATGTACTCTGCCTATAAGTTCAGTAAGCACGGTGACAATATACAGTCTTGATGTACTCCTTTCCCAGTTTGGAACATTGAGGTGCTTGCATTTTTTTGAATTATGGTTTTCTCTGGATATGTGCCCAGGAGTGGGATTGCTGAATCATATGGCAGGTCTATATTAGTTTTTAAACAAACTTCCATAGAGTTCTCCACAGTGGGTGTACCTAGTTACATTCCATAAGGAATGTATAGGAGGGTTCCCTTTTCTCCACACTCTCTCCAGCATTTATTATTTGTAGATTTTTTGATGGTGGCTATTCTGATTGGTGTGAAATGATACCTCATTGTAGTATTTCTGCATTTCTCTAATTATTAGTGATGTGGAGCATCCTTTCTGAGCATCCTTTCATGTGCTTTTTGCTCATCTGTCGGTATTCTATAGAGAAAAGTCTATTTAGATCTTACACTCACTTATTGATTGGGTTGTTTGTATTTTGATAGTTAGCTCCTTGAGCTGTTTGAATATTTTGGAGATTAATCCTTTGTCATTTGCATCATTTCCAAATATTGTCCCTCATTCTCTGGGTTTTCTTCTGTCTTGTTTATGATTACCTGTGCTGTGCAGAAGCAACGTTTAATTAGATCCCATTGGCTTATTTTTATTTTCATTACTCTAAGAGGTGGGTCACAGAAGATACTTCTGTGATTTATGTCAGACTGTGCTCTGCCTATGTTCTCCTCTAAGAGTTTTGTGGGGTCTGTCCTTATACTTAGGTCTTTAATTTATTTTGAGTTTATTTTCGTGTATGGTGTTAGGGAGTATTCTAATTTCATTCTTATGCTTGTAGCTGTCCATTTTTATCAGCAGCACTTATTGAAGAGGCTGTCTTTTCTCCACTATATAGTTTTGCCTCCTTTGTCCTAGATTACTTGACTGTAGGTGCATTGGTTTCTCTCTGGACTTTGTATCTTGTTCCATTGCTCTGTGCAATATATTTCTGTTTTTGTGCCAGTACCAGTGTCTTGATTACTTTAGCTTGTAGTATAGTCTAAAGTCAGGGAACCTGATTCTGTCAGCTCTTGCTTTTCTTTCTCAAGATTGTTTGGCTATTTGGGGTCTTTTGTTTCCATTCACACTGTAAAACTTTTTGTTCTAGTTCTGTGAAACACACCATTGGTAAGGTGATGCATTCAATCTGCAGATTGCTTTGGGTAGTATAGTTATTTTGACAGTAGGAAACAATTTGTTGACGGTGGTTCTAGGTGGTTCTAGAAAAGGACAGCATCTTAAACCATTCATATAGTCTGTCTGCGACCCTTTCCTTTGCTGCATTTTTTGTGTGATGTGGGTCAAATCGAGAAGCAGACAGGAAACAGCTGCCTCTCCTGGCATGCTGTAACGTGGAATGTGGAAATGTGAGTCAGACACAGAGACGGCCCAGTGAAGCGGCACCTGAACACAGAGCTGGCATGGGGATGCATGCTTCTGCTTCTGAGGAAGATTGTACAGTAAAGAGTGGAAGTCAGAAACACAGTTCAGAAGAAATGGTAAAGTGAAAATATTGTAGAAAAACCTACAAAAAGAATAAAACCTTGGAGACCAAAGAGAAAGGAGAGCTGAAAGGAGCAAGAGACCAGGGAACATGGATTACAGGACTGGCGGGGAACTCCAGGAGGTAAGATCCTATTCGTCTATTTCTTGTAGTTCTAATAATAGCAATTGAATTTCAGATGAATATCATACAAGTAGAGGACAAGAAAAAATACACCAAGTCATCTGGAATCAATTCAATGGAATTCTTCATTTCATGGGATTCTATATACTTTTTATATATTATATCTTACATATCACTTACCTACTATATTTTATATATGTTTACTTTTAATGTGTATATATAAATGACAGTGTCAAGTGGTAAGTTTAGAATTTTAGTGATATCAAAGAGAGAGTTGCAGGAATTTAGGAGAAGTTGCATGGATGTGAGTCAGTGTGGTCGGGAGAGGACAGCTCTGGGAGGGGCTGGGACATGGCCTGGGCCCTGAATAATGGGGAATTAACAGAATATTTGAGGTGAACAGAATTTGCTTCCTATGATAGTTGTTAAGCAAGGACATTATGAAGATCCGTAAACCTACAGTAAAGATGCAGAGTGGCGGAGCATGGCCAGCGATTAAAAGAATAATCTTGTTAATGACCTTCAGAGGAGTTATAAAGGGTGAGAAGCCTGATGTTCCAGACTCAGCAATATCATCTCCTTGTTTTGTCAGTGTTCTGGTGCCAATTGTACCATTTTTTTAAAAGAACAATTAATAAGTTGGTAAATGGTAGGAAAGCTTGACATATTTATTGTATATAACCTGTTCTTCACAGATCCATATTTATTTCGTCCAGCTGCTTTTAAAAGTTAAAGTTGTCTACACATGAAGGGCGTAGAGAGTTAACATCTTCAGAAGAGGATCAGGACAATTTGAAACTAAAGGAGGAAGATTGGTCTAATTAAAAGCTAGACTAATAAAGAGAGCGGTATTCCTCAAGACTTATGCTTGGACATATTATTTTTAGCTATAGTTTGCCTATCTCATTACATGAAAAAAAAAAAAATTGAATCTCATTACTTTGTTTTCTTTACTCAGCTCTTCTTACCAGCATCCTACTGAAGCATTGAAAACAAAACATTTAGGCCGATTTCGTCCAGGAGTTTTCACTGAGCATGTAGAGAAGGGGTGTTACTGCCTCATACCACACTAGGTGGGAAAGAAGATCTACTCTGCAACCAGCCTGTTGGTTTTTTTTCCTTTGTAGTCAATTTTTAGTTTTTCTTCAACCTGTTTTATATTGTACTATAGCCTATTAGCAAGATTGAGATAGCTTCAGGTGCACAGCTGAGGGACTCAGCCATACATACACCTGTACCCATTCCCTGGGGCACCGTTCACAATAGCCAAGACATGGAAACAACATCAATGTCTGCCAACAGAGGAATGAATAAAGAAGACGAGGTACATGTATACAATGGAATGTTACTCAGCCACAACAAAGAACAAATAGTGCCATATGCAGCAACATGATGGACCTAGAGGCTCTCATACTAAGTCAGAGAAAGACAAGCACCATTACTGACATCATTTATGTACAGAATCTCATCTAAAATATGATACAAATGAACCTACCTACAAAATAGAAACACTCACAGATTTCAAAAACAAATTCAGGATTACCAAATGGGAAATGTGGTTGGGGAGGGATACTTAGGAACTTGGGATTAACATACACTTATATAAAATAGATAGCCAACAAGGAACTACTGTATAGCACAAGAAACTCAATATTCTGTAATAATCTACATTGGTAAAGAATCTGAAAAAGAATGGATATATGTATAACTAAATCATTTTGTTGTACATTTGAAACTAACACAGCATTGGAAATCAGCTATACTTCAATAAAATGAAAAAAAAATTTTTTTTAAGTAGGTTCTTCTAAATTAGAATTCAAGGCCAAAATGACATCTGAAAAATCCCAGATATTTGGAAACTAAAGTAACGTACAAAGCAATGAAAGATTAGAACACATTTAGAATTGACTGCAAATGAAAATATTAAAATTTGTGGGGGTGGAGTGAAAGCAGTACTTGGGGGGAAATTGATAGCAGTACGTAACCGGATTATAAAAGAGGTAGGCAAGAAAACTGGAATGCATTGCCATGCCCTCCTCGAGGAGATCTTCCTGACCCAGGGATCAAACTCGCGTCTCTTACATCTCCTGCATTGTCAGGTGGATTCTTTACCACTGAGCCACCTGGGAATCCCATGTAAGAGGTATACATGTTATTTAACTTCGGTTTTTCTCTTGGTAATCTGTCTTTTATTACAGAAGGTGGGGGGTACCAAGAACCTAGAAGGGCAGAGGAAAAATTGTTTTCCTGCTCAAGCACATGCAGTGGAACACGACTCAACCATGAAAGGAACAAACCATCAACCCTTGAAAGACATGGATAAATCTTACATGCATGTTGCTAAGTGGAAGAATTCAGTCTGAAGGGACTGCATACAGTATGACCCTATTTATGACATCCTAGGAAAGGCAAAGCTACATAGATGATATGTAGGTCAGGCTATGGGGGTTTGAAGTATTCCATGTGATACATTAGGATGGATACCTGTCATTGGGCATTTGTCTTAGCTCATCATTTTGTATAGCCCTTGGGAGTTAATCTGTTCAAATTTAGTTATATAGGATATAGGAGAGTCGCAGGATTGAATACAAAATGTGACAGAATCTATCCATATTAGAAATGTATGGAAAATAAACCCACTGTAGGGGGTGGGTTAGAGGAAGGCATGGCAACCTACTCCAGTATCCTTGCCTGAAGAATCCCAGAGGACAGAGGAGCCTGGAGGGTTACAGTCCATGGAGTCACAAAGAGTCAAACAGAACTGAGTGACTAAACACAGCACAGAGGACGGGGCAAAAGTTGCTGACCTAAGTATACTTTGGAAATAAACAAAACCTGTAGACTAAAAGCAAAATCAGTTCAGTTCAGTTGCTGAGTCGTGTCCAACTCTTCACGACCCCACGGACCACAGCACGCCAGCCCTACCTAACCATCACCACCTCCCAGACAATACTCAAACTAATCTCCATTGAGTCAGTGATGCCATCCAACCATCTCATCCTCTGTCGTCCCCTTCCCCTCCTGCCCCTCAGTCTTTCCCAGGACCAATGAGTTGGCTCTTTGCATCAGGTGGCCAACGTATTGGAGTTTCAGCTTCAACATCAGTCCTTCCAATGAACACTCAGGACTGATTTCCTTTAGGATGGACTGGTTGGATCTCCTTGTAGTCCAAGGGACTCTCAAGAGTCTTCTCCAACACCACAGTTCAAAAGCATCAGTTTTTTGGCTACTGGAAAAACCATAGCCTTGTCAAAATGGACCTTTGTTGACAAAGTAATGTCTCTGCTTTTTAATATGCTGTCTAGCTTGGTCATAATTTTTCTTCCAAGGAGTAAGTGTCTTTTAATTTCAAGGCTGCAGTCAACATCTGCAGTGATTTTGGAGCCCCCCAAAATAAAGTCAGCCACTGTTTCCACTGTTTCCCCATCTATTTGCCATGAAGTGTTGGGACCAGATGCCATGATCTTAGTTTTCTGAATGTTGAGTTTCAAGCCAACTTTTTCACTCTCCTCTTTCACTTTCATCAAGAGGCTCTTTAGTTCTTCTTTACCTTCTGCCATAAGGGTGGAGTCATATGCATATCTGAGGTTATTGATATTCTTCCTGGCAATCTTCATTCCAGCTTGTGCCTTATCCAGTCCAGAGCTTCTCATGATGTACTCTGCATATAAGTTCAATAAGCAGGGTGACAATATACAGGCCTGAGCTACTCCTTTTCCTATTTGGAACCAGTCTGTATTTCCATGTCCAGTTTTGACTGTTGCTCCCTGACCTGCATACAGATTTCTCAATAGACAGGTCATGTGGTCTGCTATTCCCATCTCTTTCAGAATTTTCCACAGTTTATTTTGATCCACACAGTCAAAGGCTCTGGCATAGTCAATAAAGCAAAAATAGATATTTTTCTGGAACTCTCTTGCTTTTTCGATGATCTAGGTGATGTTGGCAATTTGATCTCTGGTTCCTCTGCCTTTTCTAAAACCAGCTTGAACATCTGGAAGTTCACAGTTCACATATTGCTGAAGCCTGGCTTGGGGAATTTTGAGCATTACTTTACTAGCGTGTGAGATGAGTGCAATTGTGTGGTCATTTGTGCATTCTTTGGCATTGCCTTTCTTAGGGATTGGAATGAAAACTGACCTTTTCCAGTCCTGTAGCCACTCCTGAGTTTTCCAAATTTGCTGGCATATTGAGTGCAGCACTTTCACAGGATCATCTTTCAGGATTTGAACTAACTCAACTGCAATTCCATCACCTCCACTAGCTTTATTCACAGTGATGCTTCCTTAAGGCCCACTTGACTTCACATTCCAGGATGTCTAGCTCTAGGTGAGTGGTCACACCATCATGATTATCTGGGTCGCAAAGACCTTCTTTTTTGTTCAATTCTTCTGTGTATTCTTGCCACCTCTTCTGAATATCTTCTGCTTCTGTTAGGTCCATACCATTTGTGTCCTTTACTGAGCCTATCTTTGCAGGAAATGTTCCCTTGGTATCTCTAATTTGGTTGAAGAGATCTCAAGTCTTTCCCATTCTGTTGTTTTCCTCTATTTCTTTGCATTGACCACTGAGGAAGGCTTTATTATCTCTCCTTGCTATTCTTTGGAACTCTGCATTCAGATAGGTATATTTTTTCTTTTCTTCCTTGCCTTTTGCTTCTCTTCTTTGCACAGCTATTTCTTAGGCCTCCTCAGACAACCATTTTTTTTTTTTTTAATTTTTTTTCTTGGAAATGGTCTTGATCACAGTCTCCTGTACTGTACTGTTAAAGGACCCCAGGTCCTTTAATGGACCGGAACCTGGTGGTACGGAGTCAACGATAAGAAAGTAAAAGAGAAAAAGAGAGAGAGAGAGACAAAAAAGACCCAGGGACCTAAGCTCTGATGGAGCAAAGGTGCTTTAATGATTTTTCTATGAGTGTATATAAGCTGTGGTACAAGAAACTTCTTTCGGGAATGATAGAGATCAGAAAGCCAAAGTACAGCAACCGTTACCAAGGGAACAAGGGGTAATGTTAGTCACAAGGTCAGGAGACAATCCATATCTCAAGAAAGGGGAAGGAGACTAAGCAGTTTTGTCCTAAAGAGAATGTTTACTAAAGGAGACCCAAGCCTGCCTCACACAATGACCTCAGTCCCTGGGAGCAGCGTGCTGTTCCACTTGAAGAGGGACAAAGGACTCATGAGAGACAGCACGTAGGAATCCTCCCGTCAAACATTCCCTGACAATTCCCCCTTATTTATTTATAATATTTGTAAGAAGAGTTCTGACCATCAGAGTTTGTTCAGTTTTGACAATCTTTGCATGAAGGCAACAGTAGACAACAAATATAATTGTTAAGACAATCACCAAAATTATAGTTCTAGACGCAATGCTATGAGTAAGGCTTTGAAACCATCCATGTGGGTCTAGCCCAGATAATTGATCAGCTAATTGTTTAGCTAAAGTTCTCATACTAGTGGAAGAGGGCAGATTATTAGAAAAGGTTTCACATATTTTTTTTTTGTAATAACTACATTCAGAAAGGCATTATCATATATGTTTTGTACATGAAACTTGATTTGTTTCCAGTTGTAGCCACTATTATAGAAATGAACAGGAGTAACATGAAATTGAGTAGAATTTCAATCACATTTTAGCATCATCTGTTTTTGTACATCTGTTCATTGATCTCCAACCCATTTGATGGCTGTTCTCAGTTCCTGTATTTCTTCTTGAATATCCTCATCTATTTGAGCCTGAGTGGCCCACATAGTATGAGCATCTTTAGTCCAATTTTGGATAAAATTATGTGTTTGAATTGAGGTTTGTAAAGTAACGCTAGTGATGGCAGCAATGGTGCAAATAGTTATTAATCCTATAATGCCAAAAATCAGCCATCCAGTGAATTGTTTAGATCACTAGAGCAATTTAGTAAATAACTGGGAAGCAAGTCTAGCCTTGGGACCTTCTCAGGGCCATTGGAGATTTATTGGTAACCACAGATTATGTCGAGATCGAAGAATCAAAAGGGAGTCATTTTTTAAGGAAATAGAGGAGTTAAGACCAGTATATAATTTACAATTTATGCAAGTTACAGAAGGTAAAGTCTTATTGAATTGTAAATTTCTTATAGCTACAACAAAAGAAAGTGGAACATAGGCTTGTATAAAATATGATTGATTATAGTGAAAGAAATAATTGCTATAGCTATGATTGGTCCCTGTGAAATGTCTGGTCCAAGTCCCAAGTTCTTCGGTGTTTGCAGCAAGTTTTCAGATGTCCCATTGTTTAGGCCCAATCTGTTTATCAAGGATGATTCGAGGACGAGGTGGGGGCCATTCCATCGTCAAGCTGGCCAAGAAGTCCTCTATCATGGTAATGTTCCATTGTAGTATTAGTAACCTTCCATGTTACTTGAGTAATATAATCATACATAGTATTGTTAATATCATCTGAGCAGTTCAATAACCACATACTATGGGGTCCCCAACTGACAATTGTATGATTAGCTATAAACATTAATTTTCTTGATTTTGCCTGACATTTGTCTTAATGAACAGGAATATATTTAAAGTTTTTATTAGTAAACCCTTTGCATAGTGTTCTTTGTTTTTTCTTTAATTCTTTTCTTAAAGTTTTAGTAGTATAAACATGATTCATGGACAAAGAAAGAGCAGTAAGTAATCCAAGAAGCATCAGAAAGTCGTCTTTTGGAGGCAGGGGAAGGCCTAAGTTTGTCGGCTAACGTTTATGCATAATTCTGTTATACCCATACACAAAGGAAGGATTTCATAACCTAGAAAGATATTAACTAGTTTTTCTTTTTCTTCAGGATGAGAGGGCCCCTCCAAGTTCCAAGGAGGGGGCGTATGTGTTGACTCATTAGTGGATATGATTGGTCCTATATCTGTCCATTTTACAACCTACAATAAAAAAGGGGGGGTAGGTATATAAGCCCAGTAAGTGTGATCAATCAAGTCAGCCTGAGCGGGGGAAGCAAAAGCAAGCAAAGCAAGCATAGCGAAGAAAAATATTTTCAGGATTCCGAGGCATTCCCTGTTGAGAAATCAGATTTTCAGTTTGATTAGTAAGGGTTTTTAATCTGTCCCCAAGTAGGGAGATCATATGGTCGATGACGTCGAGTGCAGCGTTTTTTGGAAATTTTTAATGTCGCCATGGCTTGTATTGGAATTCTTTCTTCCTGGGTTTTTTGCTGTTTCATCTCTAGTCTGAATGCTGGGGGCCCCGTTAGGTTGAATCTTCTGAAGAGGAAGTCATGTGAGCTCGTTGGATCCATCTGGAGAAATAGAAGCATACCCTTTCCCTGTAAGATTAGTTTCTTAGATTTCCCTTGATTAGTTAACCCGTCTTGATATCAAATGGGCAAAGGAAAGGAGGTGTCCTTTAATGTTTTCAAAACTTCCTTTTTTTGTTTGTTTTTTGTTTTTTGCTTTTGTCAAAACCTCTCTTTGTGGTAAGTTTAAAAAGTTTAAAACAAATAAGGCTATATTAACAATAGTTATAAAAAGAAAGGAAAGCGATAATGATGAAAACATTCTTAGGAAATATTTCAGTCCAAAAGAAAAAAATCATTCAGAAGTCTGTTTGGTATTTGGCTGTGGTTTGTGTTATTTGGGGCAAAGGATTAGGAGTAACCATTCAAATATTTTTTCCTAAGTGAAATTATTGAAAAGGTGATGCAGAACAACTTGACAAATGAAATGTTGCTCACATCCAAATATATTTGACCTTGTCCTTGAAAAAGAAATGCAGCTTAGCAACTGTTGAATCTCACTGTTCAGTGTGTTAAAGAAGATGATTATACTTTCAAGACAGACCTGAAAAGAAGGTGAACATTCCACATTTCTGATATTCTTAGGAACAAATAATCCATTCGGGAAATGGTGTCTTTTTTTTATGCCATTCTCACCCTGCTTTAAGAATCTTACAGATTGGAAACAGAAGTAAAGTCACACCAACAATAGTTATAGGCTTAAAGACTACATTACACCAGAATCTAGTAAAGTTTGCTCTGGACAAGGAAGACAAAAGTGTTCCTGTGTATTTCCTCTTATTTAATTTTTTATTTGCAGTTACAGTGTGTAATGTGTTTGTCCAATCATGTCTTGTGTTTGTGGACTATAAGGAATGTCTGCAATCTGTTTAATAGAGAATGAATGTAAAAATTGTTTAAACTGCTTAGAAATATAGGCAGAGTCATTGTCTGTTTTTATAGAATTAGGTGTTCTCATTATCATGAAGTAAGTTGATAGGTGGGTTATAACATGTTGTGTAGTCTTACCTTAGAGAGGTGTTGTCCCTAGAAAAGAAGAATTTGTATTGATTGAGACATGTAAGAAGGAAGAGGAAGAAAGTTCAGGACAATGAGTTACATCTATTTGCCATAAAATTTTTCTTCATTTGTCACAAGCCCTTCTAAAATTCCAGCACTAAACATCCCTAAAAGTTAAAAGGCCAAAACAAAATATGATAGCACAATAAACAAATGCAATGTTTATTTCAAATAAACACATCATACTTTGTGGTTTTCATTGTGATCCACCCAAGCATTTCAACTGCATTTTCTATTATATTTGCAGTCTGAATGTATCTGCTGACCAAAGTTAATTCTGTTAAATGTTGTTTTCCCAGAATTTTTCTTTTGTTTCTAATTCGGCCTAATTTGGAGAAAGGACATTTGCTGTAGCTAGAACGACAATGAAAAACTAGCCTAGCAAAGCCTATGCAAATATTATTTTATTCTATAATATATGTTTCAACAATTAAAAAAATATTTTTGTATTCATCATTTTATTTGCCATTTCTTATATCTTTCTATTAAAAGCATATATTTTAGTTTTCTATAGCAACCATGAAATGTCTTGTATATTAGCATTTTATAGACCACTGAACATATTTATTAAATCATATCATATTATATATACCCATTCTTATACAAATATATATTTATATTCACTAACAGCTCAAAATCTCTTCAGCTCCTCTGCAAGAAAAACCCCTTGTAAGAGTAAGCCAATGTTCAGCAATTAATGCTTCAAAATCCTACTTCATTTGGAAATGACCCAGGCATTCAACAAGCTTCCACTATTTAGTTCAGTACAACTCCAGCAACCTAAGTCACTCCAATCCTAAGAGATTGTTTTAGATGATAGATAATAGATTATTCTATTAAAAATATAATTATTTCTAATAGAGCTTATCTAAAAGTTTTCATCTCATCTATATATTTGTGTATATATATAAATATATATATAAAGAGTTACCTTTTAGATTAACAAATAATTATATTTAAATTATATTTATATTTAAATAAACATTATATTTAATATTGAATACTTTTCAGTTCATGTGAAGTTGAATTTAAATAGAGCTTATTAATTTCATATTATCCAGAAACAAAGACATACATTGAGACATAGATAATTTTAGATACATAGGCATAGTTCTCCATTTGAAATTTAAAATACCTTTTTGTTTTATTTATTTATTTTGAGCTCCACCAATTTGTTAATGGCTGGAGTCCTAGATAGAGTGAGCTGTGTATCCCAAGGACATGATAAGAGTGAACTTAAGGTTTTTTCTTAGGCCTATTTTTGTTTCCCAGGCAGAACTGAAGCTCCAAAAAAATATTTTAACAAGTTAACCTTTTCCTAACTGCACGTGCAAGAAGAACCGGTTTTGCAATTTCAAAAAAGATTTTATTTTCATCAGTTTTCTCCGGAGTCTAAAGAATATCATAGCCATTCAGTGTCAAAAATATCATTTCTCCTTTTTGTAGCTATAGTATATTATTACTGATATATGCATGAGGGAATTGCTGTCACATAGGAAGTAAAGCCTTGGCTACAAAATTCTGACAAGTACTAGGACTGTTATGGAGAAGCCAATGGCACCCTATTTCAGTACTCTTGTCTGGAGAATCCCAGGGATGGGGGAGCCTGGTGGGCTGACATCTATGGGGTCGCATAGAGTAGGACACCACTGAAGTGCCTTAGCAGCAGCAGTAGCAGGACTTTTAAGCATACCTTGAGGTAACAAAGTCTACTGAAATCTTTTATGAGGCCCGATATGATTAGGATAAGGGAGAGAGAAAGTGAATCTCTCCCGGTCTAAAGGGTGTAAAGGTATATTAAAAAAGCAATCTTGTGAATCAGTAATAATAATGTGCCAATTTTGAGGAATAGTAGTAGGTGATGGGATCTCTGGTTGCAATGCACCCATAGGTTTAATAAAAGAATTAACTTTTCTAAACTCTGTTAAGAGACACCATTTGTTATATTTCCTTTTTATAACAAAAATAGGAGAGTTCCAAAAAGAGCAAGATTCCTCAATATGGCTCAATTTTAATTCTGTGTTTATACCTTCTTTAGTAGCTTTGTAATTTTCCTTTCATAAGGGGCCATTGCTTTGTCTAAATAGGCTCATAATTTTTCTCAGTTATTTTAATAATTGTTTTGTTTGTTAAATGAGCAGTGGCCCCTAGGAAAAATGTGGAATGTATATCTGAGTTTGCCATTGCATAAGTAAGTTCGTTCCTATTAGATTAAGGGTGCATCTATCACATAAGGTCTTAATGTTGTAGGTTGGCCTTTTAGTCTATCATATGGGTAGATTTGAATATTTTGATAAATTTCTTGTACTTTGGTTTGAGAAATTGCTGTAATTTGGCAAGAGACCTTTTGTATATGTCAGGATTGGGGCCACAAGTGTTTGGAAATAATAATAATATTAGATCCAGTGCCGAGGAGACCAGAAAATCTTTTACCATTAATTTTGATATTTATATTTGGTCGGACATATTTAAATACCAATGATGTCCATAAAGATTGTTTTTGATCTGTATTGCCAAATCTGCCTGTCCGTACATTATTAGAGGAGTTAATAGAAATGTAAGGCAAAAGAAGTAATTGAGCAATTTTGTCCCCCCTTTTGAATTGCCATAGAATCTGAGCTGGCATCATAATTTGAATTTCTCTTTTATAATTTGAATCAATTATTCCAGGGTGAACAGTAATTCCTTTAGAAGCCAAATTAGATCAGCCAAGTAAAAGACTGAAGGTTTGTGGGGGCAGGGGTCCAAAAAGTCCAGTAGGTATTCTAGAAGGGACTGCTTAAGGGTAATGGAAAAAATCATTTAGGGCTGGTATATTAATGGCAGCACTGCTGGACGTTGAGGGTTTGAGGGAAAAGATAGAATTTGCCCCTGGTTTTTGTTGTAGGGGACCTGGGAGGTCCCCTGTTTGGAGTTTTCTGGAATAGGTTTTCCTTCAATATCAAATTTAAATTTACTGTCTTTGGCCCAATGCATTCCTCTATGGCAGGAAGGGCAAATTTTTGGAGGTTTTTTTATTAGCCTTCTTAGGGCAGTCCCTTTTTAAACGGTTTTTATCTCCACATGTAAAGCATCCTTCATTTCCCTTTTTAAAAGGTAGTAGCCATTGTTTCAGCTAGTATTTGCATTTTTAAAGTTTTTGATCCTAGATTGTGACAAACCTTCAAATAATCAATAATAGTCCTAGTCTCACAAATTGCAGCTATAGCTCTTTGACATTTCTGATTTGCATTCTCATAAGCAAGTAATTTCTCTAGCTGTTTTTTGGTTTCTTCTCTGATTACAGTACGGGAAATAGCAGCTTCTAATCTAGCTTAAAAATTAGCATAACTTTTCATTAGGTTCCAACAAAGGAGAGACTTTTGGAGTTGCGACTGTTGGCAGAGGAGAAGCATTTAGAGCAGCCAGGGCAGGGCTAGTAAGAAAATTTTGAGATATTTTGTATTGTTTTAATTGGGCCTTTTGTAAAGTTTAATCATTTAATTTATATTTGTGTAATAAGTGGTCTGTCTGTTGCTGAATATTGGAAGGGCTAGAATGTACCTTGAAATGGCAGAATTACAGCTTTAATAAGAGCCCATAGGGGCTAGAGATCAAGTGGAATATTTTTTCCTTGTTTGGCTGCTCATTTAACATTTTCTTTGACCCGGAGCCAAATTTCTAAATCAAAATTGCATTTATCAGGAAACTAAGGATTATGTTCAACTACTGTTTGAAGGCAAGCTTCTATTCATTGGCGTGAAACCAGAAGTCCCTGAAATTTAAACAAATGGTGAAGTAAAGTAGAAAAATAACGGGGCTGGCCAGCCGTTTGACCCATGCCTTAGTACTTACCGACCTCAATAGGTCCCTGAATCACTCTGCCCGATATGCCATGTATACCAGTGTCCCTGTTCCTTGGCGCCATTTGTTGGGGTCCTTTAATGGACCGGAACCTGGTGGTACAGAGTTGACGATAAGAAAGTAAAAGAGAGAAAGACAGAGACAAAAAAGACCCGGGGACCTAAGCTCTGATGGAGCAAAGGTGCTTTAATGATTTTTCTATGAGTATATATAAGCTGTGGTACAAGAAACTTCTTTCGGGAATGATAGAGATCAGAAAACCAAACGTACAGCAACCGTTACCAAGGGAACAAGGGGTAATGTTAGTCACAAGGTCAGGAGACAATCCATATCTCAAGAAAGGGGAAGGAGACTAAGCAGTTTTGTCCTAAAGAGAATGTTTACTAAAGGAGACCCAAGCCTGCCTCACACAATGACCTCAGTCCCTGGGAGCAGCGTGCTGTTCCGCTTGAAGAGGGACAAAGGACTCATGAGAGACAGCACATAGGAATCCTCCCGTCAAACATTCCCTGACACTGTACAGTGTCACGAACCTCCATCTATAGTTCATCAGGCACTCTGTCTATCAGATCTAGTCCCTTAAATCTATTTCTCACTTCCACTGTATAATCATCAGGGATTTGATTTAGGTCATACCTGAATGGTCTAGTGGCTTTCCTTACTTTCTTCAATTTAAGTCTGAATTTGGCAATAAGGAGTTCATGGTCTTGTTTTGCTGACTGTATAGAGCATCTCCATCTTTGGCTGCAAAGAATATAACCCATCTGATTTTGGTGTTGGCCATCTGGTGATGTCCATGTGTAGAGTCTTTTCTTGTGTTGTTGGAAGAGGGTGTTTGCTGTGACTATTGTGTTCTCTTGGCAAAACTCTATTAGCTTTTGCCCTGCTTCATTCTGTACTCCAAGGCCAAATTTGCCTGTTACTCTAGGTGTTTCTTGACTTCCTACTTTTGCATTCCAGTCCCCTATAATGAAAAGGACATCTTTTTGGGGTGTTAGTTCTAAAGGGTCTTGTAGGTCTTCATAGAAACATTCAACTTCAGCTTCTTCAGCATTCCAGTTCGGGGCATAGAATTGGATTACCGTGATATTGAATGGTTTGCCTTGGAGACGAACAGAGATCCTTCTGTCTTTTTTGAGACTGCATCCAAGTACATTTCAGACTCTCTTGTTGACTGTGACGGCTACACCATTTCTTGTAAGGGATTCTTGCCCACAGTAGTAGACAGAATGGTCATCTGAGTTAAATTCACCCCTTCCAGTCCATTTTAGTTTGCTGACCCCTAAAATGTGGACGTTCACTCTTGCCATCTCCTGTTTGACCACTTCCAACTTGCCTTGATTCATGGACCTAACATTCCAGGTTCCCATGCAATATTACTCTTTACAGCATCAGACCATGCTTCCATCACCAGTCACATCCACAGCTAGGTGCTGTTTTTGTTTTGGCTGCGTCTCTGAATTCATTCTATTCTGGAGTTATTTCGCCACTGATCTCCAGAAGCATATTGGGCACCTACCAATCTGGGGAGTTCACCTTTCAATGTCCTATCTTCAATAGGCTTCCATAAACAGTGGGCTTTATTTTATGGACTTCTTTCCAGGGTGTAGCAGCTAACAGTGCTGAAACCACCTTACATACAATCTGAAGAGGAGAAATAAATTGATAAACAGCAGATGGCTCAAGCCAGGCTCCTCACTATAGGAGTGGGAAGTTACAGATAAGCAAAGGAGCAAGAGAATGAAGCTGAGCCCCTGACAGCCTCTCCTTTTGGCTCAGAGTTGCTTCCATTATCCAGAAAAACATCTACTTGTGCTTTATTGACTATGCCAAAGCCTTTGACTGTGTGGACCACAAAGAACTCTGGAAAATATTTAAAGTGTTGGGAATACCATACCACCTCACCTTCCTCTTGAGAAACCTGTATGCAGCTCAGGAAGCAACAGATAGAACTGGACATGGAACAACAGACTGGTTCCAAATAGGAAAAGGAGTACCTCAAGCCTGTATCTTGTCACACTGCTTATTGAACTTATATGCAGAGTACATCAGGAGAAACACTGGGCTGGATGAAGCACAAGCTGGAATCAAGATTGCTGGGGGGAATATCAATAACCTCAGATATGCAGATGACTCCACCCTTATAGCGAAGAAGAACTAAAGAGCCTCTTGAGGAAAGTGAAAGAGCAGAGTGAAAAAGCTGGCTTAAAACTCAACATTCCGAAAACTAAGATCATGGCATCCCGTCCCATCCCTTCATGGCAAATAGATGGGGAAACAGTAGAAACAGTGACAGACTTTATATTTTGGGCTCCAAAATCACTGCAGATGTTGACTGCAGCCATGAAATTAAAAGATGCTTGCTCCTTGGAAGGGAAGTTATGACCAACCTAGAAAGCATATTAAAAAGCAGAGACATTACTTTGCTGACAAAGGTCTGACCAGTCAAAGCTATGGTTTTTCCAGTGGTCATGTATGGATTGGGAGTTGGACTATAAAGAGAGCTGAGCACTGAAGAATTGATGCTTTTAAACTGTGGTGTTGGAGAAGACTCTTGAGAGTCCCCTGGGCTACAAGGAGATCCAACCAGTCCATCCTAAAGGAAATGAGACCTGAATATTCACTGGAAGGACTGATGCTGAAGCTGAAACTCCAATACTTTGGCCACCTGATGGGAGGAACTGACTCTTGCAAAAAGACCCTGATGCTGGGAAAGATTGAAGGCAGGAGGAGAAGAGGATGACAGAGGATGAGATGGTTGGATATCATCACTGACTCAATGGACATGAGTTTGAGTAAACTCCGGGAGTTGGTGGTGGACAGGGAGGCCTGGCGTGCTGCAGTCCATGGGGTCACAAAGAGTCAGACACGACTGAGCAACTGAACTGAACTGAACTGCTTCCATCAGGACCACAGTCACCTGCGTGGAGTCTGTTACTATCCGCTTTCCCCCACCTGGCTCTGGCTCTTCCTCCCTGTGATAATTCCAGTGACATTTCTAGCCCAGGTCCCTCTCCCAGGCCAGCCATATTTGTACAGCTAGTGCATCCCCATCTCACTTCGGGGGCTAACCGGCCCCTCAGAGGACTGTGATCCTGATGCCCCCCACACCCAGGAGGCAGCCCCATCTTTCAGGGTTGCTGAGCTCAGATACTTGGTGTAACCAAAAAGGACTCTATGGGGTTTTCCCAGGACAGACTCCTTCCCCTATATCCTCTGCTGTAGCCCTTCTCTGAAATATCTAGATTAAGGGTCTCCGATGCATACTTCCTGAGTTGTTTTACAGATGCTAAAACGGGCACCAAAGGGAAGAAGTTAACTACCTGGTGATCATGAACACATTGCCCCGGAGCTACTGGGGCCTAAAAATTTATGTTAACTGTGTGCTACCTTATCATCAACCGAGAACTGTGTACCAGCTGATCATGTGCCCTGTGTCAGCTACAGACAGACACTTGCCATGGGCACTTTCCATCTACCTCTACCAGGATTAAGTCATGTGCTGCTGTAGCTGTTGACCTTCAGCATCCCCTGAAAGGAGCTCAGGGTGGAGAGCAGAAATAAGGCACTCTGTGCTCTGGGGAGGCAGGGAACTGGCAGGACAGGTCTTCAGGTAGATATTCTCAGGAGGTGATTTTATAAGCTCACTTCCTGTATCTCATCATATAGAAAAGCATTAAAATCCTTCATGGTGATGACAGTTTCTCATGGCTAGCAGAAGCTTCATGAGACTGGCAGAAACTTTCTATAAATGTATATATATATATATAAATATTTATATATTTATAAATATTTATATCTATAAATATATATATATTTATATAAATATATATATATACACTCAATTGCATGTATTCCTCCTTTACCAAAATCAAATCTATACTGTCCCCCCTGCCTCTATGGAGCAGGTAGATATTCTCTATGGAGCAGTTTTGCTATCTTCTGGGCCACAGTCTTCATTTTGCCCAAATATAATTTAACTTGCAACTCTCACATTGTCCATGTTTTTAACTTGACACCTGTGACCCCCCTCCCTCACTTGTCCTTTGCAATTGCTTTGCTGAAACCCTTGAAGGAGTTTGGGGTTTTAAATCACAAACCATCTGTCCTCTACATATTGCTGCTTTTACAATGAACATTTCACTTACCTTCACCACAGCCTGGTGTCAGAAGACTGGCTTTACTGCACTTGGGCGGGTGGACCCAAGTTGGGCATGGAAACACTGTGCCTCTCAGGCTCCCACTTCCATGTGCCTGAGTGACTGTCAGCCCCTCCTCCAGAACCTATGACAAGTCTCCACACTAATTCCCCTTGACACCCGCAGCCCTGGCCCAAGCCTAATACCCCCATCAGGCGCGGAAAACGCACCATGCCCCCATGGTGCATCTCACATGCCAACCCAATGCGGTATTTTGGAAACAAAAAAAGACCCATGATGCTCTCCTCCCTCTGATTTCCCCCTCACCTGATGAAGCCAGGCCTAGATCCATTCCAAGTGATTCCAGCGTCCTCATTCTTCTGACAACCCACTGACAAGGCTGTTTGTGCCAGTCTATATGTGACCTTAGTAATCTCCTAAAATGAGGGCTACTTTATATATAGAAAATGGATTGAATGGTGGCCCCAAAAGATGTGTCCCCCCAGAACATGTGACCAGGACTACATCTGGGGAAAGTGTCTCCATAGATGTAGAGGATCTCGAGGTGAGAAGATCTTGGGTGACAGTGGCCCTCAATCCAGCTAACAGCATCCTTACAAGAGACAAAAGAGGAGAGACACAACGCAGAGGAGAAGCCACATGAAGATGAAGGCAGAGATAGCAGGGATGCAGCTGTAAGCCTGGGGATGCCTGGAACCCCAGAAGCTTGAAAAGACAGAACTCTATGCTGGAATCTCTGGACAGACTCCAGCCCTGCAATACCTTGATCTCAGATGTTTGGTCTCTACCTATCTGTTGATGAGCACTTGAAATATTTCTACGTTTTCAGTTCAGTTCAGTCGCTCAGTCGTTTCTGACTCTTTGCGACCCCATGAATCACAGCACACCAGGCCTCCCTGTCCATCACCAACTCCCGGAGTTTATCCAAACTCATGTCCATTAAGTCGGTGATGCAATCCAACCATCTTATCCTCTGTCGTCGCCTTCTCCTCCTGCCCTAAATCTTCCCCAGCATCAGGGTCCTTTCCAATGAGTCAGCTCTTCACATTAGGTGGCCAAAGTATTGGAGTTTCAGCTTTATCATCAGTCCTTCCATTGCACACCCAGGACTGATCTCCTTTGAATGGACTGGTTGGATCTCCGTGCAGTCCGAGGGAACTCTATAGAGTCTTCTCCAACACCACAGTTCAAAACCATCAATTCTTCAGTGCTCAGCTTTCTTTACAGCCCAACTCTAACATCCATACATGACTACTGGAAAAACAATAGCCTTGACGAGATGGACCTTTGTTGACAAAGTAACGTCTCTGCTTCTTAATATGCTGGCTAGGTTGGTCATAACTTTCCTTCCAAAGAGTAAGCATCTTTTAATTCTATGGCTGCAATCCCCATCTGCAGTGATTTTGGAGTCCCCCAAAATAAAGTCAGACCCGGTTTCCACTGTTTCCCCATCGATTTGCCATGAAGTGGTTGGACCGGATGCCATGATCTTAGTTTTCTGAATGTTGAGCTTTAAGCCAACTTTTTCACTCTCCTCTTTCACTTTCCTCAAGAGGCTCTTTAGCTCTTCTTCACTTTCTGCCATAAGGGGGGTGTCATCTGCATATCTGAGGTTACGGATATTTCTCCCAGCAATCTTGATTCCAGTTTGTGCTTTATCCAGTTCAGAGCTTCTCCTGATGTACTCTGCATAGAAGTTAAATAATCAGCATGACAATATACAGCCTCACTACTGCTGCTGCTAAGTCGCATCAGATGTGTCCAACTCTGTGTGACCCCATAGACGCTGCCCCCCAGCCTCCTCCATCCCTGGGATTCTCCAGGCAAGAGTACTGGTGTGGGTTGCCATTGCCTTCTCCAATACAGCCTTGACATACTCATTTTCCTATTTGGATCCAGCCTGTCCAGTTCTAACTGTTGCATCCTGACCAGCATACAGGTTTCTCAAGAGGCAGTTCAGGTGGTCTGGTATTCCCATCTCTTTCAGAATGTTCCATAGATTATTGTGATCCACACAGTAAAGGCTCTGGCATAGTCAGTAAAGCAAAAATAGATTTTTTTTTTCTGGAACTCTCTGGTTTTCTCGATGATCCAGCTGATGTTGGCAATTTGATCTCTGGTTCCTCTGCCTTTTCTAAAACCAGCTTGAACATCTGGAAGTTAACAGTTCACATATTGCTGAAGCCTGGCTTGGGGAATTTGGAGCATTACTTTACTAGCGTGTGAGATGAGTGCAATTGTGTGGTCATTTGTGCATTCTTTGGCATTGCCTTTCTTAGGGATTGGAATGAAAACTGACCTTTTCCAGTCCTGTGGCCACTCCTGAGTTTTCCAAATTTGCTGGCATATTGAGTGCAGCACTTTCACAGCATCATCTTTCAGGATTTGAACTAGCTCAACTGCAATTCCATCACCTCCACTAGCTTTATTCACAGTGATGAAGGCCCACTTGACTTCACATTCCAGGATGTCTGGCTCTAGCTTGGTGATCACACCATCGTGATTATCTGGGTCATAAAGGTTTTTGTACAGTTCTTCTGTGTATTCTTGCCACCTCTTCTTAATATCTTCTGCTTCTGTTAGGTCCATACCATTTGTGTCCTTTATTGAGCCCATCTTTGCAGGAAATGTTCCCTTGGTATCTCTAATTTTCTTGAAGAGATCTCTAGTCTTTCCCGTTCTATTGTTTTCCACTATTTCTTTGCATTGTTCGGTGAGGAAGGCTTTCTTATTCTACATTGTGGCTACAGTGAATAATGCTGCAGTGAAGCGTAGTGTCCTCATTTCTGTTTAAGGCCATTTTCAGTTCTTTGCAGTATATACCTAGGAGTGCAATTAGTGGGTTGTATGATAATCCACTAGTTAGCTTTTTGAAGAAGCATCAAACTATTTTTCACAGAGGCTACACCATACTATATCCCACCAGCAATGTGTAAGTTTTCCAATTTCTCCACATTCTAACCATGATTATCTTTTTAATGTTTGTATTGGTTATTTGTGTATCTTCTTTGGGGCTCCCCAGGTGCCGCAGAGGTAGAGAATCTGCTTGCCAGTGCAGGAGATGCAAGTGACTTGGTTTCGATCCCAGTGTTGGAAAGATCCACTGGAGAAGGAAACGGTAACCCACTTCAGTATTCTTGTCTGAAAATTTCATGAACAGAAGAGCTTGGTGGCTAGGGGTCACAAGGAATCAGACAGCTGAGTGACTGGGGTTACACGCATATCCTCTATGGAGAACTGTCTATTCAAGTCCTTTGCCCTCTTTTTGGCTGTGCCCCAAGGCTCGCAGAATCTTATTTCCCTGACCAATGCTTGAACTTGGGCCCAGGCCCTTGGCAGTGAAAGACCACTGGACTACCAGGGAATTCCCACCTTTGTTCATGTTTAGTGAAGTTGTTTGTCCCTTTGTTGTTGATTTCTGTTGTTGATGAGTAGATGTCGTAGATATTAAATCCTTATCAAGTTATATAATTTGCAAATATTTTCTCTCACTCTGGAGATTATCTCTTTACTTTCTTGATAATGCCCTTTAATGTACAAAGATTTTAATTAAGATGAAATTCAACTCATTTATTTTTATTTTGTTTACTTGTGTTTTTGGTGTTATATCTAAGCTTCCATCAACAAGTCAGGTTGTGTGCATTTACTTTGTTTCCTTCAAGGGTTTTATGGTTTTAGCTGCAATATTTAGGTGGTTGCGATTTTTAATCATAGTTGTATATGATGTGAAGTAGGGGTCCAACTTCATTCTTGTACATGTCGAAATCCAGTCATCCAAGTGCCATTTGTTGAAGAGACTGCTCTTTCCCAGTTGATTGGATTTGGCATCCTTGTCAAAAATCAATGGGCTGTAGATATATGGATTTATTTCTAGAGGCTCAGTTTTACTCCATTGGTCTATATGTCCGTCCATATAGTAGTACCACTCTGTTTTAAATTCTGTAGCTTTGTTACATTTTTGAAATCTGGAAATCTCAGTTGTCCATTTCTTTTTTTCTTTTTAAGGTTATTCTGGAATATCCAGGGCTCCTTTAATTCCATATGAATCTGAATGTTGACCTATACATTTCTGAAAAAAAAGCTGTTGAAATTTTGGTAGAGATTGTGATTAATGTGTAGATCACCTTAGGCGAGGTTGTCCTTTTTGACAATATTAAGTCTTCCTCCCCATGGACTGTGAAAGTCTTTCCGTTAATTTAGGTCTTCTTTAGTTTCTTTCACCAAAACGTTTGGTAGTTTTCCATGTACCAGTCTTTCACTTCTTTGGTTAACTGTGTTCCTAAGTACTTCATTATTTTAAACACTAAAGGAAATCACGTTCTTCATTTCTTTTTGGGATCATTCATTGCACATGGATAGAAACAACTGAAAACTGTGTGTTGATCTTGTATCTTGCAGCTTTACTGAATTTGTTTACTAACTTGAGTAGCTTCCTTTGGATTCACTAGAGTTTTCATGCATATGATCATATAATCTGTAAAAAGATATAGTTAAAATTCTTGCTTTCCAGTTTGAATTTCTTTAATTTCAACGTCCTATCTAATTACTCTGATTAGCACTTCTAGTACATCTTTGAATATCACTGATGAAAGTGGGCATCTTTATCTTGTTCCTGATCTTAGAGGGAAAGATTTCTTTTTCTCACCATTGAGTATAATGTTAGCTGTGCAGTTTTCATAATTGCCTTTATAGTTTTGAGGAACTTTCCTTCCATTCCTTGTTTTTGAGAGTTTTTATCATGAAAAGACATTGAGTTTTGTCAAGTGCCTTTTCTGTACCTTTTGAGAGATTCATATGGTTTTTTATCCTTTGTTCTGAAAGTGTGCTGTATTACATTGATACTCTCATGTTGAACCACTCTTCACTTCCTGGGTAAATCCCACATGGTCATGATGTATGCTCCTTTTACTATGCTTATTGAATTGTGTTTGCTCGAGTTTTGTTGAGGATGTTTGTATCCATATTTATAAGAAGTATTATCTGTAGCTTCCTTGTGATATCTTAGTCTGAATTGACATCAGTGTAACAGGGCCTCATCAAAAGAGTTAGGAAGTGTTCCCTTCCTTTCAGTTTTTTTCAAATAATCTTTGTTTTCTGTTGTCAGTATAGGCACTCCTAGCCTCTTTTGGTTAGTATTCATAGGGAGTATTTATTTCATTCCTCTTATCTTTCAATCTATTTAAGTCTTTGGATCTAAAGGGAGTCTCTTGTAAATAGCATATAGTTGAATCATGCTGTTTTATCCATTCGGACAATATCTGCCTTTTGATTGGAAAGTTTAATCTGTTTAGATTTAAAATAATTGCTGACAAGGAAGGACTTCCTTCTATTGTTTGGGTGTTTATATTATGTATACATTATAGCTTATTATCCTTCATTTCATCCATTGATGCCTTTTTTGGGGGCAAACCCAGGCCCCAGCAGTGAAAGCACCAAGGAGTCCTAACCACTGGACTACCAGGGAACTCCTGATTTATGCTTTCTTCAATGTGGAGTTTCTGTTTTTCTAGTGAACTGTTTTGATTGGTCATTTTGCTGCCAGTGATGCCCAAGTCCACCTGAGCAGGGGAATCACATGTACAAATTTTTAGACACATGGATTCTGCAACTTCTCTACAAACTGTAGATCAGAGTCTGCAGAGCTATGTTCCAGGATTGCACGAATCTGAAGTTCTAAGATTTTCCTAAGTCATTCTGATAAACTGCGTAACCAAAGTCCTTCTTGGGGACTAGGAAATCTGCAATTGTTTTCACTAGTGTTCTATATACACGTCTTCCCTTCCATTGCCTATTGAACATTAAAACAAAGGTCATTTAGAGAGTCAACACAGCAACTAGTCGAAGTCAAATAATCCCTCTAGCCGATAATATACTTCACTCCCCCCATCCTCTGAAAAATTTATAGCAACAATCCAGAAACCTGAAAGAGGGAATAGAGATAAAAATGTTATATGTAGCTTCTATCCTGTTAACCTTTCTGATTTCAAGGTTCATCTGTGGTACTTTTATCTTAAACGCCTGTAAACCAAGGTTGTTGCTTTAAGAAAGTACTGGTTGTAATCAAATTTTTTTCTGTAATCAAAACAAAATACTGTGTGTGTGTGTGTGTGTGAGTATGTGTGTGTGTGTGTGTTGATTTGGGGACCTGAGTTTAACTGATAACACCAGCAGTTTGAGAAAAAGTGAAATACAGACACACATAGCTGTTTTAATAAGAGGAAAATTTAGTTATTTTAATGTGGCCTTGCATGAACAAGGTCTTAGTTATATTCTTGCTCTTTGGGAATCAGTAGCTCCACTTCCATAGTTGACTTTGCTAGTCTTCAAACCAAACTTAGTTTCGCTCTTCTACTAAAAGTTTCTAGAGGCAGTTATCAGTCATTTGTTTTGAAGAAGTTAGCAGTGAAGTAAAACAGAAACCTAGAGACTGTTGTCAATATTTTAAGATGGAAAGTTGTGCTTGTTGGGGAGTTAAAGTATTAAATTCAGTCTTTTTAAAATGCTGTGTATATATTCCCATTTTTGTTGGTCCAACCAAGAAACAGGCATAAGGTGTTATTCAAAATGGAGTACATGTTACTTTTTTTTTTTCCTCATAATTAGTAACCACCTTTCTGGGGCTTCCCCGGTGGCTCAGTGGTAAAGAATCCACCTGCAATGCAGGAGACGCAGGAGACGCAGGTTTGATCCCTGGGTGGGGAATATACCCTAGAGGGAGGGCATGGAAACCTACCCCACTAATTGTGCCTGGAGATTCCCATGGACAGAGGAGCCTAGTGGGCTAGGGTCCATAGGGTCATAAACAGTCGGACATGACTGAATCGACTGAGCACACACACACACACACGCACACAGAGCCTCTCTTCTAGGACACACATCTCTAGCAGAGGAGAACCACAGAAATCTTTTAGAAGGCTTTCATTCTTTTTGTTAGCCACAATATATATTAAACCAGCTTTGACATACAGGAGATATTTAGGATTGTGTTTATGGCTAACTGGACTCATAAGTGGGTGAAAAGATACCTAGCCATGGGCACTTTCATACTGCTTACTTCCATTCACGCTCTTTTGAAGATCAGAGTGGAATTAGCTCTTTGCAATGCTTTAGTATATCTTTGTGGTTTTGAGAAGTCCAGTTGGTGGATTCATGTTTGGCTCGCTGCATAAGAACCAACCAGTATAGTTTGGTAACAGCACAGATTCCCAACTTTTCTGTCCACGCCTCCCGCCTCCCCATCTTCTGTTCAGTTGGTCTGGGTTAGTGCTTGGAAATTAAAGTTCTCCAGCAGGCAGGTATGGGAAATATTCTGCAAGAGGCCTCTGAAGAGGTGTTCAAGTCAAGAATGTTATGAATTGCTGGAATTTCAGTATGGAAGCTACCACCACAAGTTCCATGACCTTTCCCTCCAAGTTTACAGGTGTGACTGTGTACGAAACAAAATGTGGGCCACAGTCTTTGGAGTCATTTCTGCTGCCTTGGCAGTGGTGAGTTGCTTTGGCCTGATGTTGTACATTGGAGTGCCATTTGTGATCATAGTTGCAAATTCACCATTTCTTATTCTAGGTGAGTAAAACAAAGCACGAGGCTGCACACTGTGTATGTGGGGGTGTGGGGTGGGTAAAGGAAGGGTATTGTGTTAGATTAGGCAAAATAGTTATATATAGGTGACTCTACAGATCCACAATGAGGAATCAGGAGAAAAAGAAAATCAAATGGAATTATGTGCCTTTCAGTTCAGTTCAGTTCAGTCACTCAGTTATGTCCAACTCTTTGTGACCCCATGGACTGCAGCACGCCAGGCCTCCCTGTCATCACCCACTCCTGGAATTTACCCAAACTCATGTCCATTCAGTCAGTGATTGCATCCAACCATCTCATCCTCTGTCTTATGTGCTTTTAAGAGTTGGAAAAATCTAGTACCCCAAATGGAAAACACAGACCAGGGACATGGACAAGTAGTTCACACACACACACACCCTCATGCACAAACACACACAGAATCCAAAACACTAGTCATTGAAAATATAAGAAAGAAATATTTGATCTTTCCATTAATCAAGGGATGCAAATTAAACCAAAAGTGAGACACCTTTTCTTTTTATTAGATTAATGAATATTATAGCAAGACTGAAGGTTTGGGGAAGGTTGTATGCAAATAAACACACATTCTGCTGAGGGAAATTTGTAAATTGGTACATGTTTAAAATATAACTTTGCAACAAATCAAAAGACTTAAAAATTTAAAATGGAATCTGACCTGCCAATTCCACTTCTGGGAATTCGTCCTAATTATTGGACGGGTGCTCCCAAAATAGAATAAGGATGTTCATTTCAGTGTGATTTAGAATAGGAAAAAACAAGAACAGGCTAATTGTATGATAGCTTACGGTGAATGATGTTGAATTCGTGATCTCCAAAGAAGAATATTTAGCTTCTTCTCCACCAGGGACTAGGCTTGATCACTCAAGAGCTTCTGTGTAGCAGAGCTTTGTTAAAGTATAAAAAGGGACAGAGAAAGCTTCTGACATAGACATCAGAAGGGGAGGCAGAGTGCCCCCCTAGCTAGTCTTATCAAGACCTTATATACTTTTATCAGACCCACTCCCACAACATACAGCTTAAATGAACAAGATTAGAATGAACAATAGAAAGATCTGACCAGACCCACTCCCATAATATACATTTTAAGATGACAAGATTAATGAGAAGGTTCTTGTTGAGGAGAAACATGTCCTCAAGCAAGATGCATTGTTATATTCACTAAGACAAAGCAATGTAGAAAAGACCGTTTGTCATTCTCCTTGGGAGCCTCAGATCCCTTTCTTCTTATCGAGGGCTCTGGACTCCTTTCTCCTCCTCCCCCTCCTCCTCCTCCTCCTCCTCCTTGGGGACCCTGGCCGTCTTATCAACCTACCTAGGAATTGACTCTCTCATTCCCCCCATTTCTTTTAGGAGGATCATGTTGCCAAGGGAAAGGGCCATCGTTTTCATTCCATAACTACGTCCTGCTGTTGAGGGGCATTGTCCCTAAGTTGTTGAGGCAATATATTCTCCTAACCGTCATATTGAGGGTCTCTGCTCCAGCGGCCCTGAGTAATAGTTGGAGGAGGCTGCGGCACTTGTAAGAGCATGGACAACCATTTTTAACTTAGAAGCTTACAGATGGTTAGAAACAAACCCCATTTTACAGTTACAGATGTAAGGCAAGATATCCATTAAACCAAGTTAAAACATAATCAAAATTAAAAGTCACATTATAGCCATAGTTACATCAGTCCATTTTAGGGTTGTTAGATGTCATCAGATCAAGACGAGACATCATATACAATTGCTGTCAGTGCAGGTATTTGCAGAGCTGAAGAAAGTCCTTTCCTTGAAGTGGAGAAACCCACCATGCAATGCCTTTCCCTGACGAGAAGGTTGAAAAGTTGAAAGCTGAGGCACATAGTTAATTCTAAGGTTTCCGGATCTATGACAATATCTGTGCATGAAAACAGTCTCATAGAGACAGTCCCTTCTTCTTAGAGGCAGTTCAAGCCCTCGTTGGAGTCATGGGTAAAACTTTAAACCAACTGTCCTGGGTTTCCTGAGTTAGCTTCCATGGATGTCCTTTAATAACGGCATTAGCCTTCTCAACCTTTCCTGAAGATTGGGGTCTCCAGGAACAGGGTATGTAATATTCTATTCCTAGAACTTTTGACACCCCTTGAGTTACAGTAACTTTAAGACAGAACATTGTTGCTCTGAACTTTAGAGTTTAAGATCCCACTTACATCGTGAGAAGCCAGTACAGTAAGGTTTCGCGCATTCCTTAACCTCAGAATTTAGTGGATACTGCTTTTGATGTGAAAATAGGTGAGGGGTTTTGAGCTTGATAACAACAGGAACAGCATTTTGTGCTCAATCCACAGTTTTTCCACCAGCCCATACTCTAGGATTTACATTTTGTTCACTTAAAAGAAGAAGGCTCCACATTCATGAAAACAGAGGCCTGGACCATGTTCAGTATATGCCTTCCTTTAAGGGGTGAGGGAGACTCCAGCTCCATCAGAACCTCGTGAGAAAAACAGCACGGAGCCCCAGTTGCAGCTTAAAAGATGACTGAAATAATAGCATTTGGCTCATCCTGACAGTCCCATTACAGTAGTGGATTGGAAGGAAAGCAGACGACGGGCTTCAGTGAGCACAGAGAAAATTGCCCCAGTGTCGAGAAGAAAAGCAATTGATTGCCCCTGCCCGCCCCCCGCCCCCCAGAGTTATAAATCCCCAGGGTTCCACAGGTGTAATTAGAATGGGAGCTCCTGTAGGGACCGCCAGGCACTTTCAGTCCTGATTGCCTTGAGAGTCCAACCCCTGGGGCTTATGTCTCAGAGGGTAATCTCTCCTCAGGTGTGGTCATGTTATAGACCTGACATGGAGCCAGGTGCAGCTTAGATGCTTGAGGGCAATCCAGCTTGAGATGCCTCTCCTTTCCACTGTAATAACAAGTCCACCCCTTTTCACCTGGGTTACTCGGGGCACTTTTCCTCAGTCTGTTTCAGAGTGGCTCTAACAGCCATTGTTGGGGCTTCATTCTTTTGCCAGTTTCCCCCTCCCCTACTTTCCTCCCCGTATTCTTTACCATGATATACCGTCTGAGCCAGTTGTAACAGTATCTTAAAGACTGATTTGGTCCAAACGCTTGTTTTCATAAATTATGACAGATACCTGGAGCTGACTGAGTGAGAAATCTATCTTTCAGATTATTCCTCCCTCTGTACTTTTGGGATAAATGTCAGTAAACTTGCAGAGAGCCTCTTGTAGTCTATCTAGGAATTTATCAGGAGCTTTCTTCTCTCCCTGTTCTGTGTCAGCCAACTTAGCAGTAGTTTAAAGTCTTCGTGTGCACTCGCTTGAGTCCTTCAAGAATACACCTGGCAAAGTGGTTCTGATCCCACCTTCGTTTAGGCATGCTGTAGTCACAGTCTGGCTCATCATGGGAACTGCTTGGCTCCCAGGAGGGAGGAGGGCTATTTTGTGTTCCCTCCTTCCCCATGTCTCATGCTTAAGCCATTCATCTCCAAAAGTAGTAGCTTCTCCCAAAACTCAAGTTCTCGAGTCAGGAGTCAGCATCTGTCCCAAGACATACGTTACGTCTCTCCAAGTAAGGCCATAAAGTTAGTCCTGTAAAGGCTTCTATGAATTGGGACTGTTTCAGTTTCTACTGAGACTGAGGCAACCCCTTCTGGAAGGGTGCCCTGACTCAGCCTGTTTCGTTGGGAGCCCCAGATACAGGGGCAAAGTAAGAGAAGAGGAGGCAGCTGAAGGCTTCACACCAAAATTTGCACCCTTAGGACATAAGTCTGGCATGTCTCGCAGCGAGATACAGAGCAACACATATGGCCTTCTACCCATTTCTCTTGTTTTCTGCAGAACTGATCTAATTGTAAAACAATATTATAATTGAGACCCTTCAGCCGACCAGTCTTCCCCATCTTCCAAAGGATACCATGGTCATTCGGTGTCAAAGAAAAAGATCAGGCATGTCTTTGTTAAACTCTGGGAATCAAATTTATCCCCGTTTGGAAAAAACCATTTTAAAGAGGTGGTTCTGGATCTGCTAGCTCTCATCTGTAAGAGAGAAAAAAGCAGCATCCACAGCCGTGGCTTCTTTCCACCGGAGGTGCCCCTCCCTGCTCTAGATGCGGCTGTAGACAGACGTTCCACCGAAGCTTTCCTTCCCTGGTTGGACTTAGTCTGTCCCTTACCGACACAGGTGACTTATCCGCCGCTCCCAGTTCAACCACCAAGGTGGGGTGGAGATGCACCAGGGTAGACCTGATGGCATCCCAGACTGATGTCCAGTTCCTCACCATTAAGACCTTTGTCTGATAGTCGTTCCTCCTCTGATGCCACCTGGGGTGGAGCAGAGTAGCTTTCCTGGAATGTTTCCCAAGCTAGTTTTCTAGGGGAAGCATCCATGTTCCATGTGCCTGTGCACATTCCCGAATACAGTCCTGACCACAATAGAAGCTTTGCGTTATAAAGAGATGAACAAAAAATCCAAGATGTCTCTTCTGAGTGTCACCACACCAGTATATGTGATAGCAAAAGGGGGAGTGGAGGGTCAGCCAGTGAGGAAAAAGTGATTTCGGTCCTCAAGTTACTAGGGACAATCCGTCCAGTTCATTCCCACAGATTCCACAAAAGCAATATCTAGGGAGTTGAGACACAAGCTGTTGGAGAGCTTTCTCTGGTCTGCTAAGAGCTAGCACTACCAAAGGAAGCCCACCACAATTCCAAGCTGACCAGATCCTGCAATTCCCGACCTGTGTATTCAAAAATCTCATGGTCACCAGCAAGGCTTCTACCCACATAGATCAGAGGCACAGCCATGACAAAGACTTACCTTTAGGACTCTGGACCCTGAGGCAGCCAGCCAAGAGAATGACCTCTAGCCTGAGAGCCGTTCCTGGAACTAGAGCTCCGCCTTGCTCCCAAACGTGCTCTTGTAACTTCCAGCTCCTAGCAAGGCTAGGCGCTTCCATCCATATAGTTTGAGGTCTAAGTAAAAGTACAGAGTAACGGCATGGATCACAAGTCCCTTGAAAGTTTATGATCCGACAGGTTAGGTTAGTAGTTCTAATTCCCCGGGCAATTATGGAATGGTCAAAGAGACCAGGAAAAGGTGACCAAGAACGGAAAATTTGGTCCAGGCGCATCGCCCATTTCTGGCTCTTCCCCTCGCAGGGATGTTGGGTGCCTCTTGGCATTGGGAAGTCGGTATATAAACCCTGACAAGGCTTCCATTTTGGGGTCTGGCTTCAGTCATTATAAGGCACCACAAAGCCCCAGTGCAGGACTCATCACTTGCTTTGCACAGGACATGACATTCATTCACACAAGCACATTGCAAGATCAGTGAGACCTTGATAGGCAAAGAAAACCATTTGAGTTGATCTTGTTAATTTTAAAGGGATGTTTAAAAAATGCGGAGACTGTCTCTTTCTCTAACAGGTGTTGGAGTCGATGACATGTTTATCATGATTTCTGCCTGCCAGAAGACCAGCCTCACGGATAGTATAAGCCAATGTCCAATGTCTATTCAAAAGTGGCAGTATCCATTACAATCACCACCATCACCAATGTCCTGACCTTCTGTCAAGGAATTATGACCTCTCTCATAATAATAAAGAGAACCTGACCTCTTTCAGGTCCGTACAATACTTTTGCATTTATATAGGAACAATCCTGCTCCCTTGTTATTTTCATAACATCATCTGTTTTGGAGCATTTATGGCCATGGATGGTAAAAGAGAAGTAGTCTGTCTATGGTGGCTGAAGAAGCAGGAAACTCCTGACCAAAAATGTTCCTCGTTAAAAAAGTCCTTTTGCCTCCCAGGTAATTTTCTCCAAGATGAACATAAAGCTTATATCCATCCAATGAATCTATTCCTTTTTCAATTTATTTTTTATTGAAGGATAATTGCTTTACAGAATTTTGTTATTTTCTGTCAAACCTCAACATGAGTCAGCCATAGGTATACAAATATCACCTCCCTTTTGAAACTCCCTCCCAACCCCACCCCTCTATGTTGATTCAGAGCCCCTGTTTGAGTTTCCTGAGCCGTACAGCAAATCCCTGTTGGCTATCTATTTTACATATGGAATGCAGTGAATCTGTTCTTTAGAGAATATTTTAGTCCTTTTCTCACAGGCACCGAGTCCAAGTTTTTTGCAGTGCTCCTATACTTCGTACATCATAAGTAGTGTATATGGGTGTTTCTGAGTGCAGGAAGGTTTAGACCTCCGAAATTTGGTAAGTGACGACTCCTACACCACACAATATTGTAATGTAGAAGAAGACTATTTTTCAAGTTATGGTCCCAGGGTTATGGTTATCATTACTGAGATTCTTGACTACTGGGATAAAAAATTGGAAAAATGTCTGGCAGATTTTGAAAACAGTGAGTATGTATATAAAAATCTTACAGAGTTTTGGTTATGAGAATATATATAATATATGGAAAACCTCCATCAAGATATATGATAAGACAGCTTTTCTAAGCAATAAATGCACTTTTTAAAAGGAATTTCCACTTTTTCTGTATAACATTAATATTACATCATCACGGGAAATCATTTGTTCCCAGGCCTTCATTCAAACCATGAGTATGTCTTCTTCAACCAATAAGAAACTGATGTTACACCAGTTCCGAGACATGGCCAAGAAGTGTGAAGTTCCCCTAATGGTATACAACCAGGTTTTCATATATTTGGATCAGTATTCTGCAATATTAGAAAACATTGTTCAAAATGTGACTGTTGCATCAACAGCAATGTTCATTGTTTCCTTATGGTTAATTCCTCATCCCCTGTGTTCCTTGTAGGTAACTTTTGCAATTGCTTCTGTGATTATGGGCCTCATGGGTTATATGGCCTTCTGGAATGTCAATCTCGATTCCATAGCCATGATTAATCTTGTCATTTGTATAGGGTTTTCCTTTGACTTTTCTGCTCACATTTCCTATGTGTTCGTTTCCAGTTCAGAGCCCTCAGTAAACTGAAAAACGATTGAGGCATTGTATCTGCTAGGCCACCCTGTGTTACCAAGTGCATTTTCAACAATAATAGGTGTGTGTGTCCTGTCTGCAGCTAAAGCATACATCCTCAGGACATTTTTAAAGATTGTTTCTTGTGGTGGTATTTGGAGCTGCTCATGGGCTAATTTGTATCCCAGTATTCTTAACTGTTTTTTGAAAGTTGTTTGAACAATCACTAACAAATCAAAGACCAATTATAGAATTCCTGATTAGCCCAACCCAATCTGATGGAAATGCACCATTAAGAATAGTCAATAATCTAAAAGCAAAGGCATGTTTCCTTGGCTTGGAAATACCGTTTTAAAATGTTATTTAAAATATCCCGAAAGAGGAGAGAGCAAGATGGCGGAGGAGAGGTGGACGTGGAGTACATCTCTCTCCCCAGATACAACAGCAATATACCTTCAGGCACAGAAGTGCATGCAGAACACTAGCTGAGAGTGGATAGGAGTACCTGACTGGTGGAAAAGAATACATAACCATGCAAAACTCTGTAGGATGAAGGAACCAGGGGGCAAAACAGGCGTGGGAGACCTCAGATGCCTATTCAGGACTACAAATGAGTGCCATTCTAATGATAACCACCAAAATTAAGTTTCTGGGGTAAGATTTCTCAGGGTAGCTCTAAAGAGCCAACACTGTTTGGCAGGGGCTGTACTCCAAAATAGACAGGAGATAGATCTCCTGATCCCTGAACAAGGAGGGACTTGAAGCATCTTGAGTGAGACATGTAGTTTCTGGGTAAATATCTCCAGCTAAGTTAAAGAAAGTCTCACAGTCCTCAAGAAAAATGTTCAGATCCTACAGGATCTCAAAGAAGGGGCTGCAGAGCTCTCGGGGTAGCTACAATCTCTCTCTGGGGGATGGGGAATTTGGAGTTGGCTAATGCCCCTACTAATCCCCGTTATCATTGATGCCGCCTAGGATTGCTCCATGTATTATTGATTGTTTAACCCATTTTGTCTCAACATGCAATGCCAGTTCAACAAGGATATGTAAAATTACACCCAACCATGGCAAACATCACTCACCCTTAGATGAACACCATTATAAGGACTCTGAGGCTTCAGACTAGCAAGAAGGGAAGGCCCAGTGCCCCTCGCCATCCCAACTCAGCAGGAAATAGCCAGAGAGAGCTTGACGCCTCTATTCCCTAAGAAATGGGCCTCCTATCTCTTGAGATGGGAATGTTACTTAGAATAGGAAGAATAGGAAAAAGGAGTCCAAAATGGTGGTGGCTAAAAGACAAAGAAAGTCCCAGAATATTGCAAATAAAAGCAAAAATAAACAAATGGGACCTAATTAAACTTAAACGCTTTTGCACAACAAAGGAAACTATAAGCAAAGTGAAAAGACAGCCTTCAGAATGGGAGAAAATAATAGCAAACCAAGAAACAGACAAAGGATTAATCTCAAAAATATACAAGCAACTCCTGCAGCCCAATTCCAGAAAAATAAATGACCCAATCGAAAAATGGGACAAAGAACTAAACAGACATTTCTCCAAAGAAGATATACACATGGCTAACAAACACATGAAAAGATGCTCAACATCACTCATTACCAGAGAAATGCAAATCTAAACCACAATGAGGTACCACTACACGCCAGTCAGAATGGCTGCTATCCAAAACTCTACAAGCAATAAATGCTAGAGAGGGTGTGGAGAAAAGGGAACCCTCTTACACTGTTGGTGGGAATGCAAACTAGTACAGCCACTATGGAGAACAGTGTGGAGACTCCTTAAAAAGCTGGAAATAGAACTGCCATATGACTCAGCAATCGCATTCCTGGGCATACACACCAAGGAAACCAGATCTGAAGGAGACACGTGCACCCCAATGTTCATCGCAGCACTGTTTATAATAGCCAGGACATGGAAGCAACCTAGATGTCCATCAGCAGACGAATGGATAGGAAATCAATGGTACATATACACAATGGAATATTACTCGGCCATTAAAAAGAATTCATTTGAATCAGTTCTAATGAGATGGATGAAACTGGAGCCCATTATACAGAGTGAAGTAAGCCAGAAAGATAAACACCAATACAGTATACTAACACATATATATGGAATTTTAAAAGATGGTAATGATAACCCTATATGCAGGACAGAAAATGAGACACAGATGTATAGAACAGACTTTGGGACTCTGTGAGAGAAGGCGAGGGTGGGATGATCTGAGAGAATAGCATTGAAACATGTATATTATCAACTGTGAAACAGATCGCCAGCCCAGGTTGGATGCATGAGACAAGTGCTCAGGGCTGGTGCACTGGGAAGACCCAGAGGGATGGGATGGGGAGGGAGGTGGGAGGGGGGATCAGGATGGGGAACACATGTAAATCCATGGCTGATTCATGTCAATGTATGGCAAAAACCACTACAATATTGTAAAGTAATTAGCCTCCAACTAATAAAAATAAATGAAAATAAAATAAAATAAAAGACAAAGAAAGCAAAAAGCATGCAAAAGTGGAACAAAAGAAAATCTGAGGACCAGAGTAAGAACCTCAGGTGGCAAAAACAGCCCCCCTGGCTAGGCCAATTTCCATAGGGCAGGCGCAGGGGCAAGAGACAAATGTATAAAAAGAGGAAACCAAGATGGATCGAGGCCTTGCCTTTGGGATCGACCTGCTCTCACACCTCGAGGGTGTACTTTCCTTGGCTTGCTGAATAAAACTCTGAGCTATAAGCAAGCTGTAACACTCGTCCGCTGTGTTTCCAATCTCTGCTGTGGAAAGACAGAACCAAGGAAATTACATATCTACATATTACACATTATATCTACATTATATCCCTGACATATCTACACATTATATTTATTATCACAAGAAAATGTTTTTTAGAGTTTACTAATAAAATTGTTTTACCTGTAGCATGATACAATTGCAAATAATATGATTAGAAGCTATGCCAAGTGAAACAAGGGGACCACTGTCATAGAATTTGCCTCAAACTCCAGTTGTCTAGAAAGTCATGGAGAGGGCCTACCACAAAAATATATTCAGGTAAAGACCTTTCAATTCTGATACTGTGTGTGTTACATATGATATTGAAACACTACAGCTTATTGATTTGAACATTAAAATTCAGTTAAAATCAAAATATATGGATTATGATTTTAGAATAAGAAAGTAATGCAGATTTGCTTCTTCCCACAAATCTCTGGCATGCTTTTCAAAGTTTCTTTCAAAAATCAAAAGTTTACAACTCTTGAATATACAAAATCTGAATCTTATATGAAACTGTGAAAGCATTAATAACTGTGACATTATGACTTTTTCTAAACTTCTATTAGGTTCTTATCTTTTACTATTTTCATTGGAGAAACACCATTTCAGAAAGGCCTGAGTATTAAAAAGGCTTTTTCCAGAAGGTGTCTTCTCATTTTCACCAGTTTTACTCAGAGCATTAGGTTTTCCAGCCCAAAAATTACTGGACAGATAACAAGAGACTGGCACTCTGCTATAATTTACTTTTAAAATGCTCATCTTTCTTCCTCAAAAATATCATGAAACTGTTGTTTAAAGGTTTGTTTTTTTATTCCAATGAACTTCAAACAAAGTTCAGGGGGCTCCTAGAAACAGCAAAGGCTTAAACTGGAAGTAAGAATTGCAGAGTAATTTGACCAGAAAACCAAATTAAGCATGAGGATCAACGTCTGTGCTGAACAGACCCCCCCTGAGAATGGACCACTTGTGTTTTTAACCGAAGGTTACCAAGGATTTAAGGTCTGTGGCTCCTTTTTTTAGGTCCTCTCTCTTTTTACTAAAAAATTATTGTCGTGCAGGTGCTTCGCAGTGTTGTCAGTCACGTGCTCGGCAGAGTGAGTCAGTCACACACACGGCCACTCTTCTTCAGAATCCACTGTGGCCTTCTTCAGTGTGCTACTTTAAGAAAGTTGGATTAGGGATCAAATAAAGCAGAGCACACCTAGCTTCCAGTCAAGGACTCTATCTGATAATCTGGGAGTGCTGCTGCTATGGTCCTTGGAACAAGTCTTATCCTTCCCACCTTCTCCTGGCCTCCCTATTAACCCCAGCCGCTCGGTACCTTGATCTTCTTCAAGGCCAGACTCTTTTCGAGGCTGCCAACCTGCATCAGGAAATGGATCATTCACGCCTTGCTACGTTCATTTTCCTCTCCTTCACCTGTCTTCAGGTGGTACTGTAGCCGCAGGGCTTTGGCCTGGAGGAGTACCTGGATCAGCCCCAGACTCTCGCCTAAGACAGTTCCTCCCAGGATGTCGGCCAGGTAGACCACCTGACCGGCGAGGCTGTAGATGGGGAAGGTGATGGTTTTCAGGTTGAGGCCGCTGTCCCTTCTCCAGGCGAACAAGAGTGGGCTGGGGGGACACAGGGGCCCTGGTTCTCAGGGCACACTTCGCTGCAGGGGGTGTGCCCCGTGTCACAGGCGAAGCCTGCACCGCGCCTTCCACCTTGCTCATGTCTTCTAAGATTTCCGGCCTCAGCAGTGTCTCGGTCTTGGAGAGCACTAGGACGGAGGCATAATTCACCTCGGTGCTCTTCCTGGAGATGGAGAAGATGAGAGTTGGTGGCGGTGAAATGTTCCTGCACAAAGCGCTGCTCAGCCTTGGCAGGGCTCCTTTCCGGGGTGCACTGCTCCTTGAGGTCTTCCTCCTCATCCTGGGGCAGGTAAATCAGGCCAGTGCTGAGAACAGCCACTCACACCATGGACAGCAGCAGGAAGATGCCGGGGTGCGAGCCCACCTTCCAGCCCAGCTGCCTGAAGGCCCAAGACAGCGGTGGCTCCAGGCAGTTGGTGTGGCAGCGGGGCCGCTGGGCCGGTCGGTTCTCAGACTGCGATACCTGCGGAGGTAGTGGAGCCTCGGCCGCAACTCGGGAGGGGGCTCTGCGCTCTGCCCCGCCGCCCAGCCAAGCTCGGTTCCTGGTCTTGACCCGAGGCCAAGCGCGGCTCAGGCTCTAGGCCAGACCCTGCGGGGAGACAGATCTCTCTCTCCAGGTCAGGCCCCGACTCTGACCTGGGCCCCTGGGACTGGACACAGGCTCTTGCCCCGCCTCCCGCGCTGCCTCCGGTGCAACCTTGAGGGATTAAGGCTCGTTTCCAGGAATAAAGACCAGGTTCTCAAACAGCACAGGAGATCAGAAAAGAGTTGTTGGACAGAGCGCCCCTCTCCACCCACCCAATGGTTTCCTGGAGAAGTTCCAAGTGAGTCTGTTTGAACTTGGGCTGCTTGCACCTTAATGCTAGAGCGTCCTCGGCAGTCACATGGTAGCCTCAGTTCAGTTCAGGTCAGTCGCTCAGTCATGTCCGACTCTTGGCGACCCATGGACTGCAGCATGCCAGGCCTCCCTGTCCTTCACCAACGCCCTGAGCTTGCTCAGACTCATGTCCATCAAGTCAGGGATGCCTTCCAACCATCTCATCCTCTGTTGTCCCCTTGTCCTCCCACCTTCAGTCTTTTCCAGCATCAGGGTCTTTTCCAATGAGTCAGTTCTTCGCATCAGGAGGCCAAAGTATTGAAGTTTCAGCTTCAGCATCTGTCCTCCCAATGAATATTCAGGACTGCTTTCCTTTAGGATGGACTGGTTAGGTCTCCTTGCAGTCCAAGGGACTCTCAAGAGTCTTCTCCAACACCACAGTTCAAAACCATCGATTCTTTGGTGCTCAATTTTCTTTATAGTCCAAGTCTCACACCCATACATGACCACTGGAAAAAGTATAGCTTTGACTAGAAGGACCTTTAACGGCAAAGTAATGTCTCTGCTTTTCAATATGCTGTCTAGGTTGGTCATAGCGTTGCTTCCAAGGAGCAAGCATCTTTTAATTTCATGGCTGCAATCACCATCTGCAGTGAGTTTGTAGCACAAGAAAATAAAGTCTCTCATTTCCATTGTTTTCCCATCTATTTGCCATAAAGTGATGGGACCACATGTCATGCTTTAACTGGCCCCAAATTTGTCCCTGGTGCCCATCTTCTCAGGATTTAGTTAATACAAGAAGCACTTCTTAAAGGTGAATGAAATGAGTGCTTATGTAACTCAGAATTAACTGAGAGAATCTGGCTTGTTCACAGACACATACTCACACACACCTGCACACAAAAGGCACAGAATTTCCCTGTGTTCTAAGTGGCAGATTTTACCTTTGAGGGCATCATCCAGAAGCATAGTTCTCAGGTAAGGCTTTGGTGAACCTGGTACACATCATTTAGTTATTCTTTACAGACATAATGTTCTCCTTGTAAAAATTTCGAAGTAAATGCATAAAATAAAAAGTGGGAGTAGAAGAACCCAAAGCACAGTCCTAACTTCCTTCTATCATGCTCCTCTTCATAATGGAAGTGTTAAAAAGTGGGAGTTTATCCTTACAAACCGTTTTCTTTGCATTTGCAAGCAGGTCCACATATATGCAAGGGTATCTTTTTCATAAATATTATTGCACTGTGTATGTATCAAACAGGTTCGATCCCTGGGTTGAGAAAATCCCCTGGAAAAGGGAAAGGCTACCCACTCCAGTATTCTGGCCTGCAGAATTCCCTGGACTGCATAGTCCATGGGGTGGCAAAGAGTCAGACAGGACTGAGTGAAAAAGAAAAAAAAAGAGAAAACAATCTCTGTATGTAGATTATATTTTTCACCAAATACATCAAAGGATCATAACATGTGACTGTATATAGATTTATTTATGCTTTTGAGTTGCTTTATTTAGCCATAATGCTATTTAGAGATCTGGAGATTGTTTATTACCTAACTAATTTGCCTAGGATCACACTCCCATTGTTTTGTTTAGCCATGTGGCACATTGCATTTTGCACACTGATTAATTTCCATTGTCTCCAAAAGACAAACGCTTGCCTCACTTTTTAGAATCCCTGTTTCATGCTGGAATAAAAGAAATATCACGGTGCATAAGATCATGGCCTCACATCATGTTCTCATCCTACGGAGTCCTGCTTTCATGGTATCAATACTCCCAAGTCCTCATTCTCATAAAGTGAGCTAAGGACTCTAAAGTCAAATGCTCCTCCACACATCCAAGAAGTAGTTCTTGATCTTCAACTATCTGCATGATTGTACTTTAGGGCCCTTTACACAGAGAGGGAGAAAATTTTGGTTTTCCCCTACAAAATATATGTCTCCTTAGATATCAGATAAGTATCACCCTTTCCAATCAGATGTACGATTGCTTACTGGGTATGGTGTTTCAGTTCTGTAAGATGAAGAGTTCTGGAGAAGGTGGTGGTGGTAATGGCTATATGACATTATGAATGTTTTGAATACATTCAATAGTATGTGTGCTCAGTCACTCAGTCGTGTCCGACTCTTTCTGACCCATGGACAGGACCTGCCAGGCTCCTCTGTCCATGGAATTTTCCAGGCAAGAAAACTGGGGTGGGTTGCCATTTCCTTCTCCAGGGAATCTTCCTGACCACCCAGGGATTGAACCCACATCTCAATTAACCACAAATGAAAAAAAAGGAAAACAAAACCAGATGTACAGAATTACTAAATATCTATTGTGGAGTATTAAAAGGAAACATAAATACAAAATGTATGTGCCTGCTCTAGGCCCTGAAAATAGAGGCAAAATAAATGTCCCATGGCTTATAGATCTGTACCAGGTACAGATGTACATGTACCATGTACAGAGATGTACCATGTCTTCTAGATCTGTTCTAGACACTTCTGCTAATCTACAAATGTTAGATTTATTCTCCACATTCTTTACAATGTGCTCCTGATTATAAAGAAATAGCACAAATAAAATACACCCAACTTAATGTCAAAGTACTCGATTAAGTACACAAGAATTTCCTTAAAACATTCACATCTCCCTGTGAGCAATTAGATAGGAATATATTTCTCCTGAGATGCAAAAAGCAAAAGAGAAAAGAAAAGATATTCCCATTTGAATGCAGAGTTCCAAAGAATAGCCAGGAGAGATAAGAAAGCCTTCCTCAGTGATCAATGCAAAGAAATAGAGGAAAACAACAGAATGGGAAAGACTAGAGATCTCTTCAACAAAATTAGAGATACCAAAGGAACATTTCATGCAAAAATGGGCTCAATAAAGGACACAAAAGGTATGGACCTAACAGAAGCAGAAGATATTAAGAAGAGGTGGCAAGAATACACAGAAGGAATGTACAAAAAAGATCTTCATGACCCAGATAATCACGATGGTGTGATCACTCATCTAGAGCCAGACATCCTGGAATGTGAAGTCAAGTGGACCTTAGAAAGTATCACTATGAGCAAAGCTAGTGGAGGTGGTGGAATTCCAGTTGAGCTATTTCAAATCCTGAAAGATGATGCTGTGAAAGTACTGCACTCAGTATGCCAGCAAATTTGGAAAATTCAGCAGTGGCCACAGGACAGGAAAAGGTCCGTTTTCATTCCAATCCCTAAGAAAGGCAATCCCAAAGAATGCTCAAACCACTGCACAATTGCACTCATCTCACACGCTAGTAAAATAATGCTCAAAATTCTCCAAGCCAGGCTTCAGCAATACGTGAACCGTGAACTTCCAGATGTTCAAGCTGGTTTTAGAAAAGGCAGAGGAACCAGAGATCAAATTGCCAATATCTGCTGGATCATCAAAAAAGCAAGAGAGTTCCAGAAAAACATCTATTTCTCTTTTATTGACTACACCAAAGCCTTCAACTGTGCGGATCAAAATAAACTGTGGAAAATTTTGAAAGAGATGGGAATGCCAGACCACCTGACCTGCCTCTTGAGAAACCTGTATGCAGGTCAGGAAGCAACAGTTAGAACTGGACATGGAACAGCAGACTGCTTCCAAATAGGAAAAGGAGCACGTCAAGGCTCTATATTGTCACCCTGCTTATTTAATTTATATGCAGAGTACATCATGAGAAACGCTGGGCTGGAAGAAGCACAAGCTGGACTCAAGATTGCCGGGAGAAATATCAGTAACCTCAGATATGCAGATGACACCACCCATATGGCAGAAAATGAAGAGGAACTAAAAAGCCTCTTGATGAAATTGAAAGAGGAGAGTGAAAAAGTTGGCTTAAAGCTTAACATTCAGAAAACTAAGATCATGGCATCTGGGCCCATCACCTCATGGGAAATAGGTGGGGAGACAGTGGAAACAGTGTCAGACTTTATTTTTGGGGGGGCTCCAAAATCACTGCAGATGTTGACTGCAGCCATGAAATTAAAAGACGCTTACTCCTTGGAAGGAAAGTTATGACCAACCTAGACAGCATATATAAAAGCAGAGATATTACTTTGCCAACAAAGGTCCATCTAAGTCAAGGCTATGGTTTCTCCAGTGGTCATGTATGGATGAGAGAGTTGGACTCTGAAGAAAGCTGAGCGCTGAAAAATTGATGCTTTTGAACTGTGGTGTTGGAGAAGACTTTTGAGAGTCTCTTGAACTGCAAGGAGATGCAACCAGTCCATCCTAAAGGAGATCAGTCCTGGGTGTTCATTGGAAAGACTGAAGCTGAAGCTGAAACTCCAATACTTTGGCTACCTCACGCGAAGAGTTTACTCATTGGAAAAGACCCTGATGTTGGGAGGGGTTGGGGGCAGGAGGAGAAGGGTACAACAGAGGATGAGATGGGTGGATGGTATCATCGACTAGACGGGAATGAGTTTGAGTAACTTCCAGGAGTTTGTGATGGACAGGGAGGACTGGTGTGCTGCGATTCATGGAGTCGCAAAGAGTCAGACACGACTGAGTGACTGAAATGACTGACTGATTGATACTTCTTCTGACAAAGAATTTTAACCAAAAACTGGTAATAGTGACTGTCCTGCCCAGAACCAAACTAGGAGGATAGGGCACAGAATTTTGGATCCTGAATTTCCCCATGGTAAAAATACAGGAAAATCATTCCCTTACCGGACCAAGGCCTGTTCAGTCACCTCCTAAACAGGTGTGTAAACTGTTCTCCTTTCCCCTAGTCTGGCTCACCTCTCCTGTCACCTTCATGACCACCATCCTCCCTCTCAATCCCACCATCCACTATCCAGATGGAGGCCAGGGTGGTCCTTAGAACACAAACATGCCACCACCAGCCCCCCATGCTTAAAAATCTCCCCTGGTGTCGCCTTCGGCCTGCTCACTAAGTTCCAGCCACACTGGCCTTTGGGAATGACCAGGTCCCTGGGCATCCCACCCACTTTCAAGACTCAGGGCCTTTGCACATGCTGTTTCCTCCAACAAGAATGCCCTCTGCCCACAATTACTTCCTCGTTAAAACCTGCTCTTTCAGGCTCCAGCTGAAATGTCTCTTCCTCGGAGAGAAGTTCTCGGATTTCTCAATCTACTGATATTTTCAGGACATGATTCTCTCTCCAAGTGTGGTGTTTTCCTTCACGGCACGTACTCTGACCCACATTACCTGCATTGAACATCTGCCTTCTGCATGCCACTGTTGGTGGCCACAGGGGCAAACCTCTTGATTCTGCTGTTTACAATGGAAACACCAGAGCCCTTTATCAGCTCATAACTGCTGAGTGCATATCTGTTGCAGGAACAAATGAAGGACTTGGGAACTTGAGTGCAGGACTTTCCATTTCCCTTACATTTACTGCAGACCTCTTGCACATCAGGTCCTCGTTCATCAGCATCTATCCTTAAACAGTCACTGCAAAGTGTTCCTACTGATCTGTGTCCTCCACACACCCTAACAGCACGCTACTGATTTCTACGCCCAACTAACTGATGAAAACACTACCGAAAAAGGCCAGGGACGAAATCTCAAGTTGCAGACTTACTTCTCTCCAGGATGAGCTCTCAATAACTCAGTTTTCCTCCAGCAGTCAGTAGTCTTGTGTCTTATTCTTCACCCAACCACAGGTGCTCTGAAGTCTGTCATTCAGCTCAAACTCTCCTCTGTGCCCACTCCCATGCTTGGCTCTGAACAGTCTGCAACTCCAGAGCCCTCTAACCTACCAAGCTGTAGTGTTCTGCAGCAGGAGTTCCCAGCCCACTTCACTCAAGCGTTCGGAAGTCACTGCTACTCCTGCTAAATTTGCAAACTGCCTGTTCTCCCTTTAAACCCACTATCGCCTCACCTGAGGAAAACAAGCAGCAGAAACAATACACTTCACTTGTCAGGTCTGTTACTTGCTCCTGGGTCATCTCTTTTGGATCCACCCTAATTCCTTTTAAGTCATACCAGTCAATCAAGAAGTATAAACACCTTCCATGTTCCAAGCACTATTTGGTCCCTAGAGACATAACAATCATGAACACAAATTCACTCACACTGTCCCCTCCTCCCTTGGGCCCCGAAGGAGGGAAGGGCTGAACACAGATGCCGGGGGGCACAGCCAGAGGCTATGGGCACCACCCACGGGCTGGGCGGTAGGCCTAGGGAGGCCAGAGAGGGGAGAGAGCTCCAGGCAGAGGAGCGTCCTGTGTGAAGGTGGCCCGAGACGGACCCTCGGCACAAGCCCCGGGACTCAGCACAGGATTTTAGGCTGGACAGTGACAACTGAATCAGGGGCTGAGGCTGAAGGGGCTTTCCAGGCCCAGTACCAGCCACAAACACCCAGCCCTTCGGGGCGGTCCGTCCCATCCCCTCTCACCTCCTTCGCCAGGCTCTGGAGCCCGATGGTCTGGCAGACCAGGGCCAGCTCCTGCTCTGTGAGGTGGCCGCTGCTGCCCACACCCAGCTCTTCCCAGAGGCCCCAGACCCGGCTCTCGAGGGTGCCGAAGGAGAGGTTGCCGGGCTTCGGGGGGCTCCCAAAGGCCGCGGAACCCCAGGCTGGTAGCTGGCCTGAAGCAGGGGAAACACACCAAGGCGGTACTTCACTCTGAAATCAGATGGACTGACAGATGGGCAGACAGACACATGGGAGAGTCAAGCTTCCGATGGTGGCTACACGGGGCTCCCCGTGCAATTCTTCCAACTTAATTCTATGCAAAATTTCACAATAAAGGGGGGACTCTGCTGCACGTGGGGAAGGCATTTTCTGAAGGGAGCCTACAGAAGCTGTAGCACTAGGAGCATACCTACAAGCTTTGTACTTAGAATAACAAGTCCAGGTTTAAAAAATTAACGTCTAGAAGGTCTTCAGATCTGCCCAAAGCAAAGAGCACAGTCCAACAAAGGCCAATGACCCTGTCCCTTGGGCAGCCTCTCGTCCTGGCTTCATCTACCTGTTTGTTCTTGCCCACATATATTTTGTTTTTGTAATATTTATTTGACTGCTCTGGGTCTTGGTTGCTGCAGGTGAGATCTTTTCAGTTCTGGCATGCAAACTCTTAGTTATAGCATGGGGGCTCTAGTTCTCAGACAAGGGATGGAACCCGGGGCCTCTGCAATGGGAGTGCAGAGTCCTAGACAATAAATCACCGCAGAAGTCCCTGGCCCAAGTATTTGAAGGCAAAGCCCAGCTGCCATGTTCTCACCCCTGAGTGTTTGGTAGGCACTCCTGACCCCAGTGTGACGATGGCCCTACAACCCAACAACGACGTCCCAGTTCTCTCCCAAGTCTCCAGACAGCTGATTTCATCAACTCAGCATCAATGCAGAATCCTCCCTGTGTGTGTGGTTACTCCCCCAGAGTAGCTGGATCACCTCCAGCCCGCCCCCCAGTCCCCTTCCTCCTGCCCTTCCATCTCTAATATCTCCTATAAATTGGAACTTAGTACCAAGAGCTAGTTTGAATGCAGGTTGAGTGTTATCTTTTTTATTTTTTTCTCCCAGCAAAAATGCCCCAATGTGGGCTGTTTCCATACCACCTCACATCAGGAGCCACAGGGGTCTTTGAGATGCAGACTCAGCAGCAAGTCTGGGTGACAGACAACAAAGTTTCATAGCCTTTCTAGGTTAGCCAGGTGGCCTTCTGAGGTTTCTGAAGCTTTGCCAGAGAAACCCCCTTTGGGAGAGGACAGACCTTGGGGTGCCCACAAAAACCTCTCTTTAGATAAGCAAGGTTTCAAAGCAGAGCTCCCTCCACGCCCAGACTGCACCACCCTGCCCGACACAGGACGAGGGTCCCCCTGCACGTGACCAGGCCCCGGCTTTCGGTCAGTGGTCTGGAGCTCTCCAGAGAGGAGTAATCTTGGTGTTTACTGTGATAACCCAACTAATAATCAGAAAGTCCTTTCCTGAGGAGTGCTAGGCTTCCTTGCTTATGAATGATGCTGTATATCGGCTTGAGGAAAACACAAGTGGCGGGCCACTTCCAAGACCCCTTCCGGCTTAAAACATCTGAACGTTCTAGGTAAAAATGGAAAAACGGGACTTCTCTGATGGTCCTGTGGTTGAGAATCCACTTTGCAATACAGGGGACTCGGGTTCGATCCTTGGTCAGGGAACTCAGATTCCACATGCTGTGGAGTAACTAAGCCTGTGCCCTGCAACTAGAGAGAAACCTGTGCACTGCGATGAAAGGTCCCAAATGACGTATGAAGATCCTGCAGGCTACAACGGAGACCTGACAGCCAAATAAATGCATTTTAAATTAAAAATTAAGTAAATAGACAAAGGCAGAAACCAAAAAGAGGGAAATGCAATTCTGACACCATGGTGTGTTCTCAAGGCTGGCAGAGAAGGTAAGTAAGTCCTGTAAGGTCTGACATTAGTGTTTGTTCACGAGTGTCATCCACTCGTTCTAACCTGGATGGAAAGAAGAACCCCAACCTGTTTCTGGGCAGAGAGCCCAAAATCACGCAGTGAATAACCTTCCCAGAGCCCTTCCTCTCATCCCCTACATTTACTCTGAGTCCAGTTAATTTAGGAAGTGATTTTTGGACACAAAGAGGTCCATCTGCTTCATCCAGTAGCACAGACACGTGGTTCATTCGCCTGACGTCCCCACGCTCAGCGCTGAGCCAACAACAGCCTCGGCCCTGAGGACCACAGTCTGAACGGTGCTCAGCACCAGTGCAGACCTCTCACTCAGGAGAAGCCCCAGGTCAGTTCTGGCCTCCCGCTGGAGCCGCGGTCCTGCACATTCTGCCCTGTGACTCACTCTGGTGAGAGGCGTCCTTAAGGAGCCCGCACACCCACGTGCTGGTGCACCCAGCGTTGCTGAGCACACCTGTGACTGCCTTCCGGGAGCTCTGCCAGGCTCCCAGGACCAGAGCCACGTCTCACCCTCCACGTGGGGAACAGTCAGGGCCTCTGGTGAGGGGGGAGGCTGCTAGTCCAGGCCTGGCACATTAGGAAGGAGTCCCCTGGCTCATGCCTGCTGGTCGGGAGGATCACTGTGACCCTAGCCAACCAATTAGCTGCTCTCTTAGCCAGCAGTCCCTGCCCAAGGGTCTGATCTCAGGAATCTCAGAGCTGGGACCTCCCCAGGAGAAGTGCACCCCAGAGAGACCACCCACACTGGGCACCTCCCAGGAAATTCTCCTTCGCTGGCAGCCTGCTGCCTGACAGTCCAGCACTGACCAAAGGGGGCATCACCACAAGGCCAGGCTTTACCTTGGACTTCAAACAATTCATTCTGAGGCTCCTTCGCGCTGTCGGCTTCTTCATCAGACTTGAGACTCTGGAAAAACAGAAAGAGAAGGATGTCAGCCACGATTAACCTGCAGGGGGAGGATCTGCCCCGCGGATGTCCTTTCTGACACGAAGGCCCGAAGGCTCCCACAGTGGACAGCTCAAGGAGTCTCAGTGAGGGCCCTGGAGGCATCCATCACGAGCCCGCCAAGTTGTGCAGGGTGAGCCTTGGTCGAAGTGCTGGACGCGGGTGACCGTGGCTGTGGCACACCTGCCCTTTCTACCCTCAGCCGAATAACCTTCCGTCCTCCTGCAGGGCCAGGAGAGTGTGGTAGTGAAGGGGATGCCCTGCGGCCCCCGTTTCTGAAAGAGGATGCTCTGTGGCCAAAGCTGCCCTGCAGATAGAGAGACCCAGAGACACCTAAAAACCGAATGTAGGTCCCCAAATAGCCCCTCTTCCAGCGATGAGATGCCCTCTCCCATCCTCCCGTGTCATGTCATGTGAGCAGTGACTGGGGGAGGTGTCCAGGGGGGTCCACCCACCTCCACGCTTTCCAGGGACGCGGAGGGGCAGAGCTGGCTCCTAGCACTGGGTCTGGCCGACTGCTCCGGTAAATCCGGGGCTCCACCTGCAGTGACAAAGGGCTCAGGCTGGCTCCGACAGCCGGACCACTTAGAGCCGCTCACGTATTTTGGGGTCACAGCCCAGGAGGCAACTGGAAAGAAAATGGGAGGCATGTGGGGTCTTTAAAACAGACCCTGGACCCACTTGTCCTTATGAAGATGCAGATTCAGAGATGCGATCTGGCTCTCAGGGACAGACAGAGAAAACGTCAGAAGAACACAGGGAAGGGCCAACGTGGGGCTGGGGCTGAGACAGCTAGGATGGGAGACAGGACTTTCCATTTTAAGTCTCGGCTTTGTTTCAGTGTTTCCAACCAAAATATGCTTTTCTTCTGTGTTAGAAAACTTATTCAAAAATCTAGATTTTTACACAAAGAAATAACCTTCCAATAATCCAAGTGCTCTGGAGACCAGAAGGTCATTTCCCACCCACCCGACCCCACTTCAATACAGCACCCCACCTGGACAGGACACAGAGGGCAAGGACCTCAGCACAGCCAGGCAGGCTCAGACTCCGCATGAGTCTAAAGTCAGGGGCAGAGGCAGGTGTGGACTTCAGCTAGGGATTCTTGAGACTCCCTTAAGCCCTAATACACCCCTGCACTTTCTTCTTTCCTCCTTACCTGCCCACATCTGCGGAGCAATGGGGACTCTGTAGGCAGAGAAGAAATGACACTGCCTCTGCAGGATCTGAGTGGCCAGAGAGACTGGGGAGTGGCCAGAGAGCCTGGGCTGGGACCAGGAGAGAACGCGGGTTTGGAGGGGACAAACCAGAAGGGGCCAGCTGGAGAGAAAGGCAAAGTGTCCCAGGAAGCAAGGCCAGGCCAGGAAAAGGGACCGTTTCACACAGGCGGGTCATGGTCCCAGGGACCAAGTACCATCTCCCTTCTCTCCTCCTCACCCAAAACTGGCCCGCAGCCCCTGACCATGGGAGCATCAGAGGAGGAGGCTGGGTCCAACCGGGCCTCCAGGAGAAACAGTGATGCCAGCGATGGACAGAAACTGAGAACAAGGGAGGAGTCTGGGGAGGAAGATGCAGAGTTCCATGTGACAGAGGACATCTAGGGCAGGAAGACCATGTTCCTGGACCCTGTGAGCTTATCACGGGCAGGGCCCGGCCCTGTAAACTCTCCCCATGTGGGAACTCCCGGGGCTGCTGGAGAGGAAGAGCTGTTCCCACTGACAGGGAGCAAACGGAAGGCTTGAGCACCCCACGCAGGGAGCAGGGGCCTGCATGCAGGCTCCGCACCTGCTCTGGTTTCTCTCTACACACAGGCTGTGGCTGGTTGCTGAGCGGGGAGCAATGGGAAGAGAAAGGCCATGTCAGGTGGGAGTGGGCATTGGGGACACACTCGGGAAACCAGGGGCGCCTGACAGCACGCGGACCCCTGTCTGGGGCTCAGCCACTCACCGCTCACCGCAGGTCGTGACCCAGCACCACGTCTGCGCCCTTGGCCTCAGTGGGCTCCTGCCTCTCCCCTCCTGAGATCCCCTGGTCCGTGTCCAGAGGCCCACCTGCCCTTGATGTGGTGTCCCCTTTCTTCATGGTTTTGGCTGCTCAGCCTTTTTCTCAGAGCAACAAGACATCCAGAAATCACACACATTAGGCCCGGTTAATAATGTTCTCTGAAAGTGTCACCGCCTCCCTCCACCAGGGGGAAATGCGTCTCTAGGAACGTGTCCACGAGGCAAGTCAGGCCAGGAGGGGGCAGCGTCTCACCACCCACAGGGCACAGAGCTGCGGCCTCTCAGTGGGAAGGTCCAGTCCCCACCCGCTGCCCAGAAGGCCGCAGACCACAGGGTTAGCCGCGCCTTGTGCCTCCTGTGTGTGAGTATTTATTCTTAGGAGCAGAATGCCAAATTCTACAAGTGAAAAATACATTGGTTTGGGATCTCCCTGGTGATCCAGTGGTCAGGACTCTGAGCTGCCAATGCTGGGGGCAAAGGTTCAATCCCCAGTCAGGGAACTAATACCTCATTATGCTGAGTGGCATATCCAAAAGATTAAACAAGCAAAAAACAAAACAAAACAACAAGAATATTGTGGTTATGTGTTCTGTGATGACCTTCACCAAAAGAGCAGAACTACTGAGAAGCAGAATGTTCTTGAAAACCCCAGGCATTTGGCCCAAGGGTGCCACGCACATTCGTGGAGCATCAAAGCACATGTTCCCAATCATGGCAGGAGACAGTGGGAAGGACCAGCAGGCAGATTAGAAAGCCGGAGAGAGGGATGCTGTGGACTGGCCGGGGAAGCAGGGATGAAGCCCATGGGAGAGACCAGGAGGGTGGCCCTCATGGGAAGCACACAGCCGCGGAGGGTGGGTGCAGGGCTTGCTGGACTCTCACAACAGGGGATGCCCGTGTGCACCAGCCCTGGCCGAGCCACCTCAGGCAAGCCTATGACTAACCCACCGACTGACTGGGTAATTGAGGAAAGTTCTGAAAATTGAAAGAAGAGAAAAGCAACACAGAACAAAATGGGGGTTGGTAGGGAACAGTACCAGTCACGAAGAGGACACAAGTTACCACTCACAGGAGTTCCAGCACAGAAAAGGGAGCGATGACACGGGCGTGGCCTTTCTCAGGCACCTTCACGTCCAGGGTCACAGGATCACACCCCAAGTCGGGAAAGGCAAGTGGCCTTCTTCCCACCTCTTGGCAGAGAAACGTGAGCCAAAGCAACCAATGACCGCACACTTCAGGTCCCACGGCAGACACTGACAAAGTCGCTCATCGCCCTGCTCAGACTCCTCCCCCGGTCAGACTCCTTTCCCATCAGGCCCCACCACCTTATCAGACTCCTCCCCTGTCAGGCTTATCCCCCTGGTCAGACTCCACCCCCTTATCAGACTCCTCCCCGTCAGGCTCCTCCCCTTGCCAGACTCCACCCCCTTATCAGACTCCTCCCCATCAGGCTCCTCCCCTTGCCAGACTCCACCACCTCATCAGACTCCACCCCCTTATCAGACTCCTCCCCCGTCAGCCTCCTCTCCCCCAGGTCAGAGCCCCTACGTGGTTCCAGCAGGGGGTGGTGGGACACCAACTGATTTCAGGCCCAGGGGAGGCCACAAGTGCTTCCCCAAGGGCCTAGCTCCAGACTAGAAAACCTCACCTGAGTAATGGGTACGACAAGCCATAGGATTTCAGGGGTGGGGGCCTGGGGGGCTCACTGGAATCTACACGAAATGTACATAAGCCCCAAACCTCCCAATGGCACCTCCTGCCCCAGTCATGCACCTGCTCCCGACCAACGCCCCTCCCGGGGTCTGGGAGCAGACCAGGGGCCTGTGCGGGTCAGACACCTTGAACCCCTGCCCCGTGGGGGAAGGAGGGACCCGCTGGTCCCTGCACTCTCCCTCCCAGCACTGCTCAGATGCAGCCTCCACCGGTTATCCGGCCAGAGAACAGCAGGCGCTGCCAGCCAAGGAGTTGGCCCATCTTCTAAGGAGCACGTCCGCCATCACCTTCCCACTGGACCCACAGGCCACACCTCCAAGCGGGCCTCCCTTCAGAATTCTCCCTCCACTCCTGACCACTATCAAAGCCCCTCTTCACTTGTTTTGAAATATTACCTTTGTTCCACTGACCCCACTGGAAACCAGGATTCTAGCAAGTCCGAGGAGCACAGAGAACTACTGTCTGAGACAGAAGACAGGCGCAGGGCTGCCTCAGCTGGTGGCATCCTGCTTGTTCCACCAGCCTCCCAGCATGGCCAGCACTTTACACCTGCACTGAGCTTTGCATGATCAAATTCTTCCACCTCTCCACACCCACTTTATCTTGTCTACACCGTTCACTCTAAGGACAGCATTAGATATTACTTGACATTTGTGAGATTGTGACTTATAATAAATATGAATTTGGTCTTCCTCCCATCCCTTGCACAACTTCTAAAACCCTCGAATTTCTTAAGTGATGAGAGCAACCACACCCAAGTTTATGCTTGGTTTATAAGCTGACTTTGAGAACCACACCTTGAGATGGGCTGGTTGCCAGGGAAACCAACGATGTGATTAGAGGTTGGTACTTTCAGCCCTACCTGACCTCTAGGGAGGTCAGAGGCTGGATGTTGAATTCAATCACTGATGCCCCATCACTGGATCAGTCATGACTGTGTAATGAAGCCTCCACAAACCCCAAAAGGACAGCATTCAGAGACCTTCTGGCTTGGTGAACACGGGGAGACTGGGGAAGAGTGAGCCCTGGAGAGGGTGTGGGGCCTCTGAGCCTCTTCCCACAGCCCATGCACCTCTCACCCTGAGTTACATCCTTTGCAATAAACCGCTGATCCACTAATGGGTTGCCCTGATCTCCTCTAGCAAATTAACTGAACCTGAGGAGGCCGTGGGCACCTCTGATCTTTAGCCCGTGGGTCAGAAGCACAGGTGACAAGCTGGACTTGAGATTGTTGTCTGAAGGCATTGCTGTCTTAGCCTGTGGGGTCTGCAGCTGTGTCCAGGGGGATGGTGTCAGAATGGAGTTGAACTGCAGGACACCCAGCTGGTGTTGCCAAATGGCCTGGTGCGGGGGAAATTACACAGATCTGGTGACCAGAAGTGCCAGGGTATTCACAGGATTTTGTGCAGTGCAGAGGAAAACACGAGAGTTTTCCCCTTACAGAACCATTTAACAAATAAGGAGCCCAAAGAAGAAAAAAGCCCAGGTGCTGCAGTCCATGGTCCCAGTCCATGCAGTGGGGGATCATAGACCTGCTGCATTGTTCAGGTACAACATCACATTCCAGAAGTCACAGAATCACAGAAAGAGACGAAAAGAAGACCACAAAGGCCTCTTCCCTGACTCCATAGACCCACTGTCTTTATCTGAGGAGGCAAGACCAGCCTGTGATGACAACACAGCCATGAAACCGTCCGTAAATTCCTCGAAGTTGACTTGTGAATTTGAGAAAAGCGGTCAACACTGCTTTCGACAGGCCACATACATAACACACTGGCCTTTGGCGTTTTCTCAGATCTTATGTTGCCTTCAGCACTGAGGACATTATTTTTTCAAATATTTACTTAAGGTTTTAAAAACCTGAAGATATAGAGAGGCAATTAAGCCCTTCACCAAAAAAACACAAACACCAAAAAAAAAAAAAAAAGAGCAAGAAGAATAAAACAACTCCATAAAAGGAAATTAGATAACATAGTTAGAAAACAGTGCAGAAAAGAGGTGTCTGATGATCACAAACATTAGCACATAAAGAAATATCCATGCCGTCACTACCCACCAAGAAAGAGAACATGCCAGCACCTAGGCTAGTCCTCCACCAAGGTTCCTTTCCTGATTAAATCCCCTGCCCCTACACTGGGGGAAAAAAAAAGCTCTGAACACTCACACATATGTCCTAAGAGATTCTCTGGAGTATACGCACCTAAGAATGGGATTGCTGGGTCACAGAGTATACATTTATATCCTCTTGGTAAATTGAATCTTTTGTCACTATACAATGCTGACCCTCTTCCGTTCACTAATGCTTTTTACCCTCGAGACTAGCTTTCTTATGGAGCTTAAAAGTTTCACGTCAACCAGTTTTACCCTCTTCAGGGACAACACAAAGCCTGTCTGATAATTTGTGCCTTGCTTATCATTTATTTTAACACCTTACAAGATATTTTTGTTTTATATAGCCAATGTCATTTGAATTATTCAAATATTTGCCACTTTGTTTTTCACTTCTTCCTTCGTTTCCGACCTTCTGCCTGGGATAGTTTTCCATCTATCTGAAATAGATCTTTGAGACTTACCTTTTGCTTAAGTATGCTGGTGCTAAGCTCTTTTAGTGTGAGTTTCACTTTGATTCTTTCTTCAGCAAAAACATAATTTATTAAAAGAATATTGGAAATGATCCAGATGTACTTAAAAGCAAATGGGTAAATAAACTGACTCAGTCAGACAATGAAAGACGACAACAGGGGAAACAAAAAACACTGAGACAATACATGGACACCGACCTACACTCTCTGAATACAGACTGCAGACATGATACTGAGTAAAAGAACCAGAGTATGCACTGAGCATGTGCTGTATATATGTCCACCTGTATGAAGTTCAGAAACAGGGAAACAAATCTCTGCTGTTCTCATCAAGACAGTGGCAACTGTGGGAGCCAGAGGGACCCCAGGGGCACCTGAGGAGGGATGCTGGATGCTGGGGGCCCAGGTGTGCTTGCAACGGACGTTCACTGAGCTGCCCACTTCCCAACTCTTTTCTCTGCCTGTGCTTCACCTGACGTCACACAGAAAGAAATCAACGCAGGAGATACTTGTAGGTCAAAATGTCACCAGTATGTGCTAGAGAAGCAGGCCTGGCGCTGTAGGTCCCACACCTGGCACAGAACTTGAATGAGCACATTTCTATTGCTGCCTCTGAGCACTAAATGCAGCTGTTGGCTGTGGAACGTCTCTGCCTGGGTTATACACTATCAGACTTGAAGGTGGACTACTTACATGTGTGTTTATCTTCTGGCTCCCCAACTAGCATGTGGTCTCACGGCTGACACATTGTAAATACTCAACAAATGTCTATTGGATGTGTTGGTCTCTATAGCCTTTCAAAACTGAGCAGAATTCACCTTCTCAAGGAGACATTCTTTCACCTTTCTTCAAAAAATTTTTTTTTTTTTATTTTTGGCTCTGCTGGGTCTTCGTTGCTGCATGCAGGCTTTCTCTATTTGTGGCGAGAGGGGACTACTCTTCCTTGTGCTGTATGGACTGACCATTCTAGTAGCCCTCACTGGAAGGTGGGCGTGAATTTGCTAAACTGCTAGTATGACAATGTCTGAAACTTCTTCTTTTTTATGATGGTGCATCAATTTCATCAGGTGGTTCTATAAATTTATTCTTCTTCAGTCACAAGTCATGTCCAACTTTTGGCAACCCCATGGACTGCAACACACCAGGCTTCCCCTGTCCCTCACCATCTCCCAGAGTTTGCCCAAGTTCATGTCATGTTGGTGATGCCATCCAACCATCTCATTCTCTGTTGTCCCCTTCCCCTCCCTACCCTGAATCTTTCCCAGCATCAGAGTCTTTTCCAATGAGTTGGCTCTTCTCATCAGTGACCAGAGTACTGGACCTTCAGCTTCAGCACCAGTCCTTCCAATGAATATTCCAGGTTGATTGCCTTTAGGATTGACTGGTTTGATCTCCTTTTGACTCAAAAATCTTCCTCAGCACCACAATTCAAAAGCATCAATTCTTTGGCACTCAGTCTTCTTTATGATCCAACTCTCACATCCATACATGACTGCTGCAAAAGCCACTGCTTTGACTATATGGAAGTTAACTAATCTCATATTGAAAAGGCTGCATCCAGACTTATACCATGTGGATCAATACTAGAAAGAATATTCTTGCAAAGCTTTCATTTCACAGAGATATTGTAATGCTTTCACTTTACATTCCTAGCTTCTAGATGTTGCCTAGCACATAATAAGTGCTCAAAGATACTTGTTGAGGAACTTCCCTGGTAGTCCAGTGGCTAAGACTCCAAGCTCCCAATGCAGGGGACCCAGCCCCACTGCTGGTCAGGGAACTAGATCTCACATGCCACAGCTAAGAGTTCAAATGCCCCAACTAAAGATCTCACATGTCGCAGGGAACACTGGTGCAGCTAAATAAATAATATAAAAAAAAAAAAAACAAAAAAAACTTGACTACATGGGAGCAGAATGAAATGGCCATTTTGTTGATCCAATCTCATGTGTTTTGTGTCTTTGATAATACTTATCAGCTTTCTTTTGAGCCATCAAACAGGAGGCGATTTGGGAATTCTCTGTTGGTTCAGTGGCTAGGACTCTGCACTTTCATAGCCAAGATCCCAGGTTCAATTCCTGGTTGGGGAACTAAAATCCCAAAAGCTGTGTAGCATTTCCCAAAAAAAAAAAAAAAAGAACAGGAGGGAATCTGATGGCTGAGTGTGCTGCTGTTTTATCTGATACCATTTGACTGTGTTTCTGTGTCCTCTCCCATCACAGCTCACAAAAGGACGAAGGGCCAGGGGGGAAAAAAATCAAGGAAATCAAGTAACCTGTGTATGCTGTTTAACCAGTGGTGATTTTCACGAATGTGCCTTTTGCTTACCTAGCCCTCGAATACAATTCCATGTGACATCAAGAGGGGCTATGACATGAGCGATCAAAATCACACCCAGTTTCTTTCTTTTTTTTTTTTCCTGGCCACACCACAAATGGCATGTGGCATCTTAGTTCACCAGCCAGGGATGGAACAAGCTCCCCCTGCAGTGGAAGCATGGAGTCTTAATCACTGGACCACGAGGGGAGTTCCCACAACCGAATCTGAAGTCCATAAAGAAAAGTCAATAGAGGGGAAAGTGACCGAGCCGCGTGGGGCGGGTGTGTCAGGCAGAGCCCTCCTCACCCCAGGAGCAGCTCTGCTGATAGCACCGGCCACACAGGCTCGGGGGGAAGTAACAGGAGGCAGATTCACCTCGAAGCTCCCTGGGGCCAGCAGGAAGGGGTTTTAGGTTGTTCTTCATTTGTTTCTGCTCAAGAACCAACTCAGGAATCTTCCCAGGTTAGATTTATTTTCTCATTCAACATGAGACCAGTTTTATTGAGTTATGTCTGTGGCGGGGGCGGGGAGGGGGGCAGAATACTCTTCCTTCAACGGTAAGATGACCAACACAATTATAGGCACTGCTTTTTTTTTTTTTTTTTTGCAGACTGTGGAATCTTAATTTCCAAACCAGGGTTGAACCCGGGCCCCTGGCAGTGAAAGCCCAGATCCCTAATGACTGGCCCACCAGGGGATTCCCAGACACTGGTTTAAAATGAACATGTGTACCTCCCTGGTGTTCCAGTGGTTAAGAATCCGCTGCCAATGGAAGGGACGTGGGGCTCAATCCCTGGTCTGGGCAGATCCCTCAGGCTGCGGAGCAACTAAGCCCAAGCACCACAACTGCTGAGCCTGCACTCTCGAGCCGGGGCTCTGCAACAGGAGAAGCCACTGCCATGAGGAACGAAGAACTTTCTCTAATTTTAACACTGTCTCCAAAAGTAAATCAGAAGTCAATTAAAACGGACTCAAATGCATTCCTTTTTAGAGCTGAATAATACACAGCTCTTTATCCACTCCGCTGTTGACGGTCATCTAGGTTACTTCCATGTCCTAGCTATTGTAAATAGTGTTGCAATGAACACTGAGGTACATGTGTCTTTTTGGAATTTGCTGTATGATGCAGGGAACCCAAAGCTGGTGCTTTGTGACAACCTAGAGGGCTGGAACGGGGAGGGAGGTGGGAGGGAGGGGACATATGCATTCCTATGGCCAATTCAAGTCAATGTATGGCAGAAACCATCACAATATTCTAAAGATATTATCTTCTAAATAAAAATAAAAATGTAATATATAAAAGTTCATTCATTTAAAAGGCGAAAACTCAGGCAAACCTTATTTCTCCATGAGGAAGGACTTTTGAATATGTGTTTAAAGTTACTTATAGTAAGTTTTTTTTTTTTTTTTTTAAAGTTACTTATAGTAAGTTTTATGCCACTACTAACAATTGTAACACATCAAAACATTGATGGTAGCCATAACAGCAGTATCTAAATCTTTGGGTCTATATATAGTGGTAAAAAGTGGAACATATCAAAAAGCTATCAATCAACACCACTAAATATTAATGACAAGTCTGGCTCTTTGGGTGCTGTTTAAACAGAGTATTAGGGCTCAGTCTGAGTTTGTAAAGGGCGTCCCTGGTGGCACAAATGGTAAAGAATCCACCTGCAATGCACCTGACGCGAGTTTGATCCCAGGGTCTGGAAGATGCCCTGGAGAAGGGAATGGCTCCCCACTCCAGTATTCCTGCCTGGAGAATTCCATGGACAGAGGAGATTGGTGGGCTACAGCGCATGGGGTCGCAAAGAGTTGGACACGATTGAGTGACTAACACTATCGCTTAGAATATGGAAAACTCAACAGTGCTGGTTTTTAAATCTGCTTAAAAGTAAGTTAGATGCAGAGAAACACCACTTAAAATACTATGTAAATTTTCATCATACACACGTAACACAAAAATATTTTCTTTTCAAAAAGATTTTCTCATCATCTTTAATGGAAAACAATGAAATGTCATGGAAACAGTCCAGTAGGGAAATGTTTACTATTTATCTTTCTAAATCCTATATTTTTCAAACAAAATCTGTTGATACTCTGCTTTTGCTTTCAAAAGTTGGTCATCATACACATTTGACCCATCTGAAGATCTTCGAGAAGACACTTGAAAGGCATCAGATGCCAATTCAGCCTCAACTGGAAAGAAAAGGAAAGAAGTATATTCTTTACCTAAAATACTTGAGTTAAGTATTAGTTACAACAAACCAACGAGAGAACGAAAAAATCTGAGACCTTTCCTAGTGTTCCAAAAAAATGAAATCTATCTATAGATGGCATGACGTGAAATACAAGATTACAATTCTATAATCTGCTCATGGTCGCACATGTGGCTGAGTAGCAGATTTCTGGTTTCCTCATTCTTCATTGGTTCACTAAGTAACTGTGTGCAAAGGTGCTGGGACAAGGACTGCAATTATAAGATGAAGGCGACCCAGGTCCACCCTGGAAAATGATATGCCCTCAACTGGAAAAACAGACAAACAGGCAACTTCCACACAGACTCATAAATACAAAACAGATATAAAAGACGGCACAGGGACACTCAGAAGGGACAGCCAGCTTCGTGTCAGTACTGCCAGCTTTCTGGTGGAGGTGCTGTGGAAGCAGATACCTGGAGGACAGGAAAAAGTACAGGAGATGGAGGGGAGACTCTCGTACAAAGACCGGAGGTGAGGAAGCGCAGCTGTGGGATCCTACAGTCTGGCTGGTTAGATGCAGAGCTGAGGGCAGAGGAGGGTGGTTAAGGAGGTAAGGCCGCCTACTTTGGCAGGACCCAAACCGCTGTGGGTGTTTGGAGCTTTTCCTGAGGGTGAAAGATAAACTGGTGGCAAAGTCAGTGACAGAGAAATTTTAGTCACCCACCGAGTGACTGCTGCACACCCGTGACTGCTTGAGTCTGGGTTTCCAGCCTTAACCGCCACCAGCGCCTGAGAAGCGGGTGAACGCCACGTTTCCTGAGAACAGTGTCAGGTGCAGGCAGACAGTTCCACAGGGATGGAGGCAGTAGAAGAAGGAAATAGCCAGAAATGAAAGAAGTACATAGACCTTTAGAGATTATTTTTCAAGCTATGGAACATGATGAATCAATGAGGAAGAAGGATATTTTTCACTATGACCGCTCATGTGTTCACATTTCTCATTAGCTATGTGTAACAAAAAATATTTAACATGGTGTCTGTTATCCAAACAATGGAAAGAGATCCCGTTTACTGCTTACGGTATATTTCAGAAATCAATGTCCAAATTTAATTCGTACGTTTTGGCAACATACCTTTCCTTAGTTCTCTAGTTATACTCCTGTCCAACTCCCGTCTCATCTGAAATAAGTCAAATATTATTTATGTTTAAGACAAACAAGAGATACTATCATAGGAATGACATCAAACTTATTAAATGTGACTTTTAAATAATACTTTTAGAGACCAGACCTAACCTCAAGATTACTTCAGTAGAAAAAGAAAATCACATAAATAAAAGAAAATGAATTCCTACTTATTCTCCTTACAGATAACAGAGCATATTTATGGAATGCTTTTTAGATTAATCTGACAAAAAGTACAATAAATAACAGTAATCGAGTACACGTAATTTGAAAGAATGAGGGAATGACCCATAATCATAGGAACGACCCACAAGATTACTATCTTCTCCCCTAACAGCTCCTTCCCTAATATGTACTTCTTAGACTTTTATTTTGATTTCTAGGTGAGGATCGTGTTCAAATGGAGGAAGTAGTCTGAAGTCGAATATTAAGAACGAGAGCACATCTGTGGTTTTCTATTTAACGAAAAGACAGAAACTTGAGAAAATTTACACACAAGAAACAGTGTACCAGCAAGTTTCAATTCTGACAATATTTACCGAGAGGGATTCTCTCGTCAGTGTTAGTTTCCAAACTATGTCCCATAGACGGGGAAGGTCCCACAGGGGTCACTGCAGGGCTGAGGAACAGAGAAGTCACAGCTGCAGGGCCTCTGGCCGCTCTTCAGCTACAAGGCTCTATGCTTGTCTCCGTTTATGTAACACGGTTCCCTGCAGGAGTTTTCTTTTTTAAAAGAAAGGTTCCTTTCTTTGGGAAAAAAAGAATCTTTTTGTAAGGTATGAGAGTCATTGATTTAGTCAAAGTTCCTAATTCTACAAAAGAAGTAACAAAGGCCATGTCCTTCTGACTGAGTCCAGAGTCCTAGGCCAGCTATGTTCTTAGATTAAGAAAAAACACATAGATTTTTAAATATAGCATAGACAAAATGAACATGTAAAACCTTGTTATACAGTTGAATAATGCTTGTGGTGTGACATGACTTTTGAAGTAAATTATGTGTTTTAAATGCATGAACAAGAATAAATCAATATCAAATCCTATTTGTGGCAGTAGATACAGGTAATTTAGAAAGCATACATATTTTTTAAACAGAGGACAGGGAACTTGAAGGAGAGAATCTTTAGCTGAATCAAGCAGGACAAAAGTGAAGAGATTCAACCTTAAAAGGATGTTCACTTCCTCTAGATAGAACCTGGCTTGCTAAAATGACTCAGCAATGAATTATCCACATTTTGGGTTACTGAGGACAAAATTTAAAACACACAACAGATCTCTCTTTACTGTTTAGCATACTTCTATCCAGGCTCTCATCATTAGTGGGTATATACAAAAAGCATGAGTGTAAACTCAACTATAACCTAAATCCGGTCAGAAGTTGCAGTTGAACTTCATTTCCTCAGCCTGAAGTTTCAAGGGGAGCATCCGCTACCCTCCTCAGGAGAAGCAAGATTTACCTAACGGGTGAGTTTGGGAGAAGGAACTAAGAAGTGCTTGCTTGGTTCCCAATCTCTTCTTTGAAAAGATGTATGTGCCCACAGCACCGTGAACTTGGGTCTGCGGTAGGCAGCCCACCCCTGGGATGGGGGTAAAGCCTTTGCTTCCTCCTCTTAGGCCTGTGTCTGCGTGGGCAGGTCTCTGACTTGGGATGAAGTGTTTGGAGGCCCGCTGTGACTGCACAGCTAAAGCACGCCCTCCAGGTTCATGGCTCCCAAGTACTACGACCCAACGTAGCCCCAGTGCTGTCGAAGAAACCTTAGATTGCTCTTCTGTGATGGCAAGAAGCCAAATGAGAAAACAGGTTGAGATTGCATTTAACAAGGGCTGCTTTTCTCTGCATCATCAACATCATGGAAACACCATCAAAAACCATAAACTCGTGTGCACTGACTGAAATGGATATTTTAATCACAATGATTACACAATGAAAACTAGCTGCAGTTTAAAGACTCCCCTTCATTGCTATCTCAGTCATCATTCATCCAGGTGAAGTCACGACAGAGACAAAAGTGAGCTTCATTTACAAGTTTTAAATATTTGATTTAACTACAAACTTAGAAACATTCTACAACTGCTCAGCAAGATATGTTTTAGACATTTAAATCAAAATTCTGTCAGTAAAATAGCAATTAAAGATGTACTCTTGTATAAGAAAGTAACAAAAAATGTTAACCTAAAACCCAAAATTAATCTTTTGATTACTACAAGTTTGTTTAATTCATAAAAATGACTTATCTAGGATTTCTTCAAATGAAACACATCCATATGTCATTAGTGTTTAGATGCCAGTCAGTCACTTATGGTTAGGGGTAGAAAAACTGTGGTGGGAGCAGCAGAGCCTGGAAATGATTATGAACCACTGCCAAAGTGAAATCAATTAAAAAGTTAATCAAACATCTGAAAGTACACTTTCGGTTACTAGACAGTAAGATGTCATTTCTAAAGTAGAATTTCAATGCAGGTTTTAAACAAATTTAAGAATTTAAAAAGTATCTCTTATAAACAAGAGATCTAGCACAAAAAAATCATTAAATGTCTCCTTGATTATCACAGTTGATTATGGTTTTACTTAGTACGCATAAATCAAAAAAACAACTCAGAAGTTCACCAAATTAAAAATAAGGATCATTTATATCAGAAATCTGAAACCCAGTGAAAAAAATAGAACAGAACTAACCTTGGTCAAGAAAGTCTCCACGCTGCCATTTGAACGGCGTGGAATTCAGGTAGAAAACCCTACGTTCGCTCCTGAAATAAGATTTGCATTGAACCCTGAGGTAGGATTGAAATTTCCAACAGAAGAGGGCTCCAGGACTGACCTGCTGCTGAGAGTGCTGAGTAAAGATCTCTTCTGCTGTTTCTCCACCTCAAGTTCGGTGCTCATCTCTGCCAGCCTCTCATTATTCCTGGGGAAGATGGAAAACACCAATTTCATTCATGTTTCCCTGTGTGACTTGCATTTTGTAAGTTGCCGCACATAAATGGAATCCCCATCACCCTGTGTGAGCACTGGAAGCAGAGAGCAGACCTGCTGTAAACAGTGACAGCTCTGACCTTGTTCTAAAGAAGCTCACGTCTGTCTGGGGCTCCTCAGGTAACAAGTCACAGCTGGGAGAGGAGAGAAAGGGCGTCAGAGAGAAAGGGAGGCGGGCTCACAGTGACACCTGCCGCCTCTGGGACACGCCTGCCCCCAGGAAACAGGGATGAAGAAACACGCCATCCCACAAATCCATTTTCAAGCGTTTCCTTTCACCATTCTTATATATACCTTCCACTCATGACCGTGGAGAAATTAAGCACTTGGCTCTGAGGAATCACCTAGAGCCACAACCTTGAGGGCAATGGGTGACAAAAGGGCTAAAACAGCCCCAGGAACAATGACAAGTATGCTCTGCTTTTCCAAAGTTCATTTTATGTTACTTCATTTCTACGAAGGGCCTACATCAGCACCTGTATCTCATAATCAAAACAAAGAAAAAAATCTGAAGAGAATTTTTGGTTTCATTTCAAAAGGCAAAAAGTCAAAACAGCGTTCAGTGTATGTTTTTACAATGAGAGGCATCGCGCTCCCCAAGCAGGGAGACCGGTCCCAGCGACCTCCTTCCCCGGAAGCCACACCCCACACCCCAGCATCAAGTCCCACAGCCCTGAACCCTCTCTGGGAGCACCTGGGCTTCCCTTGAGCATGCTTATTTTGGGCATCGACTAGCGGAATGCGTCCTCGGGTCCCTGCTCCTTTGCTGTGCTCTCTGGGCTTGTGAAAGGTGTCCTAGGAGTGCTCTGCTTTCAGAGGCGGGGAAGCCTGGACTCGGCTGCAGGTGGGATCTGCCCTTTCCAGCCTCCATACAAACCCTCACTCAGGTCACCATGCCAGCGTCAGCCACTCTGGGAATTACCCTGCCTTTCACCCCTGTGTGAATCTTCCCTGATTTCACAAGCATGCTTTTACTTAGTGTAGGAAAACTTACAAGGATATCTTATAACTCATTTTTCTTAGGATGCCCTCTAGCAGTGACTGACTAGCTAGCTTCACTTCCTACTAATCTCAGGAACCTGGCTCTATAAAAACTAGGCTTCAGAGACAAATTAATGGACTAAATTTATCTTCTGTGATTCTGTGTTTTGACTTACATGTCTAGTTCATTTTCCAATGACTTTCTAACTTTTAGTTCCTCTAAGTAGAGTTTCTTATATTTTTCCATCTCTGCTTTCTTATAATCTTGTAAAGTTTCCGTCCTGGATAGTTCAGATTCCAAGTCTTTAATTCTGAGTTCCATCTGACTTCTTACGGAAGCAATATGCGCCTCGTGGAACTGCTCTGAGATTTCTTGACATGCTGCTCGTGTCTAAGTCAAATTTAAAAAGATACATTTTTTAAATGATTATAACCTGAATAATGATATTTGTTCCATTTAGTTTTGAGTCAGGAATTTAGAGAGTGATTTTAAATGTGAAAATAAGAAAAGAGGAACTTTAAAATAATCATCGTCAATGTGACATGAATTAAATCTGAATTATAAAATAAACGTGGAATCAATGTTATAGTAGTACTTAAGGAACCGGATGATTCAAAGACTAAGAGGATGAAGTGAAAATTTAGAAACTGAACAAGACAAGAATAATTCAAGAGGATGGTACCAGTTCTAAACCACATATTTGTTTTCCCCCCTCATAGTCTTGTGTATACCAATTGGTCTTATAAGTAAAAGGATTCTCTAGGGAGAAGCATTCTGAAAGATCAATTTAGTGATAACTGTGATGGAAACTGAAATATTTACAAGGAGAAACAAGTGTGCCCCTCCTTCCAGAAATCTACAGAACACACTGCTCTAAGGGAAGCAGAGGAAACACATAAGCTGTATCCATCCAAAATGTAATTTACACTGAGGTGAATTCAAGCACATGACAGATCAACAAATTAACCTGCAAAAATAGGTTGACTTCTTTCCATTTCTCTACGAGGTCCCGTCTCACTCTTTCTTCAATCTCCCGTTTATACTGCTCAACTTGAGGGTGTTCTATCATCTTCAGTTCCATATGACTTCTGAGTTTCACTACTTCTTGCTCCAACTTCTTGTTCTCTTTCTCTAGTTTCTCACACTTCCTTTGCCATCCTTTCATTGATAACAACTCCCGTTGAAGAACTTGATATGTTGCATCCAGGTGCAGACACTGTGAACACGCAGCTCCCAGCTCTGCTGGAAGACGATCAGTCTGCAAGAATAAAACAACACCATTTAGTTCTGAGGAAAGTGGACTGAGCACAGCCTCGCTCAAACCGAGGATCAAATATATACCATGGTATCTGTATTGGAGAATGTAGGGCCTGGAATAACTCAGAGAATCAAGAAAGAAGTTCAAACCACCAAGAGTCACAAAATATACTCTTCACTATCATCTTAGTCTCACAACATTTGCACTTGATTTTACACTCTTTTATTGTTCTACAGTAATACTTTTCTATCTTTCCTCTGTAGAATGACTGCAAGCCACCTCCTAGTAGAATGTCTCTTACCCCTTTCTCCCATCTTATCCCATGGTTTTTAAAGAAGTTTGAGGTATCCTGTATTGAGTTATCTAGGGCCGAGTTAGTAAATGTCTCCCAAAAGAAGATTGTGAAAATAAGACTCTAATGGTTAAATCTTGTAAATGTGGATTCTAATCCAATAAGCCTTTTCCTGAACTACAAACAGTTTTTGCTAATTTGAACTGCATTCCAAAGAGAAATGATTCACAAGGTTAAAGAAAGGTTAAAGAAATCCCATCTCCTAAGAGTTTAGTGAGATGATCCATACATTTTTCTGAACAACAAAAAAATGCCTCATTCTTGTAACCCTTTCTTACTTTCCACAGAATAAGAGACATACCAAACAAAAGAAAGAAAAAATATTTACTGGAATATCAGTGACACTGAATTGGAAAGAACTTTCCTTTAGACAGAATGATTACTTGGTAAGTCGACGTGATTGGAGCTCGTGGTTTTCAAACATGTCTCCAAATTCTTTGACACTTTTCTCATGAAATTCCCTCTCCTTAAGTATGCGTTAGTCCCAGTAACTGATTCCTCCTGGACAGAGTCTGGGGAAACTGCTGTGTGAGTTTTAAAGCTAAATAGCTTCTGAATGTTGCTCTGTGGGGAAGCCAACTCTTAGACTCAGTCAACACGCTGTGAAGAAGCACAGCCCACACACAGAGCACGTGTCAGTGTCCCCACTGACCGCCCCCACCTAATGGCCCCTCCAAAAGCCAGCTCCAACACCAGACGTGCACACGGGGAAGTCTTCAGATGACTCTGGTCCCCACCTTCACGACATCCCGGCTGATGCAACTGGAGAAGAAATGAGCGGGGCTCACTCACTGAGCCTTGCGCCAGCGCAGACTTGTGAACAAAGGAAATGCTGTTCTGAGTCACTGGGCTTTGAGGTGGTTTCTAATGCAGTTTGTTACCAATAAATAACTGGCACAGACACTGATATTAAACATGGGGTTCAGTTCAGTTCAGTCGCTCAGTTACGTCTGACTCTTTGTGACCCCATGGACTGCAGCACGCCAGGCTTCCCTGGCCACCATCAACTCCCAGAACTTGCACAACTCGTGTCCGTCGAGTCGGTGATGCCCCCAAGTTAGGTACTGCTGTTAAAAAAGAGCTGAAACATGTGAGAATGCCTTTGAACCTGGAGGTAGGTTGCACTTGAATGGATGCAGAGAAAGAAATGAAAACCCAATGGGCTTCATCACATTGTACACAGAAGCCTGATGGTCCTTGAAGATGCTGCCGATGATGGCTTCTAGGCAAGAGAAGAAACGGACACTGAAACATGGGAGGCGGAGACTCTTGCTCTAAAGCAGCTGAAAGTAAATCAATGAGAGGGATAAGCTATCAGAACAATTTAAAAGTGCTATTAAATATAAAGGAACCAAGACTCACTGCGTTCAATATCTGTATCCCCTTTACAGCATCTCCACATGTCCAATTGTCACAGGACGCTAAAGGACAGAAATGGCTTCTGGGCTAAGATCAAATCTAGGGTGCTGCCAGGAAAACACAGTCTAAAGGTAAAACCTGTAGACTGTAAGTGTAAGACCCTGGAAAGACTTAAGGTGGTGCCTCAGATTCCTTAAAGGATCTTAAGAGGAAAAGAACGCTAAAAGTGTCATCCTGCAAAGTTTCACAGGAAGCCCAAGGTGCAGGGCTTCCTTCAGAAAAGATTTTGGAGGGTAGCTTTTCCAATGGCGTGAACCCCAATCAAATTCACAGGACAGAAACACAAACTTTAAATGACACAATGGACCAGCTAGACCTAATTGATATCTATAGGACATTTCACCCCAAAACAATCAACTTCACCTTTTTCTCAAGTGCACACGGAACCTTCTCCAGAATAGATCACATCCTGGGCCATAAATCTGGTCTTGGAAAATTCAAAAAAATTGAAATCATTCCAGTCATCTTTTCTGACCACAGTGCAGTAAGATTAGATCTCAATTACAGGAAAAAAATTGTTAAAAATTCAAACACATGGAGGCTAAATAACACACTTCTGAATAACCAACAAATCATAGAAGAAATCAAAAAAGAAATCAAAATATGTATAGAAATGAATGAAAATGAAAACACAACAACCCAAAACCTATGGGACACTGTAAAAGCAGTGCTAAGGGGAAAGTTCATAGCATTACAGGCTTACATCAAGAAACAAGAAAAAAGCCAAATAAATAACCTAACTCTACACCTAAAGCAATTAGAGAAGGAAGAAATGAAGAACCCCAGGGTTAGCAGAAGGAAAGAAATCTTAAAAATCAGGGCAGAAATAAATGCAAAAGAAACTAAAGAGACCATAGCAAAAATCAACAAAGCTAAAAGCTGGTTTTTTGAAAAAATAAACAAAATTGACAAACCATTAGCAAGACTCATTAAGAAGCAAAGAGAGAAGAACCAAATTAACAAAATTAGAAATGAAAATGGAGAGATCACAACAGACAACACTGAAATACAAAGGATCATAAGAGACTACTACCAGCAGCTCTATGCCAATAAAATGGACAACTTGGATGAAATGGACAAATTCTTAGAAAAGTATAACTTTCCAAAACTGAACCAGGAAGAAATAGAAGATCTTAACAGACCCATCACAGGCAAGGAAATCGAAAGTGTAATCAAAAATCTTCCAGCAAACAAAAGCCCAGGACCAGATGGCTTCACAGCTGAATTCTACCAAAAATTTAGAGAAGAGCTAACACCTACCTTACTCAAACTCTTCCAGAAAATTGCAGAAGAAGGTAAACTTCCAAACTCATTCTATGAGGCCACCATCACCCTAATTCCAAAACCAGACAAAGATGCCACAAAAAAAGAAAACTACAGGCCAATATCACTGATGAACATAGATGCAAAAATCCTTAACAAAATTCTAGCAAACAGAATCCAACAACATATTAAAAAAATCATACACCACGACCAAGTGGGCTTTATCCCAGGAATGCAAGGATTCTTCAATATCCGCAAATCAATCAACGTAATACACCACATTAACAAATTGAAAGATAAAAACCATATGATTATCTCAATAGATGCAGAGAAAGCCTTAGACAAAATTCAACACTCATTTATGATTAAAACTCTCCAAAAAGCAGGAATAGAAGGAACATACCTCAACATTATAAAAGCCATATATGACAAACCCACAGCAAGCATCACCCTCAATGGTGAAAAATTGAAAGCATTCCCCCTGAAATCAGGAACAAGACAAGGGTGCCCACTGTCACCACTACTGTTCAACATAGTGTTGGAAGTTCTGGCCACAGCAATCAGAGCAGAAAAAGAAGTAAAAGGAATCCAGATAGGAAAAGAAGAAGTGAAACTCTCACTGTTTGCAGATGACATCATCCTCTACATAGAAAACCCTAAAGACTCTACCAGAAAATTACTAGAACTAATCAATGAATATAGTAAAGTTGCAGGATATAAAATTAACACACAGAAATCCCTTGCATTCCTATATACTAACAATGAAAAAACAGAAAGAGAAATTAAGGAAACAATACCATTCACCATTGCAACAAAAAGAACAAAATACTTAGGAGTATATCTACCTAAAGAAACAAAAGACCTATACATAGAAAACTATAAAACACTGATGAAAGAAATCAAAGAGGACACAAACAGATGGAGAAACATACCGTGTTCATGGATTGGAAGAATCAATATTGTCAAAATGGCTATTCTACCCAAAGCAATCTATAGATTCAATGCAATCCCTATCAAGCTACCAACGGTATTTTTCACAGAACTAGACCAAAGAATTTCACAATTTGTATGGAAATACAAAAAACCTCGAATAGCCAAAGTAATCTTGAGAAAGAAGAATGGAACTGGAGGAATCAACCTGCCTGACTTCAGACTCTACTACAAAGCCACAGTCATCAAGACAGTATGGTACTGGCACAAAGACAGAAATATAGATCAATGGAACAGAATAGAAAGCCCAGAGATAAATCCACGAACCTATGGACACCTTATCTTTGACAAAGGAGGCAAGGATATACAATGGAAAAAAGACAACCTCTTTAACAAGTGGTGCTGGGAAAACTGGTCAACCACTTGTAAAAGAATGAAACTAGAACACTTTCTAACACCATACACAAAAATAAACTCAAAATGGATTAAAGATCTAAATGTAAGACCAGAAACTATAAAACTCCTAGAGGAGAACATAGGCAAAACACTCTCTGACATAAATCACAGCAAGATCCTCTATGACCCACCTCCCAGAATATTGGAAATAAAAGCAAAACTAAACAAATGGGATCTAATGAAACTTAAAAGCTTTTGCACTACAAAGGAAACTATAAGTAAGGTGAAAAGACAGCCGTCAGATTGGGAGAAAATAATAGCAAATGAAGAAACAGACAAAGGATTAATCTCAAAAATATACAAGCAACTCCTGAAGCTCAATTCCAGAAAAATAAATGACCCAATCAAAAAATGGGCCAAAGAACTAAACAGACATTTCTCCAAAGAAGACATACAGATGGCTAACAAACACATGAAAAGGTGCTCAACATCACTCATTATTAGAGAAATGCAAATCAAAACCACAATGAGGTACCATTACACGCCAGTCAGGATGGCTGCTATCCAAAAGACTACAAGCAATAAATGCTGGAGAGGGTGGGGAGAAAAGGGAACCCTCTTACACTGTTGGTGGGAATGCAAACTAGTACAGCCACTATGGAAAACAGTGTGGAGATTCCTTAAAAAACTGGAAATAGAACTGCCATATGACCCAGCAATCCCACTTTTGGGCATACACACTGAGGAAACCAGATCTGAAAGAGACACGTGCACCCCAATGTTCATTGCAGCACTGTTTATAATAGCCAGGACATGGAAGCAACCTAGATGCCCATCAGCAGATGAATGGATAAGGAAGCTGTGGTACATATACACCATGGAATATTACTCAGCTGTCAAAAAGAATTCATTTGAATCAGTCCTAATGAGATGGATGAAACTGGAGCCCATTATACAGAGTGAAGTAAGCCAGAAAGATAAAGAACATTACAGCATACTAACACATATATATGGAATTTAGAAAGATGGTAATGATAACCCTATATGCAAAACAGAAAAAGAGACACAGAAATACAGAACAGACTTTTGAACTCTGTGGGAGAATGTGAGGGTGGGATGTTTCAAAAGAACAGCATGTGTACTATCTATGGTGAAACAGATCACCAGCCCAGGTGGGATGCATGAGACAAGTGCTCGGGCCTGGTGCACTGGGAAGACCCAGAGGAGTCGGGTGAAGAGGGAGGTGGGAGGGGGGATCGGGATGGGGAATAAGTGTAAATCTATGGCTGATTCATATCAATGTATGACAAAACCCACTGAAATGTTGTGAAGTAATTAGCCTCCAACTAATAAAAAAATTAAAAAAAAAAAAAAATTCACAGGACACTAAGAGCTTTAAAGAGAACCTTGGCAGCAAAAACACTGCTTGTTTGTTTGACCTAACAGAGACCAAGTGTGAGCCGCCCACTCATGTCTGCCTCTGTGCCCCATAGACTGAAGCCCACCAGGCTCTTCTGTCCATGGGATTCTCTGGGAAAGAACACTGGAGTGGGTTGCCATTTCCTTCTCCAGGGGATAGGGCTTCCCTGATAGCTCCGTTGGTAAAGTATCTGCCTGCGGTACAGGAGATTCTGGTTTGATCCCTGGGTCGGGAAGATCCTCTGGAGAAGGGATAGGCTACCCACTCCAGTATTCTTGGGCTTCCCTTGTGGCTCAGTTGGTAAAGAATCTGCCCACAATGCAGAAGACCTGACTTCCACTTTCACTTTCTCCGGGGGCTCTTCCCAACCCAGGGATCAAACCTGGGTCTCCTGCATTGCAGGCAGATTCTTTACTGTCTGAGACACCAGGGAAGTCCAACCGAGAGACCAAGACATACAAAATGAGAAGAGGCCTTGGGATTTTCTTAGAAGTTCAATAAAGAGGAATCTGGCTCAGGAACTATGAGTCACCTACAGACAGAGGGCATTTCTTATGAAAAGGACAGCACAGAGCTCAGACTGCAAGCACAGAAATAAAAAAATAATATTATCTTTCATGAGTTCACGAGGGATAAGCATTTGTAGTCAACGGAGTTTATAAACCTGATATCAGTAAGGACAGATTTCAAAATGAATGACTTTGCTTCAAACAGCTTAAAATGATTTTTCATCATTTCATCATTTTTCTGGAATTTAAACTGGCAACATGTATTTGTTAAATAGAGAGGTTTTTACACATAAAATTGACCATCTGGTGATGTCCATGTATAGACTCACCTACTGTGTTATTGGAAGAGGGTGTTTGCTATGACCAGTGTGTTCTCTTGGCAAAAATCTGCTTGCCTTTGCCCTGCTTCATTTTGTACTCCAAGGCCAAACTTGCCTGTTATGCCACATATCTCTTGAGTTCCTACTTTGCATTCCAGTCCTCTATGATAAAAAGTACACTTTTTTTTTCCCACGTTAGTTCTAGAAGGTCTTGTGGGTCATCATAGAACTGCTCAACTTCAGCTAAAGAGTTCTAAAGGACAGAATGGAGAGATAAGAAAGCCTTCCTCAGCGATCAATGCAAAGAAACAGAGGAAAACAACAGACTGGGAAAGACTGGAGATCTCGTCAAGTAAATTAGAGATACCAAGGGAACATTTCATGAGAAGATGGGCCAATTAAGGACAGAAATGGTATGAACCTAACAGAAAGCAGAAGATATTAAAAAGAGGTGGCAAGAACACAAAAGAACTGTACAAAAAAGATCTTCATGACCCAGATAACCATGATGGTGTGATCACTCACCTAGAGACAGACATTCTGGAGTGCAAAGTCAGGTGGGCCTTAAGAAATGAGCAAAGATAGTGAAGGTAATGGAATTCCAGTTGAGCTCTTTCAAACCTAAAAGATGATGCTGTGAAAGGGCCGCACTCAATATGCCAGCAAATGTGGAAAACTCAGCAGTGGCCACAGGACTGCAAAAGGTCAGTTTTCATTCCAATCCCAAAGAATGCTCAAACCACCGCACAATTGCACTCATCTCACACACTAATAAAGTAATGCTCAAAATTCTCCAAGCAAGGCTTCAGCAATACGTGAACGGTGAACTTCCAGATGTTCAAGCTGGTTTTAGAAAAGGCAGAGGAACCAGAGATCAAATTGCCAACATCCGCTGGATCATAGAAAAAGCAAGAGAGTTTCAGAAAAACATCTATTTTTGCTTTATTGACTATGCCAAAGCCTTTGACTGTGTGGATCACAATAAACTGTGGAATATTCTGAAAGAGATGGGAATACCAGACCACCTGACCTACCTCTTGAGAAACCTATACACAGGTCAGGAAGCAACAGTTAGAACTGGACATGGAACAACAGAATAGTTCCAAATAGGAAAAGGAGTACATCAAGACTGTACACTGTGACCCTGCTTATTTAACTTAAATGCAGAGTATATCATGAGAAACGCTGGGCTGGAAGAGGAACAAGCTGGACTCAAGATTGCTGGAAGAAATATCAATAACCTCAGATATGCAGATGACACCACCCTTCTTACAGAAAGTGAGGAGGAACTAAAAAGCCTCTTGATGAAAGTGAAAGAGGAGAGTGCAAAAATTGGCTTAAAGCTCAACATTCAGAAAACTAAGATCATGGCATCTGGTCCCATCACTTCATGGGAAATAGACAGGGAAACAGTGGAAAGTGTCAGACTTTATATTTGGGGGGCTCCAAAATCACTGCAGATGCTGATTGCAGCCATGAAATGAAAAGACGCTTACTCCTTGGAAGGAAAGTTATGGCCAACCTAGATAGCATATATAAAAGCAGAGACATTACTTTACCAAGAAGGTCCATCTAAGTCAAGGCTATGGTTTCTCCAGTGGTCATGTATGGATGTGAGAGGTGGACTGTGAAGAAAGCTGAGCACCGAAAAATTGATGCTTTTGAACTGTGGTGTTGGAGAAGACTCTTGAGAGTCCCTTGGACTGCAAGGAGATCCAACCAGCCCATCCTAAAGGAGAACAGTCCTGGGTGTTCATTGGAAGGACTGATGCTGAAGCTGAAACTCCAATACTTTGGCTACCTCATGCGAAGAGTTGACTCACTGGAAAAGACCCTGATGCTGGGAAGGACAGAAGATGAGATGGCTGGATGGCATCACTGACTCGATGGACGTGAATTTGAGTAAACTCCAGGAGCTGGTGATGGACAGGGAGGCCTGGCATGCTGCGATTCATGGGGTCGCAAAGAGTCAGATACGACTGAGAGACTGAACTGAACCTTCTCATGGGGTAAGCATTATGACAGATGACATCAGAAACCCCAGATGTTCCTCTCCTTACCCCAACTGACTGCTCTACAAATACTATGACACCCACCAGATTATTTTCTCTACCAAAATGTTCTAGAAAAAAAAAATTATCCCTGGGAGTTTAGAGCACTACTGAAAAACTAAGACATTTAAATTAATCGCTATATTCTGAAATTTGCTTGCATGACTTCTACATGCATGAATTATCACTTGGGAAGGGAAATATGAAAGTCTAGATTTTAGTAGAACCTCATTTAGATAGGTTACAAGTACAAACAGGATAAGCTACTTCTATTCTGTTTGTTAAACAGCTAAAAGCAAATGACTGTTTCAATTCAGTTCCTTGGAAGAAAAAGGGAGAAAGAGCAAGAGTAAACCTGTAGGGAAATGATCATGAATGAAAGCCACAAACACACTAAACAGAAAGCCATGATCAAACATGGTCACAACAGAGGCAGAGAGAGATGGACTTAAAGAATAGACACTGAAGGAAAGCATTCTGCAAGGAAAAATTAGGTTAACAGTAAAAAAAAGCAAAAAAAATGGGGGAGGAAAAGAAAGCAGAGAGAGACATTCCTAGTCAAGTACAAACTTAAGGGAATAAAATAAGCATAATAAGGCTTGTGGAAAAACACGCACAAATAAAATGTATATACAATAGATCAGTAATACATCAGTATTCTTAAGGATATACTATGAACAAAGCCTCTGTTTTATATGCTTTTATTAATATATAAATTACGCATCTATACTGTTCTGCAAATTTTATGAAAATATCAACATACGTTGTCTATAAAACATATACTTAAGACAGAGGCTTTTGTTCATAATATATCCCTAATATAGCGATCTGTATTACTCCAAAACTTTTGCTTATAAATACTACCGTATTAAAGTTGAATATTGCCACTGTAAAAAGTGTCATTTGATTAGCCACACATGGTCATCTGTCACTACCTGAATGTTGTAAAGTATTACTTGAGAGAGAGAAAAATTGATTAAGAAATATTCCTAACTATTCACTGGGAAAAAGAACTGGTAATCAAAATTCTGAGGAGAATGTATGGCTTGAAAAGAAACATTTAATGGAACAGAAGATGGGGCAAAAAAGGTCAAAAATTTTCACCTAAATTTCTCATCTCACAACCAGTGGACAGTGAAAAAAATACTGTAACCTTTCACTTTTCACATATTTCTTATTTATTTCCTTGTTATGCAGGACCCCCTTCCTCAACATAACACAACTGAACTATATTACCTGTAACATTACATAGGATATGGTTTGTCTCTTCATTTATTCACATTCAATAACTATTAACACGGTTCTTACACTCGAGACCTATGCTACCTGCTCCAGGAGATGCACAACTGTTTCCTGAACCCCACTAGCTTACACTGACACGGGGCTCTAAGATGAACACTTAAATCACAATAACACAAAAGGTCTGAAATCTGAAGGCTTAGAATGTGACACAGGACACGGGGTAGGTCTTTTTAAAAATACAATAGAAAAAAAAATCCCGAGTTGCACTTTTATCTCACGGTTATTAAAAGTCTCTGCTTCTATGAAGGGAAAGTCGATCAGTCGTGTCCGAATCTTTGCAACTCCATGGACTCTATGGTCCATGGAATTCTCCAAGCCAGAATACTGGAGTGGGCAGCTGTTCTCCAGGGGATCTTCCCAACCCAGGAATTGAACCCATGTCTCCTACATTACAGGTGAATTCTTTACCGACTGAGCTACAGGAGATAGGATCATTCTGGAATTCTATTAACAGTAAGCTAAAGAAAATAGAGCAGAAAGCCTCTTCATCACAAGAGGCAGAATGGTGTAGGGGTTAAAGACACGGGCTTTGGACCTATGGGCTTACATCCCAGTCCTACCACTTCAGCCTTTCAACCTTGAACAGACGACCTGAACTTTCAAACCCTCAGTTTCGCCATTGTTGAAATGGGGCAATGGTCTCCATCTCTGAGGCTGCTGAGGACTCATACTTGTGTCATTTGCCCGGGGCCTGGTACCTAGCCTCCTTGAATGTGAGTGGCTTTCACTGTCATGGAGACAGAGCAGTAGCACTGACTGCATCCTACTGGATGCCAAGCACACAGTGGGTCTCCTTTTATAGCAGCCAAGCTGAGGCTGAGGGGTAGCAGGCACAGGGTAACATGGATAGAGGTCACTGCCTACAGGACAGCTTATGGGCTCTAAGGTGACACCCCCGAGGCCGAGGCCCCATCACTGAACTGGCTGTGTAGAATTAGGCAGTCACTTCACTTCTCTGGACCTTTGTGTCCTACTCTGTCACTGCCCAAGCTGTGTGGAGTATGAAATGAGACACCACACATAAAATACTTGGCCCAGGGCCTAAGGATGGTGGTGATGGTCATGCTTTTCCCTGTTGCCCTTACCACAACTCTTCCTACCCCTTCTCACCATGTTCTGCCCAGCGCTTTAGTCCTGGGGCCACTGCTGTGGAGCATCTGGGCAAATTTGCTTTCCCTTCTCCAAGTCCTGGGCTCAGTTCTGGGCTCAATGCCAGTCTGTACCAGCCTCAAGACACTGCCCATTGCAGCATTCCCTCACATCTCTGTTGCTTCAGGTCTCAGTTCACAATCAGAGATTCCTTCCATATACCCATGTTACCCACTTTACCGTAGGGAAATGGGCCCAGAGAGGGCACAGTTCTCCCTTAGAGACACACAGCAGAGTGCATTCCTGGATGGGTTGTGAAACTGAGGTCTTTCACTGTCTCTTCTGGGAAGCCTGGATGTGGATCCCACAGTGCACTGCTGGGCCAGGGCCAGGTCAGCACCATTTACAGTAAATACCAGGCATACCACATCTGCCAGTCCACCCCTCATTACCCACACACTGCCGCTCTTCACTAGATTCCCTCTCCAATGGGCGTTATGCAGGGCTTGGGGGTCACAGAGTACACAATAGGACAGTCACACATTATCAAGCCTTCAAGGAGGCCAGGCCCACCCCCACCCCTTCACACAGGACCCTTTCTTCGGGACCCCATCCTCAATTCCACCGCTCTTCTGCCGTTGTTAAAGCCCCTCCCCATAATTCAAGCCCGTCCATAGACTATGGGTCCCTTGCGCGCCTCCACCTATACACTCTAGCCACACCTCTTTCCCCTCCGTGGCCGCTCCTCTCCAGCCACTGTCCTCTATCTGGTCACGCTCCAACCCCTAACCCCGCCTCCGGACTGACCACGCCCCCTTGACAAACAGCCCCGCCCTCACCATCAGGCCCGCCTCTCAGTTGCAACTCAGGTTCCCTCTGGCCTCCCCATCCCGTCCCTCCTCTCTGATACCGCCCCTCGCCCCGCCTCTCCCGACTGCGGCCTTAGGGGCTCCCCCAGGCCAGTTAACCGGGAGACCCACTGAACTCTTCCGTGGGTCTCAGCCAGCCGCCCTCGCGTTCACTTAAAGGGGAGATGCCGGCGAGGGTGGGCCCACACGACCGGCTTGAGCCCCGCCTGGGCGCCTGTGCCTGCTATTCATGTTTTATTTAAGTTCTGTGATTACTGACATTCAGTTAAATAACTTTAAAACGGCCAGTAAAGTGCTCTATAAGGGGAATTATAAGCGGGTCCGAAACCAGCTAAGGCTTTTGCAGCCTATCAAGTCTGTGGGGCGCTGGATCCCAGGAAGGTGTCCAACAGCCTTGGAGGGGAGACTCACAGGAGGGACCCCTGCCAGGCCCTTCCTCCCTGCTTACCTGTTCATCTTGTCCTTGTCATTCAGGCCACTCTTCCCGAGCAACAGGACCTGCTGCACTTTAGCTACGTTGCCTACGCTGGCAGCTCTGTGGATCTTTCCGAGGTCCTTGTCTCGGATGCGGTACCCGGGCTGAAAGTTGATTCTATGACTGCCGTCTCTCCCCGGGCTGATGGAGGAGCCGAAGGGCGAGCTGCCCTTCTTACTCCTGAAGCCAAAAGTCTTCTTCATCACAGAGCCTACAGACTCCAAACACACCTCACCTCCCCCTCGGCTCTTCACAGGCCCCTAAACCCAACAGGAGCACTAGAGGTAAGCCAGAGCCGGCCCGCCACAACCTCCCAGCTGGGAAGCTCAACGGTTTAGAATCTTACATCCCAGAATGATCGTTGCTAAGCAACGATCGTTGCTAAGCAACACGTTGCTAAGCAATGTGTTCACCTCTAAACACATTGCCTGTGTGCCAGAATGCCCAGGGTGCACGTGCAAGAACTGGAAGTGCATTTTTTGAAAGAAACAAATATTATCAATAAAGCCTACCTAAGGTAAGAGGAAATGAGAGGAAACTGAAATAAACACAGAAAGGAAAGCGACATTACAACAGATACCTCAGAAGTAAAGAAGCATAATCATGAGGGACTATTATTATTGATGAACAATTACAAACTGGAAAACTTAGAAGAAATAGATAAATTCTGAGAAACATACATGCTGTCAAGACTAAAACAAGAAAAAATACAAAAGTAGAAAAACTCAAAACTCCAGTAATAAATAAGGAGATTCAAATATTAATTAAAAAAAAAAAAAAACTCCCCAAAGTTAAAAGTTTACGATCAAACGGATTCAAAGCTCAATTCTACCAACATTCAAGTAAGAACTAAAAGTAAGAGTATGCATAAAAACACTTGACAAAATTCAAAATCCATTTATGGTAAAAAAATTTTCAATAAAATAGAAATTTACTCAATACAATAAAGGCCATTTATAAAAAGCATGAGAAGTGAAAGTGATGGTCACTCAGTCGTATCTGACTCTTTGCTATGCCATGGATTATACAGTCCATGGAATTCTCTAGGCCAGAATATTGGAGTGGGTAGCCATTCCCTTCACCAGGGGGCCTTCCCAATCCAGAGATAGAACCTAGGTCTCTCGCAATGCACGCAGATTCTTTACCAGAGGAAAGCACCAAGGAATTCCTAAGCACCAAGGAATCCCAAGAATACTGGAGTGGGTAGCTGATCCCTTCTCCAGTGGATCTTCCTGACCCAGGAATCAAACCAGGGTCTCCTGCATTGCATGTGGATTCTTTACCAACTGAGCTAACAGGGTATCTAGTCTTGCTTGGGAAAACAGCGTCTGACAGTAGGAAAAGCAGGGACCAAGAGGCTTTGAACAAGATGGCTGCCATCTTTAAAGACAAAGAAGCCCTCTGTCCTGCGACGGATTCACGCTGATGTTTGGCAGAAACTAACACAACACTGTAAAGCAATTATCCTTCACTTCAAAATATATTAAAGAAAAAAAAACCCTCTCCCTCAACTATGCTGCCCCCTTCCCCTGCAGCCTGAACGGTGCTCAACCCAGAACCAAACACCCTGAAGGAGCTGCCCAGCCCCACGCTCTCCTCCTCGCCGCAGCCTAGATTCTGCTCCCTCACTCTGTGGAACTGTTCTCCTCTCTGCCACGGACTCGAGAGGAGATGAAATCAAACGGCTCGCCTACAGTGAAGGGGGAGAGCCCTCAGCACTTCAGGTCCCGGGTGCCAGGTGGTAAGGTTCAGAGAAAGCTGCCAGGGACATTACCAGGGTACAAACATCACGTGGTGAGGCCACGAGCTGGACCCTCACTGGAGGGAAAAAGAGCGCAAGACCCTGAGTCACGGGTCTGTCCCCACAGATGGGGAGGGGGCGGGTTGGCGTGCATGCGGTCACGGGCTGTGGTCACTTCCCCACGGTGAGGGGACTCCTGCCCTGTGTCTGTGCGGCGGACACTGCGCTGTGATTAAATGTAACCTGGGTGTGGAGAACAGCTGGAGCGCATGTTCAACCTGCCTCAGCCTGGCTCCCAGGAAAGAGCAATGAGTGTTTTTCTCTTCCCAGCTAGTGGCTAAGGCTGGGAAGAAGCAGGGAACATGCATTGGCTCAAGAGCACATTCTGATCCAAACTCACAGTGTAATGTAAACCTATCATTTCTGATCCCGCAGGACAGGCAACACTTTAGTCGCTCAGCCATGTCCAAGTCTCTGAGAACCCATGAATCGCAGCACGCCAGGCCTCCCTGTCCATCACCAACTCCCAGAGTTTACTCAAACTCATGTCCATTGAGTCGGCGATGCCATCCAACCATCTCATCCTCTGTCATCCCCTCCTCCTCCTGCCCCCAATCCCTCCCAGCATCAGGGTCTTTTTCAAAGAGTCAACTCTTCACATGAGGTGGCCGAAGTACTGGAGTTTCAGCTTCAGCATCAGTCCTTCCAAGAAACCCCCAGGACTGACCGCCTTTAGGATGAACTGGTTCGATCTCCTTGCAGTCCAAGGGACTCTCAAGAGTCTACTCCAACACCACAGTTCAAAACCATCAATTCTTTGGCGCTCAGCTTTCTTCACAGGCCAACTTCACAGTCCAACATCCATACATGACCACTGGAAAAGCCATAGCCTTGACTAGCTGGACCTCTGTTGGCAAAGTAATGTCTCTGATTTTAATATGCTATCTATGCTGATCATAACTTTCCTTCCAAGCAGTGAATGTCATTTAATTTCATGGCTGCAGTCACCATCTGCAGTGATTTTGGAACCCAGTAAAATAAAGTCAGCCACTGTTTCCACTGTTTCCCCATCTATTTCCCATGAAGTCATGGGACAAGATGCCATTACCTTAGTTTTCTGAATGTTGAGCTTTAAGCCAACTTTTTCATTCTTCTCTTTCACTTTCATCAACAGGCTTTTTAGTTCCTCTTCACTTTCTGCCATAAGGGTGGTGTCATCCGCATATCTGAGGTTATTGATATTTCTCCCGGCATTCCAGCTTGTGCTTCTTCCAGCCCAGCGTTTCTCATGATGTACTCTGCATATACGTTAAATAAGCAGGGTGACAATATACAGCCTTGACGTACTCCTGTTCCTGTCTGGAACCAGTCTGTTGGTACATATCCAGTTCTAACTATTGCTTCCTGACCTGCATATAGGTTTCTCACGAGGCAGGGCAGATGGTCTGCTATTCCCGTCTCTTTCAGAATTTCCACAGTTGATTGTGATCCACACAGTCAAAGGCTTTGGCATAGTCAATAAAGCAGAAATAGATGTTTTTCTGGAACTCTTGCTTTTTCTATGATCCAGCAGATGTTCGCAACTTGATCTTTGGTTCCTCTGCCTTTTCCAAAACTAGTTTGAACATCTGGAAGTTCACAGTTCACGTATTGCTGAAGCCCGGCTTTGAGAATTTTGAGCGTTACTTTACTAGTGTGTGAGATGAGTGCAATTGTGTAGTAGTTTGAACATTCTTTGGCATTGCCTTGCTTGGGGACCTTTTCCAGTCCTGTGGCCACTGCTGAGTCTTCCAAATTTGCGCGCATATTGGGTGCAGCACTTTCACAGCATCATCTTTCAGGATTTGAAATAGCTCAACTGGAATTCCATCACCTCCACTTGCTTTGTTCATAGTGATGCTTTCTAAGGCCCACCTGACTTCACACTCCAGGATGTCTGGCTCTAGGTGAGAGATCACACCATCGTGATTATCTGGGTCGTGAAGGTCTTTTTTGTACAGTCCTTCTGTGTATTCTTGCCACCTCTTCTTAATATCTTCTGCTTCTGTTCGGACCATACCATTTATCGAATCCATCTTTGCATGAAATGTTCCCTTGGTATCTCTAATTTTCTTGAAGAGATCTCAAGTCTTTTCCATTCTGTTGTTTTCCTCTATTTCTTTGCATTGATAGCTGAGGAAAGCTTTCTTATCTCTCCTTGCTATTCTTTAGAACTCCGCATTCAAATGCGAATATCTTTCCTTTTCTCCTTTGCTTTTCACTTCTCTTCTTTTCACAGCTATTTGTAAGGCCTCCTCAGACAGCCATTTTGCTTTCTTGCATTTCTTTCCTATGGGGATGGTCTTGATCCCTGTCTCCTGTACAATGTCATGAACCTCCATCCATAGTTCATCAGGCACTCTGTCTATCAGACCAAGTCCCTTAAATCTATTTCTCACTTCCACTGTATAATCCTAAGAAATATGATTTAGATCATACCTGAATGGTCTAGTGCTTTTCCCAACTTTCTTCAATTTAAGTCTGAATTTGGCAATAAGGAGTTCATGATCTGACCCACAGTCAGCTCCCGGTCTTGTGTTTGCTGACTAACAGGAGCTACCTCAAGTCCGAGGTCAGGGAAGGCGACTGAGAGGAGAAACCCCACGTCCAAGGAGCGGCAGCTGCGTCGGCACAGAAGGGCCGAGACGAGCTACTCCACGTTCAAGGTCAGGAGGGGCAGCCATGAGGAGATACTCCTCGTCCAAGGTAAGGAGCAGCGGCTGCACTTTGTTGGAGCAGCCATGAAGAGATACCGCACGTCCAAGGTACAAAAAACCCAAGTAAGACAGTAGGTATTGCGAGAGGGCATCAGAGGGCCAACACACTGAAACCATAATCACAGAAAACTAGCCAATTTGATCACATGGACCACAGCCTTGTCTAACTCAATAAAACTAAGCCATGCCACATGGGGCCTCCCAAGACAGACGGGTCATGGTGGAGAGGTCTGACAGAATGTGGTCTACTGGAGAAGGGAATGGCAAACACTTCAGTATTCTTGCCTTGAGAACCCCATGAACAGTATGAAAAGGCAAAATGATAGGATACTGAAAGAGGAACTCCCCAGGTCAGTAGGTGCCCAATATGCTACTGGAGATCAATGGAGAAATAACTCCAGAAAGAATGAAGGGATGGAGCCAAAGCAAAAACAATACCCAGGTGAGGATGTGACCGAATAGCAGCAAGGTCCGATGCTGCAAAGAGCAATATTGCATAGGATAATTCATTAGGTCCATGAATCAAGGCAAATTGGAAGTGGTCAAATAGGAGATGGCAAGAGTGAATGTTGACATTCTAGGAATCAGCAAACCAAAATGGACAGGAATGGGTGAATTTAACTCAGATGACCATTATATCTACTACTGTGGGCAGGAATCCCTTACAAGAAATGGAGTAGACATCATGGTCAACAAAAGAGTCCCAAATGCAGGACTTGGATGCAGTCTCTGTGAGGCTGCCAGAGTTAATACCATGACGGGCGGCCTGGACCTAAGTTTTAGCTTCCCCCGAAATGGTAAGATTCCCTACCCCCATCAGGTAACCTGGAGCCAGCCAATCAATATGCGCCCAGTAAGAACAAAGGGAGAGCTGAAAAGCCCGCGAAAGTCTGTACCAATAGAATTACTTTGCAAACATGTAACCAATCCGCTTAAGCCAGCTACTAACCGCTTTTGCATATCTTATAAATTTGTGTACCAAGCTTGAGCCAGGGCTTTTCTGACCCTGCACCACTGTGATGTTTGTGGCAGAAAGCCCTGGCTCGAGACAGTAATAAACTTCCCTTTTTTGCGAGTTGCATTGTCTTGGAAGCCTTCTCTCTTCCCGCTCGGGGATTCGGACATCGGGCATAACATTTGGGGGCTCGTCCGGGATCCCTTGACAGGGAGAAGAGAACGCTTACAGGACAAAGGGGAAGGATAAATAATAACACCGGTGCTCAGGAAGCAGGGGGAGCAAGCCGGCGTAAGGCCGGGGCCAGCGGACGCGCTGGGCGGCAGCCGACTCCGCGAGAAGGCTTTTTTATAAAGGGGGAGCAAGCCGGCGTAAGGCCAAGGCCAGCGGACGCGCTGGGGGGCAGCCGACTCCGCGAGAAGGCTTTTTTATAAAGGGGGAGCAAGCCGGCGTAAGGCCAAGGCCAGCGGACGCGCTGGGGGGCAGCCGACTCCGCGAGAAGGCTTTTTATAAAGGGGGAGCCAAGCCGGCGTAAGGCCAAGGCCAGCGGACGCGCTGGGGGGCAGCCGACTCCGCGGGAAGGAAAGTTCCTCTCCCGACCCCGAGCCTGGTGAACAGCGGACGTCATTCGGTAAGGTGAATCTGCTACCGGGAGGCAAGAAAATTCAGGGGGCCCGAAAACCCAGCGCTGTGTCGTCGGCCGACGTTTGTTTGTCCGTGTGTTTGTCTTTGGCTCTCCGTGTTTTTGTGTGTGTGTGTGCCGGCATTGTCTCTAGTCTCGTTCTCTTCTGGTGCATCGTTCTTTCTCACTTCTGACTTATTCTCTCTCTTCCTTACCGTTTATTCTTTGACCATGGGGCAGGGAGAATCTACCCCACTTTCTCTCATGACTGACCATTTTTCGGATGTCAGGGCCAGGGCCCATGACTTGTCTTTGCTAGTCAAAAAAGGTAAATTAATAACTCTTTGTTCTGCAGAGTGGCCCGCCTTTCAGGTTGGATGGCCTCCGGAAGGCACCTTTCAACCGTCCATCATACAGGCTGTGAAGGAGAAGATTATGGCTCCTGATCCCTGGGGCCATCCGAGTCAAGTCCCCTATGTCATGGTCTGGCAGGATCTAGTAGAAAATCCGCCTAAATGGTTAAAACCTTTTGTTTACAAACTTCCTAGTTCCTCCAGTTCACAGGTCCTGGTGATGGAGACCCCCCCGGAGGAAACCAAAAAGAAAGAGGACCCAAAACCAGTCCTTCAGGAATCATCTTATCCAAACCTGATAGATCTAGAAACGGAGATAAGGCCTCCGCCATATGTGCCCTCCTTGCAATCCCCTCCGAGGAGAGAAGCTCCCACAGGTGAACCGAGAGGATTAAGAGGGCCAACGGGAACCGACCGTGAGGGGGGACCGGCATTGGGGACCCGGGGGAAAACTAAGGGAGATAGGGGTAAGCAAGACCCTGGGGACCCAGAGTTACCTTCATCCACTGTTCAGGCGCTCCCCGTCCGAGTGGGACCAACTAACCCAGACGGAGAGCGAACCTATCAGTACTGGCCCTTTTCCACGAGTGACCTGTACAATTGGAAGACCCAAAACCCTCCTTTCTCAGAGAAGCCCCAAGGCCTCATTGACCTCTTAGATTCCATTTTGTTTACTCATAATCCCACCTGGGATGATTGTCAGCAGCTGTTGCAGGTGCTCTTCACCACGGAAGAACGGGAGCGAATTCTGGCAGAGGCGCGGAAACGGGTACCAGGGGTCGACGGGAGGCCAACCGCCCAGCCTCATCTTGTGGACGAGGGGTTTCCTCTGTTGCGGCCTAACTGGGATTTTGAGTGGGTGGAAGGTAGGGAGCGTCTCCGAGTGTACCGCCAGACTCTAATGGCTGGCCTGCGGGCTGCAGCAAGAAAGCCGACAAATCTGGCAAAGGTAAATTTAGTAAGGCAAGAGCCCACTGAAAGCCCGGCAGCCTTCCTAGAGAGGCTGATGGAAGCTTTCAGGCAATATACACCTATGGACCCCCAGGCTGAGGAGTCACGCGCTGCAGTTTTGTTAGCGTTTGTGAATCAGGCAGCCCCAGATATTAGGAAGAAATTACAAAAGGTAGAGGGATTGGGAGAACAGACAATACAGGATTTACTGAAAGTAGCTGAAAAGGTATTTAATAATAGGGAGACCCCAGAAGAAAGGGAAGAGCGAATTCGGCGGGAGGAAAGGGAATTAGCGGAAAAGATCAGGAAAGAAGAGAGGGAACATAGGGCGAGGGAAAACCGGAAGAACCAGAAGGAGCTAGCCCAGATTCTTTTTGCGGGGTTAAAGGCCGGAACAGAATTGAGGGAACCTCGAGACCCCCGGACGGGAGAAAAAGAAAAACCAAAAAGGCAGGCCCTAAAGAAGGATCAGTGCGCCTACTGCAAAGAACAGGGGCACTGGAAAAACGAGTGCCCTAAGAGGGACTCAAGGAGAGGAATGACCCAGAGAGAGAAAATCCCCCCCGGAACTCGAGTTCTATATGCGGGGGAAGACAGTGACTAGGGGAGTCGAGACTCGGCACCCCTCCCCGAGTCCTGGGTAACCATACATGTGGAGGGGAAACCCGTTGGCTTCATGGTGGATACTGGCGCCCAACACTCTGTTTTAAATCAAAAACTGGGACCAATGTCTAAGAAAGCCAGCTTAGTGCAAGGAGCCACGGGGACAAAAAGATATTGTTGGACCACAGAACGGAAAGTAAATCTAGGGACCCACCAGGTGTCCCATTCGTTTTTGGTGATACCAGAATGCCCAGCCCCTCTACTTGGAAGAGACTTGTTGACTAAAGTTAATGCTCAGATCCATTTTGACCCAGGGGGAATGTCAGTCACGGATGGACTTGGACAACCGATACATGTCTTGTCCCTAGCCTTAAGGGATGAATACAGACTTTTTGCGCCTAAGCCCTCAGAGACCATAGCACTAGATGTACAACCGTGGGTCCATAAATATCCATTGGCCTGGGCAGAAACAGCAGGAATGGGACTAGCTAAACAGAGACATCCGGTCGTCATCGAGCTAAAGGCCGAGGCAGTTCCTGTGAGGGTGAGACAGTACCCTATGAGCCAAGAAGCTCGGCGGGGGATCACTCCCCACATTCGACGGCTCATGGAGGCCGGAATTCTCAGGCGATGCCGATCCCCTTGGAACACCCCCTTACTGCCGGTGAAGAAGCTAGGGGGGACAGATTACAGACCTGTCCAAGACCTGCGAGAAGTCAACAAACGGGTCGACGGGATTGGACCCTGGGTTCATTGCAATCACGTGCGGCAAGCCACATCGGAAGAACAGGAAAAAGCGCGAGCAGAATGGAAGGCGAGTCCTCACCCGTCAAATCCTTTGAAACTGAAACTTGTCCGCTGGGAGACCTCCTAATTCTCCTGCTGATGGCAGCTCTCATCGACCCAGGAGCGACCAGTCATAACCCCCATCAACCTGCTAAGATCACATGGAAACTCAACGACGGGCAAACTCATGAGCTGCTCAATGAGACCTCAGGAATCCACCCTCCAAACACCTGGTGGCCGGACCTGAACTTCGACCTCTCAAGCCTCTTCGCAAAGCAGGACGGTCTCCATGATAAGTACTATAGGGATGGGATAAAAAGCCATAGGTTGGGGTTTTGGGCTTGCCCGGGCTATGTAAAAAATAACTGGAAAACCTGTGGTGGCATAGAAAGCTATTATTGCAGGAGCTGGAGTTGTGTGACCTCTTGTGATGGACCCCAGAGGTGGGATGTCGGAACCAGAGATCTAGTTAGCTTCACCTTCAAGGACCGTAGACACCAGGGGCCTCAGGTACGAGTACAATTTAACCAGGAACGGGCGAAGAAAGAAAACCGCTGGACCTCAGGACTGACTTGGGGTTTTCAGCTCCACGTAAATTGGCCCGGCCCCTACCCAGGCGAGCTTTTAATCATTAAACAGGTTATTGAGCCGGTGCAGGTACATAGTTTAGGTCCCAATCTGGTCAAAGCATTACAGGGGCACAAGGCGACCCCCAAGCCAACCCCCTTCAGACCAAGCTTGCCAGGAACATTTAACATCTCCTCTACCCCTAGCCTCAGAGGCAAACTGACAGAAACCCCTGGCCCTCTGGCTGTTACCATTAGCTCAGCAATTCAGGACCCCCTATGGGCCTTAGTGAATGCAGCCTTTACGGTCTTAAACCATACCAACCCTAATGCAACCCAGTCCTGTTGGCTTTGTTATAATCTTCACCCCCCCTTCTATGAGGCCATAGGCCTCAATGTCTCTTACTACTTATCTTCAGGCCAGAACCCACCCCCATGCCGATGGGAAGAACGCAAGGTTGGCCTCACAATGAATGAAGTTTGGGGACAGGGACTCTGTTTGGGCACAGTGCCACGTGATAAAACTTCCCTCTGTGCCCGGACTATTAGTAACCTACGCTTATATGGCAAAAATTGGATTGTGCCAGAGGTTGGGGGCTGGTGGATTTGTTCACATACTGGGCTAACCCCATGTTTAAATGTGAAGGTTTTTAACCAGAGTCAAGAATTCTGTGTTCTGGTTGCTGTAATGCCAAAAATCTTATACCACTCTGAAGAGGTTATGTACTCACATTGGGACCGAGAATTGCCAAGACAAAAGAGAGAGCCAATCAGTGCGATCACCATGGCAGCCTTGTTCAGTCTTGGGCTGGCAGGAGCAGGGACAGGAATAGCTTCACTATCTCTGCAAGGCCAAGGGTTTTCTTCCCTACGAGCCGCCATAGATGAAGATATAACTCGCATAGAAGAATCAATCAGCCACTTAGAGAAGTCTCTGACTTCCTTGTCTGAGGTGGTCTTGCAGAATAGGAGAGGATTGGACTTGATTTTTCTCCAACAGGGTGGGGTCTGCGCGGCTCTGGGAGAAGAATGTTGTTTCTATGCAGACCATACAGGAGTGGTAAGAGAATCTATGGCAAAAGTAAGAGAAGGGCTGGCGCAACGAAAGAGGGAACGGGAGGCCCAGCAGGGATGGTTTGAGTCTTGGTTTCAACGCTCCCCCTGGCTGACCACCTTAGTTTCCACCCTCCTGGGCCCGCTTATAGTGCTATTATTAACACTCACATTTGGCCCTTGTATTTTAAACCGGCTAATGTCATTTATTAAAGAACGTCTAAATACCATTCAGATTATGGTATTGAGGCAGCAATATCAGATGGTAGCTCAGGATGAAGAGAAGGATTCCTCTACAGGAACAAGAAGACAGGGGGGAATGTGAGGCTGCCAGAGTTAATACCATGACGGGCGGCCTGGACCTAAGTTTTAGCTTCCCCCGAAATGGTAAGATTCCCTACCCCCATCAGGTAACCTGGAGCCAGCCAATCAATATGCGCCCAGTAAGAACAAAGGGAGAGCTGAAAAGCCCGCGAAAGTCTGTACCGATAGAATTACTTTGCAAACATGTAACCAATCCGCTTAAGCCAGCTACTAACCGCTTTTGCATATCTTATAAATTTGTGTACCAAGCTTGAGCCAGGGCTTTTCTGACCCTGCACCACTGTGATGTTTGTGGCAGAAAGCCCTGGCTCGAGACAGTAATAAACTTCCCTTTTTTGCGAGTTGCATTGTCTTGGAAGCCTTCTCTCTTCCCGCTCGGGGATTCGGACATCGGGCATAACATCTCAAAAATGACAGAATGATCTCTGTTCGTTTCCAAGGCAAACCATTCATACCATGGTAATCCAAGCCTATGCCCCAACCTGTAATGCTGAAGAAGCTGAATTTGAATGGTTCTATGAAGACCTACAAGACCTTTTAGAACTAACACCCAAAAAAGTTGTCCTTTTCATTCTAGGGGACTGGAATGCAAAAGTAGGAAGTCAAGAGACACCTGGAGTAACAGGCAAATTTGGCCTTGGAGTATAGAATGAAGCAGGGCAAAAGCTAATAGAGTTTTGCCAAGAGAACACACTGGTCATAGCAAACACCCTCTTCCACCAACACAAGAGAAGACGCTACACATGGACATCACCAGATGGTCAACACTGAAATCAGAGGACAGGCAACAGCCAACCTGAAAGGTGGTGAAATTGGCCCAGGTCTGAACCTGGGTGTGTGCAGGGCGGAGAGAGAGGATTCTTTATCATGGGCAGGGATGGGCCCTGGGGCTGTCTTCAGCCTGTGAATGAGGCTGAGGAATGGGAGAATAATTTCTCCAGGACCCAGGCAAGTGCAGCCTGCAGCTCCAAGCAGTGCTTGGGCTGCTGTGTCCACACCTGCTCCCTGGTTAATTTCTGAAGCTGTCAGAGCACAAGAGATCTGTCTAAAGGAAGGTGGGCTGCCGGCGTTCAGATGCTTAAATAAACCACATCTGTAGGAGTGCAGAACCCAAAGGCCATGTCTGGGCCCTCAGCATTGAGAAGAGAAATCGTAGTAGTATGTGGATAAGGCAAAGCTCGGGATGCTGGAATCCTTTTGAATTATTACTCTGGCTCTGCCTCAAAATGAGCCTCATATATTTCAACCAATTTATTTTCTCCATTTGTCTATGGATCCATGTATCTATCTCCTGTCTACTGTGATCTCAGCCTGCAAATTAGACTGTTTGCCTGGGGAGGAAGAGGGATAGGTCACACCCAGCAAGGCTGTTCCAGCACTGATCTGGCACTAATATCAACTAACCCCCACAGTGATAAAGAAAAACCAAGGGCTGCAGCAGAAAGAGTTAGATTTTGGTGGCAGGCAGGTTGCGCGTGTGCAAATCCCAGCTCAAATATCAAGTTTAAACCCTCAGCCTCAATTGACTCATCCCAGCCTCACTTTATGAAGCTGTGGGTGTTGGAGGTTATCAGGCAGAGTAAAGGGGCATTTTGTTAAGTGTACACGTGGCAGCGATCACTACTCTTATTAATTTGTACATTATCACTGTTTCTGCAGAATCAGGGACGTGCCGTCACTAGGTGGAACACTAGTTTAGTAAGGGTGGACATTAGGTATAATCAAGGTAAGGCTGGGGAGGAGGGAGGGGTCCAGCTGCTCTGGAGAGTGGGCAGGAGGCCAGGAGGCAGTGGGCCTGGGACAGGTGGGCACCAGGCCCCAGACCCCAGGATGGTGAGTAGAGGAAGGCTAATGATGAAGGGTCTCGACTGAAGAGGAGCAGGACTCAGGCCTAAACATTTCTGCCTGGACAAGACAAAGTACCAGTGGACCAGGGCCAAGGAATGTGCTGTTGGGGAGGGGACAGAGGGGAACCCATCTCCTGGTTCCTCCAGCAGAAGCTGAGGAGCTGCTCCCCTCAGGGAATGTCAAGTAGCCTCACCAAAGCCATCTGACAGTAAGTGATGGATCCAAGGTGGAAAACTCAATCGTCTTTCCTACTGTATAGCATGGGCCACTCTGCTCAATGGTATGTGGCAACCTTGGAAGGAAAGGGAGTTTGGAATGAACACTGGAGTATGTATATCTTTTTGAATTAGTTTCCTCCAGATATATGCCCCAGAGTGGGACTTCTGGATCATACAGTAGTTCTATTATATTTTCATCTTTTTAAGGAACTTCCACACTGTCCTCCATAGTGGCTGTACCAATTTACAGTTTTACCAGTAATGTAGGATGGTTTCCTTTTCTCTATATCCTCTCCAGCTTTTATTATTTGCAGACTTTTGGATGATGGCCATTCTGACCAGTGTGATGTGATACCTCATTGCTGGTCTGTCATGCATTTCTCTGATAATTTGTGATGCTGAACATCATTTCATGTGGCTACTGGCAATCTGTATGTATTCTTTGGAGAACTGTCTATTACAGTCTTCTGTCCATTTCTATTTTGTATTTTTATTTATTTGTTTTGCCCATTTTTAAATTGGGTTTCTGGTTATTTTAATTTTCTTGACATAGAGTTACATGAGCTATTTGTATATTTTGGAGATTAATCCCTTGTCAGTTGCTTCCTTTGCAAATATTTTTTCCCTCTCTGTTAGCTTTTTGTTTGGTTTATTGTTTCCTTTGGTGTCCAGAAGCTTTTAAGTATAACTGAGTCGCATGTGTTTATTTTTGCTTTTATTTTCGGTACTCTAAGACATGGATCAAAAAGGATATTTCTGCAATTTATGTCAGAGTGCTTTCTTTTGGCTGTGCCATGCGACTTGTGGGATCTTAGTTCCCTGACCAGGGATCGAACTCAGGCCTACAGCAGTGAAAGTGCCAAGTCTTAACCCTTGGACTGCCAGAGAATTCCCTCAAAGAGTGTTCAGCCTATGTTTTCCTCTAAAAGTTTCCACGTAGGTCTTTCATGCATTTCAAGTATACTTTTGTCTATGGTATCAGAGAATGTTCTAATTTCATTCTTTTACGGAGCTGTCCAGATTTCCAAGCATCACTTATTGAAGAGGGTTTTCCGCACTGTCCATCCTTGCCTCTTTGTCATAGGTTAAGCAACCATATGTGCATGGAGAGAAGAGTTCACATTACGTTGTTGAGTCCTCCTACCCCAGATCTGAGCTTTCCATCTCTTCCAGCAGTTTAAGGTTTTTCTCATTCACGCACTTACAGTAAATGTGCAGACAGATGGAGGGAGGGGGCGTGCAGCAGCTTCAGGAGAGCGGTTGCCACCAGGAAGAGGAAAGAGGTTGGCTGCAGTAGAACAGGGACTGGGCTTCTGTCCAAGCTGTTGTAACAATGTTCTTAACACATCTGCATGTTTATGTAATACATATGAATGTTTCCTATAGAACTATTTTTCTATAACAAGAATGCTCTCTGCCCACAGTTACTTCCTCGCTAAAACCCGCGTCTTCAGGCTCCAGCTGAAGAGTCTCTTCCTCGGAGAGAATTTCCCGGATTTCTCCATCTGCCAATATTTTGAGTGCATGACACTCTCTCCAAGTGTGGTGTTTTCCTTCACGGCACGTACTCTGACCCGCATTACCTGCATTGAACATCTGCCTTCTGCATGACACTGTTGGTGGCCACGGGGGCAAACCTCTTGATTCCGCTGTTTACAACGGAAACACCAGAGCCCTTTATCAGCTCATAACTGCTGAGTGCATATCTGTTGCAGGAACAAATGAAGGACTTGGGAACCTGAGTGCAGGACTTTCCATTTCCCTTACATTTACTGCAGATCTCTTGCACATCAGCTCCTCGTTCATCAGCATCTATCCTTAAACAGTCACTGCAAAGTGTTCCTACTGTCCTGTGTCCTCCACACACCCTAACAGCACACTACTGATTTCTACGCCCAACTAACTGATGAAAACACTACCGGAACAAGGCCAGGGACGAAAGCTCAAGTTGCAGACTTACTTCTCTCCAGGATGAGCTCTCAATAACTCATTTTTCCTCCAGCAGTCAGTAGTCTTGTATCTTATTCTTCACCCAACCACAGGTCCTCTGAAGTCTGTTGTTCAGCTCAAATTCTCCTCTGTGCCCACTCCCATGCTTGGCTCTAAACAGTCCGCAACTCCAGAGCCCTCTAACCTACCAAGCTGTAGTGTTCTGCAGCAGGAGTTCCCAGCCCACTTCACTCAAGCTTTCGGAAGTCACTGCTACTCCTGCTAAATTTGCAAACTGCCTGTTCTCCCTTTAAACCCACTAAGGCCTCACCTGAGGAAAACAAGCAGCGGAAACAATACACTTCACTCATTAGGTCTCTTACTTGCTCTTGTGTCATGTCTCTTGGATCCACCCTAATTCCGCTCAAGTCATACCAGTCAAACGAGAAGTATTTATTGAACACCTACCATGTGCCAAGCACTATTTGGTCCCTGGAGACATAACAATCATTAACACAAATCCTTCTACTTCTGTATAGCTAGGGTATGATCAGGCTCACAGAGAATTTAAAAAAAAAGAAAACATATCCAAAAACTAATGTTAAGATGATCTGACATCAATATCATATTTCTTAAACTGTTTTAGAATATCAGCTTACCAACTTACACATCAGGTAGGTTTTGCTCGTATAAAACTTTCATCTCCTCCAGAACTTGCCTCAGTCCATCCTCCTGGAACATATAAAATTACACTCCCTAATTCCCCCACCAAGTTTGTAGCAACACTCTATGCTTATGTACTTTATGAAAAACCAATAGTCCTTCCACACCTACTAACATGGCTATAATGACAAGTGTTGCAGAGGATGGGGAGAAACTGGAACCCTTGTCCAATGCAGGTAGGAATGTAAAATGGTACAGCCCTGTAGAAAAAGTCTTGTGGGTCCACAAAAAGTCAAATTTCGAATTCCCACATTATCCAGCAATTCCTCTTCTAGGTATACACTCAAGAGAACTGAACACCTATGTTCATACAAAGTATGTCTATTCAACGGAATATTGCTCAGTCCAAAAAAAAAAAAAAAGTGCTGATACATACAACAACATGAACTTTGAAAACACTGATTAGTGAAATAAGCCAGACACAAAAGGACAAATATGGTATGATGCAACATTCTGAAATGTCTAGAATAGGCAAACTCATAGAAACAAAGTAGATTAGAGGCTACCAGGCTGAGGGGGTAGAAGAGTGGGTAGTTACTGCTTAAAAGCTATAGAGTTCATTTGGGGTTATGAGAAAGCTTTGGAAATAGAGGTGATGGTTGCACAACAATGTGAATATAATTAATGCCACTGAAGTGGACACAGAAGAATGGTTAGAAATGGCAACATTTAAGTTTTGCATCGTTAACCACATTTAAAAACAATAAAAATGAATGACTTACTAATAAAATACACAATCAACACAGTCACTGAGGATAATCTTAAAGACACCATACTGAGAAGTCAGACAGAAAGGAGTACACACTGTATGCTTTTAACTGGCTCTGCACAGAAAAGTTTGCAATTGCTGGCATGCTGACTCCAGAAATACAGTAAAAAAGACAAATATAATCTGTAGGGGAAAGAAAATCCTTGGCTGCCTCAGGCTGCAGGTGGGAGGTAGCCAGTGCCACAAAAGAGAAAAGAGAATCCTTGGGATGGCAGACATCTTGGTTGGGTTGCTGGTTACAAGGATTGTATACATTTGTCAAAACTCTAGTAAAATGTGTACTGTGTTGTACATAAATCATACATCAATAAAACTAATGACAAAAAGCCAATAGTCTACAGACGTAATAACACATGACAAAAGCAGGTAAAATACTCATTTATTGGAAAAGGATCTTACAAGGTTACTACCCACCACCCCCCAAAAAAAACCCTACACACTGCTAGGATAGAAAACAGAAAGGTCAAAGGAGTTTTTCTGCTATCTACTTTGGCAAATTTCTAAAAAAACTTCCCTTGGAAGGATAAAAACATGAGAATTATAAAATTCATAAATGCTACACAATGTCTGTGAACAAGCAACACCTACACCTGAAACACTGTAAATAAACTATATTTCAATTAAAAATTTTATGGAAAAAAAAAAAACACCCAATAATGCTGTAACAATGACAACCAAAAGAAAAAAAAAAAAATCTCGAAACAAAACAACGATAAGCAACCCATTTACTGTTAGAGCCAAAATAAAAGCATTAGCAAAAAAAAAATGCTTTAGCACTACGGGTATAACTACAAAATTACACTATTTAATGCAGCTTCAATGTAAGAAATGATTTCTAATGAAAAATGAAAGCTTGCCTTCTACCGACTCTTTCATCAACTGGTTAAAAAGATATCATGGAAAAGTCTGCTTTACTAGAATTCAATTCAATATTCCTTCTCCCACAAATATTATTTTAAGGGACAGCTGAAACTCTTGCACGATTAGATCAGCAGGTATACAAAAGACAAGTATGAAATAAACTTGTAAAGATACAACCGAGTTTCCAGATCTAAATTTTTATTTATTTTTTTAAGATTTAAACTGTTAAAATTCACACTGGGAATTGCATCATTTTGTGCTCCCACCACCAGCTGCAAGCCCCTGGGAACTCAAGATAGTTTTCCTAAAGACTCAAATGGTTATCAGTTCTGCAGATACAGAGGGCATCAGTCCAATCTGCCAAACACAGCACCTAACCATGAGGGATTCTGGAATGAAAAAGGCAGAGTCCTTGCTCTCAACCAGCTACCATCTGCCACGGAGGCATGATTCTCGAAAGCATGTGTGGGTCCAGGGTGTGAGGGGTGGATCAGATCAAGACCAATTCTTAGTCTAACCCAGCTCAGCTGTCCCAGTGGCCAGCCCCCAAAGGCAGCCAGGACTGCAGGAAAAGGTGCACCGACGCCCTCTAAGACCCAGAAAAGCCAGTGATTTTACACTTGTAAGTTCACCCCTGATTCCCCTCCTCCTCCCTGCCACTTCCCAAAGTGGGAAACCAACACTTCAAGTCTGAGCCAAACAGACAGTTTGACTCACAGACTGAAAAGCCAGCACCTGTGGGCAGTGTCTGCGCCTTTGCGCTCCTTTCTCCCCGTGTGATCTAGTCTTCCCACCCTAGTGGGGACTTATTGGAAAGCCTCCACCCCTCTCAAACATCTGGCTTAGAATTCCACATTCAAAAACTAAGATCATGGTATCTGGTCCTATCGCTTCATGGCAAATAGATGGGGAAAAAATGAAAACAGTGGCAGAATTTATTTTCTTGGGCTCCTAAATCATTGCAGATGGTGACAGCAGCGATGAAATTTAAAGACCCTGGCTCCTTGGAAGAAAAGCTATGACAAGCCTAGAGAGGGCTTTAAAAAGCAGAGATACCACTTTGCAGACAAAAGTCCCTATAATCAAAGCTATGGTTTCTCCAGGAGTCATGTACGGATATGAGAGTTGGACCATAAAGAAGGCTGAGCACCGAAGAATTGATGCTTTTGAACTGTAGAGTTAGAGAAGTCGCTGGAGAGTCCCTTGGACAGCAAGGAAATCAATCCAGTCAATCCTAAAGGAAAGCAACCCTGAATATTCCTTGGAAGGACCGATGCTGATGCTGAAGCTCCAATACTTTGGCCACCTGATGTAAAGACCTGACTCACTGGAAAAGACCCTGATGCTGGGAAAGATTCAGGATATGACCAAGGAGAAGGGGGCTACAGAGGGTGAGATGGTTGGATGACATCACTGACCCAATGGACATGAATTTGAGCAAACTCAGAGGGACAGGGAAGAACAGGGAAGCCTAGTGTCGTGCCTCAATACATGCGGCCATAAAGACTGGGGCATGACTTAGGGACTGAACAATAACCCCTCTGAGTTCTAGGGCTCCAGGGAACCTCCCACTGTGGTCTCCTAACTTTTTAGATAAGGTAACTGCCTGAAGTTGCAAGAATAACAGACTGCAACCGAAGAAAACTGTTCAAGTTGGGGCTCTGCTTCCAACAGCTGCAAGTTCAGACAAGCCCTTTAACTTGATGCGTAATTCCAGTGGCTCAGCTTCCCCATCTGTTAAATGGCCCAAGGGTCAGACTAAGTGCTCTTGGATGTTCAAAACAAGACTCACCCTACCCAAAGGCTCTTCCTGCTGACTGCCAGATGTTTCCTCTGCTACCTGAGAAAAGCCTCCAGAGACGCGGTCCCTCCCCTCCCCTGCTACTCCTCTCACCTCCACCCCTGTCCTTGTACCTACTGTAAGGTACAGTTCCGGCGAGGCAGAAAAGGAAAGACGACCTCAACAGAAGTAGGTTACCTTTATTCAGGCAAGGAGGGGCGACAGTCGGCCTAACGACCAGGCTGAGCGCCGAAAGGGATCAAGGAGGCTTCATACTTATAGGGAGGTTTGTGGAAGCGATAAGGGAAACGTCAATCAGGCGGGATATTTTGAGTATTCTTTTGTTAAGATGACACTTGTAGTTGGGCAGGGGGTGATAAGTCTTCTGGGCGGGTGTAGGGGGTGGTAGGTTTCCGGACAGGGGGTGATAAGTCCCAGATAGATGCAGCTGGCCTGGAGCATCAGGATGGAACTAAAGTTATGCTTTGTTTTCTCCGAAGTTAGATGATTGAGCAAGGGGCCTTTGAGACTGTTGTTCTCTTTTCTAGGCCCAAAAGACTCCTTCACCTACAAGACCTGTCGTCTCAGGACACGGTGTTCAGCGACCCCCGACCGGGCTGCTGACCACATCCATCTCTCCTGCTGTCTATTCTAACCCACCAAGAACCAGCCTTTCTTCTATCCAATCCATTCCCCAAAGTGCTACGTGGTGGTTTAGTCCCTAAATCGTGTCCCACTCTAGCAAGCCCATGGACTGTAGAGCACCAGGCACCTCTGTCCATGGGATTCTCCAGGCAGGAATACTGGAGTGCTTTGCCATTTCCTTTTCCAGAGGAGCTTCCCAACCCAAGAATCGAACCCGGGTCTCCTGCACTGCAGGCAGATTCTTTACCCACTGAGCTATGAGGGAAGCCCCATCATCAGTGGGGAAGCACCTTAATTAGTGAAGCGAAAGTCGCTCACTCTGACTCTTTGCAAAGTCTGACTCTTTGGGACAGTCCATGCCAGAAGAGTGGAGTGAGTAGCCTTTCCCTTCTCCAGGGGATCTTCCCAACCCCGGGATTGAATCCAGGTCTCCCACATTGCAGGCAGATTCTTGACCAGATGAGCCATGAGAGCTGCGACAGCTATCTAGACACAGAGTAATCCCATGGCTTCTCTGAAATGCCTTGTGTAAGAGCGAACCTCAGGCTCCAGAGCCCCCTTGCTGCCCGCCCTTCCCAGGCGGGGAGGGGAGGGTGTTTGCATGGTCTGCTCCCCGGTGGGGCTACCCTCACAGCAGCCCTCAGGGCTCGGCCCTAACTCCGAGCTACCCTGTCCCCACCTCCCCAGTGTAACTCTCACCTGAGCTCCAGGATCCCATCTCCTGGTCTCTCCGCGCGTCACCGGGGCGAGACGCCCACCGGAGCCGGCGCGCACAGAGGCTTCGAGGACGGCGGGCCGCTGGGGGCGCAGAGGCAGCGGCGGCGACGCCCGCGCGCGCGGGAAGCTGCCGAAACCGACCTGCCCACAGCCACGGAGTGGAGCCACAGGCACACCCGCCATCCCGCTCGCGGCTGCGCAGCCCCAGAGCAGCGGCCCGGGAGGCGCCCGCTCGCCTCTGCCCTCACGGCGCCCCGCCTCAGGCAGCCTTCCCTCGGCCGCGCGGGGCGGCTCCAGGGCCGGCTCCATGGCCGGCTCCATGGCCTTCTCGCAGACCCTGGCGCAGGCGCCAGGCGGGGAACTTAGGCTGGGCCTCTGAGAGCTCGGCGGCGCGCGGGGGGCGTCTGAGCGGCGAGCACGCTCGCCGATCCTGGGGGCGGGGGTTGTCTGGGCGGCAAGCGGGGAGTGCGCCTGCGCGGGGGGCGTGCGGCCGGGGAGCGCGTGCTGGCGTCGGGGGTCGTGAGAGCGGAGAGCGCTGCCAGGCGCACTGCGGCGAGGGCGGCGTGTGAGCGGCGAGCCGGGCCGGCGGGGAGCGGCCGGAGGGGCGCGTGTGAGCGGGAGCCGGGCAGGCGGGGAGCGGGAAGAGGGGTGCGTGTGAGCAGGGAGCGTGAGCCGGCTGCGTGTGAGCAGCGAGCACCGGCCGGCGCCTGGGGGCGGGGGTTGTGTGGGCGGCGAGCCTGACGTGCGCCTGCGCGTGGGGCGTTCGGCCGGGGAGCACGTGCCGGCGTTGGCGGTCGTGAGAGCGGGGAGCGCGGCCTGGCGCACTGGGGCGAGGGGGGCGTGTGAGCGGCGAGCCGGGCTGGTGGGGAGCGGGGAACGGGAGCCGGCAGCGTGTGAGCTGCGAGCCGGGCCGGCGTGGGGCGGGGAGAGGGGTGCGTGTGAGTGGGGAGCGTGAGCCGGCAGCGTGTGAGCTGCGAGCCGGGCCGGCGTGGGGCGGGGAGAGGGGCGCGTGTGAGCAGGGAGCGTGAGCCGGCAGCGTGTGAGCGGCCAGCCGGGCCGGCGGGGAGTGGGGTGCGTGTGAGCGGCCAGCCGGGCCGGCGCGGAGCGGGGAGAGAGGTGCGTGTGAGTGGGGAGCGTGAGCCGGCAGCGCGTGAGCAACGAACCGGGCCGGCGAGGGTCGGGGAGAGGGGTGCGTGTGAGCGGGGAGCTGAGCCGGCAGCGTCTGAGCGGCGAGCCGTGCCGGCGGGGAGCCTCCGGAGGGGTGCGTGTGAGCGGGAAGCGTGAGCCGGCAGCGTGTGAGCAGCGAACCGGGCCGGCGAGGGGCGGGGAGAGGGGTGCGTGTGAGCGGGGAGCGTGAGCCGGCAGCGTGTGAGCGACGAGCCGGGCCGGCGGGGAGCGGGGAGAGGGGCGCGTGTGAGCGGGGAGCGTGAGCCGGCAGCGTGAGCCCGGGACCTGGGTCGGCGGGGAGAGGGGCGCGTGTGAGCGGGGAGCGTGAGCTGGCAGCGTGTGAGCGGCGAACCGGGCCGGCGCGTGGCGGGAGGCCCGGGGAGGGGGGCGGGGGGGCGTGTGAGCCGGATAAGGGGCTCTGTCAGTGGGACACGCGGGCCGGCGCCTCGGGGCGTTGTGAGCCAGGCCTGCAGCGAAGGGGGTGTGTGAGCCGGAAATGGGGCCCTGGGAGGCGGGAGAGCAGGCGGTCACCATCTGGCCTGAGGAGCACGCAGCTGGCGGTCGATCCCGGGCCCCCTCCGCGTGGGTCCGGCAGGGCGCCCAGAGAATGCCCGGGGGCTCCGGCGGTGGGCTTGGCCGGTGCGTGCGTCCTGCCGCCACCGGGCTGCTTATTGTTTTTAATTTGAAGACAGTGACAATATCCTGATTTTGCTACCCTACACTTTGGGTTCTGAAGTGAGTTTTATCTAAAAATTGCTGCATAATGCCAGGTCAGTCTATAGCCAAATGTTTGTGTCTCTTCCTTCCGTTCTTCTCGGGAGAAGAAGTTTAGAGAGTAGAGTTGGTTTACAATGTTGTGTTAGTGTCAGGGGTGCAGCAAAGTGAATCACTTATGTGTATATATGTATATCCGCTCTTTATAAAAACACTTTTCCCGTATGGGCTGTTACAGAGTGTTGAGTTCCCTGTGCTATAGAGTTGGTCCTCCTTAGTTATCTATTTTAGAAACAATAGTGTGTAGTGTGGCGTGTGTGAGTCCCAGTCTCCCAACAAGTGTATGTTTCTTTGGTACCTGTGCCTGTGTAAAAGTGCTAGAGAGGATCAGAGAGAAACAGGCTGAATTGTGGTGTCTTACCCCTTGGGCCTTGAAAAGATAGTTCTTGAAACTTGAAAGTATTACTGTGTTTGGATTGTCAAGTTGATCTGCAGGGAACATTTCAAGAGACAGGAAAGCATGGGCCGGGGGTAGTGATAAATATATGGGCTTATGACAACAGCAGTTTGCTTTAGTAATGTTTTAATATGGTCTTCCCTGATCGCCTAGTTGGTAAAGAATCCGCCTGCAATGCAGGAGACTACTATAACCACTAGAACATTGAGTCCACATTAATTTTATAATTCAGATTTAATTCATGTCGCCTTGACGATGATTATTTTCAAGTTCCAATTTTCTTATGTTCACATTTAAAATCGCCGTCTGAATTCCTGACTCAAAACTGAATGGAGCAAATATTCAGGTTATAATCCTTAACAAAACTATCTTTTTAAATTTGACTTAGATACAAGCAGCATCTGAGGAAATTTGCAGCAGTTCCAAGAGGAGCATATTGCTTCCATAAGACGTCAGATGGAACTCAGAATTAAAGACTTGGGATCTGAACTCTCCAAGAGGAAAACTTTTGAAGATTCTAATAAAGCAGAGTTGGAAAAATATAAGCAACACTACCTAGAGAAACTAAAAGAAAGTCCTTGGAAAAGAAACTAGACAAGTAAGTCAAAACCCAGAATCACAGAAAATATATTCAGTCCATTAATTTGTGTCTGAAGCCTAATTTTTATAGAGCAAGGTTCCTGAGATTAGTAGGAAGTGAAAGCTAACTAGATAATCACTGCTAGAGGGCACCCTAAGAAAAATGAGTAATAAGATATCCTGGTAAGTTTTCCTACACTAAGTAAAAGCATGCTTGTGAAATTGGGAAACATTCACCCAGGGGTGAAAGGCAGGGTAATTCACAGAGTGGCTGACGCTGGCATGGTGACCTGACTGAGGGGGTGTATGGAGGCTGGAAAGGCAGATCCCACCTGCAGTGCCGAGTCCAGGCTTCCCCGCCTCTGAAAGCAGAGCACTCCTAGGACGCCTTTCATAAGCCCAGAGAGCATACAGCAAAGGAGCAGAGACCTGAGGACACGTTCTGCTAGTCGATGCCCAAAATAAGCATACACAAGGGAAGCACAGGTGCTCCCAGAGAGGGTTCAGGGCTGTGGGACTTGATGCTGAGATGTGGGGTGTGGCTTCCGGGGAAGGAGCTCAGTGGGGCCAGTCTCCCTGCATGGGGAGCGCCATGCCTCTCCCTCTAAAAGGTACACTGAACGCTGTTTAGAGTTTTGGCATTTTAAATGAGACCAAAATTTGTCTTTGGATCTTTATTTATTTATTTATTTATTTATTTATTTTGGACCATCAAAAAGAGGTGCTGACATAGGCCCTTCGTAGAAGTGCAGTAAAGTAAGGTGAACTTTGGAAAAGCAGGGGATACTTTTCATTATTCCTGGGGCTGTTTTAGCTCTCTTCAGTCTCACCCACTGACTTTCTCATCCTTCACTTGGGATTGTGGCTTGAGGTGATTCCTTAGAGCCAAATGCTTAATTTCTCCGAGGTCATGAGTGACACGTATGTACAAGGGTGGTGAGAGGAAGCACTTGAACGTGGCTTTGTGGGAGGTCTGTTTGTTCATCCCTGAACTGTTTCCTGGGGGCAGGCATGTCCCAGAGGCAGCAGGTGTCACTGTGAGCCCACCTCCCTTTCTGATGCCCATTCTGTCCTCTCGCAGCTGTGACTTGTTACCTGAGGAGCCCAGACACACGTGAGCTTCTTTAGAACAAGGTCACATCTGTCACTGTTTCCAGCAGGTCTGCTCTCTGCTTTCAGTGTTCACACAGTGTAATGGGAATTCCATTTATGTGCAGCAACTTACAAAATGCAAGTCACAGAGGGAAACATGAATGAAATCCGTGCTTTCCATCTTCCCCAGGACTAATGAGCGCCTGGCAGAGATCAGCACCAAACTTGAGGTGGAGAAACAGCAGAAGAGATCTTTACTCAGCACTCCTAGCAGCACGCTAGTCCTGGAGCCCTCTTCTGTTGGAAATTTCAATCCTACTTCAGGGTTCAATGCAAATCTTTCAGGAGCAATTGTAGAGTTTTCTACCTCAATTCCACACGGTTCAAATGACAGCGTGGAGACTTACTTGACCGAGGTTAGTTCTTTTTTTTTCACTGGGTTTCAGATTTCTGATATAAATGATCCTTATTTTTAATTTGGTGAACTTCTGAGGTGTTTTTTTGAGTTATGCACTGTAAAGCTATAATCAACTGTGATAATCAAGGAGACATTTAATGATTTTTTTGTGGTAGATCTCTCGTTTTTAAGAGATACTTCTTAAATTCTTAAATTTCTTGAAAAGCTGCATTGAAATTCTACTTTAGAAATGAAATCTTATTGTCTAGTAACCGAAAGTGTACTTTCACATGTTTGATTTACTTTCTAATTGATTTCACTTTGGCAGTGGTTCACAATCATTTCCAGGCTCTGCTGCTCCCACCACAGTTTTTCTACCCCTAAGTGGAAATGACTGGCATCTAAACACTAACCACATATGGGTGTTTTTTATTGGAAGGAATCCTAGATAAATTGTTTTTATGAATTAAACAAACTTGTGATACATAATCAAAAGATTAATTTCTGGTTTTAGGTTAACATTTTTTGTTTTTTTCTTGTACAAGCGTACAACTTTAATTGCTATTTTACTTACAGAATTTTGGTTTCAATTTCTAAAACATATCTTGCTGAGCAGTTGTAGAATGTTTCTAAGTTTGTAGTTTAAAACTCGGAAATGAAGTTCAGTTTTGTCTCTGTCTTGACATCACCTGGATGAATGATGACTGAGATAGCAATGAAGGGGAGTCTTTAAATTGCAACTAGTTTTCATTGTGAAATCATTGTGATTAAAATGTCCATTTCAGTCAGTGCACAGGGGTTTATGGTTTTTGATGGTGTTTCCATGATGGTGATGCAGAGAAAAGCAGCCCTTGTTAAAGGCAGTCTCAACCTGTTTTCCCATTTGGCTTCTTGCCATCACAGAAGAGCAATCTAAGGTTTCTTCGACAGCACTGGAGCTACGTTGCGTCCTTGAGAGCTATGAACCTGGAGGACGTGCTCTCGCTGCGCAATCACAGCGGGCCTCCAAGCACTTCATCCCAAGTCAGAGACCTGCCCCCGCTGAGGCCTAAGAGGAGGAAGGAAAGGCTTGACCCCTGTCCCAGGGGCGGGCTGCCTACCACAGACCCAAGGTCACGGTGCTGTGCGCACATACATCTTTTCAAAGAAGAGATTGGGAACCAGGCAAGCACTTCTTAGTTCCTTCTCCCAAACTCACCCGTTGGGTAAATCTGGCTTCTTATGAGGAGGGTAGGAGTATAAGTGCTCCCCTTGAAACTTCAGGCTGAGGAAATGAAGTTCAACTGCAACTTCTGACCGGATTTAGATGATAGTTGAGATTACACTCACGCTTTTTGTGTATACCAACTAATGATGAGAGCCTGGATAGAAGTATGCTAAACAGTAAAGAGAGATCTGTTGTGTGTTTTAAATTTTGTCCTCAATAACCCAAAATGTGGATAATTCATTACTGAGTCATTTTAGCAAGCCAGGTTCTATCTAGAGGAAGTGAACATCCTTTTAAGGTTGAATCTCTTCACTTTTGTCCTGGTTGATTCAACTTAAGATTCTCTCCTTCAAGTTCCCTGTCGTCTGTTTAAAAAATATGTATGTTTTCTAAATTAACTATATCGACTGCGACAGATAGGAATTTGATATTGATTTATTCTTGTTCATGCATTTAAAACATATAATTTACTTTGAATGTCATGTCACACAAGTATTATTGACCTGTATAACGAGGTTTTACATGGTCATTTTGTCTATATTATAGCTTAAAATCTATGAGTTTTTTTCTTAATCTGAATAAGTAGCTGTCCTAGGACTCTGGACTCAGTCAGAAGGACATGGCCTTTGTTACTTCTTTTGTAGAATTAGGAATTTTGACTAAATCCATGACTCTCATACCTTACAAAAAGATTCTTTTTTTTCCCAAAGAAAGGAACCTTTCTTTTAAAAAAGAAAACTCCTGCAGGGAACCGTGTTACATAAAACGTAGACAAGCATAGTGCCTTGTAGCTGAAGAGCAACCAGAGGCCCTGCAGCTGTGACTTCTCTGTTCCCCAACCCTGCAGTGACCCCTGTGGGACCTTCCCCATCTATGGGACATAGTTCAGAAACACACTTAGGAGAGAATCCCTCTGGCTAAACATCTTCAGAATCGAAACTTGCTGGGACACTGTTTCTTGTTTGTAAATTTTGTCACCTTTCTGTCTTTTCCTTAAATGGAAAAGTTTGAAGAAAATCAGAGATGTGTTGTTCTCCTTCTTAACATTCGACTTCAGACTTCTTCCTCCATTTGAACATGATTTGAACGTGGCAGGCGGATTCTTAACCACTAGACACCAGGGAGGTGCACACGTTCATTTAAAACAGTGCCTGAGAACTCCCTGGTGGGCCAGTTATTAGGGATCTGGGCTTTCACTGCCAGGGGCCCTGTTCAGTCCCTCGTTTGGAAATTAAGATCCCACAGTCTGGGAAAAAACAAACAAAAAAACCAACCGGAAACAAAAAAGCAGTGCCTATAGTTGTGTTGGTCATCTTACCTTAGAAGGAAGAGTATTTCCCCCCACAGAATTCAATAAAAGTGGTCTCATTTTGAATGAGAAAAAAAAATCTAGCCTAGAAAGATTCCTGAGTTGGTTCTTGGGCAGAAACAAATGAAGAGCAACCTGAAACCCCTCCCTGGTGGCCCCCGGGGAGCTTCTAGGTGCGTCTGACTCCTGTTAGTTCCCCCAGAGCCTGTGTGGCCGGTGCTGCCAGCAGAGCTGCTCCTGGGGCGAGGAGGGCTCTGCCTCTCACACCCACCCCGCGGGCTTGGTCACTTTCCCTCTACTGCTCTTTCTTTATGGACTTCAGACTCGGGTGTGGCAACTCCCCTGGTGGTCCAGTGGTTAAGACACCATGCTCCCACTGCAGGGGGAACTTGTTCCATCCCTGGCTGGTGAACTAAGATGCCAATGCCATGCGTGGTCGGCTAGAAAAAAAAAAAATCGGGTGTGATTTTTTTCGCTCATGTCCTAGCCCCTCTTGATATCACCTAGAATTGTATTTGAGAGCTAGGTGAGTAAAAGGCACATTTGTGAAAATTAACACTGGTTAAAACAGCATAAACAGGTTATCTGGTTTCCTTGATGTGTTTTATCCCGGCCCTCTGTCCTTTTGTGAGCTGTGATGGGAGAGGACACAAACACAGTCAAATGGTATCAGATAAAACAGCAGCACACTCAGCCATCAGATTCCCTCCTGTTTTGTTTTGCTGTTGTTTTTTTTGTCGGTAACACTACACAGCCTGTGGGATCTTAGTTCCCAACCAGGGATTGAAGCTGGGCTCTTGGCTGTGAGAGTGCAGAGGCCTAGCCACTGAGCCACCAGAGAATCCCCAAATCCCCACGTGTTTGATGGGTCAGAGGGAAGCTGATAAGTATTATCAGAGACGCAAAGGAAATCTGAGACTGGATCAAACAAAATGGCATTTCATTCTGCTCCCACGTAGTCAAGGTTTATGTTGTTGTTGTTTTTTAATATTTACTTATTTAGCTTCAGCAGCCTTCCCTGCAACATGCGGGATCTTTAATTGGGGCATTCGATCTCTTAGCTGCGGCATGTGAGATCTCGTTCCGTGACCAGCAGTGGAGCTGGGTCCCCTGCATTGGGAACTTGGAGTCTTAGCCACTGGACTACCAGGGAAGTCCCTCAACAAGTATTTTTGAGCACTTATTATGTGCTAGACAATATGTAGCAGCTCAGAAGGTAAAATGAAAGTAATACAATATCTCTGTGAAATGAAAGCTATGCAAGAATATTCTTTCTAGTATTGATCCACATGGCAAAAGTCTTGACGCAGCCTTTTCAATTTAAGATTAGTTAAGGTCCATATAGTCAAAGCAGTGGTTTTTCCAGCAGTCATGTAAGGATGTGAGAGTTGAATCATAAAGAGGGCTAAGTGCCAAAGAATTGACGGTTTTGAATTGTGGTGCTGAAGAAGATTTTTGAATCAAAAGGAGATCAAACCAGCCAATCCTAAAGGAAATTAACCTGGAATAGTCACTGGAAGGACTGATGCTGAAGCTGAAGCTCCAATACTCTGGCCACTGATGGGAAGAGCCAACTCATTGGAAAAGACTCTGATGCTGGGAAAGATTCAGGGTAGGGAGGAGAAGGGGACAACAGAGAATGAGGTGGTTGGATGGCATCAGCGATATGAGATGAACTTTGGAAAACTGGGAGATGGTGAGGGACAGGGGAGGCCTGGTGTGTTGCAGTCCATGGGGTCGCAAAAAGTTGGACATGGCTTGTGACTGAACAACAATAAATTAATAGATCCACCAGATGAAATTGATGCATCATCGTAAAAAAGAAGTTTCAGACATTGTTATACTAGCAGTTTAGCAAATTCACACCCACCTTCCAGTGAGGGCTACTAGAATGGTCAGTCCATACAGCACAAGGAACACTCGCCACAAATAAACAAAGCCTGCAGCAACGAAGACCCAACACAGCCAAAAATAAATAAATAGATTTTTTTTTTTTTGAAGAAAAAAGGTGAAAGTATGTCTCCTTGAGAAGGTGAATTCTGCTCAGTTTTGAAGGATATAGAGACCAACACATCCAGTAGACCTTTGTTGAGTATTTACAGTGTGTCAGCCATGAGACCACATGCTAGTTGGGGAGCCAGAAGATAAACACACATATAAGTAGTCCACCTTCAGGTCTGATAGTGTATAACCCAGGCAGAGACGTTCCACAGCCAACAGCTGCATTTAGTGTTAAGAGGCAGCAGTAGAAATGTGCTCAATCAAGTTCTGTGCCAGGTGTGGGAAGCATGCTTGGAACTAGAGCCCCAGGCCTGCTTCTCTAGCACATACCGGTGACATTTTGACCTACAAGTATCTCCTGCGTTGATTTCTTTCTGTGTGACGTCAGGTGAAGCACAGGCAGAGAAAAGAGTTGGGAAGTGTGCAGCTCAGTGAACATCCCTGGGCCCCCAGCATCCTGCATCCCTCCTCAGGTGCCACTGGGGTCCCTCTGGCTCCGACAGTTCCCACTGTCTTGATGAGAACAGCAGAGATTTGTTTGCCTGTTTCTGAACTTCATACAGGTGGACATATATACAGCACATGCTCAGTGCATACTCTGGTTCTGTTATTCAGTATCATGTCTGCAGTCTGTATTCAGAGAGTGCAGGTCGGCGTGCATTTATTGTCTCTGTTAGTGTTTTTTGTTTCCCCTGTTGTCGTCTTTCATTGTCTGACTGAGTCACAGTTTATTTACCCATTTTCTTTAAGTACATCTGGATCATTTCTAATATTCTTTTAATAAATTATGTTTTTGCTGAAAAAAGAAAGTGAAATGAAAACATTTCAGACAATCACACTCAAGGAGCTTAGCACCAGCATACTTAAGCAAAACGTAAGTCTCAAAGATCTATTTCAGATAGATGGAAAACTATCCCAGGCAGAAGGTCGGAAATGAAGGAAGAAATGAAAAACAAAGTGGCAAATATTTGAATAATTCTAAATGAACCTTGGCTATATATAAAACAAAAATATCTGGTACAGAGTTAATATAAATGATAACACAGACACAGATTATCAGACGTGCTTTGTGTAGTCCCTGAAGAGGGTAAAGCTTTTAAGCTCCATAAGAAAGCTAGTCTCTAGGGTAAAAAGCATTAGTGAACTGAAGTGGGTCAGCATTGTATAGTGACAAAAGATTCAATTTGCCAAGAGGATATAAATGTATATTCTGTGACCCAGCAATCCCATTCTTAGGTGCGTATACTCCAGAGAAACTCTTAGGACATATGTTTGAGTGTTCAGAGCTTTTTTTTCCCCCCAGTGTAGGGGCGGGGTATTTAATTAGGAAAGGAACCTTGGTGGAGGACTAGCCTAGGTGCTGGCATGTTCTCTTTCTTGGTGGGTAGTGAAGGCATGGATATTTCTTCATGTGCTAATGTTTGTGGTCATCAGACGCCTCTTTTTTGCACTGTTTTCTAACTATCTTATCTAATTTCCTTTTATGGTGTTGTTGATAGTGTTTTTTGGTGAAGGGCTTATGATTCACTCTTAATTGGTTAAAAGGTTTTTAAAACCTTAAGTAAATATTTGAAAAAATAAATGTCCTCAGTGCTGAAGGCAACATAAGAATCTTCCATCTGAGAAAACCCCAAAGGCCAGTGTGTTATGTATGTGGCCTGTTGAAAGCAGTTTTGACCGCTTTTCTCAAATTCACAGGTTAACTTCGAGGAATTTAAGGACGGTTTCATGGCTGTGTTGTCATCACAGGCTGGTCTTGCCTCCTCAGATGAAGACAGTGGGCCTTTGGAGTCAGGTAAGAGGCCTTTCTGGTCTTTTTTACATCTCTTTCCGTGATTCTGTGACTTCTGGAATATGATGATGTACCTGAACAATGCAGCAGGTCTATGTTCCCCAGCTGCATGGACTGGGACCATGGACTGCAGCACTTGGCTTTTTTTCTTCTTTGGCTTCCTTATTTGTGAAATGATTCTGCAAGGGGAAGACTCTTGTGTTTTCGTCTGCACTGCACAAAATCCTGTGAATACCCTGGCACTCTGGTCACCAGATCTGTGTAGTTTCCCCCGCACCAGGCCATTTTGCAACACCAGCTGGGTGTCCTACAGTTCAACTCCATTCTGACACCGTCCCCCTGGACACAGCTTCAGACCCCACAGGCTAAGACAGCAATGCCTTCAGACAGCAATCTCAAGTCCAGCTTGTCTCCTTTGCTTCTGACCCACTGCTAAAGATCAGAGGCGCCCACGGCCTCCTCAGGTTCAATTAATTTGCTAGAGCAGCTCAAGGAAACCCATTACTGGATCAGCAGTTTATTGCAAAGGATGTAACTCAGGGTGAGAGGTGCATGGGCTGTGGGAAGAGGCTCAGAGCCCTCACACCCTCTCTGGGCCTCAGTCTTCCCTGGTCTCCCCATGTTCACCAACCCAGAAGATCTCTGAATGCTGTCCTTTTGGGGTTTATGGAGGTTTCGTTACACAGTCATGACTGATCCAGTGATGGGGCATCAGTGATTGAATTCAACATCCAGCCTCTGAGCTCTCTAGAAGTCAGGGGTAGGGCTGAAAGTTCCAACCTCTAATCACATCCTTGGTTTCCCTGGCAACCAGCCCATCTCAAGGTGTAGTTCTCAAAGTCACCTGATCAGCATAAACTTGGGTGTGGTTGCTGTTATCACTTAGGAAATTGGAGGGTTTTAGAAGCTGTGCAAGAGATGGGAGGAAGACCAAATTCATGTTTATTCCAAGTCACAGTCTCAGGAAGGTCAAGTAATATCTAGTGTGGTCCTTACATTGTAGGGTATAGACAAGATAAAGTGGGTGTGGAGAGGTGGAAGAATTTGATCATCCAAAGCGCAGTGCAGGTGTAAGGTGCTGGCCAGGCTGGGAGGCTGGTGGAGCAAGCAGGATGCCACCAGCTGAGGCAGCCCTCCGCCTGTCTTCTGTCTCAGACAATAGTGCTCTGTGCTCCTCCAACTTCTTAGACCCTGGTTTCCGGTGGGACCCGTAAAACAAAGGTAATATTTCAAAATAAGTGAAGAGGGGCTTTGATTCTTGTCAGGAGGTGGAGGTAGAATTCTGGAGAGAGGCCCGCCTGGAGTTGTGGCCTGTGGGTCCACTGGGAAGGTGATGGCGGACGTGCTCCTTAGAAGATGGGCCAACTCCTAGGCTGGCAGCGCCTGCCGTGCTCTGGCCGGATGACCCGTCGAGGCTGCATGTGAGGAGTGCTGGGAGGGAGAGTGCAGTGGCCAGCGGGTCCGTTCCTCCTCCACGGTCCGTTCCTCCCCCACAGTGCCGGGGTTCAATGCATCTGCCCCACACAGGGCCCTGGTCGGCTCCCAGACCCCGGGAGGGGCCTTGGTCAGGAGCAGGTGCATGACTGGGGCAGCGGGTGCCATTGGGAGGTTTGGGGCTCTGTACCTTTCATGTAGATTCCAGTGAGCCCCCCAGCGCCCCCCACCCCTGAAATTCTGTGGCTGATCGTTCCCATTACTCAGGTGAGGTTTTCTAGTCTGGAGCTAGGCCCTTGGGGAAGCATTTGTGGCCTCCCCTGGGGCTGAAATCGGTTGGTGTCCCACAGCCTGCTGCTGGAGCCACGTAGGAGCTCTGACCTGGGGGAGAGGAGGCTGATGGGGCAGGAGTCTGATAAGGGGGCGGAGTCAGAACGGGGGTGGAGTCTGATAAGGGGGCGGAGTCTGCCCGGGGGAGGAGTCTGACAGGGTAGAGGAGCCTGACCGGGGAGGAGCCTGATACAGTGGTGGAGTCTGCCCTGGGGGAGGAGCCTGACGGGGGAGTTGTCTGATAAGGGGTTGGGCGTGACAGAGTGGGGGGGCGCAGAGGGAGTCTGACTTGGGGAGTAGACTAACCAGTGGTAGGAGCCAGCTTGTCAGCGGCCGCCCTGGCACCTGAAGGGTCTGGTCATTGGTTGCTTTGTCTCAGGTTTCTCTTCCCTGAAGTGGGAAGAAGGCCACTTGCCTTTCCCGACTTGGGGTGTGATCGTGTGACCCTGGACATGAAGGTGCCTGAGAAAGGCCACGCCCGTGTCATCGCTCCCTTGTCTGTGCTGGAACTCCTGTGAGTCCTCCACTTGTGTCCTCTTCGTGACTGGTGCTTTTCTCTGCCAACCCCCGTTTTGTTTTGTGTTGTTTTTCTCTTCTTTCAATTTTCAGAACTTTCCTCAATTACCCAGTCAGTGGGTGGGTCAGTCATAGGCCTGCCTGAGGTGGCTCGGCCAGAGCTGGTGCACAGGGGCATCCCCTGTTGTGAGAGCCCAGTGAGCCCTGCCCCGGCCCTCCGGGGGTGTGTGCTTCCCATGCGGGCCACCCTCGCGGTCTCCCCCATGGACTTCATCCCTGCTTCCCCGGCCAATCCACAGCATCCCTCTCTCCGACTTTCTAATCTGCCTGCTGGTCCTTCCCAGCGACTCATGCCACGATTGGAAACATGTGCTTTGATGCTCCAGGAATGTGCGTGGCACCCTGGGGCCAAATGGCTGGGGTTTTGAAGAACATTCTGCTTCTCAGTCATTCTGCTCCTTCAGTGAAGGCCATCACAGAACACGTAACCAAAAAAGTCTTTTTTTAATTTTTGCTTGTTTAATCTTTTGGCCATGCCTCTCAGCATGCTGAGAGCATTCTGGTCCTATGAATAAATATGCACACACAGGAGGCACAAGGCTCGGTTGACCTTGTGGTCTGCCGGCCGTCTGGGCAGCGGGTGGGGACTGGCCGTGACCCCCAGAGCTTCCCACTGAGAGGCCACAGCTCTGTGCTCTGTGGGTGGTGAGATGCTGCCCCCTCCTGGCCTGATTTGCTGCTTGGACAAGTTCCTGGGGACCCATTTCCCCCTAGTGGAGGGAGGAGGTGACACTTTCAGAGAACATCTATGAACCTGTCCTTATGTGTGTGATTTCTGGGCGTCTCTTTGCTCTGAGGAAAGTGCTGAGCAGCGGAAACGATGAAGAAAGGGGTACCATATCAAGGGCAGGTGGGCCTCCAGACGCACACCAGGGGTTCTCAGGAGGGGAGAGGCAGGAGCCCATTGAGGCCAAGGGCGCAGACGTGGTGCTGGGTCACGACCTCCAGTGAGCAGTGAGTTACTGAGCCCCAGGCGGGGGTCCACATGCTTTCAGGCCAACCTGGTTTCCCGAGTGTGTCCCCGCTGCCCACTCCCACCTGACATGGCCTTTCTCTTCCCGCTGTTCCCCGCTCAGAAAGCAGCCACAGCCTGTGTGTAGACAGAAACCAGAGCAGGTGCGGAGCCTGCATGCAGGCCCCTGCTCCCTGCATGGGGTGCTCAAGCCTTCCGTTTGCTCCCTGTCAGTGGGACCACCCCCTGTTCTCCAGCAGCCCCAGGAGTTCCGACATGGGGAGAGTGTACAGGACCGGACCCTGCCCATGATAACCTCACAGAGTCCGGGAACATGGTCATCCTGCCCTAGATGTCCTCTGTCACATGGAACTCAGCATCTTCCCCCCAAGACTCCTTCCTTGTCCTCAGTTTCTGTGCGTCGTTGGCATCACTGTTTCTCCTGGAGGCCCGGTTGGACCCAGCCTCCTCCTCTGATGCTCCCAAGGTCAGAGGCTGCAGGCCAGTTTCGGGTGAGGCGGAGAGAGAAGAGGTGGTAGTTAGTCCCTGGGAACATGACCCACCGGTGTGAAACGGTCTGTTTCCCTGTCCTGGCCTTGCTTCCTGGGACCCTTTGCCTTTCTCTCCAGCTGGCCCCTTCTGGGTGCTTCCCTTCGAACCCGCGTTCTCTCCTGGTCACAGCCCAGGCCGCACCCCCACTCCCCAGTCTCTCTGGCCACTCAGATTCCTGCAGAGGCAGTGTCATTTCTTCTCTGCTTGCGGAGTCCCCATTGCTCCGCAGATGTGGGCAGGTAAGGAGGGAAGAAGGAAGTTCAGGGGTGTATTAGGGCTTGAGGGAGCCTCATGAATCCCTAGCCGAAGTCCACACCTGCCTCTGCACCCGAATTGCGACCCATTCGGAGTCTGAGCCTTCGTGACTGTGCTGAGTTCCTTGCCTCTGTGTCCTGTCCAGGTGGGGTCCTGTAGTGGGGTGGGGTCAAGTGGGTGGGAAATGACCTTCTGGTCACTAGAGCACTTGGATTATTGTAAGGTTATTTCTTTGTGTAAAAAGTGCTCGGGTCTGGTACACTGGGAAGACCTAAGAGGATATGGACGGAGAGGGAGGTGGAAGCGGGGATCGGGATGGGGAATACATGTAAATCCATGGCTGAATCATGTCAATGTATGACAAATACCACTACAATGCTGTAAAGTAATTAGCCTCCAACTAATAAAAATAAATGAAAGAAATAAAGAGCTAGATTTTTAAATTAGTTTTCTATCACATAGAAAAGCATATTTTGCTTGGAAACACTGAAGCAACACCGAGCGTTTAGTATGGAAAGTCCTGTCTCCTAGCCTGGCTGTCTCAGCCCCAGGCCCACGTTGGCCCTTCCGCGTGTTCTTCTGGCGTTTTCTCTGTCTGTCCCCAAGAGCCACATGGCACCTCCGAATCTGCATCTTCGTAAGCACAAGTGGGCCCAGAGTCTGTTTTAAAGAGCCCCACACACCTCCCATTTTCTTTCCAGTTGCCTCCCAGGCTGTGCCCTCAAAGGCCATGAGCAGCTCTAAGTGGTCCGGCTGTCGGAGCCAGCCCGAGCCCTGTGGCGCTGCAGGTGGAGCCCCAGGTTTACCGGAGCAGCCGGTCACACCCAGTGTGAGAAGCCAGCTCTGCTGCTCCGCGTCCCTGGAAAGCGTCGAGGTGGGTGGACCCCCCCGGGCACCTCCCCCAATCACTGCTCACATGACATGACACAGGAGGATGGGAGAGGGCATCTCATCGCTGGAAGAGCAGCTATTTGGGGACCTACATTCGGTTTTTAGGTGTCTCTGGGTCTCCCTGTCTGCAGGGCAGTTCTGGCCACGGAACATCCTCCTTCAGAAACGGGGACCTCGGAGGATCCCCCTTCACCACCACCCTCCCCTGGCCCTGCAGGAGGAGGGAAGGTTATTCGGCTGAGGGCAGAAAAAGCAGGTGTGCCACAACCACGGTCACCCGCGTCCAGCACTTGGACCAAGGCTCACCCTATACAACTTGGCCGGCTCATGATGGATGCCTCCAGGGCCCTCACTGAGACTCCTTGAGCTGTCCACTGCGGGAGCCTTTGGGCCTTCGTGTCAGAAAGGACATCCACGGGGCAGATCCTCCCCCTGCGGGTTAATTGTGGCTGACATCCTTCTCTTTCTGTTTTTCTAGAGTCTCAAGTCTGATGAAGAAGCCGACAGTGCGAAGGAGCCTCAGAATGAATTGTTTGAAGCCCAAGGTAAAGCCTGGCCTTGTGGTGGATGCCCCCTTTGGTCAGTGCTGGGCTGTCAGACAGCAGGCTGCCAGGAAAGGAGAATTTCCTGGGAGGTGCCTAGTGTGGGTGGTCTCTCTGAGATTCCTGAGGTCAGACCCTTGGGCAGGGACTGCTGGCTAAGAGAGCAGCTAGTTGGTTGGCTAGGGTCACAGTGATCCTCGCGACCAGCAGGCATGGGCCAGGGGCCTCCTTCCTAATGTGCCGGGCCTGGGCCAGCAGCCTCCCCCCTCACCAGAGGCCCTGACTGTGCCCCAAGTGGAGGGCGAGACGTGGCTCTGGTCCTGGGAACCTGGCAGAGCTCCCGGAAGGCAGTCACAGGTGTGCTCAGCAACGCTGGGTGCACCGGCACGTGGGTGTGCGGGCTCCTTAAGGACGCCTCTCACCAGAGTGAGTCACAGGGCAGAATGTGCAGGACCACGGCTCCAGCGGGAGGCCAGAACTGACCTGGGGCTTCTCCTGAGTGAGAGGTCTGCACTGGTGCTGAGCACCGTCCAGACTGTGGTCCTCAGGGCCGAGGCTGTTGTTGGCTCAGCGCTGAGCGTGGGGACGTCAGGCGAATGAACCACGTGTCTGTGCTACTGGATGAAGCAGATGGACCTCTCTGTGTCCAAAAATCACTTTCTAAATTAATTGGACTCAGAGTAAATGTAGGGGACAAGAGGAAGGGCTCCGGGGAGGTTATTCACTGAGTGATTTTGGGCCCTCTGCCCAGAAACAGGTTGGGTGCTTCTTTCCTTCCAGGTTAGAACTGACACTCTTGCACAGACACTAACGTCAGACCTTACAGGACTTATTCACCTTCTCTGCCAGCGCTGAGAACACACCCTGGTTTCAGAATTGCTTTTCCCTTTTTTTGGTTCCTGCTTTTATTTATTTAATTTTTAAATTAAAATGTATTTATTTGGCTGTCAGATCTCAGCTGTACCCTGCAGGATCTTCATACATCATTTGGGACCTTTCATCGCAGTGCACAGGTTTCTCTCTAGTTGCAGGGCACAGGCTTAGTTGCTCCACAGCACGTGGAATCTGAATTCCCTGAGCAAGGATCAAACCTTAGTCCCCTGCATTGCAATGTAGATTCTTAACCACGGGACCATCAGAGAAGTCCAAGTTTTTCCATTTTTACCTAGAACGTTCAGATGTTTTAATCTGGAAGGGGTCTTGGAAGTGGCCCTCCCCTTGTGTTTTCCTCAAGCCGATATACAGCGTCATTCATGAGCAAGGAGGCCTAGCATTCCTCAGGAAAGGACTTTCTGATTATTAGTTGGGTTATCACAGTAAATGCCAAAATGACTCCTCCGGCTCCAGACCACTGACTGAGAGCCGGGGTCTGGTTAGGTGCAGCGGATCCTCGTCCTGTGTCGGGCAGGGTGGTGCAGTCTGGGTGTGGAGGGAGCTCTGCTTTGAAGCCTTGCTTATCTAAAGAAAGCTCTTTGTGGGCACCCCAAGGTCTGTCCTCTCCCAAAGGGTGTTTCTGTGGCCAAGCTGCATAAACCTCAGTAAGCCACCTGGCTAACCTAGAAAGGCTATGAAACCTGGCTGTCTGTCACCCAGACTCGCAGCTGAGTCTGCATCTCAAAGACACTTATGGCTCCTGATGTGAGGTGGTATGGAAACAGCTCACCTTGGGGTGTTTTTGCTGGGAAGAAAAAAGAAAGAAAATAGATGACACTCAACCTCCATCCAAACTAGCTTTTGGTGCTAGTTCCAGTTTACAAGAGATGTTAGTGATGGAGGTCCAGGAGGACGGGGACTGAGGGGCGTGTGGGAGGTGACCCAGCAACTCTGCGGGAGTAGCCACACACACTGGGAAGATTCTGCTTTGATTCTGAGTTGAAGAAATCAGCTGTCGGGAGGCTTGGGAGAGAACTGGGACGTGGTTGTTGGGTTGTAGGGCCACGTCACACTGGGGTCAGGAGTGCATTCGAAACACTCAGGGGTGAGAACACGGCAGCTGGGATTTGCCTTCAAATACTTGGGCCAGGGACTTCTGTGGTGATTTATTGTTTAGGACCCTGCACTCCCATTGCAGAGGCCCCGGTTTCCATCCCTGGAGATGGAGAACTGGAGCCCCCATGCTGTACCACCAACCTCAGAGTGGAGGGGGCCGCTGCTCCTCCTTGTTCTGGTCCTAACAGCAAATGTGTGTCCCAGGGCCCTCCCTGGGACGGGAAGCACAGCTTCCTGGCCTCACCTCAGCCTCACCAGTCAGCTTTCCACCTGAGGGATTTTTCTGCCCTTGTCTCCTGCCCTGAATCCTGAGGACATGTGCCCTCCACTCAGGTCCCCCCGCCTCTTCTGAAGCCCATCTTGGATTTCTCTGCACAGACTGGGTTTCCCTCGGCTGGCGTGTGCCTTCCAGGCCCACCTTCTGGGAGGACAGGCGAGAAGCCATTGCTTGTTCAGAGAGAAGTTCCCTCGGGTGGCTCCGCATCTGCGTCCCCCCGCATGGCATCAGGCAGACGGCCCTGAGCCCTGTGCTCCGGTCGTCTCCGTGGAGCCTGCAGTCCCCGAAGGTCCTCCTGGCACCCTGTTCCCTGCTGCAGGAGTCGGGGAGGCCGCGCCCGCCGAGCACAGGTGGTGAGGTCACAGAAGGTGCGTGAAGAGGCCGCGGTCCTCATGGCGCTGATGCCCGCATGCAGGTCCTGGAGGAGAGTGTCGGCCAGACCACCCCGTCGTCCCTCGTGTCCCGAGTGCTCAGGCCCCCGCCTCTTCTGCAGCATGGATGATGGCAGCGGGTCCTCCTTCCCAGAGCAGATCATCTCCTTGTGGGCCCAGGAGGGCGTTCACAATGGCAGGGAGGTCCTGCAGGTGGCGGCCGGTCTTGCAGCTGCCCCAGCAGAGGCGTCTGGGCGGGGGAATTAGAGGGAGATGCTGCCCATGAGGGAGGTTGGACAGAGAACCTCGCAGACACATGCCCCATGGAAAGAAGGCCCATCATCCTCCCTTTTTGCTTTATTTTTTGATATCGATAATGTAGGACATCTTAACTTAGAAACATAATAAGTAAACAGCAGAGAAATCCCGCAACCTGAAACAAATCCCTTAGAGGGTAGGTTTCAGTATCTCAGACTCACCCCACAGTGCGTGTTGGCCTCCGAGCCGATCCTCGGCAGCCTTGGCCTGCTCCCCCAGGAGCTGAGCTTCTGCCAGTAAGAGCCCCGCTGTGGGTGATGGGGCGTGGGGTGTGACTGGCCAGGCTGGCCTCCTTGCCCAGGGCGCAGGCAGCCAGCAGGATGAGAAAGGATGCTTCCATCACGGTCACAAAGCACTACATAGCGATTGGGCCAAGAATGCGTTCCGTTTTAATTGGGTTTGGCTCCAGTTTAGCAGGATATTCAGGCCATCCGTCTACTGAACCGGTTGGCATAGAGATTGTTATTGTGTTTTTATTGATGCTCTGAAGCTACAGAAAAGGTTGGCAGTAATTCCGGTCTCCATCCTCAAGACTTTGCATCTCGTTAGGTACCGACAGATGAAACATCTGATGTCAGGCAACTCTGCAGAGGGGCCCAGAGGAAGACTGCTTTGGGAGGATGAGGAAGGGAGAGAAGCTTGGTGCTTCTCCAGTGGGAGAAACAGGCACCAGGATAGCCGGTGGACTGAGCCTCGGGCAGGGCCTGGGGTGACCGGACAGAGACAGGTGTCGCTTCTGCTCTGGGCAACTCCCTGGCGCTTACTCAGGTGCCAGGTACAGGTGGCAAGGCTGTGACCGGGCAGGATAATGGGTGGCCAGCCTTCTCCCCTTCATGCGTCCAGTCCCAGGTTGGGTGCTGGGGATCCCTGGTTCTGAGGTCTAGCTGCAGGCAAGACGGAGCGAGGATAATTTCCCACCTCTTCTAAGGCCGTCTGGAGAAGTGAACAGTGCCCGCCCCGGGCTCGAACCTCCTGGGTCAGAAACCTGGTAGAAACCCCATTGCAAGCCAGTTGGCTTCTTGCTGTATGTACTTCTGTAAAAGAGACTCAATAACTGCAGAAACCATCCTGGAAGGCGGAGGTTCAGGTTTCCCAGGTGGCCCTAGTGGTAAAGAACCCACTTGCCAATGCAAGAGGCGTGAGAAATGCGAATTCGATCCCTGTGTCAGGAAGATCCTCTGGAGGAGGGCATGACAGCCCACTCTAGTATTCCTGCCTGGAGAATCCAATGGACAGAGGAGCCTGGAGGTCTCAGTCCATAGGATTGCGTAGAATCGGACACGACTGCAGTGACTTGGCACGCACGCACAGGAGGTGGGTGAGAGCCCAGCGCCAGCCACTGCTCAGCACTCTTAGGCCAGCTGAGTTTGTTCCTTCAGACCAGCTCGCTAGACCCAGAGCAGTGTCCCCAGTGATCCCTCCCTCCTTCCTGCAGGAAGCAGGTGGAGCAGATGGCCAGGGAGCGAGATAAGGTGAGACAAGACCTGGAGAAAGCTGAGCAGAGGAACCTGGAGTTTGTGAACGAGTCCGACGACCTCCATTCCGCCCTGGAGCATCTCGCGGAGGAGAAGGTCAGGTAGGTCTTGCCGCGATCCTGGCCCAGGGCGGATGGTGCACACAGGCTGCTGCCAGCTGAGGCCCTGCGGTCTCACCTGAGCCCACAGCAGGAAGCCCGCAGACCAGGCATCACCCATGCAGTGGGCTGAGTGGACTCCCGCAGAGTCAGCCCGGCTGGTGGCGGGCAGCCTGATTGCACACGCCCTTCCTCTGCAGCCAGTGCTGCCCTCCCAACGTGCCCACAAGATAATGGTGACTGATTTCAGGCCATCAGTCGGGGAGCTGAGAATGGATTTGCGTTGGTCTCAGCCTGGTTGACCTGATTTTCCGGACCACCCCGAAGGGACTCGGTGAAGTTCTTTCTGCATCGGAGAACCAGAGACTCGATATCTCCATCCAAAAATCTGGTTGGGGGACACAAGGCCTCGAGGGCCATGTAGGTGTTTGGGTTTTGCTCCATGAGTAACACAGTATCAGCGGTACACTTTTAGAAATAGTGTTTGCCGTTCTGTTAGGTTACTTTAACAGAAAAGTATTAAGGGATACATGTTCATTGTAGAAAACTTAGAAAATACACACACAAGGAAAAATAAAAACAAACATTTCACGTCCACAGATGTTATCACTCCTAACATTTTTCCTGAGTCCCTCGTTTCTTCCTGTCCACGTGGTTGCTTTCAGAGAGGTCTCGTTGCTGTGATGTTGCATATGTTTTCTGAGCACCTGTCATGTGGCTCTGGCATATGTTACTGCAGCTTTCCTCTTTAAAGAGGGAAGTGATATGATCAAGTGTGTAAAACTCGCCCCAAGATCTGCAGGCTGTTAATGTTCATCAAACTGTTTCCCTGAGTGACAGCTACCCTTGCACCCCAAAGCTCTGCGGTGAGTCTGAGGGAGGCCGAGCCAATCATTTCTTGTTTCGGACCACAATCAATTGATTGTGGACCCAGCCAGGCTCTGCGGAAATCAGAGTTTCCACTCATCTTCAGCCTAGATATACTGGCTTTGAGAATCCTGTTAAGCAAATGTTTTAGTGCTGTTGTTGTTCAGTAGGTCATGTCTGAGTCTTTGTGACCCCATGGACTGCAGCACACAAGGCTTCCCTGTTCTCTACCATCTCCTGGAGTTTGGTCAAACTCATGTCCATTGAGTCAGTGATGCCATCCAACCATCTTGTCCTCTGTCATCCCCTTCTCCTCCTGTCTTCCATCTTTCCCAGCATCAGGGTCTTTTCCAGTGAGTTGGCTCTTTGCATCAGGTGGCAAAGTGTTGGAGCTTCAGCTTCAGCATCAGTCCTTGCAATGAATATTCAGGACTGATTTCCTTTCGGATGGACTGGGTGCATCTCCTTGCTGTCCATGGGACTCTCAAGCATCTTCTCCAACAGCAGAGTTCAAAAGCATCAATTCTTCGGCACTCAGCTTTCTTTCTGGTCCAGCTCTCGCATCCTTGCATGACTAGTGGGAAAACCATAGCTTTGACTAGATGGACCTTTGTCAGCAAAGTGATGTCTCTGCTTCTAATATGCTGTCTAGTTTGGTCATAGCTTTTCTTACAAGGATCAAGCATCATTTAATTTCATGGCTGCATTCACCATCTGCAGTGATTTTGGAGCCCAAGAAAATAAAGTCTGTTACTGTTTCCATTTTTGCCCTCTCTGTTTGTCATGAAGTGATGCGACTGGATGCCATTATCTTAGTTTTCTGAATGTTGAGTTTTAAGCCAGCTTTTTCACTGTTCTCTTTCACTTTCATGGAGAGGTTCTTTAGATCCTCTTTGCTTTCTGCCATAAAGGTGGTGTCATCCGCATATCTGAGGTTATTGATATTTCTCCTGGCAGTCTTGCTTCCATCTTGTGCTTCATCCAGCCTGGCATTTCACATGATATACTCTTGATATAAGTTAAAGAAGCAGGGTGACATTATACAGTGTTGACATACTCCTTTCCCAATTGCAAACCAGTCTGTTGTTTCATGTCTAGTTCTCTCTTTTGCTTCTTGAAACCTGCATACAGGTTTCACAGGAGGTAGGTAAGCTGGCTTGGTATTCCCATCTGTCTAAGAACTTTGCACAGTTTGTTGTGGTCTCCACAGTCAGAGGGTTTAGTATAGTCAATGAAGCAGAAGTATATGTTGTTTGTGGAATTCTCTAGCTTTTTCTATGACCCAGTGGATGTTGGCAATTTGATCTCTGGTTCCTCTACCTTTTCTAAATCCAGCTTGTACATCTGGAAGTTCTCGGTTGGCATACTGTTGAAGCCTAGCTTGAATGATATTGAGCATTACTTTGCTAGCATGTGAAATGATTGCAGTTTTGTGGTAGTTGGAACATTCGTTGGGATTGAAACACAGGGAAATAAAATCTGTCAGTATTTCCACTTTTTCTCCTTCCATTTGCCGTGAAGTGATGGGACTCGATGCTGTGATCTTAGTTTTTTGAACGTTGAGTTTGAAGCCAACTTTTCACTCTCCTCCTTGACCATCATCAAGAGGCTCTTTAGTTCCCCTTTGCTTTCTACCGTTAGAGTGGTAACATCTGTATATCTGAGGTTGCTGGTATATCTCCCGGCATTTTGGATGAAATACTCTACGTATAAGTTAGATATGCAAGGTGACAATATACAGCCTCGATGTACTCCTTTCCCAGTTTTGAACTAGTCTGTTGTTCCGTATCCAATTCTGTTGCTTCTTGACCCACGTACAGGTCTTTCAGGAGACAGGTGAGGTGCTCTGATATTCCCATCTCTTGAAAAATTTTCCACAGTTTCTTGTGATCCACATAGTCAAAGACTTTTAACGTAGTCAATGAAGCAGAAGTAGATGTTTTTCTGGAATTCTCTTGCTTTTTCGATGATTCAGTGGGTGTTGGTAATTTGATCTCTAGGTCCTCTGCCTTTTCTAAATCCAGTTTGGACATCTGGAAGTTCTTGGTTTATGTACTGTTGAAGCCTAGCTTGAAGGATTTTAAGCATCACCTTGCTTACATGTAGAATATGTGCAACTGTGCAATAGTGTGAACATTCTTTGGCATTGCCCTCCTTTGGGATTAAAATGAAAAATGACCTCTTCCAGTCCTGTGGCCGTTGCTGAGTTTTCCAAATTTCCTGGCATATTGAGTGCAGCACTTTAAAAGCATCATCTTTTAGGATTTTAAATAGCTCAGCTCCACTAGCTTTAGTGATAAACTAAGATTTGGCACTGTTTTCCCTGCTGATTGGACTGGTTGTTGCAAAAGATCTCTGCAGCGTCTGAGGGGAAGGGCCCCCGCCCTGTCTTCTGTCTGCCTTGGGATTCGCTGTGTGCTGGTTTTCCAAGGCTTGTGGTGGAGGCTGGCTTCTCTGCGCCTTCAGTCACCAAGGGCCCTGATGCTGCCTTTATTTACTGGTGCATTTTTTTATGTTGTGGAGAAGGTTGAATGGCCAAGGGGTGCCAGAGACCCACCCAGAGGTCACCTGCTAGCTCGCCCCATGGGTCGAGGGACCCGCTGGCTCCCTTGTCTGTGTGGGGTCACCTCTGCCAGCCCCGACGGGGGCAGCTCATGAGGCCTCCACTGCTCCACAACACTGCAGGTCACCTGTCAGGTGGGAACAACGAAGTTCCCAATGCCGAGGCCGAGTGCGCTGACGGGAGACCCCGGGGAGGGAGAGGCGCAGGTGGCGCCCCCGGGGAGCCTGATGCACCGTGAGCCGTGTGCCTTGCAGACGCCTGGAGCAGGGCTGCCAGGGGAGGATGATCCTCCAGTGGTCCGAGGTGGAGGTGGAACGCTCGAAGTTCTGGGAGGAGGCCAAGCGGCAGAGGGCCAGGCTGGAGGAAGACCTGTGGCACCTGCAGGCGGAGGAGACGGGCCTCCGCGAGAAGCTGACCCTGACCCTGAAGGTGGGGGGTTCAGGGTGCTGCGGGGTCCCTCCTCAGGGCCCCCCAGCTGAAAAGAGGGAGGCCACATTGCCCGAAGCTCCCTTCTTCACACCCACCCCTTCCTGGGGCAGGACTGAACCCTCCCCGCGGCCCTGGGAGCTTGACACTAAAGAACGTTTTCTGCAGCCACAGAGAGAGCCCATTTCTCAGCCGCAGCGGAAGCGTCCTGGCTTCTCCAAGAGAGTGCAGCCCTCCTCTGCAGCTGTGTGGGCTGCAGGATGGGGGCCGCGCCTGCCTTCTGATTGTTTCCTGTGTCTGCGGACACCACCTTCCAGGTTTTCCACTGATCACGTTAAAAAAGGTAAAAAGAAATAGGTGGCATTAATTTTAATAGCATTTTATTTACTCCATTACTTTCACAGTGTCATCATTTCAACATGTAGTCAATATAATCACATTTTAAGTGGGAGATTTTGCATCCCTCTTTGGGAGCCTGGTCTTTAAGATCATTGTAGCGTATATGCTGCACACCTCGATCCAGACTGACCACGTCAGAGATGCTCGGTGGCCTGTGTGGGGTCACTGTGCGGCGGGGCGCCAGGGCGCACACACCCGCCGCCCCACGGGCCTCCCTGCAGCTCTCGCGTCCTGGCCTTGCCCTTTCCCCCGGGACAGAGGTGCTCACTCTGGGGAGATTGCGTGTTTGCTCAGGAGTTTCTGAAGGAGGTTCAGTGACTCTAGTAAACATGCGCTTCCTCTAAGATCTGCAGGGCCTGTCCCTTCTCCCACGTGGCCTAGAGCCCTCAGTTAGAGGCTCCTCCTCCCAGGGCAGGTGTGGACACAGGCCAGGCACTGGCCTCCAGGGAGTTCAGAAAGAACTGACAAAAGATGCCTGCAGAGGAACCTCAGATTAAAAATCAAAGAGGAGGGACTGCCCTGGTGGCCCAGTGGTTAAGACTGCACTCCCGATGCAGGGGACACGGGTGTGATCCCTGTTTGGGGAACTAGGATCCTGCAGACTTCATGGCGCAGCCCCCAAAAAAGGAAAATCAGAGAGGGATGTGGGGCCTTGAGGCTGCACCTGGTGTTGGCTGCTTTGGCCTCCCCCAGAGGCAGGGTCCCGGGGGGAGGAGCCAGCTGGAAGTGGCATCGCATGTGGCGTCCTCCAGGTCAGGTGAACACGGCCCACCCGAGGCGGGGGGAGGAGCACATGGACTCACCGTCATGGGCGCACGTGGTGCTCGGATCGAGGGACCATCTGGGAGAGCGGACTGGGAATGCCGCCCTTCCTGGTCCTATACAAGACAGGTAGCAAGTGGGCTTGTTGAGTTACATTTCATTCTTTGAGTGGATAAACGATGCTTGTTACAGACGCAACCCTACCTCTTTTATTTTTCCCTCTGTGCTATGCAGCTTGCAGGATCTTAGTTCCCTAACCAGGGAGCAAACCCGCATCCCCTGCAGGGAAAGCACTCAGTCCTAACCGCTGCACCGCCAGGAAGGTCCCAGAGACCCTTCCTGTTAAGCCTCATGTCCCCCCGAATCTCCCCTACCCCTTATGAGCATACTCCCCCAACTTCTTGTGGTTTCAGGTGTTCAAAGGTCTCTGTGTTTTCTCCATTTCTCATTTTCACTGCAGTTTTTTCCCCCGAGTCCCTTCTGTGTATCCGGTGATGGAAGGTGGTGCCAGGCATAAGAAGTTGGGAAATGACTTCTGCTCTTTGTCGCTCCCGGAGCAGTTCGGGTCTAGTGTCGGTGCCCCGTCTTGGAAATCAGGACCCGCTCTGCTGGGGCCTGAACTGTTCCCCGGGTGCCGGCCCCGCACCCCGCTCCTGGGCCTGGTGGCCGCAGTGGCTGGAGGACGTGTCTGGCTCTGCCCACAGGACCTGCAGGACCGCAACAACAAGCTGCAGGCTTCAGTGCGGGAGCAGCCCAGCAGCCACACGCCCTCTCTGCCGTCTGTCTCGGGCACTTCCTGTGGACAGGCACAGGAGCCCAGTGCTGTCCTAGTGCTCCACCCAGGCCCCAGGCCCGGCGGGCTGTGCTGGTCCTCTCTGCTTCTCCTGACTCACGGCACGCCTTGGCTTGTTGGCCCCACAGCTAACGTCTCGGTTCTAGTCTGAGTGGTGTCTGGATCATTGGACAGGGTTTCCTGGGCACCTGCCACGTGCTGTCACAGCTGGGTCTGCAGCCGGGACTGAGACAGGTGTTTGCAGCTTTCAGCCCCAGGGGGTTGGGCAGAGAAGGCTCCATCCTCTGACATCTGTACCCCTTGTTACAGGCCTGTTCAGCTCTGATGTTTCCTCCTGGGTCTGTCTGGGTAGATTGCTTCAAGGCATTTGGACATGGCCAGTTTTCAAAACTCCCAACCGGGCATTTTACTGAATGGTCCTCAGCTTGAATGCCTGGTTAGATGCCTTCTTTATGGGACCATCTTCTTTACTCTGATGTGTGGTCTTTCGTGAAACTGTCTTTGGAATACATTCCCTCAGTTTTTGTTTATCTGAAAATGTCTCAAATTCTCTCCCATTTCTGAAGGCCGGTCTTTCTAGGAGCACGAACTTTGATGCACAGTTGAAGGCTGCCCTCTGCCCTCTGACCTGGGCAGGGTGCTCTGAGTGAGCATCCATTTTCCATTGCTGCGGTGATGAGTTACCAGGAAATCAGAGGCTTAAAGCATCACAACTTCGGATTTCACGGTGTTTGAGCCTGGAATTCAGAAGTGGGTACGACTGGGCGGGAATCTCGGTGTTGGCCGCCGCCTTCCTTTTTGGAAGCTCGGGAGGAAACCTGCAGGCCTCCCATTCTTGATCCACACCTTCCTCCTCTCACACCAGCAGTGACTGGCTGGTCCTCCTCACGCTCCATCCTGACTCCCAGTCTTCTGCCTGCTCTTCCACAGTGGAGGGCCCACTGGACAGTCTAGGACTCTCTTTCCATCTAAGGGCAGTGAACTAGCAGCTTTAATTCTGTTTGTTGCGTTGATTCCCTTTTGCTATGAAATAGCACATTTGCAGGTTCTGGATGCAGACGTCTTTTAGAGGCTGTTTTTCTGTCCCCACAGGAGGTGACCTGAGTTGTGTCCTCAGGTTGCTATTAGCTTCTCCATCTTTTGTGGTTTTTCTTTGGTGTGTTTAGGTGTGTATTTCTTTCATTTTAACTTTTATTGAAGTGTTATATGCACACACACAAAAATGTACATGTGTATGCAACTGGAAGAATTGTTGATAAGTAGGACACATTTGTGTCACCAACACCCAGAATATGCCCTCCAGGGTCACTATTCCAAGTCGGGATAGTGCTAAGCCCTGGGGAGCTCTGGAGAGCCCCATTTTTTGTTCTCGGTGCTGGTATACCTAAGAATGGAATTGCTGAGTCGTAGGACAGAGATGTGCTTTTCTTTTTACTCTCCGTACTTAGAAATATTATGCCTGTTGAATATCTAGGTTTGTGTCTTCTGAAACTCTTTCAGCCATTCTTTGTAAAACATTGCCTCTCCCATCAGTGGTCTTTCCAGTTGGGTGTATGATATTAGATGTTTTCACTTTTCCTCCTTTTCCTAACCTCTCTTTCATTTCTTCCATCTTCTTTTCTGTATGTGGCACGTTCTGGGTACTTTTTCATGTCTCTGTGTTCCAGGTCAGTGATTCTTTCTTCAGCTATATCTAATCTGCCAGTGAGCTTTTATTTTGACATTGGGTTTTTTTTTTTTTTTTTTTTTTCATTTTCAAACATTCCATTTGGTCCTGCCTGATCATTTCTGATAGCTTACTGTTGCTTGCTTGTCCATTTTTTATTTCCATGTTTTATTTAAGTAAACATTTAATAATATTTATCCGAAGTTTGTGTCTGATAATTGCAACATCTGGGATCTAATTCTGTTGTTTTGGCTTCTTCTGACTCTCATAAGTGGTCCTTTCCCACATTCGTTGTGGTGACCTTTGATTGTGAGCTCATGCTTACATGATGTTCATCTGTGGGAATCCTGAGAGCTGTAGTAGAGGGTTCTCCCTGCAGAAAGGATGTGTTTTGCTTTTGCTGAGAAGACTTGGGAACCACTTCATCTGAGACCACTTTAATCTCTTCCAGGGAACCAGCCCACCACATACGGCCCTGGTGTGGTTTCTCCACAGTGATGTAGGTGTTGGCCTCAGGGTAACCCCATCTTTGGGTTCCTTAATGCTCAAAGCTTTGGTTTCAGCATTCAGGTTTTTGTTTAAGGGCCCCTGGAGGTTTCTATAACCTTCTGTGAGGACACCAGACGTTAGATGATCAGCTTTGCACAGGCTCTGGTTATCTGGTGAATGTGGAGGACTGGGATAAGGCAACCACCATCTTATTTGAGGTCCAGGAAACTGGAAACAGGAACCACCCCCCCTGCACCCCAACCCCGGCACCCACATGCACACACACACATCTGCCTTGAATCAATTTTGTTTTCCATCCAGGATCCTGAAAGACAGTTCAAAATACAGAGCTCATTTGTGGTCACACTCCTCCTTGAAACCCTCCACGTCTTTTAAAATTCCATTGACTTAAATGTCTTCATTTTTCTCTTTAGTTCCTTATGAGAAAAACGAAATTGTACTTATGCTTTGTAGGAGATACTTCTGCTTGATATTATAAGAATAATACATTACATATGAGATGATGTGCTTTGAGTACTTTTAGACTGAGAAAACTAGAAGCTAATGCCAGATAGATAACTAACGTTTAGGGGAATGTCGGTGTGACCAACATATATTAAGGATAGATTTTCAGGGCAGCAGGCATGGGTTTAAAGCTGCCTCCCCGTGATCCTTATTGGTCAGTTGCTCATCTGTTGCACATCAATGGAGTTACCATCCAGGGAGACTATGAGCATCAGAAGCCAAGGACTCCTGGCAGACTTGGCCCGGGCAGCCTCTCTCAGTACTTGCTTTCCCCTCCTGAAGGTTCCACATTGCATCGGATCACCCTCCGTCCGCTGATGCGGGCATCTTTCCAGTTTCCTCTAGTGCTGACCTCAGCGTGTAGGATGGGGGCACTCTCTTCATAGGATTCAGCTTTCTGAGTCCTTGTGTTCCTCAGCTTTGTGCTCGGGGTCCCTGGGGGAGGGGGGAGATTTCCTTGCAACAAGCTCGTGAGGACTCTCACCCAGCATCTTGCATTGGTGCCAGCTGTGAGCACGCTGACGTTTCAGTGAAGGTAAGGAGATGCAGGAACGGGCCAGCTGGAAACACAGAGAACCAAGGGGCTGAATACGCTAGTCAATGGCTCTTTTAGGAGCTAAGAAAGCTTTGTTTTTCTGTAGCTTATCTTTTGGGAAATGCAAACCAGAGCAAGTTAACACTGGGTACAGGGAAGGAGCTGGCCCCTGTGTCCCCATCCAGGGAAGGAAAGTGTGGCTGCGGGTCATTGCAAGACCAGACTCTGTCGGGTGACCAACTCCTGGAATTCCCACTCTTCTTTCTTTTAAAAATTTGTTATCCAGAATCAAGTTGGAAAAGCTTTCTGAAGAAATCACGCTCTTGAAAAATGAGGTGGGGAAGATCCGACAAGAGCTTGAAGCCTCAGAAAGGACAGAGGCTGCACAGAGGTAAGGGCCAGCTCAGTGGTCCCACCCCAACCACCCATCCCGGACACGGTTTGCTCATCGTAGAAGAAGCTCAGAGGGCATTGCTGTAGAAAGTGGGAAGTGTTCACAGATAACCCACATTCCAGGAACAGTCAGCAGAGACCTGTGCTGCCCTCCGACCAGCCTTGATGGGCACGGGAGGGCTCACGCGTCCTAAGAAATACTGCACAGCGTGCTCCAGGGCCGGAGGAGGCATCCTGCATTCCTGTAGGGCAAGAGGGCCTCTCGCAGCCTTCCTGGGCCAGTGGACTCGGTTTGTTCTGGTCCTGATAGTGGTTTCAGCTGTGCTTCTGTCCAAGCCTCATTGCTGGTCTGTGGATTTCAGTGTGAGAGAGTCAGGGGTCTAGGGCAGGGGCCTGAGCACTGAGGCAGGAGCTGTGTGTATTGTGGAGGGACACCCGTCAGTGGATTTCAGCTTTCACCATCAGCGCCTCATCTGAGAAGGGTTTGGCTTTTTTTTTTTTTTTAATAAAATTCAAATGAGCTCAGCTCTAAACTGCCGAGAATGTGGTATTGATTTGATAAAAGTGCCTGACGATTGAAGTGTGGAATCCAGAGTGGATTGTCCAGTTTCCCCCAGTGGTCATGTTTTGTGAAACTTTAGTATAGTGTCTGTGTTAGTTTGCTAGGGCTGCGATAGCAAACCACCCCAGACTGAGGGGCTTATATAACAGAAATTTATTTCCTCACAGTTCTCGGAGTTACAAGTTCAAGGACAGGGCAGGGCTGGTTTCTTCTGAGGCCCCTCTGTTTGGTTTGTATGCAACTGTCCTCTCCCGTTCATCCTTCAGGTGTGTCTGTGTCGTCATCTCTTATTAGGGCACCATCATACTGGATTCATACGACCTCGTTTTGCCTTAATCAGCTCTTTCAAGACCCCATCTCCAAATGCAGTCCTTCTGTAGAGTACTCCAGTACGGTCTTGGAGGTTTGAGCTTCAGCATGTGAATTGGGGTGTGAGGGGGCGCAAATCAGCCCTTAATGAGCATCACAGCCAAGCTATTGACATTGATGCAATCTGTAGGTCTTACTTCCCCAGTTTGGGGGGGGTGGTGGTGCTCTTTTTCTTGGGGAGTGTTTCATCGCCCCACGGCTCATGGCATCTCAGTTCCCCAACCAGGGATGGAACCCCAGTGTCCTGCCTCGGAAGGCAGATTCTTAACCACGGGACCACCCAGAAAGGCCACATGCTTCCACAGCTTTACTTCTGTACTCATGTGGGTGTCAGGTCTACACGGTTTTATTCCCTGTGCAGGTTCATGTCTCCACAACCACAGCTGCAGCTCCACAAGGTCCTTCATATTGTTTATTCACAACTACGTCCACCATCTATCTTCCTGCCCACCTACCCCAGCCTCAGCCCCTGAAAACCACTAACTGTCCTTCATTTCCAGAATTGTGTTGTTACACAAGTGACAGAAAAGGACTCATACAGAATGAGATCTTTGGGATTGCCTTTCCTCACATAGCATGATTCCCTGCTGTGTGTCCACAGTTTCTTTCTTCCTGTCACTGGATGGTATTCCAAGGCGTTAATGTCCCACAGCTTGTCTTCAGTTCAGTTCAGTCGCTCAGTCGTGTCCGACTCTTTGCAACCCCATTGACTGCAACACATCAGGCTTCCCTGTCCATCATCAACTCCCAGAGCTTGCTCAAACTCATGTCCATTGAGTCGGTGATGCCATCCAACCATCTCATCCTCTGTCATCCCCTCCTGCTGCCTTCAATCTTTCCCAGCATCAGGGTCTTTTCCAATGAGTCAATTCTTCGCATCAGGCAGCCAAACTGTTGGAGCTTCAGCTTCAGCATCAGTCCCCCCAATGAACACCCAGGACTGATCTCCTTTGGGATGGACTGGTTGGATCTCCTTGCAGTCCAAGGGACTCTCAAGAGTCTTCTCCAACACCACAGTTCAAAAGCATCAATTCTTCAGCGCTCAACTCTCTTTATGGTACAACTCTCACATCCATCATGACCAGTGGAAAAACCATAGCTTTGACTAGACGGACCTTTGTACACTTTTTAATATGCTGTCTAGGTTGGCCTAGATATATGGATATATAGGCCAGTATAGCTTTCCTTCCAAGGAGCAAGCGTCTTTTCATTTCATGGCTGCAGTCAGCATCTGCAGTGATTTTGGAGCCCAAGAAAATGAAGTCTGTCACTGTTTCCATTGTTTCCCGATCTATTTGCCCTGAAGTGATGGGACTGGATGCCATGATCTTAGTTTTCTGAATGTTGAGTTTTAAGCCAACTTTTTCACTCTCCTCTTTCTCTCATCAGGAGGCTCTCCAGTTCCTCTTGCTTTCTGTCATAAGGGTGGTATCATCTGCATATCTGAGGTTATTAATATTTCTCCCGTCAGTCTTGATTCCATCTTGTGCTTCATCCAGCCCAGTATTTCATGTGATGTACTCTGCATATAAGTTAAATAATCAGGTTGATAATATACAACCTTGACGTACTCCTTTCCCAATTTAGAACCAACTTGTCTTAATGCTCCTGGGCTGATTCCAGTTTTGGGCTGTCACAGAAGCTGCAATGAACATTCCTAGGCAGGTGTTTGTGTGAATGTAGGTTTTCATTTCACAGGATAAATGCCCAGGAGAGCAATTGCTGATCTGCACCACAGTTGCATGTCTAGTTTTATATGAAATGGCCCAGCTGTTATCCAGAGCGGCTACTAACAGTTTATGTTCCCGCCAGCAGTGTATGCTAGGTCCAGTTGCCCCACATCCCTGTCCACACTGGGTGTTGTCGCTGTTATTTTAGCCACTCCAGTAGGTGAGTGACACTGAGTCAGAACAGCTAGAGTGGGCTCTAGTTGGTTATCTCCTTCCCCTCACTGATTCCGGCCTGGTAGAGAAGGAGGTTTCCCTTGAGGGCAGAGAGCAGAACGCTCTGTGTCTTCAGAACAGTCGCCGTCCTAGTCTTCTCAGACTCCGTACAGAATGTCACAAGCAGGCGGCTTAAACTACAGGAGTTTGTTTCCCAACCTTCTCAAGGCCAAGATCAAGGCGGGGCTGTCTTGGTTCCCATGAGGCTCTTCCACGCTTGTGGGCAGCCCCCTCTCACTGTGTCTCCTTATAAAGTCACTGTCCCATTGGATGAGGACCCCACCTTGTGAGCATATTTAACCTTAGTGACCTGTTAGCAGCCTTGTCTCCAGACATCGGTGACTTTGTGGGCCCGGTTCAACCCACAGCAGCCACTCTGATTAGGCCTCCAGCCTTTGACTCCTGGTGAGCTGTGATGCTCTTCACCTGTTCTTCTTTCCGGTCTCCAGAGCATTGGTTTGCCCCGTGACTTCAGTTCTCTGATGGATCTCAGAAGTGTTGTTGACTCTCAGTTACTCAGCTTTTTCTTTGTTCTTGTTGGGAGGGTGGGAGTCACGACTTCCAAACTCTTTCCAGGCCGGCGCGGAAATGGGGTTTTGTTTCTCACATGGGTTTCTGCACGTTCACTGTCAGGACATAGAAGCATAGTAGATTTTCAGCTGCCGACCTGTGTCCTTGCTGACTTCCCAATCACTCTGGGAGTGCTTTTGTTGCCTCTGGTTTCTCAGACACCTGCTGTACCCTGGAGAGGGCTGCAGTTCCCATCTGTGTCTTCCTACCGCTGCCTGCCTCTCCCCGAGCCTGGGTGATAAGGTGGGAATAGCCGCCCTGGGGCGACAGTGATGCCCCCGCCTAGCTGTGCGTGAACACTGCTCCTAGGCTCAGAGGGCTTCAGACCCTCAGCCTCCAGAGAAATTGCTAGGGAAAAGCAGAGGAGCAAAGCATGGTTTGTGTGAAGCTCCGTCTCAGGAGTGTCAGCTCTACATTTAGAGGGAGGCTGCTGTACGCGGCTGGTGTGGGTCCCGTTATGGAAGGAATTAAACCCAGCAAAGAACCCAGGTGGTAAACAGGACAGAATAACTTGATCCTCCCAGGATCCGGCATGAGGTCACTGGGAGGGCTACAGGCAGGGCTTCCAGGCTCTCAGGTGCAGAAGCATCCCTGAATGGAGTTTGTGTTAGTCTCTCAGCCCTATCCAACTCTTTGTGACTCCATGGACTTTAGCCTGCCAAGCTCCTCTGTCCGTGGGATTCTCCAGGGAAAATTACTGGAGTGGGTTGCCATGCCGTCCTCCAGGGGATCTTCCCAACTCAGGGACCAAATCTGCATATCCTGTGTCTCCTGCATTGCAGGTGGATTTTTTACCGTCTGAACTACCAGGAAATGGAGTGTGGGCATCAGATAAATGGACTCTTTAGAAATCGTGAGCTTTCCTGGACACGCCCTTACCTTGTGGGGTGGCCTACCAGGTAGAGATGCAGTTTTCTGTGCCTGGTGGTGACCCTGAAGGTCTGGGCAGTCACCCCACAACTGCTGTGCCTTTTCCCCGGCAGCTGTATGGAGCCACCCAGAAGCTGTGGCTGGCCCGGTCCCAGCACGCCCAGCGGGTGCAGCAGTCGCAGGAGGAGATGGCACAGCGCATGCCCACAGGCCGCGTGGCCGAGCTGCAGCAGCTGCTGGAAGGGGAGCAGCGGGCAGCTTGGCAGCTCCAGGAGGAGGCGCAGGTGAGTGGGGACAGGGCTGGGGGGCCAGCTGGGGGTGACGGAGGGGGTGAGTACGATCTCTGGTGACTTAGCCACAAGCTGCCCAGGTGCCAACAGGAGGACGGCCCGACAGCCCTCCCGCCACGTGGGATGTTTATGGAAGCCACGGTACACGGCTTCTGCTGGGAACTGGTGAGTCTTGAGTGGCCGACCCTGAAGTCCCCCAGCCTGTTTTCTTGGCTGAGTGTGTCTGCAGCCAGCCACACACGTGACCTGGTTCCAGAACTGAAAGGTGGTGATAGAAGGGCCCCAGCAGAGAGATGGAAAGGGATAGCTCTTCAGGAGTGCAGGCAGGTGCAGAGGTCCTGAGGTGGGCTACGCTTGGCGTGTTCAAAAGCAGCAAGGAGTAGGGGGCTGGTTGGACATGGGATCAGCACAGTGACAGCACGGACTTGGGGAGCCCTGCTGTGTGCCATCCTCTCATGGAGAAACAGAGTTGCTGCCTTAAAAGGGCAGCAGAAGAGTGGCTCAGAGCATGCACTGCAGGGGACTGGATCCTGGCTCCACCACCTGAGCCGAGTGATTTAACTGAGTGAGTGATTTAGCCCTCTGTGCTCCGGTTTCTTTGAACCTCTGGAGGCAGTGGTTCCCACCTCAGAGCAGTCTCTCAGGCATCAGTGAGTGAGCACCTCAAAGCGCGAGCCTGGGAAGCACATTTGGGTCCTCAAAGTTCATGGGTCAGTGGGAGGGTGAGGAGGGGCAGAGGGCCAGGTGCCTTCCTGAGGAAAGAATTTGTGCAAGATAGGAAAGGTGGGTAAAATCTGACAGTTGTAAAACACAAATTCTAACGAAGAATGGCCTTATAGCATTATGCAGCCACGATATGCTGGAGCGACATTTAAGCTAGGACAGATTATTGACAGAGGAAATTTAGTCAGAGATCCTCGAGAAAGACTATTATGTTGGGGGAAACTCAACTTTGAGTCATGTAGGATTAAAATCCTACGACAAAAAGTCTCTAATCTGCTCACACTACAGTGAGAAATGCAGCTTTGTAGCTTGTGAGACATTTCTGATGATCCCTCCCTATGGATGAAAGGTTAGCCAGATGCTCAGATTTTGTTTACTTCAGCTGATTTCCATTCTAAAGTAAAGAAGCCTGAGATGATTCGTTTTAAAGTGAACCGTGTTGATCTCTAACCTCCTCTTGTTCAGGAAGCACATGAAAAACAGCTGGAAGCAACAGAAGAGCAGGTGGAGGAGGTGGAGATGACTTTGAAGAACATGGAAGTGCTCCTCCAAGAGAAAGTGGGTGAGCTGAAGGAACAGATGAGTGAGGGACGCCGCATTTGGGCGACTGGGTAACTAATGAGGGAGACAGGACCCAAGAGAACCCTGTGTCCTGCGGAAGTGCTGAGGAGGGGAGAGGAGGGCAGGGAGAGAGGGGAGAGAGAGGCCTTGCTGTCCTGTGAGGTCGGCTTGGTGCTCCGGGAAGTGAAATGTGAGCATCTGTGGAAATACTTCTCTACACAGGGACCAAATGTGGTTTATCTGGAGCGCCCTGGGCCGCGGGTCCCCAGTTCTAGTCTCTCTGTGCAGGCTGCCCGCTCCAGACCCCCACTCCTCATCTGTGAAGCCCCTGCCCTGCCTGCACCGCCACCCTCCAGCCTTGTCTGTCCCCAGGTCCTCACTTTCCTTCCCGGCCGTCCGGCTCTTGGTGAACCCACTACCCTCCAGTCACTCTTGGCAAAACCTCAACCCCAAGTAAATCTTAAGGCTCCTACATGCCAGGGGTACATCCTCAGAGTAGATAGTGGCTTCTCTGGTGGCCTCGAGATTCTGCAGGACCTAGCCCCTTCCCCTTGGGCCCTTGCCCAGCCGGCGTGGCAGCTCTGCCTTCCTCACGGGCCTCCTGGCCGTTCCTGTCACCGCCGCATGTGGGGGCCTCTGCCCGGGAGGTTTACCCAGGCAGCCTCCCCCACGTCCCCCATGCTCCTCTCAGGGCTGTCTGTTCACCTCAGACTCACCGTGTGTCTCCCGCCCGGGTTCTCTGAACACACCAGCTGACGCTGCGTGCTCTGCTGGCTCCTCCCGTTAGAATACGTGCCTGTGGGAGCAGGGCCGCGGCCGGGCAGCACTTGGCCCGCAGAGCTGCTCAGTAGCTACTTGAGTGAGTGAACTCAGCGGGGACTGTCAAAGCCCAAAGCCGGGACCCCTGCGTCTTTGCATCTTGACCGTGTGTCCTGTGTCCCCATCGCTGGAGCCCCTGTCGGTGTCGTGTGGGCGGCACCCAAGGAGCCTCAGCGCGTCCTGCTGACATGGTGGGCCTGCAGAGCCCGCTGAGATAAGCCAAACAGTTTGGGTGCTCCTGACAGTTTCCTCGTTGTCTTTTGGAGGCCTCCAGATTTGGGTCTTCTTGTCTTCATTTCGTGGTAACCCAGTTTGTACAAAGGTGGCTTAAATTTTCTCTACCACATAGTTCGTCAGTTTCCTCTCTCATGCCAGGATAACAAAACCTGTCATTGCATCCAACATGTCTCTGATTTGTAAGGTTCCCCAAGCTAGTCTGAACGCGTGTGGAGGAATAGGAAGGGAGAGCTGGTGGCGTGGCATGGCTGCGTGAGACGTACAGTACACTGTGGCTTTCTCCCCTCTCCAGTTTGAAAAGAGCACAGGATCTGATCTGCTGCTCAAGGAGCTCTATGTGGAAAATGCCCACCTGACAAAAGCGCTTCAAGTCACTGAGGAGAAGCAACGAGGCACTGAGAAAAAGTCCCGATTCTTGGACGGAAAAGTTAGAACTCTCAGCAAACTCCTCAGCAAGATTGCTGAAGCTTCCCTCGCTGTTTAGACTGCTTTTCTTCCTGGCGTTCATTTTGAAGGAACGTCTATTAAAGTAAACCACTGTGACACCGTAACTTATTGTGGCTCACTGGCTGTACACCCCTGGATAAATGAGGATTGTGATTCTGTTTACCCCACAAGCATTTAATGAAGGGTTGTGTGCCAAATGCCTGGGAAACATGTTGGAGAGGACTATTTTTTTTTTTAGTGGTCCTTGGGTAACTTCCAGAGTTACATTCCGAATTTTGCTACTGAAAAACAAACCAGATTATGGGGTTCTCAGCAAGGTAAATGGTAAAATAAAGCAATTTTAATCTTGCACTTCTGACCTTGGCTACAGAGATTAAAATGTGAAGTCAGGGCTCTGTAGTTTTACCATTGCACTGTTAGTTCTATGGGTTTAGTCTCTGGCATTCTCGATGGTGGATCGGTGTAGACACTCCAGAAACGCTACACTTTCTGTGACTTTCAACTAGCGATAAGGGATAGAGGAAGGAAGCCTTTTTGTCAGGGCCTGTTCCACCACGAGGGAGGTCTAGACAGTGCTGGTGTTTCAGAGCTGTGGACTCAGGGAGGATGGTATCGTATCCATTGTGAATGCAATCTTTTCCTCACTGAAATGTCATCACACTGCAAAGTGTATTATATGTTAAAAACCAGGAAAAAAGTACAGTTTTATATTCAAGATATACATAAATTATGATCATTTGGTTGATCAGAATTAACTACTGTAATATGAATTTACTGTATCTGCAATAAAATCCTTTTCTATTAAAATAGATTAACTTCTAAATATTTTTTAAACTAAAATATTTCAAACATATAGAAAAATAGTTCTATAGGAAACATTCATATGTATTACATAAACATGCAGATGTGTTAAGAACATTGTTACAACATCTTGGACAGAAGCCCAGTCCCTGTTCTACTGCAGCCAACCTCTTTTCCCTTCCTGGTGGCAACCGCTCTCCTGAGGCTGCTGCAAGCCCCCTCCCCTCCATCTGTCTGCACATTTACCGTACGTGCTTGAATGAGAAAAACCTTAAGCCACTGGAAGAGATGGAAAGCTCAGATCTGGGGTAGGAAGACTCAACAACATAATGTGGACTCTTCTCTCCATGCACCTATGGTTGCTCAACCTATGACAAAGAGGCAAGGATGGACAGTGCGGAAAACCCTCTTCAATAAGTGGAGCTGGGAAATCTGGACAGATCCATAAAAGAATGAAATTGGAACATTCTCTGATACCATACAGCAAAGTATACTAGAAATGCATCAAAGGCCTACATGGAAACTTTTAGAGGAAAACATAGGCCGAACACTCTTTGAGGGAGTTCTCTGGCAGTCTAAGGGTTAAGACTCGGCACTTTCACTGCTGTGGGCCTGAGTTCGATCCCTGGTCAGGGAACTAAGATCCCATAAGTCGCATGGCACAGACAAAAAAAAAGCACTCTGACATAAATTGCAGAAATATCCTTTTTGATCCATGTCTTAGAGTACCGAAAATAAAAACAAAAATAAACACATGGGAGTTAATTATACTTAAAAGCTTTTGCACACCAAAGGAAACAATAAACCAAACAAAAATCTAACAAGGACAAAATATTTGCAAAGGAAGCAACTGACAAGGGATTAATCTTCAAAATATGCAAATAGCTCTTGTAGCTCTATGTCAAAAAAAAAACACAAAAACCAAAAACACAGTTTCAAAATTGGCAAAACAAATAAAAAATAGAAATGGGCAGAAGACCGTGATAGACAGCTCTCCAGAGAAGACATACAGATTGCCAGTAGGCACATGAAATGATGTTCAGTATCACAAATTATCAGAGAAATGCACGACAGACCTGCAATGAGGTATGACATCACACTGGTCAGAATGGCCATCATCCAAAAGTCTACAAATAATAAAGGCTGGAGAGGGTATAGAGGAAAGGAAACCCTCCTACATTATTGGTAAGACTGTAAATTGGTACAGCCACTATGGAGAACAGTATGGAAGTTCCTTAAAAAGATGAAAATATAATAGAACTACTGTATGATCCAGAAGTCCCAATCTGGGGCATATATCTGGAGAAAACTAATTCAAAAAGATACACATACTCCAGTGTTCATTCGAAACTCCCTTCCCATCCAAGGTTGCCACATACCATTGATCAGAGTGGCCCGTGCTATGCAGTAGGAAAGACGATTGAGTTTTCCACCTTGGATCCATCACTTACTGTCAGATGGCTTTGGTGAGGCTACTTAACCTTCCCTGAGGGGAGCAGCTACTCAGCTTCTGCTGGAGGAACCAGGAGATGGGTTCCCCTCTGTCCCCTCCCCGGCAGCACATGCCTTGGCCCTGGTCCACTGGTACTTTGTCTTGTCCAGGCAGAAATGTTTAGGCCTGAGTCCTGCTCCTCTTCAGTCGAGACCCTTCATCATTAGCCTTCCTCTACTCACCATCCTGGTCAAAGCTTCTTGGTCCCTGCTTTTCCTCCTATCAGACGCTCTTTCCCCAAGTAGGCTAGATTCCCTGTTAACTCAGTTGGTAAAGAATCCACCTGCAATGCAGGAGACCCTGGTTCGATTCCTGGGTCAGGAAGATCTACTGGAGAAGGGATCGGCTACCCACTCCAGTGTTCCTGGGATTGCTTGGTGCTCAGCTGGTAAAGAATCTGCCTGCAATGCGAGGGACCTGGGTTCTATCTCTGGGTTGGAAAGGTCCCCTGGAGAAGGGAAAGGCTACCCATTCCAATATTCTGGCCTAGAGAATTCCATGGAGTGTACAGTCCATGCCTTAGCAAAGAGTCAGACACGACTGAGCGACTATCACTTTCACTTTTCATGCTTTTTATAAATGGCCTTTATTGTATTGTGGATATTTCTATTTTATTGTATTTTTTTAAAATCATGAATGGGTTGTGAATTTTTTCAAGTGTTTTTTCAGCGTAGTCTTACTTTTACTTCTTACTTGAATGTTGGTAGCATTGCTCTCTGAATCCATTTCGTCCTAAGCTTTTAGCTTTTGGGAGGTTTTTTTTTTTTTAATTAATATTTGAATCTCCTTATTTCTTATTGGAGTGTTGAGTTTTTCTACTTTTTCTTGTTTTAGTCTTGACAGATTGTATGTTTTTCAGAATTTATCTAGGTTTTCCAGTTTGCAATTGTTCATCAATAATAATGGTCCCTTATGATTATGCTCCTTTACTTCTAAGGTATCTGTTGTAATGTCACTTTCCTTTCTGTTTCTTTCAGTTTCCTCTCTTTCCTTCTTACCTTAGGTACGGGTTTATTGATATTGTTTGTTTCTTTCAAAAAATGCGTTTCCAGTTCTTGCACATGCACACTGGGCATTCTGGCACACGGGCAGTGTGTTTAGAGGCGTCACTTAGCGACGATCATTCTGGGATGCAAGATTCCAAACCGTTGAGCTTCCCAGCTGGGAGGTTGTGGCGGGACGGCTCTGGCTTACCTCTAGTGCTCGTGTTGGGTTTAGGGGACTGCGAAGAGCCGAGGGGGAGGTGAGGTGTGTTTGGAGTCTGTAGGCTCTGCGATGAAGAAGCTTTTTGGCTTCAGGAGTAAGAAGGGCGTGTCACCCTTCGGCTCCTCCATCAGCCTGGGGAGAGACAGAGGTCATCATAAAACCAGCTTCCAGCCCTGGTACCACATCCGAGACAAGGACCTCCGAAAGATTCACAAAGCTGCCAGCGTAGGCAACGTAGCTAAAGTGCAGCAGGTCCTGTTGCTTGGAGAGAATGGCTTGAACGAGAAGGACAAGATGAACAGGTAAGCGGGGAGGAAGGGCCTGGCAGGGGTCCCTCCTGTGAGTTTCCCCTCCAAAGCTTACAGACACCTTTGTTGGATCCAGCGCCCCACAGACTTGATAGGCTGCAAAAGCCTTAGTTACTTTCAGATCTGCTAATAATTCCCCTTATAGAGCACTTTACTGGTCGTTTTAAAGTTATTTAACTGAACGTCAGTAATCACAGAACTGAAATGAAACATGAATAGCATCTTTTTTCCTTCTTCCTCTTCCTCCTCTTCATTTGTTGTTATGCATGCGTTAACATGATCTCCTCTCGAGTAAGAGCTCTCAAGTTCTATAGCCCTCAAGCAATCTTCTGGAACTCCCTAGCTCTCACATTGTTTTTCTCATGTGATTTATGAAAATTCTTCCCACTGATCATCCATTGTGGATATTGACAGTGGACAGATTTTTGATGTTGTCGGCATCTTATTTTTAATGTACACATTTTTATACCATAATGTTACATATTACAGAAAAGTACATAGTGAAAAAATAATCTCCATGGCAGGTCAACTTCTGGATTAAAAATTCTTCAGATACAATGCAATATCTGTTTTATATCAGTGTACGCTTATGTGTATATGTTCCTTGCTGAAGGACCTTAGAAGACAGCTTTGAAGTAGGAAGCTGGCTGTGTCCTTGAAGAGCAGGACATTTTCCTAGGGTATATGGTCTTTCCATGTTTAAACTAAAGACACAGATCGTGGTTTTAAAGATTTGGGGTTAGACATGCTGTCTTTAATTGTTGTGATGAAATTAAAAGTTTTGTGTAGTAGGCAAAGATTTGCCCTTTTAGATATCAAAATTTGCTGGATGACATTTTCTATCAGAAAAGATAAATTGTGTGTAGATGGTGTAGAAATAACCTGGTAACTATTTAGATAAAAGTAACTAGATTTTTTTATCTCACCAAAAAGTTTCGAATGGAGTATGGATCAAAAATTTTAAACACACAGAGTGAGAAAAGTACCAGAAGACAACTGAAATTCCTACTTATACATTTTGCACACTGACAAAGACCTTCTTTTTTTTCTAGTTCTACTGGTTATTAACCTTAATATTTTTTTAATTAGATGGTAATTGCTTTCCAATGTTGTGTTGGTTTCTGCTGTACAACATCATAAATCGGTTGGGAATATACATATATCCCACCCCAAGGACCTTTCTAAGAGTGATTTCAAAGCCAAGAATTGTGGAGTTTCCTGGGTTTCGGCACCAAAAAAGAAAAAGAAGAAAACCAGAAATCTGCAAGTTGATTTAGCAACCCCCCAAATTTAAAAATGTCTGTAGAGCAAGCTGTCTGTAGGGAAGTCGGATGAGCAGACAGGGCTTGTCTTTCTGGCACTCATAGGAATGTGGCACAGATAAAAACTATTTGTCACTTTCAATTTAACGTAGAATTTTTTGTGAGGATTGGTATCCCGCGACAGCTTTCAGCCTTTTCAGAAGTCAAGGGAATCTTGAGAATTTCCTGGCCGTCCAGTGGTTAAGGCTCACTGCTCTGGGCCCAGGGTTCGATCTCTGGTGAGGGAACTAAAATCGTGCAAGCTACAAGGATATATTGTCCAACATGGGAAATATAGTTAATATTTTATAGTCACTTTAAATGCGGTGTAACCGTTCACAGTTGGGGATCACTGTGTTGTGCACCTGTATTATATAATAATATATAATATGCATCATCTCTAAGGAAACTAGACGAAAACCCCTCATGGTTATTAGACAACCGGAAAGATGAGAAATGAACAAACAAAAATGCTACAATTTACAGTTGTAATGTCTGTGAATTATAAATTATATTCCAATGTCAGAGACGTTAAAATGTGAGAAAAGGAGCATATTAGAATCATCGAAGTACAATGTTGTCTCTAATCCTCTAAACATATCTGCAAAGGAGGCGTAATGTCCTTTGACTTCATTCAGATGTTGTCCTTGTAAGGTAGTAGTAGTAAGTATGATAATATAATCTAACAATTACTAGCTGTTATCTCTGCCGGGAACAGTTCTAAACCCTGTGCATGGGTCTCATTTAAGCATCGCAGTGCTGTCCTGTGAGATAACCACTCCTCTCTCTTCATTTTGTTGGTGAGGAAATTGAGGTACAGAGAGGGTGAGCGACAGCTAATAAGTGACAAAGTCAAATTTAAACTCAAGTTGAGCTGAATCTCAAGGTCTCGCGCATTCTATTCAAGTAGCCTGTTCTTTCATTACTGTGTAAGAGGAGCTAAACCCACTCCAGTGTTCTCGCCTGGAGAATCCCAGGGACGGCGGAGCCTGGTGGGCTGCCGTCTATGGGGTCGCACAGAATTGGACACGACTGAAGCGACTTAGCAGCAGTAGCGGCAACAAGAGGAGCTAAACGAATAATATCCTGCTCTTTCTCCAGAAGAAAATGAAATATTTGTTTTAGAGGCATACGAGTACTATGCTGTTGAGTGTTTTCAATCACACAAAGAGTTGTTTGTTTTGAAACAGTTACACTACATTTTCCTAAGAACTTGTCTTGCTTTCGTAGGACTGCCCTCCACTTGGCCTGTGCCAATGGCCATCCCGCGGTGGTGGCCCTCCTCCTGAAGAGAAGATGCCTGCTTAACCTCTGTGACAGTGAAAACAGGACCGCGCTGATGAAGGTACGGGGCAGCGACCCGTGTCCACATGAGATGGGTGTGATTTAACTACTGAGACTAACAATGAACTGATCTCGTTGAAATAGAGGGAACTGGTGAACTTGTGGGCTATTTCCTTTGAATTCCTAGAACTCACACCCTTGTTTCTTGGCACAACGCTGACAGGCCGTAGAATGCCAAGAGGAGGAGTGCGCGACTCTCCTGCTGGAGCACGGCGCCGACCCAAACCTCACGGATGCCAATGGCAACACCGCGCTCCACCACGCTGTCTTTTGCCAGAATATATCACTCGCAGCAAAGCTGCTTTCCTATCACGCCAATATAGAAGCCAGGAACGAGGTATAGCTCAACTAACTTTATTGACAAAATATTGGCAAAGCATTTTTCTAAACTGTAGTGTTTTATTGATAACAGGATATAAATAGATAGAGTGAGTAGTGTCCAGCAGGCCCTGTTACCATGGAAACAACTCCAAAGCCAAGTCAGGGGTTGGGTGGAACATGTCAGAGCCCACAGAAAGGGCAACGCTGTCTCTCTCAGCCACCTTCTACCCCAGAAGGAAGATTTTCCCACTAGAAAGTGCTCAGGAATGGGTGGTAGGCTCAAGTCCTACAAAGAATGAAGGCCTGGGGAGAGTGAAGTGATGTGGTGGGTGGCTGCTTCCAGGGGCTCAGGGAATGGGCACAGCTGCTGGGGGAGGGATGGGGGTAGGAGGAAGGAGAACCAGTGCCCAGCAGGGGGAGCTGGGGGGTGCAAGTGGGCCAGGGAGGCAGCAGGCCTGGAGCCCTGAGCCCTCCAGGACCCCTGTTCTGAGATCCGGTGAAGTGGGTCAGGTCATGTTTGATACCAGCAAGGGCATTTACTTGTGCTGGTGACCACTTGGTTCACCAGGTACACACCTCGGGTCTCCCACACAGCCCTGGGGGGCTGCTCGGCGGGGCTGCAGCTGAGTGTGGGGAGCTGGTGATGGTGAAGCTCGGGGCTGCAGCTGAGTGTGGGGAGCTGGTGATGGTGAAGCTCGGGGCTGCAGCTGAGTGTGGGGAGCTGGTGATGGTGAAGCTCGGGGCTGCAGCTGAGTGTGGGGACCTGGTGATGCTGAAGCTGCCCCTTCTGCTCTTTCTCCTGTGGCTGCAGCCCCGCCAGGAGCTGCAGAGAGAGCTCCCCGACTCTCACAGCTGGGCTCAGTTTTCCTTGTTTGGAAGCTCCAGCCTTCCCTGAGTGAAAATATTTTGAAAGCACTTGATTGTCTACGATGTCACTTTAAATCACGATATTGCTCAAGAAGCATTAGAGGGCAAAGCGTTCTTTTTTGTGTTTATGGCAGATATTTGTGATAACACAGCAATTGTTAAAGGTAAAACTTTTTCCAAGTATTTTTCCCTTACTGAAAAAAAAAAAGTTTTTTTCTAATTAGTCTAAAATAACAGAGTAATGCAAAATTTGCCTAGAAGTAGACTTTGTCTTAAAACTCAAACAAGCATTTGACAACAGAATAGAAATGTTGCTGTTGTTAACACATTCCAATTTTATGAAAAAAATGATTTATATAAAAATGATTTCTCTCTCATTGCCCAAGGCTTCAGAGGCTAAAAGGAAAGGAAAACGAGCGAGCAGCTGAAAGACGCAGATCAGGCTGGAATTTTGGCAGTTGCGGAAATGCCAAGAAGAGGGTTTTTTTTTTTTTTTTTTATGTATTTGGCTGTGCTAGGTCTTAGTTTCAGCATGCAGGGTCTAGTTCCCTGACCGGGGATGGAACCCAGACCCCCTACACTGTGAGCGCTGAGACCCAGCCACTGGACCACCACAGAAGTCCTGAGGTTTTGGTTTTGTTGTTTTCCCCCTTCAGTTTATGTATTTTGCTAAGGTGCTTTTCAGTTTCAGGTATAATAGTTGCTATTTTGAGAAAGAGATTGAATGAGTTGGAGACTTGCCTAGGTATCAATTTTAGGAAGACTCTGCAGAAATCAGATCAGCAGTGAAAAGGTGGTGATTAAGTTGGAAAGAAGAGAGAAGAACAAATATTGAACAGAACTATTATCCTATTCTGGCAGAAACAGCCAGTTAGATAAGAGTCTAGACTCTGCTCTCAATCTAGAAGGTCTTGATGGAAAGGAAGGGGTTTATAAACAATGAGATCAGGTTGCCTTTTGTGTTTATTAGTCCCTGTTCTACCATTATTTACCCAGGAAAATTTAATTCTGTTTTGATGACTCTTGCCTCTTACACTTTTCTTTTTTCTTCAAAGCCTCAAGTAAGAGAAGGGATTGGCCATGTGGGTTAGAGATGAGACTGGAATGTTTGCTGGGCTAATTCTCAGCTAGATTGTGCTGGTGAAAACCACAATCCATTGGGAAAGTTGATAAAAAAATTTACAAACCTAGGCTGTTCCCTGAAGATTTTGATGGAATAAATCGAGGAAGGCCTGGACTTGTGTATTTAGAAATATTTCCTTGAGATTCTGATAGGATCCTTGGTGAAGAACTATGGAGTGATTAAGTATAATTTCTAGTGCACCTATCTCAAAAATAAGTAATCTATAGAAGAGTTGGAGTTTGATCAATGCTAGCTACTTCCATCAGCTCCCTCCTTTGCAGCAATATTAGCCTGACTTTTTCCTCTGCCTCTGTGATTGAGAAGTTAAAAGGAACATTTTTGGCAATATCTATTGGCTTGAGTGATATAACTCCTTTTTCTTCCAACCACTAATTATTCAGTGACACTCCAAGCGTCTTTAGAGATTTGCTCATGGCCAAGTCACTTCATCTGTAGAGTCTGACCCTTTAAGAATTTTACACCTTCTGTTACCAACCAGGTCATTAGGTCAACAATGTTTGTTACCAACAGGGTTTTCCTGACTGCGGTAACAGTAATTCATGAGCCTTCTTTTGGTGTCAGCAGGACAGACTCTTGCAGTGTGTCTGTTAGATTTGCTGAGCCCTGGCATAAGCGAGAGGACAGCTTTAAACATCAAAACCCATGAAGTTAGTCCAGATGGGGATTGTTTGAATCATTTACTTTCAGCAGTCTTAGGAACTCACTAACTATTTGGTTAATAATCTGGGAGAATTCTAGAAAGAGATTGTAGTTTTAACAAGCAGTGGAAACATTCTTCAAGTGGGAATTTTGAGTCTTGTTTTTAAATTTATTTTAATAAAATTATGAGTCAATAGCAATTTTTATTACATATTGAGACCCACTTTTCTTGTGAACCACATGATACTCAAGAAAGGAAAGCTTTCACATACAAATATTTGCTTTATACCCACCTGTTTGGAAACAGCAAAACGTTTTAAAAGCACAAATGGGCTACAGACCAAATGTGGTCCTTGGTTATGTTTAGCTTACTTACCTCCACAAGCTGAGTCAACATTTAAAATTTAGCAAACTCATGCTGATGTCTGTGTTTCAGGCTTCTCAGAGACCCAAATCTGGTCCCCCTTGAGCCCATTCTACTGTTTGGTCTGCATGTGTAGGCCTCCCCTTCTGTATGGGGCGTGTGTTTGCGGGTTTGCCAGCCTCACCTGGCTTTTTCACTTAGGTCACCAGGTTTCCCCCTGCATAAGCATTTGAGTTTCCAATTCTTGATATATAGTTTATTTTGGTAACTATTTCGAAGTTTTAAAGACAGTCTAATTAATCTATAATTGATTCCATATTTTAAAAGAATCTCTTAAGGATGGGATTGAATTTTTCAAATTAGAATTTTTAAGTTGGTTGTGGCGGTTTCACACTGAATGAGTCTCCCAGACACACAGGATTATGAGAGAGAGCGTGGGGAGAGTTCACGGAAGAGCAACTCCCCGAGAAAATGCTGAGTGCATATTTCTTGGTAACTTACCTTGTAATCCTTCACTAAGAGCCGTAAAGCAAGACAGAGACCAGAACTCTGGGATTAAGGAAGCTTCTTCCTGGAGGTCTGGAGGTCATCACATGAGAGCCGTCAAGAAAGGTCTTTGAAGATAAGCGGTGTTGTTCTGCATCAAACAGCATCTAGCTAATGCTGACCTGTCAGTTTAACTTTTTTTTTTTTTAATTTTAATTTAATTTTATTTTTTTATTCTTTGAATCAGCCATGGATTTACATGTATTCCCAATCCCGATCCCCCCTCCCACCTCCCTCTCCACCCGATTCCTCTGGGTCTTCCCAGTGCACCAGGCCAGAGCACTTGTCTCATGCATCCCACCTGGGCTGGTGATCTGTTTCACCATAGATAGTATACATGCTGTTCTTTTGAAATATCCCACCCTCACCTTCTCCCACAGAGTTCAAAAGTCTGTTCTGTATTTCTGTGTCTCTTTTTCTGTTTTGCATATAGGGTTATCGTTATCACCTTTCTAAACTCCATATATATGTGTTAGTATGCTGTAATGTTCTTTATCTTTCTGGCTTACTTCACTCTGTATAATGGGCTCCAGCTTCATCCATCTCATTAGGACTGGTTCAAATGAATTCTTTTTAATGGCTGAGTAATATTCCATGGTGTATATGTACCACAGCTTCCTTATCCATTCATCTGCTGATGGGCATCTAGGTTGCTTCCATGTCCTGGCTATTATAAACAGTGCTGCGATGAACATTGGGGTGCATGTGTCTCTTTCAGATCTGGTTTCCTCAGTGTGTATGCCCAGAAGTGGGATTGCTGGGTCATATGGCAGTTCTATTTCCAGTTTTTTAAGAAATCTCCACACTGTTTTCCATAGCGGCTGTACTAGTTTGCATTCCCACCAACAGTGTAAGAGGGTTCCCTTTTCTCCACACCCTCTCCAGCATTTATTGCTTGTAGACTTTTGGATAGCAGCCATTCTGACTGGCGTGTAATGGTACCTCATTGTGATTTTGATTTGCATTTCTCTAATTATGAGTGATGTTGAGCATCTTTTCATGTGTTTGTTAGCCATCTGTATGTCTTCTTTGGAGAAATGTCTGTTTAGTTCTTTGTCCCATTTTTTGATTGGGTCATTTATTTTTCTGGAATTGAGCTTCAGGAGTTGCTTGTATATTTTTGAGATTAATCCTTTGTCTGTTTCTTCATTTGCTATTATTTTCTCCCAATCTGACGGCTGTCTTTTCACCTTACTTATAGTTTCCTTTGTCGTGCAAAAGCTTTTAAGTTTCATTAGGTCCCATTTGTTTATTTTTGCTTTTATTTCCAATATTCTGGGAGGTGGGTCATAGAGGATCTTGCTGTGATTTATGTCGGAGAGTGTTTTGCCTATGTTCTCCTCTAGGAGTTTTATAGTTTCTGGTCTTACATTTAGATCTTTAATCCATTTTGAGTTTATTTTTGTGTATGGTGTTAGAAAGTGTTCTAGTTTCATTCTTTTACAAGTGGTTGACCAGTTTTCCCAGCACCACTTGTTAAAGAGGTTGTCTTTTTTCCATTGTATATCCTTGCCTCCTTTGTCAAAGATAAGGTGTCCATAGGTTTGTGGATTTATCTCTGGGCTTTCCATTCTGTTCCATTGATCTATATTTCTGTCTTTGTGCCAGTACCATACTGTCTTGATGACTGTGGCTTTGTAGTAGAGTCTGAAGTCAGGCAGGTTGATTCCTCCAGTTCCATTCTTCTTTCTCAAGATTTCTTTGGCTATTCGAGGTTTTTTGTATTTCCATACAAATTGTGAAATTCTTTGTTCTAGTTCTGTGAAAAATACTGTTGGTAGCTTGATAGGGATTGCATTGAATCTATAGACTGCTTTGGGTAGAATAGCCATTTTGACAATATTGATTCTTCCAATCCATGAACACGGTATGTTTCTCCATCTGTTTGTGTCCTCTTTGATTTCTTCATCAGTGTTTTATAGTTTTCTATGTATAGGTCTTTTGTTTCTTTAGGTAGATATACTCCTAAGTATTTTATTCTTTTTGTTGCAATGGTGAATGGTATTGTTTCCTTAATTTCTCTTTCTGTTTTTTCATTGTTAGTATATAGGAATGCAAGGGATTTCTGTGTGTTAATTTTATATCCTGCAACTTTACTATATTCATTGATTAGCTCTAGTAATTTTCTGGTAGAGTCTTTAGGGTTTTCTATATAGAGGATCATGTCATCTGCAAACAGTGAGAGTTTCACTTCTTCTTTTCCTATCTGGATTCCTTTTACTTCTTTTTCTGCTCTGATTGCTGTGGCCAGAACTTCCAACACTATGTTGAATAGTAGTGGTGAGAGTGGGCACCCTTGTCTTGTTCCTGATTTCAGGGGAAATGCCTTCAATTTTTCACCATTGAGGGTGATGCTTGCTGTGGGTTTGTCATATATAGCTTTTATTATGTTGAGGTATGTTCCTTCTATTCCTGCTTTTTGGAGAGTTTTAATCATAAATGAGTGTTGAATTTTGTCAAAGGCTTTCTCTGCATCTATTGAGATAATCATATGGTTTTTATCTTTCAATTTGTTAATGTGGTGTATTACATTGATTGATTTACGGATATTAAAGAATCCTTGCATTCCTGGGATAAAGCCCACTTGGTCATGGTGTATGATTTTTTTAATATGTTGTTGGATTCTGTTTGCTAGTATTTTGTTAAGGATTTTTGCATCTATATTCATCAGTGATATTGGCCTGTAGTTTTCTTTTTTTTGTGGCATCTTTGTCTGGTTTTGGAATTAGGGTGATGGTGGCCTCATAGAATGAGTTTGGAAGCTTACCTTCATCTGCAATTTTCTGGAAGAGTTTGAGTAAGATAGGTGTTAGCTCTTCTCTAAATTTTTGGTAGAATTCAGCTGTGAAGCCATCTGGTCCCGGGCTTTTGTTTGCTGGCAGATTTTTGATTACAGTTTCGATTTCCTTGCTTGTGATGGGTCTGTTAAGATCTTCTATTTCTTCCTGGTTCAGTTTTGGAAAGTTATACTTTTCTAAGAATTTGTCCATTTCATCCAAGTTGTCCATTTTATTGGCATAGAGCTGCTGGTAGTAGTCTCTTATGATCCTTTGTATTTCAGTGTTGTCTGTTGTGATCTCTCCATTTTCATTTCTAATTTTGTTGATTTGGTTCTTCTCCCTTTGTTTCTTAATGAGTCTTGCTAATGGTTTGTCAATTTTGTTTATTTTTTCAAAAAACCAGCTTTTAGCTTTGTTGATTTTTGCTATGGTCTCTTTAGTTTCTTTTGCATTTATTTCTGCCCTGATTTTTAAGATTTCTTTCCTTCTGCTAACTCTGGGGTTCTTCATTTCTTCCTTCTCTAATTGCTTTAGGTGTAGAGTTAGGTTATTTATTTGGTTTTTTTCTTGTTTCTTGATGTAAGCCTGTAATGCTATGAACCTTCCCCTTAGCACTGCTTTTACAGTGTCCCATAGGTTTTGGGTTGTTGTGTTTTCATTTTCATTCATTTCTATACATATTTTGATTTCTTTTTTGATTTCTTCTATGATTTGTTGGTTATTCAGAAGCGTGTTATTTAGCCTCCATATGTTTGAAGTTTTAACAATTTTTTTCCTGTAATTGAGATCTAATCTTACTGCACTGTGGTCAGAAAAGATGACTGGAATGATTTCAATTTTTTTGAATTTTCCAAGACCCGATTTATGGCCCAGGATGTGATCTATTCTGGAGAATGTTCCGTGTGCACTTGAGAAAAAGGTGAAGTTGATTGTTTTGGGGTGAAATGTCCTATAAATATCAATTAGGTCTAGCTGGTCCATTGTGTCATTTAAGGTTTGTGTTTCCTTGTTAATTTTCTGTTTAGTTGATCTATCCATAGTTGTGAGTGGGGTATTAAAGTCTCCCACTATTATTGTGTTACTATTAATTTCCTCTTTCATACTCGTTAGTGTTTGCCGTACATATTGCGGTGCTCCTATGTTGGGTGCATATATATTTATAATTGTTATATCTTCTTCTTGGATTGATCCTTTGATCATTATGTAGTGTCCTTCTTTGTCTCTTTTCACATCCTTTATTTGAAAGTCTATTTTATCTGATATGAGTATTGCGACTCCTGCTTTCTTTTGGTCTCCGTTTGCATGAAATATTTTTTTCCAGCCCTTCACTTTTAGTCTGTATGTGTCTCTTGTTTTGAGGTGGGTGTCCTGTAGACAGCATATATAGGGGTCTTGTTTTTGTATCCATTCAGCCAATCTTTGTCTTTTGGTTGGGGCATTCAACCCATTTACATTTAAGGTAATTATTGATAGGTGTGGTCCCGTTGCCATTTACTTTGTTGTTTTGGGTTCACGTTTATACAACCTTTCTGCATTTCCTGTCTAGAGAAGATCCTTTAGCATTTGTTGAAGAGCTGGTTTGGTGGTGCTGAATTCTCTCAGCTTTTGCTTGTCTGTAAAGCTTTTGAATTCTCCTTCATATCTGAATGAGATCCTTGCTGGATACAGTAATCTAGGTTGTAGGTTATTCTCTTTCATTACTTTCAGTACGTCCTGCCATTCCCTTCTGGCCTGGAGGGTTTCTATTGATAGATCAGCTGTTATCCTTATGGGAATCCCTTTGTGTGTTATTTGTTGTTTTTCCCTTGCTGCTTTTAATATTTGTTCTTTGTGTTTGATCTTTGTTAATTTGATTAATATGTGTCTTGGGGTGTTTCACCTTGGGTTTATCCTGTTTGGGACTCTCTGGGTTTCTTGGACTTGGGTGGCTATTTCCTTCCCCATTTTAGGGAAGTTTTCAGCTATTATCTCCTCGAGTATTTTCTCATGGCCTTTCTTTTTGTCTTCTTCTTCTGGAACTCCTATGATTCGAATGTTGGGGCGTTTCACAGTGTCCCATAGGTCCCTGAGGTTGTCCTCATTTCTTTTGATCCTTTTTTCTTTTTTCCTCTCTGCTTCATTTATTTCCACTATTTTATCTTCTACCTCACTTATCCTATCTTCTGCCTCCGTTATTCTACTCTTGATTCCCTCCAAAGTGTTTTTGATCTCATTCATTGCATTATTCATTTTTAATTGACTCTTTTTTATTTCTTCTAGGTCTTTATTAAACAGTTCTTGCATCTTTTCAATCTTTGTTTCCAGGCTATTTATCTGTAACTCCATTTTGTTTTCAAGATTTTGGATCATTTTTATTATCATTATTCTAAATTCTTTTTCAGGTAGATTCCCTATCTCCTCCTCTTTTGTTTGACTTGGTGGGCATTTTTCATGTTCCTTTACCTGTTGGGTATTTCTTTGCCTTTTCATCTTGTTTAGATTGCTGTATCTGGAGTGGGCTTTCTGTATTCTGGAGGTCTGTGGTTCCTTTTTGTTGTGGAGGATTAACCCAGTGGGTGGGGTTAGACGATTGGCTTGTCAAGATTTCCTGGTTAGGGAAGCGTGCGTCAGTGTTCTGGTGCGTGGAACTTGATTTCTTCTCTTTGGAGAGCAATGGAGTGCCCAGTAATGAGTTTTGAGATGGGTCTATGTGTTAGGTGTGACCTTGGGCAGCCTGTATGTTGATGTTCAGGGCTATGTTCCTGCGTTGCTGGAGAATTTGCGTGGTATGTCTTGCTCTAAAACTTATTGGCTCTTGGGTGGTGGTTGGTTTCAGTGTAGGTGTGAAGGCTTTTGGACAGTCACTTATTACTTAAAGTTCCATGTAGTCAGGAGTTTTCTGGTGTTCTCAGGTTTTGGGCTTAAGTCTCCTGCCTCTGGATTTCAGTTTTATTCTTCCTGTAGTCTCAGGACTTCTCCAACTATACAGCACTGATAAGAAAACTTCTAGGTTAATGGCTAAAAGATTCTCCCCCGTTAGGGACACCCAGAGAGGTTCACAGAGTTACATGAAGAAGAGGAGAGGGAGGAGGGAGATAGAGATGAGCAGGAGGAGAAAAAGGGGGACTCAAGAGGGGAGAGACAGATCTACGCAGCTGTCTGTTCCCAGAGTGTTCTCCGTAGCCCAGTCACCTACAAAGATTCATAGAATTGGATTGGGAAGAGAAGGGGAAAGGAGGAAATAGAGGTGTTCTGAGGTAGAAAACAGAGAGTCAAGATTGGGAGAGAATAATCTTCGGTTTAAAAATAGGGCTTCTCTTCTTCTTTTTTTTTTTTTTGTAAGGTTATAGTGTATTGAAAATGAAAATTAAGGAGTAGTAGAGGAGTACTAGAGGACTTTAAAAGAAATAAGAGAAAAAGAAAAATAGAAAATAGAAGAGAAGAAGGAAAGAAAAAAAAAGAAGAAAAAAGAAAAAAAAAAGAAAGAAAAAGAAAAAAAAAAAAAAGAAAGAAAGAAAAAAAAAAATTTTTTTTTTCCCCCCCTAATTAAAAAATCGTAGAAGTCTATGGAAATGAAAGTTAAGGAGTAATGGGGGAGTAATAGGGGATTTTAAAGGAAAATAAAAGAGAAAAAATAAAAAATAAAAAAAGGAAAAAAAAAGAAAAAAAAAAAGAGAAAAATGTAAAATTGTATCTAGGAGTTTCTCTGGAGCTGTTGCGGTCACTGTGGGTTCCGCTCAGTTTCAGATAGCTCCTCGTTCCAGCTTACGCTTCTCGATATCTACAGGCCTCTTCCGGTGTAGTCAACGTTTCCTAGAGGGATTTTAATCTGTTGCACCAGTCACTTCTGAAGCGGTTCCCTTTGTTTATTTGGCTTCTGTTTGCCGGTCTCTTCAGAGCCTCATTTCCGCCCTGACACAGGCGGGCGGAGGTGGACTCTTACTCAGGTAGCTAGTTCCGTCGCGCTGCCGGGAGGGGCTGGCGCTATGGGAACGGGCTTGGGCTGCGGGGTCGGGCTGGCGCTGCCGGGAGGGGCTGACGCTGCTTTCTCCGTCTGCGCTGCTCAGGCTCCCGGCTGCTCTATATGGAGCGCGCCCCGCGCTGCGCAAGGCTCCAGCCCTTGGGTGTTCCACAAAAGCGCGGAGCGAAAAGCTGCGCCTGCTCTCTGTGCCTTTCCCGTCAGAGCGGTCCAGGCAGCCAGGGGCTTGGTGGGTGCACTCTCCCCAAGTGTGGCGCGCCCCCTCCCTTCCACGGACCCAGTTTCAGTTTCCTCTGGCGCCAGTCGGGTGCGCGCGCCTTCTGCCCTCCGCGTCCCCAGCCCCAGTCCCCACCCGCGCTGGTCGGGTGCCTGCGCCCTGTGTCTCGCCGCGACCTTCCCCTACCCCCTGCCTCCTGCCTCCGGCGGGGCTGGGCCGGTCCGCAGCCTGCGAGCTCCTCTCTGGACCCTCTCGGTCTCTTTGTTCTGCGAGCGGCCGGCAGTGTGTTTGGGCCGGTTAATTTACTCTCTCTCTTTTGGTCTCCCACAGTTCAAGTTGGCAACTCACAGAAGCTCCCTCGGATTGTCCTCAGGGCTCTCAGGCCTGGACCCTACCCCAAGCAATGCCGCCTAAGAGTTCCCGGGACGGATCTCCGTCCTTAGCTCTTTTGTCTCACTTTTTATCTTTTATATTTTGTCCTACCTCCTTTCGAAGACAATGGGCTGCTTTTCTGGGCGCCTGATGACCTCAGCTAGCGATCAGAAGTTGTTTCGCGAAGTTTGCTCTGTGTTCAGTTATTCTTTTGATGAATTTGTAGGAGAGAAAGTGATCTCCCCGTCCTACTCCTCCGCCATCTTGGCTCCTCCCTCCTGTCAGTTTAACTTAAGGGCGGGGGAAGGAACAAGCAAAGGAGAATGAATAAGATTAAATTTCAAGAGACTTTGCTGAGAAAGCCGATAAACATGGTGCCCACAGTTGTTTTTTTGGAAGAAAAGAAAACAACCTTTCTCTTTGCATGTTCATGTAGAGGATAACATTCCCATTAGAATGTCTGTAAACCTCATGAGGTTACTCTTGGTCATCCTTGGATAGGTTATGCATGCTACAGATAATATGATGTATTCCTGCCTCAGCATTGCTCCTAAAATATGCAGCTACTAAATCAAGTAGCTAATTGATTCTCTCTGGAGGAGTGTTGAGACTGGTAATAGAGCAAGTAAATACTACAATATTCCTGATAAATACTATGATAGAAGCAAAGATCCTTGGAACCAGTAAATGTTGAAAGTGAGTTTTAGAGAATGACTCTGTGGTTCATCTTTGGAAGAGGGAGAGGAGGAGCATTTTATTCTTTCCCTTTTCAAAAGACGTATTTGGCTGCACTGGGTCTAGTTGTGGCAGGTGGGATCTTGCGTTTCGGCACTTGGACTCTAGTTCCCTGACCAGGGATGGAACCTGGACCCCCTGCTTGGGAGCTCAAATCTTAGCCCCTGGACCCCCAGGGAAGGCCAGGAGGAGGAGCATCTTGAAGAGATAGAAGGTGCGTCGGGGGAAGAGGAGGAGGGGCTCCCGTTTATTTGCTTTCTGAATTATATGTTTAAGTTCAGAGAATCTATTGCATGATTCTCAGTTCAGTTTAGAAATAGGTTAACTGGGTACATTCGAAATGGTTTTTCCTGTTTTACAGGATGACCTCACACCACTATTATTGGCCATAAGTGAAAGGAAACAGCAAATGGTGGAATTTTTAGTAAAGAAAGAAGCAAATGTACACGCGGTTGATAAGATGAAAAGGTACAGTTGTTCTTTTTCTTTTGAAAAACCTTAGTGCTGTTCTTGGGTGCTAACATCAAGATAAAGATTAAATTAATAAGGTTTCATTTGTGATCAACACTTCATCAGTTAGGTAGAAAACCAATTATTCTGACTGGGAGTCGTGAAAAACTATATAGCAGAGATATATAGCAGGATTCATATTCCTTTATAATACTGAGTGATGTCATATGCAACCTGTTCTTTTTTCTGGTTGATCTTGTAGGAGCTGAGGGATTTCATACTAGTTTCATTAGCTTTATACAATATGGATTCTGCTTTTTAGTTTACCTTATGACAGTATCGAATTTCTTAATTCTTTTATAATGATTGTTTAACCTCTACTTCGTGTATATTTTTCCTTAAAAGATGCATACTAAACATAAAGGACTTGATTTTGTCTTTTGGGTGACTCTTTGCTTTCAATTACTTTCTTTGAAAAATACTCATGTTATTAGATTGCAGAAGAGTCCTTCACAGTTTAGTGACTGAACAACAACAAAAAGTGGTTAGTAATCACTGTCACCAGATACTGTGGGCTCATCAGTTTTTATCTTTTTTTATTTCTAGTACATTTTGATGTTTTCATTCTAAATGAAGGTAGAAGGAAGAATGATAGGTTTAATTGGATAAACAGTTGCTTCAACAAAGATAAGTCAGAGGTGGATGATACAGATGAAAATGATGGGCTTTAGATTCAGACTGGGTTCAGCTCCTAGCTTTCCTCCCTGTTAGGGTTGTGACCTTGGGCACATTACTTATCATCAGCAAATAAGTTTCCTGATACAAAAGGGCAAATAGTAATGCGTCCTTCAAAGGTGGCTGTGCGTAGACATAGTATTTCATTTAGTGAAGAGCACATGCTTGTCCCCATCATTAAGTGCCACGGTGACTATTTTTATTTCCATTATTGTTAATATTTTTGTTTTAAGCCAGCAAATAGCCTTTGCTTAACCCACCCTCTAGCTGACTTTGAAGCATAATATATCAGACTAAGGAGGAAATGGGGGATTCGTTCCTTAAATAGTCACCTGCCTCAGATAAGTGACCTCAGCACAGTTTCTTGTCCGTCAAGGACTTTGATATTATTTTTGAAAAGCATCTATTTATTTGACTGCGTGTGGTCTTAGTCGTGGGAACTCTCAGTTACAGCATGTGGGATGAAGTTCCCTGTCCAGGGATGGAACCTGGGCCCCCTGCCTTGGGAGCCTGGAGTCATAGCCCCTGGTCCACCAGGGAAGTCCCCATCAGGGACTTTTGAAATAGTAAGTGCTGCTATGTGCCATCCCAGTGGGACAGGAGGCTGCTTTTCCGTCGCTTCATTTTAGCCTTGGAGGTCATTTACAAGGATGTACACTTGAGCGTGTAAATGGTCAGTTCTTCATGGGAGGGCAAGATGTTACCTTGGTAAAGCACATCAAACGAGCTGTTTCTGTGAGTTCACTCAGCTTCCTGAGGGTGACGTCGTCTCTCTGTTGTTGTAGAACCGCCCTCATCCTTGCTGTCAGTTACGAGTCTATGAGTGTCGTCAGCCTTCTCCTGCAGCGAGGTGCTGACGTCTTTTCTCAAGATGTCTTTGGACGGACTGCAGAAGAATATGCTGCTCTGAGTGGTTTTAATATGTAAGTGTCCACATTAAAACGCCCGTGATCACTAAACTGCCGCCAAAAAGAATTTTCACTGTCACTTGTTACATGACCAGTGAGAGTTTTCTGTTCGGTGCAGGCAGCTTCTATCCTGTGGGGGCACCTTTCCTTGGGTCATAGGTTCCCTGTCGTCCTTCCCAGAGTAGTGGGTGTCAGCTTGCCTGAGATTCCATAGTTACATGGAGGGTTGGCCCCCTCATGGGGTCTGTTTCCTGCAACAATGAAAATCTTCCAAAGGATTTATCTGCCTCAACCGTAAATGTTTTCTGAGTCTGTCTCACAAGGAACCCATTCACCAGAACTCCTTAAATCTCAAGTAAGTTAGTTCAGAGAGGAATTGAGAGAGGTAAGCCCTGCCTGGGACTTGCCAGTATCCACTGTAAGAGTAGGGTTATGTCTTCCACGTGCATCAGAGATGAACATGGAGATTAAGCATCATTGTCAGAAGGATCTGCTGGTTGAGAGTTTGAGCAGGTAGAGAAGGGAGAGTAGTGGTCCAGGCCAGGTCTTGATTGTGATTAGTTTTCTGTGCTTGGTGTGATTAGCTGCAATAATGGGGGATAGTTATGTTACCTAATGTAGTGAGTTCATATTTTATAAATAAATGTAGGTACAAATTACATCAGAGCTGAGATTCCCTAAATTACAAAGCACAGAGAACACTAATCACCATAATTAATAACAGTTTCCTGAAACCCTTGAATGCTAAACATATAAGAAAACACACATTGGTTTTACTTGGAATTCCAAAGTAGTTCCAACAATAACGATCAAGAGCAAATTATTCCATTCTTTGACTGTTTCTGCAAGCATTTTGGGGATATATTATCTCATTACCTCCTCTTAATCCCCTTGTGAAATAAGGCAGTAAGATCCCAGTTGTGGAGAGGATGACTTTGAACTCAAGAGAAGCAATTCTCTCGGAACAAAGAGCAGTTGGTTACAGAGCTAGGATTTGCGAGTTGGAAAGAGTTTTCATATGCCAAGCTAAATCTAGTTAATCTGCTGAGCTCTATTGCCCTCAGTTCATGACTACTTCATCTTCCTTTTCTTTCTCCTTTAAATACATGCTAAGTAAAACTTGGTAGAACTTAGAAACTTGAAATGTATGGGACAATTGTAGTTTTGATATTATCGCTGACATTGTCTGAAATAATCTAAGAATTTAACATAGTTGGTAGTTTTTTTTCCTATTAGTGTTAAAATATTATTTATCACATTTTTAACACATAGCATTTGCCAACTGATCTCTGAATATAAAGAAAAGAGGCCGAAAACTCCTCCCGAAAAGAGCAACCCAGGTACGTCATCTGATAATAATGAATTACTCTTGGTGATTCTACCATAGATAAAGTAGGAGTGAGGAAATTTCAATAATCAAAGAACTATGATAAAATTAGTGTAAATTGCATGTGTGTTGTTAAATGAATTTCTTAATAGTCTAGTCTTCAGAATTGTTAAAGAAGTTAATTGTAGGTAATTTAACATCAGAGACAGTATTGTCTGAGAAGCATTCCATGTGTTTAATTACAGCCCCTAAAATCCTGTATTAGATTTTTATGTACATTACAAAAAGTGTTTAAGTTAGTATGATATATATTTCATCTGTAATCCTATTATAGCAAATTGACTTCTTGTAAAAGTGGAGCTTTAATTTTTACAAATAGTTTGCATTTAGTGAATGAGTAGTTATTACTTACTGTGTAGTGATTGGTCTCATTAAAAAAGTTATCATCGTTTAAACTGGGAACCTCAACAGTCCCTTCCTGGTAGGATAAGAAGTGATAAACAAGAAGAGCTGCAGTGCTGAACCAGTGTGCAGCATACCAGGAAGAGATTACTTTCGGAAGATACCTTCCAATAGTACAGATCAGAAAAGCGATGCCTAGTTGAGAAGCACCGGTTATTTTGCCTATTGTATGAACAAGGTCTCTATTACCAATTTTATTCCTCACAGATCCAAAAAGAGTGAGATAGGTTGACTTCATTAGAAGCAGATGTTTTCTTCTGTGTGTTGGATACTTGTCATGATAGTATAGTTTTGTAAGAACACCATGTTCTGTTGCCATTATTTAAAAGATGATCATAATAGATTTTCAAATAGATCAACTTGGGACTCTGCAGATTCTAATAAAAGAACCAACACACTTCACATGAGCAAAAACACCACCATGTCCCCTCGATGTGACATCCAGCACATTGTACAAGCTGTCTGAGAACACCTTTAAACCTAGTTCACCTCTGTCTAATCAAAGGGGGCTTCCCAGGGGGCTCAGCAGTAAGGAATCCGCCTGCCAATGCCAGAGGTACAGGTTCCAGCCCTGGATCGGGAAGAGCTCCTGGAGAAGGAAATGGCAACCCACTCCAGTATTCTTGCCTGGGGAGTCCCATGGACAGAAGAGCCTGGTGAGCTACAGTCCATCGGGTCACAGAGAGGCAGACACGACTCAGTGACTGAACAGCAACAACATCCACCAAAGAACTTCTCTAGGTTGGTTTTACACGTTAGAGGAGATACAGAGATGACATAGAGTCTTGGTCTTCAGCATGCTCAGAATAGAATAGAGTTGTCCCTGGTTAATTTCTATAGTTTTTGAAACAGACTTTTCAAAGAAGACATTCTTATTTATTTGTTCATTTGTTCACCAAAGAGATAACTTTCCAGTGTCTTTTGTGTCCTAAGCCTTGTTCTGGGTCACAGGGTGCAGACATGTAAACGTCACTGCCCCTGCCCTCCAGGCTCGAGGTTGCAGCGCTCCCCTCCCCGTGGAGTCACTGCACGTGAGTCATCCCTCCAGCATCAGATCATGACGACACACGTGAAACGTTGTCCAACAGCACCAGAGTCCATAGCTTCCTCTCTCCTTCCCTCCCTCCCCTTGTTCATCAGCTTAGGGTCTGATGACGAATGCCTTCCAAGCTGAAAAAGCATGATTTCTACCAACCTTTGCCATATAATGGGGAGGATTGATGTAATGATAGCCCTCAGTAGAACACAGCACTGTTTGGACCATCCTGCTCTAGGTGGTCCAGATACTCTTGAACAATGGAAGGTGATAGTCTCAAGAGATTATCCTTTTCACATTTATTAGTATGTACACATAGATATTTAAAACATTAAAAATGCTCAGCCTCCGTGTACCCTGCAGCATGCTCACCACTACAAGTCCAGTCCCCATCCTCACCACCCAGTTGACCCCCTTTACCCATTTACCCTCCCCCACCTCCCTGTCAAGAGATTATCCTTGCTAAACCTGGAATCACTACATCTTTCATACTTCTCTTGCATTTGGAAAGAGGGCCAGGAAGACTTTGTTTCCTATGTTTTACCACGCTCTGAAGTTCAGCGCCTCTAGACCATGCTTCCTTGTGATAGGGCATTTTCATCCTGAACTGAAGAGCCAGAGAATTTGTGTTATGTCCCAGCAAGACACCTGTAGGCTCTGTTCACTGCTCCAGGGAATGGAAGTCCAGAAATCCTGTGCTGTTCAAGTGTGCTATTGTCAGTTTATAGTACTGATTCTATTAACGGTGTAGTATCATTTTCTGTCAGTCTCCTAGAGGTTGGTTAGGATTATGGTCCTTGTATCAACAGTTCTTTCTTTTTCTGTTCTGCCTTTGATGACCATAAAGGAGAGGAGTGGTTCTCAGGCATTAATGGCCCATGAGTATAGTACAATCACTATTCCCTCTAGTGTGGTCTCCAGGTGTGGTTCCAAAGGAATACTTTTAAACAAAACATCAGTCTTGAGGTTTTAATAGTCTGTATTTTTCTTTTGTTGATTTAAAATGTGTCTTCCTTTTTTCTTTAATAGTGGATACGAGTTCTGAAGAAGACTCTTTAAGCAGGTAGGATTTGATGGATTCTTAAAACTTGTATGTGTTACTAGGAGAACACAGAGAGAAGAGAAGCTACTGTTTGTTGAGCGTCCTGCTCTGGGTCAGAGACTTCATCATGTGCGCAACGTCTGTGACCTCATGGAGTCATCAGAGCAGCGTTGTAAATCACTGTGTCCTGCTTTGCTTAATTAGGCAACTGTGGTTCGGGAGGTTGATGAATTGACCCATGATTCCATGGTTAAAATGAGTTGACCTGTGATTTGACAGCTGGCCTGCCTGACTCCAACATCCACTCTCGTGTCCCTCAGCAGAAATTGAGAAGTACCCGGGTAGCATATAAGTGAAACATATAAATTAGTTCTTTGACTTGTGTCCATTTTCAGTTTTAGACATTGCCGGGGACTCCTATATCCCCTTTACAGTAAAGGGAGGAATGGGGCCTTCTCCATAAGTGATTCCCCTGCTGAAGGACGAAGACTGCCATTTTTGATGGACAGAGATTAGTCTCTGAACCAGGGACAGACAATGGAGAAGGAACAGCATATCCTTCTGCTTTAAGTCGTCAGGTTTATTCCACTTTGGGCAAACAAAAGTTATGTCAGTCCATCAATTAGATTTTCAGTTCAGCTATTAGGACTTGGTGAAAACATATTATTTTCAGGCTCTGCCAATATATTGGCTGTCAGTCTTTGTTAATGGAAACTAAGAATGAGGCTTACCTAGATATGTCATAGGTTGGGAGAGATGGAAGCAGAAATGGGTAACTAACATCTTTTTTGGAGACTTCTCTGGGGGTGCAGTGGTTAAGATGGTTAATAAGACTTCTTCCAATGCCGGTGGTGTGCGTTCAATCTCCAGTCAGAGGAACTGAGATCCCACATGCCTTGGGGTCAAAGAGCCAAAACATAAGACAGAAGCAACATGGCAACAAATTCAATAAAGACTTTAAAAATGGTCCACATCAAAATATCTAAAAAAAAAATGTTTGAAAACAGAGGCCAAATTTTAATTATGTCAAGAAACTTCGTTTACTGCATAGATAGCCAGACGTTCACTTGCTTTTTTTTTCTTCATTTAAAGAAATGAACTCACTCATTTTTGTTGTATGTTTATGCTCTAAAGGTTTTCCAACAAACCTGGTGCTGACTCATGGCCTCCGTCAGATGATGAAGTCTTAGATTTTGAGACCAAGGTACAGTGCACTCTTGTGAAATCAGTTTCCGTACTCTGAATTTATCTTCATGTAGTATTTACTCTTAAATTCAGCAATGGTGTCCCTCTCACTGTTTTATGTTTATAATGGAACGTTCTTCAGAGCAAACTATTTTATAGAAATATGACTGGTGTTTTTTTTGTTCATTTTTAACTTTGATGAATAATGAAAGTGGGGTGAAGAAAACAACGGGCTGGAAAATAGAGTGACAGGAAAATTATATTGGAAAAGCTTTCCCACAATGAAGGAACTATGTATTTTGGTCAAGGATAAAGACTCTTACTGTGAATTTTAAACCATAAGGACATGACTTTTGCAATACTCACAGTGCAATACTCAGACAGTCAAGAATCTGCCTACAATGGTGGAGACCTGGGTTCGATCCCTGGGTTGGGAAGATCCCCTGGAGAACAGCTGCCCACTCCAGTGTTCTGGCTTGGAGAATTCCATGGACCGTAGAGTCCATGGAGTTGCAAAGATTCGGACACGACTGATCGACTTTCCCTTCATAGAAGCAGAGACTTTTAATAACCGTGAGATAAAACTGCAACTCGGGATTTTTTTTTCTATTGTATTTTTAAAAAGACCTACCCCGTGTCCTGTGTCACATGCTAAGCCTTCAGATTTCAGACGTTTTGTGTTATTGTGATTTAAGTGTTCATCTTAGAGCCCCGTGTCAGTGTAAGCTAGTGGGGTTCAGGAAACAGTTGTGCATCTCCTGGAGCATGTAGCATAGGTCTCGAGTGTAAGAACTGTGTTAATAGTTATTGAATGTGAATAAATGAAGAGACAAACGGTATCCTATGTAATGTTACAGGTAATATAGTTCAGTTGCATTAGGTCCTAATTTTTGACTTTTTCGCCCCATCTTGTGTTCCATTAAATGTTTCTTTTCAAGCCATACATTCTCCCCAGAATTTTGATTACCAATTCTTTTTCCCAGTGAATAGTTAGGAATATTTCTTAATCAATTTTTCTCTCTCTCATGGAATACTTTACAACATTCAGGTAGTGACAGATGACCATGTGTGGCTAATCAAATGACACTTTTTATAGTGGCAAAATTGAACTCTAATACGGTAGTATTTATAAACAAAAAGTTTTGGAGTAATACAGATTGCTATGTTAGGGATATATTATGAACAAAAGCCTCTGTCTTAAGTATATGTTTTATAGACAACATATGTTGATATTTTCATAAAATTTGCAGAACAATATAGATGCGTAATTTATATATTAATAAAAGCATACAAAACAGAGGCTTTGTTCATAGTATATCCTTAAGAATACTGATGTATTACTGATCTATTGTATATACATTTTAAGTGTACGTGTTTTTCCACAAGCCTTATTATGCTTATTTTATTCCCTTAAGTTTGTACTTGACTAGGAATGTCTCTCTCTGCTTTCTTTTCCTCCCCCACCTTTTTTGCTTTTTTTTACTGTTAACCTAATTTTTCCTTGCAGAATACTTTCCTTCAGTGTCTATTCTTTAAGTCCATCTCTCTCTGCCTCTGTTGTGAACATTTTTGATCATGGCTTTCTGTTTAGTGTGTTTGTGGCTTTCATTCATGATCATTTCCCTACAGGTTTACTCTTGCTCTTTCTCCCTTTTTCTTCGAAGGAGCCGAATTGAAACAATCATTTGCCTTTAGCTGTTCAACAAACAGAATAGAAGTAGCTTATCCTGTTTGTACTTGTAACCTATCTAAATAAGGTTCTACTAAAATCTAAACTTTCATATTTCCCTTCCCAAGTGATAATTCATGCATGTAGAAATCAGGCAAGCAAATTTCAGAATATAGCGATTAATTTAAATGTCTTAGTTCTTCAGTAGTGCTCTAAACTCCCAGGGATAATTTTTTTTTTTCTAGAACATTTTGGTAGAGAAAATAATCTGGTGGGTGTCATAGTATTTGTAGAGCAGTCAATTGGGGTAAGGAGAGGAACATCTGGGGTTTCTGATGTCATCTGTCATAATGCTTACCCCATGAGAAGGTTCAGTTGAGTCGCTCAGTCGTATCTGACTCTTTGCGACCCCATGAATCGCAGCATGCCAGGCCTCCCTGACCATCACCAACTCCTGGAATTTACTCAAATTCACGTCCATCGAGTCAGTGATGCCATCCAACCATCTCATCTTCTGTTGTCCCCTTCTCCTCCTGCCCCCGATCTTTCCCAGCATCAGGGTCTTTTCCAGTGAGTCAAGTCTTCGCATGAGGTGGCCAAAGTATTGGAGTTTCAGCTTCAGCATCAGTCCTTCCAATGAAAACCCATGACTGATCTCCTTTAGGATGGGCTGGTTGGATCTCCTCGCAGTCCAAGGGACTCTCAAGAGTCTTCTCCAACATCACAGTTCAAAAGCATCAATTTTTCGGTGCTCAGCTTTCTTCACAGTCCACCTCTCACATCCATACATGACCACTGGAAAGACCATAGCCTTGACTTAGATGGCTCGTAAAGGAATGTCTCTGCTTTTATATGCTATCTAGGTTGGTCATAACTTTCCTTCCAAGGAGTAAGCGTCTTTTCATTTCATGGCTGCAATCAGCATCTGCAGTGATTTTGGAGACCAGAAAAATAAAGTCTGACACTGCTCCCACTGTTTCCCCATCTATTTACCATGAAGTGATGGGACCAGATGCCATGATCTTAGTTTTCTGAATTTTTGCACTCTCCTCTTTTACTTTCATCAAGAGGCTTTTTAGTTCCTCTTCACTTTCTGTAAGAAGGGTGGTGTCATCTGCATATCTGAGGTTATTGATATTTCTTCCAGCAATCTTGAGTCCAGCTTGTGCTTCTTCCAGCCCAGCATTTCTCATGATATACTCTGCATTTAAGTTCAATAAGCAGGGTGACAGTGTACAGTCTTGATGTACTCCTTTTCCTATTTGGAACCAGTCTGTTGTTCCATGTCCAGTTCTAACTGTTGCTTCCTGACCTGTGTATAGGTTTCTCAAGAGGTAGGTCAGGTGGTCTGGTATTCCCATCTCTTTCAGAATATTCCACAGTTTATTGTGATCCACACAGTCAAAGGCTTTGGCATAGTCAATAAAGCAGAAATAGATGTTTTTTCTGGAACTCTCTTGCTTTTTCTATGATCCAGCCGATGTTGGCAATTTGATCTCTGGTTCCTCTGCCTTTTCTAAAACCAGCTTGAACATCTGGAAGTTCACCGTTCACGTATTGCTGAAGCCTTGCTTGGAGAATTTTGAGCATTACTTTATTAGTGTGTGAGATGAGTGCAATTGTGCGGTTGTTTGAGCATTCTTTGGGATTGGAATGAAAACTGACCTTTTGCAGTCCTGTGGCCACTGCTGAGTTGTCCAAATTTGCTGGCATATTGAGTGCGGCCCTTTCACAGCATCATCTTTCAGGATTTGAAATAGGTCAAGTGCAATTCCATCACCTCCACTAGCTTTGTTCATAGTGATGCTTTCTAAGGCCCACCTGACTTCACATTCCAGGATGTCTGTCTCTAGGTGAGAAATCACACCATCGTGATTATCTGGGTCGTGAAGATCTTTTCTGTACATTCCTTCTGTGTATTCTTGCCACCTCTTCTGAATATCTTCTGCTTCTGTTAGGTCCATACCATTTCTGTCCTTTATGGAACCCATCTTTGCATGAAATGTTCCCTTGGTTTCTCTAATTTTGTTGAAGAGATCTCTAGTCTTTCCCATTCTGTTGTTTTCCTCTATTTCTTTGCATTGATCGCTGAGGAAGGCTTTCTTATTTCTCCTTGCTATTCTTTGGAACTCTGCATTCAAATAGGACTATCTTTCCTTTTCTCCTTTGCTTTTCGCTTCTCTTCTTTTCACAGCTATTTGTAAGGCCTCCTCAGACAGCCATTTTTCTTTTTTGCATTTCTTTCCTATGGGGATGGTCTTGATCCCTGTCTCCTGTACAAGTAGTCTGCTATCCATGGTTCATCAGGCACTCTGTCTATCAGATCTAGTCCCTTAAGTCTATTTCTCACTTCCACTGTATAGTCATACGGGATTTGATTTAGGTGATACCTGAGTGGCCTAGTGGTTTTCCCTACTTTCTCCAATTTAAGTCTGAATTTGGCCATAAGGAGTTCATGATCTGAGCCACAGTTAGCTGCCGGTCTTGTTTTTGCTGACTGTGTAGAGATTCTCCATCTTTGGCTGCAAAGAATATAATCAGTCTGATTTTGGTGTTGACCATCTGATGATGTCCATGTGTGGAGTCTTCTCTTGTGTTGTTGGAAGAGGGTGTTTGCTATAACCAGTGTGTTCTCTTGGCAAAACTCTATTAGCCTTTGCCCCGCTTCATTCTGTACCTCAAGGCCAAATTTGCCTGTTACTCCAGGTGTTTCTTGACTTCCTACTTTTGGATTCCAATCCCCTATAATGAAAAGGACGTCTTTTTTGGGAGTTAGTTCTAAAAGGTCTTGTAGGTCTTCATAGAACCATTCAACTTCAGCATTTCAGCGTTACTGGTTGGGGCATAGGCTTGGATTACCATGATATTAAATGGTTTGCCTTGGAAACAAACAGAGATCATTCTGTCATTTTTGAGATTGCATCCAAGTCCTGCATTTGGGACTCTTTTGTTGACCATGATGGCCACTCCATTTCTTCTAAGGGATTCCTGCCCACAGTAGTAGACAGAATGGTCATCTGAGTTAAATTCACCCATTCCCGTCCATTTTAGTTTGCTGATTCCTAGAATGTCAACATTCACTTTTGCCATCTCCTGTTTGACCACTTCCAATTTGCCTTGATTCATGGACCTAACATTCCATGGACCTAACAAAACATGCAGTATTGTTCTTTACGGCATCGGACCTTGCTTCTATCACCAGTCACATCCACAACTGGCTCTTGTTTTGCTTTGGCTCCATCCCTTCATTCTTTCTGGAGTTATTTCTCCACTGATCTCCAGTAACAGATTGGGCACCTATTGACCTGGGGAGTTCGTCTTTCAGTATCCTATCATTTTGCCTTTTCATACTGTTCGTGGGGTTCTCAAGGCAAGAATACTGAAGTGGCTTGCCATTTCCTTCTCCAGTGGACCACATACTGTCAGACGTCTCCACCATGACCCATCCTTCTTGGGTGGCCCCACACGGCATGGCTCAGTTTCATTGAGTTAAACAATGGTCCTGTGATCAGATTGGCTAGTTTTCTGTGATTATGGTTTCAGTGTGCCTGCAGGTTAGTCGGTGGCCGAACTGGGATCTGAATCCACATCTGAATGACTCCAGAGCCTGTGCTCTTTGTGTTAGATCATATAGTAATGGGGGGTGGGGGATTATAATTCTTTTATTCAAGTTGATACTTGTTATGCTTCAAGCTCTTATTTTCTTCTCCAGCATGTCCCGAAACCAAACTTAGCAAAGCTACTGAAGGCTTTTCAGCAATCCAAGAGAAACGGTAAGTTATTTGAAGACTGTCCTCCTGGTGTTATTCAGTGATTTACAATTACACAGGTTCTCATGTACTCTCCCCTGTTTTTACTGTATTAGAAGCAGAATGTGGCAATGCTCTGAATTCACCTGCCACTATTTTAAAATCATAGTGTTTTATATTTGGAAACTATATATACCTGCATACCCACTCCAACTTATCTTAGCTTTTCTCCAGATATAGGAGGGATGAAAACTAAAACAAAAGAAATTTGAGTAACTCAGTAATTTGGTTTAATTTATACACTGAGCTACACTGTTTGAAATGTGGGAGTAGGAGTGATAAAATTTCTCAATTTGTGTCATTGTTTGCTGTTTAAAAAAAGATTGAAAATATGTTTGCCTCACTAGATTGGGAACGAAAACAGAAAGTATGCCTATTTTACTGGTTTTTTTTTTTTTTTTTTACCAGTGTATTGCCATGTACTGTTCTTTGCATAAAGATTTTGTACCACACAGCAATTGAACAAAAGGATGATCAATTGTAAAAATGATTTTATTTATTATAGCAAAAATATTGTGGTGCTTTTGGGTAAATCAGTAGATTCCTAATAAATTTATCATGGTAAACATCTTGAACTAGATAGATTAAAAATGAGGAGCAACGCATGATAGCATGGAGGAAATACAATGTGGAGAGGCAGTAGTTTCAGTTACTCTGAATTAGTACTCTGATTGGACAGTAACTTGTTTGTTGTAGATGATATTAAAATTCATTAGTTCTAAGTTCCTCATGTTACAGATTAGGCAAATAAACCTCAGAGGGATTTTTTTTTTTTTAACTAGTTATCTATGACCTGTTTAACTAGTTTTTAAGCTAGTTGTGAGGATCATACCCAAAAAGATTTCCTACAACACAATTCAGTGGGCTTTCTAATGTAGCATATTGCTATCAGCCAGAGTGTATAAAAAAAGGAACATAGTAAAGTATTCTTGCCTGGAGAGTCCCATGGATAGAGGAGCCTATAGTCCTTGGGATCGCAAAGAGTGGGGCACAACTGAGTGACTAAGTACACATGCACAAAACGGAGTAAAAAATGAATTTAAATTGAAGAGCTTAGACTAACACTACCTCAGTCATTTACTAGCAAGTAACTCAGAATTGATGCTGAGTGACTCTTGAGAGTTGGAGAAGACTCTTGAGAGTCCCTTGGACTGCAAGGAGATCAAACCAGTCAACCTGAAGGAAATCAGTCTTTAATATTAATTGAAAGGACTGATGCTGAAGCTGAAGTTCCAAAAGTTTGGCCACCTGATATGAAGAACTGACTCATTGGAAAAGACTCTGATGCTGGGAAAGATTGAAGGCAGGAGGAGAAGGGAACGACAGAGAATGAGATGGTTGTATGGCATCACCAACTCAATGGACGTGAGTTTGAGCAAGCTCTGGGAGTTGCTGATGGACAGGGAAGCCTGGCATGCTACAGTACATGATGTAGCAAAGAGTTGGCCACAACTGAGTAACTGAAGTAAATTAAACTCAGTTTTGCAACTCTTCCCCAGTGGTTCTAGTGGTAAAGAATCTGCCTCACAAGACATGTGAGTTTGATACTTGGGTGATGAAGATTCCCTGCAGTAGGCAATGGAAACCCACTCCAATATTCTTGCCTGGAAAATTCTGTGGACAGAGGAACCTGGTGGGCTACAGTCCATGGGGCTGCAGAAACTCGGACATGACTGAGTGACCAAGTACACACAAACAGCTCAGCTTTGGTAAGCTTCAGCTCCCACATGTATAAAATTAGGATTATTCTATCTAACCAAGATACAGTCATCAAATCCTTCTAGCTTCTCAACAGTGGCTCATGGGGCCATAGGTGATCTGACTGCTACCCAATCTTCCAAATTCAAATTACATCCAACTGAATTCAGCTTCATTGGCTTTCTTTATATTGCTTGCACACATCCCATTATATTCTGCCCAAGCACCTATCAATTTAAGCTTTTCTCTGCCTGAATCTTGTTTTAATCTGGGTGTAGCTGACTTCATGTTTGGGGTTAATTTCTTAGCTCTACTTTAAATTTTGTCTCCTCAGAGGACCCTTCCTATTCTACATGGTATGTAGCCTTTCTTCTTTCAATAAATATTAAATGAGTCCTGCTATAGACTGAATGATTGTGTCTCCTGACAACTTCATATATTGAAGCCTTTGCCAGTTAATTAGATCATGATGGTGGAGTCCTCATGATGGGATTAGTGGCCTTATTAGAGAAGGGAGTTAGCTCTCTCTGTCTCTCACTCAGCCATGTGAATCTGAGAAGGTGACTGTATAGGAGCCAAGAAGCAGGTCCTCATCAGACTCAGGATATGATACTCAAACTTTTCAGCCTCCATGACTTTTAAATAAATATTTGCTGTATTTTGTTGCAAACCAAGCTAACTAATACAGTGGCCATGACCCTAGTCCTAGCCAGATACTGTATACCAGATTCTTAAGCTGTTTTTCCTTTATACTTAAGGTATTTATTTACTTATCTATCCTGTAAATCTTTAAGGTTTTAACTTTCAAGAGGTGAGGATTTTGTTGGTCATCTTCATAGAAATGTCCACAGGGTTGTCTCATGCCTGGCATATTACAAATGACCAATATATGAATTGAACCAATAGATGATTTCACAAATACTTTTTGATCTAAGTATCTGTGTCAGTCACTAACAGTTGCTAGGCACACATTTCTAGTCATCAAGTTTGACAGGAAACAACATCTGTAAGGATCTATTCATTCAACAAATACTTTTTAAGCCCCAAACAAGTATCAGGTACTGTCCTATGGTAGATGCCAGGAATACAGTTGTGAATAAACATTAACTCCAGCCACATGGAAGAGATATCAAGGAGAAAATAACTAAGTTTTTCAAGTATACACTGAAAAACTGGTTATGATTGTATTTGATAAGTTTTTTGAACCACAATTAAAAATAAAATAATAAAAAGTTATAAGGTTAAATAATTCTATTTGAGATATGTTCTGTGAAAGAGAAGCACAGGGGTCTATGAAAATGCATAATGGGAGGGCTTGATCTGCTACTGGGAAGAGGAGAGGTCAAGGAGAGTGTACTAAAGAGTAACAGTTGCATTAAGAACAAAAGGTGCATAGCAATGTCCAGCTGTAGAGACATGTGAAAGTTCTAGGCACATGTCCTGATTTAAATAATTTTTTTTTTATTTGTTTGTTTTTTGGAAAACTTATTTATTTTTTATTTTCTTAATTAATTTTATTGGAGTATAGTCACTTTGCGGCTTCCCTGGTACCTCAGACGATAAAGAATCCACCTGCAATGCAGGAGACCTGGGTTGGGAAGATCCTCTGGAGGAAAGCTTGGCAACCCACGGAAATCTTCTTTCCTGGAGACTCCCCGTGGACAGAGGAGCCTGGCGGGCTATAGTCCATGGGGTTGCACGAGTCTGGCATGACTGAGTGACTAAGCACAGCACAGCACATAGTTGCTCTACAACGTGGTGCTAGATTTCACTGTAGAGTAAAATGAGGCAGCCGTAATGTACATATCCTCTCCCTTTCGGACTTCCTACCCCTTCAGGTCACCGCAGAGCATTAAGTAGAGTTAAGCTGTTGAAATGAGGCTAAACAAAGGCCAAAGCAGCAGTAGCAGAGATGGGAAAGGGCCTGAGACGAGTCTGAAGGGGCCCTTAGTCAGGGGGTCCTGTGGTGCTACCAGAGAAGTAACCCTGAGGCTCCCTGCTGCTGCTGCTTCATTGCTGTCTTGTCTGACTCTCTGTGACCCATGAGCTGCAGAGGAGCCACGAGACTCCTCTGTTTATGGGGATTCTCCACCAGGAATACTGGAATGGGTTGCCAGGCCCTCCTCCAGGGGCTCTTCCCAACCCAGGGATTAAACGCAGGTCTCGTGCATTGCAGGTGGATTCTTTACTGTCTGAGCCAAGAGGGATGCCCACGAGTCTCCCCCGGACCATGAAAACGCAGTGAATTCTATTTGGGGGACAGGACACTTTTCTGAAGGAAGACTTACTTATGGTGAATAGGAAGATTTTCATAAGCAGGGATGAACAGTACAAGCAGGATGGTAATGAAGAGATGGGGGAGGAGTGTGAGGCTCTTTGAGCTTGTGCAAAGCCTAGATATGCATCTATTATTAATAATGGACCCCTTTGGAGAGTCTAAAGTGTATGTGGTGGTACTTACTCAGTCGATTATGACTCTTGGCCACTCCACGGACTGTAGCCAGTCAGGCTCCTCTGTCCATGGACTTCTCCAGGCAAGAATACTGGAGTGGGTTGCTATTTTCTTCTCTAGGCTAATGTGTATACCCTCTTTCATCATAAGTTGGAGCATCCAGTCCAAATAATTTCCCTTCTTCCCCATTTTAATAACGTGGTTTTTCCAACACATAAGAGTTTGTTTCTCTTTAATTAAAAAGGAATTCAGTTCAGTTCAGTTGCTCAGTCATGTCTGATTTTTTGTGACCCCATGAACTGCAGCATGCCAGGCTTCCCTGTCCATCACCAACTCCCGGAGCTTGCTCAAACTCATGTCTATCAAGTCAGTGATGCCATCCAACCATCTCATCCTCTGTTGTCCCCTTCTCCTGCCTTCAATCTTTCCCAGCATCAGTGTCTGTTCAAATGAGCCAGTTATTGGCATCAGGCGGCCAAAGTATTGGAGCTTCAGCTTCAGCATCAGTCCTTCCAATGAATATTCAGGACTGATTTCCTTCAGGATTGACTTGTTTGATCTCCTTGCAGTCCAAGGGACTCTCAAGAGTCTTCTCCAACACCACAGCTCAAAAACATCAATTCTTTTGATTTGACTATAAAAAAGAATTATTGGAGCATAATTTATTTAAAATGTGTTAGATTCTGCTTTACAGCAAAGTGAATCAGTTATACCTATATACACATCCACTCTTTAAAGACTATTTTCCCATATAGATCATTACAGAGAACTAAAAAGAGTTCCCTGTGCCATACAGTAGATCCTCATTAGAATTTACTATCTGTTTTACATATAGTAGTCTTTAATTTAAAAAAAAAATTTCCTATGAGAAAGACTTCTGTGCATTGGTAATATATTTCCAAATGTCAAGACATTACCACAAGACTTTCATAAAGACAGTAAAAAGCTAAAGAATTTATCTCAAAACCTCCCTGCCAGGCTTTCCTTTTCCTTATTATTAATATCCGTAGAAAAACAGAAACCTTTCCTAAAAAGATTTCCCTAACAAAAAAAAAAAAAGCTTTGAAGAATGAGTGAGTCGAAATGAAGGAAAGAATAAGATAAGCAATTATTAGTAGGGAGAATCAAAGGAGTAAAGAGAGGACTTGTTTTATAAATTACTGGTAGGTATTTTCTACTTATATTTGAATGAAAATTGCAATGGAAGACATGATAGACATGAAATCATCAATGAGTATGAGTATTAGTATTCTAGAGCTGCTGTAACAAAGTGCCACAACTTGGGTGGCTTAAACAACAGGAATTTATTGTCTCATAGTTTTGGAGACTAGAAATCCAAAATCAAGGTATTGGCAGGGTTGACTTCTTCTAAGGGCTGTGAGGGAAAGATATATTCCAGGTTTTTATCCTTCACTTGTACATGTCTGTCTTTTTCCTGTGTCTCTTTTTATCAATCTTCCTTCTGTCTATACATGAGTACATGCTAAATCACTTCAGTAGTGGTCGACTCTGTGACCCCATGAACTGTAGCCCACCAGGCTCCTTTCTCCATGGGATTCTCCAGGCAAGTATACTAAAGTGAGTTGTCATTCCCTTATCCAGGGGATCTTCTGATTCCAGTAATCAAACCCACATCTCTTACATCTCCTGTATTGGCAGGCAGATTCTTTACCACTAGCGCCACCTGGGAAGCCCTCTTGTCTGTACATCTGTGTCCAAATTTTCCATTCTTATAGGGACTTCGGTCACTTTGAACTAGGACCCACATTTAATGATCCTTGATCATTTCTGTAAAGATTATATTTCCAAATAAGATTACACTCTGAGGTGCTGGGGGTTAGTCTTTAAACATACACATTTAGTGAAAGTGTTAGTCACTTATTCATGTCCAACTCTTTGCAACCTCACGGACTGTAGCCCACCTGGCTCCTCTGTCCATGGAATTCTCCAGTCAAGAATACAGGAGTGGGTAGCACTTCCCTTCTCCAGAGGATCTTCCCAAACCAAGGACAGAACCCAAGTCTCCACATTGCAGGTGGATTCTTTGTCATCTGAACCACTGACTGAGGGTTAGTTAGTCCTTAATCACACAAATTTAAGGGGAACACAATTCAACCCATAATAGTGTGTCAAAATGCTTTAGTAAACTGCAAAGTATTGAAAATAAGCATTCACATTATTACATACTCCATTGGATGATGGCAGGGACTAAAAGGGATGATATATGAGCACATGATTTCTAGAAAAACAAAAATTTTATTCTTAGACACTCATATGGACAATTCTTTTAGTAGTATAGCTTAAAATTGTTAAGAAGATGCTTTTATGAGCCACTGATTGGGTAGAAAGGAGCTTTTAGAGTTCACAGCTTCATTTCAAACAAAAATAACCAAGAAAAAATATAACAGAGAGGTAGAAAAAGGAAGACACATATATGAGTCCTACATGTAAGAGGACTTAGGGTGAAAAACAAGAGACACTATTATTAGGGGTAAAAATGGAAAAAATAAGTCTTTTGTGGACATTATTACATTAGACTTTAGTATGTAGTAAAATGACTTATAATTTGTCATATCATCATACTTTTTAACTGAGCCAACTCATGCTAAAAGTCATAATTTTTTTTTTTTCGTTATGGTCGAATGTTGAAGTGATAGATGAAGGTACAAAATACCTGAAAAATATTATAAGGATGTTCAATTTATAGGCAAAAGTGACAGTTCTAATCATGAACAATAGAGATATGATCAAAAATCAAAATATCAAAAAACTCTGATCTTTACCTAGAGTAAAGCTTCACTTGCTAATATGTCAGTTGTATTTCAACTTATAATTATTTCAGTTTAGTTTTGTTACACAGATGAATGTAGGCCAATCAGATGTTTTGGTTAGCAGACTGTGTGTGTGTATGTTTGTGGTGTCTTTGATTATGAGAAGTAGGGGAAATAATCATATCTTAAATTCAATAGACATAATCTTTCAAAACAGTGATTCTGAAAGTTTTTGGCTTTAGGATCCTTTTATACTTCTAAAAATTATTGAGAATTCCAAGGAACTTTGTTTAAGTCTATTGTTCACTGTATTGGAAAATAAAAACGGAAAAACTTAAAATACAAGCACACACCATCACAGTTGCTAATTCCATTAGTCCTTAGTGTTATGATATCACACATCGTGTCTCTGAAGAACGCCACTGTGCCCTCAGAACAGCATGAGAATGGAAGTAACGTTTAGTGTTGTTGTGAAAAGAGTTCTGACTTCTTGGACCCCCTGACCCGATGGGTCTCTGGACTTCAGCAATTCTGAGCAGACACTTGCGAACCACAGTTTTAAACCATTGAAGTGATTCGATGTAAAATGATAAAGGGGCCCTTGTGTTGACACAGGGTTTTACGTTTCACTTTTACATTTCTTGCTTGTTTCTTTGACTTCCCTTAAGAAATGTAGGTCTAACAGTTTTAGCTTTTTGTGGTGTATTCATTCCTGTCTCATGGCCCTCTGTGCTCCTTGGGTCCAGTGTGGTCCTAGACTTACCTATTTTCACATGGAAACAATTAGTCACACACAAGGCTATCATTTCTTATGTGAGTTTATGATGTTTTTGTTTAGTCGCTAAGTGGTGTTCAACCACTGCGACCTCATGGACTGTAGCCCTCCAGGATCCTCTGTCCAAGAGATTTTCCAGGCAAGAGGCAAGAATACTGGAGTGGGTTGCCATTTCCTTCTCCAGGGTATAATGTTTCTCCAAGGCTTTAAAAATGACTTCTGAAGACATATGTACATTGAGGAAAGACCATCTCGTTGAAATTAAAGTAGTTGTTGATGGTGTGGTGTTCAGTCGCTAAGTCGTGCCTGATTCTTTGTGACCCCATGGACTGCAGCCAGGCCTCTCTGTTCCTCACCATCTCCCGGAGTTCGCCCAAGTTCATGTCCATTGAATCAGCGATGCTGTCCAACCATCTCATCCTCTGCCGCCCCCTTCTCTTCTTGCCCTCCCCTTCTCATCCTGCCCTCAGTCTTTCCCAGCATCAGGTGCTTTTCCAGTGGGCCAGCTGTTCGCATCAGGTGCGCAAAGTATTGAAGCTTCAGCTTCAGCATCAGTCCCTCCAGTGAATATTCAGGGTTGATCTCCCTTAGGATTGACTGGTTTGATCTCTTTGCTGTCCAGGGGACTCTCAAGAGTCTCTCCAGCACCACAATTTGAAAGCATCAATTCTTCGGCACTCAGTCTTCTTTATGGTCCAACTCTCACATGTGACTACTGAAAAAAACAGACCTTTGACTGTATGGACCTTTGTCAGCAAAGTGATGTCTTTGCTTTATAATACGTTGTCTAGGCTTCTACTAATTAAACTAGTACCATTCATTAAAAGTGTTTTTAAAAGCATGGTCTCTAGAAGACACAAAATCATCATGCAAAATTAAACATAAAATAAATTAGAGATAAATTTTGTTAATAAAATATTTGTATGTTGAAGGAAAATAATAAAGTTCTTATGAAATACAGAGTATGTAATAAAGATTGAGTGAATCAAAGTAATACTAGAAAAGTAAAAAGTAGAAGAAATGAGACACACTAGGTACCATCTCTTCATGAATGACAGTGACAGGTAAGAGAGAGTAACCTCTGAAGTAGTAGTGAGTTTCAGGGGAAGGAGGAAGTGGGATTGATTCTCTGAAGAAAGACTTTGTGCAAGGTAGTCAGAGTTGTTTCTTCCTCAGATCCTGATAAATGGAGACTTTGTTTTCACATTTTTCAGACTGGGATTCGACTAGTTTGAGCCTCAGTAGTGAGACTTGTCAAAGAGCCGGGCATTTGAAAGCTGATGATCGGCGTCCGTTGGTGTCCCAATCAGTGACCCAAAATCAGTCAGCACCCACAGAACTCGGACAGAAGACCGCAACAGATAAAGAAAAGATGAAAAACGCAGCGATGTTTCTGGTAGGGAATTCCATGCCCCATCACCCAGGCCAGTCTCCGCTGCCAGAAAACAGAGAAAGCAAACAAGGTAATGCAGAAGCCCAGGGCACTCAGCCGTGCGCCACCTGGGCACGGCCTTACCATCATTCTGACGGATCCGGATTCGAGTTTGTGGCAAAACCTACCTTGTGCTGACTCCTTTTATGCAACCTACAGCCAAACACTACCTCTTAGCAAGGTGTCTGCATTCTCCCTCTGACCATAGGAGTATAATAAATAACAAAGAGAGTTTGGAGGAAGCAAGTTTGTTTCAGCTAGTATTTAGCATACATCTGAGAGTGGATAGCAGGATTATACTTAGAACTCTGGGACTCTTTGTGAGATCTAGGTAGACACTTAATTATTGAAAAAAATAAAGACTATTTATACTAAGGTGATTTTTAACAGCTTGTCCTCTGCAGTCTAGAAGCCAAGAGAATAGACATGTCAAGAAATAATTTACAGTTTCGATGTATATCTATCACTAGAGAGGTCTATAAAGATACACTAGAAAAAGTACTAAGGTAGCTACAAGGAAAGAGATAGCTGTTTATCTGGGGAAAGATAGCTGTAATCAAGGGCAACTTCACAAAGCAGGTTGAGTCTGAAAAGATGAAAAGTCATTTGTCAGAAGAGCACAGGGAAGCATTTCAGATGAAGGAATTGATAAAAGCGTAAAAAGTAAGAGGAATTTGTAAACTAAGAAGAATAATGCAGTTGAAGCTTGGCATGTTGTTAAAAGGTACTGTGATGAAGTAGAGAAGAGAATATACTGTGACTTTATATGTCTGTCCTGTATTTTGAAACCTTGTTTGGTTTCTGAGTGTTTTTTTCGCTGATGCTTGGATGAATTCATGAATGAAGCTTTGAGGTGTTTGTGTGCCTGTATCCTGGTGACATCTGGTGTTTCTCAGATGGTTTGTTGAAGTTTTTGATCATTGGAAGTATTTCTTAAACAAGTAAATATTCATCTGAAGATAAATTTCGACTTAAGCTGTCATTTGGTACAATGTTTTAAATCTGTTTTAAATAAAGATTATGTCTTTTATCTAAATATTCTAAGTAATTTTAACTAAACATGCAGATTTGTCAGGAGAACTAGATGTGGAAGTGATATTAGAGGAAGAACAAGGAAAACTTCATGGAAATGAAAATAACGATTCACAGGCAAGTAAAACTATAAATTTAAATTTCTGGTTTAATTCCATTTTCTATGCTTTACCAATACAATACAGTGCGTAACAGAGTCCATAACAAATAAAATTGCCTTTCAAAATTACCCTTTTAGAATTGATAGATAATAATTTAATAGTTTTTATAGCACTTTTATTATACAACTTAAAATACTGTTAGAATCTATTATAATTTATAGCTCGTCTTTGGAATTGAGGGAAAAAAATTTCCTGACGTTTACTTTTTCCATTTTTATAACTTCATTACATGATTAAGAAGGTGATATCAAAGACTGAATCGTAAGATTAAGCAGCTGAAATTCTGAACAGTATGATGGCCCCTGACCTAGATACATGTAAAGAGAAATCATTCCCAGTGGCTCAAGGTTTTCCATTGAAATCGCCAGTCACTGACGTCAAGATGAAAGATTCATTCTGCCTGTGATCTCGGCATAATCGACTTAGGGATGAACATTCAGGGAGAGATTGGGGTCATAGAATCAACCCAGTTGCCTATTAAGAGAATCGAACCTTCTAGATTGGACCTTTGTTTTTAGGGTACAAATAATAACGTTCGAATTTATTTCTTTTCAGGGTGGGAAATCAGTAGATATTACTAAAAATGCTTTATCCACTTTCTTTGGTGGATATTAGAACATAATATAACTGAATGTTGGGGCTTCCTGGGTAGCTCATCTGGTAAAGAATCTGCCTGCAGTGCAGGAGACCCCGTTTCAATTCCTGGGTCGTGAAATTTCCCTGGAGAAGGGATAGGGTACCCACTCCAGTGTTGTCGGGCTTCCCTGGCGGCTCAGACAGAAAGACTCCGCCTGCAATGTGGGAGACCTGGGTTCGATCCCTGGGTTGGGAAGGCATGGGTTGAGGAGGGTGTGGCAACCCACTGAAGTCTTCTTGCTTGGAGAATCCCCATGGCCAGAGGAGCCTGGTGGACTACAGTCCTTGGGGTCGCAGAGAGTCAGACACAACCTAGCACACACATAACTGAATGTAAGCAGGCAATATGTATTGATGTATAGCACTATCATGATATATAATTTACATTAAAATTTAGGAATTGCTTCCTCTTTCTGATTAGTGTTAATTGAGTTTGGCTCCTGGTCATATAAAATTTGTCTGTTCTCCAGATATTAGTCCTTAAAAAAGAAAACCAAAAACCTTAACAGACATGCTGTGGGGACTCCCCATATACGGTATTGTGAGGTGAACTATTTTTAAGGGAAGAAGCATTTATAACATTAAAAATCATCTAATTCATTTTTGGTAGATTTAACATGTATGAATTGTTTAATTCAGTCAAGCAGTGACAAAATTAGGTTTGTGAGTTAATGTTTTTCTCCTATTTTCCGGTAAGGCAAGTTATTTTTCACTTCTTAGTTGTGATCTGGTGATTTGTGAGTGGTTACATATAAATTAAGATGTTTAACAGTGAAATTTTAATGATTTTCTGACTTTTATTTATCCATACTGGATTAGTTAAGGATTATATTATTTTGCACACATGTACCCTGACAGAAAAGACACCTGAAAATCAAATCAACCCAATTAATCTTCCACTTTTGCAGCTGCAAAAATTGCCTCAAGAACCAGAAATAAATAAGGAATGTGGTAGACAGGACAGATCTGTATGTTCAAGGCCTCTTTGTGTGGAGAAGTATGAAAAAATGTGGATCAAACATGGCAAATTAGAATGGAAAGAGAAGTTAGAACCATCACAAATGACTTAAAGCAGAAGTTAGGTGAGATTTGTGAGAAATACAAAATTATCATCTGTCCTAAGGAGGAGCCACTATATGATCACCTTAAAGAAGGAGCAAACAGAAAGGAAATACCTCCTAACACAACAAATAATATAGCTGATTGTGGGGAGAAAGATGCATTTGGAGTATCTGTCTCTCTAGTATTCCAAGTATGTCCTGAACAAAAAGAACCCAGTCTCGAAAATGGTTTTTCGTCGCATGAACTATGGGTCCCCGGGATACACTTGTCAGTCATCTTCAAAGCTTTGTTTCAGTGAAAATAAAATAGACCTTGAAAGTGATAAACTAGATATTGAACATCTGTTTTTCAAAAATGAGGAGAGTTTTTATAATGATGCAGAAAATAAAAAAGTAGGGGAGCAGGTAGTTACATTTGAAGTGAAAGAAGACCAAGAGTTTGATATGCAAATATCAGACAATATGAGGCAAAATCCCACAAATCGGAAATTAGACATTGGATAGACATGTCAGTCTAATCTGTGGCTTGTCTGCTCCGGTAAGATGAAACACATAATTCAAATAAAAAGTCACGGTACTCCTGCTGTCATGAAAAATACTGATGAGAAAAGCAAACCAATACAGGACGGGTTCCAGAAGCTACTGCATGCAGGTAATTGCAGTGCTAGAGACGACGAAAGCGTGGAACCCGAATTTGAAAATGGGAATTCTCCTCCACCGAATAGTCACAGAGCATCCAAAGTGTATCTAAGTGAAGAATGGACAGAAGGATATGCAGAGGTTTAAGAATGAAATAGACATGTTACAAGTAGTGTTGTTAGCTTTGGGAAAAGAGAAAATTCAGCTTCCAAAAGAGGTAGAGGTTCATTTGCTCTTGCTTTGGTTTTTCCCTTTCTGGATGATCTGGTCCATTTTGATTTTCTACTTATGAATAAAGTGGGGTCATCTAAATAGGTACTTGTGTAGAAATAGATTATTTCTGCCTTCGACATAATAGGAATTCAGGAAACTTTTCATAGCTTTTGTCCTTCAATCAATCAAATTCTGTCTCTGTCAGTCTTGCATATGGACTGGGAAACTCATTTAGCTCCCTCCCATGTGACCTTCTGAGCCAGAATAAGCACCAAGGAAAGTGTTTAAGGAGTATGATCAACGAGGGTTTTGCAGTTGTTTTTTTTGACTCTGTTGGATTAAATAGAAGTTGTATTTCCACAGAATGGGAAGAAAGCAGAAACTGAGAGAAGGGACATGAACACGTGTTCCCTCTAATCTCTTCATTGTAGTTGAATCTGTGTGATCTTCTCTGCTTTCTGCAGTCCCTGGGCACTTAGATTTCCAACATGGCCACTTGAGGATGTTTTTAATAACAAATACATGCGCTCCCACATACGCTTTAATCACCACTCGCAGATGTCTCTTTTGAGAGAGACCGCTTCACTCTTGTTTACTAAAATGTAGTAAGTTTTGACATGTGTGATTTTGTCACATAGGTAGTATGTGTGTGTGTGAGAGTTGGTCAGTCGTGTCTGACTCTTTGTGACCCCATGGACTGTAGCTGGCCAGGCTGCCCTGTCCACGGATTTCTCCAGGCCGCAATATCATTGGAGTGGATAGCTGTTCCCTTCTCCACGGGATCTTCCCAACCCAGGGATCGAAGCCACGTCTCCTGCATTGAAAGCAGATTCTTTAACATCTGAGCCACCAGGGAAGCCCATAGATAGTATAAAACTCTCAGCAAAAAAACAGAGAAAATAATCAAGTGTTTATCTCCAAAGGAAAAACTGAGGTTTGAGATGCTGTGAGATTTTTCTTTCTTCAGTAGTATGTGTTTAAACGTGCTTGCTCTTCTGTGTAAGACAAAAAAAGAGGAAAATGTAGCCATTCTCCTTTAAAGAAAAAGGAGAATGAACCCTACCCCCAATTAACGAATTAAATTACTTTGCCAAAGTCACGCTTTTAACTTACCTGAGTCATTTGAGGAATTCATTTGGTAATTTTATCAGATTCAAGATGACAGAATTGTATCATCTCTTTTGGTGCCATAAAATGTTAGGGAATGCCACTTTAGGGGCTTTGAACAACTCATTTAACCTTTTTTGATTTTAAAACTGCTACTGGTAAATAGTGGGGCAAAGATAGATAGTTATTTCTATACCCTCTAGCTATAAATTTGGATGGTTATTGAATGTGGGATTGGGAAGCATTCCTTATATTCCAGAATTCCACACTAACACCTCCTCAGTTTCATTCTGCTCCTTGTGTTTTGGTAAACTTTGGTTCACATATTTCAGTGAACACCATCAGGTTTTTGCTGTCTCCTGGATCCAAATGAAAAAAGAATTGGAAAAGGCAGTGGGGAAAGAATAGCTTTAGTGCAGAAAGAAGAAAGCTGCTTTTCTGTTTCTGAGGCACTAAGGTGTCGCATCCTCCACATCTGACTGTTCCGTGGAAAACCCAGGTGGTAAAGACTGAAGAGGACACATGTGGTGTGTTTCTGTTTCCCCATCTCTGCCAGTCAGATGGGGAAGACTGGATGGAATAATTGTATCTTATTTAGAAAGCCTTTCTTGAAATTTTGGGAATTTTGTTTCTTTCCCTCAAAGAGAAAGAAGCACATTTTACAAAACTTTCAGTGACTTGTGATAAAATTAATGTAAGCACAAAAATATCTTTATCACTTCAAATCCGGGCAAATGCTGAGTCAAATAATAAATTGAAAACAAGGATCTTTATAATAAATACATAGCAATTATTCTTAGTGTCAAACTTTCATTAAAGGTTGAAGAAGAAAAGAAGCACAAAAGTAGTGAAGTGGAAGTATCAGACAATGTATGCGATGCTGCTGAAGAGAGTCGATTGAGTCAGCAGAGAAAGAGTGGAGGAAATAACAAGCAGGAGTTTCCTGCTATGCAGAATAAAGGTTCTGATGGGTAAGCCTATATCAATACTTAACAGTAGATCATTTGTTATTTTCTGGTAAAATGATTTCTAACTTGAGCTAATGTTTGTGATTTATGAATTTTATATTTTACTAGGGATATAGTTATTTTGAATGCTCTTATCCTTTAGCCTTAATGCTAGTTACTTTGTTAACATACCACCATGTTACATATTAGAGTATTCTGGATTTGACTGCATACTTGCCTTAACCAGTGTGCTGTATGTTTAAATGTATTTTATGTCACTAATGAACATCCTTTCATTTCAGTGTGAGGACTTCTTTCAGCATTTCTTATGAGGCGAGACTAGTGGTGATGAACTCCCTCAGGTTTGCTTTGTCTGGGAAAGTTTTTGTTTCTCCTTCATTTCTGAAAGACAACTTTTCTGGATCGAGTCCTCTTGGTTGGCAGTTTTCTCCTCCTAGCACTTTGAGTATGTCCATGGATGGAGGCCAAATTGCTGTTGGTGGCAGGAGAACTGATGAGGCACCTGCCTTTCATCCATGATGCTGACGTCACCCCGTCATGTGGGCGGTTTACAAGTAAACTGCCCCACCCCCCGCCCCACTAAATTTGATTTCTTCTTTCATGGTGGATGTGCCACATGTCATTTTAAAAATCATCTAAATTAAGTGTTACTTTTTTCTTTGAGGTTCTTTTTTTTTTTTTTTTCTCTAATTTATTTGGCTGTGCTGGTTCTTTGCAGCTGCAGTGCTTGGGCTTCTCATTGTGGTGGCTTCTCTTGATGCTGAGCGTGGGCTCTAGGGTGCTGGCTTCAGTGGTTGTGGAGCACAGGATTCATTGCTCTGCATGAGGCATGTGCTGTCTTCCCTGACCAGGGATCGAACCTGTGCCCCCTGCATGAGCAGGCAGATTCCTAAGCACTGGAGTACCAGGGAAATTCCTAGGTTAAACATTACTGTTTTTAAAAGCAAAGAATTATATATAGTGTAAATCTAATCATGACTCCCATGTCTGAGAATCACTGTGCTTAGCCAGTGGACTTGAGGTTTTCAGTGTAGCCCTTGAGGTTCTTCCCAGTGTCTTTCCAGATGCATCTCTCTACTTTCTTTCATGTGTTTTGTACTTTTCCTTCCAGGTTCCTAGGAAACAACCCAGATGCCGTGTGCCTGATCTGTGTACTCACATTCTAATCTCCCAGTAGAACGATTTCTCGGTTTTCTCTTCCTTTTGACCTCCTCTCTTCACTTCTTCCATAAAGCCTTCCTTATTTCACTTATCACTTTCATATGTCAACTCTTCCATATCATATTATATCATAATTGTGTATCTGTGTTTGAAGGAAGAATTTGTTTTCTTGCATATGGTTGGTACTTCATAACTGTTTTGTGAATTAATCAATGACTTAAGATGGGTAAGAGTTGGAATTTTACAAGAATTGTTTTTTTATTCTTTATTAGTCGAATTATTTGAAAACATTGGCTTTTTTGTGGATTTTTTCAAGTAGTGAACCTGGCATGCCCAGGAAGGAAATAGAGAGAAAGAACAATGACAAATGGACACCAGAAGAATGTGTGATTGCACCAGTATTTGAAAAGACCAATTCACTGACTGATGGTCTGCTGCACGTGACAAATGACAGCATTTTAAGGAAGGTGGATCAAGATGACAGCAGGTAACATGGACAGATTCTTTATTTCTAGGGGAAGAAATATTAGCACTGAATACTTCTTCTGGAAATAGAGCAGCATAATATAGCATACTGGCCAAGAGAAGAGAATCCTCAACTCTACTGGATGAACACGGCCGAAAGGTGAAGGAGAGAGGACCTGTGCCTTTGGCCGGAAGTTGTTTCAGTAAAGAGTCCACTTGGAAGCTGGACTGCAGTGAACACACGTAAACAGCTCCATAGGGAATATTTCCTGGGCCAGAAATGGAGACCTGGATGGTAACTGAAGAGGAATGTGGAGTTGAAATGAGTTTCTTGTTTCATGTTGAGAGGGGAGCTTGTAGAGTGTGTATGCTTTTGGAAAAGAGCCAGCAGAGGAAGTGTCTATTGAGTGTAATCTTATTTGCATTTCCAATATTAGAAAGCTTATTGATTGTATGACATTATCTTTAAACTGTTACGATAAATTAATTGTACATTATTTTTATTGTACATGATTATTATGTACAAATGTACTCCTGTTCATATATAGCTTTTGGTAAGGGCTCGTTCATTGGCTCTGAAGTGTAGTATTCTTACGTAAATGAATATATAGATGATTACTTGAGTTAATTCTATCATACATACATTTAAAAAAATTATATAATCATGAATTTACAAATGCTTAGGTTATACTGAATAGGATTTAATCATTCCTTGTTGATTCTAGTTGATAGTATCATCGTGGGTAGCTATGATTTTGTAAGGTACTCTGAAACATCACATCATATTAACTTCATAGTTGTTTATAGCTTCCAGGGAGAAGGGGAGGATTTTGTTTATTTTCAATAGAAACAATTCACAATCTTTTACAGTTTATTACTTTGGATGATAAATATCTAAATGACAAAAACCATGCTTTCTGTACTAAAAGTGTCGTTAACACATATTATGTGCTCAGCAAGTGTATGTCAGATGCATAAAGAAAGAGCAGAATGGTTGAATGAATGTGTATTGGTGAAGTTCTTTACAAAAAACAAATCTTTATTGAAAGTAGATTTCCAATATTGCCTACATCTAGCCTTTTTGTTTGTTAGAAATATGTTTTTAAGATTCAGAATTATCATTTGTAGTTATAGCTAGACATGAAATAATAATATAGATTCATTTGGTATCATGTTACTTAAAAAGACTTTTCAATATCACGTTCTCAGCATATTTTGGAACAGTAGCGTTCAGGCCAGATTCCCTGGGTTTGAATTCTGGGCTGTTGGTGAACTGCTGTATGGTCCTGGGCACATTCCTCAGCCTTTCTTTGCTCCATCTCTTCCTATCTAAAGGGTCTAATATATTACCTCTCTCCCAGAATGATCGTGAGGATTAAAATGCATAATATGCATAGCCGTTGCATAATAAGCCCTCAAAAACCTAATATCATGGTGATAAAAAATGGGTTTCTTTCTTATAAGGACTTAGGGAATACTTCCGAGATAGGTTTTATTGCCATAAAAGTTAGTTCTCATTAAAAATGACAACTGCAAAAAACCCTGGTAAACTGCTTCTATCACATAACGCAAGTAATGTTAGGTTTTTCCTTTTCCTTTAATCTAAATTTAATGTTTTATTAATATTACAGATATATTTTCTTTGTCCTTTAATGCTACTCTTTGTTATTGTTTCATCCTTTCTATAAATTACTTTTCTATAAATTACTTGTGAATGCAAAGATGTTATATAAAAAAACATTTAGGTATTGTTTATATTTTTGAGTTATTAAATTTTAGCCTGAAAAGAATCATTTTTTTTTTTTTTTAGGCCTGCAAGGAAAACAGCATATGAAAAAAAGAAGGTAAAGTAAAAAAAAAAAAATTAACTTTAAAATATATTATCCTCTAAAAAATAGTTTGTAAAAGGAATAGTTGCAACATAGAAAATCTTCCTTTGTTGAAGGGACATTTACTTTGAAAACATAATTTAGAAACTCTGTTGATAAAGTTATCCTGTTGATAAAAACCTGTTCTTTTAAGAAGCCTCTGCTTTTGCTTTGATTAAGATATTTATCACCTTTGTACACTTGGTATATTTTATACATATTTTAAGGACATTGTGAAACAGTATTATTTATGTGTAGGTCAAAGACCAAATTAATTATGTGAATGACCTTGATGACTTAACTCAGTCATCTGAAACTGCTTCCGAGGATGGCGACATGCTTTACTCTAAAAATTCCCCCTTGCCATCTGGCAGGTGGCTGAGGGTCGTGGACCCCCTCCCTCTGTGCCCGTCAGCCCTCAGTCCACCTGCCCCATGAACAGCTCAGAGCTGGCTCCAGCTTTCCCAGCTGGGTTCTCCCTCACAGTAGAGTCCTCAAGGACAGCTGGGTTTAACTAGCGTCCTCTAGAGGTGCAGGAATGTTCCCCGTGGATTTTTCCAGCAGTTGGTAGATAACAGACACTCTTGAAGTTGATTGTCCTTCCTTCTGCAGAGCTCTCGAGTGGCATCTCAGAGCACTTCTGCAGAGCTCTCGAGTGGCATCTCAGAGCAGAGGAATTCAGTCCCCACCCAATGTCCCTCTCAAACACAGACCGGGTCCCATCCCCGAGGTCCTAGCAGCAGATCTCCCACAACGAAAAGCTCTCGGGAAGAGCTCGGGAAAGTACTATTTGTAATTCAAATCCATTTGTCTACAGCAGTCAGGTAGGGACACACCATGGCCTCATCCAAGGAGAGGCCTTTAATATTTTCCATAGGAATTAATCTCAAAGTTTCTGCGACTGTCTCGAAGGAGCAGGCACCCTGACTGCGGTTTAGGCCAGGCAGACCGCGTGTGCTCCCCCGTCGACTGCGCTGCGCACATGTCCTTGTGCTCTGCGGGGAGCGTGTGCGTCCCTCCTCGGCCGCGTCACCTCCGGTGTCTCAGTCAGAGTCCGCCCCGGCTCCACTCTCGTTTCTGTAACCAGTGCCCTGTCAACGGCCTTTTCACATCGTTTACAGTTTTTCAGTTTGTAAAAACTGCGACATCAGTTGTAAAAATACTTTTGTACACTTAAAAAATTGTTGCTTTGGAATAAACTTATAAAAGTCCCCTCCCACCAAGGAAAAAAAAGTAAAAAAAAAAAAACTTGCTACTAACAGTAGCTGTTCTGGTATTTAGTAGTGATTTCCCTTCCTTGATCATTAGGTTAATTTATCACTTCCACTGAAGGTAAGGAGGGAAAGTACAGGCAGTTCAGAGACCATACTTTGGAAGTCATTCTTGTACTTCTGAGAAAACGAACCCTCTGTTCTGTGCAGTGTCCTCCTCCAGTACAAGGAACTTTCGAAAACAGTGATAGATATGCCATAGTATACATCTAGTGATGATTATGTTTCTCATTGTATTCCCCCATCTTACTATTTTAAACAGTATAAAGAGATAATGAAAACAGCAGAAAACAATCTCATGATTCTCTAAGAAGAGCTCTCTAAGTTTTACCTTATTTACCATTAGTGTATGTACCATGAATGAAATAGGAGGATTAGTTTGTGTTGATATGTTTGTACTAGAGAAGTGACTGTGGTTTGATATAAGAGGACTAGTAGAGGCAGAAGACCTGGTGAAAAGCCTGCAGCTTACTTACATAGTTTTAACTTCTTCCTTTCCAGAATCATTATCGCTAATGAGTTAATTGATGTTTGTAGAAGTGCTTAGTACAGTTGTCAATAGGTATAAGCCTTGCAATTGCCTATTAAAATGTTAGAAAGGTAGCATATTCTCAAGAAAACAATTTTTGCATGAAATTTCATCTATTTAAATATGTACAGAGCTAAGGCTCTTACTTGAAGTAGCTGCGTAGGAGCTATCAGATGCAGTGTTTTAAAGGTAGCGAGTGGTGGTGTTATGGAATTGTAGTTGATTTACAATGTTGCGTCAGTTTCAGGTACACAGCACAGTGATTCAGACATATATGTATATGTGTGTGTATATTATGTACATGGGGCTTCCCTGCTGGCTCAGACTGTAAAGAATCCACCTGCAATGCAGGAGACCTGGGTTCAGTCCTTGGGTCGGGAAGATCCCCTGGAGGAGGAAATGGCAACCCACTCCAGTATTCTTGCCTGGAGAATCCCATGGACAGGGGAGCCTGGCGGGCTACAGTCTGTGGGGTCGTAAAGAGTTGGACATGACTGACTAACACACACACACACACACACACACACATATATTCCTTGTCACATTCTTCTTGTAGAATATTAAATGTAGTTCCTTGTGTTGTACAGTAGATCCTTACTGGTTATTTTATATACACTTGTCTATATATAATGGTATCTGTTAAACCCAACCTCCTAATTTATCCCTTCCCCTACCCCCTTTCCCGTATGGTGAGTAAGCTTGTTTCCTACGTCGGTGGGTCTCTCTCTGTTTTGTGAATAAGTTCATTTTAGATTCCACATATAAGCAGTATGACTTGTCTTTGTCTGACTTAGGTCGCTTAGTGTGATCATGCCTAGGTCCATCTTTGTTGCTGCAAATAGCATTATTTGCAAAAAAGCAAAGCTTTTTTATGGCTTTGTAGTTTTCCACTATATAAATATACCACATCAGATGCAATTTTTAAGTGTAGTTAGATCTATAAATCTTTTATTTTAAGCTTTCTGGGTTTGTTGTAATTCAGAGAAACCCTTTCCAGTTCTGAGCTTCTTGAAAAGTTCCTTGGGGTTTCTTTTTCCTTTCATGGATTCATTGTCTTCAATTAAATTTTTGAACCTTTGGGAATTTCTGCTTGTATAAGGTCTGAGGTTTGTATCGAACCTTATTTTTTCCATTTGGAGATCCACTTGGTGCAGTCTTTTCATTGTCTAAACATACAGGTTAGTCTTTCATTTCAGAGGAAATGGTGAAATGTCATTTTATTGAGTACTAACTAAAAGTCTCTTTTGTCTCACTTAGGTTTCTGATAGTGGTAGAAAAGCAAAAGGTCTGTTGCGCAAAAGCCACATGCAGGATGAAATTGCCATGCCAAGATTAGAAATAGACACAGTGAAAAATCAGAACCAGGAGAAAGAAAAGAAATGTTTTGAAGATACTGAAATTGTAAAAGGAGAGAATGATTATCCTCAAAAGGCAATAAAATTGAACAAGGAAACATTGACAAAGACCATATTCCAGCATACTGGCCAGCTTAACGTTCCGGTAGCTGAAAATACAATGCTAAACCCTGAGCTGGAGTACGCAAAGCGAAGCAAAGAAAGACTAGAAACAGAAGTGGAATCCTACCACTCTAGACTGGCTGCTGCCATACACAATCATGATCAAGGTCAGATATCACAAAGACACCTGTCACTTGCCTCCCAGAAAGCAAAAGACAAGAGGTTACGCTTGCAGGACCCAATGAAGTTCCATATGGCTAAGCTGAAAAGTGACAATGAGATGCTTTCCCAGCAACTTTCTAAAGTGGAAAATAAATTCAATAAGCTAAAAATCAAGCTGCATCAGACGAGAGATGATCTCAGAGAAAAGACTTTGATGTTAGAACGTGTCCAGAGAGACTTACGCCAAGCAGAGTGTCAAAAGCAGGATATTGGACACATGTATCAGAACGAACAAGGCAAAGTGAAGGAATACCTTGGAAAGCAGGAATCCTTAGAGGAGAGGTTATCCCAACTCCAGAGTGAAAACATGTTGCTCCGACAGCAGCTGAATAATGCACAAAATAGAGCCGACAGTAAAGAGAAGACAGTCATTAGCATCCAAGACCAGTTTCAGCAGATCGTGAAAAATCTTCATGCTGAACATGAGAAACAGGATCTGATGCTGGAGGAAAGAAGCAAGGATTTAAGCAACAAATTGAATCATTTAGAAGAGAGAATGTGTCAGTATGAAAATGAGAAAGCAGAAAGACAAGTAAGTATCCAGAAGGAGAAATAATTCTCAGACTTCCTGAAAGAAAATTCAAAGTGATTCTTAATTCTGGCTAAATGTTGAATCTAGCTGAATATAAAAAATACACAGGCTATGAATCTATGGTCTCTAAAACAGACTAAAAAGCACACCTTGTATCTAGCAAATAAAAATTAGACCTGAGAGATGCTTCACTTTGAGTAGAGACATCGTGTCGCTTATGAAATGTTAAGAGATTAAATTCTAAATTTTTAATATAGACAGGTATTAGTAATTTACTCTTTTACTATTCAGAAAATAATTTTAATCTCTATGTAACCACATGTCAGTATCATGATGAAGCAGATAAAAGAAACGCTCAAACCTAAACTGAATATTTTGAAATTAAGCTTCAGTTACATGGATTACCTTGACAGTCAATTCCGTGTTTCCCAGATGCTATCACTTATATGTAGTACTTTGGCTTCAGTAGCTTGTCATACCTTTCTGTCATATTTGTTGGTGTAACTTTAGTTTTATTCATGTAAATTTGAATTAGCTTGGAAAACATTTCAGACTTGAATCATTTATTCTTATGACCTCTCAACTCTATAAAATAGAGTTGTCATTAAATTGAGAATTCATTGACAAGTCATTTAAATATACTTGTCATTAAATCATAATTTGGGACTCAAGTGGTGAGCTTTAACCAAGCTCTTCTTGTTTTAATCTTCCCACTGCTATTTATGCTATTTACTTAGAATATGTTTACAAACAATTTACTCATAATTCTCATTTTCAGCATCAGTTACTACCATTTAGATACAAGCGTGTCCACTAAAAATGAAGCGTGGCAGGACTTGAGAGCAGCAGGAATGGAGGGAGTCAGGGAGCGGGCTGTAGGGGCCACGGCCCAGAGGCAGGTGGAGGCCAGGCTGTCGAGGCTCCCTGAGGGCCATGGGAGCAACCTCATTTGCAGATTGTATTTTTCTTCTGTGTTGGAGTGTAGTTGGTTTATACTTCTGCGTCAGTTTCGGGTGCCCAGCGCGGTGGTGCAGTTACACACGTATCCGTTCTCTCCCAGGTCCTCTCCCAGGCAGGTGACTGCAGGGCACTGAGCAGAGCCCCTGTGCTCCGCAGGGGCGCCTGGTGGTCAGCCACGGGCAGAGGCGGGGGGCAGGGGGAGAGTAGGAGTCTGGGATTAACATAGACACACGACCAGGTATCAGATGGATAAGCCCCAAGGGAATGGCCTCATTTTACTGCTGGGATAGGAATCTGTTGGAAAGATCTGAGCACTGGTTGGAATATGTGAAGATCTCTGATGTTAATTGAAGCCTCTAATAAAGAGGAAAAATGTGTCCACAGGGTGGAATTTTCCACTGCTTGTCCCACCTACACACCTGTTACATTCTGGACGTGAGGTGGTGGAGCTCTACAGATTTATCGGGAGGGGCAGGGCGTGGACAGTGGGGCTGCCTCCTTCGTCTGAGGAACTTAATATCAGGAAGGCCGGTGGGGGGGCCCTTCTGGGTCTGCAACCACATTCAGGGAGGAGGGAGAGAAGGTGAGTTGCTGTGTGTGGTGATAGTTTTCAAAAGTCCATATGTTGGCGTTATGTACTACTAACACAACGTCATAGTAAAGTGATTTGATAAACTCAGTGACAGAGCATCTTATTAGGCAGTTGTGAGACAACTTCGGCAAGAACTGGCTGATAGCCTCAAAAAGCAGTCTGCGTCGGAGCCGTCCCTGGAGGTCATGTCACGTTATCATGCCAAGTTAGAAGTTGAGGCACGGGATTTAAAGAACTTATATCAACTCACAAGTCAGGTATGTGTGAAATTGAATGTGTCAACAGTGAATACATAGGATAAAGTGTTTTAGGACGCTCTTTTTCATGGACAGCTTTCTTTTTTATTTTCATTACTAGTAATTTACTATAAATTTTTTAATCTTTAAGTGCACTCATTTCTTAAACTCTGACTTTCATTCTGCCATTTGCATTATATATATTGTTTTCGTATATTATATACCCTTAGGAAAGTGGAGAATTGTGCATCATTCTTCACACAACTTGAGAGACTTATTTTTCTTTTTTCTTTCGGAGTTATTTCTTTTTTTTTTTTAATTTTTATTAGTTGGAGGCTAATTACAATATTGTACTGGTTTTTGCCATACATTGACATGAATCAGCCATGGATTTACATGTGTTCCCCATCCTGAACCCCCCTCCCACCTCCCTCCCCATCCCATCCCTCTGGGTCATCCCAGTGCATCAGCCCCGAGCACTTGTCTCATGCATCCAACCTGGACTGGCGATCTGTTTCACACTTGATAATGTACATGTTTCGATGCTGTTCTCTCAGATCATCCCACCCTCGCCTTCTCCCATAGAGTCCAAAAGTCTGTTCTATACATCTGTGGAGAGACTTTTTTTTTGATTGAACAATATTTTATTTCGTGATCCCTGTATTACCATGATGAGTCAAGCCAGATAAAATCAGAGGATAATGTTTAATGGAAGGTTCCAGAAAATGATCATTTCTCATCTTCACTTTTCTGAATGGCTATGCAGTTCTGTATATATTTATTTTGTGCATTTCAGAATAACTTGTGCAGAAAGTGTATTATACAAACCAGTTGAAGTTAGGCACTGCCTTCTCTTCATTTTCGATGCATTGTAAAAGCATAGGGTACTCAGATGGAGTATAATACCCTCATCAAAAATAGAGAATGAAGAAGATTATCTAGATGGTGCCTTTGGATTTTTAAAAAGCTATTGAGATATAATTCACGTATCATATAATTCACCCATTCCAAGTGTGTAGTTCAGTATCTCTTAGTCTAGAGAGGTGTCACCTGTGACCACAGTCAATTTTAGAGCATTTCTACAACCCCAAAAGAAACCCTGCATCCCTTAGCTACCTCCTATGACCCCCCCATCTCCCTCAGAGCCAGGCAACCCCCAGTCTAATATCTGTCTCTGTAGACATGCCTGTTCTGGGTATTTTATATAAATGGAATCATGCAGTATGCTCCTTTGGGATGAGCTTTTCTCATTTGATGTCATTTTGTGGTTCATCCATGTTATAGCACATGTTATAGCTATAGCATGTTATAACATGTATCAGTTCTTCCATTTCTGTTGACTGTCAAACAATAAACAGTACGTGGCTATATTTATCCATTCATAAGTTGATGGAGATTTGAGTTGTTTCCACTTTGCGACTATTAATAATGCTGCTGTGAACATTGGTTTACGCATTTCTGGATGGACATGTTTTTATTTTCCTGCGGTTGGATTTTATCCTCAGAGTTCACTGGCTGATTTCACCTTTCCTTGACCTTTGCTTAGATTGTCCTTTCTGTCTTCACAGTTTCTTTTCCTCTTGGGTAGTCCTCCATTTATTCAGACCTGGTGCCCAGTCCCTCCTCCTCCATGGAGCTTTCCTGACTGTCCAGCTCTCATTGAGCCTTTTCTCTTCAGCCCTGTCATGTAGTCTGTGAAGAACAATCTAGCCCTTAATTTTGCATTGTTGTAATTTTTTTCATGAGGGAGAATCTTGGTCTAACAGGGAACATTTGTTGATATGCACAGCACTTGTCTTGCATAAATGGAAAACAGTTTAGCTTAACAATTGTTAGGAAACAACTAAGTACTTCATCCCATGCCAGTTATTTCTTCTTGAAGATGTTTGTATAATAAAACTTTTATTAAAATGTATTTTAAGCAACTCAGTGTAAAATTGACAGCGCTTAGTCTAATAGAGGAGAATTGTTCAATTAAATGCTCATTTTTCTCCCTGACTCTGGGAGAAAAGTGTAAATTTGCCTTCCTCCATTATGTAGGCAGAAGTGGGATTTATAGATTTCTAGCCTTTCACCAACTGTAAAGTTCTGGGAATAGCCTCTCTGATATCCGTACCTTGTAACCTGAATTGTCTCACCGGAGTGCTTGCTAGACATTAACAGCTGTGGGAATGAATTGACTCACAACTTTGATTTAGCAGTAGGGTAATATTTCCATGGCAGTGACTTCACTCTTCCTCTGACGGTCATGTAAGTTCTGCACCACTCTGTCCAGGAGGTGCTATGTGCATATTAACCTCTGGTCATTGTCCACTGAGTAGTACAGAGAAGAAGTAAGTTACAAATTACTGTAAGTGGAGAAAAGTACTAGAGTACTAGCTGGTTAGTGGAGTCAGTGAACGGTTTTGAAGTACTGGACACGTGTTCTGGGCCTCGTGCTCCCCGTTCCTGCCCCTTGCAACGGTATGGAGAGGGATTTCAGGGTGACTTGTGTAGAAGACCACTTCCGTTGGCATGCCGTCTGCCTGAAGTATCAAATTGTTTTTTGTTTTTGTTTTTTTTTAGCTTTATTTTTATTTTATTTAACTTTTTTTAAATTTTTTTTTTATTAGTTGGAGGCTAATTACTTCACATTTCAGTGGGTTTTGTCATACATTGATATGAATCAGTCATAGATTTCCACGTATTCCCCATCCCGATCCCCCCTCCCACCTCCCTCTCCACCCGATTCCTCTGGGTCTTCCCAGTGGACCAGGCCCGACCACTTGTCTCATGCATCCCACCTGGGCTGGTGATCTGTTTCACCATAGATAGTATACATGCTGTTCTTTTGAAATATCCCACCCTCACCTTCTCCCACAGAGTTCAAAAGTCTGTTCTGTATTTCTGTGTCTCTTTTTCTGTTTTGCATATAGGGTTATCGTTACCATCTTTCTAAATTCCATATATATGCGTTAGTATGCTGTAATGTTCTTTATCTTTCTGGCTTACTTCACTCTGTATAAGGGGCTCCAGTTTCATCCATCTCATTAGGACTGATTCAAATGAATTCTTTTTAACGGCTGAGTAATATTCCATGGTGTATATGTACCACAGCTTCCTTATCCATTCATCTGCTGGTGGGCATCTAGGTTGCTTCCATGTCCTGGCTATTATAAACAGTGCTGCGATGAATATTGGGGTGCACGTGTCTCTTTCAGATCTGGTTTCCTCAGTGTGTATGCCCAGAAGTGGGATTGCTGGGTCATATGGCAGTTCTATTTCCAGTTTTTTAAGAAATCTCCACATTGTTTTCCATAGCGGCTGTACTAGTTTGCATTCCCACCAACAGTGTAAGAGGATTCCCTTTTCTCCACACCCTCTCTAGCATTTATTGCTTGTAGAGTTTTGGATAGCAGCCATTCTGACTGGCATGTAGTGGTACCTCATTGTGGTTTAGATTTGCATTTCTCTGATAATGAGTGATGTTGAGCATCTTTTCATGTGTGTGTTAGCCATCTGTTTGGAGAAATGTCTGTTTAGTTCTTTGTCCCATTTTTTGATTGGGTCATTTATTTTTCTGGAATTGGGCTGCAGGAGTTGCTTGTATATTTTTGAGATTAATCCTTTGTCTGTTAGGTTATTAGTAATTAAACAGTTGTTTTTTTTTCCTTTTTCTCTTTTCAGTCTCAAGAAACACAGGATCAACATACAGAGGCCGTGAGATATGCTGAAAAAACACAGGATCACATCCAAAAGTATGATTTAAAGCAGCACAGAAAACAACTTAAGTATAAAGCAGATAAGCAGTATAATATGAGAATTAGATCAGTAATGATAATAAAAACATCATTGTGAAGCTGGGTAACATTTCAGCTTTGAGCTGTTTTGAGATGCATATTTTCCCCCGTTATTTCCATATTTTGCACATTATCCACAAGTGAAAAGTGAAAGTGTTAGTCACTGAGTCATGTCCAACTCTTGATGACTCCATGGACCATAGCCCACCAGGCTCTTCTGTCCACGGAATTCTCCAGGCAAGAATCCTGGAGTGGGTTGCCGTTTCCTTGTCCAGGGGATCTTCCTGACTCGGGCATCGAACCTGGGTCTCCCGCATTGTTGGCAGATTCTTTACTGTCTGAGCCACCAAGGAAGCCAATTAGCCACAAAACACAACTAGAAAAACAGTACAGTTGCCAAATCATTTACTTTTCAAAATTCTAAAAACCTACAAATTGAACCTGCAGATGTTTGTTCAGAAACAGTGTGGTATTTTAAAAATCTGTGTGTGAAGGACTGCCGTGACAGTCCAGTGGTTAAAACTATGCCTTCCAAGGCAGAGGGTGTGGTTTGATCCCTGGTTGGGGAACTAAGATCCCACGTGCCTCACAGCCAAAAAACCAAAGCATAAAACAGAAGCAGTACTGCAGTAAATCAATAAAGACTTTGAAAACGGTCCACATTGAAAAACATCTTTAAACAAGAAACCCTATGTGTGAGAATCATTGTTTTAAAATCTTCATTTTAGGCTTGAAATTGAAAATGCCAAGTCACAAACTACAGTCAAAAAGCAAGCGGGCGAAATTGAACAGCTTCAGAAAAACCTCTTAAGTATAAGATTGGTAAGTCAACCTCTTAATTTCTGTCATACTGAGGAAGAATTTTAATTTTTTTAATAGTAATATATAAGAATATTTTGGACAATGTGAAAAGTGTCATTGATTAAAAGGTTTATGGTATTTTACTGATACTGCTTGCTACTAATAGCATCAGTTCAGTCGCTCAGTTGTGTCCGACTCTTTGCGACCCCATGAACTGCAGCACTCCAGGCCTCCCTGTCCATCACCAACTCCTGGAGTTTGCTCAAACTCATGCCCATCGAGTCGGTAATGCCATCCAGCCATCTTATCTTCTGTCGTCCCCTTCTCCTCCTGCCCGCAATCCCTCCCAGCATCGGGGTCTTTTCCAGTGAGGCAACACTTCGCATGAGGTGACCGAAGTATTGGAGTTTCAGCTTCAGCATCAGTCCTTTCAATGAACACCCAGGACTGATCCCCTTTACGATGGACTGGTCGGATCTCCTTGCAGTCCAAGGGACTCTCGAGTCTTCTCCAACACCACCGTTCGAAAGCATCAATTTTTCGGCACTCAGCTTTCTTCACAGTCCAACTCTCACATCCATACATGACCACTGGAAAAGCCATAGCCTTGACTAGATGGACCCTTGTTGGCAATGTAATGTCTCTGCTTTTTAATATACTATCTAGGTTGGTCATAACTTTCCTTCCAAGGAGTAAGTGTCTTTTAATTTCATGGCTGCAATCAGCATCTGCAGTGATTTTGAAACCCAAAAAAATAAAGTCTGACACTGTTTCCACTGTCTCCCCATCTATTTCCCATGAGGTGATGGGACCAGATGCCACGATCTTAGTTTTCTGAATGTTGAGCTTTAAGCCAACTTTTGCACTCTCCTCTTGGACTTTCATCAAGAGGCTTTTTAGTTCCTCTTCAGTTTCTGTAAGAAGGGTGGTGTCATCAGCATATCTGAGGTTATTGATATTTCTCCTGGCAATCTTGAGTCCAGCTTGTGCTTCTTCCAGCCCAGCGTTTCTCATGATATACTCTGCATATAAGTTAAACAAGCAGGGTGACAATATACAGCCTTGATGTACTCATTTTCCTATTTGGAACCAGTCTGTTGTTCCATGTCCAGTTCTAACTGTTGCTTCCTGACCTGCATATAGGTTTCTCAAGAGGCAGGTCAGGTGGTCTGGTATTTCCATCTCTTTCAGAATTTTCCAGTTTATTGTGATCCATACAATCAAAGGCTTTGACATTGTCAATAAGGCAGAAATAGATGTTTTTCTGGAACTCTCTTGCTTTTTCGATGATCCAGCGGATGTTGGCAATTTGATCTCTGGTTCCTCTGCCTTTTCTAAAACCAACTTGAACATGTGGAAGTTCATGGTTCACGTATTGCTGAAGCCTGGCTTGGAGAATTTTGAGCATTACTTTACTGGCGTGTGAGATGAAATTACTCTTTATAGAAGAAATGGACTGAATTCATAAAACTAATGATTTTTGTAGTAAGATTTTAATTTAAAAGTGTGTGACAGTCCAGTCCAAAAGCAATATTTTATATAGAAAATATTTTGTTTGTTCATTCCCCTGTCAATGAAATCGGGGTTTTTCCACTTTCTGGCTATTGTTAATAATGCTGCCTTGAACATTGGTACACAAACATCTGTTCGAGTCTAGAAATTTGAGTAATGATTTGATTGAGAATTCTGTGTTTCTCTTGTAATCCTAACCCTTCTGTGAGATTTTTGAGAATGAATCATTTTTAACATTGTAGTTTATTCTCTTCACCAGGTGAATACTACATCTGTATAGAACAGTGTTTCTGAAAGAATGTATTTTTCCTTTGTTGGATTTTTTTTTTTTTTTTAAAAGAGCTGGGGTGTGCATGGGAATTTTTCAAAGATTACTTTAGTAAGATGATATTTATCCTGGAATATCTTGAACCACTGATGAAAATTATTTTAGAGCATCTTTAGAAAGTAAAATGTAATAGCCACACTTAAAAAAAAATTTCATCAGCATGTAGTATTTGATGTTTCAGTTCAGTCGCTCAGTTGTGTCCGACTCTGCGACCCCATGGACTGCAGCACACCAGGCTTCCCTGTCCATCACCAACTCCCAGAGCTTGCTCAAACTCATGTACATCGAGTTGGTGATGCCATCCAACCATCTCATCCTCTGTCGTCCCCTTCTCCTGCCTTCAATCACTCTCAGCGTCAGGGTCTTTCCCAATGAGTCAGTTCTTCGCATTGGAGCTACAGCTTCAGCATCAGTCCTTCCAATGAATATTCAGGACTGATTTCCTTTATGATTGACTGGTTTGATCTCCTTGCAGTCCAAGGACCTCTCAAGAGTCTTCTCCAACACCACAGTTCAAAAGAATGAATTCTTCGGTGCTCAGCTATCTTGATGGTCCAACTTTCACATGCATCTATGACTACTGGAAAAACCATAGCTTTGACTAGATAGACCTTTGTCGGCAAAGTAATGTCTCTGCTTTTTAATATGCTGTCTAGGTTGATCATAGCTTTTCTTCCAAGGAGTGAGGGTCTTTTAATTTCATGACTGCAGTCACCATCTGCAGTGATTTTGGAGCCCAGGAAAATAAAATCTGTCACTGTTTCCATTGTTTCCCCATCTATATGCCATGAAGTCATGGGACTAGATGCCATGATCTTTGTTTTTTGAATGCTGAGTTTTAAACCAGATTTTTCACTTTCCTCTTTGCCTTTCATCAAGAAGCTCTTCAGTTCCTCTTCACTTTCTGCCATAAGGGTGGTGTCATCTGCATATCTGAGGTTATTTATATTACTTCCAGATGTCTTGATTCCAGCTTTTACTTCCTCCAGCCTGGCATTTCGCATGATGTATTCTGCATAGAAGTCAAATAAGCAGGTGACAATATACAGCCTTGATATACTCTTTTCCCAATTTGGAACCAGTTCATTGTTCCCTGTTCGATTCTAACTGTTGCTTCTTGAGCTACAGACAGGTTTCTGAGGAAGCAGGTAAGGTGGTCTGGCATTCCCATCTCTTGAAGAATTTTCCACAGTTTGTTATGATCCACACAGTCAAAGGCTTTGGTGTAGACAATAAATCAGAAGTAGATGTTTTTCTGTAATTCTCTTGCTTTTTCTATGATCCAACAGATGGATGTTGGCAATTTGACCTCTAGTTCCTCTGCCTTTTCTAAATCCAACTTGTACATCTGGACGTTCTCATTTAACGTACTGTTGAAGGCTCACTGGGAGAATTTTGAGCATTACTTTGCTAGCATGTGAGATGAGTGCAGTTGTGCAATTGTTTGACCATTCTTTGGCATTGCCTTTCTTTGGGATTGGAATGAAAACTGACCTTTCCAGTCCTGTGGCCATGGCTGAATTTTCCAGATTTGCTGGCATTTTGAGTGCACCACTTTCAAAACATCATCTTTTAGGATTTGAAATAACCCAACTGGAATTCCATCACCTCCACTAGCTTTAATTGTAGTGACACTTCCTAAGGCTCACTTGACTTTGCAATCCAGGATGTCTGGCTCTAGGTGAGTGATCACACCATACTGGTTATCTGAGTCATGAAGATCGTTTTTGTTTAGTTCTTCTGTGTATTCTTGCCACCTCTTCTTAATATCTTCTGCTTCCGTTAGGTCCATACCATTTCTGTCCTTTATGTGCCCATCTTTGCATGAAATGTTCCCTTGGTATCGCTAATTTTCTTGAATAGATCTCTAGTCTTTCGCATTCTATTGTTTCTCTCTATTTCTTTGCATTGATCACTGAGGAAGGCTCTCTTATCTCTCCTTGCTATTCTTTGGAACTCTGCATTCAGATGATTGTATCTTTTCTTTTCTCCTCTGCCTTTAGCTTCTCTTTTTTTCTCAGCTCTTTGTAAGGCCTCCTCACACAACCATTTTGCCTTGTTGCATTTCTTTTTCTTGGGGATGGTCTTGATCACTGCCTCCTGTACAGTGTCACCAACCTCCGTCCACAGTTCTTCAGGCACTGTCTATCAGATCTAATCCCTTGAATCTGTTTGTCAGTCCCACTATATAATCATAAGGAATTTGATTTAGGTCATACCTGAACGGTCTAGTGATTTTCTGTACTTTGTTCAATTTAAGTCTGAGTTTGGCAATGAGGAGTTCATGATCTGAGCCACAGTCAGCTCTCGGTCTTGTTTTGTTTTGTTTTGCTGATTGTATAGAGCTTGTCCATCTTTGGCTGCAAAGAATATAATCAGTCAGACTTTGGTATTGCCCACTTGGTGATGTCCATGTGTAGAGTCATCTCTTGTGTTGTTGGAAGAAGATGTTTTGCTATGACCAGTGCAGACTCTTGGAGGGCACAGACAAAACCTTGTGTGCACTGGGAGCCAGGAGAAAGCAGCAGTGTCCCCACGAGAGACTGAGCCAGACTTGCCTGTGGGTGTCCAGGTGTCTCCTGCGGAGGGGTGGGTCGACAGTGGCCTGCTGGGGGTCAGGGGCACTGAATACAGCAGTGCGTGAACAAGTCCTTTTGAAAGAGGTGGCCATTACCGCCATTACCCCTACCATAGTTTGACCTCAGGCCAAACAACAGGGAGAGAACACAGGCCCACTCATCAACAAAAACTTGGGTGAAAGATTTACTGAGTATGGCCCTGCCCATCAGAAGAAGACCCCACAGTCAGTCTCTCCCATCAGGAAGCTTCCATAAGCCTCTATCTTTATCCCTCAGAGGGCAGACAGAATGAAAACCACAATCACAGAAAACTAAGCAAACTGATCACATGGATCACAACCTTGTCTAACTCAATGAAACTCCAAGCCATGCCATGTCGGGCCACCCAAGATGGAAGGGTCATGCTGGAGCGTTCTGACACAACGTGGTCCGCTGGAGAAGAGGATGGCAAACCACTTGAGTATTCTTGCCTTGAGAACCCCATGAACAGTATGAAAAGGCAAAAAGATAGGACGCTGAAAGATGAACTCCCTGGGTTGATAGGTACCCAATATGCTACTGGAGATCAGTGGAGAAATAACTCCAGAAAGAATGAAGAGGTGGAGCCAAAACGAAAACAACACCCAGTTGTGGATATGACTGGTGATGGAAGTAGAGTCTGAAGCTGTAAAGAACAGTACTGCTTAGGAACCTGGAATGTTACATCTATGAATCAGGGTAAATTGGAAGTGGTCAAACAGGAAATGGCAAGAGTGAACATTGACATTTCAGGAATCAGTGAACCAAAATGGACCGGAATGGGTGAATTTAACTCAGATGACCATTATATCTACTACTGTGGGCAAGAATCCCTTAGAAGAAAGGGAGTAGCCATCATAGTCAACAAAAGAGTCTGACATGCAGTACTAAGGTGCAGTCTCAAAAATGACAGAATGATCTCTGTTTCCAAGGCAAACCATTCACCATCACGGTAATCCAAGTCAGTGCCCCAGCCACTAATGCTGAAGAAGCTGAAGTTGAGTGGTTCTATGATGACCTACAAGACCTTCTAGAATTAACACCAAAAAAAGATGTCCTTTTCATCATAGGGGACTGGAATGCAAAAGTCGGAAGTCAAGAGATACCTGGAGTGACAGGCAAGTTTGGCCTTGGAGTACAAGATGAAGCAGAGCAAGAGTTTTGTCAAGAGAATGCACTGGTCATAGCAAACGCCCTCTTCCAACAACACAAGAGATGACTCTGCACATGGACATCAGCAGATGGTTGATTTTATGTGTAAAATACCCTATTTTTAACAAATAAATATTGGCAGTTTAAATTCCAGAAAGATAACAAAATGATGAACAATTATTTTAAGCTGTTTGAAGGAAAGTCATTCATTTTGAAGTCTGTCCTGACTGGCATCAGCTTTATAAACTGTGTTGGCTATAAATGCATATCACTCATGAACCCATGAGAAATAATACTTCTTTTTAATTTCTGTGCCCACACTCTGAGCTCTGTACTGGAAATGACCTCTATCTGTAGCCGAGTCATGTTTCCTAAGCCAGGTTCCTCTTTATCAAACTTCTGAGAAAATCCCAAGGCCTTTTCTCATTTTGTATATCTTGGTCTCGGTTGGACTTCCCAGATGTCTCAGACAGTAAAGAATCTGCCTGAAATGCAGGAGACCCAGGTTCGATCCCTGGGTTGGGAAGATCCCCTGAAGAAAGTGAGAGTGAAAGTGCTCAGTTGTGTCTGACTCTTTGAGACCCCATGGACTATACAGTCGTTGGAATTCTCTAGGCCAGAATACTGGAGTGGATAGCCTTTCCCTTCTTCAGGGGATCTTCCCAGCGCGGGGGTTGAATCCAGGTCGCCCACATTGCAGGCAGATTCTTTACCAGCTGAGCCACAAGGGAAGCCCAAGAATACTGGAGTGGGTAGCCTATCCCTTCTCCCATAGTCCACAGGGTCACAAAGTGTCAGACATGACTGGGCGACTAACACTTGGTCTCTGTTAAGTCAAGCAAGCAAGCAAGTGGTGTTTTTGCTGCGAAGGTTCTCTTTAAAGCTTTCGGTGTCCTGTGAATTCGATTGGGGTTCATGCCATTGGAAAAGCTATCCTCAAAAATCTTTTTTGAGAGAAGCATCATACCTTGGGCTTCCTATGAAGCTTTGCAGGATGATGCCTTTAAAATTCTTAGGCTCTTAAGATCCTTAAAGGAATCTGAGGCACCACCTTAAGTCTTTCCAGGGTCAACATTCAGAATATTGAGATCATGGCATCTGGTCTCATCACTTCATGGAAAATAGATGGGGAAACTGTGGTTGACTTTATTTTTCTGGGCTCCAAAATCACTGTAGATAGTGACTGCAGCAATGAAATTAAAAGACGCTAACTCCTTGGAAGGAAAGTACGACCAACCTAGATAGCATATTAAAAAGCAGAGACATTACTTTGCCAACAAAGGTCCGTCTAGTCAAGGCTATGGTTTTTCCAGTGGTCTTGTATGGATGTGAGAGCTGGACTATAAAGAAAGCTGAGCACTGAAGAATTGATGCTTTTGAACCGTGGTGTTGGAGAAGACTCTTGCGAGTCCCTTGGACTGCAAGGAGATCCAACCAGTCCATCTTAAAGGAGATCAGTCCTGGGTGTTCATTGGAAGGACTGATGCTGAAGCTGAAACTCCAATACTTTGGCCGCCTCATGAGAAGAGTTGACTCATTTGAAAAGACCCTGATGCTGGGAGGGATTGGGGGCAGGAGGCGAAGGGGACGACAGAGGATGAAATGGTTAGATGGCATCACAGACTCGATGGACATGTTTGGGTGGACTCCGGGAGTTGGTGATGGACAGGGAGGCCTGGCATACTACGGTTCATGGGGTCACAAAGAGTTGGACACGACTGAGCATCTGAACTGAACTGAACTGAATGTAGGGTTTTACAGTCTACAGGTTTTACGTTTAGACCATGTTTTCCTTGATAGCACCCTAGATTTGACCTTAGCCAAGAAGCCATTTCTGTCTTTTTGCGTCCTGTGACAATTGGACAGGTGCAGATGCTGTAAAGGGGATACAGATATTGAACCCAGTGAGTCCTGGTTCCTTTGTATTTAATAGTGCTTTTTTTTTTGTCTCATAGCTTATCCTTCTCACTGATTTTACTTTCAGCTGGTTCATAGCAATAGTCTCCGTTCCCCCATGTTTCAGTGTCATTTTCTTCTCTTGCCTAGAAGCTGTCACTGGCAGCCTCTTCAAGGGCCATCAGGCTTCTGTTTACAAACTCATGAAGCCCTTTGGGTTTCCATTTCTTTCTCTGTATCCATTCGGGTCCCATCTACATCCAGGTTCAAAAGCATTCTCACATGTTTTAGTTCTTTTTTAATGGCAATACCTCATTTTTGGGCGTCACTGACTCAATGGACATGAGTTTGAGCAAGCTCCAGGAGTTGATGATGGACAGGGAATCCTGGTGTGATGCAGGCCATGGGGTCACAAAGAGTCAGGCGTGACTGAGTGAACTGCACTGAACCCCATTTTTAATATCCGTATCTGTGCCAGTTATTTATTGCTAACAAATTGTATTAGAGATCACCCAAAGCCTAGTGGCTCAAAACAGCATTTCCTTTGTTCACAAGTCTGTGTTGGGGCAAGGCTCAATGAGTGAGCCCAGCTCATTTCTTCTCCAGTCTTCATCAGCTGGGATGTCGTGAAGGTGGGGACCAGAGTCATCTGAAGACCTGTTCATGCACACGTGTGGCAGTTGGAGCTGGCTTTTGGCTGGGTCATTAGGTGGGGGCGGTCAGTGGGGACACTGACACGTGCTCAGTATGTAGCCTGGGCTTCTTCAAAGCGTGGTGACTGATGCTAAGAGTGGGCTTCCCCACGGAGCCAGTCAGAAGCTATTTAGCTTGAGAAATCACATAGCAGTTCCCCCAGACTCTGTCCACTAGAATCAGTTACTGAGGCCAGCACATATTTAAGGAGAGGGAATTTCACAAGAAAATTGTCAAAGAATTTGTAGACATGTTTGAAAACCACCGGCTCCACTCACCTCGACTTACCAAGTAATCCTTCTGTCTAAATGAAAGTTCTTTCCAACTCTGTGTCACTGAAATTCCAGCAAATATTTTTTGTGTGTTTTCTTTGGTATAGTCTCTTATTCTGTGGAAAGTAACAAAGGATTACAAGAAAGAGGCATTTTTCTCTTGTTCAGAAAAATGTATGGATCATCTCACTAAACTCTTAGGAGACGGGATATCTTTAGCCTTGCAAATCATTTCTCTTTGGAATGCAATTCAAATTAGCAAAAACTATTTCTAGTTCAGAAAAAGGCTTATTGGATTAAAATCCATACTTAGAAGATTTATTAATTAGAGCCTTATTCTCACAATCTTCTTTTGGGAGGCATTTATTAACTCAGCCTTAGATAACTCAATACAGTATACCTCAAACTTCTTTAAAAACCATGGGACATGTTGGGGGGGAAGGAGTAAGAGACGTTCTACTAAGGGGTGACTTGCAGTCATTCCATGGGAATGATAGAAAAGTACTATGATAGAACAATCAAAGAGTGTAAAATCAAGGGCAAATGTTGTGTGACAAAGATGGTGACAGTGAAGACTATATTTTGTGACTCTTGGTGGTTTGACCTTCTTTCTTGATTCTCTGAGTAATTCCTGGTCCTACATTCAGCCATACAGATACCATCATATTTATTTGATCCTTGGTTTGTGTTAGGCTGTGTTCAGTCCACTTCCCTCATTACCAAATGTCATTTGTTTTATTCTTGCAGATTGATGATCTTCCAGCAGAGCTGGAAACTGTATGTTCACAATGTCTGCACATGAATGCAGAAATTCAGGTTCTTCGAGAGGAGTTATTATTCATGACAAGAATGCAAAAGAAATGTGAAGAACTAGAGAAGAATAACAAGAAGCTGGAGCAAAACATAGTGAACCTCAAAAGTCACATAGAAATGAATATGACAGAGCACAGTCAAGTAGAGCAGTATAAGCAGGAGATTGAAGAAAGAGCGAGACAGGAGCTAGTAGAGAAATTAAAAGAAGTCAACACGGTTTTACAGGTTAATTTGTTGATCTGTCATATCCTTGAATTCACCTCATTGTAAATTACATTGGATGTGTACAGCTTATGTGTTTCCTCTGCTTCTCTTAGAGCAGTTTGTTTGGTAGATTTCTGGAAGGAAGGGGGCACTTGTCTGTCTCTGAAGAGAGAAATATTTCAATTTCCATCACAGTTATCACTCAATTGATCTTTCAGAATGATTCTGACTAGAGGATCCTTTTACTTATAAGACCAGTTGGTATAAAACAAGACCATGAGAAGGAAACAAAGTACTGTGGTTTAGAATGGGTACCATCCTCTTGAATTATTCTCAAGTTGTCTCGTTCAGTTTTTAAAATTTTAAGTTGATCCTCTTATTATTTGAATTATCAGGTTACATAAATACTACTATAACATTGATTCCACTTTAATTTTATAATTCAGATTTAATTCATTTCACATTGACCATGATTATTTTAAAGTTTCACTTTTCTTTTTTTCACATTTAAAATTGCTCTCTGAATTACTGACTCAAAACTAAAGGGAACAAATATAATTATTCACGTTATAATCATTAACAAAAGAAATATATCTTTTAAAATTTGACTTAGATACAAGCAGCATCTCAAGAAAACTTAGAGCAGGCACAAGAGGAGCATATTGCTTCCTTCAGAAGTCAGATGGAACTCAGAATGAAAGAGTTGGAATCTGAAGTCTTCAAGATGGAAACTTCTGAAGCAGATTTGGAAAAATATAAGAAACTCTACCTCGAAGAACTAAAAGTTAGGAAGTCATTGGAAAAGAAGCTAGACAAGTAAGTCAAAACACAGAATCACAAAATAAATGTAGTCCATTAATTTGTCTCTGAAGCCTAGTTTTTATAGAGCCAGGTTCTTGAGATTAGTAGGCAGTGAAAGCTAACTAGACAGTGCCTGCTAAGGGGGCGCCCTAAGACAGATTAGTGACACTACGTCCTGGTGCGTTTTCCTACACTGTGTAAAAGCATGCTTGTGAAGTCGGGCCACGTTCACACAGGGGTGAAAGGCGGGGTAGTTCACAGAGGGGCTGACGCTGGCATGGTGGCCTGACTGAGGGAGGGTGTGGAGGCTGGAAGGGGCAGATCCCACCTGCACCGCCCTCTGAAAGCAGAGCACTCCTAGGACGCCTTTCATAAGCCCAGAGAGCATACAGCAAAGGAGCAGGGACCCAGGGCACGTTCTGCTAGTCGATGCCTAAAATAAGCGCACACAAGGGAAGCACGGGTGCTCCCAGAGAGGGTTCAGGGCTGTGGGACGTGATGCTGGGATGTGGGGTGTGGCTTCCGGGGAAGGAGCTCGGTGGGGCCGCTCTCCCTGTTTGTGGAGCGCGATGCCTCACGCTGTAAAAACATGCACTGAACACCATTTCAGCTTTTTGCCTTTTTAAATGAAACCAAAAATCCTCTTCAGACTTTTTTTTTCTTTTTTTTAAATGAAAAACAGGTGCCTATGTAGGCCCCTCGTAGAAGTGAAGTAACATAAAATGAACTTTGGAAAAGCAGGGGATGCTTGTAATTGTTCCTGGGGCCGTTTTAGTCCTTTTCAGTCTCACCCACTGACTTTCTCATCCTCCCTCGAGACTGTGGCTCTAGGTGATTCCTCAGAGGCAAGTGCTTTATTTTTCCGAGGTCATGAGTGAAACATTTATACAAGGGGGGTGAAAGCAAATGCTTGAAAGTGGCCTTGTGGGAGGTGTGTTTCTTCATCCCTGAACTGTTTCCTGGGGGCAGGCGTGTCCCCGAGGCGGCAGGTGTCACTGTGACCCACCTCCCTTTCTCTCTGACGCCCTTTCTCTCCTCCCCCAGCTGTGACTTGTTACCTGAGGAGCCCAGACACACGTGAGCTTCTTTAGAACAAGGTCAGAGCTGTCACTGTTGACAGCAGGTCTGCTCTCTGCTTCCAGTGCTCACACGGTGTGATGGGAATTCCATTTACTGTGCGGCAGCTTACAAAATGCAAATCCTTTAGGGAATCGTGAACAAAACTGGTGTTTTCCATCTTCCCCAGGACTAATTGGAGGCTGGCAGAGATGAGCACCGAACTTGAGGTGGAGAAACAGCAGAACAGGTCTTTACTGAGCACTCTCACCCCGAGGCCAGTCCTGGAGCCGCCCTTGCATTGGAAATTTCCATAATACTTCATATGACTCTTTCTCCAAAAACAAACGTAGGATTTTCTACCTCAATTCCATGCCCTTCAAATAACAGCATGGCAACTTACTTGATCAAGTTTAGTTCTACTATCTTTTTTTCCTTGGGTTTAGGATTTCTGATATGAATGATTCTTATTTTCAACTTCTGAGCTGTTTATTTGACTTATGTGCACTAAGTAAAAGCCATAATTATCTGTGCTTACAAGGAGACAAAAATTTTATGGGTTTTTTTGTCCTAGATTTCTATTTTTAAGAGATACTTATTAATTTCTTAAATTTCTTGAAAAGCTGCATTTAAATTCTACTTTAGAAATGAAATCTTATTGCCTAGTAACCGAACATATACTTTCAGATATTTGACCTCCTTTCTAATTGATTTCACCTTGGCAAGTGTTCATAATCATCTCCAAGCTCTGCTGAACCCACTGCAGTTTTTCTACCCCTAAGCATAAGTGAATGACTGGCATTGAAACACTAACCATATATGGATGTTTTTGTATTTGAAGGAATCCTAGATAAATCCTTTTTATGAATTAAACAAACTTGTAGCACTATATCAGAAGATTAATTTCTAGCTTTCGGTCAATATTTTGGTCATTTTCTTACACAAGAATGCATCTTTAATCGCTATTTTACATATAGCCTTGTTACTTAAATTTCTAAAAAATATTTTCTGAGCAATTGTAGAACATTTCTAAGTTTGTAGTCAAAGCAAACATTAAAAAATTTTAAATGAAGCTCGCTCTATCTCAACAGCACCTGGATGACTGACGACTAAGAGCAATGATGGGGAGTCTAAATTGCAGCTAGTTTTCGTTGTGTAATCGTTGTGATTAAAATATCCATTTTAGTCAGAGCACACGGGTTTATGGTTTTGATGGTGTTTTCATGATGGTTATTGTGCAGATAAAAATAGCCCTTGTTAAATGCAGTCTCAACCTGTTTTCCCATTTGGCTTCTTGCCATCATAGAGCAATCTAAGGTTTCTTCGACAGCACTGTGGCTACGTTGGGTCTTAGTACTTGAGAGCCATGAACCTGGAGAACCAGTCACAGCAGGCCTCCAGACACTTCATCCCAAGTCAGACACTGCCCCATGCAGGCCTCAGGGGAGGAAGCAAAGGCTCAGTCCCCACCCCAGGGGCGGGCTGCCTACCGCAGACCCAAGTTCATGGTGCTGTGAGCACACACATCTTTTCAAAGAAGAGATTGGGAACCAAGCAAGCACTTCTTAGTTCCTTCTCCCAAACTCACCCGTTGGGTAAATCTCGCTTCTCATGAGGAGGGTTGGAGTATAAGTGCTCCCCTTGAAACTTCAGCTTGAGGAGATGAAGTTCAACTGCAATTTCTGACCAGATTTAGATTATAGTTGAGATTACACTCATGCTTTTTGTATATACCAATTAATTATGACAGCTTGGATAGAAGTATGCTAAATAGTAAAGAGAGATCTTATTTGTGTTTTAAATTGTGTCCTAAATAACTCAAAATGTGGATAATTCATTTTGCTGATTCATTTTAATAAACCAGGTTTTATCTGGAGGAAACGAACATCCTTTTAAGACAAATCTCTTCAGTTTTGGCCTGCTTGATTCAACCAAAGATTTTCTCTTTCAAGTTTCCTGTCCTGTGTTTAAAAAATATTTATGCTTTACAAATTAACTATATCGACTGCTACAAATAGGAGTTTGATATTGATTTATTTTTGTTCATGCATTTAAGACATATAATTTAAAACATTTATTAAATGCCACAAGCATTATTGAACTATGTAACAAGGTTTTACATATTCATTTTCTCTATGTTACAGTTAAAAATCTGTATGTGTTTTCTTAATCTGAGGAAGGAGCTGGCATAGGACTCTAGGCTCAGTAAGAAGTCCATTGGCCTTGTTACTTCTTTTGTAGAATTAGGAAGTTTGGCTAAATCAATGACTCTCATACCTTTAAAAAAGGTTTTTTTTTTTCCCCAAAGAAAACAACCTTTCTTTTAAAAAACACTTCTGAGTGGAGCGGTATTATATGAAAGAGACAAGTATAGAGCCGTTTAGCTAAAGGAGTGGCCAGAGACGGTGCAGCAGTGACCTCTCTGTCCCTCACCCCTGCAGTGACCCCCGTGGGACCTTCCCCTTCCACGGGGCATAGTTCGCAAACTGACGCTTATGAGAGAATCCTTCTCGCTAAACACCTTTAGAATTAAAACTTGCCGGTACATTGTTTTCTTGTGTATAATTTCCTCACCTTTCTATGTTTTCACTAAATGGAAAAGTTTAAAGAAAACTGCAGATGTGTTCTCCTTGTTAACATTCGACTTCAGACTACTTCCTCCATATGACATGATCCTCACCTAGAAATCAAAATAAAGGTCTCAGAAAGTACATATTTAGGGCAGGAACTGTTAAAGGAGAAGATAGTGATCTTGTGGGTCATTACTAGGATTACGGGTCATTCCCTAATTCTCTGAAATTATGTGTACTCAATAGACTGATATTTATTATACTTTTTATCAGATTAATCTAAATAGCATTCCATATATATGTTCTCTGTTATCTAAAAGCAGAATAAGTAGGAATTCATTTTCTTCTATTTATGTGATGCTTTTTCTACTTAAGTATTCTTCAAGTTAGGTCTAGTCTCTGAAAGTATTATTTAAATGTCACATGTAGTAAATTATATGTAATTCCTATGATAATTCTCTTGTTTATCTTAAACATAAACAATATTTGACTTACTTCGGATGCTGCGGGAGTTGGACAGGAGTATAACTAGAGAACTAGAAGAAGGTATGTTGCCAAAACCTAAGAATTAAATTTAGGCATTGATTTCTGAAATCCATGGTAGTCAGTGGCATCTCTTTCCATTGTTTGGATAACAGTTGCTATCTTAAATATTTTTTCTTACATATAGCTAATGAAAAATGTGAAAGCATGAGCAGTCATAGTGAAAAATATCCTTCTTCCTCCTTGATTCATCATGTTCCATAGCTTGAAAAAACAATCTCTAAAGGTCTATGTATTTCTTTCATTTCTGGCTATTTCCTTCTTCTACTGCCTCCATCCCTGTGGAACGATCCGCCTGCACCTGACACTGTTCTCAGGAAACGTGGCGTTCACCCGCTTCTCAGGCGCTGGTAGCAGTTAAGGCTGGAAACCCAGACTCAAGCAGTCACGTGTGTGCAGCTGTCACTCGGTGGGTGACTAAAATTTCTCTGTCACTGACTTTGTCACCAGTTTATCTTTCACCCTCAGGAAAAGCTCCAAACACCCACAGCGGTTTGGGTCCTGCCAAAGTAGGCGGCCTTACCTCCTTAACCACCCTCCTCTGCCCTCAGCTCTGCATCTAACCAGCCAGACTGTAGGATCCCACAGCTGCGCGTCCTCACCTCCGGTCTTTGTACGAGCTTTTCCCCTCTGTCTCCTGTACTTTTTCCTGTCCTTCAGGCATCTGCTTCCATAGCACCTCCACCAGAAAGCTGGCAGTGCTGACACGAAGCTGGCTGTCCCTTCTGAGTGTCCCTGTGCTGTCTTTTATATCTGTTTTGTATTTGTGAGTCTGTGTGGAAGTTGCCTGTTTGTCTGTTTTTCCAGTTGAGGGCATATCATTTTCCAGGGTGGACCTGGGTCGCCTTCATCTTATAATTGCAGTCCTTGTCCCAGCACCTTTGCACACAGTTACTGAGTGAACCAATGAAGAATGAGGAAACCAGAAATCTGATGCTCAGCCACACGTGCACCATGAGCAGATTATAGAATTGTAATCTTGTATTTCACGTCATGCCACCACCTATAGATAGATTTCCTTTTTCGGAACACTAGGAAAGGTCTCAGGTTTTTTCGTTTTTTTGTTGGTTTGTTGTAACTAATACTTACTTAATTCAAGTGTTTTAGGTACAGAATATAATTCTTTCCTTTTCTTTCCAGTTGAGGCTGAATTGGCATCTGATGCCTTTCAAGTGTCTTCTCGAAGCTCTTCAGATGGGTCAAATGTGTATGATGACCAATTTTTGCAAGCAAAAGCAGAGTATCAACAGATTTTGTTTGAAAAATATAAGATTTAGAAAGATAAATAGTAAACGTTTCCCTACTGGGCTGTTTCCATGACATTTCATTGTTTCCCATTAAAGATGATGAGAAAATCTTTTTGAAAAGAAAATATTTTTGTGTTACGTGTGTATGATGAAAATTTACATAGTATTTTAAGTGCTGTTTCTCTGCATCTAACTTACTTTTAAGCAGATTTAAAAACCAGCAGTGTTGAGTTTTCCATATTCTAAGCGATAGTGTTAGTTACTCAATCATGTCCAACTGTTTGCAACCCCATGGACTGTAGCTCACCAATCTCCTCTGTCCATGGAATTCTCCAGGCAGGAATACTGGAGTGGGGAGCCATTCCCTTCTCCAGGGCATCTTCCAGACCCTGGGATCAAACTCGCGTCAGGTGCATTGCAGGTGGATTCTTTACCATTTGTGCCACCAGGGACGCCCTTTACAGACTCAGACGAGCCCTAATACCCGCTGTTTAAGCAGCACCCAACGAGCCAGACTTGTCATTAATATTTAGTGGTGTTGATTGATAGCTTTTTTGTATGTTCACTTTTTACCACTATATATAGACCCAAAGATTTAGATACTGCTGTTATGGCTACCATCCATATTTTGATGTGTTACAATTGTTAGTAGTGGCATAAAACTTACTATAAGTAACTTTAAACACATATTCAAAAGTCCTTCCTCATGGAGAAATAAGGTTTGCCTGAGTTTTCGCCTTTTAAATGAATGAACTTTTATATATTAAATTTTTATTTTTATTTAGAAGATAATATCTTTACAATATTGTGATGGTTTCTGCCATACATTGACTTGAATTGGCCATAGGAATGCATATGTTCCCTCCCTCCCACCTCCCTCCCCGTTCCAGCCCTCTAGTTGTCTAGTTGTCACAAAGTACCAGCTTTGGGTTCCCTGCATCATACAGCAAATTCCAGAAAGACACATGTACCTCAGTGTTCATTGCAGCACTATTTACAATAGCTAGGACATGGAAGTAACCTAGATGACGGTCAACAGCGGAGTGGATAAAGAGCTGTGTGTTATTCAGCTCTAAAAAGGAATGCATTTGAGTCCGTTTTAATTGACTTCTGATTTACTTTTGGAGACAGTGTTAAAATTAGAGAAAGTTCTTCGTTCCTCATGGCAGTGGCTTCTCCTGTTGCAGAGCCCCGGCTCGAGAGTGCAGGCTCAGCAGTTGTGGTGCTTGGGCTTAGTTGCTCCGCAGCCTGAGGGATCTGCCCAGACCAGGGATCGAGCCCCACGTCCCTTCCATTGGCAGCGGATTCTTAACCACTGGAACACCAGGGAGGGGGAGGTACACGTGTTCATTTTAAACCAGTGTCTGGGAATCCCCTGGTGGGCCAGTCATTAGGGATCTGGCTTTCACTGCCAGGCGCCCGGGTTCAACCCTGGTTTGGAAATTAAGATTCCACAGTCTGCAAAAAAAAAAAAAGAACCTGTGCCTATAATTGTGTTGGTCATCTTACCGTTGAAGGAAAAGTATTCTGCCCCCCTCCCCGCCACCGCCACACACATAACTCAATAAAACTGGTCTCATGTTGAATGAGAAAATAAATCTAACCTGGAAAGATTCCTGAGTTGGTTCTTGAGCAGAAACAAATGAAGAACAACCTTAAACCCCTCCCTGCTGGCCCTGGGGGAGCTTCGAGGTGAATCTGACTCCTGTTACTTCCCCCAGAGCCCGTGTGGCCAGTGCTGTCAGCAGAGCTGCTCCTGGGGCGAGGAGGGCTCTGCCTCACACACCCGCCCCACGCAGCTCGGTCACTTTCCCCTCTATTGACTTTTCTTTATGGACTTCAGACTCAGCTGTGGGGACTCCCCTCGTGGTCCAGTGGTTAAGACTCCATGCTTCCACTGCAGGGGGAGCTTGTTCCATCCTTGGCTGGTGAACTAAGATGCCACATACCATTTGTGGTGTCGCCAGGAAAAAAAAAAAAAAGAAACGGGGTGTGATTTTGATCGCTCATGTCCTAGCCCCTCTTGATATCACCTGGAATTGTATTCGAGGGCTAGGTGAGCAAAAGGCACATTTGTGAAAATCAACACTGGTTAAAATAGCATACACAGGTTAACTGGTTTCCTTGATTTTTTTTTCCCCCTGGCCCATCCTCCTCTTGTGAGCTGTGATGAGAGAGGACACAGAAACACAGTCAAATGGTATCAGATAAAACAGCAGTACACTCAGCCATCAGATTCCCTCCTGTTTTTTTTTTTTTTGTTTGTTTGTTTGGTAAATGCTACACAGCTTGTGGGATCTTAGTTCCCCAACCAGGGATTGAACCTGGGATCTTGGCTATGAAAGTGCAGAGTCCTAGCCACTGAACAAACAGAGAATTCCCAAATCCCCTCCTGTTTGATGGCTCAAAAGAAAGCTGATAAGTATTATCAAAGACACAAAACACATGAGATTGGATCAAACAAAATGGCCATTTCATTCTGCTCCCATGTAGTCAAGTTTGTTTGTTGTTTTTTTTAATATTAATTATTTAGCTGCACCAGTGTTCCCTACGACATGTGGGATCATTAGTTGGGGCATTTGAACTCTTAGCTGTGGCATGTGAGATCTAGTTCCCTGACCAGCAGTGGGGCTGGGTCCCCTGCATTGGTAGCTTGGAGTCTTAGCCACTGGACTACCAGGGAAGTCCCTCAACAAGTATCTTTGAGCACTTATTATGTGCTAGGCAACATCTAGAAGCTAGGAATGTAAAGTGAAAGCATTACAATATCTCTGTGAAATGAAAGCTTTGCAAGAATATTCTTTCTAGTATTGATCCACATGGCATAAGTCTGGATGCAGCCTTTTCAATATGAGATTAGTTAACTTCCATATAGTCGAAGCAGTGGTTTTTGCAGCAGTCATGTATGGATGTGAGAGTTGGATCATAAAGAAGACTGAGTGCCAAAGAATTGATGCTTTTGAATTGTGGTGCTGAGGAAGATTTTTGAGTCAAAAGGAGATCAAACCAGTCAATCCTAAAGGCAATCAACCTGGAATATTCATTGGAAGGACTGGTGCTGAAGCTGAAGGTCCAGTACTCTGGTCACTGATGAGAAGAGCCAACTCATTGGAAAAGACTCTGATGCTGGGAAAGATTCAGGGTAGGGAGGGGAAGGGGACAACAGAGAATGAGATGGTTGGATGGCATCACCAACATGACATGAACTTGGGCAAACTCTGGGAGATGGTGAGGGACAGGGGAAGCCTGGTGTGTTGCAGTCCATGGGGTTGCCAAAAGTTGGACATGACTTGTGACTGAACAAGAATAAATTAATAGAACCACCTGATGAAATTGATGCACCATCATAAAAAAGAAGAAGTTTCAGACATTATCATACTAGCAGTTTAGCAAATTTACACCCACCTTCCAGTGAGGGCTACTAGAATGGTCAGTCCATACAGCACAAGGAAGAGTAGTCCTCTCTCGCTACAAATAGAGAAAGCCTGCATGCAGCAATGAACACCCAGCAGAGCCAAAAATAAATAAATAAAAATTTTTTTTAAGAAAGGTGAAAGAATGTCTCCTTGAGAAGGTGAATTCTGCTCAGTTTTGAAGGATATAGAGACCAACACATCCAATAGACATTTGTTGAGTATTTACAATGTGTCGGCCGAGAGACCACATGCTAGTTGGGGAGCCAGAAGATAAACACACATATAAGTAGTCCACCTTCAAGTCTGATAGTGTATAACCCGGGCAGAGACGTTCCACAGCCAACAGCTGCATTTAGTGCTCAGAGGCAACAATAGAAATGTGCTCATTCAAGTTCTGTGCCAGGTGTGGGACCTACAGGGCCAGGCCTGCTTCTCTAGCACATACTGGTGACATTTTGACCTACAAGAATCTCCTGCGTTGATTTCTTTCTGTGTGACGTCAGGTGAAGCACAGGCAGAGAAAAGAGTTGGAAAGTGTGCAGCTCAGTGAACATCCATTGTAAGCACACCTGGGCCCCCAGCATCCTGCATCCCTCCTCAGGTGGCCCTGGGGTCCCTCTGGCTCCAACAGTTGCCACTGTCTTGATGAGAACAGCAGAGATTTGTTTGCCTGTTTCTGAACTTCATACAGGTGGATATATATACAGCGCATGCTCAGTGCATACTCTGGTTCTTTTACTCAGTATCATGCCTGCAGTCTGTATTCAGAGAGTGCAGGTCAGTGTCCATTTATTGTCTCTGTCAGTGTTATTTGTTTCCCCTGTTGTCGTCTTTCGTTGTCTGACTGAGTCACAGTTTATTTACCCATTTTCTTTAAGTACATCTGGATCATTTCCAATATTCTTTTAATAAATTACTTTTTTGCTGAAGAAAGAATCAAAGTGAAAATCACACTAAAAGAGCTTAGCACCAGCATACTTAAGCAAAAGGTAAGTCTCAAAGATCTATTTCAGATAGATGGAAAACTATCCCAGGCAGAAGGTCGGAAATGAAGGAAGAAATGAAAAACAAAGTGGCAAATATTTGAATAATTCTAAATGAACATTGGCTATATAAAAACAAAAATATCTTGTAAGGTGTTAAAATAAATGATAAGCAAGGCACAAATTATCAGACAGGCTTTGTGTTGTCCCTGAAGAGTGTAAAACTGGTTGATATGAAACTTTTAAGCTCCATAAGAAAGCTAGTCTCGAGGGTAAAAAGCATTACTGAACTGAAGAGGGTCAGCATTGTATAGTGACAAAAGATTCAATTTACCAAGAGGATATAAAGGTATATTCTGTGACCCAGCAATCCCATTCTTAGGTGCGTATACTCCAGAGAATCTCTTCGGACATATGTGTGAGTGTTCAGAGCTTTTTTTCCCCCCCAGTGTAGGGGCAGGGGATTTAATCAGGAAAGGAACCTTGGTGGAGGACTAGCCTAGGTGCTAGCATGTTCTCTTTCTTGGTGGGTAGTGAAGACATTGATATTTCTTTATGTGCTAATGTTTGTGATCATCAGACACCTCTTTTCTGCACTGTTTTCTAACTATGTTATCTAATTTCCTTTTATGGAGTTGTTTTCTTTCTTTCTTTTTTTTTTTTTTTTTTTTTGGTGTTTGTGTTTTTTTGGTGAAGGGCTTAATTGCCTCTCTATATCTTCAGGTTTTTCAAACCTTAAGTAAATATTTGAAAAAATGTCCTCAGTGCTGAAGGCAACATAAGATCTGAGAAAATGCCAAAGGCCAGTGTGTTATGTATGTGGCCTGTCGAAAGCAGTGTTGACCGCTTTTCTCAAATTCACAAGTCAACTTCGAGGAATTTACGGATGGTTTCATGGCTGTGTTGTCATCACAGGCTGGTCTTGCCTCCTCAGATAAAGACAGTGGGTCTATGGAGTCAGGGAAGAGGCCTTTCTGGTCTTCTTTTCTCCTCTTTCTGTGATTCTGTGACTTCTGGAATATGATGTTGTACCTGAACAATGCAGCAGGTCTATGATCCCCCACTGCATGGACTGGGACCATGGACTGCAGCACCTGGGTTTTTTTCTTCTTTGGGCTCCTTATTTGTTAAATGGTTCTGTAAGGGGAAAACTCTCGTGTTTTCCTCTGCACTTCACAAAATCCTGTGAATACCCTGGCACTTCTGGTCACCAGATCTGTGTAATTTCCCCCACACCAGGCCATTTGGCAACACCAGCTGGGTGTCCTGCAGTTCAACTCCATTCTGACACCATCCCCCTGGACACAGCTTCAGACCCCACAGGCTAAGACAGCAATGCCTTCAGACAACAATCTCAAGTCCAGCTTGTCACCTGTGCTTCTGACCCACTGGCTAAAGATCAGAGGTGCCCATGGCCTCCTCAGGTTCAGTTAATTTGCTAGAGGAGTTCAGGGCAACCCATTAGTGGATCAGCGGTTTATTGCAAAGGATGTAACTCAGGGTGAGAGGTGCATGGGCTGTGGGCAGAGGCTCAGAGGCCCCACACCCTCTCTAGGGCTCACTCTTCCCCAGTCTCCCCTTGTTCACCAACCCAGAAGGTCTCTGAATGCTGTCTTTTTGGGGTTTATGGAGGCTTCGTTACACAGTCATGACTGATCCAGTGATGGGGCATCAGTGACTGAATTCAACATCCAGCCTCTGACCTCCCTAGAGGTCAGGTAGGGCTGAAAGTACTAACCTCTAATCACATCGTTGGTTTCCCTGGCAACCAGCCCATCTCAAGGTGTGGTTCTCAAAGTCAGCTTATAAACCAAGCATAAACTTGGGTGTGGTTGCTCTCATCACTTTGGAAATTCGAGGGTTTTAGAGGCTGTGCAAGGGATGGGAGGAAGACCAAATTCATATTTATTGTAAGTCACAATCTCACAAATGCCAAGTAATGTCTAATGCTGTCCTTACAGTGAACGGTGTAGACAAGATAAAGTGGATGTGGAGAGGTGGAAGAATTTGATCATCCAAGGCGCAATGCAGGTGTAAGGTGCTGGCCATGCTGGGAGGCTGGTGGAACAAGCAGGATGCCACCAGCTGAGGCAGCCCTCCGCCTGTCTTCTGTCTCAGACAATAGTGCTCTGTGCTCCTCGGACTTGCTAGAATCCTGGTTTCCAGTGGGGTCAGTGGAACAAAGGTAATATTTCAAAACAAGTGAAGAGGGGCTTTGATACTGGTCAGGAGTGGAGGGAGAATTCTGAAGGGAGGCCTGCTTGGAGGTGTGGCCTGTGGATCCAGTGGGAAGGTGATGGTGGACGTGCTCCTTAGAAGATGGGCCAACTCCTTGGCTGGCAGCGCCTGCTGTTCTCTGGCCGGATAACCGGTGGAGGCTGCATCTGAGCAGTGCTGGGAGGGACAGTGCAGGGACCAGCGGGTCCCTCCTTCCCCCACGGGGCAGGGGTTCAAAGTGTCTGACCCGCACAGGCCCCTGGTCGGCTCCCAGACCCCAGGAGGGGCCTTGGTCGGGAGCAGGTGCATGACTGGGGCAGGAGGTGCCATTGGGAGGTTTGGGGCTTTGTACCTTTCATGTAGATTCCAGTGAGCCCCCCAGCGCCCCCCACCCCTGAAATCCTGTGGCTGATCATTCCCATTACTCAGGTGAGGTTTTCTCGTCTGGAGCTAGGCCCTTGAGGAAGCACTTGCAGCCTCCCCTGGGGCTGAAATCGGTTGGTGTCCGACCGCCCCCTGCTGGAGCCACGTGGGAGCCCTGACCTGGGGGAGACAAGCCTGACAGGGAAGGAGTCTGATAAGGGGGCGGAGTCTGATAGGGGCGGAGTCTGATAAGGGGGTGGAGTCTGACCAAGGGGACGAGCCTGACAGAGGAGGAGTCTGATAAGGTGGTGGAGCCTGATGGGAAAGGAGTCTGACCGGGGGAGGAGTCTGACCAGGGGGAGGAGCCACCTTGTCAGTGTCCGCCATGGGACCTGAAGGGTCCGGTCATTGGTTGCTTTGTCTCAGGTTTCTCTTCCCTGAGGTGGGAAGAAGGCCACTTGCCTTTCCCGACGTGGGGTGTGATCGTGTGACCCTGGGCATGAAGGTGCCTGAGAAAGGCCACGCCCGTGTCATCGCTCCCTTTTCTGTGCTAGAACTCCTATGAGTGGTAACTTGTGTCCTCTTCGTGACTGGTACTGTTCCGTACCAACCCCCGTTTTGTTCTGTGTTGCTTTTCTCTTCTTTCAATTTTCAGAGCTTTCCTCAATTACCCAGTCAGTCGGTGGGTTAGTCATAGGCTTGCCTGAGGTGGCTCGGCCAGGGCTGGTGCACACGGGCGGCGCCTGTTGTGAGAGTCCAGCAAGCCCTGCACCCACCCTCCGCGGCTGTGTGCTTCCCATGAGGGCCACCCTCCTGGTCTCTCCCATGGGCTTCATCCCTGCTTCCCCGGCCAGTCCACAGCATCCCTCTCTCCCGCTTTCTAATCTGCCTGCTGGTCCTTCCCACTGTCTCCTGCCATGATTGGGAACATGTGCTCCACGAATGTGCGTGGCACCCTTGGGCCAAATGCCTGGGGTTTTCAAGAACATTCTGCTTCTCAGTAGTTCTGCTATTTCAGTGAAGGCCATCACAGAACACATAACCAAAATATTCTTGTTGTTTTGTTTTGTTTTTTGCTTGTTTAATCTTTTGGATATGCCACTCAGCATAGTGAGATATTAGTTCCCTGACTGGGGATTGAACCTTTACCCCCAGCATTGGCAGCGCAGAGTCCACTGGACCACCAGGGAGATCCCAAACCAATGTATTTTTCACTTGTAGAGTTTGGCATTCTGCTCCTATGAATAAATACTCACACACAGGAGGCACAAGGCGCGGCTAACCCTGTGGTCTGCGGCCGTCTGGGCAGCGGGAGGGGACTGGACCTTCCCACTGAGAGGCCGCAGCTCTGTGCCCTGTGGGTGGTGAGACGCTGCCCCCTCCTGGCCTGACTTGCCTCGTGGACACGTTCCTAGAGACGTGTTTCCCCCTGGTGGAGGGAGGCGGTGACACTTTCAGAGAACATTATTAACCGGGCCTAATGTGTATGATTTCTGGATGTCTTGTTGCTCTGAGGAAAGGGCTGAGCAGCCAAAACCATGAAGAAAGGGGACACCACATCAAGGGCAGGTGGGCCTCTGGACACGGACCAGGGGATCTCAGGAGGGGAGAGGCAGGAGCCCACTGAGGCCAAGGGTGCAGACGTGGTGCTGGGTCACGACCTGCGGTGAGCGGTGAGTGGCTGAGCCCCAGACAGGGGTCCGCGTGCTGTCAGGCGCCCCTGGTTTCCCGAGTGTGTCCCCAATGCCCACTCCCACCTGACATGGCCTTTCTCTTCCCGCTGCTCCCCTCTCAGAAAGCAGCCACAGCCTGTGTGTAGACAGAAACCAGAGCAGGTGCGGAGCCTGCATGCAGGCCCCTGCTCCCTGCATGGGGTGCTCAAGCCTCCCGTTTGCTCCCTGTCAGTGGGAACGGCTCCTCCTCTCCAGCAGCCCCGGGAGTTCCCACATGGGGAGAGTGTACAGGGCCGGGCCCTGCCCGTGATAAGCTCACAGGGTCCAGGAACATGGTCCTCCTGCCCTAGATGTCCTCTGTCACATGGAACTCAGCATCTTCCTCCCCAGACTCCTCCCTTGTCCTCAGTTTCTGTCCATCGCTGGCATCAATGTTTCTCCTGGAGGCCCGGTTGGACCCAGCCTCCTCCTCTGATGCTCCCATGGTCAGGGGCTGCGGGCCAGTTTCGGGTGAGGAGGAGAGAAGGGAGATGGTACTTGGTCCCTGGGACCATGACCCACCTGTGTGAAACGGTCTGTTTTCCTGGCCTGGCCTTGCTTCCTGGGACCCTATGCCTTTCTCTCCCGCTGGCCCCTTCTGGTTCGTCCCCTCCAAACCCGCGTTCTCTCCTGGTCACAGCCCAGGCCGCACCCCCACTCCCCAGTCTCTCTGGCCACTCAGATTCCTGCAGAGGCAGTGTCGTTTCTTCTCTGCCTACGGAGTCACCATTGCTCCGCAGATGTGGGCAGGTAAGGAGGAAAGAAGAAAGTGCAGGGGTGTATTAGGGCTTAAGCGAGTCTCAAGAATCCCTAGCTGAAGTCCACACCTGCCTCTGCCCCTGACTATAGACTCATGCGGAGTCTGAGCCTGCCTGGCTGTGCTGAGGTCCTTGCCCTCTGTGTCCTGTCCAGGTGGGGTGCTGTGTTGAAGTGGGGTCGGGTGGGTGGGAAATCACCTTCTGGTCTCTAGAGCACGTGGATTATTGGGACGTTATTTCTTTGTGTAAAAATCTAGATTTTTGAATTAGTTTTCTAACACATAAGAAAAGCCTATTTTGCTTGGAAACACTTAAACAACACCTAGACTTTATGATGGAAAGTCCTGTCTCCCAGCCTAGCTGTCTCAGCCCCAGCCCCACGTTGGCCCTTCCCTGTGTTCTTCTGACATTTTCTCTGTCTGTCCCCGAGAGCCAGATCGCATCTCTGAATCTGCATCTTCATAAGGACAAGTGGGTCCAGGGTCTGTTTTAAAGACCCCACGTGCCTCCCATTTTCTTTCCAGCTGCCTCCCGGGCTGTGCCCTCAAAGGACGTGAGCGGCTCTAAGTGGTACGGCCGTCGGAGCCAGCCCGAGCCCTGTGCACTGCAGGTGGAGCCCCAGACTTACCGGAGCAGCTGGTCACACCCAGTGCAAGGAGCCAGCTCTGCCGCTCCGCGTCCCTGGATAGCGTGGAGGTGGGTGGACCCCCCCTGGGCACCTCCCCCAGTCACTGCTCACATGACATGACACCGGAGGATGGGAGAGGGCATCTCATCGCTGGAAGAGCAGCTATTTGGGGACCTACATTCGGTTTTAAGGTGTCTCTGTGTCTCTCTATCTGCAGGGCAGCTCTGGCCACAGAGCATCCTCTTTCAGAAACGGGGGCCACGGGCATCCCCTCTTCACTATCACCCCCTACCCCGGGCCTGCAGGAGGAGGGAAGGTTAATCGGCTGAGGGTAGAAAGGGCAGGTGTGCCACAGGCACAGTCACCCGCGCCCAGCACTTGGACCAAGGCTCACCCTGCGCAACTAGGCGGACTCGTGATGGATGCCCCCGCGGACTCTGGGGCCCTGACTGAGACTCCTTGAGTTGTCCCCTGCGGGAGCCTTCGGGCCTTCATGTCAGAAAGGACATCCACGGGGCAGTCCACCCCCTGCGGGTTAATCGTGGCTGATGTCCACTTTCTTACTTTCCACAGAGTCTCAAGTCTGATGAAGAAGCCGACAGAGTGAAGGAGCCTCATAATGAATTGTTTGAAACCCAAGGTAATGGTTTGTGGTGAGTGCCCGCTTTGGTCAGTACTGGGCTGTCAGGCAGCAGGCTGCCAGCGAAAGAGAGTTTCCTGGGAGGTGCCCAGTGTGGGTGGTCTCTCTGAGATTCCTGAGGTCAGACCCTTGGGCAGGGGCCGCTGGCTAAGAGACCAGCTAGTTGGTTGGCTAGGGTCACAGCGATCCTCGCGACCAGCAGGCATGGGCCAGGGGACTCCTTCCTAATGTGCCAGGCCTGGGCCAGCAGCCTCCCCACTCACCAGAGGCCCTGACTGTGCCCCATGTGGAAGGCGAAAGGTGGCTCTGGTCCTGGGAACCTGGCAGAGCTCCCGGAAGGCAGTCACAGGTGTGCTCAGCAACGCTGGGTGCACCAGCACGTGGGTGTGCGGGCTCCTTAAGGACGCCTCTCACCATGGTGAGTCACAGGGCAGAATGTGCAGGACCGCGGCTCCAGCGGGAGGCCAGAACTGACCTGGGGCTTCTCCTGAGTGAGAGGTCTGCACTGGTGCTGAGCACCGTCCAGACTGTGGTCCTCAGGGCCGAGGCTGTTGTTGGCTCAGCGCTGAGCGTGGGGACGTCAGGCGAATGAACCACGTGTCTGTGCTACTGGATGAAGCAGATGGACCTCTTTGTGTTGGAAAATCACTTCCTAAATTTCCTGGACTCAGAGTAAATGTAGGGGATGAGAGGAAGGGCTCCGGGGAGGTTATTCACTGAGTGATTTTGGGCTGTCTGCCCAGAGACAGCTTAGGGTTCTTCTTTCCATCCAGGTTAGAACTGACACTCGTGAACAAACACTAATGTCAGACCTTACAGGACTTACTTACCTTCTCTGCCAGCCCTGAGAACACACCCTGGCGTCAGAATTGCTTTTCCCTCTTTTTGGTTTCTGCCTTTGTTTATTTACTTAATTTTTAATTTAAAATGCATTTATTTGGCTGTCAGGTCTCTGTTGTAGCCTGCAGGATCTTCATACGTCATTTGGGACCTTTCATTGCAGTGCTCAGATTTCTCTTTAGTTGCAGGGCACAGGCTTAGTTACTCCACAGCATGTGGAATCTGAGTTCCCTGACGAAGGATCGAACCCGAGTCCCCTGTATTGCAAAGTGGATTCCTAACCACAGGACCATCAGAGAAGTCCCGTTTTTCCATTTTTACCTAGAACGTTCAGATGTTTTAAGCCGGAAGGGGTCTTGGAAGTGGCCCTCCCCTTGTGTTTTCCTCAAGCCGATATACAGCATCATTCATGAGCAAGGAAGCCTAGCATCCCTCAGGAATGGACTTTCTGATTATTAGTTGGGTTATCGCAGTAAACGACAAGATGACTCCTCTCTGGAGAGCTCCAGACCACTGACCAAGAGCCGGGGTCTGGTCAGGTGCAGGGGACTCTCATCCTGTGTTGGGCAGGGTGTGTGCAGTCTGGGCATGAGGGGAGCTCTGCTTTGAAGCCTTGCTTATCTCAAGAGAGCTCTTTGTGGCCACCCCAAGGTCTGTCCTCTCCCAAAGGGGGTTTCTCTGGCAAAGGTTCATAAACCTCAGTAAGCCACCTGGCTAACCTAGAAAGGCCATGAAACTTTGTTGTCTGTCACCCAGACTTGCTGCTGAGTCTGCATCTCAAAGACCCCTGTGGCTCCTGATGTGAGGTGGTATGGAAACAGCCCACCTTGGGGCATTTTTGATGGGAGAAAAAAATAAAAAAGATAACACTCAACCTGCATCCAAATTAGATCTTTGTACTAAGTTCCAATTTACAGGAGATATTAGGGATGGAAGGGCAGGAGGAAGGGGACTGGGGGGCGGGCTGGAGGTGATCCAGCGACTCTGGGGGAGTAACCACACACACAGGGAGGATTCTGCATTGATGCTGAGTTGAAGAAATCAGCTGTCGGGAGGCTTGGATAGAGAACTGGGACATCGTTGTTGGGTTGTAAGGCCATCATCACACTGGGGTCAGGAGTGCATACAAAACACTCAGGGGTGAGAACATGGCAGCTGGGCTTTGCCTTCAAATACTTGGGCCAGGGACTTCTGCGGTGACTTATTGTCTAGGACTCTGCACTCCCATTGCAGAGGCCCCGGGTTCCATCCCTTGTCTGAGAACTAGAGCCCCCATGCTATAACTAAGAGTTTGCATGCCAGAACTGAAAAGATCTCACCTGCAGCAACCAAGACCCAGAGCAGTCAAATAAATATTACAAAAACAAAATATATGTGGGCAAGAACAAACAGGTAGATGAAACCAGGACGAGAGGCTGCCCAAGGGACAGGGTCATTGGCCTTTGTTGGACTGTGCTCTTTGCTTTGGGCAGGTTTGAAGACCTTCTAGACGTTAATTTTTTAAACCTGGACTTGTTATTCTAAGTACAAAGCTTGTAGGTATGCTCCTAGTGCTACAGCTTCTGTAGGCTCCCTTCAGAAAATGCCTTCCCCACGTGCAGCAGAGTCCCCCCTTTATTGTGAAATTTTGCATAGAATTAAGTTGGAAGAATTGCACGGGGAGCCCCGTGTAGCCAACATCGGAAGCTTGACTCTCCCATGTGTCTGTCTGCCCATCTGTCAGTCCATCTGATTTCAGAGTGAAATACCGCCTTGATGTGTTTCCCCTGCTTCAGGCCAGCTACGAGCCTGGGGTCCCGAGGTCTTTGGGAGCCCCCGGAAGCCCGGCAACCTCTCCTTCGGCACCCTCGAGAGCCGGGTCTGGGGCCTCTGGGAAGAGCTGGGTGTGGGCAGCAGCGGCCACCTCACAGGGCAGGAGCTGGCCCTGGTCTGCCAGACCATCGGGCTCCAGGGCCTGGCGAAGGAGGTGAGAGGGGAGGGGACGGACCGCCCCGAAGGGCTGGGTGTTTGTGGTTGGTACTGGGCCTGGAAAGCCCCTTCAGCCTCAGCCCCTGATTCAGTTGTCACTGTCCAGCCTAGAATCCTGTGCTGAGTCCCGGGGCTTGTGCCGAGGGTCTGTCTCGGGCCACCTTCACACAGGACGCTCCTCTGCCTGGAGCTGTCTCCCTTCTCTGGCCTCCCTAGGCCTACCGCCCAGCCCGTGGGTGGTGCCCATAGCCTCTGGCTGTGCCCCCGGGCATCTGTGTTCAGCCCTTCCCTCCTTCAGGGCCCAGGGGAGGAGGGGGCAGTGTGAGTGAATTTGTGTTCATGATTGTTATGTCTCTAGGGACCAAATAGTGCTTGGAACATGGTAGGCGTTTATACTTCTTGATTGACTGGTATGACTTAAAAGGAATTAGGGTGGATCCAAAAGAGATGACCCAGGAGCAAGTAACAGACCTGACAAGTGAAGTGTATTGTTTTCCTCAGGTGAGGCGATAGTGGGTTTAAAGGGAGAACAGGCAGTTTGCAAATTTAGCAGGAGTAGCAGTGACTTCCGAACGCTTGAGTGAAGTGGGCTGGGAACTCCTGCTGCAGAACACTACACCTTGGTAGGTTAGAGGGCTCTGGAGTTGCGGACTGTTCAGAGCCAAGCATGGGAGTGGGTACAGAGGAGAATTTGAGCTGAATGACAGACTTCAGAGGACCTGTGATTGAGTGAAGAATAAGACGCAAGACTACTGACTGCTGGAGGGAAAATGAGTTATTGAGAGCACATCCTGGAGAGAAGTAAGTCTGCAACTTGAGCTTTCGTCCCTGGCCTTGTTCGGTAGTGTTTTCATCAGTTAGTTGGGCGTAGAAATCAGTAGCGTGCTGTTAGGGTGTGTGGAGGACACAGAACAGTAGGAACACTTTGCAGTGACTGTTTAAGGATAGATGCTGATGAACGAGGAACTGATGTGCGAGAGGTCTGCAGTAAATGTAAGGGAAATGGAAAGTCCTGCACTCAGGTTCCCAAGTCCTTCATTTGTTCCTGCAACAGATATGCACTCAGCAGTTATGAGCTGATAAAGGGCTCTGGTGTTTCCGTTGTAAACAGCAGAATCAAGCGGTTTGCCCCTGTGGCCCCCAGCAGTGTCATGCAGAAGGCAGATGTTAAAGGCAGGTAAAGCGGGTCAGAGTACGTGCCGTGAAGGAAAACACCACACTTGGAGAGAGAATCATGTCCTGAAAACATCAGTAGATTGAGAAATCCGGGAACTTCTCTCTGAGGAAGAGACATTTCAGCTGGAGCCTGAAAGAGCATGTTTTAGCGAGGAAGTAATTGTGGGCAGAGGGCATTCTTGTTAGAGGAAACTGCATGTGCAAGGGCCCTGAGTCTTGAAAGTGGGTGGAATGCCCAGGGACCTGGTCATTCCCAAAGGCCAGTGTGGCTGGAACTTAGTGAGCAGGCTGAAGGCGACACCAGGGGAGATTTTTAAGCATGGGGGGCTGGTGGTGGCATGTTTGTGGCCTCCATGTGGATAGTGGATGGTGGGATTGAGAGGGAGGATGGTGGTCATGAAGGTGACAGGAGAGGTGAGCCAGACTAGGGGAAAGGAGAACAGTTTACACACCTGTTTAGGAGGTGGCTGAACAGGCCTTGGTCCAATAAGGGAATGATTTTCCTGTATTTGTACCATGGGGAAATTCAGGATCCAAAATTCTGTGCCCTATCCTCCTAGTTTGGTTCTGGGCAGGACAGTCACTATTACCAGTTTCTGGTTAAAATTCTTTGTCAGAAGAAATATCAGTCAGTCAGTCAGTTCAATCGCTCAGTCGTGTCCGACTCTTTGCGACCCCATGAATCTCAGCACGCCAGTCCTCCCTGCCCAACACAAACTCCCAGAGGTTACTCAAACTCATGCCCATCAAGTCGGTGATACCATCCAGCCATCTTATCCTCTGTCGTCCCGTTCTCCTCCTGCCCCCAACCCCTCCCAACATCAGGGTCTTTTCCAATGAGTCAACTCTTCGCATGAGGTAGCCAAAGTATTGGAGTTTCAGCTTCAGCATCAGTCCTTCCAATGAAAACCCAGGACTGATCTCCTTTAGGATGGACTGGTTGCATCTCCTTGCAGTCCAGGAGACTCTCAAGAGTCTTCTCCAACACCACAGTTCAAAAGCATCAATTTTTCAGCGCTCAGCTTTCTTCACAGTCCAACTCTCACATCCATACATGACCACTGGAGAAACCATAGCCTTGACTTAGATGGACCTTTATTGGCAAAGTAATGTCTCTGCTTTTATATATGCTCTCTAGGTTGGTCATAACTTTCCTTCCAGGGAGTGAGCGTCTTTTAATTTCATGGCTGCAGTCACTATCTGCAGTGAATTTGGAGCCCCAAAAAATAAAGTCTGACACTGTTTCCAGTGTCTCCCCATCTATTTCCCATGAAGTGTTGGGACCAGATGCCATGATCTTAGTTTTCTGAATGTTAAGCTTTAAGCCAACTTTTTCATTCTCTTCTTTCACTTTCATCAAGAGGCTTTTTAGTTCCTCTTCACTTTCTGCCATAAGGGTGGTGTCATCTGCATATCTGAGGTTATTGATATTTCTCCCGGCAATCTTGAGTCCAGCTTGTGCTTCCTCCAGCCCAGCGTTTCTCATGATGTACTCTGCATATAAGTTAAATAAGCAGGGTGACAATATACAGCCTTGACGTAGTCCTTTTCCTATTTGGAACCAGTCTGTTGTTCCATGTCCAGTTCTAACTGTTGCTTCCTGACCTGCATACAGTTTTCTCAAGAGGCAGGTCAGGTGGCCTTGCATTCCCATCTCTTTCAAAATTTTCCACAGTTTATTGTGATCCACACAGTCGAAGGCATTGGCGTAGTCAATAAAATATAAATAGATGTTTTCCTGGAACTTTCTTGCTTTTTCGATGATCCAGCGGATATTGACAATTTGATCTCCGGTTCCTCTGCCTTTTCTAAAACCAGCTTGAACATCTGGAAGTTCACGGTTCAAGTATTGCTGAAGCCTGGCCTGGGGAATTTTGAGCATTACTTTACTAGCATGTGAGATGAGTGCAATTGTGCGGTAGTTTGGGCATTCTTTGGCATTGCCTTTCTTAGGGATTGGGATGAAAACTGACATTTTCCAGTCCTGTGGCCACTGCTGAGTTTTCCAAATTTGCTGGCATATTGAGTGCAGCACTTTCACAGGATCATCTTTCAGGATTTGAAATAGCTCAACTGGAATTCCATCACATCCACTAGCTTTGTTCATAGTGATGCTTTCCCACTTGACTTCACATTCCAGGATGTCTGGCTCTAGGTGAGTGATCACACCATCGTGATTATCTGGGTCATGAAGATCTTTTTTGTATAATTCTTCTGTGTATTCTTGCCACCCCTTCTGAGTATCTTCTGCTTCTGTTAGGTCCATACCATTTGTGTCCTTTATTGAGCCCATTTTTGCAGGAAATGTTCCTTTGGTATCTCTAATTTTGTTGAAGAGATCTCTAGTCTTTCCCATTCTGTTGTTTTCCTCTATTTCTTTGCATTGATCACTTGCAAGGATCAAGGAAGGCTTTCTTATCTCTCCTGGCTATTCTTTGGAACTCTGCATTCAAATGGGAATATCTTTTCTTTTCTCTTTTGCTTTTTGCATCTCAGAAGAAATATATTCCTATCTAATTGCTCACATGGAGATGTGAATGTTTTAAGGAAATTCTTGTGTACTTCATCAAGTACTTTGACATTAAGTTGGGTGTATTTTATTTGTGCTATTTCTTTATAATCAGGAGCACATTGTAAAGAATGTGGAGAATAAATCTAACATTTGTAGATTAGCAGAAGTGTCTAGAACAGATCTAGAAGACATGGTACATCTCTGTACATGGTACATCTGTACCTGGTACAGATCTATAAGCCATGGGACATTTATTTTGCCTCTATTTTCAGGGCCTAGAGCAGGCACATACATTTTGTATTTATGTTTCCTTTTAAAACTCCACAATAGATATTTAGTAATTCTGTACATTTGGTTTTGTTTTCCTTTTTTTTCATTTGTGGTTAATTGAGATGTGGGTTCAATCCCTGGGTGGTCAGGAAGATTCCCTGGAGAAGGAAATGGCAACCCACCCCAGTTTTCTTGCCTGGAAAATTCCATGGACAGAGGAGCCTGGCAGGTCCTGTCCATGGGTCAGAAAGAGTCGGACACGACTGAGTGACTGAGCACACATACTATTGAATGTATTCAAAACATTCATAATGTCATATAGCCATTACCACCACCACCTTCTCCAGAACTCTTCATCTTACAGAACTGAAACACCATACCCAGTAAGCAATTGTACATCTGATTGGAAAGGGTGATACTTATCTGATATCTAAGGAGACATATATTTTGTAGGGGAAAACCAAAATTTTCTCCCTCTCTGTGTAAAGGGCCCTAAAGTACAATCATGCAGATAGTTAAAGATCAAGAACTACTTCTTGGATGTGTGGAGGAGCATTTGACTTTAGAGTCCTTAGCTCACTTTATGAGAATGAAGATTTGGAAGTATTGATACCATAAAAACAGGACTCCGTAGGATGAGAACATGATCTGAGGCCATAATCTTATGCACTGTGATATTTGATCTTTTATTCCAGCATGAAACAGGGATTCTAAAAAGTGAGGCAAGCGTTTGTCTTTTGGAGACAATGGAAATTAATCAGTGTGCAAAATGCAATGTGCCACATGGCTAAACAAAACAATGGGAGTGTGATCCTAGGCAAATTAGTTAGGTAATAAACAATCTCCAGATCTCTAAATAGCATTATGGCTAAATAAAGCAACTCAAAAGCATAAATAAATCTATATACAGTCACACGTTATGATCCTTTGATGTATTTGGTGAAAAATATAATCTACATACAGAGATTGTTTTCTCTTTTTTTTTTTCTTTTTCGCTCAGTCCTGTCTAACTCTTTGCCACCCCATGTACTATGCAGTCCAGGGAATTCTGCAGGCCAGAATGCTGGAGTGGATAGCCTTTCCCTTTTCCAGGGGATTTTCTCAACCCAGGGATTGAACCTGTTTGATACATACACAGTGCAATAATATGTATGAAAAAGATACCTTTGCATATATGTGGACCTGCTTGCAAATGCAAAGAAAACGGTTTGTAAGGATAAACTCCCACTTTTTAACACTTCCATTATGAAGAGGAGCATGATAGAAGGAAGTTTGAGGACTGTGCTTTGGGTTCTTCTATTCCCACTTTTTATTTTATGCATTTACTTCAAAATTTTTACAAGGAGAACATTTTGTCTGTAAAGAATAACTAAATGATGTGTACCAGGTTCACCAAAGCCTTACCTGAGAACTATGCTTCTGGATGATCCCCTCAAAGGTAAAATCTGCCACTTAGAACACAGGGAAATTCTGTGCCTTTTGTGTGCAGGTGTGTGTGTGTGAGTATGTGTGTCTGTGAACAAGTCAGATTCTCCCAGGTAATTCTGAGTCACATAAGCACTCATTTCATTCACCTTTAAGAAGTGCTTCTTGTATTAACTAAATCCTGAGAAGATGGGCACCAGGGACAAATTTGGGGCTAGTTAAAGCATGACATGTGGCCCATCACTTTATGGCAAATAGATGGGAAAACAATGGAAATGAGAGACTTCATTTTCTTGGGCTCCAAACTCACTGCAGATGGTGATTGCAGCCATGAAATTAAAAGATGCTTGCTCCTTGGAAGCAACGCTATGACCAACCCAGACAGCATATTAAAAAGCAGAGACATTACTTTGCCGTTAAAGGTCCTTCTAGTCAAAGCTATACTTTTTCCAGTGGTCATGTATGGGTGTGAGACTTGAACTATAAGAAAATTGAGCACCAAAGAATCGATGCTTTTGAACTGTGGTGTTGGAGAAGACTCTTGAGAGTCCCTTGAACTGCAAGGAGACCTAACCAGTTCATCCTAAAAGAAAGCAGTCCTGAATATTCATTGGGAGGACAGATGCTGAGGCTGAAACTTCAATACTTTGGCCTCCTGATGCGATGAACTGACTCATTGGAAAAGACCCTGATGCTGGAAAAGAGTGAAGGTGGGAGGACAAGGGGACAACAGAGGATGAGATGGTTGGAAGGCATCCCTGACTTGATGGACATGAGTCTGAGCAAGCTCAGGGCGTTGGTGAAGGACAGGGAGGCCTGGCATGCTGCAGTCCATGGGTCGCCAAGAGTCGGACATGACTGAGCGACTGACCTGAACTGAACTGAGGCTACCATGTGACTGCCGAGGACGCTCTAGCATTAAGGTGCAAGCAGCCCAAGTTCAAACAGACTCACTTGGAACTTCTCCAGGAAACCATTGGGTGGGTGGAGAGGGGCGCTCTGTCCAACAACTCTTTTCTGATCTCCTGTGCTGTTTGAGAACCTGGTCTTTATTCCTGGAAACGAGCCTTAATCCCTCAAGTTTGCACCGGAGGCAGCGCGGGAGGCGGGGCAAGAGCCTGTGTCCAGTCCCAGGGGCCCAGGTCAGAGTCGGAGCCTGACCTGGAGAGAGAGATCTGTCTCCCCGCAGGGTCTGGCCTAGAGCCTGAGCCGCGCTTGGCCTCGGGTCAAGACCAGGAACCGAGCTTGGCTGGGCGGCGGGGCAGAGGGCAGAGCCCCCTCCCGAGGTGCGGCCGAGGCTCCACCACCTCCGCAGGTATCGCAGTCTGAGAACCGACCGGCCCAGCGGCCCCGCTGCCACACCAACTGCCTGGAGCCACCGCTGTCTTGGGCCTTCAGGCAGCTGGGCTGGAAGGTGGGCTCGCACCCCGGGATCTTCCTGCTGCTGTCCATGGTGTGAGTGGCTGTTCTCAGCACTGGCCTGATTTACCTGCCCCAGGATGAGGAGGAAGACCTCAAGGAGCAGTGCACCCCGGAAAGGAGCCCTGCCAAGGCTGAGCAGCGCTTTGTGCAGGAACATTTCACCGCCACCAACTCTCTCATCTTCTCCGTCTCCAGGAAGAGCACCGAGGTGAATTATGCCTCCGTCCTAGTGCTCTCCAAGACCGAGACACTGCTGAGGCCGGAAATCTTAGAAGACATGAGCAAGGTGGAAGGCGCGGTGCAGGCTTCGCCTGTGACACAGGGCACACCCCCTGCAGCAGGGTGTGCCCTGAGAACCAGGGCCCCTGTGTCCCCCCAGCCCACTCTTGTTCGCCTGGAGAAGGGACAGCGGCCTCAACCTGAAAACCATCACCTTCCCCATCTACAGCCTCGCCGGTCAGGTGGTCTACCTGGCCGACATCCTGGGAGGAACTGTCTTAGGCGAGAGTCTGGGGCTGATCCAGGTACTCCTCCAGGCCAAAGCCCTGCGGCTACAGTACCACCTGAAGACAGGTGAAGGAGAGGAAAATGAACGTAGCAAGGCGTGAATGATCCATTTCCTGATGCAGGTTGGCAGCCCCGAAAAGAGTCTGGCCTTGAAGCAGATCAAGGTACCGAGCGGCTGGGGTTAATAGGGAGGCCAGGAGAAGGTGGGAAGGATAAGACTTGTTCCAAGGACCATAGCAGCAGCACTCCCAGATTATCAGATAGAGTCCTTGACTGGAAGCTAGGTGTGCTCTGCTTTATTTGATCCCTAATCCAACTTTGTTAAAGTAGCACACTGAAGAAGGCCACAGTGGATTCTGAAGAAGAGTGGCCGTGTGGGTGACTGACTCACTCTGCCGAGCACGTGACTGACAACACTGCGAAGCACCTGCATGACAATAATTTTTTAGTAAAAAGAGAGAGGACCTAAAAAAAGGAGCCACAGACCTTAAATCCTCGGTAACCTTCGGTTAAAAACACAAGTGGTCCATTCTCAGGGGGGGTCTGTTCAGCACAGACGTTGATCTTCAGGCTTAATTTGGTTTTCTGGTCAAATTACTCTGCAATTCTTACTTCCAGTTTAAGCCTTTGCTGTTTCTAGGAGCCCCCTGAACTTTGTTTGAAGTTCATTGGAATAAAAAAACAAACCTTTAAACAACAGTTTCATGATATTTTTGAGGAAGAAAGATGAGCATTTTAAAAGTAAATTATAGCAGAGTGCCAGTCACTTGTTATCTGTCCAGTAATTTTTGGGCTGGAAAACCTAATGCTCTGAGTAAAACTGGTGAAAATGAGAAGACACCTTCTGGAAAAAGCCTTTTAATACTCAGGCCTTTCTGAAATGGTGTTTCTCCAATGAAAATAGTAAAAGATAAGAACCTAATAGAAGTTTAGAAAAAGTCATAATGTCACAGTTATTAATGCTTTCACAGTTTCATATAAGATTCAGATTTTGTATATTCAAGAGTTGTAAACTTTTGATTTTTGAAAGAAACTTTGAAACGCATGCCAGAGATTTGTGGGAAGAAGCAAATCTGCATTACTTTCTTATTCTAAAATCATAATCCATATATTTTGATTTTAACTGAATTTTAATGTTCAAATCAATAAGCTGTAGTGTTTCAATATCATATGTAACACACACAGTATCAGAATTGAAAGGTCTTTACCTGAATATATTTTTGTGGTAGGCCCTCTCCATGACTTTCTAGACAACTGGAGTTTGAGGCAAATTCTATGACAGTGGTCCCCTTGTTTCACTTGGCATAGCTTCTAATCATATTATTTGCAATTGTATCATGCTACAGGTAAAACAATTTTATTAGTAAACTCTAAAAAATGTTTTCTTGTGATAATAAATATAATGTGTAGATATGTCAGGGATATAATGTAGATATAATGTGTAATATGTAGATATGTAATTTCCTTGGTTCTGTCTTTCCACAGCAGAGATTGGAAACACAGCAGACGAGTGTTACAGCTTGCTTATAGCTCAGAGTTTTATTCAGCAAGCCAAGGAAAGTACACCCTCGAGGTGTGAGAGCAGGTCGATCCCAAAGGCGAGGCCTCGATCCATCTTGGTTTCCTCTTTGTATACATTTGTCTCTTGCCCCTGCGCCTGCCCTATGGAAATTGGCCTAGCCAGGGGGGCTGTTTTTGCCACCTGAGGTTCTTACTCTGGTCCTCAGATTTTCTTTTGTTCCACTTTTGCATGCTTTTTGCTTTCTTTGTCTTTTATTTTATTTTATTTTCATTTATTTTTATTAGTTGGAGGCTAATTACTTTACAATATTGTAGTGGTTTTTGCCATACATTGACATGAATCAGCCATGGATTTACATGTGTTCCCCATCCTGATCCCCCCTCCCACCTCCCTCTCCATCCCATCCCTCTGGGTCTTCCCAGTGCACCAGCCCTGAGCACTTGTCTCATGCATCCAACCTGGGCTGGCGATCTGTTTCACAGTTGATAATATACATGTTTCAATGCTATTCTCTCAGATCATCCCACCCTCGCCCTCTCTCACAGAGTCCCAAAGTCTGTTCTATACATCTGTGTCTCATTTTCTGTCCTGCATATAGGGTTATCATTACCATATTTTAAAATTCCATATATATGTGTCAGTATACTGTATTGGTGTTTATCTTTCTGGCTTACTTCACTCTGTATAATGGGCTCCAGTTTCATCCATCTCATTAGAACTGATTCAAATGAATTCTTTTTAATGGCCGAGTAATATTCCATTGTGTATATGTACCATAGTTTTCTTATCCATTCGTCTGCTGATGGACATCTAGGTTGCTTCCATGTCCTGGCTATTATAAACAGTGCTGCGATGAACATTGGGGTGCATGTGTCTCTTTCAGATCTGGTTTCCTCGGTGTGTATGCCCAGGAGTGCGATTGCTGAGTCATATGGCAGTTCTATTTCCAGCTTTTTAAGGAGTCTCCACACTGTTCTCCATAGTGGCTGTACTAGTTTGCATTTCCCCCAACAGTGTAAGAGGGTTCCCTTTTCTCCACACCCTCTCCAGCATTTATTGCTTGTAGACTTTTTGATAGCAGCCATCCTGACTGGCGTGTAGTGGTACCTCATTGTGGTTTTGATTTGCATTTCTCTGATAATGAGTGATGTTGAGCATCTTTTCATGTGTTTGTTAGCCATGTGTATATCTTCTCTGGAGAAATGTCTGTTTAGTTCTTTGTCCCATTTTTTGATTGGGTCATTTATTTTTCTGGAATTGGGCTGCAGGAGTTGCTTGTATATTTTTGAGATTAATCCGTTATCTGTTTCTTGGTTTGTTATTATTTTCTCCCATTCTGAAGGCTGTCTTTTCACTTTGCTTATAGTTTCCTTTGTTGTGCAAAAGCGTTTAAGTTTAATTAGGTCCCATTTGTTTATTTTTGCTTTTATTTGCAATATTCTGGGACTTTCTTTGTCTTTTAGCCACCACCATTTTGGACTCCTTTTTCCTATTCTTCCTAGTCTAACTAACATTCCCATCTCAAGAGATAGGAGGCCCATTTCTTAGGGAATAGAGGCGTCAAGCTCTCTCTGGCTATTTCCTGCTGAGTTGGGATGGCGAGGGGCACTGGGCCTTCCCTTCTTGCTAGTCTGAAGCCTCAGAGTCCTTATAATGGTGTTCATCTAAGGGTGAGTGATGTTTGCCATGGTTGGGTGTAATTTTACATATCCTTGTTGAACTGGCATTGCATGTTGAGACAAAATGGGTTAAACAATCAATAATACGTGGAGCAATCCTAGGCGGCATCAATGATAACGGGGATTAGTAGGGGCATTAGCCAACTCCAAATTCCCCATCCCCCAGAGAGAGATTGTAGCTACCCCGAGAGCTCTGCAGCTCCTTCTTTGAGATCCTGTAGGATCTGAACGTTTCTCTTGAGGACTGGGAGACTTTCTTTAACTTAGCTGGAGATATTTACCCAGAAACAACATGTCTCACTCAAGATGCTTCAGGTCCCTCCTTGTTCAGGGATCAGGAGATCTATCTCCTGTCTATTTTGGAGTACAGCCCCTGCCAAGCAGTGTTGGCTCTTTAGAGCTACCCTGAGAAATCTTATCCCCAGAAACTTAATTTTGGGGGTTATCATTAGAATGACACTCATTTGTAGTCCTGAATAGGCATCTGAGATCTCCCACTCCTGTTTTGCCCCCTGGTTCCTTCATCCTACAGAGTTTTGCATGGTTATGTATTCTTTTCCACCGGTCAGGTACTCCTATCCACTCTCAGCTGGTGTTCTGCATGCACTTCTGTGCCTGAAGGTATATTGCTGTTGTATCTGTGGAGAGAGATGTACTCCACGTCCACCTCTCCTCCGCCATCTTGCTCTCTCCTCTCTCGGGGTATTTTAAATAACATTTTAAAACGGTATTTCCAAGCCAAGGAAACATGCCTTTGCTTTTAGATTATTGACTATTCTTAATGGTGCGTTTTCATCAGATTGGGTTGGGCTAATCAGGAATTCTATAATTGGTCTTTGATTTGTTAGTGATTGTTTAAACAACTTTCAAAAAAACAGTTAAGAATACTGGGATACAAATTAGCCCACGAGCAGCTCCAAATACCACCACAAGAAACAATCTTTAAAAATGTCCTGAGGATGTATGCTTTAGCTGCAGACAGGACACACACACCTATTATTGTTGAAAATGCACTTGGTAACACAGGGTGGCCTAGCAGATACAATGCCTCAATGGTTTTTCAGTTTACTGAGGGCTCTGAACTGGAAACGAACACATAGGAAATGTGAGCAGAAAAGTCAAAGGAAAACCCTATACAAATGACAAGATTAATCATGGCTATGGAATCGAGATTGACATTCCAGAAGGCCATATAACCCATGAGGCCCATAGTCACAGAAGCAATTGCAAAAGTTACCTACAAGGAACACAGGGGATGAGGAATTAACCATAAGGAAACAATGAACATTGCTGTTGATGCAACAGTCACATTTTGAACAATGTTTTCTAATATTGCAGAATACTGATCCAAATATATGAAAACCTGGTTGTATACCATTAGGGGAACTTCACACTTCTTGGCCATGTCTCGGAACTGGTGTAACATCAGTTTCTTATTGGTTGAAGAAGACATACTCATGGTTTGAATGAAGGCCTGGGAACAAATGATTTCCCGTGATGATGTAATATTAATGTTATACAGAAAAAGTGGAAATTCCTTTTAAAAAGTGCATTTATTGCTTAGAAATCTGTCTTATCATATATCTTGATGGAGGTTTTCCATATATTATATATATTCTCATAACCAAAACTCTGTAAGATTTTTATATACATACTCACTGTTTTCAAAATCTGCCAGACATTTTTCCAATTGTTGCCTAGTATCTTTATCCCAGTAGTCAAGAATCTCAGTAATGATAACCATAATGCTGGGACCATAACTTGAAAAATAGTCTTCTTCTACATTACAATATTGTGTGGTGTAAGAGTCGTCACTTACCAAATTTCGGAGGTCTAAACCTTCCTGCACTCAGAAACACCCATATAAACTACTTATGATGTATGAAGTATAGGAGCACTGCAAAAATCTTGGACTCGGTGCCTGTGAGAAAAGGACTAAAATATTCTCTAAAGAACAGATTCACTGGATTCCATGTGTAAAATAGATAGCCAACAGGGATTTGCTGTACGACTCAGGAAACTCAAACAGGGGCTCTGAACCAACATAGAGGGGTGGGGTTGGGACGGAGTTTCAAAAGGGAGGTGATATTTGTATACCTATGGCTGGCTCATGTTGAGGTTTGACAGAAAATAACAAAATTCTGTAAAGCAATTATCCTTCAATAAAAAATAAATTGAAAAAGGAATAGATTCATTGGATGGATATCAGCTTTATGTTCATCTTGGAGAAAATTACCTGGGAGGCAGAAGGACTTTTTTAACGAGGAACATTTTTGGTCAGGAGTTTCCTGCTTCTTCAGCCACCATAGACAGACTACTTCTCTTTTACCATCCATGGCCATAAATGCTCCAAAACAGATGATGTTATGAAAATAACAAGGGAGCAGGATTGTTCCTATATAAATGCAAAAGTATTGTACGGACCTGAAAGAGGTCAGGTTCTCTTTATTATTATGAGCGAGGTCATAATTCCTTTATAGAAGGTCAGGATATTGGTGATGGTGGTGATTGGAATGGATACTGCCACTTTTGAATAGACATTGGACATTGGCTCGCTTATACTATCCGTGAGGCTGGTCTTCTGGCAGGCAGAAGTCACGATAAACATGTCATCGACTCCAACACCTGTTAGAGAAAGAGACAGTCTCCGCATTTTTTTAAAGATCCCTTTAAAATTAACAAGATCAACTCAAACGGTTTTCTTTGCTTGTCAATGTCTCACTGATCTTGCGGTGTGCTTGTGTGAATGAATGTCATGTCCTGTGCAAAGCAAGTGATGAGTCCTGCACTGGGGTTTTGTGGTGCCTTATAATGACTGAAGCCAGACCCCAAAATGGAAGCCTTGTCAGGGTTTATATACTGACTTCCCAATGCCAAGAGACACCCAACATCCCTGCGAGGGGAAGGGCCAGAAATGGGCGATGCGCCTGGACAAAATTTTCCGTTCTTGGTCACCTTTTCCTGGTCTCTTTGACCATTCCATAATTGCCCGGGGAATTAGAACTACTAACCTAACCTGTCGGATCATAAACTTTAAAGGGACTTGTGATCCATGCCGTTACTCTGTACTTTTACTTAGACCTCAAACTATATGGATGGAAGCGCCTAGCCTTGCTAGGAGCTGGAAGTTACAAGAGCACGTTTGGGAGCAAGGCGGAGCTCTAGTTCCAGAAACGTCTCTCAGGCTAGAGGTCATTCTCTTGGCTGGCTGCCTCAGGGTCCAGAGTCCTAAAGGTAAGTCTTTGTCATGGCTGTGCCTCTGATCTATGTGGGTAGAAGCCTTGCTGGTGACCATGAGATTTTTGAATACACAGGTCGGGAATTGCAGGATCTGGTCAGCTTGGAATTGTGGTGGGCTTCCTTTGGTAGTGCTAGCTCTTAGCAGACCAGAGAAAGCTCTCCAACAGCTTGTGTCTCAACTTCCTAGATATTGCTTTTGTGGAATCTGTGGGAATGAACTGGACAGATTGGCCCTAGTAACTTGAGGACCGAAATCACTTTTTCCTCACTGGCTGACCCTCCACTCCCCCTTTTGCTATCACATATACTGGTGTGGTGACACTCAGAAGAGACATCTTGGATTTTTTGTTCATCTCTTTATAACGCAAAGCTTCTATTGTGGTCAGGACTGTATTCGGGAATGTGCACAGGCACATGGAACATGGATGCTTCCCCTAGAAAACTAGCTTGGGAAACATTCCAGGAAAGCTACTCTGCTCCACCCCAGGTGGCATCAGAGGAGGAACGAATATCAGAAAAAGGTCTTAATGGTAAGGAACTGGACATCAGTCTGGGATGCCATCAGGTCTACCCTGGTGCATCTCCACCCCACCTTGGTGGTTGAACCGGGAGCGGCGGATAAGTCACCTGTGTCGGTAAGGGACAGACTAAGTTCAACCAGGGAAGGAAAGCTTCGGTGGAACGTCTGTCTACAGCCCCATCTAGAGCAGGGAGGGGCACCTCCGGTGGAAAGAAGCCACGGCTGTGGATGCTGCTTTTTTCTCTCTTACAGATGAGAGCTAGCAGATCCAGAACCACCTCTTTAAAATGGTTTTTTCAAAACGGGGATAAATTTGATTCCCAGAGTTTAACAAAGACATGCCTGATCTTTTTCTTTGATACCGAATGACCATGGTATCCTTTGGAAGATGGGGAAGACTGGTCGGCTGAAGGGTCTCAATTATAGTATTGTTTTACAATTAGATCAGTTCTGCAGAAAACAAGAGAAATGGGTAGAAGGCCATATGTGTTGCTGTGTATCTCGCTGCGAGACATGCCAGACTTATGTCCTAAGGGTGCAAATTTTGGTGTGAAACCTTCAGCTGCCTCCTCTTCTCTTACTTTGCCCCTGTATCTGGGGCTCCCAACGAAACAGGCTGAGTCAGGGCACCCTTCCAGAAGGGGTTGCCTCAGTCTCAGTAGAAACTGAAACAGTCCCAATTCATAGAAGCCTTTACAGGACTAACTTTATGGCCTTACTTGGAGAGACGTAACGTATGTCTTGGGACAGATGCTGACTCCTGACTCGAGAACTTGAGTTTTGGGAGAAGCTACTACTTTTGGAGATGAATGGCTTAAGCATGAGACATGGGGAAGGAGGGAACACAAAATAGCCCTCCTCCCTCCTGGGAGCCAAGCAGTTCCCATGATGAGCCAGACTGTGACTACAGCATGCCTAAACGAAGGTGGGATCAGAACCACTTTGCCAGGTGTATTCTTGAAGGACTCAAGCGAGTGAACACGAAGACTTTAAACTATGCTAAGTTGGCTGACACAGAACAGGGAGAAAGAAAGCTCCTGATAAATTCCTAGACTACAAGAGGCTCTCTGCAAGTTTACTGACTTTTATCCCAAAAGTACAGAGGGAGGAATAATCTGAAAGATAGATTTCTCACTCAGTCAGCTCCAGGTATCTGTCATAATTTATGATAACAAGCGTTTCGACCAAATCAGTCTTTAAGATACTGTTACAGCTGGCTCAGATGGTATATCATGGTAAAGAATACGGGGAGGAAAGTAGGGGTGGGCGGGGAGAAAAACTGGCAAAAGAATGAAGCCCCAACAATGGCTGTTAGAGCCACTCTGAAACAGACTGAGGAAAAGTGCCCCGAGTAACCCAGGTGAAAAGGGGTGGACTTGTTATTACAGTGGAAAGGAGAGGCATCTCAAGCTGGATTGCCCTCAAGCATCTAAGCTGCACCTGGCTCCATGTCCGGTCTATAAAATGACCACACCTGAGGAGAGATTACCCTCTGAGACATAAGCCCCAGGGGTTGGACTCTCAAGGCAATCAGGACTGAAAGTGCCTGGCGGTCCCTACACGAGCTCCCATTCTAATTACACCTGTGGAACCCTGGGGATTTATAACTCTGGGGGGCGGGGGGCGGGCAGGGGCAATCAATTGCTTTTCTTCTCGACACTGGGGCAATTTTCTCTGTGCTCACTGAAGCCCCTCATCTGCTTTCCTTCCGATCCACTACTGTAATGGGACTGTCAGGATGAGCCAAATGCTATTATTTCAGTCATCTTTTAAGCTGCAACTGGGGCTCCGTGCTGTTTTTCTCACGAGGTTCTGATGGAGCTGGAGTCTCCCTCACCCCTTAAAGGAAGGCATATACTGAACATGGTCCAGGCCTCTGTTTTCATGAATATGGAGCCTTCTTCTTTTAAGTGAACAAAATGCAAATCCTAGAGTATGGGCTGGTGGAAAAACTGTGGATTGAGCACAAAATGCTATTCCTGTTGTTATCAAGCTCAAAACCCCTCACCTATTTTCACATCAAAAGCAGTATCCACTAAATCCTGAGGTTAAGGAATGGGCGAAACCTTACTGTACTGGCTTCTCACGATGTAAGTGGGATCTTAAACTCTAAAGTTCAGAGCAACAATGTTCTGTCTTAAAGTTACTGTAACTCAAGGGGTGTCAAAAGTTCTAGGAATAGAATATTACATACCCTGTTCCTGGAGAACCCAACCTTCAGGAAAGGTTGAGAAGGCTAATGCCGTTATTAAAGGACATCCATGGAAGCTAACTCAGGAAACCCAGGACAGTTGGTTTAAAGTTTTACCCATGACTCCAACGAGGGCTTGAACTGCCTCTAAGAAGAAGGGACTGTCTCTATGAGACTGTTTTCATGCACAGATATTGTCATACATCCGGAAACCTTAGAATTAACTATGTGCCTCAGCTTTCAACTTTTCAACCTTCTCGTCAGGGAAAGGCATTGCATGGTGGGTTTCTCCACTTCAAGGAAAGGACTTTCTTCAGCTCTGCAAATACCTGCACTGACAGCAATTGTATATGATGTCTCGTCTTGATCTGTTGACATCTAACAACCCTAAAATGGACTGATGTAACTATGGATATAATGTGACTTTTAATTTTGATTATGTTTTAACTTGGTTTAATGGATATCTTGCCTTACATCTGTAACTGTAAAATGGGGTTTGTTTCTAACCATCTGTAAGCTTCTAAGTTAAAAATGGTTGTCCATGCTCTTACAAGTGCCGCAGCCTCCTCCAACTATTACTCAGGGCCGCTGGAGCAGAGACCCTCAATATGACGGTTAGGAGAATATATTGCCTCAACAACTTAGGGACAATGCCCCTCAACAGCAGGACGTAGTTATGGAATGAAAACGATGGCCCTTTCCCTTGGCAACATGATCCTCCTAAAAGAAATGGGGGGAATGAGAGAGTCAATTCCTAGGTAGGTTGATAAGACGGCCAGGGTCCCCAGGGAGGAGGAGGAGAAGGAGGAGGAGGAGGAGAAGAGTCCAGAGCCCTCGATAAGGAGAAAGGGACCTGAGGCTCCCAAGGAGAAAATGACAAACGGTCTTTTCTACATTGCTTTGTCTTAGTGAATATAACAATGCATCTTGCTTGAGGACATGTTTCTCCTTAACAAGAACCTTCTCATTAATCTTGTCATCTTAAAATGTATATTATGGGAGTGGGTCTGGTGAGATCTTTCTATCGTTCATTCTAATCTTGTTCATTTAAGATGTATGTTGTGGGAGTGGGTCTGATAAAAGTATATAAGGTCTTGATAAGACTAGCTAAGGGGGCACTCTGCCTCCCCTTCTGATGTCTATGTCAGAAGCTTTCTCTGTCCCTTTTTATACTTTAACAAAGCTCTGCTACACAGAAGCTCTTGAGTGATCAAGCCTAGTCCCTGGTGGAGAAGAAGCTAAATATTCTTCTTTGGAGATCACGAATTCAACATCATTCACCATAAGCTATCATACAATTAGCCTGTTCTTGTTTTTTCCTATTCTAAATCACACTGAAATGAGCATCCTTATTCTATTTTGTGAGCACCCGTCCGATAATTAGGACGAATTCCCAGAAGTGGAATTGGCAGGTCAGATTCCATTTTAAATTTTTAAGTCTTTTGATTTGTTGCAAAGTTATATTTTAAACATGTACCAATTTACAAATTTCCCTCAGCAGAATGTGTGTTTATTTGCATACAACCTTCCCCAAACCTTCAGTCTTGCTATAATATTCATTAATCTAATAAAAAGAAAAGGTGTCTCACTTTTGGCTTAATTTGCATCCCTTGGTTAATGGAAAGATCAAATATTTCTTTCTTATATTTTCAATGACTAGTGTTTTGGATTCTGTGTGTGTGCATGAGGGGGTGTGTGTGTGTGAACTACTTGTCCATGTCCCTGGTCTGTGTTTTCCATTTGGGGTACTAGATTTTTCCAACTCTTAAAAGCACATAAGACAGAGGATGAGATGGTTGGATGTGATCACTGACTGAATGGACATGAGTTTGGGTAAATTCCGGGAGTGGGTGATGATAGGGAGGCCTGGCATGCTGCAGTCCATGGGGTCACAAAGAGTTGGACACGACTGAGCGACTGAACTGAAAGGCACATAATTCCATTTGATTTTCTTTTTATCCTGATTCCTCATTGTGGATCTGTAGAGTCACCTATATGTAACTGTTTTGCCTAATCTAACACAATACCCTTCCTTTACCCACCCCACACCCCCACATACACAGTGTGCAGCCTCGTGCTTTGTTTTACTCACCTAGAATAAGAAATGGTGAATTTGCAACTATGATCACAAATAGCACTCCAATGTACAACATCAGGCCAAAGCCACTCACCACTGCCAAGGCAGCAGAAATGACTCCAAAGGCTGTGGCCCACATTTTGTTTCGTACACAGTCACACCTGTAAATTTGGAGGGAAAAGTCATGGAACTTGTGGTGGTAGCTTCCATACTGAAATTCCAGCAATTCATAACATTCTTGACTCGAACACCTCTTCAGAGGCCTCTTGCAGAATATTTCCCATACCTGCCTGCTGGAGAACTTTAATTTCCAAGCACTAACCCAGACCAACTGAACAGAAGATGGGGAGGTGGGAGGCGTGGACAGAAAAGTTGGGAATCTGTGCTGTTACCAAACTATACTGGTTGGTTCTTATGCAGCGAGCCAAAGATGAATCCACCAACTGGACTTCTCAAAACCACAAAGATATACTAAAGCATTGCAAAGAGCTAATTCCACTCTGATCTTCAAAAGAGCGTGAATGGAAGTAAGCGGTATGAAAGTGCCCATGGCTAGGTATCTTCTCACACACTTGAGTCCAGTTAGCCATAAACACAATCCTAAATACCTCCTGTATGTCAAAGCTGGTTTAATATATATTGTGGCTAACAAAAAGAATGAAAGCCTTCTAAAAGATTTCTGTGGTTCTCCTCTGCTAGAGATGTGTGTCCTAGAAGAGAGGCTCTGTGTGTGTGTGTGTGTGTGTGTGTGTGTGTGTGTGTGTGTGCTCAGTCGATTCAGTCATGTCCGACTGTTTATGACCCTATGGACCCTAGCCCACTAGGCTCCTCTGTCCATGGGAATCTCCAGGCACAATTAGTGGGGTAGGTTTCCATGCCCTCCCTCTAGGGTATATTCCCCACCCAGGGATCAAACCTGCGTCTCCTGCATTGCAGGTGGATTCTTTACCACTGAGCCACCGGGGAAGCCCCAGAAAGGTGGTTACTAATTATGAGGAAAAAAAAAAGTAACATGTACTCCATTTTGAATAACACCTTATGCCTGTTTCTTGGTTGGACCAACAAAAATGGGAATATATACACAGCATTTTAAAAAGACTGAATTTAATACTTTAACTCCCCAACAAGCACAACTTTCCATCTTAAAATATTGACAACAATCTCTAGGTTTCTGTTTTACTTCACTGCTAACTTCTTCAAAACAAACGACTGATAACTGCCTCTAGAAACTTTTAGTAGAAGAGTGAAACTAAGTTTGGTTTGAAGACTAGCAAAGTCAACTATGAAAGTGGAGCTAATGATTCCCAAAGAGCAAGAATATAACTAAGACCTTGTTCGTGCAAGGCCACATTAAAATAACCAAATTTTCCTCTTATTAAAACAGCTATGTGTGTCTGTATTTCACTTTTTCTTCAACTGCTGGTGTTATCAGTTAAACTCAGGTCCCCAAATCAACACACACACACACACATATTCACACACACACACACACACACACACACACACACACACACACACACACAGTATTTTGTTTTGATTACAGAAAAAAAAAATTGATTACAACCAGTACTTTCTTAAAGCAACAACCTTGGTTTACAGGAGTTTAAGATAAAAGTACCACAGATGAACCTTGAAATCAGAAAGGTTAACAGGATAGAAGCTACATATAACATTTTTATCTCTATTCCCTCTTTCAGGTTTCTGGGTTGTTGCTATAAATTTTTCAGAGGATGGGGGGAGTGAAGTATATTATCGGCTAGAGGGATTATTTGACTTCGACTAGTTGCTGTGTTGACTCTCTAAATGACCTTTATTTTAATGTTCAATAGGCAATGGAAGGGAAGACGTGTATATAGAACACTAGTGAAAACAATTGCAGATTTCCTAGTCCCCAAGAAGGACTTTGGTTAAGCAGTTTATCAGAATGACTTAGGAAAATCTTAGAACTTTAGATTCGTGCAATCCTGGAACATAGCTCTGCAGACTCTGATCTACAGTTTGTAGAGAAGTTGCAGAATCCATGTGTCTAAAAATTTGTACATGTGATTCCACTGCTCAGGCGGACTTGGGCATCACTGGCAGCAAAATGACCAATCAAAACAGTTCACTAGAAAAACAGAAACTACACATTGAAGAAAGCATAAATCAGGAGTTCCCTGGTAGTCCAGTGGTTAGGACTCCTTGGTGCTTTCACTGCTGGGGCCTGGGTTTGCCCCCAAAAAAGGCATCAATGGATGAAATGAAGGATAATAAGCTATAATGTATACATAATATAAACACCCAAACAATAGAAGGAAGTCCTTCCTTGTCAGCAATTATTTTAAATCTAAACAGATTAAACTTTCCAATCAAAAGGCAGATATTGTCCGAATGGATAAAACAGCATGATTCAACTATATGCTATTTACAAGAGATTCCCTTTAGATCCAAAGACTTAAATAGATTGAAAGATAAGAGGAATGAAATAAATACTCCCTATGAATACTAACCAAAAGAGGCTAGGAGTGCCTATACTGATAACAGAAAACAAAGACTATTTGAAAAAAACTGAAAGGAAGGGAACACTTCCTAACTCTTTTGATGAGGCCCTGTTACACTGATATCAATTCGGACTAAGATATCACAAGGAAGCTACAGATAATACTTCTTATAAATATGGATACAAACATCCTCAACAAAACTCGAGCAAACACAATTCAATAAGCATAGTAAAAGGAGCATACATCATGACCATGTGGGATTTACCCAGGAAGTGAAGAGTGGTTCAACATGAGAGTATCAATGTAATACAGCACACTTTCAGAACAAAGGATAAAAAACCATATGAATCTCTCAAAAGGTACAGAAAAGGCACTTGACAAAACTCAATGTCTTTTCATGATAAAAACTCTCAAAAACAAGGAATGGAAGGAAAGTTCCTCAAAACTATAAAGGCAATTATGAAAACTGCACAGCTAACATTATACTCAATGGTGAGAAAAAGAAATCTTTCCCTCTAAGATCAGGAACAAGATAAAGATGCCCACTTTCATCAGTGATATTCAAAGATGTACTAGAAGTGCTAATCAGAGTAATTAGATAGGACGTTGAAATTAAAGAAATTCAAACTGGAAAGCAAGAATTTTAACTATATCTTTTTACAGATTATATGATCATATGTATGAAAACTCTAGTGAATCCAAAGGAAGCTACTCAAGTTAGTAAACAAATTCAGTAAAGCTGCAAGATACAAGATCAACACACAGTTTTCAGTTGTTTCTATCCATGTGCAATGAATGATCCCAAAAAGAAATGAAGAACGTGATTTCCTTTAGTGTTTAAAATAATGAAGTACTTAGGAACACAGTTAACCAAAGAAGTGAAAGACTGGTACATGGAAAACTACCAAACGTTGGTGAAAGAAACTAAAGAAGACCTAAATTAACGGAAAGACTTTCACAGTCCATGGGGAGGAAGACTTAATATTGTCAAAAAGGACAACCTCGCCTAAGGTGATCTACACATTAATCACAATCTCTACCAAAATTTCAACAGCTTTTTTTTCAGAAATGTATAGGTCAACATTCAGATTCATATGGAATTAAAGGAGCCCTGGATATTCCAGAATAACCTTAAAAAGAAAAAAAGAAATGGACAACTGAGATTTCCAGATTTCAAAAATGTAACAAAGCTACAGAATTTAAAACAGAGTGGTACTACTATATGGACGGACATATAGACCAATGGAGTAAAACTGAGCCTCTACAAATAAATCCATATATCTACAGCCCATTGATTTTTGACAAGGATGCCAAATCCAATCAACTGGGAAAGAGCAGTCTCTTCAACAAATGGCACTTGGATGACTGGATTTCGACATGTACAAGAATGAAGTTGGACCCCTACTTCACATCATATACAACTATGATTAAAAATCACAACCACCTAAATATTGCAGCTAAAACCATAAAACTCTTGAAGGAAACAAAGTAAATGCACACAACCTGACTTGTTGATGGAAGCTTAGATATAACACCAAAAACACAAGTAAACAAAATAAAAATAAATAAGTTGAATTTCATCGTAATTAAAATCTTTGTATATTAAAGGGCATTATCAAGAAAGTAAAGAGATAATCTCCAGAGTGAGAGAAAATATTTGCAAATTATATAACTTGATAAGGATTTAATATCTACGACATCTACTCATCAACAACAGAAATCAACAACAAAGGGACAAACAACTTCACTAAACATGAACAAAGGTGGGAATTCCCTGGTAGTCCAGTGGTCTTTCACTGCCAAGGGCCTGGGCCCAAGTTCAAGCATTGGTCAGGGAAATAAGATTCTGCGAGCCTTGGGGCACAGCCAAAAAGAGGGCAAAGGACTTGAATAGACAGTTCTCCATAGAGGATATGCGTGTAACCCCAGTCACTCAGCTGTCTGATTCCTTGTGACCCCTAGCCACCAAGCTCTTCTGTTCATGAAATTTTCAGACAAGAATACTGAAGTGGGTTACCGTTTCCTTCTCCAGTGGATCTTTCCAACACTGGGATCGAAACCAAGTCACTTGCATCTCCTGCACTGGCAAGCAGATTCTCTACCTCTGCGGCACCTGGGGAGCCCCAAAGAAGATACACAAATAACCAATACAAACATTGAAAAGATAATCATGGTTAGAATGTGGAGAAATTGGAAAACTTACACATTGCTGGTGGGATATAGTATGGTGTAGCCTCTGTGAAAAATAGTTTGATGCTTCTTCAAAAAGCTAACTAGTGGATTATCATACAACCCACTAATTGCACTCCTAGGTATATACTGCAAAGAACTGAAAATGGCCTTAAACAGAAATGAGGACACTATGCTTCACTGCAGCATTATTCACTGTAGCCACAATGTAGAATAAGAAAGCCTTCCTCACCGAACAATGCAAAGAAATAGTGGAAAACAATAGAATGGGAAAGACTAGAGATCTCTTCAAGAAAATTAGAGATACCAAGGGAACATTTCCTGCAAAGATAGGCTCAGTAAAGGACACAAATGGTATGGACCTAACAGAAGCAGAAGATATTAAGAAGAGGTGGCAAGAATACACAGAAGAACTGTACAAAAACCTTTATGACCCAGATAATCACGATGGTGTGATCACCAAGCTAGAGCCAGACATCCTGGAATGTGAAGTCAAGTGGGCCTTAAGGAAGCATCACTGTGAATAAAGCTAGTGGAGGTGACGGAATTGCAGTTGAGCTAGTTCAAATCCTGAAAGATGATGCTGTGAAAGTGCTGCACTCAATATGCCAGCAAATTTGGAAAACTCAGGAGTGGCCACAGGACTGGAAAAGGTCAGTTTTCATTCCAATCCCTAAGAAAGGCAATGCCAAAGAATGCACAAATGACCACACAGTTGCACTCATCTCACACGCTAGTAAAGTAATGCTCCAAATTCCCCAAGCCAGGCTTCAGCAATATGTGAACTGTGAACTTCCAGATGTTCAAGCTGGTTTTAGAAAAGGCAGAGGAACCAGAGATCAAATTGCCAACATCAGCTGGATCATCGAAAAAGCAAGAGAGTTCCAGAAAAATATCTATTTTTGCTTTATTGACTATGCCAGAGCCTTTGACTGTGTGGATCACAATAAACTGTGGAAAATTCTGAAAGAGATGGGAATAGCAGACCACATGACCTGTCTATTGAGAAATCTGTATGCAGGTCAGGGAGCAACAGTCAAAACTGGACATGGAAATACAGACTGGTTCCAAATAGGAAAAGGAGTAGCTCAGGCCTGTATATTGTCACCCTGCTTATTGAACTTATATGCAGAGTACATCATGAGAAGCTCTGGACTGGATAAGGCACAAGCTGGAATGAAGATTGCCGGGAAGAATATCAATAACCTCAGATATGCGTATGACTCCACCCTTATGGCAGAAGGTAAAGAAGAACTAAAGAGCCTCTTGATGAAAGTGAAAGAGGAGAGTGAAAAAGTTGGCTTGAAACTCAACATTCAGAAAACTAAGATCATGGTATCTGGTCCCAACACTTCATGGCAAATAGATGGGGAAACAGTGGAAACAGTGGCTGACTTTATTTTGGGGGGCTCCAAAATCACTGCAGATGTTGACTGCAGCCTTGAAATTAAAAGACACTTACTCCTTGGAAGAAAAATTATGACCAAGCTAGACAGCATATTAAAAAGCAGAGACATTACTTTGTCAACAAAGGTCCATTTTGACAAGGCTATGGTTTTTCCAGTAGCCAAAAAACTGATGCTTTTGAACTGTGGTGTTGGAGAAGACTCTTGAGAGTCCCTTGGACTACAAGGAGATCCAACCAGTCCATCCTAAAGGAAATCAGTCCTGAGTGTTCATTGGAAGGACTGATGTTGAAGCTGAAACTCCAATACGTTGGCCACCTGATGCAAAGAGCCAACTCATTGGTCCTGGGAAAGACTGAGGGGCAGGAGGGGAAAGGGACGACAGAGGATGAGATGGTTGGATGGCATCACTGACTCAATGGAGATTAGCTTGAGTATTGTCTGGGAGGTGGTGATGGTTAGGTAGGGCTGGCGTGCTGTGGTCCGTGGGGTCGTGAAGAGTTGGACACAACTCAGCAACTGAACTGAACTGATTTTGCTTTTAGTCTACAGGTTTTGTTTATTTCCAAAGTTTACTTAGGTCAGCAACTTTTGCCCCGTCCTCTGTGCTGTGTTTAGTCACTCAGTTCTGTTTGACTCTTTGTGACTCCATGGACTGTAACCCTCCAGGCTCCTCTGTCCTCTGGGATTCTTCAGGCAAGGATACTGGAGTAGGTTGCCATGCCTTCCTCTAACCCACCCCCTACAGTGGGTTTATTTTCCATACATTTCTAATATGGATAGATTCTGTCACATTTTGTATTCAATCCTGTGACTCTCCTATATCTTATATAACTAAATTTGAACAGATTAACTCCCAAGGGCTATACAAAATGATGAGCTAAGACAAATGCCCAATGACAGGTATCCATCCTAATGTATCACATGGAATACTTCAAACCCCCATAGCCTGACCTACATATCATCTATGTAGCTTTGCCTTTCCTAGGATGTCATAAATAGGGTCATACTGTGTGCAGTCCCTTCAGACTGAATTCTTCCACTTAGCAACATGCATGTAAGATTTATCCATGTCTTTCAAGGGTTGATGGTTTGTTCCTTTCATGGTTGAGTCGTGTTCCACTGCATGTGCTTGAGCAGGAAAACAATTTTTCCTCTGCCCTTCTAGGTTCTTGGTACCCCCCACCTTCTGTAATAAAAGACAGATTACCAAGAGAAAAACCGAAGTTAAATAACATGTATACCTCTTACATGGGATTCCCAGGTGGCTCAGTGGTAAAGAATCCACCTGACAATGCAGGAGATGTAAGAGACGCGAGTTTGATCCCTGGGTCAGGAAGATCTCCTCGAGGAGGGCATGGCAATGCATTCCAGTTTTCTTGCCTACCTCTTTTATAATCCGGTTACGTACTGCTATCAATTTCCCCCCAAGTACTGCTTTCACTCCACCCCCACAAATTTTAATATTTTCATTTGCAGTCAATTCTAAATGTGTTCTAATCTTTCATTGCTTTGTACGTTACTTTAGTTTCCAAATATCTGGGATTTTTCAGATGTCATTTTGGCCTTGAATTCTAATTTAGAAGAACCTACTTAAAAAAAAATTTTTTTTCATTTTATTGAAGTATAGCTGATTTCCAATGCTGTGTTAGTTTCAAATGTACAACAAAATGATTTAGTTATACATATATCCATTCTTTTTCAGATTCTTTACCAATGTAGATTATTACAGAATATTGAGTTTCTTGTGCTATACAGTAGTTCCTTGTTGGCTATCTATTTTATATAAGTGTATGTTAATCCCAAGTTCCTAAGTATCCCTCCCCAACCACATTTCCCATTTGGTAATCCTGAATTTGTTTTTGAAATCTGTGAGTGTTTCTATTTTGTAGGTAGGTTCATTTGTATCATATTTTAGATGAGATTCTATACATAAATGATGTCAGTAATGGTGCTTGTCTTTCTCTGACTTAGTATGAGAGCCTCTAGGTCCATCATGTTGCTGCATATGGCACTATTTGTTCTTTGTTGTGGCTGAGTAACATTCCATTGTATACATGTACCTCGTCTTCTTTATTCATTCCTCTGTTGGCAGACATTGATGTTGTTTCCATGTCTTGGCTATTGTGAACGGTGCTCCAGGGAATGGGTACAGGTGTATGTATGGCTGAGTCCCTCAGCTGTGCACCTGAAGCTATCTCAATCTTGCTAATAGGCTATAGTACAATATAAAACAGGTTGAAGAAAAACTAAAAATCGACTACAAAGGAAAAAAAAACCAACAGGCTGGTTGCAGAGTAGATCTTCTTTCCCACCTAGTGTGGTATGAGGCAGTAACACCCCTTCTCTACATGCTCAGTGAAAACTCCTGGACGAAATCGGCCTAAATGTTTTGTTTTCAATGCTTCAGTAGGATGCTGGTAAGAAGAGCTGAGTAAAGAAAACAAAGTAATGAGATTCAATTTTTTTTTTTTTCATGTAATGAGATAGGCAAACTATAGCTAAAAATAATATGTCCAAGCATAAGTCTTGAGGAATACCGCTCTCTTTATTAGTCTAGCTTTTAATTAGACCAATCTTCCTCCTTTAGTTTCAAATTGTCCTGATCCTCTTCTGAAGATGTTAACTCTCTATGCCCTTCATGTGTAGACAACTTTAACTTTTAAAAGCAGCTGGACGAAATAAATATGGATCTGTGAAGAACAGGTTATATACAATAAATATGTCAAGCTTTCCTACCATTTACCAACTTATTAATTGTTCTTTTAAAAAAATGGTACAATTGGCACCAGAACACTGACAAAACAAGGAGATGATATTGCTGAGTCTGGAACATCAGGCTTCTCACCCTTTATAACTCCTCTGAAGGTCGTTAACAAGATTATTCTTTTAATCGCTGGCCATGCTCCGCCACTCTGCATCTTTACTGTAGGTTTACGGATCTTCATAATGTCCTTGCTTAACAACTATCATAGGAAGCAAATTCTGTTCACCTCAAATATTCTGTTAATTCCCCATTATTCAGGGCCCAGGCCATGTCCCAGCCCCTCCCAGAGCTGTCCTCTCCCGACCACACTGACTCACATCCATGCAACTTCTCCTAAATTCCTGCAACTCTCTCTTTGATATCACTAAAATTCTAAACTTACCACTTGACACTGTCATTTATATATACACATTAAAAGTAAACATATATAAAATATAGTAGGTAAGTGATATGTAAGATATAATATATAAAAAGTATATAGAATCCCATGAAATGAAGAATTCCATTGAATTGATTCCAGATGACTTGGTGTATTTTTTCTTGTCCTCTACTTGTATGATATTCATCTGAAATTCAATTGCTATTATTAGAACTACAAGAAATAGATGAATAGGATCTTACCTCCTGGAGTTCCCCGCCAGTCCTGTAATCCATGTTCCCTGGTCTCTTGCTCCCTTGAGCTCTCCTTTCTCTCTGGTCTCCAAGGTTTTATTCTTTTTGTAGGTTTTTCTACAATATTTTCACTTTACCGTTTCTTCTGAACTGTGTTTCTGACTTCCACTCTTTACTGTACAATCTTCCTCAGAAGCAGAAGCATGCATCCCCATGCCAGCTCTGTGTTCAGGTGCCGCTTCACTGGGCCGTCTCTGTGTCTGACTCACATTTCCACATTCCACGTTACAGCATGCCAGGAGAGGCAGCTGTTTCCTGTCTGCTTCTCGGTTTGACTCACATCACACAAAAAATGCAGCAAAGGAAAGGGTCGCAGACAGACCATATGAATGGTTTAAGATGCTGTCCTTTTCTAGAACCACCTAGAACCACCGTCAACAAATTGTTTCCTACTGTCAAAATAACTATACTACCCAAAGCAATCTGCAGATTGAATGCATCACCTTATCAATGGTGTGTTTCACAGAACTAGAACAAAAAGTTTTACAGTGTGAATGGAAACAAAAGACCCCGAATAGCCAAACAATCTTGAGAAAGAAAAGCAAGAGCTGACAGAATCAGGTTCCCTGACTTTAGACTATACTACAAGCTAAAGTAATCAAGACACTGGTACTGGCACAAAAACAGAAATATATTGCACAGAGCAATGGAACAAGATACAAAGTCCAGAGAGAAACCAATGCACCTACAGTCAAGTAATCTAGGACAAAGGAGGCAAAACTATATAGTGGAGAAAAGACAGCCTCTTCAATAAGTGCTGCTGATAAAAATGGACAGCTACAAGCATAAGAATGAAATTAGAATACTCCCTAACACCATACACGAAAATAAACTCAAAATAAATTAAAGACCTAAGTATAAGGACAGACCCCACAAAACTCTTAGAGGAGAACATAGGCAGAGCACAGTCTGACATAAATCACCGAAGTATCTTCTGTGACCCACCTCTTAGAGTAATGAAAATAAAAATAAGCCAATGGGATCTAATTAAACGTTGCTTCTGCACAGCACAGGTAATCATAAACAAGACAGAAGAAAACCCAGAGAATGAGGGACAATATTTGGAAATGATGCAAATGACAAAGGATTAATCTCCAAAATATTCAAACAGCTCAAGGAGCTAACTATCAAAATACAAACAACCCAATCAATAAGTGAGTGTAAGATCTAAATAGACTTTTCTCTATAGAATACCGACAGATGAGCAAAAAGCACATGAAAGGATGCTCAGAAAGGATGCTCCACATCACTAATAATTAGAGAAATGCAGAAATACTACAATGAGGTATCATTTCACACCAATCAGAATAGCCACCATCAAAAAATCTACAAATAATAAATGCTGGAGAGAGTGTGGAGAAAAGGGAACCCTCCTATACATTCCTTATGGAATGTAACTAGGTACACCCACTGTGGAGAACTCTATGGAAGTTTGTTTAAAAACTAATATAGACCTGCCATATGATTCAGCAATCCCACTCCTGGGCATATATCCAGAGAAAACCATAATTCAAAAAAATGCAAGCACCTCAATGTTCCAAACTGGGAAAGGAGTACATCAAGACTGTATATTGTCACCGTGCTTACTGAACTTATAGGCAGAGTACATCATGCAAAATGCCAGACTGGAGAGAGCACACGTTGGAATCACGATTGCCTTGAGAAATGTCAGTAACCTCAGATACACAGATGACACCACCCTTACGGCAGAAAGTGAAGAACTAAAGAGCCTCGTGATGAAAGTGAGAGTGAAAAAGTTGATCAAAACTCAACGTCCAAAAAACTAAGATCATGGCATCCGGTTCAATCACTTCATGGCAAATAGATGGGGAAACAGTGGAAGCAGTGACAGACTTTATTTTCTTGGGCTCCAAAATCACTGCAGATGGTGACTGCAGCCATGAAATGAAAAGATGCTTGCTCCTTGGAAGAAAAGTTATGACCAGCCTTGACAGCCTACTGAAAAGCAGAGACATTATTTTGTCGACAAAGCTCCGTCCAGTCAAAGCTATGGGTTTTCTGGTTATCATGGATGGATGTGAGAGTTGGACCACCAGGAAAGCTGAGTACTGAAGAATTGATGCTTTTGAACTGTGGTGTTGGAGACGACTCTTGAGAGTCTCTTGGACTGCAAGATGATCCAGCCAGTTCATTCTAAAGGAAATCAGTCCTGAATATTCATTGGAAGGCCTGATGCTGAATCTGAAACTCCAATACTCTGGCCATGTGAGGCGAAGAACTGACTCACTGGAAAAGACCCTGATGCTGAGAGAGACTGAAGGCAGGAGAAGGGGATGACAGAGGAAGAGATGGTTGGATGGCATCGCTGACTCGATGGACATGAGTCTGAGCAAGCTCTGGGAGCCGGTGATGGACAGGGAAGCCTGGTGTGCTGCAGTCCATGGGGTCATCAAGCGTCGGACACGACTGAGCCACTGAACTGAACTGAACTGTGATTTTGCAGTAGTCACATATGGATGTGATTGTTGAACTGTAAAGAAGGTTGAACACCAAAGAATTGGTGTTTTTTTTTTTTTTTTTTTAGAATTGGTGCTTTTGAACTGCACGGTTGGAGAGACTCTTGAGAGTCCCTTAGAGCACAAGGAGATCAAACCAGTCAATCCTAAAGGAAATCAATTTTAAGTATTCATTGGAAGGACTGATGCTGAAGCTGAAGCTCCATCACTTAGGGCACTTGATGCAAAGAGCCAAATCATTAGGAAAGACCCCGATCCTGGGAAAGATTGAAGGCAGTAGGAGAAGTGGATGACAGAAGACGAGACGGTTGGGTGACATCACCAATTCAATGGACATGAGTTTGAGCAAAAACTCCAGGAGATGGTGAAGGACAGGGAAGCCTGGCATGCTGCAGTCCATGGGATCACAAAGGATTGGAAGTGACTGAACTACAACAGCAATACATAAAACTGATAACCAGCAAGGACATACAGTATATCATAGAGAATTCTACTCAATATTCTAGAATAACCTATATGGGAAAAAAATCTGAAAAGAATGAAAAAAAATATATATATATATATATATATATATATATATAACTGATTCACTTTGCTGTACAGCTGAAACTAACACAAGAGTGTATGTCAAATTTACTTTAATAAAATTTAAGAAAAATTGTTTCCTGCTGGAATAAGGTTTTATATTCCTTTAGAACAAATATCCACAACTCCTAATAAATATCTCAGAAGCTAAGGGGTCTTTCCTATGACTTCCTTCCATTTAATTTGCAGTTTCATAATGTACCTTTTTATTCAGTACAATGAGTCATGAGCGTTGAGGGGCCCAGTGACAACCAGTAACAGCTAACAAGAGAGAAGAAGCCATCTTCTCTGGCTGGATGTTGCATCTCTAACATCCAGCACAGAGACTACACTCTGAAATTGGTTGGTTTTGGTTGTGTGGCTTTTGAAGGACATAATGTACATTGAATATCTGAGATGGGGGAATATGACACACAGATTATTTCAACAAGAGAGATTTTTTTTTTCAATATTTAAATTATGTTTATTTTTTTTAAGTTTTAAAACTGAACTATAGTTGGTTTAAAATATTGTGTTAGTGTCAGTTTTATAGCATAGTGATTCAGTATTTTTGCAGATTTTACTCGAACACAGTTTATTACAAGATATGGCTATAATTCCCTGTACTATACAGTATAGCCTCATTGATTACCTATTTTATACCTAGTAGTTTGAATCTATTAATCCCATACTCCTAATTTGTCCCTCCCCCTTTAGAAGAGAGATTTTTTGTAGACTTCTCAGCCTAGGTGAGTTCCGAATGAAAAGCTCCTAACTAGGAATCTTCCCTCCACCTCTTGAATCTAGTGAAAATAAAGGAGAACAGACTAAAAAGAAGAACTAATGGGAATGGAGTTGGGCCCTGTGGGGACCTCCGCATGGCCCCTCCCACTTGCTGGTAGAAAAACTTTAGCCTCCAAGGCTTTGCCAGAGTCCCAAAGAGCAAACGTAATCAGAGAAGTGAGAAGGTGCTGAAACAAATGAAAACAGTTGAGCAAGACAAAAGAACAACAGTTAAACCTTTGAACAAAGTCAAGGACCTTTAACTCTTCCTCAAGGGCTGCAGAGAACTTTCTGAGCCATATCCGTGAGCTCTTCTGCAGATACTGACACCCGCACCAGGTAGAAGAAGTTAACTGCATGCTGGCTACACCTATGTTTACCCCAGACCAGTTGAAACCTGGTCATGGTTGATGATACTGACTCTTAAAACCACCCAGTTAGCTCACCACCAACCAATCCAGAAGGAGGTACACCAGCTATCGGGCACCTCACACCCGTACCCCTAACGTTCCCTTTCAAAACCCTTCCCTGAATTTGGGGGAGAATAGATACTTGTACATATATGGTGGAGTCACTCGCTGTGCTCCTGAAACTATCACCCTTTTCTTCATTGGCTCGACTCCAATATAAAATAAGTTTTTTGAAAAAAAATGTTTTTTTGTCCTTAGGAAACCGAAGTCACATATTTTTCTTCATTCTACTTTTCCAAGAAGTGCCTTTATTTTTTCAAAAATATTCTAACTATCGGGAAAGGTTTAAGATTTTGTTAATTCTCTCATAAACCAGCCTACCCTCCTTGTAAGAAACCATTAACTGTCTAACATAAAACCTGGGGACATATATCTCGATGCTGCTATCTGTATACCCCCTCCTGTGTGTGTGATTATGTGTGTCTGTACCTAGCTGTTTCTCGCTACTGGAAATACGCTGCGCGCCCTTGTGAAGCTCGCCTTGCTTTAACAGTGAATCACTGACATCAGAAGCAACAGCAACAGCAGCAATAAAACCCTCCCCTGGAAGCCATCAGAGAGTTTGTGTCTTTGGAGAAGGGGCCCTCTGTTCTCCTTGCCTGGCCCCGCATTGGGCACCTTGGAATAAACACCACACTTTCCTTCATCACAACCTGGTGTCAGCAGATTGGTTTGACTGTGCATTGGGCAAATGGACTCAAGTTTGGTTGGGTAACAAAATCTAACCAACTCCTGCAGGAAGACAGGAGGCAATGTATAGGTTGTGTTATAGATTCTCCGTAAAACCTAGCCAAGAACTGGAGAAGTACTAGACGATTTCAATAGTCTCCTTAAGATTGATAGTTAAAATAACTGTCTAGTGTGAGGGTTAATTTATGTGTCGATTTGGTTAGCTTATGATACCAGCTGTTTGGTCAAATATCAGTTTGGATGTTTTTGTGAAGATACATTTCCAATATGATTAGTATTTAAATCCATAACTAAAAAAAAAGAAAAAAAAAGTGCAATTCAAGAAAGACAGATTCAGCTTAAACTGAAAGTCTTCTGAGAAAGAGAGGCGAGGGCTTATGAAGACAAAAAGCCACAGGTTGTCAAAAATTACCTGATGAGAACTGGGACTGACTCTCATACGAGTCAGGAAATATTTCGCCTTACAGAATCACAAGGTATACAGGGCAGGGGTGGTACGATTAAATGTATGATTAAATGTTGCCTAAGACTCTTGCCTGGAAAATCGCATGGACGGCGGAACCTGGTAGGTTGCAGTCCATGGGGTCGCTAAGAGTCGGACACGACTGAGCGCCTTCACTTTCACTTTTCACTTTCATGCATTGGAGAAGGAAATGGCAGCCCACTCCAGTGTTCTTGCCTGGAGAGTCCCAGGGACAGCGGAGCCTGGTGGGCTGCCGTCTGTGGGGTCACACAGAGTCAGACTCGACTGAAGCAACTTAGCAGCAAGACAAGCCGAAAGGATTTGGTGCCCATCAACTTCAAGTTTCCTCAGACTGGTTACAGTGGCTGAACTGCGGCCACTCTTCTAGGAACTCTTCTAGGAACAAGGGGGGAAACCGTGGGGAAATAAACTTCCCTGGGATTTAGCAGAGGCTCTTTGTCTCTCACATCTCCAGCCATTCATCTAATTAATTGCTCCAACCTGAAAGGATTCATAGTCTCATCTCCCCAAGGAGACTAAATATTATAGCTCAGGGTAGGTCCCCCGAAGGTGCTCCGTCTCATTAAGAATTTATATTTCAAGGAGAGATGAGGCCAAGATACGGCTCCTTAAGAGATTTTGTTACCAGCAAAGCCTATGAGCAGTTAGAACAGTATGAACAGTTAGAAAAGGAAAGAAAAATCCAACTTACGAAATAAAAATACTAACCTCCTTTCCCTTGTGCTTAGTCTGGTTTCTCTTGCTCACAGGGCGATACCTGCAGGGGCCTTGCTCCTGGCCCTTCAAACTGCAGTTGCTGGTGTGAACCGGCTTGGCCGACGCTCCTGCTTAGGGTAGGGGGGCCGTGTTCGTAGATGCTGCTAGGACACCTTAATGCAAGATGGCAACGAGCCCTGTGAGCCCCATTACCTGGAGCAGCTGCTCCCAGAACCCTCCAACTCCACCCCCGCCCCGCTGACGAGGGCCCTGTGGAGCAGCCCCACCCGCGGCCTATTGGAGAGCGTGGGCTGTGCAGGGGGGCTCCCACCTTTCAGTTCCTTAGCTTCTCAACACAACTCATTCCACTGGCAGAGCGACACTGGGCTGAAGGACCCTTCTGGGATGGGTACCAGCTTTACTTACATATCAAAAGCCAGAGTGAGGAGGAGATCCTTCCCAGGAGAGGAAAAGGCCCTTCACAAGCAGCAGGGACAAGGTTTCCTGCCGTCCTGCACCTGCTGGTGTGGAACAACTGACCTGCTCTCAACACACGGCCCCGGGTGCAGTCCTGGGCGAGGGGGCAACACCTGTATGTTTACTGTGAGATATTTAATAAGAACTATGTCTCTGATCGCAATAACCTGTCCGTGCCTTCAGGATAAAAGGAACGAATACTGAAAGCCCAGCCAAAAGCAAGAGTGTCTCAAAGAGGTGAGTGACAGTGAACAGACGAAGGAGAAATTCAGACAAACAAGGACTGGAAAGCTGTGGCTTTGATTCACTGACGTGGAAGTCATCAGTGACTTGGGAGCAGTTTTGAGGAAAGAGAGGGAAGACAGTCTAGAGTTGCTAGAGATACAGGCAAACCTTTCGAGAAGTTTGTTGTGGGACCTAAGATTGTCTGCTACCAGTGAGAGGGGAAGAGCAGGGCGAGAAATTTATAGAAAGGAGATTTGAAATCATCATCAGAAAATACAAATTAATGAAATAAAGTAGCAGGATCATTGGGCAGTGCAGCATATGAATCGCGTGGAGAGAGTGAGGGGGAAGGATGAGCAGTCTCACATGAAACTGGAGTTCTGCCAAGTCAGACACTGAGAAGACCGAAGGAAAAGGGGATCAGGATTAAGTGAGCATTAGTAACTTTCAGCTCTTGGAATTGTGGAGGAAAACACTTCCTCCACCCTCTTAGGTTCTGTGTTTGGGAATCTGCAAATTAAATTGTTAAAAGCAGATAACCATGAGAAAAAATACTTAATAGCTTTCTAGCAGTCATGTACACATGTGACATTTGGACCATAAAGCTGAGCACCGAAGAATTCATGCTTTCAAACTGTGGTGCTGGAGAAGACTCTTGAGAGTCCCTTGGACAGCAAGGAGAACAAAACAGTCAATCTTTTTTTTTTTTTTTTTTTCATTTATTAGTTGGAGGCTAATTACTTCACAACATTGCAGTGGGTTTTGTCATACATTGACATGAATCAGCCATGGAGTTACATGTATTCCCCGTCCCGATCCCGCCTCCCACCTCCCTCTCCACCCGATTCCTCTGGGTCTTCCCAGTGTACCAGGCCCAAGCACTTGTCTCATGCATCCCACCTGGGCTGGTGATCTGTTTCACTATAGATAATATACATGCTGTTCTCTTGAAACATCCCACCCTCGCCTTCTCCCACAGAATCCAAAAGTCTGTTCTGTACATCTGTGTCTCTTTTCCTGTTTTGCATATAGGGTTATCATTACCATCTTTCTAAATTCCATATATATGTCTTAGTATGCTGTAATGTTCTTTATCTTTCTGGCTTACTTCACTCTGTATAATGGGCTCCAGTTTCATCCATCTCATTAGGACTGATTCAAATGAATTTTTTTTAACGGCCGAGTAATATTCCATGGTGTATATGTACCACAGCTTCCTTATCCATTCGTCTGCTGATGGGCATCTAGGTTGCTTCCACGTCCTGGCTATTGTAAACAGTGCTGCGATGAACACTGGGGTGCACGTGTCTCTTTCAGATCTGGTTTCCTTGGAGTGTATGCCCAGAAGTGGGATTGCTGGGTCATATGGCAGTTCTATTTCCAGTTTTTTAAGGAGTCTCCACACTGTTCTCCATAGTGGCTGTACTAGTTTGCATTCCCCCCAACAGTGTAAGAGGGTTCCCTTTTCTCCACACCCTCTCCAGCATTTATTGCTTGTAGACTTTTGGATAGCAGCCATCCTGACTGGCATATAATGGTACCTCATTGTGGTTTTGATTTGCATTTCTCTGATAATGAGTGATGTTGAGCATCTTTTCATGTGTTTGTTAGCCCTCTGTATGTCTTCTCTGGAGAAATGTCTGTTTAGTTCTTTGGCCCATTTTTTGATTGGGTCATTTATTTTTCTGGAATTGAGCTTCAGGAGTTGCTTGTATATTTTTGAGATTAATCCTTTGTCTGTTTCTTGGTTTGCTATTATTTTCTCCCAATCTGAGGGCTGTCTTTTCACCTTACTTATAGTTTCCTTTGTTGTGCAAAAGCGTTTAAGTTTCATTAGGTCCCATTTGTTTATCAAAACAGTTAATCTTAAAAGAAACCAACTCTGAATATTTTCATTGGAAGGACTGACGCTGAAGCTCCAATACCTTGGCCACCTGATGTAAAGAGCTGACTTATTGGAAAAGACTCCAATGCTGGGAAAGATTGAGGGCCAGAGGAAAAGTGGGTGACAAACAATGAGACGGTCGGATGGCATCTTCGACACAATGGACATGAATATGAGCAAACTCTGGGAGATGGTGACAGACAGGGAATCCTGGCATGTTGCAGACCCTGGGGTCACAAAGAGTTGGACATCACTGATCAACTGGACAATAACAACATGCAAAGCTTCACACAGAAATGTGACTTGAAGGGGAGGCTACAACTGGGAGTTGATATACTACTTAACAAATGACAGGGAGTAGGAGATAAAGGCATCTTCTGAGAAACAGGTGACTTGGGGGAGGAGGGGCACTTACGGGAGAACAAATAACATTTCGGAAAGATAAATGGTCCTTTAGGAGGATATATGGGAGATAGGGGAGTTTTGTGAAAATGTCTGTTTGTCTGGTGCTTGGAACTTTTCTCTAATTTTAAGACTTTTTCCAAAACTCAAACAACAATAGATAGGTTGATAGGTAAAGCAAAGGTGAAAAGTCTTAGGCAAATCTTATTTATCTATGAGGAACTTTTCCCTAATTTTAAGTCTCATTCCAAAAGTAAATCAAAAGTCAATCAAAACTGACTCAAATGCATTTCTTTTTAGAGCTGAATAACACACAACTTCTTTATCCATTCATCTCTTGATGGACATTTAGGTTGCTTCCATGTCCTAGCTATTGCAAATGCTAGGGAATACACAGAACGAAAAGAATGAAAGAAATCCACAGACATTTTCAGATTTTTTAAAGCTACGGACATAATTGCAGTGAGCACTGGGGTACATGTGTTTTTTTGGAATTTGCTGTACGATGCAGGGAACCCTAAGCTGGTGGTTTGTGACAGACTAGAGGGCTGGAATCGGGAGGGAGGTGGGAGGTGGCTCAGCAAGGAGGGTTCGCGTGTGTATCTATGGCTGATTCAGGCTGGTGTACGGCAGAAACCATCACGATATTGTAAAGTAATTATCCTCCGATTAAACATAAAAATTAGGAAAAGTTAACTCATTTAAAAGGCAAAGACTCAGGCAAATCTTATTTCCCCACGAGGAAAGATCTATGAATCAGTGTTTAAAGTTACATATAGCAAGTTTTATGCCACTATTAACCGTTACAATACCTCAAAACATCGACAGTACCCATAACAGCAGTATTTAGGTCTCTCTCTATATATCTACATATAGATATATATATATAGTGACAAAAACTGGAAAATACAAATCAGCTATCAATCAACACCACTAAATAGTAATGACAAGTTTGGTTGTTTGAGTGCTGTTTAAACAGCTGGTATTAGGGCTCAGTTTGAGCTTGTAAAGGGCGTCTCGGGTGGCTCTTGTGGTGAACAATCCAACTGCAATGCAGGTGACTCCGGTTGATCCCGGGGTCTGGAAGATCCCCTGGAGAAGGGAATGGCTCCCCAATCCATTATTCCTGGCTGGAGAATTCCAGGGGCATAGGAGCCTGGTGGGCTACAGTCCGTGGGCTCGCAAAGAGTCGGACATGACTGACTAACACTTTCACTTTGAACATGGAAAATTCAACAGTGCTGATGTTTCTGCTTAAAAGTAAGTTAGATGCAGAGAAACATGGCTTAAAATGCCATACAAATTTTCATGATACACACACAATACAAAAATATTTTCCTTTAATAAAGAGTTTCTCATCATTTTTAATGGGAAACAACTAAAATCTCATGGAAACAGTCCAGTAGGGAAATTTTTACTATTGAGTTTTCAAATCATATATTTTTTTCCTTCAAAATCTGTATATATTATTTTGATGTCTCACAGGTAGGTCCTGATATAGATTTGATCTGCCTGTAGATAATACAGAGGACACTCTAGAGAATTCAGATACAAATTCAGCAGCACCTGGAAAGAGACAGAATTATATTCTTTATCTAAAATACTTGAGTTCACAAAGTATTAGCTAAAACAAACAAACCCTGAGACCTTTCCTAGTGTTCTGAAGCATGAAACATATCTGTATATGACATGACACAAAACACAAGGTAATTGCACTCTCTGCCCATGGTCGCTCGTGTGGCTGAGGATCAGAGCCTCTGGCTTCCTCATGCTTCATTCATTTACTCAGTAACCATGCGCAGAGGTGCTGGGACAAGCACTGGAAGTACAAGGTGGAGGTGCCCCAGTGCACCCGGAAAACGACACGCTCTACAGTGGGAAACAGGTGAACGGGCAGCTTCCACACAGACTCATAAACTCTAAGACAGATACAAAAGACGGCACAGGGACACTCAGAAGGGACAGCCAGCTTCGTGTCAGGACTGCCAGCTTTCTGGTGGAGGTGCTGTGGAAGCAGATACCTGGAGGACAGGAAAAAGTACAGGAGACGGAGGGGAGGAGCACGTACAAAGCCCGCAGGTGAGGACGCGCGGCTGTGGGATCCTACAGTCTGGCTGGTTAGATGCAGAGCTGAGGGCAGAGGAGGGCGGTAAGGAGGTAAGGCCGCCTACTTTGGCAGGACCCAAACTGGTGTGGGTGTTTGGAGCTTTTCCTGAGGGTGAAAGATAAACTGGTGACAAAGTCAGTGACAGAGAAATTTTAGTCACCCACCGAGTGACAGCTTCACACCCGTGACTGTTGAGTCTGGGTTTCCCAGCCTTAACCGCCACCAGCGCCTGAGAAGCAGGTGAACGCCACATCTCCTGAGAATAGTGTCAGGTGCAGGCAGACAGTTCCACAGGGATGGAGGCAGTAGAAGAAGGAAATAGCCAGAAGTAAAAGAAATACATAGACCTTTAGAGATTATTTTTCAAGCTATGGAACATGATCAATCAATGAGGAAGAAGGATATTTTTCACTATGACCACTCATGTGTTCACATTTCTCATTAGCTATGTGTAAGGAAAAATATTCAACATGGTGTCTACTATCCAAACAATGGAAAGAGATCCCATTTACTGCCTTCGGTGTATTTCAGAAATCAATGTCCAAATTTAATTCGTACATTTTGGCAACATACCTTTCCTTAGTTCTCTACTTATACTCCTGTCCAGCTCCCGCCACATCTGAAATAAGTCAAATATTATTTATGTTTAAGATGAACAAGAGATACTATCATAGGAATGACATCAAACTTACTAAATGTGACTTTTAAATAATACTTTTAGACACTAGACCTAACCTCAAGATTATGTCAGTAGAAAAAAAAGTTACATAAATAAAAGAACATGAATTCCTACTTATTCTCCTTATAGATAACACAGCATATTTATGGAATGCTATTTAGATTAACTGATAAAAAGTACAATGAGTATCAGTCTGTCGAGTACACATAATGTGAAAGAATGAGGGAATGACCCATAATCCTAGGAACGACCCACAAGATTCCTATCTTCTCCCCTAACAGCTCCTGCCCTACATATGTACTGAGACCTTTATTTTGATTTCTAGGTTGAGGATTGTGTTCAAATGGAGGAAGTAGTCTGAAGTCAAATATTAAGAACGAGAGCACATCTGTGGTTTTCTTTAAAGTTTTCCATTTAACGAAAAGATAGAAAGTTGAGAAAATTTACACACAAGAAACAGTGTACCAGCAAGTTTCAATTCTGAAGATATTTAGCGAGAGGGATTCTCTCGTAAGTGTTAGTTTCCGAACTATGTCCCATAGACGGGGAAGGTCCCACAGGGGTCACTGCAGGGTTGAGGAACAGAGAAGTCACTGCTGCAGGGCCTCTGGCCGCTCTTCAGCTACAAGGCTCTATGCTTGTCTCCGTTTATGTAACACGGTTCCCTGCAGGAGTTTTCTTTTTTAAAAGAAAGGTTCCTTTCTTTGGGAAAAAAAGAATCTTTTTGTAAGGTATGAGAGTCATTGATTTAGTCAAAGTTCCTAATTCTACAAAAGAAGTAACAAAGGCCATGTCCTTCTGACTGAGTCCAGAGTCCTAGGCCAGCTATGTTCTTAGATTAAGAAAAAACACATAGATTTTTAAATATAGCATAGACAAAATGAACATGTAAAACCTTGTTATACAGTTGAATAATGCTTGTGGTGTGACATGACTTTTGAAGTAAATTATGTGTTTTAAATGCATGAACAAGAATAAATCAATATCAAATCCTATTTGTGGCAGTAGATACAGGTAATTTAGAAAGCATACATATTTTTTAAACAGAGGACAGGGAACTTGAAGGAGAGAATCTTTAGCTGAATCAAGCAGGACAAAAGTGAAGAGATTCAACCTTAAAAGGATGTTCACTTCCTCTAGATAGAACCTGGCTTGCTAAAATGACTCAGCAATGAATTATCCACATTTTGGGTTACTGAGGACAAAATTTAAAACACACAACAGATCTCTCTTTACTGTTTAGCATACTTCTATCCAGGCTCTCATCATTAGTGGGTATATACAAAAAGCATGAGTGTAAACTCAACTATAACCTAAATCCGGTCAGAAGTTGCAGTTGAACTTCATTTCCTCAGCCTGAAGTTTCAAGGGGAGCATCCGCTACCCTCCTCAGGAGAAGCAAGATTTACCTAACGGGTGAGTTTGGGAGAAGGAACTAAGAAGTGCTTGCTTGGTTCCCAATCTCTTCTTTGAAAAGATGTATGTGCCCACAGCACCGTGAACTTGGGTCTGCGGTAGGCAGCCCACCCCTGGGATGGGGGTAAAGCCTTTGCTTCCTCCTCTTAGGCCTGTGTCTGCGTGGGCAGGTCTCTGACTTGGGATGAAGTGTTTGGAGGCCCGCTGTGACTGCACAGCTAAAGCACGCCCTCCAGGTTCATGGCTCCCAAGTACTACGACCCAACGTAGCCCCAGTGCTGTCGAAGAAACCTTAGATTGCTCTTCTGTGATGGCAAGAAGCCAAATGAGAAAACAGGTTGAGATTGCATTTAACAAGGGCTGCTTTTCTCTGCATCATCAACATCATGGAAACACCATCAAAAACCATAAACTCGTGTGCACTGACTGAAATGGATATTTTAATCACAATGATTACACAATGAAAACTAGCTGCAGTTTAAAGACTCCCCTTCATTGCTATCTCAGTCATCATTCATCCAGGTGAAGTCATGACAGAGACAAAAGTGAGCTTCATTTACAAGTTTTAAATATTTGATTTAACTACAAACTTAGAAACATTCTACAACTGCTCAGCAAGATATGTTTTAGACATTTAAATCAAAATTCTGTCAGTAAAATAGCAATTAAAGATGTACTCTTGTATAAGAAAGTAACAAAAAATGTTAACCTAAAACCCAAAATTAATCTTTTGATTACTACAAGTTTGTTTAATTCATAAAAATGACTTATCTAGGATTTCTTCAAATGAAACACATCCATATGTCATTAGTGTTTAGATGCCAGTCAGTCACTTATGGTTAGGGGTAGAAAAACTGTGGTGGGAGCAGCAGAGCCTGGAAATGATTATGAACCACTGCCAAAGTGAAATCAATTAAAAAGTTAATCAAACATCTGAAAGTACACTTTCGGTTACTAGACAGTAAGATGTCATTTCTAAAGTAGAATTTCAATGCAGGTTTTAAACAAATTTAAGAATTTAAAAAGTATCTCTTATAAACAAGAGATCTAGCACAAAAAAATCATTAAATGTCTCCTTGATTATCACAGTTGATTATGGTTTTACTTAGTACGCATAAATCAAAAAAACAACTCAGAAGTTCACCAAATTAAAAATAAGGATCATTTATATCAGAAATCTGAAACCCAGTGAAAAAAATAGAACAGAACTAACCTTGGTCAAGAAAGTCTCCACGCTGCCATTTGAACGGCGTGGAATTCAGGTAGAAAACCCTACGTTCGCTCCTGAAATAAGATTTGCATTGAACCCTGAGGTAGGATTGAAATTTCCAACAGAAGAGGGCTCCAGGACTGACCTGCTGCTGAGAGTGCTGAGTAAAGATCTCTTCTGCTGTTTCTCCACCTCAAGTTCGGTGCTCATCTCTGCCAGCCTCTCATTATTCCTGGGGAAGATGGAAAACACCAATTTCATTCATGTTTCTCTGTGTGACTTGCATTTTGTAAGTTGCCGCACATAAATGGAATCCCCATCACCCTGTGTGAGCACTGGAAGCAGAGAGCAGACCTGCTGTAAACAGTGACAGCTCTGACCTTGTTCTAAAGAAGCTCACGTGTGTCTGGGGCTCCTCAGGTAACAAGTCACAGCTGGGAGAGGAGAGAAAGGGCGTCAGAGAGAAAGGGAGGCGGGCTCACAGTGACACCTGCCGCCTCTGGGACACGCCTGCCCCCAGGAAACAGGGATGAAGAAACACGCCATCCCACAAATCCATTTTCAAGCGTTTCCTTTCACCATTCTTATATATACCTTCCACTCATGACAGTGAAGAAATTAAGCACTTGGCTCTGAGGAATCACCTAGAGCCACAACCTTGAGGGCAATGGGTGACAAAAGGGCTAAAACAGCCCCAGGAACAATGACAAGTATGCTCTGCTTTTCCAAAGTTCATTTTATGTTACTTCATTTCTACGAAGGGCCTACATCAGCACCTGTATCTCATAATCAAAACAAAGAAAAAAATCTGAAGAGAATTTTTGGTTTCATTTCAAAAGGCAAAAAGTCAAAACAGCGTTCAGTGTATGTTTTTACAATGAGAGGCATCGCGCTCCCCAAGCAGGGAGACCGGTCCCAGCGACCTCCTTCCCCGGAAGCCACACCCCACACCCCAGCATCAAGTCCCACAGCCCTGAACCCTCTCTGGGAGCACCTGGGCTTCCCTTGAGCATGCTTATTTTGGGCATCGACTAGCGGAATGCGTCCTCGGGTCCCTGCTCCTTTGCTGTGCTCTCTGGGCTTGTGAAAGGTGTCCTAGGAGTGCTCTGCTTTCAGAGGCGGGGAAGCCTGGACTCGGCTGCAGGTGGGATCTGCCCTTTCCAGCCTCCATACAAACCCTCACTCAGGTCACCATGCCAGCGTCAGCCACTCTGGGAATTACCCTGCCTTTCACCCCTGTGTGAATCTTCCCTGATTTCACAAGCATGCTTTTACTTAGTGTAGGAAAACTTACAAGGATATCTTATAACTCATTTTTCTTAGGATGCCCTCTAGCAGTGACTGACTAGCTAGCTTCACTTCCTACTAATCTCAGGAACCTGGCTCTATAAAAACTAGGCTTCAGAGACAAATTAATGGACTAAATTTATCTTCTGTGATTCTGTGTTTTGACTTACATGTCTAGTTCATTTTCCAATGACTTTCTAACTTTTAGTTCCTCTAAGTAGAGTTTCTTATATTTTTCCATCTCTGCTTTCTTATAATCTTGTAAAGTTTCCGTCCTGGATAGTTCAGATTCCAAGTCTTTAATTCTGAGTTCCATCTGACTTCTTACGGAAGCAATATGCGCCTCTCGGAACTGCTCTGAGATTTCTTGACATGCTGCTCGTGTCTAAGTCAAATTTAAAAAGATACATTTTTTAAATGATTATAACCTGAATAATGATATTTGTTCCATTTAGTTTTGAGTCAGGAATTTAGAGAGTGATTTTAAATGTGAAAATAAGAAAAGAGGAACTTTAAAATAATCATCGTCAATGTGACATGAATTAAATCTGAATTATAAAATAAACGTGGAATCAATGTTATAGTAGTACTTAAGGAACCGGATGATTCAAAGACTAAGAGGATGAAGTGAAAATTTAGAAACTGAACAAGACAAGAATAATTCAAGAGGATGGTACCAGTTCTAAACCACATATTTGTTTTCCCCCCTCATAGTCTTGTGTATACCAATTGGTCTTATAAGTAAAAGGATTCTCTAGGGAGAAGCATTCTGAAAGATCAATTTAGTGATAACTGTGATGGAAACTGAAATATTTACAAGGAGAAACAAGTGTGCCCCTCCTTCCAGAAATCTACAGAACACACTGCTCTAAGGGAAGCAGAGGAAACACATAAGCTGTATCCATCCAAAATGTAATTTACACTGAGGTGAATTCAAGCACATGACAGATCAACAAATTAACCTGCAAAAATAGGTTGACTTCTTTCCATTTCTCTACGAGGTCCCGTCTCACTCTTTCTTCAATCTCCCGTTTATACTGCTCAACTTGAGGGTATTCTATCATCTTCAGTTCCATATGACTTCTGAGTTTCACTACTTCTTGCTCCAACTTCTTGTTCTCTTTCTCTAGTTTCTCGCACTTCCTTTGCCATCCTTTCATTGATAACAACTCCCGTTGAAGAACTTGATATGTTGCATCCAGGTGCAGACACTGTGAACACGCAGCTCCCAGCTCTGCTGGAAGACGATCAGTCTGCAAGAATAAAACAACACCATTTAGTTCTGAGGAAAGTGGACTGAGCACAGCCTCGCTCAAACCGAGGATCAAATATATACCATGGTATCTGTATTGGAGAATGTAGGGCCTGGAATAACTCAGAGAATCAAGAAAGAAGTTCAAACCACCAAGAGTCACAAAATATACTCTTCACTATCATCTTAGTCTCACAACATTTGCACTTGATTTTACACTCTTTTATTGTTCTACAGTAATACTTTTCTATCTTTCCTCTGTAGAATGACTGCAAGCCACCTCCTAGTAGAATGTCTCTTACCCCTTTCTCCCATCTTATCCCATGGTTTTTAAAGAAGTTTGAGGTATCCTGTATTGAGTTATCTAGGGCCGAGTTAGTAAATGTCTCCCAAAAGAAGATTGTGAAAATAAGACTCTAATGGTTAAATCTTGTAAATGTGGATTCTAATCCAATAAGCCTTTTCCTGAACTACAAACAGTTTTTGCTAATTTGAACTGCATTCCAAAGAGAAATGATTCACAAGGTTAAAGAAAGGTTAAAGAAATCCCATCTCCTAAGAGTTTAGTGAGATGATCCATACATTTTTCTGAACAACAAAAAAATGCCTCATTCTTGTAACCCTTTCTTACTTTCCACAGAATAAGAGACATACCAAACAAAAGAAAGAAAAAATATTTACTGGAATATCAGTGACACTGAATTGGAAAGAACTTTCCTTTAGACAGAATGATTACTTGGTAAGTCGACGTGATTGGAGCTCGTGGTTTTCAAACATGTCTCCAAATTCTTTGACACTTTTCTCATGAAATTCCCTCTCCTTAAGTATGCGTTAGTCCCAGTAACTGATTCCTCCTGGACAGAGTCTGGGGAAACTGCTGTGTGAGTTTTAAAGCTAAATAGCTTCTGAATGTTGCTCTGTGGGGAAGCCAACTCTTAGACTCAGTCAACACGCTGTGAAGAAGCACAGCCCACACACAGAGCACGTGTCAGTGTCCCCACTGACCGCCCCCACCTAATGGCCCCTCCAAAAGCCAGCTCCAACACCAGACGTGCGCACGGGGAAGTCTTCAGATGACTCTGGTCCCCACCTTCACGACATCCCGGCTGATGCAACTGGAGAAGAAATGAGCGGGGCTCACTCACTGAGCCTTGCGCCAGCGCAGACTTGTGAACAAAGGAAATGCTGTTCTGAGTCACTGGGCTTTGAGGTGGTTTCTAATGCAGTTTGTTACCAATAAATAACTGGCACAGACACTGATATTAAACATGGGGTTCAGTTCAGTTCAGTCGCTCAGTTACGTCTGACTCTTTGTGACCCCATGGACTGCAGCACGCCAGGCTTCCCTGGCCACCATCAACTCCCAGAACTTGCACAACTCGTGTCCGTCGAGTCGGTGATGCCCCCAAGTTAGGTACTGCTGTTAAAAAAGAGCTGAAACATGTGAGAATGCCTTTGAACCTGGAGGTAGGTTGCACTTGAATGGATGCAGAGAAAGAAATGAAAACCCAATGGGCTTCATCACATTGTACACAGAAGCCTGATGGTCCTTGAAGATGCTGCCGATGATGGCTTCTAGGCAAGAGAAGAAACGGACACTGAAACATGGGAGGCGGAGACTCTTGCTCTAAAGCAGCTGAAAGTAAATCAATGAGAGGGATAAGCTATCAGAACAATTTAAAAGTGCTATTAAATATAAAGGAACCAAGACTCACTGCGTTCAATATCTGTATCCCCTTTACAGCATCTCCACATGTCCAATTGTCACAGGACGCTAAAGGACAGAAATGGCTTCTGGGCTAAGATCAAATCTAGGGTGCTGCCAGGAAAACACAGTCTAAAGGTAAAACCTGTAGACTGTAAGTGTAAGACCCTGGAAAGACTTAAGGTGGTGCCTCAGATTCCTTAAAGGATCTTAAGAGGAAAAGAACGCTAAAAGTGTCATCCTGCAAAGTTTCACAGGAAGCCCAAGGTGCAGGGCTTCCTTCAGAAAAGATTTTGGAGGGTAGCTTTTCCAATGGCGTGAACCCCAATCAAATTCACAGGACAGAAACACAAACTTTAAATGACACAATGGACCAGCTAGACCTAATTGATATCTATAGGACATTTCACCCCAAAACAATCAACTTCACCTTTTTCTCAAGTGCACACGGAACCTTCTCCAGAATAGATCACATCCTGGGCCATAAATCTGGTCTTGGAAAATTCAAAAAAATTGAAATCATTCCAGTCATCTTTTCTGACCACAGTGCAGTAAGATTAGATCTCAATTACAGGAAAAAAATTGTTAAAAATTCAAACACATGGAGGCTAAATAACACACTTCTGAATAACCAACAAATCATAGAAGAAATCAAAAAAGAAATCAAAATATGTATAGAAATGAATGAAAATGAAAACACAACAACCCAAAACCTATGGGACACTGTAAAAGCAGTGCTAAGGGGAAAGTTCATAGCATTACAGGCTTACATCAAGAAACAAGAAAAAAGCCAAATAAATAACCTAACTCTACACCTAAAGCAATTAGAGAAGGAAGAAATGAAGAACCCCAGGGTTAGCAGAAGGAAAGAAATCTTAAAAATCAGGGCAGAAATAAATGCAAAAGAAACTAAAGAGACCATAGCAAAAATCAACAAAGCTAAAAGCTGGTTTTTTGAAAAAATAAACAAAATTGACAAACCATTAGCAAGACTCATTAAGAAGCAAAGAGAGAAGAACCAAATTAACAAAATTAGAAATGAAAATGGAGAGATCACAACAGACAACACTGAAATACAAAGGATCATAAGAGACTACTACCAGCAGCTCTATGCCAATAAAATGGACAACTTGGATGAAATGGACAAATTCTTAGAAAAGTATAACTTTCCAAAACTGAACCAGGAAGAAATAGAAGATCTTAACAGACCCATCACAGGCAAGGAAATCGAAAGTGTAATCAAAAATCTTCCAGCAAACAAAAGCCCAGGACCAGATGGCTTCACAGCTGAATTCTACCAAAAATTTAGAGAAGAGCTAACACCTACCTTACTCAAACTCTTCCAGAAAATTGCAGAAGAAGGTAAACTTCCAAACTCATTCTATGAGGCCACCATCACCCTAATTCCAAAACCAGACAAAGATGCCACAAAAAAAGAAAACTACAGGCCAATATCACTGATGAACATAGATGCAAAAATCCTTAACAAAACTCTAGCAAACAGAATCCAACAACATATTAAAAAAATCATACACCACGACCAAGTGGGCTTTATCCCAGGAATGCAAGGATTCTTCAATATCCGCAAATCAATCAACGTAATACACCACATTAACAAATTGAAAGATAAAAACCATATGATTATCTCAATAGATGCAGAGAAAGCCTTTGACAAAATTCAACACTCATTTATGATTAAAACTCTCCAAAAAGCAGGAATAGAAGGAACATACCTCAACATTATAAAAGCCATATATGACAAACCCACAGCAAGCATCACCCTCAATGGTGAAAAATTGAAAGCATTCCCCCTGAAATCAGGAACAAGACAAGGGTGCCCACTGTCACCACTACTGTTCAACATAGTGTTGGAAGTTCTGGCCACAGCAATCAGAGCAGAAAAAGAAGTAAAAGGAATCCAGATAGGAAAAGAAGAAGTGAAACTCTCACTGTTTGCAGATGACATCATCCTCTACATAGAAAACCCTAAAGACTCTACCAGAAAATTACTAGAACTAATCAATGAATATAGTAAAGTTGCAGGATATAAAATTAACACACAGAAATCCCTTGCATTCCTATATACTAACAATGAAAAAACAGAAAGAGAAATTAAGGAAACAATACCATTCACCATTGCAACAAAAAGAACAAAATACTTAGGAGTATATCTACCTAAAGAAACAAAAGACCTATACATAGAAAACTATAAAACACTGATGAAAGAAATCAAAGAGGACACAAACAGATGGAGAAACATACCGTGTTCATGGATTGGAAGAATCAATATTGTCAAAATGGCTATTCTACCCAAAGCAATCTATAGATTCAATGCAATCCCTATCAAGCTACCAACGGTATTTTTCACAGAACTAGACCAAAGAATTTCACAATTTGTATGGAAATACAAAAAACCTCGAATAGCCAAAGTAATCTTGAGAAAGAAGAATGGAACTGGAGGAATCAACCTGCCTGACTTCAGACTCTACTACAAAGCCACAGTCATCAAGACAGTATGGTACTGGCACAAAGACAGAAATATAGATCAATGGAACAGAATAGAAAGCCCAGAGATAAATCCACGAACCTATGGACACCTTATCTTTGACAAAGGAGGCAAGGATATACAATGGAAAAAAGACAACCTCTTTAACAAGTGGTGCTGGGAAAACTGGTCAACCACTTGTAAAAGAATGAAACTAGAACACTTTCTAACACCATACACAAAAATAAACTCAAAATGGATTAAAGATCTAAATGTAAGACCAGAAACTATAAAACTCCTAGAGGAGAACATAGGCAAAACACTCTCTGACATAAATCACAGCAAGATCCTCTATGACCCACCTCCCAGAATATTGGAAATAAAAGCAAAACTAAACAAATGGGATCTAATGAAACTTAAAAGCTTTTGCACTACAAAGGAAACTATAAGTAAGGTGAAAAGACAGCCGTCAGATTGGGAGAAAATAATAGCAAATGAAGAAACAGACAAAGGATTAATCTCAAAAATATACAAGCAACTCCTGAAGCTCAATTCCAGAAAAATAAATGACCCAATCAAAAAATGGGCCAAAGAACTAAACAGACATTTCTCCAAAGAAGACATACAGATGGCTAACAAACACATGAAAAGGTGCTCAACATCACTCATTATTAGAGAAATGCAAATCAAAACCACAATGAGGTACCATTACACGCCAGTCAGGATGGCTGCTATCCAAAAGACTACAAGCAATAAATGCTGGAGAGGGTGGGGAGAAAAGGGAACCCTCTTACACTGTTGGTGGGAATGCAAACTAGTACAGCCACTATGGAAAACAGTGTGGAGATTCCTTAAAAAACTGGAAATAGAACTGCCATATGACCCAGCAATCCCACTTTTGGGCATACACACTGAGGAAACCAGATCTGAAAGAGACACGTGCACCCCAATGTTCATTGCAGCACTGTTTATAATAGCCAGGACATGGAAGCAACCTAGATGCCCATCAGCAGATGAATGGATAAGGAAGCTGTGGTACATATACACCATGGAATATTACTCAGCTGTCAAAAAGAATTCATTTGAATCAGTCCTAATGAGATGGATGAAACTGGAGCCCATTATACAGAGTGAAGTAAGCCAGAAAGATAAAGAACATTACAGCATACTAAGACATATATATGGAATTTAGAAAGATGGTAATGATAACCCTATATGCAAAACAGAAAAAGAGACACAGAAATACAGAACAGACTTTTGAACTCTGTGGGAGAATGTGAGGGTGGGATGTTTCAAAAGAACAGCATGTGTACTATCTATGGTGAAACAGATCACCAGCCCAGGTGGGATGCATGAGACAAGTGCTCGGGCCTGGTGCACTGGGAAGACCCAGAGGAGTCGGGTGAAGAGGGAGGTGGGAGGGGGGATCGGGATGGGGAATAAGTGTAAATCTATGGCTGATTCATATCAATGTATGACAAAACCCACTGAAATGTTGTGAAGTAATTAGCCTCCAACTAATAGAAAAATTTAAAAAAAAAAAAAAAAAAAATTCACAGGACACTAAGAGCTTTAAAGAGAACCTTGGCAGCAAAAACACTGCTTGTTTGTTTGACCTAACAGAGACCAAGTGTGAGCCGCCCACTCATGTCTGCCTCTGTGCCCCATAGACTGAAGCCCACCAGGCTCTTCTGTCCATGGGATTCTCTGGGAAAGAACACTGGAGTGGGTTGCCATTTCCTTCTCCAGGGGATAGGGCTTCCCTGATAGCTCCGTTGGTAAAGTATCTGCCTGCGGTACAGGAGATTCTGGTTTGATCCCTGGGTCGGGAAGATCCTCTGGAGAAGGGATAGGCTACCCACTCCAGTATTCTTGGGCTTCCCTTGTGGCTCAGTTGGTAAAGAATCTGCCCACAATGCAGAAGACCTGACTTCCACTTTCACTTTCTCCGGGGGCTCTTCCCAACCCAGGGATCAAACCTGGGTCTCCTGCATTGCAGGCAGATTCTTTACTGTCTGAGACACCAGGGAAGTCCAACCGAGAGACCAAGACATACAAAATGAGAAGAGGCCTGGGGATTTTCTTAGAAGTTCAATAAAGAGGAATCTGGCTCAGGAACTATGAGTCACCTACAGACAGAGGGCATTTCTTATGAAAAGGACAGCACAGAGCTCAGACTGCAAGCACAGAAATAAAAAAATAATATTATCTTTCATGAGTTCACGAGGGATAAGCATTTGTAGTCAACGGAGTTTATAAACCTGATATCAGTAAGGACAGATTTCAAAATGAATGACTTTGCTTCAAACAGCTTAAAATGATTTTTCATCATTTCATCATTTTTCTGGAATTTAAACTGGCAACATGTATTTGTTAAATAGAGAGGTTTTTACACATAAAATTGACCATCTGGTGATGTCCATGTATAGACTCACCTACTGTGTTATTGGAAGAGGGTGTTTGCTATGACCAGTGTGTTCTCTTGGCAAAAATCTGCTTGCCTTTGCCCTGCTTCATTTTGTACTCCAAGGCCAAACTTGCCTGTTATGCCACATATCTCTTGAGTTCCTACTTTGCATTCCAGTCCTCTATGATAAAAAGTACACTTTTTTTTTCCCACGTTAGTTCTAGAAGGTCTTGTGGGTCATCATAGAACTGCTCAACTTCAGCTAAAGAGTTCTAAAGGACAGAATGGAGAGATAAGAAAGCCTTCCTCAGCGATCAATGCAAAGAAACAGAGGAAAACAACAGACTGGGAAAGACTGGAGATCTCGTCAAGTAAATTAGAGATACCAAGGGAACATTTCATGAGAAGATGGGCCAATTAAGGACAGAAATGGTATGAACCTAACAGAAAGCAGAAGATATTAAAAAGAGGTGGCAAGAACACAAAAGAACTGTACAAAAAAGATCTTCATGACCCAGATAACCATGATGGTGTGATCACTCACCTAGAGACAGACATTCTGGAGTGCAAAGTCAGGTGGGCCTTAAGAAATGAGCAAAGATAGTGAAGGTAATGGAATTCCAGTTGAGCTCTTTCAAACCTAAAAGATGATGCTGTGAAAGGGCCGCACTCAATATGCCAGCAAATGTGGAAAACTCAGCAGTGGCCACAGGACTGCAAAAGGTCAGTTTTCATTCCAATCCCAAAGAATGCTCAAACCACCGCACAATTGCACTCATCTCACACACTAATAAAGTAATGCTCAAAATTCTCCAAGCAAGGCTTCAGCAATACGTGAACGGTGAACTTCCAGATGTTCAAGCTGGTTTTAGAAAAGGCAGAGGAACCAGAGATCAAATTGCCAACATCGGCTGGATCATAGAAAAAGCAAGAGAGTTTCAGAAAAACATCTATTTCTGCTTTATTGACTATGCCAAAGCCTTTGACTGTGTGGATCACAATAAACTGTGGAATATTCTGAAAGAGATGGGAATACCAGACCACCTGACCTACCTCTTGAGAAACCTATACACAGGTCAGGAAGCAACAGTTAGAACTGGACATGGAACAACAGAATAGTTCCAAATAGGAAAAGGAGTACATCAAGACTGTACACTGTGACCCTGCTTATTTAACTTAAATGCAGAGTATATCATGAGAAACGCTGGGCTGGAAGAGGAACAAGCTGGACTCAAGATTGCTGGAAGAAATATCAATAACCTCAGATATGCAGATGACACCACCCTTCTTACAGAAAGTGAGGAGGAACTAAAAAGCCTCTTGATGAAAGTGAAAGAGGAGAGTGCAAAAATTGGCTTAAAGCTCAACATTCAGAAAACTAAGATCATGGCATCTGGTCCCATCACTTCATGGGAAATAGACAGGGAAACAGTGGAAAGTGTCAGACTTTATATTTGGGGGGCTCCAAAATCACTGCAGATGCTGATTGCAGCCATGAAATGAAAAGACGCTTACTCCTTGGAAGGAAAGTTATGGCCAACCTAGATAGCATATATAAAAGCAGAGACATTACTTTACCAAGAAGGTCCATCTAAGTCAAGGCTATGGTTTCTCCAGTGGTCATGTATGGATGTGAGAGGTGGACTGTGAAGAAAGCTGAGCACCGAAAAATTGATGCTTTTGAACTGTGGTGTTGGAGAAGACTCTTGAGAGTCCCTTGGACTGCAAGGAGATCCAACCAGCCCATCCTAAAGGAGAACAGTCCTGGGTGTTCATTGGAAGGACTGATGCTGAAGCTGAAACTCCAATACTTTGGCTACCTCATGCGAAGAGTTGACTCACTGGAAAAGACCCTGATGCTGGGAAGGACAGAAGATGAGATGGCTGGATGGCATCACTGACTCGATGGACGTGAATTTGAGTAAACTCCAGGAGCTGGTGATGGACAGGGAGGCCTGGCATGCTGCGATTCATGGGGTCGCAAAGAGTCAGATACGACTGAGAGACTGAACTGAACCTTCTCATGGGGTAAGCATTATGACAGATGACATCAGAAACCCCAGATGTTCCTCTCCTTACCCCAACTGACTGCTCTACAAATACTATGACACCCACCAGATTATTTTCTCTACCAAAATGTTCTAGAAAAAAAAAATTATCCCTGGGAGTTTAGAGCACTACTGAAAAACTAAGACATTTAAATTAATCGCTATATTCTGAAATTTGCTTGCATGACTTCTACATGCATGAATTATCACTTGGGAAGGGAAATATGAAAGTCTAGATTTTAGTAGAACCTCATTTAGATAGGTTACAAGTACAAACAGGATAAGCTACTTCTATTCTGTTTGTTAAACAGCTAAAAGCAAATGACTGTTTCAATTCAGTTCCTTGGAAGAAAAAGGGAGAAAGAGCAAGAGTAAACCTGTAGGGAAATGATCATGAATGAAAGCCACAAACACACTAAACAGAAAGCCATGATCAAACATGCTCACAACAGAGGCAGAGAGAGATGGACTTAAAGAATAGACACTGAAGGAAAGCATTCTGCAAGGAAAAATTAGGTTAACAGTAAAAAAAAGCAAAAAAAATGGGGGAGGAAAAGAAAGCAGAGAGAGACATTCCTAGTCAAGTACAAACTTAAGGGAATAAAATAAGCATAATAAGGCTTGTGGAAAAACACGCACAAATAAAATGTATATACAATAGATCAGTAATACATCAGTATTCTTAAGGATATACTATGAACAAAGCCTCTGTTTTATATGCTTTTATTAATATATAAATTACGCATCTATACTGTTCTGCAAATTTTATGAAAATATCAACATACGTTGTCTATAAAACATATACTTAAGACAGAGGCTTTTGTTCATAATATATCCCTAATATAGCGATCTGTATTACTCCAAAACTTTTGCTTATAAATACTACCGTATTAAAGTTGAATATTGCCACTGTAAAAAGTGTCATTTGATTAGCCACACATGGTCATCTGTCACTACCTGAATGTTGTAAAGTATTACTTGAGAGAGAGAAAAATTGATTAAGAAATATTCCTAACTATTCACTGGGAAAAAGAACTGGTAATCAAAATTCTGAGGAGAATGTATGGCTTGAAAAGAAACATTTAATGGAACAGAAGATGGGGCAAAAAAGGTCAAAAATTTTCACCTAAATTTCTCATCTCACAACCAGTGGACAGTGAAAAAAATACTGTAACCTTTCACTTTTCACATATTTCTTATTTATTTCCTTGTTATGCAGGACCCCCTTCCTCAACATAACACAACTGAACTATATTACCTGTAACATTACATAGGATATGGTTTGTCTCTTCATTTATTCACATTCAATAACTATTAACACGGTTCTTACACTCGAGACCTATGCTACCTGCTCCAGGAGATGCACAACTGTTTCCTGAACCCCACTAGCTTACACTGACACGGGGCTCTAAGATGAACACTTAAATCACAATAACACAAAAGGTCTGAAATCTGAAGGCTTAGAATGTGACACAGGACACGGGGTAGGTCTTTTTAAAAATACAATAGAAAAAAAAATCCCGAGTTGCACTTTTATCTCACGGTTATTAAAAGTCTCTGCTTCTATGAAGGGAAAGTCGATCAGTCGTGTCCGAATCTTTGCAACTCCATGGACTCTATGGTCCATGGAATTCTCCAAGCCAGAATACTGGAGTGGGCAGCTGTTCTCCAGGGGATCTTCCCAACCCAGGAATTGAACCCATGTCTCCTACATTACAGGTGAATTCTTTACCGACTGAGCTACAGGAGATAGGATCATTCTGGAATTCTATTAACAGTAAGCTAAAGAAAATAGAGCAGAAAGCCTCTTCATCACAAGAGGCAGAATGGTGTAGGGGTTAAAGACACGGGCTTTGGACCTATGGGCTTACATCCCAGTCCTACCACTTCAGCCTTTCAACCTTGAACAGACGACCTGAACTTTCAAACCCTCAGTTTCGCCATTGTTGAAATGGGGCAATGGTCTCCATCTCTGAGGCTGCTGAGGACTCATACTTGTGTCATTTGCCCGGGGCCTGGTACCTAGCCTCCTTGAATGTGAGTGGCTTTCACTGTCATGGAGACAGAGCAGTAGCACTGACTGCATCCTACTGGATGCCAAGCACACAGTGGGTCTCCTTTTATAGCAGCCAAGCTGAGGCTGAGGGGTAGCAGGCACAGGGTAACATGGATAGAGGTCACTGCCTACAGGACAGCTTATGGGCTCTAAGGTGACACCCCCGAGGCCGAGGCCCCATCACTGAACTGGCTGTGTAGAATTAGGCAGTCACTTCACTTCTCTGGACCTTTGTGTCCTACTCTGTCACTGCCCAAGCTGTGTGGAGTATGAAATGAGACACCACACATAAAATACTTGGCCCAGGGCCTAAGGATGGTGGTGATGGTCATGCTTTTCCCTGTTGCCCTTACCACAACTCTTCCTACCCCTTCTCACCATGTTCTGCCCAGCGCTTTAGTCCTGGGGCCACTGCTGTGGAGCATCTGGGCAAATTTGCTTTCCCTTCTCCAAGTCCTGGGCTCAGTTCTGGGCTCAATGCCAGTCTGTACCAGCCTCAAGACACTGCCCATTGCAGCATTCCCTCACATCTCTGTTGCTTCAGGTCTCAGTTCACAATCAGAGATTCCTTCCATATACCCATGTTACCCACTTTACCGTAGGGAAATGGGCCCAGAGAGGGCACAGTTCTCCCTTAGAGACACACAGCAGAGTGCATTCCTGGATGGGTTGTGAAACTGAGGTCTTTCACTGTCTCTTCTGGGAAGCCTGGATGTGGATCCCACAGTGCACTGCTGGGCCAGGGCCAGGTCAGCACCATTTACAGTAAATACCAGGCATACCACATCTGCCAGTCCACCCCTCATTACCCACACACTGCCGCTCTTCACTAGATTCCCTCTCCAATGGGCGTTATGCAGGGCTTGGGGGTCACAGAGTACACAATAGGACAGTCACACATTATCAAGCCTTCAAGGAGGCCAGGCCCACCCCCACCCCTTCACACAGGACCCTTTCTTCGGGACCCCATCCTCAATTCCACCGCTCTTCTGCCGTTGTTAAAGCCCCTCCCCATAATTCAAGCCCGTCCATAGACTATGGGTCCCTTGCGCGCCTCCACCGATACACTCTAGCCACACCTCTTTCCCCTCCGTGGCCGCTCCTCTCCAGCCACTGTCCTCTATCTGGTCACGCTCCAACCCCTAACCCCGCCTCCGGGCTGACCACGCCCCCTTGACAAACAGCCCCGCCCTCACCATCAGGCCCGCCTCTCAGTTGCAACTCAGGTTCCCTCTGGCCTCCCCATCCCGTCCCTCCTCTCTGATACCGCCCCTCGCCCCGCCTCTCCCGACTGCGGCCTTAGGGGCTCCCCCAGGCCAGTTAACCGGGAGACCCACTGAACTCTTCCGTGGGTCTCAGCCAGCCGCCCTCGCGTTCACTTAAAGGGGAGATGCCGGCGAGGGTGGGCCCACACGACCGGCTTGAGCCCCGCCTGGGCGCCTGTGCCTGCTATTCATGTTTTATTTAAGTTCTGTGATTACTGACATTCAGTTAAATAACTTTAAAACGGCCAGTAAAGTGCTCTATAAGGGGAATTATAAGCGGGTCCGAAACCAGCTAAGGCTTTTGCAGCCTATCAAGTCTGTGGGGCGCTGGATCCCAGGAAGGTGTCCAACAGCCTTGGAGGGGAGACTCACAGGAGGGACCCCTGCCAGGCCCTTCCTCCCTGCTTACCTGTTCATCTTGTCCTTGTCATTCAGGCCACTCTTCCCGAGCAACAGGACCTGCTGCACTTTAGCTACGTTGCCTACGCTGGCAGCTCTGTGGATCTTTCCGAGGTCCTTGTCTCGGATGCGGTACCCGGGCTGAAAGTTGATTCTATGACTGCCGTCTCTCCCCGGGCTGATGGAGGAGCCGAAGGGCGAGCTGCCCTTCTTACTCCTGAAGCCAAAAGTCTTCTTCATCACAGAGCCTACAGACTCCAAACACACCTCACCTCCCCCTCGGCTCTTCACAGGCCCCTAAACCCAACAGGAGCACTAGAGGTAAGCCAGAGCCGGCCCGCCACAACCTCCCAGCTGGGAAGCTCAACGGTTTAGAATCTTACATCCCAGAATGATCGTTGCTAAGCAACGATCGTTGCTAAGCAACACGTTGCTAAGCAATGTGTTCACCTCTAAACACATTGCCTGTGTGCCAGAATGCCCAGGGTGCACGTGCAAGAACTGGAAGTGCATTTTTTGAAAGAAACAAATATTATCAATAAAGCCTACCTAAGGTAAGAGGAAATGAGAGGAAACTGAAATAAACACAGAAAGGAAAGCGACATTACAACAGATACCTCAGAAGTAAAGAAGCATAATCATGAGGGACTATTATTATTGATGAACAATTACAAACTGGAAAACTTAGAAGAAATAGATAAATTCTGAGAAACATACATGCTGTCAAGACTAAAACAAGAAAAAATACAAAAGTAGAAAAACTCAAAACTCCAGTAATAAATAAGGAGATTCAAATATTAATTAAAAAAAAAAAAAAACTCCCCAAAGTTAAAAGTTTACGATCAAACGGATTCAAAGCTCAATTCTACCAACATTCAAGTAAGAACTAAAAGTAAGAGTATGCATAAAAACACTTGACAAAATTCAAAATCCATTTATGGTAAAAAAATTTTCAATAAAATAGAAATTTACTCAATACAATAAAGGCCATTTATAAAAAGCATGAGAAGTGAAAGTGATGGTCACTCAGTCGTATCTGACTCTTTGCTATGCCATGGATTATACAGTCCATGGAATTCTCTAGGCCAGAATATTGGAGTGGGTAGCCATTCCCTTCACCAGGGGGCCTTCCCAATCCAGAGATAGAACCTAGGTCTCTCGCAATGCACGCAGATTCTTTACCAGAGGAAAGCACCAAGGAATTCCTAAGCACCAAGGAATCCCAAGAATACTGGAGTGGGTAGCTGATCCCTTCTCCAGTGGATCTTCCTGACCCAGGAATCAAACCAGGGTCTCCTGCATTGCATGTGGATTCTTTACCAACTGAGCTAACAGGGTATCTAGTCTTGCTTGGGAAAACAGCGTCTGACAGTAGGAAAAGCAGGGACCAAGAGGCTTTGAACAAGATGGCTGCCATCTTTAAAGACAAAGAAGCCCTCTGTCCTGCGACGGATTCACGCTGATGTTTGGCAGAAACTAACACAACACTGTAAAGCAATTATCCTTCACTTCAAAATATATTAAAGAAAAAAAAACCCTCTCCCTCAACTATGCTGCCCCCTTCCCCTGCAGCCTGAACGGTGCTCAACCCAGAACCAAACACCCTGAAGGAGCTGCCCAGCCCCACGCTCTCCTCCTCGCCGCAGCCTAGATTCTGCTCCCTCACTCTGTGGAACTGTTCTCCTCTCTGCCACGGACTCGAGAGGAGATGAAATCAAACGGCTCGCCTACAGTGAAGGGGGAGAGCCCTCAGCACTTCAGGTCCCGGGTGCCAGGTGGTAAGGTTCAGAGAAAGCTGCCAGGGACATTACCAGGGTACAAACATCACGTGGTGAGGCCACGAGCTGGACCCTCACTGGAGGGAAAAAGAGCGCAAGACCCTGAGTCACGGGTCTGTCCCCACAGATGGGGAGGGGGCGGGTTGGCGTGCATGCGGTCACGGGCTGTGGTCACTTCCCCACGGTGAGGGGACTCCTGCCCTGTGTCTGTGCGGCGGACACTGCGCTGTGATTAAATGTAACCTGGGTGTGGAGAACAGCTGGAGCGCATGTTCAACCTGCCTCAGCCTGGCTCCCAGGAAAGAGCAATGAGTTTTTTTCTCTTCCCAGCTAGTGGCTAAGGCTGGGAAGAAGCAGGGAACATGCATTGGCTCAAGAGCACATTCTGATCCAAACTCACAGTGTAATGTAAACCTATCATTTCTGATCCCGCAGGACAGGCAACACTTTAGTCGCTCAGCCATGTCCAAGTCTCTGAGAACCCATGAATCGCAGCACGCCAGGCCTCCCTGTCCATCACCAACTCCCAGAGTTTACTCAAACTCATGTCCATTGAGTCGGCGATGCCATCCAACCATCTCATCCTCTGTCATCCCCTCCTCCTCCTGCCCCCAATCCCTCCCAGCATCAGGGTCTTTTTCAAAGAGTCAACTCTTCACATGAGGTGGCCGAAGTACTGGAGTTTCAGCTTCAGCATCAGTCCTTCCAAGAAACCCCCAGGACTGACCGCCTTTAGGATGAACTGGTTCGATCTCCTTGCAGTCCAAGGGACTCTCAAGAGTCTACTCCAACACCACAGTTCAAAACCATCAATTCTTTGGCGCTCAGCTTTCTTCACAGGCCAACTTCACAGTCCAACATCCATACATGACCACTGGAAAAGCCATAGCCTTGACTAGCTGGACCTCTGTTGGCAAAGTAATGTCTCTGATTTTAATATGCTATCTATGCTGATCATAACTTTCCTTCCAAGCAGTGAATGTCATTTAATTTCATGGCTGCAGTCACCATCTGCAGTGATTTTGGAACCCAGTAAAATAAAGTCAGCCACTGTTTCCACTGTTTCCCCATCTATTTCCCATGAAGTCATGGGACAAGATGCCATTACCTTAGTTTTCTGAATGTTGAGCTTTAAGCCAACTTTTTCATTCTTCTCTTTCACTTTCATCAACAGGCTTTTTAGTTCCTCTTCACTTTCTGCCATAAGGGTGGTGTCATCTGTATATCTGAGGTTATTGATATTTCTCCCGGCATTCCAGCTTGTGCTTCTTCCAGCCCAGCGTTTCTCATGATGTACTCTGCATATACGTTAAATAAGCAGGGTGACAATATACAGCCTTGACGTACTCCTGTTCCTGTCTGGAACCAGTCTGTTGGTACATATCCAGTTCTAACTATTGCTTCCTGACCTGCATATAGGTTTCTCACGAGGCAGGGCAGATGGTCTGCTATTCCCGTCTCTTTCAGAATTTCCACAGTTGATTGTGATCCACACAGTCAAAGGCTTTGGCATAGTCAATAAAGCAGAAATAGATGTTTTTCTGGAACTCTTGCTTTTTCTATGATCCAGCAGATGTTCGCAACTTGATCTTTGGTTCCTCTGCCTTTTCCAAAACTAGTTTGAACATCTGGAAGTTCACAGTTCACGTATTGCTGAAGCCCGGCTTTGAGAATTTTGAGCGTTACTTTACTAGTGTGTGAGATGAGTGCAATTGTGTAGTAGTTTGAACATTCTTTGGCATTGCCTTGCTTGGGGACCTTTTCCAGTCCTGTGGCCACTGCTGAGTCTTCCAAATTTGCGCGCATATTGGGTGCAGCACTTTCACAGCATCATCTTTCAGGATTTGAAATAGCTCAACTGGAATTCCATCACCTCCACTAGCTTTGTTCATAGTGATGCTTTCTAAGGCCCACCTGACTTCACACTCCAGGATGTCTGGCTCTAGGTGAGAGATCACACCATCGTGATTATCTGGGTCGTGAAGGTCTTTTTTGTACAGTCCTTCTGTGTATTCTTGCCACCTCTTCTTAATATCTTCTGCTTCTGTTCGGACCATACCATTTATCGAATCCATCTTTGCATGAAATGTTCCCTTGGTATCTCTAATTTTCTTGAAGAGATCTCAAGTCTTTTCCATTCTGTTGTTTTCCTCTATTTCTTTGCATTGATAGCTGAGGAAAGCTTTCTTATCTCTCCTTGCTATTCTTTAGAACTCCGCATTCAAATGCGAATATCTTTCCTTTTCTCCTTTGCTTTTCACTTCTCTTCTTTTCACAGCTATTTGTAAGGCCTCCTCAGACAGCCATTTTGCTTTCTTGCATTTCTTTCCTATGGGGATGGTCTTGATCCCTGTCTCCTGTACAATGTCATGAACCTCCATCCATAGTTCATCAGGCACTCTGTCTATCAGACCAAGTCCCTTAAATCTATTTCTCACTTCCACTGTATAATCCTAAGAAATATGATTTAGATCATACCTGAATGGTCTAGTGCTTTTCCCAACTTTCTTCAATTTAAGTCTGAATTTGGCAATAAGGAGTTCATGATCTGACCCACAGTCAGCTCCCGGTCTTGTGTTTGCTGACTAACAGGAGCTACCTCAAGTCCGAGGTCAGGGAAGGCGACTGAGAGGAGAAACCCCACGTCCAAGGAGCGGCAGCTGCGTCGGCACAGAAGGGCCGAGACGAGCTACTCCACGTTCAAGGTCAGGAGGGGCAGCCATGAGGAGATACTCCTCGTCCAAGGTAAGGAGCAGCGGCTGCACTTTGTTGGAGCAGCCATGAAGAGATACCGCACGTCCAAGGTACAAAAAACCCAAGTAAGACAGTAGGTATTGCGAGAGGGCATCAGAGGGCCAACACACTGAAACCATAATCACAGAAAACTAGCCAATTTGATCACATGGACCACAGCCTTGTCTAACTCAATAAAACTAAGCCATGCCACATGGGGCCTCCCAAGACAGACGGGTCATGGTGGAGAGGTCTGACAGAATGTGGTCTACTGGAGAAGGGAATGGCAAACACTTCAGTATTCTTGCCTTGAGAACCCCATGAACAGTATGAAAAGGCAAAATGATAGGATACTGAAAGAGGAACTCCCCAGGTCAGTAGGTGCCCAATATGCTACTGGAGATCAATGGAGAAATAACTCCAGAAAGAATGAAGGGATGGAGCCAAAGCAAAAACAATACCCAGGTGAGGATGTGACCGAATAGCAGCAAGGTCCGATGCTGCAAAGAGCAATATTGCATAGGATAATTCATTAGGTCCATGAATCAAGGCAAATTGGAAGTGGTCAAATAGGAGATGGCAAGAGTGAATGTTGACATTCTAGGAATCAGCAAACCAAAATGGACAGGAATGGGTGAATTTAACTCAGATGACCATTATATCTACTACTGTGGGCAGGAATCCCTTACAAGAAATGGAGTAGACATCATGGTCAACAAAAGAGTCCCAAATGCAGGACTTGGATGCAGTCTCTGTGAGGCTGCCAGAGTTAATACCATGACGGGCGGCCTGGACCTAAGTTTTAGCTTCCCCCGAAATGGTAAGATTCCCTACCCCCATCAGGTAACCTGGAGCCAGCCAATCAATATGCGCCCAGTAAGAACAAAGGGAGAGCTGAAAAGCCCGCGAAAGTCTGTACCGATAGAATTACTTTGCAAACATGTAACCAATCCGCTTAAGCCAGCTACTAACCGCTTTTGCATATCTTATAAATTTGTGTACCAAGCTTGAGCCAGGGCTTTTCTGACCCTGCACCACTGTGATGTTTGTGGCAGAAAGCCCTGGCTCGAGACAGTAATAAACTTCCCTTTTTTGCGAGTTGCATTGTCTTGGAAGCCTTCTCTCTTCCCGCTCGGGGATTCGGACATCGGGCATAACATTTGGGGGCTCGTCCGGGATCCCTTGACAGGGAGAAGAGAACGCTTACAGGACAAAGGGGAAGGATAAATAATAACACCGGTGCTCAGGAAGCAGGGGGAGCAAGCCGGCGTAAGGCCGGGGCCAGCGGACGCGCTGGGCGGCAGCCGACTCCGCGAGAAGGCTTTTTTATAAAGGGGGAGCAAGCCGGCGTAAGGCCAAGGCCAGCGGACGCGCTGGGGGGCAGCCGACTCCGCGAGAAGGCTTTTTTATAAAGGGGGAGCAAGCCGGCGTAAGGCCAAGGCCAGCGGACGCGCTGGGGGGCAGCCGACTCCGCGAGAAGGCTTTTTATAAAGGGGGAGCCAAGCCGGCGTAAGGCCAAGGCCAGCGGACGCGCTGGGGGGCAGCCGACTCCGCGGAAAGGAAAGTTCCTCTCCCGACCCCGAGCCTGGTGAACAGCGGACGTCATTCGGTAAGGTGAATCTGCTACCGGGAGGCAAGAAAATTCAGGGGGCCCGAAAACCCAGCGCTGTGTCGTCGGCCGACGTTTGTTTGTCCGTGTGTTTGTCTTTGGCTCTCCGTGTTTTTGTGTGTGTGTGTGCCGGCATTGTCTCTAGTCTCGTTCTCTTCTGGTGCATCGTTCTTTCTCACTTCTGACTTATTCTCTCTCTTCCTTACCGTTTATTCTTTGACCATGGGGCAGGGAGAATCTACCCCACTTTCTCTCATGACTGACCATTTTTCGGATGTCAGGGCCAGGGCCCATGACTTGTCTTTGCTAGTCAAAAAAGGTAAATTAATAACTCTTTGTTCTGCAGAGTGGCCCGCCTTTCAGGTTGGATGGCCTCCGGAAGGCACCTTTCAACCGTCCATCATACAGGCTGTGAAGGAGAAGATTATGGCTCCTGATCCCTGGGGCCATCCGAGTCAAGTCCCCTATGTCATGGTCTGGCAGGATCTAGTAGAAAATCCGCCTAAATGGTTAAAACCTTTTGTTTACAAACTTCCTAGTTCCTCCAGTTCACAGGTCCTGGTGATGGAGACCCCCCCGGAGGAAACCAAAAAGAAAGAGGACCCAAAACCAGTCCTTCAGGAATCATCTTATCCAAACCTGATAGATCTAGAAACGGAGATAAGGCCTCCGCCATATGTGCCCTCCTTGCAATCCCCTCCGAGGAGAGAAGCTCCCACAGGTGAACCGAGAGGATTAAGAGGGCCAACGGGAACCGACCGTGAGGGGGGACCGGCATTGGGGACCCGGGGGAAAACTAAGGGAGATAGGGGTAAGCAAGACCCTGGGGACCCAGAGTTACCTTCATCCACTGTTCAGGCGCTCCCCGTCCGAGTGGGACCAACTAACCCAGACGGAGAGCGAACCTATCAGTACTGGCCCTTTTCCACGAGTGACCTGTACAATTGGAAGACCCAAAACCCTCCTTTCTCAGAGAAGCCCCAAGGCCTCATTGACCTCTTAGATTCCATTTTGTTTACTCATAATCCCACCTGGGATGATTGTCAGCAGCTGTTGCAGGTGCTCTTCACCACGGAAGAACGGGAGCGAATTCTGGCAGAGGCGCGGAAACGGGTACCAGGGGTCGACGGGAGGCCAACCGCCCAGCCTCATCTTGTGGACGAGGGGTTTCCTCTGTTGCGGCCTAACTGGGATTTTGAGCGGGTGGAAGGTAGGGAGCGTCTCCGAGTGTACCGCCAGACTCTAATGGCTGGCCTGCGGGCTGCAGCAAGAAAGCCGACAAATCTGGCAAAGGTAAATTTAGTAAGGCAAGAGCCCACTGAAAGCCCGGCAGCCTTCCTAGAGAGGCTGATGGAAGCTTTCAGGCAATATACACCTATGGACCCCCAGGCTGAGGAGTCACGCGCTGCAGTTTTGTTAGCGTTTGTGAATCAGGCAGCCCCAGATATTAGGAAGAAATTACAAAAGGTAGAGGGATTGGGAGAACAGACAATACAGGATTTACTGAAAGTAGCTGAAAAGGTATTTAATAATAGGGAGACCCCAGAAGAAAGGGAAGAGCGAATTCGGAGGGAGGAAAGGGAATTAGCGGAAAAGATCAGGAAAGAAGAGAGGGAACATAGGGCGAGGGAAAACCAGAAGAACCAGAAGGAGCTAGCCCAGATTCTTTTTGCGGGGTTAAAGGCCGGAACAGAATTGAGGGAACCTCGAGACCCCCGGACGGGAGAAAAAGAAAAACCAAAAAGGCAGGCCCTAAAGAAGGATCAGTGCGCCTACTGCAAAGAACAGGGGCACTGGAAAAACGAGTGCCCTAAGAGGGACTCAAGGAGAGGAATGACCCAGAGAGAGAAAATCCCCCCCGGAACTCGAGTTCTATATGCGGGGGAAGACAGTGACTAGGGGAGTCGAGACTCGGCACCCCTCCCCGAGTCCTGGGTAACCATACATGTGGAGGGGAAACCCGTTGGCTTCATGGTGGATACTGGCGCCCAACACTCTGTTTTAAATCAAAAACTGGGACCAATGTCTAAGAAAGCCAGCTTAGTGCAAGGAGCCACGGGGACAAAAAGATATTGTTGGACCACAGAACGGAAAGTAAATCTAGGGACCCACCAGGTGTCCCATTCGTTTTTGGTGATACCAGAATGCCCAGCCCCTCTACTTGGAAGAGACTTGTTGACTAAAGTTAATGCTCAGATCCATTTTGACCCAGGGGGAATGTCAGTCACGGATGGACTTGGACAACCGATACATGTCTTGTCCCTAGCCTTAAGGGATGAATACAGACTTTTTGCGCCTAAGCCCTCAGAGACCATAGCACTAGATGTACAACCGTGGGTCCATAAATATCCATTGGCCTGGGCAGAAACAGCAGGAATGGGACTAGCTAAACAGAGACATCCGGTCGTCATCGAGCTAAAGGCCGAGGCAGTTCCTGTGAGGGTGAGACAGTACCCTATGAGCCAAGAAGCTCGGCGGGGGATCACTCCCCACATTCGACGGCTCATGGAGGCCGGAATTCTCAGGCGATGCCGATCCCCTTGGAACACCCCCTTACTGCCGGTGAAGAAGCTAGGGGGGACAGATTACAGACCTGTCCAAGACCTGCGAGAAGTCAACAAACGGGTCGACGGGATTGGACCCTGGGTTCATTGCAATCACGTGCGGCAAGCCACATCGGAAGAACAGGAAAAAGCGCGAGCAGAATGGAAGGCGAGTCCTCACCCGTCAAATCCTTTGAAACTGAAACTTGTCCGCTGGGAGACCTCCTAATTCTCCTGCTGATGGCAGCTCTCATCGACCCAGGAGCGACCAGTCATAACCCCCATCAACCTGCTAAGATCACATGGAAACTCAACGACGGGCAAACTCATGAGCTGCTCAATGAGACCTCAGGAATCCACCCTCCAAACACCTGGTGGCCGGACCTGAACTTCGACCTCTCAAGCCTCTTCGCAAAGCAGGACGGTCTCCATGATAAGTACTATAGGGATGGGATAAAAAGCCATAGGTTGGGGTTTTGGGCTTGCCCGGGCTATGTAAAAAATAACTGGAAAACCTGTGGTGGCATAGAAAGCTATTATTGCAGGAGCTGGAGTTGTGTGACCTCTTGTGATGGACCCCAGAGGTGGGATGTCGGAAACAGAGATCTAGTTAGCTTCACCTTCAAGGACCGTAGACACCAGGGGCCTCAGGTACGAGTACAATTTAACCAGGAACGGGCGAAGAAAGAAAACCGCTGGACCTCAGGACTGACTTGGGGTTTTCAGCTCCACGTAAATTGGCCCGGCCCCTACCCAGGCGAGCTTTTAATCATTAAACAGGTTATTGAGCCGGTGCAGGTACATAGTTTAGGTCCCAATCTGGTCAAAGCATTACAGGGGCACAAGGCGACCCCCAAGCCAACCCCCTTCAGACCAAGCTTGCCAGGAACATTTAACATCTCCTCTACCCCTAGCCTCAGAGGCAAACTGACAGAAACCCCTGGCCCTCTGGCTGTTACCATTAGCTCAGCAATTCAGGACCCCCTATGGGCCTTAGTGAATGCAGCCTTTACGGTCTTAAACCATACCAACCCTAATGCAACCCAGTCCTGTTGGCTTTGTTATAATCTTCACCCCCCCTTCTATGAGGCCATAGGCCTCAATGTCTCTTACTACTTATCTTCAGGCCAGAACCCACCCCCATGCCGATGGGAAGAACGCAAGGTTGGCCTCACAATGAATGAAGTTTGGGGACAGGGACTCTGTTTGGGCACAGTGCCACGTGATAAAACTTCCCTCTGTGCCCGGACTATTAGTAACCTACGCTTATATGGCAAAAATTGGATTGTGCCAGAGGTTGGGGGCTGGTGGATTTGTTCACATACTGGGCTAACCCCATGTTTAAATGTGAAGGTTTTTAACCAGAGTCAAGAATTCTGTGTTCTGGTTGCTGTAATGCCAAAAATCTTATACCACTCTGAAGAGGTTATGTACTCACATTGGGACCGAGAATTGCCAAGACAAAAGAGAGAGCCAATCAGTGCGATCACCATGGCAGCCTTGTTCAGTCTTGGGCTGGCAGGAGCAGGGACAGGAATAGCTTCACTATCTCTGCAAGGCCAAGGGTTTTCTTCCCTACGAGCCGCCATAGATGAAGATATAACTCGCATAGAAGAATCAATCAGCCACTTAGAGAAGTCTCTGACTTCCTTGTCTGAGGTGGTCTTGCAGAATAGGAGAGGATTGGACTTGATTTTTCTCCAACAGGGTGGGGTCTGCGCGGCTCTGGGAGAAGAATGTTGTTTCTATGCAGACCATACAGGAGTGGTAAGAGAATCTATGGCAAAAGTAAGAGAAGGGCTGGCGCAACGAAAGAGGGAACGGGAGGCCCAGCAGGGATGGTTTGAGTCTTGGTTTCAACGCTCCCCCTGGCTGACCACCTTAGTTTCCACCCTCCTGGGCCCGCTTATAGTGCTATTATTAACACTCACATTTGGCCCTTGTATTTTAAACCGGCTAATGTCATTTATTAAAGAACGTCTAAATACCATTCAGATTATGGTATTGAGGCAGCAATATCAGATGGTAGCTCAGGATGAAGAGAAGGATTCCTCTACAGGAACAAGAAGACAGGGGGGAATGTGAGGCTGCCAGAGTTAATACCATGACGGGCGGCCTGGACCTAAGTTTTAGCTTCCCCCGAAATGGTAAGATTCCCTACCCCCATCAGGTAACCTGGAGCCAGCCAATCAATATGCGCCCAGTAAGAACAAAGGGAGAGCTGAAAAGCCCGCGAAAGTCTGTACCGATAGAATTACTTTGCAAACATGTAACCAATCCGCTTAAGCCAGCTACTAACCGCTTTTGCATATCTTATAAATTTGTGTACCAAGCTTGAGCCAGGGCTTTTCTGACCCTGCACCACTGTGATGTTTGTGGCAGAAAGCCCTGGCTCGAGACAGTAATAAACTTCCCTTTTTTGCGAGTTGCATTGTCTTGGAAGCCTTCTCTCTTCCCGCTCGGGGATTCGGACATCGGGCATAACATCTCAAAAATGACAGAATGATCTCTGTTCGTTTCCAAGGCAAACCATTCATACCATGGTAATCCAAGCCTATGCCCCAACCTGTAATGCTGAAGAAGCTGAATTTGAATGGTTCTATGAAGACCTACAAGACCTTTTAGAACTAACACCCAAAAAAGTTGTCCTTTTCATTCTAGGGGACTGGAATGCAAAAGTAGGAAGTCAAGAGACACCTGGAGTAACAGGCAAATTTGGCCTTGGAGTATAGAATGAAGCAGGGCAAAAGCTAATAGAGTTTTGCCAAGAGAACACACTGGTCATAGCAAACACCCTCTTCCACCAACACAAGAGAAGACGCTACACATGGACATCACCAGATGGTCAACACTGAAATCAGAGGACAGGCAACAGCCAACCTGAAAGGTGGTGAAATTGGCCCAGGTCTGAACCTGGGTGTGTGCGGGGCGGAGAGAGAGGATTCTTTATCATGGGCAGGGATGGGCCCTGGGGCTGTCTTCAGCCTGTGAATGAGGCTGAGGAATGGGAGAATAATTTCTCCAGGACCCAGGCAAGTGCAGCCTGCAGCTCCAAGCAGTGCTTGGGCTGCTGTGTCCACACCTGCTCCCTGGTTAATTTCTGAAGCTGTCAGAGCACAAGAGATCTGTCTAAAGGAAGGTGGGCTGCTGGCGTTCAGATGCTTAAATAAACCACATCTGTAGGAGTGCAGAACCCAAAGGCCATGTCTGGGCCCTCAGCATTGAGAAGAGAAATCGTAGTAGTATGTGGATAAGGCAAAGCTCGGGATGCTGGAATCCTTTTGAATTATTACTCTGGCTCTGCCTCAAAATGAGCCTCATATATTTCAACCAATTTATTTTCTCCATTTGTCTATGGATCCATGTATCTATCTCCTGTCTACTGTGATCTCAGCCTGCAAATTAGACTGTTTGCCTGGGGAGGAAGAGGGATAGGTCACACCCAGCAAGGCTGTTCCAGCACTGATCTGGCACTAATATCAACTAACCCCCACAGTGATAAAGAAAAACCAAGGGCTGCAGCAGAAAGAGTTAGATTTTGGTGGCAGGCAGGTTGCGCGTGTGCAAATCCCAGCTCAAATATCAAGTTTAAACCCTCAGCCTCAATTGACTCATCCCAGCCTCACTTTATGAAGCTGTGGGTGTTGGAGGTTATCAGGCAGAGTAAAGGGGCATTTTGTTAAGTGTACACGTGGCAGCGATCACTACTCTTATTAATTTGTACATTATCACTGTTTCTGCAGAATCAGGGACGTGCCGTCACTAGGTGGAACACTAGTTTAGTAAGGGTGGACATTAGGTATAATCAAGGTAAGGCTGGGGAGGAGGGAGGGGTCCAGCTGCTCTGGAGAGTGGGCAGGAGGCCAGGAGGCAGTGGGCCTGGGACAGGTGGGCACCAGGCCCCAGACCCCAGGATGGTGAGTAGAGGAAGGCTAATGATGAAGGGTCTCGACTGAAGAGGAGCAGGACTCAGGCCTAAACATTTCTGCCTGGACAAGACAAAGTACCAGTGGACCAGGGCCAAGGAATGTGCTGTTGGGGAGGGGACAGAGGGGAACCCATCTCCTGGTTCCTCCAGCAGAAGCTGAGCAGCTGCTCCCCTCAGGGAATGTCAAGTAGCCTCACCAAAGCCATCTGACAGTAAGTGATGGATCCAAGGTGGAAAACTCAATCGTCTTTCCTACTGTATAGCATGGGCCACTCTGCTCAATGGTATGTGGCAACCTTGGAAGGAAAGGGAGTTTGGAATGAACACTGGAGTATGTATATCTTTTTGAATTAGTTTCCTCCAGATATATGCCCCAGAGTGGGACTTCTGGATCATACAGTAGTTCTATTATATTTTCATCTTTTTAAGGAACTTCCACACTGTCCTCCATAGTGGCTGTACCAATTTACAGTTTTACCAGTAATGTAGGATGGTTTCCTTTTCTCTATATCCTCTCCAGCTTTTATTATTTGTAGACTTTTGGATGATGGCCATTCTGACCAGTGTGATGTGATACCTCATTGCTGGTCTGTCATGCATTTCTCTGATAATTTGTGATGCTGAACATCATTTCATGTGGCTACTGGCAATCTGTATGTATTCTTTGGAGAACTGTCTATTACAGTCTTCTGTCCATTTCTATTTTGTATTTTTATTTATTTGTTTTGCCCATTTTTAAATTGGGTTTCTGGTTATTTTAATTTTCTTGACATAGAGTTACATGAGCTATTTGTATATTTTGGAGATTAATCCCTTGTCAGTTGCTTCCTTTGCAAATATTTTTTCCCTCTCTGTTAGCTTTTTGTTTGGTTTATTGTTTCCTTTGGTGTCCAGAAGCTTTTAAGTATAACTGAGTCGCATGTGTTTATTTTTGCTTTTATTTTCGGTACTCTAAGACATGGATCAAAAAGGATATTTCTGCAATTTATGTCAGAGTGCTTTCTTTTGGCTGTGCCATGCGACTTGTGGGATCTTAGTTCCCTGACCAGGGATCGAACTCAGGCCTACAGCAGTGAAAGTGCCAAGTCTTAACCCTTGGACTGCCAGAGAATTCCCTCAAAGAGTGTTCAGCCTATGTTTTCCTCTAAAAGTTTCCACGTAGGTCTTTCATGCATTTCAAGTATACTTTTGTCTATGGTATCAGAGAATGTTCTAATTTCATTCTTTTACGGAGCTGTCCAGATTTCCAAGCATCACTTATTGAAGAGGGTTTTCCGCACTGTCCATCCTTGCCTCTTTGTCATAGGTTAAGCAACCATATGTGCATGGAGAGAAGAGTTCACATTACGTTGTTGAGTCCTCCTACCCCAGATCTGAGCTTTCCATCTCTTCCAGCAGTTTAAGGTTTTTCTCATTCACGCACTTACAGTAAATGTGCAGACAGATGGAGGGAGGGGGCGTGCAGCAGCTTCAGGAGAGCGGTTGCCACCAGGAAGAGGAAAGAGGTTGGCTGCAGTAGAACAGGGACTGGGCTTCTGTCCAAGATGTTGTAACAATGTTCTTAACACATCTGCATGTTTATGTAATACATATGAATGTTTCCTATAGAACTATTTTTCTATAACAAGAATGCTCTCTGCCCACAGTTACTTCCTCGCTAAAACCCGCGTCTTCAGGCTCCAGCTGAAGAGTCTCTTCCTCGGAGAGAATTTCCCGGATTTCTCCATCTGCCAATATTTTGAGTGCATGACACTCTCTCCAAGTGTGGTGTTTTCCTTCACGGCACGTACTCTGACCCGCATTACCTGCATTGAACATCTGCCTTCTGCATGACACTGTTGGTGGCCACGGGGGCAAACCTCTTGATTCCGCTGTTTACAACGGAAACACCAGAGCCCTTTATCAGCTCATAACTGCTGAGTGCATATCTGTTGCAGGAACAAATGAAGGACTTGGGAACCTGAGTGCAGGACTTTCCATTTCCCTTACATTTACTGCAGATCTCTTGCACATCAGCTCCTCGTTCATCAGCATCTATCCTTAAACAGTCACTGCAAAGTGTTCCTACTGTCCTGTGTCCTCCACACACCCTAACAGCACACTACTGATTTCTACGCCCAACTAACTGATGAAAACACTACCGGAACAAGGCCAGGGACGAAAGCTCAAGTTGCAGACTTACTTCTCTCCAGGATGAGCTCTCAATAACTCATTTTTCCTCCAGCAGTCAGTAGTCTTGTATCTTATTCTTCACCCAACCACAGGTGCTCTGAAGTCTGTTGTTCAGCTCAAATTCTCCTCTGTGCCCACTCCCATGCTTGGCTCTGAACAGTCTGCAACTCCAGAGCCCTCTAACCTACCAAGCTGTAGTGTTCTGCAGCAGGAGTTCCCAGCCCACTTCACTCAAGCTTTCGGAAGTCACTGCTACTCCTGCTAAATTTGCAAACTGCCTGTTCTCCCTTTAAACCCACTAAGGCCTCACCTGAGGAAAACAAGCAGCGGAAACAATACACTTCACTCATTAGGTCTCTTACTTGCTCTTGTGTCATCTCTCTTGGATCCACCCTAATTCCGCTCAAGTCATACCAGTCAAACGAGAAGTATTTATTGAACACCTACCATGTGCCAAGCACTATTTGGTCCCTGGAGACATAACAATCATTAACACAAATCCTTCTACTTCTGTATAGCTAGGGTATGATCAGGCTCACAGAGAATTTAAAAAAAAAGAAAACATATCCAAAAACTAATGTTAAGATGATCTGACATCAATATCATATTTCTTAAACTGTTTTAGAATATCAGCTTACCAACTTACACATCAGGTAGGTTTTGCTCGTATAAAACTTTCATCTCCTCCAGAACTTGCCTCAGTCCATCCTCCTGGAACATATAAAATTACACTCCCTAATTCCCCCACCAAGTTTGTAGCAACACTCTATGCTTATGTACTTTATGAAAAACCAATAGTCCTTCCACACCTACTAACATGGCTATAATGACAAGTGTTGCAGAGGATGGGGAGAAACTGGAACCCTTGTCCAATGCAGGTAGGAATGTAAAATGGTACAGCCCTGTAGAAAAAGTCTTGTGGGTCCACAAAAAGTCAAATTTCGAATTCCCACATTATCCAGCAATTCCTCTTCTAGGTATACACTCAAGAGAACTGAACACCTATGTTCATACAAAGTATGTCTATTCAACGGAATATTGCTCAGTCCAAAAAAAAAAAAAAAGTGCTGATACATACAACAACATGAACTTTGAAAACACTGATTAGTGAAATAAGCCAGACACAAAAGGACAAATATGGTATGATGCAACATTCTGAAATGTCTAGAATAGGCAAACTCATAGAAACAAAGTAGATTAGAGGCTACCAGGCTGAGGGGGTAGAAGAGTGGGTAGTTACTGCTTAAAAGCTATAGAGTTCATTTGGGGTTATGAGAAAGCTTTGGAAATAGAGGTGATGGTTGCACAACAATGTGAATATAATTAATGCCACTGAAGTGGACACAGAAGAATGGTTAGAAATGGCAACATTTAAGTTTTGCATCGTTAACCACATTTAAAAACAATAAAAATGAATGACTTACTAATAAAATACACAATCAACACAGTCACTGAGGATAATCTTAAAGACACCATACTGAGAAGTCAGACAGAAAGGAGTACACACTGTATGCTTTTAACTGGCCCTGCACAGAAAAGTTTGCAATTGCTGGCATGCTGACTCCAGAAATACAGTAAAAAAGACAAATATAATCTGTAGGGGAAAGAAAATCCTTGGCTGCCTCAGGCTGCAGGTGGGAGGTAGCCAGTGCCACAAAAGAGAAAAGAGAATCCTTGGGATGGCAGACATCTTGGTTGGGTTGCTGGTTACAAGGATTGTATACATTTGTCAAAACTCTAGTAAAATGTGTACTGTGTTGTACATAAATCATACATCAATAAAACTAATGACAAAAAGCCAATAGTCTACAGACGTAATAACACATGACAAAAGCAGGTAAAATACTCATTTATTGGAAAAGGATCTTACAAGGTTACTACCCACCACCCCCCAAAAAAAACCCTACACACTGCTAGGATAGAAAACAGAAAGGTCAAAGGAGTTTTTCTGCTATCTACTTTGGCAAATTTCTAAAAAAACTTCCCTTGGAAGGATAAAAACATGAGAATTATAAAATTCATAAATGCTACACAATGTCTGTGAACAAGCAACACCTACACCTGAAACACTGTAAATAAACTATATTTCAATTAAAAATTTTATGGAAAAAAAAAAAAAACACCCAATAATGCTGTAACAATGACAACCAAAAGAAAAAAAAAAAATCTCGAAACAAAACAACGATAAGCAACCCATTTACTGTTAGAGCCAAAATAAAAGCATTAGCAAAAAAAAAATGCTTTAGCACTACGGGTATAACTACAAAATTACACTATTTAATGCAGCTTCAATGTAAGAAATGATTTCTAATGAAAAATGAAAGCTTGCCTTCTACCGACTCTTTCATCAACTGGTTAAAAAGATATCATGGAAAAGTCTGCTTTACTAGAATTCAATTCAATATTCCTTCTCCCACAAATATTATTTTAAGGGACAGCTGAAACTCTTGCACGATTAGATCAGCAGGTATACAAAAGACAAGTATGAAATAAACTTGTAAAGATACAACCGAGTTTCCAGATCTAAATTTTTATTTATTTTTTTAAGATTTAAACTGTTAAAATTCACACTGGGAATTGCATCATTTTGTGCTCCCACCACCAGCTGCAAGCCCCTGGGAACTCAAGATAGTTTTCCTAAAGACTCAAATGGTTATCAGTTCTGCAGATACAGAGGGCATCAGTCCAATCTGCCAAACACAGCACCTAACCATGAGGGATTCTGGAATGAAAAAGGCAGAGTCCTTGCTCTCAACCAGCTACCATCTGCCACGGAGGCATGATTCTCGAAAGCATGTGTGGGTCCAGGGTGTGAGGGGTCAATCAGATCAAGACCAATTCTTAGTCTAACCCAGCTCAGCTGTCCCAGTGGCCAGCCCCCAAAGGCAGCCAGGACTGCAGGAAAAGGTGCACCGACGCCCTCTAAGACCCAGAAAAGCCAGTGATTTTACACTTGTAAGTTCACCCCTGATTCCCCTCCTCCTCCCTGCCACTTCCCAAAGTGGGACACCAACACTTCAAGTCTGAGCCAAACAGACAGTTTGACTCACAGGCTGAAAAGCCAGCACCTGTGGGCAGTGTCTGCGCCTTTGCGCTCCTTTCTCCCCGTGTGATCTAGTCTTCCCACCTTAGTGGGGACTTATTGGAAAGCCTCCACCCCTCTCAAACATCTGGCTTAGAATTCCACATTCAAAAACTAAGATCATGGTATCTGGTCCTATCGCTTCATGGCAAATAGATGGGGAAAAAATGAAAACAGTGGCAGAATTTATTTTCTTGGGCTCCTAAATCATTGCAGATGGTGACAGCAGCGATGAAATTTAAAGACCCTGGCTCCTTGGAAGAAAAGCTATGACAAGCCTAGAGAGGGCTTTAAAAAGCAGAGATACCACTTTGCAGACAAAAGTCCCTATAATCAAAGCTATGGTTTCTCCAGGAGTCATGTACGGATATGAGAGTTGGACCATAAAGAAGGCTGAGCACCGAAGAATTGATGCTTTTGAACTGTAGAGTTAGAGAAGTCGCTGGAGAGTCCCTTGGACAGCAAGGAAATCAATCCAGTCAATCCTAAAGGAAAGCAACCCTGAATATTCCTTGGAAGGACCGATGCTGATGCTGAAGCTCCAATACTTTGGCCACCTGATGTAAAGACCTGACTCACTGGAAAAGACCCTGATGCTGGGAAAGATTCAGGATATGACCAAGGAGAAGGGGGCTACAGAGGGTGAGATGGTTGGATGACATCACTGACCCAATGGACATGAATTTGAGCAAACTCAGAGGGACAGGGAAGAACAGGGAAGCCTAGTGTCGTGCCTCAATACATGCGGCCATAAAGACTGGGGCATGACTTAGGGACTGAACAATAACCCCTCTGAGTTCTAGGGCTCCAGGGAACCTCCCACTGTGGTCTCCTAACTTTTTAGATAAGGTAACTGCCTGAAGTTGCAAGAATAACAGACTGCAACCGAAGAAAACTGTTCAAGTTGGGGCTCTGCTTCCAACAGCTGCAAGTTCAGACAAGCCCTTTAACTTGATGCGTAATTCCAGTGGCTCAGCTTCCCCATCTGTTAAATGGCCCAAGGGTCAGACTAAGTGCTCTTGGATGTTCAAAACAAGACTCACCCTACCCAAAGGCTCTTCCTGCTGACTGCCAGATGTTTCCTCTGCTACCTGAGAAAAGCCTCCAGAGACGCGGTCCCTCCCCTCCCCTGCTACTCCTCTCACCTCCACCCCTGTCCTTGTACCTACTGTAAGGTACAGTTCCGGCGAGGCAGAAAAGGAAAGACGACCTCAACAGAAGTAGGTTACCTTTATTCAGGCAAGGAGGGGCGACAGTCGGCCTAACGACCAGGCTGAGCGCCGAAAGGGATCAAGGAGGCTTCATACTTATAGGGAGGTTTGTGGAAGCGATAAGGGAAACGTCAATCAGGCGGGATATTTTGAGTATTCTTTTGTTGAGATGACACTTGTAGTTGGGCAGGGGGTGATAAGTCTTCTGGGCGGGTGTAGGGGGTGGTAGGTTTCCGGACAGGGGGTGATAAGTCCCAGATAGATGCAGCTGGCCTGGAGCATCAGGATGGAACTAAAGTTATGCTTTGTTTTCTCCGAAGTTAGATGATTGAGCAAGGGGCCTTTGAGACTGTTGTTCTCTTTTCTAGGCCCAAAAGACTCCTTCACCTACAAGACCTGTCGTCTCAGGACACGGTGTTCAGCGACCCCCGACCGGGCTGCTGACCACATCCATCTCTCCTGCTGTCTATTCTAACCCACCAAGAACCAGCCTTTCTTCTATCCAATCCATTCCCCAAAGTGCTACGTGGTGGTTTAGTCCCTAAATCGTGTCCCACTCTAGCAAGCCCATGGACTGTAGAGCACCAGGCACCTCTGTCCATGGGATTCTCCAGGCAGGAATACTGGAGTGCTTTGCCATTTCCTTTTCCAGAGGAGCTTCCCAACCCAAGAATCGAACCCGGGTCTCCTGCACTGCAGGCACATTCTTTACCCACTGAGCTATGAGGGAAGCCCCATCATCAGTGGGGAAGCACCTTAATTAGTGAAGCGAAAGTCGCTCACTCTGACTCTTTGCAAAGTCTGACTCTTTGGGACAGTCCATGCCAGAAGAGTGGAGTGAGTAGCCTTTCCCTTCTCCAGGGGATCTTCCCAACCCCGGGATTGAATCCAGGTCTCCCACATTGCAGGCAGATTCTTGACCAGATGAGCCATGAGAGCTGCGACAGCTATCTAGACACAGAGTAATCCCATGGCTTCTCTGAAATGCCTTGTGTAAGAGCGAACCTCAGGCTCCAGAGCCCCCTTGCTGCCCGCCCTTCCCAGGCGGGGAGGGGAGGGTGTTTGCATGGTCTGCTCCCCGGTGGGGCTACCCTCACAGCAGCCCTCAGGGCTCGGCCCTAACTCCGAGCTACCCTGTCCCCACCTCCCCAGTGTAACTCTCACCTGAGCTCCAGGATCCCATCTCCTGGTCTCTCCGCGCGTCACCGGGGCGAGACGCCCACCGGAGCCGGCGCGCACAGAGGCTTCGAGGACGGCGGGCCGCTGGGGGCGCAGAGGCAGCGGCGGCGACGCCCGCGCGCGCGGGAAGCTGCCGAAACCGACCTGCCCACAGCCACGGAGTGGAGCCACAGGCACACCCGCCATCCCGCTCGCGGCTGCGCAGCCCCAGAGCAGCGGCCCGGGAGGCGCCCGCTCGCCTCTGCCCTCACGCCGCCCCGCCTCAGGCAGCCTTCCCTCGGCCGCGCGGGGCGGCTCCAGGGCCGGCTCCATGGCCGGCTCCATGGCCTTCTCGCAGACCCTGGCGCAGGCGCCAGGCGGGGAACTTAGGCTGGGCCTCTGAGAGCTCGGCGGCGCGCGGGGGGGCGTCTGAGCGGCGAGCACGCTCGCCGATCCTGGGGGCGGGGGTTGTCTGGGCGGCAAGCGGGGAGTGCGCCTGCGCGGGGGGCGTGCGGCCGGGGAGCGCGTGCTGGCGTCGGGGGTCGTGAGAGCGGAGAGCGCTGCCAGGCGCACTGCGGCGAGGGCGGCGTGTGAGCGGCGAGCCGGGCCGGCGGGGAGCGGCCGGAGGGGCGCGTGTGAGCGGGAGCCGGGCAGGCGGGGAGCGGGAAGAGGGGTGCGTGTGAGCAGAGAGCGTGAGCCGGCTGCGTGTGAGCAGCGAGCACCGGCCGGCGCCTGGGGGCGGGGGTTGTGTGGGCGGCGAGCCTGACGTGCGCCTGCGCGTGGGGCGTTCGGCCGGGGAGCACGTGCCGGCGTTGGCGGTCGTGAGAGCGGGGAGCGCGGCCTGGCGCACTGGGGCGAGGGGGGGCGTGTGAGCGGCGAGCCGGGCTGGTGGGGAGCGGGGAACGGGAGCCGGCAGCGTGTGAGCTGCGAGCCGGGCCGGCGTGGGGCGGGGAGAGGGGTGCGTGTGAGTGGGGAGCGTGAGCCGGCAGCGTGTGAGCTGCGAGCCGGGCCGGCGTGGGGCGGGGAGAGGGGCGCGTGTGAGCAGGGAGCGTGAGCCGGCAGCGTGTGAGCGGCCAGCCGGGCCGGCGGGGAGTGGGGTGCGTGTGAGCGGCCAGCCGGGCCGGCGCGGAGCGGGGAGAGAGGTGCGTGTGAGTGGGGAGCGTGAGCCGGCAGCGCGTGAGCAACGAACCGGGCCGGCGAGGGTCGGGGAGAGGGGTGCGTGTGAGCGGGGAGCGTGAGCCGGCAGCGTGTGAGCGGCGAGCCGTGCCGGCGGGGAGCCTCCGGAGGGGTGCGTGTGAGCGGGAAGCGTGAGCCGGCAGCGTGTGAGCAGCGAACCGGGCCGGCGAGGGGCGGGGAGAGGGGTGCGTGTGAGCGGGGAGCGTGAGCCGGCAGCGTGTGAGCGACGAGCCGGGCCGGCGGGGAGCGGGGAGAGGGGCGCGTGTGAGCGGGGAGCGTGAGCCGGCAGCGTGAGCCCGGGACCTGGGTCGGCGGGGAGAGGGGTGCGTGTGAGCTGGGAGCGTGAGCCGGCAGCGTGTGAGCGGAGAACTTGGCTGGCGCGGGGCGGGGAGAGGGGCGCGTGTGAGCGGGGAGCGTGAGCCGGCAGCGTGTGAGCGGCGAACCGGGCCGGCGCGTGGCGGGAGGCCCGGGGAGGGGGGCGGGGGGGCGTGTGAGCCGGATAAGGGGCTCTGTCAGTGGGACACGCGGGCCGGCGCCTCGGGGCGTTGTGAGCCAGGCCTGCAGCGAAGGGGGCGTGTGAGCCGGAAATGGGGCCCTGGGAGGCGGGAGGGCAGGCGGTCACCATCTGGCCTGAGGAGCACGCAGCTGGCGGTCGATCCCGGGCCCCCTCCGCGTGGGTCCGGCAGGGCGCCCAGAGAATGCCCGGGGGCTCCGGCGGTGGGCTTGGCCGGTGCGTGCGTCCTGCCGCCACCGGGCTGCTTATTGTTTTTAATTTGAAGACAGTGACAATATCCTGATTTTGCTACCCTACACTTTGGGTTCTGAAGTGAGTTTTATCTAAAAATTGCTGCATAATGCCAGGTCAGTCTATAGCCAAATGTTTGTGTCTCTTCCTTCCGTTCTTCTCGGGAGAAGAAGTTTAGAGAGTAGAGTTGGTTTACAATGTTGTGTTAGTGTCAGGGGTGCAGCAAAGTGAATCACTTATGTGTATATATGTATATCCGCTCTTTATAAAAACACTTTTCCCATATGGGCTGTTACAGAGTGTTGAGTTCCCTGTGCTATAGAGTTGGTCCTCCTTAGTTATCTATTTTAGAAACAATAGTGTGTAGTGTGGCGTGTGTGAGTCCCAGTCTCCCAACAAGTGTATGTTTCTTTGGTACCTGTGCCTGTGTAAAAGTGCTAGAGAGGATCAGAGAGAAACAGGCTGAATTGTGGTGTCTTACCCCTTGGGCCTTGAAAAGATAGTTCTTGAAACTTGAAAGTATTACTGTGTTTGGATTGTCAAGTTGATCTGCAGGGAACATTTCAAGAGACAGGAAAGCATGGGCCGGGGGTAGTGATAAATATATGGGCTTATGACAACAGCAGTTTGCTTTAGTAATGTTTTAATATGGTCTTCCCTGATCGCCTAGTTGGTAAAGAATCCGCCTGCAATGCAGGAGACTACTATAACCACTAGAACATTGAGTCCACATTAATTTTATAATTCAGATTTAATTCATGTCGCCTTGACGATGATTATTTTCAAGTTCCAATTTTCTTATGTTCACATTTAAAATCGCCGTCTGAATTCCTGACTCAAAACTGAATGGAGCAAATATTCAGGTTATAATCCTTAACAAAACTATCTTTTTAAATTTGACTTAGATACAAGCAGCATCTGAGGAAATTTGCAGCAGTTCCAAGAGGAGCATATTGCTTCCATAAGACGTCAGATGGAACTCAGAATTAAAGACTTGGGATCTGAACTCTCCAAGAGGAAAACTTGTGAAGATTCTAATGAAGCAGAGTTGGAAAAATATAAGCAACGCTACCTAGAGAAACTAAAAGAAAGTCCTTGGAAAAGAAACTAGACAAGTAAGTCAAAACCCAGAATCACAGAAAATATTAATTAATTAATTAATCAGTCCATTAATTTGTGTCTGAAGCCTAATTTTTATAGAGCAAGGTTCCTGAGGTTAGTAGGAAGTGAAAGCTAACTAGATAATCACTGCTAGAGGGCACCCTAAGAAAAATGAGTAATAAGATATCCTGGTAATTGCTTGTGAAATCGGGGAACATTCACCCAGGGGTGAAAGGCAGGGTAATTCACAGAGTGGCTGACGCTGGCATGGTGACCTGACTGAGGGGGTGCATGGAGGCTGGAAAGGCAGATCCCACCTGCAGTGCCGAGTCCTGGCTTCCCCGCCTCTGAAAGCAGAGCACTCCTAGGACGCCTTTCATAAGCCCAGAGAGCATACAGCAAAGGAGCAGGGACCCGAGGACACGTTCTGCTAGTCGATGCCCAAAATAAGCATACACAAGGGAAGCCCAGGTGCTCCCAGAGAGGGTTCAGGGCTGTGGGACTTGATGCTGAGATGTGGGGTGTGGCTTCCGGGGAAGGAGCTCAGTGGGGCCAGTCTCCCTGCATGGGGAGCGCCATGCCTCTCCCTCTAAAAGGTACACTGAACGCTGTTTAGAGTTTTGGCATTTTAAATGAGACCAAAATTTGTCTTTGGATCTTTATTTATTTATTTATTTATTTATTTATTTATTTTGGACCATCAAAAAGAGGTGCTGACATAGGCCCTTCGTAGAAGTGCAGTAAAGTAAGGTGAACTTTGGAAAAGCAGGGGATACTTTTCATTATTCCTGGGGCTGTTTTAGCTCTCTTCAGTCTCACCCACTGACTTTCTCATCCTTCACTTGGGATTGTGGCTTGAGGTGATTCCTTAGAGCCAAATGCTTAATTTCTCCGAGGTCATGAGTGACACGTATGTACAAGGGTAGTGAGAGGAAGCACTTGAACGTGGCTTTGTGGGAGGTCTGTTTGTTCATCCCTGAACTGTTTCCTGGGGGCAGGCATGTCCCAGAGGCAGCAGGTGTCACTGTGAGCCCACTTCCCTTTCTGATGCCCATTCTGTCCTCTCGCAGCTGTGACTTGTTACCTGAGGAGCCCAGACACACGTGAGCTTCTTTAGAACAAGGTCACATCTGTCACTGTTTCCAGCAGGTCTGCTCTCTGCTTTCAGTGTTCACACAGTGTAATGGGAATTCCATTTATGTGCAGCAACTTACAAAATGCAAGTCACAGAGGGAAACATGAATGAAATCCGTGCTTTCCATCTTCCCCAGGACTAATGAGCGCCTGGCAGAGATCAGCACCAAACTTGAGGTGGAGAAACAGCAGAAGAGATCTTTACTCAGCACTCCTAGCAGCACGCTAGTCCTGGAGCCCTCTTCTGTTGGAAATTTCAATCCTACTTCAGGGTTCAATGCAAATCTTCTTTCAGGAGCAATTGTAGAGTTTTCTACCTCAATTCCACACGGTTCAAATGACAGCGTGGAGACTTACTTGACCGAGGTTAGTTCTTTTTTTTTCACTGGGTTTCAGATTTCTGATATAAATGATCCTTATTTTTAATTTGGTGAACTTCTGAGGTGTTTTTTTGAGTTATGCACTGTAAAGCTATAATCAACTGTGATAATCAAGGAGACATTTAATGATTTTTTTGTGGTAGATCTCTCGTTTTTAAGAGATACTTCTTAAATTCTTAAATTTCTTGAAAAGCTGCATTGAAATTCTACTTTAGAAATGAAATCTTATTGTCTAGTAACCGAAAGTGTACTTTCAGATGTGTGATTGACTTTCTAATTGATTTCACTTTGGCAGTGGTTCACAATCATTTCCAGGCTCTGCTGCTCCCACCACAGTTTTTCTACCCCTAAGTGGAAATGACTGGCATCTAAACACTAACCACATATGGGTGTTTTTTATTGGAAGGAATCCTAGATAAATCCTTTTTATGAATTAAACAAACTTGTGATACATAATCAAAAGATTAATATCTGGTTTTAGGTTAACATTTTTTGTTTTTTTCTTGTACAAGCGTAGAACTTTAATTGATATTTTACTTACAGAATTTTGGTTTCAATTTCTAAAACATATCTTGCTGAGCAATTGTAGAATGTTTCTAAGTTTGTAGTTTAAAACTCGGAAATGAAGCTTAGTTTTGTCTCTGTCTTGACATCACCTGGATGAATGATGACTGAGATAGCAATGAAGGGGAGTCTTTAAATTGCAACTAGTTTTCATTGTGAAATCATTGTGATTAAAATGTCCATTTCAGTCAGTGCACAGGGGTTTATGGTTTTTGATGGTGTTTCCATGATGGTGATGCAGAGAAAAGCAGCCCTTGTTAAAGGCAGTCTCAACCTGTTTTCCCATTTGGCTTCTTGCCATCACAGAAGAGCAATCTAAGGTTTCTTCGACAGCACTGGAGCTACGTTGCGTCCTTGAGAGCTATGAACCTGGAGGACGTGCTCTCGCTGCGCAATCACAGCGGGCCTCCAAGCACTTCATCCCAAGTCAGAGACCTGCCCCCGCTGAGGCCTAAGAGGAGGAAGGAAAGGCTTGACCCCTGTCCCAGGGGCGGGCTGCCTACCACAGACCCAAGGTCACGGTGCTGTGCGCACATACATCTTTTCAAAGAAGAGATTGGGAACCAGGCAAGCACTTCTTAGTTCCTTCTCCCAAACTCACCCGTTGGGTAAATCTGGCTTCTTATGAGGAGGGTAGGAGTATAAGTGCTCCCCTTGAAACTTCAGGCTGAGGAAATGAAGTTCAACTGCAACTTCTGACCGGATTTAGATGATAGTTGAGATTACACTCACGCTTTTTGTGTATACCAACTAATGATGAGAGCCTGGATAGAAGTATGCTAAACAGTAAAGAGAGATCTGTTGTGTGTTTTAAATTTTGTCCTCAATAACCCAAAATGTGGATAATTCATTACTGAGTCATTTTAGCAAGCCAGGTTCTATCTAGAGGAAGTGAACATCCTTTTAAGGTTGAATCTCTTCACTTTTGTCCTGGTTGATTCAACTTAAGATTCTCTCCTTCAAGTTCCCTGTCGTCTGTTTAAAAAATATGTATGTTTTCTAAATTAACTATATCGACTGCGACAGATAGGAATTTGATATTGATTTATTCTTGTTCATGCATTTAAAACATATAATTTACTTTGAATGTCATGTCACACAAGTATTATTGACCTGTATAACGAGGTTTTACATGGTCATTTTGTCTATATTATAGCTTAAAATCTATGAGTTTTTTTCTTAATCTGAATAAGTAGCTGTCCTAGGACTCTGGACTCAGTCAGAAGGACATGGCCTTTGTTACTTCTTTTGTAGAATTAGGAATTTTGACTAAATCCATGACTCTCATACCTTACAAAAAGATTCTTTTTTTTCCCAAAGAAAGGAACCTTTCTTTTAAAAAAGAAAACTCCTGCAGGGAACCGTGTTACATAAAACGTAGACAAGCATAGTGCCTTGTAGCTGAAGAGCAACCAGAGGCCCTGCAGCTGTGACTTCTCTGTTCCCCAACCCTGCAGTGACCCCTGTGGGACCTTCCCCATCTATGGGACATAGTTCAGAAACACACTTAGGAGAGAATCCCTCTGGCTAAACATCTTCAGAATCGAAACTTGCTGGGACACTGTTTCTTGTTTGTAAATTTTGTCACCTTTCTGTCTTTTCCTTAAATGGAAAAGTTTGAAGAAAATCAGAGATGTGTTGTTCTCCTTCTTAACATTCGACTTCAGACTTCTTCCTCCATTTGAACATGATTTGAACGTGGCAGGCGGATTCTTAACCACTAGACACCAGGGAGGTGCACACGTTCATTTAAAACAGTGCCTGAGAACTCCCTGGTGGGCCAGTTATTAGGGATCTGGGCTTTCACTGCCAGGGGCCCTGTTCAGTCCCTCGTTTGGAAATTAAGATCCCACAGTCTGGGAAAAAACAAACAAAAAAACAAACCGGAAACAAAAAAGCAGTGCCTATAGTTGTGTTGGTCATCTTACCTTAGAAGGAAGAGTATTTCCCCCCACAGAATTCAATAAAAGTGGTCTCATTTTGAATGAGAAAAAAAATCTAGCCTAGAAAGATTCCTGAGTTGGTTCTTGGGCAGAAACAAATGAAGAGCAACCTGAAACCCCTCCCTGGTGGCCCCGGGGGAGCTTCGAGGTGCCTCTGACTCCTGTTAGTTCCCCCAGAGCCTGTGTGGCCGGTGCTGCCAGCAGAGCTGCTCCTGGGGCGAGGAGGGCTCTGCCTCTCACACCCACCCCGCGGGCTTGGTCACTTTCCCTCTACTGCTCTTTCTTTATGGACTTCAGACTCGGGTGTGGCAACTCCCCTGGTGGTCCAGTGGTTAAGACACCATGCTCCCACTGCAGGGGGAACTTGTTCCATCCCTGGCTGGTGAACTAAGATGCCAAAGCCATGCGTGGTCGGCTAGAAAAAAAAAAAATCGGGTGTGATTTTTTTCGCTCATGTCCTAGCCCCTCTTGATATCACCTAGAATTGTATTCGAGGGCTAGGTGAGTAAAAGGCACATTTGTGAAAATTAACACTGGTTAAAACAGCATAAACAGGTTATCTGGTTTCCTTGATGTGTTTTATCCCGGCCCTCTGTCCTTTTGTGAGCTGTGATGGGAGAGGACACAAACACAGTCAAATGGTATCAGATAAAACAGCAGCACACTCAGCCATCAGATTCCCTCCTGTTTTGTTTTGCTGTTGTTTTTTTTGTCGGTAACTCTATACAGCCTGTGGGATCTTAGTTCCCAACCAGGGATTGAAGCTGGGCTCTTGGCTGTGAGAGTGCAGAGGCCTAGCCACTGAGCCACCAGAGAATCCCCAAATCCCCACGTGTTTGATGGGTCAGAGGGAAGCTGATAAGTATTATCAGAGACGCAAAGGAAATCTGAGACTGGATCAAACAAAATGGCATTTCATTCTGCTCCCACGTAGTCAAGGTTTATGTTGTTGTTGTTTTTTAATATTTACTTATTTAGCTTCAGCAGCCTTCCCTGCAACATGCGGGATCTTTAATTGGGGCATTCGATCTCTTAGCTGCGGCATGTGAGATCTCGTTCCGTGACCAGCAGTGGAGCTGGGTCCCCTGCATTGGGAACTTGGAGTCTTAGCCACTGGACTACCAGGGAAGTCCCTCAACAAGTATTTTTGAGCACTTATTATGTGCTAGACAATATGTAGCAGCTCAGAAGGTAAAATGAATGTAATACAATATCTCTGTCAAATGAAAGCTATGCAAGAATATTCTTTCTAGTATTGATCCACATGGCAAAAGTCTTGACGCAGCCTTTTCAATTTAAGATTAGTTAAGGTCCATATAGTCAAAGCAGTGGTTTTTCCAGCAGTCATGTAAGGATGTGAGAGTTGAATCATAAAGAGGGCTAAGTGCCAAAGAATTGATGGTTTTGAATTGTGGTGCTGAAGAAGATTTTTGAATCAAAAGGAGATCAAACCAGCCAATCCTAAAGGAAATTAACCTGGAATAGTCACTGGAAGGACTGATGCTGAAGCTGAAGCTCCAATACTCTGGCCACTGATGGGAAGAGCCAACTCATTGGAAAAGACTCTGATGCTGGGAAAGATTCAGGGTAGGGAGGAGAAGGGGACAACAGAGAATGAGGTGGTTGGATGGCATCAGCGATATGACATGAACTTTGGAAAACTGGGAGATGGTGAGGGACAGGGGAGGCCTGGTGTGTTGCAGTCCATGGGGTCGCAAAAAGTTGGACATGGCTTGTGACTGAACAACAATAAATTAATAGATCCACCAGATGAAATTGATGCATCATCGTAAAAAAGAAGTTTGAGACATTGTTATACTAGCAGTTTAGCAAATTCACACCCACCTTCCAGTGAGGGCTACTAGAATGGTCAGTCCATACAGCACAAGGAACACTCGCCACAAATAAACAAAGCCTGCAGCAACGAAGACCCAACACAGCCAAAAATAAATAAATAGATTTTTTTTTTTTTGAAGAAAAAAGGTGAAAGTATGTCTCCTTGAGAAGGTGAATTCTGCTCAGTTTTGAAGGATATAGAGACCAACACATCCAGTAGACCTTTGTTGAGTATTTACAATGTGTCAGCCATGAGACCACGTGCTAGTTGGGGAGCCAGAAGATAAACACACATATAAGTAGTCCACCTTCAGGTCTGATAGTGTATAACCCAGGCAGAGACGTTCCACAGCCAACAGCTGCATTTAGTGTTAAGAGGCAGCAGTAGAAATGTGCTCAATCAAGTTCTGTGCCAGGTGTGGGAAGCATGCTTGGAACTAGAGCCCCAGGCCTGCTTCTCTAGCACATACCGGTGACATTTTGACCTACAAGTATCTCCTGCGTTGATTTCTTTCTGTGTGACGTCAGGTGAAGCACAGGCAGAGAAAAGAGTTGGGAAGTGTGCAGCTCAGTGAACATCCCTGGGCCCCCAGCATCCTGCATCCCTCCTCAGGTGCCACTGGGGTCCCTCTGGCTCCGACAGTTCCCACTGTCTTGATGAGAACAGCAGAGATTTGTTTGCCTGTTTCTGAACTTCATACAGGTGGACATATATACAGCACATGCTCAGTGCATACTCTGGTTCTGTTACTCAGTATCATGTCTGCAGTCTGTATTCAGAGAGTGCAGGTCAGCGTGCATTTATTGTCTCTGTTAGTGTTTTTTGTTTCCCCTGTTGTCGTCTTTCATTGTCTGACTGAGTCACAGTTTATTTACCCATTTTCTTTAAGTACATCTGGATCATTTCTAATATTCTTTTAATAAATTATGTTTTTGCTGAAAAAAGAAAGTGAAATGAAAACATTTCAGACAATCACACTGAAGGAGCTTAGCACCAGCATACTTAAGCAAAACGTAAGTCTCAAAGATCTATTTCAGATAGATGGAAAACTATCCCAGGCAAAAGGTCGGAAATGAAGGAAGAAATGAAAAACAAAGTGGCAAATATTTGAATAATTCTAAATGAACATTGGCTATATAAAACAAAAATATCTTGTACAGAGTTAATATAAATGATAACACAGACACAGATTATCAGACGTGCTTTGTGTAGTCCCTGAAGAGGGTAAAGCTTTTAAGCTCCATAAGAAAGCTAGTCTCTAGGGTAAAAAGCATTAGTGAACTGAAGTGGGTCAGCATTGTATAGTGACAAAAGATTCAATTTGCCAAGAGGATATAAATGTATATTCTGTGACCCAGCAATCCCATTCTTAGGTGCGTATACTCCAGAGAAACTCTTAGGACATATGTTTGAGTGTTCAGAGCTTTTTTTTCCCCCCAGTGTAGGGGCGGGGTATTTAATTAGGAAAGGAACCTTGGTGGAGGACTAGCCTAGGTGCTGGCATGTTCTCTTTCTTGGTGGGTAGTGAAGGCATGGATATTTCTTCATGTGCTAATGTTTGTGGTCATCAGACGCCTCTTTTTTGCACTGTTTTCTAACTATCTTATCTAATTTCCTTTTATGGTGTTGTTGATAGTGTTTTTTGGTGAAGGGCTTATGATTCACTCTTAATTGGTTAAAAGGTTTTTAAAACCTTAAGTAAATATTTGAAAAAATAAATGTCCTCAGTGCTGAAGGCAACATAAGAATCTTCCATCTGAGAAAACCCCAAAGGCCAGTGTGTTATGTATGTGGCCTGTTGAAAGCAGTTTTGACCGCTTTTCTCAAATTCACAGGTTAACTTCGAGGAATTTAAGGACGGTTTCATGGCTGTGTTGTCATCACAGGCTGGTCTTGCCTCCTCAGATGAAGACAGTGGGCCTTTGGAGTCAGGTAAGAGGCCTTTCTGGTCTTTTTTACATCTCTTTCCGTGATTCTGTGACTTCTGGAATATGATGATGTACCTGAACAATGCAGCAGGTCTATGTTCCCCAGCTGCATGGACTGGGACCATGGACTGCAGCACTTGGCTTTTTTTCTTCTTTGGCTTCCTGATTTGTGAAATGATTCTGCAAGGGGAAGACTCTTGTGTTTTCGTCTGCACTGCACAAAATCCTGTGAATACCCTGGCACTTCTGGTCACCAGATCTGTGTAGTTTCCCCCGCACCAGGCCATTTTGCAACACCAGCTGGGTGTCCTACAGTTCAACTCCATTCTGACACCGTCCCCCTGGACACAGCTTCAGACCCCACAGGCTAAGACAGCAATGCCTTCAGACAGCAATCTCAAGTCCAGCTTGTCTCCTTTGCTTCTGACCCACTGCTAAAGATCAGAGGCGCCCACGGCCTCCTCAGGTTCAATTAATTTGCTAGAGCAGCTCAAGGAAACCCATTACTGGATCAGCAGTTTATTGCAAAGGATGTAACTCAGGGTGAGAGGTGCATGGGCTGTGGGAAGAGGCTCAGAGGCCCCACACCCTCTCCAGGGCTCACTCTTCCCCAGTCTCCCCTTGTTCACCAACCCAGAAGGTCTCTGAATGCTGTCCTTTCGGGGTTTATGGAGGCTTCGTTACAGAGTCATGACTGATCCAGTGATGGGGCATCAGTGACTGAATTCAACATCCAGCCTCTGACCTCCCTAGAGGTCAGGTAGGGCTGAAAGTACTAACCTCTAATCACATCGTTGGTTTCCCTGGCAACCAGCCCATCTCAAGGTGTGGTTCTCAAAGTCACCTGATCAGCATAAACTTGGGTGTGGTTGCTGTTATCACTTAGGAAATTGGAGGGTTTTAGAAGCTGTGCAAGAGATGGGAGGAAGACCAAATTCATGTTTATTCCAAGTCACAGTCTCAGGAAGGTCAAGTAATATCTAGTGTGGTCCTTACATTGTAGGGTATAGACAAGATAAAGTGGGTGTGGAGAGGTGGAAGAATTTGATCATCCAAAGCGCAGTGCAGGTGTAAGGTGCTGGCCAGGCTGGGAGGCTGGTGGAGCAAGCAGGATGCCACCAGCTGAGGCAGCCCTCCGCCTGTGTTCTGTCTCAGACAATAGTGCTCTGTGCTCCTCCAACTTCTTAGACCCTGGTTTCCGGTGGGACCCGTAAAACAAAGGTAATATTTCAAAACAAGTGAAGAGGGGCTTTGATTCTTGTCAGGAGGTGGAGGTAGAATTCTGGAGAGAGGCCCGCCTGGAGTTGTGGCCTGTGGGTCCACTGGGAAGGTGATGGCGGACGTGCTCCTTAGAAGATGGGCCAACTCCTAGGCTGGCAGCGCCTGCCGTGCTCTGGCCGGATGACCCGTCGAGGCTGCATGTGAGGAGTGCTGGGAGGGAGAGTGCAGTGGCCAGCGGGTCCGTTCCTCCTCCACGGTCCGTTCCTCCCCCACAGTGCCGGGGTTCAATGCATCTGCCCCACACAGGGCCCTGGTCGGCTCCCAGACCCCGGGAGGGGCCTTGGTCAGGAGCAGGTGCATGACTGGGGCAGCGGGTGCCATTGGGAGGTTTGGGGCTTTGTACCTTTCATGTAGATTCCAGTGAGCCCCCCAGCGCCCCCCACCTCTGAAATTCTGTGGCTGATCATTCCCATTACTCAGGTGAGGTTTTCTAGTCTGAAGCTAGGGCCTAGAGGAAGCACTTGTGGCCTCCCCTGGGGCTGAAATCGGTTGGTGTCCCACAGCCTGCTGCTGGAGCCACGTAGGAGCTGTGACCTGGGGGAGAGGAGGCTGATGGGGCAGGAGTCTGATAAGGGGGCGGAGTCAGAACGGGGGTGGAGTCTGATAAGGGGGCGGAGTCTGCCAGGGGGAGGAGTCTGACAGGGTAGAGGAGCCTGACCGGGGAGGAGCCTGATACAGTGGTGGAGTCTGCCCTGGGGGAGGAGCCTGACGGGGGAGTTGTCTGATAAGGGGGTTGGGCGTGACAGAGTGGGGGGGCGCAGAGGGAGTCTGACTTGGGGAGTAGTCTAACCAGTGGTAGGAGCCAGCTTGTCAGCGGCCGCCCTGGGACCTGAAGGGTCTGGTCATTGGTTGCTTTGTCTCAGGTTTCTCTTCCCTGAAGTGGGAAGAAGGCCACTTGCCTTTCCCGACTTGGGGTGTGATCGTGTGACCCTGGACATGAAGGTGCCTGAGAAAGGCCACGCCCGTGTCATCGCTCCCTTTTCTGTGCTGGAACTCCTGTGAGTCCTCCACTTGTGTCCTCTTCGTGACTGGTGCTTTTCTCTGCCAACCCCCGTTTTGTTTTGTGTTGTTTTTCTCTTCTTTCAATTTTCAGAACTTTCCTCAATTACCCAGTCAGTGGGTGGGTCAGTCATAGGCCTGCCTGAGGTGGCTTGGCCAGAGCTGGTGCACAGGGGCATCCCCTGTTGTGAGAGCCCAGTGAGCCCTGCCCCGGCCCTCCGGGGGTGTGTGCTTCCCATGCGGGCCACCCTCGCGGTCTCCCCCATGGACTTCATCCCTGCTTCCCCTGCCAATCCACAGCATCCCTCTCTCCGACTTTCTAATCTGGCTGGTGGTCCTTCCCAGCGACTCATGCCACGATTGGAAACATGTGCTTTGATGCTCCAGGAATGTGCGTGGCACCCTGGGGCCAAATGGCTGGGGTTTTGAAGAACATTCTGCTTCTCAGTCATTCTGCTCCTTCAGTGAAGGCCATCACAGAACACGTAACCAAAAAAGTCTTTTTTTAATTTTTGCTTGTTTAATCTTTTGGCCATGCGTCTCAGCATGCTGAGAGCATTCTGCTCCTATGAATAAATATGCACACACAGGAGGCACAAGGCTCGGTTGACCTTGTGGTCTGCCGGCCGTCTGGGCAGCGGGTGGGGACTGGCCGTGACCCCCAGAGCTTCCCACTGAGAGGCCACAGCTCTGTGCTCTGTGGGTGGTGAGACGCTGCCCCCTCCTGGCCTGATTTGCTGCTTGGACAAGTTCCTGGGGACCCATTTCCCCCTAGTGGAGGGAGGAGGTGACACTTTCAGAGAACATCTATGAACCTGTCCTTATGTGTGTGATTTCTGGGCGTCTCGTTGCTCTGAGGAAAGTGCTGAGCAGCGGAAACGATGAAGAAAGGGGTACCATATCAAGGGCAGGTGGGCCTCCAGACGCACACCAGGGGTTCTCAGGAGGGGAGAGGCAGGAGCCCATTCAGGCCAAGGGCGCAGACATGGTGCTGGGTCACGACCTCCAGTGAGCAGTGAGTTACTGAGCCCCAGGCGGGGGTCCGCATGCTTTCAGGCCAACCTGGTTTCCCGAGTGTGTCCCCGCTGCCCACTCCCACCTGACATGGCCTTTCTCTTCCCGCTGTTCCCCGCTCAGAATGCAGCCACAGCCTGTGTGTAGACAGAAACCAGAGCAGGTGCGGAGCCTGCATGCAGGCCCCTGCTCCCTGCATGGGGTGCTCAAGCCTTCCGTTTGCTCCCTGTCAGTGGGACCACCCCCTGTTCTCCAGCAGCCCCAGGAGTTCCGACATGGGGAGAGTGTACAGGACCGGACCCTGCCCATGATAACCTCACAGAGTCCGGGAACATGGTCATCCTGCCCTAGATGTCCTCTGTCACATGGAACTCAGCATCTTCCTCCCAAGACTCCTTCCTTGTCCTCAGTTTCTGTGCATTGCTGGCATCACTGTTTCTCCTGGAGGCCCGGTTGGACCCAGCCTCCTCCTCTGATGCTCCCCAGGTCAGAGGCTGCGGGCCAGTTTCGGGTGAGGCGGAGAGAGAAGAGGTGGTAGTTAGTCCCTGGGAACATGACCCACCGGTGTGAAACGGTCTGTTTCCCTGTCCTGGCCTTGCTTCCTGGGACCCTTTGCCTTTCTCTCCAGCTGGCACCTTCTGGGTGCTTCCCTTGGAACCCGCGTTCTCTCCTGGTCACAGCCCAGGCCGCACCCCTACTCCCCAGTCTCTCTGGCCACTCAGATTCCTGCAGAGGCAGTGTCATTTCTTCTCTGCTTGCGGAGTCCCCATTGCTCCGCAGATGTGGGCAGGTAAGGAGGGAAGAAGGAAGTTCAGGGGTGTATTAGGGCTTGAGGGAGCCTCATGAATCCCTAGCCGAAGTCCACACCTGCCTCTGCACCCGACTTTCGACCCATTCGGAGTCTGAGCCTTCGTGACTGTGCTGAGTTCCTTGCCTCTGTGTCCTGTCCAGGTGGGGTCCTGTAGTGGGGTGGGGTCAAGTGGGTGGGAAATGACCTTCTGGTCACTAGAGCACTTGGATTATTGTAAGGTTATTTCTTTGTGTAAAAAGTGCTCGGGTCTGGTACACTGGGAAGACCTAAGAGGATATGGACGGAGAGGGAGGTGGAAGCGGGGATCGGGATGGGGAATACATGTAAATCCATGGCTGAATCATGTCAATGTATGACAAATACCACTACAATGCTGTAAAGTAATTAGCCTCCAACTAATAAAAATAAATGAAAGAAATAAAGAGCTAGATTTTTAAATTAGTTTTCTATCACATAGAAAAGCATATTTTGCTTGGAAACACTGAAGCAACACCGAGCGTTTAGTATGGAAAGTCCTGTCTCCTAGCCTGGCTGTCTCAGCCCCAGGCCCACGTTGGCCCTTCCGCGTGTTCTTCTGGCGTTTTCTCTGTCTGTCCCCAAGAGCCACATGGCACCTCCGAATCTGCATCTTCGTAAGCACAAGTGGGCCCAGAGTCTGTTTTAAAGAGCCCCACACACCTCCCATTTTCTTTCCAGTTGCCTCCCAGGCTGTGCCCTCAAAGGCCATGAGCAGCTCTAAGTGGTCCGGCTGTCGGAGCCAGCCCGAGCCCTGTGGCGCTGCAGGTGGAGCCCCAGGTTTACCGGAGCAGCCGGTCACACCCAGTGTGAGAAGCCAGCTCTGCTGCTCCGCGTCCCTGGAAAGCGTCGAGGTGGGTGGACCCCCCCCGGGCACCTCCCCCAATCACTGCTCACATGACATGACACAGGAGGATGGGAGAGGGCATCTCATCGCTGGAAGAGCAGCTATTTGGGGACCTACATTCGGTTTTTAGGTGTCTCTGGGTCTCCCTGTCTGCAGGGCAGTTCTGGCCACGGAACATCCTCCTTCAGAAACGGGGACCTCGGAGGATCCCCCTTCACCACCACCCTCCCCTGGTCCTGCAGGAGGAGGGAAGGTTATTCGGCTGAGGGCAGAAAAAGCAGGTGTGCCACAACCACGGTCACCCGCGTCCAGCACTTGGACCAAGGCTCACCCTATACAACTTGGCCGGCTCATGATGGATGCCTCCAGGGCCCTCACTGAGACTCCTTGAGCTGTCCACTGCGGGAGCCTTTGGGCCTTCGTGTCAGAAAGGACATCCACGGGGCAGATCCTCCCCCTGCGGGTTAATTGTGGCTGACATCCTTCTCTTTCTGTTTTTCTAGAGTCTCAAGTCTGATGAAGAAGCCGACAGTGCGAAGGAGCCTCAGAATGAATTGTTTGAAGCCCAAGGTAAAGCCTGGCCTTGTGGTGGATGCCCCCTTTGGTCAGTGCTGGGCTGTCAGACAGCAGGCTGCCAGGAAAGGAGAATTTCCTGGGAGGTGCCTAGTGTGGGTGGTCTCTCTGAGATTCCTGAGGTCAGACCCTTGGGCAGGGACTGCTGGCTAAGAGAGCAGCTAGTTGGTTGGCTAGGGTCACAGTGATCCTCGCGACCAGCAGGCATGGGCCAGGGGCCTCCTTCCTAATGTGCCGGGCCTGGGCCAGCAGCCTCCCCCCTCACCAGAGGCCCTGACTGTGCCCCAAGTGGAGGGCGAGACGTGGCTCTGGTCCTGGGAACCTGGCAGAGCTCCCGGAAGGCAGTCACAGGTGTGCTCAGCAACGCTGGGTGCACCGGCACGTGGGTGTGCGGGCTCCTTAAGGACGCCTCTCACCATGGTGAGTCACAGGGCAGAATGTGCAGGACCGCGGCTCCAGCGGGAGGCCAGAACTGACCTGGGGCTTCTCCTGAGTGAGAGGTCTGCACTGGTGCTGAGCACCGTCCAGACTGTGGTCCTCAGGGCCGAGGCTGTTGTTGGCTCAGCGCTGAGCGTGGGGACGTCAGGCGAATGAACCACGTGTCTGTGCTACTGGATGAAGCAGATGGACCTCTCTGTGTCCAAAAATCACTTCCTAAATTAACTGGACTCAGAGTAAATCTAGGGGACAAGAGGAAGGGCTCCGGGGAGGTTCTTCACTGAGTGATTTTGGGCCCTCTGCCCAGAAACAGGTTGGGTGCTTCTTTCCTTCCAGGTTAGAAGTGACACTCGTGCACAGACACTAACGTCAGACCTTACAGGACTTATTCACCTTCTCTGCCAGCGCTGAGAACACACCCTGGTTTCAGAATTGCTTTTCCCTTTTTTTCGCTCCTGCGTTTATTTATTTAATTTTTAAATTAAAATGTATTTATTTGGCTGTCAGATCTCAGCTGTAGCCTGCAGGATCTTCATACATCATTTGGGACCTTTCATCGCAGCGCACAGGTTTCTCTCTAGCTGCAGGGCACAGGCTTAGTTGCTCCACAGCACGTGGAATCTGAATTCCCTGAGCAAGGATCAAACCTTAGTCCCCTGCATTGCAATGTAGATTCTTAACCACGGGACCATCAGAGAAGTCCAAGTTTTTCCATTTTTACCTAGAACGTTCAGATGTTTTAAGCTGGAAGGGGTCTTGGAAGTGGCCCTCCCCTTGTGTTTTCCTCAAGCCGATATACAGCGTCATTCATGAGCAAGGAGGCCTAGCATTCCTCAGGAAAGAACTTTCTGATTATTAGTTGGGTTATCACAGTAAATGCCAAAATGACTCCTCCGGCTCCAGACCACTGACTGAGAGCCGGGGTCTGGTTAGGTGCAGCGGATCCTCGTCCTGTGTCGGGCAGGGTGGTGCAGTCTGGGCGTGGAGGGAGCTCTGCTTTGAAGCCTTGCTTATCTCAAGAGAGCTCTTTGTGGGCACCCCAAGGTCTGTCCTCTCCCAAAGGGTGTTTCTGTGGCCAAGCTGCATAAACCTCAGTAAGCCACCTGGCTAACCTAGAAAGGCTATGAAACCTGGCTGTCTGTCACCCAGACTCGCAGCTGAGTCTGCATCTCAAAGACACTTATGGCTCCTGATGTGAGGTGGTATGGAAACAGCTCACCTTGGGGTGTTTTTGCTGGGAAGAAAAAAGAAAGAAAATAGATAACACTCAACCTCCATCCAAACTAGCTTTTGGTGCTAGTTCCAGTTTACAAGAGATGTTAGTGATGGAGGTCCAGGAGGACGGGGACTGAGGGGCGTGTGGGAGGTGACCCAGCAACTCTGCGGGAGTAGCCACACACACTGGGAAGATTCTGCTTTGATTCTGAGTTGAAGAAATCAGCTGTCGGGAGGCTTGGGAGAGAACTGGGACGTGGTTGTTGGGTTGTAGGGCCACGTCACACTGGGGTCAGGAGTGCATTCGAAACACTCAGGGGTGAGAACACGGCAGCTGGGATTTGCCTTCAAATACTTGGGCCAGGGACTTCTGCGGTGATTTATTGTTTAGGACCCTGCACTCCCATTGCAGAGACCCCGGTTTCCATCCCTGGAGATGGAGAACTGGAGCCCCCATGCTGTAACACCAACCTCAGAGTGGAGGGGGCCGCTGCTCCTCCTTGTTCTGGTCCCAACAGCAAATGTGTGTCCCAGGGCCCTCCCTGGGACGGGAAGCACAGCTTCCTGGCCTCACCTCAGCCTCACCAGTCAGCTTTCCACCTGAGGGATTTTTCTGCCCTTGTCTCCTGCCCTGAATCCTGAGGACATGTGCCCTCCACTCAGGTCCCCCCGCCTCTTCTGAAGCCCATCTTGGATTTCTCTGCACAGACTGGGTTTCCCTCGGCTGGCGTGTGCCTTCCAGGCCCACCTTCTGGGAGGACAGGCGAGAAGCCATTGGTTGTTCAGAGAGAAGTTCCCTCGGGTGGCTCCGCATCTGCGTCCCCCCGCATGGCATCAGGCAGACGGCCCTGAGCCCTGTGCTCCGGTCGTCTCCGTGGAGCCTGCAGTCCCCGCAGGTCCTCCTGGCACCCTGTTCCCTGCTGCAGGAGTCGGGGAGGCCGCGCCCGCCGAGCACAGGTGGTGAGGTCACAGAAGGTGCGTGAGGAGGCCGCGGTCCTCATGGCGCTGGTGCCCGCGTGCAGGTCCTGGAGGAGAGTGTCGGCCAGACCACCCCGTCGTCCCTCGTGTCCCGAGTGCTCAGGCCCCCGCCTCTTCTGCAGCATGGATGATGGCAGCGGGTCCTCCTTCCCAGAGCAGATCATCTCCTTGTGGGCCCAGGAGGGCGTTCACAATGGCAGGGAGGTCCTGCAGGTGGCGGCCGGTCTTGCAGCTGCCCCAGCAGAGGCGTCTGGGCGGGGGAATTAGAGGGAGATGCTGCCCATGAGGGAGGTTGGACAGAGAACCTCGCAGACACATGCCCCATGGAAAGAAGGCCCATCATCCTCCCTTTTTGCTTTATTTTTTGATATCGATAATGTAGGACATCTTAACTTAGAAACATAATAAGTAAACAGCAGAGAAATCCCGCAACCTGAAACAAATCCCTTAGAGGGTAGGTTTCAGTATCTCAGACTCACCCCACAGTGCGTGTTGGCCTCCGAGCCGATCCTCGGCAGCCTTGGCCTGCTCCCCCAGGAGCTGAGCTTCTGCCAGTAAGAGCCCCGCTGCGGGGGATGGGGCGTGGGGTGTGACTGGCCAGGCTGGCCTCCTTGCCCAGGGCGCAGGCAGCCAGCAGGATGAGAAAGGATGCTTCCATCACGGTCACAAAGCACTACATAGCGATTGGGCCAAGAATGCGTTCCGTTTTAATTGGGTTTGGCTCCAGTTTAGCAGGATATTCAGGCCATCCGTCTACTGAACCGGTTGGCATAGAGATTGTTATTGTGTTTTTATTGATGCTCTGAAGCTACAGAAAAGGTTGGCAGTAATTCCGGTCTCCATCCTCAAGATTTTGCATCTCGTTAGGTACCGACAGATGAAACATCTGATGTCAGGCAACTCTGCAGAGGGGCCCAGAGGAAGACTGCTTTGGGAGGATGAGGAAGGGAGACAAGCTTGGTGCTTCTCCAGTGGGAGAAACAGGCACCAGGATAGCCGGTGGACTGAGCCTCGGGCAGGGCCTGGGGTGACCGGACAGAGACAGGTGTCGCTTCTGCTCTGGGCAACTCCCTGGCGCTTACTCAGGTGCCAGGCTACAGGTGGCAAGGCTGTGACCGGGCAGGATAATGGGTGGCCAGCCTTCTCCCCTTCATGCGTCCAGTCCCAGGTTGGGTGCTGGGGATCCCTGGGTCTGAGGTCTAGCTGCAGGCAAGACGGAGCGAGGATAATTTCCCACCTCTTCTAAGGCCGTCTGGAGAAGTGAACAGTGCCCGCCCCGGGCTCGAACCTCCTGGGTCAGAAACCTGCTAGAAACCCCATTGCAAGCCAGTTGGCTTCTTGCTGTATGTACTTCTGTAAAAGAGACTCAATAACTGCAGAAACCATCCTGGAAGGCGGAGGTTCAGGTTTCCCAGGTGGCCCTAGTGGTAAAGAACCCACTTGCCAGTGCAAGAGGCGTGAGAAATGCGAGTTCGATCCCTGTGTCAGGAAGATCCTCTGGAGGAGGGCATGACAGCCCACTCTAGTATTCCTGCCTGGAGAATCCAATGGACAGAGGAGCCTGGAGGTCTCAGTCCATAGGATTGCGTAGAATCGGACACGACTGCAGTGACTTGGCACGCACGCACAGGAGGTGGGTGAGAGCCCAGCGCCAGCCACTGCTCAGCACTCTTAGGCCAGCTGAGTTTGTTCCTTCAGACCAGCTCGCTAGACCCAGAGCAGTGTCCCCAGTGATCCCTCCCTCCTTCCTGCAGGAAGCAGGTGGAGCAGATGGCCAGGGAGCGAGATAAGGTGAGACAAGACCTGGAGAAAGCTGAGCAGAGGAACCTGGAGTTTGTGAACGAGTCCGACGACCTCCATTCCGCCCTGGAGCATCTCGCGGAGGAGAAGGTCAGGTAGGTCTTGCCGCGATCCTGGCCCAGGGCGGATGGTGGACACAGGCTGCTGCCAGCTGAGGCCCTGCGGTCTCACCTGAGCCCACAGCAGGAAGCCCGCAGACCAGGCATCACCCATGCAGTGGGCTGAGTGGACTCCCGCAGAGTCAGCCCGGCTGGTGGCGGGCAGCCTGATTGCACACGCCCTTCCTCTGCGGCCAGTGCTGCCCTCCCAACGTGCCCACAAGATAATGGTGACTGATTTCAGGCCATCAGTCGGGGAGCTGAGAATGGATTTGCGTTGGTCTCAGCCTGGTTGACCTGATTTTCCGGACCACCCCGAAGGGACTCGGTGAAGTTCTTTCTGCATCGGAGAACCAGAGACTCGATATCTCCATCCAAAAATCTGGTTGGGGGACACAAGGCCTCGAGGGCCATGTAGGTGTTTGGGTTTTGCTCCATGAGTAACACAGTATCAGCGGTACACTTTTAGAAATAGTGTTTGCCGTTCTGTTAGGTTACTTTAACAGAAAAGTATTAAGGGATACATGTTCATTGTAGAAAACTTAGAAAATACACACACAAGGAAAAATAAAAACAAACATTTCACGTCCACAGATGTTATCACTCCTAACATTTTTCCTGAGTCCCTCGTTTCTTCCTGTCCACGTGGTTGCTTTCAGAGAGGTCTCCTTGCTGTGATGTTGCATATGTTTTCTGAGCACCTGTCATGTGGCTCTGGCATATGTTACTGCAGCTTTCCTCTTTAAAGAGGGAAGTGATATGATCAAGTGTGTAAAACTCGCCCCAAGATCTGCAGGCTGTTAATGTTCATCAAACTGTTTCCCTGAGTGACAGCTGCCCTTGCGCCCCAAAGCTCTGCGGTGAGTCTGAGGGAGGCCGAGCCAATCATTTCTTGTTTCGGACCACAATCAATTGATTGTGGACCCAGCCAGGCTCTGCGGAAATCAGAGTTTCCACTCATCTTCAGCCTAGATATACTGGCTTTGAGAATCCTGTTAAGCAAATGTTTTAGTGCTGTTGTTGTTCAGTAGGTCATGTCTGAGTCTTTGTGACCCCATGGACTGCAGCACACAAGGCTTCCCTGTTCTCTACCATCTCCTGGAGTTTGGTCAAACTCATGTCCATTGAGTCAGTGATGCCATCCAACCATCTTGTCCTCTGTCATCCCCTTCTCCTCCTGTCTTCCATCTTTCCCAGCATCAGGGTCTTTTCCAGTGAGTTGGCTCTTTGCATCAGGTGGCAAAGTGTTGGAGCTTCAGCTTCAGCATCAGTCCTTGCAATGAATATTCAGGACTGATTTCCTTTCGGATGGACTGGTTGCATCTCCTTGCTGTCCATGGGACTCTCAAGCATCTTCTCCAACAGCAGAGTTCAAAAGCATCAATTCTTCGGCACTCAGCTTTCTTTCTGGTCCAGCTCTCGCATCCTTGCATGACTAGTGGGAAAACCATAGCTTTGACTAGATGGACCTTTGACAGCAAAGTGATGTCTCTGCTTCTAATATGCTGTCTAGTTTGGTCATAGCTTTTCTTACAAGGATCAAGCATCATTTAATTTCATGGCTGCATTCACCATCTGCAGTGATTTTGGAGCCCAAGAAAATAAAATCTGTCACTGTTTCCATTGTTGCCCTATCTGTTTGTCATGAAGTGATGCGACTGGATGCCATGGTATTAGTTTTCTGAATGTTGAGTTTTAAGCCAGCTTTTTCACTGTTCTCTTTCACTTTCATCGAGAGGTTCTTTAGATCCTCTTTGCTTTCTGCCATAAAGGTGGTGTCATCCGCATATCTGAGGTTATTGATATTTTCCCCGGCAATCTTGAGTCCATCTTGTGCTTCATCCAGCCTGGCATTTGACATGATATACTCTTGATATAAGTTAAAGAAGCAGGGTGACATTATACAGTGTTGACATACTCCTTTCCCAATTGCAAACCAGTCTGTTGTTTCATATCTCGTTCTCTCTTTTGCTTCTTGAAACCTGCATACAGGTTTCACAGGAGGCAGGTAAGCTGGCTTGGTATTCCCATCTGTCTAAGAACTTTGCACAGTTTGTTGTGGTCTCCACAGTCAGAGGGTTTAGTATATAGTCAATGAAGCAGAAGTATATGTTTTTTGTGGAATTCTCTAGCTTTTTCTGTGACCCAGTGGATGTTGGCAATTTGATCTCTGGTTCCTCTACCTTTTCTAAATCCAGCTTGTACATCTGGAAGTTCTCGGTTGGCATACTGTTGAAGCCTAGCTTGAATGATTTTGAGCATTACTTTGCTAGCATGTGAAATGGAGTTTTGTGGTAGTTCGAACATTCGTTGGGATTGAAACACAGGGAAATCAAATCTGTCAGTATTTCCACTTTTTCTCCTTCCATTTGCCGTGAAGTGATGGGACTCGATGCTGTGATCTTAGTTTTTTGAACGTTGAGTTTCAAGCCAACTTTTCACTCTCCTCCTTGACCATCATCAAGAGGCTCTTTAGTTCCCCTTTGCTTTCTACCGTTAGAGTGGTAACATCTGTATATCTGAGGTTGCTGGTATATCTCCCGGCATTTCGGATGAAATACTCTACGTATAAGTTAGATATGCAAGGTGGCAAAATACAGCCTTGATATAGTCCTTTCCCAGTTTTGAACTAGTCTGTTGTTCCATATCCGGTTCTGTTGCTTCTTGACCCACATACAGGTTTTTCAGGAGGCAGGTGAGGTGCTCTGATATTCCCATCTCTTGAAAAATTTTCCACAGTTTCTTGTGATCCACATAGTCAAAGACTTTTAACGTAGTCAATGAAGCAGAAGTAGATGTTTTTCTGGAATTCTCTTGCTTTTTCGATGATTCAGTGGATGTTGGTAATTTGATCTCTAGGTCCTCTGCCTTTTCTAAATCCAGTTTGGACATCTGGAAGTTCTTGGTTTATGTACTGTTGAAGCCTAGCTTGAAGGATTTTGAGCATTACCTTGCTAACATGTGGAGTATGTGCAACTGTGCAATAGTGTGAACATTCTTTGGCATTGCCCTCCTTTGGGGTTAAAATGAAAAATGACCTCTTCCAGTCCTGTGGCCATTGCTGAGTTTTCCAAATTTGCTGGCATATTGAGTGCAGCACTTTAACAGCATCATCTTTTAGGATTTTAAATAGCTCAGCTCCACTAGCTTTCGTGATAAACTAAGATTTGGCACTGTTTTCCCTGCTGATTGGACTGGTTGTTGCAAAAGATCACTGCAGCGTCTGAGGGGAAGGGCCCCCGCCCTGTCTTCTGTCTGCCTTGGGATTCGCTGTGTGCTGGTTTTCCAAGGCTTGTGGTGGAGGCTGGCTTCTCTGCGCCTTCAGTCACCAAGGGCCCTGATGCTGCCTTTATTTACTGGTGCAGTTTTTGATGACGTGGAGAAGGTTGAATGGCCAAGGGGTGCCAGAGACCCACCCAGAGGTCACCTGCTAGCTCGCCCCATGGGCCGAGGGACCCGCTGGCTCCCTTGTCTGTGTGAGGTCACCTCCGCCAGCCCCGACGGGGGCAGCTCATGAGGCCTCCGCTGCCCCACAACACTGCAGGTCACCTGTCTGTCAGGTGGGAACAACCAAGTTCCCAATGCCAAGGCCGAGTGCGCTGACGGGAGACCCCGGGGAGGGAGAGGCGCAGGTGGCGCCCCCGGGGAGCCTGATGCACCGTGAGCCGTGTGCCTTGCAGGCGCCTGGAGCAGGGCTACTCGGGGAGGCTGATCCTCCTGTGGTCCGAGGTGGAGGTGGAATGCTCGAGTTCTGGGAGCCGGCCAAGCGGCAGAGGGCCAGGCTGCAGGAAGACCTGTGGCACCTGCAGGCGGAGGAGACCGGCCTCCGCGAGAAGCTGACCCTGACCCTGAAGGTAGGGGGTTCAGGGTGCTGCGGGGTCCCTCCTCAGGGCCCCCCAGCTGAAAAGATGGAGGCCACATTGCCCGAAGGTCCCTTCTTCACACCCACCCCTTCCTGGGGCAGGACTGAACCCTCCCCGTGGCCCTGGGAGCTTGACACTAAAGAATGTTTTCTGCAGCCACAGAGACAGCCCATTGCTCAGCCGAAGTGGAAGCGTCCTGGCTTCTCCAGGAGAGTGCAGCCCTCCTCTGCAGCCGTGTGGGCTGCAGGATGGGGGCCGTGCCTGCCTTCTGATTGTTTCCTGTGTCTGCGGAAACCACCTTCCAGGTTTTCCAGTGATCACGTTAAAAAAGGTAAAAAGAAGCAGGTGGCATTAATTTTAATAACATTTTATTTACTCCATTACTTTCACAGTGTCATCATTTCAACATGTAATCAATATAATCACATTTTAAGCGGGAGATTTTGCATCCCTCTTTGGGAACCTGGTCTTTAAGATCATTGTAGCGTATATGCTGCACACCTCGATCCAGACTGACCACGTCAGAACTGCTCGGTGGCCTGTGTGGGGTCACTGTGCGGCGGGGCGCCGGTGCGCACACACCCGCCGCCCCACGGGCCTCCCTGCAGCTCTCGCGTCCTGGCCTTGCCCTTTCCCCCGGGACAGAGGTGCTCGCTCTGGGGAGATTGCGTGTTTGCTCAGGAGTTTCTGAAGGAGGTTCAGTGACCCTAGTAAACATGCGCTTCCTCTAAGATCTGCAGGGCCTGTCCCTTCTCCCCCGTGGCCTAGAGCCGTCGGTTAGATGCTCCTCCTCCCAGGGCGGGTGTGGACACAGGCCAGGCACTGGCCTCCAGGGAGTTCAGAAAGAACTGACAAAAGATGCCTGCAGAGGAACCTCAGATTAAAAATCAAAGAGGAGGGACTGCCCTGGTGGCCCAGTGGTTAAGACTGCACTTCCGATGCAGGGGGCACGGGTGTGATCTCTGGTTGGAGAACTAGGATCCTGCAGACTGCATGGCGCAGCCCCCAAAAAAGGAAAATCAGAGGGGGATGTGGGGCCTTGAGGCTGCACGTGGTGTTGGCTGCTTTGGCCTCCCTCAGAGGCAGGGTCCCGGGGGAAGGAGCCAACTGGAAGTGGCATCGCATGTGGCGTCCTCCAGGTCGGGTGACCACGGCCCACCCGAGGTGGGGGGAGGAGCACGTGGACCGACCGTCACGGGCGCACGTGGTGCTCGGGTCGAGGGACCACCTGGGAGAGCGGACTGGGAACGCCGCCCTTCCTGGTCCTATACAAGACGGGTACCAAGTGGGCTTGTTGAGTTACATTGCATTCTTTGGGTGGATAAACAATGTTTGTTACAGACGCGACCCTACCTCTTTTATTTTTCCCTCTGTGCTATGCAGCTTGCAGGATCTTAGTTCCCTAACCAGGGAGCAAACCCGCATCCCCTGCAGGGAAAGCACTCAGTCCTAACCGCTGCACCGCCAGGAAGGTCCCAGAGACCCTTCCTGTTAAGCCTCATGTCCCCCCAAATCTCCCCTACCCCTTATGAGCATACTCCCCCAACCTCTTGTGGTTTCAGGTGTTAAAAGGTCTCTGTGTTTTCTCCATTTCTCATTTTCACTGCAGTTTTTTCCCCCTGAGTCCCTTCTGTGTATCTGGTGATGGAAGGTGGTGCCAGGCATTAGAAGTTGGGAAATGACTCCTGCTTCTTGTTGCTCCCGGAGCAGTTCGGGTCTAGTGTCGGTGCCCTGTCCTGGAAATTAGGACCTGCCCTGCTGGGGCCTGAACTGTTCCCCGGGTGCCGGCCCCGCGCCCCGCTCCTGGGCCTGGTGGCCGCAGTGGCTGGAGGAAGTGTCTGGCTCTGCCCACAGGACCTGCAGGACCGCAACGACAAGCTGCAGGCTTCAGTGTGGGAGCAGCCCAGCAGCCACACGCCCTCTCTGCCGTCTGTCTCGGGCACTTCCTGTGGACAGGCACAGGAGCCCAGTGCTGTCCTAGTGCGCCACCCAGGCCCCAGGCCCGGCGGGCTGTGCTGGTCCTCTCTGCTTCTCCTGACTCACGGCACGCCTTGGCTTGTTGGCCCCACAGCTAACGTCTCGGTTCCAGTCTGAGTGGTGTCTGGATCATTGGACCGGGTTTCCTGGTCACCTGCCACGTGCTGTCACAGCTGGGTCTGCAGCCGGGACTGAGACAGGTGTTGCCATTGGCATCCGTGAGGTTTGGGTCGGCGCCGTGCTCCAGCAGGAGAGTCGCGCACTCCTCCTCTTGGCATTCTACGGCCTGTCAGCGTTGTGCCAAGAAACAAGGGTGTGAGTTCTAGGAATTCAAAGGAAATAGCCCACAAGTTCACCAGTTCCCTCTATTTCAACGAGATCAACTCATTGTTAGTCTCAGTGGTTAAATCACACCCATCTCATGTGGACACGGGTCGCTGCCCCGTACCTTCATCAGCGCGGTCCTGTTTTCACTGTCACGGAGGTTAAGCAGGCATCTTCTCTCCAGGAGGAGAGCCACCACCGCGGGATGGCCATTGGCACAGGCCAAGTGGAGCGCAGTCCTACGAAAGCAAGAGAAGTTCTTAGGAAACTGTAGTGTCACTGTTTTAAAAGAAACAATCGTTCATTCATGTGATTGAAAACACTCAATAGCATGGTACTCCTATCGCTCTAAAACAAATATTTTGTTTTCTTCTGGAGAAAGAGCAGCATTTATTAGCTTTAGCTCCTCTTACACAGTAAGGAAAGAACAATCTACTTGAATAGAATGCGCAAGACCTCGAGATTCAGCTCAACTTGGGTTTGACTTTGACTTTCACTCTGTCACTTATGAGCTGTCACTCAATCTCTTTGTGCCTCAAGTTCCTCATCAACAAAATGGACAGAGAGTAGTAGTTATCTCACAGGACACAGCTGGGATGCTTAAATGAGATCCATGCACAGATAACAGCTGGTAATTGTTAGATTCGAATATCAAAGTTACTCCTATTGCTACTGTCTTACAAGGACAACATCTAAATGAAGTCAAAGGATATTACAACTCCTTTGCAGATATGTTTTGAGGATTAGAGACAACATTGTACTCTGATGATTCTAATATGCTCATTATCTCACATTTTAGCGTCTCTGACATTGGAATATAATTTATAAATCACAGGCTTTACAACTGTAAATTATAGCATTTTTGTTTGTTCATTTCTCGCTTTTCTGTTGGTCTAATTACCATGAGGGGTTTTCGTCTAAGTTTCTTTAGAGATGACGTATGTTATATGTTATTATATAATACAGGTCACAACACAGTGATCCACAACTGTGAACGGTTACACCGCATTTAAAGTGACTATAAAATATTAGCTATATTCCCCATGTTGGACAATATATCCTTGTAGCTTGCAGGATTTTAGTTCCCTCACCAGAGATCGAACCCTGGGCCCAGAGCAGTGAGTCTTAACCACTGGACGACCAGGAAATTCCCAAGATTCCCTTGACTTCTGAAAAGGCTGAAAGTTGCCATAGGATACCAATCCTCACAAATAAATTGAAAGTGACAAATTATTTTTATCTGTGCCACATTCCTATGAGTGCCAGAAAGATAAACCCTGTCTGCTCACCCGACTTCCCTACAGACAGCTTGCTCTACAGACATTTTTAAATTTGGGGGGTTGCTTAATCAACTTTCAGATTGGGTTTTTTTTTTTTTTTTTTTTGGTGTGGAAACCCAGGAAACTCCAGAGTGTTTGCCTTTGAAATCATTCTTAGAAAAGTCTCTGGGGTGCGATATGTGTATACTTACAACTGATTTATGATGTTGTACAGCAGAAACCAAGACAACACTGTAAAGCAATTACCATCTAATTAAAAAGATATTAAGGTTAGTAACCAGTAGAACAAGAAAAAAAAGGTCATTGTCAGCACACAAAAAAAGTACCAATAGGAATTTCAGTTTTCTTCTGGTACTTTTCTCACCCTGTGTATTTCAAATGTTTGATCCATACTCCATCTGAAACTTTTTGGTGAGATAAAAATCTAGTTACTTTTCTCTTAATAGTTACCAGGTTATTTCTCTACCATCTACACATAATTTATCTTTACTAATAGAAAACGTCATCAAGCAAATTTTGATAATCTAAAAGGGCAAATCTTTGTCTACTATACAAAACTTCCGATTTCATCACAATTAAAGACAGCATGTGTAAAGCAAAATCTTTAAAACCACGATATGTTTATTTGGTTTAAATATGGAAAGACCATATATCCTAAGAAAACGTCTTCCTATTCAAGAACACATTCAGCTTCCTACTTCAAAGCTGTCTTCTAAGGTCCTTCAGCAAGGAATATATACACATAAGTGTACAGTGATATAAAATGGATATTGCATTGTATCTGAAGAATTTTTAACCCAGAAGCTGACCTGTCATGGGGATTATTTTTCTCACTATGCAGTTTTCTGGAATATATAACATTATGGTATAAAAATGTGTACATTAAAAATAAGATGCCAACAACCTCAAAAGTCTGCCCACTGCCAATATCCACAATGGACGATCCATGGGAAGAAGAGTTTTCATAAATCACATGAGAAAAACAATGCGAAAGCCAGGGAGTTCCAGAAGATTTCTTGAGGGCTGTAGAACTTGAGAGCTGTTACTCATGAGTACACCATGTTAACGATGCATAACAACAAATGAAAAGGAGGAGAAAGAAGAGGAAAAAAAGATGCTATTCACGTTTTTTTTACATTCGTGATGTGCTTAACACAGTACCTGACACAGACTAAGATTTTAAGAAGCTAATTCATTGAGCATGGTGGTGCTTTAGTCACTAAGTCGTGTCCGACTCTTGCAACCTCATGGACTGTAACCACCAGACTCCTCTGTTCATGGGATCTCCTGGTCAAGAATACTGGAGTGGATTGCAATTCCCTTCTCCAGGGGATCTTTCCGACCCAGGAATTGAACCCATGTCTCCTACATTGCAGGTGAATTCTTTACCGACTGAGCTACAGGAGATAGGATCATTCTGGAATTCTATTAACAGTAAGCTAAAGAAAATAGAGCAGAAAGCCTCTTCATCACAAGAGGCAGAATGGTGTAGGGGTTAAAGACACGGGCTTTGGACCTATGGGCTTACATCCCAGTCCTACCACTTCAGCCTTTCAACCTTGAACAGACGACCTGAACTTTCAAACCCTCAGTTTCGCCATTGTTGAAATGGGGCAATGGTCTCCATCTCTGAGGCTGCTGAGGACTCATACTTGTGTCATTTGCCCGGGGCCTGGTACCTAGCCTCCTTGAATGTGAGTGGCTTTCACTGTCATGGAGACAGAGCAGTAGCACTGACTGCATCCTACTGGATGCCAAGCACACAGTGGGTCTCCTTTTATAGCAGCCAAGCTGAGGCTGAGGGGTAGCAGGCACAGGGTAACATGGATAGAGGTCACTGCCTACAGGACAGCTTATGGGCTCTAAGGTGACACCCCCGAGGCCGAGGCCCCATCACTGAACTGGCTGTGTAGAATTAGGCAGTCACTTCACTTCTCTGGACCTTTGTGTCCTACTCTGTCACTGCCCAAGCTGTGTGGAGTATGAAATGAGACACCACACATAAAATACTTGGCCCAGGGCCTAAGGATGGTGGTGATGGTCATGCTTTTCCCTGTTGCCCTTACCACAACTCTTCCTACCCCTTCTCACCATGTTCTGCCCAGCGCTTTAGTCCTGGGGCCGCTGCTGTGGAGCATCTGGGCAAATTTGCTTTCCCTTCTCCAAGTCCTGGGCTCAGTTCTGGGCTCAATGCCAGTCTGTACCAGCCTCAAGACACTGCCCATTGCAGCATTCCCTCACATCTCTGTTGCTTCAGGTCTCAGTTCACAATCAGAGATTCCTTCCATATACCCATGTTACCCACTTTACCGTAGGGAAATGGGCCCAGAGAGGGCACAGTTCTCCCTTAGAGACACACAGCAGAGTGCATTCCTGGATGGGTTGTGAAACTGAGGTCTTTCACTGTCTCTTCTGGGAAGCCTGGATGTGGATCCCACAGTGCACTGCTGGGCCAGGGCCAGGTCAGCACCATTTACAGTAAATACCAGGCATACCACATCTGCCAGTCCACCCCTCATTACCCACACACTGCCGCTCTTCACTAGATTCCCTCTCCAATGGGCGTTATGCAGGGCTTGGGGGTCACAGAGTACACAATAGGACAGTCACACATTATCAAGCCTTCAAGGAGGCCAGGCCCACCCCCACCCCTTCACACAGGACCCTTTCTTTGGGACCCCATCCTCAATTCCACCGCTCTTCTGCCGTTGTTAAAGCCCCTCCCCATAATTCAAGCCCGTCCATAGACTATGGGTCCCTTGCGCGCCTCCACCTATACACTCTAGCCACACCGCTTTCCCCTCCGTGGCCGCTCCTCTCCAGCCACTGTCCTCTATCTGGTCACGCTCCAACCCCTAACCCCGCCTCCGGACTGACCACGCCCCCTTGACAAACAGCCCCGCCCTCACCATCAGGCCCGCCTCTCAGTTGCAACTCAGGTTCCCTCTGGCCTCCCCATCCCGTCCCTCCTCTCTGATACCGCCCCTCGCCCCGCCTCTCCCGACTGCGGCCTTAGGGGCTCCCCCAGGCCAGTTAACCGGGAGACCCACTGAACTCTTCCGTGGGTCTCAGCCAGCCGCCCTCGCGTTCACTTAAAGGGGAGATGCCGGCGAGGGTGGGCCCACACGACCGGCTTGAGCCCCGCCTGGGCGCCTGTGCCTGCTATTCATGTTTTATTTAAGTTCTGTGATTACTGACATTCAGTTAAATAACTTTAAAACGGCCAGTAAAGTGCTCTATAAGGGGAATTATAAGCGGGTCCGAAACCAGCTAAGGCTTTTGCAGCCTATCAAGTCTGTGGGGCGCTGGATCCCAGGAAGGTGTCCAACAGCCTTGGAGGGGAGACTCACAGGAGGGACCCCTGCCAGGCCCTTCCTCCCTGCTTACCTGTTCATCTTGTCCTTGTCATTCAGGCCACTCTTCCCGAGCAGCAGGACCTGCTGCACTTTAGCTACGTTGCCTACGCTGGCAGCTCTGTGGATCTTTCCGAGGTCCTTGTCTCGGATGCGGTACCCGGGCTGAAAGTTGATTCTATGACTGCCGTCTCTCCCCGGGCTGATGGAGGAGCCGAAGGGCGAGCTGCCCTTCTTACTCCTGAAGCCAAAAGTCTTCTTCATCACAGAGCCTACAGACTCCAAACACACCTCACCTCCCCCTCGGCTCTTCACAGGCCCCTAAACCCAACAGGAGCACTAGAGGTAAGCCAGAGCCGGCCCGCCACAACCTCCCAGCTGGGAAGCTCAACGGTTTAGAATCTTACATCCCAGAATGATCGTTGCTAAGCAACGATCGTTGCTAAGCAACACGTTGCTAAGCAATGTGTTCACCTCTAAACACATTGCCTGTGTGCCAGAATGCCCAGGGTGCACGTGCAAGAACTGGAAGTGCATTTTTTGAAAGAAACAAATATTGTCAATAAAGCCTACCTAAGGTAAGAGGAAATGAGAGGAAACTGAAATAAACACAGAAAGGAAAGCGACATTACAACAGATACCTCAGAAGTAAAGAAGCATAATCATGAGGGACTATTATTATTGATGAACAATTACAAACTGGAAAACTTAGAAGAAATAGATAAATTCTGAGAAACATACATGCTGTCAAGACTAAAACAAGAAAAAATACAAAAGTAGAAAAACTCCAGTAATAAATAAACTCCAGTAATAAATAAGGAGATTCAAATATTAATTAAAAAAAAAAAAAACTCCCCAAAGTTAAAAGTTTACGATCAAACGGATTCAAAGCTCAATTCTACCAACATTCAAGTAAGAACTAAAAGTAAGACTATGCATAAAAACACTTGACAAAATTCAAAATCCATTTATGGTAAAAAAATTTTCAATAAAATAGAAATTTACTCAATACAATAAAGGCCATTTATAAAAAGCATGAAAAGTGAAAGTGATGGTCACTCAGTCGTATCTGACTCTTTGCTATGCCATGGATTATACAGTCCATGGAATTCTCTAGGCCAGAATATTGGAGTGGGTAGCCATTCCCTTCACCAGGGGACCTTCCCAATCCAGAGATAGAACCTAGGTCTCTCGCAATGCACGCAGATTCTTTACCAGAGGAAAGCACCAAGGAATTCCTAAGCACCAAGGAATCCCAAGAATACTGGAGTGGGTAGCTGATCCCTTCTCCAGTGGATCTTCCTGACCCAGGAATCAAACCAGGGTCTCCTGCATTGCATGTGGATTCTTTACCAACTGAGCTAACAGGGTATCTAGTCTTGCTTGGGAAAACAGCGTCTGACAGAAGGAAAAGCAGGGACCAAGAGGCTTTGAACAAGATGGCTGCCATCTTTAAAGACAAAGAAGCCCTCTGTCCTGCGACGGATTCACGCTGATGTTTGGCAGAAACTAACACAACACTGTAAAGTAATTATCCTTCACTTCAAAATATATTAAAGAAAAAAAAACCCTCTCCCTCAACTATGCTGCCCCCTTCCCCTGCAGCCTGAATGGTGCTCAACCCAGAACCAAACACCCTGAAGGAGCTGCCCAGCCCCACGCTCTCCTCCTCGCCGCAGCCTAGATTCTGCTCCCTCACTCTGTGGAACTGTTCTCCTCTCTGCCACGGACTCGAGAGGAGATGAAATCAAACGGCTCGCCTACAGTGAAGGGGGAGAGCCCTCAGCACTTCAGGTCCCGGGTGCCAGATGGTAAGGTTCAGAGAAAGCTGCCAGGGACATTACCAGGGTACAAACGTCACGTGGTGAGGCCACGAGCTGGACCCTCACTGGAGGGAAAAAGAGCGCAAGACCCTGAGTCACGGGTCTGTCCCCACAGATGGGGAGGGGGCGGGTTGGCGTGCATGCGGTCACGGGCTGTGGTCACTTCCCCACGGTGAGGGGACTCCTGCCCTGTGTCTGTGCGGCGGACACTGCGCTGTGATTAAATGTAACCTGGGTGTGGAGAACAGCTGGAGCGCATGTTCAACCTGCCTCAGCCTGGCTCCCAGGAAAGAGCAATGAGTGTTTTTCTCTTCCCAGCTAGTGGCTAAGGCTGGGAAGAAGCAGGGAACATGCATTGGCTCAAGAGCACATTCTGATCCAAACTCACAGTGTAATGTAAACCTATCATTTCTGATCCCGCAGGACAGGCAACACTTTAGTCGCTCAGCCATGTCCAAGTCTCTGAGAACCCATGAATCGCAGCACGCCAGGCCTCCCTGTCCATCACCAACTCCCAGAGTTTACTCAAACTCATGTCCATTGAGTCGGCGATGCCATCCAACCATCTCATCCTCTGTCATCCCCTCCTCCTCCTGCCCCCAATCCCTCCCAGCATCAGGGTCTTTTTCAAAGAGTCAACTCTTCACATGAGGTGGCCGAAGTACTGGAGTTTCAGCTTCAGCATCAGTCCTTCCAAGAAACCCCCAGGACTGACCGCCTTTAGGATGAACTGGTTCGATCTCCTTGCAGTCCAAGGGACTCTCAAGAGTCTACTCCAACACCACAGTTCAAAACCATCAATTCTTTGGCGCTCAGCTTTCTTCACAGTCCAACATCCATACATGACCACTGGAAAAGCCATAGCCTTGACTAGCTGGACCTCTGTTGGCAAAGTAATGTCTCTGATTTTAATATGCTATCTATGTTGGTCATAACTTTCCTTCCAAGCAGTGAATGTCATTTAATTTCATGGCTGCAGTCACCATCTGCAGTGATTTTGGAACCCAAAAAAATAAAGTCTGACACTGTTTCCACTGTTTCCCCATCTATTTCCCATGAAGTGATGGGACAAGATGCCATTACCTTAGTTTTCTGAATGTTGAGCTTTAAGCCAACTTTTTCATTCTTCTCTTTCACTTTCATCAACAGGCTTTTTAGTTCCTCTTCACTTTCTGCCATAAGGGTGGTGTCATCCGCATATCTGAGGTTATTGATATTTCTCCCGGCATTCCAGCTTGTGCTTCTTCCAGCCCAGCGTTTCTCATGATGTACTCTGCATATACGTTAAATAAGCAGGGTGACAATATACAGCCTTGACGTACTCCTTTTCCTGTCTGGAACCAGTCTGTTGGTACATATCCAGTTCTAACTATTGCTTCCTGACCTGCATATAGGTTTCTCACGAGGCAGGGCAGATGGTCTGCTATTCCCGTCTCTTTCAGAATTTCCACAGTTGATTGTGATCCACACAGTCAAAGGCTTTGGCATAGTCAATAAAGCAGAAATAGATGTTTTTCTGGAACTCTTGCTTTTTCTATGAGCCAGCAGATGTTCGCAACTTGATCTTTGGTTCCTCTGCCTTTTCCAAAACTAGTTTGAACATCTGGAAGTTCACAGTTCACGTATTGCTGAAGCCCGGCTTTGAGAATTTTGAGCGTTACTTTACTAGTGTGTGAGATGAGTGCAATTGTGTAGTAGTTTGAACATTCTCTGGCATTGGCCTTGCTTGGGGACCTTTTCCAGTCCTGTGGCCACTGCTGAGTCTTCCAAATTTGCGCGCATATTGGGTGCAGCACTTTCACAGCACCATCTTTCAGGATTTGAAATAGCTCAACTGGAATTCCATCACCTCCACTAGCTTTGTTCATAGTGATGCTTTCTAAGGCCCACCTGACTTCACACTCCAGGATGTCTGGCTCTAGGTGAGAGATCACACCATCGTGATTATCTGGGTCGTGAAGATCTTTTTTGTACAGTCCTTCTGTGTATTCTTGCCACCTCTTCTTAATATCTTCTGCTTCTGTTCGGACCATACCATTTATCGAATCCATCTTTGCATGAAATGTTCCCTTGGTATCTCTAATTTTCTTGAAGAGATCTCAAGTCTTTTCCATTCTGTTGTTTTCCTCTATTTCTTTGCATTGATAGCTGAGGAAAGCTTTCTTATCTCTCCTTGCTATTCTTTAGAACTCCGCATTCAAATGCGAATATCTTTCCTTTTCTCCTTTGCTTTTCACTTCTCTTCTTTTCACAGCTATTTGTAAGGCCTCCTCAGACAGCCATTTTGCTTTTTTGCATTTCTTTCCTACGGGGATGGTCTTGATCCCTGTCTCCTGTACAATGTCATGAACCTCCATCCATAGTTCATCAGGCACTCTGTCTATCAGACCAAGTCCCTTAAATCTATTTCTCACTTCCACTGTATAATCCTAAGAAATATGATTTAGGTCATACCTGAATGGTCTAGTGCTTTTCCCAACTTTCTTCAATTTAAGTCTGAATTTGGCAATAAGGAGTTCATGATCTGACCCACAGTCAGCTCCCAGTCTTGTGTTTGCTGACTAACAGGAGCTACCTCAAGTCCGAGGTCAGGGAAGGCGACTGAGAGGAGAAACCCCACGTCCAAGGAGCGGCAGCTGCGTCGGCACAGAAGGGCCGAGACGAGCTACTCCACGTTCAAGGTCAGGAGGGGCAGCCATGAGGAGATACTCCTCGTCCAAGGTAAGGAGCAGCGGCTGCACTTTGTTGGAGCAGCCATGAAGAGATACCGCACGTCCAAGGTACAAAAAACCCAAGTAAGACAATAGGTATTGTGAGAGGGCATCAGAGGGCCAACACACTGAAACCATAATCACAGAAAACTAGCCAATTTGATCACATGGACCACAGCCTTGTCTAACTCAATAAAACTAAGCCATGCCACATGGGGCCTCCCAAGACAGACGGGTCATGGTGGAGAGGTCTGACAGAATGTGGTCTACTGGAGAAGGGAATGGCAAACCACTTCAGTATTCTTGCCTTGAGAACCCCATGAACAGTATGAAAAGGCAAAATGATAGGATACTGAAAGAGGAACTCCCCAGGTCAGTAGGTGCCCAATATGCTACTGGAGATCAATGGAGAAATAACTCCAGAAAGAATGAAGGGATGGAGCCAAAGCAAAAACAATACCCAGGTGAGGATGTGACCGAATAGAAGCAAGGTCCGATGCTGCAAAGAGCAATATTGCATAGGATAATTCATTAGGTCCATGAATCAAGGCAAATTGGAAGTGGTCAAATAGGAGATGGTAAGAGTGAATGTTGACATTCTAGGAATCAGCAAACCAAAATGGACAGGAATGGGTGAATTTAACTCAGATGACCATTATATCTACTACTGTGGGCAGGAATCCCTTACAAGAAATGGAGTAGACATCATGGTCAACAAAAGAGTCCCAAATGCAGTACTTGGATGCAGTCTCAAAAATGACAGAGCCTTGTGTCTCCTGTGTGTGCATATTTATTCATTGGACCAGAATGCTCTCAGCATGCTGAGAGGCATGGCCAAAAGATTAAACAAGCAAAAAACAAAAAAACTTTTTTGGTTACGTGTTCTGTGATGGCCATCACTGAAGGAGCAGAACGACTGAGAAGCAGAATGTTCTTCAAAACCCCAGCCATTTGGCCCCAGGGTGCCACGCACATTCCTGGAGCATCAAAGCACATGTTTCCAATCGTGGCATGAGTCGCTGGGAAGGACCAGCAGGCAGATTAGAAAGTCGGAGAGAGGGATGCTGTGGATTGGCCGGGGAGGCAGGGATGAAGCCCATGGGGGAGACCGCGAGGGTGGCCCGCATGGGAAGCACACAGCCCCGGAGGGCAGGGGCAGGGCTCACTGGGCTCTCACAACAGGGGCCGCCCCTGTGCACCAGCCCTGGCCGAGCCACCTCAGGCAGGCCTATGACTGACCCACCCACTGACTGGGTAATTGAGGAAAGCTCTGAAAATTGAAAGAGAAAAACAACACAAAACAAAACGGGGGTTGGCAGAGAAAAGCACCAGTCACGAAGAGGACACAAGTTGAGGACTCACAGGAGTTCCAGCACAGAAAAGGGAGCGATGACATGGGCGTGGCCTTTCTCAGGCACCTTCATGCCCAGGGTCACACGATCACACCCCAAGTCGGGAAAGGCAAGTGGCCTTCTTCCCACCTCAGGGAAGAGAAACCTGAGACAAAGCAACCAATGACCGGACCCTTCAGGTCCCAGGGCGGCCGCTGACAAGCTGGCTCCTACCCCTGGTCAGACTACTCCCCAAGTCAGACTCCCTCTGCACACCCCCGACCCCGTCACGCCCAACCCCTTATCAGACAACTCCCCCGTCAGGCTCCTCCCCCTGGTCAGACTCCACCACTGTATCAGGCTCCTCCCCGGTCAGGCTCCTCTACCCTGTCAGACTCCTCCCCCGGGCAGACTCCGCCCCCTTATCAGACTCCACCTCCCGTTCTGACTCCACCCCCGTTCTGACTCCGCCCCCTTATCAGACTCCTGCCCCATCAGCCTCCTCTCCCCCAGGTCAGAGCTCCTACGTGGCTCCAGCAGCAGGCTGTGGGACACCAACCGATTTCAGCCCCAGGGGAGGCCACAAGTGCTTCCCCAAGGGCCTAGCTCCAGACTAGAAAACCTCACCTGAGTAATGGGAACGATCAGCCACAGAATTTCAGGGGTGGGGGGCGCTGGGGGGGCTCACTGGAATCTACATGAAAGGTACAAAGCCCCAAACCCCCCAATGGCACCCGCTGCCCCAGTCATGCACCTGCTCCTGACCAAGGCCCCTGACCAAGGGGAGGAACGGACCGTGAGGGAGGAACGGACCCGCTGGCCACTGCACTCTCCCTCCCAGCACTCCTCACATGCAGCCTCGACGGGTCATCCGGCCAGAGCACGGCAGGCGCTGCCAGCCAAGGAGTTGGCCCATCTTCTAAGGAGCACGTCCGCCATCACCTTCCCACTGGACCCACAGGCCACAACTCCAGGCGGGCCTCTCTCCAGAATTCTACCTCCACCTCCTGACAAGTATCCAAGCCCCTCTTCACTTGTTTTGAAATATTACCTTTGTTTTACGGGTCCTACCGGAAACCAGGGTCTGAGAAGTTGGAGGAGCACAGAGCACTATTGTCTGAGATAGAAGACAGGCGGAGGGCTGCCTCAGCTGCTGGCATCCTGCTTGCTCCACCAGCCTCCCAGCCTGGCCAGCACCTTACACCTGCACTGCGCTTTGGATGATCAAATTCTTCCACCTGTCCACACCCACTTTATCTTGTCTACACCCTACACTGTAAGGACCGCACTACATATTACTTGACATTCCTGAGATTGTGACTTCGAATAAACATGAATTTGGTCTTCCTCCCATTCCTTGCACAGCTTCTAAAACCCTCCAATTTCCTAAGTGATAACAGCAACCACACCCAAGTTTATGCTGATCAGGTGACTTTGAGAACCACACCTTGACAAGGGCTGGTTACCAGGGAAACCAAGGATGTGATTAGAGATTGGAACTTTCAGCCCTACCCCTGACATCTAGAGAGCTCAGAGGCTGGATGTTGAATTCAATCACTGATGCCCCATCACTGGATCAGTCATGACTCTGTAACGAAACCTCCATAAACCCCAAAAGGACAGCATTCAGAGACCTTCTGGGTTGCTGAACATGGGGAGACCAGAGAAGACTGAGGCCCAGAGAGGGTATGAGGGCTCTGAGCCTCTTCCCACAGCCCATGCACCTCTCACCCTGAGTTACATCCTTTGCAATAAACTGCTGATCCATTAATGGGTTTCCTTGAGCTGCTCTAGCAAATTAATTGAACCTGAGGAGGCCGTGGGCGCCTCTGATCTTTAGCAGTGGGTCAGAAGCAAAGGAGACAAGCTGGACTTGAGATCGTTGTCTGAAGGCATTGCTGTCTTAGCCTGTGGGGTCTGAAGCTGTGTCCAGGGGGATGGTGTCAGAATGGAGTTGAACTGTAGGACACCCAGCTGGTGTTGCAAAATGGCCTGGTGCGGGGGAAACCACACAGATCTGGTGACCAGAAGTGCCAGGGTATTCAGAGGATTTTGTGCAGTGCAGACGAAAATACAAGAGTTTTCCCCTTGCAGAACCATTTCACAAATAAGGAAGCCAAAGAAAAAAACCCAAGTGCTGCAGTCCATGGTCCCAGTCCATGCGGCTGGGGATCATAGACCTGCTGCATTGTTCAGGTACAACATCACATTCCAGAAGTCACAGAATCACGGAAAGAGATGTAAAAAAGACCAGAAGGGCCTCTTACCTGACTCCAAAGGCCCACTGTCTTCATCTGAGGAGGCAAGACCAGCCTGTGATGACAACACAGCCATGAAACCGTCCTTAAATTCCTCGAAGTTAACCTGTGATTTTGAGAAAAGCGGTCAACACTGCTTTCAACAGGCCATATACATAGTACACTGGCCTTTGGGGTTTTCTCAGATGGAAGATCTTATGTTGCCTTCAGCACTGAGGACATTTGTTTTTTCAAATATTTACTTGAGGTTTTAAAAACCTTTTAACCAATTAAGAGTGAATCATAAGCCGTTCACCAAAAAACACTATCAACAACGCCATAAAAGGGAATTAGATAAGATAGTTAGAAAACAGTGCAGAAAAGAGGCGTCTGATGACCACAAACATTAGCACATAAATATCCATGCCTTCACTACCCACTAAGAAAGAGAACATGCCAGCACCTAGGCTAGTCCTCCACCAAGGTTCCTTTCCTGATTAAATCCCCCGCCCCTACACTGGGGGGAAAAAAAAGCTCTGAACACTCACACATATGTCCTAAGAGTTTCTCTGGCGTATACGCACCTAAGAATGGGATTGCTGGGTCACAGAATATACATTTATATCCTCTTGGCAAATTGAATCTTTTGTCACTATACAACGCTGACCCACTTCAGTTCACTAATGCTTTTTACCCTAGAGACTCGCTTTCTTATGGAGCTTAAAAGTTTTACCCTCTTCAGGGACTACACAAAGCACGTCTGATAATTTGTGTCTGTGTTATCATTTATATTAACTCTGTACAAGATATTTTTGTTTTATATAGCCAATGTTCATTTAGAATTATTCAAATATTTGCCACTTTGTTTTTCGTTTCTTCCTTCATTTCCGACCTTCTGCCTGGGATAGTTTTCCATCTATCTGAAATAGATCTTTGAGACTTACGTTTTGCTTAAGTATGCTGGTGCTAACCTCTTTCAGTGTGATTGTCTGAAATGTTTCCATTTCACTTTCTTTTTTCAGCAAAAACATAATTTATTAAAAGAATATTGGAAATGATCCAGAAGTACTTAAAGAAAATGGGTAAATAAACTGTAATCCAGTCAGACAATGAAAGACGACAACAGGGGAAACAAAAAACACTGACAGACACAATAAATGGACACTGACCTGCACTCTCTGAATACAGACTGCAGACATGATACCGAGTAAAAGAACCAGAGCATGCACTGAGCATGCGCTGTATATATATCCACCTGTATGAAGTTCAGAAACAGGCAAACAAATCTCTGCTGTTCTCATCAAGATAGTGGCAACTGTCGGAGCCAGAGGGACCCCAGGGGCACTTGAGGAGGGATGCTGGGGGCCCAGGGCTGCTTTCAATGGATGTTCAGTGAGCTGCACACTTCCCAACTCTTTTCTCTGCCTGTGCTTCACCTGACGTCACACAGAAAGAAATCAACGCAGGAGATACTTGTAGGTCAAAATGTCACCGGTATGTGCTAGAGAAGCAGGCCTGGGGCTCTAGTTCCAAGCATGCTTCCCACACCTGGCACAGAACTTGAATGAGTACATTTCTACTGCGGCCTCTGAGCACTAAATGCAGCTGTTGGCTGTGGAACGTCTCTGCCTGGGTTATACACTATCAGACCTGAAGGTGGACTACTTATATGTGTGTTTATCTTCTGGCTCCCCAACTAGCATGTGGTCTTATGGCTGACACATTGTAAATACTCAACAAAGGTCTACTGGATGTGTTGGTCTCTATATCCTTCAAAACTCAGCAGAATTCACCTTCTCAAGGAGACATTCTTTCACCTTTTTTCTTCAAAAAAAAAAAAAATCTATTTATTTTTGGCTGTGTTGGGTCTTCGTTGCTGCAGGCTTTGTCTATTTGTGGCGAGTGGGGACTACTCTTCCTTGTGCTGTATGGACTGACCATTCTAGTAGCTCTCACTGGAAGGTGGGTTTGAATTTGCTAAACTGCTAGTATAACAATGTCTCAAACTTCTTTTTTACGATGATGCATCAATTTCATCAGGTGGATCTATTAATTTATTGTTGTTCAGTCACAAGTCATGCCCAACTTTTTGCGACCCCATGGACTGCAACACACCAGGCCTCCCCTGTCCCTCACCATCTCCCAGAGTTTTCCAAAGTTCATGTCATATCGCTGATGCCATCCAACCATTTCATTCTCTGTTGTCCCCTTCTCCTCCCTACCCTGAATCATTCCTAGCATCAGAGTCTTTTCCAATGAGTTGGCTCTTCCCATCAGTGGCCAGAGTATTGGAGCTTCAGCTTCAGCATCAGTCCTTCCAATGACTATTCAAGGTTGATTTCCTTTAGGGTTGACTGGTTCGATCTCCTTTTGCCTCAAAAATCTTCAGCACCACAATTCAAAACCATCAATTCTTTGCCACTTAGCCTTCTTTATGATCCAACTCTCACATCCTTACATGACTGCTGGAAAAACCACTGCTTTGACTATATGGACCTTAACTAATCTTAAATTGAAAAGGCTGCGTCAAGACTTTTGCCATGTGGATCAATACTAGAAAGAATATTCTTGCATAGCTTTCATTTCACAGAGATATTGTATTGCTTTCATTTTACCTTCTGAGCTTCTACATATTGTCTAGCACATAATAAGTGCTCAAAAACACTTGTTGAGGGACTTCCCTGGTAGTCCAGTGGCTAAGACTCCAAGTTCCCAATGCAGGGGACCCAGCTCCACTGCTGGTCACGGAACGAGATCTCACATGCCGCAGCTAAGAGATCGAATGCCCCAACTAAAGATCCCGCATGTTGCAGGGAAGGCTGCTGAAGCTAAATAAGTACATATTAGAAAACAACAACAAAAACCTTGACTACCTGGGAGCAGAATGAAATGGCCATTTTGTTTGATCCAGTCTCAGATTTCCTTTGCGTCTCTGATAATACTTATCAGCTTCCCTCTGACCCATCAAACACGTGGGGATTTGGGGATTCTCTGGTGGCTCAGTGGCTAGGCCTCTGCACTCTCACAGCCAAGAGCCCAGCTTCAATCCCTGGTTGGGAACTAAGATCCCACAGGCTGTGTAGAGTTACCGACAACAAAACAAAACAAAACAAAACAGGAGGGAATCTGATGGCTGAGTGTGCTGCTGTTTTATCTGATACCATTTGACTGTGTTTGTGTCCTCTCCCATCACAGCTCACAAAAGGACAGAGGGCCGGGATAAAACACATCAAGGAAACCAGATAACCTGTTTATGCTGTTTTAAACAGTGTTAATTTTCACAAATGTGCCTTTTACTTACCTAGCCCTCGAATACAATTCTAGGTGATATCAAGAGGGGCTATGACATGAGCGATCAAAATCACACCCGATTTTTTTTTTTTTTTCTGGCCGACCACGCATGGCTTTAGCATCTTAGTTCACCAGCCAGGGATGGAACAAGTTCCCCCTGCAGTGGAAGCATGGTGTCTTAACCACTGGACCACCAGGACAGTTGCCACACCCGAGTCTGAAGTCCATAAAGAAAAAGCAGTAGAGGGAAAGTGACCAAGCCCGGTGGGGTGGGTGTGTGAGGCAGAGCCCTCCTCGCCCCAGGAGCAGCTCTGCTGGCAGCACCGGCCACACAGGCTCTGGGGGAACTAACAGGAGTCAGACGCACCTAGAAGCTCCCCCAGGGCCACCAGGGAGGGGTTTCAGATTGTTCTTCATTTGTTTCTGCCCAAGAACCAACTCAGGAATCTTTCTAGGCTAGATTTTTTTTCTCATTCAAAATGAGACCACTTTTATTGAATTCTGTGGGGGCGAAATACTCTTCCTTCTAAGGTAAGATGACCAACACAACTGTAGGCACTGCTTTTTTGTTTCCGGTTTGTTTTTTTGTTTCTTTTTTCCCAGACTGTGGGATCTTAATTTCCAAACCAGGGACTGAACAGGGCCCCTGGCAGTGAAAGCCCAGATCCCTAATGACTGGCCCACCAGGGAATTCCCAGGCACTGTTTTAAATGAACATGTCTACCTCCCTGGTGGTCCAGTGGTTAAGAATCCGCTGCAACGTTCAAATCATGTTCAAATGGAGGAAGAAGTCTGAAGCCGAATGTTAACAAGGAGAACAACAAACACATCTCTGATTTTCTTCAAACTTTTCCATTTAAGGAAAAGACAGAAAGGTGAGAAAATTGACACACAAGAAACAGTGTACCAGCAAGTTTCGATTCTGAAGATGCTTAGCCAGAGGGATTCTCTCCTAAGTGTGTTTCTGAACTGTGTCCCATAGACGGGGAAGGTCCCACAGGGGTCACTGCAGGGTTGAGGAACAGAGAAGTCACAGCTGCGGGGCCTCTGGCCGCTCTTCAGCTACAAGGCTCTATGCTTGTCTCCATTTTATGTAACACGGTTCCGGCAGGAGTTGTCTTTTTTAAAAGAAAGGTTCCGTTCTTTGGGAAAAAAAGAAACTTTTTATAGGGTATGAGAGTCATTGATTTAGTCAAAGTTCCTAATTCTACAAAAGAAGTAACAAAGGCCATGTCCTTCTGACTGAGTCCAGAGTCCTAGGAATGTACTTTCTCAGATTAAGGAAAAAACACATAGATTTTTAACTATAATTTAGACAAAATGAACATGTAAAACCTTGTTATACAGTTCAACAATGCTTGTGGTGAGACATGACTTTTGAAGTAAATAATGTGTTTTAAATGCATCAATAAAAATAAATCAATATCAAATTCCTATTTGTCGCAGTCGATACAGTTAATTTAGAAAACATACATATTTTTTAAAGAGAGGACAGGGAACTTGAAGGAGAGAATCTTAAGTTGAATCAAGCAGGACAAAAGTGAAGAGATTCAACCTTAAAAGGATGTTCATTTCCTCTAGATAGAACCTGGCTTGCTAAAATGACTCAACAGTGAATTATCCACATTTTGGGTTATTAAGGACAAAATTTAAAACACACAACAGATCTCTCTTTACTGTTTAGCATACTTCTATCCAGGCTCTCATCATTAGTTGGTATACACAAAAAGCATGAGTGTAATCTCAACTATCATCTCAATCCGGTCAGAAGTTGCAGTTGAACTTCATTTCCTCAGCCTGAAGTTTCAAGGGGAGCACTTATACACCTACCCTCCTCATAAGAAGCGAGATTTACCCAACGGGTGAGTTTGGGAGAAGGAACTAAGAAGTGCTTGCTTGGTTCCCAATCTCTTCTTTGAAAAGATGCATGTGCGCAAAGCACCGTGACCTTGGGTCTGTGGTAGGCAGCCCGCCCCTGGGACAGGGGTCAAGCCCTTCCTTCCTCCTCTTAGGCCTGTGTCTGCGTGGGCAGGTCTCTGACTTGGGATGAAGTGCTTGGAGGCCCGCTGTGACTGCGCAGCTAGAGCACGTCCTCCAGGTTCATAGCTCTCAAGGACGCAACGTAGCTCCAGTGCTGTTGAAGAAACCTTAGATTGCTCTTCTGTGATGGCAAGAAGCCAAATGGGAAAACAGGTTGAGACTGCCTTTAACAAGGGCTGCTTTTCTCTGCATCACCATCATGGAAACACCATCAAAAACCATAAACCCGGGTGCACTGACTGAAATGGACATTTTAATCACAATGATTTCATAATGAAAACTAGTTGCAATTTAAAGACTCCCCTTCATTGCTATCTCAGTCATCATTCATCCAGGTGATGTCAAGACAGAGACAAAACTGAGCTTCATTCACAAGTTTTAAATATTTAACTACAAACTTAGAAACATTCTACAACTGCTCAGCAAGATATGTTTTAGAAATTGAAACCAAAATTCTGTAAGTAAAATAGCAATTAAAGTTGTACGCTTGTACAAGAAAAAAACAAAAAATGTTAACCTAAAACCAGAAATTAATCTTTTGATTATGTATCACAAGTTTGTTTAATTCATAAAAACAATTTATCTAGGATTCCTTCCAATAAAAAACACCCATATGTGGTTAGTGTTTAGATGCCAGTCATTTCCACTTAGGGGTAGAAAAACTGTGGTGGGAGCAGCAGAGCCTGGAAATGATTGTGAACCACTGCCAAAGTGAAATCAATTAGAAAGTCAATCACACATCTGAAAGTACACTTTCGGTTACTAGACAATAAGATTTCATTTCTAAAGTAGAATTTCAATGCAGCATTTCAAGAAATTTAAGAATTTAAGAAGTATCTCTTAAAAACGAGAGATCTACCACAAAAAAATCATTAAATGTCTCCTTGATTATCACAGTTGATTATAGCTTTACTTAGAGTGCATAACTCAAAAAAACACCTCAGAAGTTCACCAAATTAAAAATCAGGATCATTTATATCAGAAATCTGAAACCCAGTGAAAAAAAAAGAAAAGAACTAACCTTGGTCAAGTAAGTCTCCACGCTGTCATTTGAACGGTGTGGAGTTGAGGTAGAAAACCCTACAATTGCTCTTGAAAGAAGATTTGCATTGAACCCTGAAGTAGGATTGAAATTTCCAACAGAAGAGGGCTCCAGGACTAGCGTGCTGCTAGGAGTGCTGAGTAAAGATCTCTTCTGCTGTTTCTCCACCTCAAGTTTGGTGCTGATCTCTGCCAGGCGCTCATTAGTCCTGGGGAAGATGGAAAGCACAGATTTCATTCATGTTTCCCTCTGTGACTTGCATTTTGTAAGTTGCCGCACATGAATGGAATTCCCATCACACTGTGTGAACACTGAAAGCAGAGAGCAGACCTGCTGGAAACAGTGACAGATGTGTCCTTGTTCTAAAGAAGCTCACGTGTGTCTGGGCTCCTCAGGTAACAAGTCACAGCTGGGAGAGGAGAGAAAGGGCATCAGAAAGGGAGGTGGGCTCACAGTGACACCTGCTGCCTCTGGAACACGCCCGCCCCCAGGAAACAGTTCAGGGATGAAGAAACAGACCTCCCACAAAACCACGGTCAAGTGCTTCCTCTCACCACCCTTGTACATACGTGTCACTCATGACCTCGGAGAAATTAAGCATTTGGCTCTAAGGAATCACCTCAAGCCACAATCCCAAGGGGAGGATGAGAAAGTCAGTGGGTGAGACTGAAGAGAGCTAAAACAGCCCCAGGAACAATGACAAGTACCCCCTGCTTTTCCAAAGTTCACCTTACTTTACTGCACTTCTACGAAGGGCCTATGTCAGCACCTCTTTTTGATGGGTCAAAATAAATAAATAAATAAGTAAATAAATAAAGATCCAAAGACAAATTTTGGTCTCATTTAAAATGCCAAAACTCTAAACAGCGTTCAGTGTACGTTTTAGAGGGAGAGGCATGGCGCTCCCCATGCAGGGAGACTGGCCCCACTGAGCTCCTTCCCCGGAAGCCACACCCCACATCTCAGCATCAAGTCCCACAGCCCTGAACCCTCTCTGGGAGCACCTGGGCTTCCCTTGTGTATGCTTATTTTGGGCATCGACTAGCAGAACGTGTCCTCGGGTCCCTGCTCCTTTGCTGTATGCTCTCTGGGCTTATGAAAGGCGTCCTAGGAGTGCTCTGCTTTCAGAGGCGGGGAAGCCAGGACTCGGCACTGCAGGTGGGATCTGCCTTTCCAGCCTCCATGCACCCCCTCAGTCAGGTCACCATGCCAGCGTCAGCCACTCTGTGAATTACCCTGCCTTTCACCCCTGGGTGAATGTTCCCCGATTTCACAAGCAATTACCAGGATATCTTATTACTCATTTTTCTTAGGGTGCCCTCTAGCAGTGATTATCTAGTTAGCTTTCACTTCCTACTAACCTCAGGAACCTTGCTCTATAAAAATTAGGCTTCAGACACAAATTAATGGACTGATTAATTAATTAATTAATATTTTCTGTGATTCTGGGTTTTGACTTACTTGTCTAGTTTCTTTTCCAAGGACTTTCTTTTAGTTTCTCTAGGTAGCGTTGCTTATATTTTTCCAACTCTGCTTCATTAGAATCTTCAAAAGTTTTCCTCTTGGAGAGTTCAGATCCCAAGTCTTTAATTCTGAGTTCCATCTGACTTCTTATGGAAGCAATATGCTCCTCTTGGAACTGCTGTAAATTTTCTTCAGATGCTGCTTGTATCTAAGTCAAATTTAAAAAGATACTTTTGTTAATGATTATAACCTGAATATTTGTTCCATTCAGTTTTGAGTCAAGAATTCAGACGGCGATTTTAAATGCGAAAATAAGAAAATTGGAACTTGAAAATAATCATCGTCAAGGTGACATGAATTAAATCTGAATTATAAAATTAATGTGGACTCAATGTTATAGTGGTTATAGTAGTCTCCTGCATTGCAGGCGGATTCTTTACCAACTAGGCGATCAGGGAAGCCCATATTAAAACATTACTAAAGCAAACTGTTGTTGTCATAAGCCCATATATTTATCACTACCCCCGGCCCATGCTTTCCTGTCTCTTGAAATGTTCCCTGCAGATCAACTTGACAATTCAAACACAGAAATACTTTCAAGTTTCAAGAACTATCTTTTCAAGGCCCAAGGGGTAAGACACCACAATTCAGCCTGTTTCTCTCTGATCCTCTCTAGCACTTTTACACAGGCACAGGTACCAAAGAAACATAACACTTGTTGGGAGACTGGGACTCACACACGCCACACTACACACTATTGTTTCTAAAATAGATAACTAAGGAGGACCAACTCTGTAGCACAGGGAACTCAACACTCTGTAACAGCCCATATGGAAAAAGTGTTTTTATAAAGAGCGGATATACATATATACACATAAGTGATTCACTTTGCTGCACCCCTGACACTAACACAGTATTCTAAACCAACTCTACTCTCTAAACTTCTTCTCCCGAGAAGAACGGAAGGAAGAGACACAAACATTTGGCTATAGACTGACCTGGCATTATGCAGCAATTTTTAGATAAAACTCACCTCGGAACCCAAAGTGTAGGGTAGGAAAATCAGGATATTGTCACCGTCTTCAAATTAAAAACAATAAGCAGCCCGGTGGCGGCAGGACGCACGCACCGGCCAAGCCCACCGCTGGAGCCCCCGGGCATTCTCTGGGCGCCCCGCCGGACCCACGCGGAAGGGGCCCGGGATCGACCGCCAGCTGCGTGCCCCTCAGGCCAGATGGTGACCGCCTGCCCTCCCGCCTCCCAGGGCCCCATTTCCGGCTCACACGCCCTCCTTCGCTGCAGGCCTGGCTCACAACGCCCCGAGGCGCCGGCCCGCGTGTCCCACTGACAGAGCCCCTTATCCAGCTCACACGCCCCCCGCCCCCCTCCCCGGGCCTCCCGCCACGCGCCCGCCCGGTTCGCCGCTCACACGCTGCCGGCTCACGCTCCCCGCTCACACGCGCCCCTCTCCCCGCCCCGCGCCAGCCAAGTTCGCCGCTCACACACGCTGCCGGCTCACGCTCCCCGCTCACACGCACCCTTCTCCCCGCCCCCCGCCGGCCCGCCTCGCCGCTCACACGCTGCCGGCTCACGCTCCCAGCTCACACGCACCCCTCTCCCCGCCGACCCGGGTCCCGGTCTCACGCTGCCGGCTCACGCTCCCCGCTCACACGCGCCCCTGTCCCCGCTCCCCGCCGGCCCCACACACGCTGCCGGCTCACGCTCCCCGCTCACACGCACCCCTCTTCCCGCTCCTCGCCGGCCCGGCTCCCGCTCACACGCTGCCGGTTCACGCTCCCCGCTCACACGCTGCCGGCTCACGCTCCCCACTCACACGCATCCTTCTTCCCTCTCCTCGCCGGCCCGGCTCCCGCTCACACGCTGCCGGCTCACGCTCCCCGCTCACACGCACCTCTCTTCCCGCTCCCCGCCGGCCCGGCTGGCCGCTCACACGCACCCCGCTCCCCGCCGGCCCGGCTCGCCGCTCACACGCTGCCGGCTCACGCTCCCCGCTCACACGCACCCCTCTCCCCGCCCCCTGCCGGCCCGGCTCCCGCTCACACGCTGCCGGCTCACGCTCCCGGCTCCCCGCCGGCCCGGCTCGCCGCTCACACGCCGCCCTCGCCCCAGTGCGCCAGGCCGCGCTCCCCGCTCTCACGACCCCCCGACGCCGGCACGTGCTCCCCGGCCGCACGCCCCACGCGCAGGCGCACGTCAGGCTCGCCGCCCACACAACCCCCGCCCCCAGGCGCCGGCCGGTGCTCGCCGCTCACACGCAGCCGGCTCACGCTCCCTGCTCACACGCACCTCTCTTCCCGCTCCCCGCCGGCCCGGCTCCCGGTCACACGCACCCCTACGGCCGCTCCCCGCCGGCCCGGCTAGCCGCTCACACGCGCCCCTCCGGCCGCTCCCCGCCGGCCCGGCTAGCCGCTCACACGCGCCCCTCCGGCCGCTCCCCGCCGGCCCGGCTCGCCGCTCACACGCCGCCCTCGCCCCAGTGGGCCGGGCAGCGCTCTCCGCTCTCACGACCCCCGACGCCGGCACGCGCTCCCCGGCCGCACGCCCCCCGCGCAGGCGCACTCCCGGCTTGCCGCTCACACAACCCCCGCCCCCAGGCTCGGCGAGCGTGCTCGCCGCTCACACAACCCCCGCCCCCAGGCTCGGCGAGCGTGCTCGCCGCTCACACGCCCCCCGCGCGCCGCCGACGCTCTCAGAGGCCCAGCCTAAGTTCCCCGCCTGGCGCCTGCGCCAGGGTCTGCGAGAAGGCCATGGAGCCGGCCATGGAGCCGGCCCTGGAGCCGCCCCGCGCGGCCGAGGGAACGCTGCCTGAGGCGGGGCGGCGTGAGGGCAGAGGCGAGCGGGCGCCTCCCGGGCCGCTGCTCTGGGGCTGCGCAGCCGCGAGCGGGATGGCGGGTGTGCCTGTGGCTCCACTCCGTGGCTGTGGGCAGGTCGGTTTCGGCAGCTTCCCGCGCGCGCGGGCGTCGCCGCCACTGCCTCTGCGCCCCCAGCTGCCCTCTGTCCTCGAAGCCTCTGTGCGCGCCGGCTCCGGTGGGCGTCTCGCCCCGGTGACGCGCGGAGAGACCAGGTGATGGGATGCTGGAGCTCAGGTGAGAGTTACACTGGGGAGGTGGGGACAGGGTAGCTCGGAGTTAGGGCCGCGCCCTGAGGGCTGCGGTGAGCGTAGCCCCACCGGGGAGCGGGCCATGCAAACACCCTCCCCTCCCCGCCTGGGAAGGGCGGGCAGCAAGGGGGCTCTGGAGCCTGAGGTTCGCTCTTACACAAGGCATTTCAGAGAAGCCATGGGATTACTCTGTGGCTAGATAGCTGTCGCAGCTCTTATGGCTCATCTGGTCAAGAATCTGCCTGCAATGTGGGAGACCTGGATTCAATCCCGGGGTTGGGAAGATCCCCTGGAGAAGGGAAAGGCTACTCACTCCACTATTCTGGCATGGACTGTCCCAAAGAGTCAGACTTTGCAAAGAGTCAGAGTGAGCGACTTTCACTTCACTAATTAAGGTGCTTCCCCACTGATGATGGGGCTTCCCTCATAGCTCAGTCGGTAAAGAATCTGCCTGCAGTGCAGGAGACCCGGGTTCGATTCTTTGGTTGGGACGCTCCTCTGGAAAAAGAAATGGCAACGCACTCCAGTATTCCTGCCTGGAGAATCCCATGGACAGAGGTGCCTGGCGCTCTACAGTCCATGGGCTTGCCAGAGTGGGACACGATTTAGGGACTAAACCACCACGTAGCACTTTGGGGAATGGATAGGATAGAAGAAAGGCTGGTTCTTGGTGGGTTAGAATAGACAGCAGGAGAGATGGATGTGGTCAGCAGCCCGGTCGGAGGTCGCTGAACACCGTGTCCTGAGACGACAGGTCTTGTAGGTGAAGGAGTCTTTTGGGCCTAGAAAAGAGAACAACAGTCTCAAGGGCCCCTTGCTGAATCATCTAACTTTGGAGAAAACAAAGCATAACTTTAGTTCCATCCGGATGCTCCAGGCCAGCTGCATCTATCTGGGACTTATCACCCCCTGTCCGGAAACCTACCACCCCCTACACCCGCCCAGAAGACTTATCACCCCCTGCCCAACTACAAGTGTCATCTCAACAAAAGAATACTCAAAATATCCCGCCTGATTGACGTTTCCCTTATCGCTTCCACAAACCTCCCTATAAGTATGAAGCCTCCTTGATTCCTTTCGGCGCTCAGCCTGGTCATTAGGCCGACTGTCGCCCCTCCTTGCCTGAATAAAGGTAACCTACTTCTGTTGAGGTCGTCTTTCCTTTTCTGCCTCGCCGGAACTGTACCTTACAGTAGGTACAAGGACAGGGGTGGAGGTGAGAGGAGTAGCAGGGGAGGGGAGGGACCGCGTCTCTGGAGGCTTTTCTCAGGTAGCAGAGGAAACATCTGGCAGTCAGCAGGAAGAGCCTTTGGGTAGGGTGAGTCTTGTTTTGAACATCCAAGAGCACTTAGTCTGACCCTTGGGCCATTTAACAGATGGGGAAGCTGAGCCACTGGAATTACGCATCAAGTTAAAGGGCGTGTCTGAACTTGCAGCTGTTGGAAGCAGAGCCCCAACTTGAACAGTTTTCTTCGGTTGCAGTCTGTTATTCTTGCAACTTCAGGCAGTTACCTTATCTAAAAAGTTAGGAGACCACAGTGGGAGGTTCCCTGGAGCCCTAGAACTCAGAGGGCTTATTGTTCAGTCCCTAAGTCATGCCCCAGTCTTTATGGCCGCATGTATTGAGGCACGACACCAGGCTTCCCTGTTCTTCCCTGTCCCTCTGAGTTTGCTCAAATTCATTTCCACTGGGTCAGTGATGTCATCCAACCATCTCACCCTCTGTAGCCCCCTTCTCCTTCGTCATATCCTGAATCTTTCCCAGCATCAGGGTCTTTTCCAATGAGTCAGGTCTTTACATCAGGTGGCCAAAGTATTGGAGCTTCAGCATCAGCATCGGTCCTTCCAAGGAATATTCAGGGTTGATTTCCTTTAGGATTGACTGGATTGATTTCCTTGCTGTCCAAGGGACTCTCGAGAGACTTCTCTAACACTACAGTTCAAAAGCATCAATTCTTCGGTGCTCAGCCTTCTTTATGGTCCAACTCTCATATCCGTACATGACTCCTGGAGAAACCATAGCTTTGATTATAGGGACTTCTGTCTGCAAAGTGGTATCTCTGCTTTTTAAAGCCCTCTCTAGGCTTGTCATAGCTTTTCTTCCAAGGAGCCAGGGTCTTTAAATTTCATCGCTGCTGTCACCATCCGCAATGATTTAGGAGCCCAAGAAAATAAATTCTGCCACTGTTTTCATTTTTTCCCCATCTATTTGCTGTGAAGCGATGGGACCGGATACCATGATCTTAGTTTTTGAATGTGGAGTTCTAAGCCAGATGTTTGAGAGGGGTGGAGGCTTTCCAATAAGTCCCCACTAGGGTGGGAAGACTAGATCACACGGGGAGAAAGGAGCGCAAAGGCGCAGACACTGCCCACAGGTGCTGGCTTTTCAGCCTGTGAGTCCAACTGTCTGTTTGGCTCAGACTTGAAGTGTTGGTTTCCCACTTTGGGAAGTGGCAGGGTGGAGGGGGGGAATCAGGGGTGAACTTACAAGTGTAAAATCACTGGCTTTTCTGGGTCTTAGAGGGCGTCGGTGCACCTTTTCCTGCAGTCCTGGCTGCCTTTGGGGGCTGGCCACTGGGACAGCTGAGCTGGGTTAGACTAAGAATTGGTCTTGATCTGATTGACCCCTCACACCCTGGACCCACACGTGCTTTCGAGAATCATTCCTCCGTGGCAGATGGTAGCTGGTTGAGAGCAGAGACTCTGCCTTTTTCATTCCGGAATCCCTCATGGTTAGGTGCTGTGTTTGGCAGATTGGAATGATGCCCTCTGTATCTGCAGAACTGATAACCAGTTGAGTCTTTAGGAAAACTATCTTGAGTTCCCAGGGGCTTACAGCTGGAGGTGGGAGCACAAAATGATGCAATTCCCAGTGTGAATTTTAACAGTTTAAGTCTTAAAAAAATAAAAATTTAAATCTGGAAACTCGGTTGTATCTTTGCAAGTTTATTTCATACTTGTCTTTTGTATACCTGCTGATCTAATCGTGCAAGAGTTTCAGCTGTCCCTTAAAATAATATTTGTGGGAAAAGGAATATTGAATTGAATTCTAGTAAAGCAGACTTTTCCATGATATCTTTCTAACCAGTTGATGACAGAGGAGGTAGAAGTCAAGCTTTCATTTTTCATTAGAAATCATTTCTTACATCCAAGCTGCATTAAATAGTGTAATTTTATAATTATACCCGTAGTGCTAAAGCACTTTTTTTTTTGCCAATGCATTTATTTTGGCTCTAACAGTAAATGGGTTGCTTATCGTTGTTTTGAGATTTTTTTTTTTTTCTTTTGGTTGTCATTGTTATAGCACTATTGGGTGTTCATTTTTTTTTTTTCCATAAAATTTTTAATTGAAATATAGTTTATTTACAGTGTTTCAGGTGTAGGTGTTGCTTGTTCACAGACATTGTGTACCATTTATGAATTTTATAATTCTCATGTTTTTATCCTTCCAAGGAAAGTTGTTTTAGAAATTTGCCAAAGTAGATAGCAGAAAAACTCCTTTGACCTTTCTGTTTTCTATTCTAGCAATGTGTAAGTTTTTTTGGGGGGTGGGGGTGGGTAGTAACCTTTTAAGATCCTTTTCCAATAAATAAGTCTTTTACCTGCTTTTGTCATGTGTTATTACTTCTGTAGACTATTGGCTTTTTGTCATTAGTTTTATTGAGGTATGATTTATGTACAACACAGTACACATTTTACTAGAGTTTTGACAAATGTATACAATCCTTGTAACCAGCAACCCAACCAAGATGTCTGCCATCCCAAGGATTCCCTTTTCTCTTTGTGGCACTGGCTACCTCCCACCTGCAGCCTGAGGCAGCCAAGGATTTTCTTTCCCTTACAGATTATATTTGTCTTTTTTATTGTATTTCTGGAGTCAGCATGCCGGCAATTGCAAACTTTTCTGTGCAGGGCCAGTTAGAAGCATACAGTGTGTACTCCTTTCTGTCTGACTTCTCAGTACAGTGTCTTTAAGATTATCCTCAATGACCGTGTTGATTGTGTATTTTGTTAGTAAGTCATTCCTTTTTATTGGTTTTAATTGTGGTAAACGATGCAAAACTTAAATGTTGCCATCTCTAACCATTCTTCTGTGTCCACTTCAGTGGCATTAATTATATTCACATTGTTGTGCAACCATCACCTCTATTTCCAAAGCTTTTTCGTAACCCCAAATGAACTCTATAGCTTTTAAGCAGTAATTACCCACTCTTCTATGCCCTCAGCCTGGTAGCCTCCAATCTACTTTGTTTCTATGAGTTTGCCTATTCTAGACATTTCAGATAAGTTGCATCATACAATATTTGTCCTTTTGTGTCTGGCTTATTTCACTAAGCAGTGATTTCAAAGTTCATGTTGTTGTATGTATCAGCACTTTTTTTTTTTTTGGACTGAGCAATATTCCATTGAATAGACATACTTTGTATGAACATAGGTGTTCAGTTCTCTTGAGTGTATACCTAGAAGAGGAATTGCTGGATAATGTGGGAATTCGAAATTTGACTTTTTGTGGACCCACAAGACTGTTTTCTATAGGGCTGTACCATTTTACATTCCTACCTGCATTGGACAAGGGTTCCAGTTCCTCCCCATCCTCTGCAACACTTGTCATTATAGCCATGTTAGTAGGTGTGGAAGGACTGTTGGTTTTTCATAAGGTACATAAGCATAGAGTATTGCTACAAACTTGGTGGGGGAATTAGGGAGTGTAATTTTATATGTTCCAGGCGGATGGACTGAGGCAAGTTCTGGAGGAGATGAAAGTTTTATACGAGCAAAACCTACCTGATGTAAGTTGGTAAGTTGATATTCTTTTTTTTTTTTAATGCAAAAACAAGTATTTTATTTTGGCAGCACTAAAAGAAAAAAAAAATCACTGTATTTCTACATTGAGGTGAAAAGTGTTTAAACTTTCTTATCAGTCAAATACATTCCAAAAGAAAGTATGTTCTATGCAGGTTCCAGAGCACAGGCAATTCTTAACACAATAATACAGGAATCTTTAATACTGAAAATGACTCTGTTCTGACAGGGTGTTTAACAAACATAACTTTCTAATTATAAAACCACTGAAGCAACCTCTTCCTAGTTACTGTGTCAAGAGTGAAGCTGGGCTTGTACATTAATACTCTTAATTTCACTGTAATACTTTTTACTGATATGACGATTTTAAATAAATTTTGCTGTACTTAAAATAAGTCTTGAAAGTGGAAAGGTGTACAAAGTTCCAGATAAAAAGATTAATAGATGCAATTTAAATAGTTTCCCCTCTTCTCTCTTATCAATTAACGATAATTTTACCTCTAGCAGATACATACTGAACTTTAAAACGCAATTCTCAAAATGAAAACTTGCATTTTAAATCTTAGGCATAAACAGAAAAGATGACTATATTTGGACAACTTTTACAAGAATTTTGTTGTTGTAGTAAAGCAGAAACCAGTTCCTAAACCTTTTTATTCAATTGTATATCCTATTTGAACAAATATCAAAAATAGAAGACTGTTACTACTTTTGCTTTTATAATTCTGATTTTGTTTTGTTTTTTTTCTTACTGCAGTCTTCTATAACTTTTACAGAGTTCATGGTCCCTAATATCTCCCCACCCTCCATTTTTCCTAGGTGGGGAAAGGGCTGTCATAAACTTCTCACTGATAGTTAGAGTTTCTGGAAACAGGTACTGTTTGTTATTATTTAAGAGTGACTCAAGTTGGGCACTCTGGGTGGCTGGTCTACAAGTTTTTTGGTGATGCATACCAGAGTCTCCAGCATGAAAAATCCTAGGAACTTGAGGAACCAGCACTTTCCAGAATTTTGGAAGACAAGATACAGTCAAATATTGAAGGGTCCAGTCCCAGTTATAATCATCATAAGTACAGAAAGTGTCTGTGCACTCAATCAGCTTCTGATAGGCTTCCCGGGTCAGGGCCAGACCCATATTGTGCTCTGTGGATTTCCACGTTTTCACATCTACCTTGTCAGCCACGTCATAGAAATTTCGAATGGCAGTATAGGTCCCCAGGGAGAGAACATCACACTCGGGGCACTCTAGCTGCTTTAATTTCCACATCTTTTTGAAGACATGGTAAAAGTCTGGGGCTAAGTAGTGATCCTCCTCTAGGAAAAGTATGAGGCCAGCACAGTCTCGAAGGACTTTGACCCTCTCCCATACAAAATGCAGCTTCCACCACCAGTGGTGTTTAGTTTGGGAGAACTTGGCCTCTCTATAATGGCCGAAGGAGTCGGGCTATTCAGCATTAATGCATCCCATCCGCAAAGCTGCATTCTTCTCCACGTCTCTGGGGCAATCTCTAGGGTCAGTGCCCGGGAACTCGTTAGGGTACAACTGAATGCTGAAAGGAAAGAACACCTGCAGAACTGGACAGAAATCCACCCCAGCAATCAGCTGATTGATTTCGGTCGACCAGAAGTCATGGCTAAAGATGACGAGGACGTCGTCAATTCCCTGGGCTTTTCGAAGTGAGTCCAGCAGCAGTTTGAGGTATTCGGGCCGGTTGTGCACCTGGACCACCAGCGCCAGCTCTCGGGGTGGGGGGGTCCAGGAGCCGGCCTTATCTACATTCCTCAGCGTCTGGTCAAAGTTCAGCTGGTACACCAGGGACCGGTACCGCAGCGTCAGATTGTCCACCTCGGGCTGCGGGGCAGCGGCGACCAGCGGAGCCGCCGACTCGTTGGAGCCCTGGCGGATGCCCACCGACACGGCGAGCTGGTCCCCGGCCCGGGCGCCCGCACCCCGCGCGGGATCGACGTCCAGCAGCGGCGGGGCGAGGGCCTCGTTCTTCCTTTGTCGCCCATTGCTGCTCCAGAGGACGAAGCCGCAGGCGGCCACCACGAGCATCAAGATCAGCACCTTCCGCTTATAGATGCGGAACCTCATGGTCTCCGGGGCCGGGAGCGCGGGCGGGCGGGCGGCCGGGCGCGGAAAGGAGCTAGCAGCTCCGGCAGGGAAGGGGCGGGCGGGCGGCGACCGTGGCGGTGGCCTGCAGCAGTCGGAACTGGCCCCCGCGGCTGCCCTCGCTAACTCATCCCCGGCCCCGGGGGTACGGGGACCCGCAGGTTTTCAGCTCCCCCGCGCCGCCCCGGCTCCACACATCTTCACCTGGCAACTGCAGCTCGGGCAGCGGCCCCGCCGCTAGGAGCCGCGGCACGGCGTCGCTTCGGTCCTCTCCATTCGGCACCGGCCCGGGAAGAAGCCCGACGCGGCCCCACTGTACTTCGGCTCCGTTACCTGCGCCTCCAGCGGCCCTGCGTCCTCCGCGCTCTCATCTCTACGCGGCCCCGGACCGGTAAGTTGATATTCTAAAACAGTTTAAGAAATATGATATTGATGTCAGATCATCTTAACATTAGTTTTTAAATATGTTTTCTTCTTTTTAATTCTCTGTGAGCCTGATCATACCCTAGCTATACAGAAGTAGAAGGATTTGTGTTCATGATTGTTTTGTCTCTAGGGACCAAATAGTGCTTGGCACATGGTAGGTGTTCAATAAATACTTCTCGTTTGACTGGTATGACTTGAGCGGAATTAGGGTGGATCCAAGAGAGATGACACAAGAGCAAGTAGCAGACCTGACAAGTGAAGTGTATTGTTTCGCGGCTTGTTTTCCTCAGGTGAGGCCTTAGTGGGTTTAAAGGGAGAACAGGCAGTTTGCAAATTTAGCAGGAGTAGCAGTGACTTCCGAACGCTTGAGTGAAGTGGGCTGGGAACTCCTGCTGCAGAACACTACAGCTTGGTAGGTTAGAGGGCTCTGGAGTTGCGGACTGTTGTGAGCCAAGCATGGGAGTGGGCACAGAGGAGAGTTTGAGCTGAATGACAGACTTCAGAGGACCTGTGATTGGGTGAAGAATAAGACACAAGACTACTGACTGCTGGAGGAAAACTGAGTTATTGAGAGCTCATCCTGGAGAGAAGTAAGTCTGCAACTTGAGATTTCGTCCCTGGCCTTGTTCGGTAGTGTTTTCACCAGTTAGTTGGGCGTAGAAATCAGTAGCGTGCTGTTAGGGTGTGTGGAGGACACAGAACAGTAGGAACACTTTGCAGTGACTGTTTAAGGATAGATGCTGATGAACGAGGACCTGATGTGCAAGAGGTCTGCAGTAAATGTAAGGGAAATGGAAAGTCCTGCACTCAGGTTCCCAAGTCCTTCATTTGTTCCTGCAACAGATATGCACTCAGCAGTTATGAGCTGATAAAGGGCTCTGGTGTTTCCGTTGTAAACAGCAGAATCAAGAGGTTTGCCCCCATGGCCCTCAACAGTGTCATGCAGAAGGCAGGTGTTAAATGCAGGTAAAGCGGGTCAGAGTACGTGCCGTGAAGGAAAACACCACACCTGGAGAGAGTGTCATGCACTCAAAATATTGGTAGATGGAGAAATTCGGGAAATTCTCTCCGAGGAAGAGACTCTTCAGCTGGAGCCTGAAGAAGCGGGTTTTAGCGAGGAGGTAACTGTGGGCAGAGAGCATTGTAGTTGGACGAAACAGCATGTGCAAAGGCCCTGAGTCTTTAAAGAGGGTGGGATGCCCAGGGATCTGGGCATTCCCAAAGACCAGTGTGGCTGGAACTTAGTGAGCAGGTTGAGGGTAACACCAAGGGAGATTACTAAGCATGTGGGGCTGGTGGTGGCATGTTTGTGTTGTAAGGACGACCCTGGCCGCCATGTGGATAGTGGATGGTGGAATCGAGAGGGAGGATGGTGGTCATGCAGGTGACAGGAGAGGTGAGTCAGACTAGGAGAAAGGAGAACAGTTTACACACCTGTTTAGGAGGTGACTGAACAGGCCTTGGTCCAGCAAGGGAATTATTTTCTGGTATTCGTACCATGGGGAAAATCAGGATCCAAAATTCTGTGCCCTATCCTCCTAGTTTGGTTCTGGGCAGGATGCCACTATTACCAGTTTCTGGTTAAAATTCTTTGTCAGAAGAAATGTATCCCTATTTAATTGCTCCCATGGACATGTGATTTTTTTAAGGACGTTCTTGTGTACTGAATCAAGTACTTTGACGTTAAGTTGGGTGTAGTTTATTTGTGGTATTCATTATAATCAAGAGCACATTGTAAGCAGTGTGGAAAATAAATCGAACGTTTGTAGAGTGGCAGAAGTCTCTAGAACAGGTCTGGAAGACATGGTACATCTATGTACATGGTACAGATCTAGAAGACACGGGACATATATTTTGCCTGTATTTTCAGGGCCTAGAGCAGACACATATGTTTTGTATTTATCTGTTTCCTTTTAACACTCCAACGTAGATATTTATTAATTGTGTACATCTGGTTTTGTTTTGTTTTCTTTTTTTTTGTTGTTGTTTTCTTTTCAATTGTGGTTAAGATACACACCAGGTATCTCAGTGGTAAAGAATCTAACTGCCAGTGCAGGAGATGCATTCCATGGGACGGGAATGATCAAACATGGTCACAACAGAGGCAGAGAGAGATGGACTTAAAGAATAGACACTGAAGGAAAGTATTCTGCAAGGAAAAATTAGGTTAACAGTAAAAAAAAGCAAAAAAAATGGGGGAGGAAAAGAAAGCAGAGAGAGACATTCCTAGTCAAGTACAAACTTAAGGGAATAAAATAAGCATAATAAGGCTTGTGGAAAAACACGCACAAATAAAATGTATATACAATAGATCAGTAATACATCAGTATTCTTAAGGATATACTATGAACAAAGCCTCTGTTTTATATGCTTTTATTAATATATAAATTACACATCTATACTGTTCTGCAAATTTTATGAAAATATCAACATACGTTGTCTATAAAACATATACTTAAGAAAGAGGCTTTTGTTCATAATATATCCCTAATATAGCGATCTGTATTACTCCAAAACTTTTGCTTATAAATACTACCGTATTAAAGTTGAATATTGCCACTGTAAAAAGTGTCATTTGATTAGCCACACATGGTCATCTGTCACTACCTGAATGTTGTAAAGTATTACTTGAGAGAGAGAAAAATTGATTAAGAAATATTCCTGACTATTCACTGGGAAAAAGAACTGGTAATCAAAATTCTGAGGAGAATGTATGGCTTGAAAAGAAACATTTAATGGAACAGAAGATGGGGCAAAAAAGGTCAAAAATTTTCACCTAAATTTCTCATCTCACAACCAGTGGACAGTGAAAAAAATACTGTAACCTTTCACTTTTCACATATTTCTTATTTATTTCCTTGTTATGCAGGACCCCCTTCCTCAACATAACACAACTGAACTATATTACCTGTAACATTACATAGGATATGGTTTGTCTCTTCATTTATTCACATTCAATAACTATTAACACGGTTCTTACACTCGAGACCTATGCTACCTGCTCCAGGAGATGCACAACTGTTTCCTGAACCCCACTAGCTTACACTGACACGGGGCTCTAAGATGAACACTTAAATCACAATAACACAAAACGTCTGAAATCTGAAGGCTTAGAATGTGACACAGGACACGGGGTAGGTCTTTTTAAAAATACAATAGAAAAAAAAATCCCGAGTTGCAGTTTTATCTCACGGTTATTAAAAGTCTCTGCTTCTATGAAGGGAAAGTCGATCAGTCGTGTCCGAATCTTTGCAACTCCATGGACTCTACGGTCCATGGAATTCTCCAAGCCAGAATACTGGAGTGGGCAGCTGTTCTCCAGGGGATCTTCCCAACCCAGGGATCGAACCCAGGTCTCCACCATTGTAGGCAGATTCTTGACTGTCTGAGTATTGCACTGTGAGTATTGCAAAAGTCATGTCCTTATGGTTTAAAATTCACAGTAACAGTCTTTATCCTTGACCAAAATTCATAGTTCCTTCATTGTGGGAAAGCTTTTCCAATACAATTTTCCTGTCACTCTATTTTCCAGCCCGTTGTTTTCTTCACCCCACTTTCATTATTCACCAAAGTTAAAAATGAACAAAAAAAACACCAGTCATATTTCTATAAAATAGTTTGCTCTGAAGAACGTTCCATTATAAACATAAAACAGAGAGAGGGACACCATTGCTGAATTTAAGAGTAAATACTACATGAAGATAAATTCAGAGTACGGAAACTGATTTCACAAGAGTGCACTGTACCTTGGTCTCAAAATCTAAGACTTCATCATCTGACGGAGGCCATGAGTCAGCACCAGGTTTGTTGGAAAACCTTTAGAGCATAAACATACAACAAAAATGAGTGAGTTCATTTCTTTAAATGAAGAAAAAAAAAGCAAGTGAACGTCTGGCTATCTATGCAGTAAACGAAGTTTCTTGACATAATTAAAATTTGGCCTCTGTTTTCAAACATTTTTTTTTTTAGATATTTTGATGTGGACCATTTTTAAAGTCTTTATTGAATTTGTTGCCATGTTGCTTCTGTCTTATGTTTTGGCTCTTTGACCCCAAGGCATGTGGGATCTCAGTTCCTCTGACTGGAGATTGAACGCACACCACCGGCATTGGAAGAAGTCTTATTAACCATCTTAACCACTGCACCCCCAGAGAAGTCTCCAAAAAAGATGTTAGTTACCTATTTCTGCTTCCATCTCTCCCAACCTATGACATATCTAGGGAAGACTCATTCTTAGTTTCCATTAACAAAGACTGACAGCCAATATATTGGCAGAGCCTGAAAATAATATGTTTTCACCAAGTCCTAATAGCTGAACTGAAAATCTAATTGATGCACTGACATAACTTTTGTTTGCCCAAAGTGGAATAAACCTGATGACTTAAAGCAGAAGGATATGCTGTTCCTTCTCCATTGTCTGTCCCTGGTTCAGAGACTAATCTGTGTCCATCAAAAATGGCAGTCTTGGTCCCTCAGCAGGGGAATCACTTATGGAGAAGGCCCCATTCCTCCCTTTACTGTAAAGGGGATACAGGAGTCCCCCGCAATGTCTAAAACTGAAAATGGACACAAGTCAAAGAACTAATTTATATGTTTCACTTATATGCTACACTGGTACTTCTCAATTTCTGCTGAGGGACACGAGAGTGGATGCTGGAGTCAGGCAGGCCAGCTGTCAAATCACAGGTCAACTCATTTTAACCATGGAATCATGGGTCAATTCATCAACCTCCCGAACCACAGTTGCCTAATTAAGCAAAGCAGGACACAGTGGTTTACGACGCTGCTCTGGTGACTCCATGAGGTCACAGATGTTACGCACATGATGCAGTCTCTGACCCAGAGCAGGACGCTCAACAAACAGTAGCTTCTCTTCTCTGTGTGTTCTCCTAGTAACACATACAAGTTTTAAGAATCCATCAAATCCTACCTGCTTAAAGAGTCTTCTTCAGAACTCGTATCCGCTAGTAAAGAAAAAAGGAAGACACATTTTAAATCAACAAAAGAAAAATACAGACTATTAAAACCTCAAGACTGATGTTTTGTTTAAAAGTATTCCTTTGGAACCACACCTGGAGACCACACTAGAGGGAATAGTGATTGTACTATACTCATGGGCCATTAATGCCTGAGAACCACTCCTCTCCTTTATGGTCATCAAAGGCAGAACAGAAAAAGAAAGAACTGCTGATACAAGGACCATAATGCTAACCAACCTCTAGGAGACTGACAGAAAATGATACTACACCGTTAATAGAATCAGTACTATAAACTGACAATAGCACACTTGAACAGCACAGGATTTCTGGACTTCCATTCCCTGGAGCAGTGAACAGAGCCTACAGGTGTCTTGCTGGGACATAACACAAATTCTCTGGCTCTTCAGTTCAGGATGAAAATGCCCTATCACAAGGAAGCATGGTCTAGAGGCGCTGAACTTCAGAGCGTGGTAAAACATAGGAAACAAAGTCTTCCTGGCCCTCTTTCCAAATGCAAGAGAAGTATGAAAGATGTAGTGATTCCAGGTTTAGCAAGGATAATCTCTTGACAGGGAGGTGGGGGAGGGTAAATGGGTAAAGGGGGTCAACTGGGTGGTGAGGATGGGGACTGGACTTGTAGTGGTGAGCATGCTGCAGGGTACACGGAGGCTGAGCATTTTTAATGTTTTAAATATCTATGTGTACATACTAATAAATGTGAAAAGGATAATCTCTTGAGACTATCACCTTCCATTGTTCAAGAGTATCTGGACCACCTAGAGCAGGATGGTCCAAACAGTGCTGTGTTCTACTGAGGGCTATCATTACATCAATCCTCCCCATTATATGGCAAAGGTTGGTAGAAATCATGCTTTTTCAGCTTGGAAGGCATTCGTCATCAGACCCTAAGCTGATGAACAAGGGGAGGGAGGGAAGGAGAGAGGAAGCTATGGACTCTGGTGCTGTTGGACAACGTTTCACGTGTGTCGTCATGATCTGATGCTGGAGGGATGACTCACGTGCAGTGACTCCACGGGGAGGGGAGCGCTGCAACCTCGAGCCTGGAGGGCAGGGGCAGTGACGTTTACATGTCTGCACCCTGTGACCCAGAACAAGGCTTAGGACACAAAAGACACTGGAAAGTTATCTCTTTGGTGAACAAATGAACAAATAAACAAGAATGTCGTCTTTGAAAACTCTGTTTCAAAAACTATAGAAATTAACCAGGGACAACTCTATTCTATTCTGAGCATACTGAAGACCAAGACTCTATGTCATCTCTGTATCTCCTCTAACGTGTAAAACCAACCTAGAGAAGTTCTTTGGTGGATGTTGTTGCTGTTTAGTCACTGAGTCGTGTCTGCCTCTCTGTGACCCGATGGACTGTAGCTCACCAGGCTCTTCTGTCCATGGGACTCCCCAGGCAAGAATACTGGAGTGGGTTGCCATTTCCTTCTCCAGGAGCTCTTCCCGATCCAGGGCTGGAACCCGTACCTCTGGCATTGGCAGGCGGATTCCTTACTGCTGAGCCCCCTGGGAAGCCCCCTTTGATTAGACAGAGGTGAACTAGGTTTAAAGGTGTTCTCAGACAGCTTGTACAATGTGCTGGATGTCACATCGAGGGGACATGGTGGTGTTTTTGCTCATGTGAACTGTGTTGGTTCTTTTATTAGAATCTGCAGAGTCCCAAGTTGATCTATTTGAAAATCTATTATGATCATCTTTTAAATAATGGCAACAGAACATGGTGTTCTTACAAAACTATACTATCATGACAAGTATCCAACACACAGAAGAAAACATCTGGTTCTAATGAAGTCAACCTATCTCACTCTTTTTGGATCTGTGAGGAATAAAATTGGTAATAGAGACCTTGTTCATACAATAGGCAAAATAACTGGTGCTTCTCAACTAGGCATCGCTTTTCTGATCTGTACTATTGGAAGGTATCTTCCGAAAGTAATCTCTTCCTGGTATGCTGCACACTGGTTCAGCACTGCAGCTCTTCTTGTTTATCACTTATCCTACCAGGAAGGGACTGTTGAGGTTCCCAGTTTAAACGATGGTAACTTTTTTAATGAGACCAATCACTACACAGTAAGTAATAACTACTCATTCACTAAATGCAAACTATTTGTAAAAATTAAAGCTCCACTTTTATAAGAAGTCAATTTGCTATAATAGGATTACAGATGAAATATATATCATACTAACTCAAACATTTTTTGTAATGTACATAAAAGTCTAATACAGGATTTTAGGGGCTGTAATTAAATACATGGAATGCTTTTCAGACAATACTGTCTCTGATGTTAAATTACCTACAATTAACTTCTTTAACAATTCTGAAGACTAGACTATTAAGAAATTCATTTAAAAACACATGCAATTTACACTAATTTTATCATAGTTCTTTGATTATTGAAATTTCCTCACTCCTACGTTATCTATGGTAGAATCACCAAGAGTAGTTCATTATTATCAGATGACGTACCTGGGTTGCTCTTTTCGGGAGGAGTTTTCGGCCTCTTTTCTTTATATTCAGAGATCAGTTGGCAAATGCTATGTGTTAAAAATGTGATAAATAATATTTTAACACTAATAGGAAAAAAAACAACCAACTATGTTAAATTCTTAGATTATTTCAGACAATGTCAGCGATAATATCAAAACTACAATTGTCCCATACATTTCAAGTTTCTAAGTTCTACCAAGTTTTATTTACCATGTATTTAAAGGAGAAACAAAAGGAAGATGAAGTAGTCATGAACTGAGGGCAATAGAGCTCAGCAGATTAACTAGATTTAGCTTGGCATATGAAAACTCTTTCCAACTCGCAAATCCTAGCTCTGTAACCAACTGCTCTTTGTTCCGAGAGAATTGCTTCTCTTGAGTTCAAAGTCATCCTCTCCACAACTGGGATCTTACTGCCTTATTTCACAAGGGGATTAAGAGGAGGTAATGAGACAATATATCCCCAAAATGCTTGCAGAAACAGTCAAAGAATGGAATAATTTGCTCTTGAACGTTATTGTTGGAACTACTTTGGAATTCCAAGTAAAACCAATGTGTGTTTTCTTATATGTTTAGCATTCAAGGGTCTCAGGAAACTGTTATTAATTATGGTGATTAGTGTTCTCTGTGGTTTGTAATTTAGGAAATCTCAGCTCTTATATAATTTGTACCTACATTTACTTATAAAATATGAACTCACTACATTAGGTAACATAATTATCCCCCATTACTGCAGCTAATCACACCAAGCACAGAAAACTAATCACAATCAAGACCTGGCCTGGACCACTACTCTCCCTTCTCTACCTGCTCAAACTCTCAACCAGCAGATCCTTCTGACAATGATGCTTAATCTCCATGTTCATCTCTGATGCACGTGGAAGTCATAACCCTACTCTTACAGTGGATACTGGCAAGTCCCAGGCAGGGCTTACCTCTCTGAATTCCTCTCTGAAGTAACTTACTTGAGATTTAAGGAGTTCTGGTGAATGGGTTCCTTGTGAGACAGACTCAGAAAACATTTACGGTTGAGGCAGATAAATCCTTTGGAAGATTTTCATTGTTGCAGGAAACAGACCCCATGAGGGGGCCAACCCTCCATGTAACTATGGAATCTCAGGCAAGCTGACACCCACTACTCTGGGAAGGACGACAGGGAACCTATGACCCAAGGAAAGGTGCCCCCACAGGATAGAAGCTGCCTGCACCGAACAGAAAACTCTCACTGGTCATGTAACAAGTGACAGTGAAAATTCTTTTTGGCGGCAGTTTAGTGATCACGGGCACTTTAATGTGGACACTTACATATTAAAACCACTCAGAGCAGCATATTCTTCTGCAGTCCGTCCAAAGACATCTTGAGAAAAGACGTCAGCACCTCGCTGCAGGAGAAGGCTGACGACACTCATAGACTCGTAACTGACAGCAAGGATGAGGGCGGTTCTACAACAACAGAGAGACGACGTCACCCTCAGGAAGCTGAGTGAACTGACAGAAACAGCTCGTTTGATGTGCTTTACCAAGGTAACATCTTGCCCTCCCCGTGAAGAACTGACCATTTACACGCTCAAGTGTACATCCTTGTAAATGACCTCCAAGGCTGAAATGAAGCGACGGAAAAGCAGCCTCCTGTCCCATTGGGATGGCACATAGCAGCACTTACTATTTCAAAAGTCCCTGATGGGGACTTCCCTGGTGGACCAGGGGCTGTGACTCCAGGCTCCCAAGGCAGGGGGCCCAGGTTCCATCCCTGGACAGGGAACTTCATCCCACATGCTGCAACTGAGAGTTCCCACGACTAAGACCCCACGCAGTCAAATAAATAAATGCTTTTCAAAAATAATATCAAAGTCCTTCATGGACAAGAAACTGTGCTAAGGTCACTTATCTGAGGCAGGTGACTATTTAAGGAACGAATCCCCCATTTCCTCCTTAGTCTGATATATTATGCTTCAAAGTCAGCTAGAGGGTGGGTTAAGCAAAGGCTATTTGCTGGCTTAAAACAAAAATATTAACAATAATGGAAATAAAAATAGTCACCGTGGCACTTAATGATGTGGACAAGCATGTGCTCTTCACTAAATGAAATACTATGTATACGCACAGCCACCTTTGAAGGACGCATTACTATTTGCCCTTTTGCATCAGGAAACTTATTTGCTGATGATAAGTAATGTGCCCAAGGTCATAACCCTAACAGGGAGGAAAGCTAGGAGCTGAACCCAGTCTGAATCTAAAGCCCATCATTTTCGTCTGTATCATCCACCTCTGACTTATCTTTGTTGAAGCAACTGTTTATCCAATTAAACCTATCATTCTTCCTTCTACCTTCATTTAAAATGAAAACATCAAAATGTACTAGAAATAAAAAGGGATAAAAACTGATGAGCCCACAGTATCTGGTGACAGTGATTACTAATCACTTTTTCTTGTTGTTTAGTCACTAAACTGTGAAGGACTCTTCTGCAATCTAATAACATCAGTATTTTTCAAAGAAAGTAATTGAAAGCAAAGAGTCACCCAAAAGACAAAATCAAGTCCTTTATGTTTAGTATGCATCTTTTAAGGAAAAATATACACGAAGTAGAGGTTAAACAATCATTATAAAAGAATTAAGAAATTCGATACTGTCATAAGGTAAACTAAAAAGCAGAATCCATATTGTATAAAGCTAATGAAACTAGTATGAAATCCCTCAGCTCCTACAAGATCAACCAGAAAAAAGAACAGGTTGCATATGACATCACTCAGTATTATAAAGGAATATGAATCCTGCTATATATCTCTGCTATATAGTTTTTCACGACTCCCAGTCAGAATAATTGGTTTTCTACCTGACTGATGAAGTGTTGATCACAAATGACACCTTATTAATTTAATCTTTATCTTGATGTTAGCACCCAAGAACAGCACTAAGGTTTTTAAAAAGAAAAAGAACAACTGTACCTTTTCATCTTATCAACCGCGTGTACATTTGCTTCTTTCTTTACTAAAAATTCCACCATTTGCTGTTTCCTTTCACTTATGGCCAATAATAGTGGTGTGAGGTCATCCTGTAAAACAGGAAAAACCATTTCGAATGTACCCAGTTAACCTAGTTCTAAACTGAACTGAAAATCATGCAATAGATTCTCTGAACTTAAACATATAATTCAGAAAGCAAATAAACGGGAGCCCTTCCTCCTCTTCCCCCGGCGCACCTTCTATCTCTTCAAGATGCTCCTCCTCCTGGCCTTCCCTGGGGGTCCAGGGGCTAAGATTTGAGCTCCCAAGCAGGGGGTCCAGGTTCCATCCCTGGTCAGGGAACTAGAGTCCAAGTGCCGAAACGCAAGATCCCACCTGCCACAACTAGACCCAGTGCAGCCAAATACGTCTTTTGAAAAGGGAAAGAATAAAATGCTCCTCCTCTCCCTCTTCCAAAGATGAACCACAGAGTCATTCTCTAAAACCCACTTTCAACATTTACTGGTTCCAAGGATCTTTGCTTCTATCATAGTATCTATCAGGAATATTGCAGTATTTACTTGCTCTATTACTAGTCTCAACACTCCTCCAGAGAGAATCAATTAGCTACTTGATTTCGTAGCTGCATATTTTAGGAGCAATGCTGAGGCAGGAATACATCATATTATCTGTAGCATGCATAACCTATCCAAGGATGACCAAGAGTAACCTCATGAGGTTTACAGACATTCCAATGGGAATGTTATCCTCTACATGAACATGCAAAGAGAAAGGTTGTTTTCTTTTCTTCCAAAGAAACCAACTGTGGGCACCCTGTTTCTCGGCTTTCTCAGCAAAGTCTCTTGAAATTTAATCTTACTCATTCTCCTTTGCTTGTTCCTTCCCCCGCCCTTAAGTTAACCTGACAGGTCAGCATTAGCTAGATGCTGTTTGATGCAGAACAACACCGCTTATCTTCAAAGACCTTTCTTGACGGCTCTCATGTGATGACCTCCAGACCTCCAGGAAGAAGCTTCCTGAATCCCAGAGTTCTGGTCTCTGTCTTGCTTTACAGCTCTTAGTGAAGGATTACAAGGTAAGTTACCAATAAATATGCACTCAGCATTTTCTCGGGGAGTTGCTCTTCCGTGAACTCTCCCCACGCTCTCTCTCATAATCCTGTGTGTCTGAGAGACTCATTCAGTGTGAAACCGCCACAACCAACTTAAAAATTCTAATTTGAAAAATTCAATCCCATCCTTAAGAGATTCTTTTAAAATATGGAATCAATTATAGATTAATTAGACTGTCTTCAAAACTTTGAAATAGTTATCAAAATAAACTATAAACCAAGAATTGGAAACTCAAATGCTTATGGAGGGGGAAACCTGGTGACCTAAGTGAAAAAGCCAGGTGAGGCTGGCAAACTCGCAAACACACGCCCCATACAGAACGGGAGGCCTACACATGCAGACCAAACAGTAGAATGGGCTCAAGGGGGACCAGATTTGGGTCTCTGAGAAGCCTAAAATGCAGACATCAGTATGAGTGTGCTAAATTTTAAATGTTGACTCAGTTTGTGGAGGTAGGTAAGCTAAACATAACCAAGGACCACATTTGGTCTGTAGCCCATTTGTGCTTTTACGTTTTGCTGTTTCCAAACAGGTGGGTATAAAGCAAATATTTGTATGTGAAAGCTTTCCTTTCTTGAGTATCATGTGGTTCACAAGAAAAGTGGGTCTGAATATGTAATAAAAATTGCTATTGACTCATAATTTTATTAAAATAAATTTAAAAAACAAGACTCAAAATTCCCACTTGAAGAATGTTTCCACTGCTTGTTAAAACTACAATCTCTTTCTAGAATTCTCCCAGATTATTAACCAAATGGTTAGTGAGTTCCTAAGACTGCTGAAACTAAATGATTCAAACAATCCCCATCTGGACTAACTTCATGGGTTTTGATGTTTAAAGCTGTCCTCTCGCTTATGCCAGGGCTCAGCAAATCTAACAGACACACTGCAAGAGTCTGTCCTGCTGACACCAAAAGAAGGCTCATGAATTACTGTTACCGCAGTCAGGAAAACCCTGTTGGTAACAAACACTGTTGACCTAATGACCTGGTTGGTAACAGAAGGTGTAAAATTCTTAAAGGGTCAGACTCTACAGATGAAGTGACTTGGCCATGAGCAAATCTCTAAAGACGCTTGGAGTGTCACTGAATAATTAGTGGTTGGAAGAAAAAGGAGTTATATCACTCAAGCCAATAGATGTTGCCAAAAATGTTCCTTTTAACTTCTCAATCACAGAGGCAGAGGAAAAAGTCAGGCTAATATTGCTGCAAAGGAGGGAGCTGATGGAAGTAGCTAGCATTGATCAAACTCCAACTCTTCTATAGATTACTTATTTTTGAGATAGGTGCACTAGAAATTATACTTAATCACTCCATAGTTCTTCACCAAGGATCCTATCAGAATCTCAAGGAAATATTTCTAAATACACAAGTCCAGGCCTTCCTCGATTTATTCCATCAAAATCTTCAGGGAACAGCCTAGGTTTGTAAATTTTTTTATCAACTTTCTCAACGGATTGTGGTTTTCACCAGCACAATCTAGCTGAGAATTAGCCCAGCAAATATTCCAGTCTCATCTCTAACCCACATGGCCAATCCCTTCTCTTACTTGAGGATTTGAAGAGAAAAGAAAAGTGTAAGAGGCAAGAGTCATCAAAACAGAGTTAAATTTTCCTGGGTAAATAATGGTAGAACAGGGACTAATAAACACAAAAGGCAACCTGATCTCATTGTTTATAAACCCCTTCCTTTCCATCAAGACCTTCTAGATTGAGAGCAGAGTCTAGACTCTTATCTAACTGGCTGTTTCTGCCAGAATAGGATAATAGTTCTGTTCAATATTTGTTCTTCTCTCTTCTTTCCAACTGAATCACCACCTTTTCACTGCTGATCTGATTTCTGCAGAGTCTTCCTAAAATTGATACCTAGGCAAGTCTCCAACTCATTCAATCTCTTTTTCAAAATAACAACTATTATACCTGAAACTGAAAGGCACCTTAGCAAAATATATAAACTGAAGGGGGAAACCAACAAAACCAAAACCTCAGGACTTCTGTGGTGGTCCAGTGGCTGGGTCTCAGCGCTCACAGTGTAGGGGGTCTGGGTTCAATCCCCGGTCAGGGAACTAGACCCTGCATGCTGAAACTAAGACCTAGCACAGCCAAATACATAAAAAAAAAAAAAAAAAAAAAACCCTCTTCTTGGCATTTCCCCAACTGCCAAAATTCCAGCCTGATCTGCGTTTTTCAGCTGCTCGCTCGTTTTCCTTTCCTTGTAGCCTCTGAAGCCTTGGGCAATGAGAGAGAAATCATTTTTATGTAAATCATTTCTTCATAAAATTGGAATGTGTTAACAACAGCAACATTTCTATTATGTTGTCAAATGCTTGTTTGAGTTTTAAGACAAAGTCTACTTCTCCTAGGCAAATTTTGCATTACTGTGTTATGTTAGACTAATTAGAAAAAAAATTTTTTTTTCAGTAAGGGAAAAATACTTGGAAAAAGTTTTACCTTTAACAATTGCTGTGTTATCACAAATATCTGCCAGAAACACAAAAAAGAACGCTTCGCTCTCAATGCTTCTTGAGCAATATCGTGATTTAAAGTGACATCTTAGACAATCAAGTGCTTTCAAAATATTTTCACTCAGGGAAGGCTGGACCTTCCAAACAAGGAAAACTGAGCCCAGCTGTGAGAGTCGGGGTGCTCTCTCTGCAGCTCCTGGCGGGGCTGCAGCCACAGGAGAAAGAGCAGAAGGGGCAGCTTCACAACCACCAGCTCCCCACACTCAGCTGCAGCCCCGAGCTTCACCATCACCAGCTCCCCACACTCAGCTGCAGCCCCGAGCTTCACCATCACCAGCTCCCCACACTCAGCTGCAGCCCCGCCGAGCAGCCCCCCAGGGCTGAGTGTGGGAGACCCGAGGTGTGTACCTGGTGAACCTAGTGGTCACCAGCACAGGTAAACGCCCTTGCTGGTATCAAACATGACCTGACCCACTTCACCGGATCTCAGAACAGGGGTCCTGGAGGGCTCAGGGCTCCAGGCCTGCTGCCTCCCTGGCCCACTTGCACCCCCCAGCTCCCCCTGCTGGGCACTGGTTCTCCTTCCTCCTACCCCCATCCCTCCCCCAGCAGCTGTGCCCATTCCCTGAGCCCCTGGAAGCAGCCACCCACCACATCACTTCACTCTCCCCAGGCCTTCATTCTTTGTAGGACTTGAGCCTACCACCCATTCCTGAGCACTTTCTAGTGGGGAAATCTTCCTTCTGGGGTAGAAGGTGGCTGAGAGAGACAGCGTTGCCCTTTCTGTGGGCTCTGACATGTTCCACCCAACCCCTGACTTGGCTTTGGAGTTGTTTCCATGGTAACAGGGCCTGCTGGACACTACTCAGTCTATCTATTTATATCCTGTTATCAATAAAACACCAGAGTTTAGAAAAATGCTCTGCCAATATTTTGTCAATAAAGTTAGTTGAGCTATACCTCGTTCCTGGCTTCTATATTGGCGTCATAGGAAAGCAGCTTTGCTGCGAGTGATATATTCTGGCAAAAGACAGCGTGGTGGAGCGCGGTGTTGCCATTGGCACCCGTGAGGTTCGGGTCGGCGCCGTGCTCCAGCAGGAGAGTCGCGCACTCCTCCTCTTGGCATTCTACGGCCTGTCAGCGTTGTGCCAAGAAACAAGGGTGTGAGTTCTAGGAATTCAAAGGAAATAGCCCACAAATTCACCAGTTCCCTCTATTTCAACGAGATCAACTCATTGTTAGTCTCAGTGGTTAAATCACACCCATCTCATGTGGACACGGGTCGCTGCCCCATACCTTCATCAGCGCGGTCTTGTTTTCACTGTCACAGAGGTTAAGCCGGCATTTTCTCTCCAGGAGGAGAGCCACCACCGCTGGATGGCCATTGGCACAGGCCAAGTGGAGCGCAGTCCTACGAAAGCAAGACAAGTTCTTAGGAAAATGTAGTGTAACTGTTTCAAAACAAACAACTCTTGGTGTGATTGAAAACACTCAACAGCATGGTACTCCTATCCCTCTAAAACAAATATTTTGTTTTCTTCTGGAGAAAGAGCAGCATTTATTAGCTTTAGCTCCTCTTACACAGTAAGGAAAGAACAATCTACTTGAATAGAATGCGCAAGACCTCGAGATTCAGCTCAACTTGGGTTTGACTTTGACTTTCACTCTGTCACTTATGAGCTGTCACTCAATCTCTTTGTGCCTCAAGTTCCTCATCAACAAAATGGACAGAGAGTAGTAGTTATCTCACAGGACACAGCTGGGATGCTTAAATGAGATCCATGCACAGATAACAGCTGGTAATTGTTAGATTCGAATATCAAAGTTACTCCTATTGCTACTGTCTTACAAGGACAACATCTAAATGAAGTCAAAGGATATTACAACTCCTTTGCAGATATGTTTTGAGGATTAGAGACAACATTGTACTCTGATGATTCTAATATGCTCATTATCTCACATTTTAGCGTCTCTGACATTGGAATATAATTTATAAATCACAGGCTTTACAACTGTAAATTATAGCATTTTTGTTTGTTCATTTCTCGCTTTTCTGTTGGTCTAATTACCATGAGGGGTTTTCGTCTAAGTTTCTTTAGAGATGACGTATGTCATATGTTATTATATAATACAGGTCACAACACAGTGATCCACAACTGTGAACGGTTACACCGCATTTAAAGTGACTATAAAATATTAGCTATATTCCCCATGTTGGACAATATATCCTTGTAGCTTGCAGGATTTTAGTTCCCTCACCAGAGATCGAACCCTGGGCCCAGAGCAGTGAGTCTTAACCACTGGACGGCCAGGAAATTCCCAAGATTCCCTTGACTTCTGAAAAGGCTGAAAGTTGCCATAGGATACCAATCCTCACAAATAAATTGAAAGTGACAAATTATTTTCACCTGTGCCACATTCCTATGAGTGCCAGAAAGACAAGCCCTGTCTGCTCACCCGACTTCCCTACAGACAGCTTGCTCTACAGAGATTTTTAAATTTGGGGGGTTGCTAAATCAACTTTCAGATTTGTTTGTTTTTTTTTTTTTTTCTGGTGTGGAAACCCAGGAAACTCCAGAGTGTTTGCCTTTGAAATCATTCTTAGAAAAGTCTCTGGGGTGCGATATGTGTATACTTACAACTGATTTATGATGTTGTACAGCAGAAACCAAGACAACACTGTAAAGCAATTACCATCTAATTAAAAAGATATTAAGGTTAGTAACCAGTAGAACAAGAAAAAAAAGGTCATTGTCAGCACACAAAAAAAGTACCAATAGGAATTTCAGTTTTCTTCTGGTACTTTTCTCACCCTGTGTATTTCAAATGTTTGATCCATACTCCATCTGAAACTTTTTGGTGAGATAAAAATCTAGTTACTTTTCTCTTAATAGTTACCAGGTTATTTCTCTACCATCTACACATAATTTATCTTTACTAATAGAAATCGTCATCAAGCAAATTTTGATAATCTAAAAGGGCAAATCTTTGCCTACTATACAAAACTTCCGATTTCATCACAATTAAAGACAGCATGTGTAACGCAAAATCTTTAAAACCACGATATGTTTATTTGGTTTAAATATGGAAAGACCATATATCCTAAGAAAACGTCTTCCTATTCAAGAACACATTCAGCTTCCTACTTCAAAGCTGTCTTCTAAGGTCCTTTAGCAAGGAATATATACACATAAATGTACAGTGATATAAAATGGATATTGCATTGTATCTGAAGAATTTTTAACCCAGAAGCTGACCTGTCATGGGGATTATTTTTCTCACTATGCAGTTTTCTGGAATATATAACATTATGGTATAAAAATGTGTACTTTAAGATGCCAACAACCTCAAAAGTCTGCCCACTGCCAATATCCACAATGGACGATCCATGGGAAGAAGAGTTTTCATAAATCACATGAGAAAAACAATGTGAAAGCCAGGGAGTTCCAGAAGATTTCTTGAGGGCTATAGAACTTGAGAGCTGTTACTCATGAGTACACCATGTTAACGATGCATAACAACAAATGAAAAGGAGGAGAAAGAAGAGGAAAAAAAGATGCTATTCACGTTTTTTTTTACATTCGTGATGTGCTTAACACAGTACCCGACACAGACTAAGATTTTAAGAAGCTAATTCATTGAGCATGGTGGTGCTTTAGTCACTAAGTCGTGTCCGACTCTTGCAACCTCATGGACTGTAACCACCAGACTCCTCTGTTCATGGGATCTCCTGGTCAAGAATACTGGAGTGGATTGCAATTCCCTTCTCCAGGGGATCTTTCCGACCCAGGAATTGAACCCATGTCTCCTACATTGCAGGTGAATTCTTTACCGACTGAGCTACAGGAGATAGGATCATTCTGGAATTCTATTAACAGTAAGCTAAAGAAAATAGAGCAGAAAGCCTCTTCATCACAAGAGGCAGAATGGTGTAGGGGTTAAAGACACGGGCTTTGGACCTATGGGCTTACATCCCAGTCCTACCACTTCAGCCTTTCAACCTTGAACAGACGACCTGAACTTTCAAACCCTCAGTTTCACCATTGTTGAAATGGGGCAATGGTCTCCATCTCTGAGGCTGCTGAGGACTCATACTTGTGTCATTTGCCCGGGGCCTGGTACCTAGCCTCCTTGAATGTGAGTGGCTTTCACTGTCATGGAGACAGAGCAGTAGCACTGACTGCATCCTACTGGATGCCAAGCACACAGTGGGTCTCCTTTTATAGCAGCCAAGCTGAGGCTGAGGGGTAGCAGGCACAGGGTAACATGGATAGAGGTCACTGCCTACAGGACAGCTTATGGGCTCTAAGGTGACACCCCCGAGGCCGAGGCCCCATCACTGAACTGGCTGTGTAGAATTAGGCAGTCACTTCACTTCTCTGGACCTTTGTGTCCTACTCTGTCACTGCCCAAGCTGTGTGGAGTATGAAATGAGACACCACACATAAAATACTTAGCCCAGGGCCTAAGGATGGTGGTGATGGTCATGCTTTTCCCTGTTGCCCTTACCACAACTCTTCCTACCCCTTCTCACCATGTTCTGCCCAGCGCTTTAGTCCTGGGGCCGCTGCTGTGGAGCATCTGGGCAAATTTGCTTTCCCTTCTCCAAGTCCTGGGCTCAGTTCTGGGCTCAATGCCAGTCTGTACCAGCCTCAAGACACTGCCCATTGCAGCATTCCCTCACATCTCTGTTGCTTCAGGTCTCAGTTCACAATCAGAGATTCCTTCCATATACCCATGTTACCCACTTTACCGTAGGGAAATGGGCCCAGAGAGGGCACAGTTCTCCCTTAGAGACACACAGCAGAGTGCATTCCTGGATGGGTTGTGAAACTGAGGTCTTTCACTGTCTCTTCTGGGAAGCCTGGATGTGGATCCCACAGTGCACTGCTGGGCCAGGGCCAGGTCAGCACCATTTACAGTAAATACCAGGCATACCACATCTGCCAGTCCACCCCTCATTACCCACACACTGCCGCTCTTCACTAGATTCCCTCTCCAATGGGCGTTATGCAGGGCTTGGGGGTCACAGAGTACACAATAGGACAGTCACACATTATCAAGCCTTCAAGGAGGCCAGGCCCACCCCCACCCCTTCACACAGGACCCTTTCTTTGGGACCCCATCCTCAATTCCACCGCTCTTCTGCCGTTGTTAAAGCCCCTCCCCGTAATTCAAGCCCGTCCATAGACTATGGGTCCCTTGCGCGCCTCCACCTATACACTCTAGCCACACCTCTTTCCCCTCCGTGGCCGCTCCTCTCCAGCCACTGTCCTCTATCTGGTCACGCTCCAACCCCTAACCCCGCCTCCAGGCTGACCACGCCCCCTTGACAAACAGCCCCGCCCTCACCATCAGGCCCGCCTCTCAGTTGCAACTCAGGTTCCCTCTGGCCTCCCCATCCCGTCCCTCCTCTCTGATACCGCCCCTCGCCCCGCCTCTCCCGACTGCGGCCTTAGGGGCTCCCCCAGGCCAGTTAACCGGGAGACCCACTGAACTCTTCCGTGGGTCTCAGCCAGCCGCCCTCGCGTTCACTTAAAGGGGAGATGCCGGCGAGGGTGGGCCCACACGACCGGCTTGAGCCCCGCCTGGGCGCCTGTGCCTGCTATTCATGTTTTATTTAAGTTCTGTGATTACTGACATTCAGTTAAATAACTTTAAAACGGCCAGTAAAGTGCTCTATAAGGGGAATTATAAGCGGGTCCGAAACCAGCTAAGGCTTTTGCAGCCTATCAAGTCTGTGGGGCGCTGGATCCCAGGAAGGTGTCCAACAGCCTTGGAGGGGAGACTCACAGGAGGGACCCCTGCCAGGCCCTTCCTCCCTGCTTACCTGTTCATCTTGTCCTTGTCATTCAGGCCACTCTTCCCGAGCAACAGGACCTGCTGCACTTTAGCTACGTTGCCTACGCTGGCAGCTCTGTGGATCTTTCCGAGGTCCTTGTCTCGGATGCGGTACCCGGGCTGGAAGTTGATTCTATGACTGCCGTCTCTCCCCGGGCTGATGGAGGAGCCGAAGGGCGAGCTGCCCTTCTTACTCCTGAAGCCAAAAGTCTTCTTCATCACAGAGCCTACAGACTCCAAACACACCTCACCTCCCCCTCGGCTCTTCACAGGCCCCTAAACCCAACAGGAGCACTAGAGGTAAGCCAGAGCCGGCCCGCCACAACCTCCCAGCTGGGAAGCTCAACGGTTCAGAATCTTACATCCCAGAATGATCGTTGCTAAGCAACGATCGTTGCTAAGCAACACGTTGCTAAGCAATGTGTTCACCTCTAAACACATTGCCTGTGTGCCAGAATGCCCAGGGTGCACGTGCAAGAACTGGAAGTGCATTATTTGAAAGAAACAAATATTATCAATAAAGCCTACCTAAGGTAAGAGGAAATGAGAGGAAACTGAAATAAACACAGAAAGGAAAGCGACATTACAACAGATACCTCAGAAGTAAAGAAGCATAATCATGAGGGACTATTATTATTGATGAACAATTACAAACTGGAAAACTTAGAAGAAATAGATAAATTCTGAGAAACATACATGCTGTCGAGACTAAAACAAGAAAAAATACAAAAGTAGAAAAACTCAAAACTCCAGTAATAAATGAGGAGATTCAAATATTAATTAAAAAAAAAAACTCCCCAAAGTTAAAAGTTTACGATCAAACGGATTCAAAGCTCAATTCTACCAACATTTAAGTAAGAACTAAAAGTAAGACTATGCATAAAAACACTTGATAAAATTCAAAATCCATTTATGGTAAAAAAATTTTCAATAAAATAGAAATTTACTCAATACAATAAAGGCCATTTATAAAAAGCATGAAAAGTGAAAGTGATGGTCACTCAGTCGTATCTGACTCTTTGCTATGCCATGGATTATACAGTCCAGGGAATTCTCTAGGCCAGAATACTGGAGTAGGTAGCCTTTCCCTTCACCAGGGGACCTTCCCAATCCAGAGATAGAACCTAGGTCTCTCGCAATGCACGCAGATTCTTTACTAGCTAAGCACCAAGGAATCCCAAGAATACTGGAGTGGGTAGCTGATCCCTTCTCCAGTGGATCTTCCTGACCCAGGAATCAAACCAGGGTCTCCTGCATTGCATGTGGATTCTTTACCAACTGAGCTAACAGGGTATCTAGTCTTGCTTGGGAAAACAGCGTCTGACAGTAGGAAAAGCAGGGACCAAGAGGCTTTGAACAAGATGGCTGCCATCTTTAAAGACAAAGAAGCCCTCTGTCCTGTGACGGATTCACGCTGATGTTTGGCAGAAACTAACATAATACTGTAAAGCAATTATCCTTCACTTCAAAATATATCAAAAAAAAAAAAAACCCTCTCCCTCAACTATGCTGCCCCCTTCCCCTGCAGCCTGAACGGTGCTCAACCCAGAACCAAACACCCTGAAGGAGCTGCCCAGCCCCACGCTCTCCTCCTCGCCGCAGCCTAGATTCTGCTCCCTCACTCTGTGGAACTGTTCTCCTCTCTGCCACGGACTCGAGAGGAGATGAAATCAAACGGCTCGCCTACAGTGAAGGGGGAGAGCCCTCAGCACTTCAGGTCCCGGGTGCCAGATGGTAAGGTTCAGAGAAAGCTGCCAGGGACATTACCAGGGTACAAACGTCACGTGGTGAGGCCACGAGCTGGACCCTCACTGGAGGGAAAAAGAGCGCAAGACCCTGAGTCACGGGTCTGTCCCCACAGGTGGGGAGGGGGCGGGTTGGCGTGCATGCGGTCACGGGCTGTGGTCACTTCCCCACGGTGAGGGGACTCCTGCCCTGAGTCTGTGCGGCGGACACGGCGCTGTGATTAAATGTAACCTGGGTGTGGAGAACAGCTGGAGCGCATGTTCAACCTGCCTCAGCCTGGCTCCCAGGAAAGAGCAATGAGTGTTTTTCTCTTCCCAGCTAGTGGCTAAGGCTGGGAAGAAGCAGGGAACATGCATTGGCTCAAGAGCACATTCTGATCCAAACTCACAGTGTAATGTAAACCTATCATTTCTGATCCCGCAGGATAGGCAACACTTTAGTCGCTCAGCCATGTCCAAGTCTCTGAGAACCCATGAATCGCAGCACGCCAGGCCTCCCTGTCCATCACCAACTCCCAGAGTTTACTCAAACTCATGTCCATTGAGTCGGCGATGCCATCCAACCATCTCATCCTCTGTCATCCCCTCCTCCTCCTGCCCCCAATCCCTCCCAGCATCAGGGTCTTTTTCAAAGAGTCAACTCTTCACATGAGGTGGCCGAAGTACTGGAGTTTCAGCTTCAGCATCAGTCCTTCCAAGAAACCCCCAGGACTGACCGCCTTTAGGATGAACTGGTTGGATCTCCTTGCAGTCCAAGGGACTCTCAAGAGTCTACTCCAACACCACAGTTCAAAACCATCAATTCTTTGGCGCTCAGCTTTCTTCACAGTCCAACTTCACAGTCCAACATCCATACATGACCACTGGAAAAGCCATAGCCTTGACTAGCTGGACCTCTGTTGGCAAAGTAATGTCTCTGATTTTAATATGCTATCTATGTTGATCATAACTTTCCTTCCAAGCAGTGAATGTCATTTAATTTCATGGCTGCAGTCACCATCTGCAGTGATTTTGGAACCCAGTAAAATAAAGTCAGCCACTGTTTCCACTGTTTCCCCATCTATTTCCCATGAAGTGATGGGACAAGATGCCATTACCTTAGTTTTCTGAATGTTGAGCTTTAAGCCAACTTTTTCATTCTTCTCTTTCACTTTCATCAACAGGCTTTTTAGTTCCTCTTCACTTTCTGCCATAAGGGTGGTGTCATCTGCATATCTGAGGTTATTGATATTTCTCCCGGCATTCCAGCTTGTGCTTCTTCCAGCCCAGCGTTTCTCATGATGTACTCTGCATATACGTTAAATAAGCAGGGTGACAATATACAGCCTTGACGTACTCCTTTTCCTGTCTGGAACCAGTCTGTTGGTACATATCCAGTTCTAACTATTGCTTCCTGACCTGCATATAGGTTTCTCACGAGGCAGGGCAGATGGTCTGCTATTCCCGTCTCTTTCAGAATTTCCACAGTTGATTGTGATCCACACAGTCAAAGGCTTTGGCATAGTCAATAAAGCAGAAATAGATGTTTTTCTGGAACTCTTGCTTTTTCTATGAGCCAGCAGATGTTCGCAACTTGATCTTTGGTTCCTCTGCCTTTTCCAAAACTAGTTTGAACATCTGGAAGTTCACAGTTCACGTATTGCTGAAGCCCGGCTTTGAGAATTTTGAGCGTTACTTTACTAGTGTGTGAGATGAGTGCAATTGTGTAGTAGTTTGAACATTCTCTGGCATTGCCTTGCTTGGGGACCTTTTCCAGTCCTGTGGCCACTGCTGAGTCTTCCAAATTTGCGCGCATATTGGGTGCAGCACTTTCACAGCATCATCTTTCAGGATTTGAAATAGCTCAACTGGAATTCCATCACCTCCACTAGCTTTGTTCATAGTGATGCTTTCTAAGGCCCACCTGACTTCACACTCCAGGATGTCTGGCTCTAGGTGAGAGATCACACCATCGTGATTATCTGGGTCGTGAAGATCTTTTTTGTACAGTCCTTCTGTGTATTCTTGCCACCTCTTCTTAATATCTTCTGCTTCTGTTCGGACCATACCATTTATCGAATCCATCTTTGCATGAAATGTTCCCTTGGTATCTCTAATTTTCTTGAAGAGATCTCAAGTCTTTTCCATTCTGTTGTTTTCCTCTATTTCTTTGCATTGATAGCTGAGGAAAGCTTTCTTATCTCTCCTTGCTATTCTTTAGAACTCCGCATTCAAATGCGAATATCTTTCCTTTTCTCCTTTGCTTTTCACTTCTCTTCTTTTCACAGCTATTTGTAAGGCCTCCTCAGACAGCCATTTTGCTTTTTTGCATTTCTTTCCTATGGGGATGGTCTTGATCCCTGTCTCCTGTACAATGTCATGAACCTCCATCCATAGTTCATCAGGCACTCTGTCTATCAGACCAAGTCCCTTAAATCTATTTCTCACTTCCACTGTATAATCCTAAGAAATATGATTTAGATCATACCTGAATGGTCTAGTGCTTTTCCCAACTTTCTTCAATTTAAGTCTGAATTTGGCAATAAGGAGTTCATGATCTGACCCACAGTCAGCTCCCGGTCTTGTGTTTGCTGACTAACAGGAGCTACCTCAAGTCTGAGGTCAGGGAAGGCGACTGAGAGGAGAAACCCCACATCCAAGGAGCGGCAGCTGCGTCGGCACAGAAGGGCCGAGACGAGCTACTCCATGTTCAAGGTCAGGAGGGGCAGCCATGAGGAGATACTCCTCGTCCAAGGTAAGGAGCAGCGGCTGCACTTTGTTGGAGCAGCCATGAAGAGATACCGCACGTCCAAGGTACAAAAAACCCAAGTAAGACAATAGGTATTGTGAGAGGGCATCAGAGGGCCAACACACTGAAACCATAATCACAGAAAACTAGCCAATTTGATCACATGGACCACAGCCTTGTCTAACTCAATAAAACTAAGCCATGCCACATGGGGCCTCCCAAGACAGACGGGTCATGGTGGAGAGGTCTGACAGAATGTGGTCTACTGGAGAAGGGAATGGCAAACCACTTCAGTATTCTTGCCTTGAGAACCCCATGAACAGTATGAAAAGGCAAAATGATAGGATACTGAAAGAGGAACTCCCCAGGTCAGTAGGTGCCCAATATGCTACTGGAGATCAATGGAGAAATAACTCCAGAAAGAATGAAGGGATGGAGCCAAAGCAAAAACAATACCCAGGTGAGGATGTGACCGAATAGAAGCAAGGTCCGATGCTGCAAAGAGCAATATTGCATAGGATAATTCATTAGGTCCATGAATCAAGGCAAATTGGAAGTGGTCAAATAGGAGATGGCAAGAGTGAATGTTGACATTCTAGGAATCAGCAAACCAAAATGGACAGGAATGGGTGAATTTAACTCAGATGACCATTATATCTACTACTGTGGGCAGGAATCCCTTACAAGAAATGGAGTAGACATCATGGTCAACAAAAGAGTCCCAAATGCAGGACTTGGATGCAGTCTCAAAAATGACAGAATGATCTCTGTTCGTTTCCAAGGCAAACCATTCATACCATGGTAATCCAAGCCTATGCCCCAACCTGTAATGCTGAAGAAGCTGAATTTGAATGGTTCTATGAAGACCTACAAGACCTTTTAGAACTAACACCCAAAAAAGTTGTCCTTTTCATTCTAGGGGACTGGAATGCAAAAGTAGGAAGTCAAGAGACACCTGGAGTAACAGGCAAATTTGGCCTTGGAGTATAGAATGAAGCAGGGCAAAAGCTAATAGAGTTTTGCCAAGAGAACACACTGGTCATAGCAAACACCCTCTTCCACCAACACAAGAGAAGACGCTACACATGGACATCACCAGATGGTCAACACTGAAATCAGAGGACAGGCAACAGCCAACCTGAAAGGTGGTGAAATTGGCCCAGGTCTGAACCTGGGTGTGTGCGGGGCGGAGAGAGAGGATTCTTTATCATGGGCAGGGATGGGCCCTGGGGCTGTCTTCAGCCTGTGAATGAGGCTGAGGAATGGGAGAATAATTTCTCCAGGACCCAGGCAAGTGCAGCCTGCAGCTCCAAGCAGTGCTTGGGCTGCTGTGTCCACACCTGCTCCCTGGTTAATTTCTGAAGCTGTCAGAGCACAAGAAATCTGTCTAAAGGAAGGTGGGCTGCTGGCGTTCAGATGCTTAAATAAACCACATCTGTAGGAGTGCAGAACCCAAAGGCCATGTCTGGGCCCTCAGCATTGAGAAGAGAAATCGTAGTAGTATGTGGATAAGGCAAAGCTCGGGATGCTGGAATCCTTTTGAATTATTACTCTGGCTCTGCCTCAAAATGAGCCTCATATATTTCAACCAATTTATTTTCTCCATTTGTCTATGGATCCATGTATCTATCTCCTGTCTACTGTGATCTCAGCCTGCAAATTAGACTGTTTGCCTGGGGAGGAAGAGGGATAGGTCACACCCAGCAAGGCTGTTCCAGCACTGATCTGGCACTAATATCAGCTAACCCCCACAGTGATAAAGAAAAACCAAGGGCTGCAGCAGAAAGAGTTAGATTTTGGTGGCAGGCAGGTTGCGCGTGTGCAAATCCCAGCTCAAATATCAAGTTTAAACCCTCAGCCTCAATTGACTCATCCCAGCATCACTTTATGAAGCTGTGGGTGTTGGAGGTTATCAGGCAGAGTAAAGGGGCATTTTGTTAAGTGTACACGTGGCAGCGATCACTACTCTTATTAATTTGTACATTATCACTGTTTCTGCAGAATCAGGGACGTGCCGTCACTAGGTGGAACGCTAGTTTAGTAAGGGTGGACATTAGGTATAATCAAGGTAAGGCTGGGGAGGAGGGAGGGGTCCAGCTGCTCTGGAGAGTGGGCAGGAGGCCAGGAGGCAGTGGGCCTGGGACAGGTGGGCACCAGGCCCCAGACCCCAGGATGGTGAGTAGAGGAAGGCTAATGATGAAGGGTCTCGACTGAAGAGGAGCAGGACTCAGGCCTAAACATTTCTGCCTGGACAAGACAAAGTACCAGTGGACCAGGGCCAAGGAATGTGCTGTTGGGGAGGGGACAGAGGGGAACCCATCTCCTGGTTCCTCCAGCAGAAGCTGAGCAGCTGCTCCCCTCAGGGAATGTCAAGTAGCCTCACCAAAGCCATCTGACAGTAAGTGATGGATCCAAGGTGGAAAACTCAATCGTCTTTCCTACTGTATAGCATGGGCCACTCTGCTCAATGGTATGTGGCAACCTTGGAAGGAAAGGGAGTTTGGAATGAACACTGGAGTATGTATATCTTTTTGAATTAGTTTCCTCCAGATATATGCCCCAGAGTGGGACTTCTGGATCATACAGTAGTTCTATTATATTTTCATCTTTTTAAGGAACTTCCACACTGTCCTCCATAGTGGCTGTACCAATTTACAGTTTTACCAGTAATGTAGGATGGTTTCCTTTTCTCTATATCCTCTCCAGCTTTTATTATTTGTAGACTTTTGGATGATGGCCATTCTGACCAGTGTGATGTGATACCTCATTGCTGGTCTGTCATGCATTTCTCTGATAATTTGTGATGCTGAACATCATTTCATGTGGCTACTGGCAATCTGTATGTATTCTTTGGAGAACTGTCTATTACAGTCTTCTGTCCATTTCTATTTTGTATTTTTATTTATTTGTTTTGCCCATTTTTAAATTGGGTTTCTGGTTATTTTAATTTTCTTGACATAGAGTTACATGAGCTATTTGTATATTTTGGAGATTAATCCCTTGTCAGTTGCTTCCTTTGCAAATATTTTTTCCCTCTCTGTTAGCTTTTTGTTTGGTTTATTGTTTCCTTTGGTGTGCAGAAGCTTTTAAGTATAACTGAGTCGCATGTGTTTATTTTTGCTTTTATTTTCGGTACTCTAAGACATGGATCAAAAAGGATATTTCTGCAATTTATGTCAGAGTGCTTTCTTTTGGCTGTGCCATGCGACTTGTGGATCTTAGTTCCCTGACCAGGGATCGAACTCAGGCCCACAGCAGTGAAAGTGCCAAGTCTTAACCCTTGGACTGCCAGAGAATTCCCTCAAAGAGTGTTCAGCCTATGTTTTCCTCTAAAAGTTTCCACGTAGGTCTTTCATGCATTTCAAGTATACTTTTGTCTATGGTATCAGAGAATGTTCTAATTTCATTCTTTTACGGAGCTGTCCAGATTTCCAAGCATCACTTATTGAAGAGGGTTTTCCGCACTGTCCATCCTTGCCTCTTTGTCATAGGTTAAGCAACCATATGTGCATGGAGAGAAGAGTTCACATTATGTTGTTGAGTCCTCCTACCCCAGATCTGAGCTTTCCATCTCTTCCAGCAGTTTAAGGTTTTTCTCATTCACGCACTTACAGTAAATGTGCAGACAGATGGAGGGAGGGGGCGTGCAGCAGCTTCAGGAGAGCGGTTGCCACCAGGAAGAGGAAAGAGGTTGGCTGCAGCAGAACAGGGACTAGGCTTCTGTCCAAGATGTTGTAACAATGTTCTTAACACATCTGCATGTTTATGTAATACATATGAATGTTTCCTATAGAACTATTTTTCTATAACAAGAATGCTCTCTGCCCACAGTTACTTCCTCGCTAAAACCCGCGTCTTCAGGCTCCAGCTGAAGAGTCTCTTCCTCGGAGAGAATTTCCCGGATTTCTCCATCTACCAATATTTTGAGTGCATGACACTCTCTCCAAGTGTGGTGTTTTCCTTCACGGCACGTACTCTGACCCGCATTACCTGCATTGAACATCTGCCTTCTGCATGACACTGTTGGTGGCCACGGGGGCAAACCTCTTGATTCCGCTGTTTACAACGGAAACACCAGAGCCCTTTATCAGCTCATAACTGCTGAGTGCATATCTGTTGCAGGAACAAATGAAGGACTTGGGAACCTGAGTGCAGGACTTTCCATTTCCCTTACATTTACTGCAGATCTCTTGCACATCAGCTCCTCGTTCATCAGCATCTATCCTTAAACAGTCACTGCAAAGTGTTCCTACTGTTCTGTGTCCTCCACACACCCTAACAGCACGCTACTGATTTCTACGCCCAACTAACTGATGAAAACACTACCGAACAAGGCCAGGGACGAAAGCTCAAGTTGCAGACATACTTCTCTCCAGGATGAGCTCTCAATAACTCAGTTTTCCTCCAGCAGTCAGTAGTCTTGTATCTTATTCTTCACCCAACCACAGGTGCTCTGAAGTCTGTCATTCAGCTCAAATCTCCTCTGTGCCCACTCCCATGCTTGGCTCTGAACAGTCTGCAACTCCAGAGCCCTCTAACCTACCAAGCTGTAGTGTTCTGCAGCAGGAGTTCCCAGCCCACTTCACTCAAGGTTTCGGAAGTCACTGCTACTCCTGCTAAATTTGCAAACTGCCTGTTCTCCCTTTAAACCCACTAAGGCCTCACCTGAGGAAAACAAGCAGCGGAAACAATACACTTCACTCATTAGGTCTCTTACTTGCTCTTGTGTCATCTCTCTTGGATCCACCCTAATTCCGCTCAAGTCATACCAGTCAAACGAGAAGTATTTATTGAACACCTACCATGTGCCAAGCACTATTTGGTCCCTGGAGACATAACAATCATTAACACAAATCCTTCTACTTCTGTATAGCTAGGGTATGATCAGGCTCACAGAGAATTTAAAAAAAAAGAAAACATATCCAAAAACTAATGTTAAGATGATCTGACATCAATATCCTATTTCTTAAACTGTTTTAGAATATCAGCTTACCAACTTACACATCAGGTAGGTTTTGCTCATATAAAACTTTCATCTCCTCCAGAACTTGCCTCAGTCCATCCTCCTGGAACATATAAAATTACACTCCTTAATTCCCCCACCAAGTTTGTAGCAACACTCTATGCTTATGTACTTTATGAAAAACCAATAGTCCTTCCACACCTACTAACATGGCTATAATGACAAGTGTTGCAGAGGATGGGGAGAAACTGGAACCCTTGTCCAATGCAGGTAGGAATGTAAAATGGTACAGCCCTGTAGAAAAAGTCTTGTGGGTCCACAAAAAGTCAAATTTCGAATTCCCACATTATCCAGCAATTCCTCTTCTAGGTATACACTCAAGAGAACTGAACACCTATGTTCATACAAAGTATGTCTATTCAACGGAATATTGCTCAGTCCAAAAAAATAAAAAAAAAAGTGCTGATACATACAACAACATGAACTTTGAAAACACTGATTAGTGAAATAAGCCAGACACAAAAGGACAAATATGGTATGATGCAACATTCTGAAATGTCTAGAATAGGCAAACTCATAGAAACAAAGTAGATTAGAGGCTACCAGGCTGAGGGGGTAGAAGAGTGGGTAGTTACTGCTTAAAAGCTATAGCGTTCATTTGGGGTTATGAGAAAGCTTTGGAAATAGAGGTGATGGTTGCACAACAATGTGAATATAATTAATGCCACTGAAGTGGACACAGAAGAATGGTTAGAAATGGCAACATTTAAGTTTTGCATTGTTAACCACATTTAAAAACAATAAAAATGAATGACTTACTAATAAAATACACAATCAACACAGTCACTGAGGATAATCTTAAAGACACCATACTGAGAAGTCAGACAGAAAGTAGTACACACTGTATGCTTTTAACTGGCCCTGTACAGAAAAGTTTGCAATTGCTGGCATGCTGACTCCAGAAATACAGTAAAAAAGACAAATATAATCTGTAGGGGAAAGAAAATCCTTGGCTGCCTCAGGCTGCAGGTGGGAGGTAGCCAGTGCCACAAAAGAGAAAAGAGAATCCTTGGGATGGCAGACATCTTGGTTGGGTTGCTGGTTACAAGGACTGTATACATTTGTCAAAACTCTAGTAAAATGTGTACTGTGTTGTACATAAATCATACCTCAATAAAACTAATGACAAAAAGCCAATAGTCTACAGACGTAATAACACATGACAAAAGCAGGTAAAATACTCATTTATTGGAAAAGGATCTTAAAAGGTTACTACCCACCACCCCCCCAAAAAAACCCTACACACTGCTAGGATAGAAAACAGAAAGGTCAAAGGAGTTTTTCTGCTATCTACTTTGGCAAATTTCTAAAAAAACTTCCCTTGGAAGGATAAAAACATGAGAATTATAAAATTCATAAATGCTACACAATGTCTGTGAACAAGCAACACCTACACCTGAAACACTGTAAATAAACTATATTTCAATTAAAAATTTTACCAAAAAAAACACCCAATAATGCTGTAACAATGACAACCAAAAGAAAAAAAAAAAATCTCGAAACAAAACAACGATAAGCAACCCATTTACTGTTAGAGCCAAAATAAAAGCATTAGCAAAAAAAAAATGCTTTAGCACTACGGGTATAACTACAAAATTACACTATTTAATGCAGCTTCAATGTAAGAAATGATTTCTAATGAAAAATGAAAGCTTGCCTTCTACCGACTCTTTCATCAACTGGTTAAAAAGATATCATGGAAAAGTCTGCTTTCCTAGAATTCAATTCAATATTCCTTCTCCCACAAATATTATTTTAAGGGACAGCTGAAACTCTTGCACGATTAGATCAGCAGGTATACAAAAGACAAGTATGAAATAAACTTGTAAAGATACAACCGAGTTTCCAGATCTAAATTTTTATTTATTTTTTTAAGATTGAAACTGTTAAAATTCACACTGGGAATTGCATCATTTTGTGCTCCCACCACCAGCTGCAAGCCCCTGGGAACTCAAGATAGTTTTCCTAAAGACTCAAATGGTTATCAGTTCTGCAGATACAAAGGGCATCATTCCAATCTGCCAAACACAGCACCTAACCATGAGGGATTCTGGAATGAAAAAGGCAGAGTCCTTGCTCTCAACCAGCTACCATCTGCCACGGAGGCATGATTCTCGAAAGCATGTGTGGGTCCAGGGTGTGAGGGGTGGATCAGATCAAGACCAATTCTTAGTCTAACCCAGCTCAGCTGTCCCAGTGGCCAGCCCCCAAAGGCAGCCAGGACTGCAGGAAAAGGTGCACCGACGCCCTCTAAGACCCAGAAAAGCCAGTGATTTTACACTTGTAAGTTCACCCCTGATTCCCCTCCTCCTCCCTGCCACTTCCCAAAGTGGGAAACCAACACTTCAAGTCTGAGCCAAACAGACAGTTGGACTCACAGGCTGAAAAGCCAGCACCTGTGGGCAGTGTCTGCGCCTTTGCGCTCCTTTCTCCCCGTGTGATCTAGTCTTCCCACCCTAGTGGGGACTTATTGGAAAGCCTCCACCCCTCTCAAACATCTGGCTTAGAATTCCACATTCAAAAACTAAGATCATGGTATCTGGTCCTATCGCTTCATGGCAAATAGATGGGGAAAAAATGAAAACAGTGGCAGAATTTATTTTCTTGGGCTCCTAAATCATTGCAGATGGTGACAGCAGCGATGAAATTTAAAGACCCTGGCTCCTTGGAAGAAAAGCTATGACAAGCCTAGAGAGGGCTTTAAAAAGCAGAGATACCACTTTGCAGACAAAAGTCCCTATAATCAAAGCTATGGTTTCTCCAGGAGTCATGTACGGATATGAGAGTTGGACCATAAAGAAGGCTGAGCACCGAAGAATTGATGCTTTTGAACTGTAGAGTTAGAGAAGTCTCTGGAGAGTCCCTTGGACAGCAAGGAAATCAATCCAGTCAATCCTAAAGGAAAGCAACCCTGAATATTCCTTGGAAGGACCGATGCTGATGCTGAAGCTCCAATACTTTGGCCACCTGATGTAAAGACCTGACTCATTGGAAAAGACCCTGATGCTGGGAAAGATTCAGGATATGACCAAGGAGAAGGGGGCTACAGAGGGTGAGATGGTTGGATGACATCACTGACCCAATGGACATGAATTTGAGCAAACTCAGAGGGACAGGGAAGAACAGGGAAGCCTGGTGTCGTGCCTCAATACATGCGGCCATAAAGACTGGGGCATGACTTAGGGACTGAACAATAAGCCCTCTGAGTTCTAGGGCTCCAGGGAACCTCCCACTGTGGTCTCCTAACTTTTTAGATAAGGTAACTGCCTGAAGTTGCAAGAATAACAGACTGCAACCGAAGAAAACTGTTCAAGTTGGGGCTCTGCTTCCAACAGCTGCAAGTTCAGACAAGCCCTTTAACTTGATGCGTAATTCCAGTGGCTCAGCTTCCCCATCTGTTAAATGGCCCAAGGGTCAGACTAAGTGCTCTTGGATGTTCAAAACAAGACTCACCTTACCCAAAGGCTCTTCCTGCTGACTGCCAGATGTTTCCTCTGCTACCTGAGAAAAGCCTCCAGAGACGCGGTCCCTCCCCTCCCCTGCTACTCCTCTCACCTCCACCCCTGTCCTTGTACCTACTGTAAGGTACAGTTCCGGCGAGGCAGAAAAGGAAAGACGACCTCAACAGAAGTAGGTTACCTTTATTCAGGCAAGGAGGGGCGACAGTCGGCCTAACGACCAGGCTGAGCGCCGAAAGGGATCAAGGAGGCTTCATACTTATAGGGAGGTTTGTGGAAGCGATAAGGGAAACGTCAATCAGGCGGGATATTTTGAGTATTCTTTTGTTGAGATGACACTTGTAGTTGGGCAGGGGGTGATAAGTCTTCTGGGCGGGTGTAGGGGGTGGTAGGTTTCCGGACAGGGGGTGATAAGTCCCAGATAGATGCAGCTGGCCTGGAGCATCCGGATGGAACTAAAGTTATGCTTTGTTTTCTCCAAAGTTAGATGATTCAGCAAGGGGCCTTTGAGACTGTTGTTCTCTTTTCTAGGCCCAAAAGACTCCTTCACCTACAAGACCTGTCGTCTCAGGACACGGTGTTGAGCGACCTCCGACCGGGCTGCTGACCACATCCATCTCTCCTGCTGTCTATTCTAACCCACCAAGAACCAGCCTTTCTTCTATCCAATCCATTCCCCAAAGTGCTACGTGGTGGTTTAGTCCCTAAATCGTGTCCCACTCTGGCAAGCCCATGGACTGTAGAGCACCAGGCACCTCTGTCCATGGGATTCTCCAGGCAGGAATACTGGAGTGCGTTGCCATTTCCTTTTCCAGAGGAGCTTCCCAACCAAAGAATCGAACCCGGGTCTCCTGCACTGCAGGCAGATTCTTTACCCACTGAGCTATGAGGGAAGCCCCATCATCAGTGGGGAAGCACCTTAATTAGTGAAGCGAAAGTCGCTCACTCTGACTCTTTGCAAAGTCTGACTCTTTGGGACAGTCCATGCCAGAATAGTGGAGTGAGTAGCCTTTCCCTTCTCCAGGGGATCTTCCCAACCCAGGGGTTGAATCCAGGTCTCCCACATTGCAGGCAGATTCTGGACCAGATGAGCCATAAGAGCTGCGACAGCTATCTAGACACAGAGTAATCCCATGGCTTCTCTGAAATGCCTTGTGTAAGAGCGAACCTCAGGCTCCAGAGCCCCCTTGCTGCCCGCCCTTCCCAGGCGGGGAGGGGAGGGTGTTTGCATGGTCCGCTCCCCGGTGGGGCTACCCTCACAGCAGCCCTCAGGGCTCGGCCCTAACTCCGAGCTACCCTGTCCCCACCTCCTTGGTGTAACTCTCACCTGAGCTCCAGGATCCCATCTCCTGGTCTCTCCGCGCGTCACCGGGGCGAGACGCCCACCGGAGCCGGCGCGCACAGAGGCTTCGAGGACGGCGGGCCGCTGGGGGCGCAGAGGCAGTGGCGGCGACGCCCGCGCGCGCGGGAAGCTGCCGAAACCGACCTGCCCACAGCCACGGAGTGGAGCCACAGGCACACCCGCCATCCCGCTCGCGGCTGCGCAGCCCCAGAGCAGCGGCCCGGGAGGCGCCCGCTCGCCTCTGCCCTCACGGCGCCCCGCCTCAGGCAGCGTTCCCTCGGCCGCGCGGGGCGGCTCCAGGGCCGGCTCCATGGTCGGCTCCATGGCCTTCTCGCAGACCCTGGCGCAGGCGCCAGGCGGGGAACTTAGGCTGGGCCTCTGAGAGCTCGGCGGCGCGCGGGGGGCGTGTGAGCGGCGAGCACGCTCGCCGATCCTGGGGGCGGGGGTTGTCTGGGCGGCAAGCGGGGAGTGCGCCTGCGCGGGGGGCGTGCGGCCGGGGAGCGCGTGCTGGCGTCGGGGGTCGTGAGAGCGGAGAGCGCTGCCCGGCGCACTGCGGCGAGGGCGGCGTGTGAGCGGCGAGCCGGGCCGGCGGGGAGCGGCCGGAGGGGCGCGTGTGAGCGGCTAGCCGGGCCGGCGGGGAGCGGCCGTAGGGGTGCGTGTGACCGGGAGCCGGGCAGGCGGGGAGCGGGAAGAGGGGTGCGTGTGAGCAGGGAGCGTGAGCCGGCAGCGTGTGAGCGGCGAGCAACGGCCGGCGCCTGGGGGCGGGGGTTGTGTGGGCGGCGAGCCTGACGTGCGCCTGCGCGTGGGGCGTTCGGCCGGGGAGCACGTGCCGGCGTTGGCGGTCGTGAGAGCGGGGAGCGCGGCCTGGCGCACTGGGGCGAGGGGGGCGTGTGAGCGGCGAGCCGGGCTGGCGGGAGCGGGGAACGGGAGCCGGCAGCGTGTGAGCTGCGAGCCGGGCCGGCGTGGGGCGGGGAGAGGGGTGCGTGTGAGTGGGGAGCGTGAGCCGGCAGCGTGTGAGCTGCGAGCCGGGCCGGCGTGGGGCGGGGAGAGGGGCGCGTGTGAGCAGGGAGCGTGAGCCGGCAGCGTGTGAGCGGCCAGCCGGGCCGGCGGGGAGTGGGGTGCGTGTGAGCGGCCAGCCGGGCCGGCGCGGAGCGGGGAGAGAGGTGCGTGTGAGTGGGGAGCGTGAGCCGGCAGCGCGTGAGCAACGAACCGGGCTGGCGAGGGTCGGGGAGAGGGGTGCGTGTGAGCGGGGAGCGTGAGCCGGCAGCGTGTGAGCGGCGAGCCGTGCCGGCGGGGAGCCTCCGGAGGGGTGCGTGTGAGCGGGAAGCGTGAGCCGGCAGCGTGTGAGCAGCGAACCGGGCCGGCGAGGGGCGGGGAGAGGGGTGCGTGTGAGCGGGGAGCGTGAGCCGGCAGCGTGTGAGCGACGAGCCGGGCCGGCGGGGAGAGGGGCGCGTGTGAGCGGGGAGCGTGAGCCGGCAGCCTGAGCCCGGGACCTGGGTCGGCGGGGAGAGGGGTGCGTGTGAGCTGGGAGCGTGAGCCGGCAGCGTGTGAGCGGAGAACTTGGCTGGCGCGGGGCGGGGAGAGGGGCGCGTGTGAGCGGGGAGCGTGAGCCGGCAGCGTGTGAGCGGCGAACCGGGCCGGCGCGTGGCGGGAGGCCCGGGGAGGGGGGCGGGGGGGCGTGTGAGCCGGATAAGGGGCTCTGTCAGTGGGACACGCGGGCCGGCGCCTCGGGGCGTTGTGAGCCAGGCCTGCAGCGAAGGGGGCGTGTGAGCCGGAAATGGGGCCCTGGGAGGCGGGAGGGCAGGCGGTCACCATCTGGCCTGAGGAGCATGCAGCTGGCAGTCGATCCCGGGCCCCCTCCGCGTGGGTCCGGCGGGGCGCCCAGAGAATGCCCGGGGGCTCCAGCGGTGGGCTTGGCCGGTGCGTGCGTCCTGCCGCCACCGGGCTGCTTATTGTTTTTAATTTGAAGACAGTGACAATATCCTGATTTTGCTACCCTACACTTTGGGTTCCGAGGTGAGTTTTATCTAAAAATTGCTGCATAATGCCAGGTCAGTCTATAGCCAAATGTTTGTGTCTCTTCCTTCCGTTCTTCTCGGGAGAAGTTGTTTAGAGAGTACAGTTGGTTTACAATGTTGTGTTAGTGTCAGGGGTGCAGCAAAGTGAATCACTTATGTGTATATATGTATATCCGCTCTTTATAAAAACACTTTTCCCATATGGGCTGTTACAGAGTGTTGAGTTCCCTGTGCTATAGAGTTGGTCCTCCTTAGTTATCTATTTTAGAAACAATAGTGTGTAGTGTGGCGTGTGTGAGTCCCAGTCTCCCAACAAGTGTATGTTTCTTTGGTACCTGTGCCTGTGTAAAAGTGCTAGAGAGGATCAGAGAGAAACAGGCTGAATTGTGGTGTCTTACCCCTTGGGCCTTGAAAAGATAGTTCTTGAAACTTGAAAGTATTACTGTGTTTGGATTGTCAAGTTGATCTGCAGGGAACATTTCAAGAGACAGGAAAGCATGGGCCGGGGGTAGTGATAAATATATGGGCTTATGACAACAGCAGTTTGCTTTAGTAATGTTTTAATATGGTCTTCCCTGATCGACTAGTTGGTAAAGAATCCGCCTGCAATGCAGGAGACTACTATAACCACTAGAACATTGAGTCCACATTAATTTTATAATTCAGATTTAATTCATGTCGCCTTGACGATGATTATCTTCAAGTTCCAATTTTCTTATGTTCACATTTAAAATCGCCGTCTGAATTCCTGACTCAAAACTGAATGGAGCAAATATTCAGGTTATAATCATTAACAAAACTATCTTTTTAAATTTGACTTAGATACAAGCAGCATCTGAGGAAATTTGCAGCAGTTCCAAGAGGAGCATATTGCTTCCATAAGACGTCAGATGGAACTCAGAATTAAAGACTTGGGATCTGAACTCTCCAAGAGGAAAACTTTTGAAGATTCTAATAAAGCAGAGTTGGAAAAATATAAGCAACACTACCTAGAGAAACTAAAAGAAAGTCCTTGGAAAAGAAACTAGACAAGTAAGTCAAAACCCAGAATCACAGAAAATATATTCAGTCCATTAATTTGTGTCTGAAGCCTAATTTTTATAGAGCCAGGTTCCTGAGATTAGTAGGAAGTGAAAGCTAACTAGATAATCACTGCTAGAGGGCACCCTAAGAAAAATGAGTAATAAGATATCCTGGTAAGTTTTCCTACACTAAGTAAAAGCATGCTTGTGAAATCGGGAAACATTCACCCAGGGGTGAAAGGCAGGGTAATTCACAGAGTGGCTGACGCTGGCATGGTGACCTGACTGAGGGGGTGCATGGAGGCTGGAAAGGCAGATCCCACCTGCAGTGCCGAGTCCTGGCTTCCCCGCCTCTGAAAGCAGAGCACTCCTAGGACGCCTTTCATAAGCCCAGAGAGCATACAGCAAAGGAGCAGAGACCTGAGGACACGTTCTGCTAGTCAATGCCCAAAATAAGCATACACAAGGGAAGCACAGGTGCTCCCAGAGAGGGTTCAGGGCTGTGGGACTTGATGCTGAGATGTGGGGTGTGGCTTCCGGGGAAGGAGCTCAGTGGGGCCAGTCTCCCTGCATGGGGAGCGCCATGCCTCTCCCTCTAAAACGTACACTGAACGCTGTTTAGAGTTTTGGCATTTTAAATGAGACCAAAATTTGTCTTTGGATCTTTATTTATTTATTTATTTATTTATTTATTTATTTATTTATTTTGGACCATGAAAAAGAGCTGCTGACATAGGCCCTTCGTAGAAGTGCAGTAAAGTAAGGTGAACTTTGGAAAAGCAGGGGATACTTTTCATTGTTCCTGGGGCTGTTTTAGCTCTCTTCAGTCTCACCCACTGACTTTCTCATCCTTCACTTGGGATTGTGGCTTGAGGTGATTCCTTAGAGCCAAATGCTTAATTTCTCCGAGGTCATGAGTGACACGTATGTACAAGGGTAGTAAGAGGAAGCACTTGAACGTGGCTTTGTGGGAGGTCTGTTTGTTCATCCCTGAACTGTTTCCTGGGGGCAGGCATGTCCCAGAGGCAGCAGGTGTCACTGTGAGCCCACCTCCCTTTCTGATGCCCTTTCTGTCCTCTCGCAGCTGTGACTTGTTACCTGAGGAGCCCAGACACACGTGAGCTTCTTTAGAACAAGGTCACATCTGTCACTGTTTCCAGCAGGTCTGCTCTCTGCTTTCAGTGTTCACACAGTGTAATGGGAATTCCATTTATGTGCAGCAACTTACAAAATGCAAGTCACAGAGGGAAACATGAATGAAATCCGTGCTTTCCATCTTCCCCAGGACTAATGAGAGGCTGGAAGAGATCAGCACCAAACTTGAGGTGGAGAAACAGTAGAAGAGATCTTTACTCAGCACTCCTAGCAGCACGCTAGTCCTGGAGCCCTCTTCTGTTGGAAATTTCAATCCTACTTCAGGGTTCAATGCAAATCTTCTTTCAGGAGCAATTGTAGAGTTTTCTACCTCAATTCCACACGGTTCAAATGACAGCGTGGAGACTTACTTGACCGAGGTTAGTTCTTTTTTTTTCACTGGGTTTCAGATTTCTGATATAAATGATCCTTATTTTTAATTTGGTGAACTTCTGAGATGTTTTTTTGAGTTATGCACTGTAAAGCTATAATCAACTGTGATAATCAAGGAGACATTTAATGATTTTTTTGTGGTAGATCTCTCGTTTTTAAGAGATACTTCTTAAATTCTTAAATTTCTTGAAAAGCTGCATTGAAATTCTACTTTAGAAATGAAATCTTATTGTCTAGTAACCGAAAGTGTACTTTCACATGTTTGATTTACTTTCTAATTGATTTCACTTTGGCAGTGGTTCACAATCATTTCCAGGCTCTGCTGCTCCCACCACAGTTTTTCTACCCCAAAGTGGAAATGACTGGCATCTAAACACTAACCACATATGGGTGTTTTTTATTGGAAGGAATCCTAGAGAAATCCTTTTTATGAATTAAACAAACTTGTGATACATAATCAAAAGATTAATATCTGGTTTTAGGTTAACATTTTTTGTTTTTTTCTTGTACAAGCGTAGAACTTTAATTGCTATTTTACTTACAGAATTTTGGTTTCAATTTCTAAAACATATCTTGCTGAGCAGTTGTAGAATGTTTCTAAGTTTGTAGTTTAAAACTCGGAAATGAAGCTCAGTTTTGTCTCTGTCTTGACATCACCTGGATGAATGATGACTGAGATAGCAATGAAGGGGAGTCTTTAAATTGCAACTAGTTTTCATTGTGAAATCATTGTGATTAAAATGTCCATTTCAGTCAGTGCACAGGGGTTTATGGTTTTTGATGGTGTTTCCATGATGGTGATGCAGAGAAAAGCAGCCCTTGTTAAAGGCAGTCTCAACCTGTTTTCCCATTTGGCTTCTTGCCATCACAGAAGAGCAATCTAAGGTTTCTTCGACAGCACTGGAGCTACGTTGCGTCCTTGAGAGCTATGAACCTGGAGGACGTGCTCTCGCTGCGCAATCACAGCGGGCCTCCAAGCACTTCATCCCAAGTCAGAGACCTGCCCCCGCTGAGGCCTAAGAGGAGGAAGGAAAGGCTTGACCCCTGTCCCAGGGGCGGGCTGCCTACCACAGACCCAAGGTCACGGTGCTGTGCGCACATACATCTTTTCAAAGAAGAGATTGGGAACCAGGCAAGCACTTCTTAGTTCCTTCTCCCAAACTCACCCGTTGGGTAAATCTGGCTTCTTATGAGGAGGGTAGGAGTATAAGTGCTCCCCTTGAAACTTCAGGCTGAGGAAATGAAGTTCAACTGCAACTTCTGACCGGATTTAGATGATAGTTGAGATTACACTCACGCTTTTTGTGTATACCGACTAATGATGAGAGCCTGGATAGAAGTATGCTAAACAGTAAAGAGAGATCTGTTGTGTGTTTTAAATTTTGTCCTCAATAACCCAAAATGTGGATAATTCATTACTGAGTCATTTTAGCAAGCCAGGTTCTATCTAGAGGAAGTGAACATCCTTTTAAGGTTGAATCTCTTCACTTTTCTCCTGGTTGATTCAACTTAAGATTCTCTCCTTCAAGTTCCCTGTCGTCTGTTTAAAAAATATGTATGTTTTCTAAATTAACTATATCGACTGCGACAGATAGGAATTTGATATTGATTTATTCTTGTTCATGCATTTAAAACATATAATTTACTTTGAATGTCATGTCACACAAGTATTATTGACCTGTATAACGAGGTTTTACATGGTCATTTTGTCTATATTATAGCTTAAAATCTATGAGTTTTTTTCTTAATCTGAATAAGTAGCTGTCCTAGGACTCTGGACTCAGTCAGAAGGACATGGCCTTTGTTACTTCTTTTGTAGAATTAGGAATTTTGACTAAATCCATGACTCTCATACCTTACAAAAAGATTCTTTTTTTTCCCCAAAGAAAGGAACCTTTCTTTTAAAAAAGAAAACTCCTGCAGGGAACCGTGTTACATAAAACGTAGACAAGCATAGTGCCTTGTAGCTGAAGAGCAACCAGAGGCCCTGCAGCTGTGACTTCTCTGTTCCCCAACCCTGCAGTGACCCCTGTGGGACCTTCCCCATCTATGGGACATAGTTCAGAAACACACTTAGGAGAGAATCCCTCTGGCTAAACATCTTCAGAATCGAAACTTGCTGGGACACTGTTTCTTGTTTGTAAATTTTGTCACCTTTCTGTCTTTTCCTTAAATGGAAAAGTTTGAAGAAAATCAGAGATGTGTTGTTCTCCTTCTTAACATTCGACTTCAGACTTCTTCCTCCATTTGAACATGATTTGAACGTGGCAGGCGGATTCTTAACCACTAGACACCAGGGAGGTGCACACGTTCATTTAAAACAGTGCCTGAGAACTCCCTGGTGGGCCAGTTATTAGGGATCTGGGCTTTCACTGCCAGGGGCCCTGTTCAGTCCCTCGTTTGGAAATTAAGATCCCACAGTCTGGGAAAAAACAAACAAAAAAACAAACCGGAAACAAAAAAGCAGTGCCTATAGTTGTGTTGGTCATCTTACCTTAGAAGGAAGAGTATTTCCCCCCACAGAATTCAATAAAAGTGGTCTCATTTTGAATGAGAAAAAAAATCTAGCCTAGAAAGATTCCTGAGTTGGTTCTTGGGCAGAAACAAATGAAGAGCAACCTGAAACGCCTCCCTGGTGGCCCCGGGGGAGCTTCGAGGTGCCTCTGACTCCTGTTAGTTCCCCCAGAGCCTGTGTGGCCGGTGCTGCCAGCAGAGCTGCTCCTGGGGCGAGGAGGGCTCTGCCTCTCACACCCACCCCGCGGGCTTGGTCACTTTCCCTCTACTGCTCTTTCTTTATGGACTTCAGACTCGGGTGTGGCAACTCCCCTGGTGGTCCAGTGGTTAAGACACCATGCTCCCACTGCAGGGGGAACTTGTTCCATCCCTGGCTGGTGAACTAAGATGCCAATGCCATGCGTGGTCGGCTAGAAAAAAAAAAAAAAAATCGGGTGTGATTTTTTTCGCTCATGTCCTAGCCCCTCTTGATATCACCTAGAATTGTATTCGAGGGCTAGGTGAGTAAAAGGCACATTTGTGAAAATTAACACTGGTTAAAACAGCATAAACAGGTTATCTGGTTTCCTTGATGTGTTTTATCCCGGCCCTCTGTCCTTTTGTGAGCTGTGATGGGAGAGGACACAAACACAGTCAAATGGTATCAGATAAAACAGCAGCACACTCAGCCATCAGATTCCCTCCTGTTTTGTTTTGTTTTGTTTTGTTGTCGGTAACTCTACACAGCCTGTGGGATCTTAGTTCCCAACCAGGGATTGAAGCTGGGCTCTTGGCTGTGAGAGTGCAGAGGCCTAGCCACTGAGCCACCAGAGAATCCCCAAATCCCCACGTGTTTGATGGGTCAGAGGGAAGCTGATAAGTATTATCAGAGACGCAAAGGAAATCTGAGACTGGATCAAACAAAATGGCATTTCATTCTGTTCCCAGGTAGTCAAGGTTTATGTTGTTGTTGTTTTTTAATATTTACTTATTTAACTTCAGCAGCCTTCCCTGCAACATGCGGGATCTTTAATTGGGGCATTCGATCTCTTAGCTGCGGCATGTGAGATCTCGTTCCGTGACCAGCAGTGGAGCTGGGTCCCCTGCATTGGGAACTTGGAGTCTTAGCCACTGGACTACCAGGGAAGTCCCTCAACAAGTATTTTTGAGCACTTATTATGTGCTAGACAATATGTAGCAGCTCAGAAGGTAAAATGAAAGTAATACAATATCTCTGTCAAATGAAAGCTATGCAAGAATATTCTTTCTAGTATTGATCCACATGGCAAAAGTCTTGACGCAGCCTTTTCAATTTAAGATTAGTTAAGGTCCATATAGTCAAAGCAGTGGTTTTTCCAGCAGTCATGTAAGGATGTGAGAGTTGAATCATAAAGAGGGCTAAGTGCCAAAGAATTGATGGTTTTGAATTGCGGTGCTGAAGAAGATTTTTGAATCAAAAGGAGATCAAACCAGCCAATCCTAAAGGAAATTAACCTGGAATAGTCACTGGAAGGACTGATGCTGAAGCTGAAGCTCCAATACTCTGGCCACTGATGGGAAGAGCCAACTCATTGGAAAAGACTCTGATGCTGGGAAAGATTCAGGGTAGGGAGGAGAAGGGGACAACAGAGAATGAGGTGGTTGGATGGCATCAGCGATATGACATGAACTTTGGAAAACTGGGAGATGGTGAGGGACAGGGGAGGCCTGGTGTGTTGCAGTCCATGGGGTCGCAAAAAGTTGGACATGGCTTGTGACTGAACAACAATAAATTAATAGATCCACCAGATGAAATTGATGCATCATCGTAAAAAAGAAGTTTCAGACATTGTTATACTAGCAGTTTAGCAAATTCACACCCACCTTCCAGTGAGGGCTACTAGAATGGTCAGTCCATACAGCACAAGGAACACTCGCCACAAATAAACAAAGCCTGCAGCAACGAAGACCCAACACAGCCAAAAATAAATAAATAGATTTTTTTTTTTTTGAAGAAAAAAGGTGAAAGTATGTCTCCTTGAGAAGGTGAATTCTGCTCAGTTTTGAAGGATATAGAGACCAACACATCCAGTAGACCTTTGTTGAGTATTTACAATGTGTCAGCCATGAGACCACGTGCTAGTTGGGGAGCCAGAAGATAAACACACATATAAGTAGTCCACCTTCAGGTCTGATAGTGTATAACCCAGGCAGAGACGTTCCACAGCCAACAGCTGCATTTAGTGTTAAGAGGCAGCAGTAGAAATGTGCTCAATCAAGTTCTGTGCCAGGTGTGGGAAGCATGCTTGGAACTAGAGCCCCAGGCCTGCTTCTCTAGCACATACCGGTGACATTTTGACCTACAAGTATCTCCTGCGTTGATTTCTTTCTGTGTGACGTCAGGTGAAGCACAGGCAGAGAAAAGAGTTGGGAAGTGTGCAGCTCAGTGAACATCCCTGGGCCCCCAGCATCCTGCATCCCTCCTCAGGTGCCACTGGGGTCCCTCTGGCTCCGACAGTTCCCACTGTCTTGATGAGAACAGCAGAGATTTGTTTGCCTGTTTCTGAACTTCATACAGGTGGACATATATACAGCACATGCTCAGTGCATACTCTGGTTCTGTTACTCAGTATCATGTCTGCAGTCTGTATTCAGAGAGTGCAGGTCAGCGTGCATTTATTGTCTCTGTTAGTGTTTTTTGTTTCCCCTGTTGTCGTCTTTCATTGTCTGACTGAGTCACAGTTTATTTACCCATTTTCTTTAAGTACATCTGGATCATTTCTAATATTCTTTTAATAAATTATGTTTTTGCTGAAAAAAGAAAGTGAAATGAAAACATTTCAGACAATCACACTGAAAGAGGTTAGCACCAGCATACTTAAGCAAAACGTAAGTCTCAAAGATCTATTTCAGATAGATGGAAAACTATCCCAGGCAAAAGGTCGGAAATGAAGGAAGAAATGAAAAACAAAGTGGCAAATATTTGAATAATTCTAAATGAACATTGGCTATATAAAACAAAAATATCTTGTACAGAGTTAATATAAATGATAACACAGACACAGATTATCAGACGTGCTTTGTGTAGTCCCTGAAGAGGGTAAAGCTTTTAAGCTCCATAAGAAAGCTAGTCTCTAGGGTAAAAAGCATTAGTGAACTGAAGTGGGTCAGCATTGTATAGTGACAAAAGATTCAATTTGCCAAGAGGATATAAATGTATATTCTGTGACCCAGCAATCCCATTCTTAGGTGCGTATACTCCAGAGAAACTCTTAGGACATATGTTTGAGTGTTCAGAGCTTTTTTTTCCCCCCCAGTGTAGGGGCGGGGTATTTAATTAGGAAAGGAACCTTGGTGGAGGACTAGCCTAGGTGCTGGCATGTTCTCTTTCTTGGTGGGTAGTGAAGGCATGGATATTTCTTCATGTGCTAATGTTTGTGGTCATCAGACGCCTCTTTTTTGCACTGTTTTCTAACTATCTTATCTAATTTCCTTTTATGGTGTTGTTGATAGTGTTTTTTGGTGAAGGGCTTATGATTCACTCTTAATTGGTTAAAAGGTTTTTAAAACCTTAAGTAAATATTTGAAAAAATAAATGTCCTCAGTGCTGAAGGCAACATAAGAATCTTCCATCTGAGAAAACCCCAAAGGCCAGTGTGTTATGTATGCAGCCTGTTGAAAGCAGTTTTGACCGCTTTTCTCAAATTCACAGGTTAACTTCGAGGAATTTAAGGACGGTTTCATGGCTGTGTTGTCATCACAGGCTGGTCTTGCCTCCTCAGATGAAGACAGTGGGCCTTTGGAGTCAGGTAAGAGGCCTTTCTGGTCTTTTTTACATCTCTTTCCGTGATTCTGTGACTTCTGGAATATGATGATGTACCTGAACAATGCAGCAGGTCTATGTTCCCCAGCTGCATGGACTGGGACCATGGACTGCAGCACTTGGCTTTTTTTCTTCTTTGGCTTCCTGATTTGTGAAATGATTCTGCAAGGGGAAGACTCTTGTGTTTTCGTCTGCACTGCACAAAATCCTGTGAATACCCTGGCACTTCTGGTCACCAGATCTGTGTAGTTTCCCCCGCGCCAGGCCATTTTGCAACACCAGCTGGGTGTCCTACAGTTCAACTCCATTCTGACACCATCCCCCTGGACACAGCTTCAGACCCCACAGGCTAAGACAGCAATGCCTTCAGACAACAATCTCAAGTCCAGCTTGTCTTCTTTGCTTCTGACCCACTGCTAAAGATCAGAGGCGCCCACGGCCTCCTCAGGTTCAATTAATTTGCTAGAGCAGCTCAAGGAAACCCATTACTGGATCAGCAGTTTATTGCAAAGGATGTAACTCAGGGTGAGAGGTGCATGGGCTGTGGGAAGAGGCTCAGAGCCCTCACACCCTCTCTGGGCCTCAGTCTTCCCTGGTCTCCCCATGTTCACCAACCCAGAAGATCTCTGAATGCTGTCCTTTTGGGGTTTATGGAGGTTTCGTTACAGAGTCATGACTGATCCAGTGATGGGGCATCAGTGATTGAATTCAACATCCAGCCTCTGAGCTCTCTAGAAGTCAGGGGTAGGGCTGAAAGTTCCAACCTCTAATCACATCCTTGGTTTCCCTGGCAACCAGCCCATCTCAAGGTGTGGTTCTCAAAGTCACCTGATCAGCATAAACTTGCGTGTGGTTGCTGTTATCACTTAGGAAATTGGAGGGTTTTAGAAGCTGTGCAAGAGATGGGAGGAAGACCAAATTCATGTTTATTCCAAGTCACAGTCTCAGGAAGGTCAAGTAATATCTAGTGTGGTCCTTACATTGTAGGGTATAGACAAGATAAAGTGGGTGTGGAGAGGTGGAAGAATTTGATCATCCAAAGCGCAGTGCAGGTGTAAGGTGCTGGCCAGGCTGGGAGGCTGGTGGAGCAAGCAGGATGCCAGCAGCTGAGGCAGCCCTCCGCCTGTCTTCTATCTCAGACAATAGTGCTCTGTGCTCCTCCAACTTCTTAGACCCTGGTTTCCGGTGGGACCCGTAAAACAAAGGTAATATTTCAAAACAAGTGAAGAGGGGCTTTGATTCTTGTCAGGAGGTGGAGGTAGAATTCTGGAGAGAGGCCCGCCTGGAGTTGTGGCCTGTGGGTCCACTGGGAAGGTGATGGCGGACGTGCTCCTTAGAAGATGGGCCAACTCCTAGGCTGGCAGCGCCTGCCGTGCTCTGGCCGGATGACCCGTCGAGGCTGCATGTGAGGAGTGCTGGGAGGGAGAGTGCAGTGGCCAGCGGGTCCGTTCCTCCTCCACGGTCCGTTCCTCCCCCACAGTGCCGGGGTTCAATGCATCTGCCCCACACAGGGCCCTGGTCGGCTCCCAGACCCCGGGAGGGGCCTTGGTCAGGAGCAGGTGCATGACTGGGGCAGCGGGTGCCATTGGGAGGTTTGGGGCTTTGTACCTTTCATGTAGATTCCAGTGAGCCCCCCAGCGACCCCCACCTCTGAAATTCTGTGGCTGATCATTCCCATTACTCAGGTGAGGTTTTCTAGTCTGAAGCTAGGGCCTAGAGGAAGCACTTGTGGCCTCCCCTGGGGCTGAAATCGGTTGGTGTCCCACAGCCTGCTGCTGGAGCCACGTAGGAGCTCTGACCTGGGGGAGAGGAGGCTGATGGGGCAGGAGTCTGATAAGGGGGCGGAGTCAGAACGGGGGTGGAGTCTGATAAGGGGGCGGAGTCTGCCAGGGGGAGGAGTCTGACAGGGTAGAGGAGCCTGACCGGGGAGGAGCCTGATACAGTGGTGGAGTCTGCCCTGGGGGAGGAGCCTGACGGGGGAGTTGTCTGATAAGGGGGTTGGGCGTGACAGAGTGGGGGGGTGCAGAGGAAGTCTGACTTGGGGAGTAGTCTAACCAGTGGTAGGAGCCAGCTTGTCAGTGGCCGCCCTGGGACCTGAAGGGTCTGGTCATTGGTTGCTTTGTCTCAGGTTTCTCTTCCCTGAAGTGGGAAGAAGGCCACTTGCCTTTCCCGACTTGGGGTGTGATCGTGTGACCCTGGACATGAAGGTGCCTGAGAAAGGCCACGCCCGTGTCATCGCTCCCTTGTCTGTGCTGGAACTCCTGTGAGTCCTCCACTTGTGTCCTCTTCGTGACTGGTGCTTTTCTCTGCCAACCCCCGTTTTGTTTTGTGTTGTTTTTCTCTTCTTTCAATTTTCAGAACTTTCCTCAATTACCCAGTCAGTGGGTGGGTCAGTCATAGGCCTGCCTGAGGTGGCTCGGCCAGAGCTGGTGCACAGGGGCATCCCCTGTTGTGAGAGCCCAGTGAGCCCTGCCCCGGCCCTCCGGGGGTGTGTGCTTCCCATGCGGGCCACCCTCGCGGTCTCCCCCATGGACTTCATCCCTGCTTCCCCGGCCAATCCACAGCATCCCTCTCTCCGACTTTCTAATCTGCCTGCTGGTCCTTCCCAGCGACTCATGCCACGATTGGAAACATGTGCTTTGATGCTCCAGGAATGTGTGTGGCACCCTGGGGCCAAATGGCTGGGGTTTTGAAGAACATTCTGCTTCTCAGTCATTCTGCTCCTTCAGTGAAGGCCATCACAGAACACGTAACCAAAAAAGTCTTTTTTTAATTTTTGCTTGTTTTATCTTTTGGCCATGCCTCTCAGCATGCTGAGAGCATTCTGCTCCTATGAATAAATATGCACACACAGGAGGCACAAGGCTCGGTTGACCTTGTGGTCTGCCGGCCGTCTGGGCAGCGGGTGGGGACTGGCCGTGACCCCCAGAGCTTCCCACTGAGAGGCCACAGCTCTGTGCTCTGTGGGTGGTGAGACGCTGCCCCCTCCTGGCCTGATTTGCTGCTTGGACAAGTTCCTGGGGACCCATTTCCCCCTAGTGGAGGGAGGAGGTGACACTTTCAGAGAACATCTATGAACCTGTCCTTATGTGTGTGATTTCTGGGCGTCTCGTTGCTCTGAGGAAAGTGCTGAGCAGCGGAAACGATGAAGAAAGGGGTACCATATCAAGGGCAGGTGGGCCTCCAGACGCACACCAGGGGTTCTCAGGAGGGGAGAGGCAGGAGCCCATTCAGGCCAAGGGCGCAGACGTGGTGCTGGGTCACGACCTCCAGTGAGCAGTGAGTTACTGAGCCCCAGGCGGGGGTCCGCATGCTTTCAGGCGCACCTGGTTTCCCGAGTGTGTCCCCGCTGCCCACTCCCACCTGACATGGCCTTTCTCTTCCCGCTGTTCCCCGCTCAGAATGCAGCCACAGCCTGTGTGTAGACAGAAACCAGAGCAGGTGCGGAGCCTGCATGCAGGCCCCTGCTCCCTGCATGGGGTGCTCAAGCCTTCCGTTTGCTCCCTGTCAGTGGGACCACCCCCTGTTCTCCAGCAGCCCCAGGAGTTCCGACATGGGGAGAGTGTACAGGACCGGACCCTGCCCATGATAACCTCACAGAGTCCGGGAACATGGTCATCCTGCCCTAGATGTCCTCTGTCACATGGAACTCAGCATCTTCCTCCCAAGACTCCTTCCTTGTCCTCAGTTTCTGTGCGTCGCTGGCATCACTGTTTCTCCTGGAGGCCCGGTTGGACCCAGCCTCCTCCTCTGATGCTCCCAAGGTCAGAGGCTGCAGGCCAGTTTCGGGTGAGGCGGAGAGAGAAGAGGTGGTAGTTAGTCCCTGGGAACATGACCCACCGGTGTGAAACGGTCTGTTTCCCTGTCCTGGCCTTGCTTCCTGGGACCCTTTGCCTTTCTCTCCAGCTGGCCCCTTCTGGGTGCTTCCCTTGGAACCCGCGTTCTCTCCTGGTCACAGCCCAGGCCTCACCCCTACTCCCCAGTCTCTCTGGCCACTCAGATTCCTGCAGAGGCAGTGTCATTTCTTCTCTGCTTGCGGAGTCCCCATTGCTCCGCAGATGTGGGCAGGTAAGGAGGGAAGAAGGAAGTTCAGGGGTGTATTAGGGCTTGAGGGAGCCTCATGAATCCCTAGCCGAAGTCCACACCTGCCTCTGCACCCGACTTTCGACCCATTCGGAGTCTGAGCCTTCGTGACTGTGCTGAGTTCCTTGCCTCTGTGTCCTGTCCAGGTGGGGTCCTGTAGTGGGGTGGGGTCAAGTGGGTGGGAAATGACCTTCTGGTCACTAGAGCACTTGGATTATTGTAAGGTTATTTCTTTGTGTAAAAAGTGCTCGGGTCTGGTACACTGGGAAGACCTAAGAGGATATGGACGGAGAGGGAGGTGGAAGCGGGGATCGGGATGGGGAATACATGTAAATCCATGGCTGAATCATGTCAATGTATGACAAATACCACTACAATGCTGTAAAGTAATTAGCCTCCAACTAATAAAAATAAATGAAAGAAATAAAGAGCTAGATTTTTAAATTAGTTTTCTATCACATAGAAAAGCATATTTTGCTTGGAAACACTGAAGCAACACCGAGCGTTTAGTATGGAAAGTCCTGTCTCCTAGCCTGGCTGTCTCAGCCCCAGGCCCACGTTGGCCCTTCCGCGTGTTCTTCTGGCGTTTTCTCTGTCTGTCCCCAAGAGCTACATGGCACCTCCGAATCTGCATCTTCGTAAGCACAAGTGGGCCCAGAGTCTGTTTTAAAGAGCCCCACACACCTCCCATTTTCTTTCCAGTTGCCTCCCAGGCTGTGCCCTCAAAGGCCATGAGCAGCTCTAAGTGGTCCGGCTGTCGGAGCCAGCCCGAGCCCTGTGGCGCTGCAGGTGGAGCCCCAGGTTTACCGGAGCAGCCGGTCACACCCAGTGTGAGAAGCCAGCTCTGCTGCTCCGCGTCCCTGCAAAGCGTCGAGGTGGGTGGACCCCCCCGGGCACCTCCCCCAATCACTGCTCACATGACATGACACAGGAGGATGGGAGAGGGCATCTCATCGCTGGAAGAGCAGCTATTTGGGGACCTACATTCGGTTTTTAGGTGTCTCTGGGTCTCCCTGTCTGCAGGGCAGTTCTGGCCACGGAACATCCTCCTTCAGAAACGGGGACCTCGGAGGATCCCACTTCACCACCACCCTCCCCTGGCCCTGCAGGAGGAGGGAAGGTTATTCGGCTGAGGGCAGAAAAAGCAGGTGTGCCACAACCACGGTCACCCGCGTCCAGCACTTGGACCAAGGCTCACCCTATACAACTTGGCCGGCTCATGATGGATGCCTCCAGGGCCCTCACTGAGACTCCTTGAGCTGTCCACTGCGGGAGCCTTTGGGCCTTCGTGTCAGAAAGGACATCCACGGGGCAGATCCTCCCCCTGCGGGTTAATTGTGGCTGACATCCTTCTCTTTCTGTTTTTCTAGAGTCTCAAGTCTGATGAAGAAGCCGACAGTGCGAAGGAGCCTCAGAATGAATTGTTTGAAGCTGAAGGTAAAGCCTGGCCTTGTGGTGGATGCCCCCTTTGGTCAGTGCTGGGCTGTCAGACAGCAGGCTGCCAGGAAAGGAGAATTTCCTGGGAGGTGCCTAGTGTGGGTGGTCTCTCTGAGATTCCTGAGGTCAGACCCTTGGGCAGGGACTGCTGGCTAAGAGAGCAGCTAGTTGGTTGGCTAGGGTCACAGTGATCCTCGCGACCAGCAGGCATGGGCCAGGGGCCTCCTTCCTAATGTGCCGGGCCTGGGCCAGCAGCCTCCCCCCTCACCAGAGGCCCTGACTGTGCCCCAAGTGGAGGGCGAGACGTGGCTCTGGTCCTGGGAACCTGGCAGAGCTCCCGGAAGGCAGTCACAGGTGTGCTCAGCAACGCTGGGTGCACCAGCACGTGGGTGTGCGGGCTCCTTAAGGACGCCTCTCACCATGGTGAGTCACAGGGCAGAATGTGCAGGACCGCGGCTCCAGCGGGAGGCCAGAACTGACCTGGGGCTTCTCCTGAGTGAGAGGTCTGCACTGGTGCTGAGCACCGTCCAGACTGTGGTCCTCAGGGCCGAGGCTGTTGTTGGCTCAGCGCTGAGCGTGGGGACGTCAGGCGAATGAACCACGTGTCTGTGCTACTGGATGAAGCAGATGGACCTCTCTGTGTCCAAAAATCACTTCCTAAATTAACTGGACTCAGAGTAAATCTAGGGGACAAGAGGAAGGGCTCCGGGGAGGTTCTTCACTGAGTGATTTTGGGCCCTCTGCCCAGAAACAGGTTGGGTGCTTCTTTCCTGCCAGGTTAGAAGTGACACTCGTGCACAGACACTAACGTCAGACCTTACAGGACTTATTCACCTTCTCTGCCAGCGCTGAGAACACACCCTGGTTTCAGAATTGCTTTTCCCTTTTTTTCGCTCCTGCGTTTATTTATTTAATTTTTAAATTAAAATGTATTTATTTGGCTGTCAGATCTCAGCTGTAGCCTGCAGGATCTTCATACATCATTTGGGACCTTTCATCGCAGCACACAGGTTTCTCTCTAGCTGCAGGGCACAGGCTTAGTTGCTCCACAGCATGTGGAATCTGAATTCCCTGAGCAAGGATCGAACCTGAGTCCCCTGCATTGCAAAGTAGATTCTTAACCACGGGACCATCAGAGAAGTCCAAGTTTTTCCATTTTTACCTAGAACGTTCAGATGTTTTAATCTGGAAGGGGTCTTGGAAGTGGCCCTCCCCTTGTGTTTTCCTCAAGCCGATATACAGCGTCATTCATGAGCAAGGAGGCCTAGCATTCCTCAGGAAAGAACTTTCTGATTATTAGTTGGGTTATCACAGTAAATGCCAAAATGACTCCTCCGGCTCCAGACCACTGACTGAGAGCCGGGGTCTGGTTAGGTGCAGCGGATCCTCGTCCTGTGTCGGGCAGGGTGGTGCAGTCTGGGCGTGGAGGGAGCTCTGCTTTGAAGCCTTGCTTATCTAGAGAGAGCTCTTTGTGGGCACCCCAAGGTCTGTCCTCTCCCAAAGGGTGTTTCTGTGGCCAAGCTGCATAAACCTCAGTAAGCCACCTGGCTAACCTAGAAAGGCTATGAAACCTGGCTGTCTGTCACCCAGACTCGCAGCTGAGTCTGCATCTCAAAGACACTTATGGCTCCTGATGTGAGGTGGTATGGAAACAGCTCACCTTGGGGTGTTTTTGCTGGGAAGAAAAAAGAAAGAAAATAGATAACACTCAACCTCCATCCAAACTAGCTTTTGGTGCTAGTTCCAGTTTACAAGAGATGTTAGTGATGGAGGTCCAGGAGGACGGGGACTGAGGGGCGTGTGGGAGGTGACCCAGCAACTCTGTGGGAGTAGCCACACACACTGGGAAGATTCTGCTTTGATTCTGAGTTGAAGAAATCAGCTGTCGGGAGGCTTGGGAGAGAACTGGGATGTGGTTGTTGGGTTGTAGGGCCACGTCACACTGGGGTCAGGAGTGCATTCGAAACACTCAGGGGTGAGAACACGGCAGCTGGGATTTGCCTTCAAATACTTGGGCCAGGGACTTCTGTGGTGATTTATTGTTTAGGACCCTGCACTCCCATTGCAGAGGCCCCGGTTTCCATCCCTGGAGATGGAGAACTGGAGCCCCCATGCTGTAACATCAACCTCAGAGTGGAGGGGGCCGCTGCTCCTCCTTGTTCTGGTCCTAACAGCAAATGTGTGTCTCAGGGCCCTCCCTGGGACGGGAAGCACAGCTTCCTGGCCTCACCTCAGCCTCACCAGTCAGCTTTCCACCTGAGGGATTTTTCTGCCCTTGTCTCCTGCCCTGAATCCTGAGGACATGTGCCCTCCACTCAGGTCCCCCCGCCTCTTCTGAAGCCCATCTTGGATTTCTCTGCACAGACTGGGTTTCCCTCGGCTGGCGTGTGCCTTCCAGGCCCACCTTCTGGGAGGACAGGCGAGAAGCCATTGCTTGTTCAGAGAGAAGTTCCCTCGGGTGGCTCCGCATCTGCGTCCCCCCGCATGGCATCAGGCAGACGGCCCTGAGCCCTGTGCTCCGGTCGTCTCCGTGGAGCCTGCAGTCCCCGCAGGTCCTCCTGGCACCCTGTTCCCTGCTGCAGGAGTCAGGGGGAGGCCGCGCCCGCCGAGCACCGATGGTGAGGTCACAGAAGGTGCGTGAGGAGGCCGCGGTCCTCATGGCGCTGATGCCCGCATGCAGGTCCTGGAGGAGAGTGTCGGCCAGACCACCCCGTCGTCCCTCGTGTCCCGAGTGCTCAGGCCCCCGCCTCTTCTGCAGCATGGATGATGGCAGCGGGTCCTCCTTCCCAGAGCAGATCATCTCCTTGTGGGCCTAGGAGGGCGTTCACAATGGCAGGGAGGTCCTGCAGGTGGCGGCCGGTCTTGCAGCTGCCCCAGCAGAGGCGTCTGGGCGGGGGAATTAGAGGGAGATGCTGCCCATGAGGGAGGTTGGACAGAGAACCTCGCAGACACATGCCCCATGGAAAGAAGGCCCATCATCCTCCCTTTTTGCTTTATTTTTTGATATCGATAATGTAGGACATCTTAACTTAGAAACATAATAAGTAAACAGCAGAGAAATCCCGCAACCTGAAACAAATCCCTTAGAGGGTAGGTTTCAGTATCTCAGACTCACCCCACAGTGCGTGTTGGCCTCCGAGCCGATCCTCGGCAGCCTTGGCCTGCTCCCCCAGGAGCTGAGCTTCTGCCAGTAAGAGCCCCGCTGCGGGGGATGGGGCGTGGGGTGTGACTGGCCAGGCTGGCCTCCTTGCCCAGGGCGCAGGCAGCCAGCAGGATGAGAAAGGATGCTTCCATCACGGTCACAAAGCACTACATAGCGATTGGGCCAAGAATGCGTTCCGTTTTAATTGGGTTTGGCTCCAGTTTGGCAGGATATTCAGGCCATCCGTCTACTGAACCGGTTGGCATAGAGATTGTTATTGTGTTTTTATTGATGCTCTGAAGCTACAGAAAAGGTTGGCAGTAATTCCGGTCTCCATCCTCAAGACTTTGCATCTCGTTAGGTACCGACAGATGAAACATCTGATGTCAGGCAACTCTGCAGAGGGGCCCAGAGGAAGACTGCTTTGGGAGGATGAGGAAGGGAGACAAGCTTGGTGCTTCTCCAGTGGGAGAAACAGGCACCAGGATAGCCGGTGGACTGAGCCTCGAGCAGGGCCTGGGGTGACCGGACAGAGACAGGCGTCGCTTCTGCTCTGGGCAACTCCCTGGCGCTTACTCAGGTGCCAGGCTACAGGTGGCAAGGCTGTGACCGGGCAGGATAATGGGTGGCCAGCCTTCTCCCCTTCATGCGTCCAGTCCCAGGTTGGGTGCTGGGGATCCCTGGGTCTGAGGTCTAGCTGCAGGCAAGACGGAGCGAGGATAATTTCCCACCTCTTCTAAGGCCGTCTGGAGAAGTGAACAGTGCCCGCCCCGGGCTCGAACCTCCTGGGTCAGAAACCTGGTAGAAACCCCATTGCAAGCCAGTTGGCTTCTTGCTGTATGTACTTCTGTAAAAGAGACTCAATAACTGCAGAAACCATCCTGGAAGGCGGAGGTTCAGGTTTCCCAGGTGGCCCTAGTGGTAAAGAACCCACTTGCCAGTGCAAGAGGCGTGAGAAATGCGAGTTCGATCCCTGTGTCAGGAAGATCCTCTGGAGGAGGGCATGACAGCCCACTCTAGTATTCCTGCCTGGAGAATCCAATGGACAGAGGAGCCTGGAGGTCTCAGTCCATAGGATTGCGTAGAATCGGACACGACTGCAGTGACTTGGCACGCACGCACAGGAGGTGGGTGAGAGCCCAGCGCCAGCCACTGCTCAGCACTCTTAGGCCAGCTGAGTTTGTTCCTTCAGACCAGCTCGCTAGACCCAGAGCAGTGTCCCCAGTGATCCCTCCCTCCTTCCTGCAGGAAGCAGGTGGAGCAGATGGCCAGGGAGCGAGATAAGGTGAGACAAGACCTGGAGAAAGCTGAGCAGAGGAACCTGGAGTTTGTGAACGAGTCCGACGACCTCCATTCCGCCCTGGAGCATCTCGCGGAGGAGAAGGTCAGGTAGGTCTTGCCGCGATCCTGGCCCAGGGCGGATGGTGGACACAGGCTGCTGCCAGCTGAGGCCCTGCGGTCTCACCTGAGCCCACAGCAGGAAGCCCGCAGACCAGGCATCACCCATGCAGTGGGCTGAGTGGACTCCCGCAGAGTCAGCCCGGCTGGTGGCGGGCAGCCTGATTGCACACGCCCTTCCTCTGCAGCCAGTGCTGCCCTCCCAACGTGCCCACAAGATAATGGTGACTGATTTCAGGCCATCAGTCGGGGAGCTGAGAATGGATTTGCGTTGGTCTCAGCCTGGTTGACCTGATTTTCCCGACCACCCCGAAGGGACTCGGTGAAGTTCTTTCTGCATCGGAGAACCGGAGACTCGATATCTCCATCCAAAAATCTGGTTGGGGGACACAAGGCCTCGAGGGCCATGTAGGTGTTTGGGTTTTGCTCCATGAGTAACACAGTATCAGCGGTACACTTTTAGAAATAGTGTTTGCCGTTCTGTTAGGTTACTTTAACAGAAAAGTATTAAGGGATACATGTTCATTGTAGAAAACTTAGAAAATACACACACAAGGAAAAATAAAAACAAACATTTCACGTCCACAGATGTTATCACTCCTAACATTTTTCCTGAGTCCCTCGTTTCTTCCTGTCCACGTGGTTGCTTTCAGAGAGGTCTCCTTGCTGTGATGTTGCATATGTTTTCTGAGCACCTGTCATGTGGCTCTGGCATATGTTACTGCAGCTTTCCTCTTTAAAGAGGGAAGTGATATGATCAAGTGTGTAAAACTCGCCCCAAGATCTGCAGGCTGTTAATGTTCATCAAACTGTTTCCCTGAGTGACAGCTGCCCTTGCGCCCCAAAGCTCTGCGGTGAGTCTGAGGGAGGCCGAGCCAATCATTTCTTGTTTCGGACCACAATCAATTGATTGTGGACCCAGCCAGGCTCTGCGGAAATCAGAGTTTCCACTCATCTTCAGCCTAGATATACTGGCTTTGAGAATCCTGTTAAGCAAATGTTTTAGTGCTGTTGTTGTTCAGTAGGTCATGTCTGAGTCTTTGTGACCCCATGGACTGCAGCACACAAGGCTTCCCTGTTCTCTACCATCTCCTGGAGTTTGGTCAAACTCATGTCCATTGAGTCAGTGATGCCATCCAACCATCTTGTCCTCTGTCATCCCCTTCTCCTCCTGTCTTCCATCTTTCCCAGCATCAGGGTCTTTTCCAGTGAGTTGGCTCTTTGCATCAGGTGGCAAAGTGTTGGAGCTTCAGCTTCAGCATCAGTCCTTGCAATGAATATTCAGGACTGATTTCCTTTCGGATGGACTGGTTGCATCTCCTTGCTGTCCATGGGACTCTCAAGCATCTTCTCCAACAGCAGAGTTCAAAAGCATCAATTCTTCGGCACTCAGCTTTCTTTCTGGTCCAGCTCTCGCATCCTTGCATGACTAGTGGGAAAACCATAGCTTTGACTAGATGGACCTTTGACAGCAAAGTGATGTCTCTGCTTCTAATATGCTGTCTAGTTTGGTCATAGCTTTTCTTACAAGGATCAAGCATCATTTAATTTCATGGCTGCATTCACCATCTGCAGTGATTTTGGAGCCCAAGAAAATAAAGTCTGTTACTGTTTCCATTTTTGCCCTCTCTGTTTGTCATGAAGTGATGCGACTGGATGCCATTATCTTAGTTTTCTGAATGTTGAGTTTTAAGCCAGCTTTTTCACTGTTCTCTTTCACTTTCATGGAGAGGTTCTTTAGATCCTCTTTGCTTTCTGCCATAAAGGTGGTGTCATCCGCATATCTGAGGTTATTGATATTTCTCCTGGCAATCTTGCTTCCATCTTGTGCTTCATCCAGCCTGGCATTTCACATGATATACTCTTGATATAAGTTAAAGAAGCAGGGTGACATTATACAGTGTTGACATACTCCTTTCCCAATTGCAAACCAGTCTGTTGTTTCATGTCTAGTTCTCTCTTTTGCTTCTTGAAACCTGCATACAGGTTTCACAGGAGGTAGGTAAGCTGGCTTGGTATTCCCATCTGTCTAAGAACTTTGCACAGTTTGTTGTGGTCTCCACAGTCAGAGGGTTTAGTATAGTCAATGAAGCAGAAGTATATGTTGTTTGTGGAATTCTCTAGCTTTTTCTATGACCCAGTGGATGTTGGCAATTTGATCTCTGGTTCCTCTACCTTTTCTAAATCCAGCTTGTACATCTGGAAGTTCTCGGTTGGCATACTGTTGAAGCCTAGCTTGAATGATATTGAGCATTACTTTGCTAGCATGTGAAATGATTGCAGTTTTGTGGTAGTTGGAACATTCGTTGGGATTGGAACACAGGGAAATAAAATCTGTCAGTATTTCCACTTTTTCTCCTTCCATTTGCCGTGAAGTGATGGGACTCGATGCTGTGATCTTAGTTTTTTGAACGTTGAGTTTCAAGCCAACTTTTCACTCTCCTCCTTGACCATCATCAAGAGGCTCTTTAGTTCCCCTTTGCTTTCTACCGTTAGAGTGGTAACATCTGTATATCAGAGGTTGCTGGTATATCTCCCGGCATTTTGGATGAAATACTCTACGTATAAGTTAGATATGCAAGGTGACAATATACAGCCTCGATGTACTCCTTTCCCAGTTTTGAACTAGTCTGTTGTTCCGTATCCAATTCTGTTGCTTCTTGACCCACGTACAGGTTTTTCAGGAGACAGGTGAGGTGCTCTGATATTCCCATCTCTTGAAAAATTTTCCACAGTTTCTTGTGATCCACATAGTCAAAGACTTTTAACGTAGTCAATGAAGCAGAAGTAGATGTTTTTCTGGAATTCTCTTGCTTTTTCGATGATTCAGTGGGTGTTGGTAATTTGATCTCTAGGTCCTCTGCCTTTTCTAAATCCAGTTTGGACATCTGGAAGTTCTTGGTTTATGTACTGTTGAAGCCTAGCTTGAAGGATTTTGAGCATTACCTTGCTTACATGTAGAATATGTGCAACTGTGCAATAGTGTGAACATTCTTTGGCATTGCCCTCCTTTGGGATTAAAATGAAAAATGACCTCTTCCAGTCCTGTGGCCGTTGCTGAGTTTTCCAAATTTCCTGGCATATTGAGTGCAGCACTTTAAAAGCATCATCTTTTAGGATTTTAAATAGCTCAGCTCCACTAGCTTTAGTGATAAACTAAGATTTGGCACTGTTTTCCCTGCTGATTGGACTGGTTGTTGCAAAAGATCTCTGCAGCGTCTGAGGGGAAGGGCCCCCGCCCTGTCTCCTGTCTGCCTTGGGATTCGCTGTGTGCTGGTTTTCCAAGGCTTGTGTTGGAGGCTGGCTTCTCTGCGCCTTCAGTCACCAAGGGCCCTGATGCTGCCTTTATTTACTGGTGCATTTTTTTATGTTGTGGAGAAGGTTGAATGGCCAAGGGGTGCCAGAGACCCACCCAGAGGTCACCTGCTAGCTCGCCCCATGGGTCGAGGGACCCGCTGGCTCCCTTGTCTGTGTGGGGTCACCTCCGCCAGCCCCGACGGGGGCAGCTCATGAGGCCTCCACTGCTCCACAACACTGCAGGTCACCTGTCAGGTGGGAACAACGAAGTTCCCAATGCCGAGGCCGAGTGCGCTGACGGGAGACCCCGGGGAGGGAGAGGCGCAGGTGGCGCCCCCGGGGAGCCTGATGCACCGTGAGCCGTGTGCCTTGCAGACGCCTGGAGCAGGGCTGCCAGGGGAGGATGATCCTCCAGTGGTCCGAGGTGGAGGTGGAACGCTCGAAGTTCTGGGAGCAGGCCAAGCGGCAGAGGGCCAGGCTGGAGGAAGACCTGTGGCACCTGCAGGCGGAGGAGACGGGCCTCCGCGAGAAGCTGACCCTGACCCTGAAGGTGGGGGGTTCAGGGTGCTGCGGGGTCCCTCCTCAGGGCCCCCCAGCTGAAAAGAGGGAGGCCACATTGCCCGAAGCTCCCTTCTTCACACCCACCCCTTCCTGGGCCAGGACTGAACCCTCCCCGCGGCCCTGGGAGCTTGACACTAAAGAACGTTTTCTGCAGCCACAGAGAGAGCCCATTTCTCAGCCGCAGCGGAAGCGTCCTGGCTTCTCCAAGAGAGTGCAGCCCTCCTCTGCAGCTGTGTGGGCTGCAGGATGGGGGCCGCGCCTGCCTTCTGATTGTTTCCTGTGTCTGCGGACACCACCTTCCAGGTTTTCCACTGATCACGTTAAAAAAGGTAAAAAGAAATAGGTGGCATTAATTTTAATAACATTTTATTTACTCCATTACTTTCACAGTGTCATCATTTCAACATGTAGTCAATATAATCACATTTTAAGTGGGAGATTTTGCATCCCTCTTTGGGAGCCTGGTCTTTAAGATCATTGTAGCGTATATGCTGCACACCTCGATCCAGACTGACCACGTCAGAGATGCTCGGTGGCCTGTGTGGGGTCACTGTGCGGCGGGGCGCCAGGGCGCACACACCCGCCGCCCCACGGGCCTCCCTGCAGCTCTCGCGTCCTGGCCTTGCCCTTTCCCCCGGGACAGAGGTGCTCACTCTGGGGAGATTGCGTGTTTGCTCAGGAGTTTCTGAAGGAGGTTCAGTGACTCTAGTAAACATGCGCTTCCTCTAAGATCTGCAGGGCCTGTCCCTTCTCCCACGTGGCCTAGAGCCCTCAGTTAGAGGCTCCTCCTCCCAGGGCGGGTGTGGACACAGGCCAGGCACTGGCCTCCAGGGAGTTCAGAAAGAACTGACAAAAGATGCCTGCAGAGGAACCTCAGATTAAAAATCAAAGAGGAGGGACTGCCCTGGTGGCCCAGTGGTTAAGACTGCACTCCCGATGCAGGGGACACGGGTGTGATCCCTGTTTGGGGAACTAGGATCCTGCAGACTTCATGGCGCAGCCCCCAAAAAAGGAAAATCAGAGAGGGATGTGGGGCCTTGAGGCTGCACCTGGTGTTGGCTGCTTTGGCCTCCCCCACAGGCAGGGTCCCGGGGGGAGGAGCCAGCTGGAAGTGGCATCGCATGTGGCGTCCTCCAGGTCAGGTGAACACGGCCCACCCGAGGCGGGGGGAGGAGCACATGGACTCACCGTCATGGGCGCACGTGGTGCTCGGATCGAGGGACCACCTGGGAGAGCGGACTGGGAATGCCGCCCTTCCTGGTCCTATACAAGACAGGTAGCAAGTGGGCTTGTTGAGTTACATTTCATTCTTTGAGTGGATAAACGATGCTTGTTACAGACGCAACCCTACCTCTTTTATTTTTCCCTCTGTGCTATGCAGCTTGCAGGATCTTAGTTCCCTAACCAGGGAGCAAACCCGCATCCCCTGCAGGGAAAGCACTCAGTCCTAACCGCTGCACCGCCAGGAAGGTCCCAGAGACCCTTCCTGTTAAGCCTCATGTCCCCCCGAATCTCCCCTACCCCTTATGAGCATACTCCCCCAACTTCTTGTGGTTTCAGGTGTTCAAAGGTCTCTGTGTTTTCTCCATTTCTCATTTTCACTGCAGTTTTTTCCCCCGAGTCCCTTCTGTGTATCCGGTGATGGAAGGTGGTGCCAGGCATAAGAAGTTGGGAAATGACTTCTGCTCCTTGTCGCTCCCGGAGCAGTTCGGGTCTAGTGTCGGTGCCCCGTCTTGGAAATCAGGACCCGCTCTGCTGGGGCCTGAACTGTTCCCCGGGTGCCGGCCCCGCACCCCGCTCCTGGGCCTGGTGGCCGCAGTGGCTGGAGGACGTGTCTGGCTCTGCCCACAGGACCTGCAGGACCGCAACAACAAGCTGCAGGCTTCAGTGCGGGAGCAGCCCAGCAGCCACACGCCCTCTCTGCCGTCTGTCTCGGGCACTTCCTGTGGACAGGCACAGGAGCCCAGTGCTGTCCTAGTGCTCCACCCAGGCCCCAGGCCCGGCGGGCTGTGCTGGTCCTCTCTGCTTCTCCTGACTCACGGCACGCCTTGGCTTGTTGGCCCCACAGCTAACGTCTCGGTTCCAGTCTGAGTGGTGTCTGGATCATTGGACAGGGTTTCCTGGGCACCTGCCACGTGCTGTCACAGCTGGGTCTGCAGCCGGGACTGAGACAGGTGTTTGCAGCTTTCAGCCCCAGGGGGTTGGGCAGAGAAGGCTCCATCCTCTGACATCTGTACCCCTTGTTACAGGCCTGTTCAGCTCTGATGTTTCCTCCTGGGTCTGTCTGGGTAGATTGCTTCAAGGCATTTGGACATGGCCAGTTTTCAAAACTCCCAACCGGGCATTTTACTGAATGGTCCTCAGCTTGAATGCCTGGTTAGATGCCTTCTTTATGGGACCATCTTCTTTACTCTGATGTGTGGTCTTTCGTGAAACTGTCTTTGGAATACATTCCCTCAGTTTTTGTTTATCTGAAAATGTCTCAAATTCTCTCCCATTTCTGAAGGCCGGTCTTTCTAGGAGCACAAACTTTGATGCACAGTTGAAGGCTGCCCTCTGCCCTCTGACCTGGGCAGGGTGCTCTGAGTGAGCATCCATTTTCCATTGCTGCGGTGATGAGTTACCAGGAAATCAGAGGCTTAAAGCATCACAACTTCGGATTTCACGGTGTTTGAGCCTGGAATTCAGAAGTGGGTACGACTGGGCGGGAATCTCGGTGTTGGCCGCCGCCTTCCTTTTTGGAAGCTCGGGAGGAAACCTGCAGGCCTCCCATTCTTGATCCACACCTTCCTCCTCTCACGCCAGCAGTGACTGGCTGGTCCTCCTCACGCTCCATCCTGACTCCCAGTCTTCTGCCTGCTCTTCCACAGTGGAGGGCCCACTGGACAGTCTAGGACTCTCTTTCCATCTAAGGGCAGTGAACTAGCAGCTTTAATTCTGTTTGTTGCGTTGATTCCCTTTTGCTATGAAATAGCACATTTGCAGGTTCTGGATGCAGACGTCTTTTAGAGGCTGTTTTTCTGTCCCCACAGGAGGTGACCTGAGTTGTGTCCTCAGGTTGCTATTAGCTTCTCCATCTTTTGTGGTTTTTCTTTGGTGTGTTTAGGTGTGTATTTCTTTCATTTTAACTTTTATTGAAGTGTTATATGCACACACACAAAAATGTACATGTGTATGCAACTGGAAGAATTGTTGATAAGTAGGACACATTTGTGTCACCAACACCCAGAATATGCCCTCCAGGGTCACTATTCCAAGTCGGGATAGTGCTAAGCCCTGGGGAGCTCTGGAGAGCCCCATTTTTTGTTCTCGGTGCTGGTATACCTAAGAATGGAATTGCTGAGTCGTAGGACAGAGATGCGCTTTTCTTTTTACTCTCCGTACTTAGAAATATTATGCCTGTTGAATATCTAGGTTTGTGTCTTCTGAAACTCTTTCAGCCATTCTTTGTAAAACATTGCCTCTCCCATCAGTGGTCTTTCCAGTTGGGTGTATGATATTAGATGTTTTCACTTTTCCTCCTTTTCCTAACCTCTCTTTCATTTCTTCCATCTTCTTTTCTGTATGTGGCACGTTCTGGGTACTTTTTCATGTCTCTGTGTTCCAGGTCAGTGATTCTTTCTTCAGCTATATCTAATCTGCCAGTGAGCTTTTATTTTGACATTGGGTTTTTTTTTTTTTTTTTTTTTTCATTTTCAAACATTCCATTTGGTCCTGCCTGATCATTTCTGATAGCTTACTGTTGCTTGCTTGTCCATTTTTTATTTCCATGTTTTATTTAAGTAAACATTTAATAATATTTATCCGAAGTTTGTGTCTGATAATTGCAACATCTGGGATCTAATTCTGTTGTTTTGGCTTCTTCTGACTCTCATAAGTGGTCCTTTCCCACATTCGTTGTGGTGACCTTTGATTGTGAGCTCATGCTTACATGATGTTCATCTGTGGGAATCCTGAGAGCTGTAGTAGAGGGTTCTCCCTGCAGAAAGGATGTGTTTTGCTTTTGCTGAGAAGACTTGGGAACCACTTCATCTGAGACCACTTTAATCTCTTCCAGGGAACCAGCCCACCACATACGGCCCTGGTGTGGTTTCTCCACAGTGATGTAGGTGTTGGCCTCAGGGTAACCCCATCTTTGGGTTCCTTAATGCTCAAAGCTTTGGTTTCAGCATTCAGGTTTTTGTTTAAGGGCCCCTGGAGGTTTCTATAACCTTCTGTGAGGACACCAGACGTTAGATGATCAGCTTTGCACAGGCTCTGGTTATCTGGTGAATGTGGAGGACTGGGATAAGGCAACCACCATCTTATTTGAGGTCCAGGAAACTGGAAACAGGAACCACCCCCCCTGCACCCCAACCCCGGCACCCACATGCACACACACACATCTGCCTTGAATCAATTTTGTTTTCCATCCAGGATCCTGAAAGACAGTTCAAAATACAGAGCTCATTTGTGGTCACACTCCTCCCTGAAACCCTCCACGTCTTTTAAAATTCCATTGACTTATATGTCTTCATTTTTCTCTTTAGTTCCTTATGAGAAAAACGAAATTGTACTTATGCTTTGTAGGAGATACTTCTGCTTGATATTATAAGAATAATACATTACATATGAGATGATGTGCTTTGAGTACTTTTAGACTGAGAAAACTAGAAGCTAATGCCAGATAGATAACTAACGTTTAGGGGAATGTCAGTGTGACCAACATATATTAAGGATAGATTTTCAGGGCAGCAGGCATGGGTTTAAAGCTGCCTCCCCGTGATCCTTATTGGTCAGTTGCTCATCTGTTGCACATCAATGGAGTTACCATCCAGGGAGACTATGAGCATCAGAAGCCAAGGACTCCTGGCAGACTTGGCCCGGGCAGCCTCTCTCAGTACTTGCTTTCCCCTCCTGAAGGTTCCACATTGCATCGGATCACCCTCCGTCCGCTGATGCGGGCATCTTTCCAGTTTCCTCTAGTGCTGACCTCAGCGTGTAGGATGGGGGCACTCTCTTCATAGGATTCAGCTTTCTGAGTCCTTGTGTTCCTCAGCTTTGTGCTCGGGGTCCCTGGGGGAGGGGGGAGATTTCCTTGCAACAACCTCGTGAGGACTCTCACCCAGCATCTTGCATTGGTGCCAGCTGTGAGCACGCTGACGTTTCAGTGAAGGTAAGGAGATGCAGGAACGGGCCAGCTGGAAACACAGAGAACCAAGGGGCTGAATACGCTAGTCAATGGCTCTTTTAGGAGCTAAGAAAGCTTTGTTTTTCTGTAGCTTATCTTTTGGGAAATGCAAACCAGAGCAAGTTAACACTGGGTACAGGGAAGGAGCTGGCCCCTGTGTCCCCATCCAGGGAAGGAAAGTGTGGCTGGGGGTCATTGCAAGACCAGACTCTGTCGGGTGACCAACTCCTGGAATTCCCACTCTTCTTTCTTTTAAAAATTTGTTATCCAGAATCAAGTTGGAAAAGCTTTCTGAAGAAATCACGCTCTTGAAAAATGAGGTGGGGAAGATCCGACAAGAGCTTGAAGCTTCAGAAAGGACAGAGGCTGCACAGAGGTAAGGGCCAGCTCAGTGGTCCCACCCCAACCACCCATCCCGGACACGGTTTGCTCATCGTAGAAGAAGCTCAGAGGGCATTGCTGTAGAAAGTGGGAAGTGTTCACAGATAACCCACATTCCAGGAACAGTCAGCAGAGACCTGTGCTGCCCTCCGACCAGCCTTGATGGGCACGGGAGGGCTCACGCGTCCTAAGAAATACTGCACAGCGTGCTCCAGGGCCGGAGGAGGCATCCTGCATTCCTGTAGGGCAAGAGGGCCTCTCGCAGCCTTCCTGGGCCAGTGGACTCGGTTTGTTCTGGTCCTGATAGTGGTTTCAGCTGTGCTTCTGTCCAAGCCTCATTGCTGGTCTGTGGATTTCAGTGTGAGAGAGTCAGGGGTCTAGGGCAGGGGCCTGAGCACTGAGGCAGGAGCTGTGTGTATTGTGGAGGGACACCCGTCAGTGGATTTCAGCTTTCACCATCAGCGCCTCATCTGAGAAGGGTTTGGCTTTTTTTTTTTTTAATAAAATTCAAATGAGCTCAGCTCTAAACTGCCGAGAATGTGGTATTGATTTGATAAAAGTGCCTGACGATTGAAGTGTGGAATCCAGAGTGGATTGTCCAGTTTCCCCCAGTGGTCATGTTTTGTGAAACTTTAGTATAGTGTCTGTGTTAGTTTGCTAGGGCTGCGATAGCAAACCACCACAGACTGAGGGGCTTATATAACAGAAATTTATTTCCTCACAGTTCTCGGAGTTACAAGTTCAAGGTCAGGGCAGGGCTGGTTTCTTCTGAGGCCCCTCTGTTTGGTTTGTATGCAACTGTCCTCTCCCGTTCATCCTTCAGGTGTGTCTGTGTCGTCATCTCTTATTAGGGCACCATCATACTGGATTCATACGACCTCGTTTTGCCTTAATCAGCTCTTTCAAGACCCCATCTCCAAATGCAGTCCTTCGGTACAGTACTCCAGTACGGTCTTGGAGGTTTGAGCTTCAGCATGTGAATTGGGGTGTGAGGGGGCGCAAATCAGCCCTTAATGAGCATCACAGCCAAGCTATTGACATTGATGCAATCTGTAGGTCTTACTTCCCCAGTTTGGGGGGGGGGTGGTGGTGTTCTTTTTCTTGGGGAGTGTTTCATCGCCCCACGGCTCGTGGCATCTCAGTTCCCCAACCAGGGATGGAACCCCAGTGTCCTGCCTCGGAAGGCAGATTCTTAACCACGGGACCACCCAGAAAGGCCACATGCTTCCACAGCTTTACTTCTGTACTCATGTGGGTGTCAGGTCTACACGGTTTTATTCCCTGTGCAGGTTCATGTCTCCACAACCACAGCTGCAGCTCCACAAGGTCCTTCATATTGTTTATTCACAACTACGTCCACCATCTATCTTCCTGCCCACCTACCCCAGCCTCAGCCCCTGAAAACCACTAACTGTCCTTCATTTCCAGAATTGTGTCGTTACACAAGTGACAGAAAAGGACTCATACAGAATGAGATCTTTGGGATTGCCTTTCCTCACATAGCATGATTCCCTGCTGTGTGTCCACAGTTTCTTTCTTCCTGTCACTGGATGGTATTCCAAGGCGTTAATGTCCCACAGCTTGTCTTCAGTTCAGTTCAGTCGCTCAGTCGTGTCCGACTCTTTGCAACCCCATTGACTGCAACACATCAGGCTTCCCTGTCCATCATCAACTCCCAGAGCTTGCTCAAACTCATGTCCATTGAGTCGGTGATGCCATCCAACCATCTCATCCTCTGTCATCCCCTCCTGCTGCCTTCAATCTTTCCCAGCATCAGGGTCTTTTCCAATGAGTCAATTCTTCGCATCAGGCAGCCAAACTGTTGGAGCTTCAGCTTCAGCATCAGTCCCCCCAATGAACACCCAGGACTGATCTCCTTTGGGATGGACTGGTTGGATCTCCTTGCAGTCCAAGGGACTCTCAAGAGTCTTCTCCAACACCACAGTTCAAAAGCATCAATTCTTCAGCGCTCAACTCTCTTTATGGTACAACTCTCACATCCATCATGACCAGTGGAAAAACCATAGCTTTGACTAGACGGACCTTTGTACACTTTTTAATATGCTGTCTAGGTTGGCCTAGATATATGGATATATAGGCCAGTATAGCTTTCCTTCCAAGGAGCAAGCGTCTTTTCATTTCATGGCTGCAGTCAGCATCTGCAGTGATTTTGGAGCCCAAGAAAATGAAGTCTGTCACTGTTTCCATTGTTTCCCGATCTATTTGCCCTGAAGTGATGGGACTGGATGCCATGATCTTAGTTTTCTGAATGTTGAGTTTTAAGCCAACTTTTTCACTCTCCTCTTTCTCTCATCAGGAGGCTCTCCAGTTCCTCTTGCTTTCTGTCATAAGGGTGGTATCATCTGCATATCTGAGGTTATTAATATTTCTCCCGTCAGTCTTGATTCCATCTTGTGCTTCATCCAGCCCAGTATTTCATGTGATGTACTCTGCATATAAGTTAAATAATCAGGTTGATAATATACAACCTTGACGTACTCCTTTCCCAATTTAGAACCAACTTGTCTTAATGCTCCTGGGCTGATTCCAGTTTTGGGCTGTCACAGAAGCTGCAATGAACATTCCTAGGCAGGTGTTTGTGTGAATGTAGGTTTTCATTTCACAGGATAAATGCCCAGGAGAGCAATTGCTGATCTGCACCACAGTTGCATGTCTAGTTTTATATGAAATGGCCCAGCTGTTATCCAGAGCGGCTACTAACAGTTTATGTTCCCGCCAGCAGTGTATGCTAGGTCCAGTTGCCCCACATCCCTGTCCACACTGGGTGTTGTCGCTGTTATTTTAGCCACTCCAGCAGGTGAGTGACACTGAGTCAGAACAGCTAGAGTGGGCTCTAGTTGGTTATCTCCTTCCCCTCACTGATTCCGGCCTGGTAGAGAAGGAGGTTTCCCTTGAAGGCAGAGAGCAGAACGCTCTGTGTCTTCAGAACAGTCGCCGTCCTAGTCTTCTCAGACTCCGTACAGAATGTCACAAGCAGGCGGCTTAAACTACAGGAGTTTGTTTCCCAACCTTCTCAAGGCCAAGATCAAGGCGGGGCTGTCTTGGTTCCCATGAGGCTCTTCCACGCTTGTGGGCAGCCCCCTCTCACTGTGTCTCCTTATAAAGTCACTGTCCCATTGGATGAGGACCCCACCTTGTGAGCATATTTAACCTTAGTGACCTGTTAGCAGCCTTGTCTCCAGACATCGGTGACTTTGTGGGCCCGGTTCAACCCACAGCAGCCACTCTGATTAGGCCTCCAGCCTTTGACTCCTGGTGAGCTGTGATGCTCTTCACCTGTTCTTCTTTCCGGTCTCCAGAGCATTGGTTTGCCCCGTGACTTCAGTTCTCTGATGGATCTCAGAAGTGTTGTTGACTCTCAGTTACTCAGCTTTTTCTTTGTTCTTGTTGGGAGGGTGGGAGTCACGACTTCCAAACTCTTTCCAGGCCGGCGCGGAAATGGGGTTTTGTTTCTCACATGGGTTTCTGCACGTTCACTGTCAGGACATAGAAGCATAGTAGATTTTCAGCTGCCGACCTGTGTTCTTCCTGACTTCCCAATCACTCTGGGAGTGCTTTTGTCGCCTCTGGTTTCTCAGACACCTGCTGTACCCTGGAGAGAGCTGCAGTTCCCATCTGTGTCTTCCTACCGCTGCCTGCCTCTCCCCGAGCCTGGGTGATAAGGTGGGAATAGCCGCCCTGGGGCGACAGTGATGCCCCCGCCTAGCTGTGCGTGAACACTGCTCCTAGGCTCAGAGGGCTTCAGACCCTCAGCCTCCAGAGAAATTGCTAGGGAAAAGCAGAGGAGCAAAACATGGTTTGTGTGAAGCTCCGTCTCAGGAGTGTCAGCTCTACATTTAGAGGGAGGCTGCTGTACGCGGCTGGTGTGGGTCCCGTTATGGAAGGAATTAAACCCAGCAAAGAACCCAGGTGGTAAACAGGACAGAATAACTTGATCCTCCCAGGATCCGGCATGAGGTCACTGGGAGGGCTACAGGCAGGGCTTCCAGGCTCTCAGGTGCAGAAGCATCCCTGAATGGAGTTTGTGTTAGTCTCTCAGCCCTATCCAACTCTTTGTGACTCCATGGACTTTAGCCTGCCAAGCTCCTCTGTCCGTGGGATTCTCCAGGGAAAATTACTGGAGTGGGTTGCCATGCCGTCCTCCAGGGGATCTTCCCAACTCAGGGACCAAATCTGCATATCCTGTGTCTCCTGCATTGCAGGTGGATTTTTTACCGTCTGAACTACCAGGAAATGGAGTGTGGGCATCAGATAAATGGACTCTTTAGAAATCGTGAGCTTTCCTGGACACGCCCTTACCTTGTGGGGTGGCCTACCAGGTAGAGATGCAGTTTTCTGTGCCTGGTGGTGACCCTGAAGGTCTGGGCAGTCACCCCACAACTGCTGTGCCTTTTCCCCGGCAGCTGTATGGAGCCACCCAGAAGCTGTGGCTGGCCCGGTCCCAGCACGCCCAGCGGGTGCAGCAGTCGCAGGAGGAGATGGCGCAGCGCGTGCCCACAGGCCGCGTGGCCGAGCTGCAGCAGCTGCTGGAAGGGGAGCAGCGGCCAGCTTGGCAGCTCCAGGAGGAGGCGCAGGTGAGTGGGGACAGGGCTGGGGGGCCAGCTGGGGGTGACGGAGGGGGTGAGTACGATCTCTGGTGACTTAGCCACAAGCTGCCCAGGTGCCAACAGGAGGACGGCCCGACAGCCCTCCCGCCACGTGGGATGTTTATGGAAGCCACGGTACACGGCTTCTGCTGGGAACTGGTGAGTCTTGAGTGGCCGACCCTGAAGTCCCCCAGCCTGTTTTCTTGGCTGAGTGTGTCTGCAGCCAGCCACACACGTGACCTGGTTCCAGAACTGAAAGGTGGTGATAGAAGGGCCCCAGCAGAGAGATGGAAAGGGATAGCTCTTCAGGAGTGCAGGCAGGTGCAGAGGTCCTGAGGTGGGCTACGCTTGGCGTGTTCAAAAGCAGCAAGGAGTAGGGGGCTGGTTGGACATGGGATCAGCACAGTGACAGCACGGACTTGGGGAGCCCTGCTGTGTGCCAGCCTCTCATGGAGAAACAGAGTTGCTGCCTTAAAAGGGCAGCAGAAGAGTGGCTCAGAGCATGCACTGCAGGGGACTGGATCCTGGCTCCACCACCTGAGCCGAGTGATTTAACTGAGTGAGTGATTTAGCCCTCTGTGCTCCGATTTCTTTGAACCTCTGGAGGCAGTGGTTCCCACCTCAGAGCAGTCTCTCAGGCATCAGTGAGTGAGCACCTCAAAGCGCGAGCCTAGGAAGCACATTTGGGTCCTCAAAGTTCATGGGTCAGTGGGAGGGTGAGGAGGGGCAGAGGGCCAGGTGCCTTCCTGAGGAAAGAATTTGTGCAAGATAGGAAAGGTGGGTAAAATCTGACAGTTGTAAAACACAAATTCTAACGAAGAATGGCCTTATAGCATTATGCAGCCACGATATGCTGGAGCGACATTTAAGCTAGGACAGATTATTGACAAAGGAAATTTAGTCAGAGATCCTCGAGAAAGACTATTATGTTGGGGGAAACTCAACTTTGAGTCATGTAGGATTAAAATCCTACGACAAAAAGTCTCTAATCTGCTCACACTACAGTGAGAAATGCAGCTTTGTAGCTTGTGAGACATTTCTAATGATCCCTCCCTATGGATGAAAGGTTAGCCAGATGCTCAGATTTTGTTTACTTCAGCTGATTTCCATTCTAAAGTAAAGAAGCCTGAGATGATTCGTTTTAAAGTGAACCGTGTTGATCTCTAACCTCCTCTTGTTCAGGAAGCACATGAAAAACAGCTGGAAGCAACAGAAGAGCAGGTGGAGGAGGTGGAGATGACTTTGAAGAACATGGAAGTGCTCCTCCAAGAGAAAGTGGGTGACCTGAAGGAACAGGTGAGTGGTGGACGCCGCATTTGGGCGTCCGGGTAAGTAATGAGGGAGACAGGACCCAAGAGAACCCTGTGTCCTGCGGAAGTGCTGAGGAGGGGAGAGGAGGGCAGGGAGAGAGGGGAGAGAGAGGCCTTGCTGTCCTGTGAGGTCGGCTTGGTGCTCCGGGAAGTGAAATGTGAGCATCTGTGGAAATACTTCTCTACACAGGGACCAAATGTGGTTTATCTGGAGCGCCCTGGGCCGCGGGTCCCCAGTTCTAGTCTCTCTGTGCAGGCTGCCCGCTCCAGACCCCCACTCCTCATCTGTGAAGCCCCTGCCCTGCCCGCACCGCCACCCTCCAGCCTTGTCTGTACCCAGGTCCTCACTTTCCTTCCCGGCCGTCCGGCTCTTGGTGAACCCACTACCCTCCAGTCACTCTTGGCAAAACCTCAACCCCAAGTAAATCTTAAGGCTCCTACATGCCAGGGGTACATCCTCAGAGTAGATAGTGGCTTCTCTGGTGGCCTCGAGATTCTGCAGGACCTAGCCCCTTCCCCTTGGGCCCTTGCCCAGCCGGCGTGGCAGCTCTGCCTTCCTCACGGGCCTCCTGGCCGTTCCTGTCACCCCCGCATGTGGGGGCCTCTGCCCGGGAGGTTTACCCAGGCAGCCTCCCCCACGTCCCCCATGCTCCTCTCAGGGCTGTCTGTTCACCTCAGACTCACCGTGTGTCTCCCGCCCGGGTTCTCTGAACACACCAGCTGACGCTGCGTGCTCTGCTGGCTCCTCCCGTTAGAACACGTGCCTGTGGGAGCAGGGCCGCGGCCGGGCAGCACTTGGCCCGCAGAGCTGCTCAGTAGCTACTTGAGTGAGTGAACTCAGCGCGGACTGTCAAAGCCCAAAGCCGGGACCCCTGCGTCTTTGCATCTTGACCGTGTGTCCTGTGTCCCCATCGCTGGAGCCCCTGTCGGTGTCGTGTGGGCGGCACCCAAGGAGCCTCAGCGCGTCCTGCTGACATGGTGGGCCTGCAGAGCCCGCTGAGATAAGCCAAACAGTTTGGGTGCTCCTGACAGTTTCCTCGTTGTCTTTTGGAGGCCTCCAGATTTGGGTCTTCTTGTCTTCATTTCGTGGTAACCCAGTTTGTACAAAGGTGGCTTAAATTTTCTCTACCACATAGTTCGTCAGTTTCCTCTCTCATGCCAGGATAACAAAACCTGTCATTGCATCCAACATGTCTCTGATTTGTAAGGTTCCCCAAGCTAGTCTGAACGCGTGTGGAGGAATAGGAAGGGAGAGCTGGTGGCGTGGCATGGCTGCGTGAGACGTACAGTACACTGTGGCTTTCTCCCCTCTCCAGTTTGAAAAGAGCACAGGATCTGATCTGCTGCTCAAGGAGCTCTATGTGGAAAATGCCCACCTGACAAAAGCGCTTCAAGTCACTGAGGAGAAGCAACGAGGCACTGAGAAAAAGTCCCGATTCTTGGAAGGAAAAGTTAGAACTCTCAGCAAACTCCTCAGCAAGATTGCTGAAGCTTCCCTCGCTGTTTAGACTGCTTTTCTTCCTGGCGTTCATTTTGAAGGAACGTCTATTAAAGTAAACCACTGTGACACCGTAACTTATTGTGGCTCACTGGCTGTACACCCGTGGATAAATGAGGATTGTGATTCTGTTTACCCCACAAGCATTTAATGAAGGGTTGTGTGCCAAATGCCTGGGAAACACGTTGGAGAGGACTATTTTTTTTTTTAGTGGTCCTTGGGTAACTTCCAGAGTTACATTCCGAATTTTGCTACTGAAAAACAAACCAGATTATGGGGTTCTCAGCAAGGTAAATGGTAAAATAAAGCAATTTTAATCTTGCACTTCTGACCTTGGCTACAGAGATTAAAATGTGAAGTCAGGGCTCTGTAGTTTTACCATTGCACTGTTAGTTCTATGGGTTTAGTCTCTGGCATTCTCGATGGTGGATCGGTGTAGACACTCCAGAAACGCTACACTTTCTGTGACTTTCAACTAGCGATAAGGGATAGAGGAAGGAAGCCTTTTTGTCAGGGCCTGTTCCACCACGAGGGAGGTCTAGACAGTGCTGGTGTTTCAGAGCTGTGGACTCAGGGAGGATGGTATCGTATCCATTGTGAATGCAATCTTTTCCTCACTGAAATGTCATCACACTGCAAAGTGTATTATATGTTAAAAACCAGGAAAAAAGTACAGTTTTATATTCAAGATATACATAAATTATGATCATTTGGTTGATCAGAATTAACTACTGTAATATGAATTTACTGTATCTGCAATAAAATCCTTTTCTATTAAAATAGATTAACTTCTAAATATTTTTTAAACTAAAATATTTCAAACATATAGAAAAATAGTTCTATAGGAAACATTCATATGTATTACATAAACATGCAGATGTGTTAAGAACATTGTTACAACATCTTGGACAGAAGCCCAGTCCCTGTTCTACTGCAGCCAACCTCTTTTCCCTTCCTGGTGGCAACCGCTCTCCTGAGGCTGCTGCAGGCCCCCTCCCCTCCATCTGTCTGCACATTTACCGTATGTGCTTGAATGAGAAAAACCTTAAGCCACTGGAAGAGATGGAAAGCTCAGATCTGGGGTAGGAAGACTCAACAACATAATGTGGACTCTTCTCTCCATGCACCTATGGTTGCTCAACCTATGACAAAGAGGCAAGGATGGACCGTGCGGAAAACCCTCTTCAATAAGTGGAGCTGGGAAATCTGGACAGATCCATAAAAGAATGAAATTGGAACATTCTCTGATACCATACAGCAAAGTATACTCGAAATGCATCAAAGACCTACATGGAAGCTTTTAGAGGAAAACATAGGCCGAACACTCTTTGAGGGAATTCTCTGGCAGTCTAAGGGTTAAGACTCGGCACTTTCACTGCTGTGGGCCTGAGTTCGATCCCTGGTCAGGGAACTAAGATCCCATAAGTCGCATGGCACAGCCAAAAAAAAAAGCACTCTGACATAAATTGCAGAAATATCCTTTTTGATCCATGTCTTAGAGTACCGAAAGTAAAAACAAAAATAAACACATGGGAGTTAATTATACTTAAAAGCTTTTGCACACCAAAGGAAACAATAAACCAAACAAAAATCTAACAAGGACAAAATATTTGCAAAGGAAGCAACTGACAAGGGATTAATCTTCAAAATATGCAAATAGCTCTTGTAGCTCTATGTCAAAAAAAAAACACAAAAACCAAAAACCCAGTTTCAAAATTGGCAAAACAAATAAAAAATAGAAATGGGCAGAAGACCGTGATAGACAGCTCTCCAAAGAAGACATACAGATTGCCAGTAGGCACATGAAATGATGTTCAGTATCACAAATTATCAGAGAAATGCACGACAGACCTGCAATGAGGTATGACATCACACTGGTCAGAATGGCCATCATCCAAAAGTCTACAAATAATAAAGGCTGGAGAGGGTATAGAGGAAAGGAAACCCTCCTACATTATTGGTAAGACTGTAAATTGGTACAGCCACTATGGAGAACAGTATGGAAGTTCCTTAAAAAGATGAAAATATAATAGAACTACTGTATGATCCAGAAGTCCCACTCTGGGGCATATATCTGGAGAAAACTAATTCAAAAAGATACACATACTCCAGTGTTCATTCGAAACTCCCTTCCCATCCAAGGTTGCCACATACCATTGATCAGAGTGGCCCGTGCTATGCAGTAGGAAAGACGATTGAGTTTTCCACCTTGGATCCATCACTTACTGTCAGATGGCTTTGGTGAGGCTACTTAACCTTCCCTGAGGGGAGCAGCTACTCAGCTTCTGCTGGAGGAACCAGGAGATGGGTTCCCCTCTGTCCCCTCCCCGGCAGCACATGCCTTGGCCCTGGTCCACTGGTACTTTGTCTTGTCCAGGCAGAAATGTTTAGGCCTGAGTCCTGCTCCTCTTCAGTCGAGACCCTTCATCATTAGCCTTCCTCTACTCACCATCCTGGTCAAAGCTTCTTGGTCCCTGCTTTTCCTCCTATCAGACGCTCTTTCCCCAAGTAGGCTAGATTCCCTGTTAACTCAGTTGGTAAAGAATCCACCTGCAATGCAGGAGACCCTGGTTCGATTCCTGGGTCAGGAAGATCTACTGGAGAAGGGATCGGCTACCCACTCCAGTGTTCCTGGGATTGCTTGGTGCTCAGCTGGTAAAGAATCTGCCTGCAATGCGAGGGACCTGGGTTCTATCTCTGGGTTGGAAAGGTCCCCTGGAGAAGGGAAAGGCTACCCATTCCAATATTCTGGCCTAGAGAATTCCATGGAGTGTACAGTCCATGCCTTAGCAAAGAGTCAGACACGACTGAGCGACTATCACTTTCACTTTTCATGCTTTTTATAAATGGCCTTTATTGTATTGTGGATATTTCTATTTTATTGTATTTTTTTAAAATCATGAATGGGTTGTGAATTTTTTCAAGTGTTTTTTCAGCGTAGTCTTACTTTTACTTCTTACTTGAATGTTGGTAGCATTGCTCTCTGAATCCATTTCGTCCTAAGCTTTTAGCTTTTGGGAGGTTTTTTTTTTTTTAATTAATATTTGAATCTCCTTATTTCTTATTGGAGTGTTGAGTTTTTCTACTTTTTCTTGTTTTAGTCTTGACAGATTGTATGTTTTTCAGAATTTATCTAGGTTTTCCAGTTTGCAATTGTTCATCAATAATAATGGTCCCTTATGATTATGCTCCTTTACTTCTAAGGTATCTGTTGTAATGTCGCTTTCCTTTCTGTTTCTTTCAGTTTCCTCTCTTTCCTTCTTACCTTAGGTACGGGTTTATTGATATTGTTTGTTTCTTTCAAAAAATGCGTTTCCAGTTCTTGCACATGCACACTGGGCATTCTGGCACACGGGCAGTGTGTTTAGAGGCGTCACTTAGCGACGATCATTCTGGGATGCAAGATTCCAAACCGTTGAGCTTCCCAGCTGGGAGGTTGTGGCGGGACGGCTCTGGCTTACCTCTAGTGCTCGTGTTGGGTTTAGGGGACTGCGAAGAGCCGAGGGGGAGGTGAGGTGTGTTTGGAGTCTGTAGGCTCTGCGATGAAGAAGCTTTTTGGCTTCAGGAGTAAGAAGGGCGTGTCACCCTTCGGCTCCTCCATCAGCCTGGGGAGAGACAGAGGTCATCATAAAACCAGCTTCCAGCCCTGGTACCACATCCGAGACAAGGACCTCCGAAAGATTCACAAAGCTGCCAGCGTAGGCAACGTAGCTAAAGTGCAGCAGGTCCTGTTGCTTGGAGAGAATGGCTTGAACGAGAAGGACAAGAGGAACAGGTAAGCGGGGAGGAAGGGCCTGGCAGAGGTCCCTCCTGTGAGTTTCCCCTCCAAAGCTTACAGACACCTTTGTTGGATCCAGCGCCCCACAGACTTGATAGGCTGCAAAAGCCTTAGTTACTTTCAGATCTGCTAATAATTCCCCTCATAGAGCACTTTACTGGTCGTTTCAAAGTTATTTAACTGAACGTCAGTAATCACAGAACTGAAATGAAACATGAATAGCATCTTTTTTCCTTCTTCCTCTTCCTCCTGTTCATTTGTTGTTATGCATGCGTTAACATGATCTCCTCTTGAGTAAGAGCTCTCAAGTTCTATAGCCCTCAAGAAATCTTCTGGAACTCCCTAGCTCTCACATTGTTTTTCTCATGTGATTTATGAAAATTCTTCCCACTGATCATCCATTGTGGATATTGACAGTGGACAGATTTTTGATGTTGTCGGCATCTTATTTTTAATGTACACATTTTTATACCATAATGTTACATATTACAGAAAAGTACATAGTGAAAAAATAATCTCCATGGCAGGTCAACTTCTGGATTAAAAATTCTTCAGATACAATGCAATATCTGTTTTATATCAGTGTACGCTTATGTGTATATGTTCCTTGCTGAAGGACCTTAGAAGACAGCTTTGAAGTAGGAAGCTGGCTGTGTCCTTGAAGAGCAGGACATTTTCCTAGGGTATATGGTCTTTCCATGTTTAAACTAAAGACACAGATCGTGGTTTTAAAGATTTGGGGTTAGACATGCTGTCTTTAATTGTTGTGATGAAATTAAAAGTTTTGTGTAGGAGGCAAAGATTTGCCCTTTTAGATATCAAAATTTGCTGGATGACATTTTCTATCAGAAAAGATAAATTGTGTGTAGATGGTGTAGAAATAACCTGGTAACTATTTAGATAAAAGTAACTAGATTTTTTTATCTCCCCAAAAAGTTTCGAATGGAGTATGGATCAAAAATTTTAAACACACAGAGTGAGAAAAGTACCAGAAGACAACTGAAATTCCTACTTATACATTTTGCACACTGACAAAGACCTTCTTTTTTTTCTAGTTCTACTGGTTATTAACCTTAATATTTTTTTAATTAGATGGTAATTGCTTTCCAATGTTGTGTTGGTTTCTGCTGTACAACATCATAAATCGGTTGGGAATATACATATATCCCACCCCAAGGACCTTTCTAAGAGTGATTTCAAAGCCAAGAATTGTGGAGTTTCCTGGGTTTCGGCACCAAAAAAGAAAAAGAAGAAAACCAGAAATCTGCAAGTTGATTTAGCAACCCCCCAAATTTAAAAATGTCTGTAGAGCAAGCTGTCTGTAGGGAAGTCGGATGAGCAGACAGGGCTTGTCTTTCTGGCACTCATAGGAATGTGGCACAGATAAAAACTATTTGTCACTTTCAATTTAACGTAGAATTTTTTGTGAGGATTGGTATCCCGCGACAACTTTCAGCCTTTTCAGAAGTCAAGGGAATCTTGAGAATTTCCTGGCCGTCCAGTGGTTAAGGCTCACTGCTCTGGGCCCAGGGTTCGATCTCTGGTGAGGGAACTAAAATCCTGCAAGCTACAAGGATATATTGTCCAACATGGGAAATATAGTTAATATTTTATAGTCACTTTAAATGCGGTGTAACCGTTCACAGTTGGGGATCACTGTGTTGTGCACCTGTATTATATAATAATATATAATATGCATCATCTCTAAGGAAACTAGACGAAAACCCCTCATGGTTATTAGACAACCGGAAAGACGAGAAATGAACAAACAAAAATGCTACAATTTACAGTTGTAATGTCTGTGAATTATAAATTATGTTCCAATGTCAGAGACGTTAAAATGTGAGAAAAGGAGCATATTAGAATCATCGAAGTACAATGTTGTCTCTAATCCTCTAAACATATCTGCAAAGGAGGTGTAATGTCCTTTGACTTCATTCAGATGTTGTCCTTGTAAGGTAGTAGTAGTAGTAGTAAGTATGATAATATAATCTAACAATTACTAGCTGTTATCTGTGCCGGGAACAGTTCTAAACCCTGTGCATGGGTCTCATTTAAGCATCGCAGTGCTGTCCTGTGAGATAACCACTCCTCTCTCTTCATTTTGTTGGTGAGGAAATTGAGGTACAGAGAGGGTGAGCGACAGCTAATAAGTGACAAAGTCAAATTTAAACTCAAGTTGAGCTGAATCTCAAGGTCTCGCGCATTCTATTCAAGTAGCCTGTTCTTTCATTACTGTGTAAGAGGAGCTAAACCCACTCCAGTGTTCTTGCCTGGAGAATCCCAGGGACGGCGGAGCCTGGTGGGCTGCCGTCTATGGGGTCGCACAGAATTGGACACGACTGAAGCGACTTAGCAGCAGTAGCGGCAACAAGAGGAGCTAAACGAATAATATCCTGCTCTTTCTCCAGAAGAAAATGAAATATTTGTTTTAGAGGCATACGAGTACCATGCTATTGAGTGTTTTCAATCACATGAATGAACGATTGTTTCTTTTAAAACAGTGACACTACAGTTTCCTAAGAACTTCTCTTGCTTTCGTAGGACTGCGCTCCACTTGGCCTGTGCCAATGGCCATCCAGCGGTGGTGGCTTTCCTCCTGGAGAGAAAATGCCTGCTTAACCTCTGTGACAGTGAAAACAGGACCGCGCTGATGAAGGTACGGGGCAGCGACCCGTGTCCACATGAGATGGGTGTGATTTAACCACTGAGACTAACAATGAGTTGATCTCGTTGAAATAGAGGGAACTGGTGAACTTGTGGGCTATTTCCTTTGAATTCCTAGAACTCACACCCTTGTTTCTTGGCACAACGCTGACAGGCCGTAGAATGCCAAGAGGAGGAGTGCGCGACTCTCCTGCTGGAGCACGGCGCCGACCCGAACCTCACGGATGCCAATGGCAACACCGCGCTCCACCACGCTGTCTTTTGCCAGAATATATCACTCGCAGCAAAGCTGCTTTCCTATGACGCCAATATAGAAGCCAGGAACGAGGTATAGCTCAACTAACTTTATTGACAAAATATTGGCAAAGCATTTTTCTAAACTGTAGTGTTTATTGATAACAGGATGTAAATAGATAGACTGAGTAGTGTCCAGCAGGCCCTGTTACCATGGAAACAACTCCAAAGCCAAGTCAGGGGTTGGGTGGAACATGTCAGAGCCCACAGAAAGGGCAACGCTGTCTCTCTCAGCCACCTTCTACCCCAGAAGGAAGATTTTCCCACTAGAAAGTGCTCAGGAATGGGTGGTAGGCTCAAGTCCTACAAAGAATGAAGGCCTGGGGAGAGTGAAGTGATGTGGTGGGTGGCTGCTTCCAGGGGCTCAGGGAATGGGCACAGCTGCTGGGGGAGGGATGGGGGTAGGAGGAAGGAGAACCAGTGCCCAGCAGGGGGAGCTGGGGGGTGCAAGTGGGCCAGGGAGGCAGCAGGCCTGGAGCCCTGAGCCCTCCAGGACCCCTGTTCTGAGATCCGGTGAAGTGGGTCAGGTCATGTTTGATACCAGCCAGGGCGTTCACTTGTGCTGGTGACCACTTGGTTCACCAGATACACACCTCGGGTCTCCCACACAGCCCTGGGGGGCTGCTCGGCGGGGCTGCAGCTGAGTGTGGGGAGCTGGTGATGGTGAAGCTCGGGGCTGCAGCTGAGTGTGGGGAGCTGGTGATGGTGAAGCTCGGGGCTGCAGCTGAGTGTGGGGAGCTGGTGATGGTGAAGCTCGGGGCTGCAGCTGAGTGTGGGGAGCTGGTGATGGTGAAGCTCGGGGCTGCAGCTGAGTGTGGGGAGCTGGTGGTGGTGAAGCTGCCCCTCCTGCTCTTTCTCCTGCGGCTGCAGCCCCGCCAGGAGCTGCAGAGAGAGCTCCCCGACTCTCACAGCTGGGCTCAGTTTTCCTTGTTTGGAAGCTCCAGCCTTCCCTGAGTGAAAATATTTTGAAAGCACTTGATTGTCTAAGATGTCACTTTAAATCACGATATTGCTCAAGAAGCATTAGAGGGCAAAGCGTTCTTTTTTGTGTTTATGGCAGATATTTGTGATAACACAGCAATTGTTAAAGGTAAAACTTTTTCCAAGTATTTTTCCCTTACTGAAAAAAAAGTTTTTTTCTAATTAGTCTAAAATAACAGAGTAATGCAAAATTTGCCTAGAAGTAGACTTTGTCTTAAAACTCAAACAAGCATTTGACAACATAATAGAAATGTTGCTGTTGTTAACACATTCCAATTTTATGAAAAAAATGATTTATATAAAAATGATTTCTCTCTCATTGCCCAAGGCTTCAGAGGCTAAAAGGAAAGGAAAACGAGCGAGCAGCTGAAAGACGCAGATCAGGCTGGAATTTTGGCAGTTGGGGAAATGCCAAGAAGAGGGTTGTTTTTTTTTTTTTTTTTTTATGTATTTGGCTGTGCTAGGTCTTAGTTTCAGCATGCAGGGTCTAGTTCCCTGACCGGGGATTGAACCCAGACCCCCTACACTGTGAGCGCTGAGACCCAGCCACTGGACCACCACAGAAGTCCTGAGGTTTTGGTTTTGTTGTTTTCCCCCTTCAGTTTGTGTATTTTGCTAAGGTGCTTTTCAGTTTCAGGTATAATAGTTGTTATTTTGAGAAAGAGATTGAATGAGTTGGAGACTTGCCTAGGTATCAATTTTAGGAAGACTCTGCAGAAATCAGATCAGCAGTGAAAAGGTGGTGATTAAGTTGGAAAGAAGAGAGAAGAACAAATATTGAACAGAACTATTATCCTATTCTGGCAGAAACAGCCAGTTAGATAAGAGTCTAGACTCTGCTCTCAATCTAGAAGGTCTTGATGGAAAGGAAGGGGTTTATAAACAATGAGATCAGGTTGCCTTTTGTGTTTATTAGTCCCTGTTCTACCATTATTTACCCAGGAAAATTTAATTCTGTTTTGATGACTCTTGCCTCTTACACTTTTCTTTTTTCTTCAAAGCCTCAAGTAAGAGAAGGGATTGGCCATGTGGGTTAGAGATGAGACTGGAATGTTTGCTGGGCTAATTCTCAGCTAGATTGTGCTGGTGAAAACCACAATCCGTTGGGAAAGTTTATAAAAAAAATTTACAAACCTAGGCTGTTCCCTGAAGATTTTGATGGAATAAATCGAGGAAGGCCTGGACTTGTGTATTTAGAAATATTTCCTTGAGATTCTGATAGGATCCTTGGTGAAGAACTATGGAGTGATTAAGTATAATTTCTAGTGCACCTATCTCAAAAATAAGTAATCTATAGAAGAGTTGGAGTTTGATCAATGCTAGCTACTTCCATCAGCTCCCTCCTTTGCAGCAATATTAGCCTGACTTTTTCCTCTGCCTCTGTGATTGAGAAGTTAAAAGGAACATTTTTGGCAATATCTATTGGCTTGAGTGATATAACTCCTTTTTCTTCCAACCACTAATTATTCAGTGACACTCCAAGCGTCTTTAGAGATTTGCTCATGGCCAAGTCACTTCATCTGTAGAGTCTGACCCTTTAAGAATTTTACACCTTCTGTTACCAACCAGGTCATTAGGTCAACAATGTTTGTTACCAACAGGGTTTTCCTGACTGCCGTAACAGTAATTCATGAGCCTTCTTTTGGTGTCAGCAGGACAGACTCTTGCAGTGTGTCTGTTAGATTTGCTGAGCCCTGGCATAAGCGAGAGGACAGCTTTAAACATCAAAACCCATGAAGTTAGTCCAGATGGGGATTGTTTGAATCATTTACTTTCAGCAGTCTTAGGAACTCACTAACTATTTGGTTAATAATCTGGGAGAATTCTAGAAAGAGATTGTAGTTTTAACAAGCAGTGGAAACATTCTTCAAGTGGGAATTTTGAGTCTTGTTTTTAAATTTATTTTAATAAAATTATGAGTCAATAGCAATTTTTATTACATATTGAGACCCACTCTTCTTGTGAACCACATGATACTCAAGAAAGGAAAGCTTTCACATACAAATATTTGCTTTATACCCACCTGTTTGGAAACAGCAAAACGTTTTAAAAGCACAAATGGGCTACAGACCAAATGTGGTCCTTGGTTATGTTTAGCTTACTTACCTCCACAAGCTGAGTCAACATTTAAAATTTAGCAAACTCATGCTGATGTCTGTGTTTCAGGCTTCTCAGAGACCCAAATCTGGTCCCCCTTGAGCCCATTCTACTGTTTGGTCTGCATGTGTAGGCCTCCCCTTCTGTATGGGGCGTGTGTTTGCGGGTTTGCCAGCCTCACCTGGCTTTTTCACTTAGGTCACCAGGTTTCCCCCTGCATAAGCATTTGAGTTTCCAATTCTTGATATATAGTTTATTTTGATAACTATTTCGAAGTTTTAAAGACAGTCTAATTAATCTATAATTGATTCCATATTTTAAAAGAATCTCTTAAGGATGGGATTGAATTTTTCAAATTAGAATTTTTAAGTTGGTTGTGGCGGTTTCACACTGAATGAGTCTCCCAGACACACAGGATTATGAGAGAGAGCGTGGGGAGAGTTCACGGAAGAGCAACTCCCCGAGAAAATGCTGAGTGCATATTTCTTGGTAACTTACCTTGTAATCCTTCACTAAGAGCCGTAAAGCAAGACAGAGACCAGAACTCTGGGATTAAGGAAGCTTCTTCCTGGAGGTCTGGAGGTCATCACATGAGAGCCGTCAAGAAAGGTCTTTGAAGATAAGCGGTGTTGTTCTGCATCAAACAGCATCTAGCTAATGCTGACCTGTCAGTTTAACTTTTTTTTTTTTTTTTTAATTTTAATTTTATTTTATTTTTTTATTCTTTGAATCAGCCATGGATTTACATGTATTCCCAATCCTGATCCCCCCTCCCACCTCCCTCTCCACCCGATTCCTCTGGGTCTTCCCAGTGCACCAGGCCAGAGCACTTGTCTCATGCATCCCACCTGGGCTGGTGATCTGTTTCACCATAGATAGTATACATGCTGTTCTTTTGAAATATCCCACCCTCACCTTCTCCCACAGAGTTCAAAAGTCTGTTCTGTATTTCTGTGTCTCTTTTTCTGTTTTGCATATAGGGTTATCGTTATCACCTTTCTAAACTCCATATATATGTGTTAGTATGCTGTAATGTTCTTTATCTTTCTGGCTTACTTCACTCTGTATAATGGGCTCCAGCTTCATCCATCTCATTAGGACTGGTTCAAATGAATTCTTTTTAATGGCTGAGTAATATTCCATGGTGTATATGTACCACAGCTTCCTTATCCATTCATCTGCTGATGGGCATCTAGGTTGCTTCCATGTCCTGGCTATTATAAACAGTGCTGCGATGAACATTGGGGTGCACCTGTCTCTTTCAGATCTGGTTTCCTCAGTGTGTATGTCCAGAAGTGGGATTGCTGGGTCATATGGCAGTTCTATTTCCAGTTTTTTAAGAAATCTCCACACTGTTTTCCATAGCGGCTGTACTAGTTTGCATTCCCACCAACAGTGTAAGAGGGTTCCCTTTTCTCCACACCCTCTCCAGCATTTATTGCTTGTAGACTTTTGGATAGCAGCCATCCTGACTGGCGTGTAATGGTACCTCATTGTGGTTTTGATTTGCATTTCTCTAATTATGAGTGATGTTGAGCATCTTTTCATGTGTTTGTTAGCCATCTGTATGTCTTCTTTGGAGAAATGTCTGTTTAGTTCTTTGGCCCATTTTTTGATTGGGTCATTTATTTTTCTGGAATTGAGCTTCAGGAGTTGCTTGTATATTTTTGAGATTAATCCTTTGTCTGTTTCTTCATTTGCTATTATTTTCTCCCAATCTGAAGGCTGTCTTTTCACCTTACTTATAGTTTCCTTTGTAGTGCAAAAGCTTTTAAGTTTCATTAGGTCCCATTTGTTTATTTTTGCTTTTATTTCCAATATTCTGGGAGGTGGGTCATAGAGGATCTTGCTGTGATTTATGTCGGAGAGTGTTTTGCCTATGTTCTCCTCTAGGAGTTTTATAGTTTCTGGTCTTACATTTAGATCTTTAATCCATTTTGAGTTTATTTTTGTGTATGGTGTTAGAAAGTGTTCTAGTTTCATTCTTTTGCAAGTGGTTGACCAGTTTTCCCAGCACCACTTGTTAAAGAGGTTGTCTTTTTTCCATTGTATATCCTTGCCTCCTTTGTCAAAGATAAGGTGTCCATAGGTTTGTGGATTTATCTCTGGGCTTTCCATTCTGTTCCATTGATCTATATTTCTGTCTTTGTGCCAGTACCATACTGTCTTGATGACTGTGGCTTTGTAGTAGAGTCTGAAGTCAGGCAGGTTGATTCCTCCAGTTCCATTCTTCTTTCTCAAGATTTCTTTGGCTATTCGAGGTTTTTTGTATTTCCATACAAATTGTGAAATTCTTTGTTCTAGTTCTGTGAAAAATACTGTTGGTAGCTTGATAGGGATTGCATTGAATCTATAGACTGCTTTGGGTAGAATAGCCATTTTGACAATATTGATTCTTCCAATCCATGAACACGGTATGTTTCTCCATCTGTTTGTGTCCTCTTTGATTTCTTCATCAGTGTTTTATAGTTTTCTATGTATAGGTCTTTTGTTTCTTTAGGTAGATATACTCCTAAGTATTTTATTCTTTTTGTTGCAATGGTGAATGGTATTGTTTCCTTAATTTCTCTTTCTGTTTTTTCATTGTTAGTATATAGGAATGCAAGGGATTTCTGTGTGTTAATTTTATATCCTGCAACTTTACTATATTCATTGATTAGCTCTAGTAATTTTCTGGTAGAGTCTTTAGGGTTTTCTATATAGAGGATCATGTCATCTGCAAACAGTGAGAGTTTTACTTCTTCTTTTCCTATCTGGATTCCTTTTACTTCTTTTTCTGCTCTGATTGCTGTGGCCAGAACTTCCAACACTATGTTGAATAGTAGTGGTGAGAGTGGGCACCCTTGTCTTGTTCCTGATTTCAGGGAAAATGCCTTCAATTTTTCACCATTGAGGGTGATGCTTGCTGGGGGTTTGTCATATATAGCTTTTATTATGTTGAGGTATGTTCCTTCTATTCCTGCTTTTTGGAGAGTTTTAATCATAAATGAGTGTTGAATTTTGTCAAAGGCTTTCTCTGCATCTATTGAGATAATCATATGGTTTTTATCTTTCAATTTGTTAATGTGGTGTATTACATTGATTGATTTATGGATATTAAAGAATCCTTGCATTCCTGGGATAAAGCCCACTTGGTCATGGTGTATGATTTTTTTAATATGTTGTTGGATTCTGTTTGCTAGTATTTTGTTAAGGATTTTTGCATCTATATTCATCAGTGATATTGGCCTGTAGTTTTCTTTTTTTGTGGCATCTTTGTCTGGTTTTGGAATTAGGGTGATGGTGGCCTCATAGAATGAGTTTGGAAGCTTACCTTCATCTGCAATTTTCTGGAAGAGTTTGGGTAAGATAGGTGTTAGCTCTTCTCTAAATTTTTGGTAGAATTCAGCTGTGAAGCCATCTGGTCCCGGGCTTTTGTTTGCTGGCAGATTTTTGATTACAGTTTCGATTTCCTTGCTTGTGATGGGTCTGTTAAGATCTTCTATTTCTTCCTGGTTCAGTTTTGGAAAGTTATACTTTTCTAAGAATTTGTCCATTTCATCCAAGTTGTCCATTTTATTGGCATAGAGCTGCTGGTAGTAGTCTCTTATGATCCTTTGTATTTCAGTGTTGTCTGTTGTGATCTCTCCATTTTCATTTCTAATTTTGTTGATTTGGTTCTTCTCCCTTTGTTTCTTAATGAGTCTTGCTAATGGTTTGTCAATTTTGTTTATTTTTTCAAAAAACCAGCTTTTAGCTTTGTTGATTTTTGCTATGGTCTCTTTAGTTTCTTTTGCATTTATTTCTGCCCTGATTTTTAAGATTTCTTTCCTTCTGCTAACTCTGGGGTTCTTCATTTCTTCCTTCTCTAATTGCTTTAGGTGTAGAGTTAGGTTATTTATTTGGTTTTTTTCTTGTTTCTTGATGTAAGCCTGTAATGCTATGAACCTTCCCCTTAGCACTGCTTTTACAGTGTCCCATAGGTTTTGGGTTGTTGTGTTTTCATTTTCATTCATTTCTATACATATTTTGATTTCTTTTTTGATTTCTTCTATGATTTGTTGGTTATTCAGAAGCGTGTTATTTAGCCTCCATATGTTTGAAGTTTTAACAATTTTTTTCCTGTAATTGAGATCTAATCTTACTGCACTGTGGTCAGAAAAGATGACTGGAATGATTTCAATTTTTTTGAATTTTCCAAGACCCGATTTATGGCCCAGGATGTGATCTATTCTGGAGAATGTTCCGTGTGCACTTGAGAAAAAGGTGAAGTTGATTGTTTTGGGGTGAAATGTCCTATAGATATCAATTAGGTCTAGCTGGTCCATTGTGTCATTTAAGGTTTGTGTTTCCTTGTTAATTTTCTGTTTAGTTGATCTATCCATAGTTGTGAGTGGGGTATTAAAGTCTCCCACTATTATTGTGTTACTATTAATTTCCTCTTTCATACTCGTTAGTGTTTGCCGTACATATTGCGGTGCTCCTATGTTGGGTGCATATATATTTATAATTGTTATATCTTCTTCTTTGATTGATCCTTTGATCATTATGTAGTGTCCTTCTTTGTCTCTTTTCACATCCTTTATTTGAAAGTCTATTTTATCTGATATGAGTATTGCGACTCCTGCTTTCTTTTGGTCTCCGTTTGCATGAAATATTTTTTTCCAGCCCTTCACTTTTAGTCTGTATGTGTCTCTTGTTTTGAGGTGGGTGTCCTGTAGACAGCATATATAGGGGTCTTGTTTTTGTATCCATTCAGCCAATCTTTGTCTTTTGGTTGGGGCATTCAACCCATTTACATTTAAGGTAATTATTGATAGGTGTGGTCCCGTTGCCATTTACTTTGTTGTTTTGGGTTCACGTTTATACAACCTTTCTGCATTTCCTGTCTAGAGAAGATCCTTTAGCATTTGTTGAAGAGCTGGTTTGGTGGTGCTGAATTCTCTCAGCTTTTGCTTGTCTGTAAAGCTTTTGAATTCTCCTTCATATCTGAATGAGATCCTTGCTGGATACAGTAATCTAGGTTGTAGGTTATTCTCTTTCATTACTTTCAGTACGTCCTGCCATTCCCTTCTGGCCTGGAGGGTTTCTATTGATAGATCAGCTGTTATCCTTATGGGAATCCCTTTGTGTGTTATTTGTTGTTTTTCCCTTGCTGCTTTTAATATTTGTTCTTTGTGTTTGATCTTTGTTAATTTGATTAATATGTGTCTTGGGGTGTTTCGCCTTGGGTTTATCCTGTTTGGGACTCTCTGGGTTTCTTGGACTTGGGTGGCTATTTCCTTCCCCATTTTAGGGAAGTTTTCAGCTATTATCTCCTCGAGTATTTTCTCATGGCCTTTCTTTTTGTCTTCTTCTTCTGGAACTCCTATGATTCGAATGTTGGGGCGTTTCACAGTGTCCCATAGGTCCCTGAGGTTGTCCTCATTTCTTTTGATCCTTTTTTCTTTTTTCCTCTCTGCTTCATTTATTTCCACTATTTTATCTTCTACCTCACTTATCCTATCTTCTGCCTCCGTTATTCTACTCTTGATTCCCTCCAAAGTGTTTTTGATCTCATTCATTGCATTATTCACTTTTAATTGACTCTTTTTTATTTCTTCTAGGTCTTTATTAAACAGTTCTTGAATCTTTTCAATCTTTGTTTCCAGGCTATTTATCTGTAACTCCATTTTGTTTTCAAGATTTTGGATCATTTTTATTATCATTATTCTAAATTCTTTTTCAGGTAGATTCCCTATCTCCTCCTCTTTTGTTTGACTTGGTGGGCATTTTTCATGTTCCTTTACCTGTTGGGTATTTCTTTGCCTTTTCATCTTGTTTCGATTGCTGTATCTGGAGTGGGCTTTCTGTATTCTGGAGGTCTGTGGTTCCTTTTTGTTGTGGAGGATTAACCCAGTGGGTGGGGTTAGACGATTGGCTTGTCAAGATTTCCTGGTTAGGGAAGCGTGCGTCAGTGTTCTGGTGCGTGGAACTTGATTTCTTCTCTTTGGAGAGCAATGGAGTGCCCAGTAATGAGTTTTGAGATGGGTCTATGTGTTAGGTGTGACCTTGGGCAGCCTGTATGTTGATGTCCAGGGCTATGTTCCTGCGTTGCTGGAGAATTTGCGTGGTATGTCTTGCTCTAAAACTTATTGGCTCTTGGGTGGTGGTTGGTTTCAGTGTAGGTGTGAAGGCTTTTGGACAGTCACTTATTACTTAAAGTTCCATGTAGTCAGGAGTTTTCTGGTGTTCTCAGGTTTTGGGCTTAAGTCTCCTGCCTCTGGATTTCAGTTTTATTCTTCCTGTAGTCTCAGGACTTCTCCAACTATACAGCACTGATAAGAAAACTTCTAGGTTAATGGCTAAAAGATTCTCCCCCGTTAGGGACACCCAGAGAGGTTCACAGAGTTACATGAAGAAGAGGAGAGGGAGGAGGGAGATAGAGATGAGCAGGAGGAGAAAAAGGGGGACTCAAGAGGGGAGAGACAGATCTACGCAGCTGTCTGTTCCCAGAGTGTTCTCCGTAGCCCAGTCACCTACAAAGATTCATAGAATTGGATTGGGAAGAGAAGGGGAAAGGAGGAAATAGAGGTGTTCTGAGGTAGAAAACAGAGAGTCAAGATTGGGAGAGAATAATCTTCGGTTTAAAAATAGGGCTTCTCTTCTTTTTTTTTTTTTTTTTTGTAAGGTTATAGTGTATTGAAAATGAAAATTAAGGAGTAGTAGAGGAGTACTAGAGGACTTTAAAAGAAATAAGAGAAAAAGAAAAATAGAAAATAGAAGAGAAGAAAGAAAGAAAAAAAAAGAAGAAAAAAGAAAAAAAAAAGAAAGAAAAAGAAAAAAAAAAAAAAAAAAAAAAAAAAAATTTTTCCCCCCCCCCCCAATTAAAAAATCGTAGAAGTCTATGGAAATGAAAGTTAAGGAGTAATGGGGGAGTAATAGGGGATTTTAAAGGAAAATAAAAGAGAAAAAATAAAAAAAGGAAAAAAAAAGAAAAAAAAAAAGAGAAAAATGTAAAATTGTATCTAGGAGTTTCTCTGGAGCTGTTGCGGTCACTGTGGGTTCGGCTCAGTTTCAGATAGCTCCTCGTTCCAGCTTACGCTTCTCGATATCTACAGGCCTCTTCCCGTGTAGTCAACGTTTCCTAGAGGGATTTTAATCTGTTGCACCAGTCCCTTCTGAAGCGGTTCCCTTTGTTTATTTGGCTTCTGTTTGCCGGTCTCTTCAGAGCCTCATTTCCGCCCTGACACAGGCGGGCGGAGGTGGACTCTTACTCAGGTAGCTAGTTCCGTCGCGCTGCCGGAAGTGGCTGGCGCTATGGGGACGGGCTTGGGCTGCGGGGTCGGGCTGGCGCTGCCGGGAGGGGCTGACGCTGCTTTCTCCGTCTGCGCTGCTCAGGCTCCCGGCTGCTCTATATGGAGCGCGCTGCGCGAGGCTCCAGCCCTTGGGTGTTCCACAAAAGCGCGGAGCGAAAAGCTGCGCCTGCTCTCTGTGCCTTTCCCGTCAGAGCGGTCCAGGCAGCCAGGGGCTTGGTGGGTGCACTCTCCCCAAGTGTGGCGCGCCCCCTCCCTTCCACGGACCCAGTTTCAGTTTCCTCTGGCGCCAGTCGGGTGCGCGCGCCGTCTGCTCTCCGCGTCCCCAGCCCCAGTCCCCGCCCGCGCCGGTCGGGTGCCTGCGCCCTGTGTCTCGCCGCGACCTTCCCCTACCCCCTGCCTCCTGCCTCCGGCGGGGCTGGGCCGGTCCGCAGCCTGCGAGCTCCTCTCTGGACCCTCTCGGTCTCTTTGTTCTGCGAGCGGCCGGCAGTGTGTTTGGGCCGGTTAATTTACTCTCTCTCTTTTGGTCTCCCACAGTTCAAGTTGGCAACTCACAGAAGCTCCCTCCGATTGTCCTCAGGGCTCTCAGGCCCGGACCCTACCCCAAGCAATGCCGCCTAAGAGTTCCCGGGACGGATCTCCGTCCTTAGCTCTTTTGTCTCACTTTTTATCTTTTATATTTTGTCCTACCTCCTTTCGAAGACAATGGGCTGCTTTTCTGGGCGCCTGATGACCTCAGCTAGCGATCAGAAGTTGTTTCGCGAAGTTTGCTCTGTGTTCAGTTATTCTTTTGATGAATTTGTAGGAGAGAAAGTGATCTCCCCGTCCTACTCCTCCGCCATCTTGGCTCCTCCCTCCTGTCAGTTTAACTTAAGGGCGGGGGAAGGAACAAGCAAAGGAGAATGAATAAGATTAAATTTCAAGAGACTTTGCTGAGAAAGCCGATAAACATGGTGCCCACAGTTGTTTTTTTTGGAAGAAAAGAAAACAGCCTTTCTCTTTGCATGTTCATGTAGAGGATAACATTCCCATTAGAATGTCTGTAAACCTCATGAGGTTACTCTTGGTCATCCTTGGATAGGTTATGCATGCTACAGATAATATGATGTATTCCTGCCTCAGCATTGCTCCTAAAATATGCAGCTACTAAATCAAGTAGCTAATTGATTCTCTCTGGAGGAGTGTTGAGACTGGTAATAGAGCAAGTAAATACTGCAATATTCCTGATAGATACTATGATAGAAGCAAAGATCCTTGGAACCAGTAAATGTTGAAAGTGAGTTTTAGAGAATGACTCTGTGGTTCATCTTTGGAAGAGGGAGAGGAGGAGCATTTTATTCTTTCCCTTTTCAAAAGACGTATTTGGCTGCACTGGGTCTAGTTGTGGCAGGTGGGATCTTGCGTTTCGGCACTTGGACTCTAGTTCCCTGACCAGGGATGGAACCTGGACCCCCTGCTTGGGAGCTCAAATCTTAGCCCCTGGACCCCCAGGGAAGGCCAGGAGGAGGAGCATCTTGAAGAGATAGAAGGTGCGTCGGGGGAAGAGGAGGAGGGGCTCCCGTTTATTTGCTTTCTCAATTATATGTTTAAGTTCAGAGAATCTATTGCATGATTTTCAGTTCAGTTTAGAAATAGGTTAACTGGGTACATTCGAAATGGTTTTTCCTGTTTTACAGGATGACCTCACACCACTATTATTGGCCATAAGTGAAAGGAAACAGCAAATGGTGGAATTTTTAGTAAAGAAAGAAGCAAATGTACACGCGGTTGATAAGATGAAAAGGTACAGTTGTTCTTTTTCTTTTTAAAAACCTTAGTGCTGTTCTTGGGTGCTAACATCAAGATAAAGATTAAATTAATAAGGTGTCATTTGTGATCAACACTTCATCAGTCAGGTAGAAAACCAATTATTCTGACTGGGAGTCGTGAAAAACTATATAGCAGAGATATATAGCAGGATTCATATTCCTTTATAATACTGAGTGATGTCATATGCAACCTGTTCTTTTTTCTGGTTGATCTTGTAGGAGCTGAGGGATTTCATACTAGTTTCATTAGCTTTATACAATATGGATTCTGCTTTTTAGTTTACCTTATGACAGTATCGAATTTCTTAATTCTTTTATAATGATTGTTTAACCTCTACTTCGTGTATATTTTTCCTTAAAAGATGCATACTAAACATAAAGGACTTGATTTTGTCTTTTGGGTGACTCTTTGCTTTCAATTACTTTCTTTGAAAAATACTGATGTTATTAGATTGCAGAAGAGTCCTTCACAGTTTAGTGACTGAACACAACAAAAAGTGGTTAGTAATCACTGTCACCAGATACTGTGGGCTCATCAGTTTTTATCTTTTTTTATTTCTAGTACATTTTGATGTTTTCATTCTAAATGAAGGTAGAAGGAAGAATGATAGGTTTAATTGGATAAACAGTTGCTTCAACAAAGATAAGTCAGAGGTGGATGATACAGACGAAAATGATGGGCTTTAGATTCAGACTGGGTTCAGCTCCTAGCTTTCCTCCCTGTTAGGGTTGTGACCTTGGGCACATTACTTATCATCAGCAAATAAGTTTCCTGATACAAAAGGGCAAATAGTAATGCGTCCTTCAAAGGTGGCTGTGCGTAGACATAGTATTTCATTTAGTGAAGAGCACATGCTTGTCCACATCATTAAGTGCCACGGTGACTATTTTTATTTCCATTATTGTTAATATTTTTGTTTTAAGCCAGCAAATAGCCTTTGCTTAACCCACCCTCTAGCTGACTTTGAAGCATAATATATCAGACTAAGGAGGAAATGGGGGATTCGTTCCTTAAATAGTCACCTGCCTCAGATAAGTGACCTCAGCACAGTTTCTTGTCCGTCAAGGACTTTGATATTATTTTTGAAAAGCATCTATTTATTTGACTCCGTGTGGTCTTAGTCGTGGGAACTCTCAGTTGCAGCATGTGGGATGAAGTTCCCTGTCCAGGGATGGAACCTGGGCCCCCTGCCTTGGGAGCCTGGAGTCATAGCCCCTGGTCCACCAGGGAAGTCCCCATCAGGGACTTTTGAAATAGTAAGTGCTGCTATGTGCCATCGCAGTGGGACAGGACGCTGCTTTTCCGTCGTTTCATTTTAGCCTTGGAGGTCATTTACAAGGATGTACACTTGAGCGTGTAAATGGTCAGTTCTTCACGGGGAGGGCAAGATGTTACCTTGGTAAAGCACATCAAACGAGCTGTTTCTGTCAGTTCACTCAGCTTCCTGAGGGTGACGTCGTCTCTCTGTTGTTGTAGAACCGCCCTCATCCTTGCTGTCAGTTACGAGTCTATGAGTGTCGTCAGCCTTCTCCTGCAGCGAGGTGCTGACGTCTTTTCTCAAGATGTCTTTGGACGGACTGCAGAAGAATATGCTGCTCTGAGTGGTTTTAATATGTAAGTGTCCACATTAAAACGCCCGTGATCACTAAACTGCCGCCAAAAAGAATTTTCACTGTCACTTGTTACATGACCAGTGAGTTTTCTGTTCGGTGCAGGCAGCTTCTATCCTGTGGGGGCACCTTTCCTTGGGTCATAGGTTCCCTGTCGTCCTTCCCAGAGTAGTGGGTGTCAGCTTGCCTGAGATTCCATAGTTACATGGAGGGTTGGCCCCCTCATGGGGTCTGTTTCCTGCAACAATGAAAATCTTCCAAAGGATTTATCTGCCTCAACCGTAAATGTTTTCTGAGTCTGTCTCACAAGGAACCCATTCACCAGAACTCCTTAAATCTCAAGTAAGTTAGTTCAGAGAGGAATTCAGAGAGGTAAGCCCTGCCTGGGACTTGCCAGTATCCACTGTAAGAGTAGGGTTATGACTTCCACGTGCATCAGAGATGAACATGGAGATTAAGCATCATTGTCAGAAAGATCTGCTGGTTGAGAGTTTGAGCAGGTAGAGAAGGGAGAGTAGTGGTCCAGGCCAGGTCTTGATTGTGATTAGTTTTCTGTGCTTGGTGTGATTAGCTGCAGTAATGGGGGATAATTATGTTACCTAATGTAGTGAGTTCATATTTTATAAATAAATGTAGGTACAAATTACATAAGAGCTGAGATTCCCTAAATTACAAACCACAGAGAACACTAATCACCATAATTAATAACAGTTTCCTGAAACCCTTGAATGCTAAACATATAAGAAAACACACATTGGTTTTACTTGGAATTCCAAAGTAGTTCCAACAATAACGATCAAGAGCAAATATTCCATTCTTTGACTGTTTCTGCAAGCATTTTGGGGATATATTATCTCATTACCTCCTCTTAATCCCCTTGTGAAATAAGGCAGTAAGATCCCAGTTGTGGAGAGGATGACTTTGAACTCAAGAGAAGCAATTCTCTCGGAACAAAGAGCAGTTGGTTGCAGAGCTAGGATTTGCGAGTTGGAAAGAGTTTTCATATGCCAAGCTAAATCTAGTTAATCTACTGAGCTCTATTGCCCTCAGTTCATGACTACTTCATCTTCCTTTTCTTTCTCCTTTAAATACATGCTAAGTAAAACTTGGTAGAACTTAGAAACTTGAAATGTATGGGACAATTGTAGTTTTGATATTATCGCTGACATTGTCTGAAATAATCTAAGAATTTAACATAGTTGGTAGTTTTTTTTTCCTATTAGTGTTAAAATATTATTTATCACATTTTTAACACATAGCATTTGCCAACTGATCTCTGAATATAAAGAAAAGAGGCCGAAAACTCCTCCCGAAAAGAGCAACCCAGGTACGTCATCTGATAATAATGAACTACTCTTGGTGATTCTACCATAGATAAAGTAGGAGTGAGGAAATTTCAATAATCAAAGAACTATGATAAAATTAGTGTAAATTGCATGTGTGTTGTTAAATGAATTTCTTAATAGTCTAGTCTTCAGAATTGTTAAAGAAGTTAATTGTAGGTAATTTAACATCAGAGACAGTATTGTCTGAGAAGCATTCCATGAGTTTAATTACAGCCCCTAAAATCCTGTATTAGATTTTTATGTACATTACAAAAAATGTTTAAGTTAGTATGATATATATTTCATCTGTAATCCTATTATAGCAAATTGACTTCTTATAAAAGTGGAGCTTTAATTTTTACAAATAGTTTGCATTTAGTGAATGAGTAGTTATTACTTACTGTGTAGTGATTGGTCTCATTAAAAAAGTTATCATCGTTTAAACTGGGAACCTCAACAGTCCCTTCCTGGTAGGATAAGAAGTGATAAAGAAGAAGAGCTGCAGTGCTGAACCAGTGTGCAGCATACCAGGAAGAGATTACTTTCGGAAGATACCTTCCAATAGTACAGATCAGAAAAGCGATGCCTAGTTGAGAAGCACTGGTTATTTTGCCTATTGTATGAACAAGGTCTCTATTACCAATTTTATTCCTCACAGATCCAAAAAGAGTGAGATAGGTTGACTTCATTAGAACCAGATGTTTTCTTCTGTGTGTTGGATACTTGTCATGATAGTATAGTTTTGTAAGAACACCATGTTCTGTTGCCATTATTTAAAAGATGATCATAATAGATTTTCAAATAGATCAACTTGGGACTCTGCAGATTCTAATAAAAGAACCAACACAGTTCACATGAGCAAAAACACCACCATGTCCCCTCGATGTGACATCCAGCACATTGTACAAGCTGTCTGAGAACACCTTTAAACCTAGTTCACCTCTGTCTAATCAAAGGGGGCTTCCCAGGGGGCTCAGCAGTAAGGAATCCGCCTGCCAATGCCAGAGGTACGGGTTCCAGCCCTGGATCGGGAAGAGCTCCTGGAGAAGGAAATGGCAACCCACTCCAGTATTCTTGCCTGGGGAGTCCCATGGACAGAAGAGCCTGGTGAGCTACAGTCCATCGGGTCACAGAGAGGCAGACACGACTCAGTGACTAAACAGCAACAACATCCACCAAAGAACTTCTCTAGGTTGGTTTTACACGTTAGAGGAGATACAGAGATGACATAGAGTCTTGGTCTTCAGCATGCTCAGAATAGAATAGAGTTGTCCCTGGTTAATTTCTATAGTTTTTGAAACAGAGTTTTCAAAGAAGACATTCTTGTTTATTTGTTCATTTGTTCACCAAAGAGATAACTTTCCAGTGTCTTTTGTGTCCTAAGCCTTGTTCTGGGTCACAGGGTGCAGACATGTAAACGTCACTGCCCCTGCCCTCCAGGCTCGAGGTTGCAGCGCTCCCCTCCCCGTGGAGTCACTGCACGTGAGTCATCCCTCCAGCATCAGATCATGACGACACACGTGAAACGTTGTCCAACAGCACCAGAGTCCATAGCTTCCTCTCTCCTTCCCTCCCTCCCCTTGTTCATCAGCTTAGGGTCTGATGACGAATGCCTTCCAAGCTGAAAAAGCATGATTTCTGCCAACCTTTGCCATATAATGGGGAGGATTGATGTAATGATAGCCCTCAGTAGAACACAGCACTGTTTGGACCATCCTGCTCTAGGTGGTCCAGATACTCTTGAACAATGGAAGGTGATAGTCTCAAGAGATTATCCTTTTCACATTTATTAGTATGTACACATAGATATTTAAAACATTAAAAATGCTCAGCCTCCGTGTACCCTGCAGCATGCTCACCACTACAAGTCCAGTCCCCATCCTCACCACCCAGTTGACCCCCTTTACCCATTTACCCTCCCCCACCTCCCTGTCAAGAGATTATCCTTGCTAAACCTGGAATCACTACATCTTTCATACTTCTCTTGCATTTGGAAAGAGGGCCAGGAAGACTTTGTTTCCTATGTTTTACCACGCTCTGAAGTTCAGCACCTGTAGACCATGCTTCCTTGTGATAGGGCATTTTCATCCTGAACTGAAGAGCCAGAGAATTTGTGTTATGTCCCAGCAAGACACCTGTAGGCTCTGTTCACTGCTCCAGGGAATGGAAGTCCAGAAATCCTGTGCTGTTCAAGTGTGCTATTGTCAGTTTATAGTACTGATTCTATTAATGGTGTAGTATCATTTTCTGTCAGTCTCCTAGAGGTTGGTTAGCATTATGGTCATTGTATCAGCAGTTCTTTCTTCTTTTTTTCTGTTCTGCCTTTGATGACCATAAAGGAGAGGAGTGGTTCTTAGGCATTAATGGCCCATGAGTATAGAACAATCACTGTTCCCTCTAGTGTGGTCTCCAGGTGTGGTTCCAAAGGAATACTTTTAAACAAAACATCAGTCTTGAGGTTTTAATAGTCTGTATTTTTCTTTTGTTGATTTAAAATGTGTCTTCCTTTTTTCTTTACTAGTGGATACGAGTTCTGAAGAAGACTCTTTAAGCAGGTAGGATTTGACGGATTTTTAAACTTGTATGTGTTACTAGGAGAACACACAGAGAAGAGAAGCTACTGTTTGTTGAGCGTCCTGCTCTGGGTCAGAGACTGCATCATGTGCGCAACGTCTGTGACAGCATGGAGTCACCAGAGCAGCGTCGTAAATCACTGTGTCCTGCTTTACTTAATTAGGCAACTGTGGTTCGGGAGGTTGATGAATTGACCCATGATTCCATGGTTAAAATGAGTTGACCTGTGATTTGACAGCTGGCCTGCCTGACTCCAGCATCCACTCTCGTGTCCCTCAGTAGAAATTGAGAAGTACCCGGGTAGCATATAAGTGAAACATATAAATTAGTTCTTTGACTTGTGTCCATTTTCAGTTTTAGACATTGCCGGGGACTCCTATATCCCCTTTACAGTAAAGGGAGGAATGGGGCCTTCTCCATAAGTGATTCCCCTGCTGAAGGGCGAAGACTGCCATTTTTGATGGACACAGATTAGTCTCTGAACCAGGGACAGACAATGGAGAAGGAACAGCATATCCTTCTGCTTTAAGTCGTCAGGTTTATTCCACTTTGGGCAAACAAAAGTTATGTCAGTGCATCAATTAGATTTTCAGTTCAGCTATTAGGACTTGGTGAAAACATATTATTTTCAGGCTCTGCCAATATATTGGCTGTCAGTCTTTGTTAATGGAAACTAAGAATGAGTCTTCCCTAGATATGTCATAGGTTGGGAGAGATGGAAGCAGAAATAGGTAACTCACATCTTTTTTGGAGACTTCTCTGGGGGTGCAGTGGTTAAGATGGTTAATAAGACTTCTTCCAATGCCGGTGGTGTGCGTTCAATCTCCAGTCAGAGGAACTGAGATCCCACATGCCTTGGGGTCAAAGAGCCAAAACATAAGACAGAAGCAACATGGCAACAAATTCAATAAAGACTTTAAAAATGGTCCGCATCAAAATATCTGAAAAAAAAAAATGTTTGAAAACAGAGGCCAAATTTTAATTATGTCAAGAAACTTCGTTTACTGCATAGATAGCCAGATGTTCACTTGCTTTTTTTTTCTTCATTTAAAGAAATGAACTCACTCATTTTTGTTGTATGTTTATGCTCTAAAGGTTTTCCAACAAACCTGGTGCTGACTCATGGCCTCCGTCAGATGATGAAGTCTTAGATTTTGAGACCAAGGTACAGTGCACTCTTGTGAAATCAGTTTCCGTACTCTGAATTTAGCTTCATGTAGTATTTACTCTTAAATTCAGCAATGGTGTCCCTCTCACTGTTTTATGTTTATAATGGAACGTTCTTCAGAGCAAACTATTTTATAGAAATATGACTGGTGGGTTTTTTTTTTTCATTTTTAACTTTGGTGAATAATGAAGGTGGGGTGAAGAAAACAATGGGCTGGAAAATAGAGTGACAGGAAAATTGTATTGGAAAAGCTTTCCCACAATGAAGGAACTATGAATTTTGGTCAAGGATAAAGACTGTTACTGTGAATTTTAAACCATAAGGACATGACTTTTGCAATACTCACAGTGCAATACTCAGACAGTCAAGAATCTGCCTACAATGGTGGAGACCTGGGTTCGATCCCTGGGTTGGGAAGATCCCCTGGAGAACAGCTACCCACTCCAGTATTCTGGCTTGGAGAATTCCATGGACCGTAGAGTCCTTGGAGTTGCAAAGATTCTGACACGACTGATCGACTTTCCCTTCATAGAAGCAGAGACTTTTAATAACCGTGAGATAAAACCTGCAACTCGGGATTTTTTTTCTATTGTATTTTTAAAAAGACCTACCCCGTGTCCTGTGTCACATTCTAAGCCTTCAGATTTCAGACCTTTTGTGTTATTGTGATTTAAGTGTTCATCTTAGAGCCCCGTGTCAGGGTAAGCTAGTGGAGTTCAGGAAACAGTTGTGCATCTCCTGGAGCATGTAGCATAGGTCTCGAGTGTAAGAACCGTGTTAATAGTTATTGAATGTGAATAAATGAAGAGACAAACGGTATCCTATGTAATGTTACAGGTAATATAGTTCAGTTGCATTAGGTCCTAATTTTTGACTTTTTCGCCCCATCTTGTGTTCCATTAAATGTTTCTTTTCAAGCCATACATTCTCCCCAGAATTTTGATTACCAATTCTTTTTCCCAGTGAATAGTTAGGAATATTTCTTAATCAATTTTTCTCTCTCTCATGGAATACTTTACAACATTCAGGTAGTGATAGATGACCATGTGTGGCTAATCAGATGACACTTTTTATAGTGGCAAAATTGAACTCTAATACGGTAGTATTTATAAACAAAAAGTTTTGGAGTAATACAGATTGCTATATTAGGGGTATATTATGAACAAAAGCCTCTGTCTTAAGTATATGTTTTATAGACAACATATGTTGATATTTTCATAAAATTTGCAGAACAATATAGATGCGTAATTTATAAATTAATAAAAGCATACAAAACAGAGGCTTTGTTCATATTATATCCTTAAGAATACTGATGTATTACTGATCTATTGTATATACATTTTATTTGTGCGTGTTTTTCCACAAGCCTTATTATGCTTATTTTATTCCCTTAAGTTTGTACTTGACTAGGAATGTCTCTCTCTGCTTTCTTTTCCTCCCCCACCTTTTTTGCTTTTTTTTACTGTTAACCTAATTTTTCCTTGCAGAATACTTTCCTTCAGTGTCTATTCTTTAAGTCCATCTCTCTCTGCCTCTGTTGTGAACATTTTTGATCATGGCTTTCTGTTTAGTGTGTTTGTGGCTTTCATTCATGATCATTTCCCTACAGGTTTACTCTTGCTCTTTCTCCCTTTTTCTTCGAAGGAGCCGAATTGAAACAGTCATTTGCCTTTAGCTGTTCAACAAACAGAATAGAAGTAGCTTATCCTGTTTGTACTTGTAACCTATCTAAATAAGGTTCTACTAAAATCTAAACTTTCATATTTCCCTTCCCAAGTGATAATTCATGCATGTAGAAATCAGGCAAGCAAATTTCAGAATATAGCGATTAATTTAAATGTCTTAGTTCTTCAGTAGTGCTCTAAACTCCCAGGGATAATTTTTTTTTTTTCTAGAACATTTTGGTAGAGAAAATAATCTAGTGGGTGTCATAGTATTTGTAGAGCAGTCAGTTGGGGTAAGGAGAGGAACATCTGGGGTTTCTGATGTCATCTGTCATAATGCTTACCCCATGAGAAGGTTCAGTTCAGTCGCTCAGTCGTATCTGACTCTTTGCGACCCCATGAATCGCAGCACGCCAGGCCTCCCTGACCATCACCAACTCCTGGAATTTACTCAAATTCACGTCCATCGAGTCAGTGATGCCATCCAACCATCTCATCTTCTGTCGTCCCCTTCTCCTCCTGCCCCCGATCTTTCCCAGCATCAGGGTCTTTTCCAGTGAGTCAACTCTTCACATGAGGTGGCCAAAGTATTGGAGTTTCAGCTTCAGCATCAGTCCTTCCAATGAAAACCCATGGCTGATCTCCTTTAGGATGGGCTGGTTGGATCTCCTTGCAGTCCAAGGGACTCTCAAGAGTCTTCTCCAACATCACAGTTCAAAAGCATCAATTTTTCGGTGCTCAGCTTTCTTCACAGTCCACCTCTCACATCCATACATGACCACTGGAAAGACCATAGCCTTGACTTAGATGGCTCGTAAAGTAATGTCTCTGCTTTTATATATGCTATCTAGGTTGGTCATAACTTTCCTTCCAAGGAGTAAGCGTCTTTTCATTTCATGGCTGCAATCAGCATCTGCAGTGATTTTGGAGACCAGAAAAATAAAGTCTGACACTGCTCCCACTGTTTCCCCATCTATTTCCCATGAAGTGGTGGGACCAGATGCCATGATCTTAGTTTTCTGAATTTTTGCACTCTCCTCTTTTACTTTCATCAAGAGGCTTTTTAGTTCCTCTTCACTTTCTGTAAGAAGGGTGGTGTCATCTGCATATTTGAGGTTATTGATATTTCTTCCAGCAATCTTGATTCCAGCTTGTGCTTCTTCCAGCCCAGCATTTCTCATGATCTACTCTGCATTTAAGTTCAATAAGCAGGGTGACAGTGTACAGTCTTGATGTACTCCTTTTCCTATTTGGAACCAGTCTGTTGTTCCATGTCCAGTTCTAACTGTTGCTTCCTGACCTGTGTATAGGTTTCTCAAGAGGTAGGTCAGGTGGTCTGGTATTCCCATCTCTTTCAGAATATTCCACAGTTTATTGTGATCCACACAGTCAAAGGCTTTGGCATAGTCAATAAAGCAGAAATAGATGTTTTTTCTGGAACTCTCTTGCTTTTTCTATGATCCAGCCGATGTTGGCAATTTGATCTCTGGTTCCTCTGCCTTTTCTAAAACCAGCTTGAACATCTGGAAGTTCACCGTTCACGTATTGCTGAAGCCTTGCTTGGAGAATTTTGAGCATTACTTTATTAGTGTGTGAGATGAGTGCAATTGTGCGGTTGTTTGAGCATTCTTTGGGATTGGAATGAAAACTGACCTTTTGCAGTCCTGTGGCCACTGCTGAGTTTTCCACATTTGCTGGCATATTGAGTGCGGCCCTTTCACAGCATCATCTTTCAGGATTTGAAATAGGTCAAGTGCAATTCCATCACCTCCACTAGCTTTGTTCATAGTGATGCTTTCTAAGGCCCACCTGACTTCACATTCCAGGATGTCTGGTTCTAGGTGAGAAATCACACCATCGTGATTATCTGGGTCGTGAAGATCTTTTCTGTACATTCCTTCTGTGTATTCTTGCCACCTCTTCTGAATATCTTCTGCTTCTGTTAGGTCCATACCATTTCTGTCCTTTATCGAACCCATCTTTGCATGAAATGTTCCCTTGGTTTCTCTAATTTTGTTGAAGAGATCTCTAGTCTTTCCCATTCTGTTGTTTTCCTCTATTTCTTTGCATTGATCGCTGAGGAAGGCTTTCTTATCTCTCCTGGCTATTCTTTGGAACTCTGCATTCAAATAGGACTATCTTTCCTTTTCTCCTTTGCTTTTCGCTTCTCTTCTTCTCACAGCTATTTGTAAGGCCTCCTCAGACAGCCATTTTTCTTTTTTGCATTTCTTTCCTATGGGGATGGTCTTGATCCCTGTCTCCTGTACAAGTAGTCTGCTATCCATGGTTCATCAGGCACTCTGTCTATCAGATCTAGTCCCTTAAGTCTATTTCTCACTTCCACTGTATAGTCATACGGGATTTGATTTAGGTGATACCTGAGTGGCCTAGTGGTTTTCCCTACTTTCTCCAATTTAAGTCTGAATTTGGCCATAAGGAGTTCATGATCTGAGCCACAGTTAGCTGCCGGTCTTGTTTTTGCTGACTGTGTAGAGATTCTCCATCTTTGGCTGCAAAGAATATAATCAGTCTCATTTCGGTGTTGACCATCTGGTGATGTCCATGTGTGGAGTCTTCTCTTGTGTTGTTGGAAGAGGGTGTTTGCTATAACCAGTGTGTTCTCTTGGCAGAACTCTATTAGCCTTTGCCCCGCTTCATTCTGTACCTCAAGGCCAAATTTGCCTGTTACTCCAGGTGTTTCTTGACTTCCTACTTTTGGATTCCAATCCCCTATGATGAAAAGGACGTCTTTTTTGGGAGTTAGTTCTAAAAGGTCTTGTAGGTCTTCATAGAACCATTCAACTTCAGCTTTTCAGCGTTACTGGTTGGGGCATAGGCTTGGATTACCATGATATTAAATGGTTTGCCTTGGAAACGAACAGAGATCATTCTGTCATTTTTGAGATTGCATCCAAGTCCTGCATTTGGGACTCTTTTGTTGACCATGATGGCCACTCCATTTCTTCTAAGGGATTCCTGCCCACAGTAGTAGACAGAATGGTCATCTGAGTTAAATTCACCCATTCCCGTCCATTTTAGTTCACTGATTCCTAGAATGTCAACATTCACTTTTGCCATCTCCTGTTTGACCACTTCCAATTTGCCTTGATTCATGGACCTAACATTCCATGGACCTAACAAAACATGCAGTATTGTTCTTTACAGCATCGGACCTTGCTTCTATCACCAGTCACATCCACAACTGGGTCTTGTTTTGCTTTGGCTCCATCCCTTCATTCTTTCTGGAGTTATTTCTCCACTGATCTCCAGTAACAGATTGGGCACCTATTGACCTGGGGAGTTCGTCTTTCAGTATCCTATCATTTTGCCTTTTCATACTGTTCGTGGGGTTCTCAAGGCAAGAATACTGAAGTGGCTTGCCATTTCCTTCTCCAGTGGACCACATACTGTCAGACGTCTCCACCATTACCCATCCTTCTTGGGTGGCCCCACACGGCATGGCTCAGTTTCATTGAGTTAAACAATGGTCCTGTGATCAGATTGGCTAGTTTTCTGTGATTATGGTTTCAGTGTGCCTGCAGGTTAGTCGGTGGCCGAACTGGGATCTGAATCCACATCTGAATGACTCCAGAGCCTGTGCTCTTTGTGTTAGATCATATAGTAATGGGGGGTGGGGGATTATAATTCTTTTATTCAAGTTGATACTTGTTATGCTTCAAGCTCTTATTTTCTTCTCCAGCATGTCCCGAAACCAAACTTAGCAAAGCTACTGAAGGCTTTTCAGCAATCCAAGAGAAACGGTAAGTTATTTGAAGACTGTCCTCCTGGTGTTATTCAGTGATTTACAATTACACAGGTTCTCATGTACTCTCCCCTGTTTTTACTGTATTAGAAGCAGAATGTGGCAATGCTCTGAATTCACCTGCCACTATTTTAAAATCATAGTGTTTTATATTTGGAAACTATATATACCTACATACCCACTCCAACTTATCTTAGCTTTTCTCCAGATATAGGAGGGATGAAAACTAAAACAAAAGAAATTTGAGTAACTCAGTAATTTGGTTTAATTTATACACTGAGCTACACTGTTTGAAATGTGGGAGTAGGAGTGATAAAATTTCTCAATTTGTGTCATTGTTTGCTGTTTAAAAAAAGATTGAAAATATGTTTGCCTCACTAGATTGGGAACGAAAACAGAAAGTATGCCTATTTTACTGGTTTTTTTTTTTTTTTTTTTTTTTTTTTAACCAGTGTATTGCCATGTACTGTTCTTTGCATAAAGATTTTGTACCACACAGCAATTGAACAAAAGGATGATCAATTGTAAAAATGATTTTATTTATTATAGCAAAAATATTGTGGTGCTTTTGGGTAAATCAGTAGATTCCTAATAAATTTATCATGGTAAACATCTTGAACTAGATAGATTAAAAATGAGGAGCAACGTATGATAGCATGGAGGAAATACAATGTGGAGAGGCAGTAGTTTCAGTTACTCTGAATTAGTACTCTGATTGGACAGTAACTTGTTTGTTGTAGATGATATTAAAATTCATTAGTTCTAAGTTCCTCATGTTACAGATTAGGCAAATAAACCTCAGAGGGATTTTTTTTTTTTAACTAGTTATCTATGACCTGTTTAACTAGTTTTTAAGCTAGTTGTGAGGATCATACCCAAAAAGATTTCCTACAACACAGTTCAGTGGGCTTTCTAATGTAGCATATTGCTATCAGCCAGAGTGTATAAAAAAAGGAACATAGTAAAGTATTCTTGCCTGGAGAGTCCCATGGATAGAGGAGCCTATAGTCCTTGGGATCGCAAAGAGTGGGGCACAACTGAGTGACTAAGTACACATGCACAAAACGGAGTAAAAAATGAATTTAAATTGAAGAGCTTAGACTAACACTACCTCAGTCATTTACTAGCAAGTAACTCAGAATTGATGCTGAGTGACTCTTGAGAGTTGGAGAAGACTCTTGAGAGTCCCTTGGACTGCAAGGAGATCAAACCAGTCAACCTGAAGGAAATCAGTCTTTAATATTAATTGAAAGGACTGATGCTGAAGCTGAAGTTCCAAAAGTTTGGCCACCTGATATGAAGAACTGACTCATTGGAAAAGACTCTGATGCTGGGAAAGATTGAAGGCAGGAGGAGAAGGGAACGACAGAGAATGAGATGGTTGTATGGCATCACCAACTCAATGGACGTGAGTTTGAGCAAGCTCTGGGAGTTGCTGATGGACAGGGAAGCCTGGCATGCTACAGTACATGATGTAGCAAAGAGTTGGCCACAACTGAGTAACTGAAGTAAATTAAACTCAGTTTTGCAACTCTTCCCCAGTGGTTCTAGTGGTAAAGAATCTGCCTCACAAGACATGTGAGTTTGATACTTGGGTGATGAAGATTCCCTGCAGTAGGCAATGGAAACCCACTCCAATATTCTTGCCTGGAAAATTCTGTGGACAGAGGAACCTGGTGGGCTACAGTCCATGGGGCTGCAGAAACTCGGACATGACTGAGTGACCAAGTACACACAAACAGCTCAGCTTTGGTAAGCTTCAGCTCCCACATGTATAAAATTAGGATTATTCTATCTAACCAAGATACAGTCATCAAATCCTTCTAGCTTCTCAACAGTGGCTCATGGGGCCATAGGTGATCTGACTGCTACCCAATCTTCCAAATTCAAATTACATCCAACTGAATTCAGCTTCATTGGCTTTCTTTATATTGCTTGCACACATCCCATTATATTCTGCCCAAGCACCTATCAATTTAAGCTTTTCTCTGCCTGAATCTTGTTTTAATCTGGGTGTAGCTGACTTCATGTTTGGGGTTAATTTCTTAGCTCTACTTTAAATTTTGTCTCCTCAGAGGACCCTTCCTATTCTACATGGTATGTAGCCTTTCTTCTTTCAATAAATATTAAATGAGTCCTGCTATAGACTGAATGATTGTGTCTCCTGACAACTTCATATATTGAAGCCTTTGCCAGTTAATTAGATCATGATGGTGGAGTCCTCATGATGGGATTAGTGGCCTTATTAGAGAAGGGAGTTAGCTCTCTCTGTCTCTCTGTCTCTCACTCAGCCATGTGAATCTGAGAAGGTGACTGTATAGGAGCCAAGAAGCAGGTCCTCATCAGACTCAGGATATGATACTCAAACTTTTCAGCCTCCATGACTTTTAAATAAATATTTGCTGTATTTTGTTGCAAACCAAGCTAACTAATACAGTGGCCATGACCCTAGTCCTAGCCAGATACTGTATACCAGATTCTTAAGCTGTTTTTCCTTTATACTTAAGGTATTTATTTACTTATCTATCCTGTAAATCTTTAAGGTTTTAACTTTCAAGAGGTGAGGATTTTGTTGGTCATCTTCATAGAAATGTCCACAGGGTTGTCTCATGCCTGGCATATTACAAATGACCAATATATGAATTGAACCAATAGATGATTTCACAAATACTTTTTGATCTAAGTATCTGTGTCAGTCACTAACAGTTGCTAGGCACACATTTCTAGTCATCAAGTTTGACAGGAAACAACATCTGTAAGGATCTATTCATTCAACAAATACTTTTTAAGCCCCAAACAAGTATCAGGTACTGTCCTATGGTAGATGCCAGGAATACAGTTGTGAATAAACATTAACTCCAGCCACATGGAAGAGATATCAAGGAGAAAATAACTAAGTTTTTCAAGTATACACTGAAAAACTGGTTATGATTGTATTTGATAAGTTTTTTGAACCACAATTAAAAATAAAATAATAAAAAGTTATAAGGTTAAATAATTCTATTTGAGATATGTTCTGTGAAAGAGAAGCACAGGGGTCTATGAAAATGCATAATGGGAGGGCTTGATCTGCTACTGGGAAGAGGAGAGGTCAAGGAGAGTGTACTAAAGAGTAGCAGTTGCATTAAGAACAAAAGGTGCATAGCAATGTCCAGCTGAAGAGACATGTGAAAGTTCTAGGCACATGTCCTGATTTAAATAATTGTTTTTTATTTGTTTGTTTTTTGGAAAACTTATTTATTTTTTATTTTCTTAATTAATTTTATTGGAGTATAGTCACTTTGCGGCTTCCCTGGTACCTCAGACGATAAAGAATCCACCTGCAATGCAGGAGACCTGGGTTGGGAAGATCCTCTGGAGGAAAGCTTGGCAACCCACGGAAATCTTCTTTCCTGGAGACTCCCCGTGGACAGAGGAGCCTGGCGGGCTATAGTCCATGGGGTTGCACGAGTCTGGCATGACTGAGTGACTAAGCACAGCACAGCACATAGTTGCTCTACAACGTGGTGCTAGATTTCACTGTAGAGTAAAATGAGGCAGCCGTAATGTACATATCCTCTCCCTTTCGGACTTCCTACCCCTTCAGGTCACCGCAGAGCATTAAGTAGAGTTAAGCTGTTGAAGTGAGGCTAAACAAAGGCCAAAGCAGCAGTAGCAGAGATGGGAAAGGGCCTGAGACGAGTCTGAAGGGGCCCTTAGTCAGGGGGTCCTGTGGTGCTACCAGAGAAGTAACCCTGAGGCTCCCTGCTGCTGCTGCTTCATTGCTGTCTTGTCTGACTCTCTGTGACCCATGAGCTGCAGAGGAGCCACGAGACTCCTCTGTTTATGGGGATTCTCCACCAGGAATACTGGAATGGGTTGCCAGGCCCTCCTCCAGGGGCTCTTCCCAACCCAGGGATTAAACGCAGGTCTCGTGCATTGCAGGTGGATTCTTTACTGTCTGAGCCAAGAGGGATGCCCACGAGTCTCCCCCGGACCATGAAAACGCAGTGAATTCTATTTGGGGGGCAGGACACTTTTCTGAAGGAAGACTTACTTATGGTGAATAGGAAGATTTTCATAAGCAGGGATGAACAGTACAAGCAGGATGGTAATGAAGAGATGGGGGAGGAGTGTGAGGCTCTTTGAGCTTGTGCAAAGCCTAGATATGCATCTATTATTAATAATGGACCCCTTTGGAGAGTCTAAAGTGTATGTGGTGGTACTTACTCAGTCGATTATGACTCTTGGCCACTCCACGGACTGTAGCCAGTCAGGCTCCTCTGTCCATGGACTTCTCCAGGCAAGAATACTGGAGTGGGTTGCTATTTTCTTCTCTAGGCTAATGTGTATACCCTCTTTCATCATAAGTTGGAGCATCCAGTCCAAATAATTTCCCTTCTTCCCCATTTTAATAACATGGTTTTTCCAACACATAAGAGTTTGTTTCTCTTTAATTAAAAAGGAATTCAGTTCAGTTCAGTTGCTCAGTCATGTCTGATTTTTTGTGACCCCATGAACTGCAGCATGCCAGGCTTCCCTGTCCATCACCAACTCCCGGAGCTTGCTCAAACTCATGTCTATCAAGTCAGTGATGCCATCCAACCATCTCATCCTCTGTTGTCCCCTTCTCCTGCCTTCAATCTTTCCCAGCATCAGTGTCTGTTCAAATGAGCCAGTTATTGGCGTCAGGCGGCCAAAGTATTGGAGCTTCAGCTTCAGCATCAGTCCTTCCAATGAATATTCAGGACTGATTTCCTTCAGGATTGACTTGTTTGATCTCCTTGCAGTCCAAGGGACTCTCAAGAGTCTTCTCCAACACCACAGCTCAAAAACATCAATTCTTTTGATTTGACTATAAAAAAGAATTATTGGAGCATAATTTATTTAAAATGTGTTAGATTCTGCTTTACAGCAAAGTGAATCAGTTATACCTATATACACATCCACTCTTTAAAGACTATTTTCCCATATAGATCATTACAGAGAACTAAAAAGAGTTCCCTGTGCCATACAGTAGATCCTCATTAGAATTTACTATCTGTTTTACATATAGTAGTCTTTAATTAAAAAAAAAAATTTCCTATGAGAAAGACTTCTGTGCATTGGTAATATATTTCCAAATGTCAAGACATTACCACAAGACTTTCATAAAGACAGTAAAAAGCTAAAGAATTTATCTCAAAACCTCCCTGCCAGGCTTTCCTTTTCCTTATTATTAATATCCGTAGAAAAACAGAAACCTTTCCTAAAAAGATTTCCCTAAAAAAAAAAAAAAAGAAAAAAAAAGCTTTGAAGAATGAGTGAGTCGAAATGAAGGAAAGAATAAGATAAGCAATTATTAGTAGGGAGAATCAAAGGAGTAAAGAGAGGACTTGTTTTATAAATTACTGGTAGGTATTTTCTACTTATATTTGAATGAAAATTGCAATGGAAGACATGATAGACATGAAATCATCAATGAGTATGAGTATTAGTATTCTAGAGCTGCTGTAACAAAGTACCACAACTTGGGTGGCTTAAACAACAGGAATTTATTGTCTCATAGTTTTGGAGACTAGAAATCCAAAATCAAGGTATTGGCAGGGTTGACTTCTTCTAAGGGCTGTGAGGGAAAGATATATTCCAGGTTTTTATCCTTCACTTGTACATGTCTGTCTTTTTCCTGTGTCTCTTTTTATCAATCTTCCTTCTGTCTATACATGAGTACATGCTAAATCACTTCAGTAGTGGTCGACTCTGTGACCCCATGAACTGTAGCCCACCAGGCTCCTTTCTCCATGGGATTCTCCAGGCAAGTATACTAAAGTGAGTTGTCATTCCCTTATCCAGGGGATCTTCTGATTCCAGTAATCAAACCCACATCTCTTACATCTCCTGTATTGGCAGGCAGATTCTTTACCACTAGCGCCACCTGGGAAGCCCTCTTGTCTGTACATCTGTGTCCAAATTTTCCATTCTTATAGGGACTTCAGTCACTTTGAACTAGGACCCACATTTAATGATCCTTGATCATTTCTGTAAAGATTATATTTCCAAATAAGATTACACTCTGAGGTGCTGGGGGTTAGTCTTTAAACATACACATTTAGTGAAAGTGTTAGTCACTTATTCATGTCCAACTCTTTGCAACCTCACGGACTGTAGCCCACCTGGCTCCTCTGTCCATGGAATTCTCCAGTCAAGAATACAGGAGTGGGTAGCACTTCCCTTCTCCAGAGGATCTTCCCAAACCAAGGACAGAACCCAAGTCTCCACATTGCAGGTGGATTCTTTGTCATCTGAACCACTGACTGAGGGTTAGTTAGTCCTTAATCACACAAATTTAAGGGGAACACAATTCAACCCATAATAGTGTGTCAAAATGCTTTAGTAAACTGCAAAGTATTGAAAATAAGCATTCACATTATTACATACTCCATTGGATGATGGCAGGGACTAAAAGGGATGATATATGAGCACATGATTTCTAGAAAAACAAAAATTTTATTCTTAGACACTCATATGGACAATTCTTTTAGTAGTATAGCTTAAAATTGTTAAGAAGATGCTTTTATGAGCCACTGATTGGGTAGAAAGGAGCTTTTAGAGTTCACAGCTTCATTTCAAACAAAAATAACCAAGAAAAAATATAACAGAGAGGTAGAAAAAGGAAGACACATATATGAGTACTACATGTAAGAGGACTTAGGGTGAAAAACAAGAGACACTATTATTAGGGGTAAAAATGGAAAAAATAAGTCTTTTGTGGACATTATTACATTAGACTTTAGTATGTAGTAAAATGACTTATAATTTGTCATATCATCATACTTTTTAACTGAGCCAACTCATGCTAAAAGTCATAATTTTTTTTTTTTCGTTATGGTCGAATGTTGAAGTGATAGATGAAGGTACAAAATACCTGAAAAATATTATAAGGATGTTCAATTTATAGGCAAAAGTGACAGTTCTAATCATGAACAATAGAGATATGATCAAAAATCAAAATATCAAAAAACTCTGATCTTTACCTAGAGTAAAGCTTCACTTGCTAATATGTCAGTTGTATTTCAACTTATAATCATTTCAGTTTAGTTTTGTTACACAGATGAATGTAGGCCAATCAGATGTTTTGATTAGCAGACTGTGTGTGTGTATGTTTGTGGTGTCTTTGATTATGAGAAGTAGGGGAAATAATCATATCTTAAATTCAATAGACATAATCTTTCAAAACAGTGATTCTGAAAGTTTTTGGCTTTAGGAAAAACTTAAAATACAAGCACACACCATCACAGTTGCTAATTCCATTAGTCCTTAGTGTTATGATATCACACATCGTGTCTCTGAAGAACGCCACTGTGCCCTCAGAACAGCATGAGAATGGAACTAACGTTTAGTGTTGTTGTGAAGAGTTCTGACTTCTTGGACCCCCTGACCCGATGGGTCTCTGGACTTCAGCAATTCTGAGCAGACACTTGCGAACCACAGTTTTAAACCATTGAAGTGATTCGATGTAAAATGATAAAGGGGCCCTTGTGTTGACACAGGGTTTTACGTTTCACTTTTACATTTCTTGCTTGTTTCTTTGACTTCCCTTAAGAAATGTAGGTCTAACAGTTTTAGCTTTTTGTGGTGTATTCATTCCTGTCTCATGGCCCTCTGTGCTCCTTGGGTCCAGTGTGGTCCTAGACTTACCTATTTTCACATGGAAACAATTAGTCACACACAAGGCTATCATTTCTTATGTGAGTTTATGATGTTTTTGTTTAGTCGCTAAGTGGTGTTCAACCACTGCGACCTCATGGACTGTAGCCCTCCAGGATCCTCTGTCCAAGAGATTTTCCAGGCAAGAGGCAAGAATACTGGAGTGGGTTGCCATTTCCTTCTCCAGGGTATAATGTTTCTCCAAGGCTTTAAAAATGACTTCTGAAGACATATGTACATTGAGGAAAGACCATCTCGTTGAAATTAAAGTAGTTGTTGATGGTGTGGTGTTCAGTCGCTAAGTCGTGCCTGATTCTTTGTGACCCCATGGACTGCAGCCAGGCCTCTCTGTTCCTCACCATCTCCCGGAGTTCGCCCAAGTTCATGTCCATTGAATCAGCGATGCTGTCCAACCATCTCATCCTCTGCCGCCCCCTTCTCTTCTTGCCCTCCCCTTCTCATCCTGCCCTCAGTCTTTCCCAGCATCAGGTGCTTTTCCAGTGGGCCAGCTGTTCGCATCAGGTGCGCAAAGTATTGAAGCTTCAGCTTCAGCATCAGTCCCTCCAGTGAATATTCAGGGTTGATCTCCCTTAGGATTGACTGGTTTGATCTCTTTGCTGTCCAGGGGACTCTCAAGAGTCTCTCCAGCACCACAATTTGAAAGCATCAATTCTTCGGCACTCAGTCTTCTTTATGGTCCAACTCTCACATGTGACTACTGAAAAAAACAGACCTTTGACTGTATGGACCTTTGTCAGCAAAGTGATGTCTTTGCTTTATAATACGTTGTCTAGGCTTCTACCATTAATTAAACTAGTACCATTCATTAAAAGTGTTTTTAAAAGCATGGTCTCTAGAAGACACAAAATCATCATGCAAAATTAAACATAAATTAGAGATAAATTTTGTTAATAAAATATTTGTATGTTGAAGGAAAATAATAAAGTTCTTATGAAATACAGAGTATGTAATAAAGATTGAGTGAATCAAAGTAATACTAGAAAAGTAAAAAGTAGAAGAAATGAGACACACTAGGTACCATCTCTTCATGAATGACAGTGACAGGTAAGAGAGAGTAACCTCTGAAGGAGTAGTGAGTTTCAGGGGAAGGAGGAAGTGGGATTGATTCTCTGAAGAAAGACTTTGTGCAAGGTAGTCAGAGTTGTTTCTTCCTCAGATCCTGATAAATGGAGACTTTGTTTTCACATTTTTCAGACTGGGATTCGACTAGTTTGAGCCTCAGTAGTGAGACTTGTCAAAGAGCCGGGCATTTGAAAGCTGATGATCGGCGTCCGTTGGTGTCCCAATCAGTGACCCAAAATCAGTCAGCACCCACAGAACTCGGACAGAAGACCGCAACAGATAAAGAAAAGATGAAAAACGCAGCGATGTTTCTGGTAGGGAATTCCATGCCCCATCACCCAGGCCAGTCTCCGCTGCCAGAAAACAGAGAAAGCAAACAAGGTAATGCAGAAGCCCAGGGCACTCAGCCGTGCACCACCTGGGCACGGCCTTACCATCATTCTGACGGAGCCGGATTCGAGTTTGTGGCAAAACCTACCTTGTGCTGACTCCTTTTATGCAACCTACAGCCAAACACTACCTCTTAGCAAGGTGTCTGCATTCTCCCTCTGACCATAGGAGTATAATAAATAACAAAGAGAGTTTGGAGGAAGCAAGTTTGTTTCAGCTAGTATTTAGCATACATCTGAGAGTGGATAGCAGGATTATACTTAGAACTCTGGGACTCTTTGTGAGATCTAGGTAGACACTTAATTATTGAAAAAAATAAAGACTATTTATACTAAGGTGATTTTTAACAGCTTGTCCTCTGCAGTCTAGAAGCCAAGAGAATAGACATGTCAAGAAATAATTTACAGTTTAGATGTATATCTATCACTAGAGAGGTCTATAAAGATACACTAGAAAAAGTACTAAGGTAGCTACAAGGAAAGAGATAGCTGTTTATCTGGGGAAAGATAGCTGTAATCAAGGGCAACTTCACAAAGCAGGTTGAGTCTGAAAAGATGAAAAGTCATTTGTCAGAAGAGCACAGGGAAGCATTTCAGATGAAGGAATTGATAAAAGCGTAAAAAGTAAGAGGAATTTGTAAACTAAGAAGAATAATGCAGTTGAAGCTTGGCATGTTGTTAAAAGGTACTGTGATGAAGTAGAGAAGAGAATATACTGTGACTTTATATGTCTGTCCTGTATTTTGAAACCTTGTTTGGTTTCTGAGTGTTTTTTTCGCTGATGCTTGGATGAATTCATGAATGAAGCTTTGAGGTGTTTGTGTGCCTGTATCCTGGTGACATCTGGTGTTTCTCAGATGGTTTGTTGAAGTTTTTGATCATTGGAAGTATTTCTTAAACAAGTAAATATTCATCTGAAGATAAATTTCGACTTAAGCTGTCATTTGGTACAATATTTTAAATCTGTTTTAAATAAAGATTATGTCTTTTATCTAAATTTTCTAAGTAATTTTAACTAAACATGCAGATTTGTCAGGAGAACTAGATGTGGAAGTGATATTAGAGGAAGAACAAGGAAAACTTCATGGAAATGAAAATAACGATTCACAGGCAAGTAAAACTATAAATTTAAATTTCTGGTTTAATTCCATTTTCTATGCTTTACCAATACAATACAGTGCGTAACAGAGTCCATAACAAATAAAATTGCCTTTCAAAATTACCCTTTTAGAATTGATAGATAATAATTTAATAGTTTTTATAGCACTTTTATTATACAACTTAAAATACTGTTAGAATCTATTATAATTTATAGCTCGTCTTTGGAATTGAGGGAAAAAAATTTCCTGACTTGTTTACTTTTTCCATTTTTATAACTTCATTACATGATTAAGAAGGTGATATCAAAGACTGAATCGTAAGATTAAGCAGCTGAAATTCTGAACAGTATGATGGCCCCTGACCTAGATACATGTAAAGAGAAATCATTCCCAGTGGCTCAAGGTTTTCCATTGAAATCGCCAGTCACTGACGTCAAGATGAAAGATTCATTCTGCCTGTGATCTCGGCATAATCGACTTAGGGATGAACATTCAGGGAGAGATTGGGGTCATAGAATCAACCCAGTTGCCTATTAAGAGAATCGAACCTTCTAGATTGGACCTTTGTTTTTAGGGTACAAATAATAACGTTCGAATTTATTTCTTTTCAGGGTGGGAAATCAGTAGATATTACTAAAAATGCTTTATCCACTTTCTTTGGTGGATATTAGAACATAATATAACTGAATGTTGGGGCTTCCTGGGTAGCTCATCTGGTAAAGAATCTGCCTGCAGTGCAGGAGACCCCGTTTCAATTCCTGGGTCGTGAAATTTCCCTGGAGAAGGGATAGGGTACCCACTCCAGTGTTGTCGGGCTTCCCTGGCGGCTCAGACAGAAAGAATCCGCCTGCAATGTGGGAGACCTGGGTTCGATCCCTGGGTTGGGAAGGCATGGGTTGAGGAGGGTGTGGCAACCCACTGAAGTCTTCTTGCTTGGAGAATCCCCATGGCCAGAGGAGCCTGGTGGACTACAGTCCTTGGGGTCGCAGAGAGTCAGACACAACCTAGCACACACATAACTGAATGTAAGCAGGCAATATGTATTGATGTATAGCACTATCATGATATATAATTTACATTAAAATTTAGGAATTGCTTCCTCTTTCTGATTAGTGTTAATTGAGTTTGGCTCCTGGTCATATAAAATTTGTCTGTTCTCCAGATATTAGTCCTTAAAAAAGAAAACCAAAAACCTTAACAGACATGCTGTGGGGACTCCCCATATACGGTATTGTGAGGTGAACTATTTTTAAGGGAAGAAGCATTTATAACATTAAAAATCATCTAATTCATTTTTGGTAGATTTAACATGTATGAATTGTTTAATTCAGTCAAGCAGTGACAAAATTAGGTTTGTGAGTTAATGTTTTTCTCCTATTTTCCGGTAAGGCAAGTTATTTTTCACTTCTTAGTTGTGATCTGGTGATTTGTGAGTGGTTACATATAAATTAAGATGTTTAACAGTGAAATTTTAATGATTTTCTGACTTTTATTTATCCATACTGGATTAGTTAAGGATTATATTATTTTGCACACATGTACCCTGACAGAAAAGACACCTGAAAATCAAATCAACCCAATTAATCTTCCACTTTTGCAGCTGCAAAAATTGCCTCAAGAACCAGAAATAAATAAGGAATGTGGTAGACAGGACAGATCTGTATGTTCAAGGCCTCTTTGTGTGGAGAAGTATGAAAAAATGTGGATCAAACATGGCAAATTAGAATGGAAAGAGAAGTTAGAACCATCACAAATGACTTAAAGCAGAAGTTAGGTGAGATTTGTGAGAAATACAAAATTATCATCTGTCCTAAGGAGGAGCCACTATATGATCACCTTAAAGAAGGAGCAAACAGAAAGGAAATACCTCCTAACACGACAAATAATATAGCTGATTGTGGGGAGAAAGATGCATTTGGAGTATCTGTCTCTCTAGTATTCCAAGTATGTCCTGAACAAAAAGAACCCAGTCTCGAAAATGGTTTTTCGTCGCATGAACTATGGGTCCCCGGGATACACTTGTCAGTCATCTTCAAAGCTTTGTTTCAGTGAAAATAAAATAGACCTTGAAAGTGATAAACTAGATATTGAACATGTGTTTATCAAAAATGAGGAGAGTTTTTATAATGATGCAGAAAACAAAAAAGTAGGGGAGCAGGTAGTTACATTTGAAGTGAAAGAAGACCAAGAGTTTGATATGCAAATATCAGACAATATGAGGCAAAATCCCACAAATCGGAAATTAGACATTGGATAGACATGTCAGTCTAGTCTGTGGCTTGTCTGCTCCGGTAAGATGAAACACATAATTCAAATAAAAAGTCACGGTACTCCTGCTGTCATGAAAAATACTGATGAGAAAAGCAAACCAATACAGGACGGGTTCCAGAAGCTACTGCATGCAGGTAATTGCAGTGCTAGAGACGACGAAAGCGTGGAACCCGAATTTGAAAATGGGAATTCTCCTCCACCGAATAGTCACAGAGCATCCAAAGTGTATCTAAGTGAAGAATGGACAGAAGGATATGCAGAGGTTTAAGAATGAAATAGACATGTTACAAGTAGTGTTGTTAGCTTTGGGAAAAGAGAAAATTCAGCTTCCAAAAGAGGTAGAGGTTCATTTGCTCTTGCTTTGGTTTTTCCCTTTCTGGATGATCTGGTCCATTTTGATTTTCTACTTATGAATAAAGTGGGGTCATCTAAATAGGTACTTGTGTAGAAATAGATTATTTCTGCCTTCGACATAATAGGAATTCAGGAAACTTTTCATAGCTTTTGTCCTTCAATCAATCAAATTCTGTCTCTGTCAGTCTTGCATATGGACTGGGAAACTCATTTAGCTCCCTCCCATGTGACCTTCTGAGCCAGAATAAGCACCAAGGAAAGTGTTTAAGGAGTATGATCAACGAGGGTTTTGCAGTTGTTTTTTTTGACTCTGTTGGATTAAATAGAAGTTGTATTTCCACAGAATGGGAAGAAAGCAGAAACTGAGAGAAGGGACATGAACACGTGTTCCCTCTAATCTCTTCATTGTAGTTGAATCTGTGTGATCTTCTCTGCTTTCTGCAGTCCCTGGGCACTTAGATTTCCAACATGGCCACTTGAGGATGTTTTTAATAACAAATACATGCGCTCCCACATACGCTTTAATCACCACTCGCAGATGTCTCTTTTGAGAGAGACCGCTTCACTCTGTTGTTTACTAAAATGTAGTAAGTTTTGACATGTGTGATTTTGTCACATAGGTAGTATGTGTGTGTGTGAGAGTTGGTCAGTCGTGTCTGACTCTTTGTGACCCCATGGACTGTAGCTGGCCAGGCTGCCCTGTCCACGGATTTCTCCAGGCCGCAATATCATTGGAGTGGATAGCTGTTCCCTTCTCCACGGGATCTTCCCAACCCAGGGATCGAAGCCACGTCTCCTGCATTGAAAGCAGATTCTTTAACATCTGAGCCACCAGGGAAGCCCATAGATAGTATAAAACTCTCAGCAAAAAAACAGAGAAAATAATCAAGTGTTTATCTCCAAAGGAAAAACTGAGGTTTGAGATGCTGTGAGATTTTTCTTTCTTCAGTAGTAGGTGTTTAAACGTGCTTGCTCTTCTGTGTAAGACAAAAAAAGAGGAAAATGTAGCCATTCTCCTTTAAAGAAAAAGGAGAATGAACCCTACCCCCAATTAACGAATTAAATTACTTTGCCAAAGTCACGCTTTTAACTTACCTGATTCATTTGAGGAATTCATTTGGTAATTTTATCAGATTCAAGATGACAGAATTGTATCATCTCTTTTGGTGCCATAAAATGTTAGGGAATGCCACTTTAGGGGCTTTGAACAACTCATTTAACCTTTTTTGATTTTAAAACTGCTACTGGTAAATAGTGGGGCAAAGATAGATAGTTATTTCTATACCCTCTAGCTATAAATTTGGATGGTTATTGAATGTGGGATTGGGAAGCATTCCTTATATTCCAGAATTCCACACTAACACCTCCTCAGTTTCATTCTGCTCCTTGTGTTTTGGTAAACTTTGGTTCACATATTTCAGTGAACACCATCAGGTTTTTGCTGTCTCCTGGATCCAAATGAAAAAAGAATTGGAAAAGGCAGTGGGGAAAGAATAGCTTTAGTGCAGAAAGAAGAAAGCTGCTTTTCTGTTTCTGAGGCACTAAGGTGTCGCATCCTCCACATCTGACTGTTCCGTGGAAAACCCAGGTGGTAAAGACTGAAGAGGACACATGTGGTGTGTTTCTGTTTCCCCATCTCTGCCAGTCAGATGGGGAAGACTGGATGGAATAATTGTATCTTATTTAGAAAGCCTTTCTTGAAATTTTGGGAATTTTGTTTCTTTCCCTCAAAGAGAAAGAAGCACATTTTACAAAACTTTCAGTGACTTGTGATAAAATTAATGTAAGCACAAAAATATCTTTATCACTTCAAATCCGGGCAAATGCTGAGTCAAATAATAAATTGAAAACAAGGATCTTTATAATAAATACATAGCAATTATTCTTAGTGTCAAACTTTCATTAAAGGTTGAAGAAGAAAAGAAGCACAAAAGTAGTGAAGTGGAAGTATCAGACAATGTATGCGATGCTGCTGAAGAGAGTCGATTGAGTCAGCAGAGAAAGAGTGGAGGAAATAACAAGCAGGAGTTTCCTGCTATGCAGAATAAAGGTTCTGATGGGTAAGCCTATATCAATACTTAACAGTAGATCATTTGTTATTTTCTGGTAAAATGATTTCTAACTTGAGCTAATGTTTGTGATTTACGAATTTTATATTTTACTAGGGATATAGTTATTTTGAATGCTCTTATCCTTTAGCCTTAATGCTAGTTACTTTGTTAACATACCACCATGTTACATATTAGAGTATTCTGGATTTGACTGCATACTTGCCTTAACCAGTGTGCTGTATGTTTAAATGTATTTTATGTCACTAATGAACATCCTTTCATTTCAGTGTGAGGACTTCTTTCAGCATTTCTTATGAGGCGAGACTAGTGGTGATGAACTCCCTCAGGTTTGCTTTGTCTGGGAAAGTTTTTGTTTCTCCTTCATTTCTGAAAGACAACTTTTCTGGATCGAGTCCTCTTGGTTGGCAGTTTTCTCCTCCTAGCACTTTGAGTATGTCCATGGATGGAGGCCAAATTGCTGTTGGTGGCAGGAGAACTGATGAGGCACCTGCCTTTCATCCATGATGCTGACGTCACCCCATCATGTGGGTGGTTTACAAGTAAACTGCCCCACCCCCCGCCCCACTAAATTTGATTTCTTCTTTCATGGTGGATGTGCCACATGTCATTTTAAAAATCATCTAAATTAAGTGTTACTTTTTTCTTTGAGGTTCTTTTTTTTTTTTTTTTCTGTAATTTATTTGGCTGTGCTGGTTCTTTGCAGCTGCAGTGCTTGGGCTTCTCATTGTGGTGGCTTCTCTTGATGCTGAGCATGGGCTCTAGGGTGCTGGCTTCAGTGGTTGTGGAGCACAGGATTCATTGCTCTGCATGAGGCATGTGCTGTCTTCCCTGACCAGGGATCGAACCTGTGCCCCCTGCATGAGCAGGCAGATTCCTAAGCACTGGAGTACCAGGGAAATTCCTAGATTAAATATTACTGTTTTTAAAAGCAAAGAATTATATATAGTGTAAATCTAATCATGACTCCCATGTCTAAGAATCACTGTGCTTAGCCAGTGGACTTGAGGTTTTCAGTGTATAGCCCTTGAGGTTCTTCCCAATGTCTTTCCAGATGCATCTCTCTACTTTCTTTCATGTGTTTTGTACTTTTCCTTCCAGGTTCCTAGGAAACAACCCAGATGCCGTGTGCCTGATCTGTGTACTCACATTCTAATCTCCCAGTAGAACGATTTCTCGGTTTTCTCTTCCTTTTGACCTCCTCTCTTCACTTCTTCCATAAAGCCTTCCTTATTTCACTTATCACTTTCATATGTCAACTCTTCCATATCATATTATATCATAATTGTGTATCTGTGTTTGAAGGAAGAATTTGTTTTCTTGCATATGGTTGGTACTTCATAACTGTTTTGTGAATTAATCAATGACTTAAGATGGGTAAGAGTTGGAATTTTACAAGAATTGTTTTTTTATTCTTTATTAGTCGAATTATTTGAAAACATTGGCTTTTTTGTGGATTTTTTCAAGTAGTGAACCTGGCATGCCCAGGAAGGAAATAGAGAGAAAGAACAATGACAAATGGACACCAGAAGAATGTGTGATTGCACCAGTATTTGAAAAGACCAATTCACTGACTGATGGTCTGCTGCACGTGACAAATGACAGCATTTTAAGGAAGGTGGATCAAGATGACAGCAGGTAACATGGACAGATTCTTTATTTCTAGGGGAAGAAACATTAGCACTGAATACTTCTTCTGGAAATAGAGCAGCATAATATAGCATACTGGCCAAGAGAAGAGAATCCTCAACTCTACTGGATGAACACGGCCGAAAGGTGAAGGAGAGAGGACCTGTGCCTTTGGCCGGAAGTTGTTTCAGTAAAGAGTCCACTTGGAAGCTGGACTGCAGTGAACACACGTAAACAGCTCCATAGGGAATATTTCCTGGGCCAGAAATGGAGACCTGGATGGTAACTGAAGAGGAATGTGGAGTTGAAATGAGTTTCTTGTTTCATGTTGAGAGGGGAGCTTGTAGAGTGTGTATGCTTTTGGAAAAGAGCCAGCAGAGGAAGTGTCTATTGAGTGTAATCTTATTTGCATTTCCAATATTAGAAAGCTTATTGATTGTATGACATTATCTTTAAACTGTTACGATAAATTAATTGTACATTATTTTTATTGTACATGATTATTATGTACAAATGTACTCCTGTTCATATATAGCTTTTGGTAAGGGCTCGTTCATTGGCTCTGAAGTGTAGTATTCTTACGTAAATGAATATATAGATGATTACTTGAGTTAATTCTATCATACATACATTTAAAAAAATTATATAATCATGAATTTACAAATGCTTAGGTTATACTGAATAGGATTTAATCATTCCTTGTTGATTCTAGTTGATAGTATCATCGTGGGTAGCTATGATTTTGTAAGGTACTCTGAAACATCACATCATATTAACTTCATAGTTGTTTATAGCTTCCAGGGAGAAGGGGAGGATTTTGTTTATTTTCAATAGAAACAATTCACAATCTTTTACAGTTTATTACTTTGGATGATAAATATCTAAATGACAAAAACCATGCTTTCTGTACTAAAAGTGTCGTTAACACATATTATGTGCTCAGCAAGTGTATGTCAGATGCATAAAGAAAGAGCAGAATGGTTGAATGAATGTGTATTGGTGAAGTTCTTTACAAAAAACAAATCTTTATTGAAAGTAGATTTCCAATATTGCCTACATCTAGCCTTTTTGTTTGTTAGAAATATGTTTTTAAGATTCAGAATTATCATTTGTAGTTATAGCTAGACATGAAATAATAATATAGATTCATTTGGTATCATGTTACTTAAAAAGACTTTTCAATATCACGTTCTCAGCATATTTTGGAACAGTAGCGTTCAGGCCAGATTCCCTGGGTTTGAATTCTGGGCTGTTGGTGAACTGCTGTATGGTCCTGGGCACATTCCTCAGCCTTTCTTTGCTCCATCTCTTCCTATCTAAAGGGTCTAATATATTACCTCTCTCCCAGAATGATCGTGAGGATTAAAATGCATAATATGCATAGCCGTTGCATAATAAGCCCTCAAAAACCTAATATCATGGTGATAAAAAATGGGTTTCTTTCTTATAAGGACTTAGGGAATACTTCCGAGATAGGTTTTATTGCCATAAAAGTTAGTTCTCATTAAAAATGACAACTGCAAAAAACCCTGGTAAACTGCTTCTATCACATAACGCAAGTAATGTTAGGTTTTTCCTTTTCCTTTAATCTAAATTTAATGTTTTATTAATATTACAGATATATTTTCTTTGTCCTTTAATGCTACTCTTTGTTATTGTTTCATCCTTTCTATAAATTACTTTTCTATAAATTACTTGTGAATGCAAAGATGTTATATAAAAAAACATTTAGGTATTGTTTATATTTTTGAGTTATTAAATTTTAGCCTGAAAAGAATCATTTTTTTTTTTTTTAGGCCTGCAAGGAAAACAGCATATGAAAAAAAGAAGGTAAAGTAAAAAAAAAAAAATTAACTTTAAAATATATTATCCTCTAAAAAATAGTTTGTAAAAGGAATAGTTGCAACATAGAAAATCTTCCTTTGTTGAAGGGACATTTACTTTGAAAACATAATTTAGAAACTCTGTTGATAAAGTTATCCTGTTGATAAAAACCTGTTCTTTTAAGAAGCCTCTGCTTTTGCTTTGATTAAGATATTTATCACCTTTGTACACTTGGTATATTTTATACATATTTCAAGGACATTGTGAAACAGTATTATTTATGTGTAGGTCAAAGACCAAATTAATTATGTGAATGACCTTGATGACTTAACTCAGTCATCTGAAACTGCTTCCGAGGATGGCGACATGCTTTACTCTAAAAATTCCCCCTTGCCATCTGGCAGGTGGCTGAGGGTCGTGGACCCCCTCCCTCTGTGCCCGTCAGCCCTCAGTCCACCTGCCCCATGAACAGCTCAGAGCTGGCTCCAGCTTTCCCAGCTGGGTTCTCCCTCACAGTAGAGTCCTCAAGGACAGCTGGGTTTAACTGGCGTCCTCTAGAGGTGCAGGAATGTTCCCCGTGGATTTTTCCAGCAGTTGGTAGATAACAGACACTCTTGAAGTTGATTGTCCTTCCTTCTGCAGAGCTCTCGAGTGGCATCTCAGAGCACTTCTGCAGAGCTCTCGAGTGGCATCTCAGAGCAGAGGAATTCAGTCCCCACCCAATGTCCCTCTCAAACACAGACCGGGTCCCATCCCCGAGGTCCTAGCAGCAGATCTCCCACAACGAAAAGCTCTCGGGAAGAGCTCGGGAAAGTACTATTTGTAATTCAAATCCATTTGTCTACAGCAGTCAGGTAGGGACACACCATGGCCTCATCCAAGGAGAGGCCTTTAATATTTTCCATAGGAATTAATCTCAAAGTTTCTGCGACTGTCTCGAAGGAGCAGGCACCCTGACTGCGGTTTAGGCCAGGCAGACCGCGTGTGCTCCCCCGTCGACTGCGCTGCGCACATGTCCTTGTGCTCTGCGGGGAGCGTGTGCGTCCCTCCTCGGCCGCGTCACCTCCGGTGTCTCAGTCAGAGTCCGCCCCGGCTCCACTCTCGTTTCTGTAACCAGTGCCCTGTCAACGGCCTTTTCACATCGTTTACAGTTTTTCAGTTTGTAAAAACTGCGACATCAGTTGTAAAAATACTTTTGTACACTTAAAAAATTGTTGCTTTGGAATAAACTTATAAAAGTCCCCTCCCACCAAGGAAAAAAAAGTAAAAAAAAAAAAACTTGCTACTAACAGTAGCTGTTCTGGTATTTAGTAGTGATTTCCCTTCCTTGATCATTAGGTTAATTTATCACTTCCACTGAAGGTAAGGAGGGAAAGTACAGGCAGTTCAGAGACCATACTTTGGAAGTCATTCTTGTACTTCTGAGAAAACGAACCCTCTGTTCTGTGCAGTGTCCTCCTCCAGTACAAGGAACTTTCGAAAACAGTGATAGATATGCCATAGTATGCATCTAGTGATGATTATGTTTCTCATTGTATTCCCCCATCTTACTATTTTAAACAGTATAAAGAGATAATGAAAACAGCAGAAAACAATCTCATGATTCTCTAAGAAGAGCTCTCTAAGTTTTACCTTATTTACCATTAGTGTATGTACCATGAATGAAATAGGAGGATTAGTTTGTGTTGATATGTTTGTACTAGAGAAGTGACTGTGGTTTGATATAAGAGGACTAGTAGAGGCAGAAGACCTGGTGAAAAGCCTGCAGCTTACTTACATAGTTTTAACTTCTTCCTTTCCAGAATCATTATCGCTAATGAGTTAATTGATGTTTGTAGAAGTGCTTAGTACAGTTGTCAATAGGTATAAGCCTTGCAATTGCCTATTAAAATGTTAGAAAGGTAGCATATTCTCAAGAAAACAATTTTTGCATGAAATTTCATCTATTTAAATATGTACAGAGCTAAGGCTCTTACTTGAAGTAGCTGCGTAGGAGCTATCAGATGCAGTGTTTTAAAGGTAGCGAGTGGTGGTGTTATGGAATTGTAGTTGATTTACAATGTTGCGTCAGTTTCAGGTACACAGCACAGTGATTCAGACATATATGTATATGTGTGTGTATATTATGTACATGGGGCTTCCCTGCTGGCTCAGACTGTAAAGAATCCACCTGCAATGCAGGAGACCTGGGTTCAGTCCTTGGGTCGGGAAGATCCCCTGGAGGAGGAAATGGCAACCCACTCCAGTATTCTTGCCTGGAGAATCCCATGGACAGGGGAGCCTGGCGGGCTACAGTCTGTGGGGTCGTAAAGAGTTGGACATGACTGACTAACACACACACACACACACACACACACATATATTCCTTGTCACATTCTTCTTGTAGAATATTAAATGTAGTTCCTTGTGTTGTACAGTAGATCCTTACTGGTTATTTTATATACACTTGTCTATATATAATGGTATCTGTTAAACCCAACCTCCTAATTTATCCCTTCCCCTACCCCCTTTCCCGTATGGTGAGTAAGCTTGTTTCCTACGTCGGTGGGTCTCTCTCTGTTTTGTGAATAAGTTCATTTTAGATTCCACATATAAGCAGTATGACTTGTCTTTGTCTGACTTAGGTCGCTTAGTGTGATCATGCCTAGGTCCATCTTTGTTGCTGCAAATAGCATTATTTGCAAAAAAGCAAAGCTTTTTTATGGCTTTGTAGTTTTCCACTATATAAATATACCACATCAGATGCAATTTTTAAGTGTAGTTAGATCTATAAATCTTTTATTTTAAGCTTTCTGGGTTTGTTGTAATTCAGAGAAACCCTTTCCAGTTCTGAGCTTCTTGAAAAGTTCCTTGGGGTTTCTTTTTCCTTTCATGGATTCATTGTCTTCAATTAACTTTTTGAACCTTTGGGAATTTCTGCTTGTATAAGGTCTGAGGTTTGTATCGAACCTTATTTTTTCCATTTGGAGATCCACTTGGTGCAGTCTTTTCATTGTCTAAACATACAGGTTAGTCTTTCATTTCAGAGGAAATGGTGAAATGTCATTTTATTGAGTACTAACTAAAAGTCTCTTTTGTCTCACTTAGGTTTCTGATAGTGGTAGAAAAGCAAAAGGTCTGTTGCGCAAAAGCCACATGCAGGATGAAATTGCCATGCCAAGATTAGAAATAGACACAGTGAAAAATCAGAACCAGGAGAAAGAAAAGAAATGTTTTGAAGATACTGAAATTGTAAAAGGAGAGAATGATTATCCTCAAAAGGCAATAAAATTGAACAAGGAAACATTGACAAAGACCATATTCCAGCATACTGGCCAGCTTAACGTTCCGGTAGCTGAAAATACAATGCTAAACCCTGAGCTGGAGTACGCAAAGCGAAGCAAAGAAAGACTAGAAACAGAAGTGGAATCCTACCACTCTAGACTGGCTGCTGCCATACACAATCATGATCAAGGTCAGATATCACAAAGACACCTGTCACTTGCCTCCCAGAAAGCAAAAGACAAGAGGTTACGCTTGCAGGACCCAATGAAGTTCCATATGGCTAAGCTGAAAAGTGACAATGAGATGCTTTCCCAGCAACTTTCTAAAGTGGAAAATAAATTCAATAAGCTAAAAATCAAGCTGCATCAGACGAGAGATGATCTCAGAGAAAAGACTTTGATGTTAGAACGTGTCCAGAGAGACTTACGCCAAGCAGAGTGTCAAAAGCAGGATATTGGACACATGTATCAGAACGAACAAGGCAAAGTGAAGGAATACCTTGGAAAGCAGGAATCCTTAGAGGAGAGGTTATCCCAACTCCAGAGTGAAAACATGTTGCTCCGACAGCAGCTGAATAATGCACAAAATAGAGCCGACAGTAAAGAGAAGACAGTCATTAGCATCCAAGACCAGTTTCAGCAGATCGTGAAAAATCTTCATGCTGAACATGAGAAACAGGATCTGATGCTGGAGGAAAGAAGCAAGGATTTAAGCAACAAATTGAATCATTTAGAAGAGAGAATGTGTCAGTATGAAAATGAGAAAGCAGAAAGACAAGTAAGTATCCAGAAGGAGAAATAATTCTCAGACTTCCTGAAAGAAAATTCAAAGTGATTCTTAATTCTGGCTAAATGTTGAATCTAGCTGAATATAAAAAATACACAGGCTATGAATCTATGGTCTCTAAAACAGACTAAAAAGCACACCTTGTATCTAGCAAATAAAAATTAGACCTGAGAGATGCTTCACTTTGAGTAGAGACATCGTGTCGCTTATGAAATGTTAAGAGATTAAATTCTAAATTTTTAATATAGACAGGTATTAGTAATTTACTCTTTTACTATTCAGAAAATAATTTTAATCTCTATGTAACCACATGTCAGTATCATGATGAAGCAGATAAAAGAAACGCTCAAACCTAAACTGAATATTTTGAAATTAAGCTTCAGTTACATGGATTACCTTGACAGTCAATTCCGTGTTTCCCAGATGCTATCACTTATATGTAGTACTTTGGCTTCAGTAGCTTGTCATACCTTTCTGTCATATTTGTTGGTGTAACTTTAGTTTTATTCATGTAAATTTGAATTAGCTTGGAAAACATTTCAGACTTGAATCATTTTTTCTTATGACCTCTCAACTCTATAAAATAGAGTTGTCATTAAATTGAGAATTCATTGACAAGTCATTTAAATATACTTGTCATTAAATCATAATTTGGGACTCAAGTGGTGAGCTTTTAACCAAGCTCTTCTTGTTTTAATCTTCCCACTGCTATTTATGCTATTTACTTAGAATATGTTTACAAACAATTTACTCATAATTCTCATTTTCAGCATCAGTTACTACCATTTAGATACAAGCGTGTCCACTAAAAATGAAGCGTGGCAGGACTTGAGAGCAGCAGGAATGGAGGGAGTCAGGGAGCGGGCTGTAGGGGCCACGGCCCAGAGGCAGGTGGAGGCCAGGCTGTCGAGGCTCCCTGAGGGCCATGGGAGCAACCTCATTTGCAGATTGTATTTTTCTTCTGTGTTGGAGTGTAGTTGGTTTATACTTCTGCGTCAGTTTCGGGTGCCCAGCGCGGTGGTGCAGTTACACACGTATCCGTTCTCTCCCAGGTCCTCTCCCAGGCAGGTGACTGCAGGGCACTGAGCAGAGCCCCTGTGCTCCGCAGGGGCGCCTGGTGGTCAGCCACGGGCAGAGGCGGGGGGCAGGGGGAGAGTAGGAGTCTGGGATTAACATAGACACACGACCAGGTATCAGATGGATAAGCCCCAAGGGAATGGCCTCATTTTACTGCTGGGATAGGAATCTGTTGGCAAGATCTGAGCACTGGTTGGAATATGTGAAGATCTCTGATGTTAATTGAAGCCTCTAATAAAGAGGAAAAATGTGTCCACAGGGTGGAATTTTCCACTGCTTGTCCCACCTACACACCTGTTTCATTCTGGACGTGAGGTGGTGGAGCTCTGCAGATTTATCGGGAGGGGCAGGGCGTGGACAGTGGGGCTGCCTCCTTCGTCTGAGGAACTTAATATCAGGAAGGCCGGTGGGGGGCCCTTCTGGGTCTGCAACCACATTCAGGGAGGAGGGAGAGAAGGTGAGTTGCTGTGTGTGGTGATAGTTTTCAAAGTCCATATGTTGGCGTTATGTACTACTAACACAACGTCATAGTAAAGTGATTTGATAAACTCAGTGACAGAGCATCTTATTAGGCAGTTGTGAGACAACTTCGGCAAGAACTGGCTGATAGCCTCAAAAAGCAGTCTGCGTCGGAGCTGTCCCTGGAGGTCATGTCACGTTATCATGCCAAGTTAGAAGTTGAGGCACGGGATTTAAAGAACTTATATCAACTCACAAGTCAGGTATGTGTGAAATTGAATGTGTCAACGGTGAATACATAGGATAAAGTGTTTTAGGACGCTCTTTTTCATGGACAGCTTTCTTTTTTATTTTCATTACTAGTAATTTACTATAAGTTTTTTAATCTTTAAGTGCACTCATTTCTTAAACTCTGACTTTCATTCTGCCATTTGCATTATATATATTGTTTTCGTATATTATATACCCTTAGGAAAGTGGAGAATTGTGCATCATTCTTCACACAACTTGAGAGACTTATTTTTCTTTTTTCTTTCGGAGTTATTTCTTTTTTTTTTTTTAATTTTTATTAGTTGGAGGCTAATTACTTTACAATATTGTACTGGTTTTTGCCATACATTGACATGAATCAGCCATGGATTTACATGTGTTCCCCATCCTGAACCCCCCTCCCACCTCCCTCCCCATCCCATCCCTCTGGGTCATCCCAGTGCATCAGCCCCGAGCACTTGTCTCATGCATCCAACCTGGACTGGCGATCTGTTTCACACTTGATAATAATGTACATGTTTCGATGCTGTTCTCTCAGATCATCCCACCCTCGCCTTCTCCCATAGAGTCCAAAAGTCTGTTCTATACATCTGTGGAGAGACTTTTTTTTCGATTGAACAATATTTTATTTCGTGATCCCTGTATTACCATGATGAGTCAAGCCAGAGAAAATCAGAGGATAATGTTTAATGGAAGGTTCCAGAAAATGATCATTTCTCATCTTCACTTTTCTGAATGGCTATGCAGTTCTGTATGTATTTATTTTGTGCATTTCAGAATAACTTGTGCAGAAAGTGTATTATACAAACAAGTTGAAGTTAGGCACTGCCTTCTCTTCATTTTCGATACATTGTAAAAGCATGGGGTACTCAGATGGAGTATAATACCCTCATCAAAAATAGAGAATGAAGAAGATTATCTAGATGGTGCCTTTGGATTTTTAAAAAGCTATTGAGATATAATTCACGTATCATATAATTCACCCATTCCAAGTGTGTAGTTCAGTATCTCTTAGTCTAGAGAGGTGTCACCTGTGACCACAGTCAATTTTAGAGCATTTCTACAACCCCAAAAGAAACCCTGCATCCCTTAGCTACCTCCTACGACCCGCCCCCCCCCATCTCCCTCAGAGCCAGGCAACCCCCAGTCTAATATCTGTCTCTGTAGACATGCCTGTTCTGGGTATTGTATATAAATGGAATCATGCAGTATGCTCCTTTGGGATGAGCTTTTCTCATTTGATGTCATTTTGTGGTTCATCCATGTTATAGCACATGTTATAGCTATAGCATGTTATAGCATGTATCAGTTCTTCCATTTCTGTTGACTGTCAAACAATAAACAGTACGTGGCTATATTTATCCATTCATAAGTTGATGGAGATTTGAGTTGTTTCCACTTTGCCACTATTAATAATGCTGCTGTGAACATTGGTTTACACATTTCTGGATAGACATGTTTTTATTTTCCTGCGGTTGGATTTTATCCTCAGAGTTCACTGGCTGATTTCACCTTTCCTTGACCTTTGCTTAGATTGTCCTTTCTGTCTTCACAGTTTCTTTTCCTCTTGGGTAGTCCTCCATTTATTCAGACCTGGTGCCCAGTCCCTCCTCCTCCATGGAGCTTTCCTGACTGTCCAGCTCTCATTGAGCCTTTTCTCTTCAGCCCTGTCATGTAGTCTGTGCAATCTAGCCCTTAATTTTGCATTGTTGTAATTTTTTTCATGAGGGAGAATCTTGGTCTAACAGGGAACATTTGTTGATATGCACAGCACTTGTCTTGCATAAATGGAAAACAGTTTAGCTTAACAATTGTTAGGAAACAACTAAGTACTTCATCCCATGCCAGTTATTTCTTCTTGAAGATGTTTGTATAATAAAACTTTTATTAAAATGTATTTTAAGCAACTCAGTGTACAATTGACAGCACTTAGTCTAATAGAGGAGAATTGTTCAATTAAATGCTCATTTTTCTCCCTGACTCTGGGAGAAAAGTGTAAATTTGCCTTCCTCCATTATGTAGGCAGAAGTGGGATTTATAGATTTCTAGCCTTTCACCAACTGTAAAGTTCTGGGAATAGCCTCTCTGATATCCGTACCTTGTAACCTGAATTGTCTCACCGGAGTGCTTGCTAGACATTAACAGCTGTGGGAATGAATTGACTCACAACTTTGATTTAGCAGTAGGGTAATATTTCCATGGCAGTGACTTCACTCTTCCTCTGACGGTCATGTAAGTTCTGCACCACTCTGTCCGGGAGGTGCTATGTGCATATTAACCTCTGGTCATTGTCCACTGAGTAGTACAGAGAAGAAGTAAGTTACAAATTACTGTAAGTGGAGAAAAGTACTAGAGTACTAGCTGGTTAGTGGAGTCAGTGAACGGTTTTGAGGTACTGGACACGTGTTCTGGGCCTCATGCTCCCCCTTACTGCCCCTTGCAATGGTATGGAGAGGGATATCAGGGTGACTTGTGTAGAAGACCACTTCCGTTGGCATGCCGTCTGCCTGAAATATCAAATTGTGGTTTTTTTTTTTTTAGCTTTATTTTTATTTTATTTAATTTTTTTTAAATTTTTTTTTTATTAGTTGGAGGCTAATTACTTCACATTTCAGTGGGTTTTGTCATACATTGATATGAATCAGCCATAGATTTCCACGTATTCCCCATCCCGATCCCCCCTCCCACCTCCCTCTCCACCCGATTCCTCTGGGTCTTCCCAGTGCACCAGGCCCGAGCACTTGTCTCATGCATCCCACCTGGGCTGGTGATCTGTTTCACCATAGATAGTATACATGCTGTTCTTTTGAAACATCCCACCCTCACCTTCTCCCACAGAGTTCAAAAGTCTGTTCTGTATTTCTGTGTCTGTGTTTCTGTTTTGCATATAGGGTTATCGTTACCATCTTTCTAAATTCCATATATATGTGTTAGTATGCTGTAATGTTCTTTATCTTTCTGGCTTACTTCACTCTGTATAAGGGGCTCCAGTTTCATCCATCTCATTAGGACTGATTCAAATGAATTCTTTTTAACGGCTGAGTAATATTCCATGGTGTATATGTACCACAGCTTCCTTATCCATTCATCTGCTGGTGGGCATCTAGGTTGCTTCCATGTCCTGGCTATTATAAACAGTGCTGCGATGAATATTGGGGTGCACGTGTCTCTTTCAGATCTGATTTCCTCAGTGTGTATGCCCAGAAGTGGGATTGCTGGGTCATATGGCAGTTCTATTTCCAGTTTTTTAAGAAATCTCCACACTGTTTTCCATAGTGGCTGTACTAGTTTGCATTCCCACCAACAGTGTAAGAGGATTCCCTTTTTTCCACACCCTCTCTAGCATTTATTGCTTGTAGAGTTTTGGATAGCAGCCATTCTGACTGGCATGTAGTGGTACCTCATTGTGGTTTAGATTTGCATTTCTCTGATAATGAGTGATGTTGAGCATCTTTTCATGTGTGTGTTAGCCATCTGTTTGGAGAAATGTCTGTTTAGTTCTTTGTCCCATTTTTTGATTGGGTCATTTATTTTTCTGGAATTGGGCTGCAGGAGTTGCTTGTATATTTTTGAGATCAATCCTTTGTCTGTTAGGTTATTAGTAATTAAACAGTTGTTTTTTTCCTTTTTCTCTTTTCAGTCTCAAGAAACACAGGATCAACATACAGAGGCCGTGAGATATGCTGAAAAAACACAGGATCACATCCAAAAGTATGATTTAAAGCAGCACAGAAAACAACTTAAGTATAAAGCAGATAAGCAGTATAATATGAGAATTAGATCAGTAATGATAATAAAAACATCATTGTGAAGCTGGGTAACATTTCAGCTTTGAGCTGTTTTGAGATGCATATTTTCCCCCATTATTTCCATATTTTGCACATTATCCACAAGTGAAAAGTGAAAGTGTTAGTCACTGAGTCATGTCCAACTCTTGATGACTCCATGGACCATAGCCCACCAGGCTCTTCTGTCCATGGAATTCTCCAGGCAAGAATCCTGGAGTGGGTTGCCGTTTCCTTGTCCAGGGGATCTTCCTGACTCGGGCATCGAACCTGGGTCTCCCGCATTGTTGGCAGATTCTTTACTGTCTGAGCCACCAAGGAAGCCAATTAGCCACAAAACACAACTAGAAAAACAGTACAGTTGCCAAATCATTTACTTTTCAAAATTCTAAAAACCTACAAATTGAACCTGCAGATGTTTGTTCAGAAACAGTGTGGTATTTTAAAAATCTGTGTGTGAAGGACTGCCGTGACAGTCCAGTGGTTAAAACTATGCCCTCCAAGGCAGAGGGTGTGGTTTGATCCCTGGTTGGGGAACTAAGATCCCACGTGCCTCACAGCCAAAAAACCAAAGCATAAAACAGAAGCAATATTGCAGTTAATCAATAAAGACTTTGAAAACGGTCCACATTGAAAAACATCTTTAAACAAGAAACCCTATGTGTGAGAATCATTGTTTTAAAATCTTCATTTTAGGCTTGAAATTGAAAATGCCAAGTCACAAACTACAGTCAAAAAGCAAGCGGGCGAAATTGAACAGCTTCAGAAAAACCTCTTAAGTATAAGATTGGTAAGTCAACCTCTTAATTTCTGTCATACTGAGGAAGAATTTTAATTTTTTTAATAGTAATATATAAGAATATTTTGGACAATGTGAAAAGTGTCATTGATTAAAAGGTTTATGGTATTTTACTGATACTGCTTGCTACTAATAGCATCAGTTCAGTCGCTCAGTTGTGTCCGACTCTTTGCGACCCCATGAACTGCAGCACTCCAGGCCTCCCTGTCCATCACCAACTCCTGGAGTTTGCTCAAACTCATGCCCATCGAGTCGGTAATGCCATCCAGCCATCTTATCTTCTGTCATCCCCTTCTCCTCCTGCCCCCAATCCCTCCCAGCATCGGGGTCTTTTCCAGTGAGGCAACGCTTCACATGAGGTGACCGAAGTATTGGAGTTTCAGCTTCAGCATCAGTCCTTTCAATGAACACCCAGGACTGATCCCCTTTACGATGGACTGGTCGGATCTCCTTGCAGTCCAAGGGACTCTCGAGTCTTCTCCAACACCACCGTTCGAAAGCATCAATTTTTCGGCACTCAGCTTTCTTCACAGTCCAACTCTCACATCCATACATGACCACTGGAAAAGCCATAGCCTTGACTAGATGGACCCTTGTTGGCAATGTAATGTCTCTGCTTTTTAATATACTATCTAGGTTGGTCATAACTTTCCTTCCAAGGAGTAAGTGTCTTTTAATTTCATGGCTGCAATCAGCATCTGCAGTGATTTTGAAACCCAAAAAAATAAAGTCTGACACTGTTTCCACTGTCTCCCCATCTATTTCCCCTGAGGTGATGGGACCAGATGCCACGATCTTAGTTTTCTGAATGTTGAGCTTTAAGCCAACTTTTGCACTCTCCTCTTTGACTTTCATCAAGAGGCTTTTTAGTTCCTCTTCACTTTCTGTAAGAAGGGTGGTGTCATCTGCATATCTGAGGTTATTGATATTTCTCCTGGCAATCTTGATTCCAGCTTGTGCTTCTTCCTGCCCAGCGTTTCTCGTGATATACTCTGCATATAAGTTAAACAAGCAGGGTGACAATATACAGCCTTGATGTACTCATTTTCCTGTTTGGAACCAGTCTGTTGTTCCATGTCCAGTTCTAACTGTTGCTTCCTGACCTGCATATAGGTTTCTCAAGAGGCAGGTCAGGTGGTCTGGTATTTCCATCTCTTTCAGAATTTTCCAGTTTATTGTGATCCATACAATCAAAGGCTTTGACATTGTCAATAAGGCAGAAATAGATGTTTTTCTGGAACTCTCTTGCTTTTTCGATGATCCAGCGGATGTTGGCAATTTGATCTCTGGTTCCTCTGCCTTTTCTAAAACCAGCTTGAACATGTGGAAGTTCATGGTTCACATATTGCTGAAGCCTGGCTTTGAGCATTACTTTACTGGCGTGTGAGATGAGTGTAATTACTCTTTATAGAAGAAATGGACTGAATTCATAAAATTAATGATTTTTGTAGTATGATTTTATTTTAAAAGTGTGTGACAGTCCAGTCCAAAAGCAATATTTTATATAGAATATATTTTGTTTGTTCATTCCCCTGTCAATGAAATCGGGGTTTTTCCACTTTCTGGCTATTGTTAATAATGCTGCCTTGAACATTGGTACACAAACATCTGTTCGAGTCTAGAAATTTGAGTAATGATTTGATTGAGAATTCTGTTTCTCTTGTAATCCTAACCCTTCTGTGAGATTTTTGAGAATGAATCATTTTTAACATTGTAGTTTATTCTCTTCACCAGGTGAATACTACATCTGTATAGAACAGTGTTTCTGAAAGAATGTATTTTTCCTTTGTTGGATTTTTTTTTTTTTTTTAAAAAGAGCTGGGGTGTGCATGGGAATTTTTCAAAGATTACTTTAGTAAGATGATATTTATCCTGGAATATCTTGAACCACTGATGAAAATTATTTTAGAGCATCTTTAGAAAGTAAAATGTAATAGCCACACTTAAAAAAAATTTCATCAGCATGTAGTATTTGATGTTTCAGTTCAGTCGCTCAGTTGTGTCCGACTCTGCGACCCCATGGACTGCAGCACACCAGGCTTCCCTGTCCATCACCAACTCCCAGAGCTTGCTCAAACTCATGTACATCGAGTTGGTGATGCCATCCAACCATCTCATCCTCTGTCGTCCCCTTCTCCTCCTGCCTTCAATCACTCTCAGCGTCAGGGTCTTTCCCAATGAGTCAGTTCTTCGCATTGGAGCTACAGCTTCAGCATCAGTCCTTCCAATGAATATTCAGGACTGATTTCCTTTATGATTGACTGGTTTGATCTCCTTGCAGTCCAAGGACCTCTCAAGAGTCTTCTCCAACACCACAGTTCAAAAGAATGAATTCTTCGGTGCTCAGCTATCTTGAAGGTCCAACTTTCACATGCATCCATGACTACTGGAAAAACCATAGCTTTGACTAGATAGACCTTTGTCGGCAAAGTAATGTCTCTGCTTTTTAATATGCTGTCTAGGTTGATCATAGCTTTTCTTCCAAGGAGTGAGGGTCTTTTAATTTCATGACTGCAGTCACCATCTGCAGTGATTTTGGAGCCCAGGAAAATAAAATCTGTCACTGTTTCCATTGTTTCCCCATCTATATGCCATGAAGTCATGGGACTAGATGCCATGATCTTTGTTTTTTGAATGCTGAGTTTTAAACCAGATTTTTCACTTTCCTCTTTGCCTTTCATCAAGAAGCTCTTCAGTTCCTCTTCACTTTCTGCCATAAGGGTGGTGTCATCTGCATATCTGAGGTTATTTATATTACTTCCAGATGTCTTGATTCCAGCTTTTACTTCCTCCAGCCTGGCATTTCGCATGATGTATTCTGCATAGAAGTCAAATAAGCAGGTGACAATATACAGCCTTGATATACTCTTTTCCCAATTTGGAACCAGTTCATTGTTCCCTGTTCTATTCTAACTGTTGCTTCTTGAGCTACAGACAGGTTTCTGAGGAAGCAGGTAAGGTGGTCTGGCATTCCCATCTCTTGAAGAATTTTCCACAGTTTGTTATGATCCACACAGTCAAAGGCTTTGGTGTAGTCAATAAATCAGAAGTAGATGTTTTTCTGTAATTCTCTTGCTTTTTCTATGATCCAACAGATGGATGTTGGCAACTTGACCTCTAGTTCCTCTGCCTTTTCTAAATGCAACTTGTACATCTGGACGTTCTCATTTAACGTACTGTTGAAGGCTCACTGGGAGAATTTTGAGCATTACTTTGCTAGCATGTGAGATGAGTGCAGTTGTGCAATTGTTTGACCATTCTTTGGCATTGCCTTTCTTTGGGATTGGAATGAAAACTGACCTTTCCAGTCCTGTGGCCATGGCTGAATTTTCCAGATTTGCTGGCATATTGAGTGCACCACTTTCAAAACATCATCTTTTAGGATTTGAAATAACTCAATTGGAATTCCATCACCTCCACTAGCTTTAATTGTAGTGACGCTTCCTAAGGCTCACTTGACTTTGCAATCCAGGATGTCTGGCTCTAGGTGAGTGATCACACCATACTGGTTATCTGAGTCATGAAGATCGTTTTTGTTTAGTTCTTCTGTGTATTCTTGCCACCTCTTCTTAATATCTTCTGCTTCCGTTAGGTCCATACCATTTCTGTCCTTTATGTGCCCATCTTTGCATGAAATGTTCCCTTGGTATCGCTAATTTTCTTGAATAGATCTCTAGTCTTTCGCATTCTATTGTTTCTCTCTATTTCTTTGCATTGATCGCTGAGGAAGGCTCTCTTATCTCTCCTTGCTATTCTTTGGAACTCTGCATTCAGATGATTGTATCTTTTCTTTTCTCCTCTGCCTTTAGCTTCTCTTTTTTTCTCAGCTCTTTGTAAGGCCTCCTCACACAACCATTTTGCCTTGTTGCATTTCTTTTTCTTGGGGATGGTCTTGATCACTGCCTCCTGTACAGTGTCACCAACCTCCGTCCACAGTTCTTCAGGCACTGTCTATCAGATCTAATCCCTTGAATCTGTTTGTCACTCCCACTATATAATCATAAGGAATTTGATTTAGGTCATACCTGAATGGTCTAGTGATTTTCTGTACTTTGTTCAATTTAAGTCTGAATTTGGCAATAAGGAGTTCATGATCTGAGCCACAGTCAGCTCTCGGTCTTTTTTTGTTTTGTTTTGCTGATTGTATAGAGCTTGTCCATCTTTGGCTGCAAAGAATATAATCAGTCAGACTTTGGTATTGCCCACTTGGTGATGTCCATGTGTAGAGTCATCTCTTGTGTTGTTGGAAGAAGATGTTTTGCTATGACCAGTGCAGACTCTTGGAGGGAACAGACAAAACCTTGTGTGCACTGGGAGCCAGGAGAAAGCAGCAGTGTCCCCACGAGAGACTGAGCCAGACTTGCCTGTGGGTGTCCAGGTGTCTCCTGCGGAGGGGTGGGTCGACAGTGGCCTGCTGGGGGTCAGGGGCACTGAATACAGCAGTGCGTGAACAAGTCCTTTTTGAAAGAGGTGGCCATTACCGCCATTACCCCTACCATAGTTTGACCTCAGGCCAAACAACAGGGAGAGAACACAGGCCCACTCATCAACAAAAACTTGGGTGAAAGATTTACTGAGTATGGCCCTGCCCATCAGAAGAAGACCCCACAGTCAGTCTCTCCCATCAGGAAGCTTCCATAAGCCTCTATCCTTATCCCTCAGAGGGCAGACAGAATGAAAACCACAATCACAGAAAACTAAGCAAACTGATCACATGGATCACAACCTTGTCTAACTCAATGAAACTCCAAGCCATGCCATGTCGGGCCACCCAAGATGGAAGGGTCATGCTGGAGCGTTCTGACACAACGTGGTCCACTGGAGAAGAGGATGGCAAACCACTTGAGTATTCTTGCCTTGAGAACCCCATGAACAGTATGAAAAGGCAAAAAGATAGGACGCTGAAAGATGAACTCCCTGGGTTGATAGGTACCCAATATGCTACTGGAGATCAGTGGAGAAATAACTCCAGAAAGAATGAAGAGATGGAGCCAAGACAAAAACAACACCCAGTTGTGGATATGACTGGTGATGGAAGTAGAGTCTGAAGCTGTAAAGAACAGTACTGCTTAGGAACCTGGAATGTTACATCTATGAATCAGGGTAAATTGGAAGTGGTCAAACAGGAAATGGCAAGAGTGAACATTGACATTTCAGGAATCAGTGAACCAAAATGGACTGAAATGGGTGAATTTAACTCAGATGACCATTATATCTACTACTGTGGGCAAGAATCCCTTAGAAGAAAGGGAGTAGCCATCATAGTCAACAAAAGAGTCTGACATGCAGTACTAAGGTGCAGTCTCAAAAATGACAGAATGATCTCTGTTTCCAAGGCAAACCATTCACCATCACGGTAATCCAAGTCAATGCCCCAGCCACTAATGCTGAAGAAGCTGAAGTTGAGTGGTTCTATGATGACCTACAAGACCTTCTAGAATTAACACCAAAAAAAGATGTCCTTTTCATCATAGGGGACTGGAATGCAAAAGTCGGAAGTCAAGAGATACCTGGAGTGACAGGCAAGTTTGGCCTTGGAGTACAAGATGAAGCAGAGCAAGAGTTTTGTCAAGAGAATGCACTGGTCATAGCAAACACCCTCTTCCAACAACACAAGAGATGACTCTGCACATGGACATCAGCAGATGGTTGATTTTATGTGTAAAATACCCTATTTTTAACAAATAAATATTGGCAGTTTAAATTCCAGAAAGATGACAAAATGATGAACAATTATTTTAAGCTGTTTGAAGGAAAGTCATTCATTTTGAAGTCTGTCCTGACTGGCATCAGCTTTATAAACTGTGTTGGCTATATATGCATATCACTCATGAACCCATGAGAAATACTATTTTTTTGTTTCTGTGCCCACACTCTGAGTTCTGTACTGTCCTTTTCAAAGGAAATGACCTCTATCTGTAGCCGAGTCATGTTTCCTAAGCCAGGTTCCTCTTTATCAAACTTCTAAGAAAATCCCAAGGCCTTTTCTCATTTTGTATATCTTGGTCTCGGTTGGACTTCCCAGATGTCTCAGACAGTAAAGAATCTGCCTGAAATGCAGGAGACCCAGGTTCGATCCCTGGGTTGGGAAGATCCCCTGAAGAAAGTAAGAGTGAAAGTGCTCAGTTGTGTCTGACTCTTTGAGACCCCATGGACTATACAGTCGTTGGAATTCTCTAGGCCAGAATACTGGAGTGGATAGCCTTTCCCTTCTTCAGGGGATCTTCCCAGCGCGGGGGTTGAATCCAGGTCGCCCACATTGCAGGCAGATTCTTTACCAGCTGAGCCACAAGGGAAGCCCAAGAATACTGGAGTGGGTAGCCTATCCCTTCTCCCATAGTCCACAGGGTCACAAAGTGTCAGACATGACTGGGCGACTAACACTTGGTCTCTGTTAGGTCAAGCAAGCAAGCAAGTGGTGTTTTTGCTGCCAAGGTTCTCTTTAAAGCTTTCGGTGTCCTGTGAATTCGATTGGGGTTCATGCCATTGGAAAAGCTATCCTCAAAAATCTTTTTTGAGAGCAGCATCATACCTTGGGCTTCCTATGAAGCTTTGCAGGATGATGCCTTTAAAATTCTTAGGCTCTTAAGATCCTTAAAGGAATCTGAGGCACCACTTTAAGTCTTTCCAGGGTCAACATTCAGAATATTGAGATCATGGCATCTGGTCTCATCACTTCATGGAAAATAGATGGGGAAACTGTGGTTGACTTTATTTTTCTGGGCTCCAAAATCACTGTAGATAGTGACTGCAGCAATGAAATTAAAAGACGCTTACTCCTTGGAAGGAAAGTACGACCAACCTAGATAGCATATTAAAAAGCAGAGACATTACTTTGCCAACAAAGGTCCGTCTAGTCAAGGCTATAGTTTTTCCAGTGGTCTTGTATGGATGTGAGAGCTGGACTATAAAGAAAGCTGAGCACTGAAGAATTGATGCTTTTGAACCGTGGTGTTGGAGAAGACTCTTGCGAGTCCCTTGGACTGCAAGGAGATCCAACCAGTCCATCTTAAAGGAGATCAGTCCTGGGTGTTCATTGGAAGGACTGATGCTGAAGCTGAAGCTCCAATACTTTGGCCACCTCATGTGAAGAGTTGACTCATTTGAAAAGACCCTGATGCTGGGAGGGATTGGGGGCAGGAGGCGAAGGGGATGACAGAGGATGAAATGGTTAGATGGCATCACAGATTCGATGGACATGTTTGGGTGGACTCCGGGAGTTGGTGATGGACAGGGAGGCCTGGCATACTACAGTTCATGGGGTCACAAAGAGTTGGACACGACTGAGCATCTGAACTGAACTGAACTGAATGTAGGGTTTTACAGTCTACAGGTTTTACGTTTAGACCATGTTTTCCTTGATAGCACCCTAGATTTGACCTTAGCCAAGAAGCCATTTCTGTCTTTTTGCGTCATGTGACAATTGGACAGGTGGAGATGCTGTAAAGGGGATACAGATATTGAACCCAGTGAGTCCTGGTTCCTTTGTATTTAATAGTGCTTTTTTTTGTCTCATAGCTTATCCTTCTCACTGATTTTACTTTCAGCTGGTTCATAGCAAGAGTCTCCGTTCCCCCATGTTTCAGTGTCATTTTCTTCTCTTGCCTAGAAGCTGTCACTGGCAGCCTCTTCAAGGGCCATCAGGCTTCTGTTTACAAACTCATGAAGCCCTTTGGGTTTCCATTTCTTTCTCTGTATCCATTCGGGTCCCACCTACATCCAGGTTCAAAAGCATTCTCACATGTTTTAGTTCTTTTTTAATGGCAATACCTCATTTTTGGGCGTCACTGACTCAATGGACATGAGGTTGAGCAAGCTCCAGGAGTTGATGATGGACAGGGAATCCTGGTGTGATGCAGTCCATGGGGTCACAAAGAGTCAGGCGTGACTGAGTGAACTGCACTGAACCCCATTTTTAATATCCGTATCTGTGCCAGTTATTTATTGCTAACAAATTGTATTAGAGATCACCCAAAGCCTAGTGGCTCAAAACAGCATTTCCTTTGTTCACAAGTCTGTGTTGGAGCAAGGCTCAGTGAGTGAGCCCAGCTCATTTCTTCTCCAGTCTTCATCAGCTGGGATGTCGTGAAGGTGGGGACCAGAGTCATCTGAAGACCTGTTCATGCACACGTCCGGCAGTTGGAGCTGGCTTTTGGATGGGTCATTAGGTGGGGGCGGTCAGTGGGGACACTGACATGTGCTCAGTATGTAGCCTGGGCTTCTTCAAAGCGTGGTGACTGATGCTAAGAGTGGGCTTCCCCACGGAGCCAGTCAGAAGCTATTTAGCTTGAGAGATCACATTGCAGTTCCCCCAGACTCTGTCCACTAGAATCAGTTACTGAGGCCAGCACATATTTAAGGAGAGGGAATTTCACAAGAAACTTGTCAAAGAATTTGTAGACATGTTTGAATACCACCGGCTCCACTCACCTCGACTTACCAAGTAATCTTTCTGTCTAAATGAAAGTTCTTTCCAACTCTGTGTCACTGAAATTCCAGCAAATATTTTTTGTGTGTTTTCTTTGGTATAGTCTCTTATTCTGTGGAAAGTAACAAAGGATTACAAGAAAGAGGCATTTTTCTCTTGTTCAGAAAAATGTATGGATCATCTCACTAAACTCTTAGGAGACGGGATATCTTTAGCCTTGCAAATCATTTCTCTTTGGAATGCAATTCAAATTAGCAAAAACTATTTCTAGTTCAGAAAAAGGCTTATTGGATTAAAATCCATACTTAGAAGATTTATTAATTACAGCCTTATTTTCACAATCTTCTTTTGGGAGGCATTTATTAACTCAGCCTCAGATAACTCAATACAGTATACCTCAAACTTCTTTAAAAAACCATGGGACATGTTGGGGGGGAAGGGGTAAGAGACGTTCTACTAAGGGGTGACTTGCAGTCATTCCATGGAGGAATGATAGAAAAGTACTATTATAGAACAATAAAAGAGTGTAAAATCAAGTGCAAATTTTGTGTGACAAAGATGATGACAGTGAAGACTATATTTTGTGACTCTTGGTGGTTTAAACTTCTTTCTTGATTCTCTGAGTAATTCCTGGTCCTACATTCATCAATACAGATACCATCATATTTATTTGATCCTTGGTTTGTGTTAGGCTGTGTTCAGTCCACTTCCCTCATTACCAAATGTCATTTGTTTTATTCTTGCAGATTGATGATCGTCCAGCAGAGCTGGAAACTGTATGTTCACAATGTCTGCACATGAATGCAAAAATTCAGGTTCTTCGAGAGGAGTTATTATTCATGACAGGAATGCAAAAGAAATGTGAAGAACTAGAGAAGAATAACAAGAAGCTTGAGCAAAAAATAGTGAACCTCAAAAGTCACATAGAAATGAATATGACAGAGCACAGTCAAGTAGAGCAGTATAAGCAGGAGATTGAAGAAAGAGCGAGACAGGAGCTAGTAGAGAAATTAAAAGAAGTCAACACGGTTTTACAGGTTAATTTGTTGATCTGTCATATCCTTGAATTCACCTCATTGTAAATTACAGTGGATGTGTACAGCTTATGTGTTTCCTCTGCTTCCCTTAGAGCAGTTTGTTTGGTAGATTTCTGGAAGGAAGGGGGCACTTGTCTGTCTCTGAAGAGAGAAATATTTCAATTTCCATCACAGTTATCACTCAATTGATCTTTCAGAATGATTCTGACTAGAGGATCCTTTTACTTATAAGACCAGCTGGTATAAAACAAGACCATGAGAAGGAAACAAAGTACTGTGGTTTAGAATGGGTACCATCCTCTTGAATTATTCTCAAGTTGTCTTGTTCAGTTTTTAAAATTTTAAGTTGATCCTCCTATTATTTGAATTATCAGGTTACATAAATACTACTATAACATTGATTCCAGTTTAATTTTATAATTCAGATTTAATTCATTTCACATTGACCATGATTATTTTAAAGTTTCACTTTTCTTTTTTTCACATTTAAAATTGCTCTCTGAATTACTGACTCAAAACTAAGGGGAACAAATATAATTATTCACGTTATAATCATTAACAAAAGAAATATATCTTTTAAAATTTGACTTAGATACAAGCAGCATCTCAAGAAAACTTAGAGCAGGCACAAGAGGAGCATATTGCTTCCTTCAGAAGTCAGATGGAACTCAGAATGAAAGAGTTGGAATCTGAAGTCTTCAAGATGGAAACTTCTGAAGCAGATTTGGAAAAATATAAGAAACTCTACCTCGAAGAACTAAAAGTTAGGAAGTCATTGGAAAAGAAGCTAGACAAGTAAGTCAAAACACAGAATCACAAAATAAATGTAGTCCATTAATTTGTCTCTGAAGCCTAGTTTTCATAGAGCCAGGTTCTTGAGATTAGTAGGCAGTGAAAGCTAACTAGACAGTCCCTGCTAAGGGGGCGCCCTAAGACAGATTAGTGACACTACGTCCTGGTGCGTTTTCCTACACTGTGTAAAAGCATGCTTGTGAAGTCGGGCCACGTTCACACAGGGGTGAAAGGCGGGGTAGTTCACAGAGGGGCTGACGCTGGCATGGTGGCCTGACTGAGGGAGGGTGTGGAGGCTGGAAGGGGCAGATCCCACCTGCACCGCCCTCTGAAAGCAGAGCACTCCTAGGACGCCTTTCATAAGCCCAGAGAGCATACAGCAAAGGAGCAGGGACCCAGGGCACGTTCTGCTAGTCGATGCCTAAAATAAGCGCACACAAGGGAAGCACGGGTGCTCCCAGAGAGGGTTCAGGGCTGTGGGACGTGATGCTGGGATGTGGGGTGTGGCTTCCGGGGAAGGAGCTCGGTGGGGCCGCTCTCCCTGTTTGTGGAGCGCGATGCCTCACGCTGTAAAAACATGCACTGAACACCATTTCAGCTTTTTGCCTTTTTAAATGAAACCAAAAATCCTCTTCAGACTTTTTTTTTCTTTTTTTTAAATGAAAAACAGGTGCCTATGTAGGCCCCTCGTAGAAGTGAAGTAACATAAAATGAACTTTGGAAAAGCAGGGGATGCTTGTAATTGTTCCTGGGGCCGTTTTAGCCCTTTTCAGTCTCACCCACTGACTTTCTCATCCTACCTCGAGACTGTGGCTCTAGGTGATTCCTCAGAGGCAAGTGCTTTATTTTTCCGAGGTCATGAGTGAAACATTTATACAAGGGGGGTGAAAGCAAATGCTTGAAAGTGGCCTTGTGGGAGGTGTGTTTCTTCATCCCTGAACTGTTTTCCTGGGGGCAGGCGTGTCCCAGAGGCAGCAGGCGTCACTGTGAGCCCACCTCCCGTTCTCTCTGACGCCCTTTCTCTCCTCCCCCAGCTGTGACTTGTTACCTGAGGAGCCCAGACACACGTGAGCTTCTTTAGAACAAGGTCAGAGCTGTCACTGTTTACAGCAGGTCTGCTCTCTGCTTCCAGTGCTCACACGGTGTGACGGGAATTCCATTTACTGTGCGGCAGCTTACAAAATGCAAATCCTTTAGGGAATCGTGAACAAAACTGGTGTTTTCCATCTTCCCCAGGACTAATTGGAGGCTGGCAGAGATGAGCACCGAACTTGAGGTGGAGAAACAGCAGAACAGGTCTTTACTGAGCACTCTCACCCCGAGGCCAGTCCTGGAGCCGCCCTCGCAGAAGAAATTTCCATAATACTTCAATATGAATCTTTCTCCAAAAACAAACATAGGATTTTCTACCTCAATTCCATGCCCTTCAAATAACAGCATGGCGACTGACTTGATCAAGTTTAGTTCTACTATCTTTTTTTCCTTGGGTTTAGCATGTCCAATATGAATGATTCTTATTTTCAACTTCTGAGCTGTTTATTTGACTTATGTGCACTAAGTAAGAGCCATAATTAACTGTGCTAACCAAGGAGACAAAAATTTTATGTTTCTTTTGTCCTAGATTTCTATTTTTAAGATACTTACTAATTTCTTAAATTTCTTGAAAAGCTGCATTTAAATTCTACTTTAGAAATGAAATCTTATTGCCTAGTAACCGAACATATACTTTCAGATATTTGACCTCCTTTCTAATTGATTTCACCTTGGCAAGTGTTCATAATCATCTCCAAGCTCCGCTGAACCCACTGCAGTTTTTCTACCCCTAAGCATAAGTGAATGACTGGCATTGAAACACTAACCATATATGGATGTTTTTGTATTTGAAGGAATCCTATATAAATCCTTTTTATGAATTAAACAAACTTGTAGCACTATATCAGAAGATTAATTTCTAGTTTTCGATCAACATTTTGGTCATTTTCTTACACAAGAATGCATCTTTAATCGCTATTTTACTTATAGCCTTGTTACTTAAATTTCTAAAAAATATTTTCTGAGCAATTGTAGAACGTTTCTAAATTTGTAGTTAAAGCAAACATTAAAAAATTTTAAATGAAGCTCACTTTTGTCTCTATCTCAACAGCACCTGGATGATTGATGACTAAGAGCAATGATGGGGAGTCTAAATTGCAGCTAGTTTTCGTTGTGTAATCGTTGTGATTACAATATCCATTTTAGTCAGAGCACACGGGTTTGTGGTTTTGATGGTGTTTTCATGATGGTTATGGTGCAGATAAAAATAGCCCTTGTTAAATGCAGTCTCAACCTGTGTTCCCATTTGGCTTCTTGCCATCATAGAGCAATCTAAGGTTTCTTCGACAGCACTGCGGCTACGTTGGGTCTTAGTACTTGAGAGCCGTGAACCTGGAGGACGTGCTTTAGCTGTGCAGTCACAGCGGGCCTCCAGACACTTCATCCCAAGTCAGACACTGCCCCACGCAGGCCTCAGGGGAGGAAGCAAAGGCTCAGTCCCCATCCCAGGGGCGGGCTGCCTACCGCAGACCCAAGTTCACGGTGCTGTGAGCACACACATCTTTTCAAAGAAGAGATTGGGAACCAAGCAAGCACTTCTTAGTTCCTTCTCCCAAACTCACCTGTTGGGTAAATCTCGCTTCTCATGAGGAGGGTAGGAGTATAAGTCCTCCACTTGAAACTTCAGGCTGAGGAGATGAAGTTCAACTGCAATTTCTGACCAGATTTAGCTTATAGTTGAGATTACACTCATGCTTTTTGTACATACCAATTAATTATGACAGCTTGGATAGAAGTATGCTAAATAGTAAAGAGAGATCTTATTTGTGTTTTAAATTGTGTCCTAAATAACTCAAAATGTGGATAATTCATTTTGCTGATTCATTTTAATAAACCAAGTTTTATCTGGAGGAAACGAACATCCTTTTAAGATGAATCTCTTCAGTTTTGGCCTGCTTGATTCAACTGAAGATTTCCTCTTTCAAGTTTCCTGTCCTGTGTTTAAAAGATATTTATGCTTTACAAATTAACTATATCGACTGCTACAAATAGGAGTTTGATATTGATTTATTTTTGTTCATGCATTTAAGACATATAATTTAAAACATTTATGAAATGCCACAAGCATTATTGAACTATGTAACAAGGTTTTACATATTCATTTTCTCGATGTTACAGTTAAAAATCTATATGTTTTCTTAATCTGAGGAAGGAGCTGGCATAGGACTCTAGACTCAGTAAGAAGTCCATTGGCCTTGTTACTTCTTTTGTAGAATTAGGAACTTTGACTAAATCAATGACTCTCGTACCTTAAAAAAAAACTTTTTTTTTTCCAAAGAAAACAACCTTTCTTTTAAAAAACACTTCTGAGTGGAACGGTATTATATGAAAGAGACAAGTATAGAGCCGTTTAGCTAAAGGAGTGGCCAGAGACGGTGCAGCTGTGGCTTCCCTGTTCTCACCCCTGCAGTGACCCCCGGGGGGCCTTCCCCTTCCACGGGGCATAGTTCGCAAACTGACACTTATGAGAGAATCCTTCTCGCGAAACACCTTTAGAATTAAAACTTGCCGGTACATTGTTTTCTTGTGTATAATTTCCTTACCTTTCTATGTTTTCACTAAATGGAAAAGTTTAAAGAAAACTGCAGATGTGTTCTCCTTATTAACATTCGACTTCAGACTACTTCCTCCATATGACATGATCCTCACCTAGAAATCAAAATAAAGTACATATTTAGGGCAGGAACTGTTAAGGGAGAAGAGAGTGATCTTGTGGGTCATTACTAGGATTATGGGTCATTCCCTAATTCTCTGAAATTATGTGTACTCGATAGATTGATATTTATTATACTTTTTATCAGATTAAATAGCATTCCATATATATATTGTCTTATCTAAAAGCAGAATAAGTAGGAATTCATTTTCTTCTATTTATGTGATGATTTTTCTACTTAAGTAATCTTCAAGTTAGGTCTAGTCTCTAAAAGTATTATTTAAGTGTCACATGTAGTAAATTATATGTAATTCCTGTGATAATTCTCTTGTTTAACTTAAACATAAATAATATTTGGCTTATTTGAGATGCAGCGGGAGTTGGACAGGAGTATAACTAGAGAACTAGAAGAAGGTATGTTGCCAAAATGTATGAATTAAATTTAGACACTGATTTCTGAAATACATGGTAAACAGTCAGTGGCATCTCTTTCTGTTGTTTGGATAACAGTTGCTATCTTAAATATTTTTTCTTACATATAGCTAATGAGAAATGTGAACGCATGAGCGGTCATAGTGAAAAATATAGTTCTTCCTTATTGATTCATCATGTTCCATAGCTTGAAAAATAATCTCTAAAGGTCTATGTATTTCTTTCATTTCTGGCTATTTCCTTCTTCTACTGCCTCCATCCCTGTGGAACTGTCTGCCTGCACCTGACACTATTCTCAGGAGATGTGGCGTTCACCCGCTTCTCAGGCGCCGGTGGCGGTTAAGGCTGGAAACCCAGACTCAAGCAGTCACGGGTGTGAAGCTGTCACTCGGTGGGTGACTAAACTTTCTGTCACTGACTTTGCCACCAGTTTATCTTTCACCCTCAGGAAAAGCTCCAAACACCCACATCGGTTTGGGTCCTGCCAAAGTAGGCGGCCTTATCTCCTTACCGCCCTCCTCTGCCCTCAGCTCTGCATCTAACCAGCCAGACTGTAGGATCCCACAGCCGCGCGTCCTCACCTGCGGGCTTTGTACATGCTCCTCCCCTCCGTCTCCTGTACTTTTTCCTGTCCTCCAGGTATCTGCTTCCACAGCACCTCCACCAGAAAGCTGGCAGTCCTGACACGAAGCTGGCTGTCCCTTCTGAGTGTCCCTGTGCCGTCTTTTGTATCTGTCTTAGAGTTTATGAGTCTGTGTGGAAGCTGCCCGTTCACCTGTTTCCCACTGTAGAGCGTGTCGTTTTCCGGGTGCACTGGGGCACCTCCACCTTGTACTTCCAGTGCTTGTCCCAGCACCTCTGCGCATAGTTACTGAGCAAATAAATGAAGTATGAGGAAGCCAGAGGCTCTGGTCATCAGCCACACGTGCACCATGGGCAGATTATGTAATTGTAATCTTGTTTTTTGTGTTATGTCATCTATAGATATATTTCATTTTTCGGAACACTTGGAAAGGTCTCAGGTTTTTTTTTTTTTTTTTTCTCTTAACTAATACTTAGTTAACTCAAGTATTTTAGGTGAAGAATACAATTCTTTCCTTTTCTTTCCAGTTGATGCTGAATTTGCATCTAATTCCTTTACAGTGTCTCCTTGAGGATCTACAGATGGGTCAAATGTATATGAGGACCTATTTTTGAAAACATCACAAGAATATGTACAGACTTTGAAGAGAAAAGATATGACTTGAACAATAAATAGTAAAAGTTTCCCTACAGGACTGTTTACCTGACATTTTCATTGTTTCCCATTAAACATGATGAGAAATTCTTTATTAAAGGAAAATATTTTCATATTATATGTGTATGATAAAAATGTATATGGTATTTTAAGCGATGTTTCTCTGCATCTAACTTAGCAGACTTAAAAACCAGCACAGTTGAGTTTTCCATATTCAAAGTGATGCTGTTAGTCACTCAGTCACGTCGACTCTTTGTGATCCCATGGAGAAGCCTGCCAGGCTCCTCTGTCCATGGAATTCTCTCGGCAAGAATACTGGAGCAGGGAGCCATTCCCTTCTCCAGGGGATCTTCCAGTCCCAGGGATCAAACCCAGGTCACCTGAATTGCAAGTGGATTCTTTACCATTTGAACGGCCCTTTATGAACTCAAACTGAGCCCTAATATCAGCTGTTTAAACAGCACCCAAACAACCAGACTTGTCATTAATATTTAGTGGTGTTGATTGATAGCTTTTTTGTATTTTCCAGTTTTTATCACTATATATAGACCTAAAGATTTAGATATTGCTGTTATGGTTACCATCAATGTTTTGAGGTATTACAACTGTTAATAGTGGCATAAAACTTACTATATTTAACTTTAAACATGGATTCATAAGTCTTTCCTCATGGAGAAATAAGATTTGCCTTAGTTTTTGCCTTGGCAATGAATTAACTTTTTTAAAAAATTTTTATTTTTAATTAGAGGATAATTACTTTACAATATTGTGATGGTTTCTGCCATACATTGACTTGAATTGGCCATAGGAATGCATATGTCCCCTCCCTCTTGACCCTCCCTCCCACCTCCCTCCCCATTCCACCCCTCTAGGTTGTCACAAAGAACCAGCTTTGGGTTCCCTGCATCATACAGCAAATTCCAAAAAGACACATGTATCCCAGTGCTCACTGCAGCACTATTTACAATAGCTAGGACATGGAAGTAACCTAGATGTCCATTAACAGATGAATGGATAGGAAGCTGTATATTATTCAGCTATAAAAAGGAATGCATTTGAATTGGTTTTAATTGACTTTAATTTACTTTTGGAAACAGTGTTAAAATGAGAGAAAAGTTCCAAGCGCCAGACAGACATTTTCACAAAATTCCCCTATCTCCCATATATCCTAAAGTACCATTTATATTTCTTAAATGTTTTTTGTTATAAGTGCCCCTCCTTCCCCAAGTCACCTGTTTTTCAGAAGATGCCTTTTTGTCCTACTCCCTGTCATTTTTTTTTTTTTCATTTATTTTTATTAGTTGGAGGCTAATTACTTCACAACATTGCAGTGGGTTTTGTCATACATTGACGTGAATCAGCCATGGAGTTACATGTATTCCCCATCCCGATCCCCCCTTCCCGCCTCCCACTCCACCCAATTCCTCTGGGTCTTCCCAGTGCACCAGGCCCGAGCACTTGTCTCATGCATCCCACCTGGGCTGGTGATCTGTTTCACCATAGATAGTATACATGCTGTTCTTTTGAAACATCCCACCCTCACCTTCTCCCACAGAGTTCAAAAGTCTGTTCTGTATTTCTGTGTCTGTGTTTCTGTTTTGCATATAGGGTTATCATTAACATCTTTCTAAATTCCATATATATGTGTTAGTATGCTGTAATGATCTTTATCTTTCTGGCTTACTTCACTCTGTATAATGGGCTCCAGTTTCATCCATCTCATTAGAACTGATTCAAATGAATTCTTTTTAATGGCTGAGTAATATTCCATGGTGTATATGTACCACAGCTTCCTTATCCATTTGTCTGCTGATGGGCATCTAGGTTGCTTCCATGTCCTGGCTATTATAAACAGTGCTGCGATAAACACTGGGGTGCACGTGTCTCTTTCAGAGCTGGTTTCCTCAGTGTGTATGCCCAGAAGTGGGATTGCTGGGTCATACGGCAGTGCTATTTCCAGTTTTTTAAGAAATCTCCACACTGTTCTCCATAGTGGCTGTACTAGTTTGCATTCCCACCAACAGTGTAAGAGGGTTCCCTTTTCTCCACACCCTCTCCAGCATTTATTGCTTGTAGACCTTTTGGATAGCAGCCATCCTGACTGGAGTGTAATGGTACCTCATTGTGGTTTTGATTTGCATTTCTCTGATAATGAGTGATGTTGAGCATCTTTTCATGTGTTTGTTAGCCGTCTGTATGTCTTCTTCGGAGAAATGTCTGTTTAGTTCTTTGGCCCATTTTTTGATTGGGTCATTTATTTTTCTGGAATTGAGCTTCAGGAGTTGCTTGTATATTTTTGAGATTAATCCTTTGTCTGTTGCTTCATTTGCTATTATTTTCTCCCAATCTGAGGGCTGTCTTTTCACCTTACTTATAGTTTCCTTTGTTCCCTGTCATTTATTAAGTAGTATATCAACTCCCAGTTGTATATCAACTCCCTTCAAGTCACATTTCTTTGTGAACCTCTGCATGTTGTTGTTATAGTTCCGTTGCTCAGTCATGTCCATCTCTTTGCGACCCCATGGACTGCAACATGCCAGGGTTTCCTGTCCTTCACCATCTCCCGGAGTTTGCTCAAACTCACTGTCCATTTAGTCGAAGATGCCATATAACTATCTCATCCTCTGTCGCCCCCTTCTCCTCTGGCCGCAATCTTTCGCAGCATCAGGGCCTTTTCCTGTAAGTCAGCTCTTCCCATTAAGTGGCCAAAATTTGGAGCTTCAGCATCAGTCCTTCCAATGAATATTTAGGGTTGATTTCTTTTAGGATTGACTGGTTCGTTCTTGCAGTCCAAGGGACTCTCAAGAGTCTTCTCCAGCACCACAGTTTGAAAGCACCAATTCTTTAGCACTCAGCCTTGTTTATGGTCCAACTCTCACATGTGTACATCATTCCTGGAAAGCTATGTAAATGTTTTTTCTCATGGTTATCTGCTTTTGTCAATTTAACTGGCAGACTCCCAATAGCTGAACCTCAGAGGGTGGAGAAAGTTTTTCCCTCCCCAACAATTCCAAGAGCTGACATGTTAATAATGCTCACTTAAACCTTGATCCCCTTGTCTTCCTGTCCTCTCAGATATCTGACTTGGGAGAACTCCAGTTTCATATGAGACTGATGATCCTTCTCCCCTGTTACCCTCTCCAAGGGTCTCCGTGCTGCACTGCCCAGGGATCCTGCTGCTAAGTCGCTTCAGTCGTGTCCGACTGTGCGACTCCATAGATGGCAGCCCACCAGGCTCCCCCGTCCCTGGGATTCTCCAGGCAAGAACACTGGAGTGGGTTGCCATTTCCTTCTCCAATGCATGAACGTGAAAAGTGAAAGTGAAGTCGCTTAGTTGTGTCCGACTCTTAGCGACCCCATGGACTGACGCCTACCAGGCACCTCCATCCATGAGATTTTCCAGGCAAGAGTACTGGAGTAGGTTGCCATTGCCTTCTCCGAGTGATCCTGCTACTTTTATTTAATTTGTATCTTCTGATGATTTCAAATCTCCTTTCTATAAATTTCTCACCCTGGTCTTCCCCTCTCACTTGTACCAGACAATCTTAGGTCCCAGAACAAACTTCTTAAAAGGTTTGCCTGTATCTCTACCAACTCTAGACTGTCTTCCCTCTCTTTCCCTCAAAACTGCTCCCAAGTCACTGATGATTTCCGCGTCACTGAATCAAAGCCATACCTTTCCAGTCCTTGTTTGTCTGAATTTCTCCTTCCTCTTGGCGTTCACTGTCACTCACCTCTTTGAGACACTCTTGCTTTTGGCTGGGCTCTCAGTATTCGTTCCTTTTATCCTGAAGGCACGGACAGGTTATTGCAATCAGAGACATAGTCCTTATTAAATATCTCACGGTAAACATACAGGTGTTGCCCCCTCGCTCAGGACCGCACCTGGGGCCGTGTGTTGAGAGCAGGTCAGTTGTTCCACACCAGCAGGTGCAGGACGGTAGGAAACTTTGTCTCTGCTGCTTGAGAAGGGCTTTCTCCTCTCCTGGGAAGGATCTCCTCCTTACTCTGGCCTTTGATATGTAAGTAAAGCTGGTACCCACCCCAAAAGGGTCCTTCTGCCCAATGTTTCTCAGCCAATGGAGTGAGTTGTGTTGAGAAGCAAAGGAAATGAGAAGTGGAGCACCCACTGTACAGTCCACGCTCTCCAATAGGCCATGGGTGGGGCTGCTCCATAGGGCTCTCATCAGCGGGGGATTAGGTAGAGTTGGCGGGGTTCTGGGGAGCAGAGACAGGCACAGCTGCTCCAGGTAATGGGGCTCACAGGGCTCATTGCCATCTTGCATTAAGGTGTCCAGTGCAGCATCTCTGCACACAGCCCCCCACCCCAAGCAGGAGCATCGGCCAAGCTGGTTCACACCAGGAACTGGGGTTTGAAGAGCCGGAAGCAAGGCCTCTGCAGGAAACACCCAGTGAGCAAGAGAAATCAGACTAAGCACAAGGGAAAGGAGGTTAATATTTTTATTCCTAATATTGTTTTTTTGTTTGTTTGTTTTTTTAACCTGGTAACTGTTTATGGGCTTTGCTGGTAACAAAATCTCTCCAGGAGCCTGATCTGGAGTCTCCAAGGTTCTGGGCCTCATCCCTTCTTGAAATATAAATTCTTAGGGAGACGGAGCACCTTCGGGGGACCTACTCTGGGCTGTAGGTCTCCCCTGCTCCTTGGGGAGATGAGACTATGAATTCTTTCAGGTTGGAGCTATTAACTAGATGAATGGCTGCAGATGTCTGCACTGAAGAGTCTCAGAAGATCTGGGCTTTTTACAAAACCGCTGAGAAATCCCAGGGAAGTTTATTTCCCCACAATTTCCCCCGTTGTTCCTAGAAGAGTTCTAGGCCCAACAGCAGCCACTGTAACCAGTGCAAGGAAACTTGAAGTTGATGGGCACCAAATCCTTTTGGCTTGTCTTGGGCAACATTTAATCAGCAAGACCCGGACTGAGCAAAAGAAATTGGTCTCAGCTGAACTCCCCCAAGTCTTAGATTCAGGAATCTAAGCAAGTCCCCCAAAATTTTAGGGACTATTTTGGGAAGCAAGGTGGCTTCCTCCTTGGGTTTCCATATTAACCTTTTCTACCTGATCCAGGGTATTGTAGGGAAGCAAAATTTGTCACCCCAAAATGTGTCTCTTTGGCAAGAGAATGATTTTAGGCAGAATATTTTTAAGAAACAAAAAAGACTCAAAGTCTTTTAACTGCCTCCTTAAATGTTGAATATTTTAGACAAAGGGCCTGGCCCAGGAAGACAGCTACAACCAGAGATACTGAGAAAATATGTGGGCCAGGTGTGGTCACGGGAACTACAGATATTTACAGAGTTCCAAACACTTGCTTTTCCATCTCCACATGAATCACCTTCCTCCACATTCTAGTCCCAAACCACTACCCACAACATCCTCCTTTGTTTCTAGCTGAAGATGGCATTTAAGGTGAGGGTTTCAACCATTCTGGTGAGTTACTCAGGTTTTCTGGTTCTCACCCATGTATACAGAAGTATACATGCTGTTAAGCTTTTGTTTGCTTTTCTCCTGTTAATCTGTCTCACGTTAAGTTGCTTCTTAACCAGCCAGATGAACCTAGAAGGATAAAGTTTTTGTCCTCCCCCCCAGGACACACCTGAGTACAGGTAGTTATGCTCATTACAACTGGCATAGACTTTGCCTCGTCTGCAAGGAAGAGATCTCTGGTAAACTGTTATCTATACAGCAGCACCAGCCAGTGAGCTGACACTCACTTGAAGGCCTTAGACATAGGTAGGGTCATCGTGTTACCAAGTCCTATTGCTTCCTACAAGATGGGCCGATAAATCAAGAGATGAGTTGTTGGGGCAAGGAATAGCAATTTTGTTTGGAAAGCTGGTAGATCAAGATAATGGTGGACTCATGTCCCCAAGAACCATCTTGCCTGAGTTAGAATTCAGGCTTGGGTTACACTAAAAGGAGAAAGAGTAGAGTCAAACCTTTCCTGGTTCACATCAGCCTCTGAAGGGAATGTGTTAATTTCTTTCCTGCAGTCATTGACAGGTGGGCTTGGTCAGGTTGTTTCCTGGAAGGTAAACACAGGTATTTCAGCTAAATGCTCATTTTGTGGGAGGCAGGGCTCCCAGCAATGAGCCACTATGTATAATATAAGCATAAAGGCAACATCCCTTTAGTGCTGAACTTGTAATAGAATACAAAAGGGTCTTCCCTATTACAGTTGTTCACTTCAGCAGAAGTCAGGAACAGATTTCATACTGCCTTTTGTGAAACAAAAACCATGGAGTCGGTAACGTTCCCTAATTTGAGCAAACTCCGTAAGATAGTGAAGGACAGGAAAGCCTGGCGTGCTGCAGTTCATGGGGTTGCAAAGAGTTGAACATGACTTAGCCACTCAACAACAATAATGCTCCCTAAAGAGCTCTCTGAAACAGAGCCAGGAGACCATTAACGGGTGTGACATAGGCATGTCTCAGCCTGCATGGAATCTGACCTTCCGATCATTTATTGTCCTAATGAAGTCCTCCAGAACATCTGCCAAAAACTCAAGCTACTTCTTGGACCACCCCTGCCCTAAATAACTTGTGATTCCCTAAGGATAAATATTTCCTGGCTTGTATCAGAGTCGCTCACAGTCTCACGAGGCAATTTTTGACAACCTGTGGCCTTTTGTCTTCATAAACATAAACCCCTGACTCTTTTTTGGAACACTCTTTCAGTTTAACCTGAATCTCTGTTTCCCGAATTTCTTTTTTTTTTCTTCCAGTTTTACTGAGATGTAATTAACATGCAGCAGTGTATAAGTTTAAGGTGTAGAGCATAATGATTTGACTTATAAGATGATTACCACAATGTATTTTACTATAATTATAAACATAACTATATTCCTGCTGCCTGGATATAGTGAAACATAACTAGAGCCACACTGCTGGAATACTGTAGAATTTTTAAGGTTCTCCAGAGGGGGAGTAAATATAGTAGGGGATTAGCTATTTATCTATCCATCTGTCAGGAGACCTGAAATCTGTAGAGTGAGCCAGCAGACGAGATTCAGGGAAGAGTTGATGTTGCAGTCTTGAATCTGAATCCTCAGAACAATGGTCTGGAAACTCAGCCAGGGTTTCTATGCTTCAGACTTGAATTCCTTCCACTTTTAGGTTGTTGTTCAGTCGCTAAGTTGTGTTCCACTCTTTGTGACCCCATGGACTGCAGTCTTCAGGGCTCCTCTGTCCTCCACTTTTGGAGTTATCTCAAATTCATGTCCATTGAGTCGGTGATGCCATCCAAGCATCTCATCCTCTGCTGCCCCTTTCTCCTCCTGCCTTCAATCCTTCCCAGCATCAGGGTCTTTTCTGAGAAATCACTCTTTGCATCAGGTGGCCCAAATATTGGAGCTTCAGCTTCAGTATCAGTCCTTCCAATGAATATTCAGGGTTGATTTCCTTTTGGATTGACTGGTTTGCTCTCCTTGCAGTCCAAAGGACTCTCAAGAGTCTTCTATAGCACCACAATTTGAAAGCATCCTTCCACTTTGAGGAACCTCAGTCTTTGGGCTTGCAGCCTTCAGCTGATTGGATGAGGCCCATGGACATTATGGAGGGTAATCACTTTTATTCAAAATTACTGCCTTAAATACTAATCACACCTAAAATATACCTTCACAAAAACATCTAAGCTGACTGGAAAAAATGAATGCATTTCTTGGTAAACTAGAATAAAGAAAAATATGTGGCTTAGGTTTCCTAAGGACAAAAATAATTTTTTAAAAACAACTTATATTATTGGAGTATAGCCAATGAACAATGTGGTGATAGTTTCAGGAGCACAACAGAGTGACTCAGCCACACATATACATGTATCCATTCTCCCCTAAATTCAGGGAAGGGTTTTTAAAGGCACCGTTAGGGGTGAGGGTTTCAGATGCCTGATAGCTGGTGTACATCCTTCTGGATTGGCTGGTGGTGAGCTAAGTGGGTGTTTTTAGGAGTTAGTATCATCAACCATTGGGTTTCAACTGGTCTGGGGTCTACATAGGTGTAGTCAGCATGCGGTTAACTTCTTCCACCTGGTGGGGGTTTCAGTATCTGCAGCAGAACTCCAGGATATGGCTCAGAATGTTATCTACAGCCTTGAGGAGGAGTTGACTTTGCTATTTTAACTATTGTTATTTTGTCTTGGACTGTTTTCATTTCTTTCAGCATTTTCTCACTTCTCTGATTACGTTTGCTCTTTGGGACTTGGGCAAAGCCTCAGAGGCTGAAGCTTTTCTACAAACAAGAGGCAGGTGCCATGGGGAGGTGTTCACAGTGTTCTGCTCCATTTCCATTAGTTTTTCTTTTTAGTGTGTCCTCCTTTGTTTTAAACAGATTCAAGAGGCGGAGGGAATGTTCCTAGTTAGGAGTTTTTCATTCGTTACCCACCTAGTGTGAAAAGTCCAGAAAAACCCATCTTCTTAAAATACTCTGTGTGTCCTATCTCCCCCTCCCCCTCAGCTGTTCAATGAGTATCATGTCCTTCAAAAGCTGCACACCCAAAACCAACCAAGTCCAGAGTCTAGTCTCTGTGCTGGATGCTAGAGATTCGAAAACCAACAAAATGTGGCTTCTTCTCTTTCGTGGGTTGTTACTGGTTGTCATTGGGTCCCTCAATGCTCATGACCCATTGGACTGAATAAAGGTACTTTAGAAAACTGCAAATTTAATGGAAAGAAGTCATAGGAATGACCCCTTAGCATCTGAGATATTTATTAGGAGTTGGAGAGATTTGTTCTAAAGAGATATAAGGCCTTGTTCCAGCAGGAAACAATTTTTTAAAAATTTCATTGAAGTATGACGCACAGTGTTGTGTTAGTTTCAGGTTATATATGAATCAGTTATATATGAATATATATATATATCTCTCCATTCTCTATCTCAATAGGTCCTTGTTGGTTATCTGTTTTATGTATTGTTGTTGTCGTTGAGGGGCTCAGTCTTCTCCAAGTCTTTGTGACCCCATGGACTGCATCACACCAGGCTTCCCTGTCCTTCACCATCTCCCAGAGCTTGCTCAAACCCGTGTCCATTGAGTTGATGATGCCATCCAACCATCTAGTCCTCTGTCATCCCCTTCTCCTCCTGAATCAGTTCAGTTCAGTTCAGTCGCTCAGTCATGTCTGACTCTTTGCGACCCCATGGACTGCAGCAAGCCAGGCTTCCCTGTCCATCACTAACTCCTGGAGCTTGCTCAAACTCATGTCCATCGAGTCGGTGATGTCATCCAACCATCTCTTTCTGAAGTCCCCTTCTCCTCCTGCCGTCAATCTTTCCCAGCATCAGGGCCTTTTCCAGTGAGTCAGTTCTTCACATTAGGTGGCCAAAGTATTGGTATTTCAGCTTCAGCATCAGTCCTTTCAATGAATATTCAGGACTGATTTCCTCTCAGATTGACTAGTTTGATCTCCTTGCAGTCCAAGGGACTCTCAAGAGTCTTCTCTTTTGAACATCACAGTTCAAAAGCATCAATTCTTCAGCTCTCAGCTCTTCTTTATGGTCCAACTCTCACATCCATACATGACTACTGCAAAAACCATGGCTTTGACTAAATAGGACTGCTTTGGTATTACTTAACTACCAACACTATTTCATTTTTTTGTTTCTTAGAATTTTTCATTTTTCATTGGGGTACAGCTGATTAACAATGTTGTGATAGTTTCAGGTGAACAGTAAAGAGACTCAGCTATAGATATACATGTATCCATTCTCCCCCTTGGAAAAGACTCTTTTTTTTTTTTTGGAAAAGACTCTTGAGAATCTCTTGGACAGTCAGGAGATCAAACCAGTCAATCCTAAAGGAAATCAACCCATAATATTCATTGGAAGGACTGACACTGAAGCTCCAATACTTTGGCCACCTGATGTGAAGAGCTGACTCATTGGAAAAGACCCTGATGCTGGGAAAGAATGAAGGCAGGAGGAGCAGGCGATGACAGAGAATGAGATGGTTGCGTGGCATCACTGACTCAATGGACATGAGTTTAAGCAAGCTCTCTGGGAGATGGTGAAGGGTAGGGAAGCCTGGCATGCTGCAGTCCATGGGGTCACACAGAGTTGGACAGGACTGAGCAACTAAACAACAATTCTCCCCCAAACCCCTCTCCTATCCAGGCTGTCACATAACATTGAACAGACTTCCTTGTGCTATACAGTAGGTCCTTGTTGGGATAGCTAGTGAGTTTGAGACAGTCATGTACACACTGCTGTATTTTTAATGTTTTGTTTTCTTAGTTTTGGTAATGTAGTAATGAGAGTGAACAAAAAAATCAAAAAGGAGAAATCCAGGTACATGAAGGCTGGAATCTTGAAGAAGTGCTTCACAGAGGGAATGAATCCAGGGTAGAAGGGACATGAGAAAGCCAGTAAGGTGAGAACAGGCAAAATGTCTTGTTGTAACTGCCCTTCCTAAGCACACAGTCAAATGAGACTTGCTCTTCTGATGGTTGTTTAGGGAGGCTGTTTCTTTATCCCCAGAACTGTTTTTTAAAAGGTAATATGTCTCCACTATCTTTAGACCAACTTACTAGCAGCAGAATGTCTTGGGCTCAGTCACAGCCAAAGCCCAAACCTCAAAACGTAAGCAGGCGTATTCCCCCATGCCAGTGGGCAAGATGCGCTTTATTTAGCTGTATATCTTTCTGATGCTCTTCTTGTTTATGTAAGATCAGGAATCCCTTGTGGATTCATTCAGGAACTTTATTATGGTATGAATTTTCAGGTGTTCAAATGTCTAAGGAGGTGGACCGTTAGTACTGAAGATTGTGTGCATCTATTAATAACAGAATGCAATTGCTTTGTATAACGGTTACAGGTGAGCATAGTGACTGTGGAGGTCATGTTATAAAACTGCACAGAGGACCCCACACACCTGTGCTCATCCATATACCTGTGAAATGTGAGTAAGGGCCCTGATAGTAGCAATGTCATAGCAGTGTCAGTTTCTTCTTGTGATTGTACTCTAGTTGTAAGACATTAACTTTGGGGCAAGATGGGGAAAAGGTGCATGGGACTTCCCAGCTGTCTTTGCAGATTTCTGACAAGCTATAACTAGGAATTTCAAAACAGAAAATTAGAACAATGTCATCTGTACAATAATCATTTAGCGAGATGTTTCCAGACAAACATCACGCCTGGGACCCACGCTATAGGCAGTGAGTGAGTGAGAGTCGCTCAGTAGTGTCCGGACCTATGCGACCCCATGGACTGTAGCCTGCCAGGCTCCTCTGTCCATGGAATTCTCCAGGCAAGAATACTGAAGTGGGTTGCCATTTCCTTCTCCAGGGGATCTGAACATGTTCGTTACAGCTCTCTGCTCTATCATGGGAGGCAGTCTGAAACAGAAGGCTGGAGCAGCTAACCCCACAAGGACAGCAATGATGTTCTGTAGGGGAAGCCTGAGAGGCTATGGTGTGGAGGCTGACCAAGAGTGGGAATCTAAGATCGGCAGGAAAGGGTGGGGGTCTGTCTGCAAGGCCCACCACTTACCGGCGGCCCCCCCGGGCCAGCAGGTACAGCACGCAGTCCGGATGTCCCATGGAGGCAGCCTCGTGCAGAGAGAGCCCGCTTGTAGTCCTGGTTGACGGCCTCGATGTCCAGGTCCCAGGTGTCAACCAGATAGGCCAAGATGTCCCAGCGGCTGTGGCGCGTAACGTGTGCAGGAGGGTATCTCGGGCAGGCCCCGCGAAGCCCGCGCGCCCAGTCGCGTACAGCTCCTCTCATCCAGCACCAACCAGCACACCCGCCGCGGACGCCGAAGCCCAGTCATGGCCACCGGCTCGGGTACGGCGGGAACGCCCCGCGACCCTCCCCCGGGCCCACCCCGCCTCCTCCGGGCCCCGCCTCCTCCGGGCCCCGCCTCCTCCGGGCCCCGCCTCCTCCGGGCCCCGCCTCCTCCAGGCCCCGCCTCCGAGATCCTCCCCCGGCCCCACCCTGCCTGTCAGGACCTTTCCCCAGACGCCCCGATCTTCCCCCCCAACCCTCAGGTTCCGGGCTGACCACGCGACCCACGGGCCGCCGCGAACTTAGGCGCGGAGATTACCGCCCACACTGGTTTCACTTTGAGGAGAAAGATTAGGTGAACCCCGGGGACAACCACCGCAGGTCCGGTCACAGGCGGCGCGAGCCCGCCAGGACTGGGTGGGGCCCGTGCGGCCCCGCCTCCGCCCTCCGCGGCAGGTCCCGCCCATACTCTTGGCCCCGCCCATCGCGCCGGCCGCGGCCCCTCCGTGAGTCCCTAAGCTCGGAGGAACTCTGGGAAAGTTACTGCTCGCCGCTTCCGCCCTGGCGGAAGCGCAGACGGGGCGGGGCCTGCTAGCAATAGAGTGGTTGAGCGTCCCGACTGGCCACCGCAGCAGTCCGTCAAGTGCGCCCTTCCTCTTGAGTGCTTCAATTGGCCGGGGATGCATTCCGTCAGCGTCGGCAGCGGGCTCTTCGCGGCCCTGCGGCGGCGGCGGAGCTGGTGGAGGAAGTCCACGGCCTGCAGGGGCTCGCACTGCCCTTGGGAAGCCGCGACCGGGAGCCCGGGTGGCCCGGGACCTGAGGCGACGGCGGCGGCGGCGGCGGGAGCCCCGATGCGAATCGCCATAGTGCGTGAGGCTGCCGGCGTGGTGGGGGCGCGGACGGGCCCGGTCGCGTGGAGGCTGAGTCTCTGGGGTCTTTAGCGGGTCTGGTCTCCGTGAGGTACGGTCCGCGGGGATGGTGGAGCGCGGGCTGGGGCCAGGGCCGATGAGAGCGCGGCAGGCCGGGGCGCTGTCGGTGATGCGGACGTCGCCGGAACGTGGCCTCGGCCGTGGGCAGCCAGCATTTTCTTTCCTGCTGCTCATCTGTTTTGACCTTGGGCGAGTCATTTTGTGGCATCCTTTTGCCTCTTGTATTTGCAGTTGCCCTCCCCCTAACCTGAATATTGGGAAAACTGGGGTAATGTGGGAGGGCCTGGAGCTGGTGCAGAGTCTGAGTTCTGAGCAAGCTGTGCGGGGTGGTGGCGGACGTGAGGGTCGGTGTTGACTTCTCTACCTGATCTTCCGAGGTGCTCGTCGTTTAACCCTCCTGGTGTTTTCTGTTCCTTCCGAGGGAAAATGGGAGCAGCTCTGCTTTTCAGGCCTGGAAATCGTTATATTTTGCATCTTGTATTGCACTGTGGTTTACAAAATACTTTACGTTAGTTACCTCATCCGCAAACAAGCCTGTAAGGCCTCATGGCAGGTGGGGAAATTGAGGCCTGAAGAAGTTAGGGATTTTCCCACGGGAAGGATAGTCCTTCCTTCTCTGGAAGGAAGGGTGGTAGCCGCCATGCTCGTGCCTGGCAATCTGTTCAAATAAGGAAGATAAAATGAAAAAAGATCTCTGACGTGAAAGCAAGCTCATTTTGCTCATGAGCGGATTGAATTTGATTAACTGAGTATAAGAATAGCCCTTGGAGACAGAATCAGGTCCAGTATCACCTTTACCAAAGTTATTGTTCCCTTCTGTCTCATCACTGCAAACAGAAAAGGAAGGCATGAAAGTTCTTTAAGGTTCACAAAGTTTTAGGAAATGCCAGGCGTTGTTCTCACTGCAGCCGTTGGTATTGGTGCAAGTGGAAGTTGCGATATCTGCGATATCTGGTAGCTCCACACACTTTTTGCTGCTCACCCGCCCCCGCCCGATCCTTATTACCAGTTGACTCCCTGGAGAAGGGAAAGGCTACCCACTCCAGTGTTCTGGCTTGGAGAATTCCATGGACTGTTATGTATAGTCCATGGGGTCGCAAAGAGCAGGACAGGGCTGAGCAACTTTCACTTCACTTTCACTTTCCACCTTTTCTTGGGTTAAGCCTCCAGTTTCCTTGCTTTGAAAAACAAAACACGTATTTGCAGTATGGGACAGAATATTTTAAATTCAGATGATTGGTTATTTAACTGGTGTCTCACAGGCAATTGTCCTCCTCCTGTGTCCTTTTTTTTTTTTTAAAGAGTGTTTTATTTATTAATTTGGCTGCGCCAGGTCTTTGTTGTGGCATGCATGATCTAGTGCCCTGACCAGGGATCGAACCCAGCCTCTGCATTGGGAGTGTGGTGTCTCAGCCACCGGACCACCAGAGAAGCCCCCCTTCTGTCTTCTTTAGGAACTGATTTTGGCCTGTATCCCCCTTTCAACAATTAGAGGACAGTGTATGTGGATCTATTCACAGCGCCTGAGATTCTCTAGAGCGAAAGCTTGCTGTTCAGGGGACAGATCTTGACAATATGCTTGCGGAAGGGGATGTTCTGGGGTCTAACTGGTTTCCCCGTTTGTCTGCTGGTCCCTTTTGTGTAGGTGTGTGGAATTTGTGGTGTGCCCTGTAGTAATTCATTTCTCCCGTGGCTTGCCTTGGCATCGTTGCTACTTGGCTATCCTCTTTCCCTTTCCTCTCTTTTTTTTTCGTGGTTCCATTGCATTCTTCAGTTGTCATCAGAGGGGGTCCTAATGGGTTGACATATTTTGTGGCCTTTGAGTGTGTGAGCACTAGACTCTTGTTCATGGACTCTTGTTCATGGACTTAGAGTTCTAATTTCAGATTTGTTGTCATCCCCTCTCTCTGCTTATTGTCCCCCTATGTCCTTCCTAAGCTGATTTTATTTAAAGATTGTGAATTCTGTCTTTGTCAGTCTGTGGAATCGTCTGCTCTTAGAGCATCTCACCAGAGCACCTCAAATCTTGTCTCCAGCTGTCATTTACAGATGTTTTGAGGGCTGGTTTCCTATTTCAAAGTACCTCCTGGAGCTTAACCTGGCACTCCACAGATAATTTGAAAACAAAACAAGCATTTTCAAAACAAAGCTTTCATTCTCCCTTGACTCCTGGAAGAAGTGATTAAGATGTAAACACGATTTCTTCTTTACCCCTCAGCGTGGTTAATGATGTTACCACTGAGATCTGGCTAGAAATGTCAGTTACCTGTGTTGTGTTTTCTCTTCTGATCTCTCCTGTCCAGTTTTGGTCTTCACTTTCCCCTTCTCCCTGTTTTTGCCACTGCTGCCCTCAGTCCTTGACCAACTCTTGCCTCTGTTAGCAAAGTGACTTTCTGCCTTGTTTCCGTGACAATCTGCATGTTTGCTCAGCCTCTGCCTGCCTTCAGAGTTCTCATTCTAAGGTGTACAGTTGACCAGGCATTGACCTCCCACTTAGAAAAGTGAGATAATTCTCTGACTCCCTCTAAGATAAAGTCCAAGTTCATTAGCATTATACTTGAGGACCTTTGTACTCTGTGTTTCCAAATTCCTTTTTCATCCTTGTGAGCCTCTCTCTTGGTGTGAGGAAACCCGACTTCACACCACTGCTGTGCGTTCCTGGATCCTGCTCATCTTGCGAGGCTGATCTCTTCATAAAGCCTCTTTCATCATTCCTAACTGGTCACTTTTCTTTACTCCCACAGCATTTCATAAGTGCATTTGTGTAGCACCTGTCGTGCCTTATGTATAGTAATTTGTGTGTGTTTTGAGAGCTACCTTATGGACAGGTGAAATCATTCATTTTTAAATCTGCAGTGGCTCAAATAGCATGTGACCCCAGAGATGCCAAGAGAGGAAGCCCTCGAGGTATTCGTTATGAATCTGGGGCATCATAGATACTTACACGTGGTTGTGGGATGAATTGACAGTAGAAAAAGCCTTTCAAATCTGTAGAAGTACAGTCTAGTCTGTACATCATGATCATTTTCTTGTTTTTCTTTTCTTCCTCCATTCTTGAAACACACGTAGGAAAAAAAGCTCTCTCCGTCCTCGCTTGCTGTATTAAGTGGTTGCTGTTCCATGAGACGAGCAGGTATTTGTAGGCATCAGAACCTAAGTGGGGACCTGTGAGTGTGGGCCTTTGGGTTTGTAGGGAAGCAGGGACCTGGCTCTACATTGAGAGCGAGTCCTTGGAGGAGCTAGCACGTTTGCTTCTTGTACAGCTCAAACTTCCAATGAACTAAAAAATATTGAGAGCTTTTTCCATTTTGAGTGTATAGTATTTAGTGGTGTCATGTTTACACTTTCCTGATGAGCATCCCTGGTGGCTCAGACTGTCAAGAATCTGCCTGTAATGCAGGAGACCCAGGTTCGATCCCTGGGTCGGGAGGATCCCCTGGAAGAGGGCATGGCTACACACTCCAGTATTTTTGATTCAAGAATTCCATGGACAAAAGAGCCTGGTGGGCTCCAGTCCTTGGGGTCGCAATGAGTCAGACACGACTGAACGATTAACACTTCCACTCTCCTTACACTTAGGTTTTCTAAGTACTGGAAGTTGGATCTTTGGTTATGATGTTCCACAGTGGTTTCTGGAAAAGGGACAGAGAATTTAAACCTGAGGTTTTTAGAAGCTGCTTTGAGTCTTTCTGGTGGATTTGAAAAGGAGATAGTATCTTCCTTTTTTTGTTTTTTGGCCACACGGCATGTGGGATCTTAGTTCCCCTACCAGGGATCAACCCTGCGTCCCCTGTAGTGGAAGCAAGCATGGAGTCTTAACCACTGGACCACCAGGGAAATCCTGAGACTATTACCTTCCATAGAGAGAACTCTGGACTCGAGGAGTCAGAAGGCCTAAGTTGTATCACCTACAACTGTTGTGACTTCAGGCAAGTTTTCCCTGAGCCCCGGTTTCATCATGGTGCGATCACAGGGTTGTGCAGAAGACAGATGAGAATTTGTGAGAGAACTTCGAAAGCTATGAAGCTCATTGGCACACTGAGATAGTGTAGGATATCAAAACCAAAGAAGACAACCTCAGCTTCTCCAGCGGGCAGTGCCGTAGTTGGTACATTTGTTCCTTTCATTCATTCATTCATTTCATTAATATTTATGGAGCAGTGGGTGTTAGGTGCCTTTCTCCTCCCTCCCACCTGACTGTAAAGCTTTCATCTAGGGGCAGAAGACATGTTGAGACACACCTAAACAGTGGTTTGAAAGTGCAAGTCGTGTCTGACTCTTTGCGACCCCATGGACTGTACAGTCCATGGGATTCTCCAGGCCAGAATACTGGAGTGGGTAGCCTTTGCCTTCTCCAGGGGATCTTCCCAACCCAGGGACTGAACCCAGGTCTCCCATATTGTGGCTGTATTCTTTATCCCTGAGCCACAAGGAAAGCCCAAGAATTCTGAGTGGGTAGCTTATCCCTTCTCCAGTGGATCTTCCTGACTCAGGAATGAACTGGGGTCTCCTGCATTGTAGGCAGATTCTTTACCAACTGAGCTATCAGAGAACGTGTTAATAAAACATATTATAGTAATAACACCAGTCTGTATGTGAACAACTCATGTTAAATACATAGTTGTTCAGGTCATCGTTGCATATGTCTCAGACACATACAGGGTGGCTTCACGGCTGCACAGCCTAGCCCGAGTTGAATGAATACTTCCTGTCTCACTGAGGTTGGGGACCACCACCATCCACGCTGCTGAGATTGGGCTGTTAGATCTCCCGGGGCCCATTTGACCTGTGACGTACCCAACTCCTGGTAACAACGGGCCTGCCGCAGCGCACCTCCTCTGTCTCGCCAGAAACAAGAGGGTGTCTGCTCAAGTTGCACGGAGCCTCTCTGAGAAGGGCAAGAGGCTTGTGGCAGCAAACGGGATGAGGTTGGGTTTCTCTTGATTGGTGAAACCTCCCAGTGCACCTCTTGTTAGGAGCTGTCGCTCTCATCAGGCCCCTGTGCCAGAGAGTTACCTTGATTTTCCTTTTTCACATTTTTATTTAATAATCTTTTTCTCCAAGAGTTGTAGGCACTTATCTTCAGCATGTCCATTTAGGTCTGTAACCTGCACATCTTGGAGGCCTGTTTGGTATAAATTCTGATTAATGAAGGTTAGGAATGCAAAAAAGTGACTTGGTGTCAATTTCAGGTGACCCTGGAATGGTTAGGGTGGGCATGACCTCAATAACAAACAGATCCAAACACACAGTGACCTCAGGACTCCAGCTTGTTTCTCTGTCCTGTAACAGTTTCAGATGACTGTAGGGGGTGAGTGTTGTGGGGGTGGACCTGGTGGTTTAGTCCCTAAGTCATATCTAACTCTTTGCAACCCCATGGTCTGTAGTCCACTAGGCTTCTCTGTCTGTGGGATTTCCCAGGCAAGAGTACTGGAGTGGGTTGCCATTTCCTTCTCCAGGGAATCTTCCCGACTCAGGGATTGAGCTTAGGTCTTGTGCATTGTAGGCAGATTCTTTACCAACTGAGCCACCGGGAAGCACTGGTGCTCTTTAAAGCAGTAATCCAAGGACCCAGGCTGTTGGAGGGCCTTCCTTTTTGAACGCGTGGCCTCCAGGTTTCCCTGGGGTCACCTTCCTGTTCCCTGGACGGGACTAGAGCGTGGAGGAAGGGGCAGGACAGGTTTTACGGGCCGGACTTGGGAGAGGTGCACACTCCTCCATGCGTGTTCCCTGGGGCCCCAGTTCCCGGCACAACGGGGAGGCATGGACCAGCCGTGTGCCGAGGAGGGAGGGGACGGGCCATCTTCACCACAAAACCAGGAGCACCCTGTTCCGCTTTGGGCAACTTGTCTTATAAAATGTCTTGCAATCGGGAGGATGAGAAAATGAAGCCAGGCAGATTCCAGCAGAATTGAGGCATCTGAGCACTCACTTCTTGTTCAGTCAGCGTTGGAGTAGCTCAGATTTGCAGAGTGTCATGCTGAGTGCTTTGAGGATGAAGTCGAGAGGGCGTGTTCCCTGCCTTCTCAGGGCTGGGGGTGTCTTGTGCAGGTTTAGTGATGATCAGTATAGTAATGATCATTCCAGGGGGCTGAAGAGAATCTAGTCTTCGGCTGTGCGCTTGACCTGAGGGGGCAGTGGGGTGATGACGGTCATCAGGTGAAGAGTATGGTGATTGGCAGAGGGCTCCAGGTACTCACCACCTGGGAGTCAGACACAAGGACTGGGACCCACACCTGCAGTGCCAGTGGTCTGCCAAGCAGGGTGGGGTGGTGGTGGGGGCGACCCTAGAAACGGGGCCTCAGCAGTGGAGGATCTATGAGGCGTCTCACTGTAAGAGAGCCATCACGGGAAAAGCAGCATGGGATGGGCAAAATCTTGTTTGAGAAATGGCTTTCCTGTTTTCCCAGTGTTTTTCTGTCATGACTTAAGGGATATGACACTGTGGTCAGCTCTAGAGGCACAAGTGCCCACTGCCGCCTGGAGAAGATTCTGCTGGACCCTTCTGGGGCCTTGCAGAGTTTGGAAAGCCCACCAGCAAGTGTCATGTTCTTCCATCCCTCTTAACAGTGCACGTTCATCACGGTGCACTTTAGCTGCTTCCTGAAGAATCACGAGCATCTTCTAGTAAGTGCCCTTAGAGAGCTTTGCAGAGAGCACCTGCTGTTTGGAGGAGGGGACCTCACGAGGTCTGGGGACTCAGGGAAGGAAGGGGTAGCATTTGAGCATCCTTATTTTGATAAAGTTAGGTTTAAGCTGCTGATTTAAAAATATATTAACAAGGCTAGAAGCTGGTTAGAATTTTACTATAGTAATTTTATTTATTTATTTATTTATTTTTTTTTGCTGAACAAACATTTATTGTTTCCATCTGTCTGAGGTTTTGTAGAAAATAAAAAGACACCAAACAGGAAATGCATATCTGATAATCAAATATGCAAAGCTCCTGACTCCTGAGGATAATTCTTTCCCAGGGAAACACTTGAACCTATTTAAGTAACATAAATAACTCACAGCTTATATTGGGATAAAAGGAACAGAGCTCAGATCTCTACTCAAGCAGACCAAGAAATAAACTCCGTGTTATTTTGGCAAGGACACCCACTAGTAACTTCAGGATTTTTCTTGTTTGTCTTAAGCTTGAGGGTTTGAATTATTTTGCTGGTAAGTTGAGTGGTTTGGATATCTGACCCTTTCTAAGAGTCTATCCTGCCACCTCCGTGACCTGAGCCATCTTCATCTCCCACCTGGATCACTTCAGAGCCTATGCATATATCTCCTGCTTCCACACTTGACTCTGTAAACTGGCTGCAATATACTAGCCAGAACAATGCATTTAAAATGAAAGCAAATTGGGCCATTCCTCTTAAAATCACCCACTGGATCCCCATTTCATTCAAAAGCATTGTCTAGGTCTTCAAACACACCAGTCTGTCCCACCTCCTACACCCCTTGCCTCCTTGACCTCAGTCCTTACTGTTCTCTCTTTAGTCTCACTCTACTCCAGACCCCTCTGTCTCTTAGTTGTTCTTCAAACAAGTCAGGGTAGCTTCTACTTAAGGTTTTCTTACTTCCTGTGCAACTCTTCCTCTACCTGCCTGATTCTTTGTTCAAATTTCTTTTTTTTTTTTTTAATTAGTTGGAGGCTAATTACTTCACAACATTTCAGTGGGTTTTGTCATACATTGACATGAATCAGCCAACTATAGTAATTTTAAATAATTTCACAAGAACACTGATGCTGTTAAAACATAGCATCTTTTAAGAGGCTCATCATGGCATGGTCCACCTGTAATTCTGAGCTGATGGGCTGTGTCAGCCTCCCTGTGGGTATTGCTAGGTGCTTCCATCTGTCTGGTTGGAACCGTGTGATTGTGGTGTGAACTCAGCGTGTCAGCTCCTCAGGATCCTCGTTGTGAGTCGACTGTGAGTGATCGCGTAGAGGAGGCCTCCCCGCTCCAGATCTGAGCGCATCACACGGCCTGACTTAGACGCCTTGCTAACTCCCGAGACGGTGGCAGGGGCCCCGGCTCCCACACAGTGAAGCACAGAGACCCGAGAGGCAGGAAAAACGGTCTTGGTTTCTGATCTCTCACTGAAGTCAGAAGAGGAAGTAAGCAGTGAAAACGCCACCTCTGCCTCCCGGGTGCACAGTCAGGGCCATGGGGACCATTCCGGATGGACAGGGCAGGCAGCCCTGCTGGTGCCTGGAGGCCAGACAGCCCCGCCTGGGCACCTCTGCGCCAGCGATGGCTTCATGCAGGAATGCTCTGAGCTGTACCCGAAGGCTGGAAGCAGAATGCTCGTGCAGGTCTGTGCCGGCACCAAGGTCCTGGGTCATGTGGATTTGAGGGTTTGATGTTGGTAATCTTACTCCTTTGTGATTTTATCTTTGAAAACTTTCTCTCCAGGCCAGTTTACCTATAGACCTTCACCTTCTTTAAATAAGACATTCTCCCGACTATCAGTAGCTTTCCTCAGCTGTGTCCAGTTCTAATTCTGGACATTGGATTTGCCAGCTCTGTAACAGTTGGGCATGTTGGAGGAGAAAGCCGAGATGAGTCACATATCTGGGATCTACAGGGTTGGTGGGTTTATTGGCTGGAATTCTGCAGCTGCTCCTGTAGTTGAACCGAGTGGGTTTGGAGCACCCGAACTAGGGGCCAGGGTTTGTCAGTGTAGTCGTCCCAAGGTACCTGCAGGGGATTCCTTCCAGGACCCTCCATGGCACCAGAATTCCAGAGAGCTCAGGTCCCTAAGAGTCTACCCTATGGACAGGGACCTCCGAGTCCCGTAGCCTCAGATTCATCCAGCCACGGGTCACATTATTGTTGATCTGTGGTTGATGAGCTTAGTGACATGAAAGATTCTGAGCAGGAGAGGTAAACTTTCATGTCTTACTTTTTAAAAGAGAATAATCAGACTTTAAGCTTATTTTTTTTCAATATAGAAAACTTTAAATTTATTCTTTATTTTTTTATTATAGAAAAACTGAACTTTTTTTTTCCCTTCCCTCTGTGAGTATGAATAAGACTTGGTTTTTAGTGTAGAGGAATATGTTCCACAATGAAATAATGAAATTTATAAAACCATTACGGTGGAAGGGCTATTTTCTGATCATAATAAGAGATTAAAACATACGACTTGGCTTTGTAAAAGGTGTTTTCAGTAATACAGAACAGGCTGTAACTGGACTGCTGACATACTTCATGTCTTGCCATTAGGTACTGTCTTTATAATTTGAGAGTTATTTCAATGTTTTATGCAATCACATCTAAGCTTTGTTCAAGAGAATAAGCAGATGGGTAAATTTGTTTCGGGCTTTATAGTTTGACAAGTCTTCCGGGGTGTGTTTTCTCACTTAATCATTATAGCTCTCCTGAGCCTTCAAGAAGCTAAGTGACTGGGGTCCTCCGGCGGCATTTTAACTCTGAATTCAGGCAGTTAAAAAGTCTCTCTAGCATACTTTCAGAGGGCCTTGTAGAGCTGTTTTTGTGTGGAGAAATAATTTTCTAAAAGTCTTGAAATATCCATGAAGTTTTTTAAAAACTTCTGTTAAACCTTCAAAAAATGCATTGAAATTTTGAAGCATCGTTTCTGAAGAAGCTATGGGCTGAGGGGGGTGGGTTATTGATTAATAATATAAATTATACCAGATACACGTATTAGTGTCTTGGTTTTAGATATTTTCAGGGTTACAGGAAATGTTGAGTGAAATTCTAACATGATATTACAGTTTACTCTAGAATATTTTTAGGACCTGTGAAAGTATGGTACTGGCAGGAAGTGATTCCTCTGTTGGCCATCTGTAAAGGGTCACTTTAATTCTCTTGCATGTGTTCTTTTCCTCTCTCTCACCCTTTTTTTTTTTAAATGTAACTGTTTTGTTTTACAGTAGTGTAACTATTTAATGACATTGGAGGGGTTAGATCATAAATGCGATAATATGCAGAAACAGGAAGAGCATCAGCTAAATATGGAAAAGAATTACCTGGCAGAAAATGCCTAATATAAATATGTCAGTACTCTTAAGACAGAAATCTGGGCACAGTTGCTGCTGTGTTGCTGAGGGGGAATATGAAACTTCATCCCATGAAGATGCTGAAGAGTGGTCTCAACTCTCTTTTCCTCTTGGGGGCCTTGCTGCCATCCTCTTACACTAGTGCCGAACATTGAGGTGGTCGGGGGTGCACCCAGGGGTGGGCGGAGGCACACAAGGGTGAGCTGCCCCTTGGGGAACCTACAGTGACTGTCTCCTTAGTGCCTTCTGCTTCTGCAATTTGGGGAAGCTGGTATATTCAGGGGACAAATGTGTGAGTTTATTTTTAAAAAGCTACAGCCAGCTCTTAAAATATTTATGGTTAATATGGGAATATAAAGGGCTTGGGTGAAGTCGGCAAAAGATGACAGATCTCCATTTGGGCAATAGTGGCCACTTTTCAAATGAGCATTTCATGATCAGGGCTTCTAGAAAGCATGATAGGTGAAAAAGAAGGTTATTTTAGGATTCTAAAATCCTGAGGAAGAGCTGTTAAGAAACTAGGAGATGACTGAAAATTGATGGGAAAGTAGAGAAGATCAAAAGGCCTGGCTCGGGTGGTCCACAGTCCCAGTATTCCTAAAAACTAAGTTTAATTTGCTGACTAGCTTGTAGAATTTGTGATAACTAACAAGAGTCCCATTTCTTCTGCCCTTTGGTACAAAACAGTGAGACGATTTAAGCGGAAGCATCTTACAGCCATTGAGTGCCAACATCTCGCTCAGAGTCACTTGGCTGCATCCCAGTCCTTTGGTCAAATATGGACAAGCAGAGACCCGAACCACGGTCTCTATCCTAGACCCAGAACCAAAAGAGGGACCAGGGGTATGTCTTCCCCCAAATACCTTGCGTTTCAGAATCTATAGTGTGTGTGGCCTTTGAGTATCTCAGCATTTGTAAATGTTGTTACTGTGATCTTACAGTCCTGTTGCAGTAGTCTGACCACATGATAGAACCTGATATAAATATTTCTTGTATTAAGCTCTATGTGTAATCAGTAGACCGATAAATACATCCTTGTGTCTTTCCCGTATTAAAATAGATAATTGAAAATTAGTTTGTCTCATTCAGGTCAGCAAAGGGTTATCAGTCATTCCTCATTTCTTTGCGGGTTCTCTGTCTAGGTCGAGGATGCCTGAGATACAGCCTTGACTTCTTCCTCGCTGGCCAGCAGCGGTGCACCAATGACATGGCCAAAAGCAATTCTGTGGGCCAGGACAGCTCTAAGGACTCAGAGGATGAAATGATCTTCGCGGCAGGGAGCCCCTGTGCCCTGCCTCCGGGGGGAGATGGAGAAGCCAGGCTGCACTCGTCAGGGTCCGCTTTGCCTGCAAGGAAGCGGTCTCGGTCCTTAGAGGACGAGAGGAATCCAGCCCCAGGGACCAGTCCGTGGGATGGGGTGTCTAAGAAGACCCCATGGCGTCACTCGTCCCCATCGTGCACACAGCCCAGGGAAGCCAGGCCGGAAGCAGAGGTCGGGGCGGGGCAGCTCAGCATGCAGCCTGCAGAACCCAGCCAGGAGGTGGAGGACATTGGCCCGGACCCTGTTCCTGACTCTCACTACGGGCTCCTTGGGACCTTGCCCAGCCAGGAGCCCCCGAGCCACATCTGCAGCCTGCCCAGCGAGGTCCTGAGGCACATCTTTGCTTTCCTGCCCATGGAAGACCTCTACTGGAGCCTGAGCTTGGTGTGCCACCTCTGGAGGGAGGTCATCAGTGATCCGCTGGTATGGAACGTGCTCTTCGTTCTCTGATGTTTGCTCTAAATCTTCACGGATTCGCCTCGCTTAACGCGTCCTCCTGACGATGGCATTTCTTCAGAAATGTTAGTGTCCGTTGTCCTCTAGAATCGAATCCCAACCCCTGGAGGCACCTGAGACCTTCCGTGTGTGTCCCACCTTATTATTTATTCCAGGCTCACCGCTGACTTTTCTGCAATCCACCCCAGTATTCTGTCCCAGCACGTGGTGTGCTGCCTCCGAGCTGTGGACTGTGTGGTCCTTCCCTTATGTTGATCTAATCTGCACCCCACAGCCGACCAGCCCAAAGAGTCCCTCATATCTCTATTGACATCTCACCTCTTCCAGGCTGCATTCCAAGTAACTCCTCTTCTCTGTTCCATCCCACGGAAGTCACCCTCGCTCTGTCTCTTCCTTACACTATTACAGCGATTTATACCTCTGTTCAAGCCTGTGATGTTCTGCTATGATCTTAGAGAGCCTTTCTCCTCCATTTAACATTAGAGCATTGCTGGAGGGCTCATTGTCCTGTTTGTGCATTCTCCACTCTGTATTCCACTGTGTCTCACAGTAGTTTACATATATTAATAGGAGGTGATTGCTAAATGAGTGTTGGATGTTGTCACAGGAGTACCCTCTGAGAATGACACAGGGGCAACCTACGCTCTCAGAAAGTATTTTCTGGTACCATTAGCCCACAGCCTGTGCTTCCCTTTGTTGTGTCATTAGACTTCCCAGGTTCAGGTCTCCAGGAAGCCTGAGGGCTAGGAGTATGTTCTGCTTAGCTAGTGTGTCCTTTAGACCAGCCGTTGGGAATAAGCCAGAGGTAGAGAGTTTAACCCATTCTTCAAATGTGTGTGCTTAGTCACTCAGTTGCGTCCAGCTCTTTTTGACCCCATGGACTGTAGCCCACCAGGATCCTCTGTCCATGGGATTCTCCAGGCAAGGCTACTGGAGTGGGTTGCCATGCTCTCCTCCAAGGGATCTTCCCAACCCAGGGATCGAACCCAGGTCTCCCGCATTGCAGGCAGATTCTTTACCGAGTGAGAAGTTGAAAACCTTGGAGATGGAGGGCAAGATGGATATGTTAAGAGTTAGTAGATTTCTCTTCCAAGCCCAAAGGATTTTGGAGGAAATTTCTCATCGCTCTTGCTCCATATTTTGCTTGGGGGTCTTGTCTCCTACTTTCAGACAAATATCTTTCTGTTTTTAGTTGTGAACTTTTTTGGGGGTTAGTATTTCTGGGCACTTGATTAAGGTCTCTAGTGGGAAATGGGGATAAGTGTGGGTTCCTGCCATTCTGCTTGAGAAGATTTTGGGAAGATATCCCAGCTTATTCTTATGTCTTGAAATGTTAGAACAGTGCTCTTTTTATCATCACCAGCAGTGACATGATGGTGTTACTTTCCGTGACCTTGTCACAGCTCTCATTTTCTTTATATTTCTTGTGGTATCTTTGTCTACCTTTGGTATAAGGCTATGCTGGCCTCAGAATAAGTTCTGGAGTGCTCCCTCCTCTTCAGTTATTTTGAAGAATTTGAGGGGGATTCATACTACTTCTTTAAATGTTCAGTAGAATTTTTCAGTGAAGCAGTCTGGTCCTGGATGCTTCCTTTTTGGGAGACTTGATTATTGATCCAGTCTCCTTACTCATTGGGCTTCCCTGGTGGCTCAGATGGTGAAAAGCTGGTCTGCAATGCAGGAGACCCAGGTTCAACCCCTGGGTCGGGAAGATTCCCCTGGACCAGGAAATGGCAACACAGTCCAGTATTCTTGCCTGGAAAATCTCATGGATGGAGGAGCCTGGAGGGCTCATTATTGATCTGTTCAGGTTTTCTGTTTCTCCATGATTCGGTCTTGGTAGGTTGTGTGTTCCTAGGGATTTATTCATTTCTTCTAGAGTATCTGGTTGGCTGACCTGCAATTATTTGAAGTACTCTTATAGCACTTCTTATTTCTGTGACATCAGTTGTAACATTCCTCTTTCATTTCTGATTTCGGTTATTTAAATCTTCCCTTTTTTCCATAATGTATCTAATGGTTGTCAATTTTGTTGATCTCTTAAAAAAAACTCTTATTAGTTTTATTGATTCCCCCCCCCCATTTTTCTATTCTTTATTTCATTTATTTCTCCTCTATAGTCTCTTTTATTTCCTTCCTTCTGCTAGTTTTGGATTTAGTTTGTTCTTTTTCTAGTTCCTTTAGGTGTAAATTTAGGTTGTTGCTTTGTGATCTTTCTTTTTTAATGTAATTTTTATAGCTATAAACTTAACTCTTAGCATTGCTTGCATTTCATCCCATACATTTTGGTACCTGTGTTTTTATTTGTCTTAAGGTGTTTTCTAATTTCTTTGTGATTTCCTTTTTGACCCATTGGTTGCTTTAAAAATGTGTTGTTTAATTTTCTCATATTTGTGGGTTTTCCAGTTTTCTTTCTGCTACTAATTTCTAGTTTCATTCTGTAGTGACTGAAAAACATGCTTTCTGTAATTTCAGTCTTTTAAAATGGATCAAGACTTATTTTTTTTTTTTTTTTTTGGATCAAGACTTATTTCGTGGCCTCACACATGACCTATCCTGGAAAATGTTCTATGTGTACTTGAGAAGATTGTATATTGTTGTTGGGTAGACTGTTCTTTATGTGTCAGTTGGGTTCAATTGGACTAGTGTTGTTTGTGCTATCCGTTCTTGAAAGTGGAGCATCAAAGTCTCCTGTTGTCTGTTTCTCTCTTTAGTTCTGCCCGTATGTGCTTCCTAGATTTAGGACTTTGATATTTGGTACATATGTATTTGTAATTACTATATCTCTTTGGGGAATTGACCCTTTTATCCTTATATAATCTTCTTCTTTGTCCTAGAATTTTTGACTGAAAGTCTGTTTTGTTTAATATTAGTACAGCTGCAGCTCTCATGTTGTTTAATCCTAGTTGAAGCTGAGTCATTAGTTTCTCGACAGGCACTAGACTCTGTTTCAGACAGGAAAGCTGAAGCTCTAGCTCTCCCCAGATTCTGTAACAAGTTGGTGTTGGAACCAAGAAACTGAGACCCACCTTCTCCTCGTTTTCAACTAGAATTTGTGTAATGTTTCTGCCCTTTTGTCCAGCTTTTGAGTTGTGGGCTATAGTTGTTTTCTAAACAGTGTCTGTAGCCTGGTCTGCTCTCTAACAGCCATTGCCTGCATGTCGTTTTGGATTTCTTAAACTATCTAGTTCATTCCTTGGAAAAAGCTGTATCACCGATACCTGATGAATGAAGAGCAGGCCGTCAGCAAGGTGGATGGCATCCTGTCGAGCTACGGCATAGAGAAGGAGTCGGACCTGTGCGTGCTGAACCTCATCCGGTAAGTCACCGTCCTGTGGGAGGAAGTGGATTTCTGAAATCCTTTCTGAGAGATCAGCACTTAATGGATCATTTTCCCACGGACACTGCTGTGAATGTCTTAACAGCTACACAGCCACCACGAAGTGCTCCCCGAGTGTGGACCCTGGACAGGCGTTGTGGAGCCTAAGGGATCACCTCCTCCTCCCCGAGGCAGAGGCCTGCGTGCGCCAACACCTCCCTGACCTCTATGCTGCCCCTGCCGTACGTGAAGAGGCTGTGGGGAGGGCTGGGGAGGCGTCGCCTTTCCTCTTTGGAAGAAAATGTCTTGGCGGTCAGGTGTGGCTGAAGGTTGTTTTAGATTTATTTTAAATTTTTTCCATAAATCTCTGCTTTGAAGGCTTAATCTTTGTCATTGGTTCCATAGAGAAATAAATGGCCACAGATTATTTAATTTGGAAGGAATTTTAAAAAGCATTTCATCCAGTTTTCTGTCCTGTTGAGCAGTTTCAACAGAGGATGGTCACCTAGCCTCCAAACACTTTGATTGTAAGGGTTTCTTTACAAGCCAGCCCATTGTATTGGTGACACCTTGGGTTTTCTGAAAGTGAAAGTCGCTCAGTTGGGTCCGACTCTTTGCAACCCCATGGACTATACAGTCCATGGAATTCTCCAGGCCAGAGTATTGGAATAGCCTTTCCCTTCTCTAGGGCGTCTTCCCAACCCAGGGATTGAACCCAGATCTCATGCATTACAGTTGGATTCTTTACCAGCTGAGCCACAAGGGAAGCCCGGAGAAATGATGGGCTTTGTACTGACACATGGTGAGTTAATGAGATGCTGGAAATAGTCCTGAGTGTCGTGAATCCATCTTCTGGAATTGTCATCTAGATCAAGGGTTCTTCTTAAATGTTCTCTTGGAAACCGCGTGCAACCCCAGCCTCATTCTGCACCAGTGGAGGGTTGGAAATCTAGCCTTGTGCGTTTCTCTGCCTTTAGTGAAGTGGCTATCGATGGTGAAGTGAGGTTTGTTTCACAAGACAGTTATAGTGAGAAATGTGCAGAACTTTCCTTTTGTGGATGTATTTTTAACAGGGAGACTTGCAAGGAGTTAAGAATAGTGGTTATCTGACTATTTTTAATATTTCCATGTTAGTGAGTGTTTTCTCAGACATTAATAAATGGAGCATACTGTGTCCCTAATCATACACTTGCAATAATTTATTTACTATTTATTAAACTTAGTATTTAATAAATGTTTTTTAAAATTCTACTTATTTTTTTTAAAGCTTTTTAAATTTATTTGGCTGCACGGGGTCTTAGTTGCAATATGTGGGATCTTTAGTTGTGGTTTGTGAACTCTTAGCTGCGTCATGAGGATCTGATTCCCTGATCAGGAACCAACCCCGGGCCCCTGCCATTGGGAGTGCAGAGTCTTAGCCACTGGACCACCAGGAAAGTTCCATTAATAAGTTATTAAATAATTGTAATGTAAAGTAAGTAGTAAATTAGCATTTCTTTTTTAAAATTTTAGTTTTTTAGGCTGTGCTGGGTCTTCATTACTGCACGGGCTTTTCTTTAGTTGCAACAAGCGGGGACTACTCTCCAGTTGTGATGCTCAGGCCTCTCATTCCAGTGGCTTCTCTTGTGGCACACAGGCTCTCGGGCGAGTGGGCTTAAATAGTTGCTGCTCACAGGTTCGAGAGCAGAGGCTCAGCAGTTGAGGCACACAGGCTTAGCTGTTCCACGGCATGTGGCATCTTTCTGGATCAGGGATCAGACCTGTGTCTCCTGCATTGGCAAGTGGATTCCTTACCACTGAGCCACCAGGGAAGGCCAGTAGTAAATTAACATCTTCATGCCATTGAATTGTCAGCCTTGATTTCTCTGTAAAGACTGCTGTTTTCTTTTTACCTGCCCTTTTTGGCATATGAGTAAGCTTGTGGACTTGAGTGTCTGGACCTGAGAGCTCACACTGACCTGAGTGGTGAGGGTGTGGATAACCTCTGTGCAGGGTCTTATATTAGGGACTTTGTAAATGTTATTCAATCAAAGGAAACTGAGAAGTCAGATCCGAAAGTGATGAGAAGGAAGGAATCCAGGGTAAGAGGAGACGTTCCTGTTGTTTCCCAAGTGTCCTTTGGGAAGTTGGCCTCCTTGCAGAGGGTCTGTAGGAGACACGTGTACCCTGAGCCTGACTTTCCTCATTGTCGGGTCTCTTCTCTCACCCTCTCCGCCTCCCTCCTCAGGGCGTCAACGTGTGGGCCTTGGTGGCAGCCATCGTCCTCCTGTCCAGCAGCGTCAGCGACATCCAGCAGCTGCTCTTCTGCCTGCGGCGGCCCAGCTCCACCGTGACGGTGCCGGACGTCACCGAGACCCTGTACTGCATCGCCGTGCTGCTCTACGCCATGCGGGAGAAGGGGATCAGCATCAGCAACCGGTAACGGGCCCCGGGCGGGCCCCGCGCCCACTGCGCCCCGGCTTCTCCGAGAGACCGGAGTGTACTCCCGGGACAGGAGGCGCTGTTCGGTCTCGCACCGTCCCGGGGCCGCGTGTGCGCTCGCAGCTGCGTCCTGTTCCCCAGAGGGCACGTGCCAGTCTCTCCTCTGGCCCCTGCAGCCAGGCCTCTCTCCCAGAACGTGCTCTCCAGATATTTACCTGCACTGCTACTTACCTCCAACAGCGCGGCTAAATACACCTCAGCTCTTGGTATATTTAAGCCCTTTGATTCTCTCTTTTTTTTTGTTTTGGTAAAAGAACGGTATATGTTTTCTTTTTAGCAACGGCTAGGAGTCTGAGGAAAAATAAGATACAGGTTGTGACTGAATTTGAAAATCTCTAATCTCTTTTCTTCCTGTTAGGATTCACTACAACATTTTCTATTGCCTGTATCTTCAGGAGAATTCCTGTACTCAGGCCTCAGGAGACAAAGAGGAACCGTCCGTCTGGCCGGGGTATGTCCCTCTGTAGATGTGTTGTGGTGTGTTGTCCTCTTTGGTTCGTGACTGTCACCCTTAAGGAGAAAAAGGGTTTTGTATTAAGCACTTTATTGAGTTATAGTTTACATTATATAAAAATCACCCATTTTAGTTGTATAATTCAATAATTTTTAGTAGATTTACTGAGTGTTCAGCTGACGTCATAATCTAGTTTTAGAACGTTTTTATCACTCTAAAGGACCACCCTCTCCTTTTTCTCTTTTTCTTAAAGAAGAGAGCATTCTTTTTTTTAAAATAATTTTATGTTTAAAATTTTTGATTGTGTTGGGTCTTCACTGCTGCACAGGCTTTTTCTCTAGTTGCAGTGAGCAGGATCTACTCTTTAGTTACGATGTGCAGGCTTCTCATTGTGCTGGCTTCTCTTGTTGTGGAACCACGGGCTCTAGGCACTTAGACTCAGTCGTTGTTACTTGCAGGCTCTAGAGCACAGGCTTAATAGTTGTGGCTCGTAGGCTTAGTTGCACCATGGCATGTGGGATCTTCCAGGACCAGGGAGTGAACTTGTGTCTCCTGCATTGGCAGTTAGATTCTTATCCACTGCGCCACCAGGAAGGTCCCTTCTTTTTTTTCCTCATTAAATTTTACTTATTCCATTTGGTTTCCTACTTGGGTTTTGGTAGTCTGTCACCCGATCTTTTCAGTTCCTTGCGCTTTTCCTAATTTCTCTTTTGTAATGATTAGAAAGAAAACAACCATCCAGCTGACACATGAACAGCAGCTGATCCTAAGCCATAAGATGGAGCCTCTCCAGGTGGTGAAAATAATGGCATTTGCAGGTAAGGGGCTGCCGTTCCTGAAGGCCTCTCATCGATGCCTGCCCCTTCCCTCTACCTGCTGGAATATCATACCATCATCTGTTATTCCGCTTCTGCAATTAAATCATCTAAAAAGCAGTTGTCAAGGAATAATTGCGTTTTCTTACCACTCCAGGGAGAATCCACCCTGGAGTTCCTGGGGGCAGATGGCCCATAGTTTGTGGGACTGACCCAACCTGTTACGTGTCATCATGTCTGCTCATACATACAGGTGGCTCTGGGGCAGCAGGTCGTGTGACTGTCTTGTTCAGACAGTGTCAGGAGTCCCTGGCTTTTTGTAGGGTGAAACCTAGAAGAGCTTCTACCTTCTATTTCTAACCTGCATCCCCAGAGGTGTGGTCCAGTGTTTTGCCTCGGTCAGCTAATTGTGCTAGCTGGCTCCTAAAGTACTTGGTCACTCTTTGCCTGACCCTTGCTCGTACTGCTTTTTCTCCCTGTGTGTTCCGTGACACGGTTGAGGAGCAGACTGAAGCTCAAGGAAGTCAGTGGGCCCCTCGCTGGAGCAGCTAGGGCTGCTACCCCAACCCAGTGGCTCTGTCTCGACTCTGCTGATCCCTTCACTGCATGGCTTTTAGTTCTCATCTGTACTGGAGAACTTGCCGCTGTCGGGTCCCGGGCCGGTGGCAAGATAAGCATGGGAAGATTCTGATTACGGTGCCGTTGGAGCAGTTCTTCCTGGTCAGAGGGTGACCTCCCTTCCTCTTGGCGTCTCCAGGCACCGGGAAGACCTCCACACTGGTCAAGTACGCTGAGAAGTGGTCTCAGAGCAGGTTTCTATACGTGACTTTCAACAAGAGTATCGCCAAGCAGGCGGAGCTCGTCTTCCCCAGCAACGTCATCTGCAAGACCTTCCACTCCATGGCCTATGGTCACATCGGGCGCAAGTGAGCATCACGGTGCCGCTTTCACATTGCAGTCAGACAGGGGAAAACGTAGTGCCTTATCTCCGTTTACAGGCAGGCAATATTTAGTGATTTATACTTTTACCCCACAGAGATACATTGTTAACTGAGGGAGGCATGCTCATGTCTCTGAAGTTGAGGCACAGGTCAGATGACATGTCTGAAGTTCCAGGCACCACCAGCCTGGTTGATCAGTTCAGGTTTTGCTCAGAAGCACGAGGGGAGAGGATGGGGTTGAGGGGTGCTAGACCCAGGCTCCAGGGCCTCTGAGCCGCACCCATGGGATGAGAAGGCTGTAGGGAGGTTCAAGGTTCCCCCGGGGCCTCCTGGAGTTGGGTCCACACCATGAAACCGCGGTGTCTGCTGTGAGCTCCTTTGTCTCCTGGGTTATTAGATCTGAATTCTGAAAGCCTAGAGGAGCTCTTTCTAGTCCTACAAGGACCTCACTCATCCCCTCAGCTTGTTTCCTCACCTGGAGGAGCCACTGCCGGCAACCTGGCGGGGTCATTTGAAGAGAAGGGGGCGAGACCCGGGGGAACACAAGTCCTGTGTGGCCAGGAAGGCTGACCTTGTGCCCTCGGGACGTGCGTTGCAGGTACCAGTTGAAGAAGAAACTGAATCTCTTCAAGTTAACCCCCTTCATGGTCAACTCCGTCCTCACTGAAGGGAAGGGTGGCTTCATCAGGGCTAAGCTCGTGTGCAAGACTCTGGAAAACTTCTTTGCCTCGGCCGACGAGGAGCTGACAATCGATCATGTGCCTATCTGGTGCAAGAACAGCCAGGGGCAACGAGTCATGGTTGAACAGAGTGAAAAGCTGGTGAGTGGCTCAGTCTCCCTGGAGTTAAGGCTTGGGAGGATGAGGGTGTGACCTGGATTGGGTTGTCCCAGCCTTCAGTGTCTTCAGAGCTGCTGGCGGGAGGCAGAGGCGGAGGGAGGCCACGGGGCGGTGTGGCAGCAGGGTGTCCAGGGTCTTCTGTGAAGTGTGGTCCTCAGCCTGGCCTGCACTGCATCGACAGGGCTCCTGCCAGGGTTATCAGAGCTCAGCATGGGGTCTGCTAGTCCTAGGATCTAAGGATAAAGTATCTCTCTTCTAATTTTTATCAATTCTTTTCAATCATTGGCCATTTTTTTTTTCCTCACTCCCACTGCACAGCGTGTGGGATCCTAGTTCCCTGACCAGGGACCTAGCATGTGCCCCGTGTAGTGGAAGCACAGAGCCCTCATCTCCAGACTGCTAGGGAAGTCCCTGGCCACTCTTCTTATGAATATAGTCACTGTGGGTTGTAAATCTAGAGGAATCATCCAGCCTCTCCTGATTCATTGGATGCTGTGCTCCCTGAGAGATGCTCTGCCGCTGGGTGTGGTCCAGCCCCCGGCTGCTTGCCGTCTGCGCACCTGATGATGTCATGAGGCCCTCATGCAGCCTGGGGAGGTCAGGGACGGGCCGCCACTCACCATGTGCTGGAGCCTTTGCTCTGACCCCTGCACGTGCGCACGAACCCCTTATTCCTAGGCCTTGACCTCGGCGTCACCGTGTCACTTGCTTTCTAGAATGGAGTCCTCGAAGCGAGCCGGCTTTGGGACAACATGCGTAAGCTGGGCGAGTGCAAGGAGGAGGCTTACCATATGACACACGACGGTACGCGTGGCCCTGTCCTGACCCCTGACCCCACGTGGACCCACCGCATCCCATGTTCTGACTCTTGTGCCCCTTCTCCTAGGCTACTTGAAACTCTGGCAGCTCAGCAAGCCCCTCCTGGCCTCCTTTGATGCCATCTTTGTGGATGAGGCCCAGGACTGCACCCCAGGTAATAAAGCATTCGGGACACCAGTACTCTCAAACACACAGAAACTGCATCACGCATGTGTCAGAGGACGTGTGTGCAGTGAGTCTGTGGTTCTTATCTGTAGTAGGAGGAGAGGTGTCTGATGCTTAGTCACTCTGAAATCCTTTACTCTTTGACTCCAGCTTTCAACAGTCCCCCACATCTCTGCCCCCACCTCCACCCAGAGGAGGCTTATTTTCCTCTAAATATTTGCTTGGGTTATTCTTAAAATACTGGCTGAGCCTAGGTCATCACATTATTAGAACAAAGACTCATGCTGAAGGGAAAAGGTAGTCAATTCAGAGTGAACAATGTATTTTTTTTTCCTAGTGGCTGATAGAAAATAGTGTGACTTGGTAGGTCATCTTTAGGCCCCAAGTTATTATATTAAAGAGGATAATTGGCGTCATTTTATATTTCCTTTATGATTTCTTAGACACAATCACATATTCAGGAGTAAAAATAATCTGCATTCGTAGGATTAGAAACCATTTATCTGTTTTTATAAGCTTGTTTCTTTGGGACTTGTGGATGGTTCATGGTTAGGACACTGCACTTCCACTGTAGGGGACGCAGATTCAATCCCTAGTCGGAAACTAAGATCTCACATGCCTCACAGCATGTCCAGAAATAAATACATGAATGAAAATTGTTTCCTTGGACTGTGTACATGTACCCTGCAGGGAGGGATACCCTGCCATCCAGTGTGCAGGTGTTCTTGTCCTTTTCCTGTCGCCCATTTGGTGTGTTTTTGCTGTGTGGGTGGGCCTTGCGTCAGAGCGCTTACTTGCCCCTCTGGATTGCAGCCATCATGAACATCGTTCTGTCTCAGCCCTGTGGGAAGATCTTTGTGGGAGACCCCCACCAGCAGATCTACACCTTCCGCGGCGCCGTCAATGCTCTCTTCACGGTCCCTCACACGCATGTCTTCTATCTCACACAGGTAAGACTGTCTCTGCTTCCCAGCCCCCAGATGCGTGTACACACACACAACACACACACAAGCCTGTGTGGGGCTCCCCACCCCGGTTTTCCAGTGCTGCCTGTGTGCTGGGCCCTGTGCAAGGTTTCGTCTGAGCTCACAGTGTGCAGCAGATCCACACCTCTAAGTAGGGGCTCTCCGTGGTTCTCGGGGGTCTGCAGAGTCAGAACGGTTTTCAAAATAGTCACTTGCCTTTTGCGCCGTGTTGACATTTGCACTGATGATGCAGAGGTGGTAGTGAGCCACGGCCTCAGCTCCAGCCCGCCCTTGTAGTCTCTGTATTCTTCAACGCAAGGCACTCACTAAGAGCATCCCTGATAACAGAGGGTAGAAAGTTTCTGTCTTGCAAGCCCTCAGCCCGTCTCTCCAGCAGTCCGTGTGCGGAAGTGGGAAGTAGAGGGATGTCCTCCTGCCCCTGCGGTGTGCCGGCTGCTCTCTCACCTGGGGCACTTCTGTGACTGTGTTGTGAGCTCCACCGGCTGCTGCTTCCATTTGTACTTGAATGAACAGTCGACAGACCAACTCTGGTTGTTCAGACTTGGGGATTTGGCATTTTCTCAAGAATGAATGCGACAAGCCGCATCTTCAAGGGGAACAGCTAACACATGTGCATTGCCAAAAAAAAGTCTTGCTTTCAAGTGAAATCCAGACTTTGAAACACTAGTTTCCAGCAGGAGCACGGCAACCCCCGGAGCCTGTATTGCCCGGAAAGGCTTTTAAATACTCCAGTGTTTTCAGCACACGTCTGTGTGAGGCCGTCACACCAGGCTGGACACCCACAGAGCCCCGAGAATCAGCTCTTCTCTCTTAAGCTGGAAACTAAAGGCATTTGCTAAAATGTAAAAGCAGTGCCACTCTTGTCTCTAAATTTTTTTGGGTGGGGGGAGACTACAGTTTTTGAAAAATATGTACTTTGTGTTATCATGTAATGAGATTATTGTTGTTAATGTTTAAATAAACTAAAATTACTAATGTGGTAATTGTAGATAGATAAAACTCACCTAAATACAAGCTTCCTTGGGTCCTCGCTAGTTTTCTGAAGTATGAGGAAGTCCTGAGGCGGAAATCTGTGGGAACCACTGCTTTTAGGAAGCTCCCAGTTAGAGAACATGAGTGGTGGCGACACACACGGACATCGTCCACACCGTGAGTTCTGCTCACAGTGGGGAGCCCAGGAGCCCAGTCTGTGACCCTGTTCCCCAGGCTTTCTCTTATTGTTTGCTCTAGGGATCTAGGACGACGTCAGCACAGAGAAATTTTTTTTTAGCGGACGTTTTTAGTTTCAGATTTAGAAAAAAGTCGAGAAGACAGTTCTTCTCGACAGACAGTTCTTAAACACGCTGCACTCAGCGTCCTCCAGTACTCGGATGATGAGTTTGCCACAGTTAACGTGTCAGTGTGGGCACATTATTATCAACTAAAGTCCACAGTTTATTCAGACTCCCTGGTTCTTACAAATGTCCTTTCCCTGTTCCAGAATCTTACTCAGGTGACGCCACTGCCTTTATTTGTCAGGTCTTCCAGTCTCCTGGTGCCCGTGCTCTGTGGTTTCTCAGGCTTGCCTTGGGCCTGGTGACCTTGAAGGGCACCAGCTAGGCGTCTTGTCACATGCGCCTCTGCTGGCATTTGTCTGGTGGTTACACTGATACTTGGGTCCATACCATCAACCTGATTTACAACTGATGACGTTGTCTTGGCACCCTGGCTGAGCTGGGGTGTGGCAGGTGACTCTACCGTGAAGTGACCCCCCACCCCCACCTCCGGCTCCCCTTTCTACACTGTGTGCCCCAAAAGGAAGTCACGACTTGCAGCCCTCAGTTAAGAACAAGAGTTGGAATAGCCACATAGATTGTTTGGAATTCTTCTGTGAAGGAGATACTGTGTCTTCTCTTCAGTTTATTTATTCATTCATGTATTTGTTTGTATCAGTATGGGCTTGTGGATCTTGATAATTTGGGGATGGCTCACTTAGAACAGGAAACATCAAGATGGTGGAGTGGAGAACCCCATGAGCAGTATGAAAAGGTGAAAAGATAGGACCCTGAAAGATGAGCTCCCCAGGTCGGTAGGTGCCCAGTGTGCTGCCGGAGAAGAGCGGAGAAGTAGCTCCGGGAGGACTGCGGACACTGAACCCAAGTGGAAACAGTGCCAAGTTTTGGGTGTGTCTGGTGGTGGAAGTAAACTCCGACGCCATAAAGAACAACATGCACAGGAACCTGGAGCGTTAGGTCCCTGAATCAAGGTAAATTGGAAGTGGTAAAACAGGAGATGGCAAGAGAAAACATCGACATTTTAGGAATCAGTGAACTAAAATGGACCGGAATGGGCAAATTTAAATTTAGATGACCATTATATCTACTTCCATGGGCAAGAATCCCTTAGAAGAAAGAGAGTAGCCCTCTTGGTCAACAAGAGAGTGTAAAATGCAGTACTTGGGTACAGTCTGAAAAACGACAAAATGATCTCTGTTCGTTTCCAAGGCAAACCATTCAGTATCACAGTAATCCAAGTCTCTGCTCCAACCACTAATGCCAAAGAAGCTAAAGTTGACCGGTTCTATGAAGACCTACAAGACCTTCTAGAACACACCTTTTTATCATAGGGGTGAGTAAAAGTCACTCACTCATGTCCGACTCTTTGTGACCCCATGGAATATACAGTCCATGGAATTCTCCAGGCCAGAATACTAGAGTGGGTAGCCTTTCCCTTCTCCAGGGGATCTTCCCAATCCAGGGATCTAATCCAGGTCTCCTGCATTGCAGGCAGATTCTTTGCCAGCTGAGCCACTAGGGAAGCACAGAAATACTGGCGTGGGCTATCCCTTCTCTAGCGGATCTTCCTGACTCAGGAATCAAACCCGGTCACCTGCATTGCAGGCAGATTCTTTACCAACTGAACTTTCAGGGAAGCCTCATCATTGGGGACTGTAATGCAAAGGTAAGAAGTCAAAAGATAACTGGAGTAACCGGAAAGTTTGCCTTGAGTACAAAATGTAGCAGGGCGAAGGCGAACAGAGTTTTGCCAAGAGAATGCACCAGTCATAGCAAACACCCTCTTCCAACAGCACAAGAGACAACTCTACACATGGACATGACCAGATGGTCAATACCAAAATCAGATTGATTGTATTCTTTGCAGGCGAAGATGGAGAAGCTCTATAGATGCTCCATATAGAAAAACCCTATATAGATGGAGAAGCTCTCAGCAAAAATAAGACTGGGAGCTGACTGTGGCTCAGATCATGAGCTCCTATTGCAAAATTCAGACTTAACAGAGTAGGGAAAACCACTAGGCCATTCAGGTATGACCTAAATCAAATCCTTTACGATTATACAGTGGACGTGACAAACAGATTCAAGGGATTGAATCTGATAGAGTACCTGAAGAACTATGGATGGAGGTTCATTGCATTGTACAGGAGGCGGTGCTCAAAACCATCCCTAAGAATAAGAAATGCAAAAAGGCAAAATGGTTGTCTGAGGAGACCTTACACATAGCTGAGAAAAGAAGAGAAGCAAAAGGCAAAGGAAAAAAGGAAACATAAATCCATCTGAATGCAGAGTTCTGAAGAATAGCAAGGAGGAACAAGAAAGCCTAAGTGAACAATGCAAAGAAATAGAGGAAAACAATGGAATGGGAAAGACTAGAGATCTCTTCAAGAAAATTGGCGATAAAGAGGGAACATTTCTTACAAAGATGAGTACAATAAAGAACAGAAATGGTATGGACCTAACAGAAGCAGAAGAGATTAAGAAGAGCAAAAGTACACAGAACTATACAAGAAAGATCTGAATGACCCAGGTAACCATGATGGTGTGATCACTCACCTAGAGCCAGACCTCATGGAGTGTGAAGTCAAGTGGGCCTTAGGAAGCATCACTGCAAACAAAACTAGTGGAGGTGATGGAATTCCAGCTAGGCTGTTTCAAATCCTAAAAGATAATGCTGTGAAAGTGCTGCACTCAGTATGCCAGCAAATTTGGAAAATTCTGCACAGTTGCACTCATTCCTCATGCTAGCAAGGGAATGTTCAAAATCCTGCAAGCAGTATGTGAGCCAAGAACTTCCAGATGTTTAAGCTGGATTTAGAAAAGGCAGAGGAACCAGCGATCAAATTGCCAACATCCTATGATTGTTGGATCATAGAAAAAGCAAGAGAATTACAGAAAAATGTCTGCTTCTGCTTCACTGACTATGCTAAAGCCTTTGACTGTGTGAATCACAATAAATTTGTGGGGAAAATTCTTAAAGAGATGGGAATACCAGACCACCTGACCTGCCTCCTGTGAAATGTTTATGCAGGTCAAGAAGCAAAAGTTAGAACCAGACCTGGAACAACAGACTGGTTCCAAATCAGGAAAGGAGTACATCAAGGCTGTATATTGTCACCCTACTTATTTAACTTACATGCTGAGTACATTATGAAAAATGCTGGGCTGGCTGAAACACAAGCTAAGATTGCAGGGAGAAATATCAATAACCTCAGATATGCAGATGATATCACCCTTATGGTAGAAAGCGAAGAAGAACTAAAGAGTCCCTTGATGAAAATGAAAGAGGAGAGTGAAAAAGCTGGCTTCAAATTCAACATTCAAAAAACAAAGATTATCGCATCCGATCCCATCACTTCATGGCAACTAGATGGGGAAACAATGGAAACAATGACAGGCTTTATTTTGGGGGGCTCCAGAATCACTGCAAATGGCGACTGCAACCATGAAATTAAAAGACACTTGCTCCTTGGAAGAAAAGCTATGACCAACCTAGGCAGCATGTTGAAAGCAGAAACATTACTTTTCCGGCAAAGGTCCATCTAGTCAAAGCTGTGGTTTTTCCAGTAGTCATGTATGGATGTGAGAGTTCAACCATAAAGAAGCTGAGTGCCGAAGAATTGATGCTTTTGAACTCAGGGGGTGTTCGAGATGACTCTTGAGAGTCTCTTGGACTGCGAGGAGATCAAACCAGTTCATCCTAAAGGAAATCAGCCCTGAATATTCATTGGAAGGACTGATGCTGAAGCTGAAACTCCAATACTTTGGCTACCTGGTGGGAAGAGGTGACTCACTGGAAAAGACCCTGATGCTGGGAAAGATTGAAGGTGGTAGGAGAAGGGGACGACAGAGGACGAGATGGTTAGAAGGTATCACCAACTCAATGGACATGAGTTTGAGCAAACTCCGGGAGACGGTGAAGGACAGGGAAGCCTGGTGTATGCATTCCATGGGGTCGCAAAGAGTCAGACACGAGTGATCAACTCTGAACAAGCACCGCTTAGAATAGTTCTGTAGCAGCAGAGTACTGCTTGTTGAAAATCTCACTCTCCTTCAACTGTGTTCTTGCTGGTCACCCAAATATGTAGTACTTCTTTACCTCAAGTTGTAAATGGGTGAGAAAAGGCAGTAAACACCATGAGTTTGGGCAAAAGCACTGACTTTCCAGCTGCAGAGGTCAAGGAATTAGTGCACTGGGTGCTTCTTCGAAGGGTAGGAAATTACTTTGCCACATGCAGTGGGCAGGGAGGGGGCAGGAAATGCTCAGGACTTGGTGATCTTTCTCACGGCTTGTAAAGTAGAGCAATGGTTTTATTTATTTATTTTTCCCCGAGAAACACTGTGCTCGGTGCAGTAAGGAATAGCTGTGGGTAATGCTGTGTGTTGTGACATCCACTTTCATGTCATCTGTGGCCAAGCATTGCAGAAGCCGTGCCTTCCTCAGTGGGGCAGTGGCTTCACATTGGTGTTGAAGGAGCCTCATGGGGCGGGGCCTTGATCTTCTGTGTGTGATTTATGTGATTTATGCTGCTTCTTTAGGTGGTGTTTGGAAAGAATGAGGGATTTGCTTAAAAGGAAAGTCTGCTGCTGGTCTCAGGGAACAAAGGGGCTGAGAGGGTCCTGAGAGTCCACACCCCACGTCCTTCTTCATGGGTTGCTCTTCCTGTTTGTGGCGAGGCACGGGGCTTTATGAAAGTGTGTGGCGGAGGATTCATCCGGCAGAGAGAAGGGGCAAGGGAGGGGGTTGGAGGCCAGGCAGGTGAGATAGGAGGCAGGGGTTTCTGAGTTAATGCTGGGAGCAGCGATAAGAGTGTAGAAAATGTGGTGAAAAGATTGTCAGAGTTTGGATTCAGGGGCAAGAGGTAAAGACAGATAGGTCAGTCTCAGGTTTCAAGATAAGAAAATGCTGTTTTGAAAACTTAGAATAGTGATGTCTGCCTGTGAGGCTCCTGTTCCATGTAAGTGGCTGTGCAGTAGGGAATTTCCAAGGATCCTCTCAAGGTTGGGCGAATCAGGGATGCGCAGTGAGGTTTGGAGAGGCCAGACCTCGGTGGTGACAGCAGTGTGTTCTCATTCTTTGGTGGGTGCTAACACCATCTGTTCTGTTCTTCTCCCAGAGTTTCCGGTTCGGTGTGGAGATAGCCTACGTGGGAGCTACCATCTTGGATGTCTGCAAGCGAGTGAGAAAGAAGACATTGGTTGGAGGCAACCATCAGAGTAAGGCTGCAGTTCCTTGTGTTTGTTACACAGATTAGCTTACCTCGTGGCCTGGATCTGCCCCAGAGTTTGTGCTCTCTCCCTCAAGGTGGCATCCGGGGTGACACGAAGGGGCAGGTGGCTCTTCTGTCCCGCACCAACGCCAACGTGTTTGACGAGGCCGTCCGGGTCACAGAGGGAGAGGTGCCTGCCCGGATTCACTTGATCGGGGTAGGAGTGTGTGTCTGTCCTCAGCTCTCACATGGAAACTTCACTCACACACAGAGCTGATGAAAGTGCCCCACGCACTCAGACTTATCCTGCACGTAGGAGTTGGGGTGACTGTCCCACATCTGTGCTGGGAGATGCTCCCCCCGGCTGTTCAGCTCCAGCGAGTCCTGTAAAGTAAGGCCCAGCAAGGACCACGGACCTTTTCCCCTGCTCTCTAAAAAAAGTGCATGCCCTTCTTGCCTGTATGCACACACAAAAGCTCATTGCATTTATGCTCTGGGTGCAGTTTGAGAGTCGGTTCCAAGAAGCCAGCTCATTTCACAATCCCACCTGTACATCCTCTTTACTTTGTCTTGTTAACAACAGTAACAAAGACAAAAAATGCAAAGATGCCCAAAATTTCACCAGCAAACTTTTTTCAGGGGATTAAATCGTTTGGATTGGACAGAATCATTGATATTTGGACACTTCTGCAGCCAGAGGAAGAACGGAAGAAACGTGAGTACTGCCTGGCCACGTGGTAAGCACAGGCACCCTGGTGTCGAGCGGGATGTGGACAGGAGCACTGCGTTGCTTGTCATCTGCCCTGGAGGAGCCGATGTGCTGCTTCTGGCAGTGGCGCGGTGCCTGAGGCCACCTGTTCTCAGAGGCAGTGACAGCTCTTCCCAGGCTCTGTTCTTGGGAGTCTCGATCTCTCTCTCACCTGCAGCCATCATCCTCACCCTCTTTCTGTTCCGTCTGCCTGACGACCTCGCACATGGTGATTTCCACCTGGGCCCTGTGTGATCGTCTCTAACACTTCCATAGCACGCTTGCTTTTTCATTACTGCATTATTTCAAATCCCCAACAAGCGGGGGTCTCAAGGGCAGGCCTCTTGACCCTGAACTTGATGCACAGGTCACTGTGCTGACTCACCCCGGCGCCCACGGCAGGTCATTGGTGCCGTCAGGCCTGGACCCAGGTCTCCAGCTCTGAGACCACTCATTTGTCTCGTGGTCCGTTAGGAATGTGGAACTGCCACCCCCGAGCATGGCTGTAGCTGTATCTCCCTGACGCACATGCACGTTCCCTCTAGGAAACCTCGTCATTAAAGACAAGTTCATCAGGAGGTGGGCACACAAAGAGGGCTTCAGCGGCTTCAAGCGGTACGTGACCGCGGCTGAGGACAAGGAGCTGGAAGCCAAGATCGCAGTCGTGGAGAAGTACAACATCCGCATTCCAGAGCTGGTGGCAAGGATAGAACGGTGCCACATAGAGGACTTGGACTTCGCAGGTGAGGACGTGGGACGGAGGCAGCCTCTGGGCCTCTTGCCAGTGTGGACGTCACTGACCGGGGCGACCGCACCAGCCGAGGGGAGCTGGGCTGCCTTCCTCCCGCTCCCCTCTATTTCTGCTCTTCTTCCAGCTGGAAGAAGGGGCTCCTGAGCCCCAGCTCTGCCACCATGTGACCCTGGGCAAGCCCCTGCCCTCCCCTGGGCCTCTGTCCCCTCGTGTGCAGAAAGCAGGTGGCAGGTAGTAGCCATGAGCTCCGGACTGGACTCTGCTGTGTATCCAACCCCTGCAGTGGGTTTCTCATTCCCCTCATCTGTTTACTGTCTCCCTCCTCTTTCTTTTCAAACTGCGGTTCCCTCTCCTGCAGCGCTGCACCCAGGCGAGAAGATGCAGTCAGGGCAGCATACACTTTTCTCCCCTCTCCTGTCTCCCCCTGCCTGCCCCGGGCTGATGGTCGGCTGTGTTTCTGTGCAGAGTACATCTTGGGTACCGTGCACAAGGCCAAGGGCCTGGAGTTCGACACCGTGCACGTCCTGGATGATTTTGTGAAAGTGCCCTGTGCCAAGCACAACCTCGCACAGCTGCCCCACTTCAGAGTCGGTGAGCAGACGGAGTCCTCGCTGTGGGGCTGCCTTGCTTTTTCCGGGATGGTGTGGCCTCTTGGAAGGATCCTCCTAGAACAGAAAGGTCCTCCTGGTCCTAAATTTGTTATTCTTAGACTGGTTTTTAGAAGAACTGAGCTTCCAGGGCCTACCTCCGTCAGGCTTCTCCAAGGGCAGGTGTGCTTATCGCGTCTTGGTTTTTCCCCATCAGACAGAAGCTCTAAATCATAGTTTACCTACCCACCAGGGTGTTTTTTCTGTAATTTTTTTTTATTAAAGAAGCCTGAGAATCTTAAAAGGCGTCAATATACACTATCATTTGTCTTCTTTTGTATCAGTTTGTACTTGAGGCTACCTGTTAAACTCTAAGCATCAGTGCTGTTGATTTGAGGTTTAAGTCTTAGAATGAAACCATTTGATGTCTTCCTATAAACAGATAAAATCTCTCTCTTAGTCATGGAATCAAAATTTGGGTCATAGCCTGCATGGGCGAGCCCCAAATAGAAATACTAAAAATTCCTTATCTCTATCAAATATATTCCTAAAACAAGAGGAAGACATAGTGTTGAACATATATTGCTGTGGAGCGGGGAGACACAGTGGCCATAGAGAGATACCAGCTGCTCTGTCTTGAGGAAGTGAAGTTTATTTAATAATGTAATAGAGTGTGGCCACACGCAGCCCTGAGCACGAGACGATCGCTGTGCCTTACGATTACTGCCGGACTGTTAGTAGTCCTGCTCTCTCATTAGTTGGCGCCGCAGTGGCCCCTCCCACAGGCAGCCAGCTGTCAGGGAGCGACTTTTAGCGGTCCATTCAGCCAGCTGTCAGCGGAGTGGTGGTCATCAGGAGGAGAGTGAGGTAAGAGGCCGAGCCTGGCTTTCTCCCTGGGGCCCTTCGGCTCACCCGGCCCAGGGAACAGGCTGGGGGCCTTGTCCTGCAGGGCTCCAGAGCCTTCACCAGGACTGCACCCTGACTGGGCCCACACCTTGAGGTGGTGACCCGGTCCCTGATCCCCGCCTCTGAGACCTCACGGCCGCGGCTGTCTGCGTGTGTCACGGTCTGTGGGGCCTGCCCCCACCGTACTGGCAGCCTGCGGAGGCAGAGGGCCGTTAGGACCTGGGTGCCCAGCTCCCTCAGCGATGGCAGCTGGTCGGGGTCTGGAGGCCTGGCCCTGAGGGAGCTGCCAGCCGAGATTTGCCTCCTGTCAGCCAGGACCAGACCTTAGAGGGTGACGGTTTTGCCTGGGGACTGTGTCCTTTCTTGTCAGAACAGAGCATATTATTCAGTTGGTGGAGGTTTACAGGACCATCGTTCCCTGACCATGACCTGACCTCAGGAACACAGGCTCTGCCACCAAGATGTTTGCAACAACTCACTCCCCCCTCCCTTCCCTTCCCTAGAAAAGGGCTTTGCTGAGAGTTCTCGGGGAGTTTGGGCTGTTTAGGGCACAAGCCATCCAACTCCTTGCGGGGCCCTGCATTAAACCCTTCTCTGCTCCAAAGTTCAGTGCCGTGGTGTTTGGCCTCATCCTGTGCCCACCCTTCTAAGGCAGATGGCACAGCTCTTCATGTGTTCCCAGACCCCCACCCCTTGAGAAGGGCTTCTATGTGCAGGCAACTGACAGGGCGGAAACCACATGAGCCCATCCAGACTGGCTGAGGGAGAGGGACGGCGTGTGGGGGGAAGAGCATAGCCCCGAGACAGGAGGCTCAGCTGCCCCAAGACCCTTGTGCGGCTGTGGCTGAGGCCTGTCTGTCCAGGGACTTCACCTCCATCAGCCTGATTTCTGCCAGCCTCCTGGTTGCCTTGACGATGCACCAGGCACGTCACTGGTGACCATGCACCAGGTGCTGGGTGACCAGTGAATAAGCCCCCAGGACTTGCCAGAGGCAGCACAAACAGGAACTCCAGGTCCTGTGCCCCTTGTCTTGTAGGGTTTTGTTTGTTTCTGGAGTTGGTGTTTGTAGGAAAGCTTTGTTTATGAAGCCAACAGATCTTTAGGGGTTTTTGCTGGGTGGGTGGGGAGTAGTAAACGTTTAGATGAGAACGTAAACTTTCATAAGCAGGCTTGTGTGTTGATATATTTTTTTCCCTTTTCTTTCTTTAGAGTCGTTTTCTGAGGATGAGTGGAATTTACTGTATGTAGCTGTAACTCGTGCCAAAAAGCAGCTCATCATGACCAAATCTCTGGAGAACATTTTGACTTTGGCTGGGGTAAGCACAGACGGTTGTTTGCTGACTCCAGCTTTATAGATAAGCCTGGCATTTCTTAGTCTCTAAACCAGTACCCCAGAGAGTGAAGTAGGAGAGTAAATTTTATGTACAAATAATCTCTATCTGTTGTGTGAGGTTCTGTATGAACTTTGATCTTATGTTTTCTTAGAACCTGCAGCGTGGTTTTCTTGTAGAACCTGTGTTATGGTAGTGGTTAGATCTGTAGCAAAAGCATATTATCACTGGCAACTGATAACAGATGGCTTGTAGAGTACTGATACTATTTCACAACATGGGTTACTTGAAGAAATCTGAAACATTTTAATGTTGAGACAATGATATATTGCAGTCCTACATCTGCATGTGTTTGGAGTCCATGTCTCTGAAACAACGGGGACTTTCTTTCATATCCACAGCCCCCGTTATTGTATCTTATAACATTTATGGTGATTCCATATGACCTCTACCACTCAATCTATAATCATAATTTTATGATTATCTCAGAAATGTCTTTTTACAGCTGATTCATTCAGATCAGGACCCAAACAGACATTTGGTTATTAGGTCTCTTGAAAGTGAAAATTAAGTCGCTCAGTCATGTCTGACTCTTCGCGACCCTGTGGACTATAGCCCACCAGGCTCCTCCATCCATGGGATTCTCCAGGCAAGAATACTGGAGTGGGTTGCCATTTCCTTCTCTAGAGGATCTTCCCGACCCAGGGATCGAACCCAGGTCTCCCGCACTACAGGCAGACGCTTTAACCTCTGAGCCACCAGGGAAGATCTCTTAAGCTGCTTTATTTAGAGCAGCCCAGGACCCCTCCCTCATCCCTGACGCTTCTGACTTTTTGTGGAAACTGCGTCAGTTGTTCCCCAGAGCGTCCTCTGTTCTGCGTTTGTTCTGCTGTCGCCTGCCATCACGGAAAGTCACCTGAGGGGCATGACTGAGTTGGGGTCTAACTGTGCTGGCAGGAACCCTCCACGGTGCGGGGGCAGCAGGCTTCCCTCTGTGCTGTATCCCGTCAGGAGGCATTGGTTTCCGATTCTCTCCCTCTTACTGATGCTCAAACTGTTCACCTTTTTAGCAGACAGAGCTAGGAAATCCATATTTTTGATACTGATCCTTTCAATTCCAGTTTCTAATTTAAACTTCTTGTTAAATGCAACACAGATACATAAAATAGACATGCAGGTGCAACTAGCAGGAGGTGGGCTGCCCTCTGGCTGTGCTGTTGGGAACTGGTGGCCAATTGCATTTATAATCCTTGTCATTTGTGGTTCTCCAGCCCAGTCCTTTAAGGATTTTTACTTTTTTATACAGTACACACTCTACTTTCTTTTACATTTGAATCTTTTCTCTTACACTGAAAATCTTGGTTCTGAACCATATTTATTAATTACTTATTTACATTATTCTCTGTGTAAAAGTTTTCAAGTAGTGCCAATATTACTGTTGACAGAATACTGTGTGGAATTAAAGATTTCCTAACAGCTCTCTCTGTCAATATTCCACTGAAGATGTGTAGTCAGAGTACAGTGTTTTGAAGTACCATGCTTGAAATGAGTCTTTTCCCCTCTGTGTGACTGTGTCACCAGTTTAAGCGCAGGTAGACATATTTGTTTATCTGCAGCCCCTACAGGGATTGCTGTCCTTCTTCATTATCTTTTTTGAATGTGTAAAGTTTATGTATTCTGAAATCAGAACTTTGTAACAGGTGTCCTCTGAGAAGTCTTGTTCCCTCCCTAGCTCCTGTAGACATTTATCTTCTTCCATCATTGATAGCTAGTTTTTAAAAATTAGTTTTTGATATTTCCTTTTGCAGATATCAACTAATATGTATAGATGTATTTTTTAATTCTCCTTTTCCATGAAATGTAGCATTCTATAATATTCTTACCTCATTTTTTATCAGTTTCTAAAGCTTTTTCTCCTCCTTTTTACAGCTGAGTATTATTCACTGCATCCATCTGACATGATTTATATAGTGCCTCACCCATGGATGTTGGATGTTTTCCAGTCTTTTACTTTTAATACTTTTGCCACCATTCATGATCTTAGGCACAAATCATTTTCTGTTTTAGCTAATACATCTTGGGGATACAATTCTACAGTCAGAATTTGTGGGTAAAGGATAATGAATGTATCACTTTTCTAGGTATTGCCATATTCATCACAGGAATTGTATGTCTTGGAGTCCCACAAGTTTTATGTTAAGAGTCTAGCAGACTTTTTAAAGCTAACTGGAAGCATGTCAGTTGCTCATGCACATATTTTATAGGGAAAATGAGCTTTCTCCAAGGAAAAAAGAACATGGACTCTGGAGAAGTACTTCCTTCTCACTAAGGCTGGTTAGGAGACATCTGTTGGTCCAGGGGCTCCAAGGAGGCCCCGAAAGTACAGCCGTTTGTGTGACCAGATGACTCAGTCTGAAGGACCTTGCGTGAGGAAAGGACTTCTGCTTTTTCTCTGTTGTGGCTTATGAATCCATGTGGGAGCATCCTGTTTCAGACATGGTGAAGTCCACCCTGGTCAGCAGTTAGTTGTTCACACACACTGGCGGGAACACAAGCGTCTGTATATTTTCTGTTCTTTCCTGTAGCAGGTAGGCAGACCCTGAAAGACAGAAAAACCATATAAATCAGAACCTTAGACCTGGATTTTGCAAAAAAAAAAAAAGTTGGATAAATAGCTAGTTGTAATTTAAAAAAACCCATGAAATCATAATTGTTTTGTCAGCAAGCAGTTTGAGGTCTTTCTGGTGTGCCAGACCCTGGTTACCCTCCTCTGTGGCAGCAGCAGACCAGACCCTGGTCCCTGTTCTCGTGGCATCTCCCATCTGGGAGAGTGCTGGCATTTCTCGGGTGTCCACTATGTGCAGACGACGCACACCTGGCACATGCTATTGTGCATCTTCCTCACAACCGCCAGCTGACCTGGGTGCTGGGTCTGTGCCTTTGGCAGGTAGAGCAGCAGAAGCTCAGAGCCTGCTCACGAGAACAGCCAAGGGCTCGGGGAAATGGGCATGGGCAGGGTTTTGAAGCTCATGGGCTATGAAGAGAACATGCAGATCATTTTTAATGACTCAGAGACAGGTCAGCCTCAGATAAAATCCAAAAGTAGTCCTAAAATATTGTAGCCAATAGTTTCACATGTTTGTCCATTAAACCTTTTTTTTTCAACCAGTCATTTTAGTCAGAATGCAGCTGGACTGGGTCCCGCTGTGTGTGTTCTTTTGGAGCTGGCGTTACGTGCGGGGAAAAGGCAGAGAAACAAGGGAAGCTGCTGTGGTCCCTGCTTTTCTCATCTTGGGACTCATATGATGTCCTAGAGTGTTGGACGTCCAGGTAGAAAATTGCAGAGGCACTGCAGTGACACCCTTGCTTTCTCCTTCCCAGGAATACTTCTTGCAGGCGGAGCTAACGAGTAACGTGCTGAAGACAGGCGTGGTGCGCTGCTGCGTGGGCCAATGCAGCAACGCCATCCCTGTGGACGCCGTGCTCACCATGCGCAAGCTGCCTATCACTTACGTACGTGTCTCGGCCGCTGCCTCTGCCCTTGCCAGGGTTTAGCTCAGTCGTCTGAGCTTTGTCACTGGGCAGCCTATCCAGGCCATGGATGAGGGAGCTGAAGGGGAAGCTTGTCTGATCCTTCCACGAGGAGGTCTAGAGGTGCCCTGTGGACCTCAGTGTCACAGACACTGGACCCCATGGGGCCAAGCCAGGTGGCAGTCTGGGAGGCGGGCTGGTGCAGACGCTCAGGTGAGGACTATTTCCTAGGGGCCCAGCTAGCTTTTTCCTGGCCTTTTCATCTCGTGCCTTAATACGCCCTGGGAACTTGATATAGCAGAGTCTACCTTGGATGCTTTGCTGGGGGAGGTGTGACCTCAGGGCCACACAGCAGGTCTGAAAGCATCAGCGTCTGATGGAGGGGGGGTCACACTTCTTGGTGGAAAACACTTGTCCTCCAACTGTCCCCCTCCCCTCCTTTCCTTACCCCACCCTGCAGAGCAACAGGAAGGAGAACAAGGGTGGGTACCTGTGCCACTCGTGTGTGGAGCAGCGCATTGGGCCGCTGGCCTTCCTGACCGCCTCCCCCGAGCAGGTGCGCGCCATGGACCGCACAGTGGAGAATGTTGTGCTGCCCCGGCACGAGGCCCTGCTCTTCCTCGTCTTCTGAGCGTGGGCCCTGCTCTCCTCCCACCGGGATGCCCGGGGGGCTCCTGCCCCTGCAAACGCCAGCATGGGGGGCCCCCTCCCTGAGGCCAGCCTTGCTCACAGAGCATTTTCCAAGGATGATGATGGCTGCCAGAGTTGGACCTGCTTTGTCTTCACCCCTGGAGGTAGCCAGACCCTGCCGCCCCTCCTCCACGTCAGCGGGCCAGGAACGTGGGGGATGGTCTTTTGATAAAAAAAAAAAAATTTTATGTATTTAAACTTTTATTACAAGGTCTCAATTAAACAGGCATTGTAGCACTGGCATTCCACCGTGTGAGGCCCCTGCCTTCACCCCCGCTGTTCCTGGACTTTTCTCCGTTTCTCCGCTTACTGTTGTCACAGCTCTGTGACTGTTCACATCACGCGCTGAGCAGAGCAGGAGGCTTTGTGTCCAGGGTGACAACTGGCACATCAGAAGCAAGGTTTTTCATGCTCTGGGGAGTCACGCACATGTGAGACCCAGGGTGCGCCTTGTCATCGTGGGGCTCACAGCCTGAGCAGGGAGGCAGCACGACACATGACAAGGGCAGTGACCCTAGCCAGACGTCTCGCATCCCTGCAGGTAGAACAGAAGACCAGAGCCCGAGAGAGGGGCGAGGCCGGCCAGCCACCACGCGGACACACGCACTGGTTCCTGGTCGGGTGCTGGGGGTGTCAGCGGTAAAGCCGTTCTCACAGGAATGTGGCTGAGCCACACGTGGATCCGGTGTTTTCACACTTTCGCCATGCAGCACATCAGGGATGCAGGCGGCAGGTGGGGCGCTCCCGGAGCTCCCCGGCTCTGGTGTCTGAGCCTAGGCCGCTGAGTGGGGAGCGGATTTCTCGCCCTGTGCGGCGCCCCCCCGTCTCTCCCCCATCGGGCCTCTAGTGGAGCTTAGCGAGCCAGCAGGCCGGTGAGGAAAGCAAGGGTGCTGGCGGACGGGGTGGCCGTGTGGAGAGGGTGAGGGCTGCGTTAACATCTGCACGGGGAGGAGGATTCACACGGTGGGCCCTGAGCACAGCTGGGGCCGACGTCCTCACCCCCCTGCCGTGTTCCTGGCCCAGCCTCGCTTGGTGCTCCTGGATCACTCAGAACAAAGCAGCGAGTGGGAGGGGGTGGTTTGGATTTGCCGGGCACAGTGTTCAGAGTCGTTCAGTAGAAGGATTTGGGGAGGGGATGGCTAGGGAGGGGCCCACGAACACATTTTCTGGAAGTCTGGTTTTGCTCACTGGAGAGGAAGGCGCTTGGGATTGTTGGAGGAGTAGATACTAGGCCTCCACTGAGCACATGTTGGACAGGCCTGACCATGGGTGTCTGGAATCACATGCAGTCCTGACTCGGAGAGGGCAGTGAGGGGAGTGTGATGCTGTGTGGGGGGTTTGGGGGGGCATCCAGAGCTGGAACCGCACTGCTGCTCTGGGGCCTGAGAGGCGTCCATCAGAGAGGACGGCGGGGGACCACCAGAATGGGTGGGTTTAGTATCGGAGTGAGTGGCTAGCTACCTACTAAAGAAGGAGAGAACCTTTTAGAAAGAAGGAGCAAATTTGTTTGTGGTCATGGTGCCACAGTAAAACATCAGTGTTAGTATTTTGGTACTTATTTAAAAATAATAGGATCCAGGAATTGATACTGGTACTTTATTTTTTAAGTGTTATATAAGAATTTCTAAAATGTCAGTGAAATCAAATAGTTGATGTGTTTGAAATAGAAAACTAATTTTTAAATACACAGTAAAAATAGAAATGTTATTTATTTTAGTTTCTTAAGGAAATCAGTAATCAGTTTATTAAGATAGAAATTCCTATATAAAATTTATAGTTTTGTTAAATATACTTATAAAGTTAATTATATTCTATTTATTTTTATTACAGATTTTTTATTGAAGTATAGTTGATTTGCAATATTATATTAGTTTCAGGTGTACAACATAATAATTTAATATTTTTATAGATTACACTCCATTTAAAGTTATTAAAAATGGTTATATTTCCCTGTGCTGTACAATATATCTTTGTTGCTTATTTACTTTATACATAATAGTTTGCATCTTCTAATCCCACACCCATGTGTATAAGTGTTAAATATCCATTATCATTTTAATATGAGTGGTTAGATGAAAACAATAAAAGTGTTATTCAAAAATATAAACTAAGCACTACATGGAAATGAAAATCTTTTAGATCCTTTATAAAGGTTAGTCTTTAAATCATGGGGCTTCCCTGATTTCATTTAGTTGTGAATGTATTTTTGTGCACATTTTCTGTAGAGATTTGTTTTATTTTTACACCACATAAATTGGGAGAATAAGGAAAATAATTATAAGCTAGTTCCAGATATTTTTCTTTGGTTCATTCATTTTTAAGTAACCCCTTTTCATTGGTAACTTAGATGAGATCTTTTTTCAATTGTTTAAGAATGTGCAGTCTGCTAATACCAAGTTCTAGTTTTTTATTTCAAAGTTAGGATTTCTGATTTGTCTCCATCTTCTTTGATTTTATCATGTGTATAGAGGTTCTGATGCAGAATTACCCATATAAAAACAAATTCTGTTATGTCATATTCCATTTGTTTAGAAGTTATTGGAAATAAAAATTATTCTTGAAATAGAAGTGTTAAAATATCATAGTGCATGTAGATTATGCATTACTTTGTCCTTTCATATAATTATGCTCAAGGTATATTTCAGATTTTGGATTTTTTTAAAAACTAGGTGATAGCATTTGACCAACCTAAAGTATTGGTACAGAGAAATTTTAAAATATCACAGAATATCAGCACCTGAAATTGCAGTCACTAAAGGTATGACCTGTAGGAAATGTTTGGAGAGATGAGACATGTTTGGCTGGGGAGTGTGCAGTAGGAACACACCAGTGAGGGGCCAGGTCACCAAGGGCCCTGCACGTGAAGGAGTTTGGGTGGTGTCCTCAAAAGTTATGAGAAGTCAGTGAGAAGCTGTGAGACATTAGGTTTTCTTTTCAGGAAGAGCATTCCAGTTGTAGATTGGGGGATGTTTTGAGAAGGTCAGCTCAGTTAAGAGGCTCAGAGTTATGATCTCAGCTAGAAATGCCATCTGCTGGGCTGGACCAGCACAGGCGAAGGGGTCCAGTGAGGTGGGGCTGTCCTCTAGTGAGTGGTCCTCAGAGTGTGGCCCCCAGCTGAGCAGTGTCACATCCCCTGGGACCTTGATAGAAATGCACATTCTGTTCTTCACCCACATCTGCTGGGTCAGAACTTGTGAGACTGAGGCCAGCAGTTAGTACTCTTTTATTATTATTACTTTTTATTAGGATGTCTTTGCTTTACAGTGCTGTTCGTTTCTGCTCTACAGTAGTGTAAATCAGTTATAATATATATACATGCATCCCCTCTCTTTTGGGTTTCCTTCCCATTTACATCGTCATAGAGTATTGAGTACAGTTCCCTGTGCTTAGTTATCAGTTTTATACATAGTACTGTATATACATCCATCCCTATCTCCCAGTTCATCCTATTCCCCTCTTCCCCACTAGGTACCCATATGTTTGTTCTCTGCGTCTGTCTCTTCATTTCTACTTTGCAAATAAATTCATCTGTACCATTTTTCTAGATTCCACATATGAGTGATATTTGTTTTACTCTTTCTGACTTTCTTCATTCTTTATGACAACCTCTAGGTCCATCCCCATCTCTGCAAATGGCACAGTTTTGTTCCTTTTTGCAGCTGAATAATCCATTGTATATATGTACCACATCTTATTTATCCATTCATCTGTTGAGGGACATTTGGTTGATGTTGATGCTTAACAAGCCCTACAAGTGATTCTGACGTGCACTGAGTTCTGAGAACTTCTGCTCTCGGGATTAAAGAGGTCGAATCAGCAGGACTTAGGGCTTCATCGGGGGTAGTAAGTCGCTGGTAGGAATCCCGACAGGACCCCTGGGTTTCTGGCTTGTTTGCAGTGTGGGTGAGGGTACCCTTCATTGGGGCAGAGAACACGGGGTGTAGTAGGTTTGTGTAAAAACAATGATGGACTTGGTTTTGACTTGTCAAGTTTGGGTGCTTATAAGAAACCCAAGTAGGTTTGCTGGTGGGGACATGGGTCTGTAGGTCAGCAGACTGGCATGGACCGGAAGCAGTTTAGAGTTGTCGTGTGTAGGTGGCGGGTGAGGAAGACCAGCATGAGGGTTTCGACGAGCCCACTCCACCATAGTGTCCAGAAAGGAAAGAGCAGAGGAACACCCCAGGCTTGAGCTGAGAAAGGAAGAGCATTCTCTGAAGGAGGCAACAGCCAGTTCCCAAAGATGGAGTTGCTGCTGAATTGAGGAGAGGAAGGGGTTTAAGTGGAAGTGGCTTCAGCGTCCAGCATTGCCCGAACCAGCAGGGGTGGGGAATAAAGTTGCAAAGACAGAGGCGATATTAGCATGGTCAGTTCAGTGAGGCCAGGAGCTGAATCGTGGGGGCTAACATCAGTGGGGCCTTTAGGTAAATGGACATGATCATGGACCAATCATATGTGTACTTTGGTTGCTTCCTGAAGCTATACTTCAGGGACAGCAAATAGGATGCTTTTTAAAAGGCGTAAACCTGTTCAGACAAAGACAACAGGGAGAAAGTGAGGTTGGGAAGCCGATAAGTGAGTGATGACTGACAGCTCCCCAGGCCCTAGAACTCTGACAGGGGGCGGGACTCGATGGTGCTGGGACCACGGGAATTAGGAGTAAAGGTGGAGCAGGAACAGTGGAAGAGAGTTTGAATAAAAGCCAGTTACATCCTCATGTTCTTGCTGTCCTGTGAAAGTGGGCAACGTCTCCTCCTCAACCCTGGCGGAATCCAGAGCTTTGGTCTCTGGGGAGGATGAAACAGGAGGATCTCCTGAGAGAGACCAGGCATAGCTGAGGACCAGGGCCACGGTGGACACAGGCCATCATCTTCACAAGCTCAGGCAGCTGCAGCAGACAACTTGTAACCTACAGGCTCCAACTCCTCCCAGCTCTGGCAGCCGGGAGTGTGAGGGGAAGGCACCGGCAGTTGTGTTGCCTGTTGAGCACCTGCTTCCTAGTTCACAGCATCTTCTCACTGTGTCCTCACCTGAGGAAGGAGCAGGGAGCTCTCGGGTCTGTTCCCAGCACACTGATCCCATCCTGAGGGCTCCACCCCATGACCTCATCACCCCCAAAGGGCCCATCTCCTGACACCATCCCCTTGGCGGGGATGGGGGCTGGTTAGGAATCAACGTCCTAGTTTTATACACACATGCATGCACATGCTAGATGGGAGAGCAACAACTTCTGTAGGGAGTAGAACCAACTTCAGCCAAAACACCCACAGTGATGCAGATTCCTTGGGTGATGCCACCTGGAGCACCCATCGGCATCAGACTACACAAATGCTCAGGGTTTCAAACAAGTTTTTAGTGCTTGACCCTTAAATAGGAGCAGCAGACCAACCAAATGTGGATCTCCAGCCATCTGAAAAGAGCCTCCAAGACAAAGGTGGGATATCAAAACAAAAGAATCAACTTGAAAGAAATGGTCTGTACAAGGAAAAGAAAAATCTAAATCTCTTAAATATATTCAAAGAATAGGAGAAGATAGTGCATGCATGAGATAACAGGATCGGTTGTGTGTGTGTGTGGGTGTGTGTATTTGGAGACAAAAGGAAATGAAAAACCAATAGAATAGTTGAATGAAATAAGTTGAAAAAATAATACAGGAAGTTGAACAAAAATTAAGATTGAAAGGGGACGCGTGGTCAGAACCACCTTACGAGGTTGAGCATCTCAATGCCAAAGGAGTTTCAGAAAAAACAAGCCGGCAACTTTCATTTTTTAATTATGAAAAATCACCCAGAACTGAATTATGAGTTTCCAGGTTGAAATGCTCAGCAGAAAGCATATGAAGATAGACCTCCAGCAAGCCCTCTGTGGTACAGTTTCAGGAGCACCAGAGAGAGATCCTACAGGCCCTCAGAAGGAAGAGCATCACCTGAGTGCAAAGGTCCAGGGCCAGAAACATCTTCAGGTTATAAATCCGTGCTGAGGAGCTGCACCTCAAAACCCAGTGGAAGGGATTTCCAGCTTAGCATCCCATTCCCAACCAAAGGACCAGTAAAATAAAGGCACTTTTACATGTAAAAATGTCATCCACCATGCTGCCTTCCTCAGGAAGCTGCAGAAAGGCTGAATCCCAGCAAAGCAAAGGGCCAGTCGGGATGAGGAGGACCTTGCCCAGCAAACAGCAAGCCTGATCCGAGACGGGGGGTCCTGGGCAGAATATTTCCGTAGAGGGCAGAGTGTGGGCTGGAGTTGGTGATGCATACAGAGTAATCCAGATTTGCTTTCCTGGAGTCTGGGTGAGGTCTGCTTCCTTTGATGCACACATCAGTATGGAAGAGAATACCCCAGAGTGGGAACTCATTTGAGAAGGAGGGAGGGAGCAGGCAGCCACTGGGGCCTGGTTGTCCAGTATTTACATTGACCTTATCCAGGAAGCAACTTCAATGTTTATGAGCCTGGTAGACACACTTGGGACACTGTACACCTTGTTCAGCTCTCCCGACAAACCTGGGGGAGCAGATGGTGAGGCAGCCTCCAGGGTGATTGATCAGTAGCACACAGCATAGCGCTCAGGTTGAAACAAGTGTGATCTCCAAACCCATGGTGTTTCCACCACCAGCACGTCAACGGTTGGAACTAGAGCTCTTCTGAAAACCCTGATCTGTCAGAAACAAAGCATTGAAGACTTTCAGATGTTCTCAGCCATGGCATTCTTCAAACCAAATTTTACTCCCGATAAATATAGCTGCCATAATCAGAATTCAGGGTAGCAACTAGAATTCCTTCTAAGCTCTCCTCTGGGAAGCCCCCAAGCTGAGCCTCTAAGGGTTCTGGGAACAGGCCAGAGACACTGCAGCCACATGCAGTCCAGGGGGCGCTGGACCTCTTGGAGTTAGAGCAACTCAGGCGCCCTCTGGATCTCAGGTTTCTCAGAGGGGATTCTGAAGATTCCATGTATGGTTTGTAATTAGTGCCTTTGGCTCTCTGCCCGGATACATGAAGAAACAGCCCTGTACAGATAACCAAGTTCATGGTGATGGAGTCCATGAGAAAGGGCCCCCTGGGTAGTGCCTGGGACTTGAGCAGGACCCAAAGATTCTGCTGACTGCAACCAGTCCCTGCACAACCTTCACTCTTCGAGGCTGCTTTTGTTTCAGTTTGTTTGTCTAATAGTCACTGAGCGATCCTCCTGGAGCCAGCTAGGGTCACAGCGACCCCTGGAGCGGGGGAGGGGGTTGTCAGAGAACACGAAGCTGCACAGTTGGTGGGTGTGCCATTCCAGGCCACTCCTGCTCCGTCTCAGGCTGTTAGCAGAGCTCATGCTGTTTTTCTGTCATCTGTAAGGCAGATCACCATTCTAAGTTTTTCCTCCTTCCCTGCTTCTCTGTGATTAGCAATACCTGCTTCTACTACCAAATCATACTGGTGGGATGGCTTCGATTACAAGTAATGGAAACTGCGTCTGTAATAAGGAAAGAAGATGTACTGGAAGAATGTTGGGGGCTCGGAGGGTCACAGGAAGTTGGAGGATTAGGTTAGGAAAGCTGGGAAGAACCGAGGCAGCCTGGCGAGCTAAGACAACGGCAGCGTGACAACCACTTGGTACTTCCAAAGCATTGCTGGTTGCTGCTCCATCAGTTCTGTTGTGTTTGCTCATTCCACACTCGGTGCTTCTCACCAGGTGAGGGCATCTGATGGGCTTCACGTGGGTCTAGGTCTGCACCCTGGTCGGAGCCGAGGAAGGGGATATCAGTGTCTCTGTGTGTGGGCGGGAGGTCTCCAACATGATTCCAGATCACTTTGCCAAAAACAGTGCGTTTAATCAAAGCTTTTTCCAGTAGTCACGTGCAGATGTGAGAGTGGGACCATAAAGAAGGCTGAGCCATGAAGAATTGATGCTTTCAAACTGTGGTGCTGGAGAAGACTCTTCAGAGTCCTTTGGTCTGCAAGGAGATCCAGTCAGTCAATCCTAAAGGAAATCAGTCCTGATTATTCATTGAAAGGACTGTTGCTGAAGCTCCAATACTTTGACCACCTGATGAGAAGAGCTGACTCATTAGAAAAGACCCTGATGCTGGGAAAGATTGAGGGCAGTAGGAGGGGACGACAGAGGATGAGGTGGTTGGATGGCATCACCGACTCAATGGACATGAATTTGAGCAAACTCTGGGAGATAGTGAAGGACAGGGAAGCCTGGTATGCTGCAGTCCAAGGGTTTGCAAAGAGTTGGACACGACAGCCACTGAACAACAAGGACAAATTGGAGATGACAGAGCGTCACATCCCAGGTTACTCGGGACCAGAGAAATAGAATGGGTGGGTTCATAGGCCCCTAGGGGAGAAAAGTGTGAACCGCAACTCTTTCATACTTGTAACGCCGTACATCTATAAATTCTGTGAAAATGTCATATGTTGAGTTCCTGATTTGTTCCTGACAGTGTGAGGTGTTGGGGATGCTTTGATTTCAATTGAGCTGGTTTCTTTGCCTTCAAGTCTTATGGGAAAACCAACAAGCGAACCTAAGATTCTCAGCTACGTCCTTGAAATTCTGAGGCCAGAATTGAAGTGGATTGGTCAGTTGGAAACATGTAACCACCCTTAAATGTGCCTTTTTGGTCCCTGTTCTCTTACTTCCTAACATCTAGAAGAGAGTTTATAAAGAGGAAAGTCTTATTTACTGAGATAGTCAAGGTAAAAAAGATGATGGGCAGTTTTCTTTGTGACAAATGTTGTGTAGGACAGGAAATGAGAGCAGGGAAAGATATGAATTATGTAGGTTCATAGCCAGCTGACATCATCTGGGCTCAAGACCTCTAACATCTGTAGAGCTCACAGACCCTTTTGGGTCCTGTGTGCTTTCGCCACTAAAAAAAAAAAAAGATAGACTCTTCTCAGTGCCTGGCAGGTGCTGACCCTTATCATTCTCCTCACTCATCCACCCAACACTCCTTCGCATTTATGGAGTACCAAGGATGGAAAGTTGGACCTCAAAGAAAGCTGAGTGCCAAAGAATTGATGCTTTTGAACTGTGGTGTTGAAGAAGACTCTTGAGAGTCCCTTGGACTGCAAGGAGATCCAACCAGTCCATCCTAAAGGAGATCAGTCCTTGGTGTTCAATTGGAAGGATTGATGTTGAAGCTGAAACTCCAATACTTTGGCCACCTGATGCGAAGAGCTGACTCATTTGAAAAGACCCTGATGCTGGGAAAGATTGAGGGCAGGAGGAGAAGGGGACAACAGAGGATGAGATGGCTGGATGGCATCACCGACTCAATGAACATGAGTTTAGGTAGAATACTCCAGGAGTTGGTGATGAACAGGGAGGCTTGGCGTGCTACGGTTCATGGGGTTGCAAAGAGTCAGATACAACTGAGCAACTGAACTGAACTGAACTGAAGGATAGAAAGACAGATGCTGGCCCTGGGCAGTACCGAGGTAGAATCTCCCAAGATGGTTCCCTTGATTCCTTCCCTCCTCTTTTATCAGCCTACCACATCTCCAAGAGGCTGGGTGGCCCAGAGACTTGCTTTGACCAATGAAATGAAACAGATGTGCCCATAAGATGTGGCAGTCCCCACCCGTAAGGGGCCTGGCTATTTCTTCTTTCACCTGGAAGTGGTCTGGCTGTCCCAAGGCCACCATCTGTGAAGAAGTCCCGGCTAGCCACGTGGAGCATTCATGCAAGGGAGCGCTAGGGCCCCAGACAAGGGAGGTCTTCCCAGACCTTCTAGCTCTGCCCAGCCACTAATGGAACGCAGACAAGTGGACGACGTGCAGAGCAGACCTGTCTGGCTGAGCCCAGTCAGCCCCCAAAGGCAGCAAGCAGTAGTGGTCTGGAGCTGCTGCTGGGGAGGCCCAACACGTGGTGACAGGTTGAAGGAAGCGGCATCACATCAGGTCCACCTGCAGGACACTCCCCACTTGGCTGAGTCGAGGCTTCCGGGTGGGATGGGAGGTGGTGGTTTTGGAGACCTCACAGTTGGCCTGCAGGTGGACACAGGTGTGAGGGAGTGGGAAGGAGTCCTGATGCAACAGAAAAAGTGCACCAGAGACCCCACATGCCACTCATTTGCCCTTCCAGATAGGTTGTTACGGTCTCCAGGATGACTCCTCATTTCTAGGCACCTTGTGTCCTCCCAGGCCAGCCCCCTGGGATCAGTCACTATCTGCACATAGAAATGGGGGACATGTAGAACTTGAGGTGCATGGAGGTGTTGGACATGGATGGGGAAGTGCCCCCAGGTTACCTCCTTTGGAACTCTGCCTGAGAACCGGCTCTCAGAACATTTTACCTTATTTTGCTTAGGAGTATTTTAAATTAATTTTTTCTTTTTATAACATATAGATTGTGAAGAATTATGGGCTTTGAGAATTTATTAAAGGCATGATTTAAAATGAGCTACGAGAAATCATAGGCATCCATAGGGTCTTAGCCTGAGATACATTGTGTGATCATTCATTCAGTCGTATCCGACTCTTTGTGACCCCATGGACTGTAGCCCCCCAGGCTCCTCTGTCCATGGGATTTCCGAGGCAAGAACACTGGAGTAGGTTGCCCTTTCCTTCTCCAATGGAATCTTTTAGTTTTTTGATCTAGTATCTGTTAATGACCTTCAGGGCAATGCGTCAGTCTCTGAGAGAATTCAAAGAAGAACACACAGTTCTTTCCAAGATGTTCTCTGCTTGATGGATGCATTCTGGGGCCTTGGTATGTTTTGGCATCATAGAGGTTGTTTAAACCTTTCCCTAGAAGGACTGCACCACCTGGTAAAAGAATTCATTTTATCCCTTGGATAAAAAAAAAAAAAAAAAGCCCTGATTGAGTGATTGATTGATCTGTCCCCACCCAAGCCCTCTTGGTCCTTTTTTTTTTTTTTTCCATTTGTTTTTATTAGTTGGAAGCTAATTACTTTACAATATTGTAGTGGTTTTTGCCATACATTGCCATGAATCAGCCATGGATTTACATGTGTTCCTCTTGGTCCTTTTAGACCTCAACTCCACCCAGCCCTGCGTGCTGCTATGTCTAGATCTAACTTTTGACATATAATTCACCCAGCTTGAACCTGGTTGGTGCTTGGTGGACGGCAGACTTTGTGCTGGACCTGAGCCAGGTGATTCCACAGCATCATATCACTCACTCTCCCCAAGATGATGTGAACTTGAACCATAAATCCATGAGCTAACCCAATGACCCAGCCCTCTTCCATCGCACAGAAACCTTTCAAATCCCTGGCTCCACTGAACATGTGCCTTTTTGTTGATGTTGTTCCTGTTAAATAAGTTTTAAAAATAACAAGGGTCATACACTTAAAAATTCTTGTAAAGAACAAACTGGATCCAGTTAATAAACTCTAGAAACTTAGGGACAAACAGCTGTAGAGAGAAGCAAAAAAGTGTAGATAACCAGGGTATGTAAGGATAACCGGATAACTAAGTGTACGTAAGGCTCAGCTCGAGTGTTAGCAGTGTTTCCTGCTCGTTGAAAGAGACAGTGAAAATGGTACATCTCTGAAATCTCCAACACCAGCTATTTAGAATTCCTACCCTTTCTTCCTTCACTCTTTTTTTTTTTAAATTAATTAATTTATTTTAATTGGAGGCTAATTACTTTACAATATTGTGGTGGTTTTTTGCCATATATTGACCTGAATCAGCCTTGGGTGTACATGTGTTCCCCATCCTGAAACCCCCCTCCCACCTCCCTCCCCATCCCATCTCTCAGGGTCATCCCAATGCACCGGCCCTGATGAAGGCGTCTAAATTCATGACCTGAAGAAATTCACAAGAAGGAGCACTCTGAGAGCCCCCGCCGCAGGTGAACTGGTTGCTCTGCCCACATTCCACCTCCCCTCCCAGCTACGCTGGCCGTGCGATGGGGCGGCTGACACCTGGTTTACAGTCCCGCCCCTGTACTTGCCCCCATCCCGACTCTGTGCAGACTGCATGAGCAAATGGGCAAGTCACTTCTCTAGGTCTCAGTTTTCCCATCTGTAAAATGAAGAGCTGGGACAAGGCCCATGATTTCATAAACAAACATAAACATCAAAGAAGGAAAGAAAACAACAGAGGGACAGCATGTGCAGCAGACACACACGTGCTTCTCACGTGGAAACGCTACCAGAAATTCTCCAAAGCCACCGTCTGACTCGGCAGCAGGCAAGGCTTTTTTCCTCCTTTCAGAGAGAAAAGCTGACCTCAGTCATGTGGGACTCTGCATTCCTGATCTCCTTTTCTTCTTTGTGGTACATTTCTTATCAGTGATTCTTACAGTGCAATCGTTTTTTTATATATATATTGAAAATAGACATTTTATATTGTTTGAACAAGGAACAATTTCAAAATACAAATCTTGTAATATGCAGATATAAAAGACAAGGATATAAATATAAATGCACATCTATAGAAAAACGTCAGCAAGTTAAGTTTTCTTCTTTCTGAATCCTTAAATCTAGAGGATCCACGAGGCACAGTCTCTCCCTGCTCCTTTTCCATGCACGCAGAGCACCTGGCCGAGAGAAGGTTTTACAAGCTGAAACGCTGGTGTCATCCTTGTTAACACCTCCCAATCCGGGAGGAGTCTTGTAGTTCACGTGGAGCCTCGGGTGTGTTTCTTTTCTTTGTGACCTGCAGATTAGGATGAGGAATGGGATTGAATCCCGTGGACAAGCTGTCCTGAATAAATGTCACGATGAAATAAAAGCCCTGATAGGAAACCCTGAGGGCTTCACTCCCTCCCAGGTAACCATTGTCGGCTGGGACTTTGAGAACTGGGCCTTACGCCCAGAGCGGACAGGCAAGGCAGGCAGACAGCGGGCATCTGTCCTGAGCCCAGAGAACCCACTGGTAAGGGTGGTGCTTGAGCTGGGCAGTCGGTAAAATGATGCATGGATGTTTCCTCACCCTCGGGGGCTATCCCCTGGGGCCAACGCCCCAAGTCTTCCCTAGGTCCTCTCTGGCTGGAGAAGAGCTGGGCCTTCACTGAGGCCTCTGCTGGCCTCGGCGTCCCCGGAGCCTCCTAGGCCATGCAGGTGGATTTCCGTGTCCTCCCCTCTGGCATCTGCCCCCGTGGTCATCGGCACACTCTCCATGCTCTCCATCTCAACACCGGGTGGCTGGTGGGCTTGCCTAGAAAGCAGAATAATTGCCAAAGGAGAGATTGTGTCAACAAAGAGTTCCTTTCGGACACTCTGATGGAGAGCACCTAGACTACTTCCACTCACAGGTGGTCTTTAGATCTTATTTTGGCTTTCACCCCTTTGTCCACCAAGTTTTACCAGCACTGTGGGGGCAGCTCCCCCCACCTTGCCAACCCCCTGCCGAAAGGCAGTGGTTCCAGTGTCAGGTGCCATGGGAGGAGTGAGTGATGAGGAGCCTGGCCAAGCCAGCACTGACTGTCCTGATAAAACTAATGTAATGGTTATAAAACTCACTGTCATGTCCGACTCTCTGCGACCCCATGGGCTATAGCCTACAGGGCTCCGCTGTCCATTGGATTTTCCAGGCAAGGGTACTGGAGTGGGTTGCCATTTCCTTCTCCAGGGGGTCTTCCTGACCCAGGGATTGAACTGAGGTCTCCCGCGTTGTACGCAGAGACTTTACCATCTGAGCCACCAGGGAAGCCCTGACATTTATTTAGTAAGTGTTAAATACATAATCAGTTTAATTAGTTCTTGAGAAGCCAGGAGTAGGGGATGCAGAGAATCTTAATCCCACGCCTCCCCACCTGTCACTGGGTGAGTGTTTAGGTGCTGAGAATTCGGACCTGTGGATTACACAGTCTGCCTCCTGAGAAGAAGCAATTTTCAGGACACTGTAGAGTCAACACCTGAGCTCCTTGGAGTGAGGCCTAAACTATAAATCAGAACTCTAGGCCAGTTTATAAAAACAATTTTCTAAAACCCAATTTGTTGAATCACTAATCTACCTAATAACCCATTTGCAAATTAATCAGCTTACGGAAAGAATCAGCTCACCACACGGCCAAGTAGCAATGTTTATATCATGTTTACCAGTTCTTAAAGATACATTCATGAGTACTACCATAAATACAGTCAGTATTTTGATATATTCCTTTTAGGAGCATATTTATTGGCCATACTTATCAAATTTACAAATTCTTTTTAAGAACATATTTTTAATGTCTTCTTTAAAAAGATTGTGTATTTATTCTTTTTTAATATCGTCAATGAATATATTCTAATTACATCTCCTAAGAATAATTCTAAATGCATTTTATGTAGAAATTATTTAACTGTAATGGTATTCTTAAAATCCTTTTAAAAGTAATTTTCTATTTCGCAAATATTTTAGCATTTAGGGGGATTTTTTGATGAATTTTTAAGTAAAATATCAGCCTTCTTTTCTTGATTTCTAGACTATGAAGTTTACGGCATTTCTTTTTGGTTAGGGTGATATTAATAACTTTTGAAGATGTGTGTGAATATTTTGATGGCTGTTTTCCATTTTGGCTTTGCAGTGCCATTTCATGGAATATTCATTTTGTCAAAGTTAGGCTCGAAGAATGGTATAATCTTTATATTGATATAATATTTAGGAAGAAATTTTTGTGACTAGTGATTAAAAGTTTAGTTTCAACACACCTGATATGTCTGGAACAGCCATATCACTATGGAATGGTAAAATACTGGCTACCAGCTGATGGAAGTACAGAGTCAAGGCTAATATGCTATTTGAGGCTTTTATGAAGGAATGGTAAAAATGCCTAAAGATTAGAAAAATAAAAGCTGAAATTTCAGCAAGTGGCAGAAACAGTCTTGCCAGCAATGCTGAAATATAGAATTTCTAGTATTAGAAATGCCAAGGCCAACACATATGAGCCTATTTATGGGGACGTGTGTCCGTATTTAACAAGTACATTCAAGAAGAACAATCAGTAAATATATCATACAAGTTGCACGTCCATCAGATCGGTTACTTGGCACATTCTTTCCTTCTGAATTGGCTTTTGGTGAATTGGCCCCATGCCGTCCACTGATTTCTGGCTGCCCGGATTCTGACCAGTGACCTGCAGGCTGCCTTTGGACAGTGAAGGGAATAGGCCTGACTCAGTGACCACTTGGCCTGGACACTCCTTTTGCCCAGTACAGAGTGGGTGGGAGCACCCACACCTCCAGCCAGGACAGGGTCTTCCTTGGCAAGGGCAGACCTGGGTCATCAGATGCAGCCCTGCTCTTGGGGGAGGAAGCATCCTGTCCAGCGTGGGTCTCCTGTGCTACTCACCTTGACCTCAGGCGGCAACGTACCAGAAGAAACAGCAGGCACGCTACAAAGAGCACGGTGACAGGTATGGCGACGGCTGCTGGAAAGAAAGCAGAATGAGCTGGCATCCTGCTCAAAGTCCCAGTGTTTCCGAGCCTGAAAATCCTGTACAGTTTACGCTTCTGCAGAGAGATCCAGATGTCTTCCCAACCAGCTCACAGTTACTAACAGATCCTGAGATCCACGCTGTTCTGTCTGTTCTACATCAGGGCAGAGAGGACCCTCCTTTCCCGCCAACACAGCCACAGTGGTGGTTTGGGAGTTGTTAGGGAGGGTGGGACCTTCATGTGGAAGCAAGAGGGCTGGGCCCAGGGGCAGGTGAAACAGTACTATTTTTAAAACACTTGTATCAATCAGAAGCTCCCAGCAGATTTGGCCAGTTTGCCTTAATATTGTGAAATCTCCCTGCAAAAATCACCAATGTGCCCTGCGTCTAAGATGACAACCTGGGGCTTCCCTGGTGACTCAGAGGTAAAGAATTCACTTGCTAATGCAGGAGACATGGGTTTGATCCTTGGTCTGGGAACATCCCACTTGCTGCAGAGCACCTGAGCCCAAGTACCACAACTACTGAGTCTGTGCTCTAGAGGCCGTCACGACTACTGAAGCCCTCAGGCCCTAGAGCCCATGCTCCATGAGGGGGAAAGCCACTGCAACGAGAAGCCAGAGCACTGCAACTAGAGAAAGGTCCACACAGTAATGAAGATACATCACAGCCAAAAATAAACTAAATTTAAAAAATTTTAAGATGACAACCTGAACAACTGCGGACCCAGGAGTCTCACTGTGGCCCAGGAGGCATATTGAGGCATGTTGAGCTTTTCAGACCTGCGCCTAGACACAGTCACACTCGTGTGTGCAAGGACTTGGCCTTAAACTAGAACTGTCCTCAAAAACAGCTAGAGATAAGATGAGGAAACATACCCAGATTTCTGCAGGATAGGAGAGGAAACGGGCAACATGTAACGGAAACTGGAGAGAAGACCATTCCTTTTGACTCTAATTTCACTTCTAGAAATGTATTCTAAGAAAATGGAAATGCATACACAGGAGTAGTCACTAAAGCACTGTTTAAAATAAATTTTAAAAGGTTAATCTAAATCTCTTATCAGTAGACAGTTAAATGAAATGTGGCATACCCGTACAATGGACTATTATTCAGCTTTTCAAAACTTTGAAATCTACATTTGTTAACACAGAAAGATGTCTACAAAGTCTTAAGTGAAAAATCTGGTTGAGATAAAAATGAATAAAACAATTTCCAGTAAGCCATGTGTGTGTCCATATACACAAAATAGTCTTGACGAATATATGCCAAGTATTAAGTAATTCTCTGGGCTTGTAGATAACTTTATTTTCTTTTTTAAAAAGTTTGCTTTCCCCCCCCACCCCGATCTTTTTGCAATGACGCTCTAATCAGAAGAGACACTAAATTTACAAAAACAAGACTACTTTTATTTACCTAAGTAAATAAAACTTAGAAAAACTTAGAAAAGCTATTCCAAAAGAGGTAAGAGAAAACATGAGAAATTAGTGAACGTTGCTCTTGAGTTTCTTTTTTTTTTTTTTTTTATTCTACAAAAGGTCATACTTTTTTATTTGTGTTATTAAACTGTAATTTGAGTTTCTAGATTTAACATTAATCATCATTATGACTAAAAGACAAATTTCTTAGCAGAGATGTTGTACCCTCCAGGAAACTATTCCTTCACATTGACTAATCAGGTTGGCATGCATTTACTGTTCACGGAGAGATTTATTGGAAAAGGCGAGCTGATGTTAACTCTAGTTCCACTTTCACAACGCTGCTTCCTGTTTCTTACTGAGAATAGAAGCTGCGACTCAGACTCAAGTGCAAAGAGCGGTCCTGAGCCAATGATATAACAAAGCAATCTAAATTCAGCCCCTGGAACTCAGACACTTGGTACCTTCCCCAGTTACTTCCAGGCAAATGTAGGAAAGAAATTGAAACAAGAATCACCAAATTTAGTGAAGAAATTGAAACCAGAATCGCCAAAAGAATGGATTAATGCATTGACTGCCATGGTTTCCACCCTTTTGTGTTTCCTAGCAGGGTGCATGGGTTGGAGAAAAAGGAAGAGAGATTTGATGAGACAGAGAAGGGAGGAGGATTAGCTTGAGAGAGGAAGGAGAAGAAAGATTGTTGCACAGGAGACCAGAAGGGCCAGGAGCCCCTGCCTTGCCTTCAGCCTATGGTGATGTTGGGTCTACAGTGGAGAAGACAGCCGAGGTGGCTGGTGGACTGTGTTCCATGTGGGTGAAGGAGTCCTCTGTAACCACAGTGAGGTACCTCATGCCAGTCAGAATGGCCACCATCAACAAGTCTACAGGTAATACTAATTTGAAAAGATATGTGCACCCCAGTGTTCATAGCAGCACCATCTTCCAAGTCAAGACATGGAAACGACCCATTGTCCATGAAGAGATGAATGGATAAAGAGGTGGTGTTTACGTACAATGTAATATTGCTCAGCCATTAAAAAGAATGAAATTCTATCATTTGCAGCAGTGTGGATGGGCCTACAGTATATTATGCTCAGTGAAATAGGTCAGAGAAAGAGAAATACTGTATGATATCACTTATATGTGGAATCTAACAAACAATACAAATGAATGTATATGTAAAACAGGAACAGACACAGAGAAAACAAACTTGTGGTTACTTAAGACGGAAGGGAGAGGGGCAAATTAGAGACAGGGGATTAGCAGATATAAACCACCATACATAAAATAGATGAGCAATAAGGGTATACTGTACAGCAGAAGGACTTACAATTATCTTGTAATAGCATGAATGGAGTATAATCTGCAAAAATACTGCACATCTGAAACTAACGTGATGTTGTAAATCAACTATACTTCAGTTTTTTAAAAGTGTTATCTGTGCAGATCCAGGAAATCATCATTTCTTGACAGTCCCTGCAAATTAGCTGTCAGAGGGTAGGGTATCTGACATGCTGTGTGCCTGCATTCGCTGAAGGCAGTTCTGAAATGAGAACGTCAACTCCTTATTCCCTGGCAATGGTTTCTCTTTTGTGTCTTCCTGTACTGAGCACATAGGAAATGCTGGGTTCAGAGTGGGTAATCAATAAATACTTAATTGATGGAATTAAACCATTAATCTTCTGCAAGCTAAAGAACTGGAAAAGGTCAGTTTTCATTCCAATCCCAAAGAAGGGCAATGCCAAAGAATGTTCAAACTACTGCACAATTGCATTCATTTCACATGCTAGCAAGGTAATGCTCAAAATCTTGCAAGCTGGGTTTCAGCAGTACATGAACCGAGAACTTCTAGATGTACAAGTTGGATTTAGAAAAGGCAGAGGAACCAGAGATCTGATTGCCAGCATCCATTGGATCATAGAAAAAGCAAGAGAATTTCAGAACAACATCTACTTCTGCTTTATTGACTACGCCAAAGCCTTTGACCATGTGGATCACAACAAACTGTGAAAAATTCTTAAAGAGATGGAAATACTGGACCACCTTACCTGTCTCCTGAGAAACCTATATGCAGGTCCAGAAGCAACAGTTAGAACCAGACATGGAACAACAGACTGGTTCCAAATAGGAAAAGGAGCACATCAAGGCTGTATACTGTCACCCTGCTTATTTAACTTATACGCTAAGTACATCATGCAAAATGCTAGGCTGGATGAAGCACAAGCTGGAATCAAGATTGCCAGGAGAAATATCAATAACCTCAGATATGCAGATAGCACCACCCTTATGGCAGAAAGTAAAGAGGAACTAAAGAACCTCTTGATGACGGTGAAAGAGGAAAGTGAAAAAGCTTGCTTAAAACTCACCATTCCAAAAACTAAGATCATGGCATCTGGTCCCATAACTTCGTGGCAAATAGATGGGGAAAAAATGGAAACAGTGACAGGCATTATTTTCTTGGGCCTGACAATTACTGTGGATGGTGACTGCAGCTATGAAATTAAAAAGTGTTGCTCCTTGGAAGAAAAGCTATGACCAACCTAGACAGCATATTGAAAAGCAGAGATATCACTTTGCTGACAAAGTCTTTCTAGTCAAAGCTATGGTTTTTCCAGTAGTCATGTGTGGATGTGAGAACTGGACCATAAAAAAAGCTGAGTGCTGAAGAACTGATGCTTTTGAACTGTGGTGTTGGAGAAGACTCTTCAGAGTCCTTTGGATTGCAAGGAGATCAAACCAGTCAATCCTAAAGGAAATCAACCCTGAATATTCATTGGAAGAATTGATGTTGAAGCTGAAGCTCCAGTACTTTGGCCACCTAATGAGAAGAGTCAACTCATTGGAAAAGACACTGATATTGGGAAAGGTTGAAGGTTGGAGGAGAAGGGGATGACAGAGGATGAGATGGTTGGATAGTGTCACCGATTCAATGGACATGAATTTGAGCAATCTCTAAGAGATAGTGAAGGACAAGGAAGCTTGGCATGCTGCAGTCCATGGGGTCACAAGGAGTTGGACACAACTGAGCGACTGAACTGAACTGCAGCTGAAGGACATGTAAAGTGCCATTTGCTTTTTAATGAGAAATCTGCATGTTGTTGCAGCTTAGGACCACGTCTGGCACAAGATAGGAGCTCAATTTGTATCGTTTGAACAGACAAATGATATGATATAGATAGCTCCCTTTAAAGGCTGAGCATGTAAACTACGGCAGATGTACTTCTGTTCTGAAAGATGAAGGTATAATACAGTCTGAAAGATGAACCCTTCCCCTCGGGTGTACTAAATGGACATGGCAGTGTAAATGCTGTCATAGCTGACATTCTATCCTTTTATTTCACAACCAGGAATCTTCAAAAATAGCCTAGGTAAGGAGCAGAGACAGACATTGGAATAACTGAATAAGGTTATTGATTAAAAAAAAAAAAAAAGGCTGCCAAGTGAGTGCATAGATATAGAAGACAGAGAAATGAGGACCATTTCCCTCAATATATATCATAATGTTAGAGCCCTCAAACTCCAATGAGTATCTTCTCACTCACTTATGCAACATCTACTATTTACCATTTTGCTGCACTAAAAGAGCTACTTTTTAAAAGTTGTGAAAGAGACTTCCCTGGCAGTCCAGGGGTTAAGACTTCCCCTTCCAGTACAAGGGGTGCAGGTTCAATCACTGGTTGGGGGGCTAAGACCCCACATACCTGGGGGCCAAAAACCCAAAACATAAAACAGAAGCAATATTGTAACAAATTCAATAAAGACTTTAAAAATGGTCCACATCAAAAAAAAAAAATCTTTAAATACATAAAAGTCATGATAATCACTTACATAATTTATTTTAGAACTGATATTGGTAATACCAGTGAACTGATTAAAACATTACATTAATATCTGCTGAGCAACTGCTATGGTAAAGCATTATTTATATCATCTTCCAAAGACGATCAATCAGTGGCTTATCCCTGCAGAAATTGGAGCCCCTACCAATGCCCGAGGTGTCATGAGTGCCTCTGCTTCTTGTACCCAACGGGACACACTCCTAGCTCCCAGATGGCTGGAATTGTGTGTAACAGACATACTTTAGAGAAACTATCCATCACTAAGTGTTTCTAGACCACCCTAGCAGGGTTTTAGTTTTAACTCCTATCTCCTTAGCTGATAAAACTTAAATGGGTCTTATTTTCATGTCTTTGCTGATTTGGCCTGTCTTATAGTTAGTGTTAACATGTTTACACTAAGCAGTCTGGAAGAAAAAAATCTTATTCATGCCACAGAAAAGATTTAAAGTTTTTTAAATCTCTGTATTTCCACAGTTCCTTGCACAGAACTATCTTTATCTATTGTAGGTGTTCAGTTCATGTTTATTATCTGGCATTTTAGAATAAAGGAGAGAATTTTTGATATTTTAATCCAGTTCAGTTCAGTCGCTCAGTCATGTTTGACTCTTTGCAACCCCAGGAACCACAGCACGCCAGGCCTCCCTGTCCATCACCAACTGCCGGAGTCTACCCAAACCCATGACCATCGAGTCGGTGATGCCATCCAACCATCTCATCCTCTGTTGTCCCTTTCTCCTCCTGCCCTCAATCTTTCCCAGCATCAGGGTCTTTTCAAATGAGTCAGCTTTTCGCATCAGGTGGCCAAAATATTGGAGTTTCAGCTTCAGCATCAGTCCTTCCAATGAACACCCAGGACTGATCTTTAGAATGGACTGGTTGGATCTCCTTGCAGTCCAAGGGACTCTCAAGAGTCTTCTCCAACACAACAGTTCAAAAGCATCAATTCTTCGGCACTCAGCTTTCTTTATAGTCCAACTCTCACATCCATACATGACCACTAGAAAAACCATAGCCTTGACTAGACGGACCTTTGTTGACAAAGCAATGTTTCTGCTTTTTAATATGCTGTCTAGGTTGGTCATAACTTTCCTTCCAAGGAGTGTCTTTTAATCTAGTGAAAAGTCATAAACTGGAAAAAAGTACAGATTAGCTCTCATAATAAAATAGTTTGCAAATCCACATTGGAAAAAAATGGCCCTGAAATTTTATAGGATTTTTTCTTTCAGATATACTTGTACATGGGCTTCCCAGGTGGCTCAGTGGTAAAGAATCCACCTGCCAATGCAGGAGATACAAGAGACTGGGGGTTCAATCTCTGGGTTGGGAAGATCCTGTGGAGGAGGAAATGGCAACCCAGTCCAGTATTCTTGCCTGGGAAATCTCATGGACAGAGGAGCCTGGTGGGCTACTGTCCATGGGGTCACAAAAGTCAGACATGGCCTAGTGACTAAACCAGCACCACCACCATACTTGCACATATGCAAAGTGATACAAGGTTTTCCAATTAGTCCTCCTTTGTTATGTAGCCCAAGAATCTAAGGAACCCCAAGGCCCAGTAGGGGTTTTGGCTAGATAAATTGTGTCAAACCCATATAATAGAATATCCTGAGCTGTTGGAAAGAATGAGGTGGTTTCATCTATTGATATGAAAAAATTTCCAAGATATACCATTAGGTGAAGACAAGGTGCAGAATAGTGAAAATAGTATGCTTAACTGTATCATGTATCTTCTACATGCTATTTATAGATTGACTCTCTCTGAAGGATACCCTGAAATCTGGTAGCAGGAGTTCCTGCCTGCCTGCAAGGGGACTTTCAGTCAGAGATGGGCTTTTTACCTACAGCCTTTTGTAACTTTTAATTGTTAAGCCCTGGGAGAATATTAACAGTTCAAGAAAATGACTTAAAAAATGTAAAAGTCTGTAGAAAAATTAATGTAATACATGACACAAGGAGAAAAATTTGGTCAGCTCTCTTATTTATTGGCCACCTCTTAAATGATAAACATACTTTTGTTTCAACATCATTGTCATTAAATGCCACAGTTTTTCCATGAAAACACTCTCCAGAGAGCCTTTTAAAAATATCTTGCATTGGCATATGTTTCCATCGTTCTTAAAACCATTCTAATCAATTAAATGCAGAAACGACCAAAGCCACTTGGTTTTTTCCCAGAATACACTTGATGCAGATAAAATATGACTACAAAAACTTGAATCATTCTCTAGCTGGGAAATGTGTGAATAGAAATTAGAAATTAATTTTTGCCTGCATTGAAATTATAGTGTTTTTTTTTCCTCATTGAAAACTTGCATTTCTCCTTGCTTCTGTTTCCTTGCATTTCTCCCTGCTTCTGTTTCCTCCCCTCTCCTTTTTCCTATCTCTCTTCCCTTACTCTTTTTCTTTCATTCTTGCAAGCACTTTTCCATTTTCCTCCTTATACTCTCTAGGACTTTCTCTCTCTCCCAGCCTTAAAGTCATGTGTCTTCTGTAAAGATGCCTTTTATACCAAGAACACGAACTTCTTGCTGTTGAGTATATAGTGCTAACTCCCTGTGAAAGATAAATGCGTCTCATGGCAGAAAATCATTTAATGATGTTATTTGGTTTTCCAGTGGGTCCTGAGTGACAGTCTAGCCCCCACTTAGTAGGCCTGAACAGCTGCACGAGGGGGCCCTGGGATGCACCAACCCTGGCTTCTGTACCAATCGCCTGACAGTGAGAACCCACCAACATTAAGATAAATAGCCAACCTAGAATTCTGCACACACTGTAAACAGCGCAGTCATGTAACCCATCTACACGGAGACCCTTCTGAGAGTGAAAGGGGCAGCTGTTGGTGACCACGCTGGACGAGCAGGCATAGTCAGGACCGACCAGCACCTCGGCACTGAGACCCCCTGAACACAGACACCACCACTTGATGCAGATAAAATATAATTACAAAGGACCAAGGAGAATACTCACCGGTCACAACTCTGGGATTGTACTGATATGCACCTGCAGGGAAGAGAGTACAGCTCAGTTATTGCCACGGTCCTGAAGGCACTAATTTCTCTAAGCAGGAGAACTCCTGGACGGTTTGGCGCTCATCTTAATGCCCTGAGAGATTCACAACCGGCAAAATCAGACTCACTTTAGCACCGAACCAGGATCATTTGTTTCCATGCTGAGCCATGCTTAGGAATCAGAGGCGCATTTACAGAACATGCAGATTACCCAGCGAGCGTGCCCCCATCCCTCGCACCGTGATTCCAGACGGCAGAAAGCTTCCTCCTCCCGTGTCAGGAGGAGGCAGATCTTAGTCAGATTCGCAGCAAAGGCTTTGCCATGCAGCTTAATATGGGGGGAGACAGTTCTCTTCCGGCTGAAGCAGGGTGGAGCATAGAACACAGGCTGGAGGGAGAAGGCTGTGGCAGAGAGCAGGAGGCAGAGGGTCACACAGTCGTCCCGATTTTGGATTGAATGGTGTGATGGGATCGGCCTACTCTGGATCTGCGTCCGCGTCTCAGAAGCAGCCCCCGGGAGCTGCTCTCTCCTCCAGCAGGCAAAGCCAGCACTAACCGGGCGTGTCCTGCAAGGCCGGGTGTGTGTGTTCCGGAGCCTTGGCTGCTGTCTGAGCTGGGACGTAGGTGGTCTCCTTACTGACTACCCCTGTGGTTCCCACAGGAGAAGCTGTGGATGGCAACCTGGAGCCTGGTCCAGTAGCTGGCCTTGTGGCCACTTTGGTGTCTGACTTGGAAGTAAGATCTGGCTCTGCAGGGGAGTGCAAGACATGGACAATGAAAACATTGAGAACAGTGTCTTTTCTCAGCTGCAGAAGAGAATGGACCAACACCTTCTCCCGTGAGCCCACCCCGGCCAGTCCTCTCCCAGAAAACTCCTCCACAGCTCTGGGGGAAGAGCCCTTGAGTGGGTGACATCTTCGTCCGTTCTGAATGGCCAAGAGGCTTTTATGGACACTAGCGGATTTATGACTATTTATCATGGGCCACATAAGCTAACGATCTCAAAGATCTGAGTAGAATCAGGTACTGGAGAAGTGGTTACCAGGAGATCCAGCTCAGACAAACAAGTGGAACTGAGGATTTCCCTGGTTGTCCATAGGATAAGTATCCACCTGCCAATGCAGCGAAGAGGTGGTTCGACCCCTAGTCTGGGAAGATCCCTCATGCTGTGGAGCAACGAAGCCAGTGTACCACAACTGCTGAGGCTGTGCTCCAGAGCCCACCAGCCTCAACTACTGAACCCACGCTCTGCAATAAGAGAAGCCACGGCAGTGAGAAGCCTGAGCACCGCAACTAGAGAGAGCCCTCGCACAGCGACAAAAAACCAGTGCAACCAAAAAATAAATGAACAAAAATAATTAAGAAGAGTGGAACGGTAGTTGCCAAAGACATCAGGATGCTAATTTTGGTTTACTTTTTTCATACTGGCACAAAACTTTTGAAATAAGGGGAACCTGGGATTCAGCCCACCTGACCTTTAGAAAGTGGACCTGAGAGATGTGTCTTGGCTCAGCGCCCATCTCTGGGAGGAGGCTGAGCCACCTGCCATGTGTTGAGGTCCTTGACCTCCCATCCCTCACTGGCCAGCAGCTGCCACAACCCGTAGGGTGCAGTAGCACAACCCTGCTGTTCTGTTTCCGTGGTGAGTGGGTCTTCCAGTGTGATAATACAGTCCTGATGAGCCCAGCCCTGGAGCAGAAGCTGTGATCACACATCCTGGGCTATCCGGCCCCCTGTTAGAGCCTCTGCCCCACGCTCTCCCAGGCCCGTGCGCCAGAGGAGTCATCATGCCCTTTCACCCTCTGTCAGCACCTCGTAGGGCCCAGGCGCTCTGCAGACCATGCTCCCCCTGACCCGGGGCAGGCCCATGAGATGCCCCTGGCCCCAGCACCCACCCTGGAGGTTACGCTCACACTGGAGATTTCCCTGCGCGGCTGAAATCTGCCAAATGCTTGGGGCACGAAAGCCAGGCTGAGGGAGGTCCCTCGAGCCAGCTGTGACTTGGGTCAAAGAGGTTGTGGGAACCCCAGCCTCTTCCTTCCATTTGTCATCAGCTCAGTAACTGGGAGGAAACCCTTACTCCACCCCGCCACCTTCCCTTCAGCGATGGTTCTCAGCCGTGTCCCCCTGAGGGTCCCAGGAGAGCTTCTGGAACTCCAGTAACTAGGCGCTCCCCAGACCACCCAGAGTTCCAGAAGATACAGTGAGCATCCTCACTTAAGAACTGGATCTCGAGGGAGGCGGCCCGAGAAACGCTGTCAACCACCGTGGGATGGCTGCGCCTAGAGGGAAAGGAGGAGACGGGGCCAGGAGAAGCCTGGCCCTGAGGCTTCCCTGATGGCTCAGTGGTAAAGAAGCCACCTGCCGACGCAGGAGACGCAGGTTTGATCCCCAGCCCAGGAAGCTCCCACATGCTGCAGGGCAACTAAACCGAGATGCCACAACTAGTGAGTCAGCGCGCTAGAGCCCTGGAGCCACAACTCCTGATCCACGAGCTGCAACTTCTGAAGCCTGGGTGCCTGGAGCCTGTGCTGCCGCAGCAAGAGAAGCCACAGCAATGAGAAACCCATGCACCACAACTCGAGCATAGCCCTTGCTCGCCGCAGCTAGAGAAAAGCCTAAGCATCAACAAAGACCCAGCACAGCCAAAATAAATGAAAAATAAATAAAAACCTCACACTGGGTAACGGGCCACAGAGAATCAGGGGTCAAGAGAGGGTGTCAGAAGACACAGGGCAAGTCTTCCCAGGATATTTTGCATCCAAGAGCTCAGATTTTCTTAACAGAGCGGAGGAAACCAAGGTAGAGTTTGCCTAAGACTCGGTCAAAATGCAGAACCCTGGCAGCTTTGTGCAAGTGTCTGTACCAAAACAACCATGGGTAGGGTTGTTGGGAGATGGTATGCCTCGGTCTCTCCCAGTTCTGCACATCTTGCCAGCGGAGGCGCCATCTTTTCCAGGATGCTTAGATGGCCTTGGCAGGTGGAGACAGTACCTCCCCCTGGAGCACAGGGCAGATGTGTTCACACCAACAGTAAAACAACAGGCTTCTGCTCAGGCTCCCTCCTCTCCAGGGATGTCCGCCACCCACACAGGCACCCGCTTAGGCCTGTTTAAGGCACGTGGGGACGAGGGACTTGATGAAATCTGCCAGTGGCCCTGCTGCCTGCAGTACCAAGTAAGAGAGTCCTCCGTCTCCGATCCAGGAGGGTCGGGTTTTCTGCCAGTGCCCATGAGGCCCAGGAAGGCTGATATGCAAGGTGGGCAGGACCTCAGCCCCCTGTTCCCCACCCCCCTCATTCTTGAAGCTATGCATCTGAAACGAGGTGTGATCCGGCCTAGTAAGAGTGGATTTTAAACCATTGTGAATTGTGCACCCGTGAAGCCTGGCTGTCAGGCAACTTTGGTTGAAAAGAGACAATGAAGCTAATGTCAACTCTTATCCTTGACGTGAATAAGGGGTGTTTGCGGTGGAACCCCGGCAGTGGCCCACGGATCTGCAGGCTCTCTGTGGACCCAGGGCAGCCGGGAATGGGGGTCCTGAGAGGGTCTGCGGCATTCCTACCTTTTCCGGAGGGGGTGGGGCTCTCTGGCTCTGGGGTCAACCCTGTCGGCGCTGCTGTGGAGGGTGGCCTTTGGTGACTCAGGGAGGGGTCTCCTAGAGAGAGGATAACCACACGGCATTTATGATCCCGAGGGTGGAAGCTGGGGTGGCTTCAGGACTGGATGTAGATAAAAGAATAATAATAAGTGTATAATTTAAATAAACAATATGTTTATAATTTAAAGTGGACACATTTGGCCACCCAGGCCTAGCCAGACACACAGGAGATAAACAGCTGTTGGTCCGCAGTTCGCAGAGCAAACAGACTGCACAAGTTCAGTGGCAAGTGTCTTGTCTTTGGCTACAATGATGGCAATGATATCAACTCAGCTTTTTAATGCTGGCTTTTCCATGAGAAAACAAACGATTACTCAATGGACTGTTTTTGGCACAGGTTGCTGGGGATCATGGAAGGAGTGGTTAGTAGTAAAAGGTGGGGCTTTGGGGGCTAAGACTTAAAGGTTCCCCCAGTCTTCGGTTCTAAACATCTATGATTCTAGGCTCACCCCCATCTTTCATTCCCCCTACCCCACCCTGCAACCCACCCTGTTCAGTTCAACCTCCTTGATTCATTCACCCAGAGGAACTGGAACATTGAGGAAATGCCCGCTTTCTCTACAGTAGGAAGCCCTGAATTTTGCCCCTGGACTACAGTTCCAGTGGGTCCCCGGGCTAGACTGAGGAAGACAGCTGTGCTCTCCCCAAAGTTACTGCTCAGACCTGGCCTCACCCAGCCCGTTCCCATGGTCCCAACGGTCCATGCGGTGGGCACCCTGTTCCCAGCCCAGCGATGCCTCTGCTACAAGCAGAAGGCTTGTCTGGCCTCTGAGCCCTTGCACGGTGGCCACGCGGTGGCGGGACAGGGGCACAGGGTGATCTCAACACTACAGATTCAATAGGAAGACTGGCTTTTCAAGGAGTCCCCCCGCCATGAATCTGCTCTTGAACAACCCCGTTTGTCTGCTTTCCCCGGAGAGAAGCTGAGACTGTCCACAAATGTTACGTGAGATCGTATCCCACCTGGACACACACCATGTGTTCAGTAACTATTTAACTCATCCTTCTCTTGGAAGGCTATGCTCCTTCCTTCTCTAGAGTACAGGGCTTAGTCTTCCTGAAAATAACACTGCTGGCTTCCACTCTAAGATTCTTTGACTTCTCCCGGCATGGTTTTCCAGCTGTGGATTTTTTTTCTCTTTAAAGGTGGGGCAGTTCCATAGATGTCTCCTCATTCTTGGTCTGGAGCTCCGGCTGGATCCCAGATGATGTCTGGACCAGGAGGTCTCTGCTCCATGGGTCTCTCCACTTCTCTCAGGGCAGGTGCCAACAGGAGGAAGGGCAGTGATTTCCCTGTGGGCTGTCCCCTGGGGAGGAATCGGGCAGCCCGCCAGGGAGCAAGGTGCTGTGAGCAAACATCTCTGTCTGTAGCCCAGTTCTTGCTTCTGTGATCTAAAGCACTGATGGTAATAATAGTTAATATTTACCAGAGTTTGTTTACTCCTCTTACAACCCCCCATGTTGAAAGGCCCTGATGAATCAGGCCCATTTTCTTGATGAGGAACCAAGAGATCCAAGACATTGAGGCCCTTGCCCAAGGTCTCATGGATGGTTATGTGGCAGAGTCAGGATTTGAACCCAGAACTGTGTGACCCCCAGAGCCCACATAGTTCCCCCTCTTTGAGGTGTGTTTAGAGGCGCATTGGTTTATTTAGCCTCAGTCCTCAACCCAGACGTCTAGGCTCCCTCATCAGCTGCCCGTACTGCGGTCTGCTCTCTGCGTGGCCGTGGCAAAAGGGGTGGAGGGACAGTGCTGGGACGGCCACTTACTGATGCACTTGAGGTTGGGAGTGGTCCAGTGGGCGACTTTCGCGGTCTCGTTAAACACACACTGGGTCAGGCTGGAGGTCCCAGCTTTACGCTTGAAGCCAGAATTACAAACATACCGCTCCCTGGAGTTGATGCTGTAATTCTTGACCCGGATGTCTGCATGCTCCACAGATGTGGGAGTCGGGCAGGTGATGCCTACAAAAGTGTAGACGAGAGGGAACATGTGAGCAGATTGCAGCTTGCTCTGCGGGAGGCTCGGGTGGAAGTCAGTCACTTTAAACCTGAGGGACCCTAGGGATCCACCCCCAGATTCAAGCATGTGGAAGATGCCGAGTAAGGGCGCCCACCGTCTGGAAGTGGTCCAGGATCTTGCTTTAAGAGCCAGCCATTGAGCATCATTCGAGCCTCGGGGGCCATCAGTGGAGACCCCTCTCCCTGCCCTCCACCCCCGTTAGTCTCCAGCCTCCATATCTCTCAAACATATCCACCTCTGTCTCTCTCTACCCTGCCTCTCTTGCCTGAACAGCAAAAGGCTCCAGGTTGCTACCTTTAACAAACCTTTAATCCATTTGCACAAGGCAGATGGCATCATCTTCATTTTTTAAATAGTTTATGTATTTATTTCTTTGGCTGCACCGGGTCTTAGTTGTGGCATTCAGGATCTTTAGTTGTGGCATGTGAGATCTTTAGTTGCAGTATGTGGGATCTACTTCCCCAACCAGGGATGAAACCCGCCCCCCCCCCCCACCCCCCGCATTGGGAATGTGGAGTCTTAACCACTGGACCACCAGGAAGTCCCCAGCAGCATCTTTATAAATGCATATTTGATGACTTCACTCTTTCCTGGTTGCCCACTGCCATCTTTCCTAAGCTGAGTTTAATGTCACTTCCTTAGGAAAGCCCTCCCTCACCCCTACAGTCCCCTGAGTCCCAGAGTTCTGTGCCCTTTTCCTCTATAGTGGGGTCCATCCACAGCTGTATTTAAGACACAGAGCCTTGAGGAAGGCTCTGCTGTTCCCGTCTGCCGCTCCAGCTATTCTTGCCCCTGGCCACACTAGCCTTTGACCCCTCACCACCCCCCATGCCTTCACCATGCCCCTCTGCCTCCCCCTACCCCACCCTTCCTAGCTTAGTTCAATGCCACTTCCTCGGGAAAGCCCTCCCTCACAAGGGTCCTCAGTTCTTACAAGGTGAGGACCCAGCCAGGTTACCACCTTTCCTCCAAAGTGGCCTCCTTTAAGACTGAGTCCCACTCAAAGCCAGGAAGAGTCTATTGCAGCTCAAGTTTCAAAGCAAGATTTTCCTGTAGCCACTTGAAACAACTGTATGATTTCTTAATGCTCTTTTCCTTATCAATTCAGTACATGATTAGGTTTTCTTGTGCATGGAAGAGACGGGAGAACTCATTTCTGAGGGCAAGCCTTGCATGTGTGAGGCAGTCGAGGCAGCTGAGGGTGGGCTATGCTGGAGGCAAAGTCCCACGGAGAGAAATTCCTCAATAGCATTTGCCATTGTCCTGGAGGCTCCCTTCTCAGTTACTGAAGGGTGTGTCTATGTGGAGTGGCTCGTTGGTTGGGTGCCTGGCTGCCCACAGCTGCCTGGGGAGCTGACTTCTGGGTTCCGGGTTAGGAAATGAGAAATGAGTAAGTCTCCACTGAGCCCCTGGAGCATCAGGAGGCAAGAGAAGGGAGTGAAGTAATCTTTCTGCCAGGGAGGGACTCTGAGGGGAAGACTGAATGTAGCGCCAGTTGGATTCACAGACTGGAGGAGGAAGGCACCTTAACTGCCCCTGTGCCAGGGGTCAGCAAACTAGGGCCCAAGGGCCAAATCCAGCCTGCCATATACTTTTGCCAATAAAGTTTTATTAGCACACAGCCTTGCTCATTCATTTATGAAGATAGAGGCTTTCACTCTGCAACAGCAGGACCGAATTGTTGCAACAGAGATCTAAATTATTTACTTCCTGGCCCCTTTCAGGAACAGCCTGCCCCAGGCTGTGTAGCCTTGAAACAAACCACTGCCCTTGTTACTTCAGTGCATAAATAACTTTCTTTTTTTTTTCCCAGCTGAGTGAGTCAACACAGAACTAATGCAGTCCTCTGAGTAACTGAAGTTGACAAAAGTAATATTGCCTTGCCAAAAAAGAAAAACCTCCCCACATGGCAAAACTCCATGTAAGTCAGAAGACAAATGACCAAACTGGAAAAAAAAACAAACTGCATTTTCTATCACATAGGGTTAACTTCTCTCATGTCAAGAGCTCCAGAAAGTCAATCAAAACACTTCCAATCCCAAGGAAAAATAGGAAAAGAGTATAAACAGGAACTTGACAGAAAAGGAAATACAAATGTTTTTAACTATATTTAAAAAATACTCAACCTCAGTCATAATGAAGGAAATGTAAAATAAAACTACCTAAGACAGTGATTTCAGTTCCCAAGTTGGAACAGAGCCAGGAGTTGGTTACTACACCGTTACTTGCATGTTGCTTATACAGCCCCAAGGGAGACATACTTGCAATCTAAATACCCATGCATTTTGATCCTGCAATTCTGTTCTCAGGGATTTTATTTTACAGCTATATCTGCATTCCTGTGAAACGTTATTACAACACTTATGCACATACCCTTGAACTCAGCAGTTCCACCTCTAGGATTTGCCTTCCTGGTGTATTTATGAAGTGAGTGTGTACAACGTTATCCATTATAATAGCCAGTAAATCGCCCTGTATGTCGTCAGTAGGAGAATAAATAAATTACAACAGAGATTATAGCACCACTGTACCATGAAGTCCTACCCAGCTCTTTACAATAGAAATTAGAAAAAAAAAAAGAAAGTTGTTTATGCACTGAAGTGGAGAGATTTCCAGGATAAACTGTTAGGTTTGGAAGAAAAGGAACAGAGCACTGTATATTATACACTACCCTCAGTGAGAAATGAAGCAACACATTTATCCAGTTTTTTGTTTATACATAAAATCTGCAGAAGTATACACAAGAAACGATTCACACTGGAGGTGAGGTAGCTGAGAGGTAAGATTGCTGCCTTTTCACGCTTTCTGGATTTTTTTTTTTCATTTGTTTTTTTGCTTTCTGGATTTTTAATGGTGCAAATGCTTTACCCATTAAAAATGCTTCTGAAATGTTTTGTAATTCTGTTTGCTCTGCTGATGTTTACACAGGTTTTGTTTTGTTTTGTTTTGTTTTTTTTCACGATATATGCTGGAGTAACAATCAAAATAGCTAGCAACCAGACAGTGGCCTGATTCAGACAGCAAACAATCAGAATAGCTGCTGGCATTAACCTGGACCTGGTGGGGTGACCACAGGCCACAAATCAAAAGCCATACCAATGATGAGGACTGGCAGAATATCAGTCATGTAGATATACTATATACTGTTTTAAATATATGAAATACTTCATAATAAAAAAGTAGGGGATGGGATTTAAAAATACCCCACCACAGGAAGTCAGAAACCACAGGACAAAACGTGTTCATTGCTTTTACTGTAACACCATGCCGCCTCTGCGTGGAGCCCTAGCTTTCTGCTTTCCTGCCTGACCCTCTGCCCAGGGCTTGCCCATCTTCTCCTTCAGAAAGCGCTCTCTGGGTTTCCACACTCCCCGGCTGCTAGCCTAGGTGCAGATGTCAGAGAATCACTGCCAGAATCAGTGGGACACGTACTCAACCTCTCAGGGTCACCACTTCCTGAACCCCTTCTGCCACATCTTGCTGGCTAGGAGGGCCTCTTTAGATATCAAATCAGAGGGAGCCAGTTCCAAATTCAGAGTGTGGTTGGAACAGTCTACGGTCAAGTGCTCAGCAGTCTGCAGACAGGCCAGCCCACCCCTGGGTCAGCTGTCAGACCCTCCCCTCCTGCTTCAGGGTGTATTGCCAAGGTGTCAGCATCCTCATACCTGAACACACCTGAGCACACCTGAGTCCAGTGGGTCAGTCACTCCAGGCTTTACTTTGGTCTTCCTAGTCTCAGAAGGGAAAATAGCTTGTTTGATTTTCATTCTTAATCCAACCCTGACTCTTCTTTTAAAACCCCATCAACATCTAATATTAGATTTTTAAAATATTTATGTACTTATTTAGGGTGCACTGGGTCTCAGTTACCACATATAGCATCTAGTTCCCCAATCAAGGAGCATGAAGCCTTAGCCATTGGACCACAAGAGAGGTCCCTAATATTACATTTTAAAAACTCTAATATCCAGCTTGCTGTCCTTTGTCACTCCATCCTGATGCTGACAATGCTGTCTTTACTTACAGTGATTCTATAGTGGACACAGCATTTTCATCCCCTTTTCAATGAGATCATAAGATAATCATTATTTTAATGTATCAGTTTTCTAAAAAGAATTTTTTTTTTCCTATTAACTTGTGTGAAAAGAGTTCATGGGAGAAGCGATCTGGCTGTTTAGGCATACTTCCTTCCTCCTCCTCTCTCTCCATCTGAAGTCTGGGTTGCATCTTGCTCATCTGAATCCCTTCCCAAACATTTTTATTTGCCTTGTAGTCCTCAAGTTCAGCTCCATCCACTGATTGCAATTTCAAATCATGTTTTGAATCTCTTGATCTTTCCTTGGTCACCTTTTTTTTTTTTGGTCTTCACTGTTTCTATGTTGTTTTCAGATTTGAGATTGTGTGTCAGCAAATTGTCCTACATCTTCTAAATCTGGAAATCCTTTCCTCCATTTAGGCAGTGGATTTCAGCTTTGAGTGTTTGTGGCACTCTGAAATAAAACATTTGCCCTGTCACTCGAGGGGATTTAAAAAGTTGAGGCCATGGCAACCGTGTCAGTAAGAGCCACAAAGAATCACTGCTACAGTGTAAGGACACCGAGCTAGTATGTCATTCTGCAGAGCTGCCTGCTATGTGGGTGGGACAGTTCATTGCATGTATAAGTACCTAAATTTATGGCATATGTAATAATTCTAAGTTTTGGGCAGGCTTCAGTAAATAGGCAGTCTTCTCCATGGTGGTCTGACTTCACCTTAGATGCGTAGTTAATCTGTGACACAGTAAAGATGTGTGTGAGCGCCCTGGCAGGACGGAAGGAGCGTTCCTGCTCCTTTGCACTTGGGGGATGGCTGCCCTTGCAGCTCCCGCTGTCACTCATCTGCGGCCCCCACGGGTGGCAGAGCAGCTCCTCCAGCCCTGTGACCCTTTGCTGCAGCTTCTCCCGCCTTTGGGCCAGGTGTGCCCAGCTCCAGGATGAGGAGCGCCCCTTGTGGAAGCTGGAGTCTCACAGGGAAGATGAAGGACCCACATGGGTTCCAGCTCTGCCTCTCAGCTCCCACGTGGCTCTTGCTTCCCCCTGTTTTATGTCCATCTTCCCACCGGACCATGACCTGGAGGCTCCAGCTTCAGACGCAGAAAGGACAGCTTATCTAGATGGTAACCGGCTCCCACAGCAGCAGGAGGTGGTTCTGTTCCTCTTAGATTCTTTGGACCACAGTCCTGACCAACACAGTCTCAAAGTATCTTCCCACAGTTGGTTACTAGTTACAATGGGGAAAATGGTAACTACATTGCTTCCCACAATTGGTTACTAGTTACAACAGGGAAAATGGTAACTACCTCAAAAAAAGCTGACAACTGCCACCTGAACCAAGTGATCAGACATCACAGGGACTTCCCCCTGGTGGTCTAGTGGCTATGACACTGCGTCCCCAGTGCAGGGGGCCTAGGTTCGATCCCTGGTCAGGGAACTACATCCTGCATGCTGCAACTAACGATCCCACATGCTGCATGTGGGAACTACATCCTGCATGCTGCAGCTAAAGATCCCACATGCTGCATGTGGGAACTACACCCTGCATGCCGCAACTAAAGATCCCACATGCTGCATGTGGGAACTACATCCTGCATGCTGCAACTAAGACCTGGTGTGGTCAAATAAATAAATTAAATATTAGATAAAAAGAAGTAATATCACCAACATGGGGTTATAATAGCTGTCATATGCCTCCTGACCTGATTCACTGCTAAGGACACAGGATCACATCTGTGGTCTCCCTCCCCCAAATCCATAAGCTGAATCTAACCATGAGGAAACATTCAGAATGTTCCAGACTGAAAGAGGCCAAAGAGATATGATAACTAAATGTTACACGTGGTCCTAGATTAGATCCAGAATTAGGAAGAAAACAGCTAAAAGGACATTAATGGGACAACTGATAAAATTTGAAAAAATGGACCTCGTATTAGATAATATTATTATGCCAAGATTAAATGTCCTAATTTTGATAGTTGTACTGTGATCTGGTAAGAGTGTTGTGTTTTAGGAAGGTATGTAAGAAAATGTGTTCTTAGGAAATATACATTGAAATATCTAGGCATAAATATTTCAAGCATAATGTGGCAAACAGTTTAGATGCTTCAGAAGAAGATGTACATGTAATATAAATATGCAAATGTACATATATTTAGAGAGAGGGGGAAACAGTAACTAAAATGGTGGTCCAGTGGTCAGGAATCTGCTTTGCAGTGCAGGGGACATGGGTTTGATCCCTGGTTGGGGAACTAAGATCCCACATGCCACAGAGCATCTAAGTCCATGTGCCACAAGTTGAGAGTCTGCACCACAATCTCGCATGACGCAACTAAGACCCGACAAACCATAGAAATAAATTAAAAAAAAAGAAAATTGGGCAAAATGTAAACAGTTGGCAAAGCTGGGTACAAGGTATTCAGAAGGTCTTTGTACTGTCTTTACAACTTCCTGGTGAGTTTGAGGTGGTATTGGAATAAATAAAGGTTAAAAAATAAGTACGCATCCAAATAAAAATTAGCTGAGTGGTGCCTGGGGCCCTTTCCTTGAGATTTCCTCTTGAAGGAAACTCTACGGGCCCTCTACAGCTCAGACCACGATTACCTTTTGGTCAGGAAAATCTTTGATTATTTCCCTCACTGTGATTTTCATGGTGCTGACTGCCCCTCGTTACCTGTCCTCTCTTCACACCTTTCAACGCTTCTTCCTCATTTCCCCGGGGCCAGTAGTGGTGCTTCCACTCTTTCTACACTTGGTCTTTTTTTTTTTTTTTTTAAATATTTATTTATTTTGCTGCTCTGGGTCTTTTTAAAAATTTGATTATGTTATTTTTTTATTCTTGGCTGTGCTGGGTCTTTGCTGCTGCATGGGCTTTTCTCTAGTTGTGGTGAGCCGGGGCTCCTCTAGGTGCGGTGCTGGGCTTCTGATTGCCGTGGCCTTTCTTGTTGCTCTAGGGCCCGAGAGCTTCAGTAGTTGCGGCTCTAGAGCACAAACTCAGTCGTTGTGGCACACAGGCTTAGCTGCTCTGCAGCATATGGGATCTCCCCGGAACAGGGATTGAAACCAAGTCTCTGGCATGGGCAGGCAGATTCTTTACCACTGAGCTACCAGGGAAGCCCTGCTCCGGGTCTTACCTGCAGCATGTGGGATCTTTTAGTTGCAGCTCGCAGGCTATAGCCAAGAGTTCTACATTGTCCCCGATGGGAGTGTTCGCCTCCATCAGGGCCGCACTGGAGGTCTTTCTCTGCCTCACCAACTGCTCTTTACTGCCTTTACCCTCCTCTTCTACCATCCTTGTCAGCACGTCTCAGATGTGCACCAGAACCGTCTGGAGGGCCTGTGACAACACAGGGTACTGCACCCTCTTCTTGGAACTCCTGAGTTAGCAGGTCCTGGGCAGGAGCCACGCATCTCACTTCCTAACCCTAACCCTAACAAGCTCCAGGTGATGACGATGCTGCCGGCCCAGGGACCATGCCCTCTGCTATTTAAAGGTGCAGAAGAGCCTCGGCACCACAGCAAGTTACCTTTCAGCATGGAAACTGCTTGTTCATACTTTTTCAGGTCCTGGTCTTGGTTCTATCAGGAAGGATTTCTTTTACAGGTTCTTCCGGCTGTGCTTTTCTGAATTTCTGTTCTAATCCTTTTTCATTGGATCTAATTCTCCCCCACCTCCAGCTCAAAAATGTTCTGTTGGTGTGTTTGTGTGTGTCAAGCTTGACAGTACCACACCACAAAATCTTAAATTAAATCTCAGATTTTTGCTACCAAAATCCTAAATCTGTACCTGTGGGGCTTTGCTATTTATGAACAGAGCTGGGGAAGTATTTAGAGGTGGAGGGGTGGGTTGAGTGGAGAGGGACGACCATAAAACTCAACCCTGGAAACATTTGACCATGACCAGCACAGATAGTCCCATAAAAACGCTAGACTCTGTTCTATGATAAAGTGTTCCTTCCTACTGTGGGAGCCTGAATGGACCTTGGACCTTTGGACCTCTCAGGGTACATTACTGATGGCTGGACGGTCTCTCCAGTCCCAGAGGAGTAATTCCAGAGAATACAGCAGACGGGAGAGGGCTTAGCAAAGACGGGATTTAGTCGGCAAGAGAGTGTTTAGCTGGTTTCCTTCTTTATGCCAGGTCTGGTCTCTGGAGCTGACACCATTGTGGTCTTGGCCTTGGGAGAGTCTGTAATGTCAGAGTCAAGTGCTGAGCCTCTCTGCCAGAGGTTGTTCTGAAACCTTAGCAGGGGGGAGACTCAGAACCCCTGCCTCACCCCAAACACCATACATACAGTGACTCTCAGGACCAGTCCATTTCCTCGGAATTGCAAAGGCAAAGTGCTCAAAGCTGTACCTGTCTTTTTGTGACCAGCATATTTCAGTTAAAGGGCTTCCCTGGTGGCTCAGATGGTAAAGAATCTGCCTGCAGTGCAGGAGACCTGGGTTTGATCCCTAGATGGGGAAGATCCCTTGGAGGAGGGCATGGCAACCCATTCCAGTATTCTTGCCTGGAGAATTCCATGGACAGAGGAGCCTGGTGGGCTACAGTCCATGGTATCACAAAGAGTCAGACATGACTGAGTGACTAACACACTATTTCATTTAGCATAATCAATATTGTAGCATATTTCAAAACCTCCTTCCTGTTTAATGCTAAATATTGCACTGTATGTATAGACCACATTTTGATTGTTATTCATCTGCTGATGGACACTTGTGTTGCTTCCACGATTTACTTACTGTGAGTAATGCTGCTATGATCATAGGTGCACAAATATCTCTTTAAGACCCTACTTTCTTATCTTCGTTCCTCTGTATATAACGTATCTTTATTCTTTGATCATGATTTTCTCTTTCTCCGTATTTTTCAGCAGTCTGAATATGATGTGTCTAGCATGAGATTGGGGCTTCCCTGGTAGCTCAGACAGTAAAGCGTCTGCCTGCAATTCAGGAGACCTGGGTTCAATCCCCGGGTCGGGAAGATCCCCTGGAGAAGGAAATGGCAATCCACTCCAGTACTCTTGTCTGGGAAATTCCACAGATGGAGGAGCCTGGTAGGCTACAGTTCACGGGATCGCAAAGAGTCGGATGTGACTGAGCAACTTCACTGAGCATGAGATTATTTCAAGGGGGTGGCATTCATCCTGCTTGGTGTTCTCTCAGCTTCCTGGATCTGTAATTGAATATCTTTTATAAATTTGGAGAAATTCTCAACTATTATCTCTTCAAATATTTCTTCTGCTCTATTCTCTTTTGTTTCTGGAGTTCTGATTACACATATATTAAACCACTTCCTACTGTACCACAGCTCTTGGATATTCTGTTCTGTGTCTTTGTTTTCCCGCTCATTTTTGCTCTTTGTGTTGCTGTTAGAGTAATTTGTACTGACCTATCTTCAAGTTTTGGAGAAGGCAATGGCACCCCACTCCAGTACTCTTGCCTGGAAAAATCCCATGGATGGAGGAGCCTGGTAGGCTACAGTCCATGGGGTTGCAAAGAGTCGGACACGACTGAGCGACTTCACTTTCACTTTTCTTTATATTCAAGTTTACTGATTCTATTCTTGGCTGTGTCAAGTGCTCTGATAAGCTTGTCAAAGGTTTGCTTCATTTCTATTGTTTTTAAATTTTTTCTAACATTACCATTTGAGACTTTCTCATGATTTCCATTTCTCAGCTGAAATTCCCCCTTTACTCATGAATGCTATCTTTTCCATCTGAGCCTTTAACAAATTAATGATATTGAGCTAGCGAAAAGTTTCCTTTGTTTTTTTTTTCCAAAAGATGGCTCTCATAGAGCTTAGCTGTCTTTAACTTCATTGGAAACAATTTTGTTAGATTGTATTGTGACAACTCATATCAGCATACATTTTTAAAAACTTATCAAAATTGGTGAATTTGTATGTAGCCATTTTAATATTGAAGACGGAAGAAAAAAGCAACATTTTTGGCATATCGTGCATTATTATTTCAGGAAAGGTAAAAGCACAACTGCAATGCAGAAAAATATTTGTGCAGTATGGAGACCATGCTGTGACTAATCGAACATGTCAAAAGTGGTTTGCAAAGTTTCATGCTGGAGATTTCTTACTGGATGATGCTCCATGATTGAGCAGACCAGTTGAAGTTGATAGTAATCAAATTGAGACATTAATTGAGAACAATCAATTAATTGTTATATCATGTAGGCGACTGCCAACATACTGAAAATATCCAAACCAAGGGTTGAATATCCCGTGCACCAGGTTGTTTATATTCATCGCTTTGATGTTTGGGTTCCACAAAGTTAAGCAAAAAAAAAACCAAAACCTTCTTGACTGTATTTCCACATGCGACTCTCCACTTAAATGTAATCCCTTCCATTTTTAAAACACATTGTGACAAGTGATGAAAAGTGGACACTGTAGAATAATGCAGAATGGAAAAGATAGTGGGCCAGGTGAAATGAACCACCACCAACCACACCAAAGGCCAGTCTTCATCCAAAGAAAGTGAAGCTGTGTATATGGTGGGATTGGAAGGGAGTCCTATATTATGAACTCCTTCTGGAAAACCAAACGATTAATTCCAACAAACACTGCTCCCAATTAGACCAACAGAAAGCAACACTCAGCAAAAAGCGTCCAGAATTAGTCAACAGAAAATGCATACACATCAGGATAACGCAAGATCACTGTTTCTTTAACACCCAGGCCAAAAACTGTTGCAGCTTGACTGGAAAGTTCTGATTCATCTGCCATATACACCAGACACTGCACCTTTAGATGTCCATTTATTTCAGTCTTTACAAATTAATGGGAAAACTTTCAATTCCCTGGAAGACTGACTGTATAAGGCACTTGGAACAGTTGTTTGCTCAAAAGATACAAAGTTTTGGGAAGATGGAATTATGAAATTGCCTGAAAAAAAATGGCAGAAGGTAGTGGAACAAAACAGTGAATACGTTGCTGAACAAAGTTCTTGGTAAAAAAAAAAGAAAGAAAGAAAAAAAAAAAGAAAGTTCTTGGTGACAATGAAAAATGTGTCTTTTATTTTTACTTAAAAAACTGAAGGAACTTTTTGGCCAACCCAACAGTTTCTTTAATTTCCAGTCTGATAGTTTCAATTTCTGGGTCATTGGTGAGTCTTGCTTATTGCTTTCGATCCCTGGGTCGGGAAGATCCCCTGGAGGAGGAAATGGCAACCCAGTCCAGTATTCTTGCCTGGAAAATCCCATGGATGGAGGAGCCTGGTAGGCTATAGTCCACGGGGTCCCAAAGAGTCGGACACGACTGAGCAACTTCACTTTCACTTCATAGTGGGACTTTTCTGTTGTTGCGACATACAGACATACAGTATGTTGAGACATATTTTTTTGTATGTCTCAATTTTTGATTGAATGCTTAATCATAGTTGTAGAACTGAGATAAACAGTATTTACGCCTGAAAGTGTGAACACTTCTAATGCTTAACTGATGACGTGGGGAAGGTTGAGTCAGTCAAGGCAGTTGTTGAATTGGATTTAGATTTTGTTGTTGCTACGGTTACCTTCAGAATATCATTGGCTTCAAATTCCCCCAGTTTTTTTTTAGCGGGGGGTGGGGGAGGGCGGCGCAGGGCGGGGGCCGTGCTGGGTCTTGGCTGCACTGAGCAGGGTCTCCTCTCTCATTGCTGTGTGCAGGCTTCTCACTGCAGTGGCGTCTCTTGTTGCAGAGCATGGCTCCAGGGCACACACAGGTTTCAGTAGTTGCTGCTCCAGGCTCAAGAGCCAGGCTCAGTAGTTGTGGCACACACTCTTAGTTGCTCTGTGGCACGTGGGACATTCCTGCGCAGGGATCGAACCTCTGTCTCCTGCATTGGCAGGTGAATTCTTTACCACTGTGCCACCAGGGAAGCCCTCTTTTAGTCTTTTCTTGTGCTTAGGGTGGATTTGAGTAAACTCTGGGAGAAAACGGAGGGCAGAGGATCCTGGCGTGCTGCAATCCATGGGGCTGCAAACAGTCAGACACGACATAGTGACTGAGCAGCAACAAGTGCTTCGAGTGGGGGCTGGAGTGGGGAGGTTTTTCTCAGTGTTCCTGCTCCACCTTCATCTTGTGTCCTTTTCAGTTTATCTAAACCGCAGGGGTTATCTCTCCACACTCCTGCCCACCCCGCCCTGGGCAGTTGACGGCTGCGCTTGTGACTTGGCGTCTGCTTGCTTGGATGGGGTGGGGTCCGGGGAAGCTGACTCTTGGCCGGGTCCAGCCTCAGTCCTAGGCAGGCCCGGTGTGCCTGGCGCTCAGGCTTGCAGCTTTCAGTCGCATTGCTTTTTCCTTTCATGGCAGCCAACCACACCCTTGTTATCTTTAACAGGTTTTGTACTTGAAAAAGCTTCCACCCCCTCCTCCAGCAGCAGCAGTAGTGGGCCTCCAGTGGTGTTGGTATAGGATCTGTACCCAGGACCAAGTATATGTGGGGTTATTTAGGGACTTGACATTCTGTTCCATTGATGTATTTGTCTATTTGTTCATCTAGACACCCAATACCTTGCTGTCTTGATTATTGTAGCTTTATTGTTGAAGTCAGGTAGTGTAAATCCTCTGACTTTGTTAATCATTTTCAAAGTTGACTTTGGTCCTTTACTGGGTTATCGAATCAGTATATCAATTTCTAACTGGAAAAAAAAAAGCCTGCTGAAAGTCTGATTGGAATTGCATTAAATTTATAGGTCAAGTTGGTGAAGAACTGACATCTTAATAGCACTGAGTCTTCTCAATACCCCCAAACACAGTCTTTCTTGATTTATTTAAGTCTTCAGTAATTTATCTCAGAAATGTTTTCTAGTTTTCAGTGTGTCAATTTTGTACACCTTTTGTCAATGTGTCCCTAAGTACTTCACATTTTTACTACAACACAAATGACATTGTGTTTATTTCAGTTTCTAATTGTTGCTCATATTTTGTATATTGACCTTTGTAAATTGATTGTGTACTCTGCAACTTTGCTCAACTTATTCCATTAGCATTTTTGTAGATTCCATGGGATTTTCTACACAGATGGTCCCATAGAAATTTCATGATTCCCTTTCATTTACCGTGTTGTCTTACTAACTGTAACGCTTTGCTGTATTATTGTAGTGTTTGCTTTCAGATCTGTAGTATATGTCTTTACCTCATCACAGCTCACCCACAGGTGAAATCATACTACTTCACATGTATAGAATAAGAACCTTGAACAATACACTCTCTTTCTCTCCATCCAGCCTTTTGCTATTCTGTCAAATGTTTTGCTTCTACTTATAAACACCACAATATATTATTATTATTTTTACTTTAAACAGCTGATTACATATTTTATTGGCTACAGATTTTAATAGATGTTTTCTATGTCTTATTCATCATTTCTGGGTGTTTTGTTTCAGGCAAAATTTTTCGGAATGTCTACTTTGTCATTTTACTGAAAAAGGAAGTCTACTTTCCATTGTGAACAGTGTGCATGTGTCTGTGCATGCTTAGTCTCTCAATTGCGTCAAACTCTTTGCAACGCCATGGACTGTAGCGCGCCAGGCTCCGGTGTCCATGGGATTTCCCAGGCAAGGATACTGGAGTAGGTTGCCATTCCCGTCTCCAGGGGATCTTCCCAACCCAGGGATCGAACCTGTGTCTCCTACATTGCAGGCGGATTCTTTACCACTGAGCCACCTGGGCAGCCAATCAACCACATATTGGCAAGTAACTCACTTTACAAAGCTAGACTCACACAATTGCAGTGGAGGTAACACATTTGATTGTGTCAATAATCTTCATCTCAGAAGCCTTAGTCACACCTTTTGATACTTCAATTATAATTTCTCTTCTCATAACATTGTTCTCTAGATGGTCAGTGAAGCAAATCTCACCTTGTTTCCAACACTGTAAGCTCCTGAATACAGTTCTCTGGTACTTATTACAGGAGTTAAGCCCATTGTGTGATGGGTGTTTTCTGAAGTTAGTTTTTAGCTCATGAATCTACAGAATGGAATGGATGAAGTAATGGAAATGGGAGAAAATGTAAGATTCTTGGATTTTCAAAACTCTTGAGTAGGCAAAAAATATACATAACAAGTCCTAACGATTGTTTAAATGAAGTCACCAAAATATTTGTGTAGGGCCACACCTCTTTCTACTTCCCATAACCTGTGAATCAGACTTTTTTCTAACATGAGTAAGTGACCCTGGCCTACTCTCGAAACCAGAGTTCAAGAGTAGCAGGCTCCTCCCATTCTGTAAGAAAAGTCAGAATCCATTTCAGTATTTTCTGTCTCTTATTCTGCTGTTCAAACACCTACAGCAAGCTGACTGTGGTGGGAGACCAAGATGTATAGGATATGATCTCTGCCCTCGGGCTCACTGTGACACTGATGTAGCCAATGCATAAAAGCCTTTCTGTGTTTTCAGTAATCCATTTTCCCTCATTATTCTGGAAGCGCCAGCCAAGCCAACACACATTTTCCTCTTGGCACTCAGTGTGAGTACCCACTATACCCAGGTCATGCCTTTAACTCATCAACTCTCTTCTCTCAAGCTCGTTAACTGAGCCTCCCCGTCTACCTTTTGTGTGGTAGGTGGACTCATCACCATTCAAGTCCTTAAATTATGACTTCTGAAAGCTTGGGAGACTTGAGTAGCTGTAGGTTGAAGGACAAACAAAAGGGAAAGAATGAAATACATTCTATACTCAAAGGACTCAGGAGGAAATCTGCACCCCTCAGCCTTACCAACACTGCCTTGGTTCAGGGTTTCATCACCACTTACCGGAACTATTGCAAAAGCCTCCAGCTTAGCTTCCTGCCTCCAGACCCTCTTGCCTGCAATCTTTTGAAATGTATTCTCCACACTCTTGACAAGAGTAACCCTTTCACCACGTGCGTGAATGCTAAATCGCTTTAGTTATGTCCAACTCTTTGTGACCCCATGGACTGTAGCCCGCCAGGCTCCTCTCTCCATGGGATTTCCCAGGCAAGAATGCTGGATTGGGTTGCCATACTCTCTTCTAGGGGATATTCCTGACCCAAGGATCAAACCTGGGTCTCCCACATTGCAGGCAGAATCTTTACCGTCTGAGCCACTAGAGAAGTCCAACTTTTCCACCATACAGCTCCAGTTAACATCCCCCTGGACCCAGCCCTTAATTACCTCCCCACTATGCAGAAGAAAATCATCTTTCCAAGTAGAAACATTCAAATAACATTGATCATGTTTAATAAGTAACATGGATATGACTCCAAGAGTATGTACTAGGGGACTTTGTACATGTATTTACTTAGCTATGTGCTATTTGGTAAAATCAGCTTGGTAGAAGTGATCTAGCCCAATACAAGTTAGCTGGAGTGATGATTCTATTGAAAAAGAATATCCTCAAATGTTTCTGCCATTTAAAAAGACTTTGAGGGCTTTCCCCTTGCCTTATTTGTTCTATATAGCTAATTTTCATCCAACTTTTTTTACTCTATGATGTTTAGAATATCAGAGATTTTGAAACAACCTGAATATCCATCCTTTGGCAGGTAACAGAAGCCTACCAACAACTCTAACAATAAGGAACTATTTAAATAAGTCATAGAGGATTATAAAATATATGTATATAATGCACAGTTATATGCAGTGACTTTATAGAGCCCAATTTTGAGCAATCTACAAAATTTAGAAAGCCACAAAAACATTGCCAAACAAGATTGGTTGTAATTAAAGATGAATTAGAAAAAACTCAAAAATTCTAGCTCCTTTTTGTGTTACTTCTTTTGTAGTTTTACTTTTTTCCTTTCACTACAAAAGCAATGCAAATTACATCAGAAAGACAAGAAAAGGCAGACAACTACACAGACACAGACGCACACACACACGACGTATCATCTCTCGACTCTAGATCTTTAGTAAAGGCTGAATCATACAATGCATGCTATTTGAAAGCAACCCCATTATTTATGCAATCCTCCACTGTTGGAAATTCAGGTTATTTCAACAAATCCCATATTTTGTACATTTAAGTTTGTATCACTTTTTTGCTATCAGTAGCTGCACAAAGCAAAAATGAGATAAAAATGATATAAGTTTTTAGCAAAACTCCCCAGATGTCTGAAAAATGGCTTAATAATTTAAAAAATGTTTAAAGAAATAAGTTGTACAACCACCCTTAAGCACACCAGCACCCTGCGTAACAAAACCCAGGCTGGTGAGCAGGGATATTCATCTTCAAACAAATCATCGTCGTCTCCAGCTGCTTTGGGCAAATCACCTGAAGCCTCACAGGTTACGAGCGTCTTTAAGAAGCTGCCTGGCCAAGATGATGCGTTCCCCCTCCAGATCAGGCCTCCTGAACCAGGACAGATGACAGCAACACGCTTTGTCTATTAGCACTGAAAACTAGCGGGAACAGATCTGAAACTATCATGTACCCACCTAGTCGTAAGGAAGGAGCTGCTCAGTATAATTCCTGACCAGAATCACACTGCCAAGTAGCAAATCTAATCATCTGTGTCCACTTCCCTTCTCAGTTCACTTAAAAACACCAGGGACCCTCTGTTCTCTTAGCTATTCATCCATTTTTACACCAGGAGAACGGCTACCCAGGTGGCATTAGAGGTAAAGAACCCGCCTGCCAATGCAGACCTGGGTTTGATCCCTGGAGGAGGGCATGGCAGTCCACTCCAATATTCTTGCCTGGAAAACCCCACAGACAGAGGAGTCTGATGTGCTACAATCCAAGGGGTCGCAGAGAGTAGAACACAAGGGAAGCACTTAGCATGCACACTGTCCTGATTACTGCAACTTTAAAAGTCTTAAAATCAGAAGTGCTGATCCTCCAGCTCAGCTGTCTTTCAAAGCTGTTTGATTGTACTAGGTCTTTTGAATTTCCCATCTCGATTTTGCAACCAGTATGTCAATTTCTATAAGAAAGCCTGCTGGAATTTTTATTTGGGGAGAACTGATACCTTAGCAGTATTGATTTGTCCAGTCCATGAACATGATACACCTCCATTTGTTTAGATCTTCTTTAATTTCTCTCAGCAGTGCTTTGTGGTTTTTAGTGTACAGTCTTTCTCACTTTTTTTTTTTGTCAGAGTTATCCCTAACTTTCTGATGATATTGCAAATGATATTGCTTATTTAAAAAATTCAGTTTCCAATTACTCATTGGTAATGTATAGAAATATAATTGATTTTCATGTAGTGATGTTTTGTCTACAGCAACCAATATATACAAACAGCTGATGCTCAAGACAGGTGTAAGAGCAATTCAGCAGAGATCATCTTTTCAACAAATGGTGCTGGAAAAATTGGATAGCCATATTTGCATGGAAAATCAAACAAATACAGAATTTTCAATCCATATTTCACATTATATGAAAAATTAATTCAAAATGAATCATAGACATCAATAAAACCTAAACTATAAAACTTCTAGAAGTAAACATAGAAGAAACCTTTGTAACCTTGACTTAAGCAAATATTTCTTAGATATGACACTAAAAGCACAATACAAAAGAACAAATTAATAAGCTGAACTTCATCAAAATTAAAAATGTCTTCTCTTCATCAAAGACTGTTATAAAAATGAAGAAAGAAGTCACAGACTCTGAAAGCTGTTTTTGCAAATCACATATCAGATAAAGGACTTATACCCATAAAATATAAAGAAGTCTCAAAACTCAATAATAATTCAATAACTCAATTTTTTAAAAGGCAGGATGCTTAACTAGACACTTTACCAAAAGAAGACAGATTGATGGCAAAGAAGCACAAGAAGAGATGCTCAATATCATTAATTATTAGGAAAATGCAAGTTAAAACTATGAAAGACAATTACACATCTACTAGAATGGGAACGATTAAAGAGAAAGACTGATCACACACACACAATTGTTTTCTTTTGGTAACTATGTGAGCTGATGATGAATGTGTGAATCTTATTGCGGTAATCATTTCACAATATACACACATATCAGATCATCACTTTGTACACCTTGTGTGTGTGGTCAGTTGCTTAGTTGTTCCAACTCTGTGACCTCACGCACTGTACCCACCAGGCTCCTCTGTCCATGGGATTCTCCAGGCAAGAATGCTGGAGTGGGTAGCCATGCCCTCCTCCAAGGGATCTTTCTGACCCAGGGGTCAAACCTGTGTCTCCCACGTCTCCTGCATTGGCAGGTGTGTTGTTTATCACTGTGCCAACTGGGAAGCCCTTTGTACCGTTTAAACTTGCACAATATTATATATCAATTACATATACCTCAATAAAACTGGAAAATAATCTAAAAGTTAACAAAAAAAAGACTGGCCAACAAGGATGGAGAGGAAGTAGAATTCTTACCCACTGCTGGCGAGAATGTAAACAAGTACAATTACTTTAGAAAACAGATTGGCTGTTACTTTAAACAGTAAGCATACACATGTCATGTGATACAGCCATTCGCTCCTAGCCATTTTCTCCAACCCAAGTGAAATGAAAACGTCTGTCCACACAAAAACCTATATGTAAATGTTCATAACAGTTTTATATTTAATAGTCAAAACCAGAAACAACCCCCAAAACATCCAGCAACAAAGAGGATGGATAAAAAACTACAATATCCGTGCATTAGAACAGTTAGTAATAAAGAAGAATGGACTGCTTGATACAAGTTACAAGGCTGGAGAATTCTCAGGATAATTATTATGAGTGAAAGGAATACAGGACATGAGGAAGCTTCTGAGAGTGACAATTATATTTACTCTTCTTATGGTGGTGAAGGTTTTGTGACGTCACGTTTACCTCTAAACTTATCAAATTGTGCACTTTATATGTGCACTGTTTATTATCTGTCAACCTACCCCCAAGACAGCTGTTTAGGAAAAATTAAGAATCATCAGGAGCTAAGAGATGGAAGCCGTGCCTCTGTGAGGTCAAAGAGCTGCTGGAGCTGAGGAGCTTCAGGGAACTTGCCTGCAGCCTGCTCAGCCCTGGGAGGTACACAGCTCTCCGTTTAGCTGGGTTCTGACTTAAGGCTGCATTTCACTTTCACATTGTCCAGTAGACTTGACCCCCAGGGCTCTCCCCTGGGTCATGCAGGACACTGGTTAGGCAGGTGGGAGGAACTGACCACATCACTCACATAACTGGGATTCTCAGATATGGGGGGAAATCCAAACATAGTCTCAGGAAAAGAAAATGTCAGGAAAGCCAGAAGAGCCAGGGGATTCTCAGCAGGCCAGCCGGCCACCACTGTGGATGGATCCTCAAATGGAGGACAGGCAGACTGACCCGGCTGGACCTAAGTGATGAGAAGTGTTGCCTTAAACACACAAGTGCACAGACAGATCACAGCATTACTATCCTCTGGAGAGTCCATGGATGCCCCCCAAAACTATATGCAGGTTTTGATAAGTTTGTGCATTCGTGTGTTTTTCAGAGGAGAAGGTTTGTAGCTTTCATCAGACCCTCGCAGCTCTGTGACTGGAAAATGGTTAAGGCGCGCCAATGCGGATAAACGCGGACACATCCCTGCTTTCTCCTCCCTCTTGTCCAGCTCCTGGGACGAAAGCCCACCACTGGCAGGACACTCATTCGAGTCTGCCCAGTGAGTTGACAGCTGTGTGTCTAAAGTTCCTCCTGAACACGCTCACACCCAGCCATCCTTCGACTTCATTTTTCCCGGTTTGCCTGGGAGCGCGGGGTCCGGGCTGCGGCCCCCACCCCCGCGCGCCCTCGGGGTTTCCTAACGCTGAGACTTCCCGGCGGTTGTCAGGCCCCCAGGTGTGGAACCTGCCCGACACGTTTTCTCTCCTCTGGGACGCACGCGGCCCGTACCCGTCCTACCGCCGCTCACCGGTACAACCTGCTTTGGTCGGGGGGAGGGACCCCGCGGGGACTGCCGGCTGTTGAACGCTCTGCCTGCTTTCCTCCCGGGGTTCACGCATTTCTCGAAATCGCTGTAAAGCTCCCAACTGGAGCCCGTGCGGCACACCCCGGCTTTTTCCCTTTGCCTCGGAAATTGGGGAAAACGTAGAATGAAAAGCCCGGAGACTCGCTGCCTGCCTTGAGTGGCCAGGCGAGCGGGGCCCGTGGCCCGTGGTCCCCGCGTCCCTCCACGTGTCCCCGGCGCGCGGGGCGCACCCTCGTGCTGGGGGCCGCCTGGCGCCCGGCCGCCCGCCTCCCTGCCCGCCCGCCAGCCGCGCGCGCCCTACCCGGCGTGGCCGGCGATCTGAGCAGCAGCAGCAGCAGCAGCAGCCCCAGCGCGGGGAGGGCGCCGGCCCCGCGGCCCCGGAGCCGCCCGGACATGGCCGGACTTCGGCCGCGCCCCCGCCGGCCGCCTCCCGCGCTCGCCCCGGCCGGGACGCCCGGCGGCCGGCGCGCTAAGATGCCCACGGCCTGGGGGAGGCGGCGGGCGCAGCTCCGGGACCGGCCGCCCAGCGAGCGGCATTCGCTTTCGCTTTTGCTTTAGCCCCCGAGGGCTGGAGAGAGGTGAGAAGCGATGACAGTTCCGTGACTCAGCATCCCCGCCCCCTCCCCTGGAAAAAACCCCGGCGGCGCCGTGACCCCCGCGGCGCCGCCCGATCCCCGCAGCGCCGCCGGCCGCGCCGGAACGGGGACCCGGACTGTGCCCCGCGGAGGCCCGGAGTCCTCGCCGGCTGTGCCCTCCAGCCCCTGGAGACCCCAGCGGTTCATTCCGTCCCATGTCCCCGCGCAGAGGGAGTGGGAGAAGCCTCCTCATTCCCGTAAACACGGCCGGTGGGCCTCACACCTGGCTTCAGCTCCACTCGGTCACCTCCCTGGCTTGTCTGCGTCTGTCGCTCTGACTTAGACGGCCTGGACCGCGGGCTGCCGGCGAACGAGTGGCTCCGCGCCCCGCCGGTCCGGGCCTGTGACGCTGGGTGGCAGCTGGGGTGTCGCCCGGCGCGGCTGACTCGGTCACCTGCCCTGTGCCCTCAGGCCCAGACCTGGAGCGCAGCCCGGGCGCCTGACCGACCGTTCCCCTACTCCCGGCACTGCCACTGGCGCTTCTTACTCTTGCTGCATCTTTCCTCCCAAGAACATTTCAGCTATTTAAAGAGGGCTCGGGAGAGAGGACCGACCGTGGTTCCCCTCTGTGCCTTATTCCTGCGTTAGAGGAATTCGCCTAGCCCTCCATCCTGCGGCTGGGCAAGCAGCTTGCTTTCTTGATTAAGCTGGACAGTACTGAGAAGCAGGTGCTATGAGAAAGTTCCCGATGCACGATCGAAAATCCCATTTGGGAAGTGAAATGAGGCCGAGGCGGGGTCTCTGGCCTGGGCCTCCCTCCATTCTCCAAGCACTAACATCCTGAATAACTCGGCACAGTAAACTGTCACTAATGCCAACGGCCAGTCCTTACTCAGGTTTGGCCCGTTTTCCATGCCGCAGGGGAGGGTGTGTACTCAGTTCTAGGCAGTCTTGTCCTGTGTGAAGATGTCTGTGCCCCCCACTGTCAAGATGGGGAGCACTTGTCACCAGCACCCTCTCCCTGAGCTCTGGCCACTGTCGAGATTTTCTCCAATCTCTGTGACCTTGTCATTCGAAGGATGGTGTGTAAGTGGAATCATACAGTTCGTAACCACTAGGGGTCCGGTCTTCTCCCCTGAGATCCATTCACATTGCTGTGTGTCAGTACTTTGTTACTTTTAGTGAGCAATGCTGATGGTTTCCTTTTTAAAACGTGTGAGGCTCCGCCATCCACACCCAGGCAACCCTGTGCTTTTGGGTCTGTGTTAGTTGGCTAGGGCTGCCTTAACAGAGTTTCAAGAACTAGGTGCTTGATTACAGCAGAAAGTGATTCTCTGATGTTCTGGAGGCCAGGAGTCCCAGATCCAGGTGTCCCTGGGGCCTAGCTCTCTGGGAAGATGCTGGGGGGGACCGTCCTACCCACCTCTTCTAGCTTCTGGAGTTCCTGAGTTTGTCAGCGCATCACTGCAGTTACTCCATTTGTGCCTTCACCTTGCCTTCCCTCTGTGCCCATCTCTGCCCAAATTTCTCCTTCTTCTACTGACACCAGTCGTAATGGATTAGGAAGTACCCTAATCCTAAGGACCTCGTTTTCTCTTGATGACCTCTTTTCAAAGTGGTGACATGCTGAGTCACTGGGAGTTAGGACTTCAGCATATGTTTCCAGGATGACACATTTCCACCTAAACAAGAGGGTGTCTTTTTATTTTTAAAATTTGTTTTACTTATTTTTTTAATTTTTGGCTGCACCGAGTCTTCGTTGCTGAATGGGCTTTCTCTAGGGATGGCGAGCGGGGGCATCTCTTTAGTTCCAGTGTGCAGGCTTCTCATTGTGGGGGTTTTGTAGTTTCTGCCCCCGGGCTCCAGATTGCGGGCTCAGTAGTTGTGGCTCCCATGGGACGTGTGATTGAACTGGTGTTCCCTGCATTGGCAGGTGGCTTCTTACCCACTGAATCAGTAGGGAAGCCCCCATGGTATCTTTACGTCTGAGAACAAAGTCCAAGACCTGTTTTTCAGGCCAAAGGGAGTGAACAGCTGGGTCCCTGAGTTATCCACACCTCGAGGGTGACTCATGTAGGAGTTTGTCCCGGGGCCTTCAAATCAGAGGCCCTTAGAGAACTGGGGAACTCGGTCGTCAGCCACCACTCAGAGCACAGCTGGGGCTGAGGACAAAGCTGTGGTGTTGGGAAAGGTGATTCCTGGTAGCAGGGTCTTCAGCCATAGCCTTTCCTCTGGAGGGGTAGACAGTGGACCCTCAGGACAGAAGGGTAACAGATCACATAAGGTCACCCAGAAGAGGAGGCCGTGGATCAAGGCTAATGGATTATTCTCCACCCTCCTCCTCCTCCTCTGCCTCATTCTTGCTTTAAAATCTTAATTTAAAAAAAAATATTTGGCTGCATCAGGTCCTAGTTGCAGTATGTAGGATCTTCGATCTTTATTGTGACATGTGGGATCTGTTAATAGTTCCCTAACCAAGGATTGAACCTGGGGCCCCTGCATTGGGAGCTCAGAGTTTTAGCCACTGGACCACCAGGAAAGTCCCAAGAATCTTAAAATTTTAAAGTAAACAGTAATTCATATAACAGTAAATTCACCACTTTATTTATTTATCCAGATGTGTCTGACTCTGTGTGACCCTGTGGATTGCAGCCCACAGGCTCCTCTGTCCGTGGGATTCTCCAGGCAAGAATGGGTTGGGGTGGAGTGGGTTGCCATGCCTTCCTCCAGGGGATCTTCCAGACCCAGGGATCAAACCCACGTCTCTTATATCTCCTGCATTGGCAGGCATGTTCTTTACCACTAGCGCCACCTGGGAAGCCCATGACACTGTATAATCATCACCAATAGTGAATTCCAGAACACTTCCATCATCCCAGAAAGAAACCCAGGGCATGTCGGAGTTACTCCCAGTTCTTCCTCTCTTTAGTCACTGCTAACCTCGCATCTTTCTTTTCCTACGGATATGCCTATTCTGAATCTTTCACATAAATGGAATCATACAGTATGTCCTTCTGTGTCTGGTAACTTTCACTCAGCATAACTTTTTCAAGGTTCATCCATGTTGTAAGGCGCATCAGTACTTTATTCATTTTTTTGGCTACATATTATTCCATTAACTAGATATTCCACATTTTGTTTATTCATAAGCCAGCACACGGATATTTGAGCTGTTTCTACCTTTTGGCTGTTAGGAATAATGGTGCTGTGAACATTCATGTACAAGCCTTTGGGTGAATCTATGTCTTCAGTTCCCTTGGATGTGCGCCTAGGAGCAGAATTGTTGGGTCGCATGGACACACTCAGATTCTTGAAGGATAGCACAAAGACGTGGGAGCCACTTAAGAACCAGGCATGACTGGTCCCCAGACTGGGGGTGGTCATTCCACTGCTCACCAAAGGATAGCATCCTTGACTTGGGAGATGCTGACTTAGCAGCTAAGGCGAGGGAAATCTGTCGGGATCGGTGTACGGGCATGTAGCAGGAGAGAGCCCAGGGAAACCAAGGTGGCAAACTGTGATACAGGGACCGAAAGAAAACAAGTCCATGCACAGAAGAGCCTTTCTGAAGAGCAGAAAGACAAACGCTGGCTGTGACAGGAAGGACTTGCTTCTCAATCTTCAGAATATAAAAAATACCACATTTTCTATTTTTGTAAATCTTCATATCAGGCCCCAAGCTTCCGTTTGCCAAGATCAACAAAAATTCGATACGACTCCCTCCCATCACCCCTGTACCCCTCCAAAAGCAATGGCTCTCTTCCCTTCCCATGGGTTTTTTCAGGAAAACTGGAGGGGAGGCCTGCCACCTCTGACTTCTTGGTTATTTCTGGATAGTCGTTGTCCAGACCCAGGCTCCAGCCTCTGGTTTCAGCAAGCCTCTCTGACCCCTTCTGGCGATTCCACCTCCTTTCCCCTTAATACACCATTTTGTGCAGCCTCACGGGCAGTCTCAGCAGATTCTCTCAATTAGCTGAGGTCCTTGCCCAGAAGAGTCATATGTGGGTCCACCTCCCTGGTACCCAGCCATCAATCAGACAAGTAAACATCAAACAGTCTGTAAACTGCATCCCTGGGAGAGCCCAGATTCTGGAACACAAAAGCCTATCCACTCTCAGGGAAAATCACCCCTTAGTTTCTTCCCTGTCTTCAGCAGCAGAAATCTCCAAGCGACCAATCCATTCCTTTCATTTACTTGTTTCATTTTCTTTTTGGCTGCATCAGGTCACTGCTGCAGCACACAGAATCTTCATTGCGGCACATAGGCTCCTCTCTAGTGGCAATGCTCGGGCTTAGTTGCCCCTGGAGTGTGGGATTTTAGTTCCTTGACCAAGGATCGAACCTAGGCCTCCTGCATTGGAGGTCAGATTCTTAACCACTGGACTGCTAGAGAAGTCCCCCAATCCATTTCTTGATATCACAATTATATTCATTTGTAGCCTCATAGCCATACTTGAATCACTTTGGTAGTTGAAAAATGGAGTGATGAAATGGACTTTGAATTTTAAAGATTTAAACATGTCAGAGGAGAGTGTGCTTAACAATTCTTAACAGCTTCTTCTTTTTTTTTTTTTTTTGACTCAACATTGTTTTGGATCTTTTAATTGAGGTGACAAGACTTACAGCAAGTTTCATTTGTAAAATGTTTTATTTTTACTTCTGTCTACCCTGCAGAGTGCTCACCACCAAAAATTTATTTTCCCTCCATCACCATACAGCTGATCCCATTTATCCATTTTACCCTCCACTACCCCTTCCCCTCTGGTAACCCCTATTCTGTTCTCTGTATCTGTGTGTTCATTTTTGTTTGATTTGTCTTGGAGCTTTTACTTTTTAATTGACTTTGAACCACATTCTCTCCAGTTCTGCATGCGTGGTAATAAGATCCACATCATAGGGTGGTCGTGAAAATCAAATGAATAAATAAAACCATTTTGTGTGCCCCACATATAACAAATACTCGATAAGTGTTACCTATGTGACATACAAAGTGTAATATATAATGCATTGTCCTTTGTAAACTACCCTAGATGATTGTAAAGAAAGTTATCAGCTAGAAAGGTTAAGTACAAGTTAGGGGTGGGAAAGGGGTTGGGAGAAATATTATCTATGACACTAAGTCGAGCCATCTGCCGAGGTGGGGGCCAGACAGCCGGAGGAGCCCAGCGGGTGTAACAGAGGAAGAACACGCAGGCAGTGATCTGAAGGAGGCAGCACCCGCCACCCTCGTGGGGTCAGCAGGGAGCTTTCTCAGCATCCCAGCTCCAGCTTTGGGGAAGTAAAACCCATGGGGTCCTCTTGATTGAAGGCAAAGTTTCAGTGCATCCACACAAAGGAGGCAGAGTCAAGGATTTATCATCACTTACGGATCCCAGAAGCAAGGAGGGGGACACAACTGACTCCAGGAGAGAGAATTCTCCATCCCAGGCTGCAGTGAGCGGGAGGTAGAGAGGAGGGGAGCAGCATCTATTACTCATGAAGTCCTTGGGCGGAGGTCACTAATTTTTCACAGGCTTACCTGTAAGCAGTAACTTGAAAAGGCGCCCCAAGAATAGCGAAGTGGGAACTTAGAGTGGCATCCTCCATTTGAGTCTTTATCCGGATGTCCAGACTGGGTGTGAGGAGGATTATCACAGCATATGATATCTCAGCAGCAACTCAGAAAGACAAAGTTGTTTTTCTCAGAACATTTTTTTTTCCCTCTCTCATCACATCAAAGTCTCAAGAAGATGGACAGTGAGGCACCATGAACAGATGGTGAGGATAGAAACCCCACCCTGGGTGAAGTCCCAACAGCTGGGACCAATCTTCCTGCTTCTGCCGTCACTTCCTACAGCAAGATTACACAGCCAACTAAGATGCCGAACTCATGAAGCAAACCACCCCGAGCTGAATAGGCTTGGTGTTTCATTTTCAGTTACACCATGAGAAGCCCCTCCTGTCCCTCACCTACCCAAGGGCCCAACGTGGCCAGTTACCCTGAGGCTTCTTCCTTAATTTTCACAAATACACCCGTCCCTCTTCTCTGCCCCTCATCCTGTCTCTTCTTCTTCCCTTGGCTCATCTCCCAATGAGGAGGCTTGAAGACGAGGACCAGCTTCGTGAGCCTCCTGCTCTCTCCATTGTTTTTTGGTTCATCCCTGAATAGCTTAGGATAAAACCAAGGAAGAAAGTGACAGAACCTCAGGGTTTTAAAAATGCAAACTCATGACTTACCCCAGAATCTCAAACCCAAATAAATGCCCACAATGGCCAGAGAGCAGGGTTGGTGGGCATGAGAGGAAGTGAGCTGAAAGCTCTTGCAGGCTTTGTAAGCCGTGTGTGTCCAACATATTGGTCCTTGTGTGATAACTCCTGGTTTGAAAACAGTAATTGTTTTAGAAAAAAATCGAGACACCATGCAAGCCCAAGAAAACCCATTTATAGGCTTTGCAACATCTAATATATAGTAATCTTTTTATTCAGACAACCACTCAGCTTCCTCCAGCATGCTAAAAATCAGAAATACTACTTTATTGGAATGAGTTCAATTCACACATTTAAAAATCTTGTGTCTATGACCAACCACAGATTGCAGGGTAGCCACAAACCTTCAATTTGTGAAAGAAGATGCATTATCTGCAAAACACAATAAAAATGAAGTGCAACAACTCAGTAAATTTACTAAAGGCATTTAATTGTACTTGAAAATTGAGGGAATTTTTTGGTATGTAAATTATACCTCAATAAAATTATCTACAGAGGTAAAAAAAAAGTGCAATACATTGAGGGCTGCTGTAAGTGCCTGATAGAAGAACATGCATGCCCATTTATGGGTATAAATAGTCCTTGCTTCAGTCTCTACTATTCTCATACACAGAAAATTTAACATTCAATCCAAATAGCAAGCTATCCCCCACCCAAAAAACAAGATGATGTGAGATAAAACAGTCAACAGAACCAGACACAGAGGTGGTGCAGATGTGGAACTATCAAAAACTTTAAAAATAACTGTAACTAATGTATTAAAAGGGCATAGTGGGAAAAGTGAACTCTAGGTAAGAGTTAAATCAAAATTCTGAACATGAACATTATTTTTACGGGCTAAACTTCCCCCCAAATTCATCTGTTGTAGCCCTAACCCCCCAGTGTGACTGTATTAGGAGATAAGGCCTGCCCTAGCAGACTAATGAAACCATGACATGAGATATGAAGAATTCCTCAACAGGCTTATTAGCAGAGAAAAAAAAACCAATGAGCTTGAGGAAAAGTCACTAGAAATGATCCACACTGAAACATTAGGTGTGGAAAGGGAGGACGAGAAATAACAGCATCCTCGAGGCACAGGATAGTACAAAATAGTCTTACATACCTGTTAATGAGCCCTCGAAGGATGAAACAGAAGAAGATGGAAGAAGAGATAAAAGGCTGAGATTTTCCCAAAGTGCATGAAAAACTACAAACTCCAGATATAGGAAGCTGAAAGCACCCTGATGAAGATAAATACCAATAAAAACAAATAGCATGTCATTGTCAAACTGCTGAAAATCAGTGATATAGGGAAAACCTTAAAGTCAGCCAGAAGGAAATAATGAAATGATCCATAAGGAAAATTCTGCATTCTGAAGACTTCATATCAGGTCCTGTGTGAACTGGAAGAGGATGGAGGGACTTGGTTAAGAAGCTAAAAGAAGGGACTTACCGCGCGGTCCAGTGGTCAGAACTCCAAGCTTCCACTGCAGGGGGCACAGGTTCAATCCCTGGTTGGGGAACTAAGGTCCTACAAGACATTGAGTGTGCAAGGAAAAAAAAGAAAAAAGAAAGAACAAAACTGTACTTGCAGTTTATCTATTCTCCAATATCCTTTTCTCTAAGGATCCCAGCACGTGGTTTGTCACTATAATATGGCTGAGACACCTCTAGGGAGAGGAACCATTGGAGAAGAGGTAAGGAAAAGCCTGCCAACCCCGGAGGTGTAGTTTTGGGGAGCAGAGATGGCCATCTGATTCCCTACAGGTAAAGTGAGCAGACATCTGCCCTCACAGGACCCAGGTGGCAGAAGCATTCTAGCGTGTGGCAATAATTTCTCTCTAAAAATCTTACATATATAATTTTTTTAATATCAAAATGAAATATTATTTTAGGAACACAGACATTATGAAAAAAAGCCCTCTGTATTTCTCTTCTCCCAGTCTCCATCCATTCTGAAATGTGTGACAATAATTTCTGACTCTAAATCTCTGACCTGCCAGGTACATTGCGTTCCACCTCGCCCACTCCACTCCGTCCCTCCATCCGCTTCAGTCAGCTCACAGGTCAGTTATTAACTCGGTCCGAGTTTCATCCCCCTCTTCCTTGGACAGGGGATGTCTCTCTTCGATTTCTGCCCCAGTGTCTCCAGGTGCTGAGGGAGGGTTTCCCTGCTCCAGTCCCAGCAGTTCCAGAGGTGCCCTCAGGTCCCTGCAGGAGATCCGCTGATATCCTGAGCTTCAACTCCCTCCCTGCACCCAGGCTCCTTCCTCGCTGAGGCCTGAAGAGTGAGCGGTCACTGTCTGCGGTGCACCGGGCACCTGGGGACGTTTGGATTCTGTTCGGGCCTCCTTTGCCCCAGGGGAGCTCAGAACTTGGGCCATCTCTGGCAGCTCTCTGGCTTTCCCCACTTCTAGGGGCGCAGGATTCGTGTCCTGGCTGCCCCTCCCAAAACAGTCAGACTCCCCCAGGCTCTTTGTTTTTTTTTTAAACAGCTTTGTTGATGTTCTTTGACATATAAAAATTACATACACTTAAGATGTTTGATACACGTATACATCATGAAAAGATCACCAGGATCTTTACCATCCCCTTTACCGTCCCCTGTCCCTGGTTCCTCCGGTGTCTCAATTTAACGGTGCCTGTGTCAGAACCTCCCACCCGCCCCAGAGCCAGGATGGTGGGCTCTGAGCGCGCCCCTCCCCTGCCCTCTCCTCTTCCCCGTGGGCTGGGGAGGCGATGGGCATAGGGAAGGAAACCAGCTCTCCCGGTTGTCCCAAGATCCCCCTCCTTTCTTGTCCCACGCCATTGGTGGAGTTTCCTTGAACTAGATTAGCATCTGGTGACTTTGTTTTCATGAGTTCCCGGTGTAGGTGGTTGCGGGGGTGCAGAACACAGTCTAGTCCTTTCATTTCTAACACAGTCAAAACGTCCTCCTTTATGTATGATCCTATCATACCAGCTATGAAGCTGTCTGTCTGGTTTTCCCTAGAGAGTGGTGCTCCATATTTGTAAAATGAATACACGGGAAGCTGAAACTCCAGAGGCCCTAGAAGAGGTTTCAGTGCTGGGGTCCTGATCTCTGTGGACTGGATGTCCCGCTCCCCTGAGTTCACCAGTAAAATCCACCCCTCTCTGGGCATGCCTGCTGAACCTCTAGGGACAGTAAGCAGGAGTCCATTTGCAGTTTTGGAGGCCTGGGCCCTGGGGACAAGCCCAGGGAGGAAGAGAGGACAGGCTGGTGCCTGTCTGAGGCTGTCCGGTGGTCTGGCCCCTTGGCCGTGGATGAGAACCTGAAAAGCTGTTTAGGCATGAGCTGAGAATGCGGGGTTCACAGAGACTCCAGGTGAGATTCCAGGGCGCACGGAACTTGCTTTAGTGCAAATGCAGTCCTGACAGCCAGATCCTGGGGATTCCCAAAGATGTCTGACAGAGAGGGTGTGTGTGCGAATGCCGTGGGTGTGTGCGGGGTTGAAGTCCGACACTAGCAGATGGAGCAAGAACAAGGCATTATGGTTTATCCCCAACAGCCTGGCCTCATCTGAACCTGTAGGCTGGTGAGGCCAGAAGACATTTCATTCAGATGCCAGTCTCCCCTCGAACCCCCCAAACCCTGCCATCCCACCAGGAACTTCAAACAGAGGTGAACTTTTTAGAAAGCATTTTATTGGAGGGGGTTAATATTTGAAACATACAGTTGGGTAGGTTTTGACATAGATGCAACTGTAAACCCACAGTCACACAAAAGCCCTTTGTAACCCTTACCCTGCCCCTCCCTGCCCATCTTCCATGTCTCCACTTAACATATATAATCTTTCTTCTAGCTTTTTAAAAGTCTTTTAAAACTAATTTAATAATTAATTTTGACTCTGCTGGGTGTTTGCCGCTGCAGTTGGATTTTTCTCTAGCTGCGTGTGGCGAGCAGGAGCTACTTTAGTTGCAGTGCGCCGGCTTCTCACTGCAGCGCCTTCTGTTGCCAAGTGCAGGCTCCAGGCGCACAGGCTTTAGTTGCTCTCTGACATGTGAAATCTTCCCGGATCAGGGATCCAACCCATGTCCCCTGCACTGGCAGGCAGATTCCTAGCCAGTGGACCACCAGGGAAGTCCTTCTTTAGCTTTTTTAAACAGATGGAATGCAGTTGCTGTTACCGTTTTAATGGGTCACCTGCTTTGGTTTTGATCGACTGACCTTCACTCATTGTGAGTCATGAACTCCTGCTGGTTTGCATGGCCCGTACATCCAGACTGGTTTGTGGATTTTATCTTGTTCGCTGCTGGATGTTTTTCTGCATTCCTGTAAACATTCTCGAGCTTAGTTCCAGGGTGCAATGAAATGCGTGGATACGCTTTGATCCTTTTGGATCTCGCTTTTAAGGTGTGTCAGGAAGGATTTGCACAGCTTGTAGCCTGGGGGGTTGTTATTCCCCAATGCTGAGGTGTGGCCCCTCTGAGCGCTCTACCCAGTGCCTCATGAGTTACGGAATCCAGAGAGCTTTAGGCTGGCTGGTGGGAGCGGGCACTGTCTGTGACCTCTCGCGTGCTGGGTATTGTCCCCCAGGTCTCCAAGCTGGTGGGAGCGGGCACTGCCAGTGACCTCTCGCGTGCTGGGTATTGTCCCCCAGGTCTCCAAGCTGGTGGGAGTGGGCACTGCCCGTGACCTCTCGCGTGCTGGGTATTGTCCCCCAGGTCTCCAAGCTGGTGGGAGCGGGCACTGCCAGTGACCTCTCGTGTGCAGAGTCTTGTCCCCCTGGTCTCAGGCTGGTGGGAGCGGCACTGCCCGTGACCTCTCGTGTGCTGGGCGTTGCTCTCCCCCCAGTCCCTCAGGTGGCCCTTTTCCTGGCCTGAGCAGTTTCCTCACACACAGCTGCTGATGGCCGGCACTCTCGTGAGGTGAAGGGCACTAGCGCAGTCGCTCCAGAACCCGCGGGTCTCCGGGTCCTTCACTGCTGCTCTCTCCGGGGTCCTCCTCCCTGTGAACCGTGAGGCCCAGCTCTCTCAGACCCTCAGCTGCATCTCCAAACCAGGAATTCTGCTGTGTCTCCTCCCCACGCCTGGCCTGAAACGTAAGACATAAGCTGAGCCAGCGTAGGCTCTCCTGTCTGTTTTTCACCCCTCAGGGATCGGTATCCTTCACTGCAGCACATCCAATGTCTTGAAAACCATTGTCAGAGCTTCCCTGGTGGTCCAGTGGTTAAGACTTTGCCTTCCAGTGCAGTGGGTGCAGGTTCGATCCCACATGCCTCAGGGACAAAAAACAGAAACAAGAGAAGCAATATGATAACAAATTCAATAAAGACTTCAAAATGGTCCACATTTTTTTTTTTTAAAGTCTTAAAAAAATCTTGTTATCTCATTTTATTTTCTCCCATTTTTGGTTGTTTCAGGCATGAGGGTAAATTCAGTTTCTATTTCTCCATCTTGGCCTGAAATGAAGCCTAAGCAGTTTATTTAATGTAAGAATCTGGTTGCATTAAATAAACTAAAGGAGCAAAATGGGAGAAGTTTTATTTCAGGAAGCAAAGTGTTAGTCACTTAGTCTGTCATGTCCGACTCTTTGCAACCCCATGGACTGTAGCCCACCAGGCTCCTCTTTCATGGAATTCTCCAGGCAAGGATACTCGAGTGGATTGCCATTCCCTTCTCCAGGGGATCTTCCTGACCCAGGGATTGAACCCAGGTCTCCTGCTTTGCAGGCAGATTCTTTAAGGTCTGAGCCACTCCAGGGAAGCAATCAGGAAGCAAAGCCTGGAGGAACACAGGGAAGAGGTGGGGTTACATGAGCAGACTTTCGGCTGATTCTGAAGGAAACTGTTGCTGCTGTTGAAATAAGTGCTGCTGTAACTGCAAAACCATTTTGGAGCCTGTAATAGCAGTCAACCACTGCTGTCTGTACCGGGGCTGCCAGAGGCTGCTGGAGCCCACAGCCATCTCTTGCTGATGGAAAGGCCACGAGAAGCCAAATGGAAGGATTATGGCTTCTCTTTCTTCATCGGCCTCCCAAACTCTTCTTTGGACTTCCCGATGGCCACTTAGCCCACAGCCAAAGCAGGAGCAAGTGGGAAGTTGCAAAGACACAGCCCCTGACAGTAGAGACCCAGGCGTGCAAGGACAGGAAGTCATCACCTATCTGCGGCTGCATCTTTTACTCCCTGCTGATCACTGGTGTTTACCTTCTCAGTTAATCAATGGCTGTGAAGCATCTACTCCACTGAAGATCTCAGATAGTTTATAGCTTCTCATATTGGGGTCTATTCTTTCAAGGTCTTCTGAAGGACTTAAGCCAGATTCTCTCTTCCGACTCTACTAATGGAAATTAGTAGCCATCCATCTTGCCTGACTGCTTGAAGGTAGTTCTTAGCCTATTTTTTTTCCAGATGGAATACTCTGTTATCCTACCCTCATAGCATTAGGATAACTCATGTAAGTAGGATAACTTATTGTAGAAAGAAAAAGACGTACATTTTGCGCTGCACTCTTTCGCAGGAGGAATGGAGTAACAAGGGGATTGGCTCTGCAAATCTCAGCCCTCCCTCTTTCTGATTCCTAGCTTAGCCAAAAAGGACCATCTGCCTGGAATATTCCCACGTGAGCCCACATTTTTGGAAAGCCTTCAGGGACACTTCAGACTAACTACAGTCATTCTCTGAAGATGAGTAAGGAAGTAGTCAAATTAGTACAGAGTCTCAATGCTGTTTCCTTGGATGTGCTTGTTTACCTCCTGGAGGGAGAAATTTTTTAGATAATATTTATGAACAGCAAACATGTACTTACTTGAAAGTCTGTTTAAATATTGCATGCTCATTCTTGTCTCATTTTCCACTGAAAATATTTGGATACTGATAAGACGACCATATAAGCCAAATTTGGGGGAGAGGCATGTCTGTCTCTGATACTGGTAGGGGTGGATGTTATGGGGGTGTTGATATAGCTATTCTAACAAGGGCAGAAGTCATAGGGTCCTAAAAGGGAGAGTATCCCTTTCTTTCTTTTTGGTAGTTAAAACTGTTATGAGGGCTTTCCAGGTGGCTCAGTGGTAAAGAATCTGCCTGCCAATGCAGGAGATGTGAGAGAAACTGTTATAAATGTTACATCTGCACTTTATTTTTATTTTTAAAATATTTTGTTTTATATTTGAGCATAATTGATTAATTGTTGCATGCGTTTCAGGTGTATAGAAAGTAATTCAGTTATACATATACATGTATCCTTTTTCAAACTCTTTTCCCATTTAAGTTGTTACAGAGTACTGTGTAGAGTTCCCTATGCTATGTAGTAGGTCCTTGTTGGTGATCGATTTTATATACAGTAGTGTGAACATGTCCCTTCCAAACTCCCAATCTGCCCCCAGGGGAGGGTATTTCTGTCTCACATCCAGCACAAGTATAAGCAGTCCCGGCATGGCCCTGCCATGTCAGACATCCTGGCTCCTTCGGTTTTATTTCAGTTTTGATCCCACTCCTGGTGGGACTCCCACCACCAAGGCTACCTGCCGGCCAGTGGAGAAGGTGAAGGAGGGGCAGGACACACCCATCGTCTTCAAGGGCACATCCTAGAGACTGCTTGCTTTACTACACTCGTGTCTCCTGGGGCAGAACTTAGTCACGGGACCCACTGAACTGCAAGGGAGGCCGGCAAATGTAATCCTCAGCTGGGGGAGGACAGTGTCCCACTAAAACCCGGGGCTAAGGGAAGGATGGATTTAGGGAGTCACACAGCAATCTCTGTTAGAATGACTTATTTTCCGCAGTTGTTTTAAATTCCCAATGTGGTAATTCCAGCATCTCTGCCATGTCAGTATTTGGTTCTGATGCTGGCTCTGTCTCTTCACACTGTATTTGCTGCCTTTTAACTTGCCTTGTAGTTTTTATTTATTTATTTTTTTGCCCCACTGCTTGGCTTGCGGGATCTTAATTCCCTGACCAGGGATCGAACCGGGGTCCTTGACAGTGAAAACATTGAGTCTTAACTACTGAACCACCCGGGAATTCCCTAGCATACTTGTACTTTTTTGTTGAGAGCTGGATATGATGTCCCAGGTAACAGGAGCTGAGGTAAGTAGGCCTTTGTGTTAAGCTTTGAATGTCCGTGTAGGAATTAGGCTGTTTAATGCTTACAGTACCTGGGGTGTCAGAGGGTGAAACTGCCTGTGGTATAGCTTTTCCCCCCTGGTTTTTCCTGGGTTTTCTCTGGGTCTCCCTTCAGATTTTTTCTTACATAGGGTCTGAGACATGCCGGTCTTTGGGCTGTTTTGATGTTGTTTAGGCACTCAGTCATGTCTGCATGCTGTATGTAGCCCACCAGACTCCTCTGTCCATGGAGATTCTCCAGGCAAGAATACTGGAATGGGTAGCCATTCCCTTCTCCAGGGGATCTTCCCTACTGTCTCTTACAGTCCTGCATTGGCAGGCAGGTTCTTTACCACTGCGTCACCTGGGAAGACTTACCACCCCATCCCCGTTAGGTAATCACTCTTGCCAGCCCTGGTAAGCACTAGTTTGCTTCAGTCTCTTTGGACCTGCCTCTTCCGGACATTTTGTATAAAAGGAATCATATGACATTTGACATATGATTTTTGTCATATGACAAAAAGGAAACATGTGACATTTTATGTCTGGCCTCCTTCACATAGTGTCATGTTCTTTAGGCTCATCTACATGGCAGCCATTTTGAAGACCTCGTTCCTTTCTGTGACCGGGTCGTATTGCCGCGTGTGGAAAGACCACGGCTTGCTTACCTGCTCATCCACTGGTGGGCATTCGGGTTGCTTCCATCTCTGGACTGTTTGGCTGTGACGCTGTTATAAATAGTCATATACCAGTTTCTGTGTGGACAAGGGTTTTCTTCACCCCTGGGTAACATACCCAGGAGTGGAATTGCTGAGCCATGTGGTCATTCCATGTTTAACTTTTTCAGAAACTACTACCACCGTGGCTGTACCATTTTACATTCGCACCAGCAATGTATGAGGGTTCCTATTTCTTCATATTCTTGTCAACATTTGTTATTTCTTTTCTTTTCTCCTTAAAGTCGTCTTATTGGGTATAACCATCTCACTGTGGTTTTGATTTGCATTTCTGTTTTAAAAATGTTTATTGAAATATAGTTGATTTACAATGTTCTGTTATTTTCAAGTATATATATATATATATAAATGTTAATTTTTTACATTCTCTTCCTTTATAGGTTATTATAAGATTTTTGAGTTCTCTGCGCCATACAGTAGGTCCTTGTTAATTATCTATTTTTCTATATAGTAGTATTTATATGTTAATCCCTAACTCCTAATTTATCCCTCCCCACTTCCTCTTTGGTAACCATACGTTTGTTTTCTATGTCTATTATAGAAAACAATATGTCAAAACATACTGTTTTGTTAATAAGATCACTTGTATCTTTTTAGACTCCACGTATGAGTGATATCGTACAATATTTGTCTCTCAGTCTGACTTACTTCACTTAGTATGATCATCTCTAGGTCTACCCATGTTGCTGAAAATGGCATTATGTCATTATTTTTATGGCTGAGTAATATTCCATTGCACACAGGTGTGTGCATGCGCATGTGTGTGTACACATATACACCTGATTTGCCTTGCTGAAAGGACCAGTGATAATGTGTTTGTTAACGGTCTGTCAGAACGACCTCTGTATGTTATTAAAAGTATTGAAGGCTCCCAAAACTTTTTGTTTATACAGTTACATCTAGTGATACTTACCATACTTATATGCTAAAACCAAGAAATTTTAAAAATATTATTTATCAATTCTTCCATAAACAATAGTAATAAACTCATTATATGTTAACACGAGAGCAATGACATCATTGCACATTATGTAGCTTCCGGAAAACTCCACCATGCACTTGTAAGGGAGTGAGAGTGGAAAAGGCAAATCACATCTTACTCACAGTTGACCCTTGAACAACCCAGGAGTTGGGAGCAATGACCCTCTGTGCAGTAAAAAATCCACATGTTATAGTTGGTTCCTCATACCCATGGTTTCTACATATCCCTGGTTCTGCATCTACAGATTCAACCAATCTTGGATTGAATAGCCCTGCAGGATTTACTGTGGACAAAAATCCACATGTAAGCAGACCTGCGTGGTTCAAACCCAAGCTCTTCAAGAGTCACCTGTATTATGAAAAAATTTTGATCTCACAGACTTCTCTCCCCCAGAATGAATAATGATAATCCAGTTTTACTCAAGTCAGATAAATAAGGTTAAAAACATATATTTTTTTCTGGTCTGAAATTCCAGGTCTTAACCTTAGTTTCCCAGAAAACATACATGTTGGGGAATGCTGACAATGGAATCTGATTGTACTTGGTTGGTCACAGAAAGGACAGAAAACCACTTTTTAACCTAGATATAGACCTGCTGACACCTGCACATTTTCTGGTAATACTTCCCTGCCCTCTCAGAAATGAAAACTGGCTGATTTAAATTTTTCATTGATCTCCTTCATCATGTGATTTCGTTCAGCCAGGACATCTGTCAACTGGTTGAGAATTGATATCTTGGGCAAGAGTCTGAACTTGCACGGAAATCTCGGCCCCCAAAGTTGGCTTTTCCATTGGGGGTTGAGGGTTGGCTGGTGTGGAGAAGTGTAAACCCTGTGGTTCTCAAAGTGTGGTCCCCGGACTAGCATCGTCAGCATCACCTGTAACCTGTTAGACATGTGGATTCTCGGGCCCCACCCCAGACCTGCTGACTCAGAAACTTTGAAGACGGGCCCAGGCTTCCGGGTCTCACCAAGGTCTCCAGGCAATTTTAATTTGCTCACAGTGTGAGGGTCACTGATGTGACCTCGTCCATAATGACATGCGCTCCCCTGCCCCCATCCTTCTTTCTTTCTTTCCTCCCATAAACATTGAATGTACTGCTCCCTTACCAGTGTTTTTATGACACCTCTTTGCAAATGTACACGTTTGCACACTGTGTGTCCGCCTGTAAACATCAAATTTGTGGCAGCCGAGAGCATCATTTATAGCAATCCCAGAGAAAACGCTCTTAGAACAGCCAGTCACAAACAGCTGAAGCTACATGTCAAGGATAACCCACTACCTGGGACCCAGCTTCTCCCCCTTCTCCCAGCATTAACTCCAGTGAAATCCCTTCAAACTCTGAAGCTTGACAGTTCCATGGGTTTGCTTGCTGTCTTCTGCAGTCACCTAAAGACTGCTCCCCCAGGGAATCTGTTCTTTAGAAACTCGAACTGGAAGATTCAGTAGAGGGGGCTAGCTTGGAGGACTGGGCTAAGGTCAAAAGTCTTCATTTGGGGGGCATATGAGCAGGAGAGTGGGCTGGTCAACCAGAGGCTGGGAAAGGACTTATGTGGATGCAGAGAGCGTGTGTGTCTATTTACATCAGTGCTAGGGCTTCCCTTGGGATTTCTAACCTGGGAAGTTGGGATGCTCTTAGCATGAAGCTACTCTTCTTTATACTCTACATGGTGTGGAGAAAGCTCCATGCTATTTGTGGTCTGGTGAACACATATACATGAAAACAGGACCAAGAGTTCTGGTTGTCCTTCTCCATTCCTCCAGCAACCTTGGACTTGCTGCCTAGACACAGGTCAACCTCAAGGGTTGATGCTACAGAATTGGCTTCACGATGGGGTTGCAGTTGCCCGGTGTTCTGCTATGTGACTTCAGAGCTTTCCAGAGCCCACCGGATCAGGAGATGCCTCTTGGATGAGTGTTTAGCTTCTTTGATTTTGATTGTGATCCATGACATCTGTGGGCTGTTCTTGACTTCTTCCGGCCCTTGGTTTTCTAGATTGTCCTTCTGTTCTTCTTCCTGTGGTGATACAAGTCATAGTCATGGGTGGAATGCTGCACCAAAATCAATATGGTCTCAATAAACTGATGTGTGTTGAGCATCCCACAAAAGCCCCACTGACCTGCTAACTTTAAGTCCCACCTCAGGATACCCTGACCATCCCACTTGCTGATCATCCCTCTAGAGGTCAAGACCAGCAGCCTCGTGGTCCTCATGGTGACGTGATCCAGTCATTGTGCAGCCTGTGGGGCTGAAAGTGAGCCCAAGGCCTGGCCGGTTACAGGTGGGGGAGCTGGTGGGTCTTGGGGAGGGGCTGAAAGATAGGCTGTGCTCACTGGGTGCACATCCTCACTTTGCATTTTGTCCTAGTGGGTGGTGATGACAGTCCCCGGGGAAGGGGTAACTGCATCATCTCGAGTCAACCCTCCTCCTTCACACTCATTTCCAATCAGCCACCAGACTCTGCTAACCTGACTCCTTTATGTATCTCTCCATTCTTTTCCTCTGCTTTAGCGGATGCCCCCGACCTGGTCCATGCTCTCCTCATCCCCTGGGTGGATTTATTCTAGCACAACATATCAGACTGCCACCACTATTACCACCCTAAATCCAGCCTTTCTGGTGGCCAGACCATTCAAATGCCGATGCTACCGTTTATCGCATAAGCCCGCTTCTGTGGCTGCTGTTGCCCTCAGGATGGGACTGGGTTCCCCGTCTGGCCTGATCTTCCAGGACGTGGTCTCCGGCCATCCTGTGCGCTTTACCCCTCAGTGCTGAGAACTGCCAGACCCTCGCAGACAGCCTCCTGCCCCTCAGGATGCTTCCCTTCTCCTCCTGTCCTTCTGCCTTGCAGCTGCTCCTGCTGTTCTTCACCTGTCTGCCGGCATCGGCTCTGAAAGCCTGTTGGGCACCCCCATCTATGTTGACGTGTGTCCTTTCTCTCCTCATTCTCTGCAGCACCTCAATCTTAGGCTTTCATAAATGGCATTTCAAGTCTCTCTCTTTTTTATTTTCTTTTCTCCTTGACTGGTCTATAAGCTCCTGAGAGCAGGGGCCCTTCTTAATCATCCTGAGGCCCTTACCAAGTGCCTGGTACACAGGAGTTGGTCTCTGAGTCCTTTTAAACTTGAGAGATAATTGGCAATGAACGCTGTGCAAGGTTAAGGTGTAGCATGTTGACTTGATATATTTATGTGTTGTGACATAATGACCACCTTGCCGTTAAGCTAACACTTCCATCACATCGCGTGGTTGTCATATCTTTTTTGGTGGTGAGAATATTCAAGAGTTAGTCTCTTAGCAACTCTAAAGTGTGTGGATACACTGCTGTTGATTGTAGTCACCTAAGCTACTGCGTCAGATTCCCCAGAACTTGGCCATCTTCTAATTGCAAGTATGTGCCCTTTGACCCACATCTACACAGGAGCTATTCTATAAAACTTTTTGGAAGTGGAAGACAATAGCTGCAGAAAAGGAAAAATAATAGCTCAGCTAGCTGTGCTAAGGGGACTTCCTGAATTGAAAACTGCTAGCTTCTAGCCAGCACTGTGCTGTAAGAACTTTCTGTGAAGACGGAAGTGTCTCGTATCTGTGTTGTCCAACAAGGTGGCCACGTGTGGCTATCAAACACCTGAAATGTGGCTACTGCCACGTGTAGACTGAACTTTTAATCATATTTAATTTATTTAAGTTTAAACGGAAGTATGTGCACGTGGCTAGTGGCAACCCTGTCAAACAGCTGTCAGCAGCATCTGGTTACCTCCTACCTGGCTAAGAGCTCCCATGGGGTGAGGCTGCAGGAACTGGCATGCAGGCAAATGCTTAACAACCAGCTCTCGGAAACAGTCTGCTCACCTCCATGGTGTAAAAATCCCCACCAAACCCAGTGTCAATACGTCCTGGATACAGAGCTGGGGAGAGAAGTACAATGTAAAATCATCATCTAGGCAGTATTTCCTCAACACAGGTACACAGATGCAAACAACCCTGAGAATAGAGTAGTCCACTGCACTAAAATAATTAGAAAGTGATTAATTTTTAATATTTATTGACTTTGTACTATTTAACTTATTTAATTGTAAGCTTATATACTTTAGTTTTTAACAATGGCTAAACTTAAAAGCAGATCGCGAAACTCCAGAGCACCTAATTTTTGGCTTTCAGGAGGCTTTGTAAGCCAGCTCCCTCTCATCACCAGCTCCTAGCTCAGTTCAGTCACTCAGTCGTGTCTGACTCTTTGCGACCCCATGGACTGCAGCACACCAGCCTTCCCTGTCTATCACCAACTCCCAGAGCCTACTCAAACTCATGTCTATTGCCTTGGTGATGCCATCCAACCATCTCATCCTCTGTTGTCCCCTTTTCCTCCCACCTTCAATCTTTCCCAGCATCAGAGTCTTCAAATGAGTCAGTTCTTTGCATCAGGTGGTCAAGGTAGTTGAGTTTCAGCTTCAGCATCAGTCCTTTCAATGAATATTCAGGACTGATTTCCTTTAGTATGGACTGGTTGGATCTCCTTGCAGTCCAAGGGACTCTCAAGAGTCTTCTCCAACACCACAGTTCAAAAGCATCAACTCTTTGCCACTCAGCTTTCTTTACAGTCCAACTCTCACATCCATACATGAGTACTGGAAAAACCATAGCCTTGACTAGATGGACCTTTGTTGGCAAAGTAATGTCTCTGCTTTTTAATATGCTATCTAGGTTGGTCATAGCTTTCCTTCCAAGGAGTAAGCATTTTTTAATTTCACGGCTGCAGTCATCATCACAGTGATTTTGGAGCCCAAAAAAATAAAGTCTGTCACTGTTTGCATTGTTTCCCCATCTATTTGCCAGGAAGTGATGGGACCGGCTGCCATGATCTTATTTTTCTGAATACTGCTGCTGCTGCTGCTGCTAAGTTTTTTCAGTTATGTTCGACTCTGTGCGACCCCATAGACGGCAGCCCTCTAGGCTCCTCGTCCCTGGGGTTCTCCAGGCAAGAATACTGGAGTGGGTTGCCATTTCCTTCTCCCAATTGCTAAAAAAAAAAAAAAAAAAAGTAATATTTCCTTTGGCCACAAGAGGGCACTCTCAGATGACATTGGATTTTAGGAAGGATTTTGGTGGCTCTTTCGGTAAAGAATCTAACTGAAATGCAGGAGACCTGGGTTTGATCCCTGGGTCAGAAAGATCTCCTGAAGTAGGGACTGGCAACCCACTCCAGTGTTCTTGCCTGGAGAATCCCATGGACAGAGGAGCCTGGCGGGCTACAGTCCACGGGGTCGCAAAGAGTGGAACGCGACTGAGTGAGTAACACTTGGAACAGCTCTCTGGGTCAGTCTGTGGTGTCTGCTCCCGTCTCCCGGAAGACTGCAGTTCTGGGTATCTGCGGGACTCACACAGTGTCAGGCAGTTATTTGTTTCACAGCTACTCACCATCTCCGCCGCCAGGTGAGGCAGCTCAGGAGGAGGACACTGGCGAGCAGGAGAATGCAGCCGGCCACTGTGGACAGAGAAGCAGGTCAGGGAGGCGGTCCCCGGGACTGAGAGAGCCCCCTCCCGAGTGTCTGTCAGGGAGGTGGTCCCTGGGGCTGAGAGAGCCCCCTTCCCGAGTGTCTGTCAGGGAGGCGTCCCCGGGACTGAGACAGCCCCCTCCCGAGTGTCTGTCAGGGAGGCGGTCCCCGGGACTGAGAGAGCCCCCTCAACTGAGAGAGCCCCCTTGACTGAGAGAGCCTCCGTCCGAGTGTCTGTCAGGGAGGCGTCCCCGGGGCTGAGAGAGCCCCCTCCCGAGTGTCTGTCAGGGAGGCGTCCCCGGGACTGAGATAGCCCCCTCCCGAGTGTCTGTCAGGGAGGCGGTCCCCGGGACTGAGAGAGTCCCCTCAACTGAGAGAGCCCCCTTGACTGAGAGAGCCTCCCCCCGAGTGTCTGTCAGGGAGGCGTCCCCGGGGCTGAGAGAGCCCCCTTCCGAGTGTCTGTCAGGGAGGCGGTCTCCGGGACTGAGAGAGCCCCCTCGACTGAGAGAGCCCCCTCCCGAGTGTCTGTCAGGGAGGTGTCCCCGGGGCTGAGAGAGTCCCCTCCTGAGTGTCTGTCAGGGAGGCGGTCCCCGGGACTGAGAGAGCCCCCTCCCGAGTGTCTGTCAGGGAGGTGGTCCCCGGGGCTGAGAGAGCCCCTTCCCGAGTATCGGTCCCTCCAGCTCTCCACACCCAGCTCAGTGCTTCCGGGGAGGTGAGCCGGGCAGTCTCTGCCACCCCTTTTCAGAATGCAGCCCCCTCCCGGCCAGGCTTCCCTGGAGGCTCCAGGACCCGGGCCTGGGGGTATGGTCGGGAAGGGCCCCAGCCCTTCCCGGGGGCTCGCCTCCTTCTCGGGAGCAGCTGACAGGCACCCTCTTCAGAGAGGGTCAGAGGCCCAGCCTCAGTTAAACAGATCTTGAGTGAGGCCCACAAGGGGTAAATGAAATGTTGAAATATCAAGATGAATATAAAGGTAAATGATAAGCAGCTAGCATCTCCTGAAAGTGTCCCTGTTTCCCATATACTCTTTCCCTGGAGCTGGCGGTTATCCATCCAGCTGTCCATCTGTCTGTCTTAGACCTGCCTCAAAGCCTGTTTTTCTCCCTCCATCCGCCCCGTAAGATATAATTGACCTGTAACCTTGTATAATTTTAAGGTGTACACTTACTTATTGCAAAATATTTTGTAATTACTATTTCTTTTTTGTGCCAAGAACATTGAAGAGTTACTCTTAGCAACTTTCAAGTCCGCAACACAGCATCATTGGCTGTAATCCTCACACCCTGACCATCCCTAGACCAACTCCTCTGCTGACGAAGTCCGTGCCCTTTGACACTGGTCTTCTCTTTGCCTCATCCCCAGGCCCGGTTACCAGCAGTCTACTCTACGAGCTCCGTTTTGGTGTTTTTGGTTCTTTTTTCCCCCTCAGAGCCTGTTTTTGCCTCCCTCCAGAAGGCACCTGGAGTGGTCTTGGCATGTTTTTTTCTCTCCCCCACTGGGCACGCCACCTCCCCCCACACACATCCAGGTGCTGGGTGTTTGTCCTCTGGGAGCTGGCCGGGAGGCCCTGGTTGAGGCTGGTTGGAGACCTCACTGCTGACTCACCACAGCCGTGCCTGTGACTTTGAGTCGTGTTATGCTCTGGATTCGTCTTTGAGTTTTATGCACATCGTAGAGTGTAAAGAGTTAATTTAGACTAACTCACTGAGCAGCTCACCACCCACCAAGCAAATGTGTCGGTATGGTTGGGTGACTACCCACCTGCGATCTGATACTCAGTGGTAAATATGAATGTATCCAACGTTGCAACCTCTTCTGTGGGCTTCTGGAAATCTGTGCAAAAGAGAGGGGGAGGTGCTTGTGGATGCTGGCTGTGGGACTGCCTGGGGCTGCGAGAGTCCAGGCGGCTGGAGACCTATGAGAGGCCAGGGGAGCCCTGGCCCAACTTCTGAACGTTTTGTTCTTCTGCCTCGAGCTGGCGCCCTCTAACTTGCTTCTCCTCTGACACTGGCGACGCTGGTTGTGTTTGAGGCCTGGGAGGTCATGTGCGGGTGTGTGCCCATCTCTAGCACCAGGGGGCAGCTCCCAGGCCAGCTCTTCCCTCTCATGCCTCACAGTTTAATAGCCAAGCTTTTATCTTCCAAGAAATGCCAGCCATACCTGTGGTCCCTGCCGTCCTGGTTGTTAAGAAAGGTCCACTCCCAGGGGGAGCTTCCGTGCTCTCCCAAGGCTCTATGTCATCTGGAGGAGAGAAGAAGGATGCTTGTGGGGCAGAAGGTGGGGAGTGGGGGTCTGGGGTCTCCCACCCACCCCCTCCACCTCCTCAGCTGACCCTAGACATGGTAGCTAAGGTGTGTCTCGGCTCTGTAGTCCCCATCAGGGTCAAGTGAAGTGGCTCAGTGTGACCCCAGCAGAGCGGGAGGAGGGAACTGTGACCCTGACTCTGGCTCTCTTTGGAGCTCTTTCTCCCCAAGCTTCCTACTCAGCTCTGGTTTCCATTTGCAGCTTGGAATTGGGTCATCATAATACAAATTCCATCAAAACATTAAGCAAAGTGTGTGCGTGCTAAGTCGCTTCAGTCGTGTCCAACTCTTTGCGACCCTATGGGCTGCAGCCCATCAGGCTCCTCTGTCCATGGGATTCTCCAGACAAGAATCCTGGAGCGGGTTGCCATTTCCTTCTCCAGGGGATCTTCCCAATGCAGGGATCAAACCTCTTAAGTCTCCTGCATTGGCAGGTGAGTTCTTTACCACTAGCTTCACCTGGGAAGCCTATTAAAGTAGATATGCACTAAAGGAGAGCTTTTCTCTGTGACAGGTTCACCATTGCTCAGACATGCCCGGTGGGCAGCGTGACTCTCAGGGTGCAGGCTATGGGAAAGAAACTCAGCACCCCCCCGACAAAAGATCCAAGAGGGAGGTGGGGGGCCTGGGCAATGTGGGCAAGCAAAGAAACCACTGGAAGTTAGGGCCCAATGAGGGGACTTTTGATTGTAGATATGGTAATATGATTTCAGGACGAAAATAGCAGAAGACCTCAACGTAGGTGGGTTGTCCGTGAGTGTGAATGAGCATACGTGTGTGTGCATGTGTGTCTGTGCTTGAAAAGTCCCTGCCCTGCATGTCTGCACTTTGGCAAAGCTCAAGTGGAACTCACACAAGAGGGGAGGGTGGCTTTCTCTTGGTATAGCAGGAGAACAGATTTACATTACGTGTCAGCAAGTTGGAAATGTATGCAGGGCAGGTGGACTTTCCCTTTTGAATGAGGAAGTCTTGGTAGCTTAGAGGCAGAGGGGGAATTTCAGGATCAGCTAGAAATGGGAGCGGCACCATGTGGGGGCGGGGGGCCCCTCCGGAAGACACCTGTCTTCCTCTTTCAGATCCTGCTCTTTATCCCCATCAGGAAATGGGGGACCCCAGGGTGTGGAGACCTTACAGTTTATCTCATCTGTTTTCTAGAGAGAGAACAACCCGAGGCCCCAGGAAAGGAAGTGGCTCACCCTAGACCACTTAGCGGGTGGATCAGGGATTCCAGCCTGGTCCACCTCAGGGAAGCCACGAGGCGGTGGACCCTGGGGTGGGGGGCACCTCTGTACCTGGAACCTGACCGTTCGCCCCTTCACTTATGCACTTGAGCCTGGGCCTGGTCCACTTTATCTCCCCGTTGATCAACGTGCAGGTGCTTTCAGCAGAACCAGTCTGTAGGGCCCTGAATCCCTGGGCGCACTGGTAATGAACTGTCTGCCCCAGGATGAAATGATAGACTCTCTTTAAAGGTTCACGTTCATGTTCCCATGGTGGCGGCTCCTTGCAGTGACCTGGACGAGGGAAGGGAATTCCAGAGGCAAGTAGAGGAGATGCTGTGAGTCCAGGCTGCCTCTTCCTAGAGACCAGACCACAGTCCTGCTTCTTTTCTTTGGCCCCCTCCTCCTTCCCCCCCTGCCTCCGCCGCCCCACTTTCTTCCAGTAAGTACTGGTAACATCTATTTGTCAGGGCCTTTGCTAGGTACTTTGTGAAAGGAACGAAGACCCAGTCCCCCTCCCCTGCAGTGAGCAGACAGTGGATCAGGGAGGGGAGCCTCTGCAGGGAGAACGTGGGGAGCATGACCCTTGAGACACAGGTGCTTGCTCTGGGAACGCAGAGAAATGAGCTTCTGCTGACAGGGAGAGATTTGCTAAGTGGACAGGTGTTCGAACAGTGGTCTCAGCTTAGGGTTAAGGGCAGGTTCCAGCTTGTCTGGGCTGAGGAGATGTGGAGACCACTTAGATCTCGACTGCTAAGTGAGGAAGCACATCTAAAGTGGTCATCTTGGGGCCACGGAGAAGTACTCGGGACAAATCCAAAGATGGGATGAGGGAAGCACCAAGATGATCTTAGAGGAATGGAGCCCGGTCCCTGATCAAGCCATGCCTGAAGCTGGCCCTTTTAAGGCCTCTGAAAATTCCCATGTCCAGTAACTTTCCCCTCACCCAACTAAAACCCAAGTCTGGCTGACCTTTAACCCCACAGATTATGTTCTGTTCTGATTTAATCCCCTCCCCTGCCCCGCAAATCTGGACACACGGAACCACAGATCCTTCTAAGCCCAGAACTGTGAAGCTGTGTTTATGCTCTGACCTTCCACAACCCCAAAGATCCAACATAACCCCTCGCACTGCCCTCCATGACCCTCTGCGGCAGGAGGACCAGTGGTCCCATCCCAAGGGGTCTGCTCAGTACAGTGTCTTGCAGTTCATGCTTGAATATGTGTTTAAGTCTCAGAATCAAATTGCCTTTCCAGTCAGTAAAATTCATAACTGTCCAGACTCGTTGGAATTGGATTTGCTTCTTTCAAAACCTCCAAATTAAGACAGTCTGCGCAGCACCCCTTAGCCAGAGGCAGCTGGTTATCTCTTGAGTAAGGAGAGTAAACACTGACTTCTTGAGAAAACTTTCAGTAATTGTGGAATATGGGAGGGGAGAAGCAGAGGAAAACAATGAACGTGTTCTGAAACCTCACTCCAGAACAAAGTCACAGTGACAAGGACAGGAAACAGCATATTGCAGCAGGTTCCCCAGATTAGTCATTGTATTTTTATTTTTTTTTAATTAATAAAAGCTGATAATAAATTCAAAGTAGCTTAAATAATCATGCCAAGACCCCTGGTCTAATTCAGGAAACCCTTATTTCAGTCCCATTTTGTGAGTTGTGCCATGTCTTTAATTGTCTCTGCATCTCAATTCCATCAGTAAATTGAAGGAATATTTCCTGGTCCTTGACTCACTGGGTTCTGAGGTTGGAATGAGATTATATACAAAGTCGTAAAGTTCTTTGTAAAGTTGTACAATTAGCGTAGGGGCACAGGGTATTGTAAGGTCAGCTGGGCCCCCTAAAGCTCAGGTTTCCCTAACGGGCTCCTTTCTTCCTGATGTCAAGGCTGACTTCCTCCTTATTAATTTTGGAAAGTCGGGGCAGCAGCTGGGTGACATGGCACAGGCTCTTCCACAGCCCATTAGCCCAAGTTTTGTCTGCAGCTTCCAGAAGCCGGTGTGGCCACACCCACCTCAGAACACTGTCCTGTTAGAAATAAATGTCTGGAAGTAGATTACTTGGCTCACGGTTCAGTGTCTCTTCCTTAAGGGAAACATAGAGCATCTTTTGAGGCCAAGGAACACTGCCGACTCAGATTGGTATTGTCTGGCCACTGTGCTTGGAGCAGTTAGCCCCCAAAATGCTATTTGAAAGAAAGTGAGTTGAGTGGAGTTGAATTGAGCTCGCTGGGGCCAGTTCCCAAGCCTGGAGGAAGCCCAGAGCCCAGGCCGGCTGCTGGAAGAGAGGCTTGAGATGCTGAGCAGACAGCCTGCCACCACCGCGCCGCAGCGCCGGTCCCCAGGACGTCCTCGGGAGAGAGGACCACAGGCCGGACTCTCCTCCTCGGGGGCGCACTGCATGTGTCTGTGAGAGAGCAGGTTCGCTCCTACCTGGAAGGTCAGCTTGCTCCGGGGGCTGCGTTTGGCTCTGCACGTCTGTGGGTTTTCTTTCATTCTGTTCTTTGGGTCCAGGAGTGACTTGTTTTACTGGGTTCTTGGCAGGGGCTAGAGAATATGGAGGGAATGAAGACGATAACATCATAGGTGTTTAAAAGAGAAAACTCTCAAAAAGAACATCTTTCTAGGGCCTGTAACGTGCCAGGCAATATCGGGGGATGCAGAGGTTATAAAAATGAGCCCCACATACCCTGTCCTTGGGGGGCTGTCAGAGGGCCTGTTCATGGGCAGCAGAGCACCAGCCCACCAGGCAGTCTTCCTGTATGTGATGATAGTAGCCTACAATGTGTCTCCGAAGGACCCGAGCTTTTCTGGTGGAATGGTTTGTGTTTGTGTGTCTCCCCCAAAGGGGCCCCGTTCTGGCCATCAGCTTGTCAACACCATGCATGGAGGTGAGTGTGGTGGCCAGAGGAGCAATCTCAGTCACTCCTGTTTGCCGAAGGCAGGTCATTTAAGAGTCAGTTCAGTTCAGTCGCTCAGTCATGTCCAACTCTTTGCAACCCCATGAATCGCAGCACGCCAGGCCTCCCTGTCCATCACCAACTCCCGGAGTTCACCCAAACTCATGTCCATCGAGTCGGTGATGCCATCCAGCCATCTCATCCTCTGTCGTCCCCTTCTCCTCCTGCCCCCAATCCCTCCCTGCATCAGGGTATTTTCCAATGAGTCAACTCTTTGCATGAGGTGGCCAAAGTACTGGAGTTTCAGCTTCAGCATCAGTCCTTCCAATGAACACCCAGGACTGATCTACTTTAGGATGGACTGGTTGGGTCTCCTTGCAGTCCAAGGGACTCACAAGAGTCTTCTCCAACACCACAGTTCAAAAGCATCAATTTTTCGGTGCTCAGCTTTCTTCACAGTTCAGCTCTCACATCCATACATGACTACTGGAAAAACCATAGCCTTGACTAGACGACTTTTGTTGGCTAAGAGTCAGAGGGCATCCTAAAGAATGGCAATGTGTGCAGTCTCAGAAAAGACAGAATGGTCTCTGCTTCCAAGGCAAACCATTCAATGTCACAGTAATCCAAGTCTATGCCCTAACCACTAATGCTGAATAAGCTGAAATCGAACAGTTCTATGATGACCTACAAGACCTTCTAGAACTAACATCAAAAAAAGATGTCCTTTTCATCACAGGGGACTGAAATGCAAAAGTAGGAAGTCAAGAGACACTTGGAGTAACAGGCAAGTTTGGCCTTGGAGTACAAAATGAAGCAGGGCAAAGGTGAACAGAGTTTTGCCAAGAGAAACACTGTCATAGAAAACACCCTCTTCCAACAACCCAAGAGACAACTCTACATGTAGACATCACCAGATGGTCAATACCAAAATCAGATTGATTCTGTTCTTTGCGGGTGAAGATGGAGAAGCTCTATTCCGTCAGCAAAAACAAGACCAGGAGCTGAATGTGGCTCAGATCATCAACTCCTTATTGCAAAATTGAGACTTAAATTGAAGAAACAAGGAAAACCACTAGACCATTCAAGTATGACCTAAATCAAATCCCATTTCCCTGGTGGCTCAGATGGTAAAGCGTCTGCCTACAATTCGGGAAACCCAGGTTCAATCCCTGGGTCGGGAAGATCCTCTGGAGAAGGAGATAGCAACCCACTCCAGTACTCTTGCCTGGAAAATCCCATGGATGGAGGACTGTGGTAGGCTACAGTCCATGGGGTTGCAAAGAGTTGGACATGACTGAGCGACTTCACTTTCACTTTCTATGATTATACAGTGGAAGTGAGAAATAGATTCAAGGGATTAAATCTAATAGGCAGAGTGCCTGAAGAACTATGGATGGAAGTTTGTGACACTGTATAGAAGGCAGTTACCAAAACCATCCCCAAGAAGAAATGCAAAAAGGCAAAATGGTTGTCTGAGGAGGCTTTACAAATAGCTGAGAAAAGAAGTGAAAGGAAGGGAGAAAAGGAAAGATATACCCATTTGAATGCAGAGTTCCAACGAATAGCAGGGAGAGATAAGAAAGTCTGTCTAAGTGATTAATGCAAAAAAATAGAGGAAAACCATAGAATGGACATGTTTAGAGATCTCTTCAAGAAAATTAGAGAAACCAAGGGAACTTTTCATGCAAAGATAAGCACAATAAAGGACAGAAATGGTATGGACCTAACAGAAGCAGAAGATATTAAGAAGAGGTGGCAAGAATACACAGAAGAACTATACAAAAAAGATCTTCATGACCCAGACAACCACGATGATGTGATCACTCAACTAGAACAGAGATCCTGGAATGTGAAGTCAAGTGGGCCTTAGGAAGCATCACTATGAACAAAGCCAGTGGAGGTGATAGAATTCCAGCTGAACTACTTCAAATCCTGAAAGATGTTGCTGCTAAAGTGCTGCAGTCAATATGCTAGCAAATTTGGAAAACTCAGCTGTGGCCACAGGACTCAAAAAGGTCAGTTTTCATTTCAATCCCAAAGAAAAGCAATGCCAAAGAGTGTTCAAACTACCACACAACTGCACTCATTTCACACACTAGCAAAGTAATGCTGAAAATTCTCCAAGCTAGGCTTCAAAAGTACAGTAACCAAGAACTTCCAGATGTTCAAGCTGTATTTAGAAAAGGCAGAGGAACCAGAGATCAAATTGCCAACATCCTATGATTGTTGGATCATAGAAAAAGCAAGAGAATTCCAGACAAACATCTACTTCTGCTTTATTGACTACACTAAAACCTTTGACTGTGTGGATCACAACAAACTGGACAATTCTTAAAGAGATGGGAATACCAGACCACCTTACCTGCCTCCTGAGAAATCTGTATGCAGGTCAAGAAGCAACAGTTAGAACCAGACATGGAACAATCGACTGGTTCTAAATTGGGAAAGGAATATGTCAAGAGTGTATATTGTCACACTGCTTATTTAACTTATATGCAGAGTACATCATGCGAAATGCTGGGCTGGATGAAGCACAAGCTGGAATCAGAATTGCTGGGAGAAATATCAATAACCTCAGATATGCAGATGACACCACTCTTACAGCAGAAAGTGAAGAACTAAAGAGCCTCATGATGAAAATGAAAGAAGAGAGTGAAAAAATTGGCTTAAAACTCAACATTCAGAAAATTAAGATCATGGCATCTGTTCCCATCACTTCATGGCAAATAGATGGGGAAACAATGGAAACAGTGGCAGACTTTATTTTGGGGAGCTCCAAAATCACTGCAGATGGTGACTGCAGCCATGAAATGAAAATACGCTTGCTCCTTGGAAGAAAAGCTATGACCAACCTAGACAGCATATTAAAAAGCAGAGACGTTACTTTACCAACAAAGGTCCGTCTAGTCAAAGCTATGGTTTTTCCAGTGGCCATGTATGGATGTGAGAGTTGGACCATACAGAAAACTGAGTGCCAAAGAACTAATGCTTTTGAACTGTGGTATTAGAGAAGACTCTTGAGAGTCCCTTGGACTGCAAGGAGATCAAACCAGTCAATCTTCAAGGAAATCAGTCCTGAATATTCATTGGAAAGACTGTTGCTAAAGCTGAAACTCCAATACTTTGGCCACCTGATGTAAAGAGCTGACTCATTTGAAGAGACCCTGATGCTGGGAAAGATTGAGGGCAGGAAGAGAAGGGGACAACAGAGGATAAGGTGGTTGGCTGGCATCACTAACTTGATGGACATGAATTTGAGTAGGCTCTGGGAGTTGGGAAAGGACAGGGAAGCCTGGCCCGCTGCAAACCACGGGGTTGCAAAGAGTTGGACACGACTGAGCGACTGGACTGAACTGAAGAATAGCAGTGGTGCAGTTGCTATGGAGAACAGCTCTGTTCCCAGGCTATGTTCACATCATTATGAACTATGATTATTTTCAGTTGTTTAGTAATTATTAGTGTAATGCCTGCCCCCCCACACCCTCTTAAAGTGTGGTTTCCTTGAGGGCTTGGTGTGGCAGACTCTAGGTCCACCCAAATCTCTACAAACGACCCAATTTCATCCCTTTTTATGGCCGAGTAATATTCCATTGTATATACGTAGCACATCTTCTTTATTCATTCCTCTCTCAATGGACATTTAGGTTGCTTCCATGTCCTGGCTATTGTAAATAGTGCTGCAATGAACACTGAGGTGCATGTGTCTTTCTGAATCATGGAAAAGCAGTACAGATGAACCTATGTGCAGGGCAGGAATAGAGATGCAGATGCAGAGAATGGACATGTGGACCAGCAGGGGAAGGGGAGGATGGGATGAACTGAGAGAGCAGCATTGACATATATATACTACTGTGTGTGAAACAGCTAGTAGGGAGCTGCTGTACCGCACAGGGAGCTCGACTCGGTGCTCTGTGGTGACCTAGAGGGGTGGGAGGGAGGCTCAGGAGGGAGGGGATATATGTACACTTGTAGCTGATTCACTTCCTTATCCAACAGAAACTAACAACATTGTAAACGAATTCTACTCCCCCCCCCAGCCCCCAAGGAAAGTTGGGGGGAGCCCTGCCTCCCTCTTTGCTACAGTTTTCTCCTTCCCTCGGGGTTACCAGTGGAAACTCTTACAGATGCTGTTGCAGAGGCATCTGTTTTCCCAGGCAGAGTGGCTGGAGTTCCCCGCACAGCGCATGACGACCGACACTCTGCGGAAGCCTGTCTTGCAGTCGCAGTTTATCATGGTGCCCACCTTGTACCTGAGGACCTTGAACATGGCGTTTCTGAGACTCGGAGGGTCATCGTGACAAACCTCTGCCAAGACAAAAAGGCACCTTAGTCATCCAGGAGCTTCCAAACACAGGCACAGACAACCATCAAAATGATCTAATCCCACATTTCTTCCCCTGATTTAAGGGATTGGCATGTACCCCACTTTTTCCTGGAAAGACACTCAGGCTGTTGAAGGTTCTTCAGAAACCTTCAGATCAGAGATGGTTCAAAATTTAACTTCAGCCAAGTTCTTCTCCAAGCTACAGTGTCTTTCAAACTAAATGAGTAGAAACAACTGGGGTTTTATTCTGATGACTCCCACCGAGCAAGCATAGTTTCTTCACAAGGAACATGAGGAAAGGCTTCCCTGGTGGCTCAGCTGGTAAAGAATCCTCCTGTAATGCGGGAAACCTGGGTTCGATCCTGGGGTTGGGAAGATCCCCTGGAGAAGGGAAAGGCTACCCACTCCAGTATTCTGGCCTGGAGAATTCCATGGCCTGGAGAATTCCATGTGCATGGGGTCACAAAGAGTCGGACACGACTGAGCAAATTTCATTTCACTAACACGAGGAAAGGCGGGGAGCCGGGGAAGCCACACGGATTTAACTGAGGGATGAAATGTGTCTGTTGAGAAATCCTTTCTTGGGGGAGAAATATTTGTAAAGTGTTTACTCAGTGTGTGGTGAGTAGGAAATGTGTTTCTCACCCATCTACCCACCTCTGAGTTTTCCAAATTTCTTCTCACGCCACAAAACCTGACCCTCCCGTGGCCCAAAAACGCATCACTGGTTCCCCACTAAAGACACTTGAAGAAGTGGCCGAACACCCAACTATCACGGGGTGGGAAACGTGCTGGTCTCATCAGAACAGGGATTCCACTGTGTGTCTCTAGACACGTTGCCCTGCTTCAAGAGATGAGATTTTTCAGGAAAAAGTCATAGGCCGTGTGGAGGAAGTGAACAGGATGGCACAGAAAGTGGGAGAGAGTGAGGCGGCCAGGCTGCCCGCAGCTGGCCTCACCACCCAGCAGAAGGGCATCAGTTCTGGGCAGGTGGCCGTACCTGCGGCCGGCAGAGGACCAGCTGCCAGTTGTGTGTCAATCACTCAGCATGGAGTGGAGCTTCTCTGAGCCCTCACACTCTGCCCAGCCACTCATCGTCCTGGAGACCACCCCATCCTCATCCAGGATGCAGGACCCTCCCAACACCCCCAAGAGGATGAGGAGAATGTGAACAGCTTGCCCCACCTCTAACCCAGAAGGGACTAAACAACAGCAATTTGAATGGCCGAGTGGGCCAGCAGTTGAGAGGAACCTGTGACATAATGTGCATGCGTACATGCTGAGTCACTTCAGTCATCTCTGACTCTTTGTGAGTCTATGGACCGTAGCCTGCCAGGCTCCTCTGTCCATGGAATTCCCCAGGCAAGAACACTGGAGTGGGTTGCCATGCCCTCCTCCAGGGAATCTTCCCGACTCAGGGATCGCACCCGAGTCTCTTAATGTCTCCTGCTTTGGCAGGTGGGTTCTTTACCATTAGCGCCACCTGGGAACCCCGTCACTTAATTAAATTCTGGTCACTGTAATAATCATAAGGCAAGAAATGCAGTGTGGTGGAAAAGGAAGGAAGCTGGGTCTCTAAATTGTAGCTCCACCAGCTTACTAGCCACACAGTTTTATTGCAGCTACTTATCTAAGACACGGCTTCCTTTTCTGTAAAATTTGTATAATAATTATTATTTTACTGATTTGTTTTAAATTATGTGAAATAACATATCGAGGTAACTTGCAGAGCACCCAGCACATAATAGTCCTAGAATAGATGCTAGTTCAGCTCCTTTTTTCTCTGTCCAGAAAAAGCAATCTTGGATGTCCCTCAGTAAATGAGTGGACAAATAAACTGTGGTAAATTCAGACAGTGGAATGTTATTCAGAGCTAAAAAGAAATGAGCTATCAAGCCAGAGAAGACAGAGGAAACATTAATGCATATTACTAAGTGAAAGATGACAATCTTAAAATACAACACATCGTATGATTCTAACTATAAGACATTCTAGAAAAGGAAAAGCTATGAAGGTAGTAAAAAAGAAAAATCAGTGGTTGCCAAGGGTTAGGGAGGCTGGAGATATGAATATTCGGAGCACGGAGGATTTTTAGGGCAGTGAAATTTCTCTGTATGATACCATAATGATGGATACAATAAATAAGTGGGTAAAGATTGTTCAAGTCACTTCTCCAAAGAAGATATCTGATTATCAGCAATCAGTTGAAAAGGTGCTCAAGACAACATTAGACATCACAGAAAAACAAATCAGAAGCCACGTTGAAAGAGTCCATTAGAATGGGTAAAATAGATACAAGACTGACAATACCAAATGTTGACAGGGAGCGACTGTAACTTGCTGACATTACTGGTGGGAGTGAAAATAACGCTGCTACTTTGGAAAATTCAAAGTTTCTAAAAATGAAGTTAAACATATACCTGCCCTACGATCCGACCATCCCACTCCTGGGTATTTATCCAGCAGGAGTGAGATCTTGTGTCTATGAAAACACTTAAACATTTATAGTAGCTTTAAGTAATCTCAAAAACATTATGTTGAACAAAAGAAGATAAAACAACACACACGCACATTGATTCCACTTCTATAAAGTTCAAGAAAAGACAAAACTAGTATACAGAAAGAAATTAAGCCAGGGTTTGTGTGTGGTGGGCAGGGCTGGCTGCAACGAATCAATGGGTAATGAAAATGATGGGTCCTTGGGTGTACACCTTCGTCCTAATGACAAATTGAAATGATAATGGACTCATCACAGTTCAGGCACACAAAAGTGGAGTCAGGGGCCATGGAAGACCTGCTCCCAGACACTTCCCTGCACCACCAAGAACTTGAATTTTCTCTGAATTGCACCAAACTTAAGGACACCACCAACCGTTTTCAAAACAATACCTGCCAGCAGCTGCAAACTGAGGGTCTCAAGGTCCCCCCTTGAAACTGTGCAGCCTTTTCAGATGTCAACCAGTTGGTACTCAGCAAGCACCCTTAGGCTTGCCAGCTCCAACTATAATTCTTGGTAAACAAGTCCTGCTGTCACTAACTGTAACCTTGGTTTTCCCTTTATAAGCCTCCCTTATTTTATTGTTGGGGGTGGAGTGGGGGAGACAATTCAAGGGCTTCTTTGCTTAGTTTTTATTGGAGTCTAGTTGCACTACAATATTGTGTTAGTTTCTATTGTACAGCATGATGAATCAGGCAGAGATGTACATAGATCCCCTCTTTTTTGGACTTCCTTCCCAGTTAGGTCACCACAGAGCATAGAGTAGAGCTCCCTGTTATATAGTAGGTTCTCATTAGTTACCTATTTATACAGAGTATAAATAGTGTCAGTCCCAATATCCCAATTCTCACCACCCTTGCCCTGTCCCCCTTGCTCAAGGGCTTCTCTGGGGTATCCCTAACAAACCCCAAATAAACACCTTTCTATTTCAATCAGACCTCCATTTCTGAAATTTTTGGTTAATGGCCAAAATTCATCAAAATTGTACACTGCAGATCTGTGCATTTCACTGCAAGTAATTTTACTTCCAAAAAATCAGTAAGAAGTATACAGAGCAACTCTCACGATTATTCACTAGCACAAAGAATCAAGGATTGACCTCAGATGCATTCAGAATCTGACAACTCAATCACAAACCAAAAAAGTTTCCAAATACAGAAATTGGAAAAGAACAAGGCAAATTGCCCTTGGGACAACTTGGTGTCCTTAAAAACTATTTACGTGGTGATATGCTTTTTTAAATTAGGCCCTGGAAATTTCCGGGATCATCATAAATTAGCCTGAGCATCGAGGAGGTCATGTGGGGACAAGGGAAAGTCAGAACTTCTTACTCCCACGGACTTGCTTTTTATCAAAGCAATTTTCCTGGAATCTAGAAGCAATGAAACTTCCCTGATCTATAACTAAGAACTAGTAAAGAACTTGACTATAACCCTTTGCCCTGGAACCATGCAAAGACTGATCCAGATGTCATCTGAAGAAGGTGGGGTGGGAGGGTGTTCAGCAAAGGCAGACAGAGGGTGGGGTGTTCTTTTTAATAGGATTAAATCTGGGATTTTTTTTTAAAGTCCTTCTCAGAGAGGTCATAAAAGAAACAGCAGTACAACATCTTAAAAGGAAAAAAAAAGAATGGAAAATGCCTCTTCTCTCCTGAAATCTTGCAGAGGAGTGAGTGAGTGAAAGTTGCTCAGTAATGTCCGACTCTTTGCAAACCCGTGTACTGTAACCCGCCAGGCTCCTCTGTCCATGGACTTCTCCAGGCAAGAACACTGGAGTGGATAGCCATTTCCTTCTCCAGGGGATCTTCCTGACCCAGGGGTCAAACCCAGGCCTCCTGCATTGCAGGCAGATTCTTTATGATCTGAGCCACCAGGGAAGCAGAGGCATGTTGAAGGACAATTCTGTTTGTGTGACTCAGCAAAATGTCTTTACATCCCCTTTCCTCGTATTATCCTTATGAATTTTCTTCCCACATAGCATGGCAGCTGCCCTCATTCCCTAGTTTTACTCTAAAATTTTCAGAGTTCAGCAAAGGGGCTTTTTCCGCCTTTACTCTTGTACCCACACTTCCAAATCTATTTCCTGTTTCCACCAGAGGCTCTGCCTTTCTAACAGAAATCTTTCTCTGCTCTCCACTCTGCCCATTTCCCCAACTCAGGAGGCAAACACAGAAAAAGTTTTTGCAAGTGGGAAGGGAACTGTTTTTCTCTCTGTCTTTTTAAAGCATCGATACATTTCTAAATTGGATGTTATCTTCTCTTCAGAGAGGATTGAAAGTGTGTGCTGCTTCTGGAGTGGAGAAGAACTGTGTACATTCCTAGTCTGGTGCTGGGACTTAGGGTGAATGCTCAGAGCTCGGACTGGGGGCCCAGGCGGGGTCCTACCAGGGGCTCAGAGGAACACTGATATGGTCTTGCCACCTCCGACCTTTCGTGTGGGCAGAGGCAGAAAGAGAGCCAGTGATTATCATTAATCCTGCAAACCCCAAGAGCTTCCATTCTCAGAGAGTTAAAATTGAGCTCTTCTGATGTCGAAAGTGTTTCCTGTCTCATTTCGGATTTTAGCTGAGACAGGTAATTGGAAAGACACAGGCGGGACCCCACGCACGTGTCCCTCCGCCCTGCACCCACCCCACCTCCATCCACACTGGCCCGGGTGCACCTCCCCTTGGGATATTTGTAGGTGTGTGGCCTCCGGGAATTCCCTGTTCAACTGAAGTGCAGGAATCCGTGCACTTTCAGCGTCTCCAGCTGACACTGGCGGCAGTCACTGAGGGCTGCCTTGCTCTGGGCTGTGTCACCATGCAGGTCTGGGAGGAAGGTGGACGAGGGTGGGGGCCCCTGGGCCACTCCCTGCTTCTGGTCTCCGTTGTTTTGTTTACCCTCCAGTGGATTGCTGGAGCCTCACCTCCTCCATCTCACCATGCCCATGCCGGGGGAGAGAGAGCGCTGAGGCATCCGCTGGATGCACTGCAACAGACTAAGGATCCAGACCAGCCGTTCTGTCTCCCAGGCGTCTGTTCTGTCCTTTCTTGCCTCTCCCTCTTCTTCTCTCTCTCTTTTTTTTTTTTAAAAGATTTATCTATTTACTTTTGGCTGTGCAGGGTCTTGATTGCTTTGCGTGGACTTTTCTCTAAATGTGGCAAGTTGGATGCCCAGGCTTCTCACTGTGGTGGCATTGCTTAATGCAGAGCGCGGGCTCTAGGCACACAGGCTTCAGTAGCTGTGGCTCACCAGCTCTAGCGCAGGCGCTCAGTAGTTGTGGCGAACAGGCTTGGTTGCTCTGCAGCAGGTGGGATCTTTCCGGACCAGGGGTTGAACCCGTGTCCCTTGAATTGGCAGGCAGATTCTTATCCACTGGGCCACCAGGGAGGTCCTGCTCTCTCCATTTGAACGTTAGACCAAACCATCAACCATCTGGTGCTGTTTCCAGAAGGACAGCTCCTACTGCTTGGGTTTCTAATAAAAGATGAGAAACTTGGTGATGCAGGGCAGTCCCTTCTCTTCCTCTACGCAGCCGGTCACCCAGTCGGAGTGACAAGAGCTGCAGACTGGGGCTTCCTAATTGGAGTTGGGATCCTGATACCCTTTCTCTCGTTTGGCGTATGCTCTCAATGCCACTCCCCCCAACATAAAGCTATCCTTTGTGTTTGCCATTTTGTTTTTAGAAGAGAATAGAACTAAGATGTGGGCTTCCCCGGTGACTCAGTAGTAAAGTGCCAATGCAGGAGACGTGGGTTCAATCCCTGGGTTGGGAAGATGCCCTGGAGAAAGAAATGGCAACCCACTCCAGTATTCTTGCCTGGAAAGTCCCATGGATAGAGGAGCCTGGGGGGCTGTAGTCCTTGGGGTCCCCAAGAGTTGGACATGATTTAATGACTAGCCAATGGCAACAACAAAGAACTAAGATGAGTTTTGGGCTGAGGTGTTTTTGTGTCCCTTGAGTTAACCAGAAATACCAACACCTGGAGGGAAGTCGTTCCTTTGAGCGGGAAGTCTGATTCTCTAGAGCTGGGAGGACTCTGCTTCACTTGTGTGCAGCAGAGCCTCTCACTCTTTGACATGCAGACATGTGGCCTGCGGGGGGGCTTGTTGAAATGAAAGGGTGAGTGCATTTAGCAGTGGCTGCCCCCTCCCCGGGGGCCCGCCTCCCCCAGGGGCCCGCCTCCCCCAGGGGCCCATCAGCAGGGTCCTTGGGCACTGCTAAAGCTGCTTCTGGAGCACTTTGTTCCCAGGAAAAGCATCTGAGAGGGTGCACTGAGAACTCCCTTGGCTGGAGGAAAGGTGGATGGGTGAAAACAGTTGTGGATTAGGTGAGTGTTTTTTTTTTTATTCTTTTCTGATGTTGCTGAAAACAAAAGAGCACGCATATGGCCCCTGTGGCCTGTGTGAGTAACATGAAAGACAAGGAAAGGGAAGGGGCTTCGAAAGGATGTGGACAAGGTCTGAGATAAGAGTCTTCACCCTGCGAGTAAATCAAGGTCAAGTTATGTTTGCCCGAACAGCCAGGCCAGCTCTGAGTGCCTGGCTTCATCTGTGTGCCCATCTGCCTGGCCATCCATATGCTAGAGACTGAGGGTAGACATCAGAATAGCTCACTAAGCACAGAAACTTCTAGGTGACGGTTTACTGCACTTTACACATGGGACATAGGAGCCATTAAAGTTTGGGGCACTGGGTGAAGAAATGGTGCGGTTCTTTTTTTTTTTTTTTGGAATGGTGCGGTTCTTGACCTTAAAATACTCATCTGTGTCAAATCTAAGAAGAACCCCGAGATTTGTTGCTGTTGTTCAATCGCTGAGTCATCTCCAACTCTTTGTGACCCCGTGGACTGCAGCACGCCAGGCTTCCCTGTCCTTCACCATCTCCCAGAGTTTGCTCAAGCTCATGTCCATTAAGTCAGTGATGCCCTCCAACCATCTCATCCTCTGTCACTCCCTTCTCCTCCTGCCCTCAGTCTTTCCCTGAGGAGGGCACCTCATCGGGACACCTGATGGTGGCCAAAGTATTGGAGCTTCAGCTTCAGCCTCAGTCCTTCCAATGAATATTCAGAGATTTATCTAAATGTAAGAGACAGTCTCCAAATTCCTTGGGGAGCCCACCCAGCAGTCTGAGCCTCAGTAAAAGCAGGTATTTCGGGTGCAAACTAAAATATTACAGGACATGTTTACCATTAATCTCAATAGGATCCCAGGGTCTGAGAGCTGGGAGAGACTCCAGTGATAATTAAGGTTAACCTGCCCTTTTGTTGATTGAGGAAATAGGCCTCGTTCCATTAGACGAATAGCTGCAAACCTGGGACACGACAGAGCCCCTACATCCGGTTCAGTGCTTCCCCATTGCTAGCGTCAGGAACGAGTGTGCTTGTCACCAGCGGTGGAAGCTCCTCTAGCTGGAGGCAGGGCTCTGCCTCTACTATCTGGGTCACTGGGAAGTGTTTGTGAAGTGTTGTGGTTGAATTCAGATCATTATCTTTGAAAAATTCAGAGCTCACGTCCTCCATTTGGGGCTATTTATATAACAGTAGCTGTGACATCTGAGCCCCGCCTGTGGCTGCTCCTTCATAGAGATTACCTTCCAAGCTCACTGCAACCCTCAAAGGGAGAGATTGTCACCCCACCTTACACGTCAGAGAACTGAGGTTCAGAGAGGTTCAGTCAGTTGCCTGAAGTCACACAGCTCAAGGCGATGGGACCAGAATCACAGGAAATCCTACTATTACTGCCTTCATGCCTACCTTTTTTTTGAAGGAATGACTTTTTTTTTTTTTTTTTACAATAGAGAATCTGCTTGCAATATAGGAAACATGAATTCAATTCCTGGGTTGGGAAGATTTCCCTGGAGAAGAAAATGGCAACCCACCCTAATATTCTTACCTGGAGAATGGACAGAGGAGCCTGGCGGGCTACAGTCCAAGGGGTTGCAGAGAGTCTTATACGACTGAGCGACTCACACTATTTCTTTTTTTTTTTTTTTTAATATCTATTTTGGCTGTGCCTGGTTTTCATTGCTGCTCAGGCTTTCTCTGGCTGTGGTGGGTGGGGGCTGCTCTTTAGCAATGCCCAGGCTTCTCTTGTTGCGAAGCACAGGCTCTAGGACACAGACTTCAGTAGTTGCAGTTTCCCAGCTCTAGATCACAGGCTCAGTAGTTGCGGAGAATGGGCTTAGCTGCTCCGCGGCACGTGGGATCTTTCTGGACCAGGGATTGAACCCTTGTCTCCTGCACTGGCTGGAGGATTCTTTATCCCTGAGCCACCAAAGAAGCCCCCTCATGCCTACCTTTTAAAAAAGATCTCATTTTTACTTTCAGGAGATAATTTCAAATAGCAAACTTAAATGTGTCGGAAGAAGCAGGGATGAAGAAGACAGCATGTGGAGAGAAGGTTTGCATGGACCCCAGGTCACCACAAAAACACAGAGGGTGACGCAGTTGGTTTCTCTGTAGGAGTGAGATTCAAAGTGTTGAACAAGCAGGATACAGGGGGTCAGGAACCAATGTGAGGGGTGCCAGTGTAAGGGTGAGGCCAGCGTCCCACAGCCCCCATCTGCCACACGGTAACCCTTCAGCTGCTGACGTGTGGGGGGAGCCAGGGGAAGGAGTGCAGATGGATCATTTGAGAAGTTCAAAGAGCGGATATTGACCAACAAACTTGGACATATTTCAATTCTTTAAACAACCAATATGACAAAGGCAGTGATTCTCAAACCTTTTGGTGTTAGACCTCTTTACGCTTTCAAAAATTACTGAGGGCCCCACCCCAAAGCTTTTGTTTTTGTAGATTATATCCATCATTGTTTGCCATCTTAGACATTAATACTGGGAGAGTTTAAGAGTACATGTCTATAATTCGTCTTAAAGTAACAATGACAAGCTTTCACAAATATGCCCTGATTGGATCCTGACAACTACACCATGAAGAAGATATTATCATGATTCCTACCATTTTACAAATGAGACACTGAGGCACAGTGAAGTTTGGAGAATTGCCCGAGATTGCCCAGCAAGGTCGCCTGGCTAGAGGACCCTCAGTGATGAGGCGAGAGGCTTGTCTGGGCTTCTGAGCGGAGGTCTTGGCAAGGATGCTGTGCTGCCCCGTCCAGACGCACACCTCTAGCCCTGAGCTCAAGTCACCTTCACCTTCCCATCTGACCATCCTCTGGTGCTCCAGCGGTGCTCAAAACCTACTATTTCCTCTTCTACTTAACTTGCCATTGGGGTTTTAGTCAACACAATCGGATGAAAGAACACGTAGCAGCCTAAATACTAGAAAGAAAAGAAGTGGAGCTATCTGTACTTGCACATATTATGATAGTGTGTCCAGTAAACCCAAAAGAAGCAATGGCGGTAGTGATAAAATAATGAAACGATTTTAAAAGATAGCAAACGATCTGTGTGTGTGTTCCAGCTGCTCAGTCGTGTCTGACTCTTTGTGACCCCGTGGACTATAGCCTGCCAGGCTCCTCTGTCTATGGGGTTCTCCAGGCAAGAGTACTGGAGTGAATTGCCATCGACAGTGATACTGAAAAAGCGTGACATGGAGTGAGGAGGAGAGAAGCACTTTTTGGGATACTGTTTGGATAACGCCAGCTCAGGAATGCGGAAAGATGGATTGTAAAGGGAACTATGTGCAGAAAGGTAGATTGCAAATGAATTAGGTTGAGTGAAAAAAAAGCCAGTTTCAAAGGTTACATATCATGTGATTCCATTTGTCTCGTAGTCTTAAAATGACAAAATCATAGAGATGGAGAGTGGCTCAGTGTCTGCCAGGGGTCAGGGAGGATGGTGGCCTGTGGCCATGGTCACAATAAGGCAGGGGAGGGATCTTGGGATGGGAACTTTTGTGTACATTGGCTCTGCTCATGGTCACAGAAATCTACACATGTGGGAAAGTCACATGGAAATAAAGACATGCGTGCATGAATGAGAGCATGTAAGATTGCTGAGGTCTGAGCAAGACTGATAGATTGCAGCGAGGTCAACTTCCTGGCTGTGATACCATGCTATAATTGTAGGGAGGACGGAATGAAGGCTGTACTGGATCTCTTGATATTGTTATTTACAACTGCATGAAAATCTATAATTATCTCAAAAAGTTAAAGACAAACACGCACTCAAACAATCCTCTGTTCTTCTTCTTGTCCCTGTTTCTTTTAAGGGCCCGCTCATGCCTGTGAGGCAACTCTTCAGTCCCCTTCAGGTCCCCTCAACTTTGCCATCGGGTACAATCCCTTCCCAGGAGTCGTTGCTTGGACCTCTGCAGAATCCTGGCGGACGCCACCCCCTCCATCTCCTGTACCGTCCACCCTCGCCTCCAGCCCTCCCGACTGCAGACCTGCTAGAGCAGTAGCATCTTATCCTTTCCTTCCACCTCCCATCTTTCCCTGCTTCCAATATGTGTTTTCAAATGTCACCGGTTTTGCGCAGTGGCAGTACCGTAGCCAATGAGGTTTATCTGAGCTAGCTGAGAAGGAAAAAGGACCATCAAGTCAGGGACTTGACTGGCTGTCTACTAGTTAAGAATCCTCCTTACAATGCCAGAGTTAGATCCCTGGTCAGGGAACTAAGATCCCACATGCCGTGGGATAGCTGGGCCCTCGAGGAGCAACCAAGCCTGTGCGCCTCAGCTAGAGAGTCTGTGTGCTGCAACGGAAGATCCCGCATGATGCAACTAAGACCCAACACAGTCAAATACATAAATATCTTTTAAAAATTAAAAAGCATTGAGAAGTCAAGCATCCTAGCATCCCAGAGCACAGAGTGACTGTACTAGTGCCGTAGCCAACGGCCGCAGCTGCGGATCTCTCCAGCTCCCTGATCGACCTCCGGGTACCACAGCCACCCTCCTTCTTTCTCCTTTGATTCAGGAAGTGGGTTTCTTAAGCACCAGACTCGGCTTTTGACAGGAGGGATTGACAACATTTCTTTTCTTTACTTCGGGAATCAAGTCTGCCAGTCAAACCACAGTTGGCAGATTCCTCAGCGCCATTAAGGAGCGTGTGACCTTAGGGGTTTCTTGGACGCTCCAGGTCCTCCAGGTCACTGCCTTTGCCAGGCTGATCCGTCCTCTGGGTCTCCTGGCATGGTGTCCCTGATGGGGAAGCCTTCCCAGCCTGTGAGTCAGGTCAGGAGGAAGGCTGGCCTCAGCTTTGCCGTGTTTGGAGGAGGAACAGTGGTTCACCTGGCAGAGAGAATGTCAGGCTCAGGGGACTGTGCGTGTCTGCTTAGTTTCTTCAGTCGTGTTTGACTCTCTGCGACCCCGTGGACTGTAGCCAGGCTCCTCTGTCCCTGGGATTCTCCAGGTAAGAATACTGGAGTGGGCTGCCATGGCCTTCTCCAGGGGATCTTCCCAACCCAGGGATCAAACCCAGTTCTCTTATGTCTCCTGCGTTGGCAGGTGTGTTCTTTACCACTAGTGCCACCTGGGGACTTTAAGGGGAATGTTTTCTGGAGAGTGAATGGCAAGAGCTTGAACGACAGAGATGCGTCCATGGAATTAATGTAAGCGGAAGATTTCAATATCTGCCCCCCAGGTCTTGATGTTGCTATTATTATCTCTGGAGCAGGGTTGTTTTTAGGACTAAATGATAAGATATGTAAACTTTGTGAGCTGGAAAAAAATATCTAAAATGTTAGTAACTTAAAGCTTTGTTGTATCAGAACAAGGAAATGGAGATTCTTTTGATCTTATCTTCTAAGAACTATTTGTGGAAAAAAAAAAAAGAACTATTTGTGGGAATTCTGGATCTGTTTCCTTCCTCTCACCTGCATTCACAATGGCCTTCACATCTAGTAAAGTACGGTCAGCTTCCTGATCACTGCCCACTGACTTACCACTGTCGAGTTTCAAAACTTCTGGTTATTTCTGGTTGCTGTTGGCCGTCCATGTCACCTACTGTTTATTTAAACTATTTCCTCAATGCAGGCAGCGATAGGCCCTGAATGAATGCTTGAGAGTGTTAGCAATCACATCGATAATGTGGTCCTTTAATTCATTCAGTCAACACAGATCCATCTTCACTCAACATAAGTGCCGAGGCGTGCACGCTCAGTCAGTCAGTCATGTCCAACTCTTTGCAACCCCATGGACTGTAGCCCATCAGGCTCCTCTGTCCATGGGATTCTCCAGGCAAGAAATACTGGAGTGGGTTGCCATTTCCTTATCCAGGGCATCTTCCTGATCCAGGGATTGAACCTACGTCTCTTATTGTCTCCTGCATTGCAGGTAGACAATTCTTTACCACTACACCACCTGGGAATCCCCCACATGCTGAGGGAAACGTGGCAAAACCAAGTTTAGGGTCACCAGGCTGTCGGCTGGGGGTGGGAGTGGGGTTAAGGCAGGTTAATGGCATCAAAGAAAAGGTTGCCTGACTCCCCAGGTGGGAATAAGAGGGGGCGCTGTGTGCTCTTTGGGGGTGGGGGGGACTCAGTGCAGCTGGGCTTGTTCTATGGTACTGAGCATCCTTCGCTCGTGAGTTCTGTATCTGACCCACAGTTTCTGAGACCTGGCTGGGCCTCTCAGACCTAAGAGTCAGAGTTTCCACAACTCAAGAATGAGAACATATTCTGCCTTAATCAACACTTGTTACCAAGAAAAATGGGGGGATGGGTGGGAAAAGAGTTATTTTCTCTTTATGTTAGAAGTGAAGAAAGGAGACTGAGAACCAGCAGCATTCCTGTCCCTAAGTCAAAGCCATCGCATTTGGGGGTCTCCAGTGCTCCTGTGAATGAACTGTTGAGGGTGGTGGTTTTGTCCCTGGGAGGCTTAGCTGATAACAAGCTTCTGTATGTGAAAGAGTTAACCACACATTTACCGCAGAATGTCAACCCCATGAAAATTAAAATGTTGTCAGATAAGAAAAACAAGGTGTGTAGAAATATACCCATGTTCTTTCTCTGAAATCGAAAATCAGTTTTCCTTCAAACCTTTGAAACCTGTTTCTTGGGACGAAATAGTGGTTTCAGCAGAAATGTGCTACGTTGGTGAATCCCACCTGCCATCTTCCCCAAGGGGAGCCTTCAGAGAATTTAGACCATGGAGTCGTAGAGATTTTCAACTCTGTAGCCACAGAGTTTCCACTATTCTAAAGAATGCCAGGTGCATAGGTGCAATGCCGGGTAGAAACTCAAGACCCAAAGGGAAACACAGGAAAGAAGAAAACAGAAAAAAGTCACAGGAGAACATGGAGGCATCTCGAAGGAAGAGTCACACGTCAGAACCCACACCACATTCAGGTGTCGTGCAGGGGCCGGCTGTGCCAATATGGGCCCCGAGTGTGCCAGGCGCCCCAAATCCATGTGTCCTGGGAAGATGAGGGTCAGGTTTGCCAGTAGCCACTCCCACCTCCCGGGGTACCTCCCATACCCATCACTCTGGGCAGGCTTCTTCCTGCCTGCTCTCAAGAATACACTCAGTTTCAAACAAGTGTTTGGATTCACATTCATATGAAGAAACCTTCCTGCCTAGTGCAATGGTGTCAGGAGGTGGGGCATTGGGTGACTTGAGGCCGTGAGGTTGGAACCTCAGAGGTGGGTCTGGGTCCCCTAGGAGAGACACAAGAAATCCTCTGGGGAGAAACCATAGCCCTCCCCCAAACCCCATCACGCCGGCCCCCCATCTCAGATATCAGCCCCTAGGAATAAAGTGAGGGGTGAGCTGTGTTGTTCTAAGGCCCCCAGGCCATGGTATTCTGCTAGGACAGCCTGCTCGGACGAAGACATCACTGTGCGTCTAGGATGGCGACCAGCCTTTCCATGGAGAACGTCAATCCCACTACGGAAATGGAGGCCACAGGCCAGATGGAGGTAAGGTCCTGATTCGGGTTCCGAGGTTCTTGGTGCTTTGGAGGCAGTCCTGATCTGCTTGTCTACTGTGATTGGCCTAAGATGGGTTCAGTGTAGACCAACCACAGCCTGAATGTGTTCCCCAAATCCACACATCAGTAGGTGAGGCCCCACAGAGAAGAGGGGGGATGAGGCTGTGTCCGAGTGAGCTGATGATAGGGGTGGCCACACAGGATCGGGAGGAGGTTTTTAAGATTGTTGCGTAAACTAGGCCCGGAGCCCTCTCCAGTACTGAAGGAACTGGCCTCAGAAAGGCAGCCTCAACTGAAAGGCTTTTGATGAGTTTACTCTGTGGGCTCAGCCTGGGCTGTCCCCCCAACTAGGCTAGCACTGAAGAAACAGGCTCCAAGATCCCCAGAAAGGGAAGTGAAAGTGTTGGTCGCTCTGACTCTCTGTGACGCCATGGACCGTAGCCCACAAAATTCCTCTGTCCACGGAATTTTCCAGGCAAGAATACTGGCATGGGTTGCCAGTTCCCTTCTCCAGGGGATCTTCCCATCCCAGGGATCGAACCTGCATCTCCTGCATTGGGAGGAAGGTTCTTCACTGTCTGAGCCAAGTTCCCCAGAGCACCTTTTAAAGTATCAGCTCTAGGGGCTTCCTGGTCCAGTGGCTAAGACTCCAAACTGCCAGTGCAGAGGGTCCAGGTTTAATCCCTGGGCAGGGAGGTGGATCCCACAAGTCACAAATAAGAGTTCGCATGCTGCAACTAAGACCCAGTACAGCCAAATAAATAAATAAAAATATCTAAAAATCCACGCCATTCCTGCCTTCCCTAAATTCGTAGGTAGCACTCGCAATTGTGGTCTCTGATCAAAGCCACAGGTGAGCACTGTTCCTTTCAAGGGACACCTGCCTTAGGAGCTTTGACCACAGGTGATGAATTTGTAAGGGGTTTTCATGTTGGGCTTCCTCTTATTGAATTTAAATCCAAGGTGGCAGCATTTTCCAAGGACATGGGAACTAGGACCTGTTTACCATGATTCATGGGGAATTGCTTTGTGCTGAAAAGAACAGATGGGAGCCGTCAAGGATGTAGTCATTGCAGCATGAACTACACAGAGTTTCTCCCGTGGTGTGAGCGATGCCTTCAGTCCCGCTGGTGAACGGACGGGACGCAGTAGGGGAGCGGGCTGGCTGGGGGGAGCCTGAACGGCTCGATCAGCACAGGGTGGAAGTGATGGCGTTTCACCCTGCTCTGGGGTGTTTATTAGCCACAGAATGTCAGGACTGAAAGGGACTTAGAGAGCCTCTCTGCCGTCTCCTTGGATGCACAGAGAAAGCGCCCGCTCTGTCCAAGACGTGGCAGTCACCGTGTGCTGGCCACTGATCCAGGCACACAGCTGGCTCTCCCTGGTCCCCACGGCCACCTCTGTAGTAGGCTGTTATGAACATTCATGACAATTAATATGATGACTATTTTATAGTCCATTATTATAAGCAAGACATTGAATATAGAATAAAGTGAGATACACAGAATGCTAGTGTTATTGATACAGCTGTAAATAAGAATCATTTCGGTGATTAATTACTGGATGACCATCCCTACCGGCTCCGTGTTATACACAATGCAGTGAGCTGGCAGCGTCAGGGTCCTGCCCAGAGTCACACAGCCAGTTCCAGGAGGCCAGGATCCGCAGCCTCAAGGGGGAGGCGCCCGTGATCGCGTGTGCCCACCTTTCCTCCCTGTGTCTCAGCTACTTCCTGCCCCTGTGGCCACAGGTAGCCTCTGGCCTCCTTCCGCCCTGTCCCCCATGTGTCCTGTGAGGCAGGAAGGCTGTCTCAGGCACCTCAGGCTGGGGCTTGGGGGGCTGGAGCTTGGAGAGTGGAGAGTGGGTACTAATATGCTGAGATGGTTCAGACTGGACTCCCCAGGGATTGGGCCTTTGTAAGGAGAGTGGGGCCAGCGAAGCGAAAGGAGCCGGGATTCTGGGCAGGTTCCCTGGGCAGCTGGAGGTGGTGATGGTGGCATCTTTCATTAAAACTGGAGATAACAGAGGACAAGCAGGCCAGGGGGCGGTGAGGGTGCCCAGCGCTGGCTGTACTAAACTTGGGAAGCATGTGGGAAAGCCCCGTGGAGAGGTGCTCTGGCTCTCAGCCGTGCAGATTGCAGGCCCAGCAAGCGATGTTTACTGAGCACCTACTGTATGCTGTTTACCTTAGGCAGGCTGCCTTGTCCCACAGCAGCTGAGGCCGCTGGAGGCTTGAAGGACCGGCCCACCCCCGGCTCTCCCCCAGGTCACTCAGCACCCTCAGGGGCTGCACCCCTTCCCCCATGCCACCTGCCAACAGTCATACACAGATAACAGGGCTGATGCCCTGAAGCCCAGATGGCCCCCATCCCTGCAGCCGCTCTGTAGCGCTGGCTCCTCCCCAGCTACAGTCCATGCTCCTGCACTTGGCCCGGCTCCACGACCAGCTCACAGCTCTGCCCCGCAGGTGCTCCCCAACCTGGAGGACCATGCTGTGTCCTCTGTCATTAACTCGATCGAGACTTCGCTTCCCCCTTCCTGCCTTCTGCCTGTCCTGCAGGACCCCTCCTTGTCGCTTTGCTCTGGGAAGCCTCCTTGCCCCTTTCCTCTGGGGTTGGGCATGCCTCTGCCTTCCCGGACCACCTGTGCTCGCCACACCTGTCCATCAGCTGTCCCCACCCTGCTAGTGCTGGCAGAGAATGGTGCCCAGTGATGGTTTTACAGGAAAACAGGATTACACAAGTTCAAGCCAGGTTCTGAATCCAAGCCCTGTGGAATCCCAAGTTCCTGAGCCCTTTCTACTCTCCCCAGATGCTTCCCAGCTGGGAAGAATTCCAAGTAGGCAGATGAGATGTGGTAGATTATAAAAGGGGAGGTGTCCCTAGGTGCCAGGCTTTGAAATCATAGGTGAGGAAGCCATGTTTGCAGAACAGGAGCCCTGCCGGCTGGAGTGGCTGGAGCTGCGGGAGGTCCGACGTGCAGAGGACGTTCAGATGGACCAGGTCAGAAAAAATATGAGATGCCGGGCAGAGGACTCATGCCCCACAGGCGGCGGGGGAACAACGTGAGGTCTTTGTTCAGGGAAGAGGCATTGTGAATGTTGATTTCAGAGGAATTAATTTGGGAGTGGATCAAAGAGTGACTTAAAATAAGAGACAGAAAACTTCCCTAGGAAGCCCAGGGGAATTGATGAGACCAGTTAACTGCCTTCTTCCTCTGTACAAGGATGGAGCAGGTAGCCTGGCTCCGTCACTCTCTGGGGTGTGTGAATGACTGCCTAACAACTTCAGTTTCCTCGTCTGTAAAATGGGAATGATTCCAGTGGTACCTGACTCGCAGGGTTGTTGTGAGACTTCGGTAAGATCACAGGTGTAGAAGGTACAGCCGGGTGCCTGGTGGGCCCACAGCTCCTCTCCCAAGAGGAAGAGGAGGAGCAGGAGGGTGGGAGTCCCTCTGCAGGAGCCCACTGCAAACTCAGGCTAGAGGAGTGAGACAGGAAGCCCTGGGAGAGGGAAAGTGAAACTTGATGGCCTGGCGAGTGAAAGGCGTTGAAAGTCAAAAGTGAAATAAAGGGCCTGTTAGCACATCTGAGCCGAAAACGCTCACCTTTGCGGTCCCCCGCACTCCCCTGGGTGTCAGCAGGATGTCAGCGGAAACTGCCCTCGTATCTGAAAAGGTGGTGGGGTTTGTAACTTTTTTTGGTAGTTGTTTGTTTTGCTTTCCACTTGAAATAAGGAGTTTTCTCTTCACGAAGATCCTTTTATTCTATATCAGACGCTGAGCAGAGGTGTCACTACCGCAGGGGCCGGAAACAGATACCACACTCAGCTGGGTCTGCAGGCGTTACTGGTTTCACCCGCTGGGGAAGCCGCCAGCCTGCCGCAGCCAGGACGGCGCCCGCAGCACAGCCTCCCCGAAACTCCCGGGAAACTCACAGGGCCCTGGGCAGGAAGAAGCTGACGTCAGCCCAGGCCGCGGGGATTTCAAGCAAGACTTGTAAAAACGCCTCCTCTGCCCTTTAACTGTGTCACGGTCTTTCTCTGAGGAGATAGACCAATTCACTCACTTGGGGACCAATTCACTCCAATTTCATTTCATGAAACTATGTGTATATAGTTATACACAAATATATGTACACATTGTATATATGTGTATATATATATATATCCGCGCACACACACATATATGTACGTGTCTATATCGTGTGTATATACATATATGTATATGCAGAGTGTATATACGTATATTTGTGTATATGTATGTATAGATATGGGCTTCCCCAGGTGGCTCAGTGGTAAAGACTCCGCCTGCCAATGCAGGAGATATGGGTTTAATCCCTGAGTCAGGAAGATCCCCTGGAGAAGAAAATAGCAACCCACTCCAGGACTCTTGCCAGGAGAATTCCATGGACAGAGGAGCCTGGGGGACTACAGTCCATGGGGTTGCAAAAGAGTCAGTCACAACTTAGCAACTAAACAAACATATATATATATATGTATATATATATATATATATCTAGACACATATATGTACATAAACACACACATACATATATATCCATAGCACATATATGTATGTGCATACACATGTACGCTATATATAGCAAGTGTATACATTCACAGCATGTGTATACAACCTGTATATATCAGGTTGGCCAAAAAATTCATTCAGATTTTTCTGAAAGATGTTACAGAAAAACACAAGCTTTTTTACAAACCCAATATGTATATATGTGTATGTGTGCATATATATATATATGTATGCATATATATACATATATAGTTTAAAAAAACACTGTTCCTTTTAAGTACCTAGCATGACCAGACTGACTGGGTTCCCTTCATGCCTGTCTTGGGGAGGCAGGTCCTTCCTGGGTGTTTGAAATTGGGGAGTGGCTCACACACTGGTGAGGAGGTGCCACATGTCAGCCTCACGTGTTATTGGTGTTTCTACAACACCTGTGGGCTGTGGGAGCCATCTGTTTCTCCTTTAAGGAATATAACTGCTCCCACCAAAAATGTTCCTATTTTCTTGGTCAGGGAGTTTCTTGAGCAAAGGAAAGCTTCCGCACATTTTCTGACTATGCTGTTTTAAATTTAAAATCCATGGTGTTTGATTTCAATAGCTTTAGTAATTAGTAATGACAGAGCAATGCTTTCAGCCCTTGTTTCTGTCCCAGGTGTTAGGACAGTGAGGCAGTTCTTGAGTGACAATGTCCAGGGGCTTGCGTAAAAACAAATGCCTGTCTGTGTGGCCATCCACTCTTTCTTTGTATTTGCATTCTGAGACTCAGCTAGGTTGGCATTATCTGTGTGATATATTTTTCTCCTGCTGGATGGTGGGTTCCTGGAGACCCAGGGCTGGGTTGCACCCACCTCCTGACGCTATATATGACACACAGTATTTGCTTAATAAATGTTCGCCAAGTGAATGAATGAACAAAGGAATGACCGTTCCCAGCCACCCTCCCGCGTCCCCCTTCCCCCTGCCACACCTGTCCTCTGTGTCTGGCTCAGTGGTAATGTTTTCACTCCAGAGAACTTCACAGCAGAGTGAACTCCCTCCATCATGCCTTGGACGCACACCTACCCTCACCTTTGTTTTCTTACTGCTGAGGCTACAGAAAGCAGGGAGGCTTCTGAAGGAGGTATCTATTTTGGGCCCAAACAGAAGAGTGGGTGATTCTGTGGGCAGAGATTCCTGAACATGGTGGTGTTGACTCATGCCTGAAGGTGCTCAGAATTTCCTTGCTTCGTGGGCGGCTGGGGCAGACGTGGCTTGACTCGAGTGCTTTCTTTGAAGCCCAGTCAAATGCAGGAAAGACACCCGGAGCTACTGTTTGGCGGGTAGGAGGAGGGGGAGAGCAGGATTTAGAGAATTTAAACTCAGGGACTCGGCAGGCCTGGAAAGGCCAGCCCCTCGAGCAGACGGCAGGCAGTTACTGGGCATCTGGCGTTGGATGCGGTCGGAACAGGCTTTTCATTTATCGACAACCACAGGGGCAGTGGGGCCTACTCAGAGCAGACTTTCAAAAGGTGAAAATAATCTTCTTTATTAACAGCAGTTTACGAGAATCATCAAGAATTCAGGCCCTGCATGGATCCAGCCTGGCTCCCATCTGGCACCCCCCCACCCCCGGTTGTATCCCATGTGATAACTGATTCACCTCTGTGAGCCTAAGTTTACTCGGCACGAAAGGGGGTTGAGAACAAGGTGGACCTGATTTTGAGGATTAACAGAGGCAACACAATGTTTTCATGTAGTGCCTGTGAGAGAGCTGTAAATATGAGCTCTTCTCGTTATCATTCGTGTTTCAAACGTTTCTTGGGGACTTTCCTGGGGGTCAGGGGTTAGAACTTGGTGCTTTTACTGCCTGGACCCAAGTTCAGTCCCTGTTTGGGGGACTAAGATTCCACAAGCCTTTGTAGTGCAGCACCCTCCAAAAGTGTTTCCTGGCACAAGGCTGAAGGCAAAATAAGCCTCAAAGGGAAAAGTGGGTGCTGGGATCAGGGTTTGTGTGGGGCCTGCCCCAACCAGCCAGCCATTCTGCAGCTCACAGCCTCTCCCACCTTCCTCATCTCTCTCTCTCCCGAGGGCCTCCTGGAGTCCAGTGAGCTTGCCATGCTCTTTAGAGTAAAGGGACCCATCACCTCCTTAGCACTGACTTTGTGTTCTTTAAAAACCTGCTTCTCTTTCTTCTTCTTTGCGGAAAGAAGCTTTTCACACTTCCTAGTCTCCTGATCCACCCGGCCCTTTCGTTGTGTCTAGAGTTGGGGGTGGGGAAGGGGGTAGGTAGAGGCCTGACTCCACTGGCCTGCGCCGGCCACCCCACCCATTCTCAGTGGCCTTCTGGTCACCCCGCCCGGGGCATCCACACTTTGGTGCCTTAAAGTTTCTGCTGCCTGAAATCCCCCTGGGTCCCTGGCCCTGGGCTGGGTGCTGCAGGCACCATGGCTGATGGAAAGCCAGGTGGACAGGATGGGTTAGGGGCAGACGGTCACTTGGGCAGTTGGGATGGAAGCCCTGGCCAGACAGAGGTCGGGGCAAAATTTGAATGTGGGGAAATAAGACCCTGGACTTCTTGACTGTTACCCAGAGGTGTCATGAGGTCCTAGTGATGCTGACTTGGTGGCCCATTGTGGGAGTGCAGACTCCAGACCCCATCAATGTGTGTTACTAGAGGATCAAGTGAGAGGGAGAGAACCCAGATCGCTCTTGTCAGAGCAGAAGTACAGTTTTTACAGGATCACTAGGCATTTGAGCTTCATTTTGTTCAACAAGCAACCAACATGGAGTGGGAAATATTTGACACGTGGGGCGTTTGTTTCTTTGCCCTCACGAACGCCTCAGTTTTCAGTTTGTTGCTCAAGGAGCATGACTCACGTGTACACCTTTAGCCACCTTGTTAGGAGACACCACCCCTCAGCCGGCTCCTGAGATTCACAAGCGCAAACTCAGAGCCACCTCCTCCAAGAAAGCTTTCTGAATGCCCCGGGAAGCACCTCTGGATGCCATGGTGTCTTCAACTCTGCCACCTTCCACACTGAGATGTTCAATCTTGTGTCTTTCCCAGAGTGCTTTTCCCATTTTAGTTGCACGTTCTGTGTGGGGTGGACACAACACCTGTTTCTTCTCTCCTGTGACGGCCTTGCTACTCAAAATGGGGTTCAGGCACCAGGCACTCGGATCTCATGGAGGAGCTTGTTTGAACCAGAATCTCCTCCCTCACCCCAGATATCCTGAATCAGAACCTGTCTCACAACAAGCCCCCTGCCTCACCAGTACGACAGATGATCTGTAATACATTGAACTTTGGGAAGTACTATGCTAGGGCATCTATTCCCAGTGAATAGGAATAAAACAATGGACTCGGACCAACCACGGAATCACTGTTCTGTGGATTTCAATCCTAACTGCATCTTGAATCATTTGAGAAGCTTAAAAATGATAATAGCCTTAGTTCCAGTTCTAATCCCCAGAGAGTCTGACCTAACTGGCCTTGGGTGGGACTTGGACATCATTTGTGAAAGTTTCCCAAATGCACACTTAACGTGCAATTTGTGCCAGAAACCACTGCTCTAAATACATTTCCCAGTTGGACTCGTGTTTTTTCACTGATGGAAGCGAATCCCAGAGTAAGCTCCAAACAAGTCAAAAGCCGGAAAATTCCTGAGTAATCTTAGAGCGGAAAATACCTAAAAGACCCAGAGATGATTCTAGTATTATTTTCCCCAAAATGGGTGACTTATTTGAAAGCCTGGGGAAAAAGGGGATTCAGTGACGGCTGTTGAGTCATTGGCAAATACTGCTGCCTCCCTCGGCAAGTCCTCAAGGCGGGAGTTGCTCAGCAGATGTTTTATCTCCAGTCTTAGGCCAGGAGCAGTTTGAGAGCAAAGACCTTTTCCATTTCAGTAATCCTAATGCAAGGATAGATTGATGGATGGATGGATGATGGCTAGATAGATGAAAGAAAGGAAAGATGGATGAACGGAGAGATGGATGGATGGAAGGAAGGAAGAAGGGAAAGATGGATGATGGATGGATGGTTGCATTGAAGGAAGGATGGATGGATGGATGGAAAGTGGATGGATGGATGTCACTGAGAGTTGATGTGAAGACGTATGGGGAATATTGTACTGGAATTTGAGAGGCCTGGATTCTAGTCCTAGATTTCCACTTCTCTTGCTTGCCTGGTGTCTTTGGTTTTTCCTTGGCACCCTTTCCTTCCAATCTTGTCTAGGCACCCAGGTCTTAGGTTACTTTTGCCAAGCCAGCTACATTTCCCTTACTAGTGAGGGTAACTTCCTGTGTCTCATTTTCTGTGCTCAGAGTATGGTTATTCAGATACTAAAGAACCTGACCGGAGGTCTTACCTGGAGACCCTGGTTGACAGGGAGGTTATAACCCCAAATATTACTCTCAAAATTTTGTGCATAAGAAAGTTTTTCTAAGGAAACAAATAGCAGCACTCACCAAATTTGCTCAAGGACGCACTACTCAAGAAAGATGGAGCTAGATAGAGTGTTTCTATCACATTGTTCTTCCTGTTGGGAGTTTCAGGATGTGTATAGGAGTAATAAATGATGTCCATCTTTATGTGGTAAGGTCATCTCTGGGCTGTTTCCCACCACCACCTCCCCACCCACCTGCACCTGCCCCGGATAATACTTAGGACAGCAGCTGACTGCACCTAAGGAGAACTTCCTGAAGAAATTACTAGAAGAGGTAGCAAAAGAGGCGGATGAGAGTGCTCATTAGTGGCCTCCAATCTTTCCTCCCCTGATAGGGGGATGAAGAGCAACAGATAGGAGGGTCGTAGGAAGTTTAGAAACCCCCTGTGTCTTCAGGGGGTTCTCTGGTGGCTCAGATGGTGAAAGAATCCACCTGAAATGCAGGAAATGTGGGTTTGATCCCTGAGTCAGGAAGATCCCCTGGAGGAGGGCATGGCACCCACTCCAGTGTTTTTGCCTGGAGAATCCCATGGACAGAGGAGCCTGGTGGACTGCAGTCCCCGGGGTCACAGAGTCGGACACGACTGAGCAGCTAACAACACTGTAACTTCAGAGGGCGCGGCTGGGCTGCAGTGCCGCGCACTGTTAGCCTGGAGACAGGAATCCTAGGTCCTGAGTCCAAAGTGCTCAGAGGCCATCCCTCCAGCCCCCCCTGCCCGGCTCCTCACACCACTTGACCAATGTTCTTCTAGGCTCTGCTCAGATACCTCTCGAGGAAGGGCGTCCAGGCCTCTCTGGGGAGGAAGGGTGGAGGAGCCCTTTCCTCTGACTGTTGAGCTCCTGGACGCTCACCAGACATGAGTAAACCCCTGGCCCAGGTTTTACCTCCTCAGTGCCAACCTCCCCCGCAAGCATCCACTCGCTTCCTACTCAAGTCTCCTTCCTTCTCTGTTTCTCGTTGCCACCCAAAGTCTAGGACAGGGAGCAGACGAGGAACGAAAGCCAAGAATCGCTCGGAAGGCCAAGGACCCATGGGTACACAGTTGGGTGCCCTGACTTGCGAAAAATATGAATGTCATCACATATGCATACATTCATTTTCTCAGAGGAGAAGTTAAAAAACAGGGATTGGAGGGACTTCCCTGGTGGCCCAGTAGCTACGACTGCGTGCTCCCCACGCTGGGGGCCCAGGTTCCCTCCCAGGTCAGGGACTAAGCTTCCACGTGCCTCAGGTAACCATCTCACATGCTGCAGCTGAGACTTCACAGGCCACAACTAAAGACGCCACAGGCCTCAGCACAGATCAAAGAGCCCACGTGCGGCAACTAAGACCCGGTGCAACTGAATACATAAATAAAAATCAGTATTAACAGAAACAGAGACTGGAGTGGAGCAGAGAAGAACCAAAATTCTGCCCTGACTGTCTTCCTGGCCAGTGCACGTGCCCCTCTGAGGCTCCCCCGAAGTGGTTAGAAAGCCTCAATTTAACTGCTTTCAAGAATGCAGGGCTTATAGCTTTTTGAAGCGATTGACTGAATGAAGATCCTCTTTCCTCTCCTCCCAGGGAATGGCCTGGGATGAAGAGAAGAGAAACAGGTTTCCACTCACGTAAGCCCTCCCCTACGAGAAGCAAGGAAATCAACTGAGGGCAAAAAGGCCCCAAGAGCAAATAGCAGAAGCCTCCCCGGCAGGGAGCGATGTTACAGCCGTCACCCTTCCTGAAGCCGTGGTCCTGGTCTGAGCACAGGGCGGAACCTCCCAGAGGCTGGAAATAACCGTGATGACACGTCAGCCTTGGCACTTGGGCCTCCGAAGGCCTCTCAACCCGGACCCTGCTGTATATGTCTTCGGTTTGGAAACTTTTTCATCTGAAAGTACCCCAGCTTGCAAAGGCCTTTTGACAGGGCTTATTTTATTTCCTGTTCAGAATTCTTGACATAGAGCAAGAGAACCAGAAGTAAGCCTCAGGATCAGCCCCATCAACCTTCTCATTTTACAGAGAAACTGAGGCCCACGGAGATCCAGCAATTTGCCCCCAAATCACGCCCTTCACCCCCCTGCAAAATTCAGCTTCCTCCTAACATTTCTCTGCCCTGACCTCAAGGGATATGGCCCCACTTCCCAAAGGAACTCCTGTTTCTTTTTCAGGTTTCTACTGGTCATCAGGCGGTGAGGGGGGCAGGGAATGAGTGAGGGCTGGGGTTGAGGGCTAGCCTGACTTGAGGGTGACTATCGCTCTGATGAGAATGACCTCAGCAAGAGGTGATACAGGTGCCTCTAGACCACTCAAGGCTTTGCTCAAAGAAGCTAAGAACTCTTCTCTTTGCCCATCAGCCGTTCTTTATAGCAGCTGACTGTCAGCGAAGCCAGCTCTTTCTGGTGCCTCGATGCTCTCCGATCTCAAAAGGAGCAGATGTAAACAGCACTGCCTATTTCAGAAATGCTGTTTTTAAAGAAACTAGCAACTGTTTTATGAGGTACTCCCTAAGTTGACCAAATCCATATATATCTATATGTACCTATATCTATGTGTGTATATACACACACACACACACACACACACACACACACACACAAAGGGTAATGATCTATCTATCTATCTACACTAATTCCTCTAAAGCATATCTTAAAGATAAGGAACATATGGTAATAACACTTTGGGATCTAGAGAAACCGAATGATTGAATGTGAAGGGTTAAGCGTTTGTGTTTTAATGACAAATGTGAAGATGGAAATTCCAGTGTGGGCAGTCATCTTTACAAGAAGGGATAATTAGACGAAAATATCATCTTCATGGGTTTCCGCACTGTGTGTGTGTTTTTGAGTCTAGGGCATGCAGATTTGATCACAGAATTCCTAGAATGAAAGAAAGATGATGAAGGTACAGATAAACTCTCAGAATTTCCACAGTGCTGAGAAAGGCACCATCAATAACGTGCCTGTTGGCAACATCAGGAGAATTCTCTTTTCAACCACATCCCAGGACCCAGTAATACAGAGACTAAAAACACCCACGTTGACCAACACACTCCCCATCAGCCCTCACAGTTTTAAATGGTGGCTTTGGAAATTTTCAGAATGAAAATCAGCCTTATGAATCAGCTAGAAATTGCTTCTGTTGACAGTCTGATTGATTTTGTTAGTGACCTCTCCCTTCCTAGGAATAAGATTTGTTTATTTTAAGACTGGGCTCCTCTGGGAGGAAAAAGTCTGAGAGGAGATTATTTCTGACCCTGGAGAGGTTCCTAAGCCACGCGTGGATCCCAGAAATTCAGCCCTTGTCATTCTCTTTGGCTGCCGAGTCCTTACTGGTCTCTGGAAAAGGCCATTTCATGCCCTGTCTGCTCACCTACTTTCTCTATGGAGTCACCTCCAGAGAGCTTGGGCCCTGTCCACAGTGAACAGAAAGAGCACTCAGCGGAAAGAATCGGGTTTGAGTCCCGGCTGTGTCACTGCCTCGTGGCCCCTGAGTCTAGGGGTCTTCTTTGTCTCAGGGGGGGTTGGTGACATCCACTTTGCAGAGGGACTGTGAAGGAGGAATGAAGACATGTGTCTGGCCTATACAACGTACTTTTTGCTCAGTTACTCAGCTGTGTCCAATTCTTTGGGACCCCGCGGACTGTAGCCCGCCAGGCTCCTCTGTCCATGAGATTCTCCAGGCAAGAATACTGGAGTGGGTTGCCATTTCCTCCTCTGGGGATCTTTCCGACCCAGGGACCGAACTCACCGTCTCTTGTGTCTCCTGCATTGGCAGACTGATTCTTTACCACTGCTCCACCTGGGAAGCACTCCCCCGTAAGGCACCCTATAAATGGTAAATTTTACTTTCTCATGGTCTTTGATTGACTCCCAAATGAAATTTAAAATCCTCAACTTGGGGTCATCCAGTTTTAACCCCCAGGAGCCCCATATCTCCACCCGAGGCTGGGGGCTTTTCCTGGAGCTCTGCCCCGTCTCTGCGCGTGTGGTCCTCTCTGCCTGGAATCCCCATGGAGGGAAGTTTACTGACCCCTCAGGGCGCCTTGTGCTGCTGCCTTCGTGAAGCCTTCCCACATGGCCCCCTGCTCCCGTAGCTCTTGTCCCATCCCACCCATATTGCGGTCATAACTCTCTTTCCCTCACCAGGTGATACCCCTTTTAAGGTGAGGCTACGTTTTGTTCACGTTTGTATCTCCTGTGCTGTTGAAAAGGGAAACAAGAGGCATTGGATAGATTTTTGAAGATGTGAGTGTATGAAAGAGCACTGCTATCAGGCCAATCTCATCCTCAGATAAGTCACCAACTCCTGGCAGTAGCACGCACTTACTCGAAATGTGCTCCCGAGAGATGAGGCCAGTCAACTGTAAAGACTTCTCTGTTCCCTTGGCCTGCCTCTCACTGTGCAAAGACCCGGCGGAGACAGAAGTCACATTATAAGTCTTCCTAAAATCATGCCCACTTTTCACTTTAAAGAAGATTCTACCCCTGGGTCAGTTCATAGCCCAGAGACTGATCACTTCCCCTCAACAGGCCAAAAAGACCCCGTATGCATCATCGTGTCTCACTTCTTAACACATCTTTCTGTGGACACTTAGCCTTATTATCTGTCTAGAAAGGAAGGATATGAAATTATAGATACTGATATGTTTTCCTGCATAAGCAAGGGAGGACATTATTAGAAAATTCACATGCTATTAGGAAGGAGGTTTGAGGCTGAAATTGGTGGTTTCTTATTTCTTAAAAAAAAAAACAAAAAAAAAAAACAACCAGAAACTGACAATATCCTTCTGAAAGGATGAATGAAATGCAAAACTTTCATATATGTACACATACACACATATATATACATGCATGTAGACACATAAGAAGACAAGAAGAATTAATGTTCTCAAAGTGATATGCTTATATTTTTTTAAAAAAACTTCTATAAAGTTGCACATATAAGCGGCTTCCTAGGTATCGTTTCCCTAGGCAGTAAAACACAAAGTACATATCCTTGAAGGTTAACTTTTCTGAGATCCCAAATGATCCCAGTGCTTCATATATGAGTCACTGACATCTCAGGCACATTCGCCTGGTCATAGAGAGATTTCTAGCAGATTTTTAGTATTATCCTTACAGCCAGTGGATGCAGTGGAAAACTAAATTCATTGGAAAATAAAATCTCTTGAGGAATCTGCTCATTAATAGCTGGTTAACAGTCAAATATCATACCACTATGTTCTTCCCAGAATCAACTGTCAAAGACCTTGAGTGACAAGAACTCCCCATTCCGAGTTGTCTTTGTAAGTCAGTGATGATAGAGGCAAAGAATGGGGCCCCGGTGGGCCACCGACACAGAGGCAGAACCCAGGATCCTGTCCCCTCCCTGTACTTTCCACTTAGATGCCCCTCAGATTATGTGATTGGGAAGAGTCTACATCCTTATCCTTCCCAGGACTCCAAAGGCACCAGCGACCCCTTACCTGTCACGCAGCCAGGTACCACGATGAATACGAAGAACCTCCACATCAGCAAGCTTGGCTCCATCCTCCTGGCCCCTGGGACCACTGCCGACGCCGGGGCCGGGAAGAGAAAGTGCTGCTCTGCTGAATGCCGGGTTTCCTTTCAGACTCTTGTTGGCATCACACCAGGGGGCTGGGGAATGAAGGGTGAGTCCTCTCAGGTTGTCATCCTTGCTGGTCTGTCAACCTCTAGGGCAGTCAATGCTTGCTCTGTATAAGTATTAGCCTGGGTTGTTCAGCCAGGAAATTGTGCGTACCACTCTCTTCTCTAGTCTCAAATATAGGAAGTGGTTTTAACCAGGTTTTTTTTTTTTTCTTTCTCAAGTTCAGTTGCTGGGAGGTGTGGGCTGGGGTTGGTGAGAAGGATTGGGGTTCGTTTATGAATCCTTTCTTCGGCTTACCCCTGAAAAGGACAGGGAGATTCCCACTGCCGTTAAAGCAGGGTGAGCAAGCGCTTCTTGGCAGTGGTCTCATCTAGAGTTTCATAAGCTGATGTCACCGTGAAACTGAGGTCCCGGACTCATAGCTCCCTGGGGAGTTGGCAGGTGCCACTCGAGATGGAGGGGGGCAAGGTCATGCCAAGCAGTCTTGGCCCTAGATGGGAATTTCCTAAAGTTGTCTGACCACAGAGCCCTTTAAGAAGTCCACCGGGTCTCCGGGTGGGGTCCCCAATACTCAGATAATTGAAGAGGAAGCAGCAGGCTGTCCCATGCTCAGAACTCCTGAATGTTCTCCCAAGACTTACAATAAGCACTAGCTGTAATTCTCTCACCATGATGCCCTGGGTCCTGAATATGAGTTGTCATTTTATAAGCTATTTTGCCACCAGGTGTGTTTTTCTCAAAAGTGGATTTTGGTTTTCAACGTTGGACTTTTTTTTTTTTCCCCCAGAAAATTGAATCTTGCTTTCCTATTTAACGATCAGAGCTATCTTCTGATTTTCACAGAATAGTTGACTATGTTTCGCCCTCTAGAAATTCATGTCATCATGTATTTATAGTAAAATAAAATTTAAAAAATATTGGCAAGTAAGCAAAAATATTGACAAAAGGAAGACTATCCAGGCATGCCAAAACAGGTCATAGTTCCAGTATGTTATTGATAATTTCTAAGAATATTCTGACATTCTCTAAAAAGGACAATTACTGGGACTTCCCTGGCTAAGACTTCACCTTCCAATGCAGAGGGTGCAGGTTCAATCACTGGTTGGGGAGCTAGGATCCCATATGCCCCAGGACCAAAATCCCAAAACATGAAACAGAAGCAACATTGTAACAAATTCAATAAAGACTTTTAAAAAAGGTGTGTGTGTCTTAGTAGCTCAGTCCTGTCTGACTCTTTGCGACCCCATGGACTGTACTCTCTAGGCGCCTCCTTCTGTGGAATTCTCCAGGCAAGAATACTGGAGTGGGTTTCCATTCCTTTCTCCAGGGGATCTTCTGAACCCAGAGGTCAAACCCGGGTCTCCCTCATTGCAGGCAGATTCTTTACCATCTGAGCCACCAGGGAAGAAGAAAGAAAGAAAGAAAAAGAAAGGAAGGAAAGAAGGAGGGAGGGAGAGAAGGAAGAAAAGCAATTACAATCTCTGAAAAGAGCCTTGTGCATGAGTGTGTGAGTGCTCAGTCCTGTCCAACTCTGTGACCCCAGGGACTGTAGCCTTCCAGGCTCCTCTGTCCCTGGAATTTTCCAGGCAAGACTACTGGAGTGGGTAGCCATTTCCTTCTCTAGGGAATCCTCCCAATCCAGGCAGGGATCAAACCCACGTCTTTTGCATTTCCTGCGTTGGCAGGCAGATTCTTTACCACTGAGCCACAACCACCTGCAGATGAACTAAAAGTGGTTTCCAGACTAAGTACCAGAGTTTACAGAGAAAAGCGTGAACTGCTCTCTTTCTGGGAATGCAATACTTGTCAGAATGTGGCAGGATCGTCGTAGGATTCCAGGACAGGCTTACGCTCACTGCTGGAAACAGTCTCAGCCCGCTGAATGTGAGCAGCAGTTCCTGTTGTCTGTAGGGCTGCCCCAGTTATTAAGCTGGAGATTTTTCCTGGCTACAGGTATCAAAGTATAATTTTACAAACACAGAAAAATTTGAAATATAATACAAATAACATCCCCAGAGTAGCTGCCAATGTGATATTTAGGGCTGAATTATTCAGAAAATGAGGGAGCAGAGAATGGTTAGTACCCAGCATTCAAGAGTAAAGCAATGAAAGGAAAATGAGACCAAAATGTGAAATCTAGCCAAGCTCAGTGAGCACGTATATCATGAAGAAGCAAACAAGCCAGAATGACCTCCACGCTTTTTAAAATTTATTTATTAATTTGGCTGTGCCAGATCTTAACTGTGGCACATAGGACCTTCCATCATCATTGCAACATACAGGATCTTTAGTTTGGCATGTGGGATCAGGAATTGGGCCTGGACCGCCTGAATTGGGAGTGTGGAGTCTTAGCCACCGGACTGCCAGAGAAGTCCTGACATACAAGATTTTAAGGTATTTCATATTTTTTAAACTCTAGAGGGTCTTTGGAAGTAATAATTCTTCTTGGAAAGTAACAATTACCTTAAGTTTACTAGTACCTTCAGCTTTATATCAGTTTTCTTTCTTCTGTGAATTTAAAATTAAATTTAATGATGTTTATTTATAAAATTTTTGAGGACCAAGGAAATATTAACCAGGACCTAAAAGATATACTTGGACTGAAGTAGGTAGACAATATTAATTTCACAGATTGATTCACTGTTATATAAAATAATCAAAATTTGAATTGTAATTTTTAAAATTTTATTGGCACATAGTTAACTTATAATGTTGTGTTTAGTTTCAGCTGTTCAGCAAAGTAAGTCAGTTACACATGTATCTATTCGTTTTCATATTCTTTTCCATTGTGGTTTATCACAGGATATAAAATATAGTTCCCTGTGCAATACAGTAGGACCTTGTTGCTTATCCACCCTATACATATTAGTTTACATCTAATTCAGAGCTCCCAACCCTTCCCTCCCTCTTAAAAACCACAAGGCTGTTCTCTATGTCTGTGAACTTATTTCTGTTTTATAGATAGGTTTATTTGTGTCATATTTTAGTGAGTTGTAAGTTTTTATTTGCTTTACAACAGAACTTCCCTCAACCCCTTCTCATAATTACTAGAAAAGTTAAATCCATTTTATTTTATTAGCAACAAAATAAGAAAGTAACAGCAAAATAGTTAAATATCTTTAATTTTATCTTGTTTATTATTTAAAATGATGTATAAACTGTGAAAACAAAAATAGTGAAATGGGGCTTTTTTTTAATAATGTAAAAGCTTTATTTCACCCCACAATTAGCAAATGGGTTTTATTTTAGTTCAACTAGAAGTTTTCTTCCTACAGTTGCCTGGTTGGGGGGTCTTTTTAATCAAATAACTGTGTTTTTTACGAGTGGTGTTACTGAATTAGAGCCTCGAAGCAAAGCCACATTTTATATTCTGCTCCACACTGGAATGTTAGGGAAAAGGTAGGACGTAGAAATTGCTCACTGTTCCCAAAACACATCAGGTGGTTTACCTTGGGATGCACACTTCTCCATTTGTAAGAAATCTCCGGTTGGAAATTTTCATTTTCACTTTGAAATGTTAGGATATGTTGTTTAAGTCAATCCAAGTTGGAAAACCATGAAAGATTCTTTTTAAGTCAGTCTTCTTGGGACAACCATGTAAAACTCTTTTAGTCACAGAGCTTAGTTAACATGATACACATGTGGGGATTCACTAAAGTGAATAATATCATAAACACATGATGAAATTATGGACAGGGACCAGAGAGCAATAAGTTGACAACTGCGTCATGACTGTTGTCATGGAGACGACCTGTCGTGGTAGGGTGGAAACAGCCAGCAGGTCCCCCAGGCCACCCTTCCCTTCTTCTTGGGTGAATGATCGGAGCACATTCCCTAGCCCCCTGGAGCTAAGTGTGGTTCTGTGGTGGTGTTCTTGGCAAGAAACGGTAGCAGAAGTGGCCTTTAGTGCCCCTGCTTGGATTCCCTTCTTTCCCTTCATTCCATGTCTAGAATGCAGTGACCAGAGTCATCCTGCAAGTTGAGTGCTCCCCCTGGGTTCCTGAATGCCCAGGAGCACAGCTACGCATGACGGGGAACGTGTACCTTGAATTGTCATTTAGGAAACCAGTAGATTTTCTGGTATATAAGTCACATTCTTGTTGGGTTTTTGTTACAGCAACTTAGCTTACCCTGACTAATACCACTGGTTCCCATAGACGGATCAAACATCATATGCTCCTGGATCAGTGACTTCCCTTGGGGGCGGCAGGTTTGCTTAGGGAGAACTCAACCACTCTCAAATCCCATAAGAATTGCCATAATAGTCTCAATCTGACTCATTATAAAAGGAAAAAAAATCCCAGCATTTTGTGAGCTTCTAACCAAAAATGTTTCCCCTTACTCTTTCAAAATGTGGGACTCTAAACATTAAATCTAGGTAAATGATTCAATTATTTGACCTGTTATTTAATCAAGATTTCTTCCTAATATTATCTTAATGTTTCACACAAACACACCTTGACCTTCGAACCAAGACGTTGGTGAAGTTCTTTCAAGTAGCTAAGCGGCGCCTAGTCCACTAGTAAAGCAGCAGAAAAACAAATGTCTCGAAGTACTTAATGGATTGTGATGATAAAATATCTACATTCATATGAGTAAAAGTCACAAAGTTTACAGAATTTTTCTGACAAAATAAGGGGACCAGCTCCTGGCGCTAAGATGGACTCATAAAAGACAAATAACTTGGTCAAGTTTTACAGCTTGCACTGAGCTGAACTTTCTGTCTTAGTCTCCTGACCTTAACAGCCCCGGAGGAGGCAGAGATAGGAGAAGAGGGCAGACCCATTTTGTCGTGAATTGTGTAAATATTGTACCGAGACTCCATAGAGCAAAACTGCTCCCCACAGTGGATTCACGATTGAGAAGGAAAGACACTTGACTATCACTTTCTAATCCTCAGACCCTGGGTTGAATTTCATTTTATCTGCCTTCGCTCATCAAGGTCGTTTTAAGACTTGCATGTTCTCTAAGTGGCATGTAGCCTGAGCAACAGGATGTTTGCCCAAGTTGTCGGCTAGGAATTTGGAGTTTGCTGTGTCCAGTTCAAGCTGATGTGGTTAAGACTGGATGGAACCAATGACCCTTCAACTGGGCAGACATGAGTGTCTGTGTGGTGACCTTTTGCAGGTAACTTAGTCACTTCTGCACAGAAAGATAATCATGGCACCTTTTTCCAGTCGTCTTTCCCCACACTCCCCATGCCTCAAACCATCCTGCTTCTTCAGTCTTTATCCCAGAAATACTCCAGCCCCTTGCCGTCGGGGAGTCAGACTTGAGATTTGCTTTTCTGTCTCCTCACATGGCTGCCTTGTGAATAACCCTTCTCTGCATCAAACCACAGTGTCCTAGCATTTTGTCTTGCTGTGTTGAGTAAGATGAACCTGGTTTAGTAACAGACTGACACTATCACACCACTTGCTTTGCTGTATTATCACCCACTCTTTTTTTTTTTCTTTTTTAACTTTTGAACGTTTTCTTTTGCATTGAGATATAGCTACTTAACAATGTTGTGATAGTTTCAGGTGAGCAGCAAAGGGACTCAGCCATACACACACATGTACCCATTCTCCTCCAAGCCCCCTCCCATCCAGGCTGCCACATAACATTTAGCAGAGTTCCATGTGCCATACAACAGATCCTTGTTGGTTATCCATTAACAGTGTCCATCCCAAACTCCCTAACTATCCCTTTCCCCTCATCCTTTCCCCCGGCAACCATAAGTCCGTTCTCTAAGTCTGCGAGTCTCTTTCTGTTTTGTAAGTTCATTTGGATCATGTCATTTCAGATTCCACATATACAGGATGTCATGTGATATTTCTCCTTCTCCGTCTGACTTACTTCACTCAGTAAGACACTCTCTAGGTCTGTCCATGTTGCTGCAAATGGCATTAATTCATTGTTTTTAATGGCTGAGTAATATTCTGTGGTACATACGTACCGCATCTCCTTTATCCATTCCTCTGTTGATGGACATTTAGGTTGCTTGCATGTCTTAGCTGTTGTAAACAGTGCTGTAATGAACATTGGGGTGCATATATACTTTTGAATCATGTTTTTCTCCATCTGCCCAGGAGTGGGATTGCAGGGTCATATGGTGCCTCTATTATTAGCTTTTAAGGACCCTCCACACTGTTCTCCACAGTGGCTGTACCAATTTACTTTCCTGCCAACAGTGTAGGAGGATTCCCTTCTCTCCACACCCTCTCCAACATTTATTGTTTGTGAATTTTTTTGATGATAGCCATTCTGGCTGTTGTGAGGTGATATCTCACTATAGTTTTGATGTGCATTTCTCTAATAATGAGTGATGTTGAGCACCTTTTCATGTGCCTCTTGGCCATCTGTATGTCTTCTTTGGAGAAATGTCTTTTTAGGTCTTGTGCCCATTTTTTGAGTGGGTTGTTTGTTTTGATACTGTTAAGTGTCATGAACTAATTGTAAATTTTGGAGACTAGTCACTTATTGGTCACATCATTTGCAGATATTTCCTCTGAATGTGTGGGTTGTCATCATTCTGTTTATTGTTTCCTTTGCTATGCAAAAGCTTTTGAGTTTAAGTAGGTCCCGTTTATTCATTTTTGTTTTTATTTCCATTACTCTGAGAGACGGTGTCGTCCCCACCTTCATATGCTTTTTCTTCCTCTAGTCTGGTGGTTAGTCTTTGTTTTGGGGGGATGTGGTTACGCTTTTGAGAATTTGATAGAATCTCTAATTTCTTCCCTTGGAAAAAAATGTACATCAACACATCCCCAGGAAGTTAAGAGTCCATTTCAGAAGAGTCTCCATCACTTTGAGGACTTAGATGAAAAGATTTTCATGCCAAGTTACGGGCCTCTGGGCAGCTGAATTCACATGACCCAACCCAGAGTGTGACACATGGGTATTCAACATGGGTATCTTATAGGTATTCTTATACCTATAAGAATACAACTGGCATCTATTCAAGCAACTTCAGACACATTCCTCATGAGCACACATTGAAGGTTTGTTTCAAGCCTACTGCCAGGAGATCATTTCCAATCAGTCCAGGTCAAAGATTTCCTTCCTGGTAGAGATTCTTTTTGGAAGAAAAGGTGGGTAGATGATACAGACAGATTATGTTCAAGAAAGGAAAGTTTGGTTAAAGGTAACTAAGTTCCTCCCAGGAGAAGTGGTCAACTGTTCAAGTTGAATCTCAATTTTTCAGGAAGTTGCTCAATTCTGTTATCAGAAACACTTGGTACTTCCCAGAAGAGACCATTCATTGCATCAGACAACACATTTCTAACCCAGACTGCATTTTCTGAGGTTTGTGACAATTGTGTAGCAGTAAAAAGTGATAAATACTAGTGATAATGATAAGAGACATAGAAGTTCAGGAAGAGAAAAATTCAGGAAGACTGATACGATCAGGAATGTCTAAGAACTGTGCTTGAAGGAGGAATGGTAGGTGGATACTGGGGTAAGAAGGTGTGGTCTATGGTTGAATAGAAATAGAGGTAGGTAGACAGAGGATGGGCTTCTCTGGTGGTTCAGATGGTAAAGAATCTGCCTGCAATGTGGGAGACCTGGGTTCGATCCCTGCATTGGGAAGATCCCCTAGAGAACAGAATGGGATCCACTCCAGTATTCTTGCCTGAGGAATTCCATGGACAGAGGAATCTGGCGGGCTATAGTCCATGGGGTTGCAAAGAGTTGGACATGGCTGAGCAACTAACACAGAACAACACAGACGAGGGGGTGGGAGCCAAGGGTTGAAATGTCAGTTGGATTTAGATTGAGATGGACCTCAAAGGACAGAATGAGATGTGCGGACTTCAGCCACTGATGAAGTCTAAACAGAGGGGACATGATTCAAGTGACATCATAGTTGGCCTGAGCCGGTGCAGCGGAGAGTAAAGGTACAGGGGAGGCTAGAGGGACAGAGATCCTGAGATGCTCTTCAGGCAGGAAATAACAGGACCCAAATGAGGGGATGATGCAAATTGGAATTGCATAAGGGTTGCTGTCAGCATAGAAGACAAAAGAAAAATGCAGCTTGTAATACCTGGTATTTGGAGGCAAGAGGTAGGGGATGGACATTGTGAACTTTGGCAGAAGTGAAATTCATTGATTTGAGTTTCACCTTTTCCTTCCCTTGAGTATTCCCAGGTGAAGATGCTAATAACGTGAAATGAAGAGACCAGTAGGAAGTGGGGCAGCAGGGGAGAAGGTGGAAGATGTTTAAACCCGGGTGCGTGAGGCTGAGGTTAGGTGAGTGGCAGAAAGGTGGGTTAATGCAGGGGTTCCCAACCTCCAGGATCTAGTACCTGATGGTCAGAGGTGGAGCCGATATAATAACAAGGAAATAAAGTGCACGATAAATGTAATGCACTTCAGTCATCCCCAAACCACCTCCCTCGGGCCAGTCCGTGGAAAGATTGCATTCCTTGAAAACAGTCCTGGGTGCCAAAAAGGTTGAGGACTGCTGGATTAATAGGTAGGAGTTAGTTGTTCACTTGTGGTTGTTCTGTCATTCTTGCTCTCTTGTTTGGTCCTAAAGACACAAACTTTGCTTTGTCATTTATCATCCAGACTATCCTAAGCCTTGGCTCTCCCATCTTTCCCTACACCCCTTATAATGAACAACTTACAACAAACTGCTTCTATTTATCAGAATCTAGATTGGGGAGAGAGGGTAAAGGAGCCAGCAGGCAAAAGAGGAAGAGATGGTGAGAAATCAATCCTCTTCTTTTACTTTTCCCTCACTTACCATTATGGCTTGTCAAAGTCATTTCAACAGTGCCCCTAGTCCCAAGTTGCACAGCTTCTCCTATGAAAGGCAGACAAAAGAAGTGGATCATGAAAGATTGAATGCAGAAATAAGAGGATGAAGTAAGAGAAAGGGTAGGACAAGGAAGAGAGAGATAAGAAAGAAGTGACTGCAGTGAGACCATGCGTCCCACCGGGGGATGCTGACCCCTGATCACTGGAGTTGCTGTCTCCCGCAGATGAAAGGTTGCTAGGGTGAGCTTTTTACTGAGTCCACCTATCACTGTTTTCAGGTATTAAAATGCCAGTTCTCTAAGGTGTGCTTGCAAAATGGGCATGAGTATGTGCATTAGAGAAGCGAAGGCCCAGAAAAAGTGCTCCATTAAAAAAAAAAAATGCTGGACAAAGAGGAAGTAGGGCTGAGAGAAGGTGGCAGAGAAGGGATTGGGATAGAGTGAAAAATTAAGGGGAATTTAAAATCGTTGGAAGATTTTTGCAATTTGCTTTGCAATGTTAACCCTTTCCCCCAGCATTCTATGGAAATCAGGATTCTGGTGCCCGTTTCTTGCTTATGCCTTTTGGAGTTGTTTTTGCTTGGAGAATGGGTGCAGATGCTGAGCACAGCTTTCTCCAACAGATTGGGACAAGAGAGACAGCTGTTTAGCTCAGAACTTCATGATTTCTCTCCGATCTTTCCTGCCTCTGCTTTTTTTTTTTTTTTTAAACCATTTTATTTTTTTCGAGTATCTTCAAGGGAAGTTCAAGAAAGAGAAAAAGTGAGACTTGAATAAGAATGATTTCACCTTTGTCAAGTCCTCCGTCAACAGAAGTTGACAGCACCTACAGTTAAACATGCACTGTGCTAGGACCCTGGGAGACCCAAGAAATGGGGGCACGGCCCTGCTCAGGGGATGTTCAGGGTCTCCTCAAAGGGGAAAGAGGGGCGCCCTCCACGAGGGGAATGACTTGAGTTGCAGGGAGTCTCAGCCACCAGGGCTACCCTGCCTCACCCAGCCACACCACATAAAAGCAGCCTTGCTCTCTCATCTTGTACCTCTTCTCTCTAGCAGAGCGATGTGCTGAGCTGTGGTCTCAGAGTCAGAATCCAAGAGAAGAGAAGCTTTGCTCTCCCGGGTAGAGGCAGTGTGATGACCAGAGGTGGTGCAGGGAGCCTGTTGTTTTTATGGCGGATGTGGGTTTCCCTGGTGGTGCGAGTGGTAAAGAACCCACCTGCCAGTGGCAATGAGACATAAAAGATTTGGGTTCGACCCCTGGGTCAGGAAGATCCCCTGGGGGAGGAAATGGCAACCCACTCCAGTATTCTTCCCTGGGAAATCCCATGGACAGAGAAGCCTGGGGGGCTGCAGACTATGGGGTCTCACAGTCGGACACGACTGAGTGACTGAGCACACACGTGCCTTATCCAGTTAAAAAAACAGGTGGTTTTCCCAGGCCTGTGGTGTGGTGTCCCAGGTCTTTCTGCCTTTTACCTGTTAGTTATGGACTTGAACTCTCCAGTAGAGGTCCCCCAATTTACTCTTTCCTGTAGTTCATGCACTCTGGGGAGTATCCTTCAGTATAATTCAATTCAATGAGGATGGGGAGATACAAAAGGAAATTTACAAGGGCCCCTGCTCTCAAAAAGCCCACAGTCAAATCATGGGGGTTGGGGATCAGAAAAGCCCCAGCTAACTGCAGACACATCTGTCAGCTTGATAATCCCCCAAACAGTGAATCAATCCATGCAAGAGAGGCTGCAGCGTGGAGGTCTTTAATCCACGCCTGTTAGACAGTGGATGGTATCTGCCATGGCTGATACCTGCTGTCGCTGACATAACAGTACCTCAGATTTCGCCCCAGTTATTACTTTGAAAACAGTCTTATTTCTCTCAAACTCGTGTTGAGAAAATTCTGCTGCAAATTCTACGAAATCTACAGGTGCATCCTGTTATTGAGACACTGAGTTGAATTTCTGCAGGTTGTAATTTCCACCAGATTTCACTAGTCGAAGGGTACCGTGGAGAAAACAAACTCCACTATGCATCAAATACTCTCCCCGGTTCACACGTCTGGTATTCAAGGAGCAGTGGATTGCCATGCCCATAAAATACTGGGAGTGAGCAGCTGGTTTGCATGAACCAAAAACCAAGTCCTCCATCTCGAATGGGTAAAAAGGGACTTTGCTGTCATTTTGCAGCTTATGAGGACTTTTCCAGTGGGATTCCACCAAGTTTGTCAAAAAGTGAGGTTCCTTTTCTCCCTTTCTGTTTGAGAGCAGGATGTGTTTGCTATATGGATTTCAGTAAAAGCCCCCTCACCTCTTCCATTGTGGCTCTAGTTCAGGGATGGATAATAATGCGTTTTCTCTCTCAAGCCAGTGATGATCAATTACCAATAGTTGCCTGGAGCAGATTCTGGGCTGCATCTGGGCTCAGGGGCTGGGGGTGTTCGGAGGGTGCATAGACCTGTATCATTTTTTTGTCTAGACCTTTACCTAGATTCCCACGTGGGCTTTCCTGGGTCAGATGTGTATCTCACTCCTTAACAATTCTCACTCATTAGATTCGGCTTAACTTTTCTAAAGAACATTGTAATTTTTTCTCTTCTTTTATCCAAAACTTAGAATCTTAGGAATGTCTCTAATGTCCTTGAAATTAAGCCCAAGTTCCTTTGCCTGGCACTCAGGGTCCTTTATAATCTGCCCTAGCCTATCTTTTCAACATAAATTCTCCACCTCTCTCTTTCATGACTGGAGAAGGCAATGGCACCCCACTCCAGTACTCTTGCCTGGAAAATCCCATGGACGGAGGAGCCTGGTAGGCGGCAGTCCATGGGGTCACTACAAGTCGGACACGACTGAGTGACTTCACTTTCACTTTTCACTTTCATGCATTGGAGAAGGACATGGCAACCCACTCTAGTATTCTTGCTTGGAGAACCCCAGGGACAGGGGAGCCTGGTGAGCTGCCGTCTATGGGGTCGCACAGAGTTGGACACGACTGAAGCGACTTAGCAGCAGCAGCTCTTTCATAACAGCTCTGCTACAGAAAAAAACAAATAAGAGAAAACAAAAGTCATCAACTTTTCACTAATCCCCCTAGGTTCTCTCTGCCAGATCTTCAAGGCCAAATCTAAGTCACTCTTTAAGATCCGGTTCAGATGCTTCCTCCTAAAGGGAATCTCACCTAATCTCTCCTCCTTGTGCCTCAGTAAAACCAATGATAATCACTAACAGTGATGAAATGTGTGCAACAGGGCAGGCCCTGTGCTAAGCATGCCATATGTATCATCTCCCCAGCCTCTCGTAAAAATGGATGAGGTCAGTGTAACCATCACAATTTCCATTTTACAAACGAAGACACTGAATCTCTTTGAGGTTGTGAAACGCCCACACTCCCCGATACCTGGGGGTGGAGACCTGTCTGGGTCCCCAGGTCTACCTGCCACATCCCCTCACTCTCAGGACACTTCCCAACTTCTAACTGTGTCCTGGGTCTTTGGAGACACATCTGATCATTCCTACTAGACTCCACGTGTCTTAGAGGCAGGAAGTGCCTCTACGTCCCCTATTATTCCCCGTGCAGTGCCTGGCACAGAACAGACAGTAAGAGTCTGCTGAATGAGTGATCACATGGGGAGCCCATTCCGAGCTCTGCTTTTGAGAGACGAGTCATATGCTGTCAGTCTTCACCAGTTTTCAGTAGGCTCTTATTTTATGGAATTGGGTTTCAGGAGAAGTCATTTGATGGTGGCAATTCTGAGTCTACGCATACACCGAGTTTGGTTTGTACTCAAACCTGCCCTGTCAAGAGGCAGGATGGTCAGGATTTTCAGCCAAGAATCCAGACACCTGGCTGCAGTCAGCCAGCTGGGGTGAGGAGCTGAGAGTGTCCTTTCAGGCTCCGGACTCACCTCTTCTTAAAAGAGCAGTTGAGCCCCCAGGAACTGAGCTGAGGAGCCTCGTCTTCTGAGTAAGGGGCCAGGACGGGGGTGGGGGGTGAGGAGGGAAGAGAATAACATTCCCCTCGCTTGAGATTCTGAGCAGCTGTGATCCTCTGTTAAAAGCTCCCACTTTGCCCCACCATTCATTCTGGAAACCTCTAGTTTCAGAGCTTGAGAAAACAAAATGAAACAAAGCAAAAATAAAAAACAAAAAAGAAGCAGGGACTTTTGGGGGTCATGAGGTCAGAATATTATTTCATAATAGGCAAAAATTTTTTTATGACACCTGGAGGATGAAAATAGAACAAAGGAACTCATTTGAAGACTCTAGAAGTGACATTAGCAAGCGGTTAGATTCATGGAATCCAAATATCTGTTTCATCAGTCGTGGCCAGATGGGGTATTAACAATACCTCGAATTGATGAAATTATTTCTTTCTTAGAACTTCTAAACTTTTTGAGTAACCTCATATTTATCCTCCCGAAACTACTGTGATGTATTCTGTTTCTTGTTTGAGAAATTACGAGATTGAGATCTGTTGAGACTAGATTGATTTCATCCAGGGTGGAGACAGGACTAATTTCTAATTTACTCACCTATCTTTTTTTTTTTTTTTTTCTGAAAAACAAAAACAAAAAAACCCTATCTTGCTTATTGATGGCATATTTCCCACCTTGGTGACTTGCCTGTTTTATGCAAAGCAGGGAATTCTTCATTTTCTGCTGAGCTCATTTATGAGCTCATTTGCTGTTACCACTGCTAGTTTATTGAGTATCTACTGTTTGCCCACTCCAGTATTCTTGCCTGGAGAATTCCTGTGGATGGAGGTGCCTGGCGAGCTATAGTCCATTGGGTCGCAAAGACCGACTGAGTGACTTTGGGCTTCCCTGGTGGCTCAGTCGGTAAAGAATCTGCCTGCAGTACAGGAGACCTGGTTTCGATCCCTTGGTTGGGAAGATCCCCTGAAGAAGGAAACGGCAAACCACTCTAGTATCCTTGCCTGGAAAATGCCATGGACCGAAGAGGCTGGTAGGCTGCAGTCCATGAGATCACAAAGAGTCGGGCGTGACTGAGCGGCTAACACTTGCACAATTTTACTTTATACACTATTTACTTATACTGTTTGCCAGGCACACTGAGCCAGCTATGATATTTAGCAAGGACAAAACAGACAAAATCCTTGCCATTGTTATGGTGCTTAAGTCCTAGTGAGGCAGACAGACAATAAGCGAATAAAGAAAGGAAAACCTACAGTGTAATGTTCCATTGTTTTACAAAGAAAAACAATGCAGGTGAGTAAAGCTGGCCTGGGGAGGGGACGCAGAGGATGCTTCTAAAGGTCAGGGTGCATAAAAGCCCTGCAGGGACTTCCCTGGAGGTCCAGTGGTTGAGGCTCTGCTTCCACTGCAGAGGGTTCAGGTTCCATCCCTGGTCAGGGAACTAAGATCCCACACACACGAAGCATGGGCAAAAAACTTTAAAAAAGGTTTTAAAAGCCCCTCAAAGTTGTAGACACTTGGCCAGAGGCCTGGGTGAAGTGAGAGAACAAAGCGTGTAACTGTGAACTCCAAATTGGCGCTTGCCAAGAGCATTTGCCAGCAACTGAACAAAAACGGTAGCGCCTGCTCTCTGCCTCTGCGGAGACCGTACCCTGGCTTATGCAGGATCCTGTGCTGTGGACCTCCAACACCCAGCGTGGGAGCTCAGGGTGGAGTGAGGCACTCTGTGCTCTAGGGAATCCGGTAGAACAGATCTTTGTAGTTAGATGTTTTCAGAACTGATTTCATGATCCCAGTCCTCACATCTCTTCACCTCTAGAAAAGCACTGAAGTCCTTTCATGGTGACAGCAGCTCCTCGTGACTAGCAGTAAACCTCTTGTAAAGCAAGCACCGGATGGCATTAAACTCCCCCTTCACCAAAATCTTATATATTGACCCTCCCCAACTGCCTCTTTGGAGCAGTGTCTCAGAGATATATCTGAGGTGCTATCTCCCGGGCTGCAGTCCTCATTTTGCCCCCAATAAAATTGAACTTGCAGTTGTAACATTGTGCATCTTTTTAGTTGACATAACAATGCAGGGGGCGGGGAATTGGGGATGAGCTCACCACCTAGGAATAGAAAACAGAAAACATCTCCAGGACTGTGTGGTGGATGAGCCAGAAGACACAGGTGAGATGCATCTGGAGATGTTCAGAAGGGTGGCTGGTTTCAGTGTCTGTAGACACAGGTCAGGAGTTGACGATTTTATTCTGATTTGACCGGAAGCCAAGGGAAGGCTGCATGTCCACTGAGGACTGTCTGAGCCCCGCCATGGGCTGTGGCTCTGTTCCAGGCTGCATGCATGCTAACTCACTTTGGTCGTGTCCAACTCTTTGCGACCCCGTGGACTGTAGCCTTCCAGGTTCCTCCATCCATGGGATTTCCCAGACAAGAATACTGGAGTGGGTTTCCATTTCCTTCTCCAGGGGATCTTCCCAACCCAGGGATCCAACCCATGTCTCCTGGGGCTCTTGCCTTGACAGGCAGATTTTTTTTTACCACTGAGCCACCTGGGAAGCCCATACATCACACCACTGGCCAAAAAAAGTCGCATGGCCCAGAAAGATGCCAGTGGGTGGGGAGGCATTGCAACTCGCAAGAAAGAGCACCAGCAGGGATGCAGAAGCTCCAACAAGAAGGGGGGCGTGTTTCTGTTCTCAGTCTGTCTAGCCACAGCTTTAGTTACTTTGATCTCTTATGAATCTACATTCAGCCCAAATTTTCCCTGCCAGCTACAGAGTGATAATTCATCAGACTGTCTCGGAGAAACTTACTCCGGTGCCTGCCACCTCTCAAAGGTAACATCTCCCAAACTGAACTTACCATCTTTCCCCGCAGTGGTTCTCCCAGACCCCCTGGCTCCTTCAGGGTCCCTCCATCCAGTCAGCCATCCAGCCTGGAAACTGGGGCTCTTGGGCTCTTCCGTTTCCTCCCCTGCTTCCTCCACCTCCAGCTGATGGTCAAGTCCTTTGGATTTTAACTCTTTTACATTCATCATCTCTTTTTCCCACTCATAGGATTTATCGCATGTCCTCAGCATCCCTCTCCTTGACCCTGTCTTAACCTGCAGCATCTGTACAATCACCTAACATACACATCCGATTGTATCATGTTCTCTGTTTCGTGGAAGTCAATTTCAGAATCCTGGCCAGAGCCTGCGATGCATTTGTAAATAGCCTCTTCTTTCCACACTCCTCTGAACAGCTAGCTATGCCAACTAGCTATTCCCCAAACTGTGTCAGGCCACACTTCATACCTCCTCAGCTTTTTTCAAGCTCTTCTGCCCAGAAAAGTCCCTTCACTCCTCATCTGTCAAAATCAGCCCATCTTTCTCCTTTTTTTTTTTTTTTTGGGAGCAAATAATTTTTATTTTTTACAAATACACCAAAGAATCATGCAATGCTGCCAGCATTGGATGCAATCCTGGGCCACAAGTCTGCACATTCCTTTGCAACTGGTCCTGTGATGGCAGAACCTTTCATCTCGCCTTTATTGTTTACTATGACCCCTGCATTATCTTCAAAATAAAGAAACACACCATCTTTTCTCCGGTATGACTTTCGTTGTCGAATTACCACCGCTGGATGTACCTTCTTTCTGAGCTCTGGTTTGCCTTTCTTGACTGTGGCCATCACCATGTCACCCACACCAGCAGCAGAAAGTCTATTCAATCGTCCCTTGATCCCCTTTACAGAGATGATATACAGATTTTTGGCTCCTGTGTTGTCAGCACAGTTGATCACGGCTCCAACCGGAAGACCTAAGGAAATCCGGAATTTCGCACCAGAGGACCCACCACGTCCTCGCTTCGACATCTTGAAGGCCGGAAAGTCTCCTTTTTTTTTAAAGTGAGTTTTTATGACCTTCATCCCCAAGTACACCATTCTTTTCTGCACCCGGTATGAATGTGATCATCGACAAAGCATTTTGGATGATGATGTGTGAGATAAGTCAGATAAGTAACTTATCTCAGTGAGATAAGTGGCTGGTCCTGCCTCAAGTTTTCATGGGGGGAGGGTCTCCAGCTGGAGTAAGCAGTTGGCTTCTTCTCCCACCCCAACTTCCTCCTCTCCATGGAGAACTGACATCCACCTGACCTCTGTTCCTCAGTTGGGTAGAGCTTATCTACTGAAACTTTCAGACCACTCGAGGTTCGCTCTTGTTTTCTTCCATTAACATTCCCCAAGGCAGCAGTCTTAGGAAGTGGGTCTAATCTGACACAACCTTAAGCTAGAAATCCTTTTCCCTATATTAAACGAAAACCCTCTATCAAGATAGAATTGGTGAGAATTCCCTGGTGGTGCAGCGGTTAAAACTCTGACCTTCCAACTTAGGGAGTGCAGTTTCGATTCCTAGTTGTGGAAGTTTAAGATCCCACATGCCGTGAGGCAACTAAGCCTGTGGGCCAGCGCTAGAGAAGCCTGAGGGCCTCAATGAAGACTCAGCACAGCCAGAAAATTAAAAACAAATAATTTTTTAAAAAGATCTAATTGGCACATACATTGTGTAGGTTTAAGGTGTGCTGATTTGATACACAAATATATTGCAAAACCATCACAATTAACTAACACCCCCGATCACATCTCATAGTTATTATTTCTTTCTTTGTGGGAAGAACATTTTAAAATTTACTCACTTAGCAGCTTTCAAGGATATGATGAAGCGCTCTTAACCGTAATTACCATCCTGCTCATCAGATTCCCAGAACTTATTCAGCTTCTGACCGGAAGTTTGTACCCTCTGACCAATTTCTTCCCATTTTTCCCACCACCCCCCTGCCCCTGGTAAACACCACTCTGCTGTTTCTCGCTTCAGTTTTTTTAGATGTCACATGTCACTAAGATTACATTGTATTTGTCTTTCTCTGTCTGACTTATCTCACTTACCATAATGCCCTCAAGTTTCATCCATGTTATCACCAACGTCAGGAGGAGAAGCCAGCAGTCTTACACAGTAGGTCTGGTCTGCAGACCACTCTCCGTGGGTGGACTCTCGGGAGCCCAAGGTCTGTCTAGATTTGGGTAATAAATCTAAAGCCATGTTCTCCAACCCTTATGTCAGTAATAATGCTGGTATTCTGATTCCTTGTACATCCCTTTGTTTTTTGTTGTTTTTTTTTTAAGTTTTTAGTATTAACTGTAAACCAAGGAGGGAAACAGAAGATTATAAGGTAATTATCTATAGATTGTCTAAAACTTCAACAACTCCCTTCTAGATGGAAATTTCCTTGAGATTTTATTCTTATTTGAATCCAAAATGCTTAGCACAGATCATGGCACATAACAGAGGCTCTGTAAATATTTATTAAAAAGGTTTTTGCTGAAGTATAATCTTAGTGTCTGTAACACTAAAATGCACACATCTTAAATGTACAGGCTGATGAATGCACCCTTGTAACCACAATCCCTACCAAGTTACAGAACACTTCCTCCCCCCAGGAAGTGCCTTCATCCTTCTTTCAATCAGTATTCCCTTCCTGCCAGAGATAACCACTTTTCTGATTTCTATCACGATGCACTCATTTTTCTTCTTCTTTTACTTCATATTGCTGGAATCACATGTGTATTTTTTTCCAGAGGGCTTGCTTCTTTCACTCAGCATCATAATTTTAAGATTTATTCATGTCACTTCACATATCAGTAAGTTTTTCTCTTTTTTCTATTACTGCATAGTATTCCACTGTATAAATAAGCCAAAATTGTTTATTCTTCTCCCCATGGGCATTTTGAATATTTGCAGTTTTTGATTATTATAAATAAATCTTCTGTGGGCATTCTCTTTTTCTTATTTGTTTTTCTTTTCTCTTTTTTTTTCCATTTATTTTTATTAGTTGGAGGCTAATTACTTTACAATATTGTAGTGGGTTTTGCCATACATTGACATGAATCAGTCATGGATTTACATGTGTCCTCATCCCGATCCCCCCTCCCACCTCCCTCCCCATCCCTTCCCTCTGGATCTTCCCAGTGCACCAGCCCTGAGCACTTGTCTCATGCATCCAACCTGGGCTGGCGATCTGTTTCACCCTTGATAGTATACTTGTTTCAATGCTGTTCTCTCAGAACATCCCACCCTCACCTTCTCCCACAGAGTCTAAAAGTCTGTTCTGTACATCTGTGTCTCTTTTTCTGTCTTGCATATATGGTTACCGTTACCATCCTTCTAAATTCCATATATATGCGTTAGTATACTGTATTGGTGTTTATCTTTCTGGCTTACTTCACTCTGTATAATGGGCTCCAGTTTCATCCATCTCATTAGAACTGATTCAAAAGTATGCATTCTCTTTTTTTAATTTAGTTTTTTAAATTGAAGTATAGTTGACTTACAATGTAGTGCCAATCTCTGCTGTACAGCAAAATGACTGAGTTACACACGTTGTTTTTCTTAATATTCTTTTCCATTTTGGTTTCTTAGAGGATATTGCGTGTGATTCCCTATGGTATACGTTAGGACCGCGTTGTTTACCCATCCTATGTATATTAGTTTACATCTGCTAATCCCAGATTCCCAGGCTGTCCCTGTCCACCCCCTCCCCCCACCCCTGCTTAGTAAACACAAGTCTGTTCTATGTCTCTGAGTCCACTTCTGTTTTGTAAATAGGTTCATTTGTGCCATATTTTAGGTTCCACATGTAAAATGATATCATGTGGTATTTGTCTTTTTCTTTCTGACTTATTTCACTTAGTATGAAAATCTCTAGGTCCATCCATGTTTGCTGCAAATGGCGTTATTTCATTCTTTTTTATGGCTGTAATATTCCACTAAACACATCAACCACATCTTTATCCATTCATCTGTTGCTGGACATTTAGGTCGTTTCCATGTTTTGGCTATTGTGAATAGTGCTTCGATGAACATAGGGGTGCATGTATCTTTTTGAATTATAGCTTGCTTGGGATATATGCCCAGCAGTGGGATTTCTGGGTCATATAGTAATTCTGTCTTTAGTTTTCTGAGGGACCTTTACACTTTTTCCCATAGTGACTGCACTAACTTAACATTCCTACTAACAAAAGTATAGGAGGGTTTCCCTGTGAGCATTCGTTTTTTTTAATTAAATAATTAATTTATTTTAATTGGAGTCAGTTTTCTCTTTCTGAATTACTTCACTCTGTATAATAGGCTCCAGTTTCATCCATCTCATTAGAACTGATTCAAATGCATTCTTTTTAATAGCTGAGTAATATTCCATAGTGTATATGTGCCATAGCTTTCTTATTCATTCATCTGCCGATGGACATCTAGATTGTTCCCATGTCCTGGCTATTGTAAACAGTGCTGCAATGAATATTGGGGTACATGTGTCTCTTTGAATTCTGGTTTCCTCAGTGTGGATGCCCAGCAGTTCTATTTCCAGTTTTTCAAGGAATCTCCACACTGTTCTCCATAGTGGCTGTACTAGTTTGCATTCCCACCAACAGTGTAAGAGGGTTCCCTTTTCTCCACACCCTCTCCAACATTTATTGTTTGTAGATTTTTTGATAGCAGCCATTCTGACTGGCATGAGATGGTACCTCATTGTGGTCTTGATTTGCATTTCTCTGATAATGAGTGATGTTGAGCATCTTTTCATGTGTTTGTTAGCCATCTGTATGTCTTCTTTGGAGAAATGTCTGTTTAGTTCTTTAGCCCATTTTTTGATTGGGTTGTTTATTTTTTGGTATTGAGCTGCATGAGCTGCTTGTATATTTTGGAGATTAATTCTCTGTTAGTTGCTTTGTTTGCTATTATTTTCTCCCATTCTGAAGGTTGTCTTTTCCCTGGGAACTTTCTTATATGACTTTTTTTGTAGACATACTCAAGTCTGTTGGGTATATGTTGGAGAGTTGACTACACAACTGCCAATCACTTGAATACTGCCAAAGAATAAAGCTTCTAATAGCATCTTTGTAGATATAGACAGTCAGTTCTCCTGGGAGGCTTCTCTACCTAGGCACAGTTGAGTAAATCATTGGCCAGTGGAGACTGGACTCCATCTTCAGCCCTCTCCCCTCCCTGGAGATCAGAGAGAGTGGGACTGAAAGTTCCAGCCCTTGAGTCACATAGTTGGTTCCTCTGGTCACCAACCTCCATCCTTAGATGTTTTCTAAAATTCATCTCATTAATATAACAAAAGACACTTTTATCATCCTTAAAACTTAGGAAATTCCAAGGATTTTAGGAGCTCCTTCCCAGAAATGGGGACAAATACCAAATATATATATTTCTTATCATAATTCACAATATCACACTCCCTGTTTTCTTTCTCAACGGGTTCAGAACTCAGAGGGGAGAGAGATGAAATTAATTAACACCTTGAAATCCCAGCATTGTGGGTATAGTAGAGAAGATTTACACATTGAATAAGGTTAAGTCTCTGTCAGCCCTATAATGATATGATCTCATGATGACTGATCAGTTCCATCCCCTTCTCTTACTCAAGAAAGCACAGAGGCATTCAGGCAAGTCACCTTACGGCCTTGGATGAGACGACGACCCATATCAGATTTCAGGAAGGTGTTTTTAAATTTCCTTCTTTTCTGGGATGATGATCAGGTCCAGACAAAATGTCTCTTGCTAAAGCAGAGAAACCCAACTATCAAAGAAGAGGAAAACAAACAGGTGGAAATAATTGTGTTTTTCAACTTTCTTGTAGCAGAGAGAAACTATGTTTTTGCTTGAGGAGGAGGTCTCAGCTTTAAAGGAAATGAAGGAAGGCTACTTGTGAAAAAACAATTCACTAGCACTTCTCGTTCTGTTTCTTTGAAGGTCACAATTACAGATATTTTGATAAAGACATCCTCTTCAATGCTTGTGGTCTTTCCACTTGATGGAGGAGATACAATTGGTACTATTTAGTTACAGCTGTCATCTTACCTTGAAATATGGTAGAAGATAGGAGGAGGGAAACAGAAAAAAAATTTTTTCATTTTCCCCAAGGTCATTTCATCATTTTCTAGCCATATATGTCTACTGAACACTTTCATTTTGATTCCCATACTCCCTGTTAAGAAACAACCCTCTGGTTTAAGAATATGTGTTTTGGAATATGAGAATGGGCTGTGGGGAATCATTATTTGGAATTGTACAAATAGAAAAAAAAAAAAAGAGTTTGAAATGCAACCTGCAATCAAGTAGGATCATAAATAAACCGCTGAATAAATCAATAATCCGTCACTGAATTTGTCATTGAATCAAGAAATAAGAGACACTGGTAAGTTTTCACTTCATAAAGCCAAAGGCAAACTTGAATAATTGTTACATTTAGTCCAAAGGAAGAGTGTGACTAGCCTGTGAATTACATCTGTAATAAACCTAAGTAAAAACCTCAACAGCTTCATGGCAAAAAAAGAAAAGAAATAAAGAAATAACGAGAGATTTTCTTGAAATTTTTATTACAAGGGACATTTTTATATGAGTCCCTCAGGAGCAAAAGCCCTGTCTGGGTTCTGTAGGTCCTCAACACTAGCTAGAATCTAGTGGCTTAGAGGAGGTAGTAGGGAGGGGTTCTCTCTTGTGCAGAAGAGGTCTTTGCATCTTCTTGAAACAAAGGGGATGTTGGCTGGACATGATTTTCAGTGTCTTCCACCCTCCCGCCTGCTCAGGAGATGAGAGACCCTGTATAAACTTCTGGAATTCCTCTGGCTTTCAGTTGCTCTTTAAATGCCCACAGTTTTTTATTTCCTTTGTGTAAAACAGTAATGGAACCCAGAGACAGCCATCTGCTATAGTTTAAATGTTCATGCCCCACCCGCCTCAATTTATATGTGAGAACCCCAAAGCTGATGGTGTCAGGAGGTGGGGCTTTGGGAAGGTGATGAGGTCATGAAGGTGGAGCCCCCATGAATGGGATTAGTGCCCTTACAAGACACCCTGGAGAGCATCCTTGCCCCTTCCTCCATGTGAGGACACAGCAAGACTATGGCTGTCCACGAACCAGGAGGAGGGTCCTCACTGATCCTGAATCAGCCAACAGCTGGATCTTGGACTTACCAACTTCTAGAACAGTGAGAAGTACGATTCTGTTGTTTACGACCCACCCAGTCTCTGGTATTTTTGTTATAGTAACACATTAACCTCAGACAGATCTAGGTTCTCATCGTGGTTCAGCCACTTACTGTGTTTAGCAAATTATTTGATCTCTCTGAGTCTCAGTTCCTATTCATAATAACGCCTGTCTCATTGGGAGTTTAGGGATAAATGAGATTGATTTACATTAAAATTCCCAGCACACAGTGGGCACTAATTCTCCTCTGCTGTTCTAGGAACATCTTATCTTGGAGGTGAACTGTCGTTGCTACTCTCTGCAATGCTTTTGCTCCAGAGAGGCAGAGAGTGTAACTTGAAAGGGTTACTAATCCCTCGAAACCCTCTGATCACAGATAAACTCATTTCCCGATCCTGCCACGTAAGCCGCTGATCTGGCTTTGATGACCCAATCACACGTTGAGGACCACATGAAGGTTGCCACTCAAAGCTGTACTCAAGATCAAAGTTCTGGAGCAAGGCTCGCTTCTGCCCACGCTCTCCGGGGAGGCACCCAACGACTTGATGGAAAAGATAACAGACCCCCGCGAATCATTGCCTACAGATCAGGCTGTTGGTCTCCCTGCTCAGAGAGTGGGAATCTCAGTGCTGGAAAACAATCAAGACATCTTAAAACCTACTGGCCGATTTAGGTGTGTGCATATGTGAACTTGGATTTCCCTGGTGGCTCAACTGGGAAAGAGACTGCCTGCCAATGTAGGAGATGCAGATTCAATCCCTGGGACAGGAGGATCCTCTGGAGAAGGAAACGGCCTCCCACTCTAGTATTCTTGCCTGGGAAATCCCATGACAAGAGGAGCCTGGTGGGTTACAGTCCGTAGGGTTGCAAAAGAGTCAGACACGACTGAGCAACTAAGCATGTGTGAACTCAGCTTCTAAAAAATATCCACAGGCAAATCACAAAACATGCACAAAAATCATTTATAAAAAGGTAAATTTGTTATTGGAAGGATTAGTTTTCAACCAATCAAAGCAATTAAAAAGTTATGGAAAACCTTGTAAAAAAATCAGAACAGACAGCAATTAGTAGAAAATGAATTAAAACTTTCTTTTAATTCAGAAAATTGTACATTCTTTAACATTTTTTTTTTACTGAGAAAAGATACAAACAAGCAAAAAATATATATAAAAATGGCTATAATCCCACTTATCTTGATAAAGTCTTATTGGTAAATATCTTTTTTTTTTTTTTTTTGGTAACTATCCATTAAATACTGTCTGTGTATATATTTCCATATTTTTAAACCAAAACTGGGATCCTTCAATATAAATTGCCACTGAACATCATTAAATTTCATTAAATCTTTATTATTGGACTTTTGAATTTGTTTCTAAGTGTTTGTTGTTATCAACATTACAGGAATAACTGTATAGAATGACTTAGGAAAGAAATGAAGGGGGAAAAAAAAGTCAAAAAAGTTTCTGAAAAGTGGACAAATTGTGTAGAGATAAATTAAACAAAAATCATCCTCTGTGAAATATCGGAAATATCTCTACACACAGAGACCCTGGGAATTAATGTTTGGTCAGATTATAATTTTGATCTAACCATCATCTTAATAACTTGTTTCTTCCCTTTTCGGCATCCTTTTATTTCTCTCCTCTGCTCCCTCCCTGCTCTGCCATCTGAAAGCCAAGGCATTTCATGCCAGCCTTTCTCCTGCCAACCCAAGCTCCTCCCAAGCCTCCTCTCTTTCTAGGACATCTGCTCTGCTAATGTCTAGCTTTTGATTAACTCTACCACCCACTTTCTGCCCTTCTCCCTCCAGGCTGCTGAGCACTGCTGGAAAGAAAGCCCACAGCTTGTCTTGCTGGTGTCACTAGCGAAGTTTTCCACCCGTGCTGGACTGGCCCTCTTCCAGGCCCCTCATCTCTCGTCCCAGTCTCCACTATTTGGTCACCCTGCCCACTCATTGAAAAGCCTGAGTTCTAGCCCTCCATCTAATTAAGCCTTAGATCCTCAGTCTGTAAAATAAAGGGACTACTGGTTACAATGGACAGGAAGTGAATGTAAAAAGGATGTTTCTAATGTCTCAGAGACAAGGAGCAAAAAAAAAAAGATTTCCTCCTGAGAGTTAAACTAGAAAATTCCAGATGGAGAACTACATCTATTGTCTGTAAACCAAAACGTTGTTGCTCAGCTGTTTAGCTGTGTCTGACTCTGTGACCCCGTGGACTGCAACATACCAGGCCTCCCTGTCTTTCACCATCTCCTGGAGCTTGCTCAAATTCATGTCCGTTGAGTTGGTGATGGCATCCAACCATATCATTCCCTGTTGCCCATGTCCCCTCCTGCTTTCAATCTTTCCCAGCATCAGGGTCTTCTCCAGCGAGTCGGCTTTTCTCATCAGGTGGGCAAAAGTATTGGAGTTTCAGCTTCAGCATCAGTCCTTCCAATGAATATTCAGGACTGATTTCCTTTAGGATGGACCGGTTGGATCTCCTTGCAGTCCAAGGGACTCTCAAGAGTCTTCTCCAACACCACAGTTCAAAAGTATCAATTCTTTGGTGCTCAGCCTTCTTTATGCTTCAGCTCTCACCAAAAAGCTCTCTATAAGTGTGTGACAATGATTTGTGAACACACAGAATCCAACCAGAAAAGGAGGCGGAGGCGGTGGTAAACAGCTTGCACACTGGACATGTCCAGTCTATGAAGGAGGCCCCAGGGGACAGAAGATTCCACCTAGAAGTGCCCACTCTGCCCCACTGAAGGCTCTGGCCTCAGAAGGCAGGTCTTCGCACCCCCACCTGTAACTCCATCAGGGAGGTGGGGACAGTGGGACACCTTCTGTCACACCTCTGGGCCCTTTCTCCTCCAGAGCTTGGTGGACAGGAGGTGCTCAGCAAGTTCATCTCATGTCTCAAATGTTCAAGGGACGCATTTTGTTGCAAGAATGACTCCTCAATCCTTTTGCACTGAATCAGCCTGAATCCTCGGCCCCAGCTGCCTTCCTATCTGGCATCTGGGGAGATGGAGCCTCCTTGGCAACTCAGGTGCGTGTTCACCGCCGGCTGTGCCCGTGAGAAAGTCACTTCCGCTCAGGAGACGTCATTGGTTAAGTGGGGACGACACTGCAGCTGTGTGGAATTGTTCAGTGTGACCCAAATAAACGCTCTTCCTCCCCCGCCCGGCCTCTGCGTGAGGCGACAGGGCCCGAGGACCCCAGTCTGGAAACTATGACCCAAAAAGAGCAGAAGCAGGTCATCAGCACACCCTCCTTTCAAAGGCACGATGCAGCACTTCCTACTGTCTCACGTGGAGAGTCTCCCCAGACTCCAGTACGGACGTCTCTCCGGCCCTCAGGGCTTCCAGAGGAAGAAAAAAGGCTGAAATCTTTCTTCTCTCGCTGCCACGCTCCTCTGGGCACTGTCCGCCTTCTGGAAGTTTCCCAGAGCCCATAGTCTGGGCCCACAAACTTCAGGACTGGAGAGAGAGCTGTGCAGGCAGCCGGGGCTTCCTCCTCCCCCTTCAGTCCCCTTCAAACGAGGCACCCAGGGCCCCCGAGAAGTGTGGGTCTTTTCTCTCCCTCACGGTCGGCATGTCTGTGTCTCCCCAAAATTCACCCCCCACCCCCGCCCCGCATGACGGTGCTGGGAGGCAAGGTCTTCGGGAGGTGATTAGGCTTAGATGAGGCCTGGAGGATGCAGCCCCCATGATGTGAAGATGGAGACGGGAGCTAGCTGTCTCCACCGAGGGAGCGCACAGCGAGAGGGTGGTCGCAGACAGCCCAGGAGGGCACCCTGCCCAAGAACGGCCCAGGAGGGCACCCTTCCCAAGAACGTGATGAGCGGCGCTTCTCCGGGCTGGGAGATCAGGGTGCACTGTTTAAGCCTCACAGTCTGTGCTATTTGTTACGGCATACTGGGCTGACCAAGATGGTCTCAATGCTTTTCTCTCAATTTCTCTGGGGAACTTTCTGATGAATGTAGGTCTCCACCATATCACATGAGATTTAAGGTGAGGTAATGTGAGTCAGATGGCAGGGACAAGAGTAAATCCTAAGCTCTCGGAGACGGGCTACGCTTCTGAATCACTCGTTTGGTGCTCTCATCAAAAGATGGGCAGGGTCGGGACTTCCCTGGTGGTCCAGTGGCTAAGACTCCTTGCTCCTCATGGAGCAAGGGTTCCATCCCTGGTCAGGCAACTAGATCCCCTATGCCACAACTAAGAGCTGGCACAGCCAAGGAAATAGATACACAAATATTAAAATAAAAAAAAAAAAAAGACTGGCATCATTTCTTCACCAGAGGGACTAAGAGAATAGTCTGTCTCCTGCCCGTCTTGTAGGATGTGGGGTGGGAAGGTTCACTTCCTTATGTCCTAAGCTGAATGTTACTCCCATTCCCCATTTCCCTTTGAGCTTGATTTCCACAGGATTGGCTCCTGCTAACATATTCTGCAAAGTACCAGGTGCTATAGACTGAATGTTTGTGTCCTTCCCAACATTCACAGGTTGAATCCTGATTCCCAATGTGATGGCGTCAGGAGGCGGGGCTTTGTGGAGGTCATGAGGGTGGAGCCCCAATAAATGGGATTAGTGACCTCACTGGAGAGACCCCAGAGAGCTCCCTCACCACTGTAGATGCCTGAGCACAGACTGAGACATCAGGCCATGCTTGCTTATCCAGCTGGCCCCTGCATGATCCTGCAGCTGCATTCAAATAAATAACAGACTGGAAATGAGAAAGCAAGAAGAACGGCAGCTGGCTGGTCAGCTGCATGGCCAGGTGTGCAGACCATCGTGGGTCTGGCTTGGGTTCTCTTCCCGAGAGACAGCCAGAACCCAGACAAACACATTTGTTCCCATCTGTATCATCTGTTCACTGGGCTCTGGACCAGGTGCAGGAGTGCCATCTACTCACTTCCTGCCACAGACCGAGTGGAGAGGCAGCCAGGGATTTACCTTAAGGATCTCTCTCTCTCCACTGGGATTCTGATCTCCTGCTAGTTGAGCCATCACCTGCATATCTAAAACAAAGTCCTACCCCTGAGGATTGAGCCTCACCACTCCCTAGTCACTGCACCACTTCCTGCCCTCACTGGCTCCCTGTGATAGGCATGCTCCCTAGGTTTGTACCCATCCTTGGTTCGTGACCTATCTCTTCCCAATTGTGTCCCCTCTAGCAACTTCTTCAATGTATCTAATCCTTTTTTCCTACCCCCTTCTCCTTCCACCCAGGCTGCAATGCTGCGTGGTCCTCTACAGGCTCCCAAGAGCAGCAGGACCCTTTAAGGAGCCCCCCAGAGTCCACTGCTGCTGCTGAGTCGCTTCAGTCATGTCCAGCTCTGTGTGACCCCATAGACAGCAGCCCACCAGGCTCCCCGGTCCCTGGGATTCTCCAGGCAAGAGTACTGGAGTGGGTTGCCATTGCCGTCTCTGCCCCAGAGTCCACAGCTAAGTCCAAAGCTTAGAATCAGATCTATTTGACCCTGACCCTAAGCCTGATTGAACTTGAATGTGCATCAGGGTTTCCCTCCAGGAATGACTCCCCGGCTTTGGAAACCCTCACTTCTAAAATGGAGCTGACCCCAGGACTACCCTGGTGGTCCGGTAACTAAGACTTCCAATGCAGGGAGTGTGGGTTCAATCCCTGGTCAAGGAGATAAGATACTACATGACTCAGGGCCAAAAAAACAAAATATAAAGCAGTGTCATAACAAATTTAGTAAAGACTTTAAAGACTGCACATCAAAAAGAAGAAGAACTAAAAAAATGATCAAATAAAAAATATTCTAAAAAATAAATAAAATGGAACTGAACCCTACAAACCTAGTTCTCCAAGCAACCTTAGAAATAAATGCTTTGAAGTCAGGACTGATTCCTCCAAATGTGCAGCCGAGCACTCCAGCCCTGACACATTGTTTTACTGCCAGAATGCTTCATATCTCACCCAGGGCTGATCCCCAAGCCTTGGGACTGACGACTTCTGTCCTAATGCTGCACTGATATTTTATTTAGGATTTTTGCATTGAGGGTCATATGTGAGAATGGCTGACAGTTTTCTTTGGGCTGTATGTATTTGTTGGGTTTAACTACTACACTAGCTCTGTATGAGAAATTTGAAGCTTTCCTTCTTTTTCTACACTGTGGAACTGCAGAACAGAGTTCACTGGCCCTGGAGGTCTCATTGCAGGACTTCCCTGGTGGCTCAGCCATAAGGAACCCACTTGCAACGCAGGAGGCTTGGGTTCGATCCCTGGGCCGGGAAGATCCCCTGGAGAAGGAAATGGCAACCTACTCCAGTATCCTTGCTTGGAAAATTCCACGGACAGGCTACAGAGGAGCCTGGCAGGCTACAGTCCATGGGGTCGCAAGAGCTGGATACGTCCTAGCACTCACAACAACAAACAACAGAAGTGTGATAAAATTTCTCTGTGGAAGCACCTGCACCTGCTGTTTTGGAGAGTAGCTCTTTGCTCTTTCCTCCTGTTTATCCTGTGATAGTTCATTTGTTTAAATTTTATAACTCATCTAAGGTCCATTTTGAGAAATTATATTGTTCTAAAAATTATTTCATCTGGATTTTTTGTTGTTGTTGTTCAGTCACTAAGTCGTGTCCAGCTCTTTGCAGCCCCTTGAACTGCAGCACGCCAGACTTTGCTGTCCTTCACTATCTCCCTGAGTATGCTCAAACTCATGTCTACTGAGTCAGTGATGTCATACAACCATCTTGTCCTCTGTCACCCCCTTCTTCTCTTGCCCTCAATCTTTCCCAGCATCGGGGTCTTTTCCAATGAGTCAGTTCTTCCCATCAAGTGGCCAAAGTATTGGAACTTCAGCATCAGTTTTTCCAATGAATATTCAGGGTTAATTTCCTTTAGGATTGACTGGTTTGATCCCCTTGCAGTCCAAGGGACTCTCCAGCACCAGTTTGAAAGCATCAATTCTCCCCGCTCACCTTGCTTTATGGTCCAACTCTCACATCCATACATGACTACTGGAAAAACCATAGCTTTGACTATGCAGACCTTTGTCAGCAAAGTAATGTCTCTGCTTTTTAAATATTCTGTCTATGTTTGTCATTGTTTTTCTTCCAAGGAGCAAGCGTCTTTTAATTTCATGGCTGCAGTCACTGTCCACGTTGATTTTGGAGCCCCCCAAATGAAATCTGACTCTGTTTCCACATTTCCCCAATGTATTTGCCATGAAGTGGCAGGACCGGATGCCATTATCTGCTCCTACGACTTTTTGAAAGTTGAGTTTTAAGCCAGCTTTTTCACTCTCCTCTTTCCCCTTTATCAAGAGTTCCTTTAGTTCCTCTTCACTTTCTGCCATTAAAATGATTTCATCTGCATATCTGAGGTTGATATTTCTCCCAGCAATCTTGATACCAGCTTGTGATTCATTCAGCCTGGCATTTCGCATGATGTACTCTGCATATAAGTTAAATAAGTAGGGTGATAATGTATAGGCCTAATTATATAAACAAAATAATAAATAAATAAATATTATAATAGATTATTATATTTAAATCTGAACAAAGTCTTCTCTTAAGCTAATTTCACTTTCCTTTGTATCCAGAGTTTATTCCCCTTATTCCATATTTTGTATTTTTGTGCCTTCTTCTGTTTTTTTTTTAGTTTATGTTGATTCACATATATGTGTGGTCTTAGTTCTGTCTTACTGTTCTGTTATGGTTTTTGTTTTTTAGCTTTTACAAATATTTCACTGAGTGATTTTATGTGACTTGCTGTTGTTGTGTGCATGTGTCTTGAGAATTTGAAAGGTTTGTATTTTAGTTCTGGGTTAATGATAATCAGAATGCCACATGATATCCTTAACCACCTATTTCTTTAGGTTAACTACCGACTGCCTACAATATTTCCTTCTTTTGTCCCTTCTTCTCTCTTTTCTTAACCACCAGTTTTTAACTGTATTCTTTCTTCATATGTCCCTTTGTACTAAGGTGCATATTTAAATGTCAACTATTTGATTTATCAAATTGAAAAGTTTTTACCCCAAAATATGTTACCGAACCAAAGTTGGGTCCACTTGCCCACAAGCAGTAAAACCAACCTACTGACACTGGGTTGTGATGAAGAAATGTACAGCATTTATTGCAGGCATCTAGCAGGAAGTGGCAGCTCATGCTCAGAGGACCTGAATCTGACCGCTTTCAGGGAAGAGGTTTTAAAGGCAGGGTGAGGGAAGGGGCTGCAGGGGGCCTGATCCGCTCCTGCACAGTTCTCAGACTGGTTGGCATCAAGGTGAAGTTTCAAGCATCTTCAACCTTCTGGTTTCAGCCAGTTTAGTGTCTACATGCTTGCAGTCAGCGGTTCTCATCTGGCAGAGGCTGCTTCCTGTAAAAACAACCTAGGAATGTGTGTCAGACCTTCACCGTTCAGGGCCCTGGGAAGTGGGTGATTCTGCTCTGTGGCGAGTTTATGGTGTAGATTGTTAGCAGTTTCCTGGCTCAATAGCTACTTTACATCTTCACATTTCCCAATCATTAACTCTTGAGTCAGCCTTTTGAGACTCGGGGAGACCCAGGAGACTAAGCAAAATTCTTTTACTTCAAAGGACAGGGACCTAGGGGTTGTATACGGTTTCAAAGATAGACGTGAAAATCTCATTGACACAGAATCCTATTTTCTCTTTCCTCCCAAATTTTGTCCTATCGTTTTAAAATCGTGAGGCTTTATAACATGTACCTTGTATGTATACATGTATGTATATGTATATAACATGCATCCTGTAACCCTAACTTCATATCCATGATTTCCCGAGCCCTTCCCTTGTGACTCAGCTGGTAAAGAATCCGCCTACCATCCTGGTTTCCATCCCTGGGTTGGGAAGATCCCCTGGAGAGGGGAAAGGCTACCCACTCCAATATTCTGGCCTGGAGGATTCCAGGGACTGTATAATCCACGGGGTTTCAAAGAGTCCGACACGACTGAGCGACTTTCACTTCACAGTTAATTCAGCTCTCCTGGTCTTGTCCTTTACAGCCCTTTCCCCGTTCATCTCTCCTACTATGATTTATCTTCAGCTTTGTGCACACTGATGATGAACAGTTTTGAAGTCGACCTTTGTAGCCCTGGACCAGTCGTCCTTCTCTCCACCTGAGGCCAATTCCAGGTTCCAGGGTCTGTAGCGTCACAACCTTGTGCCATCGCGACCCCTCTTGGCAGCAGAGGAAGTCTCTCGGGTCTGCGGGCGCGGTCCTCCGGCCGGCAGGGGGCGCGCGGCAGCAGAAGCGCCCTCAACGCAGGCGCCGGGCGCCTCTCTTCCGGCCGTACGCGCCGTGACCCCGCGCCGCCGCGCGTCCCGCGGAGTCTGCGTAGGGGTTGGCGCCGGAGCGGTGTTGCCGTCGGGGGCTGACGCCGAGCGCCCAGCCCGCGGTGTCGGCGGCGCGTTGGCGTCGGTGCGCCGCCGCGGCCCGGGAGCGTCGGCCGGGCGCGCTGGGTAAGTGGTCTCTGGGGCCGGTGGGCGGGCGGGGGCCGCGGCCGGCGCGCCTCCCCGTCCGGGCGTCGCGGGAGGCGAGGCCGCGGCTTTAGGCCGCACCGCGAGGGGCGGGGGTCCCGGACCGGCCCCGCGCCGCTGGCTCCCCCGCGCCTGGCGGCCTGGCCGCTGGTAAGCTTCCCCGCCTTCTCTCGCTCCCTGCCGCCCCCTTTCTTTATGTGTCTCGGCTTGCCGGGCCTTCGCACCCCTTCTCTACCTTCTTTTCCCTCGTCTGTCTGGTCTGTCCTTGTCTCTCGACCCGAGGGCGCCTTTCCCTCTCGCTGTCGGTCTGTCCGGGAACAGCTGTTGGTCCCTTGAACCCGGTAGGCGGGCCTGAGTAGCCTGTGGCCGGGGGCGCCGAGGAAGGAATCCGTTTCCGCCCCCGGCTTCGAATCAGGTGTGGCCATCCCTCAGAGATGGGGGATTTACCTGGACGAGGCTCTGGCACTGCCCCGGACTCTGTCTTTTCTTAAAGCGGTATTTTAGCTTCAGTATTCAGTCACCAAGTTTTTTTTTTTTTTTCTTGAGCGTTTCCTTTTGCCCAGGTCATGTTTAGAAACAGCAGATAGTTAAATCAGTAAGATTCTGTCTCTACGCTCCCGTGAGTTTAGTTTCCAGAGAAACAAGTGTAAAAAGCCACGCCTCGGTCGGTCTGAGGGACTGGAGTGGGGTCTGGAAAGGCTTTCAAAGGAGTGAGGCGTGTAACTGAGCCTTGGGGGTGTCTTTTTAGATGTGCACGATGAGGGAAAGCTTTCCTGCAGAGGAAATAAGTGTAAAGGTAGCAGAGGTGAAGCACCTTAGTGCATTCTGGAAACTGCAGGAAAGGGAGATAGAAGTGTGAATAGGGGTAGTCAGGTCAGATCAAGAAGGTTCTCTGAGAAGTCAGTGAAGGAGGGCCCTGGGAGGTGCTTATTCCTAGAGGCGGCAAGTGGATGGGAAATAGGGTATACTGGAGGAGGGCAAAATTCTGCACATTCTCAGGTAGGTGCGGACTGTGTCTCCCCTCAACAGGTGGAGTTTTTAAAGGATGCAGTTCGGTTTCCACAGTTCTGTGGGTTAAAGGCCCTAGGCAGTTTGACTATAGTGAGGATATTAGGCGATATGGGATATTACATTAGTAACTTAAACTATGGGTGTTTTATTTTTAGAAGAAATAAAGCAAATGGTACATACTAAGAAATGTGTTGTGTGCTGACTGACCACTCACTGATATATTTAGAAAATATTTAAAAAGTGCTTAACAATGTCCCAAGCATGGTGCTCCATTGGAGATATAAAGATAAAGACAGAAACAGCCCTTGCTGCCTCTGAGGGGTTTATGATATATTAAGAGACAGACATGTCACCCAGTGGACAGCCTAACATGATGTGTGTTCAGGGGGTAGCTGGTTTTATGTGAGGGTTGTCAGCAAAGGCTTCAGAGATGTACTTAAAAGATTAGCATGTGGGATGCTCCTAGGAAGATGTCTTCCATGTTCTTTTTTGCCAGTTGCACGTGTTTTAAAAAATACTTCTCTAGCTTAGGTACAATCTTGAAAAGTCATCATTCTTCCAGAAGAACTGTGTTTACCATGTTTCTTTTTAAGTAAAAGAAAAAGGAGCATACATAGAAGATGTGTTGATCAAAGGCTGATGTTACTATGAAAAAGATGTCAATGGTGAGATGGTATTTTAAAGAAATTATGAAAATCAACTGTTTGTATTTCCATTTGGTCCTGGCTTCCTAAGATATATCCAAATGTTAGAAAGTGCTCCGTTTTTATTACCTGTCACCAGACTTCATGACATAAATGTGTTGTACTATCTGAAAGACATCTGAGCATTAATTAGGTGAAGTTCAGGTCATAACAGAGTCTTGTTAGTGCACTTGTTATTTTCAGTGTTTGCAGCAGAGAGGATGCATGAATCAACTGTGATATATTTGCAAGTACTCAAGGCAGCTAAAGTGAAGATATATACACCTTTAAAGGAATGGATGCAGCAAGTTGTGTCGGTAAGGTTACATAAAAGGAGGAAAGGAAGGAATTAGAATGGGGTTCAGGCTGCTGCTGGTCCAGGGAGTTCACTTGGGTGGATGGGATGGGATGGTGACCATATGGGTGGAGGGTGGTCTCTTGTCTCACTGGCGCTTGTTGCAGTATAGTAGTTAATTAAAGCAAGTCTTACAAGTGCAGGTGGGTAGAGCGTGTCGTTGCTGTGGTTCATTCAGTTCTGTGAATTTGAAGATCTGTGAAGAGAAAAATGAAGAAAGCTGTTCTGCCTTTACCGTGATGAGGAGATCTGAAGTGTAACCTCCGAGGTACAGAAAGCTAGCAGATGCTAGTAAGGCGACATCAGTTTCAGATATTTAAGGTGTGCTTTTGAAGGTTTTGAGGATAGAAACAGGGAACTTTAAATGAACATAAGATTTTGCTGCACAGTGACTTTTGAAGCTTGCGGAGCGAGGCAAATCAGGTGCTGTTGTCAACAGCTCGCTTCAGGTAGACTGGAGTTGGAGGAAGTATGGTGGCATGGAACCTCACCAGTTGGGTGATGAAGTCTTAGGAGTTGGGCTCTTGGCTGAAAGATCTCTGTTGGAGGTAGAGAGCCTCTGCACTGCTTGAGCGTGTAGCCCTGAAATAGGGAAAATGTTCCCATCTGCATTTACTCCTTCCCTAGGGCATGTCCAGCATCCTGTTAGCTCACACTGCCTCCCCTTGTGCTGCTACTCCTCTCCTTTTTACTTGGTTTTTAAAAAATTTTGATTGTGGTGAAATACACATAAAACTTGTCATTTGAACTGTTTTTACATGTGTGGTGGTGTTGTGTGACCATTACCACCATCCATCTCAGAAGCTTTTGTTTCTTTACTTCCTAGTGGAGCCTGTGGGTGTTGTGTAGTTTCACTGCTGATTCATGTGGCTAAAAAGAGTTTATTTAATTGTTTATATTTAAAAATGTTTATTGAATGCCTCTTCCGTGCCAGAAATTGGAAATGCAGAAGTGAATAAGTTGGTCTTTTCCCTTCCGTTTAGTGGGCATTTGGTCACTCCATTTCCATTGAGACCAACATTATTTGTATCCTGCCTGGGACTCTGTGCTTCCTGGACTTGGTTGATTATTTCCTTTCCCATGTTAGGGAAGTTTTCAGCTGTTATCTCTTCAGATATTTTCTCGGGTCCTTTCTCTCTTCTCCTTCTGGGACCCCTACAAGGCAAATATTGCTGTGTTTAATGTCGTCTCAGAGGTCTCTTAGGCTGCCTTCATTTCTTTTCCTTCTTTTTTCTATATTCTGTTCTGCAGCGGTGATTTCCACCATTCTGTCTTCCAGGTCACTTATCCATTCTTCTGCCTCAGTTTTTCTCCTGTGAATTCCTTGTAGTGTATTATTCAACTCTGTTTATTTGTTCTTTAATTCTTCTTGGCCCTTGGTAAACATTTCTTGTATCCCCTCCATTCTTTTTCTGAGATCCTGGGTCATCTTCACTATCATTATTCTGAATTCTTTTTCTGGGAGGTTGCCTATTTCCACTTCCTCTAGTTTTTCTGGGGATCCTTGATCCTTCATCTGGGACATAATCCTATTTCTTTTCACCTTGGTTAGCTTTCTCTAATTGTAGTATTAGTTCTAGAGGCTTCTGGGATTGTAGTTCTTACTTCTTCTGTCTGCTCTCTGGTGGATATGGATAAGAGGTTGTGCAAGCTTCCTGATGGGATGGACTGGCTGTGGGAATAACTGGGTCTTGCTCTGGTGGGCAGGGTCATGCCCAGTAAAACTTGACTCCAGTTGTCTGTCGATGGATGGGGCTGCGCTCCCTTCCTGTTAGCTGTTTGGCCTGAGGTGACCCAGTCCTGGAGTCTACAGGCTCTATGAGTGAGTGAGTGAAGTTGCTCAGTCGTGTCTGACTCTTTGTGACCCCGTGGACTGTAGACTACCAGGCTTCTCCATCCATGGGATTCTCCAGGCAAGAGAGTGGAGTGGCTTGGCATTTCCTTCTCCAGGGGAGTCTTCCCGACCCAGGGATCGAACCCAGGTCTCCCGCATTGCGGGCAGACGCTCTACCCTCTGAGCCTCCAGGGAAGCCCTCAGGCTCTGCACTGGGGCTTTTGGCACCTCCCAGAGGACTCCCACCCAGCTGAGATGCGTCTCCCAGGACTGCCGCTGCCAGTGCCCTGTCCCGGGCGGGCCCCTGCCAACCCACACCTCAGCGGGGGACCTGCAGCACTCACGGGAGGTCCGGCTCAGTCTCCTGTGGGTCAGCGTTCCTTTCCCCTGGGTTCTAGTAAGCACAAGGTTTTGTTTGTACTCTCTTTAAGAGTGGAGTCTGTTTCCCCCCAGTCCTGTGCAAGTCCTGTAATCAAATCCCACTGGCCTTCAGAGTCAGATTCCTTGGGGATTCCCAGTCCCTTGACCAGACTCCCTGTTTGGGGAGCCTGATGTGGGGCCTAGAGCCTTCAGAGCAGTGTGAGAACTCCGGTGGTGGTGTTTGCCAGAGTGTGGGTCACCCACCTGGTGGGTGTAAGGTTTGATTTTGTCATGATTGTGCCCCTCCTACCATTTCACTGCAGCTTCTCCTTTGTCCTTGAATGGAGGGTATCTTTTTTTGGTGGGTTCTGGTGTCTTCCTCTTGATGGCTGTTCAACCGCTAATTGTGATTTTGGTGCTCTGGCAGGAGATGAGTGCACATTCTTCTGCTCCACCATCTTGAATTAGTCTCTAGGGACCAACGTTATTTGTAAACACCTTTCTTGATGATGTTCTCAAATTTCTTACGAAGCAGTATTGAGAGAAGTAAAGTGGAAAAGGACTTCCCTGTAGCTCAAACGGTAGAGAATCTGCCTGCGATGCAGGAGACCAGGGTTCGATCCCTGGGTTGGGAAGTTCTTCTGGAGAAGGGAATGACAACCCACTCCAGTATTCTTGCCTGGAGAATCCCATGGACAGAGAAGCCTGGCGGGCTACTGTCTGTGGGGTCGCAAAGAGTCAGACACGACCGAGCGACTAACACACAAAGTAGAGTTTGGTTTGTGAACAAAGTTTGATAATTTAGCTTTATAATTTCCCAGAAAGTGTTGTTGTTTATATTTATTTGCCAAAATGTGTCGATCTTCTCTTGCCTTTATAAGAATAAAGAAAGATAAAACAAATGAACCCACAATATGTTCACTAGGCTTTGGTCTGATGATCAGCTGAATGCTGAGGTCTCAAAAAATTAGACTAGGCTAGATGAAAGATGCATGGTCATTTCTGAAGTAGTGTTTTGAAAACCACATTACAGTTTACCCCTGAACGAGGTAGGGGTCAGGGGCACCAACCCTCCGCAGCTGAAAATCCGTATAACTTCACAGTTGGCCCTCCATATCTATGGATTCCACCAACCTTGGATGGTGTGGTCCTGTAGTATTTACTGTGGAAAACAGGCCACGCCCAAGTGGACTTGGGCAGCTCAAACCTGGCATCATTCATGGGCCCTTTGCAAGCTGGACACTCAGCATTGTTTTTCTTTGCTGTTGCTCTGAGTTTTTCAGGTTAAATTTAAACTTTAAGGATGTGTACCTAGAAAAGAAGGATTAGTTTTGAGTACCAGGTCGGCTGGAAGAAAAGTGCACGACATCCTCTGCGGTTCTGTGGTCTTGTGCAGTCATCAGTGGCCAGAAATTCCTGAAGTCTGTGATGAGAGGGGTTTGCAAGTAGTGTGCTAACTGAGCAGTTGGCCCCATTCCCTGTTGGACTCTGGGGCAGACATTGATCTTAGTCTGGGGGTAGAGCAGTGACCTCCACACACTGGATCTAGGTTTTCGTGGAGTTTATAAGACCGTGGATTAAAATAGTAGGTTCTGAAGTGGACCCAGGGGTATTCCCTACAAAACTTTGGAGACCTGGTCAGATTTCAGGCATGCTTAGATGAGAAAAGGAATTCATTAACTTTTCTACGTTTAGCCTCAGTGTCTTGTGCGTGTCTTAAGCTTAATAACGTGACAAGGTGTTGCCAAGTCCGCTTTGTCTGGCACTGAAGGCAGCGGGCGTTTCCCTGTGGGATGCACTCTTCAGGGAATCTTTGTCGCTGCTGAGCCAGTGGGTTGTCCCAGGAGCCTTGAGGGGAGGACCGTCAGGCATGTCTCAGTGTTTCTGTGTGTCTCTTGGAGCACTCAGCCACCAGTACCGTGGGCTCTGCTTTTAGTCACCCTGCTTCTGTGCTGCCTTGGGGCCTTTCATTTAGCAATCAGCGCTGAGAGCTCTCAGGTCATCGCAGGGTTCAGGTATAAAGGAAGGGAGGAGCTCTGAAAGGCACCCAGAGGTGACGGGGCTGACTTCAGCTCAGGAGCCGAACTGCTGTCCTGAGGGAAGGAGGTGGCATCCACCCCCTCACCCCCGCCCCACGCACCGTGGAACCAGGTCAGCCGAGGTGTCGGGGTGTCGGGGTCTTAAGATCCATGCACAGAAGGGTGGAGAAGTGAGCATGAGCAGACACTGAAGTTTTGCCCCAGGTCAGATGTGATTCTGGGGGAAAATTAGATATTTCCCTTCCTGTATGTATCACCTTCTTTTCCTGAGACATAACACAGGCAAAACAGGATTTGTGTGACATGGTTTCGGTAGCGAAATGCTGTCTGAACCTGGGAACTGACAGACTTTTGGAATGTGTTCATAAGTTAGCAACTCCTGTGTTAAGCATTTCTTTGCAGTTTAGGGTTTTCAGTCAATTTTTTCCCCCTTTCCAGCTATGAGAAACAGATTGCTGTCTTATTTTGAGAAATGAGCCATGTTGTGGGTTTCAGAATGTTGAGGTTTTTAAACATGGCAGTAAGGACTTAGCAGCTAGGGGTGTAGACCTCTGACTGGATTTGACCTGGAGCAGATTTATCTCCGGAAGTCCCCACCAGCTCCTGACTGCTCTTGGCTTTACTGGTAGCCTCCTCCTGGGCTTCTGTAGCAGATACTGCCTTTGACCACCCTGGTGACAGTGATAGGCTGTTACCCTAATGTCAGAAAGTGAAGAGGAACTAAAGAGCCTCTTGATGAAGGTGAAAGAGGAGAATGAAAAAACTGGCTTAAAACTCAACATTCAAAAAACTAAGATCATAGTATCCGTCCCATCACTTCAGTTCAGTCGCTCAACTCGTGTCCGACTCTTTGCGACCCCATGAACCGCAGTGCGCCAGGCCTCCCTGTCCATCACCAACTCCTGGAGTTTACCCAAACTCATGTCCATCGAGTCAGTGATGTCATCCAGCCATCTCATCCTCTGTCGTCCCCTTCTCCTCCTGCCCCCAATCCCTCCCAGCATCAGGGTCTTTTCCAACGAGTCAGCTCTTCGCATGAGGTGGCCAAAGTATTGAAGTTTCAGCTTCAGCATCAGTCCTTCCAATGAACACCCAGGACTGATCTCCTTTAGGATGGACTGGTTGGATCTCCTTGCAGTCCAAGGGACTCTCAAGAGTCTTCTCCAACACCACAGTTCAAAAGCATCAATTCTTCGGCACTCAGCTTTCTTCACAGTCCAACTCTCACATCCATACATGACCACTGGAAAAACCATAGCCTTGACCAGACCGACCTTTGTTGGCAAAGTAATGTTTCTGCTTTTTAATATGCTGTCTAGGTTGGTCATAACTTTCCTTCCAAGGAGTAAGCATCTTTTAATTTCATGGCTGCAATCACCATCTGCAGTGATTTTGGAGCCCCCAAAAATAAAGTCTGACACTGTTTCCACTGTTTCCCCATCTATTTCCCATGAAGTGATGGGACCAGATGCCATGATCTTAGTTTTCTGGATGTTGAGCTTTAAGCCAACTGTTTCACTCTCCTCTTTCACTTTCATCAAGAGGCTCTTTAGTTCTTCGCTTTCTGCTGTAAGGGTGGTGTCATCTGCTTATCTGAGGTTATTGACATTTCTCCCGGCAATCTTGATTCCAGCTTCTGCTTCTTCCAACCCAGCGTTTCTCATGATGTACTCTGCATATAAGTTAAATAAGCAGGGTGACAATATACAGCCTTGACATACTCCATTTCCTATTTGGAACCAGTCTGTTGTTCCATATCCAGTTCTAGCTGTTGCTTCCTGACCTGCATATAGGTTTCTCAAGAGGCAGTTCAGGTGGTCTGGTATGCCCATCTCTTTCAGAATATTCCACAGTTTATTGTGATCCACACAGTCAAAGGCTTTGGCATAGTCAATAAAGCAGAAATAGATGTTTTTCTGGAACTCTCTTGCTTTTTCAATGATCCAGCGGATATTGGCAATTTGATCTCTGGTTCCTCTGCCTTTTCTAAAACCAGCTTGAACATCTGGAAGTTCATGGTTCACGTATTGCTAAGGCCTGGCTTGGAGAATTGTGAGCATTACTTTACTAGCATGTGAGATGAGTGCAGTTGTGCGGTAATTTGAGCATTCTTTGGGATTGGAATGAAAACTGACCTTTTCCAGTCCTCTGGCCACTGCTGAGTTTTCCAGATTTGCTAGCATATTGAGTGCAGCACTTTAACAGCAACATCTTTCAGGATTTGAAGTAGCTCAATTGGAATTCCATCACCTTCACTAGCTTTGTTCACAGTGATGCTTTCTAAGGCCCACTTGACTTCACATTCCAGGATGTCTGGCTCTAGGTGAGTGATACCACTGTATTCTTGCCACCTCTTCTTAATATCTTCTGCTTCTGTTAGGTCCATACCATTTCTGTCCTTTATCGAGCCCATCTTTGCATGAAGTGTTCCCTTGGTATCTCTAATGTTCTTGAAGAGATCTCTAGTTGTTCCCATTCTGTTGTTTTCCTCTATTTCTTTGCGTTGATCGCTAGGAAGGCTTTCTTATCTCTCCTTGCTATTCTTTGGAACTCTGCATTCAAATGGAAATATCTTTCCTTTTCTCCTTTGTTTTTTGCTTCTCTTCTGTTCACAGCTATTTGTAAGGCCTCCTCAGACAGCCATTTTTCTTTTCTGCATTTCTTTATCTTGGGGATGGTCTTGATCCTATCTCCTGTATAATGTCACTGAACCTCCGTCCATAGTTCATCAGGCTCTCTGTCAGCTCTAGCCCCTTAAATCTATTTCTCACTTCCACTGTATAATCATAAGGGATTTGATTTAGGTCATACCTGAATGGTCTAGTCAGTTCATGGCAAATAGATGGGGAAAAAGTGGAAACAGTGACTGACTTTATTTTCTTGGGCTCCAAAATCACTGTGGATGGTGACGGCAGCCATGAAATTAAAGGACTTGTTCCTTGGAAGAAAAACTATGACCAACCTAGACAGCATATTAAAAAGCAGAGACATTACTTCGCAGCAAAGGTCCATATAGTCAAGACTGTGGTTTTTCCAGTAGTCGTGTATGGATGTGAGAGTTGGACCATAAAGAAGGCTGGGCGCCGAAGAATTGATGCTTTTGAACTGTGGTGTTGGAGAAGACTCTTGAGAGTCCCTTGGACTGTAAGGAGATCCAACCAGTCAATCCTAAAGGAAATCAGCCCTGAGTATTTGTTGGAAGTGCTGAAGCTGAAGCTCCAATCCTTTACCTTAGGTAAAGAACCCACTCATTGGAAAAGATCCTGATGCTGGGAAAGATTAAGGGCAGGAGGAGAAGGGGACGACGGAGGGTGGTTGGATAGCATCACTGACTCAACATGAGTTTGAGCAAATTCCCAGAGATGGTGAAGGATGGGGAAGCCTGGGGTGCTACAGTCCATGGGGTCCCGAAGAGTTGGACATGACTTGAGAGGACTGAACAACAAGTGTTACTATTGTCTTTTTTGTTGTCTTCATCCTCTTGTGCTCCTCTGTTCTGCCAGGGATAGTATGTGTTGGTCATTCACATATAGATTGTTGATTCTCTTTGTGCTCAGTGTCGTTAAAGATCACAAGGTGGGATAGGAGGAAGCCTGGGTATTAGTACAATCTAACCTACTTTCGTGTCACATCTGTGAGATCATTTCTGGGTTTTCCCCCTTATTTGTAGGCATATAATAAAATTTTTGTTTATAAAAGGGTAGCTTCCCCGCCACCCCCCCACCCCCCGGCCGAAAACGTGGTTAATTGTGCTAAGTCACCTGGTAATAGGTGTTTTTGTAAGGCTTCTACTTTTTGCTGCTGACACAAAGTAGAATTTTTTAAATGAATATGTGTAGTTAAGAATGCCCTGACTCTGGAACTTCCCTCTTCCCTCCTTTTGTAGAACAGAATGATTTCACTCCTGAATTACTTGATCACATGATCTTATATACAGGAAACTTCATGCTAGAGGTTTATTTTGAAAATAGCACGTGGGTATTAGAAAGGGCACCGATTGGTGATATCAGGTGTCTTGGCTTCTGTCACTGAATGTTCCTGGACAAGGTGATCTCATCAAATACTTCCTACCTCTGAAATTCCGTGCCACTGCATATTTTAACATAGGAGGGTTAGAAATCTTCTCTACGTTCTTACATTCTTTAACCCCTACCCACTTTCCCTCTCAGCACTGAACTGAGAAGATGTCCCTGTACGATGACCTGGGCGTGGAGACCAGCGACTCAAAGACAGAAGGCTGGTCCAAAAACTTCAAACTCCTGCAGTCTCAGCTCCAGGTGAAGAAGGCCGCTCTCACTCAGGCCAAGGTGAGAGAGCTAAGCCCGCCTGTGAGGAGAGAGTCCTGGCAGGTGCCTCCTGAGGATTAAGAGCCACTCCTCTGCCTCTTTGTTAAATATGTAGGGCTCATCCGTTGTAGGAGGAGAGGCTGGGGTAGGAAGGGAGAGAAATAGGAGTTGAAGGTCATTTCCTGTCTCCTGGAAATAGAACTGTTTCAGAGAGTCAGGATGAGGAAAAGAGTACTCTGGATTTCCAGCAGTGAGGCTGGTTTTCAAAGTACAGTGTGTCCAAGCATAGTTTTTCAATGTATTATTTCATATGAAAATTTAACAGCAGCCAATCTTTCTGTAAACCTTTTATAAAAATGGAGATTTGTGTTGTAAGAAAAAGGAACCTAGTGTATGGTTATCATAATAATTGAATTAAAAGGCTATTGTTTTAAGATTGTTTCTCTCATATCTGAAAGGTTTGTTGCCAAGACCAAAAAAAAAGCTTTGTTACAAGTAATCCGAATTTTGGTTTGAAGCCTCAGTACACTTTTCTTGGTTTTTGATGATTTTAGAGCCAGAGGACAAAACAAAGTACAGTCCTTGCTCCAGTAATCGACCTAAAGCGAGGCGGCTCTTCAGATGAGCGGCAGATCGTGGACACTCCGCCGCACGTGGCCGCAGGCCTCAAGGTACGCCTCCACACACACAACTGGGTGGGCTCTCCTGCTTTCCCAGTCTGCACTTTACACACGTCACTCTGAGCACCCCTCCTCTGTAGGCCTTGCAATCTAGTCAGTATCATGTTCAATTTAATTTTTGCTCTGGTTTTATCAACTTTAAAACACTTAATCTGTTTAAAGCTCAGTAGTTATATAATCAGAAACTGGAGGTGGATGAAAAGAAAAATAAATGACTTAAGAATTTAAAAACTTGGTATTCTTTTCCTCCTGCATCTTCTGTTCCCTGATTTGCTTTTCTCACTTAATATACTGTGGCTGTCCATCTGTGTCAAAAAGTGTAGGACCATGTGATCATCCTGATGGCTTCTCCGTGTTCCCCTGTGTGGCATGCTCTGAAGCTCTTGGTGGGGTTTCCTGGCCAGGGGAACTGATCCTTCTCCTGCAGTCTGGTAGTCTGTCAAGAGGCAAAACCACTTGGTTCCCCACAAGGGAACTTTTCTGAGGAGTCTTAGTCATTTAACATTTTTTCCTATAAATTCGTCACCTAATTTTTTCTTGCTGCTTCTAATCAAAAACTGGTTAATCTTCTTCTGTTATTGTATACTGACTCCAGAACCTATAATATCACCCCCAAATTTAATCAGTAAGCATTTTCCTTTTTGCAACATAGCCAATTTTTAATTGTAAAGTATTCCCATCAGGTAAGTGTATGGTGATTTACACACCCATTTCCTAACTGTAGGACCAGTAAACCTTTTAGGGAACACATTTTCAGAGAGCTTTCTATGCATTTAAAATTTTCTTAGGATAGATTTCCTGAGGTGACTTTAGGAGATCAGTCCCTTTCCTGGGCAATTTATTTATCGCCAAGTTGTTCTGGCAGAGTTGTATCACCTGCAGTGTGAGCGTTTGAGTTTTTCCCACCGTCTGCAGTATTGGGTATTGTCAATCTGTTAAAATGAAGCAAGCCCCTTTATTCTTTTTGGCATTTAGAGCAGGATGGCTCATTGTTGAACTTAGCAGGGTTCACACAGTAAAAGTTGTTTGCTGTCAGATTTTAAATGACAGAGAATTAGCCTTCATCCTGACAGTTTGTGCTCTGAGTTGAAACTTTGTGATGGCTGTGTTAAATAAATTGAGTTGCTGATTGTTAGCTTCTCCTGTCTTAATAGTAACTGAATGGAAATGTTGTTCAGGTGCTTTTGTGTTTTAGAAGTGTCTTTTATGTGCATACAAATGAATAACCTGCCCTTTGGGAGCCTTGCAAATAGATTTGTGTCAGATTTCCAGTGATACGGCCTGGGAGGTGATTACAGTTATTTTTCTAATTTCATTTATTCAACAAATCAAAGTGATTTTTTATTTTTAATTGTAAGGAGACCATGATGTGTTTTGTTTTATTAATACGATGAGAAAATGTCCAGCTGCACAGTGTAGTCAAGGAATTGTTAGATTTAGATCCATTGATACTGAGCATAAGCTCTCTGTATCATGCCTATTTTGTGTTCATATGTAAAATACGTTTTACAAACAGCCGTCCTGCCTTTGGCAGTGCTGGGCACGCTCCTCCTGACAGGTGCAGAGTGGGAGCTTAGGGACCCTGACCGGCACTCATTTGGGTGTCTGGGGACCAGGGAAGGCATCTTATTTTTACAGACATTAAGGGGGTGTCATGCTAGAGAAACAAACAGAAGGAAGTATGAAGATTTAGGAACGTGAGACCATGCAGTGGGTCAGGGCTTAGGAGAACCACAGAGATCAAGACCACCATTCTAGGGCTAAGCCCCCTTTTCATCTTGTGTTTCTAGTGCACTATTTGCCTTTTGTTCTTTTTCTCTCAGAGAGCAGTTTATAAATGTACAAAAGGAACGCAAAAACCTGATTTAGTGGACTTTAAAAAATGAACCATGCTGTGAAGGGAGTTACGTACCCTGGTACCCTGTTCAGACTCACGGCCTGAGATACAGTGGCCTGGGGAGGCTGTGGACTCCGGAGCATTCAGAGCCCAGGAGGAGGCTTTCTCCTTTTCTTTCCTTTTTTTTTTTGAGAGTCTTAATATGTTGTGTGTCCATGTAATCAAAATCTGAGATTATTATATTAAATGACTGTAAGAATATGTTATTAATGAGTTGTTTTGTATTTTAAGTTTTTATGTATATAAAAGTAGAAGTATTTTGTATTTAGTATAAAAAATCAAATTTATTGCTTAAAATTTTGGGTAATTGTAGCTTGTTTTAAGACTTTCAGGAAAATGCTATAGGGTGTTTACGGGATTGATCCCGAACTGAGAGGTGAACTTTGCCGTGCTCTACTGCCCCTGGGCCGGGCGCGTGAGCATGCTGAGTCTCCGAGCCTCCCCGGACATCTGCTCCCTCTTCTGTAGAGCAGAGGGAGGTGGTCCTCTGCCGAGGACAGGTGGTCCTCAGGGCCCTGTCTTGCCGACATGGTCCTTGACCTTAATTCTGTGAGTAAAACGCCAAGACAGAGGGTGATACTTACTTGGGCATTTTCCCTTCCTCAGGACCCTGTTCCCAGCGGGTTTTCTGCAGGAGAAGTTTTGATCCCCTTAGCTGATGAATATGATCCCATGTTTCCTAACGATTATGAGAAAGTAGTGAAGCGCCAAAGAGAGGAGCGACAGAGGCAGCGGGAGCTGGAAAGACAGAAGGAAATAGAAGAGAGAGAAAAGTAAGGCCTCATGCAAGTGTGGAATGGGATTGTTTGAAATGTTTGCTCAGATGTCATGAGTGAACTTTAGTGCTGTCTGTGGACTGAGTGGGTTTTGTGGTTGGTCTGAACAGTCCTCAGGAGTCAGACTGTTGTTAAGAGTGTGTGGTTGTTATATCCCATCATAGAAACAAACTCCGGAGTAAATTCATGTATAGATGCAGAAAACTTAGAACATACATTTTGAGTGAGTTTTTAGAAAAATAGCTTACAAACTGATGTTGAATAATAGGTTTTTTCTTTTTTTCCTGTGTTCTGACTCTACTAGAGTCATACTGCTTAAAATACTTAAAATGTTTTTCTCAGCTTTTACTATTTTTGAGTCAGATAGAGTTTTTAAGAACTCATAACATCTTTTATGTTTTTCGAAAGTATGGGTAACAGATTTATTTGCATTTCTTCTCTTAAAAATGCTGAGTATTAATTATTAAATGATTATATAAACATTAATATACTATTTCTCATTATTTACTGACTCATTTCACGAAGTGAAAGCATGTTCTAGAGAATCGAAATTATTTTATTAACTGTTACCTGTGTTGATTTGCTTTAAAGTTGAAAGAGGTAAATATGAAGGAAGCTTTTTTCTTGCTATTTATATGGATATACCTGGTTAAATTTGTTCAGTTTATCTTCTGGATTTTTCTCATTTGGGCCCTTGAGTTCACATCTCTGAGTTGTTCCATCTGTTATCACAGGAGGCGTAAAGACAGACATGAAGCTAGTGGGTTTTCCAGGCGACCCGATCCAGACTCTGATGAAGATGAAGATTATGAGCGAGAGAGGAGGAAAAGAAGTAATGCGTGAACATAAATGTCATGTTTTAGATGTGCAATTCTACCCTTTCCTTCCGTATTGTTTGACAATTAGTTCAGCTGACATTGATTTGGGTAGTTTTCTCTCTGGAATCTTAGCAAAAACCCACATTTGTATGGGGTTTAACTTTTCGTTGTGTTTTCACAGATAATCTCTCTAACATTTCCTTATTGGCCCTTTGAGCACACCTTAAACTACATGCCTGTGCTTGTCTCTGTCCGTAGCACAGCCATGCCTGCCCGTTCTCTGTCCATCTGCACTTGCATTGAGAACAGCACTGAGTGGAGAGTGCACTCTTGTCCAGAAGCCTTGCCACCCACGTGCACGACTGAGCCCCTGAATGCTGGCTTCTGGCAGTGTCGTAAGGAGGGCGGGGAGACAGGGTGTGAGCTCGTGCTCGGTCAGGCCGCCGCCATCTCTGAAGCCTCACAGGCAGCATCGCAGTTGTGTGAGAGCAAGGTTCTTTCTTGGTGACTGCTAGATAGCTAAGCACTGTCCATTCTGAGAGAACGGCTTCATCACATGTGGTTGCTGCCTGTACACTGATTCTGGGGGATTTCTTCTGTGCAACATTGCATGCTGGTGCAGCATGGTTTTGTAATTAGTTTCTTTAATTTACATTTTATCATTTTTTGCAGTGTCTCATTGATGATTAAGTTATAATACATACGTTAGGGCTTTTTCCTGGTGAAAAATCCCTGTGTTCTCTGCTCATGTTGTCCTTCTGGTGGTCTGATAGCAAATGGAGTCTGCGTTGGTTTGTTTGTGTCCACCGTTCTCTGTCTAGGAAATGTGAACAAGAATGATGACAACACAAAGCAGACTGACCAGAAGTACTCACACATCCAAGCAGTGATACCTACTTGTGTACTTTTAACCCTGGGTTCAGACACTGGACTCTTTAGGTGTTAGCGAGAGGCTGGAGTAGTGTGCCTGCCTGCCTCTTCCTTTGGGGTGGGCGTGCGATTCAGCGGGGCCTGGGCTGACTCGCTCTGCCCTCACTCAGCCCTTGCTCAGCGGAATGTCTCTTTTGCAGGTATGGGCGGAGCTGCCATTGCACCTCCCACGTCTCTTGTGGAGAAGGACAAAGAGTGTACGTACCTGTTTCTTCCCTCTTCTGTTCAGCTGCACGTCTTTAACCCAGTCTTGGGAAGTCTCAGCTGGAATCAGCCGGGCACCTGGGTGCAGGGAAGAGGCCCCAAACCCTCCTCACTCTAGCCATCGGCCAAGAGCACCTTCCAGCCCTTATGTTTCAGAAGTTTTTATGCCAGTCTCTAGGGCTTTTCTGCACCAAGATGCTTTTCTGTTTGTTAAAAATAATTCATTTTGTTTTCTCTAACATTTCATATTTTGAATTAGGTTAAAACAAATAGTAGCTCAGTTGGCAAGTTCTGTGCTCAGTGATCTCAGGTCAGTTCAGTCGCTAAGTCATGTCTGACTCTGCGACCCCATGGACTGCAGCATGCCAGGCCTCCCTGTCCATCACCAACTCCCGGAGTTTACCCAAACTCAGGTCCGTTGAGTCAGTGATGCCATCCAGCCATCTCATCCTCTGTCGTCCCCTTCTCCTCCTGCCCTCAATCTTTCCCAGCATCAGGGTATTTTCCAGTGAGTCAGCTCTTCGCATCAGGTGGCCAAAGTATTGGAGTTTCAGCTTCAGCATCGATCTTCCAGTGAACACTCAGGACTGACCTCCTTTAGGCTGGACTGGTTGGATCTCCTTGCAGTCCCACACACTCAGCAGCTCTCAGTGATCTAGGAGCTGTTAACTTTGTGGCCCTCCACAAGGTGGCAGCATGTCCCCAAGTTAGATCCCTCAGTCACAGGTTGTGCGCCTTGACTCAGATTCCCAGAAGTCTTCTCCAGGGATCGGTTCTAGAATTGGGGGTTGGAACTGGACTTTGGTGAATCTCCTAGTTCATTTTCCTGCTCTCTCTGTTGGAGCATACCTAAACTATCCTGAGAAAATGTAACAGTCCTCAGAGTTTTTAAATACCTATTACACTATGAGTGTTACCTTTTTATAAAGAAGATGATACAGGAAAAAAAAAAGTTAATAATGAAAATACCTGACAGCCCATAAGCCCCAACTGAAACCAGTCTTTGGGGGTGGAGCCCAAGCATCTGGAATTTTCTGAGCTCCTTGCTGATGCTGTTGCACAGCTGGGGCTGCACTTCACTGAACTGGCATGTGGTCCCTGACCTTGGAGACCTTCGTTGTCTGCTGGGGTAAGGAGCACAAAAATTAAAATCCTGTTTCCTGTCCTCCAACAGTACCCCGAGACTTCCCTTATGAAGAGGATTCACGACCTCGCTCACAGTCTTCCAAAGCTGCTATCCCTCCCCCAGTGTATGAGGAACAAGACAGACCCCGATCCCCGACCGGCCCTGGCAACTCCTTCCTCGCCAACATGGGGTAATGGCCTGGGCACTTCCGCCTCAGCGGGTGCAGGGAGGGTGGGACTCGGGGGGCGGGGGTGGTGTGGTCAGCCCCTCCAGTGGATGCAGCGTGTTTGCAGATGAGGGCTTCAGCGGGTTTACAAGGAGTGCCTGGTGCGCCCAGTCACAGGGGATCAGGGCTTGAGTCACTGGGAGGGTATTGCAGCACGACCCTGTTAACGTTTTGTACAAAACGTAGAGCTTTCTGTCAGAAGCGTTGAGTGATTTGGATGCTGAACATTATATTCCCTAGGTAGGAACAGTTTCTGATTGTTATTTATATTTGTTTTCAGAACATTGGCAAATGAAATAGCTCGTACGAATTAGACCTGACTTATACTATGTCCAAAAGATGAATGGCATCCTTTTTTTCCTTGATAAAATGACCTTTGCTTTAAGGTCATGAGTCTATACCTTTGGTCTAAACACTTTTAGTCATTCTATCTATAATTAGAAATTTGTTTGCCAGTGTTTGAAAGTCAGTGTTAAGGTTGACTTCAGTTGGGGCTTGTGGATTTTTTTAGGACTTGCTGGATTTGGCATGTGTTTTGGTTAAAAGAGTGTTGTGTGTTGTTTACTGTGTTCCTCTCGTGCTCCGAGGGGGTGTGAGGGGAGCAGCATTGCAGCGAGGCCTTTAGAAGGACCGCACCTCTGGTGGGGAGGCTGTGCCTGCAGAGGTCTCTCTGGCCTGCCCTCACCTGTGTGAGCACTTTGATTCTGCCTTCGCTCCTTCGGGGCTGGGCTGGTAGAGCCAAAGAGCGGGCTAGGGTTCGCATGGTGTCAGAGGATTTGGAGTTCTCACCTTGATACCTGTCCTCTCGACCTGTGCTGTTCTCTGGGGGCTCCTGGCCATTTAGGGCTCTTGAATTAATTGAACGTGAATAGAATTCAGCATGTATTTCTTTCCTCACGCTAGTCTCGAGTGCTCAGTAGCCACACAAAGCTCACTATACTGCCCTGGGTGGTGCCGACGGAGGATGTTCACTCATTGGAGAGATGTGCGTGGGGCCGCCCTGGAGTGTGTACTGCAGGGGCACAGGCGTGACATCACTGGGGGCTGGTTTTGGTTTTTTCTGCTAGTGAAACAAAGTGCCTTATTACTGGTAAGAAAAAGGTATTAAATCTTTATGCCTGAAGAAGGTACAGTATAGTACAGTTCATAAGTCTTCAGTCTTTTTAGCTCTGGAACAACTTGTTCAAATGAAATATTTAAGGAAATTACATATGTGAAATACTGTAGGTACAGTTCTGGTTGAAGCAGGGTTTTGGGGTTTAGGCCCTAAGAAGCAGTGGTCAGTGTGGGTACCCTTGAGGCCCCTCCCTGTGCAGTTTGAAAGCTATCACGAACTAGAGGAAGAGCAGTGGACTAAGAATTCAGGGTTGTGGCTTTCAATTTCAGTCTCACCGTTAATACCAACATGTGGTGGCTTGCTTTGCTCTCTCAGTCAGCCTTAAGCTAGGCAGCCACTATGGGCCCCAGTTTCTTCATTTCCATCTGTTAAATAGATGGTCCCTAAGCATCCTTCATTTATGAAGTCAGTCATTGGAAACTTCTATACTACTTAGAAAAATGCAGTCGTCTTCATTACATGAAACCATACTTAGTTTTTGACAGGCTTACTTAAACTGGTTATGAGCCTTGTAGCAGAGCATGCACACAGGAAGTCTGGTATTTTCTAACAGGCCCTGGGGAATTCTCACCAGAGGAACTAGTGTTTCCTTCACCTCAGGTATTCTAAGGGCATCCACTCTTTATCTTTCTCCTGAACATCCCACAACTTCCATCTCAACCCGTTAGTAGATATTTGGCATCATCAATACCCTTGTGGAATCTACATTCTGTCTTCCCAGAAGGAAATTGTGATGTGAAATCTAATCTGTGCTGTAGCTGATGACCCAAGTTCAGGGACCTTTCTCCTTTTCCTCCTCGCAGGGGCACGGTAGCACATAAAATCATGCAGAAGTACGGCTTCCGGGAAGGCCAGGGTCTCGGGAAGCATGAGCAGGGCCTGAGCACAGCGCTGTCGGTGGAGAAGACCAGCAAGCGGGGCGGCAAGATCATCGTGGGCGACGCCACCGAGAAAGGTGGGCCCCCCCTCGAGCAGGGCTCCTGGGGGTGTGGGCGGGGGCAGGCCATCCTGAATGAGAGAATTCCTCATCGTGATGCCTTCCAGCTCTGGTGGTGGAAACAGAATTCTGAGGCCCATCTTTACAAATACAAATAGTTCAAGACAGAGAGACAGAACGCCTGTGGGAGGAAAAGAAGATGAGAGGCTTTGGCAGAAATGAACAGGACTCCAGAAATCCTGTCATGCCTGCTTCTCCTTGGGAAAGAGCCTTGTTATACTGGTAGAACCGTTACTGTGTTTTTATAGCAATACAGAGCCATACACAGTATATCAGTGATTGTTTCTGCTGTATCTCTATCCTGTAAGGGTCCTCTGCTTTTTGCTTTTTTCTGCCCTTTCATCCTAATTTTCTTACTGACTGCTCTGTAAAACTAACGTTGTTTTACAGTCTTCTGGTAGACGATGCCTACGTGGTGTTTTATTTTCATTTGATTGTTACAGTCTGTTCTGTAGTGAGGACATACTGGAATGAGTGAAACATGATTTAGCACTTTAAGCAGCAGAACTGAGTAGTTTTGAATCAGTCTTAGCTGAATGCCTTTTCCTGAAGAAGGAAGAGAACTTTCCTGGCAGGCATGTTGATGTGGAGCTTGAGGAAGCAGCAGTGAGCCTCACAGGCTGGAACCAGAAACCAGCAGTTACCCCGGTGTGTGGGAATGTCTGACACTGTCAGCTCGTGGCTGGCTGCTGACCCGCTCGTTCACACTGCGCTCAGGATCTCTGACCACTGCCTGAGCCAAGGCTCGCTTCTGAGGGTGGTGATCACCGTGCCCTGTCGGCCCTTTAGGAAATGAACTAAGCAAAAATGCACCTCACTGAGGATGTTAAAAAGTCCTAGAAATTGTGGTAAAAATTATACCAAAGCAAAGTAATGCTTTCAGACAGATAAGGCTGCATCTTTGCTCAGAGACTGTGTAGATGCTGGCTCTAGGACATAGAGAGTGGGGATTGCTGTTGAAAGTAAATTGCTTGTTGTAACTTAGACTTGGTGCCCTCACACTTATCTCTGATGATGTTTTCTTACAGACGCAGCCAAGAAGTCGGATTCGAATCCATTAACTGAAATACTTAAGTGTCCTACCAAAGTGGTCCTACTCAGGGTAAGGAGCTGAAGGAGGAGCCCTGTTGCCGCTTTGAGTTGTGTGTCCCTCCCCCTTGCCCTGTCCCTGCATGCTGTCAGCCCCACTAATGATGGGATGGCTGAAGAGGACTGAAAGTGGTACTTGTGGGTAGACTCCCTGGAAGACTGGTTTTTAGATTCCTTTTCACTAGTGTTTCTTTGCTAAACATAATACTTAAGACTACAGTGATAAATTACTTTAAAATGTTTGAGATTGTCAGAAATTCAGCTTGGTTTATGTATTTTGGTGCTTGCCCAGTTGCTTTGGTAACTCTTGTTGAAGCCTAATGTATATTTTTTAGTTTTTAAAAAAAAACTAACCTACTTCAGGATATTTCAGGAATGAAAATTTTCTTTGGGTCATTTGGGTTTCGAAACATTTGCCATCATGGAAAAAAGTTACTTATACATCTCTTCTACATAGTTGTCAATTATACTAGATGCTGGAATCTATATATTTATTTTTGTTTATAGAACATGGTTGGTGCAGGAGAGGTGGATGAAGACTTGGAAGTAGAAACCAAGGAAGAGTGTGAAAAATATGGCAAAGTTGGAAAATGTGTGATATTTGAAGTAAGCGAGATTTCTTTGTTTATAACCCAAGTTATGATTGATAGGTTACAAAGCATTTTCTGTAAATAGAGGATGCATTGTAAGTAATATACTGTCTTACAATAGAAGGTGACGTGTGTTGGTTAGTTATACTGCTTTTACTCAGTTACTGCAATTTCAGATATTAGCATCAGAAGAACTTCAAATGTTATTTGGTGAAGAAATATTTCATTTTGTGACTGACGTTTAGACCTGATGACAGTGGACTCAGTAGTTTAGTGACAGGGGCGTCACATGTGCCTTTGGCGTCATTCTTTTGGCAAGTATTTTATTTAGTGCCTCCCACGTACCAGTACTGACTGCACTGGGGTTGGGGAGGTGCCTCCTCTGCTCTCGGTGATAGTTCAGCTGAAGAAACAACAGAACAAATGTGAAGTTAGAGAATATTCAGTTGCTGGACTCAGTAACATTGACTTATAAGTACAGGAATTTGAGAGAAGGATTAGATCAATACCGAATAGTTAGAGGAGGCTTTGTGAACAGTATCAGATGTGAGCGGAGCTTTGGACTGTGTGGGTAGGATTTGGGTAGGAGGGAACTGGCATTCACATAGGGTTACGGCTTCTGGAGATGGGTGGTGTGGGTGTGGTGGGGATTAGCGGCAGTCGTGCTTACACAGTGCAGTGGGGCCTAGAAAGCATAACGGAGGAACTCAGCCTGGTGTGACAGACAGTTCGTGTACAGATGTTTTATTTTAGTTCCTGCTCACCTCAGCTTCTCTTCCATGCTGGGTTGCGTCTGTTGATTGCATAATTATCTTTTTATGTGTCTGATGGCATAGGACCTGCAAAGGTCCTGCTTAGCTGCCTTTTCCTTACACTTAGCACATAGCCTGTCCAAAACAGACGTTAAGTGAATTTTGATGATGAGTAAATTACACTTACTGGAAAAGGAAATGGCAACCCATCCCAGTATTCTTGCCTGGCAAATCCCATGGACAGAGGAGCCTGGTGGGCTACAGTCCATGAGGTCACAAAGAGTTGGACACGACTGAGCGTGCACATGCACACACAGATTACACTAATATCCTTGGCATTTGACCACTACTTATCTGTAATTGGAATACTCACTCTGACAAAAATCATTGACATCTCTGATGACACCTTTACTTACTACACTCCATTTCTTTTCCAGATTCCTGGTGCCCCTGATGATGAAGCAGTACGAATATTTTTAGAATTCGAGAGGGTTGAGTCAGCAATTAAAGGTAAGTTGTACAGCTAATGATAAAGAATTAAAAAGTTGAACTTGTGATCTTAATATTATGAAGACATATTGTTGTAATGTCTCGTGGAATTCCCGCCTTAACTAACTGTCTTTTGTTTGCCTTTTAGCTGTTGTTGATCTGAACGGGAGGTATTTTGGTGGACGGGTGGTCAAAGCATGTTTCTACAATTTGGATAAATTCAGGGTCCTGGATTTGGCAGAACAAGTTTGATTTTAAAAACTAGAGCCTGAGTCATCTCCAGCGATCCTTCGGCAAGCTGCAGAGTGAGCAGAGGAGAACAAGGCATCAGGGGGGCCTTTCCTGGCTGTGGGTGCAGAGACTCTGTGAGGACTTCTAAGATATGTTGACTGATCCCTTTTTTATTTTGTGGTTTTTTAATATAGTATAAAAATCCTTTTAAAAAAACAAACAAAAAGCAATCTGTGTGCCTCTCTGGTTGTTTCTCTTTTTTATTACCACTTCTGAGGTGATTACATTTTTTGCTAGGATTTCATGATAATTCTCAAGTGCTTCAGTGATACAGCATTTCTTGCACTTAAAAAAAAAATCGGAAAGTTTTGGTGGGGATGTGTTCCCTTTTTCTTTCTTTTTTGATTTCTTTTAATAAAACCTGCAAGTTACTAAACTGTAGCTTCATAAATTCTATAATAAAGTATCATCTTGGCAGTCTGCCTAAGGTGAAACCCTCTGCTTTCTCTAACAGAGAAATTCTTATTGACTCCAGTCATAGAAAAAGCTCTTTACAACCTAAACTAAGGTTGAAGAATCTTGAGCCTACCATGACCTGTTTGGATGAATCATTTTCCGTTAAGCTAAGTCAGACTCGAGAGATTATGATGGATTTAGGAGTATTTGGGTATAGAAATCATGAATATAGCATTTGTTTTCAGAGATTGAAGCCTAGTCTTTAGCATAGCTCAGAACCTTATGGGTACATTGTAAATGTGTGCCCGATAATGTGGAAGTGGTGATTCCCTGGGGTCATGTTTCTACTGGCAAAATTTGCAGTCCTGTTAGTTCTCATATGTAATTTTTAAATTGATAAAATTCAGCCACATCAGCTACTTAAACTGTACTGCCAATTAATATAATTCTGGAATTGTGAAAAACTGTACCATCGAAGTACAGTGGTATATGTGGCCTAAATGTTTAGCAAGACTACAAGACAAAACAAATAATAATATTTGGCCCGAGCAGGAAGTGTTTCTAGAATCTGCCTGCCTATACTCTGCTCCTTGCTTGCCCGAATATTGCATGTGACCTAACCTGAAGCGGCGGCTGGGGCCATGCGCCGTGGTGTCTCTTCAGGTCCTTTCAACGTGACAGTGTATGTGACCCTGCGGGGGAGGAAAGTAGCCAGTGTTTCTTTGCATCCATGGACTTGGTTTGGAGACATAAGGAATATTTTGACCCTTTTTAAAAAAGGATTTTCTCATGTTTTTATTTAACATAAAATAAAAGAATAACATTTTCTCTTTTGTGGTATTATTTTACTGAGTTAAAGTGAATTAAGACTGCTTCTGAGAAGAAAGTGCACATACTCTATGAAATAAATATGAGTTTAAGAACAAAAGGTAAAATAACTACATAATTAGACATTTTGTAGGACCTGAGAGTCAGCAGCCTGCCTCACACTTGAACAGGCCTACCGCACACTTGGCTCTGGACACCCATGACGGTGTTGCGCTCGGGCTCACGGAGGCTGAGATGTGCTTGTGCTGGGTACTCATTATGACGGCTTAGTTTAATTTGTGTGAACCCTGAGGTCTGGGAAGTATACGTTCCAACCCCCTTTGACAGCTGCATTACTGTTGAGCTTTATGATAACATCATTGTTGAGGTGGCTTTTCCCAACATTCTCACCGTCAACCAGAGAGATGGAAGTGCTTCACTAAGATTTCTATTAGCATGGGTAAAATTTAGTGAATATTCCCCCAATCTGTCTAATTGTTAAACTCTCAATGATTGCAGTGATCAGCTAGTGCATTACTTGCACTGAATTTCCTGTGTTAGAATAACTTGAAAATCTTATACAAGGTAGTGCTTGAGAAATGTGAAATTAATTTTTAATATTAATTAAAATTCAAATCAATGTCAATGGAAAATTTCCAGTGTAAGTTGAAAATGAATGAAGCTCCAGTATAAGTAGAAAGCCTCAGCGTCAGACATTTGTCTTCGCGGGCCTGCCTCTGATCTGAAAGCCCTTCCTGCCTTTGGGGGTCCCCTGCGTTCACCTGCCTCCCTGAGATAGAGACTCTGAGCGTGCTCCCCCAGCCTGCCTGGCAGCCCCTCGAGGCAGGAGGATGCCCCTCGGCTCTTTCCGTCAGCCATCCTCATGCTTGTGTGGATAGGCCCAGTGTTGCTTAGCCTTGGGGGCAGAGATCTTTCTTGAGGCAGGGCCTCTTGTGTGTCAGGGCAGTCTTTGGAGCAGTTTGTAGCTGTGATTTGTGATTTATTTATGTAAAGCCTTCAGGCATGAATGGAGCTGGTCTGGAGATTGCATTTGCTATCTAGGTTTTGTTTTTTCCTAAGTGCTTTTTCTGCTTAAACCGGTCAGAGTGAATGCACTCACTTGTAACCAAGAACAAGTCGATACCTGGAACTGAAAGTGACAGATCTTAAAAGACGGAGGAGGGGCCTACTGTCCTAGGTTAGTTGGTGAAAAATTGATGAACCTAGTTACTTAAGTAGCAAAACATTTTGCCAAACTGTTAACTGCACTTGAGGGTCCCGACCGGACCAGTGATGACTGAAGGACAGGGAATCTGCTGGGTGTGGCTCTGCTGGTCATCTGTTGAGGCAGTTGTGGTGGTGCCAGGCCTCATGGAGTCACTCTGTGTTGACCAGGTGGCTCTGCTGAATACAGAAGTGAGTGATCATACCCACTTTTTAGGGTTGTCAGGAAGGTTAAGCAAGCCATACATGGGGAGCTGTAGAGCCCTGCACGAGAGCTGGACAGTCAGACTGAAGGAACTGATTTGAAAGCAGGGTGAAGAAGAAAGTTTGGCCTTGCCAAGAGAAGCTTTCCCAGACTCTGGCTTGCAGTCCCATGATTAAAGTCCTGCTGGTTTGGGAAAACCTACCAGAACAGCCTCAACCCAAGAGCCCAGCAGCTGGCAGCCTTAGCAGTTGAGACTGGAGAGTGTGGTCTTGCAAAATAGGGCTAAAGGCGTTCTTTCCCACTTCAAGCGATGGTTTGAATTGCCCTGAGACACTGGCCACTGAGGTGCAAGAGACTGGACAGCCCAGGATCAGCTGCTGTAAGACAGAGCACTTGGACAAGAGCTCGTCCAGGGAAGCCCTTTGTCGCTCAGGCGGGCCTGGGGTGTGAGGTCTCTCCTGGTCCCCTCCGGCCGTGGCCTGTTGGGTCTGCGTCCAGGGCAGCTGGTCTGGCTCTCTAGGGAAAGCTGCAGCACAGAGGCTGCGTCTGCCCTGAGGAGAAGACGCCTCAGCCCGAGACTGCATTGAAGTGGACTGCAAGAGACTGGAGTCGTCTTCCTCAGCCCAGGGTGAGTATGGGAGGATGGACGTGTACTTTGTGGGGAGCCAGAAAGGTCGGCTGTGGCAGACACTATCCAGCCCAGCATTTGTTCCCAAGCTCCTCCTCGCATTCTTAGGCTTCTGTTTTAAAGGCCAAAAGACTGAACTAACATGGAACTAGGGGTGGCCCCGTGTTTGGCCAGTGAGCTGTAAGTGGCAGTTGAGGTAGTTTTAAAAATGCTTTTCACATTTCCAGTTAAACCAGGGCAGCCATTCAGTGAACTTGAGGCCAACATGCTAAGCATGGTAGGAAGGGGAGTCCTGGTCACAGGCAGTGAGGGGCTGCCACAGCCCTGGGTGCAGGTCTCGGGGGGGAAAAGGGAGGGAAGCCCTGGACCCTTGGGCTCTCTGCTGCTTGCAGGCAGATTGACCTTTTGCTGATAGTCTGCGTCCCAAAATGTGTGTGTTACATTCAAAGGCTGGGGGAAATTACTTTGTAGACAATTAAAAACTATTGAGTATAAAACCTTGCAGACATACTTTCTTGTAGTCTGCCTTCTTTGTCATCCATACCTAAAGGAGAATTCAGTTCATTTTGTTTCAACAAGCATTTCTTTGTGAGTTGCTATGTATATATTGCTAATTGTTTTTAGCACTGAGAATGAAGAAAATGAACAAGGGAATAATACTTTCAAAGAGTTCATAGTTTATTTTAGAGAAGCGAAAGCAAGGTGAAAGGTGAAACAGGCTAATGTGAGAGACGTCCCTTGACTGAGCTCTGGGGTCAGTGGCACTTTATCTCCAGTCCCAGCGTCTGGCACGCACAAGGTAGACAATAAATGAGCAGTGAGTCCGCTGCCTGCGTGTAGAGTACTGAGGTCACAGATGACTGAGCAGGTCTGTTAGGCGTGGTTAGGTGCAGCGTGGCCATAAACACGAGGGGCTATGTGCTGGGGCTGAAGACAGAGGAGGCATTGCCCTGGGGAGAGGCGAGGGGGTTGCTTTCCAGGCACAACTGCAGAGGAGGGAAGGAGGAGGGACAGTGTGATCCCGCCTGTCTCGCTGTGGCCTGCTGACCCAAGGCTAGTTCTGATGGCACATCACTGCTCAAGAGTATCCCCCCACCCCCTGCTATGGTCTTTAGAATAAACTTTTCATTTTAGATGCACACTTTACTGTGAAAGGGAACTAAAAAGCCTCTTGATGAAAGTGAAAGAGGAGAGTGAAAAAGTTGGCTTAAAGCTCAACATTCAGAAAACAAAGATCATGGCATCTGGTCCCATCTCTTCATGGGAAATAGTTGGGGAAACAGTGAAAACTGTCAGACTTTATTTTTTGGGACTCCAAAATCACTGTAGATGGTGATTGTAGCCATGAAATTAAAAGACACTTACTCCTTGGAAGGAAAGTTACAACCAACCTAGATAGCACATTAAATTAAGGCAGAGACATTACTTTGCCAACAAAGGTCCATCTAGTTACGGCTATGGTTTTTCCAGTAGTCATATATGGATGTGAGAGTTGGACTATAAAGAAAGCTGAGTGCTCAAAAATTGATGCTTTTGAACTGTGGTGTTGGAGAAGACTCTTGAGAGTCCCTTGCACTGCAAGGAGATCCAACCAGTCTATCCTAAAGGAGATCAGTCCTGGGTGTTCATTGGAAGGACTGATGTGAAGCTGAAACTCCAATACTTTGGCCACCTCATGCGAAGAGTGGACTCACTGGAAAAGACCCTGATGCTGGGAGGGATTGGGGTCAGGAGGAGAAGGGGATGACAGAGGATGAGATGGCTGGACGGCATCACCAACTCGATGGACATGAGTTTGAGTAAACTTTGGGAGTTGGTGATGGACAGGGAGGCCTGGTGTGCTGCGATTCATGGGGTCACAAAGAGTCGGACACGACTGAGCAACTGAACTGAACTTGCTGTGACAGCAGTACAGAGTTCCCTTCTGCACTCCTCGCTTCTCCTGTTAATAATATCCTACCTCAATGTGGTATTTTTGTCACAATTTGTCACAATTTTGTCACAGTTTGTCACAATTACTGAGCTGATACAGGCACATTAGCATATACTTGTAGAATGCATAGTATTAGCGTATTATGTACTCAGAGTTCTCTAGTTTTCAGCTGAAGTCCTTTTTCTGTTTTGGGATCCTGTTCAGGATTCCTCATTACATTTAATAGTTTTATCTTCTTAGGCTCCTCTTGGTTGTGACTATTCCTCAAACTCTGCTTGTTTTTTGATGATCTTGACAGTGTTGAGTACTGGTCAGGTGTTTCGCAGATCGACCCTCAAATGGGATTTGTTGAGTGTTTTTCCTCATGGTTAAGGCTGGGGTGATGTTTCAGGGAGAGGAAGGAAGGTGAAGTGTGTTCCTGTCACTTTGTATCGGGGTGCACACTGTGAACAGGACTTAGCCCTGATGATGTTGGCTTGATCACCTGGCTGAGATTGTGCTTGTCAGGCCTCCCTACTGTGAAGTGATTCCTTTCTCTCCTTTGCTCCTCTGTGCCCAGCCCATGCTTCAGGAGTAGGAGTATGTTCCACCTCCTTAGAGTGGGGTAGCTTTTTTGAGCTCTGCATGGAAGATTTTCTGTTACCTATGCAGCCATTTATATCAGTATGAGCACACGGATATTACACTCGGTTAGAATTCAGTAGTCCTTTGTGGTGTTGCTTGCATGGTTCAGGCTTGGCTATTGGAAGCTCTTGCGGTTGGCATCTGTAGCCCTTTGGCTTTGCCATCCCATTGCTGGATGGTGTTTGGTTTTGTTTCTTTAGCACTTCCTCACTTTCTGGAATGGCAAGATCTTACAGGCTCATCTTGCCTACTTCCTGCCCCAGTCCTAGAATCGACCATGGTTCCTTTATTACAGAGTGGGGTTAGGATCCATAATCTGGCCATCAGGTGGGCTTATTGCTGTTGGGATGTCATTGTGACTTGGCTCTCTCAGCTAATAGAGCAAGGAAGTATATGTGGGTGGATGTGTATTAAGGTGAGCACAAGTTCATGCTGATGTCTGATCTGATCTGGTCATTCTAGCCTCCTTCACTTGCTCAGCTCTAATCCCCAGTGCCATGGGGAGAAGCCCCCACTTCTGCCATCTACTTAGTGTTTCAGTTCCAGCATACACATGCAGCACTTTGAGAATTGTTAATCCATGCCCCTGTGGGCAAGAGCCCTATCAACTGGAGTCCACTGCTCTGTGCACTGTGTATCATGCCCTTAGCCTACAGACTCCATGTGTTTCTAAAGTTACCTAACACTTTCCCCACCCCAGCCTTTTTTTATGTATTTGTAATACATTTAGATTTATTTGCCACATTCTGCGTTTCAGCCCAGGATCCCCCAGCCTGTTAAATGAATTATTAAACATGTATATACATGAAGGCTTACTCTTTGGGCTGTAAAGTTTTATGGATTTTCACAAATGCTTAATGTTTTTTGTTCAGCATCACACTGTCATACAGAACAGTTTCACTGCCCTGAAAAACATGCCCTGTGCTGCACTTATTCAGATTTCTCCCCTCCCCGATCCCTGGCAGCTACTGCCCTATTTCTTGTCTCCTTACTTTTGCCGTTTCCAGAAGATCATGTCATGAAATCATATAGTGTGCAGCCTTTTCAGACTGGCCCTCCTTCAGGTAGCATTTCAGAGTCATCTGTGTCTTTCTGTTGCTGGATAGCTCATCTTTTATTCCGTTACCTGGATGTACCAGTTTGTTTATCCGTTCCCCTATTGAAGGACCTCTTCCAGGTCTGGGCGATTATGAATAAATAAATAATGGCATGAACATTAGTGTGCAGGTTTTTCATGCACATAAGTTTGTATACTAGTTGGGGAAATGGCAGTGTGAAGCTGGATTGCATGGCAGGCTGTTCAGTTTTGCTTCTCCTGTGCTTGCACACTCTCCCTGTACTAACTACTTCTCTGACTCATATAAGCGTTCTCAAATTTCGCCCTTCTTCAGGGGAAAAACGTGAAACCCTTAAATTTTAACTCCCTCTGCTTCTCCCAGCACCCCTCCTCTTCCTTCTATTCACAGCAGGCTTCTCACAGGGTCACCTGCCTTCTGCTGCCACCTTCTTCCTTTTATCACCACCTCAGTTCAGCCCACACTCTGGGAACGGGGGCTGTGACTATTACAAAATAGACCTGTATTTTCACCAGGCTTCCTCTTGGCCACTCTGCTACAGATTGCTGTGTCCCACGTCTCATGGGATCTGCTCCGTCCTCTTTCTTGACCTTTTATGGCATCTGACACCGTTAACCACTCCTTCTTGAGGCCGGTGACCACTCTTCCTGTTAGTGTTTCCCTTTCTCTTACCCTTCATCCTCTTCCTAGGTGTTCTTAGTTCCTCTCCTGGCCTGTAGTTTCTTCTGTGGCCAAGACACATTTTTATCACCACCAGGCCTCATTTTGAAAAACTTAAGGTCTGTATCCAACTACCTGTTATGTGATCCCTTTCCATCTCAAACATGTGTCCTGAACTTTGCTCATTTTTCCCCTTTCAGGCTGGCCAGGGTCTCTAATTTGGGGAAAGCATGGGGCAAGTCAGAAACCTAGGCATCATCCTAGGTCCCTGCCTTCCTCTTGTACCCAGCCCAGTCTCACTGAGACCTGTCGATTCTGTTTCTCATCTCTCACGTTAACCTGGCGGAGTTCCTTGATCTCAGACCCTCATCATCTCTTGCCTGTAATAGACCCTGGTCTCCAGCTAGACTCCCTGCTCTAATCTGCTTCTCTGATCTCCCAAAGCAATGCCCCAGCTATTCATGTTACCCCCGTGTATTAGTCTGTGACTGTTCTCCTTAGCCACGTCTATACTCTGTAAGCGACTAAACTGGGGAGTTCACCGTACCCCATGCTTAGGCTTCCCCCGCCACACCTTCACCTTCAGTTTCAGCAGTAGAAACACTGGCTGGGTTTTTGCTTACAATGTTTCCTCTGCCTGGAGTACTGTACTTTTCCCCTAGTCTTCCATCAATTATCTTGCCCCTAGCGGATTGCTACTCATGCACCAGAGGCTTAGAATGGAAAACAACCCTCCTCTACTCTGTACCTCTCCTGCGGTCACTACTTTTAACTGTTTCAGCTGGTTGCTTCTGGCCTCTGACTCCGTGTTTCCAAATACACCCTCATGAGGCTCTTTCCCCCGCCAGCCACACACACATTGCCCGCCTTCTTCATTCTTCTCTCCCTGAGCAGGTATCTAAGGCCAGTAGTCTGAACTCAGTCTCCACCTCCCTAATTCCCACTACAATTAGAGGAGTAAGTCCAGAAAGGATGACATTGGCCAAGGGGAGCGGGGGACCTGACACACGAGAGAGGGAGAGTCGTCCCCAGGATGAGGGGAAGGAAAGCTTGGTCCAGGAGCCGTGATGTGCAGACTGGCTGGAGAGCTCAGGCCCCCGGGAGCAGGAGGAGCAGGGCTCTCAGACCCGTGTCTCCCCGGGGGAAATGGAATGGACTTATTACAAACTTGACTCCATTCCAGGAAAAAGCTGACTCAGTTAAGTCCAGGAAAAGTTGTATAACAATGAAAATTAGTCACTGTATACGGTTTACTCCACTGAGAGCAATATACAGAATGTCTTAAAAATAGAAGTACTAATTTCTGACTTGTTTTTAATGTCTTATGACTAACTTGAAAGAATGAGCAAAGAGGCCTAGAAGGGGTGTTTGGAGGCTGGACTTTTTTGTTTTTTAGAAAGTCAGTGGAATACTTAAATTCTATCTCTGTCTTTCCCGTATTGGATCTTTTTCTTGATATCCTATTTCAGATGGAGCTTATTCTCTAGTGGTTTCCTGAGAAAAGAGACTGGGGAGATACATTTTTTTGAAGCTTTGCCTCTGAAAATATCTTTCTGTCATCATACTTTATTGGTAATTGACTGTAGACTTCTTGATTAAAATCCATTTTCCCTCAGAATTTTGAAGACTCAAGGCACTGTTCTCTTCCTGTATTGCTGTTGAGAGAGGCAGTGTCATTCTCAATGATCTGTCTTCCTTCCCTGGAAGGTTTTGGAGCCGCTGTTCTGAAGTGTCATAACTTGACACTGTGTGTCTGATGTGCCTCGTTCACACATGTGCTGGGTGTCAGAGAGGGACTCTTTCAGTCTGGGATTCACATCCTTTGAGTTCATATCCTGGAAATTCTACATATCATTTTGCTTTGGTAATTCCCTCCCCGTCCTTAATTGGATCTCTTTCTGGACCTTGTATTAGTTTGTCCTGGAGCCTGTGTGGCTGCCAGTCTGCACCCCGCCTACCCCAGACTGTGCAAAAAGTGTCCACACTGCCAACGTGCCCGGCATCAGTGGGCACAGAGTAGGCGCTCTAGTCTCTGTTTCATGAAGGAGTGACAACTTCTTTGAACTCTGAATGTTTCTGGTGTGACTTTTGGACAATTATTCTTGACTTTTTTCCCCTTTGTATCAGTAAGTTAAGGTTTGTGGTGTTTTAAGGGAATTGATAATGTGTATCAACCCAAAGGAAACTTTTTAAAAAATGTTTTTGCTCCCTGTTCTAACTTCTGCCATCAGTAAAAGGGTTTATTATTTTTTTTTAACTTTTTATTTTTTTTTTTTTGGAGTATAGTTGATTAACAGTGCTGTGATAGTTTGAGGTGTACAGCAAAATGATGCAGTTGTATCAGGTTGGCCAGAAAGTTTGTCTGGGTGTTTCCACAAGATACTATGGAAAAACCTGAATGAACTTTTGCCAACCCAGTACGTATGCGTGTGTCTATTGTTTTCCAGATTCTTTCCCCAATTAGATTGTTATATAACACTGAGCAGAGTTCCCTGTGCTATAATAGGTCCTCGTTGGTTATGTTTTAAGTATAGCAGTTGTACATGTCCATTCCCCTACTTCATAACCATAAATTCATTCTCTAAATCTGTGAGTCTGTTTCTGTTTTGTAAATAAGCTCATTTGCATAATGTAAAAGAGGGCTTCTATGCCTGAGGAGACACTCGAAGCCTGCATTGGGTGTAATGCAGTACCTGAAGACTGAGAGACCAGTGCAGTCATCCGGTGTTGGAAAAGGAACTTGACACACACGTTCTTGTGGGTTGTTGCTGCTGCAGCAGGGAGCCTTGGCTTAGGCTGACGGCAAGGGCTGTGTGTGCCTGTCAGGCTGACATCAGGAGGAGGAGCCACGAGCAAGGATCTCGCAGTTGGCACAGAAAGCGCCTCTAATGTGGCAGTTACCCAGCTCAGATTCTGGTCGTTCTGTTTTATTTTGGAGTTAGTACGGTTATGAACCTGAAGTTTGGGCATAGAAGACTTAGTTACCACAGCTCCTCTAGATGGGTCTGAACGCACTTCCCAGCTAGCACTCTGTGACTTGCGTCTGGGCTGGCCCAGAGGCTCCTCACCCAGAATGGATGGTTCAGGGAGAGGAGGACAGGAGCGGGCGCAGAGGGGCGAGGGCACAAGAGCGGGAGAGAACCTGTATGTTGGAGAGGGAGCTCTGAGTGACCTTACCAACTGAGCACCTGTCCTGCTCTGCCCTCCTTTCCTCTAAGGCCATCCTTCAGTATCCAAGGGGCATTGGTTCCAGGGCACACACACCCCCCTCGTACCTCCAGGATACCAAAGTCTGAGGAGACTCAAGTCTGTTATAAAAAGTGGCATAGAATTTGCAAATAACCTACCCACATGCTCCCATATACTTTAAATCATCTCCAGATTACTTATAATTCCTAATAATGTAAATGCTGTGTAGTTGCCAGCATGGGACAAATTCAAGTTTTGCTTATTGGAACTTTTTTCTGGAAATTTTTTCAGATATTTTCACCTGTCGCTGGTTGAATCCACAGATGTGGAACCTGTGGATATGAACAGCCAACTGTCCTGCCTTTTTCAATCAGTGGTACAGAAAGCTGGTCATAGAGCACTGCTGAGTCTTGGTGGGAAGTGCAGGGAGGAAGTTCCGGGCAGAGTGAAGAGGAGCTGGTAACAAAACCTTCATCTCCTGTAAATCAGTGGGAACCATCAGCCCTGTGCCAGCAGAATTTCCCGTCCCTGAGTGAACAGTGATGTTGGCATGGAGATGAAAAAAACAGTGGTTCTGCAAGGTTAATACAGAGGGTTGGGCTAGGCCTTGTGTAACAAAGACAAAACATAACAGGAGCAACACTGGTTTCCTGGGGCTACCGTAGCAAAGGATGACAAACTGGGGGGCTGAAAACAGCAGACATTTTTTTCTCCCACAGTTCTGGAAGCTACAAGTCTTAAATCAAGGTGTCAACAGGGCTGAGCTCTCTCTGATGGCCTCTCCCTTTCTTCTGGCAGCTGTGGCCAATCATGCAGTTTCCTGACCTCCATCCTGCAGCGCTCTGTCTAGGTATCTCTTTCCTTACAAGGACACCAGTCATCTTGGATTTAGGGTCACTCAAATCTGGTTTGCTCTCATCTTGACTAATTGCATCTGCAAAGAGCCTATTTCCAAATAAGGTCACATTCTGAAGTTCTGGGTGGACATAAATTGGGGGGTACTGTTCACCCCAGTACAGTAGCTTAAATAAGGTAGAAATAAGATGTGTTTTTGTCTCTCATAGAAGAGTTCCAAGACAAGCAGTTTGAGGGGCCCAGATGAGAGTATCAGGAGCCCAGGGGCTACCTATCTGATCGCCCCACTGTGTTTAGCACATGCCTTCTACTCATGGTCTGTGAAGGCTGCCAAGTTCCAGCCATCGCATTTGCCTCCCACCTGCAGTAAGGAGAAAGAGGAGATGAAGAGTTTACGAGGCATGTGCCATCTGTTCTTTGAGAAACAATCCAGTATTTTGGTTTTTGTTGTAGCGGATGGAACTCTGTCAGATGCACAGTCAGCTGAAAGGAGGCTGGGGGTGTAGCCTTTTTTTAGACAGCTTTATGTCCTGCTAAACCTTGGAACTTCTTTTTCTGAGAAAAAGAGGCTTAATGGGTATTAAGTAGGCAACCAGCAATCTTCCACAGTCAGGGTGGCTTGTCTTTATTTCCCCATGATATGTAAGAAGTAGTTTCTTAAGTGTATCTCCAAAACCTACTGTGCTTATTAAATGATTTTCTAAATGTCTTGATGATATATTCCCTTAAAAAGTGATCTAGGTTCGTAGGAACCAGAGATGACTGAAGAACTCCAAAGATGACTTAAAAAAAATAAAAAGATGCAGGCTGTTGGTTACCTGAGACGCTCAAGGGAAGTGATGGTGCTTCAAGTCTGCCCCTTTGCAAGCACACAGCTGAACCTCCCGTCTCTGCCCAGGATGCCCTTGTCCACAGAGAGTGGCGCCCTCCCCTCCCACATCTGGGCGCCACGGAGTCTCCTCCTCCTCCTTCCAGATGCATTCTCCTTGCTCCCTCCTGTGGGGGCTTTTATAAGCCCCTGAAGGCATGAAAAAAGTTAGGGTTTCTTGCAGTGATTTCTTAAGTCTGGATGTTATCAGATAACACGAAAGGGGAGACATGGCGGTTACTAAGAATAACATCCTTGGTCCCATAGAAAGCCTGAGGGAGGCTGGGAGAAGGATGGAGGAGGAGAATTGTCTCACTTCTGTTGCCTTGCTTGTCCCTGGTCCAGTGAGTCATCGTCTTCTCGATGATGCAGATCTCTGACTCACTTTGCTGGTCTCTGGTCAGTCTGTTCCCAGCATTCCTACTGAGGGGAGCCTCCTGTCCGTGAAAGTCGTGGTCCTCTGAAGCTTTTCCTCACAGTTGTCTTCTCTCTAGCTGTCACTGCCCACCCTCCCCACCCCGCACTGGGCTTCCCCAGTAGCTCTGCGGTAAAGAATCCTTGTGCAGTGCAGGAGCTGCGGGAGAGGTGGATTCAATCCCTGGGTGGGTCAGAAGATCCCCTAGAGGAGGAAGTGGTACCCCACTCCAGTATTCTTACCTGGGAAATCCCGTGGACAGAGGAGCCCGGCGGGCTACCGTCCATAGGGCAGCAGAGTGAAACATGACTGAATCGACTTAGCATGCACACATGTGCACACACACCCCCTTGTGAGGGAGCTGTAGGAAGGGCTTAGTCACGTCTCAGCTGGAATCGAGAGCTTGGTGTGGGTGGAGGGGTGACACGGGAGCTGGTCCCACGTATGGAGACAGCGCACGGGCACGTGGGCTGCCATCCGCAGGCTCCTGCCCTGAGCTCACCGGTCTCCTGCACTGCAGGCAGAGTCATTGCCGCTGAGCCACCAGGGAAGCCCTCTAGTCCAAGACTCCATTCCTTTCCTCGAGAGGAGAGCTGACAGTTTCTCTGACTGTCTGCACACTTCACAGTGGACAGTTGCTCAAGAAGGCTGGTGTATAATTTCCACATTTGCCACATCTCACCAGTTGTGTTAGTTTCATAACAATGACTATGCAGGACTAAAGGCGATGCTTTTTCCTCCAGGCGATCAGACAAATGCGTATTTTTCTGACAAAAATAATCCTTCCTCCTTGCATGTCCTCTTAGGTTTCCCACCAATCACCCACACGCCTCTTGCTCTGAATAGCTGGTCCCCTCCTACTAATGACAGCCCTTGGGGGCAGACCCAGAAGTTGTCTCCAGAGACTGAAATAACATTGCCAGCTGGGTGGTGCCACTACAGTGCTATTTGATGGCCCTTATCGAGTTTAATTATGTTGAAACATTTTGTCTTCTCAGGGCTCAGAGGGAAGAATAGGCTAGAGTAAGATGTTTAACTTCTTTTTGAAACAAGTCAACTTGAAAAGTATTGGGCGAGGCGGGGAAGAGTGATAGAACTTGATTTTCCCAGTGTTGGAAGATGCCATCTCTCTGCTTATTGGCAGAGAGGAGTCATTTAAGCCAAACTGCGTAATTTGTTTGTTTATTGGGGCAGGTTGAAAAATGTATTCAGGGAAATCATATATCTTTATACCAGTTAGACTCTGAGTATTTCTGAAATGCTTACAATTCTGTTCGGCAGTAACATAAGTTTAAAAAGTATATCAGCTGTCCCAAATCCACATTGAAAATGAGGGAACAAATACAGTTCTAAAATATGAAAACCATAATGCTGACAAACAGATAAAGGTATAATTAGCCTGAAAAACCCCAGAGCTTAGAAGAGTTTTTTGTTTTGTTTTGTTTTTCCAGCTCTTAGATCCACATTAAAACAAAAAATCCCAAAGCACAAACCCTTTGCTAAAGCCACTGGAAGGCCATCATCTACGCCCAAACTTCAGTGTTTACTTGGCTCTTCGGTATTCCCTGAAAGGCAGGTAGACTCCTTCCACCCAACAGAAGGGGATGAAGGCTTTAGTTCCACATCCTCATCTGTGTTCAGTTCTAAGTCCACTGACCAGACATGGGCTGCTCAGCGTCCTCTGTCAGACAGCAAAGATGTGGACACTGACTTAGCCTAGGAGAGAGCAAGTCAACTGTGAACTCCAAGCTGATCATGGGCATCAGTTCATTTTGAGTGAAGTGAAAGTTGCTCAGTCACGTCCAACTCTTTGTGACCTCATGGAATTCTCCAGACCAGAATACTGGAGTCGGTAGCCTTTCCCTTCTCCAGGGCATCTTCCCAACGCAGGGTTCAAATCCAGGTCTCCGGCATTGCAGGAGGATTCTTTATCAACTGAGCCACAAGAGAAGCCCATTTTAGTTCTTTTTAGTCAGATGTGTCAAAACCCTGGGTCAACAATCGGTGCTTGTTTAGAATCTTTGCTTTGAGTAAGTTCTCAGGACTGGGATAGGAAGAACCTTGAATATCCTACAGAGACTGCTTCCCCTCACGAACCTAAACAAGACTGAAAAGCCTCTGGATGCCCTCCTCCCACACTGGGGTCACACACTGTCCCCTGGCCTTCTCTTTTCTGCCTGCTCTACCCTAGGAGACACATTTTCTGCTTCCCCAGCAGCAAGCCTCAAGTCTGCCTCATGAGATGAAAGTAGGACTATGGTAGGCCCTCCAGGCAACGCTTTTGCTTTCCTGGTAAAAGGAGAAGGTGAGCTGGTGCAAGCCTGTGTCCCTGTTGCAGCTTGTACCACGTGGCCCCCGCGCCTGGAGAGGCAGCAGTGGCCACACTGTGGGCAACGAGTTCACCTGCCATGGTTGATGGGACGGAGCCTGAGACTCATCACCAGCTCTGAACTGCTCACCTCTGGACTTCTTCCTGCAAAACCTTTTCTTGTTAAGTCCCAGTAGACCCAGGGACTAAGTTACTTGCAGTTAGAAAAATCCAAGACTGGTACAGAGTTAGAGGTCTGAAATTCATAGCTCCCTGGATTATTTTTTTTTAATATAGAGTATAGGAGGTATTAGGAGACCTGTCTCCCTTGGGCCAGAGGTAAGGTCACGCTACTTTTATTATGGAAAATGTAGTCTGTGGATAGTGGGGAAAGAACTTGGTCAGTGCACGGACTGTGAAAAACCAAAACAGGAGCGGCGGCTGCGCTTTGCTGGAGCGAGCAGCTGGGAGGAGATACCCCACGTCCAAGGTCAGAGAAACCCCAGTAAGACGGTAGGAGGGACAAATTCACGTTTAGAATCAAACCCCATTCCCGCCAGAGATGCTCAGAGGGCTCACCTTGTGTGCACCAGGACCTAGGGACCCCACAGAGCCTGAGACAGAACTGTGTTTGAGCACCTCCTTTGGAGGTACGGGTCAGCTGTGGACTGCCACAGGGACGGGGGCTCTGGGTTCAGTAGACATGGGTATGGCATAAGCCCTCTTGGAGGATAGAGCTTCCAGACCTTACACAGGACTGGGAAATAGACTCTTGGAGGGCACCAGGACCCAGGAGAAAGGAGCAGCGACCCCACAAGAGACTGACCTGGAGTTGCCTGTGAGTGTACAGGGGTCTCCAGCAGAAGCATGGGTTGGTGGTGGCCTGCTGCAGTGTTGGGGGCACTGAGTGTAACATTGCATGGGACCTTTTGAAGAAGGTCTTCATTATCATCATTCAGTTCAGTTCAGTTCAGTCGCTCACCTGTATCCGACTCTTTGCGACCTCATGAATTGCAGCACGCCAGGCCTCCCTGTCCATCACCAACTCCTGGAGTTTGCTCAAACTCATGCCCATCGAGTCGGTGATGTCATCCAGCCACCTCATCCTCTGTTGTCCCCTTCCCTTCCTGCCCCCAATCCCTCCCAGCACCAGGGTCTTTTCCAATGAGTCAACTCTTCGCATGAGGTGGCCAAAGTATTGGAGTTTCAGCTTCAGCATCAGTCCTTCCAATGAACACCCAGGACTGATCTCCTTTAAGATGGACTGGTTGGATCTTCCTTGCAGTCCAAGGGACTCTCAAGAGTCTTCTCCAACACCACAGTTCAAAAACATCAATTTTTCGGCGCTTAGCTTTCTTCACAGTCCGACTCTCACATCCATACATGACCACTGAAAAAAACCATAGCCTTGACTAGATGGACCTTTGTTGGCAGTAATGTCTCTGCTTTTTAATATGCTATCTAGATTGGTCATAACTTTCCTTCAAAGGAGTGTCTTTTAATTTCACGGCTGCAATCACCATCTGCAGTGATTTTGGAGCCCAGAAAAATAAAGTCTGACACTGTTTCCACTGTCTCCCCATCTATTTCCCATCAGGTGATGGGACCAGATGTCATGATCTTAGTTTTCTGAATGTTAAGCTTTAAGCCAACTTTTTCACTCTCCTCTTTCAAGAGGCTTTTTAGTTCTTCACTTTCTGCCATAAGGGTGGTGTCATCTGCATATCTGAGGTTATTGATATTTCTCCCAGCAATCTTGATTCCAGCTTGTGCTTCTTCCAGCCCAGCGTTTCTCATGATGTACTCTGCATATAAGTTAAATAAGCAGGGTGACAATACGCAGCCTTGACATACTCCTTTTCCTATTTGGAACCAGTCTGTTGCTCCATGTCCAGTTCTAACTCTTGATTCCTGAACTGCATACAGGTTTCTCAACCTCCACCATAGTTAGGCCCCAGGTAAACAGCAGGGAGGGAACTCAGCTCCACCCATCAACAGAAAACTGGATTAAAGATTTACTGAGCATGGCCCCGCCCATCAGAACAAGACCCAGTTTCCCCCTTAGTCAGTCTCTCCCATCAGGAAGCTTCCATAAGTCTCTTATCCTTCTCCATCAGAAAGCAGACAGAATGAAAACCACAATCACAGAAAACTAACCAAACTAATCACATGGACCACAGCCTTGTCTAACTCAATGAAACTATGAGCCATGTAGGGCCACCAAAGACAGATGGGCCATGATGGAGAGTTCTGACAAAATGTGGTCCGCTGGAGAAAGGAATGGCAAACCACTTGAGTATTCTTGCCTTGAGAACCCCATGAACCGTATGAAAAGGCAAAAAGATAGGACACTGCAAGAGGAACTCCCCAGGTCGGTAGGTGCCCAATATGCTACTGGAGTAGAGTGGAGAGAAAACTCCAGAAAGAATGAAGGGATGGAGCCAAAGCAAAAACAACACACAGTTGTGGATGTGACTGGTGATAGAAGCAAGGTCCGATACTGTAAAGAGCAATATTGCATAGGAACCTGGAATGTTAGGTCCATGAATCAAGGCAAATTGGAAGTAGTCAAACAGGAGATAGCAAGAGTGAACATCAACATTTTAGGAATCAGTGAACTAAAATGGACTGAAATGGTGCATTTAACTCAGATAACCATTATGTCTATTACTGTGGGCAAGAATCCCTTAGAAGAAATGGAGTAGCCATCATAGTCAACAAAAGAGTCTGAAATGCAGTACTTGGATGCAATCTCAAAAACAACAGAATGATCTCTGTTCGTTTCCAAGGTAAACCATTCAATATCATGGTAATCCAAGTCTATGCCCCAACCAGTTATGCTGGAGAAGCTGAAGTTGAACGGTTCTATGAAGACCTACAAGACCTTCTAGACCTAACACCCAAAAAGATGTCCTTTTCTTTATAGGGGACTGGAATGCAAAAGTAGGAAGTCAAGAAACACCTGGAGTAACACGCAAATTGGCCTTGGAGTACAGAATGAAGCAGGGCAAAGGCTAATAGAGTTTTGCCAAGAGAATGCACTGGTCATAGCAAACACCCTCTTCAAACAACACAAGAGAAGACTCTACACATGGACATCACCAGATGGTCAACACCAAAGTCAGATTGATTATATTCTCTGTAGCTGAAGATGGAGAAGCTCTATATAGTCAGCAAAAACAAGACCAGGAGCTGAGTGTGGCTCAGATGATGATATTGCCAAATTCAGACTTAAATTGAAAGTAGGGGAAACCACTAGACCATTCAGGTATGACCTAAATCAAATCCCTCATGATTATACAGTGGAAGTGAGAAATAGATTTAAGAGACTAGATCTGATAGAGTGCCTGATGAACTATGGACAGAGGTTCGTGACATTATACAGGAGACAGGGATCAAGACCATCCCCAAGAAAAAGAAATGCAAAAAAGCCAAATGGCTATCTGAGGAGGCCTTACAAATAGCCATCAATAGAAGAGAAGCAAAAAGCAAAGGAGAAAGGGAAAGATACACATTTGAATGCCGAGTTCCAAAGAATAGCAAGGAGAGATAAGAAAGCCTTCCTCAGTGATCAATGCAAAGAAACAGAGAATAACAATAGAATGGGAAAGACTAGAGATCTCTTCAAGAACATTAGAGATACCAAGGGAACATTTCACGCAAATAGGAGCTTAATAAAGGACAGAAATGGTATGGACCTAACAGAAGCAGAAGATATTAAGAAGAGGTGACAAGGATACACAGGAGAACTATACAACAAAGATCTTCACGACCCAGATAATCACGATGGTGTGATCACTCGCCTAGAGCCAGACATCCTGGAATGTGAAGTCAAGCGGGCTTTAGGAAGCATCACTATGAACAAAGCTAGTGGAGGTGATGAAATTCCAATTGAGCTATTTCAAATCCTAAAAGATGATGCTGTGAAAATGCTGCACTCAGTATGCCAGCAAATTTGGAAAACTCAGCAGTGGCCACAGGACTGGAAAAGGTCAGTTTTCATTCCAATCCCAAAGAAAGGCAATGCCAAAGAATGCTCAAACTACCACACAATTGCACTCATCTCTAATGCTAGTAAAGTAATGCTCAAAATTCTCCAAGTCAGGCTTCAACAGTATGTGAACTGTGAACTTCCAGATGTTCAAGCTGGTTTTAGAAAAGGCAGAGGAACCAGAGATCAAATTGCCAACATCCATTGGGGATCATTGAAAAAGCAAGAGAGTTCCAGAAAAACATCTATTTCTGCTTTTTTGACTATGCCTTTGAATGTGTGGATCACCACAAACTGTGAAAATTTCTAAAAGAGACGGAATACCAGAGCACCTGACCTGCCTCTTGAGAAACCTATATGCAGGTCAGGAAGCAACAGCTAGAACTGGACATGGAACAACAGACTGGTTCCAAATAGGAAAAGGAGTACGTCAAGGCTGTATGTTGTCACCCTACTTATTTAACTTATATGCAGAGTACATCATGAGAAATGCTGGGCTGGATGAAGTACAAGCTGGAATCAAGATTGCCGGGAGAAATATCAATAACCTCAGATATACAGATGACACCACCCTTAAGGCAGAAAGCAAAGAGGAACTAAAGAGCCTCTTGATGAAAGTGAAAGAGGAGAGTGAAAAAGTTGGCTTAAAGCTCAACATCCAGAAAACTAAGGTCATGGCATCTGGTCTCTCACTTCATGGCAAATAGATGGGGAAACAGTGGAAACAGTGGCACTCTTTATTTTTGGGGGGCTCCAAAATCACTGCAGATGGTGACTGCAGCCATCAAATTAAAAGACGCTTACTCCTTAGAAGAAAAGTTATCACGAACCTAGATATCGTATTAAAAAGCAGAGACATTACTTCGCCAACAAAATTCCATCTAGTCAAGGCTATGGTTTTTCCAGTAGTCATGTATGGATGTAGACTATAAAGACAGCTGAGTGCCAAAGAATTGATGTTTTTGAACTGTGGTGTTGGAGAAGACTCTTGAGAGTCCCTTGGACTGCAAGCAGATCCAACCAGTCCATCCTAAAGGAAATCAGTCCTGAATATTCATTGGAATCACAATGAATGTTGATGTAGAAGCTCAAACTCCAATACTTTGGCCACCTGATGGGAAGAGCTGACTCATTTGAAAAGACCATGATGCTGGGAAAGATTGAAGGCAGAAGGAGAAGAAGATGGCAGAGGATGAGATGGTTGGATGGCATCACTGACTCAATGGACATGAGTTTGAGTACACTCTGGGAGTTGCCCCTCCCTGATGGGCAGGGAGGCCTGGCGTGCTGCAGTCCATGGGGTTGCAAAGTCAGACATGAGTGAGCGACTGAACTGAATTGAACTGAACTTAGGAGCTATTGTTTATTAAATTGAACTTTTATGTTTACTGAGCATTTTCCACATGCCATACATTGTGCGAGACCAGTGATACAGATGACAAAATATTTAGAGTCCAAGCCAGACAGAAATAAGAATCTATATTCAGCAAGGATAGCTTTGTGATTGGCTGACTCATTCCTTTAACAATGATTGTGCACCTACAGCGAACCAGGCTTTTGGCGCTAAAGATACAGAGATGAATGTCATAGCTATAAGCCTTTAGGAGCACAGTCTTCTAAATATTCATCCTTCATTCACCCAATAAATGTTCATTGGGCACCTGAATGGTACCAGGCAGGCTCAGACCTCAAGCTGAGGGGAAACAGTAAACAGGATTACAGAGTCATTCTGCTTTTGAATAGGACCACAGGTGCCGGAAGTTACATTCAGGAAGGAATGAAACAAGGGGTAGGGGACCCAGCTGGAGGCATAGCATGAGTGGTCGGCTGTCCTTGCAAGGTGGCCAGGGGTCTCCAGAGACACTTGGGCCACAAGTCCCCTCCCTCTCAAGAGTTTTGCGTCTGGCCGGGCCGGTTCCCTCGGCCCGCATCCTTTTCTCTAGAGCCCGACTTCCTCTAGGCTGTTTACTGTGTGACCGCTGCCTGCGCCTCCGCCAGCCTGCCCACTGCCCTTGCCTCTAGTTACCTTGTGGCCCGAGGATCTTTATTAAGAGTGAAGTGTCCCCTAATAAGGAAAATGTACCCTTTTTCTCCAGAAGCGATTATGTGACTAATTGAAATCACTATGACTCCCATTTCCCCCTTCAGAGGCAGCCTTGTATTCTCAAACCGTAATGGGGTGGAAAGCCGCCACTTGGCCCGAGAGGTTTAGCCTGATTTCTGGGAAAGAGGCAGCCTGGCTACTCTGCCATAAATAGGTTATTAAGACAAAATACACCGAGACTGAATGGCCCCCGATTCCCGGCTGAGCTAACCCCCAGAGGATCATGACACCCCGCCAAGGACACTGACGGCAAGAGAGAGCCCAGCTCCCTGGAGGTTCGGGCCTCTGTTCTGTCTTGGTTTGGCCCAGGCACCAGGGCAAGCCATGTCCCCCATGCGGCCAGCTTTGTCATTTGCGAATGCTGGCCTCTGCTCGAATCAGAAACTTATCAGTGCAGTGAAAAAAACACATGAAAGCCCTTTGTAACATTAAATAAAAGCCTAGTTGTACTGACACAGGAGTGGCTTCCCAGCAGCAGACTGGTTACGCTCCGAGTCCTTTAGGACTCTGATGTTTTCAGTGGCTCCTTCCTCAAGGTAAACCCATCCCTGGGTCCCGCCGGCTTCAAAGGCCCGAGTTCAACTCTGAGCAGCTCAAAAAGGCCGATCACTGACTTTGGAGCCTCACTTTAGCTAGTCTTTACTTCTGAAGAAAGGGGTGACCGTCCCCGATGGAGCCGGTTGGCCTCGAGGCGCATGTTCCCAGCGGGCACAGCGGTAACTGCTCGCAAAGCTGCAGGCAGAGTTGAGCAAGAGATACAAAGGTGCTCGCCTGCCTTGGGGATGCTAATCAAGGGTTTGAAAAGGCTCTGTTCCCTAGAGACTAAATTCTGACTTCTGAAACTCCAGCTGGAAGAAGAGAGGATAACGGATGACGTTATCAACGTCATGGTCAAGCAGCAGAGGCAGGAGGAGTGCTCAGAGAGAAAAAGGAGGCCCCTCTGAGAATCAGCCATGGCCGGGCTGGGTCAGACTCATTTGCGAGGCCCTGGGGCAGCCTCACTGCGGGTAGTCCGCTCCCCCATCCACATGCCGGTTCGGTTTAAGAGGTTACTCTCCGTGGTAGGCAGGATTCTCATCCTGCCCCCAAGACCCCTGGCGCTGCTGTACACCTCTGCAGTGATCCTGGCAAACATGAGTCTAGGTACTGCCGAGGAGGAGACTGCATATAGAATTAAGATCCCAAGCCAGCTGGCCTTAAGAGAGGGCAATTATCTGGGTGGGCCCGAGTCCTTAAGGTGGAGAGTTTTCTCCAGCTGGTCCCAGATGTCAGAGCTCAAAGCATGAGGAGGATTTGTGGTCTTGAAGATGGAGGGGCCACGTGGCAGGAACACAGGCAGCTTCTGGGAGCGGAGTGTGGCCCACGGACAGCCAGCGGGAAATGGGGACCTTGTTTTCGTAGCCGTGGGAACTGAATTCTGCCTCCAAGCAAGGGCCCAGAAGCGTGTTTGTCTCCAGAGCCACCTGGTGAGACCTGAGCACAGCTGACACCGCCGTTCAACCTCGGGAGACCCTGAGCAGAGAGCCCAGGCCCGCTGTGTGACCTCTGACCTACAGAACTGTGGCCCAGTAGATGGGCAGTGATAAGGCCCTGGGTTTGTCAGCACTTGGGCCACCCGGCCGTTGGACAGTTCCAGTCACCAGGGTAACCGGCGGTGATCACACGGCCAAGTCAGTTTGGGAGTCTTCTCATTTAGCGAGCTCTCCAGTACCTATAATTAGGTTTTGACTTTTTAAGCCTTTTCATTTTTAATTAATTTCAGACTCACAAAAAAGTTGTACACAGTACACAGCATTCTCAAAAACCCTTCACTCCAACCCCCCAACTGTTGCATAAATACAGCATGGTTATTAAAGTCTGGAAGTGAACACATTCCCCCAGCTGTCCTGCTGGTGTCCCCTTTGTGGTCCATTTGTGGTGCAGGAACCTGTTAGCCCTCTTTCATCTGGAACACCTCCTCAGTCTTTGTCTCCGTGAGGTTGATGTATTTGAAGAAGTACCAACTAGTTATTTTGTAGAATGCCCCTTATTTTAGGTGCCCGTTGTTTCCTCGAGATTAAATTCAGAGTACGGATTTTTGGCAAGAGCATCGAAGATGTGACGCTGTGTCCTTCTCAGCGCACTGTGTCAAGAGGCCCAATTTGGTCCCTCACGGAAGGCGTTCACGTTGGTCCCTTGGCCAAAGCAGCTGCCTGGTTTCTCCATTGTAAAGCTGCCTTCTCCCCCATTGTCATGAATAAACCTTGTGGGAAAGACTGTGAGCCTGTCGGTATCCTGTTTCTCACCGTATTTTTGCTCACTGACTTTAACAACCACCGCAAACTGACTCAGTTATACACATATACTCTCTTTCCTATTCTTTTCCATTATGGTTCATCACAGGATATTGAATATAGTTCCCTGTGTTCTACAGTAGGACCTTGTTGTTTATCCATCCTATAAATAATAAGTTTGCATCCACTGACCCAAGACTCCCAATCCATCCCTCCCCTAACCCCGTACCCCTTAGCAGACACAAGTCTGTTCTCAAGATCTGTGATACTGTTTCTGTTTTGTAGATATGTATCATATTTTAGCTTCCACATATAATATCACATCACACAGTATTTGTCTTTTTTTCTGACTTACTTCACTTAGTGCGATAATCTCTAGGTTCATCAATGTAGCTGCAAATGGCATGATTTCACTCTTTTCATGGCTGAGTAATATTGTATATGTGTACCACATCTTCTTTATCCGTTCATCTGTTGATGGACATTTGTTGTTTCCATGCATGTATTGGCTATTTCCATAGAACTACACTTAATGGTCATGCTCTGATACTATGGATCATTGACCCTTTCATCGTCACACACAGACACACACTTACCTTTTGGTAAAATGCAGTCAAGGGGAGCTCATCTGCCCGCAGCTGGATTCTTCTTGCTACACTTGACCCCCCTGAACCTCAGACCCCACGTTCCCTGGGCTAGCCACGTGCCCCCACTCCATGCCTCCCCAGGTGCTCCCATCACTCACCTCCTCTGCAGGGACCCTTCCCACTCAACGACCCTGGAAGGAGCCTGTCTCCGCTTTCAGATCTATTATTAATGTTACTAATAACTATTAATACCTCTTATTGGGCACTTGTGCTCCAGGCAAACATGAGTTCGAATCCTTACAAGCAACCCACGAAGGAGGCAGCTTCCCCATTTATGGACCAAACACGGAGGCTCCAAGGGGGCTGTCACCCAGCTTAGGAAGCACGAAGTGGGGATTCTCACTCTTCAGCTCTGCTCTTTGCATCCGCCCTCCCCTGTGGGGACTGTGGGTCTGCAGACACCCAGGAGCCGGGAAGAATGAGGGGGCGGCCAGGCTGTGGGAGCCAGCGCAGTGGGGACAGCCCCTGGACACTCCTCCTGGGGAGTCTGGTGGACTGTGAGATCTCTTCCTATTTGAGTGTTCCTGTCCCTATGAGAGGACACGAAAGCCTTCTGCGTATGAATCAGAAAAGAAATCTGGGTGGGGACCCTTTTCTTCCTGCAGAGAGAAAACCAGAGGCTGTGCCCTGGGCATTTCCTGCCAAGAGCCTGGGCACAGGGCACCAAAGCCAGGAGAAGGCAGCTCATGTCCTGGGGAAACAGAGCCCGAGATTCTGATCTGGCTCCTCCAGTCCCCCGCCTCGCATCTAAGCTTTCCTCTTGGTTCTCTAAGCGCAGTCTGAACCAGGAGAACCGGCAGCATCCTTATAACCTGGGCTTCTTGCCAGATGGGGCAGTTACTGGGCCCCACCCCAGACTGAATCAGAAACAAGGGCTGAGGCCCAGCGATCTGTGTGAGCAGCCCTCCTGCCTCCTCTCCTCGCCTGCCTGCGAGCTGACTGCCTCTGGCCTCAGGACCTCAGATGATTCCGCTGATGGTGACCATCCTAAACTGATGATCAGCTAGGGCCTAGGGGAGGCCCTGAAGTTTCCTCACAGTTCTAGAAATTAGGGTAGGTTTTAAAAATGTCACTTCGATGCACCAAGAGCTCCTTAGCAGAGAAGAAGTGTTGAATCAATACTCCATTAGACTGAAGACAAAAATGTCAGCTGACACAATTGAAATTTGCTGAACACTGATGATATGACTTAGTTTATGACTCATGTTACATTGGTGACAGGACCTGGGAACGTATTCTCAATTTCAAATTGCTCCCGACCTTTCCTCCACATCTGTAAACCAGAGGACCGTGACCCACCACCCCAGCGCATTCCCCACCAGCACTGCCTGTGATAAGTTATGACCCACCACCCCAGCGCATTCCCCACCAGCACTGCCTGTGATAAGTTAGTGCTTCAGCAAATCCCACTGTCCATGACACTCTTACCTCTTGTGGGAACTTGCCTGGGCTATTTCCTCCCTTCTGCAAGGGACAAGCAGAAGCACTCTGTTATTAGATGTTGACATCAATCCTTGTTGGCTGCCTCTGACTGGTGGTGAAAGAACAAATGTTCTCAGGCTTGTTAAACAGACACCACAAAAATCAGAGAGGGCTGCTCTCTGAACATGGGAGGGAAACCAGACTGTAAGGAGTCCTGTTTCCTACGCTGCATTATACTCAAAGTGGACAGATCAGGCTGCATGAATCTGAACTGGTTTTACTCAGCCCTTCTGGTACCAAATGTGTAGGTTTTCCACACCAACAGCCAGTTGTCCCACTGGATGTCCTGAAGTTCAACTCAGCTCTGAAACTACCCGGGTTTAGCCCATATCCCAGGGGTTACGGGATTAGTCCCTCAAGACTGCCCCATTTCAGATGTCCGTCACAAGTACTGCCCAGGGTACCATTTTCTGTTGAGTTTGGCTGCAAAGTGGGGTTCCTCCAACCCCATCCTTTCAGGTTTGATAACTGGCTAGACAAGCTCACAGGAGCCAGGAAAGTATTTACTTCACTGGCTACTATGGTGGCTCAGATACTAAAGAAACTTGCCTGCAATGCAGGAGATGCAGGTTCAATCCCTGGGTCAGGAGGAGCCCCTGGAGAAGGGGATGGCTACCCACCCCAGTATTCTTGCTTGGAGAATTCCATGAACAGAGGAGTTTGGTGGGCTATAATCCACGAGGTTACAGACTCGGACATGACTGAGCAACTAACGATAACATAGAGGATGTAAGTCAGGAGCAGCTACACAGAGGAGATGCAGGGGGCAGGTGAGAGGGAAGGGGGGCAGAGAACCTCCAGGTCTCCTTGGGTGCCTCAACCTCCCAGCACCTCCACATGCCCACCATCCAGAAGCTCTCCCAACCCTGCCATGGTGGGGTTTTTGACTGAGGTTTCGTTTTGGAGGTATGATTAATTAAATCATTGCCCATTGGTGATTGAGCTCCATGTCCAGTCCTCTAATCATGCTGGGTCTTTCTGACCACCCGCTCCTATCCTGAAACTATTGAGGGGCTCCTGGCCACCGCTCTTCTCACTAGCATACAGAAGATCACCCCAGTGATTTCAAAGGTTTTAGGAGCTGTGTGCCAAGAACCGGTACAAAGACCAAAGATTCCTTACTGTATTTCACAGTCAGTCACTCAAGTCCATAGAGCAGTAAAGGTGCCAACCAGAAGGACAAAAGGGCCGTCATCGCAAAGTGCACGTCCTCTGGCTTCGGTGACTCAGAGCAGTCTGCATCTGTGATGTGCGGTCCTGTGCACTTTATCTGGCCTTAGATAAAATGTGCCTTCCGTGGCAGCTCAGACCATGGAGTAAAGTGCACGGCCACCAGGCATTATGCTCACAGCGGGAAAAGGGCAGAGGGAGCTGAGCGTGGAATTGAATCTGGGGCTCCCCCAGCTGTCCTTCACTTCCTGCTCCCGGGGGCAGACTGAAGCCCACACTCACCAGGGCTCACTAGCCAGCTCTCCAGCGGGGTCCATGTAACAGTGTCTTTCCAAAAGGCTCCACCAGGGCCCTTGACAGTCTGACCCAATGGCCACTTCCTTCTTTCAAAACAGGGTGCGGTGGGGCTGGGGGCGGGGGTGGGGGTGAGGAGGTAGTCAGGACTATTAACCAGTAATGGTTCTGATTCTGATTAAGAAAAAAATTTTAGAAACCAAACTATGGGCTTTGATTTTTCCAGCTCACCTGGTTGGTAGTTTTCACTACATAGAAATGCCAATTACTATTTGCATGGATGCTTTAAATATTAGATCAGGAGATTGTGCTAACATCTTCAAACTGTAACGTGAAATAGCACTTGTCACAGGAATTAACTCCTACTTGACTGGAAGGATGACCTGCCTTTGAGGCTTTTTGAGTCCATCATATTATAAAGCATTTTCTCAGGTGCTGGTCTCGCAAGCAAACCAGTAACTTGAGGGGCGACGCCCCTCCTCCATTTCTCTGGGTTACAGTTCCCTAAGTCCCACTACCATCATTATTTTTTTAACATACTTATTGAGCTGTGCGTGTGGCTGCTCCCTCCAGCCCTCATTTAATTTCAAATCAGTTCAGCCAGCGTTGGAGCCATCTCCTGGGTCTGAGGACAAAAAGATTAAAATGGAATAAAGTTCTCCCAACACTTCCAGGGATGAAGCGCTCCCAGCAGCCCGAAGGCTTTGATAAGGGAGTAGATTTTTGTTCCGGATCAGGAGTTTCCGCTCAGATGCGTCAGGAGAGGCAGGCCAGGCGTCGGGGAGCTCGGGACCCAGACCCTAGCAGTGGCTGGGAGACCGCCGGCGCTGGCCGGCCGGCCGGGGGAGCAAGGGTTAAACGGTTTCCGTGAGGCCCGCCCCGGGGCCGCGCTTCCCGCTCCGCCGCGGTTCCTCCCTCCGCCGGTGACGCGCCGGCCTTTGCCCAAATATGTCCCTTTCCCCTCCCTCGCCCGACACCCGGCGCCCGCAGGCGCCCCCGAGCCACGGGGCTGGCACTCGGACGTCGCTCGGCCTCAGTGTCCCGGGAGCACTTTTCCGCAATGCCCTTCCGAAAAGGTAGGCGGGGTCCCCGCGGAGCGCGCCCCGGCCGGGGTGGGAGACCTGAGCGGCCAGGTGCCCGGGGAGGCCCGTAGGGCGCGGGGAGCCGGGCGCCGCGGTGTGCCCGCCGGCCCCGCACTGCCCCTCTCCTTCCGTGCGGCCCCTCCGACCCCGCGTCGCCGCCTCCGGCCACCCGGTGGGCTGATCCCCACGTGCCCGAGCCGGTGCGCAGCGCGCACGGCAAAGGCCGCGCGCAGAGCGTGGGTCGCGGTACTTGGACAAACCCGGATCGCGCCGCGGCAAGTTCTGAGATGCAGGTGGAATCGGGCTCTCCCCGCGGGCTGAAGATTTGGGAGGGGAGTGTTCTATGGCGGCCAGAAGTGGCGAGAGGTTGGGAGCGTGGGGTCTCGGCGGCGCGCTCGGGTTGCGGTCCGAGCCTCCCGGAGAGACGGGCGGGGGAGCACGCAGGTGTGGAAGCAGATCCGAGTGGGAGTCCTGCCTCCGGCCTTTTCTACCTCCCCTCTGACTCTCGGGAAGTCGTTTAGCCTACCGGAGTCTCGGTTTCTTCATCCGCAATACGAGCGCGTCAGCTGGGACGTGTGGGACGAGTGAGAGGCGCGCGGGGCAGCCGGCAGAGGAGCGGCCCGCCTACCAGGCAAGACCTGCCTCCCTGTGCCCGGCAGCCTGCACCGAGCTTCCCACCCGGCCCACCTGCAGGCCCTGCTCCCCTGCAGAAAAGCCCCAGCTACTCCCGTGGCCCATTTTCCTGGCGGGGTGATGGAGGCCTTGCTGTGCCCCGGGCACTCCAGAGGTGGGCCAGGACGCTCCATCCTCAGGTCGGAGCCCAGGATGGATGGAGGAGGCTCGGTTTACTTTCCAAACAGAGCCGTCTGATTGACTCCTGCTTTTTCTATTTCTGTTGGCAAGGGCTCGGGGACCCACTGTCACTCGGACCCAAGGCTTCCCCACCCCTGCCTGGGTACCAGTGACCCATGCCAGTGACGCCCTCTCGAACACCTGGGGACTGGGGACGGGCTGCGTGGCTTCCTCCCTCTGCCTCCACCCACCTTTCTGGCGTCTCTACACTTCTCTCGTCATCCCAGTTCATCGTCAGATTAATGCTAGGGTTGCCCCGATTACCCTACTGGCCTTTGTCCCTTAAACGGAGGTTGCTATGGTGCCACTGTGAGGTCCTGGTTGTGAAGGGACGTGGTCTGCACTCCCGGCCTGTAGGGATGTTGAGAAGGCAGGTGACAGCTCAGTGTGGGGACTGAGGGTTCTGTCAGGTCCTCGGCTGATGATGTGTGGTCCCAAAGTGACCGGCTTCAATGGCTCCATTATTCCGTATGTAACGGGGCTGCCATGTCTTGGACACTCCCCGGAGTCCCCACCTGACCTCGTGTAGCTGCAGTGTGAATGGTCACTTATCTACTGCGTCCATGGGTCTCTGGAGGCAGACTCCTGGGAGGCACAGCCACTGCTCACTCGGAGGGAGCCCGTCTTGCGCAGGAGGAGCAGGTCCCTGGGCGTCTGAGCCGATGTTCATCTGTGGAGGTTTCCCTCTGTGACAGCCTCATTAAGTCACACACAGCAGACCTTGGTCCTCACGCTGCCCACCATGTTTTGACTTTTCTCCGTAGTCTGAAGAGAAGAACATTGCTGCCTGGACAGGCGAACCCTGCCTCTCTGTTCCATGAATACTGATTCCTGAAGGGTCCAGAGTGTGAGAACCGGGCCTTGTGGCTTTTTCGGAAGGTTTGCTGTGAGCCAGGGCGGGGCTTGGGCAGGCTTGCGGTCCAAGCAGAACTTCCCCACTTGACTGGGTTGGGACCTCCTGTTGAGAAATAAACGCAGTGAGTGGAAATTAGGGCGAGACCAGGTACGTGCAGTCCAGTTCGGTGATGAGACAGCATCGGGACCTGCCAGGAGGTGGAGAGGTCAGCCTGTGAGAGGGGCTGCGGCACTCCATCCCTGGAACAATCCCACTGCTAGAGACTTCTATACATATAGATATACACAGAATATATGCACAGTATATATACTGAGACTTCAGTGTACATATATATACTCTTTTATACTTTAAAGGGGGGAGCCCTTTAAAAAGCCCTTTAAAGTATAAAGTATAAAGTTTAAAGGGGTGGCTCAGCTGGTAAAGAGTCTGCCCGCAGTGCCGGAGATCTGAGTTCAATCCCTGGGTCTGGAAGATCCCCTGGAGAAGGAAATGGCAACCCCCTCCAGTATTCTGGCCTGGAAAATTCCATGGATGGAGGAGCCTGGCAGGCTACAGCCCATAGGGTCGCAAAGAGTCGGACATGACTGAGCATCTTCACTCACTCATACTTTAAAGAATTTGAATCTGAATCTATTAAGTATTTTTTTAAAATAACTAAAAAAATGGGAAATGAAAAGACTTTGCTTCTCTCCCTGCAAAACGACGAAAAGCCAGATGGAGGACTCCTTTGTGGCTCACACCCAGAAGGCTAACTGACCGCTGTGTCTCCTAGGCTGTGTTTCTGTGTCTTGCAAGACAGATTCGGGGACCAGCTGGGTCAGGGCCTGGCAGGAAGCACTCAGCCCGCTCACTCCAGGCAAGCTGAGAAGAGCTTAGTGAAGGGCCCATTACAAAGGTCCGGGGTAGGGGAGGGGAAAACCACAGTGGGTATTACAGAAGCCCTAGCAGTCCCACCCCAGGCCGGGGGTAGCTGAAGGTCCAGTGGTCACTGGAGCCGGTGGCTGGATGGGGCCTGCCCCTCTCTGGAGGATGCTGGTGGCTCGTGACCTCGCAGAGACCGCTTGCCGCTCCCTTCCTCTGACCCTAGGGTGTTGGCAGCGGAGGGCCAGGAAGCTCGTGGTGTGCGAGTGGGTCAGCTTGTGGGGACCCGAACCTGCTAGGACCTGGCCTTGCCCTTCATGGCAGTGGGCCTGGGGCGACAAACAGATCGCCACTCAGGCTTTGGTTCTCAGCCTGTGCCTTGCCTCTGGAGGGCCTCAATCGATGGCACTGAATGTAATGAGGACAGGGTTCCGTGACTGCACACCACTTGCTTGCTTGCTCATTCATTTGCTCCTTCACTCATTCATTCTTCAGATCGAGCGTCTGCTGTGCGCCAGGCACGCTGGAGGTTCTCTACCTGTAGTCACACCCCCCGGGCGTGATCCACCTGCTGTGATGACAGCAGCAGGAACCATGTAGCCCAAAAGGGGTGAACGGTGGGGCTGGGGTGGTGGGCAGAAACCTTCGATGACCTTCCCCGCCAGCCGAGGGGATGACATGCCAGCACCATGTTCATGCTATTCACATGTTCACCATGCTCACACCCTCCCTCTCTCCTTGGTGGTTCCAGGGTGCTGGTGGCTGTGTGTGGGGGGAGGGGAACAGAGTGGGACCCTTGGTTGAACTGCTGGAATCTTGAGATGGGCTAGAGTGAGAATGAAACATCCTGATGTGGACCATCAGGGAAAATCGTGAGACCAAAGGGGGCAGCAAAAACTTATGTGGGAACCCAGGAGGAAGGCGGCGAATCGGGTGATTAAATCTGTGAACCTGGCACGTCCCCCTCTGGAGGACTTTGAAACCAGGCTGGATGGTGATTTTCAAGGGGGTGGAGGGGTGCTCCGTTCCGAGTCTGGGGCTTGGACCAAATTCTTGGGACACTTCCAGGTGGAGGAGCTGAAAAAAATATCTTTAGATGGTGGAGTCCTAGGTGTTCCTGCATGTCCCACCTTCAGAAGGGATGGGGAGAGGGATGAGGTTCTCATAATAAATAACCGTGAGAAACCAAACTCACCCTTAGGGAGCACCTTCCAGTCCGGGGGTGAGAGCTCTGCATGTGTGCACTTACCCTCTCAACCACCCCGGGGCTGTTACGTCCACTGCGAGGGTGAAGGAGTGAGGCTCTGTACGCAGCGGTCAGCTCGGGGGCAGAGCAGAGCCGGACGGATGCTTTGCCTTTCCAACTCGGCCTGCGATGATAGGCTAGGTGGGGATGTGGTACTTTGTGCGTCAGGCTGAGACTGCGCAGCCTGAAAAGTCTGCAGTTATGGACCAGCAGCGTTTTCCACGTTAGACAAGAGCAGAGAGAAACTCAGATGCCTGAATCTTCTGAGTCCCTGAGGGAGGCCCGAGGAGGGCATGGGGCTGCACGTGGAGACAAGTCGTGTTCCCGTCTCTCCCGTGGCCCTGAGGTCACACCTGTCAGGGGCAGGACTCAGTGCCCTGGTTCAGTCAGATGATTTGCTGCAGCTGCCCAGGGACCTGCCCTGTCCCCTGCCGGGAGTGGAGGCACAAACCAGTGCCTCCATCACAGGAGAGGAGGCACCTGAGGGGTTCCCACCAGTGAGCTGCTGGCAGTGGGTTTTTGGACCCCAACTCGGGCTCTCTCCTTCCTTTCTCTCCCAGTAGGATTGCAAAGAGCAGACCCCGACTCTACCCTCCAGAAGGCTGGGCTGGTCCCCCGTCCCTCCATCAGCCCCTGCGCTCCGGCGCGGGGCCAGCACCGCCCTCTGCTCTGGTGCAGGCAGGCCGTGTCGTGGGGCGCTCTCCTCCTGTGGGTCCGGGGCAGCTTGCTGAGCAGGAGGCTCCATCTCAGAGACTCTGCCCCAGGGAAGGACCTGCCAGCCAGGCCGACCATCTCATTTCCTTGAGGGCCTCTGTTCCCCACAGGATCTTCTGCTTTGTCCTCCCAGACCTTCGATCCCTGAGCTGTGCCCCTCTAACGCTTTCCTGTTCCCTTAAAGTATGTCCTCTGCTGTGGTCCATGTCCTCAGCATCCAGTGGTGGCCCCCAGGACCCCCATGCTCCCACATCTGGGCTCCCCGCCCGCATCCTCTCCCCTGGGGGAGCCAACCGCCCCCTCCCGGGTTGGGGAGGGGGAGATGTACCATCCTTCCTGGTACATCTGCACACACGTGGATACACACACCAGCTTCTGGTCCTGCCTTAAGGCCCTGCTCAAGTTCAAGTCTTCTCTGCCCTGTTTTCCATCTATTCTGTGCAGATGGGGCTCTTGCAGACACTTACTTGTGCTCAGTTTGCTTGCCCTCGATTTGGGGAGGGTCTGGATCTCATACTTCTGTCCAGCCAGGCGGTTGCAAGTGCTTCATAAATCTTTGTGCCTGGTTAGTTTGTCCAAAACTCCAGTTTTCTCTGCGGTAAGCAGTTGTAGAGCCAAAGTAAGACTGTCAGATTCCCTGATCACTGCAAGATTTACGGTCATCCTCCCACGTGTAATCTAAAATAAAGACATAAATGTAAGCAAGGCGGACACACTTGTGATTCTGACGATGGTCACTATTTTTTGGTGCTTCTGGGTGGGACAGTTAGGTCCTTAACAACAGCACCTGATGCTGCGCGCCTGAGTGTGGTCTGCACCTTCGTGGGTTCAGACCTGTGGGCCCCGTGCAGGTGGATGCTCTTCTCTTCTCTCTGTGGAGTTAAAAATGCCCATTGCTCACATGTGCTCAGGATTTGTGGATCCATGAAGTGTCTGAGCCTCCAGCACGCCCCCCGCCCCCCTCCTCCCCTGCAGGGGACATGAGTCTCTTCTTGAACTTCACAGGGTTTTCCCAGGGCAGGCCTGCCTGAGCCATCACCTGTCTCCCAGCACCCAGCTCCTTTGTGGGTGGCCTTCCTGTTCCTCCTGATCTCCAGTGGGTACTGGGAGGTGCAGACAGCCCTTGGCTGACCATTTGGAAACAAAGGGGGTGGCACCCTGAGATTGCTCCAGCTCCGGCCCAGAGACCGATGCTTCTCCCCAGCTTGGATGCTTGTCACACATGCTTCCTGCTCTGTCTGCCCCTCCAAGCTCCTTAGCTAAGCTGGGCTGTGGGAGGCAGGGGGGGTCCCCCCACTGGACTGTGTCCTCCAGGGACTCTGTCCTGGGCACCCTGGACAGCCTCTCCCAGCAGCTCCAGGGTCTGGGCTGACGTCTCAGGAGAGTGGCAACTGAAGGTGTCCTGAGTGCCAGGGAGAAGCGGACTCTCATCCCACTGGCCTGAGACGGCCCGTCTGGATACTGGCTGCTTCTGTGTCCAGGGACTGAGCCGGGGGGCGCAGCCGGGGTGGGGGGCATGTTGAAGCCCTGGGCAGGGGCTAGGCAGGCGGTGTGTGAGCAACGGGAGGGTGTGGGGCTGTCCGACCCTGGCTGCCCCTGCTGGGACAGGCAGGGGTGCTGATGCTTTTGAGGGAACAAATGTGTTCTTTCCGAGGACCGACTGCTTTGGTGTTTTGACTGTGGGCTTGACCTGCTGAACCTCTAGTGGGGTTCAGGGAAGCCTCCCCCTGAGGCTGCTTGGGCTCATCCGGAGGCCTGGGGACCTGGGCCGGTCCAGTCAGAGGGAGAGCAGGGTTCCATCAGCCCGTGGGGGTGGACAGGAGCTTAGCGAGATACAGGAAGAGAGAGGGAGAAAGACCGGAGCGGACGCTAGGGAAGGCCTGGCCCCTGGCGGCCCCAGGGCGGCGGGGCGGCAGGTGCCGGCCGGGGACGGGGCTCCAGGGCACCATCTGTCTTATTTCTGGCCGCACACTTCGGCTATGCTTAGTCGCTCAGTCACATCTGACTCTTTGCAACCCCATGGACTGTAGCCCGCCAGGTTCCTCTGTCCGTGGGGATTCTCCAGGCAAGAACACTGGAGTGGGCTGTCTTGCCCTCCTCCAGGAGATCTTCCCAATCCAGGGATCGAACCCAGGTCTTCCACATTGCAGGAGGATTTTTTACTGTCTGAGCCACCACGGAAGCCCACACTTGGGTTAACTGGGGTTTTTATTTAAAAAGTCTAATGTGCCAGAAATTTTGATTTAATGGTACTTGGTTGATGCCTGGACAGAAAGATTCATGAGACAGTCTCATCCTTAGCATACAGGTACATGGTGACATTTCCAGTCAGTTCCATTTCATTAACAAGGAGGCTGGTCAAGCTTCAGCAAACCCACTTCAAGGCCATGAACAAGGAGAACCCAGCACTCCTGAGAACGCTCTTGTTGCACCTCAGGGACCAGGAAGCCCTCAGGGCGCTTCCAGACTTCTTGACGCTTGGGCTCTGGATGTGACTGAGGGTCTCTGGCAGGTCTGGGGGTGCAAGGGACCTTCCCAAACTCAGTGGGGTGGGGGGCTCTGTGAATCTGCATCAAAGGAGGGAGGCCCCCACCACGCAGCCATCCATCTGCAAGGGCCACCTTTTTCTGGGGAAACATCAGAAAACGGATGTTTGGGGAACACAAGGAAAGAGTTTTAGCTGAGGAACTTGGGAGAAAAGGCAGGAGACGCACTGGGAGGCCAGATGGGCTGCCTTGGACGACCCCGACCCTGTGATGTTACTTCAGTCGCCTCCAGAAGTCCTTCCATTGCGCGGCACGTGTCTGTCCTTCGCCTCGTGGAGCAGGATCGGGTGAAGTGCCAAGGGTGCAGCAGGGATCTGGTCAGATGCCTGCCCTCGTGGGCTTCCATTCTGACGGGGAGACAGACGGTAACAGGCGAGTCAGTGAGCACCGCGTCTGTCCACGGGGTTTCCGCGCTGGGTAGGAAAATAACACAGGAGAGACCAGGGAAGGCGGGGTTGGGGGGTGCTGCTGTTTGCAATAGGATGGTCACTGAGGGGACATTTGAGCAGGGACCGAAGGCGAGTGGGGAGTGAACCATGTGGTTTCTTAGGAGAGTGTCTGGCAGGGGGGTGTGTAGACGCAAAGGCCCCGCGGCTGCAGTGGGCTGAGTTTGGAGGTGGGAGGGGCTGGTGTGGGCTGGGTGTGGGTCACGGTTCAGAAGGGGTGGGTGGGTGGGTGGTGTGGGTCCTCAAGGCCGTTGTAAGGCCTTGGCCTCCTTCCTGCAGTGGGATGGGAGGGCCCGGGAGGGACTTGGTGGAGGGCAGGCACAAATCAACTATATTATAAAATCTTCAGGCTGGCACGTGGGGGCCCTCCTGGGACCAGACTGCAGGCGATGTATTCAGGCGGTAGAGACGGCAGGTCTGTGGATGGATCGGATGTGGAGGGAGAGAGAGTTGGGGCGACTTCCACGACTGCCCCCAGCTGACCTGTGGACATGCTGGGCACGTTACTGTTAAGAGTCGCGTGGTCAGCAGAGGGGGCCAGTCACAGTGGGGCTGCGGGGCTCGGTGACTGCTGAGTAACCGTGAGAAGATTCGGGATTGGGACTTGGCAAGCGGACATCTGCAGAGATCCGTTTTGCTCTGGGCTGATCTCCAGACAGACGCTTTTTGTAAGAAGAAACTGGCTTTCAAGTCAAATCAGCGTTGACCGTTCTTTTTTTTAAAAAAATATTTATTTGGCTGCATCGGATTTTAGTTGCGTCATGCGGGATCTTTCATTGCAGCACACGGACTCTTTAGTTGCAGCACGCAGGCTTAGTTGCCCTGCGGCATTTGCAATCTTCAGTACCCGCTGCTGCTGTTCCGTCACACAGTCGTGTCTGACTCTGCGACCCCGTGGACTGCAGCACGCCGAGCTTCCATCTCCTTCACTGTCTCCTGGAGCTTGCTCAAACTCATGTCCATTGAGTTGGTGATGCCATCCAACCATCTCATCCTCTGTCATCCCCTTCTCCTCCTGCCTACAGTCTTTCCCAGCATCAGGGTCTTTTCTAATGAGTCTCTTTGCATCAGGTGGCCAAAGTACTGGAGCTTCAGCTTCAGCATCAGTCCTTCCAATGAATATTCGGGTTGATTTCATTTAGGATTGACTGGTTTGATCTCCTCACTGTCCAAGGGATTCTCAAAAGTCTTCTCCAGACAGTCTTCTAGTTCCCCGACCAGGAGTCGAGTCTGTGTCCCTGAGATCTCCCCATTTTAGCATCGACAGTCCCCAGAGCCAGCTGCCTCCTCATCCCGAGCAAACTGGGATGGCGGATACCTGACCCACCTTCAGCCAACCCTCGTGCCTTGGCTCGATGACCCCTGGATGGCCTCTTGTTGGAGAAGTAGGTTTGAAAACATCATATTGGAGCAACAAATAGAATCCAAGTTATTTTTATGGCCCTGGGTTACAGGCTGGAAAGTATGAAGATAAGTTTCAAAGCAATTCTGTCAGCAGACAGAGTAGAAAATCAGAACAAGAATGTTATCAGCAACTTGCAGTAATAACAGCAAAGGAATCTGAATCTGCAAATTGCCTGGCTTCTGCACGAAAAGCCTAAAACTCAAATGTCATCCCTTTTTCACAAAAATGAGTCAGTCAGCATCCACTTTACCATGAGTCATGTTTGCTGTCATGATATCATTTCCCAGACGTAAAAATGGGGAACAAAACACGGAACCCACTTCAAGCTGAAATCATGTTTGGTGCAAATCCCAGATGATATAAAAGCTTTTTTGTATAAAGTCATTTGAATGCAGGAAAAGGTCACGTGATCACAGACTGCTTTAGAGGAAATTGGTTTCTTCATGTTATAAAACTTCTACAGGCTTCATTTGTGGATGCCTCCCAATACATAATACAGGGCATGACGGTAAACCGGTCATCCGCGCTCCAGGAGCACCAGCTGTGCCCAGCAAGGGGGGCGGCCTGTGTGTGTCTGTGGCCGTGTTCCTTTCTCTGGCTCCTGTTAGAAATAACCAAAGGCCTGGGAAAACCTTTTAGAAATCAGCCAGTGTGTAATGGGATGAAGGAGAAAAAGAAATCCCGCCTCTTCACTGCTCAGGAAAGTGCAGGTGGAGAGCGCGGTGGAAGGCACCGTTTGACCCTTCTTTGCTGACAGACAGGAAGGCTGGCATTATGGAGTGTTGGGTAGAATGTGAACCAGAAGGGTGGTCTGACATATTGCTGGACGGTGAGTGAACTGACGCGAGTGCCTGGGAAAGAGTCTGGAGCTGCCTTATAAAGTGGACACCCACACAGCCTGTCACCAGGCATCATTCTTTGTCACCAGGTGTCACTCGGGTGTGTCACTGAGGGAGACTCCTGGGCAGCTGGTGTCCCCTAAGACTCTGTTAGGAATCCCTTTAGACACCCCGAAAGCACATGAACAGAAGCCTGAGTTCATTCTTGGTATAGCCCCATTATGGAGTATTCTGTGGCCATCTGAATGAGCTACACTCTGAAGACAGCTACACTCAGTATTGTCCATGACTATTAAAAAAAAAACGCAAAACATTGGATACAGATGCTTTTTAAAAAATAAAAACTACAAAATCTAAGCAATATGCTTTTTTAAAACCTTGTTCCCTATTTATAGCTTTTTAAAAAAAATAATTAATTTGGCTGCACTGGATCTTAGTCGCGGCACGTGGAATCCTCGTTTTAGCATGGGGATCTAGTTCCCTGCCCAGGGATGGAACCCGGGCCCCCTGAGTTGGGAGTTCGGAGTCTTAGCCACTGGACCACCAGGGAAGTCCTAGAATTGCTTGGTTTTAAATGGGTGAATTATGTCTCAAGAAAGCCGTTCCAAAAACCAAACAAAAAGAATTCATCGTCTTCATGGCAGCTGCTTTCTCAGCTTTCAAGAAGCAAGGTTTTGTCTCGACTTTCTGGATGAGCAGAAAGAGAGAACGATTTCACAGACCCTGCCAAGGTGACGGATGACCAGGAGGAACAGCTGAGGCTGGTTCTGGGTTCCAGTCTCTGTCTGGACTTCTGCCCGCCCACCACGGCTTTCTGCTTGTTGCGAGGGCGCCGGGTTCCGGGCAGGGGTGACGTGGACCTTGGCCTGAGGGTGCCCCAGGCGACCTCAGGGGGCATGGGAGAGCATACTGGGTGGGCAGGAGGGACTTGATTCCAGTCCTGTGATGTCTCTGCCTGTTGGGGGGCCTCTGATGGTCCCTTCATCTCTTGAGACTTTTGTTCTCTTCTATAAAAGGAGGAATTGGCTGGGTCATCTCTTCCAGCAAGTGCACTGTGAGATTCTAATGATCCTCTTTCATCTCTCATGCTGTTAGGGTTGGTTTCTTCAATATGCATTTGAGTTTTAGTCCCCAAAGGCCTACAGTAATGATTCCTACCTTTAACTGGTGATACATGTGGTATATTTAGCTATCTTGATGGGTATGCTGTAGGTCTTTCAGTTTTCATTAATCCCTCTTCTTCATCCCCTCTACAAAGTGTGCGTCACACTAAGAGCTGGTATATAGGCGACTTGAACAAGTCACAACAGGACAGTCTCTCCTGCTCTGAAGTGTCACCTGGTCCTAATCTGGGGATCCACATACCTGACGTCTTTGGTGATTACAAAAAAGTGGTTTACACCAAGACCTAAGTGAGTCTTTTCTGTTATTGGCTTATGTTTTATGTGTTTTTAAGCTGAGGTATAACAAATATAGGGCAAGTGTTCAAATCTTGATCAGTCTCTACACGTCTATAGGTGTTGAATTCACTAAGACATTAGAAGCAATCCTTTACTTTGCAAGATCTAGCCCTTTCTCCCTCTCCAGAGGTAATCGTGGTTCCTATGCCATAGTGTGTGTTCACTCCATTTCCCCAGCTGGACCATAAGCTCCTGGGCAGTGTCCCCTTGTCCAGCCTTGGGCCCGATGTGATTGATAACCACATACGGAATTAACTAAAGAATTAGTAGGAACATTAATACTTCAGGCCTCAAAGGATATCACTCTCTAACTTGAGGGTCTTTCTTTCTTCTTGATTAACTTACTAATGGAATCTTCTCCCAGCACCTGACAGTGATCGCACGGAAGGTCCACGCAGGGGAGCCTGCCCTTCAGGGAAGGAGCACAAGGCTGCAGAGCCAGCGCTGTGTCCAGAGGCTCTGGGCTTTGTAGCCCCCTGGCTCGGGAGCCCGCAGCCCCTCAGCCTCCGTGTGTTGTTGACCCTGTAACACCGCTCTGATGACTTCTCTGAGGGGCGTTTCCACAGGTTTTATTCTGCGTTGTACCTCTCCTCCGTTGTTCTGCCTGGTTAACAAGTCAAATGCCTCTTTTTCAGAAGGGGACTAGTCTGGGTTAGACACTGTCCTCTTCGAGTTACTTAGATTGAAGTCCTAAGTTACTCCAGCCGGGACACCTGGTGTCCCATTCACACAGGGCGTCTGGGGGGACGGGCAGAATGAATCAGAACCCCTGAGAGGAGGGCCCTGGAACACGAGATAACAGAGTTCAGGCTGTCCTGGGTCTCCTCCCGAAGGCTTGAGAACCATAGTAGCAAGTGTGTGATGAATGAATGGCGCAGGCCTGGCCGACCTCCTGTAATGAAGGAGACATGAAATGTTTAAATGACAGCAGAAATGTGTCCCAGCACAACTGGCCAAAGTGGGGACCTTGGTTTCAGGAGACCTTTTCAGTGACCCCGTGTGCTTCTTAATTATCAATGTCCACGTCGCTCTTTTGATCTGCACCCACCCTCCTCAGAGTCCGTTATAAAGAGGCCCCCTCCGAGCATGTGAGCCTCCCTGGGGGGACACTGCCCTGCTGAGAAGGCGGCCTGGGAGTAGATGGAAACCTTTCTGCAGCGAACGTTGGACAAGACACCTGGGAGTCGTTTGCCCCAGACATGTCCCTTTCACTGCCTATGTATTTTATTTGTGTGTCTACACGAACAAGATGTTTGATTTACGTTCGATGACTCAGAAAATAGTTCTCAGGTCCACAAGCTTTCATTGCATGTGTCAGCAATGAGTGATACTCCTTGCCTGGAGGAAGTTTTCCATTTCTATCTGTATCACTTTCTACTTTAAAAAATGTTAAGCATTTAGCAAAGTTGCAGGCACAGCACAGGGGATGACCCGCATTGCCTGGATTCCCCAGCGGTTGTTGCATTTTACTGTGTTATTGTCTCAGGGTGTTTCGTTGTTGCTGAAACACTTGAGACTTCATTGCAGACATCCTGACACTTCATCCCTAGATACTTTAGCGTGTTCCTCCCAAAATCAAAAAGAATGTTCTCTTAAATTATCCATATGAATTCGAGGATTTTTAAAATGATGATCACATGTGTTAGAATCCAATCCTGACCTGATGGATTTTAATGCTCAAAACGTCCCAGATTTAACAGACACCCTTTCAAGTCGGCTGCCATGTCTTTTCGACACATTCCCTTTGCCTTTTGAGCTCTTCCTTGTTTTTCTGGCACCCCAGGTGCTTTATTGCTATATCCTCTGTCAGCCTTGGGATCAGCGGCTGCTCCAAAGAGCCCTGGTTTCTTTCACTGGAGGATGGTGGTTAGAAGTCAGACCTGGGCTCTGGTTTGATTTTTGCTCATGGGCTACCATTGTTTCTGGGGACTTTTCAGTGGATAGAGCTAGGAAACATGCTTTTAAAAAATATAAATTCATACTGCTCTCATTCTGGTCCAATACCAGATATCTCTTCCTCTCCTTCCTCCCAATTTTGCATATTTACCTTTTATATTTTCCCAAGGAATCTTTTTTTTTTTTTTTTTAAATCTCGGGGTTTCCCTGGCAGTCCAGTGATTAAGACTCCACACTTCCACTGCAGGGGGCATGGGTTCGATCCCGTCAGGAAACTTAAGATCCCAGAAGCTGCACAGTGAGCCATTTTTTTTTTTTTTTTTTTAATCTTCACTCTCCTTTACTCCTGGTGTTATTGATTTGGTACCCAAAATTCCTTGTGCTGAATAATTGATTCCCCATGAGCGATGGAAGTGAGTGGATCATAAATTCAGTGCACAGGTGGGGGCTGACCGTCCTATCTTCTGGGGCCTTAAAAAATATCTGCAGACAGGAGGTCTGAAGGAGACCACAAGCAGGAATACTTTGGTCCTTTCTGTATCTGCCAGTCATTTCACAATGCATGTGTTTTCCTTTAATAGAATTTTTACGGTAAAGTTCAGAGGACGGGGCATGGCACCCCCGCACCTGCTAGCTGAGTGCTCCCAACTCCTCTGGGCAACAGGCCTGCTCCTCACCCATGGCCACGGGAGCAGATAAGCAACACGCAGCTCGGACCACCAGGCATTTAAAGAAGGAAAGAGGAAATGAAAGAAAAATGTTCGATGAAGATTGCCTCTCCCTCATAAAAAGATCAATAGAAGGGAAAAAATGTTTTTATGGTGAACAGACATATGCCCACAAAGATATGAGACTCAAAAAGCTGCCAGGCAGTTGAACTAAGGACAGGGATGAGTGCCTGGGGGCTTCATAATGAAGGAACAGTGTGGTCCACAACCCCCGCCACGCCCTGCAGACAGGTGTCTCCTGTGAAGCAGCACTGTCTCCCAGAAACAGGACCCCATCTAATGTGAATTTTTCTTATAAAAAGGGTAACTTCTCCTGTGCCTGCGGTCTCTCTAAAATAACCAGCTCAAAATAATCCTTACGCCAGGAGGCATATTTTAGGGTGTCAGGCTCTGCCGCCCTCGATACACCTCCTGGAGCCAGGCTGCGGGCATCGAGGTGGCCCAGAAGCTGGGGGAGAAAGAGGGGCAGGCAGAAGGCAGGTGTCCGCGGGGCCTCCGCCGTGGGAGGCCAGGCAGGAGCCTGCAGGTGGAGCCCTGCCCCAGCGGCTGCCGCCTCGCCCTCCCAGGGCTGATGCTGGGCGCGCAGGTCAGCTGAGCCCGGCTGCCCAGGGAGAGGTCACCCGGGGACACTAGGCGGTGGCGGGAGGGGCAGGAACGGGCGGGGCGGGGCCCGGTGGGCGGGGCGGGGCCCAGTGAGCGGGGCGGGCCGGGCGCGCGGGTGGGCGCGCGGATTGGCTGCCTGCGCAGCGCACGGGCCGATCAGCGCGCGCTCAGCCCCGCCCCGGTACGCCGCACGCCGCGTTCACGTGGCGCCGCCCCAGCCGGCTCAGCGGCAGGTCCTGCACGTGGGCGCGGCGTGGCGTGCACCCCGAGGTACCTGCCGGCGCCGCGTTAGGGTTCCGCGCCTCCCCTCCCTGCGGCCTGGTTTCATTTTCCGGCCTACGGTTCTTTCCGAGAAGGTCCGGGAGTGGCCGTATTTTGTTTAAAGCGCCAGAGGAACTAGGGCGGCAGGTGGTTTGCCTTCCGGGCGGGGCCGGGCGGGCGCGCCGCAGAAGAGGAAGGGGATCCGGGAGGCATTTAAAAAGAGCCCGGACGGGAAGATTGCGTAAGCCCGTGCAGTGTTTTTATCTTCGGGAAGTAAACAGTGCAAGTGGTCGCGTTTCGTTTTCCTGCCCGGCAGAAAGATGTACCAAAAGATGTACCAAACTGATCCTGGACGCGGTGTTCCGTGTGTCACGGTGTAAACAGCTTTCACAGCCTCCCCTGGAGGACGCCTCCAGAGGGTGGGCGGCCACCTTCTGCGTGCGAGCTTTCCCAGCCCCCAATGGGTTGAGGCTTAGGTGTCTCAAGCTTCGACCCCTAGCTGAACAACTCTTTCCCCAGCCGCTCACCCTCACTCAGAGTCTAGAATGAGTCGGGTCCGTGGAGCTCTGGAGTTAACTTTCGAGAGTGACTCAGCTAGTGGAGGGTCAGGAAACCAAGTCATGTGAGGAGTGGTTGAAGAATTGGGGTGATTAACCCAGACAGGTCCCTAGGGCACACAAACCCAGCTACAAATATGTGAAGGACTCTTGGATTGCTCTGGTACCGTGCTGCCTGAGGGGACAGAACAGGGATGTTTATGGCAGGCAGGTGAATTTCAGGTCAATTACAGAGAAGGGGCAGCAAAGAACCTTGCTGGAGTTTTATCCAGGAACCTGGTACAGATAGGTGCTTACTTGTTTCAGTAGGAAAAGGGGGGAGCTTAGATTCAAACTCTGATCTGCCAAATTCCAGAGCCTTTTCATTTTTCATGATGCATCTGTTTTAATGTAGTGGGTTACTTTGGGGGTAATGACAGTGCCAAAGGGTTTCTGCAGTGATGGAGTGCATTGGACTGGAAGGTTCAGCCAGCCCTGTTTAGCTGTGTCACTGATTTCTGTATCTGATGGAGAAGGAACTTGTCTTGGGCCAGACAAGGAGACTAGGGCTACCTGTGAAGGAGGAGGTCTCCCCATTTCACCAGCAAGTCAGATTTTCCACCAGGGCACATGTCTGCTCTGTTGGCCCTGCAAGCGCTCTCACCTGTTTGGAACAGTCCTGACTTTGAGTTTAACAAATGTGATCACAGGGCCCAGTTGTCATCAGTCTTTGCTACAACCTCCCAGCCCATTTTTTGCATCTGACACTCTGCCCCTTGTGCACTCCATCTGTCTAGACTCAGGTAAACATGGGACTAACACAGTAAGAGCTGAGGTCTGGGGTAGCAAGTAACTTTGACCTGAGTATGTCAGTCCTACAGGCAGCATGAGACGCAGTGCCATGAAAAGTCAGGAGGGGAGGGCCCAGGCTGGTTGGATTTCAGTCTGTGGCCCCTAGTGCCTCAAGAGTTCACACTTTTAAACCTTTAGGGAAGATGCATAGAGGAAGTGGCTTTCTTTGAGGTCTTGGATTCACCTTATGAGTTAATATCTTCAAGCTTTCTGAAAAGATGAGCACTTTAGGAGTCATTTTTTTTGTCCCCACTACATGTAGTGTTCAGTATTTCCCATGTTAGCACCCCTGGGAGGAAGGTAGGGGTATGAAATGCATGTAACATAGGAGGCAGAATCCGGTTTTTCTTGGATCTCTAGTGAACCTAGTTACAATTTCTTATAAAAATAACCCAGGGAGAAAATACCAGGCTGAACCCTCTTCCCCTAGAGGAATTTGCCTGTGGCTGCATCCACCCAGCACACAGTTTTTAGACCTCCAGACGGCCGTTGCTGAATGTCTGCTCTTCTTCCTTTCAGTAAGTTTCTTGATTATTCATCCTTAATCTCCTGGGTCCTCCTGTCTCCAGGGTACCAAGACATTGGCCATCTCCCAGGCAGCCCAGCCCAGCCCTGAGCAGCACCACAGAGAGTGAAATGTGTCTGCCTGCGTCCTTCTGGCCTCTTTCTCCCTATCTCTGAAGTCCTCTCCTGCATTCTCCTGTTCCTCACAACCTTCATGGCCATCATCTGAATTTACTTTATCTACTCTTTATTTCTGTCTACTCTGGTTGCTGTGCATGGGCTTTCTCTAGTTGCGGCAAGCGAGGGGCTGCTCTCCAGTTGCCATGCTCGGCCTTCTTGTTGCAGTGGCTTCTCCTGTTTCTGCTCTCACCCTCTAGAGCACCGGCTCAGCAGTGGTGGTGCACAGGCTTCGTTGCCCCACGGTATGTGGAATCTTCATGGACCGGGGAGCAAACCTGTGTCCCCTGCATCAGTAGGTGAACTCTCAACCACTGGACCACCAGGGAAGTCCCCATGGACATCGTCCTAAAGGGATAGTGTTGCAAAGAAGCCAATTCTAACTCCATGATGGAACTGTTTCTTTGATTTGCTTTTCGTTGCTTTTGTTGTTATAATCATACGAAATGGCCTGCTTCAGAGTATCCTTCCCCTCTGCCTGACGGTTAAAGTGCCTTTGTTCAGAACCCTGTCCACCTGTGGCTGGCAGGAAGGAAGAAGTTAATACATCTCCTGCCTGAGGCTTCCCATTCTAGGAGATATTTGCAAGATTAATGGCCTTATTTTGCTTCCTCACCTCCCGGGATCTCTGGTCTATAAAAGAACCTGGAATATAGACCACCCCCCCAGCCCCCCAGTCATCAGATAGTTATTTTGAGGCACTAGCTTGCCATCTTCTTGGTCAGCTGGCTACCCATGCAAGTGTCTTCCTTGCCTCAACTCCTCATCTCTTGGATTCATTGGCCCATCATTCAGCGAGCAGAGAGCTAAGACTTGGTAACGATAGTAGCTTGGTTTGCATTTTTACTGATGAACATCTTAGGGTTAGGGTGGGGGCAAAGGTTAAATCACATCCTTCTTTTCCCAGCTTGTCCCCTTCTTACCCCAGCCTTCTCACCCTGAAGGACTACTGGGGTGGGGCCCAGATCTCTCGACTGTGAGGTCCCCACTTCTGCTTCTGCTTACTGAGCCTAGGTTCTGCTCCCCAGCCAACTGTCTTTCACTGTTCACTTATAATTCATTTATTTATTTTTTTTTAGCTTTTATAATTGGGATTTATTTTATTATTTTTTTTTTAATTTTTTTATTAGTTGGAGGCTAATTACTTCACAACATTTCAGTGGGTTTTGTCATACATTGATATGAATCAGCCATAGATTTACACTTATTGCCCCATCCCGATCCCCCCTCCCACCTCCCTCTCCACCCGATTCCTCTGGGTCTTCCCAGTGCACCAGGCCCGAGCACTTGTCTCATGCATCCCACCTGGGCTGGTGATCTGTTTCACCATAGATAGTATACATGCTGTTCTTTTGAAACATCCCACCCTCACCTTCTCCCACAGAGTTCAAAAGTCTGTTCTGTATTTCTGTGTCTCTTTTTCTGTTTTGCATATAGGGTTATCGTTACCATCTTTCTAAATTCCATATATATGTGTTAGTATGCTGTAATGTTCTTTATCTTTCTGGCTTACTTCACTCTGTATAAGGGGCTCCAGTTTCATCCATCTCATTAGGACTGGTTCAAATGAATTCTTTTTGATGGCTGAGTAATATTCCATGGTGTATATGTACCACAGCTTCCTTATCCATTCATCTGCTGATGGGCATCTAGGTTGCTTCCATGTCCTGGCTATTATAAACAGTGCTGCGATGAACATTGGGGTGCACGTGTCTCTTTCAGATCTGGTTTCCTCAGTGTGTATGCCCAGAAGTGGGATTGCTGGGTCATATGGCAGTTCTATTTCCAGTTTTTTAAGAAATCTCCACACTGTTCTCCATAGTGGCTGTACTAGTTTGCATTCCCACCAACAGGGTAAGAGGGTTCCCTTTTCTCCACACCCTCTCCAGCATTTATTGCTTGTAGACTTTTGGATAGCAGCCATCCTGACTGGCGTGTAATGGTACCTCATTGTGGTTTTGATTTGCATTTCTCCAATAATGAGTGATGTTGAGCATCTTTTCATGTGTTTGTTAGCCATCTGTATGTCTTCTTTGGAGAAATGTCTGTTTAGTTCTTTGGCCCATTTTTTGATTGGGTCATTTATTTTTCTGGAATTGAGCTTCAGGAGTTGCTTGTATATTTTTGAGATTAATCCTTTGTCTGTTGCTTCGTTTGCTATTATTTTCTCCCAGTCTGAGGGCTGTCTTTTCACCTTGCTTATAGTTTCCTTTGTAGTGCAAAAGCTTTTAAGTTTCATTAGGTCCCATTTGTTTATTTTTGCTTTTATTTCCAATATTCTGGGAGGTGGGTCATAGAGGATCTTGCTGTGATTTATGTCGGAGAGTGTTTTGCCTATGTTCTCCTCTAGGAGTTTTATAGTTTGATTTTGATCTTGAACCTTTGTGTCTGTTCCTTAGGCTGCCGGGAGGGTGGGGGTGTGTGTGTGTGTGTGTGTGTGTGTGTGTGCGCGCGCGCGCACGCATGCATGCGCGCATGTGTAAGTGAACTTACCTTTGCTGATTGGTGGGTGTGGGGGAGGAACTGGGAGAAAGAGGTAGTTTTCTGAGGTCTGGAGAGAGGCTCAAAGTCTAAAGAACGCTTAAAAATCTGTCTAAAAAGTGTGTGCATGTTCAGTCGTGTCTGACTCTTTGTGATCCCCCTGGACTGTAACCCACCAGGCTCTTCTGTCCATGGAATTTTTCAGACAAGCCATTTCCTACTCCAGGGGATCTTCCCCACCCAGGGATCTAACCTGTGTCTCCTGCATTGGCAGGCGGATTCTTCGCCACTGCGCCACCTGGGAAGCACCTCTAAAAGGTGTGGCATCCTTAAATGTGTATGTCCTGGGGTGAAATTCCAATTCCTGGGCTCTGCTACAAGATTTGCCATGATAGTCAGAGACCCCAGGGAGGACTGGCCCCTCCCTGCCTCTCACATTTATGTTTTTATAAAGTTTCAATTTCAGTTTTGTATGTGCATTTCCTTGGTGGAGAAGGAAATGGCAACCCACTCCAGTGTTCTTGCCTGGAGAATCCCATGGACAGAGGAGCCTTGTGGGCTACAGTCCACAGGGTCGCAAAAGAGTGGGATAGGACTGAGCGACTTCACTTTCATTTTTAACTTTCCTTGAACCTCCGCCAGCATCTCTCAGGTTTGCACTGGGAAGACTGGTGTTCTTACTGGTTGTGTGTCTGGCTTGCTCTTTGGAATGACTTGACTTTTCCTCTTCCCTGTTTGTAGAAACCTTAAATTAGTAACATTTTGGGAGTCTTTTATTTTTTCCTTTGCATCCAATCTCCTGGACTTCTGCCTGTGGTTATTTGAAGTGGCGGCATTGGGGGATGTGCCTCGGAGGCCCACCCACCGGCTCTCTAATGAGGAGACTGTAGTTTGCTTTCAGTGGGAGAACCAAGTTTACCATTTACTGGAGCTCCAGAAAGAGCCATAGGTCCGTATCCCAAGATAGGAGGCAGTGAGCCTAGAAGCAGTTTAAAAAACTCTGTACTTTGATCCTCATCTAATCCGGAGAGACTGCTTAGATTGTTTGGTGATCTAGAAATCAGAAAGAGGACGGATGGCTTTCACATCAAAAGAGATCCATTCTCCAAGCTCACTCCCACCCTCCTCTGCACCGCGTGTGCATTTTCCTTCCTGTCCCTGCAACACATGAAGTACAGGAGGACATAATGTTTGAAAGGGACTAGAAACTTTCAGCCACAGAAATTCCTGGGGCGGTGGATGGTGCAGAAGGGGAGATGAAGAAGAAGAGTGGAGGTGGGTAATGTACGAAGGTGATGGTCAAGCAGGAGCAGAGTGTACTGGGGGGTGAGGGGAGTGAGGAGCCGGAGGAGATGACCTATGTATGCCAGGACCCTGAGCTTCCTTCCCTTAATCTCGCTGTTGGGAAAGGCAGGGCACACTATGTCCCTCCTCAGCCCCCAAAGCATGACTTCAAGTGCCAGAAGAAAATACCACAACTTCTCTTTCTACTAACTGTGAACTCATCCTTCTTCATTTCTAATTTTCAAGCAGGTTTTATAATGTACATAATATTATCAGCAGAGTGGTGTGTGTATATAATTTACAACTAAAGACATACCTACTTGGGAAGTGGTGGTTTGACATCAGAAAAGTTGGGAGTCACTGCTCAGAAATGATGACGCAGCAGGGAGAGACTAGTACTCCGTAAACTTGAATGCTGGTGACTCATTGGAGACTTTGTTGCTGAAATGCAAATTTGTGTTCAGGACGTCAGTGCCAGAGCCCCAAATTCTGCAATTGGAGGGCTGATTCAGAAGGAGTGAAATAGTGGTCCCTCTGCCTGCCTTTTTGTTTTTTTTTTTTGCAGTAGTGTTCCAGTTGGTGTTTTAGTCATTGAGGGAAAGTCAGTGGGGGATCGGAACAAGATGCTGTGGCGCCTCCTCCCTGGAATGTCCCTGCCTGACCCCTAACACTGCAGGGAAGTCCCCGTGTGGTCGGTGTCATAGAGGTCCTGGGATCCGTTTCCATCAGGGATGCGTCAGTGTCCTGGGTCATATGACACTGTGACGCTGCTTTGCTTCTTGGTCCAGATGGCCCTGACCGTCTGCGGTATGCAAGACGGGGGAGGGGGAGAGGAGGGGGAGAGAGGGAGAAGGTGAGCGGACGGGTGTACCTGTGAGTGCCGGTGCCCCTCCTTGTTCCATGTGGTTCCAGCGTTTTCCTTCCCTTGCTGGCTTCATCTGGGCACTCTGCGATGCAGGTGATGTGGTTGGTACCTTCTACTTCTAACGCTTAGCTCACATTTGCAAAGCACATTTCAATACTGTTGCTTAAAAATGATGGCTCCCCAGGCCCAGAATTATTATTATTTTAATTAGAGTATAAGGCTTCCCTGGTGGCTCAGTGGTAAAGAATCTGCCTGCTAACGCAGGAGATTCCCTGGTCCACGGAGATCCCACGTGCCACGGAGCAGCTTAACTCCATGTGCTCAACTACTGAGCCCGCGCTCTAGAGCCCGGGGCCCCAACTGCTGAGCCCACTTGCCGCAGCTCCAAGCCCGGGCTCCACAACCAGAGGAGCCACCGCAGCGAGAAGTCCGCGCATCGCAACTACAGCGTAGCACTCGCTGGCCAGGACTAGAGAAAAGCTCTCTCGGCAGCAAAGACCCAGCATAGCGTAAATAAATAAATAATACAATTATTAAAAAAAAAAAAAACTGGAGTATAACTGCTTTACAATGTTGGGTTAGTTTCTGGTGTGTAACACAGTGAATCAGCCATTCCAGTACATATACCCCCTCCCTCGGGGGCCTCCCTCCCACCCCTCTAGGTCATGGCAGAGCTCTGAACTGAGCTTCCTCAGTTCAGAGCGGGCTCCCCCTAGCTCTTTTATACACGGTAGTGTGCGTGTGGACTTCCCAGGTGGCGCTAGTGGTAAAGAACATGCCTGCCAACGCAGGAGACATAAGAGACGTGGGTTCAATCCCTGGGAAGACCCTTGGAGGAGGAAATACACCTCCCTCCAGTATTCTTGCCCAGAGAATCCCATGCAAAGAGGAGCCTGGCAGGCTACAGTTCATAGGGTCGCAAAGAGGGTAGGACAGGACTCAGCGACTAAGCAGAACACACACAGCACAGTGTATTAGGGATGTCAGTCCCAACCTCCCCATTCATGCCGCTCTCCCCCTCCCACTCTGCGTCCGCATGGCCGGCCCCTACAGCTGCGTCTCTATTCCAGCCCTACAAATAGGTTCATCTGTACCATTTTTCTAGATTCCCCACATGTGTGTTAATATACCTTATTTTTTTTTTTTTCCCTCTTTCTGACTTACTTCACTCTGTACAAAAAACTCTAGGTCAATCCACATCTCTACAAATGACCCGTCTCATTCCTTTTTATGGTTGAGTAATATTCCACTGTATATACGCACCACATCTTGATCCATTCCTCTGTCACTGGCGGAATTCTTTTTATCGCTTTGCAAGTGAAGAAACTGAGGCCCTGAGCGGTCACGTGACTCATGTGAGCTTGCAGGGTGGGTGCAGTGGAGCGGAGCGGGTCCTTCCCAGCATGCTCACTGTTCCTTCTGTCTGAATGAAGACTCCCTCTGCGTGGGGAGCCCGAGGGAGCTCAGAGGCTTGCGGTTTTGAGGACTTCTAGCTCCGTTCGTTCATTCATTCATTCATCAGGCAAGTTTCTAGGCTGTGTCTAGACCTAAGTGTTCAGAATTCAGGGCTGAACAAGGCAGTCCTTGGCCTTAAGGAGGGAGACAGAGGAGCAGAGCTGAGTCTACCAGCCTGTTGGGTGCTGTGGTGGGGTCAGGTCACAGCGCCCCTGGAGGGTCCCGTTGCTATGGAAGGGGCAGCACAGGAGGTGACCGGCGGGGTGTGTCGGCTGAGACCTGAGAGGGAATATCCAGCAAGACAGGGGTGGGGGCAACTGCACCAGGTGACTCAGTGTGTGGACACTGGGATTTCTCCTCCATTTGACGGAGACAGAAGTGATGGTGATTAATGATACATTTGAAACCTAACAGTGATAATCCGAAGTCATTACCTAAGCATTAGGTTAATGATAATCCTAAGTGAGCCGCTTGTTGTGTCTTCAGCCCACTTAATCGTCATGGAAGGTCCCTCTTGAACACTGAATAGTGTTTGTTCTGAGAGTCACTTGGCTGTTAATAGAGCAGCTCCCTTTTCTGATGACATGCGTCTGCCTGCTGTAATTCCCACATCCTTTTACTTTGAACAATGCACATCTTTGTATGTAAGCTGGATTTCTTATCGTCTGGCTTGCTTTTTCTCTTTATCCGGTGTGATGTGTCTTTAAGTAGTGTTTAGGCCATGTACATTTAATGTAACTATCAACTGTCCTCAAACAAAAGAACAGAAAGTTCCCCAGGGCCAGAGGGTTTGCTTCCAGTCTGTTCTGGGCCAGAGTCTGGATCAGGTTTGGCTGGCTGGCTCTGAAGATATCCCCAGCAGTCGGCCCAGGAGTCAGCAACCTCGGGTTTGGAGCCCCTGGAACTTGGTCTTCAGGTTTGGGGAAGGAGCTGACTGTGAGCAGTCAGTCCAGGCCCCCCTCTGCCCACCCTATACCCGTGTCCCGCCGTTTAGAAGCTCCACCTTACCCCTGAATCCCTCTCTGGCAGAAAAAGCCCACTTCCCCCATGAAGCCTTCCCGGACTGCTGACCAGCTTACCATGGGGTTTGTCTGTGCAGGGCACGCACACTCAACACCAGCCTTGCGGTGACTTGGAGGGTGCGGTGAACTTCCCAACACAGCATGAGAAGAGTTTCTTTGAAAACAGAATTTCTAACACTTTTCCTAAAGCTTCAGATGTAACAGCCAGGTCGGGTTTGGCACGTGCTGGAGCAGAAGGGGTTGGCCCTGGGCATGGGAAGAGTGGACATCCACCCCTGAGTCTGCACCATCTGGGACCAAGGTCGGTCTCCAAGTCAGCACATCAACACAGAGGCCGCTGCAGAGGTCCTGCAGGGCAGGCAGAGGAATTAGAAGTGGTCTTAGGGGGAAGTAGGGAGCCTGTGGTAGTTTCTGAGCAGGGGACGAGCAGAGCTGAAGTACTGTTTTAGGAGATGAACATGTGAGCAGCGTGTGCCATGGACTGGAATTGAGAGGCTTGTGGGCCAAGGGGGGCCAAGGGAAACTGGAAGCAGTGTCCTGTGCTCTCATGGGGGTTTCAGGGCTCAGATCTGACCGGGGGCGGTAGGAATACTCGGAACACAGATCACTTGTCTGAGCGATGATACGTCATACAGGGTTTGGTGACTAATTAGTGGTGGGGCTCCGAGGGAAGCTGCAGGTTGCGGTCAGAAGTGGGAGCAGGGGCCACCAGTGGGCTGGTCTTCCAAACTCCCAAGCCTCAGTTTCCTTGTCTGTACCCTTAGGGAGCTGCAGCTGGTGATTCATCCCAGACTCATATTCGCCTGGCCTCCTGGCGCAGACCTGCTGTTTACATCGTTCACTGACCCGGGCTGTTTACCAGCAGCCCGCTCCCCACCTCCCCCCGACCTCGTCCCTGCTCCCCCCGTCTGTCCAGGGTCCCAGCACCTGGCCTGTCTTGGCCCGGCTGCCCAGGCAGGGTGTCCCGGGGCGCATCTCAGATTCCACGAGCGAGGGTGGCCACAGCCTGGGCTGACCTCCTGGGCCCGCTGCCTGGAGCTGCCCCGAGGCCCCGGCCAAGGAAGCTGAGATGGGACCCAGCTGCCGGACCGACCAGGCGAGCCCGGGACTAAGCGTGGAGGTGGGAGGAAGGGTGGGTGTGGGGCTGCCCCGTGCTCCGTGGGCTCTGCGTCTCCTTGGCTCTGGACTCCCAGCTCCTCTTCTGCAGCCTCAGTGGCTGATGCCCGGACCTGGGGTCCCGGCGAGCCTCACGGACGGTGCTATTTGGCTTCTTTTCTTGGTGATGGCTGGGCCCCAGCTTCTCCTCAAATCCCTGCGTCACCTCTCCTCCGGTTGCCACGCACGAGGGGTGTCTCTCTTTTCCATTGGGGGAAGCAGGAGGCCACTGAAGAAGCAATAAGTTGCTGACCGATTGTGAAATATCCTCTCGGTCTTGGTCCATGCCCTCTGCCCTTTTTCTGTGCAGTTGCAGGCACTTTCAGGGGCACATTGCTTGGTGTTGTGGTAAAAATCCCGATGCGTGGAGCCCTTAGGATGTGTGGTGTCATCCTAGGCATTGGTGTGCGCGCACACCAAGCTTACTGAGTGAGGTCCTAGCATCCCCACCCGATTTTACAGAGGGCCAAGCTGAGTGTGGATGGGGTGGAGCCCAGTGCGATGGCTGCTCCTTGTCTACTGGAGCTGGGACGTGAGGAATCGAGCATCAGCGATGCTCAGACTCGGATAGAGAGTGCCCCATCTATCTAAGCCCCGTTGCTTTCGGCCTGTGTGAGCCCGTGGGCACACGCTGCCCAGCACAGCCCGTACCATCCACTCATCAGATGTTGGCACCTACTGGGTGCCAGGCTTCATTCTAGGTATTGGGGGTTCATCAGAGGCAGAAACAAGCAAAGAAAAATCTGTGCCCTGATGGGGGAGATGAGGCAACAAACAGGATAACAGAACACAGCACGTTAAGGGTGATAAGTGCCAAGGGGCGGAAAATAAACAGGAAAGAGGGACGTGAAGTGTTGAGTGTGTGTGCTGAATCATGGTGGGGGGCATTACCAAGTGACTTTGGCAGGACAGGGGAGCGAGGGCCAGGGGTCCTGGGGTGGGAGGGCAGCGGCAGAAACTGAAGTGGAAGGAGCTCTTCTCCAAGCCAGGTGCCTTGGAGATTACCCTGGAATGCAGTCAGGTGTCATTTCTCCTGGGGGCAGGGAATGGGCGTCTTTGCCTTGAATTTGTTTGCTGGATCCAGGTATTTATTGCTTTTGGAGCAATTCCAGGCCTGCAGCAGTGCTTGAGTGCCCCTGCAGGCGTCTAGTCCCCCCACCCCCACCCCCCTCCCCCACCCCTGCACCTCTGCCCCAGCGGGCATCCTGCCCTTCTTCTTCTGCAAAGCGGGCCGGTGGGATATGATCACAGACTTTGGTTGCTGCTGGCACCACATTTGAAACAAACTGCCTTGGGAAATCGTCTCTAGTCTGTTTCCTCCTCCCTACCCGGGTGACCACTGTGAAGGGCCTCCCCCCCTCTCTGTGTCCTAGGGCGAGTTATTTAGTCCCTCTGAGATTGCATCCTAACCTCCAGAATAGCCAGGATATAGTGGTAGTTAGTTCCCACCTGGTTGGGTTGGTTCCAAAGATGAGAGATAATCTCTTTTAAGTACTTAACACAGTGCCTGGTACATTCAATAAAAGGGAGCTGTGATGAATTTATAGGCTAAGAATAAAAACAGCTAATGCTTCCTGGGCTCTGTGACTGCTCCTGTTTCACCAGTGAAGAAGCTGAGGCCCAGAGAGGTTAAGTTCTCAGTTCAAAGTCACATAGCTGGTAAATGGTGAATTTGAACCCAGGCTGTCTGGTTCCCATCGGGGAGAAGTAGCAGATGAAGCTGAAGCAGGCAAAAGCTTGAACCTGCGGGACCTTATGCTGCTTCTGAGCTCTTTGTCCAAATCCCTTTTTTGCTGGAAGCTTTCTGATCATTTATCAGCTTGCTCCTTCTGGTGCTGAAAGGAGGATTGGGGTGTGGCGAGGAGGCCCCCAGCTGGAGGAATTTTCCCATTCCTTCTTTCTCTGCTCTGGGGTGTCAATATTAGTGGGAGCTGTCAAAGGATGGTGTGGAGACTCAGGAAGGCACCAGGCAGAAGGTGGGGGAAGAGAAGGGACCATGAGTTCCACTGGGCTGGGTTTTTGAACGGTGTACTTGCTGGCACCCCAGGAGCCCAAGGTGGGCAGGAATCCTGCTGTCTGAGCAAGTGGGTATGGGAGGGATGGGGTATAGAAATACAGAGATGGGCACCTGAGCCAGGCTCAGCTGAGGTCACCAGCAGGGGTGGCGCTGGAACCCAGGGCACCCTCCAGCTTCGAGAGTCGTGAGATGACCGCTGGGCCCCTAAGTGACACTGAGGCCCGTGACCAGCTCCAGACTGGGCACATCCTTTCACAGATGCAGAGTGAAATCAGGCTAAGTGATCGCATGGAAATGACTGGACTCTGGGCACTCAGCCATTCAGAGTAACCAGCTTCTAAAAATCTCTGGAATTAGTGTTAGTTTGAATGAATGAATGATGTGTACGTACGTCAGTGTTGACTCCCGGACAGCAGGCCATCCTAAGGAATTTGGACCAAGAGAAAAACACACTACTGTTTTTCCCCCCTAAGGATAACAATAGGACAGGCTCGTGTAGAAAGGGCAGGAAAGTGCAAAGAAAGAAAGGCATCACCCATAATTCCATAACACAGAAGTAGCTTTGTTATCACTTCCAGGAATTTCCTCCCTTTTTTTTTTCAAAAAGTTGATCATGGGGTATATGCAATTTGTACTCTGATGCCTTACCCTTTTAAGAATAAACTTTAATAAATTTATTTATTTTATTTTTGGCTGCGCAGAGTCTTTGTCATGGGCTTATGGCCACCCACTCCAGTACTCTTGCCTGGAAAATCCCATGGACAGAGGAGCCTGGTAGGCTACAGTCCATGGGGTTGCAAAAAGTCGGACGTGACTGAGCGACTTCACTTTCTTTCTTTCTCTTGTTGCAGTGAGTGGGGGCTACTCTCTAGTTATAGGGTGAGGGCTTCTCACTGCGGTGGCTTCTCTTGTTGCAGAGCATGCGCTCGTGGGCGAGCAGGCTGAGCAATTGTGGCTCACGGGCTTAGTGGCACTTCGGCATGTGGAACCTTCTAGGACCAGGGATCGAACCCATGTCCCCTGCGGTGGCAGGTGGACTCTTAACCCCTGGACCATCAGGGAAGTCCTGACGGCCTTCCTTTTAAGAATTCAGATGAAGATGGTCTACTCTGTGTGTTAGTTCCCTGGAACATGACAAATTGTTGCATGTGTTCCTCAAACTAAGGCACAGCCTAATCATAACAATACTGAGATGGATCCTCACAGGTTTGAACTAGAACTGGAAGTGAAAACAGAGACTCAAACAGATGTTTGTACACCCAAGCTCATTCACAGCAAATGCAAAGGGCGAAGCAACCCAAAGTACCCATTGACGGATGCCCAAGTGTGGGTAAGGTTTGTCATCCAGTCCAGGGTCAGAAGACAGAGGGCCAAGTCTCTGCCAGACAGTGCAACACCATTACCACTGCCCCAGAGACCCCACTTGCTCTACCTCAGGGTCAGCCAGAGTGTCCGTCTGTCCCCATGGACCCACCCTGGTGACCTCAGAAAGTGGACATGGCCAAGCCCTGCAGCAGAGAAGCAGCAGAGCTCTGCGTGCACACACACATGCATACACACATGCACACACACACCCAGGCCCATCCCCATACCCGCCACCCCTGCTGCTCTCACAGGGGGTGAGGGTGGGGCTCCCAGTGAGTCTCCTCCTCTCTCCTGGGTGAACAGGCCTCATGGCCAAATGGCCTCTCGGGGGACTTTTCTCGCCTGGCCTAGCAGGCAAGAGGGAGTTTTCTCTGGGAACCACCTAGTAGTTTAGTATCCTAAGAGTTTATCCAGCCTTCCTGGAGAAGGTCAACCCAGTTCTTCACCCTCAAAGGCAAAACGAAAGACACAAGAACAGGCTTCTGAGCTGCCCAGTGGTCATCGGCCGTGGAGGAGATAGGGCTGTAGGTACAGCAGAAGCACTGACTTTGAGGACTTCTCTTATTCTAGATGCTTTTGCTCACGAGTCTCCAGAACACCAACAGACTCCACGGGGACTGTGTTTACTGGTTTCTTCCCATGCATGTACGCTGGTTTCCTGAACACAGTATGAGACATGTGTGATCAGATGCCGCCGACTTCTCCCAGTCCCGTAGCCCCAACCTGAAGCCCGGCACAGAGCTGGTTAGGTGTGGTGCAAATTGGAATCTGTGTTTGGCTAGACCCGGGCATCGCTTGAAAGGCTTTAAAAAATTGCAAAGCCTAAACCCCACCCAGCAGCCCTGATCAAAGGGGTCTAGCATGGAGTTTACACATCAGATGTTTAAAAGATGTGCTCTGGGTGGTTTTCGTGTGTTCCTGATGCAGAGAACCAGAGATGTGTATCACAGTTCACGCTCAGTGACCAGTTTTGTGCGTCCACTCTCTCCCTCCCCCAGTGCCCTCCCTATCCCCACCCCTCTCCAGATTATCCAGCCTAGCAGCCTGCGACCTCAAGTTACTGAATCTTACGACACAATGAACCTGATGGAAATAGCCAGGAGTCTGAGGTCTGGCTTTGCATGAGGCTCCTGTGGGAGAAATGCTTGGGGGACCAGGTCGTGCCCCGGAGAGCTTCCTGCTGAAGCGGCCTTCCATCTCGTACTAGCCCACGAGGCCATCCAATTCTGTCTTTCCATCCTGAGTTGATCTCTCGTTGCTTTGTGAGGATTGTGGAAACTGTTTCAACCTGCAGTCCACAGACGAAGCATCGCGGGCAGGCCGGGCTATTTCTGCAGGGGCCCCCCTCGTCCACAGTGCCTGATACTGGCCCCTCTTCTGGGGGCACACGCTGTGGGGGGTCTGCGGCCTCTCGGTTCCAACTCCTTCGGAAGAAGGAGTATTTTAGTATTGTGTGATGCGTCAACACAGTTTAACACATCGCAGGAAGTGCCAGAGTAATCCCTGTTGGGCACAGCTGTGCTCTGTCCCAGACTTGCCCCACAGCTAAACTGCCAGGTTGAGGGATTTCATCTCCTTCTGACGCCTCCAGCCTCCAACCTGGGGATCCTGAGTTCCCTTTCCAAAAAAACCAGGAAGGAGGCAATCAGAAGGTGCCCTCATCTCTGCTTGCTAATTTGCTAGTCCTGTACTGTATCCGTTGTTTTACTTCAAGTGTTATTCAACCCACTTTTGCACCGAAGGTCAGACGGAGAAATGAGAGTCTTTATCTTCCTCTAGGAAAATGGTCCAGGGTCAGCAAACAGGTGAGAAGAGGTGGTGAGGCCTGCTGACCACAGCCCTTCCTCTGGGTGACACAGGGGCTCCCTGGCAGACCCTCACCCCAGATCCACTGCCTTTCCCTCTTTCTCTGCCCCCTTTAACCCGATTCACACATAGGCATATACGTCCTTAAAAAGGGTTTCATTTCATGGTGGGTAACCGCATGGACTGTTTGTAGCAGACACAGTGGGATTGGAATCCCCATTGTGTGAGCTGGTGCAGGACTTTACCTCTCAACCTGGATTTCTTTCTCTGAAAACTAGTGATACCATTACTTACCTGATTGCGTTGTTGAAAAAATAACATGTAAAACTTGAGCACAGAACTTGGCCCAGATGCAGTGCTCGGGATACATGGTAGCTGTTTTATCAAGTAGTTGTTACAGTATTGTGTTCTAGTCTTTATAAAGAATCTTATAATATTTTCACTTAATGAAGATGAAAGTGAGTGAAAGTCTCTCAGTCCTGTCCGACTCTGTGATCCCATGGACTTAGTCCCTGGAATTCTCCAGGCCAGAATACTAGAGTGGGTGGCCTTTCCCTTCTCCAGGGGATCTTCCCAACCCAGGTCTCCCACATTGCAGGCACATTCTTTTCCAGCTGAGCCACAAGGGAAGCCCAAGAATACTGGAGTGGGTAGCCTATCCCTTCTCCAGCAGATCTTCCCGACCCAGGGATCAAACCAGGGTCTCCTGCATTGCAGGCAGATTCTTTACCAACTGAGCTATGCCTTTCATCATGAAGATGAAAATCACCTATAATTCAGCCACCAAGATTCACCATTTCTGGTATATGTACGCGTGCTAAGTCTCTTCAATAAGTGTCTGACTCTTTGCAACCCCATGGACTGTAGCCCACCAGGCTCCTCTGTCCATGGGATTTCCCAGGCAAGAACACTGGAGTGGGTTGCCATGGTCTCCTCCAGGGGATCTTCCTGACCCTGGAATCGAACCAGCGTCTCTTACATCTCCTGCATTGGCAGGCAGGTTCTTTACCACTAGCACCACCTGGGAAGTCCTTCTGATCTATAGACATACCTAATATATTCTAGAAAGTTGAGATTCCACCAGCATTGTTTTTAAAAAATGTGATTGAAGTATAGTTCATTTATAAGTTTCTGGGGTACAGCAAAGTGATTCAGTTATACATACACATATATGTGTATCTATGTATATTCTTTTTCATATTTTTTTCCATTGTGGTTTATCACAGGATGTTGAATGTAGTTCTCTGTGTTATACAGTAAGACCTTGCTGTTTATCGCTTCCACATGTAATAGTTTGCATCTGCTAATCCCAAACTCCGAGTCCCTCCCTCCCCCTCGCCCTCCTGGCATCCACGTCAGCTCTATATCCGACTGGCATTACTTTTACGTGTCCTTCCCCCGTCCCCGTATTCTGCTACCAGCAGTACACCTCATGTGTGGCACGTGACAGCGTCAAAAACGCACTCAGCTCGGCAGTGACGGCATCTGGGTCAGGGACTTCTGTGTCTCTGTTGCTTATCCTTTTCCTCCTTACTCCCTGGTGGTGGGTTTCTGACAGCTCACCGTGGAGGTCGCTCAACACACTGGGCTCCCTGCCTCCCTGGGGGTGTTCTTCCCTTGATTCGTGCACCCAGATGCTTCCTGTGGAGCCGGCTGTCTCCCCGCTGTGGCCCGAGGTGAGCGGGGCTCGCCTGCACCCCCCTGCCACCAGCCTCGTGCCTCCCCCTCCTCTGGGTGGGGGTATCATTCTAACTGTGGAGGCAGGGAACTGGGGTGGCCCGGGTCAGGACGCTGAGTGGCTCGGGCCAGTTTCCCAAAGACCAAGGGAAAGAGAGCACCCCCACTCAGCAGCAAACATGAAGGTGCTTAAGGGTCCCCCCCCCCCGCCCCAGAAGAGATCAGCCCCCGGGAGCAGACTGCAGCCACAAGAGGCCAGTCCCAAGCCCACCCCTTCATGCAGGGCCTCAGGGTCAACGCCTGATGAGCTGTCTCCAGCTTAAGGGCTGGATGCTTGGTAAGTCAAGGACCACAGGAGGGGAGACGTGCTAAGTCAACCAGAAACCACTGATAAGCTAATTCGGTGTGATGCAGTCTTTTCGGGAAGCTAGTCTGATAAGGAAGGAGAGAACAGGCCCTAAAAATGGTTGGCCACAGTGGGGGCGTGGAGGGTGGGGGAAGAAGACCAGTTCTCAAAGGTGGTCCTGCTGGTCCCGCCCGTCTCCTCTCTGATGCGGCTGGACCAGTGCTCAGTCTGGGAGATGGGGATTTCTGCCTCCCCCATCTGCCCTTTTGAGGTTTGGTCAGCCAGGGGCAAGCGTGGAAGTGCGGGACGGCACATGGTGGGCCGCGTCTCCACCTACGTGTGCGTGCTTAGTCATTTAGTAGTGTCCGACTCTTTGCGACCCTATGGACTGTAGCCCGCCAGACTCCTCTATCCGTGGGATGCTCTAGGCAAGAACACTGGAGTGGGTTGCCATTTCCTTCTGGAGGGGCATCTCCACATCCATTGAAATAAATCTTCAACATTCTGTCTTTTACAACTGACACATGCTATTTGATTTACTTTAGTTATGGAAGGGAAATATGAATTTTCCACAAGTGAGTTCAAGAATGGCATTGTTGGGAGCTCCCTAGCAGTCCAGTGGGTAGCACTCCACACTTTCACTGTGGAGGGCAAGGGTTCAAACCCTGGTTGGGGAACTAGAATTCTGCAGGCTGAGTGGTGTGTCCCCCACCCCCAAAAAATGTTAGTGTGGAAGTTGAATGTATAAACATTGTCAGTCTTGTCTGAGTACAAAGCTTAATATCTTTCCCCACTCTTCTTGTGATTAAAGACCATGTCTCCTGAGAGATGTTTGTTGAAAAACTGTGTAAGCAGAAAAGGATGCTATTGCAGAGGTTGTTAACATTCCCCCAACAACCATGCACCCCTGCTTTCTGAGCAGCAGAGTCTTGGGCAGAGAGTTCAGTTAAAAGACTGAGTTCCCCCGAGTTGGTGGCTAGTGTGACTGGCTCTACGACCAAGTTCTGCCTAGTGAGACGACATGGAGGTGTTCGAAGGACTTTTGCAGAGTGTTTTAAAAGCAAAAAGCCAGGCATCCTTTGAGCCGGTAGTATTTTGGCATATGTAATTTTGTAGTATTTAAATAGTATAATATATATGACATAGCTTATGTTATGCTGTTTAATATAATGTAATACATATGACGTGGCTTAGGTTACACCATTTAAAATACGGTTAATGAGGAGAGAGATATTAGGTAACAACTGTTCTAGGCAGCTTCTACACAAATTACCTGTTTGCTGCCTGGCAGGTCTTTTGTTGTCAACAAGTGAAAAGTCAAATTAAATGTAATTGCAATTATACGTTTTATAATAAACCATCAGGTTTTGACCTACGAGAGATGCCTTGATTTGATCAGATGTGTGTAAATTACAACCCCAAGGAAGAGCCTTTTGAAGTAAGTGTGCAGAATTGCTACCATTTTAGGCCCTTTGTGAACTTAACATTTTTTTGAGTTTTATTTTTTGTTTTGAAATAATCATAGAGTTACATGAAAGTTGCAAAAATAGCACAAAGCCTTGCAGGATAACCTCCACCCAGATTTTGCAAAAGTTCACATTTACCCTATTTGATTTCTGAGTCTTTCTCTTTTTTAAAGAATTTATTGATTTTCTTTTTTTTTTTTTTCTGTTTCTCCTTTTAAAAATAATTTATTTTTAATTGAAGAGTAATCACTTTGCAATAGAGTGTTGGTTTCTGCCGTACATCAACATGAATCAGCCGTAGGTATACATATGTTCCCTATGTCTTGAACCTCCCTCCCACCTCCCACCCCATCACACCCCTCTAGGTGAGTGGTAGGGAAACATATACACTACTATATGTAAAATAGGTAGCCAGTGGGAATTCACTGTGAGAGACTCAAGGAGCTCAAACCTGTGTTCTGGGACAACCTAGAGGGTTGAGTCTATTTCTTTCTTTCCCTCTTTCCCTCACTCCTCTGCCTGCCTGTCTCTTTCTCTCCACCCATCCATACTACCTCACCTGGAGCAGACATGGAAGTGGAATCATACAGTATTTGTTCTTTTGCGACTCACTTTTAAAAAAATTTATTTAATTTATTTCAATTGGAGGATAATTAATTTACAATATTGTGGTGTTTTTTTTGCCACACATTGACATGAATCAGCCATGGGCACACATGTGTGCCCCATCCTGAATCCCCCTTCCACCTCCCTCCCCACCCCATCCCTCTCAGTTGTCCCAGAGCACCGGCTTTGGGTGCCCTGCTTCATGCATCGGACTTGCACTGATCATCTCTTTTACATATGGTAATACACATGTTTCAATGCTATTCTCTCAAATCACCCCACCCTTGTCTTTTCCCACAGAGTCAAAAAATCTGTTTTTTATGTCTGTGTTTCTTTTGCTGCCTTGCATATAGGATCGTAGTTACTGTCTTTCTAAATTCCAAATATATGTGTTAATATACAGTATTTGTGTTTCTCTTTCTGACTTTCTTCACTCTGTATAATAGGCTCCAGGTTCACCCACCTCACTAGAACTGACTCAAATGTGTTCCTTTTTATAGCTGAGTAATGTCCCATTGTGTATATGTACCACAACTTTCTTATCCATTTGTCTGCCTGTGGACATCTAGGTTGCTTCCAGTCCCAGCTATTGTAAACAGTGCTGCAGTGAACATTGGGATACACGTGTCTCATTCAGTTCTGGTTTCCTCGGTGTGTATGCCCAGCAGTTGGATTGGTGGGTCGTATGGCAGTTCTATTTCCAGCTTTTTAAGGAATCTCCACACTGTTCTCCATAGTGGCTGTACCAGTTTGCATTCCCACCAAAAGTAAGAGCGTTCCCTTTTCTCCACACCCTCTCCAGCACTTATTGCTTGTCGACTTTTTGATGATGGCTTGAGATGATACCTCATTGTGGTTTTGATTTGCATTTCTCTGATGATGAGCAATATTGAGCATCTTTTCGTGTGTTTATTAGCCATCTATATGTCTTCTTTGGAGCAATGTCCGTTTAGTTCTTTTGCCCACTTTTTGATTGGGTTGTTCATTTTTCTGGTATTGAGCTGCATGAGCTGCTTGTACATTTTGGAGATTAATTCTCTGTCAGTTGTTTTGTTTCCCATTCTGAAGGTTGTCTTTTCACCTTGCTTATAGTTTCCTTCATTGTGCAAAAGCTTTTAAGTTCACTTAGGTCCCATTTGTTTATTTTTGTTTTTGTTTCCATTACTCTGGGAGGTGGGTCATAGAGGATCTTGCTGTGATTTATGTCAGAGAGTGTTCTGCCTATGTTTTTCTCTATGAGTTTTATAGTTTCTGGTCTTACGTTTAGACCTTTAATCCATTTTGAGTTTATTTCTGTGTATGGTGTTGGAAAGTGTTCTAGTTTCATTCTTTTGCAGGTGGTTGACCAGTTTTCCCAGCATCACTTGTTAAAGAGACGCTCTTTTCTCCATTGTGTATTTTTGCCTCCTTTGTCAAAGATAAGGTGTCCATAGCTGTGTGGATTTATCTCTGGACTTCCTATTTTGTTTCATTGATCTATATATTTCTGTCTTTGTGGCAACTGACTTTTTTCACTCAACACAGTGTCCTTACAATTCATCCCTGTGTAGCAGATGTCAGAATTTCCTTTGTTCTTACACACTGAGTAATATTCCACTATGTAGAGAGACTACATTCTGTGTATCCGTTCATTTAGATACATCTGGGTTGTTTCCACCTCTTGGCTACTGTGAATAATGCTGTTTTGAACATGGGTGTGCAAATACCTCCTTGGGATCCAGGCCATCTACTTCTTAGAGTACCCCCCCCCCACCCCCACCCCTTGAGCTTGGATTGCTGGTTGCTTCCTTATGATGAGACCCAGGCTTTGCACTTTGGCAGGAGCACCCGGGGGAGCAGTGCCGTGTCTTTGGGGCATCATGTCAGGACACGTGTAGTAGGTCTTTGTCCCATTCTTGCCCACATTCACTTTTTAAAATAATTAATTGCTTATGACTGTGCTGGGTCTTCCTTGCTACTCACAGGCTTTTCTCTACTTGCAGTGAGTGGGGACCACTCTCTAGTTGTGGTGCACCAGCTTCTCATTGTGGTGGCTTCTCTTGTTGCAGAGTCTTGGTCTCTAAGGCAAAAGGGCTTCAGTACTTGCAGCCTGTGAGCTTAGTTGCCCCACAGTATGTGGAATCTTCCCAGACCAGGGATCGAACCCATGTCCCCTGCATTGACAGGCGGATTCTCAACCACTAGACCACCAGGGAAGTCCCCAGGTTCACTTTGACCCCTTGTTCTGGATGGCATCTGCCAACTTCCTCTACTGTGAGGTTACTGTTCCTCCTTTGTAACTAAGAGGTGTTGTCTTGTGGGGAGATGCTCTGAGACTCTGCAAATATCCTTTTTCTTGCCAAACATTCAGCCACTCGACGACTCTTGTCTGAAATCATTATTACCAACCAGTGCCTTACAAATTTCATTATTGCTTTTACACTTATTTGTTGGCATTCTGTGCAAGGAGAAGCTGTCTCATCTCCTTCACCCATTTATTCATCATTTTATTTACAGTTGAATGGGTTTGGGATTCTCACTTTTCTCAGGGTGCAGTCAGTCAATTCAGTCACTCAGTTGTGTCCGACTCTCTGCAACCTCATGGACTGCAAGCATGCCAGGCCTCCCTGTCCATCGCCAACTCCCAGAGTTTACTCAAACGCATGTCCATAGAGTCGGTGATGCCATCCAACAATCTCATCCTCTGTCGTCCCCTTCTCTTCCTGCCTTCAATCTTTCCCAGCATCAGGGTCTTTTCAAATGAGTTGGTTCTTCGCATCAGGTGTCCAAAGTATTGGAATTTCAGCTTTAGCATCAGTCCTTCCAGTGAGTATTCAGGACTGATTTCCTTTAGGTTTGACTGGTTGGATCTCCTTGCAGTCCAAGGGACTCTCAAGAGTCTTCTCCAACACCACAGTTCAAAAACATCAATTCTTCTGCACTCAGCTTTCTTTATGGTCCAACTCTCACATCCATATGTGACTATTGGAAAAACCATAGCTTTGACTAGACGGAACTTTGTCAGCAAAGTAATGTCTCTGCTTTTTAATATGCTGTCTGGGTTTGTCATAGCTTTTCTTCCAAGGAGCAAGCGTTTCTCAGGGTTAGGATCTATTATTATTATTCATTTTTTTGCCCAACTCCTACCAGATTTGGCCAGTAGAACCCCTTAAAGTAGGCCTCGTTTCTTTTTTTTAATATCTCGTTATCACTTTCTCAGGAAGTCACATGTCAACATCAGTGTTTCTTTTTTTTTTTTTTAATATTTGCTTTATTTTGTTTACTTGGCTGCCTTGGGTCTTATCTGTACATGAGTTCAGTAGTTGTGGTGCACGGCTTGGTTGTTCCCGAGCAAGTGGGATCTTAGTTCCCCGACCTAGGATTGGACCTGTGTCCTCTGCATTGAACGGTGTATTCTTGACCACTAGAGCACCAGGGAAGTCCCAGCATCAGTGTTTCTTGTGTTGTTCATTTTTACATAGTCATCAACTTGGAGTATACATGAAATATTAAATAATGGAGTCTAATGCCCCATGGTGTCCAAACCCCACAAGGCAGCTGCTGACACTTTGAGTGATAAGCCAGCCCAGCATTGAGAGCACACTTATCTTGCACTCTTGCTTCCGTGAACCCCAAACACACTCGGATGCTCTCTAGTTATTTTGGGCACATGTGTTGGTTTTAGCCTTGGAGAAGCAGTGGGATGGAGTCAGAAGTGTAAGAGATGTTTTGGGGGTAATGCTTGTAAGATAAGGAGCAGGCCTGATATGAGTACATATGAATGAAGAGTGGGAAGGGGGGCGCAGGAAGATGGACGGCATCTCTGAGAAGTCTGGCCCCAAGGGCAGCTCCAGTGCAGAGTTCGCCCATCGTGGGCAGAAGTGCCAGAGCCTCGTGCCCTACTGGGCTCAGCCCTTGCCTGGGAGCTGCAGGGAGGGGCATGGCCAGACTCCGGGGCCTCCATGGATCCCAAGTACTGCAGTTGAAGCCTCGTTTAACCCCACTCCTCGAAGCTGACGAACAGGTTCTCTCTTACAGGGAGACCTGAGGGGCATGCTGCTAAGTCTGCCATAGGAAAGATATTTAAAGATTGTATTTATTGATTCAAAAATTAAAAATTTGAAACAGAACTCTTTCTCCGTGGGATGTGAACATCTTGGGCTCCTACCCTCTGGCGGCTCTCTGAGGCTTCAGTCATTGCTAGATGGGACACGCTGATCTAGGTGTCTGACTCCATTCTTATGCAGGGTTTTGAGCTGGCGTCTCTGATTGGCTCAGAGGGGCCATAATGGTCTCTAGTTGCCCCAGCTCGTGACTGGAAAGAATGAGTTGTCAGTCGGGATCACCGGAGGGCTGTTGCATTCCAAGGGACTTGTTAAAGGAATGTTCCACCCAATCAGTGGCTCCAGCCCCGTGCCTACCCAGTGTGATCAAATGCATGATTAGATGCTGGGTCAGCAGCTTCGTACCTAGATTCGCTTAGTATCTTGGTTCTGAAGATTTCACAGCGTAACAGGGCTGCCGAGATCACGCGCTCGCCGCACATTTCAGGTGTACGGCTGTGCCCCGTCCCACGTCACTGAGTTGGTGAGCCGGGCTGGGGCTCACGGTGGCGCAGACCCTGTGTCACTGCTCCGCTCCATCGTCGTCCCTGTGGCCTCCAGCCAGCAATCTGGCCTCTGCTAGTGGGAGCAAGGGGATGGAGGCAGCTTCCCCTGTGCGGTACCTGGTCGTCACTTTATCTCATCAGCTTGTTCTTTATCTCACAGCTAGTTCTTTAGCTAGTCCTCAGAGAGTGTGGCTCCCCACGGCGAGGGCATCCTGATGGCCTTTCTCTGGACGCGTGTGACTTTGTCACCGCTCCCTGAAAGGGCACCACCCAACACGGGACATGTGTGGCTGTGGTCTTAGCACCGGTGATGACAGACGCCCGCCTCTCTAACCAGAACGCGAGGCGTTAGCGTGGCCCAGCTGCGGTAGGCTTTCCAGCATCTAGGCAGCATTGTTTTCTGAAACCTACACTTAAACATTTTTTTTGGCTTGATTTGGCTCTATTTTTAGCATGTTTTCCCCGGGAGAAGGAAGAAGTATGAGGGGGAAACGAGCAGGGAAGGGATGCCAGCTCTGATTTGGCAATCGCAGAGCCAGACGCACCTCGGGGTGGCAGCGGGCTGGTGACACGGCCCAGCGCCCAGGTTCCTCCCAGTGTATCGCCCCCATGGCAGCAGGTGGGCGCTGGTCAGTGTCTGTTCTCCCCACGGGTCAGGTACCTCGGCTGTTTTGACTTCAGCTGTCTGCCGTGTCTGTGTGTGAGTGTGTGTGTATGAGTGTATGTGTGTGTGTGAATGTGTGTATGAGTGTATGTGAGTGTGTGTGTGAGTGTGTATGAGGTGTGTGTGTGTATGAGGTGTGTGTGTATGAGTGTATATGTGTAAGTGTGTGAATGTGTGTGTATGTGGGAGAGTGTGTATGTATGGGTGTGTTTGTGTGTGTGTGTATGAGGTATGTGTGTATGTATGTGTGTGGGTGTCTGTGAGGTGTGTGTGGGTGTGTATGAGGTATGTGTGTGTGAGAGTGTGTGTATGTGTGAGTGTGTGTGTGAGGTGTGTGTGTGTGTGAGTGTATGTGTGTATGAGTGTGTGTGTGTGTTTTAAGGAAACCAGGGGTTGGAGACCAGAGCACAGAGCCTCAAGAGCAGAGGAGGTCTGTTCAGACACCTCAGCTGCGACCCTGGGGTGGGCCTGGATGATTCAGAAAATGCTAATCTTTGTTTTGAGTCCCTCAGTGTTTCCACAAGCGCATTTAGTCGTATCTGCCTTGATCCCCTCAGCCGTCTCTTGCGGTAGCCGGGCGGTGATTATCCTCATTTTCCAGATGAGCCAGGGTGACTGGCGCTCTGGCCCCCTCCGAGCTGGGGTTCCCGGAACACTTACGGAGGCTACTTCTGGCCCGTGATGTGAGCCACGAAGAGTCGCTGCAAATCCACTCTTCCTTCACCCAATATACGAAGACGCCCTGTGTGCCTGACACGGTGGCAGGCTTTGGTGGTGCACGCCTGCACAGCTGTCCCTCTTTCAAGTGTTTCTGGTCTAGTAATTAGCATCCAGTTTCTATCTGTTTCATTGAGAACAGTTAGAATCCTTGGAGGAGTGGAGGAGATGCTTTGAGGCCATTTCAACAGCTCATGGGCAGAGGAGGGAACTGGGGTCCAGAGAGGGCAGTGCCATGACTGGTATGGACAGGTTTGGAGCGGGGTCCAGGCTCCCAGCCCCCACCCAGCCCATGCCCCCTAGCCCCCAGTCTCTTCTGTGCCCCTCACACCCACAGGGTAAGCGTCGGAGAGGTTTCCCAGAATTGCTTTTTGCCAGTCATTTTGAGATCCTGGCCGCAGTACTGACCCTAAGTCTCATGGTGTCACTCAGCATTCCCTCCTGCCTAGAACCCCACTCCTCTCACGTCCTGGGGCCCATTTGGTCTCTCAGTTGGCATCGCTGTGTGCCGTGGAAAACTGTTCACGCTGCTCTGAAGCCCAGGAGTGGGCTTCTGAACTTAAGGAGTCCGCGTCTCATGGGAGCCCACTGGCTGCTCGGCTGTGTTGGAGGGTGGGCGGGCGTCTGCTCTGGAGGACGGGGCAGGCGGCACAGAGAGAACCGGGGCGGGGGAGTGGCAGGAAAGGATGTTTGGCTGGGTGGACAGAATGACTGGCCAGCAGCTCATCTAATAATAGGACGACCAGCCGGAAGCCACAGGTTTGAGCTGAGGCCTCGCGGGAGCGGCTCGGGGCCTCGGGGGGCAGGGTGTGGAGGGCTGGAGGGGAGCTGTACAGAAGGAGAGGGGGCGCCAGGCGCGGGCGGCGGAGTGGCCCCACCTCCACCTCTCAGCCACAGCTCACCTGCTCCTCTGAAAACCATCTTTCAGCTGGGAGATCGTTTAGCTAAAACAGGGGTTCTGCCTTGAAGGATGATGGAAGAGTGGCTCCTGGGGTGTGTGACGGCTCATTTTATGTCTTGACCTGACTGGGCCAAGGGGTGCCTGGGCAGCTGGTTAAAATTCGATTTCTGGGTGTGTATGAATGTTTCTGGTGAAGTTGCATTTGACTCAGTGGACTAAGGAAAGCAGATGGGCCTTCCCAAGGTGGTGGGTGCCATGCTGTCTGGTGAGGGCCTGGATGGAACAGAAATATGGAGGAAGGGTGAACCCACTCTCTTGGTATGAGTCAGGACGTCCATCCTGTCCTTGGACTTCGGATGTCAGAGCTCCTGGTTCTTGAGTGAATCCCACCTGCTTTCCTGGGTCTCCAGCCTGCAGACAGCAGATGGTGGGACCTCTCGGCCTCCAAAATCGTGTAATGAGTTTCCTTTTATACATACATAAACACACATATACATACATATATACACACATACATATCTACATACACACGAGTGTGTGCCAAGTCACTTCAATCATGTGCGGCTCTTTGCAACCTCATGGACTGTAGCCCACCAGGCTCCTCTGTCCATGGGATTCTCCAGGGAAGAATACTGGAGTGGGTTGCCATTTCCTCCTCCAGGGGATCTTCCTGATCCAGGGATGGAATCTGCAACCCTTTATGTCTCCTGCATTGGCAAGGTGGGTTCTTTACCACTAGTACCACCTAGGAAGCCCCCCTGACACACACACTTAGCTACACACATACATACCTATGCATGTACATACACACACGCACACATATCTACATACATGCGTACACACATGCATATGTACAAATCCGTTTCTTAGGAGAACCTTGACTGTTACAGGAAGTGGCAGAACCTCCCAGCTACAGGTGGATGTCGCTGAGCCGGATGGGGTGGGGAAGAAGAAGGAGTCAGGGAAACCCATTCTCTGGCTTAGATGGCACCACCTGGCTGAGAGTTCAGGGAGAGATTCAGGGTCTGGAGAAAGGGGAAGTCTCACTTTTCACAGAACTCTTGGATGGGAAGTCCGGAACCTGCTATGTGCCGAGTCCCTGCTGTGCACGTTTCATATGAAAACCCCGTGGTTTAGGTTAAGCGTTGACCCCGATGCATTGCCAAGCAAGCCCGCTCAGGTACAGCAGCTCACGCCCCCCGATGTGAGGTGACTCGTTCAGTCTCCTGCTCTCTCCTCTTCCCTCCCCGTGTTGTTGAAGCTGGGGGAGCCGGGTAGGGGGCAAAAGGGCGAAGGCTGCCAGTTGGCGGGTGCGGACCGGGCTGTGGATGCAGAGTTCTGGGCTGACCCTGTCCTTGCTGCTCACCTCCGTTCTCCAAAACTTGCTTTTTCCTGGTCTCTCTATCATCCTCTTCTCTGTCTTGTTGACCACCTTGTTGTAACTTTAACAGATTTAATGTTTTCATTTTTCAGGTCTCTCTCGATCAGCCCTTTTCCGCTGTCTTTTTCTTTTTTTAATTGTGCTGAAATTCACACAATGTAAAATGAACGGTTTTACAGCGAGATTTATCTTGGCCGTGCCATGCAGCATGTGGGATCCTAGCTCCCCGGACCAAGGATCGAAACCACTCCCCACTGCATTAGGAGCACAGAGTCTTAACCACTAGACCACCAGGGAAATTCCAAAATGAACCATCGTAAAGCACACAGTCCATGGCATTTACTACAATTTATTCACAGTACAGTGCAACCAGCACCCCATCCAGTCCCAAAAGGTGATCATCACCCGCAAAGAAAGCTGCATCCCCATTAGTCACCCCTGGTCTCTCCAGCCCCTGGCAATCAGCCATCTGCTTTCTGTCTGTGTGGACCCACCTGTTCTGGAGAGCTCCCACTGATGGAATTATACATGGCACGACCCTTTGTGTCTGGCTTCTTTCATCGAGCATAACTGTATTAGTTTGCTCCGGCTGCCATAACGAAATACCACCGGTGGGGCGACTTCAACAACAGACACTTGTTTTCTCACGGTTCCAGAGGCTGGAATCTGAGAGGAGGTCTGGTTTCTCCTGAGGCCTCCTTGCACTCACAGGGCCTTTTTTCTGTGGGCACACACCAGGTTAGCTCTTTGGATGTCCAAACTCCTCTTCTTGTAGAGACTCTAGTCAGGTCAGATGAGGGTCCATTCTAATGGCCTCATTTAACTTAATTGCTCCTTTAAAGACCCTATGTCCAAATACAGGCACATTGAGAGGTACTAGGGGTCAGGGCTTCAGCATGTGAGTTTTAGGGGAACACAAAAACTCATATGAGTTCCCCTAGACACATATGTTGAAGAAGGAACTGGCCACCCACTCCAGTATTCTTACCTGGAAACCCCATGGGCAGAGGAGCCTGGTGGGCTACAGGCGATGGGGTTGCAAAGAGTTGGACACCACATAGCCACTAAACAGCAGCATATATGTAAGGTCCTCAAGGTTTATCCATGTTGCAGTATGTATCAGTACCTCCTTCCTTTTCAAGGCTGAGTAATATCCCATTGTATGGATGGACCACGTTTTGTGTTTCCATTCCTCTCTTGATGGATACTTGAACTTTTGGCTCTTGTGAAAAACACTGCTAGACCCACTGCCTTTTTACATAGAGGGGTGACTGGCACTGAGGGAATCGAAGGCAGAGGAGGGGCAGGCACGGTGTGTACCCTGTCCCCAGAGAGCAGTGCTTAAGTGTCTGGGTGCGGATTCCAGGCCCAGCCCTCTGTATCCAGGTGGCTCTGGCCTTCCTCAAGCCACAACAGGCAACTGTGCTGTTGTGAGCTTGCCTTTGGGCAGAGAAGGGCTGCCAGACTGATTGAGGTTTTTTTTTTTTTTTTTAACTATTTCTTTTTGGCTGCTCTGGGTCTTGGTTGCTCTGTGCAGGCTTTATCTAGTTTCAGTGAGTGGGGGCTACTCTCTTGTGGAGCATGGGCTCTTGAGTGTAGGCTTTAGTACTTGTGGTTGCCCCTCGACATGTGGAATCCTCCTGGACCAGGGATCGAACCCGTGTCCCCTGCATTCACAGGCAGATTCTTAACCACTGGACCACTGGGAAAGTCCATTGTTTGTCTTTTAGCTGTCCTGGTGTTTGCACACTGTCCTGGTATTTCACACTGTCCCTGGCATCCGTCTGGCCTCTTCATCCACCATGACTAATGGCCAAGTGATAGCTTTCTTGCTGATGAGGAAACAGCCTGAACTAGGGAAAAAAGAAAAATTCCCAAGTTGTCTAACTTATCCTCAGTTTATCCAGTGATGTGTTCTGGAAATCTTTCACCTGCCAAAAGTCACACAGCCCTTTTCTTATGGCACAGGTGGGGTTTTGCCTGTTTCTTCTCCATCTGTGATTTGGAAGAGAGTGTCATGCAGGTCCTAGCAGACCCTCAGGAGACATCCGGGTAGGGGGCACTTAGGGATCAGTAGCTGTCGTCGTTTCCCCTGCTCCACGGTGAGTGGACCCAGAGCTGCTGCCTCAGTTTATCTGGCTCTTACTACTCTTCTGGATTGCTTCTTCAACCTCTCCTTGTTTTGTGTTTGTGTCTAATAAAATATTGCCATTGGGAAACTCTTCTGGCAAGAAATAGAGTCACAAAGTGTTCCAGGGCACGCTTCCATGATTATGATGAAAAGAAACAAGGCTGGTATCAGAGAGAAATGGGTGGCCCTCCCTGTGTCTGTGTGTGTGGCGGGGGGTTCCCTGTGGCCCAGTGTCTGGTCCCCAGATTTTCCTCTTTAGAAGTTGGACGTTAGTGCAACCAGTGATGGTGGAGCTTAGGGAGACCAAGTCACAAACCAAACTGGTGAGAGAATGGTCTTTAAACTAGATTGCTCACTTTGTACTTTTCTAGGAGGACCGGAGCTGCTGGGCAGGATAGAATGTTCTGGTCTGCTCGCCAGTGGGTTGTCTGTGAGGAAAGATAAGGGGAGTTGTAGGGGTTCGTGCCTGGAGGGTCCCTGTCGTGGCTGCTCGCAGAGCCGAGACAGCCTGTCAGATGAGGCTCCCAGCAGTCAAAAGTGAAAGTTGCTCAGTCATGTCCAGCTCTGCGACCCCAAGGACTATACAGTCCATGGAATTTTCCAGGATTACCCATCAGTTCATCCTCACTGCAGACGGCAACTTTTTCAGGATTTGAGGGCCCTTTAACCTGCATCCTATGGTATGGTTATAAGTCCCTACATCCACTTAGGGTTCTAGCACCCCGATCTTTTCCTGCTGCACCCCGCCGCCTCTTGTTTTCATGCCTTTGAGATGAATTTTCCAGAAAAAAAGTTTTCTGGCCTGCCCTCCTCTTAGGATAAACGCTGTGTGGGGAAGGAGTGAAGGAGAAATTGAGAACCAAGTCGTTTGAAACCATCATCTCCACGCAGGGGGGCCTGTCTCTTGAGGTCCCCCTCACCCTATCTTCCTTACAAACCCTGAGCAGAGACTCTGAACCTTATCTCAGGGTCCTAAGACTGTTGCCTGCCTATTATAACCTGTCCCTAACACCATTACCAGAGGCCAGCCTTTAACCAAACATGCGTGCAGATAGCTGGTGCTGTGGGTACCTGCCACCAGCCCAGCTCCACTCTACACTTGGGGTGGAAACAGCCAGGATTACAAAGAAGGTCCCTCCCGACTTCTTGCTCCTCCTTCTCAGTGTCCAGTGGGGTCTTCCTCTATTTTAGAACAGGAGCTAGTTGTCCTGATGGTCCACAAGGTGCCCCCTGTCTGCCCCCCGTGCCCCACTCTCTGCCCACCTGGCTGTGTGTTGCACCCACCTGCCTTCTCCCTGAATCTGGATCCCAGCCCAGCGCCTTCCTCTGTGTGTCTCCACTTGGATGCTTCTTACTCCACAAACCTGGGAGGGCGACTGAAGATGCAGGATACGACACGGAATGTGGACCGTCTGCCAGCTTGTCACAGCACGATGCGCTGAAGCGACGGTGTCTGTGCTGCAGAGGTTGACTGGGACCCAGCGCGGCCTTTAGCTCCTCCTGGTTCTTGTCAAGACTGGAAAACCTTTAGCCACAGTGGTTGCTCCTGTGGGCCCGCACTGCCCTGGAGCCACAGCGATGTCATGCTCTTGACAGCCTGGCCACAAAGATACCTTATCAACCATAGAAATGTGGAGCTCATCAAAGAGTTTGAATAGTTTTCGAGAAGTAGGATATTTCTTTTCCTCTTTGCTTTTATTAGGACATCTTAAAACCTTTGCGAAGTGCACAAAGAGCTCAAAGCCTCCCTCCTCCACCTCTTTAAAAGAATTGTTTAATGCTGACTCACTTTGATTTTGTGAAATAGTTATTTCTTTTTAAATTGTCTCTGCTGTGGTGGCAACTATTAGCCTTTTAAGAAGGGGACACTGTTAGGTGTGAGTGCTGGGACTCTTTGGGGGGGTTACTCTGTCTTCATATGCTAAGGAGCACTTTACAGTATAGGCTTATTTGGGAGTTTTTAGTTATTAATCTTCATAATAGTTTCTTAAGACGCTTCTTATTTCCTCGTTATATCCAAATAGTAGGTAATGTAGACATTGTCATAGAAACCACTTGGATCCAAAGTTTTGTTGTTGGCATTGTTATTGAGAAGGAAACTGAATGTTCTAGTTGGAAAGTAATTTAATTGGGTGACACTTGAAAGAATACCAGCCTAGCCAGATATTTTTTTATTCCTTGGCTTATTATTAATAGCTATGTTATTACAAGGAAGTCATATTTGTAAGCCTTGGTTTTCATTAACTCTAAGGGGAAAAGGTAGGAGAGTGTGTGTCTGTGTATTTCTGTGTGTCCGTCTGTGTGTGTGTGTGTGTTGGGGACACTATGAAATTCAAAAATGAATCCATATTTCTGACAAGGACCACGTCTCATTTGACTTTGGTGCCCCCAGGACAGCTGCTGTCAGTGAATGCTTGTTTCATATGGGAACAACCGAGAGATACTGACTTTCACCCGTGTGTACTCTTGGACTTGGCAGAGAAACGCTATAGGACGATAAGGTGGATACGAAATTCCCAGCCCATCTGCCCCAAGTCCATGCAAACTCTCCGTATTCTGCCAACGTGAACTTTTTACCCTGAGCCTGCATTCGGCATGATCTTACCTTACCCAACACCTGTCTCTCAGTTCCCTACTTGTATTCTATTTTGTGGCCATTTCGCACTCTGATCTTCGATTACAAGCTCGTGGGCATGGGAGATCTTTCTTTGTCATGCTCGGCGTGAGACGGAGCACGCAGCACTGTGATGAGCTGGTTGATCACCTGCCGCTTCTTCCTGGCTGGACCCGAGATGGTTGCGATTCCAGCGCAGCCTGTTCGGTGCAGGATCTGACTGGCAGCTCCTGCTTGTGAGCATCTGTCAAATGTACCAGGAGGAGGACAGCGAGCTGCTTGCTGGTCTGTGTCCGCTTTCCCCTCCAGGAAAACAGGTTTGGCACGGTCGTTGGGAGCCCTCAGCTGACCTCCGCTTGGGTCTCCTCTTTGTTTCATGTCTTGCCTGCAAAGACTGCAAACCCACTGATACTCTCCCCATGATCTACACAAAGCCTGTAAACAGAATCATCGCCCCCCCTCCACCAAAGTAAAACAGCTTGAGGTTGATTTCCCTTTTCTGCAGGTGTGGGATTTGTGCAAATTTTGTTTATATATGTGCGTCATTTGCAAGAAGCAAAGTGTTAGGAACACATGCAAATCACGAGTCCTGGCTCCCTTTCTGCCAGTTCCCCTCTCCCTTCATGCCTTGGTCTGTATTGTCTAGAATCCCATGAACAGAGGAGCCTGGCAGACTACAGTCCAGGGGGTCGCAAAGAGTCAGACATGACTGAAGCGCCTGAGCACAGACTGTCTATGCTTTTGTCTTTCTATTTTTTCTCCAGAATTTCGGCAAACTGAGTGATCACCAATTTAAAATCTGGGGTGTTTTTAAAGAACTTTTTTTCTTTTGAAATACGAGAAGTTACAAAATAGCACATAGAGTCCCATGAACCCTTCACCCAGCTTCCTCTTATGGTGACATCTCCTATGACAGCAGAAAAATATCAAATCCAGGAAACTGATTGTTGGTACCAAATGGTGAAATAGACCACAGAATATCTGATTTTTTTTTGGAATGTCTGATTTTTAAAAGCACACACAAAGGAATGCTTTAAAAACTTTTTTTAAATTGGAGGATAATTGCTTTACAATATTGTGCTGGTTTCTGCCACACATCAACATGAATCAGCCACAGGTATACAAATGTCCACTCCCTCTTGAACCTCCTTCCCATCTCCCACCCCATCCCACCCCTCTAGGTGGTTGCAGGGCCCTGGGTTGAGCGCTCTGTGTCACTGGCTGTCTATTTTACATACGGTAATGTATCTGTTTCCATGCTACTCTCTTAGCTTGTCCCCCCCTCCTCCCCCCTCAAGTCTGTTATCTATGTCTGCATCTCCAGTGCTGCCCTGCAAACGGGTTCACCAGTACCATCTCTCCAGATTCCATACACACACATGACATCTGTCTCGATACTGGGTGAAGAGGTTGGCAGGGAGTGTCAGATACTCTCAGAGCAGGAGCCTGATGCAATGCCTGCTTGAAACACCCAGGGCAGTTTTAAGAGTGTGGTCCCTAGGTCACGGGTGTGCCTTCAGAAGAGGAAAGGCCTGCAGGAAGTGGAGGAACAAGGGCTGGGCAGAAGGAAAGGAAACTTGCTCGTTCAGTAGGACTTCAGTTGTGACTCTTCACCAAGAGCCAGGCTGTGGCCACATTTAAGTGTCCTGGTACCTCATAATGAGATGAGTAAGTCCTCTCATTTGGAGAAACATGTATATGACAGTTGTAGAAAAATAAATGATTTTTAAAAACTGGACTTTATTTTCAGAGCAGTTTTAGATTCACAGCAAAATTGAGAGGAATGTACAGACTTTTCCCAAGTACCCCCCACCTCCACCCATGCACAGTGTCCGCTGTTATCAACATCATTCACCAGATGGTACATGGTTACTAAGGCTGAACCTACACGGACACATCTACTGCTGCTGTTGTGTGCTCAGTCGTGTCTGACTCTTTGCAAACCCATGGACTAGCCTACCAGGCTTCTCTGTCCATGGGATTTTCCAGGCAGGAATACTGGAGTGGGTTGCCATTTCCTCCTCCAGGGGATCTTCCCAACCCAGGGATCGAACCCTCATCTCCTGTGTCTCCTGCAGTGGCAGGCGTTATCATCACCCAAAGTCTACCGTTTACTGTGGGTTCACTCTTGGTGTTGTATATTTAATGAGTTTGGACAGATATATAAAGACACATATCCATCACTGTAATATACAGAACAGTGTAACAGCCCTAAAAATCCCTTGTACTTTACCTGTTTATCACTCTTTCTTCCCTAACCCCTGGCAACCATTCATCTTTTTACCGTAACTGTACCTTTTCCAGAATTTCATAGAGTTGGAATCATAGTCTGTAGCCTTTTCAGATTGACTTCTTTCACTTAGGAATGTGTACTTACTGTTCCTCCATGTCTTTGTTGTGACTTGACAGCTCCTTTCTTTTTAGCACTAAATAATATCCCATTGTCTGGAGACATCACGGTTTATTTATCCTTTCACCTGCTGATGGACATCTTGGCTGCTTCTACCTTTGGGCGATGATGAACGAAGCTGCTGTAAACCCCCATGTGCAGTTTTGAACTGGGTTTTCAACTCGTTGAATTTGCATAGTGTGGATCTCTGTATCTGCATTCCTATTCATGTATGAGTGACATTATATATATATATATATATATATATTTTAAAGTCCTCTCCCCTTTCTTTGGATGAGGTAAGGACTGATTTCAGTCTTCTGTTTGGTGTCTCTCTTCACCCTCTCAGACACTGGATTGTTCACAGGAGCAAATGACGACACTGTGTCTAATTAACAATATCTGATTGCTCACTACCTGCCAGAGCTTGTTCTGTCTCCTCTCGCTGGGGAGAAGGTGGGTTCTAGCACCATTTCAGTGTTTAAATCTGGTTCAGTCGCTCACCATTGTGCAAATGGCATTGCTTTTTTGCTGTGGTTACAGGAGTGTCTGGGGTGGTGGTGGGGGTGGGGGGGAGGTGGTTAGATGACCTTGGCTGGCAGAGGGAACTGAGAAGAGAGAGGTCATAGAGAAAACCCAGCCCTACCACTCTTTCTGAGTCTGGACCCAGCTAAGGAATTCTCCTCTATAAATAAGCACCTCAGCAGGCCATCAGAGAAGGCAATGGCAACCCACTCCAGTACTCTTGCCTGGAAAACCCCATGGACGGAGGAGCCTGGTGGGCTGCAGTCCATGCGGTCGCCAAGAGTTGGACATGACTGAGGGACCACTTTCACTTTTCACTTTCATGCATTGGAGAAGGAAATGGCAATGCACTCCAGTGTTCTTGCCTGGAGAATCCCAGGGATGGCGAAGCCTGGTGGGCTGCCGTCTGTGGGGTCGCACAGAGTCGGACACGACTGAAGCGACTTAGAAGCAGGCCATACCGCACATGAAGGGCTTTCTCGGCTGTGGTCTGGGTGAGATGATCTGAGTCACGGTGCACTCTACTCCCCTCATCATAACTCCGCTCAGCACCCCGGAGTCAGGCTGTGGCCATCACAAGTCCCTTGGGAGATGTCTGTGTCAAGTAAGGGAAAAAAGTTCCTAACTGGCTGTGGTCCTTGACCTCTGGCCCGGTTCTGACTCCTCTAATTTCTAAACTTCCCTTTAGTCATTTAAAAGGATGATTGAATAATCTGGATGATTCCTTGTAGACCATGTCATCAAATTCTACTCCCCCCAATCCTTGAAGCTGTCCTGTTTGTAAAAATATCATCGGATTAAAGGGATTTTTACATTCTCGGCTGCCTTTTCTGAAAGACGGCATCCCTGATCGCCAGATTGGGTCAAAGCTATAGATGGTTGGATATAGCTGAGGTTGTTAGCAGAACTAGGGAAAGAGGTGGATGACTAAACCAGTTGCCTCTGGACCAGTCCATTCTCTAGTTCAGATGCGCTTGGCTTGTTTGTAAATGGACTTGCAGAGAAGCAACATTATCTTCCAGAAGAACGCTATTTAAAGTGTGAGTTCGACCTAGTCCCCCACTCTCTCCCAGTTTCTTTGCACTTTTATTTAAGAAGTGGGAGAAGGATTATGCGAAACTTCCATGTGCCAGCCTCCATCAGGTGAGGGAGGTGATGATGAGCTAGAACTGGGTCTCTGCTCTAAGGCATTATGGACACCCAGGCAGCGAAGGCGCCAGGTCTGGGTGTGGGGTGTGAATGCTTAGCTAGAAGCTTGGAGGAATGTCACTGCCTTGTGCCCTGGGAGCTGGGCCCTGGTCAGGCACATGATCCAGACAGGGAAATTAAAGACACACTGTCAGTGCACTTCTGTGGCCTGCTCTCCCTCTGCTCGGAAACACACAGTTGCCTGCAAGCTTGGAGGGTGGAAGAATGCCACCCCAGCTTTGCCCTGTCCTTCAGCCTGTGCAAAAAAAAATCGGTGGGCAATAGCAAGCACACAGGTATTCTGGGTCCTCAGGGAGAGACGAGTGTGCAAACATGTAGAGGTGCAGCCGGGGCGCCCTGGACCAAGCAGCTGGGGGCAGGGTGCCGGTGCGCCCTCCCTGCTGTTTTCCTCTTTGGATCAGCCCGCTCTTACTTCTGGAGTGGAGTGGGACTCTCCCTGGGGCGATCTAGGGTGTCATCTCTGGCATTTGCTCCCAGTGCAGAAAAACAAGTCCGAATGCAGCGCACTCGGGTTTCTGAACAGCTGCCCAAGCGCCGAAACCAGGCAGTCAGCAAAGCGGAGGAAGGGAGGAGGGCAGGGGCTCGGGAGAGGGAGGAGGGGCGGGGAGGGGGGAGGCGGTCAAGGGCGCTGTTTCGGTGGGCGAAGCTCCTCCCCGGGCTGGGGAGCGGGGAGAGTGGGGGACGCTCAGGCGAGTGGGGTGCCCCGAATGGGAGTCGGGGTGCGGGGGCCAAGGGGTCGAGGGTACCCCCCGGTGGACGACAATGGGAGATCCAGACCCCTGGGCGGGCTAGGGTGGGGGAAAGTGAGGATGCTCGGGCTCGTGCTAGTGAGGAGCCTGGAGTGGGGGGTCGGTGTGCGAAGGGAGGGGGGTTGAGGGTACGTCCCCGCCCGGTGGGTAGCGCTGGACGCTCTGCGCTGGGGGAGGGGGCTGCCTGGACTGGAGGAGTGCCCGGGGTGGGGGTGGGCGTGGGGCTGGGGGATGGTTCGGAGCTCCTGCCTCTGGGAGAGCTGGGGTGCGAGGAAGGGGGAGGCGCGGCGGGGCGGGGCGGGCAGGCAGGAGCGGCTTGCCCGCCGCCTGGGAGCGGGCGCCTTCCCAGCCGAGCCATGCGGTACGTGAGCGACGTGTGGCAGCCTCTGCGCAGACTGTTCCGCGGCTGTGTGGGTTTCGGCGAGCGCCGCCTCCTTCCAATCACCGCGCAGCCCCAGCGGAGGGATGCGCCTGTGCAGCGCAGCGCTGCGCACCGAGGCGTCGCGTGCCAAAGTCACATCCAAGTGAATGCCCTGCGAGGGAGGCATCCCCCCGCTCCCCGCACCCCAGATCTTCACAGGGCGGCCACGGACCTGACCTCACTACTGCCATATGTCCCCAGCTGATGCAAAGCCTCGAGAACCAGGGATACGGAGGGACACACACAGCAAAAACTGGCGAGGAAGACGTGCAGTAGGGCTGTGCGGGTTACAGGGCACGAATTTTAGGGGTTTGCACAATCAAGGTGCCGCCTCCCAATAGTTATTACGGACTTTTGTCAGGTAATCAATTTCAGATCAGAATAGGATCCAGTTTTATTTACTCTTCTACTAGGAGAAATAAAAGTATATCGAAAATATTGTAAACGGTGACCGTGAAAACCAAGATGCCACGTTCCATTTTGGTCCAGCCCCCGGGTCTTTCCCGCCCGCTCCTTGTGCCCAGCATTCTGGGAACCCCGGTTCCAGGTCTTAGGCGCTGGCTTTTGGGGAGCAGTGTTCAGCACAGGTCAGGGTTTCTAAGAAATTCAGGAAATTGAGCAGAGTGAGGACCAAGGGCCAAGGAAGCCCCCTCTCCTGGGGTGGCGCCAGGGCCGTGGCGGCTGAGACGGATATTATTAGGGAGCAGTTCCGGCAAGGAGTGACCCCACGGGCGCTCTCAGCGACCTCCCTTTGGCCTCCGTCTAGGGTAGCAGAGACACACACCCCGTCCCCTCTTAACTTTATTCCAACCTTTAACCCTAAACCTCTGTCTTCACTGTGACCATGCCTGGCCCGGAATACATGTTAAAAATGCACAGTATGTGGGTCCCATTCCCAAAGAGGCCGAGTCTTTAGGATGCAGTAAGCATTCCAGGTGATTCTCTTGCAGGGCTCCACGGACCACACCGGACGGTGCCGTTTCTCTCCTCCCAGCACAGCTGCAGTGGTTATTCTGGGAAGCTGTGCAGGGCGTTTTTAGGGAATGATAGGAGGAGGCTCACGAAGTGGCTGGCACCTTCAGCCAGGGCTCGTTTAGGGTGTTATTTGAGTCGGCGTCGCCGGTCTGCAGGGGGCGCCAGCAGGCTGAGCCACCCTCCTTCCACGTGAAAGGGGGCTGGAACCCGAGGAATGCGTCCCCGCCCCAGGGTGACGTGTGCGTGGCTGTCTTAAAAGCCAGGGCGGCGCGCTGGGCGTCCGGCAGAGCCGGAGAGGAGGCCAGCGGGCGAGGACCGCACGGGCTCTAGCCGGCGCACGAGGACCGCGGCTGTCACTGCGCTCGGAGCATCCCAGCCCCGCGGGAGCCGTGGGTGCCGCCCCAGCCCCGCGTCCCTCTCGCAGCGCTTGGGGAGCCTCGCGCCCCAGGCGAGCGTCCGTGATTTAGCACAAAGCACGTTTCCAAAAAGCCGCGCTTTCGCGCACGCACCCTCGCCCCCCTTTGTTTCGGGGGTCGCCAGGCCGCTCTCCTCCCCAAGTCTGAATTCTTCAGAAGGGGCGGAGGGCCGCCGAGCCTCGGCTGGGAAGATGCCCTTGGAACTGACTCAGAGCCGGGTGCAGAAGATCTGGATCCCGGTCGACCACCGCCCCTCGCTGCCCAGAAGTGAGTGCAGACGCGCGCGGGGCCGGGCGGCCGGGGAGGGCGCGCCGTGTGCGGAGAGAGGCCATTGTGTGGAGGGCGCCGGCCCGGCGCTTTTGTGCCGGCTCCCCTCCTCCGGCGCGCTCGGCCGGCCGGGCGCCGCCCTCCGCGCCGTCCCCGCGTCCCGGCCCGGGCGCCCCCCGCTCCTCCCCACCAGCTCCGGCGCGGGGCGGGCACGGCGCCGGCGCTGCGCCTCCCCTGGCCGGCGTCGGGGGCGCTGTGGCCCGACCCGAGGGCTCCGTGGGACCCCGCTCGGCTCGGCTCTGCTCGGCTCGCGAAGGAAGCGCAGAGGCACCCGGAAACGGCGCGCGCGCTGAGCGGGAAGCGCCGGGCGCCTCCGGGAACCTCCGTTTCGGGGACGCGTGGGAAGGGACGCCGGCGTGTCCCGCGGCCCCGGCCCCTCTCCCGGGCGCCCGCCGCGCCTCCTCGTGTCCCAGCCGCCGTTCGGTGTCGATCGCTACCTCCGCTCTCCTCTCTTCCCCTCCTTCCCTCCCGCCTCCTTTTCTCCGCTTTCCGCCTCCTCTTCCCCACCGCGTGTTTCTCTCTCCTCTCTCAATCTCTCTCTGCTTCCACCCCCTCACTCCATCCTTAGTCTATGTGTTGCTCTTTCTTTATGTATTTCCATTTTCTGTCTTTTTCTCCTCCTCTCTATGTATTTCTAATCTATCTTCAGTTCTCTTTTTCCCCTTTCCCTTCGCTGTCTTTACTGCTCTCTGCACCGCCCCCCGCCTCCCCGAGCCCCCCTCTGCCCCCTGTGCCAGGGGCCTAGAGAGTTGTCTGGAACTCAGCCTTTGTGCATGTTTTGGGGAGGGTCTGCGGGTGGGGACTACACAGTTGGCAGCGTTTCCCACGTGTGCGAGCCAGTGCGCGCGCGGGCACACACACACACACTCTCTGGACTTGGAGTTTGCTGACAGTTCACTTCCCCGCCCTGTCGGGTCTTGGCCGGTGAATACTTTGGGAAGGTTTACCTTGGGCTCTGTCCCCAGCCAGGGAGAGAGCCACCTCTTAAACGGGTGGTTCCAGAGGTTTGAAGGGGACACCAGCTCCTCCAGCAAAACCACCAATGGGCATGTCAGGTGGACAGGCTGAGACAGTGGTGAGCATTTTGCTCCAGGTCAGGTCAGGTCAGGATGCCTGAGAGGTAAGCACTGGCTCCCAGGTGCAAACCCCTCCCAAGTGGCTTCAAGGCATCCCCCGAGCGCTAGGTGGCCTGTGGGCCTCCTCTGCCGTCACATTTCTCAGGGGCTGGTCACCAAGGCCGCAGTGACAGCTCCTCTCCCTGGGGTTTGCCCAGGTGTGAGTAACCTCCCCGTCCTCAGACCTGCCCCAGGAGGTGGGGAGAGTTGGCCCTGGGGTGCTCCTAGGACATCCTGGTGATGGGAGCCTGGCAAGGTGCTCCCCATGCTGGCAGGGGTGGGGTGGAGTAGAGTGCTCCTCCACCAGCTTGATTCCTCAGGTCCAGCGGGCCACAGAAGCCTTAAGGACAACTAGGCTTCTTTGCAAGGTAGCTGGGCGCTGGGGAACCTTACAGGTGTCTTGCTCCCCAGCCCCTTCAGGTATGCTCTTAAATACCCACTGAACAGGCTGACAATGGTCTGGTTATATTTCTGTAAGACCTGTTCGTTGTGAGAAATGCCCCACCTGAAATCAGCAGGGAGATACAGTAGGAGCCCCAACCCTTTTTGACTTTTGAATAAAAGATATTGATAAAAGAACACTTGATACATTGGAGCACACAAATATAGATTGGTTCTCTAAACACCTGTAGGTGTATGGGTGCACATAGAAATGCACACTCACATTTAGTCATCCTCTGGGGTTCACAGCAGGGTGAGGACTGGGAGGTCTGGCCACAGCAGGGTGGAGTGGGAGGGGGGACTCTGAGCTTGGCTGGCATCCGCTTGTTGAGTGTTTCTGACAGACACAAGTGTGCGGCCACGCTTTTCCTCGGGGCTTCAGAAATCCATCCATTAGTTCCTATCAGCCTGCACGTCTCGCACGCAGATGAGAGATTTGCCTGAAAATCCCTGTCGGAACAGTTTGCAGCTTGATGGGTGAGGGGCTGGGGGGGTGTTGCTAAAGCTGATGGATTAAGTCCCTTGTCCCCGCCCACCCCTGCAATGCCCGTGTGTGGCTGTGGGGTTACATTTTTTTCTTAGAAGATTATCTGCACCCTGGTATTTATTACTTGCATGCCATTATTTTAAGTAGCTGTGTCTTTCTGGGTTTATATGGTCACATTTGTCTCCTCCCATAGTGGAGAGAGGGTATCTCTTCCTGGCATCTTTCCCATTCCCTGCCCCTCCCCCCTTCTTTAATGGCATTGGGAACTGGGTGGATTTTTCTCCCTCCTGAACCTGTTCCCATCTTTCTAAGTGCTGTCCTAGTTGGGGGTCACAGCAGACCTGTCTGAGATGTGTTAACTAACAGAGGACACAGAAAACATGACCGTGGATGTATAAAGAACGGTAAAACAGCCACAGGAAGCCCCAGATTGATTCATTTGGTGGCACTTCCACCTCTGAAGCCCATCATTTCAGGGCCCGGTTGCTATACCTTCTTGATGGTAAATGCTTCTTACAAATCCTGCAGCTTCCTTCAAGTGCAGACTGTAAATCAGGGAGACTTACTGACTTGGTGAATCAGCTGAATGGACAAGGAAGTAGACTCTCGACTGGCAAGAACTAGCGATCCTTTGTTTCTCATCACGAAAAGAGTTATGTGTGCAGGTCCCAACTCATGTATCACTTCTCTGCTCAGAACCCGGTTTCCTCATCTGTAAAGCAGGCTATGTACTGTCTGCTGAGAGAAGGTTTCATCTCACAGGGGCTTTAGCCCCACTGATGGTTTTCCGGCTCAAAGAGGGAAGATCGGGGAAACCTTACAGACCTTATCACGTGGGCAGCCACTATAAACTGCAGTTGTGATTCTCAGCCCTGGCTTCACATTTAAATCATGTGGGGGAGACTTTGGAAAAAATGTGTGCTGGTTCCCCCTTTCCGAGTTAGAATTGCTACAGGTGCAGCCTGTGCATCCTGGTTTTAAAAGCTTCTTAGGTTCAGCCGCTGGTTGAGAACCACTTTTTGAGGAAGGAGCACTTGAGGGGTTTCAGGTGAGAAGGACCAAGGTGAATCCCAGGTCTGTCCCTTACCGCTTATGCAGGGGACCTCCTTCACTTGTGGGTCCAGGTTCCCTCGCGTCTGGCTTTAATGGAAGAAAGCCCTAATGGCTGATGGAGGCCACCGTAGCAAGTATCCTACACATTACCTTCTGCTTCACCCTCCGGGAACCTTTGTGAAAATTCCGTGCATTTCACAGACAGGGAAAACCGAGACGCCGAGAGGTCGAGTGACTTGTCTGGGACCTGAGGCAGTGCTGGCTTTGAACTCTCCTGTCTCCGGGCCCTCTCAGTCACCGTGTTCCTATGTTGTCCACTGATTGCCTGAAACGCCCCTCCCTCCCTTGCTGGCAGAGAGCCTGTCAGGTTGGGAGGGCCATTCTCTGGACGAGAATCGGGCATTGAGTTAAAATGTGCATGCAAAGCAGTAAATGAGTGCAACATCCACTGCACAGTCCAGAAAAGTTTAGGAAAGAGGTTTTGCTGATCTGGGGTCTCCCGCCCTGCAGAGCCTCAGCCCATCTCACCACCACCCCTACCCCCCTGGGGCAAGCTCACTTCCATGTGGATTCCTAACACGGGACCAGGTAGACTCTCTGGACTGAAATGATCCCAGGAGGTTTGTGTCCAGTGGACCACAGTCAGGTGTCTGCTGTGGCTTTCCGGCCCTGCCTTCCATTCTCCCAGGGCCGAGTGTGTGGACCTGTTCCGAGAGAGCCCTTTTCAGGTGGTGACGTCACAGCATGGCTTACTGTGCAGCTCCTTTGCCCTAGCCTGGCAGCGATGGGGGAGCAGGTTGCCATGGTTACCGTAGACACTGCCATGGAACTTGCATGAGGCCCACTGGGCACTGGCCCGGTCTACGTCTGCAGCTCGGCTGTCTGTCTTCCATGAGTTCCCCTGAAACTTGGTATTGAAGCCTGACTACCTACTTAGAGGAGAAGAGCATAAGTGACGTGGCATCTTTTGAGGTTAACATTTTGGAGTGCCTCTGGGTGGCAGGAAGTTTACAGGAGGTGCAGTACGTGTGTGCTGAGTCGCTTGTCGTGTCCGACTCTTTGCGACCCCAGGGACTGTAGCCCACCAAGCTCCTCTGTCCATGGGATTCTCCAGGCAAGAATACTAGAGTGGGTTGCCATGCCCTCTTCCAGGGGATCTTCCTGACCCAGGGATCGAACCTGTGTCTCCTGTTGCTCCCGCATTGCGGGCAGATTCTTTACCGCTGAGCCACCAGGGAAGCCTTCAGGAACAATGGCAAAGTGTCTTCCATCGGTTTTTTAATTTTATGAGCCTGCAGTACAGCATCAGTATGGTAAGCTAGGACAGCGGTCCTGCCTGCTTGAGGCAGTGGGGAATGTGGATCAGAGAGGTTAGCCGCTCAGTCAGGGTGCAGGGACTGGAATTGGAATCTGCCAGTGCGGCCTCTGTCCGGGGACTTTAGACTGTTGCTTCTTTACCTCTAACCTCAGTGTATCCCCTTACATGCAAGTACTTTGGGGAAAACCTAGTGTTAAGCTATACACTTATCTTCCGTATTCCTGAGCTGTTGGAGAGGAAGATGAAAAGGCCGGGCTCCAGGGAGGAGGGTATGAAAGGTGGGAGGGTTTAAAAGGTCAGCAGAGAAGAAGAGGGTCAGAGTGGAATTGAGACAGAGGCAGGAGATGATGGGACCAGGAAAGCACTTGGGATGTGCTGTGAGTTTGACAAAGAGGAGGGAGGGTAAAGTTTGGTCATTTCGGGGACCCCTGAGCATCTGGGTGGATGGGCAGCAGCAGACACCTTTGGCAGCTCTTTGAATCTCATGCAAGAAGTCAAAGGACTCAAGGAATGACTTTTGCTTCCCCAGACGAGCAGGGGATGGTTTATTTGGTTTCGAGATTCAGCTTGAATTTTGGGCTTGAGGTATTTATGCTGCCGTGTCTTTATGGGTTTTGTTTTTTCCTCCCAAAGTGTCTAGTGCCCGAGGAGATTTGCACATACGATTAGTGGATATAGAAGTAATCCCCTATTTGATAAATCAGTCAGCGTCTGCCTCTGCTTCCTTGGCCTGAGTCCAACAAAAGTATTGCATGCATGTGCACAGCCAAGAGTGTGTGTGTGTGTGTAAGCGTGTGTGTGTCTTGATGCTCCTGGGAGCAGTGACATGGTGGGGATATCAGATAAGACCAAGGGAAAACCAGGGGCTTGGGGGAAGAATCAGCAGAGTGGGTGTTTCCGGGCACGAGCGAGGACACTTTCACTTTCTCGTGTGTCACCTGCAGCTGTCACATGCTGACAGGAGGTGTGTCTTCTGTCCCCACTGGTCTCTGAGGAGGCCATCAGCTTTCTCCGCGTGCCCCTCGGGGACTCCAGAAAGCCCCCTGGTGCATCTTTGCTCCGGTCCCGTGCTCACGCGGGACGAGAGGCCTCTGTTTTCTAGGAGCCTGTTTGTTCCCAGCCCCTGGCCGCTGGGGAATCCCAGCCAAGGGTGCCTGTGGCTCTTGAGTGTCCCTTGGCCTCCTGACGGCTTTTCCTCCTCTTCCTCGCTCTCACGGAGATTGTCCCTGACAGTCTAGAAACATGAGAGGAGAAACTGTCCATGTGAGGCGCTTGCTGCCTCATGTCCCCTGGCTGCTGGTCCCAGAGGCAGACCCTGGGCATCGCAGCCGGTGCTTGGACACGTGACCTAAGTCTGGCCACCAGGCCCAGCATCATGGGGCTGTGTTGGGGCGTCCAGCTTCAGAGGAGGGGTCTCCTCAAGCTTGTGCCGTCAGCGGCCTGGTGGCTCCCTCCCTCCCATCTGACACTCGCCTGTTTAGAAGGAAAGAACCTAGATTCCGTGGTGCAGCCTGAGTCGCTTGGTCTGCACTGTGGCCGGAGCCCAGGGAGCGGGGCTGTGTGGTGGTCAGTGAGCGCCTCGCACGCTGCTGGGTGGGGGGCGGGCAGGCGGCCGGTCTCTGGCCCACATGGGCAGACCCGGGCTCATGAACACTTGTCTCACCTGATGCGAGTCGCCGGAGAATCTCAGGAAACACTGCACCCGAAATGTCCAGAGCAGGGTTCTTTGGGCTGCTTTCTGCAAACCCAGTGAAAACCTCTCTCCCTGGAGTTTTGTTGAGATTCCAAGGAACATGGGTGAGAAGCCAGGAGAGGCTGCACAGGCAAGACCCTCTGGGTTTCCGGGGGGTCCTGCTTGGGGCCCTTGTGACTTGGCGGCAGCCGGAACTTGGACGAGGCAGAGCAGCCAGGGGCGGTGGAATTTGTGGGGTCAGCTTCTTGGTCCCTGACCGACTTTCATTTCATAAACTCTTACTGTGAAAATTGCCTTTTAAAAATAACCTTTTTTAGGAAGGCCATGCAGACCTCCTGCGTGGAGGTGTGGAAATTTATCTGTAATTTAGCTGCTGGAGCCCCACCCCCCAGGGCTGTTACCTGCCACCTCTGTTTACCTGTTACATTGCATCTGAGACAGCCTCTCCTACTGATGACCTCACCCTTATTGGTGCAGAGGACTCCCTTCCTTACACCCCAGGGCTACTTTCCCCTCTGGGGTGAGTCATCATTTTCTGGCTGGGTTTGGGGCCCTCAGGCGTCAGGCTGGGAATTCGGGGTCCCTGCCATGAGGATGTCAGAGCAAGAGGGAGCCGTGTGACCATGGGCTCTGGCCGCCGGGGGCCCACTCCTGCTGGATTGTAAAGAGCAGGGGCTTCGAGGTGGGAATGAAAGCTGCGTTTCCGTGGGATTCTTTAAAACCGTTGTGGGCAGCACTGGCTGCTTTATTCATGGCCCTTCTGTTGTTTCTCCCCAGCCTGTGGGCCGAAGCTCACCAACTCCCCGACAGTGATTGTCATGGTGGGGCTCCCCGCCCGGGGGAAGACGTACATCTCCAAGAAGCTAACCCGCTACCTCAACTGGATTGGTGTCCCCACAAAAGGTGAGGCTGCATCCTAGGCTGGAGCTGTCACACTGGGGGTACACTCTACTCACCATGACCCCATTCCCCCCGAAAAAGAACAGTCTTTCCCTCTCTAGCTGCTGAAACTCTCTTTGCAGGACCACTCTAGGGGGCTTTCCCGGTAGTGGGGGGGGTCACACCTTCCTTTCCAGTATGTCACCCACCACCCTGTATGTACACCCTGCTTTGTGTATGGGAGTCTCTGCTCACTGGCTGCTCTCTGGTCACCCTGCCCTGCATCCTCCCCAGCTCAGCCCTCATCTCCTTCAGGAAGCCCTCTCTGACCACCCCAGTCTGTGCAGATCTTTTCCTTCAAACTCCCCCAGCCCTTGTTTGTGACATTCCTCCACTGGCTGTCTTAAAGTATTCTTTCTGTGCTATTGATTATATTTTTGCAACTGGTCTTCCCATTGACATGGGGAATGTCTTTAGCACGAGGACTAATTTTTCACATTTGCTGCCCCAACCCTCACCCCCACTCCAAGCCTGTGCCCAGCACAGTGCTTCATACACAAACTGCTCAGTCAGCACCCAGTGCCCATCCTGGGTGTGGGCTGCTGGTATACAAAGTGGCTGCTGTGGATCCGGCCATGTATGTGAGTCCGCACTCCCTCTCAACCGTGTTGGCGGGAATCATGGCCCCAGTTTTCACTGGACACGTGGCCACCACCTGCTTTCAGGCTCAGCCTCCAGCCCCGGCCCCGAAAGGCTGGCTTCCAGGCTGGACTGTGGGAGGCGACCCCAGAGAAGCAGGGGCACTGTGAGCCGTGCTGGGTCTTGGGGAACCCCAGCTGCCTTCCAGGTCAAGCGATGCCGGCGGTGCAGGATGTACCGCCCACTGCCTGGTTTCTGGTTTTCTTGGGATGTTATTCAAGTCATGCACTGGCTTGGTTTCCTTCTTTGGAAAGAGGGATCGGGCCCTGGGAGATCCTTTCTGACGGTCAGCATGGTCAGTGAAGGGGCTGTTCTTTTCCACGCAGTGTTCAACGTGGGCGAGTACCGCCGGGAGGCCGTGAAGCAGTACAGCTCCTACAACTTCTTCCGCCCTGACAACGAGGAGGCCATGAAAGTCCGCAAGTGAGGCCCCGGCTGTGGGAGCGGGGTGCTCTGTTCGCTGTGTGACCTCAGACTGGGCGGGAGGGGGGCAGCCAGTCTCGTTTGTGCAGCACGCGAGTCTCTTGGCCTCTGAGCTTTGCCTCTGTCCTCTGCTTCCAGGCGGTCTGTGCCCGCTGGTGCGATGCAGACCAGTGACAGCATCTCACTCGGCACGAGCTAAATCGTTCCCTGGAAAATCGTCTGTTTACGCTAGAAAAGGATTTCCTTTTCAGCCCAAAGTGACCAGGGGTCCCAAGTGTGACCTGAGAGTCACTTGGGAGCGGGACACGGCGGTAGTGCCAGCCCCGCCTGGATGGGTACAGTGGGCATCCGTGGGCAGGACTTGGCAGCTGTCTTTTGGAAGCTCCCAGGGGCAGTTTTCGGCATGCTAGCAGCATTAGATCACTCCCCAAGGGCCGCAGCCATATGTGCAGGGCTCTGACTGGGAGCCTCCAGCCTGGCAGTCTCAGCCACCTTGTACACTTTAGCAGCAGAGTCGCAGATCACCCTGCTCATTGTGGGGGGCGGGGGTGCCTGGCTGTCCCCTCAGATGGACCCACTCTGATGCACCTGTCTCCTTCCGTGTTGCAGGCAGTGTGCCCTGGCTGCCTTGAGAGATGTCAAAAGTTACCTGACGAAGGAGGGGGGCCAGATTGCAGTAAGTCTGGGGAATAAGTCTCATCTCCCCCCTGCCGCGGGACGGTGCCCTGGAGGGCGGAGCGTGTGGACAGAGCCGTGGGGGGATGCTGCCAGCGGGGACAGGCGTCTGGCCTGAGCTGTGAGGGAAGCAGGGGGTGAAGGTAGCCCTAGGACCCAAGAGGAAGCTGGTGGGTGGGACAGACTGAGGGGCACAGCCCGCCGGACCTGGGGGCCACGGCCCCGGAGCCAGTGTCCCAGCGTGGCCCTCCCCTGCGCATTGCTTTAAGGACTGTTCCCACCCTGCCCTCCCCTTTGGTCCCTGAGCTCAGGAGGGAGGCTGTGGGGGGCCTGGGAGGATGCAGTTTCTCCTGGGGCCCCAGAAAGTGACAGACCCGACCTCTGCTGATGCAGTAAACACTTGTCAACACCAACCGGGTTCTCTTCTCTGGCCAGGTTTTCGATGCCACCAATACTACTAGAGAGCGGAGACATATGATCCTCCATTTTGCCAAAGAAAACGATTTCAAGGTGAGCCTGATTTCTCGTCTTGGCCCAGCGCACTCAGGAGCAAGGGGGTCCCGCAGGGATTGACTGGTTCCTTGTCTGGAGCACCTCAGCTCCACACTTGGGCTTCCCCTGCTACTGTGTGGGTGTTGTTGCCTACAGATTGGGCTTTCCTGGTGGGGGCTCTCAGGGGTTCCTGAGACTGAGGAGGGGAGGGTCCTCTATGGTGGGAGGGCACACACTGATGGCTGGTTCTGTTTTGTGTATCTGGGGGTTTATGTGTGGGGGCCTTCCTGCTCCAGTGTGGCAGTGATGTCACAGTGATCCCAAAGTTGGCCCTTTGTGTTGCCACATTTGTTGTTTCCTAACGTTTCTGTCTCGTTTCCTTCCAGGTGTTTTTCATTGAGTCTGTGTGTGATGACCCTACAGTTGTTGCCTCCAACATCATGGTAAGACCCCCGAGGGTGGCAGTCTGAGAACAGGGCTGACCGGGTCAGCCAGGAGAAGCCATAGCATCTTGAGGATGAGCTGGCTCTGCCAGCTGGTGGTTTGCTTTTGTCTTGGGGGGGGAATGGGAGGGTGGGTCAGCAGTGCAGAGCAGTAGTTAACTTAGAAACATATTCTGCGACCCGGACTGATCTTATCAAGGCCCCTTCAGGTGGTTGGCAGAAAGCTTTCTTTATTGGACATAAGAGAGAAGTCATGGACCTCAGTTTGGTGGGAAAACTGTTTTGGTGGCAGTAGCCTTGGCCGCTGGGGGGTGAGGGGCCGCTTAGGGCGGAGGATGGAAATGGAGACAGGAGGCTGGTCTCTTGCTGGTAAGTTTTCCCAGTAGGTAAGCATGGTCATGTGTTGACAACAACCTATAGGACCCTGCAGACGGAGGGCAGAATTCCCAAATTTGGGAAAAATGGGAGTGGTAAAACTGTCTTCCTGCTCCTCTTGCTGTGTCAAGGGGAGGGTTACCTGGGTAAATTGAGGGTACTTGGCAGCTTAATTTGATGCGTTGAAATAAATTGTACTTGATAGCAATAAACTGTAAGCAGAACAGGTTATCGTGAAGACTTCACCAGAAGTTCCCTCCTCGTTGTAGGTCACTTTCTCTCCAGCTTAAATACATCCGAGTAAGATGTTACCTGTAACAAAAAGCTGGTCGGACCCTTCTATAGGGAGTGCCAGACTTTGGCCATATAGTGTGTGTCCTTCAAAGGATGGCTGAGAGTTCGTTAGTTTTTGGTGGTGGGCCTTTGCTCCAAGGCAATGGGAATATTTACATGCATTTCTCAGAAATGAGTTCATATTTTAGGAAGGGCTATTGAAATGGTAGAAAATCGGTCCAGATTGGTTTCAGTGGCCCCAAAGGAGGAGGCTCAAAGTATGAGGAAATACAAGTTGCCTTGGGCTAAACAAAGGCTTCTGCTGTATTTCTTTGGTTTGGTTCTACATTTCCACCGGGTAGGGAAGCAGAGCCCAGCTGCAGGATTGTCTGTTTCCCTGGTGAGCAGTTGACACTCACTTGGCCAGAAGCTCATGCACCATCTCGTCCTCTGTGAATCCTTGGATCCCTGTTCACCAACCCTCCGTGTTCAGAAATCTCTTTTCTCTGATGAAGCCTCAGAGCTGCTTAGCAGTTTTTAGACTTTTCTCTCGTGCTTTTTATGCAAGAGGCTGTGTTGGCGGAAGAGATCTGTGAACTGAGTTTTTTTTTTTTTTAATTACACTAAAACATACATAACTTTGGTGGTGGTGGTTTAGTCTCTTAAGTCGCCTGTCGAACTCTTGTGACCCCATAGACTGTAGCCCACCAATCTCCTCTGTTCACGGGATTCTCCAGGCAAGAATACTGGAGTGCATTGCCATTTCCTTCTTCATACATAACTTTGGGTTGGCCAAAAAGGTTTTTCAGATTTTCCTGTAACATTGTATGGAAACACCCGAGTGAATTTTTTGGCCAACTTAATAAAAAAGGTTACCACTTTGACTGTTTTTAAGTGTTCAGTTCCGAGTCACTTGGCACATTCACCCTGCTGGGAAACCATCACCACTGTCCACTTCCAGAACTTTTTCCTCTTCCTGGACTAAAACCCTGCCCCCGTGAAACACGAACTCCCCACTGAAGTTGGGTTTTTGCAGCGTGCCCGCCTCTCTTTCATGGCTGTGGTCATTGTTGAGGAAGAAAAGAGCACGTGTGAACAGATTCTGAGTTTCCCCGAAATCTGCCAGCTTTCTCAGGCTTGTTCAGTTTTAGAGGATGGCAGGCCCGAGGGGAATTTCTCCTCTGTCTCTGCCCCATGAAAGCAAGCCTTGGTCGGGACCCGGTAGAGAAGCATCCACTGGGGACCAGTGACAACGGGGTACCACCCTGCCTGTGGGCAGTGGAGGAACCCGATGATTCCACCGGGAAGGTACTCACAGTGACAGGGCATTGCCAGCACGCCCTGGGGGCCCCTTTGCTGACAGGCAGCCTCCTCTGGGTAGGGGCTTATGAGGGACTCAGTGAGACTGAAGACCAGGTTGTCTAGTAGTGACCTGGCTACTGGATTAATCCTGAATCGGGACCCATTCAGAGGGATTTATTAGAACCCACCTGGGATAGGACTTCCCTGGCAGTCCAGTGGGTAAGACTTCGCCTTCCAATGCAGGGAATGTGGGTTCGTTCCCTGGTTGGGGACCTAAGATCCCACGTGCCTCGTGGACAAAAAACCAAAACATAAAACAGAAGCAATGTGGTCACAAATTCAGTCAAGACTTTAAAAATGGTCTACCTTAAAAAAAAAAAAGTCTTGAATCCTCTTGGGTTTCCTGTCCTTGCCTTACCGTGGGTGCCCTCCCTGTGACTCAGAGCTCAGCCATATCTCTTTTTTGTTTTTCCTCTTAGAACGCTGGGTCGGGTCATCATCATTCTGAGCCCGTCCATGCCTTTCCCAGTTTGCAAGCCCCAAATCCTGCTCATTCTAAACAGAAAGCCCTCCAGCGTGATTCATCAGCTGCCTCTTTGTGGTGTTACAGGAAGTGAAAATCTCCAGCCCGGATTACAAAGATTGCAACTCCGCAGAAGCTATGGACGACTTCATGAAGAGAATTAACTGCTATGAGGCCAGTTACCAGCCCCTCGACCCTGATAAATGTGACAGGTAATTCCTAAGCAGTGACTGTCTGAACCACCTGCTTCAGGGCTGTGACTGTTATTCCCGATGAATAATATTTCCATGAAGCGTTTGCTCCTAGATACTTTTATAAACACTCGTTTTAAATATCTCAAAAAAAAATCCTTGGTGATATATTCGGTGTAACTATCGTAGACACCGTGTGTGAGTGTGCAGAGTGAGTATCTGGGCCCGTCTCTCTCTGTCCTCTGCTCTTGTCCCTTATTTTCCTTTCAGTTCTCTTGCTTTTCTCTCTCCTATCCTCTGGGAGGCCCTCTAGCCCCACTCTGCTGTGGGAATTGCAGGCTCAGACCCCCCCGACTCTCAGAGCAGAAAGGTCTGTGCCCCCATGGAGCTGACGCTGTGGTGCGGTGGAGGCCGAGTCTGCGTGGTGGGCTCTGGCCGCACCAGCCATGTCTGACGGGCTGGCGCCCCCTGCAGGGACCTGTCGCTGATTAAGGTGATCGATGTGGGCCGGCGCTTCCTGGTGAACCGGGTGCAGGATCACATCCAGAGCCGCATCGTGTACTACCTGATGAACATCCACGTGCAGCCCCGCACCATCTACCTGTGCCGTCATGGCGAGAGCGAGCACAACCTGCAGGGCAAGATTGGGGGCGACTCGGGCTTGTCCAGCCGGGGCAGGAAGGTAGGGGGCGCCGGGGCTGGGCGGGGAGCGGCCCTGTGCGTGTGTGTCCATGTGTACGTATCTGTGCTCTTGTGTGCGTGTGTGTGTTCCTCTGTGTGTGTGTCTGTGTCCTTGTGTGTATGTGTGACCTTGTGTCTGTGTGTGTGTCTGTTTGTGACCCTGTGTATCTCTGTGTCCTTGTGTATACAGGTGCATGTTCCTGTGTCTATGTGTTCCTCTGTGTGTCTGTGTTCCCGTGTATGTGTGTGTCCTCATGTATGTATTGGTGCCCTTATGTGTACGTGTGCGAGTCCCTGTGTGTGTGTGTCGTTTGCCGATCGGACACCGACTCACACGTGTGCGCATGTGCGCGCCTGAGGGGAGGGTGTGTGTGCAGGGCTGCTCCCAGAGCCCCCTTCCCCCAGCAGTGAGGGCAGCCTCGCCCTCCCCGGGGGCTCGGTCCTGCACCGCCTCCTCTCCCAGGTGGGTGGAGCCTGTGACCCAGCGTGCGCCCCTCACCCCATGCCCCCAGTTCGCCAACGCCCTGAGCAAGTTCGTGGAGGAGCAGAACCTGAAGGACCTCAAGGTGTGGACCAGCCAGTTGAAGAGCACCATCCAGACGGCCGAGGCCCTGCAGCTGCCCTACGAGCAGTGGAAGGCCCTCAACGAGATCGACGCGGTGAGTGCCGGCCGGGGCCTCTGCCCGAGGGGCTGCGGGGGATCCCCGAGCCTCCCACGCTGGCCAGCCCGGCGGCTGCGGGCTGCGCCCTCGAGCGACCTCCGCCTGTGCCCGCAGGGCGTGTGTGAGGAGATGACGTACGAGGAGATCAAGGACACCTACCCCGAGGAGTACGCGCTGCGTGAGCAGGACAAGTACTACTACCGCTACCCCACCGGGGAGGTGCGTGCGCGCTGGGCGGGCGGCGGGGCTGCGGTGAGGAGCTCGCGCTGGGCCTGCAGAGGCCGCGGCGTCCGGGAGGCCAGGGACGCAGGGGCGCTGAGCGGCTCTGCGGAGGGAGGGCCAGTGCGTCCGCCCTGCTGCGCTGCCCCGTGCTCCTGCTCGCCCGTCCGCCTGTGAACAGAGTCCTCCCCGCTCACACAGCTCCAAGGGAAGCACCGCTGTGTTTCCCGGCAGCTGGGACAGAGGTGTTTCTCCACTGACGGAAATGACAGTTCAGGAAAGGGAAACAGCCCTGGCTGCTGACGTGCTGGATGCGGGACCCCGCTGACTGTGGGCCACAGGGCAGGCGCGTCAGCAAGTCCCTTGTGCCGGCTCCACGGATGCTGGCGGAGGGACCCCTGGGCCCTGCAGGCCCTCGGGCTGAGCCAGCAGCTGCCTGGAGCTCTGCTTGGAGGGTCCCGTGCAGGCGGAGCTCTGGGGCCTGCGGAGGCCTTGGCCTGGTGACACCCCGCAGGGGTCCTTCCTGTCTGTGGCCCCTCCACTCAGCGTCTGTCACACGTCTGTTCCCGGGAGCCCAAGGCACTGTCCCTGGTCTCATTCCCTGGGACCTCCTTAGTGAGAGAGGGACCAGGGGTCGTGGTCTTGAAAGTCACAGGCCCTCCCTTTCTTTTTCAATTTTCTCCTACTGAGATAAAGTTCCTATCATATAAAAGTCACTGTTTTAGCCAAAGTACACGTCAGTGGTTTTTTTTTTATACATTCACAATATTGTGCACCCATCATCACTAATTCTAGAACATTTCCCCATTGCCCCAAAAGAGACCTCCCAGCCTGTTAGCAGTCAGTCCCAGTTCCCCGTCCCCCGGCTTGTGGCTTCTTTGAGTCCGTGTTCTGTCTCTGGAGTTGTCTGTTCTGGACGTTTCCTGTCGGTGGAATAATCACACGCTCAGACATCACTCTGTGTAGCATGCTCAGGCTCCTTTGTGCTGTGCTGTCGGGGCTCTGTTTCCTGGGTGCAGGGTGGGGGTCAGGAAGGAGCAGGGAGAGGCAGTGGCGTGGGTCCCCGGTGGCCGGGATGGATGCAGGACCAGCACGCGGGTGGTGGGCTGATGCAGGATGGACGGTGTGGTCTCTGGTTTATAACAGCTGGAGGGCGTGGCCCGGGGTGCCTGGAGTGATCTCGGTTTATAAGGACGGGAGGGCGTGGCCGGGGGGGGGGGGGGGGGGTGCCCCCCCCCCCCCCCCCCCCCCCGTGGCCCCTGGTTTATAACAGCGGGAGGGCGTGGCCTGGGGTGCCTGGCTTCTGCTCCAGCTCAGCGCCCCCTTCTCCCTCCACCCTGCAGTCCTACCAGGACCTGGTGCAGCGCTTGGAGCCGGTCATCATGGAACTGGAGCGGCAGGAGAACGTGCTGGTCATCTGCCACCAGGCCGTCCTGCGCTGCCTCCTGGCCTACTTCCTGGACAAGAGCGCAGGTGCCTGGTCCCCAGCATGCTCTCTCCCGGGGGAGGGCGGGGTTGGGAGCTGGTCCCACCCCCCGAAGAGGAGGCAGGGCCCCTGAAGTAGCCCCATCTGGGTGGTTTCTTGCAGCCCCCAGAGGGTATCAGAGCAGTTTGAAGCTAAGTGGGCTTAACGGCCTCAAAAAGCCCACCCTCCCTGTCTCCCCACATCTCAGGGGCTGTGGGTCTGTGGGGAGGGGGCAACCTACCTCTAAAGAGCTCCCAGCCCAGCTAAACACTAGTGTGTCTGCCTGCGGGCCAGTGGGATGCCGACTCCTAAGGTGTTTGGGAAATGATGCTCTTACTCCAGCTCATTGCGTGGGGTTTTGGGTTCTCTTTGATCGTGTTCTTTCGGGTGTCTTAGCAGGGCCGCCTGCCGCCCGCAGCAGGGCCTGTGCTGGGTCGGGGTGGTGGTGTGCTCCACCCTGCCCAGACAGGTGTCTGCGGTCCCCAGGCAGCACGGGCTCTCATGAGGGCATGGCCACCCTCCAGTCTCCCATCTCACCATGGGCCCTTCTGTCATTTCCAGAGGAGATGCCCTACCTGAAGTGCCCGCTTCACGCTGTCTTGAAGCTGACACCCATCGCTTACGGTGAGCGTGAGGACCCAGCCACCGAGACTGGTCCCCCAGGTGGGCCGGGCGGGGCTGTGAGCCCGGGTCCCGCTTTAGCCGAAGCTGACCTGTCCCCGCCCTCACCCAGGTTGCCGAGTGGAGTCCATCTACCTGAACGTGGAGTCTGTGAGCACACACCGGGAGAGGTCGGAGGTGAGTGTGAACTCGAGGCCCCCTCCTCACCCCCGCTGTGCCGTCTGTCTGGGAGGGACCCGGCGGCGGGGCTGGCAAAGGCTGTGTCGGTCGGTGGCGTCTGCCTGCCTCCGTTTGGATCTGTGGTCCTCGGGACTGCCCTCCCTGTTCTCTCAGCCTCCGTGTGCTCCTGCCTGCCTGTCTGGTGGCTTCTTGGCTTCGTCCTCCGTTTTGTTTCTTTCTGTGCTGCTTCCCCCATTTCCTCTTGACCCAAGAAGTGAGTGTGGAGGAGGAAGCCTCTTTTAAACATAACCACGGTCTGGTTACCGTCGCTTTTTCCTCTGGGGAAAGCCAAATGATCGCAGGTTCCAGAGTCCCGGGTGGCAGTGGGACCCACAAATTTTGGTGTCATCTACATGCACTTACGTCTCTAAGTCTCACAAAAATGATAAAGAGTGAAGAAGAGGCTGGGACTAGGGAAGCGCAGATGTAACTGGGAGTTAGCGCTGTGGCGGATGGAATGAATGATTCTCTGGACAAGCCCAGTGCCTGACCGCATGCGACACCACCTGGGGGCGGTCTGGAATTTGGTGGTCAGCCTGGCTGGGATCCCCCAGAAACAGCCCAGAGTTCTGCCCAGGTGTAGGAACCTTGTGAAAGAAAGTTCGAATTTACTTTATCCCAATGGTGAGACTCCAGTGCTCTGCCAACATCCACCCAACCCTTTCTTTGACACCGAGCATGACATTCCCATGTTCCCGTCCCTGCTCTCATGGAGCGTGGCCAGAAGATCTTGGCATTCAAATCCCGGCCTCCAGTCGCCCGGCTGGTTGACTGAGATGAAGGTGAACCTCATGCCTTGGCTCTGACGGCGCCCCCCGAGTGGGGGTGGCAAGATGGACGTTGGCTTTCCCTCCAGGGGCAGCAGCCTCCCCACTGGACCCTCCTGCAGCGGGATGATGGGGATGGGCTGGAACTGGGCTCCGATGGCCCCTGAGAGCTTTGCCAGGCAGAACAGGGCAGGGGCTTGATGGGGACCTTGGAGGTCCCCACTCCAATCGAATTGTCCTGTGGTCGGAAGAAGGCTAGGGCTTCCTGTGTCTGTGGTCCCCTGGCTGCGGTGGAAGCTGTGTTTCCTGTCCGAGGCTGGGTGTGCTCCCCGGGAGCAGGAACTGGGAAGATGCCGGCTTGAGGTCAGCAGGAGGGGGGACGGGCACCGACACCTCCCACCGCCCACGCCTCAAGCCCAGGACCCCGCCCTCTGCGTCCCTGGAGGCTGGCAGCCAGGTCTTCCCCACCCCCCCACCCCCCCTGCTTTCACGTGCTATCACTGCATCACTGTCCCGCTCTCTCTTCCTCCCTCGCCTGCTTTGCAAACGTGGTGTCTGTCGAGCGGTTGTCTGGAAGTGACCGGGGCGGGGGCTTGGGATGAGAGGTCATCCCTTGGTCTTGCTGAGTGGGAGACGCGGGACGAGCCGGCGGCCCCGCGGTCCAGGGCCGTTCTCCGTGGTCAGTCTCGTGGTCTCAGTGAAATCCAGAAGCAGGGAAACGTGTTTGGTTTGGTTTCAGATTTTTGGGGTGTTTTTTTTTTGGCTTATTTGCCTCCCCCTCCTCGTAACTGTCGCCTTCTCTCTTTTGTCTTTGTCTCGCTTAGGATGCAAAGAAGGGACCTAACCCGCTCATGAGACGCAATAGTGTCACCCCACTAGCCAGCCCCGAGCCCACCAAAAAGCCTCGCATCAACAGCTTTGAGGAGCATGTGGCCTCTACCTCCGCTGCCCTGCCCACCTGCCTGCCCCCGGAGGTACCCACGCAGCTGCCCGGACAAGTGCGTTGACCCCCTTCTCCTTCCTGAGTCGAGTCGCGTGCAGGGTGGGGAGAGCGTGCCCGGCAGGGCGGCAGGGACCACAGACTCAGGCCTGCGTGGGGGGGGTGGGGACTTGGAGGAGAGGACCCCGGCCGTCCCTTTGAGTGTGGGACCCCCGGATCCATTCCCGAGACCTTGGCTTTGCACGGACACGCCCTTTCCGGGGAGGTGGCCTTCCCTGGGCAGAACCAGGCCAAGCAAAGAGATGGCCGAGTGTCTGTGACCCATTCACATGTGTGGACAGTTTCTTCTAAAAGTTGAAGGCAACCCCCCAGTTCAGGACCAGCTCGGCCCCCATCTGGCTGAGGGCTGTTGGCTTCCGTGTGGCCTGGGGACATCTCTTCTGTCCCCACTGCTTCCTCTTAGAGAAAAGCTTTGTCAGATGGGGCCCTGGGAATGTGTCTGGAGCCGGCGTGGACAGATTGGGACCCGGGCCAAAGGACCTGGAATAGACACTTTTTCCTAAAGCATAGTAAAAAAAAAAACAAACCCCAAAGCAGAAAACCAACCGGATTAATTCTTAGATTATTTCATCCGTTGTGATGCTAGGCTGAAAGACGCTGACTGTTGGGCCATAAAATTTGTTTCCAGCACACCACTATCTTCCTCAACAATACTTGGGAATCCTGGCCAGGGTGTGAAATGTAGAAATCCCCAGGCACAGATTTGGGTCCCATCTAGGGGTCTCCCCTAACTGCCGCCCACCATGCCTGGCCTCTGACAGAAATCACGGGTTCAAGTTCAAGTTGAACTTGAAGGTCCACAGGCTCTTCCTGAGTTTCCTCGAAACTCCTTTAAACCTTGTGCTGTCTGGAAACTTGGCTGTGTGTGTGCCCGGGGTGGGGGGCAGGGGTGACGGTGCTGTGCTGCCCCGGGCAGGCCATTGGCCTGCTCCAGGCCTCAGTTTTCTCATCTGTGGGATGGGGGAGCAGCAGCTTCTGCCACGGGCTGATGGGGAGACTTGTGCTGAGTGTGTCTGTGGTCGTGTCCCGCCCTGGTGCCAGCTCTGGGGTTTTATGTCACGTTCTGTCACCTCCCTGGCCTTCAGTCTCCCTGTTTTTTTTTTTAAAATGAAGGAGACAGACTGGCCGGAAGACATCTAATTAGTGGTCCTTTCGGGCTCAACATCAGCGGTGATTTTGTGAAAACTTAAAGCTAAAGTGGCATGTCAGTGACATAATGTGTTGGTGTAAATGGTGGGGTCACAGATGGAAGATGAGAGGCCACAGTCACAGGCGCAGGGACCTGTCAGGCGGGGTTTGGTGACGGTCAAGGCCGTGCTGCCCCGGGTGATGGTGGGCGGGGCGGGAGGGCGCGTCCTGCGGGGTTGCAGACCTGGAAGCCGCTGGCCAGGCTGGGGGTGCCCAGGGCTCCGTCCCACAGAGAATGCCTGGTCCCCAGTGATCCAGGCCCTCTCCCTTCCCCCCACTGACTCTCTCCCACCTTTTCTCTCTGCAGCCTTTGCTAGGGAAAGCCTGTTTGTAAGTATTTTTCTCTGAATTCTTTTGCTCTTTGCGTCTCTTTCTCCTTGCTTGCCAGCTTGGCCCCCCTGCCTGTTGTGGTGAGGGTAACGGCAGTTTTTGTAAAATCTGAAGGAGAAAGGAGAACGGGTCCGTGAATTTTCAGGGCAGGACGCAGGGCGTGGGTGTTCCCGTGCGTCCTCCTGCCATCCTGGCCGCCGCCGCCTTCTCCTCGCTCCCTCTCGGGGCGGGGGTGACTGTCAGTGTTTGTGGTTCTCCGTGGCTGGACATCGGCCTGCTCTTTCCCTCTTAGCGTCAGACGTTGGTGGGAAGCTGGGTCTTTGCCTATTGATGTTGTCTTTTACGTTCTGGGCGTCCCCCAAGAGCCCTACCATTTTGAGAGGGAAGTTTGTGCAGAGCCTAACCTGCACAGTGAACTGTGGAGGACCCGAGCGCCCCCTCCTGTTCTGCAGGGATCCCCCACCTTCAGGGGCTCCGGGACCCCCGCTCCGGAGTGGTCTGCTTGGACACCACTGCTCCGCATCGTGTTGTCCTGGATCAGAACACTCCCGGCCTTTACGGTCATGTCCAGGATGGGGTGCGGCTGTCTCTCTGCAGTTTCTGGTTAATTCAGCGCTGCTTAATTCCACTGGAGAAACTCCGTGCTTCCTCTGCTCTGGTGGTCCCCAGCCACAGGAACAAACTGAGGCCATTATATCACAAATTTTAACAAGAGACACCCTGAAATATCACCCTAACTCCTTGAGTCACACCTGCCCCATCCTCCCCTTCGCTGGCTAGGCTCATCCACACAGAAACGTGGCTTATTCTTGGAAAATAGGAGCCGCTGGGCATTGTGTTTGGACTGAGTGATACCACCTGCCCAGAAATACACATTGTCACTTTTCAGCTTGTACACATCCTGAGTCTTTAGTCCTTGAAATAACCCCAGGAGGTCGCAGGGCAGTTCTTGGCCCCGCTTCCCAGATGAGGGTGAGGCCTCTCCCACAATCACCCCACCAGCCCTCAGCAGAACCAGTGGTTGAGTGGCTGTCCAGTCCCAAAGGCTGGCTGCTTTCTCTCTGCTGGCTTCCAGAGCTGCCCGGGTCCCATTCACCTGCCCATCCCAGGCACCCGGCGTTTGCAGCCTGTGGGGCGAGGCCCAGAGCAGTTTGGGTTCCTTTCTGGCTCTCGCAGCCTCTGCTTTGCAGCCGCTTCCTGTGGCTGCGACGTGTTTATTTAACGGTGGGCTTGCCCATCAGAGTCAGTCTGTAAGGGTAACAGTCCTGTGTCGGTGACCCCTTTGACACATAGAATGCCCCGAGGGCGAATGTTCTTGTGTGAAAAGCAGCCTTAGGGGTTTGGAACCTTACAGTTTTGCATCTGTGCGTGTCCTCTTCCTTTTGATCCACAGCCTGGTGTTGCCAGGAAGGACATCTTCCTGCTTAGAGAGGGCCATTCAGCCACCCTTTGAGGTTGAACTTGTCTCTTTCTAAGGCTGGTGCTGCCTTTGGTCAGAACCCCTCCAGTTCAGTGAAAATGTGTTCTCTGCGTCCATGCAGATGTGCCAGCGCTCAGGTGTCGTGATGATGAGAACATGGGTGTAGTGCTTAGCAAAATACCTGGCTCGGGGCCGGTGCCTGGTGGACAAGAGCTGCTCCTGAGGGAGGCTCAGTGCCCTGTGCTTTGGCGGCCTGCCCAGGCTGGGGGTTCCTTCTCGTGGGCCGCAGGAGTCCTTAGGGACTGGGGGCAGGGTGCCCTGGGGGTCTTAGGGTGGTGGCCCCAGGATGCTGGTGTCCTGGTAAGGCAGGCACGTGGCAGACAGGTGGGACACAGCACCTACCCTGCAGCCCGTTCCCCGGGGGCCGGAGACCGCCTGGCCCTCACGGTGCACCCTTGGCTTTTTTATTTTTATTTTTTTAGTCATATATAATGTGTTTAATTATTTAGCTTCTTATAGTACTCACATAACAGAAATTGACAAAGCCACGCTGTAGTTTAGTCACCCAGTCGTGTCCGACTCTCCTGTAACCCCATGGACTGTAGCCCGCCAGGCTCCTCTGTCCATGGGGTTTCCCAGGCGAGAACAGCGGAGTGGGTTGCCATGCCTCCTCGGCTTTGAAATGTCAAAAGCGCACTCAGAAGACAATCCTACTAAAGATGTTGTTTTGTTTTTCTTTCCCGACATGTTTCTTCCTTCCCCCTTCTATGCTTGAAAGACGAACTGTCTGTCATATTTTCTCAAAGTTCTCTCCTTACTAACCTTGGCAAGGTAAAAAACGCTCCCTGCATGCCGGTCTCCGTTCCTTCCACGTCTCTCTAAGTCATGGCATCTCAGCCCTCGGGGCATCATGGTCTGCGTGGAGACTGGCCATTGTGAAGTCTGTGACTCATTCACCCAGGCCCCGGAGCATGTGTGTTCTTTCAAGGGCGGCCCCCATGTCTCCGTGTGTCCAGAGCCCCGGGCACCCCGTGGCCGGTGGTTTCCAGTGTCCTCATCGCATCACCATCATTTGTGGGTGCCACAGCCTCGGGCATGTGATGTCCCAGGGCGGGTGGGAGCCGGACCTCCGTCTCTGACCTCACAGGTTGACCGAGTCCTCCCTGGTTCTGAGCCTCGGGAGCCTTGCTGGAGATGCCTGGCTCACAGGGGCCGGTCTGATGCCCTCATGGTTGGAAGGTCGGTGGCCAGGGCCCTGAGTCCGGCTGAAAGCAGGCTCAGGTGGGGCCCTGGCTTCCGTGCCGCCAGCCCTGCGATGGGCCTGTCTTACAGAGATTCTTAGTTCCGTTGGGAGGGGAGTGGGCTGTGGTGATGCTTGTGTTTCTGTCCTCCTGGGTTCCACTTGCCCTGCCGCCTCTCTAAGACAGTCTGGGAGGAGAACACTTTTAGAAATTGTGTTTCCTTTTTCTCCAGGGCAGGTTAAGGAGGGTGGGTTAGGGAGCCCACAGCTGTGCGGGGTGGGCTTCAGCTCCCCCAGACGATGGAAAACGATTTTTTAAGGGGCTTTGGTACTGGCCCAGCTCCTTCGGGGCGGGGCTTATGGGCAGGATTGCTTTTATTAGAACGGGATGAGAGCTTCACCCACATGCATCTTCTCTGCCCAGCTCCTTGCCTGAGTTCCGGCGTCCCAGCTGTGCCCCGGGTCCCCAGGGCTGTGGTACAGCTCCGCTTAGGCCGGGCTGGGAGAAGGGCCCTAGTGCTTCTCCAGATTTAACCACCCCCCCACCGCCCCTGCGTGGTAGCGAGGCCAGCAAGAGTGCCCCGGGTGGGGACAAGCGCAGCCTTGGGCTCTCAAGGGGCAGCAGCTGGAGGAGCCCCCGGCGCTGGTGCCCAGTGCCCCTCGGAGCAGCTCGGACCCCAGGAGCTGCCCGCCCTCCCCACCCGCCCCCTGCCCGCCTCCTCCGGGCGTGGATCAGGGCCCTTCCCGGCCCCTCTCCCCTTGGGAGCCCAGGCTTAGCCACCACCACGTTCCTGGCCCACACTGTATTTGGTGATGCTGCTCCTCCGGGCTGTGTTCTCTGTTGGGGAGAGGGGGCCCGCGTCTCAGTTGCAAACTTCATCTTTGCTTGCGAAGCCTAGTCAGCAGGAATGGTAACAGGCTTCCCCCTCTTCTCTCCCGAGAGCAGAACATGAAAGGCTCCCCGGGCAGCGTGGACGCCTCCAGGATGCACTGACCGGCCCCCCCCCTACACCCGGCTCCCCACCTTCCGTCTGCCTGCGGCCAGCGATCCAAGGACGTCTCACAGAGGGGAGCGGGGCGGAGGGCAGTGTGGAGGAGGGTCTGCTGCTCCAGGGGGACCAGGCCCTGCCTGCCCCTGCTCCCCCAGCCGTCGGGCCGCTCACCCCGTGGATCCCAAGTGGCTCGGGAAGGACCATGCGCAGAGGAGGCAGGACGTGGTCCCTCCCTGCGGACTTGTTCATCTCGTTCTGTACCTGCCCCGCTGGGGGTGATGCTGGCCCCCGAGTCCTAACCTTAAGGGGGGCCAGGCTCTCAGCCGCTGAGGGTCAAGGGAATGAAAGCTTCCAAGAGGCTCTTTGTGCATCTGGCCTGGACGTTGCCTCCTGAAGGGAAGCTCATGGCTTGAGCTGGGTGGGGCCTACCCAGGAGAGCCGGTCCTGCAGCTGAAGAGAGGAGTCCCGTGCTGGACCTGCTGGTCAGCCAGGCAGCAGCCCTCTGCGTGTTGCCCCCCGTCCCCGGTCTGTCCTGCCTCTGAGGAGGGCATGGCACAGTCTGGCAGGAGGAAACACATTGCTGAAACAGCCCTGGGGGCCTCGCCTTCCAGCGCAAGCTCCCCGCTCAGCTCCCGGCCTGCTGGCCTGTGCACTTTCTTAACGGCAGAGAATGGGACCTGAAACATCTCACCTTCGGCAACTGAAGATGCTTGGGGTTTGTGCCCTTGGGGCTGGAGCTCTGGAAGGTTGTGGGAACCGGATGTGCCTCTGAGGAGGTGAGGGGACCCCCCCCCCCCCGCCCCCGTAAATGGCCAGGCAGCGAGTACTGGCATTGTTGCAAGACTGACCCCAGACGACAGCATGCGGAACAACGACCTGGCCCCCTCCTCCGGGACATTCGTCTCCTCCTGTGCTTCCTGGGTGGGGACAGTGACCCGAGCCAGGCCGCGCTCGTGGCCTTGTCCTCCGGGAGGCTGGCTGGAGGGTGCAGAGCGGCACCCTGTGTGCGTGCGGAGACCTGCTGTGTCCTCAGCGCGGAGCCCGCTGTCCTGGGCAGGTCCGGAGGAGAGGATGTCCTTGCTTGCCTTCGAGGCACCGGTGGCATTTCTAGTGGGGGGCGCTCAGAGCAGGCTGTGGACACGTGGTTCTGAACACCTGTAGTTTCTGCCTGCTGGTCTTCCCCTGGGGCCTCCTCCACTTGAGGAGGTCAAGGCCCAGGAGAAGCGGTGTGAACTGGGAGGTAGATCTTGTCCAGTGACCCTTTTCAGAATCTCTAGAAGCCAGTGCCAAAGGTCACCTTCTCTTCCTGCCCTCCCCGCTCCTTCCCCCTCTTAGCTTGTGAAGTAGTCGTGGGGGTGGGGGGCCGTTTAGACAGCTGGAGCCTGGAGTGGGGAGAGGAGCTGTTTTTGTTTGTATTTTTTGTTTGAGAGGAGCTTTTAGAAGAAAAATACACATTTCTCTGATTGGGACTCAGTGGGGAGCAGGAGCGCAATTCAGAGGCCCTACAATCAGGCGTGTGGGTTTCACATCAAACTGTTCAAACCCTCCCTTCCCATCACTGGCCATCTTCCCAAGACGATGTCTGTCTGTCTGTGTTCCTGTGCAGGGCCTGTGATACTCTCCCTCTCTCCTGCTGCCTTGTCGTGTGTGTCCGTGTGTGTGTGTCTGTGTGCATGTGTCCGTGTGCGTGTGTCTGTGTGCATGTGTCCGTGTGCGTGTATCTGTGTTTAGATGGAGGGGCCCGCTGCCCTCCTCCTGAGGACGGCTCTTACGTCCACCTTCTGGCTCCTCCTCTGGTGGTTGGAGCTGACCCTGACTTTTGACTCGTGATGGCTGATCTGAGTGCTTATCCTGGTCTCTGACTGCCCGAAATCGGTGCATTTACAAAGGAGGCCTGGCCCGATCAGGACCTTGGTTTGCAGGGGCCTTGATGTGGAGAGAGAACCCCAGTGTGGGGGAAGGGATGGGGGACAGGCAGGGAGCAGAGGCGGGGGTGTCCAGGGGCCACAGACTGGACTTCCAGGGAGGGAGGGGCGGGCGGAGGCTGTGTCTGAGCCGCGGTCACGGGGCTTCTGCCTCGCTGACCACTGGCTCTCACTCCCCTCCCCCAGAAGCTTCTGGGACCAATATTTTTAACTTCGCTTATTCATTTTGGGGTGGGCTTGCCCCTCCCCTTCTTCTGTCTTGAGACTGTGGGCAGAGCTCTTCATTTGGGGGTGGGGAAGAAAGACTGAACCACGCCAATGACGTTTTCGTTTCTAATACTTGAAATTTATTTTTTTATTATTTTGATAGCAGATGTGCTATTTATTTATTTAATATGTATAAGGGATCCTGAAGATGGAAAGCTGTATAGATTGGGTTTTGTTGGTTGGTGGGCTTGGGGGCCTTCTACGTGTGACTTCTGACTTTTCTGTGTTCTCTATAAATTTGTCCAAATTAATTACCTGGGATGAAGCTGTGCCAGCTTTCAAACGGAAAGCCTGTCGGAAATTTGTATATTTTGCAGTTGCCAGAACAATAAAATACCTGGTTGAAATACACAGGTGAAGCACCCCTTGGTCGTTTTTGGGGGGAGGGACAGGAAGACTCTTTAACTACACTGGGGGTCACTCCACCAAGTTTCCGCCACTCAGCCCCATCACCTTCCTTTAACCAGGATGTGTAGGGACGTCTCTGGTGGTCCAGTGGTGGGTAGGATTCCACGCTGCCACTGCTGGGGGCACTGGTTGAAGCCCTGATCCAGGGAACTAAGGTCCCACATGCCTTTCAGCCGAAAAAACCCCTAGGACTTGAAATTCACCTGCAGCAGATAAAGTCATTCCATCAAACAGCTGCAGTGCGGATGGCTTAATGATCTGTGATCCTTATCCTGCGTGTCCTGGGTAGGGGAGGCTGTTTCTGTCCTCCTGCTTTGCAGATGAAAAGTTTGAGGCTCAGCAAAGGTCAGTCATGTCCCCCAAGGCTGCTTAATGGGCTAATTTCAAGGATTCAAGTCCAAGTGCCTGGGACTCTGAGGTTTGTGTCTTTTAACCATCATAAAATTTCCCCTCTGCATGTTCTTGGTCTCGCCAGGGTAATGGAGTTAGCAGTGGAGCCTGTGAAAGGTCAGGTCAAGCTGCTCACCTGCAGGGCTGGGAGTCAGGGGCTGTCCTCCAGCCTGCTCCCTTTGGGGCCTGGCTGGTGGCCAACATGGTCAGGGTCTTCATGGGGGAGAACATGGGAGCCCTGGTCTGGATTCCGGAACTCCCTACGTAAAATCAGACTCCAGCTTTCTTAGGTCCTTCCGAGAAACTGACTAGTGCTTTTAAGAGGCAGCCGATTGCACCGTGTCATAGAGAGGGGGTGTGGAGTCAGGGTGGGGGTGGGCCTGGGTGTCTAGGAAGGATTGCCTCAGCAAAGTGACCTCTGAGCAAACAGCCGGTGGCGTGCATCTCGAGGGCAGGGCTGCGCCTGCGTTCACACCAGGTGTTCCCACCTGCAGACCTGGGCAGGGGAGGGGCCTCCAGGCAGACTGATACTCATCTCACTTCGCCCTTGGCTAACTTTCCACTTTTCCCACAAGCTCAGTGGAGACGCTCATAACTTGGAATCACTTAAATAAGCTGTAGCAGGAGAATTGGCCAACTATTTCGGATGAAAAAGCTAATCAAATCATAGAATTGCACCATCTAAGTATTTACAAAACATCAAATTTATTAACAAAGGAGAAGAAAATGTTGGTGAATAACTTTGGTTGGACAGAGACAAGGCTTAAAAGCAATAACAGAAACTACAAAGGAAATCCTGAGATTCCATCTTATGAATGTTTTAAGTCCAAGATCATCAAAAACCTTGAACATGAGCAAAAGCAAAACCACGGGCTAGTGGATTTTGCAACAAATTAGACAACCCCCAATTTTTCTAAAATGTAAATTGGAAACACATCCAGAGCAGTGAGAAAAAACATGACAACTCTTCTGGATCCTTGGACAAAGGCTTGTAGTTAATCCTTGGCAATCTTAGAGAACAACTGAAGTTTGTTAGAGTTAAGTTCTAATGGTTGTTTTATCAACTTGAGTTGGAACTCACTTTAAAAAAAAAAAAAAATTGGCTATACCACATCTTCATTGCAGCATGCAGGCTCTTAGTTGTGGCATGTGGGATCTAGTTCCCTGACCAAGGATTGAACCTGGGCCCCCTGCATTGGGAGCGTGGAGTCTTAGCCACTGGACTGCCAGTGAAGTCCCTGGAGCTCACGTTTTTGACACAGTGTGAGCAGTTTGGGTCAAGGCTTCAGCCAGTGCTTTGGTGGCTTAGGTGTGTGCTGCTGTGACTGACTCTGCCATCCCATGGACGGTAGCCCACCAGGCTCCTCTGTCCATGGGATTCTCCAGGCAAGAATACTGGAATGGGCTGCCATTTCCTTCTCCAGGGGATCTTCCCGACGCAGGGATCGAACCCAGGTCTCTTGTGACCCCTGAATTGGCAAGGTGGGTTCTTTGCCACTAGCGCCACAAGGGAAGCCCCAATGGCCTAGGTAACCTTGATATGAAGGTAGTGGTTTCAATCTACAGGTTCTGACATACACCTAAGCTCATGATAAAGAGAACTTGCATAAAAACAACAAAAGCATGGAGGAGTAAGAGACACAAACACGTATAAAATAACTAAGCTATAAGGATATATTATTATACAACGCAGGGAGTATAGCCATTATTTTATAATAATTAATATGTGCTTAGTCACTCGGTCATGTCCAATTCTGTGCAACCCCATGGACTGTAGCCCACCAGGCTCCCCTGTCCATGGATATTCTCCAGGCAAGAGTACTGGAGTGGGTTGCCGTGCCCTCCAGGGGATCTTCCCAACCCAGGGATCAAACCCAGGTCTCCCACATTGCAGGCAGATTCTTTACCATCTGAGCCACCAGGGAAGCCCAAGAATACTGCAGTGGGTAGCCTATCCTATCCCTTCTCCAGGGGATCTTTCTTACCCAGGAATCAAACTGGCGTCTCCTGCACTGCAGGAGGAAGATGGTCTTGGGTTCATCTCTGTCCCACCATGACCTCCATGTGTGGACCTGGACAAGTTACTTCCTGTTTTTTAACTTGTTCCCCACCCATAAAATGGGGAGACTCATACCATGTTTTTGTAAGATACATCATCAGTTTATTAACTTTTTGTACAAAAGAGGATGAACCATATGCACAACCAGTGCAAGACGAAATCCGATTTCTGTTGTGTTAAACCAGGCTTCCCTAGTGGCTCAGTTGGTACAGAATCTGCCTGCAATGAAGGAGACCTGGGCTCAATCCCTGGGTGGGGAAGATCCCCTGGAAGGGAGCATGGCAACCCATTCCAGTATTCTTGCCTGTGAACTCCCATGGACAGAGGAGCCTGGCAGGCTGCAGTCCATGACATCACAGAGTCAGACAGGACTTAGCTACTAAACCACCACCCAAATGTAGACCAGAAGTCTCCTCAGAAGTAAAGCAATACTGCTGTGAGTTTCCAGGCTTTTTGTGAGGACTAAATCTGATAAATGAAGGGCCCTTGATGGTTCTTGGCACACAGTGAGCACTGAAATGGCCATTATTAATCTACTAATGTGAGCCAGGTCCTTTGAATGCAGAGTCCAGGCTGTTACCCTGGCTTTACAGGTGTGGCTCTGAGACTGGGGGATCTCAAGGAAGCTGCTTGGCTCTGCCCAGCCAGAACTGGGGATCAGCCCCAGGGGACAGGCTGCCAGATCACCCAGCCTAAGAGCCACACCGAGGAGCCAGACCCTGCTGGATGAGTCACGGGCCACAGGAATGGGACTCAGTCACATGTTAGTTAGCAAATGGGCTTCTATGTCCCTGGGGCTGTGGAGAGGTCTGTCTGCTTCCAAAAATGCCCAAAGGGAGGGAGGCTCCAGAGGGAAGGGATGTACGTATACCTGTAGCTCTTTCACTTTGTAAGTACAGCAGAAACTAGCACAATATTGTAAAGCAATTATACTCCAATGAAAGAAGGAAAATGGAATGACTTTAAAGGGTCCTGATTCAGGACATCCAGTCTCTTAAGAGTCTGTGTTTTCCCCTCCCCACCTCTTTTAAACTGGGCCTCAAGCCCATCTTTTGGGGTACCCCATCCTTGGGGTACAGGAAGGCTTTCCCAGGAGCTCCCCTACATAGGTTAGGGTTAGGTTTGGGGCAAATATCTTCCAAATCCATGACTTCCACATTTGCCCTTTCCAAGGTAGTTTGAGAAGTTTATTTAGAGTCTCAAATAGTCTTTGTGTACTTTGCAGACAAAGCAGAGAAAGGCAACTCCCCTCTCCCATCCCAGAAACACTCACTGCAGTGAATGCACCCCGAATGGAGACCCCTGCAGGGCACCCAAGAAAGAGAAGCCTCCTTTAATGGTTAACTCGGGCGCTACAGCCCTCCAGGGATTTCTTTCCTACCTAGCTTCTGTTAAATGTGAAACCCAACTACTCTTGGAATATTTTGAATTTAGAACCGTTAGCACAATATAAGTTAGTGCAACAGCTCTCCAGGTTTCTAATCTTAAGACACCTGTAGGGACTTCCCTGGTATCCCAGTGGTTAAGATTTCGTCTTTCAGTGCAGGGGGTGTGGGTTTGATCCCTGGTTCCCACATGCCTGGCAGTCAAATAAACCAAAACAGAAACAATATTATAACAAATTCAATAAAGATTTTTAAAATGGTCGACATAAAAAAAAAGAATCTTAAAAAATAAATGTAGAAAAAGACTCCTTTACACTCTTAAAATTATTAGAGTCCAAAGAGCCGTTGTTTATGTAGGTGATATCTATCGTATTTAGTGTATTCGAAATGAAAACTACAAAATTCAAAAACTATCAACATGTATTAGTCATTTATTTAAAAATACCAAACTCATCACCTGTTATAACTAACCTATATTTTATGCAAAATAACTGTAATTTTTCAAAATAGAGACTATTTAGGTAGGAGAATGGCATTTGTATTTTTCAGAAAGGTCGTTAATTGCAGGTTCTCATGTTTGATTCAGTATTCAGTCTATTGTAATGTGTTGCTTGGGCTGATACATACGAAGAAAATCCAGCCTCACACAGAAATGTAGATGAAAATGGATGGAGTACATTAATAGCCTTTTCAAATAATTGTGAGATTTCTTTTTGTCCCAGATTGGACAAATTATAGTTAGTTGCAGTGAGTGCTGAATGTCAGACCACTTCAATGAACTTTTAGTACTTTGTTATATTAAAATTCATTTGTTTGATCTTATTTTGGGTTGATTTTTCACCCACACATGATTATGTAACATCCAGCATTGGCCATTTGGAAAATATTGACTCACTAAGTTATGGACATCTTCCAATATTGACACATTCCATAACACAATATTTAAAAAATCACATTGATTAATCTCCCTCTGATCTCATCAAAAAGTTCTCAAGAAAAGGAAAGAACTTCCCTGGTGGTTAAGAATCCACCTTGCAATGCAGGGGATGAAGGTTCACTCCCTGACGCAGGTTCAGTCCTTGATTGGGGAACTGAGGTCCCCCACAGGCCTTGGGGCAGCTAAACCTGATCTCCACAATGAGAGAGCCCATGTGCTACAAATAAGACCCGGCACAGCCACATAAATAAATTTTTAAAAAAGAAAATTCTCAAAGTATTGGAAAGCAATGTGCCTTATAGTGATGGATTCAGGTTTTCTATAGTTCTAGTTTTTACTTGAAAACTCAAAATGGTCAACAAATACTGTCAGTTGTTTTCCTTAAAGTGATAATCTCACTCATTCGTGTTTGAGAAAATATCTAAGTATTATCGTTTAAGGCTTTCTAAAGGGAAATCTGATAATTTCTGAGCATAAATCCTTTCAGTGGCCACCCATTCAGTTCCCACAAAAAGGGACAGGACATTAGCGCGGCAGGCAGAGCCCGCAAGCCAGGGACCCTTCCGCAGAACTCTGCCCTTCTGCTTCAGGTTACTTCTTCCCTTTCTGTCTTTTATTAACCAAATTGTTTTCTACTTGATTAATCACAGATCACACGGCTGCCATTCTGATCACATGATATTTTATCAGATGCTGCAGTGGTGGACAATGGATAAAAGGGCTCCTACCCAACTGCATTTCCCTCGGAACTGCAACTGTTGTTCAAAAAATTTTTTATTGAAGTATAGTTGATTTTCAGTATTGTGTTAATACCTGGTGTCCCGTAAAGGGATCCATATATTTATATATATATATTTCTTTCATATATTACTTTTCATATGCATTTCCATTATGGTTTATTACAAGATATTGAATACAGTCCCCTGTGCTATACAGTAGGACCTTGTTGTTGATCTATTTTACATACAATAATCTGTATCTGCTGATCCCTAACTCTAATTGTATCCCTCCCCCACCCTTTCCCTTTTGGTAACCACAAGCTTGTTGTCTATGTCTGGGAATCTGTTTCTATTTTGTAAAAAATTCGTTTGTATCATATTTTAGATTCTACATGTAAGTGATATCATATGATATTTGTCTTTCTCTGTCTGACTTATTTCACTTAGTATCCTCTAGGTCCATCCTTGTTGCTACAAATGGCATGATTTCATTCTTTTTTTTTATGACTGAGTAATATTCCAAATTATGGTTTTCTCTAGATATATGCCCAGGAGTGGGATTGCAGGATCATATGGTGGCTCTATTTTTAGTGTTTACTGCTTGTAGATTTTTTGATGATGGCTATTTTGACTGATGTGAGCTGGTCCCTCATTGTAGTTTTGATTTGCATTTCCCTAATAATTAGCGATGTTGAACATCCTTTCATGTGCTTTTTGGCCATCTGTATGTCTTCTTTGGAGAAATGTCTATTTATGTCTTCTGCCCATGTTTTGATTGGGTTGTTTGTTTTGATGATATTAAGTCATACAAACTATTTGTAAATCTTTCAAATTGGAGTTTTCTCCAGATATATGCCCAGGAGTGGGATTGCAGGATCATATGGCGACTCTATTTTAAGTTTTTAAAGGAACTTCCCATACTATTCTTCATAGTGGCTGCACCAATTTACATTCCCACCACAGGGTAGGAACATTCCCTTTTCTCCTTCTCCAGCATTTATCATTTGTAGGATGTTTAGTGGTAGCTTAGTTGCTAAGTCATGTCTGACTCTTTGCAACCCTATGGACTGTAGCCCACTAGGGTCCTCTGTCCATGGGCTTTTCCAAGCAAGAATACTGGAGTCAGTTGCCATTTCCTTCTCCAGGGGGTCTTCCCCACCCAGGTTTCGAACCTGGGTTTCCTGCATTGCAGGCAGATTTCCTACCATCTGAGCCACCTTACATTTCATGTAGACTTTTTAATAAAGGCCATTCTGACCAGCTTGAGGTGATATTGCTTTATAGTTTTTTTTTTTTTTTTTTTTGCTTTATAGTTTTGATTTGCTTTTCTCTAATAATTAGTGATGCTGAGCACCTTTTCATGTGCCATTGGCCATCTGCTGAATCTCAACTCTTGATCCTCATGTTGGATGGTGATGGGGGAGGGCCATCTCCCTAATCTCATCTCCAAGAATCTGGGTTCAATTTTCTTTCTTCCTCCAGTTTAATACCTTCTCTGGCCAGACACCCATGACTTTTTCAGGACAGTGATGTTTAAAATGGTATACAAGGTTTCCCCTGGGGGTTTTAGGGAAGACCTTCTAAGATGTAAGGTAAACAGAATCATTTCTAGCAATCCCAGACTTTAAATTCCATGGTTTTTTTTTTTTTTTTGGCAAAAGTTATGTGTTGGAAAACACGCTTCTTGCCCATGTTAAATCTTACCTAGTTGCATTACCCTAGTATGTAAGAAAATTCTATGCCACAAAGCAAAAAGTAAGACTTCATCAGTTATTAATTAAGATACCCTGAACCCTGGACCTCCTGCCTTTCCCTGCTTTATAGATATTTCTTTAGAAGGAGATTCATTTTTTTACATTATTCTGAATGGCATATGATAAAAGGAAGTGGAGGATATAATAATTTTATTTCAGTGTCTTGGCTTCTTTCATTTCTCCATTGATATCCAAGCATACAGGCTTCCCTGGTGGCTGGCTCATCATTAAAGAATCCACCTGGCAACGCAGGGGATGCAGGTTCTACCCCTGGGTCAGGAAGATCCCCTGAGGAGGGCATGGCAACCCACTCCTGTATCCTTGCCTGGAGAATCCCATGGACAGAGGAGCCTGGCAGGCTATAGTCCCTGGGCTCACAAAGACTCAGACATGACTTAGTGACTCAACAGCAACAGCGATCCAAGGATACAGCCCTCTTGAAAGACAGTCCATTGTGTGCAAAGCAAAGACTGTCAGTAAGAAATACTGAGTGCTTAACATTAAAAAATTTAAACATAAGCAATTATTTTCAGTTATTCTCAATATTCTTCTCCATCTGGAGAGAAAAATACCTTTAAAAAGTCAGAGCAGCAATACAGGTTGTCATAAATATTCTTTAAAACATAACAGAAATGCTTTCTAGGGCTAAAACAATTTGTAGAAAACATTGGAAGAAGTTTCCACAGATGAAAGTTCTACATCATCTCTTATACTACTGGTTTCAGGGGGGTAATGTCTACATACCTATGATTTACTGTAAAACTATTTGAGTGAAAATTTACCTGGCAAGAGTGAGAATGAATCATAAAGCAAATGAGATAAAATGTTAGCAATAGGGAGACCTAGGTAAAGGTTACAGATTTTTTGGTTCTATTGTTATTTTTGCAACTTTTCTGTACTTTTGAAATTATTTTCAAAGAAAAAGGTAAAAATTATATGTTTTCATGTGATTTTTAAAAAAATAATAAACACATTTTTGCTGGTGTCATTAAAAAAAAAACTGATTACATTACTAGCAAAAAAGTATTTCCTTGAGTTGAAGTCAGGGGCAGTTACTCTCCAAAATGTTAAACAATATCCAACATCAATATCAAAACATTAAATTTTGCATTGTCTTTACCACTTTTGATATTCTGAACAATTTTATTGAGCAAAATAAAATAGAAGATGACATGTTTATTTTATCTTCAGGAGTGTCAAGGTCTAAGAATCCAAACAATTTTTACAATTTTTTTAAAGTTAAAATCTGGAAGTGTCTAAGGAGTTGCTGTTTTCCACTCTTGAAATCAGTAGTCTAACAAGGATTAAAAAAATAAACTCTTTTTAGTACTTCTGACAAAGTAGGAAGAATGAGAACAGAAGCATGGAAACATGTAAAGGACATGAAAGAATTTCTTCCTGAAGAATTTCCTGGGTTCTTTAAAAAGTCTTGTGTCTTTTAATTAGAACCAATAGTCATTGAGTCTGAGCTCGCTCTGCTTGCCACATGCCAGGCCAGTAAATCAGAGACGAGGCAATGGAAATCAAGTCAAAGAAACAGTTCCAACATGGAGTCAGAGTTGCTCCTTCTTTGCAATACTGTTCTATCAAATTGTGTCATGAAATATTTATTCTGATTGCCACCAATCCTCCTTTTATCTTCAAATGCATAGTGATGTCTACCTCCGTGTAGTTAAAATTAGAATGATGTGCCAGCCACCAGACAGATTAGATTTCAGCCATGTTAAACTTTCTCTTTTACTAAATATGTTACAGCAGAGAAAAGCCAATTCTGACTCCATGCTGAAACTTTCCTTGACTTGCTTTCTGTTACTTTTGTTATTATAATCATACATGAAGCCCTGCCCCAGAGAATTCTGCAGCCTCTGCCTGACTAAAGCCTTTGTTCAGGACCCTGTCCACCTGTGGATGGCAGGAAGGAAGAAATTAACGCATCCCCCTGCCATTGTAGGAGATATCTGCAAGATTGATGGTCTTTTTACTTTGTTTCCTCACCTTCCCCCATCTCAGTTCTATAGCAGAACCTGGGATACAGACTCTGACAAGATGCTTATTTTGAGACGTTAGTCTGCTATCTTCTTGGTCAGCAGGCTCTCAGAATAAAGTCATATTCCTTACCTCAACAAATATAGATAGGGAAAGTCTAAATTTGGTGGTTACTGAAAGGAATGGAGCTGCTCCTGTTTTTATTTTACATATTTCTGTTTTATCTTTTAAAAGCAAAACTTGACATTATCATTACTTTATAGAATCAATGTCTGTAGGGACTTGCCCTGGACTAGATGGCTAGGATATCTGGGTTCTATGGCCATTGGGATCAAGTCCATGTAATTAAAGGACTGTTTATCATGCACATACCATGTGCCTGGTGTGAGGATACTGAATATTTGCACATTAGCATCCCTAGATTTCTTACATATAAAATGAAGGGAGTAGACTAGATAGTTTCACAAACACTTTTCATTTTTGAACACTTTTAGATTTACAGAAGAATTGCAAAGATAGCAGAGAGTTCCCATTTACCCTTTACCCCACTTCCCCAATGTCAACATCTTATAAACGCACAATACACTAATCAAAACGAAGAATTAACACTAGTATAATGTCATCAACAAGACTGTGGATTTTATTTGAATTTCCCAAATTTTTCCATTAATATCCACTTTCAGTTCCAGAATCCCATTCAGGATCTCACATGGCATTAAACCTCCTTCAATCTTTCCTTTCTCGGTCTTTGCTTTTTTAAAGAAATGACTTTGATACTTTTGGAGAGTGCTAGTCTGGTATCCTGTAAAAGGCTCCTGATTTGGTTTTGTCTTAGGTTTTCTCATGATGGGACTAAGCTAATGCATCTGGGGACAAGTGATTTTCTCATCACACCATTTTGGGGGACAAAATAACAACACGACTTGTCGGCGGTGGTGTTAACCAGTCCTTTGGTGAAGGTGGTGTCTACCAGTTCTAACCGTTGTCAGGCTGGTATTTTTTCCCTTTCAATTTATAGTTCTTTGGAAATAAGTCATAGTCCAGCTCCCACTCAGAGGAGGAGAACTATCTCCATCTCTGAAGGGAGGAGTGTTAAAGAATTTGTGGGCATGTGTTAAAATCACCACAGTAATTGATCAAGGTTTGGGGCGGGGGAGACATTTTGAGGATATACAAATAACTCATTTCTGTGATTGCAGTTTTTGTTCTGGAGCAAACTTCAGGAGATAGTGAAGGACAGGGAAGTCTGGCATGCTGAAATCCATGGGGTCACAAAGAGTCAGACATCACTGGGTGACTGAACAATAACAACAAAATACCCTGTTTCTTCTTAAAGTTTCACTCCTGGACTTTAGCATCCATTCATGTATTTTCCTTGCAGTTGTTATTACTGTGATGTCTAATGGTAACTTTCTATTTCCTTCCTTTCTTTTAATTGTTGTTTGTGATTCTTCTGTAAGGAAAATTAGTCTCTTCTCCCCATTCATTTACTTATTCAGTCATCTATTTATATCACTACAGACTCACGGATATCCCTCTGCAGATAAGTTTTTGAGTTTCTTACCTGCTCTGCAGTTCTTTGATTTCTGAGAACGATTTGCCTTCTACTACCCAGAATGTTTGGTACTTGATAATCCTGCCTGCGATGGAGGTGGTGACCTCAGTTTCCATGCCAACCTGAAGGTCAGCATCACCATCATGGTTCACTCATGTGCTGTAACTGCTCTGGATGATTTCTTTCTGGTGTCTGGGTGGAGCATGCAGGTTGAGAACAATCTCACTGTAATGCTCTGAAAACAGTGTTTGTTTTATTTTTTTCTTTCTTTTTTAAAAAATTGAAATATAGTTGATTTACAGTGTTGTTAGTTTCAGGTGTACTGCAGAGGGATTCAGTTATACATATACATATACACATTCAGTTATACATATACATATACACATTCAGTTATACATATACATATACACATTCAGTTATACATATACACATTCAGTTATACATATACATATACACATTCAGTTATACATGTACATATACATATACACATTCAGTTATACATATACATATACACATTCAGTTATACATATACACATACACATTCAGTTATACATATACATATACACATTCAGTTATACATATACATATACACATTCAGTTATACATATACACATTCAGTTATACATATACATATACACATTCAGTTATACATGTACATATACATATACACATTCAGTTATACATGTACATATACATATACACATTCAGTTATACATATACACATACACATTCAGTTATACATATACATATACACATTCAGTTATACATATACACATTCAGCTATACATATACATATACACATTCAGTTATACATATACATATACACATTCAGTTATACATATACACATTCAGTTATACATATACACATACACATTCAGTTATACATACACATATACACATTCAGTTATACATATACATATACACATTCAGTTATACATGTACACATACACATTCAGTTATACATGTACACATACACATTCAGTTATACATATACATATACACATTCAGTTATACATATACATATACACATATATCTATTCTTTTCCAGATTATTTTCCATTATAGGTTATTACATGGTATTGAAATAGTTCCCTGTGCTATGTAGCAGGAGCTTGTTTATCTATTTCATAAACAGTAGTGCATATCCATTCATCTCACGCTCCCAATTTATCCCTTTGTCTCTTTTTTTTCCCCAGAAGATTCAGTTACTGGGCAGTTTGAGGGGTTCATTCACCAGAATGTGAAGCTTTCACATGTCACTTGGAAGAGGCTTATCCATCCCCACCCCCTCAACAAGTATCTGTTTTTAAAAAAAGCTTTTTATTTTCTGTTAGGGTATAGCTGACTTAACAATGTGATACTTTCAAGTGAACAGCAGAGGGACTCAGCCATAGGTATCCATGTATCCATTCTCCCCCATACTCACCTCCCACCCAGGCTGCCACATAGCATGGGACAGGGCTCCATGTCCCAACGAGTATCTGCTGAAGGCGTGTTATGTGCAAGTCACTGTTCTAAGTATTAGAGACAGAAAATGTTTTAGGAGTTGGCAGCACCCTTTCCGAGCCAGAGATCTAATCCCTTCACCGGGGATGCCCCTATCCCGAGACCCAGGACGCCCGAGGTGGCAGCATGGAGAAGCAGGCAGGAGCTTCACTATTTCATTAAAGAAGGAAAAAGATTCCTTTTACAAACCACGCTGCCATGAGCGGAAGTGGAACAGCAGTTGGTCCCAGAACAACAAACCCATCTTTGGTCCAGTGCTGAGGTGTGAGGGTAATTCCACGCAAGACTCTTTACTTTGTTATTAAATCCCAGAATATCTGAGTGGATGAAGTTGGTGAGGAATGACAGGGATGGAGGGAGGAATACGGAAGGAGAAGTAAACGCACAGTGACAGCTTCAGACAAGCCCCCCTTCACACAGAGGGAGCATGGACACAGTGTCTGCCTGACCAGCCTCTGGGCGCGGTCCCTCTGATCTGCCTGTCCGTCTGAGCTGCCACCCAAGGCAGATGTCTGCCTCAGCTGCTCCAGGGGGCCGGGACTGTTCTTCCTGGGGCCTGTTCTCTCCCTCTAATTCACTTTGCATCTCCCCATGATGGAGTGGAAAAGAGCATGTGAGACAGATTGTGGTTTGTCATTCTGTAACTCCAAGGCTTTGGAGTTAAACACATTAGCTCTTTGTTTTCTCAGCCCATTGAGGGGACATCGTGGCCTCGTTGACTCAGCTGTCGGGGACTTTCTGGGCCCCCAGGTGCCAAATGAAGAGCATGCCACCCACTACTTACCAGGACAAGAAGGCACGTACACAGGGAGCGTGAGTCAAGTGCTCTCGTGCAGATCCAACCCTCTGCTCTCCAAGGGAGTCCCACCACCACCAGCCACAGAAGACGAACTTGGTCGAGAGAGGGACTTTCTGGAGAGATGCTGATCTCTCTGGAGCAATGTGGTTGCTCAGTGTTTTAGGAAGTGTGTTAACTGCTCAGTCATGTCCAAACCTTTGCAACCCTGTGGACTGTAGCCCACAGAGGACAGAATCCTCTGTCTATGGGATTCTCCAGGCAAGAATACTGAAGTAGGTAGCCATTCCCTACTGGGAATGATCATCTGCCTGACCCAGGGATCAAACCCAGATCTCCCCCATTGCAGGCAGATTCTTTACCATCTGAGCCACCAGGGAAGCCCATTTTAGGAAGACACTAACCATATTCCAGTTCAGACCAGGTCTGGGCACAGAGCCCCCAAAAGCTGTGTTTGGTTGGAAGATCTGGGTCAGAGGAACCTAAGCCCAGTCCAGACTCTGGGCTTTCTTAACACAGGAATAGGTTAGTTCTATGGCAAGCAGAATACATCTGGACAAGTAAATTTTTTTTTTTTGATTTGGTAAGTTTTTTATGTTAAATTGTAAATTGGAATTGATTAAAGAGAATGTGGGTTTTTTTTTTTTTTTTGCATGTACAAAAATTCTACCTTTTGGCCTTTAATCTATTGATGTGTTAAATTACATTATGGGAGCTTTCAATCTCATGTCATCCCTCCTCTTCTAAGATATACCCAACCTGGTCATTATTTACTTTTAACAGATTATTGAGCAGAGACGTTTTAACATGTCTTTTGTTACTGGAACATTATTGACAGGTGACATTTCAATATTCACTTGTGTAACAAATCACCAGCTACAGGCGTTAGTTTCTGCAAATATCCCCCGGTCAATAATGTGTTAAAATATATTGTATATTTCAATGTGCAGATAGACATTTTTAGGAGCTTTATGTATATTTGCTGTAGACTCTGGTCAAGCCTACTTTGGACCCAGTAATGCAATGTAAACACAGTGTTTCAATGACACAAAATTGTGGTCATCATAGTGGAAAAAGGAATTGCTTTATATAGTAGTGGAGAGACCCTCAGATGATGCTATGACCCCTCTCCTTTTTCTAAAGCATAAATGGAAGAAAGCTGGTGACTTGAACTCTTTGATGTGGTAGGCTTCTCATCCTGCCCTCTCTTCAGAGAAAACAAAAGTTCGGGAAAAAAAGAAAACAAAACTTAGGAAGCATGTCTCTGAGAAACTTTGCAGGAGTTGGGAAGCTGCACCCACTTTCTAACTTGTATCTTTATCTCATATATTTTGTGTTTTATTTGTTAACTGATTCAGCAGGAACCTGAAATGAAAGTCACCAGGAATTAGATTTCAGCCGTCATTCTCGACAGTCTTGAAACCAAAACCAAGCCTTTTTATTCTAGCCTCACAGTATATTAAAACTGAAATTGGGGACTTCCCTAGTGGTCCAGTGGTTGACACTTCCCCTTCCAATGCAGGGGTGCAGGTTCGATCCCTGGTCGGGGAACTAAGATCCCACATGCTTCATGGCCAAAAAAACAAAACATAGAACAGAAGCGATATTGTAATAAATTTAATGAAGACTTTAAAAATTGTCCACATCCAAAGAAGTGAAATTGGCTTATAATAGTTGTTTCTTATACTGTTCTTTTCTGATTTTGACTCTGACTTATACTCATTTTATAAAAATTACTTAAGTGTTTTTCTTTCTCTGTTTCGGAAGCTTGGTGTACTTTGCCAATAGAACCACTTGGCTTTGGACAAGTGATGCCTGGTCTTTAAACCCACAGGTCACAGAGGATTAGGTGAGTGAGAAGCAGGAAATTGGCAGTTAAGGACAAAAGCGTATTGCGCTGCTAGTTGGGCCTCTTCAGTCAGAAGCAGAGCTTCTCAGGAGAGAGAAGAACTGGCTTAAATCAGGCCCATTCATTCATTCATTCACTCACTCATTGGGGTTTATGGCATTCCTATTATGGTCCAAGACGTGCTAAATCCTGGGAGAAACTTATAGGAAACGAATGAGAAAAACATTAGTTCCTGTCAAAGAGAATTGTAAACACATCATCATATGAGCTTTTTAGTCTTTGAACCCTTGATGAGCTGGGGTCTTCAAGGTCCTCTGGGCGGGGTGTTGCTTCAGTCAAGTCTGACTCTTTGTGAACCCATGGGTCGACCGTAGCCTTGCCAGGCTCGTCTGTCCATGGGATTTCCCAGGCAAGGATACTGGAGTAGGTTGCCATACTCTCCTCCAGGGGATCTTCCTCACCCTGGGAATGAACATGTGTCTCCTTCATTGCAGGCAGATTCACTACCGCTGAGCAACAGGGGAGGCCCCCTTCAAGGTCCTCTAGTTTAACCCTAACATAATACAGGTGAGGAAACCAAGGCTCACAGAGGGGAAGCAATTGCAGGCATAATAGTAGCTGGGACTGAAACAACTTGACTCCTGATCCAGCTCTTTTTCCAGTGAGAGTTACTTTCCTGGAAAGGAGGAGAGAGAAAACAGTACCCCAGGAATTTTCAGAAGTTCTGTGTGGCATTAAGAAAAAAGCTCTAAGCTGCCAGGTACAGCTGCTCCCCTCTGATACTAATGGCTGAGAAGACAGCTTCCTTCATTTACTGCAAACAGACCCTCTTCCCTCTTCTCAAAGATGCTGCCTGGGTCCCTGAGCCTTCTGCTTCCTTCCCTCAGCCCCAGAGCTCTCCTGAGTTGCTTTTTGATGGACTCAAGATCTGTAGAACCTCCTTTTTAGGGGTGAATTTGCTGTGTAACTTGTACTAAAAAACTCAGGCAGTAATTCCCAAAGAAAGGACTGAAGACGTTTATACTAAGATTAAAGCCACAGAGCACAATCCTTGAATCTCAGAGCAGGCAATCATCTTAGACAGGGACAGTGAGAAGTTCTCAACGGCTCTAGAACTTCAGAGAAAAACCCGTCAGTATTGCCAAGCTAGGCACCGAGGAAACCTCCTGAGATGGTGACAATGAGCACAGAACCCAGCTGCTGGCAGGGTTACTGCCCCCCTGAGTCTGAAATGCAGTCTATCCCAAAACAAAGGAAGGAGGAGAGCTGAGGTCATTGTGTAGATGAACCAAAGGTGAACTTTGCTTGTGTTCCTTCACTGGAAATAGTAATAAGATGCCTAAATGAGTGTCTTCATGCTCTCCTCGGCTAGCTGGGGTCTCAGAGTGTGTGTGTGTGCATTCAGCCATGTCCAACTTTTTGTGGCCCCGTGGACTGTAGCCCACCAGGCTCCTCTGTCCATGGAATTTTACAGGCAAGAATACCGGAGTGAGTAGCTGTGCCCTTCTCCAGGGGCTCTCCCCGACCCAGGGATCGAACCTGCATCTCTTGCACTGGCAGGAAGATTCTTTACCACTGCCCCCTGGGAAGCTGCTGGGGTCTCACTTCCTGGTATTTTGATATCCATACAAGTCATGGCGGGACTTTCTGTCTGGTGGAAATCTCCAGTTCAGTCTCTAAGGGAGAAAACATTGTCAGTTAAATGAAAAGGAGGTGAGCGCTGTTTTACTTGGGGGCCCAAACTTTGATCTAAAATAAGAAGGCTTTGCCTCTCAGCCTGACTTAATCGCTGAACAAAGCCCTCTTCTTGTGGGGAAGAAAGATGAGGACTCAACAATCAGCCTCTCAAAGTGTAGGTCTGTGAAAACAACCGGAGGAAACCGGCAGAGACATCCATCCACCCACTGCTTTTGGAGAGTCTGGGGGAAGGCGAAACACAGGAAAACACATCCGGTTGGTTCAAGAGTTCAGCTCTCCCTCCAGTAATGGAAAAATCCATCTTTCTTCCCTCTGGCCAGTGCAGTCTGTGGCTCCCCTGCTGTGACGAGTCATGTTCCAGACCCATCCTGACTCAACCCTCTAGTCTTGATGGCAGGGATTACCCAGCTCTTTTGGGGGCCAGGTTTGTCATTGGATGGTTCCGGGAATCAAAACTACAGGCAAGGGCTTAACTTGATTTTCTTACCAGAGGATATCTGAAGATATATAATTATATATATATATATAATTCATAATATTAATAATATATATTGTTGTTCAGTTGCTAGGTCGTGTCAGACTCTTTGCGATCCCATCCGTGAACTGCAGCATATCAGGCTTCCCTGTGCTTTACTATCTCCCAGAGTTTGCTCAGACTCATGCCCATTGAGTCAGTGATGCCAGCCAACCATCTCATCCTCTGTCACCACCTTATGCTGCCCTCAACTTTTCCCAGGATCAGGGGTTTTTCAATGAGTCAGCTCTTTGCAGCTCTTCGTGGCCAAAGTTTTGGAGCTTCAGCTTTAGCATCAGTCCTTCCAATGAATATTCAAGGTTGATTTCCTTTAGTATTGACTGATTTGATCTCCTTGCAGTCCAAGGGACTCTCAACAGTCTTCTCCAACACCACAGTTCAAAAGCATCGATTCTTTGGGGCTCAGTCTTCTTTATGGTCCAACTCTCACCTCCGTACATGACTACTGGAAAAACCATAGCTTTGACTAGACTGACCTTTAAGACATGTAATATTCTGTGGTACCCAAGAATACAAAGAAGTAATACTTGAATGCCCACTATGGCTAGATGTTTAGATTTGGAACATTGCTTTGAATTTTCCCCACAACTTTACAAGCTGGGTCTTTGGGGGTTTTATTTCTCACTTTATATTGTTAAAAGCAAGGCAACAGGCCCCAAATGGAATCATTTATGCTAAGCCCCACAGCACCAAACCCAAACTAAATTACAGTCTCAGCTGTCCCAGAAATGGAGTCTTAAACCAGTTAGTCAGGAAACGCCTTATCTGCTCTGGTTAGGTCACCTCCTGATAGACCCCTGAATCCCTCACAGGAAAGGAGCCTTGCAATAACCAGCCTAACTTTTTTGCCTAGAATAACTTCCTTGTTTCCGCTTCCTTCTGGCTATAAGTCTTTCATTTTGCACAGCTTCTTCAGACAACTTTCTTTCCGCTAAATTGGCTCTACCTTGATTCAAATCAATTTTTGCTCAAATAAACTCAAAAGTTTAATATGCTTCAGTTTATCTTTTAACAATATATATGAGAAAACTCTGACGCAAAGGTTAAATAATCTGCCCTGGATCACACAGATGGTTACAGATAGAGAGGGTGTCAAATCAGGTGACTGTGGTTACCAGGTGGTCAATGTCTTAGATGTTTTGCTGGATCCAACTTGATTAAGCAAAAGTCAGTTTCCAGAAACAGAAGAAACTGTGGGAGCAATCTTTTGGGATAGGAAAACCAACCTTTTCTTTCATTTTCATCTAGGGGATTTCCCTGGAAATGTATCCACTTCTACTTTCTTGGGCTGGTGTGAATTTTTCTGGCTTGGAAATGTCTTTCTCCCTCTCCTATATTTGAAGTGTTCAATTTGAAGCTGTAGGAAATGCACTTGGGGGACTTCCCTGGTGGTCCAGTGGCTAAGACTCCACACTCCCAATGCAGGAGACCCCAGTTCGATCCCTGGTCAGGGAACTAGATTCCACATACTGCAACTAAGGGTCCAAATGCTGTGATAAAAGATTCTGCATCCCACAACTAAGATCTGACACAGCCAAATAAATGTATATTTTAAAAGTATGGTTTTCTATATTTATATATTGCTTTTTTTTTTGAGAATAATCACTTTACAATATTGTGATGGTCTTTGCCATACATGGGCTTTCTTGGTAGCTCAGATGGTAAAGAATCCACCTACAATGCAGGAGACACAGGTTTGATTCCTAGGTCGGGAAAATGCCCTGGAGGAGGAAATGGCAACCCACTCCAGTCTTCTTGCCTGGATAGTCCCATGGAGAAAGGAGCCTGGTGGGCAGGCTTGCGGGCTGCAGTCCGTGGGGTCACAAAGAGTCAGACATGACTGAGTGACTAACACTTGCATACATAAACATGAATCGGCCCCAGGGATACATGTGTCCCCCCCTGGGTGGGGGAGTCCTGAACACTCCTCCCACCTCCCTCCCCACCCTATCCCTCTGGGTTGTCCTAGAGCACTGGCTTTGAGTGCCCTGCTTCACGCATGGAATTTGTACTGCTTATCTATTTTACATATGGTAATACACATGTTTCAGTGGTGTTCTCTCAAATCATCCCACCCTTGCCTTGGCCGCCCTGCATGTAGAATCATTGGTACTGTTTTTCTAAATTTCATATGTATGCATTAACATACAGTGTTTGTCTTTCTCTTTCTGACTTTTTTTTTTTAAAGAAACGCAATTTTTTCCCGATGTTGAGTGCCTAAAGACTCTCATGAGCATGTATTTAATCCATCACCTTGAGAATGTTTATGGAATACCTACTGCATGCAGAGCACTTTGGTGGACGCTGTAAAGACACATTGAACCTTTTCTTTTTGGTGGCACCACGCTGCATGTTGGCCCTTAGTTCCTCAACCAGGGATTGAACCTGTGTCCCCTGCAGGGGAAGTGGGGAATTGTTACCACTGGACCACCAAGGAAGTCCCTGGATGCTGTAAAGACAGAAAGGTGGCTGAGAAGTGGCCTGAGCCCTCAGCAGTGGGAAGGAGATAAAATAGTTTAACATGTGAAAAATCTAAAGTCGAAGGGATGAGAGAAGCAGGTGGAATTAAACCAGCGCTTCTTAACATTGGCAGCACCCCAGACTCACCTGGTGAAGTTTAGGAAGCACTGTGGTCTGGGTCTTGCCACAGACCTGCTGTTTTAATTGGTCTGGACATCCCCTTGCCCTCTCCCTCACCCCACCTCCACCATGGATATATTTCTTAAAATTCCCTTTTGATTCTAACATGCAGCCAAAATCAAGAGCCTTCAACTAGAATAATCTAAACTATTTTTTCCTGCTCTCACTGCAAAAGTTAGAAGGGATGTTAGTACACCTCAGGTGTCCAGGGTCAAGGGTGGGAGGGAACCAGTGCATTTGTATCTTTGATCTCAGTTAGTCCTCAGAGGGATTATCCATCAGTTCCTGTCCCTCAGACTCATCCTCCCACTTTTCCCGACCCAGACATCACCTCCGGAGCAAAGTCCCATCTGCGGTCATGGGGAAGAGCCCCTGACTCTCTGTACAGTTTAGTGCCTTTAGACTTTTTTGAATCTGTGGTTCCCAATAGCTTTTTTAAATTTTTTTATTTTTTTAATTTTTATTTTTTTTTATTAGTTGGAGGCTAATTACTTCACAACATTTCAGTGGGTTTTGTCATACATTGATATGAATCAGCCATAGATTTACACATATTCCCCATCCCGATCCCCCCTCCCCCCAATAGCTTTTTTGTTACATTATAATTTTAATTTTTACTAGGAGGATAATTGCTTTACCACATTGTGTTGGTTTCTGCTGGCCAATATCTTTTTTCTTATAATTTTATTTATTTGTTTGTTCTTGGCTGTGCTGGGTCTTCATTGCTGTGTGGGCTTTTCTCTAGTTGCAGCGCAAGGGCTTCTCATTGTGGCGGCTTCTCGTTGTGGAGCGTGGGCTCTGCGGCTCTCCGGCTTCAGTAGCTGTGGCTCCGGGGCTCTAGAGCACAGGCATGGGCTTAGTTGCTCTGCGGCTTGTGGGATCATCCCAGACCAGGGATCGAACCCTTGCCTCCTGCATCGGCAGGCTAATTCTTTATGATTGAGCCACCAGGGAAGCCCTGGCCAATAGCTTTTTAAAAATATGTTTTTGTTAGTTTATTCAGTTTTTTTCTTCTTTTTCCAGTGTTGTGGGTAGGTGTGATGGTCTGTTAAGAGCTTCTGTGTTCCAGTGGGATGCAGGCATGGAAGTCCTTGGAAGGGAGGGATATGGAGTGGTGTAGGGGAAGATTGCTCTGAGCAGAGGCACAGTGACTGAGGTTTAGGAGAAGCTGGAGGCAAGGGGAGGGTGTGGCAAGAAGGGAACACAAGCTGACAGACAGAGGTATCATGGGAGAACAGGCTTCACGCTGTGGAGACAGATTCACATCTGTGTCTCACTCCAAAGCCTGAGCTTTCGGTCTATGTCTTCTGCGCTGTTTGGCTGTCGGGAGCTCCTCCTGCGGCTCTGTGGCTAGTATAGAGTCTGTTCTCTTTGGCTTAAGGGGCTGTCCTGGTGTAGTTGAAGGATATACTCTTGGGACTCCTAAAGTCAGCTTTGTTTTACGAGAATGAATGAGATAGCTCAGAAAACTCATGTCAAAACTCATGGTGTAGTTGATAACAGACACCCGGAACATTCTCTGTCAGTTTTCTGTGTGTGTGTACGTGTGGTGTGGTGATCAACAATGCTGTATGCTTTCTGATTGATAGTTAGATAATTAAGATGTACGACTTTTGTTTCAAAAGCTTGGCTTCAGGTCAGTGATTTGGCTTCTAGAAATCCGTCCTAAGACATAAATGCAAATACTTGTGCAGAAAGTTATTTATAATATGGATAAAAATAGGAATGATAAAAATGTCTTACCTTAAGGAATGATATTTGTCATATACCCATATGCATGGATATATGATTATAAAAATATCTGAAACAAGTTAAATGGCCATCAATATGGAATTGGTTAAAAAATTATATGATTATACTATTGGAAAACTGTGCTACAGTTAAAAATAATGAGATAAACATGTACATCCAGTTTTGAAAATATCTCTAATACCTATTATTAGTAGTATGGTACCACTTATGTCATCATATATAAATTATATATAATATAAATATCTTATATAAGGCAAAAATAAATATATAGTTGTGTTAATTATATATCATTTATATTTAATTAATATAATTATAATTTAATAACATAAAATATAAATTATATAAACATGATTTAATAATATAACTATATAGCAATTATATAAAATATAAAAATTATATGTGTATTATATGCCAATACTTAGAAATAGACTTGAATGATACATATCAAATTGCTAGTAGTGGTAAGTTAGAATGGGTGGGAATGATAAAGCGGGACTTTATGTTTTACTCTATAAACTATGTTTGAATCTTTTACAATGAGAACAATTACTTCTATTACATACATAATTAAAAATTGTAAAATCTTTAGATGATTTGACTTTTCCTTTTCTTCCTGTGTGTGTGCCTCCTCTTAGAGCTTGCTTGCTTATTGCAGGGTTAAAAAGAAAATGTTATCCTCTCTTCCACAAATCTAAATTGGTAGCAGCAAATTTAACTGACTGGGCATTTGCCCTGAGGCGAACTGCCTGCCCGGCAAGGTCGCCCTCTGAGCTGCGTGGAGGTGGAAGGCTGTGGGTGGCAGGATGTGGTCCCCTCAGGGCACGAGCTTGCTCCAGGCCAGGGTCACCCCGCAGTCCCTGTGACGTGTGTTCTGGGACAGGATTTTTTAGCTCAAAAGAAGCTCCCTCAGCCTGGCTTCCAACATCCTTCTACTGTTACCAACCAGGATTCTCAGCCTTCCCCGATCAATAGATATTGATCAGAGGCCAGACAAAAAATCCAGGCAAGGCTTTACTGGGGCCTCTGCTGTGGTGAGGGGGCAAGCTTGTTCCTTACATGGGGTGAGGGTAGGGGTGTGTCTAGGGGTCTGGCTGGAGGGGTGGCTTAGGTAATTCGCCCACCTTTTTGTAGTGCTGAGTGCAGGGGGCACTCAGTACCTTGCTTTTGCTCCCAACACCCTGTCTTTGTTCCAGACCCTTCAAAATTGGCAGTTGGGTTTTTTGGTCTTTTGGTATCTTTTGGTCCAGAATTTGCCCCAACCGTGAATGCACATGGTTATTTTTAGTCCCATTCGGTCTTGGGGGCTTTTTGTGTGTGTGTGTGTGTATTTTGTTGCTTGAAGCAAGTTGTGTCCAGGTGCGGGCACTGCAGCCCTGCCTCCGAGGGTCCCAGGTCCCAGCCTGTCTTCCCTCCTCGGTCGCTGGCCTAGAGCAGGGACCGAAAAGGCTGCCCCAGCCTGGCGCTGGGGGTCCAGGGAGCAGGAGGGCCGTCGGTGCACCATCAAGACTCAGAAGGGGCACAGGCTTTGGGCCGTCAGCGTGGAGAGGTGATGCTTCGAGCGAGACAAGGAGCAGAGTATCTTAACTCACATACCCTCGGGTGGCTTGTTTTTCCTCTTCTGATTATCCACTCGAGCAAATCCGTCTACAATGTGCTCCCTCCTATTTAGGAGTTCAAGAGTGGAACTGCTGGGAGGGACCCTGGGTCACCCCGTTCAAGCCCCCGGGCTGACATGGTAGCCTGTAGGTGTGTGGAGAGGGGGTCCCGCACCCATCTCAGGGCTGGTACCCACACCCAGCACCTGGAGCTGGACTGGGGCTTAGACTCCTTCTTCACTGCTGTGACTCCTCTGCTAAAGATAACCTGAGACAGAGGTGGGCCTCCCAGAGAAGCTTTCCTAGTTCTGGGGTCTCCTGGCACTTTCAGATCAGCCACAGCCGTGTAAAATATAAGCTTTAGTGTCTTCACGTCCATGCCTTTGGTGCCAATACAGACCGAATGAAAATGATTGTTTTCCATTAACCTGGCATTTTATACTGTTTGGGCCCCACGTCCAGAGTTACGTTGAGGGTTTACATCTATTTCTATTTCTTTCTGACCCACATACAAATGAAATACAATTTACTCAACCTCTTTTTCTTAAATCAATTTTAATGCAATCTATTTATATTTATCTATATATCTATATATATCTATATCTATATTCTGGATAATTTAAACAAGTGTCTCCCTTATCTGACTGTGTAAACTTGAGAGACTTAGAGTGTTTTTTTGGCTTAGTTTTGTTGATTACACAGATCTGGGCCAGGTCAAGTAAGTGGTGGTGTTGGATGAATAGGCCTTGCGGGGAGCCACGTGGGATGAGTGGACTTTAGGAGGGAAGGCTATGGGTTCTGAGCTTTGTCTGGCTGGTGTTGCTCTGAGTTGTAGGCCCAGAGGGGTGGCCTTGGGGGCACAGGATGATGAAACTGCTGGGGAAGTGATACAGTTGCTTCTTCAGAAATGACAACAACATTCTATGATAATAATAACAACAATTATTATTATTTAAAAACTAACTGGCAGGTGATGGGAGCCTTGATGCGTACCTTCTGTTCCCTCCTGTGTTCTTTGTTTATAATAACATTAACAATACATTTTGGTGGAAGGAGGCCTCAGGCCAGGATTTGGGAGAGCTGGCTGCAACCTCTGACTTGGCCACTGATGGAAGATTTGGGGTGAATCACCTAAACTCCAAAACATTGTTATTCTACTCACCTCATTGCCTTCTTAGTCTGAGTCCCTCCCTGCTCTGAGACTTGAGCGCCTGTGCGCTCAGAACTTTGTATTTTGTTTTTGGCATCAGTACTGAGATGCTCTCCTGAAAAAGCATCTCCTCTTTGTGGATGGTTTGGCCTGGTAGGTATACCTCCCACCAGAGGATGTAAATTCCCAGAGACTAATTGAGATTTTTTTTTTTCCAGAATGGGAAGGGGTTTGTCAGCAGGAGATGGTGAGAGGTCTAGGTGAGTCAGCCTGTTTTATGAGAAAGAGAAAAGAGAGTCTTTGCTAGATGTGACTGAAAACACACAGAAGAGATGGTTATGGTTGGACCACTCTCATCCTGGGGTTGTGAAATGCAATTATGTTTTCAATGCCTTCTCAAATTCTATCAGACAACCCAGAGATAGCAGCCACAACACTTCTATTCACATGGGGGGGTTGTGTGTTTTAAGTGGTGTGTGTGTGCTCAGTCATGCCTGACTCTTTGCAACCTCATGGACTGTAGCCTTCCAGGCTCCTCTGTCGATGGAATTTTCCAGACAAGATTACTGGAGTGGGTTGCCATTTTCCTCTCCAGGGGATCTTCCCAACCCAAGGATCAAACCCACGTCTCCTGTGGCTCCTGTACTGCAGGTGGACTCTTTACCTCTTGAGCCATCAGGGTTTTAAGTGGGCTGACTTTATTAATTGTCTCAAAAGCTTTAAGAAAGAGGTGGGGCTACTAGCAGGTATACTTAACAGGTTGGAGATTTATCATCAGAATGAAATGTCACATGGAACTATTCTGTGAGTGGAAATACACAGCCAGAGATGAGAGGGGGCCTTTCAGACACTGAGAGATCAAATTTATGCCCATGAGGAGAGAATCAAGAAGGAATCCAAAGATTCCTGCCTTAGGTTCTGTTATCAAGAGAACAGTGTGGAGGAAGTTTCTATTCCAGTGATTCCCCAGAGAGTAAGATAGTTTAGCTCATTTTTAGAGGTTTCTTAAACAAAAGGGTTTCAAATAGATTTCCATATGTCCTTGCTGCTCATTTCAAAATGAAATTTTCAACCCACTTGGAGCCTTTTCCTTGTGAAAATTTCACAGTAGCATTGATAAATGAAGCCCCTCCAGCATCAGGATTTCATCTTTTTTTTATTTGGAACCATCCAAGGTGTTAGGAGGGGCTTCCCAGATGGCGCTAGTGATAAAGAACCCTCCTGCCAATGCAGGAGACAGAGAAGATGCAGGTTCAATGCCTGGGTCAGGAAGATCCCCTGGAGGAGGGCATGGCAACCCACTCCAGTATTCTTGCCTGGAGAAATCCATGAACAGAGGAGCCTGGCGGGTTACATCCACGGGGCTACCAGGCACTGGACATGACCGAGGCAGCTTAACATAGCTCAGCAAGGTGTTAGGAAGAGATCAGACGCTGGGACGTAAGACCTTGTATTTCTCGGACAAAGGACTCTTGAGTCATTGATCTAGAAATACGAGGCCTAGCCTCTGGGAGGGTGTGTAATAATAACCATCGATTACTTAGGAACCTGAGAGCTGAGCAGTTTGGAAGTTGTGTGGGCTGAGTCCTCTGATCCTAACTTAACTCCAGGAAAAAATAAACAAGCTTGCTGAGTCATCTGTCTTCTCAGTGGCTAATACGGGGAGTGGGTTCTTTGCTGCTGTGTTTGCAATTCTTATGCTTTCTTGGTGGGCTCCTTCTTTTCATGTATTTTTTAAATGGACACATACTTGATTTACAATGTCGTGCCAATCTCTGCTGTGCAGTAGGTGATTGGGTTATACACGTGTATACTTCTTTTTTATATTCTTTTCCATTACGGTTTATCACAGGATATTGAGTATAGTTCCCTGTGCTATACCGTCGGGCCTTGCTGTTTACCCATTCTGCTAAACCCAACTCCCGATCCATCCCTCCTCCACTACCCCGCCGCTCGGTAACCCCATCTCTCTTGGCAACCACAGGTCTATTCTCTATGTCTGTGAGTCTGTTTCTGTTTTGTAGATACATTTTTTTCTTCTTTTTCTGGAAATTGAATTAAGTCTCATTTATTCTAGGGCAAACTCAAAAGGGTTTCTATGTTGTTATTTTCCTTTTTTAGCAAATCCTAGTATATTATTAACAACAACAACAACAATCTGTGCATATGCCATGATACACTTCAAAGTGAAACAAATAAGATGCAAATACAGACATAGTTGTAACATGAAAAAGCCCCCCAAAACCAAAACCAAAAACCCAAACCAGGGGTGTGGGGACCATGTGTGTGTACAGTGCCAACGCGGCTGGCATTTTTCAGAGAATTGTTCTCGTTTCCAAATGTCATCCTTAGCCAAGCCCTGGTGGGATGCTACTAAGTTCTTATTTGTTCTCCTTTAATATGTAATATTATCCTTGATAAATAAAGGGTGGCAGGGAGGAAAAAGATTTGGGAGACAAAGCAGGAGTGCCTGAGTTACCTGCATGACTGAGATGCTAGTGCGGCTGAGGCAGGTGCCCGGGGCTGGGATGCCCCAGGAGGGCCACGTGCCCCCCGGGGCCTCTGGTCTCTCAAGCTCTGATGGCCGATGACTTGGCCGACCCCTAAGAGTCAGGGTGGGGAGCGGGGGGCGAGGAAGCACTCTGTTGTCGGACTGGTGTGCAGATATGTGCATGGTATGGTCTGGGATAGGTGAACTCAGGAGGCACACAAAAACTCACTCACAGGAGACCAACTGGGTGGATGAATGCACATCCCATACATGGAATAGTATGTGCGGTGAGTCATCTTACTCAGACACACCCGCGATGTGACTTACCAGGCATGTGTTCCTAGGACAACCCCGGAAAGGAAAGTGGGGCAGGAGTGGGGGGTGGAGGGAGGCAGGGGAGAAGACACCAGGTCAGGGGATGAGTTCAGATGAAGCCTCAGTGCATGCCCGATCCCCGTGGGGGAACTGCAGTGTACCACCTGCAGGCAAGGCCCTGGGCCCTCTTTGTTAAAAATCTATTTTCAGTTGGATGATAATTGCTTGTGTTGGTTTCAGCCATACATCAACATGAATCAGCTGTAGGTATACATATGTCCGGGACTTCCCAGGTGGTGCTAATGGTAAAGGGCCTGCCAATGCAGGAGATGCAAGAGATGTGGGTGCACTCCCTGGGTCAGGAAGATCCCCTGGAGGAGGGCATGGCTACCCACTCCAGTATCCTTGCCTGGAGAATCCCATGGACAGAGGAGCCTGGTGGGCTGCAGTCCGTGGGGTCACAAAGAGTCTGAAGTGACTCAGCACAGCATAGCATACACACGTCCTCTTTCTCTTGAAACCTCCCCCCACCCCCAGCCCATCCCGCCCCTCTAGGTTGGCACAGAGCCCAGGTTGAGCTCCCTGTGTTACACAACAGCTTCTCACTAGCTCTGTTTTACATATGGTAATAAACATTTCAGCATTACTCTCTCAGTTCGTCCCACCCTGTCCATTCCCTCTGTGTACACAAGTCTGTTCTCTAAGGCCCTGATGCTGGGCCTTAATCCTGCGGGCCCTCCTGGTTCTCGATACTTCCAGGGAGAATGGTCCAGAGCCCGGGGCAGGCCTCAGGAGAGAGCTCTGAGGGCAGGAGCTGCAGGAACGCACCCGTGAGCTGGGGGTGAGACATGCTGGAATAACCAGGGACCCGAGGGGTTGTGGTGGGTGTCTGCTTTCCCACCGAAAGAGTGCAGTGCAGTCCAGAGCCCTTCCCGTGAAAGCTGTTTATGAGAGGCCCTGAGCAGAGAAAGCAAGGTGCTGAGTGATATATTCTGGGTGTTTCCCAACACCACTCAGTTCTGCAGCACCAGCCAGGCATCAGTGATTTAACTCAGCCCTGCACTAACTGCCTGGCGTTACTGTCAGATGCCATAAGTTCGTTCTAGTGTTCAGTTCCACACGCCTCCCCCCACTTCACATGCCAGACGCAGGGGCCACTTGTCCTCTGGCTGACTTCCTACCAATCAGGGGGTCCCAGGACCCTCTCTTCAGGTTCAGTGGTTTGCTAGAATGGCTCAGAGTTCAGAAGGGCATTTTACTTGCAGTTACAGGTTTATTATAAAGGGTACAGCCTGGTGGCGCAGTGGTAAAGAACCTGCCTGCCAATGCAGGAGACTCAGGAGACGTGGGTTCGATCCCTGGGTGAGGAAGATCCCCTGGAGTAGGAAATGGCAACCCATTCCAGTCTTCTTGCCTGAAAACTCCCATGGACAGAGGAGCCTGGTGGGCTACAGTCCATGGGGCTGCAAAAAGTCAGTGATGACTTAGCAACTAAACAAGAGCTCAGGACAAATGGAAGAAATGCAGAGAGCACGTATGCAGGACGGAGTGCAGGGCATCCCTGCCTTCTCTGGGTGTACTGCCCTCTCAGAACCTCCACGTGCTCACCAGCCCAGGGGCTCATCACATCTCGTTGCTCGAGAGTCTTAGCGAGCTTACTCTCCAGTCCTCCTGCCCTCTTCCCCTAGGTCAGCGGGTGGAGTTGAAAGTTCCAAGCTTTTCATCACTGGGTCTTTCCAGTGACCAGCTCCATCCTGAGGTTATGTGGAGGCCACACTTTGATCACCTCATTAGCATAAACTCAGGTATGATCAAAAAGGGCTCTTTTTGAATTAAAAAAAAAAAGATAGACTCCTCTTACTCAGGAAGTTCCAAGGGTTTTAGGAGCTCTGTGCCAGGAACGTGGGACAGAGACCAAATATGCGAGTTAGTAGATTTTACATATATAGTTGGATATGATTTTTAAAATAAAAAGAAATGTGTGTGCAGGAAGTAAGTCTGGAAGGAAACAGATCCAATCATAATTGTGTTACTACAGAACTGGCTGGGATTGGGGAGGGGGATGGAGAGGTAGATGGAGACACTGAGGGTTCCTGAGAGAGCCTATTATGCCTTATAATTGGAATAGGAAAAATTGCAATCTACACAACTGTGCCACGTGACTGTAGCCTGTGTCTCAACAGCCAACAGCCTTCTTGATCTGCAGTTCTAAGACCCAGACAGCATGATAGTGACTGCTTGGTGAATGTAATGATGTTTTCTTGTCTCTGCGATGAACAGAACCTTGAGGACTACAATTACCTATAATACTGGTCTGGAAATTGTGGTTTCAGTGGTCTCCGTTCCGGATGCCTGTTTATCATTTTAGGCAGTCGTCGGAAAACATGTTTTTAGCCTAGCAAATCCAGGTGCATTGGATGAGCATCGGTGTAGCCTCTGCTCCCTGTGGGGGACTGTCTGCCTTCAGCCTAGATTGGTAGCCCTGGCAGAGTGATTAATTTGTAGGGAAAATAAATTACCCACTTGATGGCAGATATTATAGATCCCGCTTGATATAAGCCCTTTCCCTGGCTAGTAAACAGCCAGGAAAGACCATAAAAAGTCCTGCAAAAATGGTCACCGATTTCACTGTTAACACAAAGCCTAAAGTTTTATTGTATGTGATGTGTGTTAAGCTCTGAGCAAGGAGAATTGCCTGGAGAAAGTCTACACTCTTGGAGCTGCAAAATTTTCATCAGTCTAACCCTTGTTTCAGTTTATCTAACCATCTACCACCCAACCATCTACCCCTCCTTATCTATCCATCCATCCATCTATCCATCTACCTATCCACCCATCCATCATCCATTCATCCGCTCATCCATCTGTCCATTTGTCTATCCATCCATCCACATACCCATCCATCCATCTGTATTTCTAATAATTATCGAGAAAGTTTTATAAAGCAGAAACTGTGGTAGGCACTGTTCCTTGTCCCCTGGCATTTATTTGTAGTGTGCATGTGCGCTAAGTCGCTTCAGTCATGTCAGACTCTTTGTGACCCCATGGACTGTAGCCCGCCAGGCTCCTCTGTCCTTGGGATTCTCCAGGCAAGAATACTGGAGTGGGTTGCCAAGCCCTCCTCCAGGGGATCTTCTCGACCCAAGGATTGAACCTGTGTCTCTTGCATCTCCTGCATTGGCAGGCACATTCTTTACCACTAATGCCACCTGGGAAATCCTTAATTTGTAGCAAATACACTTAAAACTCACCTCCACCCTGTACCTAGTCTTTAATATATATTAGAAACCATTTTAGGCTCTTTGACAGCTTCTTGTTAGAGTTTTGTTTTCTCCTAACCAGGTTCATGATTATTTTTGTCTCTCAATTGCACTACACCTGATAATAATAATAAGCATGTACTAAATACTTATTACATGATGGGCAGTTTGCAAAGCCTTCAATACCCCTTAGTTCACTTCATTCTTACAATGATCCTAAGAAATGTGCATTATTATCTACAGTTTGACTTTTTTTTTTTTTTTACAAAATACAACCTACATAAAAAATAGTGCTTAAAAATGAAGTAGCGTTCTATAATTCATCAAAAAGCAAAAACCATAAATGAGATTAAAAATAGAACATTGCCAGTACCCAGAAGACCTATTCATCCCCTTATTAATTCTCACCCCTCTTTGCTTCCAGAAGTAACCACCATTCTAACACATGTGATGATCCTGCTTTTCTTTACAGTTTTACTATCTAAGCCCGTGTCCCTAAACTACTAGAGTTTGGTTCTGCCTGCTGTTTTTTAAAAAACAAAATTATACTGTGTATGTTCTTTGGTGTCTGTTTTTTTTTCTTTAATTCAACTTTAAATTCTTAAGATTCATACTTATTGCTGCATCGGTTTTAGTTGATTCTATTTTCTGTATAATATTTTCTTATGAATATACCATGATTTATTTTCCATTCTTCTGCTTTTGGACGTTTGTGTCTTTCCAATTTGGGACTATTAAGAAAAACGCTGCAATGAACATTCTTGCATGTGTCTTTCAATGACAAAGAGCATGCATTTCGGTTGGCTATGTAAACAGGAGTGAATTTGCTGGGTGATCCACATGTTTTCAGTTTTGGTAGGTGATGCTAAACAGTTTTCCACACTGGTTGTACTAATTCACATTCCCACCCACAGAGTACAAGAGTCTGAGGCATGCATCCCTACCATTGCATGGCATTATCAGTCTTAATTCCAGCTTTTATGATATCCAGATTTAGTGATATCTTGATTTTAATTTGTATTCCATTTGTGACAAATGAAGTCGAGTGCCTTGTCATACATTTATTGGACTTTTGGATATTATCTTTTGTGCAGTACATTTTGAAGTCTTTGCTCACTTTTTTTCAATTTCATTGAGGTGTAATTGGCAAATAAAATTGTATATATTTAAAATATTTTGTTCATTGGGTTTTCTGCCTTGACTTGTAGTTCTTTATGCCTGGATTGTTGTTGTTGAGTCACTAAGTCGTGTCTGATTCTTTGTGATCCCATGGACTGCAGCATGTCAGGTTTCCCTGTCCTTCACTATCTCCTGGAGTTTGCTGAAATTCATGTTCATTGAGTCAATGATGCTATCCAACCATCTTATCCTCCGTCCCCCTCTTCTCCTTTTGCCTTCAATCTTTACCAGCATCAGGGTCTTTTTCTGAATAGAAGGCCTACTTTTGTGTGTGTGTGTGTGTGTGTTCAATGAATAGCAAATATCCCTCACTTACCTATTAATACTTTAAAAGCTGTCTTTTGATATGTTCAATGTAATCTGACTTCCCAAATGTTTTCTTTCTGATTAGCACTTCAGTGTCTTGCTTAGGAAATCTTTCCTTACCCTGAGGTCACAAGAATATGTGTTGTGTGTTGTATGTATCTGTTGAGTTGAGAGAACAGAAATCACATTATCTCAACAGAGTTGAACAAGGAGACATGGTTACCCAGGTTTCAGAAGCTGAAAGCCAAGAAGGAACCTTCGGGTAACAGAGAGATAATAGCTTCAGAAAACAGGTGCTGCCTTGAAGGCTAGAGGAACAAAGGGAAAAAATTGGGGTCATGAGAACCTAGATGCTCAGAGAAGGATGCCCACAGCTGAGAAGGATAGACGCTGAGAGCTTGCGGGTGGGGGTGGCAGGCGATAAGATTGGACCCCGGTGTGCTGAGGGAGGCTGGAGGCTGGAGCAGAGCACAAGGCGGGTGAAGGGCTGCCGCCCAGAGATGCTGCTGGACCAAACTGCAAAGTGGGAAGGACGAAGCCGCTTCCGAGTTCCTCCTGACTCTCAGAATCCCTCTCTCGACCCCTCCTGCAGTCTAGCGGGACGCCAGGGGGCCAAGGAGACGTGCAGGCCCAGACCTCACTTCTAAAACATCAGTTCAAAGGTAAAGTTAAGAATTTCACGGTAGCAGGAACAGAGCCTTAACCCAGGCCGAGCGTCCTTCTGAGCACGGGCCCCTGTGCGACTGCATAGTTCACCGATCTCTTATTTTTGGGAGATTTTCTTAAGACTTTTACTCCCAAGGTCCTGAACACACAGCAGAATTCCAGCAGTAGCTGTGTTGCAATTAGGTACATATTTCTCTGCATAATTCTCAGTTCCTCTCTATCCTGGGGATGCTGAGGGCATTGTGGCTTATTTTTACTCCTTGATAATCTTAAGCTTTATTTTTTTTAATGTTCTTTTTTATTTTTTTATCTTTGGCAGTGTTTTGGAGGTTTTGTGGGGCTTTGGTGTTTGTTTGTTTTTTTGTGTGTGAGGTTGTGTGGAGAGTTTTGAATTCAAGAGGTTGCTGTTATCTCTCAGACTAGGATCTTGTGTGTGTGTATGTGTTGAGGATGTTGTAAAAATTATCTTTTTTTTCCACAACAAAAAACTTTCATCACAAATTTTTTTTTTTTTTTTTTGGACTGAATAGTACCTTTACAAAGATCATAAAGAGGTTAAAAGGCATCATCAAAATTTCACTGTTTATTTACTGCTGTTACATAGGAATAACAATTGTGTTTTTGAAAATTTCCTTGTACCTTCAGAGCTTGTTGAATTCACTGACTAGCTCTAATAGTTTTCCTGTAGTGTTTTGTTTGTTTGTTTTGGACTCTCTACCTAAACCTATTATGAGGTCAGACAGTGATGTCAGTTATATCTCTTCCTTTCCAATTCTTATCCTTTTCCATTTTTCTTGTTTTATTGCTGTTCAGCCCTCCAGTAAAATGTCGAATAGTACTGGTGAGAGTGGGCTTTCATTTCATTCCTGATCTGAGAAGAAAACTACTTCCCTTTTCACCATTATAGTTTTTGCAGCTGCTTTAGAAAAAAAAAAGCAAGGAATTATCTTTTATCCCTAGATGTTTATGAGTTTTTAAAAAAGAGATGGATATGTGCTGAATTTTATCAAATGCCTTTTCTGCAGCTAGTAAGATATCTCATGATTCTGACGGATTTTTTAATATTAAGCAATCTGCCATTCCTGGAATAGACCAAACTTGTCTGGGATATATTCACCTCTTTATATATTGTTGCATTTGGTTTACTCTCACTTTGCTTTATGATTTTTATGTCTGTGTTTATGAGTTAGATTGGCCTGAAACTTTCTGTCTTTATAACGTTCTTAAGAGGTTTTGGATCATGGCTAGGCTGGCCTCAGAAAATTGAGCTGGAGATGGCTTCATTTCTCTTTTTGAGAAGAATTTGTATAGGGGAGCGTTATTTCTCCTCTGAGTGTTTGGTAGAATTCCCAGCGGACCAGAGCTTTCTTTTGGGGAGGTTTGAAATGATAGATTCAACTGTAATTTTCTGTGTTATCATGCCAGTTTTGATAAGTTTCATTTCTTTGGTGTTTTGACCATCCATCTCAAATTTTCACAATTATTTTCCTAGAGTTGTTCATAATACCTTCTTAGGGTATTTTTAATGTCTGTAGGATTTGTAGAGCTATTTCCTTTTTAAATTTTTGATCCTGTATATATGCGCTGTTTTTCATGGCACTTTGAAGATACCTTTCTCCTGTCTCCTGTTGAGAAGTCAGCTGACATTTCATTTTATGTATTTTAAAGATAATATGCCTTTTTTTCCCTTGCTGCAATCAAGATATTACTTTTGTGTTTGATTTTCAGTGGTTTTATTATGATGTACCTGGGGTAGATTTCTTTTTTAAATTTATCCTTCCAGTATTTTTAGAGTGTTTTGAATTTGGAATGCTGTGTTCGTCATTGTTTTGGAAATTCTCAATCATTATTTCTTAAATATTACCTTTCCCCCCATTCCTCTCTCAAGAATTTATTAAGCACATATACTAGACATTCTCACTGTTTGTTCTATTTCTGTTTTCCACTCTGCTGTGTTTTCCACCTTTTTGATACTCTATGCTTCATTTATTATCTTCCTGCCTTCTATATTTTAGTTGACTAATTTTCTCTTAAACCTGTCCCAAGAACTCTTAAATGTGGTTGTTCTTAATACTGGTTATTTTCAGTTCTAAAATTTCCATTGGTTCTTTTTAAAGGAAATACTTTCCATTTCTCTGTTGAAATTTTTAGTCTTTTATCTCATTGAACATATTAAGCATGGAACAGTTTATGCTTGTTAACTTTCACTGTTCATTGTTTCTGCAGGTTTTCAATCATGTGATTTTGTCTCCTCATGCGCTTTGTTATTTTCGGAAGTGCACAGGGCATTATTCTTATGAACTTACTTGCAGAGGTCATTCATATGTTGCTATCTTCCCCCAAATATTGTCATTTTCTTCTGCTGGGTGGCTGAGGGTGCAAACAGTCTGGTTGCGTCAGTCCAGTTTCAGTGATTCAGCTCCTTTGAAACTGAGCATCAGTTTCCTATGGGACTGTCTCCTACCCTGTTACCATGTAGTCCTGTGAGGTTCCAATCTAAAGTCAGGGATTTTCACAATGTCTTCCTCCTCATGCTGTCCCTAGACTCCAATCCGCAAGCCCTTAGCCAGGTGAGGCTACAGCATCACTGCTCAGCCTCTCCGTCAGCCCCCTGGAATGAGCAGATGCCTCCAGGAGAAAAATGGTTCTACACATGCACGGGCTTATCTCCTGGGCTTTTATCTTTTTCAGATGGCAATTCTTCACTATATTTTCAGCTTCCTGCTCTGTCCTGGTAGATATTGTTCACATTTTCTAGCTGTACTATTTGTTCTCAGCGGGGTGTTTGGTTGGAATGACCTGTTCTCTGCTACTGAAAGTAGAGATCTTACTTCCATTTTACAGGTGCAAAGACTGAGACCTGGTATAAAGAACTGCCCCTAAACAAATTTAAGGCTGAACTATAGACTCGGTGGTCAAGGAGGACTTAGACTTGTTTTAGGGAGTAACACTTAACACTTTATTTTCCTCTGCAGGACTCTGGGTTCTCTCTTTTCTTTTCTGATGAGGTTATGCTGAAAAGGCAGTGAACTAATCTTTGCCAGAGGAAAGCCACTGCAGTTAAAAAGCTAGGAATGACTTAGTGACGAGAAATTGGAGGAGAAAGAGAAGTGTGTGGAGAGAGGCGGTCGGAGGCTTAACCTTCCCTCGGGGTGGTCTTACGCAGCTTATATTTCTGGCTACTGGCTGAGTCATTTATACCCCCACACAACTTTAAGAGTCAGCGTGTCAAATGTATAAGAGAAGAAGGTCACCTAATGTGACTACCAGTGTATTTTTCATCTATTTTTTTTAAAATGGCTGTTTAGAGACTTGGGAACATGTGACAAGAGTCCCACACTTTGCTGTTTTTTTAATTTTTTAAACACTTTTTTATGTAGACAATATGGCTTCTGTTTTATGTTTGGCTTTTTTAGCCTCAAGACATGTGAGATCCTAGCCTCTGAACCAGGATTGAACCCACACTCCTTGCATTGGAAAGGGAAGTCTTTCTTAAAAAAAGTAATTATTTATTTGGGGTAGGCTTCCCAGGCGGCGCAATGGTAAAGAATCTGCCTGCCAATGCAGGAGACATGGGTTTGATCCCTGGGTTGGAAAGATCCTCTGGAGTAGGACATGGCAACCCACTCTAGTGTTCTTGCCTGGAAAATCCCTTGGACAGAGGAACCTGGTGGGCTAAGTCCATGGGGTTGCAAAAAGTTGGCCATGAACGAGTGACTGAGCAGGCATGCAGTTATTTATTTATTTTGCTGCGGTGGGTCTTGGTTGCCATGTGTGGGTTTTTCTCTATTGTGGCCGATGGGGACTGCTCTCTAGTTGTGACGCATGGGTTTCTCGCTGCAGCGGCTTCCTTGTTGTGGAGCAGAGGTTCTAGGGCGTGCAGGCTTCAGTAGTTGTGAGGTGTGGGCTCAGTAGTTCAGCCCCCAGGCTCCAGAGCACAGGCTCAGTAGTTGTGGCACCTGGGCTTGGTTGCTCTGAAGTAGGTGGGATCAGGGATCGAACCAGTGTCTCCTGTATTGGCAGGAGGATTCTTTATCACTGAACCACCAGGGAAGCCCGGAAGGCAGAGTCTTAACCACTGGGCTCCCAGGGAAGTCCCAGGTCTTGCACTTTGGCTTCCAGTACCCTGTGACCTGCACAAGCTGCTTTCCTTCTGTGTGTCAATGTTGTCATCCCCAGAGGAGACAGTGGTTCATACGTTTTCCTATTTTGTATGGAAAGTGCAGTCTGGCTGACATTACTCACCGTCACTACCATGAAACTAGAGTAACGTTTCTGATGGAACTGTTTGGCTGTGTTACCCCAGTGACTGAAGCCCTCCGCTGGGGCTTTTCCCAGGCCTGTCACTTTTTCTTTTCCTATTGCTCTTGGGCTTAGTGACAATCCCAAGAAGCACAGCTCACCACGGATGGGATGGCCTGGCCCTCAGCCGCCTCCCTGGCTTCATCTTAGAACTTTTACTCCTCCAGGGCTGTGTAGACTTTCTGTACCTTCCTTGTCTCTGCCCTTGGAGGGTCTTCATCCTTGTTAGTGCTTCTGCTCCTTGGTGTCCCTTTCCCCCTGTCATCCAGGGAGCTCCTGATGCATCTGGGGTCATGTCCTCAGGGGAGACATCCTTTAGTTGTTTAGTAGCTGAGTCGTGTCCAACTCTTTGCGATCCCATGGATTGCAGCATGCCAGACTTCCTTGTCCTTCACCATCTCCTGGAGTTTGCTCAAATTCATGTCCATTGAGTTGGCGATGCCAACCAACCATCTCGTCCTCTGTCGTCCCCTTCTCCTTTTACTTTCAATCTTTTGCAGCATCAGGGTCTTTTCCAATGAGTCGGCTCTTCTCGTCAGGTGGCCAAAGTATTGGAGTTTCAGCATCAGTCCTTCCAATAAATATTCAGAGTTGATTTCCTCTAGGATTGACTGGTTTGATCTCCTTACTGTCCCAAGGACTCTCAAGAGTCTTCTCCAGTACCACAGTTCAAAAGCATCAATTCTTCAGTGCTCAGCCTTCTTTATGGTCCAATTCTCACATCCGTGCAATGACCAATTTAAATCTCCGTGAAATGCACTCCCTGGACCACATGCATCTCTCCTGCAGGATTCCCAGACTTCTCCTTTTACATTTATTGGTGTAATTCTTTGCTTCCCATCTGCTCTGTCACCAGGCTTAAGCACGTAGGGGTAGGAACAGTGTGGTATTTGCCCATCAGCATTCAGCCCACTGCCCAGGAGCAGGAGGCATCCAATACCTACTTGCCAAATAAGGAAGGAAAGAAATCTTATGAATTTCATCCTAAGTAGAGATTTTTTGCCAGTTTATCTACTTGTTTTCTGGAAAGTAGGTCGGAACAAGAAGTGCCAGGAACAGATGGTTTAAATAGTGAAGAAGGTAAAAGATGGTCTTCACATGTCCTTGTCTACAAGTAATTAGTATTCAACTGCTCCCGCTGTCTGGAACCTGGTGGCAAGTGCCAAGAGAAAACGTGTTTAGGATTTTAACCGATCCTCCTGGAAACACCAGTGGGAGTGCAGTGGCTGGAATCGCCAAGCTAGGCTGTGTGAATGAAAAATCTCTGATCTTTGTTCTTTTTTTTTTTTCTTCAATTGCAGGCTGAGTTTAAATTTTTAAATTGTAGTGAGAAGGTACTGGGGGAAGGGGAAGGACACAGGTGTTTGGGGGAAGTGGTGAGACCTCCCTGCTCTTGCTTCTCTGCTGAGGTTGGTTCTGCCACCATTTTTTCTGGTGTATGTCTGACACTCCAGACAAACTGGGGCTGAGAGCTGAACATAGGTTTTGCCTCTTAGTGTATTTCTGGGTTCCTGTGAGTCAGCCTGGGAGGCCCTGTAGCCCCTGAAGGGCTCAGAAGGCAGCCTGCCTGTGGGGGAGCCTGCAAGCCCAGAGAAAGCCATCCTCGGGCTCACTGCTCAGAGCAGGGCTGGGGAGCCAAAGTCCTTTCAGAGCCATGAAGCCAGGACCAGGTGGCTGCACCAAGAGCCGCTGAAGCCCGGGGTTTGAATCAGCCGTACCTGAGCTCCCCTCCTCGTTCAGTTCTGGTCTGTTTCCAGATCACTCCTGATACCAGGGGTGTTTTTTTGCATGACAGCTCATTCTCTGACCCCAGCTGCTTACCAACATTTCAGCTCAACTCTGATGCTCTCTGGGGCCAGTGCAGACCTCCCAGGCTAAGGGCTCCGTCCCATAAGACCAGCCCCACCGCAGACACCACCTGCCCATCACCTGGCTTCTAACTCACGGCTGTGAAGTCTGATAATCTGCTAGACTGGCTGACAAAACCCAGGGAAAACCTGCTGTCACCAGTTTATTTTAAAGCATCCGAAGGAAGAGACGCTCAGTGTGAGGTTTGTCAGGGGGGGCATGGAGATCCTGGCCCCCCACGTGTTCACCAACCAGGAAATTCAGCAAATCTTAAGAGTTTTGATAGCACTTGATCCACAGTCCCACTCCCTTTCCCAAGGGTCACCCAGAAGGGCTGAAACTGTCCCATCCTGGAAGCCCCACCCATCGGCATCTGGGGGCCGCATCGGTATCTCCTCATTAGAATAACTCAGGTTTGATCAAAGGGAGCTCCTTATGAATAAAAGACACTCCTATCACTCAGGACTTGCCACGGGTTTTAGGGGCTGTGTCCCAGGAGCGGGAACAAAGACCAAACATGGGAGTTCCCTGGTGATCCAGGGGTAAAGAATCTGCCTGCCAGTGCGGGGGACCCCGGTTTGATCCCTGGTCAGGGAAGATTCCACATGCCACAGAGCAAATGAGCCCATGTGCCCCAACTACTAAAGCCCAAGCACTAGAGTCTGTGGACTGCAAGGCGAGAAGCCTCTGCATGAGAGGCCCAAGCACTGCAACTGGGGAGTAGTCCTGTCTTGCTGCAACTAGGGAAAGCCCATGTGCAGCAATGTAGACCCAGTCTAGCCAGAAATTAAAATTTTAAAAAGACCAAACTTGTTTCTCATTATGCCACAAGTACCATCTTAGCTGTGTGACCTTGCACAAGAGTTTCCAAAATAAGGTCCTTGTGGAAGCAATGATGCGGTGCACATACCAAATCTCTCAGTTGTGTCCGAGTCTTTGCAACCCCATGGACTATATAGCCCATGGAATCCTCCAGGCCAGAATACTGGAGCGGGTAGCCTTTCCCTTCTCCAGGGGATATTCCCAACCCAGGGATCAAACCCAGGTCTCCCACATTGCAAGTGGTTTCTTTACTGGCTGAGCCAGAGAGTGAATGTCAATAAAGGCAGTTGGGATCCAGTACCCAGTGCAGCCCAGGGCTCCTCCGGAGGGAGGGGGTTGGGTCTAAAGGGCAGGTGGCAGTGTGCTTTTTCTTCTCACATGCTTTTATGTTTTCAAAGCTAAATTTGGCCAAACTGGGGTGACCTCAGAGGGGAGGAAGTGGCACTAAAGGGCAGTAGGTTATCAAATAGGTGAGTGTGGAAGAGGTGGGTGAGTACGTGGTAACCAGTGTCAGTCATGTGTGGGCACCTGTGCTCTCACACTGCTGTGACCCAGAAGGGGAGACACGTGTGAAGCAGTGATCCTGTGTTTCATCACCACGTGTACGTACCTTGTGGCTCAGTGGTAAAGAACCTGCCTGCCACTGCAGGGGACGCAAGACATAAGGGTTCAACCCCTGGGTCAGGAAGATCCCTTGGAGGAGGAAATGGCACCCCACTCCAGTATTCTTGCCTGGAAAATTTCATGGAAGAGGAGCCTGGTGGTTTACAGTCCATGGGGTCGCAAAGAGTGGGACATGACTCAGCATGTACACACGATGTACCTAATATGTTATGAATATGTGCAGAGTGCGCTGAGGTCCCACGATGTGGGACTGTAACCAGGCTGGTACACTTGGGCAAATGGCCGATGAGGAGTGCTACTCAGAGATGATAAATGTCCCTGACATCACCCTGGGGCTTGCAGGGCATCATCTCACCTGCTACTCCCTTGGTGTACAGGAGGTGATCATTCTGGTTGCCCGATTAGGACATCGAGGTGCTGAGTTTCTTAATCAGACTCTGAATCATCCATCAGATATATGGATTCCAGCCAGTGTGTTGAAATAAGTCTATGAGGGCCCTGGAAACTCTGCTTCAACAGGTTTCCGCTGGGCTGGTTTCTTATCCTTGGGTTTGGGCTGGCCAGCAGCTGGGTGGAAAGATTTCAATTCAGTTCTCTTGAGAACAGGGTCAGATGAAGGAGACAGGACTTCAGACTTGGATAATAGGCTTGAGGTCAAGATGGATCAGGAGAGTCTCAGAGAGAGAGGAAGAGAAAGTGCTGAGAAAAATACTTCCCATTTTCCTAAAGGGTTCAAATGTCTTCTGCTTGGTGAGCACTGTCAAGGTTGCAGGCATTTCCGTGGAGACCACAAGTGGATTCCAGTAACCCATGGCCTGCCACCTCTTACGTGTGATATAGAGCATCATAACTACTATAAAAATGACAGCTGAGACTCGTGGCAGCCGCCAACAGAAAGTAAAAACAACGAACCCAGAATGTTCCTGCTCTTCTCCTGGGGACCAGAGCACTGGCGGCCTCGTGGGTGAAGAGCTTTGCGTTCTGACCCAACCTCTCAGGCTTCTGAGAACATCTACATGAGGAGAGCTTGCTCCCTGCTCTCTGAGATTTTCCTGCCTTATGTTTAACCTACAATGGTGGGATACAGTTGTGTTAATAATACAGTGACATGTGTGCTACTTTAATGATGGATTAAGTAGCGAGATGTAATGGCAAGTTGAAAAACATCTGTGATTTCCAAGTAGAGATTAAGGGTGGCTGGTATTTCAGGATCCACAACTACCATCTTGGGACATGAGCATCTTAGGACTTTTATTGGTGGCAGGCACAGATGTCTGCCGACATTCACAGGCATTTTTTTAATGCCTGCGTTAAAACGCCAAATTATCTATTATGGGTCAGAGGAAGCAAAGATCTTTTTTATTTTCCATCCAAGTGCATCTGTTCCTTTAAAATTTTTTTAAAAACTGTTTCATTGAAGTATGGTTGCGTTACAATGTTGTGTTAATTACTGCGGTACAGCAAAGTGATTTAGTTATATACATACATACATTTTCATATTCTTCTCCATTATGGTTTATCACTGGGTATTGAATATAGCTTCTTGCACTCTACAATAGGCCTTGCTGTGTATCCATCCTGTATATCAGAGCTTGCATGTGCTAACGCCGACCTCGCAGTCCGTCCCTGCTCCAAACTGGCTTTCCCCCGGCCACCACAGTCTGTTCTCTCTGATTCTGAAGTACACTTGTTCCTGAGTCTTGTCCACAGCTGGTCTGGGTGGTGTTTGGGGCCCCGTGGGATCTGTGATTGAGTGACCTCCAGACTGGGTCCACCGAGTGCCTGGCTTCTGAGCCTCCTCACCTGGGACGCGCTAACCCTCCAGCCTGGGCCGGGGGGAGCCGGCCGGTGGGGCTGGTGGTCATGACCACACCCTGTCCTGCTCAGGCCCTCTCTGTTGTCAGGGCGACAGGCGTGTTTGGTTTCTGGAAGCTGCTGCCTTGTCAGTTGTGGACCAGCATGTTGCTGCTGCTCCCGGAGATTTCCCTTCATAGTCAGGCGGTGACTCAGCAGAGGAGGCGCATCGAGAAGGGGCTGGGACCCCGTTCCTTTCAGCAGAGACACCTGGGTCACCGCCGGGTGACTCACCGAGGCTTCCTGACCCCTGCACAGGCAGGAAGCAGCCGATTACCTCTCCACCCCTGCTGGTGATAGGGCCGGCGTGGGTGAATCGTGCACCTCCGGTCAGCTGGTCTCCATGTACACCCACACCCCCACACGTGCACGCATCCACACCTGACTCCGGGCTCTGGTCTTTCTGGCAAGTTTCATATGAGCTCATCTCACTGCTGCAAATAACCACACACTCTCCTCTTTCCCCACACACCTTCTTATCTCACAGAAAGAAACCCTTTCTTTGGACCTTGAGTGTCACATGGAGGGATTGTATCTCCGCATGTGGGAACATTTTCCTTGAGGCATTAAGGGAGGCTGTACTCCAGATGTGGGTAGAGGTTGCATGACCTCATTGGAGGTATCTGGATGGAATCTCAGTGTTCTGTGCATTCTAAGGCATGCCTTTCTCCTGCTCGAATACCTCTGAAATCAGGATGTGTCTTAGAATTCCCAGACTCTTATATTGGACAAAAGCAGATGCTTGGGGAGAGAGTCTGGAGGGGATTAGAGGGTGCCGGTGAAGACAGAGCCCGTGTTTCTGCTGCCCCAAAAGAAGGCTTTGGTCACTTTGATTGGACCGGCAGCCAAATGCTACTGTTCTTTCGTGGGATTTGGGGCCTTTGACTCAGGCTCATGGGTGGCATGTTTTATAGATTAGGTCACTAATAGGACAATTTTCCTATTAAGAAGCAGAGCATATGAGTGGAAGCGATTGTTCCATGTATGGCTCATTTCAGATCATACTTCAGAGAATGCATAAAAGTGCAAAATGTGTGTTTGTAGAGCTAGTTAATAAAAGGACCATGCTTCAGCAAAAAAAAAAGAGCATGTAAGACTGTCCTTTGACTGCTGCATGTTAACTGCTGACTTATTTAACCATAGGCCACCTGCATTTGACCTCTGCCAAGACCATGAAACCTTTGCTTTTTCAGGACAGTGACCCCAGGGCCCAGCAGCGATGTTGCAGCTGCTGGTGAGGTTAAAGTGTCGACAAAGAAAGAATACTTGCAGAGTAGTCAACATTTTTTAGAAAATTTGAGATCATTTAAAGATTCAAGGAGGTTCCCCTCAAATGCACAGGGAGGTCTTTATGCCTTCACTCAGCTTCCCCCAATGATAACATCCTACATAACTATAGTGCATACGGTGTTACCGCCTGCATTCTGACATTCCTCCTTGGAACTTGTCTAGATTTCCTCTGTTTTATGTGCCTCTGAGTCTGTGTATGTGAATAGTTCTATGCAATATTATCACAGGTGAGTATGCTTACTGAAGTGTGAGTCGCTCAGCCGTGTCTGACTCTCTGCGGCCCCATGGACTGTAGCCCGCCAGGCTCCTCTGTCCCTGGAATTCTCTAGGCAAGAATACTAGAGTGGGTAGCCATTTCCTTCTCAAGGGGATTTTTCCTGACCCAGGGATTGAACCCAGGTCTCCAGCATTGCAGGCAGATTCTTTACCATCTGAGCCCCCAGGGAAACCCTGCTTATAACTTATGCTTATAATTGCCACTCCAATCAATATGCCCACTGGTTCCATCCCATCAAGACTCCCTCTTGCTGTCCTTGGTGGCTGCCTTCCTTCTTCCCAATCCCATCCCTAACCTCTTGGCAAACACTAGGCTTTCTCTAGCTCTTTAACTTTGTTATTTTAAGACTGTTACATAAATAAACTCATATAGTCTTTTGGTTGACTTTTTCACTGGACACAATTTCCTTGCAATCCATGGAGTTATTTATTAATATGTGTTAATGTATTGCTAGCACTGCATTACATGTAACATAAGAGGTACTAGTCCTAATGAGTACATGTAACTGGTAGTAACACTAGTAACATATTACATGTATTAATAGTGCATTCCTTTTTGTTGAGGAATGGAATTCTACCATATGTGGGTGCCATGGTTTGCTTACGTGCTGGGGGACATTTGGGTTGCTTCTCATTTGGGGCTATTATGAATCCAACTGCTATCTTCATAGCAGTTTTAAAGCTAAAAAAGGATAGCAACTACTTGACCAAAGATTTGCCGAGTACAGGTTGTGTTTCATACTCATTTTTATCCCCCGGTACTTGGCATGTGTGTGCATGCAGATGCTCAGTAAATGCTTCTTCAGTGAGTGGATAGATGAATAGGTGCCGTCTCAAGGAGACAGTCTCAGGTGAGGTGGGGTTTTAAGATAGAAGATTGCAAAAAGGCTCAGACTAGAACACAGGGCTGGACTTTGTCACCTTGACCCTGGCTGATCTAATGCAGGCCTCTGTTCTTCATCTGTAAAATGGGATAATAGTATGACACCTGTTGGAGTGCTCTGGAGAGCACGGAATGAAGAAATACATGGAACTCTTCAGAGTCTCTGTTATACAGTAATTGCTTAATAAATGTCAGGTGTGATCACTACTATTTGTAAGGTGAACATGGCTCTCCACCAGATTATCATCATGAAGCTAATAACTTCTTATTGCTTTTACTCTGAAATGCTTTTATCCTCCAAATCTACCACTATATAGTCTATATTTAAGTCTTGTATTTGTATATATGTCTCATTTTAAATATCTTAAGTGCTTTCTTCTTAAAATGACAGTTCTTGCTTAATATTATTATATTATCTTATGAACATTAATGGTCAAAAATCTAACGTGCATATGCATAGAAATTTGGAAGGTTCGAAATGTTCTTTCCATGTAGTCACCCAAAGTTCCCATCAAGCTTGCAAAAAGGCATCTGTGCTTATAAAAGTGGGCCACATTTTATTTCTCCCTTTCATTATGATATAAATTCATTTGGAGAAGCAGCAAGTGTCTTGGGTCATTTTTTCCATCTCTTCCTCAGAAATCAGGTTGCTAAGTGCAGACCCAGAGGGGAAGGCCCTCCCACCCCTCACCTGCTGGTGCTCACAGACTGTGTGCCGGGGGTCACGTCTGGAGGGAGTGTCCCTCCTGTGACCTCCTGGAATGTCAGCAGAGCCCTGAGTCATATGGAGCCTCCCGCCAGACAGCATGAGGCAGCGCTGTGAGATTGACCATTAACCAGCTATGGGGGCAGGAGTCGGGGCACAATTTCCAGTTGTTTGACCAGCACCAGTCATGTTTACCATCACATAAATGAAGCCAGAGTCAGTTGGTATTGACTTATCAAGTTTGTCTGGGAGGCGGGCATTGTGCCAGGCAGTGTTGGGTTTGTAAAGATTCCTTAGACCTTGGGCTATACCCTTGGACATGGTGTGTGTAGGGCAGGTTCTAGGAGGAATCTGGGCTTTGCAGGCAGTCAGAAAAGGCAGATACGGGGGGGACACAAGGTCTTCCAGAACTTTCCCCTTTGTCTACATTACACACGAGTCACACCTGACTGGTGACCTCCTTGCTGCACCAGCTGCCTCCTCCACCTAAAATGCCCTTCTTTGGAGAAACTGCACTCATTTTGCAAGACACAGTTCCAGTGAGCCTTCTCTGCACACCATCCTTCTTTCTGCCACACAGAAGTCTCTTTTTTTTTTGTCCTATTTGGTGACAGCCCTTTACTTTTTTTCACTTAACATAATGTTTTCAAGGTTCATTCATGTTGTAACGTGTATCAGAATTTAATTTCACTTTAAAGGTTGAAAAATGTGTTATCGTGTGTACAAATAACATTTGGTTTATTTATCCGCCAATGGAGTTTTGGGTTGTCTCTCCCTTTGGGCTGTTGTGCATAATGCTGTTGAAACATCAGTGTACAGTATCTATGTGAGTCCCTGCTTTGCATTCTTGTGAGTATAAACCTCGAAGTAGAATTGCTGAATCACGTGGTAATTTTAAGCATTTGAGGGACTGCCAAGCTGTTTTCTACAGTAGCTGCATCATTTTATATTCCTACCAGAAATGCATAGGGTTTCAAAATTTTCTATATCCATTTATTTTTAGCCTATCTGTATGTTTTTGTTTAAAGTGGGTTTCTTGGAAGTTCTCTGGTGGTTCAGTGGTTAGGATTTGGTGTTATCACTGCAGGGGCCTGGGTTTGATCCCTGGTCAGGGTACTAAGACCCCACAAGCCATGCAATGTAGCCAAAAAATAAATATATAAATTTAAAGTAGGTTTCTTGTAGGCAGCATTTAATTAGGTCTTGTTTTTAATCCACTCTGACAGTCTCTGTCTTCTAATTGATGTACTTAGACCATTCAAAGTGTTTATTGTTTTAGTTTAATATCTACCATGTTTATAATTGTCCTCTATTCATCGCCCTTGGTTCTTCATTTCTTTTTTCCCCCTTTCCCCTTTTTCTGCCTTGTCTGGTTTTAACAAAGCATTATGTATGGTTTCATTTTATCTTTTCTCTTAGCATATCAATTATATTGGGTTGACCAAAAAGCTTGTTTGGATTTTTCTGTAAGATCTTATGGAAAAACCTAAATGAACTTTTTGACCAACTCAATATTTGTTTTTTTTTTTTTTTTTAAACTCTTTTGAGTGGTTACCCTAGAAAATGCAATATATGTTTACAACTAATTCAGGTCCACTTTCAATAACACTATGCTGCTTCCTAGATAGTGCAAATATACCAGAGTAATCCCAATTCTTCCCTCCCGTCTTTTATAACCTTGTTTTGATTCACTCACTTATCCACAATCTATAACCACCAACTACATTGTTGTGATTATGATTTTGAACACGCTGTTATCCATTGGATTAATGAATAAGAAAATAAAATACTTCAGTTTTACCTTCACTTATTTCTCCTCTAATGCTCTCCCTTCCTTTATGTTGATCTGTTTCTAACCTATGTGACTATTCTTCTCTCTGAAGAGTTTATTTTCATATTCTTGCAAGGCAGTTCTGCTGCTGCTGCTGCTGCTAAGTTGCTTCAGTTGTGTCCGACTCTGTGCGACCCCATAGATGGCAGCCCACCAGGCTCCCCCATCCCTGCGATTCTCCAGGCAAGAACACTGGAGTGGATTGCCATTTCCTTCTCCAATGCATGAAAGTGAAAAGGGAAAGTGAAGTCGCTCAGTTGAGTCTGACTCTTAGCGACCCCATGGACCTGGCAATCAATTTCTTCATTCTTTGTTTTTCTGTGAATGTCTTTATTTTTCTTTCATTTTAGAGGATAATTTCACTGGAGACAAGAGTGTTAGGCTGATTAGTTTCTTCCTGACACATTTCCACTGTCTTCTTGCTTGCATGGTTTCTGCAGAGATCAATGTAATTTTTATCCTAGTTTCTCTTAGGGTAAGATATTTTTTCTTTCATCTGGCTTCCCTCAAGGTTTTCCCTTTATTTTTGATTTTCTGCAGCTTACATATGATATGACTAGGAGGAGATTTTTTTTAAAAAATTTACTCTACTTGGTGTTCTCTGAATTTCCTGGATCTGGTTGGGCATATCTCTTTAGTTTTGGGAAGCTTTCCGACATTATTACTTCAAATAATTTTTTTCTGTTTCTTTTTCTCCTTTTTCTTTCTGGCATTCCCATTGTGTGTCTGTTGCACTGTTTGTAATTACCCCACAGTTCTTGTACATTCTGCTCCATGCTTTGCATTATTTTTTCTCTTTGCTTTTCAATTTTGGAAGTTGCCATTGACATCTCTTCAGGATCACCGATTTTTCCTCAGTCATGTTCGGTCTACTGATAAGCCCATCAAAGGCAGTCTTCATTTCCGTTACAGTACTTTTTATTTCAAGCATTTCTTTTTGATTCTCTTTTGCAGTTTCCATCTCTCTGCTTATGTTACTTATCTGTTCTTGCATGGTGTCCACCTTTTCCATTAGAATCCTAATTAGTCACTGTTATTTTAAACTCTGGATTTTTTGGGGAGGAGCTTTTATTATGCATTGTAATTTTTTTGTTGAAAGTCAGATCTACTGTTTCAGAAGGACCTGAGGTAGACAGGCCTTTGGTGTGAGGTTTATGTTCATCAGGCTAGGTGTTATGCTGTGTTTACTCTTTGCTGTGGTGTCAGAAGCTAAACTTGCCTTTAATGCTCTTATTTTCATCTCCTCTGGTGTCCTGGCTTTTCTGAGAGACTCCTTAAATAGGGTCTGAGGCTTGCAGTTCTTTCAACTGTAATCCCCTGGAATTATGCAGGAGCCCTGTCAATGAGGTGGGTGGGGTGGGGGAGGAGGAGTGTTTCCCAGGCTTACAATTCAGTCTCTTTGTGAGCCTGACTGGATGGTTCTCTTCTCCCAGGTCAGTCAGGTTTTGGTAAAGCCTCAGTTGCTTAACTTCTGGTAAATAGTTCCTTTAGAGGGCAGGTCTTATTAATGAGAACACAATGTTTTCCCTTCCTTCTGTGAAAAACAAGAGGGAATTTCTATCTGATCTTTATAGTGAGAACTTGTAGAATTCCTGGGGGGAACACTCACAAAAGTGTGGATTAGTTGCTAAGTCGCATCTGACACTTTGTGACCCCATGGACTGTAGTCTGCCAGGCTTCTCTGTCCATGGGATTTTCCAGTCAGGAACACTGGAATGGGTTGCCATTTCCTTCTCCAGGGGATCTTCCCCACCCAGGGATCGAACCTGGATCTCCTGCATTGCGGGCAGATTCTTTACCAACTGAGCTACCAGGACCCCTCAAAGCCTGGATCCCCTTAACGTTTTTAGTTCTCAAGCTTGTCCCCACTGAGCCTCCAGCAGCTAGCCCATCACAGCTTCCCGTGTTCCTACAGGTGTCGGCTACAGCTGCGGGCTTCCCTCCTGGACAGCTGTCAGTCTCTGTTCCTGCCCGTCTGTCCCTCCAGCTGGCGGGCAGCAGTTTGCTCTGCAACCTCAGTTCTCTGAGGGTTCTAACCAGAATCATCACTCTTCAGTTTGTTCAGCTTTTCTTTCTTGTTGGGAGGGTGGTGATGACAACTCCCAAGTCCTTCACACACCAGACTGGAGGTTGGAAGCTGGCTTTTTTTTAGTAGGTCTTTATGGACTGAAATTGGTACTCTCTATAGACTGATCGATAGGTCAGGAAGCAACAGTTAGAACTGGACATGGAACAGCATACTGGTTCCAAATCAGGAAAGGAGTACGTCAAGGCTGTATATTGTCACCCTGCATATTTAACTTATATGCAGAGTACATCATGAGAAATGGTGGACTGGATGAAGCACAAGCTGGAATCAAGATGGATGGGAGAAATATCAATAACCTCAGATATGCAGATGACACCACACTTATGGCAGAAAGTAAAGAAGAACTAAAGAAACTCTTGATGAACGTGAAAGAGGAAAGTGAAAAAGTTGGCTTAAAACTCAACATTCAGAAAACTAAGATCATGACATCCAGTCCCATCACTTCATGGCAAATAGATGCGGAAGCAATGGAAACAGTGACAGACTTTATTTTTTTAGGCTCCAAAATCACTGCAGATGGTGACCGCAGACATGAAATTAAAAGACGCTTGCTCCTTGGAAGGAAAGTTATGACCAGTCTAGACAACATATTAAAAAGCAGAGACATTACTTTGCCAACAAAGGTCCATCTAGTCAAGGCTATGGTTTTTCTAGTAGTCATGTATAGATGTAAGAGTTGTTCTATAAAGAAAGCTGAGTGCCAAAGAACTGATGTTTTTGAACTGTGGTGTTGGAGAAGACTCTTGAGAGTCCCTTGGACTGCAAGGAGATCCAACCAGTCCATACTAAAGGAAATCAGTCCTGAATATTCATGGGAAGGACTGATGCTGAAGCTGAAGCTCCAATACTTTGGCCACCTGAGGTGAAGAACTGACTCATTGGAAAAGACCCTGATGCTGGGAAAGATTGAGGGCAGGAGGAGAAGGGGACGACAGAGGATGAGATGGTTGGATGGCATCACCAACTCAATGGACGTGAGTTTGTGTAAACTCCGGAAGTTGGTGATGGACAGGGAGGCCTGGTGTGCTGCAGTCCATGGGGTTGCAAAGAGTCGGACACAACTGAGCGACTGAACTGAACTGTTAGACTGATCTCTGCAGGTATTATTGGGGATGCCTTGGAAGCTACTCCAGTTGTAAAAGGAACACCCAGACCTGAGGCAAACAGACGATTAAAGACTTGACCTCACCCGTAGAGCACAAAGATATAGGGAAGAGAGCAGCCTAGTCTTGAGATGGAGTCTGGATCTCCTATTGTCAGCCAGGCTTCCTGGGGCATTATCGGGAAGTGGGTGGTGTTTTGATGCCCGCTGATTTCTCTCTGTATTCCAACAGAGCATTAACTGAGGTTCTGAGTTTACTGAATGTGGGAATGGTGACCCCATGTTCCCAGACTTGCTGTGCATTTGCAATGGTTGGGGGATTGGTGGAAGAGCCTATCATGGGAGAAATCACTTTGTACAGCTTCCTGAGAGGAACTGAAATATGCTCCTTGTTTCCAAGGAGGGATACAGGCATGAGGTCTGAGTGCCAGAGAGAGAGCAGATACAAGATGGAAAGGCTCACATTTTGCTCTTTTTTATGGGTGAATAATACTCCATTGTATATATGTACCACATCTTCTTTACCAATTCATCAGTCAATGGACATCTAGGTTGCTCCCATGTTCTGGCTATTGTAAGTAGTGCTGCCATGAACATTGGGGTACATGTATCTTTTAGAACTGTGGCTTTCTCAGGGTGAATGCCTGGTAGTGGGATTGCTTGGTCACATGCTAGATTTATTCCTAGTTTTACAAGAAATCTCAATCCTGTTCTCCATCATGGCTATATCAGTTAATATTCCCACCAACAGTGTGGGAGGGTTCCCTTTTCTTTATATCCTCTCTAAAATTTATTATTTGTAGATTTTTTTTGATAAGTTGAGTCAGTTCTAGTGAGGTGGATGAACCAGTTGTACAGGGTGAAGTAAATCAGAAAGAGCAGATCAAATATTGTATGTCAGTTATGTTAATGCATATATATATAGAATCTAGGAAAATGGTATTGATGAGTCTATTTGCAGGGAAGGAATGGAGACACAGAGGTGGAGAATGGACTTGTGGACACAGTGGGAGAGGGAGAGAGTGGGACGAATGGAGAAAGTGGCATCAACATATATGCACTCTCCTGTGTACAACAGATGGCTGGGGAGAAGTTGCTATATAACACAGGGAGCCCAGCCTGGCGCTATGTGATGACCTAGAGGGGTGGGATGGGGGAGAAGGGGGGCTCAATGTGTAATTATGGCTGGTTCACATTGTTGTAAGGCAGAAACCGACACAACATTGCAATAATTAAACAAACAAACGAATAAAACAGGAAAAGGTGTAAGGGCTGCATTCATGTGAGCTGAGGAAGACAGCAGGGCTGCTTCAGGGACAGGGGGAGCAGGAGACCCCGAGTCAGGAGGACAGGGTGAGCCAGGGCTGCTCTCTGCAGCACTCCGTGGGTGCAGCCCCCTTGGAAGGAAAGCAGGCTGTTTTCTGCTGCAGGGGCTGTGGCAGGATGCCACCGGGAGGGGCAGCCGGAGGCAGGTGCAGGCAGACCGGACCTGCGCACATGCAGTGACATGTCTCAGGGCCTTTGCACAGGAGCCAGGGCTTGTTCTGTGGCCGGAGAGTCCCTCCACGATGGCGTGTGCGAGGCTGCGGGGAGTGGCAGGAGTGGAGCTGTGCCCGCCGCCTTTTCTGCCCATCACACCATTGAGGGGTCCTCTTTCTCCTCTGGGGGTGTTTCCAGCTCTTCTCCAGGCACTCCAGTTTTGTTTAACACCTGAGTCACAGATGTCCCTAAAGAGGAGCCCCTCTTCCCTCTGCTCAGAGCATCAGTCTGTCCTTTTGTCCAGAATGGGAGTGTACAGGCATATAGATTGTGTTTCAAACCAAAGTGACTCTCAATCACTGGGCTGGTACCATGAGCCACTGGGTTCTATTTAATTAAGGAACTTACCAGAGGGAGAAGGAGGAGCTGTCTTAACCAGTCTGACCTCGTTAATCAGTCTGACCTCTTGAGCAAAACTAAAAGGAACCACGAGCACATTCTGTGACCTGCCTGGGGACATTCAGGCAGAACCCAAGCCACACTCAGATCTCTGTTTTGGCCCCATGAGCCGGAGGTTTTTCCTTGCAGGGTGACAGTTAGGGTGTCGTGGGGTGATGCCCGTGGAGTGGGCTTGAGGAAAGAAGTGGAGGATGGGAGAGGTCCTGGTCCATCTGTTCATCCATCAGTACATCCTTCATCCTCACCGTCTTTGTCTTTATTAAGCTCAGCACATTTCAGATGTGATGGTCCTAAATGACGTGGGCGATCTTCCAGGGGGGACATCTTCCGGGCACCCCAAAACACAGGCTCTCTGAAGGCTTCCCGAATCTGTTGATGCCAAAAAAGAGCCCAGCAGTTGGTGCCTGAGTGCTGTTACTCATTTTGAAGAGCTTACTGTGCTACACCAACCATTGTTTCCATAATCTGCATAATGTCTCATTTCCTCTCCCTAATCCTAGGTTCCTTGAGCATGTGTGTGTGTGTTCATCTCTGTATTTGCCGTGGAGCCTGAAACCTTTGCTGATTCATATTGATTTCATTTCTTTCTCCGCTAAAGTGAAAGAACCAAATTGCGTCTGCCGCCTCTTAATTGCTTGGCACGCAGGACTTTCAAATTCTATTCTTCCTCATGCTCTGATTTGTAGGACTGAGATGGTAGTCTGGACGGCTCTGGGGTCAGCCGAGTGCTCAGGGCTCACCCCGCTCGGGGACACCCAGGTTGAGGACCCGTGTGGGTGCGTTCTGCCTGTAACTTTCCAAGGAAGGCTGTGTGGCTGCTGTTGTGAACCAGTTCTTGCTCTTGTTTTTTCTCTCCACAGGCAGACAGGGTTTGTTCTGTACTTCTGTACCCTGCGCCCCTGTCTCCCTGACTAGGATTGATAGGCGGGTGTGAGCCGGCTGATCACAGGTGGCCGCACTTGCGTGGTCAGGACAGATCACAGGTGGCCGCGCTTGCGTGGTCAGAACCTTCTCTGGGAGGCCTGGGGTCGCCTCTGGGGCTGCCATGCCTCCTGGGGAAGTCATTGCTGAGCCACCCGCAGCAAGTCCAGGGCTGCTTAGAGGGAACTAGAGCCTCTGCCAGCAATGATCATTGCAGGATATTGTCATTCCATCTGCTGGGGCAGGTAAAGGGTAACAATTGACTGGCCCCAAGTCCTCTTCCCTTTGATTTCACCACTTCTGACCCTTAAGCAGAATTTGCTCAGTCTTGTCTCCCTGAGAACTTGCTCAGTTTTATGAGCTCTGGGAGGTTCCTCAGCTTAGAACCCCTGCCCCTGACCTTGGTTCCCTGGTTAACTGCTCCCCTCTCTGTACAGCTCAGCTGAGGGCATGTGTGTGCTCAATCACTCAGTTAGGTCTGATTCCTGCATCCCCATGGACTGTAGCCCACCAGGCTCCTCTGTCCATGGGACTTCCCAGGCAAGAATACTGGAATGGGCTGCCATTTCTTACCTCCAGGGGATAGTCCTGACCCAGGGATCGAACCTGTGTCTCCTGCATTGGCAGGCAGATTCTTTACCACTGTGCCACCTGGGAAGCCTGCAGCTTGGCTGACGCAGCATCTCTTTTCTGAACATCTCCCAGGTTCCCAGGCAAGGGTAAAGCCTAAAAATATGTCTTTTTTATTGTGGTTAAAAAAAGGCATATAAATTTAACATCTTAATAATTTTATTTAAAAAAAAACTTGATTGAAGTATAGTTGATTTATAATGTGTTAGTTTCTGCCATACAGAGTAACTCAGTTATACATATTAATAGACTATTTTTCACAGTCTTTCCGATTATGGTTTGTTGTAGGATATTGACTAATTCCCTGTTCTATATAGTAGGACCTTATTGTTTATAACCTCTTAACAATTTTAAATGTAGAGTGCAGTAGTACTAACTATATACATATCACTCTATAGCAGATGTGACATAGCAGATCACTCTATAGCAGATCTCCAGAACTTTTTCATCTTACGATACTGATACCTCATATAGGTGGACGTGTGCAGTTTGTCTTTTGTGACTGGCTTACTTCACTTGCTGGTGTGCTGTGCTGTGCCCAGTCATGTCCGACTCTCTGTGGCTCCATGAACTATAGCCCACCAGACTCCTCTGTCCGTGAAATTTTCCAGGCAAGAATACTAGAGTGGGTTCCCATGCTCTCCTCCAGGGAATCTTCCCGACCCAGAGATCAAACCCATGTTTCTTGCATATGCTGCACTGGCAGGCAGGTTCTTTACCTCTAGTGACACCTGGAAAGCTATTTCACTTAGGGTAATGTCCTCGAGGTTCATCCATATTGTAACATATGATAGGGTTTTCCTTCTTTTTTTAAGGCTGGATAATAGTCCACTGTATATAAATCACAAGCCACATTTATTCTTTGAAGGACATGTAGCGTGCTTCAACACCTTAGCTACTGTAAATAATGCTGTAATGAACATGGGTGTGCAAATATGTCTTGGCAATCCTATTTTCCATTCTTTCAGATATATACCCAGAAGTGGGCTGGATGAAATGGTAGTTCTTAAGTTTTGAGGGACTTGTTTACTGTTTTCCACAGTGACTGCCCTGATTTACAGTCCTGCCAACCATAAAGATGCTTTGACTGCAGCACTTAAAAACATTCTTTGGCAGGTCCGTTTTCTCGGCCTCTTCCTTTACTTGAGTGAACATTTTCAGGCATGAATTTTGACTTCTTTAAGCTTGTATTCCCAGAGTCTAACACAGAGCCTTGTTGTAATAGATACTAAAACATTTTTCTATGATGCAAGAATGATGTAAACCCCATCTCAGGCCTCACCCAGGCCGATTACCGAGATGGCTTTAAAAATGTCCTGGCTTTTCAGAGTCCCCATTGTGGCTGGCATTAGTACCCCTGGTTTGCCCTAATGGCTATCCAGGTATTTCGGGCCATGTTTGTGTCTGACAGGGTCGGATGCAGCCAGCCCAGGGCAGGATCTGTCACTTTCACGCCCTTCACACCTGGAATGCCTCCATTTCTGTGTGCAAATCACACAATGAGTCTGTCTGCTTTGAACGCTGCAAACAGGAGACTGTATTCCGTCATCATTTGACATGTGTACTAAGCTCCTTCGGTTGTGTATGACCCGAGTGGTTTGCCATGCCCTCCTCCAGGTCATCATTTGACATAGTGCCTGATACATAGTAGATGTTCAATAAGTATTTGTAAGCATCGAACAAGTAGTGGATTCTGGAGGGTCCATTTTATTATACCAGTGAAGTCCATCCCAGTGTTTTCAGGCAGTGTTCTTTCTGCGTTCCCAGCAAATGCTTATCAACCCATGCTGACTTGAAATGTCAAACGTGGTGTTTTCAGGACACAACTCAGCAGGACTCTCCTGGGCCAGAACAGTTCTAAAACTGGAAGCAAATGAAGCGGCCTTTCCCAAAGCATCTTGTCATGCTGGCTTCTTACTGACTGCGGCCCAGAAACCCATGCTTCAGCAAAGCCAGACTTGTGAGTAGAAATCAGGAGCCACGTACAACTGGGTTTCCTTTCTTCCCGTATTTGGGTTATAGATTTCTTATTGGATTTGGGGTCCGGAAGCCTTGGCTTCTTGAGGGGATTATGCCATAGACAGTAGAGAGAAGCTGTTGGCTTTGAGAGCAAGGTAACGGCTCAGAAAGGACAGGAATCTGGGGGTCTGGTGGACAGGGGACCCTGCTCTTCTCCCTCTGGCAGCATCTGGGAAGGTGCGGAGACATCAAGAGGGCGTGGACGTGTGGTGTTCCATGCAAGCTGGACCTTGGCAACTGGAGATAGCATCTCCCTGCTTCCTGCTGCTGCTTCCTACACCCAAGCCTGGTGTTGGAAGCCACTGGACACCGGACTTCAACGGGCTATGTGTGTGTGGATAGGAGATGAGTGTTTAACTCTGTGTGCCTTTTTATAACCCTGGAGAAGGTGTGGGACAGTCAGGAGCATCCACCATTGGACTTTTCACTATACCAGTGACTTGGAGTTGACTTTGATTTAAAAAAAGAAGGTGATGTGATGACTTAGGCATGCATAGATTGCAAGACTTGAGATTTATTTCTAGCACATATGTGAGGCATGTGGCCTGGTGCCTGGATGTTTGAGGACTTGATAAAGATATTTTCTTTTACCTTTACTTGTAATGGTTGATGTCTACTCTCTGATTGTTTGAGATATGTAGTTAACAATATTGAGTGTTGGTCAAAAAATATTTTGGGAAACTGACTTGTTTTAAATGCACTAGGGAAGCATGTCATTTCTCAAAGTGAAGACTTCTTGTTTAAACAAAATTGTGCTAATCTGGGTTTTCACATAGTTTACTTAACAAGATAACAGATGGAGGGAAGCTCCCTTGCATTTTTTGGGAAAAGCCCTGATTTGTGTAACTGTGAGTGATCTCTTGACCCAGCGGGGCCACAGATCTGCCTGAAAGAGCAGCCCTGTTCAAAGGTCTTGTGAGGGACTTGTCACGTGGGGTGGGGACAAGCCATAGAGGAAGTGGACCTCTGACTTATCATGTGGACTCTCTTGATAAGGGAAGCCTAACAGACATTGCTTCTGTTGTGATTCAGTTCCAAGAAATGAGAGACCACGTGATTCCAGCACAGGACTCATGGGCTGGCCTGATGACAACTTGCTTCGCTCTCTGCTCTGATCTATGTTTAATGACTGATCCACCTCACAAGTCCTGCATGATGTGGTTTATTGCCAGTCTGCTTTCTCTTCTTCCTTGTGGGAGAGGGACAGAGGATTGTTTATTATTTATACAAACTGAACTTAGTCGTGATTTCTCCACACCTCTCTTACTCAGGAAGCCAAAGGGGGTTTAAAACAATGTCTTTCATGGCTTCTAAACTGAAGAAGGAATCTATGAATTCCCACAAAACAGTGGGCTGTTGGGATTTGTGACATTGCATCTATTGGGTACCTTTTTTACAGATGAAAAGGAAGTTCAGGTGATGTGGCATTTGGACCCACCCCAGGCAATAGAGCAGCTGAGGCTGAAATCAGCCCTCCTGACAGAGGGTCCAGCACATGTTGAAAAAACAAGCATAGGAATGGTCTCATAAAGCACAGATACCTTGTTTTTCAACAGCTACTTATTTATTAACTCTTTAAAAACTTCAACTTAGGAACTGTCCTGGTGGTCCAGTGGTTAAGGCTCTGCACTTCCACTGCAGGGGCTGTGGGATCGATACCTGGTCGGGGAGCCAAGATCCCACATGTCTTGCAGCCAAAACCCAGAACATAAAATGGAAGTAATTTTGTAACAAATTTAATAAAGGTTTTAAAAATGGTCCACATAAAAAAATTCAGCTTAATGTCTTTAAGGATTTATGGACCACTATAAGCTTCTAAGTGTAATAAATATGCCATAAATTATGTGGGCAATGCATTGATTCATTTACAAAGCAGAAACCTCATGCAAAGAAAAGAAGAATATAAGTATTGCCTATTTTCCTTTATAAACAGAAAAAATGAGAACTCAATAAAAATCTGAGTAAATGGTACGATACTCCATCATGCACTGGTGGCTTAATATTAAAAGTTTTATTAATTTAAGTATCACATTGATGAGTCCAACACAAAAGCTCATGACTTTAATAATGCTGAAATGGCCCTTATTCCTGATGAAAAGATAAAAGTCCAGAACAGGAGAAACAAGGGGCTATGGTGAGTTCTGACCAGTGGAATGGGCGCAGAAGCAAACCATACCTTACCTAAGGTTTTGCAGACACAGGGGCATCCCCAAGATCTGTTTTCACCTGGATTCAAATGAAAACGGGGGCCCAGGGGGTGGCGGGACCACCAGCTGGAAGGGTCCTGGGCCCCTAATGACCCTGTGAACAGAGTGCTTGCTTTGAGCAGTTTTATGAACAAGAAGTAAACCTGTGTTACATTTGAGACCTTATGCCTTTTGGGTCAACGTGTTACCACAGCCGAGCCCACCTCTGCTGCCCTCACTTTATTCCTGCCAGCCTCTGTTTCAGCACACACATCTCCCCGCTCCCAGCACATGACCACAATCGGATACTGGTGGTCTCCGTTGTGTTCTTCAGTCGCTCAATACAATTTTAAAGTGATGATATCTCCTTATGTTTACAGAAGTTGTGTCTTTTCAAATGTGCTTGGTCATCCCTTAGAGGCTCTGCTTCCTGGCTCCTACTTTCAAGCCTCTCATTAATATCTTTAAGGACAGCAAGCATCATTTAAAGATCAGTTTCAGACCAATCCAGCCTCGGGGACATACTGGCCAGTCTGACCTGCTGCCTGTGTTTGCTTCCTTCTGTGTTTAGAGGTCCTTTTTTTGTGAGTGATGCTTTTCCTGGTTACTTAATCTATGGAATTTCTTCAAGGCCTGGATGGTCATGCATGCTTCCGGAGAATATATCTTCCGCCAACTGCCTGGGGGTCTCAGCAAGCTTGTCTACTTTAAACTTAAACGTCCCATTGAACCTTTCAGATCACCCCGGGGGCGGAGGTGTGTGTGTGTGTGTGAATTCAGACCCAAAATCTGCCTGAATTCTTGTCTCTGATGTCAACTTCGAAGGGCAGGTTTTTTTTTTTTTTTTCCCTTTCCACTCAGTGCCAAAGTCGAGATAAGCAGGTTTAACTGCCTTTTCTTTGTGTGCATGGGGTGAGTGCCTCCTTCCTCTTATTTCTGATGATCTGCCCTTGCTGAGTTGGGGGTGGGTGCATTTTTGTGGTAGAGCCCTGCCTCCACTATGAACAGGGTTTTTTCTCTGGCCCCTGGCCCCCAAGCATCTGCCAAGGCAGAAACTACGCATATGAGCTGCCTTTGAGATTGTCTTTTTTGTCAAAGGTGCATTTAAAACATTTGTTGAAAGTTTAACCTAGCATTTTGGCTTATTTTCATTGAGAGGGTCTTTGGTCCTCTGGTGGCGATTTAGTCGCTAAATCCTGTCCAACTCTTGTGACCCCATGGACTATGTAGCCCACCAGGGAATTCTCCAGACAAGAATGCTGGAGTGGGTTGCCATTCCCTTCTCCATGAGATCTTCCTGACCCAGAGATCGAACTGGGGTCTCCTGCCTTGCAGGTGAGTTCTGTACTGACTGAGCCATGAGGGAAGCCTTTAGTCCTCAAGACAGCTGCAAATGGGCTGTTTATGCAGCTTCTCTATGGGCTTATGGGCCAGGCCAGAGCCCATGGTGAGATGGTTGCCCATCCAACCAGATCAGCAGGTGGCTGAAGTCCGGTTTGCTTTTCTAAAATGCAACAAGTTTCCCTACACATTATGCCCCCAGAGAAAGAAAGAAACTCTTGGTTTGCAAACTGGCCCCCATTCAGAGAGGGCAAGGAGAGGCTGAAGAAAGATGGGTAGGCGGCGGTGTGATAAGCAGAGGAACTTAACGCAGCCTGTGTTGGCAGTCACTGCATGAGTGGGTCTCTACCCCCACCAGAATCTTAAAGTTTCTAGGGGGGTCTTAGGGGGGCTCAGTCCCACATTCTGTGCAGATGCTCTCAGTAGCCCCTTAGTCTCCCAAGGCTGTGTCCTTGGAGGAGTGCCCGCTGTGGGCGTGGGGAGCATGATGTACATTCCGAGGACAGGGGAGGGTTGATCGCCTGGGTCCAGCACACAGGTCAGCTGGTGGTCATGTCCTCTCCGTGACCTCCTCCCACAGGACACAAAAAGTCCTCAGAAAGAAGAATGAGATTTGAGAAAAAGGAGGAGGTGACGCCTTCACTCGTGCCACGGAGCCTCAATTCAGTTATTTTTCAGGACTTTCCACGGAGGGTGGGTTGGGGGGCTGGAGGGCCCGGTGCTAGGCCAGGAGAGCAGGGCAGGTCTCAGGACCGGCCAAAGATGAGGCTCTTCCAGCAGGATGTGGGATAACTGAGCTATAGTCAGGGCAACATTCTCAGCTTCTCAGAGGGATGCTCATGTTTATATATCAACTCCACTGGACCATGGGGTGCCCAGAGATGCTGTCAAATGCTCTCCTGGGTGTGTCCATGAGGGTGTTCTTGGATTAGATGAGCGTTTACATTGGTGGACTCTGAGTAGAGCAGATTGCACTCCATGATGTGGGCGGGCCTCATCCAATCAGTTAAAGGCATGAATAGAGCAGGACAGACCTCCCCTGAGCAAGAGGGAATTCTCCAGCAGATGGCCTCTGCCCCACCACTTCTTCCTGGTTCTAGGGCAGGCAGCCTTCAGACGTGAACTGGAGCATCAGTTCTCCGGGGCCCTGCAGCCTGCCTGCCCACTTTGTGGATTTTGGACTTTCTCTGTAATCATGTGAGCTGATTCTTTTTATTTTTATTATAAGGAATATTATCTCTCTCTATATGCACGCTGTTCTCCTCTCTGGAGAACCCTGACTGGTACAATCAGGATGTAGATGACTACCAAGGGTGACCCTAAAGAAAGGACAATATCAATGCCCTGAGAATAGACTGGTGGCAAATGGCTTCCTTTTCTCTTTCCTTCTTCCCTTCCCTCCCACTTCCCTCCTTCTTTCTATCCCTCCATCCCTCCCTCCTGTCTTAGACTATTTGGGCTGCTGTAGGAAAAATGCCATAGACTGGGTGGCTTATAAAGAACAGAACTTTATTTCTTATGGTTCTGGAGATTGGCAAATCTGGAATCAACGTGCTGGCCGATTCAATTTCTGGTGGGATCTAGTTTCTGACTTATAGGTGGCGTCTTCTCCCTGTGTCCTCACCTGGAAAAAGGGGTGAGAGAGCTCTCTGGGGTGCTTTTATGAGGACACTAAACCCATCCTGGGGGCTCTACGTTCATGGCCTTGTCACCTGCCAAAGGTGCCACCTACTAATCTAACTTGGAGGTTAGATTTCAGCATATAAATTTTGGAACGACAAATATTCAATCCATTCCCTCCTTCTCTCCCTCCCTCCCTTCCTTCCATCCATCCATTCATTCTTCTTTCCACCATAATTCCATACTTGTACCACCTGGTCATGCCAGAAGCTGAATAATCCAGATTGGGAATCTGAAGGTCCACAGTTTGGTACCCCAGCTTGACAGCTGATAAAACTCCACGCAGCAGCTTCACGGTGGAGAGGCTGCTGTGGAGCGAGCATCACTATTTGAAGTAGATGCCGTTGACTTCACGTAGAGTCTTCTCAACAGCCTGGCATACATCCCCTTAAAACTCAGAAAACAGCTTTGTGAATATACCTCATTGTCATCAGGAAACCATCAAGAGATGTCATTTATACTTCTTGAATTTATTTAGGTAATAAAAACAGGTGTTACAGATGTGATCACCTTTTAAAATGCTGCCTGCAGTTAGACTTAGTTCTAAACTTCCTATTTACTGTGTGGTATATTAATGTGTTAGCACTTAGCCACAAGAGTGAGCTTTATTAGTCACCACTGTACACTGGTGTCTGGGCTAGGACACTGTCTTAGTCTTCCTGATTAACATAAAGCTTTCTTGTTTCTGGAATGGCCAAGAAAATCACTTAAAAAACATAATTTTCAAAAATGCTGGTCAACCACCCCTAGGAAGTGGTCTTGCCAAAAATCAAGCCACAAAATTTACAAGACTTGCAGAGGACATATGAGGATACATCAGCAAGCTACAAACAATGGGAAACTCTACAGGACAAACCACATTTCTCCAACAAAATACTGCAAATGAAAATAAAAGATGTGGGTGAGGATGGGAATGTGGAATCTAAAGAGAGACTAAAGAGGCAGATTCTCAACCACAATGTGAGAGACTCATGTGGACACTGGCTCAAACATCATAAAAAAAATGCATTTATGAGACAATCGGAAATTTGAACACCAATTGGATTTTTGATGACACAAAGGAATTCCTCATAATGTTAAAGGTATAATAAGTATGTTATAATTGTTTTATAGTTTTTTTTTTTTTAGAAATCTACTGAAATATTTATGAATTAAATGGTATGATATCTGAATTCATTTGCTTCGGAAATAATCTGGAAGACGGAAGAGGGAGTGGTGCAGATGAAGCAAAATTAGTGCTTAGAAACCAAGTGATGAGAATATGAGGATTCATTATACTCTTTTATTTTTTTAAGTTTATTGATTTATTTTGACTCTGGTGCAGTGGTAAAAGAATCTGCCTGTCAATGCAGAAGATGGACACGAGAGACAGAGATTTGATCCCTGGGTTGGGAAGATCTCCTGGAGTAGGAAATGGCAACCCACTCCAGTTTTCTTGCTTGGGAAATCCCATGGACAGAGGTGTCTGGCAGGCCTCAGTGCAAGGGGTCGCAAAGAGTCGGACAAAACTGAGCATTCAGATGCATGGGTCTTCATTGACCATGCGGTACATGGGCTTGGTAGTTGTGGCCTGGGGGCTTAGTTACACGGCAGTATGTGGGATCTTAATTCCCTGCCCAGGGATCAAACCCTCATCCCCTGTATTGAAAGGCAGACTTAACCACTGGACCACCAGGGAAATCCCTATACTTGTTTGTATTTATGAATGTTTAAAACCTTCCTTAAAACGATTTAAAAAACCATTGACCAATTCTCATGATCTCTGGATATATGAAATAAATTATTGTGTATGACTCAATTCACTTTAGCGGAAGCAAACAAATATATTTTGAATAGCTTCAGAGGACCAGGCATTTGGCACATTTTCTCACCTACATTATTTAACTTCATCTTCTTGAAAACAGATGCTGAAATTAAGACTCCAAAAAGTCAAGCTCCTTGCCCAGGACTACAGAGCTAGTAACTAGTGGAGTGGGTGTAAGCATGTACCTGTGAGGACACAGCCTCTGTAGACTTACAAGACCTTTATTAATCCTCCTTTGGTTAAAAAAGAAAAATGGAGAAGACCCCACCTATAGGGGCTGTGTGCTGACTTTCTATTTTTGTTCTTTTAATTGGAGGATAATTGCCTTACAACGTTGTGCTGGTTTCTGCTCGACAGCAACATGAATCCACCAACAGTATACACGTGTGCCCCGCTCTGGAGCCCCCTCCCCTCCGCCCCTTCCCACCCCCTAGGTCATCACAGAGCACCGGGGTGCGCTCCCTGTGCTATATAGCAGCCTCCCACTTGACTTTCTGTTTTTCACCCGCCTGTGTTCACTCACCTCCCTGCTCTGCCTGCTCTGTGGGAAGTTGCCATTCTTCTGTCTAGCTCTTGCTATAGGCATGTCCCAGTGCTCTGTTCCTGTCCCAGGACCCTTTGCTTTTCCCTAGCGCAGGGCGTGGTTCCTCTGATTCCTCTTCACCTTGAGTCAGTTCCCTAGAGAAGCCCCACCTTAGGGAGAGATGCTATATAGTCATGGAGGTGATTTGTCAGGTACAAATGCACTGTATCCCGTAAGGAATTAGCATCCTTCAGGGTTCCCGACAGTGTTGAGGTTGGTGGTTCTTGGGCTAGGAAACAGTACCTCTGTCTGGATCTGCCCTTTTAAAGCATGAGGGCTTCTCTGTAAAGTGGTTCCTACCATGGTTCTCAGGATTGCCTGTCCCCGCAAGCAGAGGCATGGACGACAGTTTGTCGTCTATAAGGAGTTTGTCTGTAAGGAGCGGTTGCAGGCTGAGTTCCCAGCCCGTGGAGGGAATGATGAAGCACCCAGAGCAGCCACTTGCAGGAAAGCACCGAGGGGAGTGATCCCGGGCCCCCCGGGCACAGCGAGCTGGCATTTCCTTCGCTTTGACCTGTTGTATCTGTGGCGCCTTGTCCACACCCTGCAGATCCTGCTGCTGCACGGGAAAGCTTGGGGCCATCTGTGGGGCTGGGGAGCTTGGCGAAACTTTCCAGAGAATGCAGAGTGATGGGGGAGGATCCCCCTTCTCCATCTGTTGAGGTGATTGATCTCTTGGTGGAATGAAACACACGGATTCTATCAGAACTGGTTTCTGTCTGGGCTCTATCTACCTGTTGTCATTCCTCACATGATAGATGGATGGATGGATGGATAGATAGGGCTTCCCTGATAGCTCAGATGGTAAAGAATCTACCTGTAATTCAGGAGACCCAGGGTCAATCCCTGGGTTGGGAAGATCCCCTGGAGAAGGGAATGACTCCCCACTCCAGTATTCTTAGACTTCCATGATGGCTCAGATGGTAAAGAATCCATCCACAATGTGGGAGACCTGGGTTTGATCCCTGGGTTGGGAAGATCCCTTGGAGAAGGGAATGGTTAGATAGATGTGATGGATAGATAGATAGGTAGACAGACAGACGTGATGGATGGATGGATAGATAGATAGATGATAGATGTGATGGATGAATGGATGGACAGAGACGGACAGAAAGGCTCCTCTCTAATCCAGACTTTTAGCTGAAATGAGATGCTTATGCTAAGGATGGGGTGGTGGGACCCACCTCCCTGGGCACAAGCAACAGTAGATATGTTCTCTATAAAGGATTTTACACTAGAGTGGATAATACCAGAGTGGACTGAAATTGTGTCTATTATCACCATGTGCTAACATTTCCAAGCAATGTCAGTGATAAAATAGACCTCCTGAAAACAAGTCTTTTGCAGTGTAGGTTGTTGCTGTGGTTATGGTTGGGTTTCAGTCATGTAAGTTTCAAATGAGCAGATTTTTTATTTGTTTGTTCATATATACTCTTTTACACAGGGACGTTAATTCAGAGATCTCCAGTTATACTGTCAGCCTCAGCCTTTGTGTCAAGAGTGAGTTGTAGTAATGTGGAGTCATTCTGTCCCCTTTGGACAGAGGCTCACACCAGCCCCTGGAGCAAGATATACTTCTGTATTTATTCAAATAGACCACAATAGCCAGGAACTGGAAAGGAAAAGAAACAGACTGAGTTATTTCACTTTCCTCATTCTGTGTGCTAACCTTCAGGTGTTCATTGGTGTTTCAATAAAACTTAAACCATGAAACTGTGTGAACTGGGAAGTATATTTTTGTTTCGCAAGAGCTGACGTGAACTTGTGCATGAAATATGGTACTGAATCCAATCATATCTCTAAAATGAAAACGTTTTCATCGTCAATCACTTTAAAACCAAAGAATGAATCAGGAGATTGTTCTTGACAGGAAATAGTAGTTGCCTAAACTCTACCTTTGGTGAATGTTTTGATTTTATGAAACTTTACTGGTTGCTGTTTACAACGGTATCCTCATATACACACAGTTTAATACAAGGAAAACATTATGTTCTGCATTTCTACTCTGGCCTCTATGATTGTTTAATTTCATGATTGCCACAAAAAAGAAATCTATAGGGTACGTGTGGGTTAAAACGTTCTGGCGCAAGTGTCCCTGTGTAAGGGACCCTGTGTTTATGATCCCCACTGCCCCCAGGCTCTCTCATGCCTCTCTTCTTCTCTGTATGGATCACAGACATGAACCCAGTTCACAAATCAACTTGTCTGTGAAACTTGGCTAATTCAGTGCCACCCAAATTATCAGCTGTTGCCTCTTTTTTTTTTTGCCTTCACTCTGCTTTGTACACTTGTTTATTCTTGCAGGAAAAGTACTGAATTTTAATGGTTGTTTGGTAAATTTCTCTGCTACTAGATGGTGAGCTAATTAAGAGCAGGGACTGTAGCTCATTCCCCTCAAATTCTCCAGCACCAAGCCTAATCCCTGGCATATTACGGATGCTAAGTAGTCATTTGTGGAATGAGGGAGAGAAGGAAGGGAAAGAAAATAAGAAAACAACGTGGCTCTTGGTGGCCATTAAATTGGCCTGGCTCGTAGACTGTAATCTTTTTATTTACTTATTTGATTTTTGGTTGTGCTGGGTCTTCGTTGTGGTGCTCCAGCTTCTTGTTGCAATGGTTTCTCTCACTGCAGCTCCTGGGCCCCAGAGCGCAGGTACGATCATTGTGGTGCATGGGCTTAGTTGGGCTTAGTTGCCCTCTAGCAACTGGGGATCTTCTGGGATCAGGCCTCAAACCTGTGTCTCCTGCATTGGCAGGCTGCTTCTTAACCATTGGACCATCCGGGTGGTCTGGAAATTGCCTTTTTTTTTTTGACTTTTTATTTTGTATTAGGGTATAGCCAGTTAACAATGTTGTGATAGTTTCAGGTGCATAGCAAGGGAACTTAGCCATATCCATTCTCCCCTAAACTCCCCTTCCATCCAGGCTGCCACATAACATTGAGTAGAGTCTTTGTGCTATAGAGTAGGTCCCTGTTAGTTCTCCATTTTAACTACAGCAGTGTGTACATGTCCATCCCAAACTCCCTGACTATCCCTTCCCTCCACCCTTCCCTCCTGATAACCATAAATTCGTTCTCCAATCTGTGAGTCTGTTTCTGCTTTGTAAGTTCATTTGTGTCATTTCTTTTTAGATTCCACATATAAGGGGTGTCATACAATATTTCTCCTTCTCTGTGGAGACTGTATTCTTTATGCACCTTTTTTCTGTCCTGTGAGCTCAACACCCTCCCCCCATTCCCCAGGGTCTCCCCCCTCTGCCCCACACATCTTCCCCAAGGTGATATGTAGGTGGGTGAGGGGAGGTCAGATATGGGTGAGAGTAGACATAAAAAGCAGAGACATTACTTTGCCGCCAAAGGTCCGTCTGGTCAAGGCTATGGTTTTTCCAGTGGTCATGTATGGATGTGAGAGTTGGACTGTGAAGAAAGCTGAGTGCCAAAAAATTGATGCTTTTGAACTATGGTGTTGGAGAAGACTCTTGAGAGTCCCTTGGACTGCAAGGAGATCCAACCAGTTCATCCTAAAGGAGATCAGTCCTGGGTGTTTATTGGAAGGACTGATGCTGAAGCTGAAACTCCAATACTTTTGCCATCTCATGCGAAGAGTTGACTCATTGGAAAAGACCCTGATGCTGGGAGGGACGGGGGGCAGGAGGAGAAGGGGATGACAGAGGATGAGATGATTGGATGGCATCATTGACTCGATGGACATGAGTTTGAGTAAACTCGGGGAGTTGGTGATGGACAGGGAGGCCTGGCGTGCTGCGATTCATGGGGTCGCAAAGAGTCGGACACGACTGAGCGACTGAACTGAACTGAAGAGACGGATCCAGACTTCTAGAAATTATGTGGTGGCTAAAACTCTGATGAGGCATGGTCACTCTATTTTTGAGAACTGAAGCCGAGGGTGAGTTTGAAGAGTTTGTGAGTGGAACAGTAGGAATGATCCAAAAGGTAAAGGGCAGAATGACTCCCCTCTGTCAACCCCATCCCATGAACCTCATATTAGCTGAATACCTGCTGTGCTCCAAGCCCATTCTAGGCTAGGCGGAAAGTACAGAGAAAGAAGCATAGGTTCACTGTAGAAAAATGAAGCAATCCAAAGAGATGGAACTAAGATAATAAAAAAATGCCCGAAATCTCGTGATCCGCAGAGAACTGCCATTAGGATTTCAGCCTTACAGCTTTATTGGTCTCTTTCTTCTCTGCGTTTCTGTGCGAGCATGTCTGTTCTCCACAAATGAAACAAGAATCCTGCTTTGTGACCTGATTTTCCCCCGTGTAATTGTGTGTCACCAGCATTTTTGTGGTGTCACATACTCTTTACAGTATATTTCATAACTTGACTAGTATCGGCCTGTACAATTATAAATTATTTAGCCTGCCTTCTGTTAAGGAATACTGAAGTTTGTTTTACGCTTGATTGTACTATTAAGAACAGCACCTATGCTGTTGATGAATCACTGAGCAAATACTTCATCACATCCTTAAGACAGATTCCCGGAAGTGAAATTGCTGGATAACAGGTTAAGAATTGCTAAGATGTCAGACTTCCCTGTAGCCAACTTCACCTTCCGATGCAAGGGGTGCAGGTTCAATCCCTGGTCAAGGAGCTCAGATCCCACATGCCTCTCAGTCAAACAACTAACACATGAAGCAACAACAGTGTTGTAATAAATTCAATAAAGACTTTAAAAATGGTCCACATCAAAAAATTATTTCAAAAAAATTTGAGTAATCAGCGGCCTAACTAGAAGTGTTCATGTGGGTCTGTTGTGCATGTATGCTAAGTCGCATCAGTCATGTCCAACTCTTTGGGACCCTGTGGACTGTAGACCTCCAGGCTCCTCTGTCCGTGGGATTCTCCAGGCAAGAACACTGGAGTAGGTTGCCATGCCCTCCTCCAGGGGGATCTTCCCAACCCAGGGATCGAACCCACATCTCTTATGTCCCCTACATTGGCCGGCGGGTTCTTTGCCACTCGCGCCACCTGGGAAGCCCAAAGGGTCTGTTGCTATCATTTAACAAGAGACCTGATGTGGACGGATGGGATTCCAGGGTTGATTCCTGCCTCACTGAAGCCACGTAGGAGCAGACACTCCTGCCTCACTGAAGCCACGTAGGAGCAGACACTCCTTGGTTCCACTCCGCTGTCCTCTGCGTGCTGCCTCTCCGGTCACAGGTCCTGACATGTGCATTCCGTTCTCACTTGGCAGAGCCCACGCAGGAAGGACAGTGCTGGGACAAAGGACTTTCTCGTACACTGTCCACTGTGTTGTTAAGGAGGAAAATTTTCATTTTTCCAGTTTGTCAGCAAGAAAATTTATTTTCCATACCTTCCAAGAAGAAAGGTCAATAATGTATTACATAAGATCACACACACACAGTTTTTTTTAAAGGAAAAATATTTGAATTTACTATCAAAGAGCTCTACATATTCAATTGCTAAAATCTATATGCGATAATAGTAACTGACTTTAGAAAGAGGTAGCAGTTTTCAGAAAAGGCTAGTTAACAAAGTTCTATTTTTCTTGCAGTTCTTTTTCAGAATCATAGAATGTTGTTATTCAGTCGCTCAGTCATGTCCGACTCTGCGACCCCAAGGACTGCAGCACACCAGGCCTCCCTGTCCTTTGTCTCCCAGGGTTTGCTCAAATTCATGTCCACTGAGTTGGTGGTACTATCTAACCATCTCATCCTCTGCCGCCCTCTTAGAGGCACTTTATTTTCTTCAGGTGAAGGAGTAGATAAAAATTTACTGGCCCCAAATTCTTTCATGGCAGTGAAGTCCTTGAGTAAATTACCCCTGATTCCTGCTCCCTTATGCATTTGCCCCTAGCCAGTTAATACTGAAGGTATTATCATCCCAACTTACATGAAAGGAAACTAAGATTCAGAAAGTTTTGTTGCTGTCGTATAGTTGCTAAGTCGTGTCTGATTCTTTTGGGACCCCATGGAGTCCGCCAGGCTCCTCTGTCCATGGGATTTCCAGGCAAGAATAGTGGAGTGGGGGGCCATTCCCTCCTCCAGGGGAAACTCTCTTGATGCCTTGTTGTGACACGGCAGCCAAGTTTCATAACATCCGTTGTCTTCTAGAACAAAAATCAGATTGCGATGCTGGGTGTCAGGGAAGCGATTTCAGAGTCCTGAGTGGAAGAGGGGAAACTGGACCAGTTTAGGTGTCGTTGCACAGGGAGGAGTGGGGTGTTTGTTCCCTGGCCTGGATCTGGAGAAGGAGGCGTGTGAGCACCCTGGGCTGGTGTGTGGCATGACAGTGCTCCAGTCTGCAATTCCCTCCTCGCCTCCCCGTCTCACGTGACTCCAGGCCTGGCTCCTGAGCAGGCTGTGAAGGCCTTTGAGAGCAGGACAGCTGGGGAACCGTGCGTGTCTTCTGTCCTGTTCATTCTCTCACATTCTTTTCTCCCCTTCTCACCTGGCAGGGACGTAGCCCAGTGTTTGCACGTTGTATGTACTTGCTAAGTAAACGATTTAAACTTCCCATTTTAGAAATGAGGGAGCAGTTCCAATACAGATTTTAGAAAACTTGCTTCGAGCTGCACAGTAGGACAGGTGAGGACTGGAGCCCAGGATTGTTAACTCCATGATTCTCCAAGTCAGTAAGGAGCTTCGGTACCACTTCATACCACTGGGGTGGCTGTCATCAAAGCAAACCCAGAAAACCAGAAAGTGACTAGTGGTAGCAAAGACGTGGAGAAATTGAACCCTTGTGCCCTGCTGTTGCGAATGTAAAATGGTGCAGCTGCTGTGGAAAACAGTACGGTGGTTTTTTCTTTTCTTTTTTTTTAATTACGCATAGAATTATTCAGAAATTCAACTTCTAGCTATAGACTCCAAATAATTGAAAGCAAGGACTCAAACAGATACTGTCCACCCATGCTGATAGCAGCCTTATTTCCAACAGCAAAAAGATGGGACTACCCAATTGTCCACCTACAGAAGAATGGATAAAGAAAATGTGGTGGATCCATACAAAGTTGTTCAGACTTTAAATGGAATGAAATTCTGACACATGATACAACATGGACGACATTTGAGGACAGTGTGCTCAATGAATAAGCGAGACACAAGTGGACAAATATTGTGTGATTCTATTTATATCAGCTCCCTAAAGCGGTCAAATTTATACAGACAGAAAGTAGAATGGTAGTTGCTGGGGGCTGGGGAAGGGGTGGAATAAGGAGTTATTGTTTAGTTGCACAAGATGTGAATGTATATAATGCCACTGAACTGTATGCGTGTGTGCATGCCAAGTCACTTCAGTCATGTCTCTTTGTGACCCCATGGACTGTAGCCTGCCAGGTTCCTCTGTCCGTGGGATTCTCCAGGTAAGAAGACTGGAGTGGACGGCCATGCCCTCCCCCAGGGGATCTTCCCAACCCAGGGACTGAACCCATGTCTCCTGCAGCTCCTGAATTGCACGCAGATTCTTTACCTTTGAGTCACCAGGGAAGCCCCACTGAACTGTATAAATATGGTCAAAATGGCAGATTTTATATTATATATATTTTACCATGGAAACAAAAAAGAAAAAAAACATCAAGACAGCACAGTTGATGTTAATTTGGTTGGTTTACAATTACTTTGAGTTCATAAAAATGAATCCTCTTCCTATAAATATGCACATGTACATAGGCATAAAAGCTTCAGCATATGGTTTTCAATAATTTTTTAAACAGATCTTTATAATTGTACTTCTTTATTTTCTTTTGGCTATGCTAGGTCTTTGTTGCTGTGCCAGCTTTTCTCTAGTTGCAGAGAGCAACGGCTTCTCTCTAGCTGCGATGCACGGGTTTCTCATTGCAGTGGCTTTGCTAGCCGGAGAGCATGGGATCGAGGGCACACAGGCCTCAGCAGTTGCGGCTCCCAGGCTCTAGAGAACAGGCTCAGTAGTTGTGGCACGCTGGCCTATTTGCTCTGAGGCACGTGGAACATTCCTGGACCAGGGATCAAACCCATGTCTCCCACATTGGTAGGTGGATTCTTCACCACTGAGCCACCAGGGAAGCCCCAGCATATGGTTTTTTACAATGTTTTGTTTCTAAAGTTTTAAAACTGAATATGTACATTATTGAAACTGAAAAGCACAGAGCAAAGAACACACAAATCATCATTACATGAAGTTTTCACCCGATGTGACCCTTCTGCGTTCTTGTGTATGTTTAATACAGTTGAACACATATTGCTGAGTGGTTAAGATCACATAGTGTGTATCATGCTTTTGCAGACATTGCAAATATTTACCTATGTCTCACACTCAGTCATGAGTTGTGTGCGTGTGTGCAACCTGAAAGGATTTCTAGTACCTTAGGGTGTGACACCAGGGACCTCAGTGTGACTCATGTGGAAAGCCATCCCTCCAGGAAGCATTAAATAAGGTTTGCCAGCTGCCCTGTAACCTGCAAGATCATAAGTCTTTCTAGAAAAGCCCAGGGAGGGTTTGACATAGACCTGAAAAGGGAAGAAAACCCTGTATACAGTTAGCACAGTGAACAGAAGGGGTAGCTTGGCTGGAGAGTTTCCAGAGTGAGAAGTATGAGCCCAGGAAAAGCCATGAGTATTTTGATAACCGAGAATACATGAAACCAACTCAATCAGGGAAGTGTCAATTTGCTTTCATACAGACAGTTTTGAGAAGATAGAAAGGGCCACAGGACTCTGAATAAATATGTTGATGGAGTTAAAACACTGCCTCCCTGAGACTTCCCTGGCGGTTAAGGATCTGCCTTCCAATGTAGGGAACGTGGGTTCGATCCCTACTCGGGGAACAAAAATCCCACATGCTGTGAGGCAGCTGAGCCCACGATCCACAACTAGAGGAGCCCAAGCACCACAACTGAGATCCTTCACGCTGCAACTCAGACCGGACACAGGCAAACAGAAACAAACAATTAAAAACAAGCCCTGACCTCCTTTTAATGACCAGTTTAAAGTGAGCTATGAAGCAAGACAACAGTAAGTGTAATCCTTCTGAGAAAGTAATCGGATCATCGCATTGAAACATAAACAGGAAGATACGTTTCCACTGGCTTATTTATGTATTCACACAGCACAGCCAACAGAGATGCACACACTCAAGGCTTATCAAGGTGTGAATACGAACACACCTGTGTGATTTCTCCCTTGAACTTCCTCGGCTCCTACTACTGCCAACCTGATGAACAAATCCTGATGTATCCTTCTCAAAAGTGTCTTAAAATTCCATGTCTAAAGTGCTTCTTTGCTACTAATTATAATAAAAGAACACCATCTGAGAGGTGGTTGAGCAAATGTCCTTCCTATAAACTGACAAAAGGACATTTAAAAAGCAGTTATTGGACCACCCCTGCTCTGAATATGCTAGGGATACCTAGAACTTGTTTGTCCTTTAGATCGTAATAATAACCACAGTTCACATACAGAACAGTAGCTGGGCAGCCTGAATTCATCTGACAACTTATGTGATGCCTCCTCCTTGTATACACCAAGAGATCAAGTCAAACAATTCCAACTCAGAAGATACTTGTGTCTGTGCATTCACAGAAAAAAGCCCCACAGTGTACCATTTTACATTTTCTACTTTTAACATGATGCTTACTCCTTGGAAGGAAAGTTATGACCAACCTAGACAGCATATTAAAAAGCAGAGACATTACTTTGCCAACAAAGGTCCGTCTTGTCAAGGTTATGGTTTTTCCAGTGGTCATGTGTGGATATGAGAGTTGGACTATAAAGAAAGCTGAGCACCGAAGAATTGATGCTTTTGAACTGTGGTGTTGGAGAAGACTCTTGAGAGTCACTTGGACTGCAAGGAGATCCAACCAGTCCATCCTAAAGGAGGTCAGTCCTGAGTGTTCATTGGAAGGACTGATGCTGAAGCTGAAACTCCAATACTTTGGCCACCTGATGTGAAGAACTGACTCATTTGTAAAGACCCTGATGCTGGGAAAGATTGAAGGGGAGAGGAGAAGGGGATGACAGAGGATGAGATGGCTGGATGGCATCACTGACTCAGTGGAGATGAGTTTGAGTAAATTCCTGGAGTTGGTGATAGACAGGGAGGCCTGGTGTGCTGTGGTCCATGGGGTTGTGAAGAGTTGGACATGACTGAATGACCGAACTGAACTTTTAACATGAGTTGTGCAATTCTAAAAATCTCAAAAGACTAGATATTTCAGATGTTCAGATGAAGACCAGAGCAGTGGTGAACAAACTGTGAGACAACTTAATAGAACCCAGGCCATATCTGGAGACAGCCTTCCGGGTAGGAACACTCCAGCCCAGAACCCTTTCTTCTCTCCCTGCTCTCAGCCTGTGGGCAGTACTATGCACCTGCAACACTTCAAGGGAGCTTTCAGTTTCCACAAGTCCTTTCTCCGAGGACGGTCTTTACTATGAATTTTAACACAAAATAGCTTACCAACTCTACTTTCATCAAGTCCTGGCCACCTCTTGAACATCTAGGAAGACTAGACGCTATAAAATCAAGGCTTACTTTTTCATGGTACACACTACATGCACAGCAATGTGAAACTAAATGCAGACTTGGGGGACAAAGGCCAGTTCCTCCCACCCCGCCCGAGACACACAGGCCCAGAGCCCCCTGCCCATCCCTCTCCTTCCAAACCAGAGCACAGAGGCAACATGTTCCAAGAGACCCTTTGGCCATGCCCTTTCCAAAAGACGATACTTCTTATGGATTTTCATGAAAAGACATTTACGAGGCATGTTACTTTCTTTCCTCTACTTTTATCTCTACATTTTTTCCCTACACCCATTTTTCCCTCTATATTTATCAGGCAGTTGAGGACATCAAGAAAAAGTAGCCTTCTCAAAAAAGTCATCGTGGTCAACAATCTACGCATCAGTGAAGAATAAAATGCACATGGGACCATGGTTATCATATGAAAAAGTCTTTATGGCTAACCTGGCATAGATCTCTTCTGGACTCTGCCTGGCCTGCCTGAATATGGGGCTTCCATAGACTCCCCTGGATCTCATTTTTTTTTTTTATTTATATTTTTGGCTGCATTGGGTCTTCATTGCTGTGCATGGATATTTCTCTAGTTGTGGCAAGCAGGGGCTACTCTCTAGTTGCCGTGTGTGGATATTTCACTGTGGTGGTGAGCACGCAGCCTCAGTAGTTGTGGTGCACAGTCTTAGTTGCCCTGTGGCATGTGGAATCTTTGCAGACCAGGGATTGAACCAATGTCCCCTGCATTGCATGGTAGCTTCTTAACCACTGGACCAAGAAGGTAGCCAGGAACTCATTTTTGTACCTTCTAGAGTAGGGGTCCCCAACCTCCAAAATCTAATAATGATCTGAGATGGAGCTGATGTCCTAATAATAGAATTAAAGTGCACAATAAATGTAACACTCTTGAATCATTCTGAAACCAGTCCCTCCCAGTCCGTGGAAAAACTGTCTTCATGAAACTGATCCCTGGTGCCAAAAACGTTGAAGACCACTGTTGTAGAGATTCCTGGAGTCCAGGCTTCAAATGTCGCTAAGATTTTTATGTGCTTCTTACTGGTTCCACCATTGAGTCACTCATGAAGAGAAAGCTTTTTGTTAACTCTTCTCATGTTTTGCAAGTGGGGCTCTGCCTTCGAGAAGGCCATTTCCAGTTACTGAACTGTCACTTTGTCCAGGGTCTCCAGGAGAGAAAAACGTTTGACTCCCAAGGCTCCAGCATTTTTGAAAGGGCTCCTGGCCACCACCAGTGGTACTTGGCAAGTCCTTCATTGCCTTTCTTTCTCTCTTTCCTTTCCCATGGAACCCACTCCTTCCATCCGTCTTTCAAGCTCTGCTTTATAAATAGCAATTGAAGTGGTATTTTCTTCTTGAATGCACTCTCTCTCTGAAAGAGCCTTTTCACCAAGAATGTGGTGTCTGACTGCTCTCTTGCCAATGGGTTCAACAAAGCTCTGTGTGCTGGGTAACATTTTTTACCAACCTATTCACTCATGTCTGTTCTTCTACACTTGGCTTAAACCTACAACATATTCATGAAAGTAAAAGGGATGAAAAAATCCTTCCCCAAATGAATTGGGAAGTATCTTTGACATAATTTGATAAAATTATATTTTGCTACTGATTTTCCTGAAAGGCATTAATTCAGGTGTATGTGTGCATGTGTGTGCGTGTTAGTCACTCAGTCACGTCGGACTCTTTGCGACCCTATGGGCTATAGCAGACCAGGCTCCTCTATCCATGGAATTCTCCAGGTAAGAATATTGGAGTAGGTTGCCCTTCCCTTCTCCAGGAGATCTTCCAAACCCAGGGATCAAACCTGGCTCTCCTGTATTGCAGGCAGATTCTTTACTGTCTGAACTAATTGAAATGTTACTGTTAATATTCAGTCACTCAGTCATGCCCAACTCTTTGCAACCCCATGGACAACAGCATGTCAGACTTCTCTGTCCTTTACCATCTCTGGAGCTTGCTCAAACTCATGTCTATTGAGTCAGTGATGCCATCCAACCATCTAGTCCTCTGTCATCCTCTTCTCCTCCTCTTTCAATCTTTTCCAGCTTCAGGGTCTTTTCTAATGAGTTATCTCTTTGCATTAGGTTACCAAAGTATTGGAGCTTTAGCATCAGTCCTTCCAATGAATATTCAGGGTTGATTTCCTTTAGGATTGACTCTTTTGATCCCCTTGCAGTCCAAGGGACTCTCAAGAGTCTTCTCCAACACCATAGTTTGAAAGCATCAATTCTTCAGTGTTCAGCCTTCTCTATGGTCCAACTCTCACATCCATACATGACTACTGAAAAAACCATAGCTTTGACTAGATGGACTTTTGTCGACAAACTAATGTCTCTGCTTTTTAATACACTGTCTAGGTTTGTCATAGCGTTTCTTCAAAGGAGCAAGCATCTTTTACTTTTATGCTGCAGTCACCATCTGCAGTGATTTTGGAGCCCAAGAAAATAAAGTGTGTCGTCGTTTCCCCATCTATTTGCCATGAAGCGATGGGACCAGATGCCATGATCTTCATATCTTGAATGTTGAATTTTAAGCAGGCTGTTTCACTCTCCTCTTTCACCTTCATCAAGAGGCTCTTTAGTTCCTCTTTGCTTTCTCCCTTAAGGGTGGTGTCATCTGCATATCTGAAGTTATTGATATTTCTCCCGACAATCTTGATTCTGGCTTGTGCTTCATCCATCCTGGCATTTTGCATGATATACTCTGCACTTAAGTTAAATAAGCAGGGTGACAAGATACAGCCTTGACATACTCCTTTCCCAATTTGGAACCAGTCCATTATTCCATGTCTGGTTCTAACTGTTGCTTCTTGACTTGCATACAGGTTTGTCAGGAGGCAGGTAAGGTGGTCGGGTATTCCCATCTCTTGATGAATTTTCCAGTTTATTGTGATACACACAGTCAAAGGCTGTGGCATAGTCAATAAAGCAGAAGTAGATGTTTTTCTGGAACTCTCTTGCTTTTTCTATGATCCAGTGGATGTTGGCAATTTAATCTCTGGTTCCTCTGCTTTTTCTAAATCCAGCTTGAACATCTGGAAGTTCTCTGTTCACATACTGTTGAAGCCTGGCTTGGAGAATTTTGAGCATTACTTTGCTAACATGTGAAATGAGTGCAACTGTGCAGTAGTTTGAACATTCTTTGGCATTGCCTTTCTTTCGGATGAAAACTGACCTTTTCCAGTCCTGTGGCCACTGCTGAGTTTTCTACATTTGCTGGCATATTGAGTGCAGCACTTGAATGGCATCATATTTTAGGATTTGAAATAGCTCAACTGGACTTCTATCACCTCCACTAACTTTGTTTGTAGTGATGCTTCCTACTGCTGCTGCTACTGCTAAGTCGCTTCAGTCGTGTCCGACTCTGTGCGACCTTATAGACGGCAGCCCACCAGGCTCCTCCATCCATGGGATTTTCCAGGCAAGAGTACTGGAGTGGGGTGCCATTGCCTTCTCCGGATGCTTCCTAAGGCCCACGCAAAGCAGGTCCTATACCTACATACATGATAACTTAAGTGAATGTATCTAGTCAGGCTGCTTGTCATCAAATGTTAAGTAATCTGAAGGCTGAAAAATGCAGTTCATGACTTATATATGCTGAGAGGTTTCACAAAACTACCAGCATAGATATTAGTTGATCCTTGTCTCTGGAGTAGCAATAAGAAACTAGGAAGAGCTTGATTCTGCTTTCAGCTTTTCTTTAAGGAAATTATGGTGGATGTTGCCCTTATTTGCATGCCCAATACCATGAGAAATCAGCATGAAGAGAAACATCCACAAAATCAGCAGCTTCAATATCACAGGCTGTGTATTTTCTTCTAAATTGGCAGTTGCCCAGCGTGCAGGACTAAGAAATGGTCTGAGTCGGGCAGTTTGCTGGTTCTCTGGGTTCTAATTCTCTCTATCACAGCAGAGCCAAACCAGGGAATGAAACCGTATGTTTTCTTCCACTTTTCCTCCTGCAGTTTTTTACTTTCTCTCCCTTACTCCTTCTGCTCCAAGAGAGTTGACAAGAGCGCCACACACAGATAGATAAGGCCCATCATCCTTGGTCTTTGAAGGATGCTGAGAAAGTTCCCCCAGGCCCCAATCCCCTGACATTCTCGAAGCTCTCTTCTCCCAGAGAGTCACACATGCATGTGTGAGCTAGTCAGTCATTTAGCTTCTCACCAAGCCTCTGAGTCCCCCCGTGCCCCCAGTTCCCCCACGCTATCCTTCCCTTTTTCCTCTGCATCGTGTCATCTTTGAAGGTTCTGGAACTTCTTCAGGAAGGATGTTTGGTGTAAGGCTGAGTGCTGAAAAAAAAAAAAAAACAACAGAAGAGGAGGAAGGTGCACCACATCAAGAGATGATGACCTAAGTAGGCTGGCAGGTACCACTGATGGCCTTGACGTTGCACAAGAGACACTTGAAGAGACAGAGTGTGCATTCAGGGGAATTTAACCCAGGGCAGGATATTTGTTTTCCTCTTTCTGACTGACTTCACTCTGTGTGACAGTCTCTAGGCCCATCCACATCTCTACAAAAGAGAAAAGCAAATATCATATATTAATGCATATATGTGGAATCTAGAAAAATGGTGTAAATGGTCTTATTTGCAAAACAGAAATAGAGAACAGATGTATGGATACCATGGAAAGTGGGGAATGAAATGAATTGGGAGATTGGGATTGACACATATGCACTATTGATACTCTGTATAAAACAGATAACTCACGAGAACCTACTGTGTAACATAGGGATCTCTACTCAGTGCTCTGTGGTGACCTAAATGGGGAGGAAATCCAAAAAAGAGGGGACATATGTAAACATATAGCAGATTCACTCTGCTGAAAAGTAGAAACTGACACAACAGTATAAAGCAACTTATTCCAATTAAAATTAATTTGTAAAAAAGTTGAATGGTATCTTCCAGGGGCTGAGGCAAGAGTGAGAAAAAAAAAAAAAACAGAAGAGGAGGAAGGTGCACCACATCAAGAGATGAGGACCTAGGTAGGCTGGCAGGTACCACTGATGGCCTTGACGTTGCACGAGAGGAAAATGGCTGTCCAGGCGAGTACCTGCCTGTGCAGTGAAGGGCAGTAGCTCCATTATCTTCTCTCCACGCCAGTGGACCACGTTGGCCACATGTGAGAATCGTCAGTGGAGCCTATGATGCCCAGAGCATGCCCCACACAGAATCCCTGGAAGTGCTTGTGTATCAGTATTTACATTTGACCCTTGAACAACATGAGGATTCCACTTCTGACCCTCTATGCAGTGGAAAAATCTCTCAATAACTTTATAGCTGGTCCTGTGTATTTGCAATTTCCTATCCACAGATTCAACCAACCTCAGATTGTGATGTACTGTAGTATGTATTTATTGAAAAAAATCTGCATAGAAGTGGACTTGCACAGCTCAAACCTGTGTTGTCCAAAGCTCAACTGTATATTTGAAGCTGTCCAGACAACTCCGATATGCCATCAAGTTTGAAAACTATTGTTTGAGGCAAATGTTATTGTTGTTTAGTTGCTAAGTCATGTCTGACTCTTTGTGACCCCATGGACTGCAGCACACAGGGTTCCCTGTCCTTTGCTATCTCCCAGAGTTTGCTCAAACTCATGTCCTTTGAGTCAGTGATGCCATCCAACCATCCCATCCTCTGCCGCCCTCTTCTCCTTCTGCCTTCAGTCTTTCCCAACGTCAGGGTCTTTTCCAATGAGTCAGCTGTTCACATCAGGTGGCCAAAGTATTGGAGCTTCAGCATCAGCCCTTCAAATGAATATTCAGGACTGATTTCCTTTAGGATGGACTGGTTGGATCTCCTTGCAGTCCAAGGGACTCTCAAGAGTCTTTTCCAATACCACAGTTCAAAAGCATCAATTCTTCAGTGCTCAGCCTTCTTTATAGTCCACAATTTTAGTGCTCTGAATTCTTCTGTTCTGAAAATTTCTTGGTAATTGTGATGTCTTCTTCCTTCTGTTCATCACCTGTTTCTCTTTGCTGACCTGGAGGCATAAGTCCTCACATGCAATTCTGGCATCTTTCCTCCTTTACTTCTCTCTCTCTTGATAGTCCTTATGTAGTTTATTTCTATTCATATCTTGTATTGCTCTTCCCAGAGAACCACCATTTTCCAGAAGTAGGTTTCTACCTGGTGCTAGGACACCTGTACATGAATACTGGAAAAACCATAGCTTTGACTAGACGGACCTTTGTTGGCAAATGTATAGTTTATTAAGTGCCTTCCATGTGTCAGGAGCTGTTAAGGACCAAAGGTTTTTGTCCGCGTTCAATTCATGTGTTGAAGTCCTTACCCCCATGTGATGGTTGGGAGGTGATGAGGTCACGATGGTGGAGCCCTCATGATGGGATTAGTGTCCTAGAAGGAGAGAGAGCAGGGAGCTTGCTTCTTCTCTGCTCTCCCCACTGTGAGGACACAACACAAAGACAGCCATGGGCAAACCATGTTGCAAGTTCTCACCAGAGACCGAATCTTAGATGCCTTCATCTTGGATTCCCAGCTCCCAGAACTGACAGAAATACATGTAAATTGTTTAAGTATATGGTATTTTTGTGATAGCAGGACAGATGGACAAAGAGAGTTGCTGAGTGTACAAAGATGAAGAAACGGTCCGGGTTCTTGGAGGAGACATTTGGGAGCTAAGCAGCAAGGGTTCCTTTTTCATCACATCTTCACCGATGCTTGTTATCTCTTGTCTCTTTGATAAAAGCCTTCCTAACAGAAGTCAGGTGACATTTCACTATGTATTTCTTCTACGTGCAGAAAGGTGCAAATTATTTGTTTATATTTTTGCTATGCTGGGTCACCTTTGCTGGATGTGGGCTTTCTCTAGTTGTGCTGTGCAGGCTTCTCATTGCAGTGGCTTCTCTTGTTACAGAGCGCAGGCTCTAGGATGCACAGGCTTCAGGAGTTGCGGCACATGGGCTCCGCAGTTGTGGCACATGGGTCTAGTTGCCCGGAGGCATGTGGAATCTTCCCAGGCCAAGGACTGAATCTATGTCCCCTGAACTGGCAAGTGGATCCTTAATCACTTGACCACCAGGGGGAAGTCCAGAAAAGTTTAAATTCAATAACAAATTTATACAAATAAATCACTCCCCATAGCTTTGTTAACAGGAACATACAGTGCCTTCAGAAACAAACAGAAGTGGACTAACACATTGATACAGGACACACAATTTCTTCATGTTTGGAAAACCATATGACCTATTGTAACGGTTTGGACTTGCATTTCCCTGATGACTAATGATGTTGAGCATCTTTCCATGTACCTGTTGGCTGTGTGTATGCGTTACACTGAGCCCATTTAACTGCAGGCTAGCTTTGTGTAGAACCACTGTGGAGAATTTGCCATGTGTGTCTGCTTGGATCAGAGCCCCTCCACGAAGCAGCAAGTTGTGTGGGGTCACTTTGGCCAAACAAAAGAATTCTCTTGACTTCATTTGATTCCTTGGTCTTAAACTAGATTATCAGATTTAAGGTACGGGAAGTTTGGTCCCTGCACATTTTATTTGACTGTTTTCATTTTTGTTTTAATTATAGTTAAGAATATTTTGGCTGGCACAGAGAAAGCCAACCAGACTAATCTCTGACCTTGGCCTTGAAAACCCCCTCCTAAGAGCCAAGCCATCTGACAGCTCCTCCTGCCTGCTGGACCTAACAGAGGCGGAGGCCCTCCACACATTTGGTGTGGGTGAGGCAGGCTGCTGATGGGTTCCCAGAGCCGGGTTCATGGTGGCAGCCGCAGGCAACAAAGCCCACCCTAGCCTGGGCTGCCCCAGCCTTGGGGTTGAAGGGAGGGGGGTGCTGGTCACTTTGAGGTCAAAGTGACCAGCCTTCAGCTCTCCTCCTGGCTCAGCCCTAGCTGGGAATCTGGAGTCTGGAGTCGAGAAAGGCTGTTTGTGGTCTAACCCATGAAAAGTCTTGTCAGTTTAAACCAGTTTTCCCATCCATGTAGAAGGAGGATTTTCTAATATGCTTGTGTTAGTCAAAGTTCTCTGGAGAAACAGAGCTAACAGATACACACACACACAATACATACACACACACACTGTGTATACACACACACACACATGTATATACATGCACATACACTGTATATATATTCACATACATGTACACTGTGTGTGTATATATATATGCACACACAAACACACACTGTTATATATATATACACACATATACATACACACATGTATAAACACATGAATATATACACTTATACACATATGCACACACCGTGTGTAGATGTATGTATGTATACATACATACACGCTGCATATACATGCACACACTATATAGCCACATTTCCATACATAAATATATATACATAATTCAGGTGATTTCCCTGGTGGCTCAGATGGTAAAGAATCTGCCTGCAACAAGGGAGACCTAGGTTCGATTCCTGGGTTGGGAAGATCCGCTGGAGAAGGGAATGGCTGTCCACTCCAGTGTTCTTGCCTGGAGAATCCCATGGACAGAGGAGCCTGACTGGGCTACAGTCCATGGGATCGCAAAGAGCTGGACACAACTGAGAAGCTAACACTGTCACTTTTACGAAGAATAGAGGAATCCCCTGGAGAAGGGTCAATAATACTAGAGTGCATTGCCATTTCCTACTCCGAAGGATCTTCTTGACCCAGGGATTGAATCCACAGTCTCTTACATCTCCTGCATTGGCAGGCAGGTTCTTTTACTACTAGTGCCACTTGGGAAGCTGCTACGCACTCGAGTATTCTTCCCTGGAGAGTCCCATAGACAGAGGAGCCTGGCAGGCTACAGTCCATGGGGTCGCAAAAGTGTCGGACACGACTGAGTAACTAACATTTTCACTGTCCCTTTATTTCATAAGGGATATATACTAATTATAAGAAACATTATATACACACTATGAAAAAAAAGTAAAAGTGTTAGTTGTTTAGTTGAGTCCAACTCTTTGCAACTCCATGGACTATAGCCCGCCAGGCTCCTCTGTCCATGGGATTCTCCAGGCAAGAATACTGGAGTGGGTTGCCATTTCCTTCTCCAGGGCAGCTTCTGACCCAGAAGTTGGAACTGTTGTCTCTTGCGTCTCCTGCATTTGCAGGCAGATTCTTTTCCACTGCACCACATGAGAAGCCCAGGAAATATAATGTACACATATATGGAAGAGTTTGAATTTTGGAAAATTAGTTTTATTATATTCATATGGTTGTGTTTACTTACAAGGCCTCTGTTCCATACTCCTTAAAGTATGTACTGAATTCTAAGTTCTTAGATGAAATGATATCTTTTTAAATTAAAAAAAAAGTAATTACCATAGTGTTCTGGCAAGAATTGTTGTGGATTTGTGGAATAAAGAACAAAAATGTTCCTACCAGATTGCAATAATCTGTTTCTTCTACAGAAGAAAAGAATTCTGTGATAGGCTGTAATATTGTTCCAAGTAGTAGTTCCTCCTTTCTGGCTAAGTATTGCAAATCCTGTCCACTGTCATCAGGCTTGACCATGAAACTTTGGCCAAAGAAGTCTTTCTGGGTGTTCACCATCCCCCCACTTTCCCTTCTGTCTGAAGACAGACAGGGTTTCTCATAGAGGATGCCACCAGCTTGAGTTCTGAACGTGGACCTCAGCCTCCACTGATCTGTAGAGGAAGACATTTCCCTCTACCCTTCTAGATTCTTCTGGCTGGTTAGATCCTTCTTAAACTCACATGAGACAGATTAACAGGAGAAAATTGCACTGAAGTTTTATAACGTGTGTACATGTGAGAGACCCAGGAAAACAGAGTAAGTCACCAGAATGGCCCAAACACTCCCCTTAAATACCATCTGCAGCTGAAAACGAAGATGTTGGGATGGTGGCTTGGGATTTCAAACGGAAAGCAAATGTTTGGTAGATAAATGTTTGCTGAGCCAGGCAGGGACAGTGTGGTACAGAGAGGAATTTTACCAAGCAGGCACTGATGGTTCCTTTCTACCTGCACACCTACTTCCCAATACAGCGACCTGTGAGAGAGCTCCCTCCTGGAACAGGGCCTCTGTCAAGATTTTTTTTTTTAGAAATTAAAAAAATTATTTTATGTTTTATTTATTTGTTTTATGTTTGGCTGTGCTGGGTCTTCACTGATGTTCAGGCTTGCTTTAATTGTGGTGAGTAGGGGCTACTCTCCAGTTGTACTCTGGCTTCTCATCGCAGTGGCCTCTCTCGTTGCAGAGCATGGGCTCTAGGGGGCATGGGCTTCAGTAGTTAGTTGTGGCACTCAGGCCTAGTTGCTCCATGGCATGTGGGATCTTTCCGGACCAGGGATCAAACTAGTGTCTGCCTCTTTCCTTCTCCTCCTCCTCTCTCTGTCTCTCATTATGAGAGACTTATTTCTGAGCTTTCAACTAGTTTGCATTTCCTGGCCATGCTCCAGTTGGCCCAGAAGTGAATATTAATGAGGAGCGAGTTTGGGAATAAATAATCTTAGCTTTCCTCACTTTGTTGTACACCTAAAACATTGTACATCAACTATACTTCAATTTAAAAAAAAAGTGAAGCAAAAAATAATAATCACGATTTTCCTGAATACGTAACAAGCTCTGAGAGCAAATGCTACTAAAAATTGCTATTTCTGTTGGGGAGAATTGAGCACTTCTGGTCTGGGATCAGTGCAGAGGCTACAATAATCTCCGCCCGTGTCTGACTGAAGAATGGGTGTCTGCAGGGGGCAGTGATGGTGGTGGAGACATGGGATGGAGAAAGGGCTCAGAGGCAGGAGTTGAGAGGCCGGCAGGGTTGGAAACAGGGTGGACAGACTGTAAAGCCCAGGGCTTGAGACCAGACTTTGGAGCTGGGCATCAGGACAGGTGGGAGGGCAGAGAAGGTCCCAGGACCTTAGTGGAAAGGATGGGGGAGGAAGAGGTGGACGGTGGAGGCAGGAGAGCTGACCACCAGCACCAAGGTCCCTGGAAAGTGGTTATGGGTGGTGATGGAGGGAGGCGCCCAACACTGGGCCCCCTGGGCATGAGAACCGGAGTGGGGATGCAGATTGTCACGGTGCTGGCCCCACGCCACACCGGTTCCCGCGAGCACTGCATCTGAGGCAGGGATGTAGGCAGGGCCAGAGCGGGGTGAGGATGAGCAGGTCGCACCGGGAGGAGTGAAGCAAGAGGTTGTGGGCGCATAGCGCATGCCGGCCTGTGTCACGTCGCTCTCACACGCTGTCTCTCCACCTGGTGCGGGATCACGTGCAGGCAGGAGCCCCGCCAGGTGTCCTCTCGGTGCTGGAAGCTTTGATGATAACGCGTCTCTGCTGCGGAGTGCCCTGGGGGCCAAGGGGCTGTGGGTGGAAGGATGAGGGACCCGAACCTCAGCCAGGAAGCACCAGGTCCCCGGGCTGGCCCCTAGGGGTCTGCCCTCCGTACCCGCCCCGCCCAGTTCCGTCAGATCAGTGTGGGCTCCGGGCCTCTGTGCGGGAGAACTCAGCTACTAGTGGGTTCATTTGAATCTGTGATAAATGAAGGAGCAGGAGACAGTCTGGCTGGTCACCCGGCAGGCTTTTCTCTGATCTTATTCTGATCTCAGGGCTGAGCCCGCCAGTGGGTGATGGAGGGGAGGACCTTTCTTCCTCCTTCATGATGATGTTGTCTTTTCCTCCTAAATGTGAGGGGACTGTGGAGCATACCGTGTTCCTACGTCAGTCTAAGAAATGGAAATTGCTACCAGAAGGCTTGATTTAAAAACAACAAACAAAAAAAAGGTCAACACTAGAGGACTTCCAGGGTGGCCCATTGGTTAGGGCTCTGAACTTCCAAGGCAAGGGCATGGGTTCCACGCCTGCTTGGGGAACTAGGATCCTACATGCCCTGTGGTGTGGCGTGGTGTGCTCACTCAGTCATGTCTGACTCTCTGCAACCCCATGGACTTCTCACCAATCAATGGTGAGAAAAAAATGTCAGTGGTAGAGATACCAGCCTGGGCACAGAGTCCAGGGTTGCCATCGCCCTTCCTTGTCCAGTTCCCCTGCCCCCCACTTCACCCGTTCACCCCCATGGGCATGGGAGGATGAGTTTGGAGACTCTGGAGGTGATACCTCACTCAGGTGAAGCACAGCCCAGCCAGATCGAAAGGCACACTTAGAAACAGAACCTTGCTGGAAAACTGTCTCTGAGGAGATGCGGAGGCCTCTGTGGACCAGAGAGGAGAAAAGGGAAGTGAATGTGGGAAGGGATATGGGTGCCTGTGGAGGAGGATGGGGAGCCCAGCATGGGCATCTGGCTCTCAGCAGGCTTCGTGGGGGGGGAGGACCTGTATTTGCTTATTCAATATCCATTCTTACCTCACAGTCAGTGTGTCGAAAATGATCTTAAATGTCATCTCTCTTCTTTTTCTTACTCATCACCATAGGGCTCTGTGAAACTGGCAGGAGATCAAGAGATTCATCCCAGATCATTCATTCCAGATCAGACCATTCATCCCAGATTCCAGATCATCAGAGCCCAGAATTTGGATTGCTGCTGCCAGTGAAAGCAAAGGTGGGAGGAGTTTGGTTTAATGATGAATATAAGGAGTGGGGGTGGAGAGGGCAGGGGAGAAGACTAGCGGAAGACAGACTTGTGCAGGCATATGCGCAGTGTCATGATATGAAGGTTAATTGATGACATAAATTAGCAATATAATTGATGGCATTAAAATGAATATATTCCTTTGTTTTAAGGAGCTAATAGCTCTGTGCAAAAATGATCTAATTTATTTCTACCATTGCCCCAATGAATTAGAAAACATCATTTTATGGATAGTGACTAAATGGTTGTTGTTGCTCAGTTGCTAAGCTGTGTCTGACTCTGTGATCCGAAGGACTGCAGTACACCCGGCTTCCCTGTCCTTCACTATCTCCTGGAGTTTGCTCAAACTATTGTCCATTGAGTTGGGGATGCCATCCAACCATCTCATCCTCTGTTGCCCCCATCTTCTCCTCCTGTCCTTAGCAGGAGGGCAATCTTTCCCAGCCTCATGGTCCTTTCCAATGAGTCAGCTCTTTGCATCAGGTGGCCAAAGTATTGGAGCTTCAGCATCAGTCCTTCCAAAGAATATTCAGGGTTGATTTCCTTTAGGATTGATTGGTTTGATCTCCTTGCTGTCCAAGGGACTCTCAAGAGTCTTCTCCAGCACCACAACTTGAAAGCATCAATTTTTTTGAACTTAGCCTTCTTTATGGCTAAGTTCAGCTCTCACACCCATACATGACTACTGGAAAAAACATAGCTTTGACTAGGAGTTGGATAAATATACCTGATGGCACTGTGAACTTGGGTGTCGAGGAGAAGAATAAATTTTAGGTCCCCCTGTCATCACCTCTGAGTGTTCTCTCTCCAAACAGAATTGAATTATGATCAAGAGTTATGAGAAAGAATTATGACTGGAATTCTTATAAAGAAATAGATGATCAAATTGGACCTGAGAATTCATAATACTCCACAGTGTGAAACACTGATAACTATTTATTTTATCACTTGGGTAATTGAATGATTTGCCCCAGGAAGAGTTTCTGAAAAATGAACTCACTTTTTCCTTCAAAATATTTGAATATCTGTCTGTCTACTTATTGAGTATTTCAGGTACTGTGCTAAACCCTTTATAGACATAATCCCCACAAGAACCTTGTGCAGTATAATCAGCCTCCACACTGCAAATTAAGAAGTGAGACTAAAAATAGTTAAGCATTTGCCTAAGGTCAAAGAGCTAAAAGCAGAATACGATTTGGATGCATCTGTCTGGTTCTAAACCCTACACACTGAACCACTCTTCAGGGTTGGCTTGCCATGGCTTACATGTCTGCACGACAAGCTCAAAGAGAATTCACAGCAGCCAAAGCCCACTGATGGCATGGATGCAAGCAGGTTTTACAAACATATTTATCTGATGGCCTTCCATAGAAGGTTTTGTGCATAAGCTGTTCTTATTTATCTTGCCCTCTAAAAACTTCCTTAAAAATATAGCACCTTAAATAGCTGTGATGTTCAGAGTCATCAGTAAAGTTGGATGAGAAGACATCATTTTAGTGGCAAAGATAAACGAAATCCCATGTTCATGGTCAATAGACATGGAATCTTACTAGATTATGGCTTATTCTCTCAACCCAAGTATATCCACTTTCAAATCCTGTCTTCCCCAGATATAACCACGTAGAAGAAAGCCAGGCAAGTTCCGGTCTTTGCTGCCAGTCCTTGGCCAGATTCTGAGTTATAAATTTGTTGTCCTTGATGAGTTAGAAGATACTCTTGGTTCTTCAAAGGACATCGTATTTTGGTGTTTAGCTTCAAATCAACCTTGAAGGTCCATAACATGTAGAATAGTTATTTCAGTTTTGCATGGGTGCAGTTTTATTTTTTTTAATTTAATTTTATTTTTTACTGAAGGATCACTGATTTACAAGGTTGTGCCAATCTCTGCCAGTCATTGCACAGGAAAGTGACTCAGTATTAAACATATAGCGATTCTTTTTTTTAATATTGTTTTCCATGATGGCTTATCCAAGGAGGTTGGATTTCGTTCCCTGTGCTATACAGTAGGACCTTGTTGTTTATCCATTCTAGATGCAATAGCTTGCGTCTACCAACCACAAAGTCCCAGTCTGTTCTTCTCCCTTCCCAGCCTCCCCCTTTGAGATCACAAGTCTGTTCTCCATGTCTGTGAGTTTGTTTCTGTTTTGTAGATAATTTCATCTGTGCCATATTTTGGATTCCACATATAAGTGGTATCATATGGTATTTGTCTTTCTTTTTCTGACTTACTTCACTTAGCTTGGTAATCTCTAGCTGCATCCATGTTGCTACAAACGGTAATATTTTATTCTTTTTTATGGCTGAGTACTATTCCATTGTATACACGTACCACATCTTTATCCATTCATCTGCCAGTGGACACTTCAGTTGTTTCTATACCTTGGCTATTGTGAATAGTGCTGCTATGAACATAGGGGTGCATGTATCCTTTTGAATTATAGTTTGGTCTGGGTGTGTTCCCAGGAGTGGGATTGCTGGGTCGTATGATGGTTCTATTCTTAGCTTTCTGATGAAACTCTTTATTGGTTTCCATAGTGGTTGCACCACTTTGCATTCCCAGCAACAGTGTAGGATTCCTTTTCTCAACACCCTCTCCAGCATTTGTTATTTGTAGACTTTTTAATGACCAGCGTGAGGTGGTATGGGCTTCCCTGGTGGCTCAGTGGTAAAGAATCCACTTGCCAATGCAGGAGATGCAGGTTTGATCCCGGCTCATCAGAGGTCCAGTTTGACATGATTTTGCACACAGAGCTGCTCTATCCGGTGGATTTCTGGGGTTACACTTGAAGCTAGTGAGAGGCCCAGAAAACCTTGTCCAGCTTTTCAGGTGATAAAGGATATTTTTTTGCTGTTGTTAGAAATATAGTTGGCAATGTGGTATGAGAGAAAATATTGATGACAGTAGAAAAGACAACTTGTGGGACGAAGATATTTCTGGAACTGTGACTCAGTGGGGCACGTAATGGTCAAGGAAGTCATATTATTTTGGTTCAATAATAGGGAGTATTCTAAGGGTCTGGAAGTACATCTTTTACCAATGTACACAGTCCATTGTACCCTGGCATGGGAACAAGATAATGCAGGATTATTACAAAAATGGTGACATGCTCTCATAAACGTGACATTTACGTGCATGTCTAGATGTTACCACATATCTTATTACTGTGTGGTAACTTCCTATTTTTGGTTCCTTGTGATAAGCTGACATATAAATACACCATCAGGCACCTTTGCTTCTTCTGTCAGGGCAGAGTTGTTTTATCTGAGAGCGATGGATGACATGAATTGTGGTCAGGTGCCATTCACAGAAACTGAGTTTCCTTTGAGATGTGCCTACTGCCCTTTTCATGCCCAGAGCAGAGTGAGGCTACTGCCTTGTGCCTCTGGGCATATCTCACACGGAACCTAGAGCAGAGCTGCAAACCACAGATCTGTGAAAAAGAGTCAAATCAAGAGAAAAAACGGGGTCTTTGCATCTGAAGACTGGTGAGAAAGAACCAATTTGCTTGGAAATGACGTTGCCATTTCCCGCAGGGTTGGTTCGTTCTGCTAAAACTTCTCACCCGCTCGTGCAGAAATGTTCCTTGAAACAGAGGCTTCTCTCAGGTGGAAGGTGAAAAAACCCTCACACTTGGCTGGGCCCAGGTGGCTGGAGAGAGACTACCTCTTAATACCAATTCCCCACGTGTGGAAGGGAGGCCCTTGTGGACCGTCTGCCACTGTTCTTCGTCATAGCCTCCTCTGGGCTGGCTGAGGACCACGAGCTGCTTTCAGTTTGATGTCTCAGCATCCTAATTAAGTAAGGAAAGAAGAGGACAGGCAAGAATGATAGGGCCAGCCTGAAGCCTTGGACTGCCTTCTTTTCCCCTCTCTTCCCAGGTCTGTGCTCTGTTTGAAATTAGACTTCTGTTTTCTTCCAAGACGAATGATGGAGAGAGGAGGAAAAAAAAAAAAAGCCACCCAGGGTTGAAAAGTGGTTGCTTCTTACAGCTGACTTCCTGCCTTGGCCAAGAAGGCAGTCCTGTGTCCTCAACTAACCCCTGGCCGCCAAGCTCTATGCAAATGAGAAGCTGTTTCCATGTCTGCCCATCTGAGGCTCTCAAGTAGAAAAGAAAGAGAAGAAAAGAAAAAAACCACCATTACCGTCAACAGAAAAACCCCAAGACCAATTAATTCTAGTCGATTGCAGCCAAGCTAGGGCGCTGGTGAGGGCACATCCTGTTTTGCCATTGAGACTGTCACCCCCATGCCAGGAACCTCTCTGGTGAAAGAAATTGGGGGTGACAAAGAAGTCACAACACTTGTGGGATGATTTTTCTAACCTTTGGTCACTGGGAATGCCATTTTCTTTAGGCTGATTTGCTTTGATGAGAAAACGGGAAAAGCAAACCTGAGTCTTAATTATGCCTGAAGATCTATTTTGGGGCCAGACTAAACTGGTCTTTGATCTTGCAAGAACTGTTCGGCCTCTCCACAGCTGCAGGCTGGGGGAACAGCTGCCAGGCAGCAGCGTGCCGGCTAAGTTGCTTCAGTCATGTCCGACACCGTGTGATCCTACGGACTGCAGCCCACCAGGCCCTTCTGTCCATGGAATTCTCCAGGCAAGAGGACTCTCAGGAACCCCGATATAAGAAGTGGCCCCCATCCTTCACTCCTGTACCCTTTGTTTGATTTGAAGAGCTGAGCAACCCTCCCAAGACCAAGTTTTATTCCAGAGCCAATACGAAATTTAAAATCCAGCCAGAAAGATTCAGATTAGCTGTGGGCCAAGCAGGTATCATGGAGAAGGAAATGGCAACCCACTCCAGTATTCTTGCCTAGAGAATCCTGTGGACAGAGGAGCCTGGTGGGCTGCTGTCCATGGGGTCACACAGACTTGGACACGACTGAAGTGACTTAGCATGCATGCATGCATTGGAGAAGGAAATGGCAACCCACTCCAGTGTTCTTGCCTGGAGGGTCCCAGGGAAGGAGGAGCCTGATGGGCTGCCGTCTATGGGGTCGCAGAGAGTCAGACACGACTGAAGCGACTTAGCAGCAGCAGCAGCAGGCAGGTATCAAACAGACTAAATTTAGTAAAGTTGGGAACAGGAAATGAATCTATCTTCACTCTCTGCTGTCAAAGGTGACATCTTGGATGGATTCCTTAATTCATCCCTTTCCTGTCACTTTCAGCCCCAAGAATAGTCTTTTTTTGTTGTTTTTTTTTTAAATGATTAAGACATTTGGGGTTTCATGGTCTAGTCCTGTCTAAGACTTCAGCTGCAGTAATTTGGCAGGGAGTTTACAGGTGAGGCTGGTATGTTAGCTAATTGGGGGAAATGCCAGAAAATGTTAATACATCTTACCCATTTATTTTTCTCCTTTTAATTTCTCTTTGGTCCCTGTTCTAAAGTATACCTACATTTTGGTTCAGGAGGGCAGTTTCAACTTGTACATAAATATAAATCTGTTTAGGGAGTGAGCTCCAATTTTTGTGCTTTATGTTTAGTGGGGGCAAATAAAATGTTTGGAGTACTGTGCAGCAGAGGAGGGCTTGAAGGGGAGACAGAATGAGTTCCACAAGAGTGGCCAAGAGGCAGTGCAATGAGTAATCCAAGAGGGAGACCATTAAGTAAGGCAGAGACCCTCACGGTAGGAGAGAAGGACTCCTTAGAGCTGGGGATAGATGGATGTGGGGTCTGGGAGTGGAGGTGCTGTGGCAGGGTTTTGGCTTGGACGGTGGGGGCCAGGTTTGCTTTTGTTCCCAGTCTGCCCAAGTTCACCTGTTTCAAAATCCCAGTGCTCTGAGGCCCCATCTGACTGCTTGGCAGGATGTCCAGTCCTTTCCCTCCTCAGTCACCTGTCTCTCTTTATTTCATCATAGTATAGTTATTTACAATGTTGTTTTAATTTCTGCTGTACAGAAAAGTCATTCAGCTGTATACATATATATTCTTTTTCGTCTGCTTTTCTATTATGGCTTATCACAGGACATTGGATATCGTTCCCTGGGCTCTACAGTAGGACCTTATTGTTTATCCATCCTATGTAGTAGTTTGCTGTCTATTAATCCCAAACTCCTAATTCATCCCTTCTCTACCCCCTTTTACCCTTGGTAACCTTATGCTTGTTTTCTATGTCTGTGAGTCTCGTTCTCTTTTACAAATAAGTTCATTTGTGTCATATTGAAGATTCCACATATGAATGATATCATATGGTATTTGTCTTTCTCTGACTTACTTTCCTTACATCATGTCTAGGTCCATCTATGTTGCTGCAGTTGGCATTATTTTTGTTCTTTTTATGGCTGAGGGCTACTGCATTGTATCTATGTACATCTTCTTCTTTATCCATGCCTCTGTCAACCGACACTGAGGTTGCTTCCACGTCTTGGCTATTGAGAGTAGTGCTGCTGTGAGCACAGGTCGGGCTCCCCATGTGGGCTTGTCTTTCTCATCAAACTTCCTGCCATCCTTCTGCTCTGCTCTCCATAGCTTTCGTCTGCTTCCCGAGGTGCCTTCCTGCCCCCAGGCTGATGCTGGTGCTGTGTTCCCCGGAGAAGCTCTGTACTTTCTAGTGCTTTTCTCTCTTCCACTCCAGCTTCTCCAGAGGGGTGCCTTAGAGCCATCTGGTCTTTTATGAATGAGTGTCTTCTTCCCAGGACGCTGTCAAGAGATGCTCATACCCAGCTTCGTGCTCCAGGAAGGCCTGTCCTCTCCAAGTTTGACACTGGCCTGCTCAGACAGCCACACTTCTTCAAAGGTTATTTTCACACCATCTCATGCAAATTAAGGGATGTGGCTGGTGGAGAGTCCGCAGCATGGTTCAGAATCCTGAGACATCTCATGAATGTTGCCAAGCCCAGGATCAGGCTGTACGGCCAGAAGGCTGGTTCGGGCAGAACAGGCTGAGGACCAATTCCTGAGGGTGTGGATGAAATCCACGTCTTTATAGCAACATTTTGCTCTGACCTGATTCTCAGTCCTGATACCCAATTACTGATGAAGGGCATAATAAAGTGTTTCTACATACATGTGTAGAAATCCGTGAATTCATAACGATATTCAAAACAAACAAAACTAAACTCATTTGTTTCCTTTTTAGGAGTGTGTCAAGTTTGATTCTGAAAACTAGTTAAAAAGAGTGATAAAAGTCAAGCCTTTATTCTGTTTTTCCTGTATGAACCATGCTCACAGTTACAAAGAGTGGACCGGGGCATTGTCTTCTTTATGGAAAAATCCAGCTACTAAATTTAGAAGGAAAGATGGAGTTAGAATGTCACCATTTTGAAACTTTTAATGAAACCATTTGTTGTTCAGTCATTAAGTCGTGTCTGACTCTTTGCAACCCAGTGAATTGCAGCATACCAGGCTTCCCTGTCCTTCACTGTCTCCCAGAGTTTGCTCAAACTCATATCCATTGAATCAGTGATGCCATCCAACCATCTCATCCCCTTTGCCCCCTTCCTTCCCAACATCAGAGTCTTTTCCAGTGAGTCAGCTTTTTGCATCAGGTGACCGAAGTATTAGAGTTTCAGCTTTAGCACCAGTCCTTCCAAAGAATATTCATGGTTGATTTCCTTAGGATTGACTGATTGTCATCAGGAGGGGAATGCTAAAACCAATGGGTGAAAAAGCTGATGGGGGATGTTTTAATGTATGAAATCAAGCTGGCACTTCCTGAACTCACTGATTAATATTTAACATTCAAAACCGATACCATGAGCTTACTGGTGTGACGTAATAGGAAGTACACAGAACCACCATGAAATATACTTGCTGCAAAGCGAAATCCAAATCCAATCAAGCCTCTAGATCTAACTACCAGTTTATAGTCAGGAACTACAGGGGACAGTGGACCATGTTAAGTGGTCCACAGTGGACCACACCTAGGGGGGATGCACTTAATAAAAACCTATAGTGTGGGAAATTAGGTAGGGCAAATGACCCTACTTCTTCAATAAATGAAATTCAAGGAGAACAGAAAGAGTAAACCTATAGGTTAAAGATTTAAAAGACACAACCATCAAATTGACATGTAGCCCTTATTTGAGTCTTAATTTGAACAAGTCAGTTGTTTTAAAAAATTTCTAGGACACATAGGGCAATCTTTATGTTTTTTGCAATACACACTGAAATATGAATGGATGAAATAATAGGATGTGTGATATTATTATAAAATTTGCTTCAAAATGATCAAGTGGCATGGAGAAGCACAGTGGTGGTGGGGGTATAAGATGGAAGAAGTTTGGCCATGAGTTGATAGTTGACGCTTAATGATGGGTGTTGGTATTCCTACTTTTGCGTGTGTCCGAACATTTCTGTAGTCATTTAGATTGAGGGGAAAGAGGGTTAGGCCTGATGAAGGAGGAGGATGCAGTGCAGGGGATAAGTCAGGAGGAAAACCAGCATAAAACAATGCCACTGAGCAGTGATGATCCCCACAAGCCTGTGAGTTTGGAAGTTTCAGCTGGATGACAAGTTAGCTTGAAAGGCTGGAGACCTTCATTTTTACTCCATGTCTGCCTACATATGATTTGTGTTTGGAAAGATCACACTCCGGCTGTGGGCGTTGTCATGATTGGGCACCCTCTCTCCTATTGTTTTTTTGTCTTGACTAATTAAGAAGATCAAGGGCTCAAGAGATAGTGGCTGTTTACCTCACTCACTGTTGCCATAGACCAGTAGGTTCAGATCCTTTAAGAGGATTGAGGTTTTTCTCAGGGACCAATGAGTTATTCTAGGCAGCCTGCTTTGTGAAGGGACATCAAGACTTATGTTTGTCAGATTTAGCAAATTTAAATATGGTCTACTCAAGCTAAATTTGAATTTCAGCTAAGTAATTTTGGATAAATGTCAGATGAAAAATGAATACATTTTTATATAATATGGAATGAGTCACTTCCTGTATTTTATGTGGCAACTTTAACTGGAATATCAACATTAGTGCTCAAGCTAAAAAGAGTTTTAGGACGTTAACAGAGATGCAAACAAATATCCATCCATATCAACCCATCCACTGACATCCATTCATTCATGTCCGACCATTCATCCATCCATCCATCCGCTTATCCATCCTTCTACACAGTCATCCTGAGCTGCTACTATGTACTGGACACTCTCTCTGGGGGCTGAGAGTACTATAATCAATAAGACAAACAAACCCTCTGCCTTCATAGTGTTACATTCTAGGGGCAAAAGTTCAGCTTAGAGTGATCATAACAAACCCCTTGAGGTAACCTTTATGTCCAAAAATAGAAGGATGAATAAATGAATGAAAATATGATAACCCGTCCTGCAACCATTAGAGACATCATGTTTCTGAAGGCTATTTCATAGCATGGGGGGATTGTTTCCTATATAAAACCAAATTAAATAAAAGTTGCCCACAAAACTACATATGAAGTATCACGTAACTCTGTAAATTAAAATAACAAGGGATGGATTAAGGCTATGTTAATGTCTAGATGGAGATGCACCTGTAAGGATTCTATCTGAGGGCAGGAACTGTGGATAACCTTTTATTATATCTTCATATTTTATTTTCTCATACACATTTTCTGCAAAAAGTGATGGATCATTTTTGTATTTGAAAAGTTTTTTTCCCCCCCCAGAAGCTCCATAGCAACCGTGGAAAGGTTAAAGATTAGTGCCAGTTTTGGCTTTGCCGTTAATTCTCAGGACAACCTTGGGCAAGTCTTGTCACTGACCTGGGGCTCTGTTTGGATTCAAAATGAAGAAACTAAGCTGTGAGTTTTTGTGTAATTAAGAACCAGACTAAGGTTAGAAATGCTCATTTTAATGGAACGAGCCTTCATCATCCTTTTATATGTCTTCATAAAGTCCACTTATCACTGTTGTATTCTTTTGATTTATCTAGCTTTTTCATGTACATAAAATTTACTTTTTAATATTTTACAGTTTACTTTAAAATATTTCAGTATGGAAATTGTGTGTGTGTCCCTAATCCTCTGTGGGGTTGTGAGTTAACATTTGAAATACTCAAACTGTTCATACTCTTTGGGAATGGATGTTATTATGTTAGTACAATCAGACTTTAGTGATATTAATCTCTGATCTTTTTGCCTTTTCATACTATTCATGGGTTTCTCAAGGCAAGAATACTGAAGTGGTTTGCCATTCCCTTCTCCAGTCCTGGAATGCTGCAGTCCATGGAGTTGCAAGGAGTCGGACATGACTGAGTGACTAAACAACAATCTCTGATCAGTCCTAGAGAGTTCCCTAATAATAAATACGGAATTATTATTCCCTAATAAATTTATGAAGCTATTTTTCAATGGAGAATTAAGTGGTGTCCAAGATGTGTGAGTTTGAAAGAACTATTTAACAACACCCTTGCCAGGGCTTTCTTGGTGGTCCAGTGGCTAAGACTTTGCACTCCCAGTGCAGGGGGCCTGGGTTCAATCCCTGGTCAGGGAACTAGATCCCACATGCTGTAAATTAGAGCTTGCCTGCTGCAACTAAAAATCCTGCATGCCACAACCAAGACCCAGTGCAGCCAAATTAATATTTTTTAAAAAAGAAAACATGAATGGGATGTAGAAATCCGGCAATGCTAGCAAATTGCAACCTTTGGGGTGTTGTCTAAGCCAGACACATTAATTTGTCTTATGTCTGTTATTAACAGAGGGTTCTAGCACATGGATCCCACTAGTGTGGTAGCTGAACACTACTGTTAGAATGTTGTTGCGTCTGTTTTGAGTTAACATTTCACGGAAAGGCCCAAGCCCTGGTCCTCCATAGAGCTTACAGGAATGGCTGATTTGGTGCCCACTCGCTAATAAATATTTTTGTGTGTGGCAGAATTTGGTCTGGCCTTTGCTGTCTGAATCACACATCTCCTTGGAGTATGGTAATGGATGATGAGAACTGTAGTTCTTATTTACCTTTAGTTATGGGATGTGCAAACAGTCTGATAATTTTGAATGACTGAGTTGATTCAGGTCACCTGGCATATAAACTGTAAATTTTGTTTTTAAAACTCTTTTACTGAGCTTTTAAAAAATTATTAAACCAATACGTGTTTTTGAAAAAATGAAGCATGAAGGAAGAATATAAAGCATCTCATGAGCCCAACTTCTATTCCTACTAATTAAAGTGTATTATGTGTCTCTTATTTTTCGGACAGGGCTGCATCCCCCCACTTCTCTTTGGGGGTTTTATGTGCAATAATTATTAAAAATGGATGCCGGGTTTGTCAAATGTCACCTAATAACAGCAGACAGCTGGCTCTGCCTTTCAGGAGACAGTCAGGGGAGGTTTTGGCAAGAAGTCTTGGAAATAACTGGCTTCTCTTACTGCTTTCATTTTGATGAGTTAATTTGTGTTTATTCACATATTGGATTTCACTTAGACACATGGAAAAATTTAAATGCCAAAGGAGGGGAAAAAATATTACATAGTACACATTTTAAAACGCTAAACTCAAACCACTTGAAGGAGTTGCTTTCGAAAAGTTCAAGTCTAAAAATTGACAGTTACCCTGGGTCATCATCCCGAGGGTTAAGCACTATAATTGCACCCAGGTCTGGACCCTGAGCAGAGGCTGGTCCCCAGTAGGGATGGACATGTGAAGTCAGGGCCAGTGACACGTGGGACACACGGGAACTCGGATTCAGTTCACTCCCTGCTGGTGGCCAGCTCTGGGGGCACAAGTAAATCACAACATCTCTGTGTGTGACGAAGTCATGACCTGCAGAGCAGGGCACATCACTCTCCTTCCTTCGAGGGGCAAATTCAGCAAAACCTCTTGGGAGATCTCGTCAAGACATAAGCAGTTGGGAGGGTGGTCACGTGGCAGAGTTCCCACTCCATCGGAATTTCGATACCAGTGTGACCTTGGGCAGGTCACTTATTTTCTCCCCTTTAGCTTCCTCATCAGCAAAATGGAGATAAGAAAAAGTGACCTACTTGCCAGGGTGGTTGTACATTATAAATGTACAGTCGGTTCACTCATTCATTCTGGATGGTGTTCTGAGTGGCAAAAACCTGTAGGTATGTGAGAGAGTTTCTATCTTTGAGGAGTTTACAGTGGGAAATATGATCTATAAATAAGCATAACAGGGACTTCCATGTCAGTCCAGTGGTTAAGGCTCTGAGTTTCCACTGCAGGGAGCAGGGTTTCATCCCTGGCTGAACCATCCTGGTTGAATTAAGATCCTGCATGCCATGTGGTATGGCCAAGTACATAAATAACTAAGCAGAACTTCAAGCTGTGATAAATGCTCTCCTTATGGGCCCGAAGAAGAATTTTCAGAGCAGGTGAACTTTGCTTTTAAGGATATGTGTCAGGTGCAGATGGGACAGTGTGTACTCATACATACTACAAAGCTGTTCTGCAGTATGTTTATTATAAAATAAATATGGTGGTGGTGGTACTGTTGTCCTTGCCTTTGAGGGTTTAGAGTATTGGCGGGGGCAGGGGGGCATGGCAATTACACCTAGAAAATGCCACAGAAACAACAGCAGGACAAATCCAAGCTGTTTAAAGCTGTGCATCAGAGACTACGGGGTGTTAGAGGAACCATGGCAGAAAATCAGACAGCATCTCCCGAACATTGACGAGGTGTAATGGAGCATAATGTCTTCTACAGGCCTTCCAGGTGTGGGCCCTTATAGATAAGCCAACGCGTCAGACTGCGTCTTATTTGTTATAAAGGCTAAGCCAAGGGGCTGGCGTTGGGAAGCAGGTATATGACAGAGGTTGAGCCCTGGTCATAAGTGAACAGGATGAATGAGTAAAGCTGGCCCTTTTCTGTCCATGGTGATGCTGTGAAGAAGCTATGTCTGTTCTAGAACTTGCTGCTCAGAGTGTGGGCTGTGGAGCAGCATCAGCAGCTCTCAGGACTTTGTAAGAAATGCTGAGCTTCAGAATCTACCCCAGACCGACTGAACCAGAATCTGCATGTTAACAAGAGCTCCAAACGATTGCTATGCACATTCTGGTCTTAGAAGCACTGCTCTAACCCGACTAATGTGTTGGAAGGATGTGCTACGAGGGGTAGTGGGAGGGGGCTGCTGTGTGGTCCTTCTGGGCAGGAACTGGTTAGAATGGATCTGCTCTGTCAGATGGAGACGTGCTTTGATCCTGGTCATGATGGGCATTGGGGTACCAGGCTCTCAGAGCTCCAGCTGCTGTCCATCACAGCAGCATTTCTCTAATCCCAAGAGGAGTTCCCTGGTGAAGAAGTCTGTGGGCAAAGGATTGAGGTAATACTACATGTGGCATTTGTGATGGTTAATTTCAAGTGTCAGCCTGACTGGGTCACATGGTGCTCAGGTATTTGGTCTAATAGTATCTTGTGTTTTTGGATGTGATTAACATTTAAATAAATAGATGTTTTTGGATGTGATTAACATTTAAATAAATAGATGTTTTTGGATGTGATTAACATTTAAATAAATAGATTGAAAAAAGCAGATTGCCCTCCATAATGTGGTGGGCCTTGTTCAATCAGTTGAAGGCCTGACTAGAAAAAAAGGCTGCCCCTCCACAGGGTACGGGAGAATTCCTGTTGCCTGGTCACTTTTGAACTGGGATGTGGGTTTTTTCTTGCTTTCAGACTTGAAGAGAAGCATTGCCTCTTTCTTGATCACGAGTTTACTGGTCTTTGGATAAAAGATCCTCATCCTTCCTAAGCCACCAGCTGCTGACTCACTGGCACACATCTTTGGACTTGTCAGCCCTCCTAATGAGGTTAGCCAATTTCTTCTAACAAATCTTACAAACACTTATACATGTTTATATATAACATGTATAGGTAACATGCATATATAACAGATTTCCTAGTTCTCTTTCTCTGGGGAACCCTGACTAATACAGGATTCTTTTTCACTGCTAGGAGACTCAGAGGGTGCTTCTGGCTATTAAGAAAGCTTGTTGACATGGTGTAAAGTAAAACAGTGGTTTAAGGTCACCCAGTATCTCTTTGTTGAGATTTCACATGTCTTCAGGAAGAAGGAGAAATAGACTGACCAGTTCCAATGAGTTTAACTACTAACTCCTTGACTTGCAAACTCACATGGAGGCTGGTTTGCGGCTATCAAGTCTCAGAGGAGTATTTCTTGGTTTCCACTTATCGCCAGGTTTGAGACAGGCACCTTTCCTTAGAGTCACCTAGGTCTGAGCTTATTTCCTTTTCATCTTACAGTGAATGTGATTGGGCTGTTTTCTATGGACTCCTTGTCACCTTGGGCTTTCTCCCCATCCCCCGTACCATGGGAACCTTGAATAGCTAAGCTAGAATCCACTTGGTACAGAAAACGGCATGGAACTTCTTTGGTGGTCCAGTGGTTAAGACTCATGCCTCCACTGCAGAGACCATGATTTGATCCCTGGTGGGGGAGCTAAGAACCCATATGCTGTGTGATGAGGTAAAAAAAAAACAAACAAACCACTAATGAACACATTTGGCAATTTTACAAAAGGGAAAAAAATTAATATCAAAGTAAGAACAGATTTACCTCCTGGAGTTTCTGATTATTTGGCCTCTAAGTTGTCCTTTGTTTTTTGGCCATCTTATCAATGCTTTTAAAGAGATCTTTGTCAACACTTCTGCTCATCTTCATTGGGAGAATTGTAAGGATATCCAGTGCTCCATACAGCTGAGAACTGGAACTGTATTACCTCTTTAGAGCAGTTGCTTAAGAACAACCTAGTGACAAAAAGCTGAGAGGTACCCAGAAGCCCAGGGTGGGACCAGGAAGGGGCTGGATAAGACCATTTAATCAGCTCCTTCTCAATGTGTGGCTGCTCTGTTTCTTTATAGACTAGATATTCCCAGGTCATAGAGATCCTTTTCCTTTGTTATGCAAAGTGCTTTCCGGGACATCAGTTCCATTATGCTCCTAGATTTTTATCAGTTTGATTTGTTGGCCCCACACCAACAACTGAGCTTGTCTCTGAAAGAAGGGCAAAGGTTTTGGCATCATGGATCTGGGTTTTCATTTTTGATCTGATACTTTCTAGCTTTGTGACTCTCACAGAGTCATTTGACTTTTCTGAGTCTTAGATTCTCTGTCTCTAAGAAGGCAGTTATTCATGCTTAATCTTAGGGGTGCTGTGGGGACTAAATAAAAGACTATCTGGGTACTTCCCTGGTGCTCCAGTGGTTAAGTCTCCACGCTTCCACTGCAGGGTGCGTGGGTTCGATCCATGTGGGAACTAAGATCCTACATGCCTCATGGCACAGCCATAAATAAATGAATGAATGAATGAATGAATATTGAATAACATGAAGAAAATTTGCAATATGTTAAGTGAAGACATCAAACTGTAAAACTGAATGTATGCTCAGAACCTAAGATCCTTTATGCCACCAAAAAGAACCCACCAACACTGTGAAGAGCTTGGCATATATTACTTAATAGAAGGTAGCCTTTCCACTGATCTTTATATTTTTTCCAGTGAGTTTAGGAATACAGGATTCTAGGATTAGAAGAGATCACAAGAGGCTGGTCGTACGCAAAAATTGCATCTAAGCTAACCTAGAGTATTGAATCTCTAGGCCCCATTTTAGAAGACTTTCTTGACCTAGAATTTAATCTCAGTGCTCTTCCTTCAGTTCATTTTACTGCTGGCAGCCTGAGATGCTATCACAAAAAGTTAACAAAGACACTTATAATGGAAGCTTTCCGGAAGGATGTAAGGAATGTAAAATGAGGAACTCAGGCTTAATTGCCTTCAGGGTAAACAGATCAACATCCTATTTTAGGGCCAGAGTCTGGTGTGCATACCAGAGAAACACTGGTATTTTTACCACATCTAGACATTCCTGGATTTTCCCGTAGCGTGTCCTGTTCCCAGCCACCTTCAGGAAGCTAGCACTCAAGAGAGCGTGGAATGGGTCCAATAAAGCCCAGTCTGGAGTGTGACTTGAATGAGGTCTGACCTCCCCAAATGGAATAAGCCAGTCCTCATGCACACAGCCCTCCTGGGCCTTCAGACATGGCTCGTCTCAGACTGGGCAATAGTGTGAGAGAGAGTGGAAGAACTTTATACAAAACACAGTGTGCATTTTAGGAAACACCACGAGGAGTGGCCCGAGAGTGGAACCAGATGAGTTAGAAATAAAAGAGGAGGACCCATGGGGTCCAGGGAGGGTAGATAATTTCATAGCATTGAGAGGATAAAATTTGGCTTCTCTGAGCTACAGGAACATTTTCCCTTGCTACTTTTGATTTTTTAATTTGTGTTATAGTCCTTTCTATATCAGCCTATTTCTCTTATTAGATTCTAAGCAAGATCAACACAATCACAGTGTTAACTCAAATTCATGTATCCATGGCTTTCAGTGATTTTTGCTCAGCCTGTCAGTTGTGTCCTATTCATTATGACCTCATGAACTGTAGCCTGCCAGGCTCCTCTACCCACGGAATTTTTCACGCAAGAATTCTGGAGCGGGTTGCCATTTCCTACCACGGGGGAATCTTCCTGACCCAGGGATCGAACCCATGTCTCCTGCCTCTCCTGCTCTGGGAGGTGGATTCTTTACCACTTGAGCTACCTGGGAGGCCCCAGTGATAAAATATACACACAAAAGATGTAGCCGGAGTGTTTGTCACAGCTGTTGATACGCATGGTCAGGTTACCATGGCTTAGTACTCTGAGTCACAGAGGAGGTCTTAAGACTCAGACTTTCCTAGTGAAAGTCGCTCAGTCGTGTCTGATTTTTTGCGACCCCATGGGCTATACAGTTCATGGAATTCTCCAGGCCAGGATACTGGAGTGGGTAGCCTTTCCCTTCTTCAGGGGATCTTCCCAACCCAAGGATCGAACCCAGGTCTCCTGCATTGCAAGCGTATTCTTTTACCAACTGAGCCACAGACTCTCCTGAGAGTGTCTCAAAGGACTCCTGTATGAGAAAGAAATGGAAAGGGATGAGATTTACCTTGGAGAACATGACTAATGCTGTTCAACTGATTTTGACTTAACAATCCTGTTATGTTACAAGGGAAGACTTTTGTCCAACTCTATTGGAAGAGGGTTTTGGAAGACATCTTTTAAAAAATAATTTTATTTCTTTGTTTTATTTTTAGATGTGCTGGGTCTTCATTGCTGCACGGGCTTTTCTCTAGTTGTGGCAAGGGGGGCTACTCTCTAGTTGTGGTGTGTGGGCTTCTCATTGCCGTGGCTTCTGCTATTGCGGCCCCGGCTCTAGGGCACACAGGCTTCAGTAGTTGTGACACGTGGGCTCAGGAGTTGTGGCTCACAGGCTCAATAGTTGTGGCTCACAGGCTTAGCTGCTCCAAGCATGTGGGATCTTCCCAGATAAGGGATCGAACTCTTGTCTCTTGCTTTGGCAGGTAGATTCTTTACCACTGAGCCACCAGGGAAGCCCTGGAAGACATTTTCTTTTGGTACATATTCTATGTGCTCAATAAATCCTGCTATAGGCACCATACCCAGTGTTTTTCCACTCTTATCTGGCTCTGCAGCTGATTCTAGGAGAGTTCCATTTTTTGGCTGTTATCCTGTTCGATGGTTCAGGTCACAGTGAACCAGAGGGGTGTTGAATTCTCCCCCTTTAATCCCCCTTCTCACTTTCTGCTCCAAGTGGCAATAGGAATATGCCGCAATCAGTTAAAATTAATTTATCCATGTCAAAAAGATATTTGCCTAGGAGAAAGCTCCAGGACAATTTCCTGCTGGGAAGGAAATTTCCAATCTTAACCATTATTTGAAACAAGCTAGAAACGTTTTCATCAGTCTTGAAAAACCTCTTCTTTCTCTCCACAAAGTGCCAATTTTATTTGAAAAAAACACCTACCCCTACAAATGTGTCTGCTCCCACATTTCCATTTTGCTGCTACTGTTTACTTCAGACCTTTGTCTCTCTTACAGGGACTCTTGCAGCAAACACCTGATTCCAGTCAGCCCTTCCTTCAGTCCCTGTGCTGAATTGGACCATAAGTTGTACTCAGACAGAACCCCAAGGAAAACCTTCAGGGCCCACACACAGGGTCAGGTCCAAATATCTTAGCATGATTTTCAAAGCCTTACGTGATCTGGGACCAGTGCACTTTGCTGACTTTTCCTCCTGGGATGCCCTTGTGATCCAGCGTCCCGTCACACTTGACACCTCCCTAGTTCCCTGGTATGTCAGGTATAGTTTTGCTCCTGTGACTTCATCCACCTGGGCTCTGACCCTCTCCCTCTTTGTCTGGTGGAAACCAATTCATCCTTGAAGGTGCAGCCACATGGAATGGAATCCGTACAAACCCCATTATCTAACTTACCAACACCGGGAATGACTGGTCAACCAAAAGAGTCAAAGAAGGAAATTCTAAAAAATAAAACCCATCTACAGAACCATTCTCACTTAACCATGTCAAGAACATTCATTTGTTGACCCTTGGGTGTGACGGTTTCACTGGTCAAAGTTTTCCACTGATTTTCGTTACAAAACACAGTCACAAAGTTTTGTTTTCCAGTTTGGGTCCTTACAAAGGAATGAGAGTTTAAAGGTATTTAAAAAGTAATCTGAATGCACAGTTCTAGACTTTTATGATTTCATCTGCAAAAAAAAAATTTTTTTTTTTTTACCGTTGTCTCATTCCTAATTGAACAACATTAGAAAATCCGTTTTGCGTAATAATGCAAAAGTACTTAATGTCACTGAACTGTACATGTAAGCATAGTTGAAAAGGTGTGTTTGTCTGTTTGGGGTGCGTAACAAGTCCGTGTCAGCAGGGTTTACATGACAGACACTGTATTTCCTTGCAGATCTGGAGTCTGGTAGCCCATGATCAAGGTGCTGGCAAGTTTGGTTTCTGACGAAGGCCCTCTTCTTGGCTGTTGGACAGTCTGCTGCCATGTCCTCATGTGGCCTTGCCTCTGAGTATATGGAGAGAGACAGAGCTCTCTGGTGTCTCCTTTAAGGGCACTAATCCTGTGAGACAGAGTCCCACCCTCACGACCTCATTTAACCTTAATCCACTCCTTTGAGGCCTCATCTCCAGATACAGCCACACTAGGGGCTGAGGCTGTGACATAAATTTGGGGCAGGGGTGGTACAAATATTCAGTCCATAACAGACATTAAATTTTAAGTCATGTGCATTTTATCATGATTGGATAAAAAAGAGAAATTGACAAATTGTTTTCCAAAGTAAAAGAAAAAAAAATCAATTTGCATTGTCGAGTCGCTACAAAGCCTTCAACTTAGTGGTCATGGAAATACTCATGCTGGAGTTTCCTCACACGATGTGGTGGGTTTTTTTTATTTTATTTTTTTCATTTATTTTTATTAGTTGGAGGCTAATTACTTTACAATATTGTAGTGGTTTTGTCATACATTGACTCGAATTAGCCATGGATTTACATGTGTTCCCCATCCCAATCCCCCCTCCCAACTTCCTCTCTATCCGATCCCTCTGGGTCTTCCTAGTGCACCAGGCCTGAGCACTTGTCTCATGCATCCAACCTGGGCTGGTGATCTGTTTCACCCTAGATAATATACATGTTTCGATGCTGATCTCTTGAAACATCCCACCCTCGCCTTCTCCCACAGAGTCCAAAAGTCTGTTCTGTACATTTGTGTCTCTTTTTCTGTTTTGCTTATAGGGTTATCGTTACCGTCTTTCTAAATTCCATATATATGTGTCAGTATACTGTAATGGTCTTTATCTTTCTGGCTTACTTCACTCTGTATAATGGGCTCCAGTTTCATCCATCTCATTAGAACTGATTCAAACGAATTCTTTCTAATGGCTGAGTAATATTCCATGGTGTATATGTACTACAGCTTCCTTTATTGGCCCGAATGGAGTTGAGAACCATGGTGTTTGACACTGGTCAGCACCCCCTCTGCTGTGCGCCTCTGGTTGTGGACTCTGACGGGCTCCGAGCAGGACAGAGTCCATCTTGCCGGGGATGTGAAGAGCTGTGGTCGCCCTTCAGATGTAGCGGCCACCCCAGGGGCTTGCTGCTGACGTGATCTCTCTGCCCTCAGTGGGCTATGCAATCCTGAGACCCACAGACAGCCCTGCAGGGACTGTTTCCCTGACGAAGCCTGCCTTTGCATTGGAGTCGGTGTGTACCCCAGCATCCCTTTCTTTTTAATTTATCTTTTTAAATTGGAGGCTAATTGCTTTACAGTGTTGTGTTGGTTTCTGCCGTGTAATAAGGTGAATCAGCCGTAACTATGTATATTTGTTGTTTAGTCACTAAGTTGTGTCTGACTCTTTGTAACCCCATCAACTACAGCATGTGAGGCTCCTCAGTCCTCCACTATTTCCCAGAGTTTGATCAAATTCACGTCCATTGAGTTGGTGATGCTATCTAACCATTTCATCCTCTGCCGCCCCCTTCTCCTGTTTATCCCGTTCCCTCCCCCCCACCATCCCACCCCTCTAGGTCATCACGGAGCAGGGAGCTGAGCTTCCCACTAGCTCTCTGTCTTACACATGGTAAGTATGTATATGTCAATGTTATTCTCTTAATTCATCCCACCCTCCTGCTGTGTCCTCAAGTCCGTTCTCTACATCTGCATCTCTACTGCTCCCCTCCAAATAGGTTCATCTGTACCATTTTTCTAGATTCCACATATATATATGTTAATATATGATACTTTTTTCTCTTTATGACTTACTTTATTCTGTATAATAGGCTCCAGGTTCATCCACCTCGGTTCAGCTGCTTCACATTCAGTCCTTTTTAGTTCCTGGCATCCTTAACACTCTGAATTCATTGCAGAAATGTTTAATTTCTTGACTGTGCTAGGCCTTTGCTGGGATTCTGCTATATAACAAATAGTTCTAAAGTCTTGGAGGCTTTGTAATAATCATCATTTATTTCACACTCCTAAGTCGACTCCTAAGTAGCTGTTGGTGGTTGACCACAGAAGCTGAACAGAGCCGGGTGGGTGGCCTTGAGGGGCATTCCTCTGGCCATACTGGGTTCGGCAAGTGGCTGGAACAGATGTCTCACCAGACTTCCTGGCTTTTCCTGTGACTCTACACCTGCGCTTTCTCTCCTGGTGCCACACGCATACTGTGGAGATGCTCCCCCACTGGGGGACTTCTGCATAGGGTAACCAGGTGGCAGACACATGGCCAGTGTACTCCTTTGTTTGTTGATCATGTGCTGTCTGCACTTCCACATCATATACCCTCGAGTGTTTAGCACAGAGTGGGGGGTGTAGACCCACTAGCCTCTGTAGTGATGCCAGTAAGAAAGACCCTTTTCATTGAAGAGAAAAATTTAAGTAAAAAAAGGAAGGCAAAGAATTCTTTACTACTTACTTACCTACCTGCCTAAAATTAACAACTTTCTTTTTGTAAATGGGGCAAAATGCTGAGATCTTGGGAGATGTGATACATTGATTTAAATTCATGTTAAAACGTAAGTGATATGTTTCAGATTCTGTTTTTTTTTTAACATTTTATTATTATTTATTTTTGGTCGTGCTGGGTCTCGTTGCTATGCTCGGGCTTTCTCCAGTTGCGATGAGAGGGGGCTACTCTTTGCTGAGGTGCATGGGCGCCTCACTGCATGGCTTCCCTTGTTGCAGAGCGAAGGTTCTAGGACATGAGGTCTCAGCAATTGTGGCGCATAGCCCAGTTGCTATGCAGCATGTGGAGTCTTCCCAGACCAGGGATCGAACCCATGTCCCCGGCCTGGGCAGGCTGACTCTTAACCCCTGGACCACCAGGAGGTCCCAGGTTCTAGTTTTTGACCGATAGTTATCAATGGCAGAAGGGGGCATTAAGAAACGGAAAGACCAGAAAAGTGATTTGTTAAAATGCTTCAGCTATCGAGTTCTTAATATATGCAGGCTCTGGGCTGGGAGCCCTATGAGGGAAGGCCGTGGTTCAGGGACAGGAGGGGTGCAGAACCGGGGAGCTGGGGACCCTGAGTTTCTGTCACCATTTTCACACTGATGCCCGTAACCAACCCACCCCCGCCGCAGCCCCCCACATTGTAACTGAAGTCATCTAGTCCTAGAGGCAAGCGGTCCAAGGAGTATGGGTACCCGGATGCACACAGTCCTGCTGCTGTGCCCAGATTTCTGCAGGTGGTCCTGAAAACACCTGGGCTCAGCTCTGCATTCAGCTGGAGCCCCATACAGATGGATTGGCACAAATCGACACCAATCGACACATACAGATTATCGACACAGAGTTATGACACAATGTTCTTCCTGAATTTATTTTTCTAGAATATGAATTTTTCCTGGCTAGAAGTACAAAAATTTTAAAATAAAGTAAATGATTTCTGTTTTAGAGGAAATTGTTAGCTATGTTGTAGGCGCTTCTGGCCAAAGAAAGAGACCTCTCTTCTGGCTCACCCTTCCTGGTCCATGAGTGACCCTCATTGAATGATTTGAATTTTATCCTGTGCTGTATGATAGATTCAGTTTTTCTGAGCAGAGTCTTCCACTCACAGGCTATTCATCTTGCAGATAGCTACCTCTATCTACTTTTGAGAGTTTCAGGGAAAATTCATGGAAGTCATAATTCTTATCATTTTATTTATTTATTATAAAATTGTATTTAACTTTTTTATTGACATATACTTGATTTACAGTTGTGTTAATTTCTGCTATACAGCAAAGTGATTCAATTATACATATATTTATATTCATCCTTTTTAAAAATATTCTTTTTCTTTATGGTTTAGCATAGGATCTTGAATATATTATCCATGCTATTATATACAGTAGGACCTTGCTGTTTGTCCATTCCAGTGTAATAACCTATATCTGCTAACCCCAACCTTACAGATTACACCTATTTAATGACAGCATATGGTATTTGTCTTCCCCTGACTCACTTCACTAAGTGTGATGAGCTCTAGGTCTCTGTGTACGTATGTGTGTGTTCCAGTCATGTCTCACTCTTTGTGACACCATGAACTGTAGCCTGCCAGGCTCCTCTTTCCATGTAATTTTCCAGGCAAGAGTACTGAAGTGAGTTGCTATTTCCTACTCCAGGGGATCTTCCCATCCCAGGGATTGAACCCACGTCTCCTGAATTGGCAGGCAGATTTTTGACCAGTTGCACCACCTGGGAGGCCCCTGAGGTCCACGATGTTGCTGCAAATGGCATTATTTCATTCATTTTTATGGTTCAATAATATTCCCTTGTATATACATCTTCTTTATTCTTCTACTGTTGGACATTCAGGTTGCTTTCAGATCTTTGCTATTGTGAATAGTACTGCTGTGGACATTGCTCATAGTTTTATAATTCAGCAAATGATTTTAGACAGAGATGACTTCAGAAGACATGTGGTTAGTTCACTCATTGGCTTCCTGTTGCAGATTTATACTGCTGTATAAAGCATCCCAAAATGTAATGTCTTAGAACAACCACTTTTCTTAGCTGCTGCAAGTCTGTGGGGGTGACCGACTTCAGTGGGGTGTCTTCTGCTCCTGTGGGTCCATCAGGGTTGGGACGTGCTCCATGGCTTACTCCCATGGCTGCCGATGGGCTGTCAGAAGAGAGCCAGCGTGAGTGGGAATCAGACAGTCTTAGTTCCCCTCCTCATCCCGGCATCTCCAGGGGCTTCTGACAGTGTGTTGACTGAGTTCCACAGGACACTATTCTCGGTGATGAAGGCAGAAATCTCAGGTCTTTTTTTTTTTTCATTTATTTTTATTAGTTGGAGGCTAATTACTTTACAATAGCCTGGGAGCATAGACAGCATCAACACAGCCATATCTATCAATGGAACTGTGTCACTGGCCAATGCCTTCAAGGGAATGGGACATAGACACCATCCCTTGGTGGAAGAAGTGGTAGAAATGTGGGACCATTTCCATCATTCACAGCCCTTGATGAGTTTCCTAATGGAAGGCACCTTTTTCCCAAAGTGCTCTAGAAAGGCACTTCTCAGTTCTGAGCCTGCCAAGTGCTCCTCAGTAGTCTTGTTAAAATGCAGATGTTGACTCAGCGGGGCTGGAGGTGAGGCTTGAGATTTCGTGTTTCTCACAAGCTCCCAGGCATTGTGGGTGCTGCAGGTCCATGGACCACACATCTGAGCTGGAAGCGTCAAGAGCCTGTGTCCTTAGGTTTAATTTTCATCAGAGGCCCCTGAAAATCTGTCGAAACACAGATTGCTCTCTTCCCTGCCTGCCACCCCCACAATGGGTTTCTGATTAAGTAGGTCTGTCGGGGTGGGGGGCCCTGATGATCTGCATTTCTAATATGTTTCCAGGTGACTCTCAGGCTGTGGGTCTGAGGCTTGCTCTTGGAGAACCACTGCTATAGAAAAATGTTCTCATCAGACCCTGAAAACATCTGGAGGGAAGCAGAAATAGCTGTTAGTAACAGGGGCTCAGAAATGCAGCCACCTTGATTTCTACAGATTATACTTGAGACACCGCAACATAGAAACTTCAGTCACCACTGGCAACCTACACGAAGAAAATGTAACTGTCAGGTGGAAAAAAGCTTGCACAGATACTGAGCATATTTTAAAAAGCGGTTTATACTCATCGCACATTCAATTAAAATTCTTAACAATTAGCCCTACCATTTTCACCGGTCTCACTGAAGTCCCTTCAGACCCTGGTCCTCTTCTACTCCTTCACGTCAATTCAGCAAAAATGTATTGATCTCTCATTAAGGGCAAAGAGCTGTACTGGAGATGGTGGGCATATTGGGAAAACCCAGCTGGCACTCACTCTTCAGAGCTTTATGTTTTGAAAACCCTAAATCGGTTCATTCAGGGTTTAGTATTGCAAGGCTTACTTGGTAATTCAGAGATAGAAATGAAACCTGTATGATTTGGGAGGAATTCAGTGATAGATAGAATCAGGGAACAAGGATCATGAAAGTCCTCTATTAAAAAAGGGTCCTTTTAGGGACTTCCCGGATGGTCCCGTGGTTAAAACTCTGCACTTCCAGTGCTGGGGTTGAGAGTTTGATCCATGGTTAGGGAACTAAGATTCCACATGCCATGCAATGTGGCCAAAAGATAAGAAATAAATCAAAAGGGCCCTTTTAGAAGAGTTAGGGGATGCATTAAGATTTTGCCAGAAGAGGCTGATGGGTGGGAAATGGAGTTACATGGGAACCTGAGCAAGAGGTGGAAGAGCAGGCAAAGATGACAGTGAATGGTCCAGGGATACAGGGCACATGCTGGGACTAGAGGCAGATGCGTGGAAGGGGAGGATGCTGTGATGAACTGCAGGGCCCCAGGTGCCAAGGTAAGGAGCCCTTCTTCCATGTGGAAGATGATGGGAGAACTACTGGAGGTGTCAGAGCAATGGACAGCGTGCCTTGAGCCCTGCTTTAGAGATCTGGTGACCTTTGGTAGGGTGACTTTTGAGAGATGCCAAGTGGGAGACTGGTCTGGGGGTTATTGCAGTGATTCACACAGGGCAACAATGAGGGTTTTAAAATCCCCCTAGACCCCAAACTCCCCTCCATTTGGGGTTAGCAGATGCAAACTATTATATACATTATATATTAGATATAGGATGGATGCAAAACAAGGTGCTACTGTATAGCACAAGGAACTATATTCAATATCCTGTGATAAACCATAATGGAAAAGAATATGGAAAATATATATACATGTAACTGAGCCACTTTGCTGTCCAGCAAAACCTCCCTGATGGCTCATGTGGTAAAGAATCCGCCAACAATGTAGGAGACACAGGTTTGATCCCTGGGTTGGGAAGGGCCCCTGGACAAGGAAATGGCAACCCACTCCAGTATGCTTGCCTGGAGAATCCCTTGGACAGAGGAGCCTGGTGGGTTACAGCCCATGTGGTCACAAGAGTCAGACAGGAATGAGCATGCATGCCAAGCCAGATGCCAAGAAACTAACAACATTGTCAATCCACTATATGTCAATCAGTTCAGTTCAGTCACTCAGTCATGTCTGACTCTTTGCAACCCCATAGACTGCAGCATGCCAGGCCTCCCTGTCCATCACCAACTCCCGCAGTTTACTCAGACTCATGTCCATTGAGTCAGTGATGCCATCCAACCATCTCATCCTCTGTTGTCCCCTTCTCCTCCCACCTTCAATCTTTCCCAGCATTAGGGTCTTTCCCAATGAGTCAGTTCTTCACATCACGTGGCCAGAGTATTGGTTTCAGCTTCAGCATCAGTCCTTCCAATGAATACTCAAGACTGATCTTTAGGATAGAGTGGTTGGATCTCCTTGCTGTCCAAGGGACTCTCAAGAGTCTTCTCCAACACCACTGTTCAAAAGCATCAATTCTTCAGTGCTCAGCTTTCTTTATAGTCCAACTCTCACATCCATACATGACTACTGGAAAAACCATAGTTTTGACTAGACGGACCTTTGTTGGTAAAGTAATGTCTCTGCTTTTTAATATGCTGTCTAGTTTGGTCATAACTTTTCTTCCAAGGAGCGAGTGTCTTTTAATTTCATGGCTGCAGTCACCATCTGCAGTGATTTTGGAGCCCCCCAAAAATAAAGTCTGTCACTGTTTCAATTGCTTCCCCATCTATTTGCCATGACGTGATGGGACCAGATGCCATGATCTTAGTTTTCTGAATGATGAGCTTTAAGCCAACTTTTTCACTCTTCTCTTTCACTTTCATCAAGAGGCTTTTTAGTTCCTCTTCACTTTCTGCCATAAGGGTGGTGTCATCTGCATATCTGAGGTTATTGATATTTCTCCCAGCAATCTTGATTCCAGCTTGTGCTTCATCCTGTCCAGCATTTCTCATGATGTACTCTGCATATAAGTTAAATAAGCAGGGTGACAATATACAGCCTTGATGTACTCCTTCCTATTTGGAACCAGTCTGTTGGTCCATGTCCAGTTCTAACTGTTGCTTCTTGACCTGCATACAGATTTCTCAGGAGGTAGGTTAGGTGGTCTGCTATTCCCATCTCTTGAAGACTTTTCCACAGTTTGTTGTGATCCACACAAAGGCTTTGGCATAGTCAATAAAGCCGAAGTCGATATTTATACGTCAATTTTTAAAATTAAAAAAAAAAATCCCCCCTGGAAGCACAGCTATGGTGAGTGTGATGCCTCTGTGTGTGGGAACAGCTGTTGGAAGTAGGGCTGTGCAGCGTGTGATGATGGTAAAAATAATGATTGCAAAGGTTTCCGATTACAGGATACTTTTCACACAAATGATCTCAGAATGGCTATGAGAAGGCGGTTGTAATATTATCCACATTTTACAAATGCATCCCTGGAGGCTTGGCAAGGCCCAGCAGTGTATGGCAGAGGCGGGAGCCAGACGCCGGGGCTCTGAGGAGCAAGGCAGGAGACTGCAGCGGGGAGTGGTACGGGGCAAGCGCGCTGTCTGCCCTGGAGCTGAACCTCGGGAGCTCACCGTCTCCTCACGGTCCAGGGCAGGTTCTTAGACCGTCTTCCAAAGCCACGCACAAACTAGATGGCATCGCATCCCTCTAATTTGCTCTTCTTTTCTGCCCTTTTAAATGAAACTGTCCATGGGGAAGTCTTAGTGATGACACACCGGGACGCCTTCTGAGCCAACCTTTAGCTGATCATCACTTTCCTTTCCCGGTCAGACTTCTCTTTTCTCCTTTCTCTACTTGCTCCTCACTCTCCCAGCTTCATCTCAGCCCTCCTGAGGAATCTGTTAGTCCCCTTGTTGACAGGAATCCTTGCCAGGCGTTTGCTGCTGGAACCAGGCTCCTCACCAATTTGGCCTCCAGTCACGGGCGCGCTGACGGCTGCAGCAGCGCCATCTGGTGGCTCCCAGGAATATAGTGGAGGAAACCCTCTTCAGGGGCTGGCAGTAGTGGGGGGAGCAGAGACCCCTTGAAAGCTCAGGCTGTTTCCCTTAAGTTTTAAAATCTTTTTGGAAAAGTGCATTTTATTTTTTAGAGGAGTTTTGGTTTCAAAATTGAGGGGAAAGTACAGAGATTTCCCATACGCCCCCTGCCCCCACTCAGGCACAGCCTCGCCCTGATCAACATCCTCAACCTGGCGGGGCAGCTGTTAAAACTGAGGAACCTGGGTCATCATCCCCGGACGGCTGCAGTGGACGTTAGGACTCACTCTTGATGTTGCACGTTCTGTAGGTTTGGACAAATGTATCATGATAGCATCTATCATTGTAACATTGTATTCACTGCCCTAAAAAACCCTGTCTGCTCCACTGATGCTTCCCTCTCCCCACCAGACCCTGGCAACCACTGATCCTTTTCCTGTCTGTAGAGTTTTGCCTTTTCCAGAATGTCACGTGGTTGTAATCATATAGTGTGCATCCTTTTCAGATTGGCTTCTTACGTTTCCTCCATGTCTTCTCTTGGCTGATGGCTCATTTCTTTTTAACGCCGAATAATACTCCATTGTCTGGATGCACCGCAGTTTATTTATCCATCACTCACTGAAGGGCATCCTAGTGGTTTCCAAGTTTTGGCAGTCATGGATAAAGCTGCTATAAACATCTGTGTGCTGGTTTTTGTGCGGACAGAAGTTTTCAGCTTATTTGAGTAAATACCAAGGGATATACTTACTGGATTGTGTGGTAGGGGTATGTTTAGCTTTGTAAGAAACTGCCAAACTGTCTTCCAAAGTGGCTGTGTCATTTTGCATCCCCACCAGCCACAAATGAGAATTCCTGTCACTCCACATCCTTACCCACATTTCATGTTGCCAGTGTTCTGGATTTTGACCATTTTAATGTGACGGTCTTTTGTGCTAATTTTTAAACCATAAAAACAGAATTTCTCTGCTCACTGTTTGTGTTATTGGGGAAAAGGAAGGGAATAAGTAGTACTTTTTAAGTAAGGAGTTTCTCACCTGGGGACGATCCTGATAACATCGGAGTCTGAACTGGAGATATATCCTTGCTGTCTTTATGATGTGCAGACACATGGAAGCTATGGTTTTTCTGTGCAGCTTCACTCACTGTTCTCCTTTACGTGTAACATCTACCATGGGGACTCCAAGGATTGGAAGGATAGAAGAGAGAGGCATCAGTCTTTCCTTCCTAAGCTGAGCTACCCAGCTCCATGCTGATCAGACTGGGTTTTATCTTGTCACTTGCAGGGAAGCACCTAAGAAAGTGCCCAGTTGGAGATTTAAATGTATGTGTCACACATAGAGGCAGAATGTTAGCTGCAATTTATCAGAGCATGTGGATGACTGATTGCAATTCATACTAGCATGTCAATGGTTGATAGAGAAAAGGAGTTTCATGGGAACATCTAGAGGGGATGGGCTCCTGAAATAAAGAGGGATTGAAGGCAGACATGTGTTAACAGAGATGGACTGAAATGGGCTCAAGGAAAAAAGGAAAACGGAGGCAGATACAGAAAAATGACTGTCAAAGTCATTTTTCCTGATGACAAGGACCTAATTTTTCCTGACTGCAAGGACCTAATTCCAGATCTCCCTTTTCTTACCTCACCTGCAACATCTGCTCCATCCTCATGTCCTTCCCCCCATCCATCCCCACACCACATCTGCCAAAGACCCATCCTATCTATTCTTTAAAGCTCAATTGCCTTCCCTGGTGGAGCAGGCAAGGCAATCCACTCCAGTTCTCTCTCCTGGAGAATCCCAGGGACAAAGGAGCCCTAGTGGGCTGCCGTCTATGGGGTTGCACAGAGTCAGACACGACTGATGCGACTTAGCAGCAGCAGCCTTCCCTGGGCAGCACATCAGACTGTATTGGTTTCCTTCTCTGAATCTCTAGAGCCTTTTGAATTAGAAATGTCTGTGCCTTGACTCAGGTTATTCTTTCTGGAATTCTTTGTTCCTCTTTTGCTGCCTGGTGAAATCTTACTCAGCTTGAAATGCACACACAGTATGCCCTCTCCTGTGTAAAAGCCTTACCCCATCCCTTAAGGCAGAAGACTGTGCTTTTCTGTCCTAGATATTCAGTCGCACCGTTGTTATATAGTGATGTGCTGGCAAACCACCTCAAACACACACACGTACAAAAGCACACCACAGAAACCAAAGCAGCAATAACAAAACCTGGGCCTGAAGTGGTTGCCCATTTCTGTACTGTAAATTCTCCCACATGACTGATTTCAAGCTGCCCCCGTGACATCTTCTGAACGCAGAGTTGGGAAGAGGTGTAACCATTGTTACCTAGACTGTCAGACTCTTTTAGGATATGGAGGTGGGGAGCACATCTTTTTCTCTTTGGTGACTTGTGTCTGGTCCCGTGTTCAGCATAAAACTGGCGCTCAATGTGTATCTGCTACTAGATATTTATTAGGTGAAAAACTAGGGGTCACCATATCTCTCCGTGGACTGGCTGGATGGCTGAATCTTTGGAGGGGGAGCTCAATTGCTGCAATTGCCCTGTAGCAGTTGTCATGTAGAGAGGGCTCCCGAAGGAAAGCTGCCTGCCCCGCGGGGTGCAGGACAACTATGCTACATGTGCTTGTCTTTGTTTGGAAGCAAGGACAGGGGTCTGCAGACTTCCATCAGTATATCAGGACCCTCCCCCTCTCCCCTAGTTTGCTTCTCAGGGTCTTAGCTGCACATCCATCTGAAACGTAGCTTCACCTGACACCGAGGGTGTAGGGAGGTCCATTGGCACTTTGGAAGGTTGTGCAAGATGAGGGGACCAGAAGGCAGTGGCCATTGCTGCAGAAATGAGTGGCCTAAAAACACATTAGGCCACAGCTAAGCTTTAGCTCTCCCAGAAGTTGATGTGACACTATTACCTGCAGTGCACCTTTTCATGGGAAGCTCCCGGAGAATGGCACGCATGCCAGATGTCAGCACTCGCGGGCACGAGGAGGAAGGGCAGTGGCCTGGCCCACAGGGACGTCTGCACAGCTGCAGCCCACGTTCCTGCCTGCTCCTTCATTTCTTTCCATTCCTGCTTGGCTCTGGCTCAGGGTTTGGAGCTGGGACTATGGTTTCATGATCCTTGGCGGCCGAGCAGATATTAAACAAGGAGATGCTTCTTCCCATGCACATGGCTTTGCCTGAAGCTCCATTGAGGGCAAGGTGGCCTTGGGCTGTTGTTTTTTCCTTCCCAGGCACTTAGATTGGTGAGGACTTGGTCAGAATTTGTCACCAGGGACAAGGGGCTGCTTTGGACAAATGGCTCCAAGAGGATGAGGCTGACATTCTAGCAGGTGAGGTGAGAAGAGAGAGACCTGGAATTAGGTCCTTGTAACTTGTCATCAGGCAAAATGAACCTGATAGTCATTGAGGCTGTATCTGCCTCTGTTTTCCTTTTACCCCGAGCCCCTTTCCCTCCATCTCTGCCAATATGTTTTTGTCCTCTGGCTTCAGTCTCTACTTATTTCAGGAGCCCAGTCTTCTCCAGATGGTCCCAAGAAATTTCCTTTATTAACCATTTTACATGCTAGTATGAATTACTATCATTTATCTACTTGTTAGTATGAATTGCAATCAATCATCTACATGCTAGTATGAATTTCAGCCAACCATCTACATGCTAGTGTGAATTATAATCAATCATCCACATGCTAGTGTGAATTACAATCAATCATCCACATGCTAGTATGAATTGCAGTCAATCATCCACATGCTAGGATGAATTTCAGTCAATCATCTACATGCTTGTATGAATTGCAGCTAATGTCATACCTCCATATGTAACACTACATCCAAGCTGGGCACTTTCCCAAGTGCTTCTCTGGAAACAAGAAAAAGCCCAGCTGTATGTAGGTTCTCTGACCATGTCCCTACCTAAACACAAAAGGTAGGAAGGAGCTATTTACAGGTGACCAGGTTAGACCCTATAAGAAGATACGTTATTCTCCACTTCCTACTCTTCGGAGCTCAATAAACACCAGCATCTCCTCTCTTAAACCTTTGAGAGTCTGAGGACTGGAGAGCTGGAATTTTTGCACAGACATCTCTGAAGCTAGAACTAAGTTTCTAAAAATGTGGCATGTTATGTAATCCAGGGGAAGGGATGGAAAAGTACCAGCTGGGGTGAGGCTGGAGACTTTCCTGCTTCTGACTCACTCCAGGCAAAAGCTCTTGTATTGAGATGCATGTCAGAGAAGCCAAACAAAACCCATTCATTCTGCAGGGTGACTGTTGGGGGAGCTGGACTGCCACTAGGGGATGGAGCCCCCAGGCACCGCTCTGGACAGTTACAAGGATTTTTCCTGTGGCCCTCAAGGCCCGCTCCCAGGGCCTCCTGCCCCCTTTCAGGGTCTGTGGCCCACACTCCTGCCAGCCATACTGCCTCCACCAGCCCCACCTACTGCCCTGGTCAGTCCTTGCCTCTTCCTTCTCCTGTGGCCTCAGGCTCTGCTCCTGGTCATGCGTGCCATGTGTTGTCATTCATTAAACATTTAGATGGTTCATTGCCAGCGTGTCAGCTCTGCAAATAGAGAGCACCTTTAAAAAAATATTGTTTAACTCAAAACAGTGCATAGGTACTTCTGCAGCGACATCACTAAGAACCTAGCATTGTTTAATGAGACCCGTGTCTCATATTAATTTATAACAAACTCTTTTTAACAAAATTTTCTGTTTGGCTGTGCAGGGTCTTAGTTGCAACATGAGGAATCTTTAGTTGCAGCATGGGGGATCTTGTTCCCTGACCAGGGATTGAATCCGGCCCCCTCCCCATTGGGAGTGGAGAGTCTTATCCACTGGACCACCAGGGAAGCCCCCTATAACAGAAATTCTTAACTCTTATGATATCTACAGAGAGTGTTGAGTGTTCTTTTGATCCGGAGATCTACTGAGAATGATGCAAAAGTTTTCCTTGTTCACCTGTAAGGAAATCTTAAGTTTTATCCAGGGTGAGGGTCACTTTCCTTCCAGTTTGGCTATGCCATTTATAGCTGGCATATTTAATACTTGCAAAACGGGACATACCTTACATGGAAGCAAACGACATTTTGGTGGCCAGCGCCCTGAGTCTACGTTTCCCTGATGGGATAGACTTGCGCCTCCTGGACTTTAGCGTTCTGACCCTCTCTGACTACTGCTGAACCTCAGAGCAGGGTGGGCTCCCTCCCCACGCTCTCTGCACTGTGTATCACATCCTGCCCTGTCCCTCCCACATGGTTCACAAGCTTGGTCCAGGCGGCCCAAGCGTCTCCTTCCTGTTTTCTTTGATCTTCAGTTCTTTCATTTTGGTTGTGGTATTTTCCTCATAGTGAGCTGGTGGCCAGAACTAGCAGAATCCCAGTTATTTTAAGATGAAGCCTTCATGGAGACACATTTGAGGGGTGGCCCAGTTAAAGCACCAGAGTCCCCCTGAAGGGTTTCCACAGCACCGTTCCGTCTGTTTATAGACAGACAACCTGTCCTCTAGAAGGGAGGCAGCTCTCCACCTTTCTGTGGGAGAAGCCAGCCCAGGTAATCAGACTTTCAGACTCTAGCCGTACAGTCATGAGAGTCATTAGAACCAAAGGAAACTCTGCATTGTGATTGCCAAACTATACGGACCCTGGTTAGAAAGCGTTTTACTCTATCTGAAAGAAGAGCAGTGGTAAGCTCTATGCCTCTCAATTTTGAACCCGAGGAGTTCTTAATTTTTGCAAATTGGAGTAACGGACTTTGAAATGAAACAAAGTGCTTTCTTTGGCTCAGTCACGGTAAAATAGAATCACAGGATGCCAGCGCTGTGGGAATCTGTTCTCACTCCCTTCTTTACGGAGGAGGATGCTGCCGGGTACCACCCACGGCACACAGCTGTCAGTGCCTGAGCAGGACTAGAAACCCACCACTCTGCCTTCACGTGTGAATTTTCCCACTACTCTGCACAGCCCCCACCCCATATCCACATTCTCAGGCCACTTGATATAATGAAGTGTTTTGAATTTTACACGTCATTGCCTAAGCCGTGTCCTTTGAATTATTTATTAAAAAAAAAAAAAGCATCAAGTGGCTTTTGTAAATACCCCCAACAGGAATATAGAGGTTCTCATTGCCTAAGCCATGTCCTTTGAAGTACTTATTTTAAAAAAAGCATCATATGGCTTTTGTAAACAACCCCAACAGGAATGTAGAGGTTCTGGGCTTGGGGAGAGAGATGATGCTGACCATTCTAGTTTCCATATAAGATTATCAGGGCCCATAGTCTGACCATGGGTGCTTTGCCTCTGGATGGAATATTTAGTCTTTGAATCTACACATGTTGGATTAAGGGAAGTATGGAGGGTTTATCGGGGAGGTGGGGTTGTAGTAAGATGATTTGCATCCAGAAGGTGCGAAGCTGGAACAGATTCTGCTTGAGCTGATCTGGGAAGGGATTATAGTGACGCTGAAGCTCAAGCAGGGTGATAATGACACAGTGTGCATTTTGAGTTCTGCTGTTTGAACTGTAAAAAGGGAAACTCGTGACTCCAAAGGACTGCCCTGGGCTGAATGCAGGCATGCACCCCCCAGTCTTGCGGGTCCCACCTGCCTTCCCCGGGCTCTCAGCTGGTGGGCGCTGCAGCCTCTCTGGCTCCTAATCCCCCTCCCCAGTTCGTGGGGCTCATGATGGCCTTGACTGCTCCCACCACATCCAGCTCAGATGAAGGGCTGCAGTGTGTGGTGTGGGTTCCCAGGTGCTAACGTGGAGGCAGGGGGGATCAACCAGAAGTGCAGGTGAGTTCATGCTCCAGGGGGTGAAGACAGCCCAAGGTGTGGGGCAGAGAGGGGGAGGCTTGAGGCCCCGTGTAGTGAGCCCTGACCCTTGAGACCGGGGACGTGCCACAGCTGCAGCGTGAATTCCTCTCCCTCCCTCCCCTGCCCCCTCCTTCCCTGCCCTTGAGGTGTCCTGGGGGCGGTGATGCCCTCTGACCTTCCCTGATAGGTCCCACGTGAAGGAACCACCAGCTGTGTTTTCTTTGGAGGCGCTGACGCTGAATAGCACACCCCTTGTGTGGATCTGCTTCTCCCGCCCTGTCACTGCCCTTCCCCTCCCTCTTGCTGCCCTGGGAGGGCACCTACCTGTCCATCAAGTGTCCCAGGTAAGATCTGACTCAGCTGGTTGTTTTTGAGGCAGCACAGGCCAGATGGGCGTTGACTGTAAAGTTGCTCCAGTTTGTAAGTGTAACCAGGAAGCGATGCTCACATCACACCCAACTTCTCTGTCTAACTCAGTTTGCTCATGAACATCTGAAGCGACCTAAAGGGTGAACACTCTGTGTTTCCTTAACGGGTGTCTCTGCTTCTCCATCTGTGTTTGGTTTGGCTGTTTCTTCTTCCCCGACTAGTCAATTATTCCCATGTTCTTCATTCTGGATCTCCTAAAGAGCCAGGCTAATGGGTTTAGCCAATGGCTATCACTCTTCTTGGATAAATATTTTGTATGGAGTCAAGTCACTTCCCTGGTTGCTGGCCAGGGGACAGCAGGATGATCCTTGGGTTTGCAGCTCTCTCGGGCAAGATGACAGCTGGTCCTGCTCCTTAAACTAGACTCACAGGTTTAGAGAAAAACTAGTGGTTACTCGGGCAGAGGAGCAATAGAGGGGTAATAGAGTAAGAGGTGCAAACTGTTAATGGAGGTGCAAACTATTATGTATGGAATGAGCTACAAGGATAGGGCTTCCTAGGTGGCTCAGTGATAAAGACTCCACCTATCAATGCAGGAGATGCGGGTTTGATTCCTGGGTTGGGAAGATTCCTTGGAGGAGGAAATGACAACCCACTTCGGTATGCTTACCTGGGAAATTCCATGGACACAGGAGTCTGGTGGGCTACAGTCCATGGGGTCACAAGTAGTCAGATACAACTGAGCAACTGAGCATGCATCATGCAAGGTACAAGGATATATTGGACAACATAGGGAATAGAGCCCATATTTCATAATGACTATAGAGTATAACCTTTAAAAATTGTGAATCACTGTATTGTACACCTGTAACTTATATACTCGTGTACAGCAACTATGTGTGTGTTAGTAGCTCAGTTGTGTCCAGCTCTTTGCAACTTCATAGACTGTAGCCTACCAGGCTCCTCTGTCCATGGAATTCTCCAGGAAAGAATACTGGAGTGGGTTGCCATTCCCTTCTCCAAGGGAATCTTCCTGACCCAGGGATTGAACCTGGATCGCCTGTATTGCGGGCAGACTCTCTACCATTTGAGCCACCAGGGAAGCCCTCAACTATGTCAATTAAAAATGCATTAAAAATAACTAGAGTCCATTGGAAGAACAGAGTCAGAGGGAAGGAGAGGTTGGCCTGGCTTGTTCAGTAGAAATTCCACTGGGGACAAAGGCACGACCTCAGTTGTCGTGGATGGGCTATCTGGGTGCCTTTCATAAGATGGTGGTGTGTGTCCTTAGCTACCTGGCCTCTCACTTAACTCCTGAATGCTATTATCCTGTGTGTGTGGTCCACGCCTCCACACCCAGGGGCCATTTAGGCTCTTGGGCTGTGGTGGGTGATGCACCGGGTGATAGCTAAGGTGTGCTGTTGTGCAGAGGAGAATGAGGATGCAGGTGAGGATGTCATCTGTGCTCTTCTTCAAGAATCCCATTGAACATCTCCAGTGAACTTACACTCTCCAGACTCTGAACCAGGATGTCTTAAGGAAGGTGATGATATGGAGGCAGTTTGGGGGGCGGCTACCTGGCTCATGGAGGAGAAGATGTCCCAGAGCTAAGAAGCAAAGTGGAAAAGCAAAGTGGAACAGATCAGATAGTGGCAGGTTGAGCAACAAAGGAGGTGAAGAAAAGAGGAAGCAAATGCCGAGGAAACTGGTTAAGCAAGAGCCCCGTGGCTGTGTCACAGGGGTTCTAATTGGCAACATCAGGAAGGGGAGAGCTGATAGGGGGCTTGGAGGACGTGAAAGAAGAACAGAAGCTGCTCCCACTTAGTGCTTCTCTTCATCAGACCTTGCCCGAAGCACTTCATTTGGATTCTTTCTTTTTCAATTGAAGAATAGTTAATTTACAATGCTGTGTTAGTTTCAGGTGTATAGCACAGTGATTCAGTTATGCATGTGTGTGCATGCATGCTAAGCTGCTCAGTCGTGTCCGACTCTGTGTGGCCTTATGGACCATAATCCGCCAGGCTCCCCTGAACATGGGATTCTCCAGGCAAGAATACTGGACTGGGTTGCCATGCCTTGCCCCAGGGGATCTTCTGACCCAGGGATCGAGCCTGTCTCTCTTATGTCTCCTGCGTTGGTAGGTGGGTTCTTTACCCCTAGTACCACCTGGGAAGCCCTCAGTTATGCAGACGTGTATATATATATATATGTGTGTGTGTGTGTGTGTGTAAAATAACCTTTTTCAGGTTATTTTACACTATAGTTTATTGCCGGATATAGTTCCTTGTACTATACACTAGGATCTTATTGGTGATCTATTGTGCATATAATAGTGTGTATCTGTTAATCCCAAACTGCTCATTTATCCTTCCTTCACCCCCTTTCCCATTTGGTAACCATACATTTGTTCTCTGTGTCTGTGAGTCTCTTTCTGTTTTTGAATAAGTTCATTTGTGTATTTTATTTTATTTTTTTAAATATCTATTTGGCTACACTGGATCAGGTTCTTTAGTTGCAGTTGTGAACCCTTAGCTGGGGCCTGTGAGATCTAATTCCCTGGCCAGAGATTGAACCTGGACCCCCAGCCTTGGGAGCCCAGAGCCTTAGCCACTAGACCACCAGGGAGGTCCCTATGTGTGCCATATTTTAGACTCCACATATAGGTGATATCAGAGCAACCGAATGAGGTTTTACAGGTGAGGACACTGACCTATAAAAAGGTGAAGTCATTTGCCTAAGGCCCCACAGCTGGAGGAAGGCAGGGTTAGGGTTCAAATGTTCTCAGGCACACCCCCACTCTCCCTTCCCAAACCGCCAGAGATGGGAAAATTCGACTGCTGTTGAAAAGAACCCAGGTCAGGCTTGAATATCTTTCTGGCACTTTTATCGTTTCCTCTCTACTGAAGCCTGTTATCTTTCTGTCTAGGAACATGGGTCACAGTCATGACCACAACCCACTTCCCAGATCTATGTGGACCTGCTGGGCCATGCAGCCCATTTCACAGGTAGGACCAAGGTTAAGTGTTGTTTTTTTTCTTTTTTTTTTTAAATTAATGACACATTTGGAATCCCATTCATTCATCCGTCCAATCATCTAGCGTGTGCTTATTGAGCTCCTTCTGTATACTGGCTTCTATGACAGCCTTGTGCTGGGCCCTGAGGTTACAAGGGTGGACAGGACAGACAAGACTCCTACCCTTAGGAGGCCTTAGAGATGTGCCCTGGGGGCCTCAGGCCACTCACGGCTAGTAGGGCTTGATGTGTGGTGAGTCCCTATTGAGATGTACCCGCGCATAAAATATACACCAGTTTCAGACTTGGTACTAAAATAAAAGGTAAATAGCTCACCAATCGTTTTTATCTTGATTACATGTTGGACCAGTCATAGAGTGGACATAATGAGCTACACAGAATATATTATGGAAATGCACCTTATTTGCTCTTTTTACTTTTTAAAATGTGGCTACTAGAGAATTTAGGATTATAAATGTGGCTTGCATTATATTGTGCCGGCCCAAAAGTTCATTTCATTGGGGTTTTTCTGTAAGATGTAATGGAATGAACTTATTGGGCAACCCAGTGTTTCTATTGAACAGCACTGCTCTGGAGAGAAAGCAAGTCCTGGGCAAATAACCAGAACCCTGCTCAGGGGAAGCAAGACATATTTCTGGGGCAGGAGGCACCAGCACAGAATCGTCAACTCTAGAAAGTCAAGGAAGGGTGTGTGGGAAAGACTCTGTGTCTCCAATAAATGGTGGGTTTCGTTATTTTCAGTGTCATTTCTAAGAGTGGCAGTCTTGATTGTGCATCTCATGGAAGGTAGAAAGCGTTCATTTGTTTACCTGCCGAGCTTGGTCATGGGTAATGATTAGGTTAGCTCAGCCTTTGTGTTCATTGAGGCCTGACTGTGTTTTGAGGGTGAGCCAAGGATGGTGTTAAGTGTGTGTGCAGAAAGAGGCAGCACTATTTTATTTATCTATAGACATTTTTATAGAGCATGCAACCATTATCAAAAATTTACCTAATTTTATCAGTTAACAAATTTTGTTGTTATTGTTATTCAATTGCTAAGTCGTGTTCGACTCTTCGCGACCCCATGGACCGCAGCACACCAGGCCTCCCTGTTCCTTGCTATCCCCAGGAGGTTGCCCAAGTTCATGTCCACTGAACTGGTGATGCTTTCCAACCATCTCATCCTGGGCCACTCTCTCCTCCTCTTGCCTTCAGTCCTTCCCAGCATTAGAGTGTTTTCCAGTTGAGTCCAAAGTAACAAATTTTACCAAGCATTAAATACCAAAGGGCTTTTACAGTTAATTTCCTTTAAAATTTGTATGTGTTTTTACTTTATTTTTTAAACTTTTTATTTTGTTTTGGGGTATAGCCGATTAGCAATGTTGTGATAGCTTCAGTTGAGCCGCAAAGGTACTCAGCCATACATACACATGTATCCACTCTCCTCCAAACTCCCTTCCCACGCAGGTAGCACTGTTTTAAGAGAGTGAACATTCAAGGAGCAATTACTTTGTACCTGAGCTATTCATCTACCTGCTTCTCCTGTACCAGATCACCTCCTCCCAGGATTGACTGTCTGCAGAGGTGTCCTGATCACCTCCTTCCAGGCAGGGGGGTAGGAGCCAGGAAGGGTGAGTTCCAGCTTTAGGCACATCACCAGGACGGGGTGGCATCCAGGAATCAAACCCAGAGCATCTGTCTGGAGTGTCACGTCTTCCCCCGGTTTGAATTCCGGCCCTGCCACCTTCTGACTGAGACTTGAGTCACTCACTCAACTCCAGTGAACCTGTTTCATCCTTTATAAAACAAAGGGGAAACCTTGCATGCGATGAGATTTATTCTTTTTTATTTTTGTTTTTATTGTGGTAAAAGGCATATAATGTACTATTTTAACCATATTCGCCGTGCGGCTCAGTGACACTAAGTACGTTCACATTGTCGTGCAGCTCTCACCATCATCACCTCCTGAATTTTTCACCTTCTTCAGCTGAAACTCTGTCCCCATTGAACATGAACTCTCACTGAAGCATTTATTTCCAGGGAAGCAATGGAGAAAGAGACATAGAGAATAGACCTATGGACGTGGGGAGAGGGGAGGAGAGGGTGAGATGTAGGGAAAGAGTAACACGGAAACTTACATTACCATGTGTAAAATAGATAGTCAATGGGAATTTGCTATATGGCTCAGGAAACTCACACAGGGGCTCTGTGTCAACCTAGAGGGGTGGGATGGGGCGGGAGCTGGGAGGGAGGCTCAGAGGGGAGGGGATATATGTATACCTATGGCCGATTCGTGTTGAGGTTTGACAGAAAACAGCAAAATTCTGTAAAGCAATTATCCTTCAATTAAAAATAAATAAATTTAAAAAATGAACTCTCCATCACAAGCTCTCAGAGATATCATTCATTCACTCATTTGTTCGCTTATTCACTCAGTCGTTTGTTCACTCACTTATTCATTTACTCATTCTCTTACTCATTTATTCAGTCACTTGTTCACTCACTCATTTGTTCACTCATTCATTCACTCATCCATCCATCCAATATTTATTGATCACCTGCTATGTTCCAGGCATGGAGCAGGATGTTCAGGATTTGATTGGGAAGCAACAGTAGACAGGCCCCCAGTATCCCCCTGGGTCTGGGGGCTCAGAGGGACAGGCAGACATAAATCAAGTAATCTGGTTTCTAAAATTGAATAGTTCTCTTCAGTCTCCACACCTTGTAACTCATAAGGAAGAGAGTCACCGGTTCCTGGTGGCCTGAGTTAACCGGAATTCGCCTGGCTCACTGGGGCGCTTTCCTTGACCCCATTTGGTCAACAGCACCGCCCCAGGCAGAAGTCAGGTCCTGACGGTGGCTCCTTCCTCCACTCCTGGGCCGCCGTCACTCATCCAGGTCTGAGCTGTTTGTCTCGGGGGAGTGGATTCCACCTCCAGGGACGAGCTCTGCTCCCTCCATGAGACTGGGAGCTGTTACTGGTCTGCACAAACACCGCATCTCTCTGGGGCAGCCTCGGCACCCCCTGCTCGTTGTGGCTATCAGCTTGCTGTCACCTTGCTCAGCCTGGAGCCGGCCTGGAGCCACGCCCGCACGGGCACAGCCCTGCACAGGTGTGAGATTGTGAGCCGAGGGCCTTCCCTCACCCCTTCTCTTTCAGCTTCACCAGTTCTTGCATTTCCAGCCTCTTGGGTGGATTGTAACTCAGTTTGGAGGCTCATTTATTTACATAACAGGTACCAGGTGCCTTCTATGTGCCAGGCACTAGCCAGATCCTGGGGCACTACTAATCCAACTATGGGGCTTTCTGTTTCATTGGATGGAAGGGAGAAGTGGAAAGGATCCCTCCCCACACACATGTACATACACACATACACATATATACACATACACATAGACACACATATACCTACACACATGCCTACATATACACATACACACCTACACACATGCATACATACACCATGCCTACATATACACATACACACAACACATACATACACACATGCACACACATATATACACATACATACACACAGTCAAAGAAAAGAAAAAAAACGGAAAATATTAGTGATTTAGGGAAAAAGAAGCTTTGATACAGAGTGAAAAGCTTTGAGGCTTTACAAACTAGGAAAGACTGAAAGAAAACTCAAGGGTCAGAACATAGTCTAAAGGACTAATTATTGGAGGAAAACTGCCTGAGCCTTTCCACTCTGTGAAATTAAAAAAAAAAAAAAAGGACTTTTAGATGAGACAAAAAGAAAAAAAAAAAGAACCACATCTGAATTGTGTGGTGAGGAAATTGTTAAGCTTACATTTTTATCAAAGTTATACATGCACCAAGGTTAAAAAGTCAAATAGTTACACAAGATTCTTGATAAAACACCCAGCATTTCTCTATCCCACCCTTCTCTTCTTTGAAGAGGCAGTCACTTTCATTGATTTTACTGCTTATTTCTACTTCTTTGTTTTGACTGCGTTAAAGCTGAGCCTTTAGCTGTCCTGCCCACCACCTTCTCATCCTGTATCCTCTCAGGCGCTGGACAGATTAATTTTTAGTCTTCCCTAGGTTTGATACAGGTGGCTTCAAATAACACAGGTCTGAACTGCACTCAGTTATGCTCAGATCTCTTTCACTGAAGGCGCACGACAGTGCTACACGGCCTGTGATTGGTTGAATCCGAGGGCGTGGAACGCGGATGCGGAGGGCTGGCTGTAAACTCATCCTTGGATCATCGGCTGCGTGGACTGTCGGTGCCCAACATCCAAGTTGTTCAGGGGCAACTGTGCATACAGGGCCAGGTAGTGTACCGTATCAGTTATTGATTTCTGCTTAACCTAGCACCGCTAACTTAGCAGCGGAGAAGATAAACATCTCACCGTTTCAAAGGTCAGGAGGCCAGGTGCGGCTTAGCTGGGTCCTTTGACTCAATGTCTCTCATGAAGGCCGTTGTGATCATCTTGAGGATCAACTCAGGGTGAGCCCAGCTCACTCACAGGGCTGTTGGCTGGAGACACCAACTCCCTGCCCTGCCAGGCCTTTCTACAGGGCAGCTCACGGCCCATAGTTGCCTGCCCTCAGTGAGGAGTCGGTTTGCTGCATGCACTATAATTCCTTTTTCTCCTAAATTGATTTTAGGCATGTAGAAAAGTTGTGATAATAGTACAGAGCTTCATATACGCATCCCCTAGTATTCAGCCTTAGCTATTTCTTCTTTTTGATGCAAATTTTTGTTTTCTTCGAAGGGAAATCAAGCTTGTTATTTCCTTGGTTTTCCAGGCACCTGTCACTAATGAAACTCCAAGTTCTTTTGTTGACATCTCCGCTTAGGACATTGAGAGATTTCAGGTGTTCCATCCATTCCGTCCTCATTAGGAGGTCTCTTCTGGGGCCTCTGATGAGCTGCTCCACCCCCTTGCCCAGCTGCACCCTGTGCCCGGGGGCAGGCTGGCATCTTGAGATCTTGCTCCACCATCACCCGGGGATGCTCTTACTTGCTCAGATGTAGGATCATCTGTTCCTTATTTTCCCTCATTTCCGCTTTCTCAGATTTTCCTTTCAGTTTGGTGGAGTGTCTTCAGATACCTTCTTGAGAATGGTGCATTGGGAGGTATGGGTTTTTTTCTTTTTTTCTTTTTGTAACCATGAGGGTCCCAAAATGTCTGTATTTTATCCCAATATTTTGAATGATGTTTTATCTGGATGGACTAGTCTGGTTGGGAATTCTTTCCCGTCAGAAGTTTGAAGATACTGCTCTGTGCCTTTCTAGCGTCCCTGATGTTCTTGAGAGCTCTGATGCCATCATGATTTCCAAACCTTTGAAAACAACATGTTTTGAAGCCTGTAGGGAGGCGGTCCCCAACTTTTTTGGCACCAGGGACTGGTTTCATGGAAGACAAATTTTCCAAGGGTTGGGGGAGGGTGGGGATGGCTTTTGTTTCTCTCATCTCCTGCTGTGTGGCCCGGTTCCTAACAGACCATGGACAGGTCCGTGGCCCAGGGGTTGGGGACCCCTGCTTTAGTGACTTCTCTTGTTCCTGGTGTTTTGCAGTGATGGGATAATATATCTTGGTCTGAGTCTATGTTCCCTCATCTTTCTGGATATTCAGTGATACCTTTTAATCTTCAAATTGCCTTCTTCAGTTCTGATAATTGTCTTAGAGTTACTTCACTGATGATTCCCTCATCTACTTTGGTTGCTTTCTGAATTCCTGCTACTGAGGTGTGGGACGCCTGAACTGATCCTCTAATTATTTTGTTTTGCTTCTTATTATCCATCTCTTTATTTACTCTACTTTGTAGCATGTTTCCTTAATTTTATATTCTAATTCTTCTCTTTTTTTTTTTTTTTTTCATTTCTGTACTCATGTTTTTAATTTTCAAGGATTTTTTGGGGGTCATTATTTAAATGTGTTTTCCACAGTTCATTTTCCTGTTTCTTCTTTTCACTCTCTAAAGACCCTAGGGATAGCTTCTCTTCTGGAAGTTTATCTTCCCTTCATATATAGACTCTTTTTCTTTTTCCCCCCTCAAAATTGCTTTCTTTTTCCTGTTTATTTGATTTGGCCTTTGTCTCATGAGAGGTTTTTTCCAGCTGCCCGGTAATCTGTGACTGTTTCCTAGTATCTTAGAGTTGGCATCTGTGCCATAGGGAGAGATGAGTGCATGTAGACGGAGTGTATTAAGTGAACTTTGGAGGAGGTGGTCTGGCTGAGCTGTTGAGTTCGGGGGGCTCCCTCAGCCATCCTGCTATCCTGCCTCCTCAGCTGGAGCAGAGCCCACAGAAAACTCAGCAGATCTCTTGCCTGGGCAGGTGGAGGTTAAGGCTTGGCTATGAGTTCTGAGAGCCAAATGTGGAAAGTGGACTGGGGTGGGCAGGGGGTTCCCAGCATGCATTTATATCCACCGAATCCCCATTCACTCACACCTCGGGGTCCCCTGCATACTAAGGCGCAGGGAGAAGTGATGCCTTAGAATACATTCTAAGTGATGCCTTAGAATACATTAGAGTACATTCTAAGTGATGCCTTAGAATACAGGCATACTTAGAAGTGATACCTTAGAATACATGCCTTAGAACACATAATGACAGAATAGTTATTACGTAGGATTGTTAAGTCAGATTAGCTCATCTGTGAAGGCTCTTTCCCCTCTGGTCCTTAGCTTTGGTGGTAGGTAGGGGTTAGCACAGACCTGAGTGAACTTTACTTTGACAATAGTCCTTTCCCCATCTGCCTCCTTGTCTTATTTATCTGTTTATTTTTGGTTGTGCTGGGTGTTTCCTCCTGGGTGGGTTTTTCTCTAGTCACAGAGAGTGGGGGCTACTCTCCAATTGCGGTACACGGGCTTCTCACTCCAGTGGCTTCTCTTGCTGCAGGGCATGGGCCCTTGGGCTTCAGTAGCGGTGGCACGTGGGCGCCGTAGTCCTGGCTCACAAGCTCTAGAGCCAAGCTCAGTCGTCGTGGTACACAGGCTTAGTTGCTCCTTGGCATGTGGAATCTTCCTGGAGCAGGAATCGAACCCATGTCTCCTGCATTGGCAGGCGAACTCTTGAGCACTGAGCCACCAGGGAAGCCTGCCTCTTTGTCTTAGGTTTGGAGGCCTGATACAGATTAGACGCACGGTGTCTCCACACCGTGATTACTGATTCCTTGGGCAAACAGAATGCCCTGGATGCCTTGGGGCCTTGACCTAGACTAGTCATTTTTTCTAACTTGCTGCTTGTCTCCTGGAGTAGAGGGGGGAGGAAAGATGACACACGGATCTAAAAACGCAGGAGGAACCTACCTCAGATCTGCTCGCTGGTTGTCAGCTCCAACGAGCCGCGTGGTTCCTCTTTTTGACTTGGACACGGCTTGGCGACAGTGGTGGTTTGTACCTGGGGAACTGCTTCCTCACACCAGAGTTATAAATACATGTGCCAGATTATGCAACAGGCATACACACTGGAGGGTCTGTTGAATTAGTGACTTAAATGACTTTCACTCAATAGCTGATTCAGATAAGAGGTAATTACAGCTGAGAACCTAACAGAAGGAGAATCTATGTTGCTTCCAAGGACATAGGTAATTTTATGATCTATTTTCTCAAAAACAAATCAGGATTGGATGGGTCAAATACTTGAATCTTGTTCTCCAGAAATACCTCTTTCATTTCATTTTCAAAAAACCTTTACTTTTGTATTGGGACACAGTCAATTGATAATGTGACAGTTTCAGGTGACCCGCAAAGGGACTTGGCCATACATATACATGCATCAATGTTGAACAGTTTCCTGTGCTAAACAGTAGGTCCTTGTTGGCTATCCATTTTAAATACAGCAGTGTGTACATGTTGATCCCAAACTCCCTAACCATCACTTCCCCCCATCCTGCCCTCCTAGTAATGAATAAATTCATTCTCTAAGCCTGTGAGTTTCTTTCTGTTTTATATGTAAGTTCATTCGTATCATTTCTTTTTAGATTACACATATAAGGGATGTCATATGATATTTCTCCTTCTCGTATGACTTACTTCGCTCAGTATGATAATCTCTAGGTCCATCCATCTGTGTTGCTGCGAATGGCATTATTTCATTCTTCAATGGCCGAGTAATATTCCACTGTGCATATGTACCATGTCTTCTTTATCCGTTCCTCTGTCGATGGGCATCGGTTGCTTCCATGTCTTTACTGCTTTCATTTCTTCTTGTGAATATCTCCTAAGATCTTCCCTGTGCCACGTCAGTTCTGTCAGCAGCCTTGAGGTGCTGGCTGTCAGTGCATTATGCTGAATATAGTTTTCAGAAGTTGTCCTTTTGATTCCCCAATTCCCACTTTTTTTTTTAGCTATCATGACAGGTTTAAATAAACCACCATGATGTTTCCTTAATTCTCTCTATCAGTAAGATACATGCAGAGTTAATGGAATCCGCATGTAGTAAGACCTTCCAGATCAAGGGACAAAACTTTTAGCAGATATTAGAACTGCCTCATATCAAATAGCTATTGATAGTGATATTATTTCTGCTCTTGAATCTAAATGCTAATATCACACTTGGATGAATAGTTCCTTTAAAAAGTTACCCCTAAAAAAAATAAAATAAAAAAATAAAAAGTCACCCCTAGAGCTCCCAAATCAGTTCCACTTCTTAGCTAAAAACAAGTTTTCTATCCCTAAAAGTTATTTTATTTTATTGTTTATTTGGCTGTGCTGGGTCATAGTTGCAGCATGCGGGATCTAGTTCTCTGACCAGGGGTCAAACCCCAGGCCTCCTGCATTGGGAGGGAGAAGTCTTAGCCATGGGACCACCAGGGAAGTCTCCCTAAAAGTTACTTTTTAAACAACCTTTATTGAACTATAATTCATATAGTCACACCATGTACTCTTCTACATTGCAAAATTCAAACTTGGGGGTATATTTACAGAGTTGTGCAACCATCACCGTAATATAATTTTAGGGCATTTTCATAACCCTGAAAAGAGTCTCTAAATCCACTTGCTGTCACCACCTGCCCCTGCCCTCCCCCACATTTCCCTAATCCCTAGTCTTAGGCCAGTATGTTTTTGGTGTTTAAGAAATAATTACCTAACTCAGGGTCATGATGATTTACTCCCATATTTCTTTCTAAATTTTCTAGTTTAATTTCTTTCATTTAGATCCTTGATCCATTTTGAATTAATTTTTTTGTATGATGTGAGGTAGGGAGTTCTGATTAATTCTTTTCCATGTTGGGATATCCAGTGGTTCCCAACTCCAATTATTGAAAAACTCTGTTCTTTCTTCACTGAATTACCTTCACTCCTTTGTTGAAAATAAGTGGCCATTAATGAAAGGCTTATGTCTGAATTCTCCATTCTGCTTTATTGATCTCTATATCTATCTGGATGCTAGTACCACACAGATTTATGATTGTAGCTATGTAGTAAGTTTTGAGATAAGGGAATATGACTCCTCTAGCTTAGTAATTCTTCAAAAAATGAGGCCTCTTTTTAAAGAAGGGTTGTATGCCTTATAGTTTGTGAATTCATAGGTACTTTTAGATTTTGAAGGGTTTGGAGATATCAGTTGATGTTCTTTAGTAGAGGTCCACAGCTTTACATGCCCAGCTGTCCAACAGTAAGGATGTGCTCTCTCCTGCATCTGCAACAGCACATGAGTCAACTTTTAGCTGGTCTTGGAGATCTTCTTGAAGAACCTTATTTCAGAGGTTGCTTTGTTCCACAGACATTTACCTGGCATCTCCCACACATCATGGCATGTGCTAGAAGCTGGGGAGAGAAAAATAAATGGAATGGGGTTTAGTACCTGCATTCATTTTGCTCACAGTCTGGCAAAGAAGTGGCCAGACTATCATTGCTGCCTTTCTGGAGACTGTCAACTTAAACTCCTTCACTGTGTAGGTGTGAAGAAAAAGCCTAGAGGAAGAAATTTGCATGAAAGCTATGGTCCACAAAAGTAAATAACTGTGAACACAGTGTCTTGCACATAGGCCCTCAAAACATTTGCTCTGATTTGCTTACTAGATGGTGTGAAGCCTGGTGGGGGGGACAGCTCACCATGGAAGGCTGAGAAAGTGCTCAAGCTCCTCCTGGGGGTGACTCTCACTTTTAAAGATTCCTTTGTGCTCACTGCCTGGCCTCGGTAGGGCTATTGACAGGACTCTTGGCAGCTAGCTTTTCCCTGGAGCCTGTCCTTACCCTTTCTTTCTTTCTTGGCCCAGGGCGTCTGGAGACAGGTTGAATAAGCCCCCTGGAGTTCTGCCAGAGTCACAAGATGAGGAAGGGCAAGGACTCAACAGGAGACAGAGAGCAGGGTGGGGAGGTGCAGGGCATGCAGAGGAAGTTGAGCATCATGTGGTTTCCATGGCTCAGCGCTACTCAGAGGCCAGAATTAGTTTAAGCAGTTGAGAGGTCCAAAAGCCTAGCCCTTCTCCTCAGGGTTATGTGTTTCCTCCTATCTGGTGGGTTTATCTGGCCATTTCCTCAAACCTATAAACAGAGAGCTCTTGAGGCAGAGCCTTCATTCCTACAGGGCAAGCAGGCAATTACAGGGGCCCCATGTGCAGTGTGAGGGCTTCCCTCATAGCTCAGTTGGTAAAGAATCCACCTGCAATGCAGGAGACCCTGGTTCCATTCCTGGGTTGGGAAGATCCCCTGGAGAAGGGAAAGGCTACCCACTCCAGTATTCTAGCCTGGAGAATTCCATGGTCAGTCCATGGGGTCACAAAGAGTCGGACAGGACTGAGTGACTTTCACTTTCACATTCTGGTCACTGGGAAATGGCAACCTACTCCAGTATCCTTGCCTGGAGAATCTCATGGACGGAAGAGCCTGGTGGGCTACAGTCCACGGGGTCGTGGAGAGTTGGACACGGCTGAGAGACTTCACTTTCACTTCCATGTGCAGTGTGAACTCAGCTGTGACCCAAAGCAAGTCATCAGAGGTGGCCAATGTCTGGTGTGGGTGGAGGCTGCAGAGTTGATGTCCAGAAAGGGTGGCTGGATTTTGTGTGCTCCTCTCTGCTACTTACGGAAGAAATGAATTTGAATGTAGTACAAGGTTAGGGGCACATCAGGACTGAAGCAAAAACAGAGACAAAGTTAAAATCAACAACTGGAGACAGATCACCTTAGGTAGAATTGCAGCCACATGCATGGTATTTCTGTGCCCAAATGTCCTCATTCAACACTCCCCAAATCTCTTTCTTTTATCTACAGCACTGTCACCTCTTGGTATGCATGTCATATATTTATTGATTACACTTATTGCTTACTCTCACCCACAAAGGACAGGGGGCTTCCCCAGGGGCTCGGTGGGAAAGAATCCAGCTGCAATGCAGGAGCCACAAGGAGACATGGGTTCGATCCCTGGCTCTGGAAGATCCCCTGGAGAAGGAAATGGCAACCCACTCCAGTATTCTTGCCTGCAAGATTCCATGGGCAGAGGAGACTTGAGGGCTACAGTCCTTAGGGTTGCAAAGAGTCAGACACGACTGGAGTGATTGAGCACACATAAAGGACACATCACTGTTTTTGTGGCTGTTGTCTTTTGATGTATTCTCAGACTCTAGAAGACTTGGGACATGTAGAAGCTACTCATTAAATATTTGTTGAATATGGCTGATTATTGTACCAACCTCAACTGGATTACTATGAAGTTAAGTGAGTTCATACTGTATTATGTTCAGAGCAGTGCCCACCTCGTAGTAAGTGTCACATAAGTAGAGTGACCATGTGTCCCATGTCCACTTAGCCCAGGACAGACCTGCCTTGGTTCTGTTTCCTGGAGTAGTTACTAATAGTGCTCCCTTTCATAAGAAGAAGAGGAAGAAAAGACTTAGATGTTAAATTGTATAGTTTACCTGCCTATAAGTGTATTTGCTTTTTCAAATAAGAAATTAAAATTATGTACTGTTTACCAAGTACCATGTTAGATGCTAAGAGGAGCAGCCCTAGTTCCTTCCCTACTATTATAGAACTTAGGGTTTGTGGACTCTCACCGGGGCCCTTTAAGAACAGGATTAAGTAGACAACTCATGGCTTGAACACATGGGTCATAGTAATAATTGGATCTATATCCAGGTAGTTCTTTGTTGTTTTATGAATGAAGTTTTCCTTTTATCAGTTTTTACAGCAAAAAAAAAAAAAAAAAAAAAAAAAAAAAAAAACCAAGGCAGAAACAAGGCCTCTTACCCTTTTGATGATGAGAAATTGGATTTCTAAGAAGACAAATAACTCAGTGAGGGTTGCATAACTAGAGAGAGCTGGCCCCAGACTCTGGTTCCTATATGTTCTGCCATTGCACAGCAGCCGCTGAGAGGGTCGACCAGATGACCTGACAGCCCTTTCATGGCATGAATGCAGTAATTCTGTATTGCCCTGTGGTATGCAGCTTTTTTCTTACTGATTCTTTAAAAATGTATAGATTATATACTTCAACCCCTGGGTCAGAAAGATCCCCTGAACAAGGAAATGACTACCCATTGCAGTATTCTTGTCTGGAAAATTCCATAGACAGGAGCCTGGTGGGCTACAGTCTATGGGGTTGCAAAGAGTCGGACATGACTGAGCAACTAACACACACTCATGTGCTGACTAAAGGTGGGATTCATGTTTCAAATTAAGGGGAAGGCAGAACTGACCCTTCTGACTTCTAATCTTGCCTGGTCTGTGAAATAAATCCATTCCCGGATTAAGTCTGACAGCGCTGTGTGTGATGGCAGTAACTGCAGCTTTTCTTGTGTTTCTCTGCCTCCCTCTAGAGAGTCAAGTCCAGAATTACGATCTACATTATTCTTTATATCAGTGTCATTATATTCTAAACGTATTATATTCTATATACCAGTGTCAGTGGTAAGGGCTTCCCTGGTGGCTCAGTGGTAAAGAACCCACCTGCCAGTGCAGGAAATGTGGGTTTGACCCCTGGGTTGGGAAGATCCCCTGGAGGAGGAAATGGTAACCCACTCTAGTATTCTTGCCTGGAGAATCCTATGGACAGAGGAGTCTGGTGGGCTAGAGTTCATGGAGTTGCAAAGAGTCAGACATGACTTAGTGACTAAATTAGTAATATGTACTATATATTGTACATATATAAATAAAACAGTAAAGTAAATATATGTACACACACACATTCACACACACACACTTTTTGCAGTAGGAAGTTATTGCAAGAACACAAACTACAAAAAAAAAAAAAAAAAAAGCCAAGTCTTGTCTCCTTCCTTCCTTTTCTCATTCATGCCTAATAAAGTGAAACACTATAGTAACCTCCAAGGACACAAAGATAATAGCCTGGCTCAGGTTTCTACCTCTGTGTTGTTTTTTCCCACTTAGGACACTCTGGCAACCCCTCTGTACCAAAGGGAAGAAAAAAAAGCAAAAATCAAACCCCAAACCAAAACAACAGCAGCAACAACAAAAAGAGGATTTAGAATTTCAAAGGAAGAATGAAAGTAAAATTTCAAAGGAACTGGAATTCCCTGGTGGTCCAGTGGTTAGGACTCTGCGCGTTCACTGCAGGGGGCGAGGATTGAACCCTCACGCCCTGCAGTGGCAGGGGAATTAAGATGTCACAAGCCTTGTGGTGTGGCAAAAAAGAAAAAAAATCAAAGGCAGAGTGGAAGTAATCACTCTCCGTTTCTGATCTTTCTCATATAGAGTTAAGAGTGATTTTGCACTTGAGACTCCGTAAAGGGGCTGAGCAACTTTTTGCTGGGTTTCTGCACATTCTCTGTATCTATCTGTATATAGATAGCATGACTGATTCAATGGACATGAGTTTGAGCAAACTCCGGGAGATGGTGAAGCACAGGGAAGCCTGGCGTGCTGCAGTTCATGGGGTCACAAAGAATTGGACACGACTGAGCAAGTGGACAACAACAGCATTCTACCCTGACCACATTCGCCCTTCCCTTCCTCCTCCCTCCAGCTCCTTCCCCTCCTCTCTCTAATCTCTCACTACTCCTTTTGCATTTCTTGTTTCATCTGCCCAGCCAGGGACGCCACCAAGCCGGCTCACCCCTTGAGGGTTGCGCTCTCGCCTACAGAGATCACTCACCTCTGGGCTAGAACATTTTGTTTCCAGCAATTTGCAGATGGTAAACACTCAGAGGCAGGGTAGGGCGGCAGTCAGACGTCTCAATGATACTGTCATCAAATAAACACTGAGGAATTTGCTACCAGCCGAACATGCTCAGACTCAGTCTTGGTGATGCCTGCCACTCAGAAATCAGGAAAGGAGGGCAGGGGTTCTAGCATGTTCACTTTACACCAGGATGGAAGTAGCTCGAACTACGATCTTCTACCCAGAGTCTAGCTTAGCATCCAGGTTTCCATCACTGCTGTATTGTTGCTCAGAGCCACTCAGTGTCACTGGACCAAGACTTCCTGGGTCTCTCCCAGCTTACGGCTGACACTGGTGGATTTCAGACGAGGTGTTTGATAGCTAGAGAAACAGTGCTGCTCCCCATGCTAGGGACTTGAGGGAACTTGGGGAAACTACCATATGAATGTTTCATATAGAATGCAGGATGATTTTTATCTGTGTACCTCTTAGGATTGTACCTAAGGGCACTGGACTGCCATTAGTGTTTCTCTCTATAGCCACGGCTGAATTATGTGAATTTATTTTTGTGTCCCCTATGCCTGGGGCATGGTTCGTGCTCAATAATTGCTTATATCAAGAATGAATGGACGTACTATAAAACTCCAGGAGGAAAACAGGCAGAACTTTGACATAAATTGCAGCAATATTTTTGGGATCTGTCTCATCTCCTAGAGTAATGGAAAATAAAGGAAAAATAAACAAATGGGCCCTAATTAAACTTAAAAGCTTTTGCACAGCAAAGGAAACCATAAACAAACTGAAAACACAGCCTATGAACTGGGAGAAAATATTTTCAAACGATAAAACCAATAGAGGCTTAATTTCCAAAATCTCCAAACAACTCATACAGTTCAGTATCAAACAGCCTAATCAAAAAATGGACAGAAGATCTAAATAGACATCTCTTTGAAGAAGATATACAGATAGCTGGTAGGCACATGAAAAGATACTCAACATCATTAATTATTAGAGAAATGCAAACGAACACTACAATGAGGTTATCACCTCATACTCATCAGAATGGCCATCATTAAAAAGTCTACAAATAACAAAAGCTGGAAAGGGTGTTGGAAAAAAAGGCACATATATTAATTTTTTTCTGAGTACAGTTTCTAGGCCAACAGATGCATGTGATATGAAGGGTTTTGAGGAAAGTCTTCATGATTTTCTTACCTTTATGGTGAAAAATCGGACATAAAGGTACATATGAAGAAAAGACAGAAGATACTGGGTTACAGACACAAGAAAAAAAAACAAAAGACAAACTTTCTGATAAAAAGTACCCATAGATCTGATAGCCTAGAGAGAGTTTTCAGCCATTACAGTCACAGTGTTAGTAGTAAGAATAAAAAATACAGAATTTTACTCTTTTTTTTTGGCCAAGGTTGCATGCATGTCTGCTCACTCACTTCAGTCATGTCCAACTCTTTGTGACCCCATGGACTGCAGCCCGCCAGGCTCCTCTGTCCACGGGGATTCTCCAAGGTTGCCATGCCCTCCTCCAGGGGATCTTTCTGACCCAGGGATCAAACCCGGGTCTCTTGTGTTTCCTGCATTGGCAGGTGGACTCTTTACTGCTGAGACACTGGGGAAGCCCTTGCCAAGGTTAGTTAAAGGCAGAATCTTTGCTGTTGCTAGGGAGCAAGAGCATGACTTTGTAGGGAAATGGAGGCAGGTAACAGATGGAGGACTTACTCAAATTCCTGCACAAACTTTAAATGATAAGATCCCTTTAGTACCAAACTCTATGCCAGTGGATTCCATTTTCCATATTTATGTGTGGGTACAGAGGAGATCTGCTTGTTCTGGGCAGTCGTTTTCCTTCTGGCAAGTCTGTGCATTGGATAATCCTGTGTTTGGCTTTTTCTTGGGCTTTCACAAGCTGTTCTTCTCGTCTGTGTGCTGCCCCCTACCCCCATCCCCTGTAGCCCGTACCTGGGCTTTGCCTGTACTCTTTGTGGCAGGTTTTCACTTAACACACTGAAGATAACTAAGTGTTAATTACCCAACGCCATCGGCATCTCAGCCCTGGAGCTCTTGAAAACTTTCTGATCGACGAAGTTAACTAAATTCATTGTGGTGATCACATGAGTTTGCAGTGTACACACATGTCAAGCTGTTATGCTTGGGTACAATGTTTATTTTTTGAAAACATTTATTTGGCTGCCCTGGGTCTTAGTTGCGGCATGCAGGATGTCTTAGTTGAAGTATGTGGGATCTAGTTCCCTGATTAGGGATCAAACCGGGGTACCCTGCATTGGGAGTGCAGAGTCTTAGCCACTGTCACCAAGGAAGTCCCTAATGTGGATACAATATTTTGTGTCAGTTATAGCTCAGTAAAAATAACAAACAAAAATGTTTAATAGTGAAACGTTAAACTGGTTGAGTGGGAAGGCAGAATTTTTGGAAGATGGAATCTGCCTGGTGTCTTCTGAACCACTCCTAATAGGTGACTTAGGTTTTCATCCAGCTTTTCCAAAAGGGCATTTGCAAGATTCTGGGTGGGGTGGGGGGCAGAGAACGCTACTCCTGGGGGCACCAGGCTCTAAACTGACATTGCTGAAGTACCAGCTACTTTCCCAGACTGCCCATGCTCCCCACTGAGCCCCTGGGAACAGTGACAGCCCCAGCATCTAAGGTATCCGTTACCAAGGAGACCCTCTGGCAGAAACGATGACTTCAGCTCGGTGGCATTCCAGGTCAGGCACGTTGGCTGCCTAGAGCTGGCATGGCCAGGGGCCATCTTCCGGGCCGCTTGACCATTTGTTGTGGGCCTGTTCATATTTTATCAAAGTGGAGAAAAAGCATTAAAGAGAACTGTGCCCTTTGAAGCTGAGATTGGTTTGTAAAACAAAGTCTGAAGCATGGTATGAACTTCAAATGTACATTTCAGAAGATCCTTGGTTTAGAAAATCACAGCAGATGGGGACTGCAGCCACGAAATTAAAAGACTCTTGCTCCTTGGAAGAAAAGCTATGACAGACCTAGATGGCATAATAAAAAGCAGAGACATTACTTTGCTTATACATATACATATAAAGCTATGGTTTTTCCAGTAGTCCTGTATGGATATGAGACTTGGAACATAAAGAAGACTGAGGGTCAAAGAATTGATGCTTTTGAACTGTGGTGTTGGAGAAGACACCTGAGAGTCCCTTGGATAGCAAGATCAAACCAATCGATCCTAAAGGAAATCCTGAATATTCATTGGAAAGACTGATGCTGAAGCTTCAGTACTTCGGCCACCTGATACGAAGAGCCGACTCATTAGAGAAGACCCTGATGCTGGGAAAGATTGAAGGCTGGGAAAGAGAAGGAGATGACAGAAGATGAGATGGCTGGATGGTATCACCAATTCAATGGACATGAGTTTGAGCAAGTTCCAGAAGATGATGAAGGACAGGGAAGCCTGGCGTGCTGCAGTCCGTGGGGTCGCAAAGAGTCGGACACGGCTGAGCAACTGAAAAACAACGCATTAGAATCGAAAAGACTTTAGAAGATACTTATATCAAACACCATCCTACGATTATTCTTTTAAGCTTCGGAACTGTGTTCTAGTCCAGTCTCCAGGTCACTTTTTAGGGCCTCTCTAAAAGGCAGTTTCCACAGTGGAGCTCAGTGCTCTTTTGAGCCTGAACCTGTGAAATAGCGTTAGAGTACGTCTCCCTCTAGTGTCTAAAATTATAATTGCGGAGTCAATTAACTAAGAATGTCTGGATGTAATAAGAAACCTAAATTGTACAATAACACAGTGATCACCCTTTTAAAGGGGCCTCCCAGGTGTCGTTAGTGGTAAAGAACCTGCCTGCCAATGCAGGAGACATGGGTTCAATCCCTGGGGTGGGAAGATCCCCTGGAGGAGGGCAAGGCAACCCACTTCACTATTCTTGCCTGGAGAATCCCATGGACAGAGGAGCTGGTGGGCTACCGTTCACAGGGTTGCAAAGAGTCAGACATGACAGAAGCGACTTAGCATGCACACCCTTTTAAATGAAATAACGCAGGTGCAACAGTCAGCACCTCAGAAAGTGGTGGGATTGTTTCCACATACAGTTTAGAAACTTGGACAAGTGTTGACAGTGAGATTTGGTTGTCGAGAGTTATATCTGACCACCTAAGTCACAGCCCCTTTAATGCAAATTACTCTCCTCAATAATTTTACCAATTTATGCCCTTAAAATGATTTTTTTAGCCTTTTTATCCTGTACTGAGGTGTAGCTGCTTAACAATATTGTGGTAGCTTCAGGTGGACAGCAGTGGGACTCAGCCACACACACATATGTATCCCTTCTCCCCCAGACTCCCCTCCCATCCGGGCTGCCACATAACGCCGAGCAGAGATCCCTGTGCTGTACAGTAGGTCCTTGTTGGCTATTCATTTTAAATACAGCAGTGTGCATTTACACTTTCTTGAACAATGTCCAAGGGTTCCCGTTTCCTCAAATACTCACCAACACTTGTCAGCTTAAATTCTTCAGGCCAGTCTGATGTGAAATGCTATTTTATATTTTAAAATCAGTTCTCTCCTGCTTAGTAGAGAGGTTAAGCATGTTTTTATACTTTAGCCATTTGATTCTCCTCTCTGTGAATAGCCTGTTCCAATCCTTGTTCTAGTTTCTACTGATTCGAGAGTCTTTCTTATTTGTTTGTATGAGTTGTTTATTTATAATATATAAGAAATCTCCGGTGGCTGGACACTTTCTTCCAGTGTGTGACTTGTCTTTCACTTACCTTTTAATGTAAATGGATTTTTTTAAAAAGATTTTTTAATGTGGGCCATTTTTAAAGTCTTTATTGAATTTGTTACAGTACTGCTTCTGTTTTATGTTCTGGTTTTCTGGCTGTGAGGCATGTGGGGTCCTAGCTCCCTGACCAGAGATCGAACCTGCATCCCCCGCACTGGAAGGCAAAGCCCTAACCACCGAACCACCAGGGAAGTCCCCCAAATTCATATGTGTATGTGTTTTTTTCCTTTATGGCTTGCTTTATCTTGTGATGTGTCTAAGTAATCCCTTTTTCACTCTTAAGACAGATGAATATTCGACTATTTGCTCTTGAAAGTTGAAAAGAATTTTGATCTGCAATTAATTTTTGTGTATGATGTGAGCCTGGGAACTAATTACACTTTTCTATGGATAATCACTTATCCTAGGTCCATTTATTGAATAGCAAATTCTTCCCTGTTGAAGGCAATGGGCCATAGGGTCAGATTGCCTGGGTCCAAACGCTGGCTTCACTTCTGGCCAACGGTGTGATTTCACAGCCCCTCTTTCATTTTCAGTTGAAAACTCACGTGTAACTCACCTCTATATGTGTGAGTCCTCCAAAGCCAAGGCTCCTCCATTTCTGTGCTGCACCATCCATGTATTCCACCAACCAGGATCCTGTAAATAGTACTGTAGTGTTTACTACTGAAAATATCTGCTTGTATGTGAACCCATGACATTCACCCCTGTGTTGTTTCAGGGCCAGCTGTCCACCAGAGGCTTTCCTTCTCTTTTGTTGGTTGTGACTTGTCAGCCTCTCTAATCTCATGTGCCAATCTCGCATAATAAATCTCTCTGTATATCCACACACATCCTGTGGATTCTCCTTATGCAGAGAACCCTGGTTAATACAAGTGCCGTGACACTAATAGATAGCTCTGTGCGAGGCTAATAACAGCATGTTCACCCGAGGGACCAGTCACCCCAGGCATCACTATTAGAAAGGTTATTCAATCATCAATGCCAAGGCAGATCAGAAACTAGAATTCTTTTTAGCAGCACTTTTCTAGTACAATATGCAAATGGTTGGTTGACTTAGTATAAGATTAATGAGGATGTTTCATGCGAGTGGGGAGATATTCATTTTAGGTTTGATGATTTAATCACAGTTAATTACTTGTACTTGCAACTACAAAGTGGAATGAATAAGAGACTGGAACAATTGCTTTGATGAGATGACAGTTATAAAGTTGAAAGAGACGAAGACGCGTTGAACATGCAAAATGGTGTAACTTTTATTTTCTCGGAGGTAAAATGAATGCCCTTTGAAAAGATATATGAGTGAAGTTTGAAAACCGCAGGCACCATATATTTTACAAGTCCATAAAGAGTAGTCATTTCTAACAGATGGCTCTGAAGGATTTAATAGTTCACCTACCCAACTGTCCGTTCCACACATTCACTGAGCACCTCCGTGGTATCAGGCATTCTGTCCATCCCCAGGTGTATGTGCATTTTCAGGCCAAGAATGGCAAGATAAAGTTAAAAAAGGACAGGGCTGGGCAAGGGATGATATTTGTGAAAGTAGACATTGAGACACATTTATAAAAGTGTGTGTGTATAGAGAGAGGGAGAGGGAAGGAAGTGGGAAGAGAGGGAGAGAGAGAAACAAAGGAAAAAGAGAGAGCCACTGGCGGGACCTGTGTATATATGGAAACTTGGTAAATGATGGAATGGCATTATAAAGCAGTAGGGACACATTTAATGTCTATAACTTAATCAGCATGGGCATGCATACACCTCTGAAACCATTACCACCATCAAGGTAGTAAACATCACCTCCAAAACTTCCCTCTTGCTCCTCAGTCATCATTTTTGTTTGTTGATTTGGTTGGTTTTGATTTCGTTTCAAGAACAAAACACGAGACCAGCTGCCTAGCAAATGTTTAACTACATGAACCAGCTGAGAACACCGTGTTTTTAACTGTAGGCGCTATGTTGTACATCAGATCTCTAGGACTAGTTTTTAAATTTTCACCCCAAATCTTTAATCTCCAGGATCACCTGCTGACTATTATGAACATTGCCACCTGCTCATCTTGCTTTCTCACCCCAGACCTCCTCCTTTCCCTGTTTAAGTAATGATCCCTAATATCTGCTCATGCCAGAAGCTTGGGACTTGCTCTTGGTGTCTCTCTTTTCTGCTTTGACTGTAGTCTATCACCAAATCCTGTAAATTCCCTCTCTCACATATAATCCAAGTTTGTTTTTTCTGTCTTTACAGTTGCCTCCTCTGTCTGGGCCCTTGCTTCCTGTCTGATTTCCAAGTTTTATTCCTCTCCACTCCAGACTATTGTCCCTATATCACATAGAGCAAGCTTTTATTGTTGTTGTTCAATTGCTAAGTCATGTCTGACTCTTTGAGACCTCATGGACTGTAGCAACCCAGGCTTCCCTGTCCCTCAGCATCTCCCGGAGCTTGCCCAAATTCATGCCCATTGAATCGGTGATGCCATCCATTTCATCCTCTGTCACCCTCTTCTCCTTCTGCCTTCAATCTTTCCAAGCATCAGGGTCTTTTCCAAGGAGTCGGCTGTTTGCATCAGGTGGCCAATGAATTGGAGCTTCGGCTTCAGCATCAGTCCTTCCAATGTGTATTCAGGGTTTATTTTCTTTAGGATTGACTGGTTTGATCTCCTTGCTGTCCAAGGAGCTTTTATATATGCATATAAATCTGATCTCATTATTCTCATGCTTAGAACTTGGAGTAACTTCCCATTGCAGTGAGAAAGAGCATTAGCTTAATACCACCTAGAAGCCACTACACATTGTGCCCCGTTTGTATCTTTTAACTCAAGCTCCAGCCACACTGACCTTCTTCCAGATTCATCACTGTGCCACCCTCTTTTCCACTCCAGTAGCTTCACAATCACTATTTTGGTGGGCAAACTCTTCTTCTCTTTTTAAAACAAATCTGATAAATGCCTACTTGCTCATCAAGGCTCTGTATCACTTCCTACTTGATCTCCTATTTAAAAAATCTATTCCTCTATTCTTTCTCATAATTCCCTCTTTCTCCTCCTCCTCCTCCTCTACAAAGCGCTGAATGTGATCACTCACTGTACGTGCCTCTGTTTGCTTTACCAGACTGTAAGCTCATTTGCACAGAAAACCAGTGTCTGTTTTGTTTAGGGTGGGTCCTTGTGTTGTTTAGTCAACGTGCTGTTCTAAGAGAAGCTCTCTAAGTGCCAACATAATAGAACTTCATTTTTTTTTGGCTCATGTTAAGTTCAAAATGTATGTTCTTTTTTAAAAAATTGAAGTACAGTTGGCTTACAATGTTGTGTTATTTTCTGCCGTGCAGCAAAGTGATTCAGTTATACATATATACATTCTTTTTTACATTCTTTTCCATTATGGCTTATCACAGGATGTTGAATATAGTTCCCTGTGCTCTATAGTAGGACCCTGTTGCTTTTCCATCTTTTGTATAATAGTTTGCATCTGCTAGCTGCAAATACCCAAGTTAGCCCTCTCCTGCCCTTCCTTGGCAACCATAAGTCTCTTCTCTATGTCTGTGAGTCTGTTGCATAGATAAGTTTGTGTCATATTTTATATTTCACATATAAGTGATATCATTAGGTATGTCTTTCTATTTCTGACTGCTTAGTATGATCATCTCTAGTTGCATGTTGCTGCAAGTGACATTATTTCATTCTTTTTTTATGGCTAAGACTCCGTTGTATATATGTCCTCATCCCTTTCATCCATTCCTCTGTTGATGAGCACTTAGGCTGTTTCCATGTCTGGGCTATTGTGAATAGTGTTGCTAACATGGGGTGCATGTATCTTTTTAAAAAAATGTTTATTTATTTGGCTGCACCAGGTCTCTGTTGCAGCAGGTGGGACCCTTCACTACAGCATATGGGATCCAGCTCCCTGCTCAGGGATCAAACTACAACCCCCACACTGGAGAGAGCAGAGTCTTCGCCACTGGACCACCAGGCAAATTCCCATGTATCTTTTTGAATTATGGTTTTGTCTGGAAATACGCCCATGAGTGGGATTGCAGGATCATATGGTAACTCTACAAAATGTATGTTCCTGATGGAGAGTTGGTTGGCTGGAGAATTCTGCTCCATGCAGTATCCAAAGAACCAGGCCAATAGAGGCACTGCCATATTCAATGTGTGATTTTGGTAGATCCAAATGTCATGGTAGACAGAAAGAAGAGAGTGGAGGCAGGCGGTCCCAAGATGGCAGAGGAATAGGATGGGGAGACCACTTTCTTCCCCACAAATTCATCAAAAGATCATTTGAATGCTGAGCAGCTTCCACAAAACAACTTCTGAATGCTGGCCTAGGACACCAGGCACCCAGAAAGGCAGCCCACTCTCTTTGAAAGGAGGTAGGACAAAATATAAAAGACAAAAAGAGAGACAAAAGAGTTAGGGATGGAGACCCATCCCAGGGAGGGAGTCATGAAGGAGGAGAAGTTTCCAAACAGCAGGAAACCCTCTCACCGGTGAGTCTGTGGGCAGTTTTGGGATCTTAGAAGGCAACATAACTGGGAGAAAAAAAAAAAAACAACCCATTGAATATGTGCCTAACCACAACTCCCAGCAGAGAAGTAGCCCAGATGCTCGCATCTGCCACCAGCAAGCAGGGGCTGAACGGGGAGGTGTGGGCTGCATGCTTAGGGTAAGGACGGGGTCTGAATGCCCTGAGGACAATCTGAGGGAGCTAATGTGAGATAGCAACCCAAACTGTGGGATAGACAGGAAAAAATAAAAAAACTTTCCCATGAAATGCTCTAGCCTAATGTGCAGCCTGGCCAGCTCATGGAACAAAGGATTGAGTGAACAGCAAAGGAGGGCTAGCCAGCTGCATACAGGCCCCTCACCCACTGCTGGAGGCAGAGAGACAGGCAGGTGACAGCCAGAGCCAAAAGGCAAGGGGCAATCTCAGCCCCAGAGACCGGAATCCTCCACCAAACTGTGAGCAGGCTCCCAGTTGCTAAGCAAGTCTTCCTGGAATCCTGGATGGTTGACATCTGCCAGGAGGGTCACAGCCTGAGATCAGCTCCCCAGAGGGGAGACACATGGCACACCTACACCTGAGACGGCGCTCTTGTGGCACACCCAGGAAACCGAGTGGCCGGGACCTGGGAGGTGATAAGACGCACTCCTCACCTGGGGAGTGTGCGCTCACCAGGCACCTGGTCGCCTGAGCTGCTTCGACCTGGGAAGGGCACAAAACGCCCACTGAACTGAGTCTGTGCCCTTGCGAAATACCCAAGAACCTGAATCTGAGTGGCTCAGACCTAGGAAGTACTTGAAATGCAGGGCCTGCTTTGGACAGTGCCCTGCAGAGAAACCTGGAGCCTGAGCAGTGTAGACCGGGAAAGCACATGCCACCTTGAGCTGGGGCAAACCCAGTGTGGTCCATACACTGCGAGCACTCCCCCCACACGCTAGTGATATCTGTTTGCAGTGTACCTCCCTCCCCACATCACAACTGAACAAGTGAGCCTAAATAAGAGACCACCTTCACCCTCTTGTGTCAGGGTGGAAATTAGACACTGACGAGACTTGCAAACAGAGGAAGCCAAAATAAACTAAGAAGAGTGAACCGCTCTGGAAGTGACAGGTGCAATGGATTAAAACCCTGTAGTTAACATTGGCTAAGCACTGGAAGGGGCCTATAGACCTTGAGAAGAAGTACAACCTGGAATAAGGAACTATCTGAAACTGAACTGACCCCACACTGCCCACAACAGCTAGAGAAATTCCTAGATATATTTTTACTACTATCATTCCTTAATTAAAATTTTTTTAATTTAAAGTTCTTTATTGCTCCTTTAATTTTCATTTTTATAACCTACTATTATCTTGCAAAAAAAGACCCTATTTTTAAAGCAAATTTCATATATATATATATATCTTATACTCTTTGTGATTGATTTTGTTTTGCATTTTTAATATTGTATTTTTGAGACTCTAACCTCTACCCTAGATTTTTAATCTTTGGTTTTTGGTATTTGCTATCAATTTTGTACCTTTAAAAATCTAATCTTCAGTATCCATTTTCACTTAGGGGTGTGATTACTGGCTTGATTGCTCTCTCCCCTTTTGACTCTCCCTTTTCTCCTCCTTGACACCTCTATCTCCCTCCTCCCTCTTCCCTTCTCCACGTAACTCTGTGAACCTGTCTGGGTGTCCCTCACTATAGATAATCTTTCACCATTAACCTAGATATTTCATCATCTATGCTGTATGGATGGAGAAGTCTTGAGTCTACTGTAAGAATAAGACTGAAAGCCAGAGGCAGGAGGCTTAAGTCCAAAATTTGAGAACACCAGAAAACTCCTGACTCCAGGGAACGTTAATTGAAAAGAGCTTATCCAAAAGCCTCCATACCTCCACTGAAACCAAGGTCCAGACAAGAGCCAACAAGTTCCAGAGCAAGACATACCATGCTAATTCTCCAGCAATGCAGGAACACAGCCCTTAACCCTAAAATACAGGCTGCCCAAAGCCATGCCAAGCCCATAGACACCCCACAACTCACTACTGGACACTTCATTGCACTCCAGAGAGAAGAGATCCAGCTCCACCCACCAGAACACAGATGCAAGCTTCTCTAACCAGGAAACCTTGACAAGCCACTAGTCCAGCCCCACCCACAGGGAGCAGGCTCCACAATAAAAAGGAGCCACAAACTTCCAGCCTACAGAAAGGCCATCCCAAACACAGCAATCTAAACAAAATGAAAAGGCAGAGAAATATTCAGCAGGTAAAGGAATGTGATAAATGCCCACCAAACTGAACAAAAGAGGAGGAGATAGGGAGTCTACCTGAAAAAGAATTCAGAATAATGATAGCTAAGATGATCCAAAATATTGAAGACAAAATGGAGTTACAGATAAATAGCCTGGAGACAAGGATTGAGAAGATGCAAGAAATGTTTAACAAGGACCTAGAAGAAATAAAAAAGAGTTAATCAATTATGAATAATGCAATAACTAAGATCAAAAGCACTCTGGAGGGAAATGACAGTAGAATAACTGGGGCAGAAGATAGGATAAGTGAGGTGGAAGATAGAATGGTGGAAATAAGTGAAGCAGGGAAGAAAAAAGAATAAATTAAAAGAAATGAGGACAATCTCAGAGACCTCTGGGACAATGTTAAACACCCCAACATTAAAATCATAGGAATCCCAAAAGAAGAAGACAAAAAGAAATGGCATGAGAAAATACTTGAGGAGATAATAGTTGAAAACTTCCCTAAAAGGAAGGAAATAGCCACCCAAGCCCAAGAAACCCAGAGAGTCCCAAATAGGATAAACCCAAGGTGAAACACCCCAAGACACATATTAATCAAATTAATGAAGATCAAACACAAACAGCAAATATTAAAAGCAGCAAGGGAAAAGCAACAAATAACACACAAGGGGATCCCCATAAGGATAACAGTTGATCTTTCAATAGAAACTCTTCAGGCCAAAAGGGAATGGCAGGATATACTTAAATTGATGAAGGAGAAAAACCTACAACCCAGATAACTATACCCAGCAAGAATTTCATTCAGATATGAAAGAGAAATTAAAAGCTTTACAGACAAGCAAAAGCTGAGCGAATTCAGCACCACCAAACCAGCTCTTCAACAAATCCTAAATGATCTTCTCTAGACAGGAAACACAGAAAAGGTTTATAAACTTGAACCCAAAACAACAAAGTAAATGGCAACGGGATAATACTTGTCAATAATTACCTTAAATGTAAATGGGTTAAATGCCCCAACCAAGAGACAGAGACTGGCTGAATGGTTACAAAAATAAGACCCCTATATATGCTGTCTACAAGAGACCCACCTCAAACCAAGGGACACATACAGACTGAAAGTGAAGGGCTGGAAAAAGATACTTCATGCAAATGGAGACCAAAGGAAAGCAGCAGTAGCAATACTCATATCAGATAAAATAGACTTTGAAATAAAGGCCATGAAAAGAGACAAAGAAGGACACTACATAATGATCAAAGGATCAATCCAAGAAGAAGATATAACAGTTACAAATATATATGCACCCAACATAGGAGCACCACAATATGTAAGACAAATACTAACAAGTATGAAAGGGGAAATTAACAGTAACACAATAATACTGGGAGACTTTAATACCCCACTCACACCTATGGGTAGATCAACCAACCAGAAAATTAGCAAGGAAACACAAACTTTAAATGATACAATGGACCAGTTAGAGCTAATTGATATCTATAGGACATTTCACCCCAAAACAATGAATTTCACCTTTTTCTCAAGTGCACATGGAGCATTCTCGGTTTGCCATTCCCTTCTCCAGCGGACCACATTTTGTCAGAACTCTCCACCATGACCCATCTGTCTTGTGTGGCCCTACACAGCATGGCTCATAGTTTCATTGAGTTAGACAAGGCTGTGGTCCCTGTGATTAGATTGGTTAGTTCTCTGTGATTGTGGTTTTCAGACTGTCTGCCCTCTGATGGAGAAGTATAAGAGGCTTATGGAAGCTTCCCGATGGGAGAGACTGACTGAGGGGGAAACTGGGTCTTGTTCTGATGGTCAGGGCCATGCTCAGTAATCTTTAATCCAATTTTCTGTTGATGGGTGGAGCTGCATTCCCTCCCTGCTATTTACCTGGGGCCAAACTAAACTATGGTGGAGGGAATGAAGATAATGGCGACCTCCCTCAAAAGATCCCATGCATGTACTGCTACATTCTGTGCCCCCAACCCTGCAGTAGGCCACCACCAACCCATGCCTCTGCTGGAGACTCCTGGACACTCACAGGCAAGTCCAGGTCAGTCTCTTGTGGGGACACTGCTCCTTTCTCCTGGGTCCTGGTGCCCTCGAAGTGTCTATTTCCCAGTCCTGTGTAAGGTCTGGCAGCTCTACAGTGGATTAATGGTGACCTTCTACAAGAGGGCTTATGCCATACCCAAGTCTGCTGCACCCAGAGCCCCTGTCCCTGCAGCAGACCACCACTGACCTGTACCTCCACAGGAGATGCTCAAACACAGTTCTGTCTCAGGCTCTGTGGGATCCCTGGGTCCTGGTGCCCACAAGGTTTGTTTGAGCCCTCTGAGCATCTCTGATGGGAATGGGGTTTGATTCTAAACGTGAATTCACCCCTCCTACTGTCTTGCCAGGGCTTCTCCTTTGCACTTGGACATAGGGTATCTCCTCACAGCCGCTCCAGCGCCTACCATCTTACTGGGGTTTCTCTGACCTTGGAGGTGGGGTATCTCCACACAGCTGGTCCAGCAAAGTGAAGCTGCTGCTCCTGACCTTGGATGTGGGGCATCTATTACCCCATGTAGGGTATTACTTTGCCAACAAAGGTCCATCTAGCCAAGATATGGTTTTTCCAGTAGTCATGTATGGATGTGAGAGTTGGGCCATAAAGAAAGTTGAGCACCAAATAATTTATGCTTTTGGACTGTGGTGTTGGAGAAGATTCTTGATAGTCCCTTGGACTGCAAGGAGATCCAACCAGTCCATCCTAAAGGAAATCAGTCCTGAATACTCATTGGAAGGACTAATATTGAAGCTGAAATTCCAATACTTTGGCCACCTGATGTGAAGACCCGACTCATTTGAAAAAACCCTGATGCTGGGAAAGATTGAAGGTGGGGGGAGGAAGGAACAACAGAAGATGAGATGATTGGATGGATGCCATCACCGACTCAATCAGACATGAATTTGAGTCAACTCCGGGTGTTGGTGATGGACAGGGAGGCCTGGAGTGCTGCAGTCCATGGAGTCGCAAAGAGTCGGATACAACTGAGTGACTGAACTGAACTGAGAACAAATAATTTCACAATTTGTATGGAAACAAAAAAACTCAATAGCCAAATCAATCTTGAGAAAGATGAGTGGAACTAGAGGAGTCAACCTGCCTGACTTCAGGCTATACTACAAAGCCACAGTCATTAAGACAGTATGATACTGGCACAAAGACAGAAATATAGATCAATGGAAGAAAATAGAAAGCCCAGAGATAAATGCACACACCTGTGGACATCTTATCTTTGACAAAGGAGACAAGAATATATGATGGAGAAAAGACATTCTCTTTAGCAAGTGGTGCTGGGAAAACTGGTCAACCACCTGTAAAAGAATGAAACTAGAACACTTTCCAACACCATACACAGAAATAAACTCAAAATGGATTAAAGATCAAAATGTAAGGCCAGAAACTATAAAACTCCTAGAGGAAAACATAGGCAAAACACTCTCTGACATAAATCACAGCAGGATCCTTTATGACCCACCTCCCAGAGTAATGGAAATAAAAGCAAAAATAAGCAAATGGGACCTAATTAAACTTAAAATCTTTTGCACAAAGAAGGAAACTATAAGCAAGGTGAAAAGACAGCCTTCAGAATGGGAGAAAATAATAGCAAATGAAGCAACTGACAAAGAATTAATCTCCAAAATAGACAAAATTGAACAGCTCATGCAGCTCAATACCAGAAAAATAAACGATCCTATCAAAAAATGGGCCAAAGAACTAAACAGACATTTCTCCAAAGAAGACATTCAGATGGCTAACAAACACATGAAGAGATGCTCAACATCACTCATTATCAGAGAAATGCAAATCAAAACCACAATGAGGTACCATCTCACGCTGGTCAGAATGGCTGCTATCAAAAAGTCTACAAACAATAAATGCTGGGGAGGGTGCAGAGAAAAGGGAACCCTCTTACACTGTTGGTGGGAATGCAAACTAGTACAGCCACTATAGAGGACAGTGTGAAGATTTCTCAAAATACTGGAAATGGAACTGCCATATGACCCAGCAATCCCACTGCTGGGCATCCACACTGAGGAAACCAGATCTGAAAGAGACACATGTACCCCAATGTTCATCACAGCACTGTTTAAAATAGCTAGAACATGGAAGCAACCTAGATGTCCATTGCAGGCCAATGGATAAGAAAGCTGTGGTACATATACACAATGGAATATTACTCAGTCATTAAACAGAACACATTTGAATCAGTTCTAATGAGGTGAATGAAACTGGAGCCTATTATACAGAGTGAAGTAAGTCAGAAAGAAGAACACCAATACAATAACACATATATATGGAATTCAGAAAGATGGTAATGATGACCCTATATTTGAGACAGCAAAAAAGACACAGATGTAAAAAATGGACTTTTGCACTCTGTGGGAGAAGGGGAGGGTGGGATGATTTGAGAGAATAGCAATGAAACATGTATATTATCATATGTGAAATACATCACCAGACCAAGTTTGAAGCATGAAACAGGGCACTCAAAGCCAGTGCACTGGGACAGCCCTGAGGGAGGGGATGGGGAGGGAGGTGAGAGGGGGATTCAGGATGGGGGACACATGTACACCCATGGCTGATTCATGTCAATGTATAGCAAAAACCACTACAATATTGTAAATTAATTAGCCTCCAATTAAAATTAATTAATTTTAAAAAGTTAAAAATAAAGGAAAAAAAAAGAGAGTGGAGAGTCTTATGGGAGGTTTCATGGGCCAGGCCTAGAAGAAACTAGCTTTATTTTCTGCCACATTTTATTGGTTAGGACTTAGGCAGACATCTGCCTCTAACTGCAAGGAGCAGTGTGAAGTCCAGCCTAATTGTGTGCTCAGGAATTAGGAAAGAGGATATTAGAGAATGGATAGCCAGCTCTGCCATGACACTCACTACATTTTTTAAAACTTATTATTTTGCTTTGGGGTATAGCTGATTAACAATGTTGGGAGAGTTTCAGGTGAACAGCAAAGGGACTCAGCCATGTGTACATATACATGTATCTATTTTCCCCCAAACTCTCCTCCCATCCAGGCTGTCATATAACACTGAACAGATTTCCTTGTGCTCTACAGTAGGTCCTTGTTGGTTATCCACTTTAAATACAGCAGAGTGTGCATGTCCATCCCCAGTGCCCTAACTATCCCTTCTCCCCATCCTTCCTCCTTGGGAACCACAAGTTCGATATCTAAGTCTGGACACTTGGTACATTTTGTTGAATAAATTAATAATCAAAGCTTCACACATAAACATGGGATTTCTTTCTTTTCTTTCTTTCTTTTTTTTTTTTAAGATGAGTTTGAGAACTGCTGTGGAAGGCAGTAGTCTTTCAGTCAATAATCCTCAGTGTGGACAGGACTCACAATTCCCTTGGAAGTACAGAGACTCAGTCTTCATTCTGAAGCTTACCCTGAATCAGTAAGACAAATTGCTCTTTAACTCAGAAAACTGCACAGTACAGCTTAGAGATGTTTCTGTCAAAAACAGTTATAACGTTTTCTGGTATTTGTATAATTAACTCATAGGAATCAGTACGGCTCTGTTTTCTGGTGTGAATTATCCCCTGAAGGTTCTGAATAGGATATGAATTGTGAAACATTAAAAAAAAAAATCCTTGGCATGCTAATCTTTAGGAGGGCTCATTTAAATTTGGCAAGCTATACACCTAGTTCTCAGTTAACCTGTGATTTTGCAAGGCTCCCAGGGTTGGTGATGTGCTGGTGGTAAAATATTTTGGTTTCTTTAAAGAACTTTTAAAAATATAGTATATATAACAAAGAGTATATAAACTACAAGTGTACCATTTAGAGAGAATAAATATCCATATGTTAGAGAATAATATCCATATGTTCACCAAAAAGGCCAATAAGTGAAGTGTGACTATATCTCAGGAATCCTCTATGTCTCTCCCTCATCTCCCATAGGTGACCACTATCTGAGCTTTAATTTCTTTCCTTTTATTTTTTTTAAATTAACTTTTTTTTTTCTTTTTTACTTTTGTTCATGGACTTTACACATATGGAATCAGTGTATACATTCATTTATGTCTTAAGTTTTTTAACTCAACCCTGTGTCTTTGTGATTGAAACATGCTGATGCATGAAATGTACATTGTTTATTTCAACTTCTATATTTATATTTCACTGGATAAATATATACATAATTGTTTCAAATGACTTTTTATTACATGGAGAATTCCAACCATACACAAATGCAGAGTGGTGTCATGAATCTCCATGTACTCACTAGGTTCAATAATTGCCATTTCACGGTCAATCCTGTTTCATCCAAGTTCTCACCTGGTTCATTCTCACTGGTATTATTTTGAAGCAAATCCCGTATATCATCATCATTTCCCTGTATCTCTAGATACATGAAATAGTGTATACACATTTCTAAATTCCTCTAAAGAATTAAAAGAATAACAGTACTATTATCATGCCAAGATTAACAATAATTCTTAGTACTATCAGATCTTCCATTTTCAAAGTCCCAATGACTCATGTCACTTTTGAGTCTATTTTTTATAGTTAAAAAAAATCCAGATAGGGTCCACATACTGTGATTAATTGATATTTTTGCTGTCTTCTTAAATCTATAGTTTTATTTCCACCCTGCCCCTTGCAATATTTATTGAAGAAAACTTTTGTCTTATAGAACTGCCCACTTTGAATCTTGTTGATTATATCCCCAGGATGTACTTTGACACATTATTCTGTGTTCTGTATTTCCTGTAGATTAATATTTGGATATAGAGCTTTATCCAGACTCAGATTTTATTTATTTATTTACTTTTGGCCAGGCTACATTAGAGATAGTGTTCTGTTCTTTCATGACACAAATAAAATCTGGTTATCTTTCCCTTGGAGTTGTGAGAAGCTGTTGATGGTTAACATTCAGGTCTATTCAAGTAGGTGTTACTATTTATCCTTTCAAATGTTAATGAGTATTTAGGTTGTTTCTAGGTTTTTGCTACTATGAATAATATGTATTACTAAACATATTCCTATATTTTGTATAATATGTTACATATCATATATATTGTTATGTGTTAAATATATTCTTATTCTTTCTGCTTAATAACTTAAGCAAGAATTTTTCTAGAAATGGGATGGCTGAGTTGCAGGCCCTATTCAAGTTTAACTTTATAGTCAATGCCTAAGTCTTTTCTAAAGCAATCCTTCTAATTTACACTCCAATCAAGAGTAGGTGAGAATTCGTGCAGCATCATTGCTTTGTCCAACTTAAGCTTGGTCCATCTGGTGGAAGTGTAACAGTGTTTCATTGCAGTTTTCATTTTCACAATAATGGAGGCATTCAGTGTACGGGTCATACAACATTTCTCACCAACCAAACTGAGCTGGCTTAAAGAAGACTCGTGGAAGAAAGATTAAATTCAGATGTGTGTTTCTTCTTAGACCCTCATAAAACAGAATTCAGTAGAGGTGTTCACCACCCCTCCCCTGAAAGGGGAGTATTTATTTCTTGTGCATTTTGCATATGTTTTCTGACATCTCTAATTGGAAATTCACCTTAGCTATTTCTGAAAGAACTTTCCCACACCACAGTTTTGATAGCCATAATATATTCTGCGGGCTTCCCTGATAACTCAGTTGGTAAAGATTCTGCCTGCAATGAAGGAGACCCTGGTCAAATCCCTTATGATTATACAGTGGAGGTGACAAATAGGTTCAATGGATTAGATCTGATAGTGTCTGAAGAACTGTGGACGAATGTTCATGACATTGTACATGAGGTGGTGATCAAGACCATCCCCAAGAAAAAGAAATGCAAAAAGGCAAAATGGTTGTCTGAGGAGGCCTTAAAAATAGCTGAGAAAAGAAGAGAAGCTAAAGGCAAAAGAGAAAAGGAAAGATATAACCATTTGAATGTAGAGTTCCAAAGAATAGCAAGGAGAGATAAGAAAGCCTTCCTCAGTGATCAGTGCAAATAGAGGAAAACAATAGAATGGGGAAGACTAGAGATCTCTTCAAGAAAATTGGAGATATCATGGGAACATTTCATGCAAGTTCAGTTCAGTTCAGTCGCTCAGTCATGTCTGACTCTTTACGACCCCGTGAATCACAGCATGCCAGGCCTCCCTGTCCATCACCAACTCCCGGAGTATACTCAAACTTATGCCCATTGAGTCGGTGATGCCATCCAGCCATCTCATCCTCTGTCGTCCCTTTCTCCTCCTGCCCCCAATCCCTCCCAGCATCAGGGTCTTTCCCAATGAGTCAAGATGGGCACAATAAAGGACAGAAACGGTATGGACCTAACAGAAGCAGAAGATATTAAGAAGAGGTGGCAAGAATACACAGAAGAACTATACAGAAAAAGATCTTCATGATTCATATAACCACGATGATGTGATCACCCACCTAGAGCCAGACATCCTGGAATGTGAAGTCAAGTGGGCCTTAGGAAGCATCACTATGAACAAAACTAGTGGCAGTGATGGAATTCCAGTTGGGAAATTTCAAATCCTAAAAGATGATGCTGTGAAAGTGCTGCACTCAATATGCCAACAAGTTTGGAAAACTCAGCAGTGGTCACGGGAGTGGAAAAGATCAGTTTTCTTTCTTTTTTAAAAAAAATTAATAAAAAAAATTAATTATTTTAATTGGAAGCTAATAACTTTACAATATTGTTGTCTTTTTTGCCATACATTGACATGAATCAGCCATGGGTGTACATGTAACCCCCATCCTGAACCTCCCTCCCACCTCCCTCCCATTCCATCTCTCAAGGTCATCCCAGTGCACTGGCCCTGAGCACCCTTTCTCATGCATTGAACCTGGACTGGCGATATACTACACATATGGTAATATACATGTTTCAATCTATTCTCTCAAATCATCCCACCCTCGCCTTCTCCCACAGAGTGCAAAAGTCGGTTCTTTACATCTGTGTCTCTTTTGCTGTCTCACATGTAGGGTCATAGTTACCATCTTTCTAAATTCCATATGTATGCATTAATGTACTGTATTGGTGGTTTTCTTTCTGACTTACTTCACTCTGTATAATAGGCTCCAGTTTCATTCACCTCATTAGAACTGATTCAAATGCATTCTTTTTAATAGCTTAGTAACATTCCATTGTGTATATGTACCACAGCTTTCTTATCCATTGGCCTGCAATGGACATCTAGGTTGCTTCCATGTCCTAGCTATTTTAAACAATGCTGTGATGAACATTGGGGTACATGTGTCTCTTTCAATTCTGGTTTCCTCAGTGTGGATGCCCAGCAGTGGGATTGCTGGGTCATATGGCAGTTCCATTTCCAGTATTTTGAGAAATCTTCACACTGTCCTCTATAGTGGCTGTACTAGTTTGCATTCCCACCAACAGTGTAAGAGGGTTCCCTTTTCTCTGCACCCTCCCCAGCATTTATTGTTTGTAGACTTTTTGATAGCAGCCATTCTGACCAGCGTGAGATGGTACCTCATTGTGGTTTTGATTTGCATTTCTCTGATAATGAGTGATGTTGAGCATCTCTTCATGTGTTTGTTAGCCATCTGAATGTCTTCTTTGGAGAAATGTCTGTTTAGTTCTTTGGCCCATTTTTTGATAGGATCGTTTATTTTTCTGGTATTGAGCTGCATGAGCTGTTCAATTTTGTCTATTTTGGAGATTAATTCTTTGTCAGTTGCTTCATTTGCTATTATTTTCTCCCATTCTGAAGGCTGTCTTTTCACCTTGCTTATAGTTTCCTTCTTTGTGCAAAAGATTTTAAGTTTAATTAGGTCCCATTTGCTTATTTTTGCTTTTATTTCCATTACTCTGGGAGGTGGGTCATAAAGGATCCTGCTGTGATTTATGTCAGAGAGTGTTTTGCCTATGTTTTCCTCTAGGAGTTTTATAGTTTCTGGCCTTACATTTCGATCTTTAATCCATTTTGAGTTTATTTCTGTGTATGGTATTGGAAAGTGTTCTAGTTTCATTCTTTTACAGGTGGTTGACCAGTTTTCCCAGCACCACTTGCTAAAGAGAATGTCTTTTCTCCATCATATATTCTTGTCTCCTTTGTCAAAGATAAGATGTCCACAGGTGTGTGCATTTATCTCTGGGCTTTCTATTTTCTTCCATTGATCTATATTTCTGTCTTTGTGCCTGTACCATACTGTCTGAATGACTGTAGCTTTGTAGTATAGTCTGAAGTTAGGTAGATTGATTCCTCCAGTTCCATTCTTCTTTCTCATGATTGCTTTGGCCATTTGAAGTTTTTTTGTATTTCCATACAAATTGTGAAATTATTTGTTTTAGTTCTCTGAAAAATACCATTGGTAGCTTGATAGGGATTGCTTTGAATCTGTAGATTGGTTAGGGTAGTATACTCATTTTCACTATATTGATTCTGCTGATCCATGAACATGGTATATTTCTCCATCTATTTGTGTCATCTTTGATTTCTTTCATCAGTGTTGTATAGTTTTCTATATATAGGTCTTTTGTTTCTTTACATAGATTTATTCCTAAGTATTTTATTCTTTTTGTCACAATGGTGAATGGAATTGTTTCCTTAATTTCTTTCTGTTTTCTCATTGTTAGTATATAGGAATGCAAGGGATTTCTGTGTGTTAATTGGAAAAGGTCAGTTTTCATTCCAATCCCAAAGAAAGGCAATGGCAAAGAATGTTCAAACTACCACACAGTTGCACTCATCTCACATGCTAGCAAAGTAATGCTTAAAATTCTCCAAGCTAGGCTTCAACAGTATGTGAACTGAGAACTTCCAGATGTTCAAACTGGTTTTAGAAAAGTCAGAGGAACCAGAAATCAAACTGCCAACATCCACTGGATCATAGAAAAAGCAAGAGAGTTCCAGAAAAACATCTACTTCTGCTTTATTGACTATGCCAAAGCCTTTGACTGTGTGGTTCACAACAAACTGTGGAAAATTCTTCAAGAGAGGGGAATACCAGATCACCTTACCTGCCTCCTGAGAAACCTGTGGGCAGGTCAAGAAGCAACAGTTAGAACTGAACATGGAAAAACAGACTGGTTTCAAATTGGGAAAGGAGTACGTCAAGGCTGTATATTGTCACCATGCTTATTTGATTTATATGCAGGGTACATCATGAGAAATGCTGGACTTGATGAAGCACAAACTGGAATCAAGATTGCCGGGAGAAATATCAATAACCTCAGATACACAGATGACACCACCCTTATGGGAGAAAGCAAAGAGGAGCTAAAGAGCCTCTTGATGAAAGTGAAAGAGGACAGTGGAAAAGTTGGCTTAAAACTCAACATTCAAAAAACTAAGATCTTGGCTTCTGGCCCCATCACTTCATGGCAAGTAGACAGAGAAACAATGGAAAAGATGACAGACTTTTTTGGGGGGGGGGCTCCAAAATCACTGCAGATGGTGATTGAAGCCATGAAATTAAAAGAAGCTTACTTCTTGGAAGAAAAGCTATGAAAAACCTAGACAGCATATTAAAAAACAGAGACATTATTTTACCAGCAAAGGTCTGTCTTGTCAAAGCTATGGTTTTTCCAGAAGTCATATATGGATGTAAGAGTTGGACTATAAAGAAAGCTGAGTGCTGAAGAATTGATGCTTTTGAACTGTGGTGTTGAAGAAGACTCTTGAGAGTCCCTTGGACTGCAAGGAAATCCAACCAATCCATCCTAAAGGAGATCAGTCCTGAATATTCATTGGAAGGACTGATGCTGAAGTTGAAATTCCAATACATGCGAAGAACTGACTCACTGAAAAGACCCTGATGCTGGGAAAGATTGACGGCAGGAGGAGAAGGGGATGGCAGAGGATTAGATGGTTGGATGGCATCACCAACTCAATGGACATGAGTTTGAGCAAGCTCCAGGAGTTGGTGATGGACAGGGAAGCCTGGAGTGCTGCAGTCCATGGGGTTGCAAAAGTTGGACATGACTGAGCAACTGAATTGAACTGAATATGTTCTCCTTCATGTTGGTTAAAGTGAATAAACCTACAGAAGGGTATTTCCCAGTTGGTAGCATGGAGGATATGATAGCAAGAATGTTGATCTAATGAAAAGCTATACTTTTCATGGAAGGGGTGAAATCACTAGAATTAAAGTAGCAGACCAAGATGAAGTTTCTTTGTTCATACAATTCCTCCAAAGGCAAAATTACAAGTCTCAAAAGGTAGAAAGTTTAGTTCATCCTAATTTTGGTGAAATGTGTTAAAAAGCTGGTGGATGCCATGACAAACACAAAATTTAAGAGACCTCATTTAACTTTGGATTACCCTCCATTAGAAGAAGTCTGGCAGTAACTCATTAACTGTGGGAGAAGTTTGTGTGGACCTAGCACAAGGCAGCCTCTTAGCACTTTTTGGGTTCTCAGTTCTCAATAAACGTCTTCATGTATGGATTGGTTGATTTTGAGATGATTTGTAATTTGTTCTTATTAAGGAATATTTATGAGTTATTTAATATGTTACCACTTTGGCAGGATATGTGCCTTTAAGGGATATAAATCCTTAAGTAAACGAACACAGCTCTGAAATTGGAATTTCAGGTGCCAGAGACCACAGCTAGTTCTCTGTTTGGGACTCTTCATCATAGTGACTGAATGAGGCTGCCAGGAAGATTCCTTTTCCTTAGATGCTTGTTGCCCTTCTTGGGAGGAAATCTAGGACAGCAGGTGGAGCTATATTTCTTGGTCAACAGCTGCCAAAATTGACCCCAAACAGCAGCTTCAAGTGGCAGTGATGTTTGGAAATGCATAGGGGCATTTTCGGTTTTTCAAAATGGTCCCAGGAATGGTGGTCTTGGGCATTGTCGGCATTTAGTGCTTGTGGGGGCAGGGGGACAACATGTCTTACAATAAGTTGAGCTGTTTTATCTAACAAATAATGGTCCTTCCTTAAATGCCAATAAGTCCTCTTGAGGAACACTGCAGACTTATTAGAGGGAGTAAGTGCTTTGGTCTTTGCGTTTTATTAAAAATTCCAAAGGTTTTTAGGCAATAAATACTCTCTTTTGGAACACTGCAGACTTATTAGAGGGAGTAAGTGCTTTGGTCCTTGCATTTTATTAAAAAATCCAAAGGTTTTTAGGCAATAAATACTCTCTTTTTGAAGGGGGAGTGGGGGCTTCGCTGACAGCTCAGTTGGTAAAGAATCCACCTGCAATATGCTAGGCCCAGTTCGATTCTTGGGTTTGGAAGATTCAGTGTAGAAGGGATAGGTTACACACTCCAGCATTCTTGGGCTTCCCATGTGCCTTTGACTGTGTGATCACAAAGCCTTTGACCGTGTGGATCACCAAAAACTGCGGAAAATTCTTCAAGAGATGGGAATACCAAACCACCTCACCTGCCTCCTGAGAAGTCTGTTTGCAGGTGAAGAAGCAACAGTTAAAACCGGAAATGGAACAACAGACTGGTTTCAAATTGGGAAAGGAGTACGTCAAGGCTGTATATTGTCACCCTGCTTATTTAACTTATATGCAGAGTACATCATGAGAAATGCTGGACTGGATGAAGCACAAGTTGGAATCAAGATTGCTGGGAGAAATATCAATAACCTCAGATATGCAGATGACACCACCCTTATGGGAGAAAGCAAAGAGGAGCTAAAGAGCCTCTTGATGAAAGTGAAAGAGGATAGTGAAAAAGTTGGCTTAAAACTCAACATTCAAAAAACTAAGATCATGGCATCTGGTCCCATCACTTCATGGCAAGTAGATGGAGAAACAATGGAAAAGATGACAGACTTTTTTGGGGGGGGGGCTCCAAAATCACTGCAGATGGTGATTGCAGCCATGAAATTAAAAGATGCTTGCTCCTTGAATGAAAAGCTGTGACAAACCTAGACAGCATATTAAAAAGCAGAGACATTACTTTGCCAACAAAAGTCTGTCTAGTCAAAGCTAGAAGTCATGTATGGATGTGAGAGTTGGACTGTAAAGAAAGTTGAGTGCCAAAGAATGCTTTTGAACTGTGGATGTGGAAAAGACTCTTGAGAGTCCCGTGGACTGCAATATCAAACCAGTCCATCCTAAAGGAAATCAGTCCTGAATATTCACTGGAAGGACTGATGCTGAAGCTGAAACTCCAATACTTTGGCCACCTGATGGGAAGAACTGACTCATTGGAAAAGACCCTGCTGCTGGGAAAGATTGAAGGCAGGAGGAGAAGGCGAGGAGGAGATGGTTGGATGGCATCACAGATTCAATGAACATGAGTTTGAGCAAGCTCCGGAAGTTGGTGATGGACAGGGAAGCTGGCCGTGCTGCAGTCCATGGGGTTGCAAAGAGTCAGATACAACTGAGCAACTGAACTGAAGTATGGCTCTGCTCCAAAGAATCCGCCTGCATTGTGGGAGGCCTGGGATCGATCCCTGCATTGAGAAGACCCCCTGGAGCAGGGAATGGCTACCCACTCCTGTATTTTGGCCTGGAGAATTCCAGGGACATGGGGTTTTTAGGCAATAAATACTCTTTTTTTCCATCTCTAGCTTATAATGAGAGACTGGAGTTCACAGTCCATTTCTCTAATAGTGATGTAACCTGACCTAGTTCCTCAGCCTTTCTGTACTTCAATTTCTTGTCAGTAAATTGAGGATAATTTTAGTAGCTGTTTTATGTAGTTGTCATGAAGTTTAAATGAATCAATGCATTTAAAGCATGCAGAAGGTTTCTGAGCCCATGAAACCCTCAACGATGTTAACTATGATCATCGTTTTTCCTGTTCCCCTTAGGAAAACTTGCCATTGCCAGGGAGTTATTGCAGAGACATTGCTCTGACATGGGAATCCTCCAAGAGCAATGTTTTCCTGAGGGTGAGACAAATTCCTATGACGCCAAGTCACTGTAAAAAAGACCAAAAGGGTCATTGTAAGACAACAGAGGGACATCATAAACCAATGTGACTGACTTCCTGATTTTGTCTGGGGGTTGGCAACTGCTAGTCCTTAGAGAAACTCTGTTTTGTAAATAAAGTTTTATTGGAACACCCGTTTGTTTTCAGATTGGCTCTGATCTCTTTCCTGCAGCAGAGTTGAGTAACTGCCATCGAGACTGGCCTGCAAAGACTGAAATATTTACTATATACTATACTATGTATATATGTATATACTATATACATTTCCTTTACAGGAAATGTTTCTGACCTGGTCCAGCACATAATTTACCTTATATGGCTACTTATCAGCGTTACCGAGTCACTGTTTCTTAACACAGTCCAAGAAGATGCAGCAAAGGATTTTTTTTGTTGTTGTTTTTAAGTTTTTATTTTATGTTGGAGAATAGCTAATTAACACTGTTGTGATAGTTTCAGGAGAACAGCAAAGGGACTCAGCCATGCATGCGTCCATTCTCCCCCAACCTCCCTTCCTGCCCAGGCTGCCACATAATACTGAGCTGAGTCCCCTGTACTATATAGAAGGTCCTTGTTGGCTACCTCTTTTAAATATAGCAGTGTGTACATGTCCATCCCAGACTTGCTAACTATGCCTTCCGATCCTGCCCCGTAACTGTAAATTGGTTCTCTGAGTCTGTGAGTCTCTTTCTGTTTTGTAAATAAGTTCATTTGTATCATTTCATTTTAGATTCTGCATCTAAGGGATGTCATATGATGTTTCTCTTTCTCTGTCTGACTGACTTTACTTGGTGTGACAATCTCTGGGTCCATGAATGCTACACCCAAAGTTTTTAGATAGTGATAATAATGCTGATGACAATTGCTAACGTGGTATTTATTTCCTATGGCCAGGCATGTTTTAAATACAGATATTAACCCTTTTAAATAAGCATCTATAATAATGCCTGATGTCTCAGTTATCTGTAAAGTGTATTCAGTTAGTAATGGTAAAATCAGCCCATGAACACAGGCAATAGCTGGATGGTGAAGAAAGTCTTTTAAATGTGACAACTTTATGGTAAGAAGAATGTAAGAAGCCATATCCAAGCAAAGGAGAGTTTAGTTATCTTGGAATGTACTTTACAATGTAAAAGAAATTCATTGCCCTCAAGTCAGTTTATTTCAGTGCAATCCCAATAAAAGTGGCAGTTTTAAAAGGGTGATTTAAGCTAACTTTAAAGTTAATTTGTAATGGTAAATGTATAAGAATGGGCAAGGAGTGTTTGAAAGAGTGATTACCTCACAAGATATCAGCATGTTATAAAGTGATATAAATTTAAGTAGTTGGTTCTTGGTAGAAGAATGAATAGCTCAATATATTGCAAAGGAGGATATCCAAAGTTATGTGTGATAAGATAATACACGGCATAGAATTTTAAGCCAGTGGGGAAAGGACAGATTTTTTGTTATGTCACTCAGTTACTCATCTGAGATTCCATACTGGGATTGGTGGGTCACAGTATGGGTAGAGTTACATTGCTGACAATTGTCTACATTTTTCTCTTTTGAAAAAGAGTTGAATCAGTTTCTAGTCTACTTGGCAGACTTCTCAGATGGTGCAGCAGTAAAGAACGTGCTTGTCAATGCAGGAGATGCAAGTGACCTGGGTTCAATCCCTGGGTTGGGAAGATCCCCTGGAGTAGGAAATGGCAATCCACTCCAGTACTGCTGCCTGTAAAATCCCACAAACAGAGGAAGCAAGCAGGCTCCAGTCCATGGGGTCACAAAGAGTCAGACATAACCGAGCATGCACAAACACAGCATTGGCAAATATACCTTTCAGGGGAGTAAAATAGTCACCATGATAAAGCAATTTTGATTCTTGATATTGTTGACCAGTCAGATCATGAGTGCAAAATGCAAGAAATTCTTATTTTTATTCTACTTTATAGAGTTTAGCTGCTTTAGGATCAAACCCAGATGTTGTTCATTCAGTCATGTCTGACACTCTGTGACCCCATGGACTGCAGAATGCCAGGCTTCCCTGTCCTTCACCATCTCCCAGAGTTGCTCAAACTCATGTCAATTGAGTTCGTGGTGAATTAATTTTCCCCTTGATAAATCGCTATCACAGATGCCAACAGGGTAATTTATTCTTGAAGGAAATACCGTTAAGGGGCACTAGAGGTCTCCACCTTACCATGCAACAAATGACATCACAGAGGAAAACCTTAGAAGAACAATTTCCATGGCAACAATGAGTGGGTATCTTGCCCTGGGGGAGTTGGTGCCCCATGCAACCTGTGTGACCCATGGGGGTAGTCCATAATGAGTAGTTTCTAGTTTCTGTTGATGGGTGGATGTCATCTGTTGTTGTTTTTAAATACAGACTGAAATCTGAGTAGGCTTTGTTGGACTTAGATTTTCCACTTGTTTTTCAGATTTGTGTCTTTGATTGGACGCCCAAAGCTGCTTAAAGCCTGAGGCACTGGAAAAAAAAAAGTGTGGTCATTACTATGAGCCATGGCAAAGAAATCCTCTTCCAGTTTGGATTTTAAACTGACTTTTTCCAAATAACAACATCCTGTTTTTAAATTAATTGCATGCTGCTGTTTGCATTGTAAAGGATCACATGTGAATTCAGAGAAACTTTGGGTTTATTAAAAAGAAAGGAAAAGGTGCAGCCCCCAAATCTGTGAGGCAGAATCAGACTTTGAGTATGAAAAATTTTTTAGGATGGTGTGTCTTGGTATTTGTCTCTTACTGGAGAATGCTACAACCTGAGAGCTCACAGATATGCTTAGAGCACTCTCTGGTGTAAACCCCCATGTGTTCCCTCTCCCATCATCAGGGCCTCTCTGACTTCCTTAAAAGAAACAGAGAGCTAAGCCAGCTTCCTTCCCTCTCCTTTTCTCTCCCCAGCTCCTTAGGCTACTGTAGGTGGTGGGAGGGGAACCTGTCTGCTACTCCTTACAGGGTGCTCACTGACCCTCACCCACTGTTGGCACTCAGTTCCAGAACCTTCTTCATCCAAACTCTGTTGGCTCCTTATAGAATCTTGGAGTTTATAGGGAGAGTTGGTGACTGGTTCCATCACAACGAGAATCTCAAGTTTGAAAACCCTCTAAATCCCTCTGAAAAAGTGGCTATACATTCTGCTTGATTACTCCCAGCTCCAGGGAACTTCCTACCTTTCAAGGAGCCTGCTTCTTTCTTTTCTTTTGTCCCTCCTGTCTCATTTCCTCTCTTTCTTCCTTTCTTTTTTCTCTCTTTTTTTTTAAAAAATTATGAAACTATGATAATAATTTACAGGAGACTTGGAAAAGACAGAACAAAGTTACATATAGTTCCACTCTTTCTTCCTTTCTTCAAGCAAATTTGAACATAAAATCCCATACTTGGAATATGGAGATTTGGCGAGTTATTGAATTATATGTTCAAATTTGTTTTCTTTCAGGGTTTTGAAGACCTTGTTCCATTGTCTTATAGCTTTCAGCATTATAAACAGTCAGCAATTGTAGGTAGCCCCTTTCTTCTCTATGAAAGGTTTTTGGATCAACTTTCTCCTTCCCTCTCCCACCCCTCTATCCAAGTCACCTGTGTTATGAAATTTCTTTATTACGTGCTCTGATGAGAAGGTTTTTTTTCATTAATTTTACTGGGTGTCAAAATAGTCTGTTCAAGCTGAAAACAGTATTTTTAGCTCTGAGTTATTTTCTTGTACTATTTCTTTCAGAACTTCCTCCCCTTTTGTTGTTTCTCCTTCTGTAACTCCTTTATTTGGACATTGAACCTTAGCCCTGAAACTTTTTTTCTGACATTTCTAAGCTTTCCTTTTTCTGCAAGATTTAGTTTTATTTCCAACCTATAAATTTTAAAAAAATTTCTCTTAGCAATGTTTTAAATTTCCAAAATAGTTTTTTCTTCTCTGAATGCCAAGTCTCCTTCAACTGCTTTCCAGCTTCCAAATTTGCTAACATCTCTCACCTCTGTTGTTTCTTTCCTTGCTCACTTTGTTCTTTTAAAGAATGTGTCTTTCTTTTAAAAATTAAGTGACATTAAGAAGGAAGTGAAGGAAGACTGTGTTCGATGCACCCTGTGTCTTTATTCATGTAGACAACATGGTCACTGGAAGAGTCTTTCTTTTTAGTTTTGGTTGAGACACAGCCCACACGTGTTATCTTATATTAATTATGGTCCATCTCATTTTCACTCGTGCTGGTGTTCTGTTTTCTCTAACTTTAAGTGAACTGAAACGTGTTGTTTTTGCTTCCTGTAACTGCAGCCTCCAAACACTTGACCACAGGATCACAGCTTTTCCTTTCCTTCTCTAGACTGTCTTCTCCAAGCCACACATCCCCAATTCTTTTTTTTTTTTTTTAATTTTTGGTGTCCTAAATTGCTTTAATTTCTCTTGAACTTTTTATTTTATATTAGGGTGTAGCCAATTAACAGCGCTGTGACAGTTCAGGTGAACAGCGAAGGGTCTCAACCACACGTACACATGTATCCCTTCTCTTGCAAACCTTCTCCTGTCCAGGCTGCCACCTAACTTTGAGCAGAATCCCCTGTGCTGTAAAGCAGGTCCTTGTTGGTTATCCATCTCAAATACAGCAATGTGTGCATGTCCATCCCAAATGGCCTAACTGTCCCCCTCAGCATCCGTAAGTTCATTCTCCATCACTCTTTTGTAAATTCTTTTGTATCATTTCTTTTTAGATTCTGCACATAAGGGATATTAAATGGTATTTCTCCTTCTCTGGATTACTTCACTCAGTATAACAGTCTAGATCCATTCATGTTGCTGCAAATGGCATTATTTCATTCTTTGTAATGGCTGAGTAATATCCCATCATGTATATTTACCACATCTTCTTTTCCCATTCATCTGCCAAAGGACAGTTAGGTTGCTTTCATACCTTGGCTATTGTAAAATATTGGTGCAGTCAACACTGGGGTGCATGTATCCTTTTGGATCATGTTTTTCTCTGGCAATATGCTCAGGAGTGGGATTGCAAGGTAACATGGTAGCTCTATTTTTAAATTTTTAAAAAGCACCCATGCTCTTCTCTGTAGTGGCTGTACCAATTTACATTCTCACCAACGCTGTAGGAGGGTTCCCTTTTCTCCACACCCTCCCATTTTATAATTTATTGTTCATTTATTGTTTGTGGATTTTTTGATGAAAGCCATTCTGGCTGGTGTGAGGTGATATCTCATTATAATTTTGATTTGCAGTTCTCTAATAATTAGCAACATCTCTAGTTCCCTGATAGCTCACTTGGTAAAGAATCCGCCTGCAATGCAGGAGACCCCAGTTCAATTCCTGGGTTGGGACGATCCATTGGGGAAGGGGTAAGCCACCCACTCCAGTATTCTTGGGCTTCCCTTGTGGATCAGCTGGTAAAGAATCTGCCTGCAATGAGGGAGACCTGGGTTTGATCCCTGGGTTGGGAAGATCCCCTGGAGAAGGCAAAGGCTACCAAGTCCAGTATTCTGTCCTGGAGAATTTCATGGACTGTATAGATCATGGGGTCGCAAAGAGTCAGACACGACTGAGCGACTTTCACTTTCTAATTCTTTTGACTTTTCTGGTCTGACTTAATTTGGTTTCTCTTTACTCTTTTGCTAACCCTCCTCTCAAAGAGCTTTAGTTCTTTGAGGTCTCTCTTAAAATGTAACCCCCGAGCTCCTGGCATGGCCTGGTAAATCCAGGATATGGCAATATTATTCTTAGACTCTCTACCTCTGACCCACTACCAGGTCTGGTCTGGGGAGCAGAGACCTTGGCATCTAAGGCTGGACCTGAAAGAATCTTCCCAACAGAAAGAATGCAGTGTACTATAGTGTAGCATCCTGCAAACTGGATAATTACCAGTGGCCTGAAGATTCTTGCTACACATTTGAAAGTTTTGTGTCTGTACACACATATGTATGTATGTTATTCTGGTAGGTATATGTATAGTTTTTATATGAATTAAGGACCATACAGATGACTGCCTATAACTGAGTACCATCCTCAGCCACATTTCAAACAGTAGCTACATACGACGACTGGCTGTCATTTTGCACAGCACCTTGTACATTTCTAAGGTTGCAGAAAGTTCCTTCAGGTGGTGTTGCAACACAGACCTTGCGGTGCTCTGTTCGTGGGTATGTTGGCCTCAATGGAATTACTTTGTCATGTGCAAAAGAGCTGAGGTGTGCTTGCGAACTTAGGACAAATGAAGGTCAAATGCATCAAGACACATAACCGATTCCTCTTTTATAATTGCAGTAGGGAAAAGCAGTGGATGGATTGAGTCATCACACTGTGTGCATGAGGTCATATAACCACGATAAACGCAAAAGATTTTACACTGTGGTCATCAGGACACAGTTACATTGGGAGTGTTGATTTAGTGTCAGTCTTTTGATGTCATTGTCATGTAAAATTAGTGTTGTTAATTTTAATATTGTTTTTTATCATTTACTTGCATTAACTTTTACAAACCACATCTTTGGTTTTATAGTTATGTACGATCAATCAGGTTGAGTTTATGTTTTTTGTGTGTGTGTGTTTGCTTGTTTATATTTAAGTTTGGTCCCCTCCTTTGGTGATAGAATTCAGATAGAATTAATTCAGATAGAAATTATTCTGATGGAATTATTTTTCCCATGAAAGAGGTCTCTAGATTCTTTGTTGGGAATATTATAACAATAATATAGTGTTATAACAATAATATAGTATAATAACAATGTTGATGGGTTAGTGGCTGCCTAGTATACATTAGGTGGTCTTCTAAGAGCTCTGCAAGTTATATCTCATTTACTTCTCATCATGTCCCGGTTAACATTGGCCCTTTTGTTGTCCTCCTCCGAGACATGAGGGCACTGGGGCTCAGCATTTAAGTGACCAGTTCAAGGTTATGTGGTGGTGAAGCTGGGGTGTGAATTGGGCAGTCTGACTTCAGAACCCACCTGCTTGGCCTTGATGCATCGTCTGATAGAGGGCACAGGTGTTGCAATCAAATGCTCTTTTTTTTTTTTTTACAGACTGGGCAAAATATAGACTCTTTCCAAGCCTCAGTGTCCTTATTTATAAAATGGGAGTGATTATACCGTCCTCATAGAGTTGTTCTAAGTGGAAAAAATGTCCACAAAGCCCTTAGCATGGAACTTGGCAAGATGTTTCCATAAGGAAATCTTTGTCTCCCCATTTGCCAGCTGGGGGCTGGCCCAATAGCCACATCAGTCAATGAAGTGACTGCATTCTCATGATGAATTCTACTCCCAAAGCTTCATCAACAAGAGAAATGATACAGAAGGCAGAGGACTTGGAGACGGAAATATACGCCTTCCCTGTCTCCCTGGGGGATGTCACCCCACCTGCCAGATGGGCCCCCAGAGCAACTCGCACCTTCTGAGTGCGCTTCTCTGACAGTGAGTCCTCGGCTATACACAAACTGCCTCGGGAGGTACCTACTCCACCCCAAGGGTCTCTGGACTCTGGTTGTTCAAGCCTGCTTTCAACTCTTGTCAATTTAAAAGGCAGAATGTGGAAGGAGCGTCCTCAAGCAGTGTCTCCTGATGCGGCCACAAAGGCCTCATGCCGGAGGTTGGAGCTTCAGCTAGGTCTTGTGGGGAGGTCAGTTGGTTTTGGGGTTGTTTAAAAGATGTGAGAGGGCCTTTCAGGCTGGTAGGAGAACATGAGTGAAAGTTCTGGGCCAGGAATACACAGTAGGTATGCAGGAACTGTGACTCAGCCTATCTGATGCTAATAGTGGTGTGGTTTGATGTGTAAGGACTTAGCTAATCTCTGTCTTTGTCTCACTCACATACACACACACCCACCCCAGAGACACACTCAGGACTCTCTGGGCTCAGGGCTTTGGGGGAAACATGGAGAAACAGGCAGCCAGGACTCATCCCCGTTGTCAGCCTTCATGGAGACCAGCCAGCATCGCTGCGGGAATGGCAGCATCCAGGAGGTTCAGTTCTGGGCCCGCCTTCGGACTGTGGGCCCCACCTCTGCCAAGATGGTTCCCGGAGTGAGTGACAGTGGGTTTGGTGAGTTAAAGGGCCTACACAGGGTTGACCCCAGGGCTGCCTTCAAAATACCCCACAGCCTACGGACCCCTCAATAACTCCAGGATGTTAGAGCAACTCCAGGTGCACACAGGACAGGTTGTTGGCTCTTGGTCACTGCTCCAGGGGTTACGGGGACAGACCATGTCCTCCTTCCTTGCCTCTTTGGTTGCTCTCTACCTCCCAGCTTCTGCTCTTCATCCCCTTTCCTCCCTCGTGGCCTCTGGTTTGACATTTCCTCTCTTGCTCCACTGGTTTTTGCATCTTTCTAAAATTCCCCAAGACAGAGAATCTGATACCAAAGATTAATCAGTCCCTGTTGGGCAAAATACTTCCCACCAAGCCTTCTTGTCAACCAGCCACACACGTTGATGGGTGATCATAGCTGGGTGCTCACCTTTGGTCCAATGCATTCATTCATTGAGCAAATATTTATTAAGCCCCTTCCAGGGTGGCAGGGTCGGTGACAAAAGGCAGATGACTGATGCAGCCAAGATCTCTCACAGGTGCTGTGATGTCACGTGCAACCTTATCTTGGCTTCAATACATGTTTGCGTGTAAAGAAACAGAACTCAGGGTGAAATGAAGCAAGAACCATTTCTTATTATTTTTGGTCTACCATCTATTCAAACCTGCTTTGTGGGGCTAATTCTCCCAGCTTCTGAAGTCTCCTAGGTCCTGTGACTTTTCTGGTTATTTTTAGGTGATTGAAAATGTCCTCTGGTCACTTCTAGTCTTCCCTTGAGCCTCATTTCAGCAACTTAACTGTGTGGTGTCATGCATGAGTGCTGGGTCTCCTCAGTTGTGTCCGACTCTCTGACCCCATGGACTGCAGCCCACCAGGCTCCTCTGTCCATGGGGTTTCTCCAGGCAAGAATACTGGAGTGGGTTGCCATGCCCTTCTTCAAGGGATGTTCCCAACCCAGGGATCGAACCCAGGTCTCCCACATTGCAGGCAGATTCTTTACCATCTGACATGAGATAATCGCAAATCCGTTCAAAGCGTCTGTTCTCTCTCCTCTGGTTCAGGTGGGCTGAGTGCGCTGCATGGGTGAGAAGGAGAGAAACAGGCAGGCTTCCTCTCTAGGCTTCGTCGCGTCCCCAGATTTCCACCGTCTTTTCTGTCTCAGTAACCATGGTTTCTGCCCTCTGTACTCTCTCCCAAATCGGAAGAGAGTAAGTAAAGAGGAAGGACTGGCAGGAGAAACCTACCTTGTCTTGGGCTGTCTGAGTGGATCCTGGCATTTCCTGGGCAGGGCAGGTGATAAAAGCTGATGCCTCTTCTCCTGGGAGTTGTGGGTGAGTCTGCCCAGGACAGACACTCTGAATCCTGAAATCTGTGACTACACTTTCTGGACACGTGCAAAGGCCCATCCCCTCTGGCTGCCCGTGTCCGGCTGCCACTTCTACACCTCAGCATCGCTGGGCAAAGCCCCAGCTGAGCAGCTACGCCATGTGGTCCTGCTAACAAGCAAGTTAAGAAACTGGCACAGCATTACCAGCCCTGGACCAAGATTCTTAAAGCATTTAACAAAAAATACCCAAACTCCACAACCTCCAAACCAAGGACCAAACCTAGAGAGTAACTTCTTTAAGAACGCCTTTCTTTTGGTGTAAAAGGTGTAAAGGTTTTTAAACTGTATGTTTTTAAAATTTTATTTATTTTATAATATAATTGCTTAACTTTTCACACCTAAAAATAGCATCACCCTTAATGGCCCACATCTTTTGCACAGGAAGTACCCATGCCTCCACATTTGTTCACATGAGCAGGGAAGGCTCCCTTAGAACAGCTGAACTCTTGAATCCATGTCTTCCTAAAAGAAACCCAGATGTCCCTTTCCCAACACCTTTGACTGGGGCCCAAGGAAAAGTTCTCATTTCTGTTGGCAAGATTGAGTCCATGTGGAAGTACAGCATGGGAGAGAATTGGGGGTGCTGTTAAGAGGGCCAGGCCTCCATGAGACCATCTCTCCACGTTTCTTTTCCCTAGACGTGGAACAGGTGAGACCAGGTGTGATTTCTGAACTTGAGAGTTGGTGTAAAAGTCTTTATATCCCTGATGGGCAGATACAGCAGGAAGGCTGAGTATAGTCTGGAACAAAGCAAGACTGGATGCTGAGAAATCTGGGTTCTAGTCTCCACTTGGTGACTATTTTCTGTGTCTCTGAGTTTCAGATTCCTAAGCTTTTTTTTTTTTTTAATTTGATTGGAGGATGGAAAAATGCAGAGTTGTTTTCTGCCAAGCAACAAAATGAAGCAGTTGTAGGTATATATATGTTCCTCCTTTGTGAACCTCCCTCCCACCTCCTACCCTTCTAGGTTGTCACAGAGCACCAGGTTGAGTGCCCCAAAATACTTATTTATTTGGCTGTGCTAGGTCTTATTTGCAGCATGTAAACTCTTAGTTGCAACATGTGGAATTTAGTTCCCTGACTAGGGATTGAACCCAGGCCCCCTGCATTGGGAGCATGGAGTCTTAGCCACTGGACCACCAGGGAAGTCCTGATTCCTCACCTATCAAATAGATACATTTACAATCCAATTTCAGAAGGCTTTTGTAAGAAAAGAGTTTGATGTGAAAGTCCTTTGTACACTCTAAAATAGGAAGCAAATATTTATATCGTTAGCCATCCAACAGATTCACCGTTTATTAAAACTTGATTATGAATTTGACATGATTTTGGCCACCGTTCGTGAAGGGGAATGCAGAGTTGGATGTTACTATTTCTGAGAGCCGACTCTCAGAAGTGTCTCCTGCTGGGGTCCTGGTGGGGGTCTCTGGGCAGCAGGTGAACACTGGGTATCTGAGTGGGGAGCGTGCAGGGGCCCAGGTTGAGGAAGGGGGTGCTGAGAGGGGAAGAGGGGGCCCACAGGTGCCCTCATGCCTGCAAAGGGTGGAATCGGGGAGTATCTGTGTGTGTGGAAAGTATTGCTCACCAACCTTTGTGGCTGCTCAGGATTTTGATTCAAACTAGAACCAGAAAACGCTCAAACTTAAAGGGCCCTGAGATAGCATCTTTCTGACCCTCCCTCATTTTGAGGCCCCTGAGGACTGAATGACTTGTTCAGAGTTTCACAGTGAACTGGAAGCAGAGCCATTTCAGAACCGATGACCCACACATTTCCAGTCCTCCGTCTACACGCTTCCCTTCCCGCTGCCGTTCCCTGAAGGCCATCCTCCACCTTCTTCCTCCTCCAGGTGGGTGCATTTAGCAAACACCTGAGCTTTTCATCAGAAGCCAAGAAGAAGCAGTATTGCCTTTCCATGGATCTAGAGCTCTGGAATCTTACATTATTTTCAGAACAAGGGACCCCAACGTCCACACCTGTGCTTCTGAGAACAGGCACCTATTTTCTCCTCATTAGGTGAGGTTCTCAGTGTTCATTACAGCAGGGTCCATTTTAAACAAAATACCACAGTAGCCTCAATATAGTCATGATCATTTCACAGCACACCTGTCAGACCATCAACCTGCTTCTATTATTGCCTTACAGTAACCGGTGTATCCCAAACCCTTGGCTCCCTGCAGTATTTCATTTTCCTCATCAGACTTTTCCCAAGTCTGCTGTTAAGTTTCATATGCATTTGCAGGTTACTCCTCATGTAGGTCATTGTGGTACAAAAAATGCAAAAAAAAAAAAAAAAAAAAAGCAAGCAAGTCATCAGAGTGGCTATACCATAGGGTAGTTTGAAGCTGGAGACGCTAACTTTACCTGATTGTTCTTTCATTCTAGTTATTTTTTTAGGTTTTGACTCCCAGCACATAATTAACCTGACTTTATCCTCGTATTCTTTTCCCAGCCCAAGATCAGACAGACCAGCGCAGTTTCCCCTCCCTCGCTGAGCAGAGGGTAGGAGCATCCTAGTTATGGATAAGCCAATGCTTTCAATGTCTTCTTTACTCTTCTGAAATGAAACCCTACATAATCATCCATCCCCTGCAGAATTCCTCATTTCCTCCAGTTTGATCGTCTGCCTCTTGGTCTTGGCAAGTCACTTCACTTTTAATTAAGTTTATTTCCTTCTTTGTTTTGTCTTATTTAAGACTGGTCTGATTTAGAACTGTGAAGTGCTGGATGTGATTTCTTTTATTATTATTTGTGTTAAATATTTATTTTTGTTTACTTATTTGGCTGTGTCAGGCCTTAGTTGTGGCACGCGGATCTTCACTGTGTCACACGGGGCTCAGGCTGAGTTGTCCTGAGGCCTGTGGGATCTTAGTTCCCCCAGCAAGTATTGAACCCACATCTCCTGCATTGCAAGGCAGATACTTAGCCACTGGACTGCCAGGGAAGTCCCACCGGACTTTATTTTCGATAGAGTGTCAGAAGAATTTCCAGTTGCACAGTGAGTTAGGGTAGCAACTAAGAATCACAAGAAACACATCTTGTATCACAAAATCCTACCACGGAGAAGGAAATGGCAACCCACTCCAGAATTCTTGCCTGGAGAATCCCCGGTACAGAGGAGTCTGGTGGGCTACTGTTTGTGGGGTCACAAAGAGTCGGACATGACTGAGTGACTAAGCACCACATTTCTGAAACCACGTATTTGGCAGGGAACAGAAATATGATTGGGAAAAAAGTAGTAGGATAATAATATCTAGAGAAATTGGGTGGTGGACTTCTGGTGGGAAAAATCTGAAGATAATGTATAGACACCCCCCTCCCCCACACACACTGGTGATGGGTAATTTGGTGGCATGGATTTTATTGTTGTGCTCCACAGTTGTTTAATAAAAATGCATGGGATGGGATGATTTGAAATATTTTATGCCAGCCACGATCCTGACACTGACTTCCTCCTCCACCAGTAAACGTGTCAGCAGGCTCTTCGCTCACTGTGTTGCCATTTTGATGTGGTCTGTCTCTAGGGGGATGGTGGGGTACCTTCTGAGTGGCGTAGTAAGGTGGTTTTGGAGGAGAATGGTAAGCTGATTCAAAACAGGATTAGTAATTATAGGACTGCTGGCTCTGTGCTCATTTTAAAAACAGCTGTGTTATCTACTTTTTCATGGTTTGTTAGATTCTGAATTTTTAAAATTAATTTTTACTGGAATATACTTGCTTTACAATGTTGTTTCTGCTGTATAGAAAAGTGAACCAGTTATAATGCATATACATAAATGCCCTCTCTTTTGGGTTTCCCTCCCGTTTAGGTCACCACAGGGCACTGAATAGAGCAAATAGGTTCTCGTTTGTTACCTATTTTATATATAGAATCCGTAGTGTGTATGTGTTAATCCCAATCTCCTAATTCATCCCACCCCTTCCCGTCACCCCCATACATTAGTTCTCTACATCTGTGTCTCTATTTACAGCTTACAAATAGGTTTATCTGTATCATTTTTCTTGATTCCATACATATGCATTGACATACAGTATTTGTTTTTCCTCTGACTGACTTTGTATGATAGTCTCTAGGTCCATTCACATCTCTACAAATAACCCAATTTTGTTCCTTTTCATGGCTGAGTAATATTCCATTGTAAATATGTACCACATCTTCTTCATCCCTTCCTCTGTGGATGGACATTTAGATTGCTTCCTAGATTCTGAATTTTAATGGTAGAAGAAAGGAAACTTACAGGACTTTATTGCCAAGTGGGTATCATTTCTTCATCCCATTTACCCACATTCAGGATTGAGATTCAAAATATCTAAACACCCTGACAGCATGGGCACCGGCCAATCAGAATGGATATAGTCTGCTAACAGCCCTTGTAAATTTATGGGGATTTATTGATTGAAAACCAACCCCACACTGGGTAATGCACTCCTCTCTGTCATAAATGAGCTTGGGTACAAAGCCCGCAAAAGACACTTGAAAAGGGGTGATTGTCTTTAGTTAGATGCTGCCTGGAGCTGTCTGTGGGTGTGGAATCAGGTAAAGGTGAACAACAGCAAAACTAGCTTTAAGAGAACATTTAGCAGTGCTATTGATCAGGTTTGCCCCTGGAGAGCTGGTTCTGACATTGGTTGTGTCATTGAGTTGCTTGTTTTAGTGGGAGTAGGGGGTGTTCCCTCCTCCCTCTTGGCCTGTTCTTAGACATTTTCGGAGAAGTAGCCTGGAACACGTTTGGAGACCAGGACAAGTCCCCCCACCCCCCACATTTCAAAGGGTAGCAGATGGTTCCCCTGGGGCTGGCAGACACCTGGGCCGCACCTCTTAGCACTGCTCAGAACTCGAGTGGTGCATCTACAAGGAAGCTCAGGAGACTAGGCCCATTTACACAGCACAAAGGGAGGTGTTCACGCAGCCAAGTCACAGCCCAGGCCATTTGGCTTCTCAAAAGGAAGTATTTGACATCATAACCCTATGCTCTTTCCTACAAGACCTTCCACCAGCAGTCCCCTGACAAGTGTTTTAGATATCTGAGACGTCTTTTTCTTTTTTTAGAATTTTATTTTATTGATGTAAAGCTGATTTACAATGTGTCGATTACTTCTATACAGCAAAGTGATTCAATTAGACATACTTGTATATACACACACACATTCTTTTTCATATTCTTTTCCATTATGGTTCATTACAGGATATTGAATACAGTTCACTATGCTATACAGTAGGACCTTGTTTAGTCATTCTACATAGAAGAGTTTGCATCTCCTAACCCCTACCTCCTGATGTACCCATCTCCTACTCCCCTCCGCCTTGACAACCACCAGTTTATTCTCTATGTGGACTTCTTTTTCTTAATTCCAGTTATTGCAGGAACCAAAGAACCATGATGGCTACTTTGTTGAAACTTTGAAGCAAGTGTCAATCATGCGAGTGTTTTTCTGGCCCCTCTGACTCTGCAAACATTGAAAGGGATTAGCCAACATATAGCTCAAGGAGTTGAATTCTGATGAAAGTATAAAAGCTTTAATATAGAGAAACTTCTGATCTCTTGCTGGGCTCGAGCTCAAAAGAAATAAAATGACTCTGAGTTGGATGTCTTTTTAAACCAGAAGGGAATGGCTAAGCAGGCTCTGACGGCTTGGTGAACAGGACATCAGTGTGTGTGCTAAGTTGTGTCCGACTCTTTGCGACACCATGGACTGTAAGCCACCAAGTTCCTCTGTCCATGGAATTCTGCAGGCAAGCATGCTGGAGTGGGTTGCCATTGCCTTCTCCAGGGGGTCTTCCTGGGGTCAAACCCGCATCTCCTGTGTCTCCTGCGTGGAAAGCGGATTCTTTACCTGCTGAGCCATTGGTGAACAGGGCACATATGTCTATTTTTTCTTGCTAAGTAAGTACCAAGTGTCAAGAGTTCTGGGTAAGTCCCTGAGGGCAGTGAGGATGGTTCTGCTGTGTACGGTGAGGGTAGGATCGGCTGAGGAGGTGAGTCATAGGTTCAGGATAGAAATGTTGATAGTATAACACGCAGGCAGAGGGGAAAAGACCCCATGAGCAAAGAATATACATCCATAAAGAGTGACTCAACCTTTCTAGCCCTGATGCCTCGTGGACCTGCTGGTACAAAGAGTTTAAGAGACACACATGTGCCTTCATTCATTAAATAAAACTTGCTGACACAAAATAAGCGCTGTATGAAGCACCTATGTTGTTCAGTCGCCAAGTTGTGTCTGACTCTCTGCAACCCCATGGACTGAAGCACGCCAGGTGTCCCTGTCCCTCACCATCTCCTGGAGTTTGCCCAAGTTCATGTCTGTTGAATCAGTGATGCCATCCAACCATCTCATCCTCTGTCACCCTCTATCTTCATCCCAGTTCCCAAGAAGGGCAGTACTAAAGAATGTTCCAACTGCTGGCCATTTGCATTCATTTCCCATGAAGCATGTATAAGGCTAGTTTAATATATAGAGATTACTTACCTCATTGTAATTATAGTTTGAGTTTTTTTTTTAAGTAAAAAAATTCTCCAGCTTTATTGAGATATAATTGACAAATACTGACTGCCTGCTGGGTGTACAATTTGATGTTCTGGTACACGTATACCTTGTGGGATGGGCACCAGTTGAGCTGATTAACTTACCCTTTTTCTCACATATTTACCTCTTTTTTGTGGTGAGAACGCTAAAGATCTCCTGTCTTAGCAAATTTCAAGTGTGCTGTGTGGTACTGTTGCCTATAGTCACGTGGCTATACATTAGATTTCCACAGTGTGTTCGTCTTGCATGACTGCGGCTCTGTACCCCTTGACCTGTATCTGCCCATTTCCCCTCCCCCAACCCCTGGCAACCCTGCTACTCTCTGCTTCTATGAGTTTTGACTATTTTAGATTCCACGTATAAGTGAGGCCATAGAGTATTTGTCTTTGTCTTTGGCTTACTTCACTTTGTATCATAACCTCCCGCTTCAGCCATGTTAGCGCAAGTGGTGGGATTTCCTTTTTTAAGGTTGACTAATATTCCCTTATATATGTTCACCATACTTTTCTTTATCCACTATGGGCATTTAGGTTGCTCCCACATTTAGGCCATCGTCAACAGTGCTGCAGTGAATGATGGAGTTCAAATATCTCTTCAAGATAGTGATTTCATTTCCTTTGGGTATATACCTAGAAGTGGAACTACTGGATCGTGTTCTATTTAGTTCTGTTTTTAATTTTTTTGAGGAGCCTCCACACTATTCTACAGAGAGGCTATACCAATTTACATTCCCACCAACAGGATATAAAGGTCCCCTTTCTTCCACATCCTAGCTGACACATACTTCTTTTCATTTTGATGATGGCCATTCTGACAGGTGAAGTGATAGCTCTTTGAGGTTTTGGTTTGCATTTCCTTGATAATGAATGATGTTGAGCATCTTTTCATGGACCTGTTGGTCAGTTGTGTGCCTTCTTTTGGGAAATGTCTGTTTAGATATTTTGCCCATTTTAACTTGTTTTTCGCTGTTAGGTTGTATGTTGGTCACTGTTGTTCAATTGCTGTCATGTCCAACTCTGCGACCCCGTGGACTGCAACACGCCAGGCTTCCCTGTCCATCACCAACTCCTGGAGCTTGCTCAAACTCATGTCCACTGAGTCAGTGATGCCACCCAACTATCTCATCCTCTGTTTCCCCCTTCTCCTCCTGCCTCCAATCTTTCCCAGCATCAGAGTCTTTTCCAGTGAGTCAGTTCTTCGCATCAGGTGGCCAAAGTATTGGAGCTTCAGCTTCAGCATCAGTTCTTCCAGTGAATATTCAGGGTTGATTTCCTTTAGGGTTGACTGGTTGGATCTCCTTGCTGTCCAAGGGACTCTTGAGGGTCTTTGTCGTGTGAGTTCCTTATGTAGAGTGTTTCGGATATTAACCACTACCCACCCCTGCAGAAGTGGGGTGGGCCGCTGGGCCCCCGAACAGAAGAGCTGTGGCTGTGGGGACCCTCTTGGTGCTGAGCTGTACCAGTTTGAGGGGGGAGACACAGCTAAACACCTTCTATAGCTTTCTGTGAGGCTATCCCCAGTCTTCCCCTCTACTGGCTTTTTATAGCTTCAGTGACAACCCACTCCAGTGTTTTTTTTTTTTTTTTTTTTTTTTTGGGAGAATCCCATGGACAGAGGAGCCTAATGGGTTACAGTCCATAGGGTCGCAAAGAGACAAGACTGAAGCGACTTACCACATACCCACGGTTTGTTATGGCTTCTTAATTGTACCCTGGAACTCTTCAGAGCTCTTTTCCTCAATGAGTAGTTGTTAGATTCTTGTTTTTGAGGTACAAGGGCTGAGACCTCTTGGTCCTCCATTTTACTGATATTTTCCAACTCAGATAATATGATCTTATACATAGAAGAATCTGAATGGGCCTTTGTTGCAGAAAATTCACTTCCAGGTTGGCAGAAAACTCTCTTAATTAAAAAAATTTTAAATGTATGCTTCTGGTGTCTCTGCTTTGAAGATTTTGTCATGCTTTGTTGGCATAATCTCATTGTCTCCAGTTTGCCTGTGGAATGACCTTCAAACTCTTTATCCAAATGTTTGCAGCATCTGAACATTTGACTCTCATGTACTTTTCTGGTGACACTAACTTCTCTATCCATCCACTTCATTCATCCACCCATCACATCTATCTATCATTTATCTATACCTCAGCTATTGATATAAATGTATCAATATATTGATAGATATTAATAGGTGTGATGGATGAATGGATGGATACTCTGTGCTTATGATCAAGTTGAAAATCCCCAGTGACTCTCACTAGGAAGCATCCCCTGACTCCCCTGACATGCAGGAGCATCTCCTAATCTCATAATGGACAATGAGCTCCATTTTATGGGCAAGAAAAGCTTATCCAGGCAGTTAAGTGAGGCTGCAAAGTTTATCATGGCAGAGCTGGGGCTTGAACTCAGGTCTCTCTGGTTCCCAATCCTGCCGGCTCTCCACAGCTCCTCACGCTCCCAGCATGTCTCAGCTGACATATGGGATCCTAGGAACCAATCTCTTCTCGACAGGCAAGTTCACAACAGGGAGGGTAGCAAGCTCTCAGGACTGCGTGGAAGTAGTTCTGGCACCGAGAGGAAGGCTGGACTGGTGGTAATCCCAAAGCCCTCGTGGCTACAGCTGGGATCTTTTCTCTAAATGCCAGCAGAGACTCTCTCCTTGATGATACTGTACTCAGCCTCCCTGAAATCTTTTTCAAGTAAGCATGACTTGGGGGCTTCTGTGTTTGTCTCTGCATAGTCCAATTTTAGCAAGAATCTTGCAACATCAGTTTAACCAGAACCCCCACTCTTGACATCTGATCCCTTACCCCCCAGGTGAGGTCTGCTTACCTGGCCTGCCTTCTGCAAAAGTCCTGCTAGGTCAGATCAGCCAGAAGACCCCCTTCCCCCTGCTGTTTCCTCTTAGTAATCTTCCATCCACTGTCCTGCCCTGCTTCTTGTCTGTAAACCCTCACTTTCCCATGCAGCCCCTGCCCCCCGACGCTGGCCCCTACGCCCATCGCGATGGTCCCCCTTGAATAGACAGCCTTCCTGTGCGTTTGCAAGTGTCTCTGAGTCTTTTCTCTGACAATATTGACAGGTTTATAAACCACAGTGCGGATGTTCCACCGGCAGGAAGAAACAGCTGCCGACTCACAAATCGAGAGCCGGACAGAGGCCTCTTCCTGTGTGTGTGTGGAAAAACCACAAGCTCTGCAGTCAGAGAGGATATTGGAGGCCAGGGAGGGAAGAGGCTGGTGAGAGAAACGAGGTGATGGGAGAAACACGCAGGCAAGAGTCAGAACCACGACAAGGAGCTGAGCGACGGTGGAGGTGTTGCTGCAGGAGAAGGGATGGAAGGGTCTGGCCCGGGTGAGGAGGGCCCTGTCTGTATCAGGGACAGGATGGCCTGAGCCTCACCACCGCCTTCTCCCAGCGCACCCACTGCTGGCTTCCCTGAGCAGAGCTTTCATTTCCTGGGGCTGCTGTCATAAGTGACCGTAGGCTGGGTGACTTGAACACGACCCAAATGTACTCTCCCTCAGTTTTGGAGGGGCCTGCGTGTGTGCTCAGTCACCCAGTCATGCCTGACTCCTGCATCTGCTGCATTGGCAGAAAGATACTTTACCACTGCACCACCCGGGAAGCCCTCTCTCAGTCTTGGAGGCCAGAAGGTCAGCCAGGGTGTTGGCAGGCCACGCTCCCTCTGCAGGCTCTAGAGGGGGCTCTGTCCTGGCCTCTCCCAACTCTTTGCAGCCCTGGGTGCTCCTGGGCCTGTGGCTGCCTCACTTCTATCTCTGCCCCCAGCTTCCTCTTTTCCCAGTGTTTCTTATAAAGACACCCAACACTGGCTTTTGGGTCCGGCCCTATAAAATCTAGGATGCTCTCATCTTGAGATCATTAGCTTAAAGACATCTGCCAAGACCCCTTTTCCAGATAAGGTCCCACTGGCAGGTACTGGGGGACATATCTTTTGAGGGATCACTATTCACACACCATGCCGTCCATTCCTTACTCAACTTGCCTGACAGCTCTTTTTGAGCCTGAATATACAAAGGAAATGTGGGAAGTACAGAGACAAACTAGATAGAAATTTTGCTGCCAGGGGTTTGCCATCTAGAAACAGGGGCAAAGCAGCTGCTTGTAGAGCTTGATGGAAAATGGTGGGTGTGTTGGAGATGTGGAGGGAAATACAGTACAATAGAAGCTTAATGGGGCAAGAGCTACACCAGCTTGGCTCGGGGACCAGCCAGGAAAAGGGGGCTCCTCATAGCAGACCTATACGTAAATGGATTTTGAGAGACAGGAGGACATGAACTTGTGGGACGGGGACAATCTGGGCAGAAAAACTAGCCTCAGGGAGGCCTAGAGGCAGGAAGCAATGGGGGTTCACAGGCAGTGCTAAAGACTATCTGGAGTGATGGGAGCACAGGTGAGTGGAGGGCAGAGGCAAGAGGGGATGGTAGAGAGGGTGTCTGGGGACAGGACACGGCGTCTTGAATGGGGTTCAGCCAGGGAAGCCTACACAACATTGTGAATATAAGGGCGTGGTAGAAAAACCTTGATTTCTGAAGATAGTACTTTTATATTTCATAAATAGTAAAAATTATTTTCATAAACAGTAAAAATTATTTTAAGCTAAAGATATTTGAGATGCAGTAGATGCAGAAAGAGGCCTTTCTGGAGCTTCCTTCAGCTGACTAAAAGCAGACACTTCAGAGAAGTGAGAACCACCATAGATTCCTTCTTTGGGGTGTGTCTGATCCCCGGAGTGAGAGGAGAGTAAACCTACCTCCGCAAACTCTCTTTTCTCTTGAAACCTATTTGCTCTTTCCATTGGAGACTTTTTTTTTCCCTCCCTTTCCTCCAGTAAGTTAGCTATTTAAGCCCCCATGTGAGTGCCTCATCATGGAGCTCTCCCACATGTATGCACATTACACGCGTAGATAAAAGTTTGCTTCTCTTGCTCGTTGGGCTTTTGTCAACTTAATTCACAGGCCCTTGGGCACGGAACATAAGAGGGTAGAGGAAAAGTTATTCCCACCCTACAGTTTATATATTGTACATGTGAATTAAAATGTAGACAGAGACTTAAGATGGGAACACTGGCTCATAGGCTATTAAATAATCCAGGCACGACTAGCAGGGGAGAAAGGAGAGATAAGTATGTATTTGGAGAGATTGCGGAGGCAGATTCAAAGGGATTTTGTAGAAGGGAGAGCAGGAGGGAGGTTAGAAAGGGAGAGCAGATAGTTGACAAGAACTCTGTGGCTCTGAGCCTGGATGACCGGGTTCATGATGGTGCTGTTATTAGAATTAGAAAGTAAGAGATAGAACGATCTTAAGAAAACAAGACATGTTGATGGAACCTGCGTGAACACCGGCAGAGAGCCTCACCTGGAGATGAGAATTGAGATGATTGCATTGAGGATCCTTTGAAGGCATAGGGTAAGAGAAAACTATGTTTAAAAAAAAAATGTGAGGAGGGCAGGGGGCCTCAGAGGTGATTTGGGGAAGAAGGAGGAAGTGAGGCCAGCTAGGGTTGGGGAGGTGGTGAAAGAGGAAAGGTCAGAACATCCAGGGGACTGGAGATCAAACAGAGCATCTTTCTTTGTATGAAAAGTTGCAGAGAGGTAGATAAGGATCGAGCACATTCCATAAGAAACGGAAAGAAGGCTGTCACTGGAGGAAGCAGTGTCAGGAGAGAGGCTGGGAGGCAGAGCTGAATTCGGGGGTTGGAGATCATTCCTTCAAAGAACGTTATTGGAGGGAAGAGCATCCCAGGTGCTGAGAACAGGACGTGCAAAGGCCCTGAGGCAGAACTGCGTCCAGCGTGACGGGGGGACCACTCTGACTGAAGTCACTGGAGCAAAGTTAAGCGTGGGAGACTAAAGACCTGACCCCACGGGTCCTTGGAAGACTGTGTAGGGAATTCGGAATAAACTATGCTGGAAAGTGAGTGGAAAATGAAATCTAGTAGGAAAGAGAAAGAGAAATACATTACCAAGAACTTCAGGGTTACCTGAGCCTCTCTCCTGGTTGGGGATTTTGAATGATTCTCAAAATTTAAAACATCACCTCAATGATAGCTATATTTTGATGATAACCCAAACAGAACCAAGTTGGGGGTAGGGGGGATGAGTAGGGAATTAAACTATGAAGAGGCATCTTTCTTTCTTTTATTCCATTTTTATGTATCCATTTCTTTGTCATGAAGTCACAACATTTTATCAAAATATACAAACAGCACAGATACTTTAAACATGTACAGCTATAATTCTTATTAAATAAGATCACTGTGAAGAGCATGCATGGGTGTTTGTTTATCCTGAAAGGTGTCTCTCTCACGGGACTTATGAGTCATCAAAACATCAGTAACGGTATCAGAAAGGAATGGGATTTCTTTTCTCTAGAAGAATTACACATTTTTTTTCTCCTGCTCTAATGTGAGGATGATAATGAGAACGTGCCACTGATACTGAAATCAACTGAGAATGGATGGGTGGAAAAGTTTTATTGGCAGGAGGAAAACGATTCTATGACTAAATCTTTATTGGATTCTAATTTCTACGTTGACAAGACAAACAAGAGTAGGGGTCGAGTCAACCTTCCATATCAATGACACCAACACTCCCCACCTTCCTTTCTCCCATGAATTTCCTCACTAATCAGAATGAATGGACTTGTAAATCTCAAGTTATAAGCTATGTTTATTATGAAGAGTTCCTGTAAGAACCTATTCAGGGCTTCCCCCACCCCTTCCCCCTTACACTTGCACAGGTATGAACAGAATGAAATGGGTTAGTGGTGACTTGTCTGTGGCTGAATGGAATCCAGTGCTACACCAGACAACGTGCTGTCTTCGGTCTTGAGAGGTTCGGACTATGCTCCTTGAGTCAACACACAGATCATGGACCAGTAGATGGGACCCAGGTGAAGAGTCATAACTCAGAGCAGAGCTCAGTTTTCAGATCTTTCACAGCATGGAGAACCATCTTCAAGTAAATAGCTACAGTAAGGAGCTAACTTCAAGACTGGCCATGGTCATCAGTGAAGAAAGAGCTAGTTTCTGCTACAGACGCAAAGCCGCTGAGGTGCTCCAAGGGGCCCAGCCTCTATGGTTGAGTGTTTCTCTTCTTTTCCACGTTGAAAAGGAACCCAAGGAGTGTCCGCTTGATCCAGTTCACAGAGGGAAGAGGGAAAATCCTCTGGAGAGGCGAGGTCAGGATATCAGCTTCTCCATCCCTGGGTTCATGAAGGAAAAGTTCCGGAACATGTTCTGGTCCATGCTGTTGATCAGCGCCCTGTCTGCGAATGACAGCCGGGGCTTCTCATTCAGGAATTCCTTGTCAAAATTGCTGCAGTCGTATGGCGATTTCTGGATCAGGGTTTAAGTGGTGGGGAGAAAAAGAGAAGATCAGCCACTGAATTCATTATCTCTGTTTTCGCCATCAAGGCAATAATCTGCATGTGAAAAAACTGGCATCTGCGAATAATCTAAAGTAACACTTATAGGTTATCATTGGGAGTTTTATTGACTGTCTCTCAGATCCTGGATCATCAGTGTTATCAACAGTATAATAAGTTCATATACAGGGATTCTATGACTTATACATTCAAATAAGTTTACGTGAAGCAGGATTGGCAACCTTTGGGAAATCAGTCAGCCCCATCTGACCTCTGATCTTTTAGTCTACAGGGGACCCTGGGTGGAGGAGTGGTGGGAGGTAGGGGTTGGGGGTGGGAGCGGAGGAGGGGGAGGAGTTTTGCAGATTATACATTACTGTTCTGTCAACATCATTCACTACTGTTTATTCCCCTTACCCACAGTCATCTTATTTTTTTTAGTCATTGTATTTAATTTTTTATTAAAAAATTTTATTGCTGAATAACTGATTTACAATGTGTTAGTTTCAAGTATACAGCAAAGTGAATCAGTTATATATATATATATATATATATAAATACATAAAACTACTCTTTTTTTAGATTCCTCATAAGGACCTACTGTATAGCACAGGGAACTCTACTCTTTGATGGCCTGAATGGGAAAAGAATCCCAGGCTAATTTTATTATTAAATATCTTGGGCTGTCTTCCACAGACAAGACAGATTAGGGTGACCTCCCTTCTCGCCACCGGATCTATTGGTGCCCATGACCAAAAACAGACCTATTCACAAATACTGTTCGGTATGGTGTGCATTTCCACTTTCTAAGATTAAGAGCAACCATTATGCAATGTCACCCTTATATGAGCATGACTAAGAGTCAGCCCTTCCCACCCTTAAGGGGCCCCCAGAGCTGCTGAGGCCAACGGTTCTTTGGCCTTTGCCTACAAACAGTTGCTTAGACTGCAGGTCAGGGAAATGCCTTCCTATGGGAGGAATCTGGAATCGTCCCACAAGGAAAGAGCAGATCAAAGGTCTGATTTTTTTGTGCAGAAAATATCCAGTCCATCATAGTCTACCATGGAAGTCGAGACACATGACATTGCCCTGATGAGCTGGAACAAGGCAGAAATTACTCTCTCTAAATTATTAACCCCTGTATTAGAAATGGTGCTGTTACAAATAAGAAGACTGCTATGGGCCAGCCCTGTAGGACCCTCGGAACATCCCCAGAGCTTAGGAAAATGTTGAGAATAACTATCTCTTCCTGGCCTGGGGACACACTGCCCCGACTGGCCATCCACCACCACAAGTAACAACAGAAGACATTTTTCTAGAGTGAATGCACGGCTTTGAAATCCACAAGCCTGTGCCACCTCCGTGCAAAGATGGTTCGTGTCCACCCAGGTCATTGCCATCTTACTCTCAGAATCACCAGGAATGGGGGTAGAGCTGGCAAATCCACCATTTTGCTTTACTCTTAAAAAAAATTGTGATGTATATGTCTATCCCAATCTCCCAGTCTACCCCACTCTCCCCACCCCCTTGGAATCTATGATTGCTCTCTACAAATACATGGGTCTGTGTTTCTGCTTGCAAATAGGTTCATCTGTACATTGTTGTAGATTCCACATATTTGCATTAATATATGATGTTTGTTTTTCTGGCTTCACTCTGTATGACAGTCTCTAGTTCCATCCATGTCTCTGCAAATGGCACAATTTCGCTCCTTTTTATGGCTGAGTAATATTCCATTGTATATATGTACCACTGGGGAGTTCGTGTTTAACGGGGACAGAGTTTCAGTTTAGGAAGGTGCAAAACTCAGGCGGGTGGATGATTGTGACTGTCCTTAGCGCCACTGAACAGTGAAATGTGGTTAAAATAGTACGTTTTATACTATGTGACTTTTACCATGATAAAAGAAATGTAAAAATTGTGGTAAAATGTGCATAACCTGAAAGTGACCATCCTAACCCTCTTTAAGTGTGCAGCTCAGGTGCATTCACGTGTTCAGTCACCATGACTACCGTCTACCTCCAGAACATTTTTCATCTCAACTTTGCCTCATTTTATAGTGACCCAGGAAGTTCTGCCCTTGCTCAGGGAGGTTGGTGACTCCTGCCAGTGGGAATTTAGAGACCTGTCCTTTTCTAAGCACCAGCTTACTTCTTACCTGAAAAAACATCTACCAATCACCATTAGGGTCTGCAGTTACATGACCAGATGACACATGTCAGGGAAAATTTCATAAATATCACAGAACACATGACTCCAAAACCCCTGTTAGAGGAGGCAGGGCTTGCGCTGAGGTTTGGGTCGCACAGACTGGACCCTGAAAGCCTGAGTGCATCGTGCACAGCTCCACGTCGCATCTGAGGGTCACCCGTCCACACACACATTCGTCTAAGGCCTGCACCCTCCGTGATCCATTCTTCATGCAGCTGCATTTGCTGACACAGCAAATAAGTAACATCCCCCTCCCCAGCCCCATAGCCTGATTATGGCTAAAGAAGACTTTCTTCCAAGAACGGCGCCCCAGAGGGTGGGTGAGGAGTCAGGGTCCAGGCAGCCTGGGTGTGACGTGAGGATGGTGCTGGCAGGACCTCAGGGTCCCGGGGGCCCCTTACCACTTTAGGCCTGAATGGTGGGTCGATCTCCTTCCTTTCCAGCTCTTCCCAATTGATTTCCCGAAACAAGGGGTGCTGACGGATGTCTCCCCTCACCCCCAGCCGCTTCTCAGGTTCTCTTACGAAGAGCTGAAAGGGAGCAGAAGGGGAGCGGTTACTTCTCACGGGATGAACCAGGCTCCTCAGATGCAGGGAGCCCAGACCACATGGCTGGGCTCCACTAGGAGAGGGGTTTGGCTCTTGCCGCCTGATTTCAGAGCCTTCTTTTTCTACAACTGTTTTAAACTATCGACTCAAGTCAAACTAGTGGCAACAGGTCTACTGAATATACCAGAGTCTGAGCTTTGCTCTAGAAATGCTATTTTTTTTAAATTATCTAGACCTCAATTGAAATCAGCTTGGCCCTGTGCTATTCATGAGGCCGCCAGCAAGTTACAGAGGCTCTGAGTCAGATTCCTCATCAGTAAGGTGAGTGAATCCTCCCTATAGGACTGTTTTGTGGGTTACAACAACAACCACACACACACACATACACACACACGCTGGTGTGCACTAATTCCTGGTCTGCAAAACACACCAGCAGAGGGTAAGTGACCAGCGTGTTTGTTGTCTGGTTGACTGCCATCAACAGAGTTTGATTTCCTAGGAAGCTGCTTTCTTAAAGGGTCACAAGCATGCTCTAAGGAAAAGCTTAGCCTCGTGTTGTTATAATCAAATGCTTCAGGGAAACAGGTTAGAAGTATAACAGCTGTCTGAGGCCAAGTGTGCACATGCTAATTTTCTGTTCATCTCCCTTAGTAACATGGGGCATTTGTTCCAAGAATATCATGAGAAAGAGTTTTCTGAGCCTAGCAGATGTACCTGTGAAATGTAAAAAGAAATTTTTAGAAGATAGAAGGAATAATGAGAAGGTAATATGATCTCCAGCTTCAGGACTCAAAATCCTTTCTAGTTTTGCACAGATGAGTAAATTATCATCTTCTCTGCCCTGTAGCTGATCATCCCCCACCCTGGTCCTGAAGATGCCCGTTGACCTTGTGGGCAGTCATCGTCTCTGCCACAGGGGAGGCTGCACCAAACCAATAAATGTTTATAAAGACAGACTTGATTTCATCCATAAAAGCTGTCACAAGTGTGGTTTACATTTGTAGGAAAAAGCACATCTCTTACATAAACGGCCAGGATGCAGCTGGAGTTTGTTTAAATGTATTTGACCGTCTGGGCGAGAAAGCAGTGCGGAGACGCGGCAGAGGGCCCCCCCCCAACCCCCAGTCTTAGCATCTGCCTCTGGAATCTCCCCTCCAACCTCAGTCCCTCCTCAGAGGGCTCTTCCTACTAAAGGGAGAGGTATTTCTGTCTGGGATCATTAGCTTTTCATCATTTTCCAAACAAACGGACAGGACATCCTGGATGAATAAATGAGGAAGAAAGGGGCGCGTCTCTGACCACCGTCAACTGGACAGCCATGTCCCAGCTGTAGTTCTGTAAACCTTAAAAAAGACATTTCACACAATCTTTAAAGTTTACTTTTCATTTAGTTATTACAAAACATTGGCTGTATTCTCCATGTTGTGTAATACATCCTTCTAGCCCATCTTGCACCTAAGAGTTTGTGCCTCCTCTCCCCCACCCCATGTTACCCCGCCCTCCTCCCCACTGGTAACCACCAGTTCTCTGCATCTGTGGGTCTGCTGCTTTTTTGCTATATTCACTAGTTTGCTGTACTTTTAAGATTCCACATAAAAGTGATATAGTATTTACCTTTCTGTGAAAGTGAAAGTTGCTCAGACCTGTCCAACTCTTTGCGACAAGGTCTGACTTATTTTCACTTAGCATAATGCCTTCTAAGTCCATTCATGTTGTTGCAAATGGCAAAATTTCATTCTTCCGAATGGCTAAACAGTATTATATTGGGTGTGTATGTGTGTGTGTGTATGTATATACATGTATGTGCACACATACATACATATATATATATATATATATATACACATATATAAAACATTTTCTTTATTCATTTGTCGTCGATGGAGTTTTAGGTTGCTGCTTCCATGTCTCTGCTATTATAAATATTTTCAGTTTTTTGAGGAACCTCCATGCTGTTTTCTGTAATGGCTGCACCAAATTACATTCCCACCAACATTGGAGGAGGGTTTCCTCTTCTCTACTTTCTCACCAGCGTTTTTCATTTGTTGTCTTTTTGCAATAGACATTCCGACAGGTGTGAGGTGATATCTCATTGTGGTTTTGATTTGCATTTCCTTGATGTTTAGTGATGTTGAGCATCATTTCATGTGCCTTGTGACCATCCTCATTTCTTCTCTGAAGAAGGTCTTCTGCCCATTTTTAAATTGGGTTGGTTTTCTTTTGATGTTGAATTGTGAGAGTTGTTTACATATGCTGGCTATTAACCCCTCATGGATCATACCGTCTGCAAACATTTCCTCTCACTCAGTAGTCTGTCTTTTCATTGTGTCAGTGGTTCCCCCTTCCAGCTGTAATTCTTGCTGGGGCGCAGCCTCTCCTGATGTGCATTTGTTCATGCACTACACGCATCCATGCCCTTGCAGGACTAAAGAGGACGGAGCCCGGTGCAGACACCACCACAGATGCCAGTGAATACTCTGTCCAGCGTTTTCAGAGGACCCATTACTTCTGGGTCTCACAACATTAGGGATAACTCCCTAGAGGGAGTTTCTCTCGAAATGATAGTATACCTTTGATTTTTACAGAAAAGGGAGCTCAAGGATGTGAGAGTTGTTGGATTAAAATTACAGAGCAAAAGAGACACAGAGATGAAACTAGAGCCAGTCTTATAATCAGCACATCACAAAATGGAAACTAATTTTTATCAGCCCAGCTCCTAGAACCTGGGAGATCTTCCCGAGGAGCAAGCACATGGACATTTTACTTACTCACATGAGAAAGAATAAGCCCAGATTCTTCCACGTGGATTTAAAACCTCTTTCAACAACTGGTTCTTTTTCTTCCCCTTCTTTATCCTTAACTGTCTTTGTTTCTGCTCTATTCACCAAATAATTCACTTTCTACATTCACAATAAATCTTTTCCCTGCCACTGAAACTCTGCAGATGACTTTTTTTTAGGGGGAGGAGGGTATCTGCTAGAATTTAGCTTTAGATTTAGTTTTGTTTTTAAACTTTTTATTTTGAAATAATTATAGTGTCTCAGTCTGCTGTAACAAAATGCCCCGGACTGGGGGGCTTAAATAGCAGACGTCTATTTCTCGTGATTCTGAGAGTGGGAAGTCCAGGATCAAGGTGCTGACATGGTCAGTTTCTGGTAAGACCTCTCGCCCTGGCCTGGAGGCGGCTGTCTTTTTGCTACAGGCTCATGTGGCCTTTTCTTGGCACACCTATTTAGAGGGAGAGATCTCTTTTCTCTCCCTCTTTCTGTAAGGACACTAATCCCACCTTGAGCACCCCACCCTCATGACCCCATCTAAACCTAACTGCCCCTCAGAGGCCTCACTTCCAATAACATCACTTTGTGAGTTCAAGGACTTAAACATATGAGGTTCTGGGAGCATGCAAACATTCAGATCATACATGTAGACTCACAGGAAGTTGAAAAGAGAGTGCAGACAGGTCCTGTGACCTTTTCCCTGCTTTCCCCTAACGCTTCCATCATAGTATGACCACCGTACAGGAGGCTGACAATGTACAATGTGTGTGTCTTATCCTGTGTCACTGTATCACATGCGGAGGTCTGGGTGGCCATGAAGACAAACAGGATACAGAACTGTCGTATCACCACAAAGATCTCCCTCGGGGTTCCCCTTGATAGTCACTCCCCTGCCTCCATGATCCCTAACCCCCGGGAACCACCAATCTGATTTACAACTCACAATGCTGTCCTTTCAAGAATGTTACAGACGTGGGCTCATATAGTACGTGACCTGTAGAGATGGACTTTTTCTTTTTTTCACTTTAATGTCATTGTGATCCCAGTTGTTTGGTGAATCAATAGTTCTGTCCTTTTAATTGCTGAGTAATTAAAAGATGGAAGCTTTAAGTTACTAAGTGAAAGGCCCATGCCCTTGCTCTAGATAGTTCTCCCAGGTTCTGGGAGCTGAGCTGATAAAATGAGTTTCCATTTTGCACTTTTCACCGCATCTTTTCTCCTCCAACAGGAAGCAATCCTTTCCTCCTCCTCAATCTTCCTCTCCTTGGAAACCACCCGCCCCCAGTGTCTTTCTGTGGACTTACTTCCATCATCTCCACCTGGTCTGGTTACACCCTCACTGCGTCCTTGCCGGGACGTCTCCTCTGTTGAGCTGGGAGGAGCTGGGTTTGGAGGCACAGGTGTTCAGCTTTATGGAAAAGGTAGCTGCAAAGTCAGCTTCAGACCCCCAAGCTTTTTCCTCGCTTTCCTTTTCTAGTGAGTTCCAACAGTCCAGGCCTTTGGAGTGCAGCCTTCATGCTATGGATTGAACTGTGTCCCTTCAAAATCCGTGTATTGAATCCCTAGCCCATAGTGTGAGTGACCTGGGAGTAAGGAGATGCTTAAGGTTAATGAGGTTATGAGGTGGAGCTGATCTGATAGGCGAGTCCTTATAAAAGGAGGTGTCAGAGCTGTCACGAGAGAACACAGTGCCTGCCAGCAGGAGGGTTCTCACCAGAAACCCACCCTGCCAGGCCCAGACCGTGGACTCCCAAGCCTTCAGAAATGTAAGTAGGTAAATTTCTATTGTTTAATTCGCCCAGTCTATGGCGTTTTGTTACAGCAGCTGGAACCAACTAACATACCTCAATTAAGTCCTTCCAAGAGCCAGGGTGTAAAATAAATGTAACAACTGTCACAGTGCCTGAAGCTGCCATTATGGAAAAGCAAAACTGTTTACATTCCAACCCTGGTAACTTATTTCTACTGTTGTCATCTTTTTTTTTTAATTGGTTAATTTTGAAATTAGCTTTCATTTTATAGCTGTGTTGTGCAGTCATTAAAAGTGAACTTAATTGGTCATTTGGGGAGTTTTCTAAGTTTACTGTCTGTTTGGATCCATCAGAAAGTGCAAGCTGAGGGTGTGCTGGTTCAGATTTTTAAATACTGTCAATCTTGGGCTGGGGCTCCTCTGGGGTCTCTGTCAGCACTTCAGATTCAAGACCTTGATTCCTCAGGGAGAACTCTGCAGCCGCCTCTACGTATGAAACATCCTAGACAAGCTGACAGTCGGATGAGAGGCAGAAGTGTACTACGCCGTTTAAATTTAATTCTGAGCAGTTCTTCATGAGAAAAAAGGAGACTGGTGAAAAAAAGATAGGCCGGATAATCTTCTAGGTTTGGATTTAAAACCACTGATAGCATCTGATGTTGAAAGATCCTATTCTTGTCCCCTTTTCATTATAAGAAGGGCAGAGCTAAAATTATTTCTCTAAGTGACTTTTTTTAAGCTAGCTGATGTAAGTTGTCAGAAATCAAAACCCTGTTTTATTCAAAACATGTGTATTTGCAGTTCTTTTTAGACCTACTGGCTCTTGGTTAACACTTGTGGGTCTTTTTGATCCACACAGTTGCTGGAACAATAAATCTAGGTGCTTATCATGATATGTAATTAGCATGTTGCAGGAGCATGAGTTTTTTTTTTTAACTTACTACAACCACACTGTAATGGTATTTTGCATCTTCAAAAGAGGTAAACTTAAAGTTTCAATCTTTAATGATGGCTTTCCAGTACACCGTGCGTCTCTGCAATGGACTGACGGCCCTGGGTGCTCCTGGTTCATGGTCAGTGATTCTTGGAGTCTGTACCACTGGGTGCTGGTTCCTTTTTTTTTCCCTTAAGTAGTTTTCTTTCTTATTTTTGTTTGTTTTTGGCGGTGCTGGGTCTTCATTGTGCAGGCTCCTCTCTGGCTGCAGTGAGTGGGGGCACTCTCTAGCTGTGGTGCGGTGGCTTCTCTCGTTGCGGCCGTGGGCTCATGCGCTCAGCAGTTGTGTTGCATGAACTTAGCTGCTCCATGGTATGTGGGCTCCTCCAGACCAGGAATCGAACCTGTGTCTCCTGCATTGGCAGGCGGATTCTTTACCGCTGAGCCACCAGGGAAGCCTGCCAAGTCTTAAGTCTGGTCGACTGCGGGTGAGGTCTGACTCCTGCTTTGATAGTAAATTCTGGAGCTCGCTGCTAAGATAAGAGCCTGCAGTATCACAGGTTCCAGGTGAAAAACACATCAGTGTCTTCTGTGGACACGGGTCAGGAATGTGGCAGGAGGGCTGGGCTGCGTCCATTTGGACAGCCCGTGGACTCTGCTCAGCAGGAGTCTCACCCAGATGGAGTGTTGCTGGGTTAAGGTTTCATACGGAAGTTGGGCTGAGGGATGAATTCAACAGCCTGAATCTCGAGGGCTTCAGTGCAAACTGTCTCCAGTTACAGGCATTTCCAAGACACCTGGTAGAATCCCGTACAAAGCCTTGGCTTAATCTTTTTTTGGGGGGAGGGGGGCATGTCATGTGGCTTGTGGGATCTTAGTTCCCTCACCAGGGATTGAACCTGGGCTCTCTGCAGTGTGAACGCACCGACTCCTAACTACAGGTCTTCCAGGGAACTTCCAAAGTCTTAGCTTTAAAACCCACCAGACTCAAAGAGCAGGAAGCCCCCAGTCATACAAGAGCAGTTCTTTCTCTTCATAATCTCTGTCCTCTGTGTTTGGTCTGAAGCAGAAACTCAAGAGCTGGAGAGGAAGGGAACGCACACACGATTGGTACTCTATGACCACACTCTCTTCTCCAGGAGTGAGCAGCTGCCAGCCGTGAACTTGGCCAGAGGAAAGGGCGCTGGAAGTCTTTGCTTTCGAGTTAAGACTGATGTAATGACTTATATCTTGGCCAGAACAGCTTCAATTTCTCAGCAGAGACAGTGTTTTCTGACTTAGGAGTGACAAGAACTTTTTCTTTTATCTAAGACTGAGCAGAAAGACACACATCTTACCCACGTCTTCATCCAGGGTAAGGGGAAGATTTTTAATTACGTTTCAGGATCAGCGTTATAATTCGACACCTGTACATAGTGCAGAGCGATCACCTCTGAGGTCTAATTACCACCCATCGTCATAGAGTTGACCCCCCCTTCATCCATTTTCGCCCAATTCCCAGCCCTCTTCTCCACTGGTAATCACGGATCTGTTCTTTGTATCCATGAGTTTGTTTTTACTTCATTGTGCTTGTTGTGTGTGTTTTCTTAGATTTCACATGAGTGAAAGCACACGGTACTTGTCTTTTTCTCTGTCCGACGTATTTCACTGACCAGAAAACCCCCTAGATCCATCCATGGTGCCGTAAATGGCAATATTTCATCTTCATGGCTGAGTAATATTCCACTATACACATCTCACACACACCACATCTTCACCTGTTCATCCATGGACAAACATTTACGTTGTTTCCATATCTTGGCTGCTATAAACAATGCTGCAGTGAACACAGGCTGGTGCGTATATTTCCCAATTAGTGTTTCCATGTTGTTCGAATGAATAACTAAAAGTGGGAGACCATGTGAGTGCATGGCAGTTCTACTCCTAACTTTTTGATGAATCTCCATACTGTTTTCCATAGTGTATCTATCGATTCACATTCCCAACAACAGTGCATGAGGTTCCCTTTTCTCCACATCCTCATCCGCACTTGTCTCTTGTCGTCTCGATAACAGCCATTCGGACAGGGACGAGATGCAGCTCATTGCAGTTTTGACTTGCGTTTCCCTGGTGACTGATGTTAAGCATCTTTTCATGTACACATTAGCTACCTGTATGTCTTTGAGAAAACTGTTTATTCAGATCCTCCTTTGCCCTTTTAAAAACTGGGTTGTTTGTTGTTGAGTTGTATGATTTCTTTATGTATTTTGGATATTAACCCCTTATTAGACATATGATTCGCAAGTATCGTCTCCCATTCAAAGTTTTCATTTTGATGATTTTGTTTGCTGTGCAGAAGTTTTTTAGTTTGATGTCATCGCATATTATTTTTTTTGCTTTTGTTTCCCTTGCTTATAGAGCCAGATCCCCCAAAATATCACTATGTCGATGAAGTCTGTTTTCTTCTAGGAATTTTATGGTTTCAGGTGGACAGAACAGACTGTATAGGGATTGTTGTGGAGATTTCTTTTGTAAATTATGTATGTGAGGGTCTATGTTATGCTCATTTTGATAGCGCATGTGCATCCTATTGGTGCCTCAGTTAAAAGAGACGGCAGGCATCCCCTTTAAGGCTGGCTCAGAACAGTTACTGTTTACTACGTATTGGGTTGGTCAGAAAGATTGTTCCAGTCTTTCCATAACATCTTATGATCAGAAAACCTAGTACTAATCTTAACAAAAGTCTCCTTGACTTCACTCCTTACCTTCACTAAAAGGTCCTTTGCCTCCTTCTCGAGCCATCGTGGGTAAAAGGGATTGTCCATGCGGATGGAGTGGAAAAGCTCCTCTTCGTCCTGCCCATGGAAAGGCGACTGGCCTACGAGCATCTCGTAGAGGAGGACACCGAAGGACCACCAGTCCACAGAGTGGTTGTACTTCTGGCCCAGGAGGATCTGTGTGACCAGGAGGCAAAGACACAGAATAAAAATGAGGTGGACTCGAAAACCTTGCATGGACTTTTCAAGGCCACCCAGGAGACAACTCATGAAGACAGAGTGTGGTTTTAGCAAAGCTTACACTGAAAACTGTATCTTTTGAGAAGTTAGTGATCATGTAGAAATGAGTGGGCAGTGCCCAAACTAAGCAAATACTTTTGAGATCAATCTCTTTTCTTCCCCACCTAAGCGAAACAACTAAATTGTACCATCACCCTTCATCTGCCCGTCTGTGATGGGAGCATGTGGGTGACAGATTCAGCCCAGGAGAGCTGGTGTGTATCTATGCCCTTCAGTGCCTCTAAACCAAACCCATGTGTTTTATGGACTTTCTGTTAAGTGTTGGGGCTTCCCTGATTGCTTGGTGGGTAAAGAATCTGCCTGTAGTGTAGGAGACGCAGGAGACACGAGTTCAGTCCTTGAGTTGGGAAGATCCCCTGGAGGAGGAAATAGCAACCCACTCCAGTATTCTTACCTGGAGAATCCCATGGACTGAGGACCCTGGTGGGCTACCGTCCAAAGATTCACAAAGAGTTGAACATGAGTGAGTGACTAAGCAACCTAAGCAAATGGTCCTGAGTCTTTACATAAAGTTTTTGCAGCTAACCAAGCAGCCAAGGAGGTTGACCAAGTCCACCCCTTAAACCTAAGCAGTCATGGTTACGAAGAGTCAAATTTTGTGACTATGCTGAGAGAGACTAGGAAAACAAGCTGATAGATATTTGCAAAAAATAAAGATCAAGTTGCAAACAGAATTTTTCAGTCTGCCACTGACTTCCAGGATAAAAATGTTATCTACTGGCCTTAGTATTTGAACACCAAAATTAATCTTAAAGTTAAAAAATAACCTTAAGGAACAGTGTAAAAGTAGACCTAGGGAGAATGATAAAATAAAGATGAGCACACACAGCACAATCTTAGTTCAGGTGCATTTGCCTTAAGTGCGTCCTGGTTCAGATGCAATTCCCAAGACGTGCCACAAGGGGGAGCCCAGGGCAACCAGAAGCCACTCTGAGCATCACATCCTGGTACACATCTTCATTTGTGTTGGATTAACGAAAAGAAATTTGGAGGACAAAAGACAGTTAAGGTGGAAATTCAGTCTGCCAAGGCTAGGTGATAGAGTTTCAGTCTTAAGCTAGGAGAAAGAAGCACAATGCCAGTTCAGTTATTCATGGTATGAACAGAAGATCTGCAAACGTCTGTAATGTGTACTGGGCGTTTCCCCAGACACTGTGTGTTACTCACAAGAACATCTGGGGTAGGTGCTCTTATCCCTGCTTAACAAAGGACAGTGACTGGACCCTGGGAGGTTACATGTCTTCTTTAAGGTCTCCTGGCTAGTTAAGAGCTATGTTCTGAACCCTGGTCTTTTGGGATCTTACTATACAATGTTCCTTTTCTATTATAATGTTTTTTGTCTCCAGGACTGAAACTTTGCTCTGACTTGGTCATGCTCAAGCTAGTCTCTATTTTTAAAGAAACTGGTGGAGAAACACTGGCTGGAGTGGCCCCTTCTGAATCTCAGACCCTGACGCCTTCTCTTGGCCAGGCTGTCTTCTGTCCTGTGTCCTCCCCACCTTTGCTTGAAATAACTCAGGTGATCATGATGTTACCACTTCATGTCAGAGTCCCCCTTTCTCTCTTAGGGCAAAGGAGAGCTGCAATTCCATCTGCCTTGTGGAGCTAGTGATTTGAGGTCTGTACACGGCTCCCTGGCTGGTGTACACAGCAGAGGAAGGGTCCTTAGAAGACCGAGTGACCACCAGTGCGTCCACTCAGCGTGACTCCTGCCTCCTCCAGGGAGCGGCTTCTCTGCGTTAAAATTCCACTGGACTAAGTGGCTGGTAGATGTTAGAAAGTAGGGTGTCTCCTTATTTTACTGTTTTCCTATTCTTTGTCAAAATGAGTGTAGACCTCCAATTATATGTCAGACCCTCGTCTTCTAACAGAGACAGGGAACAAGGGAGGCTTTGAGAGGTCCCCAGGAGGCATGGATTGCTGGGACTATTCCCTGGTTTGGAGCAGCAGTCTGCTTTTTCATGCGTCGTTCCTGACACTGCACTGAATGCCTTAATTTCTTGTGTTTTGGGATCTCCGCCCATCTCTTTGGGGTTCCAGGGGAGAGTGAGTGAGATGAAGGAAAAACTTCACTAAGGCCTGTGCATGGTGAGTGTGTGGAGCTTTGGAAAATGGGTAGGGTTTTGATGGAAAAGGTGGAGGCTAGGGAGTGTTCTTGTATAAAAGAGGCCCAGAGGTGGGGGAACCCAGCACAGGTGCAGAGACAGGCATTTGGGGTGCAGGTCTGGGTGTGGACATTCAGGGAACAGGTGACAGGTGCTCTGAGTGGTGGTGGAGGAGCCTAGACATTAAGGTGGATAAATTGTGGTCCTTAACGGTGTGAAATTCAGTTTACTGGCAAATCGATTACATGTGCGCTGTGGTAGCACCAAGGAGGAAACAACTGATTAGCGTCAGCAGCCAGAAGCATCTTCAGGGAGAAGATGACCCTGGAAGTGGGGGTGACCAGACCCAGGATCCTGAGTGCCCGGTTCAGGGCCGCGGGAGATGAGGGAAGATGGACTTCTCAGGACATACGATTAAGGACCTTCACTCGGGATTTTGGCTTGTACCAGACAATAATGGGGACCTCCTGAAGATACTCCAAGTCGTGGCATGACAGGTTTTCCCACTAGAAAGGGAAATCTGGTGATGCGTGGAGGAGCGGCCCTCGGTTCAAGGCACTCCAGGGGTCACCTAGACAGTGCCACAAGACGTAGGAAGAAGAGAGTAGAATTCATATTTTTGCGAGTTTAAAAAAAATTCTGAGGGACATCTGTGCCCTCGTTTAGAGACCTGAACAAGGACTAGGTTTCCTGAGGGGAACGGGAAGCCTCATCTCAGGAGGGGCTGGTGGTGTGTCGGCTAAGGCACGTCGTGAGATGTACCCCTGATGTGACGACTTACTATCCTACGGTGTGCATCACCTGTGTTGTAGGCCTGATTAAGGGGATTGCTGGGTTTTGTTTGAACTAAGCTCATTTTCACAAAATGGCAGGTCCTTAAAAAGTTATCTGCAAAGAGGCTTCGGATGAAGACCACGCTAAATGATGTAAAGCCAAAGATGGCAGTGCAGAGGCCTCACTCCTGGTCCCAGCTCCTTGTCACTTCATCATCAGGCTGAAAATGATCATCTCATTAGTTATGGCAGGAAGTTGGCTAAATCAAGTGTATCAAAAACACTGTTGTAAATTCTGGACTTACATCCACTATTCTTAACCATGAACCTTGCCTTATGTACACCTTGTAGCGTCTATCTTACACTGCGTCTTTGCGAGGACTCTTTCTTAGCTATGAGCCACTAAAACCAGAAACTGAAAGAAACTAACCATCTGAATGCAGAGTTCCTAAGAAGAGCAAGGAGAGACAAGAAAGCCTTCCTCGGGGATCAATGCAGAGAAATAGAGGAAAACAATAGAATGGGAAAGACTAGAGATCTCTTCAAAAAAATTAGACCAAGCTACCATGCCCATTTCATGCAAAGATGGGCACAATAAAGGGCAGAAATGGTATGGACCTGACAGAAGCAGAAGACATTAAGAAGAGGTGGCAAGAATACATAGAAGAACTGTACAAAAAAGATCTTCATGACCCATATAACCATGCTGGGGTCATCACTCACCTACAGCCAGACATCCTGGAATGTGAAGTCAAGTATGCCTTAGGAAGCATCACTATGAACAAAGCTAGTGGAGGTGATGGAATTTCAGTTGAGCTATTTCAAATCCTAAAAGATGATACTGTTAAAGTGCTGCACTCAATATGCCAGCAAATCTGGAAAATTCAGCAGTGGCCACAGGACTGAAAAAGGTCAGTTTTCATTCCAATCCCAAAGAAAGGCAATGCCAAAGACTGTTTAGACTACTGCACAATTGCACTCATCTTACACACTAGCAAAGTAGTGCTTAAAATTCTCCAAGCTAGGCTTCAACAGTATGTGAACCGAGAACTTCCAGATGTTCAAGCTGGATTTAGAAAAGGCAGAGGAACCAGAGATCAAATTGCCAACATCCACTAGGTCATCAAAAAAGAAAAAGAATTCCAGAATAACATCTACTTTTGCTTCATTGACTACGCCAAATCCTTTGACTGTGTGGATCACAAAAAACAGTGGAAAATTCTTCAAGAGATGGGAATGCCAGACAACCTTACGTGCCTCCTGAGAAATCTGTACGCAGGTCAAGAAGCAACAGTTAGAAACAGGCATGGAACAATGGAACAACATAGTTCCAAACTGGGAAAGGAGTACATCAAGGCTATATGTTGTCACCTTGATTATTTAACTTACACGCAGAGTACATCATGCAAAATGACAGACTGGATGAAGCACAAGCTGGAATCAAGATTGCAGGGAGAAGGATCAATAACCTCAGATATGCAAATGACACCACCCTTATGGCAGAAAGCAAAGAGGAGCTAAAGAGCCTCTTGATAAAAGTGAAAGAGGAGAGTGAAAAAGTTTGCTTAAAACTCAACATTCAAAAAACTAAGATCATGGCATCTGGTCCCATCACTTCATGGCAAATAGATGGGGAAGCAATGAGAACAGTGATGGACTTTATTTTTGGGGGCTTCAAAATCACTGCAGATGGTGACTGCAGCCATGAAATTAAAAGACGTATGCTTCTTGGAAGAAAAGCTATGACCAACCTAGACGGCACATTAAAAAGCAGAGACATTACTTTATCGACAAAGGTTCATCTAGTCAAAGCTATGGTTTTTGCAGTAGTCATGTATGGATGTGAGAGTTGGACCATAAAGAAAGCTGAGCACCAAAGAATTGATGCTTTTGAACTGTGATGTTGGAGAAGACTCTTGAGAGTCCCTTGGGCTTCAAGGAGATCAAACCAGTCAATCCTAAAGGAAATCAGTCCTGAATATTCATTGGAAGAACTGATGCTGAAGCTAAAGCTTCAATACTTTGGCCGCCTGATGCGAAGAGCTGACTCATTTGAAAAGACCCTGATGCTGGGAAAGACTGAAGGCAGGAGAAGGAGACAACAGAGGATGAGATGGTTGCATGGCATCACCAACTCAGTGGACATGAGTTTGAGTAAGCTCTGGGAGATGGTGATGGACTGGGAAGCCTGTGGTGCTGCAGTCCTTGGGGTCACAGAGTCAGACATTACTAACTGAACTGAACCAGTATTTTGAGTGCCAAACACAAAGTATTAAATGAAGATTTAAAAAAATTATTGAGCCTCATGATTTTAGTAGAGCATAAAATGTACTATGAATAGTCATAGTTATTTAAGACTATTTCATCTTAAGTTCAGCCAATTCCTTTTTCTGCATGTTTTAGAATATATACTGTACTAGCTGGTGATACTGTATAATAAATACACATATGCTGGTGATGCTTTTTTAACTGATGAAGGATGACCTAAAAGTGAAAATATGTAATGATGCACTGGCTGTTGGGTGGTCCCAGAGCAGAAAACCAGGCTAAAAGGTATCACCGAGGTTCCAAGCTCCTGGACAGGGATTTGCTGCTAAATTTGTTTTGCCCCAGACAGAGGGTGACTTGAGCAGCTCAGATTTGATTCACAAAGGGATTCACTCTGAGCATCAAAAAAGAATCAAGGTGGGGGTGGGGGGAAATCTTAATTCACAAGACTGGGGAGGGATGAGAATAGATAAGTGAAGTCCTGAGGTCTAGATTTAGAGGGTCTTGGCATTTGGATTTGGGAGGGTCAAGAAAGAACAGAGAGAACGGGTTTGGGACCTGCTATGTTTGAATGGCCTGTGCCAGTTAGTTGGAGATCTCAGCAGGAAAACAGACATATGGGTCTGGAGCAATAAGTCTGGGCTGGCTGGAGTGATTCGCAATCACAGTCATAAATACAGCTGCTGCTCATGGAGAATGTATGGGAGGAAAAAGCACCAGGAGTGGATCTGTGTGAAGACAAGCATGACTGAAGATGAGAGAATGAGACGGAAGCTGCAGAGAGAAGCCTGTCTCGGAGGCTAGATTCTGGAGGATAGCAAAGAAAAGAGATTGAAAAGGATGGGCTGCCCAAGACAGGGCATGGCATAAGGCATGTGTGTAGACAGGGCAGTTAAAGCCACAGTCTGCTCACCAGAGGTCAAGCTTGCATTTTAAAAAGGTGCAGTCAAAACTAAACATGTACGTGCAGGGCAGAGTCTCCTGTTTCCCAGACTCAAGATGCTGCCGTTACTTTGGCAATGACAGGGATCTGTCACTAAATTTGTTTTGCCCTGGAAACCAGAGGCCCACCACTGTCTACCAAACAACCACTCAGCACTCACACACTTACCAACAATTCTTCATTCACTCTTTGAAAAGGTATCTATTAGCACCTTAATGTGCCGAGTCTTGTGCTCCGTCCTTGGATATAAAAGTAAGAATACACTGATCTACACAAATGACAAGAAAACAGAGCCTTATCCACCTGTACCAACATCACTGTTGTGGTTTTGCTATTGTACCATAGCTATTTAAGATGGAATTGGTAGGGGAAATGGTGAAGTGTAGATATGGGTGATGTTTCTTTACTATTTTTGGAAACTTCTTGTGAATTTGTAATTATTCCAAAATAAAGTGTCTCAGAAGTGAATAAGCAGCAGTCCTGGGACTTCCCTGGTAGTCCAGAGGCTGAGACTCCCCACTCCCAATGCAGGGCACCCAGGTTCAATCTCAATCCCTGGTTGGGGAACTAGATCCCATGTGCTGCAACTAAAAAAAAAAACAAAAAACAAACAGGTCCTTCATGCTTCAACTAAGATGCTGTGCAGCCAAATAAACACTTTTTAAAAAGAAAGAAACAGCTGCTGGCATTAGAGCGATCATCCAATGGTGCAGAGAGATTCAAAGATAGAAAAGCCACGATGACAAACTTATGGTGCGAGAAGGACCACGTGGCAAGGGGGTGTCTCTCTCATCTGCCCGGGTGGGCAGCTGGCATGGAATCCAGAACTGGGGGGCAGGCAGTGGGTAAAGCAGGACTGAAGGATGCCCTCTGAGCAAATGCTGCACTTCCAGGGGCTCAGAATACAAGAGCAATGGCTTGTTTCTTTTTTAAACATTCACAGGCTCTCCCATGTGACAAAATAGCACAAGACAGAAGTATTCTCATTTTACACGCGAGTGTGGGGCTCTCCAGGCTCACACGGGACACAGCCTGGAAACCACAACTTGGGTGTTTCTAGTCCCAAATGAAGCAGTGAACGCAGGCGGGTGCGCCATGAGCCTGTTCAGGGTCCACCTGGCTCTTCTCCAGCGGCCACTTTCGGTTGGTCTGAGCAGGGTGAGTACATTTTAAGGCTGGGGTGGGGGGAGCCAGGACAGGATGGACCTGCCGGGTCCTTCACGCTTGGCGAGATGCTGCAGTCAGGGCTGGGACCACCCGCCGGGAGACACTAGCCGCGCCTTCGTGCAGCTGCTTGTCAAGTATTTGGATTAGCAAACACACCTCCTGCACCAAAGCACTTTAAGGTCTTTTGGTTTTTCCGGGCAGGCAGAAGCAGCGGTGCTGGCCCGGGGCATGCTGAGGTGGGGAGGGGCCGGGGTGCACCCTACCTCTGGCGCGATGTAGTCAGGGGTCCCGCAGAAGGTGTTGGTCCTGGCGTCTCCCAGCATGTTCTCCTTGCACATCCCGAAGTCCGCGATTTTGATGTGTCCATCTTTGTCTAAGAGGATGTTATCCAGCTTCAGGTCCCTGGAAAACAAAGCAGGTCCTCACTTTAATAAGGCAGTTTTGTTGACATGGGATTGCGGTGTAAGACGGGACACAGTCGGACACGGTGGTCTGTGTGTCCCAGCGGGGCTTTCAAATCAAGATGGCAAAGCAGAAGGACATGCGTGCGTCTTCTCCCAGCACAGCTGGAAAGCCACCCGTGGGTGCTTTGCTGGTCCTCCTTTCTCCTTTCAAACCTTCATCCATGGCACGGCTCAGGGGCTCACTGCTTCTCCTCCATGGTATTTCCTCCTTGACCAGCGTCTCTGCCCAGGACTTGATCTATTATAGCCCCTTGCAGTCGGGTAAGCTATTTCTGGGCCCAGCTCTGACAGGCGTCCCTGGTGGCTCAGACAGTAAAGTGTCTGCCTGCAATTCGGGAGACCTGGGTTCAATCCTTGGGTCGGGAAGATCCCTTGGAGAAGGGAATGGCAACCCACTCCAGTACTCTTGCCTGGAAAATCCCATGGATGGAGGAGCCTGGCAGGTCTCAAAGAGTCGGACATGACTGAGTGACTTCTCTTTCTTTCTTTCACTCTGACAGAGTCCTGTCCCCAGCCGGTGATGACCTCACCAACGTAATTACCTGCTGCAATTAACTCCTGAGAATGGTTCCCTTTCAGTCCGTCTCACCTTGTGTGAGCGGATCAGCCGGGGATGGAGAGCAGGGGACACAGTCCTGCTCTGGTGGATGCATGCTGCTAGCAGCTGTCCCCAGGACTGACGTCTCACATCTGGACCACCGTGCCAACCTCCGGCGCCGACGCCTCATGGATGGTCTGTCTGACCAGAGGCGTGGATGCTCCCACGGTATAGGAATGTGTATCTCACACTCACATCAGTATCACTTCTGTTTCTCCCATCCTAACTCAAATGCCGTCATGCTCTCATTATGAGGACTACAAACTCCCAACATGTTTGTCTTCTCCGTAGGCCTTCGGCTTTGTTCCTTCGTTGTAATCAAACCCACTTTCATTGTGACGTGTTGCCTGTATTTAGACTTGAGGGAAATGTCAAGTTAGAGTCTACTGAAAAAGAAAACTTTTTTCTCCCACCTATGATCACAGACCTCTCACATTCTGCCTTGGACCCCAGGCTGAGCATGTCTGTCTGAGAGTCTCCCTCGGGCACTCTTCATTAGAATCTTATTCGCTTGGACTTGCTAAGAGTTTGCTGTTCATATCTTTTCACATCCTTATATTTTACCTTCCAAAAACCCCAAACAAAATAAAAACCCAGAAAGTGACTTCCTCAGGTATCCAGAGGCTGGACTTCTATAGCTTCAGTATCCACCACAACGCTTAACAGAGGCTGTGTGTTCAGCGGGAGCTCCGTCCAAGTTACCAGGTGTAGTGGGTTTAAGGTGCCCCCACCCCACCAGCGATATTTCTATCCTAACCCCCAGGTCCTTATGAATGAGATCTTATTTGGAAAGAGTATTCGCAGATGTAATCAAGTGATGGATCTTGAAATGATACTATCTTCGATTAATCTGTTGTTGCTCAGTTGCTTCGTCATGTCCGACTCTTTGTGATCCCAGCAACTGTAGCCCACCAGGCTCCTCTGTCTGTGGGATTTTCCATGCAAGAATACTAGAGTGGGTAGCCATTCCCTTCTCCAGGGGATCTTCCTGGCCCAGGGACAGAACCCATGTCTCCGCATTGGCAGGAGACCAGTGAGGCATCAGGGAAGCCCTGGTTTATCTGAGTGGTCTCTAAGTGCCATGGCCCGTGGCCAAGTGAGAGGCATACAGGGAAGAGACACGAGGAGAGGCAAAGGCTGAGGGGCGATGGGAGGGACACCCCAAGCCCGGGAGCTCCTGGGGCCCCCAGAGACTGGGAGAGGCCAGAAGGACCCTCCCCAAGATCTCGCAGAGGAAGCGTGGCCCCGTGGACACCTTGATTCTGGACCTCGGGACTCCAGAGCTGGGAGGGAATAACTCTGTTGGCCGAAGTCATCAAATTTGTGCTAAATCTATGGCAACCTTTTGAAACTAATCATCAGTGGACAGAAGAAGGAAACTAATAGAATCTCCTTGTTAATTCAGTGGCCCAGTGAGTGTCAGTGAGTAAGGCTCAATGCACCTTGTAGGCTGAAAATTTTCTGAAGGCCATTCTCAGTGTCCGTATACCTGCTAGATGATGTCCCTCGGTCCAAATTATTCAATGACTTCCCAGGATCTCCTACAATCCTGTGAGTACACTGCTAAATAAACGTAGTGTTCTTTCTTAGAGGCGCATAAGGCACTTCAGAGAACATGATTTCCCATATAATTTATGATATTAAAGACACTTATGGACCCTCATTGTGTTTTTGTCCTGAGTGTTAATTTACAAGAGATGAAGAGACAGAATGTGGAGAAGCAGACTGCACTGGGGCATGTGGGGTTTGGTGGCGTGAGGTCCCTTTCAGCTCTAAGATCTCTCTTCTCTTCGATCTTCCTAGTTTTTCCTCCCTCTTTTCCTATCCATCCATCCCACACAATCTAGAGGGCCCCAGTATAGGTATATGTTTGGGATACTGCAGGCATTTCAGATAGAGGAAAGCAACCCACGGAATCTGATCAGGGTTTTCACCATCCTGGTGATCAGATCTCAGTTTCCTGAAGATTAAAGAATGGCATCAGACTTTTAACCTATCATTTTGTAGACAGACCCCCCCACCCGATACAAATGTATATCCCAAGGATGTCAGAGAGACTGCTTAAGAAAAATGAGTGCTGAAACCTCCCCTAAGTCATCTGGTTCGGCAGGTCTAAACAGGGTGCCCACACTTGGCTGCACCCGCTGGAAGTGGAGAGGTTTCCCCAAGCGGAGTTTCAGTACTCTATAAGCACTGGTACGGACCAGCCTGGATGGAATGCTTCTGGACCGCATTATACACAGTTTGCTGTCTTCAGCAATTTGTGCGGAGCATCACCTAGCCTTTCCTAACAACTTGGGGTCCTTCCTATGAACACTGGTCACAGGAAAGCAGGTGATCCCATTCTCCTGGGCCATGAGCTTGTCCTGCTTTCCCCCTTTATGTCGGGTCCTCAGCTGTCTCTTCTCACTGCGGTCACTGTGCAGGCCTCCAGCTGCTCAGCTGGCATCCTGTCCAGCTCCTTTCTTTTGTAAAAAAATATTATCTCCCCCTCTAATCTGCAGTGAGTTGGAAACTAGATAACTAAGCCTTTGATGATTTGTATGTTAAATGAGTTCAAGTGTGCCTCGAGAAATGGACACTGAAGTACATTAGCTTTTACCCAAGAAGGTTGTGAGATGATGGTGTACAGTCAGTTCTGGATGGATATCCGCTCAAGAAAGAGGGGACACGTGGCGTCCTGGGTACGGTGACTAGATGTAGGCACGTAGGTTTTCACAGGTGTGTTTGAGTGTTCAAGGAAGAACTTCCCTCCACCCTCACCCAGGAGGACACTCAGTATGCAGACACGGGCAAGAACGAAAAGGAGGCAGAGAGAGAAAGCAACAGTAAGATGCCAGAGAGAAAGGAACGGGAGGAAATGAGACAAAGGGAAGCAAGAGGGAGAAGAAAGGGAAAGCAAGGACAGAATGAGATCGCAGCCCCTCGACTTTGAGATGGGAATTTCTTCCTTGGTTGTTAAATCCGTGTCCATGGTCACTGGGCGGGAAGCCCGGGTGGGAAACTCTGAGCCACACAAGCACACTGACCACTTCCCGTCACCTGAGCACAGTGATTAAACCACCCGGAGCGGGAATCCCGACATCCCAGGGTTTGCTTCCAAAGAGCCAGCTTACCTGTAGACAATTCCCTTGGAATGGAGGAACTGCAGACCGAGGATGATTTCGGCAGCGTAGAACCTGAGCGAAGGAAGATCGAGGTTCCACATGAAATGTTTGGTGGGAAAAAGGCTCCCCTTTAGATAGAGTGAGCGTGTGGCATTCTGCTAAATGTACCTGCGGAATTTTGTTTAATCCTAACAAAAGGAAGACCGCATCCATTCTACACGTCCAGCTTCAGCCCTGAGAGAATGAAACGGAGCTGATATCTAGTGCTTATTCTTATACTGTGAACTAGAATGCTTGAATTATCATTTCGGAGGGTTACGAGAACATTCAAAAACACTAAATGTAATAATAATGTAATAATTTTCCCTTTTATTTTAAAATCTACCTGGACCCCAGATTCCACATGGACCTGACTTGCTCACATGTAAAAGATTCAGTTTGAGAGGAGGAATGCATACAGGTAGACCTCAGCAATCTCACAGGTTTGGTTCTAGACCACTGCAGTAAAGCAGATCTTTTTTTGGGGCGGGGGTTGATTTTCCTGTGCATACAAAAGTTACATTGACACTATACTAGTCTATGAGGTAAGCAATAGTCTAAAAAATGCACATGCCTTAGTTAAAAATACTTGCTGTGAACTATACTTCAATAAAAATAAATTTAAAATACAGCTAAAAGATTCTAACCGTCATCTGACAATGTAGAGTCACCACAAACCTTCATTTATTGAAAAAAATGGGTATCTGCAAAGCATGATAAAATGAAGTGCGATAAAAGGAGATATGCCTGTGTTAGGGGGTGATCTGTGCTCTCCACCTTCAAAGATGAGTGACTCAAAGGAGGTGAGTTTAACCATCACTAGTTGGATTAGATATAAGGGAGAACTTCCCACAAGTGTGGTCTGCTGGATCTTGGAGAGAAATGCAGGAATCCCTTCCAGGGAGGCAGTGAGGACAGACAGACAGCATGTGTCTGTGATGCCCCCCACACCGAACAGACCTGGAGGGGACCGGGAGAACCCTTTTAGCAGAAAAATGCCCGAAGATTTCTGTGCTGCAGGAATCCCATAAAATTATCCCCTGGCACTTGGCTGACGGGTCCTGGAGACAACAAGATCAGCGGTGGGCTACCCACTGGATGTGATGAGACGGATGTTTCAGCCGGGGTTTCTGCAGAAGCTGCTGGAAAAGTCTGTCAATGCAGCTTGACATGAACCACTCTGAGTGTTTCTTAGAAGGGAGTGAGAGATTATTGAGCATTCAGCAAAGAAGGCTACCCACACCTTTAGGTGGGCCTAGGGACACAGTTTTTGAAGGTCTCAGGGGTTTGACGACTCAGGGGAGAGGGCCCGAGGGAGGCAGGATGCAGAGGGTTCTGGGGGCTCTGCTACAGTCCACCTAGTAAACCCACCTTGCTTGATTTTGCCTGCATCCAGGGTGTGTGTGTGCATTCAGTTGCTCAGTGGTGTCTGACTCTCTGCGACCTCATGGACTGTAGCCCACCAGGCTCCTCTGTCCTTGGTATTTTCTAGGCAAGAAAACTGGAGTGGGTTGCCATTTCCTACTCCAGGGGATCCTCCTGACCCAGGGATTGAACCTGAGTCTCCTGCATCTCCCGCACTGGCAGGTGGATTCTTCACTACTAGAACCACCTGGGAAGCCAGCATCCAGGGTGGCTCGACGCCAACGAAGGCGGAGATTTATTCTCCAGAGAAAGCAAATGTCTCTTCCTATTCTCCAATTCTCCTGCCCCCAGAGCTGAATGCTTGAGGCTTTACTCTGAGCTTCCCTGTGGACATCCCACCCATGACCCCTTTCCCATCTGAGTTCCATCTGACTTCCATTCAAGGGGCAAATCTTGGTTCTAGGTTCAGGTGACATAGAAGGCTGATGAATTGGGGTGGTTCCTTAAACCAAGTACTCGATCTTGAGGCAGAAAAATGAACTATAACTGAATGGAAGCTTTGGGAGCTGGGAAAACAGGTGCTTCATTGGATGTGTTTCTGGGGTCACCTCGCCCTGGAGTCTAGGTCCACTGAATAAGACAGGTGGGAAAAAGCAAGGTGCAGGCACAGGGGACCCCAGTCCTCGACCAGACAAGGGGGAACTCCAACCCTACAAGGGTACTTACGTGGCTCTGCAGAGGTCGAACTTGTGGCAGCTCTGGATGTGGTACATTAAGTCTCCTCCGTTGAGATACTCCATCACAAAAAAGAGGTTCTCCTGCAGAAAGACACGACAATCCCACTGTGAGCTTCTTTAAGACAAGAAGACAAGGACTCTTTTTTTATTGGGGTATAGCTGCTTTACAACAACATGTTTCACATGGTTTCTGCTATATAACAACGTGAATCAGCTGTATGTACACCTATATCCCCTGCCCCTTGGACCTACCCACATCCCATCCCTCTCAGTCACCACAGAGCGCCAAGCTGAGCTCCCTGTGGTGTATATACAGCGGCTTCCCAGTAGCTATCTACTCTACACATTGTAGTGTATACATATCAGACCTAGTCTCCCAATTCATCCCAACCTCCCCTTCCTCCCTTGTGTCTGAATGTCCATTCCCTACGTCTATGTCTCTGTTTCTGCCTTGTAAAGAGGTTCATCAGTACTGTTTTTCTAGATTCCACATATATGCATTCATATACGGTACTTTTCTCTTTCTGACTTACTTTTCAAAGGAATGAGTTTCATTATTTCAGAGGAACTGATTCTGTTTTGACATCCCTTTCAAAAAGGCTGGCAAGACAGTTTAGTTGACCTGCAGGATTTCTGAACCCCAAGAAGTCTGGGAAGTTGGGGGTGGTGGTGAGTGTGGCGTTGGATGCCTGAATGCGCCGATGCAGCGCAGCAGACGGGCACAACGTGAGGAAGGGGTCACCTGGACCTGCCCACCTGACCGTGGGGTGGTCTCGGGCTCCTCAACGGGTGCTGACTGTCCACCTACTGAAGCTGACAAGGCTGTAGGATGGTAAAAGTGGGGCTTCCCCAGTGGCTCAGACGGTAAAGAATCTGCCTGCCCATGCAGGAGACATGGGCTCCATCCTTGACTCGGGAAGCTCCCCTGGAGGAGGAAAGGGCAACGCACTCCAGTACTCTTGCCTGGGAAGTCCCATGGACAGAGGAGCCTGGTGGACTACAGTCCACGGGGTCGCAGAGTCAGACATGACTTAGCAAATGAACACGCACGCCCGAGCACCCTGATTTTGAGAGTCCTCATGAACCACAGAATTAGTAATCTATTCGGTGTGGGGATGGCTGGCATGTCTGCACATAAATCTGCACCTGTGAACCTCACCTGGGTGATTTTTTTTTTTTTTTTCAAAACAGAATTAACTACAGAAGGTCACAAAATAGAGGTCAGAGGACTTCCTCCTATTAAGTCAGTTACTGGTTATGCCGGTGGAGCTCGGCCTGGGGGCAAATACCTCTGTGCTCCACGTCCTGACTGCCTTAACATCTAGGTCAGTGCCGCCCTGAGCCAAGGACTGAGAAGCAGAAAGGGTTAGGACGGAGTGGGCTGGCACAATTCTGAGCTGATGAGAGTGCAGGTGAATCACTTTTCGACTGGCCTTCGTATTTTGTTTCTGAATCGCGTGTTTTGTTCTCTTATCAAGAACTCAAGCAGGCCTGTTCAGAGTGTATTATTTCTGATTTCAGAAAGAGTCCAAACAAAGAATTAGAATTCAATAACCTCTAGGATTTGCCCCCGAGTCCGAGCATTCGGCGAGTCTTTCATTTTGCCTACTTAGCTGGCAAAACCATACTGTTTTGTCAATGAAAAAGTGAATTTTACGAGAGGAAGGTAGGTTGCTTAGGACGCTCCCTCCAGCAGGGCAGTGGCTAAGGTTCTTATTCATGACACAAGAAAACATTGAGCATCTTTCTATCCGATCAGTGAAGCCAGTTTTATTTTTCATTTAAAACCCTTTTTTTTGGTGGTGATGCATGGCTTGAGGGATTTCAGTTCCCTTACTGGGAATTGAATCTGGGCCATCAGCAGTGAGAATGCAGAGTCCTAACTGCTGGACTGTCAGGAAGTCCCTGAAGTCAGTTTTCATTGGGGTTTGGCAGTACCCTGATTATGGGCACTAAAAGAAGTGATACAGTGAAGAACCTCTGGCTAACAAGAAAGCATTTGATACATCATTCAATAATGTTTATCTCTCAGCTCCCCAGTCTGCAAATATATCTATGGGATACATGCTGTTGTGTGCCTGGCCCACAAAAGCAAGAGAGTCAGAGTTAGTTTCTGCTTTGCTGTGGTTCTCTGACAATGGAAGGCAATAATTAATGCTGATATGCTGGCAGACTGAAGGCAGAAGGAGGAGGGGACAACGGAGGATGCGATGGTTGGATGGCATCACTGACTCAATGGACAATGAGACTGGGCAAGCTCCGGGAGATGGTGAAGGACAGGGAAGCCTGGAGTGCTGGAGTCCGTGGGGTCACAAGAGTGGGGCACGACTGAGCGACTGAACCACCACATGCTGGGAACAGGCTCAGGGGTAAAGAACCTCCTGCAGTGTAGGAGCTGCAGGAGATGTGGGCTCAGCCCCTGGGTCGGGAAGACCCCCAGAGGAGGAAATGGCAACCTACTTCAGTGTTCCTGCCTGGGAAATTCCATAGACAGAGAAGGCTGACAGGTTACAGTCCATGGGGTCACAAAGAGTCAGACACGACTGAAGTGACCAAGCATGTGCACACACATGCTGTACACAGATGGGTATTCAAAGCTCTGTGGTCCTCTCTTTCTTCCCTTTAAAAAAGGTCTTTATTCTTGCAGAGTCATTTATTTTTTAAACCTTTTTTTGGAGTATAGTTGCTTTATTTACTATGTTGTAAAGCAACAATGTTAGTTTCTACTATAGAGCAAAGTGTAAAGTCAGTTAAATATTGAGTACTTTCAAAACTTCAGCACAGCAAAGGATTCTGTGTGTTTGTGTGCAAAGTACTGTATTTTCCAGAGCATCTACGAACATCTTTCATCACTTGGCTGATGGGATGTAGTTTGTTCTTCTGTGTTTTGGGTTGACTAAGAAGTTCATTCAAGTCGACCCATAAGATGTTATGGAAAAACCCAAATGAATTTTTTGCCCAAAACAATACTCATAAAAATATGAGAGACTGATTTAGGGGGCCTCTAACATCTAAATTCCTTTGTATTCATCTTCTTTGTGAAATATTTATATAAAATTGAGCTGTAAAAGCACTTGATACTAGTAAAAAGGAGGAAGGCAGGTCACTGCTATATACAGGAATACAAGTACTTAGACACTTCGCTAATCTAAGAATTGGGGGAAAAAATCATTTTTCACATGAGAGATATGTATTCATCTCAGTGGTTTTCAAAGCCAAGGCCTTGAAATCATTAAGGTCTAAATTTAACCTAGATATTGCACTTGAACCTCTACCTTGATGGATCCCACCCTTGTTACTTACTCTGTCGATGCCTTGAGTGTGGACCAGAGTCAGGCTGGAGGTGAGTCCCCTTCAGAGGGCTGACTACCTCTGCAAGATTTACATCTTTACTTCTACTGAATGTCCCCCCAAAAGCAAGGTTTTGGCTTGGAATTACAGACTGAGCAAGTTGCTTCCTGGACATCCGTATCTCTGGGGTGGGGAGGCAGAGCATGGAGCCCGGGTCAGGGCTGCCCACGCCAGGAGCTCACAGAACCAGTGAGTGACCCAGCCTAGGGCGCAGCTCGCATCCCCGAGGCACACCTGCTCAGCACCCGGGCAGGGCGCACCGAGATCCCCCATTGCTCCACACGCACCCCGTGTCACTGTGGTCAGGAGAACATCCAGTGTCTTAGGTTTGCTTGTAATTTAGAAGACTGGAGTCACTCTGAATCTGGAGTACTTAATTTATTCCCTACTTGTTTACTGAGCCATAAGCTAAAACATCCTAGGAAACAGGCTTAGTTCCTTTTTTCAAAAAGAATAAGCCATCAAAGAAACCCAAAGATAATCATGTGTACTTCTGATATCTAAATGTTGGGTGCGTATGTGTGTGAGGGAGGCAAGGCTCCCTGCAGGCCGGCAGACTCGTTCATTACTAAGGCCTATTTATATTTCTACTGTAAGTTCTAATTAGTAAAGCTCACTGCCTTCCATAGACTCGTTAAAACGTGTCAGAAATAAAGTGCCCAAGTTTCTAGAAGCTTGTACCTGCACCAGAACTTGGGCTCAGTTGGTATTTTCTGGCTTAATGGTCCCATAGGGTCATCTTGTAGTAGCTAACAAATTCTCTTCCTCTCTAACATGTGCTAGTAGAGATTCAGTTCATGAATTTTAAAATTGTTTTCCCTGATATGCCTGGGTCTCTACTAAGAGGAAATAGTGTAGTTAGGCTGACGGACTTTGCTCCCAAACTGCTTGACAGTTGTGTGACCTCTGGTGTCTTTGTGACCCCTGCAGGGGTGACCTCGATTTCCTTGTTTGTAAAATGGGGATGATAATAGTGTCTACTTTAGAAGGTTGCTATGAAGAATAAATTATCTAAAATACATAACATGCCTAGAAATGATTTAAAATATGTAACATGCCTAGAACATGGACTCGCACACACCAAATGCTTTATAAACATCAGCTGTTATTTATGACTATAATTATTATACATCATATACATGCATGTTGAGAAATATACATTCACAAGCACAGAAGGGTTCCTGGAACAGACTGAATTTTAACATAAAAGACAAGTTTTAAGGAATACGATTTTGATGTGAAAATGATCTACTCTGCTGAAGATTTTAAAGTTATCTTTCCCCCCTTCATTAGCAATGAGAAATTAATACTGAAAAAAGATGAAATACTCAAAAATCCTACTTCTGGATACCTTTGAATGATATAGCTAGAAATGACTCTCTTCTTTAATGCTTTTGTGTATTCTCTAATTTTTAAAGTATACTTTGGTGTAATTACTTTTATAACTAGTGAAAATACTAATGAAATTTCCTTAAGAATTTATAAGTGAGTGAGTTTTCCATCACCTGATGTTTCTATAGTATAGATTCTCTGTATTTACCATGGGGGTTTGCTATTTGATATGGACATCTCAATTCAGTGTTTGATGTAAAGTAAGACACTTACTCCTTGGAAGGAAAGTTATGACCAACCTAGACAGCATATTAAAAAGCAGAAACATTACTTTGCCAACAAAGGTTCATCTAGTCAAGGCTATGGTTTTTCCAGTGGTCATGTATGGATGTGAGAGTTGGACTGTGAAGAAAGCTGAGTGCCGAAGAATGGATGCTTTTGAACTGTGGTGTTGGAGAAGACTCTTGAGAGTCCCTTGGACTGCAAGGAGATCCAACCAGTCCATCCTAGAGATCAGTCCTGGGTGTTCATTGGAAGGACTGAGGCTGAAGCTGAAACTCCAGTACTTTGGCCACCTGATGTGAAGAGTTGACTCACTAGAAAAGACCCTGATGCTGGGAGGTATTAGAGGCAGGAGGCGAAGGGGACAACAGAGGATGAGATGGCTGGATGGCATCACCGACTCGATGGACATGAGTTTGGGTAAACTCTGGGAGTTGGTGCTGGACAGGGAGGCCTGGCCTGCTGTGGTTGATGGGGTCGCAAAGAGTTGGACACGACTGAGCAACTGAACTGAACTGAAGATGCTATCTTTTTAGCTCTACTAAATTGAAACTGGCAGGCTTAGCATTATGAAGACAGCATGACCAGGTAGCACCCGATACTCCCTGATAAAATCTGAGTCATCTAATAATATACTTCTTACATCATTTTAATCAAAATAATACAAATTTTTAAAAAGATTTTAAAAAAGAATCGATAACAAAAAGATCTAAAAGGGAAAGCCTCATTAAAGTAAAAGTATACATTGACAATGTGAAAGATTATTAAATGTAAGATTAAAGTGACAGATTTAACAAAATCCGTGGTGTAATTCTCAAAGGACTGTGTTTGCATGTCAGTGTCCTTTGGAGGAATTACATGACCCAGGGCTGTCAGCATATCAGGACTTACAACATGAGCTTATTCTTTAAAAGACATTTTGTGAATGAACATTCTAGAACTGGTAAAAGGGAAATGTAAACTTATCCTAATATGATCTGGCTTCTACCTGATTTCTCCTTAGAAGGATTACATTTGTTTTGCACAGGACAATGAAAATAAGGAACATGGGAAATGATTCAGTCACGATGACTAGCGAGTCAAGTACTGAACCAATAAGGGAACAGTTGCCAAATGTGCATAATTATCAGCAGAGTGAGAACTTTTTAGCATTAGAGATTTTATGATTTTATCAAACGTAATAATTTTGAGATTACATGGAGAACATGGCAAATATCATGCAAATAAGATCAGGAATACAGATTCCCTTTCCAAAAAAAATAAAAGGAGGAAAAGAATAGTTACAGTCATTTTTTCAGGTTTTTTTTTTTTTTCTCCCAAGGGGTAGTGAGTTAATGTAGTAAACTTTATATAAGAGAAGATTTGCATATTTGAAACAATAAAGTTAGAATTCAGATATTTATTAAAAATGTCCAAGTATAAGGACTTTTCTGGCAGTCCAGTGGTTAAGACCTTGTGCTTCTAATGCAAGGGGCACAGGTTCAGTCCCTGGTCAGGGAATTAAGATTCCACATGCCCCATAGGGTGGCCAAAAAGAAAAAATCCAAGTGTACCAGCATGCTTTTCGGAGAATCATGTGTTTTGAAGCATATGTAATAAGTGCTGTAACATCCAAGATGATAGCATAACAACATGCAAACTGGAGAACAGACCTCAGCTCAACCCTGGGGATGTTCTATTACGGCCGGTGGCACGTGCGGGACGGTGCACCGTGAAGAATGAAGGGCAGTTGGTCCATATCTAAGAGGAAATTCTCCAGATCAATATTTAGCCCTGTGCCACAGAGTAAGAACTCCATACACAGTTACCTTTATTATGTGTATTGTTATTATTTTGTTAGAACAAATGAAACATGTTCTATATTCCTATCTGTTCTCTCTCTCTCTCTATATATATATATAGAGAGAAATATCTATATAGAAATATACCTTCATAACGACCAAGAAGGTATGTGATGACTTTAGAATTCTTCCAAGTCTTGCGCCAATTAAGTGGCCACATAGGAAAGCATGCTACCCACTCCAACCCCTAGCCTCCACAACAGGGAGTTGCACACGTTTCCAGCTAAAAAAAGAAAACATGCTTCTTGATACCAAGGGTAAGTACTATTTACATGGAGAAATGGAAGGATGCATATGAACGCAGTTACGGAAAGGCAAACCACAGGAACAAAACCACCTTTCTGGGTTTTATCAGCTGAGAAGCCTGAGAAGGTGAAAGATAAAGGCAATTAAGTAGGATTGGGTGAATCTGAAAGATTTTTATGGGGGAGGTCCTCTTTGAGCCTTCAAAGGAGGCAGAGTGGATTTGCAGACAAGAGGTTCTTTCCAGATGCGCTCGAAGGAGATGCAAAAGGCTGGTGTTTTGTGGGAAGCTGGTGTCTGGGGCTTTGGGAGAATAGCTGATGCAGGAATCGACCGACAATGCGGGCACGTGAGCCTTGAGGAAGCGTTACACAAATCACATCAAGGTGAGAAGGTACCTGTGAGCTTAAGAGCAGGTGTGTGGAAAGGGCATGGCATTTTCGACTCAGCGGGCAACACGTGCCGGCAGAGCGCCAGCAAATGTGTGCATTAATTACCTATTACCATCGGCGTCTTGGGAGAGGGTGGGGCCTGAGGCTAGAGTTTTGAGTACAACAGGAATCCACTATACACCCACTATTTTTTTTTTTTTGTTAATTGTGAATCGAACATCTGCTGAATCAGTTTAGTTGCATAGAAAGGGCATCTGAAATATGTCAGAGTGAAGGGCAATTTCTGAAATAAGTTTTCAAGCATTCACAGTATCAAAAACTGGCAGAGTCCTGTAAAGAAAAGAGACATTTGCTATATAACACAGGAGTCCAGCCTGGTGTTCTGTGACGACCCAGAGGGGTGGGATGGGGAACGGCAGAGAGAATCAAGAGGGAGCTGACATATGTATAATTATGGCTGGACTGCTTTAGTGTATGGCAGGATCCAACACATCATTGTAAAGCAATTTTTCTCCAATTAAAGAATAAATAAAAAACATTAACTACTTTATGAAATAAAAAAAGAGTTACCTATGAATGGGGACAACACAAAAAGTTAATTCTCATCTTAGTTCATGGATAAGTGTTTTTGAGGATGTGGTTAATGTGGTTTTCTTTTCCTTGCTCAAACTGATCATTGTCAGCACTCCTAACTCAACCAGAGGGTTTATGGATTAGAGCGTTTTTGCAAGCTTTAGACGAGGGAGTTTCTGAATGAAATGCTTGACATTAAAAACCTTCCAGCAGTCTTAATGGATTTTACCTTCAAACTACGGGAATTCTCACAGTTTGACTTTTTTTTTTTTAAACTACCATGCCGAAGGAATTTTTCTTCTATTTCAGATAATAACTTGCAGTTCATATGGCACTTTTCTCCACAAAGGATTCAAACTTCTCTGCAAATGCTATATATTCTTTAATGTTGTCCCCTTGGAGGCTAAAAGGGGAGAATTGAGGTTACAAAGAAACATTGGGTGACTTGTTGAAAGTCACGGGCAGCGTCAGGCATCAACTATTGCTCTAAAGTCATGAGCAGAGGAGTGACTGTGGCGAGGCTGGCCTTGCGTGTTCTATTATGAAGGGAAAGTGAAACTCAGTTTTCTGTTTCATAAAAGAGACACTGCAAGGTAATACTGACAGAGAAGAGTCATCTGGTTCAGACAGGATGTGTGGAAGTCGACGGCAGTGGTGTAAACACATAAATTAACACCAGCATTCTCACTCCTGATGTCAAATGGAGGACTCTGCATTTGGACCCTTGCAAAACATCTGGGTGTTCACTCACATTCAGCCTGAAGAAGGGGGAGGGTCCTGGAGATGTGCTCTGTGATCTAAAATGTCTTGTAGGTGTGACATCGTAAAGCTACTGAAACTACTGTGTTGGCTAAAAAGTGCATTTGGGTTTCGTCTTAAGATATTACAGAAAAATTGGAACGCGCGTTTTGGCCTGTTGTACTTGAATACAGATGGTCCTTTCAGAATTCAAAGGAGACACAGATGAACGCAGACCACAGTTTACTTTTCATTTCTAAGGAAAGATTATTTTCTTAATAAAACAAAACAAACCCAAAGTGTTAGATCCTGTGGCATTCCATACCAAGGTCACAGGTTCAGAGCCCAGAACCAAGATCATCTCTGGAACTGACTGAGTCCCCTAGTAACTGCTGCCATGAGCCCCTAATCTAAACTGGCAGCTCCCTGACCCCATATTAGGTAAAAATGCCCACCCTAACCGATCACCAAATCACTTCCAGCAGGAACTGTCTTTGTCTTGAGGCTATAAAAATTGGCTACTAATCCATGAAAGCATCGGCTCTCCCTTGAGCCAGCCTGCTCTACTTGCTGCGCCCTCATTATCTCTGCTCTTTGTTCTTAACAAACTCACTCTTTCTGAATTACTCTGTGTCTGGAAGTGCTTTTAATTTTTTAAAAATTTGTAATTGAAGGATAACTGTTTTACAGTATTGCATTGGTTTCTACCAAACACCAACATGAATCAGCCATAGGTTTACCCATGTACCTTCCCACTTGAATATCCCTTCCACCTCCCTCCCCACCCCTCTAGGCTGTTACAGAGTCCCTGTCTGAGTTCCCGGGTCAAAGAGCAAATTCCCATTTGCTATCTATTTTGCATATTGTTATGTATGTTTCCATGTTACTTTCTGCATACCTCCCACCCTCTCCTTCTCCCCTGGAGCCCTGTCCATAATTCTGTTCTCAATGTCTTTGTCTCCATTTGCTGCTCTACAAATAGGTTAATCAGTACCGTTTTTCTAAATTCCATATATATGCGTTAGCATACAACCATTGTTTTCCTCTTTCTGACTTACTTCACTCAGTATAATAGGCTCTAGGTTACTGTGTAATGTGGAAATTCTTTTCCAACCCACGCTTGGACCACAACAGAGGCATCTTTTCCCCCCCTTTTTTAAAGAGACAACAGTCCTCACATGGAGTCACCTGTGCTAAGCCCACATCACCAGCTGAGACTTAACACCTAACCTATTTGCGGTTCCAACCTTCCCCAGTGATGCAGTCTTAACTGGTCAATCTAGAACTTTCTCGTCAAGTATGAGTGAGGTCAGCTGCCTGATATAAACCCTTTCCTGCCCTAAGGGAATGTGGCCTTGCCTGAAACTACCTGACTTTTCCTTGTCCCTCCCCAATTTCTACCTATAAAGGCTTCCAGGCTCCTCCGAGCTCCTTTTCATTTGCTAATTGAGATGCTGCCCAATTCGGGATTCGCTGAATAAAGCCAATTAGAGTCGTAAATACACTCAGCTCAATTTTGTGTTTTTTTTTTTTCTTTTCAATTTTGTGTTTTAACAGGTTTGGTGACGGTGACAGGATCTGAAGAAAACTTCTGACAGCTTTGAGGAGAACGAGAAACACAGGTAGGACACCACTGACTCTCCCGCCATCACAAAGGCTGTGGGTGAGTTTCCCTCGTTTTCAGCTCTGCTCTTTGCACTGAGCTCCCGATGACATTTAATTGGCTTTCCAGTCCCCTCTCTGCTCGGAGCCCCTGGTTCCCTGCTGGGACCTGCTGGCAGCTTAGGCTGGAGCTCCGCATGGGCTTGGACTCCCCCTGCAGGTTCCATGCTGGGAGCTCCTGGGGGCAGGTGTGGTTCTCCATTTTTGGGGTTTGCTGGTTCAGTCCGTCCCCCAGTCCCAGGTTCCATGCTGGGAACTGTTGGTGGGATGCGAGGTCTTTGTCTTGGCCAGACTGCAATGGCAGCTCTTGGTTATTCCTGGTGTGTTAAGGTGCACATTTGTTTGTCTTACGTAGATAAAGGCTACGGTTGATGGGAATTTCAGAGGCAAGAAAAGCCACAAAATTGGTGGGCATGGATTGAGCACTCACAAGCTGCTAGAATGCTCACCACCTCACCCAGAGATTCCTGGGTTCGGACAGGATAGTTATGGAATGGGTTAGAATGACACTGAGCCACCTGCCCACCTCAAAACATCCACGCAATGAGGTATGTGCATTGCATGAAAACCACACAAGCCCCACAGCACACCCCTCTTACTCACCTGTCTCTGAGAGACCCACAACGCTCAGCCAGAAGAAGCTGGGACCTTTCAATTGTAAGAGTTAAGTGCGCACCTGCTTATTGTGTCAGGCTGGGGGCCAAAATACGGCTGGACAGAAATGTGGCTGAGGGTCCTACCAGCCCTCAGGGAAATGACCACAGCCATTATGGGGAAAATTAGTTGAGATTATTTTAAAAGTGCACTTGAAAATAAGACCTTCCAAATCACACACACAGAATGGGGATACCTGTTTTAACACATTATCAACTGGGTTGGTTTTTATTTTTTTGCAGAAACTAATGCCTGTGGCTGGCAATTCGTTATGTAAGTGAATACTGAACTACCTGCATTTGAGTAAACATCAACAACTTTTTATTCTGGACTTAATGTATTTATCTGAAATTTTGTACATGTCTTACTAAAGCATTCTAGTGTTTCATGAGAGTGTGACAGGCAGAATGTAGCAGACACTGCAGGGCATGGGACAGAACATCTATTACAAATGCACTGGTTTTCACTGCACTTTCCCCTGGAAAAGCAGACTGCTGGACACTTTTTTTTTTTTTGGGGGGGGGTCCTGCGGGTATCATTTCCTCTTGAATATGTTTTTATTTTACCTGACAGTCGACAAAGTGGATCTTTGGGTGGGGCAGGGGGTGTGCTCTTTAGAAATAAGAAATTCCCCAATGCATCATTTTTGAAAATGTTATGATAATAAACTTGTGGTTATAATACACACAAGGTTGGAACAAAAACCTAATGGAGCCAAATGTGAATGATAATGACAATTATGTTGTATAATGAGCCTCTGATCAGCTTTAAGCTCTTACCTCTGCACAGTGATGCTCTAAAAACATATTGATAAGTCTCTGGTCAATAATATTCAGGTAACAAAAGATGGACTAATATGTCTCCTGTTAATGATGTGTTAGCTGGCATGCAGAAGCCTTCAAAAGACTTCAAGATGTCAAAGGAGCTTCATTAAAAATTTGTTGCAACAGGCTAATGAACTACTAAAGACCCAGGAGGTACTTAGACTGTAAGATGGACATTACCTAACCTTTACTGCTCCCCTCTGTCCCCCTTTATCTGGACACTCATTCTAGTAATCTGATCCAAATTGTCTTTCTACTCTAAAGAGACCACAAGATCATAAACAAAAGTCCACCAAGTCAGTGGACTTACAAACAGCCCCATGTCTACCCTCAATGGAAGACCTCCATAAAGGCCCCTCCCAGAAATTGTCGAGACTGAGGGATTTTCTGGTAAATTGCTACATTATTCCCTTAAGCAGCTAAGGCCAACTAAAATTTAAATTACTGAGAAACAATGACCGAGTTTTGGTAGATTCCAGTGATACACTCTCTACTGTACACCCCACTTCAAGCCTGCAGATGGGATCCCAGGAAACTGGCAGAAGGCAGCTCAGAAGAGAATTCTTCCCTGAATGAGCTCTCCTGGATCTTTATCAATCCATGGGAAAGAGGTGAAAACACAGCAACTTTTAGATCCACTTTGGGGACACCCCTTAAGTACAAGGGATGATTCTATACTGCAAGAAATATTTGCTGTTTGCCCTGACTAAAAACTGGTGAGATATTTACAAGGATTTTTTAAAAAAATAGCTCAGTGATAAGAAGTTGGTCAGAAATTGGCAGTTAATACTGACAGCATCATAGAAATTTTTTCTTTTAGGCCTCTTCCCTTAAGCCAAAATAAAACTGTGTACACCCCAGAGGGAAATAAAAACCTATAGCCTTTCCGAAAGGATTTACTAAAACATTCCAAAGGCAAACAGCTCTAACTCCAGAACACAGAAATCTTTTGATATCCATTTTAGTTAGAAATCTTCTCCCTGATGTATGAGGAAAAAAAGTGAATTAAGCATCATCTAGTTGGATGGGGTATATCAATGTAAGCTGTCATTTAGGATGCAACCCAATTCTTTGAGGAATTAAGAGCTACTGTCATGATCTTATAAATTTTGCAACACTAGAAATTCAACTCAAGAGGCAGTTCAAAATCCTACTATCCCTTCCACCAAGGCCACAACCTCCCCTATTTATCTCAAAAGCCCTGTATGTATTAGTAGTATAAAAATTCTGGCCTTAGGAAACCAAAGTCTTTCTTGGAGGAACCTGCATTCTATTCCCATGCCTTTGAGATGTAAATGTTATCTAAACTTTAGGGAGGTAATTCTTATCAATAAGAAAATAAAAGGGGGAAAGTCATTTGAAACTTCAGTTCAGCCGCTCAGTCGTGTCCGACTCTCTGCAACCCCATGCACTGCAGCACACCAGGCTTGCCTGTGCATCACCAACTCCCGGAGCTTGCTCAAACTCATGTCCATTGAGTCGGTGATGCCATCCAACCATCTCATCCACTGTTGTCCCCTTCTCTTCCTGCCTTCAATCTTCCCCAGCATCAGGGTGTTTTCCAATGAGTCATTTCTTTTCATCAGGTGGCCAAAGTATTGGAGCTTCAGCATGGATCATTCCAATGAATATTCAGGACTGATTTCCTTTAGGATGGACTGGTTGGATCTCCTTGCAGTTCAAGGGACTCTCAAGAGTCTTCTCCAACACCACATTTCAAAAGCATCAATTCTTTGGTGCTCAGCTTTCTTTATAGTCCAACTCTCACATCTATACATGACTACTGGGAAAACCATAGCCTTGACTAGATGGACCTTTGTCAGCAAAGTAGTGTTTCTGCTTTTTAATGTGCTGTCTAGGTTGGTCATAACTTTTCTTCCAAGGAGTTAATTGCATGACTTAATTGCATGGCTGCAGTCACCATCTGCAGTGATTTTAGAGCCCCAAGAAATAAAGGCCATCACTGTTCCCATTGTTTCTCCATCTATTTGCCATGAAGTGATGGGACTGGATGCCAATGATCTTCGTTTTTTGAATGCTGAGTTTTAAGCCAGGCTTTTCACTCTCCTCTTTCACTTTCATCAAGAAGCTCCTTAGTTCTTCTTCACTTTCTGCCATTTGAAACTTAGGTGAACAAAACAAAAAATCTCCTACGTGTCTTCCCCACAGACTTCAGTGAAAATGCGTTAGCCATCTGAGCAGGTAACTTATTTCTCTACCAGGTAAACAACTTAGACCCAGCCTCTTTTGTAAGTAGTAAATTTCTTATTACTGTACCTGATTCATGCCATTAATTTTAAAATGAAAGCTATAAGGTCTCTGTACCTCTCTTTATGTTTATGTGTCTGTATACATGTGTTGTATGTGTATGCTTATTGTTCACCTCCTAATGGTATTACTAAAACTGTTAAAAAAAAATAAAAGAAAGAGTTTCATTTAGTTGGTTTGAAGAGAATTAAGCACTTATATGAAGTAAGGATTCCTAAAACTCCCAGAAATACACAGGCATACCTCAACGATATTACAGGTCCAGTTTCAGACAGCTACAATAAAACTAATATCACAATAAATCAAGTCACATGAATTTTTTTATTTCCTAGTGCATAGAAGGTTTATATTTATTTACACTATACTATGGGCTATAAGTGTGCAATAGCATTATGCTTTAAAATGTATATACCTTAATTAAAAATACTTTATTGCTAAAAAAATGCTCACTATCTGAGCCTTCATCAAGTCATAATCTTTTTGCAGGTTGAGGATTTTACATCAGTGTTGGTGGCTGCAGACTAGTCAGGGTGGTGACCGCTGACGTGGTGTAGCTATGCTAATTTCTTAAAATAAGACAACAATGGTTTATTGATTGACTCTTCATTTCATGAATGATCTCTCCAAAGTGGGCAATGCTATTTGATAGCATTTTATACATGGTATACATAAAATGTTATACATTGATAGCATTTTATACATGGAATGTCTTTCAAAATTGGGATCAATTCTCTCAAACCCTGCCACTGCTTAAACAATTAAGTTTATATAATATTCTAAATGCTTTGTTGTCATTTCAACAATCTTCACAGCATCTTTACCAGAATTAAGTTCTAAGTCAAAAAACCACTCTGCTCATCCACTGAAGTCACTCCTCATCCATTAAAGCTTTAACAAGAAATTGCATCAATTCAGTCACATCTTCAGGCTCCACTTCTAATTCTACCACATCTGCAATTATTTCCTCCGCCAAGGTCATGAATGCCTAAAAGTCATCCATGAAGGTTGGAATCAACTTCTTTCAAACTCCCGTTGATGCTGATATTTTGATTTCTTCCTGTGAATCACAAACGTCCTCAATGGCATCTGGAATGGTGAGTCCTTTCCAGAAGGTTTTCAACTGACTTGCCCAGATCCATCAGGAATGAACATCTGTGGTGCAGAGCCTTACAAAATGTATATGTTAGAGAATAAGACTTGAGAATTGAAATCACACCTTGGCCCTTGAGCTGCAGAATGGAAGTTGTGCTGGCAGATACGAAAACAACAGTAATTTCATTGTATATCTCCATCAGAGCTCTTGGGAGACCACATGTATTATCAAGGAGCAGTAGTATTTTGAAAGGAATCTTTTTTTCTGAGTGGATCTCAACAGTAAACTTAAAATATTCAGTAAACCATGCTGGAAACAGAGGTGCTGAAATTCAGGCTTTGTTGCTCCATTTACAGAGCACAGGCAGGGTAGATGTAGCATAATTCTTAAGGGCTCTAGGATGTTTGGAGTGGTAAATGACCATTGCTTCCAGCTTAAAGTCACAGTTGCATTAGCACCTAACAAGAGAGTCAGTTTGTCCTTTGACACCCGGCACTGACTTCTCTCGAGCTATGAAAGTCCTAGATGGCATCTTCTTCCAATATAACACTGTATCATCTGCATTGAAAATCTGTTGGTACAGCCTCCTTTGTTAATTATCTTAGCTAGACCTTCTAGATAATTTGCAGTAGCTTCTATGTCAGCACTTGCCGCTTCACCTTACACTCTCAAGTTAGGCGTATGGCTGCTTAAACCTCACAAACCAACCTCTGCCGGCTTCAGACTTTCCTTCTGCTGCTCCCTGCCTACTTGGCTCTCATAGAGACGGAGCGAGCAGGGCCCTGCTCTGGGTTAGGCTTTGGCTTACGGGAATAGTGTGGCTGATTTGAGCTATCCAGACTATTAAACTTTCCTCCATATCCGTCATAATGCTGTTTCACTTTCTTATCATTCCTGGGTTCACTGGAGTCGCACTTTTAAGTTCCTTTATGTTTACACCTGGGCTAATGGTTGGTGCAAGAGGCCTATCTTTCGACCTATCTTACCTTCCAACATGCCTTCATCCCAAAGCCTAATTATTTCTAGCTTTTGACTTAAAAGTGAGTAATGTGTGTCTTTTCCTTTCACTAAACTTTAGAGGCCACTGTAGGGTTATTAACTGGTCTTTCAACTTCATGCCTCAGAGACTAGGAGGACCCAAAAAGAGGGGGAGAGATGGAGAAATGGCTGGTTAGTGGAGCAGTGAGAACACACTGAATGTGTGCCAATTAACACGTTATCAACAGGTGCATTTTTGCAGAAACCAGCACCTGTGGCCAGCAATTTGCTATGTGAGTGAATATTGACACACTGCATTAGAGTCAATATCAACACTTTTTTTGCACTTAATGTATTTATTGGAAACTTTGTACATGTCTTATTAAAGCATTCTGATAGTGGAGGTGATGGAATTCCAGTTGAGCTATTTCAAATCCTAAAAGATGATGCCGTGAAAGTGCTGCACTCAATATGCCAGCAAATTTGGAAAATTCAGCAGTGGCCACAGGACTGGAAAAGGTGTTTTCATTCCAATCCCAAAGAAGGGCCATGCCAAAGAATGTTCAAACTACCACAAAATTGCACTCATCACACATGCTAGCAAAGTAATGCTCAAGATTCTCCAAGACAGGCTTCAACAGGACATGAACTGAGAACTTCCATATGTTCAAGCCGGATTTAGAAAAGGCAGAGGAACCAGAGATCAAATTGCCAACATCTGTTGGATCATAGAAAAAGCAAGAGAATAACAAGAGAATAACACCTACTTCTGCTTTATTGATTATGCCAAAGCCTTTGACTGTAGATCACAACAAACTAAGGAAAATTCTGAAAGAGATGGGAATACCAGACCACATTACCTGCCTCTGGAGAAATCTGTATGCAGGTCAAAAAGCAACAGTTAGAACCAGACATGGAACAACAGACTGGTTCCAAATCAGGAAAGGAGTACGTCAAGGCTGTATATTGTCACCCTGCTTATTTGACTTATATGCAGAGTACATCATGAGAAATGCTGGGCTGGATGTAGCACAAGCTAGGATTAAGATTGCCGGGAGAAATATCAATAACCTCAGATATGCAGATGATGTCACCCTTATGGCAGAAGTGAAGAGGAACTAAAGAGCCTCTTGATGAAAGTGAAAGAGGAGAGTGAAAAAAGTTGGCTTAAAGCTCAACATTCAGAAAACTAAGATCACGGCATCTGGTCCCATCACTTCATGGCAAATAGAGAAACAATGGAACAGTGATAGACTATTTTGGGGGGCTCTAAAATCACTGCAGATGGTGACTGCAGCCATGAAATTAAAAGACGCTTGCTCCTTGGAAGAAAAGTTATGATCAACCTAGACAGCATATTAAAAGGCAGAAACATTACTTTGCTGACAAAGGTCCATCTAGTCAAGGCTGTGGTTTTTCCAGTAGTCATGTATGGATGTGAGAGTTGGACTGTGAAGAAAGCTGAGCACCAAAGAATTGATGCTTTTGAACTGTGGTGTTGGAGAAGACTCTTGAGAGTCCCTTGGACTGCAAGGAGATCCAACCAGTCCATCCTAAAGGAGATCAGTCCTGAATATTCATTGGAATGATCGATGTTGAAGCTCCCATACTTTGGCCCCCTGATCCAAAGAACCGACTCATTGGAAAAGACCCTGATGCTGGGAAAGACTGAAGATAGGAAGAGAAGGGGATGACAAGGATGAGATGGTTGGATGGCATCACCGACTCAACAGACATGAGTTTGAGTAAGCTCTGGGAGTTGGTGTTGGACATGGAAGCCTGGCATGCTGCAGTCCATGGGGTTGCAAAGAGTGGGACATGGCTGAGCAACTGAAATAAACTGAATATTTTGAGTGTGTGATAGGTGCTACAGGAGGCACGTCTGTGCAAGGACAGAACATGTATTACAAACACACTGGGCTTCACTGTGCTTCCCCCTGGAAGAGCAGACCTCACACTTTATGGAGACATTCTTTTTAGTTCTATGGGTATTATTTCCTCTAGAATTTGTTCTTTTATTTTACGTGAGCGTTGCCAAGGTGGGTTTTTGTGGGGGGGGGGCTCTTTTAGAAATAATAAATTTTGTAATGCATTATTTTTGAAAAGTTTTATGGTAATAGACTTGTATTTATAATAGACACAAATTTGGACCAAAAACCTAATGGAGCAAAATGTGAATGACAACAACAACCGTAAGTCATATAATGAATCCTTGATCAATCTTTTAAGCTCTAGTATCTGCTGTTAATTGTATCATGCTCTAAAAATATACTGATACATCTCCGGTCAATAACATTCATGTAAGAAAAGATGTATTTATACATCTCTGGTCAATGATGTGTTAAGTTTGCCCTCTTACATGGGCATAGTTCATGATACTCAAAACAATTACAACAGTAACATCAAAGGTGACTGTAATATAATAATAATAATAATATAAAAGTTTGAAATATTGCAAGAATACAAAATGTGACACAGACACAAGTGAGAAAATGCTGTTGGAAAAATGGCATCAACAGACTTGCTCAATGCAAGGTTGCCATAAAGCTTTAATTTATCAAAGGAAAAAATGCAGTATTTGTGAAATTCAATAAAGCAAAGCACAATACAGCAAAGTATACCTATAATAGAAACTAATCCAAATGCTTCTCAAGTTCACATGATCAGAGATAATCTTTAGTAAATAAAAGCTTGCTGAAGTTTGTTGGGTTAACTAAAATACGTGCTCTGAATTATTATCATTAAAATAATGCAAATGTACAACTTTATTCTACTTGTTTTACTGGTCAAATAAGTTCATGTTATCTCTGTTACAAAGTTTTTCAGCAAGAAAAATATCTTAGGGGGTGATGGATGACTTGTCCAATGTCTTATGAAGCTTTTGTGGGTAGTGTAAACATAATTATTGAGAACAAACGAGTCAAATTGATGTAAATGGGATAACAGGTTTTAAGTAACTTGTAAAATAGTTTCCTCAAAACTTTGTGGTAATCTGAAACTCAAGTTTTGCTAAGTTAAATTATGGATAGTCATTAAATATCTAGATACTTTCCAAATAAGATAAAATACTGAAACACTAATTACTGAATATAGGTTTATCTGCTTTGGGCTTTTACAGACTAACTAAAGATTTTTGGGTTTATTAGTAAACATTTTTTGTGCCATAATGAAATATTTACTATCAGAAAACATGTTTCAAGAAATTAAAAAAACTGTCAAGCCACAAAATAAGAAAAACTGCTAACATAAGACTTTATAGTTGTTTACTATTTGATTTTCACTAAAATTAAGTATTTTTTAGGGTTAAACATTGTAATTAAAGCTATTAGAAAATGTAAGGGGAATATCTCTGGATGCAAGGGCAGTAGGATGTGTGATCTGACAATGGTAGGTATGAAGAATAGAGATGTATTTTTGTTGAGGAAAAAGGCGGCAATTTTGTCCTAAATGCAGAGTGGTTATTTCAGAATGGAAAAAAGGAATAAACATAGGAAACAACAGTAGAAAGTTTATGGGAAACAGAGTCTTGGGAGCTAAATTTTATGGGTGGTTAAGCTATCCATGATCCGAATGAATTTATTTAAGTAAAAAAGAGTTTTAGTCAAAATTGCTTTTTCTTAAAAGGAAAAGTTCTTTTGCACATTGGTCTACTTCTGGTAAGCAGATGTGAAAGGGTCTTCAAAATAAATTCCTGTGTTTCCCATTATCTTTATTAGGTGTTTGATTACTTGAGTAATTCTGTGTCTTCTCTACTAAGATATTTTAAACAATTACACGACTTTCTTTTTTTTTAATTATTTATTTTAATTGGAGGCTAATTACAACATTGTAGTGGTTTTTGCCACACACTGACATGAATCAGCCATGGGTGTACATGTGTCCCCTATCCCATCCCTCAGGGTCATCCCAGGGCACCAGCCCTGAGCACCCTGTCTCATGCATCGAACCTGGACTGGTGATCTGTTTCACATATGATGATATACATGTTTCAATGCTATGCTCTCAAATCATCCCACACTCGCCTTCTCCCACAGAGTCCAAAAGTCTGTTCTTTACATCTGTGTCTCTTTTGCCGTCTCGCATATAGGGTTATCGTTACCATCTTTCTAATAATAACGCAACTTTCTATATTTACCTGCAAAGTCTTTATCCCCTTGTTTGAATGGATAACTATTACTTCACAGTGAACTATGATCTTATTTGACCAAGTATTTTTAAACTTTTTGGCGTTTTTGACAAACTTCTCCCAAATCAAATTCTAAATGTAATCTTTTTGACTTCAAACTAACTTTGAGCTTTTCCAGAGAGCCCCTGGAACATTTCAAAAGATTTGTTTTCTCTCCTTAGAAAAAGAGAGATGTTAAATTAACTAGGCTTATTTGATACATTAAATTGCATAGGAAGCCCAGTCACATAAAAGGTAATACTAAGCTTCCTTTGGTTGTATTTCTATAGATATATAAGTATTCTTAAAAATGCATATGTCCTGGGATAATGTAATCAGCCATACTTCCAGTTACCATCTTAAGAAGTGAAACTCTCACTGTTTGCAGATGACATGATCCTCTACATAGAAAACCCTAAAGACTCTACCAGAAAATTACTAGAGCTAATCAATGAATATAGTAAAGTTGCAGGATATAAAATTAACACACAAAAATCCCTTGCATTCCTATATACTAACAATGAAAAAACAGAAAGAGAAATTAAGGAAACAATACCATTCACCATTGCAACAAAAAGAATAAGATATTTAGGAGTATATCTACCTAAAGAAACAAAAGACCTATACATAGAAAACTATAAAACACTGATGAAAGAAATCAAAGAGGACACAAACAGATGGAGAAACATACCATGCTCATGGATTGGAAGAATCAATATTGTCAAAATGGCTATTCTACCCAAAGCAATCTATAGATTCAATGCAATCCCTATCAAGCTACCAACGGTATTTTTCACAGAACTAGAACAAATAATTTCACAATTTGTATGGAAATACAAAAAACCTCGAATAGCCAAAGTAATCTTGAGAAAGAAGAATGGAACTGGAGGAATCAACCTGCCTGACTTCAGACTATACTACAAAGCCACAGTCATCAAGACAGTATGGTACTGGCACAAAGACAGAAATATAGATCAATGGAACAGAATAGAAAGCCCAGAGATAAATCCACGAACTTATGGACACCTTATCTTTGACAAAGGAGGCAAGGATATACAATGGAAAAAAGACAACTTCTTTAACAAGTGGTGCTGGGAAAGCTGGTCAACCACTTGTAAAAGAATGAAACTAGAACACTTTCTAACACCATACACAAAAATAAACTCAAAATGGATTAAAGATCTAAATGTAAGACCAGAAACTATAAAACTCCTAGAGGAGAATATAGGCAAAACACTCTCCGACATAAACCAGAGCACGATCCTCTATGACCCAACTCCCAGAATATTGGAAATAAAAGCAAAACTAAACAAATGGGACCTAATGAAACTTAAAAGCTTTTGCACAACAAAGGAAACTATAAGTAAGGTGAAAAGACAGCCCTCAGAATGGGAGAAAATAATAGCAAATGAAGAAACAGACAAAGGATTAATCTCAAAAATATACAAGCAACTCTTGAAGCTCAATTCCAGAAAAATAAATGACCCAATCAAAAAATGGGCCAAAGAACTAAACAGACATTTCTCCAAAGAAGACATACAGATGGCTAACAAACACATGAAAAGATGCTCAACATCACTCATTATTAGAGAAATGCAAATCAAAACCACAATGAGGTACCATTACACGAGTCAGGATGGCTGCTATCCAAAAGTCTACAAGCAATAAATGCTGGAGAGGGTGTGGAGAAAAGGGAACCCTCTTACACTGTTGGTGGGAATGCAAACTAGTACAGCCACTATGGAAAACAGTGTGGAGATTTCTTAAAAAACTGGAAATAGAACTGCCATATGACCCAGCAATACCACTTCTGGGCATACACACTGAGGAAACCAGATCTGAAAGAGACACGTGCACCCCAATGTTCATTGCAGCACTGTTTATAATAGCCAGGACATGGAAGCAACCTAGATGCCCATCAGCAGATGAATGGATAAGGAAGCTGTGGTACATATACATCATGGAATATTACTCAGCCGTTAAAAAGAATTCATTTGAACCAGTTCTAGTGAGATGGATGAAACTGGAGCCCATTATACAGAGTGAAGTAAGCCAGAAAGATAAAGAACATTACAGCATACTAACACATATATATGGAATTTAGAAAGATGGTAACGACAACCCTATATGCAAAACAGAAAAAGAGACACAGAAGTGCAGAACAGACTTTTGAACCCTGTGGGAGAAGGTGAGGGTGGGATGTTTCAAAAGAACAGCATGTATACTATCTATAGTGAAACAGACCACCAGCCCAGGTGGGATGCATGAGACAAGTGCTCCGGCCTGGTGCACTGGGAAGACCCAGAGGAATTGGGTGGAGAGGGAGGTGGGAGGGGGGATCGGGATGGGGAATACGTGTAAATCTATGGCTGATTCATATCAATGTATGACAAAACCCACTGAAAAAAAAAATAAATAAAGGAAAAGAAAAAAAAATGTTTATCACAGAATGACTATTTCCTTATCAAATGAACTCTTATCAGATCTTTAACTAAAGTCATTTGTAAGTCTGTCATTTACAGAGAGTTATTGATTTACTCAGATGTTTTGCAAAAGTATTTCTTCAAAAGTGCCTCATCTTTAAAGAAATTCATGGAAAGGACTCTGACAAGTACAGGTTAGTGATAACTTTGGTTCATACAACTCAACTGGGTAAATATTTCCAGAACTAATAAAAAACTGGGTTCAAGCAGAACAAGAATTAATAACATGAGACTGAATGAACTGAGGAGGATGATTAGAATTTCTTATTTGAAACATTGCTGGTACCTTAATATTTTGTTTTTTCAGATTTGAAATTTGACCTACAACGAGGTAAAGTTTACCAGTGTAAACAAAGATGAAACATTTTCCCCGATTCTTCCAGGACCCAGAAACTCTTGAGTATTCTTTTTAAGGCAAAATAGCTATTTTACATAAGTTTAGTGAGAATCTGTCATTGTAACAGGGCACAATTGAATACATCAGTATTAATACCAAGGCATTGACTGTAATATTATATATGACAGAGATGTGTATAGACTCAGATATGACCAGACAGCTGAAAATAACTAAGATTCACTTTTGGGAGTCAATAAAGTCCTTTGGAAAAATTGGACTGGTACCAAGATTCCTGGGAACTAAACAGGCGAGTAAAAAAGGTAATTTCCTGGTAGGTCCAGGGAACTCCAGGATATTTTTTTAGACCTCAGTAAGAGAGGAACTCACCCAAAGTTATAGGTATTGCAGGTAAAATTGGATTGTGAGATTTTGGCTATCTGCCTTCAGAGGCTTGGAGAAAGCAATGGCAACCCACTCCAGTACTCTTGCCTGGACAATCCAAAGGACGGAGGAGCCTGGTAGGCTGAGGTCCATGGGGTCGTGAACAGTTGGACATGACTGAGCGACTTCACTTTCATGCGTTGGAGAAGGAAATGGCAACCCACTCCAGTGTTCTTGCCTGGAGAATCCCAGGGACGGCGGAGCCTGGTGGCTGCCGTCTATGGGGTCACACAGAGTCGGACACGACCGAAGTGACTTAGCAGCAGCAGCAGCTTCAGAGGCTTAAGAGTTCAACCTGAGGTTCCTTTATAGGAAACAGTTTTTAAAAGAATATAAATGGCCCAGCACTATTCTTGCTGCACTTATGTAATTAATCAGGCCAAGTTTAATGAAAACAAATTGGGTTTACTGTTAATGCTCTTTGGTTAAGAGAACAGTGATTATAGAGAAGAAAACTGTATTTCTGCAGATATCAGAGTCTAATCCTGGTAATTGCTTTGGAGGCTTTGTTACATCCCGGTAACCTCGAGTGGATCTTGAATACTTCTAGTTCCCTCAATTGACTGGTTATGACATTCCAAAGTACTGTTTCCAATTTCCTCCCACCCTTCTGACTTGGAATCCCAAAGAACAAAGACTGCCCTTGCGTCTCCTGGCAAGGGACTCTCCCAGATCTTCCTCACTAACCAGATGGGAGCCAAACTACGGGGACCTGAACCTTGGGTGTACACCTCACCTGATACTGGGTCCTGTCCACCCACTCAAGATCTCAAAATCGAATCGACTGGGAAGAGAAGTAGCCAATGTTGAGGTACATTACTGGGTAGCCGATCATGCAGCCCTCTCTTCTTCAGTGCCTCTCCTCGACTCTGGCATTGACTTGGAAAGAGAACACCATCACCCGTATCTCCCAAGCTATTGTTTGGGTGTGGGGGTGGAATCCTTTCAGATTGCTGGATTTCTCATCAGAAACTCTGATCTGTCCATGATGTTAGAAAGTCCTGGTCTGTTTCCCTCCCTCTGTCTAACCACCCCAAACTTGGGGAACTTTCTATCAGGCTCTACGCAAATGAGGAGACACATAGCAAGAGTAGCCGCCCCCATCCTTTGCAGGATTCTATTTCACCAGTCAAGACAACCTGTGGCACCTGGATTAACATGTCTGTGGAAACTGAAACTCAGTTACAGAAAAACACTGAACAACCCACTTGGCTTGAAAAGGTGACTCTTTCAATGGGATCTTTCTTTTCTTTTTTTTTTTAATTAGTTTGGGAGCACTCCAACTATTGGGAATTATCCTACTTTCCATAGTCACGAGAGTCTCCCTGGATTGCTGTGTTCTTTCAAAGGCTTTAAATTCATGTTTGTAGGCACTGACCCTCAGGTGAATGATCTCCCTAAACGTGGAGTTTCCAAAAAGGAAGAGGATGCCTGGCTTAAAAATGGTGACCCCCAAACCCTGTGGCCTGTGAATAGCACACAAATGATAATCAAAAACCATGGGAACCTCAGGACAACAGCTGGGAGTCCTGCTAATACCTTAAATTTTGATCACATCTCCCAGTTAAGCTGAGGGTCTGATCAAAAGGGGAGGGGGGTGATTGTTGATAAAACAGTCCCAAAATGGAGTTACTTGTGCTAAGCCCACATCTCTAAATGGAGACTTAATATCTAACCTACCTGCAATTCCAACCTTCCCCAGGAATGTAACCTTCCCCAGTCTGGAACTTCCTGATCAGCACTTGTGGGGAAGTGACCTTGCCTGAAACAGTCTGTTCTTTCCTTGTTACTCCCCACTTTCTGCCCATAAAAGTCTTCCATTTCATACAGGTCCTCAGAGCTCCTTTCTGCTTGCTAAATAGGATGCTGCTCCATTCACGAATTACTGAAAAAATATAATTAGATCTCTAAATTTACTCAGTTGAATTTTGTGTTTTTAACACTTTCCAAATCCTTTTCTTCTTTTCTTTTTTTTTTTTCCACCTAGGGTTATCAGAGTTAGATCAGAGAAACTTTGGGTACTCAAGTTATTGAACTTTTACTCTAGTACAATGAAACAGAAGAAAACTATTTTGCTCCGTGTTTTTTTTTCCCCCTGTAGGTGAACATTAGATACTACAGAGATGACATATCACTAAGACACTTACATGGTATGAATATATAGGAATTCCATATCTGGACAAAGATGCCCTGGTAGGATTGCATACAGTTTCCAGTTGTGGCCTTAAGACAAGGTTCATCTTTCCTAGCGTCAGTTTTCTCATAGGTAAAATGGAATAACATCTACTTCATTGGGATTACAGAATTAAATAAGATAATATATTTAAGTTTCCTAGGAAATTATCTGGTGCTAAATCGACTTCAATAAAGTTAGTTTGAATCATATATTTTAAACTAAAAATAAGTTGGAGCAGAAATGTCTGGTTGCCTCTCTGAGTAAAAAATATTATTCTGGATGACAGTGTGCTCATCTTAAAGATTCAACTTTCCAGCTCTCCTTACAGCTATAGAAGAGAACGAGAGAGAGGTAAATGGCGGCGTTCTGTAAGTCTTTTGGAAAAGTGACTTAATAAAGAAGACTAAGCAGGCATGGGGTTGTTCTTTCCTCCCCAGAATGTGGCTGTGACCTCTGGGCCCCAGCAGCCACACTGGACTGAGGAGTGCTCTTCAGGATGAGGACCTGGTGCAATAGATGGTTCCTGGGTCTCGGACATCACGCAACTAACTCCTTTCATACGGAGAGACCGACAAACACTTCTGTCTCATTTAAGTCATTGTGTCCAGTCCCTATTACTAGCAGCCAATGCAATTTCTAATTGACATACATGTCAATTCACATTTAGACAATTTCAGAGACGTGGCTCCTAGTTTTAAAATAATTTTGTATATCAAGAAAATAGGGCATCTAATACTAATGGCATCTTAAAATCAAGAAAGCAGACTACTGTTCTTCCAAGCTAGCTACTGAGTCCCTATAGTTTGAGTCTTGCCTCTGCTGGGGAAATACAGAACTTAACAAACAGTAGGTCCACAAGAAACCACATTTGTTGAATTAACGGTGACTTTTCAAAGTGACCTATGAAGTGTATTTTCAAAGCTTTATGATTAATTAGTTTCTGATAGATTTTAATTTGCCAGCACAGTGGAAAGATTCCTCCCATGGACACACTGACCTAGACAGAAAGCAATTCCTCCTGAAGAACTGAGGGCTGACTGAACTGCTTCTGCTCAAGAAATGATAGAGGAACCGAGACCCAGCATCACCAGGAACCTGGAAGGGTGGGTGGAGGGGATGCGTGCTTATTTATGGCTATTCACATTGTTGTATAGCAGAAACCAACAAAACACTGTAAGGCAATTATCTTCCAATTAAAAAGAAAACTAGGATCCACCTCTTACACTGTGGTCTACAGTAGGAAGGATACCCCTGAGAGCCCTGTGTCCAGACTTGCCCACCTTGAGACATGTGGGAAAAAACAGTGATTTAAAGGACACTTAGACCATTTACTAACCCTAAGCCATCTGCCAAACATGTGGGGGAACTGCTGGACCTCTTTCCAAATTGGAAAGGAGACAGTAAAACTGTCACCATTTGCAGATCATATGAAACCCTAAAGATACAGTGAAAAAACTATTAGAGCTAATATAAAGTTGCAGGATACAAAATTGATATGCAGAAATACAATGCATTTGTATACTAATAATGAACTGTTGTAAAGAAAAGGCATAACGATCCTGTTTACAGTTGTATCAAAAAAGAATCAAATACCTAAGGATTAATTTAAGAGTTGGAAGACCTATATTCTAAAAACTAAAAGACATTGATGTAGGAGAATCAAGATGATACAAAGAAAATGTGGAAAATACCCTGTGTTCGTGGATTGAAAGAATTAGTATTGTTAAAATGTCCTTACTACTGAAAACCATCTTAAAGATTTAATGCAGTATCTATTATAATACCCATGACATTTTTCACAGAACTAGAACAAATAATCCTAAAATTTGTATGGAATCACAAAAAAATTCAAATAAACAAAGCAGTCTTTGACTGCTTCAAATCCTCATTATTATGGTAGTTAAAACCAAATTCTAAACAATAAGCAAGCAGACAAAATCCAGAAGTAAGGCCCTTTTCCCAAATGACTACATTCTAAACTTACCCAGAGGAAATCATTATTCATGTAAATTGCTGCTTTTTACACTCACCTGTGGCATCTGGTTATTTTGTTTGACATACAAGATTTAAATAAATCAGGACTATTAGGTACAAAGCAGGCTACAAGGATGTATTGTACAACCCGGGAAATCTAAATATTTTATAGTAACTATAAATAACTATAAATAGAGTACAGTCTTAGAAAATTGTGAATCACTGAATTGTACACCTATAACATATAGTACTGCACAGTAACTATACACCAGCAAAAATTAAATTTAAAAACCAAGGTGTCTCAAAACAACTGAGGGTCCTTCACAAAGTGTAATGTAAGTTTGCCTCCCCTTCCCCACCATCTCTTATCTCTAAAAGAGCTTAATTCCTTGAAATCTAGTGAGACAGTCATTTTTACATCTTACGTGTACATTCTCTAACGCTTTTTCTTGTGCATTTACTGCTCTGGTTTTGGTAAAGCAGTCCATAGGCTTGGAATTTTAAGAGCATTTCCTATAACAAGGAAAAATGCAAATAACCCCTGAGAACTTTCAATCAGAGACAGAAATATGCCTGTTTTCTATGCAATGGACTTCATGGTAGCCTTCTCTGTAAGATATGAAAACAACGATCAAACAAATATGTAAAAACCACTGGTGGGAAGCTGCTGGCCAGTACAGGGAGCTCTGCCCGGTGCTCTGTGATGACCGAGGGCTGGGAGGGGGATATATGGATACATATGGCTGATTCACTCCATGGTACAGCCGAAACTAACAGGACATTGTAAAGCAATTACATCCCAACAAAAAACAGCAGGGAAAGGCGCCAAGAGAAAGTTGATTTCCTAGAAGCCTGGTCTGAGGTGCATTTAACATTTTGATAAAAGCCTCACAATATTTCAAGTGGAAAAGTGAGACTAAGTAACCCCCAGGGTGCACAGAAAATGTAGAACACAGACCAAGAGAGGTGGGCAGAGTTCCTTATTTTGTCTTTCAGTAAAATATCTGCACCATTCCAGACCAACAGATATTTCTGATCTCCAGGAGGAACCGTCTAGCAGGAAACCTCTGTAACCCTCATTACCAGGAATCCCAAAGTCCTTCCTGCTGTAAAACATAAGCCTACTTAAACAGCTTATCACAATCCCTTTCTTCCTTCATGCCTTCTTATAGCCTCTACACTTCTGTTGCCCAAGACCTTTACTGCCTATTCAAATTCTAATTTCTAGTTTTTCTCAGCTCTGGTACTTAAAAGTCAGCATTCGGCAATTAATATTACTTACCAACATTAGAAGTATCGTTGTCATCTCTTTGAAAGTGAAAGTGAAGTTGCTCAGTCATGTCCGACTCTTTGCAACCCCATGGACTGTAGCCTACCAGGCTCCTCTGTCCATGGAATTTTCCAGGCAAGGGTACTGGAGTGGGTTGCCATTTCCTTCTCCAGGGGATCTTCCCAACCCAGGGATTGAACCTGGGTCTCCCGCGTTGCAGGCAGACGCTTTACCATCTGAGCCACCAGGGAAGCCACAAAAGAAGTTGCTTGCCTGCCAAAACCCGGGATTGAACCAGGGACCTTTAGATCTTCACTCTAACACTCTCCCAACTGAGTTATTTCAGCTCCGCAGAGTATGAAATTCTCTAGGTCAGGGACTGTATTATTTCTATATCCTTCACGATGCTTCAAGTACAGTATGTGATCACTGAGTGCTTTCTCATGGTCTGGGTTTCCATTTTAGCTAAGTACATTTATTCATCTATTCCCTAATTAAACACTGAGAGTCTACTGGCAGCTGGAGAAGTGGTGATGAAATCCCTAAGTGACCGTCCACATTTACTGGCTGATTCCCAGTTTCCCCACTAACACTTCTGTGGCTGGAGGCAGAAGATGCTACTTACACTAAGGTAGTACATTATCATCAAGGCTTGAAATAGAACAAGAGAAAAACTTCCTCATTTTCTTTGGATCTTAACCACACAGCTCCCCATGGGTCTGCTTATTATTCTTGGCTACATGCAACACGATTCTAGGCTATACACATGGGGACAGGGTCAGGTACAGTAGAAAAATAGAAAACCACAGTGTTTATACGGATGACTGATCTGCAGGGATGTTCATTTCAGTGTTATTTAAATCAGAACAGAATTTAGAAATAGCCAAATGAGATAAATCACATTGCAGAAGGATATCTACAGATGTCAGGAAATGTACAGAGTGCAAGTTACAGAGCAGGAGGTATTTACACTAACTGGTTATTTTTAATGTTATAAACCCAATGGGGGGGAAATCTAGAAGGATAAACTTCAACATAGTATTGGCGAGTATACCCAAGTAATGGGATATATATGATTTTCTTTGAGCATATAAGCAAATTTTCTAAAATGATCCTGAATAACTTTTAAGTTAGAAAAAAAGTTGTTTTTTTTTTTTTTAAATTTTTAAAGAAAAAGCAGATCAGGAGGAACATTCTCCCAAAGTAAGAGGTACTTTTGACAAAATTCACAGTTTCACCTGACTGCTCAGTTCCTGATAAAGTGTGCTCTAAAGGATGACCTTCTACTGGCCTTATAAAGGGAAATAACAGTACACACACATTTTGATCCATTTTTCCAAATTTTGTCTCCTGAAATATATGTACGGTAGATGAACAGATGTCACACCTTTTCCCTTTCACAAAGCACTACTTTGTTAAGCAAGTCACACACTGCTTAGAATCCTTGTTATATAAGTTAAACTGAATTCTAAAAAGCAAGCAAGTAAAACCAGAAGTAAGGCCCTTTCCCCAGTCAACTGCATTAGAAAATGCAAGTTTCTTGCATTTTTCCAAACAAGAAAACTTGTTTCTTTCCAAACAAGTTTCTTCCCCTCTAAACAACTGTGAAAGACTTGCTTAGATGGATGGAAGCTGGACTCAAAGAAGAAATACGTGGAGTGAGCGCCCCACGTCTCCTGCTCTGCAGGAGCTCCCAGACTTACTGGCTGAGGATGTAGAGATGAAGGACTATCTGGGCAGAAGCCTTACCTTGGTCTGGAATGTGCAGAACATATGTGTTAAGAACGGATGCTCCCAGGCCAAGGAGAGGACCCTCTTTTCTACCATTGTGCACTCCACGTCATCGTCCATCAAAACCACATCTTTCTTTAAGGCTTTTATTGCGAAAAATTGATTGGTTTTCTTGAACTCTGCTAGGAAGACCTGGAAGGAAGGAGAAGAAACAGCGTTATTTTAGAATTTGGATTGACACTCGATAAAAAAGAGTCATAACATGCTGAGAGAGATGTATTGGGGGAGGAAACCGAATTAATTCTCCAATCCTCCTCTATCCTCTTTATGGAGACACACTGAGTTTTACTGGCGTGGGATGCTATTAACAGCTTCATCCACTCTATCTTTCAAAGGATTTCACAAAATCAGATGGGTTATTCTCAGCCCCTGGAAAGATCCTATTTAAAAAAGTGGAATCTAGAAAAATCGTACAAATGAACCTATTTGCAAAGCAGAAACAGAGACACAGGTAGAGAACAAATGCATGGACATCAAGGGGGATGGATTAGGAGGTTGGGACTGATACACTCACACGACAGTGGATAAAACAGGTAACAAATGAGAACCCGCTGTATAGCTGAGGGAACGCTACCCAATGCTCGGACCGAAATGGGAAGGAAATCCAGAGAAGAGCGGATATGTGTAGATGTATAGCTGATTCACTTCACTGTAGAGCAGATACACAACACTGTAAATCAGATATACTCCAATAAAATTTTTTTTAAAACTGTCCTGTCTGCCCAGAGACCTAAGTTTATAAAAAAAAAAAATCAAAGAAAAAATGTGTATTGAGGAAGCAGCAGCGAGCCATGAAGAGGAAGACTTGACTGCTTTTGAAATAATCAATGAAAATGAGCATAAAGCCTTACTCCACGCTTTACCCACTTTTTCAAGGCCAAAAAGCATATGTGAGAAATAGAACTGTTCTGATGTACTTAAAGAATGCACAGCATTTCCTCTGACGGCGCAGACACTAACATTATCTTCAAGACCTACTATGTGTCAGACATTCTGCTACAGGCTTTACGCATGCTATCTAACTTTAGTACTTATTTAATTCTTGGTTCAGAACAGTCTGCAATACAGGTAGTAATAGTAAAAGAAGCCTAGGGTCAAAGGGTAACTTTGTCAAACTCGTGGAGCTACTCAGTGGGAAATCTGACTCCAGAACTGACTTTTCCCGCTCACTTTCAGGCATCTTGTAAGACGGGACCCCAGATAGCACAGAAGGAGGGTTCCTCCAACTTGCGCTCTTGCAGATGATGCGGCCAGACAGCTGAGAGGAGCGAGGACACGGCACGTGGAGACAGAAAGCCGCAGCTCCGGCCTCACTGCGCAGACATCTACCAGCTGTGGGAATGTGGGCACACACACGAACCTCCCTGGGCTTCGGTTCCCTAATGTGGGAAAGCCGTAACTGTCACCACACTGCTGACTTACAGGATTGCTGTGAAAAGCAAACAGCGGCTGGGGAAGAGGCCTGTGCACTCTAAAACGCTTTCTGAATGACAGTTATTGGAACCTGAAACCAAAACGAACGTGTGTAACAAAACAGAAACAGACTCACGGATATAGTGAACAAACCAGTGGTTACCAGTCAGGGGGCGGGCCAAGACAAGGGCATGGGATTGAGAGGTACGAACTACTCTGTGTAAAATAAAGGAGCCACGGGGATATATTGAACCTCACAGTGAAACAGAGCCATTATTTTGTAAGAACTTTAGAGCAGAACCTATAAAACTACTGAATTACTATGTTACACATCTGAAGCTAATATAATATCGTAAATCAACTATACTTCAAAAAACTCACTCATCATTTGTTTCTTTTAAGTGACTTTTAAGGAATGCTGAAGTTCATGATGACACACCAATAGTGAAAATGCATGTGTCTATGTTTAAAATAATACAGTGCAGACACATAGCTTAGGGGGTAGCTGGATTGATAGAGAGGATAGAGCTTAGATGAGAATTCAGGCATGAACGTGAAAGTGTGAGTCACTCAGTTGTGTCCAACTCTGTGCGACCCCATGGACTGTGCCCGCCAGGCTCCTCTGTCCATGGAATTCTCCAGGTGAGAATACCAGACTCGGTAGCCATTGCCTTCTCCAGGTGATCTTCCCGACCCAGGGATCGAATCCATGTCTTCTGCATGGCTGACAGATTCTTTACCATCTGAACCATCAGGGAAATAATGTGCATAACCCCAGAAAACATGCCATTTATTCTCCTGGGCCTAAAATTGATGGAGAATCAAAATAGAGAGGCTACCATTTTGGTGAGGAACCATATCTATAGAGAGTGAAAAAAAAAAAAGAAAAACGAACAAGTTTTGGAGTTCCAGAAGAGGAAATATATTCTGCTTTGGGGATCCCCCCGCCTCATTGGGTCCCCTCGGGGTGCAGGGATCTGGGATTCTGATGGGACGGAGCTTAGTGCTCTGGTCCCAGAGCTGAGGCCACTGAAGCCCTCAGCTGTCCATTGGGTTATTTACTAAGGCAAGTAGGTTTAACTTAAAGCTATGTTAACTTTGTTGAAAGTAGAAATCTACCCAGAGAACAAAGACAAACATTTCTATAACAATTAGAACTCCTCTTTTGGTAATTGCTTCTTTCAATAAAACATTTCCCAAACCAGCCTTAAACTAAGAAGTCGAAAAGGCAATCTCCATCTCCATAATGTCCTTTCACATTTTGGTTACAGGCTATCATTGCACATTAATTGATGCTACATTTTAATGAAGACTGGCTGTAAAACTGCCTATTGCACTCAGGACAACACCAAGTGAGCTAGCGATGGTTCGTGCTTTTGTGGAAATGAATTAACAGCTATTGGCTACAGTTGGCAGGGCTGAGTGGGTTTTGCCAAAGGCGATTCCTTGGTATTAAACCACACCCCTACTAGCAGCACAAAGTCATTCAGCTATGGCAAGACCTAGTTGCATTTCAGCTTGTTTATTATTAAACTGGGTAAGTTTTACAGTCCAAGTCTGCTGAGCATAATACTGGCCTTGGTTGCACAAATTCATGGAACAGTAGTCTCTGGCTAAAATTCTCCCAGAAGTCACATCCAATATAAATTAAAAAAACAACTGAGAATTTCATTAATACATGAGATATCCTTAATATCCAAGATAACGTAAAAGCCGGTATTCCATGACATCCCTCTTTACAATCACTGACTTGAAAATCTTCTCGTCACTGATAGTTGATTATAATTTCTTAGATTATGTTTTCCTCTTCCTTCTTCTCGCCCTCCATGACAGAGTCCATTTGTTAAGTGAGTGGCAGGAATAATTGAGAGGGACTTCCTCCGTGAAACTTTTCCTGAGACACTCAAGTTATTGCTGTAGCTCTGGGCTGCACTGTGTCCCTTCCAAACAATTCCATGGACAGGCTCCTCTAGAATCTTCCTGACCCAGTGATCAAACCCAGGTCTCGCATTGCAGGCAGATTCTTTACTATCTGAGCCACCAGGGAAGCCTTAATAATTCATATACTGAAGTCCTAGACTCCCAGCACCTGAGTGTGACCTTATTTGGAGACAGGTTCTTTACAGAGATAATTATGTTAAAATGAGGTCATGGGGTGGGCCCTGATGCCATAGAACTGGCATCCTCATAAGAAGAGGGAATCGGGACACAGAGGAATGGCCATGTGAGGACACAGGGAGAAGACAGCGTCTACACCTGGGAGAGAGGGAGGCCTCTCCCAGAACTGGGAGAGATACGTTTCTGCTGTGGAAGCTGCCCGCCTCTGTGGTGTTTTATTACAGTAGTCCTAGGCTAAGACAAGACTGAGAAAAAAATCATAAGGAAAGTAAAACCACACTCTGGGTTTAAGAAAGGAGCAAAACAACAACAAAACCACCAATGAAACAAAAATATCTAAGAGACAGGAACTGGCCGGGGCACCTTCCCGCTTCATTGGCGTCCGAAGATACCACACTCAAGAAGCTGGTGGGATGAACACTTTCAAAGTGAGATGGCTGGAACTGTCTTTCCCCAGGGAGCAGGGGCTGCTGCTCCCAAGAGCTCCCTGCGCTTAGCCGCTCAGTCGTGTCCGACTGTGCGACCCCATGGACTGCAGCCCGCCAGGCTCCTCTGTCCATGGGATTCTCCAAGCAAGAATACTGCAGTGGGTAGCCATGGCCTCCTTCAGGGGATCTTCCCAACCCAGGGATTGAACCCAGGTCTCTTGCTTTGCAGGCAGATTCTTTACCGTCTGAGCCCCCAGAGAAGCCCCTGGGTCCCTTTTTATTCAGACATCTCTCCGCCCCCTAACATCCATCACATCACATCACAGTTCCCGCCCAGGAAGCCTCTCTCTGCTCACCCATGCCTGGATTTGGTCCCACCAGCTCAGTTTTGCTGGCCAGAGCTTTGCTTCTCAGTTTCTCTCATCTGGCCCACAGAATCCTACATACAGTATCATACCTTGCCAAAACTTCCTTTCCCCAACATTTTGTGTAAGGTGAAATCCTCGATTTTTAGCTTCATATGTAGAGAAGTTCTTTCTTTGTTCGGCTCAGGTTCTGGGCGATGGCAAACTTTCTCCATCTCTTCCAAGGGAGACTCCCAGGAGATCCCCTGAGGCTCTGAAAATGATAAGTCAGTGGTTAAAAGGAAATAAGGAACAGCGGAGGGTCATCCTAGCTATTCTGAGAACCTGCTTTCTTTTTCATATCCTGTTCTGAAGCTTCATCTGCAACAGTTCAGAAAGGGGTTCCTGCAGGGCAAAAGGAGCACCTCCTGCCTGGAAGCCTGGCATCTGGGGGGTGGACTGTGTCTCTTTACGGGACAGACTGGGGAAAATGTCAGGTTGAGAAACATTCCAATCAGCAAAAGACCATCTCTGCAGCAGGAATAAGCACTTTGGATGATGCTGAATCACAGGCATATAGGGATTTTAGCCGAACCGGAGGGAAAATGACTCCCCATTGCTTGCACGGCTTGCAGGCATAATGGCATCAATTTCTGTGACCTACCATGTAGGGAAGAAGAGCCGCAGAGCAGATCATTAAAGACCCGAATGGAATCATTCGCCACAGTCTTCAGGTCAAGATGCTGCCTATTTTGATTGCCTCTGAGACATGGTCTACACAGAGACCTTTCCCAAATCTAATCCAAACACTTCTTTAAAAAAAAATTTACAGACAATTTATTGCTCACCCCATGCCAGAGAAGGTGTAGATCAACTTTTCTGGAACCTCCTTCCCACCCTCTTATAACATTTCTTTTCAGGACATATACCTGACATATCACATTTTGCTAAGTGAACATGCATAACATGTTGATTGACACATTTATCTACTGTGGTATCACTTGATGGCACCTCATAGCACATAATTATCCTATCATTTTTGTGGTTGGAATTGTGTGTGTGCTCAGTCGTGTCCAACTCTCTGAGACTCCATGGATTGTAGCCTGCCAGGCTTCTCTGTCCATGGAATTTTCCAAGCAGGAATACTGGAGCGGGTTACCATTTCCTACTCCAGGGGATCTTTCCCATCCAGGGATTGAAGCTGCATCTCTTGCGTCTCCTGCATTGGCAGGAAGACTCTTTACCACTCCAGGTTTGTCTTTACCACTCTAGGTTTGCCTTTCATATTCTAAGTCCAAGGTAAATAAGTATTTTATAATATATGTTCAAACTATTCAGAATCACATGTATATGTATAGCTGAGTCCCTCTGCTGTTCACCTCAAACTACCACAACATTTAACTAATTGGCTATACCTCAATACAAAATGGTTTTGGTGTTAAAAAAACAAAAATTGAAAAAGAATCACACAGTTACGTCCTCTCAAAAAGCACCTTCCAACAGGAGGCTGGATGAACTTCATAATGTCATAAATGTTAAGGATATTGGCTATTTTTCCCCATTCTAATCTTAAACTTCCCAGTAAAGTCTCAAAGTACAGAATAAGATGGTCTGTGGTATTTCTACCATAGAGCTCTATGGAGGATTTAGTTTTGTAAAACAGTCGGACCATGGCAGGGAATAACATTCTAAAATTCTAAGGCAAAGTTTGCCATTATTTCTTCCAGAGATACCCCATCTTCTACCCCCACCCCAACTTCCCACAACCCCTATCCACTTACAAAGCTTTTCTAGTGGGCTGTATTTTGGTTTTACTTCTAGAAGTAGAAGCCTCTTTGTGGGTGGCTAGGTTGGTCATTTCTAACTAGAAAAGAATCATTTATCAGGCCAGGTAAAGGGAGACTTTAACCCAGAAAGTCTTAGTGAAAGTGTTAGTCGCTCAGTTTTGTCCAACTCTTTGTGACCCTATGGACTGTAGCCCACCAGGCTCCTCTGTCCATGGGAGTCTCCAGGCAAGAATACTTGGAGTGGGTAGCCATGCACTTCTCCAGGGGAACCTGGGATCAAATCCGGGTCCTTTGCATTGCAGGCAGATTCTTTACCTTCTGAGCCACCAGGGAAGTCCTGGACTCAGGTTAAGGTTAATCAAGATGAGTTACTGACGACAATTCTACTGTGAATAGGGATAGCTACCTTTTTTCCCTGGTCCTGGTACGTATGGCGGCTTTGCTTCACCTTTTATGGAGCATGGGAGACCAATTTCAACTGGACCTTCTCTGAAGATGTGCTCAGAATCTCTTAAGCAGCGAGCCTGGGTGACAAACAAAGAGTCAGACCCCCTGCCGACCCACCTACCACGGGCGGGACCATGCATGCTGCTGCCCATGGGCACGAAGCCATTTCAGATCCCTGAATGTGTAGGATACGGAACCGCTCTTCCTCCTCGGCACTCTCCTAGGACCCCATACCCTGCAAACATCTAGTATGTTTTATGCGTCAGCAGAGCGTGCTCATTTCCTTCATATTTTCTGGGGGCTCACTGGTTTTTCCCACACTCCCCACAGCACTCAGTCACAAATAGGAATCAAAGACCAAAGGATGGAAAAATAGCTCAAGTAGGCAAAGCCAAGTCTTCAAGGTTTTTTGTTTTTTGTTTTTAGAGTGGACCATTTTTAAAGTCTTTCTTAAAGTTGTTACAATACTGCTTCTGTTTTATGTTTTGGTTTTTTGGTGCCGAGGCATGTGGGATCCTAGCTCCCTGACCAGGTATCAGACTCACACTTCCTGCATTGGAAGGTGAAGTCTTCACCACTGGACCACCAGGGAAGTCCCAAAGCCAAGTCTCAAAGAGGGTTTGTTCACGGATGTGAGGATTCAGCATGCTACTGAGCGGAAAGGCAAAGCTGCCTCGGATTCAGTGTTTTGGGGGCATTTTGGAGATGATTCCAGCAAATGTTTTCCCACCAGCTATTACATAGTCATCTTATACAGGTATAACGCTATCAATGAATCCTCAATACTTTTAATGAATGCATTTGTTTGTGCCCCTGCTCATTCCATGAAGAATTTAAGCTCTTACAAAGATTCACACAAGCGAAATGCATTAAATAAACATCTCAAAGTCGGGATGTGGATGTGAAGATGAAAGCCAGGGTCAAGGCAAGTGCCTGGAAACAGATTCCATGTTGCCCCATACAGTTGCTACAAATCCAAGAGTGACGGGACTGAAACAGTCCGTGTTGAGTCAAAACTGCAGGGACTCATCCCCGAAAAGCCATTCCTACCTGCTGAGTGCTCTCAATCATCGCCAGGGCTTCAGCCATCAGCTTCTGGTTTATACCACAAAGGTTGGCCACCTTTGTCTGGCATCTGTGATGCACATTCATGCCACATGCTGAAAGAAGAAGCAAGGCCGTGAGCAAGGGCGACAGAATCAACTTCCAGACACCCTGAACACGATCTGTTTTGGGTGCAGGTATGTCCAACAGATAACTGGCAAATCCCTAGCACCATCTTCCCCGCAGAGGGAGACACTGAAGACAGATGTTAGGGTGGTGCTTTTATGATGCCACCAAGCATCCACTCTGCTTCACTGAGATATTCATGCACACAGCAGGTGCCTTTTGGCATGATGCTGGGACACGACTCCTGCTCGAGGCAGAGCCAGAGCCTTGCTGATGGCAAGGAAGGCTGCCGCCCATTTGTGTGCACAAACTTAGCACAGTGACTGGCCTCCGAAAGGTGCTCACCAAATACAACTCTTCTTCCATCTTTAAAAATGTTATTGAAATATTTAGATGATACTTTAGCTGTCTTTACCTTTAGTTTTCACTAGGTAAACAGACCGTTCACAATAAAACAAAATAGCATTTTCTATGTGAGTAAGTATAAACCATACATAGTTGTAAAAAACCCATCTGAAGTGAAATCTTTACTATAGTAAAGATGCTACTTATAATGGCCTCTGTCCTCTGAACCTGCCTGATTTACTTGATTCTTCCTGGGCTCCCAGAGGCAGGTTTCATGTTGGGCGACCCCAGCTCCCAATTCCTACCCATGACTGCAAGGCAGAGGGAGGCAGTTAGCAGGGACTGAGCATCTTACTGTTTAAAATTGTACCAGATCTAAGCTCCTCTCTGATGTGCCGTGAAGAAAGGCTCCCTGCCCACCAGGATCAAAATGTCAGAAGCCTGTTACCAACCTAGTAGGTGATAACTGAACCTCTGAGTGCAAACAGTTCCTCTGATGACTAATTTCATGCAAATTTCAACAGCCAGAGGAAGGAGACAGGATCAGGATAAGAGGGGACCGTACTTAGGCAGGAGGCTTACAGGAGAGCAAGAAGAAGAGAGAGTGAGGCAGAGACGGAGGGAGACCCAGGGGAGAGAGTGGGTGGTGGAGACGCAGGCAAGGGCATGAGGAGGGAGCAGATAGTACCCCGCCTCACGGGGTTCCAGCAAGAACAGAGAATGACTCAGGGGGAAGGAAGGGGGTGGGGAGAGGAGGGGAGAAGAGAGGGAGGGAAAGTAAGGAAGGCCAGAGGATGGGAAATGAAAGAAGAGAACGGAACAGAGAAGAAAGAATGTTGGGAAAGAGGGAACAGAGCAGGGCGTGGGAGCCATGGAATAATGCCAAGGAATCCTAGTGGAAGTTCTGAGCTCAGAGGCAGAAGCCACTGCTGGGATGAGCGAGGCCTCTGCAGGTGGGGTGATGGGCTCCAGGGAAGAAAATCCCGATGTCCAAGAATCGAGATGCCATCAGGTGTGGATTTGATTATTCCTGTCCTGTTTGTCCACTCAGAAACCCTCCAAGTTACCTGTTGCCTATGAACTCCTAAAGACACTCTACACAATGCCAGGCCACCCACCCATGGACCGCTGAGCAGGGGTAGACAGGAAAGTGTGTGGTGGTCCCCTGGGCAGCAGAGGTTTCTCTGGTTCAGATGAATTTTGACTACCTGTGGGTTTGCCTTCAGCAATGAGTTGAAAAACCTAACATCTCCTGCCTTCCTTAAGATGTCACTCCAGGCTCCACCAGGCCCACAGATACACCTGGGATGTGGATAAGGAGGCAGCTAAGGGTGATCTTCCTGCTTAGGTCAGCCCCCTTTATCACTTAAAAGATCCAACACACATTAGCCAGTGGCATAAGTTAAAATGGGGTCACCCACAAAAAATAAAGTGGCTTCTATGTTTCATCAGTGGGCTTCCCAGGTGGCACTAGTGGTAAAGAACCTGCCTGCCAATGCAGGAGATTTAAGAGACATGGGTTCTATCCCTGGGTCGGGAAGATCTCCTCGGGCAGAAGAACCCACTGTAGTATTCTTGCCTAGAGATTCCCATGGACAGAGGAGCCTGGCACACACCCATCCATGGGGTTGCAAAGAGTCAGATATGACTAAAGTGACTTAGCAAACATGCATGTTTAACCAATATCCTAGGATAAACCATAATGGAAAAGAGTGTGTTAAAAAACGCATATAAATATATGCACATTATATAATGTGCATACATATATATATATAATTGAATCATTTTGTTGTATAGCAGTAATTAACAAAACACTGTATTTCAACTATACTCCAATAAAAATTTCTTTTAATTGAGAATAAAATGCTCCCTGTTGAGTGCGGCACCTTTGTTTTGAACACGTAACTTAGGCTCTGTCCCCTCTCAGCCACCACTCCAAAGGCAAAAGGGCTCTGATAGTTTTTGTCGGAATTTTTCCTCCCTACCCCCTAATCCTGGTGAAATGGCATCTCAGTTTCTAAAGGTTATTGCCTTAGCAACCTGGGCTTTTAGAGCGAGAAAGCTGTCTGGCTTTTTCTCTGGGTCAGGCTGAATAACTGGATAGGTAAAGGGGAGTGAGCTCGGGCTCTGTGGTCAGGTCACCTGGAGGAGCCATCCTCTCAGAGCCGGGCCGCTCCATGTGCAGGATTCCCCGGTGGCTCAGATGGTAAACAATCTGCCTGCAACGCAGGAGACCTGGGTTCAACCCCCGGGTCAGGAAGATCCTCTGCAGAAGGGAATGGCTACCCACTCCACTCTCCTCGCCTTGGAGAATTCCATGACAGAGGAGCCTGGTGGGCTATCATCCATGGGGTCGCAAAGAACCGGACCTGACTCAGTGACTGACACTTCCAACACTTAACCTGTGCAGCTGGAGTTCATAGCACGCTTTGGGGACAGGCGTGCCAGCTTCAGTGAGCCAGGGAATATTTCCGTACAGCACTTTTCAGCAGCCCAGCAGATGTGCCAGGCTCATTCCTCGATGGGGCCACAGACAGAATGGTCCTTGCTGGCTCCAGGGAGAGGGGCAGGGGCATGCCAGAGCTGCCAGAGTCAGGAAGGGACAGGCCAGGGCAGAGGACCAGTCAGGGGACCACGCCGCCTCCCTGCTCCCCAGGACTGGGTGCCTCAGAAGGCATCAGGCGAGCAGCCTGGACACGGGACCTGAATGACTGTGCACTTCTCTGGGATTTAAGACACAGGCTGGAGGCAGGTGGAAGGGAAAGAACAGCAGTGACTTGCTATCCAGGAACTTCTCATTCAGGACCACGGGGCTCTTCCGGGCTGGCTGAACAAGCGAGTCATCTCCACCTTCCCTCCCTCCCTCATTCTCTCATCAAAGCTGCAAATCCACCCCCTGGAGGTTCTGTCAGTGGGGACCCCAAGCACCTTTCGCGTGGGACTCACCGTCACACTTGAGCCCTTGCCTGGCCAGGCCCCATAGCAGGGTCCCACAGTGCTCACAGAAGGTTGGGCTCTTGTAATTGTAGACCTTAAATCTGTGCGGCATGTCGATTTTGAACCTCTCCTTGTGGAACTGAAAGGGAACAAGAGAGTGTGATGGTTCGTGTGTCCCTGGGTTCCCCACTTTTCATTTCTTTAGCAGAGACTTTTGCAGAATGAACAGAATAATAAAAACATTGCAATGATGTGGTTTGGATGTCATGATTTTTACTTGTCAAGCCTTATAGTCATGTCCAATGAAGACAGGAAGCCATTAGCTGTTCTGGGTCAAGGGCACGAGATGCTCGTATCAGGTAACCTGGAGATAGCTGAAGTCAGCTGCCTTTGGACAGATGGGCTAATATTTCAGGAAGGAGACCAGAGTTATTTGTTTAAATGGGAGTTATATCGACGGACTTCCCTTCCTAATTTAATATAAATATTTCCTTTTCTCTTTCAACCTAGAACTAGTGCCTTCACCTTTGGAAGATATTATATAATGCCTCCTCTAGAGGCATTGGTTTATTAGTGTGAGGAGTGAGAAGACTTTTCACACTTGTTATATGTGAACAGAAGAGACAAGCATAGAGAACAGTCCTGCCAGGTGCTGTAACAAATATGTCACCTGTGTTGTCTTTTACACATGTGATATCTCATACAATCCTCAAAATATCTCATCTGAAGCAGCCTCTGTTAGGATTTTGATTTGACCTATGGGGCGATTAAACACAGAGATGGCGAAACACTGGTTTTGGGTCTCAGTAACAATCATCACTGAAGAGGAAAGCGTTTTAGGGATATTGACATGCATGGGAAAATGTAAGAACTCTGCATTATGAACAAGAATTAGGGAGTTGTTGGACTTCCCTGTTGGTACAGTGGATAAAAATCCATCTGCTAGTGCAGGGAACATGGGTTTGATTCCTGGTCTGGGAAGATTCCACACGCTGTGGAGCAACAAAGCCCATACACCCCAGCTACTGAAGCCTGCAAGCCTAGAGACCATACTCTGCAATAAGAAAACCCACCACAATGAGAAGGCCTGAGCACCGCAACTAGAGAGTAGCCCCTGCTCTCAGAAATGAGAGAAAGCCCACACACAGCAACAAAGACCCAGTGCAACCAAAAAGAAAAGGATGTTTTAAAAAGTCCTTTAAAAAAGAATTAGTGGGCTTTTGTTAAAGGTAATGTCAGGATGAAACCATCATATTTCAGATAGGCAAATCTAGGTCCGTACCATAGTTTCTCGGCTGTTGATAGCTGATCCTGTGCACTTTGCTATTACTTTATCAATACACTTCTTGTGAATTGCTGCATTACATTCTGAAAAGAAATAACTACAGCTTGAGATTTTCAGAAGTTAAGGGACAATTAAACAAAAGGAATGATGCTAATACAACAGAAATCCTTCTTACTTACGTTGACACTGGTAGCCTTGTTTGTTCAGACCCCTGCAATAAAGCACATGTTTGAATATGTACATGGACTTTAGTGTCAACTGTAGTACCAAAACCAAAACATTTAAAAGATGAACAGCTCTCATAGCTTCCTACTCTCACAGAGCATTTTCTGAGCAGCAGCCCTGGTCTGCTATTAGGCAAAAGTGTTAATGTGTGCTCTTATGTTGACCTGCTTTGTGAAAAGTCTGAACATTCAATAAATGAGGAGTTGTTCATTTCCCTTTCATTTGCATATTTTCCAAACAAACATGCAGACCAAAAAATGCCCAACCAAAAATGGATCACAGGCTCCTAAGTAGCAAATTTCCATGTCTACACTTAAAAATTTTCACTGTCTTACTAAGTTCAGTACAGATAAGCAAAGATATCCATATAACACTTTATTTCCTCTTTCTGAGTATCTGTGAACATTTGCAGCTAATAAATTCTCAACCTTAAGATTGATTCTGTTAACATTCACTATTAGAAAGGAAGGCAAGTCATTAGACGAACACAGTTGATGGAAACCCACCAAAAGTCTATCTGACCTTTGGATACCCTGGTTAAGCCAGAGGTTGTGCATTAACAGATCCTGCAAGAGCCCAAAGGAGAGAAGACCCCAAAATAGTGGGGGAAGCTGAAACAAAAGATAGGAGTCATTTTGAGTCTCCAGTCTACCGTAGCCTTCGCTGTTGTGGTTACTGAGGCTTGAACCAATCTCTGTTCGAGGGCTGTTAAGACACCCAAGAGCCTTGTAAACATAGAAACCCATCAGCTCCAATGGGCAAGTGTTGCCTTCTGCAGACATTTAGTTAGCAGCACAGTTGGGTTGTTGAGCTGGCGGCAGTTTTGACTATAAAATTGTGCTTACAATAAAGATCTCTCCGTCTTCTGTCCCTCCCCACTCACCCCCAGAAGCTTCCAATTTAATTGGAAACCAAAGTTTCCTTGAAATCTTTCCTAAGGGAGCTGGATTCCTGGTGCTATAGGAGCTTTATTATGAAAATATTCTCTAGAATCACACCGTTTGAGCCTCCTCAATCCAGGTGAGGCCACTGGAAACTCTCAGGTAGGACCTATTCCCATACACTCCCCCAACATGCCAGGCCTGGTGGGTTAAGAAGATGCATCATGGGACTTCCTCGGTGGTCCAGTGTTTAAGAATCTGCCATGCAATGCAGGGGATGGGGGTTCAGTCCTTGCTCAGGGGTCTAAGATCCCACAGGCCTCAGAACAACTAAGCCTGCACCCTGAAGCCTGTGTGCCGTAACTAAGACCCAACACAGCCAAATAAATAAACAAATTTAAAAAAAAGACGTGACCCAAGGCATAACCTGAAGGTTGGCGTCACAGGCGAGTTACCATACCAGACAAATTCATGGCAGACGGAGCAAAACGTGGGCTGTGGGAAGAAGGTGGCCGTGAACTCATGGCACTTGACGTGGTGGACTTTGGCCTGCTTGATGGCGCCTCGGCGGTGATGCAGAGCGAAGAAGCCGTCGGCCTCGAATTCGTTCATGTCCTTTGTGTCTGCAGGAAGAGGGCAGTGACAGTGACCTTCTGCGATATGGCTATCACAGCTGGGGGCGACCAGGGTGGGGGGAAGTGGGGAAGGGGCAGAGATGGATGAGGGGCTAGACAAGCATTGAGACCATTAACACCCCAAGTACTGGGTTGGGCTAAAAGCCTATTTGGATTTTTTCCAAAAGATGTTATGGACATTTTGGCCAACCCAGTATTTCTAAAGTTTGGTACAATGCGAAGTGTCTTTCCTTAGTTCCGTAACAGGATTATCAGAGAGTGTACTGTTCCAGGATTGGAACAATGAGGCTGGATTCTTGGCTCAATCCTTCCATCCTCTTTCACGACACTGAGCTATATCCTTTCTCAATTTTTAAAACCAGAAGTTGGAACGTTTAAGGTATTTATTGACCTCTCCTCGTCACGGTCAGTGATGAGTCAGCCAGAAAAGGCAGGAAGTGGCAAATACTTTGCCTGTAATTCTAAAGAATAATGTGGTACTGACAGTAAGTTGGAAACTATATATATACATATATATATATATTTTTTTTTTTTTTAGGTCCCCAAAAATTTTATATCTGGTTGTTTATGGACAAAAAAAAAAAAAAAAGACAGGCAGGAGCTGGCCAGATTTCTGAAGGCAAAAGAGCTTTGGGAAGTTGTTTACGCTTTGGTTCCTGAAGCCCACGGGAATCAGATGCAGCAGCCATAAACTATACAGGTCAATGTGGAAAGGACCAGAAATGAACAGATGAGTGCAATTAAAAAATGTCTAGATAATCCTGGATGGTACCTAGTCATCTACATCAAAGCCTCACATTCACAGTTCTTCAGTTTACCCTGGGCTCTGGATGCTGGTAAAGGTACTCTGCGTAGTAACTGTCCACAGTACCCACAGTTTCCCAAAAGGCTGGAAGAATTCTGAGAAATACCAGTGAGAATATTAGCCATGACTGAAGCCCAGGTCCCCCAACCAAAATACACATAGCAAGGTAGTTATGATTAAACAGTACAAGGGAACCTCCAGCATGCAAGAAAGAGTGACAGGGTAAAGAGACGGAAAGAACAAAACTGTCATCATCACTAGAATAAGGGTAATGAATTTAATGATGCTAGTTCCTACCACTGCGATTTTAAGTAGATCCTTGGATTACTTATTATACTTATTTTTTAAAATACAAAAGATGGAGGTTTGGTGAGAATAAGGGGCTAGTGTTTCACAAATAAAGAGAGTTAACAATGTTTAAACCACATTGTTTCCCTTCGGGCTAAGCCATGGCAATGGCTGGACAACACCCTCCGGGCAATTGATCCTGCCAGAGGACCTTAATTTCCCCACCCCTTTTCACGGCCAGGCTGGAAACACACTGGGTGGACAACGAGGCAGGGGGATGGTCATGGAGGTGGAGACCCTCCCCCATGATCCAGCCTAGTGCCAGCTCTCCTTTCAAGACCAAAGTCTTCTTTACAAGAGTCCACAGGTCTGTTTTATGGAAACCCCAAACTCTCAGATAAAATGTCACTTTGCTATACACCGGAAACTTTCACGGCATTGTAAATCAACTCTACTCCAAAGAAAACAATAATAAAGCATTCCTGAAAAAGAGTTCCTTACAGGGCTTAGTACTTTGCCTAATACTTCAAGGTTAGGCGATTTAGGTCTTTTTTTCAGGAACTGGGCTGGAAATAAATTAGGCTTGGTGAATTAGGGGTTAGATTTAGGGTCACTGAGGCAACTGCTTTCTCCCATAGGTTCTGGTTTAAGTGTAGAGATCTATTTACAACTCGGGATGGGCACAGGAGGCCACTTGTCCGGAAGCTCTGACTCATTTCTATTTTGGTGCTCATGAAATAAAAGGAAATAAAGTATAAAATTACTTTTGAACTCAGGGAGGGAGGTGAATTATTCTGGGAACCCTATCCATATTACTGTGAAAAATATACAAATATAATCATGTAAAAATTATATGGTGGTGGTTTAGTTGCTAAGTTGTGTCTGACTCTCTCTTGCGACCCCAAGGACTGCAGACCACCAGGCTCCTCTGTTCATGGGATTCTCCGGGCCAGAATACTGGAGTGGGTTGCCACTTCCTTCTCCAGGGGATCTTCCCAATCCAGGAATCGAACCCAGGCAGATTCTTTACTGACTGAATAGTCTAATAAGCTATTATAAATAATAGTTTGGACTATATACAACTGTATGTTTATAAATATAAAATAGTCTGTGTATTAGAACACTGTACATTTAAAAATACGTCAGAAAGTACAGGTAAGGAATTCATTCCCTTGATCCTTGCTATAATTCCTTTATCCTCTGACCATTTCAATCCTTATAAGAAAGTAAATGTATAAAACTCAGAATTTTAAAAATTCTCCTTGTAATTACTGTTTATTTCTGAAGTAATTTGGCCTTCCGTTTGTTCACTGGTTTGAATAAGCTCACTGATTTTTATATATTTGGTTATTTATTTTATAGCAATGGTGCCTAATCTATTTGTTTAGTTTAACCAATCACTTGTTTGTAGTCAATTAAGTCACACATTTCCTGGGGAGCTATAAGCGAATTGCTATGCAGGATATTATAGAGAATTATGAGACCCCTAATTTTGAATGGGTAAGTCAGGAAGGGATGGCACTCACACAAAGAACAGACTTGGAGATAATAACTCCCATATTTTTAGGAGGTAGGAAAAGAAATTACAAAAGAGGCCATGAAGAGGCAGCTGAAAAATTAAGGGGAAAACTTGAATAATATTACATCAAGCAATCCAAGAAAGAAAAGGTTTCTCAGCATTGACAGATAGAGAGATATCAAGGGAATTGAAGCTTAAGAAACAAACATTTGTTTTGAGGACTCATTCTTTTGGAGAAAGCCATTTAGCAGATGGATTGAAATATAAGCCAGATTCTTTGGGTTTAAGGGTTGATAGAGTAGTGAAGAAAAAAGAAGTAATATATTAAACTACTTTCTCAAGAAATGTGTCAGGGAATGAAAGGAAAGAAAGCCTTGTAGAGGAAAAAAGGTTTTAAAAAATACCTTTAAACTGGGAGATTGGGACTGACATATAAACACAGTACTAGGTATAAAACAGGTAACTAAAGAGAACCTACTGTATAGCTCAGGGGAACAAAAGAAGGTAATCTGTAGGACATATGTTAGTGTTGGTTGCTTGGTCGTGTCCGACTCCTTGTGACCCCATGGGACTGTAGCCTGCAAGGCTCCTCTGTCCATGGAATTCTCTAGGCAAGGGGGTTGACATCCCATTCTCCACAGGATCTTCCCGACGCAGGGATCGAACCCAGGTCTCCTGCATTACAGGCAGATTCTTTACCATCTGAGCCACCACAGAAGTCCGAGGACATATGTTAAATTAACCTTCTGTTGTGTGACTCAGAGAGCTAAAACCGGGGCTCTGTAACAACCTGTGGGGGGGATGGGGAGGGAGGTTCAAGGAGGAAGGGACGTATGTATACCTACGGTTGATTCACGTTCATGTTTGCCGAAACCAATACAATACTGTAAAGCAATCATCCTTCAGTTAAAAATAAATAAAATTTAAAGTACATTGCAATATACATTATACAATATATATTAGGTGCAAACAAAATACTTTTTGATTGCACTTAGACAAGGTACTTAGAATAGTCAAATTCATAGAGTCAGAAAGCACACTGGTAGATGCCCGGGGCTGTGGGGTGGACGGGTGGGGAGACAGGGCTGGGGAGTTCATGTTTCATGGGGACAGAGCTTCAGTTTAGGAAGGTGAAAAACTCCGGAGGGTGGATGATGGCGAGAGCTGCACAACAATGTAAATGGACTTGGTGTCATTGAACTGTACTGTTAAATATGGTGAAAATAGTATATATTATGTGACTTTTATCACAGTAAAAAGCATTTTAAAAAATATCTATTTCACGCTGGAGAAGATGGCATAATTATATATGTCTTGGCAGTGAGGTGGAAACCAAAGAGAGAAGGAAAAGCTGAAGATGCCAGAGAGGAAGCAGGGCTGGTATTACAGAGCCGCCAGGGTCGACAGCCAGGACGCCAAGAAAGGGAGGGGCTCGCTCAGAGGCCGGAGCAGGAAGCGGGCTCAGAAGAAGACGCTGAGCCCTAAAGTGCGGACACGGCAGGAGACGCGGTCTCTCCCAGTTCTACCACGTTAGCAGCCTCCCTCAGCAGCTCAGAAGGACTACGGGAATATTTGAGACAGTCACTGAGTGGGAACCAAAGGAAAAGAAAAGGCATTTCTAAATGCCAGAGTGAGCCCAATTGAACAGTTCAACACACATTCACTGAGCACCTCTTAAGTACTCACTGAGATAGGAAGATGAATGAAATAATGCCACCTTCAGCAACACGGATGGACCTAGCAATGATCATACTAGGAGCAGTAAAGTCAGACAGAGAATGACAAATATTATATGATGTCACTTATGGGTGGACACTAAAAAAATGATACAAATGAACTTATTTACAGAACAGAAATAGACTCACAGAAAACAAGCTTATAGTTACCAAAGAAGAAGGGCATGGAGGCATAAAACAGGAACGGGCTTAACATACACACACAGACAGATACTCCACAAGGACCTACTGTACAGCACAGGGAACTATACCCAATATTTTGTAATAACCTGTAAGAGAAAAGGATGTGAAAGTGTATATACATATGTGTGTGGGGGTGCATAGATATATATTCAGACATATCTGAATCACTTTGCTCTACACCTGATGCTCGCCCAACATTGTAAAACAACTATACTTAAAAAAAAGATTGAAGGGTAGTAGCATCTGATTCATTTACACAGCATTTTGACAACAGGATATAAATGCAACAGGAAGAACTGACAGGCTGTCCGAGACACCACGCACACGGCTCATACATGTAACTTCTATGAACGGTGTCTGTGTGTGAGATGCAAGGGAAAGTCTTCAGTGACACATTTTTTTCCTTGCTTGTTCCTAAAAGCATTTGAGATGACTAACTTGAAGCATTAGTCCTCTGTCCTTCTAGGGCTAAGGAAAGTATTTATCAGCTTCTTATTCATTTTGTATTCTGATGGTGTGACCACGTGTCATATCACATCATTTATACACAGTGTGTACACACAGGGCAACACATTAGCAGAACCTTTGGTGTTTATAGTAAATTCCCAAATGAAAATATAGACAGACTAGAAAAGCCCTGGGCATGTGCATTCACACCACGTAAAAATAAATGCTGGACTTCCCTGGTGGTCCAGTGGTTAAGGATTTGCCTGCCAATGCAGGGAAAACAGGTTTGATCACTGGTCTGGGAATATTTCACATGCAGCAGGGCAACTAAGCCCATGCATCACAACTACTGATCCCACACTCTATAGTCTGTGAGCCACAGCCACTGAGCCCGTGTGCCCTGGAGCCGGAGCTCTGCAGCAAGGGAGCCACCTCAATGAGAAGCCTGCGCACCTCCACGAGAGAAAGCCTGAACACCGCCATGAAGACCAGTGCAGCCAAAAATAAACAAACAAAAGTTTTTCAAAAGTAAATGCTATCAATGTTTTATATTTCTGTATGTCTCTGGTCCCACAGAGTGTATATTCAACTCACGATCGAGCATCACTGGAAATTTTAAGGAAATTCCTTGTGATTCCATTTTCTTTGCTTTCAAAAAAGTGAAATAAGTTGCCCACCTCATCCCCAAACAGGAATAAGAAATGTCACTTGCCGCTCATTTCCAGAAAGTATCTTGCGTTCATCAGCATGCGGCCTTGAGGTTTCAGCTCTAACTGGTGGAAGGAAGAAAAGAAACATGGGTCAGAGCGTGAGGCAAGCGCTGAGCTGAACGACATCCCAACTGATGAGCTGGGTGAGGCAGATTTCCAGTGCAGCCCTGCTCCTTTTCATCTTGCTCACTCATGTTATCATCAAAATAGCACAGCATCCACAAATATAACCTTTCTTTTATCAAAACATCTCAGCAGCTCACAAATTTGATTTGGAGATCAAAACTTCCTCAAGGCCATGTCCACCTTTCTGCAGCCCAATGACTGCTGCCTGCCAGGCTCCTCGGTCCATGGAATCTCCCAGGCAAGAATAGCAGAGTGGGTTGCCATTTCCTCCTCCAGGACATTTTCCTGACCCAGTATCTCCTGAGTTGCAGGTGATTCTTTACTGCTCAGCCACCAGGGCCTCTAGGTTAGTAGGGGTATTAAATGAGAGTGGCCTTTTACTTTCACATAGAGAACCCGCTTCTTTTGGAAAGTGCTGGACCGTCTACTAAGGGAAATTTTAATTAGATTGGTCAAGGAAAGGATTAAATATATATATATATATTTCAGTATCATTACGTAGAAGGGACCAGACAAAGTGACCTGTTAAGGGATGATGCAGATTACGTGATGTGAAATAAGGGACACACAGAAAATCTGAGAAGACCTGACTAACCACTAATAATATAACTAAACTGTAACACGACATTGTTCACATGCTAAAAAGAAAAAAAAAAAAGGTGAACTGAAGCCCAATGCTGATCATGACATCTGTGGGTAACTAGAATAACTGAAAAATAACAAGAAGGGTCTGGTTGAACTCAGGACTGAATCATGGTTAAGTAATCCAAAGTCATGGTGACCTTGTACCTTCCACCAGACCTTAAAGATATTGGAGAACCCGACATAATAGCAATGCCAATGGCACAGCATCACTACTGTTAGAATTTTATGATGTGATGAGCTTGTACCACTTGGTTTACTACACATTTCCATGAAAGCTTAAATTTGTTCTTGTTGTTCAGTTGCTAAGTTGTGTCTGACTCTTAAATGGCTTAAATAGATTAGTGAAAAGAGAAGGGCCTTTGACATCAAGTACATATACCATTATTCTCTGGTTTATGGAATAATAAATAATGGAGGCAAAAATAAAACCAGAAGAGTGAGGGATAGGGGCTCATTCCCAGAGGAAGTGGGAAAAACTGGTACCAGGTGACTGCAGTGCTATCAATATTCAGGAATTAGTGGTGATGGAGGAAATTAAACCAGCGAGCTGCCAAACAAACAACATCCACAGAAAGTCAGATTCCATCACATTTATGAGTGAGTGGGGGATAACCACACCAACAGGGAAAACCTTGGGAAAGCAGAAAGAAAATATTAATGTTTGGAAACTGGATTGTGACTCTGGAGGTAAGAGGCAACTCTGAGAAAATCTTTTTCTTTTTTAAATAGAGAAACTAATTTTAAGAAAGCAGATTTCAACAGAAGCAAGGGAAACTAAGTCCAAAGCAATCTGTTGACCCTTAAACATGATAAATAAAAGTGAACTAGGAAATAACCTTGAAACTGACAGAGGCGGAAAATATAAGAAGGTTGCTAGTAGTTAAATGTGGATCTAAGGGCTTATGTCTCAATAATCCCAACATGCAAAATACATGGAAAGTCTGACAAGAATAAACTTAAAAAAAAAAAAAAAAAACGCCTCGGCAAGAAAGCAAATGCAACTTTAAGAGGTATAAATAGAAAAACAACTTGTTTGTCAAGGATGCAAAGTAAAAGAATTTTAAAAATAGTTATCCCTTTATTCATTGAAAAGGAAATCAATAGTATGCTACTTTAAAAATTAGAGATTTGCATTATTAGAGAAATGCAAATCAAAACCACAATGAGGTACCATTACACACCAGTCAGGATGGCTGCTATCCAAAAGTCTACAAGCAATAAATGCTGGAGAGGGTGTGGAGAAAAGGGAACCCTCTTACACTGTTGGTGGGAATGCAAACTAGTACAGCCACTATGGAAAACAGTGTGGAGATTCCTTAAAAAACTGGAAATAGAACTGCCATATGACCCAGCAATACCACTTCTGGGCATACACACAGAGGAAACCAGATCTGAAAGAGACACGTGCACCCCAATGTTCATCGCAGCACTGTTTATAATAGCCAGGACATGGAAGCAACCTAGATGCCCATCAGCAGATGAATGGATAAGGAAGCTGTGGTACATATACACCATGGAATATTACTCAGCCGTCAAAAAGAATTCATTTGAACCAGTCCTAATGAGATGGATGAAACTGGAGCCCATCATACAGAGTGAAGTAGGCCAGAAAGATAAAGAACATTACAGCATACTAACACATATATATGGAATTTAGAAAGATGGTAACGATAACCCTATATGCAAAACAGAAAAAGAGACACAGAAATACAGAACAGACTTTTGAACTCTGTGGGAGAAGGTGAGGGTGGGATGTTTCAAAAGAACAGCATGTATACTATCTATGGTGAAACAGATCACCAGCCCAGGTGGGATGCATGAGACAAGTGCTCGGGCCTGGTACACTGGGAAGACCCAGAGGAATCGGGTGGAGAGGGAGGTGGGAGGGGGGATCGGGATGGGGAATAAGTGTAAATCTATGGCTGATTCATATCAACGTATGACAAAACCCACTGAAATGTTGTGAAGTAATTAGCCTCCAACTAATAAAAAAATTAAAAAAAAAAAAATTAGAGATTTGGTGACTCCGTTTTTAAAAAAAATGAGGCAGAAAGTGGAAGATAAATGGGAATGGGGGAAAAACAGAGGAAGATTCTCTCTAGTTTCTCTCTTCTTTCTCTGAGCCTGGTCAAATGCTCCATGACTCAGTGGTATCTGCAGCCTCACCCTCTCCCCCAACAGGTCTGTATCAACCTTTACCACTAAGTCACATACCTGTGACATTACCCACTTATTTATCCACTTCCTATGTGCATAACCACCTACCTAAGAGGAATTCTGTTTCTGTGATCGCTCACCAGGCTGAATGAGTTCACAGACACGCTGAACTAAATTATCTAAATACATTTAAGCATGGGGGACTTTAAGAAAAAAATCTTGACATATTGTTATCTTTAAAGATTACTTTAGTGATGCAAGCAAAGATAGATATACTTTCCTAAAAAGTATCTCTCTTTTTTTTAAGGTAAAAAATATACAATTGACACAAAAAACTAGGTTTTAGGCTTATATCATTCCCATTTTGAAATCTGGTATTTGAAAATCTTTTGGCTGGTGTTCTTAAGAATCTGAGTTATATGAAGTATGAAGCTGAAAGGTAAGAGTCTCCGCCTTTGCATAATGGATGCAGACATTTGAAAACACTTTCTGGGCTTCAGATCATACAAAAGCAGCTTTAACTCATATGTTTTCTTTAATTTTTGTACCCCAGAAATTTTCATAAGAATTTTTTATGCTTTCATAGTTTACTTATCCTTTTAACTTCGTAACTATTTTGGTAACAAATCTTTAGAATAGAAGTTTTCAAAAGTCTATTTGGTAACATGGACTGTGTATAATGTACTTTGTAAAGCAAAGTAAGCTAATCCTGAATATTCATTGGAAGGACTGAAGCTGAAGCTCCAATACTTTGGTCACCTGATGCAAAGAGCTGACTCACTGGGAAAGACCCTGATGCTGGGAAAGATTGAAGGCAAAAGGAGAAGGGGGTGGCAGAGGATAAGATGGTTGGATAACATCACTGACTCAATGGACATGAATTTGAGCAAACTCTGGGAGATAGTGGAGGACAGGGGAGCCTGGCGTGCTGCAATCCATGGGGTCAGAAAGGGTCAAATATGACTGAGCACTGAACAACAATAGCTAAGCAAACACATTATGACAAAAAAAAATTACAGGGATTGAGATATTAAATGGATCTTTGCTCTCTTCTCACTTATCTATCCAGCATCTTATCTAAGATAGTTTATCAAGATATCATGTAGGTATCTAGATATCTTGATATTCATGCGATATCTTGATACACAGATCACAGGTAGGTTCCCACGCTATGAAAATTTTGTGGTATTTCCAAGCTGACTTTAACAGTTATAGATCAATAACAGTTCTTCACACCCTAAGAGACCTTATTTCCTTTACACAAGAATCAAAGAAATTCGAGTATGCTAGTATGTTCTATAGTCCACAATGAATACTCATTGTTACAATCAAGCCACCAATGAGTCAGTGGTAGGGAGTCAGTTTCCTCAAGGCCTTCAGGATGTCAACCCTTAGGATGACATGGAAATTCTGTACCAATCTTCAGCTACGATGGAATACACACATAAATGAAGCTCATGCCTTGGCTATTTACCCATATCTCTGTCTTCCCATTGTTTTTCCTGCATCTCTCGGCCAGGGAGTAGAGCTCCACAGTAGTCTCAGATATCAGGTCCACGTTTTTGCCCTTCACGATGATCTGCATCACTCTTCCCTTGTTGATGTGGGCGTCGAAAGTGCTGTCCCAGGGCGGGTACATGGTTGGCTTTTTCTGGATGTACATCTGCCCATTCTCTAGGAATGGAAAGATATGTTCTCATTACGGTTTTAGCCGGTTCTGTGAAATAATTCACCCATTCCCTCTGCTCTCGAGGACTATATAAGTCTTTTGGGAGAACAACAATAACACATACAAGAATTAGAGACACTCAGAGAATGAACTTATGGTTACCAGGGAGGAAGGATGGGGGGAAGGGATAGTTAGAGAGTTGGGGATGGACATGCACACACTGCTATATCTAAAATGGATAACCAACAAGGTCCTACTGTATAGCACAGGAAACTCTGCTCAGTATTATGTAGCCACGTGGATGGAAGAGGGATTTGGGGGAGAATGGATACATGTACACATGCATGGTTGAATCGCTCTGGTGTTCACCTGAAAGTATCACAACATTGTTAATAGACTATACTCCAATAAAAAAAAATTGTAAAAAAAAAATTAGAGATAAAATAGGACAAAATGAGATGGCTCCAAGGTCTACACGCAAGGTAATGTACTGAAACTTGGAAGTCAGCCTGGACAATTTATGCAAATAAATCTGGCATGTTGCACTGGCAATGCTCTTTTCCTATTCATCCGTTGCTTCTTTTGAAGTCTGAACACCTGAGCAAATATAAAGAACCCAGCAGCTAAGCCTGGTATGTTTGGTAGAGGACAGTGACCTAGATCCTCCCCTTTTAACAGGTTTCATACTTTTATGCCTTTGGGGATCCTTCTGTGTTAATGTATTAAGGGTGGACACACGACTGTTCAATTTCACTAGTATCTAGTAAAAAAAAAAAGACAATATAAAACTACTGTGTGTTGATTTGAAAAAGACACTGACTTAATTTCAGGCTTATACTGAGTGCTCTTTTAGAAAGATATTTTAAAAATTTCCACTCAACATAAATACCTTTAATAGGCAAAACCTTTAAAATATCATGAACCATTATTTTCTTCTCAAAATGAGGATGCATTTTAACATAAACCATATACCCTAAGCAAAAACTAACAAGTATCTCAGAGAGGTGGAGGTCGTCATCCCCGGAGTCAGTGAAGCAGGCTGCAGGGGGCCTGCAAATGGTTCATGACAGGAACCAAGGGCAGGATGATAAAGTTTAAGGGAACCATCCCAGAACCACCAGGGAAAGTAACTACTAGGGATTCAGCAGTGTTGTCCTATCCTCCATCCATATCGGATTCTCTGTAGTATTTTTTCTTTAGTCGTTGCAGGAGCAGAAAACTGCAGCTGCATTTCAGGTTTCTTTCTTGTGATCATAAGCACATGAAGTGGCAGTTTGAGCAGAGATTTATCAGAGATGTTGATAAAGCAAAATGAAACCGTCACTGAAAGCAGGAGAGCAAAGCAGTTCTAACTCTGGACGCATGATGCTGAAAGAGGACAGGCATCAGGCATTTGCTAAATTACTCTTTGGGAGGTATACAAGGATTTGAATAAGCTGAAACTTCACACTGTAGGTAAACCTGGCTGTGAGAGGTATAAACTCTAGCAAGGTTAAGTATGGAACTGGAAGGGGAATAATTTTATGATTTAATAGAAATTTAACTCAGGATTGGACTTAAAAAAAAAAAAAAAGCCATGGCAATAGTAGTGATCAGAGTAATGTTTTACTTCCACAGGCTTCAAGCTACCTCTCAAAATTCCTTTAACTTCCTCCAACCATCATCCTTCAGCACACCCAGGAAACGGACAGAAATTCCCACAGCATTTTTCACACTTTCATTCAGTAAAGACTGTCATCATTTATAAGGAGAACCAGAACTCAAGATCCTGTCTATTTACAGTGAGGTTTACTATTTTCAAAGGCTCCCAGACTGACAGCTCTGTGTCCTATTTGCCCCTGTTCTTTGCTTTACGTAAAATGCAGCCTTCACATCCCGAACACAGAAACCTGCTAAAACTCTACAGAAGTAATGTTTTAAATACCAAGTTCAGAGATTTCTTTTCAGGACAAAACTAAAACAAAATGAAAAAACAAAAACCTCTGCACTCCACAGGCTAACCTTTCAGAAAAACAAACTTCTTTTCCAACATGTCCTCTTGATTCATGTGGCTGATTAGACCAAGTTCAAAGGCAAGGCCAAAAGAAGAAATAGATACTTTTAAAAAAAGGCTCCCAGGAGGCAAATGTCAGTGAGACCTGTGGATGTAAAGGGAACCAGATCCAAGAGACCCATTAAGTCAAAAAGCAGCTTTGAAAAACTCAGACATTTCACACTTCAAAGATTTCGGTGACATTTGAAAGGTTTTAGATTGGGAGCAAGTGCCATTCTCACTGTTAACTAAACAGGAGAGAGATCTGGGCAGAAGGGAACTGGAGATGATCAGTCAGTCTCCTCCACTTTGATGTGCTCCTGGGGCTGGAAGGCAGAAGCCAGCTGAGCGCGGAGAAGTCTTATAAGGGAAAGAAAAGCCAGCGTCCAGGGTTCTGAGCTGGACACATCCAGCTGGAGGTCGTCACCTGCAGAATCAGGTTCCTCTTGCACCCAGGAACGTCATTCAATTTTTCTTTTTCAAGACTACCTTCTCTCTCCATCTTTCTCTCCAGCCCCAATTCTCTCCCTACACGACCCTGCTTTGATGTCTTCACTTCACAAGACTTACTATGTGATCTTTCTGTTTTTTGCTTATCTTCTGCTAGGAGAGGAACTCTGAAGGAAAGGCAAGTCTTCTGGCCCAGTATACAGTAGGTGCTCCATAAATACCTTCTCTGTAAACGCACTGTAGTGACTCCTTATCATTCCTATGACTGCATCGAGGGCAATCAGACTTCCCTACAAAGGGTCGTCTGCTAAAACCAGAAATGTGTGTAGGGAGGTAGGGAAAGGCAGGGAGGCTGGGAAAACCATAAGATGTAAACTTCCTCCTGCTTTTTTTTTTTTTTCCCTTTTCTGTTTTTAGAAAGTCCATGAGAACTTTAAAATTCAGAGGCAGGGATCAGAGAGGATAGGAGCTGTTTAAGTGATCATGAAGATATTCTAGACAGAATAGGATTATCTTCTTTTTCCTGAGTGACACTGTTTACTCACATTATCATTTCTAATGTGCTTCAGGAAATAAATTGGTTAAAATATTATCAAATTTCTTTAAAATATTTTAGCAGTCAGTTCATTAAATAATTTAGCTTTATGTTCATTCATTCTTCCAAATGGAAGACAGTATTCCAAAAGTGTCCATTCAATACTCATTTTTTGTCTGTTCACTTATTACAATGTACAGTGATGTTAATTACTATTTCATTTAGAAAAATTCCTTGACTCCATGGTACCACCATGCTCAAATGGGCACACTAGTTACATTGCTCTACCAGTAATTTAGACAAGCCAGAGTAGGATGATTTTAATGGAAAGATCTAAAGGAAGGAAGGAATCTTGGAATCCCATGAAGGAATCTAGGAAGACTGTCATGCTTTCCTCCTCCCCATGAAATTTTCATGAATATTTAAATCTGACCAAATTCTTTAACTCACCTGGGGTCTTAGTAAAGGAAGTCTTCTGAAATTTGAACCCTAATGGCTAATCCTATATTTTTTGTACTGTTTATCTGAACTTGGTCAAAGAAGCAGTAAAATATCTTTGGCATTAATTCTAAGACAATGGAATATTACTCAGCCATAAAAAGGAATGCATTTGAGTCAGTTTTAGTGAGGTGGATGAACCTAGATCCTGTTATACAGAGTGAAGTCAGAAAGAAAAAAAGAAATATCATATATTTGTTTTCGTATCATATACTTGTTATATGTTATTCCGCATATACATGGAATCTAGAAAAATGATACTGATGAACTTATTTTCAGGGCAGGAATAAACCCGCAGATACAGAAAACAGACTTTAGACACAGTAGGGGAAGGAGAGGGTGAGACAAATCGAGAGAGCGGCACTGAAACATATGCATTACCATATGCAGAACAGATAGCTAGTGGGAAGCTGCTGTGTGCTCTGAGACAGCCTGGAGGGGTGGGAGGGAGGTCTAGAGGGAGGGGACATACGTATACTTAAGACTGATTCACGCTGGGGTATAGCAGCAGCCAACACAATATTCTAAAGTAAGTATCCTCCAACTAAAATTTTTCAAAATGCAAGACAATGCAGACTTTATCTATAATCATAGAAAACAATCAGACAATACTGTGCCATGTTCTACTTTAGCTAATAAGTAGATTTTTTTTCCCCTTCGTTAACTCCTCACATAACGTCCTCAACTCATTTCTCCTTTCCTTTGTTTATGTGGAAGGTGGGACCATGACCTAGAACATACGGCAGGCAACCAGGTCTAGTTCAGAGGCTGTTACTAAGCCCATGTGCCCCTGAGGAAGCACTTGGCTTCTCTGGGCATTCGTTTCCTGAGCTGGAAAGTAAGGTTGAGTCAGGTGACCTTGAAGATCCCGGAAAGCCTTGCTTCCCAGTTCACTGCAGGGTCTTCCTCTTCGCCCACCCCCAAGGTCCAACACCCACTCAAGCTTACCTGATTCAACATACTCTTTGACAAGCACGGCGCAGTAAGGGTTAACCGCCTCACCCTGGCACGACTGGCAGGACCCACAGTCGAAGTTGGACAAACCAATTCGGAGAAACGGTGACATGATGGTCACTCCCTGCAAAGCGACAGAAGACAACAGCTGTTTGAAGACTGTAAAATATATTATTTTGGGTGTTGCATCCCTCCTAACCAGTGCTTTATCTCTGAAAGCCAGAGCCTCAAGTGGCTCGACTATCCATTCAAACAAATGTTTTACTTCCCCTTCTGCACGGTGCATTATTGGGCTCACCCCAAACCACAGGCTGACGTGCCAGAGAAAGCGGCGTCCTGGACTAAGGATATTTAACCTTGTCAGTTAGACCTAAGTTCCACTCCTAATTAAATGGAGTTATACTTAATAGTTGCAGAGAGACGCAAAAGCATTCTAACCCTTCATTTCTTCTATTAGTCAAGTAGGTACCCAGGAAACAACACAGTAATAAGAAAATGAGTTTATAAACAGTGAGTCTATTTTAGTCACAGCAGTTAAATATGACACTGTGAAATTCTTACATAGGCTATTTATGTGTGTGATGGAATGGGCTCTGGGCATTTATTTAGCAGCTGATCTGTTTACTTTAGACACACACACACACACAGATCTGTGTGTGTGTGTGTGTGTGTGTGTGTGTATTTAAAGAGCTTCTGAAAACAGTTTGAACCACTTAAAAACCCTAAATCACTGACCAGCATAAAATAGCAACTTCATTGTGGAAAGAGAAACAAAGGACTTTGTAAAAGTCAAAGATCTAATAATTACACTTTCCAAGAGATGTGGGTGAAAATCATCTTAGTGTTGGCTACAGAGTCAGGGATTCTAGTCTGATTTTTCATCTATTGTTCTTTTCTTTCTTTGACCATTTACTTCAACTAAAGCTCCCTCCCTTGTTTACCTACTTTTCCATGAGGTTCCATGAATCTGAAACTATTACCTAGTATCAATAATAAGTGATAAAGTTACATTCTTGCTTCCTGTCTCTTGAACAGATTTCACTCATGAATTTTCCAAAACATTCTTAAGGAAGCCAAAGAGAATGTGCATGGGCCAAAAAGTTCATTCGGGTTTTTCTGTAAGAGGTTATAGGAACTTTTTGACCAACCCAGTATCAAGAAGAAAGAGCACTGGCCATCTTTCCTATCTTTGTGGAAAAGAACGAAACTACTCAGAGTAACAGGCTCCCAGACACCAGAATCGATGACACAACTGGAAATCTCCAACCCAGCATCTGAAGCCAGCAGAGCCATGAGAGGTCACCAGTCCTCTGGACCTCTGGAACGCTGCTGGTCTTTGTTTTTTTTTTTTAACCAACAGGGAGACATATCAGGGGCCCTTGACAACTGCTGTTAACTTCATGGCGATTAAGAGAGTCCCAATTTCCTGCAGTTCAGTAGGTGTAAGTAAAAGATAGTCACAGAATCATCCCGATTTGTCTCATGTTCTTAGCCTCTTAGCAGTGAGATGACTTCCAGGTTTGTCTTTAGGGAGCCCCCTTACCCTCTAGGCTTAGAACTCTTGGGTAGAAGCCTGTCTAAGAACTGAGAATTTTCCAGAGAAAACTTGACACCCCCTCACTTCTCCCCCCGGGGTTCCTGGGTCATGTAGATCTTTCAGACAAATTTATATTCTTCCACTGATGAAGCCAATCACCAAGAACTAGCATCATTTATGGGACTATTTACCACGTGTGGACTTTTTTGACAATTTCCTCAAAACAAGCTAAAGGTAAGCAATTCATTCTGACTTGAGCCCGGAGGGAGCAGTGACTCATAATGTCTGAGTTACAAGCACTCTGACCTTTACTGACGACGTGTCACTTTGCTATTTTCAGGCTGGGCTCAGAATTAGGCAACAGCGCTCAATGAGCACCTGGCAAAATCTGTCTGGGGAACAGACAGAAGGCTGTAGGGTCCTCAGGGGTTGTATCACAGTAAGGAAGTGAGTTGCAGTGAAACCCCCTCCTCCCACAGGGCAGGTGTAGACATCACCCGATGTCCTATCCACGAGCGATCCAGGCTCCCTCACCAATCTGCCTGCCCTATGCCCTCACATGTGGGTATTCTGACCATCTGCCCAATGCATCCATCTATCTGGTAGCAAAGGCAACGCTTCTCATTCCAAAGGCCTGGTCCCAGGGACAGCATCTGACATTTGGACATTTAGAAAGCAGAACTGGCATTTGCGTGCTTCACCTCACACATCGTTCAATAAAGCCTCAAGCTCAGGGGTGCCTTTTGAAGGCAAAAGGTAGCATTTTATTCCTGAGTTATTGAGAATCTTCTCTCCTTCTGTATCGGCAGTAGGTGATCATGTCCTGGTAAATGGTGCTGCTACGAACAATGGGGACCTAGGGTGTCACACAGAGCGAAGTCAGAGAAACAAATACAATGCATAGAAATAAGAAATCTAGAAAAATGGTATGTGAAAGTGAAAGTTGCTCAGTCATGTCTGACTCTATGACCCCATGGGATTCTCCAGGCCAGAGTACTGGAGTGGGTAGCCTTTCCATTCTCCAGGGGATCTTCCCAACCCAGGGATCGAACTGAGGTCTCTGGCATTGCAGATGGATTCTTTACCAACTGAGCTATCAGGGAAGCCCCAGAAAAATGGTATAGATGATCTTATTTGCAAAGCAGAAACAGAGACACAAACGTAGAAACTAATACATGGATACTAAGGGGGAAGGGAGGGTGGGAGACTGTGATTCACACACACTACTGATACGCTATATGAAACAGGTAACTAATGAGAAGCTACTTGCAGCACAGGGAACTCTCCTCAGCGCTCTGCGGTGCTCTGAATGGAAAGGAAATCCAAAAGTGGGGGGACATATGTATGCATATAGCTGCTTCATTTTGTGGTACAGTAGAAACTAACGCAACATTATAAAGCGACTATACCCCAATAAAAACTGATTTAAAAAACAGTAATAGGCGATTATCATGAAATGAAGAAAATACACAAAGTTAGTAAAACTCTCCTTACCTGAGGCAAATTGCATTCATTATTTTGATGGATTTTCTCTAGTCTATTTTAATTAATGGGTTTTGTGTTTTTGTTTTATATTCCATGCTCACACTGTGTGTATGAGATTATATGACTTTTAATTTAACATTTATCATGAAGATTGTCCAAGTTACTACGTCATCTTCCTAAGCATCCTTTTAATTCTTGCATGATATCCCATTGAGGGACAGCTCCATTATCTGCTTTATTAAAGTCTTATAGTTACATACTGAGATTGTGTCTAGTTATTCCATAATAGAAATTAACTGATAAGCACCTTTTACAATTTTTTTTAATTTAGGAAGATTGTATCACACTAGGTCACTAGAGAACTCCAGTATTACTAGATCAAATGATATTACTATTTGTAAGAGATTACTATTTAAAGAAAATAACAAAAAGGGAAAATATCTATGGTAAATGTAACAGAAAAGAAGTGATCATCATTCTTATATAATAAGTATACACAAACGTGTAGAAAAAAATACCCCAAACCACTACCCATGACCCAACTAAATAAGTGACAATGACACAAACATATAAAATACAAAAAACACAGTTGTAACTAGTTTTTATGAAAATTTCCAGCCTTGTGAGCAATTTAAGAAATGTAAAAACAATGTAAGATACTATGTAACTGCATTTATGTGACATTCTTAAAAAGATAAGCTACACGGGAGAAAAAAATCAGCAGTTAGCGGACAGGATGTGATTATAAAGGAATGGCATGAGCAGGTTAGGGAGGACAGTCTAACTGTTTTATAGCCTGGTTGTGGTGGCAGTCACAGAAATCTAGGCGTAAATACCACAGAATGATTCACCCAAAATAAATGTCAATTTTTCCGCATGGTAATTTGAGAACCAAAATAAAGAAATATGCTACTGGCACTTTAAGGCATAGATGATAAATTCAGAGGTTATATAAAGAATACATATTAGGAAATGGAGAATCCATATAATAAAATACTGAATTAAAATCTGAAATAACCAAGAATAGCCTCAATTTACTAAAGAGAGATGGTCAGAGCCTTAAAAAAAAAAAAGAACATCTTTCACTCTGTAGCATTTAAACACTCCTGAAATTTTGCATTTTGGTGCAAATAGCTGGAAAAAAGTAACATTTGCATTTTTAACAATGCATTCCTTTGAGGTATATTAATATTCAATTCAAACTATAATAATAAAATAACTAAAATACTTAAAATATAAAATAAAACAATAACATTACTTTTCCTGGGCAATTAGCAAATATTTTTGAAGTGCTCTTACCTAACACCGGCAAGGACAACATGCGTCAAATGCTATCTTACAAAGCTGTTGTGAGCGTAAATTTCCACAGTCCTGTTGAACACACACACACACGCATGTATGTATATATGCAAATCTCAAGAGCCAAGAAGATGTGTAATGAGCACATGAAGATGAAATTAACATGAAAGATTTTTGTGGGGTGACTTCTTGTGCTCAGAGCGGATGGTAAGGGAGAAGGGGGATTCCCCTGGGTTAAAATAGAAAGGAGAATTACTCTTGTACAGAAATATAGGCACTGGAATCTCATCCATCAGGACTGTCCTCCCCCAGTCTCTCTGTGGAATGTACATTTCCTAATCTCTTTACTGCCAATCACAGTGACTTTGCTTTTTACAACAAATAATGTGTGCATGAGAGTGCCTGGCCATGACTTCCCTGGTGGTCCAATGGTTAAAAACCTGCCGGCCAGTGCAGGGGACACAGGTTCAATCCCTGGTCTGAGAAGACTCCACATGCCACAAAGCAACGAAGCCCATGCACCACTGAGCCTGTATGACCCAGAGCCCATGCTCTGCAACAGGAGAGGCCACCGCAATGAGAAGCGCCACAACTAGAGAAAGCCCACGCACAGCAATGAAGACCCGGAGCCGCCAAAAATAAATGATAAAATTAAATTGAAGAAAAAGTGGCTGGCCAGCCCAGGCTGTCCTGGTGGCCCAGGGCAGGACACTCTGCAGACCATTCATCTGAGGACTCCCCTGGACAGCTCCCGGGGACCCTTGACCTGCCAGGTCTGCAGGGAACTCACTGCCTTGCCTTTGGAATCTGCCCAGTGACTGGTGTCAGGACTCCTAGCCTAGCACCCCGCCTAGACATCACCCTTTCTCTCATCCGCCACAACCAACCTTCTCTTCTCCTTCCCCACCTCCTCTCCCTCCTTCCCTGGGACCTCGGCTCCATTCTATATCATTCCTCATTAGAGCCAACATAGCAGCTTACTGTCTCTCTCCAGCCCGGTCACCTCTCATTTCCAGCAGGATCTCCACACTGCAGCCCCGAGGACCTTCCTTAAGATCACGCGGCGCTCCCGCTGCTTCTCCCATGGGTCATACCGCTTCGTGGCTCTAGGCGCTTCACAATACCACCCCTCTCCCTGGACCGCTTTCCTAGTCCCCTCTGTCCGCCACCTGCCCCTCCTCCCCCACTTCCTCATCTTTCAAGTTCCTGCTCAGTCTCTACCCTTCTTCCCTCACCTACATCACTCCCCCTCACATCTTGGTGGAATTTACTCAGCCTCCCGTGGTCCCTGGGTACCCTGCGACAGACACCCGTCACAGCGGTTCACCTCTCCTCTGCCATTTCAAAAGTCTGAGTGGTGTTGACCCTGTAACTCCCATTCTCTCTGTCTTCAGTTCTCAGCCTCCAAATCTGGGAGACAGAGAAGGGCCCCACCAGGATTTCTCCAACATAATCCTTAGAGAGGGTGGGGTATACTTATATCCTCAGAAGAGAAGAGACTCAATCTACAGAAGACTCTCTGGTTTAATGCAGTATTTCTAGCAAAAGCCTTCCAGAGAGAGTGCATGTGGGTGCCTTCCTCACTAGACCCTAGCTGTGATAAAGGGTTTCCTCTATTACCACGTTCCTTTGGGGAATGTGGGGTTGGGGAGGAGACCAGTGCGCACACAGTCATATTGCCCCGTAATGCTTTATTTGATTGATTCGTTCACGTTTGTCTTCCCAAACAAGACTTCGGGCTCTGAGGGCGGAGACCAGGTCTTAATCAATCATCTACATACCTCTGAGGATTAATCCCTCTCTCTCATACTGAGCAGATGCGCACTGCCTTCTTGCTAAGAAACTTAATTTTCCAAAGCAACATTTTACATCCCCGCTTAATCTTCATGCGTTTCTTTTACCTGCAAGGGTATTCTATGGTCTGATTAGGTGGCAGCCAGTTACAGAGGAAATCAATACAAAGGAAACGTGCCAGGAGCTGTTACAGGCAGAGAATCGATGCCATTATGAGCTCGACGGCAGGAGTTATTTAACTTCTCTGTCTTCTCATTTGGAAAATGGTGATAATGTTGTTACTTGTTTCAAAGGGTGATGAGGATGAAATGCGAAAACACAGGGAGGCATTGAGAGCAGGGCTGGCACACAATCAACTCTCAAAAAAAGTTATTATTATTGCAACTCTGATGTATTTCCTAGTGTACTATATGAGCACTATTAGTGTGTACCAGAAAAAGGTAGAAAGTGAACAGAAATGGTCTTTTAGGAGCGTTATCTGGGCTGAATTATGTGACCTTCTTCTGCACTCTGTCACTGAGCTCTCATAAAGCCCTTCGGGTATCTCTTCTAAAGCACTTATTTTCCCCTAATGGAGTAATCATGATGCCAGCGCTCATCATGATGAACTAGCAGTGTGTCCATCCAGCCTTCTGCGCTTTAGCTAGCCCAGCTGTGAAATATCGTCATAACGTGTACTTTAAACCTGTGGAGGATCTTTCCTCTTAGAGCTCAATGTTTTCCCCTTTAACTACGATCTCATTCTTCTTGGGCAGGTAGATGGGCAAGTCTCACAGCTCAGCGGTGTGCCTGAGGTCATACGCCGTTAAGTATCAAATGGAGAATTCTGGTCTCTTGACTGCCTGGTGCTGCCTGACCTACTTACCTAGACTGACTCACCCGCCACAATTCAAACCCACCAAATACTTTCATGGTGACCTGAAGGATTGCCACCACATAACGAAAGTGGCTGGGGGGAAATTCCATGGAATAGGAAGCGGGAGAAGTTCTCTAAATGCTCATCAGCAAAAACATGTCAAAACTTCACTTCCTCTGCAGCAAGTCAAGTAAGAAGGAACATACTTCTTTATTTTACAAAAATCTGGACAGCAGTTGAATTGCTATAACTTAGCTGGCGGAGCCTTAAGGACAGAGGGAGAGTCTCACAGAAACACCAAAACCTTAACATGAATCAACAGAAGAGAAAACACAAGCGAATCAATAGTAGGCTTGAGAATGAGAAAAAAATTCAGTGGGTTCCCAATCCATCAGCTCAGGCTGAAATCTGGTAAATGTCCGGCAAATTCTGGCAAATGAAGATACACCTATAGCTCTCGCATTTCTTTACGAGACAGAGAGGCAGCCTGAGCAAACAGAACACATCCCTTCTCCTGCCAAAAAATGTAGAAATAAAACAAATACTGAAATTTAGGAAAAAGCACCTGTGTGGCATTATTGCTACTCTGACACTAGTTTGAACGTATGACATGGACAGACAGTCCCATGAAGCCCAGCTCTGACCAAATTGCACAAATACTAGATTGTCTCTGTCCAATCGACTCAGCCTGTTTTCTGCACACACCCCAACCCCCCATCTCATTGGCTGTTTATACCTTCCGTGTGCATGCTCCATTACCTGCACGCAGGCACATCCTTCAACCTTTCTCCTCTTTCAAGGACCTCACCTCTGCCTACCTCATCCAGAGATCCCTTCCTATTTCCCACAAGAAGAGGAGTGATTTACCCAAAGGATGAACTATAGAAGAATAACCTATGCTTGCCCAGTCCAGCCTGCTCCTCTCTTTTCAGAGATCTGCCAGTTCTCAAGAGACCATGTTTCTCTACTCTCCTCTGCTGTGCCATCAGCAGGGCAGGGCTATCCCACCAGTCCTGGGAGGCCAGCCATCGTCCAGCACTGCCTATGACCCTGTGAACAACCACCAACCTATTTCCTTGGATGCTTTGGCCATATCTACCAATCCAGCCTTTTATCACTCATCAAGTTGATTTTTTTTTTCTTCTCCATCTCTCATGCTTCTGATCTATTTGGTACAAGCACATGCATAGCCTCGAGGGTTATTTATTGGGTCTTCTACAAATTCACAAAATTTTGCGAAAAGCTTTACAAAGCTTGTGTTATTCAACCTTCTCACCAAGCCCATGAGGTAGGTATAATTAGCTCTATTCTACAGATTAGAAAGCTGAGGCCTGAGTGGGTAAGCTGAAGGTCAGATAGTTCATGAGCACCAGAACCTGGATTCCAGCTTTTCTTGCTCAGTGCCTTCACCCAAATTAGTCAACGATTCCTTATTAGAAAACCACTTCAAGGTTAGGTCAGGGAGGGAGTGAAAGCCTGGAGAATTCCCCATAGATTGTTTCCATCTGCTCAACCAGCCCCTAATTAGAAAGGACCCGCAACAGCTGTCCGACAGGCTTTCCCAGCAGCCTCCCGGCTGCCTACTTGCTCAGCTACCTCGGCTACTAACTTGACATTTCTTTTTGTTGGAACCTGTGGTTTAATGATCTGTCCCTCTACTCCTTGGCTATAACTTGAAGAGTTAAAGGGTAGGTAATGTGGCACTAGCAGTAAAGAACCCTCCTGCCAATGCAAGAGATGTGGGTTTGATCCCTGGGTCAGGAAGATCCCCTGAAGGAGGGCATGGCAACCCCCTCCAGTATTCTTCCCTGGTGAATCCCATGGACAGAGGAGCCTGGTGGTCTACAGTCCATAGGGTCGCAAAGAGTCAAACGCATCTGGAGCAACTTAGCATGCACACAAACAATATAAACGAGTTGACGTTTCTTGTCAGAACTTAAGCTCTCTTTGGGAAGTGAGGTCAAAGCTGCTGACCTGGGTGATTGTCCCATGGGGTCATAAATGTGTACTGTCCACCTCTGCATCTTCTTCATTCCTGCTGTTACTGGTGGCTGGCTGGTACCAGTTATGATTCCTGGAGCCAGAGTCCAGAGCAAAACTCACTGCTTCATATAAAGTCGGTCTCCTCGGCATTCCTTCCTATCCATTGTAGGGTGACCACTTACTGAGCCCAAAGATGCTGCCTCATATAGGAAGCAGGTTTAAGGATGGGTCTGTTTATTTATGTCAAATTTTCCTCTTAAAAGACACCCTTGGGACTTCCCAAGTGGTCCAATGATTAAGACTGCTTCTACTGCAGGGGGTGCAGGTTCAGTTACTGGTCAGGGAACTAAGATCCTGCATACTGCGTGGTGCAGCTCAAAATTAAAAAAGAACAAAGACACTTCACCACACAGAAAAAGGTAACAATGTGAGGTGATGGATATGTGAATTAAATTGATTGCAGTGATTATTTCACTGTATCAAGTTTATCAAGTCATACATCTTAAACATATATCCAATTTTTAATTGTCAATTATACCTCAATAAAGCTGGAGGAAGAGAGATGAGTTTCTCAGTGAGTCTACCATCTTATCAACCCAGTAGCTCTAATGACACACACAGAATGCTTTGGGATCTTCCCAGTGCACCAGAGGAAGAGTTCTTCTGCCTGTCGGATGCTCAGGCAGGAAAAACATCCCGCCTGAATGCGGGACATCCAATCAGAGCCAGGGCCCAGGGCTTGGTCAAAGGACATCTCGACTGAGACGGTCAAGGTGAAGCCCCTGGCCACACTGTCCCTTTTCCTTGACATGACTGTGTGCCATGAGGGAGGAGCCCACAGGTGTGTGAACAAGGCAGCCATGGTACAAAATCCAGCTTTCCTCAACCACACAGTCTTGCACAGGGGACCTTATCTCTGTGTGACAAGGTTTCCATTTCTGCAACATGGAGAAAATAGCAGACTTGCTTCATAGAGTTGTCATGAAGATTAAATGAACTAACCATTAAATGAAATGCTTACAACAGTGGTGGAAAAGGCAGTTATTATATCACATAGAACTTTCCCAAAGCATCCTTGGAAATTCTCCCTGATGAAATTAATGACTGATGATAACTCACTCAGTGGATTATCTGACTTGGTCTAGAACTCACCCAAACTACTGGCTGCTTTTTGTTTTGGCCATCAATATTTGCAAACCTGCCTACTACTAAGTATAAAGCCCTGTGCTGGATAGAAACACATAACAGGGTCTAAATGAGTCTTGGGACCTCAGCATGGGGCCTGCCTAGGAGGGATTAAACAAGGGACTGGACTCCACTTTCTTGCCGTTCATCCTGCGAGTAAAATGACATGGCCGGTTAATGCAGACTCAGCATCAAGAGAAAAAACAAGAGCCGGCAAAGCGGGCTGTTGCTCCTGGGTACGGCAGGAGCAAAACACCCCTGACTGCCCATGGTGCTCAAACACCACACCCCACTTCCTTCCCCGGGTGTGTGACAATTTTCAAAGAAAATACAGTACTTGTTAGTATCACCACAGCAGGCGGAAACAGTGATGTTCAGTCCAAAGATGAACTAGCAGTTCTGTAAAGAATAACCTACCCAGAGCCCTGCGCACGCCGGCAGGACAGGCACTGCTGGGGGAGTGACTGCCGCAGACCAGGAGACAGGATGGCCAAGGGCGGGGCCAGGAGGAGGGGCAGGGTGGGGCTCCGATGATGGAGGGTGGATGTGTGAGCCACCCACCCCTTCTTGTGGCCCACAGATGTCCCCACCTTAGAAATGGCCGGGTTGTCAAAGCATGTTTGTGATTGGAGCTTAGACTCCACGGAAACTGCAATCAGATACTCTTTGGGTGCTGAGACAAGCCCATGATCCGCCCATTCATCTGTTCATTCAGAATGAAGTCAAGATTCTGACAGTAAGCACCCTTCTGTCACTGTCCTGGCTTAGGAGGTCTGCCCCTGGTTTTTCCTCCTGTGGCCTCTCAGATTCACTGTGGGTTAAATAGCCCCATATGGGGTCTATATTCTCAATTTAAAAACCACAGAGTACTCTGACTCTCAGAACACACTAGTTGACTGGGTGAGACCATCTGTATTCTTGGCCACAACTGCAGGGGACACCTACCGCCTGGGAGATGGGAACCCCCAAGCCCAGCAGTTCTCAAAGTGGGATCCTGGAAGACCCTCAGCATCTAAACCAGCAAGGGGGCGGGGCAAGCTTTAGAAATGCAAACCCTCCATCCCCACCTGGACTCACTGAATTAGAAATTTTGGGAGTGGGTTCCTCCATGAAGCCCCCCAGTGACCCGCTGCACATTCAGCTCTGGAAGCACCAGGCTGGAGCAAATGCCTCCAGGCCAGGCTGTGTCTTTCTCATCTCTATTTGCTTGCTGTCTAGCACAGGGATTCTAAATCAATGATTCTCAGTCAGGGTGACCTTGCCTCTAGAGGACATTTGGCAATGCCTGGGGACATTGTTGGTTGTCACATATGGTTGGAGAGGGTGGGACTGACAACTGGTAGGCTGAGGCCAGAGATACTGCAAACAAACCTACAACACCTAGGACAGCTGCCCCCAACAAACACATCAATGGCGCTGAGGCTGAAAAGCTCTGTTCTATGTATTAAATAAATATATTAAACATGGAGATGTCAAGAGAATTCTCTCTTCACTCCTCCCTGCCTCTCATCCCTTCCTCATGTTGAATGAATTCTAGCCCCACAATGAGAAGAGAATATGATGACTTGGGAGACTGGGTCTCTCTCCCACACCACCTCATTTGTGGCCACTAGTAACACAGTAACTGACATGTAATAGAACTCTCTACAAGTGTTTCAAATATATAAATGGATACACTGGTTATGAATGAAAATGAATCAATCTGTAAACAAACCAGTGGATCTGTCCTTTTATTTTTTTGAGAGCTGAAAGGGCTCATAGTGATCAAGCAGTCTACCCACTCCTATAAAAGATGAGGAAATTGAGCCTCAGAAAAATTAAGGCAAGTGATCAAATCTACCTGATTAGTGGAAGAAATGTTACTAGGGTCCAGGTCTCATAGATCATTATTTATTCATCTTTCCACTGTGCTTTTATTGTAGATATCACTCCAAGAAAAATGGATTTGAACAAGTGATTGGATTTTCTCCTGCACAAAACATTAGTACTACTTACACAGAAAGACTGTTTACACCACCAAATGCCAGATCCTCAGCCTTAATATTTGGAATGTATCCTAATTTTGCTGATTTTGGACAGTATAGGAGCTTCATGTGCAGTAGCCAGGCATTCAGATAGTGAGTGAACCTAGCTAACTGCTGATTATTCACATTCCAAATTGGGGGTGGGGGGTACTTTCCTGTATTCATCATACACAAAGAAAATAGGAAGAGATTAAAAGCTTTGTTTCTTTGAAGAAAAAAAAAAATGGTAAGAAGTAAAAGCAGCACTTGATTATGGGACAGAGTTCTTTCAAATGCCAAGCTCTGATTTTCCTTGGTGCATCTTCAGTGAGCTATCAAGATTATTTTGTGATCAGAGCTATTGTGAGAAATGCATTTCAGCCTATTCTTACAGACAACAATTTTAAGAGAACAGCGCGGCAGTTCATGACTATCATTGTTCTGCAGAGCAGAAGGCAGGTGGAGTGAATAAGCATCTTCATCTTGACAAAGAATCCACTACAAATTAGTGGCAAATAATATGCATAGAACACTGATAGCTTATACAGAGCTTTTTAAAGATGAGGTTAAGAGAGAGGTTGCTGGTCTTGAAAGATACTGGAAACTGTTTTCATTTTTTTAAATTGGTCCTTCATCTCAGTTTGAGAAGCATTGCTCTCTGGTACCTATTTGTAACACAAAACTTGTGAAAATGCAATCTCCTTTAGTTTTCCATCTATCTTTTTTATATCCCCCCTTTGAATATAAGCTCTATGATTTTAGGAGTAATGTCTAGTTTTTGTTTTTAATAGCCTTCAGTTTTTGGTTTTTCTTTTTAAGAGCAGCCTTATATTCACAGCAAAATTCAGCAGAGAGGACAGAGATTTCCCAAATACCCACTGCTTGCCCTGTGCACAGACTCCCGCATGACCAACATCCCCCCACCTAGATGGTACATTTGTTACTTGCACGGATATGCCACCATCACCCAGAGTCCTGAGTTTATATGAGGGTTCACTCTTGGCGCTATCATACTATGCATTTGGACAAATATATAATGACATGTATCCATCATTCTTGTAACAGACTAAATGGTTTCCCTGTTCTAAAAATCCTGTGCCCCACCCATTCATCCTCTCCCTCCAGCCCTGACAGATATTACAATAAAGATGCAGCAATAGAAACAGTGTGGTGCTGGGAACAGAAGAGTTGGGCAGATCATCAGAATGAAACAGAATGTCTTGAAATAGGTCCATATACTTATGAAAGCGTGTGTACAATGATGGCGGAAAAATCTGGGAAAAGGGAAGATTGTTTAGTAAGTGGGCTATGCCCCTCAGCTAAACCTTCATGAAAACTGACATCAAAATAAAATTCAGATAGACTGATAACATTAATGTAGAGACACAGAAATACAGAACAGACTTTTGAACTCTGTGGGAGAATGTGAGGGTGGGATATTTCAAAAGAACAGCATGTATACTATCTATGGTGAAACAGATCACCAGCCCAGGTGGGATGCATGAGACAAGTGCTCGGGCCTGGTGCACTGGGAAGACCCAGAGGAATCGGGTGGAGAGGGAGGTGGGAGCGGGGATTGGGATGGGGAATACATGTAAATCCATGGCTGATTCATATCAATGTATGACAAAACCCACTGAAATGTTGTGAAGTGATTGGCCTCCAACTAATTAAAAAAAAAAAAAAAAAGACCTCTAAAACTACTAAAGATACTAGATATGTAGATTAATGATTACATCCTTTTAGAACTAGGAAGGATTCTCAAAATGATATCATGGAAAAGCTTCATAAAGAAACACATTTCTATCCTGTTTTAGCTAAAAAGGTACAAGTGTTAAACACTAAAGACAAATGACAGTGGGAGACATGATTATAAAATATGTAGCGAAATATTTGACAAATATGTGAAAGCTCTTAAATATCAATAAAAGGTCAAGCCTGATAATTAAAGACTATTTGCCCAATTAAAAAATAGGCAAAGGCTAAGAGCATCCATTTTACAAAATGATTATAAAGGCAAAAGAAAAGCATGAAAAAAGTTCAATTTCACTAGAAAGTAAAGAAATGTAAATTAGTCAGTTCCATAATAATCCCTTCTCTGCAATTCCAAAATACAAAAAGCTCTGGAAATAGGAAAAAAATGCTTCTACACTGAAAGCTAATTTTTTTCTTCCTTACAGTAAAATTTTAATCATTAATATAGAAAGAGAAAAGAAACTACGAAATCATCAATTTGCCAACCTAGTGCAAACTAATTTTGTAGCAAAATCTGATGTGGACTACCCATGGTCTATTTAATCCCACTGAACATAACTGTTAATACCTCATCCCCCCTCATGCACACAGAACCTACTGGGAATATTTTGTACTAAACAGTTATAATTTATTACCGTTATAAAATACAAATTGTAAAACAGATTTAGCTATAATAGTTTGGATAAGGGACCTGTACAATTTTTACAGAAGAAAATATGTATTAAATGACTGAAATAATAAGGCAAGTATATGAAGGTATATAAACAAGAATGCCCATTGCAACACAGCCTACTAAAACTGGGAACAGCCTCACTGTCAAAAAAATAAGCTATTATTTAAATATATTATGACAAATAAATACAGTGTAATATTTTACAACCAGTAGACTGTTATTCACTCAATTTACAGGCTATAGTTAAAATAGAGATATGCTAACCTTAGTGTATAGACTCTCATTAAAAAAAATAAATTTGCATGCATAAATTTTAATGGGAAAAACTTTGGACCAAAGCGCACTCTCTGGGTGGATTGAATTTTATGTGATTCTAAATGGTTATTTTTGAGAGGTTTTAAAAAATGATCCTGTATAACAAAAAGGGGAAAATGTTTTTCATAAATCAACTCATTTTTTACACCTAACAATTTTGTGCCACAGGATGGACGGTTCCCATCCCATTCCCATTGTAGAGAAAGGGGAACTGGAGAAGTGGAGATGACTGTAATCAAGGCTGAGGAACTTGTGAGTGACAGGGCCTAAGCCCTTTGATTCCAAATCTGGTTTCTCTCCACTGCAAGACCACTGGACGCCCAGCCCCAGGGTACCACCTGGCACACATTCCGATGCTGAGCCTCAGTAACAGTTGGGGTTTTAACAAGTCACTCTTGTTAATACCAATTCACTGGGAGGTTTGCATGTGGAAAGTGCTGGGGGGGCAGTTCTTAGGCACCGAAGCCTTTTGATTTCAAGAACCCTCCAATCCCTATCAGAGGAGATTCCCGATTTAGGAAACAGCAGCAGTCTACAACTTCATTAACAGGTAGTTTTGTTGACCAGTCGCTCAGTCCGTGTCTGACTCATTGTGACCATGTGGACTGCAGCACACCAGGCCTCCCTGTCCTTCACTATCTCTCAGAGTTTGCTCAAACTCATGTCACTGAGTCAACGATGCCATCCAACCATCTCATCCTGTCATCCTCTTTTCCTCATAGGCAGTTTAGGTCAGCATATATTATTTTTCCATAGAAGTGTTACTCATGATGTTGAATGGACATATGCACATATTTGAAAGTACCGAATGGTACTATGAAACCATCTTCAGTGGATTTGTAACAGGTTTCCTAGGAGCTTCCCCCTAAAGTCCCATTTGGGGTTTCAGGAACACACCCCAGGACAGAGGACTCAGAGATCCCTCTCCCTATGGAGTAGTGGGAACGGATCAGTTCCTCTTCCAGCTCCAGGTCACTTGCGGGGCTCCCACAGCCAAGGCAGTGAGCAGTAAGACCCGGGGGGAAGGGCTCTGGGGAGGTGGGCAGGAGGGGGGTAGCTGTGCCCACAGGCGATGCTGAGCATGGAGAGCAGGCATGAAGCAGGCAAACGTGACAGATGGATGGAGTCACTGGGGGACGGAGACGCAGGTGTGGCGGAGAGTGAGGCCAGGGAAGGTGGACCAGGAGGAAAAGGAGGATGAGGGGAAGAGGAGGCGGCAGGCAACTGGTGGTCTCCCACAGAGGGCATCTGAAGGACGGGGCAGCCTATGGCACCACCTCACCACCTGCACAATTTCTTGCCGTTGGATGTGGTCAAGAGCCAGTGAGCTTAACTGATGAATAACTTCCAGGTTGGGCCCACCTGCCTCCTGCCACTGGCTAGAAGCTGGAGGGGGTGGTGCTGAATCACCTTGACGGAGCCTTTGATCACCTGAACCTGGAGACTCCGGTGGGAGAGGACTGGGGCCCTGTGACAGCAGCCAGACACACAGACTCCCAGACACCACACTTCATGAGATGAGTAAGAAATGAATAAATAACTGATGAGAGTTTCCTGAATGATAGGAGGACTGTCCTAATAACAAAAGAGAATTGTCTTATTCGACTCTAAAAACTTCTCCTCCCCCCTCCCTCCTTCCTGCCCCTGCTCCCCACACGGACAAGTCAAGTCTCCCTGTCCTGCTAACAAGGGGCCAAAAAGACGATGTTGACAATGGTAACCAAATTGTGCATCTGGCCTCAATGTCCTTCCTGCTCTCATCCCATACGTGACAGAGCAAAATGCACCAGAACCATCCTCTGGACACACATTTTCTGAGGTTTAAAAATCTGAAAATCAAATGTGCTTGTCCGGGTAACAGGTCAACAAGTCCGGGAGCGAAAGTGGAAGGAAATGTGTCAGGTCTCCCGGTCCCTCTGTCCTGCCCTTGGGCCGCATGAGGGAAAAGACTGAACTCAGGGCACCAATTTTCCCTCCTCGAGACAAAACCTACGCTACCTTGGAAAAACACATGGCCCCTCATTCTCAGCATCTCCCAACCTGATCTCTCAGAGTGAAGTGAGTCCTGGTCAGGTTGCGGTGGGAACAAGTCAGTGAGGCTTAAGGGACAGAGCAAGACAAGGGCTGACGTGCGTGGGTTCCCGGGCGTGGACCAGCGGAAGTATGGGAAGATGACCTACGGGAAGATGACCTTGATCTTTGCTGTGGACACGGGATTGGCTGGAGAAATTGGGAGATTCTTTTCCTACTTTTGTTCCTGTTTAAAACTAATATTTCATTTTGTTCTAAAGTGAACATAGAACAATAAGCTATTTTGTTACCTGGTGCCTCAGTTTCCCTCTTAGGGAAATCAGTGAGAAGAAGGAATAGCAAAATCTGACCATAATTAGAAATCCTTTTTACATGTGCTTCATGCCATGGTCTTGTGACACATCCAAGGTGGTACCCTCATCCATATTTTAAAGGTGGTGAAACAGGCTCAGAGAGGCAAGGACGTGCATCCAAGGTTGCACAGCTAATGGAGGGGAAGCAGGGACCAGACTCCAGCGCCACAATGCTACCCTGAGAGCTTACTACTGAGGTGTTCTCTTCCCTTCTGGGGTCTGTCCTGAAAGCACATGCAGGTCTTTGATCTCCTGTATGCCAAGTTCTGTCCTTTAAGTAATTATTTTTAATTACATAAAATGCAGTTCTTGGGTGCAATCTCAAAAATGATAGAATGATCTCTGTTCATTTCCAACGCAAACCATTCACTATCACAGTAATCCAAGTCTATGCCCCAACAAGTAATGCTGAAGAAGCTGAACACTTCTATGAAGACCTACAAGACCTTCTAGAACTAACACCCAAAAAAGATGTGCTTTTCATTACAGGGGACTGGAATGCAAAACAAGAAAGTCAAGAGACATCTGGAGTAACAGGCAAATTTGGCCTTGGAATACAAAATGAAGCAGGGCAAAGGCTAACAGAGTTTTGCCAAGAGAACTCACTAGTCATAGCAAACACCCTCTTCCAGCAACTGAAGAGAGGACTCTACACATGGACATCACCAGATGGTCAACACCAAAATCAGATTGATTATATTCTTTGCAGCCAAAGATGGAGAAGCTCTATACAGTCAGCAAAAACAAGACCAAGAGCTGACTGTGGCTCAGATCATGAACTCCTTATTGACAAATTCAGACTTAAATTGAAGAAAGGGAAAACCACTAGACCATTCAGTTATGAGCTAAATCAAATCCCTTACGATTATAGAGTGGAAGTGACAGATTCAAGGGATTAGTTCTGATAGACAGACTACCTGAAGAACTATGGACAGAGAGGTTCATAACACCGTATAGGAGGCAGTGATCAAGACCATCCCCAAGAAAAAGAAATGAAAAAGGCAAAATGGTTGTCTGAGGAGGCCTTACAAATAGTTGAGAAAAGAAGAGAAGCTAAAGGCAAAGGAGAAAAGGAAAAGATATACCCATTTGAATGCAGAGTTCCAAAGAATAGCAAGGAGAGATAAGAAAGCCTTCCTAAGGGATCAATGCAAATAAATAGAGGAAAGCAATAGAATGGGAAAGACTAGAGATCTCTTTAAGAAAATTAGAGATACCAAGGGAACATTTCATGCAAAGATGGGTTCGATAAAGGACAGGAATGGTATGGACCTAACAGAAGCAGGAGATATTAAGAAGAGCTGGCAAGAATACACAGAAGAACTGTACAAAAAAGATCTTCATGACCCAGATAATCATGATGGTGTGACCTAGAGCCAGACATCCTGGTATGTCAAGTCAAGTGGGCCTTAGGAAGCATCACTATGAACAAAGCTAGTGGAGGTGATGGAATTCCAGTTGAGCTATTTCAAATCCTAAATGATGATGCTGTTAAAGTGCCAATATACCAGCAAATTTGGAAAACTCAGCAGTGGTCACAGGACTGAAGAAGGTCAGTTTTCATTCCAATCCCAAAGAAAGGCAATGCCAAAGAATGTTCAAGCTACCGCACAATTACACTCAGCTCACACACAAGCAAAGTAATGCTCAAAATTCTCCAAGTGAGGCTTCAACAGTATGTGAACTGAAAAATTCCAGATATTCAAGCTGGAGTTAGAAAAGGCAAAGGAACCAGAGATCAAATTGCCAACATGCATTGGATCATCAAAAAGCAAGAGAATTCCAGAAAAACATCTACTTCTGATTTATCGACTATGCCAAAGCCTTTGACTGTGTGGATCACAAAAAAACTGTGGAAAATTTTTCAAGACATGGGAATACCAGACCACCTTACCTGCTCCGGAAAAATCTATACGTAGGTCAAGAAGCAAAACAGTTAGAACTGGACATGGAACAACAGACTGGTTCCAAGTCAGGAAAGGAGTACGTCAAGGCTGTATATTGTCACCCTGCTTATTTAACTTATATGCAGAGTACATCATGTGAAATGTTGGGTTGGATGAAGCACAAACTGGAATCAAGATTGCCGGGAGAAATATCAATAACCTCAGATATGCAGATGACGTCACCCTTATGGCAGAAAGTGAAGAGGAACTAAAGAGTCTCTTGATAAAAGTTAAAGAGGAGAGTGAAAAAGTTGGCATAAAACTCAACATTCAAAAAACTAAGATCGTGGCATCTGGTCCCATCATTTCATGGCAAACAGATGGAGAAACAATGGAAACAGTGACAGACTTTATTTTCTTGGGCTCCCAAATCACCACAGATGGTGACTGCTGCCATGAAATTAAAAGACTTGCTCCCTGGAAGAAAAGTTATGACCAACCTAGACAGCATATTAAAAAGCAGAGACATTACTTTATCGACAAAGGTCCATCTAGTCAAAGCTATGGTTTTTCCAGTAGTCATGTATGGATGTGAGAGTTGGACTATAAAGAAAGCTGAGCGCCGAAGAATTGATGCTTTTGAACTGCGGTGCTGGAGAAGACTCTTGAGAGTCCCTCAGACTGCAAGGAGATCAAACCAGTCAATCCTAAAGGAAATCAGTCCTGAATATTCATTGGAAGGACTGATGCTAAAGCTGAAACTCCAATACTTTGGCCACCTGATGCAAAGAACTGACTCAGTGGAAAAGACCCTGATGCTGGGAAAGATTGGAGGCAGGAGGAGCAGGGGACGACAGAGGATGAGACGGTTGGATGGCATCACTGACTCAATGGACATGAGTTTCAGCAAGCTCCAGGAGATGGTGAAGGACAAGGAAGCCTGGCGTGCTGCAGTCCATGGGGTCGCAAAGAGTCGGACACGACTGAGCAACTGAATTGAAATTGAATTGGGTGAGTTATGTTGACACCTTTGTCAAGAACCCTTTGGGGGGACTTCTCTGGTAGTCCAGCAGCTTAGACTCCTTGCTTCCTACTGCAGGGGGCCCATGTTCAATCCCTGATCAGGGAACTAGATGCCACCTGCTACAACTAAATTCATGTGCCACAATTAAAGATCCCGAATGCCACAACTTAGACCTGGTGCAGCCAAATAAATAAATAAACATTTAAAAAATTTTTTTTAATCCAGTGCTTAAAAAAATTAACAAATTGGGTTTCCACTGGGTTCTCTGCAGCCAGTCTTTATTGAAGACACACACATTTTAAAAGGTACTATTCATCCCATGCTTCTCTAGGGCTCTCAAAAGATACTTGCACCTCAGTTGCTCCCCACAATGAAGCTACCCTTCTTGCCTTTGCAGACTCGGGTCAGGGAAGGCTGGAAGAACACTGCCCTTTTCTGGTTCCTTGTCCATGATGCCACCCCTCCTCTCACTTCCTCCTCTGGGCCCTCTGCCATTCAGGACTTCCTTGCTGGTGATGGAACAGGAATAAAAGCCAAGTGATGGAACAGGACATCTGGCCCTCAGGCAAAGAGGAAGGAAGACAGGAAGGAGGGGGTTTTGTTTCCCCGCCACATCTTTCTTGGGGAGGAATGTACACACTGCCTCCAGGAGCAGACACGATGGACCACTGCTCCACCAGCCTCCCCTGGGCTCCCACCTTCAGTTCCTGTCTGAATCACCCCTTGTCTCACCCTGGTGCTAACACTCTGAAGCGAGAGATGTTTCTCTAGGATGATGGCCCACTGTGTTACACGCCAGCATCCAAACTCTGGGGCTGCCATGACTGGGGCCCTGGGATGGATGACTTTGGGGCTACAGGAAATGGACATGCAAGCCTAGCCCAACCTGTCTCCACTGATTCCTTGCTGGGCTTTCAGTAAATTAAGGAAGCCAGGCTGGATCTGATCGGAGATAGAAGCATTCTAACAGGAATTACCTCTTAGCAGAGAGAGAAGAAACATCTTATAAAAGCTGCTCTCTTAGGAAATATTAAACCAAGTTTTGAGTTTCCTGTTGCCAATTACAAGTTGACCCATTGGCTTCCCTGCTTGCCCAGTGGTAAAAGAATCCACCTGCCAACACAGCAGACACGGGTTCCAACCCCTGGGTTGGGACGATCCCCTGGAGGAAGACATGGCAATCCAGTCCAGTATTCTTGTCTGAAATGGATTTTTCAGGCAAAAGGAGCTTGGCGGGCTACAGTCCATGGGGTTGCAAAGAGTTGGGCACGACCAAGCAACTAAACACAACAACATCCACCTCTACAAGGATTAAATCATGTGCTGTTGCAGCTGCTGATTTTCAACACCCCCTGAAAAGAGTAGGATGGAGAGCAAAAATGAGACCCTGTGCTCGGGGGAAAACTAGCATGAGAGGTCTTCAGATAGCTAGACATTTTCAGGAGCTGTGTTTTTAAGACTATCTCGTATCTCCTCAGACCTAGAAAAGCACTAAAATCCTTCATGGTGATAACTGCTCCTCGTGACTAGCAGAAACCTTCTGCAAAAAATATATGCTTGATTGCATGTATTCCTCTTCCACCAAAATCACATTTATAGTGACCTTCCCCCTGCCTCTCTGGAGCAGTTTCACAGAGCTACGTGAGTTGCTGTCTTCCAGGCTGTAGTCCTCATTTTGTTCCAAATAAAAAATGACTCACAACTCTCAGGTTGTACAATTTTTCAAAAATCAACACTGTCTACAGTTGGCATGACAGGGTTTGAAGAGCATAGGAAGTGATTCCTTCTGCTTTCAGAAAAACCCGGGTGGCACTGAAACAGCTAGGGATGTCCTTGCTTAGTTAGCAGTGATGTCATGGTGATGTTGCTGAGTTGACATGGTCCAAAAATACGGTTCTCTCCCCACCACTATGCAAAGTCTGAGTTGGAGTCAGATTCAGATTCTCTAGTTCAGGTTCTAAGTTGCCGGCTTTTAACTATTTCCAAATGACTTGAAAGGTAAGTTGTTGTTCAGTTGCCAAGTCATGTCTGACTCTTCGTGACCCCAGGGGCTACAGCACACCAGGCTTCCCTGTCCCTCACCATCTCCCAGAGTTTGCTCAAGTTCAAGTCCACTGAATCGGTGATGCCACCCAACCATCTCATCCTATTGCCCTCTTCTCCTCTGCCTTCAAGGGAAGTACTTTTAGGTTATTTTTAATGATTTCAATTATTAAAGTGACATGGTTAAATATCTAGCTATGGTCCTCTAGTACTGGGGAAGAAATATTAGTGAATTTAATCATTAGAGCCCGTTTCCTTTCTGTTGATCCAAATTATTTTGTTTTATTCTAACTTCGGGACTCATCAGTGAATGAAAGTAACATACATTAGAACTTGGAGGATGTTGAGTTTTCCAAATTTATATACATTGACTCTTCTAAGTCTTCACTAAGGTCATTTATTTCTACAAATACTGTTGACTAGGACAGAAGACTTGTATGACCTGCCACTTAAGATGCCTCTTCTTGAATCTGAAATGAATTGCTGTTCCTTAGTTGTTTCTCATATCTTTAACAGGAGTGTTACGAGACATCCTGTTAAATATTTCACCGACACGGAAATGTTCTCTCACTTTCTGAGTATTTCACCTGCCTGGTAACCCTATAAAAATGGAATTAGGTGAGTTTGGCATGAAGTTTAGTAAGTTTATGCTAAGTCCTTCTGATTACCACTTTTTTTAAACAACTAAGCAGAAAATGTCCTGCTTTATTACAAGCCTCTTTCTCTCTTTTAAATGGAGATTAGAAATTTGCTAGTTAGGACTCTTTTCAATGATCCTTCTTATACTGATCTACATATTAAAATAACCTTTAAGCTTCCTCTTTTCTATATGAAATAACAGCTTCTCTTCATTCTTTCCCCCAAAACAGTCATATTCAAATGATTTCCCCCTATTCTTTAAAGAATATCTGATTTCTATATGAACTTATGAAAATGCTGAACTCAAGAGCATTTCTGAATGATTAAGTTTATGGTCCAGCAAAGATACTACATCTTTTCAGCATGTTCATATCCTTGACTCCCAATCAGAGCCAGGAGGCTGGACCATGCAAAGGGACCTCGGTTCTAACTGTGGCCAGCTCTTGGGTTCTCCCTAAGAATGAAGAGGCCAGTGCGAAGCTCAAGGGGATAAACTCGGAGGAAATCTCTTCCTTTCTGTGGGTCTCAGCTTCTCTGCCTATAAAAGGAGGGAGCAAAAAAAAAAAAAAAAAGGAGGGAGCAGAGATTCAGCTCTCTGGTCTACTTGGGAGCCCAACACCCTAGAGTGTGTGATGGCTTCCCGGCTTGCTAGCTGCACTTGCCATCCTGCTGAAGCCAGTGCATTTACAGACAGACACCTGCCATCCTGGAGAAATACCCCTGCAGTCTGATATGATGGGAATAACCTATTATCTGTATGATCTGTTCAATTATTACATTCACACAATCAACACTCATGGAGCATGGATCACAGTACTTCATCCTCAAAATACTTGCATTTTAGTGGAAGCAATAAAACATGAATATAGAAATATCAAATATTGAGCCAATACAGAATATTGACCCCTGATATAAACCACAGGATCAATAACCTGGCATCTCTAACTTCAGGGTTAACAGCTCTCACTCTACAACAAGAGCAGCGTCTGAGTGTAAGTTGGCAATGGGGTTGTCTGGTATGCTTTCCACCCATTTTTAGATGTTCAACTGTAGCACGTAGGGGCACATGTGAGAAAGTTGCCATATGATCCAGCAATCCCAATACTGGGCATATACCAGCTGAAACTACAGTCCAAAATAGACATGTACCCTATGTTCATAGCAGTACTATTCACAGTAGCCAAGATACAGAAACAACCTAAGTGTCCATCGGGAGATGAATGGATAAAGATACACACACACACACACACACATTGTTGTTTAGACACGAGGTCATGTCCAGCTCTTTGGCAACCCCATGGACTATAGCCCACCAGGCTCCTGTTTCCATGGGACTCCCTAGGGAAGAACACTGGAGTGGGTTGCCATTTCCTTCTCCAGGGAATCTTCCTGACCCAGGGATCAAACCCGGGTCTCTTATATTGGCAAGCTCTTTACCACTGAGCCAGGGAAGCCCTAAATACACAATGTAATATTATTCAGCCATCAAAAACAATGAAATAACATTTGCAGCAACATGGATGGACCGAGAGATTACCATACTAAGCGAAGTCAGTCAGAAAGAGAAAGACAAATACCATGTGATATCAGTTGTATGGGGAATCTAAAATATGATACAGATCAACATACAAATGAAACGAAAACAGACTCACGATATAGAGAATAGACTTGTGGTTGCCAAGGGAGGGTAGAGGAGGGACGAATTGGGAGTTTGGGATTAGCAGAGGCAATCTGTTATATACAGGATGGATGAACCACAAGGTCCTATTGTAGAGCACAGGGAACTATATTCAATATCCTGTGACAAACCATAACGGAAAAGAATATGGAAAAGGACATACCTGTGACCGATTCATGTTGCTATATGGCAAAAACCATCACAATATCGTAATTATCCTCCAATTAAAATAAATTAATTAAAAAAGAATATACATACATGTACATATTAATATATATGTATAACTGAATTGCTTTGCAGAGGAAGTTAACACAACACTGTAAATCAACTCCACTTCAATAAAATTTTTTATAAAAGAAAACATCAGGAGATCAGCTTAATGTTGAAGAATTTGATGTTACAATTTCACTTGCCTGCTTTGTGCTTCAAATTCCTCATCTAAAAATAATGGAGGTGATGAAGGCTACCTATTTCATAGCTTACTGAGGGATTCCTAAGATCCTGATAGAAAAATACATAACCCATTAGGTGTAAGGTATTCAAAGTCAAATTCGCATTCTTTTCGTTGTTACTGCCAAAAACAATAGAATAAAAGTTTTCTAAGAGTTTTTTTTTTTAGCCTTGGTGCAGAAGGTCCCAAAGTTAGTAGGAAACCCACTGCCAACATGTCCTTTCCCTATGCAGTTCCATCTGTGGTGCGTTGAGAAAGTCTTGGGTTAAGAAGTCAGTTCTTCTCCCCAGGAGAGCACAGCCCTTTAAACACACGGCAGGGAGGCAGCCAGTCTCTGGCTCGGTCCTTTGAAAGTTGTTCCTCCAATATAGCAGTGCCCATATTTCTGTGTGCTCAGTAATTGGTGTGCACACATCCTGCTGCGTTTGGTTTTAAAAAGAAAAGAAGAAAAAGTCACACACGAGGAGCACAGGCATCTAAAAGGCTTCACAGCCTGGCACGTGCTTCCTGCCACTTTCCGCTGAGCCCTCCATCCTGTCTTTCTCTCCGCAAACGGAGGAGGGAAATGACAGGGGGCAGCCCAGTGCTGGGGAGAGGGGAGAGAGGAAAAAGTCAGAACTGGGTCTGCCATGACTAAATGCACCGAGTTCATTCTCAGAATAAGACTGCACACATCATGTTACAGGCAACAGCAGCTTCTGTCACTCTTATCTATTAGAGAGAAACTAACCGCTATTTTGTGGTTACATAAGAAAAGCAAACACACACCTCCAGAAACTTAAAACACTGTCATTGATGATGAAATAAACTCACTCCTAACGGAGCAGGTTTCTGATGAGGCCACTGTGTGCCCGGCAGGGCTGCTCTCCAGAGAAACACACACCAGTGCTGCAAAGAAGACCAGCTTGGCCAGACCTGGGAGGTGCCAGGGTCTTTCCACTCGTGGCCCTCCTGACCAATTTTTTTTTTAAAGAAACTTTGATTGGAGGGTAGATGATTTACAATATTGCGTTAGTTTCAGGTGTACAACAAAGCGCATCAGTTATCCGTACACATATACCCACTCTATTTTAGACTCTTTGCCCATGCAGGCCGTTACAGAGCACCGTGCTATGCAGTAGGTCCTACTAGTTAGCTTCGAGTGCATCCTTCCTGATAGAGGAGACAGACCTTGTCTTATGCTTTGCATAGGCAGCTGTCAAGACTGGAAACCAGCATGCCAGTCCTCCCCACTATGGGAAGGGGAGTCATCTCTAGCCCCGAGGGCTACCATTTTTCAAACGGTTTGCATGTAGTTTCAAAGCCAGTTTCCATTTTTCCCTCAGGTGAGTAAAACTGGTTATACCATTTATTACTTTACCTTCCAACAGTAAATCAAACACCCCATTAATACAGTCTACCCTTCATCCCTGATTAACCTGGGATGTATGTAAAATTCTGTAAGGAAGTAAGAGATAGAAATTTACCTTGGGAAAATATATTTTGGTGAAATGTTTTGCTATATATTGAGACTATTTTAAGTCTTCAATGGACGTGTTAAGTGTGTGACAGATTTTTACAATGGAAATGTGAGTTAGACATATTAGGACTAGTTACTATTGACTGTGTACCACATTCAGGGCTTTATACCCACCTAAAAGAATGCCCACAGCATAAAAAGGAAAAAAAAAAAAACGGTGCCATTTGCAGAGATGTGGATGAACCTAGAGACTGTCACACAGAGTGAAGTCAGAAAGAAAAAGACAAATATTGTATATCAATCAACACATATATGTGGGACCTAGAAAAATGGTACAGATGATATTTGCAAAGTAGAAACAAAGTCACAGATGTAAAGAACACACTTACGGTTACCAAGGGGTGGAAGGAGGGGCGGGATGAACTGGGAGATTGGGACTGACATGTAAACACTACTGATGTTATGCATAAATAACTATTTATTGTATCTATTATAACAGATAACGAGGACCTATGTGTTGTTCAGGGATCTCTACTCAGGGCTCTGTGGTGACCTAAGTGGGGAGGAAATCCAAAAAAGAAGGTATAAATGTACACATACAGCTGATTTACTTTGCTATACGGCAGAAACTAACACAACACGGTAAAACAACTATATTCCAACAAAAACAAGTAAATACAAACAATATGTGAAATGCAAAAAAAAAAAAAATGCCCACGGCAGCTCTGCAAGATAGAAATCATTATCTCTACTTTACAGATGAAGAAACTGGGCTTGGGTTACAAGGTTAAACATCTCACATGAAGATTTGCAGCTGAAAAAGAAAAGGAGCCAGGATTCAGCATCTGCATGCCCCAGACAGCCAGAGGGTCTATTCTTTAAGGTGAGTGTCCCTAGAAAACTTATTTTTAACGGTTTAAATTATTTTACATACCCTCCAATTAATCAAATGTGCTTAAAACAAATTATTTATTCTGACATTTCACTACTTTGGTTTCCCTCGTGGTTCAGATGGTAAAGAATCTGCCAGCAGTGTGGGAGATCCGGATTCGATCCCTGGATCAGGAAGATCCCCTGGAGAAGGGAATGGCAACCCACTCCAGTGTTCTTGCCTGGAGGTATTCTTGCATGGACAGAGGAGCTTGGCGGGCTACAGTCCATGGAGTCACAAAGAGTCGGACATGACTGAGCGACTAACACTTTACTACTTTACAATTACTTTCCTTCCAGTTAGAAGTACCAAGGAGTCACAATGTATGTTTTGGAAGAAAGGGTGACAGCAAAAATGTCAGTATCAAGTTAATATCTATCTTTATCAACATGTGCAGGACAGATCTAAAGATGTGAGGCACTTCTGGGTCCCTACCTGCCCCACCCATGACCAGGGCACCTAGCACTTCCTCTGTTTGTTTCCAAAGCTAATTAATTGCTATCCTCTGGGAAGGCCCTGTGTAACTGCTGAGGATGAGATCCCGGGAAGAAAAGAAAGAATGTGTTTGTATAATACTATGTTTCACCTTTTCTTTATTTTCAGACAGACCCCCAAGCCTGTAAGTCCTACAAATTACTTTGCTCTCTGGGTTTAGTTTAGCATAAACAAAGCACTTCTTTCTTTTCCAGTCATTTATGGGGTTGGTCTCCCCGAGCTCTCTGTTGTGTTCGATTCTATCAATCAAACATGCAGAAGCCTAGTTTGTGACACAGATGACACCTGTACTTTCAGAAAACTGAGAAAGCTCTATTATTTCAGGTGACTAGTAAAATACTCACAAACTTTTACCAGTTACCTAATTTTTCTCAAGAGACAATACAACAGACATTTTCTACATAGTAAACTTATATTCATTGCTTTCTCAGTCTAGACAGGCAAGATTCTTTTAAGGACAGATTTCCAAAAATCTGACTTTTCTCCCTGAGCATACTTCTATTATGAATTGAGGGTAGAGTCATTAACTCATATTAAAGAAAAACATTCTCAAGACAAATAATTTATGTGTTAAGCTACTATTTGGGGAGAGCTTCAGAGAGAGAGGTTTGCAGCAAACAATGGGGGTAAATCAATCTGAAAGAAGTTAAACTGTTTGTCATAGTCCCAGTTTTAAGCTTCACTCCTGCACCTATTTGACATCTATTCCAGAAAGATTGTGGATGGCCGGATGTCTCCACCGAAATCAACCCCACTCAAGATTCTCCCTTGGACTTGCCTCTCTAATGACATACTGTCAGCTTAAGTACCAATTTGCCCATCTAATCAAGGACCACAACACACTGGTAACAGCAACCAGTGACACTATAATTAAGTCCCTAGTGATTAATTCTTATCGACTGAGGCCAAAGGAGGATTACAAATTAAGATAACTGGAAACTGGGTCTTGACTTGCAATTTGATTCTTTCTGCTCATCCTCAATACCTGCATTGATCAGATAACTATTCAACATTCTCTCTTACCTAACAGAGATCCAATCCAACTAATGTATCAAATCAGCTTTGTTTTCCTGAGTGACAGGGTCTGCTACTCCTTCACTCACGTTATTGATGTCTAGGTGGTAGGGGTTGTTGGGAGAGAGGAGCAGGAGAGAGTGAAACAGACAATCACTGTTACCACGCTGGGAACAGATCTCTAAATTACTGAAGCAGGAGCTTCTCCAATTCAATTAAACATGATGATAATGACTATGCTGTCACTAATGTGTGATGCAAGGAACTAGGGACATGAGAAAAGTGTATTCCTTCTACCTGATCCTCAGGACATTTATAATTTAGAAAGGGAGGAGAAGGAAATGATTATGTATGGGCCAAAGCTCTGTGCTAGGCACTGGCCATCATTTTTCATGTTCTCATTAAATCCGTACATCAACCTTTGAAGAATGAGCTACTGATCCCATTTTACAGAAGAGAAAGTTGAAGCCTAAAAAGGTTAAAGTAGAATATTATTCAACCCCATGTCATAGCATATGTCAGAATATCCTTCCTTTTTTATTGAAGTATTTCCTTCCTTTTTAAGGCCAAACAATACTCTTTGTACATGTCACATTATGTTTATCCTTTCACCTGTCAGTTGCATGATGAATGGAAACAGTGGGTTCCATCTGCTGGATACTGCAAATAATGCTGCTATGAACTTCGGTGAGCAGATATCTTTTTAAGATGCTGCTTTCAATTCTTTTGAAAGAATACCCACAAGGCTGACTATTGGATCACACTGTAATTCTAGTCTTAATTGTTTTGAGGACCTACTACATTGTTTTCCATAGTGGCTGTGCCATTCTACAGTCTCCACAACAGCACCCAAGGGTTCTAATTTCTCCACATCCTCACCAAAACCTTATGGTTTTTTCGAAGTAGCCATCCTAATGGGTGTGAGGTGATATCCCATTGTGGTATTAATTTGCAATGATATCGAGTATCTTTCCATACACTGCTTGGTCATTGGCATATCATCTTTGGGAAAATATCTATTCATGTCATTCATTGATTTTTTAAGTTGGACTCTGTTTTTTGTTGTTGTGTTGTATATAGCTACTAGTTTTAAAATTGTACTATAAAACATTTCAGGCATATAAAAACATAAAAAATAACTTGATGAATACCCAACACCTACAGTCCAACCTAAAACAGAAAACCTAACCAAAATATTTGAAGCTTCTGATATCCTTCTCCTGACTGAATTCCCTTTCACACTCTCACCAAGAGAACTACTATCCAGACTCTAGAGTTTATTATTCCCTCCATTTTTATACATGTAATAAATATCTATATATCTATTTCTATTCTACTATTGCCTATTTAACTGACTTTAAAACTCAATATATAAACTGTTATGTACATTCTTCTGCAACCCCATTTATATTTGTGAGATTCATTTTTCTTGGTACGTGTAATCACAACTATTCACTTTATTCACTCTATAGCTGTGGTTCCCAAACTTTTTGGTCTTAGGATTCCTTTCCCTTTTAAAAAATTACTGAGGCCACTGAAGAGCTTTGGTTTAAGTGAATTCAGTTAATCAGTATTTGTCACATCAGAAAATAATGATGAAAAAAATCAGCAGTGGCCACAGGACTGGAAAAAGTCAGTATTCATTCTAATCCTAAAGAAAGGCAAAGTCTATGAATGTTTAAATCACCATACAATTGAACTCATTTCACATGCTAGCAAAATTAGGCTCAAAATCCTTCAAGCTAGGCTCCAACAGTACATGAACCAAGAATTTTCAGATGTACAAGCTGGATTTAGAAAAGGCAGAGGAACCAGAGATCAAATTGCCAACATCTGTTGGATCATAGAAAAAGCAAGGGGATTAAAAAACAATCTATTTCTGCTTCATTGACTATGCTAAAGCATTTGACTGTGTGGATCATAACAAACTGTAGAAAATTCTTCAAGAGACAAGAATACCAGATCACCTTACCTGCCTCTTGAGAAGTATGTATGCAGGACGAGAAGCAACAGTTAGAACCGGACATGGACAACAGACTGGCTCAACATTGAAAAGGAGTACATCAAGGCTATATACTGTCACCTGCTTATTTAACTTCTATGCAGAGTACATCATGTGAAATGCCGGGGTGGGTGAAACACAAGCTGGAATCAAGACTGCTGGGAGAAATATCAACAACCTCAGATATGCAGATAATACCACTTTAATGGCAGAAAGTGAGGAGGACCTAAAGAGCCTCTTGATGAAAGTGAAAGAGGAGAATGAAAAAGCTGGCTTAAAACTCAACATTCAAAAAATGAAGCTCATGGCATCTAGTCCCAGCACTTCATGGCAAATAGATGGGGAAACAATGGAAACAGTGACACATTTTATTTTCTTGGCCTCCAAAATCACTTTGGACAGTGACTGTAGCCATGAAATTAAAAGATACTTGCTCCTTGTTAGAAAAGCTATGACAAACCTAGATAGTGTATTTAAAAGCAGAGAAATCACTTTGCTGATAAAGGTCTGTCTAGTTAAAGCTATGGTTTTTCCAGTAGTCATGTATGAATGTGAGAGTTGGACCATAAAGAAGGCTGAGCACCGAAGAATTGATGCTTTCCAACTGTGATGCTGGAGAAGACTCTTGAGGGAGATAGTGAAGGATGGGGAAGCCTGGTGTGCTGCAGTCCACGGGGTCGCAAAGAGTCAGACATGACTTAGCCACTGAAAAACACCACCACCACAATTTCTGAAGAGGAAAAAGTCCACACCAGCAGCTTTAGGAGAGAAGTGAGGCTCTGAGCCAGGAATTAAAGGATGCTGGGACTGGATGAGAGGAGGTGAGATGGGGGTAGGCAAATGATATGAAAATAGTTCCCCTTTTTGATAGCCTGGTCAGCAATATTTAGAGGCAGTGGCTAGCTTCAGGGCCTGAGGAAATGCTGTGGCTGATGCCACTTCCCTTGAGAACCCTAAATTTAGAAGGAACCTCCTAAGGCCACTGTGCACTGCTATGGGGCGAGGAACACCTGGGATTTTGTCAACTTTTGCTGGAAGATGACTGCCGTATAAGATATTTCTTCTAATGCATCTCATTCAAATTTACTTTTACTGGGAAGAAAGATTATTTCCATTAAAAGTAACTGACTCCAAAGCTATCATGATTTATTTGAACCACCTCTTGAGAAGTGAAAATCAGTTCCTGTCACCTCTAACTGACATATAAAGCAGTGTGGTTATTTATTTGCATATCTTAGTAGGAAAACCTCTCATTTGTCTAAGTGATGCATATATTAGCTATTTTTAGGAACTCCTATTGCAGACAACATAAATTCAGATGAATAAAGCAATCCTCTGAAACAGATTGCTAAACAGAAAAATATTTACCAAACAGCAATTCTATGCTATCATTTAGATGGGAGAAAAATATACTGTTTTTTACATGCACAAAACTGCAGCATCCAGTTTTGTGCATGTCAAAAAAAGCATCAAAGTAGAATTTATGGGGTTCCCAAGTAAATTTGAGTTACTTTAAGGATAATGCATTACACCAACTTTATAACATTAATGTTTTATAAGCAGATTTTAAAAATAGAGAATGGTTTAAGACGGACCTCCATCAATGGAACATTACAGTTAGAATTATTACCTTCCTGTTATTCCTTCTTATTTTATGGATTATGCTTTTAAAACAACAAATAATATGAAATAGATAAAACAAGCAAATTCAGAGACAGAAGTTGAGTGGTGATTACCAGTGGCTGAGGGGAGGAATTTTGTCCAGAATCTCTGCTTGGGGTGATGAGAAAGTTCTGGAAATGAATAACTGGAGTGATGGCTACATAACATGATAAAGCTACTGAATGCCACTAATTCTACACTTAAAAATGGTTAAAATTGTAAAAATTAAGCTGTGTGTACTTTTAGCATAATAAAAAGCAACAAATAATCTAAGCATTTATTACTGAATTCACTAACGATATTTTAATAAAATTTCATTCCTGGTCCATTTCCTTTCCTGTTTGCTAAGTAGGCTGTCCCTCAGTTTTTCTCCTTATTCTCCAAAAGCATAACTCTGTCTTCTCCACCTTCAGCAGATGAAACTATTTCACGAGAAGATGGAAGTCTCATAAACTTGCTCAACTTTCTTCCCTCTGGTCCAACTTACCTCTTCGCCACCTGTTCTCCCCCAGGTGTGTCCTATGTATGATCACATTCCAGGGCCACATCCCTGGAACTCTTCTTTTCCTTGACCACCCAACCCCCACCATCCTTGTGATCTCACCCCCTCTCCAACGCAGGAGCAACAGAGGATGAGGTGGTTGGATGGCATCATTGACGCAATGAACATGAGTTTGAGCAAACTCCTCAAAGACAGTGGAGGGAAGCCTGGCATGCTGCAGTCCATGGGGTCACGAAGATTCGGACAAGACTGAGTGACTGAACAACTGACCCCTACTCACAAATGCGCTCGTGTTCCCCATCCCTGACAACCTGTGACTTTGCTTCTGCAGATGTGGTTGCGTCTCCCCTCCCCCAGCAGCAAGCATCCCTTCCCACCATCCGGCAGCTTCTCTACCCTCTCCCTCTGTCTTTTATACCCACCACTCTGCTGACCTGGCTCTCCCCAAGGGCACCGATGATGCCAATTTCCAGATCCAGTGGCTCATTCTTAATCTTCTTCCTCCATATTGCACAGCACTGCTGACAGTCCTTCCCCCTCTGCCTGCCCTTCCATCTCTTGGTCACTCTTTCAGCTACTGTTAGTTCAGCTTTCTTTACCTAAACTTCTGAAACACATCCAGGTTTCGACTTGAGTCCTTTCTGGCTAATCACACCCACACTGGTGGCTTCAGTGATCCTCTACTTAGTGGTAACTTCAAAAAGACAATCTTCTTGAACTTTACTTGCACGCCCTTCAGTCCTATAGTTTCAGCTACACACTGCATCACTCCACGTGTCTTTCTGCCAGCTCAAGCACAGCCAGAACAAATACGAGTTCCACCTTGCCTTCAGCGCTCGGGCCTCTCTGCTCTCCCCTGTCCTGCTCAGTGGAATCACCGTCCACTGACTCTTCCAAGCTAGAAATATTGGGATCAACTGTGAGGACTCCTTGATTTTTACCTCTTACACCCAACTGTGCAACAAGACCTGCCAGTTCCATCTGACTATTTCTTTTGTATTTGATCCTTACTCTCCCATCCTTTTGACTCCCCTGGTGGCTCAGACCGTAAAGCGTCTGCCTACAATGCGGGAGACCCAGGCTCGATCCCTGGGTCGGGAAGATCCTCTGGAGAAGGAAGTGGCACCCCACTCCAGTACTCTTGCCTGCAAAGTCCCATGGAGGGAGGAGCCTGGTAGGCTACAGTCCACGGGGTCGCGAAGAGTCGGACACGACTGAGCAACTTCTCTTTTCTTTCTTTCTTTCCTTCTTTCTCTTTCTTTCTTTCTTTCCTTCCTCCCTCCCTCCCTTTCTCTCTTTCTTTCTCTCTCTTTCCTTCTTTCTTTCCTTCCTTCCTTCTTCCCTCCCTCCCTCTCTCTCTCTCTTTCTTTCTCCAATCCTTTAGCTTCACAACTTCAGACCTTTTCCCTAGATTATTACAGTAGTTTCCTAATTAGTACCGGCTTCCTTATCTTTGCATGCCCTCTATTTGTCATCCACCTTAGCCATAAGAGCCGCCTTTCTAAAAATCTCTTCAACATTGAAAAACATAAAACTTCTCTCTGTCTACAGTATGAAGTCCAGACTCAAAAACCACACGATTTCTTTCTTATGGACGAACTTCCAAACTTTAAAGAAACTGAACTTTGGCTAAAGATATCGATTAAACCAGGCGCTTAAAAATATTTTGGTTTCTTAAAATGTGTTCCTCTAAATAGTTTTGTCTCAAAGAAACTTAAGCAAAACAAATCTTCCCTCACACAACTAGTAAGATGAAAACAGAACCTATAATGTTAGTTTAAAAAAAAAAAAAAAGCTTAGTAAACACAGAGAGGAGATATATGCAGAAACCCACAACTGATTTAATTTGCAAAACCACAGCTTTAGCTCAACTAAAGTAAAGATGACTTAGATAAAATACAACCAGAAAACTGAGATAAAAGAAATGGGGTAAATAAATTAAGCTGATGATTTAGCAAGCAAGTGTCATGGGTGTATAGCATGAAAGTCTGAGAAAGCACTTTGGACAAAGAAAGGTGATGGATTGACTCCAGAGAGCCCCTGGGCACAGAAGTTCTTAGGGGAACCCCTGCTTGCTGGAAGAGCATCATTTCTTGGACCATGTCCCTTTCACTTGTGATGATATGGTCACTTAGTTTCAGGAGAAAAAATAAGATTTTACAGGTTGATGTTCAATTTTTGAGGTTGGGGTGGGAGATCATTGGTATTTATTAAGGCTCCTCTGCAGCCATAATTAAGCAGTGGAAGTCATGAAAACTTCCACTTTTTTGACTCCCACCACCAACTAGCTGTGATACCCTGAATATCTCATCTAAGCCCCAGTTTCCTTGCCTTTAGAAAGAAAGGTCTAGATATACAGAACAGATTTGTAGACACAGCAGGGGAAGGAGAGGGAGGGACGGACTGGATTGAGAGAGTACCATTAACATGTATACACTACCGTGTGTAAAATAGATAGCTAGTGGGAAACTGCTGAATAACAAGGGTAGCTCAGCTCAGTGCTCTGTGATGACCTAAAGGGGTGAGGGTCAGAGGTAGGCTCAAGAGGGAGGGGAATCTATGTATATTTATAGAGGATTCAAACTGTTGCACAGCAGAAGCTAACATAACATTGTAAAGCACTTATCCTCCAATTAAAATTAAAAATAAATTTTAAAAATGAAGAATCTAAAGAGAAAAACATCTGTCCTTGCTAAAATTCTGTACTTAACTATTTTTATCTCAATACTATTAAGATCAGAAAATGCTAAGAGTATTTATCCTTAGGGGAAAGAAGAGGGGAAAGACTATTTTCAAACTGACTAGTGGTGTTCCTTTTCTAGTAAACTATTTAGGCAGTACCAAGTGCCTTCTCAGGGCTTCCCTGGTGGCTCAGATGGTAAAGAATCTGCCTGCAATGCAGGAGACCTGGATTCGATCCCCGGGGTCAGGAAGATCTCCTGGAGAAAGGCATGGCTACCCACTCCAGTATTCTCACCTGGAAAATTCCATGGACTGAGGAGCCTGGCAGGCTACAGTCCATGGGGTCACAAAGAGTCAGACAATACTGAGCAACTACCACATACACACACACACAAGCGTGCTTTCTCAGGCACAGTGAAGCATGTTCCCTCCAATACATAGATGTTAAAATAAGGAAAGGAAGTGACAGATTGGGGGCTTGGGCTGCAGGGGTGGGAAGTAATCCGACAGCCCTTTAGTTTCCTTCTACTCATTTGCCTGTGTGCTAAAGCAGCAGCAAGAGGCATTAAAAAGCTCTGGATGTTTTGGAAAGGTAGAGACCCTCTTTACTAATCGGAATCATAATAGTCAGAATCCATATATCTATTCAGATAACAAATAATGACAATAAGTCCCAGGCATGTACCAGTTTAAAACAAAAACAACAACCCAGTGGTGAGAAAGGGGTCAGGGCAGGCCTCACGGACGAACAGAGAAGATAAGGGCTATGCATCACTTGGAACCAGGGAAGGACAGAACAGGACTTTTCTGTATCACCGGTGACTTGTCTGCACCTTCTTTTTCTTTATACCCATGGTTCTTTTTTTGGTAATTTTTTATTGGAAGATAATTGCTTTGCAATATTGTGCTGGTTTCTGCCATACATCCACATGAACCAGCCACAGATATACCTATGTCCCCCCTCTCCGGAACCTCACTCCCATCCTCTGCCCCTCTGGGCGGTCACAGAGCACTGCGTTGAGCTCCCCATGTCACACAGCCTGTTCCCACTGGCTATCCATTTTATACCGTAATGTAGAAGTTTCCATGCTACTCTCTCAATTCGTCCTACCGTCTCCCTCCTACACTGTTTGCGCAAGCCTGTTCTCTATGTCTGCGTCTCCATCGCTGCCCTGCAAATAGGTTCATCAGTGCCATCTTTCTAGATTCCATACACGTGCCTTAATACACAATATTTGTCCTCTTTCTGACTAACATCACTTTGTTGAAGTTTGTTCACATAGGCTCTAGGTTTTTTGCCTCATTAGGACTGACTCAAATGTAACAGTCCATTGTATATATGTACCACAACTTTTGTATCCATTCATCTGGCTGAGTAACAGTCCATTGTATATATGTACCAGGATTTCTGTATCCATTCATCTGGCTGAGTAAGTCCATTGTACACACGTACCACAATCTGTGTATCCGTTCATCTGTCGATGGACATCTAGGCTGTTTCCATGTCCAGCTATTGTAAAAAGAGCTGAGTGAACACTGGGGTACATGTGTCTCTTTCAATTACGGTTTTCTCAGGGCACATGCCCAGTAGTGGGACGGCTGTGTAATATGCCTACCCATGATTTTATGGCAGTGAGTGCATAGCAGATATTTTTCCTCTCCCTCCCACTCTATAGAAAGCAAGCACTTAGTAATCTAAGAACAGGCCAGGTTCCAGAAATTTCTAATTCTTCATTCTTTTTTACTGTAACTTCACAGCATTGTCGTGAGCTAGATAATCTTACTTACGTACTATTTTTTGTTTGATTTTTAATGCCTTTCTCCTCCATGAGGGTTAGGACTTCGGCTCTCTTTTCTCCCGTGTATTCCCAACACCACATCCATCACTGACAATGATCAGTGAAGGGCTGGATCAATTACTATCCGTGGACTGAATAATTCCCTGCTTGTTCCAAGTCATAAAAGTTCCCATTTTCTCGAAGTTACTGATTAAGCCACTCTAACGTGTGAAGACAATCTCAGTGGTACTTGCATTTTTCAGAGGATCTGTGTGCTGGCAGAATTTCTGGTACCGGCAAGAAATGAGGACTTTCAGGTGGTTACTGGAGGGTATTTTGAGATCAGGTGGGAAGAAGCATTCCAAAGACGGCCACCCTTTGATTTGCTAGAATGTCTACTCCAAGAAAAAACAAATCCCTCTCTCTGTACTCTTAACAGACTCCTCCTTCCCTCTATGGGCAAACCCATAAATCTTCTCCAAGTGCTGGCCCAGGAGGGTTGCACAGGGTCAGAAGCATAAGGATCCATAAGGGTCAGAAAGATAAGGCTAAGACAGAAGCCCCAGAAAGGATAGGTATGCTTTGTTTCTGCCCTGAAGACAATGCATCATGGGTGTTCTGCATCTCAGTGGTTATCACAATTTTTTTCTGTTTATTCATTTTCAGGACTAACATTTATATTCCACCTCTGAAAACTGTCCATTTGCTCAAATATGAAACACCTATGATATTTCTAGTTGTTATCTTGCAAGCCAACCAGGAAAATAATAAAGTACAGAGCTTTGAGATTTAAAAATTATTCTTTGGAAAATATTGGCAAAACAAGTGTTTTCTTGAATAAGGATATTGCTTTGAACTTTCTGGAATCTTGGGCTTCAGAACTTGTCAAATAACAACAGTCAATAAATAACAGACATAAAAGGGATCAGAAACATAATTTGAATCTTACCAGTGATTTCATAGATACGCGAACATACTGACTTAAAAGCAGATTACAAAGTTATCTCAGGCATATATTGAGAAACAATATAAATGTGTCTCACAGCATGACAATGTATCATTCCTCTCATTTCCAGAATTGCTTTACAAAGTCAAATTTCAAACTGTAAAGTTATTACCAAAGGAGATTAATCTGGCTGCATTTCTCACTCATTTTTAATTAAACACACTTTCTTCTAAACAGCTTTTTGCAAGTTACAGTAGTCAGCATATACATATGTGTGTGTGTGTCCACAGATGATAGACTTTGCCATTTTAAAATATGCCCCCCCCCCAAAAAAATAAAATGTGCCCCAAACCATAACTGATACAAGGAGGGAAGGAAGTCTCATAACTCATTTCTTAGAATTAACACTACTGTCTGGTAATATTTTTTTAAAACATGAGTCAGTAGATACAGTATATTGTCTAACTCAGGCTAAGCCAAGCGGAGCATCAGGAACAGAGATTACAGCATCAAGCTGCCTGGGTTCAAATCCGAGCTCTGCCGTTTAGCAGCTCTGTGACTTTGAACAAGCTGTTTAACTCTTTCCTCATCTGCAAAATGGGGACAATAAGAGGACCCACTCAAGTAGGTTAACAGACATAAGCTGATCAGAGCAGTACCTGGATGCAGAAAAAGCTCAATCCAAGTTAGTTGTAACTATTAGTCTTGAGTTTATCCATTCAACGGAGTCAAAGGAATGACGATCGTGTTTTCTTCCTCCACCACTTAGCAGAAAACATTTTCTCACAATGATTACTTCCTTTAGGGTTGTTTTGTCAAAAAGCGGTTCTGCTCAAGGTGGGCCCTCCCGCTCCCTCCCCCGAGTAGCACCACTTCCCCTGAACCTCCTCACCAGCGTCAAGCGCACAAGTCAGTTTCACTTTCACGTTCTGCAGCCAGTGTGGCTGGGGAGGCGAGCTAGTCACTTACGAGGCACCCAAGTGAAGTAAGCACCACCTTCTCCCCTGCCCTCCTGGCCAGGCAGTCACCTGTGGAGAAGGTGTGCGGAGAAGGGCTGAGATTCTGCACTGTTTGGCATCGGGGTGCCCTGCCCTTTCGTGGCAGGTCTGGGATGCCCTTACGGGGTGCTGCGCGCGTATCTCCATGAATGCACACAGCCGGGTCCGATGCCAGCTTCCTCCCTGCCTCTTCCCTCTTAATCGTGACCCTGGGCTCGAGCTGACCGCTCTGTTTCAGCTGCTAAGCTCGTGTCTCACGCTCTGTGTCTGGCCTGTTCTCCTCTCTGCGCGGTGGCGGTGCTGCGTCCGCCCCTCTGGTTCCGTCACACGGCTTACTTTCACAGCTCTGACCTCCTCCTCATCACACCCGCCTTCTTCCTGTTTGGGGTTTTCTGGTCTTCCCTCCAGGCACCCCCCTGCTCTACCCTGGGCAGAGATCACACCGACGCCCTGGCTATGGACTGAGCGCCTGCTGAGTGGGGCACGAGCCCAGGGGGGACTGGAGAGACAGACCCGCACCCCTGCCCTCAAGGAGCTCACAGTGTGGTCGGGGCGGAGGGGGTGTTGTTACTGCTGAGGTGGCTTCCGGCACAGGAAGCCGGGGTGCTCACTCAGGGGGGAAAGGATGCTTTAGTTAGAGCAGGGGGTGGGGGCGCCTTTGCAGAGGCAGTGATGTCTGAGGGGTCGGCAGAGAGAGGATGCAAGGGGGAGAAGGGCATCTCTCACGTGTGGTTCCCCATGGAGCTACGCTTACCAAGAGGCGTGGAAGAAAAAGGTGGTTCTCAGGGCCGTGGGAGAGGGAGGCTGGAGAGGCGGGCAGGGGACAGACAGGGGAGGGCCTGCAAGCTGCGTCAAGGGCCTGGATCTTATTCTACAGGAGAGAATGGCAATCCGATTTTTGTGTGCGTCAGACTCTTCTGCCACCAGGGAGACTAGAGGTTCCGCCTCAGAAAAGAAATGTGAGGTGGTGAAATATTATCCCATCACAGCCTAAATGTGTGTGTTTCCAAGGGTAGCTGCCAGAGCACCTCCCATTCCAAAGCTCTCCTGAGATGCTCCTCGGCCCAGCCCCCTCCCCGTCATCGTGGCTTTGACCAGCAGATCTCAGCAGAAGTGATGCTCCGAGGCTTCCTAGTTTGACCCTTAAGAGATCTGAGCCTTTGTCTATTGCGAATATTTACTGTTAGGATCTAATCACCATGAAAAGAAGTCCAACATGGCTGCATAGAAAGAGAGGGAGCCGGAGGGTTCCAGTCTTCTAGCCATACCCACCAAGTGTCATTCATCTATTGCTGCTTAGTTGCTCAGTCACATCCAACTCTTTGTGACCCTATGGACTGTAGCCCACCAGGCTCCTCTGTCCATGGGATTTCCCAGGCAAGAATATTCGAGTGAGTATTCTCAAGAATTGCCATTCTCTACCCTTGCCCCACGTCACTCAAGAATATGGGAATGAGTTGCTCTTTCTTTCTCCCATGGATCTTCCTGAGCTGGGGATCAAACCCAGGTCTCCCGTATTGGCAGGTAGATTCTTTACCACTGGGCCACCAGGGAAGTCCACATGATACACTGGGTTGGCCAAAAAGTTCATTTGGGTTTTTCTGTAAGATGGTATGGAGAAACCTAAACAAGTTTTTTGGCCAACCCAATATGAGCGATCCCATCTCAGATCTGTGCACAGCTTCACGAGAGACCCCACGTGAATCCATGAACAGCAGAGCCAGCCCAAATTCCTGAGACATAGAATCACGAGCAGATCAAATGGTGTTGTTTTAAGCCACGAAGTACTGCGAATGTTTGCTACACAGCGACTGATATCCAAAGCAATATTCTAGGTCAAATAAATATTAATAGTACACTGCAGCCTTAACAAGTTCAGGACAACAGCACTGATCCACTCACTGCCAATATGTGTTAAGTTGTACTTCACTTAATTACTTATCACCAACTCTAATTTCAAACCTACGTCACACTTAACTGATTAGTGCTCAAACTTTTAAAAAGTTGGTTCTCAGAAAATGTAATCCTGTTTCCATCTTGCAGTGTGTGGATTAAAATTCCCTGGAATTCAGCCTAAACTTTCCTATTGATAGTTTTCAGATAAACATCCAAACAAACACGTGTCTCACTTTTTGGGCTTGCAGAATGTTTGACGGTTCTTTATATTTTGCTTTCTTAGCTGTGCTGCTAAGTATCTTGAGACACACCAGTACTTGAATAAATGGTGCGATCTCTCTCTGGGTCTAGATATTTAGACCCAGAGTTCTATACTATTTTTTTCCACCAGAAAATATCTACCATATTTTTCCAGGAGAAAATGATTTTGTATATTTATTTTTTCATATTACTATGTTTTAAAAGATTTTTTTTAATGTGGACCATTTTTAAAGTCTTCACTGAATTTGTTACATTACTGCTTCCATTTTATGTTTTGGTTCTTTTGGCCATGAGCCATGTGGGTGGGATCTTAGGTCCCTGACCAGGGATGGACTCTGCACCTCCTGCATTGGAAAGTGAAGTCTTAACCACTGGATGGCTGAGGAAGTCCCCTAATTTTGTATATTTAATGAAGATATATTCTCTCTGTTCTGAGTACCTCTAACCTGTTCTCAAAAGAGAAGGGCTCGCCCTTCTTCCTTTCAATTGAAATAATAAAATTCAAATATTGAATTGGCATTTCTCTCTACCAGTTTCACCTATGGGACACTATTAATGGATTAAGTTTGCCTTCATTAAAATTTCTAAAATTATGTGCTAGCTTATGCTTAGCAATACTGGCAATTTGGGGCCAAGCAAGTTGCTGAAGCTCCAGTATTTTGGTGATCTGATGTGAACAGATGACTCATTGGCAAAGTCCCTGATGCCGGGAAAAACTGAGGGCAGAAGAAGAGGGTGTCAGAGGATGAGATGGCTGGATGGCATCACTGATGCAATGAACATGACCTTGGGCAAACTCTGGGAGATGGTGAGGGACCAGGACCCCTGGCACGCTGCAGGCCATGGGGTTGCAAAGAGTCGGACACAACTGGGTGACTGAACAACAACAACAATGTTGCATTTATTTTATTTTAAAAAGTAACACAAAGCCTTTCCTACTGCTCACATGGCTTTCTTTCCAAAAGCACTTGCATCAAATACCCCAAGTGTATTATAAATAACAACAGATCTCAGGGCCCAGGAACTTAAAAAGAATCCCAGCGGTAAACTTCTTTTTACTGGAACAGAGGAAGGTGAGAGTAATTTGTGCTGCACTTTTGGCAAATATTTAAGCTGCTTCTGCGTCAGAACTTGGAATTATGCAAGTGATTTCTCCCTGAATTATTTCAAAATCATAAGGACTTTAACAAAACTATCTAGGACTGCTGTGGTACCTAGCCCATGCACCATACTACTGAAGCCCATAAGGTAGAGCCTGTGCTCTGCAACAAGAGAAATCAATGCAATAAGCCCAAGTTCTGCGACAAAGAGTAACCCCACCAGCCACCAACTAGAGAAAGCCTACACACAGCATCAAAGACCCAGTGTAGACAAAGATTAATAAGTAAATAAATATTAAAAAAAGAAGTAATGCAATTCAATCATTTAAAAATACATGATACTTTATTTTTCTTCTCCAATGACTGATGCAGAAGAACAAAGAGTTTCCACTCTTAGAGTGGAGAAGATGCTATCTGGCTGCTATTCCTCATGAGCTTATCTTCAATCAAGGTGTTCTTTTTGAGGAATCAGCATTTTGAGAAGAACTGGCTGTTATCAGACTTCTTGTGCTACCATTACCACTAACACTTGAGAAGGAAAAATGTGCTGTTGCCCTTGTTCTCACAGGTAGTTTTAATTTGCAAAATTTACAATGAGAGCAGAATGATTTCAGAGTTTGGGTGACTGCTCTCCCATTTATTGGTGAAGAGGTACATGTTGCAACCATTGGTAATACAGTAAGCTCCCTACATACAAACCTAAAAGTTTCAAACTTTCAAAGATGCAGACATGCATTCACATGTCCAGTCATGTAAGTCAGTTCACATGTCTGGTGTACTTTTCAAGGTACTGTACTGTAAGATTTTAAATGTTTTATTTTTTGTATTTGTTATCTATTATTTGTGTGAAAAGTATTATAAACCTATTACAGTACAGTTACTATAGAGCCGATAAAGAAGGTTGGGTGCCAAAGAACTGATGCTTTCAAATTGTGGTGTTGGAGAAGACTCTTGAGAGTTCCTTGAACAGCAAGGAGATCAAACCAGTCAATCCTAAAGGAAATCAACCCTGAAAATTCATTGGAAGGACTAATACTGAAGCTCCAATATTCTGGCCACCTGATGCAAAGAGCTGACTCATTAGGAAAGACCCTGATGCTGGGAAAGACTGAAGGCAGGAGAGGAAGGAGGTGACAAAGGATGAGATGGTTGGATGGCATCACTGACTCAACAGACATGAGTTTGAGCAAGCTCCGGGAGAGACTGAAGGACAGAGGAGTCTGGTGCGCTGCAGGCCACGGGGTCACAAAGAGCTGGACAGGATTTAACAACTGAACAACAACAACTTACAGCCAACTGTGTTATTTAGCTAACTTTGTTGGACTTACGAACAAATGAGATTTATGAATGCACTCTCAGAACAGAACTCATTCGTATGTAGGGGACATACTGTACTCTGCATTCTACACCCAGGCTAATGAATGGGTTAACTACAGGCTGGGAGCCATGACATGTATCTGACACTGCGCCACCCAGGTGCCTGGGGGAAATCCTGGTGTGAGTGGAATGTGTAGATCTCAAAAGACACCCTCCCCGAACAGCTACAAAATATTAGGATCAGGAGGAATTCGAGACACCTCCCCCCTCCCCCCATCCAACTCACCCATCTTACGGTCAACACGGCCAAACAGGTCAGAGAACACTGGTCTCCTACCCCCAATTCTGTGATCTTTCCATCTGCCTTCATTGTCAGACAGCTCAGAAAGACTGCGTGACCATAGAAAAGCTGGACCAAGGCAGGGGAAAGCTGCTCCAAGATCCTATAGCCTCTCTCCAGTCTCTGCTATGGAAAAGGACGATCTAATCTGGATTCTTAATACCCTTGCATGCCAACTCCCATGTGTCTTCATTTATTGCAAGGGACCTGGGAAGCAAGGTCAGGGGACTGGTAACACACAACAGGGCTGGGGAGGGGAGGGAGGCAGCAGGTGACATGGTACAGAGTCTGGCCAAACAGAAGTCAATGCACCGAAGGGTAATAATGCACTTGGCCCCATGCACCACTTCTCAGTCAGACCCCTAACATTCACCCTAAGCACACGGGCAAATGTTACAGTGCTCAGAGCTCTTAATACTAATGAGCAGGTCCTGAAAAACATGACATTTGTATGACATGACATTAGTCTCCTTCATGCTGACAACGAGAGAAAAATAAAATCTATTCTCTGACGAGGAGGTGTCCTAGCTTCCGCAAGTAAAGATGCAGTCTGAGCTCTGTGCTGAGAGTTTAAGGAAGAGAAGGAAATAGAAGACCTGGTGTATGTCCTTGGTGTATGTCAATCCTAAAGGAAATCAACCTTTAATATTCATTGGAAGCACTGATGCTGAAACTGAAGCTCCAATACTTTGGCCACCTGATGTGAAGAGCTGACTCACTGGAAAAGACCCTGATGCTGGGAAAGATTGAGGGCAGGAGGAGAAGGGGGTGACAGAGGATGAAATGGTTGGATGGCATCACTGACTCAATGGACATGAGTTTGAGCAAACTCTGGGAGATAGTGGACAGGGAAGCCTGGCATGCTACAGTCTATGGAGTGGCAAAGAGTAAGACACAACTTAGCAACTGAACAATAACAAGGTCATTGAGCAAGCTTTCTCAGGAGATAATAACTGAATTACAGCATCATTATTGAGACTTCCCTGTCAGTCCAGTGGCTAAGACTCCCTGCTCCCGATTCAGGGGATCTGGGTTTGATCCCTGATCAGGGAACTAAATCCCACCTACCTCAACTATGAGTCTAAATACTGCAACTAAAGATTTCACATGCCACAAGTAACACCCAGTGTAGCCAAATATATAAAAACTAGAAAAAATATTGTTATTGAGCTCTGTTTATGAGCCAGATAGAATCACAAATCCCCAGAGACATGAGAAAGCAGAAGAGGGAGAGGAAACACATCACAAGCTACAAAGAACAGATGTAACAGAAAAGGACTCTCTCCTGGATAATTGCTAAATGAACCCTGGTGGAGAAGAGGCTCCATGAACAAGGTGAGGAATGTACCCAGGTACCACCTGATCTTCTCCCTTCCCAGAGGAAAGCAGAATACTTGGGGTGGAGACTCTGTTGAGCTCTGGAGGGCAGGGATGATGAGCCTCACACAGTTAAAAGCATCTCCCTTGTTCAGCAGACAAAGATAAGCATAATTCTTTGGTTGCCCTGGTGTGACCTCCCCCCGCCCAGGATGGAACCGTCCCTATAGAACACACAGAACATTTCCCCCAAAACATGATGGCATCCACGCAGAAGTGTACTCTAAAAATTGCCTCTAAAATCCCACTGAGGTATAAGCTTTTGAGGTATAAGCCCAAACCCTAAGCTCCCGTCTTAACATTGTTTTAGCCATGGCTTACTAGCTGCTGGGAACCCATGCAAGTGCTCATTGTATTATTGCTGGGATTTATTTTTAATCTTCTTTAAAAGATTATGTGTTTTTCTCCTCTGGTTTCATATTTTTGGTTATTCTACCTTTCAGTAAGTCCCCTAGAGCAAGGGCCCCCAAACTCTGGGCCGCAGACTGGTACCTCTGTCAGATCAGTGGCATTAGATCAGAAATAAAGGACACAAAAAATGCAATGCTCTTGAATCATCCTAAAACCCTCCACCTGACTTCCTGGTCGGTGGAAAAACTGTCTTCCACAAAACAGATCACTGGTGCCAAAATGGTTGGGGACCATTGCCCTACAGAATTTATGACTCTTCAGTTCAGTTGCTCAGCCATGTCCAACTCTTTGCGACCCCATAAACAACAGCACACCAGGCCTTCCTGTCCATCACCAACTCCCAGAGTTTACCCAGACTCATGTCCATTGAGTCGGTGATGCCATCTAACCATCTCCTCCTCTGTCGTCCCCTTCTCCTCCTGTCTTCAATCTTTCCCAGCATCAGGGTCGTTTCAAATGAGTCAGCTCTTCACATCAGGTGGCCAAAGGATTGGAGTTTCCGCTTCAACATCAGTCCTTCCAATGAATACCCGGGACTGATCTCCTTTATGACTCTTAGATGGTCATATTTGCAAGGCAGAAGTAGAGACACAGATGAAGGGAAGAAATGGAAGGATACCAAGGGGGGAGTAGGGGTGGGATGAACTGATAGACTGGGACTGACATGTTGCTGTTCAGTCGCTGAGTTGGGTCAGACCCTTTGACATACACACACTACTCTGTATAATCAGGTAACTACCGAGAACCTACTATATGGCACAGGGAACTCTACTCAACTTGGTGACCTAAATGGGGAAGAAGCCCCAAAAGAGGAGATGGATGTACATGTGTAGCTGAATCACTTTGCTTACAGCACAAACTAACACAACATTGTAAAGCATCTATATTCCAATAAAAATATTTTTTAAAACGAATTTATTACTCTTTACTTTTATGACATTTTTCTTTGAATGCTCTCAATTATTTAAATCTTTGGCAGGCCTTTATCATCCTAACTCTTGAACTTCATCCTTCACTTTTGATCTTTTTTATCTTTTTATCTTTCTTAATGAAGATTAAGATCACGATGATTTTGTTCTGAAAGATTCTAAAAACATCGTTTTATTAAATTTAACCTCTTTTATCCTTTCATATTTTCTTTTTACTAAAATAATTTTGAGCTCTCTGTATATCTGCATTCAATGTTTACCCTCTGCCTCATCCATTTGCTTGTAGGGGAAAATTTTGGAAGATCTCAGTATTACTTTTTATTTCCTTATCATCCTTAACTCAGTCTCTTTTCCTTTCATTACTGGCATTTCTCAGCAAGGTGAGAAACTGGGAGGGTGAAAAGAAAAGCCCACCACAGGGATGGGGAGACAGAGTTTCTCCCTTGTAAGAAGTTGTCTTTAAGCACGTAAAATGTTTCCCATCACCTTCAACTCTGAACTTCTAGTAGAATGTATCTAGGCAATTCCAGAGACCCACAGGCAAAACCTGCTGAGTTGATGATCCCACTCATGCAGACATTTTTATTTTCTGCACCAAATGATTTTCTGCTCCAAACTCACTGCGGGTGGTGACTGCAGCCATGAAATTAAAAGACGCTTGCTCCTTCAAAGGAAAGCTGTGACAAACCTACACAGCATATTAAAAAGCAGATATCACTGCCAACAAGGTCCTAATGGTCAAAGCTATGGTTTTTCCAGTAGTCATGTATGGACCTGAGAGTTGGACCATAAAGAAGGCTGAGCAATTCATGCTTTCAAACTGTGGTGTTGAAGAAGACTCTTGAGAGTACCTTAGACAGCAAGAGATCAAACCAGCCAATCCTAAAGGAAATCAACCCTGAATATTCATTGGAGACGAGGGCAGCAGAAAATGAGATGGTTAGACAGCATCACCAACTCAATGGACATGAGTCTGAGCAAACTCCAGGAAATGGTGAAGGACAGGGAAGCCTGGTGTGCCGCAGTCCATGGGGTTGCAAAGAGTCGGACACAACTTAGCAACTGAACAACAACTAATTCATGTTACAGAGTCCAGGTTTCATTCAAAATAACACTGGGTAGCCACTGCAGAGTTTAAAGCAAGGAGTGATGGGGAACACATGTAAATCCATGGCTGATTCATGTCAATGGATGGCAAAAACCACTACAATATAAAAAATAAATAAATAAATAAAGCAAGGAGCGATAAGCTCAGATCTGGGTTCTACAAGGATCCTCCCAGCTGCATGGTGGAGAACAACCCACAGTAACAGAGACCAGGGAGGAGGTTCTGGCGGTGATCCAGAAGAGAAATGCTGGTGACCTGAGTGGGGGTGGAAAAATGTGGATGGAATAAAAAGATATGTAGGGGTGTGCATCTACCAGAACATGGCTTGGGGTACGCTGAGGTGGTGAGGAGTCAAGGAAAACATCCAGATTTCTGCTCGCGCAAGAACAGGTGACACAGCGCCAGAGACAGAAAAGAACGGGAAGGAGGTTATCTTGTGGGAAGAGAAAGGGGAAGACCATGCAAGCAGTCTGAGGCATGTGGTATTAGATGCACCCCTTTAGCAGCCACAAAAGGACTCTGGAGAGGTCAGCAAGGGGATGGCTGTTCAGTTCAGTGAGGCATGAGGTTACCCACGGAGTGAGAATCCAGAGGATCATCAACCTTCCATGGGAAAGGAGGGAGAGCAGGAGCTTGCAAAGCAGAAGAGGGGAAGGAAGGAGAATGGGAAGCAGGGGTGGGATGAAGGTGTTGCTCCAAGAATGCAGAAGTACACCATCTCCTGCAGAGAAGTCAAGGAAGAAAGGAGTGGATTGAGCAAGAGTCAGCAAAAGGGAGGGCTTCCCTGGTGGCTCAGTGGTAAAGAATCTGCCTGTTAATCTCTGTTTCAGGAAGATCCCCTGGAGGAGGAAATGGCAACCCACTCCGGTATTCTTGCCTAGAAAAACCCACGGACAGGGGAGCCTGGTGGGCTACAGTCCATGGGACTGCAAAGAGTCAGACACGACTTAGCGGCTGAACAACAATCAAGCAAAAGGGAGCATGAATGTGTTAGATTCCCAGAGGCAACAGAGCCAGATGTCTGTGGCCATGACACAGAGTGAGGACAGAGCCGGGGGCAGAGGACAATTTAAGGAGGCTGGTTGCGAACAGGAGGAAAGAGGAGGACATGGTTGGAGGAAGGTGAGGAAGGATGGCCTTCTTCTGAGAAGGAAGGGGTTTCAGCATGCTTGTGCAGTGAGGTGGGACCAGGCATGGGGCGGGGAGGGGGGAAATACAGATGCAGAAGGAGATAATCAAGAGAATGCGATTCCTCCTCCTTCCACAGAGGAAGAAATGGAATCCAGAATGTCAGTGGAGGATGAACCTTAGAAGGTGAGGCTTCTGGTTTTTTATCATAAAAGACGGGAAGGACGGGAGGGAAGATCCAGACAGAGCTGGGCATGGAGCCCTGTCATCACAGGGTTAGGCTGTTTTTATCAGGGAAACTCCTGTTTTCTCAGCGAAGCAGGCTGAGGGGATGATGGCAGCAGGAGATGGTCTGAAATGGTCGCTGTATTGTCAGGGGGAGGGAGTGGTCCAGGCAAAGTCTGAGGGAAGGCCTGGCTGACACTGGAAATCATAGAGCACCGACGCAACGAATTTGCAGTTACAGGACTCTGTCCAGTAGAAGCGCAGCAGCCTCTGGCTCCGCACCGGGAGAAGGAGACGAGGGGACTCAGCTGCGGACCTGGGGACCCCAGCTTTGGAAAGAAAAGCACATCACCTCATGTGGCCCCACCCAAGCTGCTCCTCCCAGCCTGGGGTGGGGGGGTGGGTGGGGAGGGAGCTTCAAGCGGAGGGCGGAGGGGCTGTTTTCATCTTTGTTAACTTCAGGCCCCACAATCTCTGGTCTGTTGAATCAACACTATTTTTTTCTAAGTGATTTTTTTTTCCCCCTTAAGAAACTGACAGGGCACATCCCAAAGTCCGTATTCCTCTTAACAAACGTGTAATCTGATTATAAGACTCTCCCCCTGAGATGACATCTTCCCCAAGCAGCCAACTGATGAACAAACTTTGGGAATATAACCCACGGAGTCAGAAAAATTAACCCATGGAGCTTAAATTGGGAGCCATGAGATCAGAGTTCACAGCTAGTCATTTGTTGTGGGACTCTTGATGAAGATTCTTGACCTTTACCCACCTCAGCATCTCTGTAAACTGTGGATGAGCCACTCATTGGGCAGGACTTTAGGAGAAAATGGTCTCACGTATCCCAGACTCCTGGCATGATGCTCACTCCACCAATATCACTTTCCTCTGTCTCCCTTCAGGCAAGAGTGTGTATGATTCTAAAGAAACATTACAGAAAACTAAAGGTCATAGGTCTATGATAATCATAAGACACACGTCCCAAACTCCATGATCCCAAATTTCATGAATTATTTATTTACTCTTTCTATGTGAAATGCATGCTAGTCTTTTCTGTTCCACTTCATGTTTAAAGATTTGCTTGTTGCAACGCAACGCAAATCTCACAATCCAATAATGATTGTGCTCTGCAGTTTAAAAAACACTAGATGAGAGGCCCATCTCTATATCACTGCAAACAGTACATTAACAGACCACAGAATGGAAAAAGTTGAAAACTACTGCTCTAAAAACGCTACCACACAGCTGACATGAATTTCTCCCCAAACTGCAAGAAAGACACGTCAGCTGACTTTCATGAAAGACTCGGCCTCTTGCTCACCTGGGCTGTGAAGAGTCATCTGACTGTGAATTCTCAGTGCCTGGCTTGCTTTGGAAACTCACCCATATCTTGGCAACAAGACTCTACAGGCTAGATGCTTATTTTAGCATATGCCCAGGGTGAACAATGCAGAGGGCTGGAGACGGGTAACAGGGTAGGCTAGCCAAGGGTGATTAAGGGTCCACTCTTCGTACTTTCAACTAAAGAGCGGTAGTTGATGTGGTAGTGATCAACACACTTAGAGAGGGAAGTATCTGGGCTCACCCCCATTCTCCTCCTTCACTGCTGCGCTCAAACCAGACAGGGGTTGTCCTTTGCTTCACTAGGATGTCATGCTCACAGGCCATCCTAAAATGCAATCCCACCTTCCAAAACACCCTCACCCGCACTGCAGGGCTCAGCTGAGCTGCTACTATCTCCAGATGCCTTCCCAGACACCCCAGATCTAGTGTTCCCTTGGCACCACGTGGGTGCCCAGTACAGCACGTGCATGCTCATTCTGCACTGGGGGTTCACTGGGGGCTCATTGGGCACCGGTCCTGCTGGAGGTGCTGGGAAAAGGGCTACAGGCCTTTTTGGAGTTTATACTAGCGAAGAGGAAACAAATGAATCTGTGACACAGTGGTGCATGGTAACATTATAAACTGACATAACGCATGATGAAATCACCACACTCAGAATTTCCCCTTTACCTGGCTGCATCTCGCCCATGGTTACACAGCACAGTGTGCGGCTCTGAGGCCCCCAACAAAAACTTGGTGGATGAAAGCACAACCGTCAGCTTTCTGGTTTTCTCCACTGTCCTGGGAATTTGTCTTGTTTTGGTCACATACAAGAAGATAACCTTTAATTGTCTGCAAAGGGTCTGTTCTGCACATTTAGCATCATTACAATGAACGCCACGCTTACCTGATTCTCGACAACTGCTCATTGCTAAACCACAAGGTAAGTAGAGGCAGCCCTCTTTAGAGGGCAGAAGCCCTTCTGCCCATGGCTTCCCTAGTCCTGCAGGAGATGCTGGAATCTTAAGTCCTCCAGTTATTCTGCACTAAAAAAAGAGACATGTTAACTTCATTTCCTAATTTTGTGGCTATTCTCTGCTTCTGGGGGAGAATGTTCCTGTTTGTAGGAAATACACATGAAAGAACTGATAAGGTGACAGGGCATCCGGTCAGCAACTTATTTAGACATCATCAGGAGGGTTAAAAGGGTAAAAGGATTTTCCCCTTTGTACCGTAATTATAGCTTTTCTGTAAGTCTGGGGTGTTTCAAGGTTAAAAGAAATAGAGAGGTAAAAATAAAAAGGGACGTAAGTACAGGATGAGATAGGAAAAAAAAAATAATGAATTCAGAAGCAGCAGCATCCCATGAACCCCTGAGGTCGGGCACCAAATGGTTTGGTAGAATGTTAATTGGTTACCGTCTCACATCATTAGGATGGCAACAATCAACAAACGGAAAGTAAGAGTATGGGCTCGGATGGAGACAGTGAAACCCTCCTGCAATGTTGGTGGAAATGTAACACGGTGCAGTCGCCACAGAAACAGTGTGGTGGCTCCGCAAAAAACTAAACATAGAACTATCATCTAATCCAGCAATTCCACTTCTGGGTATACAGCCAAAAGTATTTAAAGCAGAGATCTGAAGAGAGAGTTTTACGCTCATATTCACAGCAGCCTTATTCGTAAGCCAAAATGTGGAAGCAACCCAAACAACCATGAGCAGGTGAGCGGATAAACAAAATGTGGTAGATACATCGAGGGAGATACTGTAGCTCAGCTGCTCAATCGTGTCCAACTTTTGTGACCCCGTGGACTGCAGCACACCAGGCTTCCCTGTCCTTCACCAACTCCCGGAGTTTGCTCAAGCTCATGTCCATTGAACCCACGGCAGATACGACGGAATATTATTCAGCCTTTAAGAAGAAAGGAAATTCTGACACAGGCTACAACCCAGATGAACCTGAGGGACATTAAGCTTAGTAAAATAAGCAACCCACAGAAAGACAAATACTGTACGATTCCATTTATACAAGGGACCTACAGCAGCCAAATTCAGAGATAGAAGGTAGAAAGGAGGTTCCCAGGGCTGGAGGAAGGGGGGATGGGGAGTTAATTGTTTAATGGGTAGACGGTTTCAGTTTTGCAAGATGAAAAGAGGGATGGTGGTGATGGCTGCGTGACGGTGAGAATATACTCAGTGCCACTGACCTGTTTAAAATTTAAAAATGACTAAGATGGCAGATTTTGTCAGGTGTATTTTTATCACAATTTACAAATTTACTTGGTAGGTTATCCAGCTCTGTGGTTTTTGGCAAGGCGTGGCAATCACACATGCTCGATTCTACCAGTTATCAGCTGTTGAGAGCTGGGCAAGTGACTCAACCTCCCTCAGCCTCCATTTCCCCAAATGCAAAATGCGAATGCTAACAAGGATAATGACAATGATGGTGATATCAAATTTATAAAAACTCTGCAAAGATTAAATGAGACTAATGTTTACCAAAAACAAGTAAAATTATGTGCCATATAATATCTGGTCCATAAATTATAAATACTAATACATCAATAAATCATGTCTTACTGCTTTTGTTGGCTCTGATTACCATAAATAGGATTATTTCTTACTTTATTCAATTAAGCTAATTGAATTTAATTGATAATTTATTCAATTAAAATTAGCTTAATTCAAAAGTTATAATTTTAAAAAAAGTTATATAAATGAGCTTATTTACAAAACAGAAACAGACTCACAGATTTCGAAAACAAACTTATGGTTACCAAATGAGAAATGCTGGGGGTGGGGTGGAGGGATCCATTAGGAGCTTGGGATTAACACACACACACTAATGTGTAACAAGTAATCAGCAAGTAACACAGGGAACTAGACTCAATACCCTGTATTACCTATACGGGAAAAGAATCTGAAAAAGGATAGATACATTTACATGTAAACTGAACCACCATGCTATACACCTGAAACCAGCACAACACTGTAAATCAACGAGATACCAATAAAAAAAATTTTTTTTAACCAAACAAAGAAAAAAGTCAAAAGGTAACATTGGCCTGTAGAGTATGTACTGCCAGAGTGAGTGACTTTGAACATCTGCTAATTTAATCCCAGAGCAGAAATCTATGATTCCAGGCTTTGGCTGTGCTATTCCTAATTTCAGAAACTTCTGGTTCTCATTCTGTCTCAAGGATATCCTCAGATGACAGAGCAATGTGAATAATCGTGTACAAAGGGTTGACAGGTTAAAATAATGAAAGGTTTCCATTATTGCAAGGAAACACCTCGTAATTAATCTTTTTGCCTCAACATCATGTTTTTCTATGATTTGCTCCTGATTTCTGCCTTGATAGCTAGAATAGGTATTAAAAAGCAAAGCTGGATGCACGACTGCTTGAAAACGAAAAATTTAAACTTCCAAATTAATGGACAGAAACAGAATGAGTTTAATATTATATATGTTGTCAAAAGACTAATTCCCTTGCTTATAATTACAATCTGATTTGGGGCAACAAACTTATAAAAATGTGAACTCACATGACACATCTGTGTTCTCTGGGCCTTTTTATCATATAACCTTTTTTTTTTAATTTAAATGAAATGATTTGTGAAAATTATGTGGGAAAAATGATAAAAGATTGAACCCTATAAAAAGGATGCCATCTGAAATCAAAAAATCCTTATTAACAGTTATATTAGATGACCTCATCAACAATACTTTTAGGGGCAAGCAACACAATCAGTAACTCCAAAGCAAATGCATTCAGAACAGGTAGTACTAATTCCAATTCCTATTTTAAAAGGAAGGCAAATGTCCTGTCATCAAATTCCACATTGTAAGGAGACTTTGTGGAGCTTTACTCCTGAATGTCAGTTACAGATTTGTACTATAAGGCCACATTCTCAAAAAAAAAAAATCCTGTACCCAGTCCACATGGAATTTCAGGTAAAACACCAGACTCACTACACAGAAGAATTTCCTCTTTTCCATAGAAGAGAGGGAATATATTACAATTGCAAGAGGGACCTTTATAGAAATGGCCAGAGACGAATGGGCTAATCCAGAGAGCCCCCCACCCTCACCCCCTGAACCTACCAGAAACAAGAGAAAACTCATTTCAGTGTTGAAAGGCACCTTTGTGATCTGAAGAAGGACCAAGGTGTGACTAACTGAACAATGTCTCTGCATAAATGAAAGGCCAGGGGCACCTCAACAAGAGAAAGTTCTAGTCACTGGTGTATGTATCTTTCAAACAGACAACAGGGAATTTCTGCAGAAGGGAGAAGGATCTGGGAGGACAAAGAAGCTTGCCCATGAGCCACCTGCCATCCCAAGCCACCGCTGAACAAGACGGTGGCGGAAGTGAACACGACAAGGCGGAGGGTGGTGACGAGAGTCCTCCCTTGGAAGTTTACATTTTAAAAGCTTACAAGAAAAATCACAGAGGGCCGAAACAAAGGCTGGCGATGGGGACAGGTCGCTCTTGAAATCAGAGAAAAAGTTTATGAGAGAGGGGGGGCGGAAAAAAAAACCCCAAACAAACCAACTTAATTTAGATTTAATTGCTAACTTGGAGGAGTTCCACAGCTGAGGCTTTGAAGGTTTTAGAAGCTCTTCCTATGCCACATCTTTAAATATGTGTACGTTCAATCAACATGAGAAAGACTAAGAAGAAGGGTCTGCCGCAGACACCTGCTTCAAACAATGGTGCTGATCTCCGAGGGATTCTAAACAGCCACGCACCAACTTCAGAAGTAATTTGCAACCAAATTAGTAAATGTCATCCTCCTTCCTAGGAGACACAGCATTTTTTTTAAAAAAAGATTAAAGCACTGGCAGTGAGACTGCCATTTTACAAGAGTTAAAAGATAAGTTCGGGGGGGAAATGAAGATGGTGATTCACAGGACTGGGGTGTGGGGTGGGAGTGGAGCACCACCATTTTACTCATAGGGCTTGTCTATCAAATTTCCCCACCAGGAAAGGACGGTGGTGGTCACAGCTTCTAGAGAACAACGTAAGGGGAGCAACAACCAGGTCTGTGTTCAGAAAGGGACCTGCACGCTGTCCATACCTGGGGATGGACCATTCCACGGACGAGGAGAGAGGCGACTTCTCATTCTCCTCCCCGTGTCACCGAGCCCCCTCTGGGACAGCTCGGTCCACCACTGAATCATCTTTTTATCTGCACCACTCTGAGCAGGACAAGCCCAGGGACAAAGCTTTCTCCTTGCAGAAACCCCAGCATCTCCCAGGTGAGCCCGCCTCAGAGCTTGTCTTCATCCAGGCGCGCCCGCCCGCAGGGAACGCCGAGTCGTTAGCATGAAAGGTCCATTTCACACTGACAACCCGAGCTCTTGAGAACCGAATAAAATAAAGGCACTAGCTCTAGTTTCTTAACGTGTGGCCCCCGAAGCTGAAAAACACTCTCACCCCAAGATTACAGGATTGAGCACCAGTTTTTTGTTTTGTTTTCTGACATCGATCAAAACCGGCCTCGCCCTGCCCCAGGCCCCTGGAAAGAAACTTGGCTTAGTTCAGAAGTGAGTGTTGTTCTGCTTCTCGAGCAAACGCCAAGAAAACTTGATTTTCCTCCGTGGACAGGCTGCCACGGCATCACACACCTCTCCTTCCCAGGGCGTGCGGGAAACAGTAAACTTTCCGCCACCGTCTTCCTTCCCTCCCTCCCACCCCGCACTTTAGGTGAGAGAAAAGCCCAGAAGGAAGCGGAGGCGCCCCAGCCCCTGGCCCCGACGGCCTCTGCCCGGCCAAAGTCCGCGCATCCCGGGCGTCCCGCGCGCCACAAACCACGGAAACGAGACCCAAAGTTTGCGGCGCCTGTCGCCCTTTCCGAGTTCACCGTCCTGCCGCTCGCCCCGTCCTGGACCGGCTCGGAGCCCAAGTCGGGTGGCCGCCCCGCTCCCCGCGCCCCTCGCAGGGCGTCCTGCCCACCCGGTCGGTCGGCGACCCGCGCGGGGACCTACCTGCCGGTGGCGGCGGTCAAAGCGCGCGGCTGGGCGGCGGCGCGGGCACGGGCGGCGCGGGCCAGGGGGCGCTCGTCACCCCGAGGCCCCGCCGCCGAGCCGGCTGCCCGGACGCCCGCCCCGGAGCCGCGGCCCGCGCACCGCCCGCCGCGCGCCGCTCTCCTCCGGGGCCCGCCCCGCGCTGCGCCCCGCGCTTCCGCTCGCAGCGGCTCCGGCCCCGAGACCTGGTCCCATCCCCGCGCCGGGGATGCTGAGCTGCGCGCGGGCAGAGGCACCCGAGACCACGTGACTCTCCATCTAACCCAACCGAAAAGCGAAACGAGCCTTCCCACGGGAAGGATCAAGGTCATCAGATTAAAAAAAAAACAACAAAAAAACCCTTCAGCTGTTTGCCAGCCTTTCCACTAGAAAGGGCTGGTGAACCCTGTTCTTTTAAAATGCCCCACCTGAGAAAGATTTGGTGCTGGATAACCCTACCTCCGACTTTGTTTCTGCACCGTTTTTTTTTTTTGTTTTGTTTTGTTTTTTTTTTTGTATCATTTCCTAAGTTGCTTTGCTTTAAACTTGACAGCCCTTGAAGTTGCAGTGTAACGTCTTATCAGTGCCGTCGTCACTGGAAGGCTTTCACGCCTGACTGGTGGTCCTGATGGTCCTACTGAGGATGAGTGGGGTGCTTTTGTTCTGTGCTCTAGAGAATCATTCATTCAGGGTAGACTACTGGTACCAGCACTGCAGGGCCGTTCCCTCTGAATTATTACGCAAAATGATTGAAATGTACTTGGTTAAAGTGCTTGTTGCTCTAATATACTAAACCCAGATTAGCTTAAGAAATAGAACAATAGTCGTTTTCTTCTCTCTCCCCTCCCCCCCCCCGCCTTTTTTTTTTTTTTTTAAATTTTGAGAGGGAGATTAAAAAGGTATGGAAGAGCCTCAGCTTGGATCAGCTGGCTTCTGATCACGGAAGTATAGACTGTCAGCTGAAAAAGACCTCAGACTACAGCTAGTTCCAAACTTTTTAAAGATGAAAAGAAACCTGAGGCCCAGGAGGATCTGGTGACTTAGTTCCCATTTCTGCCTTGTGGCAGGCAGGGGTTGGGAAGTCAGATGGCAGGCGGGGGCTGGGAAGTCAGATATGCTGGCTTGTTCTTATCTGGATGAACTCTGCTGAGCAAACACGCATACCTTTTAAAGATAAAAGTACATTCCCCGAGGAGTAGGCCCTCTTGGGCATTTATCAGTATCTAACAGCGTGGAACGGACCCTTAGGCCAGGATCATCCAACAGAGAGGCTGCCACCCCTGGAAGGTCATAGTCGAGAGGTGTGATGGTGGGAGAACCTCAGCTGTGTTGACATCACCAGAGCCTGGCACACAGTAGGTGCTCATTGTATATTTGCTGTTAAGATTTAGTAGGAAAATGTATCTATGGCTGAGAACGAGGTGACAGAAGCAGAAAGAGGCCTGGCTTCTCTCTGCAGACTGCCAAAGAGAAACCTCCTGGTTGAAGACACCTGCCCCTTGGTTCTCTCCCAGCCATTCTTCAACACGGCTTCTTACACAGAAGAGAGATGGCAGGCCACCAGAGGCTTTGGGGCCTAGGAGACAGCAAACCCACCCATTCTCCATGGCTGGAATTTTCACTGACCATTTGAGAAAGGGCTTAAGTATTAGGTTGGCCAGAAATTTCCGTAATGTGGTATAGAAAAGCCCAAACGAGATTCCTGGTCAACCCATACAAGTAGGCACTCAAGGGAAAGTATTGTCTTCTTAATTTAGTCAATAGTTAGTGGCTTTTAAAAAGTTTCACATAGGACTTCCCTAGTGGTCCAGTGGTTAAGAATCTGCCAGCCAATGCAGGGGACCCAGGTTTGATTCTTGGTCCAGGACGATGCCACATGCCGTAGGGCAGCTAAGCCCTAGCACCACTGTTGAGCCTGTGCTTGAGAGCCCACTCACCGCAACTCCTGAGGTCATGCACTGTAGCTCCCGAAGCCAGAGCTCCCTAGAGCCTGTGCCCCACAACAAGAGAAGCCCCTGCAGTGAGAAGCCCCCTCCCACTCCTGGCAACTAGAGCCAAAATAAACAATGTTTCAAATAATAATGATGATAATCATCACCATGTGCTGTCTATTAGTCACTGTGATGAGCACTTTTCTTTTTTTTTTCATTATTTTTGTGATGAGCACTATTGATGCACTATTCACATAATCCTCGTAAAAATCTTAAGATGTAGATATTAAATCCTCACTGTCGTCATCACTATTTCTATGTTAGGGATGAGAATAATGCAGCTTAGAAGGATTAGGCAGCTTGCCTGTGACCACACGGTTAATCAAATGCCATAACCAGGACTGCAGCGCAGGCCAGTTGGAAGCAGTCCCTTAGGCACTGTTGGAATGCTGCCTCTATTCCTTGACCATACCCTCCACTTTCCCCTTCTCTCTGTTTGGGACAGTTGGTCCCTGGAGACACATGCTACTCTACTATATAACCATATAGTCCTACAATTAGAAACCTATTCATTTGAAGGCTGTATCTTTTAAAACAATATTCATCATGTGTCTAGAAAGAGTTTTGTTTGTTTTTGTTTTGTTTTGTCTTGAATATCAACTAAAAGGAAAAACATCCCTCTTTGTTCTCATTCCATGTAGGTGCTAGAGATACCTGTAGACATTTCTGACCCCAGTAGCCTAGAGCTGGCCTCTCCTCCCCTAGGCTGCAAGGCATTTCTGTTTTGTATCAGACTCTGTCTCATCGTTTTATCGATGGCTGCTGCTCAGAAGTTCTCCACACCTTTATTTCCTGGAAGAGGAAACTGCGTTTCCTGGGGGGGCTTACACGTGGGTGGTGAGGTTCCACTCGTTCCGTTAAACACACTTGAGCTTTCGGTTGGTTCTGTGTTTCTTTTCCCACTTCAGCTTCCGCTCTTGACTTTCCTGGAATCGTGCTGAGAATCACCTGAGCGGCAGCTGCTTCCAATCCCTTTAGCTGGGGAAGAAGGGGACTCCTGCTCTGGATTCAGAGCGAAGGAATGAATGACTTAGCTCTTGAGTCTTATGTCTGGAGACACCGCATTCCATCTTCCTTCAACTTAGGATTTGTGAAAGGGAGCCTGAGACATCTCTTCATTTTAAATTTGGACCTGGTGGGTGATTATAGTCTATCTCCAGAAGAGCATGCTTCTGTGAAGTTGACCGTCCGTAAAGGATATAGGATTGAAATTAAAAAGAAAATGTTCTGGGGTTTCCCTGGTAAAGAATCAGCCTGCCAGTGCAGGAGATACAGGTTTGATCCCTGGTCTGGGAATATCCCAGCATGCCATGGAGCAACTAAGCCTGTGCATCACAAGTACTGAGCCTGTGCTCCCCAACAAGAGAAGCCACCACGATGACAAGCCTGCACACCACAACTAGAGGGTAGCCCCTGTTTGCCGCAGCTAGGGGAAGGCCCGCACAGCAACAGAGACCAAGCATAGCCAAGAATAAGACATAGATGAGTACATTTTGAAGAGAGAAAGCATTCTTATTAGGAGCCTTAATTTGGAGAAAGATAGCATTAGGGAAAAGAAGGATATGACCCTGAAATTTGAACAAAGGGTAATTTCACAAGGACCCTTCTGCCTCTGCAGAAAGTCACCACCTGGAGGAAACCAGTTTGGACAGTTTCTTGAGGAGTTTGTAAAGTGATCCACCTGAATCCCCAGAAGAATCAGCATGGAGTTGGAAGACAATGACCTACCTTAATGGGAGATTTGATAAACATATTGAGTCTAGGGTAAATTTGTTCAGAAAAATGTCAAAGTTATTCTAGGAGCTATGGGTAAAAGTGTGCTATGATAATGATAAGTCATTTTAGTTGTGTCCAACCCTTTGTGACCCTGTGGACTGTAGCCTGCCAGGCTCCTCTGTCCATGGGGTTTCTCCAGGCAAGAATACTGGAGTGGGTTGCCATGCCCTTCTCCAGGGGATCTTCCTGATCCAGGGATCAAACCCACGTCTCTTATGTCTCCAGCACTGGCAATTGGATTCTTTACCACTAGCGCTCCCTGGGAAGTCCCATGGGTAAAAGAGGTATATGCAAAAACAGCTATTTTATTGTACAACACAGGGAACATAACCATTATTTTGTAATAATTATAAACGGAGTATAATCTATAAAAATTTTGAGTCACTATGTTGGACACCTGAAAAAGAGCCAACTGATTGGAAAAGACCTTGATGCTGGGAAAGACTGAGTGCAGGAGGAGAAGGGGTCAACAGAGGATGGGATGATTGAATGGCATCACCGACTTGATGGACATGAGTTTGAGCAAACTCTGGGAGACAGTGAAGGACAGGGAAGCCTGGCGTGCTGCAGTCCATGGGGTCACAAAGAGTCAGACGTGACTTAGCAACTGAACAATAACACCTGAAAATAATATTATACATCAACTATACCTTAACAAAAATAACATTACTACTAATAAAAAAGTGTAGTAGTAGTAGTTTTTTAAGTGTTTGGTTTTTTTTTTTTTTTTGGCCATGCCATGTGGTACATGGGATCTTAGTTCCCCGACCCAGGATTGAACTTGTGCCCCCTGCACTGGAAGGGGAAGTCTTAACCTCTGGACCACCAGAGAAGTCCCTTAAACAGGTATTTTAAATCCACAACTTGGACAAGAGAAAGGGAAATTTTTTTCCCCTTTCAATCCAAATTTAGCCATGCAAGTGGGGGGAACAAAAGGATAATTAAACATTAGAAAAATTTTATTGCCACATGAGAGCTCCAAACCCTGAAGCAAAAATTGGTCCTGCCCTTGGGAAGTAAGTAAACCTTGATTACTGTTGTTAATAAGATTGATATCCACTCTTCCAAACCATGAGGGGAGTGGTGAAAGAAGAATGCAAAATTTACCCTGAATTAAAAAAGGAACAATGTTCATACATGCTTAGTCATGTTAAGCTCATTTTAAAATCTTTGGCAAGGTAGGGAAGGTAGGTGTGATGTGTCTATTTAAAGAAAGAGATGGGGACTTCCCTGGTTGTCCAGTGGTTTGGACTCTGCACTCCCAGTGCAGGGGGCCTGGTTCAAACCCTGGCCAGACAACTAGATCCTTTGTGCCACAATTAAGACCTGGAGCAGCCAAATAAATAAATACATTTTTTTAAAAAAAGAAAGAGACTGTGAGTGAACCTAACACAGACTAACACTTACTGTGCATTTATGGCATGTGTTCAGGCATGGTGCCCAGCACTTTGTTTCAATTATTTAATTTGATTCTTACAACAAATCCCTTGAGATGAGTAATATCCTCTTCATTTCACAGAAATGACAGATGAACCTCAGAGGGCAAATAAATGACTTACCAGACTCATTTTGCGGGGTATGGTTTGACTTACAGTCTCTTGACCCCAGAGCCTTAATTTTTGTCATCATACACAGAGACAAGAGCTGAAATTATAGCCCAATTCTGAACAGTAAAAAAACTGTGTATGTTTATGGATGTCCTGGTGAATACAGCATTCTAAGAAGAGTTAACACGTGTGTAGATGACCCATTTGTGAATTAGAATGTATCAAAATGCCCACTTAGTAACACAGCCATATAAAACAAGTAAAAATTTTAATCTATAATGATGCAGTAAATGTCTAGGGCAAATCATTTTTCTTGAGAATCAATTATTATTATATCATAAAAAATGAACTGAGCATGAAAGTGTTTCCTTTTTTAAAGGTAAAGCATTATAAAGACACAATATTGCTAACATGTTTTGGTTTTGGCTTCTGAAATCCTTGTTGTTTGTTGTTGTTTAATCATTAAGTTGTGTCTGACTATTTGCAACTCCACTGACTGTAGCCTGCCAGGCTCCTGCCATTTCCTTTTCCACAGGATCTTCCTGACCCGGGGATCAAACTCATGCCTTCTGCATTGGGAGGTAGATTCTTTACCACTGGGCCACCAGGGAGGCCCTCTGAAATCTTTAGGCACCGTTTTTAAAAAAAGTCATCCCTGGGACTTCTCGAGTGGCACAGTGGATGAGAATCTGCCTGCCAATGCAGGGGACATGGGTTCAGTCCCTTAGGAAGATTCTACATGCGATGGACCGACTAACCCCCACACCACAACTTTTGAGTCTCTGCTCTGGAGCCCGAGAGCCACAGTTACTGAGCCTGCGTGCTCCGGTTACTGAAGCTGGAGCACCCAGCGCCTGTGCTCTGCAACAAGAGAAGCCAATTCAGGGAGAAGCCTGTGCCCCACAACTAGAGGGTAACCCCACTCTCCACAACTAGAGAAAGCAACTGAAGACCCAGTGCAACAACAACAAAACAAAGTCATCCCTGGCCACAAAGAGACTCTGTAACATAAGCATCAGATCAGATAATGAAGGGTAGCATTTTCAGTGTTGTTTTCACATGGGTACAGATGTGAAACTTAGGGTGAAAGGAAAGATTTGTTCCACAGATACATTTTGGATTTGGTGAGTTCAGCCGTATTAGCAAAATTAGTACAGCCCAAATGGATGTACAAGTTTGCTTGAAATTAAAGGGATATTGACTAGACAGAGTCATCTATACAGAGCACCATTTTAATGATTCTCTTCAACCAGTGGAAAAACAACAGCAAACTGAAAGTCCAACAGACTGTACGCTTTGATGAGAAATCCTCCCTGGGAAGGATTAATAAACCTGAGGATTAATCTGTGACTCCAGGAGGAAGAAATGAAGATGAAACTTTGGTCATATTTATAAGTTTATTACAGTTCTACAATTGGACACAGCACAATAGCCTTCGGATCTGAAAATCTAGCAATGAAGGCACATTGCTTTAGAATAAACTACCTTGTCTCTCAGTCTCCTAGTTTGAGCAAAGCAAATTATGCACCTGCCCTTCATTACTCTCTTCTCCTTCAATCCTCACTTCTCTATTTATGGTTTTATTTCACCATTAACACACACACACACACACACACAAATGGAGCGAGGGATTTATTTGGGACTACATGGAGTATACAGTCAGATTTCTTTGAGCTATAAAAGGCTGAGAATAAATACCAATTAAAAGAAAGTTCTGATTGTTAGTGATGGGGAAATGTAATATAATTTGCTTCTAGTCCTTCTTGTTGATTGAATACAATCACTGGCACAAATATTTCAAATATTCTCAAGGAAATCATACCCTGATGGCACAGGAAAACACTGACAATCAAGAATTTCTTCTTTCCTGACTACACTATAGTTTCAACAATTCAGTGTAAAGTAAATATTTCATGAAATGAAAATCTAATTTTTTTTTCTCCATGGTTAGAACAGTGGTCTAAAGAGGTGAAATTGACCATATTTGGCTGTGCTGTGAGTCAGATATTGTGCTGAGTGCTTCTATTTTATCCCTCAACTCAGGCATCTCAACCCTGCCGTGTTTGTTTTCAGCCCCAAATAGTGATGCTCAGACCGGTTATTTCTTTAAAGTTGTATTTGCTTGTATGTTCTAAGCAGATCGAAACTGATTTCCTTTCTTTCTTCCTCCCCTTCTTTCTTCCCTCCTTCCTTCTCTCCTCTCCCTCCCTCCCTTTCTTGTTACCTTTCTTTTCTTTTCCTGCTTGTTACTAGGCAGAGTCAGCAAACAAAAGAACTAAAGCCCTACATTTAGGATTCAGCATTCATTCAGAGAGCAGATGCTTTATCTTCATTTTACACATAAAACACACACACACAAGCATGTACCTTACACCTGAATTGCCCAGGACACAAATAAAATGTACTCTGATGATAAAAAGAAAATCTGTATTGTTTAAATAATCATGTCAATAGGTTATATTTGTACATTTATGCAACATTAAAAATAATAAAAATAAATTAAATTTCTATTATTTCTATTATTAAATAAATTTCTACTAGTCATATTAGAACTTGATGAAGATTTGCTCAACAATCAAATAAATGTGGTATTCTAAATTGGAAGATAAGCTTTTCTTTCTAAATAGACTACAAATGTCATGCATTATTTCACAGAGTCTTCTCTTTGCTTTAAAATTAAATAAAGGAGAGGTATTGATATTACATCTTGCCAGTTTCACAAGGAAGATTGAGTAGGTCAAATCTCTAAAGTATTTGGGGTTCCTGGTGGCTCAGATGGTAAAGAATCTGCCTGCAATGCAGGAGACCCAGGTTTGATCCCCGGGTCGAGAAGATGCTCTGGGAAAGGGAATGGCTACCTAGTCCAGTATTCTTGCCTGGAGAACTCGGTCGACAGAGGAGCCTGGTGGGCTACAGTCCATGGGGTCACAAAAACTCAGACACAACTGAGCGACTAAAACACACTGTAGCATTTTACATATATCATCTTGTTTAACCCTCATAACAATCCTACAAAATGGGTAGTGTTATTTACAATTTACAGATGAGACCATTGAGCCTCAGAGAGGGTAAGGAACTTATCCAAGATCACACAGCAAGTGAGTGGAAGAGCCAGAATCAGGACCTATGCCAAACCTGAGGATTCTGGTATCTAGAGAGTTCCAGCCACCAACTAAAAAGTCTAGAAATGGGGATCATATTCTGCATGCCATTTTGAAAAATGTTCATTAGTTTTCCTGTGACAAAGTTATGCATATATTTGCATGCACACACACATCAAGAGAAAAGAGAAAAAAAGATTACCCATAGTTCCACAATCCAAACGCAATAAACATTTTGGTATATTTCCTTATATGCTTTTATCTATAATTTAGCGGATTGTTTTAAGAATAACTTTTACATGTTGCCTAATTACAAAGTAATTAGGAATAGTGAATATTCATTATGGAAAATTTTTAAAATATTAACATGTATATAAGAGAACTTTTGAAGTCCTGTAATCTCAGAATATAAAGATGACTGTTAACCCTTTGGTGTCTTATTGTAGCCAAGGCTGAGAGCAGAAATTTTGAGACTGAAGCTGAAACTCTCTGTACCACGCTATCGGTAGTTCACAGTCCACAGGATCTTTTTTAAAGTTGTTGGTTTGATTTTTACTTGATTTGCTGATGTTTTGCCAAAGAATTGCAAATAGGACTTTTAGGCAGGTGACTGGAATGCTCTTGTTGCTCTAAAAAGGACCAGCTACTTGGGTTTCTCCTATATGACAAAAATTACACCCATCCCCCTGCCCCAAGTACCTTAAAGCAGCAGTACCCAACCTTTTTGGTTCCAGGGACTGGTTCTGTGGAAGACAGTTTTTCAGCAGACGGTGTGTGTGTGTGAGGGGGGGGGGCGGTGACTCACGTGCATTACATTTACTGTGCACTTCATTTCTATCATGATGACGTCAGCTCCACCGCAGATCATCAGGCATTAGATCCTAGAGGCTGGGCACCCCTGCCTTGAAAAAAGAAAAATGATATTGTTCGAATCTGCCCTTGTAACTCCACAGAATGGCTTATTATTATTATTATTATTTGGTCAAATGTAACTTGTTTTAAGTAGTTTTCACTGGCAGGAAAGAAAACCATCAACTCTTACTTTACTAGCTGGATCATGCACTTCTAACCATAAGGAAAAACTTCTGGTCAGGAGAAGGCAGTTGAGACTGAATTGCCAGATTAAGTAAATAAGGGCTGCAGAAAATCGGATTAAATTATAATCACACTAAAAAAAATTTCTCTCCAAGCAAAAAACAAGAAAGCCATTGCTTAAGAACATGTCATGTGACCTGACCTGCCAAGGGAACTTAAAAAGACTTAAAAACTTAAGAACTTAAAGAGGGTTCTGAGTGAAACAGCAAGAGGTGCCCCCACATTCCAGCTGCTACAATGTTATCACCAGGTTTCCACTTCTCCCTGAGTTTAGTGAGGTCCAGAGGCAAGGAAACCAAATAATCAACTCAATGTCTTTAAACATAGGTTCTAGAGGTTTTTATAACCCTTCCCATGTTCCATAGAGTATCAAAGCATGAAAAAGAATTAAAAAATAATTATTGTACTTTTTTTTGTTTTCCCAAAAACTCTATTTACTTACCTTTTGCAGAGTCACACTTTCTTTTTCCCTTGTGATTTCATTCAGATAGAATTGAGACCCCTTGCATGGTTCCAAACTTCAATTATTCCTTTTATTTCTCAGCTAAGAAAGAAAATTCCAAAAATGCTATGTCTACTTTGTAACTCTGAACGTAGTGACTCCACTATGTACATCATGGGGAGGATGTGCAGAAAGTGGAATTCTCATGCAGATTAGTACAACTTTGGGAAACTGGCAGTATTAACTAAAGCTGAACATTCACAGACTCCATGACCCAGGTGTTCTAGGAGTATAGAGCATACAACCCATAGATATAATGGAGTGTTAGTCACTCACTCATGTCCAACTCTTTGTGACTCCATGGACTGTAGCCTGCTAGGCTCTATGGAATTCTCCAGGCAAAGGTACTGGAGTGGGTAGCCATTCCCTTTTCCAGGGGATCTTCCCATCTCAGGGACTGAACCTGGGTCTCCTGCATTGCAGGCAGATTCTTTACTGTCTGAGCCACTAAGGAAGCCCCACAGACATGTATATATACATGCACTAAAAGATGTTTACAGCATGTTTATCATCCCATGTTGGAAACAGCCCAAGTGTCCATCAGCTATAGAATGCATAATTAAATTGTACATCAATCACAATGTATCACATTTCACAATGCCACAGTGAAGTTTAACAAACGGTAACAAACAAGCTGTAGCATGAACAAATCTTATAATTGTCACATTGAGTGAAAGAAGCCAGGTCTAAAAGAATACGTACTATGTGACTTCATTTATGAGAAGCTCAAAAATGGGTAAAAGAAATTCATACCATGACAAGTCAGGATAGTAGTTATTACATAGTTATTACATTTGGGGAGGTGGGTGGTTTATATATGTCTGTGTGTGTCTGACTCTGCAACCCTATGTACTGTGGCCCGCCAGGCTCCTATGTCCATGGGATTCTCTAGACAAGAATACTAGAGTCAGTTTCCATGCCCTCCTCCAGGGGATCTTCCCAACCCAGGGATGAATCCAGTTCTCTTATGTCTCCTGCATTGGCAGGCAGGTTCTTTACCACTAGCACCACCTGGAAAGCCTATACGTGTGTGTGTGTGTGTGTGTGTGTGTGTGTAATAGTCCATATATATTCCATGGAATATATATGGACTATTATTCAACCACAAAAAAGAATGAAATCTTGCTATTTGTGTCAACATGGCTGGACAACTTCAAAGGCATATGCTAAGTGATGTAAGTCAGAGAAAGACAAATACCATATGATCTCTCTCCTATGCGGAACCTGAAAAACAAAAAATACTAAGTGCATGGTTACAGACCGACAGTACAGGGGGTGGAGGAAGAAATGGTAAACTGGTTTTGTTGTTGTTTTTTCAGTTTAGAAAGCTTGAATGTAAATAGGGTTTTTAAAAGCAGAACATATTATTGTCATATTCATAAAGTCTTTGTAGCCAGAAATAGGTTTGGTGTCCCAGGTGATGGAGAATTCAGCAGCCCTGTGAATGCAAACCATGTGGCAGATGTCTTAGTTCTTTGTTTCTCTCTCTGCCTCTGTTTTCCATTGTCTTTATCTTTCTCTGTCACTCTCTCTCTATCCCTCTCTCTCTCTCTGAACTGTCCAACGTGCCAACAAGTTAAGCTCAAGGACACTGTGACCTCAAACAAGTCGCCGATTATTTTCTGAGTCCTTTTTTCTTGTCTGATGATGGAGGGAGTTGGACAAGATGGAAGCTTTTGGACCCTCACTGCTCTGATTCTAGGCCTCTCTTCTTCTGTGAGGCTTCTCTGACCTTTTGATTTTGCAGTAGTCTCTCCCTCTCTCTCTCTCTCTCTGTGCATGTGTCTCAGAAATTCTCGTCCTACTGAACACTGTGGCCTATCAGCATTGCTTTTTGGAGGTAGCATGTCTATGAAATTAAAACATCGTGAAACAACTGGCATAAAATATTTTAAAAGGCAAAAAAGAATCATTTGAATAACCTCTACTTGAGGTAATTAAAGATAAGGTTTTTGATGATAAAGATCCTGAGAGTTAATAAAGAAAATGACATAGGAGGACTGGATACTAAAAATTTGTCTGCTTGGCTTCTGAATTGTTCAGCTGTACTTAATCATACTTTTTAATTTGAGGAGCAGAAAATGTTTATTTCAAAAGATGTGTTGCTAGACTGAAGATGGATAGGCTTTTATATCCTTTGGAGAACACCCACTTTCTTTTATAATTTTTTCAAATATTTCTTTGCTCATGAAGAACCAGTTTCATCTGTGGTTTATTATTTGGATACTAGTTATCTCATGGACTGGACCCTCCATGCTTTTTCATCAGGTACATACTACTCAGACAGTCAATGAGTTTCCTCAACAGCCAGGTCCAGGATCAGTGCAGGAATGGAATCTTCCAAGGAGCAGCCACCCTGAGGCACCAGGCAGGCTGAGAGCAGAGAGGGCTGTGGTTTGAGAAAGCGCACAGGGCGGAGGAAGGTCCCTGCGGTCCAGGTTCAAATGGACTGCAGGCTCCCTGCTGGCCCTACCTTCAGCCTTCACCCCTCATGCAAACCTCTAACAGGATGCCTCCTGTGATGGTGAGTCAGTGAGGTCCTGGGGAGCATTCCTGGTGGTGCTGAGGGAGCCAGAGAAATTTTCAAGTCATGCATTTTAAAAAGTGTAAATGTCAACATATTTGGTTTCTGACTCTCGGCCTTCAAGAATCATCACCTTTGAATACTGGAGTGGGTAGCCATTTCCTTCTCCAGGGGATCTTCCTGGCCCGGAGACCAGGTCTCTGCATTGGTGTCTGAGCCACCAGGTAAGCCCCTTCTTTACCTTCAGTAGCGGCTAAATCCTGATATCAAAGTCTTCCCAGGACATTGAAAATTCCTGCTCACATAGGACTCAGTACATTTTACATCACTCCTCTATTTCATTTGCTAACCTTATAGGGATGAGTTCATTTCAATAAAGCATGTTGAAAGTTCCCTAGTAGGCACTCAATACATTCCCAAACCTTTCTAATAGCATCTGCTATATTATGAAGAGAGACAGGGAGGTGTGTGCAAAGCTTAAGAATTTCAGAGAAATAAAACTCCAGATGCACGCCTAGGCTTCTCCGTGGGCAAGCCAGTGGATAAGGAGGAGTCCTACCACCTCTCTGGGGCTCAGTCTCCCCAGCTGTAAAATGCAGTGATGGTCTAGGTAATGTGCCTTTCAATTAAAAAATATGGAAGCTACAAAATAACCTAATTCTAACAAATAGCTATACTTTTTCATTGTTGGTGGTCAGTGTTAAGTCCCTGTCCTTCACCATCTCCAGGAGCTTGCTCAAATTCATATCCATTGAGGTGATGATACCATCCAACCATCTCGTCCTCTGCCGCCCCTTCTCCTCCTGCCCTCAATCTTTCCCAGCATCAGGGTCTTTTCCAACGAATTTCAGCTCTTCACATCAGGTGGCCAAAGTATTGGAACTTCAGCATCAGTCCTTCCAGTGAATATTCAGGATTTATTTCCTTTAGAGTTGACTGGTTTGATCTCCTTGCAGTCCAAGGGACTCTCAAGAGTCTTCAACACCACAGTTCAAAAGCATCTGTTCTTCAGTGCTCAACCTTCTTTATGGTCCAACTCTCACATCCATACGTGACTACTGGAAAAACCATAGCTTTGACTATATGGACCTTCGTGGGCAAAGTGATGTATCTAGTTTTTTAATACATTGTTTAGAGTCATCATAGCTTTTCTTCCAAGGAGCAAGTATCTTTTTAATTTCATGGCTGCAGTCACAGTCTATAGTGATTTTGGAGCCCAAGAAAATAAAGTCTGTCACTGTTTTTTACTTTTTTTTTTTGCTCTGGATGATTAACTGTGATTTGTATTCAGCTGAGATTGACAGACTCAAAGTTCCCTTTTCAACATACTAGGATTTCTTGCATCAGATGAAGCCCTCAGAAAAAAGATGTTTTTGTCTCCAGTGACAGGTATCTGGTATATTTAAGTCTTCCATTTCATTATTCACCTTCATGTTTTCACTCAAACACATGTGGTTTTCAAACACAGGAAAGAAAACATGGTAACCTGTGGTTATAATTTCCACTAGAAAATAGAAAAAGTGTAGCTCAGAGTGTTTGCGAGGAGTTCCTTTAACAGTGAAAACTTGTGTTAGAAGAGTTTTTTCTTGAGAAGAGCACTGTTAGTCATTGCACATTTAGAAGCTATTGGAAAATGAGGCCTTATGACATCTGTTGTCATGAAAACAGAGTTGTAGACACAGAATGGCAGAGGTGTCAGTGTCCTGGGCATTTTCCATCCTCCAGTATGTTTTCAAGCTTCCACTTTTTAAATTCAAATTCTGGGAAATTGGGAGAAAATGTCTTTCTAGGTGGCCCTTCCCATTTCCCAAGTTGCTCTGAGTGTTTCTTATCAGAGTCTATCTTGAAGCAAATTGGTCTGCTCACCATAGCTCTTCCTCGATCTAGCTTTTTATCTTCATGGTTGTTTTCAACAAGGGTTCCACCTTCCACTGTGATCATCTGAGTTTAATCTGAAATGAATGAACCCTTCAGTAAACATGTGAAGAACATCAGCTAAGTTTATAATGTGAGCCCATGTCTGAATTTCAGTGTATCAGAAGGAAATGCAAGCAGTAAACAACCAAAAAAACAAAACAAAACAAAGAAAAAAAAACACAAACAAACAAACCAAAAAAACCCTCTGAATTTTCTGAAATGGAACCGTCAAAAACTATCAGAGATGCAAGCAAGCCTTGTGCAGATTCTGTTTTCATAGGACACTTTCGCAAGACACTGTCATTGTGACCTTGGAAATCCGCTTTTCAGATGTTTGGATGACCTAGCAGTGAGGGGAAACCACTCTTGACTAAGTCCCGTGCATTCTTTCAAGAAGCCACCTGCTAAAACTGCCATGGGGTCACAGAGAGTCGGACACGACTGAGCGACTGAACTGAACTGAACTGGAAGCTGCCAGAGAAAGATGCATAAATGGAGGAAGAAGTACATGATAAGTGAAATGTTTTTCTTCTGGTTGCCTTACCCATCACAAGCAAAGAAGAATATGGTACGTGCGGCTCTGTAGTGTGTTAAGAGGAACAGACAGAAGTGATTTTCACATGCACATTCAGCCTTAGAGGGAACAGAGACACAGGAGAACAAGAAAGGCAGAGTGGGCCACTCCACCTCTGCAAGGCTCTTATCTGCCACAGAGTGAGATGGTATCAGCAAGTATGTGTTTAGACAGGAGCCAGACGTGTGTGATGAGACCTGCATCTCTGTCAATGCAGGGCCGCCAGGGGCCCCTGCAGCCTGTCCTCTCTGCATGATGACCGGAAGGACCCCCTTACCGCCCACATCGCATATGCTACTCCTTCACCCCAGCCTTCCAGGGGTGCCTTTCTCTGACATCTGCCCCAGCCCTGCTCTCCAGCCCCTCTCTGAGTCATCTTCACCCCTCAGCCTGGCCACACTGGCCTCAGCGCCTTCCCTCCCATACCAGACAACCCTCAGCTCTGGACGTCTACACAAGACTTCCTTCGAGTTTTGGTCTCATCATCACTTTCTCAATGAGCATTTTCCTGATGGCCCTGTTTAAAATCATAGCCCTAAGAGCACCCTCCCCATCTGTCCATCCATCCACCCACACTATTGCTGTGTGTCTGTCTGACCTTCACCTCTCCCTAGTCCCCTTGTCAGTTTCATCTTTCTGGAACATAAACCCCAAGCCAGCAAGGATTATTTTTTCTGTTTTGCATTCTGTTGTATCTCCAACAATGTGGCACATGGAAGTCATTCAAACAAGATTTGTTATATAGATGAATTAATTAAAGGTAGCTAATCATAATACATTGCGCCCATATGAAATATATTCACATATATTTATGTGAAAGAATGGAATGACTGTAGATTTAATGAGTCCTTTCCTACCATAAGAAGCAGTTCATCCATTTACAAATAAAAACAAAGAGCAAATGCTTTATTTTTTATGTACGTATTTCCTATCCCCACCACTTTATTGAGGTGAAGCAGACAATTTAAAATTGTGTATATATAAGGTATATATATTAACCATGAGATAGTTGGATGACATCACTGACTCAATGGACATGAGTTTGAGCAAGTTTCAGGAGATGGTGATGGACAGGGAAGCCTGGTGGGCTGCAGTCCATGGGGTCACGAAGAGTTGGACATGACTGAGTGACTGAGCTGAGCTGAAGGTATACTATATGATGGCTTGATATATGTATACAATACCATATTGGTTTTTTGTTTTTCTGGCTGTGTTGGGTCTTCGATGAGACACAAGGACTTCTCTAGTTGTTGTGCTTGAGCTTAATTACCTCGTAGCATATGGGATCTTAGTTCCCAGACCAGGGATGGAATCTGTGTTCCCTGTATTGGAAGGCAGATTCTTAACCACTGGACCACCAGAGAAGTCCCTACAATATCATGTTGTTAATTGTCATCACATTGTTGTACACTAGATCTGAAAACACTAGATTGAATTAGTCCTTTCTCATCGTAAGAAGTATTTACTATGTTTACAGATAAAAACAAAGAGCATATATTTTAAATGGAGTGTTTTCCCTCTTAAAATTGGACTCCAATCACCTCCATAAAAACCAGTAATAAGTCAATGTTGGGATGCGAGGGGAAGAAGGATGGTAAAAGACGGTGGAATGATAGGTGGATTGAAGGTCCTACACTGGCAAGGTTTGCAAGGTTGATTGCAGCAAGAATACTAGAAGGAGTGATCTAGAAAGTCAGACATTGATGGTCAAGGACTGGCAGGCTTGAAGTTATTTGTAATGATAAAGTCAAGGGGAGGGCCATGGGATGAGTTAGTTTAAAGGATGAGAAAATAGGAGGAGAAGGTCAAGAAACTGAGAGCACAGTAGAAGGATCACTTACCCGGATGCAGAATAAAGACAGAAATATTGTTAGAGAAATGACAGTGAGAGAGGACCTAAAAAACCCAAGGGGTTTGGGAGAGTGTCCCAGGGACAATGATGGATAAAGGCAAGGAGGAGGGGAAATTGGATCAGGGTAGTATCTGCTGGCATAAAATTCAAACAGAGGGAGTTTTGGGGAGGCAGAAGAGAGGGTTGTTTGGAAGACAACGTGAGGAATAAGTAGAGTATCTTACCAGCCTCAAGACCCCATGGCATGAAGGGTATCAAAGAGGAAAACACAACGACTGCTTGAGAAAGACTTCCAGTAAGGCGGGTCCTCAGAAGACATCTGAGGATGTGACAAATGCATGAACAGAAGTGGTCAAGGAGTGAAGGGAACGTTCTCATGATTGACTAGAGTTCCAGTGGACCTAGTTAGTGAAGCCTTGGAGTGGGAGAGGTTTAAAAATAATCTTGGATGGTATTGATGAACTTATTTGCAAAGTAGAAACAGACACAGCTGTAGCAAACAAACATATGGGTACCCAAAGGGAAAGAGTGGGTGGCAGGGACTGGGAGATAGGAATTGACATATATACACTACTGATAGTATGTGTGAAATAGACAACTAATGAGCTGACAGACTGTACAGCAGAGGGACTCTGCCCAGTGCTCTGGGTGACCTAAACAGGAGATGAATCCAAGGAAGAGAGGATATGTGTATTCTGTGTGGCTGATTCACTGCTGTATAGCAGAAATTAACACTGTAAGGTCACCAGCCTCCCATTGAAAATAGTAATAATCTTGGAAAGAGAAATACATGCCAATGTATAACTCACGCCCACACATGGGGCTTATGCACTTAATGTAGGCAATGAAAGAATGACCCTACGAAGGTGAGTCTTGTAGATTTTGCTTCCTCAACTGGATGAATGATGGTACCCCTCAACTGTGCTGGGAATGAAATTCAGACCTCTATTTTGGTCACATTACATTGGAGAAGCCTTATATATACACTTGTAATGGTCAAGTGGGCAGTTGGATAGATTTATTCTTTAACGTCAAGGCAAGGTTTAAGAATATAAACTTACTCTGGGAAATATTATTTCCAAGACCGTTGGGATTAGTGTCATCAGCTGGTTATCTCATCCTCTTACCAGTAGGAAAGGTTCTTGGGAAATGCAGTCCAGGTCAGCTATTAGTGAGTGGAGGTGAGAGTAAATTTAGTACAGGGATAGATAAGTAACCACAAGTTAAGAAATCCCCAAACCTCAGAAAGCTGCCAGTATTTTTCATAAGTTTGATGCCAAATCAATGAGTTTTTACTCGTTTAGTAAATTGACATGAGTCTATTTGTAGCCTCAATTCCACTTAGTGTGAATATTCAAGTATAGAATTTTGCCCCAGACCTCACAGGGAAGGGGCACAGTATAATATATGGCATATGTACCATAGTAGGTTTCCTAAAATTAAAAAGAAAATTTGGATTCTGAAGTATCTGTCTAAAAAATTTGGGGAAAGAATTCATAAAACTATACTACAGGGATGTCCCTGGTGGTCTAGTGGTTAAGATTTTGCCTTCCAATGCAGAGGGTGCAGATTTAATTACTGGTCAGGGAAACCGAGATCCCACATGCCTCATGGTCAAAAAACCGAAGCATAAAATGGAAGCAATACTGCAACAAATAAAAGACTTTAAAAATGGTCCACTTATGAAGCAAAACAGCAACAACAAACTGTACCACAAGCGTGGTCAATGCTATAGCCCTTCTTTATAAGCACATGCCTCTCCAGAGAACTAAAAAGCTTCTGTTGTTACTGTGTGCACTCTCTCCCTAAGACTAGATATTGACTACCCGTTGGCTCTGTCTTTACCCCTTAAAATCCTCCATGATTTTTTTCTAGAATCAACACAACTCACCACTTATCTGTTCTAGCCAGGGTGACCATATTTCTGGAACTCCAAATTACCATATCATTTGGCATAGGGTTCTCAATTACAAAATTAATTAGAGCTAATTTAAGTACAAAAGACATTTATTGAAGGATTTTTTTTTTCCTTTTTAGCTCATTTATTTTCTAGGAAGGCTGTGTAATCAAGCATGGAGACCATGTAGCAAGGAAGAATGTACACATTATCCTTTAGGACTGGAGACCCTGGTACACAAACCCACAGCTTACCCTGTACCCAGGAATCTGCTGAGGGAATCTTAAGGTGGCCTGATAAATATTACTGCCTTCTCTCATCTGAGTTCTGAACAAATAAGACAAATAAGTGGTGAGAAATGGAATACTGCCATCCGTATCAGTAAACAAAGGATGTCACACTCATTGGCAATTGCAGCCACCACCAAAGGTGATCCCTGAGGAAACTCAGGAAGGAAACAAAGAATAAGTGTCATCTAGCGGCCCTCAAGATTGCCAGGAGAAATATCAATAACCCCAGATACACAGATGACACCACCTTTATGGCAGAAAGCAAAGAGGCATGACAGAGCCTCTTGATGAAAGTGAAAAGAGAAGAGTGAAAAAGCTGGTTTAAAACTCAACATTCAAAAAACTAAGATTATGACATCCGGTCCAATCACTTCATGGCAAATAGATGGGGGAAACCAAGGAAACAGTGTCAGACTTTATTTTCTTGGGCTCCAAAATCACTGCAGATGGTGACTGCAGCCATGAAATTAAAAGACACTTGCTCCTTGGAAGAAAAGCTATGACAAATATAGACAGTGGATTAAAAAGCAGAGACATTACTTTGCCCACAAAGGTCCATCTAATCAAAGCTATGGTTTTCCCAGTAGTCATGTATGGTTGTGAGACTTGGACCATAAAAAAGGCTGAGGGTCAAAGAATTGATGCTTTTGAACTGTGGTGTTGGAGAAGACTCTTGAGAGTCCCTTGGACTGCAAGGAGATCTAACCAGTCAATCCTAAAGGAAATCAGTCCTGAATATTCATTGGAGGGGCTGGTGCTGAGGCTGTAGCTCCAATACTTTGGCTACCTGATGCAAAGAGCTGACTCATTAGAAAAGACCCTGATGCTGGGAAAGATTGAAGGCGGGAGGAGAAGAGGACGACAGAGGATGAGGTGGTGGGGTGGCATCACTGACTCAATGGACATGAGTTTGAGCAAGCTCTGGGAGACGGTGAAGGACAGGGAAGCCTGGTATGCTGCAGTCCACGGGGTTGTAAAGAGTCAGACATGACTGAGTGACTAAGCAACAAAGCAGGCATCAGACTGCAGCCATGCCCTAAGGTGAGCCCTGAGGAAACTCAGAAGGTGAAAACCCAGGATACCAGCCCCAAATAGCTGAGGAGTATATCAAAGGAATGATTTCAGCGAGTCCAGACTTTTGCATCTTCCCATACATAAAAAAGTACTAAATTCCTTCACTTGGGATATCTGGTTTTCTTTAACTCACAAAATACTTTTGATGTTCACACTACCTGCCCTTTGTTGCAAACTTCTGTATCACCTCACTCCTCCCCTCTGAACCCCTACCTCCTCAGAGCAGTTCTCCCAAGGGTTACTTGAGATGCTTGAAGGTTACTCTCCTGCTTGAAGTCCTAAAAATTCCCACTGAATAAAATGAAACTCTCAACTTTTAGCTTGTGACTATTTTTAAAGGCATAACAGTGAAAGGGCAGAGAACCTAGAAGGATGAATATTAACCGCACTTGGAAGGAAACACAAGGAGTGGAAATTACATAGCCTCCCACCAAGCATATGCTACCACTCTCACCAGAACAGATTATGCAAGGTGATTTCTCTGTTCTCTTTCTTGCAGATCTAAGTGCCCTGCAAGAGTGTCTGATGTGTAGCTTTGATAGGGACCAAGTAGATGATTAAATAGTTAATCCCACTAGGGGATCGTAAGTAGAAAAATATGGGAGACCCCTGTAAGTTAATGACTACTCGAGAAAGCAGGTTTGCTTAACCACAAAACCGAGCAGGCTTGCTTAGCAACAAAATCATGCAACAGAAACAAGAGACAGGCCCCCCAAACAATAAAACAACAGTGGCATGAGACCCACATCCTGCCCAGTTTGATCAGTTAATGATTTCTCAGGCATGCTCTCTGCACACGTTACAAAACAATAATTTGTGGACCTAGCTTTACCACGTGGGAACAAGAAAACTCACCTACTCATCCTGGAGGAGGAGCTGATGTTGGAAGCATGATGTCTACTCAAGAAAAAGAAGCTCTTCTCCCCCTCCCCACTTTTCCTTTGATTATAAAACCGTAGCCCACTAAGTTCTCAGGCACAGCATTTCTCGCCTTCCCCTTGCAAACTTCACAAGTGTCCTGTTCTAATACATCACTTCACCTCTCACTGAATTATTTTCTGCATTGAGACACAAAGAACTGTAGTACCAGAGCTCTTCAGAGCCCCCCAGATGATACTCAGATGGTTTCAGATTCTTGTCCTCTAGATGCTGTAGAGTTTGGGAAAGCTCATTATTGGTTTCTAAGTGTCTAGCTCTTTACTGGAATAGCTCATATGAACACTGTAGGCATCTCAAAACTAACACCTACCTAGACGTCAGTACCCTCCTAGTCTCACCTCCAAGTCTGACTCTCCTCCAGTACATCTGTCTTGATTAAGTTGGTTCACCACCCATCCAGGCCTCCAAGTTGGAAATGCCAGAATGCTTTTCAGTTCCCCTCTTTCTTTTCTCTGCTTTGCTTCTTCTATTCTAGGGATCGAGTTCTGTGGGTTCTGCCTCTGGTCATCTTTCACACATATGCCTATTTTTCCCTTCCTCTGTGCTGTTCTGGCCCAGTCTCTTCATCCTCAGACCAGACAATTGCAAAAACTTCCCTGCTTTTTAGAAAAGCAGAGACATATCTTTGCCAACAAGGTTCATATAGTCAAATCTATGGGTTTTCCAGTAGTCATGTATGGATGTGAGAGTTGGACCATAAAGAAGACTGAGTGCTGAAGAACTGATGATTTTGAGCTGTGCTGTTGGGAAAGAAGCTCTTGAGAGTCCCTTGGACAACAAAGATATCTAACCAGTCAGTCCTAAAGGAAATCAACCTTGAATATTCATTGGAAGGACTGATGCTGAAGCTCCAAACTTTGGCCACCTGATGCGAAGAGCTGACTCATTGGAAAAGACCCTGATGCTGGGAAAGATTGAGGGCAGGAGGAGAAGGGGGCAACAGAGGATGGGATAGTTGGATGGCATCACTGAATCAATGGACATGAGTTTAGCAAACTCGGAGAGATAGTGAAGGACAGGAAAGCCTGGCATGTTGCAGTCCATGGGGTCCCAAAGAGTCAAACATGACTGAGTGAACAACAACCCAACTTTTTGACACTTGACTCATTGGTCTAAAAATACATGTGATCATATTTCAGATAAAGCCTCTGGGAATTCCTTCAGCAGTTAGCAGCCTTCATAATCCAACTCTCACTTCCCTTCCAACCATACCACGTGTTATTTTTCTCTATAATAAACTTTAACTTAATCACCAATACTCACAGAGTACATACTGTGGGGATAACCATAGTCCCTGACCTTTGGGACTTAAATTATAGGGGGAGGAGGTAGAAAGAAGTAGATTGCTAGTGTGGACTTTAAAAATAATCACAACCTAAAAGAAAAATAATCACAACCTAAAAGTTGAGCATTATGTTTTATTTGGTGGAAACTTCAAGTCCAGGAGACAGTCTCTCAAGTAACTCTGAAAGAACTCCTCCAAGGAGGCGAGGAGGGAGCCAGGTTATACAGAAGTTTTGCAACAAAGGGTAGGTAGTCTGAACATCAAAAGACTGTTAATTAAAACCAGGTACCCCAAGTTAAGGAATTTAGCGCTTTTCTAAGGACAGGAAGATGCAAGAGTCTGGGCTTCCAGAAATCATTCCTTTGCTATGCACCTCAGCTCTCTGGGGCTGCGTTTTCATATTCTGAGATTCCTTGGGGCTCACCTTAGGGAGTGCCTAGAGTCTGATGGCTGCTAGGTGGCAGGCATTCTATCCTTCCTGAGTCCTCTCAGGGCTCACCAGCTCACCATCTGTGGGGGCTGCAAGTGCTGATGACCGTGATGAGTTTGTTTACTGATACGGCAGGAAATATTCCATTTCTCACTATGGGTATCAATGTACCACACATAGGGCACCTTAAACAACGGAAATGTATCTGTCACAATTGTGGCGACAAAGTCCAAGCTCCTGGTGTCAGCAGGGCTGGTTTCTCTCCATGGTTTGTAGGTGGCCGCTTTATCCCTGTGCCTTCACATGGTCTGTGCAGAACTATGCTAACCTCTTCTCATAAGAACTCCAGTCTTATGGGATTAGAGCCCACCTTGCTGACTTCATTTGACTTAATCATCTCTGTCTCCAAGTGCAATTACATTCTGAGACCTTGGAGAGCTAGGACTTCACCATATGAATTATGGGGAGGGGAGACACAATGAAGTCCATAAACAAGATAAATTACTGTTCTATAATGTGCTCCCTGGTAGCTCAGATGGTGAAGAATCTGCCTGCAATGCAGGAGACCTGGGTTCGATCCCTGGGTCAGGAAGAGCCCATGGAGAAGGAAATGGCAAGCCATCCCAGTATTCTTGCCTGGGAAATCCCATGGACAGAGGAGCCTGGTGGGCTGCAGTCCATGGGGTTGCAAAGAGTCAGACATGACTGAGTGACTCACACTCTAATTATCTCACTCTAATGTGCCTCTGGCAGGCAGAGTGAGTAGAAATCCTTCCAAGGGAAGATGATGCTGTGAACAAGATCTGAGAGAAGAAGTAGGCTTCCTCCAAGGGGAGAAATAAATGCAAGTCATTCTAGGAAGGGGCAATAGCATGAACAAAGAAGCTGGGAAAGTTGACAATGTGCTTGGGAAACGTGGAGACATCCTCTTTGAATGGAGTAGCGGATGGGTGGTAGGAAGCAGGGGACATTCAGACCCAGGTGGTAATAGCAGCAGTCACAATACTTGGCCTGACATTTGGGAAAGAAACTGCAAACTCAGTGGGACTTCCTGAGAGATTGATTGCCTCAGCACCCAAAGTCCTTTCTGCATAAAGGAGCTCTCTGTAGAGTCATTTGCTTTGCTCACTTGGTTGTTAAATTACCTCTTGGCTCCTGCTGATGGGTTTGCAGAGAAATTCACAGATGTTGCTGATATTTTTCAACCTAGCCATGTTGGTTTTGAACAGTGACTGCTTTTGCTTTTTGTGAAGAAAATACCTGCTTGCACAGCATCCTTGGAAGGAGACACTGTAAGGTCAAAATCTTTTTGTTGGATGCCTCAAGCCACTGATTGAAATCACATTTTGCTATGTACCTTTGCCCTCCTTTCTAACTGATGGAGACATGTCAACTATCGGTAAATATGGTAGAATTTCTTCCATTTCCAGACTAAAACAGCTCTTGAACCTAAGGCTATCATTTTTCTAATGTGTTTTCTTGTTGTTTTTTTTTTTAATCTAAAAAAAAAGTCACACCTGATGTCACTCTGAAGTATTTTTCCAATTGCACAAAGCTTTTTACTCAATAGAAATATAACCATAATACTGTCAAAATAAACAGGCATATTAATCAGTATGGGGTTTTTTTGCTAATTTTTGGAATCTTTATCAATTGTATTATCTCTCCCTAAGGGACTTTCCAGGTGGGTCAGTGGTAAAGAATCCACCGGCCAGTACAGGAGACACAGGTTCCATCCCTGGGTTGCATAGATCCCCTGGAGGAGAAAGCAGCAGCTCACTCCAGGATTCTTACCTGGGAAATTCCACGAACAGAGAAGCCTGGGGGGCTGTGGTCTATGGGATTGCAAAAGAGTTGGACAGAACTTTGGGACTAACCAACACCAATGAAACCTAAATATTGAGATGCTTTTCTCAAAGATTAGTTGTAGAAAATGTTAGGCTGAGTTACTGGTGTAGTAAAATCATAATGATCATTTACTAAAAGCTTAATTAACTGAATCTTGAAGAATGGAAAGAGATAAAGGTTGTTGTTTGTTTAAAAATGCTTGAAAGAATTTTTAAATCACTGAAAAACTAGAAAGCAGACATTCCAAGTGATTTGTGTGGAATCATAAGAAACAAATAGCTTTCTGTTTATCTTCTTTTCATATAAGAGGGGAGCAATGGAACCAAATCCACAGAGACTGACTTGGCCACCCCTAAATGTACAATAAGTTAGAATTCATGTATCCTACAGAAATTTAAATATTTAATAGAGCTATTGAAATTCTAGCCAAGGTTCCTTTTATAGACAGAGCATACCACTATTGCTGAATTATAGCTAGCAGATTACTTAAGTCCCTATCACACAGTATGAAACTTTCAATATTTTTGGATAATATGGAAAGTGAAACTTTAAAAATTTTAAGCTTTAATTGGTCACTTACTACAGTCATTTTATAATCATAATTCTTACAATAGACTATGAGTTGGATATTATTTCTCCCTTTTTATCATTACATAAAGAGAAATTAAGGGCTAGAAAATGTGTACAATTTGCCAAAATCCCAAGGACAGCAAATGACTTTGGATCCAGGTTTTAAATCAAGCTTGTGTTCTGAAAACCTTCCAGGGTACAAAGAATACTTGTTGAGTGAATGAATTTTTTAGTAGAATTTAGCTGTTGTTTAGTCACTCAGTCGTGTGGCTCTTTGCGACCCCATGGACTGCAGCACACCAGGTTTCCCCGTCCTTCACCATCTCCTGGAGCTTGCTCAGAAACATGTCCATTGAGTCGGCGATGCCATCCAACTATCTTGTCCTCTGTCATCCTTTTCTCGTCCTGCCTTCAATCTTTCCCAGCATCAGGGTCTTTTCTAATGAGTCAGCTCTTCGCATCAGGTGGCCAAAGTATTGGAGCTTCAGTTTCAGCATCAGACTCTCTAATGAATATTCAGGATTATTAACTTCCTTTAGGATGGACTGGTTTGATCTCCTTGCAGTCCAAGGGACCCTCAACAGTCTTCTCTAACACCACAGCTCAAAAGCATCAATTCTTTGGCGTTCAGCCTTGTTCATGGTCCAACTCTCACATCCATAGATAACTACTGGAAAAACCATAGCTTTGACTATATGGACATTTGTTGGCAAAGTAATGTCTCTGCTTTTTAATATGCTGTCATAACTTGTCATAGTTTTTCTTCCAAGGAGCAAGCGTCTTTTAATTTCATGGCTGCAGTCACCATCTGCAGTGATTTTGGAGCCCAAGAAAATAAAGTCTGTCACTGTTTCCATTGTTTCCCCATCTATTTGCCATGAAGTGATGGGACCAGATGCCATGATCTTAGTTTTTTGAATTTAATAGAATGTAAAATAAAAAGAAGTAATAACAAAATAAATTTTGAAAGAGGCAGCTTAGTCCATCCTCTTATTGTGAATTTTAAAGCCCTTTTCCTGCTCCATCCTGCCTAATTATTTTACCATTTAGTCTTGAATATACATATATACAATGGAATATTACTCAGCCATAAAAAGAATGGATTTGAGTCAGTTCTAGTGAGGTGGATGGACCTAGGGCTTGTTATGCAGAGTGAAGTAAGTCAGAAAGACAAATATGTATATTAATGCATATGTTTGGAGTCTAGAAAAATGGTATTGATGAACCAATTTTCAGGGAAGGATTGGAGACTAAGATATAGAGAATGGACTTGTGGACACAATGGCAGGAGGAGAGTGTAGGAGGAATAGAAAAAATAGCATCGACGTATATTCACTGCCCTGTGTAAAATAGATGGTTAGTAAGAAGTTGCTATATGATGCAGGGAGCCCAGCTTGGCGCTCTGTGATGACCCGCGGTGGGTGGGGGGTGAGTAAGTGATATATGATGATTATGGCTGATTTGAGTTGTCAAACAGCAGAAACCAACACAACGTTGTAAAGCAATTTTCCCCCAATTAAAAATAAATTTAAATAAATAAAAAGCTATTGTTTTCAAGTAAAAATATAAAATCTTGAATGTATTATGTGGTTAAATTTTTTTTAGAAGCATCTTCTAAGTCTTAGAATCTAGGGGTAATGATTTCTGTAAAGAGCAGTGGATTTGTTCAGAAAAACCACCAGTATCATGGAGGCTGGAAGATTCAGGCTCAAATGATAAAGTCTTGCCTCTCACTTCTCCTGCTTTGCTCAAACATTATTCTAAGTCCCCACATTCATTTCTTACTCTTCAAGATTTGAGGGGAGGAGTTGTGTGGTTCTAGAACAGGCTGTGGTTTCTTTTTTTGTGTGTGTTCTCAGGAAGACCTGAGATATTTTCCTATGGCTCCTGGTCTAAAAGTTTTGAGCATTATTGGCAGCAATTTGCAACCAAGTAGTCAAAAAGACTATACTGTTTGTGGAATAAGAATCCAGATTTCTCATTCTAATCTTTATGTTGTCCCATAGTTTAGAACCAACCTATGCCTCCAAATTACTTCATTAACTTCCATAAAAGTTCTCTCCCCTACACCAGCTGACTAATTATTTCTTGACCACACCATGTACATCCCATGCTGCACTTTTGCTTAAACAAATCTTCAGCCTGGAATTATCTGTCCAGTCCTCTGCCTGTTCAGTCCTTTGGACATCCAGCTCAATCAAGTTCCACTTCTTCCCTGAGCAGCCACTCTAAAGCTAGCAATCTTTTATGCCATTTATTTAGTTTGTAGAAATATGCTACTTTATATTATTAACTTTTGCCCTTAGGTCTTTTTTTATCATTTACACTTCAGTTTTGTAATCTTGATCCCAAGACTTAGCTCATATTTGAAAAATGCATACATGCAGAAGAAACAGATAAATTTCCTGATATGATGGAAAATGATGAGAATGAGCATTTTGTCTTGAGTTTTAGAGATAATAAGCCATAGACTGAACTTTAAGGTAAAGCATATTGTTGATTTCAAACCGTACATAATGACGACAACTTTTCACTGACCAGTCATCTCAGTGGAGTTGCTCTGTTATTGATTAGAGGTTAAATCATTTCAAAGGGTGGAGGAGAGCAGGTGTGACAAGTATGTGTCTTAGAGTTTAACTTAACTTTACATGAATCCTTTCCTCATGCTAACCCAATAATTTAGCATGGCATTTTTTCTCAGCTTGGTTTTCCTCCCAGAAGCAAACTAGAAATAAGAATCCTTATGGAAATAATTTACTTTGAGAAGTGCTTTCGGAGGCTAGGAATGGGGAGCAGAGGAGAAAGTGAGAGAGAGGGTGGGAAAGGCAACCAAGTGGTGCATCACAGAGTTGGCTACTGTGTGGGCACCTCAGGCTCAACCCTAAGGACCCCCGAGGAATGGTGCAGAATGTTCCTTGGAGTTGCCTATCCAAGACAGCAATAGAGTTCTTAGTCACTGGCTCCCAGCGCAAGGTCGAGGGTTGTCCCAGCAATTCACCCACTGGCAAGAGGGCTGGTGCCCCGCAGACTTCTCCCATCAAATGGGCAAAGGCACCCCTGGACAAAAGACAAAAGATTCACAATGTGGGGACTTGTCTGGTGGTCCAGGAGTTAAGAATCTGCCTGCCATTGTGGGGGACACAGGTTCGACCCCTGGTCTGGGAAGATCCTACATGCCAAGGAGCAGCTAAGTCCACGCACTGTAACTACTAGCCTGTGTGCCCTAGAACCCATGCTCTACAACAGCAGAAGCCGCTGCAGTGAGAAGGCCACGCATCGTAACTGGAGGCCCCCCGCCCCCCACCCCCCACAGCTAAAGCAAGCCCTCATGCAGCAACAAAGATCCAGCACAGCCAAAATAAAATGATTAAAAAAAATCTATAAACCAAAACAGCGTGGGAGCAAGTTTTCACATGTGCCTATGTGAAAGTTGGTGCTAGTGGTAAAGAACCCACCTACCAATGCAGGAGACATAAGATGCAGGTTTGATTCCTGGGTCGGAAGATCCCCGAGAGGAGGGCATGGCAACCCACTCCAGTATTCTTGCCAGGAGCATCCCGTGGACGGAGGAGCCTGGCAGGCTACAGTCCAAAGGGTTACACAGAGTTGGACATGACTGAAGTGACTTAGCACACATATATGAAAGTTACCAAAGATGGTTCATTAATCTGGTAAAATCTTAAAATATGTAGATTTTCTATGTGGGTTCTCACTGGAGTCAGTTCTTATTCTAGGAAGATAGAGAAACATTGCCCTCCTTACAGAACCAGGTAAGGAAGTCAGGCCAAGGAAGGTGTTCTTGTTATGAAGAACACCTTGTTAGATGTTATTTGCAACTAAAGTTTTTGATGCCCCCAGGAACCCTTTGATTTATTTTTGGGGAGTCTCTGAATGATAACCATCTGAGAACATGAAACATCTGAATAAGTTTTAACAGTTTATGAGAATCAATACAATATTTGGTTTATCTAGCCAGTCACAATATATATCAACTCCTCTTAGCCTTAGGATTTTTCTCCCAGTTACACAGTACAAGCATATGTGACTACTTCCTTAATCATACGAGAGAAGTTATCCAGTTGATAAATATTGTCTGTACAAGACAGAAGAGAGAAGCTGATAAATAATAAAACTGATTATTCAGAATCACATCTGTTCTCCAAGAAATAGTTAAAATGCACTGCTGTACTTTCAATTATCATTGACGAGACGTTTCATGGAGAATTCCTCTCTGGGACTGTGTCTTAGATAGTAAACATATGAAAATGTGCTAACAGATTACAAATTAATTAATAGCCCGTACTGAAGAAGGAAGTTTTAATGGGAGATAGTTACATATTCAACCACACATGCTAATCTTGAAATTCTCAGAAAGTCTCAGGTCAATCACAGTTTTTAAGATCCAGAGGATCCATGTGTTTTGTGACTGGACCTGCATAATTAAGAGAAAACTTGGATTTTTTTTTTTTTAACAGAATTATTCATGTTGGATTTTTACAAATGACCAAGTTTACCTTCAGAGTATATTTGGCTTCTGGACCAATTGAGGGGAAAAGTGTTTCTTATGACTAAGGATTTGGGTTTGGAGGCTAGAGCCAGTTTCTCTTTAAAGATATGCAGACCTCCAATATACATTCAAATACTGATAGTAAATCAGTCTTGGTGTGTGTTGAAAAAACCTTGAGCCAATGGTTTCTGGTGGGAGATATTGAAACAGCTTATGTAGCCACTTCAACTATGACTAATTAATGGCCTTTCTCTGACTTTATTGCAAAATTCTGGGGTAATTTGATGGTTTCAATGTAGAAAAACAGTATAATTTATTTTATTTGGCTAGACCACCCAGCATGTGGGATCTTAGTTCCCTGACCAGGGATGGAACCTGTATCCCCGGCAGTGAAAGAATGGAGTCGTAACTAATGACCTACCAGGGAAGTCCCCAAAACAGTAGTTTAAAAATGCTTCTGGTTATGTGGAAAAAGATGCAGAGAAGAGAACAGTCTTAGTCATGGGAAGATTCCTGCCCATATGAGCTGCTCCAGGCACTCAGGGATTATTGCTCTTACAGAAATCAAATTCATCAGAAGCACACACATTCTCAAGCTCGTTCACATATGTGCACCCCAGTTTAACTATTTTATTATTTGACTCCCTGTTAAATGATTACTCTTCATAAGTCCTCTTAGGGATTAATTGTGCAATTCTAGGAGCTAAAGGTAGACATAAATGAAAGTCAGATCCCTTCATTTGCACATGCTAGTCAGTTCTGCATAACTAAGCATTATCATGTGAAGATCGATGGAAACTTCATAAAGTAGACATTTTTCATGCAGCTGTGATCAGTGAGTTTCGAGTAGCAGAGAAAAACACTATTTGCATATGCAAATTAGTACAGCTTGAACAATGGCTTGATTGTTGTTATTTAAATAAGGAGTAATTAATTAGCATTCATGCAACACGCTGGGTTTCACATAGCTAATCATATAGATCCAAATTTCAAAATAAAAACAATGCTTCCCTTTGCCACATTCAACAGAAGCTGAGAATTCTTAAAGTGAGAAGCTTATGGGAGGGAATTCCCCTCTGGTAGGACCCATTCCTCTCTCACTATTGTTTCAGCTATCTTGCATAGAGTAATCTTTTTTCTCTTTCCTTCTGAAGTGCAGTTCGAGAACTTAAAAAAAAAAGATAAAAGAAACTATGAAGAGAAACCCAAAACACAAAAAGATAACAATGGAACACAATTCAGAGTTCAAATTTCTGAACCAAGTCCTAGGTGAACTGAGGCTGAATTTCCTTCCTCACTTGCAAGACCACTGGTCCTCTCCCTCCTCTCAGAGTTTGCTCTGACTTCCAGCTCATTTGCCAAGAAGAGATTCCTGGCATGTCTCAAATTCACCAGTGCAGCCCCTTGGCTCAGATTACCAGCACTGCACCATTTTCCTTGACAGTAATTCACCTAGGAACCCTCAAGGGAAGTGAACCAACACTGCGGATGGGTTTCTTCACCTGCCTTCCTAGAGCAGAGATTGGGATGCTAAAGATCACATCTAGAACTCCCTTGCCCTCAGGTTTTCTGGATATGATGTAGGTCTGCTGAGCAGAAACATTTGCCTGGGATTTGAGTGTGAGATGAGCATGGAGCCTGCTTTCTGTTTGGGTCATAGCAGAGCTAGTGTGATTCTGGGTCCAGAGAGCATGCAGGCCGCTTTTATCCCTGGGCTGGCAGCCTCCTGATGTTGGATTGTAGCAGAAGCAACAGTTCTCATGGCTGCCAGATCCTGCCATCTAATTTAAATTGTTCCTAGAAGGAAGTACAGCACGGAGTTTGTTTCTGCAGGTTCCCTGTGGTTTTGGAATGTGTTCAATAGCCTGTGATAAAGGTCTTTTCTTACTTAAAACGGCTAGCTTGGAGTCTATTCTCTGCAACTGAACTTTTACCCTAATGCTACTTAGTACTCCCAGGAGAGTTGGGAAATGTGGCGATGTGATCTTATCTGGTTGAATTTGAAAGCAACAAGGATGTCCTACCTACAGAATATAAGCTTTTTTTTTTTTTTTTTTTTTTTTTATTCTGCCAGAAAGCTTAGTGGTAAAAAAAAAATGTATAGTAAGTTTAGGGTTCAAAATCTATTTTTAAGAAAGAGAGAACCAAGGAATTTGTTTGGATGCTGTGGAACTACCTCAAGTCTTATAGTCACAGGCTGATGCATCTAGAAATCAGATGTGGCCTGCCTTCATGGGTCACTGAATTATATCAGAGATTGTCCACTTTCGCCCCACATTGTCTTTGTGTGTGTGTGTGTGTAAATAGGACAATTCTGAGAGAGCGGAGTGGAAGGAGGATATTTAGGCAGATTTCAACTATAACGAGGGCTTCCTAGATGTCACTAGTGATAAAGAATCAGCTTCCCAATGTAGGAGATATGGGTTCCATCCCTGGGTCAGGAAGATCCCCTGGAGTAGGAAATGCCAACCCACTCCAGTATTCTTGCCTGGGAAATCCCATGGACAGAGGAGCCGAGTGGGCCAAAGTCCAGGTGCCCACAGAGTTGGACACGACTGAGCACACACGCACAGCGTTAATGAAGTGCTCTCATCTACAGAAGACCTTCCTGCCCTGTTGCTCCACGGAATGCGCTCACTTGGGGTGATGAGCTAAGAGGGGGGTGACTGTCCTCTCATTGCCTCCAGGGTACAGGTTTCTCTCCTGTGTCAAGGCTGCAGTCAGGCTCCCTATGAAGACTCAGGTAGGGAGTTTCGAGCCTGACCCGGGAGAAGTCTCACCCACTTAAGGAATTTGCAAGATGTGCTAACTAATATCAGCAGAAACCAGGGAAGAGAGGGTGGAGTGGATTCTGAAGGGCATAATGCAGGAAGGAAGGAGCACCATTTTAGATTAGGTGGCATTTATCAAACAGGGGCACTTACTCAAGGTTCTGGATTCAGTGTGTGAGTTCAAAAACTGCAAACGGTTTGCATGGAGGGCTGACTGAAACAGACACGGGACGAGAGGACCTTGAGACACCAGAACACCGTAGCTACGGCAGATGAAGGAATCAAAGGATTTAAGGAGAGAGAAATGCTGCAGGGGCTTTACGATGTAAAACCTGCTAGTGACTCTGTACTAGTGACTCATCACTGCTGTAACAAACTGCCACAAACTTAGTGGTTAAAACAATACAAATGTATCACGCCATGGTTCCGGAAGTCAGATGTCCTAAAATCAAGGTGATGGAGGGGCTGTGCTCCTTCCCGAGGCTCAGGGGGAGAATGTGTCCTTACCTTTTTCATCTTCTAGAGGCCACCGTATTCCTTGATTCACATCTCCTTCCTGCACCAGCTGCGTTACATCTTCAAATCCACCTCACACCCAGCCATATTTCTGCTCTCATCATCACAACTCCTTCCCTAATCCTGACTAGTCTCTCTCTACAAGGACGCTTGTGATTAAATTGGACCCACCTGACCATGCAGAACCATCTCCCCATCTCAAAATCCTCAAATTGATCACACCTGCAAAGTCCCCTTTGGCAAGTTAACATGTTCACATGGTCTAGGGATTAGGACGCAGACATTTCTGTAGGCAAAGATTCTACCAACCCACCAATTATGTCCAAGGGCATAGAAGAGGGGCCAGAAGTTTTGTCCTTCCCCAAAGCACTGAGAAGTCTCTTTTAAAAGCACTGAAAGTCAGGCCCCTGGAGGCTGGAGACAGGCAGGCACTTCTGAAAAGCACTCCCAGGCATCTGCAGGGCAGGTGGAGTTTAGAGGCAGCTCCTAATTGGCCAGAGCCAAGGCGGGCAGGGCTAGCAGGTGCTGTTGAGGAACCAAACCAGCTTCTCTTCCCTGGGAAAGTGCTCATCGTAAGAGATGAAAGGAAGGAACAGAAGATCTAGAAACAAAAATAGCCTTTGCTGGAAATGGAGGGGCAAAGTTCTCATTTCCCAGCCCAACTTTATTGAGTGCTCAGAAGAAAAGAGGTTGAAAATAAACATTAACAATTGGAAAAAAACACAAAAAACAATAAAAAGTGGGAGAGGGTTTGTTTTTGTTGTTGTTTTGTTTGTTTTTGGCTGCACCACCCGGCAGGGGAAATGTGAAGTCATCACCACCGGACTGCCAGGAAAGTCCCCTCTTCTTCTTGTTTTTTGTTTTTTTAATTCAGGGAAATGTGATGAGAGAAGTAGTGTGTACCTCTCCATGGTGTCGGAATCAGCAGAGAGCCAGCGGTGGCCGCTGGAGGTCTCAGCACCGTCGTATTGATACTTTACTCCATAGCAGGAGATGGAAGACAGGCTCTGAAGACTCATGGAAACTGGTACAGGGCCGACTTTCAGAAGGACCGAGATGACACTAAAGAATGAGACGAGATGATCCCCAGAAAAATATAAGGACCAGCACGTGACGCTGATCACTTTTCATGTGTCAGCCTGGACTAAGCTCCTTAATTGAATCATTATTTTCTCAGTGGGGAGGAGGTAAGTGAGGCTCAGAAAATTAGGTGCTTTGTCTGGTCACTCCCACCTGGGAAGTGACCATCACTTCATCCTCTGTACAAAGTTCAACCACTGTACCACATTCTACCCTGTAAGTGTTTCCCACAGTCCTGTATGGCTTCTGGAAATCAAGCAATGCTCCACGTGAGAACTGAGGCTTGGGAAGGTGAAACCACTTGCCAGAGAGCCCCTGGGTTCTTATGACAGAAGTGGGATGAGAGTCAAGGTTTCTGACTTCCAGCCTCCTATTATTCTGGCAGCAATAGACTGTTGTATTATATATTCACATGTGAACTAAGTTTAGGAAATGAGATCAGCCTCGTTTATGTGTCATAAAACAGACCACAGCTAGCCCCAGCCTGGTGACACCTGGATATGTGTTTACCTGGAGGTCAGAAGCAGCAAAACCCCGTGAGTGAAGGGACGTGCCCCTGTTTCCCAGGCCACCAGGCCTACGTAGCATGTCACAAGCCTGCATCTGTGCTGTGTGATGCAGCTCTGAATGAGCAGCAAATATCCACGTGCCTAAGTCTGACAATATCATATTGGAAAAACAGAACAGAGTTAAAGATGAATCCATACAGCATGATATAACATATAAAGTCGAAAAATGTAAAGCAATGCTCTAGAGCTTTAAGAATCTCTCTAGTTTAAGTATAAAGAAATGCCTAGAGATGATAATCCTCGAATTGAAGAGTGTCGGTGTCTTGGGTGGAGGCAGGGTGGGGGAAATGAATGCATAAAGGGACGAGAAGGAAATGAAACAGTGCCGTGAATTCACAGCTGCAAATCTGATGTAGAGTTTGGCTTGGCTTGTTTTTTTTTTTTAAGATTTTCTTTTTTATGTGGATCATTTGTAAGGTCTTTACTGAATCTGTTGCAATATTGCTTCTGTTTTATGTTTTGGATTTCTGGCTGGGAGGCATGTGGGATCCCAGCTCCCTGATCAGGGATCAAACTGGCATTCCCTGCCTGGGAAGGTGAAGTCTTAACCAGTGGACCCACCAGGGAAGTCCCTCCAGACAGTTTTATCCAGGGTTCCAACATTTTCAGTGTTGGGATCAGTAGGGATGGAGAAAGGGAAAATCTTGGAAAGTGGAAAATCTTGACTGTGACCCAGTCGTGTGTATATAAACTGGAAGCTTGCCCTGCCAGTTTTTTCCTCTGTTGTGCAAGGCAGGGCCAAGTGATGTCATTGGGACATGCAGCTGTCTCTGTCTTCTGCTTTGACTAGTGCCAGGGAAAATGATCTTCGCAATCAAGGGAGGCTCCTTCCCTGGATCCAGATTCATCCCTCTACCGTTTCCATACCAGGGCCACAGGCCAGATTCCAACAAACTCAAGAAACATTTTTCTTTAGAGAAATTGTGTCCTGCTGCTTTCAGCTTCAAAAAGGAATGCTGGCTTATCTCCAGGATGTTAGAAAGGCTGGTTTGCACCTCACATCTGTTACCAGGGGACACACGCGCAAAGCAAATTAATTAATTCCTCCTTACCTTTTAAAATGCACTTATATATTTATTCATGCAAGGAACAAACATTTATTGAGTATTTACCCAGAGGCTGCAGAAACCAAGATTGAAGACACAGCTCCTGCCCCACAGGTCAGTTTAGAGACAACAGAGGTGACAAAGTAGGAACAGACGGCCATACCCCAACATAGTGTAACCATGGAGATAAGAAGAGAGGAAGATGGGAGCCCAAGAAGGACCACCTAGCACAGGAGGGCTGTTCTGGGAAAGGCCACATGGAATGAGCCTGAAGGATAAGGGGAGGTGGCCAGGTGGAATACGGCGGCAGTGATTTTGGGCAGAGCAAAAGATGAGAAGCCTAGGAGCTGTGAGAGAGCATGGTGCATTCTGGGAACTACCAGGGCCAGGTCTCGGTCCAGATGATGCAAGATGGGTCCTCAGCAGGACCAAGCTTGTCCTCAATTCCCCCCAGGGAAGCATGCATACAGCAAAAGCTCCTGTTTACCAAGTACCTGTTAACACACCGGGCATCGTACTTATAGTTTACACATATTCACATTCAGTCTCTACAGAACTCTATTTTGTAGACAAAGAAGTAGTTGAGACAAGATTAGACTCTGGTTTTCCTGGCTTCTCATATGTGTTCTTTAGATTATTGCCACATGGCATTTTAAGATCCAACCTGCCTACTGCATGGATATCATGATGATCCAATGATACACTGTGGGTGAAAACGTTTAGAGAACTAGGACTAAACAAACCTTTAAGAAGAAAACTACAGTTTGTGACAATGCATTGATAATTTCTTAAAAAAATAATTCTTTTTATTTTTTTCTGACTGTGCTGGGTCTTCGTTGCTGCATGGGCTTTTCTCTAGTTGTGGTGAGTGGGGGCTCCTCTCTAGCTGTGCACTCGCTTCTCATGGCAGTGGGTTCTCTTGTGCAGCACGGACTCGAGGGCTTATGCGCTCAGCAGTTGCTGCTCCTGGGCTCAAGAGCGCAGGCTCAATAGTTGTGCATGTGCTTATTTGCCCCTTGGCATGTGGGATCTTCCTGGGTCAGGGACTGAACCCTTGTTTCCAGCATAGGGAGATGAATTCTTTACCACTGGGCCGCCAGGGAAGCCGTGCACTGATCATTTAAACTGTGTTTCCAACTGGTATGAGGCCAGGGATCTGAGATAATAGAGAAAGGAAGGAGGCAACTCCCATGAAAACAGAGGGTACCCCTGCTCTCCACTTACGTGCAAAATCAACTTTAGAGCAGGGGTCCCCGACCTCCGGGATCTGATGCCTGATGATCTGAGGTGGAGCTGATGTAATAATAATAGAAATAAAGTGCACAATAAATATAATGTACTTGAATCATCCCCAAACCATCCCTTCAAAGCCCGGTCTGTGGAAGAACTGTCTTCTATGAAACCCATTTCTGGTGCCAAAGAGGCTGGGGAATCACTATTTTAGCAGACTTACCAGTTTGTGAGCTTTATCTTGGGGAATTCAAGCTGGTGTGACCTCCCATCCATGCTTATTGTGTACTGATCCTGACATCATCTGTGGTGAAGGGCAGGGGTAGAAATTTCAGGATTTGAGAAGGACGGTTGGACTCAGCACTTTCTATATTAAATATATTAATATAATAATTATATTATTAAACATATTAATTTAATAATTATATTAATAAATATTATGTAACAATTATATAATAATATTATATTAATAAAATAAGGTTTTCCAATGAAACCCAGGATTGGAAAGAAATGGATATCATTTTAGCATAACATGACCCAGACCTTATACTGGGAGGAAGACTGTCTTCATAACTTGCAGAGTTTAGGGCAGAATGAAAAAGCAGGATCCTTTGTTCAAAAATTATTTGAATTTCAGGATAGAGACAGGAGAACATTCTGTCACTTGTGTTGTCCTTTTGAGCCTGGGGTCCATGAAGCCAGTCCCATTATAAATGATGACTTTCCCATGTAATCTGGTGAAATGTGTTAGTAGAGATTAATCTTGTAATGAAAATGATTTGCTGGGAGGTAGTTAGGAATGGGCCAGGGAAAACCAGGAAGAAAAGGGGCAAGCTGTATGTCGATTTGGAACATCCCATCCCCTCATTCCTCTTCTCTACTTTCAGCTTGCAAACTTTCCCTTCCCTCTGCTGAGTAGATGGGTTACCTGCCCCTTTTAAAAAAAATGCAATTAATTAATGTTAATTAAATATTGGCCACACTATGGGGCATGTGGAATCTTAGTTCCCCATCCAGGGATTGAACCCATGTTGCCAGCAATGGAAGCACAGTCTCAACCACTGGATCACCAGTAAAGTCCCTTTAAGCTAAAGTTTTTTTGGCCATTAATAAACACTGTGGCTGAGCACTTTGTAAGCACTGAGTTCTCAAAGCAACATGCTGTGATAGGCATTATTACTACACCCATTTTGCAAAATGGGAAGATAAAGGTTAAAAGGATCAAGTATTCATTCACCTGGGGATGGGCACTTAGTTTGCTTCCATATTTTGGCTATTGTAAATAGTACTGCTATGAACATTGGGATACATGTGTCTTTTTGAATTAGTGTTTTCATTTTCTTCCAATATATACCCAGCAATGGGTATATGGAAGTCTGGGTCATATGGAAGCTCTATCTTCAGTTTTTTGAGGAACCTCCATACTGTTTGGGCTTCTCTTGTAGCTCAGGTGGTAAAAAGTCTGCCTGCAATGCGGGAGACACGGGTTTGATCCCTGGGTGGGGAAGATCCTCTGGAGAAGGAAAAGGCTACCCACTCCTGTATTCTGGCCTGGAGAATCCCATGTTCTGTATAGTCCATGGGGTCCCAAAGAGTCGGACATGACTGAGTGACTTTCACTACTACCATACTGTTTTCCATAGTGGCTATATCAATTTATATTCCCACCAACAGGGTAGGAGGGTTCCCTTTTCTCCACATCCTTGCTGACATTTGTTATTTGTAGATTTTTTGATGATAGTCATTCTGGCAGATGTGAGGCAATATCTCTTGGTAGTTTTGATTTTCATTTTTCTGATGATAGCAGTGTTGAGCATTTTTTCATATGCCTGTGGGTCATCTCTTTGGAAAAATGTCTATTCATGTCTTCTATTTTTAAATTGGTTTCTTTATTTTCTTGATATTGTTTTACTATGAGCTATTTATAAATTTTGGATATTAACCCCTTATCACTCATATTTTTTTTGGCCACCTGATACAAAGAGCTGACTTATTGGTAAAGACCTTGATGCTGGGAAAGATTGAAGGCAGAAGGAGAAGGGGACGACAGAGGATGAGATGGTTGGATGGCATCACCAATTCAATGGACATGAGTTTGAGCAAGCTCCAGGGGATGGTGAAGGACAGGGAAGCCAGGCATGCTGCAGTCCATGGGGGGGCAAACAGTAGGACACGGCTGAGCGACTGAACAACAACAAAGTCTTATCATCTGCACGTATTTTCTCCCATCCAGTGGGTTGTCTTTTTGTTTCATCAATAGCTTCCTTTACTGCAGATAAATGACTAAAGAAAGTGTGGCACAATGAAATATGACTCAGTCATTGTACAGAATGAAATTCTGCAACAATGTGAATAGACCTAGAGTATCATGCTTAGTAAAATGACTCAAAAAGAGAAAGATAAATCTCTATGTTATCATTTGTATCTTAAGCCAAAAAATAAGACAAACAAGTATATATATTATAACAAACAGAAACAGACTCACAGATATAGAGAAGAAACTAGTGGTTACCAGTGGGGAGAAGGAAGGGGGAGGGGGAAATAGGGGTAGAGGATTAACAGGTACAAACTACTATGTATAAAATAAATAAGCAACACAGATAATATTGTACAGCACGGTGAAAAATAGCCATTATTTGGTAACTTTAAGTGGAGTATAATTTACAAAAATACTGAATCACTATGGTGCACACCTAAAAATATTAACATATTGTAAATCTACTACACCTCAATATTAAAAAAGAAAACATTTTTTAAAGGGTCAAATAATTTTCCTAAGGTTATGCAACTGAGGAGAAGAACCAGGATCTAAAAGCTGGTGATTTATCCTTGGAGCTACCTTTTAAACTACTAAGTCTTCTTTCTAATCCTTTTAGACATGGATGGCTATCAACCAAAAGGGGTACATTTTGCTTATGTTTCTTCTTCTAATCTGTGCCAGGAGAAGATATAATATCTGTTGTCCCAAACCAGACCAAATGTCCACTGCTGTAAAGCTGAAAATGGATCCAATGCTGTCTTAGAGAGTTAATTCCCAAGGGTCACTCACTCGCATTTTAGAACTTGCAAAAATTGGGACAAAAAGAGAGAGACTTAACTGACTTAACTGTAGTCTCGTTTATCAATAGAGATGAGCTTGCTTTGATTTCAAGCCATTTACAAAAGGATTTGTACACCTCATTTCAGGTGTTTCACCAAGATCTTGACTCATTGCTGCAGGTTGTATAATTAGTCAATTAATCTAGAAAATGACAGCAAAATACTTAGTAGTTATGTCTAACTGGGGCATTTCCATGCCCCCAAACCTTTGCTGTTTAAGAAGGAGGTGATAGATGAGAGTGTAGAGGGAACAGGACTATAAAAGTCACCTACATGTCAATGTGCTTATGTCTAGTTCAATATGATGGCTTTTTAAGCTAACTATTCAAATAAATTGACATCATTATGGAACATGAATTTAAAAGGGGTCATCACTCACTAACCGTATTTTAACATGTGCTTTCATGCATGCTCATGATAAGTTGCTTCAGTCCCGTCTGGCTCTGCGACCCCGTGGACTGTAGCCCACCAGGCTCCTCTGTCCAAGGGATTCTCCAGGCAAGAATACTGGAGTGGGTTGCCAGGCCCTTCTCCAGGGGATCTTCCCGACCCAGAGATCGAACCCGAGTCTTCTATGTCTCCTGCAATGGCAGGTGGTTTCTTTACCACTAATGCCATCTGAGAAGCCTAACATATACTTAAAAGTAACCAGTTATTGATGCCAAGGCATAAAGAAAGGTGTCCAGGGAGCAAATACCCTGAGGACGAAGGATGAGGTCTGTGACCACTCGTAAGCATCTACTTACCCACCATCTTTCCCCATGGAGCAATAGGCTTGAGAATGTCACTCTTCATACATGTGAAACACCAAGCCATTAAATGGCAAAAACAATTCTCTGTTTATTAGATCTGGGCTTCCCAGGTGCCAATGCAGGAGACCCATGTTTGATCTCTGGGTCGGGAGGATCCCCTGGAGGAAGGCCTGGGAACACACTCCAGGATTCTTGCCTGGAGAATCCTGTGGTCAGAGGAGCCTGGAGGGCTTAAGTCCATGGAGTTGTAAAGAGTCAGGCACCACTGAGAACATATGCAGTTATTATATCTAGTAACAGTTGCTTTGAACACAAATGAAGAGCTTATACTCTGATTGTGTTTGTACTCTTTTCCCCCAAAAGATCATATTCAAATTTACATTACAGTTTGGATGCTTTTAATTGGAAGCAATAGGAAAGCAAAAACCCAGAGTGTCTGGGAAAGCTCAAGACTGCAAAAATAATTTCCTATCTGCTCTAATCCACATCTGAAGATGGAATCCTGGTCTCAATTGACCAATTGTCTTCCCTCTTTTTGTGAATTTCCACTTCCCTGATGCCACTCCAGCCCCCACTCATCCCCTCCCCAAAATAAGCCAATGAGTAAAGTTGATAAAATTAGCAATATTAACATAGCATGACAAATTAAACTTGTACTTTATTGAAACCAAATTGAAGATAATAATGCTGTGATTTCAACGTGTATATATGTATACATTGGTTCCTTATAATAACCCAATTCTCCTTATATATCTCTTATACAAAATAGAGATACAAAAAATTGACTTCACAGAATTACTGAAAGAATTGCACAAAATCATATCTGTTAACAGTTCTTGGTGCAGAACAGTAAAAAATGGCAGGTATTATTATTAAAATTGTTATTGCTGGTGTTAAGCATAAACTTATGTGTGCTAACTGCTTACAGATTTGGATGGAATATAATAAGACCCTGACCTGTAAACATCTTCCAAATTTAGGGCTTATTTCAGTTCCCCAAAATGGCTTTTGAAATTTGCTCTAAAAATTCCTGGTCATGACTCTTTCTAAATTAAACAGACCTGCCAGTTGCTTACTGAAAAGTGGGTCATCTCAAGCAAGTAAAACTAAGGGAAAGTCACAATAATATATATGGAGGATATTCCTTGCTACATTTCACTCAGTCAGTCATGCTATTGTATCAAAGAGCTAAACGTTATGTCAGAATCAAGAAAATATTATTGGCCCGTCTTCATTACCTTGGCTTCCCTTGAGATGGGTTAAGTTTCGATTTTCTCGACTTTGGATAAAATAAATGGCAGTTCCCTGAAGGTTACTGAATTGCTCACAGAGTTTTGGGGCAGTGAAGAGTTCTTTCCATCTGTACTACCACAAAGAAAAGATTTGTAACTTCACTTTGGGTCCTGAAAATAGGTTACCTTTCTACTGACATTCACCAAAGCCTGACTTTGATCACACTGTAGGTCAAAGAGCAAAATGAAAAGGACAAAGATGTTAACTGTTACTTTTAAAGATCTTATCAAAACAGAGGTCATCTCTTTGGATTCATTTGTCTTTTTGGATGATGATATTTTGAGCCATAAAGTAATATTTAACCTTATGCTCAGATTTTTACATGGAGCAAAGGGATATTTTGACTGAAAACCATCTCTGAGCTTGGTGTTAGTGCCTGGATAAGCCAGTGTAGCCACCATATTAGATAAAACTTGACTAATGCAGAAATATTCAAAGTTGTATTATCAGTTCAGTTTAAGTTGCTAATTTTTCAGAATATGTCTTACAGAGACATACTGAAAACAGCACACACATGCACACCCCACGTGGCTTTCTGGTGTGTAGCTAAAATGAAACTAAAAGACCTTGGTTGTTTTGAATCAAGTTTTCTTGTAGTAATTTCCAGTAATTCTTTTTAAATGTCTCAAGTCAAGAAAACTATAGAAGACACATTTTGTCCTGGTCCATACTTTTAGAAATTACACTCCTAGACTTTTTATTCAGGAATATTTAAATCTGCAATTTCCAAACTAAGTGATAAGGCTCCATGAAAACTTTGCAGGTGATACTCAGACCAGGTAGTTTTTTAAAAATCAGTTTCCAAATACTTGACTTCCAGGTATCCGTTTTCCCAAAAATGATCTGTATGACAACGTGCTTGTCAAACTCTTCTCCTTGGCCTTCTCATCTTCACAATTCTCCTTCTCTGACTTTATCAAAGAGAGATCTCTCACCCACCTGGGATCTTAATGTGATGTGCTCCCCTGGGATCCAAAAACTTTTATGCCTTCAATCAAATGGTCAGTATTGGCGTCTGGAATCATGTCTTAATCAAGGTACCACAAACCCATGACAATGGTCCCTACAGATGAAGCCAGGCACTAAAATGATGATATTTTGGTCCAAAGAATATTCATAACCCAAATATATCATAGGAAAAGGGATTGCCCCAGTGGTGACACTTTTTGAAATGCTATTACTTCACCATTTCCATTCCCTGAACATTGTCAAAGAATGCATCACTTCCAAAGAAAGAAAGAAAAGAAAGATAGTGCTAAGTCATGTGTGACTCTTGCAATGCTATGGACTGTAGCCTGCCAGGCTCTTCTGTCCTTGGGATTTTCCAAGCAAGAATACTAGGGTAGGTTGCCATTTCCTTCTCCAGGGGATCTTCCTGACCCAGGAATTGAACCCAGGTTTCCCGCATTGCAGGCAGATTCTTTACCAACTGAGCTATGTGGGAAGAAGTTATGTTCAATTCACTTCCAAGGGAAAATTCAAAAAGAATGAAGTAGAGAATCTGAGAGGTCTGAAGTAGAGAACAACGGTGAAAATACTATGGTAGCAGCACATTAGTTCAATCTGGGGGAGAGCTCTTGGAAGACCTTTGTACCTTCCTTACTTGTCCGTTCCTTCATCCATTTATCTTAAAATATTAGAATTTCAAAATTTGGTAAAAGGCGACTTTGCGTGTTCACCATTCTCAGTAATGAACTGATGCTGGTAAAGAACCTCATTCACCTCTGTCTCAGTCTGAGTGTCAGTTGCATGTTTGGTGTGATTTCAGGGAAGAAGGAAGTAGTTCCACATTTGTTTTTTAAAGATCCTCTGTTAAAGAAAATATACTAGTTTTCTATGCTGTGTAACAAATTGCTATACAACTTAGTAGCTTAAAGCAGCACAAATATATTGTCTCACAGAGTTCCTGGATCATGAGAATAGGTACAGCTTCACCAGGTTCTTTGCTTAGGGTCCCACCAGGCTGAAGTGAAGCTGTTGACTTGGCCGCCTACTCTCATCTGACGTTCAAAGTGCTCTGATTGGCTCACTGCTTATTGGAAAAAGTCCTTTCCTTGTGATTGTATGATGAGGTCCTCTTTCCCTGATAGCTGTTTCCAGGGACTCCTCTCAGCTCCCAGAGGTCACCCACAGTTCCTGGTCATGTTGCCACCATAGATTATTCTAGCTCACAACATGGACATTGGTTTGTTTCCTCCAGGCCAGCAGGAGCCTGGCTACTATTGCTTCCTTTCTCTGTAAGGGCTTTCCTGATTAGATTAAACCCACCTAAGATGATTTCCCTTTTGTTGCACTCAAAAGTGAGCTGATCTGTAACCCAGTCATGGGAGCGTGTCTGCTCATATTCCATATTCGAAGTTTAAGCCCATCGTCAAGGAGAGGGCATTACACACGGTGTGTACAACACAGGATGGAATCTTGGGGACCATGTCAGATTTCTGCCCATCACAGTCTACGCTCTGTCTCTTCATCACTTATATCCCTCCCAAATGTAAAATTATCCATAAGTTCCCAAGAGTCTTATCCCACTACAGCATTAATTCAAAGCCCAAAATCTCATCTAAACATCATCAGCTCAGATCCAGAATCTAAATCAGTGCCAGGTGGAAATAAGTTCACCAGATGTAATCCATTGAGCATAACTGCTGTGCCCCAATTTCTTGCCATCTGTGGACATGTGGCACAAATGACACAAATCATTGGCTCCCAATGTATGATGGTGGGACAGGCACGGAACAACAGATGCAGACATCATGGTTCAAAAGATGGGAAAACGGAAGGTGAGAACCTGCCTATCTGTTAAAGGCAGTTCCGAAATCCAACTGAGCAAATGGGCATTTCCTGATTAGATTTCAAGGACTGGGATTAATTCTTCCTGGCTCATGGATTCATCTTCTAGGCTCTTGGTTCCACCGCCTGAATCCTCTTTTTTTTTTTTTCATGAAAAGTGGCTCCCATCTGCAGTTGAGTAGTTTTATTAGCCTGCTTCCTGCCAGAAAATCTGGGGAAGCCAGCAGTCTCTTTTTATTCCCTCTTGTCTTCGTCCCTCTTAACCCAAGCTGGCAATGTTTCTGATGAAACAGTTTTCTTAGGAAGTTCTGCCAATCTTCAGTGAACTTTATTGGATTTCGTTCCGTATGATAAAGGCACGCCTACCGATGTTTCCAGGATCATCATTTCTGTCTCTTAGGAGGCTGGTGAGATGGCAGAAGGACATCTCTCTAGAACACACTAGAGACCCTCTGGTTTGATGGAAGCACACCTGGTCTCTTGAAAGGACCCTGTGTGTGATTGAATACTCTAACCTTTTTGTCTTTCAGAGGTTTATTCCCTCATCAGCTGATGGACATTTGGGTTGTTTACAGTTCGGAGGCTATTATGAATAAAGCTTCTATGAACACTTAATTACAAGTCTTTGTGTGGGCATATGCTTTCATTTCTCTCAAGTAAATACTAAGGAGCAGAATTTCTGGGTAACAGGGTAGAAACATTACAAGAAACTGCTTAACTTTTCCCCAAAATGTTGTATCATTTTATGTAACTACCAGCAAGACATGCAGTTTCTGATTGCCCAGTATTTTTAATTTTAGCCATTAAATGGGTGGGTAGTAATATCTCTTTGTGACTTTAATTTGAATTTCCCCAATGACAACATGGGGCTTCCCATGGCAATATGGAGCCACCCCAGTGGCTCAGCAGTAAAGAATCAGCCTGCCAATGCAGGAGATGTAAGAGATGCAAGTTCAATCCCTGGGTCAGGAAGAACCCCTGGAGGAGGGCATGGCAACCCACTCCAGTATTCTTGCCTGGAGAATTCCATGGATAGAGGAGCCTGGCAGGCTATGGTCCATAGCGTTGCAAAAGAGACGGACACTACTGAAGCAACTTAGCATGCATGCATGAATAACAACATAATGGGCATTTTTCATATGCTTACTGGCTATTCATACAAATTCCTTTGTGAAGTGTCTCTTCATATTGCTTTGCCCATGTTTTTATTTGATTGTCTTTTATTAATTGAATTGGATATACTCTTTATATATTCTGGATATATATATATATATTTTTTTAATCTCCAGGCTCTTTTTTCAGATATAAGTATTGCAAATAGTTTATCCCAGCTGGTGGTTTGTCCCTTAATATTCTTAACTGTGTTTCTAATGAGTTTTTAATTTTGATGAAATGTAATTAATCAACCTTTTATTTAATACTCAGTAATTTCTGTATATTGTCTAATAAATATTAGTTTATCCTCAGGTTATGAGATAGTCTCTGATGACTCTTCTAGAAGTTTTATAGTTGTAATTTTTACAGTTAGTTCTCTAATCTACCTTGGATGAATTTTTGCATGCAAAGTGAGGTAGGCATCAAGACACATTGTATTCCGTAAGGATGCCCAATTGCTCCATCAGCATTTGTTAAAAGACCTACTCTTCCATCTGTCCTGGGCGTATTGATGGCAGTGCCCTTGATTGGGAGGGTCTATGGTGCCCAGCCAGCACACGTCACTCACAGGGAGCTGCACACACATTTCACCCTCTGGGGCCACTACATATGGCTGAGCCACCCTTTGGGTCTTATGAGCAAAGGATGAACTTCAGCAAGAAACCGTAGGGGACTTTGAGCAACAAGATTTTACCACTCACAAGTCCTGGAGGGTATAGGTCATTCTGAAGAGACCATACAGTGAGGTCACAGGCAGAGACAGTGTGTGACCTGGGGCTCTGCCTTTATTAGGGTCAAAAATGGAGTGTCTAGGATGTGGGAGTTTATTCTTTCTTGGCTATTTTAGAGTGTAAGGGTTTGACAAGGGAGAAGTAGAATCACTCAGGTGGTCAGTTATCTAGGAGACCCAGGACTTTCTGAAAGAGGATAGTCATGAGATGTTTTAAAAGAATAAAGATCAGTTTATTAATAAAGATGACAGCAATATGACTTTTGACACATGCTATATTCTTATGTAATGTATTACATTTTCCAAATACTTTCTTAGACTTGGGAGTCTAATTCACACCAGAAGCAGAAAGCCCAATCTCTACCTGTGGTTCTATTTTGAACTTCATAATCAAGTACTGTCTCTTCTGTGATTAATCTGGGGCTTCCCTGGAGGGTCAGTTGGTAAAGAATCCACCTGCAATGCAAAAGACCCAGGAACAATCCCTGGGTAGGGAAGATCCCCTGGAGAAGGAAATGACAACCCACTCTAGTACTCTTGCCTGGAAAATCCCAAGGACAGAGGGGCCTGGTGGGCTATAGTCCATGGGGTCGCAAAGAGTTGGACAAGACTTAGCTACTAAACCCCATGATTGATCTTGGGGAGCTTATTTGTTTTGGACCATGTTTCCTCTCCCTTCACACGCCTCATCACTGATGTCCTTATCCTCACAGCATCTCCAAGTCTGTGATAGTCCTCTATGTGTTACCTGAAGACCCATTCCTCACCCTGTCAGTACTTGACCTCTGCAGGACGTGTTTCTCAGGCTCACGTCAGTAGACTTTCTGTTGCATACATGCTAAGTCACTACAGTCGTGTCTGACTCTTTTAAACCCCAAGGACTGTAGCCCACCAGGCTCCTCTGTCCATGGGATTCTCCAGGCAAGAATACTGGAGTGGGTTGCCATTTCCATCTTCCCGACCCAGGGATCGATCCCCAGTCTCCTGTGTTTCCTACATTGCAGGCGGATTCTTTATCATCTGAGCCACTGGGGAAGCCCAAACAACAACAAACAATCAAAGTAAAATTATTTGCAACATGGGATAATGTCTCCTGACTAGCTTGTGAATTTCAAATCTGACCATGTTTTACATTTTTAATTTTTTAAAAAATTTTAAAAATTAAATGTTTTTTTAAAAATACAGGTCCCTGGAATCTAATCCAGACTCACTGGTGACTCATTGGAGAAGTGGGACCAGGAATCTGTGCTTTTAACAACTTTCCCAGATGACTGTCAGTTAACTTCTCATTTTCATTTTGGGTGTTTGCAAAGACCAGTGTGGCAAGAACTTTGAACATAAATACTATTTTCCAAATCCTGAATTGATGGACTGTTGATTACTGCTTTTGCCTCTGAGAAACATACAGGAACTGGAGATCAAACACTGGACTTGGTACTGAAAGCATTCAAATCCACATCAGACATTCTTGGTGCAGAGACAGGGGCCCCGGTTAACTCCTCGAAGCTACAATCTTCTGAGGCTGCTTACAAAAACACTTAGTCATCCCGAGGTGTGAGCGTGTCTGTCTGATGGATAGGAAAGGGGGAAAAATTTACTCATGCCAATTAATAAAGAAGTTCTGGAAAGATCTTATGTTTCCAGAAAATAAACCAGCCTGGTAACACCACCAGTCCTCTTTGAGCTTGCTTTGAACTACTTGCAAGTCAGACTCAGTCTGGGTGAGAAACAAGGTCACAGAACAGTATTTTCTGAGTATGAATCCATTTTCAAAGTTCCTGTAAGCTCTCTCTGGGAGTCCTTGGGGTTTTTCTTCTATGCTCACTAGGGTGGTGGGGGGCAGGCTAGCTGCCCTGCAGGGGGCATTTTCCCCATCTTCCTTGGGATTAGGACTTTTAGGGACCACAAGTCATCCAGAACAGACATTTCTCAGCTTCCTCTCAGCTGCGTGCAGCCCTGTGATTTAACGCTGGTTGGGAGGTTACGTGTGAACGTGACAGATTTAATGTCTGGTTCTTAAGGGGAAGATCCGTGCTTTAACACCTACTTTCTTTCCTTTTTTTTTGGTCAGTCACTTAGATTTTTGTTATTTATTTTATGAAGCTTTTTGCCATATAGAGGTTAAACATTTTACACATGTATCAACGTATATTCTTTAATGATGTGTTTTTGTGTTTATATATATATATTTTCACAGCTTGGTGCTCTATGATGACCCAGAGGGGTGAGGTGGGGGGAGGTAGGTTCGAGAGGGAGGGGATATATGTATACATAGAGCTGATTCAATTCATTGTACTGCAGAACCTAACAAACAGTGTAAGGCAGTTATACTCCAGTAAAAAAAAATTTTTTAATTCCACTCACTTTCTTTTTTAAAAACTTTGATTTTATACTGGAGTATAGTTGAAAAGTGAATCCATTATATACATATGTGTGTCTGTTCTTTTTCAGATTCTTTCCATTATGGCTTATCCCAGAATATTGAGTAGAGTTCCCTGGGCTAGACAGCAGGCCCTTGTTGATGATCTGTTTTATGTGTAAGAGTAATCCCAAGCTCCTAGTTTATCCCCTGCCCACTTTATCCTTTTCTTCTCCCTAGGGGCTCACATGGGGGTGTGGCCGTGTGGGGGGTGAAGACACAGATGAATGAGCGATTGAAGGGGAAGGGATCAGGGGCTTTGGAGCCCTTCTAAGAGCAGCCCGTGGCATCAGCCAGGATTTTGAAGGGAAAACAAAGAAACGTCTGTTCTGTGCAAGCCAGTGTTACTGGGTCACTGTTGCACACCCCACACTCAAGCTCTCTCATGTGAAGATAACACCTCAGTCATCACTGACCGTCTGCTCCAGCCGTTTCTGGATGACAGAGACTCCAGGGCGGCTTACTCCAAATACAGATGCACTGGGCCTGAAGAGCTTCAACTCTGGGGGATAGAATCCCGTTCAGAGCAGTCATCCTAGACAGGAGGACAATCTGAGATGCAGATCACCCTTAACAGAGAGTGATACCAAGCAAGGTTCTCGGCCTTTCCCAATCAATAGAAATTGATTGCACACAAGGCAAGGAATTCAGGCAAAGCTTTATTGGGGCTCCTATGTTGGCTTCAGGAGGGAGCAAAAACAAGAAACAGGTTGCCTTGCTCACTTCCCAAGGTGGGCGAGCTCATTCCTTACACGGGATGAGGGGGCGGGTGTGTCCAGGGGTCCTGTTGGAGGGGTGGCTTAGGTGGTTTGCCCACCCCTTTGTGGTGTTTAGTACAGGGGGACTTTTGCTCCCAACACCCAGGTTTTTGCTCCCCGCTCTTCAGAAATGGCTGTATATGTTTTTTTGTCTTTGTATCTTTTGGTCCAGAATTTGCCCCAACTGCTCATGCACAGGGTTATTTTTAGTCCCATATAGTCTCTTTGTATTTTGTTGCTAGAGGAGAGATGCATCAGGTGTAAACCATGCAGTCCTGCAGCTGAGGGTCCCCGGTCCCAGCCTGTCTCAAGGGGACTGGTGAGTCAGCTTAACAAGCCCTTCTGAAACTACTTCTGATCAGTTTTCCTTCTAGAGACACTGGAAATATAAACCAGGAAAGGATGTATAGGAATGGATGCTGTTTGCAAATGTGTTCTCCTCAAAACTCCTCCACATGTGCCCGAGATTGCGGTCTTCTCCAGAATGTCTTCCTTATCCTTAAAGTACTTCCCATTTTTTCTTGGCTTGTCTGTGTAGGAAGGAAATCAGCTTCCAGATTCTGCTTGTTTGAGGCTTTTAGGATCTTTTTCTTTCCTTGCTTAAGTCTTGGAAACAAACTACACGGTGCTTTGGGTCCACCATGATGACCAGAGAAATCGTTGCCCTCAGATTTTTTGGAGGCAATCAGGGGAAGAGAAGTGTGGTGGAGGGGAGCTCTTCTCATTGACCATTTGGGCAGCAGAAGAGAGGAAATCCCAGTTATAAGATCCGAAGCCCGTATACCTGGTGTTCCTTCCTCGGTGCATCGGAGCTGTGTGGGCTGCCGTCCTGCTGCTAAGTCACTTCAGTCGTGTCCGACTCTGTGCGACCCCATCCCTGGGATTCTCCAGGCAAGAACACTGGAGTGGGTTGCCGTTTCCTTCTCCAATGCATAAAAGTGAAAAGTGAAAGTGAAGTCGCTCAGTCATGTCTGACTTGTCGCGACCCCATGGACTGCAGCCTACCAGGCTCCTCTGTCCATGGGATTTTCCAGGCAAGAGTACTGGAGTGGGGTGCCATTGCCTTCTCTGTACAGTAGAATGAAAAAGCCTTCCTTCTCTTCGCCAGGGAACCCAACTGAGAGGGTCTTTTTACAACTTCAGAGAGAGAATGGTGGAGGTTTATTTAATGCATGAGTGACAGATTGCAGTAGTGTCTATATAAATCATCTGAGAATCTGGGATGTTAATGAAATAACTGATTTATTATATGACTTCCATGACATTTAATGAGCAATGTGGAAGCAAATGGCATATACTTAAGACTGTTTTACAGCTACTGAATTTATTTCTCCTATTAATTCTTTCAGGCAAGGCATGATCATAGCTATATCTTTGTGTTTGTGTCCTAAATAATATTTAGGGTAATACTTTAATAAATAGCACTTCATTCTTGCAGAATATATCAAAGTTTGCAAACATTTATTGTTTCGCTTCTATTGTACTTTATTTTCAGAGAGGACCAAGCATTTTTGTTGTTGTTGTTGTACTGGATCTTTATTGCTCTGTGTGGGCTTTCTCTAGATGCATTGAGCAGGCACTGCCTTCCAGTTGCGGCTCTCAGGCTTCTCACTGAAATGGCTTCTCTTGTTGCAGAGAATGAGCTTTAGGGCACCCAGGTTTCAGTAGTTGTGGCACAGGGGATTAGTTGCCTCTTGGATGTGGAATCTTAGTTCTCAGACCAGGGATCGAATCCATGTCCCCAGTGTTGGCAGGCAGATTCTTAGCCACTGGGACTGCAGGGAAGTTGGGGGAATTTGAGCTATGTGAATGGACCCTCCATTTGACCGAGGCAGAGCCTCTAGTAAGTGTCTAACCTGTGTCACTGTATTGTCCTACGTGGGCAGCCACCTCCTCCACCCATCTCATGGCCCAGGGTAACATAATCGTCACCCATGGGGTCCTCTTTGCCCTCGACTTAGGGGTTAGTCTGGCTAAAGTTGAAGGGAATTTGATGAATGCTTAGATTGGGGATTCAGCTGCAGAACAGCTCAGCTTAATCTTATCCTCTAGCTTTAGAAATCAGACCTAGCTGTTGTGATCAAGCCCTATGTGGTGTGTTATTCAGTGTCTGGGTCTCATTCATGCTCCCCAGATATGACTTTACTTGCTACCTCACGTGTTTGATATCGATGATCTGCTCTCATTAGCCAGTTCTTCCAGCGGCTCATCTCTGCAGATCTCTCCTGTTGTACCATGCCCAGAGCATCCTGAATGCCTGCCTTCAAACCCTGCAGGTGGGTGAGATGGAGTCCAGGCTCCTCCTGGCATTTCAAGATTGCCTGTGCATGGTGTGTTGCAAGTCATTTGTAACTGATCATCAAATTCTTAGTACTGGGGGATGATTTACAATGATTTTTATTTACAAGGTTAAAGTGAATTTGTGGTTACTCTTTTTTTTTGGTTAGAGTTGATTTTTTTAGTAGAGTTGATTTATGTCGTGTTAGTTTCAGGTGTGTAGCAAAGTGGTTCAATTCTACGCATCTATCATCTATCTATCTACCTTCATTGTCAGATCCTTTTTCATTATAGATTATTACAAGATCCTAAATATAGTTCCCTGTACTAGACAGTAGGTCCTTGTGGTTGTTCTTTTCATAACATGACTCTCTGGTGTTATGATCGGTTCTCAAATGGGAGTAATGAGCGTGATTTTTTTTTTTTACAGAGTATATATTCTAAGTATCACTCTGAAAATCATGCATAAATCAGAGTATGGGCACCGGGGGTGCCCGATCAGTGATATCCTCTATTGCATTTCCTAACAGTTCCTATGGCAGAAACCTGGAACTGACTTATCTGTGCTCAACTAGAGGGACGTGAACACAGCACTCAGAGGCACATGGGGCTGGATACAGAAATGGGGAAGTGTCTCTGGGACTCACAGGTTTTTCACTTTAGCCTTGGATCTCCATGAGGGATGAAGCTGTCAGCCAGTCCAATGTGAAACCTTGAAAGTCATGAAATCACTGCCACCTAGCGTTACTGCTTAGTGGAGGCATGCGCATGGCAGAACTGAAGAAGGTTCTGGGGGAGACGGGCAGAAGAAAGAAGCGTTTCTATATTTTAAAAACAATATCCCAATGCATGATATGCATCCTTCTCCGAAACACATGGAGCATTTACAAAACCAGGGACTTCTATGTGGATAAATGGGTTTTCCCTTTATTTTCTAACTGGTTTGTTTTTAATGGGAGGATAATTGATTTACAATATTGTGTTGGTTTCTGCCATACATCAACATGAATCAGCCATAGGTATACATGTGTCCCCTCCCTCTCACACCTCCCTCCCCCCTCCCACCCCATCCTACCCATCTTGGTTGTCACAGAGCCCTGGTTTGAGGTCCCTGTCATCATACAGCCAGTTCCCGTTGGCTATCTATTTTACATATGGTAATGTACACATTTCCATATTATTCTCTCAGTTCGTCCCACCCTCTCCTTCCCTCACTGTGTCCATAAGTCTGTTCTCTGTGTCTGCGTCTCCATTGCTGCCCTGCAAATTGGTTTAACAATACCGTCTTTCTAGATCCCATATATATGCATTAATATATTATATTTGCTTTTCTCTTTTTGGCTTACTTCACTCTGTATAATAGGCTCTAGGTTCATTCACCTCTTTTAAGATTTTTAATTGGAGAATAATTGCTTTACAATGTTGTTGGGTTTTTCATTTTTATCTTCTATTTTTTATCTGCTTATCTTTACAATTAGCTTCTGGAACACTTGAAGGATGATGATAAGGGCTTAGAGATACAGAAAATAGGATGGAAACAAAAGAGGATAATTTAAGGACAGGTCTAGGAAAGGCAACATCCAAATAATGGTGGTTTCATAAAAAGAGAAAAAATTGAAGGAAAAGAGATTTTCCAACAACTAATATGAGAAAATCTTCTAGAATTCTGTGATATGAGATTTTAGGCTGAAACTGTCCACAGAATGCCAAGCATGCAGACTGAAAATGAAGCAAAGCAAAGAGAGACAGTAAAGCACTTCTCATAAGCTGCAATGAAAAGTTTCTTAAGGAAGAACATTTCCATGCAAAGCATGGAACATTTCCATCAAAAATCAGAGTGTCTTGAGATATCTCAACACCGGTAGATGCAGGAAGGAATGAAGAATGTCTTCAACAGTGGAAAAGCACGCTTACAGTCCTCAAAAATGTATCCTGTCAATACAGAATATATACTTTTCTCAAGGATATATGAGCTGTTCCCCCTCAGGGCTATTCTTCAGAATCAGGAAATGTTAGTGTTAAGAAGGCACATAACTGTTCAGGGACTTCTCTGGTGGTCCTGTGGCAAGAGTTCACACTTCCAGTGCAAAGGGTGTAGGTTCGATCTCTGGTTGGGGAAATAAGATGCTGTGGGACCCCCCAAAGGAGCATCTTGTTCAATATCTTCATTGTATAGACAAAAATGAAGGGCCCTGTCACCCAGCTGGGGAAAGACACCACCAGGATGCCATCCATTTTTCAGCTGTCTTTCCTTTCCACCTCCTCCTACAGAGTGATCCACGACACACAGGTCATCAGTGGCAGCGTGGAGGGAGGGTTCCAGCTTGAGCTTAAACTGGACCCGTCCCTGGTGTTTAGACGTGTTTGATCACGTCCATGAATAGAGCTTTGAACCAAGCAGGCATCGATTTGCTCGTGGGGTTTTGAAGCCTTCTGGGAGATCCTGTAACAAAGGGGAGGGAGGTATGATGAACTTGACCCAGTAATCAAGTCTCAGGCTTCTGAAGGAGAAGGCAGTTTTCAGCACTGCATGGTGTCAGCCACTCTGTTTTGCCTCTCAGGCCAGTAGAGTGAGAAAGCAGAGGTGTCGTAAGTTAAAAGAAATAAGGAAAGCACTTCCCATAAAACTACCAAAGGCATTGTAGGGCTAGCCATTTCTTCGGTATCCCCTAATAGAATGTAACAGAAAACCACCCACCTTCTAACTCACTTTATTGCTTTTTAAAACTAACCTATAACTTTTCAAAAATTTATGAATTGAAGGATAATTACAATATTGTGTTGGTTTCTGCCATATATCAATGTGGATCAGCCATAAAAAAATTAACCTATACTTTTTATGTTTCTTGGGTTTTCCTTGTAACAAATTTAGAACTTGGGCTTAGTGATTTTAAAAATCTCTTCCTTTATGATTTTTTAAAAAGTTTAGATTTCAGAAAGAGGAATTAGGTTATATATTAGGCACAACTTTTAAACTGTAAGTTTTAAGCTTTAAGTTTGAGCTGCTGGTGGCTCGGATGGTAAAGAATCTTCCTGCAATGGGGGAGATCTAGGTTTGATCCCTGCGTTGGGAAGATCCCCTGGAGAAGGGAATGGCAACCCACTCCAGTATTCTTGACTGGAGAATCCCATGGACAGAGGAGCCTGGTGGGCTACAGTCCACGGGGTCACCAAGAGTCAGACACAACTGAGCAACAGACGCTTTAAGGTATAAGAATTGTGGCACTGAATTTTTGATTTTGGAAGTTTTGTGAGTTTTTCTCAAGTATTTTCTAAAAATTTATATTTCATTGGAGGAAAGTTGCTTTACAATGTTGTGTTGCTTTCTGCCATACGTGTGAAACACCCAGAAGTGCATACATATCCCCTCCCTCTTGAACCTGCCTCCCTCCCCACCCCCATCCCAGCCCTCCTGGTGGTACAGGCCATGGAAGCAGCCTAGAGGTCCACTGACGAATGAATAAAGAAGTTGCGGTACATATATTCAATGGAATATTACTCAGCCATAAAAAGGAAAAAATTTGAGTCAGTTGAACTGAGGTGATGCCTTTTCATATTATCATGGATGGCATCACCGACTCAACAGACATGAGTTTGAGTACACTCCAAGAGTTGGTGATGGACAGGGAGGCCTGGCATGCTGCAGTCCATGGGGTCGCAGAGTCGGACACGACTGAGCGACTGAACTGAACTGAACTGAGATGGATGAACCTAGAGCCTTGATACAGAGTGAAAGAAGTCAAAAAGAAAAACACAAACCATATATTAATGCACGTATATGAAATCTAGAAAAATGGCACTGATAAACCTACTTGCAGGGCACGAATAGAGATGCAGACATAGAGAGCGGATTTTCGGACACTGTGGTGGGGGGAGGAGAGAGTGGGATGAATTGAGAGTAGCATTGAAACATATGTAAAACATACACATGACCAGGTGTAGACCGGATGGCTAGTGGGAAGCTGCCGTGTAACCCAGGGAGTTCAGCCTGGCGCTCTCAAGTGTTTTAAAGCAAAGGAAGCCTGCATTCCTGCAGTGGTTAAATGTACTTCAAAGGAAACGCAGAGTAACTGTGTATTGATCCACAGTTCCCTGTGTCTCTATAAAGCATGTGACCTTTTCTCTAACCTAAGGATTTTTTGGATCTTAGGTTTTGACCTACTTCTTTCCATCTTTTTTTTTTTTTTTAACTAAAAACACCGGGGAGGGAGACCAACAGCAGCCAGCTAGCAGTTGCATGAGGGGAGGTGTGTTCATTACAAGACAGTCATGAAATGTTACCAGAAGTGGAGACCAGCAGTGATGAGCTCCACCGACCTGCAGGCTCTCATGGGGCACTGCTGTCTTCCGGTTACTCCCAGGTAGCCCCCGAGGCTCTGGCAGTCAGCTTTCCATGAGGAGCCAAGACAAGGAGCTCAAAGACCTTTGAATGGATTGTGATCTGAGAAAAGGAGGAAAGTGGGGGTGATTCCATGTCTGATGGTGAACACCACGTATTTCTGATTGAGTCTGTGTCTTGCGCCTTAATGGATCCTGCCATGATCCATTGCTCAGCCCAGCAATTCCACTTTGGAAATTCAACTGGCGATAGTGTCAGTGCATTTCCAAAGATTTTACTTGAGGAAAATGGCTATTAACTCAGTAGATTACATGTCCCCTCAAATCTCCCTGCATCAGCTCATTAGTTTACTATTCATCATCCCATAGGTCCCTGAGTTTTTACCCACTCTTGTATCAAATGTAGTGGAGTGTGAATTCTGACCATATTCTCCTTTAAATTAAAAGTTAATTCTTTTCTGTTATTGACTCTATGAACAAGAATTATGGGGAAAAGTGATAACTGTTCATAGTATCCATGTGAGCATGACATTATTACTACAATAGCTAACACTTATGAATAATCCCTATGTTCATGGCACTAACCTAAGCATATTAAGGGTATTAAGTGATTAATTCTCATGTTAACCCTCTAAGGGGATAGTTCTTTTATCCCTATATTATGGACAATGAAACTAAACCCTGAGAAGTAATATTGTGAGACAGAAAAGACAGGTCCACACTGGTAGTGATTCTGCAAGTAAAAGTCTGATTTATGTTCCATTACAGGAGAAGCTTCTATACGAGGCAAAGATGGAACAGGTTTACAAATGACTCAACAAGTGGCAATTTCTGTAATGGTACCTGTGGGTTTCATTACATGTCATTGGAATCCTACAGAATATCTGGGTAGCTCGCCTAATTTGCAAAAATGGCACAGATATCTCTATTTTATATCATTGTATTGGTTAAGAAGGAAACAATGCCATCTGTTCAGATTGTTAATTGAACTTTCTTTAGAAAGGAGATCTTTGCAGGAGTTCCATGTGACATAGTGGTTGAAGTTTGGACTCTGCAGCCAGAGTATGTAGAACTGAGTCACCAACTAATTGTGTGATTTAGGGTAAATTGTGCTTCATCTTTAGGGACTCACTTTCATCTGTAAAATAGGGATGATAGCACAATTTGCTTTATACAGCATATTTCTCCTACCCTTGGGTTAGTTGCTCAGTTGTGTCCGACTCTTTGTGACATCATGGACTACAGCCTACAAGGCTCCTCTGTCCGTGGGATTTCCCAAGCAAGAATACTGGAGTGGGTAGCCATTCCTGGAACTTTAAGGCACATAACTGAGTAGTTTTTAGTATATTTACATGGGTGTGAAATATCACCCTTCTGTAATTCCAGGACAGGCTTATCATCCCCCTAAAAGAAACCCCAGATCCATGAGCAGCCATTCCATATTCCTCCCTCCACCCAGACCCTGGCAACCACTGATGTAGTTATCTCTGGATTTGCCTATTCTGGACATTTCATATAGTTGGAATTATGCAATATGTAATCTTTTATTATTTATTCATTTATTTGGTCTGCCAGATAATTAGTTGAGGCATGCAGGATCTTTGATCTTCGTTGCAACCTGTGGGATCTTTGGTTGCTACATACAAATTCTTAGTTGCAGCATGTGGGATCTAGTTCCCAGACCAGGGATCGAACTTGGGCCCCCTGAATTGGGAGTGCATAGTCTTGGTCACTGGACCACCAGGGAAGTCCCTACAATATGTAATCTTCCACATCTGGCTTTATTTTCACTTAGCATTTTGTTTTAAGATTCATCCATGTTGTGGTCACCCTTTTATCAGACCGAGGGAGTTCCTTTCTATTCCTACTTTGTTTGGTGTTTTGACCCTGAAGGAGTGTTGGAATTTTTGCATATATGGTGATGGTCATGTACTTTTCATCCTTTATTCCATTAATATGGTGCATTACCACAGACTTCTTGCTTGCAGGTTTGCTCTTGCAGCCAGGGAGAAGGGCTTGGAAAAGGGGGACATTAAGATGGCCCACAGCTCACTGTTGTTACCAAGATTCAGCTGTTTTTCTTGAATAAAAGCTCCTTAGATTGTTGCAAACCTCTGGCTAATTTCCAGAATTCTGAAAATGATGACTTAACAATTTTTCCCAGTGTTCTTCTCGCTTTTATGGAAGAGTAGATTTTTCAAGAGGTTTTTATTCCACCATTCCTGCCAACATCCTTCATATGCTTTTGATAAAGATTGCATAAGTTAATAAATATAAGCTACTCGCAAGAGTCCTCGACATGCAGTAAATACCATCGCACTATATTTAGTAAATTTATCGCGAGTTCAGTTGGGCACTTGGAAAAGTCTGCTGGGTTAGGAATAGAGAAGTGCCCCCCCCCCAACTTGTGTTTATAGAAAACAATCAGTAAGGAGCCCTTGCATTTCAAAAAACTCAGTAACAGCCCTGGGCTTTCATTAGGTAGAGGATAATCAGAACTCCAAACATTTTCATCTTCTTCCCACACTGCCCACTGAGAAGACGTTCCCACATTCTACAAAGATTTGAGGATTCCAACCTGACTGGCAAATCTGGTTCTTGTTCTTCATGACTTTCATAAATCTGTGCATAACTTAACGCCCTATATTTCAGAATCAAAGGGAGAAAAGAGAAACTGTTGGTAAAATAATAAAGGTTAAAGATTACAAAGAAATTGAGAGTTTGTGTTCAAGCCAAGGTCACCAATCTCTGCTGTTTTTCTATTGTGAAGATTGCCTCCCACGTATGAGAGGACTTTATAGAGTGATGAAAATGTTCCATATCTAGATTTGAGTGTTGGCTCTGTCGGTGCTTCAATTGTCAAAACTTATGAAGGGATTAGCTCTGACAGACAAAATGCCTGATGAACTATGGACAGAGGTTTTTGGCATTGTACAGGATACAGGGATCAAAACCAGCCCCAAGAAAAAGAAATGCAAAAAAGCAAAATGACTGTCTGAGGAGGCCTTACAAATAGCTGTGAAAAGAAGAGAAGTGAAAAGCAAAGGAGAAAAGGAAAGATATGTCCATTTGAATGCAGAGTTCCAAAGAATAGCAAGGAGAAATAAGAAAGGCTTCCTCAGGGATCAATGCAAAGAAATAGAGGAAAACAATAGAATGGGAAAGACTAGAGATCTCTTCAAGGAAATTAGAGATACCAAGGGAACATTTCATGCAAAGATGGGCTCAATAAAGGACAGAAATGGTATGGACCTAGTGGAAGCAGAAGATATTAAGAAGAGGTGGCAAGAATACACAGAAGAACGATACAAAAAAGATCTTCATGACCCAAGTAACCATGATGGTGTGATCACTCACCTAGAGCCAGATATCCTGGAATGTGAAGTCAGGTGGGCCTTAGGAAGCATCACTATGAACAAAGCTAGTGGAGGTGATGAAATTCCAGTTGAGCTCTTTCAAAACCTAAAAGATGATGCTATGAAAGTGCTGCACTCAATATGCCAGCAATTTGGAAAACTCAGCAGTGGCCACAGGACTGGAAGAAGTCAGTTTTCATTCCAATCCCAAAGAAAGGCCATGCCAAAGAATGCTCAAACTACTGTACAATTGCACTCATCTCACACACTAGCAAAGTAATGCTCAAAATTCTCCAAGCCAGGCTTCAATAATACATGAACCATGAACTTCCAGGTGTTCAAGCTGGTTTTAGAAAAGGCAGAGGAACCAGAGATCAAATTGCCAACACCTGCTGGATCACTGAAAAAGCAAGAGAGTTCCAGAAAAATATATATTTCTGCTTTATTGACTATGCCAAAGCCTTTGACTGTGTGGATCACAACAAACTGTGGAAAATTCTCAAAGAGATGGGAATACCAGACCACCTGACCTGCCTCTTGAGAAATCTGTATGCAGGTCAGGAAGCAACAATTAGAATTGGACATGGAACAATAGACTGGTTCCAAATCAGGAAAGGAGTACATCAAGGCTGTATATTGTCACCCTGCTTATTTAACTTATATGCAGAGTACATCATGAGAAACGCTGGGCTGGATGAAGCACAAGCTCGGATCAAGATTGCTGGGAGAAACATCAATAACCTCAGATATGCAAATGATGCCACCATTATGGCAGAAAGTGAAAAAGAAATAAAGAGCTTCTTGATGAAAGTGAAAGAGGAGAGTGAAAAAGTTGGCTTAGAGCTCAATGTTCAGAAAACTAAGATCATGGCATCTGGTCCCATCACTTCATGGCAAAGAGATGGGGAAACAGTGGAAACAGTGACAGACTTTTATGGGTTCCAAAATCACTGTAGATGGTGACTGCAGCCATGAAATTAAAAGACACTTACTCCTTGGAAGGAAAGTTATGACCAACCTAGACAACATATTAAAAAGCAGAGACATTACTTTGCCCACAAAGGTCCATCTAGTCAAGGCTATGGCTTTTCCAGTAGTCATGTGAGAACTGGACTGTAAAGAAAGCTGAGTGCTGAAGAATTGATGCTTTTGAACTGTGGTGTTGAAGACTCTTGCAAATCCCTTGGAGTGCAAGGAGATCCAACCAGTCCATCCTCAAGCAAATCAGTCCTGAATATTGATTGGAAGGACTAATGCTGAAGCTGAAACTCCAATACTTTGGCCACCTGATGTGAAGAACTGATTCATTGGAAAAGACCCTGATGTGGGGAAAGCTTGAAGGCGGAAGGAGAAGGGAATGACAGAGGATGAGATGGTTGGATGGCATCACCAACTCGATGCACATGAATTTGAATAAACTCCAGGAGTTGGTGATGGACAGGGAGGCCTGGCGTGCTGCAGTCCATGGGTTCGAAAAGAACTGGACATGACTGAGCGACTGAACTGAACTGATCAGTTGTACCTTTTAGCTCAGTACATTTCATTGTATATACATGTTGCCTCAATAATAAATAAATAAATATATATATATATAATATATTTATTGTGTGTTGGATACAGAATAAAAACAGGGCTTTTAGACTCCTATTTCATAGGTCCACTTTCCAAATTATATTTCTGAACTTATTTTCCATGAAATTGGAGTTCTGTACAAGTGTCTACCAAACAAACTCTCTCTCATTATCATTTGAAGTGGTTACCTTGCTGGCTGATGAATAAGAATATTGGCAATTTAAAAAGGCAGAAGTCAAAATAATTATTAACGTTAAAATGAAGATTGATAATTATTAATGTTAATAACCCTGAAGAATAGAGAGCAAATCAATTTATTAGCACTCATTTTTTTGTCTCATGTGTCAATTCTTAACATTTATTTGCTTAGAATTGGTTTATTTTCATTATTATCTTTTTTGTGCTTATTTTAATCATAAGGTACCTACACATCCATGTTTACCTTTCCATTTTGCCTACTGCTCTAGAGGATCTTCCAAAACATTTATTATTAGCATGGTGACAGATCCTCCTTAAGGTAATGAGGGATCATAATTTAGAGTAAAAATGTAAGCAGGGACCCAGTGTCTGTGAAGAGACAGTTAAAGAACATTTGGGGCATATGAGCAAGTGACAATACAGCAAAGAGTTTCCTTTTGTTTTACTTGAGGCATATATCCTAATCAGGAGTTTTGTAGGTGATATAAATATTATGAACCCAGAGTGTGTTATTTAGTATTTAGTATTCTGAGCTGTTTTTGTAATAAAATATTCTTTGAGAAGGGAGATCAATTTAATTCAAATATTTCTGACAACTCAAAATATATTGTACCCAGATGATATTATCTGGGTACCTAATCAACCTTATGTGCTGGAGACTTGTAAATATTTTGTTAAAAAGAAACAAATGGTGCTGTTATAATTTAAAGGCATGTTTAAATCATGAAGTTTACTTTAATCCTCATCTGCCAGGTAAATAGAAATATCCATTCACAACATTTTGAGATCTCGATTTATTAAAAAAAAAAAAAGACTGAGCTAGGCAGCAGTAGTAGTTCCTTGCAAAGGAGCTTACATACAATACACACACACACACTCCCCACAATTATCCACGCATCGCTTTAAATAACACGACTCTGATTCACATCCACACTTGTGTGAAGATGGAATACATCCCAAGCCGGGTTGATGCATCTCTTCCTTGGCATATATGCTTTGAAGCAGAGAGAGTCATCGTGGTATCTGTCTTGTGGCTGAAGCTCAGAGGGGTTCATTGTGTTTCCTGTCGTGTGGTTCTGCAGAAGGAAGGAGAGAAACAAACTGGATACGCAAAGGGGAGCAGAGTAGACAGAGAAAGGGGTCTCGCCTCATCCAGATTCATGCTTCCCGTGTTTCCTGAGGTCCAGCTGCATCCCCATTCTCGGGTTCCGAAATGCATATTGACATTCTCATAATATTTTTTCCCTTAAATAATTTTGAGGGTTTATTTTTGTAAGACAAACTTTTTAGGAAAATGTTAGTATGTATTTAGATGTATTTTAGTATATCCAAAATATGTGCTCCAACTGGAAAGACTTGAAGACTTGTCTGAAAGCAGATGAAATGTCAGTTTATTCAGCAGGCGATGTATTTAGAATGTGATTATGAAGTTACCCTATTTTTTTTAAATAAGCCCAATAAACAGTAAAGTGCATTAGAGGCCCTTGTCACAGCTTGGTTGGAAAAGAAGACAGAAAACACACAAAGGCAGTTAAAATAGCTGTCATATGGTGGAGGGATTTTCTTCCCTGTGGCATTTTCAAATAATAAAGTGGATGCCTGACATTTGAGAAGAAAATTCACAGGAGATGTATCTAGAAATTCTTCAAATACTCCATTCCTAGAACTCTGCTCTAAAACATACTCTTCCCAGCTTCTTTGTCAATGTAATGGAATTGATGATATCTGTTCCTGGACTTACTGTGTGGACAGAATGAGATTGTGTAGGGAATGGGGTGCAAACACACCCAAGGTGGTGGGGACCCCTGGAGACCCGAGGGTCTCCTGCCTCAAATCAAGGCCTTGACATAGGACAATTAACATTTCCTTCATGTATGGTTCACAAAGAACTGAAGCATGAAGGTTCAATCTGCCCCATGATTTTAGCATTTAGGAACTCTACATGTTCTAAGCGTGGGGACTGACCCACGTGGTGCTGTGTACTGCCTCGCTCTAAGTGGGGGCGTTACCAGACGTGCGACTGACACACAGGTCAGATGCAGTTGACAGGAGTCTGTCTCAGAGCACGGCACTGGGTACATCAGAGGAGGGCATGGTTCATGGACTGGCATCCGAGAACCACTTAAGAGAACTGCAGTGAAGCATGTTGAAGGGCTCCATTGTGCTAGTATGTATCAGCAGGAAAATCTAAATCCTTGTGGGCTTTCCACTTATACACCTCCTTGGATATTTTTATTCATCAACACGTAACCAGATATCCCTTCTACCTTTGCATTCTGAAAATCAGAAATGGAGAAATTGTTTTCTGGAGTTCACTTTAAGAAATTGTTTATTTATGTGGCTGCACCAGATCTTAGTTGTAGCATGTGAGATCTTTCAGTTGCAGTATGTGGGATCAAGCTCCCCGACCAGGGATTGAACCTAGGCCCCTTGCATTGGGAATATGGAATCGTAGCCACTGGGAAATCCTGGAGTTTACTTTTATAATTATAGTCTTAAGTCCTTTCTGTGTATTGAATGTATGACTTTCCAAAGGGTCCCATATACATATTTAGCTACATCCAGAACCTTGAAAATTATGTGGTATGAATTTGTATCTATTTTGTACAAATATTCCATTGGATTTCATTTCCTTCTAAAAGTTCTAAGGTCAAAAGTGTTGCAAAGAGTTTGTTGTTAAGTGTTCTGCAGGTAGAACAAAACTAGATTTCTATTTTGGTGCCTTAATCCTTCCACAGCTGTGTGGGACCCAGTTTCCAGTAGGGAAAAGGTCACATTTAATATTAGAGGATCATAGCTCCCCCTCCTGGAACTGTGAGGTTTTTAGGTCCTGCTTTGTCTTCTTTTCCTTGATGCTGATGCTCTGTATCTAAGTTGTGTCCGACTCTTTTGTGACCCCATGGACTGCAGCCCGCCAGGCTCCTCTGTCCTTGGGATTCTTCAGGCAAGAATACTGGAGTGGGTTGCCATGTCCTCCTCCAGGGGATCTTCTGGACCCAGGGATCAAACCTGCATCTTCTTCACTGGCAGGTGGATTCTTCACTGAGACACCAGGGAAGCCAATTTCCCCTCACTGAGTTAGACTCAACCCCTTGTAATCACAAGGGAAAATCCTCCAGGGATTCTCATTCTTCATTCTTTAGGCCATTGCTGATGAACTCGTCAGAGCCAAGAAATTTCGCGTGGCATGTGGTCTCCCAGATGTCTGATCTCTGTGATGACAGAAGTGTTCTGTAAGTTGCTATCTGATGTAATAACCAGTAGCCACTGGGAACAAGTGCGCACTTCATGCTAATCAACTGAGCTGAATGAACTGGTGCAACGAAAGAACTGAATTTTTAATTCTATATAATTGTGCTGTGCTTAATCACTCAGTCGTGTCCACTCTTTGCGATCCCATGGACTGTAGCCCACCAGTCTCCATGGGATTCTCCAGGCAAGAATACTGGAATGGGCTGCCATGCCCTCCTCCAGGGGATTAATTTCACTTTAATTATCTATATGTGGTTAGTGACCGCCAGATTAGATAGTACTGTTTGGACACTAATAACTTCTCTCCAGTATTTGCTTACCATCAGCTAGAGAGTTGTCATTTTAACCACACTTAGCAATTTCCCTGACTGGTGGGGACAGGAAGCTTGCATCATGCTCTGCAGAATTACCCTTTATTCTTTCTACTGGATCACTTCACTGCACCTGCCTCCTTAGAGCTCAAGCCACGGCTGGGTGGCACATACAGCTTAGACTTATTTTCTGCTTCATGGCATGGATTTGCCCTGGCATCATTCAAATAACGAGGCCAGGTCTGAACTTCTCAGGTGTTGTTACCTGTAGGAAACTACTGCCCTGGTTTGGGAGACATGTTTCAAGCACTGTTGGATCAGAGAAAACAAGTAGAACATGCAGTGGTGGGCATCTCGACTTTACTGTAGTCTTTTCTAGGTTTGTAGCAGAGATGGGAGAGATGTCATGACGACTTCAGCAGGGGTGTCAACAGGGGAGTTCCTTCAGCATCCCTGTCAATAGCATCTCTAGTTGCTCCCCGAACCAACTGGGAGAAACATACACTCTAAGAAAACCCAGTTGCCACACCTTCAGCCTCTCCTCCCAACTAGACTGTTAACCATAAGATCCCTTTATATGAAAATTCTGGAGCTTTCTCAAGTGAGCCTGATGTGCATGAAAATGATTCACTAGTTTTTCTCTAAACAGAAAGTCCTTCTAAAGTAGAATGATGCAATAGATAACACCACTCTCCAGAGACATAACAATGTAAGAAGTAAGGATGTACCTGCATTTTTATGAAACAGTGACTAATGTCCTAAAGTAGACCCAAAGCTCATGATGGCAAAGACTTCCTCCACAGGTGCTTATAACACAGTAACAGCATTACTTAATATTGAAAGTTGTTCTGAGACAGTTTGAATGGAAGACATGGTGCAAAGAAGGTTTATTGCGTTGTATGGTATTGATCCAGTCTTATTCTATCACACCCTGAAATTGTGCATTTGATGAAATAGATACATTGTACTGAGAGTTTCAGGAGAGCTGAGAGGTACTTTGTGAACAGATGGACATTTCAAATTCAAACTTTTCCTTTACTCAGATGGGGAAGAAATGGGATCATTTACAGGATGAATAAAAGGAGGCAAAAAAAAAACCGGTGTAAGGCTCTGCAGATTGTCATTACTAGTTTCTGACACAAGAGGGAAGCAGAAATTAACTCAAGATTCTTCTGTATTTGTTATCCAAATTATCCACACATAAGCATTCTTCATATAGTAAAATAGACAAATTTAAGTAAGATGGCTCAATGCTCCCATGATGAGAGTTGGTTATTGTTTTAACATCAGAAAGAGAATCTACAATACCTGTTTTTGCTGCCAGGGGGAGATTCTAGAAGGCAATGCACACACACTTATGAGATTAGAAGTCAAACATATGTGGACTCATCATGGCTCAAGGTCATGGTAACTGGGTGACCTCGGGCAAATTCCAGCTGTTCTGAAATCTGGTTTCTTTACCTGTAAAACTGGGATATACTCACTCTTCCCATAACCCAGAATTGTTGCAAGAATTCCATAATATTCTGTAGGTGGGGGGCACATGTTTCAACACAGGTAAAGTTCCCATAAATGGTAGCTTCTGTATTTCTTTTTTACAAAGTTCATATTGTTCACCATTCTTGTGAGAATTAAACAAACGCATTTCTCTAGAAAGTTTTTATTTTTTTGGTATTGTGTACAGAAACTGGTTGCTGTCTTCTGTCATGTGGAGTACGTCTGCGTGTGTGTCTGTGTGTGTGTGTGCGTGCGCGTGTGTTGGGGGGGGGTACTTCCTGTTTCTGGGGAAATTAACTTTCAACCCTCTCACTTTCCGATACCATTGCCATGTTCACTCTTTTCTTCTCTCCTCAGCTTCTGGTAAATGAGAAGAAACCTTTCCATTTCAGGTATGAGTGTTTATATGTAACCTGGGGGCTGGGGAATCTGGTGGCATAAGTCTCTTAAACATATAAGCCACGATTTGCATCTCAAGGAGGAAGGTGGAAAAAATTGGAGTTGGTGACATAGAATGAAAAGAGAGAGATCTGAAGTGTTCGGAGTTTAACCAAGTTGAAAACACATTTCACAATTAAACAAAATGACCAAGCCATACCATTTTAAATGTGAAAATTTTCATGCTAAAATAAAATTTGTCCAGTATTATATCGATATTATTTATGATTATCCTCCCCATTTGAGAAAATTCTCTGTTTACTATAGAGTATAAATCAAATTTGGGCTTCCCTGGTAGCTCAGTCAGTAAAGAATCGTCCTGCAGTACAGGAGACCTGGGTTCGATCCCTGAGTCAGGAAGATCCCCTGGAGAAGGAAATGGCAACCCATTCCAGTATTCTTACCTGGAGAATCCCATAGACTGAGTGAGGAGCCTGGTGGGCGACAGTCCATGGGGTCACAAAGAGTCGGACGTGACTTAACAACTAAACCACCATCAATCAAAAGTGCCAAAAAATCTCCAGAGGCAATGCTTAAAACATGAAAATAGTAATTGTTTTAAAGTACATTAAAGCCTATTCAAACAAAAGATACCTGTGAATAATTATTTTCTCTAGTCATCAGAAGAGACTCTAGAGAGAGCCCATAGTTGGCAAGAGTTGACCCTATATGCCCACAAAGAAACACTGGCTACTTCATGTAATTGCAATGAATTATACTGAATTGCCTTAAAATTCTACCAGGAAGCTTCCTATATTCACCAAGAATTAATGAGATTTTACTCATATTCATTTGTCCTATGATTTCCTTTGCTTCATATATTCACACATGAGAAGATAGGACATTTCAGCAAAGAAACAAGATAAAAAAATCAACTGGAAGTTTTAGAACTGAAAAAATACAATAGCTATAATGAAAACTTACTGATGGAAGGAGAAGTCAAACTTCCAACCAATGAACTGGAAGATAAAATAGAATAATTGGAAAAAAAAAAAAAACAGAAGAAAGTGTGACCATAGATCTGACATTCATGTCGTCAAAGTCCTAGAAGGAGTGATGGAGAAAGAGTGCTGCTGAAAAAGTATTTGAAGAAATAATGGCTTAAATTTTCCCATTTTGGAAAGAGACATAAATCTACTGATTAAACCAGCTGACTTCCAACCTGGTTAAACCCAAAGGAATTCTTGCCAAGATGTGACTGAATTTCTCAAAACTAGAAACAAAGTGAAAATGAAAACAAGGAGAGAGAAATAGCACTTACTAATAGGAAGAAATAATTCAAACAGCAGTGAATTTCTCATAAAAAACATGGAGGCCAGAAGGAAGAGTGTATGAGTAGTAAGAGCATTCAGTAAATGTTGGGCGTATGAGGTAAACATACAACGCAGGTTTGGGGTTCAATCCCTGGGTCAGGAAGATCTGAGCATGCACCCACGCAGGGGTGGAAAAGAGAGCCGTGACATAAAGCTCACATCTTGTACAAGAATTAAGACAAAATGTATCATAAATGCAGATGATAATGTAACGCTAAAGACATTTAGGAAAAAATATGTGAAAAAAATACTTTGGGACCCAGGGCTAAGTGAAGACTTCTCAGATACAACACACCAAAAGCACATTCCATAAAAGGGAAAAAAAGGCAAGTTGGGCTTTATCAAAATTAAGTCCTCTTCTGCTCTGCAAATTACCCTGTCAACAGGTAGAAAAAACAAGCCCCAGATGGAGAGAAAATTTTTTCAAATCTCATGTCTAACAGTTTCACATCTAGATCTCTCTAAACAACAGTACAAACAACCCAAATAGACAATGGGTAAAAGACATAAAGTGACATTTCATTGAAGAGGATATAAGGGTGGTAAATATGAATATGAAAAGGTTTTCAAGATGACTAGCCATTAGGGAATGCAAATTTAGACCATGATGGGGTATCATTAGAAACCCACTAAAAGAGCTTAAAAAAATAGTGACGTACAGAATGCTGGTGAAGATTCAGGTAAACAAGATCTCTCATATGTTCGTTGCTGGTGAAAATGTAAATGGTACAGCCACCTGGGAAATTCTTTGACAGATTCTTTTTAAGATAAGCATAAGCTTGGCATAAATACCGTAGTTATACTCCTGGACATTGATCTCAGAGAAGACTTACATCTACACAAAAACTTGTGTGCAATTATTCATAGCAGTTTTATCTTTAACAGCTCACAACTAGAAACAACCTTGATGTCTTTTCATAGGTAAAAAACTAAATGAACTGTTTCACCCCCAGATGAGGCTGAAAGAGGAAAGCAAAAAAGCTGGCTTCAAACTCAACATTCAAAATACTAAGATCATGGCATCTAGTCCCATCACTTTATGGCAAATAGATGGGGAGAAAGTGAAAACACTGGCAGATTTTATTTTCTTGGGCTCCAAAATCACTCCAGACAGTGACTGCAGCAATGAAATTAAAAGGCACTTGCTCCTTGGAAGAAAAGCCATGACAAACTTAGTGTATTAAAAAGCAGAGACATGGCTTGGCTGATAAAGATCTATCTAATCAAAGCCATTGTTTTTTCCTGTAATCATGTAGGAATGTGGGAGTTGGACCACAAAGAAGGCTGAGCACCAAAAGAATTGATGCTTTTGAATTGTGGTGCTAGAGAAGACTCTTGAGAGTCCCTTGGACAGCAAAGAGATCAAATCAGTAAATCCTAATGGAAATCAACCCTGAATACTCATTGAAAGGACTGATGCTGAAGCTGAAGCTCCAATACTTTGGCCACTGACACAAAGAGCTGACTCGTTGGAAAAGACTGATGCTGGGAAAGACTGAGGACAGGAGAAGGGGGCAATAGAGAATAAGATGGTTGGATGGCATCACTGACTCAATGGACGTGAGATTGAACAAACTCCAGGAGATAGTGAAGGACAGGAAAGCCTGGCATGCTGTAGCCCATGGGATCTCAAAGAGTTAGACATGACCTTAGCAGGTGAGCAACAACACCACCACCCACCCCAAGAATACTGCCCAACAGTAAAAGGGGATTAGCTATTGACACACACAGCATTGTGGATGGATCTCACGGGTGTTATGCCAAATGGAAAATAGCAAACTGAAGGTCACAGTCGGTATAATTCCATTTATATAACACTCAAAATGACAAAAATGTAGGGATAAAGGCCAAATTAGTGGTTTCTAGGGATTAGGGATGATGGGGATCAGGGGCGTGTGTTTGACTGTTCAAGCAGGAGAGAGGTCTTTGGGGTGATCTGATCATTTGGAATCTTCATTGTGATGGTGATGTGGACTTATACACCCAGTACAACAGCTCAGAATTACACACCCACATTGTTCCAATGTTAACTTCCTTCTTTTGATGTTGTTCTATGGTAATGTATGACGTCACTATTGGAAGCAACTGGATAACCCATATAGATAACCTCGATATATACTCTTTGCAACTTCTTAGGAATTTTCAATTATCTCAAAATTTTAAAATTTAAAATTTTTTTAATATATTATTTTTTAAGAATCATGCAGTATGTACTTATAGCATATGCTCTTCTGTATTAAGCTTTTAAAAATATATATTTATGCCTTTATTTGACTGTGTGGGATCTTTAGTTGAGGCATGTGGGATCTAGTTTTGCCTACCAGGGATTGAGCCCGGGCCCCCTTCACTGGGAGCATGGAATCTTAGTACTGGACCACACATGGAAAGCTCTATAAAGTTATTTTTTAATGGCACAAATATTTTTATTTGGGAAGACGGGGAGGGATGCCCCAAGGAATGGAGCCTGGAGCTCCACCAGGAGCTCACCTTGCCTTTCCAACCTCTGGGTAGAACTTTTCTAGGGGCTGCATCTCAGATGAGACTTGCCACGAGGTGACAGAACTGAATAGGGCATCAGCTGCCACAAAGTCTGCCTCACCCCACATGGGCTGTTGGAGAAAGGAATGGATACTGAGTAAGTGATCCAGTGTTTCCTGGGTGTCCGTGGTCGTGGATGCCACCTGGGTGTATTACAGGGTCTAACCAATGGCCTCAAGAACTGCTTTCTCTATGCCCTTATTTCTTGGTTCCCAGCTCATGGCATTCAAGCCAAAAGTGTTCTGGTGGGGAGCTCAGACAAGATCAAGGTGAAGTGAGTTCCTGGCGTCAATCTACCTTTCATCTGATAGAGCACCAGTATTTGGAGTGGAAGGGGTGGGTGAGCTGGGGGAATGCAGAGACCCATCCAATGCAGTGTCCACTGAGCCTCACACTATGGCTGAGTCTCTTTGCATCTAGAGCAGAACTGGGCTTATCTTCTGGAAGTTCAAGTGGACCTTTGTGCTCATATAGTTTAAACAGAACAGGTCCCAGTCAGAGGGATGGGGGCCACCATCACTTAGAAAGCAGAGTTGTGTCATTTGTCAATGTCACATTGGTAGAGCAGTGAGAATGTTCACTCCCAACCACTGGGCAGTCAGTCTGGAGCTGGAGGGCAAATGGGGTGGAATGAATGAAGCTCCGGGGGTGTCTTCCCGAGGATGTTGCCTTACCCTTCTCGGCACCTTATCCTGGAGATGGTGGAAAGTGGAGCCTAACGGGGTTGGCGTGCTTTGATTGGGAATTACATTGCTTTCCAGGTAAACAGGCCTGGAAGGAGAAAGGGAAGCAGAGCAGACAGGACTGGTGCAGCACACTGGCCCGGCTGTGGACCGTGACAGACCGTGTGGGGTCTTCCACAGTCGGGTCCACTTCATGCAGGCGTCTGCATCACGGAGGCCCGGCTGCAAGGTTGAAGAGGCCCAGGACAGTGACACAGCACCCCCCGAAAGGCTTGTCGTGATGGGGTGTAACTCCTGGGGAGGCAGGAGTCTGGGCACTTCTGGACTGGCGTTTGGAGCACAAGCCCTGCTCGTCTGGAACACTGCTTCCGAGTGCTCCCTGGGGAAACTGAGGCAGAGAACCAGTCCTAAGGGTTAAATTTCTATTCCCAGCCTATGTTCTTGTCTTGTTCTTAGTTCAGTGGCAGAGCGCAGGCAATCAACACTGTTAGGGTCTGAGAAACAAGACCTTATGGGCTTTGCTTATCACCATCGGTTATCTCGGTTCTTAGTCATTGTTCAGTTTCCCTCTCCCTTGGGAGAGGGTTTTTTCAACAATATCAAAACACTTCAAACAGATAGAGACACTAGCAGTCAGAATCCCCATCAAATTCCCTTTTTTCTTTCACTCAGTGGAACTCAGCGTCATCATCTAGTGTAAAAAAATATGCTGGCCCTGCTGTTCTTGCTAATTATCTCTTCCTTCTACTGCCTCCTGCTCTAAAGAGGAGAAAGAAACGATTCTGGAAACTCTAATTGGGTGGTAGGTTCTTTCCAACCCAGGCCAGAGGTAGTCATTAGTTTTAGCGACTTATGGTTCAATAAAAACTATCTGTTGCAATGCAACAAGAAGCTCTCTCTTTCAGGGAACACAATTATTTTTTTTTATTCAAGCCGCATTCTCTTCCAAAATATCATGTCAATAGAAATAAAAACACATTCCTGAAACAACAAAAGAAATGGTGGGTATATCAAGCTTTTTGCCCTGAGATTTTTGTATTCACTCTCACATTACTTAGTTGACACACACCCTATTGAGTCAAAAGCCAAAACAAATAGTCCAGAGTGATCGTGGAATCAAATCTCAAATGATCTTATGCCTCCACCAAGTACTGTTTAAAGGTTAGTTCTAAAAATATCAGACACTTTGACAGAAGGCGCCGTGGGCTAAGTTGTTTCAGTTGTGCCCAGCTCTCTGCGACCCTATGGACTGTAGCCCGCCAGGCTCCTCTGTCCATGGGATTCTCCAGGCAAGATTACTGGAGTGGGTTTCCATGCCCTCCTCCAGGGGATCTTCCTGACCCAGGGATCGAACCCATGTCTCTGACATCTCCTGCATTGGCAGGCAGGTTCTTTATCACTATGCACATCAAACTCCCTCCTCTTCTTGTCTGTCATTCTTTGACTTTTTATATTATACTTAAAACCCTTTTTGTTTTGTATTGGGCTATAGCCAGTTAACAATGTTGTGATATTTTAGGTGAACAGCAAAGAGACTCAGCCACACATATACATGTATCCAGGCTGCCACATAACGTTGAGCGAGTTCCACGTGCTATACGGAGGTCTTTTGTTGGTTATCCATTTTAAATACGGCAGAGCGTACATGTCGATCCCAAACTCCCTAACTATCCCTTCTTCCCATCCTTCCCACTGGCAACCATAAGTTCATTTTCTATGGAACTCATTATTATCTTGGCTTAGACGCCTGGGAACAGTCAGGATCTGTTTTGTTGCAGAAGGAATAACAGCATAGCACTATAGAATTGGGTGTTCCTGACCTTTGAAGCAGATTTATGAAACAAAGCAAGCAAAAACTGTAAATATTTAACAGCACATGTTACCAGTTTTTGGAGGGAAAGATGATAAAATCTCTAAGGGGTCATTAGCTTGGGGATGGTCATGACCTTGTGAACTCAGCTCCATCTAGGAAGCGACTACTTGGTAAATTTGCACAGAGAGCCTCCACCTGCCCATATCTGCTCAGTGTCAATTTGATCTTATCGTGCCTATTTTGTATTCTGCTTCCGGGTTTTAAAAAGTTATTTTAAAAGCACAAACAACAACAATTGCAACAAATCCTGCTTTTCTTTTTCCTCCCTCTTGCTCCTGACTGGCACCCACCTCATTGCTGGCTCCCGCCTACCTTTGCAATTTCTGGCACATGTGTGTTCTGCTCAGTGCCAGTTTCAGGTCAACAGATGTTGTCATGAAAAACAAGAACTAGAAAATTAGGAAAATCTCCCTGCTTTGCAATGCTTATTAGCAGGAAACAGCAGCAATATGCTTTGTATTTTTTTTAGTAACGAGTTTTTGTGGGCATTCTGCTCACAGACTGGTGCATTTTTAAGCTTTCTTTTTTGAGTGTGTTATTTTTGTAATGGAAAAATCATTTAATTTGGAAATCATAATGACCTTTGTATCCACTTCTCTTTAGCCTGTTCTCTGCGATAAGTCTGACACAGCATATGCAAGTGTACAGAAAAGCTATGGCTGTTAACAAAAAAAAAAAAAAAAGCTTTCAGAGAAAACACATTTCTGAAAAATTTTAGCTCTGCAGTTTTGAAAACATCTCGAAAGTCCCCTTTGCTAAACAGAAAATTCTTTGAAAACTAGTTAATGGTCTCAAAACAGTTTGAGACAGGTTTACAGGAAAAATATTTGGTTCTTACCCTATAGTAATTTCTTTATAAATGAAAAGACTGAAATGTTCTTTAAATCCAGATTCAAATAATTTCAAAAGCAATTATCATTTTGCTTGGTAAAGGGGATGCTTAAGCTTTTAGAAGAAAGCTTGCCCCAGAAACTTGTGCAATTGTCCTATCCAACTACGAATTTCTAAAAGTAAGATGCCTACCATAAAATATGTATGATTTTTCAGTGTGAGGCTGATGTTATATAGAGCAATACAGTGTATGGACCACCTGATATCCAGGTCAGCAAAAATAGCACCCAGTTTACAGAGCCAGCCTTGGCCTCTCCCACAGGCATCACCCCCAATCCCACGGGGTGTCTCATTTCATGATCCTACTCTCATTTGTTCCTGTTGGACTGTAATAAAAGGAAAACAGATTCCTGGCCCTGGGAAAGTATTTCTTGTTTCTTTATCTGCATAATAAGGGGTTTGAGCTAAATCCTTTCCAAGACCCTTACCAAATATAAAATTCTGATGTTCTTATGTTGCAACATGTAATTCAGGAATTGCTAAATGATACACATGCCTTGGAAAGTTCAACAAAACCTTGACACAGAAAGTCAGATGTGTGTGTATGTGTGTGTGTGTGTGTGTGTATAAAATGTATATATATATAAATAAAAATATATTTATATATATATACATATATATAAAAGATGACATAGTGAAGGACGGGGAGCCTGGCATAATGCAGTCCATGGGATTGCAAAGAGTCAGACATGACTTAACAACTGTAAAAAAACAACAAAATGGCATATATATATATACACATATTTTTATATAAAATTTATATAAATATAAATATATTTTGGTCTTCATAGTCCATCTTTACTTATCATTCTATTACTCTCACTAGAAGCTCAATACTGTGGACTAGAAATTATTTGATCTTCCATGCTGTGCTGTGCTGTATTTAGTTGCTCAGTTGTGTCTGACTCTTTGCAGCAACAAGAACTGACTGATGCTGGGAAAGATTGAGGACAGGAGGAGAAGGGGGGCAACGGGGGATGAGATGGTTGGATGGCATCACCAACTCAATGGACATGAGTTTGAGCAAACTCTGGGAGATAGTGAAGGACAGGGAAGCCTGGTGTGCTGCCGTCCATGGGATCGCAAAGAGTCAGACACAACTTATCAGTTGAACAATAGCAACAACAGGAAGTAGCTCAATGGTAAAGAATTCTGTTGCTAATGCAGGAGACTCAGATTCGAACCCTGGGTCAGGAAGATCCCTTGTAGAAGGAAATGGCAACCCACTCTAGTATTCTTGCCAGGAAAATTCCATGGACAGAGAAGCCTGGTGGGCTACAGTCCATGAGGTTGCAAAGGGTTGGACACAACTGAGTGACAGAACACACACATTCCACTTATAGTTATTACAAATTCTTGGCTATGTTCCCCTTATTGTATAATACATCCTTGAGCCTATCTTACACCCAACAGTTTGGATATATTGTGAGTGCGGTTGCTCAGTTGCCTCAGTCTTGTCTGACTCTTTGCGACCCTCTGGACTGTAGCCCGCCAGGCTCCTCTGTCCATGGGACTCTCCAAGCAAGAACACTGGAATAGGTTGGCATACCCTTCTCCAGCAGATCTTCCTCACCCAGGGATCGAACCCATGTCTCCCTGGTCTCCTGCATTGCAGGCAGATTCTTTTACCCACTGAGTCACCTGGAAAGCCCTTGGGTATACTAAATTGTGTATAGTAAATGATGTAGCTTTTATCTTCGGTATTGTTAATGTGAATAACAACAATAGCAGCAACAATGATAATTACTCTGTTTCTCTAACTTTGTCTTATACAAATAGGAGATCATTCTCTTGCAGATTTCTGAGGCCTCTTACAACTGTTTGTTTTTACCTTTATGTTTATTTCTCCTTCTTTTTTTCATGGTTCATACTCTTTATCCTAATTCATTTCCTTTTCTTTATTTTCTCATTTGCTCTCTTTGTTTACTGTGATGTTTTCTCTTTCCTTGGTTCCTACTTGAGATTTTGTGCAATTAATTGTGATATCTTGCAGGGCTCTGTGGGGCTCCTGGCAGAAGGACTCTCTGTGTCCCCAGTTTCTTTGCTGATAGGAAACAGCCTTTATTCAGCCTTCATGAATTCCACCTTCCCTGAATCCAAGAGTCAGATTCAAGCAGTTGGTAATTAGGGAAGGAAGGGGCTGGCAGACCAGAAGAAACTGTCAAGAGCAGCCTTGGGGCAAGGTTCTGTTTTCCTATCAAAGGATACACACAATATATTCTGCAGATACTGAACCCACCCCCGCTCCAGGGAGGAGAATTTAATGATTAATGACGAGGTGCTGCCCACAAGCACGTAGACCCCAGAGCACGTGGACCTGAGGTTGGTGATGCTGATCCTACTTACCTCACCACCCACCCATCAGAAGACTGTCCACCGTCTGATCACACCCTCTGAACAAAAACTATGAAACTTTCCACTCTCTTACCCAAGCTGGGACACATGGTTTTGAAGGCATTTACTCCCCTTGCCTGGCAAAGCAATAACACTACTCTTTTCTACTTCACCCAAAGCTCTGCCTCTGAGATTTGATTCAGCACCTGTGCACAGAGAAGCCAAGCTTTCAGCATCAGTTGTCCCTTGGATAGAGTAAAAGCTACTCTGAGAGTTCTGGCATGTTAGGGTTTACAGAAGAACACTATTCTCCACAGTGCTAAATTACAGCCACTAAAATGGTTGGTGAATCTGTGCCATCTCCTGCTCATTTAGCTAAAATGCCACCTTAATTGTGCTGGGTTACCATGCATTTTTTCCTTGCTGCTCATCTGAGTGTTTATTTTCCTGTCATTTCCCCCTACAAACCTCCTCTTGCAAATAGATTTGACATTTTGTGAGCATTTCATTCTGCTTGAGGCCTGATATTTACAGGAACAAAATGGTGCTTGGAGAAAAGCTTCTTGGGTTTGTAAATGAGTTTATTTATATTGTCAAATCTGGATGACCCAAGGATACATAGTCTGGATTTGGGAAACATTTCACCTTTCACCTTTCTCTCACCCGGTCAAAGCTAGAGGGTTGTTGGGCCATTAGAATGGGTTTGCATTTCATGAATATTCACATGGTTAGTGTCAGGAAATGTAGGCATGGCCAAGGGGGAGGGATAATCTGTCTCTTGGATGACTTTGGGGAAAACAGCTTGAGATTCCTTTTTTTTTTTTTTTTTAATGGTGCTCTCTGGGTCTAACAGCTAATTCTGTCATTTAATGGGACAGGCCATCACAAGCCAACAAAAATAGAAAAATAACTGGAAAATGACTAATTTGTGCTTGCATGCTCAGTTGCCCAGTCGTGTCTGAATCTTTGTGACCCCGTGGACTATAGCCCGCCAGGCTCCTCGATCCATGGGGTTTTCCAGGCAAGAATACTAGAGTGGTTTGCTGTGCCCTCCTCCAGGGGATCTTCCTGACCCAGGGATCCAACCTGCATTTCCTGCGTCTCCTGACTTACGGTCAGATTCTTTACTGCTGAGCCACTGGGGAAGTCCCTGGCTAATTAGATGATCTTCTGATTTTTGTAGTTCAACAGTATGAATACAGGGTAGCAATACATAGATTAATTGTATTAGGAAAAGACAGCGAGAAATTTTGACATAAAAAAAAAATCATGAATAGTTTTTTAGAATAAACTAAAATTGATGTCTAGGTGTTCTCTTCTTATATAAGCTGCATCACTGAAAGGAATTTTTAAACTGGACTTTCTTAGAAAATTTCTCAGTAATACACTTGGTAGTAGTGATGGATGGATGTGGAGGGGGATAGTAGTGAAAATTTAATAAAATTACATTCATTGGGGTCTTCCTTAAAAAAAAAACAAGGATCTTCCTTTTTACCTTATGCCTACTAAGAAAATGTTCCAATGCCTAGCAACTAAACAATTACTTTTGTTTTCCAGTCTTGAGATGTATGTTGAAGACTAGTGTCAGGATCACATTGAGACAGAAAATAATCTCTCTGAGATAACAAGTATAAGGGACTTCCCTGGCGGGCCAGTGGTTAAGACTTCACCTTTCAACATAGGGGGTGTGGGTTTGACCCCTGGGAGCTAAGATTCCACACGCCTCAAGGCCAAAAACCAAAACATAAAACTGAAGCAATATTGTAACAAATTCAATAAAGACCTAAAAAACGTTTTAAAAGGAAATAACAGGTTTAAGATGTTACCCCTCCCCACCCTCACCTAACTATGAAACTGAGAAAGTTGTAAGGAATTCTGATACAAGAGGCATACTCTTCTCCAGAGGGTACCACTTCCATCTCACCAGTACAAAGCACTTTTTCAGTTGACTTGTACGTATGACATAAATGTAATAGGTCCTGAAACTATTGGAAACTCCAAGTCAGTATTGACTGCCAAGTGATTTCAAAATCCCTGGTGATTCCAGGCTTCCCAGGAGGCACTAGTGGTGAAGAACCTGCCTGCCAAAGCAGGAGACTTAAGAAACCTGGGTTCAGTGCTTGGGTTGGCAAGATCCCCTGGAGAAGGGCATAGTAACCCACTCCAGTATTCTTGCCTGGAGAGCCCCATGGACAGAGGAGCCTGGCGGGCTACTGTCCATGGAGCTGCAGAGAGTTGGACAGGACTGAGGAGCTTAGCACACATCCATGCACGCACTGGTGATTCCAGTCTCCTCAGAATGCAAACTGCAGGAGCTGGTTTAACAGTGGACACCTGTGGTTTGTGTTGTCGGAAACCTCCTTGGCAGCATCTTCTTGTCATTCAGACACTAAAGCTCGACTTTATGGGTCTGGAAAGGCCGACTTGCCCCGTCCCGTTATCAACTGACACCAACTGCTGTTTAAAGGTTATGAAAAATGACAGAATGGCTTCTTTTTCAATCGTCTCTGGCCTTACTGACACGTCACTCGACCTGAACACTCCTCCCTCTCAAAATTACACAGGATGTTTGCTGAGTGCCTTGCCTGCCGGCAGGCATTCTTTCCTTGTGAATTTAGCATCGTTTCTGAACCGCTGCATCTTGTTTCATTCTCCAATGGAGGAAGGATCCTGGGTCCTCAGAGCACACAGCTTTATCGCAGGAAAGGGGAAGGGGAGGTGGGGGGTAGTGCCTCTGGGAGATGCTGCTGTTCTCAGTTAATCTTGAATTGAGAGCAGTTGCCTGGGAAACAAAACCTCAAAAAAAAAAAATCTCATTTTTGCATGCAGCTTCAAATCTTCAAATGACAGGATGTGCATTCGTGTTGAAAGGAAATCCTCTAAGTCAAAAGGCTCCTGAAGACCAGGTTTATGATCTGCCCAAGCCACCTCAGCACAGCATGGATACTATCACACTACTAATCAAATAGAACACACTTAGATTAAAAACGGAGATGAAAAGGTTAAGATGCTCTTTTCTGGTCACATGAGTTGAAAGGCATCACAGAGCCACAGAATGGATGCTGCAAATGCAGTGAGTAGCCCTGTTTTGGGAACTTACCTCTAACTGGTAATTTATATCCTATCTTAGGGTGTGAGTTTGGACTGTGTGTCACAAACATACCTGCCTCCCAGGCAAAGCTTCTTCAACTGTACACTGGAGGGATGGTCTGGTCATCAAGTTACCACCTTTCCTTACCCCTCCTCCTAGAGCTAATAATTACCTGGACCTGTAAGGTAATTTATGACTAGTTTATGACTGTTGATCGGTGTCTTTTGTGTTTTTTTTGACCAAGTCTTAGTTGTGGCATGCAGGATCTTTAGTTGTGGCATGCAGGCTCTTAGTTTCAGCATGTTGGATTAGTTCCCCAACTAGGGATCGAACCCAGGCCCCTGCATTGGGAGTGCAGAGTCTCAGCCACTGTGCCATCAGGAAAGCCCTTCTCAGTATCTTTCAACAAACATTTATTGAGGATTCATGTCACCAGTGTAGGGTTGGAAGCAAATTTCTGTTACCCTTTTAGGTTCTGTCCCTGAGGCCTGTGAATTAAACTCACAGCCTAATGGGAGAAAAGATTTATTTTGTTTGCACATGGGAGCTGCATAGAGAAGAAGTAAAAACCAAAAGAAGCAGATAGGCTGGAAAGGCTATATACCATTTTAACAAAAGGTGATAAATGATTGAGAAGTGACTAGACAAAGGAAAAGGAGTTTGGGCTTCTGGGGATAAAGCATTGTGAGAAGGTAAATATATGGGGGAAAGTAATGGGAGATGCAAGATGAGATGGTTAGGTAGCATCACCGACTCAGTGGACATGAATCTGAGCAAACTCTGGGAGATAGTGAAGGATAGGGAAGCCTGGGGAGCTGCAGTCCATGGGGTTGCAAAGAGTAGGACATGACTTAGTGACTGAACAACAATGATATTCAAGGACTGTGATTTAAAATTAATAATAATATGATCAGGGACTTTCCTGGTGGTCCAGTTAAGACTTTGTGCCTTCATTGCAGGTGTCCCAGATTCAGTCCCTGGTTGGGGAACTAAGATTCCACATGCTATACAGAGTGGTCAAAAATAAGGAAAAAAAATTTTAATAAAAATATTTTTGAAAAATTATCTGGTCAAAGAATATAAGGAGCATAGTCAGTCCTAGGCAACATGGCAAACAGCAAACTGAAATACATAATTTGGTCAAACATGAAATGTGAGTGGTTTCAAGACCATCCTCTGTTTTCAGTTTACTTATTGGCTGCTCTCTGTTACGTGAAAGAATAGGGGTTGACGGTGGTATCTGTGTGCAGTGGGGAACAATCATTGTGGAACTTGGATAAAAGCTCTTTCAAAGGACTTCTTACATTTAGTTGATAAAATAGTTCTAATTTGCCACCATCAATAGTATAATCAAGGATTACCCACACAGAACCTTTCTAGAGAAAGCTGGAGAAGACAGCAGGACATGGAAGACAGCTGATTGTCTGGGCATCTTCATGGATCAACGTTTTGAGCCTCCAAAAAATAACTGCTGGGAGATTTGCTGACACACGGGGAAATAAGGCTTTCATGTGAATGTGAATGGAAAGGGTAAATTTCACAATCATCTTATGGTTGCCAAAAGGAATTAGTCACTCATATGGAGTAACCTGGCTTAAAGGAAGGATTGACAAATGCCTTTTTAGGCAGTAACGAAGTCGTCATGGAGATCTAAAATGAAAAGTAATAAAAATAATAAAAACTGCTGACTGCAATAACAAGAAAGTGTGAAACGCAAGTAAAATGTCTCTCATAAAAAGATACATAACACTGTACTTCAATAGAATGATAATTCATTTTGTACAGAAAGCCAAGTTTCATTGCTGCTGTCAAAGGAAGTGACCAAAATATTGGTTTACCAGTCCCCTATGGGTTTTCCTGGTGGCTCAGAGGTAAAGAATCCACCTGCAATCCAAGACCCCTGGGTCAGGAAGATCCCCTAGAGGAGGAAACGGCAACATACTCTGGTATTCTTGCCATGGACAGAGGAGTCTGGCAGGCTACAGTCTTTTATGGAGTCAAAGAATCAGATGCGGCTGAGCACACATGCACCAGTTCCCCACAGATCAAGAAAGCTTTTTCCCATAAAAATGATCCTGGCCCTGAGAAGTTGAATTTGCAAAAATTCTGCAAAAACACTTGTCCTGATGCGGGAGAGTTGAGAAATTAGGGAGGTTAAAGTTCTTAAACCCAACACACTTTCTGTTGAAAAACAGATGGGGTCAACACAATCCTCTCTTCCTATCTGTGAAAAATAGTATGAGTTGCAAATTCTACCCCATGTAGGCTACTGGTGACTTATACGTTAATATTCTTAGTTGTTTTCATGTAGAGTATGGAGGGTTCCGTAACTACAATGAGTCTACAACCTCTAGCCTTGATCTTCTGCTTTCAGATGGGGTTGCCTTAGGGTCAGGAGGGGCTTCCCTGGTGGCACAGATGGTAAAGAACCTGCCTGCAATGAGAAAGACCTGGGTTCGATCCCTGGGTTGGGAAGATCCCCTGGAGAAGGGAATGGCTACCACTCCAGTATTCTTGTCTGGAGAATCCCATGGACAGAGGAATCTGGTAGGCTACAATCCATGGGGTCACAAAGGACGTGACTGAGCAACTTTCACTTTCACTAGGGTCAGAAAGAACTCAGCTAATTGCATAAACCTAAAGTATTATACTTACTACGAAACCACCAGTCACATGTGGCTAGTGAGCATTTGAAATGCAGCTATCCAGAATCGATATGTGCTGTAAGCAAAAAATAAGAAATGTTGAAGGCTTGGTATGAAAAAAAAAAAGAAAGAAAATATCTCAACATTTAAAAATATTTGTTGCATGTTTGCAATCAATACTTTGGACATGTTGGATTACATAATGTATTCTTAAAATTAATTTCACTTGTTTTTACAGAAATGTGGGTTTCATAGGTGTGGATTAATTTACAGGAAAACAGAAACAGAGATAAGTTTCTGGTAGCCAGTGGGATGAACAAACACTTGGGGAGATTGAGCAGGACATCTCCCTAAAACTGAACATTTCTGTGGCGTTAGACAGAGGGTGAGAAAAGAAATGCCTAGTGCAGTTGAGGGAAGATGACCCAAATCTATACTTTCTCCCTTAGGTGTGATCTCTGGCCTGATTATATAACAGAGTCACTTCTTCATGTTGTAACTTTTATGATGATCAGATAATGTTTGCTAAGCACAGTGAGCTGCTTGGATGGAAATGAGATAGATGCCTTGGAGTGTTGTCCATTGCCACAGCGACCAGCCAGCAGGTATGATTCTGTCTCTGTACCAAACCATTTCCATTCAATATAGTGTACTTGGCAACATTTCTGTTTTTTAAACAAATTGGGAGGAAAGCTGGAGTCTAGAATATTTACCCTGATCTGAAATAAATGAAAATAACACTCAGAAAGTACATTTTTTGGTGTGGATGGAGAGTCCTTAATGAGGTGTTTGCTTGTGTCTGATTTCTCTTTATTTTTTTACTGGGTTCATTTAATTAGAGAGAGCCTCTGAGCCTCAGAAAAGCACCACCGAAATCTTACAAAATCTCATAAATCTGTTTAAGGCTGGGTGAGCTGTTTAAACTGAGATGCAGCCTCTGTGCTTATGGTTTTCACCGAACTTGCCTTAGTTAGTCCAGGTTGCCATCGCAAGATAGCAAAGACATCTATTTTCTTAGAGTTGTCATATGATCCAGCAATCCCACTTCTGAGCATATATCTGGACAAAACTATAACTCAAAAAGATACATGCACCCTTGTGTTTTAAGCAGCACTATTCACAATGGCCAAGATATGGAAGCAACCTAAATGTCCATTGACAGCGGAATGAATAAAGAAGATGCAGTGCATATACACAAGGGAAAATTATTTAGCCATAAAGACTGAAATAATGTCATTCACAGCAACATGGATGGACCTAGAGATTATCATACTAAGTGAAGTAAGACAGAAATAAAAACCATTTCACACTTTTATGTGGAATTTAGAATATGATGCAAATGAACTTATCTATGAAGCAGAAACAGACGCACAGACACAGAGGACAGACTTGCGATTGCCGATGGGGAGAGGGGGTCGGGGAGGGAAGGACTGGGAGTCTGGGATTAGCAGATGCGAGCTATCACATATAGTATGGATAAACAACAAGGTCTTACAGTCCTAACTGTGTAGCACAGGGAACTATAGTCAGTATCCTGTGATAAACCATAATGGAAAAGAATATGAAAAGAATGTACTTTTCCTATTACTTTGTCACACAGGAGAAATTAACACAACATTGTAAATCAACTGCAGTTTAATAAAAGACATTAAAAAAAAAGAGACAACCCCTTTCTCACAGTTCTGGAGGTTGGAAGTCCAAGATGAAAGTGCTGGCAGGGCTGGTTTCCGGTGAGTTTCCTCTTCCAGGCTTGTAGACGGCTGCGTCTCACTGCGTGCTCACGTGGCTTTTCCACTGTGTGAGTGAGAATCCTTGATGTCTCTTCCTCTTCATAGAAGGACGCAAGTCCTATCAGACCAGGGCCCCACTGTTATGGCCTCATGTAACCTTTATTACCTCCCTGAAGGCCCCATCTCCAAATGCAGACACAGGAGGCTTCGACATGTGAATCTGAAGAGGACCCAGTTCAGTCCATACCAGGGCTGTTCACAAATGTTGCATTTCTCCTACTGGGCATTCGGAAGGATTGTACATCTCTGCTTGCTCTCTTGGATTTTTCTTCTTGATTTCTTTTGTTATGAAACTGAGTTCTTCTACAGCATTTCTGTGATTTTGTACTTCTCCGCCAAGTATTTGTTTTTACGCTTCATATTATGGTCATTGGCATGCCTGTCTGTTACCTCTTGCATAGTACAGATGGTCTTTTGGTTGTTTTATTTAACATCATATGTATACTCTCTACCTTACAAGTGCTAAATACACATTTGAAGAACTATGTTGAATGTGACGTATTAGTCATAATCTCAACTAATACCTCACTCTTTGAAATAGATATGGATTTAGAGGTTTATGTATATATACATAAGTATATAAATATTTCTATTTACACATATCTTGTATTTGCAGATTCTAAGGCACCAAAAATGATCACGCTTTTCTGAATCATTCAAAGCAACACCATAATTCTGCAGAGAGGCAATCTGCAGAACCAGCACTCTCTGAAATCCCATTCAGTAAGCCAGGAGGAACCTGTAACTTCCTTTTATGGAACGTCCTTACTCTCACTCCACTCCACAAAGATGTGGCCCCATTTATCTGACATGGTATATGCTGCTCTGCCTAGAGCATCATCATTCAAATATGTCTGTTTTCTGAGTGACCCACCAGCTACAACTCGAAAGATGGGATTTTTGAAAATCAACCCTCAGGGGTAATAAGTGCAAAAACTCACCTGCTCTTGATTGAAGCACATTGGAACAAGGGTTTCCCACACTTCACAGTGCTGTACCCTGAAAAGCCAGAAGGGAAAGTCAGGTGGATAATTTCCATGTCTGTTGCTATGACAACTAACCCAGCCACTTCCGTGAGGACGCGGATGATTATGCCAAAGCAGGGATTCTCAACCTTGAGTCCCTGAGTCACGCTGCCAAGTAAACCCTCCAAATCCCCCCTCAGCAACAGGAATAACAAAATCAAGTTCACCAGAATTCCCATCCTGTTCTTTGGAAGCACCTGTTAAGGGAAGCCATAAGTGACTCACAGATTAATGCTCAGAATCAGAATAAATTGCCTTGATGCATTATTATGGCAGGAGCCATCTGGAGGGGCCATACGACTCACAAGTCAGGCCCAAGATCGCACTTGGGGAGCTGCTGACATTCACAGAAAAAAATGATCACTTTCTCACTTTCTTGGGATCTAAGAGCTCTAGGTGGCATCCAACATTTGGCCGTGGTTGCAGAGAGAGAGTTTAATTTCAGGTGCTGAATGCATGTGGTTCTGCATTTTATCTTCAATTTTAGGATAAGCTTGAAGCCTGGGAATACTGCTGCTTGTGATTCTAATTGCTCTGTGGTCTGAATTCTTAAAATGATGATTGAAGGATTTGAGATTATTGACAGAGTTCTCTTGAGAATTCATTTGGGGTTGAAATGTAATTCCTTCACTGTGTCTTGGTCCTTCATGGGTTAAAAAAAATGCCACCATTTTAATTTTATGAAGTTAGGCAGATCCTTCTTTTTCCTCTTATGGAAAACGCCAGTTGGGAGGAGGAACAGAAGTCACGTACACAATCTGCAAAGAAATGACTTTCACTTTTACTTTGAAAACAATATTCAATTTTAAATGGAAAGGTTAAAATATTTCTGAAAATTATTTCAGTGTGTGTGTGTGCGTGCACACACGTGTGTATAGACAGAGAAAGACAAAAACTGGAATTCTCTGGTAGGTATAAGCACAAAGAATTTGGAACTGATATTTTCTTCTGCTTTCTTTTCCTGAGGTGCCAAATTTTAGCACACAGCTCCTTGTTCCTTAATTAATGATTAAACAAATTCAATTCATGATTTAACTTAATTAAACAACTGATGAATTTGTGTATGCAAGAATCATTACTGTGTGTTTGAGGCAGGCCTCTAGGGCACAATTGCCTAGTTCTCCACAGCTCAGGAAATCGTGTTTAGAGCTGAATTCACAACTCTTTGCTTTAAAAGCCACACCCCTGCCATACAACTTATTCACTCAATTTGGGGTTAGTTATATGCATACATCACTCTTTAAGTATAAAGATAATCTTTCTGGTACATTTCCTAAGGGGTATCTATTCAGAAATGTATTTTCAATAGTGCAATCAGTTTAGTTTCTTTTCTTTTTTTTTTAAAGCTGTTTAAGCTCCTCATGGAAATGCTCATAGACAACTCATGTTGGAAAGATAAAACATAATCTTGTTATATTTTTAGGTATTCTGATTTATTCTGAAAGTACGGTCACATCTCACAAATCCAACTTAAAAGCCACTCTATGAAATAAAAAATTTGAAAAGAAATAATTTTCATTGTTTTCAAGTGGAGGCCTTACTGGGGGCTAACTAGACGCCGCTCTCTCTCCTGGGCAGAGGTGCTATTTTAGAGCAAAGGGAAGAGAGAAGAGGGGGAAAGTAACCACCACATATCAGATCTTGGTATCTGTTCGGTGGTTTAGCTCCATTTGCTCATCTGTGATACTTCTGCTTGGTTTTCAAAACCAGGACTTGGGGACTTCCCTGGTGGTCCAGGGGTTAAGAATCTGCCTTGCCTATCCAAGCATGTTATTTTGTTTGTTCTAGGGTTTTTGATTCATTTCAGGTGTCCGATTAATAACAATAGAAATGATGATGATGGCAATGATGATGGCCCTGATAATGGTGCTGCCGTCATTTCCATTAGCCTCTGAGAGATCAGACTGTCATCTGAGGTATGTGCTGGGACAACATGTCAAATGTTACGTGGCTCATGCAGCTCCTAAGTGCCCCCGCCGCCCGCATCCTCTGTAGTCCCGGTCAGCCAGACGATAATGAGACATCTGTTCATGTGAACTTGTAAATATCAAGGTTGACGCATAACACAAACGCTTCTGAAGCTCCGGTTCCTACGCATGTCAGAGGGCAGCAGCCACAGCTAGGTCAGGCAACAGATATTTTGTAAAAAGAACCTGTATTCCTGGTGGAAATGCACGTGCATTTCCCTGGCAAAGCATCCAGCGTGTTTCTGAACATACTCAAAGGAGGTGATGCCCTTCCCTGGGTGAGCTCAGCTCAGAATGAACAAACCAGGCTGAGACACAGTGGGTACCACATACATTTTTAAATTCTCTAGCAAAACCTACTTGAGCCTGAAGTTTTAAGAAATCAATTATAGTCAGAGAAATCTGCATCCACGTTGTATGACAAAACCATGATGCCAGAGAAGGGTTTTTGTCGTAACTCACTCTCTTTCTAGTCTGGGCCCTTTGCACTAGTTGCACTTATTTTATTAAAAGGAGAGTAGGTTTAGAAATTGTCAGTATCAAAAACGATAGATGTAGCAACAACAGCCACTGAACAAGGCGATCTCTTTTTGAATGGATATGTGTATATGTATGGGACTGCCCTGGCTTCCCTGGTAGCTCAGCTGGTAAGGAATCCACCTGCAATGCAGAAGACCCCGATTTGATTCCTGGGTCGGGAAGATCCCCTGGAGAAGGGATAGGCTACCCACTCCAGTATTCTTGGGCTTCCCGGGTGGCCCAGACAGTAAAGAATCTGCCTGCAATGTGGGAGACCTGGGTCTGATCCCTGGGTTGGGAAGGTCCCCTGGAGGAGGGCATGGCAACCCACTCGTACTCTTGACTGGAGAATCCCGTGGACAGAGGAGCTTGATGGCTATCATCCATGGGGTTGCAGGGAGTCAGATGCGACTGAAGCGCCTCAGCGCTCACACGTGTATGTCTGAATCACTTTGCTGGGCACCTGAAACTAACACAACATTGTAAATCAATGAAGCTTCAAGATAAAACAAAAAATTAAATTTAACATGTTATAAAGTTCCCACTTAAAAGGAAGACAGTCTGTTTTTCTTGGTAGAATGCCAAAGATACCCCCAGACTCAGGGAGGCGGGTGTGAGAAGTCGCATCCTGTGTAGTCAGCACGTCCTGCAGAAAGAAGATATTCCAGAAACAACTTGAAATCTCTTATTTAACTTTAGAAGGTATCTGGACATCTTGCACCTCAACATGATAATCTAGTGTGAAATTAAACCCATGTGTTTTATTTTAAACTTTTTAGTTTTGTATTGGAGTATAGCCAGTTAACAATGCTGTGATAGCTTCAGGTGGACAACAAAGGGACTCAGCTGTAATATACACACATTCTCCCCCAAGCTCCCCTCCCATCCAGGCTGCCACAGAATATTGAGCAGAGCTCATGGGCTCTATAGTGGGTCCTTGTTGGTTATCCATTTTAAATACAGTAGTGTGTACTTGTCGATCCCAAACTCCCTGAGTATTTAAGATTTTGTTTTTCAGTGTGGACCTTTTTTCAAAAGTCTTTATTGAGTTGTTTTTTAAATAATGCTTCTCTTTTATGTTTTAGTTTTTTGGCCATAAAGCATGTGGGATCTTGGCTCCTTGGCCAGGGATGAAACCTGCACCCCTTGTCCCTTGGGAGGCAAAGTCTAAACTACTGAACCACCAGGGAAGTCCCTAAACCCACATATTTTAAAATGAATAGAGCAATCCACAAGTTGACAGGACGTTAGAATAGCTATAATGGTGAAAAGAATCATGCAGAAGCCAGAGGTCTATACCACATAACATTCACACTGGCCATAAAACATTCACCCAAAACATTCACATAAAACATTTAAGTATATTACAGAAAACATTTTTTCCAGAAATATAGCTCTGCGGTTCTCTGACTGTTTCTAAGCCTGTTTTACAAATACCAGGTTTAGGTGATACTGTTTCTTTTTTAAGGACCCAGCAAGAGACTCTAACTACAGGTTGATTTTTACCAGTGGAAGGATGGAAGTACAATTAACCACACGCAGGGGAAAATTCAACAGCATTTTAAGCCGAGTGTAGCTAAATTAACTTGGGACAGTGAAGACAACTCTGTTCTGAAAAATGAAGGTTTAGCAGTCAAAATGTTCCTGTTTTTCCTTCTCTTGCTATGATGTAGTTTCTTTCTTTTTTTAAATTTAGTATGTTTGTGTCTTCTTATGGAGATAAAATAAGACTGGCATTTCACATCCATGGTTCAATGTGTTTTGATAAGTACATGCACTTGTATAACTACCATCACAATTAAGATGGTAGAACACGTCCATCACTCACCCTCAAATCCCCTTATGTCTCTTTGTGTCAGTCCTCCATTTTTCTATTCTAAACTCTTGGCAAACCCTGCTCCGTTTCCTATCCCTACATTTTTGTCTTTTCCAGACTGTGAGAGAAACAGAATCGTATAGTATTTATGTTTTCTCCTCTTCCACTTAACATATGTCTTTGAGATTCATCCATGCTCTTGCATGTTTTCAAGATCCATTCTTTTTAAATAGCTGCATAGACAGTGAAAGTGAAGCCTCTCAGTCGTGTCCGACTCTTCGTGACCCCGTGAACTGTAGCCTACCAGGCTCCTCCATCCATGGGCTTCTCCAGGCAAGAGTACTGGAGCGGGTTGCCATTTCCTTCTCCAGGAGATCTTCCCGACCCAGGGATCAAACCCAGGTCTCGCACATTGTAGGCAGACACTTTATCGTCTAAGCCACCAGGGAAGTAAATAGCTGCGTAATATCTTATTAAATGGATATACCACAATCTGTTTATCCATTCACCAGTAGATGGATATTTGGGTTGTATCCTGAAGTGTGAGAGGGAATGTTGATTAGCTGGATAGAACTGGTCTTGAAGCCAACAGCTGGGCTCAGGTGCTCCTGGTGTTTCTACAGTTTGGAAGGCTCTGGATTCTGTGAAGTGCTACAGAAAAGCATCCTTCTTAGGCTCGCTACCACACTGTGAGAGAGGACACCTAAATCTGCTGTTTCTTTTATACAAGAAAAATGAACATTTCACTGACCCATTAAGAAAAATAAAGCCACAATCTTGGTTTGCATTTCATGAATTAGAAGTCCAGTGAGGGTGTGCTTCTCATTAGCATTCTACTGTTTCTTTAGAACTTTATTTTAATGAAGGATTTTTAAAAAGTTAGGGCAAGAGTGCTGACTTTTAAACAAACCACCCAGACTTTTTAAATTAACTTTTTTAAAAGAAATACAGGAGAAATGACTAGGAAACGTTGGTGCCTGCTTCTGATAACCTGTTCATTTTTTGGATAGCTGTCCTTTGTTTTAATTTTCCAATTTCAAACAGTGCAAGGAGGGACCAGTATGGGGATGGAGCCTGTGACTTGGGAGTCAGACTGACCAAGGTCAAATCACAGCCTCAGATCTTATCTGCTATGTGACCTTGGGCCAGCCAGGCCTATGTCGGCTCTCATCCCACAAGACTGGGTGAGGACAGAAAGCTGGAAAGGTCAGTGCATTTTTTAGCGTAGACAATTTAATTATGAGAAAAAAGTCTGCTTGGTCTCTTCCTTTATAGTATTAGGCTTTCGATTTATTGTTATCCCACTGCTTTGGCTAAGATGCATGGAACTATGTCTAAAAACCATAGTGATGGCAAGCAAAAATCTTACCATTTGAAAGTTTAACAGGAACATGTATTTCACTTTTCAGTACTACAGAAAGATGATTTCTTTTCATTCCTAGCTTGCTGACCATTTTCATCATGGATGGGTACTGAACCTTATCAAATGCTTTTTCAATATCAGTTGAAAGGATTATGGGAATTTTCTCCTTTAGTTTGTTATTTTGCATCAATTATATTATTAATGTTATACATTCCTTGCACGCCTAGGATAAACCCAGCTTAGACACAAAGAAGAATGACTTGGTCATTCTTTTAATAAACCATTAGATTTGATCAGTTCATAGTTTATTTAGGATTTTAGCATCCATGTCCAGATAGAGGCTCATTAAGTATACCAAAGACAAGTCATCTAGGACATATAGATGGCAATAATTAGTAGCCCTATAAAAAGATTAATGACTATAAGAAATACTCAAAAGTTAAATGAATTTGTCACCCTCAGAAGATGCAGACTTGATCTACTGTTGTCTAGAATCTCCAGGGTGTCTCCGAGCATTCTTGGCACAAATGTGGTTCCCCTTTTGAAATAAATCCTCACAAAATTTCCTGCTCAGGTTACTGCAAGTCAGCTTTTGACTTTCAGTCCAGAAAAGGTCCAAAGATGATTCTGGGGTGAAGGAGCTCCCCTAAAGGCAGACAAAAAGTTAGAGTTCAGCCTGGAAATTAAAAAGATGAATGAGGAGATTATTTTTAAAAATCTAAGAATAGACATGGATCAAGTGAACATGGACTTAGGTATTGGAGCTTTGTAGGGTGGGGGCAGGTGGGCTGGACTTGAATTTAGAACTGGGTTCAGGGACTTCTCTGTCCAGTGGCTAAGACTCTGCACTCCCAATGCAAGGGGCCCGGGTTCCAATCCTGGTCAGGGAACTAGATCCCACATACCACAACCAAAGATCTCGCATGCCGCAGCTAGGACTTGGAGCAACCAAATACATTAAAAAGAAAAAACAAAAAACGAAGAACTGGTTTCAAATCCTAGGCCTTTCACTTATAGCAATTCTTAAACAGGAGTTCCATAAATGGACCTCAGAAGAGACTGTAGTTCCAGAAATAACATGGAAGGTTATGTGTCTCTGAATTTTTCTGGGATTGGAATATCATTAAAGAGTGAAATGTCTCTGATTTGCTCTTTGCTGAACTTTGGGATTGTAACTCTAATCTTAAGAATTTTCAGCTGCCTTGTCTATAAAGGGAGAATCATAGCCCTAATGACTTCAAAGACTAGATATGAGCTCAAATTATAAAAAGTCAAATGTAAATATCTATTGAATATCTACTGAAGGATATGTTTTGAGAATAAGTAATTTCAGTGTACAATAAAATCTTATGAACCATTTACCCTCAAAGCAAGTTTATAAAATGTTTAACAAATATTTAGAGAAACTGAAGCATCTCAACTATGGAAAAGTAGAGTTTTTTCATAAAATTTATATATATATATATGTATATACATATATATATATATATGTATACACACACACACACACAACTCCACTAATACCACCACAATAGAAAGTGAACTGGGGGGCTTCCCTGGTGGTAGAGTAATTGAGACTCCATGCTCCCAATGCAAGGGATGCAGTTTCAATCTCTCCTCAGGGAACTAAGATCCCACATGCTGCTTGGCATGGGCAAGAAAATATTTTTTTTTTTAAAAAGTGAACTGGGCCAGACTGACCTTATGAAATGTACCTAAAGCAAGCATTTCAGGAAGGTCTCCTGATCTGTTAGAGAGCAGAATAAACAGGCATCCTTATTTAATGGAACATGGGGTGGAGGATGCTGGCCTTGCTGTAAGCAGGGTCAGCAGAAGGTAAGTTTAGTTTAGGGGATGTAGTTGATAGTCTCATTTTCTCTGTCTCCTTCATGCCCTCTCACATCTTTTCTGTTTGATCCAGGTGAAGTGGTTGCTTCAGGCTCTTTTAACTCAGAACCTCCATCGTTGAAGGGTCAGTTATTTTTCTCTCTTGTCAGATTTTTTAGTTTCCTGTTGAATTGTATAAGGACTAGGTCATTCCACTCTGTGATTTGGGAATATCAGATAAAGCAGTCCCCATGTTGTCTTTCATTGCATATAATGAGTTTCCCAAATGAATTCAATTATAAAATCCTGAGTACTCAGAGAGAGCTAGTGTGGTGGTGATTATTAATATATCCACTACTTGAGAATTCCCAGGTGGTCCAGTGGTTGGGACCCTATGCTTTCATTGCCGAGGGCCCAGATTGGATCCCTGATTGGAAAACTAGGATCCCATGGACCCTGCGGCATGACCAAAAAATTAAATAAATAATAATATTCACTACTTTTGCATTATTACTTTGCAATTCTTCACACAAAATTCCATTTTCTAAAATAGTTGCCATTCCACTCCCCAAATAAAATTGATCATAAATGTGTCAAAGTGGAGTCATTTCTCTTATTTAATTATATGACTGAACAAAGGCAAATGAATACTATGTAAATTCTAAGCACAATGACTATTTCACAAGTAAATTATAGGGTCAAAAACAAGCTGATTAGATATCAAGTCAATGGAAAACATTTTATTAGAATATTTTATCACCCCCCCATTTTATTGTGGGCGTGGCACACAAAGTTGAAACGTAATTAGTACTGCATTTCTCTGGGGGGAAAGACCTATGTATTTTCCAAAAGTTAAGTGGACCTTTGTATATTTGAGTTGGGTGTGTGCGATTTGCTAGCATTTGTTGTTTTTCAGTCCCTCAGTCGTGTCCGACTATTCGCAACCCCATGAACTGCAGCACGCCAGGCTTCCCTGTCCTTTACCATCTCCCAGAGCTTGCTCAAACTCATGTCTATTGAGTCGGTGATGCCATCCAACCAGCTTATCCTCTATCGTCCCCTTCTCCTCCTGCCTTCTATCTTTCCCAGCATCAGGGTCTTTTCTAACGAGTTAGCTGTTCACATCAGGTGGACAAAGTATTAGCCTTTGGCATCAGTCCTTCCAATGAGTATTCAGGACTGATTTCCTTTAGGGTTGACGGGTTGGGTCTCCTTGCAGTCCAAGGGACTCTCAAGAGTCTTCTCCAATACCACAGTTCAAAAGCATCAGTTCTTTGGTGCTCAGCCTTCTTTATGGTCCAACTCCCACACCCATACATGACTACTGGAAAAACCATAGCTTTGACTAGACGGACCGTTGTCAAACTAATGTCTCTGCCTTTTAATACGATGTCTATATTTGTCATAGCTTTTCTTCCAAGGAGCAAGCATCTTTTAATTTCATGGCTGCAGTCACCATCTGCAGTGATTTTGGAGTCCAAGAAACTAAAGTCTGCTTCCATTGTTTCTCCAACTATTTGCCATGAAGAGATGGGACCAAACTAGCACTAGGCTAAGTATTAGGCTAAGGATTTTATATAGGTATGTGCTTTAGTTAATCTTCTATTATTGCTCTCATTTTACAGAAAAAGAAACTGATACTTAAGAGAGAGATTTTATATATTGCCTAAATTTTGCCTAAGAGCAGGACTAGCATTTGGAAGTCAAGGTCAGTTGAGTCCAGATTCTACATTCTGAGACTTTTTCAGAACACAGATACTCTAGTATAAACTCAGGTACCCAAATAAAGGATTTATGTATTAGACCTTCCAGATGCCTGATTTGCTGCAAAAGGAAACTTTAGATTAGAAACCACAGACAAAGCAAAACTAGTCTTGGTCTATTTCCTTGAAATTGAGCTCTATGTCTTCATGGAATCCAGTACCTATGTCCTTTCTTGTTCTTATTTCTGGATGAGTGGGAAAAGTCAGCCAATAGTTCACTGTAGCATAGTTACAGGAAATAGAGAGCTGGACCCTAAACAACCACCTGACCTGCCGGAGTATTCAGAAACATTTGTTCCTATGTGAAGCCACCCCAAACACTGATGGCCAAACCTGTGGATGGTTCAAGAACAAAAAGCTTGTGTCATATGACTTTGTTTTTTTAAAAAAAGATTTTCATCAATATCTAGGAAATTTTTGTTTATGAAACACATAGCTAAAAATATGTTCATTTCTGGATGGTAAGAACATGAGTCACGCTAAGTTACTTCATTCACGTCTGACTCTTTGTAACCCTTTGGACCGTAGCCTGCCAGGCTCTTCTGTCCATGGGACTCTCCAGGCAAGAGTACTGGAGTGGGTTGCCATGCCCTCCTCCAGGGAACCTTCCCCACCCAGGGATCAAACCTGTGTCTCTTATGTCTCCTGCATTGGCAGGTGAGTTCTTTGCCACTTGAGCCACCTAAGGGATTTTTTCTGTTATCTATATTTTCTGGTTTTTCTTTTTTTCCCAGTTTCAAATTTTCATTTCAAACAAACATGTTGTCCAATTCTACATGAAGTGATCAACAGATTAAGGCAAGCACAATTGTGACCAATCTGAGACTATCCCCTTCGACAATACTTGAAGTTTGGGTAAATACTCTTCTTATCACTGTGTTTCCTGTGATGCCTGGCAGGACTGAACTGAAAGATCTGAAATGTGCATTTGTTAAAGACTCTGTTCAGTCCCCATCTTATTTTTAGCTCTATCAGTGTGGAGACCAGAATCTTAATAGCTGACAGTTAGTGAAGTGTTCCAGATAAAGGTCCAATTTCTGAAGTAAGATCTTTGCTAAATGGTCACTGATAGAGCTGTATTTTCTATTTCTCTAATGTTTAAGTAGAGTCTCCCTGGTGACTCAGAAAGTAAAGAATCTGCCTGTGATGCAGGAGGTTGGGTTGGATCCCTGGGTTAGGAAGATTCCCTGGAAAAAGACATGGCTACCCACCCCAGTATTCCTGCCTGGAGAATTCCATGGACAGAGGAGCCTGGTGGGCGACAATCCATGGAGTCGGAGAGAGTCAGACACGACTGAGTGGCTCACACTTGACTAACCATGTTATGACACTGGAAGTTTAAAAAAAAATTCAACAAACAGCTATTCAGGGTCTACCAGGGGTCATACGTTTCACTGGGCACTGAGAAGACAAAGAGATTCAAGCTACGGGGTGTAAACTCCTGCGGGTGCTAGACCCTCTGCTCTTCTTCATCTCTCTTGACTTGCTGGCCTGGACTGATGGTCACCAGGGGCCTGTCAAAACTTGCTCCATAAGTGGATGGAGAGAGACTATCAGCCACTGAGAAGTTAGTACTTTCTAGGTGCTGTGATAGAAATATATGCAGGTCAGAGTGTGTGGCTGGAGTGAAGAGTGGGAAATCCAGCTGGTGGGCGGGTGAGAGGGGATGTCGGGGACTTTACTCAGGACTTGATCATGGAACTGAGTTTTTTTTAAACCACTATACTTATTTACTTTTCATGGATTGATGATTGCTTTGCAATATTGGTTTGATTTCTGTCTTACAATAGCATGACTTAACCATGGGGGTACATAGGGCCCCTCTCTCTAGAATCTCCCTCTCACCTCCCTCCCATTCCCACCTCTAGGTTATTACAGAGCCCCAGTTTGAGTTCCCTGAGTCATACAACAAATTCCCACTGGCTATCTATTTTACACATTTTAGTGTACATGCCGGAGAAGGCAATGGCACCCCATTCCAGTACTCTTGCCTGGAAAATCCCATGGACGGAGGCACCTGCTGGCTGCAGTCCATGAGGTCACTAAGAGTCGGACAAGACTGAGCGACTTCACTTTCACTTTTCACTTTCATGCTTGGAGAAGGAAATGGCAACCCACTCCAGTGTTCTTGTCTGGAGAATCCCAGGGACGGGGGAGCCTGGTGGGCTGCCATCTATGGGGTCGCACAGAGTCGGACACGACTGAAGCGACTTAGCAGCAGTAGCAGCAGTGTATATGCTTCCACGCTACTCTCTCCATTCATCTCACCTTCTCCTTGCTGAACTGAGTCTTTTAAAAAAAATATGTATTTTTGATATCTAGATTTAGAATTTTTATTTTTTAATTGGAGGCAGATTGTTTTACAATGTTGTGTTGGGTTCTGCCATACAACAATGCAAACCAACCATAATTATATGTATATCCCCTCCCTCTGGAGCCTGCCTCCCACCAACCACCCCGTCTCACCCCTCTAAGTCATTACAGAGCTCCCGGCTAGGCTCCCTATATTATACGGCAGCTTCTCACCAGCTAGGTATTCTACACAAGGTACTGTATATATGTCAACGCTACTTTCTTCATTTGTCCCACTCTGTCCTTCCCCCTGTTTGTTCACAAATCCATTCTCTACATCTGCGTCTCCATTCCTTCACTGAAAATAGGTTAATTTATGGTACAATATACAATGGAATATTACCCAGCCATAAAAAAAAAAACAAATCTGAGTCACTTCTAGTGAGGTGGCTGAACCTAGAGCATGTGATACAGAATGAAGAAAGTCAGAATGAGGAAGACAAAAATCGTATATTAATGCATACATAGCATATATATATGGAGTCTAGAATGGAGAAGGTAATGGCAACCCACTCCAGTATTCTTGCCTGGGGAATCCCATGGACAGAGGAGCCTGGAGGGTTACAGTCCATGGGGTCGCAAAGAGTCAGACACGACTGAGCGACTAACACACACACAGACACACACACGGAATCTAGAAAACTAGCAGTGATGTCTTGTACTGAAAAGTGGGTGGGGCAGGAGCACGTGATACCCAGAGGGAGAGGAACGAAGAATGTAACAGACAAAGGAGCAGCGTGAAGCAGCACAGGCTGGCCAGCTCAGAGAGGGTGGGAAAGAGAAAAGTGAGAGACAGAAAATCCTAAAAGAAGCCTCTAGGATAGTAGTAGGAAAAGTTAACTTGGAGTTTCTGCAAATGCAAAGACTAAAGATTACATGCCAAAAAAAATGTGGGTGCTTAAATAAAGTGGCATGTCAATTCAGAGCAGGAGAAGGAACAGAATCAAGGAACAGAAGAAAATACAGGAAGAAAGGCATTAAAGAGCAAATCCGAATTAGAGGCATTCTTTTAGAAACTCTATTTCTATTTGCATAAAAACAACACATGTTATTTTAGGGTGGTGAGAGCTTTGAGTGGTTTTAATGGACTTTAACTTATCTTTTTTTTTTCTAAAATAATTATGCACGATGTCATTGTGTCTTTAATAAAAATGTACTTAGAGAGGACATCAGAAGCTCACTAAATAAGATATATAGTTATACAAGGATTTAGTGACACATTTTTGAAAAGCTGAGGTAGGGATTCAATTCATTTCTCAATAAATCTTTTTAACATCTGTCTAAAGTGTTAAGTATTTAGAAAGACAGGTAGATGGAAAGAGAGATAAGAAGAAAGAGAAGAAGGGAGGGGGAGAATAAATTCTCTAGATCTTGCTGTATAGAGACAATAGACCCCCCACCTATGGGCAGAAGTGAGTTTCAATACTTCTTAAAGAATTCTGTCTCAACAAATATTACTTATATCTGGGTGCAGCCTTGTCACTCATTGAGAAATAACTGAAAGTATGTGTTTAGAGTCAGAAGAGAAAGAGACTGTCTGATGGTGTAACTAACAGGGTCATTGAGAATCGATTGTCAGTTAGGGTCTCACAAATAACATGTATATCAATAACAACCGTGCATCAGCTCACTGCTAACATGGTGAATAATGTTCCTCACTGGAATGAGAGTTTTACTAGCAAACAGTTTCTTTTTCCCCAAAAATGACCTTCACAATACATACAGACTTCCTAAAGCATCTGAGCTATCTCCTCCCTTCTTTGGAGAAAAAAAAATGGTTCAAAACTATTGGAATTTCATCTTCAGTGTATCTGCTCTAGATTCTAACTTCATATCCTTTTCATCTTAATTACTTTAACCCATAACTACATACTGTGTCAGGAGCCAGAACCTCTTCCGACGACTTCACATGCAGTCTCTTTGGCAAATGCAGAGCGTGTCATTTTCTGGATGAGTAACAGGCACAGAACGCATTGCAATAGATGATTTTATGCCCTGGCTCCTTGTTTAATCAAATCAAAGCAGATATGGTTGATTACATGGACAAAAAGCTACTGAATAAACACATTTGTTCAAGAGTAACTAAGCATTAGATAATATTATGTAATGTGGAAGTAACTGCCTGGCTTAATGTTATGGTTTCCATGGCAACTACATCTGTGAAGACTAAAGGGGTTCAGAAATATTGGTTTCTTTCAGCATGTTAAAGGGAAAATCTACATTCATGCAATGTTTTTGGTGTTTTTTAGAAGTCTTCCACTCATCAGAAAGTGATCATAGGTATTAATAACTAAAAATAGTGGGGACTACAGTCTTAGGAAGAGGACAGGTTGGCTTCGCTTTCCGGTTCTTTAGGGATAGAAATGATGTTCCAGTTGGTAGAGGGAGAGAGATATGAATTTTACATGGGACCTGCTGTATTCCAAGCTTAGCTGCCCTCACATGTAGGGTCCACGTGCCATGGATGTCTTTCTCTTTTCCAAAAACAAAGACAGCGATGGCTGGCGATAACAAAAAGGAAAGTCCCAGCCAAATGATGAGCACTGCAGAGGAAGGTTCCTGCCGAAAGCAGGGAAGATTAATGGTGGGAGGGAGCCGGAGAGCAGGGTGCGTTTTGTATTCAGTGGGGCTCTGCAGCAGCGCTCCAGCCCCTTTATCTGCTGCAGCGGTGTGATTACCGAGAAGGGAGGAAGCAGGTGCATGGGGGACCATCAGAGCCCAGCCCTGGCATTGTCCTGATTTTAGTTATTTCGTTTTAATCCCCCTGGGTCAGATGAGGATGAAGTTAAACACACAGATTCTTTTGAATTGCAAGTTACGCATTCATAAAACGTAGAGAAATCCAATTATTTCTTATCCTGGGGTTGAAGGGGAAATCCATTTTGGTGGTCAGAAGGAAGGGCTGGGAGCCAGAAGGGCTGAATTCCATCCTTGTCACATTTACCTGCCCTCTTCAAACTCCAACGGGCTCCAAATGGCTCAAATGTGGTTTTCCCCCAAAGGCTGGACTTTTAATTATAGGAGATTGAGAGGTTTCTTCCTACCAGAAGATGTTCATTTACTATGGACCTTAACTTTTTAATTCCTCTTTGCTATCCCACCCCCAAGAAGATTAGTATCTTCTTAAGGTGTGCTCATGGGGCTTCCCTGGGAGCTTGGTGGTGAAGAACCTGCCTGCCAATGCAGGAAACCAAGGTTCAACCCCTGGGTCAGGAAGACCCTTGGAGAAGGAAATAGCAACCAACTCCCATATTCTCGCCTGGAAAATTCTTTAGACAGAGTAGTATGGCAGGTTACAGTTCACGGGGTTGCAAAAGAGTCAGACACGATTTAGCAACTAAACACCAACCAACCAGTTGTACTTATAGGATATGTGATGCTTCCATTTAATAGTTTAACAACTCTGGGAAAGATGCATAGTTATTCTACACCTCAGATTTCCCTACATATAGAATGAGGGTTGAAACACCTGCCGGGCAGTACTATGAGGATTTGCCATTCTATGTGAAGTATAAAGCATGATATCTCTACCAAATACTCATTAATTCTTACAGCCCTTCATCATTACCATTGATCAGGAATACACCTTTTTCAGGGGATTCCCAAAGTCCATCAGATCTCAGTGTTCCCCCTCTAGGCTGCCAAGTAATACTTGACTTAGGGCTCAATGGAGAATACAATTAGCAAATTCACCAACATGGATTCTATGTTATCATCATGGTGTAGGGCACACGTCAGAGAGCTATAGCTCTTGAGCCCAAACGGGACCATGGCTTGTTTTATTGAAACACATCCACGCTTATTCATTTATGCTTTGTCTACAGCCGCTTATGTGCAGAGTGAAATAATTGTGATGAAGCCTTGGGTATTTATACTTGCCCCTTTGCAGAAAATTCTTGTGATCCTTGATATAAGGTAATTATTTCCAAATTTACATGAAAGCATTGACTTCCATTGAATCCCTGAGTATGAGATTTATATAATTCAAATATCCCATTTCATGTATTGTATCCCTCATGAAGCTAGAAGTTCTAGTTTCTAAATATTTTGGAAAAAAAATAGAACCATACATAAGTATAGGTAATGGAACTTTCTGCCAACCATTGGGGAAACTCGTTCTTTTTGAGGCAGAATGAACATTAGGCATTCATCATCCTAGCCGAGGGAGCTTAAAATCACCAGAAAGAAGTTGATAGCCTGATACATCCAGGTTTATTGATCTGAGGCAATGAGCCAGCAGATGCCTTAGAGGGCATTTTGCCAAATGGAAAAAAAAAATAGAGGCATTTAGGACTCTGGGGAATGGAGGAGTCTCGATGCAATTTGAATGTAGCAGTGTTTTGATCATCAAGATGGTGTAGTATGTAGACCAACATCAGGTCTAGACCGAAAAGTGTTCCTGTGGAAACAATAAAGTTAAGGTAGATACAGAGCTTGGCACCTGTAGACCTTTTATCTGAAGTCCCGCACCTGGCTGGTAAATAGCCACTGCTTCTCTGAATCCAAGAGTAACCAGGTTTTCCAGGCAAAAGTGGGAGCTTTACTCTTCCTGATATGATTTGCAACAGAGGAAGGCTCTGTCTGTCCATGATCTTAGAGAACAAAGTGTCTTAGTGAGTCACTCCAAGAAGGGGTTGTAATGACTCATTCAAGTTGCAGTATGTCCTTGGGAAAAATCCTGTTTCCTGTCAACTTTGCAGCTGGTTGTGTCTGTTATAACAGCCTGATGAATGGCCAGCCAGGTTTTTCCTTCCTCAGTCTGTGAACTTTCTTATTTTTTCATCAGGGAGGTGATGCTAGTAGATGTGAAAGGTAAGGGGGTGCAGAAAGGAAAGCTAGAAGGAGATAAGGTAAGTCAGAGCCAGAGGAGAGGTCGATTCAAGGCAGATGGCGCCCCAAAGGAAGCGTTCCTACAGCCTAGCACAGAGCCTACCATACAGCTCCCGACTTCAAAATTAGAAGCTGATACCTGAGAGGACAGTGTTTGAGTGAAACGTCTTCAGCATAAAGATGTGGGGATATTCTAATGACCCTAATAGTATTTAGTTACACTATCACATAGAATTTCATGATGCTCATTTTACACTGAACCAGAAAAGTGGAATGGAAGTGCTGACCACCAACCGTCAAATGTATTATGAATTCTTCCCTTAGACAGTCACAGATTAATGTCGGGGTCATAATGTCATTAATGTCAATGTCACTTCATAGGAACAACTGTCCGTCGGAAGCCACTGGTCTGAGTAATGACAGTGTCTCCATGGTTTTGGAGAATGGACTTTAGAACCTAAGAAGGATCTGATTCCTGAGTGCTGGGGTCTATTTTTGAATGTGTTTGTGAAGGACAGGATGTCCTCACTGCTGTGTCAGAAATGAATCAGGAAACTAACCTTGTGACTTTAGGAACTGAAAGCATTGCTAAACGCAAACAGGTTGACCCCTTGAGCTTCTGTTTCCTCCATGTCACCCTTGTGGAAAGGCAGGAAGTGAAACTGGGAGAGGCAGCCCGTCTTCTCCAAGCTCCCAGACCCTCATCCTCTGTAGGTGGTAGTCGGGTATCTCCCATCTTCTGTAAGCTCGGTGGGTAGGATGGGTGGAGAGAAAGAAACTTACCAACTTTCCCTGCTCAGAGCACTCTGCCTTTCAGATCAGAGACTCCTTGTAGCTAGCACAGATTGTTCTTAGCAGATCCTCATTTCTCTGAAGCTCTTGACATTTATGTGCTTACCTTCATGCAATCTTTATTTTTTAAACTTATTTTACTGAAGTATAGTTGATTTATAATGTTGCATTAATTTCTCCTGTATAGCAAAGTGGCTCAGATATATATATATTCATTTTCATATTTTTCCTTTATAGTCCATCACAAGATATTGAATATAGCTCCCTGAGATATACAGTAGGACCTTGTTATTTATCCATCCTAAATGTGATAGCTATATTTGGAGTTTGGAGAAGGAAATGGCAACCCACTCCAGTATTCTTGCCTAGAGAGTCCCATGGACAGAGGGGCCTGGCAGGCTCCAGTCCATTGGGTCGCAAGAGTCAGACACGACTTAGCGACTAAAGAGAGAGAGAAAAATATAATAGTTTGCATCCGCTAATCCCAAACTCCCAAAATATCCCTCCCCATCCCCCTCCCCTCTTGGCAACACAAGTCAGTCTCTATGTCTGTGAATCTATTTCTGCTCTATTCTGTGAATAAGTTCATTTGTGTTATATTTTAGATTCCACATTCAAGTGATATCATATAGTATTTGTCTTTCTTTTTCTGGCTTACTTCACTTAGTATGATCATCGCTGGGTGGATCCATGTTACTGCAAGTGACATTATTTTATTCTTTTTATGGCTGAGTAGTATTCCATCGTGTGTGTGTGTGTATGTGTGTGTATATATATATATGCGCTATGCTTAGTCTCTCAGTCATGTCTAATTCTTTGTGACCCCATGGACTATAGCTCATATATATATGGGCTTCCCTGGTAAAGAAAGGTAAAGGATAAAGAATTCAGCTGGTAAAGAATCTGCCTGCAATGCAGGAGACCTGGGTTCGATTCCTGAGTTGGGAAGATCCCCTGGAGAACGGCATGGCAACCCACTCCAGTATTCTTGCCTGGAGAATCCCCACGGACAGAGGAGACTGGTGAGCTGCAGTCTATGGGGTTGCAAAGAGTCAGACACGACTGAGCGACTAGGCAGAGGACAGCCCGTAAATATATACACCACATCTACTTGGGCTTCCCTTGTGGCTCAGCTGGTAAAGAATCCACCTGCAGTGCGGGAGACCTGGGTTCGATCCCTGGGTTGGGAAGATCCCCTGGAGAAGGGAAAGGCTTCCCACTCCAGTATTCTGGCCTGGAGAACTCCATGGATTGTATAGTCCATGGGTCGCAAAGAGACAGACACGATTGAGTGACTTTTATTTTCTTTCACATCTACTTTATCCATTCATTGCTGATGGACACTTAGGTTGCTTCTATATCTTGGCTATTGTAAATAGTGCCGCTATGAATATTGAGGTGCATGTATCTTTTCAAATTGTCAAGTTTTGTCCAGATACATGCTCAAAAGTGGGATTGCTGGATTATATGGTGACTCTATTTTTAGTTTTTTGAGGAATCTCCATATTGTTTTCCATAGCGGTGTGCAATCTCTCTATTTTTCCAATTTTTCTCCCTCTAGCTTCCACAAGTCACTACTAGTATGAGTTACTTTCAGTATGGAATATTCTTTCCAGCCTCTGTTCCCTTCCTCTTGTCCCCCCTCAGCACCACTTCTCCACGAAGCCTCTGGGCTGGCATGAACCTGTCCTGGCAGCATCTCAAGATCCTGAGGATTTTACTTGAAATGATCTCCACCTGCAGGTCTCCTTCTGAGGTTGACAAGAAGGCCTGACAAAGGAACAGAGCTGGATGGTAGTTAAAACAGTAGAAACAGATTTTACCCAGGAACTACAACCATAGGGGAAAACAAACCTCAGGACAGAACCTGGGCTCAAGTCCAAGTTCAACAAGGACAGTTGGGGATTTATAGCCAAGGAGCAGTGTAGGGGTCAGGATGGAAAATTATTAAGATGAGACATCAGGGATAAGGGGCGGGGTTATGCTGGCTAAACAGACAACAGGATTCTTGCTGAAGGCAGCCCAGGGTGATGAGACGTCTGATCAATATGGTCAGACATGGAGGGTGGAGGATTCTCTGTGAACCGATTTATCTGGATTCCTGCTCAAGGTGGGCCACGCAGGTCTAACAGGGGTGAGGCATATTTGGGAAAAGCCCTTGAGGAGCCTGACTGCAATCTGGTTAAGGAGGACGCCTTTATCACATAGGGAACCAGTCCTCCTCCGGAAAATACTGACCCACGAGGTATCAAGAGAGATGGGCAGAGGAGACTGTGAATTGCGGGTAAAACAGGTAACTTTACCCTGGGAAACCCAGCATGGACTGTTGGAAAGTGGAGAGGCTTTGAACCTCTAGCACCCTGAGTCATCTTGTTCAGTGGGAGTAGTGCGGCCAGCTCTTGGAGACCGGGTGAAGGAATTAGCGGTGATTAAGAGCAGCTGGAAGCAGAGCGAAGCCCTGGGGTCCTCAGCGGAAGGAGGAGGCAGTCTTATGAAATAGAGTCCTGTAAGCTCAAGTTCATTGTTCGGCTAAAATAATTGTTTATAGCAGAAGACATCTATTGGGAGGAGGGAAAAAATCCTAACTGATGGAAACTCGTTAGCATCAAGCCAGGGAATAATAATGAAACCCAGGGCCAATAGCTGTGTGGTTTTCTTAGGAACCAATATTGCCAGACACACTTGATAGTTCATTTCTTGAAAAGAAATGTGTATGTGAACACACACACACACACACACACACACACACACACACACACACACCCCTGAGTGGTTAAGTAGAACACAGCAGCTGTTACTTATTTGGACCTTACTAAAGCACTTGATAAAAATGTCTCATGAAATTTGACTTGCAAAACAAGTACAAATTGGCTGAAATAGGAGGATTCGGTGCAGATTGGATCCTGGCTCCAAAGCCAGAAACCATAGGTAATGGAATTGATAAATAAGCGGCAGCAGATCTAGTTGCTGGAGAGTGTTTAGCGGATGCCCCAGGGGTTACTGTGAGCACTGAGTTTATTAAAAATCTTTATCAATGAGTTGGAAGAACCCATGAACAGGATGCACGTGAATTCTGCCAGGAATACTAGGTTGGCAAGTGTTAGAGAAGGCAGGGAAGACCAAGTCCTGGTGCAGAGGGGTCAGCAGGGAACTTAGATGTGTGTATTGGAGGAAAAAAGGAAGAAAGAAGATGGGATGCTTATTAACAAGGGGGTTTCATGGGGTTATATTTGGGAGAAGGCAAGAGCCTTAGAGGCATGAAACCACACACATTATCTTAAGGGCTTAAAGATTAAAAAAAAAAAGTTAACAAGCTTGCCAGGACATTGTAATTTTTTTCATTGCCACATTGTCAATGGAAGGAGTGAGGGGGCCATGGATAAATGAAGATACTTTCATCCAGTGGAACTCTCTATATCCTTTAAGAAGATGTTGTTTTTCAGTCGCTAAGCAGTGTCTGACTCTTTGCAACCCTATGGGCTGTAGCCCGCCAGGCTCCTCTGTCCATGGGATATTCCAGGCAAGAATACTGGAGTGGGTTGCCATTTCCTTCTCCAGGGGATCTTCCCAACCCAGGGCTCGAACCCAGGTCTCCTGCATTGCAGGCAGATTCTTTACCACTGAGCCACCAGGAAAGCCCCTTTAAGAAGATGGCATACCTGCAATTAATGAGTCACAAGGACATCCACAAGTCATAAGTGAGCAAGTTGCGGAAAATGATGACAAAAGTGATACAGATTTTGTTTTGAATAGATGAGTGTTGAGCATAGAAAGAGTCATACAAATCTATTAATAGTGGTTACCTCTGGGTGTTGGAATCAGGGGACAAGGGAGTAGGAGAAACTCACTTCATAGATTTATTGAATGCTGATGCTGCATTTGGGGTGAGAGAGTTGCACACACACAAGTATGCATTGAATGGCTTCATTAAATAGAAGCCCTTTGAAAACTTAAGATGCCCTATCCAGGAAAGAGTTACTATGATCTTCTGTTGCCAGCTCTTCAGATCATTGCTGTCCAGAGAGATGGAAATCAGATGAAAAACGACGTAGCCTGGCGTGTTGAAGTGGTTGAGCTGAAGCTGGTCCAGCCCAAGCTCAGTTTCAGTTCCATTTTCCGAGAAGCTCCGTGACCTTGGCGCACATCTGTCTGACACACCCAAGTAAAGCTGCTTCATCTCAGGGTGTCTTGAGCCCAGTTTGGCTCAGGATGGCATTGAGTGTGTTGTAAACTATACGCTAAAAGCCGCCTGGGGCTGCTTGAGAGGTGAATCAAGAGAGACAAAGCAAGTAGAAATATCTAGGAAAGACTTATCTGTGCTGATGAGCTGGGGGTTACTTGGAAGTTTCACTTATTCCACTGAAGGGTTGGTTGCAATCATCTTCCAACTGGTTGTTACCTTCAAATCTGCAAAATTGCCTTGGACATCACAGGAAAACAGACTTTGCTCACAGGACCATCATTACATTTTGTTTTCAAAATGAGCTGGAAATGCCCACAGAAAGGCTTTGTCTTGTGACAGTCTGTGTAGTTTTATTCTGTTTGGATTTCCCGTCATCTGTAAAGAAAACAAATAGCTTCCTTGTAAGTAGTGTGTTTGGGGCAGTATAAAGATCATCAGCTTCAGTTCCGAATTTCTTCTGCTCATCTTTCATTCCAGCCAGAGGTGCTGGAGTCTGACAGGGCCCTTTTTTTGTATATTGATTTCGATCCATAGCAACTGCCTGGTGAATGTAAAAATCTTGTGTTTATCATTTGCTAGATTTTTGTTGTGATTTTTTTTTCCTCTACAAGCTGTTCAAGTGTTCCAGCCATAGAGCCCACATGGTCTTCTATCCCCTTGATGTTTCTTTCCTGTGGATGATGGTTTGGAGATGTTCTAAGGGTGTACCAGGATAATATACTTTCTGGAGTTACTCTGTAACATTCTTGCATTGATGCCTTTGCCAGCGTAAAAGAATATCCAATCTATCAACGTCTAAAAACCACTTAAAATAAATGGCCCCTTGTGTTTTGAAGTCATATGGGAAAACCCCAGGTTTCAAGTAACCATTAATAAATAATTACCCCTTTGTTAATGTATCCTGCTGATTCCACAATAAGACAGGGTTGATGGACGACATACCTCTGCTATGGACACGTTCATTAACGTGTGCTTGTCTTGTATTCCCTACAGGCGTAAGCTTCCAGAGGGCACACAAGAAGTGTGTCGTATCAACATCATATAAGGAATCTGGTGGGGCTTCCCTGGTTGCTCGGTGGTAAAGGATGCCGGAGACATATTTTTGATCCCTGATATGGGGTCCCACATGCTGCTGAGCAATTAAGTCTGTGGACCACAACTACTGAGCCCATGCCCAGAGCCCAGGAGCCACAACTACTGAGCTCCAGAGCTGGAAACCACAACTACTGAGCCCTTGTACTGAAGCTACTAAAGCCAGTTCGCCCTAGAGTCGGGCTTTGCAACAAGAGAAGCCACCTCAACTGGAGAGGTTGAGAGCCCTGCTCTGCTCAACTAGAGAAAAGCCTGCAGAGCAACAAAGACCCAGAACAGCCAAAAATAAATAAAATTAAAACAAAGAATTTGGTGGATTTAAAAAAAATTTACAGAAGCAAAGCTTTCCCCCATAAACTTTAGCCCGGAGCTTGGTCTGTAGGTGGCCAATAAATCCTCGCTGAGCAACTCAGGATTTGGGGCTGGTGATGTGGGAGATCCCATTCGACACAGGTTACTGGGAGACCACAACAAACAGTGCAAGAGGAGGAGCTTCCCGGTGACGCGGATCGCATGTGTGGCCCAAGATCCCCAGGGGCTGTGGATGAGGCTTTCAGTCGTCAGTAAACAAAAAACAGGCAGCCACATTCTCAGAACAGTGCTTAGCTCCTCTTCACAGGCATCCGCTGGATGCTGAAGACATGTCAAGCCACCCAGGTGAGGGCCACCAGGAACACACCTGTGCTTAGATGAGGGGGGTTAATTACCAACTTCAGGGAGAGAGACCACACGGTGGAGAGTGGGTGTCCCACTACAAGAGGGTGTTAGAAAGAGCCTACTGTGAGATTTGGGCTCCTGTTAGGTGATCGAGGGGAGGGTCTATAGGAACCAGTTTCCTTGTTGTTGCTGTTGGTCACTTGCTCAGTTGTGTCTGACCCTTTGCAACCCCATGGACTTTAGCATACCAGGCTTCCCTGCTGTTTACTGTTTGAGTTTGCTCAAACTCATGTCCGCTGAGCTGATGATACCATCCGACCATCTCATCCTCTGCTGTCCCCTTCTCCTCCTGCCCTCAATCTTTCCCAGCACCAGGTTTGCTCTAGCCTGGGTATTGCTGTGAAGCAGGGACACTTCTAGGAGTGGGAATCTCAATACACCTTACCTCCAGGGGGAGCAGCTTAAAAAGCCAGGAAAAGCTGGAACTGCTCATGATGTACCAGTGACTTATTTGGAAGGACTGTGGGGTTGGCGTGTCCTATGTGACCTAATGTGGGTGGATGATCAGAAATGGTTTATGACCAATGGGAGGATGCATGGCTGGGCTGGAAGCATCAGGTCAACTCATGATGAAGCCTGAGGCCAAGATGTAAGATCATCACTAGTTCCCAGTCGCAGTGGGGGTGGGGGTTGCTTGCTTTCTCAGATGTCATCGAAGAAGTCAAGAAAGGAGCTGGAGACTCCTGGCTCCCCATTTTCCCACTCTGTCACTCAGGCTGAGGAAGTGACTTAAGCCAGACAGCCCCAAACTCTGAGTCCCATTAGCGTTCCCTCCTCCCTTCCACCTGTAAGATGGATGGACCCTCGGGTCAAGACTGTTCCTTTGCACGCTGAAACACTCATCTCCTAGGACTGTCCTTTGTTAGAAGAGAAAAGGTCACTTCTCTAAATGGGTTTACATGAGCTGGCAATAAGAGGACTTTAAGATGTAGGCAAGTAGGTGTATGTATTTTAAAAATGAATCACACTTATGCCAGTTCACAGACACAAAAAGTCTTTTTTCCTTACAGCCACCCATCTATGTATCTTAAATTACTGGATGCCAAATGGGGTCATATAGCATTTCACTCTACAGCTCCTTTTCAACTCTAATGTTGAGTGACATGTAAAGAAATTCCGAATGGGAATATATTTGGTGAAAAGGGTTCAAGTATTTTAAATATTGGACTATCTAAATACAGCAAACATCTGTAAATGTGGAGCATATAACAGGCACAGAGCAAAAAATGTGTCCATTGCTTCAGTTAGTCAACATGTTTTCTCCTCTTAGATCAATTACAAGGAAGGAGAGACTCAATTATTCAAAACTCTTTTTATCTGATTGTAGAATTAAGCCATTCCCACTGTAGAAATGTTTGGAATAAGAAAAAGGAAAGAGAAATAAATAAAAATCACCACCTGGAGACAACCACAGTTTATGATCTGGGTCTTTCATTCATTCAGCAAATACTTAGCAATACCATGTAGTAGATACAGGACTAGGCTGGAAAGACACAGACTAGTAAAACCATCTCTGGCCTCAAGAATCTCATAGCTCCATGGGCAAGACAAGTTGAATAAGTAGGGAATTACAATGTAGTTGGTGAGTACCATGGCAAATGTTGTCATACGGCATTATGGGAACAAGGAGGACACAACTCCTCCCCACCACATAGATGGGGTGTGGGACAGGGTGGGGTAGAAAGGAAGCCCTCTTCAAGAGGGAGTTCTTTTTGAACAATCTAGAAATAAAGATAGAAAGAAAGAGAGAGTACACGATCTCTCCTTCCAAGAGTAACCAGGTGCAGGCATTTTAGGGTGGCTCTGACTCCACTGCACAGATGTCCAGTTACTGGCTCTGACAAATTTGCAGGGTCTCTCTGTTGATCAGAATTAGGGATTTCCCAGGAGCACTGTTTCTATGACCCGTGTCCTTATATACTAAGCTGGTAAGTTGAAGATGTATAATCATAATGGTTCATGCTGAGCTATTCAGGAAGAATATTAGGGATCTGGATATGATAAACAAGGGCCTTAGGATTCTGAATTTATTATGTTTTTTTTCTAATAGAGCAGTTTGTTGAGTTGCTGGGTTGGGAGAGGAAGGGGAGACAGAAATAGCATGCACACGCTAACACACACACATACACACACATGTGACTTCAGAAGAATCCCACCCTCTTGTGTCTTAGGTCCCTTCTGCCCATCGCCCTCTTGCCCTTTTTCTAATTTTGCCTTTATAATTGCCACTGTTCATCTTCGAGGAGCCAGTCCCCAGCAGATGCCCTTTGCAGGCAGGTATTCATTGAGCTCCATTTGTCAAGGTGGAGGCAACCTCAGGGAGGCAATGATTACAAGAGAAACCTGCAGAAGACAAGAGTGCATCTTTCCAGTCATTCAGAAAATGTGATAAGGGAAAGAAATTTCAGCAAAACCAACCATCTCAAAGTATATTCAAACATAGCTCCCTGAAGGCCACTTGTTCTGAGTCCCAGCTAATTAATATATGGGAGCGGTTTTACTTCAGAGAGATTTCTAATGAAAAAATAAAAATAAAACTGAGTTAAATGCCCACATGGATGATCTGGGGCAACCCAGAAGAATGCATCTCTCATCTCTATCAAATATAGGAAACTGGCAGAAATTCTCCCACTCAGCTCTGTGAGGATGGTGTGGGTTGCTTGCAGCAACTTCAGCTATGCCAATGTTAGACTCAGGTTTCTGGGAACTGAACTGATTACAGGTAGACTAGATGCTCAGTGACAACTCGGAAACCCTCCCATCTCCATTCTGCAATTTCCTATCTTAATGCTGATGACTTGAAGACAGGACAAAAAGAAGCCAAGGGTGCCTGAGACAGAGGGAAGTAGTCAAGAGTGAGCAGTGGTCCAGGCAGCAGAACTTGTCCTGAGATACTTGGTCAAAGGAGGCAGGGGCTGTCCATCTGTGGTTCTCAAACGGTGGTCCCTGGAACAACAGCTGCCATCACCTGAGAATCTAGAGCCCCAGAAATCCTGAGTCAGTGAGGAAGGCCCTGGCCTCGGGAAGCTGCATTCTAAAGAGCTCCCTCTATGATTCTGATGGTTTTTCTGGTTTGGGTACCACTGAGATCTTTGGAAGACTTTGAAAGATGCTCAAAAGAAGCCCTTCCTCATCCAACCTTGCTTCCCGTGCACCTGAAATTTTGCCACCATGACATATCCCACATAGACATCTGTTTGTTCTTGCCATCCTTCATGAAAATGCAAAGTCCCTTGTATATGTATGGCTGAGTCCCTTTTCTGTTCACCGGAAACCAACACAACATCGTTAATTGGCTATATCTCAAAATAAAAAAAGTTTAAAGTCTGAAACAATTTCAAAGTCCTTCATGATGGATGGATTGGTCCTTTGGTCACTGGTCCTGGGAGAAGCATGGGAGTCACCTGGGGCAGAGTCACCTCCAGCAGCACTCACGCTAAGTCAGAAGACCCCTGCCCATTCACATGCACCTAAGAATAAATTACTGGTGTTTGAAGCCATTGAGTTTTCGGGTGCTTTGTTATGCTGCATCTTCATGGCAATCACTAGCTGATGCAAATGTGTTTGAATTATGGGATATGGGCTCCAAGCAACTCCTGCCACTTGCTAGCTTTGGCCATTGTTGAAGCTTTCTAAGCCACAACGTCACAAAGATAAAAAGAGAAAAAATAGAGGTTCAAACCCATAAAAAGTGGCTGTGTTTCTGTGGACTGAATAAAGGAGATCATGCTGGTAAAATGCTCAGTCTAGCTCCTGGCTCGAGACGTATTGTGTTAGCTATTGTCAAGGCAGCACACACCTACTGCAGAGTCTCTGTATCAGATGCTGACACAGAGTGGCAGGTGTGTGTCTGCTGACTGGTTCTGCGATGCTCAGTCTCACAAGTTATCCCGGCGGAGAGCTCACGGATGTACTTGCTCAGGAGGATCGACTTCCACTTGCAAAATATCTTAGCCAGAGAATGCGTGTGTGTGTGTGTGTATGTGCACACACATAAGCACACCTCTGCGTGTGCTCATTCTGGCTGGAATGTGAGCAGAGAAGCAAATATTTCTGCTTCTCCGAGATTCCGCATGATGTCTTTATCAAGTTCCCATTCTTGCTGGAATTTGGGCACCACGTTTCTTAGAGCTCCTGATGCTTAAAAGAGGAGAAGGTATTGCAAGACTCTGACACATGCTCCAGCCTTTATTCAGTTGATCAACACGCCTTTTCTGAGTTCCTCTGCTTGGAGAATGACGGTTACAGTCTTCCCAGTCCGAGGATGGCGGAGGCTCCAGGACCTCGTCACCCCGTCCCCTCTGTGAGGTATCGGGCAGTCTCTCTGTGAACAAATAAGTGATGGCAGTGTTTCCGGGGCTGAGCCATGTCCTCATTTATGTGGGCCCCTCCCTCAGGGAGCCGCATCGCTGCCTGCCAACCTGCAAGCCGCTACAAAGCAAGCCCCACTGAGGCAGAAGGAGGAGCCACTGGCATTTACTGAGACTTATAAAACTGTCAGCAAATCCAGTCCGGGTGATCCAACTCCCGGCTGCTGTTTTACGGTGCTGAAGTCAGCATCTTGATTCAGCTGCATAAATAACTCCTCAGACCTGCAGAGGCTTGGCAAGGAGTGAGGTGGGGGCCCAGGAAAGCTGTCAGGACCAGGATATAAACCCTGGGGAGGAGAGAGACCAGCCCAAGCTTCCACATCTGCACAGGGAACTGTTTTAATTTTTCTACACAATTTCTAAATCTGGCATTGATTATATCATATATATAATCGATCCTTAGCAATTGTTAGCCAAGCGACTAAGGTATTTACTAATAGAAATCTGATTGACTTTGAGACACTTCCCCTTTCTCCCTCCTTCCCTCTGAAAGTTGCCATTTCTCATTTTAATTTCTTCTCTCTCTCTCTCTCAATACCCCCCCCAAATTCTTCTAACCAGATCAGACATTTGACTTTGAAATTGAAGAGTTGCTTTGTATTTTTGGTCAATCCTAAGACACAGCGGCTGGTATGCATTCCATCACGATGGCGCTAAGTCCAGCCGTCTCAAGGTGCAGGAGGAAAACCCCGAAGGGACCTCAGGAAGGAGCTGGTCAGTGCTCCGAGGCGCCGAGTGCCTGCTCCTGCCGGAGCACGTGAATATGTCTGTGTGGAGGATCCTAAGTCAGATATGGGGCTGCACGCTGCCAACCCAGGGCCCTCAAACAGCACAGCCTTGCCTATGCAACAGGAATATATAGGAAGCTTCTGCAGGAACATCGACATTTTGTCCCCAGAATTAATTCAAACCAATGCTCTGCAACCCATTTGTTGGAATTGGGTCTTGCCATCGTTTTGCTTTTGGTTCCTCTTGCTTTGGTTTCTGCTTTGGATGGAATTGTATCCCACCGAACATCATATTGAAGCCCAAACCTCGATGTAACGGGGTTTGGAGAGGTAATCTGGGTTAGATGAGGTCATGAGAAATTTGCTTCTGTGTCCTGATGGGAATAAAAAGAGCTCTGGACTAGAGCGAAGTTCCCTTATTGATGCACTTTCAGTTTTCTTCAATTCCTGGCCACTTACAACAAAGTGGCTGTAAATACCCTTCTTCTAATCTGCTTACATCCTGAGATTACATTAGTTACATAATTTTAATTTCAGGGAAGCTAAATGATTTTAGGATAGCATTTTCTTCTTGCTGGAGATTTCTCTCATGTTTGGGCAGGGTTAACTGGGCAGGTCACAGGTGATGTATAATTACAATGGTCAATATGGCTATAAAACGTAGAAAAATGGAATTCCTTGGTAATGGCCATGTGCAGCTTGTCCATGAAAGCCTGTGTGTTCTCCTCCTGAATGTGGGAAAGGCTGTCGTTGTCCTTCTCATAGACACCTTTCCTGGCTTCCATCACTGACCCTCCTGCAGGAATCCTGCAGAGTCAGGTGAGTTAGCAGCATCGCTGGGGTATGTGACAGACAATAGCTGCTAACTAGTCCACTGTCTGGCCGGCTGATTTTGAGATGTGTGACCAAGAGCAAGGGTCCCTGGGTCCTGGACTCCAATCTCCAACTCTAACAGGGGGAAAGGAGAGCAGCAAAAAGTGCCTGGCAGAGACAGGGAAATAGGCAGACGGGGACAGAGAGGAAGACAGAGACTGAGTTTTGGCTCTTTATCTCATCTGTGTAGGCTGCAGGCTGCTTCTAGCTTCTGAGCTCAGAGACATCTCAGAGGTGGAGGATCTGAGCGGTGGTGCTAGCTCTTGACTCAGGCTGTACACCATCCATGGTGGGTGACTTCACCCCAAGCCCCCACATTATTTTGTAGCTTCTCCGATTTAAAGACAAGACAAAAAGACAGCCCAACAAACAGAACAACACAAAAAGAAAAACTCAGGGCGTGAGTTGCCCCATGACACCAAACTGATGATCAGAGTTTACTGTCGAATTAGTGCAGATTTGCCGGGGAAAGCAGGATGGGGAAAATGGTGCTTTTGGTAGTTGCTAACAAGCCTCCCAGATTCACCGGTCCAGAGGGAAGCAGCTTGCCCCTCACTTCTCCCATGACTCCAGACACGGGATGTATGTGTGTGTGTGCATGCACACACATGCAAATGAGTGTTTGTGGTGTGCAGGAAGGAGAGAGGGCTTAGTTAAATGTGTGTAGTGCTCGGTTCGTGGATTTGTCTCAATGAATCGAAGGAATATTAAAGGAGAGAGAGGTGTTGACCCAAATCCCTGGGGCTCAGAGGAGCTGGGCAAACAGATTACTGACCATCTCTGGACTCCCTACAGCCCCCTAATTGGCCCTGTTTGCCTCCTTGCCTCGACAGGCGCTGCTTCCTCTGCCAGCTCTTGGAAGGAGGGGAGGGACCAGTTTGGTTTCTTCACCAGCACAAATCTCTGTGCAAGCCCCATAAAAGAGGAATGGAGAGGCAGTGATAAAATCTCCCTTCAACTCACACACTCATTTCTTTTAAGCCTGTTTCACTTCTTGGAAAAGTTGCAGGGAGCTGAACGCAGGGGCAGGGGCAGGAGGGTATCCAGGAGTGGCCGGCCCCTGCCTGGGGCTCTAGATTCTGCACGTGGGACACGGGGGCCCCAAGTCCCTGCAGACGAGCTCTTGTGGCATGCGCATCCCCCAAGCCCGGCCCTTCATTCTCACCCTGAAAACTGAGACCCGTTGCAATTGCTTAGAAAGAGGCCTCTAACAGTCCTTTTAAATCTCTTACCCAGAGTTTTAAAAGCCCCCAGCCTCACATGAATCCTTCACGCATTTAGCCACCCCTCCCAGACCTGGTCCTTCTCCCCGGGTGAACCCCAGGCTCACGTACATCTGGTGTTGTCCGGAAAGCCCAGGGCTGAGCCGGCAGCCTGGGTTTCTGGGCCTGATGTTGCTACCCGCGAGCTTTGGGAGTCTGAGAAAATCATGTGGCCTCTTTGAGACTCAGTCTTTCAACCTCAAAAATAAAGGATTTAGAGAGAATGTCATAGAAGGTCATTTTCAGCTCGAACGCTCCGTTTTCCCTTCCTTCTGGAGCCCAACCAGGTGTTCGGAAAGTCGTGGGAAACACATATGGCTTAAGATCCCTGGAGACAGGGCTCTTGGTCGCAGCTGGGGCCTCAAGGCCGGTGGCCATGAAGTGTCTTGTGACAGCGGCAGACACAGCCGCCGCTGAAAGGGCTCATATCGCCAAAGAAGTGGTGTCTCCCTTAGGCTGAAGGTCCAGGATAGGGTGGCTGAAGAATGAAAACAAATGAAAAATAATGCTGAAATCCTCATCCTACCTTGAAATGGACTGGAAAGGGATGAAGACCCATGTCCTTTCACCTCTCCCAAATGCAGCACCGTGGGCTCTGTCTCCCAAACAGGTGTTACTATGCTGGATTTTTAAAATCAGAGTAAATGGGTAATTAAGAGATGAGTTAACAAGTGCTTCCTCAGTAATTTGTGTTCCTGCACTTGAGTCAATAAATGTATGTGATGTGAGACTGCGGATAACAGGTCAGTGTTTCCTGTTTTAATTAATCTTTGAGAAGTGCGTTTTAAGTGTATGTGAGAGATGGTTTGGTGTTTGTGCATTTATATTTATAAACACAGTCTTCTTTCCTTCCCTCCCTCTGTCTCATCTTCCTTCCTTCCTTCTTTCCTGCTCTCCTTCCTTCCCCTCTTCCTTCTTCCCTCTGTTCTCCTTCTTTCTACTGAAAATCAAATCATTGCACAAAAACTAATTGATGTCTCTGTCAGCAGCTTTTTGGAAATCTCCTCTCCGGGCATATGAAATCAATGGAAGGAGTGAGTCCCAGCCCCAAGAGCCCCTGACCGAGGACCTGTGGACTTGACGCTTCTGCCAATCCCAGGGTCGGCTTTCAGCCACCCTGCCAGGCTGTTCACAAAGCACCTCTACGCAGCAGATGTGGGCCGCCTGCTGCGACTCTCACCCCTCTGCACACTCAGTAACACAAAAGTGACACCATGAGAAAGGTGAGGAAGAAGGGACCTCTCTGTGGAGGGTCTTCCGAGAGGGAAAATGTAATGTTATTCTCTGCATCTCTTCCCAGTGTCTTGGGTTTCTATAGTTCTGATTCTTTCTTTTCACAGAGCTGACTGTCTAATCCTGAAGGCTGGGGAGAAGGAGAGTTTTCTGTAACACAGTCGAGTTCCTAATTTTTGAATGAAAAAGATCACACACTCTTCCTTTTTGTGTTTTGAACAGCTGTGTCCATCAGGGATCTCCAGAGAACCAGAAGCAGTAGGAGAGACATATCCTGGTATATATTCCTTATAATAAATCATATATACATGTATGATTTATTATAAGGAATAATAGTAGTAGTGTTAGTTGCTCAGTTGTGTCTGACTCTTTGCCACCCCGTAGACTGTAGCTCACCAGGCTCCTCTGTCCATGGAATTTTCCAGGCAAGAATGCTGGAGAGGGTAGTCATTCCCTTCTCCAGGGAATCTTACCCACCCAGGGATCAACCCAGGTCTCCTGCTTTGCAGGCAGATTCTTTACTGTCTGAGCCACCAGAGAAGCCCAAACATGGGCAGTGACAAGCCCCAAGCTCTACAGTCAGCAAACTCAGAACTGACGGTACAGCTCCAGTCAAGAGACTAACAAGCAGGAGACCCAAGAAGGGCCAGGGTTTCAGTCTGAGTCTGAACCCAGGTAAATGCTGACCCTCCAGTAAAAGACCCTCAGGCAGAGAGAGAATTCTTTCCTGTCAGCCCTTTCTCCAGGTCAGGTCTTCATCTGATTGGGTGAGGCCCACCCACAGTGGGGAGAGCAATCTGCTTCACTTTGTCTACTGATGTTCATGTCACCCGGAAACTCTTTCCCAGACACTCTCAGGGTAACAATTGACTGGATATCTGGGCTCCTGTCTGCCAGCCAAGTTGCACATGCAATTTATCCTCACAGCATCCACCTGTCAGTCAATGAACAGAAGCTGAGAACATATCTTCTTTTTCTCATCATTTTAGTGAATGGTCTTGGATGTGTTGGGGCCTAGGGTTGGATACATGCAAGTGTGCTTAGTCACTCAGTTGTGTCCGACTCTTTGCAACCCTGTGGACTGTAGCCCAACAGGTTCCTCTGTCCATGGGATTCTTTAGGCAAGAATACTGGAGTGGGTTGCCATGCCCTCCTCCAGAGAATCTTCCTGACCCAGAGATTGAACCCATATCTCCTTCATCTCCTGCATTGCAGGCAGATTCTTGACCTGCTGAGCCATCTGTTTGGATAAGGGGTATTGAAATGTTCATGAACTCTGAGTCACCGCCTTCCGCAGAACTGTGGGAGTTGCTGAGAAGATGTCTAGGTTACTGGGATTATTAGGGTGGGAGATGCAGGAGGAGGCCCTGGGCAAAGCTCTGTAAAGATTCTTCAGTCCGTCTGCTGTTTTTCACTGTGTCCAAACCTACCCTGGGCCAACCCACATCCCTCCTCTACTCCCCTGACCAGTGGTTGCCTTCAGTCCCACCTCTAGACCTCTTCCTGCTCTTAGCTGGGGTCCACTCAGCCCCCAGGGGTCAGCCAGTCACTCGCTCACTGGACCATAAATACCCTTAGAAACCTGACTGCCCCAGAAGTATTGCATCTCAAAGATTGATTCATTAAAAAAAAAAATGTTTTGCTTTTTAAAAAATTTTTGGCTATGCTGGGTCTTAGTTGCTGCATTTCTCTAGTTGTGGTGAAAGGATGGCTATTCTCTAGTTGTGGTGCATGGGCTTTGAATCGCAGTGGCTTCTCTTATTGCAGTTCACAGGCTCACTAGCTGTGGTGCATGGGCTTAGCTGCTCCACAGCATGTGGGATCTTCCCAAATCAGGGATCAAACCTATGTCCCCTGCATTGGCAGCTGATTCTTTACTGCTGAGTAACCAGGGAAGCCCTTCATTTTTTAAAAGATTTTTTTCCAGCTTTATTGGCATAAAATAGACAGATAAAAATTGTATATGTTTAGGGGTACCATGTGATGATTTGACATACATGTACATTGAGAAGTGAGCATCACAAACAAGCTCATAGAGATGCCCATTATGTCCCAGTGTTAACGTTCTCTGTGCGTGTAGTGGCCAATTTTAAGATCTACCCTCTTTGCAGAGTTCAAGTAGACACCATGCTGTATGTTAGATCTCTAGAATCTACTCATCCTGTGACATTGAAATATTGTATCCTTTGACCAAACCCTTCCTGTTTCTCCCACCTGAAAGGATTGCCCCTCGAATGCCCAAAGTCTTGCATTTCAAAGGAGAGACTACCTAAGATGCAAAGACTATCCACTAAATTCTAATCCGAGGGTTGGATGCCAAGTGTAGCGCTAAATTTTCTATTTCAAATTTTGTGCTCACCAAAACCTTTGGCAGTGGCTAATTCGAACAAAATAGGTGTGTGTGTGCGCGCATGTGCGCGCGCGTAAATGAATATATACTGGCAAAATATCCGAAGTTTTAATTGATTCTTATGGTTTCTTCAAGTCATTTCTCATTTTTATTTACAAATTCAGTTGTCTCCCTTATTTATTTTATTCATTAAAATTAAGTTTACTGTGGCATTATGACCCACATTTGGGAACATATATCATGATTAAACATCTCCCCCTTTCATCAGTTTTAACTTTCTATATCACACCAAAACACAAATCATCTGGCAGGTAGAAAAGCTGCCATTATTAACCTGTGCCAAATTGGATTACCTCACTGATGATCAAAAAAAAGAAAGAACAAAACGTGGTGATTTTTAAATCATGTTCTATTATTATTATACCTACTATTATTACTGTTACTATTAACTTTGAAAACACATCTAAAGCGTGGCAAGCACTCAGAAGTAAACAGGTCATGGAATTTCTCATGGTTCCAAAGAGGCACCTGGGCTGAGCATCTTAAACTGTGCTCAGCAGGGATGGGAGGGTGGGCCCAATGTCACGCTTTCCCAGGGTAGGGAGGACAGAAGTCTGCCTCTGATGTCTGAGCCACGTGGCATGAACAACCCTCAATGTTATTTTTATATTATTAGACACCATTATGAGAAGCCATAAAGAGGGGAAAAGGATACACACTTCTGTATTCAAATGGAAATAAGTGCCTCATTAGTAATAAAAGCTCCAGGTTATGTTACCCGGTAACCTTTTGTTCAAACACGCAGTCTGGAATTTGCATAAGTAGTCAGCTGTGTATATCTCAGGGCTATTGAAGTGATGTGACTCACCAATCTAGGCAGCCTCGTAAACAGTGTTTTTCTCCTTTTGTGGCGCCCTTGTTTGCACAGAAACACAGCTGTACCACACCGTCGGAGGGGGGTGAGGCAGAGAGCAGGCAGGGGGGCCCGACTCCTCCGGGCCCTCCTGGATTAACGGAGCCCCACGGGGCCACGTGAACGAGCAGATGCAAGGCTGCCGTGGGCCACGTGCATTTCCCACCCAGAGGGGCTGCAGAGAGTCCTGTGAGATGGAGATGGTGCAAGCATGCTGACCAGCCCAGAAGTCCCTGTGAAAACGGGTTGATCCTCTAGGGTGGCGTTGCATCGCCTTTGTGTTGAGCTGGAAAGCCTGGAGGTGGGGACTGGCTCACAAGCCCACTTGGGCTTCCCTGGGACTCACATAATCCTCTTCTGGGCAGTTAAGTGTAAATCCATCCATCAGGGAAGCGTGGGATGCCCTTATATGGGGAATCTAAAAAGAAATACTACAAATGAACTTACTTTGACTCACAGACTTAGAGAACGAAATTATGGCTGTGGGCGTGGGGAGGAAGATGGGGGAAGGGATGATGGGGAGTTTGGGATGGACATGTACACACTGCTGTGTGTGAAGTGGATCACCAACATGGACCTATTGCACAGCACAGGAGACTCTGCTCAATGTTACGTTGCAGCCTGGATGGGAGGGGAGTTTGGGGGAAGATAGATACCTGTGTATGGATGGCTGAGTCCCTTCGCTGTTCACCTGAAACTGTCCCATGTTGTTAATCGGCTCTACTCCAGTGTAAAGTAAAAAGTTTAAAAAACAGAAACACATGGGATGCACGGCAAAGCGTCTAGGGTCCCCATCCTTTCTGAAATCTGGTGTCAAGTGAAAATCCTTTCCCTGCAAGCAGAGTGAGTGTTGAGAAGGTTCTGGGAGGCTTGTGCAAGCTGCCTGGGAGAGTCTGCAGTTGACTCAGGCGGCAGAGCCAACAGGTGGCCTCCCGGCCATGGACGCACCTGAAACACGTTTGCTCTGTGAATTTTGAACGTTTCCCCCAAATAAGGTGGGGCTGGATGTAAGTCACTTCCAGCAGGTCTAACTTCATAGCCTCTCATGTTTTTAAACTATTTGCCTTTAATTGGAGGATAATTGCTTTACAATACTGTGTTGGTTTCTGATATATATCAACAGGAATCAGCTATAGGTATAGGCATGTCCCCTCCCTCTTAAACCTCCCTCCCATCTCCCACCCCTTCCCATCTCTCTAGGCTTTCACAGAGCATCACATTTGAACTCCCTGCATCATACAGCACATTTCCATGAGCTAATTTTACACATGGTAATGCATATGTTTCAGTGCTGCTCTCTCAAGTCTTCCCACCCTCTCCGTCCCCCACTGTGTTCCCAAGCCTGTTCTCTACGTCTGCGCTTCCATTACAGCCTCTCACTTTAAATGGATGAAGAAGGGCCTACAAGGGAAACTGTTCCAAGCATAGTGCTACCCCAGGGCACCTCTTGATGTTGTTTACTCGCTCCGTCGTATCTGACTTTGCAACCCCATGGACTGCAGCACGCCAGGCTTCCCTGTCCATCACCAAGTCCCAGAGCTTGCTCAAACTCATGTCCATCAAGTCAGTGATGCCATCCAACCATCTCATCCTCTGTCATTGCCTTCTTCTCCTGCTTTCAATCCTTCCAGCATCAGAGTCTTTTCCAATGAGTCAGCTCTTCACATCAGGTGGCCAAAGTAACTGAGCTTCAGCATCAGCCCTTCCAGTGAATATTCAGGGTTGATTTCCTTTAGGGTTGACTGGTTTGATCTCCTTGCAGACCAAGGGACTCTCAAGAGTCTTCTCCAGCACCAAAGTTCAAAAGCATCAATTCTTTGGTGCTCAGCCTCCTTTATGGTCCAACTCCATCCATACATGACTATTTGAAAAACCATAGCTTTGACTATATGGACTTTTATTGGCCAAGTGTTGTCTCTGCTTTTTAATATACTGTATAGGTTTGTCATAGCTTTTCTTCCAAGAAGCAAGCCTCTTTTAATTTCATAGCTTCAGTCTCCATCTGCAGTGATTTCGGAGCTCAAGAAAATAAAGTCTGTCACGGTTTGCATTTTTTCCCCATCTATGTGCCATGAAGTGATGGGACTGGATGCCATGATCTTACCTTTTTGAATGTTGGGTTTTAAGCCAGCTTTTGGGACAATCTTGATTCCAGCTTGAGCTTCATCCAGCCTGGCATTTTGCATCATGTACTCTGCATACAGGGCTTCCCGGGTAGCTCAGCTGGTAAAGAATCTTCCTGCAATGCAGGAGACCCCAATTAGATTCCTGGGTCGGGAAGATCCCCCTGGAGAAGGGATAGGGTACCTACTCCAATAATCTTGGGCTTCTCTGGTGACTCAGATAGTAAAGAATCTGCCTGCATTGTGGGGGACCTGGGTTTGATGCCTGGGTTGGGAAGATCCCCTGGAGGGGGGCATGGCAACCCACTCCAGTATTCTTGCCTGGAGAATCCCCGTGGGCAGAGGAGCCTGGTGGGCTACAGTCCAAGGGGTCGAAAAGCATCGGACACGACTGAGTGACTAAGCACAGCAGAGCACAACACAGCACTCTGCATATAAGCTAAATCAGCAGGGTGATGATATACAGCTTTGACATACTCCTTTCCCAATTTTGAACCAGTCCATTTTTCCATGTTCAGTTCTAACTGATGCTTCTTGACCTACATAGAGGTTTTTCGGGACGGAGGTAAGGTGGTCTGGTATTCCTACCTCTTTAAGAATTTTCCATAGTTTGTTGTGATCCACATGGATTTTAAAAATATTTAAGAAGTATCTGATGCAGAGAGGAGACACAAATTCTTGTCCCGTTTCATCACGAACGTGTGTGAACTCAGGTAAGTTGACCCACTTACTCTTCTACTTCCCTGTCCTCCCACAGAATGAAAAGTGTGGAGTCTCTGGTCTCCTCTGGCACTAAATTGAGCCAAGATTTAGTCTCAACTGACCCATACAAGGTGATACTGACATTTGACTCCTGATGGTTTTCACTCCCCAAGCCACCTGGCTGCATGACCCTCTTCTGTTTTGGATGACACAGAGTGGGGACCAGGAATCTTTGTAGAGAACTTGGGATTATTGGATGGGATGTGAGAGTTGGACTATAAAGAAAGCTGAGCATGGAAGAATTGATGCTTTTGAACTGTGGTGTTGGACAAAACTCTTGAGAGTCCCTTGGACAGCCAGGAGATCCAACCAGTCCATCCTAAAGGAAATCAGTCCTGAATATTCATTGGAAGGACTGATGCTGAAGCTGAAAGTCCAATACTTTGGCCACCTGATGCCAAGAACTGACTCCTTGGAAGTGACCCTGATGCTGGGAAAGATTGAAGGCAGGAGGAGAAGGGGACGACAGAAGATGAGATGGTTGGATGGCATCACTGACTCAATGGACATGGGTTTGAGCAAGCTCCTAGAGTTGGTGATGGACAGGGAGTCCTGGCATGCTGCAGTCCATGGGGTCATGAAGAGTCAGACATGACTGAGCAACTGAACTGAATAGAACTGATAGGCTGGGAAAGTCTGGCACAGTCAGAATGCATTGTGGTGAAGCTGGGACAAAGAAAACCCACAAATGAGGGCGTAGATGCTCAGGCAAGAGCTGCCCAGTCTTCATAGAGACCCATGGTGACAGGGTTGGGAAAGTATGATGGAGAAACCTCAGCCTTCTGCTCACAGCCCTGGAAACCAGGCAAGAAAAGCAATGTACATTTCAGATGCTGAGAAGGACAAAGACAAAAATAAGCCACTTCTTTCAATAGGGCACACTGCTTTTTATTTCCTGGGTCAAAAGTTGTTAGAGACTTGCCAAAGAGACAAGTGCAGCTCTGGGCAGCTGAACCATGATGAACTTTCTTCCTGAGATAAAATATATGACTTAGCAGGAATCCCCAAGGCCTTCAATGGAGAACGAAAAACATGCAGTTCATGCCCCACCAAGAACGTATGGCTTCAGAACAGTGATTTCATCTAGGCTTGGAAGAACGATTAAGCTTTCTTAAGGAATAATTCATTCTGTTTAATAGGGCTTCCCTGATGGCTCAGAGGTTAAAGCATCTGCCTCCAATGTGGAAGACCCAGGTTCGATCCCCGGGTTGGAACTTGGCTAGAGGCTGTACTGGGGGCGCGTGGGCGCGTGGGGGTGTGGGGGGTGGTAAGGAAATAACATGTATTGTTCCAGGATTGAGGGAGTGGTTTTTAAGTCAAGTTCTTGCCATTCTCTGATTATATGACCTTGAAAATGTCACAGGAGCGTTCTCTACCCAATTGCCTCATTAAATTATAATGAAAGCTCCCACTGATGGCGTGCTTTATACATTATTTTATGTTTACTTTACAAAGTTTAATTCTCATAACAAACCTCTAAGCAGACATTATGATCTCCATTGACTAGACAGGAAGTGAAGGCACAGCACATTGGCCAGAACTTCCCCAAAGTCAGACCGCTTGAGGGGGACAGAGCTAGAACTTATATTCTGATCGTTTCAACACTAAGGCTCATGATCTCAACCGTCACTCAGTGTTACATACTGTCTCCTTCATCATTGAACGGACACAGTGGTATCTGGGGTATGTAGGAGGGTTAACCTAGGTATCAAGCACCGTGAGTGGTGAGACTTGAGTCACAGTGTCATAAGGATTACGTGAGGTGGGGTTCTTACAGAGAACAATCCTGGGTCAAATGACATTTGTTATTATCATGATATTGACCATCCCAGTCTAGCAACATTGAAAGTTGATTGACAGAACTGCTCACAGACAATAACTTGTCAGCTCACTCTCAGGGGTGGAACTCAGCCTTGGCTGGGTTGACAGTCTATGGGGCTTCATGTTTGGTTGGCATCTCCTAAGACAGGGACAGGCTTTCTCTGTGGAGCTCCCTTCCTAGCAGGTGTGAAATGTCCCAGTCGGCCTCCATTCAGGGGAGAAGGGACAGTGCCCACCATCCTTTCCCTTCGTGCATCTCCTCTCTCTCCCTCCCAGTGAAAACCAGCATCGTGACCATTTCCCCAGTCTTCTAAGATCAGTGAACCAAACAGGAATCTTGGAACCCATTTTTTTTAAAGACATGAGTGCTCACGATGAACAGTGTAACTTGTAAGTAGCTTGGGCTCCTTGCTGTGTGCAGCCAGATAACAGGTGTGCACTGACTCTCGGAACACCGCATCCATCACTTCCTGCCTGAGCCCTTTCAGCCACCAGGGCGGCTGATTTATTTTAGCCTTGACCACGATTGTGAGCACATTATTCTCAGAGCCCCAAGTCTACCATCTCATTACGTCTTCCACTTAAAGGAGGAAAACGTCATTGCCAAGCCCAAGAGAAAGAGCCTCTGTGTTGCCGCCGGTCCCAGGAAATGGCTCTCAGACCCTGACAGTCACGCTGGGCACAGAAATAGCATTTGCAGTGGGTCATTTGGCCAATATGGACTTTTAGAGTCTTAAAATGGGTGATACCCTTCCACCTAGCAAATTCACTTCTAAGAATGTGTCTTAAGAAAATAGTCAGGAATCTATACTCCCTGAGAGTCTTTGACCTAATTTACAGCAAGGATGTTCCTCACAGGAAAAAAAAAAAATCAGAGACAACCCACTAAAAAGGATTGGATAAATTAATTGTGGTGCAACTATTCTGATGGATTGCTAAGTAGCCCTGACATAAAAAGACAAGCTACAAACCAGTAAAGAGTGACTTCCAGACTTGTAATAATAAGATAGATAGATGCTTAAACAGGCAAAATATTAAGGTTTCCCCCTGGCTTGTGGAAGTATGTAAAGCTTTTAATTTCTTCCATGTATTTTTCTATATTGCTGAAACATTTTTTTTTTATCACAAATATGCGTTAACAAGCAATCCAAAAGGAAACAAATGTCATTATTAAGAAAATAAAGAGAAAGTTTATTAGACTCCTGGGCTTCTGTTCTGTCGACTCCAGATGTGTGACCATGGGCAAACCGCCTGATAACTCAGTCCTGCCTAAGTTACCTCATCTGTAAAGTGGGAACAAAATATAGGTCCATCCAGCAACATAGGGTTGTTGTTAGTCTCAAGAGGAAAGTCAAGGCACATATGTAGTATATGTGTATAGTGTATTATGAGAGAGAGCACTGAAGTACAATGGTAGAATTAAGATTAATGAACCAAAACTATTTCTCCTACATGATGGCATTATCCTGTAAGAATCCTTGTAATGGTACAGAATATATAAGCTATAAATTTGTTTCATATTTCCAGACAAAAACAAAATCCCCTCTCTTTGAATGAGATGGGCTTTCTCTCTTTTAATCACAAAACTGAGGCAGGCATTTCCTCTTCTATTGAAAAAATGTGCATTAAAGAAGAATGTCAATTTTCTTCGTCTTCAGTGGAGTATTTTTTTTATTCTGACTTTTTTATTGGTGTATAATTACTTTATGATGTTGTGTTATTTTTTGCTGTGCAGTGTGAATCAGTTACATATCACCTCCCTCTTAAGCGTCCCTTCCCTCCCCCCGATCCCACCACCTAGGTCATCTCAGAGCTCCCTGTGCCTGACAGCAGCTTCTCTCTAGCTGTCTATTTCACACACGACAGTGTATATATGCCGATGCTACTGTCTCAATTCATCCCACCCTCCCCTTCTCCCCACCCCTGTGTCCACATGCCCACTCTCTACATCCGTATCTCTAATCCTGCCCTGCAAATAGGGACATCTGTACCATTTTTCTCAATTCTATATAGATACATTAATATATAATATTTGTCTTTCTCTTTCTAACTTACTTCTTATATTCAATATTCTACCAATTAGATGAATGGGAATGTTTTGAAAGGCTGCAAGTTTTCTTTTTTTGGAGCTGTCCATGTTTAGAGGATAATTTGGTTAGTCTTAGAGCATAAGGGAGCATAAATTGTAACCAAAATAAGACCACTGAAGAATATGAAGGAAACTGCTATTATTTAAAAAACAAACTGAGAGAGAGAGGCTTTTGGGGAATGGAAATCAAGGGAGGTTTTGAAATATTTCCAACCTATTTACTACCATCTGTTAGGACTCTGTGTTGCTAGAAATTTATTGTTTCCTATCCCTGAAATCTTCTGGCTATGGGAGACAAATTTGGTAAAAGATAGTTAAAATTCCTTTTCAAATGATAAAGACATAAAGCAAAGGTGTGGTATAACAGGCTTGGAGTCAAAATCATGGGTTTATCTGTTAAGTAATGTCCTGACTCCACGTTTTTTAAAACATAGGACCTTTAGAAGCTCATTTTTGTCCTGAAGTTTGTTCTACCATGCTGCCCTTTCCCCTAGGAGGGATATTTAGCTGATCATATAACTTTTGCAAAGATCAGACAACAGGAAATGAGTTCTATGAAGTCATTTGCTCACGGAAGCCTGCAAGGTCAGTTGATGCTGAAGATTCCCTGAGATTCCAAAAATGAAGTCTGTTTAGCATTTGGATCCATTTCTCAGATTGTAGAGTATAAAAAACCTACAAACAGAATGAACCTGATTATGTTGTGAGAATGGAAATCCAGCAGTGAATGAGAACTATTTTGCAGCAAAATAATGTTTTGCTTGGGTCCTAGAGATTCATGAGTGAATTTATAAAGACAACTTGTGTTAGCATAGTACCTCTACACTCCCAAAGAGCCAGCTAAGCTGAGCTAGAGATTCCCATCCAGATTCCCAAGTCCCACTCTTCTTCCACTCATAATTCCCCTGTTCTCAACCCTCCATTAGTTTCCCATCTCACCTAGAATCAGTTTGAAGCTCTCTCTTGCATCCTGTAGGACTCTATCTGAACTCACTCTACTCTAGACATATTTGGCTGCCCTGCTGTTCCTTAAAGATGCAAGCTTGTTACCTCCCCAGGACCTTTTTCCTGGCTATTTCTTCAGACTGGAAAACTCTTTTGACAGATGGTTAATCCTCTCAACTTATTTTGATCTTATCCTAAGAAAACCGTCCTGACCACCTACGAAGTAAGGATTCCCCATTCCCATGAGAGCAAGCACTGTCTCATTTTGTATGTATTTATTGACCACCTTCTCTGCCCTGTAAAATGGAAGCCCCGTGATGGCACAGTTAGCTTTGTTCACCATTGTGTTCCCAGCTGAGAGAGACTACAGCATTATGGTTCAGCAAATAGTCATTCCCTCCCTTGCCTTTAGAAAATGACTCTGCCATACTGATGGTGGCTTGGCTATGCCATTCGTTTTGACCTCATGGGGTATGAGAAATATTTTTCCTTCCCCTTGAGCTGGGTGTTGACCATAATACTCGCTTTAGCTGATGCAGTTTTAGAGAACATGAACAGGTGGAACCTCCAACCACCCTTGCCTTCCTGCCGCAACTCAGGAAACTGCTGATGCTGGGATAATGACAAACATGTGGGGCTCACCTGGGCCCAGCACATGGCCTAAATCCAAGATCAGCTGAGTCTATCCTAAATCATCTGGGCTCCAGTCGACGGAATGACACATGAGGAAATAAACACGTCACTGAGGCATTGGTTTTTTACAAGCAAAAGCCAACAGATTTGAAGACCAAAATGCTTTTTGAATGAAATCATAGTTAAGATTTTAGTGTTTAAAAATTCTATCCTATGAATGTATAATGAAATATTTACATCTTAAAAATTTATATGAAATCACACAAAAACCAAAGGATGGGGAATGTGATTTGATTCCAGAAAATGTGTTACCTTGGGATGAATGTTAGACCACACATTCTTTTTTCAATGAGGTTTGTCTGATATAGGGGAAAGGAATAATGAAGTATACCCTAGTTCTGGTGCTACAATGCTAGCAGTCAAAGTAAACTTTAATTTACTTTACATCCAACAGTTTTCCTGTTTTCTTTTGAACAGTGTTTAGATGTGTGTGTGTTTATATGTGTGTGTGTGTGTCTGGAGTAAAGACAGTGGAATGCAGTAGGTTGGAAGGAAAAGAGAAATCTCCAAATTGAAAAACTACTTTTCAATACCCTAAGTTGAGTTATATTACTATTAATTTTGATATAGATATTGGTAGAGGTACATGTACTGATACATTTTAAATGTAGGTGACTACTTCATTTATAAATATATTTTTCTTTGCTTTTAAAGATTTTTTTATGTGGCTCATTTTTAAAGTTTTATTGAATTTGATACAATATTGTTTCTGTTTTCTGTTTTTGTTTTTTGGCTGTGAGGCTTGTGGGATCTCTGCTCCCCAACCAAGGATCAAACCCATGCTCCCTCCATTGGAAGACAAAGTCTTAACCACTGGACAATAGACTAATTTTGCATTCAGAATTCTTAAAAAAGCAATGTTTCCTTGTAAGTAGATGCAATAATACATTTTCAAAGCACTCAACAATGCATACTACCTATTTTTCAATAAAGAACAGCTCCTGGGAATTCCCTGACGGTCCAGTGATGTGGACTTGGCACTCTCACCGCTGGGTGTGTGCATGCTAAGTCACTTCAGCCATGTCTGACTCTTTGAGACCTGTGGACTCTACCCTGCCAGACTCCTCTGTCCATGGGATTCTCCAGGCAAGAATACTGGGGTGGATTGCCATGCCCTCCTCCAAGGGATCCTCCCAACCCAGGGATCAAACCCACGTCTGTTGTCTCCTGCATTGGCAAGTGGATTCTTTTCCACTGAGCTACTAAGGGAGCCCTTCACTGTTGGGGCCTGGGTTAAAATCCCTGGTTGAGAAACTAAAGATTCTGTAAGTCTTGCAGTGTGGCCAAAAGAAAAAAAAAATCTTTCCTTAAATTAGTGAGAACACCTTCTTTGTATTTTAAGGGAATTTTCAGGAAACTTCCCTAAGAACATCTTGTGTAGCTATTTTTATAAATGATCATGCTATTCAGTATTTTTTATGGACCATAAAAAAAAAGAGAGAAGCCAGAAATAAGGAGACATTACTTTTTTAAGAATTCTGAATGCAAAATTAGTCTATTGTCCAAGTGACTCCACTGTTTCACTGACAGTAAAATTCCTAGGCAAATACAATGTTAGTAAAGTTTGGGTTTGTGGGTTTTCCAGTGAATGGTGTTTTGGAGGCCTGCAACCCACTCCAGTACTCTTGCCTGGAAAAATCCCATGGATGGAGGAGCCTGGTAGGCTGCAGTCCATGGGGTCGCTAGGAGTCAGACACGACTGAGTGACTTCATTTTCACTTTTCACTTTTATGCATTGGAGAAGGAAATGGCAACCCACTCCAGTATTCTTGCCTGGAGAATCCCAGGGACAGGGGAGCCTGGTGGGCTGCCATCTATGGGGTCGCACAGGGTCGGACACGACTGAAGTGACTTAGCAGCAGCAGCAGCACAGAGTATAGGATATGTGTGTGATATGTGAAAGTTGCTCAGTTGTGTCCAACTCTTTGTGATCCCATGGACTACACAGTCCATGGAATTCTCCAGATCAGAATACTGGAGTGGGTAGCCGTTCCCTTCTCCAGGGGATCTTCCCAACCCAGGGATCGAACCCAGGTCTCCCACATTGTAGGCAGATTCTTTGAGCCACCAGGGAAGCCCATAGAGTGTAGGGTTTTGCCAACTGTGAAATATAGCCAGACATAAGATGACACCACCACTATTGAATCAACAGAAATAGGAATCAGACAGTGACCCAGAGAATGATGGACTGTGGGTGCCAATTTCTGAAAACCCATAAATCTTGGAGTACCCCTAAAACGTGTTCAGTTTCTTAAGGAAGAGTTAATGCATGTTTGCAAAATCTGCCTTCTGCTCTACGAAGTCTTCATTGGAAGATATCATCAGCAGAAACAAAAAATCCAAACTCGTTTGACTGTATCCATGAACACTTCCGTAAACTGAACATCATTTTGCCATTATGGTAATCAGATAAGTGTGTTTTGTTTGGTTCAGAAGGATTTGAGAATTTTTTACCTAATTATGGAATTTTCATTTTAAATCTGAAACACATGGGTATCATATTCAGGTATGCCATAACATCCTCAAATGTGTAAGAAGAAACATCCTGACAGACGTTCAGAATGGATTGAGTATAGAAGAAATATCAGGTGTGATCCAAGTGATGGCAGAGCAGCTAGAATTTAACTTTATTGCCAAAGAAAGGAAGAAAGCTTAACTTCTTCATTACCTCTGCCTGATCATTGCCTTTCTCAAATGCACTTTCTTCCAAAGATGTATTTTTCCTGCCAAGGCTGACCTTATGAGTAGCCAGAACAGATTGGTTTCAGGACTTAATGTATTTTGCTGTAATGCTTGCATATCTGTAGAGCCAATAAAACAAACCAGACAAACCAGTGAATGCTACTTACTCCAAGGCTAACGATTAAAATCCTCCCATCCTTTTTTGGGGCTCTGGTCCCCATTATAAAAAAAAATTCCTCAAAAAGCTATTCTTTAATGTCTTTTCTGACTCTTCACACTTAGTGTAACTGAGGAAGCTTAGTGATTAAATCATTGTTGTATGACAGCATATAGCCCTAGGTAAGGTTACCACGGCTTTGCAGGACTCAGTCAAAAATTAAGAGCCACCCTAAATGACTGGCAATGGGGCATCAATAAAATAAATCAGGCTACTTCCACCTAATGGCAGAGCTGCTGAAAGTAATGCTAAAGCAGGATTATTATGTAATGAGGAAATATTCACCACAAGCGGAGTGAAAGAAAAGCAGTTCATAAAACCATGTAAAAATAATCAAAATATTTGAGGAGATATGTTGTAGATATGTGACTCTGAAACTCCATTTTATCTCTGAGGTGGAAGCCCTTAGGTTATATATACTTGGTGTTTTGATTAAAAGATATGAAGTGCCTCTAGCTTTCGGTATAACAAAATTGTGGGTTACCATTTATTCCAAGTCTTTACTTGGAACGCTTCAAACTGGACAACATAATTGCTTCCACAGACATGCGTGTAAGGAAATGACATTTTGCTCTCCGTTGGGCTCTAGCCCGGTTTCGGTCATTTCTGGTGTCAGTTTACCAGTAAATTCTCGTCTGTGTGCCCCGGCCCAGTGGAGCAACGTGTGCGGATCATGTCATCAGACAGACACGTCCTCTGGGCAGTTTGGGGGGCTGTTCAGCTGTGCCAGCATCTTGCTGGGCTACAGACAGGCTCACCATTCAGCGCCTGTGGGCTCTGATTCATAACACGCTTTTGTTACACATTTTGATACAAATAAGGCTAATTTTTTAAATCTGCAAAATAGAAACAAATGTGCAGGGGGACGGGGGGGGGGGGGGGGGGGGCGGGGAGGCGGATAAGCTCAGGTAGTTTTAATCCTGGTAATTCTCTCTTACTGTCATAACCGTTCAACTCGATAAGATGACCTATCTATTTTTCACCCAATTATCTCAGGAAAGAAAATGTCACTCCGTTTATAAGGACACTCAAGGCTCCCCTTGTTTGGTTCTTGTATTCATTTACTATTTCAAAATTCAAAAAGATTTCTGTTTATCTTTGTAAATGTAGAACACAAATCATCAAGCTATCTGCTTCTGGGGAAAGTTTTTTTGAATCATCAGTATCTAGCATTTATATAACAGTTTTAAAGACATAAAACCTTTATAATTTTTAGAATCCTTGGAAAATGTGTATTCGTCCTGTACTTTGATTACCTGATGATTATGATGGCAATTATAAATGATGAAATATTTCACATACACAAATGAGGCTCTGTTAGAGGCAAATTGTTATGCCAGGTCTACCCTTTAAATGTGAAAACTTTGAGTTTGGGAGTCAGAATAGAAGTTCTGGCAGAAAAACCTCAAGTTGGGAAAGTGGGAGTCAGCATTCATCATACAACATGATTTCTAAAGCATTTGTTTTCCCACCAACATGAATTGAATTGTCTTCTTAAGAATTCATATACTGAGCACCTCGTTCGCACTATCACAGAATGAGACCTTATTTAGAAATAGGGCGATGGCAGATGTAACTGGTTAAAATGAGGTCGTGCTGGAGCAGAGTGGGTCCCTGACTCAACATGAGGTCTCCTTAAAAAGGGGGGGAATTTGGATACAGACGTGAGCACAAGGGGAACTGAGGATGAAGGTGGCGATCAGAGTGATGTCACTGCAAGCCAAGGGACGTGGAAGATTCCCAACAAACGGCCACAAGCAGGGAAGGAGGCATGGCAGCCCTCAAGGACCCATCCTTCCGACCCCTTTTGTTCTTCTGGCGTCTAGTACTATGACACGATCGTGTCTGTTGTTTAACCCACTCAATGTGTGTGTTTGCTTATGACAGTCATAAGAAATGAATACACCCATAATTAGCTGAATTTTCATTCAACATGACAGTTTTTAATGCTCTTTATATATATCTATTTTTTTACTTGTTACTTTACAGGAGTGTAGATAATGGCAGTGGATTCATGATCTGTCTGGACAAGCTCTATAGTCATTCAGACAGTTCCCTTGCCTCAATTTCTATGCATATGAACTTAAGCCTCTATTGAACATTTTCAAAAGTCCAGGGTAATTTTCAGATCATCCTGGTGCTGATGGGAACCCTAATGACCACGATTCTGCGCCAGGACAGACCACACTGACCCTGGTCCCTTTGTCTGCGTCATTCATCGAGGTCCCATGTTCTTGCACCACCCGCTGTGCTGTTTCAGGCTTTGGTTGTTGAGGGGGTGCCATGTGTTTTCCTTCTCCATCAACCACACATCGTTCCTACAGAGATCACAAAAGCCTGTCCAGATCTGAAGTCATTTAAAGGGAAGCTTGCAGCTCTGGGGGACCCAATGCCTGTGGTCGGGTCCTCACTAAAGAGGACATTGAGCTAAAGGCCATCACCAGGGCCTTGGGAAGACTTCAGGACAGAGTCATTGTAGGTTGCTCCCCATATTTTTGTAACCCTTTCCCGAAGATAACCTCTGGTCCCTCAAAGCCCTCCCAGGGTCACGTGACCACACAGAAGTCCACTCCCTTCAAGGAAACTGGGAGGAAGCCTAAGAATTATCTGATTAAGTGATTCCCACAAAAGTGTGATGGCTGGGACCCCCCACGTGGCAGGAAGATGAGCTTCAACTCCGAGGCTCTATAATGGTGAGGAAGTGGAGGAGACCTTCCCAGCTACAGAGCTCTAAAAGTCAAGAGCACCTGGGGATTTTCACACTCATTTCTGCACCACTGCCAATCCCCCACTTAGCTACTGAGTGGATAAGCTGAAGTGTTGTGAGACAATGATGGAGAAGTAGGGTTTCCATCTCAGACCTTGACAGAGGAAGTGGAACCTTTACAGACCTGACACTCTTCCTCATTGCTCAGAAACTCTGTGACAGGCAGAGATGCAAGCTGGTAGATAGAAAGGGTGGAAAGAAAGAGAGCAAGATGGATGGGGAGACAGCAGGCTGCACAGAAAGATGCATGCAAGGTGGGGACAGAGAGACAAAGCCAGATACATAGAGCAAATACCTCGTTTCCTGCTGGGGCTTTTTAATGCATCTTTTTAATTGCAATGTAGTTAATGTTGTTTAGTTTTGAGTGTACAGCAAAGTGATTCAATTATACATATATGTTATTTTTCATATTCATTTTCATTATGGTTTATTATAAGATACTGAATACAGTTCACTGTACTATACAGTAAGACCTTGCTGTTTATGTATTTTATATATAATAGCTGGGAAGTTTAAGACCAGGCAAAACTGGGAATTCCCTGGCGATCCAGTGGTTAGAACTCAGAGTTCTCACTGCCAAAGGCTCGGGTTCCATATCTGGTCAGGAAACCAGGATCCCACAAGCTTCAGGGCACAGACAAAAAAAAAATTTTTTTTATAAAGAACAGGCAAAACTAAGCAATGAGCAATCAAAATAACTGTTGCTGCTGACCAAGGAAGGCCAACAGTTAGAAATGAATACAGAGAAATTTTCTCGGGTTGATGTTCTATATCTTGGCCACTGGGTACATAACTGTGCAGTGAAAGTGAAAGTCGCTCAGTCGTGTCCAACTCTTTGGAACCCCATGGATTTTATAGTCCATGGAATTCTCCAGGCCAGAATACTGGAGTGGGTAGCCTTTTCCCTTCTCTAGGGGATCTTCCAAACCCAGGGATTGATCCCAGGTCTCCTGCATTGCAGGAGGATTTTTTACCAGCTGAGCCACAAGGGAAGCCCAACAATACTGAAGTGGGTAGCCTATCCCTTCTCCAGTGGATCTTCCCAACCCAAGAATCGAACTGGGGTCTCCTGCACTGCAGGTGGTTTCTTTACCAACTGAGCTATCAGGGTCAAAATTCATACAGTTAGGAGCTGGGCTTTTTACCATATATAACTATACTGCAAAAAAAAAAAGTCTTAAAATTCACTTTCCAAAAAGTGTGTTACCAGTCTTTCTAGCATTCCACATGAAGTATACATGCATATATTTCATGATTATAGTTGAATATTATATTAGTTCCACTGTGATGTGGACCTCAGAGAGCCAAAGACAGGATCTCATCGTCAGAGCCTTTGAATCAAGACGAACTTCTCATGATTCACTCCGTGTTTGCACACAAGGATGGTGGCAGAATTGTTGATGGAGAGAAATGCTCCTGTTTGCCCAACAGAGCCTCTGAATAAAGTGTGAGATGAGGCTAGAGAAATGAAGTCAATGATCCCATAGGATTATTATTTTCTTAATAAGTAGTGGCCACTCTTGATAAGAAATGGCTCCAACTTTTTGACTATCCTTTTTGATCCAGGAATAAAGTGTATATACTTTATTAGTAAAATTAGTATCTGGAAAATAATGACTGTTGGCTCACAGTTTATTTCCTTAATATTCTGAGCCAAGGGCTTGCTGTGTATTAATCATTTAGTCCCTCACCACAACTCTATGACACAGGCACTATTACTATTTCCCTTTTTTTCCAGAGCACAGAAAGGTTAAACAACTTGCCTAAGGTCACACAGCCAAGTCAGAGGAGAAGCCGGATCAAGGATTAATTGGAATGAGGACCAGGCGATGAGAAGGGAGCTTGGAGGGGAGCAGACAGATGGAAAAGGAAAGGATTAAAGAGGGGGGAGGTGATTTGAAGGGAAATTGGGTATTATCAAGTGAACCCTCTTTTATGGGTAATGAAACAGGCCTAGAAAGGCCATGTGACTTCCTGAAGCCGCACATCTAATTAGGGGCAGAGCTGGGATAAGAAGCCACATTTTTAAAAATCCCAGCTCAGGGCTTTTCCACTCTATCAAAAAAAAAAAAAAATTAATTGAATTTTTTTCACATCATGTCCAATTTTGAAATCTATCCCCGAGGGGACTGTTGGTTAGATATTCATAGTATTATAAAATTCAAGTATTGCAAATGGCCTGGAGAGGTCCTCCTGTGGCCGTTGGCCCCAAATTTAAGCAGCATCATGCTTGGAACACCCATCCAGGGGAGAATTTTTCCCAGTTTTTAAAGCCTTCCAGATGTTTCTCAACTGGATTTCTTCATTTATTTACCAGAGCAAAGGAGCAGAATTTGGAAAATAGCATGATGTGCATAAGCCATTAATGGCATCCCAGGAGACAGACCAGCCAAACTCTGAACGTCTAAAGCATTTTAATTCAGGATGCAGTGTGCTGAAGCCCCAGGGATTATTTTAATCAGAGCCGGCTCTATGAATATGAATTATTTTTCATGTCGGCCTGTTTTTACTGAGAAGGAAATCTTATACAAGATTTGACATGGGAACAAGCAGCAGAATTTAGGGAAACGTAAAAGGGCATGGGGATGAAGGTGAACCAATATCTCCACCTTGCCCTCCAAAATATCAACAGGCAATTAACGGCTTCCCCTTTTCTATCCTTTCCTCGCCAGGCTCACTAGAAAAATGCCCACGACTTCCCTGGTGGTCCAGTGCTTAAGAATCGGCCAATGCAGGGGACATGGATTCAACCCCTAGTCTGGGAACTAAGATTCCCCACGCATGCATACTCAGTCGTTGCAGTTGTGTCCAGCTCTGTGCGACCCTACGGTCTGTCATCTGCCAGGCTCCTCTGTCCGTGGCGTTCTCCACACAAGAATACTGGAGTGGCTTGCCATTTCCTTCTCCAGGGGATCTGCCCAACCCAGGGGTCAAACCCTCATCTCTCATGTCCTTATGCATTGGCAGGCAGGTTCTTTACTACTAGCGCCCAAGATGCCACAATGCCATGGAGCAATAAGCCATTCGCTGCAACAAGAGAAGCCATCACAACCAGAGGCCTGCACGTCGCAATCAGAGAAAGCCTGTGTGCTGCGATGATGGCCCAGCACAGCCAAAAATAATAACAATAATAATAATACTAAATTTAAAAATCTGTTAAAGAATTTAATTAATTTTTTTTTTTAAAACAAAAATGCCCAGTCCACAAACTTCCTTTGACAGTCCCTCCAGATTAAGTCCCAGATGACTGATCACTACCAAATCTCCAGCTGGTCCACAGTGGTATTTGCAGTGATGCAGAGATGTTTGCTGAAGCTGGGACACCAAGAGGTTAGTAAGTGAAGGGGCGGTTGCTTTGCATGGTCTAGAAACCAGTCTGGATCCTTGTTCACACACATCCTACCAAGAACCACCTGACTACCTGTGCAGGGACTCAGGGTAGGATTTCAAAGTCTTGACAAATCAAAGCAGCTCATTATGACACTATGAGGAGTGATACGTTGCTGCTGGGAGGTGGCCCGAATAGGCCATGGCAGATGAAGCCGGATAACCTATCTGCTTTGAATAGAAATGTTCCAGCCACTTGCATCTGCTTCAGCAAGAAACCATCTCCCTGAAGTTAGGAAGGGTATTTAATACTAGAAAAGATGCACATGGAATTCTTAGAAGAGACTGTTGCCTGCCTATCAGATCAGGAAAATTCCTCCCACAATATTGTAGTGATGAATGACCCTCATATTCGCTGTGGATAAACACACTGTGGGTGTTTGTTTCCAAGTCAAATGGCTTGCCCATAGTGCACAGGTAAAGAAACACGAAGCTACATTACAAGGAGCCATCAACTATGTCTTAATCTTGTGTGGGGGCTATCTGGAAAGGAGGCTGAAAGTTAAGAGAGAATCATACTGTGTCTGGATGCTAGGCTTATAGGATCTGGACTTTGTTCTTTGGGCAGCAAATATTTTAGAAGAATGTAAAATGGTTGAAAGTTTGGAAGGTACATTGGACCAGTGAGGAGGGAGCATGTGAAGCCTGCCCAGACACTTCACTGAAGTACATCCTCTTTGCTTTTAATGTCGAGCACTAGTAATAAAATTGAAATTCTCTGCTAAGGTCATTATTCATATATTTAATGTAGGACATTCCCAAATGCTTAAATTGATAGGCACTCAATTAAAAATCTAAGTGCTTTCCATCGGAGCCTTGAGTACACCAAAAGCAAAGTACCATGCTATCCAGAATGTAATGGGATTTCGTTTCAGCTTCACCTTTTCAAAAACCATTATGATAACACCCATGACTTCTCTAAAGATCCTTACATTTGACCCTGGTGATTTTTTTTCTTGGTTAGGAACAGAAGTCAGTGGACTCTGCTGGTCCACACCTGTTAGGGTGTGATTGAACTGTCTGTACACAAACTCAAGTAACAGTGTTTAAATACATAAAAGTTTACCCACACATCAGAAAAGTCTGACGTTAAGCGGTCCATTATGGGCATGGGAGTTTCATGCTATTGTCTCCTGCTAAGCAGCCCATCCAGAAGTTTTACTCACATCTCATGGCCAGAACAAGGCTGCCTATTTGTAATGGAATCTGGGAAATCAAGTATGTTGATACTCCAAATAAAAATAGGGCTTTTCGAATAAGGAAGAATGTTGGTGAACAGGCAACCAGCATCATTGCTACATTATCCATTCTTCCATTCTAAGAAAGAACAATCTTACAGATGTGGGAGCTTGGAGAATTTCTTTTCTGACAATGTTTGTTGTTGTGGCTTTGTAATCCCCTTTCTCTCCTAAGAAGGGTTGTCCAGGTAACTGAAATGTCGTTGTTTCCTGAGCTGGTTGAAAACGTGGCTTATAAATCTGGGCAGAGCAAAATAATTATTCTACAGAAAAATAAGGAGAAAGAAACCAAGTGGGATTGGGGAGGAAGTCAAGGAGATCCCAGCCATCCTGGTGGATATGGAGCCATGTGGAAGGCGTCCTGGGAAGGGAGAGGTGGTCTGTTCACGGCTGCTCAGAGCAAAGAAGCCACAAGTGAAATTTGAACCAAAGGATGAAAACCCTTGCTCTGCTCCAAGAGGAAACAACTTTCTGTGTTCACAGAACTGGCTTCATTTTGGTTCTGCAGTGGACATATGGGTTTGCAGGCTGACCAACAAAAAATAAACTGAAAATTGTATTGAGAAAGAATTTGCTCAAATGTTTAAACACATCATAAAGCTTGACTACTTGGAGCAGTGCAAGGCTGGTTTAAACAAATGGATCAATGGCCCAGAAAAGATAGCAATGAAACAGAATTTAGAGTATGCAGGGAAATAAGCACATAAAAAGTAAAAATCAAGTGTCAGTCTCTTTGGGAAGCTGCCTGTTACCCTCAGTCAAATTAAGATTCTCCCATTCTCCTCCTTTTGCCTTATTCTGTTTTCATTGCCCAAGTTACAATTCACAAATATATATTTACTTACTTAATACCTGTCTCCCTAATCATGTTGTGAGCTCTCAAAAGAAAGATTGTCTGGTTTATAAAAAAAAATTTTACATTTTGGTTCCTATGTGATTAGAGCGTAGCACAGTGCTTCATACCTAATAGGTACTCAATAAACTCTTGTAAAATAACTGAGTTAATGAAGTGCTTAACAACAAAATTGTGTGTTTGAAAAAACTTAGATTTCTCACCTTCTATCCCATAAGACACCAAAATTAATTTTAGATGTGTTAAATAAGCACTAGAAATTACAAAATAAATATTTTTACATGAAACCATGGAAAATAACAAAACACGGGCAAGACTAGTGAAAAAAGGATTAAACTTGGGAACATGAAATGACTTTGTAAAGATAATTCATATGCCAAGAGCAAATTGGGAGAAATATTCATGACAAATATGATAGGGAAAATTGGTATCCTTAGTATACTAAAACCAACAAGAAAAGAACTAATACTCCTAATTTAAAATGAGCAAAGCACATGAATGTACAGTTCACAAAAGAAATACAAATGACTAAAAATTATGATAATATAGTATTCCAATTAATTTTGCTGTTTTAAAGATTGAACTGAAAAATAGTTTAAAACCTCCATACTCAGTACTTTTGAGTTTGTGGCTTGGAAGAGTAATTAGCAGAGCTTTTCTGGAAAGAAATTAAAAGCATATATAAAAAGCCTGCATAACATTTTTACCAGTTGACTCAGAAATGTGACATTTAAAGAACTACTAAGTATATAATATTTTCACAGATCATAAAATTGAAGGGTGCAAAACCCCAATAACCACAAAACCCCAACACCTCTTTTATTTTTCTATGACTCAATATCTATCTCAAGTTCCTATACCTCCTGAAATCAGAAAATACGATCCAGTCAATTTCTGCTGAAACCCTTGTCACTTCTTTTTTTTCAGGCGTTTTGATCTTAAACTCATTAACCCTAGTCTCCCCTAGCCCCTTTGCCCCTGGCATCACATTTCGGATCTGGGGAGCGGCAGTGGGGGGTAGGTGAGAAGCAGCACGACTTGGGGGGAGGGAACGGGGTGCTCCAGCCAACCTCCTCGTTGTCCTTCCCCTTGGTCTGTTAGCATCGTCCCTGTTGCAGAAATGCTCTGAGCCGTGGGATCTTCCAGCAGCCCCCTTTCCTTCAGAGCGTCGTCAGCTGAGCTAGTACAGCGCCCTCTCCTGGTCCCTAGAGGAACAGTCTACATCCCTCCTTCCGCTCTCACATCCTCTGGTCCATGTGGAATAGTCCTACTCGCCCGCCAGCTGGCTCAAGTCTCCTCCGCTACTCCCGTTTCCTTGAGGCAGGGGTGGCAGAGTGCAGGGGGTACCTATGCTCCCATCCTTCTGGAATGCCGGGGCTCCAGGGACCCATCCACGGCGGCTGTGCTAGTCCATAGCTCAGGTACAGTGCAGGACGTGGCTTTTCTTCACGACCCGCTCTGTCTGGGGCAAAACCCTGGAAAGGGAAGCACACGTCTTTCCTATTTTTAGCATTCTTCGAATGTAACTGGAGGGGGTAGGGCAAGGTAGCGTAGATAGCTTGTGCTTCACACACACACACACACACACACACACACACACGGCCGGTGGAGGATGGCCCTCTTGTTCACGGTCTCATCACGGGAATCTGTGTTGCTTCTGCTCCTAGGCCTCCCTCAGGTCAAGCAGTCACCCCAGTTTTGAAAGGGAATAACGTGCTTCGCAACACCTGGAGCTCCTAACCTCTTTAGTGCATGGACCCCCTTCTGTGGTCTGATGAATCCTGTGTGTTCTTCTCGGAAAAATGTTTTAGAGGTATAACATGAGATACGTAGGGTTACAATGGGAAATCAATTATACTAAAACTCCGTCCTATTCACAAACACTAGTTTGAGAGCCCCTATTCCAATATTTTATTTATAGTATGAAGTCTATGCCTTGATTCCTTTGAGGTTTGACTCTTTAAATTCAAAACAAAAACCAAAATTCTACAGCCTCAAAAAAAAGGAGCTCCTGCAAACTAAAATACAGATGTTCAGAACTAGAGACTGTGCCATGAGCTCCAGAACTTAAAGAGTAAGACTTTGACCCATCTTCTCTCTTTATGGTTTTGGTTTCCCTCTATGGAAGCACAGGATGTTGCTAAAAAAAAAAGAAGAAAGAAAAAAAAGAAAGGAACGTTGGATACCTTGAAGGACAAAAAAACCCTCGTTAATATTTTTGTTGTTCAGTCGCTAAGTCGTGTCGAAGTCTTTGCTGCCCCATGGACTTAGCCTGCCAGTCTCCTCTGTCCATGGGATTTCCCAGGCAAGTATACTGGAGTGGTTTGCCATTTCCTTCTCCAGGAGATCTTCCCAACCCAGGTATAGAACCCGCATCTCCTGCATTAGCAGGCAGATTCTTTACCACTGAGCCACCTGGGAAGCCCTTTGTTAATATTTTACCTCATATTATAAGAAAGTAACAGTGCACAGGAAAACTTATGTACAAGATAATTCATTGCATTATTATTTTAAATTAGTAAGAAATTAGAAAAAAAAAGCAAAATAGGGATTTGTTTTTTTTTTAAATTAGGGTATACCATACAATAGACTATTATTTAAAGCTATGTAAAGTGATGCCAGGAATTTTTTATTGCATAAGAAAATATTGATGAAATAAAGTTAAATGGAGAAAAATAGAGTATACGATGAAAAATGTAGTAAGAAAGAGAGAGAGAACAAATAAAATGCTAAAGAAAATTGTACCCAGTGTTCACAGGGATTTTCTCTGAATGATAGAAACATGAAGATTTTCCTTCTTTATGCTTTTTTAATTTTCCAAGTTAATATGTTTTTCTTCAAAAAGAAATTTTCTATTTTTTAGTATTTTGAAGTATTTACTTCAGTCTTTTTCTATATATATTTATGGGGTTTATATTTTATTTATTTTTTATAGACATGTAATTGACATACAACATCCTATTAGTTTCAAATGTACAACATAAAGATTCTGTATTTGTATCCTCCGGAAAAATATAACCACTTGAACTGGGTGAGTCTGGGTACCACCTGTGAATGCACATGTTTACAATTCTTTTTCCTGAGATGAGAATATGGATTTTAGTTTACAAACAATAATAAAAGAAACCATTCAGCATCATCTTTTGTTACATGTTTTTGTATTTTGCTATGGTTTGTCCTAATGTATTAAGAGCACTCTTAAGTGCTATTAAAATTCTTTGAAAACCTAATTTTAAAAGCAAAATGATGCAGTTTATATTTATAGATACATATATATAGATAACTGCATCATTTTGCTGTAAACCAGAAACTAACACAACATCATAAATCAACTATACTTCAATAAAAATTAATTAAAAAATAAGATAAAATGTCTTTTAAAAACATAAAAATGATATGATAATCAGAAAAGTGGGTCTATGAAAATTATGTTTTCAGATAATCTTTAATAGTATTTAAGAGTGCTCTTAATTCATTAGGACAAGCTGCAGCAAAATACCAAATATCTATGTTCTTTTTCAGATTAAAAACGTATTTTTAAATGAAGAAAATTTATTGGAAGGTTGAGTGGTTTTAACCTTTCAGTGCATCCAAAGCTAATCACTTCCAAAGTGATTTTGACCTTTCAATGCATCCAATGCTAACAGGCAGCTATGATTATAGAAATGAACCAACAGCAGTTACCACAAATTACTATATTCAAGGGAAAAAAGACAGGAGAATCTGCAGCACTGGTTTGCTTTACGCTGAGTCAGATCTTGCCATCAAGTGCCAGGTAGGTCCATGCATCTGGCCAGCACACAGGAAGCCCGCAGGGGTGTTAGCTTACATCAGCCCACTGCCTGCTTTTGAACATTGCAAACCACGGAAACTTTATTTTACTCTTTTTCTCCCTCAAAGAGTGTGCATATCACACTTGATTATACCACCCTTCCATACCAGCAACTTGTAAAATTCAGACCAGACTCAAAGTTTAGCAGCGTCTGCTTTCAAGACAAGATTTGAGTGTGTTCACTGCGGTCAGCTGGCCAGATGGTACCAGGCTCAGTAGATAGAAGGGCCCTTGTGAAAAAGACCTCTGAATTCCAACTTCATGTCTCATTTCACACCAGTCTTTTAAAAATTCTTCTTAAAAACTGAGATTGGTGTTAAACAAGCCACCAGCCAACACAGTTTCAAACAAGTTAAACCTATTTCTAAGAAAGATGAAAATTGCAATAGTGTGAGTGTGTGTTGCGTGGCAAACAGCTGTGGTGATAAAACTTTGATGGCCGTGTGGATGGTAGAAGGAGGGAGCCAAAGTCAACAGCAGGAGCTTCTGGAAGAGACGAGGCTGGAGAGAGAAGAGCAGCTTAACGGGGAAAACCGTTTGTTCTGCACCTCAGTATTAGAAGCTCAAACAGAAAATATTCCTCCTAAAATAAACTGGAGATGTGACCAATTAGAGTGTGGAATTCAGCTTTTGATTTACTTTCCCTTTGATAGAGAATCATCACTGCCCACAGCACGTATGAATTTTATTAACGTAATTTGCCATTAGTTCAAGAAGTCCTGCATTTCCTCCAAATAAGCTCATTTTCAAAACCGAAAGAACATTTCAAGACTTTAAAATGCAAACATGTCATAGTTTGGCTGCATTCAGCAAATTCCTAGAATCAATCAGCTGAGAACAGAGTAATTCTGTTACTGAAAAGGGAACTGAAAGCATGCAAATTAAAAGCAGGATAAAAAATAAAATGTAAAAGATGGCTTACAACATCTACAGAAGCCTCTTCCTGTGACATTCGAACAAGTTAACTATAACACATGAATAATATTAATGTGTAATATAAGACTATTTCTATGATAGGACGTAAGACATTTCAACTACTTCAGAGATGAGCTCGGTTTATTAAGCAATGCATGTCCTAGATCTGGTTAAGTCATAACAATAATAATTTACATGTGGTAACATTTTCCATTTTACAGATTGCATTTATAAACCTTATCTCATGTTATACACACACACACACAGACACACACATACACACCCTTACGATGTAAGTGTCGCAGATACAATTATTCTCATTGCACAGATAAGGACTTCCTTGCTGGCTCTGCAGTAGAGAATCCACCTGCCAAAGCAGGAGACACAGGTTCGATCCCTGGGTCAAGAAGATGCCTTGGAGAAAGAAATGGCAATCCACTCCAGTATTCTTGCTTGGAAAATCCCATAGACAGAGGAGCCTGGCAGGTTACTTTCTAAGGGGTTGCAAAGAATCAGACATGACCTAACAACTAAAGAACAACAAAAGATAAAGAAACAAAGGTGAGAGGTTCCTGGAGAACTCAGGAATGCTCTTAGCCCCACGCTCTTCTCAATAGGAAAACATAGTTTTCACTTTCTGCCATTTCTAAACTGGGTGTTCTGAACTTGGGTGTTATATAACCTCTCTGGACTGCCCTGGGAAACAGAATCCTGGACCAATCCAATGGAAGGATACATTGAAAGTATGTAGCTTGGTGTTGAATGACTTTTAGCTATTGGGAATGCTCCATCTTTTAGAAATGATGAGTCAGGTCAAAGTCATATTATCTCTGATGGGAAATTGGGTGGTTCTTAGCCAGAAAGTGAAACTTTCTACAATGTGAATCGGTGGATGTGAAGAGCACTATGGGCTGACGACTCATGTAGACTCCTATGAGCACAGTGGGCTGACCACACGTGTAGACTCCTACGAGAGCTCTGTTAGATCATGAGGCTCCAAGGGCATCTGGGTGCCTGCAGTTTGCACCTTTTATGCTTTGAGAAAACTGCAGGTGTCTTGGAGGAGGGCAAATAGGTTGCAGAATGAAATAGAAAATCCAGCACTAAAACAGACAAAAGAGTCAAAAATCCACCTGGAAGTGCTGAATCAAAAAGACTCCCTAAAGGAGCTGACAGGAGCTTCAAAAATGCATCTTCATGCTGTGACCGTGTCATCTGGCAGGTATCATGGAAGAATCTCCACTGGGACTTCAGGAAATGCACATGTTCCTGGTGAATTGGAGGTTCTTGCTTCTTTTGTTGAGAAAGAATTCAGAGACAGAGACAAAGTGATTGGTAAGAAGTGGATTTATTTAGAGAGAAGCACTCCACAGACAGACTGTGGGGCATCTCAGAAGGTGAAAGAAGGCTTTGAAATATGATGTGGTTAGTTTTCATGGGCTGGGTAACCTCACAAGCTAATGACTTGGGAGGATTATTCTAACTATTGGGGGGAAGGGCAGGAATTTCCAGGAATTGGGCCACCACGCACTTTTTGAACTGTTATGGTTAGCCTTGGAACTGTGAGGGCATCTGTGGGTGTGTCACTTCATTTATGCTAATGTATTACAATGAGTGTATAATAAGGTTCGAGGTCCACTGGAAGTTGAATCTTCTGCCGTCTTGGACCTAGTTGGTGCTACTCAGTTCTGTCATGTCCTAGGTCTGTATCATTCTTTCCATTCCTTCCCTGCCCCCTTCCCTCCTGTTCCATTCACACCGCTTTCGGTAGTTGAAAGATAGGATTCCCCTACTGGATTGACAAAATGCCAGGAAAGCACCTCCCTTCCCCTACCCCTGCCAGAGGTAATGTAGTGAATGCCAAATTTCCCTAATTTTAGAGGTAGCATTAACTTCTAAGAATGTCTATGATGCTCTTACTATTATCATTTAAAAAGTCCTTCCATGCAAACAAATGGGATTGCAGTTACGGGGTGATTAAAACGGAATGGGGCGTGTGGTGCTTGTCTAAATGTAATCTAACTGGGCTATTCATTTAGTGATGAGTCTAATTACTAGCTCTATAATTACACTACTCAAGAAAATTGTTTTAGTGATGGTTTTATTAAACTAACTGGAGACAATTTTTGTGCCAACATGAGCAGAACAAATGGAATTTAATTTCAAGGGGCAAAGGAAGGTTACCCTGGAGAAGAAAACCTCAGGAGCTGGACTGTGGATTTGAAAATTGGTTCAGCGAGAAGTAAAGTTGGAAAAGAAATGGGATTATAGTGCAACAGGAGAGATTTAGGTAGCCATTAAGCAAAACTTCCTGACTCAGATTTTCAAGGAAAGAATTTGCAAAGCGAGCTTCCTAGGCTCTAACTCTCAGATTTAAGTGGATCTACAATGATTCTTTCTTGCTTATTCGACATGAAATCCAACTCCAAGTGTGGTCCTCAGACCAGCATCAGTATAACCTGGGAGCTTGTTAAAAATTCAGCATCTCAGGCTGAATCCAAACCTACATTTTATATGAGTTTTCCCGGCAAACCTTTTCTTTTTGTTTGTTTTTGTTGTTTTTTTAAATTTATTTTTTAATTGAAGGATAATTGCTTTACAGAATTTTGTTGTTTTATGGCAAACTTCAATTTGAGAAAGATTGGCATAAATGACCAGCTTGTGGTTGCAAATTGAAATTTTAATTTTTTCCTGTTTTTAAATGCAACATATGCTCAGTTATGAAAGGAAAAAAAAGAACATGTGCCCAATAATATACGCAGGAAAAAAGCACCTGTAATCTTATCACTTGGCGAGAACACCTGTTAAAATTTTGGTGATTTCTCTTCCAGGCTGTTATGCATATATATATATATAATTTTTTTTTACATTTTAAACTCAGCCTATAAATATACTTTTACCTCTTTTTTTCCATTTAATGTTATAAATATTTTCTAACTTCTAACAAAGTCTTATTGACATTTGTCTGCATCCTACCTTATGAAGATACTAATCCCTTATTTAAAATTGAATCTCTTTTTGTTGTCATAATTAGAAATAATCCTTTGGTGAAAGAATTCATATTTAAACTTTTAAATTCTTTCATCAGGGAAGATCCCTAGAATTTAAATATATTTAAAGCTCTTGATCAGAATGATGTCTTCTGATCATAAGGTCAATTTGTAATGAAGCCTTTAAACTCAATTTCCTGAAATTTGGGGGGAGAGAATAGGGCACCAATTTGTTAAATGATTGGTGTTCCTGCTAATGTAATGTCTTGTGAATGTTCACTCAGCTCCTTAAGGATGAGTCTGGTACATCGACAGGATGATCGGGTTAGAAGTACAAAAAGACTTTAATCCGTCGACCCACAGTGCACTGGTTTTAAGTTCTGCCTGGATCTTAGGATCGTGTGACATGACATAATCTATTATTTGGCCTGTTTGGGCAATAATCATGAGTATTGATAAAATTGTGTTAATAATGCCTCCTTCAGTGAGTTAATGAGCGCGTCTTAAGAGAGATCAAAGCTCCTAGCACAAAGCATCGGGTCTGCCATGGAAAACAGACAAAGTTCCACAGATGTAAATAGTGCTTGCTTCCCTCTTTTATCAGTGAGTTGACCCCATACCCAACAATCAGATGCCCAGAAAAGTGACAGATTGATTTCTACAGGAAATGGAATCATCCCTGAAAACCAGGTCTTTAAAAACGTGAACTTCACTTGGAGAAATTCAGCGTGGTTTCGCTTTCTTCAGTTAACACAAAATATTTGCAGGCGAATTCATTACCAGCTAAGCCACAAGGGGAGCCCGAGAATCCTGGAGTGGGTAGCCTATCCCTTCTCCAGCAGATCTCCCCAGTCCAGGAATCAAACCGGGGTCTCCTGCATTGCAGGCGGATTCTTTACCAACTATGCTATCAGGGAACCCCATTCCAGAACTAACAACATAGATAACCTGCTCTGGGATGCTGCCCTTCAGCTGACAGATAAGCCTGTGGCAACCACTCTAGATCAGCCAATATAATGCTATAGCGGGTGGTCCGGGAGGCTGTCATTAGAGTGGGCTACACTGAGCGAAAAAAGAGATCCCAACACAAGACAGCTCAGCAAGTAGAGTTTCTCTCTTCCTTTGTCTATGGCGGTTCTAAGTCACTCGGGACAGGAGGGTGGGTCTGGGCTCTGTCATATATGCAGGGACTTAGGCTAATAGATGCTGAATGTTATTTTGCAATTTTAGGCATTAAAGCAGTGGAAGTGATATTTCTGAGAGATAACCCTTAAGTTCCTCAAAGCAGGCTCAGTCTGGGGCTTTGTGGGCTTCCCAGGGGCTCAGTGATAAAGAATCTGCCTGCAATGCAGGAGACACAGGAGATGCAGGTTCAGTCCCTGGGTCTGGAAGATCCTCTGGAGAAGGAAATGGCAACCACTCCAGTGTTCTTTCCTGGGAAATCCTGTGGACAGAGGAATCTGGTGGGCTACAATCCATAGGATCCCAATGAGTCAGACACGACTGAGCACGCGTGCACACACTTGGGGCTTTAGTGTAGGACTAGAACACTTTCCAAGCAGCCTATGGCTTTTGGTGACTCATTATCTTTTTAGGGCAAGGTCAAGGGAAAACTGGTAAACGTGAATGTAGATACAATTTATTTTTGGTATTATAGGCTTGAAAAAACCTGAAAAGGACCATTTACATTATCTGGTTGACACCCTCATTTAATGACTGGGAAAACTGAGGCCCAATAACATTAAAACCTTGCCCTTCATTCCTCCAGGGGCCCAGGGCCTTTCCAATGTCCTTCTGATTATTAAGACCTGCACTCTGTGATTTGTCACGTGCAAAGTATTCTGAACCACTAAATCATAATCTCATATTGATAATTTGAAACAGGGTATTTTTCATTTGAAACAAATGAAGCTCTTGAGACTTCCCTGGTGGCCCAGTGATTAAGTCTCCTTGCTGCCAATGCAGGTGGTACAGGTTCAATCCCTGATCTGGGAACTAAGACCCCAGAAAGATGCCATTAAAAAAAAAAAAAAAAAAGCTATCATGCACTTTTGCAGGCAATGTTGCCAGGCCAAAAGAGACGGTATTTGATGGCACTTGGTGGAGGGTAGGGTATGGGCTTCCCAGGTGGCGCTACTGGGAAAAAACCCTCCTGCCAATGCAGGAGACATAAGAGACACAGGTTCAATCCCTGGGTTTGGAAGATCCCCTGGGGGAAAGCATGGCAACCTACTCCAGTATTCTTCCCTGGAGAATGCCTGGGACAGAGGAGCCTGGTTGGCTACAGTCCATGGGGTCGCACAGAGTCGGACATGACTGAGCGACTTAGCAGGCACACACAGCAGAGGGTATAAGGGGGAACTTGCCAGTTCCTCAAAATCATATCTCGTAGCCTATTCTTCCTACCCTTTTTCTCATTGTGGTACCCATTGAAAATGGGAATATTTGTCAAGCAAGTTGGCATGAATAAGAGATTTCTCACTCTGGAAACAACTGTCTAGGGGGTTGGACTGCCCCAATATCCACCCCACTCCCTACCCCCGACCCCACTGCTCTAAGCAGACACAACCCTCCTACCCACAGCACACCAGCCCAGAAGGAAGTGCCCTGGTAGACCAACACTACTTCACCTGCCCATCCAGACCAGCTTCGTTTGCTTAGCCCACTGTGATAGACTAAGTGGCCTTAATTCCTGGAGGCATGCAATCCTTTGCTGCTTATCTGGAACTAAATATGGAGTTAGTTGGAGGGCTGAGAGATAATCCAATCAAAACCGTGGCCTGCCCGCTGGACCTCCCGACAGGACTGTTTTCAGATATCATGGCTGTTCATTTCTGAGTGGACTCTCTTCCCAGAAAGCTATGATTATTTGAAACAAGATTTATGAAGCACAGAAATTCCAGGGTAACTAGGTCAGCTCTTTGTGGATCATGCAGAAGTATTTGCTACCATGGTTTTTCCCCAGCTTTATACCTAGTTCAATTTTAAGTTACTCAAGAGATGGTGAAATGCATTTGACATCACTGAGCCGTGTATTCATCCAGGCAACCACGCAGCAGGGGCTGTTTGTCCTGCCCACCTGGAAAGCAAACGACCAAAAGACAAACTAAATACAAAGGGAACAGATGCCTGGGAAAATAACAGTGAGTGCTCATTCAGTAATAAAAGGCAACACAACAGACTTCGACTGCAAATAAGCTGAACTGTGATGATTAATTTAGCTAAGCACTCAAGATTCACTAGGAAGTCAATCTCCAAGACTCAACAAGTACTTTATTTTACTAGTGTATGTTGATTTTACTAGCGCATTCGTCATTTTTCAGGAGAGATTACTTCCCTGAGTGAAACTACTGTGCTTTTTATACAGCTCTGGTATTTTTTCTACCCAAAGTCTTTAGAGGTGTTGATTTCCCCCCTACCCTCCCCGGCCAGGGAAAAATAGCTCTGGGGGAGTAAGAACCCAAAGACCTCAGAGCTTTTTTCTCTGGCTGCTGTCAGTACACTAAATTGCCTGCTCAAATGTGTCCTTCTACACCCAAGACAGGCTTCCCTGGTTGCTCAGTGGTAAAGACTCCATCTTCCAATGATTTGATCCCGGTCAGGATGATCCCCTAGAGAAGGAAATGGCAACACTTTTCAGTATTCTTACCTGGGAAATCCCATGGACAGAGGAGTCTGGCGGCTATAGTAGGTGTGGTCCTGTGGTTGCAAAGAGTTGGATACAACTTGGCAACTAAACAAAAAATAACACCTCAGACAATGAACTCCTTCTTAGCAACAAGGATGGTGTTTAATTCATCTCTGTGTCCTCAGAAACCTTCAAGGAAACTGCCCATCGGGCACTCAGATATTGATTGAATACATTAATGAAAAAAAAAGAGAACTGTCTTTTAAAAAGTTACCATTGTGATTGTTAAAAAATAGATGTAATTTTAAGTGCTTGATTTCAATCGTGGAGCCTTAGGAATTGGTAGGATCATTTCTAATTCCCCATCTTTAAACCAAATTATAGTCACAAGAATTGGAGGCCACATTGTATTGTGGTCTCTCTTTTTTAAGTGGTTAAAAGCTGGCAAACCTAAGTGTAAAATAAAAATTAAATTTGTAAAAGCTGAGGTCTATGTGACAGAAATAGACATAATTTTTTGAATATGTCATAAATGAAAATAATATAGTTTCTTCCTTGAAGGTTCTTTTTAATCAGGTCTAAAAAGAGTCCCTCGGAGAAGGCAATGGCACCCCACTCCAGTACTCTTGCCTGGAAAATCCCATGGATGGAGGAGCCTGGTGGGCTGCAGTCCATGGGTTCTCGAAGAGACGGACACGACTGAGCGACTTCACTTTCCCTTTTCACTTTCATGCATTGGAGAAGGAAATGGCAACCCACTCCAGTGTTCTTGCCTGGAGAATCCCAGGGATGGCGGAGCCTGGTGGGCTGCCGTCTATGGGGTCACACAGAGTCGGACACAACTGAAGTGACTTAACAGCAGCAGCAGAAAGAGTCCCTAATCAAAGGTATTTCTGAGAGTTTACTTTCTATTTGACTCAGTTTAGCATAGATGAGAACACTTGAGTTAATATCAGGAAATTGGTTCTCTCTGTTATTAAGTTTTTCTGTGACCTTCTATATGTGCAGAATCAATTATCAGTAGTAATTGATCTTAATTCTTATTAGTATCTATTATATTATTAATTATAAGTAATTAGTCAATTGTTAATATGAATTGTTAGTGAGAATAATGTATCTGTTACTAATTAAAGTCACGTTATTTAATTCAATAACATTTACAAATATTCAAATAAATATTTATTCAAATAAATAAATTCAAATACAATGCAAAGCATTGTATTCCACGAGCCAAACTTTTTTTCGTATATAATTTCATTTGTTTATATTTGGTCTTTGCTGCTGCTGCCCCAGTTTTAGCAAGACAGGGCTGCTCATCACCATGGCTTCTCTTGCAGTGGAGCACTGCGTTAGGCGTGCAGGCTTCAGTAGTTACAGCACGTGGGCTCAGTCAGTGTGGCCCATGGGCTGGCTTGCCCTGTGCCATGAGGGATCTTCCTGGCCCGAGGATTGAACCCGTGTCCCCTGCACTGGCAGAGAGAGGTTTATTGCAGGGCCCCGCAAGGAGACACTGGCTCACTCCCTAAAAGCCTTGAGCTCCCAGAAGGGTTTTGGCAAAGCGAAAACCCTTTTAAAAGTGAAGTGAGGGAAGGGGGTCTCAGGGTCTGTGGTCAGCTTGTGCACAATTCTCTGATGGGCTGATTGGCGAGTCAGCAGGGTGGTGTCACAGGGGTTAACATCATTAGTCTTTAGGCTCCAGGAGGCCTGGGGCCATGTGTTAGTGGCAGCTGAGTAGTTAACATCTTCCATTGTTGGAGAGGGGGAGGGTTTCTACATCTGCAGAACAACTCAGGGACAGTGCATGGAATGATATTATCTAGGTGCCCCCAGAGGGGTGCTAAAGCAAAAGATATGGGGAAAGGCCTGTCCCCTCCACAGGGTTCTGCTCAGTTACAATATTAGTTCAATTGATCGAATGAAATAACCTTGGACTTCCAAAGGCCTACAGACCTCAGTTTGAGAAATTCTTTTTCTGACTTGTTGTTTGATTCATATCCACCTCGTTACACCCCTGTCATCAGCAAGCTGAGAAGGCCAGGTTACCAAGGATGTTCATCAGTCTCCCTTCTGCTAGGCTTCACTCCCACCTCACATTCCTCCCCTGGGTTTGCCCCCCAAGGTCACCCCTGCTGAGTGACCACCTGCCTCCCTACACATCCTTTCAGGCCCTTGAAAGGCCATTCTCCTCCTACGCAGGCCTGCAGTGCTGCTTTCCTGGGAGAAGTTCATTCTCTACTCTTCTCCTTTTTGATTTCTCCCCCCAAGCACTTTGCCGAGACTTAACCACTTTGATTTGCACCTAGATACTGATGACTCCCAAATATATTTCCCTGGGGTATATCTCTTTTCCGATTCCCAGACACATGGCTATGACTGCTTTTTGGATATTTGCAAGTAGAAACCTGAAAGGTTTTAATTTTTTTAAGCCTTTTTGAATTTGTTACACTATTGCTTCTGGCTTATGTTTTGATTTTTTGGCCACAAGGCATGTGGGATCTTAGCTCTCCGACCAGGGATCAAACTGACTGACGCCCCCTGCGAAGTCTTAAGTACTTAAGTTCCCTGAAAGGAGTCTTAATAACCTGTATATACAAGTCAGTCTAGACACCGAGCCCAAGACCCAGATCTCTTCCACTCACCTCCTCCTTTCCCGTTAGTGTCGCTCCTAACGGGAAGTCTCCTCCTCGACCCGTCTTCAATCCCAGAAAACTCGAAACCATCCAGAAGCTGCTGTCATCCTCTGTCTTTCTTGTTAGCCAGCCTCTCAGGATTTTCTCAAATACATGCCATTTTCCCATCCACACTGCTGCCGCCACGGTGCCCTGTTTCTTGCCCAGGTTTTCTTAATACCTTTCTAAATGTTTCCTTTTCATCTTAAGCAACCCTGTCCAGTCTTTCCAAAGCTTACCCTGTCTCTCTTTCTGAAATCCTGCCAGCCTGGGACCCATGGCACATTTCTCACGTATGTTCTAGGCTGGTCCTACCATGTTAATGTACATCTTCCATTGACTTCAAATATGTTTTGCTGGTATCACCTTCATCAGAACTTGAAGACTTCCTAGAGATGCACAATCATGACTTTCAGTCTAGCTGCCTGGCATACCCCAAGGACGTGTAGCTAACTGCCTACTTGTGAGTCACTTCATTAGTATTTTCCTCATGGGTAGTGCTGGATCAAGTCCAATTAAAGAGTTTAATAAAGGGCTAACCACCAATTTAAACAAGTTTATGAGATTAACGTTGAACGTTTAGAGTTTAGATTAACGTTGAGAGTTTAAGTCTGAAGACGTCAGTCCCCCCGAATTATTCCTCTGTGTTGCTTACTAAAGAGAGTATTAAAAATAATATGGAGGAAGGCAGATTTGTGAAAATGATGGAAATTAGATGGGCTCATTTTGAGTCTCAAATCGTCCCTGTCTGTCCCTTGGGAGGTTGTTACGCAAGCCACTTTGGCTCTCATTTTGCTCAACTGATGACCTGGACCTACATGATAATCTATAACACATACTCAGGAAATCTAAATTCGCCGAGTTCTTTAGAACTTACTAGCTTTGATCACAGGCTTCTCAGGTGGCGCAGTGGTAAAGAATCTGCCTGCCACTGAGGTAGACGCAGGAGACTCGGGTTCAATCCCTGGGTCAGGAATGATCCCCTAGAGTAGGAAATAGCAACCCGCTCCAGTATTCTTGCCTGGAAAATTCCATGGGCAGAGGAGCCTGGCTGGCTTTAGTCCATAGGTTGCAAAGAGTCGGACATGACTGAGCATACAAGCCCAGAGCTTCAGTCAAGTTTCACCAAAACTTTATTATGTTAGGAAATAAAGGATCAAAAAGTCAATTCTGATTTATTGGGGGATGTATGTTATTTTTCCCCCAAATCAAATTTACCTTCCTAATGATGATTTATTGGGGTTATTGTAAAGTTAGTTAACATGTTTTAATTTTATGGGAGTGATAGTTGATTTACAATGTTATGTTAATTTCTACTGTACAGCAGAGTAATTCAGTTATACATATATACATATTCTTTGTCATATTCTTTTCCATTAGGGCTTATCACAGGATACTGAATGATTTTCCTGTGCTATAAAGTAGGGCCTTGTTTATCCATTCTATAGATAATAGTTTGCATCTGCTAATCCCAAACTCCCAATCCACCCCCTCATCGGCCCCTACCCCTTGGCAACCACAACTCTGCTGTCTATTAGTTAATATGCTTTTAACAGACCACTCACTGGTGACATAGTGGTAAAGCCAGAAGTCACGCTTGGCCACGGAAAACGCTGAGGCTTCAATGAGAAAAGTCCACAGGTGAATAATTGATTATTGGCATTACAGAATGATAACAAATCCCTTCAAAACTGAAAGGAAAGCAAAGTATATTTCACATCATGGAGGGAGCGTAAAGTTCCTGGAATGACGAGCTGTTACCCCGAGTCCTGACAGTATCTTGGTCTCTGGGAGAGCACCATTGCGTCCTCTGCCAAGACACACACTCTATATTTCCTCCCATTACATCTGCCTTGAAGGCTGACAAAACCCAGAGCAAATCCATCACAAGGCTGGAGTTAATCCAATAGACTCGCCTTCCGCTGCTGGAAATCAGGCCCCACATCTGGGAAGGCAGTGCTTGTTACAATGAATGAGATCACACATCTGACCATCTTATTAGAATCCTCTTCTAAAGTTCATGAGTGGAGAGCGAGGTTAAGTTGAGATTAAATGGAAACCCCTTCCTCTGTGCCGATTGCAATATCTGATAACACACTTGACTTGGTGCATTTCAGTTGCCTGGTACTCAAAGTCCAGCTCGAATAGGAAATAACTGGTATAATTCTAGAAAAGATTCAATCATGGGGAAATAAATGAGATTAATAGTCTTTGACTTGAGTTCATACACATCAGTTGAACTCCAGCCATCCATCAGGTTCTAAGAACCAGGGACTTCCCTGGTGGTCCAGCAGTTAAGACTGTGCTTTCACTTCAGGGGACAAGGGCTCAGTCCCTGGTTGGGCAATTAAGATCCCACATACCATGTGGTACAGCCAAAAAAAAAAGGAGTTTGGCTGTGAAGCAAGCTTCCTTCCACATAGCCCATTGCTTGATGAGGACAAAGCAGCCCAGTTTGGAAGAAGACGCTAATTAGCAGCTTAGACTTCATGGTATCTTGTGGACACGACTTCTGAGGTCGGACTCTACACTGGTCACCTTTTCTTCTAAGAGAGAACCTCTGCTTTTCAACAATAACCCTAGAGTTAAAGCTCAGATTGACTGATACTCAACCCATGTCAAAAGTGCAATTGAGATAAATAGTATCTGAGAGACAACTTGAAGAACAAGTTTAGCATCCTTATTGGTTACAGGGGCCAAGCAGAACATTAAAACTGATGCTGCCTGGTTTATATGAACTTAACCACTTTAAAAGTGCCATGTTCCCACTTGCACTAACAGTTGATATTAAAAGACACTTTCACAAAGAAAGTTTGTTTATATATTACAGTTCCATAAAGTTTATCTTTTCCTTGTATAAGTAATTCATACTTGTTGTAGACATTTTGGAGGCTGTAGAAAAGGGAGAAAAGGAAAACTACCCTGGATCATTTCATTTCCCAGCCAGGATGGTTTATTCCTATTCTTTCTTTGTTCCATGAGATTACTTAGAACAGCATGACAAGATAGTAAACATAATTTGCAATGTATGTTTTTTTTCTAGGAAAATTGTGCTGAGAACATTGTTCATGTTATGTTCTGCCCTTTATATCAGAGTCTACACAATTTCCTCCCAGAATGTAAGATTGTGAGGGAATGATCTCTTCTTACACGTTAGTATGATTTCTTTTCTTTATCTTTTATTCCCTTTTTCTCTTTCCAGTTACGACAGTTGGTCTACAAGTGGTAAAAAGGTAGGGATCCTCTAAGTGGACATCTAGCTATTTTAGATAAATTTTACCTTTTAAGCTCCCCTATTCTTCCCCAGGCTTCTCTGGTGGCTCAGTGATAAAGAACCTGCCTGCCAATGCAGGAGACATAGGTTTGATCCTTGGGTTGTCAGGAAGATCCCCTGGAGAAGGAAGTGACAACCCACTCCAGTATTCTTACCTGGAAAATTCCATGGACAGAGGAGCCTAGTGGGCTTCAGTCCATGGGGTTGCAAAGAGTTGGACGTGACTGGAGCAAATAAACAATAGCAATATTTTCCCCAGGGTAATAGGAAAACTTGATGGGTGTGAATAAATAGTGTTGGCAGTCTTTTGAGAAATGATGCTGACAATAGAAGCACTGGAAGTCTTGATAGGATATATTTTGAATTTTTTTTTTTTGGTTGTCCTGGGTCTTCGCTGTTGCTGACCGGGCTTTCTCGCTTTGCAGTGAGTGAGCAGGGGTTACTCTTCATTGTGGAGCACAGTTTCAATAGTTGTGGTGCATGGGCTTAGTTGCTCTAAGACATGTGGAATCTTCCTGAACCAGGGATCAAACCTGCTCCTCTGCATTGGCAGGCAGATTCTCATTTACTGTATCACTAGGGAATTCCCTTTAGTAAATATTTTTCTAAAGGTATGTGGGGAGGGGGTGGAAATCATTATACTGTAGACATGTAACCCCATCTTTTTGTCATTGTTCAGTCCTCAGTCGTGACTCTCAGCGATCCCATGGACTGCAGCACACCAGGCTTCCCTGTCCTTCCTTATCTCCTGGAGTTTGTCAAACTGATGTCCATTGAGTCAATGATCTACAAGCAGATCATTAAACGGGGATACTGGAGCATTCTTAGGCAAATGAAGTGATTGGTGAGGTCACAGAAATGGGTGGGTCTAGTGGGACTCCTGGAGAAGGCAATGGCACCCCACTCCAGTACTCTTGTGAAGCGAGCAGAAGTAATGCCATGGCAGGCAGCTTAGATTAGGAGTAGGCGTTCCTACTTCTGGGTGGTAAGATTATCAGACCACCTGGATACAACCAATCAGCTTAACACTGACTGCTGTTTGCCAATTAGGAATGGGGCGGAAACCCCCGGGAAAGTCCCGCAGGCGCAAAAGTTTTGAGTGTGTTTGACCAATGAAATTGCTTTGCAAACTTGTAACCAATCTGCTTAAACCAACTACCAACGGCGTGTGCTCACCCTATAAATTTGTGTAACAGCTTGGGCTTGGGGCTCTCTGACCCCGCACCACTGCGTTGGGTGCGGCAGGAGCCCTGACTCGAGTCAGCAATAAACTTCCCTTTTTGCGATTTGCATTGTCTTGGAGGCCTTCTCTCTTCCCGCTTGGGGATTTGGACATCGGACATAACACTCTTGCCTGGAAAATCCCATGGACGGAGGAGCCTGGTAGGCTGCAGTCCATGGGGTCGCTAGAAATTGGACACGACTGAGTGACTTCACTTTCACTTTTCACCTTCATGCCTTGGGGAAGGAAATGGCAACCCCCTCCAGTGTTCTTGCCTGGAGAATCCCAGGGACGGCGGAGTCTGGTGGGCTGCCATCTATGGGATCGCACAGAGTTGGACACGACTGAAGCGACTTAGCAGCAGCAGCAGCAGTGGGACCCCTGCCTCTCAACGCGGCACCTCTGTGTGCATCAGATACACACAGATACATGGTCCTAAAGGTCCATGCCCGCATGAACAGGGGTGAACAGTGGAAATCATAAAACTGTTCCCTTTCCTTCCAGTCAAAGCAATTCTCCTTTTTGTCCTGGGTATTAGTTGTTCAGTCGTGTCTGATTCTGCAATCCCATGGACTATTGCCCACCAGGCTCCTCTGTCCATGGAATTTCACAGGCAAGAAAACTGAAGTGGGTTGCCATTCTCTTCTCCAGGGGATCTTCCTGACCCAAGGATTGAACCCAGATCTCCCACGCAGGTGGAGTCTTTACCACTGAGCCACCAGGGAAGCTAAGTACACTATTGATACTATGTATAAAACAGATAACTAAATGAGAACCTATGTATATCACAGGGATCTCTACTGAGTGGTCTATGGTGAGCTAAATGGGAAGGAAATCAAAAAATGAGGGGATATATGTACATGTATAGCTGGTTCATTTTTCTATGCAGCAGAAACTAACACAACTTTGTCAAGCAGCTATGCTCCAGTAAAACTCAACTAAAAAACTAAATAAAATATTAAATACCTGGGGGGGAGAAAAGAATTCTACATCAGTGCACCTGCTGGATGTCAGCTCCCGCTGACTGCCTTGGGCTGATACCCTTGTTTAGAGTTGAGATGCTGTAACCCTAACCTAGACTGGTATGGCATCTGTGAGCAAGACCTCTGGAGTCCATCAGGCTAGGGTTAATTCCACATTAACCTGCTGTCAGCTTCATAGGCTCTCGGAGACATTCTCTCTTCTAAAAAAATTGATGTCATCATGTTATCTATTCATATCTTGCCTTTCTTGTTTCAGAAAAAAAAAGAGCTAGACCACCAGGGTAAAAGCTCTGAAAAATAGATTTTATTTCAATGCAAGGAAAATTTTTCTTTTGAAAAGCCACATAATGTGCACAAAATGTTCACACAAAATGTTTCACATAATGACTGTATTCATGTTAATATCTGGATTATGGTATGATATTATAGTTTAGCAAAATGCTGCCAACTGAAGGAATGGAGAATAGGACTTAAGGGATCTCTCTGTTCTAATTCTTGCAACTAAATGCCAACCTGCAATTATCTCAAAATTTAAAAATTAATTTAAATATTAAGCATTTAAACTAAAAGTCACATAAATATAAGCAGATAACATTCTGATTAAAACAGACTGGGCTGCACCACGAAACTGGGCCCCATCATGGGTGTGTTGAGGCTGAACATGAACCACTCTTATCTGAACATAATAGCAGACAAGGTAGATGTCTGCTCTCTGATGTGTGCCTTTTTGCTGACCTATTTCCAAGAGACTAAGGAAAGGTTACGTGCATTTTTAAAAGCTATGTGCACATGTGGTGCTGGTGTGAGCAATGGATGGATTGTGCTTTTTACAGGAGCAACCCCAGGAAGAAGTAGAATATTAAAAACAAGCAAACAGCTGACTAAGAAACCTACTGTTAGACCCACCCTGGGTCACATTTTGCTATAAACACCAAAGACAAGAATTGTTTTCTTGGTTTTTTCTTTTTAATTTTTTTTAATTGAAGGATAATTGCTTTACAGAATTTTGTTGTTTTCTGTCAAACCTCAGCATGAATCAGCCATAGGTATACATATATCCCCTCCCTTTTGAACCTCCCTCCCATTTCCCGCCCCATCCCACCCATCTAGGTTGATGCAGAGCCCCTCTTTCCGTTTCCTGAGTCATACAGCAAATTCCCGTTGGCTATCTGTTTTACATATGGTAATATAAGTTTCCATGTTACTCTCAGCATACATCTCACCCTCTCCTCCCCTCTCCCCATGTCCATAAGTCTATTCTCTATGCCTGTTTCTCCATTGCTGCCCTGGAAATAAATTCTTCAGTGCCATTTTTCTAGATTCTGTATACATGCCTTAGTATACGATATTTATCTTTCTCTTTCTGACTTACTTCACTCTGTCTAATAGGCTCTAGGTTCATCCACCTCATTAGAACTGACTCAAATGTGTTCCTCTTTATTGCCGAGTAATATTCCATTGTGTATATGTAACACAACTTCTTTATCCATGCATCTGTCGATGGATATCTGGGTGGCTTCCATGTTCTAGCTGTTGTAAATAGTGCTGCAATGAACAATGGGATACATGTCTCTTTTTCAATTTTGGTTTCCTCAGGGTATGTGCCTAGGAGTGGGATTGCAGGGTCATATGGTGGTTTTATTCCAAGCTTTTTAAGGAATCTCCATACCGTCTTCCATAGTGGCTGCATCAATTTACATTCCCACCAACAGTGCAAGAGCATTCCCTTTTCTCCACACCCTCTCCAGCATTTACTGTTTGCAGACTTTTTGATGATGGCCATTCTGGCTAGTGTGAGGTGATATCTCACTGTGGCTTTGATTTGCATTCTCTAATAATGAGTGATGTTGAGCATCTTTTCATGTATTTTTTAGCCATCTGTATGTCCTCCTTGGAGAGATGTCTGTTTAGGTCTTTTCCCCACTTTTTGGATAGGTTGTTTGTTTTCCTGGTATTGAGTTGTATGAGCTGCTTGTATATTTTGGAAATTAATCCTTTGTCAATTGTTTCATTTGCTTTTATTTTCTCGCACTCTGAGGGTTGTATTTTCACCTTGCTTATAGTTTCCTTTGCTGTGAAAAAGCTTTTAAGTTTAATCAGATCCCACTTGTTTACTTTTGTTTTTATTTCTGTTACTCTAGGAGGTGGGTCATAGGGGATCTTGGCTTTGATTTATATCATCGAGGGTTCTGCCTATGTTTTCCTCTAAGAGTTTTACAGTTTCTGGTCGTACATTTAGGTCTTTAATCCATTCTGAGTTTCTCTTTGTGTATAGTGTTAGGAAATGTTCTAATTTCATTCTTTTACATGTAGCTGTCCAGTTTTCCCAGCACCGTTTATTGAAGAGGCTGTCTTTGCCCCATTGTATATTCTTGCCTCCTTCGTCAAAAAAAAAAGGTGCCCATAGGTGCATGGGTTTATTTCTGGGCTTTCTCTCTTGTTCCATTGGTCTATATTTCTGTTTTGGTGCCAATACCATACTGTCTTGATGACTGTAGCTTTGTAGTATAATCTGAAGTCAGGAACGTTGATTCCTCTGGCTCCATTCTTCTTTCTCAAGACTGCTTTGGCTATTCACGGTCTTTTATGTTTCCATATGAATTGTGAAATTTTTTGTTCTAGTACTTTGAAAAATGCTGTTGGTAATTTGATAGGGATCACATTGAATCTGTAGATTGCATTTGGTAGTATAGTCATTTTCACAATATTAATTCCTCCTACCCAGCAACATGGAATATCTCTCCATCTGTTTATATTGTCTTTGATTTCTTTCATCAGTGTCTTATAATTTTCTGTGTACAGTTCTTTTGTCTCCTTAGGTAAGTTTACTCCTGGATATTTAATTCTTTTTGTTGCAATGGTGAATGGGATTGATTTCTTAATTTCTCTTTCTGATTTTTCATTGTTAGTATATAGAAATGCAACTGATTTTTGTGTATTGATTTTGTATCCCAAGACTTCGCTAAATTCACTGTAAAGCTCTAGTAATTTTCTGATAGTATCTTTCAGTTCAGTTCAGTTCAGTTCAGTCACTCAGTCACATCTGCCTCTTTGCAACCCCATGAATGGCAGCACGCCAGGCCTCCCTGTCCACTACCAACTCCCGGAGCTTACTCAAACTCATGTCCATCGAGTCGGTGATGCCATCCAGCCATCTCATCCTCTGTCATCCCCTTCTCCTCCTGCCCCCAATCTCTCCCAGCATCAAGGACTTTTCCAATGAGTCAACTCTTCACATGAAGTGGCCAAAGTACTGGAGTTTCAGCTTCAGCATCAGTCGTTCCAATGAACACCCAGGACTGATCTCCTTTAGGATGGACTGGTTGGATCTCCTTGCAGTCCAAGGGACTCTCAAGAGTCTTCTACAACACCACAATTCAAAAACATCAATTTTTCGGCACTCAGCTTTCTTCACAGTCCAACTCTCACATCCATACATGACCACTGGAAAAACCATAGCCTTGACTAGACGGACGTTTGTTGGCAAAGTAATGTCTCTGCTTTTTAATATGCTATCTAGGTTGGTCATAACTTTCCTTCCAAGGAGTAAGCGTCTTTTAATTTCTTGGCTGCAATCACCATCTGCAGTGATTTTGGAGCCCCAAAAAATGAAGTCTGACACTGTTTCCACTGTTTCCCCATCTATTTCCCATGAAGTGATGGGACCAGATGCCATGATCTTAGTTTTCTGAATGTTGAGCTTTAAGCCAACTTTTTCACTCTCCTCTTTGAGGATTGTGATTCCAGCTTGTGCTTCTTCCAGTCCAGCATTTCTTATCATGTACTCTACATATAAGTTAAATAAGCAGGGTGACAATATACAGCCTTGACGTACTCCTTTCCCTGTTTGGAACCAATCTTTAGGGTATTCTATGTATATTATCATGTCACCTGCAAACAGTGAGAGCTTTACTCCTTCTTATCTGATCTGGATTCCTTTTATTTCTTTTTCTTCTCTGATTGCTGTAGCTAGGACTTTCAGAACTATGTTGAATAATAGTGATGAGAGAGGACACTCTTGTCTTGTTCCTGATCTTAGGGGAGATGCTTTCAGTTTTTCACCATTGACAATAATGTTTGCTGTAGGCTTATCATATATGGTCTTTACTATGTTGAGGTAGGTTCCTTCTGTGCCCATTTTTTGAAGAGTTTTAATCATAAATGGGTGCTGAATTTTGTCAAAGGCTTTTTCTGTATCTATTGAGATTATTTTATGGTTTTTATCTTTCAATTTGTTAATATAGTGTATCACATTGATTGATTTGCAAATATTGAAGAATCCTTGCATCCCTGGAATAAACCCAGTTTGCTCATGGTATATGAGCTTTTTGATGTGTTGCTGAATTCTGTTTGCTAGAATTTTGTTGAGGATTTTTACATCTATGTTCATCAGTGATATTGGCCTGTAGTTTTCTTTTTTTATGTCATCTTTGTCTGATTTTGGTATCAGGGTGATGGTGTCCTGGTAGAATGAGTTTGGAAGTGTTCCTTCCTCTGTAATTTTTTGAAAGAGTTTTAGAAGAATAGGCATTAGCTCTTCTCTAAATGTTTGATAGAATTCTCCTGTGAAGCCATCTTGTCCTGGGCTTTTGTTTTTTTGGGAGATTTATATCACAGCTTCAATTTCAGTGCTTGAAACTGGTCTGTTCATAATTTCTATTTCTTGCTGATTCAGTCTTGGAAGATTGAACTTTTCTAAGAATCTGGCCATTTCTTCCAGGTTATCCGTTTTATTGCCATATTGTTGTTGTTCATAATAGTTGTTCATAATAGTCTCTTATAATCCTTTGTATTTGTGCATTTTCTGTTGCAACCTCTCCTTTTTCATTTCTAATTTTGTTGATTTGATTCTTCTCTCTTTTTCTTGATGAGTCTGGCTAAAGGCCTGTCAATTTTGTTTATCTTCTCAAAGAACCAGCTTTTAGTTTTATTAATCTCTATTATTGTTTCTTTCATTTCTTCTTCATTTATTTCTGCTTGGATATTATTCCTTCTATTAATTTGGGGTTTTTTTGTTCTTTTTCCAGTTGTTTTAGGTGTAAAGTTAGGCTCTCTTTTCCATATTTTTCTTGTTTCTTGAGGTAGGGTTGTATTGCTATAAACTTCCCACTTAGAACTGCTTTTGCTGCATCCCAAAGGTTTTGAGTTGTTGTGTTTTCATTGTCATTTGTTTCTAGAAATTTTTTTATTTCCCTTTTGATTTCTTCAGTAACCTGTTGGTTATTTAGAAATGTGCTGTTTAATCTCCATGTGTTTGTGTTTCTTATAGTTTTTTTCCTTGTAATTGATATCTAGTCTCTTAGTGTTGTGGTCAGAGAAGATGCTTGATAGAATTTCAATCTTCTTACATTTACTGAGGTTTGATTTGTGACCCAAGATGTGGTCTATCCTGGAGAATGTTCCATGTGCACTTGAGAAGAAGGTGTATTCTTCTGCATTTGGATAGAATGTCCTGAAGATATCAATGAGATCCGTCTTATCTAATGTATCATTTAAGACTTGTGTTTCCTTATTAATTTTCTGTTTTGATGATCTGTCCATTGGTGTGAGTCAGGTGTTAAAGTCTCCTACTATTATTGTGTTACTGCCAATATCTCCTTTTTTGTCTGTTAGTGTTTATCTTATGTATTGAGGTGCTCCTATGTTGGGTGCAAAGATATTCACAATTGTTATGTCTTCCTCTTGGGTTGCTCCCTTGATCATTGTGTAGTGTTCTTCCTTATCTCTTGTAATCTTCTTTATTTTAAGGTCTATTTTGTCTGATATGAGGATTGCTACTCAAGCTTTCTTTTGCTTCCCACTTGCATGGAATATATTTTTCCATCTTCTCACTTTCATTCTGGTAGATATAATTTTGGGTTTCCTTTGTTCTCTGGGTCAAGCTATTGAACTTTATTTTTGTTGGACTATTTTGATTTTGCTTATGGGCATATATATGTGTGTGTATATTCAGTCACACCGTTTATTGTTGCTATAAACCTCTGCATCTACGTTGGGCTTTTGTAGTTCTGTGGAGTTTTCCTTTTTTTTCTTCTTCCTTTTTTAAAAATCTTTTCTCTTTTTTATAATTTTAACTTTCAATTTATTTTAAACCTATTATATTTTTTCTACATTTATTCCTTTGTTTGCCTTTTTTACTGTTCTTTTCCCCTTGCATTTATCTTTAATATATATAAATCTTCTTCATCTATTTAACTTTGCATAGCTATTCTTTCTTTCTTTCCTTTCTTTCCTTTCCTCTCAACATATTTGTTAGTTTTGTTTTCATTGCTTTATTCTCCACTTGGCACCTTGCTTTAGTTTTGTTTTCCAGTTGGTGCTTTAGTTAGTTTTGTTCTTAACTGATACATATAATTTTTTATTTCCTTAGTTCACTGGGTCAATCTATTGTACTTTATTTTTGTTGGACTGTTTTGACTTTGCTCATGGGTGTATATGTATATGTGTATATTCTATTATTTTAATTATTATTTGCCTGATTTTGTAACTGCTGTTTGTCTGGGGTTCATCTTTGGTTTCTCATTTATGGATATTAATTTTAATCTCAGTGAATGCCATAACAAACCACTTGTGGAATCTTCATTCCTGACCAGAGATCAAGCCCTGAGTCTTTGGAGTGGGAACACTGACTCCAAGACCCTAGACTACCAGAGAACTAACTCTAGGGGGTATGAAATAGTGGGAACTCCCACAAAGGAAACCATTTAAATACAAGACCTGGCATCATCCAACCACCAATATTACCCTGCGCAGGACACCTCATATAAACAACAAACAAAACAAAAATACAAACCCAATCTCAGCAGACAGGATTACCACCTCACTCAGCCTTGCCCATCAGAGGAAAAACAAACAAAAACTCAGCACAGATCTTACCCTATAAGAAGCTTACACAAACCACTGGACCAACCTTAGGAGGACAGAAACCAAAAGGAAGAAAGAATTCAACCTTGAAGACTGGGAAAAGGAAACCACAAACACAATAAGTTTTAAAAATTAATAATGAAAAGGCAGAGAAATACCACACAAATGAAGAAGCAAACTAGAAGCATAGAAGTCCAAATAAATGAAGAGGAAATAGGCAAACTACCTGAAAAAGAATTCAGAATAATAGTAAAGATGATCAAAAACCTTGAAAGCAAAATGGAGAAAATGCAAGCATCAATTAACAAAGATATAGAAGAATTAAAGAATAAACATGCAGAGACAAGCAACACAATTACTGAAATTAAAAATACTCTAGAAGGAATCAATAGCAGAATATCTGAAGCAGAAGGACAAATCAGTGAGCTGGAAGATAAAATGGTGGAAATAACTTCTGAAGAGTAGAATAAAGTAAAAGGAATGAGAAGAACTGAGGATAGTCTCAGAGACCTCTGGGACAATATCAAACACACAAACATTTGAATTATAGGGATCCCAGAAGAAGAAAAGAAAAAGAAAGGATTTGAGAAAATTTTTGAAGAAATTATAGTTGGAAATTTCCCCAACATGGAAAAGGAAATAGTGAATCAAGCCCAAGAGGCACAAAGAGTCCCATACAGGATAAAGCCAAGGAGAAACATGTCAAGACACTTATTAATCAAACTAAAAGACTAAACTTAAAGAAAGACTATTAAAAGCAGCAAGGGAGAAGCAGCAAGTATCATACAAGGGAAACCCCATAGGCTTAATAGCTGATCTTTCAGCAGAAACTCTGCAGGCCAGAAGGGAATGGCAATATATTTAAAGTACTGAAAGGGAAAAATCTACAACCAAGATTACTGTACCCAGCAAGGATCTCATTTAAAATTGATGGAGAAATCAAAAGCTTTTGAGACAAGCAAAAGTTAAGAGAATTCGGTACCACCAAACCAGCTTTACAAAAAATGTTAAATGTTAAATGGTCAAGAAATAGAAGAGAAGAAAAAAGACCTACAAAACCAACCCCAAACAATTAAGAATGGCAATAAGAACTTATATATCAATAATTACTTTAAATGTAAATGGATTAAATGCTCCAACCAAGAGACACAGACTGGCTGAATGAATACAAAAACAAGACCCATATACATGCTGTCTACAGGAAATCCACTTTAGACCTCAAGACATATATAGACTGAAATAATTGCTTTTATTGACTGCAGTGATAAAATATACTTTCCAATCACCAGAGGGAAGGTGAAGTGATTAAAAATTCAGTGTAACCTAAGTACATTGAATGACCCTATGCACACCATATTTTATTATTTTATTATTTTTTCACCAGAGAATCCATTTAAATTTGCTAGTTCTCAAAGGAGTCCAGATCATGGATTTTACCAACATATATAATTAAAGGCCTCAATTAATAATGTTTCCACAGTAATTCTTTGATTTCTAAGTTTCTATAGCTGAAGCGACAGAGTAAGGGTAGACATGACATTTCATTAAAAACTAGAAATCTTGCACTAGCATTGGGGATTTTAATTTATGCCTAAAAAAAATTAGTATTAAGAAAAGTCCTTTCCTCTATATCTATTTGAAGTTTCAATGTCATCTTAAAATATTTCAAATAACTTGCTTACTTTAAATAACAAACATTTAAAAGGGAAAATAAGGTTGAAAATCTAAATCTAAAAACAGCTTGATATTAGAATAATACTCTGGGCATAAATTACATGTAAAAAGTGTGTGTGGAAAAGTGGGTAAACAATTCACTAGCTGCATCTAGAAGCTTGCTATTAAAAAATGTCAGTGAATTCTTTTATAAAACAAGCAAAAAAGCACTTAGCAAGTAGATTAACATTCCTTGACCTATATGTATTATAATTTTGCACACCAATTTTTCTCAAAGTATAAAAACTAACAATAATAAATAAGCTATATAATAAAATCTAAAAACTAATCTGTTTTACCTTATTTATTCTGTGAAGCAGAAACCTTGGGAAAGTAAGTCACTTGGGTAGAACTGAAGTGTGTGCACAATTTTGAAATCACAAAAATGGTTTAAACTTAGCCAGTGTCTATGGGTCCCGTGTTTCTTATCTTCACAAATGAGAAAACTGGGTTGGATTAGACATTTAACACTAACATCCTTCATCTTTTGATAAGATATTTTTCAATTTTAGAATACTTCTAGATTTACAAAAATTTGCAAAAAGGTACAAAACGCACCTGTATACCCCTCACCCAGTTTCCTCTACTCTTTTTTATTTTTTTTAATTTATTATTTATTTTTGGCTGTGCAGGGTCTTCATTGCTGCTCAGGCTTTTCTCTGGTTTTGGAGAGTGAGGGCTACTCTCTAATTGCAGTGTGAGGGCTTCTATTTGCTGTGGCTTCTCTTGTTGCAGAGGACAGGCTTTAGGAGGTGCAGACTTCAGTAGTTGCGGCATGTGGGCCCAGCATATGCAGCTGCTGGGCTCCAGAGCACGGGCTGAGTAGTTGTGGTACATGGGCTTAAATGCCATGTGGCACGTGGGGTTTTCCCAGATCAGGGGTAAAACCCATGTCTCCTGCACTGGCGGTTGAATTCTTAACCATTGAGTCTCCAGGGAAGCCATCCTCTACTCTTAACATCTTACATTGTATGGAGCATTGGTCATCACTAAGAAACCAAAATGGATACATTGGTATTAATTAAACATCACACTTTTTTTTTAGGAATGTCACCGGTTTTTCCCAATGTCACTTTTCTGTTAGGCAGAAGGCAACTATATTGCATTCAGTCCCTGTTCTCCTTAGACTCCTCTGGTCAGTGACAAATTCTCAGGCTGTCCTTGTTTCCAGTGATCTTGACAACTTCGGGCAGTACTGATCACATGTTTTGTAAAATATCCTTCCGTTTGGATTTGTCTTATATTTTTCTTATGAGTAGACTGAGGTTATGGGTTTTGGGGAGGAAATACACAGTGGTGAAGGACCATTCTCATCACATCGTATCAAGGGAGGACTATCTACATAAATTATTTAGAATCCTGACCAAAAAGATTCATCATCAACTTTCCTTCTCACAATCAAACTAAAAGTTTATAAATTTCAGCTACTACTAGATTGAGGTGGAGGTCACTGGGGAATTATCTAAACTGGGGGTGGGGGATGCCAAGGGAATTTTTCTAACCTCCCACCTCCAAAGTTAGGTCATTTCTACTTAAAGATATTTGACATGTACATATTATGAAGACAACAAACAAGATATCATGGCTTGAAATGTCAGCAAATTTTTTTTAAATTTTCTTATTGAATGAAAGATTCTTACAACTCTAGAGTGCTTTACAATTTGTGAAGGTTTCACACACCTGGTTTCATATAAGCCCATTATAACTCTTGACAAGACCTTGAGTTACTATTTATCAGCGCAACACTGGAAGCCACCTCTTCAGACCACAGTTACACTATGTGTAACATCTGAAGTTCAGACCAGGTGATTGGAATGGGGTTGCTAGCCAGAATATTCTAGTGTCCATTCATTCATTTATTCAACAGATGCTTTTAATGTCTTTCCTGAGCCAGGTTCCATGCTGGTCACTGTTAATAAAGCCATGAATATGACCAGTGGGTCACAAAGGGAGACACAAAGTGGTGTGAGTTGAGTCAGGAAAATGGGATTTCACTCCTACCATCACCACTAGATAACTGCCATCCAAGGTCCCTTTTTGTTTTCCTTTCACCAGCAACAAAACAGCGTTATAACAAGCTTCGAACCTACAAATCACCTACATCAGTCATTGCAAACGTAAGTCAAGACCGCAGGCCAATAACAGAAGACAGTATTATGATACATCTTTCCCCAAAATAAAAGAATTATAACGATGTGCTTTATATTCTAACAGAATCAACCAGTGTATTGCCATTTTCCTGTCTAAAATGTTGTTTTTCCTGAAAGAATCTGCTGTAGTTGGAAAAGTGAAATAGCTACAACAGCCTAGAGCCATTTATTTTCATCCAAGCCCTGCATTCAGAAATGTCACTTGTACCAAACTATATTAAGGACAGTGAGTGGTTTTTATAACCCAGGCAACTGATGACATTTGCCTTATGAGCCCAAGACTTAATTATCATCATTTATAAAGCCTACAGAACTACTGAAAACACTTTGCTTTTGGTAGATTCCTTACACCCAGGATGAATCATGTGCTATTCTTACTTTTGTTATTTATAGAATTTAATACTTAGGGTGATTTTTGCACATTTCATAAATATATTCTTCATACAGAACCCCATGTGAAATCTATCTTCTTCTCAGTAGAAACAGCATTGCATTATTCTAAATCTGATAGATTCAAATCAAAGTTGAATTTTTATTCATGATAGAACTGGGTGATGATTGCAGTCACTTACTCCTTCTTCTGAAGCAAAATAATCCTGAGGGTTCTGCTCTGAGGATTGAATTAAATGTTCACTTGAGTGTATTTTGTAAATTGTAAAGGATGATATCAGCTAGGTAGTGTAAGTACCCCTCATTTCAAACTAGTCAATGGATAGAAGCTTGTTGCCTACAAATTTGCCTCCTCAAATTCCATACCCAGAATAATATTAAGCATCTTCTCAGTGCTCCCCTCCCCCACAATGTATTTATTAATCTATTCACATATCTGTGCTCCTGTGAATGGATAGGTGACCCTTTTCTCTCCTCTCCTCTTTCCTTCCTCCATCCTTCCTGTTCCCTCCCTTTCTCCATTTTTTTAAATTTCCATCTTTCTTTTTTCACTTTCAACAAAAATGAGATATTCATATACCACTTGCTGTGAAACTTGCTTATATTGTTACTTACAGATATACTATGCAACTTTTACAGTCAATACCTACAGCTCTTATTCTTCTTTATTTTTAAAATTTTAAAATGAGATTATACTATATGTTTTAAATAACTTTCTTTTTTTAAAAAAATACATTTATTTCTTTATTTTTGGCTGTGTCAAGTTTAAGTTGCCTCAAGGCATGTGAGATCCTAGTTCCCTGACCAGAGATGGAATTGTATCCCTTGCGTTGGAAGGCAGATTCTTAACCATTAAACCACCAAAGAAGTCCCTCTTATTCTTTTTCAAATCACTTTTTAAAAATAAGTGCACTAAATCCTGAAGCATCTTGTCATTTATTCAACCTGTAATCTATTGAAATCTGTTTGCTTTTTTTCTTTTTCTTTCCTTATCTTCTTCCTCTTTCTTTCTTCTTTGTGTGTGTGTGTGGGGGGGGAGCTATTAAAACAGTTTTGTAGCAGTAAATTCTCTTGTATATGAGCTAGGTCCCCAAAATGAGACTTTAATTATTATTTTGAAAACAGGAAAGTACCCTTAGAGTTTTGGTAGGTGGGAACAGAGCCAGGCTCTTCATATTCAACTCTCTCTAGTTTGGAGAAAATGGTGTGCTCTATGCTAATATGTGTAAGGTAGCTATTATCTGAGCAACAGGATATCTGCTCTATGGTATAATGACATCCTTCAAGGACATTACTATATTATTATCATTATTACTTGCCTCTTAAAATCTAATCTTATCATATTTTATATTAGGTGTAAATGTGAAGTGGGCAGTGATAAAACCAATTTAGCAATAATGGTAATTATTAATGGTAACAATTATTCATTAGAGTCACTCATTATTTTATTATTCAGATAAATCTAATACAGTGCAGATTTTAGTGCCATGTGTATTATGTTGAGATTAAAAATGGATCTCTTAAATTCCAGGAAACATGTTCTGCTTTCTGAATTGTCACTGGTCTCTGACAGCTGCTCAAGTTCATTATGGGAAAGTTCCCCCAGCAAGTCTGGAAATGGAGGTCACACACTTCTTAGGGCATGGGAAATGCAGCCTTACTCACAAAATGACTAAATAGTATTTATTTCTTTTTCCCTGTATGCATTCTGTGGAATTTTGAAATGTGGGTAGTGAGTTAGGATTTGTAAATCAAATGCTATAACGAAAGCACCAGTTTGGGGAAATTATGCAGGTGAGAGTCGTTCAGTTGTGTCTGACTCTGTGCCCCCATGGACTGTAGTCCACCAGGCTCCTCTGTCCATGGAATTCTCCAGGCAAGAACACTGGAGTGGGTAACCATTGACTTCTCCAGGGGATCTTCCCAACCCAGGGATCAAACCTGGGTCTCCCATGTTGCAGGCAGATTCTTTACCATCTGAGCCACCAGGGAAGTTGAGTGTTTTTATAAGGAAAGCCTTTTGAAAAAAGGCTTTTGAAGCAAGGATGTGCATTTATAAAAAGACACATCTTAAGAATCTGGAGTGTTTTTAAGGCCCTATACTCTTAAATGACTACAGACACCGTAGGAGATTTTAAACTTACAACAGAAGCCACATTTCTGTAAGAAGAGGGCGTGTCTCTGACCAGCATCACTTCCCATCCCCAGCTGAGTAAATGCAGAGCCTCATCTCTGGTCCTCCCAGAGAGGCAGAGAGGTCTTAGTTTGCTGACTAAGTAGACTAAGGTCTACTGATTACCTTTTGATGGATGCTGGGGTCAGACACACTGGGAATGAGACTATCCTACCCAGGTCTTCTAGAAATAACAGAGCAGAGTCCTCACACAGGCCCCCATGCTCCAAGGAAAAGGAGGAGGGTTGTCCCTTTGGTCCAGATATTCTTCTGCTCCGATTCTTATCAGAATTGCAAATGGCTCCATTGGCACCATTGAGGGTGTTTAATAATGGGGTGAAATCCCAGAGTTCAAAGGGTGTACAGATAAAATGTGTATATCACAGGATTCTGTGACTCGTGACAGGCCTGCAGGATGGGATTGGGTAATTGTCAGTATTATCAAAATGGTATTTCTTTTCCTTTTACCGTTACTCCCGTCTCTCTGTAATTTGTCACACTGGCTATCAAACAGAGCATCACAGATAGTGGGGAAAGCAACAAAAGCATATGCAGCCTCTTTGTATCCACATCCCTATCAGCCGTTATTAAATCAATTACTAGGGCTCAGTTTTGAGTGGGTTTCTACGGGTGGAATCGTTCTTTTGTCATCTGGCAACTGTCAGCTGAGGCTTTAACTCTTTACTGGTTAAGCCTTTCTAGCTCCCTTAAAAGAGACTAAAAATACCAATGAAGCAAAATAGAATAAAATAGGCAAAAAAAAAAAAAAGAGTGAAAGCATTTGATGATTTGTGTTAAAGTAAATAGTGTAAATATGCAAGCCTTAGGAAAGAGATCCAGTGGCCTGACTTTCCAAATAAAGAATGATGCTCATGTTCAAAATAATGCTGATTTGTTCTCTCTCATTCTGGGAGAAACTCCTCCGAGGGAAAATTATTTATATCTATTTAAAAAGCTTTCCTCCAGTAATTTAATTTAGTCCATTCAATAACATTTATTCAACAAAAATTTCTCTAAAGGAGAACTAAGCAGGAGAATTTATTGCATATTATCTTGGAAAATAAGCTGTGATATCAAACTGAGTCAAAACTACTTTCCATTTTTTTAATTTGAGTCAGCAAGGTATGGAAACCTCTCTGTTCTTCAGTTTTCTCTTCTGTAAACTGGGTATGAAAATTGTGTCTCTTTAAGGGTTTTAGTGAAGATGTGTTAATATATGTAGGGGGTCTAGAACAAGATCTAACACACCATATAGTTTCCTTAAATGTTAACCAATATCATCACAGGCCAGAAACAGGGCAGGGATGCAGATAGAATAGACTGAATTTTCAATGTTTAGGAAAGTCAGAATTAGAAAATGTGATAAACCCACAAATAATACAAGATAGAATATACTCGGTTGGATATAAAGGAACAAATATCTGTGGCAAGGATTTATCTAAAGAGAGCTGTCATGGTCGTCTTGCCTTGACACAATGAGAGTTAAGCTTAAAATGTTTATTGGTGTGGTTTTCAGGGATTGCACTGGAGGTATTTGCACCTCTCAGCTTGTTAGTTGGAAGACGCTTGCAGATTCGTGCTTTCTTGAGCTTTTAAAGGAGTAGAAGCAATTAGGAGTTGAACATTAGGAGTAAATTACACAATTAAGGGTCATCCTGGACTTCTAATGATGTAAACTTGGGAGGATGAAGCAGTGAGCTACAGATCCCTCCTTTAACAGCAGAGAAAGGATCAAAGGTGGGCTGCAATTGGCCTTTCTCCGTCCCTCTCTGCCTGAATAAAGTGCTAAGCCCTCTTCTAATCATCACACCTACCTCTCTCCTCCAGGGTACTTGCCCAGAGGATCAAACAGATGCTGAGTTTATTCAGCATCTTTGTCCCATTTGGGTCTTCAACCGATTCGGTGATGTCCAGCCACCCACTTAAGGGAGGGCTGGCTACTTGACTGAGCCCATGATTCAAATGCTAAACTCATCCAAAAAATACCCTCACAGACACACCCAGCATGTCTGACCACACATCTGGGTCCATCATGGCCCAGACAAGTTGACACAGACAATTAACCATCACAGATGGGGAGATGTAGCAAAGTTGATTATTCTTCTCCCTGACAGGGGAAAAAAAAATTGAGTTTTCTTGGAAATAGCCAGTCTTTAACAGAGATCTTTGGACTTCCCAGGTGGCACTGGTGGTAAAGAAGCCACCTGCTGGTGCAGGAGACATTAGAGACCTCGGTTCAATCCCTGGGTCGGGAAGATCCCCTGGAGGAGGGCATGGCAACCCACTCCAGTATTCTTGCCTGGAGAATCCCAGGGACAGAGGAGCCTGTAGGCTACAGTCTATGGGCTACAGTCCACAGGGTCAGTCCATAGGCTACAGTCTATGGACTACAGTCCATAGAGTCGCAGAGAGTCAGGTAGGACTAAAACAACTTAGCACACAACAGAGATCCTTACTCTCAGTCTTACTGCTAGGACTTGGGAAATTGAGTCAATGGGTACTTAAAATAGGTGATTGGTTATCCATACATTTATTCATGTACTGATCAACCAGTATTTACTGTGAACCTGCTGTTATGCCCCCACGGCGTATAAAATGGGGAATCCAAACAGTCCTTTTCCCTCAAAGTTAAACATTTGGGTCGATGTCACATCTATTTACAAGTTGCTAACTTAATTGCAAATTTCTACTTATTCAGTGACTTTGAACAAAGTTAAATGGATGGGATTTAGAATTAACTGAGGCTCAGAAAGCTTGTCTCACCTGAGGTCACAAGGCATGTTGGCTCTGGAGCCTTGAAGGCTGAGCTGGGCTGGGCTGAATGACACCTGTAGCAACATGATGACCAGACACAGCCCTCCAGAATGCCTGCCCAACCATCCCAGGATGCTTTTATAGTTTCAAACTGCATTCTGGTCACTTTTATTGATTCTTCCATGTAATACCCTGTGATCTTTTGGGAAAGTTACCATCATTTTTAAAGCTAGACAAAAACAAGTCTTTGTGCAAAAAGGGATAAGGTGGGAATCAAATGAGAAAAAGGTTTTTGGGGGGCGAACTGGGTCCTTGTTGCAGGGCATGGGCTTTCTAGTCGCAGCACGTGGGCTTGTCTTGCTGCAGCACGTGGGCTTTGTTGCCCTGCAGCATGCGCGATCTTAGTTCCCCAAACAGGGAGGGAGCCCACGTCCCCTGCCTTGAAAGGTGGATTCTCAACCACCAGACCACCAAGGAAGTCTCGAGAGAATTTTTTTAAGTGATTCGAGATAATATAAAGAGCTCGTGGCAGAGCTGGGATTAGAACTCATAATCAGTGTGAAGATGTTTGAACTCTTCTCTTTCCCAGGCTTAACAGTTTTGTTTTAGAAATTGACTAATGAGCATATACAAAGATCCAGGAAAGCCAGTGGAGTGATCCATTAAGTCCAGAGGTCTGAGAACCAGGATTGCAAATGTCTAAGGCCGGAAAATAGAGATGTCTCAGTTTAAGAAGAGAGAGAGCGAATTTGCCTTCCCCTCATGTTTGTACCCCTTTCCAGCCCCCAGTGGCTTGGGTGATGCACGCCCATACTTGGGAGGACCATCTTCTTTACTTGGTCTGCTGAAGCCCAAGGCTTGTCTCTTTCAGAAACAGCTTATAGACACGTGCTTGCTCAGTCGCTCAATCGTGTCCAACTCTTTGTGAACCCATGGACTGTAGCCCACCAGGCTCCTCTGTCCACGGAATTCTCCAGGCAAGAATACGAACCCATGTCTCTTGCATCTTCTGCATTGGCAAGCAGATTCTTTACCACTAGCGCCATCTGGGAAGCCTGTTGCAGACACACAATCAGAAATAATATTTTACCTTATTTCATTCTCTCTGTGACAGAATGTATCCTAAGACAGTGAATTGGCATCATATTTTTCAATCTGAGCACATACTCTGGAGTACTTAGACTTACCCCAGTAGCTCGACTTACATTTTGTATCCCCTATGAATTAATATTTCCTAGGAAGTGTTTTTCAGAATAGAATACTGGTTTCCATGATCTAAATATGTTTGGGAAATCCTCCATAGAATATATGCCTCACATGGACAGGCTACCTTTTCATAGCAACATGCTTAGTATCTAAAATTATGCCTTGGCATGTAGTATAATAGATACTTGCTAAATACTTGTTGAATGTATGAATCTAGGAAAACTTTTCACCTTCACATATTTTCCCATTTAAGGTCTCGAAAAATCAATGAGGAATGTTTACTTCATTTTTTAAAATTCACTTGTTACTCTGTCACTTCTGTGGAAACTACTTTGGGAAGCCCTTCTAGAAGAGTCCTTCTTGTCCGGCTCCCATGAAAAGGAGAGAAACTTTGATCATTACAAGGCTTGGGAAGAGGAGGCAATCATAGTCATGTCAATGGTGGAGTTTGCTTCCTGTTTCCAAGATGTTGACAAGCATAGAATGGTGTATGAAGAGGCACTTGGGGATTCTTCCTGGACAGCAAACGGCTGTTACAGAACAGCCATTTGATGAGCTCAGTGCAAATGATCGGAAACATATGGATTCAATTTCCCTTGGCACCCACGCGGCTTGAACAATTAAACACCACTGCGATTAGTAGGGAAATGAATACACAACGGGGATTTAATGGAGTCCAAACATTGGAAACATGTCTGAGGTCTTCCGGGAGCCTTAGATGGGGTCACTCGCATAGAACACAGGGAGTTTTAGCTACCCTTGCCGAAGGAACAAAACGTTCTTTTTTCCATCACAGACTGTGGGGACAAGAGGAGTGATTCTCCCAGCAGCTCCATGGAGGAGAAAGGGTTTTTTTCTTAAAGATTATGGTTGGAGTAGAATTATAATGGGGGGGGCATTATAATTTCCTGTTTCTTAGACTGATAATGTACATGGAGAGACAACATGCATGAGTGTGTGTGTATGTGTCTGCTTTATGTTCATGCTCTCCAATTTTTACTAAGACATTATCTCATATGTTTTTATTATGTGTGCCAAAGAGGCATATGTGATTATCCCTGTTCCACACTTAGGGACAGAACCTGAGGTGAAGCCTGACCAAGATCACACAGCTGGCCCCTGGACCAGCCAGACCAGAGTGAACCTCTCCAGCCCGCGGCCCACTGATTTCCGCTTGCATATGCACCTGCCTCTGGATTAATAAAGCCGTGTACAGCATTACTATATATTAACTTGAAATTGGGTCTCCTAAGGGGAATTCTGGCTTTTGCCAATGAAGCTGTAGCACTGAGCAACTGGCTGAGGAAGATGCAATTAATTTTCCCCTCATGAGTAAAATCATTGTATAAGTGATCGCAGCAGCCTCTAGGGCCAGATACAAGGCACTGAATTATATATCACTGAAGTTGATCTCTCCATCAAACTGCTCAAGGCCAAAATGAAGCCCCAAAAGGCCATATTACATCATGTCACCATCCTAACTTAATGGGCGTGGTAGTTTTCTAACTGGTCCAGACAAGGGAAGAACCCTTGCCTGCCTCCCACTTCATTTCGAAAGTATGGTAAATGTATTCTTTTTACACCCCACAGGAACTAGTCTGAATGACCTAATATTTGGAGCTTTCTATGTCTAATTTATCTTTCTCAGATATTTTTACCCACAAGAAGATCCTTCAGGGTTTATTTAATAAGGTATTTTAAAACTTTAGAAAAATTCACAGAAGACCCACCCCAGGAGGTCTGGATCCTGCCTGAGCCTTAAACTCATGGGAGGGGGCTTTAATTTAAAAAAAACAAAAACCCACACCAAGAAGTACTGATGCATCTGCTCTGAGAAGGGACAGTTCCTCAAATCTCTCAGGTGATTCCTGGCACTTGCCTCGTGGTCCAGTGGCTAAAAGTCCACACTCCCAATACAAGCAGCATGGGTTCCATCCCTGGTCAGGGAACTAGACCCCACATGCTGCAACTAAGACCTGGGGCAGCCAAATAAGTGAAAAAAATGTTTAAAGAAATATTTTTAAAAGTCTCCCAGGTGATTCCAAAGGGCAGTAGAGAGCAAGCACTGACCTACATCTGCTCCAAGCCAGTTGTCCGGAAAGGTGAAGCAGCCTCTGAACTCATGGCCATGGTGCTTTCTGTTCCCTGGGTTTGTTCACTTCAAAGTGTATCCATGTGGACAACTGTCTTGAGATGTACCTGAGGTTTGTTTTGATCTGATATGTTAAGACCTACAGACGTGGAAATGATGGCCGTGAGGGAATAGGTTTATAGTCACAGATTCCCTGGGAACAGAAGGCACAGCGTGCGGTGGAGGGCCAGCTGGGGAAGCACCAGGGCCAGCCAGGAGGCAGGGGGAGGGAGGGAGAGGAACGCAGGGGTGAGAGCCTGCATCTCACGGGAAAAGTAAGCAAGCCGAACAGCTTTAGGTTGGATAATTTCAACAAGCCCTAGGGTGTATAGATGGCCCCTACCTACTCATCCAGCGCCTGGCCCTGGGGTGTTTGAGGGCAGGGGAATGGTGTCCTGAGAGCAGGAGTCTGATGAATGGAGGCCAGTGGGGATTCCGATTCATGACTCATTCATTGGTTTGCAAGTCAAAGGGACACACACGGTGAGTCTCTTACGCTACCCAGGAATTAACTGAACAAGGCAGGGGCAGTCCCTCCTCTGGTTCACAAGGCCCCAAGATGCCAAAGCCTCATAAAATAGAGAAAAAATTAAACACACGATCAATACAGTATTACATTAGCCATCAGAGTCCTAATGATCACTAGGATAAAATAGTAATAAAAAGCTTTTGACTAGATATTTTCAGTTTACACACAGTTTTCAAGTTGTCATATTCTTCCCAGAAAATCTGTTGCGTGTGTGTACTAAGTCACTTTAGTCATGTCTGACTCTTTGTGATGCTATGGACTGTAGCCTACCAGGCTCCTCTGTCCATGGGGGTTCTCCAGGCAAGAAAACTGGAATGGGTTGCCATGCCCTACTCCAGGGGACCTTCCCCACCCAGGGATGGAACCCAAGTCTCTTACATCTCCTGCATCAGCTGGAGAGTTCTTTACCACTAGCACAACCTGGGAAGCCTGCAATAATATCATCTGTAGATGTGGACACCCAGGCAGAAAGAGGGAAAGTGACATTTTTTTCCTTGTGGGGGCTTTGAAAAAAATGATTGTTAGGATTTGAAACCAGATATTTTGACTCCTGGTGCCCAACTCTGGCCATGCCCACCTCTGTCTGATGTGAGCCTTGGATGCTTTCTCTAATAACTACTGGGCACAATGACTGTTGACTGTTTATAAAAGCACAGTAATTTGTCTCCCAGGCAGGGGATGCTGGCCTGAGTGTGATCTTCTAGAAAACAGAGGTAGGAGCAAGCTCTCTGCTTTTCAGAGCAAGAGAACATTCCCTCAATGCTTCAAATGAGATGTGGAATTTTTTCCTGGAAGAGCATCATGAGAAAGGTGATCATAATCATGTACCAATACTGATGGGTCGGCCACGGGGAATGTTGTAGGTTTTGACAGACAGACCGGGAGCTGCCCCAGTGAGTGAGCGGGCACCCTGCCATGTATGTGCACTTCGATGAGAAGAGAATGCGTCTGTGACTCTAGTCCTTTCTTTCCCTCCTTCTATCGCTCTGTGTCTGCACACGTGCACACTCAGTCTCATCCGACCTTCTGTGTTCCCACGGGCTGTAGCCCACCAGGCCCTTCTGTCCAGAGGAGTTTTCCATGCAAGAATACTGGAGTGGGTTGCCACTTCCTTCTCTAGGGGATCTTCCCAAGTTAGGCATCAAACTCCCATCTCCTGCATTGCAGGTAGATTCTTTACCTCTTGTGCCACCTGGGAAGCCCCTATTGTTATAAGGACATCAAACAAATGTTTAGACAGAGAGCCCTTTAACCAACTTCTCAGTGGCAGTGAATCAAGTCAGAAAAGTAATTCAACCCTCGCTCCCAAGGTACAAGGGAAAGGAAGAAAAACTGTTTCTTTAGATTCCATCTTCCCCGTGGAACCGTTTGTCACTTTCCTCAGACAGTCTGCATCTATCCTCTCTGGAAAGCGAAAGTGAAAGTCACTCAGTCCTGTCCAGCTCTTTGCAACCCCATGGACTATACAGTCCATGGAATTCTCTAGGCCAGAATACTGGAGTGGGGAGCCATTACATTCTCCAGGGGATCTTCCCAAGCCAGGGATCGAACCCATGTCTCCTGCACTGCCGACAGATTCTTTACCAGCCGAGCCACCAGGGAAACCCAAGAATACTGGAGTTGGTAGCCTACCCCTCTCCAGGGGGTCTTCCTCACCCAGGAAATGAACTGGGGTCTCCTGCATTGCAGGTAGATTTTTTACCAGCTGAGCTACCAGTCTGGACCACTTGCTAAAATGAATGCTGGTGAAAATGGAAGCCGATGCTTGTCTCTGCTCTCTGTGCATCTTCCTTGCTTGGTGTAGCCAGGAGGAGACCATGAAAACAGGAAATAGAACAGGTTCCCAGGCTCCTACAGGTCCTTCTGTGTCAACAGATGGGGCCCTGAGCACTTCCCCTTCACCATGCTATGTTGGTCACTAAAGCAAAGATGTAAACACAACCTAAATGTCCATCAACAGATGGAAGGACAAAGAAAATGTGGTCGGTCCATACAATGGAATATTATTCATTATTTAAAAGTGAAAGTGAAGTCACTCAGTCATGTCCGACTCTTTGCGACCCCATGGACTATAGCCCACCAGGCTCCTTCATCCAAGGGATTCTCCAGGCAAGAGTACTGGAGTGGGTTGTCATTTCCTTCTCCAGGGGATCTTCCCAACCCAGGGATCGAACCCAGGTCTCCCACATTGTAGGCAGACACTATACCATCTGAGCCACCAGGGAAGTCATCTTTAAAGAGGAGAGAATTCTGCAATATGTGAAAGCGTGGATGGACCTTGGGGACATTATACCGAGTAAAATAAGCCAATCACAGAACATGTATTGCATGATTCCACTTGGGCATCTAAATAGCAAAATTCAAAGAATGGAAAAGTAAAATGGCAAAAAAAAAAAAAAAAAAGAAAAGTAAAATGGGATTGCCAGGGACCGGAAGGAGGGAGAAATCGGGACTTACTGCATAAAGTGTCAGTGAAGTGAGATGAATAAGCTCTGGAGATTCTGTGCCACCTGGTATCCTAGTCAACAACAATGTACTGGACACTTAAAATTTCATTAAGAGTGTAAATACCATGTTAGGTATATTTTCACGATAAAATGAAATAGGAAAAGGTGAACTCTAAAGCGCCCTTGGAAACTTCTCTGGTGGTCCAGTGGCTAAGACTCTGTGTTCCCAATGCAGGGGACCAGGTTCCACCCCTGGTCAGGGAACTAAACCCCACATGCCACAGTGAAGATGCAAGATCTCACATGCTACAACTAAGACCCGGCTTAGTTTAAAAAAAAAAGACTTAAAAAATTTCCCCTGTTCTGATCCACTCATCCCCCCTGCTGTCTCTAGGCCACCATTCCTTCACTGGATTCTCACAGAAACCTCACTCTTCTCTTATGACAAACATGATGTTTCCCAGATGGGCTCAAAAGCTTGGAGGACAAGAGAAATATTCTCCTCCTACTTCTAGGAACCATAGGAAAGCGCTTGAATTTCACTTGCCTCAGAACTGTCTCCAGAGGAAGAATCCTGCCCCCAGGCAGTCTTGCTGAAGCCACCAAGAAGCTAAGAATCTCTTGAGGAGACATAAAGAGGCCAGGGAAGACCCTCCACTTCCTTGGCTTCATTGTCGTTACCAAATAATTAAACACACATTTCATACTTCTTGAGACCTTCTGGGATGTGCCATTGCATTTCAGAGAACGCATCATGTTTATAGAATGCATCATGCTTAGAGAACACAGTATTTATCCATTAGCATTTGTCTGTCAACGTGAATTAAAATGACAGGCTAACGTTAATGTCATATCAAAATTTCAGGAGTCTTTTGAGTTTGATAGGAAGTCATTTAAAGCAATTATTCTCTTTCTAAAAGCCTTTCATTTAGAACATCTGCTATTATATTATTGGACCTAGATTTCGTAGAATATAAAAGACCTTTCATTTAGTTACAGTTGTAAACCATAAATATTAGTGATTTATACCTCATAATTATTCTTCCAGGGACAATTGCCAATTTTACAAAGCCATTTGCAATTTTAACAGACAGTGGAGGAATTGCAAGCAAGCTGTTGTGATACAAATCTTTGCATACAAGATAGGAGCTGCACCAGGTACCGCAGGGCATGTTCCAGTGCGGAATCGGTCTCTGGCCATTGACCGTACCCAGCTCTTTGCTCAGCACTTACCTTTTCTTAATGCAGGCAGTGGTTTCACTGTCCAAAGCTCATGCAGTATAAATAAGTACAGCTCCTGTGACTTGTGAATATCTTGCTCATTTTTCTTCTAAAATCATAAGCTACAATGTTAGGCTTTGTGTATTTTCCTCTTCTTCTTCTCTTATTCCTCTTATTCATTCAACAGATGATCTTTGAGCATCTTGTAGGTGCCAGACTAAACTTGGCTCCAGGGTTACCATATTGTATAATCCACATCTCATTTGTGAATTGCCCTCAGGAACACCATGCTTTGAAAAGGAGTTTATTACAACGCTAGCAGAATTCATCACAACACACAACATTACAGAGCTCAGTCGTTATTCACATAATATTACAATATTTGTATTTACATATTCATGTTCTATTAGTTCATTAGAAGCACAATTAGCAAAATCATCTTAGATTAATACTTCAAAAGTCCAATTCTTGAACTGTTGAAAGAGTATCTACAGATGTCTGTTAGCCAGAGGTTTTGGAAGATACAAGATTTCGTCAAATGTCTCTGAAATTTGATGATAATGACTCAAAAGACTTAGATTCCTCTTTAGCAAACTGTTTTCTTTGGAAGAGGAAAAAAATATTCATATCAGATGGAATGAGAGGAATGCATGGTCCAAGAATAATACCTACCTTTATAGCAGGCCGCAGCTTTGACTTAGGTTTTTTTATGGGTTGCTGTTCCATTTTGATTATAGCTTGTTGACCCATTGCACCTGGAACATTTATACAATTACTTCTTAGGCCAATCATTGTTCTTCCTTCTACTTTCTCCGCTCTTCTTCATCACCATAGTGTCACACATTGGTCTAGCAATCTGTGTGATCTTTGCTCTAAACTTTCACTAGCATTTCTTCTAGAATTTCTCAAAGTTCTCACATCAGCTCTTTTTCACACTTTTGAAAATTTAGGTAAGTAGATAAAGACACAGAGACTGATAGGCTTCTTGTAATCAGTTCCGATCAACCAGTCATCTTTTCATAACAGCAATTTGCAAGTAATATGGTATGATTTTCATATATCCTCTGCCTACTTGCTCTCACTGGACACCTGAAATTACGTAATCACAGGAAAATTGTACCTTACTCAACCTGAGGGGAACATATCACCGTTTTACAGGAAGAGGTATTAACAAACCCATAATCACATCCAAGGAATTGATGTATTAGCAAGATTAGCATTTTCTGTCAAAAGTACCATTTCTGGATTTGCAGAGTATTTGAGTCAGTTGAAATATTCTCTGTACAAAGAGAATAAAGAGAAATAAAGAGAAAACAAGGCAGCCTGACAAAGTGGGAAGGGGTGGGCTTTACAGACTTGGGCTGTAATTTCTGTAATGGGCTTGAATTTCTGTTTTACTTCTTCCTAATATTAAGATGAGACATTCAGCTTCACTCTTTTATTTGTATAATGAGGATAATAAAACAAACATCCTAAGACAACACACAAATGGTAGTTCTATCCTTTTTCTTCCTTTGAGGTAAAAAAACAAACAAACGTGTTTAAAATATGCACCACTCAACACCATCAGACAGGAATAATTTAAAGTACCAAGTTTGAGATCGATGTACTCAGTGACAGAGATTATTAAATTTCCTTGTTCAGAAGAAACATAATTAGCATGATGAGTTTAGGGTTTTTGTAATGCCAAATTCGCTTTCTAGTCTTAAAATAATGTTGTGCAAATTGTTGGCAAGTTGTTTCGTGTTCATGCTTCATAAAAAGGGAAAGAAATCTTTTTCTTGTGCTTCAATGCCTATTTAGTTCCATTTGGGCCATTTTCTTTGAACCAAATGCAAATGAGCGAGGGAGGGTTGCAGCTATTTTACAATCTTCCTTTAATCAAGATCGCTACAAAGCATCATGGGTGACATAAATCATATTAACTTAATTCTGTTTCATTAAAGGATTTAGTACTTTTATGAACCAGAATATCTGGGTCAATGCCATGGAAACTTCGACCAAATTGCAGGGCTTGTGGATTCAATGATCTGTAGATCCTTGTCTGAGATAAAGATAAAATTCCTGCTTCCCCCTCATTCTGGCCTCATTAGTACATGGCCACCTTGGCCCAGGTGGTAAAGAATTTGCCTGCAGTGCAGGAAACCCAGGTTCAATCCCTGGGTCAGGAAGATTCCCTGTGGAAGGGAATGGCTACCCACTCTAGTACTCTGGCCTGGAGAATCCCATGGACAGAGGAGCCTGGTGGTCTACAGTCCATGGGGTTGCAAAGAGTCAGATATGACTAACAGTTTCACTTTTCACCTTTCAAGAGTTCCCAGCTTTGGAAGGGGCTGATGGGCCCTGGCCCCAGGAAGTAAAGGAGAAATCCAGCTCTCTACAACATTCTGGACTTGTGAGGACAGTCATCTTCTCACCCAATCCATGTAGGTCCAGCTGCTCGCCTCTCAAAAGCCATTAAAGAGCCCAGGTTGGTGGAAAGGAAAGTTTGCTTTATTTTGGATGCCGGCAAGGGGTGGGGGAGGGGCGCCAGACACCTGTCCAAAGGCCGACTCCTCCATCCCTGACAATCGGGGATAAAAAGATTTTATAGACTGAGGTAGAGGGCTCCAGGCAGAAACAGCACAACCAGCTCTGACAGTCATCTTGATATTGGTCGGTGTTGGTCTGACCAGGGTCATCTTTGTTATTTTAGGTACAATTAGTCTTCAGTTCCACGGTTGGTTTGTTCCCATTTCTTTGAGGCCACTTCTTGGAATTGTGGCAGTTTTTGTCATGGCTATAGTCTGGTCATCGTGTAGCTAAGTTCTCCACTGAGTGGGGGTTTCAGTGTCTACAAAGACAGCTCACAGGATATGGCTCAGAATATTATCTATATTATTATATATATATTATATTATATGGCTCAGAATATTATCGATGTAGTCCTTGAGAAGGACTACAGATCCTTGACTTTGCTTAATGATTACCATGTTATTCTTTGGTCTTCTTTGGCTGTTTTCCTTTATTTCAGCATTTTCTCACTTCTCTTATCAAACTTATTCTTTGGTTAAAGTTCCTCCACAGACCAAAGATAGGCAGTAACATTGCAGTGGGAGGTGGGAGACAAGGACTGTAGGGTCCTGCTCCATTTCAATCTCTGTATTCTTTTTATCCCACACAGTTGAACACTTCTATGATTTTTCCATTTGCCTATTTTCTCAACAACCCTAAAAGATAAGATTGGCAGTATGAAAAAAACCCACTAAAGAATATTGCCTAAATGTCCCTTTTCATTTAATACTGTCTACCCTGGGAGAATCTTTTTTCTTTTTTATTCCTTATAAGATGAGTTAACTATGACAATCCAAGCCTCAACATGTTTCCACACTTCCAGACTTCAGGCACTTCTGTATAACATCTAAATATTTATATTTCCTTTTCAAATGACAGGCCCAAGAATGTTTCTGTAAAATATTCATGAAAACATAGACATTGTTAAGCATCTTTGCCTCCTGAAGAAGGAAAATGAGAAAATCTGGGAAGAAGGATGGAGCCCAAAGTTGACAAAGGTTTCCAACATGTAAGTGGTTATCCTGGAAGATCTCTTGCCTGGATTGTTTTGTAGTTTATAGTTCCCTGGGCCTGGCAGTAATTAGCGATGCTGGTTTTCATTCTTTCTTGCTAGTCACTGTTTGGAAGCAATAGAACTTTTTTCTTTGCCAGTCTCTGCTACTTTTTCATAAAATGTATCTCATTCACTTCCAAAGTTGTAGAGCCTGAGAACATGGAGTTCTGGGAAACTCCAGAGAGATTTTATTTTGACTCCTCATTTTGTTGTGAAAAAACTGAAGCCCTAAATGGTAAGAAGACTTGCCCAGGTCACGTTGCAAAGCATGAGACCTTCAATCTTCTTCTTGATATAATTTTTAGAGTTGGGCCTAAAATGTGTGAAGGACGAAGTCTGCATTTTCTCTCAAGAGTGAGCCTTTCATGTTCAAGTTAGTAGATGCATTCATGTCCTTTCTGATCAGTCTCCTTTTGACATCAGTATTAAGGCAACTGCCTGTTTAAATGTTAAACTGAAGGATTTCCCTGGCAGCCCAGTGGTAAAGAATCTGCTTACCCATATCAGTCCTGTTTGGGTACCACAGATCAACTCAGCCTGCACGCCACAACTAGGGAAAACCTGGGTGCTGAAAGGAAGACCCAGTTCAGCCAAAATAAAATAAATACATACATAAAAATTAAATAAATAAATAAAATGTTAAGCTAAAAATAAGAATTGGACCAATTTTTGTTTGTGTTGGTGCCACTTAATTTCTACCAATCTCTAACACTTCATTTTTCATATGTAATTTTTTTTTCATCTTGACATACACTTTTAAAATTGAAATTCTTATAATATACATAATTTTTCATTGTTTTGCTCTCTTTCCTCTCCTATGATAACCTCTCAAAGCCAAAATATCATTTAGGGCTATGCCAGACATTTTCCCACCACATCAGGAAAGTAAGTGTATTTTGTTCCTTTGGATTAGCTGTAAAGAAAGCTAATTTTATACACTCATATATAATTTAACCTTAATCATGGTTTGTACGATTCATCAGCTGAGTCACGTTTAATAGCTGGATCATTTATAGTGCAATATTTACACTTAATGAATTAATTCAATTCTTAGTAAATGCTCAGATCTATGACTGGTATATTTTTAAAATAATCTTGATTGATTGATTTGGCTGCACTGGGTCTTTGTCGTGGCATGCAGGCTTCTCTAGTTCATGTAGAATCTTAGTTCCCTGACTGGAGATCAAACCCACGTCCCCTGCTTTGGCAGGCAGATTCTTAACCATGGGACTACTAGGGAAGTCCTGGTGTCTGGCATTTTTGAATCCAAATACCCAACTTTAAGTCTGAGCTCCACTCCTTTCTGACTTCCTGACTGAAGGAAAGTCATGTAGAATACTGAATCTCAGTTTCCTTGATAGAACAATCATGAGCACAGTAACCACAATAATAATCTCACATCTCTCCCAGGGCTTCAGTATCACTACTCTTTTTATCTATAAGGAAAGGGTGTTCCCTGGGATACCCTGTCTATCTCGGTGTCCCCTTTTCCAAATCAGGCACCAATTAGTTAAAATACACCAAAAGCTCCCAGGATCTATGCAAGGTTTGAATTAAAGCACCTTTGCCACGTTTTCCATACCATTGCTTATATTTCTGTTTTGAAGCAAAGGATGAGCCTTTGAAAGGGAACAGTGACAATATATCAATAGTGTTTATTTTGTGTTGGAGACATAACTGGATAGTACTTGCTAGTGTGGCAGAACCTCTCCGGGAGGAGATGGGCATTCAACCCTTGCCATGTCAGCAAATCATCAAATTGGCTCAACTCCAAATGAAAAAGAATAGACGGAGGAAGAAAAATCTGACCTGAAAAGATAATCAACCTAGAAATCCAGAAACTAGAAGGCCCAGGGGAAGGGTTAAGGCTGCAGCCAAATCTCTTCTTAATTTTCTTAATCAGATTTTTGTCAGCATAGGACATGTTTTGCAAATGTTGGGGAAAAAATCAGAGCCTGTGAATAGGGCCTGGGACACATCTTATTACTTTCCTGATCACCAGGGAGCAATTTCTCAAGTTGACTTCCTAAAAGGTACTTGGGCTTCTGTCTCCTGTATGAAGATAATTATTTCTGTCATGATGAATAATTTAACCACCATTCCCAACTGCCACCCTCAGACCACTCACGGCTTTCAACAGAAGGAGATTCCCTTCTTTGTAACATAACAGCCTCTCTATTTTATGACAGAAAGCAGAATGAAAGCCGAAGTGTTCCAAAACCTTCCATTCCCAAAGCATGAGTTGGTGTCATTTGTTTTTTTCCAATGTAGAATCAGAGAACATTAGTACTAAATGTTTCCTTAGACAAGGACGGAATCCTGATCAACTCAGCGGTGAGACCCGGGCACCAAAGCTATGTAGAGTGAGGTTTTAGATCTGGATTTATCACCTGGTGAAATCTTTTTGTTTTAATCTCACACTTCTCTAACTCTGGTGAAAACATTGCCTAATAAAAGTCCGTGAAGAGAGGATCTTGGCCTAGTAACCTCATGTACCTCAGGACTCTGTTTACTCATCTGTAAAATGGGTCTAATGACTTAAAAAACCTTTTATTTTGAAACAATCTCAAACTTAGGAAAAAAAATTATACCTCCATATGCAAAGAACTTTCTTTTCCTGAACCTTCTGAGAGAAAGCTGTCAACACGGTGCCTACATGTTGCTCCATCAACCTGAATACCTCAGTGTATATTTCCGGCAAACAAGGGGGAAAGCTACCATAGAGCCCTCTGAATCAAAATGCATTCACGTTTCACCAGTTCTTTCAATAACATCTTTTCAGCACAGGGAATCGGTTCCTAATCAGACAATGCTTTCTTTCTGCCTTTTCACTTCCTTCACTCTGGAACAGTTGCTAGGTCTTCCCTTGGTTCTTCGTGACCTAGACATCTTTGATTATTAACAGGCCACTTATTTTATAGGAAGCCCCTAGTTTTGGTTTTTCTGATGTTTCCTAGTGATTCGATTCAGATCTTTGATGGCAGCATCACATCACACAAGGGAAGCTATGCTCCGGTGCTGACTGACCCCTGTTGCATGGTATGGCATTTTGGCTGTCGTATCACTGATGCTGTTAAGTCTAGTTAAATGACTCAGGGATTTCTCCCTGGACTCTTCACGCTAATGCTGTTCTCCTTTCACCATTATTAGGCACCTTGTAGAGAGATACTTTGAGACGATGTTATCAAACTCCTAATTTATTCATCTACCTGTATCAATAGGAACCCATGGTGGCCTATTTTTCATAGAAGTATAGATATTTACAATGTCTTGTTAGTTTCTGATGTACAGCAAAGTGATTCAGTTATGTGCATGCTCAGTCGCTTGGCTGTGTCCAACTTTTGTGACTCCGTGGACTGCAGCCCGCCAGGCTCCTCTGTCCATGGGACTTTTCCAGGCAAGAATGCTAGAGTGGGTTCCCATTTCCTCCTCCAGGGGATCTTCCTGACCCAGGGATCGAACCTGCGTCTCTTGTGTCTCCTACATCAGCAGGTGGATTCTTTACCACTGAGCCACCTGGGAAGCCCCTGATTCAGTTATACCTACAGATATACATATATATGATTCAGTTATACATATATATATATGTATCTGATATATATATTCTTTTCAGATTATTTTCCATTATAGATTATTGCAAGATATTGTATATAGTTCCCTGTGTTCCTACCCTATACAAGATATTGTATATAGTTCCCTGTGTTATACAATAGGTCCCTGTTTATCAGTTTCATATACATTAGTGTGTACTGTTAATCCCAAGCTCCTAATTTATCCCTCCCCACTCCTTCCCCTTTGGTAGCCATAACTTTGTTTTCTATGTACTTGAGTGTATTTCGTTTTGTTCATAAGTTCATTAATATTATTTTTTTAGATTCCACATATATATCTGTCTTGCTGTTTCTAACTTCACTCAATCTGATAACCTCTCGGTCCATCCATGTTGCTACAAACGGCAGTATTTCATTCTCTCTGGCTGAGCAGTGTTCCACTGTATGCATGTACCACACCTTCTTTATCCATGCATCTGTCTAGTTTGCTGCCACTTTTTGGCTATTGTGAATACTGCTGCTGTGAAGATAAGGGAGCATGTATCTTTTTGAATTAGTCTTCTCTGGGTATATTACCAGAAGTGGGATCCCTGGATCATACGGTAGCCCTTTGTTTATGATCATGAAATGAAAAAATTAGAGTGTTGGTTAAAAGACCTCCAAAAAGGAAACAAAATAAAAGTTATCATTTCTCTGCACTTCTCAGGACACTCGCAATGTTTTCATGTCCAATGTGTGCTCTGCCCAAAAAAATGATATTGAAAAAAAAAGAGGTCAATGGTTGCCCAATATACCCTGCACACTTTAGCACTTCGGAGATCCTGCTGGGATGAAAACCCACATATGATCCTGGCAAGGTGGCTGTTGCCTTTTGTTTGGCTGAACGGCTCGTTCAGACCTGGATTATAAACCCTGGCATTCTCTTGGGAGGTCATTCTTCTTTCCCTGGGGCGCCTGTTATCTTTATTTTATAATATTAATGATAACTGTAACCACCAGCTGGGTCATGCTAAAACGAGCATTATCTTAACAAAACTGAAATTCACTGCTGGGACTTTTTTCTAAACACCGTTATGCACAGTATTTTTAATGGGGTGATTCCTACCAAGTGGTTCACAAAACTCTTGTCATTTTTTAAAGCAGAATTAAATAATACCAGGCAGCAGAGTGTGTAAGGCATAAATTACAGATGGCAGGAGGGCAAAGACATTGTGTGGTGAATAAATTAAAGTCCTCAATTATGAGGCAAGGGAGGTGTGAGGAGGAAGAACGGAGGCCTTGGGAGAGAAATGTTTTCAGATGACATTGAGGCAAGATCGTGACCCCATGAGGTTCTAAGACCCAGGGGATAACAGTGCATTAAAGGAGATCGTTACTATGGAAGAGAAGGATTTCCTTGGGCACAAAACATTACTATAAAAATGTAAGCATTTGAAAAAAATCTTCCACTTGATTGTAAAGTGCTAAAGGTCTGGTCATGTTTATAAAAACAGAGAGATTAGTGCTTATTATGTATCTGATGGGTGGTCATGAAGCATATAAAGGGTCAGACACTTTGGTCCCAAGAAATTCTAAGCACAACCTCCAATTTAAACGAGGCCCTTTTTGAAATTTTGAGATGGGATGAATAATAAGGGGAAATATTTGACTTCTTCGCAGCCCTTACCTTTGTAGGGATTTAAGTTCAGCTTACTGAGTCTCAGAAATCTCTCAAAACCGGGCCTTTCGCACCATTTGCATAGGTTTGAACCTGCAGCATCACTTGTCTTGGCACACAATGTGTGTGTATGCTGTCGTGTCTGACTCTTTGCTACCCCATGGACTGTAGCTCTCCAGGTTCCCCTGTGTGTGGAATTTTCCCGGCAAGAATACTGGAGCAGGTTGCCATTTCCTTCTCCAGGGGATCTTCCTGACTCAGGGATGGAACCTGAGTCTCTTCCTGCATTTCCTGCACTGACAGGCAAGTTCGTTAATACTGCGCCCCCGGGAGCCCCCTCACAACCTCACACAAATCTCACTGCCTCTGGATTTGGGCTCTACTCCTTATCTCTTCCTGATGCTCCCCCAGGCAGCTGCTAGGGTCTTATTTTCTAAAAGGGAAAATTGACTATGCAGGTCCCGTTGTAATCATCTAACAAGAAAAATTCATCCTACAGGACAGACTGTAACATGTCTAATATGTTCCGAGAGATTCTGAAACCATCTCCCCAAGACGGTTCTCTCTGCCATCAAGCTTCAGCTTCACTGGCCATCTCAGCCTTCCTCACATAGCTCATACTTGTTCATAAAAGTTCATATAAGATCCTTGTATAGTTCAAACAAGATCCTTGAATCCTTAGGCTCCCCTAAGGGCCACTAATGACACATGTTGAGCATTTGTGCAAATGCATGGTCAGGTCACCCAAGATGACTGTTCTCTTGTTCTCTCCGCATCCTCTGCTTGACCAAACGTAGTCCACTGGAGAAGGGAATGGGAAACCACTTCAACATTCTTGCCTGAGAACTCCATGAAGAGTATGAAAAGGCAAAAAGTTAAGGCACCGGAAGATGAACTCCCTAGGTCAGTAGGTGCACAATATGCTCCTGGAGAAGAGCAGAGAAATAGCTCCAGAAGGAACGAAGAGGCTAAGCTAAAAGCAAAAATAACGCTGAGTTGTGGATGTGACTGATGATGGAAGTAAAGTCCGATGCAGTAAGGAACAATATTGCAGAGGAACCTGGAATGTTAGGTCCATGAATCAAGGTATATTGGAAATAGTCAAATAGGAGATGGCAAGCGTAAGCATTGACATTTTAGTAATCAGTGAACTAAAATGAACCAGAATGGGTGAATTTAATTCAGATGACCATTTTATCTACTGCTATGGCAAGAATCCCTTAGAAGAAATAGAGTAACCCTCATAGTCAACAAGAGAATCCGAAATGCAGTACTTGGGTGCAGTCTCAAAAATGACAGAATGATCTATGATCATTTCCAAGGCAAACCATTCAATATCACAGTAATCCAAGTCTATGCCCCAACCGCTGATGGCGAAGAAGCTGAAGTTGACCGGTTCTATGAAGACCTACAAGACCTTCTAGAACTACCACCAAAAAAATATGTCCTTTTCATCATAGGGGACTGGAATACAAAAGTAGGAAGTCTAGAGATACCTGGAGTAATAGGCAAATTTGGCCTTGTCGTACAAAATGAAGCAGGGCAAAGGCTAACACAGTTTTGCCAGGAGAACACACTGGTCATAGCAAACACCCTCTACCAACAACACAAGAGATGACTCTACACACAGACATCACCAGATGGTCAATACTGAAATTAGACTGATTATATTCTTTGCAGCCAAAGATGGAGAAGCTCTATACAGTCAGCAAAAACAAGACTGTGAGCTGACTGAGGCTCAGATCGTGAACTCCTTATTGAAAAATTCAGACTTAAATCGAAATAGGGAAAACTAGGCCATTCAGGTATGACCTAAATCAAATCCCTTAGGATTATACAGTGGAAGTGACAAATAGATTCAAGGGATTAGATCTGATAGACAGAGTGCCTGAAAAACTATGGATGGAGATTTGTGACATTGTATAGGAGACAGTGATCAAGACCATCCCCAGGGGGAAAAAATGCAAAAAAGCAAAATGGTTGTCTGAGGAAGGCTTACAAATAGCTGAGAAAAGAAGAGAAGGGAAAGGCAAGGGAGAAAAAGAAAGATATACCCATCTGAATGCAGAGTTCCAAAGAATAGCAAGGAGAGATAAGAAAGCCTTCCTCAGTGATCAATGAAAAGAAATAGAGGAAAACAATAGAATGGGAAATACTAGAGATTTCTTCAAGAAAATTAGAGATACTAAGGGAACATTTCATGCAAAGATGAGCACAATAAAGGACAAAAATGGTATGGACCTAACAGAAGCAGAAAATATTAAGAAGAGGTGGCAAGAATACACAGAAGAACTATACAGAAAAGATCTTCATGACCCAGGTAACCATGATGGTGTGATCACTCACCTAGAGCCAGACATCCTGGAATACAAAGTCCAGTGGGCCTTAGGAAGCATCACTATGAACAAAGCTGTCGGAGGTGATAGAATTCCAGTTGAGCTATTTCAAATCCTAAAAGATGATGCTGCAAAAGTGCTGCCCTCAATATGCCAGCAAATTTGGAAAACTCAGCGGTGGCCACAGGACTAGAAAAGGTCAATTTTCATTCCAATACCAAAGAAGGGCAATGTCAAAGAATGTTCAAAGTACCACATAGTTGCACTCATTTCACATGCTAGCAAAGTAATGCTCAAAATTCTCCCTGCCAGGCTTCAACAGTATGTGAACTGAGAACTTCCAGATGTTCAAGCTGGATTCAGAAAAGGCATAGGAACCAGAGATCAAATTGCTAACATCCGTTGGATCATAGAAAAAGCAAGAGAATTCCAGAAAAACATCTTCTTCTGCTTCATTGACTATGCTAAAGCCTTTGACTGTGGATCACAACTAACTGTGGAAAATTCTTAAAGAGATGGGAACACCAGACCTCCTTACCTGTCTCCTGAGAAATCTGTATGCATGTCAAGAAGTAACAATTAGAAACAGATACATGGGAACAATGGACTGGTTCCAAATTGGGAAAGGAGTATGTCAAGGCTGTATATTATCACCCTGATTATTTAACTTATATGCACAGTACATCATGCAAAATGAAGAGCTGGATGAAGCATAAGTTAGAATCGAGATTGCCAGGGGAAATGTCAAAAACCTCAGTTATGCAGATGACACCATTCTTATGGCAGAAAGCAAGGAAGAACTAAAGAGCCTCTTGATGAAGGTGAAAGAGGAGAGTGAAAAAGCTGGATTAAAACTCAACATTCAAAAAACAAAGATCATGGCACCTGGTCTCATTGCTTCATGGCAAATGGATGGGGAAACAATGGAAACTGTGACAGACTTTATTTTGGGGGGCTCCAAAATCACTGCAGCCATAAAATTAAAAGATGCGTGCTCCTTGGAAGAAAAGCCATGACAAACCTAGACAGCGTATTAAAAAGCAGAGACATTACTTTGCTGACAAAGGTCTATCTAGTCAAAGCTATGGTTTCTCCCATAGTCATGTATGGATATGAGAGTTGGACCATGAAGAAGGCTGAGTGCCGAAGAATTGATGCTTTTGAACTGTGGTGTTGGAGAAGACTCTTGAGAGTCCCTTGGACTGCAAGGAGATCAAACCAGTCAATCCTAAACAAAATCAGTCCTGGATATTCATTCAAACTCCAATACTTTGGCCACCTGATGTGAAGAATTGACTCATTGGAAAAGATCCTGATGCTGGGAAAGATTGAAGGCACGAGGAGAAGGGGATGACAGAGGATGAGATAACTGGATGGCATCACTAACTCAATGGACGTGAGTCTGAGCAGGCTCTGGGAGCTGGTGATGGACCGGGAAGCCTGGTGTGCTGCAGTCCATGGGGTCGCAGACAGTCAGACACGATGAGCAACTGAACAATAGCAACAGTGGCCAGGTCACCCAGGATGGCTGTCCTCTTGTTCTCTCTGCATTCCCTGTTCTACCTGCCCCTGCTTCTCCTGCATCTCACTCACATGACTGACCTTCCTACATACCTGCCCCAGGCCCCAGCCACTGACTATTCTTTCCAAAGGGGCAGCAACGGGGTGTGCCACTCTGCTGGTTTCCTTGGTAACTGAGGAGTCAACCAGATGTGCATTCCCCCTGTAACTGATAACCTCACCCTCTCCTGAGAGCGAAGACTGTTGCCAAGGCCCACCCACAGTGTAGTGTCACTCCAGGACCTTACTTCCCAAGGAAGATTCCCCCATCCATTAAACCATCGATGGTGTTATGAATATGGTATATGCAATTTCTACTTTACTCTTTAAAATGCCCAATAAAGACTAGCATGGAGCGTGGCTGGGTGCTATGTGAAGCCTATCACAATAAGCGCCACGGATGTGACAGAGGCCTCATGCTTTCAGTCTGTGTTCACGGAAAGACAGTAAACCCAGGCTGTTGCCATCTGGAATCTTCCTGATGCAGATTCTCCTGATGTGAATTATTTGGTCAGTTCCCTCAACCAATGGTCTCTTCTTGGTCAATCAATTTTGAAGGAAAGCTACTTTCGGAAGAGCAACCAACATTAATGACGACAGTAGAGTGACTGTAGGCTGAAATGACTTCATCTGTGGAGAATATAAACTCCTTGACAACATTTCAGCTCCATGTAGAAAAGCTCTTGTCTGCCACAAAAGCTCCTGACGACCTCACCTGGAGTAAGTGTTATCTGCAGTTCTCAGCACCTGGTTGCTAACATGGATTTATTAAGTCATCGCAGTAGGATACCCTTAGCTGGAATTCCTTGAGACCCTTTCAAAGGTCTTACAGCCAAATACATGGGAAGTATCCTTGAAATAATTTGAGCTCTAGAAGTGAATTTCTATGTGAACGAGTCTTGCTGGCTGTGTGAAGTCTTACAGGGAAATATTCAAAGAATTGGGTTAATTAGCTTGGTGAGAAGAGAGTTGAAGGAAAATTTAATAACTATCCTTAGGAATCTGAAAGATTATTATAAATAGGCTGGTTTCCCAGCTGTTCTCAATATCCACAGAGAGCAAAGCTTTTGATAAAGCAAGAAGGACTTGAATAAGACCTGGTTAAGAACTTCCAGACTTGACACTGAACCAGGCTACCAGGGAATGAAATATCTGTTCCTGGAAACCTTTCAGAACAACCCCCTGTTCAATTACCTGGCTCTAGTCCTGGATCAAACCAGTCAATCCTAAAGGAAATCAGTCCTGAATATTCACCGGAAGGGCTGATGCTGAAACTGAAGCTCCAGTACTTTGACCACCTGATGCAAAGAGCTGACTCATTAGAAAAGACCCTGATGCTGGGAAAGATTAAACTCAGGAGAAGGTGATGACAGAGGATGAGATGGTTGGGTGGCATCACTGACTCGATGGACATGAGTTTGAGCAAACTCCGGGAGCTGGTGTTGGACAGGGAGGCCTGGCACGCTGTAGTCCATGGGGTCGCAAAGAGTCAGACACAACTGAGTGACTGAACTGAACTGAGTCCTGGATCAAAGAATTAAACAAATAACCCTTGTATTTCTTCCACAAGGGATTTGTCATACTATTCTAACAGGCAAGTCAGTCTATCAGAAGAGTGTGAAGGAAACTCACTGAAAAGCCACAAAGTGCTCAGTGTTGATTTTTCTAAATATTACATGTAAGAATGATAATAATTAAATTTAGAGCTCTATGCAATGGAGAGCTTGTGTAATTTTAGTCTTGAAATTGCAGCCAATCAAAACACTTCCAATGGCAAAGAAATTGAAAACTAACATATACACTTCACACCCTGGAAACAAGTTTTGAAATATGATATCACCTAGGACCTACAATGCAAATATCTACACTTTTGTCATCTGTCAAGCCATAAATCAGGTGAGTTGGTATGCCCTTCAATAGAAATGCTGTCTCCACTTCTGGCCACAAACAATAAAAGAGCTATGGAAATTCATTTATTTCCCTGAACCATTTGAAAATGCCACTTTTTGTTTGGAGCTATTCCAAGACTTAGGGTGCAATTCAGTCCCAGTAGTCAAAATATTCAACAACAACAAAACCAGCAAATGGGGTATTAACCACACCCTGGTGAAATTCCTCTTTGAAACAGATTGGTAGTGCATTCAATTAAAACCGACTTCAGTTTATTTAAGCCCCAGCCCATGAAAACATTCCCCAAAGCTTTAGCTATGAATAGTTTTCTTGTGCACTTTGCTGCAGCTTTCCAAACGTTAGCCCCAGGGCCCCAAACATTCTGCAGAAAGCACAAGATCTTGGAAATGAGACTCAAGGGTCTGGAGAGTTGTTTTTTCTTTTTTCCCCATCCTGCAAAGCCTTTAGGAAAAGCAAGCTGCTAGCCAACTTTTGTGCCCCTGTCAAATTCCAGGGTCCCAGAACAGTAATTAGCAATTAGCATTGGCACCAAAATAAAGCACCAATATCTTTTGGCAAAGAGGCAAACCCAACACATGAGGCGTTTAGCATTCGTTAATGAACAATTCTTAATTAATCAACTCTGAAATAAATAGGCATCTTCAGTTTTGCCAGAGACTGTTTACTTCCAAATTATTCCCTCATTACCAGTAACAACCAATTTAGGGACTGTATCACGGCATCCGTTTTATGAATGTCACCTTGGTGAAGCTATTGTAACAATAAAATGACATATACTGTTAAAAGAGTTTTTCCTTATGTATTAATAATGTATCTGTGCTAGATTTTAATATTCTATGTCTTAAGCTGCAGTGCTTTACATATTAAGCCGACAAAAAGATTAACCGTAATGAACCCCCCACTCTTAGCTATTCTCATAATACAGATGTAATATCTCCCTGCATTTTCAAGCTTACAAACCATTGTTACCAAAATCTGATTCTTAAGCAATATTATCACAGTCATCCCTCAGTATCCTCAGGACCTCAACAGATACAAACCAAAGGATGCCGAACTCTCTTACATAAAATGGTACAGTAGTTGCCTGTAACCTAGGCACACACTTTAAATCACCTCTACATTACTTATAATACCCAGTGCAATGTGAATTCTGGGTAAATAGTTACACGGCAAATTTAAGCTTTGCTTTTTGGAATTTTGTTTGGAATTTCTCCCCCAGTATTTTGGATCCATGAGTCTGCAAAAGAAGAAGCCACAGTTACAGAGGGCTGACTGTTATTTGCAAAACTGTTCCATAAGAAGTTTTGTAATAGATTTCTGCACAATTAATGGGCCCCTTTGAAAAGGAGGAAGAACACTTCTACCTTTCCTTTCTTCCCCAGATGGTTCTAGGTAAAAGGTGAGCAGTAAGCTGTTTCAACAGTGGCTTTGTCAGCAAATTAGGGATGATCTAGGGCAGACTCAATATTTTTGTTTAACTAGCGAAAAGAGAAGGTGTCAGGAAATAAGTGTTCAGCTACAAGAAAATCCAAACAGAAAGCCACAAAGAGGCCGGCTGCACATTTGTAAAACAAGCATGGAAAAATTTAGGTGTGTCTTTTCTCTCTCTCTCTCTCTCTCTCTCTCACACACACACACACACAGACACACACACACACAGACACACACACATACAAAGACTCTACCAGAAATCCTCAAAATAACAAATACCTCTTGGCATTGTTAACACTGTATTTAAATGTTGATACACAATTAACTTGGCAAAAACACACATCTTATGTCCGAAAGCCAGGGAAGTGGGCACTGTAAAGTCTGTAATGTAAATAGACCTACATTCAAACTCCAGTTCTGAGTGTGGGAAATTCATTCCTGGTACTCTCATTACTTGTCAATAAAATGAGTTAAGAAGCTATATTTTCAAGGTTATCACAAGGACTAAATTCATAAGGTATGTGAAATGCAAAGTGGCTCAGACGGTAGGAAATCTGCCTGCAATGCAGGAGAACCAGGTTGGATCCCTGGGTCGGAAAGAGCCCCTGGAGCAGGAAATGGCAACCCACTCCAGTATTCTTGCCTGGAGAATTCCAAGGAGAGAAGCCTGGTAGGTTACAGACCATGGGGTAGCATAGACTTGGTCACAACTGAGCAACTAACATTTTCTTTCTTTCAGTCAGTATTACAAATGTATCTCAAAGTACCCTCCAGGGAGTGACCATAGGCTTAAAACCCCTCATTCAAGCCACCCTTTGGGAAAATTCCAATTTATTAAAAATTTTTGAGAGAGAAGGATAAATTAGGAGTTTGAGATTAATATATACACACTACCATATATAAAATAGATAACCAACAACAACCTACTGTATAGCACAAGAAACTATACTCAATATTTTGTAATAATCTAAAAGGGATAAAGATCTGAAAAAAATAATATATGTATATATACAACTGAACCACTTTGTCACATACCTGAAACTAACACAACATTGTAAATCAACTATACTTCAGTGAAAAAGATTAAAAGATTTTTTTAAAAAATCTTATACGAGTCACACATTCTAAGTCTCTCTAAATCTCTTTCTGTCACTAAGATATCTACCAGACTCTGGTGGGTGGGAACTTGTTTGCCTTGAATTAGAATGAGGAAACAAGTAAGAAAGGATGTTTTTCAAAGGAAAAATTAGGAAGTTGTTTCAAGCTAACAAGAAAGTATAATGGGGGCAACATCTCCAAGGCCCTGGGTGGAAATCTTTCCCACGAACGTGCCCACCAGGAGAAACATGCCATCCTTATGGAGATGAAGAGTGTGTTTATGTAAAAATGTATAGCAGTCCAAGCTTGAAAGTGAAAGTCATTCAGTCATGTCCAACTCTTTGCAACCCAATGGATTATACAGTCCTTGGAATTCTCTAGGCCAGAATACTGGAGTGGGTAGCCTTTCCCTTCTCCAGGAGATCTTCCCAACCTAGGGATGGATCCCAGGTCTCCTGCATTGCAGGCGGATTCTTTACCAACTGAGCTATCTCAAGTTCAAGCGTGAGAAGGTGACTTTTAGATTTTCTTTTTTTTTTTAATTATTTTTTTCTTTTTTTGTTTTTCCCCGCCCCTCCCTCCTCGACTTTTAGATTTTCAAAGTAATACTGGGAGAACTTTTATAAGAAGAATCTTCTCAACAAAGGAATGAATTAAGAACGTGGTAGGATGTGACTTGAACAATGGAAAACAGGTACCTGTCAGTTTCCCCTCCTGGCTTCTGATTCTGTCCTCTCCTTTTCTAACTGATGTTTGCAACTCACCTCCCTGCTATGTGGATTACTGTTAAGCTCCTTGGTAACATTTTAGTCTGTTTCTCCTTTCTTCATTATCAATGTCTCCTTCTCTCTGCTTCTTCTCCTTCACTTTTGAGCACCTTTGAATATCTCATGTCTGAAAATCTCTTTCCCTGACTCCTGCTTTCTCTTTCTCCCCGTAGAGTCCTGTGCGCTTTTGACCTTGCTCATCACGGGTCTCGAAAGGATGGGTTAGGGGAACTGTCTCTCCCCTTCTCTTTTCAGTTGAGTCTCTAACACATGCTATTGGAACTGCTGGGGGAAAGATTGCTTTTTCAGAAGAGCTTATATGGAGAGAATCTGATGCGTTCCTTTGTCGTATAAGTCTAAAATGATCATTGTCGTCATCATCATTTATCTTGGCAACTAGGAAGCTCTGAATAAGTTTGCTGCCCAAATACAGGAACCAGTGATGGTGACTTATGTTTATGGGTCATTTATCTAACATCCATTTTCTCCTAAGATAATCCTAACTTTATTTAATTGAGCCCATGAGCCTTGCATCTTTTTCAGCCTTGTCTTCCATTAATTCGTAAACATGCTCTCTTGATTTTGACTCCAAACTACTTTCTACTTCTTCCATCCCAACCCAGGCCCCAACTAATCCATGTCTTGCCTAGACAGCTGCAATGGTCTACCAATGAATCTATCACCTCCTTTTATTCTAGTCACTCCCAAATTGTTCTCAAGAGTAGTCTTAAGTATTTTACTTGAGTATTTTATTGGTTAAGTCTTAAATGTTTTATTTATTAAGTATTTTCCTTGTGTAAGGCCACAGTTAGGCATTTTGCAGCGTACGTTGGCATAGGTGGCCCATCTAAGCTGAATCCCATAGCGCAACACTGCTAATAGTAGTAGTTAGAGGCAGCAATAACTCTAATAAAGTTGATATTTATCAAATATTTATTATGTCCCAGGCACAGTACTGGGTCTGTGGGCTACTCTAGCCCTATGCAAATACTATCAATACTATGTTAAAATTATCATCACCATTTTACAGACAAGGGATCTAAAGCTTGAACTTTCTCAAGGTCCCGCTACTATCAAGTGTCCAAAATATGACTCAAATCCCTTTAATATGACAGCAGGGTCTGCATTCTTAACCCCTGCCCTGCACTGCCTCCTAAACGTCATCCTGTACTTCTTGGGGTAAATCAAAGCGAAGTTTGACACAGAAAGACAATCTGCTTTTAGAGATTTTAGACTAGGACAATACTGAGAATTTGTGTGTTGAGAATTTGTGGATCTGTGGGGAGACACAGATGTCTCCTGGGTTAAAGAGGTTCTGAAAGAGTCCAACAGAAGCTGTAGATTTCTCACTTTTCTCTTGCTGCTTTCAAAGTTGGGACAAGAGGGTAAACTAAGTCCTCTTCCTCCTTCAGATACTGTAAAACAAAGGAATATTCTGCAGTGATGTGTATTCTTTGACCAAGATGTGACCCCAAAACTGGGTTCACCTCTTGTGAGTGTCAAGCCAGTAGAGACAACCAAGTCAAAGATCGAGAGAAAGAATGACATATTATTACTTGTAATAATGAGTAAGGAGAGTGCCAGAATCTTTCCCAGAGCAGTGTCTCATTGAGCAGCAAAATTGGGGGAGTTTTATGCTAAGGTACATGCATATTCATAAAGGGGCTGGAGCAGAGGAGAATTCAACATAAAATTGGGACAAAGGTCCACAGAGTCCAAGCCTTAGTTCATTGAATTCAGGAGGATCCACATCATCCTCCCACCCTCTACCTGGTGGGGGCCTCAGTTCCTACAGGACTCAAAGACTGTGAAAGTGAAAGTGTTAGTTGCTCAGTCATGTCTGACTCTTTGCGATCCCATGGATGGTAGACCACTAGCCTCCTCTGTCCATGGGATTCTTCAGGCAAGAATAGTGGAGTGGGTAGCCATTCCCTTCTTCAGACGATCTTCCCAGGGATCAAATCTGGGTCTTCTGCATGACAGGTAGATTCCTTAACATCTGAGCTACAAGGGAAGCAGCTATCAGATTATTATTCACATCCCTGGAGGAGGAACTACGACCTGGTTTTATTGCTTAACTATTGCCTCCTGACTGCTTTTTCTTTGTCCTGCATTCCGTCACTTCCTTTAAGATCATTGATTATGGAGACCTGTTCAAGGGCAAGCATGGCAGCCAGGCTTAGATCACAGAATGGCTTAGACCAGAATGGCTTCCTTTATGTCAGGAAAGCCACTGCTGGTTCTATTTCTTCCAGGGACCACCTCACCTATCTGCTTACAAAGATGGTCCTTAGTATTTTCAGAGAAACAGTGACTCTCTAGTATAATATGGTGATTCTGCTTTTATTTGCACTGTGAGAGCTGAGATGCCGGACTTGACCTCCAGGTGGTGAAGGGGGAGCCAGAGGCCTCCCTCTTCCAGACGGTGACCAGTCCAACCCTTGGCCCTAATTTCCATTCACCTGTTGGGCCACACCCAAAGGGAAGAACCCTTATCATGTACTGCTGAAAGGGTGGGTGAGCAATCATTAGTGACCTCTTGTTGAAGGGGTACTTGAAATTACCAGGCAGGAAGGTCACCGCGTGTGTTAGCGACTGCCAGTAATTCTTTACAGAAAGGAGGTGAAATGATTATAAAAACAGGTCAAGGGATAAAATGGAGTAAAGAGGAGTGGAGCTTTGTGGGTGAAACATCAATGCCCAGGCTTCCATTTTGCCACTACGGCTGTCAGGAAGCAATTGCTCCTTTGTTCATTTAAATGGCAGGCTTTTAAGAAGTGACCTCAGCCATTAATCTTAAGCAAAAGCCCCTCTTTGGTTCATCCCTAGTGGATAAGCTGCTTCCATGAAATAGCAATAAATCCCACTGGTTGCCCCTGGAGGAGAAGGGCGAACCTCCCATCCCAGTAGGCTTGGGAGATAAAGGTTTTTGTATGTGTTTTGTTTTGTTTTTTAAGGAAAAGAGAGACTGATGAATTTCATCTCTGCAGTTCAGTAAGTTCAATAAGGAATAAGATGGCATCTTTAGTATTTCTTTTCTTTTTAAAAAAATTATTGGAGTATAGTTTGATTACCACGTTGTGTTAGTTTAAGGTATACAGCAAAGTGAGTCAGTTATATGTACACATATCGCCACTCTTTTTTTTTAGATTCTTTTCCCATATAGGTTATTAGAGTATTGAGTGGCATTCCCTGTGCTATACAGTAGGTCCTTGCTAATTATCTCTTTTATAGTATTTATTTTCCATTCTTTATTTTGAGTTTTATTCCAGATTCCTTCCATCTGACCTGCTCAGCTATTCACCCTCCTCCCTGACACATACCCCAGCCTCTTCACCTGTGATCACAGTTCCATTTATGCTCAGGGACCCAGTCTACATCACTTGCAAGGATGTCTGAATCCCCTAGGAGTTCAGTCCCTGGCATCATTCTCTGTCCTACAAAGTCACAATAGCACAATTTCCAATGGTTCCCAGGGGGACAAACTGAGGTCAATGAAGATTTTTCAGTGAATACAGGAGTCTTTCTTCTGGCTGGCATTACCCATCTCTAGACTTCACCTCCTCCATCACAGGATGCCCAGCTCTGGGATTACGGTCTTTAGTGGGGAACCACTTGAGCCAGAAGAGTTCAACTTGATCTCATGCTAACAGCCAACAGGGATGCCAGGGCCTTGATTTCCCCATATGTATAAAGGAAAAATGCTCTGGTACCCAGAGCAAGCCAGCAACAACACCAAAGGTGCTCTCAATCCTACAAAGAGAAAAGGTTCCCAAAAGTGATTAGAAAGCCCTCCAGTGGCCCGAAAGCAAATCTTTTTTAGGTTCCAGATGAACAGATGAAACATCCTTAGAAAGTCAGCATTGGGACCAGGCACTCCACTTGGAGTCTTCAGAAAACTTAATAAATGATAGTGTGGTGCTCTTAAATATTTATATGAGAAGGTGAGACTCTGCCAGTTTCCTCAGCTGGAGGCAGAGTATTTTATGTCAAATATGAATCATCCTATAGTATCCTCTCTCAAAGGGACTTTACTCCTGGTCATAAATCAGTGCATGGAGTGAACCAGACACTTTTATTTGTTTATAATCTTTTTTCCCTCAGTCGTTGCAAATTCATTTTGTGAGAACTTTTGCTCCACGCAGCACAGCTGGGCCTCCCCCTTCAGCCACCCATGCTTTCTAAGTCAAAAAAAGATTAGGCTTATCATACCAATGAAATACAATGAAACTAGCATATTAAAGTTCAATATAACGTGATGGTTAGGAGTCTAGACCCAGCTGTTGAATCGCCTACATTTTAGCTCTGTCATTTACTAAATGTGTCAGTTGACTAAATTATGCTCTAAGCTTCAGTTTCCTCCACTCTAAGATGGGGATAATAATACAGGAGTGTGTGGAAATAGTCCCCTCTTAAGTTAACTGTTATGATTATTACAGCTAGACACCTACCCATTTACAAAACCAATACTTCTACAAGGGAGGAGATCAAGGTTTTTCAAGCCTGGCATTATTGACATTTTGGATGAGATAACTCTTTCTTGGCGTGACTGTTCTGTGCATTACAGGAAATTTAGCAGCATCCGTGGCTTCTACCTTATAGATGCCAAAAATCTCTCTGATGGTTATTGTCAAATATCCCTGGGGGACAAAATTGTTCCCAGTTAAAAACTATTGAGGTACATTTAAAAATAGATAGATGGATAGACATATATGACAGATAGATATGATGGATGGATGAATAGATGGGTAGATAAATGGATAGGCAGATGACAGATAGATAGATGATACATATAGATAAGATGAATAGATATGATGGATGGATGAATAGATAGATTTAGATGTACAGATATAGATAGGTTTATATCTATCTTCTCTATGTCTTGATGGGAGTTAGAAAAATTTAACAGCACGAGTAAAACACTTCTCATAGTACCTACCATGATTAATACTCAATAAACAGTTGCTATTGTTGTATCCAGCTCTTTGCAACCCCATGGACTGTAGCCCACCAGACTTCTCTGTCCATGGGATTCTCCAGGTAAGAACACTGGAGCGGGTAGCCATTTCCTTCTCCAGAGGATCCTCCCGACCCAGGGATAGAACCTGGGTCTCCTGCATTGCACACAGATTCTTTACCTTTTGTGCCACCAGGGAAGCCCCAAACCAGGCAGCTCAGTTAATTCCTTTCACTGCTTTTTTCCTTCTCTGTGAAACAGGCCTGGTCATCACTGTCCTGCCTTCTGTCGGAGCCTTTGAGAGTCTCACACCAGATACAGTGAAAGTGCTTTGTCCTGCTGTTGGTCAGTAGCTCAGTTGTGTCTGACTCTGCAGCCCCATGGACTGTAGCCCATCAGTCCTGACAGAGGACTGTCAGTTCCTCTGTCCTCCACGATCACTCAGAGTTTGCTCAAATTCATGTCCATTGAGTCGCTGGTCCTATCTAACCCTACAGAATCATAAAATTGAATCATTGCATCTGGTGCATTCTCAATAAATATTCAAGAGTAAATAAAAAATTATTCAGCCTCTCAATTCTATGGGCTCTCACGGAATGTGGTTTCTCTCCTATAAATAAAATGTAGATCTGTTTGAGAGAAGAAGAAAGACACTGTCACTGCATTTTAATATCTGAAGTCTTATTTGCAATAACAAAGCTTCACATATTAGAGCTGGAAAAACCTGCAGGATGAATTCATCCTACTTTTCAAAGTCAAAGTGCTATGTCTTATCAAGGTCAGCCCCCACACACAAGGTCTCCTGGTCCAGTGAGCCCTCAATCACACCACAGGGTCATTTTTCTAGATGTCCTCCTATATGGAAAACAGAACAAGAATCAGCCATTTATATCTGGTCTTTTCATAAAATCTGAAAAGACCAGATATAAATGGCTCATTCTTGCTGTTTTCCCTATAAGAGGACACCTAGAAAAATGACCCTGTGGTGTGGTTGAGGGCTCACTGGACCAGGAGACCTTGTATGGGGGGGGGGGGGAGCTGACCTTGATGAGACATAGCATCTGACCTTGAAAAATAGGATGAATTCATCCCACAGCTTTTTCCTTTGGTCCTTTACAACGTGGAGAAGAGATGCCATGACCCACCCTTTATCACCAGCAAGAAGATTCAAGTTCAGGTATGCAAAATAACATGATCAGGAAATGACAAATGGCACATAAAGCTCTTTTTCCAGTGCTCCTACTGTATAGGAGCTTCCCTGTGGTTCAGCTGGTAAAGAATCCACCTGCAATGCAGGAGACATGGGTATGATCCATGGGTTGGGAAGATCCCCTGGAGGAGGGAAAGGCTACCCACTCCTGTGTTCTGGCCTGGAGAATTCCCTGGATAGAGTAGCCTGGCGGGCCACTGCCATCCATGGGGTCACAAAGACTCAGACACGACTAAGCGACTTTCACTGTACAGAAGATTTCTACAATTTCCACAAAAGGAGTAGAAGAGTTGCTTCACAGCTCACATGAATGGCCAGGCATCCAAACAAGCAAACTGAGCAAGATTTCTGGGTCAGCAAAAAAACAAGCAAGACTTTCTTGGTTTTTTGGAGAAACAGATCTGAAGGGAATTGAAACCACAGGTGGGTAATGACCTCAGGTAGAGGCACTGATGTTTTGCACGTTCATTTAGAGAACTTAAGTTGCCAACACACCACTCTATCCACATGATTAGATTTGGTATTTATCGTCCCTTAGAGCGAAATGGTACCAACTAGACTTTGTTAGATGATTTCACCCTAATTTAACTGGAAGAGCTAATCTGTGCTATTTAAAGGCAAGTTTTTTCTTTCTTTGTGGGATGTACAGTAAGCCAAGTGAAAGGGCAATCCATGGCACAGAACAGGTGACCTCAGAAAGATGCTTGGGACTTCCCTGGTGGTCCAGTGGCTGGGACTTTGCCTTCCAACGCAAGGGACATGGGTTCAATCCCTGCTCAGGGAGCTAAACTCCCACATGCCTCGAGGACCAAAAAAACATAAAACAGGAGCAACATTGTATGAAATTCAATAAAGACTTGGGAAAAAATGGTCCACATTTTTTTAAATCTTTAAATAAGAAAAAAAAAATATGCTGGGCATCAGAAGAGCTTGAAGAGAGGCAGACTTCACCAGGAACGCATTTCTAGATTCTCCTTTTGTATTCAGTTTCTGGGGACTTTGAAAATGAGTGCTACAATGTTTTTCAGTAACTTCTGAGAGGGTGTCATTAGTTATCCAGTCAATGGATATTTATTGAGTATCTATTTTGTTTTATGATGTAATTGGGGACAAAATGAGCTTACATTCTAGTGGAGGGGGCAGGTACGAGTAAATAAGTAAAAACAAAATCCCTTTTGAAAAGCAAAAAGGGAAGGGAATAAATCAAATGATTTTACTTAAAAATTTATTACATTGATTTTTATTGAAGTATAGTAGCTTTATAACATTGGGTTAGTGAATCAGCTATACATATACATACATACTCTCTCTTTTTTTTTTTATTTCTTTCCGATTTAGGTGACCACAAAGCATTGCATAGAATTCCCTGAGCTATAAAGTAGGTTTTCATTACCTATTTGATACATAGTATCAATAGTGTGTGTATATATATATATATATATATATATACATGAAATCAGATGATTTGACTGACAATGATAAGGAGATAAGAAGGACTTCTTTTTGGAATAGTAATGATGGTGAAACTCAAGTGTGAGATGCAGCCATAGGAAGAGCTGGGACAAGAGGGTTCTAGGTACAGGGGTTAGAAGGGTAAAGACTCCAAGGCAGACACAGTGAGCAAGTTGGAAGAATAGTGAGGGGCCCGTGTGGCTGGAGGGTGATGAAAGAGGTGGCATAAAAAAAAAAAAAAAGAGGTGGCATGGGTTCAAGATGAATTTTAAAAGATGGCTGGGGCCATGATCCTGCAGCCAGCATCCCCACAGAATTGCCCAGAATAATATTAGACCAAGTACCTGGAAACCCTCGTGACTCAGTCCTGTTGACAGATAAAATTAACCATAGCATATAGGCTTGATAACTCCGTCTAGGATTTTGTGGGATAGATTCTTGGGGTTAAAACCTAGACTGGATTTAAAAAGCTCCTTCCACCTACTAGGGTTCTTGACTCTAGGATTGATAGGATATATGAAAAGGAAACAAATACTTTTAAATAATTAATTGAAAGCAAGATATGTCACCTAAAGGTCCTTGGATGCCCTGGGGATTCTAAACGACAGAGGTGAAGTTGGAAACAGCTGTGTTGCAGGCAGAGAGGAAGATTCCCTCTGCTCCTTTTTGACCCTTGAGTGAGTGAGTTGCTCAATCATGTCCGACTCCTTGTGACCCCATGGACTATCTATACAGTCCATGGGATTCTCCTGGCCAGAATACTGGAGTGGGTAGCCGTTCCCTTCTCCAGGGGATCTTCCCAACCCAGGGAATCAAACCCAGGTCTCCCACATTTCAGGTGGATTCTTTACCAGCTGAGCCACAGGAGAAGCGCTTTTGGGCCTTAACTCCCATTCATCTCTCTGTTCCTCTAATCAGATTTCTCTCCTTCCACCCTTGATCACTGATACGCAGTTGCTCACAGACACCTATAGATGGCAGCAGCCTTCTCACTGGCAGAGGAAAGTGGATTTCTGCCTTTCACACACTTTCTTAGGAGCCCTGGGTAGGTGTGGATCAGGTGGTGGATGAACGTTCACACAAACTGTGCATATTCCTTTTCAAAGCAAACAAGTGGCACTGTCCTGGTATGTGTTAAAATGTTTGTTATTGTACAAATATCATATATTAACACATATGTATGGAATTTAGAAAAATGGTACAGATAAGCCTGTTTGCAGGCAGAAATAGAGATGTAGATGTAGAGACCAGACGTGAATGTGGACACAGGTGGGGAAGGGGAAGGTGAGAAGGATTGAGAAAGTAGCATTGATGCACACACACACACACACACACACACACACACACACACACACACACCCTTTGTTGTTCAGTCGCTAAGTTGTGCCTGACTCTCTGCAACCCCAGAGACTGCAGCACATCAGGCATCCCTGTCCTTCACCATCTCCCAGAGTTTGCTCAAATTCATGTCCGCCGAGTCGATGATGCTGTAACCTACCATATGTAAAACAGATGGCTAGTGGGAAGCTACGGTACAGCGCAGGGTGCTCTGTGATGACCTAGAGGAGTAGGTGGGAGGGAGGTCCAAGAGGAAGGGAGTATATGTAGACATAGTGTGTGTGTGTGTGTGTGAAAGTGTTGGTCACTCAGTTCTGTCCAACTCTTTGTGACCCCATGAACTACAGCCCTCCAGGCTCCTCTGTCCATGGAATTCTCCAGGCCAGAATATTGGAGTGAGTAGCCTTTCCCTTCTCCAGGAGATCTTCCCAACCCAGGGATTGAACCCAGGTCACCTGTATTGCAGGCAGATTCTTTACTGTCTGAGCCACAGGGAAGCCCCTGATATATATGTCTTGAAACCCCTGATAAATATATCTGATTCACATTGTTGTAGAGCAGAAACTAGCACACCATTGTAAAGCAATTATCCTCCAATAAAAATATTTGTTATTCTATATTAAACTAATACTCATCCTTTTAAACTTCCAGTTCACACATAGTAAGAAGACAAGTTATACCCCTTGCGTGTGACTCTTGGCTTCTAACATATGTTGAGCCTTTATCATTTCACAGCAGCTACAAGAAGGACAGAACTAGCTGGTCCACAATGGCCTGCAATCAGTTAAATACAGATGTCCACGTGCATATATCTCCCTCTACACCTTAAAGGTAATTTATGTTGAGTAAACAGAACAATGATCACATTTACCCTCAACACAGTTGGCTTTGCCTAAGAGAACTTTGTCACAGAAGTCATTTAGCATGGAGCTTCAATAATGTCACATCAAAATACGGTCCTTCACAGGAGAAATCAGTGATACCAGTGCTCCTGCTCTTGTCCTTCCACATCCCACGTTGCCAGCTCTGAAGAACTCTGCCGCCTGTGGGAACCAGGGGCCCGCCAGGAAAACTCAGTGCACTTTGGGGGACACTCAGTGATGTCCGGGACATTGGTTTAGGCATTTCACTGACTTGAGCATGCTGGAAAATTAGAGCAAGGGTATTTCACTTAAAAGTCAGGTTCCAGAAAATAAACAAACCAACCCTCCATATCCCCCCAGGGGGGATATCAGCAGTTCCCCAAGTCCCTTCACCCTGCAACATTCATGGTCAGGCTCTAAAATCTGAGTTAAGGCAGTGATGGAGACCCAAGCTTAGGCTGATATGCACCATTCTCTACACGATTTACATGAGTATTTCTTCTAAATATCTTATGTTTACTTTTGAATCAGTAATTCTAAACAATTAAAAATATATTAAAAGGAATGCAATGAAAAGACTCCTTCAAGCTCCTGTTACCCACCTACAGGGTACCATTGTCATGGGTTTCTGATGTCTCCTTCCGAAGTAGAAATGCCTACAGATAAAGGTATCTATTAATATACACTCTTATTTTCTCCCCTTTAAACAGCAAAAGGAAAACTCTAATCAGCTGTTCTTCATCTTGCTCCTTCAGCTAACACTATAGCTTGGACATCGTTCCATATCAATATATAGAAAGTTTCTTTACTTGCTATGTCAAAGTAGATATCATATTTTATCAACCACTTCACCATCGGTAGATATTTTGTTAATTTCCAGTCTTCTGCAATTACAGAGAGTGCTGTAATTCTTGTAATACATCTTTTCAACATCTGCCAGAATAGCTGAGATAAGTGACAGGAAGTGTGATTGCTGGGCCTCAGAGTAGATGTCTTCTTTTGTGTCTTTGCTCCCAAACCCTGAAATCCTAACCCTTAGTGCGATGATATTTACAGGTGAGGACTCTGGAGGGAGATCAGGTTATCAGGGCAGAGCCGTCAAAAATGGACTAGGAGGCTTCCCTGATGGTTCAGTAGTAAAGAATCTGCCTGCCAATCAGGAGATTCGGGTTCGATCCTGGGTTGGGAAGATCCCCTAGAGAAGGAAACGACAACCCACTCCAGTATTCTTGGCTGGGAAATCCCACGGACAGAGGAGCCCGACGGATTACAGTCCATGGGGTTGCAAAGAGTCGGACAGGACTGAGCAACTAAACAACAACAAAGAACTTATTAAGGAGACCCCAGAGAGCTCCCTCCCCTCTTCTCCACGTGAGGGCACAGTAAGAAGTCCGTCTGTGAACCAGGAAGAGAATCCTCACCAGACACCAAGTCTGCTTGCTGCTGCCTTGATCTCAGCCTTCCAGTCTTTCCAGATTGTGAGAAATAAATGATTGTTGATAAGCCACCCATTCTGCGGTGTCCTGTTGCAGCAGCCCAAATGGAGTAAGGCAGTCTTTTATTCAAATTTTAAAGTTTTCTCCACCTAAATTTGCACATTTTGCTGTTTTATTCCTGGTTTTTTTTTTTTTTGATTGCAATTATAAGAAAAGATCTTTGCTTCCATTATCTCTTCTAACTGGCTACTATTCACATACATGAAAGCTATTGATTTCTATATAATTTTGTGCTTTATTCCTTTAGTCATTCTCTTATAGTTTCAAAAATTGATTAACTGGTTCACGTTAGTTTTCCAAGTATTCATTTTTATTGTCTTTCAAATAAAGTGATGGTTTTATATCTTCTGTTCCATTTTAAAATATGAATTTTTTTCTTTTGTCAAATTTCATATTTAATTCTACATTGGAAAAATTAATAATATTGGTGGGCATCGTGGATTTGATTCTGATTATTTAATGAGAATGTGTCTAGTGTTGGCTTTTGAACTGAGATACTCATATTTTATCATGTTAAAGTTGTGTCCTTGTATTCCAACTTTACTGATTATTTCATTAAAAATGGCTATTAAGTTTTAAAAATTTCATATGAGAGATTGTGTAGATAACCATAAGATTTTTCTACTAACATGATAAGTTATGTTACATTCCCTACTATTGAATCATCTTTGAATTCTAGGCTAGGTCTAATGTGATTATAATTAATGTGCTGCTGAATTCCATTTGTTAATATTTTATTTATAGTTTTGGAATTACTACTCATAAATAAGATCTGTTGACAGAATTTTTAAAAATTTCATCACATTTGGAATTAATATTATATTTGCTTTAAAAAATAATTTGGAGCATGTTTTTTTAATGCTCGGCAATAGTTTCCAAAACCTTGAAATTCTTTCCTCTTTAGTTTTGATAGAATTTCCCTGTGAAGCTAACTCTTTGTCATCACTCTTATTTTTCTATGAAAATAAGGCATTTTAGATTTTCTTCTATTTTCTCTGATGTCAGCTTTGGTAAGTTACATTTTTCTGGAAAATTATCCATTTTTTCCAGGTATTGAAATCATTTTTCAGAGTTGAGCAAAGTGGTCTCATTCTTTTCATTTTCTCTATTGCTTTGGTCTACTCCCCTTTTTGTTTCTTATTTTTTTATGTTGAATTTTTTACTCTCCATGAAAAGTAGCTTTTCCAGTAATTCATACATTTTTCTTAAAAATCATTTTTAAATTTATTTATTGGTGCTATGGGTTTTCTCTTTTCTAACTCATGAAATTCTTTATGAGCCTTTAGTAACCTTTATCATTATTAAAGGCCAGTGTTGTAGGTCTTTTTCTGATTTTTTTAAGTGTTTTTCATCATTTTTGACATATGTTTTTAATGTTATGAACACTTCGTTATGCACTGCTTTAGCTATCCCCCTTAATTCTCCTATGTAGTGTTCTGTTATAATTATATTTTAGGCCAGTATACTATCCAATAGAACAATCTGTAACAATGGAGATTTTCTATAACTACACCCTCTGGTGTGATAGCTACTAGCCTCTGGTAGTTATTGAGCTGTTAAAATGTGGCTTGAATATGTGAGAGAGAAACTCATTTTTTAATTTAATTTAGTTTTAAGCAGCCACATATGGCTGGTTGTTAACCATATTAGACAGAGACTATCTGTTTTGTAGTTTTCATTTGTATTTCATCTTTTACCCAAAACCTAATACGGTTTATTGAAATAGTCAAGAGGTAAGGGTTTGAAATATTATTTTCAGGTTTGCATGCAGTATGTAGACTTCTATCTTTCATTTTACTAAAATTACATATCAATGTATATTTGTTCTACTCATTTCTCTTTGGAGATTCTAACTGCATCTATGTTGAATTTCCTTACCATTTTTATCTGCTGTTTTCTCTCTAATGCTTTAAAATATTCACTATTTTATTTTATCCAATTTTTATTTCTTTAGAGCCCTGAGAAACTTTTCTGTCTTTTTCACAGTGTTGATTCTTTCTTGTGATCTTTAGATTTCCTTTTCATTTTTGTAAGAGTTTGTTTTTCTTCTATTTCTCTTCTGAGTTGTGCCCACTGATTTTCTTTTTTTTTAAGTTTTGCCTTAGACTTTTACTTAATTTATCTGTGACTGTGCCATGCAGCTTGGAGAATCTTAGTTCCCTGACCAGGGATCAAACTCACACCCTTAGCAGTGAAAGTGAGGAGTCCTAACAACTTGCCAGCGAATTCGCATTATAACCTACAGTTTTTTTCATGATATTCTCCCAAAGTCCTTGAATTTCTACCTTGTGGTCTTCCTTCTTAGAAGCAATTGCTTTCTTAAGCTCTCTAGAAAAGTTTGAATGTGTGAAAGTGAAAGTCACTCAGTCATGTCCAACTCTTTATGACCCCATAGACCATACAGTCCATGGAATTCTCCAGGCCAGAATACTGGAGTGGGTAGCCATTCCCTTCTCCAGAAAATCTTTCCAACCCAGGGATCGAACCCAGGTCTCCCACATCGCAGGTGGATTCTTTACCAGCTGAGCCACCAGGGAAGCCCTAAGCTCTTTAAAATCAAGGTAAAATATTCGGTCTCAACTTATCTTTGCTACATGGGTTAGAAAGCTTTGCAGATCTCCACACTTTCATTTACATCTTTTCTTTGCTTTTTTTTTTTTCCACGGATCTTTGGAAAGTTGAATTTCCAAGAATACTCCTAAGTAGAGATGAAGCAGGATGGTTTTCTAGGCTTCATGAAAATGGATTTACCTCTTCTTCACTCCCACGGAGACTAACCGCTCCTTCCCTGTGAATATTATTCTTCTGTGTAGGTTTGTGTTTCCATTCTCCTTTGCAAGTATGAACCAGATTGATGCATTAGGTCCTCTGCCATCAGCTGTCCTCATCCTGGAACAGCACACCCATTGTTATAAACAAGAAATACAGCTTTTGCACTATCGGCCATGGCGTTTTTAATGGCTCTTTCTTGGTCATAGCTCTTTGATGGCTCTTGCTTTTTATGGTTCCATCAACACTCTCTGAGCTCCTTATTTTCATTTCTTCCCATCTGCTTCTGTCTAATCTTGGGCTTTTGAAAGTCCCTGCAAGTAATGGAGGACTACAGTATATAGGGCTGCAAAGAGTCAGACACGACTGAAGCCATTTAGCATGCGTGCACACACAAGTATCTTGAAGCTTGCAGATTACCTGACTTCTAAATTCCAGGGACAACTGAATATGTACAATTTCTAAAATACTCCTAGTTGCCTTTGTTTGCTTTTTCAGAAGAAGAGGAGGAAAGCACTGATTACACTGTCATATTCAAAAGAAAATCTTCAAGTTTTTAATGGAATCTCTGATTTCACCATCTTTCTTTTCCTATCCCCCATTTTACTATTTCTACTAATCAGTATGCAATTTCTTTACTGACATTTGACTGTCGTGGATAAGCTCTTTCCCCATTAACCTTTTCCTCCTGAAAACCGGGTGTCTCACTGTCATTTTTGCACATTAGTTTGTATTCAAACTTGAAAATTTCTCTCTCCCACTTCCTTCCTTAGTTTATCAAAAAGCTTGGAAATACATAATACATAGACTGTACATTAACTGAGTTATCATTGCTTTTACTGTACATAATCAGCACCTAATACTGACAGTTGGTTCACTGATTATTTTCAACAAAGAGTCATGCAACAGTGCTCACTATAGAAATAGTGGTCCCTGGATTTCCAGGAAGTTTATGAACTGCTGAAATCACCTGAATTTTTCTATCATCAATTAATTTAATTCAAACAATGAAATGAGAAATAATAAGAGGCAGTCTTGAAGTGGAGTTGCAAACAATTCACCAGTGAGTAGCTATTTTTATCAAAAGAGCCAAGAAGGTAGCAAGCCACTTGAGCTGTGGTTTCAGAGCTCTGGTTTCCTGTGCGCACTCTCTGCCCCCACTGCTGTAAAAGGAAATGTTTGATGTCCTCTGATTATCCTGCCGTTCTCACCCCCCTACCACTCACCCATGGGTTAATGCCTAGGCACTGTATTGAAAACTTCAGGCTTAATTTCCAGCGCATGGGGGAACCAATGCAACTCCATCTACCCACTCTCCCCAGTGCCTTCTCTGGGTTCTGGTCTCTATCATCTGGGCCCTCATCCTGTGCCCGCTTTCATCTTGCCTCCATCCTTGGAACTGATGCTACATTAAGGCCACCAGTCCGTTCCCAGTGTATCTTCACTCCTCGCACTGTTTTCAGAATGTTACTGCCTCTGCCCAATGCAGCTCTCCTAAGCCCACCCTCACATAGAGATGCAGCTCCCAGAACAGGAGTCCAGGTTAAGCGCTCTGCCCTGGGTTCTTCCCGGCTCATATAGCCGTGCTGTGATTGTCTGTAAATCTCCTTGATGTTCACGGACTGCATCTCAACATGCATCCCATGCTTCCTAAGTGGTGCGGGTGGCATTGCCAGGGATGAGGGGCTTGCTTTTCTTCAGATTCAAATTCATTCCTAAGGACTGTTTTCTTTTAGACAACTAATTTTTTATGCCCTTTGCCTCTGTTTTCTGTTTACTTCTGTAGACTGGCACTTGAAAGAGAACACTGTCTCACCCCCAGCCTCTCACACCACACACACACACACACACACACACACACACACTCATACTATGCACACACCTCACAGGAAGCAGAAACTTGTTTCTATTTGGGGTCCCAAAATACAGCTCTGAGATTGAAGTCAGGGAATATGCTCTTGCTGCTCATATTTTCTACAACAGGAAATAAGTGTAAATACATACCTGTTGCTGTTGTGTAGTCACTGAGTCGTGTCTGACTCTTTGTGACCCCATGGACTGCAGCCCACCAGGCTCCTCTGTCCATGGGATTTCCCAGGCAAGAATACTGGAGCAGGTTGCCATTTTTTTCTCCAGCAGATCTTCCCCACCCAGGGACCAAACCTGTGTCTCCTACATTGCAGGTGGATTCTTTACCCTTGAGCTACCAGGGAAGCCCCAAATATCCACTACCCCCCAATTTTGTTTTCAGGAACAGACTGTGAGCAAGTCAAGGAAGTGGAAACCTCCTTGAATAGAGTTCTTGGAAGTTAAATCTCAGTGATTACTGTTCGCCCATGAGACGCTCTGTAGTACTAAACAGTTTATCTCTGTGACAACAGGTCCAGAGTGCCAGATGTTTTTCTTTTTTACTTCATAATTAAAGTATATATTCCAATAACCCATAACTTGTCATTTTTCTGGGCCAGAACTAGGTCACGGGTTCCCCTATTTTGGGAACTGGATTGCTTTTACAATGTGGGCTATGTGTTACTTTAAAACCCAGCTTCTCACTTGCTGATCATATGACTTTAGGGGGGTTAATTTCTTAAATCCCTTATATTTGAGTTTCTTCACATGTGAAAATTTAAGACAATTCTATCTCAAGAGGATCTGAGATTTATGGTTGACAAAGGGGAAACACTGAGAGAAGGGATAAATTGGGAGACTGGGATTAACACACACACACACTACGCTATACAAAATAGATAATCAACAAGGACCTATGGGAGAGCCCAGGGAACTCTACTCAATATTCTGCAATAACCTATGTGGGAAAAGAACCTGAAAAAGAATGGATATACATATATACATATAACTGAATCACTTTGCTATATACCTGAAACTAACACAACATTGTAAATCAATTATACTCCAAAGTAAAATAAAAAATTAAATTAAAAAAAAAGATCTGAGAGGATAACATCACATTGTGTGTTGAAATTGCCCAATAATGACAAACACATGGACGGTGCTCCTGTTATAGCCACGCTTTCCGGGAAACAGACTCACTCAGAAGGACAATGCAGATAGTGGAGTGCAGTTTATTACGCCGGCGGGCCTAAGGCAGAGTCTCCTCTTAGCCAAGGACCCCGTCCAGCATTTGTGAAAATCTTTTATACCCCATGTGTACGTGTCCAAACCCACCACCTACCCCATGTGTACGTGTCCAAACAGTCAATAATCAATAAGCCCGCAGTTACATTCCAAATAGTTAATAACCGATAAGCCTGTGCTTACATTCTGATAGATAGTGTCCGGAGGCAGGGGTGATTAGTGTCTGTTTCCTCTTAGGCAATGAGTAACCTGGATGTGATCTTCAAGATTCCCCTGTCTAGAGGGGGTCTTATCCTTCCATTATCGTTCCCACAGGCACTAAGCAGAGAGTTCAGAGTCCACTGGAGAGGCAGCCGAGCACGGCCAGCACGGACAGGCCTGAGATGGAGTCCAGGCCCTATGAATTCCTTCTTCACTCCAAATACCCTTCTCTTTGCTGCTTCTTCACCTCTGTGGAGTTTCTGGCTGTAGCTGATGGGGGCTGTTCCTTACAAAGAGTAAGTCAAATCAATTAGTCTGTAAACCCTAAAATTTGTTCAGTGTTGGATGTCAATTATATCTCCATAAAATTGGAAAGGAAAAGAAAAAATGAGGTTGAGTTAGTTGGGTAAGTGATAGGAGTGCATTTCAACAAGGCATCGAGGACACAGACAGCCATGGTCACTGCACAGAACTGCCTTTATTATAACAGGGCCACTGGTCAGGGCAGGCTTCCCAGGTGGCTCAGTGGTAAAGAATCCTGCTGCGAATGCAGGAGACATGGGTTTGATCCCTGGATCGGGAAGATCCCCTGGAGGAGGAAATGGCAACCCACTCCACTATTCTTGCCTGGAGAATCCCATGGACAGGGGAGCCTGGCAGTCTTACAGTCCATGGGGTTGCAAAGAATCAGACACAACTTAGTGGCTAAACAACAACAATAGCTGTTCAGGGATCCAAAGGGGAATTGTTGACAGAAGAAAGGCCAGACAGAAGTGCAGGGACAAGATCATTCTGGAATTGGTCATTCTAAAGGTTTTGTTTTCTTTTTTTCTCATCTGGTGGATGACACATAATCAGAATTGAAAATTTCCAGACTGTTCCAAATGTAGATTCCAGGTTATGGACCATTCTATACAGACTTGCAAGGCTACTAAGTTCCAGGCACTTTTCTGTTTACATTTCTGAACAAAAGCCCCCTTTATTACCAGGCTTACCTCCCAGCACGGAGAGGCAGACAATGAACAAGAAAGCACTTGTGTGTGTGTGTCTGTCTGTGTGTCTGTCTGTGTGTGTTAGTATGTGAAATATTCCAGATGATAGCCAAGGTGATGGAGAAAAAAATGAGGGTGTTCAAGGAGGCTGTACTGATTAGGTGACATGTAGACAAATACTGGAAGAAGGAACAATGGAAATACCTAACTGAAAGGATTATATAAAGTGTCTTATAGTTAATGGCCTTCCCTGGTGGCTCAGATGGTAAAGAATCTGTCTGCAGTGCAGGAGATCTGGGTTCGATCCCTGGGTTGGGAAGGTCCTCTGGAGAAGGGCATAGCTACCCACTCCATAATTCTTTCCTGGAGAATTCCATGGACAGAGGAGCCTGGAGGGCTACAGTACATGGGGTTGTAAAGACTCAGACATGACTGAACGACTAACACTACTTAAGTCTGTGCCCCCAGAGGAAAGTGCCTCACTTGGAAACCTAGCCAAAGAAGGGTCCCCATGAAGGCTTTAGATGGAGGCCCCATTTCTCCCTGGAGGTCTGTCCAGGCCTCTGTCCAGCAGGTTTGGTCACAACCAGCCTTATTACCGTGATACATAGGATAGTTTAGGGCTTCCTGGCAGGGTGTCTGTGCCCTGGAGGGTGGTTGGGGGCATAAAGCAATTCCAGTTTTCAAAGATCCCAAGCCTTGTCTCTTTGCAACAGTGAGGAGAATAGAATAGAATAGAATAAAATAGAATAGCCTGCCCGAAATAGTGCTGGTGGCATCCCTTATAACTCTGCCATATCTCATGGAAAACCAAAAAAAGGTTAATTCCACTTCCCCACCCTTTGGGTTTGCATCCTGCAGCCTATGGAGAGAGGCATGTCTCCTTGGTTCTAAGGGAAGAGGAGGCTTGTCTGCAGGAATCAAACTTTGCTGCGCAGGAAGATACCCTGGGAGCTCTGAAAACTTCAGTGCCCTGGTTGCTCCCCATACTAATTAATGCAGAACCCCTGGGGGCGAGACCCACATATCAGGGTTTTTAAAACCTCTCCAGGAGGATCCAGAGCCAAACGATGGTGAGGGGAGTGAGGAAAGGGGGAGCTGAGCCAACTCACACCAGCTTGGGAGATAGATCACATGCCTCTCTGCCCATGATAGAAGGGATGGATCTGGTCTTTGTCCTCTGTTCCTAGAACAGAGCTTTAAAAGCCCTTGGAATTTCCCGAGTGACAGGAGTGTCTGTGTTATTTATCACAAGCCCCACTACAGGATGCTTGAGTTTATGCTAATGAGATGACTCAATAGACCTTACCCTAGGTACTTGTTCATTTGTATTCGTTATACTAATTATAAGATGGTAATCCTAAATTGTTCTAAAGCATTCTAACAAGTCACTGAACCAGAGGGGATTGTGGGAAACTCCTAAATTTGTGGTCAGCTGGGCAGGCGTGCAGGTGGCCTGGGAATACCTGGAATTTGTGGCTGACTTCAGGGTCCCCAGTTGGTACCAGAGGCTTGGTATATGGTAGCCATTAGCTACATGTGCCTGTGTACATTAATTAATAAGATTAAAATACAGTTGCACTAGTCATATCTCAAATACTTGCTAAAGGCTCTGAGAAATGGAGTATTTCCTGTCCTATCCATAGACGAGGATGTCACAGTCATCAGCGATTGCAGCCCCCCAGTGAGGAGCTGGTGAGCCCTCAGAGCACTCAAGAAGGAGAATACCTGCCCTAGCAGCTGTGGGCTGCAGCCACTCCCCACTCCTGCAGGTGAGCCCCGGGGGAGCTCAAGCTATGAGAAACTGGCCCCAGATAGCTGAGATGCATATGAAAGGAATGATTTCAGTGAGCCCAGACTCTTGCATCTTCCCATTTATAGAAAAGCACTACATTTCTTAACTTGGGATATCTGGTTTCCTCTAATTAACAACAATCTTTTGATGCTAAGACTACCTGCCCTTTGTTGCAAAAGTTCTGTATAACCTGGCTCCTTCCCCTGTCTTCTTAAAGAAGTTCTTTCAGGGTTACTTGAAATGCTATCTCCCCCGCTTGAAGTCCTACAAACTCCCGCCAAATAAAAGAATAACTCTCAACCTTTAGATTGTGCCTATTTATTAAGTTGACAGCTACTCTGATGCATATTGAGAATATTTCTGTCATCACGGAAGATTATGTACCAGGTCTGGTTTAGCTTGCTCCAGCATTAAGAATTTCAAGAAAATGTGGCATGTGTGTGTGTGTGTATGTAAGCAGTCCATCGCTCTATGAAGTCACCTTTTACCTTGAACTGAGCTTCTAAGTCTCTGCGTTTTCCAGCTCTTGTTCCTAATCTCTACCTTCAATGACCTAATTAAATTCTCAGTGTGATTCATTTCTTTAGGTGTGTCAATTCCTGCAATTTACTGCAAAAAGAAAAGTGAGCCTTATCCCATAAGAATTAAACTCTAGATTTGATAGCAGAGGAACAACCGAATCTTCATTTTAAATTAATGGTGGAAAAATGGATACGAAAAAGGTCAGAGAATTCCAAAACAGTGGCTTCCTGGACAGTGTGGTATGTGTTCACTCTCTTAAATGAATTATGGGTCAGTAAGGAAGACATATTAGACAAATTAGAGAAAATTTTCAGAAGGATTGGACAGTTGGCAAGGGGAGGGCTCCAGGTGGAAATTGTACTGATAGATTATCTCAGAAATCTCATAACTTGTTGATTAATTTCCAAAAATTAAATTAATTAAACACAAAGGGACATGGATTCAGATATATGCCCACTGCATCACCTTCATGCAAGTTATGAAACCCTTTAAATCGGATACCTTCTTAAAATTGAAGTGCAATTGATTTACAATATTGTTTTAGATTCTGGTGTACAGCTAAGTGATTGAGTTAAACATGTATATATATATATATATATATATATATATATTCTTTTTTTCTTTTTTGGTCATGGACCATTTTTAAAGTCTTTATTGCATTTGTTATCATATTGCTTCTGCTTTATGTTCTGGTATTTTGGCCAAGAGGCTTGTGGGATCTTAGCTTCCCAAGCAGGGATCAGACCTGCACTGGAAGGTGAAGTCTTAACCACTGGACTGCCAGGAAAGTCCATATATACACACACACATATATATAAAATATTCTTTTCCATGATGGTTTATTACATTATTAAATCTGATACTTTATTTCTAAACCAAAAATTAGAAAAGAGGTTTGTTGTGCCTTAGCTAAGATAAGGCATGCAAATTGTTTGGCATGGTACATGGCACATAGAATACTATTTACATATCAGCCATAACAGCTATTTGTCTTAGCCATCTTATTGCCAAACAAATGGGAGAGGGAAGTAGCAGAGTCAGACATACTGAGAGAGAATTAAAATGAGAACTTTTCTAATTGTAAAGCTCTGTAGTGTATGATTTATTAAAGGATGAAATCACTATACCTCACCATTGTTGGGGTTATGATAGAATAACAACATAAAAAAAATCACCCATTTGAAGAATTGGAATTCCTAAAGCACTTTTAATTTCCAAGTGTGCATGCTTTTCAAGCAGAACTCTCAAAGCACCTGTGGTATTAAGCGTTTCTCTTTCAAGAGAGCAGCATGGTTCCTTTAAGGCAGATCATTTTGCATCATGCATCGCCATGGTGCTTTTTCTCCTGATCCCAACATGTGTTTTTACATCGTGTTTAATTTAGGAAGATTATAACCAATGATCAATCCTTGCTCCCACCTGGGTTCCTCGTTATCTGTAGTGTTGTACAAAGCTTTTGATGTTTTTGTACTCTAGATTTTTAAAAGTATTTCTGATTACCATTTAGGGCTCACAAAAGTCAAAGATCACCCACTTTCATCATCTTTCTCTTTTCTCAAATTGTCCCTAGATTCCCCCAAAATCACTTTTTCAATGTCTGTTTCCCTGATAGACTTAAAAACTAAACAGGAAATTTCTAACTGTAGCCCTGTAGCCCTGGCAGCTAACACGATGTGAATCCATTGCAGGGACTTGCTAATTATTCTTTAAATTGTTTTGAACTATTTTGTTTTTCCTACTCCACTGATTAAAAGCAATTCTATAAGCCACAGGGATAAGAACCATCAAAGATGGACCATGACCTTCCCAGTCCTACACATCTGTAATATTTTGCAACCTGGAAGATATGACTTGTAAACACCACTGGTTTTGCTCACACACACACACACACACACACACACACACACACACTGGCTATAGGGTATGCACTCTGTTTTTTCAAAGTCAGCAGCCTAGGTCTTAGTTCCTATGCTGAGACTGAAGAGGTCAAAGAACTGGGATGACTGCTCTTCACGAAGACCCTGCCCTTGGTCACTTCCCCTACATTCCACGTCCTCTTAGGAGCGTGGAGACCAGGAAAGGAAGACACAAGTTCCCAAGAGTCAAGCAGTTAACTGCTGGTTATGGTCCACAATCCCACAAAGAAAGCTTGGATTCTGGGTAAATGGTTTGAACCCTAAGCAATTAGAAATATCATTGATCTTTACATGATTCTTTATAATCTGAGTGTTTCTCCTTTGTTCTGCTGAGAGGTTCTGGTAGAGAATAAGAAGAAGCAAATGTGAGGAGATCATTCCTGCCTGGGGTCAGGGAGGGAAGATGCAGTCCTGTGGGCAGTGAGGAGACCCATATAGATAAGCTCGCCAGGGACACCACAGACTGAGGGCCAGCTTCACACACTAAAGCCAGATTGGCCAGAAAATAAACACATTTTGAATCTATCTTCTAATCAGAAGATGATCTCAGAATCAATTTATTTCACAAACATTCAACAATTTCTTTAAATCTTGAAGTTCAAAATGAGTTTCTAAGAGTTAGTTCAAAGTGTCCAGAATGTCACTGTCAACTCCCTTCCCATGGCATTAAATTACCTTTCAGTGCCCTTTACACAGTCTTCCCTGGTGGTTCAGTGATAAAGAATCCACCTGCCAATCAGGAGATATGAGTTCTATCCCTGGGTTGAGAAGATCCCGTGGAGGAGGGCATGACAACCCACTCCAGCATTTTTGCCTGGGAAATCCCACGGACAGAGGAGCCTGGTGGACTACAGTCCACAGGGTTGCAAAGAATCGGACACAACTTAGTGACTAAACAGCGGCAGCAAGAGCAGCCCTTTACACACCCCCAAACACACATACACACAGAGTCGCCTTGCCCTTAGAGCATTGTTTTCTGAGTTTTCCATATTTCCATGATATCATAAGATGTTATTTGGGAACATAATAAAAGAAGCATTAAGTGGAAACCTTCAGGCTTGAGGAGGTGCAGGTTTCCACAAAGACAGGCAAATCTTACAAAAAACGTGCCTGCACATGGTGAGAACTTGACCCGTGGCAACAGACCAAGTCACTCTTTTATGCTAGAGCCCAAGGTTCTGGAAGGCAAGGTGTTCTCAGAAAGCAAAGTTTTAGTAAAGGCCACATCATCTGCAGTAAAACTGCATTACATATGGCTCTTTCTAGAGTTCTGATATGTGGGAGCTGCACTTGCCTTTCATGGAGATCCTCCGGAACTGTCAGACAAGAGAAAAACTGATAACCCTCCTGTATTACACCTCGATGCTGGGAGCACACACGCAAGGCAAGGCAAGGCAAGGGTGGGACAAAATTCTGAGGGTGCCCGGGCTTTCAGACAGAGAAGCAGTGCTTCTTCGATTGCTTGTGGGAACACCGCAGATCCATTTATTAGAAGCAGACAGCTTATGAAATTGTGTGAAACAACAGGTGCCAGGAGAAAAGCCAGAGGCTCTAAATGAGGCACTTGGACACTGCTCTGGAGAGAGTGGAGACCAAATTGATGCAGTTTGCATTTCTCTTTAGACCCAAATCAATCTGCGTCTTCCAAGCAGATTATCTCAGCAAGCTCCTCCAAACAGTTTTCATCTAAAGTTATTGATGATTTTGCTTTTAACCAAGAAACAGGATGAAATGGAGAAAAACTGTGACTCAGAACAGGCAGGAACGTAAGAAGCAGTTTAAAGGAAAAATAAATAATCAGAACATACCTAGTGACACTTCATTTGGAGTCTTGGGAAGTGAAGTGTTACATGTAATGAAATTTTCCAGATAAAGGCAGTTCATCCATTTTACACCCAAACTTTTAAACTTAAACCATATGTGATAAAAGGATAAACACAACAAATGTCATATACACTCTTCTCTCTACCCAAAAAAATGAAGCACCTTGAAACCTTTCTGAAGTTTTCTTAACTACATACATATATCTCCCATAACGCTCATTATTAACTCAAATTATTGTTAACTCAAATCATTATTAACTCAAATCAACATTAACTTAAATATTTCTTTGCATTCCCCACAGTTTGGGTCTACATTAAAGAGAATATTCTATTCTTTTGTGGGTAAGAGACCTAGTTGATAGAGGGCTTCCCTGGTGGTTTGGGGGTAAAGAATATGTACCAATGCAGGAGAGTGCCTGAGTGCAGGAGACCCAAGTTCGATCCCTGGGTTGGGACGATCCCCTAGAGAAGGACATGTCAACCCACTCCAGTATTCTTGCCTGGGAAATCCCATGAACAGAGGAGCCTGGCAGGCTATAGTCCATGGGGTCACAAAAGAATCGGACATGACTTAGCAACTAAACAACAACACATAATTGATAGCCATGTGTAAAAAACATAGGCGCAAAGTATAACAATGTCAGAGCATAGGCTTTAGTTCCTGAATTAAGGTTTGGAACTCTGTTGCAGAGAGTTGAAATTTGGGCACATCTGACTTGTAGATACATAATAAAATATTATTTTACTCTGCGTGTGTGTGTTTTAATCTGAAATACCTGTTGTCACTAACATGTGCCTACAGGACCATAAGCATCCTCTTCTGACTGGAGTCAGGCTAAGTGCAGAGACACAGACATTTGCTGTGAACAACGGGGAAGGGAAAATAAGAGATGTGCATTTTGTAAACGTGGCCTCAGAGGTTAGCATGCTGGGATTCTCCTGGTGTGGTTTACGGAACCTTGGCCAGGATACCAACACCCACAGTCCAGGAACGTCAGGACCCACCGTGGCTGCGGCCTTGGTGAGCGCGAGGGTTCAGGAAGCCACTGAGGCCCAGAGGGAGCGGACGTCGTTACCAGAATACTGTCCAAGTGGTCTTTACATGCTCTTGAATCATTTTATCCAAACAAAGATGTCATTGTTTTGTCTTCTAAACGATCCTAAAAACCTTTGGGTGTTTTGGGCTGAGCCAAAGCACCTCTAAGTGTCACAACTGCCAACACCAAACAAAGAACAGCCCAGCCAGCCTGATTCCAAAGTCACAATTCCCTTGAAGAGAGGATCAGGCGGGACCGTTCCAACGACAGTGATAAAAACGGGGATGATGGCTTGAAACCCTCATCTTTGGCTTCAACCACTTTCCTCTGTCTCTGTCTCTCCCTGAGGCCTTGAAATTGAATAAGGCAATGTTTCCCCTTCCCTTCCCCCCTACACCCTTTCACCCCAAGGGCCAGCTTAGTCCTGCTCGAGGTTCTCTGAGCTGGAGACCCCTCCAGACATCTCACACTACATCTGCTCAAAGTCAAAACTCTTTCCTGTTTACCCACAACCAAATCCCTGACGTCACCAACCCAGCCCCCAAGGTGCCCCATGGTGAACGTTCACTTGTTCAACTCATCAGCTTGAAGGTCAGAGGTCTTCTCCTCCCTGGGTACCTGCAAACCACCCTTCCCAGGACTCAAGTGTGGCCTGGAGCACAGCTGCCTTCAGAAGACTTCCAGCACAGCCACCATCCTGCATCCAGAGCGGCCTAATTTCTCTGCCCCGATGCCCTGCCCAACAAGCTCCCTTTATTCCTCCCCTCCCTCCCTGTGCCACCTTTCTGCCGATCTCCAGAGTCAAGCCCAATCTGCACTCCTGATTCCTCCCTGACTTCTCCTGAAACAGCCACGGTGTCTCAGACCTGGGTTCCAAATGGTGGCACGGTCACTCTGAAAATGTAACTGGCACGACGTCCTATCTCACATTTTCACATCCGGTCCTCCATGCTATTGAGCTGGTGGCTGTTCCCCTGATCACCACGCCAGGCTTCCCTCCTGACTCACCGAAACCCGCTGTGCTTCTTCCCAGGGCCTTTCTCTGCAGATCGCCTGCCAACATTATTTCACCTGTGGCCTCAAGGACTTGCAGTGGCCTGATTCAGTGCTAACATTATCCAAAAGATCTCTGGGCTCTCTGTGTAATGTCACAGGCGCAATCTGTCTTCCTACAAGGCAAAAGAAACATGACCAGAAAGTGTGATTTTCTTCTTTTTCTTTTTAATATTGACTGAAATCTAGAGAATTCTCATGAGGCTTGCTGAAGGGCTTAATTGAAAGAAAATCACAGGCCCCTTGTCACCTTCTCTGATGTCTGAAGAAAATACACCTCCAGTCTTCAGTTTAGGGCTAGATTTTGGCAAATGACCAGCAAGCCAGCCCAGTTGTTAGAGAAGGAAAAAAAAAGAAATGAAATAGTGTTCAAATATGGGAAAGAAAAGCAAACACAGCTGACTCTTGTCATCACTGAAACCTGGATGATTTCTTTACTCTGAATGTTAGAAAAATAGAAAGTTTGTATGTTGGAGGATGTTACGCAAGAATAGTTTCTGTTTAGGTAAGGTACTTATTTTTTTAATATAATTTTATTTATTTATTTTTGGCTGTGTTAGGTCTTCATTGCTGCTCAGTCTTTTCTCCAGTGGCGGCAAGTGGGGGCTACTCTTGGTTGCAGTGCTCGGGCTTCTCAATGTGGTTTCTCTTGCTGCGGAGCATGCACTCTAGGGCACTTGAGCTTCTGCAGTTGCGGCACGTGGACTTGAGAGCACAGGCTCAACAGCTGTGGCACTCGGGCTTAGATGCTTTGTGGAATCTTCCCGGATCAGGGGTCGAACTGGGGTCTCCTGCACTGGCAGCTGGATCCTTTATCACTGAGCCACCAGCGAAGCCCAGTAAAGTACTTATGAATGTGATAGGTTAATGATCAAAATGGGCTTTTTGAAAATTTGTTTTTCTTTTTTTTTTTTTTTTAATTTTTATTTTTTTTTTATTCTTTGAATCAGCCATGGATTTACATGTATTCCCAATCCCGATCCCCACTCCCACCTCCCTCTCCACCCGATTCCTCTGGGTCTTCCCAGTGCACCAGGCCGGAGCACTTGTCTCATGCATCCCACCTGGGCTGGTGATCTGTTTCACCATAGATAGTATACATGCTGTTCTTTTGAAATATCCCACCCTCACATTCTCCCACAGAGTTCAAAAGTCTGTTCTGTATTTCTGTGTCTCTTTTTCTGTTTTGCATATAGGGTTATCGTTATCACCTTTCTAAATTCCATATATATGTGTTAGTATGCTGTAATGTTCTTTATCTTTCTGGCTTACTTCACTCTGTATAATGGGCTCCAGCTTCATCCATCTCATTAGGACTGGTTCAAATGAATTCTTTTTAATGGCTGAGTAATATTCCATGGTGTATATGTACCACAGCTTCCTTATCCATTCATCTGCTGATGGGCATCTAGGTTGCTTCCATGTCCTGGCTATTATAAACAGTGCTGTGATGAACATTGGGGTGCACGTGTCTCTTTCAGATCTGGTTTCCTCAGTGTGTATGCCCAGAAGTGGGATTGCTGGGTCATATGGCAGTTCTATTTCCAGTTTTTTAAGAAATCTCCACACTGTTTTCCATAGCGGCTGTACTAGTTTGCATTCCCACCAACAGTGTAAGAGGGTTCCCTTTTCTCCACAGCCTCTCCAGCATTTATTGCTTGTAGACTTTTGGATAGCAGCCATCCTGACTGGTGTGTAATGGTACCTCATTGTGGTTTTGATTTGCATTTCTCTAATTATGAGTGATGTTGAGCATCTTTTCATGTGTTTGTTAGCCATCTGTATGTCTTCTTTGGAGAAATGTCTGTTTAGTTCTTTGGCCCATTTTTTGATTGGGTCATTTATTTTTCTGGAATTGAGCTTCAGGAGTTGCTTGTATATTTTTGAGATTAATCCTTTGTCTGTTTCTTCATTTGCTATTATTTTCTCCCAATCTGAGGGCTGTCTTTTCACCTTACTTATACCTAAAGAAACAAAAGACCTATACATAGAAAACTATAAAACACTGATGAAAGAAATCAAAGAGGACACAAACAGATGGAGAAACATACCGTGTTCATGGATTGGAAGAATCAATATTGTCAAAATGGCTATTCTACCCAAAGCAGTCTATAGATTCAATGCAATCCCTATCAAGCTACCAATGGTATTTTTCACAGAACTAGAACAAATAATTTCACAATTTGTATGGAAATACAAAAAACCTCGAATAGCCAAAGTAATCTTGAGAAAGAAGAATGGAACTGGAGGAATCAACCTGCCTGACTTCAGACTCTACTACAAAGCCACAGTCATCAAGACAGTATGGTACTGGCACAAAGACAGAAATATAGATCAATGGAACAGAATAGAAAGCCCAGAGATAAATCCACGAACCTATGGACACCTTATCTTTGACAAAGGAGGCAAGGATATACAATGGAAAAAAGACAACCTCTTTAACAAGTGGTGCTGGGAAAACTGGTCAACCACTTGTAAAAGAATGAAACTAGAACACTTTCTAACACCATACACAAAAATAAACTCAAAATGGATTAAAGATCTAAATGTAAGACCAGAAACTATAAAACTCCTAGAGGAGAACATAGGCAAAACACTCTCCGACATAAATCACAGCAAGATCCTCTATGACCCACCTCCCAGAATATTGGAAATAAAAGCAAAACTAAACAAATGGGACCTAATGAAACTTAAAAGCTTTTGCACTACAAAGAAAATTTGTTTTTCAATGGGAGGATAATTGCTTTACAATGTTGTGTTGGTTTCTGCCATACAATAATGTGAGTCAGCTGTAATTATATCTGTCTATAGACAGATATATGGACTTGCCTTGTGGCTCAGATGGTGAAGAAACTACCTGCAACATGGGAGATCTGGGTTTGATCCCTGGGTTGAGAAGATCCCCTGGAGAAGGGAAAGGCTGCCCACTCCAGTCTTCTGGCCTGGAGAATTCCATGGACAGAGGAGCCTGGCAGGCTACAGGCCATGGGGTCACAAAGAGTTGGACATGACTGAGCGACTTTCACTTTCATATATATATATCCTCTCCTTCTTGAGTCTCCTTCCCCATGCCCATCCTACCCCAAAGTTTAGAAAGTGAAAGTGGCTCAGTCGTGTCAGACTCTTTGCAACCTTATGGTCTACACAGTCCATGGAATTCTCCAGGCCAGAATACTGGAGTGAGTAGCCTTTCCTTCTCCAGGGGGTTTTCCCAACCCAGGGATTGAACCCAGGTCTCGCACATTGCAGGTGGATTCTTTACTGTCTGAGTCACCAGGGGAGTGTCTTTAAAATTAATTTTATATATGAGGGCACTGGCGGACAAAGTCAAATATAGAGCGAGAAAAAAAAGCAAATAATAAGGAGGAAGGAGAGCTATAGGGAAAAAAAGCAAATGAAAGAGGAGGAAATATTTTAAGTTAATATCAAGAGAAAAGGGGGTCTTCCCTGGCAGTCCAGTGGTTAAGACATCTCCTTCCAATGCAGGGGGTGAGGGTTCAGTCCCTGGTCAGGGAACTAAGATCCCACATACCTTGCAGCCAAAAAACCCCAAACAAGAAACAGAAGCCATCTTGTCACAAATTCAATAAAAGACTTTTTTAAATGGTCTATATAGAAAAGAATCTTTAAGAAAAAAGAGAGACAGGAATAGAAGCCATTATTGAGTCACAGGGGTAACTGTAAACTTGGAAGGTTTATGGAATTAAAGCATAAAGTAAACCTGACAAGAGATCAACTGGGCCAAGGAAATAACACAGAGCCCAATTTATTTCAAAAGCAGAAACAATCTGAAAGGGTCTCCCATCCAGTCACAGGAAGTCCTTTTCAAAGAGAAAGACCAAGTCCAAGGTCTACGCAGAACATTCCACACGCTTGGGTTTTATCAGTAATGGTAAATCAGCTAGACTCATGTAACCTCCTTCCTGCATCATTTACCATGACACAAACATGTCTTTGCACTCAAGAGCTAAATCTCTCTAGATCATGGGAAAACAACACAAAGTAAGCAAACCTACAAGACCTAGATCCTCTTTCTTAGTGCCAAGTTTCATATTGCCTTTGTTCGTTCATGCATCCATTCACTCATTCAACAAATATTGCTTGAGAGCCTGCTATCTGTCAGGCCAAGCTGCACCAGACCTGCACAGGTGGGCATAAGCCTATGGCACCTATGTGGTCACCTCCCATCACATGGGCCAGCCAATGAATTGAAGAAGGTCATTACATTCATTCCAGTCCATCAGAGAAGTAAATTCTAGTACTTACTGTTGTTTAATAAAATCCATGTACTGTGAGGTTGATGTCACCACAGCCAACTTTTAAGTGATCACACATATAATTTTATGTAAATATGCTTCTTATGAGAAGAAAGGCATACACTTTAGAATAACAAATTCTCAAAGTGTATCTTGGCATTCACAGTTTTCTGCTCAACCTATATGCTGTATCTTTTCTTCTTGCCATCTATGAGATACCCAAATAACCCATGGTGTTTTATATTGAAAGTCATTCACATGTGAAGTATATATTTTACTCTTGCTCAGTCGCTTCAGTCAAGTCAGACTCTTCAGGATCCTATGGACTGTAGCCCACCTGGCTCCTCTGTCCATGGGATTTCCCAGGTAAGAATACTGGAATGAGTTGCCATTTCCTACTCCAGGGTATCTTTCTGATCCAGAGATCGAACCCGAACTCCTGCATCTCCTGCATTGCAAATCTTTATCCATTAGGCCACCTGGGAAGCCCATCTTCATTATTACACTGTAGAAATTTCTAGCCTGATTTCATAACGGTTTGTCAAGAAAGCAATGAGGAGAGAATGATTTCACACTGATAGCATTTGAAGTGGTGTCCTCATCAAAGCTCTGAATCTATTAAATTACATTTTTTAAAGTTTAATATTTATCTTGTCTCACTGACACCATATCAGATGTGATCAGCTTTTAAGTCAAAACATTATGTTTCTAATTACACTACAAATGGCCTAAGATCTGGGTTTCAACATGCCTCTCTCTAGCTCTGTACCTCCTCCGCCTAAAGCCAGTGTCCTCAGCCAGGATTTAGCTGGCAGATGGGAGGACGATTCACAAGAGAGAATGGGATTCGACTTGGCTTTTCTGCTGGCTGCACAGAACCCAAAAGAAGCCAAAACGTGTTTGTTTCCACAAAACAGGCCGTTTTCACAAAGTGACACATAGGGGAACGGCCGCAAGGAGGAAGATAGTCTGATATTTTCTCTGCAGTACAGCCTGTTGACTCAATGAGTACAGGTACCTCTGTTCAGTAAGCAAACTGCACAAGGTCAGGAAGGTTCCACGCCGAGGCTGGCACAGTTGACCAAGTCTTCATCCACTGATGCGTAAGGGCTGAGAATTTGGGACAATTTTGTGATTAAGCTCATTTCTAGTCACAGAACCTGTTTTTTAGGAAAGAAGTGTTTAGCTCTACCTGTGGTTTTGATAAAAAAAAAAAAAAGATGATGCTACCAAGTAAGTCAGACAGAGAAAGACAAATACCATATGATATCACATGTAAGTGAGCTTTCCAGTTGGCACTTGTGGTAAAGAACCCACCTGCCAGGGCACAAAGCATAACAAACATAACAGATCTTGTTTGATCACTGAGTTGGGAAGATCCCCCTGGAGGAGGGAATGGCAACCACTCCAATATTCTTGCCTGGGAAATCCCAGGGGCAGAGGAGACTGGAGGGCTATAGTCTATAGGGTTGGAAAGAGTTGGACATGTATGAAGCAGCTTCGCACAGCACACATGTATGGGATCTAAATATATATATACAATAAATATAAATATATATTTATAAATATAAATATATAATAAATATAAATATATATTTATAAATATAAATAAATAAATATATATATATATATGGTACAAATGAACTTATTTTCAAACTGGAAACGGGTTCACAGACATAGAAAAGAAACTTACAGTAACCAAAGAGGAAAAGGTAGGAGGAGGGATAAATCAGAAGTTTGGGATTAACATATACACGTTGCTACTGTTGTTGCTTCATTGTTAAGTTGTATTCAACCCTCTTGCGACCCCATGGACTGTAGCCCACCAGTCTCCTCTGTCCATGGGATTTCCCAGGAGAGAATACTGGAGTTGGTTGCCATTTCCTTCTCCAGGAGAGCTTTCCAACCCAGGGATGGAACCTGCATCTCCTGCATTGGCAGTAGGATATTTTTTTTACCACTGAACCATCTGGGAAGCCCCAACATATACACATGACAAAATTCTTAAAGAGATGGGAATCCAAAACCATTTTACCTGCCCCCTGTGAAACCTGTATGCAGGTCAAGAAGCAACACTTAGAACTAGATATGGAATACAGACTGGTTCAAAATTGGGAAAGGGGTACATCAAGGTTGTATATTGTCACCCTGCTTATTTAACTTATATGCAGAGTACTTCATGAGAAATGCCGGGCTTAATGAAGCACAAGCTGGAATCAAGATTGCTGGGAGAAATATCAATAACCTCTGATATGCAGATGACACTACCCTTACTGCAGAAAGTGAAGAGGAACTATAAGGGCCTTTAATGAAGGTGAAAGAGGAGAGTGAAAAAGCTGGCTTAAAACTCAACATTCAAAAACTGAAGATCATGGCATCCAGTCCCATCACTTCAAGACAAATAGATGGGGAAACAATGGAAACAGTGACAGATTGTATTTTGGGTGGCTCCAAAACCACTGCAGATGGCAACTGCAGTCATGACATTAAAATATGCTCACTCCTTGGAAGAAAAGCTATGACAAACCTAGACAGCATATTAAAAAGCAGAGACATTACTTTGCCAACAAAGGTCCGTCTAGTCAAAGCTATGGTTTTTCCAGTAGCCATGTATGGATGTGAGAATTGGACTATTAAAGAAAGCTGAATGCCAAAGAATTGATACTTTTGAACTATGGTATTGGAGAAGGCTTGAGAGTCTCTTGGACTCCAAGGAGATCAAACCAGTCAATCCTAAAGGAAATCAGTCCTGAAGATTCATTGGAAGGACTGATGCTGAAGCTGAAACTCCAATACTTTGGACACCTGATGCAAAGAACCAACTCATTGGAAAGACCCTGATGCTGGGAAAGATTGAAGGTAGGAGGAGAAGGGGACGACAGAGGATGAGATGGTTGGATGGCATCAATGACTCAATGGATGTGAATTTGAGTAGGCTCCAGGATTTGGTGATGGACAGGGAAGCCAGGCATGCTGCAGTCCATGGGGTCGAAAAAAGTTAGACACAACTGAGCAACTGAACTGAACTGTGCTACGCCCAAAGGTAATATCTTTTTTTATTTTTTAATTTTTTGGCTATGCTGTGAAGGATGCAGGATCTTATTTCTCAGACCAGGAAAGGAACCCATGCCCCCTGCAGTGGAACTGTGGAATCTTAACCACCGGGCCGCCAGAGATTTTCCCAGAGGTGGTGAAAAAAAAAGGTGAAAGTGTTAGTTTCTTAGTCGCAGGCTCCTCTGTCCATGGGATTCTCCAGGCAGGAATACTGGAGTCAGTAGCCATTCTCTTCTCCAGGGGATCTTCCTGAACCAGGGACTGAACCCAGGTCTCCGGCGTTGCAGGTGGACTCTGCCATCTGAACCACCAGGGAAGCCCCCACAGAGGTAGTACTTAAGCACAAATCTTTAGGAAATCAGGAAACAGGAAGACACAGAACCCACCACTCTGGGACCCGGGGAAGGAGATTTACATGCAAGATTCATTCTATTCTGCAAAGGACACCTGGAGAAAATTGTCAAACTTTTAACATCTCCCTAAAGGACTACACTTATAGAAATAAAATTTGGCAACCTTTTCAAAAATTTTAGAAGAAACCCACTAGATGAATAATTTACTAAGTCTATTTCAGGTCTGAGTTGACTTGGGTGTTTTTATTGTTGTGCTCTGCTTTATTTTATTTTTACTTTTAATTTATGGTCATATTATCATACGAAAGGCGCCCAGAGAAGAGCTAGAGTTGGAACAAGAAAATACATTCCTATCAGTTGCTTCCTTTTTTCCCTCTCCGTGGAAACACGTAGAAAAACAAGCACTTTGTGCCTTACAGGCACCAAGAGAGACATTTGTTTTGCAGTTGGCAAAGGATGTTCTGAATTATTGAATAAGAGACAAAATTTCTAGCAGTAACCCTGTTACTGTTTAGTCACTAAGCTGTGTCCAACTATTTGTGACTCTATGGACTGTAACCTACCAGGTTCTTCTGTCCTCCACTATGTTCTGGAATTTGCTCAAATTCATGTCCACTGAGTCAGTGATGCTCTCTAACCATTTCATCCTCTGGCACTCTCTTTTGCCTTCAATCTTTCCCAGCATCAAGGTCTTCTATAATGAGTTGGCTCTTCGCATCAGGTGGTCAAAGTATTGGAGCTTCAGTGTCAGTCCTTCCCATGAATATTCAGGGTTCATTTTCTTTAGGATTGACTGGTTTGACCTCCTTGCAGTTCAAGGGATTCTCAAGAGTCTTCTCCAACACTACAGATCGGAAGTATCAATTCTTCAGCGCTCAGCCTTCTTTCTGGTTACATCCATACATGACTACTGGAAAAACTGTAGCTTTGACTATATAGATCTTTGTTGGCAAAGTGATGTCTCTGCTTTTTAATATGCTGTCCAGATTTGTCTGACTACTAACTTTCTTTCCAAAGATGCCTTTTAATTTCAATAATCCTGTTAAGAGTGTTAGTTGCTCAGTTGTGTCTGACTCTTTGCAACCGCATAGACTATAGGCCACCAGACTCCTCTGTCCATGGGGTTTCCCAGGCAAGAATACTGGAGTGGGTTGCCATTCCCTACTCCAAGGGATCTTCCTGACCTAGGGAACAAACTCAAGTCTCCTGCATTGCAGACAGATTCTTTACTGTCTGAGCCTCCAGAGAAGCCCCATATGGGCCTTTGCTGGCAAAGTGAGGTCTCTGCTTTTTAATAAGCTGTCTAGGTTTGTCATGTTAATAATAGCTTTCCTTCCAAGGGTGCCTTTTAATTTCAATAACCCTGTACATGGCCTCAAAGCTAAAGGTGTTAAGCTTGTCTTTTTTGGCAAGGTAGTAGTAGGGGAAATGTGTGTGCTTCTCAGTACCTGACTTAGAAAGTTTAAGTAAAGATAAAAAATAACAGAAGACATTCTTACATGCCAGTGCATGTATACATCATTTAATGCTGCATAGTCATCCATTTTATGTGATATAATTAATTTAATCTTTAATGGATGAACATTTGGTTTGTTTTTAGTCTCTTCCTCTTATAGCCAAAGAACTGCAGTAAATGTTTTGCATATATATCTGTGCATACATTTTTTACTGATGAGTCTAAAGTTATGTGCATGTTTTTAATGAAAAAAGAAAGTCGTTGAAAATTATCTTGGCCATAATTCTGTTTGTGTTTTATTTCCAAAGATATGTATATATTCATTGATATTTATGTTTGTAAAGGAGTAACATATTTCCAGAAGTAATATATTTCTTACTTAAAAATTGCTAACAGTAGTCACCTTTTTGGAAATCTGGATGGGAATAAAGGAAGAAGTCTTTCACATTTATTCTAGTTAGGCATTTTATCAAGTTTATTATTTTTATAATTAGTAATAAAATTAGGCCCAAGTCAAACCAAGACAAAAGTCCCAAATCAGTTGTATTACTTTCCAATAACATTAGTATGTTATGAATGCATTTCAAAGCAACTTGTATTTCACACACACACACACAAAAAAATCCAGAAACAGAAAAAGTCAGCACAACCATTAATTAAGACTTCATTCTGCATCTATAGATCTCCCCCCAGTGCAGTGTGAAAAGTTTAGCTTTGCAAAGAAGTAAAACACAGAAATTAAGCTTTCAGGAACCAGAGTCTAATCTTCTAGGTTTGAAACCTCCCTGTCGTTGAAAAGAAAGTGAAAGTGATAGTCACTCAGTTTTGTCTGACTCTTTCTGACCCTGTGGACTGTAGCCCACCAGACCCCTCCGTCCATGGGATTCTCCAGGCAAGAACATGGAGTGGCTTGCCGTTCTCTTCCTCAGGGGATCTTCCCGACCCAGGAATTGAGCCTGGGTCTCCTGCCTTGCAGGCAGACTCTTTCTGGTCTGAGCCACCAGGGAAGCCCAACAGACCCTGAACTGTCAAGTAAGTTCCTAAATCTTTTTTGGCCTCAGTTTCCTTATTGAAAAATGGGGGGGAGGTATATAGTACTTTTTCATTCATCAAACAATTGTGAGAGTTAATGAGGTAATACATTCAGCACGCAGCAGAGGGCCTGAGGGAAGCCATCAGTGAATGTTAATTATGTTTATATTACTATCATTACTCTACAGAGAAAGCAGTGAATCTACAAATATAACAATTGATAGTATCATGTTGATTGCACAATGGTAAACACAATAGACAAATCAAATCTATTCAATGGGAGAAAAGAAACAAATATTTATAGTTGTACAAATAATAGTCAGGCTTCCCTGACCTGACACCTTTCATCTGAACAAGCTGGTGAACATGGTGCTCAGTTAGTTTTTCATCACAGCAGGTTACCAGAGCGAGTCAATCTCACTGAATCAAGACAGCAATAGGTGCCAAAGTCTCCCCAGTTGATTTGCAGGCAAGGGGGTTAAGACATCAGTTTATTGTTTTGACTACTCCAAAGAAAACATGAGCAGCTGCTGCAAATGAGAGGAGTTTCCCTCCACTGTTCCTTCATTGTTTCTGTGTCTTATTTGGTCTGTTCTGGAGCCGTAGGCATCCTCCAGTGCTGCGCCAAGTCCTGGGCAAGTCCACACGACATCCTCCCCAGGGTCCAATCACAGGCCCCACCTCTCTGGACTCGGGCACCCAGGGCAACCTGCTTCCCTCCTGCTCTGTTCCTCCCCTCACCATCGGTTCCCTGGAATCACCGTTTTCTGGCCATTCTGATTTTGTTTCCGCTGTCATGTCCTGCTTTTCCATTCTCTTCCCAAAAAATGGCATCTTGAACTCATTTGGGGTTGCTATCTTGAACCCAAAACAACCAAAGCATAAAACTAAAAAAATTTTTTAAAGTGCGTATGGCAAGTGTTGGCTTCATACTTTGCAAAGGACGCCCCACTTCACCTAAGGGAGACAGATGGGAAACCCAGAATGGATGATGCTGGCAGGTCTGGATTTGCATGGATGTCTCATACACGTCCTGCTTCCATGAGATCCTACCCCATTTTATACTCCGAGAGGCTTTTTCTTTGGCTTAGAGAAGCAGCGAATTCTTGTTGCAAAATAAACACAGGAGCCAGATCAAGTAAAAAAGCCAAAGATGTTCCCTCTGCAAATGTTAACCATTGTTAACATCCTTTTGCAATCCTTTTTGCTTGCCCATTGACTTCCCAAATATTTATGGTGCACCTGCTGTGTCCTGGGCTCTGGTTTAGTTCCTGGGGGTGCAGGAGAAGGTAAGGCAGTTATGAGAAAAGTGAGCCATTTGTTGTTCAATTGCTTTAAAAAATTTAATGTTTTGTATTTTTGTTTTTTAATTGAAAAATTTTTGTTGGAGTAGAGTTGACTTACAATGTTGTGTTAGTTTCGGGTGTATAGCACAGTGAATCAGTTATGCACATACATAAATCCATTTTTAAAGATTCTTTCTCCATGTAGGTCATTACAGAGTATTGAGTAGAGTTCCCTGTGTGTCAGTCACTTAGTGAATGTACATTTTGGATGCTATGTCCTTTTGGAAATGGATTTTGCCAAAGTATTTTTCATTTAGTCTTTTTAAAATTTAAAGCACTGCTATCTTATCATTGCCAATAAAGTGCTGCTTATAGTCATTTACACGAATTTAAATTGTCATAATGAGCATCTATCTTTGGCATATATATATATGTACGTACAATGAAAAGGTAATCCTTTTGTAAGGCTTAATGTGTGGTTGGGAAATTTACAAGCATGTTGCAACAGCGTATTTAATCCTAATAACCCAAAGATTTATGTATTACTATTCCAAGTTTACAGTTAAGAAAACAAACATAGATTAAATAATTTGACTGAATTACAAAATAAGAACCAAAAAATAATACACATTGTAATGTGCGTGCGTGCATGTATGTGTGTGTGTGTGCATGTGTGTGTGTGTGTGCATGTATGTGTGTGTGTGTGTGTGTGTGTGTGTGTGGTGAGGAAGACAGACAATCAGTTAGAAAACAAACAAAGAAGGCAATTCTTAACAGAGAGGCGTGGTAGGGAAGCCACCGCCTCCCCAGGAGGTGTGATGGGAGGTAGAATGTGAGTGAGGGACTTGGGCAGTGAGGGACTCAGGAGGAACACTCAGGCAAGAGAGAAACAGAAAGCCCAGGAACCGGGAAAGTTTATGGTGTTCGAATGTCAGAAAAGCTGTCAATATGAGATGAGCCTGGAGAGGGAGGCAGGGCCAGGCCACTCCGAGTTGGGAGGCCTGTTAAGGAGCATGGATACCATTCCTGGAGCAATGGAAAACCGCTCAAGGGAGGAGCATGATCAGATTTCTGTGTTTAAGAGCTCACACTGCCTGCTTCTGCTCTGAATGGACTTCAGGGAGACAAAAGCGGAATTAAGAAGCCACTCAAGGAACCGCCCTCCTCCAGGCAGAAAACGATGGTGTCCTCAGGGAAAGGACGTTTAGAGCTCTGATCAGAGACTGTGATGCTGAAGACATGGGGATCACCCGTGGCTTGTGGTTGTAAGCAAATTGTTAAACAGGATCATTTGAATCATGGACTGGGGAACCTTTTTCAGTATTCACAGTGAGTGCTTCTTGGATAAGGTAATAACATTTGGTTTGAAGCACTTAGCTCGCCTTGGCTATAAAAGTATGCAGTCACTTTTATAACCAATTCCTTGCTTTCTGCAGCCCCGGGGGCACACATCTGTTGCTAAGTAATCAGATTGCAGTGAACACTCGGAGGCCTCCAGGAGGGGCCCAGATATTTGGTTAAACTCTATTCCCGGTGTGTCTGTGAGGAAGTTTCTGGATGAGGTTTAAATTGGAGGATGCAGTAAAAGCAGATTACTCTCCCGAATGTGGGAGGCCTCATCCAATCTGTGGAAGGTCTGACTAGAACCAAAGTCTGAGTGGGGGGCACTTGTTTGCTCTGCCTCACTGTCTTTGAGCCGTGACGTAGGTCTCCTGTCCTCTGCCTCAGATAGGAACTATTCCATTGACTCTCTGGGTCTCCAGCCTGTCAACTGCAGAGCTTTGGATATCCCAACCTTCATAACTGCCTGAGCCAATGTCTTATTAGATGATAGATAGATAGACAGATGTTAGATAGATAGAATGATTAGGTAATACATTCATACTTTGGATGGATGGATGGTTTGTTGATTAGATGGATGGATGATTGAGTAAACAGAATGGATAGATGATAGAAAGATAGATAGATGATAGGATAAGTAATACATACATACATACATTGGATGGATGGATGGATGGTTGGTTAGATGGATGGATGATTGAGTAAACAGAATGGATAGATAGATGATAGATACATAGATAGGTACATACATACATTGGATGGATGGATGGATGGAAGGATAGATGGATGGATGGTTGGTTGGTTAGATGAATGGATGATTTCGTGAACAGAATGGATAGAGGATAAATAGATAGATAGATAGACAGATGATAGATAGATAGGATAAGTAATACATACATACATTGGATGGATGGATGGAAGGATAGTTGGATGGATGGTTAGTTGGATAGATAGATAAAGAAAGATCTTCAGACATATCTCTCCCATTGATTTTGTTTCTCTATAGAACCCAGATTAATACAGTGGATATTCAGAAGGGAGTTATAAAAAAGCACAAAACAAACAAATAAACAAAAACTAGTGGATGTGGACTAATATGTGTGCTTAGTTAGGTCAGAGAAAATGTTGAGGTCAGAGAAAATGCAGCAGAAACGTGAGTTCCCACAGTACCATCCTGCAGGAAACAATGAGTGTAACAAGGAAACTCCCAGGACGCTAAAGGCTACAGAATCGATGGGGAATACATGTAAATCCATGGCTGATTCATGTCAATGTATGACAAAACCCACTACAATATTGTAAAGTAATTAGCCTCCAACTAATAAAAATAAATGGAAAAAAAAAAAAGGCTACAGAATCCAATCCAATACTTTCAGCCCTGATAGCTGCAGTCATCCACCCTGTACAGAAATACTGCATATTTATACCCTAAGGGCTGAGTGCACCTCAAAATGGTAGATGATGGGGGCTGGTACTTGATACATACAAGGGCTCCCCAGGGGACATGAAAGGGGTTAATGTGAGGGAATGGTTTTTCATGCAGGACTCCACATAGCAATGATTTCCCTCTCTTTTGGGCTTCCCTGGACACTGATGCTGGAAAACAATCCGTCTGGAGGGTTGCCTTTGGCATACGATGGTAACTTGTCATTATTATCCTTGTCCTTATCATCATACCATTTATTTCTTTTTCAGTCAGTCAGTTCAGTTCAGTCAGACATCATTAAATGAGCCAAAGTGTCTTAGACAAAGTAGTTGCAAACCCGGATTTGAGAGACCAGGTAGGGAGTGAATAGGAACAGAGAAGAGACTAGGTCCTTCTCAATTCAGATTTCTGAAATTTACAAAACATAGAAGAAATAAAGAGAATCCAGAAGCACCACACAACTATAGATAAATAAGCAAAGGCATTTGTATGCTCAAAAAAAAAAAAAAAGCACACCGTAAAATTGCATATCCCCCTCCTGAGAGTCTCTATTAAAATAAATGTCATCTGCCCAGACAAGCACACTGATAAGACTGAATTATTGATTACGCTATGCAAGTTTTCATTTGAAATGTTCCCTGGGTTAATGCAATAATCCAATCCATTTCCCCAGTCTGTCCCTGCTCTTCTATCTCAGCTCCCAGTTTCAGCTCTGAATTGTAAAACAGGACACGGTCATATCTGGAGTCTCTTTCTGCCTTACCCAGTGCTGTCTGGCATCATTGAAAACCAGGGCCTGAAAGCTCAGAGAATCAGCTGGCAAAGAGGCCCAGGACCATTTTCCTGCTAAGTAATTTCCAGATGGAAATTACATGCGATTGCATGATGGGGCTTAATTTCCCTCTGCTTGAAGCAGGGACTTAGCAGGCTCCAAATCCTCAGCTCCAAGCTATATAAATGCGTTTCTGTGCCTGGGTCTTCTTGTAATGTTAAATTTCTATGGCAGGAACATTGGGGTTTGGTCTGGGGTCAGAAAAGAGGTGCAGAGTTTTGGGGTCATCAGGTGGGCGCCACCCCAAGCTCAAGGATGACCGGGTGGATGAGCCAGACAAATATCTTAGTGAAGTCAAGCCAAATAGGTGATAAAAATACGGCACAGGAAAAAGGGTCATCTCCCCCAAAGAAAATATGGTTGATTCAACTCCCAAGTTAATGATACAAAAATGGTCTGCTTGCCTGAGTTTACCACACCTCCTCTTGTGTTCAAACCTATCCTGTTCGCTCACCTTGGCCTTGAGCTATAATGGAGGTATTTGCCTTCTGCTAGCATCCCATTCTTAAATCATATCGTCTTTCTCAATCAAATTTTACTTTTGAATCTTAAGTCGCCTATGGAGCTCCAGTTCTAATTGTATCAAAGTGGAGTTTCTTAATATCATCCCAGAATCTCGGCTTCCCTTTTTCTCTGTCCAGGAGCCAGACATCAAGCCCTGCTTTTTCCCCTCTCTCATCCTCTTCTGTTGAGAAAAAAAAGACCCATATGAACTTATGGATAAGCTATGATATCCAAATTGTGCAATCTTACTGCTTCTGTGTGTGAATTCAATGCACTGGTATTTACATTTAAAACTGACACTGCACAGACAGCAGTGGAGACGCAGACACAGAGAACAGACCTGTGGACACAGTGAGGGAAGGAGAGGGGGGACTAACGGGGAGAGTAGCCTGGAAACATAAACATCACCATATGCAAAATAGCGACTTCGAGTTTGCCTTGTGACCCAGGGAGCTCGACCCAGTGCTCTGTGACAACCTTGGGGGTCGGACGGGGTGGGAGGGAGGTTCAAGAGGGAGGAGACATGTGTACACATATGGCTGATTCATGTTGATGTATGGCAGAAACCAACACAATATTATAAAGCAATTATCCTCCAATAAGGCTTTTTTTTTAAATGAACACCGAAACTTGTGCTAACAATTTAAATTTGTAATATTTTTTTATTTAGATCAACATTAAATGGTAAACTAAAAATTTAAAAAAAAAAAAAACACTTCATGAGAAGTCAGGAGAGAGACTGTGGAGGTAAGGCTTTACAGGTCAGTGCCATTAATGAAACTGTTTTCTGCTTTTTGAACGCAAGACCCTGCATTTTTATTTTGCACTGTGTTCTGCACATTGGGCGGTTGGCTCTCTTCCCGGTTCTTTATGTCTTTCAACCCTTGACAGTGCCCCAAAGAGAAATGCTCAGATCTCCTGAGTTTGTTTCATCCTTTAGAGATCACTAGAGGCTATGTGTTCCCTAAGTCAGCAAAGGTTACAGGAGTCCAAATTCTTGGCTTCCTCTGAGGAGGTGTGCACTTCGCTTCACTCAATAGAGTCCACCAGCCTCCTCTGCTCTTTCTAGATCCTCCTACTTACGTCCTTCTTTCCATGGGAGAAGGAAGAGTTGGAGGCAATGGAAGGTATGCCCCCACTCCTCCCAAGTACCCCATCCTTGTGTCTGGGGAGAAGGAGCTCTATCATTGCTCTGCTTTTCTGCTTGGAGATTTCTTTTGGATTTTCCTGTAACAAAGATATCCATGTTTCCACCCCTCCTTCTGATCAATAACTTCCTTACAGACAATTTTCGAGTCCTTATCTCCAGTGCCCTAAGAACCCCTAGCTGCAGCCTCCAATTACATTTTTCTTTGATACAAATTTAGAGTGAATCTGTATCTTTTCACATGCCCTGCACAGAATATAGCTTTACAAAATAATTCAGAGAAAGGTCTTCAAGCAGAGAGTAAAAGTGACTTCATGCCACCCCAGATGAGATCAAATGGATAAACTGCCTTTGAGCTGATGGAGGAATCATCCTCTTCTTTTTCTTAACAGAAAGACCTACCCTGCTTAAAACCATATATCTGAAGGCCATTGCCCCAAACACAAAGGGTCAACAGAGATGGATGGGGATCTGGCCCAGTATTGTGCGCTGGAGCCTGCAAAATAGCTCCCCATCCTTGTGGGGCAATAGGATTAGTATGTGAAACAGCAGGCTCTTAATAAAAGTCAGTCACCTATTGATTTGAGGAAAGCAAACAAGGAATTGGGTACCCATTCCCTCCCGATAGTCTCCGTGCCATCCCTAAACATGGTTCTCTCACCAGCTGGCCACCTTCTCTGGGTGGATGTGCCTAATAGCATGTGAGGTCTACAGGACGCTGCTTTTGTTTTTGTTTTGCTGTTCTTTTTTTAAAGCACAGTCAATTTACAATGTTGTGTTAGTTTCAGGTGTACAATAAAATAATTCAGATATATATATATATGTTATTTATGTATATATATATATTCTTTTTCAGATTGTCTTCCCATATAGGTTATTATAAGATATTGAATATGTGAACAGTTCCCTGTGCTCTAAGTAGGTCCTTGTAGCTTATACAGGAATTTCTTTTTTTTAAATTTTTTTTTAATTTTTTTATTTTTTAGGAATTTCTTAATTATTGCTCTTTTAGTCACTCAGTCATGTCCAACTCTTTGCGACCCCACAGACTGTAGCCCACCAGGCTCCTCTGTCCGTGACATTTTCCAGGCAAGAATACTGGAGTGGGTTGACATTTTTTTCTCCAAGGGATCTTCCCAATCCAGGGATCGAACCTGCATTTCAGACTTGACAGGTGGATTCTTTATCAGTGAGCTACCTGGGAAGCCCTCTTTTTTTAATTACTCCCCTTCAAAGTGGGGAGCCACAGGTTTTGTTGGATCTCAACCAATTGCGGTGCCAGGTGCCCACCACAGTCCTCACCCCCCACCCATGACCAGGGCACCTATTATCCCACCACCAGCCCTTTCCAGCCCTTTGTCAGCCATATGTATGTTATGTTACAAGCCCTAGTTTCCTACTTCTGGATTAAGCTCTAAGAGAAGCATGTTAGGTCTTATTGACTCGACTACCTTAATGTAGAGGTCAGGCAGGACTCAGGGTCACCCTTCCCCAGCAGCTACTCTGGAGACAATTTGCATGGTGCTTCTGAACATTGACATCCGCCTCCAGACCCTGAGCCCCTCAAGCTTGCGGGTTCAGAGGGCTGCTAGGAGAGGTGATGGCGGAGCTGAGAGCGCCCTGAGTCAGCTGTCCATCAGCCTCACTGCGCAGGCTGCCCTACCAGGGATCGGGGCTTCCAGCAAGCACTGGTCCTCCCTGGTGAGTCCTTATTTCACCATCAAGGAGGTAAGCTTTCTCTGAAACTTGCCTGGGGCTCTACCCCTTCATTTTCATCTTAATTTTTCAATTATTAAAATATTATACTTTGTAGTAGAAACATCAGACACATAGTGACTACAGAAGTGACAATTGTCTTCCAGGCCCCATTGACTTGTTTAGTGGTTACATTTGCGATCCCATGGATTGCAGTATGTCAGGCTTCCTTGTTCTTCACTGTCTCCCGGAGTTTGCTCCATCTCATGTCCCTTAAGTCAGTGATGCCTTCTAACCATCTCCTCCTGGATCGCCCCCTTCTCCTCCTGCCCTCAGTCCTTCCAGCATCAGGGTCTTTTCCAATGAGTTGGCTCTTCACATCAGGTAGCCAAAGTAGTGTAGGTTCAACTTTAGCAACAGTCCTTCCAATGAATATTCAAGGTCGACTTCGTTTAGGATTGACTGATTTGATGTATTTGCTGTCCAAAGCACATATTATTTGCAACGTTTCAAGGTGCACACACACACACTAGTGAGAGAAAATACACACACCCCACACATAACACATAATTTTTAACAAAGCTTGTGCATATATTGTCCTGGCTCCTTCAATTGCTCTATCAGGGAGAGGAGAGAACAGTGAAGAATTAAAGGATGATAGTCTACAAATCAGAATGCAGATGTGGCTGCTATTACAGGCGTCCTCTATGTGCCAAGAAGATGTTTTTAACAGTAAATATTAGTATAATGTCTCCCCACAACTGTTCCCTTTTCCAGTAGTGACACTAATATATAAGCTATCTGAGAAGATAAAAATAATCATTCCTGATTCAAGGGCAAATAATCTGGGGCTGGGGAAGGTAAAATGATGGAGCAGAAAGGGCTTGTGTTATGGCGAATGAAATCTGTCACCATCCAAAAAAGAACGAACAAAAACCCTAGGTGATGTGTTTGGTTTTGACTCATTGCTGAAGTCATATTGGGCTTCCCTGGTAGGTCAGGTGGTAAAGAATCTGCCTGCCAGAGCAGGAGATGCGGGTTTGATCCCTGGGTAGGGAAGATCCCCTGGAGAAGGAAATGGCAACCTGCTCCAGTTTTATTCCCTTAAGAATTCCATGGACAGAGAAGCCAAGTGGACTGTATAGTCTAAGGGGTCCCAAAAAGTCGGATACGGCTGAGTGAAGTCATATTGACACTTGCTATGCATTCAGCCAGAACCTTCTTCTCCTGATCCTTAGTCCTCAAGGAGAAATCCAGAAGGCCTGATGCTCAGAGCCCTGGATCCCGCTCTCTGCCAGCCTTGCCAGAAGCCCCCGTGGTCCATCAGCTTTCTCAAAGCAGAGCTGTGCCCTGCCAGCCCTCAGTGCCTGTAGCAACGTCCAACAAAAACAAGTGTTTCCTTCTATTCCTTGAAACACAGGAGACTTTGACATCATCAAAAGTGAAAATACCATTCTGAAGGTAGTGGCAGGAAGGGTATCCCTTTTAGAGGCCATTAAGTAAAGATTGCCTGACTAGTCATCAGCAAAAGGTTTTAATTAACAGCTAAACTTGCCATCAGCCTAGCAGGAGCCTCTCTCTGAAGCAAGGCTTCTCATTGTCCGGCTGTTTGTTCCAACACAAGGCAAGCCAGGAGCAATTTACTAGTGAAATAGCTCCTCCTGTGGCCACTCCTCACTCTGACTGGTGGGAGGGAACTGGATTTGTCAGGGCTGGGATTTGGTATTTTGCCAGCACGAAACCCTAGAATCCCAGCTTCTCTTAGCATGGATACCCTCACGTCAACTTGCAGGTTCTGGCCTTAGATCTGTTTCTAGGAAAACCTTGGACTCTGTCCTCTGTGGATCAGGCAAGAATAAACATCTCCATGTCCCCAGGATTTCTCTGATCTATCAGAGGCTGTTTGTGACGCTGGGGATGGAGCACAGGTGATAGTGGTACATGGGGCATAGAATTTTTTTCTCACTTGCTTTTATATGCAAAGAACACTTTGTGACCCTATGAACTGTAGCCCACCAGGGTCCTCCGTCCTTGGTATTTTCCAAGCAAGAATACTGGAGTGGGTTGCCATTTCCTCCTCCAGGGGATCTTCCTGATCCAGGGATCAAACCGTATCTCTTATGTCTCTTGCATTGGTAGCAGGCTCTTTACCACTAGCACCACCTGGGAAGCATACAGGATCTTCAATTGTAGCATGCGGGAACTAGTCCTGAGCAGAACCCAGGACCCAAGCATTAGGAGTGCATTGGGAGAACAGAGTCTTAGACAGTGTACCACCAAGGAAGTGCTCTCAACAGAGGGATTTTAAAAGAAAAAGAAGAAAAACAGTGCTAGCCCCAAACAAATTGAATCTGGTGCTAGCTTCAGCATCACACGTACTGATACAGGACAGACAATGCTAAAATTGACACAGCACAAAAATGAATGTGCCTCCTGCCCAAGGATGGCAAGCAAATTTGTGAATCATTCTATATTTTTACTCATAATTAAAATAAAAATTCAGAATCTCTAGGTATGATGGGGCATCAGGTCATTTTGAAAGGATGTCTAGGAGGTACTAGTGTGCTGTCCAGGTATGGAACCACCAATAGGAAGATAAGAAGTGTGGATTTCCAGAAAGTGTAATTCCTATGTGTCCCAGGCACAATTAAGAGTGATCCACTTCCCCTGAGGGGTCCAATGGCAAAAGCTGTGAGGGCCCAATGCAAAGTGCCAGGTTTGATCCCTGGTCAGGGAACTAGATCCCACATGCCACAACCAAGACTTTGAATGTAGCAACTAAAGATCCTGCATGCTGCAACAAAGATCTGGTGTAGCCAAATAAATAAATATTAAAAAAAAAAAAAGATCGACCCACCTTCCCTGGAAACATTTGGATGCAGTGGCAGTGAGTCTTGGGTTTTCTTCATTTGGGCCTACATGGTGTGGGCACTTCCTTCTGTCCCATTCTTTTTTCCTCTTTGTTCCCCCTCCCTCTTTTTAAAGCCAGCTTGGCAATCTCGCAGCACAGATCTATTTTAGCACAGCGACATGCTGAGCTCTGAAACCTTTCAAACTGTTATTCCCAACTACGGATGCCCTATCCTGCACAGAAAAGAGACTTTCTGGGGTTCTCTGAGCTCAGATCCTGGCTGCATATCGTTTCTGAGTCCTCCCAGGCCCCACCCTCCACTGGGCTGGTCAGTTTAGCCCCTGACTCCCGTCTGCCCCCAGCCATGATGTCCCCTCCACCCTCAGCTGCCTCCAAGAAGGGACAGGATGTGAAGGGCAGCCTCCCACTTAGTCAAACCTCTTGTCAGCTGCAAGGAATCTGCCTCCCAAAGCAAGGAGATGCAGGTGACAAGGGTTAAATCCCTGGGTTGGAAAGACCCCCTGGAGAAGGAAATGGCAACCCACTCCAGTATTCTTGCCTGGGAAATCCCATGGGCGGAAGAGCCTGGTGGGCTACAGTCCATGGTCACAGAGTCAGACACGACTGAGCACATGCTCAGCTGCAGACAGCAGATGGTGTAGGTCAACGAGCAGGACACCACCTTCAACACTTCCGACAGCGGTGCAGAGCAAACCCTTCAGGTGTCTTCTCAGGCACTTCCTGGGATACATTAACCCACATCATGTATGTACCAGCTTTTGTCTAACAAGGGTTTTTGATTTTCCATCACAAAAAGGAAATATTTGCCTTTTAGAAAGATCCCACAATCTCCTCATCTCCACTCTTTCTAAGTACTATCATTTTATTTCTGCTTTTTTTTTCAGTAGTTTTTCTTAAGATTTTTTTTATGTGAACCATTTTTGAAGTCTCTATTGAAAACTTGTTATAATATTGTTTCTATTTGTGTGTGTGTGTGTGTGTGTGTGTGTGTTTGGCCCAGAGGCAGGTGGTATCTTAGCTTTCTGACCAGGGACTGAACCTGCATCCCGTGTGTTGGAAGGCGAAATCTTAACCACTGGACTGACAACAAAGTCCCAGTAGCTTTGTTTTTTAAGTTTGCAAACCGTGCAAAATTAGGAGAGAGAAAGCACTCTGATTTCGAGATTTTGGCTAAAGGGGGAGCTCTGGACATTGGGGGCATCGCTTAAACTTCATCCTTCAAGTGCCTCAATGTATTTTCAAAGAAAATAGACTAGAGTGTGCACTGTCTTTTCAACTTCCATTGAGATTGTTATGGAGGAGGCACTCTTGGAGTTTCTGCATATTTTATGCAGATTTTAACAGTATAATTTAAATAATGATCTAGGGACTTCCCTGGTGGTCCAGTGGTTAGGGCCCAGTGCTTCCACCGCTAGGCCCCAGGTTCAATCCCTGGTTGGGGACCTAAGATCCCACAAGCCAAATAGTAAAGCCAAAAAAAATAAAAACAATAATGATTTGGTGAATAGAAGTAAGTCATCACGGCACTTGAAGGTGACCCATTCTACATCTCTTCCTGAGATCTTTGGTCAGTGGTGAGTTTCCTCTTCTCTCGGTGGTATAGGATACATTTTCTTTGTGTCCGTTTTTCATGATGAGTAAACTAGACATAGTAGGACATATCATAGTCAGAAAAAAAGAAAACTCTCACCTGAAATCCCTTCTACCTACTCTTCTTCACACTTGGATGAATTTTCTTAACAACCTCTGGCTTTCAGGAGAGCCTAGCATTCAAGTGAGTGACACAAAGTGCAATATATTTCACTATGACTTCTTAATAATCTGTACAGTTACATAAAATGTTCAGTTCAGTTCAGTTCAGTCGCTCAGTCGTGTCCAACTCTTTGCGACCCCATGAATCGCAGCACGCCAGGCCTCCCTATCTATCACCAACTCCCGGAGTTTACTCAAACTCATGTCCATTGAGTCGGTGATGCCTTCCAGCCATCTCATCCTCTGTCATCCCCTTCTCCTCCTGCACCCAATGCCTCCCAGCATCAGGGTCTTTTCCAGTGAGTCAACTCTTCGCATGAGGTGGCCAAAGTACTGGAGTTTCAGCTTCAGCATCAGTCCTTCCAGTGAACACCCAGGACTGATCTCCTTCAGGATGGACTGGTTGGATCTCCTTGCAGTCCAAGGGACTCTCAAGAGTCTTCTCCAACACCACAGTTCAAAAGCATCAATTCTTCAGTGCTCAGATTTCTTCACAGTCCAACTCTCATATCCATACATGACCACTGGAAAAACCATAGCCTTGACTAGATGGACCTTTGTTGGCAAGGTAACGTCTCTGCTTTTAAATATGCTGTCTAGGTTGGTCATAACTTTCCTTCCAAGGAGTAAGCGTCTTTTAATTTCATGGCTGCAATCACCATCTGCAGTGATTTTGGAGCCCCAAAAAATAAAGTCTGACACTGTTTCCACTGTCTCCCCATCTATTTCCCATGAAGTGATGGGACCAGATGCCATGATCTTAGTTTTCTGAATGTTGAGCTTTAAGCCAACTTTTTCACTCTCCTCTTCCACTTTCATCAAGAGGCTTTTTAGTTCCTCTTCACTTTCTGCCATAAGGGTGGTGTCATCTGCATATCTGAGGTTATTGATATTTCTCCCGGAAATCTTGATTCCAGCTTGTGCTTCTTCCAACCCAGTGTTTCTCCTGATGTACTCTGCATATAAGTAAAATAAGCAGGGTGACAATATACAGTCTTGACGTACTCCTTTTGCTATTTGGAACCAGTCTGTTGTTACATGTCCAGTTCTAACTGTTGCTTCCTGACCTGCATATAGGTTTGTCAAGAGGCATAATGTACTTTGAGTTAAAAAAAAGTCATGTTAGAATATATATGTTGCTCTCACTTCTTATATGAGATTGAGCACAATACTTACCCTCTTGAGACTACAGTGTCTTCATTTATTAAAAGGGATATTTATAGTGGCTACTTCATAGGGTTTTGTGACGATGACAATGGATATAAAGCATAAAGCTAATTGCTGGGCATTTTGGTCAGCTACACAATAAATGGTAGTTAGATGCTGTTATTATTACTTTTGTCAGTATCAGTCAAGCTGTTTCTCTCTTTTTTTTCCTCCTTACATGCTGTAGGTAAAAAAAAAGTACAAAGGCCAGATTTTTCCAGAATGAAATTTTGCCATTTGTGGCAACGTGGAGGGACCTGGAGGGTATTATGCTTAGTGAAATAAATCAGACAGAGAAAGACACTTACTGTATGATATCACTTGCATGTGGAATCTAAAAATAAAACAAATATATGTGTGTAGCAAAATAGAAACAGACTCACAGGTAGAACAAACCAGTGGTTACCAGTGCGGAGAGGGGAGGAAGAGAGGCAAGATGGGGAAGGGGATGATGAGGTACAACGATTATATATAAGATAGATGGCAACAAGGATTTATGGTACAGTACAGGGAACTATAGCCATTATCTTATAATAAATTTTAATGGAATATAATCTGTAGAAATATTGAATCACTAGGCTGTATACCTGCAACTAATATAATATTGTAAATCAACTATATGTCAATGAAAGAAATAAAAATTAATTTTAGAAAGACTAGATCTTTTTTCCATAACTTAAACCTACTCATCCTTTGGACAGAATTCTAGAGAGATGGAATTCATAGACCACAATTAGGCTGTCTTTGAAGCCAGATCGTTTCCTGCCTATAAATTGTCTGACTGGATACAGTACACTGAAGGATTTATACACTTTTGAGATTTGCCTTCTGGCAAGCTCCCTAGAATCCTCACCCAAATCTTCATCTCCAGAATTGCCTAACAATTCTGCATTCACATAGCAATCTGTGGTTTTCAAGCATTATGACCTTATATGTCAACTTTAGAACATCCTAAAAATATATCATTAATCTATCATTAATTAATTAGCATTTCATTAATACTATTTGTCTTGGAAGAATGTTAAGAAACCAAGAATTTAGTTGACCTGACCGTGGACCTTCGGTTCATGTGAAATTTAGGGAACTAATTGGACCTTCCATCTTTTCTCCAACATCTACTTTACGCCCATGAGTGAGTTCAAGCGACTTCTTCTTGGGCTGTACTGGGTCTTCATTGCGGTGCACAGGCTTCTCTGGCTGTGTCGTGCGGGCTTGGTTTCTCCATGGCATGTAGGATCTTAATTTCCCAATCAGGCATTGAACCCACATGCTCTGCCTTGGAAGGCGGATTCATTCCCACTAGACCACCAGGGAAGTTGCCAAAATGACTTTATTAATATCAAGGAAGCAGACACACAGCTAAGAATCCATAGATTGCTTCTTTAAATCTTGAATTTATTGAGCATTGCCATGGGGACACAGCCACCTTGCAAATACCCTTTGGCTGCTCGGCAAGGTGCATATAACAAAATCCACAAAGCACTGGGATGCCAAATTTAGACAAATATTAATAGCTGAAACCTCTTCCTGGTCACACGTGTAGATTTCCACCTGCCAATGAAGATCAAAGGACTTGCTCTTATGCTTTGCCTCTTCTTTTCCTACTTGACATTTCTTGAAACTGACAAAAAGTTGGAGGTAATAAAAGGCAAGAAGAGAGGGTATGGAATGTGTGGATGAGGAGCAGAATGAAAAAGTGACCTGCTTCATTTACGCAAAGAATAATCACTCCTTCCCAACTGGGGTCTTGGATCTGATGTCAAGCCAGCTCTAGGGTCTCCTGAACAGCCTGCCTTCTCGGTAGAGCATCCCTTCTCTGGAGAAAATCACCGTGTTTGGCAATGGTCTGATGAGTCCATGGCTGATGACATCTGTGCTCCTATTTATAACTCAAGGGTAATACCCCCTTTTTCCATCTGAGCTGTTAGCTTTTAAAAATACTTAAAAACCAATCAGCAACTAAATTGCATCTGAAGAGCTATTTCAATTATAGAATGGAGGCAGCTCCTCGGCAACCGAAGTATTTAAGAGCTGCAGAAATTAATGTGCATTTTAATGCTGATTTGCAGAGTATAATACACTTTGTAATTCATTCAAATGTATTCTGTGTGTTTTCTTCTAGCTGAAGGCGCAGCAGCAGTCCTTTGAATCATCATAAAAGTACAGTTTTAAAGTTTTTTTTTAATAGAAAAGTATTTAAAACCTAAGAAAATAAACCGAGTGAAGACATAATTGGTCGGAACTGGAATGTACCTTAGGGGCTTTTCCTTGAAAAACAACACTTAAAAGCACTCCTGTGGGATGATTCTCCCTCCTGAAAGAGACAACCTGGAGTTTGGATCACATCAAATAAAAATCTCACCTAAAATTGCTTTCTTTCTCATTGCTGGACTAGATAAAAGTGTTAATTGTTCAGTCGTGTCTGACTCTTTGCAACCCCATGAACTGTGGCCCGCCAGGCTCCTCTGTCCATGGGATTTCCCAGGCAAGAATACTGGAGTGGGTAGCCATTCCCTTCTCCAGGGGATCTTCCCAACCCAGGGCTCAACCCATGTCTCCTTCATTGCAGGCAGATTCTTTTCTGTCTGAGCCACCAGGGAAGCCCCGCTGGACTAGATAGAAGCTGTGTTATTTGTCGGAAGCTACTGACTTGGCAGATAAATCCAGGAGAATCAGTGCCTCCATGGATGATGAGTTTTAACACTGAGTTAATTAAACAGAAATGTTTTGCCCCAGGGCCACACAAGCAGTTCGTCTGTCGTCAGCCCGAAGGAGGAAAAGTCAGAAGAGCAAACAGCTGCTTTTGTTCAGCAGTCGCCACAACCAGAATTACGGGGATGTGTAAGGGAGAGAGCGTAGCTACAGGCAGGAAAAAAGGCCCGAGGAGGACGCACCTGGCCCAGGTCACCCCTCTGGTCTTGAATGAGCGATCTGGGGAGGCACAGATCTCAGATGCGGATCACCCATGTGCCCTCACTTCCTCCAAAGTCTCCATCCTTTCACACAGCAGATGAGGGACTAACATCCTGAAATGGAATCACTGCAGATTCTAGGAAAGAGCCCAATCCCTGAGGAAACCCCAGAAGCCTGGTAGAAGTGACACTCCCCTGCTGTATTCTATAGTCCCTGGAAATCTAAAGAGCACAGCCTTCTGTGTGCTAGTCTCTGTGACGTGGGATCATCGCCAGCTTTTATCAATCCCCAGTTCCGTGTCCCGTATGTTGGATCTGCTTGGGTTGCGTTTGAACCGATGTTGTTATAGAGTCGCTAAGTCATGTCTGACTCTTTTCGACCCCGTGGACTGCAGCCTGCCGGGCTCCTCTGTCCTCCACTATCTCCCAGAGTTTGCTCAGATTCGTGTCCATTGAGTGGGTGATGCTATTTAGCCATCTCATCCTCAGCTGCCCCTTTCTCCTTTCACCTTCAGTCTTTCCCTGCATCGGAGTTTTGAACTGTCGAGTTGCACGAAATGATAACATACTCTGCACTCCTCCCCCGTGAAATTCTTCCCCTTCCCTGAAGCCAAGGTGGTTATAAACTGAGTCAATCAATGCACCTAAGACAGAGGCTCCTCAGAACTCTTCTCCAGGGCCACCCTCTTTCGGGACCTCACTGCTGTTCCGGGTCCCAGCCAGAAAAGTGAAAAGACTTTTTTTATGAAACAAGCATGAAGGGAGCACTTAACTCCCATTGCCTTTGGACAGGGTTGTAGGGGAGGATGGGTGAGGGACAGCCTTGTTTATCAAAGAGAACAAACCCAAGGGTTGGAAATTTGCGGTGACTCCATGCTGTTTACTGAAAATCAGAGATTTCCTGGGACTTTGAGGAGTGGTTATGGGATGTAGCTGAACTCAGAGGTCACAGTTTAAAGTGTAGTTCAGAACAGGCTCTGAACACCCATCTGGGGTGGCTTCTCCAGATTGTCCAAACTGAGGAAGCAAAAAGCTCAGAGATGTGAGCGCCTCAGGCTGGTTCGCACGCCAGTCTGAGAACCTGGCTGGTCTGAACTCTGGGTTACCTACAATCACCTCTGCTGGGTAACTGGAGTCTGTACGTTTTACACATTAACCCTTAGAGCCCTCTGCCCCAGGCCCTAGAGGGCCCCCTTTCTCCCAGCAAAAGTGACCTTGTCACAGTGCATCCTGCCCACGGGACGTCCATTCCTCGGCCTCTATAGGGAAACCACTGAGCCTGCCTCTGAGCTGTAGACAGTGGTGGCTTTCATTTAAATACCCACTGCTCTTTCTGCCGGCACTGGGGAACAGAGAGCGCTATTTATAGGCATCCTGGTGTCAATTTCCACACCGAGGAGGTGAGGCTGGTTCTGATGTTGGCCTTTCCAGCCAGCTGTCCCCCATCATTTTGCACAGGCTGGCATGACATTTTCCTCCAGCCAATCGAATCCTGAAAAGTTTTGTTTCTTTCACACGTGAATGAAAAAGAAGCCTCACTCCTCGTAAAACTGTAATGTCACAGGCTCTATCTAATTTGTACTCAGAAACCTTACTAAGCAGAGGGGAGACAACATATACTCCCTTGATAAAGACTGTGATCACTTATTTGGCAGTTTCTTTTGCAGGGAGGGTGGGAGAATTTAATGCAGAACTTTGGGGAATAACTAGAATCTTAGATAATCTTTCCCCAAATAAATGCTCCTTTGATTTCCCTTTCTACTTCTTTTTCAAAGCTAAAGCTACTGTGTACTAGCAGCTGGTTGAAACCTAAGGAGATGGAAAAATAAAAGGGGGAAGAATCGTATTCAATAATGTTAATGTTTTAAGTCAAAGGGAAGATACCAAGTACCCAGCACTGGAAAAGGGAGGTTATTGTTTAATAAAAACCTGGATAACAGTATGGACTGATGATGGCTGTGTGGACAAGTGGGAAACAATCTGAGTCCTTAAGAAACTTAAACTGTTATAAATCATAGCAAATCTCTAAAAGTCTCTGGAGATTCAGTATAGCCAGACTTTGGATTTGGAGCATGAGTAACTGCCCACAGCCTCATCTTTGTCAGTTTGCCTAAGCCCTGTGTCTTTCTCTTTAGATGGTTCTGTTAGAGAATTTTGCTCTGTGGGGACCTTTGAGGAGTCTAGATCACATATCATGAAATGGGTGAGAATATAAAAATGAAAGCTAGTCTAACCATGGCAGACTCTGAAAAGCACCTGCCATAGACTTATTTGAGTTATTTGAAAAGCACCTGCCATACACACTAAACGTAATATTTTTTAAACTTTTTATTTTGTATTGGGGTATAACCGATGAACAATGTTGTGATAGTTTCAAGTGAACAGTGAAGGGACTCAACCATACATCTACACGTATCCATTCTCCCTCATTTTAGACTCCAAGGCAGAAGAAAAGGTTGAGGACAGGATAAGAAAAGTGTGTCCCAGAACAGAGTTCTACCCATGTCCTTGCTTTGGAAGCAATGTTCAACAAATAGTCACTGAACAAATAAGCAAATGAATTAATGGATGAGTGTCTTAATTATTGAGGAAGAGTGAGAAGCAAGTTTAGACAATGTGCTCAGTCATGTCCAACTCTTTTTGATGCTATAGACTGTAGCCCACCAGGCTCCTCTGACCCTGGGATTTCCCAGGCAAGAATACTGGAGTGGGTTACCATTTCCTCCTCTGGGGGTGTTTCTGACCCAGGGATCAAACATGTGTCTCCTACGGAGCAGGTGGGTACTTTGCCTTCTGAACCATCAGAGAAGCCTAAGTTTAGACAATATTTGCCACAAAACTGGAAAGCCCACAGAATGAACCAAAACAATCATGAAGTTCTATTGATAGCACCTCCAAAAACACTGTAAAATTACTATCTCTTTTTTATTACAAAAGATTTCAAGGACACAGAGAAGTATAAAGAATGAACTCTGTTAAAGGAACATTAAATAAAGCATTAAGAATAAGAGATGAAGGGACTTGCCTCCGTGCTTCCAATTCAGGGATGCAGGGAGTGCAGGTTCGGTCCCTGGTGGGAGAACTAAGATCCCGCATGCCACACAACCAAATAAATAAATAGAAACACACACACAAATGAATAAAAAATAAGCAACATTTTAAGAAGCTATCTTAAAAAAAAGGAATGAGGTGAAACTCCTGCTTTTCTTTCCCTAGTGCTTGTACCCACCTCTTTCAAGAAATAACCACTTTCACTGAAATTGATGTTAATCAGCCTAGGAATTTTTTTAAAAATTAAATTTACTTGCAGATATATGTATCCATAAATTATGCATTGTTTTATATATTTTTTTTAGCATTTTTAAATAAGCACTACTGTACCATACATATTTTTCCCTAACTTGCTTTTCATACTTGTGTTTGGGGGAATTTATCCATGTTGATTTATGTAGCTCAAGGAAATTTATTTTAACTGATGTGTAGTATTTATTGTACCTTATGAATATCCCATAACTTACATCTCCATTTTCCTGGTGCTGTATATTTTAGTTACATTTTTTAATTTTTTTTTGCTATTGCAAACAAGGCCTCCCTGGCCATTCCTGTTTACGTTTCCTTGAGCATACAACCAAGGTAGCCACGGGCAGTGGTTTTCAACCCTGCCTGCAGGTAAGAACGCTTTAAGAAAAATACCCAGTCTGAGTCCGACATCAAAGATTCTGACTTAATTTGCCTAGGGTCTAAATTCCAGTGTTAGAAGACAGAAAATGAACAAAGTTATAGGTTAGGAAATGTTAGTCACACAGTTGTGTCAGACTCTTTGTGACCCCATGGACTGTAGCCCACCAGCCTCCTCTGTCCATGGGATTCTCCAGGCAAGAACAGTGGAGTGGGTTGCCATTCCCTTCTCCAGGGGATCTTCCTGACCCAGGGATGGAACCGGGTCTCCTTCACTGCAGGAAGATTGCTTACCATCTGAGCCGCCAGGGGAGCCCAGATTAGGAAATATCTGGTGGTAATTTCTATTGTTAGCTCCATTTATAGACGGGGAGAATGAGGTGCAGTAACTTACCCAAGGTCATTTTTACAGTTGGCTCTCCATATGCGCAGTTTTGCATCTATGGGTTCACCCAATATCAGTGGTGTAATACTGAAGAATATATTTATAGAGAGAAAATCCACACAACTCAAACCCAAGTTGTTCAAGGGCCAACCACACTTATATAAAAGTAAAGCTATTGCAGTGAAAGAATTGGATGTACATGTAGTTCAGTTGTATGAACGGGTTTCACTTCATCTTACTTCTAGTCCCATAGTGTTTTAAAATGCAAGATTTATTATTGCTCAGGTATAGGGAGGCCAATAGATCAGGAGATGACTGCCATTAGAAGAGAATTTGTTATACTCACAGATCCAAGGAGAAGGGGGCATGTCATGCTGGGCAGGGCCACAGGGGGAGGCACCAGAGTCCATCAGGATGTGAAGGTGGGGGGCATGAATAACACTTTTATGATCACTTCCTGGGACAAGGTGAGTTTACCTAAATAAAACAGGAATTGTGAAAAATGAAATGAAAAAATTAAATTTCAGCTTGCTTATTTACAATGTGAGTAAAATAAGGAATTCTGTGAGACACTTCTATATATTAAATGAAAAAACAAAATTTCCCAGGGGTCAAAACCCTTTCAGATGGTTGCTTTTGGACAGCACCTCTAGAGAGCAGCAGGGCAGGACAGAAACAAGTGTTCACTGGCGTAAGTCTAACAAAAAATACTTGTGCCAAGAATACTGACCAAAAGGCCGAGGACTTGTAGGAGAAGTTGCTTTAAAATAGATTGTTAATGATGTTTTCTATTATGGCTATGAGGAGCCTGCTATGCTGCAGTCTGTAGGGTCTCAAAGAGTCGGACATGAATTAGGGTATCAACAACAACAACAAAGCCTTTGCAAACAATTACCTTGGATTTTTAATAACATCTCCCAATTAATCTGTATTTCTTTGGGACTTCCCCACTGTTTCAGTGGCTAACACTCCATTCTCCCAGTGCAGGGGGCCCAAGTTTGATCCCTGGTCAGGAACTAGAACCCACATGTTGCAATCAGGACCCAGTGTAGCCAAATAAATAAACAGATTTTTTAAAATCTGTATTTCTCCATGCTTCTAGTTGGAAGTTTGATAGTACCAAAGGTTGATAGAAACTTCTATCATGATGCCTACGATAGGTACACACATCAGGGCATGACCTACCTGTCTTATACTGAGAAAAGTCCTGAACACTTTAAGATGGACTCATCCATGTTAGTAAACTGCATTGTGGTATGGCTCCTGGAGTGGTCACGGTTAATATTTTAGTGCTTGCTGTAGAACTAAAGTCCAAAGTAATCATTTGCAAAGGCTTTGTTGTTATTGTTCAGACCCTAACTCATGTCCGACTCTGAGACCCTGCAGACTGCAGCACACCAGGTGCCTCTGTCCTTCACTCTCTCTCTGAGTTTGCTCAAACTCATGCCCACTGAGCCAGTGATGTCATCCAACTGTCTCATCCTCTGCCGCCCTCTTCTCCTTTCACCCTCAATTTTTCCCAGGAGCAGTCTTTTTCCAATGAGTCAGTTCTTTGCATCACGTGGCCAAAGTATTGGAGCTTCAGTTTCAGCATCAGTCCTTCTGGTGATTAACTGGTTTGATCTCCTTGCAGTTCAAGGGACTCTTAAGAGTCTTCTCCAACACCACAGTTCGAAAACATTAATTCTTTGGCACTCAGCCTTCTTTATGTCCAACTCTCACATCTGTACATGACTACTGGAAAAACCATAGCATTCATTCATAGATGGACCTTTATTGGCAGAGTGATACCTCTGCTTTTTAACACACTGTCTAGGTTTGTCATAGCTTTTCTTTCAAGGAGCAAGTGTATTTTAATTTCTTGGCTGAAGTCACCATATGCAGTGATTTTGGACCCCAAAAAAATGAAGTCTGTCACTGTTTCCACTTTTTCCCCATCTATTTGCCGTGAATCAGACTCGACTTAGTACCTGAACAATGAACAATATTTGCCATGAAGTGAAGGGAACAGATGCCATGATCTTAACTTTTTGAACATTGAGTTTTAAGCCAGCTTTTTCACTCTCCTCTTTCACCCTCATCAAGAGACTCTTTAGTTCCTCTTCACTTTCTGCCATTAGGGTGGTATCATCTGCATATCTGAGGTTATTGATATTTCTCCTGGAGATCTTGATCCCAACTTGTAATTCATCCATTCTGGCATTTTGCATGATGTACTCTGCATATAAGTTAAATAAGCAGGGTGACAATATACAGCCTTGATGTACTCCTTTCCCAATTTTGAACAAGTTCTTTGTTCCATGTCCAGTTCTGACCGTTGCTTCTTGTCCTGCATACAGATTTCTCAGGAGACAGGTAAGGTGGCCTGATATTCCCATTTCTTTAAGAATTTTCCATAATTTGTTGTGATCCATACGGTTAAAGGCTTTAGTGTAGTCATTGAAGCAGAAGTAGATGTTTTTAGTTATTTAACTCATTCATCCAGGAATAATTTTGTACTGAAACTTATTATATCTAATGGAAGGCCCCCAGTCTAAAACTACAGACCCATTCATCTTATTAGACTCAGAGCTGGCAGGATGCCATAACAATGAGGACCATGGATTTGGTTTTGCCATGGTGACAAAGAGATTTTTATTAACTTTTGGGAAAAAAAAAACCAGGCATGTTAGTTTAATACAAAGAAAAAGCTCACCACCTTTCACCAGCAAATGCCCGAGTTTCCCTCCCCAAAATACATTTCCTGCAGTGAAAGTGAAATGTTTCCAAAATTAAAGATTTGAGGACTAAATGGCAAAAAAACTCTCAGATTTTAAACTTTAGAAGATGAACGAATGTGGATCAATTCACACTCTGATGTAAAATTCTCAATTTGAATAAAAGCTACAAATGGGAACATTGTCCTACACCCCAACAAAAAGTAAATACGGTGATGTTAGAAAAGTAGAATATTGCAAGTATGTCAAGTCACTGCTTTTAAAAAAAAAAATCACTATGCAAGAATCTTTCTGCATTTAGGATTCCTACATTTGTGAACAGCTGTTTTTGTAATGAAACTGAATAAAACTAAATGTCACAACTTGTTAAAGGATTTAACATTGAACACAGAATTCAAAACTTGACACTGTCATCTTAATCCCGAAAACAAAAAAATCCTAACAGCAAAACCAACAGAAATGGTAGTCAGGTTTTTAATGTTCTAATCTAAAGCATAATGAGTTATAAGATAAAATACAAATAGAAATGTGTAATGGATTACATATTCAAATATATGCTTCTGTTAATTTTCAAATTCAAACTGATAGTATTCTGCTATTACCCATGTTTCTGTTGTAACCTTACAACGACACATCTGGAAAAACACAGAAAGACTGAATATTTTTCTGGCTGTTGATTTTTTTTATATACATGTATTTATTTATTTACTTATTTGGCTGCACTGGGTCTTAGTTGCAGCATGCAGGATCTTTAATCGCAGCATTTGAACTCTTAGTTTTGGCATGTGGAATCCAATTCCCCAACCAGGGGTTAAACCCGGGCCCCCTGCATTGGGAACTCAGAGTCTTAGCCGCTGGACAAGCAGGGAAGTCCTCGCTGATTTTTCTTATACTCAGTTCATCTCACTGGTTTATTTCTACCTTCCAGGCCCTGTAGACACCTAAGTAGGTGATCTCTGTTCTAGACCATGGGTTCCTCGCGGGCAGAAACCCTGGCAGTGTACTATCCAACCAGCTTTCCTCATTGGTCCATCTACGATCCATCAACTATCTAATAAATATTTCTTGGTTGCCTGCCATCTGCCCAGCATTGCCAATTGTGCTGCAGTTACAGACATGGATAAAACAATTCCTGCCTCCAGGACCTCCGATTCCTGTGTTCAGTAAACGTTTGAGCTGGTTGACTGGCTGCCTCCGTCCTCCCATGGCACAAAGAGTTCTGAGCTACACAGTCTGTAGAACTCCAAGACTGTTCCTTGCAAACATGGCAGGGGATGTAGCAGCTTATAAAATCCATCCCCAAAGAGAAAAAACTATTCCTGTCTGTGGGGTTTGAGCTATGAAGGCATCTGGCACAATGGGACGTGGCAAGTTTTGCATTCAGGGTGACAGAAATGTGAGTCCCTGAAGTTAATTCATAAATTAACACTTAGGCTCATTCTCCTAAGTCCCCTAGTCCAAACCCTTTCTGAATTTGCTGTAGCAAAGGAAACTTTTCTTAAGAGACGTGTTTGTAGGTCTGAACAAACATGGCTTTATCTTTGCTGGCATCTGAATCTGTTTCTGTCTCTGTTATCACGTTTGACATCCAAAGACGTATGCTTCTAATCCTGGTACCTTCACTGCCCAGTTACCATGATGATGGTGGTAACTTCCCCCATATTTAACCTTCCCTTTAGGTTAACTGTCTTTTAAGACATAGCTGGGCCGATGTCACAGGAAACAGATGGCTACTCTTTGCTGAGCTCGGCAGTTGCACTAGATTTAAAGGGAAGGACAAGAATGAGAGGTGCTGTAGTGGGCTTTGGGGTCGAAATGGCAAACATACAAAACAAATGGACACATTCTCACAGCCTCAACTAGTTCACAGTCTTTTTAAATAGTTAGATATTTAAGATCTTGCAGTCTTCCTAAATATTTTAAGAGATATTTAATTTCTCATCTTTTATTAGCCCAGAAGGATAGAGGTGTTCTCTGCTTCCTCATAATCTTTAGTTATTTGCTAAAATTCTCCTTCCACTCTGTTCACTCAACCTGGTTGAATTCTGCCGTAATTCAATGTTATTTCAACAGCATTTTATCAAGTATCTATCCCATGCCAGGTCCTGTCAGCAGGCAGTGTAGGAGACAGCAGAGCACCTAGAAAGGTGGTTCATCAAAGACAGAATTCAGAATAAATAGAATTTATTAAGTGAAAAGGGTGAGATATGAAACCCAGGCAACTCAGTCAGTATGTTCAAAGGTGCAAAAGAATGAAATATCATGGTGGGCAAGAAGGAAACATAAATTGTTTGAGTGGCTGGGACAGCAGAAAAAGAGCAGGCTGGGGGTTAGCTGGGAGTTGGAGCTTATTCCAACCGAGCTCCAGTCACTGTTCCAAGGAGGGCTTGTTTCAAAACCACCGGGGGAGGACGGGGATTTTTTTTTAAAAAAAGCAACCAAACTTATTTTTTCTGGGCAGGACACCTGGTGATTCAGATTCAGAAGGAGTGGGATTGGAGCCCAGAAATGTTTATTTTTTGAAATACTTTCCAAGTTCCAATTCAAGATGACAGCTGAGCACAAGCCTTTGCCTTCCTCCTCCTCTTCCTCCCCAAACCCCGATGAAATTATCAGATGAAGGACCAAGTGACTTACCCACAGCAGTGAAGAGAATAGAAAATCTTGCAAAGAGGTCAGAGCTAGTAATCTCTTGCTTAAAATTAGGAAGAGGACAGAGCATACTGAAAGCAAAAAACCAGCGTTGGGAGCTATGACCCTCCACCTTGGGAGCAGGATGCTGAGAAAGCCATGGGTTCTGACAGAGCTACAGAGAAGCTTCCAAACTGGTGTAAGTCAGAGTGGGTAATGAATAATGTCACAAAAATAAAATCAAATGATGAGAGGAGTGTCTAGGGAAAGATTTTTGAGAAATCCAAACAATACTATCTCTTGCCCGATTAATTTCTCCCCAGCTGGGAGAACAAGATCAGCATGGAAGAAAATTTTCCCATATGTTCCTTGGGAGTTTGAAAGTAAGGATACCCTCCACCCCCTCCAAGTACCCCTGATCCACAGACCTCACCAGGGATGGAGAACAAAGTACAGAAGGAATTGAAAGAGGAACCCATGCTCATAGCAGTTGTGTTATACCGATGGGGCACTCAAAATGCAAGCTCTTCACAGTCATTTCTGTTTTATATTAGGTGGGCATAAGAGTTTAACATGGGTTTCCCAGGTAGCTCAGCTGGTAGAGAATCTGCCTGCAATGCAGGCGACTCCAGTTCTATTCCTGGGTTGGGAAGTTCTCCTGGAGAAGGGATAAGCTATCCACTACAGTATTCTTGGCTTCCCTGGTGGCTCAGATGGTAAAGAATCTGCCTGCAATGCAGGAGACCTGGGTTTGATCCCTGAGTTAGAAAGATCCCCTGGAGGAGGGCATGGCAACCCACTGCAGTATTCTTGCCTGGAGAATCCCCATGGACAGAGAAGCCTGCAGGCTACAGTCCATAGGGTTGCAAAGAGTCAGACATGACTGAGTGATTACACACAGCACAAGAACTTGAATACAGAGCCTCAAACAACCCAGCCTGTCTCAGGGTGTCCCTTCTCTACTACTGCAAACAGAGGCGACAAGAATAAAATTTTCCCTTTAAATGAAATCTCTCTGAAAAGGAGGCATTCTCTGATGGGTAGAGTGATCCAAAAAGGACCAGAATTCCCATGTTCAACTTTCTTTTGTTATCTTTGTTTGTTCACTGAAAAAGGGAAGAAACCTATATTTGTTAGAAGAATCCAGCACTCACTCTGGTCTGCAAGGGTGGAGGTGGCCAGGAGTCTGGGTTTCCATGTTCTGAGGGGATCTGATCCATCCTATGAAGCTCAGCACCTAGAGAATCCAGACCAAAGCCGGTTTTGGAAATATGTGTAACCCTACCCAATCTCTGGCTAGAAAGAGACTCTTTCTTCAACAGGAGAGCCCCTGACAAGGATGAGGGGGGTTTCAGAGGTTCATTCAAACAGGCTGAGATGACCCATCCCAACAGGACGACCACCAGGAAGGGAGTGGATGAGGCAGAAACCCTGTGATGTGAACAGGACAATGTAACATACACAATGCAAACGCCTTTGAGGAAAGCTGCAGATCTAACAAACGGGCTGCGTGTGATTTCCACTCGAACTGGGACCAGGTCCCGCTGTGGGTTCCAATCCGGCCCCCACTTTGGACCCAGCAGGTGAGAAAAATCGCACTGACCTGCAGCTTGAAAGTCCTCCCTGATGTCAGATGAGAGAACTCTCATTCTCGAAAGTTCAGAAATTAAGTAGCTCTGGGACCAGGGCGGGCGGGGTGAGGGGGTGTGGGGGGGAAGCAGTGGTTCCTATTTTTTTTCTTGAAAATGAAACCATGTTGAATGCAATTGTGTGTGATGCCCTTGGCTGCGCAGTGAGAGGCGGCGGCTGATTTCTCAGACCGTGGCCCCGCCGTGCTTTCTTGCTCAAGCTCATACTCCGCAGCCCTGTAGGAGCCGTGTGCATTCATGCATTTGCAGGCAAAGAGGACAGCTTGGGGAGGGGGGTAGCCGGGAGAGAGCCGAATCCGGCCCGCCGCCCACCCCCAGCCCCGCACGTGTCTCTAGTGAGTAGCTTCTGGTCAGTTCTAACCTCTAGCGTTTTCAGAATCATCTCCTGCTCACAAACTTGGCTTTGTTGATCAATGAATGAACCACTTGTTAGCCTACAGGCTGTGTAGGAAACCAAAACAACCCAGGGTGGAGGGCCCACTCCATTTGCACAGCCCCACCCAGTCCCACCTCTCACCAGTGGACCCCTGACCACGCCTCCTGGATCACCAACTCCGGTCCCCAGCTGTCCAGTACAGAGAACTGATTGCTTTCAGGACTTCTTTCTCCATTGTGATCTCTCCAGGCGTTTCACACAGATGCTTTTCTGTTTTCACATTTAAATACCCATTTTCTCTCTCTGGGGGGCTCCCCCAAGAGCATGGTGTCAATTCTGCCTTCATACAGGCTCTGATTTCAAACCATCAGGCGCACAGGCATTCGTTTTCATGTCTATTTGTAAAAGTCTGTGCTAAAATTTCAAAATGCAGTTGACTCTCTCCACATGGCGACATCCCACTTATAAGGTGATCCTTTTACCAACACCAGGGAAATAATAGAATCTTCGTGTCCTTTCTGAGGCTGCTGCAGCCGCTGCTACTAACCTTGGTTAGTGATGTGGGCTCTTAACAAGCTCTTGATTTGAAGGGGCTGTTTATATTCTGTCTACAGGAGGCAAACCTAGGTGTGAGGTCTGCTGGCCACAGAAGAGGACTCAAAGGTCCTTTCTTTGCACTAAATGTGCTCGATGGGGACGTTTCTCAGTCCCCTTGGAGCACCAGTGCAAGTGATAAGAGCTTGTGTTGATGTGAAATAAACTGGACCAGGGTCTCCGCATCACCTCAAGCAGAGACCGATTAGCCAGTTCCACAGTAGAAGTCCACCGCCTCTAAGCTCAGGGTGTCAGAAACGCAGGTCTCCACCGCAATCTTCCCCTGCTCAAATGCTCCAAGCCCTGGACCCAAATCTCTGGGGTCAAGAGTCCCTAGATAATTTCAGAATCTCCTGTAGGGTTGCTATTCTCCCCATCTCAACTGTTCACTTTTGAGAGACTGCGGATTGGGGAAGTGGGAATGTCACAAGAAGTATCCCTTCACCTGCTCACAGGTGCTTCTTACAAAAATTACCCTTCAGAGTAGGAGAGAGAGATGGTAAAGCTGAACAAATAAAACAACAATGTAGGCAGACTGAACACTATCAATCCAGAGAGGAAGAAAAGCCAGAAACCAGGGAAGCTGGAAGCTAGAAGACCATGTCAATGAAGACATTGATGCCAAAATGTGGGAGTATATGAGAAGCAGAAGTTACACAAGAGGAGGGTTGAATTTTAAATTATCTGTACATCCATTTCATGCCCCTTCCACTTGAGGTGAAGTCTAATTTCCCTCTTCTTGAAGATGGACCCGCCTGTTATTTAATTTATTTAGTGAAAGAATCAACATTCTGAAGGCTCTGGCCATTATAGGCACTCAATCTATGTATGTTGAGTAGGTGAATTGAGACAGGCTAGAACTTTGGGCTGAAATGAAGTTTAATAGAGATAAACACAATGCCAGTAGTCAAGTATGGATGTGAGAGTTGGACTATAAAGAAAGCTGAGCACCGAAGAATTGATGCTTTTGAACGGTAGTGTTGAAAAAGACTCTTGAGAGTCCCTTGGACTGCAAGGAGACCCAGCCAGTCCATCCTAAAGGAAATCAGTCCTGAATATTCATTGGAAGGACTGATGTTGAAGCTGAAACTCCAATACTTTGGCCACCTGATGGGAAGAACTGACTCATTGGAAAAGACCCTGATGCTGGGAAAGATTGAAGGTGTGAGGAGAAGGGGATGACAGAGGATGAGACGGTTGGATGGCATCACTGACTCTATGGACATGAGTTTGAGTAAACTCAAGGAATTGGTGATGGACAGGGAAGCCTGGTGTGCTGCAGTCCATGGGGTCACAAAGAGTCAGACATGACTGAGTGACTGAACTGAACCAAGTACATGATGGGGAAAAGCTATTTTTTTCAGATTTAAGAAAAAAAAAAAAGGATCTGGTTGTTTGAACCGTAAATTCAATATGAGTCCAAGCTGAGTTGCTCCAAAGCTTAGTTAGCATGTTTTCAAGCTGCAGACCTAGAATGCAAGTCCAGAAACTGGAAGCGATGAGCAGACACCATTTTGCATTGGTAGCGTCCTCTCTGTGACACTGTATGGTGTTATAAACTTTGTTTTAAGAGGTGCCTTGAAGAGGAACTGTACCAATCTGGCTTGCATTCAGAGAAAAATGATGATGAAAGATCAGAATCAGAAAATCATACCATGTAGGGATGAACTAAAGGAAACAAGATACTTTGTGTGAAAACATGGAGACCCAGGGAAGAAATTTATTTCATGAAGTTTTCCTAGGCAATGCATCCTTTTGTTCTACTCTTGAAAGCTTCAGTTAGATCAACGTTACTTGTGTGTATTTCTAGGACCAGATTTGGAGCTTGGGTGACTTAGGGGAGCCCTGAGTCTAGTCTCAAGGTGAGCACAGGGTAAAAGGGGTGTTCCTTCACCTGTAAGACCTGTAGAAGATGACTTTGGGGTGGTAAACAGAAAACTAAAATTAAAAAAAAAAAATTGGAGTAAGACAGAATTCCAGTCCATCTAGAGTTTGGGAAGAAGTTGGAACAAGACAGGGGATGTGTATAGGATCTCTCTCTTTTTTTTTTTTCACTGTGATAATCCATAAAATACTTCTGAACAAAAGTTCAAATGTCCCAACCCTACGTGGGAAAGGCATTCAAAGCCCATTGTTCCCAATGCAGCATGCAGATGGCTTAGGAAGGAGGGAAAAGAGGCTTGTTGGAGAGAGGAAGGGAAGGGGGAATAGAGAATCTGTCAGTGAAACTTATTACCTTAGCTGGCCTTTTGGTGAGACTATGTACACGAACGCCCCACCTGCAGGGAAAATCCACTGGAGATTTTCGGTGACTCAGTGATGAGAGGCCTCATATTTTCACCTCCTCCCAGCTGCAGGAAGGGGCCCTGCTTCCAAGAGAAAAATCAATGTCCTCCTTAGGCTGTCTGGTGATCCAGCTCCCCTTTTCTAAGAGCTGAGGATAAAGATCGCACCTCCAGGCACTGAGTCTTGGAGCGCACACGCCTGGCCCTGGAATGGCCCCCACAGTAGGGTATCAGTGACCTCAGCTCAACCCTTCTGCTGCCTTTGAGTGGCTAAATGACCTTGACAACCTCGCTTCCCTTCCTGCTGTCACACTTTCTCCAGCCCTAGTCCCCCAAAGACAATCTCCCTCCCTTCCTTCTTGGAGGAAGAACTGTCAGCCGTCTTTCTTAAGGTTAACCCTTTCCCACCTTCCCTACGCACCTTCATGTACCTTCACAAGACTCATGGACCTTTCTGTTTCTTGTTTCTCCTCCTCCAGAAACTCAGCATTGCCTGTTGCTCTAGGATGCCCTTCCCTTGATTTCTAACCACCTGTCCTGACTTTTCTCCACCTGCTTGATTGCCCATCTCTCTGTTTGCTTTGCTGTTTCCTTTTCCTCTTTGCTATTCCCCCAAAGCTCTGTCCTCAACATCTCACTTCTTTTCCCTAAATTCTGACCTTAAATTCTCCTACTGTTGCTCTGTCACCTCTAATCAGAAAACCTTCACATTCTTGTCATCACCATATGCACACTTGGCTCTAGAGGCTTTTCATTGGCTGGTTTCATGGTCACCCCAAACTGAGTATGTCTCATCTATAACCCACAAATGCCCCCTCTGACTGTGAATGGATCACCCTTTTTTCTTCTCTAACCCCCCTCCCCACCAATTCCATCACCCTTCCTCTTCTAATCACAGGCAGCCAGAAATCATCAAATTCTGTGCATTCTTATTAACTAATTTTTATTGGAGTATAGTTGCGTTATAATGTTATGTCAGTTTCTGCTGTAGAACACAGTGAATCAGCCGTCTGTATACAGACATCTCCTCCCTCTTGAGCCTCCCTTCCTCCCCTCCCCCACCCCGCCCCTCTGGGTCATCACAGAGCACCGAACTGAACTCTGCTACCCAGCAGCTTCCCTAGGGAAGTGTTAACTAGCGTTATCCGCTTTACACTTGGCAATGTATGCATGTCAATGCCACTCTTCAAGCTCGTTCCACCCTCCCTTTCCCCCACTGTGTCCCCATGGTGTTCTCTGCATCTGCGTCTCCATTCCTGCCCTGCAAGCAGGTTCATCTGTTGTACCATTTCCCTAGTTTCCATGCATAACGCATTCTTCATTTCACTTGCCCATCCCTCCAGGAATTCACTCTTTCCTTCCCATGGCTACCTCAGCCCTCCACACCATCCTTTTGGCAGATAATACATCCTAAAAGTGTCTCCCTCTAAATAGCAGGTCTAGTGGAGGAAGGACCTCTGGATGAAGGGTATTTTTTTAATTGGTGGAAAATTGCTTTACAATTTTATGTTGGTTTCTGCCATACAACAACTCGAATCAGTCAAATATATATATATATATATATATATATATATATCTCCCCTCCCTCTTGAGCCCCCCTCCCCTACCATCCCCCTCAGAAGTCATCACAGAGGGCCAGGCTGGGCTCCCTATGTTGCTACTTCCTCAGTTGGTCCCACCTTCCCCTTCCCCTGCTGTGTCCACGAGTCTGTTCTCTACTGGGTTCATCAGTGCCATTTTTCTGGATTCCATATATATGTATTAATATATGATACTTGTTATTCTCTTTCTGACTTATTTCACTCTGTATGAGAGGCTCTAGGTTCATCCAACTCAATACAACTGACTCAAATTCATTCCTTTTTATGGCCGAGTAGTACTCCATTGTATACATGTACCACAATTTCTTTATCCATTCATCTGTCAATGGATAAAGGAGGTTAAAAGAATGGTAGTGCTGGTGGTAGACAGCATCCTTAAGAAAGAGAAGCAAGCAGATGGCATCCCTATGGCTCACGGCAAGAGCAGTAGGGGACACTGGTGTCCTTACCCAGACCCACAGCTAGTCCCTGACCACCCCCTCTTCTTGAAAGCATTCTTTGGGGTTATTGAGACTCTGTGTGTACTTTAGAGTCTAGGTTATGTCTTGTTCTCCTTCCTGGGATCTTTCTATATGACTTTAGTCCTTTCTCTGAACTCCTTTGGCATTTCCCCAAAGTGACCAAATACTGCCAGCCATGGATATTCGGTATTTCAGTTGAATAATTTTTGTTTACTTTCACTCCAGTCACCCTCCAATTAGAAGTGATTGGAGGATAGGAATTCTGTCTTACGATGAATGCCCTTATATTAGTATGGGGTGTGTAGTCCCCATGCCCCAGTATGTAGTGGGCAACTGAAGATACTCATTCAGCAATTATTAATATTTATTAAATAGCTAGTTTGTTCTAGATTCTAGTCTTGGTAGTAAGATAACAAAACAGAACAAATCTCTGCCCTGATGAGGTGAATGTTCCAGCGAGGTCAGAAGGAATGAAAGAGCAGTGGGAAAAATAGATAAAATACATTGTAAAATAATACATTATTATTTTATGTATTTTTTGCTTATTTATAACTATTATAAATTATTATGAAATAATACCAAGTACAATTGCACAGAATAAGCACAGAAATTAATTATAGAGCACGTTAGAAGTTGATTCATGCAAAAAAGTAAAAAGACTGGAAGATGAAGAGTAACCATCAAAAGAGATTAGGAAGAAACAACCAGTAAGATAGGAATAAATACGTGTGATAATCACCTACCTTATAGAATGAGTGAATATATAGTATCAAGGGCAATGGGTGAGTCAATAAATTAAACAGCAGTAAATTAGTGCTTAATTATATATTGAATAGATAGTATCACATTTAATCATGAACAAAGAAAGGGAAATCCATTGCAGGAAGGAACTGTCATGGTTTTCTCTGAAAGTCAGTGACCCAAAGGCAATGGTGCACATTTAATAGCTCTTAGAGGGAAATTTCAGGCTTCCCTGGTGGCTCAGATGGTAAAGAGCCTGCCTGCAATGCAGGAGACCTGGGTTCAATCCCTGAGTTGAGCAGATCCCCTAGAGAAGGAAATGGCAGACCACTCTAGTCTTGTTGCCTGGAGAATCCCATGGACAGAGGAGCCTGGAGGGCTACAGTCCATGGGGTCACAAAGAGTCAGACACAACTGAAGTGAATTAACACGCACGTATGCACAGAGGGAGATATCTCTTGCCCTTTACAAAAGAAAGAAAATAAAATCATGAAAGAGTGTCACCTATGTGGAAACCAAGTAAGATCAAATCATTCAAATGATCTTTATTTTCTTAGCAGAATCTACATGCTCCGTAAAGGACCTCTAAATGTCATTTGTCTCCCCCACCCCCACCCTGCAGGCAAATCTAAATCCCCATTTCTGCTTCTGCCTGAGCCTGTTCTGTGATAAAGCAGCTACAATCTACAGCAATACACTCAGTTCTAAATCTCACTCCTCTCTCTGGCACTAGAGAAGCTCAATAGGCCTCTGGGAAGATGCTCTTAAGAGCAGCTCACTGCTTTGCTCCTCACTTTGTGGGTAATAAGGAAGTAGCTTATTTTGGTAATTTTGATAGCATAAGGCCGACCTCTGCAAACATTTTCTGTAAAGGATCAGCTCGTAAATATTTGGGGCCTCCCAGTCCCTATTGTCTCTTTGGTAATGACCCATCTCTGCTCTCACAGAGTGTAAGTGACAAGATAACATATCAAAGATAGGAGTCGCTGAGTCCTCTTAACACATTGTTATTTACAAATGCAGGCTGTGGATCAGATTCAGCTCTGGGTCTCTGTGGTTTGCCGGACCCTGGCGCAGACCACAGACCAACCCCTCTGTGCTTTTGTCCCTTGTTCATCCTCAGGGACCAATTCCACTTCTGTAATGAACTCCACACAATGGAGGGGAAGCAAGGATGAACACTCAGGTGTTGCGGCTGCCGCTTTCATTGTGGATGTTTCTTCGTTTGGACGAGTCGCACTTAAACATTAAGCAAAGCAGCTGCTCTGGGAAAGGTTTGTGTCACCAGCCCACGGCTCAGTTTTCCCCGGGGTTCTTCTGAGCATATTACAGAACAGGACTGAGACCTGGTAAAATGAGAAATTACATTCCCTGTTATGTAATATCAGCACCACTTGTTCAAACTCAAGGGCATCTCTTTCGAGGACAATATATTTCCCTGGCATTAATCTGAAAAGGCTGGGGGAAAAGGAAATTTGAATTTTCATGTGATCTCCTCTTTGCTTTTGTCATTAAGTTTCTAAGCAAAGATCTGACTCTTTAGAAGTGCACCCTGTTTAATTTAGTCACAGTTTAATGTAACCTTCCCTTGAACAGGACCTGGGGATGATTCCACGGCTTTCTTTCAATGTCTCTTTCAAGATGAAGATTCAAAGACAGGTTTTTCTGTCTCTGGTAGTTTTGATATAAAGAACCCATTAGCAAACTTGAAATGTGTAAATTACACGGGCAACTCTAAGATGTGGCTGAAATTGTCAGGGCAGTGGACCTTCTCCCAGGAGGTTAATGTACAGAAGGGGGTGCTTGTTTCAACAAAGGGCTGAAAATAATACCCAGGAAATCACCTTCATGATCAAAAGCTGGATTGCTTTTCATTGCAGATGTGTATTATGATATGAATAGATAAAAAACCACTTTATTCTTCCTTGATGGCATTTCCTTAGCACATGTAGAATTAAAATGCAGTTCTGACTAATCCAGCAGAAAGTGCCTGGGTGCTCTCTAATTCATCCGCTTTAGCTCAGGACAGATACAGTCACAGTCATTTTTATTATGCCTGTGAGGCGTTTTTAATATTTTATAATAAAATCATCATCATCTTATACAACCTACACTCTGTAATGTGGGGGAAAAAATGGGACCAGGGATTCACAAATAAAAGAGAAGCAGTGGTTAAGTTTAAAGCATCATTTTGTGGATTTCCCTGTTGGTCCAGTGGTTAAGATGCTATGCTTCCACTGCAAAGGGTGAGGGTTTGATCCCTGGTTGGGGAACTAAGATCCCACATGCCATGCAGTGCAGCCAAAAGCTTTAAAAAATATTTTGTAAAAAAATAAAAATAAAACATTTTGGACTGTACTTTTTCTTTTTCCCTTCCTTAAAAAAAAAGTCGACTTCAGCTTTAGTGGTATCATAGACACTGTAATCTTGAAAGTCTCTGCTACTGTGATTCTATACCTTATAAATCTTAGCCAAACATCTTTTTTCCCTAAGGATGCACTGTATAATTCTTTGTATTCTATGCCTTTTGTCAGGGCAGTTCCACTCAGTTATGGAATTTAACATAAGAGTGTTTCTATTCTCTTGTTAGAAAATGAATACATGGATCCCAGAAGGTTGTTCTTCCTTCTAAGGAAGTAAAGTGTTTGATTCAAACTCTTTTTAAGAGGACTTCTACCATGTCTAAGGTGGTGATGTGGATTTGATAGAAGGGATAAATGAAGGGGAAATGGGTACTGCTTATCAATTAGAGTCTTGGGTGACTTCCTGTATGTCTCTCACCTAACTCCTACACTTTGCGGCAGACACTGCTAACCCACTTTACAGAGAGGAACAGTTGAGGCTCAGAAAGGCTAAGTTGCCCACAGTTAGTCATTTTTAAGTGACTATTTGAGCACATGTTTCTCCAAATTATGTGGTGTAAGTGAGGTACATAAAGTTAATTTATTTAATACTTAAGGTTGACACCATGGAGCTCCAAGATTAAGGTCTTCGAGATTTTCAAAAAGAAGCACATACACACACACACACCCTTTCAATTTAGCACAGTATTTGCCTCCCTCTAGAATCCTCCTTAAGCTCTGACCTGTGAGCCTCGGGGTGAATCAGGTGTAACTGAACGCTGCTCAGTCACCTACAGTCAGGGGATGGATTTCTTAGCCAAGTTTGAGGCTCTAGAACAATCTCACTTGCTGAATGTCCATCTCCTACAGAAACCTTATATTAGGCACACATTAACCTTGGAGGAGATGGGATATTCAACTCAAAAGCCATGGGCTCCAGAGGAAAAAGACAGTCTCTTAACCATCATAGGATGGATTAACCTTGACTTAGACCTGGAGTGGTGTGCATCCTTTTCCTCTAGAAATCATTTGGGGCTTCACTGAATAAGCAGTTCAGCTCCCTTAGGGAAAGAACCTTCGAGAGAATCATTCCAGAGACCAATCTTTGTCGTTTTGGATCCCTAAAGAATTTTCTGAGTATAGTGAGCCCCAGAGGACTAGTACCCTCCTGTTCCAAACATCACATTACGTGTCAGGTATTATACAACCATGGCCAACTTTCCAGCAGCATCTGAAGCTGAAAATCCACACACGCACACAGAGAAAACACATTTATTATGTCAAAGCCTGTCTTGTAGTCATTTCAGGGGACCCATTTCCTCTGCAAAATGGCAAACCAATTTCCTTGGGATGCCATTTAAGATGATTCATCCCCAATTTCAATCCATTTTCCCCATTTCTTATTGAGACCTTTCGCTTTTTGTTGCAGAGGGCTGGTTTTCCGTGCGCTCAGCCTCGCTCTTGTGTTCCCCTTGGTTTGCTGTGGTTTCCTTTCAGGCTTTCTGAGGGAGAGCAAATGGTCTGAAATCTGTGGATGACTCATGTCTTCTCTTCACATCCTTCCCTGAGAACTCCACGCTACTCTGTACATTTCCAGACAATGTGTTTCCTTTGTCACAGCTCAGGTGGCTACACTGATTTTAAGAGCTTCCCCCACAAGTCCTAAAGTTCAGGTCGGCAGCTACAGAAATGTATTTCTGGGCTTGGTGGCAGGGCCAAGATGTGGCCAAGGGGGCCTCTGCCATCTCCAACGTGCTTTTGTATTTTGATGTGAACAGTTGACACTTAGGTGTATGTAATGGGCAATGCGTGGGTTTTCATCCCCTCTAAGACATCTTTACACAGGAATTCCCTGATGGTGAGGAATTCCTCCTCATCTGTTTGGTGCATCCATAAAATAAGTAAGATTCACATGATGGGAATATTAGAAAACTAACCCCAGGGCTTTCCTGGTGGCACAGTGGGTAAGAATCCACCTGTCAATGCAGGGGACATGGGTTCCATTCCTGGTCCGGGAAGATCCCACATTCTATTGGACAACCAAGCCTTCATACCACAACTACTGAAACCCATGCGCTCTAGGGCTCCCAGGCCAAATGAGCCCATGTGCTGCAACTACTGAAGCCCTTGCATCTAGAGCCTGTGTTCTGCAACAAGAAAGCCACTGCAATGAGAAGCTCATACACCGCAGCTGGAGAGTAGCCCCCACTCTCCACAACTAGAGAAAAGCCCACACAGCAACAAAGACCCAGTGCAGCTGAAAGAAAGAAAACTAACCCCGACTCATTTCTGGAGCCTCACCCCCACTGCGCCTTTGCCCCTTCATACAATCTGTTCTGTCTCATGCCCTGGATCACTCATGTCCCTGGTAATTCTCCCCCCTATGGTGTTTTTCATCCCACAGGCTTATATGTAGAAAAGGTTTCATTTATGGATTCATTGGTTAATTAATTCATTTCACAAATATGGGTGTATGCCAGGGATTCGTTCCAAGTTGGGTTCCAGTGTTATTTATCCTGAAGCACTTGGCCAGGGTAGGGGTCACTACACAGAGATGCTCAGATCCACAGGACCTCTGTTTTGCTCACCCACAATCCTCAAACCAAGTTCACCAGAGGGTACTACAGTCCCTTCCGCCTCTTCTCACTGGAGTTAAATAATTTAAAATTCTTCTCTAGTTGCCCAAGCAAAATTGCCATCGTGTCTAAAATCTCATATAAATATAGGTATGGCACTGTCCTCAGTGTTTAAAGAAAAGGAGCAAGCAAGAACCAATATCTCCACACCCTCAGCCAAGAGCTAAATTTATACAGCAGCAAGCAATTCCAATTAAAATGGCAAAGATGACAAGAAAGTTGTTTTTCTTGCTCATGGCCTGAATTCTAAATCCAGTCTTTGTTTTTGTTCTTGATATCCTGTTTCTAAGGTGAAGTATTTTCTGCAAACTTAGTTGCAGAGGCTGAGGAGATTCAAGTCCTCAGATTTGTTTTAGGAGCTAAATTACATCTTAAGACAAGTATATTTAGTGCCTGCTCCTTGGAAAAAAGCGATGACTGTTCTTGGAGCCACATTTTAGCTATTACACAACCTTGAACAAATCATTTGTTCATATGTGCTGTGTGGGTGCTAAGTCATTTCAGTCATATCCAATTCTTTGCAACCTTATGGACTGTAACCTGCCAGGCTCCTCTGCCCATGGGATTCTCCAGGAAAGAATGCTGGAATGGGCTGCCATTCCCTTCTCAAGGGAATCTTCCTGGGATCGAACCCATCTCTCTTACTTCTCCTGAACTGGCAGGTGGATTCTTTACCACTAGTGCCACTTGGGTAGCCCATTTGTTCGTGTGTGTGTGTGTGCACGCATGCGTATGCATTGCAGGCAGATTCTTTACCACTGAGCCACCAGGGAAGCCCTTTGTTCATATGGTCATCCCCGGTTGGTACACCTGAACACTGGGTCAAATGAAATTTCTTTCATTTTCCGGGGTTTGGTGATGTCTGATGGGAGAATGTTAATTACTATCTACTCAAGTGTCTATATCTCCCCCCACCTCACCCTCCAGTTCAAGATTACTCAATCAGCAAAGCCATCCTGAGAAAGATTAACCCACACAATGGCTCTTTATTTCACCACTGAGACATGAAAAGAGCAAAGCTGAGTACAACATTAAAATTAGCATCTTCTGTTTGGAGAAGTTTCAGATGCTTTCAAGAGCAGAGCTGTTAAGCAAGCAGCAACTCGTTGCTTTCTGATGGCAGTAGTGGGACAGAGCCAGCCAGGGACGGGCTGCAAGCGGATGGTCCTTCACGTGGCAGAGTGTCTGCAACAACCCCTGGTGGCGCATGCTGTAAGGGAAGACATTTAACATTTTATTCTTCATGACCAGGAATGACTTTTTGCAGCAGCAATAATAGCAGTGGAAGATGATGTCATTACCATCTAAACATAAGACAAACACAAATGGTAAAGAAAGAAAATGGGGAAAGTCTTGTACATACAACAGATTGTTTGAAAAGCTCACACAAAGATGCATCTGTGTTTTCCAGGTTTGATGAAGCCCTGCAGCCAATTTACAGAACCATTGAACTTTCAGTGGTTGAATCCCAACCTAGACTTTTTCAGATTCATTGTATGTTGCCTCAGGCAGGCAGGCGGGCTTCCCTTTGTTCCTTAACAATATCATCTCTTGCAATATTGCGAAAATATACAGTAGCTTTGAAAATCCTCATACTCCACAAGTAGAGAGACATTCCAGGAGAACCTGCCCACATGAGCTGGCACTCCCAGAACAAACATGCTCTCTGGTTCATTTGAGCACTTGCCCCATGGCTCAGATTGAGTTTCTGTACTTGAAACAAGGGTAGCATCTGATCTTTCCTTTCACTGGTCTCCATGAGACCAAATCCAGCCATTTACAATTACCAAATCCTCCACTTGAAACAAGGGTAGCATCTGATCTTTCCTTTCACTGGTCTCCATGAGACCAAATCCAGCCATTTACAATTACCAAATTCACAAGGCATTGAATGAGATGAAAAGGTGACTGTCTGTTTAACTTTTAATCTAGATTTGCTGACATCAACGTGGATGAGGCCCACTTTACTGAGGACCTCCACAAAAATCTAGAAGTTCCCTGAGTGATGATAACCATAGTGATATTTGCCTAAACAAGATCAGCTATAAATTCTACATTTAAAAGAACATTTTGGACTTCCCTGGTGCTCCAGCAGTGAAGAATCTGCCTGCCAATGCAGGAGACATGGGTTTGATCCCTGATCTTGGAAGATCCCAATTGCTGTGGATTGCTAAACCCTTGTGCCACAATTACTGAGCCTGTGCTCCAGAGCCTGGGAGCCACAACTACTGGGCCCATGAGCCACAACCACTGAAGCCTGCCCACTCTATGGTGTGGGAGCCACACACAGCTAGTGATCCCGTGTGCCAAAACTATTGAAGCCCACGCACCCTGGAACCCATGGTCATCAACTAGAGAAGACACCACAGTTAGAAGCCTGTGCACCTCAGCGAGAGAGTAACCTCTGCTCACTGCAACTAGAGAAAGCCTGTATGCAGCAGCAAAGGCTGAGCGCAGCCATAAATAAATGTATAAATAAATGTTTATAAAAGGAATGTGAAGAGGAATCCAAGGTCAGGGCCAGATGGCTGAGGTCAGTGAATAAATGCCTGAGGAGAACTTCTGAGAAGGTGGCCACAAGAGACAGAGACAGAAGAGTCCCTGTGAAAAGCAGTTGTTGTCGTCTAAGTCGCGTCTGACTCTTCTTCATCCCCACAGACTCTAGCCCGCCAGGCTCTTCTACGTGAAAAGCAGTAGAGTTGGGTAAACTGAAGATGACTGATGAACAAAGGAAAACCAAATTCAGGAGGAAAATCAAGACTACCAGCGGATTCTAACAGAACATTGTCAATCAACTACACTCCAGTGTAAAATTAAGTTAAATTAAAGAAGAATACCAGAGGAAGAAACTGAGGGAGAGAGCATAAGCTCAGGAGGGGAAAGGGAGAGATCAAGGGAGAGGGAGAGAGAGGGGAACGGGGAGAGAGAGAAGGGCTGCATGCCTCATCTTTGAGAGGAGAGGAAAACAAAAGACCTCAGCGGCAGTTTGGTATTGCTGTGTCTGGCTTAAAGAAGAAAATTCTAGACATGCAGGCTCACAGAATCGAAGCACAGCTGAGAGTCCCCCTATCAAGAGAATTCTGTGATCTGAGAACGGGTTCGATCAGTACAGGTGGTTTGAGAAGACACTGATGAGGACCATGGAAGGTTGGGAGAGGACGTGGGCTTCCCTGACTCCTCTGGACAGAGCTCTAGGCACCACAAGGCCGCCTAAGGAGGGCTATATTCTCATCACTGTTGAAGACTTTATGGAATTGGAGAAAAATGGTGCATGCATAGAAAGTGAGATTTATGAAGAGATCAAGCCCTGAGCCTTAGGAATGGGAGCACTGACTCTAAGACCCTAAACTACCAAAGGACTAACCCTATGGAGTATCAAATAGTGAGAACTCCCACAAAGGAAACCACTTGAATACAAGACCCAGCATCACCCAACCACCAGTAGCACCCTGTGCAGGACACCTCATCTAAACAACAAACAAACAAAATACAAACCCAACCATCAGTACACAGGATGACCACCTCACTCAGCTTTTCCCATCAGAGGAAAAACAAAAAAACAAACAAACAAAAACTCAAGACAGATCTCACCCTATGCAAAGCTTATACAAACTACTGGATCAAACTTAGGAAGGCAGAAACCAAAAGGAAGAATGAATTCAATCTTGAAGACTGGGAAAAGGAGATCTCAAACACAATAGATTTTTTAAAAAAATGAAAAGTCAGGGAAAAGGCACAAATAAAGGAACAAACTAGAAACACAGAAATCTAAATAAATGAAGAGGAAATAGGCAAACTACCTGAAAAAAAAATTCAGAATAATGACAGTAAAGATGATCAAAAACCTTGAAAGCAAAATGGAGAAAATGCAAGAATCCATTAACAAAGATGTAGAAGAATTAAAGAATAAACATACAGAGACAAGCAACATGATTACTGAAATTAAAAATACTCTAGAATGAATCAATAGCAGAATATCTGAAGCAGAAGAAAAAATCAGTGAGCTGGAAGATAAAATGGTGGAAATAACTTCTGGAGAGCAGAATAAAGTAAAAAGAATGAAAAGAACTTAGGACAGTCTCAGAAACCTCTGAGACAATATCAAACACAGGAACATTTGAATTATAGGGATCCCAGAAGAAGAAGAGAAGAAGAAAGGGTATGAGAAATTTTTTGAAGAGATTATAGTAGAAAATTTCCCCAACATGGAAAAGGAAATAGTCAATCAAGTCCAAGAGGTGCAAAGAGTCCCACACAGGATAAACCCAAGGAGAAACACACCAAGACACATACTAATCAAATTAACAAAAATTAAACTCAAAGAAAGAATACTAAAAGCAGCAAGAGAAAAGCAACAAGTAACTTACAAGGGAAACCCCATATGTTTAACAGCTGATCTTTCAGCAGAAACTCTGCAGGCCAGAAGGGAATGGCAGGATGTATTTAAAGTACTGAAAGGGAAAAATCTACAACCAAGATTACTGGACCCAGCAAGCATCTCATTCAAAATTAATGGCAAAATCAAAAGTTTTTCAAACAAGCAAAAGTTAAGAGAATTCAGTACCACCAAACCAGCCATCAACATGCCAGCAAATTTGGAAAACTCAGCAGTGGCCACAGGACTGGATCTGTGAAATGAAAGGTCAGTTTTCATTCCAACCCCAAAGACAGGCAATGCCAAAGAATGCTCACACTACTGCACAATTGCACTCATCTCACTCACTAGTAAAGTAATGCTCAAAATTCTCCAAGCCAGGCTTCAATAATACGTGAACTGTGAACTTCCAGATGTTCAAGCTGGTTTTAGAAAAGGAGAGGAACCAGAGATCAAATTGCCAACATCTGCTGGATCACTGAAAAAGGAAAAGAGTTCCAGAAAAACCTCTATTTCTGCTTTATTGACTATGCCAAAGCCTTTGATTGTGTGGATCACAATAAACTGTGGAAAATTCTGAAAGAGATGGAAATACCAGACCACCTGACCTGCCTCTTGAGAAATCTGTATGCAGGTCAGGAAGCAACAGTTAGAACTGGACATGGAACAACATACTGGTTCCAAATAGAAAAAGGAGTATGTCAAGGCTCTTTAGCTCTGTGTGTGGGTAGCACTCACAGTGTTCCGGCCACATTGGGTTTGCCCCTGCTCACAGGTGTGTGCTCTCCCTGTCTACACTGCTCAGGCTCCTGGCTGCTCTATATGGAGCGGGCCCTGCGTTGCGTGCTGTTCCAGTTTTTGGGTTCTCCACAGAAGCGTGGACTCGGTTGGGCCTGTGTTTTGTGCCTTCCCTGGCCCGAGCAGCTCAGGCAGCCAGGAGCTTGACGGGCGCACTCTCCCCGGGTGCAGTGGCCTTCTCCCCTCCACAGTCCCAGCCTCAGTTTCCACGCATGCCAGTCGAGTGCGTGCGCCTTGTGTCTATTCTTGGGAGCTGGCCTTTAGCTGCGACCCTCCCGGTGGATGTCGACCATTCAGAATCTCAGGAAGTCTTTGGTTAGAAACTGGAGGCCTGTTTGCAGTTTGGTAGGGGTGCCATCTCTGGGGCTGAGTTTGCCCCTTTCCCCTGCCCCCTGCCTCCTGCTTCTGGTGGGGTTGGGCCAGTCCGCAGCCAACTAGCTCTTCTCTGGAATTGCTCAGTCCCTTTGTTCTGCGAATGGCCAGCAGTGTGTTCAGGCCGGTTAATTTTCTCTCTCTCTCTTGCTATCCCACAGTTTAAGTTGCTATCTCACGTTAGCTCCCTCTGATTGCCCTCAGGGCATTCAGGCCCGATCCTTACCCTAAGCAATGCCGCCCACTCCTCTCTGTTCTGCCCCCACTTGCTGGTGGCGGATGCAGGTGTCTGGGGTACGTCTCTGCTGGGAGTTGCTTTTAGGCATGTAATCTGTGGGTTTTATTTATTTTTCCTCCCAGTTAGGTTGCCCTCCAAGATTTGAAAACTTCCCCCAGACTCGCCCGTGAGAGGGTTTCCTGGTGTTTGGAAACTTTCTCTGTTATGACTCCCTTCCCGGGACGGTCTCCATCCCTAGCTCTTTTCTCTCTTTTTATCTTTTATATTTTGTCCTACCTCCTTTTGAAGATGATGGGCTGCTTTTCTGGGCGCCTGATGTCTTCCGCTAGCGGTCAGAAGTTGTTTTGTGAAGTTTGCTCAGCATTCAAATGTTCTTTCGATGAATTTGCAGGGGAGAAATTGGTCTCCCCGTCCTATTCCTCCGCCATCTTGGCTCTTCCCTTATGATGTCTTTTAAATCGAAAAGTGACTGAAGTAGCACTCCAAGTTTCAATCCTTGAGGATTTTCATTGCTTCCATTTTCTAGTTGACAAAGGAATTTGTGTTTTCCACAGTTACTACCTCTTCTCTCCTCTGGTATTCTTTTCTTTTACATTTATTTATGTTTTAATTGAAGGATAATTGCTTTACAGAATTTTGTTTTCTGTCAAACCTCAGCATGAATCAGCCATAGGTATACATACATCCCCTCCCTTCTGAACCTCCTTCCCATTTCTCTCCCCATTCCACACCTCTAGGTTGGTATAGAGCCCCTGTTCGAGTTTCCTGAGCCATACAGCAAATTCCTGTTGGCTATCTATTTTACATAATGTAATGTAACTTTCCATGTTACTCTCAACATACATCTCAACCTCTCCTCCCCTCTCCCCATGTCCATAAGTCTATTCTCTATGCCTATTTCTCCATTGCTGCCCTGCAAATAAACTCTTCAATACCATTTTTCTAGATTCTGTATATATGCTTTAGTATATGATATTTATCTTTCTCTTTCTGACTTTACTTCACTTTGTCTAATAGGCTCTAGGTTCAGCCACCTCATTAGAACCGACTCAAATGAATTTCTTTTTATGGCTGAGTAATATTCCATTGTGTATATGTACCACAACTTCTTTATCCATTCATTTGTCAATGGATATCTAGGTGGCTTCCATGTTCTAGCTACTGTAAATAGTGCTGCAATGAACCATGGGATACATGTCTCTTTTTCAATTTTGGTTTCCTCAGGGTGTATGCCTAGGAGTGGGATTGCTGGGTCTTATGGTGGTTTTATTCCTAGTTTTTAAAGTAATCTCCATACCATCTTCCGTAGTGGCTGTATCAATTTACACTCCCACCAACAATGCAAGATCGTTTCCTTTTTTTTCTCCACACCCTCTCCAGCATTTATTGTTTGTAGACTTTTTGATGATGGCCATTCTGACTAGTGTGAGGTGATATCTCACTGTAGTTTTGGTTTGCATTTCTCTAATAATGAGTGATTTTGAGCATCTTTTCATGTGTTTGTTAGCCATCTGTATGTTTTCTTTGGAGAAATGTCTGTTTAGTCTTTTACCCATTTGATTGGGCTGTTTGTTTTTTCTGGTATTGAGTTGTATGAACTGGGTGTATATTTTGGAAATTAATCCTTTGTCAGTTGTTTCATTTGCTTTTATTTTCTCCCACTCTGAAGGTTGTCTTTTCACCTTGCTTACAATTTTCTTTGCTGTGCAAAAGCTTTTAAGTTTAATCAGGTCCCACTTGATTACTTTTGTTTTTATATCCATTACTCTATGAAGAGAATCATAGAGGATCCTCTATGAGACATTTGATTTACATCTTCAAGTGTTCTGCCTATGTTTTCCTCTAAGAGTTTTATAGTTTCTGGTCTTACATTTAGGTCTTTAATCCATTTTGAGTTTATCTTTGTGTATGGTGTTAGGAAGTGTTCTAGTTTTATTCTTTACATGGAGCTGTCCAGTTTTCCCAGCACCATTTATTGAAGAGGCTGTCTTTGCCCCATTGTATATTCTTGCCTCCTTTGTCAAAAATAAGTTACCCATAAGGGTAGGGGTTTATTTCTGGGCTTTATACCTTGTTCCATTGGTCTATATTTCTGTTTTAGTGCCAGTACCATACTATCTTGATGACTGTAGCTTTGTAGCATAATCTGAAGTCAGGAGGGTTGATTCCTCCAGCTCCCTTCTTCTTTCTCAAGACTGCTTTGGCTATTCAGGGTCTTTTGTGTTTCCATATGAATTGTGAAGTTTTCTGTTCTCATTCTGTGAAAAATGCCATTGGTAATTTGATAGGGATTGCATTGAATCTGTAGATTGTGTTGGTAGTATAGTCAATACTGATATTGATTCTTTCTACCTAGGAACATGGAATATCTCTCCATCTGTTTATGTCATCTTTGATTTCTTTCATCAGTGTCTTATAATTTTCTGTGTGCAGTTCTTTTGTCTCCTTAGGTAAGTTTATTCCTAAATGTTTTTTCCTTTTTGTTGTAATGGTGAATGGGATTGATTCCTTGATTTCTCTCTCTGATTTTTCATTGTTAGTATATAGAAATGCAACTGATTTCTGTATATTGATTGTGTATCCTGCAATTTTGCTAAATTCACTGTTTAGCTCTAGTAATTTTCTGATAGTATCTTTAGGGTTTTCTATGTACAATATCATGTCACCTGCAAACAGTGAGAGCTTTACTTCTTCTCTGATCTGGATTCCTTTTATTTCTTTTTCCTCTCTGATTGTTGTAGCTAGGACTTCCAAAGCTATGTTGAATAATAATGGTGATAGTGGACACCCTTGTCTTGTTACTGATCTTAGGGGCAATGCTTTCAGTTTTTCACCATTGAGAATAATGTTTATTTTAGGCCTTCCATACATGGATTTTACTATGTTGAGGTAGGTTTCTTCTATGTCCATTTTTGAAGAGTTTTAATTATAAACGGTTGCAGAATTTTGTCAAAGGCTTTTTCGGCATCTATTGAGATTATCATATGGTTTTTATCTTTCAATTTGTTAATATAGTGTATCACATTGATTGATTTGTGTGTATTGAAGAATCCTTGCATTCTTGGAATAAACCCAACTTGCTCATGGTATGTGAGCTTTTTGATGTGTTGCTGAGTTCTGTTTGCTAAAATTTTGTTGAGGATTTTTGCATCGATGTTCATCAGTGATATTGGCCTGTAGTTTTCTTTTTTTGTGTTGTCTTTGTCTGGTTTTGGTATCAGGGTGATGGTGGCCTCATAGAATGAGTTTGGAAGTGTTCCTTCCTCTCCAATTTTTGAAAGAGTTTTAGAAATAGAAGATCTTAACAGACCGATCACAAGCAAGGAAATCAAAACTGTAATCAGAAAACTTCCAGCAAACAAAAGCCCAGGACCAGATGGCTTCACAGCTGATTTCTACCAAAAATTTAGAGAAGAGCTAACACCTATCTTACTCAAACTCTTCCAGAAAATTGCAGAAGAAGGTAAACTTCCAAACTCATTCTATGAGGCCACCATCACCCTAATTCCAAAACCAGACAAAGATGCCACAAAAAAAGAAAACTACAGGCCAATATCACTGATGAACATAGATGCAAAAAATCCTTAACAAAATTCTAGCAAACAGAATCTAACAACATATTAAAAAGATCATACATCATGACCAAGTGGGCTTTATCCCAGGAGTGCAAGGATTCTTTAATATCTGCAAATCAATCAACGTAATACACCACATTAACAAATTGAAAGATAAAAACCATATGATTATCTCAATAGATGCAGAGAAAGCCTTTGACAAAATTCAACACTCATTTATGATTAAAACTCTCCAGAAAGCAGGAATAGAAGGAACATACCTCAACATAATAAAAGCTATATATGACAAACCCACAGCAAGCATTAATGGTGAAAAATTGAAAGCATTTCCCCTGAAATCAGGAACAAGACAAGGGTGCCCACTCTCACCACTACTATTCAACATAGTGTTGGAAGTTTTGGCCACAGCAATCAGAGCAGAAAAAGAAGTAAAAGGAATCCAGATAGGAAAAGAAGAAGTGAAACTCTCACTGTTTGCAGATGACATGATCCTCTACATAGAAAACCCTAAAGACTCTACCAGAAAATTACTAGAGCTAATCAACAAATATAGTAAAGTTGCAGGATATAAAATTAACACATGGAAATCCCTTGCATTCCTATACACTAACAATGAGAAAACAGAAAGAGAAATTAAGGAAACAATACCATTCACCACTGCAACAAAAAGAATAAAATACTTAGGAGTATATCTACCTAAAGAAACAAAAGACCTATACATAGAAAACTATAAAACACTGATGAAAGAAATCAAAGAGGACACAAACAGATGGAGAAACATACCGTGTTCATGGATTGGAAGAATCAATATTGTCAAAATGGCTATACTACCCAAAGCAATCTATAGATTCAATGCAATCCCTATCAAGCTACCAACGGTATTTTTCACAGAACTAGAACAAATAATTTCACAATTTGTATGGAAATACAAAAAACCTCGAATAGCCAAAGCAATCTTGAGAAAGAAGAATGGAACTGGAGGAATCAACCTGCCTGACTTCAGACTATACTACAAAGCCACAGTATGGTACTGGCACAAAGACAGAAATATAGATCAATGGAACAGAATAGAAAGCCCAGAGATAAATCCACGAACCTATGGACACCTTATCTTCGACAAAGGAGGCAAGGATATACAACGGAAAAAAGACAACGTCTTTAACAAGTGGTGCTGGGAAAACTGGTCAACCACTTGTAAAAGAATGAAACTAGAACACTTTCTGACACCATACACAAAAATAAACTCAAAATGGATTAAAGATCTAAATGTAAGACCAGAAACTATAAAACTCCTAGAGGAGAATATAAGCAAAATACTCTCCGACATAAATCACAGCAGGATCCTCTATGACCCACCTCCCAGAATATTGGAAATAAAAGCAAAACTAAACAAATGGGACCTAATGAAACTTAAAAGCTTTTGCACAACAAAGGAAACTATAAGTAAGGTGAAAATACAGCCCTCAGATTGGGAGAAAATAATAGCAAACGAAGCAACAGACAAAGGACTAATCTCAAAAATATACAAGCAACTCCTGAAGCTCAATTCCAGAAAAATAAATGACCCAATCAAAAAATGGGCCAAAGAACTAAACAGACATTTCTCCAAAGAAGACATACAGATGGCTAACAAACACATGAAAAGATGCTCAACATCACTCATTATCAGAGAAACGCAAATCAAAACCACAATGAGGTACCATTACACGCCAGTCAGGATGGCTGCTATCCAAAAGTCTACAAGCAATAAATGCTGGAGAGGGTGTGGAAAAAAGGGAACCCTCTTACCCTGTTGGTGGGAATGCAAACTAGTACAGCCGCTATGGAGAACAGTGTGGAGATTTCTTAAAAAACTGGAAATAGAACTGCCATATGACCCAGCAATCCCACTGCTGGGCATACACACCGAGGAAACCAGATCTGAAAGAGACATGTGCACCCCAATGTTCATCGCAGCACTGTTTATAATAGCCAGGACATGGAAGCAACCTAGATGCCCATCAGCAGATGAATGGATAAGGAAGCCGTGGTACATATACACCACGGAATATTACTCAGCCATTAAAAAAAATTCATTTGAATCAATTCTAATGAGATGGATGAAACTGGAGCCCATCATACAGAGTGAAGTAGGCCAGAAAGATAAAGACCAATACAGTATACTAACACATATATATGGAATTTAGAAAGATGGTAACGATAACCCTATATGCAAAACAGAAAAAGAGACACAGATGTACAGAACAGAATTTTGAACTCTGTGGGAGAAGGCGAGGGTGGGATGTTTCAAGAGAACAGCATTGAAACATGTATATTATCTAGGGTGAAACACATCACCAGCCCAGGTGGGATGCATGAGACAAGTGCTCGGGCCTGGTGCACTGGGAAGACCCAGAGGAATCGGGTGGAGAGGGAGGTAAGAGGGGGGATCGGGATGTGGAATACATGTAAATCCATGGCTGATTCATGTCAATGTATGACAAAAACCACTACAATATTGTAAAATAATTAGCCTCCAACTAATAAAAATAAATGGAAAAAAAAAAAAGAAAGAAACAGGAAAAAAAAAAAAGACATCATAGAATAAGCACCTCTTAGAACAAATTAAGAAAAAGAAGCCTTTAAGGATAGAAAAGATGTCTCTATTCCAGAGAAACAATCAGTAACATAGTCAAATAAGTGAGGGAAGAAGCTTATTATATATGTTTGCTCTTACCAGCTGTATTACAAACCTTTGAAATTTGATGTTATAAAATTTTTTTCACTTTTAAGGATCACAAATAAAATTAAAGATACAACAATAGACCCTGGGCAAACGTTTTTTATCATGTGATTTTTTTTTTTTTTTTTTGGTAGGGAGAATGAAACCGTTAGAACACAATAAATCTGTTTCCTTACTGCCACCTTGATAGCAAAAACTCCATCTCTTTAGGCAACGTGGGCTAAGAACCCAGTACAGCCTGGTGTACATGTTATTATTGTTGCTATTGTTCCGTCACTCAGTTGTGTTCGACTCTTTGTGACCCCATGGACTACAGCACCCCAGGCTTCCCTGTCCTTCACTATCGCCCAGAGTTTGCTCAAACTTATATCCATCAAGGCAGTGATGCAATCCAACCATCTCATCCTCTGTTGCCCCCGTTTCCTCCTGCCCTCAATCTTTTCCAGAATCAGGGTCTTTCCCAATGAGTCAGCTCTTTGCATCAGGTGGTCAAAGTATTGGAGCTTCAGCTTCAGCATCAGTCCCTCCAGTGAATATTTAGGACTGATTTCCTTTAGGATTGAGCAGTTTGATCTCTTTGCTGTCCAAAGGACACTCAAGAGTCTTCTCCAGCACCACAGTTCAAAACCATCAGTTCTTCGGTGCTCAGCCTTCTTTATGAGATCACAGTAAATGTTTTCACACAATTAAAGCTGGTCAGGGCTTTCCAGGTAGCACTAATGGTAAAGAAACCACCTGCTAATGCAGGAGACGCAAGAGTCTCAAGTTCCATTCCTGGGTCGGGAAGATTCCCTGGAGTAGGAAAAGGCAACTCTTTCCAGTGTTCTTGCCTTGGGTATCCCATGGACAGAGAAGCCTGGCAGTCTATGGTCCATGGGGCCGCAAAGACTCGGACACGACTGAGTGACTGAACACACACACAAATGTGGTCAAGGCAAAATAATACAAAGCTCATAGATGTCTCATAGAAAAATAAATAATAAATAATTAATGTTATTATTAAATGATCAGCAGCTCCTTGTCTAGCAGGGTGGATGTTTTTTGAGATGTTGACAATTTCTCAGGTGCCAAAGTAAATTTTGCTGAAAGTTACCCATCCCTATACAATATTTCTATCAGAAGCCTTGATTGTCAGTCTCCACCAGTTACCCCTTTCCACTTGAAAGGTATTCCAAAAACTACACACTCGTCATGATTTGGGTATTATTATTCACACTTATAATCAGAGATCTACCTCTAGTACCTAAATGACTGGACTGAGGCGCACCAGTCATCAGCCAGAGGGTCAGGGTCTCAGCCAGGTGGAAAGGGTTCTCTCCACCTGCTCAAGCCGCCTCTGGGATTCCACAAGCCAGCTATGATCAGCAAACGCCAGCCACACACACCTTGCTTTCTTGAGTACCCTACTCTGATTGGTTGAATATCCAACTCAGTGGACGTGAGTTTGAGCAAACTCCGGGAGATGGTGAAGGACAGGGAAGCCTGGTGTGCTGCAGTCCATGGGGTCACAGAGAGTGGGACACGACTGAGCAATTGAACAAACCCTGATTGGCAGCATTTTAATCCACAACACAAAGAGTTTTAAGAGATATATATACATTTCTTCTCTCTTTATGGGGGTAATAGATTTAGATTGTTTTTTCTTCAAGCTTACTTGGCATGGTCAGTGTAGCATCACTGTGGCAGGAAAAGGACTGCAGGTCCTTGAAGGAGGCTTAGTCTTGGAAGGAGGGTGGGGAGAGCTGGGGGACGCCCACGGGACAGGGCATCCTGGGCTGGTTTCCTCTGATGCATCACAGTCGCAGTAACTGTTAAACACTGGGTGTGCTGGAGATGGATGCTCTCTGCTTTTCCTTCTGGGAACCTTTCCGAGCATTCATCTTGTAGGTCTCATGACATTTCTGGTAAGCTGAAGTCTCAGCGAGAAGAAATATGGAGCTGACAGAAGGAATATAGATGTGCAGAGGATGCCAAGGAGTTTGCTCCCAGAAAATACCCATGGGACACTCACACTCAGAGGAACTCTGGATGCTCCTCCTGTGGTCCAGCCAGCTTCTGCCACAGAGAACAGCTCCCCAGGGGAGGCTTTCACTATCTTAAATCCCAACCGCAACAAGTAGAAGTTTCTCTTGAATAAGCACACCATCTTGTCCAATAGTTACCTAGGAAGTTCTGTCTCTCGGTTATCATGTTGGATGTTCATCATTGCTTCTACGGCCTCTTTATTGCTGAGTCTGGGATCCTGGCTTCTTCAGGATGTGTCAGGATCTAATCTACAACGGTGATGATGCCCAGGGCCTACTGTTACAACCAGAGGTTTGAAAACCTAGGGCCAAACAGAACCACAACGAAAACCCTAAACTCCTGCTGACATGATGCATACTAACCCAGATCACGCTACATAAAAATATAAATCCAAAAACTAGTTTATAAATTGAAAGTGAGATCCATATACTGAAACATGTTCTCCATTTGTGTTCAAGGGACATCTGAATTGCCTCTGGAGTGGTTCCTACCTTTACCTGATGGTGATTATGTTGTGAAGTTTCCGTCCTTAGGTAATGTTAAAGGTCCAATAAAACATGCAAGGAGGCAGGACCTCTGCGGGGAGGATTAAGAGGCTTAAGAAACCTTCATGAAACACCTTCCAAAGCATACAGTGTTTGCCTGTAGTGGTTGCTTTGTCTCCCCTAAAGACATCCTTTTCCTTTGTATCAACCAATCAGCTCTTACATGATCCTATTTTTCTGTGGAATAAATATTGATTTTCAATGCATGTGCAGTAAAAATATTAAGTATACATCCACCCACACTGTGACTTTGGGCCATTTCTTCTTTCTCTCGAAATGGCACAAAATAATAAATGATTCATTCCACCTAGGAGCTAGCTGTGAATATATCACTAAGTGTTCTGATTTTTCAATTCAACAACATTGGGGTACTTGGTAATGAATTATTAAGGGGCCTTGTTCAGGAAAATGTCAGTGCCACTTTCCTGAAGTGACATTATTTCAGCCTCAGAATTGGATGGTCAGCTGGAAGAACAGTGAGAGTTAAGGAAAACATCAGTTAATTTTGTTAAAGTCAAAAGTTACCTAAAGTTCGAGTGGTCGATTTCTAAATGGATGTTTGTGCAGAAATGTCCCAGTATTTGTAAGAATTAAAAATAATAATAATAATAGCGAGTACAAAGGGAACTCAGATGCGCAGGAGAGGAAAGCAAAGGTTTGTTTCCATAACAACTTGCTACTAAAATTAAGGACTGATGAAAAATTAAACACAGCTAACCACAGGCTAGAATGCTATAAGGTAGCATCAAGGATGATTGCAAATTTACTCTCTCTGCAGATCCTAGAGGATAATCACCATTGACTGAGTCAATCCATCAAAGGTTTTTATGTAACCACAGCATTGTCCAGTTATTATATACATTGCTCAGATTCCAAAAATCACAGGGCATGATGCCTGCTCTGGTAGAGCTGAGGTCGATCCAGGGAAAGTCATCTGTGTATTTGAAACAGTTGATGTAAAATTAAGCGCTGCACTGGATGCCCAGGAAATATGAGAGTTCAGCAAAGAGCAAGAACATTGCAGGTGGGCGTGATCTAGAAACACAGCTGCCCCTGGAGCGGCCGTTAGGTGGCCAGGTAAATACTGGGGAAGAAAAAAGAGCAAAAATTTTTGTGATCGTGGGTTTTTACAAAGCCTATAAGGCACAATTTTTCATCTTGACCATTTTTAGGTGTCAACTGCAGTAGTGGGAGCCATATGCCTCTTTTTGGGCAATAGAGATACAGAATTTTTCATCCCGCAAAACCAGAACTCTACATCTCTCTCCCTCATGGCCCCTGGGAATGACCATCATACTTTCTATCTCTGTGAATATGCCTGCATTAGACACTGCATGTAAGTGGAATCTGGCTTATTTCATTTAACATAACGTCCTTGAGTTTCATCCTCTTTGCCACATGTGACAGGATTTCCTTCTTTTATTTCAGACTAAATAATAGTCCTCTGTATAGATCACATTTTCTTTATCCATTCCTGCACCAATGGACATTTAGATGATTTCCACCTATCAGCTATGGTGAATAACGCTACTATGAACAAGTGTACAAATACCACTTTGAGATCCTGTTTTCCATTCTTTTGTCTATTTCCCAGAGTGGGATTGCTGGATCATGTGGTAATTCTATTTTTAATTTTTTGAGGAACTTCGAAAAGGTGCAGAATTGTTGGCAAGGTGACTCCTTTGTTCAGGAGGGTGAGTGAGATGGACCATGTGGCCAGAGCCGGGGTGGGAGACAATCATGAAGAGTCAGTGGACTGAGAGACCATCGCAAGGACTTGGCTCCTTCCTGTGTGAGATGGGGAGTCCCTGGAGGGTTGAAAGCAGCACAGTGACATTTTCGAAGGCCTGCAGCTGCTTCAGGCTGTAGTAGAGCAGAGACAGCAAGAGAGCAGACACAGGATGAGAGCCTCCGGGCAGGGTGCAGTGTCATGCAAGTACTGGGACGTCGGGACTGCTAGCAGGGAGCTGAGAAGTTGCTGGTTCTGACTGTATTGATAAAAGAGGGGTGACAGCATTTTTTTGATAGGTTGGATGTCTAGAGAAAGAGGACTCTCACACCACTTCAAAGTTTTTATCCGGAGCAACTAAAAGTTTGGCATTGCAATTACTGAAGTGTGAAAAATTGAGGGAAAATCTGGGGATTTTTCGTGGCATGTCAGTTCATTTCAAAAAATTAGATCTGCAGAAGAAAACAGTTCAACAGGAGCCTGGACAGTGAGATTATTGTACTCACCCATCTGAGATGTGATGAAGGACAAGGTGATGAGGATAAACAAGGGATTCCGGGAGGTGTCTCTAAGGTAAAGTGACAACACCTGCTGATACAACAAAAATCACAACTCAGTGAAATGTCAGAGGCTCCAGATTAGAGATGAGAATAATATAATGTAGGTCTTGTCAACATGCAGAATATTGCCAGGGAGTAGCTGGAACTTTTATAATCTCATTAAGACATGATTCTAGGAATCCTATTTCTAAAATGTACACCTAACTGCTTTGATGAGGTTTCCATACACAAGCAAGACTCAGGGGCAAGCTTTCGGTGTTAAATCGTTAGAAGGGAGAACTAGATATATTTGAGGTTCCCATCTTCCCAAAAGTATTCGAAATTGCAGATTCACAAATGCAAATCTTCAAGCATTCTTTGACCTTTCTATGTTCAGCTTTTCCTACCCTATGAAATACTTCAGTGTCCAGATTCAAGTCTCAAGGTTGAGGGGAGCAGGATCATTTCTCAGTAAGAATATCAAACAGGTGAAGAAATATTCTTGGACAGAGAATGAGTATAAGCCACATGAGTATAGGCATCAGTCAAAACTCATTGTGTAGTATACTTAAGATCTGTACATTTCACTGTACATGTCACATCCCAGTTTAGGCGATGGAACATCCGTTCAAGGTCAAGTGTATTGACCAGAGGACAGGAGACTGAGGGAAACAGACAAAGCTGTGATCCTAGTAGCAATGGTGCCAATAATCAAGCCCCAGATTCAGAACTCTGCTCCTGCTAGCTCATCTAATCCAGTCCTCAATCATTGCAAAGAACCGTGAGCATCCCATCTAAGAAGGAAGGAGAAGGGTGCCATTGCCAGTGCAGAGCAACTATTATAAGTATTATATACAGATCAAGGCAGAAAATCCTGCTTTACGTAAATCAAGGTGAAACTGAATCAGATCCAAGCTGACATGAAGCCATGTTTGCAGGATACTAGGTCCAAGATACAAGAGCAAATCCAGGTCAAGTCATGTCCAGTGGCTGATGTGATGCAGGAGAAATCACAAGTACCTGGGAGAAGAGGGCAGAAAGCAGAGCAGACGGGCATGCTGCCCTCCGCAGACACACGCTCCGCAGACCTGCTGTCTGGTCTCCTGAATGGAGCCCCCAACCCCCTACAGAGAGAATCAGCTCCACTTCCCAGCAATTCCAGGCAAGTTACAGGGTGGATGGTGCAGGGCTGACGTCACATCCCAGCGGCTCTAGCTATATTCTATCTTCTTATTAAACTATCCTAAAAGGACGTGATACCTTTCTTTCCTTTTGATCCATCAGCTCACAAGAACTCTCGCTGCTCCGTTGCAGTTGCAACCAAGCAAAACCAGTTCAATGATCTCTGATGCAGACCTCTCCGAGGGGTATTGGAAGAATATGTCTGAACACACAGGACTGATCGTGTGTGTTGAACATACAGGACTGATCGTTTGTGTTTTCCTCTACTCAAACTACCCCTACTCAAATGGAAGGAAAGAAATGACAATGGCTTTCATATGTAGGAAAAGGAGGTTAAAAAACAAGTGTCACTAGCAATACATATTTTGCAAGATGCAGAGCAGAGAGGAGTGTACAGGACTTGGCGGAGGGAATAGTTAAGTGCCTCTAAATGAACGATGTTTTTGAGAAGGGACACGCCTCTCTTTGCAGGACTGTTGAGAGGGAGAACTCTATCAGGAAAGACGAGGTTTAAGCAAACACTGAAGAGAGTAGGACCTGTTTCAAGTCTGCACTCGGTACCCTTGGACATGCCCCCAGTTTCGGTGACCCCACCCCTGCAGCCAGGTGACCCCTGCTCCTCTCCCCCCAGCAGGGGTCAAGAGGGCCAAGGTCAATAAATTCCACTGAAGATGCTCTGGACTTTGGAGCGTAGGCAGAGCAGACAGCAGTACTAGACAGGCTGAAAATGGAAGGATTTGGTGAAAATTTCACCTTGAACTGTAGGACTCCAGCCTGGCTCACTCATTTTGCTCCCAGACACGTGTAGCCAGGCAGGAACGGTCCTCAGCAAGTGGCTACAGGGAACACACCTGTCCCGCGTGATTTCTCAATAAGGAGGTAGTCCATCTCAGTGAGGGACTGAGCAAAGAAAGAGGAAAGCGCAGGATGGAGGAAACGGCACCCCAGGACAACCGCACGGGAAAGTCCCAGGGATTCAACTCTGTGCCAGGCTTCGAAACAGACTGGACCGGAAGGATGGGGAGAGTGGAGGACACTCCCAGTGGGGTGGGTGGAGGAGGCGGATAGAGAATGGAGGATGGACTGTTTGGAACTGTGCTGGAGCCCTTGGCGAGATGATTAGTATGCATTTGCCAGATGTGTTAGAACATCTGGAAAGAGTTAGTGATAAGTACGTTAAAAAAACTAAGCAAATGGAAAAATGAGGCAGTAATTCCAAGAATAACAAAAAAAGTGGTGTAAGATAGGAAATGTAATCAAATTATGCTGCTTGACTCATTTGTGAAAATCCTTCCATGTCCTTAGTTAATGGATTGACATAACCAAAATTTGACATATATATATGTATATTTCACTCCTGAGAAGGTAGGAGGAGATGAAGGAAGTGGGGCTGGCGCTGGTATTAAAGCCTTGAATGTTATTTTATTTGCAAAGCAGAAACAGAGGCACAGGTGTAGAGAACAAATGTGTGGACACCAAGGGGAGCAGGGGGGTGGGATGAATTGAGAGATTAGGGTTGACACATACGCACTCCTCTGTATAAAATAGACACGAATGAGAACCTACTGTGTATCTCAGGGAACTCTGTGCTCTGTGGTGATCTAAATGGGAAAGAAATCCAAAAAAGAGGAGAAACGAACACATTGTAAAGCAGCTATACGCCAATAACAAATTTTAAAAAAATAATAAATTCATGCTCACGTTTACAAAGAAGTAAAAAGAGAATATTTTAAATTATACATTAAAGAATGGTGCCTGCATGCATAGTCGCTTCAGTCTGACTCTGCGACCCCACAGCAAGCCAGGCACCTCTGTCCCTGGGATTCTCCAGACAAGAATACTGGAGTTGCATACCACTTCCTTCTCCAGGGGATCTTCCCAACCCAGAGACTGAACCTGTGGCTCCTGAGGCTCCTGCATTGGCAGGCGGATTCTTTACCACTAGCACGACCTGGGAAGTGCACTCTTGAGAAAGTGGATGGAAAATCAATGAATCAATGAACATCACTGCTGGTGAGAATAAAACAGGCTCGGGCAGCCCAAGCTCTGAAAAACTCTGCCGCAGACATGAATCCATCTTCAGTGAGTCTCTCCTGCTTCTCCCAAGGGTGCTCTGTTCATCACGTAGAAGAGGGAGCTCCTGGTCCATGATTTCTTTTTTAATGCAAAACATCAAAATGAAAAGACAGATGTATTTCTGATGGGCAATAGTGAATCTCTTTGTCTTCGCCCAAATAAAAAATTCGCAAGCTCATCTTCCCTGCCTCTACCTCTTTAAACCCAGGGATAGAACCAGTGTCCCTTTTGTCCCCTGCATTGGCAGGGGGTTCTTTACCACTCGCACCACCTGAGAAGTCCTGAGTATAAACGGGAAACAGCAAAGCTGAGGAAACCTCCCCATTAGAGAAATATTTTCAGTTACTTCTGCAGAGTGTACTTAGGATGCATCTGACACCATCCGCAAAACATCAGCTTCATGTTTCAGTGAATATCAGCATTTATCATCCCCCGAGGTAAATACTGACCTCCTTACTGCCGCAGTCAATGTTTACTGGGCTTCTCCCTTTAATCAATCTGGCTACCAGCACCTGCTATGACTAAACTAGTTATAAGGAAAGAAAAGTTAGGGAGGGGAGCACATGGGACTGTTCTGACCTCACTCTGCCTTTTCTGGAAGCAGAGAGCTGGCCGGCATGCAGACCCTAGAGAGACGTGTTCAGTGGGCACATTGCCTTGGTGCTGCTCTCTCTCCAATGTCAAGTCTTGGCTTCTTCTACATGTTGTGCGTTTCATCTCAGTCCTTCCTTGATCAAGCAGAACCACCTCTGCTCCTGATCTCTCTCTTCACCCATCATAACAATCATTCAGAATCTGCCGGCTCTGTAAACTGGGAGAAACTGCTTATTTACAGCTAATGGCTGACTGGGGCTTAATGGAACTCCCCCTCCCCTGACATAACTCACTGGCAGAGGAACACATTTTTAACTGGGGCATTTTGTATAAACGGCCACATTCACAGGGAGCTATGAAAAGGATGCATAGGGGTCAGCCCATGCTATACACTGGGTTCCAGAGAGTGCCAGGGATTTCTCCAGGTTCTAGCTGTCCCTCTAAACTCTGCTGAAGGGAGAGGAAATACTGAATTGCTGAATACACCCTCAAGATTCTATAAGCATTTTCTCTCCTGATGCTAAGGGGACACTCCTCCACAGTTGGTCCTCGTCTTTCATGTTCAGAATGAGGAAGCGGGTGCAGAAGAGTTGGGCAGAGTGAAGGCAAGACCTCTAGAACCACCCCAGAGAACAAGGTCTGGGACCTAGAACCTGTAACAGACAAAATGCTTGTGAGAACTTCCCTGTGGTCCAGCCGTTATAAATCCACCTGCCAACGCAGGTGGAATCTCCCTGGTCCAGGAAGATTCCACATGTTATGGGGCAATTAAGCCAATTGCTGCCATTACTGAGCCTATACTCTAGAGCCTGTGCTCTGGAACAAGAGAGGCCACCACAATAAGCCCATGCACCACAGCAAAGAACAGCCCTGCTCGATGCAACTAGAGAAAGCCGACGTGTAACAACATTGACCCAGCACGGCCAAAAATAAATACATAAATAAAAATTTTATTGCAAGTTAAAAAAAAAAGAAAATGTGGGTGAAATTAATAAAACACACACACACACACACACACACACACACACACATATTCCTGGACTTGAGGACTATTTGTACTTATCCAGGTGGAGATTGATGTCATGTTGGTATAGTGGCCTCTTAAATACCCCAAACTGGAGGTACACAGAATTTCCCCAGCCTGTACTTAATTAGTGAGAATTCATTTATCCTTCATTCTGGCTTTGAGATTTAATTTAGGGTCTCTAAAGCTTTGCTTGGAAGTTTTTCTGAAATTTGCTTCATTCTGAGTTTGCTTTTCAGTCTGTATATTTACATTGCTCTGTCAAACAAGTCCTTAGATCTGTTTTTATCCTCTTATTTGTTGCTTTTCCTGATGCTTATTTCTCTTCCCTAAACCTATGCATACCTTATGAAAATTTTGCAGAGTTCAGTGATTTGCTAAATTCTAGATCGTCAGGGAGAAAACAGCAATGATGATCCACTCAATGTGGTCATTTTATAGGTGAAACCAGAGCAGTTGACAAGTATGAACATGTTTCATGTTTTACTGCCCTCATCTTCAGCTGGATAGAAAGGAGTCACGTCCTAAAACCAGAATTCCAGCAGAGGCTTTCTTATAGCAACATTCAGAAGTGGCTAACACTGCTCAGAACAGGCGTAAGGTAAACCAAGTCTTATATGTGGTGATAATTTGAAGTGGCCAAAAATCTAAGCACACACTACACCTTTCTTCCTCTCTCATACATTTCCCTCCATCCTTAATTTTTTTAAAGCTATGGGATATTGTTATTCTTTTTATTTTATTTTTTTGTGGCCATGCTGCTCAGCATGTGGGATCTTAGTTCCCAGAGCAGGGAGTGAACCCGTGTCCCCTGCAATAGAAGCACAGAGTTCTAACCACTGGACCACCACAGAAGTCCCCTTAATTTTTAAAAATTATTGAACTTTTGGATAAAAAAGTCAATAAGTGATTTTCGAAGGCCAGTAGTACTGATCAATGATGCACTCATTTCATGGTAGTTTAAAAGGAGATGATTATAAATCCGTCTTGGATAGGGGGTCCCAGCAAGGAAGCATATCTGTCTCCTCCCAGTATCTTTGCACCTCTGCCTGGTATTGAAAGTTCACATCATTTCAAAGAGCATTTAAAAGTATGCTTCATTAGCTTCAGCGACAGTGGGTCAAGGAAATCTATAGCTGAGTTTTGCCTCTTACTGTAAACTATCTCAAAATATTCCCCACCCCCAAACAACCCCAGGAGCTGCAGAGAATGAGGACCACTCACTTGCGTTTATTTTCATAAAAAGCAAAACAAAGCAAATGCATGTTGTCTCTCCAATCACCTACCGCAATTTAAAGAAGGAGCTGGAAAACAAGTGTTGTTTTTTCAACCTACAGTTACTAAGAAATACAAAGACATTGGCAAAATAAAATAGCTGGCTGACAAAACACATGGATCTGACTCATTTTGATGCTTTCAATGGATTCTCAGGTAGATAAACAGGAGAGGACATCAATCCGTCCTTCTATTTTGGACCATGATTTCTGGGTAAATGGCAGTCTGTTACGTAAAGCTGAGAAGTGGCTCTTTGATGGTGTGCACATTTGATTAAGAAACTCTGTGCTTGGCAGACCCCAATACACCCAACTGTTAATTGCTTTTTAAAGGAGAATGATGGCACATTTAACAAGCCACATATCTCACTAAGCATTGTTAGGGTAGATGCTCTCATTCTGCTGAACTGTCTGATTTTGAGATTTGGGTCCCTAATTGCTTATAAACCATACTGTTTATTGAGTATTAACTCTGGTGTGGTTGTTTATGATGGGAGCTTATTGCCTAATGCCTATAAAAAGTGGCATAAACCAGCTACTCTGTGCTTGTGGTGTCTCCCCTCCCCCAAACATACACACTCACAGGCTCCCAGAGCCACACTTAAGTTCATCAGCTGAGAGAGGCAGAAGTCTTGGCAGAACGATGCGGAGGGAAAGCTTACGGAGCAGGTTGCTAAGTAACCAGGAAGCCCTCTGTTGATTCACCAGCGCGTCAGCCATACATTTTCCTCTGTGCATTACCTACAATGAAAAGGTCGGTGACCCAATGAAATATCAGATTAAGTCAAACTATTAACTGGACAAATGCATTTCAAGTGCTCTTGTAGCCTGGTTCTGTGTGATTAGTATACATTATGTTCTGCCAAGGCAGGCATGAATCATGAATACGTTCAGAGTTGATGCTCTCTGCAAGAAAACACAATAACTCAGTGCTGAGTAAGGCAGAGTGCTGAGTTTATAAGATGTGGAGCCTTCGGTTCGGGTGATCTATAGTGTTGTATTTTGTAGTAAGGACACCAGTTCCTTTCTTTCTCTCTAGTAAATAGTATTTGTCAAGTCCTTAAAAAGATGGGGGGAAAAATCTTTCCAGAACCACTGGTTACTGCTTGACTGTCTGCCTCAGGGAGGGGAGGGCAACAGGGCGGTAAATGGATGCATTGTTTTTCAATCATTCTACGAAGTTTTTTTCACTTTCTCCAGTTGAAAGTCACTCCACCTTGGCCCAAAGCTGGAAGAATCAGAATATTTAAAATTCAACAAAAGACTCAGAATATTTAAAGTTCAAGCTCAAAGCAAAACTCTAGTGACTCAGTTTGAACCCTGACCTTTCTCCCTCTCGTGGCTTTCCTGTGGTTGGGCTGTGGCAACCAGTTGGACTTAGTATGCAAACATACACACTGGGAATGTGTCCAGCTGTTCCCCGCCCCCATCTTGAGAACCAGAAATCTAGGATTCCATGAGCTGAGCCCTGGGTTTGTAGGAGGTCACATTTGCAAGCGTACAGCTCAAAGCTGTAGGCAAAACCGACAGCTTAAGGTTGTCACGTGGTGGGGCTCCGGTGTGACGCAGGTCGTGTTACTGCCTCTGCTTCCAATTAGCCTACTCAATCCTCATAAACAGTTTGTGGTGGGAAGGAGAAGGGGTAGGGGTGGAGAAAAGACAGCCCCTGCATTCAGTCTGAGACTCTCGCTGGCATCTACTCCTACCACCAACTGGGCCAGTTCTCCTTCCACCCATTATGTGTGCCTGCTAAGCCACTTCAGTCATATCTGATTCTGTGTGACCCCATGGACTCTAGCCCGCCAGGCTTCTCAGTTAATGGGATTCTCCAGGACTGGGGAATGAGGAATGAGTTGGGAATGAGTTGCCATGCCCTCCTCCAGGGGATCTTCCTGATCTGGGATCAAATGTAAGTCTCTTACTTCTCTTGCATTGGCAGGTGGATTCTTTACAACTAGCCTCACCTGGGAAGCCCTTTCACCCATCATTACTGGGTAAATAGAAGCACAGTTCAATAAGGTCAGTTTAGCAGATGTGTAGTGAGCACCTATTGTGTGCTAGACAGGTGCTGAGATGTCGGGTGACAACAGCCCTCCCTGCCTGCCCCTCAGATCACCCCAGATGTGGAGCTGAGTCATGGTGCCTTCACTCAAGGATTCTTTACTTCGTTGACTAGTAGCAACCTGGCTAAGATGACGCTAATATCAATCTCTTTTTATAAAAAACACAGCATGATTATATTTTTTATGATTATATTTTAATACACAACTAAACTACATAACAACATAGTAAATTGATGGTAATAAAATAATTTTGTTTTAAATTTCCCCAAACTTTGTGATCTTCTGGGCTGAGTTGTGTCCCCTTCAAAATTCATACTGTGAAGTCCTAATCCCTTGCACCTCAGAATGTGACTGCATTGAGGGGAAAAAGTCTTTAAAGAATTAATTAATTTAAAATGAGGAAAATGTATGGGCCTTCATCCATGTAAGGAGAGTAGCACACAGATAAGTGTAGAAGAAGAACCACGTGAAGATGGCAATATACAGGCCAAAGAAAACCAACCCTGCCAACACCATTGCCATCAACACCACCATCACCATCACCACCATCAATACCACCATCACTATCATCACCATCAACACCACCATCATCACCATCAGCACTACCATCATCACCATCAACATCACCATCACCACCATCAACACCACAATCACCGTCATCACCGTCAACATCACCATGATCACCATCAATACCCATCACCATCACCACCAACAACACCACCATCATAACCATCAACACCACCATCATCACCATCAACACCACCATCACCACCACCGACACCACAATCACCATCATCATCATCAACATCACCATGATCACCATCAATACCACCATCATCACCATCACCATTACCATCATAACCATCAGCGCCATCACCGTCAACACCACCATCATCACCACCACCATATCACCGTCAACACCAACATCACCACTGTCATCTATGCTTAACTTTCTGTCCTTCTTTCTGGACTTTTAAAACTGTTAGAGGGAAGCAGAACCACCCCTGCCAACACTAATCTCAGACTTCCAGTCTCCAGAACTGTAAGACCATAAATATCTGTGATTTAAGACACCTGATCTGGGCACTTTGTTATAGCAGCCTGAGCTGACTAATACAATTACATGTACAACAATATCAAATGTCAGAGAAAGAAAAACCAAAATGTTAAATCATATCTTAGCCTAAATTCACTATGCTTTAGATTAATATCTACCATTATATGATTACTGTGCAGACTAAGTTCATGGTTTTAGTTTCCATCTTGGCTACAAAGTGGTTAAGTAAAGGATCTTGTTTACCATTTTGTTTTATATTTCCCTTGTGTTGACATCAAGGGTACTCTTTTGGAAGAGAATGCTGGTTTGCCAATTCAGGGCATAAACATATGAACATGGTATTCATTCTGAACATAAAAGGAAATCGAGAGTGCCAGAGGAAGGGATTTAGTCTGAGAATGGGAGAAAGAACTGGCATTAATCCAGTTAGAAGACTTACACACTGATGGGAAAATACAATCTCCAGCAAGTCCTTCCTCCATCATGTCTCTCTGTATAATAGAGACTGTAATAACTCTCTTCTTCTATTAACACTCAGAAGAGAGGTCATAAAACAATACAGCGTATTTATTAGGGCAGAGGATGAAGTGGAGGCTGATGAATGTACCAGGGAAGAACCATTAGCAAAATGATGAATTAAAGTTCTGTTTGCATTTCTATTGTGATGGATCATCACTTGTTAGCTTAAGTAATCCCCATGCTTTGATTATAGCTATCAGCGTATAAAATTATTGTCTGAGCCTCAAAGGTATAATGTCTAAATGTGCTTATGGAAATTCAAGCACATTATCATTCACTGAAGTACCGAAGACTCCAAAAGAATGAAGAAGATGTTAGTTTAAACAAATAATTATAGTTGTCAAGAAAGGTAAAAATTTATAATAGGTCATTTTCTATTCCCTCCTCACATAGATCTTCTCTCCTTCAAATCTGCAACATAGTATAATATCTTTTTTAGCAGTTTTAAAGTCTAGGAAAAAGGACAAAAAGTTAAGCATCAATAATGTTAATGATGGTGATGATGATGGTGATGGTGTTAGGCAGAGCGATGGTGATGATGGTGGTGATGCTGGTCATGGCGATGGAGATGCTGGTGGTGGTGATAGTGATCATGACAACCATAACAGCTCTGTGATGATTAATTTTAATGTCAACTTGACTCGCCAGAGGGCGCTCAGATTAAACATTATTTCTGGATGTATCTGCGAGGGGGTTTCCAGATAAATTAGCGTCTGAATTGTTGGACTCAGGTGGAAGGTGAAGTCCCTCAGTCGTGTCTGACCCTCTGCGACCCCACGGACTGTAGCCTACCAGGCTCTTCCATCCATGGGATTTTCCAGGCAAGAGTACTGGAGTGGGTTGCCATTTCCTTCTCCAGAGGATCTTCCTAACCCAGGGATTGAACCCAGGTCTCCCGCATTGCAGGCAGACGCTTTACCGTCTGAGCCACCGGGGAAGTCTATGGGACTCAGATGGGGTCCCTCTCTATTCCCTAGAGTTAAACACATAGTATACGTGTTACATACTATGCCAATAGCTCAATTGCTACAGTTTCAAATATCCAAATTGTTTCCCAAAGTGATTCTTCTGTTTTTTTTCTGGAGGCTAGAGGGTCTATTTTCTCCCTTCTTAATATTATATTTGACATTCTAAGGAGCCGGTTTTAAACCTAAGTGGGAATCCAAATCCGATGATAATTCCCCGTGATTCTAGGAAGGTATTGCCACAGCCAGACACCCACAACACTCTGTATGTGCTTCCCCAGATCCACTGCCTTTCAGTCATTTGTTCCAGAGGCAAATCCTGACAGTGTGACGATAGAGCATCATGACTTCTGTGATCCTGGAGGGGCCCCAAGCATCTCAGAATAAATAAGAAGTGAAAAAGCAACCCACAGGAGGGATGAGAAAATGTTTGCAAGTCTGAGAAGGGTCAAGTCTCCAGAATACAGCGAGAACTCTTACAATGTAACCACAAGTAGACAAAAACCCAATTTAAAAAAGGGCAAATGAAACAAACAAAAAAGAAGGTTCTGCCCCATTAACTCCAAAATACTGTCCACAATCATCTTAACTAAACCTCAGAGGGAGTGAACCTGATGGAGATAGCTATTCAAATACGCAGGGTTTTAGCCTCTTCTCTTTGTAAAATAAGAATTACCCAACAGGGATCCCGACCCTTCTCATTTATTTATTTTATCATTTCTGGAAGGCTGCACCATGTATTGTTAGAAAATAAAAATGCCACTAACATCTTGTGTCCCGTATATTTCCTGGGGATAATTCTGATATTAAAAGCACTGAGGACTGTACATTGTGGGTATTCAACAAATGTTACCAATAGGGAACAAATGTCACCAGACAAGAATAATTGTGAAGGAAAAACAAAAGAGCAGAAACCTTGAAGTGGTTCTGGGAAAGACAGGACAAAAGGCAAGATTGTTGCTTCTTGTATAATGTTAGTTTCTTTTGAAAGAGCAGACAAACCTTCACAGGTTGGTTACAAGTCCTGTATTTGCTGTTCAAAACTGCCCTCAAGAGTTTTTCAGGGGTAAAGAGTTTCAGTTTTCCAAGATGAAGAGAGTGATGGGAAATGGATGATGGTGATGGCAGCACACTGAAATGACTGCATTTAGTATCTCTGAACTAAAAAGTGCATTCAAAAATGGCTAAGATGGTAAATTTCACATTATGTGCATTTTACCACATTAGAAAAAAATTGGGGAAGAAAAGACTACCATTCAGCATTACAATTACAGATGATAACTAAGTTCCCCAGATCTAATGTACAACCTGACAATAGTTAATACTATACTGAAAAGTGAAAGTGTTAGTCACTCTGTCGTGCCTGACTCTTTGCGACCCCATGGACTGTAGCCTGCCAGGTTCCTCTGTCCATGGGATCCTCCAGGTAAGAATCATGGAGTGGGTTTCCATTTCCTTCTCCAGGGGATCTTCCCAACCCAGGGATTGCACCCAAGTCTTATGCATTGCATTGCAGGCAGATTCTTTACCATCTGAGCCACCATGAAAGCCAAATACTATACTGGTATACTTCAAATCTGGTGAGAGAGCAACTCTGAAGTGTTCTCACCACACATACAAATGGCAACTAAGTGAGCTGGTGGATATGTTCATTAGCTTGATTGTGGTGAATATTTTGTTAACATATATTGTTGTTGCTCAGCCTCCAAGTCATGGTCGCTGACTCTTTGTGATCCCATGGAGACTGCAGTATGCCAGACCTCCCTGTCCCTCACCATCTCCCAGAGTTTGCCCAGACCCATGTCCATTGAGTTAGTGATGCCATCCAACCATCTCATTCTGTTGCCCTCTTCTCCTTCTGCCCTCAATTTTTTCCAGCACCAATGTCTTTTCCAATGAGTCAGCTGTTCACATCAGGTGGCCAAAGTATTTATTATATATATATTTATATTTATTATAATATATTTATATTTATTTTATATATATGTCAAAACATCAAGTTATATACCTCAAATATATACAATTTTTCATTGTTAACTATACCTCAGTAATGGAGAAGGCAATGGCAACCCACTCCAGCACTCTTGCCTGGAAAATCCCATGGACGGAGGAGCCTGGTAGGCTGCAGTCCATGGGGTCGTGAAGAGTAGGACACAACTGAGTGACTTCACTGTCCCTTTTCACTTTCATGCATTGGAGAAGGAAATGGCAACCCGCTCCAGTGTTCTTGCCTGGAGAATCCCAGGGACGGAGGAGCCTGGTGGGCTGACATCTATGTGGCTGCACAGAGTCAGACACGACTGAAGCGACTTAGCAGCAGCAGCAGCAGCATACCTCAATAAACTTGGGAAAAAAATTTTTTTCCAAAGAATAATTATTTTTTTAAGTTACCTAAATTCAAGGCTGACTCTGGGAAAATGTCAATGCCTCATCATCCCGCATTCCCTAATTCTTGACCCTAGATAACATTTTTTTGGTTGGGGCCGTTCTCATGGGAGTGAAAGTGAAGGAAGCAGGTGCAGGGTGGGGGTGTTGGGGCACAGGCAAGAGGACTTTGCACTCCAAAGGGGAGCCTTGGAACAAAGCGCTCGACCTGCTGCACAGAGTGGGGAACCTCAGAAGGCAGAGCTCAGGTCCCCATCATCCTGCCTAAGGCTGGCCCTTCTCGTCGTCTCCAGTTCCTAAACATCGCATCCTGTGTCTCCCTGCTTCCCACTATCCATTCTGGCCACAGGAAACTGCCTCTGTTTCCCACTTTGACAACACTGACTCTTCTTGCACCATGAAGTGTGCTGGACTTGAAACAAAACGTTTAAAGTTTCTCAACCTCATGTATGAGAGCAACATGGAAACTTGCATTACCATATGTGAAATAGATAGCCAAAGGGAATTTGCTGTGTGGCTCAGGAAACTCAAACAAGGACTCTGTATCAACCTAGACGGCTGGGCTGGGGAGGGAGATGGGAGGGAGATTCAAGAGAGAGGGGATATATGGATACCTATGGCTGATTCACGTTGAGCTTTGACAGAAAGCAACAAGCTTCTGTAGAAATTTATTTTAAAAAAATGTTTCTCAACCTCAGTTCCTTCTTTGACCAAAGGACCATCACCATACTGTCTCAGAAGGCCATGTGTCAAGATAAATTATCCATGCATAGGCTCTCCCAACACACTGCCTGCATCGATCTCTATCCTTCTCAGAAAGAAACATAACGCTAGTTCAGACTTGATGTGAAGGCTTGAGTCAAACATGAAAAGAGAGTTGTGGGATCTTTAGCCTTGCTTCCATGTATATACACCCTTAAGACCCTGTGTTTTCTCCTCTTTGCACTCACTACACTGGTAAATATCTACTTAAGGCCCATAATCCCCAGTGGACTGTAAAACCCACAGAATTCATAGTCACAGCTCCATCCCAGGAAAGGCGTTGGAGGAAGGTACTCAGTAACATTTACTGGTTGAATGACTGACTGACCAATCAGATGCAAACCTAGTGCATTTCCATAGGTCTAAATGGGCTCCTTCACAGATTCGATATGCGCTTGCTTGCAGAAATACCTCTGAGCAAGAATCAGATTGTCCAAGTTCTACCTCATTGTGACCTTAGGTAAACTGCAATTTTCCCCCCTGTCTTGGCTTCCTCATTTATAAGATAAAGGAGTTAAACTGGGTGGTCTGTGACACCTCTTTCAGTTCTTTGTTCAAAGCCACGGACATTTGATCATTGGCTGGTTTATGCAATGTCGCATGTGATATTTCCAAAACTACTCATCTCTCCTCAATCCAAAGCAATTTCATATGATGAAAGTGCCAGGCTTCAGAGTAACCTTGAAACAATGGGGCAGAGAAACAGTAAAGAAAGGATGAGCTAGATGCTTCCAGAGAAAACATGATCAGAGCTCAAAGATCTGTGCTTTTCTGTAGGCAGAAAGAAGTTGAAATTCAGTTGACTTCTCATGTTTGCCAAAAAAGAGATGAGGGAAACGTGAAAATTCTCTGAAGGCATCTCAAGGGATCCATCTTCTTGAAGTGGGGTCCTCACTGTCTTTTCAACGCAAGTGGAAAAGGTATGACATGGCCTGTGGACCCAAGCACCCACCTTGTTTGGTCCTCAGCAAGTTCCTAGCAAGCTGTGGAGGCGATTTAAGCCAGGAATCAATGCTTTTCACCACCACTTTCCTAAATTAAGAACCACACACACTCATTTGCAGAGACATGGAAGGATCTAGAGACTGTCAGACAGAGTGGAGTAAGTCAGAAAGAGAAAATCAAATATATTAATGCATAAGTGTGGAATCTAGAAAAACGGTATAAAGAAAGAAAGTGTTAGTCATCCAGTCGTGCCCGACTCTTTGTGACCCCATGGGCTGTCCTTGGAATTCTCCAGGCAAGAATGCTGGAGGTGGGTTGCCATTCCCTTCTCCAGGGGATCTTCCCTGGGATTGAACCCAGGTCTCCTGCATTGCAGGCAGAAAAATGTAAGGATGATACTATTTGCAAAACAGAAATAGAGACGCAGAGGAAGAGACCTGTGGACAGCAAGGAGGAGAGGAAGGGGTGGGATGAATTGCGAGATTGGGACTGACATGTATACACTATTGATTGTTGCTTCAGTTCAGTTCAGTTGCTCAGTCATGTCCGACTCTTTGCGACCCCATGAATTGCAGCACGCCAGGCCTCCCTGTCCATCACCGACTCCCGGAGTTTACTCAAACTCATGTCCATTGAGTCAGTGATGCCATCCAACCATCTCATCCTCTGTCGTCCCCTTCTCCTCCTGCCCCCAATCCCTCCCAGCATCAGGGTCTTTTCCAATGAGTCAACTCTTCGCATGAGGTGGCCAGAGTATTAGAGTTTCAGCTTCAGCATCAGTCCTTCCAATGAACACCCAGGACTGATCTCCTTTAGGATGGACTGGTTGGGTCTCCTTGCAGTCCAAGGGACTCTCAAGAGTGTTGTTGTTTAGTCCCTAAGTTAAGTGTGACTCTGGGCAAATGCATGGACTGTAGCATGCCAGGCTCCTCTGTATCCACTATCTCCTGGAGTGTGCTCAAATTCATGTTCATTGAGTCGGTGATGCTATCTAACCATCTCATCCTCTGCCGCGCCCTCCTCCTTTTGCCTTCCATCTTTCCCAGCATCAGGGTCTTTTCCAATTAGTTGGCTCTTCACATCAGGTGGCCAAAGTCCTGGAGCTTCAGCTTCAGCATCAGTCCTTCCAATGTATATTCAGGATTGATTTCCTTTAGGATGGACTGGCTTGATCTCCTTTCAGTCCAAATAGATAACAAATCAGAATCTACTGTGTAGCACCGGGAACTCCACTCAGTGTTCTGTGGTGACCCGCATGGGGAGGAAATCCACAAGAGAGGCGTCATATGCACACATACAGCTGACTGACTCTGTCATACAGCAGAAACTAACACCATATCCATGCTAAGTCACTTCAGTCATGTCCAGCTCTGCGTGACCCTGTGGCCGGTAGCCTGCCAGGCTCTTCTGTCCATAGGATTCCCCAAGCAAGAATACTGGAGTGGGTTGCCATTTCCTTCTCCAGGGCATCTTCCCGACCCGGGGGTCAAACTTGCATCTCTTACGTCTCCTGCATATGCAGGTGGGTTCTTTACCACTAGTGCCCCCTGGGAAGCCCAACACAACATTGTAAAGCAACTAAACTCCAATTTTAAAAAAGGAACAACAAAAAATAATCACGACCCCAAAAAACCTTCAGAATATACGGTGCCATAATGTTCATTCTTGTTGAACTCTCCAAGTAAAGAACAATGAGCTCTAAAGATTTAACCGTAAATGAATTATGCACCATTGCATGAAAATATATAGACTGGGAAACTGTCTTGCACTGAACATCTTCAATGCCTTAACTGTACCCTGTGTGCTCAGCCTCTTCTGAAGAGACAGGTTTGAGTTTTATTTGTGTTACCTGCTCGATGCAGGGCAACGAACACAGAAGGGTAACTTGAGCCAGAACAAACAAGAACAAAAATGGCTACTATGATGGCTCCTGAATGGATGGCCCCCCACAGTGCAACCCCCAGAATTCTTGGTCATGGCTAGTGTTCGGAGAACAGCCTTTACTGCACCTTGAAGGGAGAAAGGAATGCTCACTCGCTCTGATAATGACCAGCCCCAATTCCCATACACTCTAGGTATGTTGCAAACAGTCTGTGGAGGGGAAAAAAAATACTGTACAGATTTTTTTTTTAATTAAGTAGTTTATTTTTGGCTGCTCTGGGTCTTTATTGCCACACAGCTTTCTCTAGCCGCTGTTTGAGGGCTTATCATTGTAGTGGCTTCTCTTGTTTTAAGCACAGGCTCTAAAGCATGGGCTTCAGTACTTGCAGCTTGAGGGCTTACTGGTCCAGCAGCATATGGGCATGTGAGATCTTCCCGGACCAGGGATCGAATTCATTCATGTTCTCTGCCTTGGCACGTAGATTCCTAACACTAGACCACCAGGGAATTATTACATGCAACTTTATAGGCACATTTTTTGTATTGAGGTTCCATATTTTTCTAAAATTATTTAATAGTTTCTGAAATATATGTTAGGGAGAATTTCTTGGCATCGATGTGTGGGAGGCTGAACTCCCTGCCCACATGTGGGGGAAAAGGAGGAAAATTACACTTTGCAGATTTCTGAACACAATAATAGAATGTCAACTTCTGAATAAATATCAAAACTCATTTCCACATGGGGAAATCTACTTGCCGTAAGTAACCAGACAGGAAAGAAAATGAAAAGCCCTCATTTCTCAACCTCGGCACAATGCCTACAAATCCTTCAACTTGCCAGACCAGTCTCCGCGTGGACCCTGTTGCTTGGTTGTTGGCAGAGAGATGACAGAATGAGCAATTTCTGAAGAACAGGGATAGCCTAAATCAAGTAGAATCAAATCTGAATAAAAAGCATGCTTAGTAAGTAATAGCAAGGACTAGCCACTGAAAGAACTTCCCAGGTGGCACAGTGTAAAGAATCTGCCTGCCGATCCAGGAGAAGCAGGAGATGCCAGTTTGATCACTGGGCCATTGAAGACTTCATAGAGGGTAAGCAGAGAATGTTTACACCATGCTTCATGCTATAATCCAAGAATACTGGAGTGGGTTGCCATTTCCTTTTCCAAAAGCAACTACACTCCAATAAAAATTAAAATAAAATAAATTTAAAAATAAGAAACAAAACCCCATTGTCGAATGGGACAGAGGAACATCATTTGGGAGGAAAGGGCAATTCCTTAAATTGAATAAACTGAGCTTGATGAAAAATTCATGTTTTCTCTTCTCATTTTGCTATTGATCAGTGAAAAATTATTGTAAGCTGCCAGACACTCCTAGCCCAGACAGGAATGACTGTGTGGTAGGCTAGAATCCCACCCATGGGCTCTGAGATGATGCAAAATGTTGTAGATTCTAGAATAGGCACAGAAGAAGCCTAATTTGGCCTATTTGTATTTCTTCCTGAAAATCATTTTGTATCATGAGGGCATTTTATATTCTAGGTGACCTCAGGGTCATTAAACACAGAATTTTTTTTACTGTTTGATGAAATTGAGGAAATCGACCCAAAGTAATTCAGAAAGGTGAGAAGAGATAAGAACTGGGAGTTAACCCGGGGCACGTAATCTAAATAGTCTCCGGTTTTCAGTTTTCCCTTAACTGCCCATGTGGATTGTTTCATTGCTGTTTTTCATAAGTGAAAACATTGCTGTTTTTCATTGCCTTCAGAAGAGCACTCTTGGGCCATTTCATCAACGTAACTGCTAGGACTTCCACCCTATTTAAGGCGCATGCAATCCATAAATTAACCATGCCCCCAAAAAAGCCATAATGACTAAAGTAGGAGATAATATGCCTGGGACAAAATTTCAAAAAGGATGGAAGGAAGTAGACCAAAAGAGGGGATGGCAGGAGGGCTAGTAGCAGCATTTTTTTCTCTCTCTTTCTTTAATATATAATTTTACTTATTTATTTATTTACTTGGCTGTGCTGAGTCTTCGTTGCTGATGGCCTTTTCCCTAGCTGCAGTGCAATGGTTTCTCTTGTTGTGTCTCCCAGGCTCTAGAGCACAGGCTCAGTAGTTTTGGCCCATGGACTCAGTTGCTTCACAGCATGTGGGATCTCCCTGGATCAGGAATCAAACCCATGTCTGCTGCGTGGCAGATGGGTTCTTTAGCACTGAGCCACAGGAGAAACCCCTGTCTCTCTGTTTTAACTGTAAAACCATCTTCAGTGCAGACAGCAGTGCATGTTCAGAGAGGAAAACTTATGGTTTTGCAGTAAAGCAGGTGGGTTTGTCACTTCTACCTCGAAGAGGTCATTTAGGCTTTGTGAGTTTCCTTAGGCGGAAAATTGAGAATAATAACAATACCTCTGTTGTTGCCAGGCACATAAAATATTTAGATGAGCATTTAGCACCTAGCGACTGCTTCCTTAATGGTACCTCTCATAGAAAACATAGTTTCATCTTGTAAAATAGCTGGGGCGCTTTTATTTCTTCAAGGCTGATTTGATGTTAATGTACTAGCACCTTTAAGTAAATTAAAAACCACATTGAGGAATTAGGGGCTAATTACAAGGTGGCATCATAATTCCTCACGAGAGCTGAATCATCAAGCAGCAATCCCCAGCCTTTTTGGCACCAGGGACCGATTTCATGGAGGACAATTTTTCAACACACCAGGCATCGGGGGAGCGGGGGGCAGGGATGGTTTGGGGATGATTCGAGTGCATCACACCTATTGTTCACTTTATTTCTATTATTACCACATCAGCTCTACCTCAGATCATCAGGCAGATCCTGGAGGTTGGGGACTCTTCAACATGGCTTTGGAATGCTCCGTTCTTTAACCCTCAGCTCTATCCTATGGGAATCACTGCTTTCCACCATCATTTGTAACACCTGGATGGTCAGAAACATTGTCATTTCTGAAAATGAGCCTACATCGACTTTGACTGAGTTTGAAACATTTCTGGATTGGACCCTTATCAAGGTTGTCACCAGTATATCTCGTGTCCTTCAAGGAGATGGTCAGCCTGAAAGGGTGGTGTGGATCACCAAGAGCCCTAGAGTGGAGTGATGGAAGATCTGGCCAAGAAGATGCTAAACCCTCATCACATACTGTGTTGCAGGGAATCAGCCACATGTAAAGGCTCTGCTGACACCTCAGTCACCTCCAACCCAACTCAGAGGAACACTTTTTTGAAGGGCCGGAATAGCTTCTGAACTCTGCTCTGGCTACACCCGCTTTTTTGTTTATGTTGACCAGGGTCTTTCCCAGTAGCCGATGTGCCTTTGTAATCGAACAAGAACTTCACGTGTCCATCAAGTTCCCAAGTGCAAAGAGGGAGCTATAAGCCTTGTCAATGTGCATGCTCAGTCACTAAATCTTATCCAACTCTTTTGCAAACCCATGGGCTGCAGCCCGCCAGGCTCCTCTGTCCATGGGATTTCCCAGGCAAGTATACTGGAGTGGGTTGCCATGCCCTCCTCTAGGGGATCGTCCCGACCCAGGGACTGAACCTGCCTCTTCTGCATTGGCAGCCAGATTCTTTAGCACTGAGCTAAACCAGGGAAGCTAACCAGGCTAACCAGGGAAGCCTGATGCCTTGCCGATAGGCATCTAAATAAAAGGTGCCCCTAGAAACAACTCTCTCAGAACCATCCGACATCATTTGGCTGCTTCTCCTGTGAACACCATGAAACAAATGAAGAGTTCTATTTCTCCGGTCACTTCGGCTCCTGAGGGAGGAGCACTTGACACATGCACAGCCACATGAAAACTTTTCATGATTTGTGCCATTCAAGCTTCCACTTTTCAAGCGGTTAAGGAGTCCCCAGGTAAGCAATATCATTACGGTTTCACAGAAACTTTCCGCGTCACAGCAGTGTTGCTGGCATTCCAGAACAGGCATTCTTAAGAATATGACCCAGAATAAGAATGACCAGTCTCCCAATCCACTCCAGGCCCTTGCACCTTGAGAAAAGAGAGACTAGCACATGCAAAGGCTCTGTGGCAAGGGGTTCTATCATCATTTTCATCTTCGACTACCATGGGTTTGTAGTGCTCCAGTGCTATCCACAAATTCCCCTCAAGAGCATTTGTGTCATCACTGTCAAAGCCATCTCCATCAACACATTATCTTCATCATGTAGAGACTTGAGAATTTACATTAACTTACAGTGTCTACTCCCAAGGTTCATAAGCAGAGAAACAAACACCTATAATCTTTCTTCAGTAATGAAATGACTGAAACTCACCAACATGAGGTTGAAGTTAAGACAAATTTATTGCTCAAACCATCATGTTTTCACTTAGCTCTGTTGGCCAACAACAGAGCAATTTTAAGGATAGTGTGCTGTTAGCTGATCATATCCCAGACAGACCACACAGCCCTCTGAAATTTCCAAATAAACCGACAGATCTGTCTCTAAGTGGAGTTTTCATGTTGACTTCCTTTTTCAGATTTGGAGCAGGAATGGCTTTTCCATGACTTACTTTGGGAGCTGGTTCCAATTAGACTTCCTCATGGCTTTAAATGTTCCCTTCTGTGAAGGGCATCACACCTAAAACTTAAGTTGGAGGCCGAGGGGCTGAAGAAAAGTTTTGCTGACTAATAAGTAAAGTTCAGATCTGTGTCAGGGTAACAGATGGTGTTGTTGCCACAGTCAAAACCTCTGCTCACTAATCACTCATCTGTGTGAATACACAAAGTCAGCGGCAGACAGACACGATTTACCGATGGAAAAATGCAAAGAAAGGATTCAGTGATGTATTTGAAGTCCCCCATTGAGAGGGGTAATTCTAGAATTGTCATCTAGGAGTTTGAGCATCTAATTCACTCCTTAATTACTAAAATTCTCTGAGTTTTTATTTTTTCATCTCTAAAATAAAAGTAGTAACATCAAACATAATAGTCACGTTACAAGACATAATGATGGGATTAAATAAACACCTCCTACCCAAGCACAGTGTCTGCTTCAGGGTAAGCAGTGCATAAATGTTAAATCTCTTCCATTAGTTATTTAAAAAATTCAATCCCACATGTCTTTGTGAACAGGTGTACTTAAAAGTACACCAATTTTGACAAAGAAGTCACATTGCCAGATTTCAAGAAGGAAACACTTTGAAAGAGTCATGATCAAGATTGCAGAAAGGAAATATCCCATTGTAAATCAACTATACCTCAATAAAATAAATTTTTTAAAAAAGATCGCAGGAAGGAGAAATGAAGTAGAAATGTTGATGTGAGCATCATAATACTTTCAGAAACCCTTATCCAGGTGTTGGTGGGATGAACTGATCCAGGTAGAAATTAAGAACATATATAAAACACATTTAATTTTACCACCAGTGCCCCCAAACTGAATTAAAGGGTGAACAAGTACAAAAGGGCAATGCTGGGATGAGGATGTGAATAGTCGAATTTTATGAAAGGAATTTCTTTTTCTCTTTATTTATAGATGTAGAGATTACTAGAGCTGGAACTTACAGAATATTAAGTTGATGGGTAGACTCCAAAAGTTGTGTGATTTCCTGTAATCTTAAATATGATATGTACTTTAATGTACGTGTTTTCTAGGGACAATATGCATATATTTCATCAGATTCTCAGAGGAACTGATGACTCCCCAAAAGTTCAGAGTCACTGATTCAGACCAGTCTTATTCTTTATCTCTGGCCCTTTCTAACCAACAAGTAAACACCTCACTCTCTTCCTAGCTTCTGATACAGTCTGGAACCTGACAGAACTTTGGGGTCCTGCCCCTTTTTCTTCTGGTCTCTCCAGAATGCTCTGGACATGGGGGATTAAAGACAGTGGGAAAAAGAAATGAAAATCAATAAATGTCAATCTGGGGGCTTTTTACTGTGCAAAGCACTGAGACTAGGGTGGCTTATATAGAACGTAAGTGTATATATAGATTCCAAAGTCCTCCTCTGTGATACCTTAAGAGCTGACCTATGAAGGAAATGTTGTTATAAGAAACTCATCATCAGATGTTGTCACCAGGACTAATGTGAAATCTCCAAAGAGCTCACAGGTGGAGTTCAGTGGTGGTCCTTCCAATACCTGCTATAGGAGATGGAGCAAATCCACTGTACCCTCTTCCCACCAAGTCCTCACTGCATAATTAGGTGATGGGTCTGGTGTTTTGGAGGCTCTACTCTGCTTTGTGCCAGGCAGTCAACACACATAATCTTATTTCCATCAATCCTCTCTGAGAAGAACCCTGCTCCTCACCCACTGGCTCTGATTTGCATGAGGTACTACACTTCAGTGGCAGAACTTGGAATATGATGTGGGTCTTCTGACTCTGTCATAAATATTCTTTCCTCTTCACCTTTGGTCTCTACACTTGGAACAACAAAAAAATGGTTTTGAGCATATACTCTCAAAGAATGTTTCTATTTTATTTGTAAATCATATGCATATGATTTACAAATAAATCATATTTACATATATATACATATTCAAGTTACTTATAAAATTTATATGTACACATGTAGTATTAGAGACATGACAGACTATCAGCCATTCTGAAAGGAGCAGCCGTATTCTGCTAGTCTTGGGAGGATGGGGCCTCAGAAATCAGGAAGAAATTAGTTTCCTCCACCCCTTCATTCAAAGGATTCAGTTCAGTCAGTTCAGTTGCTCAGTTGTATCCAACTCTTTGTGACCCCATGGACTGCAGCACGCCAGGCTTCCCCATCCATCACCAACTCCGAGAGCCTACTCAAACTCATGTCCATTGTGTCGGTGATGCCATCCAACCATTTCATCCTCTGTTGTCCCCTTCTCCTCCTGCCTTCAATCTTTCCCAGCATCAGGGTCTTTTCCAGTGAGCCAGTTCTTCACATGAGGTGGCCAAAGTATTGGAGTTTCAGCTTCAGCATCAGTCCTTCCAATGAACACCCAGGACTGATCTCCTTTAGGATGGACTGGTTGGATCTCCTTGCAGCCCAAGGGACTCTCAAGAGTCTTCTCCAACACCACAGTCCAAAAGCATCAATTCTTTGACACTCAGCTTTCTTTATAGTCCAACTCTCACATCCGTACATGACTACTGTAAAAACCATAGCCTTGACTAGACGGACTTTTGTTGGCAAAGTAATGTCTCTGCTTTTTAATATGCTGTCTAGGTTGGTCATAGCTTTTCTTTTAAGGAGCAAGCGTCTTTCAATTTCATGGCTGCAGTCACCATCTGCAGTAATTTTGGAGCCCAAAAAAATAAAGTTTGTCACTGTTTCCACTGTTTCCCCATCTATTTGCCAAGAAGTGATGGGACCAAATGCCATGATCTTAGGTTTCTGAATGTTGAGTTTTAAGCCAACTTTTTCTCTCTCCTCTTTCACTTTCATGAAGAAGCTCTTTAGTTCTTTACTTTCTGCCATAAGGATGATGTCATCTGCATATCTGAGGTTATTAATATTCAAAAGATCAGGCGGAACTTTATTGGAGGACATATGTACAAATTCTTAATGGCCCTTCATTATGCATGGCACATATCTAACTTTTTGCCATTTACTCATAATTGTTGCCCTCTTTATAAATAAGTGACTAAATTTGAATGAAAGTCAATTAACGTGCTCTTAGGGCTTCCCAGGTGGTGCAGTGGTAAAGAATCCACCTGCCAATGCAGGAGACGCAAGAGATGCGAGTTGGATCCCTGGGGCAGGAAGATCCCCTGGAGTAGGAAATGGCAACCACTCTGGTATTCTTGGAAAATTCCATGGACAGAGGAGCCCGGTGGGCTAGTCCATAGGGTCACAAAGAGTCGGACACGACTGAGCACAGCACAGCAGCAGTATGACCATCACATGTATCATATATGTATTACATTATATTATCCCATGTAAACACATGCATTTGCATGTAAATATCATATGTATATTACATTATATTATCCCATGTAAATACATGCATTTGCATGTAAATATCATATGCATATTACATTATATTATCCCATGTAAATACATGCATTTGCATGTAAATATCATATGCATATTATGAAGTAGATGCAGAGAGAAATTTGAAAGACGTGAACCAAGATTTAATAATGGGCTACTTGTTGAAGGTACAAAATTGTATTCTTACTATAAGCAATTATTACTAAAATTCTAGGGAGTATAATATTAATAAATGTCATTATTTTTGAAAATTTTGGTTAAACACTCATGACTGAACAATCTAGAATTCACTGTTGTTCAATTTACAAAATTAATAGTTTACTAAATTCAGCCTATTCCCAAATGTGGTCTTAATAGGCTGTTGTAACCCAGGTGGAGGAAGTAATTTTTTCATGCCCCAGATCTTCTGTTTTCAGTCTCTTCCTTCAAGCATACAAAAACTTGTTGAAATTCAGATAATACACTTTTCTCTTTGCAGATGTTTTCATTTACTAACCAGAAGGTGCTGCATTTTTCTGTTTTCAACAAATTGGTTCAAAATGCTCTGCAACTCTTCCGCTTAAAAATTTCAAACTGACTAGGATATTGTTTCCAAGTTTTTTAAGTATAAAAATATGAAAATCTTTGGAAATGATTCATTTAAACCATTTGCCTCAAAAAAAAAAGTCACATGATGATAGTAACATTTCCCAAGACCCATTTTCAAAATTCTTTCTCCATAGCACGAGCTTCTTCCAGAAAGCTCTTATATTTTCCCTCATATTATAAATAAGTTGCATTGACCACAGAGGATGAGACATTGGATGGTATCACCGACTCAACAGACATGAGCTTGAGCAAACTCTGGGAGATAGTGAAGGACAAGGAAGTCTGGTTGGCTGCAGTCCATGGGGTTGCAAAGAGTCAAACACAATCTAGCAATTGAACAACAACAGCAACACTGACGACAGAGGGATGAACCAAGTGCACCTATTATTGCTCAGTAGCATACTCCAAAAGCCACTTTTCGTCAAAAGAAAAGTCAAAAACTTGGAGCTCTTATCTTTTTTGCAAAAGAAAAAAAAATGTGCAATTCATCTTTCTGTTCCCAAGTGTCTTAACACTTGGCCACAAAATAAGCAGCAAACCTTTGGATGGTAAAAAAGATATTCATGGTCACTCCTTATCTTTACAAAGTACGTTAAATAATCTATTATTTAAAATGTGGAAATGGGAGACTTCCCTCATGGTCCAGTGGTTAAGACTCTGCCTTCCAATACAGGAGGTGGGGGTTTGATCCCTATTTGGGGAATTGAGATCCCACACGCTGTGGGGTGCTGTCAAAAATTAAGAAACAAAATAAATAAAAATTGTTTGAAATAAATAAAATGTGGAAATGCAGTAAACCACTTTCCCAGGCATGAATCAGCTGACTATTCCCAAACATGCAGAAAGCAAGCACAGGAGGAATAAGATCCAGCATCACACCTGGTCTGAACTCAGAAACCATCAAACCACATGACTTGCAGATCAAATGTAATTGTGTACATTAAACATTATGGAAAGGTGAATTTCCTTCATTTCTTTTTGGTATAAACAGCATTAAATTTTTTCTTCCCACATGCTAAAGAGTTCCTTAAACCCTCATTTAGTATTTGCCCTTGTCCTCTGAAAGCTCCCCTGCACACCCCCCCGCCCCAGAACCCCAGTGAACATTGATCTTGCCCATTCTCTGGGCATCACATTTATACCCTACACTCGGCCATGATTTTTGTTAGCTTCCCTCACCCAGCACAGATGTTTTTATCATCCTTTCCCTGGAAGGTACTGTGCATGCTATTTATTTAGAGCTAATCTCCTTTTAAAGTGTGAGTATCTACATTTTAGAATAAGAACACCTTATAAATCAAGAAGCAAAAACAGGGTAATAGCTTTTCAGAGAATCTCCAATAAACTTTTGAAATTTTCGTCCCATTTTCCAAAGGTCAGAGTGTAATTTAAAAAAAGAATGGAAGGGTTGCAATAAAGTAGCAGCTGTGTAGAATGAATACCTTTCTCTGTACCCACTAAACCGTGATTCATATAAAGCAAAGGTCTCTTGAACTAATGAATAGCTGGGAAAGTTAAAGATCTGTGCAGAGAATAATGTGTAGGTGCAGGGCACAGACTTCTGGCATTACAACTACACTATAATTGAGCTCCCGCCTGGCAAAAAACACCTTTGAAGACCAATTATCTCTGTTTACCCATAGAACAATGAAAGTTTGTTGAAGCCTATTTCAAATCATTCGCTTTTTCCACTAAACTAAAATTCCTCCAGTGCAGCCCAGGATGTGGGCAGAGAGCTTTTCAGTTCTGCACAGGGACTCAGAGACCCCAGTCCATGTCTGACGGGGTTGGGAGGGGGTTATGTTTAGGGCTGAAGTTCTGATCAGATGGTCAGAAATTCTAACCCTTTCCTGACACCATCAATTCACTTTATAATAAAATACAAGTCTCTTTTTAAAATCCACTTGCTCATCTATAAAAGCCCCTGCTTTTTACTGCTCATTCACTCTGTTATTGATAAATAATTCTCTAGGCTGCTTACTGACAGCACCCACCCAGTCAATGATTTCCTATCTGTGGTCACATGTATGTTCAAATGTATAAAAGATACAGCAAAAACACAGTATTTACACGATTCATTTTTTAACTGATTGCCACAAACACAGAGCCCTGGGAAGTGGGAACCATTTGTGAATCGAGAGTATTTTGCTTGCAGTGGAGGGAGTGGTTCCAGGGCCCTAGAGTCTGCACTTCCTGAAAATTCCCTACTGAAGATTTTGCTCAGAGTAGAGATTTATTCAGTGAGCTGAACTATTCATGTCTAAAATCACAAAGAACGTAGCACAATGAACATCTGGTGTACTTCGTACAATGCTTACCTCCTTCCTTTGTTTCTTTAGCAAATAGATTACATGCAAGTATATCTAGGACAGAAACTTCACTTCCTAAAACTCAGAATTAAAAGTCAATAACTTGGGACTTCCCTGGCAGTCGAGTGGTTAAGACTTTGCCTTCCAATACACCAGGTGTGGGGTTTGATCCCTAGTCAGGGAGCTAAGATTCCACATGCCTCATGGTCAAAAACCTGAAACATAAAACAGAAGCAATAAAAATGGTCCACGTCAAAAAAATCATTTTAAAAGAGGTCAGTAACTTACTATTTGGAACTTCCCAGGTGTTGCAGTGGTAAAGAACCCTCCTGCCAATTCAGGAGACGCAGAAGGCGATTCAATCCCTGGGTTGGGAAGATTCCCTGGAGGGGGAAATGGCAACCCACTCCAGTATTCTTGCCTAGAACATTCCGGGGACAGGGGAGCCTGGGGCTACAGAGTCCATGGGTCGCAAAAGAGTCAGACACAGCTGAGCGACTGAGAATGAACACAGCTTACTGTTCATTAACCACCTACACTTTCATGATATATAAAATGATTCTTAGAGGGTAAAGCACAAATGCCCTAAAAGCACTATTAAGGAGAAACCTTGTCTTTAAGGATTTTAGAGCTTGTAAGATATCATTCAGATTAAGCTCTTCATTCTACAGGTGTGAGAACTAAAGTCCAGAGAGGTGATGTGTCATTCTCAAGGTCAGCCAGTAGTGACGGTACCAAGATACTGGCCCAGTGGGGCCTCACCTGTGTCCTGTTACCTTCACCGCAGGGCTTTCTGATTGGCTAGAAACATAGGCGTAAGTTATGAACTAACGACAAAAATTATACCAAGAATTTAGAAAAACTATTTCATCGCATTCTCCTCTACCACACATGATAGAAAGTAAATACCATCCGCTGCTGTTTATGTTTGGAAATCCACTCTTCTATTTCACAGTCTCACTGAACTATTATTTCTGGCTCCTGGCAAGTTTGACACAAATTCTGGAATACATAACTGACACGGTGAGCTCCAGGGATCAGAGAACTCAGTGGAATAAAGGACCCCAACCCACAAAGAGCTATGCGACTCAGACGTTCAATCTGATGAGGAGGCTGGTGACACAGCGCCATCCGTTCTGCTAACTGCATTTCTTTTCCTTTTTCAAAGCCCTGCTCAGTGATGGTGAGCAGTCGCCTCAGCAGCGACTTTTCCAACCACATTATTATTTCACTATTATCTGTTTCATGTCGTACTAACATGACTAGGGGTGGAGATGGTCTTTCCTAGTCACACCCAATTGCTCCTTATTTTATCTTCCTGGTGAAGTGAAAGTCACTCAGTCCTGTCCAACTCTTTGCATCCCCATGGACTATACAGTCCATGGAATTCTCCAGGCCAGAATACTGGAGTGAGGAGCCTTTCCCTTCTCCAGGGGATCTTCCCAACCCAGGGATCAATCCCAGGTCTCCCACATTGCAGGCAGATTCTTTACCAGCTGAGCCATAAGGGAAGCCCAAGAATACTGGAGAAAGCAGCCGATCCCTTCTCCAGCGGGTCTTCCCAACCCAGGAATCAAACCAGGGTTTCCTGCATTGCAGGCAGATTCTTTACCAACTGAGCTACTGTCTGGGAAGAGAGATGATTTCAGGTCACCATCCATCTATCACCAGACACAGACTTTATTTTTTTTCTTCTTTATGGAGAAAATATGCTTTACTCATGATTTAGCTGACTGGGATTAGCAATTTATTTTTTGAAATGTATTTTTATTTACTTATTATGAGTTAATTTTTATTGGAGTCTAGTTGCTTTACAGTATTGTGTTAGCTTCTACTGCATAATAAAATGAATCCTTATACATATAACCTATACCATACATATACACATGTCCCCTCTCTTTTGGATTTCCCCCCAATCCAGGTCACCGCAGAGCCCTGAGTAGAGCTCCTCGTGTTATCCAGTAAGTTCCCACCAACTGTCTATTTTATACATAGTAGTGATAGTGTGTATGTGTCACTACCAACCTCCCAATTCCTCCCACCCCTGCTTTCCCCTAGGTATCCATATGTTTGTTTTCTATGTCTGCAGACACAGACTTTAAAATGACTTGCAAGTTTTCTGACAGGCCTATATCTGTAACACCAGAAAGTTGATATTACACGTGCAGAAGAGTGACCCGTGAAATTAGGTCAACAGTAAACGAGTTCCCGCCACTGGGAGTTCTGTTTGCCAGCAAATATTTGCTGAGCACCTTTGTGTGATAAGCTGTGTGGCTACAGAAATCCAGACAGCTTTCAGGATCTCTAGAATCCACGCTCCTTGGGAGGGAAGCTGAAGAGAGATTGCAGGGTGACAAGGGAGGTTAATGAAGGACCAAAGAAATAGAGTGGGGGGCCTCTGGGGCCAGCTGGGAGAAGTCAGTGAAATCTAACCCAGAGTGGGTGGGCAGAGATGAACTTCGAGCTGTTTTCTGATAGCTGGGCAGAGAAAAGACAGGGGTAACGACATCAAATAACAAGCAGCTCCAATAGTGCTAGAGGAGATCGCAAGAGCTAAGAGTCCCGGCAGATGGGGTGTGGCTGATCAGACAGGGGAAGCTGAAACTTCCTCCCGTACTGTCTCTTCCACAGAGCTCTTAGCTCCCAAACACCAGCGATGACTGGATGTGTTTCGTCTGTTTGCCCAAAATGGATTTTAGAATTCCTAGACATCTTTAAAATTCAGCTCCCATGCACTTAGGTTTTCCACCTCTTTCCCAAAGACGTGGCCTATCTATAGGTGCCTGGTGTTTAGAATATCTGCCTCAGACTCAAAGCCTCTAAAGCACCATCAACAGAGCATAGCACGGAACATGAGAGGCATCCTTTCCCAGTGAAATGAAGAACTTGAGGAGGCCTTATCCATCACCTTCTCTTTTTTTAAAAATTGATTTATTTTATTATTCTTTTCTAATTTATTTATTTTAATTGGAGGCTAATTACTTTACAATATTGTAGTGGTTTTTGCCATACACTGACATGAATCAGCCATGGGTGTGCATATGTCCCCCATCCCATCCCTCAGGGTCATCCCAGGGCACCAGCCCTGAGCACCCTGTCTCATGCATCCAACCTGGACTGGCGATCTGTTTCACACATGATAATATACATGTTTCAATGCTATGCTCTCAAATCATCCCACCCTCGCCTTCTCCCACAGAGTCCAAAAGTCTGTTCTTTACACCTGTGTCTCTTTTGATGTCTCACATATAGGGTCATCGCTACTATCTTTCTAAATTCCATATATATGTGTTAATACACTGTATTGGTGTTTTTCTTTCTGACTTACTTCACTCTGTATAATAGGCTCCAGTTTCATCCACCTCATTAGAACGATTCAAACATATTCTTTTTAATAGCTGAGTAATAATATTGCATTGTGTATATGTACTGCAGCTTTCTTATCCATTCGTCTGCCAATGGACATCCAGGTTGCTTCCATGTCCTGGCTATTATAAACAGTGCTGCGATGAACATTGTTATACACGTGTCTCTTTCAGTTCTGGTTTCCTCGGTGTGTATGCCCAGCAGTGGGTCATATGACAGTTCTATTTCCAGTTTTTTAAGGAATCTCCACACTGTTCTCCATAGTGACTGTACTAGTTCGCATTCCCACCAACAATGTAAGAGGGTTCCCTTTTCTCCACAGCCTCTCCAGCATTTGTTGTTTGTAGACTTTTGGATAGCAGCCATTCTGACCAGCATGAGATGGTACCTCATTGTGGTTTTGATTTGCATTTCTCTGATAATGAGTGATGCTGAGGATCTTTTCATGTGTTTGTTAGCCATCTGTATGTCTTCTTTGGAGAAATGTCTGTTTAGTTCTTTGGCCCATTTTTTTATTGCATCGTTTATTTTTCTGGAATTGAGCTGCATGAGCTGCTTGTATATTTTTGAGATTAATTCTTTGTTCATTGCTTTGTTTACTATTATTTTCTCCCATTCTGAAGGCTGTCTTTTCACCTTGCTTGTAGTTTCCTTCGTTGTGCAAAAGCTTTTAAGTTTAATTAGGCCCCATTTGTTTATTTTCGCTTTTATTTCCAATATTCTGGGAGGTGGGTCATAGAGGATCTTGCTGTGATTTATGTTGGAGAGTGTTTTGCCTATGTTTTCCTCTAGGAGTTTTATAGTTTCTGGTCTTATATTTAGATCTTTAATCCATTTTGAGTTTATTTTTGTGTATGGTGTTAGAAAGTGTTCTAGTTTCATTCTTTTACAATTGGTTGACCAGTTTTCCCAGCACCACTTGTTAAAGAGATTGTCTTTTCTCCATTGTGTATTTTTGCCTCCTTTGTCAAAGATAAGTTGTCCATAGGTGCATGGATTTATCTCTGGGCTTTCTATTTTGTTCCTAAAATACGGAATGCTTCACAAACTTGCATGTCATCCTTGCGCAGGGGCCATGCTAATCTTCTCTGTATCATTCCAATTTTAGTATATGTGCTGCCAAAGCGAGCACCATCACCTTCTTAATCAAAAGTGATTCCCCATTTTGAAGAAGGTCCTTCCACGTATAGAAAACCTTTTCTCTTACACTGCTGCTTCTTACAATAGCTAGCAAGACAGCGTCATTGGCGGGTTTGTTTCTGCGTTCTGTCTTTGGGACTCTGAATGGCCCTAAAAATATAGCATATCTTCAACATTTCAATGGGAGAAAAGGGGGTGTGGGTGGTTCACAGAATTAAAAGCATATGAACATGTTTATGGATTTCCCAGGCAGTGCTAGTGGTAAAGAACCTGCCCACCAATGCAGAAGATGTAAGAGACATGGGTTCGATCCCTGGATCAGGAAGATCCCCTGAAGGAGGGCATGGCAACCCACTGCAGCATTCTTGTCTGGAGGATCCCATGGACAGATTACAGGCAGGTTACAGTCTTTAGGGTTGCAAAGAGTCAGACACGACTAAAGTGACTTAGGACGCACACACGTGCAAGAACACATTTATAACTTGAAAAGAATTCAAATGCTTTGATCTGCCTGATTGATTTCAGTGTGGGATGGCTTTGCCAATTATGTGATGAATATTTTCCGTAAGTTGAATGAAATAATAACTTGAAATCATCAACTTATTTTCCATAAATTGATTACAGGATTGTTTTAAAATATATTTATGACACATAATAAGATTAAAGTATTTTATAAAAATAAAAATTAAAGTATACAAACATTTTGGGACTACTAGAATTTTTGTGTCTTGGGCCAGAGACTGTCTGAAAGGAGAAAAATTCTGATTTCTTTAAGGAGTGTGTAAAAGTCTCACAATACCTGTGGATAGAATACTTCAGTTGGATTCAAAGGGGCCAGTTCTCTTTGTATAGATAATGAAAGTCATACAAGGAATGGAAAAATTAACCACAGAAAGAAAGATGAGATGTTTAGGTTGGTGTCGCCATAGGACCTACGACAAAGAATAACACCAACTTTATCTTACAAGTCTTTTGTTTGCTTTGTAATGATGCCTTTTTTCCCCTCCTCTGCTGGGTACTGTTCAGTGCCTAACTCTGGCTTAAATTTTAAAGGCAGTAATTAAGCCCTAGAAACGTCTGGTGCCAAAGCTGTTCTGCAGTGCTGTTGGTATAGTAAATCACCACGCTGCCCCTTGGGGCTCCTTCCCAGAAGCTGTCAGCGGCAACTCCGTGTTTATGGGAGAGCATCTCGATGCTTTATTCTCATTGAGACAAAATTAAGTCAAAGAACATCCCATTAAAATGGCAGGGGTAGTAAATGAGCTGTACTGGGTCTCTCCATTTAAGTTGCCCCAAAGACTTTGAACTGGGGAAATAAAGATGCTAGAGCCATGTTCTTGCTGAGCAATTCTGGGCTACAGCAGGTAAGAATTTGCTCCTTAGGTCATGGAAGACTGGAAATGTGTCATCCCTTCTGTGGATGGTTAAAAAATAACACAGGGATTTAGGGGCTCTTATTCAACCCCCAAAGTGGGTTGAATCTTATTGAAGCACCAATAAGATAATATACAGTCTTGATACCTTGTTGGAGATGCAGAGAAAAAAGAACACATGTGGTTTGTGGCAGAAAGCAGTAACAGTGAAGGTGAAATTAGCAGCTGTAAGGAAAATCTCTGTGCTCACTGTAGCCCTCGTGACAGGGAGCTCCTGGTATTCAAGCAGAGGACACCCCTCAAAGCCTTGTTGAATAAAATGAATTAATATTATCAGCCCCATCAGTATCAGATTTCCATATCATATTCCACAGAAAAGCGTGAGGAGACAATCTTGTTAAGATCATATCAAGATTGTAGAAATATTTCTGGCAGAATTAAAGTTTCCTATTTCTTTAGGATCAAGATTGCTATGTGTCAGAATAGGCTGACAAGACAGGAAGAAACCTAAATGCCCATTGACAGATGAATGGATAAAGATATAGCATATATAAACAATGGACTATTATTCAGCCACAAAAAAGAATAAAATAATTGCATTTGCAGCAACATGGATGGACCTAGAGATTTTCATACCAAGCAAGGTAGGTCAGACAGTGGAAGACAAACACCATGGATCATTTATATATGGAATCTAAAATATGACACAAATGTACTTATTTACAAAACAGGAAAGACTCACAGACTCTGAAAACAAAGTTATGGTTACCAGAGGGGAAAGGTAAATTAGGAGTTTGGGATTAACAGATATACACAACTACATTGAAAAATAGATGGTCAATAAGGACCTAATGTAGAGACAGGGAACTTTACTCTGTAGTAACATGAATGGGAAAAGAACTTGAAAATAAATAGATATATGTATGTATCCAGTTGAATCACTCTGCCGTACACCTGAAACTAACCCAACATTGTAAACTGACTTTATACTCCAATATAAAGTAAAAACTAAAATAAAAGGAAAAAGAAAAAATAGGCTGAAAGCAGATTAGAAAAATTTCCTGATATAAAGAAGTGTTCCCTCGTAGCGCTGGTGGTAAAGAATGCACTTGCCAATACAGGTAACATAAGAGAGGTGGGTTGGAACCCTGGGTGGGGAAGATCCCCTGAAGGAGGTCGTGGCAATCCACTCCAGTGTCCTTGCCTGGAGAATCCTCACGGACAGAGGAGCCTGTAGGGCTACAGTCCACAGGGTTGCTCAGAGTCAGACATGACTGAAGTGACATAATACACATGCAGCATTACCTTAATGAAGCCGTGTTCAGAGGAAAAATGCACAGATATTTTTCAAGATTTATTTGACGGGTTGCCAGAGCATTCTGGTATTTCCTGATGGTGCTTTATGTAAAAACTGAACTTTAAAACTTTTTAAAGTATTTATTTTTAATTGGAGGGTAATTGCTTTACAATGTTGTGTTGGTTTCTGCAAAACATCAACATGAATTAGCCATAGGTATACACATGTCCCTCCTTCTTTAACCTCCCTCCCCCTTCCACCCATCCCACCCCTCTAGGTTGTCATGGAGCACCAGGCTAATCTCCCTGTTCTATACACAGTAACTTTACAAAAAATTTTACAGTTTATTTTAAACTTAATTCTGTGCATTCATTATCAACTGAGAAGCATGCAATTGTGATGAAATTGCTTGCTAACTGTAGCTACCAAGGAATTACACAGACTCTATTGTATTATGTAGTTGTTCTTCTGAATATTTCATTTACTCAAGGGAAAAATATTATAATTTGTAATTTCCATAGTGCCAGATTATTGTGCTCTCTCCAATGATTACTGTCTCTGTTTGGAATCTGTCAATTTCTGCACCATTTAATAAGACAATTTGACTTCCTGAACACCAGAAGAATCTCCGAGGGATGCATTTCCATGGAAAATTCCTTTTTCAGGAACTCAAGCTCAATGTTACTGTTTGACTTCACTCCTCTCCCCTTCGCTGAAGCTTAACTTTTTGATTTCATCTTGCGATAATATCATTTCCAAGAATATCCTCTTATATATTACTTTAATGCTGAAATGAGAGATGGAGGTGATGCAGCTATTACACATTTGCTCTCTGTTGCAATCGCATCACAAATGCACAGAGATTGATAGGGAAATGGAATACAGTCACTGTCTTGCAAACACGCAAGAACAATTTCCACAGCATTTCCTATACCAACTGGATAAACAGTTTCCAAAATGATTAAGTTAAAGAAATTCTATTTGGCCCTTGCCTGCATGTTGTCCACACTTAACAACATTCCCTTCAGTGCCCTTTCAGTCCAGAAACCAAGATGCTCAAATACAGTGAGAATGCCTTCAAATCACCCCATTTAGTTTTGTTTGCTTTCATCAACTTGTTCCTCAAATAGGTTTTGCAATTAGGTTCCATGTTGTGTCAAACATGAAAGTCTGTTTGTTTGATTCCATCCAGTCAGTAAGTATGGGTTGAAAGCCTACTCGAAGATGGATGATGAAAATATTCTTTTCTGTGATCTTGTGAGTTGCTGACTGGTTGGATCCTTGAAGGATTTTTTCAGGCCTGTTTAAGCTCTCAGTTCTTCAAGCCCAAGAACACAGATTTTCTGTGCTTAACAACGACTTTAGTTAACTTCATTTCTCATGCCCACTAGAGTTGCTATAAAGTAATTTTCCTGAGTTCAACACTTTGCCTAGGTACTTTACAATATATAGGATATAATAAAATTATGAATATATACAAATGGAGAAGCTATCTATTAGACTGAATCTATATGCCAATGGATCATTGAGGTCAAGTGAAAGAGCCTGAGAGCCGAACTCAAGTCCTGACCTGTCAGTTACTGGCTGATGACTGTAAATCAACTTAGTTTCTCTAAGTCTCACTTTACCATCTGTAAAATGGACATAATAATAGAGAATGCCTCACAAGGCTGTTGGGGGTGGGTGTGAGATGAGATAATCCCTACGATGCCCTGGGGTGAGATTAGCTAGTCTGAATGCTCTGGAGGCTTATTGGAGCCCTTAGACAGAGACCCTGGCTCTAGGGGGTTGAGTTAACTCAGCAGAGGAAGAGCTGATTCAATTGCTCATCTCCAGACGGTCCCCTAAGCCGAGGAGCTTCCATTTTCACCCAGTCACTAGGTCACATAGCTTTTAGGGGCCCAGAGGGGTAAGTTTGTGGACCGCACTCAGGGCAGGCCTTCCTTCCCTCGTTAAACAGTGACCAGAGCACACAGTCCATTGATGCCCGATCTAAACCATAGACTAAGACTTCAGGAGATGGTGTGTTCTCATTACTCTTTGCTTGGAAATATTTTATATTTCCATCTTAATGGGCTGATACTATGTGTCCATCATTCTTCAGCCAGAATCAGCACAGAATCTGGCACATGGTAATGCTTGATAGATGTCCCTGTGATGCCACTGATGTTGTTGAAGATGATATGATGATGTCATTGATGATGACGATGATGATATTATACTTGTTCAAACTCTGGGTCCTAACATCTCAGGACCCAGGAGGACTGAGTTGCCATCTGTATAAGATATGCAATTTCAAACAGACTGGGAAAACTTAAACATATTCAATTACTCCAGAGGTTGATGTGAGTGGTATTAAAAATTATTTTTTAAATAAACCAATCAGAATTGGCCTTTATAAAGTGAAAATGGCCCCCTATGTTTTTATTTTTTATAAATAATGGACAGGGAGACCTAGCGTGCTGCAGTCCATGGGGTCGCAGAATTGGACATGACTGGGCAACTGAACAACAACATGTTTTTATTACAATTATACTGAACTAGACATTAGAAGACTATCTTACAGATCATCTTATATCTGATTTTTCCATTAGAATGTACATGCCTTGGGGTTGAGGATTGTATTAATGTTTATACTCAAATGAGTTCACCATATATCACAAGCATTTGTAACATACTGAATAAATGAATAAAGAAGTAAATCTTTCCAAGTTTAGTCTCAGCCCATGACAATCCTTCCAGCCTTTGAAGTCTTGGCTTCTTAGAGCTTGTACACCACAAAATTAAGCATCGGACTATAAAATATCTTGGGTTATTTTCCAGCTCTTTCATGTACATGATTGTCTCATTTCTCTAACTTTTAAAACCCTCTAGGTTAGCTGAACTCCATTTTCCAAATGTACACAACAAGTGATTATTTTACATTTTTAGAGCATTATAGGGGCCAGGGAATGTGCTGGGATCTGGAGATTTCTTAGACAAGGAAAAAGATTCAGCATCCACCTTCAAGAAATTCCTAGTGCGGTGCAGAAGATGAGCCAGGAGCCAGAATTTGAAATGCTGTGGCTCAAACTAAGCCCAGGGCTCTGGCAAACACAGAGGAGGCAAGCACAGCCCAGGTGGCCGGTCTCACACGGTTGTTGTCAGAACTGGATGATGTAATAAATACCACGCACCTGGCACAAGTGTCTGCTCCACAAATCTTCATTCACAGAACCTTCTCCTTCCTTCTCACCTATCCTTGCTCCAAAGGACTCTAATGCTAGACTAAATTAAGTGTGTTTATGCTGATTTTAAGAGCACCGGTAGATGTGACTGGTATTTCAGGCTAGACATAGGCTAGGTTGTATTCAGTTCACTAAATGCCTCCCAACACAGTCTGATCATCCCGAAAATGGGGTTATAACATATCTCTGCAAGAGTCTGTTTATTGATTCTCACACAAACTCCTGTTCCCCTAGCTCATGACTTGGAAGAGTGAGTAAGAGCATTCTGGACTTCAGAGACTCAAGTTCTACATCCTGATGCTCTGGCACTTATTCTTCCTCATCACAGTCAAGTTCATCTCCTAAACCCCATATTCCTCAGGTGTAAGTGGGTGAAAAACAATATTCAGTTCAAACAATCTTGATGATTCAAGAAGGTAATTCATGGTGGAAGAGTTTGCCTTCCAGTGCAGAGGCTGTGGGTTCGACCTCTGGCTGGGGAGACAAGATCCCACATGCCTTGTGGCCAAAAAACCAAAACATAAAACAGAAGCGATATTATAACAAATTCAACAAAGACTTTAAAAATTATCCAGCTTAGAAAATCTTTTAAAAATCTTTATTAGAAAAGAAGATAATTTATGTAAGGATCTTGACTCATTTGTTTAGTCAATGAATATTAATTGATATTTGCACTTTAAAAATCTGACAGACATAAAACAAATTGCCACAGTGTGATTTACACTTTTTTTTTAAATGTATTTTTTTACTGTGGTAAAAGTTACATAATATAAAGCGTATTATTTAAGGTACAATCTGTTTGTAGGAGATATATTAAAATAACCTTAAAATGTATTATAATATACACTAGGTGCAGACAAATATAGTTTTATTCCACTTGCACGAGGTACCTAGAATAGCCAAGTTCATAGAGTCAGAAAGTACACTGGGAGATGCCAGGGGCAGGGGGAGGTTGAGGAGGAGGGGTTAGGGAATTAAGGTAATTTACTCTTGGGATTGCAAAATTATGACAATTTTTGTTGTCTGGAAAGAAGACAATTATATTTCTATTTTTAAATGATATACAGGGAGCGTGTTAATTCTTAACACACACACACATGTGCACACACTCTATGACAGAAGAGACAGTCAAGCCAAAACTCTCCTATTTTGGTGCACATTCAGTACCTTAGCATTCCAATCTTTAATTTGTCTTGAGTTTATTTCAGTTTAATATCTATACATGGGCTTCCCTGGTGACTCAGTGGTAAAGAATCCGTCTGCCAATGCAGGAGACGTGGGTTTGATCCCTGGGTCGAGAAGATCCTCCGGAGAAGGAAATGGCACCTACTCCAATATTCTTGCCTGGGAAATACCATGGACAGAGGAACCTCACAGGCTATAGTCCACAAGGTTGCAAAAGAGTCAGACATGACTGAGTGACTGAACAGCAACATCTATATACATATGTATATGTAAAGCTGCTATAAGTAGGAAAATGCATGTAGTATCTTGGTAAATAAAAATGTAAACATTTATCTAACATTTTATTATTTTCAAACATTTATACAGATAATCTCTTAATCTTCACAACAGCTTGAGATTTGGCTCCATATCTTTATTTGTAGAAGAAAAAATTAGGTTCATAATGATTAAGAATATTAACTTCTACCTCCAGACATGCAGGGGGAGGAAGCTATAGGCTCAGCCTCCCACTGGGAGCAATTAGAAGGTAACATGTAGTAAATGATTATTTTCAGAAGTAGGAGATGAAAGACATGATCCCTGTGGTCACCAGGACTTCCTGTTTGGAGTCACGTCCAGACTGACTACCAGGAATCAGCTGTCCCAGTTTACCCAGGACAGTTGCCTAGACATCCCTACATCCCAGGCAAACTGGAATGCTTGGTCCCCTCCTAGCCTCAAAGAAGGATCTCCAAGACAAACCAGGACCTCACAATGTTGACAATACAGAGGCCAGAGTTCAGGAGACCTAGAAGTCTATGATTTATGGGGCATCATCATCCTGAAAGCATTTGAATTTAATGCCAGACTTGAACAATTTAAGATTTCATGTAAAAATCTGGATTTCTGGTTCCCCTGGGAAAAAGAGAGGATAAGGCAGCAGCTGGTCTCCAGTCTCTGCAGCTAAGAGGACAGGTGCACTGCTCTGGTTCCCAGTTGCCCACCAGCTCCTTGCAGTCATCTGTTCTGCTGACCCTGTGGGCATCAGAGTTTCAATCCCACTTTACAGCTAGTAAGAAATGCTAGGACCTTGTACAGGAATCTGGGAGTAGTATAAATATCCCTTCTCTCCTTAGATTCAGCCTAAAGCCCCTCTGTACACACATCAGCTCTGTTTTCCTTCACTGGGATTTCCAGATGTGGTCTACCCACCTTCTAGGTGGCTTCTGCCCTTTAAAGAGCAACTAACGCAGGACTTTTCTTTTTCCTAATGAGCTTAGCACAGTACATCCACTTAGTAGGTATGAAATATTTTTGTTACATGAATTCATGTTTTCTTAAATTTCTCATGAGTGAATAGCTTCATATATGCTTAAATATATCATAAAATGTTTCCATTTCTGTTCATTCACATGAATTGTTGGGACAGCATCAATCAGCCCATTTACATATTAAGGATGCTCTGTTTCAGGTTGATCAGTTAATAAGTAGTAGGTAACACCAACAGTTGTATTTGTGTCCATACTTAATCATTTATGCCAACAGTGAGAGAGAAGAGATGGCTTTGCTCAAATTGTGGTAGATAAAAAGCACTACTAGTGTGTGGTCTAGAACAGAACAGAATACTCTTGCATTTAACACCACTTCAATTTCACATCTTTCAGCCACAGGGATTTATGACAAAAAAGTCACAGGGGATAAAATGTAAAGCAGTTTTTTCAAACTATTTGTAGCAAACTGGGGTTTTACTAGGAGCTAAACTATGCAGAAGAGACATTTAGAAATGTCAACTAGCTCAGTGTTTTGGGAATTGTAACTTAAATGAACCCCATATGAATTTTCATATGGGCTAAAGATCTCATTTCTAAATAGTCTGAATAATGCAAAAATTAGCTTCCTCCACCTGCTGCTTGGAAGAATTTTTTTTGAAAGGTGATATTAGAGAAAGTTTCAGTCAAGATGGCTCTGGAAGTTAAAACTTGGACACACACCCTCTGTTCAAAATATAGAATAAAAGACAGATAAACTAGAAAATTGTGCGTACCTGAGCTGTCGCTTCAGTCGGGTCTGACTCTTTGTGACCCCATGAACCGTAGCCTGCCAGGCTCCTCTGTCCATGGGATTCTCCGGGCAAGAATACTGGTGTGGGTTGCCATGCCCTCCTCCAGGGAATCTTCCCAACCTGGGAGCAAACCCACGTCCCCTGCAGTGCAGGCGGATTCTTTACAGAAAATCGTGGCTGAACTCAAAATAAGATGAAGATCTCCACTGACCAGAAAAGGTAACGACACCTACCTGTAAACTTGAACACACCCAGGGGGTGTGACAGGTCAGTGGAGAAAGTCTAAGTTCCTGGGCAGTTAGAAAAGGGTGATTTAACTGCCTTACTCTTTCCATCACCACTCCCTTTCCACACCCATCAGACTGGCAATAATTAAAAACATAGCCAAGCACAGGTGAGGATGTGCAGCAGAGAAAACTCTTGTAGGGCAAGGGTGTAAACCGGCACCACCACTTTGGATAACACTGGAAATACCAACCCCCCACCCCAAGATGAGATTGGAAAAAGGAAAACATACTAACTTTTAAAAGGAAATAAAAGGAACCATCTTAATGTCTTTAAGAGAATAAAAGTAAAAATCATAAAGGAAAGGCGTGCCATATTGAAGGACTTTTAGATTAAAACCTTCCTGGATCGCCAAGGACAAAAGGAAGGAAAAGAACAAAAACAGTGGAAGAAGACACTTGCACACAGGGAATTGATATGGGGTTAACATAATGAAATTACTTTTTAAAACCTTTATAGAATAAATCAAAGAGAGAGGGGAGGGAAGGAGGGAGAGTGAGAGCCACCGGGTACAGGTGATAAGCAGGCATTCACAAAAGAAAAAACATAAATGGCCAATAAGCAATCCTAAAGGAAATCAGTCCCGAATATTCATTGGAAGGACTGATGCTGAATCTGAAACTCCAATACTTTGGCCACCACGTGATGTGAAGAACCGACTCATTGGAAAAGACCCTGATGCTGGGAAAGATTGAAGGCAGGAGGAGAGGGGACGACAGAGGATGAGATGGTTGGATGGCATCACCGATTTGATGGACCTGAGTTTGAGTAAGTGCCGGGAGTTGATGATGGACAGGGAAGCCTGGTGTGCTGAAGTCCATGGGGTTGCAAAGTCGGACACGACTGAGCGACTGAACTGAACTGGCCAATAAGCATATGGAAAGATGTCCAACTTCACTAGTTAACCACTAGTAATTAAGCTACGCCAATCGAAACTATTTCCACACACATCAGATGGGCAAGAATGAAACCCTCCCAGGTACAGACAAGGACATGGAGCAAGGCAAGCGCTCATCCACTCTCTCATCCACTTCAGTTTTGGAGCCATTCTTTAGAGACTCTGCAACATGTGGGCATAAGAATTGTATGAAAGCTTCACAGCAGAATTCTTGGAGACAGCAGAAGAACTGAGAATGTAAACGTTCACCAATAGGAGATAGGATAAGCTAATCACCATATAGTCAGTGGAATTTATGTCACACTGAAAATGAATGAATTAGATATATCTATATTAACACACATAAACTTCATAAACGTAACAGTGGACAAAAAGTAAATTGCAATAGGATGCAAGAAGCATGGTAACACTAAAGTGTTGAAAACTCACAAAACAGTGGTGTATATTACTATGGCCATATTAATATGTAGTAATAATAAAAATACTGTGCCCAGGGATGAAAAAATTGAAATTGTGGTTACTTCTGGGATATGAGGGAGGGAAATAGAGAGGTGATAAAGGGGCTTTCAACTCTATCTGTAGGATTTTATAAAATACATAAATCTGAAGCAAAGATGGCAAAATGGTAATAATTCTAGAAGCTGGGTGGATGGTACAAAAACATTTGCTGTGTTGAATTATTTAAACATTTATCAAAACATTAAAAATATTAGCTAGATAAGATATTTAACTCCACCCCCAGAGAACATGATTACAAAATAACTGCTAGTGGGAGTTTTTTAAATGGTATGAACAACTGGGTTTCAAGATTGTGTTATAAATACACATGGAAATACAATAAATTGGTAATTGGACAGAGTGAGATAACAGGGCAATTTAATAACTGTCCTTTACTTTCCAAATTTTCTTTAATGTACACATATTACTTTAATAACCAGAAAGAACATTTTCAATTTAAACTTTCAACCCATGTCATAAAGTCATTCCAAGAGGGTTCATGTTACAAACGGTCCCAATTACACCAGGCTGGTAGGCTGCCTGGGCTGGATTATAGGAGCATATTTTGTCTTTATTATTTGCACATTGGTTGTGCAAGTGTAATAATAGCTGCCTCCTGTCTCAGGCTTGTTCCCTAGAAAACAGATCCGGAAGATAAGCTTAGAAACTGAGGCTTTATGGGTGGATTCCCAAACTGCGGGAAGGAAGAAAACTCGGTGCAGATCTGTGCATTACGGAGCTGGCCACAGTCTCACGAGAGAGCAGGGGTAGTTATTCAGACACGAGGGATGTCTCTGGACCACCAGATGCCGCAAAGTCCACCTGGGGGAGGGCAGGAGGGGCGTTTTCTTGCTGGCTACATCCTGTCTCTTTTGGACCACCGTTCGCCCGTGAACCTGAACTCTGAGCACGTCCAGGCTCCATCATCTGAAGCAGCCACAGTCCCCGTCCCCGCACTTCAGCTGGGTCCAGGAATGAAAGCTTTGATGGGTCTGGGGCAATGGACCCCAAGCGCCAGAGGGCTTCCCATCACGGCAGCCCTCACCCCAGAGGTGGCCACGACGACGGGTGCAGTAACAGCAGCAGAGGCTGGCTTTATCCATATGGGACAGCAAGCCCAGGAGAAGCGGAGGGACCGAACCTGGGAAGGGGCGTTATCTTGATACGGTATTTTTTCCACCCACCATTAAACATCCAAGTCTTCATCCTGCAGTCACCCAAGGTCACGTCCATATAAACAGTATTTTTAATATAGTCTCTGCATCCTCCTTAGGCAGGATACTGTCCCACGGGCGTGCATGCTGGGTTGCTCGAGTCATGTCCGACTCTGTGTGATCCTATGGACTGTCCAAGGGATTCTCCAGGCAACAATAATGGAGTGAGTTACTATTTCCTACTCCAGGGGAACTTCTCAATCCAGGGATCAAACCCACGTCTCAGTCTCTCACACCTCCTGCATTGGCAGGCGAGTTCTTTACCACTAGGACTTGGAATAAAACAGCAGCGGCACCAAAAACCAGTTCAAAGGGGAAACAGCTTCTAGCGGACTGGGAGTTGTGAACAGCAGTGTGACTTGGTGAAGAAATAGAAATAGGCTTTTGGTGGCAACATGGAGAAAAATGTACACTTTTTTGCATTAATTCATTCAGTTTCAGTTCAGTTCAGTTCAGTCGCTCAGTCGTGTCTGACTCTTTGCGACCCCATGAATCACAGCACACCAGGCCTCCCTGTCCATCACAAACTCCCGGAGTTTACTCAAACACATGTCCATCGAGTCGGTGATGCCATCCAGCCATCTCATCCTCTGTCGTCCCCTTCTCCTCCTGCCCCCAATCCCTCCCAGCATCAGGGACTTTTCCAACGAGTCAACTCTTCACATGAGGTGGACAAAGTGTTGGAATTTCAGCTTCAGCATCAGTCCTTCCAGTGAACACCCAGGACTGGTCTGTTTTAGGATGGACTGGTTGGATTTCATTGCAGTCCAAGGGACTCTCAAGAGTCTTCTCCAACACCACAGTTCAAAAGCATCAATTTTTCGGCACTCAGCTTTCTTCACAGTCCAACTCTCACATCCATACATGACCACTGGAAAAACCATAGCCTTGACTAGATGGACTTTTGTTGGCAAAGTAATGTCTCTGCTTTTCAATATGCTATCTACCTTGGTCATAACTTTCCTTCCAAGGAGTAAGCGTCTTTTAATTTCATGGCTGCAGTCACCAACTGCAGTGATTTTGGAGCCCAAAAAAATAAAGTCAGACCCTGTTTTCACTGTTTCCCCATCTATTTGCCATGAAGTGATGGGACCAGATGCCATGATCTTACTTAGTTTTCTGAATGTTGAGCTTTAAGCCAACTTTTTCACTCTCCTCTTTCACTTTCATCAAGAGGCTTTTTAGGTCCTCTTCACTTTCTGCCATAAGGGTGGTGTCATCTGCATATCTGAGGTTATTGATATTTCTTCTGGCAATCTTGATTCCAGCTTGTTCTTCTTCCAGCCCAGCGTTTCTCATGATGTACTCTGCATATAAGTTAAATAAGCAGGGTGACAATATACAGCCTTGACGTACTCCTTTTCCTATTTGGAACCAGTCTGTTGTTCCATGTCCAGTTCTAAGTGTTGCTTCCTGACCTGAATATAGGTTTCTCAAGAGGCAGGTCAGATGGTCTGGTATGCCCATCTCTTTCAGAATTTTCCACAGTTTATTGTGATCCACACAGTCAAAGGCTTTGGCATAGTCATTCAGTTTAGACATCTGGAAAAGTGTTTGGTTTCCCTTATTATATATTTGACCTGTAAGCTTGTCATCAAACATCTTCATCACAAATAGAAATGCAATTGTATGTACTCAGCCATATAATCCTGATCTAGATGCTGCTAGAATATTTTGGGAAAATGAACCATATGCTATTAAATCTTTACTAAGAGCAAAAGCTCCCATAATTAAAATCAAAATAAAAAATTCTATATGCAGAATTTGATTGCCAGCAGGGTGAAAGAATACATTTAAAGCAAAGTAAGATGCAACAGTTAGAACTGGACATGGAACAATGGACTGGCTCAAAATTGGGAAAGGAGTATATCAAAGACATGAGTCTGAACAAACTCCGGGAGATAATGAAGGACAGGGAAGCCTCGTGTGCTGGAGTTGGTGGGGTTGCAAAGAGTCGGACACGACTAAGCAACTGAACAACAAAATGCTGGAAACAGTTTGCGGTTGGAAGCAGAAATTGCTCAGCACTCCCCCATCTCCTTTCCCTTAAAGGTCTCTCATCCCCTCACCTTCTATGTCCCTCAGTGATGCTGCCCAGGCAGTGGTAGGGGAGAGGAAGGAACATTCTAGCCTGGAGACAGAGACCCCAGGATCTACGCAAAAATCTCCTCCTCTTCAGACTTGGATGTTTATACCTATTTGTGTCACTGAAGGGCAGTGAAAAATTTAAACACAGCTGTTTTACTTATCACTCTCCTGGCCATAAATCAGTGTTCCTTCTAACGCACAAGGTGATCATAAAATAACTGAAACAATGGAAAATGGGAAGGCTGGAGGCGATTGTGTAAGGATATAATGTTTTTTTTTTTTTTTTTGATATAATGTTTTAATAAAAAGAATAAACACAAGATCCTGAGTAAAAATATCCAGAACAAGCAGGTGACCTTGAAAAGTAACAGGATTTTGAGAGCCACGGTTACTAAAACCCTATAAACATTTGCTTCAGTGCATAGTGGGAAATAAAACATGAGATAATCTTAACTCAAACCTTAAAAATAATATTTAATAACTTTCCACATAAAGACACAAACAAAACCATAGAATTTATTTTTACTTTATTAACAATGTGGCTTACAATTTTTTCAAGTAAAAAGGGGTTTTTTTTTCATTTAGAATAAAAATTAAAATATAACTCTGATATAGATTTTCATTTATTTACATGGAAACATATATACAGAATATAATCTTACAGCAAATCAATGACATGCCCTTTTGTCCTGCAAATTTCAAAAGTAAAAACACCAACTCTTCTCTTTTATGCACCAAAACAGACACAAGATATGAATCAAGTTCCAATACAAACTATTCAAACTGGAACGCAGAGCAGTAAAACAGCTTTCGACGGTCACGACTAGGGGTAGTTTATGCTTCTAGACCTCATGCAGGCTCCCATTCTGAACAACAAATGAGATGATCTTTTTTTTCTTGTCATTTAAAACATTTTTTGTCTTCAATCTCCCACTGTAAAGTGATTTTCAGCAAATGCCGATTAGAACTTTTTCTTCAACACATCCCTCTGGTCCACATGAAGCACCTGATCTGTCTGGCGATGCAGCTATTGACCTACTGGTCCTCACTGGTACCCAATCCTAGCCATTTTTAAAATAAAACCAGTAAGATAGAAAGCCTGCAGCTCAGGATACTGTGTTATTACCAATCCGCTAAACCAGAGATGCTTTACTTAACCAAAACCCAAGGCAGCACCGTGTTAGCACTTAGAATTTTTAGGTGAATTCAGTGGGTCAAAAATAGCCCAGATGGATACTGGTGCCTCGGGTTCAGGACCCATGCAAATCAACCCTAGCGATAAAAGTTATGAGAGTTGCCCAACGTAACAACTCAACCCAGCAAAGGAGTAAAGCAATTTCCAAAGAACTCTTGAACAGAAAAGAACAAGTGAAGGAAGAAAGAGAATCATGACACTGTAATTGTTGCCAATGGAGCTTCTCTTGTTATTCAGTTATTTCACAAGCGGTATGTATGCATCCCTAACAATTGTTTTTACCTTAAAAACTACAGCTACCTGAAAATTTATTATTTTTCCCTTCAAAAAACTGTACCCTTGGTCTCAGTTTTCTAGAGACAAAGGATAGAGCAGGACTTGGAGCCTAGATTCACCAAAAAAGCAATAGTGCTCAAACCACAAAGACTTTACTTAACGCAACTGTTTCTACAGTTCTATCTACAGAAATAAACACAAATGGGTATTTGACAAAATTAGTATGAAACTTCTAATGCTTCCAAAATGACGTCCTTAGATAGGGACATTTGGTTTAAGATAAAAAGCAAGTCTCAGAACTCACCTGATAACAACACTCCAGATTCTCTGACACACATTAAGGAAACTGAGACCAATCTTCAAAGGCTGATCAAAACCAACCTTCCAGAGACTGTCGTGTGGGCCAGTGTGAAAGATCTGAGTCATTCTAATTCATTGAGAAACAGATCAAACACAGGAAATCATCGTTCAAAAATTATCAAATAAGGCAGAGCAACCTAACAGCTATACAGCGCAAACTGGGAGTCAAACTTTGATCAAATGAACCTAATTTTAAAAGTGATGGATTTCTCCATATTATGCAACTTTGTGGTGAAGGAAACTGGGTTTTTGCTTTTTTTTTTTTGGTACACAAAAAATGAGCTCTTCTGTAATGGGGGTCATACCTTACTTACTCTTTCTAGGTTTACATTTTTGTGGATAAGAGATTTTCCTAACACATGACACAAACAGTCAAGAGATCAGAGGTCGACAGAAGCATCCTTAGCTTTAGGGTGGGACTGAGTGATGGACTCAGCCTTCGAGATGAGGTGCTACACTGCACAGACGGAAGCGTCTGCATCTCAGGCAGTTCCTGAAGGGACCAAGCAGTGTGGTGCGCAGAGGAGAGGACTCTGGTCCCAAAGCGTCTTCTGGGAGACTGCGGGGAGATGGCAGCATCTGGGGATGAAGAGGGAAGGGGGCATCGCTGGGTGGAGCATTTCCACCAAGAAGGGTTTATCCTAGGGGCCGTGGTGCGCTGGCGGCTACAGGTGTGAGATGAACTCTTCCCGCCACGAGGGACAGAAACACAGTAACGACACAGTCACGACAGGCAAACGTTCCTTGAAAACCGGCCGTTTCTCTGAGACGGAAGCTGGTGAACGGTGAACCCTACAGAGACAGGAACGCCACCGGACACTCTGCAGCTCAAGTCCCACTGACGGGAAGCGGCACAGAGCCAGCAGAGGATGCCCAGAGAGCTGGAGCCGGAGGGCGCGTGGGCAGCACTTGAAACGAAAAACATCTTCTTAACCCTGAAGAGTCTCCCGGCTCCCAGCAGGGCGGGCTGACGGCGCCCCGACGGCCCCAAGCTGCAGCTGGACCTCTCCCGGCCTGGCACGGCCGGGCCCCCACCAGGCACGCAGGTGGACAGGGCTGAGCCCTCAGAGACCGAGGACGAGGGGGGCTCTGGGCACCTGGCCCCTTGGGGAGAGGCCGCAGCCCCAGCAACAGCGGGGTGTCTTCCTCAGCTGCCAGGTGGGAGGCCTCCAGCCCCTCTGGGTGGGCTCCAGGGCTTACCCCCCACCCACGGGCGCCAGAGAGCACAGTGGTCCAGTGCAACCCACCCCAGAGCCATCCAGGGAGGGCACGAGAAGGCGACACTCATTCTGAAAGGGTGAGTGGCCCCCCGTCATCTGCACCCCAAGTGCAATGAGAAGAGCTCAGCTAGAAAAGGCCACAGTGAGGATCACAAGCGTGTCCGAGGCAGGAAAACCCCCAAGACCTTACAAGGAGGCCCTTCTCAAGTGGCTGACAGAGCTGACCTCCCTGGGACGGAGCGTTGAGGACAAAAGCCCGTGGCTGAGGAAACAAGAGGTGAAGAACAGAGAAGGGGCAGAAACTTGAGCTCAGAGAAGAGAAATCAAACCGCAGGCCAGGCCTGACTCCCCGTGGAACTGTCCGTACTCATGGGCCGAGAAGATGGGGCTCCTGGCCGAGGCACCCGGGCAACTCCACCTCCAAACGTTTAAACCTGCCTTAGGGCCAGTCACAGGGGAGACGACAGCCTCAACCACGAAATGCGTGTTTCCCCTTTTCATCAGTAATGGTGACAGATGATGACAAAAGGTTAGCCTCCGTGATTGAGCTTCTCAAGATCTGACAGGATGCCGGGCCTCTGTATGTTGCAGAAATACAAGCAGCTCATCAGCCCACCCAGGACGTTATTCCTGGAACTGTTGACACTCTCATCAAAGAGAAAAGGTCAAAGTAATAAAGGAAGAGAAGGCTGTGCACCCCTGCCTCTCCGGGGCAATGTGGAGGCCCAGCTTCCGCGCACAAGTTTAAAAAGGCATTTAAGCAACAACCAGCCCAGAAGACAATGGTCCATTTGGGACTGCAGGGTGCACGTGGACAAGTGCCTGGTTCCAGAGACCAGCTGGCTCCTGGAGCCACGATCTTTCTATAAATGATGGGACCCACTTAATGAAAACTGCCAAGAGACATCCCAAGTAAACCAGAGGCAGGGTAGGCTGCAGCTGTTGCGCGGTCACTCTCTTTGTCTCATTCTGGCCAATCCAGACTCTCCCCTGACAGCCGGAGCAGGCTGGGGACAAGGGGACCCACGTCCCCGCCACATCGTAAGAGTTCACACCTGTCGATTTACTGGAAGGAGGTCCAGAGTGATTCAACATCAGCCCAGAAGACGGGGTCAGTCACTGGCTGACCCAGGGGCACGTGTGCCTCTGCCTCTGCAGAGGTGACCAAGGTGGGACTCAGAGGGGACCTCCCCGGGAGACCCGGGGCAGGGACCCCTCTCAGGGGAGGAGCATCAGCAGCTTTCCCCAGTCTCCCCCCGGCTTTGCTCTCCGGAATGAAGCTCTGCCTTCAATGCACAATTCAAGATGCCCCAAAAGATGCGAGGAGTCCCTCTTCCATCCGGTCATGGTTATTCAGAACGTGGGGGACCTTGAAGGTTCCAAGGTCGGCAAGGAACGCCTTCCACAGGACAGCAAGCACGTCCCCTCCCTGAAGGCTCCCTGGATGCCCACCTCCCCACTGTGACATGCTCCTTCTCCCTTCACTGCCCAACAGGCAGAGTCCCTTTTCCGCTGTCATCCGAAAGATCGCCCAGAGCCGTGCGTGAGAAATGAGCTGCCACCAGACCAAACTGCGGTGACAGCCACGCGTATCGACCTGAAAGAAGCACCTATGGAGGCACTTGGGGTACAAGGACAGTGAAGTCACCGGAAGACCTCCTTCCGGGTCACGACGGAAAAGACATCAGCTGTGCCAGGTTTTTGAAGCATGGGCCTTGGCTTAGGAAGCTGCCTGGTTTGGGGTGGGAGAAAGATGGGGTGTGGTCTACAGAGACGCAGGTCCACACCCGTAGGGTCTGAGTGGTAACTCACACCCTGCAGGACCACGGCTGTGGGCTTGGGTGCTCTGCAAACGCGGAAATGTCAAGCAGGCTGGTGGGCGGAGGAGGCCCTCGCGTGGACACCTGTTGGATGCACCATCACGCACGTCTGGGGAAAACAGAAGTTCCAGTCCGGGAAACCTCCTGAGACCCAAGACGCGGCATTCGCCGGGCCGGCAGGCAGCCTGGGAGCGGGCGGGGTCAGTTGGCATACTGGGCGTAGAAGGCCACCTTGACCCGCTCAATCTGGTGGCAAAGCTTGATGGCGGGGCCCAGCTTCAGCTCCATGCACTCCTGCACCGTGGGGAGCGTCAGCAACAGGAGCGCCTGCCCGTCGATGTCCTGCTGGGAGAGAGAGCAGGTTAGAGCCAAGACGGCAATTTGGCTTGACGGCTGCCTAACCCCTTGTTGAGAAAACATTTCTGCTAAAAGAACACTGGCTACTGTGAAATTCACCAGCCCGGACTGGAAGGGACGGAGGGCTGGACTCGGCTGTCCCCAAGGTCCAGCCCTTGGGGCTGTGGTGGGCAAGCCCCCCAGCCCCCAGGTCCAGCCCGTCCTGGGCTGTGGTGCCCCCCCGCTGCTCTGCGGTGACTCTCTGAGCCCTGAAAAGGGCTCTCCACCAACAGGAGACCGGCCGTGACAGCTCCCATCAGGAGGGCGGAGACGCCGTTAACCACACAACGCGATCCTCCGTAGAACACGTGCGCTTAAGACACGCGTGTGCACGCACACCCTTACATCTGTGACTTGCGTCAGCCAGAATGAGGCCTGAGCTCTGTCTTATTTAGCTTTCTGCATCCATACACAGGGGCCCCACGATGGAGAGACTCACTCAGTGGTGGGTGAGCCGCAGTCACTGCAGAAAGAAGAGCAAGGCTCAGCCCGAGGCTTCAGGACCCCCCCTCGGGCAGCTCTGCTCCTTGACCAGCCTGCTTCCCGTAAGAACCAGGTTTATTTATCCAGACTTTGTTTGACTGGGCTACTGAGTGTCACTGCAACCCCTTCCAGGGCACCCAGCCTTCACATTCGGAGGAAACGGGTGAGGGTCTGAGAGCCTGCAGGCCCGAGGTAACCACAGAGGTTGTGGGGGGCAGGAGCAGACACCCTGGGATCCTGCCACCCGGGGAAGCGGAAGCCTTGGGGCTGCCAGGGAGGCAGTAGCCACAGCACTGAGGCAGGCGGCACCTCGGCAGGGGTCAGGGAGTTTCACAAAGGCAGTGTTTGTTCTTAAACTGCTGGCTTACTTAGCTGTTCTGCAAACCTCTAAAGCAAAAAAAAAAAAAAACCCACCCTAAATTCATAAATTAATTTTAGGGGAGGTGCTATAAGCCTCTTGGCTTCCCTGGTAGCTCAGCTTGTAAAAGAATCCTCCTGCAATGCAGGAGACCTGGGTTCGATCCCTGGGTCAGGAAGATCCCCTGGAGGAGGGCATGGCTACCCACTCCAATATTCCACCATGGACAGAGGGGCCTCACGCACTACAGCCCATGGCGTGGCTAAGACTCGGACAAAATATATATAGAACTAGTTGTATGTCAGCCCCCAGAGAAGATGCAGGAGACACAAAATGAGTGAGACGGGCTTTATCCTGCAGCCCGAGAATGGACAAGGAGCCACCCAGGGCACAGATGAGAAAGGTTGCATTACCAGAGATGCTGGGGGGCCAGGGACAGCCTCGTGCTGAACTGTCTGTCAAAGCAGGGAGCCAAGCCGGGTGCGGGGTCTTTGCTGCCCCGGCTCTATCCTCAGCACCCAGAGCAGTTCCCGCTGCCACAGAACAGGGGCTCACTGAACACGCGCCAGGAGAACGCACGCGAAGAACTGGCCATGATGAACACGAAAGTCCAAAGGTGGGGAAAGGAAATGATAAAGAAAGAGTCTGGAGGGTGAGCAGAAATGGAGGAGAAGCAATTTGGGCAGTTTGCTTACTGCACGACTGTGATTCACAAAAGGTGAGTGATTGTCAAAATTTTATGAGTTTTGTGTTTTTATAGATGTGTGGCGGTTTCCTATATAATGTACATGTTTGCAGCATGAAATTATAGAGTATAGGTTTTTTAAGCAGCTGCTGTAACATTTCAGAATTAAAAAGCATATATTCTGGCAACAGGAAACTTGCAATTTTTGTAAAAGCTCCTTGTGATTATGACAGTCTCTGAATTTACCACTCAGAATTAGGGGAGGGAAGGCGTGTGGCTGTGATTCCATGTGCTGTGAATTCTCACACAGGCTAAACCTCCAGCTCCTCCTTGTTCACCTAAAAACTCATCCAACACCTGAAGTGACCCCCTGGAGGCCTCATCAAATCAGAGCTGCGGCATTTGGGCTCAAAGTGAAAGAACAAATTAGTAATTGAAGGTCTGAGTGAACAAAAAAACCCGCAAGTGCCCAGAGACGTCAGGCAGCCCCACGAACAACGGCCTTCTACTGTGACAGATGAAATGGCCTTACGTAGACGTTAAATAGAAACAAGGATGCGATCAACTAAATTCTACCTATTTTTCTCTCTGTAAGAGAAATAAGTAGGGACACAGGGCCAAGTCTCTCAGTGATGTGAGAAGATGCGCCTTATTGATCCTAAGAGTGGCCAAGTGTCAGGAATGTTTTAGACGTCTTAACTTGGGAAGGCACGAAACTTTGTGACATTTTACTATAAACAGGGATTAAAGTCTAATGAAGGATGGCTCAGGATAAGCAGTATTTTAGCCTCTTCCTCAAATCAGCTCTGTTTTCGCTTCCTTGCTTATTACCAGATATTTAGAAAAGGAATCAACACTGAATCCGATGAACAGTGATGAAAGCAGTGTTCAGTAAAACGCAGGGGGCCTGAGGGTTTCTGCCTCTGAGAAGATCAAGTAGACTTTTCTCTATTTTTCCAGAGATGTGAAAGCCCTGGGGGTTACAAATAAGACAAACACAGGAACACTCGGAGGGGTGGAGAGAGGAACAAGACCAGCCAGGGACATGGGACCCCAGATGCAACCCGGTGGCCAGAGCTCAGGCTTCTGTTAGTCGGCTGCCCTCCTGTGACTTTAGGATTGTTGCCGTTCAGTCACTCAGCCGTGTCCGACTCTCTGCGACCCTGTGGACCGCAGCACGGCAGGCTTCCCTGTCCTCCACTGTCTCTCAGAGTTTGCTCAAACTCGAGTCCTATGACTTTACTACTCAACAAGCAGGCAGTCCAGAAGTGCCAACGGGCACCGATGAAGCAACCCAACCAAAGCCTCTGCTCTCTCTCCTGGAAGATGGAGCTGGGAAGACAGAAGCCTCTCAGACAACAGCTGCTTGACTGCAGGACAAGCGTCCCCCACCCGCCAGCAAAGGCAAAGCCGGGAGCACTGACCACCAGCCTGGCCAGGCCACCTAAGACCCCCCCACAGGGTATCCGAGAACACCCAGGGAAACCTGAGATGTCATCTCCATCAGATGTCAGAGCCCCCACAGGGGTGCTGGTGGGACCACGTGTGGAGCTTCCATACTCTGCCCCCAGTGACGACAAGGCCCTTCCCCCTGGCGTGGCCGACTCCCAGGAAGCCAGCTGACACAGAAGACCCAGGACAGAAGCCCATACCTGCTCCTGAAATATCTTGGCCAGGGGCGCGCAGTCCGTCAGCTTGATGAACCTCACCACATCCGTCACCGACCACTCCAGGGGGTTGCTCTCCAGAACCAACCTCTCCTCCTCCTCCTGCTTCACATCCTGCAGACAGAAGGGAAGCGAGAGGTCTTTTCATTGCCTCCCAGATGGTGGGACACTCTCTGAACCCAGCGGGCTGCATCCGGACTTCCTGGACCGCACACAGCCTCCTCACTGGGCACCCGGGCAGACACAGATACAGCCAGTGTCCAGGGAGGCGCTAAGCAACTCGTCTGGGCTGTGACTTTGCTTCTAAGACTTGTGCGTCTTTAGAGGTAATTAAAAAAAAGAAAACAAGGCGTGGCGATGGTGACTGTGACTCCCAAGCTCAGGAGGTCTGGGGCCAGCTCGTCACTGGCTCCGTCCCCGATGGTCAAGAAGTGGCAGGAGCCGGTGACTGGACGAGAGGCCGCTCTGCCCCCATGGACGTGTGTGATGCTGGTGCCAGCGACCTGCCAGCTGACTGTGTAACACGTGGGTTCAGGGGAGACCTGACACCCCGACTACACATTTTATAGCATCATAAGGTCTCCTAAAGAGGGAAAGCCCAGGGTTTAATAGGACCATGAGGACTTGCTGTCTGTTCCCCTGACAAGAGTCCCTGTGGCTTTCAAGTCTTCCCCAGAACCCCATCCTGAGGCTCACTGCCCCCTTCATTGGATGCGGAGTCACCAGGATTTCTGGCCCCGATTCAGGAACTCAGCGGGAGCAGCTGCTAGAGATTTATCTTAAAGTAGGGGCCCAAGTGCACCTGGAGTTGTCCCCACTGGGGACACCAGACAAGCCAGTCCATGCAACCCATGCTTCACCTCTGCTGCCTCCTGGCTGGCAGCCGGGCTCCGGGGGGCCCCTTCGGCCTGGGGGGTGGCCGGCGCCCTCCGGGCCCTGCGCGTCCTCTCCACGGGGACCCGGCGCTCGGCCTCCACGCTGCTCCGCAGGGTCACGGCCCTCCGGGGCCGGGTGGAGGGCACCTCGGCCGAGGACGTGTCTGTCTGGTCATCACGGATCTCGGAGCCGGTCTCCTCACTCCCAGAGTCATCGTCCACAGCGTCTGCATCCTCCTCTTCGCTCTCCTAGGGGGATGGGAGGTACACTGAGGCGGCAGAGAAGGCAGGAGGGGGCCTGCCACTCCCCACAGAACCTCCCCTGCCTGGCACCCGCGCCGCCCCCCTCGTGAGGTTTGTCCAAAGAGGCCCAGAAGACGGACCCCAGGGTCCCACCCAGGGCCCCAGTAGCACCTCTGTCTGCCAGAGACGCTGCAGTGTTAAGTCTATTCTACAAGTAAGACAGGGTACCGGCTCATGATCCCCACTGCTCAGCATCAAACCACGGCCTCGGTATCAGCAGTGAAGCTGCAGCTCTGCGTCCCGATCTACTGTCAGCAGCGTCTGAGCCGGACGTACCTCTCCGGAGCCTGTGGCCAAGTCCACAGCAGACGACCTCCGCTTCTTCTGCACAAACATGGATTTTCGTCGCTTCCTACGCCTGGTCGGTTTAGGGTGTCCACTCTCAACGCGGCTTTCCCCAATCGGGGGCTTGCTGATCTTCCTTCTCTTCCCGTAATAGTAAGCTAGAGAGAGAGATGGTTAAAATCGTTGTTAAAAGGTTACATCCAGGGCTTATGTGGAGGAAGAGGGAGGGAGGAAAGATGGAAAATGAAAGAGAGGGAGAGGGAAGTGAGAGAGAGAGAGGAAATCAACAATGGAGATGAAGCTTCACATCCCATCCGCATCTCGGGAAACAATTCTGACAAAACGGCTCACAGGGAGGAACCCTGTCTCAATGCCCTTGTGGTCACAGGTATCAAGGGCAGAAGTGGTCCCTCTCAGAACTGGCGGTGAACACGCAGGCCAAATTAACGGGGCATCTTTTTACTTTTCAAATAGTGTTCCTTACCTGTTATTCTTCACTCCTTCAGTGGACACTTTCCTTACTTCTGAATTCAACAGCAGAGCTATATGTCTGTGTTAGAAAATTTCTCACCAAATTTCAATGATATTGATGCATTTTATAAGTTGAATGTCTAATCAACTAATTAAAACTGACTGCAATCCAGTTTTCAATTATGATCACCATCCAGAACGCTTCCTCAATTAACTGAAGCTTCAACTGTTCTGTATGGAGCTCTCATAAAAGAACCAAATGCACCAAAGGAAGCTTTATCTAACAACTGGAGGCATCAGAAAGAAAACACCAAACGCACCCAGGTGACAGACGGGGGTCCACACGTCTCCAAGCTGCTGTACCGCGGAGGAAAGTCACCAGCCTTCAGACTGCAATTTTCTCAGATGCAAAATGACCAACCAAAACTGTCTATTTCCAGTAGGTCCATAAACTAGGTCCATAAAGATGGCGTTTATAAAAACCGTCGAGAAACCCACCCATGGGTTAAGTGAACAAACACTTATACATTAGTGTCTGATACCCAGAGAGAACCATGGTGCAGCTCGTCCAGGACCGTGGTCCCAAAAGAACCAGAGACACCCCCCTCCCATTCCTTACACCAGGAGAGAAACGCACGAGTATCTACCAAGCAAACCTTAAAGAATTCTCCTGCAGCTACTCCTATGGAAAGCTATTCGAAAGGTCTGGAAGCCCACCAACTACATCACCCTACAGTGCAGACCCACAGGTCGCTGTTCCTTTCGCTTTCCACTTACTGTATTTGGTTTTGGTGTGGATAGAGCAGTTCTCCGGGCAGTTTTCAGAAACCAGCACAGGACTGAACAAATTTGGACAGCACTCGAGCTTGGCACAGACCCGGCGGCAGAAGTCCGCTACCTGGTCGGATGTGCGGACGATCTTGGCCACAGCCCGGTATGTTTTGCCTCTGTACCTGGAAACAGAGAAGGAAAGATGATAAAGAGACCACGGGCTTGCTGATCTACTCCACACAGTGGATTCCGAAGCAGCGCATTTGCTTGCTAACAACAGGGTGGGCTGTGTGTGGTTTCTCTTCCATTTGCTTTCATTGTTCCTTATGAGCTCACAGAACTGTTTTTAATAAATGCCCAGTCCTGTGGGCAATGTTCGTGGTGACCACACGCATGGTCACTGACACCCACAGAGAACCCGGGATCCCGAAAAAAAGGCTTCCACCCGGTGCCTTATACTAGTGACTGAAGTCAATCACTCCGTCATGTCTGACTCTTTGTGATCCCATGGACTGCAGCCCACCAGGCTCCTCTGTCCATAGGATTCTCCAGGCAAGAATACCGGAGTGGGGAGCCATTCCCTTCTCCAGGGGATCTTCCTGACTCAGGGATCGAACCTGGGTCTTCTGCATTGTAGGCAGATTCTTTACCATCTGAACCGCCAGAGAAGCCCATTCTCACCACGGTATACATAACTGAACACCCCTCCAGAATGCTTCTGGAATCCAGTGTCATTCATGGCTCAAGACTCTTGAGAAAAAACTTTCTCCTGCCCAAGAAAAACCGCATGAAATCACCAATGTAAAACTAGAACCCAGATCTTCTGAAAAGCAGGTTGGATGGCTTCCTGTCTTAAAAATAGGTACTGCAGCCCTCATTCAAGTGCTTAGGATTAACAATGCTGTAAATCACCCTGGCTGAAAAGGTAAGTTCTTGGAAATAGGTTTGAGTCACCTTTCAACACAGTTTTTAAAACTACCATTGGTACAAAATGGTTACAAATTTCTCAGCTGGCAACAGATCCCAGGTCTTCATTTAATTCACACCTCACTAAACTTAAGAGTCCACTGAGATGAGGACCCATCAAAACAACTGGGACGATTAAGCTCTGCCCTTGATGGACCTCCTAATTGTTAAGTGGAAACCCTGAACGATAACTGATTTTCCAGGAAAGAGGCACAGAGTGGTAACTCTGGCTGGGAACACTCGTGTTAGTTTTAGGAAAAACTGCCGGAGAGAAAGAAGCACCAGGGAGGCCAGCCTTGGCAGTTTCCACATCAGCAGGGCCCCCTGCTCTGTTACACACTTGCGTACCGATCTCCCTCGACTTCTGATGGGGGCTGTGTTCATCCCTCGGTCGTGTCCGACTTTGTGATTCCACGGACTGTAGCCCACCAGGCTCCTCTGTCCATGGGATTCCCCAGGCAAGGATACTGGAGTGGGTTGCCATTTCCGTCTCCAGGGGATCTTTCCGACCCAGGGATGGAACCTGTCTCTCCTGCATTGCAGGTAGATTCTTTATACCACTTGGGTTACCTGGGAAGCCTCCTCTGATTGAGGTTACATCCCAATAAACCCATCTTATGTTGAAAATGTCCTACATTGAAAATGCAATGTATTAATAATACATCTAATGTATCAAACCTCACAGCTTCACCTGCCCACCATAAATGTGCTCAGGAAACTCACATTAGCCTATGGTTGGGCAAGACCATCTGACATAAAGCCTATTTCATGATAAAGTGTTGAATATCACGTGTAATTAACTGACAACAGAAGTGAAAAACAGAAGGGTTGTCTGTGTCCAGGACAGTTGGAAGAGTTCAGGTTGTTCACCCTCGTGGTCTCGTGGCTGACAGGGGAACCATGGCCTCTACCCACTACCCCAGACGACAGGGCAGCACAGAAGCCCGGGGAAGATCAACAGGCTCATGTCCAAGTACAGTTTCAGCTGAACGCGTGTCACTTTCACAACATCGTAAAGCTGAAAAATCAAGCTGAACCATCTTCAGTCTAGTGGTGGGCCGGTCTCCAACACTCAGCCTCAAAACACGGCAGGAACCACAGGCAATTTGTACGAAGGAAAGTATAATATGAGATCGTCACTGCTGCAATTTGTGAATTAGATATTTCATGCTCAAAACCTAGATCTGGTTCACTAAGAACAGTGGGAGAGATAAGCTGCTTTGAGTTTATGTCAACTTGTTTTTCCTTTCCTGTCCTTCTGAAGGCTCAACAACTATATGCCAGTGACATTCTTCTATAGGTGGGGCAGGTGGCCGCAGCTCAAAAGCAGGGGCCAGCGCCTCTCACTTTATCCCACAGTGTGAGCCCAGAGGGACAACACATCGCCGCGGGAGTTTATTCAGTGCCCAGCAAGGCTGCTGTAAACCTTAACATGAGGTTTCTGAAGCACATACGACAAGTTCTCTGAAGAAAAAGGGGGAAATGTTGAATGGGACCGTCAGCCAGGCCGCAGCAGACACAAGTAACACTCCTGGAAGGAAGGAGGGAACGAGGAAAAGGTCACGGGGGGAGGGGGGATGTGATGAGGTGCAAGGATGATGAAAAAGATGGGGAGGAGAGAGCCGCAGGAGGACACGGGGGGAGAGCAGACCCTCGGGTCAGATGGTCCTCAGAGAGGAGCGCTGGCTACATTTCTGCTTTCTCAAGGCTTCTTCCTCTTCCTCCCACAGCGTGGCTGCATTACCAAGGTTCCAGAGAAATCTGCGTGTGAGAGAGGAGTCCGCTGAGGGGACGGGGTGCTGAGCTAACATGGGTGTCAGACGCACACTCTTGAAACAGGACAGGAAGGGAGAGGACCTCAGAGGGACTGGCTCCCTGACGGCCACATAGGGATCTTTGCAGACCCCACAGTGCACAGAAAGACTATCTGAAGAGGAAAATGGCTCACCATTCAACAGATGCAGAAAGAAGCTTTCTCGGAGATTCCGTTATCGAACTCAAAGCAGAAACTTCAGAGAAACAAGAATCATCATTAAATCCCCTCTTTGGGGCATAAATCCCAGGGGTAAACCTACCATAAATCTCCTCCTGGAGAAGTTCCATTACCTTGAAGAAGAAAGACCATGCCTGCCTGCATAAACTATCCAGAACTTTCTTATCTCCCAGTTTTTCTCTTAAAATCCCATTTTTATTTCCCAAAGAAACCTATCTGTTCTTCCCCTAGAGGCCTTTTCTTCCCACTCCATTCCCCCTACTAGGTTATGTCTGACGTAGGTGTAATTTCCAAACCTCAGCACAGAGCACTCTCGCGTGTGCATGCATCCCACCAGCAAAGAAATGGTTTTTGTATTTTGCTATCTTTTGTCAGTTTAGTTTACAGGCTCCCAGGCACTGAACCTAAGAGGGTAGATAAAGGGGTTCCTCCCCACCCAGCATCAATAAGGAAGTGTGTTCCAATAACTTCCTACCAACTAAAGATTTACATCCATGTGTGAGTGCAAAATAATGCTCAAAATTCTCCAAGTCAGGCTTCAACAGTACATGAACCAAGAAATTCCAGATGTTCAAGGTGGATTTAGAAAAGGCAGAGGAACCAGAGATCAAATTGCCAACGTCTGCTGGACCATCAAAAAAGCAATAGAGTTTCAGAAAAACATCTATTTCTGCTTTATTGACTACGCCAAAGCCTTCGACTGTGTGGATCACAATAAACTGTGAAAAATTCTTCAAGAGATGGGAATACCAGACAATCTTACCTGCCTCCTGAGAAATCTGGGTGCAGGTGAAGTAGCAACAGTTAAAACTGGGCATGGACCAACAGACTGGTTCCAAATAGGAAAAGGAGTATGTCAAGGCTGTATATTGTCACCCTGCTAATTTAACTTATATGCAGAGTACATCATGAGAAACGCTGGGCTGGATGAAGCACAAGTTGGAATCAAGATTGCTGGGAGAAACATCAATAACCTCAGATATCCAAATGACACCACCCTTATGGCAGAGAGTGAAGAAGAATGAAAGAGTCTCTTAATGAAAGTGAAAGAGGAGAGTGAAAAAAAAGGTTGGCTTAAAACTCAACATTCAAAAAACAAAGATCATGGCATCCGGTCACATCATTTCATGGCAAATAGATGGGAATACAATGGAAACAGTGACAGATTTTATTTGCTTTGGTTCCAAAATCACTGCAGATGGTGATTGCAGCCATGAAATTAAAAGATGCTTGCTGCCTGGTAGAAAAGCTATGACCAACCTAGATAGCATATTAAAATCAGAGACAAACTGTCTCTTCCCTTTCAGTTAAGAGTTGAGAAAATCAAAATGGGCCTTGAGTCAAAAAGAAATACAGAATGAAAACACCGAAGCTAGTTCAAGCAGAATGATTTCAATGTGGTCGAAGTTCTATCATTCATCTACAAAATGATCCATATTGGGACCTTTAAAAGAAAAAAATTGTGATGCAAGATTTACTTGTGACAGAAATATGACAATGGAGAATAAGATTCCAGTCAAGCTGAATTTACATTCTGAAATATTTACGGAAGAATTAAAAGGGAAAAAAAGATGATGACTGAAGAAAGAAGGATGCTTGGCCAGCTATGAGAAAAATCCCTCTTCTCATTAGAAGTCAACAGTAGGGGATGGCCCCAATTTCTTTCAAAACAAAGTTTGTATTTCCTTGGTCATGTCTTCTTAATCTAAAACGCAGGTCTAGAAAATGCAAGATATTTAAGATCTTAAGATACTCGACTCCTCAGAAATTTCTCTCTTCTTTCTTGATTCCTGTATTTCAAGTTATGGGAACTCTATGTGATAAACGGGGTGTGTATTTATTTTACAAAAGACAATCCTGATTCAGAACACCCCCAGCTGGTCTGTGTGACCCAGAAATGTTGTGCCCAATCTTGATGAATTTACTACGCACCAAAAATTCAGTCTTCTCTTTAGAAACTGGCTCACCTGCTTGCTTATCATGTTTGCAGCATACATTTTCAGGAGAGCAGATTTCTCAAATCTGAGTGAAGTAAAAATTAACATGAACAGACAGTATCTTTTTCAGTGAAAAGTCTCTCAGGGAATTCTTTTGCAAATAATTCTCCTCGATAGCCAAGTATTACATCTTACCATTCATTAAGGTATGGGCATGAATAAATGCCCCTGAAAAAGTAAAATAAATGAAAACACATGCAAAATTAGTCATTGCTTGTGAGAAAATGAACCAAAACATCACTGCCATAGAGCTGAACACGACTCACCTAAGGATAAAGATTTGGCTTTATCTGATTTTATCCCCTTGTTTCTGCCTAAATGATTAAGAAATCTAATTCACTCAAAAATTACATCAAGATATTTCCTCTTTAAGTATTCTACATAACTGTAACAAAAGACTGGGAAAATCCATTAAAACTCCACCCAGCTTTTATAAAGACTGTCACAAAAGTCATTCACACAAGAACTAACTGTCTTTTCTTCCCCCTCAGGAAGATTCTATATACATTTTGGAAAACATGTGTAAATGTCTCTAAATGCAGAGGATAGGAATTCTTTTAAATCCTCCTAAGGTATAGCCAGGCGTAGCCTAAATTCTTTCTCCTAATATTCAAAATAATATAGGTTGATTTAGTGATGTCAGTTCCCCAGAAACAAGCAACTTTCTCATCTAGAACTGCTGAAGTGAGCTACACTAGTATCCCTTTTTCCCTTTTCAACAGAGTTATTCCTGGTTTTGCCTTTCAATCCATGTTGTAGACTCATTATACGATAGACTCATACAGTCTTCAAATAGTTCAATAATCTGTTCTGGTATAAAGATATGCAGGCATGCTAAGTCACTTCAGTCGCTTCACAAAGGCATGCTAAGACCCTTGTGACCCCTATGGACTGCAGCCCACCAGTTGTTGGATAAATAGGCAAGAATTGCTGGGGGAAAACAATAGATGACAGTGTTTATTTTTCTTCTATTTATGGGTCAAATCTTGTCACTACTGTCCATGGGGTTCTCAGGAGTCATATACAGATGTGAGAGCTGGACCATAAAGAAGGCTGAGTGCCAAAGAATTCATGCTTTCGAACTGTGGTGCTGGAGAAGACTCTTGAGAGTCCCTTGGACTGCAAGGAGACCAAACCAGTTCATCCTTAAGGAAATCAACCCTGAATATTCATTGGAAGGACTGATGCTGAAGCTGGAGCTCCAATACTTTGGCCACTTGATGTTGACGAGACGACTCACTGGAAAAGACTATAATGCTAGGGAAGACTCACGCTAAAAGAAGGCGGTGGAACAGGTTACAGATTGCATCACTGTTTCAACAGACATGAATCTGAGCAAACTCCAGGAGATTGTGAAGGATAGGGAAGCCTGGCGTGCTGCAGTCCACGGGGTCACATAGAGTCGGACGTGACTTAGGGACTGAACAAAAACAACCTTGTCAATGTCACCCCCACCTTCTTACATAAATAGGTCTTTTCAGAAGAGGAAAAATCCAATCAGAACCCCCAGATGTTAAGTGCCAGCATTTGCAAAATCCTATGGATGAAGAGCTCATATTATTTCTTCCTGAGAACACTCTCTGTGATGTTATAATTTGAGGACCACAGCCAAGACAAGTAAATGCATTAAAGCAGTTCTCCCCCTTGCTGAGTTAATTTATTCATGACAGAAAGCATTTCAGCCTTTCAGCAAAATGGGAAGAAGTCAACTCTCCTCCCATTCACACCAATGAAAACATCAATGTTATCAAGATCTAAAAAAGTTGTCGTTTCACATCAGAAGGAAAGAGGTGAATCAACACATAGTATTATAAGGGGTGTTCCCGCTGACTACAAATCTGTCATCATTAGCAGCTGCTTTGAGATGCTGCTCTGATTCAGGCGCTTGAAACCCACTTCAGACGCACATTTTCTCATTACAAGTTGCTGTGTAAGATTCCGCTAAGGCACATGCTGTCGTGTTTGATATAATCGGTAACACGCTGCCTTTACAAGGCAGCAAGGCTGGGTCACACTGTGTCTGTTCTGATTGTGTCAGGCTGGTTTCATAAAAGCTCTGATTGACTTGGGAACATGAAAATGAGTGCAAACAGTGCAAAATAAACTCTCCCTGTCACTTTGGGAATTTGGAGAGAGTTTCTGGCTTGCTTAGGGAGCCGGGGAGATTTTAATGGAATTTAAGATTGCTGTACTTTTACTATTTCAATATCCTTAGGTATATTTTAGAGGTATTGAATTTTACAGAAAAATTTTAAAACTAGAAATAAGAAGGGCTTTCTGTGTAAATACTTGCCCGGGTTACCTGCCACTACAACCAGTAGGAACTGACCTTGGAAGAAAACAGTATGTGGCTAAGGACCACCAACTTACATAAAGTAGAAAAATAAAGATTATTAGATTTGAAAATAACATGTTTTGTTTTGGGGGGGCTATAGGTGAAACTCATTTAAATATTCCTTGGAAAAGAAGGGAAGGGTGAAATATGGTGTTCTTCATCAACATGATGCTTCCAACAGCTCAACACTCTCCTTATTTACATGTATTATATATTCCCTTTAACTTCTGTGATTTTGCAGAGTACTGTTGGACCTTAGATGACTTTTATTGTATCTAAAATTATAGAGATGCTCAAAAAAGACACAAGGAAAGGTTGATTAACTAACAATGAATAATAATAAATAATAATAACCTAACAATGAATGCAAAATAACCACAAATTTCGCCACTCAGTCCTCATGTAAGTTAACTCCAGAAGAAAACTGCTGGTCATAGAAATTATTCAGAATTCTTCAATTTTCACTATTTTCTCTAAAAGAGGACTTAGGTATGCTCTAGCCATTGAAAAGTAGTTCACTGTTTAAAACAACATCATTTTCCAAATGTTACAGCAAAATGCAGTCTTAGGATGCCATGATACAGGAAGTGGACCCGTGAAAATGTATTCCACTGGAAAAGAATTAAGTGAATATTAAAAGCCCTCTGAGACCATCAAAGCAATTATTAAACATCAAGCTATTTTGAGAAATCGGTCTTTTTCTATCCATCTCTTAAAGAACTGAGTTCTCACATAGAAGGCCAGTGAGTGTGCTCAGTTTGAGTTCCAGAAACTTAAAGCAAAGCAAAATAGCACCTTTCCAATTAGCCTGTTTCCAAATAAAGTAAGTGACCGACTATATGTCCACCCACAGCGTTTTAACCAAAATCAAAGAGAGGTACTGGTTCTTCCTGTTTTTTAAAATTCTCAACTCTATGGATAAGGAACGTCTGTACCTGCCATGAACTTTACAGTATCAGATATTAAGGTCTGTTGATGAAATATGTATAACAATGTTAAGAGAACTCCTCTCTTTATATAAATGTTTCCCTTTGGATTGAATAACCCATCAGCACGTTTTTATTCTGAACGTTTAACACAAAAAACTCCGTGTAGTCAGCACCTCTGTGTGGGGCACCCAGAAGTGCGGAACAGCAGTCTTTCTGTTGATGCCACTTCTCTGGGCCATGTCGAAAACAGGAAGGACCAGTTTCAAAGGGGCAGATAAACAAAGCTGAGAACCCTCATCTTCCAGAAGTGAAGACACTTACTTGGCCTTCAGCGTCTCCTCCTGAAAGTTCCAGTGTGGGTCTTCCACCAGCTGTAATTCCCGTAACACCCTCCCAGGCTTGTAAGCTGCATTGATGAGCATGCTGAGAACCTGTTGGGAAAAACAAGGAATGGTCGTGAACCTCAACTGCATCCATTTCTGCTAAAATGAGAAAGCATCCCGCTGACACTTCCGGGGTGTCTGCCCTGCACCTCTATTCAGTGATAGGCTGGATGGAGTCAGAGAGAACAGTTTGCAGACTGGCACCAATGATGTCTCCATCAATGGGACAGGAAGGCAGTGAAATTCAAGGCCTCTGCCTGGGAGAGTGTGAGTCGCTGGGGCGCAAGAGGGGCGGGGGTGGCCAGCTCTCGCTAACCTTCCGGACTGCATAAAAACTGGACTGTTCTCTCCAAAGGTCCACTGATCATCCTTCAACTGGATTCCCCTTCAGTACGATCAGTTACTAAGAATTCCATCTTATTCTTAAAAATATATTTCAAGAGAATCACTAAGACGGGTATGACAGATTTGTGCCCACACTTTTGAATAAGCTTCAAATATCTGTACAGAGGGTTAACAAATTATTTGAAACTCACCTAATGCTGACCCAACTTATGGATATGTAACATTAGGACAATCCTCAGAGATGGGAGTGTTTTGAAAGGAAGTCTGAGTATCTGATGTCATCTGACAACTTCCTCAAACTACCCCTTCACTCGCAAGTCCCAAGTGCAAGAAAATAAGCATATGGCCAGAACCACTGCAATACGCCCAAGGACCAGACACTCCCTCTGAAGACTCAGCTTCAGGCTCTGAGACACTCGTCTTTCCAAAAGCAAACCCTCACTACCAACAAATATTTGTGAGTTCTGGCAGGCTCGTGCTGCCGCTGCTGCTGCTGCTAAGTCGCTTCAGTTGTATCCGACTCTGTGCGACCCCATAGATGGCAGCCCACCAGGCTCCCCCGTCCCTGGGATTTTCCAAGCAAGAATACTGGAGAGTATTGCCATTTTCTTCTCCAGGCATGCTCGTGAGCCATCACTATTGGGATACAGAGAGCAAAAAAAAAAAGTCAAAGTGCAACACAGCACATAAAGGAACCCTGAGACCTCGGGGGCTTGCTCCATGAAATGCCCACTCACTGAAGACCTACCTGCCCCGTGACGGACCCCAGAGCACAGAGACAGGACACGGAGCCACTGCTCCTGAAGTCCCGCCCCAACCAGACGAGGAATGAGCCAGGCTCTGAGTTCACGTGCTGTGTTTCAGCAAAAACCCACTACGAGACTGAGAAAAACCTCTCACTGAGTTGGGAGGCCACTGGCCGGATTGCTGAAGCGCCTGCGATTCTGTGGAGGAGACCAGCACACTGTCCACGAGAAGGAAAGAGAAGACAGCTGCGTGCGGGTGTGCATGCCCAGTCGTGTCTGACGCTGTGACCCTATGGCCTGTAGCCCACCAGGCTCCTCCATCCATGGGCTTCTCCAGGCAGGAATGCTGCAGTGGGTTGCCATGCCTTTCTCTGGGGGATCTTCCCGACCCAGGAATTGAACCCGAGTCTCCTGCAGTTCCCGCAATGCAGGCGGATTCTTTACCGCTGAGTCACTGGGGAAGCCCCCAGATGAAAGGCATGTGGCAGAAATGTTCACCTTTCAGTTTTCAGGTACCTGGCGTGTTCCAGGATGTAACCGGCATGGGCTGCACCCTGCTTTAATTCTGAAAAAGAAAGCTTTATGACCACTGAGGATTTGATCTTAAAATATTCTTTACTCTCAGCAGTTAGCCTGACAAGTGTCTTTTTCTCATCTGGGCAGCATTTTGCTGTGTTCCAAGGTGCCTGTAAAGGGCCACCAAGAGAACACAGTTCCGTCAAGCACTCAACGGCCAGAACACGGCAATACAAGCAGTTCTGGTAAGTTTATGTTTTCTCTATTAGAATAATCATCTGGTTTTATTTTTTATTGTCAGTACAATTTACAGAAACTGAGTTTAAAAATAAATCCAATTGGTCCTGGCTGAAATCACACACCAAGTGTTTATCAACAGACAATAAAATCTCACCCCAGTCTTGTCACGGTGCTTCACTGAGAAAACCCCAGAGCTACATCTTATTTGTACATCGAAATGTATTTTGTGACTGTGAAAAGCAAATGCCTTCCAGACTTCAATTCAGAGTGGAAACGGCCTGCAATTAAATCGTAAACAGCATGCGATATTGAGTAATTTTCCTATGGCTTCTCCCGATGTCACATCGTATGTCTCTAAATTCAACAAGCTCTCTACAAAACCTTGGAATTGTGAGCGGAATAATTTGTGTGTACCTGACACTGTGGTGCATTAGAGTTCTCTCCATGAAAATAATGAAGTTGACAGCTGTTACGAAGACCCAAGTTAGACTGAATTACTGAACCTTGCAAAGCATCAGAATTCACGTCATTGTGCTCTTGACCACAAAAGGCAGCACACAACTTGTCCCCAAATAATCGACAGGGTGTTTGCTGTGAAGCCAATGAATACTATTCCCAATAAACTGGCGTGAGATTGGTCTGAGTAACTCCAGAGGGAAATTGGCGCTACAGCAACATCTCCCTGGATTTCTAAGGGTTCATGAGGTGTGTATTTATTATCACAGAGAAGCAATAGCCTTTATACAGCTGGACGGGTCTGGGATGGGAGCTTTCCCTCCGTCTCAGGCATATGGGGACACAGCAAGAAGGTGGCTGCATGCAAACCTGGAAGCGAGTCCTCACCCACCTGCCGGGCTGGCCCCCCATGGAGGACCTGGAGCCTCAGACCTGTGAGCATCCATGTCTGCGTCCTGAGCTGCCTGGTCCAGCCCATGGTGCCCTGTGACAGCGGCTCGAGCCCACTGGACACCATCCCCTCCCACCTCACCCCCGCTTCCCCTCCCCTGGACTGTCACCCTCTGTGTGTGCACTGGGCTTCAGCCTCCCGACTTAAAGGAGGAAAACTACTTTCTCTCTCCATCTCTCATCTTTGGTCCCTCACCTCACTCCTGTCTCCACAGATGGTTAAAACCCTCAAGAACCGCCTACACCCATGGACTCCTCTCTCTCTCCTTCAGCTTCTCAGGGACACGATGCAATGGGGCTTCCCGGAAACAGGTCTTATCAAGATTGCCTGAGATGCCAGCTTTGCCAAGAAGGAGTCCTTCTCAGCCTTGTCCTATTCCACGCCGTCAGCAGCTGGTGGCGCTGCCTCCACTGCAGACACTTTCTACCCTTACCCTCAGGACCCCAGGCTCTCATGATCCTTCTGTGCCCCCCCAAACGACAGTGACCTCAGGGTGCAACCACTAGACTGTCCTCCTCCACCTGTATTCACCCTACAAGGCACCTGGCTGCCAACACCGTCCACACACTAGCAAACCCATGGCCACCAAATGTGTGTTGGACTCTCACACCCATCTCCAACTGGCTGGACAACAGGCAAACTCGCATGTGCCGAATCAGACAGATTTACCCTGTGCCACAGCTCCTTCTCCTTGCTGTTAAGGCCTCCGTGAATTCTGTTATTCCAGGTCACTAGGAAACCCTCCCTGTATCCAAAACATGTTGATTTGTTTGTTTACCATCACTCTCTCTAGAACCTAATCCTCGAGAAATCAGGGGCTTCATTTTGTTCATTGCTTTATTCACCGTAGCTAGAACCATGCCTGGCAACAGTAGGTGCTCAGTAAACAATTTGGGGAATTTCTTCAATGAATTTCAAGATGGGCACTGAAATTAAATTATTCTGTACATCTAAAAATTAATGAATGATTGATTCTCACCAAAAACTTATTTGGTACCATAAAATCTATGTCTTTGGAGGGAAGCTCAGGAGATAGCACTTGCCACTGATTTCCTTTCCTACAAAATCCTACCCTATGGTGCAATGAGAAAATTCAACAAAGGTATCTCATCTTCTTTATAATAAACCTTAACAACAAAAAAATTACATTTTTCCCAACCTTCCCGGACACTGTCTACTTAATTCCTGTGTCACACATTACATATGTACTATAGTTTCCACCACCCACATGCTTGGTACATAGTTCTCAATGGTCAATGTTCAGCATAAAATCCAGAGAATATCATCCAGAGGCGTGTCTGCATCTCTGACTTTGTTGACTGACTTAACTGGGTGCCACGTAGGCAAGACTTTTCCTCTTTCCAGTATAACCTGAAATGCCTAAGTCCTTGCTCTGAGGCCGTGGGCAGGGGGGAATCAACTCACCTGGGGGGCACAGCTCCTGCTCCCCTTGACCTCCCTCCCAGCTTCCAACACAGCGCCCACCAGCACGTGCTTATGACTCCTGAATTGCTTTGGACCTGTCTAAATGGACAGATGGATGGAAGTACGATGTTTCATTCTCTCCTTGGTTCCCACGGCTAGGAGACTATCTGACATGACAGTAGCTGCTAAGTGTGCAATAACCGATCGAAAAAGCCTCGGAAGGTGTAGATGGGCAAAAAGAAACATACATGGACCGTTCAGTCCTCACACCGACTTCTGCACTTCCTGAGGCTAGAGAGCTACTAAGCCCACAGAAGCAGACTGAGAGAGATGTCTCTGGTCCACTGCCCTCTCAGAGCTCAAGACCACCACACCTCCCACACAAATGCCAGTGTGGTGCCCACATGCACAGACCTCATCTACCTCTAGAAGAACCAGGGGGAAAATAGCCATCAGTCTACATTTTCCAAAGTCAGAGAAACCTTTAACTATGAACACCCCTGATGGCCCGATAAAGCAAACATGCTCTGTCTTTGCTCCAATGATCTCCTTCTCCATAGGTAAAATGCAACCTGAAATCAAACACAGGTCCAGGGCAGGACTATTAGCATAAAGACTGGCTTGGCAGACTCACATTTTTCTTGCACTCAAAGAACTAAAGCGCTTACTTCTTTTTTTCCTCTCTTTCCTGCCTTGTGCATTTTCTGAACATCAGCAAAAAAACTAGTTCTGTCATCAAAAAACTGCTTTGGCCTGGCTTTTAAACTTGGCTGCTGGCACCTATCAGAGACTCGGTCAGGGCTAACTACTGTTGACCAAGTATGTAGCAAAGTAAACCAGTCAAGCCTCAGAGAGAGACTGGCCCTGTGGTTACCATGTTTGTTAACAGGGCCCCCAGGTGGCCACGGACCTCACAATCATGTGAGTGTGACACGGTCTCACAGGGACTTTAAACAAGTACCAGGTTTGTGTCAGTCCCCTGTTCCATTCTGATGGCTGGCGACAAAGTCAGCAGAAATACAGGCAGGGGACAAGGCTGCGGCAAGGATGCCCTCACGGGCTGAAACTGCTGGGGGACTTGGGAGCCCATTCCTGGTCTAGGGGCCTTATTTTACACGGGGACAGGAATTCCCATGTGTAAGCTGGGCTTGGTTTCTTCTCTGACCAAGTCTAACATCTGCAGGGTCTACAGTCTGTGTCAACTTACACAGTTTGCAGCTCACCTCCCACCCCGACCTCCTTGAGGCCCTTGAGAGGGACTGCCCGCCCCCAACACCATCTCCCTTTAGCTATCAATTTCTCTTCAATGGGGTCCACTCGCCACTTAGGCTGGGCCACGCCTCCAATGATTTGGGGATGTAAAATATGAAGGTGATGGGTCTAAAGAAAAGCAGGCCTAAATAAGAATACAGGCCAAGCACCAGGGGTGGGGTGCAGGCCCCAGGACTCTCTGGACTCAGATTTCTGCACTTTCCAGGCCTGGCCCTGTGGTCCGCACATTCAAGGTGCTTCCAGCGTTCCTTCCCGTAATCCTGCCGATGCTCCAGGGCGCTCAGATGCTTTTCCAGTCCCTAGAGCGGGCGGCCCCCTTCCCCGACCCCACAGGCCCTGTTCTTGATACAAAGCGCAGCTCATGTAAGTTTGTTCAGTGGGTAAACAGATGGATAAACAGACCCCTTGTGCCCAAGGAACTACAACACACTCATCATGGTGCACGTGATGTTCTGGGCATGCTTTTTTGTCACAAAAACAGGAATGTGACTATATGAAGGTTCAAGATAGGTCACCTTTTTAAACAGAAGAGTGATGATTCACCAAAGATTTTACTCAAATGTAGTGAGCGTTTCCGCTGACTTGGGAAGGGAGGGGCCCAACCTCCCCACACCCACCAACAGAAGAGAGTCTTCCTGGGCTGGAACACTGCTCCCATCTGTGTATGACCACCTTCAGACCGCAGGATGGAGAGGAAGGGGGTGCTTGGCACATGAATGGACCCAAACTCCTATGACTCCCTCAGGGACTGTGCCCACCCCCATCACCCCACCACCATCCGTGGCCGTGGATGAGCTTTACCTCCTTAAGGACCAGCACGCATTTGCCTGGCCCCACCGACTGCGGCAGCTCAGCGATCCTGCCCTTATTGAGGTAGGGGCCCGAGAAACACCGGTGGTTGATGAAAAGCTGAGGACAGCAGTACTTCCCGTTCACTGTTCCTGCGCGGAAGAGAAACATGGTCGAGGCTCCAGGACCCACGGCTTAACCCGCTGCTCCAGCAAAGTTACCCAGAGGGGCCTTGAGTCTCCCTATCAGATACTTTACATCCACCATGCTCTGTGAGTTCCAGGGGTACAGCACAATGACTCAGTTATCCATATTTATTTAGCTGATGTTGTTGACCAGTCACTGAGGTGTCCGACTCTTTGCGACTCCATGGACTGTAGCCTGCCAGGCTCCTCTGTCCATGAGATTTTCCAAGCAAGAATAGTGGAATGTGTTGCCATTTTTTTCTCCAGGGGATTTTCCCAACCCAGGGATCAAACCTGCATCTCCCGCATTGGCAGGTAGATTCTTTACCACTGAGCCACCATGGAAATCATATATATATATATATATATATATGTTCTTTTTCAGAGTCTTTTCCTTAAAAGTTATTACAAACACCGAATATAGCTCCTCGTGCTCTACAGGCTTGTCAGTTATGTACTTTATATATTATATACTTTATATGTACTTTATATATTACAGTGTGTATATGTTCACCACTGCCCTACACCCAGGCCAACACCTGATATGGCAGGGCTTCCTCACTTTGCCAGCCTCAGGGACATGAAATGTGCCTCCCAGGGACTTAAATATGCATTTCCCTCATGGGTCTTCCAGCTTGGAAAGTGAACAGGCAAGGTGTTGATTTAGTTGTGTCTCAAAGGTGCCACGGGGAAAAGCAGAACAACTAAATGGTAACATCAGTGGAACCCACTGGACATCTACACACGGGATGTGGTCACAGGACCAGCTAAGATCCACCCTCTCCCAGGGCTGCTCCAAGCCAGGCTGCACTAACAGTGGTCTCTCTGTGTAAAAACTTGTCAAGAGAGTAACACTGACATATATCTATAAAGGAGGCTGAGTGCCAAGAACTGATCCTTTCGAAAGGCGGTGCTAGAGAAGACTCTTGAGAGTCCCATGGACTGCAAGGAGATTAAACAAGTCCATCCTAAAGGAAATAAACCCTGAATATTCATTGCAAGGACTGATGCTGAAGCTGAAGCTCCAATACTTTGGCCACCTGATGCAAAGAGTTGACTCACTGGAAAAGACTCTGAGGCTGGGAAAGATTGACGGCAAAAGGAGAAGAGGGTGGCAGAGGATGAGATGGTTAGATAGCATCACTGACTTAGTGGACATGAATTTGTGCAAACTCTGGGAGATAGTGAAGGACAGGTGAGCCCGATGTGCTGCAGTCCATGGGGTTGCAAAAAGCTGGACATGACTTAGCAACTGAAGAACAAATGAACATAGACACACTCCTATGTGTAAAACAGAGAGCAAGCAAAAGCCGCTGTGCCACTCCGGGAGCTCTGCCCCATTCTCCGTGATGACCTAGAGAGCTGGGGCGGGGGGAGGAGTAGGAGGGAGGCAGGGGATGTGTGCATACATACAGCGGATTCATTTCATTGTACAGCAGAAACTAACAACACTGTAAAGCAATGATACCCTAATTAAAAAATAAATTTTAAAAACCCTGTTATTCATTTGGGATGGTCATTCGACAGACCAGGAAGCTTTGTTCTCATAGGCCTTTAACTGAGAACCAACAGGTAAGGGGGGAGATATGTTATTTTTCCAAGTATAAGACAGAGGAGTAAAATAACAATTACCAACTCTGAAAGATGACATGGGTCTTTTAAAATCATTCTGAAGTTTTAATTTTATAAAACAGGCCAAAAAAAAAAAAAGTCCACAGCTGCATTTACATGGAAATTTGAGGGTAGGATTACTCTGCCCAGCTCTTTAGAAAAAACAATCTTAGTAAGTCTACTCATAAAACTGCTCTCTTTACTGCAAAGAAAACTTTGACTAATAGGATTCTTCCATGGTACACAAGTTTTAATCTTGGGTTCAGAGCAGACTTCCTTTTGGCTGGAAAATAGAATACTTAATCAAATATATTACTTAATGTACAAACATGTCTATAATCAAATGTGTAATCCAAAGGTAATTCATATTTATGTTTTTAAAAGTTACTGTAAGACATAGGACATGATACATTAAAAAAAAAACAAACATATTATTCCCAACCAGCCACTCAAACAAGGTTTTAGGGAACAATTCAAAAGCCCACGGGGACTTAAGGATTAACCACTAGTGTAAAAATGCAAGGGCAACTGGCAAAAATGGCATAAAATGTCCAAAAAGAAATGCCTAATAATATTTCCAACTCTTTTCCAACAGGATTATTCCTGATACACAGTTCTAACTGGACATGTAATTTCCAAGTGAGGCATGGACCCAGCTTCTCATGCCAAGGGAAGTGTCTCTAGCTACTGACCAAGAAACAAAAAAGGAAAGGCACCAAGAATAAACCTTAGAAAAAAATTTTTAAAGGAGTAGGTATCTGTAAAAAAAGATAGTCAGATCAAAGTTGAGTATTTTCATACTGACCTAAAAATATATCAGAATTGAGTACCGTCATAATGACCTAAAAATACACCCATGTCTGCACTCACAGCAAGACAGGAGAAGGGTCAGGGCATCCTACCCAGCTGACATACCTGTGGCCTCCAGGTGCGGGAACAGACAAAGGTCGTGAGGTATTTTCTCAACAGGCACTGTGGATGATGATCTGTGGATAGAGCAGACACTCCCGTGGGTCCCAAGCTACAGAAGAAACCAGTACCTTCCAAAGTCTTTCCATAACTTACAGGAATCTAAGCTATGAACATGTAACACACCACGTGTGCACGGATAAGAACAGGTAAGATCATCGGGGGGCAATTCTTACAATAATTTCAAGAAGCCTGTGGGTCATCTGCCCCTCGAGGGGGTCATCACTGATCTTTGAGGCTCCTCTAGGTCACTTCCTGGGCATGTCGCTTGTTAAAGAATCATAGAAATGTCCTCAATCATATTTAGGACATGCAGAAATGTCAGCTTGCACTGACTTTCATTAAAGTCAGACTTATTAATGACTTTCTGCTGACTTCTGATTTCTCGGGTCCGTGTGTGTATGGGTTGAGGCCAGACTGAAAAGTAGATCCTTAAAGAAAAATCTCAGAACTGACGATTCTTAAAATGTGAAGTAGGCTTGTTAGTCTAGGACAGGAGTCTGTGCTGCTGTTCAGTAAAAAGTTGCTGAACAAATACAAAAACTATCGCTCCAGGGGAAAAAGGCAAATCGGGTTTCCAGGAGATGTACAGGTTGACTTCACAGAAACTGCACAGATGAACAGTTACGTAGACTCCAAGTAAATAGTAATGAGGGCTCTTAGCAGGATCATCTATGGTGCCAGCTCTCAAAGCAGGGTCTCCAAGCTGTCAGGTCAGCGTCACCTGGGAGCCCGTTACACGTGGAAAAGCTCAGGCCCCATCACAGACATCCTGAATGAGAAATTCTACAGATGGGGCCTGGCGATCTGTGTTTTAATGAGCTGTCTAGTGACAGATGCGAGTACAGGTGAAAACTGCTGATCCACAGGCTGCAAATTTAGGAGTCATGAATTCAAACTGAGATTCAATGAGGAGGACTGTTATTTCAGCTTTTACCTATTTCAATGTTATCCAGATAAAACTGGAGTCAGATGAGAAGCCTGATACACTGTTAGAAACATACTCAGAATACCCGCTAAACTGTTATTCACATCAAATAACAATGAAGCTATTATTCGATTTTAAGTTTCAACTTCAGTACATGAAAAAAAAAAGAAAAGCTGCTTTCAACTCCCTTTCCATCAGTCTATTAAGAAAACAGATTCACTCAGTAAGGGATATTTACCGTGGTGTATTCCAGACATTTTTAAACATATAAACATGGTACTAACAGTGACAATTTTCCAAAAATATACAGCCAGTAGGTCCACACACTATAGAACATCCTCCTTCCTCATAAACTTACAGTTGAAACGTGGAGTGACCTACATTTATTTGGCAATGGAGGGACATACATCTTCATGTGGACTCTAATTTAATCTTTCTAAAACTCCCCGAGAAATAGGTATTTTACAAAGGCGAGCGTTGAGGTGTGGCGTAATAAAACAACCTGCTCCAGCTCACCAGGCTGCAAGGGGGCAGAGCTGAGGCCTGGACAGGCAGCTCTGGGGGGCCCCGGGGCATTAAGCACTCTGAGAACTGTCCCAGAGCACCCTGACCAGAATGCGGGACCGTGGGCATCCGACAGGTCAGCTTCGCTGGGATGAAAGTGAGAGGTTACAGTTCGGAAAAGAAATTCCTCAAGAAGCAGACCCTGCGTGTCCTGCACGTAACAGATGCTCCATACATGTCTCCCTGTCTCCTCGACTCCTGTGCTAGGTCGTGACCAGTTCTCTAACAAAACAGCCCTATTTCCATCCTCTTGAAAGAGACCTCACAGCTTATCATGGAGTTTCTGTGGAAAAACACTTACTGTTTTTCTGGCTGCACAACTGCAATCTTTCTCTTCTTTTGTGCTGTAAAATAGGCAAAAGGGGGGAAAAAGAAAAGCAGCTTTTTCAGCGAGTTGGGAATAAGTTGTTTTTTTTTTTAATGGCGCCATAGGTATAGAACTGTGTCTGTTTTTAAAATAACAATTTTAAAAGTGAAAAGTTACTTCATTCCAGCCACAATTTTATCTTCATCTCTTCCAGCACAAAACAGACTTTTACTTTTCAGAAATGAAATCTAAAGAGAATTTAGTGCATTTTACCTTATCACTACATGGGCTACTTTATTCTAAAATGTGCTTCTAATAAAAAGAATGCACATGTCAGACCTCTCAGGAACACAGCTGGTGAAATGGACTGGTACAAGCATGATTATCCAGATGACTTATTCCCACAGAAGTGTGGTAAGGTAAATAATTTTACCATAGAAGCATGCTCCCAAATTAGGATTAGAGGCATTTTACAAACTACAACATTTTATCATTAAAAAGTGGATTGGCACCTAGCAAATAGTGACAGAAACCAGCCAACAATAACCTGAGGTTAAGAACATTCCCAGTTTACATTTATAACTGGTTGGAATCACCTTTACAAAGACAGACCAGAGCTTTTGGCATCTATTAACTCAGACACACATAATCCTGCATCTTCCAACATTAGGAAAAATTAATTCTCAGAGTTTCTAAAGCTGTCAGAGTTTGGCAAGTTTAATTAGACTGCCTCTTCAAAGCAAAATGCGTGTATGAGAAACAAAAGGAGAACACAAATAAATAAGAGAAATAGTGACTCAAAATTTCATCTATTCTTGATTTTATTTAGTATCCAATTCCAATATAGGCAGACCCACAGAGATGTTGTGGGTTTGGTTCCAGACCACCCCAAAAGAGTGACTATCACAATTAAGGAGTGATGGGAATTTTTTGGTTTCCCGGTGCATACAAAAGTTATATTTTATAAGTCTACTATAAATCTGTAGTCTATCAAGTGTATCATAATAATATTCTGTCTACAAAAACAATGTATATACATTAATCAAAAATACTTATTAAAAAATGCTATCATCTGAGCGTCACTGAGTCATAGTGATGACATCAAAAGGTCACTGATCACAGATAATCACAACAAATACAATAATGATGAAAGAGAATACTGCAAGAATTACCAAAATGTGACACAAAGACACGAAGTGAAACAATATTGTTGGAAAAGTGGTATCACAGGCATGCTTGATGCAGGGTTGCCTGAAACTTTCAATATGTAAAAAATGCAGTATGTGTGACAACGAAGTCTGCCTGTAATTACTATGAGAAAGTATAAACTCTGTGATCTCTAAAGGGAAAGATGAGTGTGTAGACTAAGTTGCCTAAGTCAGTCTTTGTTAATTGGGGTGAGATGCCCAAACTGTGAGATGTCTTGATGAGAAGCCAAACACAACAGGCTGGGGAACAGAGAGGAAACATCGCTGTGTTCACCTTAACCTGCGTGGGGTTTCACCCAGAAAAACTCAAAATGCTCCTCCCCTCCCAAAGCCAGTGACGGAGGGAGGGAGAGGGTCAGGACACGAATTTCTGTCTGAGGCACAAGCAGGCACAGGGGGTTGCATCTAAACCTGCCCAGGGCGGTGGGGGCTGAGAGCCAAGGACCAAGACATTTCAAGGGAGAATAAAAGACAAAGAAGGCCCTCAACACTGAAATCATTATTCTAAGCGCATAATTTTAGAAATATTTTAAATTGAGCGCAAGGCATTACTGTCATTGGATGAGATTCAGTATGCAGTACTGGGTACAGGGCAGAACCTCTTAGAATCCACCTCTGTTTATAGCCTGGGCCCCTACTTTATTCACATGAATAACCCCTTCTGACTCGTAGGGAGTACTGGTAAGTCTCTTGGTTCCTTCAAAATTTCTCGACCTCAGGAAACAGGAGGCCAGCAATGTTCTGAGCATCTACGTAAATGAACCTTATGGGAGGATGCTAGAAAAAAGTCAGCCAGCATACAAATTAATAAAGAAAACATTAGAAATATCTGACCTATTTCACAAAAAATTAAAAGCCTTACCTTTAAGGACATACAATTTTAAATACTACTGTTGACACTTTAGGGTGGAATTATAAATGCTAAGATTTATTATTGAATGAATTATTATATACTATAAATGAATATTTTTTGAAATGGTTATCATTTTAGGACAATGACCTACAACAATTTTCCTTAAAACACACACTTGTATATATTTAAGTGGTGTGTCTATGTGTGCATGTGTGTGTGTGTGGGAGGCTGGGCTATTTTGACTACTAATATTGGTTTGATTTGGCACTTCGGTGATCAGAAGGATGTAATGTAATGCCCCTTTCAAAGTCCAATTGAAATCTCACTGGTAATTTAATGCCAAGAATCAGTTCAGGTCAGTCTCTCAGTCATGTCCAACTCTTTGTGAACTCATGAACTGCAGCACGCCAGGCTTCCCTGTCCATCACCAACTCCCAGAGCTTGCTCAAACTCATGTCCATCGAGTCGGTGATGCCATCCAACCATCTCATCCTCTGTCATCCCCTTTTCCTCCCTCCTTCAATCTTTCCCAGCATCAGGGTCTTTTCTAGTGAGTCAGTTCTTCGCATCAGGTGGCCAAAATATTGAAGTTTTTCAGCTTCAGCATCAGGCCCTCCAATGAATATTCACGATTGATTTCCTTTAGGATTAACTAGTTTGATCTCCTTGCAGTCCAAGAGAATCTCAAGAGTCTTCAACTCCAAAGTTCAAAAGCATCAATTCTTTGACACTGAGCTTTCTTTATAGTCCAGCTCTCATATCCATACATGACTACTAAAAAAATCATAGCTTTGACTAGACAGACCTTTGTTGGCAAAGTAATGTCTCTGCTTTTTAACATGCTATCTAGGTTGATCATAGCGTTTCTTCCAAGGAGCAAGCGTCCTTTAATTTCATGGCTGCAATCACCATCTGCAGTGATTTTGGAGCCCAAGAAAATCAAGTCTGTCACTGTTTCCACTGTTTCCCCATCTATTTGCCATGAAGTGATGGGATCGGATGCCATGATCTTTGTTTTCTGAATGTTGAGTTTTAAGCCAACTTTTTCACTCTCCTCTTTCACTTTCATCGAGAGGATCTTAAGTTCTTCATCACTTTCTGCCATTAGGGTGGTGTCCTCTGCATATCTGAGATTACTCCCAGCAATCTTGATTTCAGCTTGCGCTTCCATCCAGCCTGGCATTTCACATGATATACTCTGCATATAAGTTAAATAAGCAGGGTGACAATATACAGCCTTGACATACTCCTTTCCCTATCTGGAACCAGTCTTTCGTTCCATGTCCATTTCTAACGGTTGCTTCTTGATGTTCATACAGATTTCTCAGGAGGCAGGTAAGGTGGTCTGGTATTTCCACCTCTTGAAGAATTTTTCACAGTTTGTTGTGATCCACACACTAAAGCACTTTGACATAATCAATAAAGCAGATATTTTTCTGGAACTCTCTTGCTTTTTTGATGATCCAACGGATTTTGGCAATTTGATCTCTGCTTCCTCAGCCTTTTCTAAATCCAGCTTGAACATCTGGAAGTTCATGGTTCATGTACTGTTGAAGCCTGGCTTAGAGAACAGTAAGCATTACTTTGCTAGCGTGTGAGATGAATCCAATTGTGCGGTAGTTTGAACATTCTTTGGCACTGCCCTTCTTTGGGACTGGAATGAAAACTGACCTTTTCCAGTCCTGTGGCCACTGCTGAGTTTTCCATATTTGCTGGCATGTTGAGTGCAGCACTTTCACAGCATCATCCTTTAGGATTTGAAATTTCTCAACTGGAATTCCATCACCTCCACCACTTTTGTTCATAGTAATGTTTCCCAAGGCCCACTTGACTTTGCATTCCAGGATGTCTGGCTCTAGGTGAGTGATCACACCATAATGATTATCTGGGTCATGAAGATCGTTTTTGTATAGTTCTGTGTATTCTTGCCACCTCTTCTTAATATCTTCTGCTTCTGTTAGGTCCATACCATTTCTGTCCTTTATCAAACCCATCTTTGCATGAAATGGTCCCTTGGTATCTCTAATTTTCTTGAAGAGATCTCTAGTCTTTCCCATTCTATTGTTTTCTTCTAGTTCTTTGCTTTGAGCACTGAGGAAGGCTTTCTTATCTCTCCTTGCTATTCTCTGGAACTCTGCATTCAAACGGGTCTATCTTTCCTTTTCTCTTTTACCTTTAGCTTCTCTTCTTTCCTTAGCTATTTGTAAGACCTCCTCAGACAACCATTTTGCCTTTTTGCATTTCTTTTTCTTGGGGATGGTCTTGATAGCTGCCTCCTGTATAATGTCACAAACGTCCATCCATAGTTCTTCAGGCACTCTGTCTATCAATCTAATCCCTTGAATCTATTTCTCCCTTCCACTGTATAGTCGTAAGGGATTTGATTTAGGTCATACCTGAATGGTCTAGTGGTTTTCCCTACTTTCTTCAATTTAAGTCTGAATTTGGCAATGAGGAGTTCATGATCTGAGCCACAGTCAGCTCCCGGTCTTGTTTTTGTTGATGGTTTCAAGCTTCTCCATCTTTGGCTGCAAATATAAGCAATCTGATTTCGATATTGACATCATCTGATTTCGGTGATGTCCATGTGTAGAGTCTTCTCTTGTGTTGTTGGAAGAGGGTGTTTGCTATGACCAGTGCATTCTCTTGGCCAAACTCTGTTAGCCTTTGACCTGCTTCATTCTGTACTCCAAGGTCAAATTTGCCTGTTCCTTCAGGTCATCTCTTGACTTTCTACTTTTGCACTCCAGTCCCCTATGATGAAAAGGACATCATTTTTTGGTTGTTAGTTCCAGAAGGTCTTGTAGGTGTTCATACAACCATTCAACTTCAGCTTCTTCATCGTAACTGGCTGGGGCACAGACTTGGATTACTACAGTACTGAATGGTTTGCCTTGGAAACAAACAGAGATCATTCTGTCATTTTTCAGATTGCACCCAAGTACTGCATATCGGACTCTTCTGCTGACTCTGTGGGTTACTCCAGTTCTTCTAAGGGATTCTTGCCCCCAGTACTAGATATAATGGTCCTCTGAATTAAATTCGACCATTCCAGTCCATTTTAGTTCACTGATTCATAAAGTGTCGATGTTCACTCTTGCCATCTGCTGTTTGACCACTGCTAATTTATCTTGATTCATGGACCTAACATTCTAGGTTCCTATGCAGTACTGTTCCTTACAGCATCCAACTTTACTTTCATCACCAGTCATGTCCACAACTGGGCATTGGAATTCCATCTCTTCATTGCCAGGAATAGTTAAGTGTTTACACCTATGTCAGTAAATTATTGGAACCAATTACGGTTGGTTTTGGGGTAAACCTTTGGGGTATATCTTAGGAAAATAAGTTCTTTCTCAGATACAATCATACAAATATATAGTATTTAGCTTAAACTTGCTCATGAATTGCATACAAACAGGGAGTAAAGATCCCAGACACTCATCTCCGCCTTGTCACCGTGACTTGGTTTCTCAAGCTGGGAAATGCCTGCAGACATTCATCTCACGCAGATGCTTACAGAATGAATGAGACAAAAGTCCTGGTGTTCTGTGCAAAACAGAACATTTTTTGATTTTTACAGTTTGGCTCCACTCTCTTTACCAAACTGCCTATTTATTCACCTAAGTTCCAGATATGCCCAGCTAGGCTCAGAGTGGGGCAATACTCACAGGCTGTCTTGTGTGGTGTAGTCAGAGGGTAGGAGTTGGCCTCACACCAACCCACAGGGAAGATGTCCATAGATTCAACGTCCACAATGAACTCTGGAGCCGGGCTCTGCAGGCCTGCGGGGAGTCGAGACAACAGGTGAAAACAGGTGTTAACAACAAAGACACAGAAGAAGGAGGGGAAATCAGAGCAGCTCTGGGCGGGGGCGCGGGGAGACACTGTTCTGAAAGTTGAATCCAAAGCCAATGGCATTTTATGACAGATACAAATGCCAGAGAGGTACAGTAGCAGGAGTTCACAGGCTTCACAAGAAGGGGGACTTGGAAAAGAGATACTTTCCCTGGAAAACGAGAGGAAGAGGAAGGATAACTGGGGACAACTGCATCCTTGTCCCCACTGAAGGACAAGCATCCTTCTTTCCTAAGAATGGCTTTGAAGCTAAGGAAGATAGTCCAGCCTGTGGGGTGGGGGCACCAAGACATTCTTCACCCAACACCAAACAGAGGTCAACCTTCAATCAACAGAAGTTAAATGTTCCAGTTAAAAGGAACTGGGAGGGTTCAGTGACACTGGTTATAAGCAGTGAGCATCAAAGCACAATTTCCTAGGGGACATGCTCTTTTATCCTGTGACCACGTACTCCTTCTGAACTCAGTTTGCGGGCTACAGACTCTTGCCATGACACCAAAGTCACTTAGGCCGGAGTGTCTCTTTGGTGGGGATCTGCCCTTGTATCATAATGAAAACGATGCCTTTTGTTAAGTCTGCATAGCATCTGAGAGACTCTGAGAGAAAAAATCTGGATACAATATGAGCAGGGGTTCCCAGGAACTCTGGCAGCCGAGAGAATAAATTTAGAACCTTGCAAACTAGTGAAGAAAAGGAAATTCTACACCAAATCAACAGTTCTTTAAAAACACACTTTGAGGATCGACACTCTTGAACCAAGAATCAAAAGATAAGAAAGAGCTCTATTAATGGAGTGACTCCCTGGCCCTGACCACTTAATCTTGCTTTGCTTTTGGTTTCTTCACTTGGAATCAAAACAAAAGTTAACACTCTTAGAAACTCCATCACACATCCAAGCAATCACACATCATCTGATGAATTCTGAATCGCACTTCCCCTTCTGGAAGCTCAGTACCAGCAAACATAAAATCTTCTCACTATTTCGGCTACACTGGCTTCCAGAGTACGTTATTTGATAAACCCAGGTACCAGATTTAGCACTAAAACCTAACTTTGGTGTACATAAAATGCCTGGAACACTGACAGCAGATACTTATACACATGTTATCACCTCCAGTCATCACACTGAACTTCTGATGTGTTTTCAGAGAAAGTCATTACTACAGTTATCAATCCTAACTTCCTTTTCACTGAATTCTCTGATAATGTGAAAGATATATAACCTACAAAAATGCAAGCAGGTTTATAGGGCTTAGGTTCCAACACAGTTGAATGAATAGAAAGCATTTCTGCCCTGCATTAAATGACTCAACCAATATTTAGCTAATCTGCTAAAGAAATCATCCAGTAAATAAAACTGCCAAAACAGACAAAAGCTAAAGAAACTCCCCAACTAGCTTCAAATACAAAACTGATCTTTTCTTGGTGCGAAGGGCATTGGATTCGGCAGACGGGCCAGTGAAGAGTCACCAAGCTGTTTCCCATCATACCAGGCACTGCCTCACCTTCAGGCTCACAAAAATACAGACAGAGCCTATTTCTTAGCTACTCAGCGATTTTGCTAACAGGCTGAATTCATCTACTACATATGAATTATTTCTAGATTTGTGTTTAGGTGCAAATCAGATTTTCAAGGTCAAAGTCATACTTCAGGAGGGAGTATAAAGTGAACTTTATAGATTACTTCTTCCCAAACACTCTGCTAGTTCAGACATCACATCATATTAGTGTGCTTCAACATACACACTTGTGTAACGATATAAACATTCATATATTTCTTTTCCTAAGAATCATTTTGCTTTTTAGTTTTTTAATTTATCTTATTTTTGGCTCTGCTAGGTCTTGACTGCTGCACATGGGCTTTCTCTCGTCGCAGCCGAGGGGCGCCTACTCTCTAGTTCCGGTTCCTGGGCTTCCGTAGTTGCAGGGCACACACTTAACTGCCCGACAAAAGGTACGTGGGGTCTTCTGGGATCAGAGACCAACCCACAACCCCTGCAATGGTGGGTGGATCCTTAACCACTGGCCCACCGCTCCTCTGTCCATGGGATCTCCCAGGCAAGAAATACCTGAGTGGACTGCCATTTCCTTCTGCAGGGGATGGATCCCTGAACATTGGCAGGCGGCTTCCTGACCACTGCGTCACCTGGGAAGCCCCCAACCTCGTCTAGTGTTGACACTAACAGTCAGATGGGTTCAAGTGTGCAATGAGAAGGTAAAGCACTGGAAGACAGAGAAGCAGGACCTGGGTCCTGGAAGCCCTGCCCTCCATCCACTCCACTCCGTCCATGTGCAGGCGCTGGCCCACATAGCAAGACCTCAGAGAGGCCCTCACTCATTTCAGCCCTGGAGCTAAATTCCTAAGGAATCAAGACACAGCAAAAGTAGCTGACAAGAGTGACACAGGATAGGAAACCATCAGAAAGAAAACAACAGAAATGGGATTAAACGTGTAAGTGGAGGGAGAGGTCCAGGGATGGTGAACTCTTAGGACACTCATTCTCATGCAGGTACTTTTCAAAGAGTTTTATCCTCACGACCCTAAGAGATCAGATGGTTTTCACTCCCATTTTACAGAAGAGTAAACGAAGCTGAAGCTCCAATACTCACACCTGATGCAAAGAGCCAACTTACTGGACAAGACCCTGATGCTGAGACAGACTGGGGGCAGGAGAAGAGGACAGCAAAGGATGAGATGGTGGGATGGCATCACCGACTCAGTGAAAATGAACTTGGGCAAACTCGGACAGACAGAGAGGGCCAGGAGGCCTGGCGAGCTGCAGTCCACGGGGTCACAAAGAGCTGGACATGGCTTAGTGACTGGACAACAACAACAAACTGAGGGTCAGGGCAAGGCAAAATGGCTGGTAAGAGGGGGTCTAGGGCTCACACCCAAGCAATCTCACTCCAAAGCCTAGGAAGGCATTCAAGGGAGATTTGTGAGGAGAACACAGTCAGTCAGAAGTCACACCGAGCCCAACAGCAGCTTGAAAACCCAAACTCGCCTTTGGTTCCGACTGCAAAGCCTTCTAGGGAGCAGATCTCCCTCCTCAGCCTCCCATCAAATTCTTCCCCCAATATCCCCAGTTGCTTAAGAAAACCAGATCCAGGGCTGTTGCTGACCACCCAGAACCTGTGTAGCTGACTGGCAATCACAAAGCCTGTTCACAGACAGCAGCCCTGCCTCTTGGGCCACTTTCCTTAGCTGTGCAAGAATATAGGTCCTGTCTCATACACACACACACACACACACACACACGTATATATACCCCATGTATATACATATATATACTCATATATATACACTCACATATATACATATATCCATATATATACACTCACATATATACATATTATAAACCCATATATATACACTCACGTATATACATATTATATACCCATATATATACACTCAAGTATATACATATTATATACCCATATATATACACTCAAGTATATACATATTATATACCCATATATATACACTCAAGTATATACATATTATATACCCATATATATACATTCAAGTATATACATATTATATACCCATATACTCATGTATATACATATATATACCCATATATATACACTCATGTATATACATATTATATACCCATATATATACACACTCATGTATATACATATTATATACCCATATATATACACTCCTGTATATACATATATACCCATATATATACACGCATGTATATACATATATATACCCATACATATATATACACACACCCATATATACATACATACATATACCCACTCATATATATACATATTCATATATATAGATACACAAACCTATATATATACACACACACATATATACACACCCATATACACATATGTACACATCCATCTACACATACATATACACACCTATATATACATACACATACATACACATCTATATATGTATACATACATACACATACATCCATATATATACACACACACCCATATATATACAAACACATTATATATATATATACACACCCTATATAAATACACACACACATATATATTGTGTGGACCTGCATGCTCAGTCATGTCTGACTCTCTGCAACCCCAGGGACTGTAGACCACCAGGCTCCTCTGTCCATAGGATTTTCCAGGCAAGAACACTAGAGTGGGTTGCCATTTCCTCCTCCAGGGGATCTTCCCGACCCAGGGATCGAACATATGACTCCTGTGTCTCCTGCATTACTGGCAGATTCTTTACCACTGAGCCACTGGGGAAGTCTTATACATATATATACACACCCATGTATACTCATACATACATACACACCATATATATACACACACCCATACATACATACACACACCCATATATATACACATACATATATATACACACACCCATAATAAACATGTATATACACACCCATACATAAACATACATATATTTAAACACCATATATATACATCCATATATATATATACACACACCCATATATATATATATACACATACATATATACACACCATATATATATACACACCCATATTTATATACACCCATAATATACATGCATATATACTCACCTGTACATACACATACATATATTTAAACACCATATATATAAACACCCATATATACACATACATATATATAAATACCCATATATATATACATATGAAGACCTACAAGACCTTCTGGAACTAACAATGAAAAAATGATGTCCTTTTCATAGGGGACTAGAATGCAAAAGTAGGTCAAGAGATACCTGGAGTAACAGGCAAATTTGGCCTTGGAGTACAGAATAAAGCAGGTCAAAGGCTAACAGAGTTTGGCCAAGAGAATGCACTGGTCATACCAAACACCCTCTTCCAACAACACAGGAGAAGACTCTTAAACATGAACATCACCAGATGGTCAAAACCAAAATCAGACTGCTTATATTCTTTGCAGCCACAGATAAGAGAAGCTCTATACAGTCAGCAAAAACAAGACCAGGAGCTGACTGTGGCTCAGATCATGAACTCCTCATTGCCAAATTCAGACTTAAATTGAAGAAAGTAGGGAAAACCACTAGATCATTCAGGTATGACCTAAATCAAATTCCTTATGATTAAATAGTAGAAGTGACAAACAGATTTAAGGGATTAGATCGGATAGACAGTGCCTGAAGAACTGTGGACGGAGGTTTGTGACACTGTACAGGAAGCAGTGATCAAGACCATCCCCAAGAAAAAGAAATGCAAAAAGGCCAAATGGTTGTCTGAGGAGGTCTTACAAATAGCTAAGGAAAGAAGAGAAGCTAAAGGTAAAAGAGAAAAGGAAAGATATACTCATTTGAATGCAGAGTTCCAAAGAATAGCAAGGAGAGATAAGAAAGCCTTCCTCAGTGCTCAAAGCAAAGAAATAGAGGAAAACAACAGAATGGGAAAGACTAGATATCTCTTCAAGGAAATTAGAGATACCAAGGGACCATTTCATGCAAAGATGGGCACAATAAAGGACAGAAATGGTATGGACGTAACAGAAGCAGAAGATATTAAGAAGAGGTGGCAAGAATACACAGAAAAACTATACAGAAAAGATCTTCATGACCCAGATAACCACAATGATGTGATCCCTCATCTAGAGCCAGACATCCTGAAATGCAAAGTCAAGTGGGCCTTAGGAAGCATCGCTACAAACAAAGCTTAGTGGATGTGATGGAACTCCAGTTGAGAAATTTCAAATTCTGAAAGATGATGCTGTGAAAGTGTTGCACTTAATATGCTACCAAATATGGAAAACTCAGCAGTGGTCACAGGACTGGAAAAGGTCAGTTTTCATTCCAATCCCAAAGAAGGGCAATGCCAAAGAATGTTCAAACTACCGCACACTTGCACTCATCTCACACGCAAGCAAAGTAATGCTCAAAATTCTCCAAGCCAGGCTTCAACAGTACATTAATCATGAACTTCCGGATGTTCAAGCTGGATTTAGAAAAGGCTGAGGAACTAGAGATCAAACTGCCAACATCCGCTGGATCGGAGAAAAAGCAAGAGAGTTCCAGAAAAACATCTACTTCTGCTTTATTGATTATGCCAAAGCATTTGACTGTGTGGATCACAACAAATTGTGGAAAATTCTTAAAAAGATGGGAATACCAGGCCACCTTACCTGCCTCCTGAGAAATCTGTATGCAGGTCAGGAAGCAACAGTTAGAACTGGGCATGGAACAACAGACTGGTTCCAAATCAGGAAACGAATATGTCAAGGCTGTATATTGTCACCCTGCTTATTTAACTTATATGCAGAGTACATCAGGCGAAATGCTGGGCTGGATGAAGCACAAGCTGGAATCAAGATTGTCAGGAGAAATATCAATAACCTCAGATATGCAGAGGACACCACGCTAATGGCAGAAAGCGAAGAACTTAAGATCCTCTTGATGAAAGTGAAAGAGAAGAGTGAAAAAGCTGGCTTAAAACTCAACATTCAAAAAACAAAGATCATGGCATCCGATCCCATCACTTCATGGCAAATAGATGGGGAAGCAATGGAAACAGTGACAGACTTTATTTTCTTGGGCTCCAAAATCACTGCAGACGGTGACTGCAACCATGAAATTAAAGGACGCTTGTTCCTTGGAAGAAAAGCTATGACCAACCTAGACAGCATATTAAAAAGCAGAGATATTACTTTGCCAACAAAGTAGTCAAATGTAGTCAAAGCTATGGTTTTTCCAGTAGTCCTGTATGGATGTGAGATTTGGACTATAAAGAATGCTGGGTGCCAAAGAATTGATGCTTTGAATGTGGTGTTGGAGAAGACTCTTGAGAGTCCCTTGGACTGCAAGGAGATCAAACTAGTTAATCCTAAAGGAAATCAATCCTGAATATTCTGGAAGGCCTGATGCTGAAGCTGAAGTGCCAATACTATAGCCACCTGATGTGAAGAACTGACTCACTGGGAAAGACCCTGGTGCTGGGAAAGACTGAGGGCAGGAGGAAAAGGGGATGACAGAGCATAAGGTGGTTGGATAGCATCACTGACGTGATGGACTTGAGTTTGAGCAAGCTCCCGGAGTTGGTGATGGACCGGGAAGCCTGGCATGCTCCAGTCCATGGCGTCACAAAGAGTCGGACATGACTGAGACACTGAACTAAACTGATACATATACACACATACCTATACATACACACCCATATATATACTTAAATACACACTCATATACATATATATACACACCCTTATATACATACATATATATACACACCCATATATATATGTATATATACATATATCTATACACACACACATATAGACACACACCCACCCATCTGCTAAAGCAGCCTCTCCCCAAAATGGCTCCAGCAGCCCATAACCCTTTTCAAAGATTTAAAATCCACCCACCCTGGTGGGAAACATAATTACTTTCACATTTGCACTTTCCCTTGTCTCATTTTTGCAAGTCTCTGCAAAATGCTTATCAACCACCTGACTTGATCATAATACAGAAGGGCTTAAAGGGCAGTTTTCTTCACCTCTTCTCCTAGACAGAAGAGGTTCACCTTGCCTGAGTTTCTTGGCACATTTGAGGTCCAAGGGCCCTAACAAACTCCCCATGCAGAGGAATCATCTGGGAGGGTGATTTGAAATGCAGATTCCCAGACCCTGCTCCCAGAGTCAGAAGGGGTGGGTGCGGAGCAGCCCCGGGAACTGGCACTTGCCTAGGACGCTGGCGGATTATGATGTGGAAGGCGGTTTACCAGAAATGAGCCAGGCACACAGCAAAAACCAACCAAGGAGATTTTGAATTTCAGCTGAGGAGTAGAAAATATCTCACTATCTCAACACTTGATTAGCAAAAAGCAGTTCTTAAGGGGTTGCTCATATCTTAAATCGCTTTCTCGCTCAGAGACACAACTTTTATTTATTCCTTGTATCCATTCTACAAGACTTTAGCAAGCAAAGTGCGTGTGAACAATACAAGTATTGTGCTCTGTGGAAATTGGCAGAGACAGGTTTTGCTTGCATTGGACGTCATCTGTGGAATCAGGCACCACATCCGGGCCAGGCCCCACGTGTTCAGCGCTGGTCAATGAGGATGTGAGGTTCATGGTAAAGGATGCGGCTTTTCAAAAAGCTCCCATCCAAAGTGATACACAAAGCAGACTGAGGCTGAAATTTATACAGTATGTTTTGCTAGTATGGACTGTGGAAAAGTTTTATTCTCTCCAGATTTTGTTTCAGAGGGCAGCAAAAAGAAAAGATTGTGAGATGCTTGTAATAACCTAAGTTGATGGTTCGAATTAAGCAATCTGGTACTTCTCCACAGACCCGATGACCTCTGGGTCATCTCTGTGTCTTTTTGTTCTCTGTATGTTTTTTTTTAACAAACCTGAAGGGAGACCCCCAGGTGGCAAACACTGGGTGGGCCCCCATTGCCTCCCCGTGTTCAAAGTGCAAAAATGCTAACCCAGAATTTTCTTTCACTTCTAACAGGGCTCCCAATTTCAAAAGCAGGTTTTGTGCTCATGTTCTAAAGCTCTCCACAAAAATTCCTGCAGTGGCAACAATGAAACAGCTAAATAACTCAGTGGAAATGAAGCCTGCAGGTCATGGTACTTTTGTAACATAAAACGTATTTTCTACCTAAGCTAAAAGGCTGAAACACCTAACATTCACTGGACAACCAAAAATACGTGGAATACCACGCTTCTTTGAAACGGGAGGAAAACAGTGTAATAATGGGAATAAGAAAGACCAAGAAAGGCAATCCAAAGGTGTCAACCTTCTTCCAGAAAAGTAACGCACTCTGAGAACACCCACACTCTACATGTCCCATGAGAAAATGATGGCCCATAAATACAACATGACTTGGATTGTGAGATGCAGATGTAACAGCTTGTGAGCTAGTGTGTGGGCTATGACACGAGAGACATTATAACCGAATGTAAATGCAAAGAACACGAATCGCTGTTGTTGTTTAGTCGCCAAGTTGTGTTCCACTCTTTTGCGACCCCATGGACTGCAGCCCGCCCATGGAATTTTGCAGGCAAGACTACTGGAATGGATTGCCACTTTCTCCTCCAGGGGATCTTCCCCACCCAGGCATGGAACCTGAGTCTCCTGCACTGGTGGGTGGGTTCTTTACCATTGAGCCACCAGGGAAGCCCCGAACATGAATAAATGCTGATAATCACAGAGATGCTAACCGAGAGTAAATATTAACAAAAGAGAAAGCGTCACAACATCCTCTCCCAAACTCAAAGCCCCATCATCACCAACTGCCCTGGTTCACCATTAGCAGTTTTTGAAAACTTGACATTCTTCCCAAATATGATCCCCAAATAATATTACACTAGTCTCATACGTTTGATTCTTCTGTTCCTCTTCAACATTAGCTCCTAGAGGCACTTAAAGAATTACCTGATTTTAAGGGAGGTCAAACACTGAATTAAAATGATCATTTTAATTACCTAAATTTAGTCAATTAGCTACATGTTGAAAATATTTCATATCAATTTAATACATAAACATAATAATTTGGTATGAAGTCCATAATAAATCATCACATAAACTGTCTATAATAAGAATCACCATGATCATAACAATAATTTAACTGCCCTAAAGTGAGAAGAGTGAATCTCTAATATTTTGTCTCCAGGACTGAGGAATGAAAATATACAGAGAAAAATCTGAGATAATGAGAAATAAAGTGCCATGAATATTGCTGTCACTTTCAAAGGTCAATATCCAGAAAGGGATAAAAAATCAAAACAAAACCAAAAAATAAAAAACCCCAAAATTCAAGAAAGATCAGGAGACCGAATGAATTTTAACTTGAATTGATGAGGCGAATGTGTAATTTTGACCAATAACACCAGGTAAACAATATTCAACAGATTTTTTTTTTTTTTGTAATATATAAGGTCTGGAAAAATGGACAATCAATTTTCCGACCTGCTTCCTAACGCTAACTAATTTTCATTAATCCCAATGAGAGCACTCAGGAGAGCAAGAGCTGCCATGAGCTGATTTACATTTCTTTGCTATAAAACCAGAAGTGGACATCCAAAGAAAAAGATCAATAATGAGGAAAGACTGTCAAAACGTTAAACATACACTAGACGCTGTTCATCATTCTTTTTAAGAATTGGGAAGTTGTAGGGTCTGTTGAATTAAGCAATAAAGATGTTAAGAGGGATGAAACCAAACCACAGGCACATCTTAATGCCTCAGCTAGTTTCTCCATCTATAAAAATCAGGACACTCTTAACTGCTGTCTGTTAGGTGTAAAGCACTCTGGAAGTACAAACTGCTAAATAAATTATGACTGCCAAAAAATTCTAACCATAATGTGCTAAATAATGATGAGGAAACAAGGACTTTGAACTTGACCACTTTTTTTTTTTTTTCAAATTAATTGCACAAACAAGACTCTAATCTCTCATAGTATTAGACTTAGTATGGTATTAGGTAACAAGCTCTAGGGATTCAAAAATCGCTGAAGGGATCTTGTTTTTCCAACAGCTGTTGATTCAGCTTCACAGGCAGTAATGAAAATAAGTTTACATCCTACTTCAGTAACTGCAGAAATATCACCATGACACCTGTGTCCACATTTTGGCTAATTCCAACTAGAGGCCATTCTACTCAAAATTCTGGTAGAAGTATAAATCTATTAAGCAACCACTTTTTCCAGAATTTCCTTTTATTTTAGATTGATTTTGAAATCCCAAACCATGGTTATGTTTTAAACTATTTTCTGGGAATTAGGATTTTCAGCTAGAATCACTGTTCTCTGCCCCTTCCAATCTCTTGAACTATCATATATATTAGATGGTAGGCCTATCAAAGAACACAGTGCTTTTTAAAGACTTGTTTAATGAGGAAAGAGGATAAAGATACTGGCACCAATTCTATGACCTTCCAAACTTTCTAGGCCTATGGTGCTTGACCAGGTCATAAAATTTAAAATCTAAACTAGGAAAGCTAACATGATTGTACGACTCATCTCTAACACGTTGTTCTTTTCCCATATACATCTGAAATTAACTACCAAGAGCTATGAAACTGAAAAACAAACAAAGGACCCAAGAATTTTAAATCACAGGAAGATGACAAAACCTTAACCCTCAAATGCATTTTAATTCCTCCTCATTGAAAATATAACATCTGAAAAATATAGTCTTTTAAGTCCACAAGCTAATCAAACTTCTGCTTATGAAGTGCATTGTTCTGTGAATTATCTGGACGATTAGAAATAAAATGAAGCTATGAAGAACGGTTTAAACCAGGGGCCCCCAACCTCTGGGATGATCTGCAGTAAAGCCAGTATAGTAATAGAAATAAAGTGCACAATAAATGTAATGCACTTGAATCATCCTGCAACCATCACCCCCCCAGTCCATGGAAAAATGGTCTTCCATGAAACCGGTCCCTTGTGCCAAAACAACTGGGGTCTGCTGGTTTAAACATTACTAAACAAATAGGTCTACATTCTGTTTATTATATATTTGGGGAGACAGTCAAGTCCAGTTACTATTTTAAGGAAAAACTAAACATCTGTGAAAGAAACCAAAGTAAAGGGTATGATTCACATTAAAATGCAAATATATAATTTTATCCTGTTAACAACCAAGACCTCAAATACCAGTTTTAGTGACTCATATTAATTTAATTGTGACATTAGCTTGTATAATCAGAGATGTAAAAAGACCACTGTGTTCCAAACATAATTTCGCACCAGCATCTCATTTCATGAAACCATTAGTCAAGATGAGAGCCTCTGAACGAATTTATATTTGATTAGTTTCACTTATTTAAGAACGCTGAATAATTTAAGACCGCTGAAATGAGAGGAAAGCAAAGCGGGCACACTGCGGTGCTGAAGCTGTTGGCTCCCTGCCCATTCCCGGTGGACCCCGAATTCAGAACGATCAGGAACTGTGAGTACCTTCCAGGTGAAGCCACATCAGCCTCCCTTTCACAGCTATGACGGAGGCCACGCAGAGCTCTCCCGGGTTCCTGGGGTTCACGGCTTCAAGCTTCATGTTCTTTGTGAACCCCCGACTGAACGATGTCTGGAAGAGAAAGAGAACGGACACTGAGCCAGCAGATGCCACAATGAGAAAACGCTCAGAGACAGCGGAGCCAGCTGGCACAGCAGAAATGAACACACATGCACCCATGCACACACACACATATGCACACGCATACATCGTGTGCACAGATGTATACAAGTGCACAGATCGTACTAAGATAGGCGAGTTCACACGCTTATTTCCCCATCACCTATGAGGAAAGGACCACACATTCTTCATTTGTGTCCCAGAAAAGAGAACTCTGCTTAGCACACAGCAGGTGCCCAATAATACCCGAATGAGTGAGAGGATGAGTCCATTCTCAGTTCCCAGTTCTGTGTGCATCCTTCCGACCCCAGAATTACTGTGACACCAATCACTTCTCCTCTTCCCTGTGCTCCTCACTCACACCACACCGGGTACATTTCAGGGTGAAAGGAGACCGAAATCTCCACCTGGCATCACCTCCTTCAGCCTGATGTCTGTCCTCCAGTGTGTTTGTTTTGTTGTTTTAACTGCAGGTCTGCTGGTGCTGACTTCTCAGCTTCCTTTTATCTGAAACGGCCCTTATTTTCCCTTTGATCCTTTTGCTTATTTTTATTTACTTTTGAAATTCACTTTTAAAAATATACATAGAGGGAAATTCATTCTTTTCAGCGCGATGTCCTAGGAAGGCAGGACTGTCAGATGAATGCATGCAATCATGCAGCCATAATCACAGTCAAGACACAGAACACGGCCGTCACCTGCAAAGAGGCCTGGCACTAAGACTCTGGTGATCAATCCCTCCAGGACCCCCAACTCCTGGACCACTGGATCTATCTTCTGTTACTGTAATTCCACTCTTCCTCTAACACGATTAAGTAGACTATTATTCTAGGGGGCCTTGCGAGTCTGGCCTTTTTCACTAAGCAAAGTGTTATCTGAGAGTCAGTCATATGCTGCCACAGGACGGGCACCTCATTCTACTTCATGCTGACTGGTATCTACAGAAGAGCCACAGTTTGTCTCTCCATCTATCAGCTGGAGGGCAGCTGAGCGGTTTCCAGGCTTAGCCAGTTGTGAACAAAGCGACAATGGACACTCAAGGACAAGTTTTTGTGTGAACATAAGTTCACTAATACGCTCAGGCTGCCAGAGCAAATACCACAGGCTGGCAAACTCAAACAACAGAAATGTTGACTCGTGGTTCTAGAAGCTGGAAATCCAAGATTAAGTCATCAGCAAGGTGAATTTCTTCTGAGGCCTCTCCCTTGGCTTGAAGACGGCCATCTTCGCCATGTCTTCACACGGCCTCTCTGCCAGGTATGGGGTCTGTGTCCTGTTCTCCTTTTCTTATGGGGACACACGTCATGGTGGATACAGGCCCATCCACAGGACCCCACTTTACCTAGTTACTCCCCTAAACACTCTAATTCCAAGTAGTCAACATTTCTAGCTGCTAAGAATTAGGACTGTAACACATGAATTCTGGGGGGACAAAATTCAGCCCCTAACACTAAGTTCTCATTTTTCTAGGGAAAGAAGGATTGCAGGGCCATAAGATAAATGCAAAAGTCTGTTAAAAAAAAAGGGGGACGACCACTCCTGTGCACCTTTCTTCCAGGCACCTGTTTCCCTCCAGAATCTGCCTGCTTATGTTCATTCTCCATGCTTCTCAGGCGCCTGTTTGGGTATTCCGTCCAGAATTTATAGTTGCTATCTTCAGGGGAATCAAGTCAGTATGAGCTTACTCAGCCAATACTAGAAGCAACACTCCCTCCTAATATCTCAAAATAAATCTGAAATTTTCCCCAAATTACCCACTACTTACAAGTTTTTTATCTGAAGGTACAATACTATATAAATATATCTAATTTGAAATACATAAACTGAGATAAACAGGTTCCTGTAAGTAAGAGAGGTTCCATCTTTATGTGACTTGTAGAAGGAAACCAAGGTAATTCATATTTCCATGTTTTTTTTTTAATGGAAGTTAAGTTGAAAATGCAATTAAATCTTTATGTTACCAGAACTAAATTATCCAATGTGTGTGTTAAGAAACCAATTTGCTCCTTTCCTTTATGTTCCTTCAGAAATAAAAATCAAAGAGTCTAGGTTGGCTGTTTTTCTGCAAGTTATCCTGCCAGGTTGATGACTATTAGGTATTGAGCTTCTTATTGATGACACGACCTGATAGGCTGCCTGAAAAGTCTCTAAGTAAGTTAAAATGCATTTTATCCTACTTAATAAGGGAAAGCTATAACCATATAACCTACTTTCATTTTAGCTTATTGCAGGAGGGTAATTTATAAAGGACCAATAGCAAAACTGTTACCTGTGAGTTTATTCTACTAAGTATTTGGCTATGTTGATCCATCTCAGAACCACCTCGGATTTTTAAACATCCCGAGGGCAACATCTTCCACGCACCCACTTCCTCATTACCCCTCCTCTAGTACACACAAAATGTGTGATTAAAAAATGAATTCAAAAAAAAAAAAAAAAAAAAAAATGAATTCACAATAAGCATGCCATTCAAGAGCACTTGTAGCCTGCTAACATCATCCAGCAAGGTCCCAATAATGCAACGCATGTGCCACCAGGCTGATTAAATAAACAGACAACCAGATACAAAATTGGGGGGGGGGGCATTGTGATAACAAGTGCATTCTTAATTAAAACACCAGTGTTTTCATTAATACAGATCTCATCTTGGTACGCTGAATCCTGAAAGTTCAGAGGCCACCTGGGGACACGGCTCCATTTGAACAACGGCTAGCAGAGGGCATATAAAAAGATGCCTTGAGGGAAGCATGTTGTCCTGGAAGAAATAACTTGCCGAATCCAGAACGAGATGGGGATTTGAAGGTTTTCTTTCCACGGCTAGAGTTGGGGAAGGACGATCTCCCATCTGGAGGAAAGCACGGCCTCAGAGGGGTCTGAGGATGTGATGAAGAGTTTCCACAATTAAATGAAAGGCAGTGAGGCCAGTAGATTCCATGACTAGTGATATCAACACAGCACAGAGTCCAGTTGGACTCTTTATTGGGACCTTGCTGGATGATGTTAGCAGGCTACAAGTACTCTTGAATGGCATGCTTATTGTGAATTCATTTTTTAATCACACATCTTGTATGTCTAGAGGAGGGGTAATGAGGAAGTGGGTACGTGGAAGATGTTGCCCTCGGGATGTTTAAAAATCCGAGGTGGTTCTGAGATGGATCGACATAGCCAAATACTTAGACTCCAATGGACTTAACATGCCTTCAGAGCTGACCAGTTGCTGTCCTCTGCTGGCTGGTGGCACAGCTGTCTCCATACCCCCCACCACACACCCACACACCCACCGTACAGCTCTGTCAATGCCGTGAAAGGCAATGTCACCCAGTAGGAGTTCACCGGATCACATACAGAGCCCTGATTTCCAGCCCTGCCACAGATGTGTTTCTGTATTTATGAGCACAAGCTGACCTCGTCATCAACCTACTTAATTTCCCCAAATCTGATTCTGATTTACGCTCAGTATTGAGCTTCTCTCTATTAAGCCAGCTCTTCCCAACAGAAAGGGCTGCCAACCGAGTCCCTGGAGGATAAATTATCCTGAGGCAGCAATGAATCAGCAGCTCTAGGAGCACGTGCTGGAAGACTCAGCTTCGGTGTGGGAGCGCGACACTCCGCAGTAGGCACAGTCCCTGGCGGGAGGGCCAAGTCTTCATTCTTAGCATAACAAATGAACTTTCAAAACTAAATCCATGTTCAACATACAAGGCTATACCTTTGTGCCTCATTCTCAAGTTGGAGATGATTCACATCCCTTTTCGGTTCCTATGTTTCAATGAATAGTTTATAAACTATTTTGTACAAGAAACTCCTATAACTAAGCAAGTACACACATGTTTGAATACACACACACAGTTATTTCATGTGTCACTGTGCCAAAAAGCTCTATTTGAATAGGTAGCTTAAAGTAAGCACGACGGAAAAGTGTTGGATTTAGTATCTTATTACTTTAATCTAATAAAAAAATTTAGGAACATAATTTAACATTATTTCTCAGGAGCAGAGAGTCTCCCATTCCATGAACTTATCAATATTGTACTCCATGGACTTCCCTGGCAGTCCAGTGGTTAAGACACCACACTCTAAATGCAGGGGGCACAGGTTTGATTCCTGGGCTGGGAACTAAGATCCCACAGGCCACACTCTGCTGTTGGTGGTTAGGTGCTCAGTTGTGGCTGACTCCTTTGCAACCCCATGGACTGGAGTCTGCCAGGCTCCTCTGTCCACGGGATTTCCCAGGCAGGAATACTGGAATGGGCTGCCAGTTCCTCCTCCAGGGGATCATCCCAACTTAGGGATTGAAGCCGCATCTCCTGCATTGGCAAGCAGATGCTTTACCACTGAGCCACCAGGGAAGCCCTACGTGGCCCAGGTCCACAGTTAACAGGGGCCCTGGTGGCCGGCTGTCCACCAAATTCTGTCCTCCTCCTGCCAGCTGATCGGAAATAACCTGGACCATCCACCGGGGAGAGAGAAACTTACAGCATGTTTCGTCTCCAGTCTGCCATCATCGCCCCAACTGATACAAGGGCAGAAAGGACTTGTCAGGACCAACATGAAGTTTAGGCTCCTGGTGCAGGGTGGCACTCTGAGCCCACCACGGTCAATAAACAGGAAGCAACTTACACAGCACGTGCAACTCGAGGTGGGGAACATACGTGAGAAAACGAGCAGCAAGAAGCAGGTGTCTTACGTTTCTGAAGCAGAAGGGAGGTGCCTCCTCTGTCCCATGCTGTTTGTGATAGTCCGCCCAGTCGAAGTCCTGGCCAGAGTAACCTGTGTGACAAACACAGATCCAACCCGTCAACTGAGCCACGTCTTAGACCAAAGAAAAGCGTTGCAGGGCATCAGGGTTAAGGTAGGAAGACGGGCAACTTCAGACCCGCTCAAAATGTGAGGCCCTTTTCTCAAGTGTGACAACATGTCGTAGTTTATGAGGGCCGAATGAAACACTGTAGAAAGTGCAAAGTACTAACTAAATACAGGTAAGGGGCACCATCATTACCATAATTCAGGGCCTGAACCAGGTGAAGGAGGGCATTTGCCCACATCATCACAGGTCGAGAGGTAGATCTGCCTTGGGGAGAGCAGATCAGAGTATCACACAAAACACACGTGCACACAGCATTGTGCACAAAGACATGAACATGCCTTCTCATCAACTCTGAGTTCCCGTGAGCTTACAACTCAACATCTTCATGGAAACCGTGAGATTTTATTAGAAAACACCACTAGAGAGGAATAACCTTTAAAGAGCAGCAGAAGGTAAGACAAATAGCAAAAGAGTAAGTTGATATTGTAGCAAGAAAGCCTCCACAGATATGGAAAGGGGGAGGAATAAACCTTGCCTTCGAACTGATGAAAAAGGAAGGAAAACGAGGACCCGAGAAGGTGGGCCTCTCTGGGGGGAGTTTTGCGGGCACATCTGAGATGCTGGGGAGTTTGAGAACCAGCTATTCATATGTACTAAATTTAATGTGTTCCTTTATTCATTTCATCTGGGGGTGGGGAGAGCTACAATTATACAATATATATATATATAGATCCATCATGACCACCAGGACAATACATATGAGAAGTTTAAAACATAAAACAAGAAATGTTGAGTATATGACTGAACCTAGGTAGGAAAATATCTCTTAATGTGAGTGTCAACTGCATTCCTATAAACACAGGAAGACAACTGGAAAAAAAAAAAATACAGCACCAATCAGGATTAACTGAAAGTGTGCAAATGTCCCTATAACCATCATTTTCGGTTCTCTCTTCACTGGTCCAAGTATACATAAAATAAATCTGGAAGGGATTTCTTAAGTATATTCTTAACCCAAGTCTCCTGACTTCTTTGCCCTGTATCATCATCATAAATTCCGCACCTGCAAATTCACTTAACGTGGGGAACTCTGTTACTAAATCCCACAGCTGCAGAGACTACAGAAATTCCCACACTGAAGGAACTCAAGATACTGTTTGCTTCCAACTTACATGTGTACAAGATAGCATACTTTTCATTAAGTAAACTCCAGGTACTCAATTGGTTTAAAGATGAGGGTGAGGATTAACCAAGAAGGCAGCCATCTTCCTGATCCGGGGACTAAGCCTTGACCCTCCCTCCCCACCATCAGTGGCAGAGCCTGTCCCTGCCCACCTTGTTCCTGAGACATCCCCGTAACGAGTGGTAGTTCCTCAAGCAAGAAGACGAGACGTCTCAGAGTCCTAAGATGCCGGGTACTCTGCGGCTAGTTATGAAGATGTTCTGCACGTTCTTCCACATGCCCTCCCCCAAGAGCTGCCCCTCCAGCCAGAGGGTTCTGGTTTCTGGAAGCAACCAAACCAACTTCCTTCTGACTATTCATAAACAAAACAAAATGTGTTTTAAGTAAGGTACTGCGACTTTCTTTACAATCAAGGTAATCTTCCATTTCAAGTACTTTCTCTGGGATTGTTTTGGATCAAATCTTTGCATGAATATGTAAGAATGGAAAAACTTACTAAAAGACACCTAAAAGCCGGTGAGAAGTCACTAAAAGCTGGTGAGACATTCCCTCGCTGAACACTGAATGAAAAGTACTGAACCAGGAAGGAGAACTAGATTAAAACCCAGTTCTAACAGGACTGGAATGAACCAAGGTCAGAGTCAATTAAGTCTTCTGTACCTGACCTTCCCTATCTTCTAATCCACAAAATGAAGAAATGATCGTCAAAGTCTCCTTTGGTGGTGGTTTAGTCATTAAGTCGAGTCCAACTCTTGCAACCCCATAGACTGTAGCCTGCCAGTCACCCCCACCCACTGGATTTTCCCAAGAAGGCTGGAGTGGGTTGCCATTTCTTTCTCCGGGGATCTTCTGAACCCAGGGATTGAACCCGCACCTTCTGCATTGCAGGTGGATCCTTTACTGACTAAGCCTCCAGAGAAGCACTAAGTCTCCTCCAGCTGTAGCATTACCTGCCTCAGAGCCACTATTACCACTTATTACTGCCAAGTAGGATACTCTCCCTTCCCTCTGTGGTGAATTCCCGTCTCTTCCCCTAGAGAAATGTGCAACGGGTTGAAGATAGGTTACATAGCAAGACATTCCCTAGAAGAGCTCTCAACCGGACAGCTGGGGACAAGCTGAGTCCTACAACAGAAGGGCCCTGTTTGTTTAGGGCCAGGGCAGACTGGCTGTGTTAAAGTCAAGATCTCCTTCTGTTCCATTTCTCTTCCCTGGACCTCTGCTGCATTCTGGGTTAGTTTGTGAGCAAAAGAAAATCTCATCAAGATCGTGGGGTAAAGTGAGAAGGGAGAAATGGCGGGGGGGGCGGGGGGGAACTATTATAAATGAATAGCAAAACATTTTCTGAAATAACATCAAATTTAGGTATTCGGTTTGGTTAGTATCTTGTTCAGATAAAACTTTCCAACTTATCAGATCACCTCTATTCCTCGTACAGAAAGACTTTTAGCTGGGTGATCTATCACATTCATAACCACCAACCTCTAATGGATTTCAATCCTCCCCATAAACGCTGGACTCACGGTTTCTTAGACCTGCATTCAGTCCTTCTATATCCAGTTGCCAAGACTCTACAGGGAGTGATTTTTATTCTACTAATTTCAGGATATATCCAAGTTTTGCTGGGTACCCGAGCAATAAGCCGCTTTCCTGCCCCCAGAACTCTCTCCTTTCTTTGAACATTTGAACAACTTCAACTTCTCCTCCTCCTCCTCTTTCTCTTAAGAGACCTTCATTCACTGTCTCACTTGAAATTCTTCTCCTTTGGACTGATAATGAGCTCGCTTTGTAAAGCATTTTTGTGACAGCTCAGAAAATAACTGCTACATTAAAAAACAAACTGCTGCGGCTTGTATAATAGAGACAACAGGGGTCAATTATACTCATTAATCAACAAAGACAGAACAAGAAGTACTAAGGCTTAACCGTAGCCAGGAAAGCATGTTTTAAACCCAGGAGGGAGGAAAATAGCAGAGAGGAAAAGAAAATAAAAGGAAATCAAAACCCCCTGGGCTATTAAATTTTGCAATGAGCTGCCATCAGAGACTGTTGAACCTCCATCACCAGGGTTATTTAAGCTTTAATTAGTGTTTATTCTGTATGAAGTTCCAACTGTTACAGGTCCAGAAGGAAACAGGTCGATGACCCATTTCCTTATGATACAAATTAATTGACATAAAACAGCTCCACTTGCAAACATTTACTACTGGCTGTGCAAGTGGACAATTCTTCTGAAATAGAACTTAGCAGTAAAAATGTCCATGAACGTTGACACAACAATTTCATTTCTGGGAATGTAGCCCATAAAAACAAACCCCTTCAAACTTATAAAATGTGATACATGAAGATACAATGGCATTATTAGTGATAATTCTGAGGATTAAAAAAAAAAGATTTTTATATCCAAAAATAGAAAAAATGATTATTCTGAGTTTAGATGAAAAGACTGCTGTAACCATATACAGAGTTATCAAACTGACATTAAAATATGCAAAGAAAAGGACTAGAGGAAATGTAAGAAAAACTTACTAGGAAATATCACAATCATTATCTGAGTGGTAGGACTTCTGGATACTTTTACCTCTTTGCATTTTCTAAGTTTTCACTCATGTTCATGAATTATTTCAATAATAAAAACATGTTGAAGGCATAGCATCTTTGCTCTATTTCAAAAGATAATCAAAGATAATCAATTCAGTAACACAACATGTCAGCCTTCCACTTCTCCTTTACTAACAGAATCCGGACTGTATCCAATTACAAGAGACTTACCGCTCTCACCACCACCAGGAAGTGAACCGGGACAATCCTGAGGCAATCACGGCAGTTTTCTGTCCCTTGCCAGCCAGGGACTTGGGATGGGGGGAGGGCAAGGCTTTAAAAAAAGATTTCTCTCTCTCTCTCAAAGAATTTTTAAAAAAAGGACCACAGGAGTAAAAGCTCCTATACTGTGTTTTTTTTTTAAAAAAGAGCAATCCCTGCCTTTGAAATCCACCACCTCCCTCCATATTTTTAGTTGACATTCATTTTCACGACCTTTCAAGCTGCCAATCTTGAAAATTTACACATTCATTTCCAATTGAATTAATCTGTTTTTACATTCATAGAATAGCACAGAAAAAGAAAAACAAGGAAAGATGGGGGAGGGAAACAAGTAAGTCCAGTTAGTATAAACACCAGCCTTATCCAAAGTCCTTATCTTTTAGAATAAATGGTGAGAAGTATTTAATGCATGGAAGGTCACAGTGTGACACGCACACTCTAAGTCGGCAGTCAGGCTCAAAGTGTTATTCTGATTCATAAACAATGTTAGGAGATGTAGATATGTCCCCAGAATGGAGTCTGATATCGTATAAATGTCAACTGTCAAAGGCAAAACTAGCTTAAGAATCTTGAAGAACAAAGTAAATTCAGGAGAAGCGAGCAAGAGGGATGCTTAGCTTGCAACAATCAGGAATGTTTTCAGATGTTAAAAATCCACCCAAAGAGTGGGGAGACCTGGTGGCAACTGGGATGAGCACGGTCATGATGGCACCTAGTCAGACCTTGAGAATATGGAGTGGATTCACTGACAGATCACACAGGGGCGTGAAACAGAAGAGTCAAGGTCGACTGGGTCTTCAATAATATCCACAGGGCTCTATTTCATTGTTTAAAAAGCGGAATCAAATATGGCAAAGTGGTAGCCCTCTTTTCAATCAAGGTGGGAGGTCCATGAGTGTGTTTATTATTTTCTGCCCCCATTGGAATGTCTGAAATAGGAGATGACAGTCAATGTCTGGAAAAGAGAATACCAATTAGGGTTCATCACCATGTGTCTTGATAATCATTGAAAAATACCTTTACTTCTTAAACTGTGTTCTGTGTCTACTAAGATGGACAAATAGGAGAGACGAAGTGCAAAGATAACTGATTTACTTTAGCTTTTGCTTGCACATTTTACAGCAGAAATATACAGGCTTCACATGCTCTGCAAAGATCCCCTGGGGGGTGTGATTCTGTGCCTAACCTTGGATGTTACACACCAAGGAGGTTAATGAAATGATTTAAACACAGCAAGTCACGGTTGATAACCTATACGCATATTTGCCTTCTTGATTTATTTATTTGTTTGATCCCCTTTCCAAGTGGCTATAACACTGAATCGCTATTTGTTGGGTTGCAATGAATGGAGTAAAATCGCCAAGATTCTGTCCTTTGCCTACCAAGAATGCACCTGCTCAGATGGAGACAACACTAAAAAATTTCGATCCATTCTAGCTTACACTATTTATATCTGGAATCTGGCGGCAGATTATTTTAAATAGGAATGGAGTCAAAATAATGTGAGTAGGGACGTATGTTGTCTGCACATCTCCTGTGTCACCAGGTGTCTTGTTTCATCAGCTGTTTCACACTGGGGAATGAGTGCATTACTCTCTTTTGGGATTCAGACCTGTTGTAATTCAATGCAGTGTTTATGGTTCTAACAGAAATCTAAACAATGTAATGCTTTCATGGAAAACATACCTACAAGAAAACATATGAACTCGTTTCAACGTGTTATAAATCTTGGGCTTCCATGGTAAAGAATCAGCGGTAGAGAATCCGACTGCCAATGCAGGAGATGGGAGTTCGATCCCTGGGTCAGGAAGATCCCCTGGAGAAGGAAACAGCAACCCACTCCACTATTCTTGCCTAAGAAATCCCATGGACAGAGGAGCCTGGCGGGCTGCTACAGCCCATGGGGTTGCAAAAGAGCAACTAAACAATGACAACAAAAATAATAAATCCTAGACACTCTCAGAATTCAAGTTAAAGACAACAAACTTCCATACATTATTAGAGCAAAGAAGGGTGCTGGGGAGCATCCAACAGCATGATTGCCAGACCAGGCGCTGATACATAAGGCACGTAACAAGTTATCTCAAGAAACCACTATCAAGACCACCAGCATCTCTCAATTTTAATTCATTTTAATTACAAGAATAAAAATACTTTACTACATATATGACACATGTAAATACATAGTCAATATAGTGTCCCCAACTGGTATTAAATGTTAGTCACTCAGTCGTGTCCGACCTCTTTGCGACCCCATGGACTGTAGCCTGCCAGGCTCCTCTGTCCATGGAAGCCCCAAGTGGTAAGGGAGCTCAATAATTAAAGCTGTATCTTTGTTTTAACTGCAAACACTTGAAACTTTATTCTCTAGAGCTGAAAGTCTCCAAATGCTCTGACACAGAGCATCCAGTCACGGGCGAGTCCCGTTGCGCTTACATGGCTCCGCCCTGCACAAGGCCACCCGATGCCGCGGGGCATTAAGAAAGGTGGGCTTACCCAGCCGGGGGAGGACGGCAACAAAGGGTGGTCATACCGAAAACACACTCAACTGGGGGTTTTATGCCAAGTTCAGCCCTGAGACTTAAAAAAAAACTTAAAAAAACATTTAACACAACTCAACTTCAATTTCTCCACATATACAATGATTGGAGGTGATGAGAAAATCTCTAATACCACTTTCAGTTATAAAAACCCTTTTATAACAATATATGATCATTTTTGAATAAATAAAACATTCACTTAGAGCAAAGAGAAAATAAAAAATAGAAAGACTTAAAAACGATTCTGTTAAAAGTCTGGTTCCTATCTGCCCTGGTCGCCACCTCCATACCCTACGCTCCCAAATATAAGTCATCATTTTCATTAATTTCTTATGTAATCTTACAGACTCTCTTTACAAGAATATGTGCAGACATAAATACACATCCTGGGACTTCCCTGGTGATCCAGTGGTTAAGAATCTGCCTTCTAATGCAGGCGAATGTGGGCTCAACTATGATCTCACATGCCACAGAGCAACTAGACCCGTGCTATGCAACCAGAGGAAAACCTGCCCACTGCAACTAAGACCCAACGCAGCAATACATAAAGAAATATTAAAATATATAATCCTTACTAACCTCTTTTCTAGCAAAAAAGGCATGGCACTATAACCCATCGATCGGTCCGCTCACAGCATATCCTGTAAAGCATCTCATGTCAATACGGAGAGATTTTCCTCATTCTTTTCAACAACTGCAGTTTTCATTATATAAACATCTAAAATTGAGTTAACCAATCCCATACTTGGGTTTTCCCAAGTCTTTTGCTATTACACATCATGCTGCAAAAATAACCAAACTTTCATGCATATTATCGGTACATTGTAAGTTTAGGAGAAATTCCCAGAAGTGGAAATGGTAAGTCAACAGCTAAATGCATCTGTAATTTTGTAAAAATTCCCAAACTACCTAGCGTACAGTTGGCACCTACCTGTATTCCTGCCAGCAAGTCTGAGAGAACCTGTCCCTCCACACTCCATCAAAACAGACCTGCTTCTTTCTTTCTCTTTTGGATATCCACTTCATCTGAGAAATCCATGCCATCCCAGTATGACTTTACTGGGCAGTTCTCTTCTTATGATGAGTTCACATAAAAGGGATGATTCTATTATCATGAAGTATCTACTCGTATTTATAAACCTATATAAGTTTTTGCTTTTCTTCTTACTGGATTATATAAAAGCTCTACATGTAAAAGCTCTACCATTTCAAGACAACGGTCCTACAGCCAAAAGACAACACCTGAAGATTACTGATGGATCACTTCTTGCTTTAAGGGTTTAAAAACTAATTATCACTGAGATTTTCTTATTGGAAGATACTCATCATCATTACTCAGTATTTTACAAATGATACATAATACCAATAGAGAAACATTCCTCCTGGAAAAGATATGCTTCAATTTTAACAGTGGAAGGAGCCGTCTGGAAGACTACATGTAGACAATTTCATTTTACCAAATATCACAAATACTTAGGTGACAGAGAAGCGATAATTATGGCTGAAGGGGAGGTATAAAAAGTTAAAGATATAAAAATATTTAATATTATAAAAAAATTTGTACCATCATTTCACTGCACATTTAAGAGTTCAATTATATTAATATAAAACAATTTTCTTAATATCATAAAATGCAATTATCAAAACAGGCACATTTATTTTACTAGTAAAGCTCCAAGCTAGGTGAATAATCTCTTTTTGGAAACATATTTAAAAATTCTCAAGACCCTGGTAAATGTTAAACCTCTACCATCCATCAATCAAACATCCAAAATGCAGATATAAATGTTTTTCTTATGTTTTTTTTTAACTATGTGAGGAAATACTCAACTCATTTTTAAAATTCTTAAATGATCCTATTTTTCTACGAACAAACTAGAAATTTTCCAAGTCCAAACAATTAACATTTTAGACATCTATGACATTTTTCTTCAATGACAAGAGACTCATCTGCACACACACTTTGATTAGAAGTTGGGAAGAAATAAAGATGGCCAGAGGGCTTTCCAACTCTACAACTGGCCAGCCGCTGACACTTCACAGAAGGAAAAGACTTCTCTTGCCTGAACCAGTAGATGGTTCATAACAGAAAACTTGGGCTTCCCAGGTGGTGCTAGTGGTAAAGAACCCGCCTGCCAATGCAGAAGACATAAGAGAGGCAGGTTCAATCCCTGAGTCAGGAAGACCCCCTGGAGGAGGGCATGGCAACCCACTCCCGTATTCTTGCCTAGAAAATCCCCATGGAGAGAGGAACCTGGTGGGCTACAGTCCATAGGGTATCACAGAGTCAGACGCAACTGAAGCAACTTAGCAACTGAAGCAGCTAGCATACACGTACACAACATAGAATTTGTACTGTCACGTAAAGAATTATAAAACCACTGGGATTTGTATCACGTCTTTGATTCTATATAGCAGAGGTCCCCAACCTTTTTGGCCCCAGAGACTGGTTTCACGGAAGACAATTTTTCCATGAACCAGGAGTTGGGGGAATGGTTTCTGGATGATTCAAGTGAATTACATTTATTGTGCATTTTATTTCTATTATTATTACATCAGCTCCACCTCAGATCATCAGGCATCAGATCCTGGCGGTCAGGGACCCCTGCTATAGAGTACCTGTGGAGGACCAGGGGTGCCCCCATTTACCAGTCTTGAAAACTGAAGCACACTGATTTGTAGTCACCCACGGGCACCCAAATGGGCACAAAGACGGAGGCCACGTAATCCTAATATTCACCACCCATAACTGAGCAAAGAATCTGGAGCCTGACCTCCTGTCCTGTTACTAAGCATGGGGTCCTGGGCAGGTTACATAAACTCCTGGAACTAAGTTTCCCTGTAGGGAAATCCTCATTTTGAGGACTCAATGAATTTGGCACTGGAAACAGGGGAAGCAGTGTTTGGGAGAAACATTATAATCAGGCTGAATTCCATTACTACAGAACTTTAATGAGAAGAAGCAAGGGCTGAGATGGAAATAATTCAAAAGCATCTCTTCTGTGGGGCGGACACTGGAGGATGAGTTAGGATAAAAGCCCAGCAGAGTATAGTCATTCCACAATAAGTGAGGTGGGACACAACAGATGCACACAGGACCCAATCTCCGGAGATCTGAAGAGATGAGCACAAAAGCCCTGTTTTATTTGAGATTATCTGTCAAAATCTCCCTGGAACTTTAGTTTCCTATTGTTTTTTTCTCTTCCTTCATTCCCTTTCTTTTCCTATCCATCTTCTCACCTTTCATCTCTCTGCATCTTCCCTGGATAAACCTTAGAACTCCAAGGATAAGAAATCACATCTGTAAAGTACAGCATGGTACTCACCGATACTATGGTTTATGGATCTCAATTTAAGAGGACTTGAATGTAACCTGGTTCCCAACTTAATTACTGTCATGTCTTATGGAAACAAAGCACTGAAAATCTGAGAGCAACTGGGCTCTGGGGAAAAGTCAACTTATTGAAATACAGTTTTAAAGAAACGTCTCGTTAGCAGGTTGCTGCCTTTTTAAAGCCACAGCTCAGACACGTTCAAGTTTTAAATCCCAATCACTTGGCAATTCTGTACCCTCTCTCAACACATAGCAGAAACACAGGTGCCAGGATCACGTGCCTCCCCAGGGAATGGAGGGGGTGTGTGTGTGTGTGTGTGTGTGTGTGTGTGTGTGTGTGTGTGTGTGTGTGTGTGTGTGTGTGTGTGTGTGTGTGTGTGTGTGTGTGGTGCCTCCCCAGGGAATGGAGGGGGTGTGTGTGTGTGTGTGTGTGTGTGTGTGTGTGTGTGTGTGTGTGTGGTGCCTCCCCAGGGAATGGAGGGGGGTGTGGGTGTGGGTGTGTGGGTGTGGGTGTGTGTGGGTGTGGGTGTGTGTGGTGCCTCCCCAGGGAATGGAGGGGGGTGTGTGTGTGGGTGTGTGTGTGTGGGTGTGTGTGTGGGTGTGTGTGTGGGGGTGTGTGTGTGTGTGTGTGTGTGTGTGTGTGTGTGTGTGTGTGTGTGTGTGTGTGTGGTGCCTCCCCAGGGAATGGAGGGGGGTGTGGGTGTGGGTGTGTGGGTGTGTGTGGGTGTGGGTGTGTGTGGTGCCTCCCCAGGGAATGGAGGGGGGTGTGTGTGTGGGTGTGTGTGTGTGGGTGTGTGTGTGGGTGTGTGTGTGGGTGTGTGTGTGTGTGTGTGTGTGTGTGTGTGTGTGTGTGTGTGTGGTGCCTCCCCAGGGAATGGAGGGGGGTGTGTGTGTGGGTGTGTGTGTGTGGGTGTGTGTGTGTGTGTGGTGCCTCCCCAGGGAATGGAGGGTGTGTGTGTGTGCACGCGCGCGCTAAGTCACTTCAGCTGGGTCCAATTGTGTGACCCCAGAGATTGTAGCCCTCCAGGCTCCTCTGTCCATGGGATTCTCCAGGCAAGAGTACTGGAGTGGGTTGCCATGTACTCCTCCAGGGCATCTTCCCAACCCAGGTATCAAACCTGCATCTCTTCTGTGTCTTGCACTGACAGGTGGCTTCTTTACGACTAGCACCACCTGGGAAGCCCCAAGGAGCTGCAACAGACCCTATGGCAAGCTAACCAAGAAACACACTGTTTTCCCACTGCATCCAAAATGTTTATGGCATAAACATCTTCATATCAACAAAGGCATCGCTTTGGTGACAATACAAGTCCTCCTGAACCACCCAAACGCTGTCAACTTTCACAAAACACAAACCTTTGGGAGGGGTGAGATTGACTCCGTTTTTAAGGCACCACTGTACTGGTAAAATCCCCAAAGAGTCCGCATGGCATAACATCGAGAGTTTACTAGGCTCTGGTCTGAGGTCATCAATAGTCACTTGAAAAAAATGATTGTTAAAAACCTGAAAGAAAAGACAACAGCACCCAGGGTTAATTCCTTGAGATGAACAAATAATGCTCCAAAGGAAGACTGGCACAGCTTTCAAATGAAGTAAATATATTTCACCCAAATGGTCGCAGCAATAACTGCCAATAACTTGCAGCAATAACTTTCAATATGTATTCTTAAAGTGGTCCAGTCATGAAAAAGTTTAAGTTGATCATTTTGGTCATACTAATGGAACTAAAATGCATGTTGGCTAGAATCTAAGTGTATTGGATTCTGCCACCATTTATAAAATGATATTAATAGTGGATGTGCTCAGTTCCTCAGGCGAGTTTGACTCTTTTGTGACATCATGGACTGCAGCCCACCAGGCTCCTCTGTCCATGGAATTTCTCGGGCAAGAACACTGGAGTGGGTTGACATCTCTTCCTCCAAGAAATAGTGTGTGTGTGTGTGTGTGTGTGTATGTATGTATGTATATGTGTGTGTGTGTGTATTTAAAGTAGAAACACATACTTTAGATGTTAGGGTAGGTGAGTCCACTGAGACTTCTTTGATGGGGAAGGGAAATTATAATCTTAAAAGACTATCAGTTCATTAATAAAAATGTCTTTACATGAAATGGTACTTTCATTTTAAATCTGCAAATTGTAGATGTATGACTTTTCCTTTAATCAGTGAAAGCAGATGAGAGAAAGGAAGTGAAGTGTTCTCCACCCCCTCACTCCGGAAATAGGACTTTGCTTATCACCATTTTCAAGTCTTTTCAAAATAGATCACATGGGCTATAATCAGTGTAGCAGGAGGAGTCCAATTATTAGCATAAAGACTATGTATGCAAACTTATCAGCAGTTCTTTTCATGAGCACAGACAAATGGTAGGCTCAGTGTCATGTCAATAAGAGAAGGTGGCACGTGTTCAGTGGCTGAGTTCACTGCTATAAACTCAGTTTCACGTCGGCATCTTCCTCCGAGTCACTACAGACACAAGCGTCTGCATTCTGTACTATCAGAGGACAAGTGATGTTCACCCACCCATTACAAGAGGAAGCACCTGATCAAACTCGCTCCATGATGTAAGTGACCAAAAAGGGAGCTTAAGAACAGGGCTGGGCTGCAAAGAAAGCGCTCTTTCCTGGGTTTACTTGGCATCGAGGCTATATCTTCGGGTTGGCTTGGAACAGAAAGACTTACGATGTGATCCACTTCAGAGGTGGAGGTCAGGAGCAGGGGAGGGATGCTCACCTTGGTCACTGATGCAGGGCAAATGTGACTCATGTTCACAGTCTCTAGCTTCATCCCAACTGTGAAGAAATGGCTTCTCAAATCTGCATGGTCCTGCAGGAGAAAGACTGAAACTGTGAAAAAGCACTTGTATTGTAAATTAACTTGGTAACTGTCCAGATGCTTTCTTTGAATGTTTTAGTGGGCAACCAATGACAGACTGAAATAATTAACCCTCTCCAGTTTTGGATTTCTAATTATGGCAAGATACCACGTATTTTCGACTTCCCTGGTGGCTCAGATGGTAAAGAATCCGCCTGCAATGTGTGAGACCTGGGTTCGATCCCTGAGTTGGGAAGATCCCCTGGAGAACGGAGTGGCAACCCACTCCAGTATTCTTGCCTGGAGAATTCCATGGACAGAGGAGCCTGGCGGGCTACAGTCCATGGGGTTGCAAAGAGTCGGACACGACTGAGCAACTTTGGCTTCACTTCATCGTGTATTTAATTATTTTCTGCAGGCTTAATTGCTTCTCCAAAGGAGAAACAAGCCTCGGTGGCCATGCTGAAATTTGTGCTACACACAATTAAAAAAAAAACAAAAAACACCACAAGGCTTTGATTTTCCTATCACGGACAGATGTGCAGCACAGTAATGGAAGCAACCAGTCATCTAAAACACAGCAGGGGCATCCTCGGAAAAGGTGGCCTCTTGCTACTGGAGTTACTTTGCAGGCTTCGGGGAGGACCTGGTTGGGGGATGCAGCTTGTCTTCTCTGTCGAACAGCGTTCAGGGTATCAGTGATGGATACTGATACTGGTCCTCGGACATGTGGAGACAACACACCCCGAAACAGCCCAGCACCCAATCAGAAACTGCCTCCTGCTCTATAAAGATGAGCTACATCCCCCACTTAATAGGTGCCTGGCAGTTTTATAGACAATTCACCAAAGCCTTGTGTGTGTGAGCAGAGCCTTCCTGCCTTCTCAAGAAAACACATTTCAGTAACTACTTCAGCTACCCAGCAACAGATGAGGCTGGTGGGACTCTGGCCACCAGGATTTATCTTGCTGAGATGGAGGTCACCTCATAACTCACGGTCTTTATAAACAGCGGTGGATAAATAAATGTCTTTGCAGACTGTCCCTGAGGAAATAAGAGCTGCAAGTAAATCCTGCTGTTTCTAAATACATCAATTGGGTGTGAGAAGTACAAACGCAGCTGGGGATCTATGACTTCCTTTGATCTGCCAATGTAAAGTGGATTTTAAAAAAATTTTATTGAAGTAAAGTTGATTTACAATGTTGTTAGTCTCAGATATACAGTAACGAGATTCAGCTCTACATACAAATATATGTGTATTCTTTTTCAGAATCTTCTCCATTATAGATTATTACAAGAAATTGAATATTGTTCCTGGTGCTATATAGTAGGTCCTTGTTATCTATCTAGTTTATATACAGTAGTGTGTATATTTTAATCCCAAATGTCTAATTTGTCCCAGGCTCTCCGTGTGACCTTGACCACTGACACGAAGTCTTCAGCCAAGTTTACATCCATCTCTGTCTCGGCTCCAATGCTGCGGTGGAAACCTTTTAATGCACAGGAACCCTACACTAATAACTGTCCCTGACCTGCTCCAATACTTTGGCCACTTGATATGAAGACCTGACTCTTTGGAAAAGACCCTGATGCTGGAAAAGATTGAGGGCAGGAGGAGAAAGGGGTAGCAGAGGATGAGATGGTTAGGTAATATTACGGACTCAATGGACATGAATTTAAGCAAACTCTGGGAGACAGTGAGAACAGGGAAGGCTGGCATGCTGCAGTCCATGAGATCGCAAAGAGTCGGACATGACTTAGCGACTGAACCACCACACAACCTGCTGCCCTATTTTATTCATGGGTGTCTAGGGGGACCTGCGGCTCCTTAGAAATAAAGCATTAAGTCTTGGACAGAAATGTGGTCCATAGATAATCTTCTCTTTTCAAGGCTGTGCACTCTAATAAATCCTTATTGTTAATGATTTCAGTGCATCCTGAATCAAACTGTGCATCTAGGTAAAGAGGGGATCGATCACTCTCTGCACATATCACACTCTCTTCTCTCTACAGTTCCTGGGCGCCTCTGTGAACCTCTGAACATCTTTTTCTTTGTTCATACTTAAAGATATATCACCCACATCAAAACCACACATAGTCACATGTGGGGTGAAAAGAAAATATTAATGACATGAATATTTTTAAATAATTAAAATACTGTTAGCAACGCTTTGTCTAGATGACATTAAAATATTTTAAAATAAAGCTTAGTGAACAAAGGTTGAGAAACAAGTTTTCCTTTGTGAATCACAGCTTAGCTTTCCGACAATTAAATTTTTTCTATTAGGATTCAGATGCAAGCACACAAATTTCTTACTCGTGGAAACCCATCTGTTTTTGTTCCAACCTACGTGAAAACTCTTTAAGTTTTCTTGCTTAAAATACTGCCAAAAAAAAGAAAAGAAACTGAATATTTTGGAGGGTTAAATGCATCCATAAGTAGGTCATTTATATTCCGGACTCAAACAACCATGTCTATTGGTCACAGGAAACACCCTCTTCCAACAATACAAGAGAAGACTCTACACATGGACATCACCAGATGGTCACTACCGAAATCAGATTGATTATATTCTTTGCAGCCAAAGATGAAGAAGCGCTACAAAGTCAGCAAAAATAAGACCCAGAGCTGACTGTGGCTCAGATCATGAGTTCCTTAATGCAAAATTCAGACTTGAATTGAAGAAAGTAGAAAAAACTACTATACTACTCAGGCATGACCTAAATCAAATCCCTTATGATTATACAGGTAGAAGTGAGAAATAGATTCAAAGGATTAGATTTGATATAGTGCCTGAAGAACTATGGACAGAAGTTCATGACACTGTACAGGAGAAAGGGATCAAGACCAAGCCCAAGGAAAAATGCAAAAAAAGGAAAAAATGGCTGTCTGAGGGGGCCTTACAAAGAGCTGAGGAAAGAAGAGAAGCAAAAAGCAAAGGAGAAAAGGAAAGATATACCCACTTGAATGCAGAGTTCCAAAGAATAGCAAGGAGAGATAAGAAAGCCTTCCTCAGTAACCAGTGCAGAGAAAGAGAGGAAAACAATAGAATGGGAAAGACCTCACATTTAGAAAACTAAGATCATGACATCTGATCCCATCACTTCAAGGCAAATAGATGGGGAAACAATGGAAACAGTGACAGACTTTATTTTCTTGGGCTCCAAAATCACTGCAGACGGTGACTGCAGTCATGAAATTAAAAGATGCTTACTCCTTGGAAGAAGAGTTATGACCAACCTAGAAAGAATATTAAAAAGCAGAGACAATACTTTGCCAACAAAGGTTTGTCTAGTCAAAGCTATGGTTTTTCCAGGAGTCATGTATGGATGTGAGAACTGGACCATAAAGAAAGCTCACAGTCAAAGAATTGATGCTTTGGAATTGTGTTGTTGGAGAAAACTCTTTGAGTCCCTTGGACTGCAAGGAGATCCAACCAGTTCATCCTAAAGGAAATCAGTCTTGAATATTCATTGGAAGAACTGATGCTGAAGCTGAAACTCCAATCCTTTGGCCACTTGATGGGAAGAACTGACTCACTGGAAAAGACCCTGATGCTGGGAAAGATTGAAGACGGGAGGAGAAGGGGATGACACAGGATGAGATGGTTGGATGGCATCACTGACTCAATGGACATGAATTTGAGTAAGCTCCGGGAGTTGCTGAGTTGGTGATGGATAGGGAGGCCTGGCGTGCTACAGACCATGGGGTCGCAAAGAGTCAGACACAACTGAGCGATTGAACTGAACTGACGTACTGATTATATCTTATTAATAAACATGAGCTCCAAGTTTCAAAAAGGAACTTGGAAATTTTAAAATATATCCTTTTCTGCTCAGACCTAACTTTCACTTTCTTGAGGTCATTTTTTTTTTAAATGAAATCTTACAAATTTCCAATTCCTTTTTTAAATTTTATTTACTTGTTTATTTTTGGCTATGCTAGTTCTTCGTTGCTGTGTGGGATCTTCTTTAGTCGCAGCGAGCAGAGGCTACTTGGTAAGTGTGGTGCACAGGCTTCTCATAGCGGTGGCTTTCCTTGTTGCAGAGCACAGGCTCAGGATTTGTGGCACTCAGGCTTACTTGCTCCGAGGTGTGTGGAATCTTCCCGGGATGGAACCCATGTCCCCTGCATTCGCAGGTGGATTCTTTACCAGTGGACCATCAGGGAAATCCTTAAGATCATTTTTTAATCAGCATTTAAGAGAAAAAATAATTCCTAGTGATAACAGAATACAAATCGCACACGTTTCAAAAGCAAGTCAACAAAATGAAAATTTGTTAAATTCCGGAGCAAAGATCCATAATGATTATGAGTTTCATTATGATTATAAATCTACGACTCAAATGTTTATGTTATGAATGGTAATGCCTGAAACATCTAGCTGCAGAGGAAGTGTACTTTCAAAAAAGGTTTGCCCACAAACCTCTGGCCACTGGAAAAGTTTAACACATGACTGACAGCTATGTAAAACATACAAAACTTTGAGGAGTCTTTGCCAAACTCTCTCATTTATATTATGCGGTTCACCCAAGAAATAATTATTGAATTAAGCCAGTTTAGTTCAGTTGCTCAGTCGTGTTCAACTGTTTGTGACCCCAGGGACTGCAACACTCCAGGCCTCCCTGTCCATCACCAACTCTGGAAGTTTACTCAAACTCATGTCCATTGTGTTGGTGATGCCATCCAACTATCTCATACTCTGTCATCCCCTTCCCCTCCCACCTTCCATCTTTCTCAGTATTAGGGTCTTTTCCAATGAGTCAGTTCTTCCCATCAGGTGGCCAAAGTACTGGAGTTTCAGCTTCAGCATCAGTCCTTCCAATGAATATTCAGGACTGATTTCCTTTAGGATGGACTGGTTGGATCTCCATGCAGTCCAACGGACTCTCAAGAGTCTTCTCCAACACCACAGTTCAAAAGTATCAATTCTTCGACATTCAGCTTTTTTAATAGTCCAACTTTCACATCCACACATGACTCCTGGAGAAACCATAGCTTTGACGAGATGGACCTTTGTTGGCAAAATAATGTCTCTGCTTTTTAATATGCGGTCTAGGTTGGTCATAACCTCCCTTCCAAGGAGTAAGCGTCTTTTAATTTTATGGCTGAAATCACCATCTGCAGTGATTTCGGAGCCCAAGAAAATAAAGTCAGCCACTGCTTCCCCATCTATTTGCCATGAAGTGATGGGACCCGATACCATGATCTTAAGTTTTCTGAATGTTGAGTTTTAAGCCAACTTTTTCACTCTCCTCTTTCACTTTCATCAAGAGGACCTAAGTTATTTTTCTCTTTCTGCCGTAAGTGTGGTGCAATCTGCATATCTGAGGTTATTGATATTTCTCCTGGCAATCCTGATTCCAGCTTGTGCTTCCTCCAGCCCAGCATTTCTCATGATGCACTCTGCATATAAGTTAAATAAGCAAGGTGACAGTATACAGCCTTGATGTACTCCTTTCCCAATTTGGAACCAGTCTGTTGTTCCAAGTCTAGTTCTAACTGTTGCTTCCTGACCTGGAAACAGATTTCTCAGGAGGCAGGTAAGGTGGTCGTGGGCTGATACTTCCATCTCTTGAAGAATTTTCCACAGTTTATTATGATCCACACAGTCAAAGGCTTTGGCATAGTCAATAAAACAGAAGTAGATGTTTTTTTGGAACTCTCTTGCTTTTTTGATGATTCAACAGATGTTGGCAATTTGATCCCTGGTTCTTCTGCCCTTTCTAAATCCAGCCTGAACATCTGGAAGTTCACAATTCATGTACTGTTGAAGCCTGGCTTGGAGAATTTTGAACATTACTTAGCTAGCGTGTGAGATGAGTGCAATTGTGCAGTAGTTTAAGCATTCTTTGGCATTGCCTTTCTTTGGAAATGGAATGAAAACTGACCTTTTCCAGTCCTGTGGCCACTGCTTTTTCCAAATTTGCTGGCATATTGAGTGCAGCACTTTAGCAGCATCATCTTTTAGGATTTGAAGTAGCTCAATTGGAATTCCCTCACCTCCACTAGCTTTGTTCATAGTGATGCTCCCTAAGGCCCACTTGACTTTGCATTCCAGGATGTCTGGCTGTACGTGAGTGATCACACTATCATGATTATCTGGATCGTGAAGATATTTTTTATATAATTCTTCTGTGTATTCTTGTCATCTCTTCTTAATATCATTTGCTTCTGTTAGGTCCATACCATTTCTCTCCTTTATTGTGCCCATCTTTGCATGACATGGTCCCTTGGTATCTCTAATTTTCTTGAAGAGATCTCTAGTCTTTCCTATTCTATTGTTTTCCTCTATTTGTTTGCCTTGATCACTGAGGAAGGCTTTCTTATCTCTCCTTGCTATTCTCTGGAACTCTGCATTCAAATGGGTATATCTTTCCTTTTCTCCTTTGCTTTTCCCTTGTCTTCTTTTCACAGCTATTTGTAAGGCCTTCTCAGACAACCATTTTGCCTTTTTGCTATTCTTTTTCTTGGGGATGGTCTTGATCACTGCCTCCTGTACAATGTCAAGAACCACCATCCACAGTTCTTCAGGCACTCTATCAGATCTAATCCCTTGAATCTATTTCTCACTTCCACTGTATAATCGTAAGGGATCTTATGATTTGGGTCATACCTGAATGGTCTAGTTATTTTCCATACTCTCTTCAATTTAAGTCTGAATTTGGCAATAAGGAACTCATGATCTGAGCCACAGTCAGCTCCGGGTGTTGTTTTTGCTGACTGTATAGAGCTTCTCCATCTTTGGCCGCAAGGAATGTAATCAATCTGATTTTGGTATTGACCATCTGGTGATGTCCATGTGTAAAGCCTTCTCTTGTGTTTTTGGAAGAGGGTGTTTGCTGTGACCTAACACCCAAAAAAGATGTTGTTTTCACTATAGGGGACTGGAATGCAAAAGTAGGGAGTCAAAAGATACCTGAGTAATGGGAAAATTTGGCCATTGAGTACATAGTGAAGCAGGGCAAAGGCTAATAGAGTTTTGCCAAGAGAACACACTGGTATAGCAAACACCATCTTCCAACAACACAAGAGAATCCAGCCAGAGAAACATCAAAAACTAGATGATTTCTTGATATCCATTCCAACTCTGTGTTCTATCATTCATGCATCCATTTCAGCAGCATCCATTGAAAACCACTGGGCCACCACACACAGAGCTTTCAACGGTAAAGAATCTGCCTGTAACGCAGGAGACCCTGATGTGATCCCTGTGTAGGGAAGATCCCTGGAAAAGGGAGTGGCTACCCACTCCAGTTTGCTTGCCTGGAGAATCCCACGGACAGAGGAGCCTGCGCCTGGCGGTCTACAGTCCACGGGGTCGCAAAGAGTCAGACCGGCCTGAACCACTAGCAAGTTCACTTCACTTTCCCCACAGACCAGGCCACCAGATGCTGCAAAGAATACACACAATGAAAACTGCGTTTGCAAAAGGCGGAGGGGAGAGATATACAGAGAACAGTGATGGAAGATGCAGGCTTAGAAAAATAATGCAGAACAAATACTGTTTTTACTTGTAGCATCAAAAAGCATAACCACCGAGACACTGGCCGTCCAGGGAGTTAAAGGCGTGAACCTTAATTTTGAATATAAAAATCATGAGGCTTTGGATGACAATGAAATGATTCTGGGAAGGTGGGACAGTAAATTCAGTTAGGGAGGCTGGGTCTTACAATACTGCACTGAGGTTTTTCGGTCTGATCCAAGAAGCAAAGGGAGTCATTCAACACTCCTAACAAATACAGAGACTTTTATGATAAAAAAAATTCAACGCCAGTGGATTTCCAAATCAGCCAATACACAGACCTTCTGAGAGCAGTGTGTGTACAAATAAATGTACATGCATATGCACGTATGAGAAAAGGCAAAGATATTCTCATTGGAAAACAAGTTTAGTTCAAGCCCATTTACCTTGGGCTATTAATACAGTCAGAGAACACATGTTCATTTACTGACACCAGCTAATCATTTTTGATTCTAAGGAGAGACTGAGGGGAAGTATTGCTGACCCCCGAAATGATTCAGAAAACCGATGATCTGCTGAGAGATAATGGGAAATTCACTGCGAGTTGAAAGATACATCCTGGCCTTTGCAAAGCTCCAAAGAATCCTTCACGCCTCTCAATTACTGGATCAAGAACGATGCTATTCCTGAGATGAGGAGTAAGTAGTAAATCCTCAGGACATTTACAGATGTGCCTGTCACATTCATGAAATAGTGTTTATTCAAACAAACTGGAGTCCAGTTAAACTGCTTGTGGAAAATCCCCTTTCTTTTAAGACAGGCTGGCGATGTCATTCCCATTTTCATTAGTGGCTATACATTTTATTTTTGCCCTAAAGTAGTTTTATATTGATTAGAAGTAAAACACCATTCATTTTACTGAAGGGCTGTCTTACCAGCCTACCTTAACAATCACTCTTCAGGGAATCTTATTTTCAGTCAAATGACAATGTAAAAGAGATTATTATACACATCAACTTCCATAAACCGTGCGAACTTCATCAGCTTTATTTCCTAAACCCACAGGGCTTTCACTCTTTCAGGAAATCAGTCCTGAATACTCACTGGGAGGACTGATGCTGAAGCTGAAACTCCACTACTTTGGTCACCTGATGAGAAGAACTGACTCACTGGAAAAGACCCTGATGCTGGGAAAGATTGAAGACAGGAGAAGAAGGGGAAGACAGAGGATGAGATGGTCGGATGGCATCACCAACTCGATGGGCATGAGTTTGGGTGAACTCTGGGAGTTGGTGATGGACTGGGAGGCCTGGCGTGCTGCAGTCCTCGGGGTCGCAAAGAGTCGGACACGACTGAGCGACAACTGAACTGGAGAGGCAGAGACTCTGCACTGACACAGGCTTGGTTTGGATTAAAATGTTCAAGCAGGAGAAACAGTAACAGCAATGAACATACTGTAAATACTTGTGAGCACTTTCCTTGTATTATTAGTTTCCCCTCACAGCAGACTATGGGGTAGGATCCATCCTACAGACAGGAAACTAAGACATATAGAGGTTAAGTTACCTAAACAAGGACACACAGCTAACAAGAGAATGCATAGGCGCCTGCTAACTCTGTGCAACCCCATGGTCTGTAGTCCGCCAGGCTCCTCTGTCCATGGGATTCTCCATGCATGAATACTGGAGTGGGCTGCCATTTCCTTCTGCAGAGGATCTTCCAGACTCAGGGATGGAACCTGCATCTCCTATGTCGCCTGCACTGGCAGGCGGGTTCTTTACCTCTAGCGCCACCTGGGAAGCCAGGATTCAAATCTACGTGGTCTGATGCTAAGAACATGATCTAGCCATCAGATTACCTAGTCATCTGTGATTAGCCATGGAACAGACTGAGAAGCAAAGACCAAAATGACTCTTTTCATTTTTCAACTGCTAATAGTTAAGCAAGCAAAAAATAATAATAATAAGTAAAACCCTTATTTACAACCTATATGCTCCTAAGATGCTATTTCAAAGACAGATATTGCCAAGTTAAAAAGTGATAGCTATTAATACTGACCACTTACTGCAAACCTCCAATTACTGCTATCAATTCACAACACTCATCGATGGCTTAAGAAAAAGCTGTCAAGAGAAAATTATGACACTAGAATTACCTCCCAATGTTTGTATACAATCAGTCTTCATCAATAATGAACCAGTATTTTTTACTAACTGCCTTCGTGTTCTCTAAGGCATGGAGATTGAAGAAGCACGTACAGCGAACGCCTACAGTGCTCTAAAAGCTATCAGTCATCATCACCTATCTGTCGTGACGGTATCAGCGTTAACCCAGACGGGCTCATCTGATGGACGGAGTTCATCCAGGACACGTGCCCAGCTGCCAAGTCCATAGGAGTCCCAACCTACTGGTGGTATTTTCAATACCCTGTGTTAAGCGCTAACCTACAGAATGAAGTAAAAAACATGTGGTTCCCGACACTGAGAATCTTGGAATTTAGTTAGAAAATGAGACGTGATAAAGAAAGCTGGAAAAAGAAGTGTGCACAAAGTGCAATATATTTGGCATTCTACCTTTACAATTCTGCCTGATGTCTTCCTTCATTTCACCTGTGAAGCAGAGGACATCAGACAACCTCAGAGCACCCCCAGGTACACGCTGGTCCCTGAGATGCCTTTAAAGGGACCCCTATGCCTGGGAAAAAAAGCATGACCTGAAAGAATCAAATATCACAAGGAACACCGCTGCATAGAGTGGGTTTCCCAGGTGGCGCAGTGATAAAGAATCCACCTGCCAATGCAGGAGACGTAAGAGATGCGGCTTCCATCCCTGGGTTGGGAAGATCCCCTGGAAGAGGAATGGGCAACCCACTCCAGTATTCTTGCCTGGGAAATCCCTTGGACAGAGAAGCCTGATGGGCTACCGTCCATACGGTCACAAAAAGTCCGCACGACTGAACACACACTGCACAGAGCTGCCTGAATATTGGTCATTAGCAGAGCAACGAAGCTTCGGGGTGAATACTGAGGCTCTCTAAGACACAGGTAAGGGCCGGAGTATTAGCCCACAGGAGGAGGTGAAGAGTGCTAACTGAGAGACAGAAGACAGGGGAGAAGAAAGAACATTTTAGGGTCACCTCATCTCCCAAATGCCTCCTTGATCTTAACCTACTGATTGCTCTCCGTTTACTTCAGGAGCTGGCAGCACTTACAATTTAGCACAGGTGTATCACAGGTTCTCCAACAGCCAATGCTTCTTGCCAGCCCCACTTCATTAGATAAATACACCCCACATGATACAAAAACAGGAAGAATGTGGCATGGGGGAGAGGGAGTTTAAACTAATTAACATGACAATTAAAATGTACTCAGTGAAGAGTTTCATGTAAGAAAAGCAGTGCCTCACTCCCTGTACAGAAACCAAACTTTCACAGCCCGAGTTTCACAACTAAATACTGCAGGGATTCCCTTCAGCAGTGGCCATTTGAGCCTCAATCTTTAATCCTCTGGTTCTAGTTTTGCTCATGAGGATATAAAAAATGGACAAAAAACAATATGCAATTCAGTCCCCTTGCACCTAAGTATCAAAATCTTTTAGCACATCATACACAAAAGCACTACCATATGACCCAGCAATCCCACTGCTGGGCATACACACCAGGAAGCCAGAATTAAAAGAGACACGTGTACCCCAATGTTCATCGCAGCACTGTTTACAATAGTTAGGACATGGAAGCAACCTAGATGTCCATCGGCAGACAAATGGATAAAGAAGTTGTGGTACATATACACCATGGAATATTACTCAGTTATTAAAAAGAACACATTTGAATCAGTTCTAATGAAGTGGATGAAACTGGAGCCTATTATACAGAGTGAGATAAGTCAGAAAGAAAAACACCAATACAGTATATTAAAGCACATATATGGAATTTAGAAAGATGGTAATGATGACCCTATATGCGAGACAGGAAAAGAGACACAGAGATAAAGAACAGACTTTTGGACTCTGTGGGAGAAGGCAAGGGTGGGATGATTTGACAGAATAGCATTGAAACATGTATATTACCATATGTGAAACAGATCGCCAGTCCAAGTTCAATGCATGAAACAGGGCACTCAAAGCTGGTGCACTGGGATGACCTGAGGGATGGGGTGGGGAGGGAGGTGGGAGGGGGTTCTTGATGGGGACACGTGGACACCCGTGGCTGATTCACGTCTGCTGCTGCTGCTGCTAAGTAACGCCAGTCGTGTCCGACTCTGTGCAACCACATAGACGGCAGCCCACCAGGCTCCCCCGTCCCTGGGATTCTCCAGGCAAGAACACTGGAGTGGATTGCCACTTCCTTCTCCAGTGCATGAAAGTGAAAAGTGAAAGTGAAGTCACTCAGTCATGTCTGATTCTTAGCGACCCCATGGACTGCAGCCTACCAGGCTCCTCCATCCATGGGATGTTCCTGGCAAGAGTACTGGAGTGGGGTACCATTGCCTTCTCCGTGATTCATGTCAATGTATGGCAAAAACCACCACAATATTGTAAAGTAATTAGCCTCAAATTAAAATAAACTAATTAATAATAATTAAAAAAGAACACTTCACAGTGTAATTTTTTCAGTTGCAACATGCCAGTTTTTTTTTTTTTGGTCTTCAGGGACCTCAAACATTGCATAAGCATCTTTTCAAAGGCTTCAATTAATTTGCATAATTTCTAAGAATAGGCTTCAGAAAAGTCAAAGGAGGGTTTTAATTAGTCTTACATTCACATATATATTATCAATACACAATGCCCTAGGCTTTAATTCCTTTTTCACATCAGCATGTTCTGTTATGCTAAAAAAAAAAAAATCCAATGCAATTTATCATACTGTTCCTCTTTTGTCTTACCAAAGACCTAGTTCTCATACGGTCATTAGATAATTACCCTCTTTACGTTAGTTTCATCTAAAAATGGACATTAAGATGCCAGCATTAATTAAATCAATATCCTTATTATATTTCAATTCCATTGCACTGAATTAAACTCAGCCAACGAAGTATTAAAAAAAAAGTAATAAAAAATCTATAAGCTGAACACTAATAAGCATTTCCATTTTTTACTTACAGCTGTAAATACCAATTTTTATCAACTAGTCCTGCATTCAATCAAGTTAAAAAGCAGTCATGAGAAAACCTAGTACTACATACTTCAATCCCAACCACAAAAACTTCTAACAGGTGATTGTAGCAGGACTATTTCCAAAGTTAAGTTCCCAAACTGATACACTGGTTGCTTTAAAACAACAGGGGCAAGGAGAATGCCTTTCACTGATTAATACTTAAACACTTAAATACTTAAAGGCACTGTAAGTGGCTAGAAATTCAACCTTACTTACAGCACCACTATAAGAAAACAAACAAACAAAAAAAAACAAGAAAAGACACACATAGGTAAACAGTGATTACGGGCTTCTGCAGAGGTTCAGTAGTAAAGAATTCGCCTGTCAAGCAGGAGATATCGGCTGGATCCCTGGGTCAAGAAGGTCCCCTGAAGGGAACGGCATCCCAGTCCAGTATTCTTGCCTGGAGAATTCCATGGACAGAGGAGCCTGGCAGGCTACAGTCCATGGGGCCACGAGAGTTGGAGACGACCTAGCAACTAACCAACAACAACGAAGTGTGGCAAGTGGGATCCTAGTTCCCTGACCAGGCAAATCACAGCAAAGATAACCAAGAGGGACTGTGTTTTTAAATTCTTAAGTGTTTAGAACTGAAAGCAAGACATTGCCTAACAGCCTGCAGGCAGCAGCGCAGGGGTCCCTCAATCAAGACATCACCATTTTTTTTTTAATTACAGTTTCTTTACTTTGCCAACAAAGGTCCATCTAGTCAAGGCTATGGTTTTTCCAGTAGTCTTATGAATGTGAGAGTTGGACTATAAAGAAACCTGAGTGCCGAAGAATTGATGCTTTTGAACTGTGGTGTTGGAGAAGACTCTTGAGAGTCCCTTGGACTGCAGGGAGATTCAACCAGTCCATCCTAAAGGAGATGAGTTCTCAATATTCATTGGAAGGACTGATGCTGAAGCTGAAACTCCAGTACTTTGGCCACCTGATGCGAAGAGCTCACTGAGTTGAAAAGACCCTGATGCTGGGAAAGATTGAAAGCAGGAGGATAAGGGGACAACAGAGGATGAGATGGTTGGATGGCATCACCCACTCAATGGACATGAGTTTGAGCAAGCTCTGGGAGTTGGTGATGGACAGGGAAGCCTGGCATGCTGCAGTCCATGGGGTCACAAAGAGTTGGACATGACTGAGCGACTGAACTGAACTGAACTGATAGTTTCTTTAAAACACTGTGTTGGTTTCTGCTGTACAATGAAGTGAATCAGCCCTACGTATACAGATCCCCTCCCTCTTGAACCTCGCATTCCACCCACTGGGTCATCACAGGACGAGCTGAGTTCCCTGCTATGTAGCGGCTCCCCACTGGTTCGCTGTCCTACGCATGGCAGGGTATATATGTCAGTTCTACTCCCCCAATCTGCCCCCCTCTCCTTCCCCCACCGTGTCCACACGTCCACTCTCTGGGTCGCTATTCCTTCCCTGCAAACACTTTTTCACCAGTACCATTTTCTTAGATTCGTTATATATGTGTTTATACGATATTTGTTCTGAACTTTTGACACAACTGAGCTTTGAGATTTTCACCATTACCTTTCCTGTTGGACCAAGTTGCCCTCTTTAGTGGGTCTCACAAGATTTTTTCCAATGCACCTAAAAACAGGTTTTCCCCACTGTGCCTTGTGAGTTCTGTAATGTACGGGCTACAGTTCAAGAACCCAGAGCATGTGAAAAATAACACACACAAGCCCCTCCTCTGGTTTCTCTAAGCGGCAAAGGGTGAGCATTACATAAACTGATGTGATTCACCATCCCAAAGAGGCTGTCCTCCCTGAGTCTTTAAAGAGATGAAAAAGACAAAGAAAGTGGGGGAACTGCAGAGACAGCTCCCTGGCCTGGGTGTGCAGGACCGGAGTCCACGTTAGGGCAGCCTGGGCCCACCACTGGGCAAAATCAAGTCAGCAACACCAGCAGGATCACAGGGGTCCAGCCCCTAGGCCAGTGAGAACATGACCTGCTCCCTTTCAAAGAACCACTGGAGTTTTAGTCGACGAGAAAGAGAGAGTAACCACGCGTCACACAAACATTTTGTTCAGTCGCTAAGTTGTGTCCGACTCTTTGTGACCCATGGACTGCTCCTCTTTCCTTCACTGTCTCTCGGAGTTTGCTCAAATTCATGTCCATTGAGTCAGTGATGCTATCTAACCATCTCATCCTCTGCCACCCAGTTCTCCTTTTGCCTTCCATCTTTCCCAGCATCAGGGTCTTTTCCAATGAGTCGGCTCTTCACATCAGGTGGCCAAAGTATTGCTTCATTACTTGGTATCATACATGCTGTTGTGTGGAACAGGGAATGTCATACTCAAGAAATTAAGCTCTGGGCCTACGAGGGGGCCTCGAGCAAATTCTGGAAGAATCCAAGGGTCCCACCTGAAGGCCAAATTCAGCTACAAGTCTTATGGTGTTGCTGTATTTAGCTGCCCAAGAAGGGAAGAAGTCGGTCGCCATAGAAACGGTAAGCTGACAACCTATGGTAACAGTGGTTCACACTGTCTCTTACCCCTTCGGCCCGACCAGACAGAATGAGAAAGGAAAGCTCTCTTGGCTACACTTGACCTTCTCTCTCTGGCCTGTGACCTTGGTCTCAGATGTGAAAACAGACGAGGGTTTCTCTCCTAAGGGTTAAATTGACAAATGCACCAACAGGCACATAATTCAAAGTTGGAAAAGAGCTAAAGAAATAACAGATGTGGATTGTTCCCCGTGTTACAGGCACAGCCTGTACACTCTGGGCAGTGAAGAAATACGTGCACGGAATGTCTGTCTTTATGTGTCTGTGGGGAAAAAAATCACAATGGCCACACAGAGCATCTTTTCTTCTCAATTAGCCTTTTCTCAGCGGTCCCGTCTCTCTGTTGATCAAACATGAACTTATGGGAAAACAAGGAGCAATGAAAAGTGAGACAGGCGTCACCTGAGATAAAACCAAACAAGGCTTAACTTCCCACTCTGTCATTAGTGGAAGCCCCTTATTTGCAGATGTCAAGGGCACTTAACACCTACAACGCATTATCAGTTATAGATACATAATTCTGGATCTGTCCAACCGCTACCCAAGGCAGAAATGACAGGAGCTGAGCTGTGAGGGGGACACCAGGAGACTGAAGAGTCTTATCCAAGTACTGCACCAGGCACACCTTTTACCTGACAAAGTCAAAGCCTCAGCTCTCATGGCCTTGAATCCCGTTAACCTCCACCACAGCCACATGTATTGATAGGGAACTGAACAAGGCAGCCACAGTGGATGGGAACTTTTATCCAAGTTGAGATCTGTACTTATTTCTTCACTAAGCTATTCAAGAATACGTACTGAGTGCTTCCTATGGCTGAAGTGTTCACGGCGCCGGCTCACAAAAATAGAAGCAATCTGCTCTCACGGAGCGCACATTCCAGGGAGAGGAAATGGAGCAGACCAGAGAAAGCAACCTGATGCAGATGACGTCGGGATAAATGCCGAGCAGGCTGCAGGCTGGGGGATGGCGTGAGGATACTTTTTGTGATTTTAAGCAGAGAGTTGAAGACAGTGAGGGCGGTGAGTAGGGAGAATCACGCTCCAGGTCGAGCATCACTGCAAAGGCCTGTGCATGGGCATCTCTGTGCAACGGACGGACGGCAGAGGCCGGCAGAGCAGAGCAGATGAGGCCCGTGAGCAGCAGAGGCTCTCAGAGAGCACGCGGGGACCCCAGCATCACACGGGAGTCCGATCAGGAACCACACAGCAGAGGAGTGACATAATCTGAATCCTGTTTCAGAACAATCCTTCTGGCTGCTCTCAGAACAGACTGCAGCGGGGCCGTGAGTGAACAAGCCAGGAAACAAATTCTGAGATGGATGCAAGAGTCCAGGGAGGATGGTGGCTTGGACTAGGGCGGTGGTGGTGGACACAGCGAAGGGTGACTGGACTCGGGATGGATTCTGCCAGCAGAGCCAACAGGCTGATAGACGAGCGGAATGGAGGTGTGCAGACAAGAGCCAGCACAGGCACGGGTCTCAGAAAGCATCCTGAGAGGCCTGCCAACAGGCTCAGGTCTCGCTGATAAACAGGACGCAACAAGGACGTGAAATCTTCCCTAAATGTAAGAGTGGCCCCCTGCGCCCACACAGTTTGTACCAGCCATACAGTTCATACCAACACCCCTAGTTCCCCTCCAGGCGACTGGAAGGTGGGTGTGTGCTGGGCAAAGGGCATCAACAACTGCTGGCCCCCATGACCGCCCGGGACACTGAGTCTCTCCCGAGCATCCCGAGGAAGTGATGGGCCAATGTGCCGCGGGAGGAATTAAGACCATCCCGTGTACTTTCTCTGGAAGAGGACTCTAGGTAAATAAGCGTGGGGGGCGGTTTCCAGCGTTCACTGCATTCATTGTCTTTGCTGATTTTGCCAGCTATCTTTTATTCTTTTTAAGGAAACATTTTTTTTCTTCTGTAATTTTACTTTACTTGTTTTTGGCCGAGCCGGGTCTTTGCCGTTGCGGGGGCTTTCTCTAGCTGTGGGGGTCGGGGCTGCTCTCGAGTTGGGGCGCACGGGCTTCTCACGGCAGTGGTTTCTCTCGCTGCAGAGCACCGGCTCTAGGGCACACGGGCTTCAGCAGCTGCAGCTCCTGGGCTCTAGAGCCAGGCTCAACAGTGGCGGAGCACGGGCTTAGTTACTCCTGGCATGTGGGATCTTCGTGGATCAGGGATGGAACCCATGTCTCCTGCATTGGCAGCCAGATTCTTTATCACCGAGCCACCAGGGAAGCCCCGCGCCAGCTGGATCTCTCACTGTGATAAACTGCAACCGTTTACAGCAACCTTGAGTCCTGGCGAATTACCAAACCGAGGAGGGGGTAGGAGGCAGATCCGAGGACCCTGACCTAGGAAGCATGCTGGGGTTTCTGGTCCCACCTCAGTTCTTCACTTAGATCTCCCTTGACTCTCCCGCACATCTCTAAATAGCTTCTTTGGCATTTCACATTGAGGATTTCAGCTTTTTTGTTGTTGTTGTTTAACGAATGGAAAAAACTATTCAAACAATTTCACTTCTTTAAGAGATAAAAATGAAGAATGGATCTTAGTGTCATTTCAAATAACATTCTTCCCCTGCAATTACGAGGTGTGGTCACGAATGAGGTGCTCTGAAGAGCCCCTGCTTTTCCTGGGCTAAGCATGTGTATTACTCTAAGGAAAAAAGCCTGTATTTCAATCACCTGGCAAATTAGGAACTGCTGCTTCTCATTTGCAGGTCTTTTTGATGTATATGGAAATTGTCTGTGAAACCTCTGTAATTTAACATTTGCAAACAAGAGGGGTCACCATGGCAGATTACGATTTATTTATAAGAACTGCAGAAAATGGAAAGCAGCAGCAATTATAAAAGGCTTATGAGTGTCGCGCATATGAAACATTACTTTCATTATCATTAGATTCTTACGGTCTCGCCTCCCTTGGCCCTATTTTAAAAACTTAACCAAATTCCCTCAAATCCACTCTTTATATTTTAATAAATACTTCCTGAATTGGAACTGAAGCAGGATGGAAATCACTGGCCAAAAACTGGTTTAGCCCTGTCCTTCCTTTTTCATGACCAAAAAACTCTTTTAAGAGAAACCCATCCTGGTAGTCCTTTGTGAAGAAAAGTAAAAAGTTTTCATTGAAACTGGGGCATTTCCCTTTATTTGACAGTGGGATGTATCTAAGTTAAGTATATGATGGCTTACAAAGGTAACATAAAATGTTTAAAAAAAAAAAAAAAGCCAGTGAGAGGCCTGTGCTGATATAGCACAGAAATATATACTTAATATTTTTTCTCAAATAAATTAGTATTGTTATAGGGATTATTCTTTATCAAATCTATTGGGTCTCTAAATGATGAGGCTAGTTTTCAAGAAACAAAAGTTCATTATTTATTTTCCAATAACAAAAAATATTTTTTAATCCCTTCCCCACTTTTGGCACCCATTTCATTAATTACTTATGTTTCTTCTGAAGATATGTTTTGAAATTTATCTGCACTTTTCAAATAGGGAAGTCAGAATTCTCAGTAAAATATGGCATCCGAAAGTCAGATAATGTGCTCTCTCAAATCAAGGGCAATAAATTGTCTCTTGTTTTAGTTCAACTGCTAAGAGAGTCTGAATCTCATCCCATGCCCCCATGTAACATCTCTGAATAATTTACCTCCATGCATGTGGAATTACTCAGTAGAAACTACTACTCTGGTTTCTGAGATTACTGTACACACACAAAATATGGTTGTCCCGGGTGCAACCGCATCTCTTAAAAAAAGGCACATCCACCAAGAACCTGTGAACTTGACCTGATACGGAAAAAGGGTCTCCAGATGCTCTCAAGTTGAGCGGAGGTCACAAGGCGTCAGCACAGGCCCACACTGAATGATTGGTGTCCCCACGGGGGAAATCTGGACAGACACGCAGGGAGAAGGCCACACGGAGAGGGAGGCAGAGACTGGGTCCTGCTGCAGTCACATCCAAGCCACAGCAAGGACCGTGGGCGACCCCCAGAAGTGAGGACAGACTCCAGGGACTGTTCTCCCTCAGAACCTTCCGGGGTTCTGCTGACACGGGGATATTCACTGACCGCCTCCACAACCGTGACAAAGTACATATCCGCTGTTTTCAGCTACACAGTTTGTGGCACGTTATTACAACGGCCTTAGGAAACTAATACAGTGGTCCTGCTCAGGATTTCAAAATTAACTGTACAGACATTCACTGCATACCAAGTCTGGTTCAGAAAATTTCCCAGTTTCCACTGAAATAACAGATAACATTTATAAAAGTGCTTCACAAGCTTTAGAAACACAGAATTTTCAATTCAGCCAATTTTTATTTATTAAGTGCCCACTGCATAACCCGTAGGCCCTGTGAAAAACAGAAAATATTCAGTATCTACTCTTTAAAGCAGCAACTGTATAGCACAGGGAACTCTGCTCAATATTCTGTAATACCTTAAGTGGGAAAAGAATTTTAAAAAGAATAGATACATGTGTGTGTGTAACTGAGTCATTCTGCTGTAACACCTGAAACTAATATAACATGGTTAATCAACTACACTCCAAAATAGAATAATTTTTAAAAAGCAACTGTTAATTATAAACAAAATATTGAGGATGAGGACAATTCTCAGGTACTCCATGAAAATAACAGTCTGGTTTCTAATAGAAAACATTAAAGTGAGAGAAGGAGGTAACCGTTATTTTTGAGAAAAATATAAACAGTTATGAAACCCTGGAGCAGGATCAAGAGCACTGTAAGAGTAGCTACTCAATAAGCAGCTAATGAGTTAGTTAATTATTAAAAATATACATGTGTGCTGTGTTGCTTCAGCCATGTCCGACTCTCTACGACCCCAAGGACTGCAGCCCTCCAGGCTCCTCTATTCATGAGGTTTTTCCAGGCAAGAATACCGGAGTGGGTGGCCACACCCTCCTCCAGGGGATCTTACCGACCCAGGGATAGAACCCATGCCTTTCACATCTCCTACATTGACAGGCGGGTTCTTTACCACTAGGACCACCTGGGAATCCCCTAAAAGTATATAAGAATTATTAATGTTTATATATTCTGAGTCTTAGTATTCATAATTCTAAATAATAAATCTGCATATCCAATGACTCTGACTATTCATAATTATTAACTCAAAGTATTTCAAAGCAATGAGTAAAATGAATTTGCCCATTCAAGAATTCATTCCATATTTGAGAAATATTTACTGAGTATGACTACAGCCAAGGAGTTACATTTCACTGAATCAAAGATGTGGGAACTCCCCCCTACAGCCCAAGCTACAAGACTGAAAAAAAAGGAAGTCCTGGATGAAGCTGGCATATTAAAAACCCACATTAATTTCACCTCTTCCTAGACGCTAACCAAAATTACAGTAAAGCTTTTTAAAGACACAAAGCCACTCAACCAGCAACTAAAGAACAGAAGCTAAGGACCTCCCCGGCAGGCCAGTAAGACCGAATTAAGAAAACTGTGAACGCTTAGGACGGGGCTGGGCCGTGTAGCAGGACCTCCTTTGTACGGGAGCCTCTTCTTTGTATGATGATTTAAGACTCCATTGGTTAAGACGCCACTGCAGGGGAAGTGGGTTTAATCCCTGATCATGGAACTAGGATCCCACAAGCTGCTCGGTGCCACCAAAAGATAAAAATAAAAACAAGAAAAGCTAAAATGCACATGAACAAGAATTAACTAAACTTATTCAACAGAGCCAAATCTCAAGCCTCCTGCAGAAGAGCTGAGAACCAGTCCTATGAACCAGGCAGAACCTTCAGAAGGCTTTTAGAAACCAGTAACAGCAGGTATGTCTGAAACTGCGGGTGAATGGAAGGTGACAAAGCAAGAAGCGTGGGGGGCTGTCTGAGAGGCAGTCAGACCCGAGGCATCCTTCCCTCCCCACCTCTACAGACCAGGGGTCCCCAAGTTTCCTGTGAAGGGGATGCAGCAGGTGGTACCTAGTCTGTGGGTGCAGGAACATACAAACTCAAGGCAGAAACCCCGAGCCCTCTTCCTGCCACTCAGTTTCTAGAACGCAGAACCCCTGAGCCCTGGTGGGAAGCTGAAATTCTCCTCCTTGGAAATCAGCTAAAGAGAAAAAAAATCATCATAAAAGAAGAGGCTCCCGTACAAAGGAGGTCCTGCTACATGGCCCAGCCCCGCCCTCAGCGTTCACATCTCCCTCTTAACTCCAGAGCACAGTCAAGGATTCTCAGACACCCAAGGACAGCCTCGAGCAAGAAGGACAGAAACCAAAAGCAACGTGGAGAAAACAAACTATTTCGGGAGAAAAAAAAACTTGACAAAATCAATACTTCCAACAAGAAACACCCGCGCTTCCAGGCTGAAAGAACAGGAGGCCATAAACATAGAGCATTCACAGAAAAAAATGCCAAATGCACGCTCGTGAGAACACAACAGCACACGTGACTGCCGGGCAGACGGAGCAGGAGACGAAAAATTGAAATGAAGGAAAGAAAGTCACAATACCAGGCCAAGACCCCACATCCACATAGTCACAGGAGAAGGAAATAAGAGAGACGAAGTCAGGACTTGAGAAGAAACATCTCCAAAATGAACAGGCGTGAGCTGGGGTCACCCAACGTACCCTGCACTCTGGATGAACAGAGATACATGCAAAGGTCCATCGTCGTGACATTTCAGGACAGTGGAGAAAAAGAGAACATACGGCGCCAGAGGAGGAAAGCAAAAATGAGTACCTCCGGATTCTCGACAGAAGAGACAGCTGACCTAGAATTCTAGACCCAAACTATCGGAGATGTACGGAGACAGGCAGAATCACAACTCTTTCAGCCCCTCAGGATGAGGGCAGAGCAGGCTGCCAGTGCTAGAGGCTGTGCTGTTTTCTCATCTTCGTAACCTGAGGACGAAACGCCATGGTAAGCCAGCCCCAGACGCCTAATGACACCTGGCTCCTCCTGACCACGCTCTAAAGAAGGTCCAGGGCCCCCTTGAGGCCCCGCTGCCCAGAGCAGATGGGAAGGTTCGCGTCATTGCACAGACACGCTGTGCTGGGTGTGTTCCGAGAACCGGAGCCGGACAAGCAGAGACTGTAAACCGATGGACTGCAGCCTGTGTCACCAAGGGACGTCCAACACCTGGAGCTCAGGATACAGTCTGGCTGATGACCCCACTAACTCCCCAAGCTTAGCTCAGGACTGTGCCTACCTAACTTCCCTGAAAACTCAGTGGCAGGTGAGGCCCGTTTAGTACTCAGGCCATGTCCGGCTATCTCCTCTTCAGAGAGCAAGAAAATGCTGTCTCCTCCAACAATCAGGGCTGGTCTTGCTCCTCATGTCCATGGTCAAGAGAAAGTCGTGTAACGTTAAGGAAAACACACGTAGGTAGTAAGACAACACGGAGAGCCAAGGACATGGTTAACGCCAAAATCAGGGATCTGGTTACCCAGAGACAGGAGTTGTCTGAGCCATCATGGGAAACATCATTTTTTTATCAAACAATTAACAAAATTAGATTGCTCTGTTTTCTTTGGTTTTCTTTGGTTTCTTTGGTAAGGAGTGAGAGGGTGAAAATGCGATTTCTATAATCTTACATGATGGGAAAAAAACTGTAAATCTTGAAAAAAATTTTTAGTAAGATTTGGATTATAGTATCCTTATTAATTATTTAATAAAAAGGTTTTAAGCATTATCTTGGAACATGGGTGTTTGGGAAGATTACAAAACTGAGCGAAATGGGACAGACAGCGTTTTAAACATTTAAAATGAACACCAGTCAAGAAGGTAGCTTTTTAAATAGCGGGAAGTACTGGGAGGCAGGCAACTTCTTAACAGGGTTTATTCTCGAAAAGAGTAGATAAATTGCTAGGAATCAACATCTTACCTTAAACACTTCCATTGGAAGAGGGAACTTAGCAGCGTCAATAAGAGATTTCTCCAGAGCACGTTTCCACTCTGAGTCCGTCTTCAAAGGATAGATTTCTGTATCAACAGCAAATCACATAAGAGTTTAAGGGCTGAAACGTTCTACCGGGTGGTTCTTCGCTCAATTTTATCTTCTCAGGGTTTCATAATAACTTGGCAGGCTCAGCGACCGCAAGCATTCACACCCTGCCCGCCATAAAAGGCCACCTGCTAAAGAGATTTCCTTAAGTTAAATAGCAACCTGGGATTCTGCGATCCGAAATAAAGAATCAACTTAATAGGGCTCTTCTTCAGGGACTACCTGCATGCATTCTGTATGTAATTTGATGGTGTAAGTCACATTCATCACACCTTCATCCATCCTCAGCCCCAATTCCACACATCACCAGGGAAGTCATATCCAATGATGAAGAACTTATTATCTGATAAGTTTCTAAATGAGAAAACCCTCTTGTCTGGCGTTTTTGGTTATTATAGCCCATTTCTCACTAAATCTCTAAGCTCCCATATGCTAAAAATAGTCCACATAAGTCAGGAAATTATGAAAAGGTAGATTAAAATTTACCAACCAAGTTTAATATTTGCACTTGAAATGTTGCTAACACATCACATGTTGCCCAGGTTTCCGCCCACGGTGAGGAGAAGGGATTTATGAAGGGAGGTTACACTGTCTGAATACAAAATTAGAAGAACAAAATTGTTGAGCGCTGTTTTTACCAGTTGCTGAAACTGCAGGGGAATTTTATGATCTGATCTCAACAGATTTAAGACCTTATCAAAATAGGATTTGCAGAAGCACTCACTTGCAGGAGATATGTTTATACCTTCGCTATATCAACTCAGGCTACTTCAGACAGATAGCTAGGATATGAATATCAATTTAAGCACAGTTAAAAGGCAACATTAAGCCTTTGGGGCTGTATTTTTAATTTCTTGCATGTCTGCTTTTTAGCAGGCAGCCATATATTTTGATGCTCATAGCGTTTGAACTCACCTTGAGCTTGAAGCGCCTGTGTTTTAGCAGTTTATTCAGTCTTTGCAGACAACAACAATTATGGTGGGCAAGCAGAGCTGCCAGAAGGGGCCAGGTTATCCATGCCTGCCCACCATCTCTCTTGTCAGCTATGTCAAGTCCCATAAAGGATAGTTAATGACAAGACAGACTCTACTTGTATAAACTGTCTATAATCCTTTCTAGCCTTCTATTTATGCTCTTACACCTCTGCGGAATTCCTTCCCCCGATCTGGCATTTCAGTATCAGAGCAAAAGTAGAAGGAGGCTCTTTTTGATAGACACATTCAGGGGAATACAGTAAGCCAATCCCCTAATAAACACCCTCGGCAGAGAATGGTCCCTCCAACCTCGACAGGTTGAGAAGGCAGGGGGCCAGAGGGAGAAATCACTTATCACCAGGTCCCACAAAGAAGGAAGAGGGACCAATTCACGGAGCCTTATGCGGTATCCCGGGAGGGTGAGGGGCATCCCCTGGGATGCACTGGTGCTCCAGCTCAGGGCGCTATATCAGAACCTCGGGAAAGAGGAAGGCGGTTCAGATTTCTGGAAGCACAGCCCAGAGGATGCCAAGCGCAGCAGCTCAAGAGGGTCAGATGTGCCAAATGTGCTCAGTCGCTCAGTCGTGTACAACCTTTTGTGACCCCGCGGACTGCAGCTCACCAGGCTCCTCTGTCCGTGGGGATTCTCCAGGCAAGAATACTGGAGTGGGTCGCCATGCCCTCCTCCAGGGGATCTTCCCAACCCAGGGATTGAACCCACGTCTCCCACATTGCAGGCGAATTCTTTACTAGTTGAGGCACCAGGGAAGCCCCAAGAATCGGGCAGGAGGGAACAATAAACAAGATCCTGGACTTCCTAAGTAGAATAGGAACAAACCCATTTTTCTAGGGTTCTGGAAGCAGGTCGATGGGGAGCTCAACATTGTAATAAAAGGAGAACCAAATCATACAAAAGGAGGGTGACTTCTAAAAACAAGGTTAAAGGAAGGTCTGCAGACATACAGGGAGAGAAAAAAGAAGAGAAAGTACTGGCCCCTGAACTCCCACAGTCTGTAACTGAGGACTCTTGGGGCGGGAGGAGCCCCTGAGACAGAGAGGAGGGTAAAAAAAGAGTGGTTAAAAATTACCCAAGGCCGAGTAACTAGACTCCAACAAAAAATTTAAAAAAAAACTAAGATAAAAGGGCTGCTGAGTATCACCAAATAATATGCTGAAATTGAACAAGTGGGATTATGGTCCTACAAATTATTATGTAAGTTAATGTAATCTTTACCTCTAAAGAGAAAGGTAAGAGAAACCATAATTAAACAAAAAAATTAAAAATTACTCAGGACGAGAGCAATGAAAACCCAACACAGTCAGATCCAAACTCAGATCTGAGCAAGGAGATGGGCAGCCCCGGAGAAACGCTCACAGCCCCTCCTGAGAGCTGGCAGAGCAGGACTGGACCAGTCATATCATCCCAGGCGGCTGCATCTACCTGATGCCCTGGCTGTTCCATCAAACCAGAGAGAAGGGTCATAAAGCCTAGAACTTTGATCTGAATGTACGTCCCCTAAAATTCACACTGAAATACTCAAGGCCTTAGGAGGTGGGGCCACTGGGAGGTGATGAGATCATGAGAGTGGACCTCCCAGGATGGGATCCGTGTCCTTTTATAAGACAGACCCCAGAGAGATCCCTACCCCTTCCTCCAGGTGAGAACACAGTGAGAAGACACCGTCTATGAACCAGGAAGTAGGTCCTCATCAGACACTGAATTTGCTGGTGTCCAGATCTTGGACGTCCAACCTCCAGAGCTGGGAGAAATCAATGTCTCTTGTTTATAAGCCCCCCTTTCCCATCTGTTACAGCAGCTGGAATGAAGGACGATACCTAGGAGATCTCACTGGACTTTCATCTCTGTTCTGCAGTCTCAAGATGCTTTGTCTTCATGCTGAGGATATTAAATTCTAAGACAGAATTTAATCCCACAGCAGGGCACACTCTGTCTTAAAAGGTGAAAAATCGGCTGCAGTTTTGTCAGCACCCTTGGCCACCTGCAGAAGCTAAACACCTCCTAGTTTCAACAAGCAGAGAACAATAGTCTGTGTGTGTGTGTTTCATTAGACTGAAAGGAGCTTGGTTACGCCAGCAAGTTTATGGACAATAAACAGCACCATTAAAAGAACATAAAACGTGTTCTTAAAGTGATCGTGTTGTTGGTAATTAAATAGAGTGTATCATGTCCATTTCTATTGGTGAGAAGTTAAGAGGCAATTAAAACCCGTCCTGGTTCATCTTGAACCAGAAACCTAAGTGAAAACAAGGTGTCTGCCTCTGCAGACTGGCCATCCATCTCATGCAAAGTGCAGGAGGAAGTGAGGTAAACAAAATACTCATCTCACAGGCGGAGGTAAACGCAGGCCTGGAGGGACAATCCTCTTTATTTATGCACCCCACATACCCCTCCTCCCTTCTCCACCAGGCTCTGACCAGTGAGGAAAGTCTCATTTATGGTTCTTCATAGACACTGGGAAGTACTGTGGATTGAATGCTTCTGTCCCCCCAAAATTTTGTATGTTGAAGCCCTAACCCCTTGATGTCATGGAGCTTTGAGAAGTGATTAGGTTTAGATGGGGTCATAAGGGTGGGGCCCCGTGATGGGATTAGTGCCCTGGCAAAAGGACACACCAAAGAGCTCTCTTTCAAGTGCATGCTCGCTCTCTCTTAACATACAGAGAGATGTATATGTGTATATATATATATATATATATATATATATATATCTCCATGCACACACAGAGAAGAGGCCAGGGGACTTCTCTGGCAGTCCAGTGGTTAAGGCGTCACACTTCCAATGCAAGAGATATGGGTTTGATCCTTGGTGGGGAAATAAGAGCCCACATGTCATGCAGCATGGCCAGAAGATTAAAAAAGAAGGGGAGGCCAGGTGAGGACCCAGCAAGGCGGCGGCCGTCTACAGATCAGGAAGAGAATCCTCATCAGCACTCAACACTGCTGATGCTCTAACCGTGAACTCCCATCCTCCAGAACTGTGGATTTGTGCTTTTCAAGGCTCAACCCCGCAGTCAGTGGTATTTTGTTAAGGCAACTGAAGCTAAGATAAAAAATAATGATTGTTTCTGGAATAAGAAACAGTTCATGTAGGAAGCATCTGAATTAGATTCAGAAACGTCTAGCTCCAGGCACTATCTAAAATAAAGAAGGCAGGGTAGGGGGGGAATAGTTGACATAAAGATTTTGAAGGGAAAAGATATACAAAAGAATACAGAAGTAAGGATTTAAGGATTTTTCTTAAACCTCAGAAATTTCATCTCTTTAGTTCCTGCAAAAACACATCAGATTCTATCTGCTTTCTAAACCTCCAAAAACAAAAGCAGGTGGTGGTGGGGAGGCAGGTGAAAGGGGGTTTCAGGATGGGGGGACACATGTATACCTGTGGCCTATGCATGTTGATGTATGGCATAAACCATCACAATATTGTAAAGTAGTTATATTCCAATTAAAATAAATTTAAAAATTAAAAGCAGGTGGGGCCTCTAAATGACCCCTGGACCTCAATAGCCTACTTAAATTTCTTAAAAAATCAAATATAACCTTAACACTCTAATCACAGTTTGAATATTTAGAAAATACCAATCAACTGAGTAACACAGCAGCAAAGCAAACATGGGGCTACTCCCATTTTACAGATGTGAAAACTGAGGTTCGAAGTCGAGGCACTCACCCAGAGGCCAGTGACAAAGTGGAAGGAGGGCCCCACTTGGACCCTGACTCCAAGCCCATGTTCCTTCCACTCTGTCAGGCTTCTCAAACTCTAGTCACATGGGGACCTTTTTAAAGGAAGAAATTCCCATCTTGAATACCACAGACCTCATATCCTGGAGCTGCCCCAGGTGTTAAAGAGATCGCATCCCTACTTGCTCAGAAGCTCCACTAACGCTTCAGGTCAAAGAGAGTAGCAAAGTCTAGGGGTACCTTCACCAGGCAGCTCTCCCCTCCAAACCGGCTTCCAAACTCCCATCAGTGATTTGGTTCCTGGAAGGTGGACTTGGCTAGTTCCTTCCTTCTGTCTAGACACATTTGAGTTTTTATTCAGTCAACTCACTGGACACATGTTTACTGAGCACTTACTATGGGCTGGACAGGGTGGCAGGGGGCACTGCAGAGAATGGGTCATGCACTTTGAGTTCAGCATCCAAGTTCTGGATGAAGTGAACGCATGAGAAAGCAGTGTTCCAAAAGAGGAGACACACACGGAAAGCTTGGGAACCACAAAGGAGGCCACGTGCCAGAAAATAAGCATATGAGGGGAGGTGTTGGGTATGCACGGCTGGAAAAAGAGCTCCAGGTCTGTCAAATCATGCTCTGCCTTCCATTCAGCACCGAAGGAAGGGCACCTCTGGATTCCCTGTCCCACCCTGGTAACACCTGCATCACTAAGGACGCAGGAAGCCACTGCCCTCCCATGATTACTGGCATTTCACCATCTTCCGTTCCCTCGTCTGGTCTTCGCTGAAGCTGGACTCTCCTAACCCCTCAGCACCCGGACCCCTGATGGCGGGTGCAATGTGGTGGCTGCACCCTCTCTCAAATCTCCCATCCACCACCCCGTATCCTCTGATTCCATCCAGAAATGGGACGCAGGCTTCTTGTTGGCAGACAGCATAACAGCGAGCACCTTCTCCTCCAGTGTTTGAAGACCTACTCGCCAGGTACTATCTACCACCTATGTCTATACCTCTATCTGCACTGAACAGTTGAGAAATACTGTGTCCTTTAAGAAACAGAAAGTATCAGGAAAAGAAAGGAGTTGTTGTCAGCACAGCAGAGAGGATAGGGTGGCCTGGCACAGCCTCACTCTCAAGGTCCAGGCAGCCCTCCAGGCCTGCAGCTCCTAAATATTCCACCCTTGGCAGAAGGGCCCTGAGGATGGTAGAAACTGCAGATAGAGAAGCCTGGGAACATGGAACCTGTGGATGGGAAGACGATGGACGCAGAGCATCAAACCTGCAAATGCAGAAGGTCAACTGTACTGCGCTATTTTATATCAGGGACTTGAGCATCACTGGATTCTGGCATCCGTGGGGATGCGGGGGCCAATCCCCTGTGGATACCAAGGGATGACTCTATACCCAAAGTGCCTCTTATCTGCCCTGCTTGCCCACCCTTCCATCTCATCTTCTTATCACCAGTCAACGATGAACACTTTCATCTACTTAAGTGTGTTTGGGAATAAGAAAAATAGTGTTTTCTGTGCCAGTCCGAAAGTTTTCTCCCACCTAGACTTCAGTCAAGGAAAGAGCACTGCCACCTTAGTTTAACAAGTCACATCAGGTCCTGAAACTAATTTACAGAAACCCAAACGACTGGATTCTGTTCCCGCGTGTTGTTCTGCTAAATCAGGTAGAAGTCAGAGTTCATCTTGTAACTATTGCATCTGAAGAACTCAAAATCATACTTGGGGTGATCTTTCACCTTTTAATTTCTTCTTTCCATCCACAGCCTTCCCTGTTGACAGTTTAAATGTTGAAAATGTAAGTTCTTGATGAGGAATGTCTTTCCCAAAGGCTGTAGGTCTTCAGTGAAATGAACAATTCATGGTCAGAAAATTACTATGACGAGTAAATACAGTCTATTCTTGTCTTATGAAGATATCAAATTATCTTAGAGAGACAGGTCTCTTCCTTTATTCAAATATTTCCCTAGTTTCTAAAGGGACACTTTCCATCCTGGCCATTGAATACGAGCACATGAGCACCAGAGAGGGACGTTACACAGAGTCTAAGCTATTAGTCATCCTTTGCTTTGCTATAAATTCACACTGGCAATTATATATTTCTCTCAAAATTTATACAGCAATTAGATACTGAACTAAGATTTATACACCCAACTTTCTGCACAAAGTAAATTTCTCCTGTTAGGTTATGAATCCCAAGGCAAACCTTGGGAGCTTAGGCCTCTTCTCATAAAACCGACAGGCCTTTCATTTGTAATCATATCCCCAAACTACTCAGGGTATAAGTGGATTTCTTGGCTGCTTCTCATAACGTTGACAACAACAATACTAATAAAATACCACATTACAGGTTTATACGCCTGTCAAATCCAACACAAATGCAAACATACGACATGGAGAACCAAGACATTTTTCAATTAAAGCCCTTGACTGACGGAAAAGGGAAACATGACTCCTCTGCTTCACAGCTCCTCAAGACAAACTATGGCAACTAAGATGGGAGGGGAAAGGCTCTGGAAATTTTACTGAAGGAAAGAGCCAACTCTTGGCTTCCAATAAATCTGTGAAATTGACCAGAATGAAAATCAACAAATTTGGGAAGATGTATTCCTCCCTTGGCATCTTTAATTCAACGAGAATCCAACACTTTTCTTGTACAGCTATCTACCAAAAGGTTGATAAGCCCAGTATGAGGCAGCAGGGAAAATTGTGTGGAAGAAGAAGGGGACCTGAGAATCTGAATTTCAGCACATTCCTCTGAAAAACTGTGCGATCTTAGACAGGTAGCTTAAACTCAGTCTCAAATTTTCTCTGCTGTAAGAGGAAATAGTCACACAAAATATGTAGCACTTTTTTGGAGTCAAAATAAACAACCTAACAGATGTAAAATCATCTGGCAGGTAGAAAACATTCAAGAAAGGTTATTTTGTAAACACTGAGGTTTTTGCCCAGTTGGATATGTCAGGAAGCATGATGCAGTCTTCTACCCAATTGAATCTCTGGAAAGGCATTTGTCAAGGTACTTGAAGCTATTTAAAAATCTATGATGCACCAGGGGAAAAAAGCATGATGGTTTTCTTTTTGCTATTTCCAGGTCAGGACAGATACTGTAACAATCAGCATTTTATTTGAATCTGCATTTTTACTTGAATCTATAAATGGATGAATGGGTGGGTAGATGAATCTATGGATAGAAGGTTGGATGGGGGAATGGATGGATGGATGGATGATCGGTTGAGTGGGTAGATGGATGGATGAATGAATGGAGAGATGGATGGATGGCCGTGGGTAGAAGAGCAAATATTTCAGAACCTACTTGCAAGACTATCAAATTCCTAAAGAAAAACAGAGAATATCGCCAAGTCCCCAGGCACTGCATCTTTTATTTCCAAACCAGTGATTCCAAAGGAACCAGATCAGCTTTTTCCACCGCCTCCCGCTCTGCTTTCTCATTTCAGAACACTACTCATTGAGGTCTTGGGTTCCATTCACAACAGAGAGTGTTTGAAGTTAAAACACTTCCTGTGCACAAGTACAAATGGGAAAGACACCACAGAGCTAACACATTTTCCAGAGAGACACCCAGGAAAATAATCACATCTCTTCCGACAATACTTGAGAGCGGCCGAAGCTCCCGCCCTTACCTGAAGGTGGGTCCATTCTGTACTTATTCTCTTGACACCAACCAACTGGTCGAAGTCTGTAATCCAAGTAAAACAACCACTGGTCATAGGATTCAGTGTCCTCCAATCCCACATAGCGAAGGCGTAATCTTCCTCCAGCATTCTCAAGCACACTAACTATCCAGTACTGAAAAGGGTTCTCAGAGTCCTGCAGCTCTATTAAGGAATCAACTGTAATGAGGTCTATAGGGCCTTTCCCTCGCAGAGGCTGTTTAAACAGAAGCAAAACTCCTTATTTTAAACTTTATTTTCAGGTTCTCATGGAAACAGATGACAGCAGAAGATAAATTTTTTTTTTTTCATACCATCATCCAAGCTATTGGCAAACAGTCTGGTGTTTCCCTCCACCCCCCACCCTCCCTTCCCACCACCGGCCCCTCCCGCCCCACATCCACCTTTCCCAACTCGGTATCCAACAACAAAACCACAAGCAAATAGAAAATAACAGTTTGTGCTAAGTTCTCACCAAACAAATCACCCTTCCCAGATACAACTACATTTGTGAGGAATGAGGGTACTTTGAAGAAGTGTTCCACCAAATTTGCCTCAAACTGGAAAACAAGTGGGAACAAAACGTCTACTTTTCCAAGAGATGGATACATCTGACATGGGGCCATCAATATCTACCTTGACTCAGCAGACGTCTGTCTTATGATGGCCCTGCTCTCATACCTCTGATGATGTGCATAAAGCGTTAATACGTGTGGGGGACATTCTGGATGAATGCCTAATACACACTAATAATCAGCTAAATTAGACTACTGGGTAATTTGTACACTTCACCCCACAGTTGGTTTGGAGAATGTATATAATGTCTGCCCCTTTTAAGCAACCTTCTTAGCACATGTTTGCATACGAAAAGGGTGTTTGTTCAGCCAGCCCTGTAGGCAAATATGCTTAAAAAATTAACAAAGTAGACAATCTGTCCTTTTGAAAGGGTGAGCAATCATCACTTTGATCTGTCAACCAAACAATTCAATTAGTAGCCACCAAGAGGCGAAACTACATTAGGCAAAATCATCACAAAACACAACTAGACAACCCTGTATGAGTCTGTGGTGTTCCAAAATTTCAGTACCATTTATGAAAGACAGGAGATTTATGGTTAATGTTAAGAGAATAATGAGACTGTCAAACTCTGTATCATGTTCTTGGTCATTCATTGTACTTTCCCCTTTCTCAGGGGCATTCTTCAAAAACAGATTTGGTAACTCAATCATTATTTATGACAGTGCAGTCCTCTTATATACTGTTCTAGTACATGAATATTAAAATGTATCAGAATAAAATTATTTTCAAATAATCTGTTTTTTCTTCAGTACCTTAAAACAACCTTAACCACATATAAACATGGTTAGTCATTTCTCCTCTTGTTTTACAAGGGGGACTAATTCAAATATGACTTACCAACGTGTGTTTAAAAACTGGGGCTATGCATAAATAAAACAGCTAATCATTTATCAACCAACATACTTTGAGACTACACCCCAGCACACGGATGCTTAGCTGTCACTTCAACAAAATAGTTATTCTACAGGATTTTATATACATTCACTAACATCAGATAGACTCTTGAATGTACAGGATAGTAGGTAACTATCCTACCATGTTATTATATTAAAATATGTTCCCATAAAAGCAAATTTTCCACTTATGGACTGGACCACAGGTGAAGACACTTTGGTCCCGTTAGAATCAGTCGTCTAAGTGATTCAGGAAAAGGCAGGACGTTACGCTATTTGCACACCGAGGTCCATGTGGACTTGTGCACCCATAGAAGGATATATGCAAAGGTGCTCTTAGCTGTGAACTCGTGTTAACTGTGCAGCTTCAGATGACAGAGAATAGCTGGATAACAATACATACACCTTCCAGAAGGCTGGCAGGGGCCGTCCGGGAACCCGTCAAATCCCGAATGAGAAATTCGGTCCAGTCTGTATACTTCTCTTTGATAGCTGGTGAGACAAAGGAGAAACAGACACACACTTTAACAAAGCAGCGGAGCGTCCCAGCCTTTCCGTACGTATGAGTTCTGTCGTGACGTTTCTTCACTTTAGATACCGTGCTTAAAGGAAGAACTAAAATGGCACAACGGACCTGCCGGCGACGGGTCATGTCTCATTGAACACGTGCCTAGGTTTTGCTGGGCATCAGAAAGGTGAAAGAACATGAGACCCTGAGGTCTGATTGTCTGTTTAGAAAGTTCTGTAAAGAACCAAGGAGATATTTCAAAGCACAGAATTTAGGAGGCTCCAAGAAGAAAGAGGGAACGGAAGAATCGGAAAACGCTTTCCAGGTGGAAAATAAAGCCAGGCTCTGAATTATAATAAAGATGTTATTACTCACACAGAGAAGAGAAAGGAGGGATTTTCAGGCTGAGAGGAACAGCATCTGCTAATGACAGCAATGAAGGGAGGGAGGAGATGGAGAAAGAATGTCCCTCAGCAACACACGGTCTGGCTGGAGCACAGAATACAATGCTAAGTGGCAGGAACAAAACTGCAGACAGCCCCAAAAGCCAGCACGCACGTTTAATAAACAGGAAATCTCTATGTGGAATCTAAGTTTTAAAAATCATTTAAATGAACTTATTTACAAAATGGGAACATGCTCACCAATGTCCAAAACTGAGTTACTAGAGGGGATATGTGGCAGGGGGTATAAATTAGACTTTGAGATGAAACACACACACACTACCGTTAATATATATAAACCAACAAGGACCTACTATATAGCACAGGGAACTCTACTCAATATTCTGTAATAACCCATATGAGAAAAGAATCTGAAAGAGAATGGATATATGTATACACATAACTGAATAACTCTGCTGTACATCTGAAACTAGCACGCCATTGTAAATCAACTATTTTGTTGTTCAGTGGCTAAGTCATGCCCAACTCTTCATGACCTCATGGACTGAAGCATGCCAGGCTTCTTCCCTGACCTTCACAATCTCCCAGTTTCTCAAACTCATGCCCACTGAGTCGGTGATGCCATCCAACCATCTCATCCTCGGCTGCCCCCTTCTCCTTCTGCCTTCAATCTTCTCCAGCATCAGGGTCTTTTCCATTGAGTCAGTTCTTCACATCAAGTGACCAAAGTATTGGAGCTTCAGCTTCAGCATCAACTACATGCCAATAAAAATGTTTTTAAACCAGGAAACCTCTGCATAAAATGAATCTGAAAGCAGCATAAAGGCTTGAAGGGAAACAAAGGAAGCCAATGGCAGAGAAGTCAAAGTAGAGGCTGCTGTTCTTTTAGTGCAAATGTGATAGGGCCCCAAACAGCACAAGGGAGCACTGCATTTAAGACACCTTTCCAAAAAGATGGGCTTCCGGGGTAGCCCAGATGGTCAAGAATCTGTCTGCAATGCAGGAGACCCAGGTTTGATCCCCGGGTCAGGAAGATCCCCTGGAGGACAGCATGGCAACCCACTTCAGTATTCTTGCCTGGAAAATCCCATGGACAGAGAAGTCTGGCCAGCTAGAGTCCATGGGGTCACAAACAGTTGGACACAACTGAACAACAAACACTTTCACTTTTCCAAAAAGAGAAACACCACCCTTTGGAAGCCAGCATTCTACAAGCTCTTGGAACCAAAGACTTGAGAAAAATATAACCTCTTGGCACAACTGTCAGTCTACAGACATCCCAAGGCTAAAGTCAAATCCACACCCCAGAGAGACCCCAAGCCTTCTCAGTGCATCACGGGACTCATAACTCAGCCATAGCAGAGCAGGACACTGGCCCAGGTCCCACCCACCCACTGAGAGTCTGACCTTCACATCTCCAGTGGACCCAGGAGCACTGCTCAGGATACTACATTCAATACTTGGCCTCTGTTGTGTGTGTTAAGTCTCTAGGTCATATCCAGTTCTTTGGGGACAAGAACCTGCCTGCAATGCAGGAGACCTAAGGGACATAGGTTCGATCCCTGGGTCAGGAAGATCCCCTGGAGGAGGAAATGGCAACCCACTCCAGTATTCTTGCCTGGAGAATCCCATGGACAGGGGAGCCTGGCGGGCTGCAGTCCATGGGGTCGCAGAGAGTCAGACACAACTGAAGCAACTCAGCACATATAGGTTCTTTCAGGGCTTCCCTGGTGGCTCATATGGTAAACAATCTGCCTGCAATGCAGATCTGGGTTCTATCCCGAGGTTGGGAAGACACCCTGGAGAAGGGAATGGCAACCGAATCCAGTATTTTTGCCTGGAAAATCCCACGGACAGAGAAGCCTGGCAGGCTACAGTCCATGGGGTTGCAAAGAGCTGGACATGGCCGAGCAACTGCCACTCCACACTAGGTTCTTTCAAAGCAAGATGCAACTATTTAGCTGAAACCTAAAGGAACAGAGTTATTACCAAAGAAAACGAGGCATATGAGTGGTGGGAAAGTTCATGGTGTGGGGAAGACCTGGGCTCTGAGCTGGGCTCTACCATCACTGGCTACACGACTGTAATCCACCCAATTTCTCTTGTATTCTCTCCTCTGATGCTACAACATGTTGCTTGTGTGATGCTATAAGGATTAAAGAAGATATACCCGCTGGTAAAATAGAACTGTATCTGGCACATTTATGCAATTAACAGCCTCTCTAGTTCTGTTACAAGTGTATATTAAATTATTACACAGTCTCACCTAATATTTATTACCGAGTCCCACAAATGCCAGATTGAAACTTTCAACATGCTTTGGCAGAACTGCCAACAGAACAGGGACCAGGGACTGCACCACCTGCAGCAACCTACTATTTCAATTACTAACCTGCAACTCAATCAATAGCACCAACTGTTGCCCATTAATAATGATAAGATCAAGAGAAAGGTCAAAATCCAAGGGAGTCAGGCAAAAGTCAAGGGATTCCGGCAAAGCTGGAAAAGTCCAGCTATGGGTTAGACAATGTCCTAGCCCTGGACACAGAGCTACCACAGAGCAACCCACCGCTTCATCACCTTTTACCTTTAGGGTATTTTCCTCAAATAAAATACCATCTTCTACATACATACTTATAAGGAGATGCATATATTTGAGGAGATGCATATATTTGAGGGTTCTTTTCCATCACTAGCAAGGGTAGCCATCATTTTTAAATGCTATACTCATTTCTAAATCAGCCCTTGCTATGGACTGAATGTTTGTGTTGCCCCCAAAATTCATTTTTTTAAAACATGTATCATTCTTTTTTGCATTTTTTTTTTTTTTGGCCACATCCCATGGCATGTGGGATCTTAGTTCCCTGACCAGGTATCAAACCCGCACACCCCTGCATTGGAAGAGAAGTCTTAACCACTGGACCATCAGGGAAGACCCCAAAATTCACTTGTTGAATCCTCATGTCCCGTGTGCTGTTGCATTTAGGAGGTGGGACCTTGGGGACTTTAGAATTAATGAGGTCATGAGATTAGAGCCTTTACAAATGGGATTAGTAAACTCATAAAAGAGACTCCAGGGGGCTTCCTCACCTCTTCCTCCTCACACTTGTGAGGATAAGGTGACATGTCTGTGAATCTGGAGGGTGGTCCTCACCAGACACAGGGTCTGGCTGTACCTTGATCTTAGGCGCGGATCCAGCCTCTAGAACTGTGATAAATAAACTTCCATCCGGTCTGCGGTATTTTGGGTATAGCAGCCTGAGTAGACTAAGACAGCTCTCCCGCATGCCTAAGGCCGCTGAGAAGACCAGAAGCAACAGAAAGTCAAAGTGTTAGCCAGTCAGTCGTGTCCGACTCTCTGTGACCAGTCGTGAACAGATGTGACAGCTGGACGGTAAAGAAGGCTGAGCGCTGAAGAGTTGATGCTTTTTAACTGTGGTGCTGGAAAAGACTCTTGAGGGTCCCTTGGAATGCAAGGAAATCAAACCAGTCAATCCTGAAGGAAATCAACCCTGAATATTCATTGGAAGGACTGATGCTGAAGCTGAAGCTCCAGCACTGGCCACCTGATGAGCAGAGCCAACTCACTGGAAAAGACCCTGATGCTGGGAAAGATAGAAGGCAGGAGGAGAAGGGGACGAGAGAGAACGAGATGCTCAGATGGCATCACCGACTCAATGGATATGAGTTTGAGAAAGCTCTCTGGGAGATGGTGGAGGACAGGGAAGCCTGGTGTGCTGCAGTCCACGGGGTCACAAAGAGTCAGACACGACTGAGTGACTGAACAAGAACGACAAGAAGTACTGCCATATATACAAACTGCTGCTGGTGGTGAGTTGATAAGTCGTGTCTGACTCTTCTGTGACCCCAGGGACTATAGTTCACCAGGCTCCTCTTTTCATGGGATTCTCTAGGCAAGAATACTAGAGTGGGTTGCCATTTCCTTTTCAAGGTGATCTTCCCAAGCCTGGGATTGAATCCATGTCTACCACATTAGCAGGCAGATTCATTACCTCTAGTGCCACCTGGGAAGCCCCTTTAGCACAAAGTTTAGTTTATTAAAGAAATGAGGCAATGGAGAATCTTGAATTATAAATGGAAGCACCTACACATACTATTAAGAATAAAAGACTATAGAGTTCTCTCCCTTGGAGATTTTTAAAGGAAAGAAATCTGTATTAATATTTCACAGAGGGTCCAAATTAAATTGTTCCTACAATCAAAAGAACAGATCATAAAATGATTCAACAGGGTTAATACGTTCCTTCTATGTGCCATGGACCACACTACATACCGCTAGGGCTCAAATGCATAGATAACAGTATTTCTGTCTAAAAACAGCTTAGATGAAGATATAGCTTGTAAAGAATGTCATAAAAGTCACACACACACACACATATGCCTTAGAACTTTAAATATACAGAACGGAGGAAAAGTTTCAATTCAAACTTTCAGAACTCTTTCCATTGCATAAATATACTTGAATAATCACAATAAAACACCCAAGAGGGTAACTGCTGGGTGGTAGGGGAGTGCAGGTTCCACTAAACTGAACTGTCTTCTGACGTGGCTGCAGAGCGCACATAGCAGCCGCTTTGCGAGATGGAGATGCTCCCCCGCGTCACTCCCCATCTCCCACCTCCCTGGGGCCACCCCGCCCTGCTCCCCTTTTCTCTCTGTGTTGGCTTTCTCTTCCCATTTCTCTTCCAAAGGGCTGCATTATGGCTCTGCACATCCTCTTCCTTCCTCATAGAAACACTTTCCCCAAACAGCCCCTCTTCATCTCGCATCCTCCCCCATCTTCCCTAACTTCCAAGATAAACAGCTGTCCTCTCCTGGGATCCCACATCCTCTCCCTTCCGAGACCTAATATAACTTATAATTACATATTCTTACTCATTTGTGCAATGACAGTCCCCATCTGATGACTCCATGAGCCTGGGAACCATCACATCTCCGCATTTATCACTGTATCCCTGTAACAACTGCACGTAACAGGTAGTTTAATAAAATGTGTCACCGGAGGGAAGGACTGACAGATTAATGGTTTTATAAACTGAGTCCTTTTTTTCCTTTGTGCCACGCTGCACAGCATATCAGATCTTAGTTCCCTGACCAGGGATCAAACACCACGCCGCCCTATGTTGGAAGCAGAGTTTTAATCACTGGACTATCAGGTAAGTCCAAATTGTTTCTGTTTTTTAACTCATCTTGGGATGCAAGAGAACTTGCTGAATTCAGATAAGGAACCCCTGTTACCATGGATGTTACACAGACCTTTCAATAAAAAATATGATTTAGCGCCACAGTACACATCATTGTTGTGGCTGTTCAGTCGTTAAGTCATGTCCGACATTCACAAAAGAACTGACACTGCATTTTGCTTCTTCTTGTGTTTGCCTGGCTTGTAATTGCTTACACATGATGTAAGTTATCAAGTAAGATTTTAGTTTCAGCACACATCACCCAGAAAGCGGCAAAGTGTCAGTTGCTCAGTCGTATCCAACTCTTTTCGACCCCATAGACTGTAGGCCACCAAGCTCCTCTGCATGGAATTTTCCAGGCAAGAACACTGGAGTGGGTTGCCATTCCCTTCTCCAGGGGATCTTCCCAACCCAGGGCTCAAACCCAGGTCTCCTGCACAGTAGGCAGATTCTTTACCATCTGAGCCACCAGGGAAGCCCAGAAAGCCAGAGATCATTCATTTAATCGAGTGGGCATTAAACACCTTATGAGAACACAGAAGTTTAATATTTCTCAAGTTCTCCTTTTGGGTGAGTACACGCTACTACACCATTAGGCAACACTGATACTGTTCATTTTTAGACAAGGGCATCACCCAGAGATTAAAGAAACTCAAGATACTGTATATTCATAGCTTAATCCCCAAGGGACCAGCTGCTTTCTCTGAAGTGCCCTAGGACCTCTGAGCCCTAGAAACAGCCATAATTTACACAACAAAAGCCATAAAGATAAGAACTATTTATAACATTCGCAAGGTATAACTCATATTACTCAGCATCATATCTTTAAGAGCCTAGAAGATAAACAGCCTCTAAAACTATTAGAAGAAATTTAAAACCTTATCATTGTTCACTAGAGATTTTTATCCAATAAAATATGGAATTTCACTCAGCATTGTACATTTTCTTCTTCTCTAGCTGTCATATCCCACTTTATAGACATTTCTGCTCTTGCTTTAAACGTTTTCTTGCTTTTAAAGAATACCCTTCCAAAGAGACAGGGATTTTTTTTCTCTCTGCTAGGAAAAATGTCTTGCAGTTCTTTTATTGGCTATCACTGCAGAGAATGTGTCAAGACTGTACTGATATATCCACAAGGGTCCAGGCCTCTAAGTTCAATGGAATAAGACACTTTGTTTATTAAAGATTTTACTCTCATATTCTCTCTGTCTCCCTCACACCACTTGTTTCTTTCTATAGTTACTTTCTTAGCTAAATAGTCTCTAAATTTTCCTCAGGGCTCCCCATGAGAGTACATTTTAAAAAGAAATAAGCTTGTAAAAAACTTATATTCACCTGCCCTTCATATATATCTGAGCACATGAGTCAGTCTAATTTTCAACAATTTTTACATTACTGTGTAATGGTTAACTTTACGTGTCCACCTAGCTGGACCATGGTGCCCAGATATTTGGTCCAACACTATCCTGTCTCCAAGAAGATATCTTTGGATAAGATTTACACATATACTGGTGGACTTCTGAGTAAGATGGATTCCCTGGTGGCTCAGATGAAGAATCCACCTGCAATGCAAGATACCTGGGTTCAATCCCTGGGTCAGGAAGATCCCCTGGAGAATTGAATGGCTACTGACTACAGTGTTCTTGCCTGGAGAATCCCATGGACAGAGGAGCCCGGTGGGCTACAGTCCATGGGATTCCAAAGGAGTTGGACACAACTGAGTGACTAACACTTTCACTTTAGCTACTTTCTGAGTAAAGCAGATTGCCCTCCTTTATGTGGTGGGCCTCATCTGATCACTTGAAGGCTCCCCTGAGCAAGTAGGAATTATGAAGAAATCAAAGGAGAACTAAATGAACACACAAATATTCTTGTTCATGGATAGGAACACTCAATTTTATCAAGATGTCAGTTTGCCCAATCTGACAGATTCAATGCAATCCACATCAAAACCTCAGCAAACTATTTTGTGGATACTGAAAAGGTGACTCTAAAGTTTACACAGAGAGAGGCAAAAACCCAAACAGCCAATACAATACTGAAGGAAAGCAAAGTGGGAAGGTCTTGTGAATGGTGAGTGAGATCACTCACAGGAATTTCTTGGCAGAGGCTAAGTGTTACTAAATAACAGAAATAGGGGAGAAAGGGAGGCAGGGGATTTGAAGTGGGAGGAGGGAGGCGGGGAAGGGACAGGGTCTTATGGACCAAGAGGAGTGGTGGTAACATGACCACACCCCATCTGATGCACTGTGATGAGGAAAAATCCAATTTTCAAAACGAATCAGAGTTTCATTTGGAAGCTACCTTTTTACATTTCAAAACTGAAACTAAACCATCATCAAAGATCACATAATTGCTGACTGCAGACACAGAACACTGAATCAAATTTTAAATCAGTTATAATTATTTGAGTCTTCCTGTGTGCTTGATGGGGCTTCCCAGGTGACTTGAGTGGTAAAGAACCTGCCAGCCAACGCATGACATGTAAGAGATGTGGGTTTGATCGCTGGGCTGGGAAGATCCCCTGGAGGTGTGCATGGAACCCACTCCAGTATTCTTGCCTGGAGAATCCCAGGACAGAGGGGCCTGGAGGGCTATGGTCAATTTAGTCACAAAGAGTTGGACATGACTGAACCGAAGTGACTTAGCACGCATGCACAGTGCTTGATGACTACAACAGCCAGCTAAGGAGAGCGTGAGACTCCGGTGCACAGATATAGGAGGGTGGTATTTGCAACAAGTTTCTCCACATGCTGCACCCCACCCCCCACACACAGCTGTAATCTACTCTCTGGGCTGTACACACTGATATTCCCAATACACAACATGCTCCCTTTGGCCGGCAGCTGAATCCATCCTAAACGAGGTTAACAGGGAGGTCTGTGGTTGGTCACACACCCTACATCCAGAGGCCTTGCTCACAATAATCCATGATTTGTCTTCAACCACAAGGAAGTGCATGAGTTTTGCTTCATAAAATAATTATGGGACTTACCTGGTAGTCCAGTGGCTAAGACTCCATGCTGCCAATGCAGGGGGCCCAGGTTCAATCCCTGGTCAGAAAAGCAGATTCCACATGTGGAAACTGAGAGTTCACGTGCAGCAACTAAAGATCCCACATGTTGCCACTAACACCTTAAAAATAAGTATTTTTAAAAAGAAAAGAATAGAATCAGGACTCCAGGCTACCTGGAGAGACCCAGCCTCTCAGTGACATCCAGCAGGAGGTTTTACAGGAACCAAACGCTTAACATGCTCTGTGCTTTGAGCTTCTACTCAGAGTCTTGCTCCAAAGCAAGACCACGATGTCTGCATTCACCTTTTTGGAGCAGCCCTGAAAGCCCTGCCAGAGATGCAAACCCACCCGCCATGCATGACTCTGGTCCAGCTAGTGCTGGCTTTTCCACCTTTTGGGTCAGCGTATTTGTTTGGACTGCTGGGACTGTCACTCAACCAAAAGCCCGGCAGCCAGGTCAAGTCTCTCCTCCCAGACCCAGTAATCACTAAAGTCTAAGACTGACCAATTATTATATCTCCAAAGCAAAGATTCTTAACATGCATTGTGTGACTGCCTTCGTGGCATTCATGAAATCGAGTATGGTGAAATCGTAAGTGAATTTCACAAAATTGAAAGCTCATAAAATTGAATACAAAATTGTGCATGTGTGTGTGCAGGTGTGTATGTGTTGAAGGCCTCTTCCAAGAACTTTCGTTGAGTTCATCAGATTCTCAAAGGACTCTGTGACCCCAGCAAGATTAAGAACAATGACAGACTTCAAAATCAAACTTACGGTTACCAAAGAGGAAATGGGGGAGGGTAAATTAGGAGTTTGGGGTTAACATACACACTGTATTTGCTATATAGAAAAAAGATAAGCAACAATCTTCTGTATAGCACAGGGAACTCTACTCAATATTCTGTAATGACTTATGTGGGAAAAGAACCTAAAAATAACTCAATCAATTGCTGTACATCTGAAACTAACACAACATTGTAAATCAACTATACTCCAATATGAAGTAAAAATTAAATTGAAAAAAATAACAGAGACAATACTATGTTAAAATGTGGCTATGATGTAAGTCACTAGACTGAGTTTCCTTGAGGCTCTTTCTTATCATCTTTGTTGATCCTGCTGCCCAGCACAAAGAACCCCACACAGCTTTCCAAAGTGAAGTAGCTAATATCACCTTTCTCCAGCCCAATAGGTTTGAGACACTACGGTTCTGATTACAAAGACACCTAGTAAGTGTTCCTTATGTACCAAGTACTTTCTCATATAGCAACTCAGTGCTTCCAAAACTCCAATGAACTTGTTATTTTCATCCACATTCAACAACAAAAAAAAAGATTCAAATAGACTAAGCAGACCTTTATCACAGTTGGTGGCAAAATTATTCAGAGTGTATTTATAACAGACAGATTTCCACTAACTCACATCCTATGCGTAAAAGTTCCATTTTTAGAACAGTAACTCCTCCAAACACATCTATGATATAACTAAGAATATAAAACAAATGTGAAACACACGTTATTTCAGAAATTAAGAACGTGAAACACAACTACTTAAGAAACCTTTAGATCCTGATCAGACTTCTCAAAACTACTTCTCGTATTCTTTAAAAGATTTGTATCACTAGGTAAACGGATTTTAAATAAATAATTGGAAAACTGCCAGCAATGACACCTCATGAAATATTATTTCCCTTAGAACGAGATTTTTTTAAGAGTAATACTTTGCAAAAAGTCTTAACTGAGTACTGCCTTCTTAAGAGAGTCGAATTTGATGACATGCTAATTATAATCATTAAAAAAGGTATCATCTTTAAATACATCTCACTGAAGGTGTGTTTCCACCTAAGATGAGCAAAACACAAGAAAAGAGATGCAATGAATGCAATGTAAGCATTCAATGTGAGATCTGACATATTTATGATATGCAATGAAATTCCCCTTATTAAAGTCAAGTTCAAGAAGATTCAGAACATGTTCTTCAAGAGAAGAGTGTGATTCATACATAATGAGTCAGGTCCAACCGTGAGTGCCAAGGGCCTGCAGACATTCTACAAGTAATGGACAAACTCAGTGACCTGAGAGTCATGCCTGAATATAAAACATGGCCCCAGAGCTGGTTCAACTCTCTAAACCTGCCATGTGTGAGAAGACGAATAAAATACGAACTTTCTTCTCCCAATGCATCCTATAAAAACACTGAGATTCTCTCAAGTACTAGAAAACAGAAGTGTTAGTCTCTCAGACATGTCCAACTTTTTGCGACCCCATGGACTGTAGCCCTCCAGGCTCCTCCATCCATGGGATTTTTCCAGGCAAGAATACTGGAGTGGGTTGCCACTTCCTTCTCCAAGAAAACAGAACTTGTCGGCAAAATGGAGACCCTGGAAAACACATTCTTGAAAATAGATTTATTATCTAGCTATTGTAGTTTAAGTCCTTTCCATCCCTACATTCTATGAGGACATTATTCAGTTCAGTTCAGTTCAGTCACTCAGTCGTGTCCGACTCTTTGCAACCCCATGAACCACAGCACGCCACGCCTCCCTGTCCATCACCAACTCCCGGAGTTTACCCAGACTCATGTCCATTGAGTCAGTGATGCCATCCAGCCATCTCATCCTCTGTCGTCCCCTTCTCCTCCTGCCCCCAATCCTTCCCAGCATCAGGGTCTTTTCCTATGAGTCAGCTCTTCGCATGAGGTGGCCAAAGTATTGGAGTTTCAGCTTCAACATCTGTCCTTCCAATGAACACCCAGGACTGATCTCCTTTAGGATGGACTGGTTGGATCTCCTTGCAGTTCGAGGGACTCTCAAGAGTCTTCTCCAACACCACCGTTCAAAAGCATCAATTTTTCAGCGCTCAGCTTTCTTTATAGTCCAACTCTCACATCCATATACTACTACTTGAAAAACCATAGCCTTGACTAGACAGACCTTTGTTGGCAAAGTAATGTCTCTGCTTTTTAATATGCTATCTAGGTTGGTCATAACTTTCCTTCCAAGGAGTAAGCGTCTTTTAATTTCATGGCTGCAATCACCATCTGCAGTGATTTTGGAGCCCCAAAAAATAAAGTCAGCCCCTATTTCCGCTGTTTCCCTACCTATTTGCCATGAAGTGATGGGACCGGATGCCATGATCTTAGTTTTCTGAATGTTGAGCTTTAAGCCAACTTTTTCACTCTCCTCTTTCACTTTCATCAAGAGGCTCTTTAGCTCTTCTTCACTTTCTGCCATAAGGGGGGTGTCATCTGCATATCTGACATTATTACTGACCTATAAATTTTCTCATCATGTAGCAAAATCTATTACTGAAGTTTAACTTTTTTAAAAAAACACATCTTGTGTGAAATGAAGAGAGTCACTGACAACTCAAAATTACAGAGATGGAATGGTATCTAAATTACGGGTCTGCAAACTGGAGAACAATCTCAACATATAATCTCACTCTTTCACACATTTCTTCCCTTAAAATCTTTCTGCTCTGAAAAACTCTATGTAGCAAGGTTCAGATATCAACTTTTCTTCTGTGAAGTCCAAGGGCAAAGGTTGCAACAGAAGACAACTGTCTGATGCCGGTACACAACTGGGCTTCCCAGGTGGCGCTAGTGGTAAAGAACCAGTTTGCCAATGCAGGAGACATAAGAGATGAAGCTTTGATCCCTGAGTAGGGAAGATTCTCAGGAGGAGGGCATGGCAGCCACTCCAGTATTCTTGCCTCGGAAATCCCACGGACAGAGGAGCCTGGCAGGCTACAGTCTACAGGGTCGCAAAGAGTCAGACATGACTGAATTGACCTAGCATGGGCACACAGAACAGAACTATTTGGAAGCAAGTGCCAGGAAGCAGGTAGGGCCAGACTTGCAGGGCACGAAACAAGAGTGGAAAAGATTAAGTATTAATAGATAGGAGGTTAAGATTGGAACTTCTCTGGTAATCCAGTGGTTGCACTCTGAGCTTCCAATGCAGGGGTGTGGGTTCAATCCCTAGTCAGGGAAGAACCTGACCAGGTTCTTCTTCATGCTGCGCAAAGCATTTGCCCAAAATTAAAAAAAAATAAATACCAATGTCTTCCATATTGCTGAACCCAATGGCCAATTCCCAATCATTTATGCACTTGACATCATCAAGAGCATTGGATAAGTAAGATCACACTCTCCTTTTTGAAACACTCTTCACTTAGTGTTACATTTTGAATGCTTTGGTTCAGCCTCCCAAAAAATACTTATGTTGAAATCCAAACCCCCAAGGTGATGGTGTTAGAAGGTGAGGCCTTTAGGAGGTGATGAGGTCAAAAGGATGGTGCCTCCACGAATGAGATCAGGGCCCTTGTAAGAGACCCAAGAGAGCTCCTGAGCCCCATCCTCCATGTGAGAAGCAGATAGTCTGCAGCCCAGAACCCAACCACACTGGCCCCCTAATCTCAAAGTCTCCAGAACCGCAAGAAATAAATATGCTACTTATAAGCCACCCAGTCTATGGTACTTTGTTAAATCAGCCCCAACTGACCGTAACATTGAACCTCGACCCTTAGTGTTCCCCAGAAGTTCCTGAATAGCATAAACAGAATTCAATGCCTATTCCAAAAACAGAGATACCTAGGCAATTAGTTTGATTCCTGTTGTTCTAAGAAAGGAGAATAAGAGTGACTGATTAAAAAGAACATCCCAAAGTATGGGAATCATGATTTAAAACCATAAACCAGTTTGTTATTAAAGACAGACTGTTCAGAAAGAACCCAAATTACTACACGATGTTTCCTCCCAGTGAAGAACAATGGGGCAGTCACCGTGCCTCAAACGAAAACTAAATTTGGTAGGTGGGCACCAACAATATAGAAGGAGGTGTATTTTAGTGTATGTACCTCTCTCTCTCTCTCTCTCTCATGATCCTCAATAACTGAACAGGAAATTTCAAAAAAATTAACCCCTTAGGATTTTGTCCTCTGTGATTCTTAAAACCAACCAAAAATGGTACCATAGTATATCACGAAATATTTCAATAAAATTTGCAAAGGGGTCAGAATTCATCAAGGAAGAGTCTGTCCCAGCAGCTGGGCAGTAATTCACTCTGCATGCTCGCCATAAATCTGACCCTCTCTATTACATAAACAGAATTCATTTGTAGTATTGTATGTGGCAATTCTTGAAACAGTCAGCTGTCAACAGAGCCTGGACAAATTCTCCCGATTTTTCTTCTATCAGTCACACAAGGTCAAATGATGTTTGTAGAAATGAAGCTTTACTAAGTAACAATTATTTTTAAGCAATAAAACCTAACAGATATTAATTTACAGTTTTCTTCCTGTTACCACTAAAACCGTATTTAGATGAGATTTATAGCTATTTAACAAAACAAAAACTTTAGGTCAGCTCTGGAAGCAGCAATTCATCAACTTTTGTGGGGCAGACAATTCATGCCAGAGTGGAGAGGAATAAATTTCCGGCTCATTTTGCAACCATGATTCCTTCCACAGAAGGAAGAGAGGGCAATCTGAGATTTTAAAAGAAGGGAGAGTATAGTGAAACAGGCCTTCTATATAGACAGTGACTCTCACCTCAACCTGGAACTGACTTGTCAAAAAATCACAAACTCGAAGAACTAAAAAAATTAAAAAAAAAAAAGATTGGCTATATGTATAACTGATTTGTTGTTGTAAACCTGAAATTCATGTAACACTGTAAATCGGCTATACTCCAATAAAAAAACTTAAAGGAAAAAAATAAGAAAATCACAAGTTCTTGGTACTTTTTGTTATTTTATCCAGAATTTTGATCACCCCAACACAATAAACTGCTGAGATTTTAAAACCCAGCCCCGATCTGGAAATGTACCTCTTTTATTAAACATTTCTGGTTACAATTCTTATTTTTTAGACTCTTTCAGCAAGAATAGAAGGGGAAAGGAATACTTGTAGTGCCATCATCCCTCTGCTTAATATAATTGCTTGATCAGTTATATTAACATGGCCCCAGAGAGGAACTGGATGGGAACCTATCTCATCTGACCACAGGAGGAAGGCAATTATGTGGCATGCAGAAAACCACAATGATTACATTCTTCTCTCACTTCAGTCCTCTTTCCTGTGAATGAGGGTCCTGCCTGGTCCAACAGGAAGTGCTGGGAGAAATGAGGATGGATCATAATTACGGTTATCTTCTTTTCATAAATGAGTGGGGACCACAGAAACGGTTTTTCCACTGTAGGGAGTGCAAGGGCAGAAAGAGCTGGAACAAGTCATTAAAGAATCACTTTTCTTATGACCATTACAGGCAGTCCCCAGCCTACAAACAGGTTTTGCTTCAAGGGCCCATTAATAATCTATTTCAGAACTCCCTAATACATTTTGAGCAATTGCAAAGTTACCGAAGAATGGTCTGCCAGGCCAACCCGTAGGCGTCTACATATACAAAATATACTGATGGAATCTGAACGATGTCTAAATATCGTGTAGGTGCCGTCCATCGTTAAGAACACTTAATTTCCAAGAACTTCCCTGGTGGTCCAGTGGTTAAGACTGTACACTTTCAACGCAGGGGGCGAGGGTTCAATCTCTGGTTGGAGAATTAAGATCCCACATGCCACACAGTGCGGAGCAAAAAATAAAATACAAAATACCTGTCTATCCAGCAGCATTTACACAGCAAACACTTTCCAACAGTATGAGAGAAGGGAAAGCATTTGAGACCAAAAAAAAAAAATTGACTTTATCAATAGCCCCCGGACACTGCATAGGAAATTCCAGAACACCAAACTTCATACACAAAAGGAAAGTGACCCCAGAAGGAGGATGTGAGATCTAACAAGGAATTACAAGAAAATAAAATGGTAAATCTATGAATAAATTTTAGTGAACACTGACCATATAAACTGTGCTAAGTCACTTCAGTCATGTCCGACTCTTTGAGACCCTATGGATTGCAGCTCCCCAGGATCCTCTGTCCATGGGATTCTCCAGGCAAGAATACTGGAGTGGGTTGCCTTGCCCTCCTCCAGGGGATCGTCCTGACCCGGGGATTGAATCCACATCTCTTGTGTCTCCTGCATTGGCAGGTGGGTTCTTTACCACTAGCGCCACCCGGGAAGCCCCCGATCTTATAAACTAATCACCCATAAACTAGAAGGAAACTGACTAACCTCTACGCAAAACATTTTAGTTAGGTAGCTCTCTCTCAAAGTGTTCAAATGAAGAAAACTAGTGACACAAATGATAAAAGAGTGGATAATCCAATAATCGCTGACACTGAACTTCAGCAGCATTTGTCTGATTTTTCCTAAATGCTTCTTCCTTAAAAATTTATTTTATTTTAGGTTAATACTAAGTTGCATTTCCCAACTGGACACTAACTCTGGGGAGGAAAACAAGAGATCACATACACACTTGACAAAAGAGGGATGTCAACCTCGGTTACAATGCTTTCTCTGGTGGGGCGGGGGGGGGGGGGGGGCGGTGGGTGGGTAATAGTATTTTGCTCTAATCTTAAAAAATAAAATCCCATGACACCATCTGTGTCATTGTACCCAAGACGAAGGTCTTCCTAGTCTATCCAACAGCTGAATCACTGAGAATGTAGCTGCCTTCTTTGCACTTAACAAGAAGCATCTCGAGCTAGACGCTGCCAGTGGCTATTTCTCAGGGGTTTATCTTTCATTGTGACACTCAGTTGGCCACACTCTGCTCGGCAAACTGGCAGATTCTTCCACTGATGGAGACTCTTCATTTTCCTATTTGCAAATCCACCTGCTAAGAATATAAAGTGCTTTTTAAAAGAGAATTTCACTAATATATCCATCACATCATCCACTGTCATCCAAGAGGCACTACCTCGCCTGGGTTTAATCTTGATTGACTCACAGCTTTAACCAGCGGTCACTCAGTTCTGCCAGCAATAAAATCATCTCCCCCGCGCCTCCCCGAACAGGGCTGTGATGAATCACCACCCTTCAAGGAAAGTCAATATCCAACTCACATCATATCACATCTTGTTGACAACAAGAAAAATTTAGTTAAGAAGAAACGGCTGTGCTTTATCTAGACTGGCGCTATATAAATTACAATCAGATTATGTAGATAAAATACATGACCTAAATTTATCTGCTGTAATGACACTCGTCACAGCCCTTTTTAATGCCTCTAAAAAAGGATTTATGTTAAGTGCTGAAGGCAGGGGACAGTTGAAGAAAGGCTAGTACCACCACTTTTGAAAAGCTCATCTGTAACTCAAAACGTATTTCTCTTTGCTGTAGAAATCATTAGCTGAAGTCATTTCATTTTCTTTTTCTAAAGCTTTATTGCAGTTGGTTTACAATGTTGTGTGAGTTGCAGGTATTCAGCAGAGTGAATCAGATATATGTGTGTGTGCGTATCTCCACTCTTTTGCAGATTCTTTTCCACATAGGTTATTACAGAGTATTGAGTAGAGTTCCCTGTGCTAAATAGTAGGTCCTTGGTGGTTATCCATTTTATATATAGTTGTGTGTACACGTCAATCTCAACCTCCTAATTCATCAATTCCTCCCCAAAACTCCCTGGATATAGTTTTCCCTGGATGTAAGCCCAGGAGCAGGATTGCTGGACATTTATTTTCTTGGCCCAGAATCTGTGTACTGAAACCACTCACAAAAATAGTACTATCCTCAAGGCATCAGCCATAAGCCAAGTACACTAGTTCGTTCGGGTCACAGAAGTAGTAAATTTTTCTACTAAAGGGTCTCTGGGGATCTGAAGGAGCCACAGGCACTTTTCAAAGCAGCCAGCCTTCTCATGGACAAGAGCAGGACGACTTGGGAAAGCCGAGAGACGGGATCCACACTTCCTGTGATACAAAGGACACTTGCAGTGGTGTGTTCAGGGTGACCGGCAGTGCTGAAGCCCAAAGTAAAACGGATGAAAGAAAGAAAAGAAGATCGGGCGGCAGACAGTATGCCCTTCCATCCTGCACACCGCACAGCAGCCGCAGGTTTCGGGAGCCCTGGTTACAATAATTAAAACGCCTGTCGGTGATCAGCAGATTAGCAGACTAGAACCGCTCCGGTGCCTTTATTTACAGCTGAGTGGCCTGTCGAGGTTACAGCTTGTGTCTGTCTCCATCAGGGGCTGTCAGCATATCAAAATGATATTTCCCGAACCTCACAAAGTAGAAAGTTAGGCTGGGGTTGTTTCTCTTCCTTGGGGTTAGTTATCAAGCCCTGAAATGGAGGTTCTAATGACTGGTCAGGTAAACACACTACAGAATCTAACGTCAGAAGATGACAGCATTATTACGGTCACAGCGCAAAGGGCACAGACTACTGGAATCCGGGGGATCCCTGAGCTTGGCCAGGTCAAAGAGCTGACGGGACCATGCAAAGCCCTCTGCCTGCCTTTGGAGAACTTCCCTAAATAAAACCCTGAGATGTGTTCCCAAGCACAGCCTGAGGTCAGGATCACTGGAAGACGTGCCTCCCTTATGAACCAACCATTCACACCGCTACCCTGCAAGGAGGAGAGCCTGCTGTCATAAATCGTTAAGAAAATGGATTTTAAAACGGGTCCTGTTACAGGCAGGTCTGACTTACACCAGGAAGACATACCCACAGTTAGACACACAATGAGCACACTCATGAGGGTGCAGGGGGCATCCGTGGGGAAGTTTTTGCCTGTTTTTACTGATCTTCTCAGCCTAGAAACCAGGGTTTTTCACCCTTCTTTCCCCCCAATATCCCCCCTAAGAAGCCCTTTCAGATGCTTTTTTTCTAAATCATATCCTCATGGCATTTTAAAACCACAAGGAGGGACTGCCCTGGAGGTCCAGCCCTTAAGACTTGGCATTTTAATGTAGGGGTGCGGGTTCAATCTCTGGTCAGAGACCTGAGATCCCAGATGCCTTGTGGCCAAAATACCAGAACATGAACAGAAGCAATACTGCAACAAATTCAATGAAGACTTGAAAAATAGTTCATGTCAAAAAAAAAAAAAAATCTTAAAAATAAAACCACAAGTAAAGTATATATCTCTCTTCACATATTATTTGTAATACGTGTAGAAGGTGTATCTACTCTTTACACATTTTATAAATATGATTTGCTTCACCCCCTTAGAAGTGTCTGACTCCCCAGGAGACCCATGGCTCAGTTCTTGGACTCTAAGCAGGACCACTGGCTCAGGCATGAATTTTATGACTTGAATGAGCTCAGTAATGTTTACTTTTCATTAGCAGAAGTTTAAACACTGACTCTGCTAAATACATCATCAGCCATAATATGACTTATTAATCCAAGGCTATCTAATCAACCTTTCGTTCTGTAAACCCAGAGGCTCAAGGCTAGGGGAACTGTAGGGAGCTGGTCTCTACCCTGACGCTATGGGCTGGGGAAGACAGCTGGCAAATATGCAGCATGTCAGACACGGATAAGTGCTTAAAAAAAAGGAAAGAAAAAGAAGTAAATCTGCCAGCATCGGCCAGATTATTACATGGGGAGGGAGCACTCCTTTGAAAAGGTGACATTTTCGCAGAGACTTAAAAGAAGTGAAAGTAAGTCGTGCGATTATCTGGGGTTCCAGGCAGAATGTAAATGCAAAGACCCTGGGGTGTCAATGAACGTGGCATGTCTGTGGAATGATGGGAAAAAACGAACCAACCAAGCAAAGCAGAATCAAAAAGAATGAACTGCAGGAGACAAAATCAGAGCGGAGGTGGGAGGCAGAGAAGGTTATGCTCGCTACTACTCGTTAATTTTAACAATGTTAATTCTTCTAATCCAGGAGCAGAGGATCCTCCGATTCATCTTCCTCTCATCCAGGTCTTGTAGTTTTGGGTGTACAGATCTGTCATCTCCTTGCTTAGATTTATTTCTAAGAATAAATGTTTTGGATAAAGAATAAAGATAAAGATAAAGAATAAAGATAAAGAATAAAATGTTTTGGATGCTCTTGTAATCAGGACTATTCCTTTTATTTCTTTTTCAGATGTTATTGGTGTACAGAAACACAACTGCTTTCTCTATGTTGACTTTGTATATTGCAAGCTTACTATATTTGTTGATTAGTTTTAGCAGTTTTTTTATGGAGTTTTTAGGATTTTCTGTATGTAAGATCATTTCATCTGCAAACAATTTTACTTCTTCCCTTCCTAGTTGGATGCCTTTTCTTTCTTTTTCTGGTCTGATTGCTCTGGCTAGGATTTCCAGTCCAATATTGAATGGGGTGGTAATGAGGGTGGGCATCCTAATCTTCAAGGAAAAGCTTTCCGCCTTTTGCCACTGGGTATGATGTTGGCTGTGCATTTGTCACATATGGCTTTCAGGAGGTTACGTTCTTTCAATACCCAATTTGTTGAGCAGTATCATAAAAGGAAGTTGTATTTTGTGAAATGCCTTTTGTCTATCTGCTGAGATGATCTTATTATCATCCACTCTATCGGTTTGGCGTATCTCATTTATTTCCATATGTTGAACCATCCTCAAACCATGTGCCTCAGTTTTGAGGCAAAGTTACCAATATGTAAATGAAATACACAATAAGTCTGCTTTTAAAAAACTTGTGTGTATTAGTCGCTCAGCCGTGACTCTTTGCGACCCCATGGACTGTAGCCCACCAGGCTCTGTCCATGAAATTCTCCAAGCAAGAATACTGGAGAGTGTTGCCATTTCTTTCTCCAGGGGATCTTCCCGACCCAGGAAAGATTGAACCCACGTCTCTTGCATTGCAGGCAGATGCTTTACCATCTGAGCTGCTAGGGAAGCCCTTTAAAGAACTTACTACACCAAAATCATCCAGCTCAGTCATACTAGCGTAAGATAACAGAGCTAGGAACTGCTCAAGCTATCTTTCAAAGTCTAGCAGCAATTTACTTCCTCTGCATCTGCAAAAGCATTCTTTGTGCTCATTCAGGTGAGATAAATCCAAAGTATAAAATTGAACACTGTCACAATGCTTCCCAAAAGTCCCAGAGAGAATTCAAATTGTACGGGAAGTCTGTTCTTCATCTGACCTTGAACTTGGGAAAAATATAACATTCTCCAGGAAGGTAAATTTGTTTCTAGGTATCTTAAGAATCCCCAAGAGTCACAAGTATCTAGTTCTGGTTATTTGTGTATTGTTGCTCTATCTTTTTGTAATACATAAACTGCAGGAATTAAACTAGGTGTTACCAGAGAGGCGAGAAAGACAAAGCGCAGCTTGACAACTCCATGTTGGGAAGATGAATTGCCCTCATTACTCTAATATGCTGTCATACACGGGAGGCAATTTAAATTCATTGAACTTGTTTTCCTTTCTTATCAAACTAGATGGCTAAGTGTGCAGCTGCTGACTCTTTAAAATTAATTAATGGTGCCCTTTTTTCAGTTCTCCCGCAAAGGATCTGAAATCGCTTTTGTAGTGTTCTCAAACATCCTGCCCTGTGGTTTAAATGAAACAAACTGAGGGTTCCCCAGGGCTGCAGCAACTCCTCCCGTTCAGACAACAAATCAAGAGAGAACCAAGGTAGAAATGCTGCTTCTCATTGACGGAAATCTTCTTTCCTTAGAATTTTTCTTCCCCAGAGTAATCCTCAAGAAACAATTTCACTACAGGAAGAAAGATAAACAACCCCAAGAGCAGGATTCCTATCTGCTGAGACTCCAGTCCATTACAACATATGAAATTTCTTCTTCTCCAGGACACCACCCTAAAACATCATCTGCATTTTTCAGATAAAGAAAATGAAGCTTAGAGAGTCTAATTTGGGGTCCACTCAGTTTGGGGAGGGGGAGTTGAACCAGAGATTCCACACTGGGGTCTTTCTGACCCTGAAGTGTCAGTTGCTCAGTCATGTCAAACTCTTTGCAGTCCCATCGACTGTAGCCCACGAGGTTCATCTGTCTGGGGATTTTCCCAGCAAGGATACTGGAGTGGGTTGCCATCCCCTTCTCCAGGGGATCCTCCCAACCCAGGGATAGAGCCCAGGTCTCCTGCATTGCAGATGGTTTCTTTATCACCTAAGCTACCACGGAAGCCACGAAAGTCCACTTTTTTTTTTTTTTTAACTACATCATGCTAATTCCAAATGCCACACTTCATTGGGAAATTAACATCACTGATTTTGTCAATGCAAACTGCCCCATTCTTTAGAGCCGGCAATTCCCATTTGCCAGCATAGCAGCCCTGCCTAGCACCAGTTTCTCTACTGGTTCTGATGGAAAGGGAATGAAGTAAACCACCTAAAAAACACTCTACAAAAATCTCACTGAACACTCTTCTCCCATCTGATTTCCCTCAGGACCCAGCGTGGGTTCTTTTTAATTAATAATACGACAAGTTTTATTACAGGATCACTCGTATATAAAACAAATTAACAATCTTCCTGGGAGGGAAGAGAAGGAAAGGTCTTGTTTAAAAAAAAGAAAGTGCAGGACCTTCCTGGGGGTCCAGCGGTTAAGACGCCATGCCTCTAATGCAGGGGGGAGGGCTCGATCCCTTAATCTCTGCACTTTTCTGAACACGTGCTATAGTCCCCAAAATGTTTTTTAAAAAAGAAAAATACAGATTTACCAAACAGTTCCTTGAAACAGAGATACTCAGAGAAGTGTTCCAAGAACTTTGCATAGGAACGTTGTTTCTTTTTAGGAAAAAAAAATTTATATGTAAATATTTGGAGATATTTGCATGTATATTCTAAAAGTCCACAGGGTAGAGACTAATTATATCCACCATAGTAAATCCATACAATGGAATTCCACGCGGTATTTTAAACGTTATACACGCATCCCCATTTACTGCTAAGGACACACAGAGACAGCGAGTACAAAGTAGTTGACCAGACAGCAGCTAGGGCAGCACCCATGAGTGTAAAACTGTCAGCCTGGGTGAACCGGGGTGTGGGTGTGTGGCCCGTGCATTCATGGACAGCTGTCTGGAACGACAGTGGTTTTCTCTATAGTGTGTAACCTCTCTTCACATAACCAACCAACAGGGGTGACGAACGCTTTCGTTGCTGTTTAGTCACTAAGGCATGTCTGGTTCTTTGGCGACCCCATGAACTATAGCCCACCAGGCTCCTCTCTCCATGGGACTGCCCAGGCAAGAATACCGAATGGGCTGCCATGTCCTCTTCCATGGAATCTTCCAGACCCAAGGATAGAACCCGCATCTCCTGCATTGACAGGTGATTCTTTACCACTGAGCCATCACAGAAGCCCAACAAAGCCTACCATTACATGTAAGTTTTTCTTTCTTAAAAAAAAAAAAATCAATAAAATGCCCTAATCATAAGAAAAAAGAAAACCAAGTGGACAGCAATTTATACCAAATTAAAGTGAGTTTCAGAATGCATTAATAAATGCTCAGGTAAAATTCTACCAGAGGTTAGATGGTGGGAGTCAAAACTTCTACCTATTCACAAGTCAGCTGGAATTTAAAAGCAGATAGTACTAAACTGCACGTTGCTGACACTCGTTTCTACATGACATTTTGAAAGAAGCAAAAGTATATTCATATTTGTTGTCACGTGTATATGCTGGGCACTTAGTCGCTCAGTTAGTCTGATTCGCACTTAGTCTGATTCTTTGAGACGCCATGGACCGTAGCCCTCCAGGCTCCTCTGTTCATGGGGATTCTCCAGGCAAGAATACTGGAGTGGGTTGCCATGATCTCCTCCAAGGGATCTTCCCAACTCAGGGATCGAACCCAGGTCTCCCGCATTGCAGGCAGATTCTTTACCATCTGAACCACCGCAGAAGTCCTATCACATATATGAAAGAAAGTGAAAGCCGCCCAGTCGTGTCCGACCCTTTGTGACCCCATGGAGTATACAGTCCATGGAATTCTCCAGGCCAGAATACTGGAGTGGGTAGCCTTTCCCTTCTCCAGGGGATCTTCCCAACCCAGGGGTCGAACCGGGGTGTCCTGCATTGCAGGCAGATTCTTTACCAACTGAGCTATCAGGGAAGTCCCTTATCACATGTATATCTGCCCTTATTTCTTTTTAGAAAAAAGTATATCTATATATGATATAAATACAAGTATATTATACAAAGTGTATTTATATATAAATACAAATATACACCTGTCACAGGTGCAGAGGCATACTTATCTGTTTCATTTTACCTAAATATCACCAGTGCAAAGATGATGTGAGAACAAACAACTCTTGTTAAGGTTCCAAATAAGCAACAATCTTCCCTCAATTCACCAGGAAGCCACATTCCTGAAAAACTGACACTGTTCTAAAACCATACAAACTCTAAAAAAATGACTGGGGTCCAGGGTCCATTAATTACACACATGTTTCACCTTCACGTCCACCTGGACATTCCAAGATCATGGGACAATTCTTCACTGCACATGGAGGTCCTATGAGCCACAGGACATTCAGCATCTGTGGCTCCTGCTCCCAAAATGCCAGCTGCCCATCCCTATCACCCCCCCAAATTCTCAAATCCCCCCAAGCTCCACAGGGCACCCTAGAAATCACTGATCTCACCAGTTCAATAGCATCAGCTCCCAATTCCTATCTGAAATCAGCTTAGGCAGCCACAACTGAGAAGACCCAGAACCCTTGTGACATACCAGGTAAACGGTGATATCAGTCTGAACACCAAAGATCATCACTTGCGTTGTCTCAAAACAAATCTGTCTTCCAATCTCACAGACTGTGGAGTTTACCCTTTAATTTTCTGAGCAGTGCATGGTAGTTGAATTGTATGACTCTGATTAGCTGTGATTTTGAATCACAAGGTTTTATCTTTACCATGTGCTCTTAAGAGGAAAATTTCAAACTTCCCTCTCTTCATAATCACATCAAGTCAAGCTGTTTCCTGGTGCCAAAGGAATCTCTCTTTCTCTTTTAAATATACCCTTAAAACAAAAGCAGATATCCACCTTTTTTGGAGAGGGAGATTTCTGGATTCTCCATGTATTTCTTTGGGTAATATTTTACAAAGTTAACACTTGTGTATGTGTGTGCAAGTGTGTGTGTGCATGCTCAGTCATGTCTGACTCTGCAGCCCCATGGACTATAGCCTACCAGGCTCCTCTGTCCATGGGATTCTCCAGGCAAGAATACTGGAGTGGGTTGCCATGGCCTCCTTCAGGAGATTTTCCCAACCCAGGGATTGAATCCAAGTCTCTTGTGTCTCCTGCATTGGCAGGGAGACTCTTTACCAACTGGTCACCTTCTCCATGCATTTCTTTGGCTAGTAGTTTAGAAAGTTAACACTTACAAGAAGACAACGTTGGGAACATCACAGTGAAAGGAAGCATCACTTTCCTGTGACCCTCCAGCAACCTGTGTTCATGTTCAAGGCTTCAGTGTGGACCACCAGCTGCCAGTGAGAAAGCAGGTCTTCCCTGGAAGGAGGAGCCCTCCTCACACCTCTCTTCACCGACCAACGGAGTTACAAGGGTTGTTTCTGTCATTTTTTTTCCATTGTGAGATAAAATTGACCTTTGGAGATTGTCAGATAAAAATAGGCACTTGCCATCCACCTCTATAAGGATTAAATCATGTGCTGTTGCAGCTGGTGGTTTTCAAAACCCTCTGAAAGGAGTTCAGGGTGGAGAGCAGGAATGAGGCACTCAGTGCTCGGGGGAAACTGGCAGGACAAGTCTTCAGATAGTTAGACACTTTCAGAGCATCTAAAGTACTCTTTTTTTACGAGCCTAAGTCTCATATCTAGAAAAGCATTAAAACCCTTCAAAATTATGACCATTCCTCATGACTAGTGGAAAGCTTCAGCAGACGAGCAGAAACCTTCTGGAAAAGTATGTGCTTGACTGCATGCACTCTGCCTTCACCAAAATCACATATATACTGATCTCCCCGCTGCCTCTATGGAGCAGCTTCTCAGAGCTGTCCGAGGTGCTGTCTCCCAGGCTGTACCAAGTAGAACTTTTGTCCCGAATAAAAGTTAACCCACAACTCTCGCATTTTTTTCACGGCAACAGGGTATACACTTGCACGGATTTTAACACAGGTATAGATTCACGCTATCATATCCACGAGACAAGGCTCCATTCCCCCTACACACACACATACACACAATGATCCCTTTCTGGGTCCCTTTGTACTACATTGCCCCTTGACCCCACAGCCCCGCCCAGAGTGATGCCCTCCATCACTGCAGTCCTGCCTTTTAAAGATTCCACATAAGCAACAGGCTTCCTAGGTGACTCAGAAGTAAAGAACCCACATGGCAATGCAGGAGACACAGGTTCAGTCCCTAGGTCAGGAAAATCCCCTAGAGAAGGAAATGGCAATGTGCTTCAATATTCTGGCCTGGAGAATCCCATGGATCGAGGAGCCTGGCAGGCTACAGTCTATGGGGTCACAAACAGTCGGACATGACCTAGCGATGACCAATAGCACACATGGAATCAAACAGTACATGACCTTTTGAGAGCTTTCCGTACGGCCTGGAGTCCCACGTGCTCCGTGGGGGTGCCGAGTCCCAGGGGCTCATGCTCCAGCCAATACCATGCTGGCTGCATCTCCTTTCATCCTTGGCCTTGGCAGGCACATGTGGTCATCTGGGCTGCACTCTATAGGTCCAAACGGCTACACGTCTGCCCAGGTTCCAGGAGAGGGGACACAGACCCCACCCTCAAGGGGAGGAAGGACAAAGAAATCTAGAGTCTGATTTAAAAAGGTCTCCAGAGGTGATGGGAGATTCCTTACCAAGCTCTGCAGCCCCAGGGACCACTCTCAGCATCCAGAAAGCTCTTTTTCTGCCCCCCAAAAACAGTGCATGAAGGCTTCCTCACGATGGTAGCTCTGTTACTCCCCTGGTGACCATGGAGAAAACCTAGTCCTGAAGACTCTGCTTCTCAACAACCTGAAAGGTAAGTCAGTCCCTTCCGCTAACTTTATAACACTTCTCATGATCTTTAAAAAATAACTGGTCCAGCCAGTTCCAAGGCTTTTTCATGACTCCCTATAAAACTGCCTCTATGAGGCCCCCTCTCTTCAGGGAAACCTCGTGATTAACCCTGAATTCCATCACCCAACTTTCAAGGTCAAACATCCACCCCCTGTCCCAAATGCCAGGAGGAAGCTGGGCACCTTGGTATCCAGTAGCCTTATGGACACAGCCCTTCCCCCCATCTAGTCCTGTGAGTGAGCACAGGTCACCCCAGGAGGTGTGTCCCCTATAAGTACAAGCTGTTAATTGATAATCACCATAATTACCTAATCAAGACACGCTCCATCAAGCCAAGCCAGATTGGCTAAGTACCTCTCCTCCCCTTCTCCTCCCCTCCCCCATCCCTCTCTTCCTTCACCAGCCCCTTTCCAAGTCAGATGTGCGTTTTAAATCTGTGTCCCTGCCACTAAACCACTTTCTGACTGAAACACCTTTTTTGCTGCAAGAACTCGGGAACAATGACTTCTGATGCCTTTTTCGCCACCTGCCTCCTTCCAACAAAGAGCACTGGGTGACAGGTGACTGTCAGAACGCCAACATCATTTTCACGACATCGTCCCAGCCCAACCGCAGTACAGCAAGCCTCACATGGAGCAAAAAACTTCAGTCCCTCCCTCACCAAATCTGGGCACAGTCCAGGGTTTTCTGGGTTTTGCTTTTTCCTTGAAGACCTGGGTGGATCCTCCTCTGGGACTTCGCTTGTGCTCATATTCTGACAGGAATACCCCAGTCTATCCAGCCTTCATTACAAACTAAGCTACCATACAGAAATAAAAATTGTGTTGTGAGCTCTGGCTAATACCCTGCCCCAGTGCTAAGCCTTATCCTGTTCCTTCCATCACTCTATAGCACATATTGACATGCTGTCTAAGCGCGCATCTATAAACACGATATTTTTCAGTAAGAAAAGAATTTCCATGATCCATGTGCAAAGGAAAACTGGGTAAATACTGTATTACAATAATGTCAATAAACAACCTTTAAACGTACGTATCCAATGAGGCTCCTGAATTGAATGGTCTTCACCTTCGCCTTGAGCTTCCCTGGCAGCTCAGTTGGTAAAGAATCCGCCTGCAATGCAGGAGACCCCGGTTCGATTCCTGGATTGGGAAGATCCCCTGGCGAAGGGATAGGCTACCCACTCCAGTATTCTTGGGCTTCCCTTGTGACTCAGCTGGTAAAGAATCCACCTGCAATGCAGGAGACTTGGGTTCGATCCCTGGGTTGGGAAGATCCCCTGGAGAAGGAAAATGCTACCTACTCCAGTATTCTGGCCTGGAGAATTCCATGGACTGTGTATAGTCCATGGAGTTGCAAAGAATCAGACACGACTTTGCAACTAAACAACACAAATTTCTACCTAAAACATTTGGGACTATAATGCCTTATGGAACAAGGCATAACCGAAACTTCTGCAATACATTCTCAGTCACTAAAAAGGAAATAAAAACCCTCAATGAGAGGACAAACACTTCTTTAATGAGTATTTCACCTGCTAGTGTAGAATATCAAACAAGACACACATAAAAATTGAAGATGTAATAATTCAATCCATCTGAACTCACTCTGTTCCAACAGTTTCTAAAATCCTTAATCATTTGTAAATGAAAAACTGCCTTGAAATAAAACAGTGTAAAATATGCTCAAGGAGTCATAAAAGACTGTTTTCCTGCAGAATTATGGTTCACTTTTCTTCTCGCCAATTTTTTCACAGTAGAATTAGCTAGGGATTCCCAGGTGGCGCCGTAGTAAAGAAACTGCCTGCCAATGCAGGGGCTCGGGTTGGATCCCTGGGTTGGGAAGGCCCCTGGAGTAGGAAATGGCAACCCACTCCAGCATTCTCGCCTGGGAAATCCCATGGACAAAGAAGCCTGGCGGGCTACAGTCCACAGGCTGCAAAGTGTCAGCCACAATTGAGTGACTGATCAGGAGCACGAGAAGTAGCTATAACTCTCTCTGAACACAACAGCAACTCTTGCCTCATGACAAGTTTTACAGATCGTAAAATGGAGTGGAACACAAGCCATGACCAGCCTGGCCAAGGAAGGAAGGATAAACACTCGGGGGTCAGAACGGCACAGCCGGAACCCCGCCCCAGCCAAAGTACTTTAGGGGAACGTGATGTTTTATTCTGGGGCTTCCATGGTGGCTCAGATGGTAAAGAATCCGCCTGCAATGGGGGAGACCTGAGTTTGATCCTCAATTGGGAAGATCCCCTGGAGGATGGCATGGCAACCCACTGCAGTATCCCTGCCTGCAGAATCACCATGGACAGAGGAGCCTGGTGGGCTACAGTCCACAGGGTCACAAAGAGTTGGATGATGTTTTATTTTATCCTCTGTGACATCAGCAAATTTAAATGTGGTGCCATTAGACAGAAAACCTGGAAATTGGATGCAAAAATACTATCGAGAGAAAATTACCAGGGAAACAAAAAACATTTTTTAAAGGACATTTGGGAAAATGAGGGAAGAACAATGTTAATGCAATCCACTTATGACAAGCTTCACAGAAAAAGACCACTAAGTTTGGCCGTTAAGAGTTGCTGGTGCCCAAAAGTGTAATTTTAGCACAACAATGGACAGAAAATTGAGCATCCAGGAGAAAGCAGATGGAGAAAAAAAGAAATGGAGACAGAGGAAGTCAGAAGAGAAAAATTCAAGGACCCGACACAGACAACAGGATCTTAAATACAACTGTTTACAGTATCGATGTGCAGGGTACTTTCTCTGTCCAATTAGACTGAACCCCGTGGAAGATAGAACAGTTCATTTCTTTTCATTGACACATGCACCATGACTTATGACCATGGACTGGGCACGCACCTTGATTTAGAGATGGGGTGTCTCCATTTCTCCTTGAAATGACAGTTTTTAGGAAAGCTTGTAAACATGCAAGTGATGTGAACCAAGGATCCTACTTAAGTAATTGGTATCATTCAAAACTGCTGCTGTTAGGCCAAAGGTATGAAAAGTGAGCTGCTGCCCTTCACGAGACAAGGCACCTTCACCAGGACTTCGTTTTCTTCTATTTGAAGGTCCTTCAAGAACCTTCAAGGCCGTCAGGGGCCCTTACGGCCTCATCTTGGGTTCCAGGCACCCACCAATCCTGAGAATGCCCAGGACCAAGAAGGCAGCTTTCAGTCTTTGACACCTAGGGTCACAATCACTGGTGTCCTCAGCTCATTCCAGGGTCCGTCTTAAAACGGCGCTCTAGAATACAAATCCCTGGAATGTCCCTGGCAGTCCGGTGGTTAAGACTCACCCTTCCAATGCAAGAGGATTTCAATCCCTGGGGAACTAAGATCCCACATGCCTCGCAGGGGAAAAAATGTAAATAGAATACAAATCCTTGCCAGTCTGGACCTCTCAAACATAAGGATTCCTCATCTCACATGTGTAAAACCACAGTCAACCCCATTTCACTGTACTGGGCTCAAGGATTTTCCGCTAATACTTTTCAATACTTTCAGGTTTCCACATCCAGGACACACACGTAGTCCTACATCAACGTAATTTCTCCCACTGTCTCCCACAGTCCAGCAATGACAAGAGCTAACAGCAATCAATATAATACTAATTAATTCATTAACCTTTTAAAAACCTGGCTTATCCTGCCCAGGGCTAACCAGTGAAGAAACCTACCAGTTGGGAAAAGGCATTCGTCTCACAAAGATGACATTTCTCCCCTAAGAATTACTTTGCCGTTATTTTTGATCAAGGTTCGCGTGCACCTCACCAGAACTGCTTATTTTTCAGATGTTAACACCTAACTTTCTGCTCTGTTCCTCATTCTCCAGCCAACCACTCTCTGCACATTGCTCTGTTCCCCATTCCTCACTTGTTATCTTGCCCCTCAACAAGAATTCAAGAGGATACTCACGTCTCACATATACTGTTCAGGCTTAGGGACATTTGCCTAATTTTAAATTTTATGTAAAGACCAAACTGACTTTTTGCTTCATGCTCAAATTAACTTCATGACAAAGCGTGTCATCCTTTGTTGGTTCTCTTTAGGGAAAAATTAAGAAATGGAGATGCTCTTCAGTTGTAAGACCCTTAGTTTCTCCTAGTTGAAGACAACCATGATTTGAGTTTCGGATAAAATTTCTTCCAACCAAAATTTTATTTGATAGGCAGGAAGAACAGGATTCTCTCTAGAGCTCTAAAAGGCTGGGGGGAACACCAGATAAATTAAGAGTTTGGGATTAACATACATATATCACTATACGTAAAATAGATAATCAACAAGGACCTCCTATATAGCACATGGAACTCTACTCAATATTCTATAATAACCTATATGGGAAAAGAATCTGAAAAATAATGCACATATGTATGTATATAACTGAATCACACTTCTGTACACTAATACTACAACACATTGTAAATTAACTATACTCCAATAAAAACTAAAATTTTTAATTTTTTACAAAGCAACTCTAATTTCAAGTTGTTAAGTTGATTATCACTCTCCCATGTCCTACAAATTAGCCCAAGTCCTTTAAAGTCATCACATAACAGATTTTCTAGGAAGGGAAGTGGGTTCAGGAATTGCCTACTGCAGGATCTGCATCATCTGTGGGCAGGGAAACACTGAATAAATCTCCGCCTCCTACAAAGGCAACAAGCTCTGTGGCTGTTGACGGCCAAGAATAAACCTCTGAGAAGTCTCTGTTTGCAGGCTGCCCCCATCCGTGACGTCTGGGTTTCTGCCCCCTTTCCCAGTGGGGTCTTGTCGTGCCGATGCTGATCACTGACCCAGAAAGGCCGGCTGCAGATGGGCTGGTGTCCGGGGCTCCTGTCACTCAGATGAACACAGACAGTGACCTTTGTCAGGTCCTGCAGGTGACCACCTTTCCTCAGCAGTCACAGGTGAAGGCAGAGCAGGTTCCTGACAGCTCCACTTCCAACCATCAGTGACAACTACCAACAAGAATCCTCCGAGCAACGTCACTGGGACAGAACCTCAAGGATTCTTTAACAACGGTTAACATAAGAAGGGGAAACAGGTACAGGTGAGTGGGAGCCCCACATAGGACCACACGCCACTTTCAAAGCCTCCACGATAGAATAAGCTCGTCTTTTCTGCAGAGATAACTTCTCCATACCACAGGGCAGCTTCATGCTTTACACTCTGAAAACTTCCTCTTTAACAATCCATTAGAAACAGTAACTCCAGGGCTTCCCGGATGGCTCAGGGGTAAAGAATCAGCCTACCAAAGCAGGAGACGCGGGTTCAGTCCCTGCTCGGAGAATACCCCACAAGACTCGAAGCAACGAAGCCTGTTCACAGCCACTGAGTCTGTGCTCTAGGGCCAGGGAGCCGCAAGTCCTGAGCCCAGATGCCGCAAGTATGGAAGCCGAGAGTCCTAGAGCCCGTGCTCCCCAACTGGAGCTACAGCAACGAAAAGCCCACGCACAACTGGAGAATAGCCCCTGCTCGCCGCAACTAGAGAAAAGCCTTCTCAGCAACAAAAGCCCAGCACAGAGAAAAATAAAAATAAAATTATTTTACAAATAGTAATGCCAATACAAGCACCTAGTTATTTGACTTTGGGATGTGGAAGTTCATCCCCAGGGCTCACCACCACCTCAGCTCACTCCAGGATCAGAGCTAAGATGCTCTTATTACCTCCACGACGGACAAGTGTTCATCTGATGAGGAGTTTGAAAATGCACAGACAAGCAATGGCACACAGCCACGTGCACCCCAACAGTTCAACGCAGACCTCCTTCATGCAAACCCAGTGCTTCTTCCAGGTCAACCAAAGGAAGAAAATTTGCAAATTTTCACCACTGTTGGTGGGAGTGTAAACTAATACAGCTACTATGGAAGACGGTATGGAGATTCCTTAAAAAACTAGGAATAAAACCACCATATGACCCAGCAATCCCACTCCTAGGCATATACCCTGAGGATAGCAAAACTGAAAAAGACACATGTATCCCACTGTTCACTGCAGCACCATTTACAATAGCTAGAACATGGAAGCAACCTAGATGTCCATCGACAGATGAATGGATAAGGAAGTTGTGGTACGTATACCAAATGTAATATTACTCGGCCATAAAAAGGAATGCATTTGAGTCAGTTCTGATGAGGTGATTCTAACACACATATACAGAATCTAGAAAAATGGTTCTGAAGAATTTATTTACTGGGCAGCAATGGAGAAAGAGACATAGAGAACAGACTTATGGACATGGGGAGAGGGGAGGAGAGGGTGAGATGTAGGGAAAGAGTAACACGGAAACTTACATTACCATATGTAAAATAGACAGCCAACAGGAATTTGATGGATGGCTCGGGAAACTCAAACAGGGGCTCTGTACCAACCTAGAGGGGTGGGATGGGGCAGGAGATGGGAGGGAGCTTCAAAAGGGAGGGGATAGATGTATACCTATGGCTGATTCATGTTGAGGTTTGACAGACAACAGCAAAATTCTGTAAAGCAATCATCCTTCCATAAAAAAAAATTAAAAAGAAAAATGAATAAATAAATAACATAATAAAAGCACTATAAATTCCTACCATGTTTAAGGCAAAAGTAAGGCCCTGAACACTTGACCTCTGTGGTCTTCACCTCCCAAATTTCCTCATCGATACTTAATTCAAGACAAAAGTCCACTTTGAGTCTAACATTTGACTACACATACCAAAGAACATACACACCTGACAACCTCCCCTTTTTATCTTTGTGCAAAGTAACTGATTCAAAATATTTAAATCAACAGTCTGTATATAATCTGTTTTTCTTTTTCTTTCTAGACACTTGTAGGATCTTCCTGACTTCGGTATTCTAAAATTGTACGATGCTGTGGCTTCCCTAGTGGTACAGTGATTAAGACTATACCTTCCAATGCAGGAGTTGTCAGTTCAATCCCTGGACAGGGAGCTAAGTACCACATGTCTCACAGCCAAAAAACCAAAACATAAAACAGAAACAATATGCAATAAATTCAATGAAGATTTTAAAAATGATTCAGATCAGAAAAAAATTCTTTAAAAAAATAAATAAATTGTTGATGCTATGTCATGGTGGAGGGTCTTTCTTATACTGAGTACTTATCTTAAACAGCTGAAAACACCCTGAGAAAGCATTTTGCAGGATGTAAGACACTGCTAATTTTTTTCAAAAGTGTTTTAGAATCATTTGTCTCTAAAATATTGTGACTATGTTAAGTGACAGGGCTTCCCTGGTGACTCAGAAAGTAAAGAATCTGCCTGCAATGCACGAGACCTGGGTTCAATTCCTGGGTCGGGAAGATCCCCTGGAGAAGGGAATGGCAACCCACTCTAGTATTCTTGCTTGGAAAACCCCATGGACAGAGGAGCCTGGTGGGCTACAGTCAATGGGGTCACAAAGAGCCAGCGATGACTGAGTGACTAACATTCATTCATTCATTCATACTGACTAATAACTAACATTCATTCATTCATTCATATTGACTAATAAACTCTAGCTTAAAAAACAGAATCTAAAAATGAGAAAATTAATCTAGGCCCAAGATATTATGTTTTAGTACACAAACAGGAACCCAGCCAAAGCAGTAAATGATTTTAAAGACTGTTCCAGATGGACTGCAGTTTAAAAGCACAGTGAAAAGTGTGGCTGATGAGCCTAACTATTAGAAAGGCAATGATATCGTGGGCCATTAATCTCCTTAAAAGTTAATACCAGGGAAAGCACAAGTCCTATTAAATGAACAGTAGATACTGCCAGTTAGAAATTGAAAGGTACTGTATCAACTACAGAAAACGCATTTTGAGTCCCAAAGGAAGAAAAAAGTTGTCTGGTTCTATCTTTGCAGCATTTGGACATCTCCCTGACATGTTCGGTAAGGCTAAAATAGTCATCCTAAAAAAAATTCTGTGAGCTGCATGAATTATGGCAGACACTGCTGTGTCCCCAGACCTCTTTCTCCCCTTGATTCTTCTAGGTAAAGAAGCCTCGGGACTTCCCTGGTGGTCCAGTGGCTAACACTCTGAGCTCCCAATGCAGGGGGCTCAGGTTCCACCCTTTGTCAGGCAGCTAGACTTCCCCGGTGGCTCAAACGGTAAAGCGTCTGCCTACAATGCGGGAGACCCGGGTTCAATCCCTGGGTTGGGAAGATCTCCTGGAGAAGGAAATGGCAACCCACTCCAGTATTCTTGCCTGGAAAATCCCATGGACAGAGGGGCCTGGTAGGCTACAGTCCATGGGGCCGCAAAGAGTCAGACACGACTGAACGACTTCACTGGATCCTGCATGCGGCCAAATAAATAAACAGTTTTTTCTTAGGGGAAGCCTCTACCTGAGAGTTTTGGCTACAAAGCTGAACCAAACTGTGGCTACCTGGGGACACTCCCCATCATCCCTTACAACGACCTATGTACAGCCAAGTGCTAAGCTCTGGCTGATGGGAGGTGAGCCAAAAGCTCTGAATGCTCCCTTCCCTCTTTGTGATTGCAAGGGCTAATTTTTCATACATTTTATTGGGGCATAGTTGGGTTAGTTTCAAGTGCACAGCAAAGTGATCAGCTACACACATACATATATTCATTCTTTTTCAGATTATTTTCTCTCCAGTTTGCTCTGCACCAGTGGGCGTTTTCCAAATCTTTGTCGTGGGAACTTGATAAATAACCAACAGGGACCTACTGCGTAGCACAGGGAACTCTAGTCAGCATTCTATAACAACCTGGAGAGAACCCAGGGATGACACATCCAATGGAAAAGAGGCACCACCATCCCAAACTGCCCACCCTGGCCTGTTGAAGTAAAGAGCAGTAACCGTCTATGTGAGGCTCAGTATTTCAGAGTCTTGACATCACAGCAGCCGAGGTTGTACCCTAATACATAAACCATGTGATCAAGGCCCTCAGATGAGCTGGAAGCAAACAAACAAAAAACCCTCAGGAAAGAGAAATTTTGAAAATAAAAAATAGAGGGTCCAGGAAGAAAGAAGAAAGGTAACCATGAAGGTGAGTTGATAACTTGAAAATGCCCAAATTTCTTTGCTTCTAAAAACCACTTTAAAATCCTCGTAACACTTTAACATGCAACATTCAGATATATGGGGGCTTCCCCCGTGGTGCAGCAGCGAAGAATGCACCTGCCAATGCAGTTTGATCCCTCGTTGGGGAAGATCCCCTGGAGAAGGAAATGGCAACCCACTCCAGTATTCCTACCTGGAGAATCCCATGGACAGAGGAGCCTGGCAGGTTACAGTCCATGGGGTCACAAAGAATCGGACACGACTTAGGAACTAAACAACGACAATAAAACAGTTCAGATGTATGCAGTTTAGACCTTTACTTCTGAAATGTAAAATAAAATATTCTTCTGCTATAGGAGAAAGATGAGCTACTTTGGGAAGTTAAGCAGGCAAGCATCTCCCCCTGAATTAAATTTAATCTAAATATAGTGTACTTAAATATTTGTTAAAGGACTCCTGCCAGTTACGTTAATAGAATTTTTAATTGACATTTATTTGCTGCTTGGTTATTTATGTGAACATCCTGCCTGCAGAAATGCTTCGAAGAAATCCACCCAAGAAAAGACACATAAATACATACACTTTACTGAAAGAACCATCAGCAGAACTTACAGCTCTAAAGCTCCATGTACATTAGGGACGGAAAATTAATTTTGATGCGATAAAAAATTACACATTGGATGTACAAACAAAGAATCTGAAGACAGGGTTGCTTTACAGATTTCACAAAACAAAGCTGTGATTAACTATTGCGCCACATAACAGACAAGGCATATACATCATCCCATGACCTTTACAGGGCAAGAAAACATTTGAACCCGAAAGTAAGTTTTAAATAACTGTTATTTTCTTTGGAGACTTTCAAACAGTTTTGTTTTGCTTATGATTGAAGGTGATGAGGGAAGTTGGTGTGATTATTTTGCTTTATGACAGACTCAAAAAACACACAACACATAATTTTCTGAGAAATAAGCTGAACGGATGCTAATGAGTTGACATACTGTCTAGTCGAAAAAATAATTACAGATTATTTTCATGGCTATAACTTGTTTGTACAATCCACGATGGGCTTTTGGAGGGTGTTTGTCACCGCTGTATAAATATGTTATTTTTTTTTCATTTGTGTTAACCAGATATGCTTAATAGCTCTGTCAGCTGATAAGAAATAATGACAAGACACTCAAGATCCTTGTCTGGGGGGCTCACTCCCCCATTCTCCACCTCTCAGATCAGAGTGTTCCCTCTGACTCTGAGGTCTCAGGAACCTATGGTATTTATGAATCTCCCTATCCATTTTTCACTCCCAGGGTGCATACACGTGGCCCTGCCAAGCTCACTTTATCCTAGGAATCTGTTCAGGGCCCCAGGAAGTACTGTAGGGCCCCATTTTAGCTCCTTCTTCCCCCCTCTGCTACCCCATTTATGAGGTCAGGTCATGCCCTGACCCTATCTGGTAAGCTTCCCAGTCCAGTGCCTAACACTGCTATAGGTTCTAGATCTTTCTTCCAAGGAGCCCAACCCATGGATCAGGGTCAGGCTTTGTTCTCAGGCTTGGAGTATGTCACCTGGACCTCTCATATGGATGCACCATCCACCAGAGAGAATCTGCCTGTGTCATCTTAGAAAATCAATCTCAACCGAGAGCTGAATGGTCACATCTTTGCCTTAACTGTGGACCCACCAGCCGTGCTCCAGGTTAGCCTGATTCTCAGCCCAGCAGGTCTCCCCAGTCCAGGTTCCATGCCCATCCCTCGGGCTGACCAACACAACTCAGGACATCTCCAAACACAAAAATCAATAGCATGTGATTTAGGTCTGTGTGAGGCATAAAACACAAAAATCAATAGCATCTGGCAGGACAATGCCCCCAGGCTGTGTTGCTTAGGGATTCACCACATTTAAGGAGCCAGAATGACAACCCTACTCTAAACCTGGGTATGGAAGAAGAGCTCTGTGGAAGTAATAATAACATATCCAACTCATGGAGCACTTGTCTGTCAAAGAGCAGTAACTACTTACGATCTGTTTCTCCTCACCATATCCCTCTCAGCTTGGCCTTTTCGGTGGCCCCCTACTTAACATATATGAAATAAATGTAAAGCCTCTTTGAGGAGTGAGCCTCACAAAGATCAATTATTCTGCGAGCTGACAGCTCGCTGTGTAATGGGCTTCCCAGGTGGTGCAGCGGTAAAGAATCTGCCTGCCAACACAGGAGGCACAGGAGACGAGGGTTCGACCCCTGGGCCGGGAAGATCCCCTGGAATAGGAAAGGGGAACCCACTCCAGTATTCTTTACTGCAAAATTCCATGGACAGAGGAGCCTGGTGGGCTACAGTCCATGGGGTCGCAAAGAGTCAGCCATGACTGAACATGCACGCAAGGCACTGTGCAATAACCCCAGATCCTCCAGACCTACGACCGGGCTATTTGCTCAACAGTCCACGGCATGACACTGCCCTTGGGTTGGCATCCACGTTTCCCCATGTTTCTCTCTCCTCCCATGCAGATGGGCTGTCAGTCACTTATCCGTGATACGAGGTTGTGTGACTCACAGCTCTCCTCCCCGCCTCTCACCACCAGAAAACTGACACACAAAGTCGTCAAGACCAAGCAGTGTGACTGGAGTGCGTGAGCGTGACTGTATTTAAAGCCTCTTCAAAAAACAACGTGTGTCTGCTCCTACAATCAGCCCCTGCTGTCGTCATCGTGAAAGCTCAGAGGCTTTGCTCTTTACCCACATAGCAAGGACAGAGCTTTAAGTCTGTGTGAGGCCTAAAAACAAGAGGCTGTGTGATTCCACTCCATGACAGCACGGAAAATGCAAAGCTATGGAGACAGGAGACAGATCAGTGTCTGCCGAAGGCTGGGGTGGGGAGGGATGCAAAGGTGAAGCACAGAAGATTTTTAGGGCCATGGAACTGCTCTGGACAACACCATCATAGAGGACACACATCATTATACTTTTGTCCAAACCCACAGCACCAAGAAGTGTTGAAGAAGTGTTGGTCACTCAGACATGTCCGACTCTCTGCAAGCCCATGGACTGTAGCCCACCAGGCTCCTCTGTCCATGGGATTCTCCAGGCAAGAATACTGGACTGGGTTGCCATTCTTTTCTCCAAGCTATCTTCCCGACCCAGGGGTTGAACCTGGTTCTCCTGCATTGTAGGTGGATTCTTTACCATCTGAGCCACCAGGGAAGTCCTACAATAGCAAGAGTGACCCCTAATGTCAACTGCGAGCTCTGGGTGACGATGACGTGCCAGTGCAGGTTCATCAGTTGTAACAAAAGTACCATCTGGTGGGGATGTTGATGGTGGGATACGGTGGAGGTGGTCAGACAGGAGATGGGAAATCTCTCTACCTTCTTTTCCTCTGGCTATGAACCTAAAACTGCTCGAAAACAATAAACTGCCTTACGACAATAAATAAATAATTTTAAAAGACAGAGAAGATACCATCCTTAACTAGAAGGATGAAGGAAGGAAAAACCAGCATTTTTCCACCTCCTCCCACATTCTCATCATGGCTCTGACGCGGTCATACAAAGCCCCTTTGATACATGACATGATCCTGTAAGACAGCTATCATGATGCCCAAGTTCCAAATGAGCACACTGAAGCTCACAAAGTTTAGAAAGGAGGTACCCAGCCCAAGTTCACACACTTAGTTAGGCGGTAATATCAGGATCCAAGAGATGCATTTCTGAGTTACACAATGTTCACAAACTCTTACTTTTGTCATCAAGTGGGTGCCATCACAGACCCATAAACAACTACAACATAGGCAAAGATAATGGTCTGAAAAGAACTATGACCAACATTCTCCGAGATCACAGGGAGGAAAAGGCCATTCCTTCTCAGTGTCCTGGGTCTGAGCACAGGTGGGCAGGGGGCTTCCAGCTAAGTGAGGGGCGTCTGCACCTTTAGAGCTGTTTCTCCAGATTCTTCATGTTGGATACAGACATATCCTCCCTCCGATAGCTCCCTGTCCCTGCCTATTTAGGGTGGACCATCAGGGCTTCTTTCATTTAAAATAGAAGAAAAAAAAAACGTGATGCTAAGTGCCCTTCTGACTTCACAGTTACAGAGAGGTTTTGCATCTGCCATGCAAGCTGCTGCTGACACCATCACCAAGGTCAGGTATTAATTAGCCATTTTAAAGATACGGGGAGTGTGATGCCAAGATGTTAAGTGACCTTTTTCCAAGGGTCCTACTTTCAGCAAGTGGCATAGCTGAGCCACTCACCAGGCCAATACACAGTCTCCACGCCTCCATTCAGGCCTACGGAGCACTCTTACTGCACAGAAGTCAGCCACAGAAACAGCAACTTATTTTACTGAAACACCAGCAGAATCCCGTCCAGAGGAACCCCTCCATTTAGCCATCAGTAGATCATCCCAGAAGTCAAGGGTCACAGTCCCATTACCAAGCAGATCGATGTCCAGCTCTCGTCAATTTCCACTGCAGGCTAGCCACCCTTTAAAAATGCCTAGCGCAGAAGTTCCCTGGTGGTCCGGTGGGTAAGAATCCACCTGCCAATGCAGGGAACACAGGTCCAATCCCTGATTCGGAAGATTCTACCCGCTGAGGGGCAACTAAGCCCATGCATCACAACTACTGAGCCTGTGCTCTAGAGCCCGAGAGCGTGTGGTCCACAACAAGAGAAGCCACCGCAACGAGAGCCCCTCACACCACAACTGGGGAGTGGCCCCCACTCTCCAAAACCAGAGGGAGCCTGTGCAGCAAGGAAGAACCAGAGAGCAACAAGAATCAGAGCAACCAAACAGATATGAATAGTAAGCAATTCGTTACACGCTTATAACAAAAAAAGACACATTTTAAAACTGGAAAAGAAGTGGCTCTCAGAAAAGCTCCCACCCAAACAAGGAGGGGGATGATAACCCGTGTTTCCAGAGACCTGAATTTCAAATTGCCTTCTGATACCTCTGAGCCAGACGAGTGAGGGCCTCAGGAATGAAAGGCCAAAGCAGAAAGGACTGACAAATCATTACATCAGCTCTGCATGAAACATCCTTTCCAAAACTAAGTTCATCATGATGAGTCCATGCCGTCCGCCAAAAAGCTGACTGCTTTACAAACATGCTTCATACGAAATGCTTAATATTAACTGTACTGTATATGCAAACCAAAAAAGAAAAAGATCAGGCATATAGTAGAACCTCAATAAATAACCTTTCATAGATGGATATAAAAATCGTTCCATTCTAGGACAGTAGCATCCTCTGTAGACCACAGTGGCTGCTGGCACCCATGACAGGGTTCTTGCCCATCAACCCAAGGCCTTCCTCTGCCAGGTCCTTTCCCCATCAGGGAAGAGCTTCGAGACTTGTCCTTTACCACGACCAAAGAAATTCAATGACTTACATATAAACCCATAAAAGAAAGCACTTTCGAAGCCCTAAGGTCTTCTAATCACCTAAATTATGAGAAAAACTGTCATGAGTGGACAAGATGGGAGAGCAGAGGAGAGTCAGGGAGAGAGAGGGGTCGGAGGTGGTTCGAGGGCCGTCGGATCTCATCCCATCTTATCTCATCTGTCCCAGGATGGATACAAGGGGGCGGAGGTAGGAGGGTGAGGGGAGTTCAAAACATTCAGAGAACCACAAGGCCCCAGGCACAACTACTCAGGACGAACGGAAACCTCCGAGGTTCTACTTTTGAAGATCTGATGGCTCCGCTTCAAGTGTTCTCAATTTTGGCATTCTAAAATTTTTCACTGGTTTCAACAGTTGCAAAGAATGTCATTTCCTACGTACTACTGACATGACATTTTGAATAAAACTGCTCTATCGCTCCCATAAAATATATTCAATGGAATAATCTGATCTCTCCCATCATACATTTTCAAACAGACATAAGTAAGCTCCTTACTGGTCAATCTGTGTAGCGTTCCTTTCTCTCCTTGAAGTCACAGATCCACAGACTCTTACCCTAACACGTGCTTAGTCGCTCAGTCATGTCAGACTCTTTGTGACCCCATGGGCTGTAGCCCGCCAGGCTCCTCTGTCCATGGGATTCTCCAGGCAAGAACACTGGACTGGGTTACCATGCCCTCCTCCAGGGGATATTCCTAACCCAGGGATTGAACCCAGGCCTCTGGCATTGCAGGCAGATTGTTTACCGTCTGAGCCACCTTCCCAAAGTCTGTGCCGGGTCTTAGTTGCAGCGTGCAGAATTTTAGCTGTGGCATTTGAGCTCTTAGTTGTGGCATGTGAGGTCTGGTTTCCTGACCAAGGATCGAACTGGGGCCCCCTGCACTGGCAGCATGGAGTCTCAGCCACCGGACCACCAAGAAAGACCCGCCCCCCGCAAAGTCTTTCATGGTTCCTCCGTCTCTACTTCTCTGCAACAACCACAAAAATTCATATGTGACAATAACTGTAAAACATAATTAAACTTGTAAAGATTTCTCTGACCACAGAATAAGAATTTCCTTTTGGCTTAGGCCGCTGCAATTGTTCTTAGTCCTGAGCAAAATACAATTTATAACATTACAAATATCTGATGATTAAGCATAAAAAGGAAATTGTTATATGCTACTGTTAAGGGTGGAGGGTCAGGGTGAGGCCTTGAGAAAAGGAGGAATCACTGAAAACAGAGAGTCTGTGTTTAGTGTCACAAAGCGATGCACCCTAGGGACCCATCCTTTTCCAAAGTGGATAAAGGATGGCTGAGGTGGGGGAGGCAGGGAGGAACACCGATGGTGACACTCCAGCAGATGGAATCTGATTCCCCAAGTCGACTCATGCAGAGCAACACTTGGAAAGGTGCCGGTGCACAAAGGATCTGGGAGACACCACTGGAAACCAGAGGCCAAGTCTGCTGCTAACAGGTCTGGGGCCCAGGGCAAGAGCGCACGTTCAGGTCCACAGACACGGACCATTTCCCCGTGGAAATATTTTTAACTTATTAATCAAAGCAAACTGACTGTGAATTACGTTCTATCTGCCTACACTGACAAATACATCTTCAGTGGACAGAATCAAAAAGGATGTAAAAATCTGTGGTTTATATATGACTTCAAGCTGGCAAAATGCCAAAGATTACTAAATTTAATTATAATCACTTGTCTGGGTGTTGTGCTGATGGGCTAGCAATGTTTGGATGAGTAATAAAATAAACCAGTAAACTGTTTTTTATGTGTGTGTATATGTGTGCATGTATGTGTGTGTGTGTGTGTGTGTGTGTGTGTGTGTGTGTATATATAGAGAGAGAGAGAGAGAGAAAGAGAGTCCATAAAATTTGTTTCTGCCTTCAGTTCAGCAAAATCATGTCTAGTTAAAAAAAATAAGAGAGAAAGCTCCAGACACATAATTTGTCTACTATTCACAGAAATCATCTGAAATTAAATCATACAAATATACTTATGTGAGGGCTTCCCTGTGGCTCATCTGGTAAAGAATCTGCCTGCAATGCAGGAGACCTGGGTTGGGAAGATCCCCTGGAGAAGGGAAAGGCTACCCACTCAAGTATTCTGGCTCTCCAGGCTGGAGAATTCCATGGACCGTATAGTCCATGGGGTTGCAAAGAGCTGGACACGACTGAGTGACTTCTACTTTCTTTCATTTATGTGAAATCTATACAATTATAGTATTTTCATCAGAAAACAAACGTGCAAAAATAAAAATTTTAAACTGCTGTGTCTTCAGAGAAGAATCTGTGTGAAGGGTGAACCTCTCCCGGAAAGAGGGAATCTCCAGCAGGAAGCTCTGGACTTCCTCAGCAACCCCAGGTCTTCCTGTCTCTCCAGCCAACGGCCACGGGACTACAATGGCAACCCTGCCCTGGGTCTGCAGCCTGCTGGCCTCCCTTATCAGGCTGTGGACTTGCCAAACCTCCACAGCAGTGTGAAGCCAATGTGTTAAAATAAGTCTGGGTGGGTTGGGCGGGGTGTGTGTATGTGCATGTGTGCACACTTCACTTCTATTCGATCAGATTCTCTGGAAAACCCTGATCAACATACCACCAAACTCTTACTTTGAAACCCCACTGCCTAAGCCCCCAGGATTTTGCATACAAGCTGTATTTGCCCAGCTTTCACAAGGTTCTAGGCTCAGGACACAATCCATGCATACATCAGTCACTCGCTGAGAGCTGGAGTCAAACAAGGCATACTGTCCCAGGGACCAAACAGAAGGATGCAAACTGGAGGCATGACCCTGGAACAGAGGCACGGTCATGGAAGGAGGGCACAACCCTGGAAGGTCGGCAAGGCCCAGGAATGTGGAGCCATGATGACAGACTTCATAAGAAGCAGTGTGAGGTCAAGAGGCTTGTTCAGGACCTCAGACGAAGAAGAGAAAGTGAAGCGCACCTCTCCAAAAGGCTAGAAGGAGGTAGAAGCATGATGGAGACCGGAAAGATGGCGCTGAGGTGTCCTAGACAGACGACACCAGACAGAGGACACTGAGGGCCCCTGGACAGATTACACTGAGAGCTCCTGGACACATTACACTGAGGGTTCCTGGACAGATTACACTGAGGGTTCCTGGACAGATTACACTGAGGGTTCCTGGACAGATTACACTGAGGGTTCCTGGACAGATTACACTGAAGGCTCCTGGACAGATTACACTGAGGGCTCCTGGACAGATTACACTGAGGGTTCCTGGACAGAGGACACTGAGGGCCCCTGGACAGAGGACACTGAGGGCTCCTGGACAGAGGACACTGAGGGCTCCCAGAGAGAGGACACTGAGGGCTCCTGGACAGAGGACACTGAGGGCTCCCGGACAGAGGACACTGAGGGCTCCTGGACAGATTACACTGAGGGTTCCTGGACAGAGGACACTGAGGGCCCCTGGACAGAGGACACTGAGGGCTCCCAGAGAGAGGACACTGAGGGCTCCCAGACAGAGGACACTGAGGGCTCCCGGAGAGAGGACGCTGAGGGCTCCTGGACAGAGGACACTGAGGGCTCCCAGACAGAGGACACTGAGGGCTCCTGGACAGATTACACTGAGGGTTCCCGGACAGAGGACACTGAGGGCTCCCGAACAGAGGACACTGAGGGCCCCCGGACAGATTACACTGAGGGCCCCTGGACAGAGGACACTGAGGGCCCCTGGCCAGATTACACTGAGGGCTCCTGGACAGAGGACACTGAGGGCTCCTGGACAGAGGACACTGAGGGACCCTGGACAGATTACACTGAGGGCTCCCGGACAGAGGACACTGAGGGCCCCTGGACAGATTACACTGAGAGCCCCTGGCCAGATTACACTGAGGGCTCCTGGACAGAGGACACTGAGGGCCCCTGGACAGAGGACACTGAGGGCTCCTGGACAGAGGACACTGAGGGCTCCTGGCTCAGGGTCAGAGAGCAGGGAGGTTCACTAGTCAGTGTCAGGGCTGGGGGGAACAGCAGTCCCAGGGCTGTGCCAAGGGGGACGACCCTGTTTGAAGGTGAGTGGAGGCTTCCCTTACAGGCCCTATGTTAGGGTCACGGTAGTCAAGGGTCTGCCCACAGCAGGAACAGGGCCCAGTGAGAGCTGAGAGCCCCCACGAGGGAGCACAGCCCAGCGGGGAGCCCCAGAGGTCAAGATCCCTGGACGGGCAGCAGGGAACAAGGAAGAGAGCTGACGGGTGGGCCTGGGACTCCGACAGCATTAACCATGCAGAAGAGGGACCAGACAACAGGGCAAGGAAACTCACAGGACTACCTCACCCTCACTTCCACACAGAATTAAACACTGGCCTGATTTAAAGTGCATATGCTGCAGGGTTAGGAAGCAAAAGAAAATAAACACATTTATGACTAACACCAAAAAGGAAAATCTCATAGTCCCGCTCTGTGCTTACAATTTTCCCATGGTGCAGGAAAACCCAAATAGCATCTGATACAATTTACATAACTTTACATAATCTCACAATTACCATTTGGCAAGGAAGCTCCAGAACAGATCTCTTCGTTTATTTGCCTCCAAAAATGACAAAATGGAAAACAGTCTGGACAGAAGTTTTCTATCCTCTTCTTAAAAATCTCAAAAAGCCAAATACACCACTTTTCCTAATAATAATTTTCTTGAATTTTTCACATTAAACCATCTAACATTTAGTCAACTCCAAGAGTCCACTTAGATTTACCTTTTCTCTTTGAGTTTATAGTATATATATTTAATTTTCTTATTAGTGTACAAATCAAATTCCAGTTACAATATTAGACAGCCAATGAAAACAATGTGATTGTTTAGGTTTTGCTAGTATTACTAAAATGTCATTAAATTTTTTTAAAAAACTAGAAATTTTAAATGCTGATTGTCTCATGTAACACAAACTCTTGTTTGAGTCCACAGTTAAAGAAGGGTTACAGACTGGTAAGTTCTGTCACCCGCTCACGTTAGGGTCTTGTGTACCAATGGTCACATCTCTTATTTCACAATCAACTATAGCAAAAACAATAATTCCCCCAAATAGTCCAGCACCAGCTTCACAACCAGGCAGGATCCAGTCCCACAACCTAACAGAAGGGCACAGTCACACTTTCTCCCAACACTTCATGAATAAACATCCCTGTATTCAAATAAGTTACCTATTAACTAACTCCAGTCATTTTGATTCAACCTCGAATGGCAAAGAGAGTCATTCTGGCAAGACTGCAGAGTTTGCAATTCAAATTATGGAAATTTTAATAATGGGGAAAATAAAAATTAGTGGCATGAACCCTAAGGCACCAGGATTCCAATACTTTCCCTGCAACAGTAGAAAGTGCACATAAATATAACACCTCTCAATGTGTAAGCCAGGGGCTGGGAGGGCAGGCTTATTTGGATGGGCATTCTCGCACGTGTTTACCTGCGCTCTCACAGGAGCACTCCTTTCCGGGATTCTGTGGATACCTGCCGGGATGCCAAAGCTCCCCAAGCCCAGACGTTAAGAGGCAATGTTGCTACTTCTGAACAAATAACAGTGAAACAGTCATTGGGCTAAACGATTTCCTTACATTATCACCATAAACAATAATTATTTGGCAGCTGCCCTTTGCAAGCGTGAACGTGCTTATGAATAAATCGAGCTGTATTGATTCAGCAAGCTGAAATGCTTTACATTTTGCTCCGGTATTAAGAGCTATCATCCTCCACTGCACTTAGTAAGGCTTTAATGTACTGTGCTCTTTAATACTTTTAATATGAAAGATTAGTGGCGATTAGCTCTGGAGCAGGAACACTGCTCTTGGAATGGCCAGCGGGTCACTAAATCCAAGTCTCTCTGAACGTGTCTTTATTAAAGGAACTCTCTTAACAAATGCCATGGAGCTGCGGCCATGCTGTTTCCTTCCTCCTGACATCAACAGAGTGATGACGGCCTGCACTGATTCAAAGATTAATTTCACTTAAAAGGACAAGGCAGGGACTTCCCTGGCAGACCAGTGGTCCAGAATCTGCCTTGCAGTGCAGGGGACTCTGGCTCAATCCCTGGTCAGGGAACTAAGATCCCAAATGCCATGGAGCAACTAAGCCTGCATGATCAACCAGGTATGGTTGTGGGATGTACTTGGTTCTCTGTAGGCAAGATTTCCACCTACTAAGCCCACACGTCACAACTAGAGAGTCTGTGCACCTTGATGAAGTGCCCATATGACTCAACAAAGATGTCGCATGCCACAACTAAGACCCAAGGCAGCCAAATTAAATAAATAAATACACTTAAAACAAACAAACAAAAAAAAAGAGCAAGGCAGGAACGTACAGGACTGCAAAAGATGCCACATGCTCGGTAAAAGATTATCTAAAATTTTAAAAATGACCCTTTATCAGGGCAGTGACTTTAGAAGACAGAAAGCTACTTGAAGAATCCCAAAATGACCTGAAAGACTGGGGCCCTGCACCCGACATGTGACCAGAGAAGGCAGTCCTCTCCCTTCCCCTTTAATAAAATCACCCAAAACTCCCGTCCTCTTGCTTGATCCAACGGTATGTTGAAACTGACATCCAAGTTCTGACTAGTCTCTCAGAAACTGAGTGCTCCCAGATCTCGGGGTTCCAAAGAGGAAGCAGTCTACAATTCTGTATCGAGTGAAACTCTATCCATGACAGGCAACAAAGGACTCAAACGCTCATCATGATTTCCCCACCGAGTTTGCTTCCTGATCCACAGAAACATCACTGGCCCCAACAGTCACAAAGAAACCTGACTTCTGTGCTTTTGCACAGACTCCCGGGCTGGAATTCCACTGATTCTAATCCCAAAGCAAACTCCACTCTTCATGCACCCAATAGGAAAACTGGTGGCCTCTTCCTCTCCTTCCCAAGGATCACAAACCAAGGCAGGTCATGCTGCGAAGCTCTTTAGAGATTATACACTATCACCTCTCATTTCAAAGATGAGAATATGGAGAGGTCTCACCCAGGTCCCTACAGGAAATGGCAGACAAGAACCCCCATCTCTGGCTCCACCTGCCATGTTCCTGCTTTCTTCCACCCCATGATTCCTGGGATCAGTAAGAAAATCTCTCTCTATCACCACACAGCATCTCAGACAAATACATGAGGTGTCATGGAGCACTTTCACTCGTGTTAAATAGTCTGGGACGCCTTTCAAGTTTAACCATGACAAAGATAGACCAGGTACAGCTGTGGGATATACCGTGTAACGAGCTCTGCAAGACAGAAAACCACACCACCAAGAATCCTTGTGCAAAAACACATTCCACGATTCCCTCTGGAATGAGCTGCAATCTCTGGCTACAAAGCAGTGGTTATCCTGCACTACAGCAATCAATAAAACCTCTTGCCCCGTGAACCTGCGACTTCCTGACTTTGTTCTCTGTACGTAAGATTTCCAAGCCGTGTATCGATCACCTACTCAATTTTGTTAAAAGTTCTCTAAAACGAGCAATAAAGAAATTCTCCAATTAGCATCACTTGGGATGGTCTGAACAGACTTCAGATCTTTCAGTCACATTAATGGTGTCTCTTTCTCACGGGGTTTCCCCATTTTTCACTTGCAATTTGTCACTTTAAGTGTGTCTGGGTCTTGCCTAAGAGCACAAAGTCAAGAGGATACAAATTTGATGGTGTTTCTGAAACTAGGGCAGCTGCCACATTTTTCACCCAAGTGAGAAAGAAGAATTGATTCATCAACTCTGCCCTCTTTTCTACAGCTACAGCATGGATTTTTTTTTTTTTTTTAACTAAATGAACCCATCAGCTCTTAAGAGTATTAAAATTCTGTACCCTGGAACTTCTCTCTAAAATGACCCACTAGAGGATGTATTATAAAGTGAAGAAACCCACTTACATCTTCTCCGAGTGTTTTAAAAGTGTCAAAATTTAAGAGTAAGTCTTGAGATAAGCAAGGACAGCAAAAAGGCAGGATTTACCCAGAAACAAGGCAAGATAACCCATCAGCAGGAAATAGAGAACAAGACCTCTACTGCCAGCATCACTTCGGCCTTCCTTTTCCTACCACCAAAGACCCACACAAGGATTGATTAAGCTCAAACGCTGTAAAAGGCCATGGTGGGTTCAGCCATCAGGTTCAGCTCCAACTCTTGAAAATGCACCCAGTTCCCCCTTACTCCAGCACCCTCAGGCTGAGGCCACTCAAGAAGAGATCGTGAAAACGGTGGACCTTCCTAGGAAATCATAGTTATCAAATTGCTACAAGGTTCCTCTCTGAGCATCACAAGTGATGCCCCAGAGCTGGGCCAGCCCACGCTCACCGTCCGGGGGCATGAGGGTCTTGTTGTTCTGCGTGCACCACCCCACGGGGTGCAGGTCTGCGATCACCACGTCACACCAGAAGTCAGCCCGGCGGTCCTCCCCGTAACCACAGTAACGCAGCAGCAGCAGCTGCCCGCAGGTGGTGATGACCGTGGCCACCCAGTACGTGTCCGGGTTCTTCTTGTTGGCCACCTCCAGCTTCATCCCCGGCTGGAAGTTGCTCTGAATGCTGATCTCAACCTTAAAGAACCCAAAACACAAGAAATCCATCACACACTAGACACATAACATCCAGAACAAGAACGATTAAGAATGTAACAATTTTAATATTTGTTTCCTGAGATCATCACAGTCTAAGAGAAATATAATGTGAGCCACTGGTGGGTCATTAAATTTCCTAGTAGCCACTTGAAAAACAGATAAAACAGATGAAATTAACTTCAATAATGTATTTTATTCAACCCAAAGGATCCCAAGTAGCATCGTTTCAAGATGTAATCAACATAAAAAATAGTAATGAGAAAGTTTACATTCTAATTTTCCAAGGAGCCTCTGAAATCTGGTGTGCACTTAACGGTACATCCTGTTACTAAACAGAACTTGGGTCTGTTAATAAGAAGTGCAGTAAAGTCGATCGACAGGCTGGGCTGTGGTGAAGCAAAGTACAGCGTTTACTACAGGGCCAAGCAAGGAGAATGGGCAGCTCATGCTCAAGAGACCCAAACTCCCTGGGTTTTTAAAGGCAACGTTAGGGGTGTGGGTCACAAGGTGTGAAATCTGCTAGTGCACAATTCTCTGACTGGTGGGTGGTGAGGTAACAGGGTTATGTGTTGAAAAACTCAATCGTCAACTTTCTGGTTCCTTCGTGTCTGGGGTCTACATGCTGCTGATTGCCATGCAGTTAACCTCTTCTAGCTGGTGGGGGTTTTGGTATCCACAAAACTACTCCAGGATCATGCTCAGGATATTATCTGTAGCCCATAAGGAGGAATTAAGGGTCCCTAACTTTGTTTTATGGCTAAACCATTAATATTTGGGGTTCCCCTAGTGGCTCAGTGGTAAAGAATCTACTTGCAGATGCAGACAACACGGGTTGGATCCTTGGGTTGGGAAGATCCTCTGGAGGAGGAAATGGCTACCCACTCCAGGATTCCTAGATGGAAATCCCGTGGACAGAGGAGTCTGGCAGGCTCCAGTCCATGAGGTCGCAAGAGTCAGACATGACTTGGCAACTGAACAATTATTATTTTGTCTTGCTTGACAGCTATCCCTTGTTCCTGCATTTTTCTTACTTCTCTGATTAAATCTGCTCTTTGAAACTCAGAGAAGACCTTAGGAGACTAAAGCTTTGGAGGTAGGGACATGGGTGTCTGTCCCCAGGAAGGTCCTGCTCACTTTCAATCTCAACTTGGACAACACACTTTCCAAGTGCTAGATGGCATGTGGCTACTATGGGAACAGTGCAGCCCCAGAAAATGGATTTTCTCTTTTTTTTAAATTAAGGGTTATCATCTATGAATGGGCTTTCCAGGTGATGCTAGTGGTAAAGAACCCACCTGCCAATGCAGGAGACTTAAGAGACAAAGGGTTCGATCCCTGGGTCAGGAAGATCCTCTAGATGGCAGCCCACTCCCGTATTCTTGCCTGGAGAATCCCATGGACAGAAGGGCCTGGCAGGCTGCAGTCCATTAGGTCGCACCAAGTTGAACACAACTGAAGCAAGTCAGCACACACACGCGCGTCTATGACTATTTGCCAGCCCTCCCCACAGAAGAAAGCTTTCCAGCCTTGCAAGCTACAATATTCTAGAGCTAGCACATCCGATGTCCCTGAATATCTGCTGCACAAAGAGATGATGGGATCATAAGCTGTTCACCCATGGGTCCTCTGCAGTACAGGACACTATACCATGACTGAAAGGGAGGGAGAGGAACAGACTGGGTGAAAGGGAACAGCACTGACTTCATGCAGAGAGATACTGGTGACTTCCCGGTACAGAAAGGAAGGAAAAAGTTGTCGATCAATTGTTATTTAGTTGCTAAGTCATGTCTGACTCTTGGTGATCCCATGGACTGGAGCCCACCAGGCTCTTCTGTCCAAGGGATTCCTCAGCAAGAATCCTGGAACGGGTTGCCATTTCCTTCTCCAGGGGATCTTCCCAACCCAGGGATAGAACCCGCATCTTCTGCACTGGCAGGCAGTTTCTTTACCACTGAGCTTCCAGGGAAGTCCTACCTCATTCCTAAAGTGCCTGGAGAAATCTACCACGTCCTCCTGGCACCATAAAAGGCTCATGTTACAACAGCTTTTGCAAAACAGAAACCACTTGGTATGCCAGGCGAGTTTTAGTTTTGTTATGTTTTAATATTTGTTATGTCTTAATATTTGTTATGTTTTAAAATTTTGTATTTTAATATTTTGTTATGTTTTAATATTTGTTATGTTTAATATTGAAAGTGCTGGTTTCACAAAATGGCCACAATCCCATTCATAATAAACCAGTAATTATAACAATCTAAGTGTCAGTGTTAAAAAGGAATCAGGAATGCAATCCACGTTTAACGAGGTCATGCAAGTTTAATAAGGTCTTAAACGCCTTTTCAAAAGAACACGCCACCTCCAAAAAGAATAAAATGTTGCATTAAAATAAAGAAAGTGTTTTCCTAATTCAACAAAAGAGCCAGAGGGAGGACCAGATAGAGACAGTTCCCCAATTTGCTTATGACGGCTAAATCTCTGCCTTGGAAGCCCAGTATGGGAAGGGTGGGGGGGGGGAATGTCTCTCACTATTAAATTTTCATTTCCAATAAAGCTATGAGTAAAACCCAGGAACTTGGGTCCTAGAAAGTTATTTTTTTCCTTGCTAATGATGTATCACCAAAATCTCCTATCTAAGCAAATACTGGATAAAAACTTAATTTTTTTTATTTCCTAGGACTTGCCCTCTGCTTGGCATACTATTTGCACTGTTCAAAAAGAAAAAGTATTGATGAGGGTGATTTTCTGGTTTGATCCAAATGTTTCCTGAATACTTCTGGCCTTTCCTATAATTTGGCTTATCTGTCCACAAATGGCCAGACGGCTTTTCAGGTGTCCTTTCAAAGTAAAAATATCAACGCAAAATTAAAATACACAGTCATTACGCCTCCTAAGAAGACATGACTCATAACACCTGCTTGCCTAGTTTGCCTTTATTTGCTCACATCAACCTTACCTGTCTCTGTCCCCTAGATGGAAGGGAACACAGCCTTCTGCTCTGGCTTTTTTTTTTTTTTCATACTGGAGGGCTTTATTAACAACTTTGGGATTTATTAATACCAGTGTTGTTGTTGCTTAGTCGCTAACTTGTGTCTGGCTTTTTGTGACCCCATGGATTATAGCCCACCAGGCTCCTCTGTCCATGGGATTTCCCAGGCAATGCTCTGGCTTTTTGAGGTGCAAAACAAGGCTGAAACCTGTGAGCACCTGCCCTGGGCAGGACCAGAGCAAGGCTCACCTCCCCCACTCACTTCCTCATCTCGGCCGTATGTCTAAGAAACTGTTAGTCACTCAGGTGTGTCCTATTCTTTGCAAACCCATGGACTCCTCCGTCCATGGAATTCTCCAAGCAAGAATACCAGAGTGGGTAGCCATTCCTTTCTCCAGGGGATAAATCTTGGCCAAATCTATCTTTCCTTTTCATTCCCTTTCGCAAAATGCGTTTGGCATCCCCAACACCCCAAACGCAAACCAGAAGAAGGGACGTCACCATCACTTACATGTTTGAAGGATGTATGTGGGGCCGCACTGGCTCCCGTCTCTTCCAAGTACTCCCCCCAGTTAAAGCCGCTCTCCTCCAAACTGGAGCCTTCTTCTGTGGAAAGACCAAAAAAAAAAATTAAAATTTTTTAAAGTTTAATAGAAACACCCAAAACAAAAACCAACTCAAAAAAAAAAAAAAAACCAGAAAATTAATACTAACATGAAGAATAGAAAGGCACTGGCCTTCCATGAAAATCAGAAACTTTTTGGTGCAAGAGAGGAACAAATTCAACATGCAGAAAGGCACTGCTGAATTCTTTTCCAAAGTTTCTATTTGCTGGTTTCAGAAACAGAGGACTGGAGAGAAACATAGAAGCAACCTAGGAGTGTGTCTATGTATGCTCAGTCATGTCCGACTCTTTGCGACCCCGTGGACTGCAGCCCACCAGGCTCCTTTGTCCATGGGATTTCCCAGCAAGAATCCTGGAGAGGGTTGCCGTCTCCTCCTCCAGAGGATCTTCCCTAGCCAGGGATCAAACAGTCTCCTGAAGCTCCTGCATTGGCAGTCGGGCTCTTCACCACTGAGCCACTCAGATGTCCATCAATAGACCAATGGATGAAGATGTGATACAATCGAATATTACTCAACCATAAAAGGGGAGAAACGGGGTTATCTGTAGAGATGCAGATGGACCTAGAATCTGTCATAGAGTGAAATAAGTCAGAAAGAGAAAAACAAATATCGTCTATTAAGGCATATATGTGAAATCTAGGAAAACGGTACTGATGAACTTAACTGCAGGGCAGGGACAGAGACACGGAGAATGGGCATGTGGACACAGAAGGGGAAGGTGGCACAAATTAGGAGGTTGGGATTAACGTACAGACAGTTCTGGTGCTGTCCAGGCCTGACCCTAAGGAACCCGCGTCAGGACCAGAGGAGACCTGACGGTTCTGGTCCCTGGAAGCGGTGGTGAGACCACAGCCATGGTGCAAATCTCAAGCTCAACTCTGAACCCACTCCCCAGAACTCCTGATCCTCCATAAGATTCTCATCTCAACTGTCACCAAAAAGGCTGCTTCTGCCCAATGGGAATTCATTACAAGCTACATTTCCACTCTCCTCTCCCACTAAAACAGGCCACAGCAGCTCTGGTGCTCACCCATGCATTCACACCCATCAATCAAGAAAAGACAAGGTATTACTGGGCCCCTACTGACCAGTGAGATCGGTGCTCGGGAAAGCACAGGTGCTCTCTATCATCTAAACATATCTCTGAGGGCCTCCCCTGGAGGTCCAGGGGTTAAGAATCCGCCCTTCCAATGCAGAGGGTGCGGGTTGGGTCCCTGGTCGGGAAGCTAAGATCCCACATGCCTCTGGGCCAAAAAAATCAAAGCATAAAACAGAAGCAGTATGATAACAAATTCAATAAAGACTTTAAAAATGGTCCACATCCCCCCAAAAAAATCTTTAAATAAATACTTTAAAAAGCACCGAAGAGCCAGACTTCAGTGCTGTTAACTCTTAAGTATGCTGTCTTAGAAGGTCTTCTGGGTCTTCATGGGATCACAAAGAGTTGAACACAACTTAGTGACTGAACAACAATGCTGTTTTAACAATAAAATCATGCACAAAATCGAAGATTACCCACAAGACGGCCTCTTGGAAACTGTAGCAGTGACACTTCCTCAGCCACCTATGCCCTGAGGAGCTGATTCTCTAAACACATTTCAAAGAGCAACAGATAAACACACAATGTTTATGAGTGGAGGTCTCATAAACCCACAGCAAATATTTACAGCTGATTCATAAACCTCTTAAACCCATCCATGTTTTATCAAGGAAACTCTCAACAATCTCTCTTCTCTGCACAAAAACGGGTGAGAGGCATTTCCCATGATATAATGCAAACAGACTATGACGAGCTACTATGGAAGTTTCACAATTTAAAAGAAAGGAGTGTTTATTAGTGATGATCCATTTCTAGAATACAGAATGCTGGATATGTGACCAGAATCATTCTTATTAACTAGAAAAAGAATACTGAACACTTTACTGAAAAAGTGGGCGTGCAGACAACTTTACAGTGAAAAATGGAATCAACACAGGACTCAGCCATCTTTTTTTAAGGGATCAGATCTTGGGTTGTAGAATATTACCATCTGAAATAAGACTAACTTTGCAAAGAAAAAAAAATTTGGGGGGGGGGGCATGAAGGAATCTTAGTTGCCCAACCAGGAATCGAACCTGTGCCCCCTTCACGGAGTCTTAACTAGCAGGCTGCCAATGAAGTCCTTTGCAAGTGAAATATTAAACCTACTTCCAGTACCCAGTCAAGGAACAGAAAACCAGCAGGTTTAGAGTAAACGAAATCTTACAGGGCACCTTTTTGTGTGCTAGATATTTAAGTGGAAAGAGAAAGGCAGAAGACATTCAACCTTTATCATTCTAACTGCTGACAGTTCCTAGGATCACAAGGTTTAGAAAACAGTTCTACTGCTGCAATGCGCCAACTCACTAGAAAAGACCCTGATGCTGGGAAAGATTGAAGGCGAAAGGAAAAAGGGATGACAGAGGATGAGATGGTTGGATGGCCTCACCGACTCAATGGGCATGAGTTTGAGCAAAACTCCAGGAGATGGTGAAGGACAGGGAAGCCTGACGTGCTGCAGTCCCTGGGGTCACAGAGAGTCAGACACAACTTAGCCACTGAACAACAACCGCTGTATAAGTACACTGAACAGACACAAGGTACGGATGAAACTCAGCAAGGACTCGCCAACACCATCCTAGGTCTGAGCTCACGGGTGCCGGACCACACCTGGGTTGGGGGGAGGACAAAACACAAGGTCCTCAAGGCTGTCTCAGCTTTCCAGACCCCGAGAAGGCCAGAGAGACTTTCCATAAAAAAAAAATAAAAAAGAAAAACACCCGATTCTCCTAGCTAGGGAGGCAACAACTGTTCAAAGAGACTTTAAAAGGGGAGGAGGGGGAATATTACTGAGTCACACTGAGCCAGTCCCCAGCAGGAAGAGTAAGAGATCTGGAATTTTCTACGAAGAATGCTGATTCCTTTCCTTCCCAAATAGTAGAGCCCATGGAACTCTGGTTGTTGTCATTCAGTCGCTAAGCTGCATCCAACTATTCACGCTGGTATACCCCAATACAAAAAATATACACATCAAGCCCACACTTCCAGCATAATTCCTTCCCTCAGTGGCTTGCCCCATCTAAATGTGCAATGCCACTCTATCTGCAGGCTTCACCAGCAAATTACATTGAACTGGTCTGAAAAAAGAATGTCAAAGGATCTACGTCAGCACACCGTTTTGCCTGCTTTCATCACTGCAACTGAAGAAATGGAAAGTTCCAGGAATCCAATCCCGACCCAACTTCCTTCTCTGAGGCCCATACTAGAGCTACCCAGGCTGTCCGCTGGGGAGGCCTCAGTGCATCCACTGAGTTTATCCCGGGGGTGGCCTCAGGGCCCCTGGGAGGAGGAGGAATTTTACATGGCAACCCTGAATATTCTTTGGAAGGACTGTTGCTGAAGCTGAAGCTCCAATACTTCCGCCACCTGATGTAAAGAGGTGACTCATTAGCAAAGACCCTGATGCTGGGAAAAACTGAAGGCAAAAAAAAGATGGGACAGCAGAGGATGAGATGGTTGGATAACATCACCGACTCCACTGACTCAACAGACATGAATCTGAGCAAACTCCAGGAAAGAGTGAAGACAGAGAAGCCTGGCATGCTGCAGTCTATGGGGCCACAAAGAGTCAGACACAACTTAGCGACTGAACAATTTCATCGAGGGGACTCGAGCGTCATGGGCCCCAGCTACTATTTGAGCCTTCCTTAAAATGAGGCAAAATGAAAAATAAAAAAGCTGTTTATGAGGCAGAGAGTCCTCTGTGTGAAGCTGAAGTTCTCATAGCAAAAAGTGGATCATCAAGCAGGGAAGTGCAGCAACTGGGAGTGAGGGTGGGGGACCCCCAACCACACAAACACTCAGGAGCAACCACGTTAGACTCATGGTCTCATTAAAATGCAAAGATCCACCTTGTAACTTTCCAGATGGAGGTCAAATCTCCCAGAAGTTAATGGTCATTTTTTTAATGAATTCTCCAGAGCAAATGTTTATGATTCATAGCTGAGCTGTCCTTATATAAGCTGCTGTTATGTAAATATCACAAACCTTTATTTTTAAAAAATTACCTTTCTTTAAAAAGTTATCTTTTTAAAATAAACTATTATGTCAGTAGTTAGAAAAAAGATGCATGTATAAATTCACTGGTTAAATATAAAATTCAATAAGTGATGTCCATTGCTTTGTTTGGGATTTCTTAAAAGGAGAAATATTTTAGCACAAATTCACAGGACCTAAATATCTTTCACATTATGCTTGGTACTTTTACTGCCACACTCCAGGTTCAACTCCTGATCGGGGAACCTTCAAGCCTCGAGGTACAGCCAAAAAAATAAAGAAGGAAAGAAAGGGTCTTGGGAAGGGGCATCCGACAACTGGGCAGATCGCCCTGGCCCTCTCTTTCTGGGCACATGGGAGACAATTCTACTTGGTCGCCTCCCTTGCAGCGGCCAAAACCCGTGACTAGCTCTAGTCAAGAGATTGGGAGCAAAGGTCTCCTCTGCGCTCGAGTATTTAAGCGCTGATTCAAGCCACTCCAGCCCAGCTGACCCCCTGTGAGGACAGACCTCGGAGCACCGTGGAGAGATGACAGCCCTAAAGAGAGGGTGGGAGGACTCATCGGACAGAGTACCCACTGGCCCTGCTCAGACGATATGGCCAATTTATAAGCACTTACTGTGTTAAACTGAGGTTTTATTTTCTATTGGTGCACAGTTGATTTGCAATGTTGTGTTCATTTCAGGTGTAAGCAAAGTGACCCCGTTACACATACACACATACACACACACACACCCCACACACACACATATATACTTTATCAGATTCTTTTCCATTATGGTTTACTACAGAATATTGAGTAGAGTACCCTGTGCTATATACAATAGGATGTTGTTGCTTATCTATTTTATATACAGTAGTGTGCATATGTTAATCCCAGCCTCCTAATTTATCCCTCCTCCCTCTTTCCTCATTGGTAAACTTAAGCCCATTTTCTATGTCTTTGAGTGCCTGTGTTTTGTAAGTAAGTTCATTTGTACTATTTTTTAATTCCACATGTAAGTGATATGATATTTGTCTTTCTCTGACTGACTTCACTTAGTATGATAGTCAATCTCTAGATTCATACATGTTGCTGCAAATGGCAGTATTTCATTCTTTTTGTGGCCGACTAAGAGTCCGTTGCATCTAGGTACCACATCTTCTTAATCTATTCATCTGTCGATGGACACTTAGGCTACTTCCAAATCTTCACTACTGTAAATAGTGTTGCACCAACAGTGGGGTGCATTTATCCATAGTTTTGTCCAGATATACATCCAGGATGGGCACTGCTGGATCACAGAGCCACTGAGATTTTGAAGTGGCATGTCACCTCATTATAACCTAGCCTGCTCAGTCTGGTATTTTGAACCCAACTTTGCGTAACTTTCAAGCTGCTATACGCTTATAAATATCCCTGCAGATCTCAGAACAAGCAGTATGTAAAGCCTCAGAACACTGCCCCAGTGTTTTCTAAACATTCTCAGGAAGATACCGGTCAAGACATCAAAGGGCCAAACTCGTTTAGGAAACAAAACCACACCTGAATCAAGATCTCCATTACGATCAGCTGAGCTCTGACGTTTTTCCAGGGGTGAGGATGAAGGGTCCTGCATGCTGGAAGCTGACACACTGCTCTCCATTCTTAACGGCTGCGATCGTCTTCTCTTAAAGCATCCTGCAGGAAGAGTTACCTAAAGGAAAGCGACAACAGCAGAAGTCAGAGCACTGTAATCGCAACCATGAATTTCTGAACTCTCCAAAACTAACGATACCCCATCGAAGCTGCCACCATTTCATTACAACATGCAGGGTGTGACATCACGTTAGCAACAGGAAATAGCAGGCCTGAAGACTAACGACCACACACCCACACAAGGTCACAGCACAGCTACAGGTCATCATCACCACTAAGACGGACATATTTTTCATCAATCAACAGAACTGCCAGTCAATCAACAGAATTGCCATTTCAACCCCCAAATCTACCTTGGCGGCATTAATAAGAGACTCCACGATCCACCTTTTCCCTCCTCTCTCACTGGAAGCTATGAAGCAAGAACCGTACCCACCCCTCAACCCCTGCCCCGGCCTCAGCATCCCCACACACAGGGACGGTAACTGGTGTCTCACAAGCAATTCGTTACCAAAACCAGATAAAACATCACTGCATGCCAATAACGTGCTTTCTGACCAACGGCACTTCTGTAATAAGATGGCGATTCCACACTTGCATTCTGATAGAATTGCTGGGAAAACAGGCAAAATTACAGCCGGTTCTCACAGAATCCTACACCCATCTGGTTTGTGTACTTCACAGCCGGTGAAATACCCAGGTGCTATCATTACTAAAAGTCAGCCAGTCAGGGCTGGTTTGCCAAAGGAGGGACCCGATCCTTGCACTTCACTCTGCAGGCAGCAGTGGGGACTGCAGGGCTTCCTTCTAGGAAGCAAAATGATCGGGTTTGTTTCAGAAAAATCATTCGGGCAGCTGCATGCCAGATAGACGGACAGACAGAAATGGAAACAGAGACTGAATGGAAACAGATAGAAAACAAGAACATGCTGAGTGGTAGGGCATCACCTGATAAAGAAAAAAACTGAGAAATTACCACCTAGTATTTTGTATCTCTTAAGTCCCTACCCTACCCCTCCCCCATCCCCTCTCCCCACTGAAAACCACTAGTTTGTTCTCTATGTCTGTGAGTCTGTCTGCTTCTGTTTTATTACATTCCTTTGTTATATTTTTTAGGTTCCACATATGTGATAACATACAGTATTGGTCTTCCTCTGTCTGATATATTTCCCTAAGCATAATACCTTCCAGGTGCATCCATGTTGCTCAAATGGCAAATTTTCATTCTTTTTCATGGCTGAGTAATATTCCTTTGTATACCTATTTAAATCTGGAGAAGAAAATGGCAACCCACTCCAGTATTCTTGCCTGGAGAATCTCATGGACAGAGAAGCCTGGCAGGCTTGGGGGTCACAAAGAGTCGGAAGTGACTTAGCAACTGAGCACGCATGCCTATCTATTTAAAAGCCGTATGTGATTAGCAGCTGCCATACTGAACACCCAGACCACTGCCTAGGTAAGCAGAAGTTTATGGTATCTGAGTTTGGAATGTGCCCAAATCAGCACCAATGCTTGCCTCTCTTAGTAGTTTTAATATATAGCAAACTAGTTTAAAGAGCATAGGAATCGTAAAACCTCAAGAACTTCAAAAGCAGACTGAACAGTTTCTCCATAATATTCCAAAATCTTTCACGGCAATCTTCTTGAAGTAGCAGGTTTTTAGTGAATGTGCTGTTTTTACACCAAAACAATTTCAGAAGAGAAGCAATCTTAGCTTCCAAGTTATGTCGCTAATACTGTGGCTTCTTTCATTCATCTACAAACTAAAGAAAATCACTCCACCTCGGAAACGTAATCAGGCACAGTTCTTCTGCAAGGAAAAGTCTATGAACCCAACTACTAGTAAATCAGTCAAATATCAGTAGCTTCTATGCCCTTGTTAAAGGAGGGCTCACGTTTTTAAGACTCCTATTGATTCAACTCTGTCTGCGTCTAACTACATGCTGTAAAAAGGTAATCAGCGACTGTAAAATAAGTTCAATTTTTATGAACCAGACCCATCATTTGAAATAGAAGTCAAGAGCAACAACGTTTAGACCAGAAATCCACACTGTTCTGTAAGGACAAGTAACACATCTTTGTCTACTCAGGCAGCTGCAAGATTTATTTATTTTGGTAAATGACATGTCACCATTTGCTTTTTTGCAATGTTTATTTTTTTTCTTTCCATAAAAGGTAACCTTTCCACTTTCTGCAGAAGTCTTGCAAAATAAAATTAAAAACGGACAAATTAAAATCACTTGTAATTCTAACACCCAGGGACAATCTCTTTTGTATTTATAATGTCTCCTCCAGATACTTCTCTGTGGGTTTTTTTTCATATAGAATTTAGAATTTTAATTCATTTCCATTTAACATCACCTAAAAAGCATTTCCCCCACATCATTAAACTCCTCTGAAAACATGACTTAAAATGATTGTATGATTTTTATTATAATATGAATAGGTTATTTGCTATCCCTCTCCCACTGCTGGCCATTATTTTGATTTTTTTATTTTTCATTATTATGGGCATCGTAATCTGCAATTCTCCCATGACACCTTAGCTCTTTCCCACATTTTAACTTTGTTGGTATCCTTAATGGATTTTTAAGAGCCCTGCGTATCTTATCCCACAAAACCCTTACAGACATTTTCCCTTAATTCTCCCCTTAGTGATACCTTCTGATACATGTATGGAACATGCTGTCTTTTTCAACTTAAGTCTGATCCATTGATTCACTTCATGTCTTTTAAAAATTACATTCATAAAATGTCCTCCCCAACTGTAAGATACCAGAAGTCTAACTTCCCTGGATTTCAAGTTTCACATTTAGTTTTTTAACATATTTCCCATATGTTTATGTTCAAATGTTTTGTGACCATCCCCTGCAGTTAATAATCCATTCCTACCCCGTTGCGTTTTTAACAGCCTGTCTTTACCATCTATTAAATTCTTACACATAACAAGGCTATGGTTCCATGCACCAACTTTCCTTTAATTATGAGTCAGCAGAATAGGAACTATGACTACTACTCAAACATCCTCCAATTAGTTCAGCAATCACTGAACTTGGGGCCATTAAGGCAGGTTTATATAGGGGTGACAATGGTATTGCACGGCTGGGAACCCAGACTCACGACCTGATCATCACAAGAGACTCTGCTGTGGACAGAAAGTGCCAGAACCTGCACACGGGGAGAAATGAGTATGCACCAGAGACTCCCTCCCCCGCCAAATCTCCACTTTCTGCTTTGTCTGCAGGGAGGAGGAACTGGTTGCCCAAAATAAACGTTTCTGGACCATCCCAAAGTTGGATGTGGTCATGCCACTGCATTCTGGCCAGTGAGAAGTTTGCCGAGTGAATGAGTTCAGCCCGCCTTTTCCACCAAAGTGACCTTCTGGTTCTGCTGTCAGCTACAGATGACTACCTCAGAGAGAAACCAGCTGCGTGGTTTCCACCCCTCCATCTGAGGGTCCCCTGATACACTGCTGCTGCTGCTAAGTCGCTTCACTCCTGTCCGACTCTGTGCGACCCCCTAGACGGCAGCCCACCAGGCTCCGCCGTCCCTGGGATTCTCCAGGCAAGAACACTGGAGTGGGTTGCCATTTCCTTCTCCAGTGCATGAAAGTGAAAAGTGAAAGTGAAGTCGCTCAGTCATGTCCAACTCTTCGCAACCCCATGGACTGTAGCCTACCAGGCTCCTCCGTCCATGAGATTTTCCAGGCAAGAGTGCTGGAGTGGGGTGCCATCCCCTGATAGACAGCCAATCCCAATAAACAGCCCGAAAAGGACCCTGCTCCTTAGAAACACACTTGTAATAAAGATGACTGGGTGGTCCTCTAGAATTCAGGGTGTGCGCTGTTTTTATCTGAAAGCCTATCAATAAGGCCCCAAAATGGGGGGGAGGGGCTTCCCTAGTGACTCTGGTGAAGCATCCGCCTGCCAATGCAGGAGACACAGGTTCGATCCCTGATCCGGGAAGATACCACATGCTGTGGAGCAACTAAGTCCATGCGCCACAACTACTGAGCCTGTGCTCTAGAGCCCAGGAGCCGCAGCTACCGAGCCCACGTGCTACAAATACTGAGGTCTGTGCTCTGCCACAAGGGGAGCCCGAGCACCGCAACTCGAGAGCAGCCCCCCGCTTGCTGCAACTAGAGGAAAAGCCCGCGCACAGCAACGAGGGCCCAGCACAGTCAAAAATAACTAAATAATAAACTTCTTAAAAAAAAAATCTCAAATGCTGTCTCTGGTTTCTCCACCCCCACCCCCCCACCACCAAAAAAACTCTCAGTTAGGTTTGCTGTTACTGTTCAGTCACTAAGTTGTGTCTGACTCTCTCCAACCCCATAGACTATAGCCCGCCAGGCTTCTTCCTCTGTCTATGGAATTTCCCAGGCAGTGGGTTGCCATTTCCCACTCCTGAGGATCTTCCCAACCCAAAGATCAAACCTTTGTCTCCTGCATTGGCAGGCGGATTCTTTACCACTGAGCCATCAGGAAAGCCCATGAAGCTTTCCCAATGGTTCAGTGGATAAAGAATCCACCTGCCAGTGCAGGAGACACGGGTTTGATCTCTGGGTCAAGAAAATGAGAAGGAAATGGCAATCCACTCCAGTATTCTTGCCTGGGAAATCCCATGGACAGAGGAGTCTGGTGGGTTACAGTCCATGAAGCCCCAAGTTGTCGGACATGACTGAGCGACTTAGCATTAAAAATCATTCTTACCTGTATTCATCAAAAGGCAAAGTTCAAAAACATACCACTCCGAAGGCCTCACTCCAGTGAGAATTATTAGAATAGCAATAAAAGAAATGTTGCATCTCTTTTAAAGTTACCCAATTATCTAGCCCGTTCAAAGGGATCCGCTTAAAGTAGTTCAAGAAACAGGCAATTTTACTGCCGATTAACATGCTTACCATTTCAAGCTCCTCATCCTGAAACAGGGAAATGGTTGGCAGCTGTTTTTTATGTGACTCCAAAGAGAGACTCTTCTCCAGGTTGAAAATTAAAGGCGAAGGCCTAAACGGACAGCTTATGAAATTCCAGACAGGCTCTGGCTACCCGTGGAGATCTAGCATATCTAAATCAGAGAAAACGGCCTCATTTCACACTCCAGGAATTTCCTAATGAGCACAGGACACCTCATCTGAGCCAAGACCTTCCCAAACATTTCCATCAAAATGGGAAATCTCAGAGCATTCTGCAGGAGGCACAAGGCTGTGATTAAACCTCATCTCTCCAACAATCACTGCATCCACCTTCCTAAGAAGCAACGTGCAAACACCAGCCTGGGATCACGGGCGTTATCTGCAAGAACCATGTTTATAAATGGCTCTGAAGATGAAACGAGGTGTTAGGTATCCAGGCACTTATCAAGGAAGGCTCCCTTCTGCTTACACCCATCCTGTCACCCAGATCACTCTACTAACCATGCGTGACTAAGCCCATCTCCCCCATGCTCACTCTGTTTCTCCAGGCCAACACTCTATTTCTCCAGGAAGAGGCAGGCCTTCCGATTCCTTCCATCATCCAGGGAGATGACCTGATCCCTTGGGACAGAAGATTCATGAAACGTTGCCATCCTCGATGTGCTCCAGGGTTTGGTTTACACCTTGATTAGGACCTCAATCTCCTGCCCATTTTGCAACCAGTTTGCACCCAGTTCACTCTAAATAGATCGACATCTGACACAAACGGCTGCCCCAGCATAAGAAAGCTGATTTCTCACATCCCAATTCATACCTCTGTCCCAAGAAATTAGATCTGCAGAGGATAACAGGTGGTCACGGAGTACCTACCAAGCCCAGTGGCGGCCAATGAGCCCCATGATAGCAAACTGGGTCTTTTTTTAAAAAAGAAGTTTTTAAGTTGGGGGTAGCTGTTTTACAAGTAGCATTACTTTCTGCTATACAACAAAGTGAATCAGCTATATGTATACAAATATCGCCCCCTCCTTCTGGAGCGTTTGTCCCATCCCCCGCCATCCCACCCCTCTAGGTCATCCCAGAGCACCAAACGGAGCTCCCTGAGCTAAAGAGTGGCTTCCCACTCGCTGACTATTTTACACACAGGAGCATATACATGTCAATGCTCCTCTCTCAATTCATCCCACCTTTTCCTTCCCCCCGCCTCCTGTGTTCACATGTCCATTCTCGACGTCTGCACCTCTATTCCTGCCCTACAAATAGCTTCATCAGCCCTTTTTCTAGATTTCACATACATGTGTTAATATACAATATTTGTTTTCCTCTTACGTCACTCTAACCTGGAGTCTGTCACACAGAGTGTAGCCAACTGTGTCTTTTGATTCACAGTCTTAACTGCCACCTTTTAATCTCCCACCCCATCAAACAGCAAGTGTATTACTCCAGATAGAGCTAAATCAGACTACGAAGAGCAAGAGCGTGGGCAAATTGAGAAAGGTAACAGCCCTCCACGTTACCTGCTCGAGAGAAAAGAAAACCCAATCAAATCGCAGACTTGCTGTGCCGCCATCCTGGAAATTCATTTATTTATTAACTATTTCCCTTAGAATTATTTATGTACAATTCTCTACTTATTTCCTATCAAGATAGATCAGGCCTTGAAAGACACAATTAAACCAACTTTACAATTGGTCTTTGCATCAAGGTAGCTATCTGGGGCTTGTCACACCAGAAACTGACTTCCAAGCCACAAAGGTGAACACCATCCTTACGTCAGCATACAACAGACAAGAAATACTTGACACAGAAGCGCTTGGTTGTAGGCTCTTATCAAAGCATTAGGTTCAGAATCAACACACTCAGTGCTAGGATCCTGGACAAACTGCAAACACAGGATTTCCCTGTCATCTGCAAATATTAGGAGCGATGAACCAGAGCACCGCCCTGAGGCTGCTTTGTGAAACCCCATGGACCGCAGCCCACCAGGCTCCCCTGTCCATGGGATTCTCCAGGCAAGAACTGGAGCGGGTTACCATGCCCTCTTCCAGGGGATCTTCCCAACCCAGGGCTTGAAGCCACGTCTCTTAACTCTCCTGCACTGGCAGGAGGATTCTTTATCACTAGCGCCACCTGGGAAGCCCGCTGTAAGCGTGTAATCATCAGTGCCTCATTTTCTGAGGGGGTTTTCTGAATGGATGACTTCAAGAAGGACAGATGCACAGCGGCAGTACTTCAACTGATTCGGACTCTGCGAGCCCATCCCTGAAGGATGTGATCCCAGGCTGCTGAGCTCTGGGGGATCCACCTGAAGAGCATTTCAGGTTTTGACTTTAAGCCACAGATATGTACAATCTATAAAATTAGGCACCAATCAAATGGCATGAGAGGTATGATCTAACTGCAGAAAGGAAATTTACGAGAATAACAAGTCTTCCCGTTGCAGGGATCAAACCCAGGTCTTCTCCACTGCAGGCAGATTCTTCACCGTCTGAGCCACCAGCAAAGCTCCAGAGGAGTAAGAGCATAAACAATAAGACAATAGTAAGTTGGGCCCCATCCAACTGCCAAGTCAATAAAAACACCCTAATTTACTTTAGTTATAAAGAACTTGGGAAATGTAACCAATCCTGCGAAGAGCTGGTTTAACCCAGCAGTGTAACAATCACTTAGCAGAATGTACTCTGGGCCTTTTTAACCACAACAAGCAACACTTCTCATCTGTAAAACACAGGGACCATTCTAGAGGTCTTCTAAAGTCTCTTAACCCACTCAAACATTTCAGAAGATCTGGATTTTCCTGAACCTTCCTAGTTAAGAGTGGATGTGGTAGGAAAGAACAATATACAATCCTCTCAAATGGAACAGAGACTCAAAAAAGGAAGTAGTCACCATGGTCTACGCTGGATCCCAAAAGCTTTCATTCAAAAGCTTTCAAGAGATGGGGCTGGTCCCAAATGCCCAGCTGGCTGCTCAGCGTGTACAATCTGCTACACTGCCCAGAGCCGCCCTAGTTCACAGCATAGGGAGGAAAAGGGGAAGAAGGCGTCTGAATTCTGCAGCTGGCTGGGAAGAAGAAAGCATATTTAAGCTAAAGTTGTAAAGACAATAAACGGTAAGGGCCAAGACTCAAAGCTCCAAACATTCTGTTACACCAGTCAGAGTCTTTCTCCTGCCTCCAAGCAGAACACCAAAGAATACAGAAAACCAGAGCTGGTAGGTTTGATCCCAGAGTTGGGCCGTTTCTTAGTAACAGCACAATGGACTATTAGGGACAAGGGAGAGGGGAGCAGAGAAAAATGAGACGCTCCAGAACCACCAGCCTTTATTAAAATGATGGCAGGGTCTTCTCTGGTGGTCCAGCGGCTGACTCCTTGCTCTCAATGCAGGGGGTCCAAGTTCAATCCCTGGTCAGGGCACTAGAGCCTGCATGCCACAACTCAGACTTAGCACAGCCAAGTAAACAAGCGTCTATTTAAATGACCTTCCACGTGAGGCTTTGTAGGAACTTGCTCTTGGCATTTCAAACATTCATACTGTACCTTAAAATAATGGAATTCCTATCAGTTTTGACTAAAATGGAAAGCAACAACTTGCCCAACTGAAGAGAAAGTACGCTTAAAAACCATCTTTCCTTGGGCCAATAAAACTGCAGGAGGGGGAAAAAAACACAGGATAAAAATTTTCCCACCGTCCTCCACCCCTGTGGCTCTAAACCCCACTGGTGCTATTTGCCCAACACTGGAGAGTTCACCAAATATAAGGAATCAACCAAAATGCATCACTCTGGTTTTTAAGAAAATCAAAAAGAATGAAACCAAAAGCACAATGGATTCTTTATTTAAATCAATGTCAAAGACATCCATCTTATCACAAGAATAGAAACCTACAGGAGGAGAGAGTAAAACTTTGAATAGTGAGTATCATTGGTTAACAGGAAGGACCCCAACTGCTGATATCCAGCAAAGCATTAGCATCTTTTAAAATTCTCTACGAGGGACTTCCCTGATGATCCAGTGGTTAAGACTCTGAGATTCCACTGCAGGGGGTGGGGGTTCAAGTCCTGGTAGGGGCACTAAGATCCTGAATGCCAGGTGGCACAGCCAAAATTATAACTACAATTCTCTACGGGCTAGCGAGATAGGGAGTAAAGGGTGGTACCTTTCAATCAGAACATCACTGGGCTAATCATACAAAACCAGACCCTAAGAATTTTATTTGGTAATGCTTCCCTGGTGGTCCAGACAGTAAAGAATCTGCCTGCAATGCGAGAGACCTAGGCTCAATCCCTGGGTCGGGAAGATCCCCTGGAGGAGGGCATGGCAACCCACTCCAGTATTCTTGCCTGGAGAATCCCTATGGACAGAGGCGCTTGGTGGGCTACAGTCCGTGGGGTCGCGAAGAGTCGGACACAACTGAGTGACGAAGCACAGCACAGTTCATTCCCTGTTGGGACTGCAAGCTCCAAATTGAGTATCTCCTCTTACAATACACTGCCCTGTCTATAAACATCTTGTTTACACTGACCTCCAAACAGAGAACACTTGGCTTAGCCAACAAGATCAAGTTTCCTGTGAACTGTCGCAGGACATTCTCAGTCTTACAAAGAGAGGAGAGGAAGGACTTGCCCATTGGCCCAACCTGAAGGGTAGGTGTGGAAAACAGAGGGCCAGGTCTGATTCCTTCACTGGCTGAGTTATGTGGAGGCTGCAGTTACCTCCCCTTCCCCCCGACACACACACACACACACACACACACACACCATGAATATAATCAAATAAAGTCTAAGCACTCACCTTGTGTGGGAGGGCGGGGTACAGAGGGCTATTTGGAATGGTCCCTTCTATTCTAGGAATTATTAGAGCAAACACAAATCAAAGTTTTCTCTATGGCACGTATTCAAAGGCAGGCTGACCTGGCCCAGGTCCTGCCATTACTGAATTATACGTGAAAGCTACAGTGGTGTGCCTCAGTTTTTCTCTACATCTCTCCTTTTCCAGAGCCCAAGTGAAATCATGACCCCATGTGCACTTGTATCATTTAACAACAACTTTACTTCTGGACAGGGATCTGCATTCACAGACATCCTCTGTGATGATGACCAGTCACATGTCCACTCTACCTCCCAGACTAGAGTCTTAAAGATGAATCACATGGGCAGGTCTGCATAGACGTGTTGAACCACCTTTTTTTTTTCCCAAATAGAACCATGGAGATGTCTGAGTGAGTTTCTAGTTTAAAGTACTTAATCTTAGTTATGGAAGCTGATTCTCAGAAAGATGACCAGTAACTGGTCCATGGTCATACAGCGAGACAGAAGCATCGCTGAAACCAGGCCTCCTCCGGATTCTGTCCTGGCCTCTGTCAGGAATCCTCCTCACAAAACAGAGCTGTCAGGTCATGGGTCACCACTGCAAATGCACAGATTGGTCTGCCATCACAGAGATAATTTCCCTAACCAATTTTGCTTACCTGTAGAATGGAAACAGTAAGTTGCCACCAGGGAAATGTTGATATAAGAACAGTCAGGAAATAATACTAAAAATGTCTTAAACTATGGATCCTAATTTCCTTTGGGGGCAAGAAATTTTTACAAGTTCTTCATTATTTTTTATTTTATTTTTGGCTGTGCCCCATGGTGTGTGGGATCTTAGTTCACCAACCAGGGATGGAACCCATAGCCCCCTGCATTTGGAAGCGCGGAATCTGAACCACTGGACCACCAGAGGAGTCTAACAAGTTCTTTATGGCCTCCACACTGTTACAGGAACTCCAAAAGTTCCCCGGAAAGTGAAATACTGAAAGAGAAATGGTAGCTAATACTAGAACTGGAAATGATTCAAAATCTACATTGACTACTTTTGTTCAAATCACTTTAAAAAAAAGAAAGGAACACCTTTTAACTTTGAAGTTCTCCACATTTTCACTGCCTGCGCTTCCTGTATCCCCAAAGCACCCTGTATCAATTCCAGGGACGCCTCATTCACTTACTGCTTCGAGCAATGTTTCCATCACCAGGCATTTCTGCCTAGATTTCGCAAGTCCTCTGGGGAGAAAGGTGGAAACTGCCACCTCAGTCAGAATGCACAAAATGGAATCTGATGAGTGGTCAGCCCTGCTGACAAAACTTCATCATCAGTCCATAATCTCTGCAAGAAAACATTAAGAGGAAAAGCCCTCTGTGATCAATTACTCCCATCACTAGAGAAATTCAGGGTACCATCAGCACGGCCTGTTTGAGGTTCAGCGTGTGGGTAACCCAATGGGAAAGGGGAAATACTCTTGTCACCCCTGCAGGTCTCTGCCAGCACTTCTAGAACAACACACATCAAAACAGACTGACTGGTGGAGTTCTCCAGCCTAAGCGTTGCTGAAAAGCCCTGCCACTGGGCTGCGGTTTCAACTGGCCAGGGAGTGTCTCCTGCGCTTGAGTAGGGGACCGGAGGGTCTCTGGCGCCTATGGGTGTATTGTCCATGCCCCCCACCTTCCAGGCAGCGGCTGGGTCCCAGCAATGAGCTAAGACCAACATCTGAAACAGTACCTATTCATTGAAGGGAGGAAGCAGAGTGTGTGCAAATGTAACGCTTTGCAGGGAAAAAGTAGCAAACCTCCTACCTCCTAGGAGCGCCTAGCCAGCAATTCCTTGTGCCTACCGGGGCCTCTCCGCTCCCCTCCTCTACCCGCCCCCACCCCACCCCCAACCGCCTCCCCAGGAAATGGGGCCGAATTTGTGCCGGCTTTCGCTTTCTCTCTCATGTGGTGAAAGCTGGATCCATTTGCTTGGTGCAGACATGCCAATCGGTCCCCCGGGCCCCTCGGCAAGCGTGCAAGGGTGGAGGGGTGAGGGAAGGTACAAGGCGGCGGCGATGGGTCTGGATTCGGACACGGTCTGCAGGCATCCGAGATAGTTTCCCACCGGTGGATTCGGATCCGCTGCCAATGCGCCGCTGGAGCCGACAAAACCCTGCGCGGGGACCGGACTCTCCGGAGCCAAGGGGCGAGCGCAGGGCCTGGAGTCCCGGACCCTGGAGGAGCCGGAGCTCGGGGTCCGGGGAAGCAACACAGAGGACACCAAGGGTGGGTGAGCAACCTCACTCCTGCGCCCAAAGGAACGAGGACCCGCGCGGCCAGCCCCGGGCGTCCTGCTCTTCCCGGAATCCCATCCAACTCTCTAAACACAAAGATCCCGAAAATTCCGAAAGCGAAACTGCAAGCAGGTCTCCAGAAGTTTGGAAACGGCCTCCCAGGCTCCCAGCGTCCGGACACCATGGACGCAGTCAAGGATGAGCGCCCCAGTGAGTGGCCATCGCTCCGCAAAGGTCGCCCTCCGCGGCCCCGGGGAACCTCCCGGGTTTTTCACACGCAAGAGTCCCCAGTCCAGGTTCCAGACGGGGGTCGGCGGTGCTCCTACCTCGTCTCCATCCTGCCCTCTCCTCCCCACAAGAAGGGAAACTTGGGCCCTGCGAGAATCCTGGGGAATGTTCTTTGTAATCGGTTGTATGCTGGCTTCCACCGCACAGCTCGGTACAAAATCGCAGGTTTCGGGGCGTTGGAGAGGATTGTGCGCTTGTCAGCAGCGACGTCAGGAGGACGAGGGGAGGGGTTCCCGGCTGAAACTGCAGTTTACAAGCACTGAGCCATTTTAGGCTGGTTTCCCCTTGAACGAAGCCCACGAGGAAGCAGTCGCCGAGGGGACGCCCGGGACCGGAGCGCCGGGGACGCGCCACGCCGTGCGCTCAGCTGGGGGGTCGCGGGTGCAAAACTCCTCTAGGCCTGAGGGTCAGCCTCATTGCCCAGTAGGAGGGAAAATCTGCCGCGAGGTCCCCAATTTGGGGGATGCTTGCCCCCAGACCCTACCCAGGGGACGCCGCAAGGGGCAGACTGTACGATGGCGCGGGGACCGTCCAAATAGGACAGTTGACCCCCTCGATCCTTTCTCCAAGCCCCTGAGAATGCCCACAGCCCACGTCACTGTGGTAACTGCAGACCTAGCCAGCGCTTTTTAATCCTGAGACTTAAAATCTTGGCACACTAGGCAGACGCGCCATCAGGTTCTCGGGCCCAGGTAAAGTTCCCCGGACCTGCCCTAGCCTGGCCCCGGGGACGGCGCGCGGATGCCGTGTGGCCCCCATCCCCCCGGGCCACCCTGCTGGCTGCGCTGCGCGACCACCGCTCCGCGGCCGCATCCTGGCCACTGGCGACCCCTGTCGGGAACCGCTTCCAGCTAAGCAAACTCCGTTTGCTCGCTTACCCTCGGGCTCCACTTACAAGCTCCGACTCTGCCCTCAAACTCTCTGACCCTCCGAGGACCCCGAAGTCGGCCTCTCCCCGGCACCTCGCCGCCCTCTTCAACCCCAAGGCGACATCCCCGGTCGATGGCCTGGAAGGCTCGCCGATCCAGCAAGGGCGAGGGGCACTTTCTTCCGCGAACGCTCTCCCCATCCCCCACCTTCCCTAGAGCGCAACTCCAAAAGCAACTCCGCCGCTCCACCCCACGCTCTGCAGCCAGGGCCGTGCGCCCCCGCCCTTCCGCCAACGTACTTTCACACCCCCCCTCCACCCCACCCACCACGCCCCGGACGCCGCCGCCCCCCACTCGCACTTTCTACCCCGCCGCGGCGCAAACTACACACTGCCCTCCACTAAGTACAGCGCGCCCCTGCACACAATCATACACACACACACAACCCCACCGGCGTCTGCAGCCTGACTGCCCCCGAAACCCTGGATACTGAGTCCTTTAAATAAGCGGCACACCGCTGCACCTACCCGGCTTTACCCACACAGGATCCTGCGTACAGACACAGAAAGAGAACTGGTCTCCTAGAAAGCTGAAATAAATCACTCCCTCAGCCCTCCTGCATTTTGCACCACGCGTCAGCAGTTTGTCACGTCAAATCAGGGCAGGGTCTGGTTCGGAGACGCACACACGAATCTGGGGCGGATCTCTTGGACACTCCCACCCAAGTGCACACACAGGTATGCCCACTGATTTAAAGGCACGCAGAGCAGTCCTGCTCCGATGCCCCGGTCCGGGCCAGCGGCACCCTCTCCCCTTTAGCAATGGACTGGACACACGCAGATTCTAACCACGGAAAAAACTAGGGCAGCCCATTCCTTCTCTTTTTTCCCCTTTAATTCGCTAAAGCAGCTACTAGAGTAGCCAAAGAGAGCTGAAACTAAGAGATGGCAACTCCGGTTGGGTTTTTTCCCACCTCAAAACCTTTATTTTCAGTTTTTAAAAGCCACCTTAGCCCGCCATATTGAAACTGGCAAGGCTTCTAAATACTCCTCCGCCTCGGCTTCCAAGAAAACACGAGAACGGAGCGGGCTCTGGGCGCGCGTCTGGCCACCACAAATCAACCACAGTCCCTCGGCTAAGGCTCCCCTTCTCCGGCTAATCGTCTCCCGCCGCTCCGGATCAAAAATCCACAAATATATCTAGCAGTTCCTACAGCAGTTTTGGGGGGTTTTTTGTTTTTGTTTTTGCGGATTTTGCTAACACACACATTTTTTAGAAAATAATAAACTCCAAAGCCAGATCAGATTAGTAATTGTGAAAGAAGGTTATATGAGAGTAGACAACAGGAAAGCCCCAAGGGACAGGATGTGACTTTAACGCGAAAGAAAAAAGAAAGAAAAAAAGAACAAAAAGATCATCCATGCCGGAGCACGCTCCGAAACTACTACTGACAATTTCATTTCAGCTGCACAGGCAAATGTTTCGGGGGGGGGGGGCGATTCCGAATATGTCCACGATTTTTATTCCTTTTGATGGCTGCTCTCCAGTCCTCACCCCACCATCTCGCCCAGCCACCACCACCCCGCCACCCCGAACACACACACACCATCTAAAAAAAAAAAAGGGAAGAAAGAGACCCCAGCGCGGGGTAACAAGGGCGGCTGCGTCGCCAAAATGAGCGCACAAATGAGGAAGGTGGGCGGCGGGAGGGGACACTGCACCCGGGGAGGAGTACGCTTTCCAACTACGGACAGACTCCCGTGAGGCCGGGCTTTGCGAAGCCGAGGGACCTGGAGGAAGGGGACGGGGGGGAGCAATAATGACAACGCGGAGCACAGCGCGGAGTTTGCGGCTCTGCTCCAGAGCTGTCGCCTTCTCCTCCAGCCCTTCCCTTTCGCTTCTCTTCCACTGCACCCCCTCCTTCGGCCCCCCCACCCCGAGCCCAATCCAGCTTCCCTTTTTCTCGGAGCTGGAAAAAGAGAAGCTGACCGGCGCACTCAACCTGCGGGCCGGAGGTCCCCTCGCGGAGCGGGCTGGGCGCGGGGACAGCGGCCGGCGCGGGGTCCTACCTGGTGAAGTTCGTGCTTCCCGCGGCGTGGACAGAGGCCCGGGCGCCGCCGAGGCGGGGGACGCCGGCCTCACCCGCTCGCTGCGCCTTGCTCGCTCCCCGCCCGCCTCCCTCGCGCGCCCGCTCCGCGGCTCGGACTCCCACTACAGCCTCATTCCAATATGGCATCCTCTCTGTGCGCATGCCCGGCACTCTTTTTTAAGATTATTATTTTGTGTGTGTGCGCAGCGAACTCCTTCAACGACCTTTTCCAAGCGCTTGCAGCACGTCTTAAGCCAATTAGCCGGCGGGACGTTGCACCCCCTCCCCTACCCCGCTGGGACGCCCCCGCTCCTGGGCACATCGCCACCCCCCCCACACACACTCACACACACACACACTCCACGCTCCCACTGCCCCCTCCCCGTCCCACTCCCCTCGCTTTTTTCCTTTAGCTCCCTCCATCCACGATCTGCAGAAAGTTCCCATCCCAGGCGCTTTCGCAAACCCATCTGCAGGGAAATCTGGGCAAACTCCGCAACTCACTAGACACTTTCGGTTCCGTCGGTTTACAATCCCCCCGGGGACTAAATGCACAAACTTGCGCTTTATCCGCGGAAGGCTGGTAACCAGCGGAAAGAAATTCAGTCCGCTCCGAGCCCCGGGCCCCGCCCACTGCGCCCCACCCGGCTCTTAAATTGTGCCTTTTCTATGGAGATTCAAATATTTTCTGAGGCCTTAGGGGTGGCGGGAGGGGGCCAGAGGAAGGTTTTCCTGGGAAACGTGCCCAGAGGAGTCGGAAATTCAATCAGGGATGTTTGGACCAGCCTTGCCGCTGAGACTGGCAGGACGCAGGTAACGAGGGCCGCCACGGCGTCTCCGGGGGGCAATGCCCAGGTCTGGGGGACCGCAAAGGCCACCTGGCCTGGGCAGGCTCTTGGAGGGCGGGAAAAGAATCCTGCCCGAGGAAAACGTGGCCCTCGGCGACCGAGGGAGTGAACAAGAGGCAAGCAGACCTGCGCTGGGCAGGGTTTCCGAGCGGCGTGTGCGGGTCCGCGGGCATTTTGCCCGGGGCGTAGGTGTTGGGGGGTGGGGGACGACCAAGAGGATCTCCCTGGCCGGAGCGGTGGCTGGGCAGAGACTGAAAGGAATGTCCCAATGCGGAAATGCTGGCGACGCCCGAGTGGGTCAGACCGAGAACTTCCGAAGGTGGGCTTTGCTGTACTGAGGAGCGAGGAGATCTTGCTGGAGGCTAGAATCTATGTCCACGGGAAATGGAGAACCAGCACTTCTGGCAGGATTTTGGCTCTGTTACCACAAGGGGTAAATCCCTCCCCTCCCCCCAAGAGCCTCCCAATTCTGTGTCCATCTCCTTCCAACGGACCTTTCTCTCCGCGTCCCTCCCCTGGCCCAGGGGTCGGGAGGCTCTCTCATCCCGGACACTGCTGCGCGTTCCCAGCTCCGCCCGCCCTCCCACGCCCGGTCACCCCGGCGAGTCCTCGAGGACCCCTGTGCCCAGGCACGTGAGGTCCCCGAAGAATAAGTGGGTACTCCCAAGGGCGACGGACAGGGCAAGGCCCAGGGATGCAGAGAGGAAGTCAAGAGTTTGAGCGCGCGCGGGACCGGCAGGGGTCTTGCCCGCTGGGTCCTCTCCCCGACGGCTGGACCCGAGCTGGTGTAGAAGAGCCACTGGAGGGACGTGCCCGGAAACTGCTCCGGCCAAGCCCTGCGGTCGCGAGCGCCCCAGCACCGAAACGGTGGGTGGAGCTCGGAGATCCTGGGGGACTTCCGCGGCGGCGAGAGCCCTCGCGCTTGCAGCCTGGGCAAGTGGTGTCTCCTCACGTCTTGGTGAGCGCTCTACGAGAGCTCTCGGAGGGAGCCTTCGTCTTGTCACGCCTTCTGAGTGCCCCTGAGGCTCAAAAAAGGAAGGGCTAGCGACTCCCAGGTCAAACTCCAGCAGGAGTCTCCTTCCCAGACCAGCTTCTAGGTCCCCACCTCTTTGGGACATCCGACCTCTTCTCACCTGAAGGTCACCGAAGGTGGAGCATCTCCAACCCCACCGGCCGCCTGCACCCCAAAACCCGCCTCCCTCGGCGCCCTGAGATGGCTCCTAAATGAGACCGTGGGTGCACAGCGGTTCCGAGGAATCCTGAAGGAGGACTCCAGACGGCCTCCTTGGCTTTACCCCGGGGTCTCGACTGCTTGAGCCTTCAACACACGGTTTGGCCCAGAAGGGGCGGGGTGGGGGAAAGGTCCTGTCCCAAGTGGACTTACAGCGAGGGGAGACCCACCGTTCCCTTTGCCGGATCACCTGCTCCCGCGCCACAGAACCGCAGAACATCCGCCGCAGAGAGGTCTGAGGCCAGCTCCCCTCCTCCAGCCCGTCCGGCTCCCCCCGCCCCGTGCTGCGCCCTCCATGGCGCCCGCGGCCCTGATGGGCGCCCGCGGCAGCGCCCCTTCTTCCAGGGTCTCAAACCTAGCGGTGCGGCCCGGGCCGGGGAGCGGGCAGAGGATCGCTGCCCTCGCCTGGCCCCCCAGCACTTCCGGGCGACTCCAGTTTACGAAGAGGATGCACTTTTCGTCTCCTAGAGCAGAGACGTGAGCTGCAGCAGCCATTGCGCCGGCTCTGGGTTTGTTTACTAGTTTTAAGTCATTATTATGCACGGAACGTTATTTCATCAAAGTAAAAAACAATTGCCAAAAAAATCCTAATCCCTAACTCGATGAACTGTCTACGTTATCCTACAGTTCCTCCAAAGTAATGGAGTCTTTTTATATTTTTGGAACTCATACTCTTGCATAACTTTGCCAGTGGGTCTGGAGAGCAGTGTGGAGGAGTTTGATTTTTTTGTACTCACCGCGATTAAGCCATAAAATCATGAAGCCACAATACACAATGGTCGTCACCTTGGTACCTCCAAGAATCTTCTCAGCGTTGTCCAGGGTGAAATTTCTCCAACTTTGGCTTTCCTATTGCTTTTCCCACGTGACTTCTTGAACGTTCCTTGGCTTTTTATTCTGTATCCTGCCTCCATTCTCCTCTGTCCAAGGACACCTTTGAGACAAAAGAAATTGGCTCCAAGATTCCCTGCCATTATTAAAGGGCCCCCTCATCCCATTCCAATACCTTCCCACTTTCATTTTTATTTCAGAAGCAGATACTTTAGGAATGTGAGTATCCAGGGGTAGAATCCACCCTAAATCTATTAAAGATGAAGTGGGAGTGGGACCAGCAGAGTCAGCCAAAGATAAAGCCTGGGACTGTTTCAAAGTAAAGAAGACATAATATTAATACATTCCAAGTCAGGAAATTCAACCATGTAAATCTCATGATAAACACCATGAGGTCTCTCTATAAATTGTTAACATTTTCTAAAAATCTTGGCAAAAATAAGTTTTTGCTCACACCAGCTGACTATAACTTATTTCATGTCTAAACAATGGTTAAACCATGAATTATATCACTTTCAAAATGCACTTACACATCTAAGTTATGCCTTCTAAGGACTTTGGAATTCTTTCCTACGGATGAGGCTACAATATATAAAATATTAAAATTATATTTGCTATTTGGAAAATATTTAGGATTAAAAACAACAGTTGAAAAGTTTCTCATGGGCATTTCTAAGTATGACTTCACAAAAATATATTGCAGGTGAGTCAAAAATTATATACATATTAATCTTATTTATTCTAAAGGCATATGATTACTTAAACCTTGTTGCACTGATCTTCACACCAAGAAAAATATTGGTCAATTGGCTCATAATTACTCCATGTTGACATCATTGTATAAGGAAATGCCCTAAAGAAAATGAACCGTTTTGCTTCCTTAACAAAGAGAATCTCTGAGATATTAGACAAATTAGCTTAACATAAAAGTAGAAGGGTGGAAAAGTGTCCCCCCCAAAACCTCTCAAAATAAACATTTGTGATTCATGTTGAGGTTTGACAGAAAAACAACAAAATTCTGTAAAGCAATTATCCTTCAATTTCAAAATAAATTAAAAAGATTAAAAAATAAAATAAACAAATATTTGAAGAATGTATGCAATCTTATTTTTCCCAGAGGCTTGAGATCTAAACATGTCTCTTAGCTGGGTTGAGACTGTGTTCTTCCATCACTCTCTTAAGGTCACTGAGATTGAAATCTGAAGACACTTGCTCCCTTATTTTTCATCCTTCACCTCTATCCCTGTTCAAGCGCCTAGCTTCTGGGATGAGAATCAAATGACCTAATCAATGCTTCATCACTAATTTTCTCTGTGACCTATGTAAGTTCAAATGACCTCTCTGAGCCATCTTTTCTCAAGGGTAAAGGGAAGGGATTGGACTAGATGTTCTGTAAGATCCTTTCAAACTCTAAAAAGTGCTTATCCATCTACCCCACCCAAAGCCACAATTTGCTTTTTATAATATCCTAACACCATCTCTGCAGACTAGAAATAGCCAAGGTGTAAATTCTGAGGTCACAAAGAGGAAAAAAATAATGAGCAGATCTGCAGGGGAAGGGCCATTTTTGCCCTCCTAGCCAGTAGCAAAATGTTGTTTGAGTCATATTTCTGCCTTGTTCAGATCATTGTTTTGTCTTTGTAATTACTGTATGGTTCTCCCACCCCGCCAGAAGTGTCTGGGCTGAGGTACCCAAGAGTCACTGGGAAAAGTCTGGGTGATGGAACTCATTGTTTAAATGGGGAAGTGAGCATAGTGATGAATACGATATTCCACAAAGATAGCACCTATCGGAGGATATCTCCACGAAGGTATCACCTATCAGAGCACTTACTCATCCAGTTCTAAAAATTCCAGAAACTCACTATACTGTTCCTGTGTAACTTGAGGAAGTTTCAGGCTTCCTTGACCAGAGAAAAAATAACAGCAAACACAGAGGGTATACTAAAAAAAATTAGTGATGTCTGAACTCCCCTAGGACATTGATTTAAAGAGCAGAGATGGTTTCGCTGTGAAAGTGCCAGTTTTGACTGATGGCTTTTTTCTCACTGAGGAAGACAGACACTATGATGAAAGTCGCATCCAACTTCCGAGGCTACTTGTATTGGCTGCCTAGTATTATGTACTCTGCTTGTAAGTCTTGTTTTACATGAGGCAGAATATTCTAGATCTAGCAGCCACTCCGGGAGTTGGTGATGGACAGGGAGGCCTGGCGTGCTGCGATTCATGGGGTCTCAAAGAGTCGGACACGACTGAGCGACTGAACTGAACTGAACTGAGCAGCCTGGCTCCTAGTCCTTTTGAGAGGTGGGGAAGTCAGAGTCCAAAGAGGAAAAATGACAGAGATCTCACCCAGAGCAGGGCCCGACCTTTCCCTCTTCTGCTCCATTAAAAGAGAAAGATGAGGGAGGACTTATTTAGCATCTGTTTTATACTATTCACTCTTCTGGAGTCTTTACATACGTGATAGTATGTACTGTGTTCTAGTCTCTATTATGTGTAATGTCTCTTATAAATGGCTTTTAAATACGGTTTAAGCATATATTCTTTTACATACAAAACTAGACTCTGATCCACGGTCACTAGAACATTTCGATGTGTCACTTTTTTTGTGGCAGAGCTGGAGTTTTGTGGAATTATTTGCATTCTCTATAACTGAGGGTATTTATTGCTCCGTACACACACACACACACACCAAAAAGCCAGCACGTCAGGGATGTGGTTTATGGTCGTGCTCAGTTTTGCCTCTGCAAGTTAACTAGCCTTAGTGAGATTGAATCAGACACTGTGAAGAAGTATAAAATGTCCCCTTGGACTCGTAACACAACATAGACTAAACAAATTAAAGCAGGCAACAAAAATCCCACATCAAAAAGTAAGTTTCATGTGAAAGCAAGTAGACAGATTTTATGCTATGCATCTACCACTTTAATAAATCCCAACTCTGCTAAATAAAGAAGAAATATCAGCATTTGGACGCTGAACAATGCAGGTTTATTGTAACCTCAACTCCATCTTCTCAACCAGTGAAACTGAAAATTTCTCTGTATAAGTTGCTGTAGTGGACCTCACTATAGAAAATAATTATCCTGGTCAAAGAAATAATAGTTAATAAACCCAGAAAGACTTGATTTGCAGTGCCATCTACTGGAAACAAATATTGACTTGCTTTCAGATTTTTTTTAATACAGTTTTTTGTTGCTTTTTAATGGAGTATTGTGATTTCTGGGGTAAAGAAAGATTTCCTGGTGGCTCAGGCGATAAAGAGTCTGCCTGTCAAAACAGTACACACAGGTTCGACCCCTGGGTCAGGAAGATGTCCTGGAGAAAGGATTGGCAGTATTCTTGCCTGGAGAATTCCACGGACAAAGGAGCCTGTCGGGCTCCAGTCCACAGGGTCCCAACAGTCCATAGGGTCCCAAAGAGTGGGCTATGACTGAACGACTAACAGTCACGCATATTTGATTACAGATAACAGTTTGGACAAGTAGCTATCTATAATCAAACGAATCTACTTTTAAGCAAACTGAGATATGTTCATATGAAACCATTCCGTTTTTGAATAACATAAAGAGTCCTTAACATGTTTCTTTGGAAAGTGAGACCTCTTCCTTTTTTTAAAAAATGGGTCATCCAGCATGTATACTATTTATGGTGAAACAGATCACCAGCCCAGGTGGGATGCATGAGACAAGTGCTCGGGCCTGGTGCACTGGGAAGACCCAGAGGTATCGGGTGGAGAGGGAGGTGGGAGGAGGGATCGGGATGGGGAATACGTGTAAATCTATGGCTGATTCATATCAATGTATGACAAAATAAATAAATAAATTTTAAAAAAAAGAAAACATAAAAAATGGGTCATTACAACTAGCTTCTTAGTAGAGTGCTATGATTTTTTTCTTGTCCCTGTAAAGATTAATTTTTACACTTGTAAGTGCCTCTGGAATAAAGTTGATGACATCTTAGAGGTTTTCCTTTTGATTTTATACCCTGTAGGGGAGGGACATGAGGATTTTTCAGGGTTTTCCAAGCCAGTTTCTCAAGGAGGTAAATGTATTAAGAATTAGATATAGAAGATAATTAGCTCCTATAAACCAAAAATTAACATCAGATATTTATTGATCGTTGCTTATATTCGAGTTAAGAGGCAAAATATTTTTTGCTGAAATAGGGCTGCACTAGGTATTACTCTAAGCTAATGGGCATCTTGTTGCCAAACTCACCAGAGGCCTTCAGAATACTCCCTGGTGGGACTTCCCCTGCAGTCCAGTGGTTAAGACTCTGAACTTTCACTGCAGGGTACTCGGGTTCAATACCCTTGGTCATGGAATTAAGATCCTACAAGCTGTGCAGCAGTGACAAAAAGAAAGAAAGAAAATATACTTGATTAATAAAAAAGAGAGACAGTATGTTAGATTGGAAAGAACTTGGACTGGAGGCCAGAAGGACTAGTACTTAAACACCAGCTCTGCCATGATTGGTTTCCCTTCCGGTCTCTGTCTCTCTCTCCTTCCTCCCACTCTACCTGTATCTATGTAAAAACGGGTTAAATTTCTCTTTCAGGGGAACGGACTGGCACATAAGAGAAGCTTAAGAGGTAGTACCTGCTCCTGCTCCATCTCCTCCCATCTTCCACTTGCTCAAAGTACACATTGTTCATAAACTTCTAGTACAATGTTGCAATATTTTAAAATTTGTGTTTAATAACTGCAGGTGGGATGACTGAGTCAAATCATATCCCAAATCTGTTTTCTGCATTACTACATTCTTGCATCCTATGTCATCATTTCAGCCTCTTCTTCACTGACCATCTTCTATTATCTTTATTCGCACCCCACTATTCAGCAGCTTCCTCTCCTGAAAACACAAATAAAACATTCCATAACAAGAAGGGGGCTAGCAAATGATCCATATGATGTTGTTGTTGTTGTTCTGTCGCTAAGTTATCTGACCTTTTGTGACCCCATGGACTGCAGCGCATCAGGCTTCCCTGTCCTTCACTGTCTCCTGGAGCTTGCTCAAACTCATGTCCATTGATTTATTGATGCCATCCAACCATCTCATCCTCTGTCATCCCCTTTTCCTCCTGCCCTCAGTCTTTCCCAGCATCAAGGTCTTTTCCAGTGAGTCGACTCTTCACATCAGGTGTCCAGAGGATTGGAGCTTCAGCTTCAGCACCAGTCCTTCCAGGGAATATTCAGAGTTGAGGCTTTAAGTTGGATTCTTACTGGAGGCAAAGTCTTCATAGTTACCAATGCTGCACAACCCTGTGAAACTTTGCCCATTTCTAAAGGACGTAATGAACTTTAATGCCCAGTTTGAAAAGCAGACAGCAACACCAATACCCCGCTTCTAGACAAATAGTTTTAACTTTCGAATGCAATGGGACATAGAATAATGCTTTAGACCAAAATAGTGGGGGGAAAAAAGTATAAGGAATAAAAAGACTTGCATTCAACTCCCAATGGTGGGCCATAGTAGGTTCTTCATAAGTCAATGGATTTCTCTGAGCCTCGGATGTACCAACTGTGAAATCAGCATAATAGCCTCTTCAGTCAGTTCAGTCGCTCAGTCGAGTCTGACTCTTTGCAACCCCATGGACTGCATCACACCAGGCTTCCCTGTCCATCACCAACTACCAGAGCCTATTCAAACTCATGTCCATCACATCGGTGATGCCATCCAACCATCTCATCCTCTGTTGTCCCCTTTTTCTCTCACCTTCAATCTTTCCCAGCATCAGGGTCTTTTGCAGTGAGTCAGTTCTTCACGTTAGCTGGCCAAAGTATTGGATTTTCAGCTTCAACATCAGTCCTTCCAATGAACATTCAGGGCTGATTTCCTTTAGGATTAACAGGTTGGATCTCCTTGCAGTCCAAAGGACTCTTCAAGAGTCTTCTCCAACACCACAGTTCAAAAGCATCAATTCTTCAGTGCTCAGCTTTCTTTACAGTCCAACTCTCACATCCATACATGACTGCTGGAAAACCATAGCTTTGACTAGATGGACATTTGTTGGCAAAGTAATGTCTCTTCTTTTTAATATGCTGTCTAGATTGGTCATATCTTTTCTTCCAAGGAGTAAGCATCTTTTAATTTCATGGCTGCAGTCACCATCTGCAGTGATTTTGGAGCCCAAAAAAATAAAGTCTGTCACTGTTTCCATTGTTTCCCCATCTATTTGCCATGAAGTGATGGGACTAGATGCCATGATCTTAATTTGTGAATGCTGAATTTTAAGCCAACTTTTTCACTTTCATCAAGAGGCTCTTTAATTCTTCTTTGCTTTCTGCCGTAAGGGGTGATGTCCTCTGTATATCTGAGGTTATTTATATTTCTCCCGGCAATCTTGATTCCAGCCTGTGCTTCATCCAGCCCCACATTTCTCATGATGTACTCTGCATATAAGTTAATTAAGCAGGGTGACAATATACAGCCTTGATGTACTCCTTTTCCTATTTGGAACCAGTCTTGTTTCATGTCCAGTTCTAACGGTCGCTTCCTGACATGCATACACATTTCTCAGAGGAAGGTCAAGTGGTCTGGTATTCCCATCTCTTGAAGAATTTTCCACAGTTTATTGTGATCCACACAGTGAAAGGCTTTGGCATAGTCAATAAAACAAAAGTAGATGTTTTTCTGGAACTCTCTTGCCTTTTCAATGATCCAGCAGATGGCAATTTGATCTCTGGTTCCTCTGCATTTTCTAAATTCAGCTTGAACATCAAACCTCAACATGAATTAGCCATAGGTATGGGAAACAGTGGGAACAGGGGCTGACTTTATTTTTTGGGGTTCCAAAATCACTCCAGATGGTGATTGCAGCCATGAAATTAAAAGACGCTTACTCATTGGAAGGAAAGTTATGACCAATCTAGATAGCATATTAAAAAGCAGAGACATTACTTTGTCACCAAAGTCCGTCTAGTCACGGCTATGGTTTTTCCAGTGGTCATGTATGGATGTGAGAGTTGGACTATAAAGAAAGCTGAGCGCCGAAGAATTGATGCTTTTGAACTGTGGTGTTGGAGAAGACCCTTGAGAGTCCCTTGGACTGCAAGGAGATCCAACCAGTCCATCCTAAAGGAGATTAGTCCTGGGTGTTCATTGGAGGGGATGATGTTGAAGCTGAAACTACAATACTTTGGCCACCTGATGCAAAGAGCTGACTCATTTGAAAAGACCATGATGCTGGGAAAGATTGAGGGCAGGAGGCGAAGGGGACGACAGAGGGTGAGATGCTTGGATGGCATCACTGACTCAATGGACATGGGTTTGGGTGGACTGTGGGAGTTGGTGATGGACAGGGAGGCCTGGCGTGCTGCGGTTCATGGGGTCACAAAGAGTCAGACAAGACTGAGCAACTGAACTGAACTGATACATGTATCTCCTCCCTTTTTTTTTTTTTTAATTTTTTTTTTATTTTTATTAGTTGGAGGCTAATTACTTCACAACATTGCAGTGGGTTTTGTCATACATTGACATGAATCAGCCATGGAGTTACATGTATTCCCCATCCCGATCCCCCCTCCTACCTCCCTCTCCACCCGATTCCTCTGGGTCTTCCCAGTGCACCAGGCCCAAGCACTTGTCTCATGCATCCCACCTGGGCTGGTGATCTGTTTCAGTATAGATAATATACATGCTATTCTCTCGAAACATCCCACCCTCGCCTTCTCCCACAGAGTCCAAAAGTCTGTTCTGTACATCTGTGTCTCTTTTTCTGTTTTGCATATAGGGTTATCATTACCATCTTTCTAAATTCCATATATATGTGTTAGTATGCTGTAATGTTCTTTATCTTTCTGGCTTACTTCACTCTGTATAATGGGCTCCAGTTTCATCCACCTCATTAGATCTGATTCAAATGAATTCTTTTTAATGGCTGAGTAATATTCCATGGTGTATATGTACCACAGCTTCCTTATCCATTCGTCTGCTGATGGGCATCTAGGTTGCTTCCATGTCCTGGCTATTATAAACAGTGCTGCGATGAACATTGGGGTGCACGTGTCTCTTTCAGATCTGGTTTCCTCAGTGTGTATGCCCAGGAGTGGTATTGCTGGGTCATATGGCAATTCTATTTCCAGTTTTTTAAGGAATCTCCACACTGTTTTCCATAGTGGCTCTACTAGTTTGCATTCCCACCAACAGGGTAAGAGGGTTCCCTTTTCTCCACACCCTCTCCAGCATTTATTGCTTGTAGACTTTTGGATAGCAGCCATCCTGACTGGCGTGTAACGGTACCTCATTGTGGTTTTGATTTGCATTTCTCTAATAATGAGTGATGTTGAGCATCTTTTCATGTGTTTGTTAGCCATCTGTATGTCTTCTTTGGAGAAATGTCTGTTTAGTTCTTTGGCCCATTTTTTGATTGGGTCATTTATTTTTCTGGAATTGAGCTGCAGGAGTTGCTTGTATATTTTTGAGATTAATCCTTTGTCTGTTGCTTCATTTGCTATTATATTCTCCCAATCTGAGGGCTGTCTTTTCACCTTACTTATAGTTTCCTTTGTTGTGCAAAAGCTTTTAAGTTTCATTAGGTCCCATTTGTTTAGTTTTGCTTTTATTTCCAATATTCTGGGAGGTGGGTCATAGAGGATCCTGCTGTGATTCATGTTGGAGAGTGTTTTGCCTATGTTCTCCTCTAGGAGTTTTATAGTTTCTGGTCTTACATTTAGATCTTTAATCCATTTTGAGTTTATTTTTGTGTATGATGTTAGAAAGTGTTCTAGTTTCATTCTTTTACAATTGGTTGACCAGTTTTCCCAGCACCACTTGTTGAAGAGGTTGTCTTTTTTCCATTGTATATCCTTGCCTCCTTTGTCAAAGATAAGGTGTCCATAGGTTCGTGGATTTATCTCTGGGCTTTCTATTCTGTTCCATTGATCTATATTTCTGTCTTTGTGCCAGTACCATACTGTCTTGATGACTGTGGCTTTGTAGTAGAGTCTGAAGTCAGGCAGGTTGATTCCTCCAGTTCCATTCTTCTTTCTCAAGATTACTTTGGCTATTTGAGGTTTTTTGTATTTCCATACAAATTGTGAAATTATTTGTTCTAGTTCTGTGAAAAATACCGTTGGTAGCTTTATAGGGCTTGCATTGAATCTATAGATTGCTTTGGGTAGTATAGCCATTTTGACAATATTGATTCTTCCAGTCCATGAACACGGTATGTTTCTCCATCTGTTTGTGTCCTCTTTGATTTCTTTCATCAGTGTTTTATAGTTTTCTATGTATAGGTCTTTTGTTTCTTTAGGTAGATGTACTCCTAAGTATTTTATTCTTTTTGTTGAAATGGTGAATGGTATTGTTTCCTTAATTTCTCTTTCTGTTTTTTCATTGTTAGTGTATAGGAATGCAAGGGATTTCTGTGTGTTAATTTTATATCCTGCAACTTTACTATATTCATTGATTAGCTCTAGTAATTTTCTGGTAGAGTCTTTAGGGTTTTCTATGTAGAGGATCATGTCATCTGCAAACAGTGAGAGTTTCACTTCTTCTTTTCCTATCTGGATTCCTTTTACTTCTTTTTCTGCTCTGATTGCTGTGGCCAAAACTTCCAACACTATGTTGAATAGTAGTGGTGAGAGTGGGCACCCTTGTCTTGTTCCTGATTTCAGGGGAAATGCTTTCAATTTTTCACCATTGAGGGTGATGCTTGCTGTGGGTTTGTCATATATAGCTTTTATTATGTTGAGGTATGTTCCTTCTATTCCTGCTTTCTGGAGAGTTTTAATCATAAATGAGTGTTGAATTTTGTCAAAGGCTTTCTCTGCATCTATTGAGATAATCATATATCTCCTCCCTTTTGAACCTCCCTCCCATCTCCCTCCCCACCCCACTCCTCTAGGTTGATACAGAGCCCCTATTTGAGTTTCCTGAGCCATGCAGCAAATTCCTGTTGGCTGTCTATTTTACATATGGTAATGTAAGTTTCCATGTTACTCTTTTCATACATCTCACCCTCTCCTCCCCTCTCCCCATATCCATAAGTGTATTCTCTATGTCTCTTTCTCCATTGCTGCCCTGTAAATAAATTCTTCAGTACCATTTTTCTAGATTCCGTATAGGTGTGTCAAAATACGATATTTCTCTTTCTCTTTCTGTCCACTGGCTTTGTTCATAGTGATGCTTCCTAAGGCCCACTTGACTTCACATTCCAGGATGTGTCTGGCTCTAGATGAGTGATCACACCATCATGGTTATCTGGGTCATGAAGATCTTTTTTGTGTAATTCTTCTGTGTATTCTTGCCACCTCTTCTTAATAGTGTCTTACCTCACAGGATTGAGAGAATTTAAGGTGATGTAATATACTCAGTGATACAGAACTTTGACTTAGGTGCTAAAAAATAAAAACACACTTCCTTTCATCCTCCTTTTCTGTTTAATAATAAGCCAACTTTTTAAAGTCCATCTCAAATCATGAGTCAAAGAAATCAGAAAAAGCTGTGTTGTAAGGTAATGCTATAATCCATATCATTGTAAGTTATTGTCTGTTATATTCCAGGCATTGTGCTACACGCTATTTGCTTTCATATTTGTACTAGTTTCAAACTACTTTGGACTCTTAGAAGGAACAGACCTACAGAAATGGAACGCATGGCTCTTATTTCTTAAGAGTTTTTTGTTGGTGTGCCTTCAGCTGCTAAAAAGAACAAAAGAAAGAAAGAAAATCTGTGAAACCAGGAGTTCTTTGAGACAGAAATACCTCCATCTTCCTTCTCTTGACTCAAAGTAGCATAAATCACATTGTAAGAGCCAATATTTTCTAGTTTTAAAAAAAAAGTCAGTTTTTTTTTCTCTTCATTCCACTTGTCAATTCAAAGAAAGCTTTTGACAAAATTTTAGTAGTGAAAAAATACGTGTCTGAAGGCCTCAACCTGAATCTGACGTTTACCGTGGTCATTTGTCCACAGAAAGGCTCAGTGCGTGTTTGTGGAATTTGGTCAGGACTTTGGCCTTGACCTGAATGTAAACCATGGAGAGTGGCACCTCCCTTTCCCCTTCTGGAAAAGGGGTGTGATATTATCATACACACGCTTTGGGAAAGATTGTGTGAAAGTCATTACAGTTGTGTCACTTTTTTAGCTTCTTGGAAGAAAAAGGATGATCAAGATTCTGCTTTTTTGCAAGCAAAGATTGTTTGCATAGCTTCGGAGTGGCCCATTGTTTGCACCATTGGGTTTATTTACTTTCAGTTTTGTTGTCCTGGAACAAGAGGAGATATCCTGCTGTGGAGAGGCCCCAGCAACAGGCCGCTGATGCTTTTAATAAGAAAATTATTTTTATAAACTGAATTTTAGTGACAAAAGAATGTGGGGATGCTGAGCCCTGCCGTGTGGTCTGTTTACTCTTAAAAAGCTGTGGATACATTACTCTCAAACTGGGGAAGCTTAGAGGTGTAAAGACCTCAAAACCTTTCTCATCATCCACGCTGCAATGGCATTTTTGCCAGCTTCAAAGAATAATGCAAATTTGAACCATTATGAATATTGTTCTTATTCTACTGAGTGTCAGCGCAGGGCTCTTTCGAGAGTACTTGCTGGTATACTGGCAAGTCCATCTCGACACAACCCTGACTGTACAGTTTTAAAAAGTAAGCTGAGGGAATTCCCAGTGGTCGGGACTCTGTGCTGTCACTGCCACGGACCTGGGTTCAATCCCTGGTCGGGGAACTAAGCTCCCACAAGCCATGCAGCATGGCCAGAAACCACCGCCACCCCCCACCGTCACCCCCGCCCCCCTGCAAAATGAAAAGTGAGTGACCTTGACAAACATCTTAACAAAAGGAATAGTTCAGAGAAGGGCGCCTTCCTCTGCACAAAAAATACAAAATGTCTTCTTTTGTTTTCCCTAGAGAGGACAATGAGAGGTAAACTTTCCATTGTTTGTGGTTTTTTTTGTTGTTTTTTTTTGTTTTGTTTTGTTTTTTGTTTTTTTCATTGATATGAATCAGCCATGGATTTACATGTATTCCCAATCATTGTTTGTGTTTTTATGGTGGCTTTTTTAACATTCACCTGGCATTCAATGTTTGATGACATCACTGATATGATGGACATGAGTCTGAGCAGGCTCTGGGAGTTGGTGAGGGACAGTGAGGCTTGGTGTGCTGCAGTCCATGGGGTTGCAAAGGGTCAGACACAACTGAGCAATTGAACTGAACTGAACTGAAAGATAGATGGATTTTTAAAAACCCATCATTATATTTGTAACTGCCGGTGACAGTCGGTGACAACTAAAGTTGAGTCTCCATTTCTGATACTTTCATATTTTATCTAGTAGGTTTCAGTTTTGTTTTAGTGAACAGATAGCCATCTCGCAGCCACTCAGTCCTGCAGCAGGCTTCAGGCTACCTTCAATAAATAAATAAATGCATATGCTCTGAAACAAGATTTGAGCAGCAGCACTGCCAAATGCTTCCATGGGACTCACCATGTGCCAAGTATTGTTCTAAGCACTTAACAGGTATTAACTCACTTCATCTTCTTAACAATCCTAGGAAAACTTTAGCCTATTTTACAGATAAGGAAAATAAGGGATAGAAAGAATAAATAACTCACCCAAGATGGTCCCATAGGCTCTGGGGAAGTGTTGCTTATGTTTGTAAGCCAGTACTTTTCACCTAAGCCTCTTAAAGTATTTTATTGCAGACAAATAGAAATAAACTGGTGCTTCAATAAGGCACTTAAGGCTGTGGTTTGTTGTTATACCTAAAATAAGCATCTTCACATCATGATGGAGCTGGGAGCCCTGAATCTCTGTCACTTGCTCTTACTAGATCACGCTCCCTCATCTATAAGAGTAAGAGATGCCTCTTTTACAGGCGACAGACCTCAGTCCAAGAAACTGAAAGGAAAGGTGATGAATGTGTGCCATTTAAAGGGGTGGTCACTGAGTTTTCAAAGAACGTTGAAAGGAATCAAAGGGAAAGTGATTGGAGAGCGAGGGCCTTGATTCAGTGCTAGGCTCTGTGGTCTTAAACTCAGGGAAGCTGAATTTAGTCTTTTGCAAACTTGTGATTTTTCTTAAAACTTGATCACATCCAATATTTGATGGAAAATGAAAAAAGACCCTGTAAATAATCAACAGCAAAACCTAAGCCGGACCTTTTATTTCAGGATGCTGAGAGTGATCAAGTTACTGAGAGTCCTAAACCCAATAGACAACTCAAGCAACCTGATGATGAGAACAGGAATCCTTGGGTTATCTAATGAAACACAAAGATGAAAGGAGAGGCGTGAATCACCATCTTTACTCAAAACATGGTCCCTGGACCAGCATCCCTGGCATTACTTTGTAGCTGTAGATGCTCAAGATCCCAACCCAGAAACATCCTGAATTCAAATCTGCATTTTATCAAGACTCCAGGGTGGTTCAAATGCACCAGTAAAGCTTGAGATACACTGATTTAGTTTAATTCCAATATTTGACAGATGCAAACACTGAAGGCAACGAAGGAGCCAAGCTCACGTGGCTCATGCTTAACATAAACAAGATTAAAGTGCAAATGGAGAAATATAAAGGCACTTATGGGGACTTCCCTGGTGGTCCAGTGGCTTAGACAACTTGCTCCCAGTGCAGGGGGCCCGGGTTCGATCTCACATGCTGCAACTAAGGTCAAAGATCTGGCACAGCTAAATAAATAAATAAATGCTTTAAAAAAAGAAATAAAGGGACTTAGAAAGAAATGTTTTACTCATTGAGTCCTAAACTGACCACTCTGTATACTAATATTTCTGTGGTTATAAGTGGTAATTAGAGGTGATGTTAAAATAGGAAGTAACTTCAGCTCTTCCATAACCAGTTGAACTCAATAATCAATATACTGCTAGCCATCCTCACCTGTACGAATGGGATAAAATGTCTTGGTTTAAATATATTTCCTTAGTGAGGGCAGTTTGCCTAACATCAGTTTTTTTTTTTTCCTCAGTCTTCAGGTGCAACTGTAAAAAATAAAATAAAAAAATTTAGACTGTCTTTTCCATGATATGATAATTACTGTCATATTTTAAATGTAACTGCCTTCTAAAAATATAAATGTGAGATGCAATGTCTTAGCTGTACACTATGATTATCCATCATTTCCATTACCCAATTGATTTCCCAAGCAGTATCAAATCAGCTAGATATTTATTAGAATTTCGTTCTCTTTTCCTTTTGGAAGAAAGAACCATTTGTGTTTTCATCCACGGGAGAGACAAAGCAATTATAGGTTATTTAAACATGGTTGGTCCCAATTCTAACTTCTTGGGAAGGGTTCATTATTAATTAGAATTTAGAAGCAGACTGAAAACTGAAGTAGCTCCCTGAATGCTTAGACATAAGTAATTAGGTACAACAGTTCATCTGAAAAATGTGGCACTTGTTACTTTTTCACAAAGCTGAACAGAAGAACAATGGTCGACATCTGTCTTTGTTCAGGCTGTTAAAACAAAAATACCACAAACTGGGCCACTTAAGCATGCATTTCTGGACAGTGATTTCTGGAGCCTGCAAGTCCAAGATGGTCTGATGAGGGCCAAATTTGTGTCTTGTCAATGACATCCACCGTCTCTGAGCCCTCACTCGGCCCAGAGTGAGCACGAACTAAACCCAGTGAAACTCCACCCTAGTAGAGTGAGTAGGTCATGAACCTACTCACTTCCCAAAGGCCCCATCCCCTTTGGGGAGAATTTCAACCTGTGGACTAGGGGGAGACACAAACATTCCATTTGTAACAAGACCCAGCTCTAGTCACCTGAATTCACATCCAGATTGTGTAAGAGAGTTTGGTTGCATTATTATATCACATAATAGGTTGCTACCCATCTCTTAGCACATTTCCTTCTGTAGGAAAGATTCCCATGGAATAGTTTTGGCTCATACTGTGATCGTTGGCGAAGGAAGATCTCCTGGAGAAGGAAATGGCAACCCGCTCCAGAATTCTTGTCTGGAGAATCCCATGGACAGAGGAGCCTACTGAACTACAGTCCTTGGGGTCCCAAAGACTTGGACACATCTTCGCAATTAAACAGCAGCAGCACAGTGAACCCAGCAACGTAGTGAGTGTTCTGTGTACACGGCCATGCTGACTGTTCAATGCACGTTTATCTCTGAAATCAACCATGAGTTTCAAGTTTCTTTTTTAAAAAAAAGGCAAAAAACTGTTAGTTTTTATTTATTTTATTCATGATTATTATCATTTTTTATTTTGGCTCTGCTGGGTCTTTGTTGTGGCACGTGGGCTTAGTTGACCTGAGGCATGTGGGATCTTTCTGGACCAGGGAGGGACCCCTTGTTCCCTTCATTGGAAGGCAGATTCTTAACCACTGGACCACCAGGGAAGTCAGAGTTTCAAGCTTCTAAAAATGATAATCCTTTTCTGGGATTTATTCCAAAGAAACTTTTTTCCCTCACTCAAATGACTTATTATTTGGAAATTCCTGATGGCCTCTGGATTTTAGAAAAGGATCTGCACTACTGGAAAAAAAATCCAAGGTCAGAGACACTTCCAGAAACCCATGGTCCCGTCAGCCCACCATCTCCTGGTGGTTTACTGTGCATGTTTTTTTTTTTGCAGAGGATGGTGGGTGTCATGTAGGAAGTGACCATCAGAGCTGGAATCATCCTGGAGCCAAATTCTCAAGTTCTTCTTCAGAAAGACTCTTTGGGCTTCTATTATTTGTCCTTGACAAAATAAAGCATAGTATTTCCCAATACTTTGCAAATGTTGGATGCTGTCTGCACAAAATGGACTGTATATTTTTTAAAAAGTCAAGCAGTTTTTTGAGGGAGAGCTATCAAGCACAAAGTGATGAGACAGAAGTTCTATTTAAACTGAAACTAGAGAGACAACCATGGGACTTCCCTGGTAGTTCAAATGGTAAAAACCCCACCTGCAGGGCAGGAGACCGGGGTTCGATCCCTGGGTTGGGAAGATGCCCTGGAGAAGGGAATGATACCCACTCCAGTATTCTTGCCTGGAGAATTCCATGGACATAGGACCTGGCAGGCTACAGTCCATGGGGTCACAAAGAGTCAGACATGACTGAGTGACTCAACACTTTCACTTTCACTTTACAGACAACCAGACATGAAATATTCCTCTCTTATCCCCTAAAACTCAAGGCAGGGAGACCAGGGACGAAAGAGTGATGGAAAGAGAAATTCAACCTGCAGCCCTCGATTATCCTGCTCTTCTGGTCTATAAGCAAGGATGGAAAGGCTTTTCTGAGTCAATAATGAGGCATCAATCATGGTATGTCGACACAAGGAAAAACTGAGTTATTGATAGATTTGTTGGGATTACTAGAAGCCTTACATTTAGGCTATAATTTGACCACTCTCATTTTATTCAGCCTTCTGGATGATATTTGATTTAGTGTTTGTACAATGTGAGTCTTAGCAGTCTTGCCAATGACATGGTGCTTAATTCCCCGAAGGCTTCATCAAACTCCTTTTTAATATATCTTTCATCATTGTATTATAGTCTGCCTGATGATAGATGTCTTTCTGAAGATAATTATATCCCTCTGGTATTTTTTTTATTCTTCAGTAACTTCCACAGTGTTTGAAATCTATGGTCTTTGCTCTTTTATGTGATACAGCTTCATATTTTTCCTCATGAAGGGTTCTTTCATACAAAAACCTTAAAATTCTTTATAAGATATTAATTAATTCTCTCACCAGGAAGTTACCTATTTTGCATCCTTGGGAAACTGAGGCAGAAAATGAAGTGATGTATTGAAATCATGTAAAGACTTGACTTGAATGATTATCCAGGAGATAAATTCTCACTCTTCAAAAAGGAATCATATTCTGAACTAAACATAAATAACAATGATCAAAAAAATCACATCATAAAGTAGAAGAGATCTGCATAATTTCACTTCAGTGACATACAAACCTGCAGAGGAACTTACTCTTAATGAAGATTTAACTGCTAAGGCTTACAGTGGAACTCATATTACCAAGATTTTATTACCATGAGCATACACACACCCAGCAGGATTTTTAGTACCCTACTATGAAGTGTTATTTGAAATCATTAAAACTAAACTGCACCTGTCAAAATAAATCAACCAATACACTTAGTGATTCAGAATCCATGACTCTTTATCTTTCCTATATATTCATTAATCCTTAATACTCTTTCCTATCATTAGCATTTCATATCCAAGTACGCCTGTCCTATAAAAATGGTGTATTAAAATGAAATTGGGTATTTAATGCCCGATTCTGTCATGGATTCATCTGAGTTGAGCTTTGTCACTCAGTCTCTGCGTACCCTGCTGCTATAGGGTTTTCCTCCTATAAAATGTTTTTACAGCTTTATGCTGTAAAAGTCAATCCAGCTGACAGATCTTGGCTGTTGCCTGTATGTATGTCTGTGTAATATAACATGTTTCTGATTAACAATGGAGTTTCCTGATGCTGTCAAAATAAGTGAAATATGAAATGCCTTTCTAGAAATGATTGTTTTTTAAAAGAGAGATTAAATACACAAAGCCATCCTTGCTAGTAAAATAATTGATTATGTTGCTGACTATTTCATACTATGTTTAGCCAGAACTCCCTGGGAACAGTTTATTACATTAGCATAAACAAAGGGAGACCCGGAAGGGGGGCGCCCAGGACTCCCAGAGGGAAGCAAAGGAAAAGAGGCCATGATATTTGTGTTTGAAAAGGACAGAACAAATGCTTTCCTTGCTGATGTCACCGACAGATTGAGTGAAAACACACACACAGGATCCAGTGTTGCCACCTCACAGGCACCATATTGAAAAACGGACCTGTGTGTTTTGTATATAAGCCAAACAGTCTCTGATGATGGGTGCAATTAAAAAAGTGGTTTGCTTGATAAAGTGTACAATCCTGAATTCAGCAGGAACCTAGCTGGTTTCAGTTTTCATCTTGCTTCATTACAGTCCAGTTGTGTTTTCTACTTTCTGGCTAAATCTGTGAACCTATTTTCCACAGACTCTTTGAGTAGAGGTGTCAGAAAGAGAAATTGACCCAGTCTCCAAGGTTCCTGTGTTGAGTTAGGTATCAAATTTATTTTTAGAAAACACAGGCTAGCCACTACATGGTATCATGATTATAGCTATATGATCTAAGATGACTCTATAATTTTTTGTGCATGTGCTTTCATTTTGGGGTTAGGAAATGTTTGTTTTTTCTGCTATAGTGGATTTTAAGAGAAAGAAGGTAGTGTTAAAAATCTACTGTATCAATGTCATGTATTAATGTATGTGTGTGTGTGTGTGTGTGTGTGTGTGTGTGTGTATATATATATATATATATATATATATGGAATCTAGAAAAATGGTGCAGATGAACCTCCAGGACAAGAACAGAGACGAAGACATAGAGAATGGATGTGCAGACATGGAAGTGGGGGATGAACTGGGAGTTGTAATTGGCATGTATACACTACTGTGTTTAAAGCAGATAGCTAGTGGGAAGCTGCCCTATAGCACAGGGGGCTCAGCTCAGTGCTCTGTGGTGGCCCCGAGGGCTGGGATTGGAGTGAGCGGGACTGGGGGGGAAGGAGGCTTAAGGGGGAGGAGATATTTGTATACGTAGAGTTGATTCACGTTGCTATACTGCAGAAACCAGCACAACATTGTAAAGACTATAAAGCAATTGTAATCCAATTTAAATTCTTCTCAATCTACTATGTTCTCTTCTTCTTTGTGAAAGCTAGGAGTTTTACAAGCATTCTTTTCTTGAATTTTCCCCCAAACCATGTAAGGGGGTTACGATCTGCTTACTTAGAGTGGAAGAAACCAGGACGGAGTGAGGGCTAGCCGTTCACTCAAGGCCACCAGCTAGTGAAAAGCAGTGGCCTTGATGGCAAAGCCGAGGGCATTTCTTGTGCAGGGTCATGTCCAACACCCGCTTTCTAGATCCCTGGGGGAGAAGGAGGCAGGAGAGGAGGTTGGATGTCCCCTGAGCCTCACAGTGGGTGGAGTCCATCAGTCCGTTGAGCACTGCTCCCCCATCAAACCACCCCTCAAGTCTCTGTTCAGACTGTTATCTAATATTTACTGACAGCACCAACACTACCATGGTTCCTCTCGTTTTCAGGGGGATTAATTAAGACAACACATCAAAGCCTTCATCACACAACAGTCACCTAATAAGTAGTGAGTGCAGACATAATAGCTAATATTTATGAAGCATTTAATATACTCCAGGCAAGGTAAGTATTTTATGGGCATTATTCTTTTTGTTCCTCTCAGCAGCCCTAAGAACTAAGTAAGCGTTATTATACTCATTTTACTGACAAGGAGATGAAAGTATCAAGCATTTACCTGACTTATTCAGGCTTCCATACACAGTAAGTGGCAGGTGGAGAAGGCCACTTCCTGTTTGTATAAGCCTGCTCCATTTTAATTAAATACATCAGGAGTTAACCCCCCAGGCAACCATGAGATTTGTAAATGATTTAGAGCTTCATAGAGAAAGTTGCTATATGATTCTTATTAATAAAAGAGTATTATTGCTTAAATAAAGAAGCAAAGTGACATTAACTTGAATTATAAAAGTCAGGGGGTATAAATGTATTTACAAAACAGAAACAGACTCACAGACGTAGGGAACAAATTTACAGTTACCAAAGGGAAAAGAGGGGGAGGGATAATTTAGGAGTATGGGATTAACATTTACACACTACTATATATAAAACAGATAAACAACAAGGATTTACTGTATAGCACAGCACAATATATGAATATATTCATACATTGAATAAAATATATTCAATATATTTTAATAGCCTATATGGAAAAGAATTGAAATATATGTGTATATATACACATATATATGTATAATTGAATCACTTTAGTGTATACTTGAAACTAGCTCAATATTGTAAATCAGCTATACTCCAATTTAAAAATGAGGAAAAAAAGCCAGTGGGATTTTTCAGCACCTGTTTCACTGTGCTAAGTTAATTTGAGTTTCAGTAAATGCTATTTAAGTATCAAAATAAGGCTGAGTATAGTGGGATCAATCCAGGGGAAGGTTGAGATGGAGAGAAGGTACTAGTCCATGGGAGGACATAATTTGGGGCTATAATCTATTCACATTATGAGATAACCATTGACCATCATTCAAAAACAGCTATTATTTGCATGCAGCACTGGAATTCAATTTCTAGCTAAATTTTTAGTGGTGGATGACAGCTTGTTTGTAGAGAAATTATGCTTAATGATGAAAGTGATAAGGCAGGTGTTTTATGTGTATTTTTTGAAGAAGAGAATGTTCAAGCTCATTGAATGGGACCTGAGACAATTGCAGACCAAGAGGGAAACATCCTAGTGAATAAAAGAGGGGAAACTTCCTATAAAAATGTGAAGTTTAATGAGGTAAAAGTGGAATAAACATGAGGAAAGGCAGCCTGAGCTAAGGAATTAGAGAAAAAGCGTTTCTCTTCTTTAAGTGTTGGAGGGTGTTAAGTAGTATTGTTAATTGCATTCCTGTAATGTCCTGGCTACCGAGGCCTAATGTCCACTTTAAGTACCATCTTGAGCTCAAGCAATTGAAAGATAATAAGAGGAAAATGAGTAATGAATCCTTTTTATTATCCTCTGTAAATGGGCTCCATTGAAACAGTCTGTGTTTAGACTGGTAATAAAAATGAGTGATGAAGGCAGACGTTTAACATGGGAATTGGTTCAAGCAAGGAACATATTTTCTATATTAAAAAAAAAAACCCTCACAAATAACTTAGGTTACAGAGAAATTCCTTGCTTGGAAACTTTCTGCAACGACTGTGCAGTTTTTATAAGGCCTGGCAAGGTATATGTGTGGGGTTTTTTCCTTTCTGTGGCTTGAAACATTGGCAAGGACTATAGCAGTAGCTAAAGAGTTTATGTGTTAATTTGTCAGGTTGTAGACCTTTGTTTCTCCATTGGCAAACACAGGAGCATCAGGAAAGATGACCTTCATAAAACACGTGCCACATTAGGTACCAAGGACCTTGCTAACACAGAGATCTGTGATTCAAATACTCAAGCTATATAGCCTTATCTAGACCCTGAAATCATTTTAAAAAAAAGTGGATCAGTTCTCATGTGTACTCTCCCTAAAAAAAATAAAGAAATCTGATTTATTTTCTTACCCATCACAATGTAAGAGTCTGAAACATGCAATCGCTCATTTCCAGAGAATGTATGTCCCTCACAACCTGAACACAAGCCTAACAGCAGCAGCCCAGCAAGTAGGGATTTTTATCCTTCTCTTAGGGATTAGAAATTTCGGCTCAGAGAGTGTGTCCAATAATAAGTAACAGAGCCTGGAATTCAATGCTTAGCTGCATAAGCTCTGGAGGCCAACGTTCTTTCTACTGCACTGCACTGCCTCTCAGACTGGGTGCTGCCCAAGGGAGGATAATGCAGAGCAGCCACTGAACTAGAAACCACAATGATCATAGAGAACACCTCTAGGTGTGTGTTGTGTAGCTATACGAGCAACAGTGTGCATGCGCGTGCACACACACACACACACACACACGCAGAGCTCTCAATCTCTTCCTTGGCTCTCTCTTCTAAAGCCAGCTCCCTGGCTTGCTTTTGCCATGGAAAGTATCCTCCTAAATTATAGAAAAAGTGTGATTAGGAAGATGGGGAATGATGTGTGAGATGGGACAAAGATGAAATTAGAACAGAGACTGGGAAAGGGATAACGTAGGGGCCCCCTCCTCCTCGACTCCTTGCCGTGAAGCGATCCATCAGGGGTTTACCAGTGTAATTTACAAAGCTTTCAGGCCACGGAGGCAAGCCGCTCCTCTCCATTGGTCTTTGTCACAGGGAAATGGAGCTGATGGCATGGAAGAAAAATGACGCTCTTCCCAGTCCTGTGTTGCTCTCACGTTACGATTACATACGCCATCTCCTAGGATCACTTGGGCTTCTGGGAACACTTAGCAACTGCAAGGAGACACAAGATTGCTGTCGGTGATCTGTTCAAAGCGAAACTGTTAGTCGCTCAGTTGTGTCCAGCTATTTGCGACCCACTGTCTGTCCATGGAATTCTCCAGACAAGAATACAGAGTGGGTTGCCATTCCCTTCTCCGGGGGATCTCCCAGATACAGAGACCGAACCAGGGTCTCCTGCATTGCAGGCAGATTCTTTACTGCCTGAGCTACCCAGGAAACCCATTCTGTTCAAGGTTTGCATGGTTTCTGAGACTGAAGAAGCAGGTAATACTTGGTAAAATGAGTAGTTAAAAAAAAAGGATTCTCACTTCTAAGCAAAAATCAAAATAAGATGAAAAAAATCCTCACTGGCCAATGTTTTGTAATAACTGTAAATGGAAAATAGCCTTTAAAATTGTATTTTAAAAAAGTTCCTTGTAGCTGTTGTTTAGTCGCTAAGTCATATCAAACTCTTTTTGACCCCATGGGCTGCAGCATGCCAGGATTTCCTGTCCTTCACTATCTCCCAGAGTTTGCTCAAACTCAAGTCCATTGAGCGGGTGATGCCATCCAACCATCTAATCCTCTGTCGTCCCCTTCTCTTCCTGCCCTCAATCTTTCCCAGCATCAGGGTCTTTTCCAATGAGTCAGCTCTTGGCATCCTACTCAACAGGAAAAAAATCCACACATCTGAGGACTTGGGTGTGTTAGAACCCAAAGGATACAAAAGTCACTCACTTATTTCCTCCAGGCTGAATGTGATTTTCTTGTGTTCTGAAAAAGGCACTTGGTTTAGGAATCCCTGTAATGTGTGAAATGTGAATATGCCATAAACTAGACAGGAAATGCGACCACCTATGGAGATAATCAAATAGTCTACTTTACCCACACTGTAAGCCAGCACGGACATGATCCAGAAAAATTATAGTGGGAACAAGAAACAGCAGCATAAAACCCAAATGCCTGACCTGGCCCCCACCTGTCAAAAAGAGAGCCCAGGGACACCTCCCTGCCCCCTGTGGGTGTGGTCAGTGCCACGTGTCCAGGGGCCGCCCCACATTCTTGCTGCTTGAACCAGCACCTGGCCCCAGTGACTTTTGTGATTGTGCTTCTCATCCAATGCGGCTCATGGTCTCCATGCCCAGAGCTGACAGTAGCTCCATTTATCAGCTTCTCTGAAAGAAACCTAGCTTTGGTCTTGCACACGTGTGCTCAGCCTCCCTGTTGGACATCCCTCCCAATGGAGCTTTGCTTGAAAGACTTAATCCGCTTGCAGACTGGAGCTGCGCCTGGACGGAGGAGGTGACCACGGAAGGGCTGTAGGGAGTGAGGAGGTAACAGATGCGAGAACTGAGTGACGGAGAGTCTGAGAGTCACCACTTGTTGCGGGAAATGCAGCAAGTCAAAAGGGAGAGCATCAGAGTAGAGAGGAGTTGGTGCCATGATGCATAAGCAGAAGTCCTTGGGGCCAACTGTGGTCTGCCAATGAGCTAACCTCAGGCCATGTAGACAGCCATGCCTGCTGGGGGTGCCATCCACCTGCTAGGCATGTCCTACGACTTCTTAGTTCATCCTTCATTTCCCCTGCATAACCCAAGGGAGAATTCAGTATTTCCCTGATGAGTTTACTCAGACCATTATTTAGAACTTCCAAACTTTAGCAAGAAGCTGAAATAAAGCTTAAGTTCTTTTTTCCACACCTTCAAATGAGGGTCCCCAGTGACTCTGGGGAAAAGCCCTTCAGTACCTGGGTTTTTGATGTTCCAGCAAATAACTGCTGAACTCTGCCAATTTGCTGCGAAACCACATTGATCGCCTGGCCTGCTGGTCTCTGCACTGGGTACAGGGTTAAGATGAACGGTGGTTCCTTCCAGGGCTTCGTTTAGCTCTGAAGCTGGAAAGTGAGAGACTATTTATCAGCAGGTGAAACAGGGCTGTCCTGGATCAGAGCCAAAGGGAGTTCAATTAGGCAGAGACAAATCTGAGAAGGGCGGGATGGGGCTGCATGCGCGCGCTGGCAGCATCTCCTTAGAAACTGCCTTCGGTTACAGGCCAGTTAGCGGCAAAGTGAAGGCAACAGACGCCAGACTCCTGATTCTGGGACCAGTGGCCCTTGATCCCCAAACTGCTGCTACAATTCAAGCAAGACAATAGATCCTTGTTTCTTCTGGAACGACAGCTCAGTCCCACCCAAAAGGAAAAGTTCATTTTTTTTTTTTCAAAGCCTTTTTGACAAACAACTCTAAATTCAGGTCAGCAAAAGAAGCCATTACCTGGTCAACTGAAGGAGATTTGCTAAATCAATCAACACTTTAATGTTAGCAGCAGACTCTGCAAACTTGCCTGTTTCCCACATACTGTCCAAAAATTCATAGCTTCATTTTTCATTCATTCGCACGTTGCTTTTCTTGTGTGCAAGACTCTGCAGTGGACTCAGAATACTCTTGAGTATGATGTGGTCCGTAACACAATAAACCGTATAAGTCAGTTGCTAAATACACTATTTCATAGCATAGTGAGAGCTTCCTTCCTTTATTTTATAAAAATAACCATGATCCTTGAGTTTTAAAAAATCTGCATAATAATATTGTTTAAAATTAAAAATAAATCCTTCAGACTCTTCACTCATCAACGATTCCTTGTGTACCTTCGGATATATTGTCCCGTACACACATATCCACAGATCTTCTTATTTATATACACTAATGAGGACATCGGAGAAGGCAATGGTACCCCACTCCAGTACTCTTGCCTGGAAAATCCCATGGACGGAGGAGCCTGGTGGGCTGCAGTCCATGGGGTCACTAAGAGTCAGAGCGACTGAGCGACTTCACTTTCACTTTTCACTTTCATGCATTGGAGAAGGAAATGGCATCCCACTCCAGTGTTCTTGCCTGGAGAATCCCAGGGACAGGGGAACCTGGTGGGCTGCCATCTATGGGGTCGCACAGAGTCGGACGTGACTGAAGCGACTAGCAGCGGCAGCAGCGGCAGCAGCAATGAAAACATAAGAATCATATTATCCTATAACTTGATTTTTACCCTTGACAATATACCTTGGCCATCTTTCTATATTAGCACACACAGCTCTATTAATTTCCTTCTAGTTATGAAATATTCCATTAAGATGATGTACCATATGTTATGAATCAGGCCTCTGGTATGAATAGCAAAGTTATTTTTGGTTTTCCCTCCAATAAACGATACAGCAATGGTTCCACTTTTGCATACATTCTTCTGTGCATTGTCAGTGTATTTGTAGCATAAATTGGGTGTCCCAGGTGGTGCTAGTGGTAAAGAATCTGCCTGCAATGCAGGAGACCTGGGTTAGATCCTTGGGTTGTGAAGATCCCCTGGGGGAGGAAATGGTTACCCACTCCAGTACTCTTGCCTGGAAAATTCCATGGGCAGAGGAGTCTGGTGGCCTACAGTCCATGGAGTCACAAAGAATCAGACACAGCTGAGCGACTGAGCGCACACTTAGCACAGAATAAATTCCCAGAACTGAAATTGCTGGGTCAAATGGTGCATTAATTTTCTGATTTTGTCAGATGTCACCAAAAAGCACTTGAAGATAACAAGAAGCAAACCTGTCTGAGAATGTTGTGTTGATTTCCACCATATTCACACTGTGATTGCTGGTTTCCCCAGATCCCTGCTAGCACCTAATCTTGTCACTGTGATGGGCAAAAATAATGTCTCAGTTCAATTCGTAGTTATTAATTTTCAGTGAATGTGAGCATCTTTTCATCGGATACTCTATGATGATTTTATGTTAAACACCTGCCTTTTTCATTTTCTTTTTGAAAATATTTACTTCTTTAAAAATCCCTTAATAGCTTTTGAAGTCATTTTTGTCTTATGTGATGCAAATATTTCTTTCTGAGTTTGTCATTTCAATCTTTGGTATATTTCACTGAGACTACACTGAAGTTGAAGAGAGATATAGAAACATGTGTATATGTAGCTGTTGATATATATGTATCTCATATGTGTGAGAGAGAAAGTAAATCATTTTCCTTATGACTTGTGAGATCTTGAGGGTTGGGTCTTGCTTGGGAAGGACTTTCTCACTCCAAATTTTAAAATAAATTAGTCTAAATGTTCTTTTAGTGATCTTAGGGTTTCACTTTTAAAAATTCAAACGTTTGACCCTGACTTCCACTTCAGGTTAGAAGGACATGAAAGACCTTTGTTCACATGGCAACACCAAAAAAGGTCCAGACATATAAAAACCATACTTTCCCAAGAGGCTAACAAAGACTGGGGACAGGGGAAAGCTTAATAAACTGAATTTCAGAGAAATGAACTCTTCACTGGCAAAGGGGAAGTTTGAACAGCATACACTCATAGGGAGGAGCTTCTAGTGTAGATAGGGCAGGACTGGCCTAGAGAGGTTTTGCAGGGAGAAGAAATGAGCTGAGATTCGGATGATTGTGGTGCCCAGAGACAGGAACCAGAATACGGAGGAGTCCCAAGTGCAAAACCAAATTGGCCCAATGACTCTCACATCCCCACCCTCACCCTCACACTCTGACAAAAATAATCAGTGAAGAAAGGACTAAAATGCAGAGCAAAATCACAAAGACCCCTGCATTCACCCTGTGCTTGGATTCCAGGGATTCTGAATTGAATCCAAAGTAAATGAAAACTATTTTAAAGGGAAACCCATCAGCTCAAATACCGAAGATTTCAAAAAGACAGAAGCTGTGTGGGAGCTGAGGGTTGGTCTAAGCATAGGTCATCTCAATCTAATTAGAACTTCAGCACAGACCCAAACCAAGTAGACTCCAGAAGGAAAATAAATACTCAGCGTTTTGCCCTGTCAACAGAAGAAAAGAGCCTGCATGCTCTGAGAAATAAAATCAAAATATTATGATACTTCAGTTTTCATTGTCTTTGAACGTACATATCTTAGATACAGTAAAAAATTATGAAGCATGCAAATAAGTAGGAGACACTGACCAGTAACTGAGAGAAAACATAGCTAATAGATATAGACCTACCTCTTACAGTAGGTCTGTGAAGACCTACATCTTTAAAGACCTACATCTTTAATGCAGACCTAATTCCAGTTATTGGAATTAGCATCAAAAATTTTAAAATATTATTATAAGCATTTTAAAGAATTTATAGAGAGACTTCCCTGGCAGTCCCGATGTGAAGGCATTGCCTTCCAATGCAGGGGATGCAGACTCAGTTCCTGGTCAGTGAGCTAAGATCTCCCAAAAAACCAAAACATAAAACAGAAGCAATATTGTAGCAAATTCAATAAAGACTTTTAACGTGTTCTACATCAAAACATTTTTTTTTTAAAAGAGAATGTACAGAAAAAGATGAGTATAATGGTTAAGAGAAAGGAGTATTTCATGAAAGCGAAGGGAGTTCTGAAAAACTACGAAAATGGAAATTGAAAGACTCTAAAATGCATGCCTGAAATTAGATACTCACTAGATGACATTAACAGCAGTTTGAATCTTTAAGAGAAAACATTAGTGAACTGGAACACTAGATAGAAATCATCCAGTTAAGTCAGAAATTGAAAAGAGATTTTTTTTTTAATGCAGTGTCGATAATAAGAATGATGACTAACTTCTCATTAGAAACAATGCAAGTCAGAATGCAATGAAATGATAACATTAAAGTGCTAAAAAAAAAAAAAAAAGAAAAAAAAACGAACCAAAAAAAAAAAACAAACCCAACAACAACACTATCAAAGTCTGGAATTCTATAAAAAGTGAAACTATCTTTTAAAGACAAAAGATGGGCAAACAAGATTCGGAAGATACAAAGTCCCAGTAGCAATCCTAAGTAGGGGGTGACAGCCGTCCAGGTCTGAGGACACAAAAGCTCTCTGGTCCCCAGAGTTCTTGCCCATTTTTGTTATTACTGGGTCCTAGTGGATAAAAAGCCTTTGTTCTCTTTGCATAGTGGCTATCCAGTCATGGATGTATTTTCCTGATTGCTCTGTTTCATTCCTATTTAACAAGAAGTCTGTCCTCTGAAGTAAGAGACAGTCTCTACTCCTTGCAAACTGAAAGAGGAAAATTAATACCATTCCTTGAGACAAAATGGTTTCTCATGTATTTTTTTGGTACATGTCACAAACATTTCATATGAATTCGCAGGGAAGAAGCCAGCCAGACAGAGGAAAATGCACAAGACTGCCCCCTGGGGTCCCAGCCTCTCTCTAGTGCAGCGTTTCCTTATCACACACAAGGACTAAATATCTTTCAATTAAAATTATGCAAATTTTCACAAAACTCTCTTCAGAGAGAATGCAAAGAGAATGAAATACCACCCATTGGTTTACAAAAAAAAAAAATCAAAGAGAACAGATTGTTGGCTTTGATGAGTCTGCCCAAATTTTTAATGAAGATTGTAGACAAGTAAGTATCTGGGGAAAAGTCCACATAGAACTATCAGGAGAGGAGCAGTAAAGAGTATTTTCACTGATTTGTGCATTCTAAGTCAGAATGAGTTTATGGGAGTCTTTTCTAAATTACCATAATTATAATAAATGGTCCCCCGGTAGTTACCACTTAGCAGTGTGTTTTATCTACAGTTTCTATGCAACAAATAGTAGTTTAGCTACTACTGGGAATACTTCCTCCAGGAAACATTAGCCACTAGTTCCTCCACTCCAGTGGGATGTCACCAGTTATTTTTAGGGCAGTGTTGTTTTTTTAAATGTTGTTTGGATTCCATGTATCCTCTGCCAAGAGCTGGTCCAAAAATGGACATCCTTCCTTTGACTCTTAAACCTCCATTTTACATATACTTGAAAGGTCTCCTTAGCGAAGGCAAGAGGATTAATGACATTTGGCATTCACAAACTCCCATCAGCAATTTCTAGAGTTAATCAAAGATAATTGTTCAGAATTCTTCTGAAAACCCTGGCTGCTCCCTGGGGCCTTGTTAAAGCACAGCTCGCTGAGGGGGGTTTGGTTATCAGTATGCGGTCCCTCTAGGTGCCTCCTTGTATCAGGGAGGTTTTTTGCAACAAATATAGTAATCTGGGGACTTCCCTGGTGGTACAGTGGATAGGAATCTGGTTGCCAATGCAGGGATGAGGGTTTGATCCCTGATGCAGGAAGATCTCACATACTGCAGAGCAACTAAGCCTGTGCTACTCCCGAGCCTGAGGTCTGGAGCCTGGGAGCCACAGCTGCGGAAATCTGTGTGCTCTAGAACTCTGCTCCAGAGAAAAACAAGCCACACACTCAACCAAGAGGAGCTCTGCTCACTGCATCCAGGGAAAGCCTGGGAAGACCCAGTGCAACCAAAAACAAAATAAAAAAACTTACATCTGAATTACTTTAAAATAAATATATATATAGAGGCTACTGCTGCTAAGGCGCTTCAGTCGTGTCCAACTCTGTGCGACCCCATAGACGGCAGCCCACCAGGCTCCCCCGTCCCTGAGATTCTCCAGGCAAGAACACTGGAGTGGGGTGCCATTTCCTTCTCCAGTGCATGAAAGTGAAAAGTGAAAGTGAAGTCGCTCAGTCGTGTCCAACTCTTAGTGACCCCATGGACTGCAGCCCACCAGGCTCCTCCGTCCATGGGATTTTCCAGGCAAGAGTACTAGAGTGGGGTGCCATTGCCTTTTCCAACATATATAGTAATCTGACTCAAATTGTTTAAACGATAAGGACGTGAGTGTTCCCACCTAACCAGAAGTCAGCATGGTGGCAGCATCATTTCTTTGGATCTGTCTTGGTTCTTCCTCGTCTCTGAAGCAGGCCGTCGCCTCTCAAGGTTGCAATGCTGGCTGGTTCCTGTTAAAATGTCAAATTCTTGTAGCTGAGTTTCCTGGAATTACAGTCCTTCCCCTGACTGCTTTGACTGCGTAAACCTTGCTGAAAAAAAAAAAAAAAAAAAAAGACTTCCCTGTCCCTTGGCCCCGCGAACTGTTTTGTTAGCTAGAAAATGTCGCCTTTTAATCAGTATGTGGTTTACAGGGCTCTGGTGTGTAATAAATAGCCCGAGCCCCTGCCCCCTTAGCCCTGAGAAAGGTGCATGGCTTTGCCAGACTGACTGCAGGGCTGCCCTCTCCTTGGGTTTCTCAATAGCTCCTGTGTTGTTTCTACCAGCAGAGCTCATGGACTGGGCACGGAACCCCCAGCTGCCGTCAGCATACCCTCCCCTCTGACGACACACACCTGCCTGGCTGGCCAGCGCCCCATGACATGAACACACCTCTTCTCTAGGGGGAGTTGTTATTGTTTATCCACTAAGTCATGTCCAACTCTTTTGCAACCCCATGGACTGTAGCCTACCAGGCTCATATGTCCGTGGGATTCCCCAGGCAAGAATAACAGAGTGGATTGCCATTTCCTTTTCCAGGGGGTCTTCCTGACCCAGGGATCAAACCCCAATCTCCTGCTTGGCAGGCAGATTCTTTACCCCTGAGCCACTGGGAAGCTCCTCTCTGAGGGAAGAGGAAGACAATAAAGAGAGGGCATGGACCGAAAGTGTCATGGCCAGCGTGCACACGTGTATGTATATCCAGGCCCGCTCAACCAGTACAGAGCAGTCAAGAGTGCAGTACTCGGTCCTGATTCTAACCCCGCCTGGCCCTGTTCTATATTTATTAGTCAGGGTTCTCCAGGGAAATGCAGAGATTTATTGTGAAGAACTGACCCACACCATGATGGAGGCTGAGAAATCTTACCAGGAAACTGGAGGCCAGGAAAGCCAGTGGTGTGGTTCCAGTCTTGAGTCCAAAGGCCTGAGATTCAGGCAGCCTGGGAGGTAAATCCCTGTCCAAAGGCAGAAGACCTATGGCCCAGCCCAGCAGGTAGGCAGGAAGCAAAAGGGGCCAATTTCCTCTACATTTTGCTATATTCAGGCCCTTGGGGGATTGGATGAGGTTCCTACCCTCCTTCCCCTCCCCCGAATTAGGGGAGGGTGAACTGCTTTACCTTTTACTGAGTCCATTGATTCAAATGCTAATCTCATTTCAAAACACCCTCCTAGACACACCCAGAAATCACTCTGAATCTGGGCGCACCTTGGCCGTCAAGTCGACATATAAAATTAACCATCAAAAACATGCATGATGCTTCCCTGGTGGTTCAGGTGGGTCAGTGGTAAAGAAGCTGCCTGTAACGCAGGAGACGTGGGTTCAATCCCTGGGTTGGGAAGATCCCCTGGAGGATGGAATAGTTACCCACTCCAGTATTCTTGCCTGGGATATCCCATGGAGAGAGGAGTCCTGCTGGCTACCATCCATGGGGCCACAAAAGAGTCAGACACAACTTAGCCTCTACACACACATAAATATGCAGTTTTTTAATATGTGCATATATATATGTGTGTGTATCAATGTAAAACTCTAGATTATTTAAATATATACATATAAACAGCTACTTAGCTTAAGCAATCATAGAATATTATAAATATAAGGAATGTTATTCTTTTTCCGATCAAGAGGCTGCTCATATGTCCAAAATCACATACCTTGTCCAAAGCAGGTGCACAATGAGCTCCTGTTCTGTCTTCCAGTCTAAGCACTGGCCACACTAGACCCATAGTTTCTCTTCTGTGCCTCTCTATGAAATTGAATAGCTTGCATCTGAAATAGCATACATAAAGTTCCCAGGCTTATTTTCAGAAAGCATAGAGCATCCAGTAAGTACCAGATATTTAGAGAACTTTCACAGGTTCAGCAAGGAAGCGAGACTCGCATCCAAGCCTCGCTGGATGCTCACTGGCTGCGGGAAGCAGGGGCTTCCAAACCTCCTGTGCAGTTTGGAGGGGGCCAAACAGCCGAGTTTGGGAAAATGGATCACACACAAAAGCAGCTCTCTCCCTGCCAGGTGGGGCCTTCAGACAGCCTTACCATGCCAGGGAGCAGGGGGCTCTGAGGAGTGGGGAACTGTACCATGGAAGGAAGGGATGCTGGTGAGCAGGAAGGAAAAGCGTATGATGTTGAAGCACTGAGATTTTCATGTCACTTAAGCCTTGCGAGGAAAATGAAATGCCTCTATCATTCCATGGTTATTTTAAAATTTAGGTGTCCAAAGATAAACATCATATGACACCACTTATATGTAGAATCTAAAAAAAGAAATAGCACAAATGAACTTATATACAAAACAGAAATGGAGTCACAGATGTAGAAAACAAAATTATGGTTCCTAGGAGGTAAGGATGGGAGGGATAAATTAGGGGATTGGGATTGTCATATACATACCACTATATACAAAATAGATAACTAATAGGGACCTACTGTGTACCACGGGAACCCTACTCAGTACTTTAATGGCCCTATGGGAAAAGAATCTAAAAACAAGTGGATATCCTTATGTAGAACCAATTCACTTTGCTGTATATCAGAAACTAACACAACATTGTAAATCAACTGTACTCCAATAAAGATTAATTTTAAAAAAACAAAATAAAGTAAAATTTCAGTGTATAGCCTTTTGGTACTTTTTTCAGTGCAGATATATTGGAACAAAATGGGATCCCCTTGTATAAACAGCATTGTAACTTGATTTTCTCATGTACTGAAAACCAGATATGCAACCTTCCACGCAACTGCAGGTATATTTTAGGAAGTGGATTAACTCCATCAGTCTGCAGATTCAAACTGTGCCAGTGTTGTAGTCTCACCCAGGCCCAACTGATATTCTCAAGTGAAAATGTCCAAAGATCAGGAAGAATTCAAATTTGCTTAGCACACTCCGTGAGGTTAGAGATTTTATTGTTTCCATGTTGCTGTCTCTGGGGTCTAGAACAAGGCTTGGCATGATACAGTTTCAATAAAATACCTGCTGAATAAAGAAATGAGTAAACCAAGCATTTGACACCCCCCTAGCGATTGGATTAGGCCCTCTGTGTAGTCAGTTAGGAAGCAAAACTCTGCGTTTAATAACCAGTGTCTTGAGCAGCTGGTTTCTGGGACAACTGTATATTGCATTTGATCTGCTTTATCCCTTTATTCTGGCGTCAGACTCTCCTCATATCAACACCTGCTTTTCTAGAACAACCTAAAGCCCCAGAGCAGGAATGAGGTTTCCCACCCGGGCGAGAGGGGCTCATCATTCCTGTTGCAAGAAGTTACCCCTTTTCTACAATATCACATCCTAGCAAACCATTCACACCAAGCTGCATTTGTCGAGAAGATGCTTGAGAGCATTTTATGATCCGCAACCTAGATTTTATCTCGGTTGCCAGTCACTGATGTGGCCGCATGCATGTCATGGGCCCATTGTCGGAGAGCTTATAGCCCCAAGTGTTGCTGACATTTAATATCCTGAAATCATCAGAGGCCCTGAAAACAGAACCTTGAGCAGGCTCTTAGTTTTCTCCCTTGAGCCAGATAAGATCTTCATGATTTACACTAACATTCCTTTTAACATTCAGCTTACAGACTTTTGAGAAGTATGGCATAGCCTTGGAGACCATCTCCAGCACCAGTTTCATGCAACTGACACCATTCCAGCTATTAGGGATTTCAGGTGTCACCTGGCTGAGCCACCACCTGGCTGAAAAATCTTACTCGGAATGGTGCTTCCATCATATTTCCACACTGACTCTCAGACGCTGTATTGCATGCTAGCGGCGCCTTTCAAAGCCTCAGTGCCCCTCCAGGCTGAAGGAGACACAGCCTGGCTCAGGCCCCAGGTGAGCCTTCCTATTACTGCAAGTGCCACCTCATTTTAGGTGGTATCTGCCATTTCCTTCTGTGGAAAAAAAAAAAAAAGAAAAGATAGCTTCCTGGCATAAGATGGTGGTGATCCCCAGAGAATGGCAGGGGGATCATTTAGAAGGAAAACACATCCGTGGCCTTGTCAGCAACATCATCCCCATCACACCCACACGTGTGTTTCCACGTAGCTGTCACAGATCCCGCAGGCCGCAGGGTGTGGCCAAATAAAAGGACACTCTATAAGGTTTTCAGATCCTGGTATAAAAGCAAGAGCATGGTCTGGGAGAGCAAGAGACCTGGAAAAAATCCCCCAACAAAAATTTATTCAGCATCTATTACACACCAGGGACTATAGGAAGCTCCGTGTTTCAAAAAACTAAAGAAACGAGTCCACAGTTCAGAGGCTGAGACCACAAGTGAATAACCTCAGAGCACCAAGTGGTAGGAAGCCAGAGGAGTAAGTGCAGCCTGCTCTGCTAGCTTATGAATCCATCCGGGGGATGGTCACAGAAATCATCCCATGCAACTGACCATCATGCTGAGGACAAAGGAGGGTGGGGCTGAGGGTGGGGCTGAGGGCTGGTGTTGGTTCGCAGGTGGAGAGGACTATGAACGCAGAAGCCAGAGGACAGGCAGGACCACCACCGCCCCCCTGCTCCCCGCCCCCCGCAAGCTCTGGGACAGGTTTACCACTCCTCCAGGTCTCAGCTTTCTCGTCTGTAAAATGAGTTGGACAAATCCAGCTCTTATTTATTTGGGTCACTTTTATTTATTTTGATCACTTTTATTTATCTTTTTGGCCATGCAGCATGTGGGATCTCAGCTGGCTGACCAGGGATCGAACCCAGGTCCCTGCGGTGGAAGGGCAGAGCCTTAACCACTGGACCGCCAAGGAAGTCCCAAATGATCAGTTTCGGGTGCAAAATTATAGGAAATTCTAGCGGATATTCCTCAGGTCCTTACTTTGAATAATTCACGGGAATGGTTTTGCTCTCTCTCTTTCAACATATGATCGCTTGCAGTGTTTACTTTAAAAATTAAAATTAGAATTCCTTTAAGGGACGACGTCGTGGGAGGGACTGGGAATTTAGGACCTACCTAAAACAACAAACAAATCTGAAGTTATTTATCAGAGTGTAGAAGGTGTTGTTTATATAAGGAAATTACATTTTTAAAACGTTGTTTAGCTTTATAGATGGGGGCATCCTGCCAAATAATCAGCCAAAAAAAAGTTGGTAAAGTGACTCTGGGGGAAAAAAGCATTATACAAATTCCAGGACATTCTGATACAAATTAGAAAATGTTATCTCGTGGGTTATCTGTTGGGTGGTTTGCTGTGTATGTCGATTTTTGGAAGACATAACCTTGACTTAGGGGAAAAAAAATCTGGAAAATGTATCGAAGAGACAGCAGAAAGGACCAAAACCTACCAAAGCTGAAACTACTGTGGGGCTCGAGGTTGGGGGAGAGGAGTGGATTTGTGCCATTTCTTGGAATTATTCCTCAGTGTCTCATTTCGTTTTTACATTTCTCTTTTCCCTTCCCCATCACAAGACTTTTCACAGGTTTCAGAAGTAGGGGAAGCCCAAGAAAGAGAGTCAGACACATGGAAATCAGGTGTAGAGAGGGCCAATGGCATAAACGGAAGTGTATAAAGGAGAATTGAGTAAAAAGGGCAATTTGGGAAAGGAGGGAGATTAGGACTGTGGCTGGAATACCAAAATATTAACACTGAAAAAAAGACTAAAATACTGTGGGTTTTGTGGTTTTTAAATAAGTTTTTCTCTCTCTCTCTTTTTTTTTTTTTTGCTTAAAAATAGAACAGAGGTGTGGATATGAGTGCCTGGGATAGGGTTCACGGTCATCCACAGAAGAATGAATAAAGAAGATGTGGTGTATGTAGACAATGGGATACTACTCAGCCATTAAAGATGATGAGATCTTGCCATATGGGACGACACCAAAGGGTATTATGCTGAGAGAAATGTCAGGCAGAGACAAATACCATATGATTTCACTTATATGTGGACTCTTAACATGAAACAAATGAACACACACAACCGAAGAGAAACAGAGTTATAGATACAGAGAACGAACAGGTAGTTACCGGAAGGAAGTGGGTTCGGGGAGGAAAGACACAGATGAGGGAGACGAAGAGGCAAAAAATTCCAGTTACAAAATAAACGAGTCAAGAGGATGAAAGGTACACGCGGGGAATTATTTAAAAAAAAAAAGGAAAGAAATAGAGCCGGGATGTGGCTAGGAGTGCTACAGAGGCAGTCCAGGTAAGAACATGGCAGACGCGCGTCTGCTGGACTGTCACCCCTGGGCTGGGGAAATCTGTATTTCCAGAGTGCTGAGTTGTACTTGGTGTTTTTATGCTTGGATTTGGGGGGCTTTTATAGGAAGTGTACATGTTTATCACTAGGATTTATCAACTGCAAATCTTATGGTTTCTCTTGGCTTCCCCTATGGGAAGGCACACCATCCTTCACTTGTTCCCGTGTATATAGATGTGTGTTTCTATTCCCCCTGAGGTCTCAGGAGGCCAGTGGGAGGGGGCGATTACCCCTGCTGCCTCAGACCACATTCCGAAGGTTTTATCAGAGTCTGCATCCTTCTCAATGGAAGTTAAACATTTCTTGTCCTAACTTACTCTTGACCTGCTGGAAACGTGTTCCGGCAAGGTGTTAAGTCTCAGTAAGTGAGTTAAAAAAAAAACACTTGAAACTCCTGAATGTACACACTCAGATGCCCTGTATCATTTCCTGATTTTTATTCTGAAGGACTCTCCTTGCCCAAAGCTCTTGACTTGGTACCTAAGGAAGAGGCAGATGGTAGGGATTTAAAGCACATTATTTCCTGAGAATCAAGTTCTTATCCTTGATCTCCTGCAAAAGAACTTCATACATATGAATCGTCCTTATCATGATTCCACGTGGCAAAAAAAAAATGTCTGTCTAGCGTAAGTGCCTATGTTAGCAATTTCACATTTCATGAAATGTGATAGCTAAATTCAGTCATAGTTAAATTCAGTTTAATTAATTTAATTAGTTAATTAAACAGAAATAGTTAAATCTGTTCTGTCTGGGTCTGTTTTCGTGTGGCCAAAGGAATAAGAATATTTTGGGTTTCTTACTGGTTAAATCCTGTGGCCATTTCTCAGTCCTAAACATGTTTCCCATGAACAAGATTTATTTATTTCCAAAGGATCAGCCTTTTTTCCTCCCAGAATACCCACCACTAATGAAGTCACTGTCCAGCTTAAATCCCCTTGTGCTTTGCTCGTTTTAAAGAGCTTGGAGCTAAACTCTCCAGCCTTATTGTTTCAAGCCTCTTCTGTTTATCGCTTTAGAGAAAGAGACACAGGCAGCTGAAATAACACACACAGGGCAGCTACAAAAGCACCGAAACCTCAAAATTTATTTATGTTCTATTGACAGTTTCTGGAAACAAAACTTACTCATAACTTTCCCCATGAATTTGTTCTATTTATTATTTCATTTTTCCAGAATTCTGGTTGTGAACCACTGCATTGATTTCAGAGCCCCACAGATGGTTCAAATCCCACAGCTTGAAAGTGTGGATATATCAGCTCCTGACCCCCTTAAAATGACGCCAAAAGCTGCCACGTCCTCCTAATTCCTTGATGCTCAGGGTAGGTGCGGTGCTGAAACTTCCTCTGAACCACAGGGCTCTTCTTCCAAGGAGACCCCTCTCCAGCTCTAGACTGGAATAAACTCTTAGGTAGATGAGTAGATAGGATGCCGGAGGCCACTCGAGCATCTCTTAGGCTCATGTGGAGTAGATTACATCCCAAAAGAATGGCTTATGACTTCATTCCCATGTGGGAGGCACATTACCCCAAAGATGATAAATAATCTTCCGGTACTTCTTCAGACCAGCTGCAAGAATCTGGATGATACTTGACTGAGGCTGGAGAAAAAGTCTGTGGTCATTGAACTGGAGAAGTTATCTGGACTTTTGGAGGTCATGCTCCATCCTACAGATGTAAGCAGCCCAGAAAAGTGTGTGTACACTAATGGCCCCCACCCAACTAATTCACTGCCCAGTACTCTGACTAGACATGTCAGAGTCACCCTGCCTGACCGTTGCTAGGTAGGCAGGTTCACGTTGGAGACATGTCTTCAGAGTTCAAGGCTGTCAAAGGATTCAAGGATGTGTCCGTGAACTAGAATACTGTTTAGATGGCAGTAGGGCTTCCCAGGTGGCTCGATGGGTAAAGAATCCGCCTGCAGTGCAGGAGACTCAGGTTCGACCCCGGGCTTGGGAAGATCCCCTGGAGGAGGGCGTGGCAACCACTCCAGTATTCTTGCCTGCAGAATCCCATGGACAGAGAGCCTGGCGGGGTACGGTCCACAGAGCCGCACAGAGTCAGACACGACAAAGCGACCGAGCTCGGCACGCACGCCTTCTCCAAGCCCATCTTCAGACTCAGCTCAATCCCAACCTAATCTAAGCCAACTTTCTTTTGCGGAAATCGTCAAACGGATCCTAATACAAAGGGCTCCAAATAACCAACACAATCTAGAGAAGAGAAGGAAGTGGGGGGAGCCTCACATGCCACAATTGCACAACTTGCTATAAAGCTACAGTGATCAAGAGGGTCTGCTCTGCCATACATGTCAGTGAGTCCAAAAATAAACCCATGCATTAAGGGGCAATTGATTTTCAGTAAGTGTGCCAAGACAATTCAATGGGAAAAAAGTAGCCTTTTCAGCAAATGGTCCTATGACAACCGGCCATCCACCTACAAAGGGATGAATTTGAGCCTCAGCCTCCCACCACATGTAAAAACTAATTCAAAAATGATCAAGTACCTAAGTGTAAGGGCTAACACTATAAAGTTCGTAGAAGGATACATAGGCAAACATCTTCCTGATATTTGCCTGGGATGAGGCAATGGTTTCTTTCCACCCCCTACACGCCATTCCCGAAACAGTGTGGTTGACCTTAAAAGCTCCTGCTTCATAGGCTCTGAAGATTTGTTTCGTAGTCAGTGCCTCCTTACTCTTGTTACAGTTTAGAGCTCCAGATGCCAGCGTGCAAATGCAGCTAATGGGGTAGCTGAATGTTTGCACGCCTGCTTGGATGATGCACATGTGTAAACGGTGTTCATTGCCACTCACAAAATCCGGATCAGTCTATTCCAAGTTTGGACTCCTAGAAGAAAACAAAATCCTGTACATGGTTCAGTTTGGGAGGGGAAGCAGCTTGTCACTAGGAAGGGCCGTTTCCCCGGGTGAACCCAGATCTGTATAGTCATGAGGGTCTTGAAACTGTTTTAAATATAGCCTGGAGGATTTTCTACCTTCACAAACAGAAATGAAACTGTGTTTCAAGAACCACAGAACCACCAAGACCAGATGGTATGAAAGTTCAGAGACTCTGAAAAAGGAATTAAAAAAAGAGAGTCCTTCCCAAGGGAGTATGTATGCTGGTGGGGTGAGGGAGGAGGGGTGGGGGGAGGTTTTTCCGAAAAGCAAACACATCACAGCAGCAGCAGCAGCATCTGTTGGGGGTGAGTGCTGAGAAAGCCCATTTTCTAGATTTTTCAACAGTTACTGTGGTTGCAGCAGGAGCTGTCTGAAAGCAACGATAGAGAGCTCTCAACACAATCCTAGCTCCAGCATTTGCTGAAATACGCTACAAAATATTATATGAATCAACTAAAATGTGTTGAGTGTTTGCTGTGTACTAAAGGATGTTCCTCCAAGAATATCCTCTTGGAATACAAGAGTTAATTCCAAGTTAATTCAAGAGTTACTTGTATTAACTCACGTAATCCTTACAGCCACCTTATGAGATGGATCAAAATAGATCTAATAGATAGTTTACCAAAAAGTAAACTGAGACCCATAGACGTTACATAATATACCCAATTCACAGAGCTGCTTACTAGGGTTTGGGCTCTGGCCATCTGACTCCCAAAGTCTGGGTGTTTAACCATCCTTTTCTTTTGCCAAACAGCCCAAATAAAACTGCAAAAATAAAATTGTCCATTCCTGGGTATATTTGTTTTCTGAGGCTGCTGTCACAAATGATCATATATTCCGTGGTTTAAAACACCACCAATTTATTGTCTTACAGTTTGGGAGGTCAGAAGTCAGACATAGATCTTCTGGGTCAGATTACATTGATGGCAGAGCTGCACCCCTTTTGGTGGCTCCAAGGGAGATTTTCTTTCCTAACCTTTTACAGTTTCTGGAGACTGCCTGCATTCTCAGGCTTGTGGCCCTTCCTGCATTTTTAAAATGCATCACTTGCGTCAGTTTTTGCTCTTGTTGTCACATCTCCCTTCACTTTATGCATCCTGCCTTCCCCTTACAAGAATCAAAGGGATTGCATTGGGTCCGCTAGATAAGCCATTGTCTTCTGAAACACCCTCCACCCTCCACCCCCTCTCTGCCACTTCCATGGAAATCAGTAACCCTCTTACTATTTATTATAAACTATCTCACACTCATGAATTAATTCTACATGTATTTAAGCACTCCCTGGTTTCTCAGAGGTAAAGAATCTTCTTGCCAATGCAGGAGACGTGGGTTCGAGCCCTGGGTAGGGAAGATCCTCTGGAGAAGGAAATGGCAACTCATTCCAGTATTCTTGCCTGAAGAATCCCATGGACAGAGGAGCCTGGGGGGGCTACAGTCCATGGGGTCGCAAAGAGTCAGACACGATTGAGTGACTAAACAGCAGCAACAACAATGGATAGGGAGATGCTTGAAAGCAAGCATCTTGGCGTGCTCTGTACCCCTAATGTGCTCTGCAAGGTACTCATTGCAAATACAGGGTAAGAGAGCTGGAATACCTTTTAAATACTGTAGACTTCAACTAGGCAGCAAAATACTAAAACCCCAAAGCTCTGTTGCAGCCAATTCAGAGCAGTGTGTCCTAGGGACGCATTTCAGCCAACATAATCATGAGCAAGCCGTCCCCTGGCTCCTCTGAGTCTAATTAGCCACGAGCTCAGCTGGGTGCTAAAACACTACAAGAAAAATAACTGTGGACGATACCTTCATAGCAACAGGTTAAGACTGGTGATTTATGACTTTTGGCAGGAACAACTGGCCCTATGCCCAGGGACACTGTAGTGACAGCCAGTGGACCCATTGGTGACCCTGCACCCCAACCTACCCTACTGTGAGGACAAAGCTCCGGGGTCACCCACGGATCTGGATTTGTGTAAAGGGAATGATCAAAAAACTCCAGAGGTTGACTGTAACAACAAGGGGCACCTCTTGGGAAAAACCCAGAATTAAATCAAGACTTTGCGATTTTGCCTTTGAATCCCGACTCCCCAGTCTCCTGCCCAGTGTAGACGCCTGCCAAGTGTCTAGTGCCTGCCTGCTGATCCCAGCTGTTTCTTCCTAGAGGCCGCCTGGCAACCATTCAAATCTTGGAGTCTTTTCTTTTAAAGGCTATCAGTCTCCCTCTTTTTCTCGGGGCCGTGGAAGGGGATGGGACAGCATATCCTGATAAAAGTATCCACGCTAAAGTGTTCACGGTTAAATGCATTCCCTTCCAAAGGCCTTTTGCATCTTAAATCCTGGCTTCTTGGCTCTACTTTCACCCAAAGAAGTGAATCTTTAGTGGATATTTATTTTCCAGGAAGAATGGATTGGAAGTGGGGAGCTTTGGCATCTCTTAAGAATTCACTTTGAGGTAAACATTCCTATAAAGTCAGGTCTCTCTTGCTGGCAAACTGTGAGGTGTATGTTGGGAGAAATATAGAGGCTGTTATCAAGCTGATCTTCAGGGTATATGAGCAATTATAGGCTTGGGAACCAACAGACAAGTGAGGGAGTTGGAGAGAAAAGTGTGTTTTTAAACAATAATATAGTTAGTTTGTAACAGAAAGGGTCTTGTCCAAACTGCCAGAGCATTTAATAAGTTTTTCTCTAAAGTAATACATTCCTCAGTGCTTTTTAGATCGCTAACTGTAACAGATATATATAAATGTTTAGAAAACTTACTGTGATGGAAATGAAAATGGTACACTCACTTTTGGATGTTGCAGCTTCTTATGAAACTAAACATATTCCTATCATACATGCCTGCTCAGTTGAGTCTGACTTTTTGTGACACCCACCAGGCTCCTCTGCCCATGGGATTCTCCAGGATGCCAGTTCCTACTCCAGGGGATCATCCCGACCCAGGGATCGAACTAGCGACTCTTGCTTCTCCTGCATTGACAGTCGGATTCTTTACCACTGCGCCACCATCCAGCAATAACACTCCCTGGTATTTAGCCAAGTGACCACAATGTCCACAAAACCCTGCACAGAGATGTCTATGACAGTTTTATTCATAATTGCCAGAACTTGGAAGATATCGTTTAGTAGGTGAATGGATAAATCAACTGTGGTACATCAGACAATGAGATAATATTCTGAGCCAAAAAAAAGAAAGTGAATTATCAAGCCATGAAAACACATGGAGGAAACTTAAATGCATATTATCACATGGAGGAAGCCAATGTGAAGAGGCTGTGTACACACCGTATGATTCCAAACCTATGTTGATGTTCTGGAAAAGGGGAAATGGTGGAGACTAAAAACATCAGTGGTTGCAGGTGAGGTGATGGTGGAGGGAGAAGTAGGTAAGCCACAGAGAATTTTAGGGCAGTAAAACTCCCCTGTGTGATACAACACGAAGGGGACCCTTGGATTCAATGCAAATTAGGGACGTTGGGTGATGAGGACATGTCAACGTAGGTTCATCAGTTGTAGCAAATGTCCCATCTGGTGGGGATGCTAATAGAGACCCTAACCAAGTTCATCTGTAGAGACCCTAACCTCTCCCCCCATTTTAGGCCTGGAAAAGGTGACCTTAGGGATGACGCAATCACAGTTCATAACCCCTCTTCACTCATTCTATAGCCAGCATCCCCTTACCCCACATTAAACACATTCACATATAAACTCCCCTGATGGGGCCACTCAGATTCTCTTTTCGAGTAATTTGGAATTGGGCTGTGAAAGTCTAGTCACTAAGATGACAATGAAGGTCTTTGAACAGTCCTATGTGTTGGCTGAAACTAGTGAAATCAAGAGAAAAGCTACCTGGAAACAGAAGTTGTGCAGAGAGATCTTGAGTAGCGCAAGCGAGCTGATCTACACGTAGAAGCGGGGGCGCAGAATGACTTGTAGAGAAGCAGGAACGGGAGACCACAGGTGTCTGTGGGTGAAGGGGTGAGCACTGTAGCCTTGACACCTGATTTCCACTTCCTGCTCCTATGTGACCTGGTTGAGTTTGTTTCCTTCACTTCAGTTCAGTTCAATCGCTCAGTCGTGTCCAACTCTTTGCAACCCCATGGACTGCAGCACGCCAGGCTTCCCTGTCCATCACCAACTCCTAGATCTTGCTCAAATTCATGTCCATCTAATCAGTAATGCTATCCAATCATCCCATCCTCTGTCGCCCCCTTCTCCTCCTGCCTTCAATCTTTCCCAGCATCAGGATCTTTTCCAATGACTCAGTTCTTTGCATCAGGTGGCCAAAGTATTGGAGTTTCAGCTTCAGCATCAGTCCTTCCTATGAATATTCAGGACTGATTTCCTTTAGGCTTGACAGGTTGGATCTCCTTGCAGTCCAAGGCACTCTCAACACCACAGTTCAAAAGCATCAATTCTTCGGCGTTCAGCTTTCTTTATGGTCCAACTCTCACATCCATACACAACTACTGGAAAAACCATAGCTTTGACTAGTGAACCTTTGTTGGCAAAGTAATGTCTCTGATTTTGAATATGGTCTTTAGGTTGGTCATAGCTTTTCGTCCAAGGAGCAAACATCTTTTAATTTCATGGCTGCAGTCACCACCTGCAGTGATTTTGGAACCCAAGAAAATTAAGTCTGTCATTGTTTCCCCATCTATTTGCCGTAAAGTGATGGGACCAGATGCTATGATCTTTGTTTTTTGAATATTAAGTTTTAAGCCAGCTTTTTCACTCTCCTTTTTCACTTTCATCAAGAGTCTCTTTAGTTCCTCTTCACTTTCCGCCACAAAGGTGATGTCATCTGCATATCTGAGGTTATTGATATTTCTCCCTTAGGTGTTCATTGGTTTATTTTGACCTTTCAATATTTTACCTTTTTACTTTACTTATTTAAGGGAATTTCAACTGAAAAGCATTGGCTATCTATCTATAGTGTCCTTCTAATAGCCGAATAATTTTCTTTCGTATAAAAAATATCATAATTCAATTAGTGCCTTATTGGTTATATATTTTTTAGTTTCCTTTCCTTAACTATTCTAAAGAACACTAAAGTAAATATCATTGCAGCCAGATCTTTGCAAATAATTCATTAGGTAAATTATTAGATGAGGAATGATGGGCTAAAGGGTATGAATATCATCCCTAGTAGCAATATGTATGAAAATTCCTGTTTTTTGCAACTTTACCAATATAAAGTTGACAACTGAAAAAAAGAAACCATTCTGCCAATTAAATTAGTTAAAAATACTGTCTCTCAATATTAATTTATATTTCTTTGATTGTTGTAGTTGCATATACGTCCATATATTTATTGCTCAATCACTCTTCTTCCATTATGAAGTACTCTTCCTTGTCTTTTACTCACTTTATTCTATTTATTTATGTATTCTTGATTTGTGAATGTTCTCTCTATTTAAAATTAAGAATATTAAATTTCTGATTCTTACATATTTTAAGATTGCCTTCTCCTCATTCATTATTTGCCTCCTAATCTTATATACAAGATATGTTGAAACACATTAAGATATATTAATGTGGTCTATACAAATTTATATGGCCTATACAATATTTGTGTAGTAATATTTTCCCCTTATGGTTTATTCTTTCAATGTCAGAACTAGCAAGCAGTTCACCTACTTAGGATTCATATACTTATATACTTTCATTTTTAAGTGGGCACATTGGGAAAAAAATAATGAAATACCATAGCATTTGGAAATCGAATACCTAGATGACATAAAATGGAGACACAAAGCAATATATATATATATACATATGAAAGACAAAATCCATTACTAAACTATTTTCCAACTGTTTAAGCAGACCAAAAGCTACCAATTATAAAATATTCTTTCTGTGGGAAAACAAAGCAGGAGTTTTATTTCAGATTAAATTTATTTTAAAAATATTTCCCTCCTGGTTACATTCACCTATATTATTTTAAGCCCTTAAAAATTACCAGGGCTGAAGTAAGACAAGAAAATTTGAGTAACTCAGGTGGCAAAGACTTTTATCTATTCCTCTAATTCCTGCGGATAAAACTTCTCGGAGGCAATGATGAGAAAATTCACTCTATCACCCATCCTTTGTGTAGTAAGAATAATTCTCATTTGAACGTGAAATGTTGTCATCTAGTGGACTGCAGACTTCATCACTGACCTGGCTTCTATTCAGAAATGTCCCTGGAGAGTCGAATTGTCAGCCACAGAAGTCTGCAGCCCATAATTCACATGATTATTCTTCTCTCTCTTTTTTCTGGTCTTGTGCTAGAGAGAGAAGTAAAATGCATTGGAAGTCAGAGGAGCTGTTGAGTAACAAGATATAGGACAGACAGTGCGGGGAGGGGCGGGAGAGGAAGAGAGGAGGTTGAAACCCACACTGTCAATGGTATGTTGCAAACTAGCTCTTGTGAGGTGTTCTGTGTTGGAAATAGAGATTATAACTCCAATTTATAGACGAGGAAACAGAAGCTCAGAGAGGTCTAGTGACTTACTGTGGTCACACAGCCAATGAGTGAAGGAGCTAGGATGTTGGAAATAACAGGAATAAGTGAAAATATCAAGAAGGGTCAAAATCTAGCCTCAGGTGGGTGCTGGGGTACAACTTTTAAATTGACAGATGGCCTGTGGATCTCACATCAGTCATCATGGGGAGCGTCCAGCCCAGCCAAGTGTAAAACTGAGCACTGAATGCTTTCAATTCAAGCATAAAAATACACATCTTAGTAAGAGTGCTTTCAGTTGGTATGTTCATGTTCTCCCTACAAAGGTGCTTTTACTAGGTGGGTAACCAGGCCTTTTGCATCAGGATCAGGAGTGCTGGCTAATTGATTTTATGTAAGAATTCCTTCAGATGTGTTGAAATTCCATGCCCTGGTTATCGCATGAGACCCAGGCCCCTGTTGAAAACTGAGAGATGTGGTTTCTCAATAATGTGTGCTTTTCAGGAAGGCTGTGCATCCTTCCTGATGTCATAGAGCCGCAGGAAGATGCTCTCTGCAGCCTCAGCTTATTTCTATTGGAACTGTATGCTTTGCTTTTCTCCCAAGTAAAAGCATTTCCAGGAGGACCGAGCACATCTCTTTTCTTACAGACTTCCTCTTGGCAGGACTAGAAGGGTTGATTTATAAATTACCCACAAGTGTGCAAAACAGATCAGGGTTTACGGATAGGAACCCATGAGCTGCACCCTCCGGAAGATCAGATGCGCCCTTAATTCACAGCTAATAGTTTCTGCAAACACAGTTAGTTCCGGCCACTGGGGCCACTGGAGCTGCTTGCTGGATTAAAGCGGCATTAGCCGTCCTCGTCTTGGAAAAGGGGAAATGAGGTCCTTAGTTTTGCAGATGGTTACCAAGGGGAAAATGGGAGGAGGGATAAATTGGAAAACGGGTTGACATATACATACTATTATTTATAAAGTAGGGCTTCCCTGGTGGCTCAGAGAGTAAGGAACCTGCCCGCAAGGCAGGAGACCCGGGTTCTATCCCTGGTCTGGGAAGATCCCCTGCAGGAGGGCATGGCAACCCAATCTAGTATTTTCCTGGAGAATTCCATGGACAGAGGAGCCTGGCAGGCTACAGTTCTTGGGGTTGCAAAGAGTTGGACGTGACTGAGTGACTAACACTTTTTCATATATAAAATAGATAACTAATAAAGACCTGTTGTATCGCATAGGGAACTGTATTAAATACTCTGTAATTACCTATATGGGAAAAGAATCTAAAAAAGAGTGGATGTATGCGTATGCATACCTGATTCACTTTGCTGTACACCTAAAACTAACACAACATTGTAAATCAACTACTTGCCAATACAATTTTTTTTTTAAAAAAAAGAAAACAAAACTCAGAAAGATGAAGATGAGTAGATGAGATGGAACACAGCCACTGCTGACCCCAAGTCTGAATTTCAGAGGACACTGCTCTGATATTTTCCCCTCACCATTATATATTCCTTGACAGCACTAAGTTAAAAATGAACCGATCTTATTGTATAGCCCAGGGAACTATATTCAATGTCCTGGGGTAAGCCATAATGGAAAGGAACATTTAAAAAATGTGTGTGTGTGTGTGTGTGTGCGTGTGTGTGTGTGTGTGTGTGTGTGTGTGTGTGTGTGTGCGCGCGCGCGCATGCGTATACATGACTGGGTCAATTTGCTGTACTTTAGAAACTAACACAACACTGTAAATCAACTATCCATCACTTTAAGAAAGGACCAGTCTGGTCCTTTGTTTGTATATGGCTTGTATCTGGCTCTTGTTTGTATATTTTGAAACATAGAGATATGGACACATCCTTTCAGGGTCTTTTAACCCCAAGGAGAATCCATTTCAGTAAGTGTCGGTAAACAAGAGCAGTTATGGACCAGAATCTGCTAATGGGCAAAGCTGGACTTTTCCATCCAGTCTGTTTGAACTGATAAATCTCCCCCGAGCAGAAACCAGAGCCCCAGAGCGTCACCACGGGGAGTGAGACGTCGTTGGCTCTTTGTGACTCAGAAGTGATGGTGTCTCAGCCCCACGGCAGCAGCGGGTCTGCTAGCTTCGCGTATTGGTGAGATTTTCGTGAATTCTATGGGGCCCCAGGATGTGTTTTACAAGCTCTTTGGCAGGACCTGCCTTCCTGTTTATCTGCTTCGGTGGGCTCTCCTAGAACATATGATTCCAACCACAAGTGGATGTCTGGCCCAGCACAGTGGGGGAAGGAGAGAGTAGGACGAATTGAGAGAGTAGCATTGACATATTTACAGTGTCATGAGCAGAATAGATGGCTAGTGGGGAGCTGCCCCATAGCTCAGGGTGGTGGTCTGTGATGACCTCGGGGGTGGGCTGGGTGGGGGCAGGGATGAAGGCTCTGGAGGAGTGGGGGATGTGTCTATACTTGTAGCTGATTCACTTCATTGTACAGCAGGGACTGATGCAACATTGTAAAGCAATTATCTTCCGACTAAAAACTAAAGTAACAAACACAAAACCAGACTTGACCAGAATGTTTTAATTAGGCTGAAAATAAAGAGCATAGCAGCTCTGGAAGGTGTATTTCCTTAGGCCCTTTCCTCTGAAGGCTTCGATGCAGCACATTGACGGGAAAACTCAGCCTCACCACCCAAGAAAACGGGGGATGTGAACCCAACTATCTGGTGGTCAGCTTCACCCCTCAAATAAATGAAGCAGCAAAGCTGTCTTTACCAGATGTCCAGGCGCTGACAGAGAACTGCAGGACTAGAGTCTCATGGCCATCCCCTCGGGGCGTGATTTAAACCAAGAAATCTGTCGTCAGGAGGCAAGTGGGGACCTGCTCCAGGGACAGCTCAGAAATGGTGGCGAAGCATTTCTGTCTCCCTCTCAAGCCTGTAAAACTAAGTGAAACTGATCTCCGATTGATTATTAAACACTTTGCATTAAATAGCTGGGGGATATTCTGCTCGTTAAACCCATGATTTTCAGCAGAGCTATTTCTGCCAGATTTTATCATTTGGGGGAGTGCGTGGGGAGGGAGGGACACATAATGAGAAGGAAGTAGTGGTGTAGACTTGGCAAAACTCCAGGGGAAGTTTAAAAAAAAACTGTTAGTAACATCACCGGCAAAACGAATGCCATTCTTTCTGATGTTAAAGAGCCAGGTCAACACATACCGGTCGGCCCTTTCCTATGGAATGCAGTTCCTCACTAAGGGTTGCAGAATAGCCTGTAATGGAATTGTTTCCTTCTCGGAAGAGGCAGATATACAAGGACAAAATTGCTCATTTACTTCATGTGGATTTTTTGGATTAATGCTAATTAAGGTTAATATGTTTCTCTTTGTTTTGGTTATCAATTATTTCTGGCATCATTTGTTTCTGCCTTTTAGAAGATTTTGCCCACATCAGTGCCTATACCATGATATTTAATATAAGGGGGGATCCCTTGGTTTCCTATAGCACAGCTGTTGGGGCTCAATGGTGTGAGTTTAGGCGGCAGCATGATGCCTTTATTTTCTAGATGTGTTTTCTTTCCATTCGCATGTTTTTTATTCCCCCCCCCCCACTTTACTTAAAATCACATCATCTTTTATCTATCTTGGGATAAAAGATGATTATCTTTTTGTTCAGAATCCACTAAACTAATACAGTTATTCTGTTTGTTGCTAAGCAACAGAGCTGGGTTACCTAGAAGAACCTCACTACACTGTCAGACATGTTTTCCCTTTTTGATAATTGACCAAGGGGAGAGTTTGCTAGTGGAAAGAAAGAGCTTGTCATCTAGAGGCTTGAGAAACTGCAAAAATTAACTGTCTCAAGTTTTAAAAAAAAGAGCTTCAATCTTAGATAAACAAATGACAGTGTATTCATACCGTGGGATGCATGTGCATGCTAAGTCACTTCAGAAGTGTCCAACTCTTCGTGACCCCATGGACTTTAGCACATGGACTTTAGCACTTTAGGCTTCTCTGTCCATGGGATTCTCCAGGCAAGAATACTGGAGTGGGTAGCCATGCCCTCCTCCAGGGGATCTTCCCGACCCAGAGATCGAACCCACATCTCTTACGTCTCCTGCATTGGCAGGTGGGTTCTTCACCACCACACCACCTGGGAAGCCCTCCACTGTGGGATACTCTTCAGTAATAAAAGGAACGGGCTACTGATGCATGAAACATCAACACACATTAAATGCATCAGAAGGAAGCCAGACACAACAGTAGGTACTATGTGTATTTCACTTTGTGTCTATGAAACTCTGGAAGAAACAAATCTAAAGTGACAGAAAGTGGGCAGTGGTTACCTGGAGCTTCAGGTAAGAGTTGTCTGAGACGGAGCCCATTAGGTGTGATGGAAATGCCCCATTATCTTGATTGCACCAGAAGTGCACAGATACAAATCAAAATGAAGTTTAAATGGGTGTATTTTACTGTATGTATATATTACCCCAACAAAGACACCGTAGCTATTAGCAGAGTTATTAAGCTTAGATTTAGTTGTGTTATTTTTGACACTAAGAATATCTTTTTCTATTGAGACACTTTCTTTTACAGGGGAAGGATACTCATGTCACATAAGGAAAGTGCAACTTAATTTAAGAAAGAGTTTTTATTTTTTAAAAAGAATCTTTGCTTGAGAAGTATTATAATTAATATTTCTCTCCTGGTGCTTTTTCCCTTTCCTTTCTATTTTTATTAAAGTTATACATGTAAATAATTTAAAGAGTCTCCTGCTCCACAGAAACAATGATTTTTAACTGTTTCTCTTGGAATTAATTTCACATTTCCAGAAAAATCATGAAGCAGCAGTGTGAGCATTTTGCTTCTTGGCTCCTCTAAATGCTGGCTTAGAATCTGTCTTTCTTAGATCTGTACTTCTTTCTACCAAAGAGATACCTTCTACTTCCAGCTTGCAAATTACCCCCTTCATTCCCTTTCCTTCTGTTCTGCTTATCTGTGTGAATTTATATTTTATGACGATCATTTGCTTTTTCATAACCTTCTTTGAGTTGCTTGAAGTTTTAGGAGAGACTAGAGATGCATGCATGAGATTCACCTGCCATCTTTAACTAGAAAAAATAATTTTTAAAAAGGATTTTAATTGTATATTTTGGATCAGTAATAGAACAAAAGAAGGAATTAGAAACATGTACATGTGGAGACAAAGTAGATATGGAAGAACACACAGATAGAAGGAGAAAAGGTTGACCAAGCAAGACATACAACAAAGTGGGACAGCGAGATCGCTGAAAAGACAGAGACGAGGACTCCCCTGGTGGTCCAGCGGTTAAGACTCTGAGCTTCCAATGCAAGAGGTACAGGTTTGATCCCTGGTCAGGGAACTAAAATCCCACATGCGGTGAGGCATGGATGAAAAAGACAAAAAGAAAACCACACTTACAAATATGGGATAGCAAGTGGTAGAATATTATTGCTGGTCATGTAATGTCCCAGTTCCATGGCGAAGGACATCAGGGATGAAGGTCTTCTTTACATAATAGACTCTAGCCATCAAACAGAGGCCACGGCAGGATGATTCCTTGTTACACATAAGGACTGTGGACTTAAGCCTTCCACGAGATTGGCTTTGACCCCTAATAAAGTAACCATTCTTGCTCCCATATGCTTGCACCCCATAACCAAAGGAAGAGACCCTGCTGGTTACCAAGAACATGAAGATTTAAGTCCAAAAGGCCCACAAGATCCAAAGTGACCCTGATATCTTTGGGTTTATTTCCTCTATTTTATTTTCACATTTAAAAATAAAATATGGGTAAACAGTGCTTAGGAAAAAATTTTTAAATGCAGAAACACAGAAAGAAGGAAAAAAGCGTCTGATCCACACAGACCTCCTAAAAACTTACAAAACAAGTGTTTACTGATGCAAAGATTAATAAATGAAAATTGGATTAGTAAAGACCTCATTCACTTTATATTTTAAGTGGAAAATTGTTAAGCACTTAATTGCATTTTCCCCCTTGAGGTAATGCCAGATGGACCCTGTCGTCTTTGGACTGAAGAATCTCTCAGCTACGAGATAGTTTAGTCTAAATATTACTTACAAAAATGAAATCACCCCAAACAATAAAATATTCAGTGTTGGAGGGACAACTTACAAGATGTTGTATTTTTGCACTTTAGACATTCATCTTTAAACTTCCCAACAAAATAGCAAGACTGATATTTGCATCACCATCTTAGAAATGACAAAATTGAGGCTCAAAGAGGTGAGGTGATTCTCCCAAAGACATTTAAATTTACTTCCCAAGTCAAGTACTTATTTCCTTATATCATGCTGCAAGAGACGTAAGGCATGCTGTTCAGACCTCCTCTTCTGGGAGTTTGTGTTTTTGTTCCTCGAGCTAGTTTAAACTCAGCATAGATGTCTTAATTATTACAAATCAGGGAAGCAAGAAATTGCCAGGTTCTAAAGCTTCACCAGCCAGCGAGAAGCGTTTCAAACAGGCGAGGGGGCAGTTACTTAGAAAACCACTGAGCTGCTGACACTGTCAGAATTTCCAGGCCTGTGAGTTACAGAGGAAAACAGCACAAATCTATTGGCAAGCAGCCAATGGTTCTATCTGCCCTCCTGGCGCTAGATTTGCAGAACTCTGTGCCCTTGACTGATGGAAGCCCTGCAGAATACCTTCTGCTGCTGCTGCTGCTAAGTCACTTCAGTCGTGTCTGACTCTGTGCGACCCCATAGATGGCAGCCCACCAGGTTCCTCCGTCCCTGGGACCCTCCAGGCAAGAACACTGGAGTGGGTTGCCATTTCCTTCTCCAATGCATGCATGCATGCCAAGTCGCTTCAGTCATGTCTGACTCTGTGCAACCCCATGGACAGCAGCCCACCTGCCTCCTCTGTCCATGGAATTCTCTAGGCAAGCATACTGGAGTGGGTTACCATTTCCTTCTCCAAGAATACCTTCTAAGTATCACTATTTTGGAACTTGAGAGGACTACAGAAAGAGTCAGAGGGTTCTTTCTCCAGCGAAGTTTCCAGATACCACAGAAAACATAAGTGCCCAAATGCGGGGATTTCCCATTTAAAAAGTGTGGCATGTAGCAACTTGTGACATTTAAAAAAAAAACTCAGCAAAACAGCTGTTTCTTTGGCCATTTCCTAACTGAGGCTCAGTGGAAGAGATTCGTCTTCACAGGTTTGCTTTGAAATCAGTCTCACATGAACGGAGACCAAGATCAGAGGGCCTACAGAAGACCTGGTCATTATCCTTCTGTGTTTCTGCAGCAAAGGCTAAAGTCTTCTGCAAACCATGCAAGCAGGCCTTTGAAGGAGAGCCCTCACTCTGCAGAAGATGAAAAAAAAATCAGCTGTCCTTTGCCAAGTTATCTGCATTATCAGTGATAAGCCAAGAATGAAGATTTCACAGCTTTATTTCATCACAATTCTAAAAATAAGTCACAGTGAAATGTAAGCTACTGAAAAATACATCATGAGGCCACCCTCTCACCCATGTGCTTTTAACCTGGAGACAAGGGAGGGAAACCGAAGGCAAAGATGTCCAGGATCTTGGAGCCGATAAGGACCCAAAAGATGATTGGCCCCCATCTCCTCATTTATTGAGACCTGGGCATAAAGATGCAGGTGACTTTCTGGTGTTAGAACTCAAATTCCCAAACTCTAGTTCTGAGTTCCAGCCACTTTGCCAGATTCTCTCTTTCTTTGGGGGAGGCTTTGTAACAGAGGGACTCCCTGTGGATCCACAGGACTGGACAACTGACTCTGCATCTGCTCAGGGCAAGCCTTCCACGCATCCCGGGTTTTATCAGGTGGGTGAGGTAGGGACAGGGTGGTGACAAGTCTCAGAGAGACATCCAACACAGAAACGTTTTCTGAAGACCATGACCTTCCACGCAATCTTGCACAAGGTGGTAAGTAGAAAAGGCTGTAAAAACAAGTCTCTATTTGTTACAACAGTGCTTCTGTTTTATGTTTTGGTTTTGGGGGCCACAAGCCATGTGGGGTCTAAGCTCCCCAAACATTGAAACAGTACCCCCTTCATTGGAAGGCAAAGTCTTAACCACTGGACTGCCAGAGAAGTCCTGGAAAGGCCTTTCTGAAGCAGCATTTTGGCTGTAAGGACCTTGATCTGTGGGCACAAGAGAGCGCTTCCTTGCAGCGTGAGTGTGATTGCACACTCCTTTCCGGAGTCTTAGATCCCTAACCCTCACTGTCCCATCCAGAAGGTACGCCTGTGCTCTGGGGTCTGAGTGACTCCCTCTCCTGCACCCCCGTCTCCCACACAGGTGGATGGCAGAAGGAGCGTTTTGCAAAACAGCCATCACTGAGGACCCTCCTCCCGGCTACGCCCCTCTCCTCATAGCCTTCGCTATGACCCCCCCCCTGCAGCTGTGACAGTGAGGTGCTTTGAGACCATCTGGGGTCCCCCTCACAAGCCCTCCTGTCTGTAGGCACCTCCAGCAACCTGCGGTGTAAATGCAGAGCTCTGGTTTATCTTCCTCGGGAGACCTGGTACTTTAAACCCAAACTCAGAAAGTCGATCTGTGAGTTTATTCCGCGTCCCACTCTGACTTGGCTGTTGGCAACCATGTTCCCAAGTGGTAGGAGCTCTTCGTCAGATTTGCTTTAGGATTAGGGTGACAGTTGCGTGACATCAGATTGGGCAGTGTTGGGGTGCTACTTAGCAAGTTTCCCTTGGTTCAAAGGATAGAGAACCTGTGGATGGTGAGAAGCTGCTTGGACTTGCAGGATTCCATCAAAAGAAGGGGTTAAACCAAAAGCCTCCCTTCATCAAGCATTCTGAGTCCATCAGTTGGTCTGTGATGTGAATGAAGAAATGGATGCTTGGAAAGTTTACTACAAAAACCACAGACTCACAATCTCTGGGTGAGTCCATGATTTCCTCTTGAGAGAGAAGCGCTTTCCAGTTCGACCAGGATGAATAGATCTGATTACACTTGTTGTTGCGAGTGTTCACGTCTCTTGTTCTCAGTCCCGTGATTTTCTAGGTCAATAATATGACATCCCAAACTGTGAATAAAAGCCAGCTTTTAAAAAATGGGATTGAATGCCTATGGCTTAATATACCCTATTCTACTGAATTATGGCTATTGAGTTCCATCTGAGAGAATGAGAAAAGTCAGAAGTGATTTTTGTTCTTTGCAGGCTGAATACATGGCAAATTATTGACCAGATCTCAGTCAGGACTTTGCAAGATTAACTTGGTCTTAAGGTCTGAAATGGAAGGAAATGGTCCAATGATTAGAAGTTAACTCTGTCCTGTTATTTCTTCGGGGTGGAGGAGAGAAAGCTAGACTCCAGGGCCCCGTAATGAGGCAAAAGTAAGAGGCTATAAATACTTGGGCTGACAGAGCAGCAGATGGTTGGGCTGGACGGGGATGGTGGGGAGGGAAATGTGCTAAGTAGGATTGGCATATGTTTCCTCAAGTCTATGACCTGCTTGTTACTCTAAAGACGTTATTAAAGTCTTGAAATATAGATGGAAAGTTGTGACAGCAAAGGAAAGTTGGAAAAGAAAAGGGGGGAAGAAAGAAAGATTCCCTGAGGCATGAGATTCTCTCTCCCCTAAGTGATTGATTTGTATTATACGTAATTGTTTTATTCATCTTGAAAGATGTCAAAGCACCACCCCCCCAATTTCCCCTCTCCGTCCCCGGGTCATCATCCCAGTGGCACTAGACTGCAAAGCAGAAAATCGAGATAGCAGTTGGGCTGTAGATCTGCCTGAGGGCCGGTACACAGCTGGTTTGCGCCCATAGGAATTTCCTGTTGACTGTCATCTTGGGACCATCCGCGGGTTATCATTAAGCAGCCCTGCCCTGTGGGCGAGAATGGCCCTTCAGTTCTGAGCCCTTTATTCAATGAAGTAATTCAGTTCCAAAGTGTGATACCAGTTTTGCTCATGTTAGACCAAGACTTGAGTTTCTGTTTGTCTCAAGTCAGTATTTCCTTTGACTGAGACGTTACCCATTGACCTTTTTTTTTCTATTTTGAAGAATAGCTGATGAACAATATTGTGGTAGTTTCCATAACAATGATGTGCTATGATTAATTCTCTTTTAAGAGTTTTTTGTTTTTTTTTTTTTGATGTGGACCATTTTTAAAGTCTTGTTGAATTTGTTGCAATGTTGCTTCAATGTTGTTACAATATGTTTTGGTGTTCTGGCCACAAGGCATGTGGGATCTTAGCTCTCTGACCAGGGATCAAACCCACAGCCCCCCGCTTTGTAAGGCAAAGTTTTAACCCCTGGCCAGAGAAGTCCCCTATGATTTATCCTTGGTTCATTACATTGTCAATTCTCTGAGGGCAGACCCCTTCTTCCCTGCACTGAGCATCAGGCTTCTAGCTCAGGGAAGAAGATGCTCCGTCATCGTCCAATCACGTTGTTTGTAAATGTCTCACTAGATGACACTTTCTCTGATGGCACAAGTCACGTCTTCTCTTCTTTTAAGGCTCCAGGGCAGCTGGCAAGGCACGCTGTGCTCACATCCACTAAATGTGGAGTCTGATGGTCTGTGGGGCACAAGGCATTCCCTGCTCTCCACCAGGGAGGAGAGGGTGGGAAATGGGCAGTGCTGGACCCACCTGTACCTGCCCAGGATACCAGGCCCAGGGCGCAGAGGGGCAGACCGTGAAGCCCGTGTCCATCTCATTGTAAGGTGCAGGTAAGAGGACCCCTTAACACCTGTACTCATGAGCCCGATGCTGTATAGAAACAAGAAGCCCACATCTCCCAAGCAGAGTCTTGGGGCCTGTGGGGCAGGTCGGGGTCCTCAGAGTCCGCCGGGGGCCAAAGGCCGGTGCGAGGCAGTGAGTGAAGCAGTAGAGGGGCCCGAGGAGTGCTGAGATCCCCATCTTCCTTCTCCAGGCCACTTGCCCCCTCCCTGGAGGTTTGGTCCTACCTAGAAGAGCTGAGCTTTGGACCGGCCACTGGAGAAGAGAACAACAGAAGATGAGACGGTTGGATGGCATCACCAACTCATTGGACATGAATGAGCAAACTCCGGGAATGAAGGACAGGGAAGCCTGGTGTGCAGCAGTCCACGAGGTTGTAAAGAGTCGGATGCGACTTAGCAACTGAACAATTGCAGTGTTGCTTCCGATATAAAATGGGCATCTGAAGCCCCACGAGCAACACCCCAGGCCTCCTGTTGGTCGCCTTTGGCTGCTAAAGGTCTGTGTCTTCCTTTCGTGTTTGTTTGTCATAGCCTTAGATTTCGTGGTGTTGTAAGGATCTCAGAGAAGATCAACCAGTAAAATCTGGCAATGAGAGAAGTTTGTCTGAGCTGCAAAATAGAAAATATAAGTACAAAAATATCTTGAAACAAAAACAAAAACATACACTGAAATTTACTGTACTGAGTGAATTTAAAGCAATTTTGTGCTAAGTCACTCAGTTGTGTCTGACTCTTTATGACCCATTGGGCTGTAGCCTACCAGGCTCCTCTGTCCATGGGGATTCTCAAGGCAAGAATACTGGAGTGGGTGGCCATATCCTCCTCCAGAGAATCTTCCCGACCCAGGAATCAAACCGCATCTCCTGTGTCTCCCGCATTACAGGCGGATTCTTTACCCGCTGAGCCATCAGGGAAGCCATGTGTATGCATTTACATACATATGTACATATGTGTATATGTGTGTGTGTGTATATGCCAGGAAATTAACTCTTGCAATTCTTCATGGTTTTCTATTCTACAGTAATGACATAAATTAGCACAGTTATCATAGTATGTTAACATTTAAGTTTTCTCTTATTAGGTGCCATTCATTTATTTATGAATTTTTAATAAGTTTGGTGGAGAATAGTGAACAAGACTGGCCTGGACTCCGTTCTCAAAACCTGCTTAAAGGATGCTGCTAATATAAAAACGTATTTGAAATGGTTATCTATTCAGACAGCATGTCCAACAATTAAAAGCAAATGGTTTTCCCTCTTCTCCATTGTTGGCTGGGTGTTCAGCATGTCCCCAGACTGTTCGATACAATGTCTTGTTTCTTACTGCTGATAAATACACCTCTTTTTAAATATCATGTTGTTAGAACCTTAGAGATCTCCAGCTTCAACAATGTAAGTTGTTTTTTTCCCCCACTAGCCAGGACCCAGATCAATAAAGTAAAAGCATAATGACTTTCCCTGCTTTATTTTAGTAGGTTATCTGATACTATTTGCTTTCTTAGTCTTAGTCAATATTGTTGTCTCCTGGGAAGCAGAGATGCTATCTGTTCACTCAACCCATTTTTCTACCACCCTAATAAAAACCCAGACAGGACAAAGGATATTGAATGTGCTGGTAATTTTTTAAGTGATTCTCAAGCAAATGAGAGCACAGCCTAATTTCTATCCTTTTCGTTTCCTTTGCTAAGACTGTGAGCCGTGGTGGCCACGCCTTTCACCTTGAGTCCTTCTAAAGATCAGGACTCAGGACTCTGTTTTGTAACAGGGCAGTGCGGCCACGCGGCTCAGCGGATGCTCTGTGCACATCACTGACCGCTCGGAGCTCATTCCAGAGCTCAGGCACAATGAATGTGCTGCCTTACCCAACAGGAGGGCAGAAAGTCATCGCCTGCCACAGTCCTGTTTTCTCAGGCTGCAGGGAGAGCTGTGGGGGCTCATCTCCTCCCCGCCTTTCTTTTCTTAAAATGTTTATTTATTTGGCTGTGCTCAACCTTAGCTGAGGCATGTGAGATCTAGTTCTCTGATCAGGGATCGAACCCATGCCATCTGCATTGGGAGCAAGGAATCTTAGCTACTGGACCACCAGGAAAGTCCTTCCCTCCTCGTTTCTTAAACCTGCTCCTTCTTCTCCTCCCTCCTGAGTGCTTTGACGCCTCCTTTCAAATGATTAAGACCCTCAAAGACAAGTTTTGGAGCTGCCTGTTATGATTAAGAAAATGGGATTCTACACAGAATAGTTACCTTCAGATCCTCGGGCTTTTAAGCTTAATTCTACCTAAAAGGAGCCACATTTGTGGGCACATTTCTCCTTCCAAACTAAACTTTCACATCAACTGTGACCACAGTACCCAAGAGAACTGGTCAATAATTCTTCATCTACAACATGAAAAATTGCTCGCCAAGAAACATCATAGTATTTTTGTTATAAATCCACCTCATGCTGTAACTGTGGTATTTGTCTGGGCTCTCATTCTGTCTATGGGTAAACTATGTTCAAACTGGATTTAGAAAAGGCAGAGGAACCAGAGATCAAATTGCCAGCATCCACTGGATCATCAAAAAAGCAAGAGAGTTCCGAAAACATCTACTTTTGCTTTATTGACTATGCCCAAAGCCTTTTCGCAGATCACAACAAACTGGGAAATTCTTCACGAGATGGGAATACCAGACCACCTGACCTGCGTCCTGAGAAATCTGTATGCAGGTCAGGAAGCAACAGTTAGAACTGGACATGGACCAACAGACTGGTTCCAAAATGGGAAGAGAGTATGTCAAGGCTGTATATTGTCACCTTGCTTATTTAAATTATATGCAGAGTACATCATGAGAAATTCCGGGCTGGATGAAGCACAAGCTAGAATCAAGATTGCCAGGAGAAATATCAATAACCTCAGATATGCAGATGACACCACCCTTATGGTAGAAAGCGAAGAAGAACTAAAGAGCCTCTTGGTGAAAGTGAAAGAGGAGAGTGAAAAAGTGGCTTAAAGCTCAACATTCAGAAAACTAAGATCATGGTATCCGGTCCCACCACTTCATGGCAAATAGATGGGGAAACAGTGACAGACTTTATTTTGGGGGGCTCCAAAATTCCTGTAGATGGTGACTACAGCCATGAAATTAAGACTCTTGCTACTTGGAAGAAAAGTTATGGCCAACCTAGAGAGCATATTAAAAAGCAGAGACATTACTTCGCCAACAAAGGTCAGTCTAGTCAAAGCTATGGTTTTTCCAGTAGTCATGTATGAATGTGAGAGTTGGACCATAAAGAAAGCTGAGCGCCAAAGAATTGATGCTTTTGAAGTGTGGTGTTGGAGAAGACTCTTGAGAGTCCTATGGACTGCAAGGAGATCCAACCTGTCAAGCCTAAAGGAAATCAGTCATGAATATTCATAGGAAGGACTGATGTTGAAGCTGAAACTCCAATACTTTGGCCACCTAATGCAAAGAACTGACTCATTGGGAAAAGCCCTGATGCTGGGAAAGATTGAAGGCGGGAGGAGAAGGGGATGACAAAGGATGAGATGGTTGGATGGCATCACCAACTCTATGGACATGAGTTTGAGTACGCTCCGGGAGTTGGTGATGGACAGGGAAGCCTGGCGTGCTGCAGTTCATGGGGTTGCAAAGAGTCGGACATCACTGAGCAGCTGAACTGAACTGAGACACAAAGCAATGAACGGTTTTTTTCAACTTTTACTGAAGTATAGTTTCTCTTCCATTATATAACAGGTTATTACTAGCTATTGAGTACAGTTCCCTGTGCTATACAGTAGGACCGTGGTTATCTAGTTTATATATAGTGGTCTGTACTTATTAATCCCAAACTCCTAATTTCTCCCTCCCCCCGTCTATTCACCTTTGGTAACTGTAAGTTTATGTTCTATGTCTGTGAGTCTATTTCTGTTTAGTAGGTAAGTTCTGTGTCATATTTTAGATTCCACATATATGTTATATCATATCTTGTTGCCTTTCCGTTTCTGACTTTCTTCACTTAGTATGATCATCTCTAGGTGGATCCATGTTGCTGCAAATGGCATTATTTCGTTCTTTTTTATAGCTGAGCAGTATTCCTCTGTACCATCCATAGGTTCACAAAGAGCCAGATATGGCTGAAACTACTTAGCACACACGCGCACGCATGTGTGTGTGTGTGTGTGTGTGTGTGTGTGTATATACCACATCTTCTTTATCCATTCATCTGTTGATGGACATCTAGGTTGCTTCCATGTGTCTTGACTATTGTAAATAGTGCTGCTATGAACATTGAAGTTTATGGATGTTTTCAAATTATAATTTTCTCCAGATATATGCCCAGGAGTGGGGTTGCAGGATCACATTTTTTTTTCATGACTGTTTTTAGTTTGTTTGTTTTAGAAAAGGTGTTTTTGAGAGCCATATATTTAGTATCCAGAATGCACTCTTGCTGGACCAGGTCCAGCATGGCTGTAAAATAAGACAGAAAGTGGGGGTTTCCCTAGATTCAAATTCCAGCTCTGACACTGAGGCACTGGGTGACCTTGAGCAAATAATTTTGTCTCATTTTCCTCATCAATAAAAAGGAAAATGTTGAATCAGAGACATGGGGCTCTAGCATTCTAACATGCCCTGGTTTCTGGTTTTGTTTCACAGTAAGACAAAATGCAAAGTTTAAACATATTCAGGATCAGCCACTTAGATGCACAATGGAATAAAATACTTTTTTCACTACATTGTAATTTGTAACAGGGGAAGATATATAGGCTGAGGAGATTTGTAAGGAAAACTGTGTGGGAGTCACCAGTAAACTATAGGTCTTCAAACTTTATATTTCATGCCTTTCCTACATGGAGAGTGTTACCCCTTGACTTGTCTCATGAAGTGAAACAAGGGATGAAGAGGGTCATTTTCTGAAGTTCCATTTTTTTTTTTTTTTAGCAACAGTGGTTCCAAATTTTCAAGCTGATTTTTCTAAAACATTAAGCGTAAAGTGTTAAATTCAAAGCTGCTTGGTTTTTTCTTCAATGTTTATGAGAGACACACTCCATTCATTTGTTCTGCTTCGAACGTCAAATTATATTTTATCCACCCAAAGATGAAAATTTTGCACACAAGTCCTAGAATAAATATATTACATTAAATGCATTTTGCTTTACATGAGACCTTACCTCTCTTTATTTGTAATCAACTCCTGATGTATTTTAAACAACAGAATGAAATATGAATTCCTTTGCTGTCTTCTTTCTGGATATTTCTAGATGAGCATTTTGTAACCTGGACAGAATGGACCCCACTTAAGGAGCTTTCCCTTCAGAATAGTATAAAATGGTTCTGAATCCTCTGAATAGTGTTAAAAAGACTCTGTCTGTCTATGAAGGTGAAAAAGTGGAAGTGTTAGTCACTCTTTGTGACCTCATGGACTATATCCCCCAGGCTCTTCTATCTATGGAATTCTCCAGGCAAGAATACTGGAATGGGCAGTCTTTCCCTTCTCCAGGGGATCTTCCTGACCCAGGAGTCGAATCCAGGTCTCCTGAATTGCAGGCAGATTCTTTACTGTCTGAGCCATGTCTGTCTATACTTCTAACTTTTTGTTAACCTGGGGAAAAATAACAAAGTTCTCATCTCATTCTTAAAAGGAAGCCAGAACTCCAAAAGGATAAGAGTCACTGCTCTAAATATGAATTTAAAAGATTGACTTGTTGACAATATAAGAGTTTGTTTGTTTTTCCACTTTCTTAGCTGATAGTAACTAGATGACTTGAATTAAACTAAGGTCTTCATTTGATTTATTTATTTATTTTTTATTTTTATTTTTATTTTTTTTTTCCAGTGGGTTTTGTCATACATTGATATGAATCAGCCATGGATTTACATGTATTCCCAATCCCGATCCCCCCTCCCACCTCCCTCTCCACCCGATTCCTCTGGGTCTTCCCAGTGCACCAGGCCGGAGCACTTGTCTCATGCATCCCACCTGGGCTGGTGATCTGTTTCACCATAGATAGTATACATGCTGTTCTTTTGAAATATCCCACCCTCACATTCTCCCACAAAGTTCAAAAGTCTGTTCTGTATTTCTGTGTCTCTTTTTCTGTTTTGCATATAGGGTTATCGTTATCACCTTTCTAAATTCCATATATATGTGTTAGTATGCTGTAATGTTCTTTATCTTTCTGGCTTACTTCACTCTGTACAATGGGCTCCAGCTTCATCCATCTCATTAGGACTGGTTCAAATGAATTCTTTTTAATGGCTGAGTAATATTCCATGGTGTATATGTACCACAGCTTCCTTATCCATTCATCTGCTGATGGGCATCTAGGTTGCTTCCATGTCCTGGCTATTATAAACAGTGCTGCGATGAACATTGGGGTGCACGTGTCTCTTTCAGATCTGGTTTCCTCGGTGTGTATGCCCAGAAGTGGGATTGCTGGGTCATATGGCAGTTCTATTTCCAGTTTTTTAAGAAATCTCCACACTGTTTTCCATAGCGGCTGTACTAGTTTGCATTCCCACCAACAGTGTAAGAGGGTTCCCTTTTCTCCACACCCTCTCCAGCGTTTATTGCTTGTAGACTTTTGGATAGCAGCCATCCTGACTGGCGTGTAATGGTACCTCATTGTGGTTTTGATTTGCATTTCTCTAATAATGAGTGATGTTGAGCCTCTTTTCATGTGTTTGTTAGCCATCTGTATGTCTTCTTTGGAGAAATGTCTGTTTAGTTCTTTGGCCCATTTTTTGATTGGGTCATTTATTTTTCTGGAATTGAGCTGCAGGAGTTGCTTGTATATTTTTGAGATTAATCCTTTGTCCGTTTCTTCATTTGCTATTATTTTCTCCCAATCTGAGGGCTGTCTTTTCACCTTACTTATAGTTTCCTTTGTAGTGCAAAAGCTTTTAAGTTTCATTAGGTCCCATTTGTTTAGTTTTGCTTTTATTTCCAATATTCTGGGAGTTGGGTCATAGAGGATCTTGCTGTGATTTATGTCGGAGAGTGTTTTGTCTTCATTTGAAATAGTGAGCACCTAGGTTTTTAAAATACTCAAATTTCTGAACTGTCACCTTTGTAGATTAAAACTTCTACCAGTCTGACATACACACTGCTGTATTTTAAATGGACAGTCACCTACTGGATAGCACAGAGGACGCTGCTCAATGTCATGTGGCAGCCTGGACGGGAGGGGAGTTTGGGGGAGAATGGATATGTGTGTATGTATGGCTGAGTCCTTTTGCTGTCCACCAGAAACTATCACAACATTGTTATTTGGCTACACCTCAGTATAAAATAAAAAGTTTAAAAAAGAATTTCTACCAGTCTGGGGAGATGGAGACATCTACTTACCTGCTCTTCTCCTGAACATCTCTGTGACTCCTTCATTACAGACTTAACATGCTGCATTTATTGGTCTTATGAAAATCCTTTTGTGAAATGAATTTATACATGATCATGAATATCCTGGGGCCTGCAATCTTTTAAAAATTGCTTCTCTTTGGGGAAGGTGATTAGGTCTCTTTTTTCTCTATTTACCAAGCAAACAAAAGATGTTATAAACCCTCTTTTTTGCTCTACAGTTAAGCTACCAAATCAGGTGTCCCTAGTGCAGCTTCACACTGCCTTTTCCTCCCCCGGCCCTCCTTGTTCCCTTTCTGGTCACCAGTTTTGAATTTTGACTGAGATTAAGTGTACAAAATGTCTCCAGGAAAAATACTGGCAGAAATTGAATAAATACAGGGATTGAGTACATCTGACCTGTAGAAAATAAGGCAAATTATAGTATATGCCGAAAAGTTTCCTTTTGTCTTCCCCATCTGCAGAATGAATCACATTACCACAGCTGCAGTAGTCACTGAATCATACCCATTTAAACGGACTCCCAGTGCACACGGCAATCTAAAGTGACAAACCCACATGAAAAAAAATCAAGGTCTTCCTGTAGAAATGACAGTGGTAGAAACTTCAATCCTATTTAATTAATGCATTTACTAGTCACCTCCTGAATGACCAACACCAGGGGAAGATTTTGGCCAATCCTATAGTTTGGTGGTTCCTCAAAATATCAAAAATAGATCTACCATGTGACCCTGCAAACCTGTTTCCAGATATAAAGCCAAAAGAATTGAAAACAATGTCTTCTTTTTCCTGATTCTCTTGCTAACTTTTTTTGATTGAAGTAAAGCCGATGTACAATTTTGTGTTCATTTCTGCTGTGCAGCAAAGTGATTCATTTATGAATATATATAGATTCTTTTTTATTATCTTTTCAATAAGGCTTATCACAGGATGTTGAGTATGAAAGCACAGTCTTGAACAGATATTTGTACATATTATCCAGGCAATAGATGGAAGCAACCCAGATGTCCATCAGCAGATAAATGGGTGGACAAAACATGATCCATCCATACCATGGAATATGATTCAGTCTTAGAAAGGAAAGAAGATCTGATACATCTTACAACACAGATGAATCTTGAAACAAGTGAAATAGAACAGTGACAAAAAGACAGAAACAAATGCTGCGTGCTTCCATTCACATGAAGTTCCTAGCACATCACCAATTCAATGGACATGAACTTGGCAAACTGCGGGAGGTAGTGAAGGACAGGGAAGCCTGATCTGCTGCAGTCCATGGGGTCACAGAGACTCAGACACGACTTGATGATTGAAAAACAACAGCAGCAGAGTCAGCTTCAGAGACTGAAAATACCACGGTGGTGTCCAGGGGCTGGGGAGGAGGATGAGGAGTTGTGCTTCAACGGGGAAGAGTTTCAGTTTTGCAAGATGATAACCTTCTTGAGAAGGATGGTGGTGATGACTGTACAACATTATGAATGTACTTATTGCCACTGATCTGTGCACTCAAAAATGGTTAAGATGCCAAATTGCCCGTCATGTGCATTTTATCACCATAAAAAACAATTGAAAGGAAAAAAAAGGTCTGGCCTAAAATGACTAATGTTGCCTGAAGCCCCACCCAGCAGAAGGGCCCTCCTGTGCAGTCTCTCGAGGTCTGATTCCTGGACCAAGCAGCTCATCAGATGCCCTGGTAAGGCGTTAATTATTTCCCTTTGATACTGGCTTCTTCATCTTAATACAGCAGTTTTACTGTCTCTGATAATTACTGTGTCTTGATAACTCTTTTGAATCTAATGAGGTGTGGCCAGCTCTGCTTAACAAGGCGATGCATCATTAGCTTCTGTGTCATACTGTTGCCCTCCGTCACTGCATCACCAGCCAGGTGCCAACTGGCCGCTTGCCATGGGCAGAACAGTGTGAAGTGACCTGCTCTCAGGTCACTTAGAACAGGCGCTTAATACCCTCTGGGACCACTTACAATCCTGTATTTTATCCCACCCACAAAGCAGGTCGAGGGAACCTCTGAGACAAACCCTTTTTCCACTAACCGGACAATAAGATCTTTAGCGGAGGTCCTGGGCTTCCCTGCTGGCTCAGACAGTAAAGAATCTGCCCGCAGTGCAGGAGACCCAGGTTCGATCCCTGGGTTGGGAAGATCCCCTGGAGAAGGGAAAGACTGCCTACTCTGGTATACTTGCCTGGAAAGTTCCATGGACAGAGGAGCCTGGCAGGCTATAGTCCATTGGGTCGAAAAGAGTCGGACATGACTGAGTGACTAATACTTTCTCCTTTATTAGCCTCTGCTCCCAGGAAGTCTAATGTTTTATCTCAGAAGCCCCTGAAGGCTATTCCCTGGCAGTCCAGAGGTTAGGATTCTGTGTTTTCACTACCGAGAGTTGGGAGCTCAGTGCCTGGACTAGGAACTAAGGTCCCACTAGCTCTGAGGCGTGGCCAAAAAAAAAAAAACCCTGAAAGAAACAGGGAGAAGTTTTGCACTGAGCATGGGGTTCAGTCAAAAGATGTGGAGTCAAAAGATATTGAGTCAGTCTTGCTGAGCTGGTGCCAAGTGGCTTCAGGCAAACCCTTTAACCCCTCTAATTCCTTATCCCGAACAATATACTGCTGTGGGTTGTCTCCAAAACTACATGAGTTCATTGGTACATATGTTGCCAAGCCACACCAGCCTGGAAGAAAAAAGTAAGATAGCTTCCTTCAGTCTACTTTTGAAATGAGTTAGGGCATAAATTCATACGGAGTCGAGGTGCTATCAAAATCTATTTCTTTAGGTTTTCTTTCACCCCCAGACCAAGCCTCCACTGTTACCACTCTCAAGTCATTTGGGGGTGAGAGAATGGGTCCTGGGGCTCTGTTTATTTATTCTCTTTGGAGCTCATTCTGAGTATGCGTCTATAAATGAACTTCAGAGGCAACATCTCAGGCAAGACTTTCCGACTTGTCAGGGTTATTTCTGTGATTTGGAAATGAATCTCAGACACACACCTTGAACAGAAGGTTGGTTTTCATCTGGGCACACGGATTTCTCTTATTTTCGGGAAGACACAAAATCAAGTCATTGGTCACAGGTGTTTTCCAAGTTACCGTCTTAGGAACTTGATCAGTTTATAATGTCAATGAAAACATAATGAACTATGCTTCCAAGTCTGGAAAGACCACTGCACTGTTACCCTCAAAAATCCTTTCTTAGCCCAAAGGAGAGACCACAGGGTCTGTGTCAGGAGTGTGGATCCCTTCTCTGCTCTCTGGCCTCCCCGTGGTAATGATAGGGAAGGTTAGAATTGGCTGCTTCCTAGTTTTGTGACAAGTGGATTAAAGTCTACTGGAACTATTCACATCGCCTTACTGTGACCATGGGCTATACTGTGAGTCCTCATCTTTCACGGAGAGAAGTTGTACCTATAAATGATCTGAAGAATATAGCTGTACTTCAGAGAAATGAAATGGGAAATCTATTCACAGTGAAAAAAACACAGCCGTGAGTGTCCTCTTCTGCCACGAGGGAAAATACATCATCCTTTCTTCCTCTTTGTTGTTGTTGTTGTAGTTCAGTCGCTAAGTCGTGTCCGACTTGTTGCGAACCCATGGACTGCAGCACGCCAGGCTTCCCTGTCCTTCACCATCTCCCAGAGCTTGCTCAGACTCATATCCATTGAGTCCGTGATGCCATCCAGCCATCTCATCCTCTGTCGCCCCCTTCTTCTCCTGCCCTCAATCTTTCCCAGCATCAGGGTCTTTTCCAATGAGTCAGCTCTTCGCATCAGGTAGCTAAAGGATTATAGCCTCAAAGTCAGCATCAGTCCTTCCAATGAATATTCAGGGTTGATTTATTTTTGGATTGACTGGCTTGATCTCCTTGCAGTCCAAGGGACTCTCAAGAGTCTTCTCCAACACCACAGTTCAAAAGCATCAGTTCTTTGGTGCTCAGCCTTCTTTCTGCTCCAACTCACACATCCATATACGACTGTTGGAAAAACCATAGCTTTAACTTACATGGACCTTTGCTGGCAAAGTGACTTCTCTGCTATTTAATATACTGTTTAGGTTGGTCATAGCTTTTCTTCTGAGGAGCAAGCGTCTTTTAATTTCACGGCTGCAGTCACCAACAGCAGTGATCTTGGAGCCCAAGAAAATGGTTTGTCATCGCTTCCTCCTCTTCTACTGGATTTTTCCTTGGACTCGGGGAGCCTCATGACAATCATCCACTAGATGGCGCCATCCGTCTGTTTATCCACCAGCCTGCAGCCCTTCCAGGGGTTGAATCCAGTTTTGAGACTAGAAAGCTAGAGGGCAAGATTTCCTTAGAAACGCCGTATTCATTAAAAAGTAAATTAAATAAAGATCGCTTTGAATGCAAAGTGCCTATGAAGGTCCCAATCTCCTCGCTGCAAAGCTCAGCGTGCTAAGCAACTGATGTGAGGGGATTTTGTAACAAAGCCCAGACAATGCAAATGTGCGGAAGGCACCAAGGAGGGAAGATGGCATGGGACACGCTCTCTCATTTTCAGTAAATATTGCAATTGCCTGGAAAGTGCATCCTAGCGTTTACTTCCCCTGACTGCCCACCGGGCCTGGAGGCTTGGCTTCCCACGCTCGGTGAGAGCAGTGACGACTCCTGGGAGCCTGTCCTCATCTGGAAGTCATCAAGCCACTTTCAGAAACACTTTATGTCTCGCCTGTGAATGGCGCTCACGTTTCCAGGTCTTTCCCTGGGTTTGAGCACCGGGGGCACGCTGGCATGAGGAACAGACATTTCAGTGCGGGGGTGTCTTGGCAGCTCCAACCGCAGGCTGAGCTGGGCCTTCTGTCTGGTCCCTGCCTCGACCTTGGCTGCCCGGCTCTTGCCTCGCCTCTCTTCTGCTTCCCTCTGTCCCCTTGTCTTCTTAGGCGCTGGTTTTCTGTGATCACCAACCAGAACAGCCTGCTACTTTTTTTTTTTTTTTCTTTTCAAAGTTTCATCTCACAGTTTGTTTTTTTTAATTTATTTATTTTTAATTGAAGGATAATTGCTTTGCAATGTTGGTTTGATTTCTACCTAAAATTTATTATTATTATTATTAAAAAATAATGATCTGATTATTTCAGATTCACAAAGAACCAGACTTGTCTTTGGAGGGCTGTGATTACCAGACCCTCCGAGCTCAGGACCACCTCTCCACCTGGAAGTGGCCGCGGGGGTCCTGGAGGTGGGGAGGGGTCGCTCCCTGCTACTGGACCACCAGGCTGATGAGATGCGGGGCGACAGCTCTCCGCAGACCACCCCGTGGTGCATCCACTTGCATTAACATCAACATTGCGACCTGTCACCTCTTAGCTTCTCAGGAAGGCGCCTGGGACACATTTGGGGAAGAATTCGGGCAAACAGGCCGCTGCCCCCATCCTGTGCGGACTCACAATGTTACTCCGCTGCCTGCGGCCCCCTTCTCTGCTCCCCACCTTCATCAGTCTGAGAGGCCTTTACCGTATTTGTTATTTGTTGGGCAGACTTGGTCCAAATTGTCTAAACGCACTCATCCAGGGTGCTTTCCAAAACTGATTTTATTTTTGAAGTTGAAGGAGGAGGAAGGGTGTGGGGAGGTGGGGGTGAGATTTCTACCCTCTGTAGCATCACTGGAAGAGTTGACTGTGTCCATTTTATTTAACCAAAGAGGTGAAAAAGAGACAGGGAGAGAGAGAGATGATTGATATTAATAGATCAGGGAGGATCCTCTGGAGGAGGGCTTGGCACCCGCCTCCAGTATTCTTGTCTGGAGAATCCCACAGACAGAAGGGCCTGGGTGGCTACAATCCACAAGGTTGCAAAGAGTAGGAAACAGTTGAGCACACACACCGCAGATCAGATGGATGGATGGATGGATGGATGATGGACACATAGATCATAGAGAGAGGATAGACATGACTGATGGATGGGTAGACAGACTTTATACTTCAGTTTACTTTACCTTACTACAAAGGTAATCCAAAGGAAAGGCACAAATAATTTTTTAATTGACATCATAGAGAAATCCTATTTGCATATTTTTGGTGAAATGAGCTGTGGATCCTCCTCTGGTTTGGGGTGCCCTGGCTGGATACTGCAGGAACATGTCAGAGTTGGCATGTCCGTGAACTCCGTCCACAGAGAAGTTGGGCCGCGGTGGGGGAGCAGGAGGACCTTTTTCTGTAGCAACAAAGTTGAGTAAGAATTCGGAAGCAGAAGAATAAACACAGTGCTTATCCTGCCTGGAAATGACTGAAGTCCTAGGGCACTTCCATGGGATTTGGTGTGTGTCTCCACTGTAAGGGCACTTCCTCGGGGTGCGGAGCTGGTGTGGTCCTGTGAACACTATTCTCTGACCCAAGCACACTCTGCAGGGTGAACTCTTGGAGGAAGACAGGCTTCTTTGGTGGGAGGGTGTAACTGATAGTGTTTTGGCCCTTCCATTCATAAATTAAAATATTCAACTTGAGGTCACAGTAGAAAATGCTCTTCTCTTCTCTAGAGGTCTTAGATATACAGTCAGTGGCTTACGCAACCCTCAAGTCTGCCTAAGTGCCCTGAAGAAGCCACTTTAAAAATGAGAATGATTAATTAAGACCAGGTCCGCCTAGTGCTTCTCCTTTTTAAAAAGATTCCGCCAAACAACAGCTTTGTTGTTTTATGGACCGCTGTACACACAATGGGCTCGCTTGATTACAATGCCACATGCTTCAAATATTTTTGCTGAAACTGATCAGGCCCCAGGGGGACCCTCAGAGATGGGGGAGGTTTATGCAAATGCCCCCCAGGGGAGATGAGGAGATGGCTTCAAAGGTTTAGGTCTTGTGATTGATAGCAATAAGAAAAAAGACTTCACACAGTTACAGGGTAGGCTCAGGTCTTCCTTTTTTATATCCTTGTTTACAACTTTTCCTATCTCGGTGAATCTGAAAATATTGTGGTGGAATTCTGATTTGTCTTCTGCCTTCTCTTCTGGTGGAACACTTTTAGGAACCAAAGGAAGAAAGACACTCTTGGAGATTCTGGTCTGATCTGACCACTCTTAATGTCTATCTAAAGAACGTGGAAGCGCCCAGTGCCCACAGAGTTTTCCCTAGTGTTAGGTAACCTGTCATCATACTGCTTTTTTCTCCTGGATATTCCAAACAGGACCCGTTTGGGGGTATTTTTTCATAGTTTATATAATAACCTCCTGAACAAAATATGTTATTCCTTTTACCTACCACACATGAGAGTCAAATGAGATAAACCTAAATATTTACCCAAAAAGCATAAAATTACTTCAGAAATACATTTGACTTTCTTTAACATCAGCTTATTTCAAAAACGCCATGGGTTTGGGTATATGGATGTTTTCTGGATTTCTTGTTTATCCAACTGATTTGTCTGAGGATGCTTCTTAAAGTCTCCATGATTTCCTCATTATGCAAAATTCAAGTGGATGACTTATGGTCAGAGTTATTGTGAACATAAATAAAATATTGATGCTGTAATTTAATTCTTTCATTGAATTGGGGCAAACATTATAATGTATAAAGAATGGTAAATATTTGTATTTTATGTCCATCTCATTCATTTCTAAAATTCACTCACGTGAATAGTGTAGAATCAAATGCAACTGCAAAGGTGTGATAGTGTTCTACATAGTACAGAGTAGACTATAATCATATAATAAATGGTAGTGTATAAGGAAACCTGTTCCTCTGTTCTGTGATACATGAAAACAAATAATAGGAGCCTTTTTCATGTACCTCACCAACATCTCCCTGTAACATCTTGTAGAACAAGACTCTAATCTCTGTGCACATACAGGGTGCTCTAAAATGTGCCATTGTCTTCGCAACCGTAATTACTTGAATTTTGTCTACAAATAAATATGCATAACACATGTAATCATCACAAACTGTACACTTGAAAACGGGCTCTGGTTGGCAATCAGCCATGCTGAGTGACTCTAGGTTGGACACTCAGTCTTTCTGAGCCAATCAGGGCACTTTTTCAGCAGGAAAACCTGATGTCATGGTGATGAGCGTCTCCTTTTCTTCCATCCAGGTTTCTTTGACTGATAGCATTTCATGTTCAATGAACACGTCTTTGGGAAAACAGCTCAATGCATTTTTACTAGATAGGCTGCATTGCATTTTGCCTCTGATCTATGACAGTAGGTCAGTCAGTCTCTTTGAAAATTGTTGGAGAGGTGGTGGTTGTCAGAAATGAGACGGGGGAGCACAGCAGCACTTGATTGGGCTGACCACTGCCTGGCGTCTAGCACTGTCCACGAGACCTGTGCTGGCGCTGGAGCCGAACAGAAGTTCCTTAGTCCCTGCCCTTGGCTCACGGATTCTCCTGCCATGGTGGAGGCCGGAGAACCTTTTCTGTTTGTCCCTAGGGTATCACTGACTTCTCCTTTTCTGTTTGTCCCTAAGGGTATCACTGACTCGGCCCTCTCTCTTTTTAAGTGCGTTCATTCATTCGTTTGTTCTTTCATCACATCTCTACCTAGTCTCTACCACGTGCAGGCACTGTGCTGGGTCCTGGGAATAGAACAAGCTGCAATGCCAGCCCTGATTCCTGTTGGTGGCGCTCACACCTCATCAGGGAAGAACCATGTCCAGCAAAGGATCGTCCACAAGGGGCAGGGACCAAGCTTCTGTCGCCTGGAAAGGGTGGTGTTTGTGTTTTTTAGCCAAAGAACTGTGGGAAAAAACAGGATCATTTCAATAAAATGGGATTGCCATAGCAGAACTGGCTGTGGATATAAAGCCTTGGATTTTTTTTTTTTTTTCTTTAAGCCAGTGAAAGGAAAGCCATGTTTCCCACATATGGGCCTTTCATGATAGTCAGAGCCTACAGGGTTGGGTTTAGCATCTCCTGTTTCCTTTCCTTTCCTCTTTGCTTAATTACCCAGTAAATTTTGTCTTAGGGGCGACTGTGGGAATGCAACTCATAGGGACTAGAGTGAAACTGGTGCCCTGGCTAGTGGGATATCAGGATTATTCCTATTGGTATTTGGAGAACACAATGAGAAACAGAAGGAATCCAGCTCAGGAGGGTTTAGTCCCTGCAACAGAGAGAGAGACACAGGGGTCAGTTTGCTCTTTGCTCAGAGCTTCTTTTCCCTCCTACTGTGGGTCTTCACAGAAGGTCCTCTGTGGGACCCCTGAGACTCCAGTGCCCCATTAACAGCAGGAGTTTGGAGAGTTTCCACGTCGGCCAGGGTTCCCTGGTAAAGAGCAGAGTCCGCTCTGGTGAGTTTAAGCAGAGGAATTATCACCTAGGTTACATGACTCCCAGCATCCTCAGTGGGTCTGAAGAAATTGAAGTTCTAGGCTGAGCTGACATTGAAGAAGCTCCAGGAACTTCTCCCAAAGTCACAGTGCAGAAATGGCCAGCGAGGCACTGCAGGGCTGCCATCATCAGAAAGCCACCTGCCATCTCAGCGGGGAGTCTGTGAGCTCGGCTCTGTCCATCGCAGCAGGAGGCGTGCGTTGCACCCTACTCTCCCCCTGCATCAGTTTGGTCCTTCTTTGTGATAAGATTTGCACTGAGACTGGTTCAAATGAATTCTTTTTAATGGCTGAGTAATATTTGAACCAGTCCTAATGAGATGGATGAAGCTGGAGCCCATTATACAGAGTGAAGTAAGCCAGAAAGATAAAGAACATTACAGCATACTAACACATATATATGGAATTTAGAAAGGTGATAACGATAACCCTATATGCAAAACAGAAAAAGAGACACAGAAATACAGAACAGACTTTTGAACTCTGTGGGAGAAGGTGAGGGTGGGATATTTCAAAAGAACAGCATGTATACTATCTATGGTGAAACAGATCACCAGCCCAGGTGGGATGCATGAGACAAGTGCTCCGGCCTGGTGCACTGGGAAGACCCAGAGGAATCGGGTGGAGAGGGAGGTGGGAGGGGGGTCGGGATTGGGAATACATGTAAATCCATGGCTGAATCATATCAATGTATGACAAAACCCACTGGAAAAAAAAATAATAAAAAAAAAAAAAAAAAAAAAGATTTGCACTGAGAGAGTGGGATCTATTTTTAATTTTACTCCCTACGAAGGGAGCACTTTTCAGACAGTATTTCCAGCTTTATCCCCGACCAGGGCTTGACTAATTTGTGGTCGTCTCCCTGAACTCAATGGATACCCACTCAGTCTTTGTCACACTGGTTCAACTGGCTGTGAAAGTGGCCTTCTAGAAAGTTACAAAGACGGAAAAAATGCCACACCATCTCCCCTGCCTTTCTAAACGCTTGCGTACCCTCTCAATGACTGACAGACCCTGCATAGACTTGCTTCGTGATAAGCTGATGTCCCCGTGTGTGCATTTACCTCTCAACTACATACGCTGTGACATCTCTTACATTGAGGAACACAGAGCAAGCATGCAACAATCGGCCGTTGGTTAGATTATACATTTATTAGCTCACTCTAAAGTTCGTCTCCGTGGGCTACGCACAACATGGAAGAAAACCTCAGCCCCATGACCTGCTGAAAAATGTGACATCTCGTCTGAGTGCTGCGTTGTCCTTCAAAGAAAGAAAATAAATGTCAAATTTGTCTTCTAGCTTCTCTGATTTTCGTGTAGTCCTGGCTTTGTACTTTGGGGGCTGGGAAGTCTGATGTTTCACGACTGCTTAGAATTAAGCATGAAAAGCGTTAGGCGTGTAATTCTGGGGGTGGTAGAAAGAAGCTGGGAGGGGTCAGAATTAATGGAATCTGGGGGCGGGGGGCGCTCCTCACTGACTCCCTTTGTGCAGGAGGAGACCAGATGGTGAGAGGGTGGAAGAAATGACTACTTCAAATTGCTCCAAAAACTGGGAGTGGGTGGGAATAGAGTCACTGTCAGGCCAAGTGCATGCTGGCTGGACTTAGGGAAGTCAGTGACGGTGAGCCTCGGCATTCTAAAGAGCCTTCTCCTTAGAAGTTTAAAATTCTTCCAGCAATATCCTCCAGCTCCACCTGAGGCCAAGCCTATGAACTTTCACAAGTAATTTCCAAGGAATTATTGAGACTTAGTTTTTTCTACCAATGGGAGGTATGCATCATTCTTAATCTGAAAGCCCAAGGGGAGAGAATTTATGTCTATTCTCCTCCCATCTCTTTGCTTAATAACCCTGCTCCCAGCTGTCTTCAGTAACATTCTTGGCAGAGCAGCAAGCAGGACCGCCCTCCTTGGGACCCAGAGGGTTTGTCCTGGTTAGAAGTGAGATGTGTCTGTCTCTCACGTCTAATCGGGACACATCCTCCCATGATGGGCACCCTGGAGGTGAGGAGGAGGGGAGTCTCGAATGAGTTGTATAGCAATGGGATGACCTCGCTACTTACCTAACAGTGGATCGTCCACAATTCAGCTCTTTCTGGCTTAGAATATACTGTGCTGCTTTTGTGTTGTTTCACTTTCCCAATTACGTTCTATTTAATTCCACAATGTCTCTGTATTGCCCGAAGCATTTGCCAGTTGGTGACTGGAAATTTGTCCTGGAAGCACATTAGGTTCACAGGTGATGCAAGTTTATACCAACTATCTATTCATGGATAGCATTTTTTTTTTTTTTTTGCATCCTTCAGTTCAGTTCAGTTCAGTCGCTCAGTCGTGTCCAACTCTTTGTGACCCCATGAATCGCAGCACGCCAGGCCTCCCTGTCCATCACCAACTCCCGGAGTTTACCCAAACTCATGTCCATCGAGTCAGTGATGCCATTCAGCCATCTCATCCTCTCTCGTCCCCTTCTCCTGCCCCCAATCCCTCCCAGCATCAGGATCTTTTCCAATGAGTCAACTCTTCGCATGAGGTGGCCAAAGTATTGAAGTTTCAGCTTCAGCATCAGTCCTTTCAATGAACACCCAGGACTGATCTCCTTTAGGAGGTACTGGTTGGATCTCCTTGCAGTCCGAGGGACTCTCAAGAGTCTTCTCCAGCACCACAGTTCAAAAGCATCAATTCTTTGGCACTCAGCTTTCTTTATAATCCAACTCTCACATCCATACATGACCACTGAAAAAACCATAGCCTTGACTAGACGGACCTTTGTTGGCAAAGTAATGTCTCTGCTTTTTAATACGCCGTCTAGGTTGGTCATAACTTTCCTTCCAAGGAGTAAGCGTCTTTTAATTTCATGGCTGCAATCACCACCTGCTGTGATTTTGGAGCCCAGAAAAATAAAGTCTAACACTGTTTCCCCTGTTCCCCCATCTATTTCCCATGAGGTGATGGGACCAGATGCCACGATCTTAGTTTTCTGAATGTTGAGCTTTAAGCCAACTTTTGCACTCTCCTCTTTCACTTTCATCAAGAGTCTTTTTCGTTCCTCTTCACTTTCTGCCATAAGGGTCGTGTTATCTGCATAGCTGAGGTTATTGATATTTCTCCCGGCAATCTTGATTCCAGCTTGTGCTTCTTCCAGCCTAGCGTTTCTCATTATGTACTCTGCATATAAGTTAAATACGCAGGGTGACAATATACAGCCTTGATGTACTCCTTTTCCTATTTGGAACCAGTCTGTTGTTCCATGTCTAGTTCTAACTGTTGCTTCCTGACCTGCATATTGGTTTTGCATCCTTAGTTCACAATTAACAGGTATGTGATTAACTAAACTGTGAGAAAATATTTATGCTAGTAGGCTAGACAACCATTTCACTCCCTCTACATTTTTAAGGCAAAGATTGAAGTTCACTGTTGAGGATAACACCTGAGTGCTGAGATAGTTGCTCTCTTGATAGAGACCCACTTGGTGTGTCCTCCAACCCCATGCAAATAGCAGTATGCATGGGTAGCTGGTGATGACCACTCAGTAAGATCATATAGAAAGAACAGGATGAAGTTCCAACATAAATTCTCCTCCTTGTGTAAGGATAAAATTGTATATTATATTCAGATGCAGACTGAACTGAATCAAGTCTTTTTTCTTTGTAGCCCGTGATTATCTCTATAGATATGGCCCTTGGGGTTGCAGTCATTCATCATCCAAAGGACATGGAGACTTAATTCTTCCCTAAAATAAGATTGATTCTGAATATGGCTGGTCCTCTGCCCTTCTGTCTTAGACACACATCCTGCCGGCCACGGAGGCAGGCGTGGAGGATGCTGTCCGTTCCGTTGCCATGACACCAGGCCGTGTTTCCATAACACAGCCTTCTTGCTTTCTGGGCAAGCCGATTTGGATGGTTTTCCCTGCATGATGCTAGTCAGGCTGGAAAGGGCTCCAGGGCCCTTGGGGATTGCTATGCAGAGTTTTGTGTGTGAAAGTTTAACTCTGGCTCAAGCCAGGCTTGTACAGAAGCACAGGCTCAAGATCGAAAGGGGAAGATCACGGAGAAAGACACGGGGTTGAACGGAAGGTATTGAATGCATTGACTGTCTCCCTTCTTTCCTTCTCTTTGTGGGGAGGGCTGAGTGTCTCAGCTGCAGGGTTTGCGTGTCTGTGAGACCCAGGCAGCTGCAGAGAGCAGGGTGAGAAAGTGAAAGATGAGAAGCAGGCGGGGAGCTGATGACTAGAGGGCAGGCAATGGCTAACTTCCGCAGCTCAAGGTTTTAGGCTTTTCTGCAAAAGAACAGAAAGGATTTCAGGAACATAATTTGCTTTTTAATTTTATTACTATTTCTGCTTGTTTCATTGGAGGATAATTGCTTTACAGTGTTGTGTTAGCTTCTGCTAGCAAAAGGAATCAGCTATATGTATACATATATCCCCTCCGGCTTGACTTCCCTCCCACCCACCCCATCCCACCCCTCTAGGTCATCACAGGGCACCAAGCTGTCCCACTAGCTATCTAGTTTACACATGGAAGTGTAAGGGAATGTAATTCAAACTCGAGTTTAAGGAGAGCTTTTTGTTTCTTGGCAATGGCAAAACACTGCCATCTGGGGCTTGTCTGTGTCACTGAAAAGAGGATTCCTCCTGTCATAATTGGAGCATGGTGAGGCAGCTTGGAATCTGCATGTGGGCTCAGATCTTGCTTAAATCACCAGTTTTATCAGAGTAGCAAGTATCCAGGCAACAAAACTCACTAACTGCATTTACTCAGAACCAGAAACAACATTGACTTGGGCTGAGAGGGGTCCTCCCGCTGGTGACTCAGCAGACCAAGGGACGTTTGTGAAGACAGGTCACCCCGCGGCCACGTCCACGGGCTGTGCTTAGTCGTTCAGTCGTGTCCGACTCTTTGCGACCTCACGGACTGCAGGGCGCCAGGCTCCTCTGTCCTTGGGATTCTCCAGGCCAGAATACTAGAGTGGGTTGCCATGGCCTCCTCCAAGGGATCTTCCCGACCCAGGGGTCAAACCCAGGTCTCCCACACTGCAGGCAGATTCTTTACCGTCTGAGCCACCAGGGACAGGCATCCCCTTCTCAGGCTGTTTTTGAGGAGCCTCCATACTGTTTTCCGTAGCGGCTATACCATATTGCATTCCCACTGTGTGTGAGGGTTCCAAATCCTCCACACCCCTGCCAACACTTGCTGTTTGTTGTAGTGGTTGTTGTTTTGATAATAGCCATCCCAACAGGTGTGAGATAGTCTCTCACTGTGTTTCTGTCTAAGATACTTTTTTAATGTGGATCCTTTTCTAAAGTCTTTAATGAATTTGTTGCGATACTGCTTCTGTTTTATGTTTTGGTTTTTTGGCCATGAGGCATATGGGATCTTATAGCTCCCTGACCAGGGAACAAACCCACACCTCCTGCATTGGAAGGCAAAGTCTTAACCACAGGACTGCCAGGGAAGTCCCTTGATTTGCAACCACGTGTAATGGACATGTTTTTCTTCTTTTGACATGGTGGCTTATTCCTGTGCCTTCATGATATGCTTTGATAACCTGCAAATCCAGTTCAGAAGAAATAGATTGTGAACATTCCCATTTTTCACAATAGTTTTTGAGATAAAATTCAACATCTTGATACCAAAAGGGTCACATCAGTAACTATTATCAGCAGTAAATATCCTCCTGCTTTTCTGAAAGTCTAAGCCCCCTGTCACCCCACTGCTCACTTCAGGGCCTTTGACACTGAGATCCCACAAAGAGTTTCGCGTTTCAGTCACCTTGTTGCCTTTTATTAATTGAGGAAGGTTTATAAAGCTTAAAGGAAATCAACCCTGAATATACACTGGAAGGACTGATGCTGAAGCTGAAGCTCCAATACTTTGACCATCTGATGAGAAGAGCCAGCCCTTTGGAAAAGACCCTGATGCCGGGAAAAGTTGAAGGCAAGAGGAGAAGGGGGCGACAGACAATGAGATGGTTGGATGGTATCACCAACTCAATGGACACGAGTTTGAGCAAGCTCTGGGAGATGATGAAGGACAGGAAAGCCTGGCGTGCTGCAGTCCATGGGGTTGCAAAGAGTCAGTCTTGACTTAGCAACTGAACAACGACAAGAATAAAGCTTAGCGGAGTGCTGTTGGTAATTCATAAACTCCATCCACTCATTGCACTAAAGACTTTATTTGTGCAAAATAAGTCTTCCTTTCTTGGTTTAGCATGATCTTAATTGCTTTTTAAGGACTGTTGGTGAAACTGGAGAGAAAGTACCAGTGCCAGGTTCTATTTCACTTAAGTAAAGAAAATCAGATTAAAATAATGAATGACACTCCAGGAACTGTGAGGCTTCCTGGGGGAGCGAATGACTGTCCACAGGGTCTTAGCCTGAGACCCCCTCTGTGGCATAAACAGGGATGCATTTCATCGCAGCTAAGCGTCAGGAAATATGCTTTTAATTATCACTTAAGATGTAACCTGTCAGAGGTCTTAGTATCACTTGTTTTTAATGAGAATTGATTTTCAGATTGCATTACCCCGAAAGCCAAGGATAATGGAAACCCCTGGTTCTTTCCTGAGACCTTTAGTCACCACATATTTCTACGTCGATCTCGCCGGCATCACCAGCCCCTAGACATCCGATCTGCCCACATGGGGCCCAGGCAGAGGGGCCAGCTTGTTAGCCTTAAAGTGGTTCTGATGAATGAGATTCTACAAAGCTGAGCCTGGCTCACGAGTTTTGCTGCAAAGTGAGCGAGCCCCAGGGAAAACTAAAGAGGGGTTGAATTTTTCACTGTGGTCCACAGGCTGGCCTCGTTGATGTAAGATGCTGGGCAGAAATAATGTATTGATGGGGAACGCATTCGTCTGAGTGAGGCCCACCTCTGTGTAGACCTTCCCACTGGTATCCTAACCTTTTCTGAAATGGCTGAGCAAGCCCTGAAAGGCACACCAGGAGCAGATGTGCAGAAAGACATCGAGAGGAAAGACAAGATACCTTTATCTGTTTCCCAAACTTAAGTCATGCCCATACCATATACCACCATCCTGTTTTTCTTGCCATAAACTGGTATGGTCTTTACAATGATTTACTTAATATTTTCCCTTAAGTTGACTCAGAAAACTTTATGGACTTACTTTGCGGAGAACATCAATATTGAAAACAGATTAGTCTTCCTGGTTTGGCAATAGAACTTTTTCAGTTACAGAAGGATATTATTGCCTGCTGTTGGTTTTCCTTGTGATGGTTGCCTGTGATTTCTTTGTTACCATGGATATTTGAGAGGTGTTAATGGCAGAGTAATGTGATCTAGTTCCTTCTCTTTTTCATTGTCAGAATCAAAAAGATTGGAAGAGAGTTGGATAGGGAATAACTTTCTCACCCTTCAACACTGCATTATTGCTTTATATGTTTTAGACCTAAAAGCATGGTGGCATGTGTCCATCTGTTTGAGAAATGATGGTAGAATGCATTTATGATTGTGTGCAGGTCAGATTGGAAGATGATGCAGAGGGAAACTGGAGGAAGATGGAAAGAAAGGAGCCAAAAAATAAAAGCAAAAGCAAGCAGACTCTGGCTTCTTTCCACTAACAGAGAAACATTGTGATGAAAAGAAAAATGATCAGATTTAAAATCAGTCTTACCCACAGTCCCTCTGTGTTCTTTCATCCAATCCATGTGCATTAATCGCCTCCCACGTACCAGTCACCATGCCGTGTACACTGGAGCCATGAGGACAAAACCTGACGTCATGGGGGATTTAGTTCCGCAGAAAACAGACAGGTGCGTGCAGAGCTGTGGCAGCTACTAGGAAGTCACCTGCCTCAGACTCTGGGGGACCAGCAGCAGCAATGGGGAGAAGGTGGTCCCTGGAGTGTCACCCTGATGGAGTATTCTAACATCAAGGGGAATAGAAAGTAATACCAGCCAAACCAGCATATTTGGGAAAACAGAACGCAATGTCACGGCCGCTTAGGCCTCCTGACTTTCTGGGTCAGTGAGTATTTCTGGAAAGTATATTGCTCCTGCTACACTATGGTTTGCTGACCATAGAAGGGGGAATATCGGTGTTGGACACCAGGTGGCACTGGTCATTAAATTTCCAAAGCTCAGAAGCAGTGATGGCTCAGTCATTTGCAGAGACATGGATGGACTTAGAAACTATCATACAGAACGAAGTAAGTCAAGAAGACAAAAACAAATATCGTATATTAACGCATATAATTGGAAACTAAAAAAATGGTACAGATGAACCTATTTGCAAAGCAGAAATAGAGACACAGAGAACAAATGTATGGACAACAACCGGGGAGGGGTGGGATGAACTGGGAGACTGGGATTGACACTTATTGATTGCTGTTGTTCAGTCACTAAATCATGTCCGACTCTTTGCGACCTCATGAACTGCAGCCAGCCAGGCTTCCTTGTCCTTCACTATCCCCCAGAGTTTGCTCGAGCTCACCTCCATTGAGTGGGTGATACCATTCTAACATCTTATCCTCTGTCTTTCCCTTCCCTTCCTGTCCTCAATCTTTCCCAGCATCAGAGTCTTATTCAGTGACTCAGCTCTTTGCATCAGGTGGCCAAAGTATTGGAATTTCAGCTTCAGCATCAGTCCTTCCAATGAACACCCAGGACTGATCTCCTTTAGGATGGACTGGTTGGATCTCCTTGCAGTCCAAGGGACTCTCAAGAGTCTTCTCCAACACCACAGTTCAAAAGCATCAATTCTTCAGCGTTCAGTCTTTTGACAAAATGTGGTCCACTGGAGAAGGGAATGGCAAACCACTTCAGTATTCTTGCCTTGCGAACCCCATGAACAGTAGGAAAAGGCAAAAAGATATAACGCTACAGACATTATGTGTGAAATAGATAATGAGAACATACTGTATAGAACAGGGAACTCTACTCAACGCTTTGTGATGATCTGCCTGGGAAGGAAACCCCAAAAAGAGGGACTATATAGGGAATATGTGTATATATATTTTAATAGCTAATTCACTTTATTGAACAGCAGAAACTAACACAGTATTGTAAAGCAACTGTACTCCAATTAAAAAAAGAAAAAAGTCAAACTTTGGATTCACCAAAAGCTTCACTGAGCAGGCTGCCGTGTGGTTCCCATGGGTGTCCCCTGGGTGGGTATTAGTGGCTCCCGTTGGCTCATCCTGTCCTTCAGGTGACTCTCTCCGAGCCAGGCTTGCTGACCGTGGTGTTTGAGCAGGTGGCCACCAGGCTGGTTCTACTCTTCCCAGGCTGGAGCAAGGGAGGACTTCGGGTGACATTTCTGGCAGTTCTGTGGGGTGCTGTTGACAGGAGTGGCGAGGTCGGGAGCCAGGGTCAGGTTTTGGTCTGGCCGACTCTAGGCTGTTCAAGCTCTGATGATGGTTATCCAACCTGCCTCTCACAGCTGAGCCATTTCCCTGGTCCTCCAGGGGGACAGAACCCGACCCACTGCTTGCATCTTAAAGCAGCTTTGGCCAAACACTTATTGGGCAGAAAATAAACCTCAGCAGAGTCCCCTTGAGGTTGGGAGGATTTTACAGATTCATGAGGATTTTACAGATCCAAGCCTGGCGTGCTGCGGTACACGGGGTTACAAAGAGTCGGACACAACTGAGTGACGGAACTGAACTGAATTGAACTGTGCTTGCGTGCGTGCTAGGTTGCTCCAGTCGTGTCCAGCTCTTTGCGATCCCATGGACTGTAACCCACCAGGTTCCTTTGTCCATAGGGATTCTCCAGGCAAGAATATTGGAGTGGGTGGGTTGCCATGCCCTCCTCCAGGAGATCTTCCCAACCCAGGGACTGAACCCAGGTCTCCTGCATTGTGGGTGGATTCTTTACTGACTGAGTCACCAGGGAAGCCCCATGAATGCTGGAGTGGGTAGCCTATCCCTTCTCCAGGGGATCTTCCCATCCCAGGAATCAAACTGGGGTCGCCTGCATTCCAGGCTGACTCTTTACCATCTGAGCTACCAGGGAAGCCCATATAATTGTCAACCATATGCTAATAATGATTTTCCTTCATGTTTCCTAATAGTGAGGAGAAGCCCAGGTGGGTTTCCAGTGTTCAGGAGCTGCCCAAGCTAAGTTCACAGCTCTGCGGGAAAAGCCAGGTCACCTTGATGCTCATTTCCTGGCTCTTGACCAAGGCTTGCTTAGAGTTCTGACCACTTCAAAAGGTACATTCCTCCCCCAGGTGACCCAGTGCTAGGGTCCACCTGCCAATGCAAGAGATGCAGAAGACGTGGGTTTGATCCCTGGGTTGGGAAGATCCCTGGAGTAGGAAATGGCAACCCGCTCCAATATTCTTGCCTGGGAAATTCCAGGGAAAAAGGAGACTGTTCGGCTACAGCCCATGGGGTTGCTAAGAGTCAGATACGACTGAGTACGTACAAATCTCTCTTAACAAACAGGGTCAAACCTTAATAGTGATGCCAGCTTGTAGAACTCTTGAAACATTAATTGCCACACTAGTGGTCTCCATCCACGATTAAGGAAATCTTGTGGACCTTCTGTCCAAGACCTGCCTAAAGATGTTCTAGTTTTGGTGGACAAGACAGGCACCCAAGCTTCCTCATTCTTCCCTGAAGACTTTCTTCCCATGGTCAGTTGCCTAGACTGTTGTCTGCTCACCTTTTCCATGAATGGCATGGATCTAGGAATGTAGAGGCTAAGTTATAACGATATACAATGGACTGAATTGTGTCCACACAGATTTCCAATGCTGAAGCCCTCACCTCCAGCCTTTGAAGTAAAGAAGGAGTTAATGTCATGAGGCTGGAGCCCTGATTTAATAGGATTAATGCCCTAACAAGGGGTGACACCAGAGAGCTCTCTCTCCTACATATGAAGACACAGCAAGGAGGCTGCAGTCTGCAAGCCAGGAAGTAGGTGCTCACTAGGGTTCAAATCAGCCAGCACCTTGATCTGGGAGTCCCAGCCTCCAGAACTGTGAGAAATAAGTGTCTGCTGGTTAAGCCCCCTAGTCTACTGTAGTTTGTAATGATGGCCAGAGCTGACAAAGATACCTTGCAACAAAATCAGGAAGTCTCAGGGCTGCATGTGAGAAATAAGCAGAGGTTTCATGGAGGCATTAAAACTCTAAGAACAGGGGCTTTCCTGGTGGCTCAGGGGTAAAGAATCCCACTCCAGTATTCTTACCTGGGAAATCTCATGGACAGAGGAGCCTGGCAGGCTACAGTCCATGGGGGTCTCAAAAGAATCAGACACGACTCAGCAACTAAATCACCACCACCATGAGAACAAAACCGAGACAGGGGTTCAGTGCCGTTGCTCATATGATAGAAAGGATGAGGTCAGTGGCAAGTTCATTGCAGGTGGCAGGGGTCCTATCCATTCCACTCTTGTCAATTACAGCGTCAGACGGGATTGGTTTCAGCTGCTGATTAGGAGACAAAGGGTTGGCTCAGTCCTATTACCGCCTTGTTTTCTCCCGCTGGCAGGAGTCGCCTTTTGAACAATGTGTGGGGATAAAGTGTCTGCCCTAGAATTCAGGGCAGGAGTGCAGTATTGACTCTCATCCTTAGAGAGGCACCTTCTAACTCTCTGGCATATAGTCCAGGGATCACACACTTTTCACTCCCAGCAGAGCAGAAAGATAGAAACATGATGAGATTTCCCGCACACCCTGAAAAACCCGAGAGTCTCATGGCAACCAGGCAGGCTCGTGGCATCAGAAGCCAAGTAAACAGATAAAAAAAAGAATCACTTAGGAGAGATCTGGCTGCTCCTTGCGTGTGTTAGTTGCTCAGTCATGTCCGACTCTTTGTGACCCCATCAACCACAGCACACCAGGCCTCCTTGTCCATCACCAAATCCCGGAGTCCACTGGAACCCGTGTCCATTGAATCGGTGATGCCATCCAACCATCTCATCCTCTGTCGTCCCCTTCTCCTCCTGCCCCCAATCCTTCCCAGCATCAGGGTCTTTTCAAATGAGTCAGCTCTTCACATCAGGTGGCCAAAGTATTGGAGTTTCAGCTTCAGCATCAGTCCTTCCAATGAACACCCAAGACTGATCTCCTTTAGGATGGACTGGTTGGATCTCCTTGCAGTCCAAGGGACTCTGAAGAGTCTTCTCCAACACTACAGTTCAAAAGCATCAATTCTTCGGCACACAGCTTTCTTTATAGTCCAACTCTCACATCCATACATGACCACTGGAAAAAATATAGCCTTGACCAGATGGACCTTTATTGACAAAGTAACATCTCTGCTTTTTAATATGTTGTCTGGGTTGGTCATAACTTTCCTTCCAAGGAGTAAACATCTTTTAATTTCATGGCTACAGTCACCATCTTCAGTGATTTTGGAGCCCCCAAAAATAAACTCTGCCACTGTTTCAACTGTTTCCCCACCTATTTGCCATGAAGTGATGGGACCGGATGCCATGATCTTAGTTTTCTGAATGTTGAGCTTTAAGCCAACTTTTTCACTCTCCTCTTTCACTTTCATCAAGAGGCTCTTCAGTTTTTCTTCACTTTCTGCCTCAAGGGTGGTGTCATCTGCATATCTGAGGTTATTGATATTTCTCCCAGCAATCTTGATTCCAGCTTGTGCTTCATCCAGCCCAGTGTTTCTCATGATGTACTCTGCATATAAGTGAAATAAGCAGGGTGACAATATACAGCCTTGACGTACTCCCTATTTTAACTTTGTTGTCATTGTTCAGTCGCTAAGTCGTGTCCAACTCTTTGTGACCCCGTGAACTGCAGCATGCCAGGCTCCCCTGTCCTTTACTATCTCCCAGAGTTCGCTCAAATTTGTGTCTAGTGAGTCAGTGATGCTATCTAACCATTTCATTCTCTGCCGTCCTCTTCTCCCCCCGCCCTCAATCTTGCCCAGCATCAGGGTCTTTTCCAGTGAGTTGGTGCTTTGCATCAGGTGGCCAAAGTATTGGAGCTTGAGCATCATAATTTCAAGGGTGGTTGCTTTGTAGAAAAATTCAGTTGTTTGACTATTTCTTGGATATGTAACTATCTTTTTTGAATATTTAGTATATGCCACCTACGGCCCCAGATTCTCTCTGTGCATCAGCTCCTTGACTCTTCTCAATCACTGGGAGGCAGTCACTAAGATCTCCATTTTACACAGGAGGAAACTTTAGAGGATCTTTGTGGGTCTTCCTGAGGCCACGTGGTCAGTTAGAGCCCAGAAGGATCAGGTCTTTTGGTGCTTGCTGATTTTCTTCTTAATTTGTCACCTCATTTTTTTTGAGGGTCAGAGAGACATTCATAGGAGAGGGACAGGATCCCTTTCACACTGTGTCACAAGCAAAAAAAATCCAATAATACAGGACTATGGGGACCCAATCCTTTTTCTCAATTTTGGCTAAAGAGCCCGAATCTTACTTCAGAGAATATATTTTCCTGTTGTTTACTGGCATGGCTTACCCAAACTGTCAGAAGAGGTGTTTCATTCCTTCTAGATAAACTCCTGGGAAAAAATCTCTTTTGAAAACACTTTCCCCTTAAAGGACCCCAAAAAGATTTTAAAAATCAAAAAGAAATGGCTCCTTTGTGGTCTTATTTTCCAAGGTGCTCTCTCCTTTTTTTTAAACAGTGAATGTGTATTCTTTTGCAATCAGATAACAACTGTACTTTGTTTGTAATTGAAAATGGAGGACTTCCAGCCCAAAGGCCAATGGGAGCACTCAAATTGCTCTCCCATCCCACTCCTCCTCTTGGAGAACTTGTTTCATGGAATGTTCCTTTCGAAGCTCTTCCAGTGAGGAGGTTAATGCAATGTCTCCCAGACAAAGAACAAAGCACTTTTATAAGCATTATCTATTGCCAGCTACCCACAAGTGAAGCAAAGTCCTTCTCAACAGTTGGCAGCTTTAATGAAAGACTAGAAAGCTGAATATATTGTATTTATTTTATTTGTTTATGGGCCATATCATGCAGTATATGGGACCTTGGTTCCTTGACTAGGAATCGAACTTGTGCCCTCTGCATTGGAAGCTCAGAGTCTTAACCACTGGACCACCAAGGATGTACCTTGCAATAATTTTAGAAGTAATTTTGGAGTGTTCTACTACTCAACTCACAAACCCACCTCAACCTAGTAACTTCCTCTTTCTTTGGAAAAAAAAAAAAAAAAGATGTAGAATTGTTGAAGCAATGGTATGAACAGTGGTCCATTTTGATTACTTTGAGTTTATCTTCTTGCCGTGAGCGAGGCTAGTTGGTGTTCTGGCTGCATAGGTGGGAAAAGGAGGTGATGGACACATCGCCTGCCTTGTGTCAACACAGTCCATCCTGTGATCAGTCACATGATCCCTGGGGTGTGTCAACCTGAGCATGTCTTCAGGTAGGAAATTAAATATACGTGTGTATATATTTAATTTATATATATGCTGTATGCCTTATGTATAAACACTTTTGTGACATGAATAAACATGGGAGCAGATATAAAGGATTCATGTGGTAAACAGCAGGAGGAGAAGAAGAAGAGGAAGAGGGAAGAAAAAAAAGAGGGAAGAGAGAGGAATCAGTTAACCCTATTCCACCCTACAGAGAAGCTAGGTATTTCTTTTGGTGATAATTAAAAATAACATATTTTGGGCTCTGTATTTCATTAGTGCCTTTTCTCTTTGCTTCCTTCTTCTCAAGAATCTTTTTGTTGGTACCTAACCCTCTTGTTAAGGGTCAAGGCCCCTGTCCTGAGGGACCTGAGCTACCGTTTCACCCACAGATATTTGCCGGTGATTGGCCGAGCTAAACCCCGAGTCACAGACATCCTAGGAGCCTGTGAGCCTCTGGGCCCCACCCTGCCCCTAGCCGGCTGTGCCGCTGACCAGGATCCCGCTGACCACGGGAACCCTGGTGCCCGTCTGGGACTTCCCACAGTCGTGGCCTGGCCTTGATGCCCAGCTGGCCTCCCCTCTTCCCTTTGGAGCCCCACAGTGTTTTGTTCTTCAGGTTGGAAAGCAAACAACTCAAGCTTTTTTTTGTTTTTTAATTGTGGAAATGGCAACCCACTCCAGTATTCTTGCCTAGAAAATTCCACCGATGGAGGAGCCTGGTGGGCTACAGTCCATGGGGTCGCACAGAGTCGGACACGACTGAGCGACTTCACTTCACAGAGAACATAGCATTTACCATTTATTTTGTATGTTATTTTTTTAACATAGAGTCTCTTAGCCAACGTTATGGAGAAGGCAAAGGCAACCCACTCCAGTGTTCTTGCCTGGAGAATCCCAGGGACAGAGGAACCTGGTGGGCTGCCATCTGTGGGGTCGCACAGAGTCGGACACGACTGAAGCGACTTAGCAGCAGCAGCAGCAGCAGCCAACATTATTGAAAAGTTTTACGTCCGTGTCCACAAATGTTCTGTCTACAGTTCTCTCACTGGGCAATTTGTCAGGTTTTTCTGTCAATGTTGTGCTCACTTTTTTTTTTTTAATTGCAGCAAAAACAACGCAGCACGTTGGGTGACAATATACCGGTGAGGGGTCATCAGCTGTAACAAGTGTCCTGCACTGGTGGTGAAGAAGGAATTCATAGGGCCTGGACTCCATCTCAGGCCTGTCCGTGCTGGTCGTGCTCGGCTGCCTCTCCAGTGGACTCTGAACTCTCTGCTTAGCGCCTGTGAGGACGACAATGAAAGGATAAGACCCCCTCCAGACAGAAGAATCCTGAAGATCACATCCAGGCTACTCATTGCCTAAGAGGAAGCACACCGTAATCACACCTGTCTCCGGACAGGTCATAAACTTTTTTTTCGTATCTGTCAAGATGTAATCACAGGCTTATCGATTATTAACTGGTTGGAATGTAACTGCGGGCTTATTGACTACTGACTGTTTAAGACACGTACACATGGGGCAAGTGGTGGGTTTAGACACGTACACATGGGATAGGAGGTGGGTTTAGACACGTAGGCATGGGGTATAAAAGATTTTCACAAATGCTGGACGGGGTCCTTGGCTAAGAGGAGACTCTGCCTTGGGCCCGCGGGTGTAATAAACTGCACTCCACTATCTGCATTGTCCTTCTGAGTGAGTCTGTTTCCCAGAAAGCGTGGCTATAACAGTGGGGGTGCTGATCATGGGGGAGGCGATGGTGTAGGGGGCAGCAATCATGTGGGAAATCCCTGAACCTTCTCTCCACTTGGCTGTGAACCTAACATTGCTCTAAATCTAGTCTATTAAAAAAAACACATGATATGAAATTGGCCACCTTAATCACCTTTAAGTGTGCAGTTCCATGGCATTGAGTACATGTACATGGTTGTGACGCCTATCTCCAGGACTTTCTGGAAGCATTAAACAGCAGTCCCCTTCCCCTCTTCCCCTTTCCCAGACCCTGGTAACCACCAAGCTACGTTCTCTTCCTATGATTTTATTTTCCGTGCCTCATGTAAGTGGCCTCGTGCAGTGTTTGTCTTCTCGTGGCTGTTTTATTTCACGGGGCATAAGGTCCTCGAGGTTCATCTGCTTTGCAGCCAGTGTCAGGATGTCCTTTTCAAAGGACATTCTGAATCTCATTCTAGTAAATGGGTGGGCCACATTTTGCCCATCCATTCATCCATCAATGAACACTCAGGTGGCTTCCATCTCTGGCTTATTGTAAATAATGCTTTAGAGTACTAATATCTCTTCAAGTCTCTGTTTTGATCACTTTTTAGCACAAGTTTTACTTTTCAGCAAATTTCAATTATATGATACAATGTTATCAACTATAGTCACCATTTTACACATTAGATCCTCAGACTTTATTCATCTTGTAGCTGAAAATGTGTACCTTTACCAAACTTTCCCAATTTCCTGCCTCCAGCCCTGAGCTATCCCAGCCCCTGGTAACCACTTTTCTACTTTCTGTTTCTATGAAACCTTTTTTTCTAGATTCCACATGTAAATGATACCATGCAGTATTTGTCTTTCTTTGCCTGCCTCATTTTCACTAAGGTCTCCAGGTTTGACCATGCTGTTGCAAATACAAGATTTCCTTCTTGCTCAGGGCAGAATAATAATCGTGTGTGTGTGTGTGTGTGTGTGTGTGTGTGTGTGTGTGTACCACATTTTCTTTATCCACTCACCCCTACAAACCCAGAAGTGGGACTGCTGGATAACCTGGTAGTTGTTCTATGTTTGATCATTGTTAAATGTACAATTCAGTGATATTAGGTACATTCACCTGTTGTGCATGAATACTGAAGATCCGGGGATCAAGCGCACAAGTACTGGTTTCACCCAGCAGGGAGGCCGCCCCAGGGAGGCCTAGAAAGAGAACCCTGGACTGTTTCTTAGGCGGGCTTCTCACTGGCCTCCATTCCAGCCTCTGGTCACCCACTGTGGTTCCAGCGCAGCCCTTCTGAACTCGGCCTCTCTGCTGCCCCTCCGTCTTCCCCGGGCCCTGCCGGGAGTCCAGCGGGTCGCTCCTGGCCATGCACTCTCCCCGCAGACCCCATCTGTCACCAGACCAGCACTGAGCGGCCTGACCTGAGCACCGTCAGCCTCTCACTGCCCCTCTGGAAGCGCAGAAAGCCCCTCCCTGGACCCCCAGCAGCCCACCTTCCCGTCCCCTCCCGGCCTCTGCTCTGCGTGTGAAGCTGAAGCTTCCGGGCCGGGCGGGGAGCAGGCGGGGATGGGGAAAGTGCCCGGGGTTTATCAGGGTTCATCTGACTGTCTCACAGCAGGCGCCGCGCTGCCAGCATCCGCGCGACTTGGGTTTCAACCGTTTGCTCCGCTGGACACCTCGCCGCCCCCTCGCCTTCGCGAATAATAAGCCTCATTCTTTCCACAGCAGCGGCCCCCCGGGACCTCCCGCGCGGGGACCCCGGCTCTGCGGGACCTGCTCGCGGCTCTTCTCGCCTTTATCCAGTCCGTTCATGGGAAACCCGAGCCGTCGGGCCGAGGGGAGCCCAGCCTGGCTCCTGCGGGGGGTGAGAACGCCGCCGGGCCTCCCAGACTGTGCGGCCAGTGGCCGGTCGGCGGGTCTCAGCTTCCACCGTGACCCCAGAAGCAGGAAAGAACAGGCTGCCCTCTCTTGACCTTGCAGAGAGGGCTTGGGAACCTTTAGTCTAAATGTGAAAGTCCCACGGAGAAAAGGAGTTGCAGAGCTGGTGGGAAAACACAAGGACCATTCCAAGTATTCTTCTTTGTTTGTTTTTGTGTTTTTTTCTTTGATATTTTTATTTATTCAATTTATTTTTAGCCAGTTATGACACTGTAATGGTCCCTTGGACAGCAAGGAGATCAAACCAGTCCGTCCTAAAGGAAATCAACCCTGAATATTCACTGGAAGGACTGATGCTGAACCTGAAGCTCTAATAGTTGGGCCACGAGATTCAGATATGACTCATTGGAAAAGGCCCTGATTCTGGGAAAGATTGAAGGCAGAAGGAGAAGCGGGCAACAGAGGATAGGATGGTTGGATGGCATCAGTGACTCAATGGACATGAGTTTGAGCAAACTCTGGGAGACGGTGAAGGACAGGGACACTTGGCATGCTGCAGTTCATGTATTGGCAAAGAGTCGGAGATGACTTAGCAACTGAACAACAACTTAACATTGTAGATGAAAGAATACAACAAAAGGGTCTGTGAGTACAATTTGACATTCAAAATCCTTAATATCCATTACTTATCAGTCTTTCAGTGTCCCCCAATAGTAGGGGTTTGTCATACTGGCGCATCTTGGCTCAATATTAACTCCGACTAATAAACAGTAACTGCTGTTAACCAGAACAATGAAAGACTTTTCATAATATAAAAATTGGATTTTGTGATTCAAAACTTACATCGTTTCCTTTGAGCATCAGTAGTTATATTTGATACTTTTTTTTTCCCTCTAGAATTAGGCACCGCTCCCTCAAAGGGACCGGCAGTTGGGAGCAGACCGGGGTAGGGAGGGTCATTTAAGGACCCGTCCTGGATGAATCAGGGTGAAATAAAAGCACCAGGCCCTCAGGCTTGACTGGAGTTTGACACTTGAACAGGACTGCAAGCGGTCTTCTGCTTTGAAGAGCTTTAGTAAGACGTTAATCTAGAAGTGAGCTTTTTTTTTTTTTTGGAGAGGGGGAGGGAAACAGATTTCATATTTTAGCTTTCCTATTTGATCATGTGCTCAGAAGTGCCCTTGACTCCAAAGATGTTAAACATGAAGGTGTTGTGATCTGTAGGCTTATTCTGTACAGGCTGTTGATCTACTTAGTTTTTAATTGCATGTACGTTAGACAGCTTTCTATGTGAATATACATGCGATAATACATTGCTCATTTTATTCATAACAGCTATAAACTGAGGTATTAATTAATATGCCCTTGGTGGCTGTTTTCTTTTTTTAGGTCTTTTTTTTCCCCCCCGATGTGGACCATTTTAAAAGTCTTTATTGAATTTTGTACAATATTGCTTGTTTTATGTTTTGGTTTTTTGGCCTCGAGTCATGTGGGATCTTAGCTTCCTGACCAGGGATTGAACCCATACCCCCTGCACTGAAAAGCGAAGTCTCAAGCCACTGGAAGTCTTCTGATGGTCGTTTAGTAGTATCTAAAGAAAAGATGGCCATTTCTTAGTATCTATGTGTTTATTGTTATTAGAAAGCGGTAACATCCTGTACATGCAACTTCGAATTTCTGTGAATACATGAAATAAATTCATAAAAGTAAAATGAAAGAAAAATCCAGCTGTTGTGACCTGTCGAGACGCTTTTGGTTCCCTAATGAGTGGCAAGTTGCAGCCATACTTCTCCAGCCTTCCCCACTCACTCTTCCTCCCGACTCTCGGACGGAGGTGCCTGGAACAGAAATGGCTGTGGGTGATGATGGACACAGGCAAGCGGATCAGGCTGTGGTGATAGGACCTAAATGCCCTCATGGGTCTCAGGCCATGGGGGGCGTGGGCGGCGGGAGTACCCCAGGCAAAGGGCAGGGAAGCAAGAGGGGGTGGGGTGGAAAGAGAAGCCAGCGCTTGCTGGCAGGACCTGCGGAGAGCCTCATTCAATTGTGCATGGCCCACGTGATCCCACGATGAAGGATGCGCACGTGAGGTTGGGCAGGGACCCGGGAGACTCCCTCCCCAGGTATCTGACCTCCAGGCCAGGGGAGTCCTCCCAGCAGAGCACCTCCCACAGTCCACTTCTCCAGCCCACAGACCCTGATCGGAGTCGGTGTAGGCTCTGGTTTCTTCCTCTCTGGCCGTCAGCCTCGCTTATCGCCTCCGTGGGCATGCCATTGAGTGTCTGACAGATAAAAGGGAGGTTCCTGGTACTTCCACCGCCTCAGCCTGAGTCTCTCTCTGCCAGGTGCGGCCAGAGGCTCATTAATCACGTCAAGGGCTGCATTGTCTGCGCCTCTCCCAAGAAAGATGAGTGACATTTAGCAGCCACTGGATGTACACACGAGTCCTCTCTCCATTTCTGTGAATTTAAGTAGCTGGAGGGTGGGGTGGGACCCCCTTCTTCAGAGGGCTCTCCTTGCCCCAACTCCCCGGATGTGTGTCTATGTCCTTCACACGGAGGACAATTTGTTTCAGGGAGCTACTTGACTGTGAGATATTTTCTATGATGTCGTTTCTAAAGAAGAGAGAGAAAGACAAACTTGGAGCAACCCTGTATCTCCAGCCCATAGAATTCCTGGCCCACTTCAAGCCCAGACGAGTGGCAAAAAGCAGTCCAACATTCCATGGAAGGGACACCAGCTTTTAGAGAGAAAAAGCAGTCTTGAAACCAGTGCATTCAGAGACATGTAAAAGAGCCCCCCTTCCCCAGCCTTACTTTTTGCCTTGTAATGCTCAGCCAATACACACTGGTGGGATCCTGCCCCCGTGGTCCAGCGTCATGGCCGTCACTGTGGAAGCTGCTCCTGATTGGTCCAGAGCATCTCAGGGTCATGAGAAGAGCAGAGTTCCTGCATCCAGGCTAAGCCCAGATATTAGCTCTGTGAGGGCTGGTCAGGCCATCTCCCTGAAATTTTAGTTCCTTTACACAATTTATTCCCTTGCCTTTATAATGTTTTTGTTATGAATAAATGTTATTATATACAATGTTCCTAGACATTTCCCCCTTCTTTCCTCACCTGTTCTGTAAAACCCGGATCCAATGCCAGTGCCTCTTCTACCCAGGCTGAAAACAGTCTCCTCTTTTTAAAACCCCTTCCCACCCACATTTTTTTCCTGAGTCTTTTAAGGGCAGACTATTGCCTGTGTTTGTAACTAATTACATACAAAATTATCTCTAGGGCAGGCTAGGGAGGGCCCTCTGTCCCCTCCATATGGTTAGCACCCATTTCCATGAGTCCAGTGAATGAATAAATGAATGTACTTGCTTTGAAGCATTTTCTCTTCCGCTCAAATTTCTCTTCTGAGAAATTTGCAGGAACAATTTCAAGTATTATTGTCTTTCAATAATATACACAATTTTATCCTATATTTTCATCACAAGGTCTTAAAGTCTTATTAAGTTTCCCAGGTCAGGCCAATGAAGAGATCGAAAGGATAAATAGTTACTTCCAACTTAGAAGAATGTTTAGTTTCTAGAATATCCTTAGAATCCAGCCTTTTTCAAAAGCAAATACACTTCAGGTTGGAGCTGAGCCTACAGACATACTGTTTCTGCTTTCGCCTGTAAAGCTTTGTTTCTTTCATAGCATTGTATAACACGTAGACAGGTTATGTTATCTTCAGGAGGAAGGATCCTAGCCCCCGAGAAGACTTTGGGCAAGAAATGTCCCAGATGGAGCAGTGTGTGACTACCATACAGACATTTATTCACACTCAAGTTATCTGCAGTGCTGTATTTTCTACATCACCCCATACATTTCAAATAAAGTGTATTCCTTTCAAAAATCACACACATTTAGGATGCATTTTGTACTTGTACTACAATGAAGTGACTTAATTGGCACATTGATTTTCATCTTTTTATAAGCAGAAATTTCCAGTGAGCAGTCAGGACATGGAGTCTTCACTTACACAAACACAGCTGTTGTTTTGAGAAAATAATATGATTAACAGAGAGCTTTCAGGAAGAACTCTGTGTCAATAAAAATAAACGTTGAATTGGTCTAGGAAACGTAACGAAGACATACACATACACACACACACGCACACACATAGACATTTCCACCTTTATTTGCAACAATCAAAATTTTAAAAGATTGTGCCAGAACTGCTTCCTTTCCTCCCAGATCTCAAATCTCTCTAATCTATATACAGACACTTTGAAGATGGCTTCCCTGATGGCCCAGTCAGTAAAGAATCCGCCTGCAATGCAGGAGATGTGGGTTCGATCCCTGGGTTGGGAAGCTCTCCTGGAGAAGGAAATGGCAGTTGACTCCAGTATTCTTGCCTGGGAAATCCCGTGGACAAAGGAGCCTGGTGGGCTACAGTCCATCAGGTTGAAAAGAGTCAGATATGGACGACTAAACCACCAACCACTTCGAACATGGAAAGTTTGCTTTTACTCCTGAATTGGAGCTGATGCCAGAATAACAGAAGGGAAGTGCTCTCAAGTCCACATCAAGTCAGATGCTGAGACCAGAAGTGAGACTGTGAAGCGGGAAGTGGAGACTATAAAGGACCAGTATGGGGACCTGGTTGGTGGTCCTGGGGTTAGGACTCCGCACGTCCACTGCAGGGCCACGGGTCAGGGAAAGCCACATGGCTTGGCCAAAAAGAAAAAGAAAAAAAATTAAAAAGGACCAGTATGACCTTGGGGGACATCCACAGGTTGGTAGGAGGAAGGATATGTAGCAAAAGAAACGAGGATGAAATTCTAATCAGCTAAGAGAAGCAATGGGATCTAACATTTCAAAAAAGAGGAAGAGGTCGACATGGTCGCATGGAAGAGTCTGGAGATACCCATCACAGGAACCGGACATCAGAAATGGTAACGTGACATCTAAGACAAAGTGTAATGAATGTGGTGAAGACAGAAGCTAAATTTGATGACTTAAGCAACAGACTAGGGGGTGGAAAAGTGAGGGTTCAGGACTTCCTGGTGGTCCAGTGGTTAAGACCTCGTCTTCCAACACAGGGGGTGCGGGTTGGATCCCTGGTCGGAGAGCTAAGATCCCACACGCCTCGTGGCCAAAAAACCGAAACACAGAACAGAAGTAGTATTGTAGCAAATTAAATAAAGACTTTAAAAATGATCCCTGTTTAAAAAAAAAAATCTTAATAAAAGAGGGTTCAGACACCGACCACTAGCACAAGCTTGACAGTTAAATAAAAGACAACAGGGGAAGCCCCACGGAGCCTGGCCAGCGACACGCACTGGAGGAGACTTCTGGGAGGGTATCTGAATCCAAGAGGGAAGAACCTCTGGGGAGTAAGAGTCTAGAGATTCTAGAAAGACAAGAAATCACTGAGACAAGTGCACAGAGGGAGCGAGAAGAATGGAGCCCGGAAGAAGATGGACCGTTACACTGGAAGGCAGGAGATGGAGATGCTATGAGACACAGTAATAATGGAGGGCGGTCCCTCTACAGTTTCCTCGGCATAGAAGGAGGTGAATTTCTGTGGAGAGCTGTCGAGTGAGGTAGTCTAGAAAGCTGAAGCAGAACACAGGTGCCATGGAGGCCGATGCACTTCAAGAAAAACACTAAGTTTTGCTAAAGGCCAGCAGGAGCCCGGCTGGTTGAAGAGACCTACGGCAGAGCTCTGTGATTTCCCAGGGCATCCATACCTGGGGGAACAGGTGAAGGATGTGGGGCTGGAGACAGACCCAGCCAGGGTGCAGGGAGAGAGGAATCTGCAGGTCCACCCAGCATCATCCACCGTGGGGTCTCAGTAGCCCCCAAATCTATAGGGCACCAGTCAAAAACTGAATGGAGTATGAAGATGACTTCGATCCATAAGCTGTCCCCAGCTGCTTAACATTGCAGAAAGACATTTCCTGTGGGAGCCTCTGAATATGTGCTTCTTCCTTGCAGCTGAATACACTCCATCTTTGGAACATTTTCTCCACCTCCTTCCTCCCTTCACAGCTGGGCCTCTGCAGAGTTCTCTGGCAGGATTTCCATGCTGTCAGAAGATAAAGATCATGGGATCTGAGCATGTTACCTTGTTCAGTCCCTTCATTAGAGACGAAGCCGAAGCCAAAACCGGGAGAGGTTGATTTCATGCCCTCGAGATAAAGAGTTGGCTGGTTTTCTGTTTAACACAGCCTCCCAGTGATGTCTCACTCCTTCTGTAGGTCTGCTCCGGTTCTGATTCAGAATCTAACATCTAAGCAAGATCTGGCAGGACCTCAGGAACTAGAGGTAGAAATGCCAGAACCACAATTGAGAAATGCCCTGAGCCAGTGGCAGAAGTACTGAGCAAGGTGATGGGCAGGCGAGTGACCCAAGAAGAAGGCGATAAAAGGGTTGGGATGCCCACACCCCTGGAAGGTAAGGGACTGAAGCTTAAGGCACTTCTCTATGAATTTCACAGTTTTATAAAAGGTCAGAGATGGCTGATGTACATTGGCTGTTCCATACAGCAATTTGCCGTTTCCACATGATTCTTCCAGGGTCAAGTCACTTGCTCTATTTACATATATTTCTATGGAATTCAGAAATTCCTACAAACGGTGTAGTTGGAATCAACAAGTTTTATTCTCTCTAGTCATTTCCCCTCAAAACAAATACACCAGGGTGTTGTTTGTTTTTAGATGTTATTCTTTTACAAATTTTTTTTGTGGAAGGAAAATGCTTCTTGAAGGTGAACTAGCTCGTGCCTTACTTATTATTTTAAACTGAAGAGAATAAATATTTAAAGTCACAATTCTAAGTGTTTGCTTAGCTGTGTTATTTTATTTGCTGTTGACTTTAGTTGGATCATGCATGAATGGTTCCAAGAGTCCTGTGGATTTAGTAGTAACATTGTTTGTATACATTTGGGGTAGCTTGAAGAAAAGAAAAGGAATTCACATCTTAAATGAGTCAGCGTCTAGGTCAGCTCAGGTTGTTCTATCCAGAATATCACAGGGGCTTCCCTAGTGGTTGTAGATCCACTGGCCCATGCAGGTGGCATGGGTCTGATCCCTGATCTGGGAAGATCCACATGCCTTGGAGCAACTAAGCCCATGCACCACAGCTATTGAGCCTGTGCTCCAGAGCTCTCAAGCTGCAACCACTGAAGCCCACATATGCCCTGTGCTCCGCAAAAAGAGAAAGCACCATGGTGAGAAGCCTGTGCATCACAGTGAAGGGAGGCCCCGCTTGCCACAACTAGAGAAAGCCTGCTCGCAGCAATGAAGAACACGCATAGCCAGAAATAAACAAATAAATCTTAAAAAAAAAGAATGCCATAGAGAATGCGGCTTATACAACTGATGTTTATTTCTCCCAATTTTGGAGGCTGGGAAATCCAAGATCAAGGTGCCAGCTGACTTGGTGTCTGATTTCTTGATTTTAGAAGGTGTTCCTTCTAGTGCTCAAAGGGTGGAGAATAGAAACATCATCTCTCTCATGTCTCTTCTTAGAAGGGCACTAATCCCGTCACAAAGGGCTTCCCTGGCGGCTCAGTGGTAAAAAATCTGTCTGCAATGCAAGAGACTCAGGTTCGATCCTTGGGTCGGGAAGATCCCCTGGAGAAGGAAATGGCAACCCACTCCAGTATCCTTGCCTGGAGAATCCCATGGACAGAGGAGCCCAGTGGGCTACAGTCCACGGGATCACAAGAGTCGGGCATGACTAAGCGACTAAACCACCAACCACCAATCCCATCACAAGGGCCCCAGCCTCACGCCCTCATCCCTTCCCCAGCATCGCACCTCCTAGTGCCATCACCTTGGGGGTTTGATTTAGGTTTCAGCATATGAATTCGGAGGGACACAAGCTTTCTGCCCGTAGCATTCAGGACAGCCAAGATATAAACGTAAAGAAAATGAAACCTGTCTGTAGTCCACCTGTGGGGACACATGATTCAACTAAAGATCTAATGTTTCATCTGATAGAAACAGAGGTGATCGCTCCCAGAGACCAGCACCACGCGGCCCAGAGTGATCGAGGTTCAGGAAGGGTTGTCCTCCCAACGCATACGCCCTGCATACTAAACTAGCAAACCAGCGAAAAGGCAAATGGAAGATAAAGCATCTAATGAGTAGAGAACTTCAGTCCGTTTTATTCAGGGAATGTGAAACTACGTCTGGAGACCCTTAAAGACAACACATGGAGATGCCTCTCTTTTTCAGGTGAGGGAGAGGATTAGGAACCCGGGGTTGGAGGCTTGCTAGAGAGCCCAGCCTAGCAATAGTTAGGACTCACTGACATTAGTGATGAACTAACTTGAGGTTTAAACCCTCATTATTGCAACAGACTTCTCTAGCTCGTTGAACTGCTCATTGAGTATCCTTGACCCCACATTATTTTTAAATGCTCAAGGAAAATGAATGATTGTCCAGACGACGACATTGCATCAAAGCTAATGAATGCATCCTGGAGACTCAGCCTGGTCCTGCTCTAGGTCTTGTATGATGTGGGGGAAATCACCCACCTGCCCCCTGCCTCATGGCCCGCCCTGCAGAACAGAATCCCTCCTTGCCACTGCATTTACAGTAAGCCCTCTACATACAGACCTTCAAGTTGTGCGCTTACGAGCTTTCAAAGATTCACACGTGCTTCTGTATACCAGCTGTACTGCTGCACTTTTCAAGATACTCTAAGATTAAAAAGGTCTCATTTCTTTACAATTATTTTTTAAATTAATTTTATTGGAGCATAGTTGCTTTATTTTTTGTGTTTGTTTTGTATGTACTATTTGAGTGAAAAGCGTTATAAATCTATTACAGTACAGTCCTATATAGCCGATTGTGTTACTTGGGTACCTGGACCCACCTGGACTGATGAACAAACTGGACTTACAAACGCGCTCTCAGAACGGAACTCGTTTGTATGTAGGGGACTTAAGCTTATTTGAAAAGATCTTGCGCTTCACGACACAAGTGACCAACAGAAAATATGACATTTTTTTCTATCAAGTTAAAAACAAAAAAAACAAACCTGAAGGATAACTTTGGTGTGGAGTTGGGGGCCCACAAATCTCACAGTCTCTGGCTGAAACAGAAAATGTCCTGGTACATACTTATTGCAAAAAAGAAAAAAGAGAAGATATACAATGGAAGAGGAGAAGAAAGAAAAGTGGGATGTGTCTAAAGTAAAAACGTTAACATGAAATTTCAACCTAATACTTTTACAAAATGGATTTTTTTTCCCCCTGAATAGGTGAGTAAGGGAGGGGCGCCTCATTGTAGTATCTAGTCCTGTAGGAATAGCTTCTTGTCTTGTCTGCAGCTGAGGCCACGCCTGGAACACAGAGCCTGGCTCCTGGCCCAGTGGCCGCAGGGTCATCTGCCCAGCTGGGGCTGAGGTCTACGGAACAGAAAGGACCCTGCAGAGCCTGCCCAGGCCCCTGCCAGCCCACCTCCCGCTCTTCCTCTCCCTCTGAAATATGGAATCAGCTGTTGGCGGCCTGGACTGGTGCGTTCACACCGCGGGCACGGAAGGAGGCAGCCGAGTTGAGTCCAAAATAAGACAGCTGCCGGCTCTGGTCTGGTGGGCTCCCGGCGTGGAGAGGCTCAGAGACCCCGAGACAGAACCGACCACCCCCCCAGCCCGCAGCCCCCGGCTCAGCCTCAGCACCACTTCACCTCCTGCAGGCACCTGGTCCGCAGAAACACGGGCAGCTCATGTTGCTGCTCACATGTTTCCCACGGGAGGGCCAAGATGATAAACAATTTTCTTAACTCTGATTTCTCTCCAAGCGCTGCCGGCTTCCATATGGCATGGAAGTTCTAGAGTCACTCCCTCCTGGACGGGACCGCCATGAAACCAGCACAAAAGCCTTTATTCTATTCAGTCTGCCATTAAAATATTCCATTTCTCTGACCCAAATCTTTCCGCCCCCGCTGCTGGCTGCCGGGCTCTCCATGTCCATGTGCGCCCTGACAGCTGTGAGGGCCAGACTTACAGGACGACCTCTGTGGTCCAGAGAAGACCAAGCGGAGCACAAGCTGGGGGCAAGAAAAGACGTCCCGAGGCCACTACCGGCCTCCCGTCCCCCTGATGACACAGCAGGCTTCACAGCTCCCGCAAGAAGGGTGACGTCACTGACTTCTGAGATCACCCCCGACCCCTGACTGTAACCTGTCCTGACGGAATCACATGTGTCCCCAGCCCCTCGCTCACACTGACTTCCGGCCTCGAGGGTCTGGGATGTGGGTCCCTTAGATCTGTAAGCCCATTGTCCATGCTTCCTGCTGAGAGTTTGATCCCTGTAGGTCGGCTCTGGGCTGATCCAATCCCTCCCCATCCCCATTCTGCAAGAGCCTAACTCATCGCCTCCTGGGGACCTCGATCGAACCAGGCTGGAAGCAGGACCAGGCTGAAAGAGCCAAGTAGAAGATTCATCGTGCAGCTGGCCGGCACTCCAGCTCCGAGACGGGCCAGTGAAATATTCCCATGTGGGCCGCCCTTTTTATTATCAGCTTTCCGGAATAAATAGGAGAATTTCACCAGCAAAAGACAAGGGGTTTACAGAGCCTGTTAGAAGAATGTTGATATCTGGAATGCAGTGTTTCTATTTTGAATTGACTTTTTTTTTTAAATGAAAACAAATTTTCAAGGGTAAGACATCACAGCAGAAGAAAATCCTCTGCTAAAGCCAGGCCGAGGGGTTTACAGTGATCCAGTCTGTGTGCTGTTTGCAATACTGGGGGCGCTGAGCCCAGGGAAAGGCTCCCCTGAGGCAGAGGTTGGCCGCATGTCTGGAGGACGCAGCCAGACTAGGAGGAGAGATCCCTAAGCATTAGTATGAGGCGCAGAGCAGAGTGCCCAAACTTGGCCATTTCCACAGAGAACACAGACCAGACCTTCCTTCATCAGTCACCTTGGGGTCGGCGGTGAGATGGACAAGCCAGATGGGACAAGATAGAGACTTGCTTTTAGCTGTGACTGGTCCCTTGGTGCCACCATCTTTCTCTACTGGAGATGAGGGAGGTGGGGAAAGGGGAAAATCCCACCCTCCCTTCAGGGTCCTGACCCGACTCTCTTTTCAAGCAGACAGCAGACCTCCCCACCACTAGGGCTGAGGTCAGGGTGGTGGCTACCAGCCAAGAACCAGACCACGGGGTCCCCTGCCGTGCACTCCTGCGCTCCGGCTGTGCCGTCAGAGCCCCCGGGAGGGGCCGGGGCCAAAGGTGGTCTCGGAGTCGAAAGGATGGGCTGCCAGGTAGTCCTTGTACTCCCCGTCGATCAGGCTGGCAGCGTTGTTCCGGGCAAACCAGCAGTCCACCTGCTCCTCCCCGTTGTAGATCCTCCTCTGCTTCCAGACCACCGGGACCTGGTGACCTTTAACCTCAAGGACGGCCTCCGACATCTCCCCTGCCTCGGGAACCGGAGGATGGCCAGGGCTCTTGCTGAGCCCTGTGAGTCTGGCCTCCCGCTTCAGGAATTGACCTGAGAGGGCACAAAAGACATCAGGTCTAGGTCAAGTGCGAGCAACGCGGTTGAACAACACCTGACTTCGATTCGGGCGCTGGTGACTGACATATGCCCAGCTGTGACCCAGAGGAAGGGGATGTATGACATCATTATCAAGGTGGTGACTGCGATCCTGGGCTGGACCCCCCCCCCCAGAGGCACCTGCACCAGTGTCTGGAGGAGGTGTAGGGAGGAGAGATCTGAGGCTATGTTCGTCGCAGCCTCCACTTCTGGAAGCCAACACAGGAAAAGATGCCCCACCTGCAAACAGAGATGCCCCGGGGGGCATCCCTGGTGGTCCAGCAGCTAAGACTCCGCACTCCCAATGCAGGGAGCCTGGGTTCGATCCCTGATCAGGGAACTAGATCCCGAATGCTGCAATTAAGACCTGGTGCAGCTAAATAAATATTTAAATAAACAAACAAAACCAGGGTGGCTGGTGGCTCAGTGGTAAAGAATCCGCCTGCCGATGCAGGGGACATTGGTTTAATCCCGGATCCAGGAAGATCCCACATACCTTGGACCAAGTAAGCCGGTGCTCCACAGCTATTGGGCATGTGCTCTAGAGCCGGCAGCCACAGCTCCCGCAGCCCACTCACCCTACAGCCTGTGCTTGGCCACGAGGGAAACCATTGCAACCAGAAGCCTGAGCGCTGCAACCGGAGAAAAGCCCATGCAGCAACCAAGACCCAGCGCAGCCAAAAATAAACATTTAAAAATTATAAAATAGAAACACAGATACCCAGTCTCCTACTGAGGTAGGAGGATGAGATGGGGGTGAATAAATAGAGGAGGAGGGTCCAGTCTTTCCCGCCCCGCTCCCCCTGCCCCGGGGACCTCGGACGTGTATACACTAATTGGGTGTGGGAAGCAGTGTCGGAATTCTCCAGGTCAAGCCAGGACATCGCAGAGGCCGAGGAAACCAAGCTCTGTGTCCACGAGAGGAGCTCGCGCTTGGCAGGCAGGCTGCACTGAGACATCCAGCTAGAGTGCCAGGAAATCCTGCGTTCTAAACCCGGCCCTGGCAGCGGCCCCCTCCTTACTTGTGGGCAAAGGGCCCACATGAAATGGCACGTGGAGGGAAGCCAGGCAGAGCGGGCCCACCAGATGCTGGGCCGTGGGCAGCCCTGGGTTTGCACGTTCTCCCTGAGACTAAAGAACCAGACCTGGAGAGAAGGATGGCCCACCTCTTTGCTCCCTTTCCCCGAAGGTGACTGAAAATTAATAAAGTTCATACCTACTCTAGAAAGTAATGATGAAGCAAGAAATACACTTTTCACACTAATGTGAAAAGATACGTGCACCCCAAAGTTCACAGCAGTACTATTTACAACTGCCACGATAAAGACGAAACCTGAGTGTCCATCACCTGATGAATGGATAAAGATGTGGTGTATGTACAATGGAATACTACTCAGCCATGAAAAAGCATGAAATTTTCCCATTTGCAGCAACTCTGTCCATGGAATTCTCCAGGCAAGACTACTGGAGTGGGTAGCCATTGCCTTCTCCAGGGGATCTTCCCGATCCAGGGACTGAACCCGGGTCACCTGCATTGCAGGCAGGTTCTTTACCATCTGAGCCACCAGGCAAGCCACAAAAACATTGTTAGAAAGAAAAAAAAAGAGATAGAGGAAGAAATAGACTTTTCATAAGCTACATAAAGACCACATTCCTGGATTTCCCTAGTGGTCCAGTGGTTAAAAATCCTCCTACCAACGGCGGCGACACGGGTTTGATCCCTGGTCTGGGAAGATCCCACATGCCTTGGTGCAACCAAGTCCATGCACCACGACTACTGAAGCCCATGTGCCTAGGGCCCATGCTCTGCAACAAGAGAAGTCACCACAATGAGAAACCTGAGCAACGCCACAACTGGAGAACAGCCTCCGCTTGCCACAACTAGAGAAAAGCTCACGCCCAGCAACAAACACCCAGCGCAGCCAAAATAGAAATTTAAAAAAGAGACCACAATTCTCTGGCATTTCTCAGCCAAGTCAAGGCATGGGCAGCGTCAGGCTCACCTTGGGAAATTGAACTCTGTGCTGTGACCGTCATGGGGAGCAGCAGCCACCTACCTAACAGGCCGTGGCAGTTGCCGGAGAGGCCTTGGCTGTTGGCGATGTAGAAGCCCAGGTGGTTACGCTGGTAAGGGGCTGGCTTTTTGTAGAGGTGGAGGAGGATGACAAAGGCCACGGTGCCCTGGATGCTGACGGTGACGTTGGCATTGGCAGACATGGACACCTCCAGCCCCCGGCGCCCCACGATCGTGCTCTGGTTGCAGGGGAGGACCAGCCTGTCCCCACCATCCACGATGACTCTGCTGGGTGTGATCTCCAGGTAAGATCTCTCCGGCTTGTTGACGAGGATGGTGATGGTTCGGAAGTAGGTGCGCTGCTTCTTGTGGCCGTTTGGAGGAGCAGGGGCCCCAATCAACTCTCCGTTCACCGTCACACCTCAAAGGCGGAGGGGGAGAGAGCAGCGGTTAGACAAAGTGACCCCAATTTCACATGAAGACATCTCATTAGAATTTCCTTCTTCTCCTGTGTTTCTAGAGCCAAGAATTTCAGCTCTCATGTAGGGACCACTGAGTGCCTAGTGAATGAATGAATGAATGCAGGAACGTATAAGTGATTTTTGGCCAATGCCCTAGGTAGAAGAAGCTGATGCAGGTTTCCATGAAAATATACACACTCCTATATATAAAACAGATAAAACAACAAGGACCTATTATAGAGCACAGAGACCTCTGCTCAATAATCTGTAATGGCCTGTATGGGAAAAAGAAGCCCAAAGTAGGCTGGACACCGAAGCATTGATGCTTTTGAACTGTGGTGTTGGAGAAGACTCTTGAGAGTCCCTTGGACTGCAAGGAGATCCAACCAGTCCATCCTAAAGGAGATCAGTCCTGAATAGTCATTGGAAGGACTGATGCTAAAGCTGGAGCTCCGATACTTTGGCCACCTGATGGGAAAAGCTGACTCATTGGAAAACGCCCTGCTGCTGGGAAAGATTGAGGGCAGGAGGAGAAGGGGATGACAGAGCATATGAGATGATTGGATGGCATCACTCACTCAATGAACATGAGTTTGAGCAAGCTCCAGGAGATAATGAAGGACAGGGAAGCCTGGCGTGCTGCAGGCCATGGGGTTGCAAGGAGTCAGACACAACTTAGCAACTGAACAACATATGGGAAAAGCATCTTAAAAAAAAAAAAAAAGAAGAGTGGATATATGTATGTGTAGGACTGATTCACTTTGCTGCACACTTGAAACTAAAACAGCATTGTAAATCAACTATACTCCAACAAAAATTTAAAAGTGAAAAAAAAAGTTAAAAAATAGAAAATAAAAGGGGGTTGACATGTTTGTCTGCTTTTGTTCCAAAAACTCTCGTGTGGCCCTGACACAGTATTTCTGATCCACTAGTTTCCACTACTCCTGATTTGAAGACTCTGGGACACCATGAGCAGTTGGGTAAAATGCAAAGATCCAGTTCAGTTCAGTCACTCAGTCATGTCCGACTCTTTGCGACCCCATGGACTACAGCACACCAGGCCTCCCTGTCCATCACCAACTCCCAGAGTTTACTCAACTCATATGCATTGAGTTGGTGATGCCATCCAACCATCTCATCCTCTGTCATTCCCTTCTCCGTCTGCCCTCAATCTTTCCCAGCATCAAGGTCTTCTCAAATGAGTCAGTTCTTCGAATCAGGTGGCGAAAGTATTGGAGTTACAGCTTCAGCATCAGTCCTTCCAATGAATATTCAGGACTGATTTCCTTTAGGATGGACTGGTTGGATCTTTAGCAGTCCAAGGGACTCTCAAGAGTCTTCTCCAACACCACAGTTCAAAAGCATCAATTCTTTAGTGCTCAGCTTTCTTTATAGTCCAACTCTCATATCCATACATGACTACTGGAAAAACCATCACTTTGACTAGAGGGACCTTTGTTGGCAAAGTAAGATCTCTGCTTTTTAAGATGCTGTCTAGGTTGGTCATAGTTTTTCTTCCAAAGAGCAAGCGTCTTTTAATTTCATGGCTGCAGTCACCATCTGCAGTGATTTGGGAGCCCCCCAAAACAAAGTTTGTCACTGTTTCCACTGTTTCCCCATCTATTTGCTATGAAGTGATGGGACCAGATGCCATGACACCATGAGGAGTGGGGTAAAATGCAAAGATTAGGATTTATTTATTTCTAGTCCACAAACGCAGGATCTTCTACTTTCCCGGCAGAACTCACCAGAGTCCGCGTGATCGGAGACCAGCCTCAGGATGTGCCCGGGTTCTCCATCGATGTTGAAACAGACAGTGAGGTTGCTCAAGGGGAAATCCACAACAAAGTGGGGGTCTCCATCCGCTGCCAGGCCAGGGCAAGAACGGGAGAGAAAAAGAAAGAAGAGACATTGATTGGGCACCTTCCCTGTGTAAGCACTCTTTTCCTATGTCTCTTGTGTTGTTGACTTAACCCTGTCAATGGCAGGTCCTCTGTGTCAACACGAGGAAGACGACTGGGAGATGAAGAGATGCAGTGGTCGCACAGGTAGCTTGTGGAAAGTAAATATTTGAATGCAGGTCCCCTAAATTCAAATCCAATGCTCCTGTCACGACACTGCAGTCAGCGGGGCCTCTCACTCTACACCCCCATGACTACTGAACCCACGTTCTTCAATTCCCTATGTGGCTGCTCCTAACCCCTTCTGTCGGCTTGGACCAGCCTAGTGGAGATGTGGATGAGAACTTCCTGTCCTGTGACTGGAGAGCCAAGGCCCTAGAGACATTCCCAGAGCCAGTTGGACAGAGCCCTTGCGTGAGTGGCAATGACTGAGCCCAATTTAGAGCTGGTGACAAGTGAAGGACGTCAGTCAGCAATGACCATGGCAACTCCTTCTCTGGGTCCCACTGACTTTACCGCTCTCAAAATTATGTCCGCAGATGAGACCACAACGCTTGGCTGGTCCTGCACCTCGCCTGTTCCCCTCGTATTCACCTCTGCTAAAGATGGATGGTCTTGCCTCTCACTGTACAGACAAAATATTTCCCAAGAGTCTACATCTGTTCACTTTTTCCACAAGACTGGAGAGTTCGTTTCTCTCTCTATACCAAACACAACATGTTCCTGAATTCCCCTCTACTTCATGTGTACATGCATATGCATGTACAGGACTGATTTTCCTGTATATGTATACATTCCACCATTTGTACACGGTGAGGGGTGGTGGGCCAGGAGTTCGGTGTTTTCAAGCTATGAGCCAATTAAGGGTCTTGGAGGAACTGCTGAGAAACCCGTTCTGCCCCCAGCCTGACTCAGAGGGGCCTCTGGAAGAATCTGGCTGATCTCACTGTAAAGTGCCTCAAGCATCCAGTGAAGGACAATGTAATAAAGACATACAAGGTACTGGTCTTTTGTAGATGAAAAAATGACAACCACTGAAGATAAAAGCGCATATTTTTGGCACTCTGTGGGTATGCATATAACTATGTGGCAGTTCTCTGAGAGCGTCTTGTGCTCACACCACATCATTTGTACTCAAATCTTCCAAATTCCTTTACAAGGGAAGATGTTGCTTGCTCCAAAAAAACAGAGGAGAGGTCTGGAAGTCATTACTCTGCTCAGTATCCAAGAGGAAAATTTTCTTGCATTCCATAACGCGTGTGTGCTCAAAGGAATGACACCCTACCCACGGGGACAGTGTGTTTCCTCTATCCAGAGCTAATCTCCAGACTGTCCCTGGCCATGCCAACCTGCATGCCCGGTACATCAGCAGCAAGGCAATAAGGAGGGCTTACAAAGGCAGATGTGTACATTTGAAGAATAAAGCCCAGCACGTGGGTCATTATTTCATCCAGATTTTTATTATAATCCCAGGAAGCTGGCCAAGGGAAATTTTGTTGTATTGTTATCTGTGCTTCCCTTCCAAAGCCAAGGATTATGAAAATAATAAAATAATAATGTTTAAAAAGTGTGCACTGTGGCAGATAACTGTAACACCAGAAGCTGGAAGCGAGCATACTTCAGATCTCTAAAAACAAACGTCTTTTCAACTCAATTACGATGCACGTGTGTCTCCGTCCAACCCATCCGTCTACCAGGGCTCCTGATAGGGTCCTCAGGACCTATGTGATGGTGTAATGACAACTGGAGTTTTGAGAACTGCCCCCACGCTGCACACTTGAGGTAGATAAATATAGGTCCTCACATCTTGTTCTGTGAGCTGATCTAACTGGCTTCAGGGAATTCCCGGTCATCTTAGTCCTAAATATCTCAACTCTCAGTCACACACAAGCATATCCTTTCCTTTACCTGATGTTTTGGAGATTTTAATCCTTGGGTTGTATGGTTTCTTGACAGCAGGTCCTAGAGAGGAGAAAGAAGAGACCCAACATTGTTATTTATTAAAGAGGAGGAAGTGAGAAATATAGAGAGTTGAGATGAGTCAAATACAGCTTTCAATACATTTGTGACCATTTAAAAATATTTGTTTTACAGGAGGAGCTTGGCCTCCCAACACAAAGTGAAGGTGTAACATAAGGAGAGGTAACTATTTTATTCCTTTATAAATTAAATAATATTCTTCGTGCTTGTGATTTCTGTGTATATGATAGGGGAAAATGCAGAAAATAGTCTATAGTTATGGGGGAGGGGGAAAGCAGAATGGTTTAATGGGGACAGAGTTTTAGATTTGCAAGATGAAAAGCTTCTGGAGATCTGTTTCACAAGGATGTGAGTATACTTGACACTCCTGAGCTGTAGACTTAAAGATGGTTACAATGTAGGGGACAGACTGGCCTGGCCAAGAGGGAGGGGTCGGGGTGGGAGGCTGGGGTCAGCAGACGTAAGCTTTTACATGTAAAATGGATAAACAGCAAGGCCCTACTGCATAGCACAGAGAACCATATTCAATATCCTATGATAAGCCATAACGGAAAAGACTAAAAATAAAGAATGTACATAAGCATAACTGAATCACTTTGCTGTTTGGCAGAAATCAACACTGCTTTGCAAATCAACTACATGTCAATTTAAAAAAAAAGAATGGAAAAACGGCTATGATGGTAAATGTTTCTTAACATGTTTTTTTTGTAAAATAGCACTTTACAACAACCAAAAAGATACAAAAATGTAAAAGAAAAAGATACTCATGACACTCCAGGTCTAGAGCTGTGAGTGTAAACACAATTCACAAAGCAGCAGCAAAAATAAGTATTAAAGAATAACCCAAAAGTAAATTACTTTCTGTCAATAAAATAAAGTTAATACCTTGTTTCGGGCTGTCTGTATTAACAGGATTATGCTCCTCTGATGTTTCTGCTTCACTGATTTTTGCACCCAGAAAATGAATGTCACAGTACCTGAGTGTTTTAAGTGCCCCCTTCTCTAACTGACCCCTCATCAGCAGGATGTGGACAGAATCAGATCTAACACACGGGAGAAGTGACTTCTCAGTCTGGATGCCTGCTTTGGGAGCCTTAAGCTGTCACAGACACTCAGAAAATCTTAAAATTAAAAAATCATCAGAGCTTTAAACAAAAGGAGGAAACTGTCCTGAATACTAACTGATGCTTCAGGAAAATTTTATGTCTAATGAGTCTTTTGCTCAATCAGTTGGCTATTCCCTCATCTGTGTTCTTGGCCCTCTGAGTCCTGTGTCATTTATGAGTTTGCCATCTCCTGAAGCTGTAGAAATTTGAGTTACTAACATCAAATCAAGATGTTACTCAAAAAAAGCCATTTTCCCTGGATGTGGCACAGATCTTGGAGCGTGAACTCACAGCACCACGCAACTTACTTATTCTTCATCCTTTTCACCAGAATGAATATTGTCCTAGTTTTGCCAAGACAAGCTCCACTCTTTCTAAAAATGTGATGTAGCATTTTTCACCTCTCCATCAGGGTCTGCACTTTTCGATAAATTTCTAGTTCTGCACTCCTCATGGGAGAGAGTATCTAACATATGTAGAACACTCATTATGTACTTATGCTGCCCATTAATCCTTGCAACAGCCCTTCAGGAAAGACATCACTATCTACATTTTACAGGTGAGAGAATAGGAGCTCAGAGAGGTTCAGAAACCTGCCCCAGGCCACAGCTGGCTAGGAGGAGCCATGAGCTGAAACCCTCTGGATCCTAAGGTTGTGCTCTCTCCACCGTGGTTCTCTCCAGGTGATTCTCAGAGTTTAGAATATGAGGATCACGTGAAGCCCAGGGTTCATGTCAATTCCCTCACCTTAGGACATGTGAACCCAGCAGGAAGTTAATAAAAACGTCACATCTGAAAAAAGTACTGTTTTCCACAAGCAGATAGTAGTGAGAATATAACCCTTCGCTTTGGTTGAATTACTTTTCCTACCCTTTTCCCATTTTTTTTTTTTGGCTGCACCTTGAGACATGTGGGATCTTAGTTTCCTGACCAGGGATTGAATCTGTGCCCTTTGCATTGAAAAGCTGATTCTTAATCACTGGAGAACCAGGGAAGTCCCTCTTATTCTTGTTTCTATTAATTTCCCCTGAAAAATAGCACTGGGACAAATAATAAAAAATTTCTGCTTCAACTCTGGATTCTGTTATATAGAAGAACTTAGTTTCTCCTATATAATTTAAATAATATCTATAACAAAATTTCACGAATTTTATTTCATTGTAAACAAAATCATTAAAAATTAAATAATAAAAAATAATAAAAAGTAAAATTCATAAAATTTACAAGACATGGGCTATGACAAACCTAGACAGTGTATTAAAAAGCAGACATCACTCTGTTGAAAAAGGTCTGTATAGTCACAGCTATGGTTCTTCCAGTAGTCATGTATGGATGTGAGAGTTAGACAATACAGAAGACTGAGTGCCAAAGAATTGATGCTTTCAAACTGTGGTGTTGGAGAAGACTCTTGGGAGTCCCCTGGATAGCAAAGAGATCAAACCAGTCAATCCTAAGGGAAATCAACCCCGAACGTCCATTGGAAGGACTGATGCTGAAGCTCCAATACTTTGGCCACCTGATAAGAAGAGCTGACTCATTGGAAAAGACCCTGATGCTGGGAAAGACTGAAGGTAGGAGGAGAAGGGGGTGGCAGAGGATGAGATGGTTGGATGGCATCATCGGCTCAATGGACATGAGTTTGGGCAAGCTTGGGGAGACAGTGAAGGACAGGGAAGCCTGGCGTGCTGCAGTCTATGGGCTCACAAATAGTTGAGCACAACTGAGTGACTGAATAACGAAATACAATATATAGTAAAATTTTGTTTTATTTTACCTATTTTATCATATAAATTTTATTTTTATCGATGTAAAATCAAGCATATGCATCACATGACATAACTGAAAGGATTTACAAATATAGAAAGGTGGGCTTCCCTGGTGGTTGGGTGGATAAAAATTATACTTGAAATGCAGGGGAAACCGGTTTGAGTCCTGGTCGGGAAGGATCCCACAGGCCGCGGAGCAGCTAGGCTCATGCGCCACAACTACTGAGCCCGTGCTCCAGAGCCCAGGAGCCGCAACTACTGAGGCCACGAGCTGCAAGTACTGACGCCTGTGTGCTCCAGAGCCTGTGCTCCACAACAAGGGAAACCACCGCAAACAGGCCTGCACACCGCGACTAGAGAGTAGCCCCCACTCTCCCCAACTAGAGAAGACCCACGTGCGGCAACGAAGACCCACCACAGCCCCCAAAGTAAAACGAGTAAATCTTTAAAAACATATAGAAAGGCACTGAAAAATGAATATTTGTTTACTTGTCTGTGGCTCGTGATAGGCACTCAATATTGATGATTTATCGATAGACTGACTTTACCTTCTTGAACTTCTCTATAGCAATCCACGGTTTATAATAACAATACAAACACAAGCTAACCCACTGTTGGCTAGGAGCTGCAGGAATAGAACATTGCTTATAAAAATTATGATGTAAGAAAATAAAAGAGATGACCTCGGCCTGCAAAAGCAGCCGGAAAGGGCCATGCGGGTGCCCACCCTGGACCCTGTATGCGCTCACCTGGCTGCAGGTGTGTGCCCCGCAGGCTCTGCATCATCGTTTCGGGTCCAGTGGCCGTGGGCGTGCCGGACATGCCGTAGGCAGCCTCTGGGGTCTCTGTCCGCGGTGCTGACTTCAGCGTCATGGATGTGAAAGGGGCGAGGAAGTGGTGGTTCACGGCCAGAGCCTGGGCCTCCTGCCTCAGCCGCTCCCTCTCTGGCTCCTCGATGCTCTGCAGCCAGCCACTCAGCAGCTCTTTCAGGGTCAGGTAGCTCCAGAGGCGCTCCAGGTGGTTGGGCTCCTCCTGGCCGCGCCCCCTGGGCCTGGGGCTCTGCAGGACGTCGGTCCCCACCTTCCGGGGCTCCACGGGCACGTCCTTCTTGAGCACCACAAACTTCTTACTGTTGCTGGCCGTGACCTCCACGTGCAGCCGGTCCATTGCCCTGTCCACCAGCTTCCCCGCGATGACGATCTCCGAGCCGTTGAAGTAGTTGGGGAACAGGGTCCTGGTGGCACGCTCCACCAAGCCTCGAGGATAATCCACGCGGATGTCGGAGAGAAGCGGGGTCCTGATCTCATCATAGAACCTGGAGAAGAGGAATGGAGAGGGAGAATCAGGGCCTGCCTGGGCGGCAAGCAGGACAGGGCTTAGAGGAAACCATGGGCTATTGGGGAGGCAGTGCTGATCTTAGAAGCAGCCAAGTCCAACATTCCACCCAGAACATCTCAGACAGGAGGCTGTGCAGCAGAGGCTTGAATACTACTGGTTGACGGGGAACTCACTACCCCACAAGCTCCCCCCCGTCTCTTGTCCACTGATCTGAGGAGGACCAGGGAGCTCCTGGCAGTAAATCGCGATTTTCCTTCCTGCAAGTTCCACCCACTGGTCTCAGTTTTGCTTCTCGAGTAACACAGTGTGAATGAGGGTAATCCACCTTTAGTATTTAGATGCTGCAAGACACTGACCTTCAGATGGGTATAGGCACTGCTGCATATTCCATGAATACGCATATTCCTTCTTACCTAGCCTAATCCATCTTAGCAAATCCTCACAGAATATAATTTCAAGAATCCCTAACAGTCCTGCCAATACTTCACGTGGTTTTTCTCATTAAATTCTATCGTTTGGCCAGAATCCTCATTTCACAGGTGAGAAGATAGGCACAGAGGGTCTTAAGGCCTGAAGTCATAAGGCAGGGCCAGAATATGAACCCAGATCAGCCGGATTTTAAGATGCATAGAAACAGTGCCTGTTAACAGACTGACGATCAGATTCGGGGTCCAGTCTCACATCCAGGCCTCCCACTGAGCCTGCCCTCCCCACCCCAAGGGCATAGGCAGACTCAGGGTCCAGTCTCACGTCCAGGCCTCCGGCTGAGCCCACCCCTGCCCGCCCTCGCCCTAAGGACACAGGCAGACCACGGACCCGATGAGCTGGGCGCGGGCGTCGTGGTCTTCATGGACTCGCCGCGTGAGTCCGCAGTTCTCCAGGGACAGCTTCTCCAGCAACTTGAAGTCCACGTCGGCCCCGATGCCCACGGTGAAGATGCAGACCCGGCCCCGGGCGGCCTCCCGGGTGTTGTTGAGGATCTTGAGGGTGTGGGTCTCCCCGACGGTGGGCTTCCCGTCCGTCAGGAAGACCACGAGGGACACACTGCGGTCCTCAATGTCGTTGTGGGCCACGTAGTCGTTGAGCAGCTGGATGCCCCTCTGCAGGGCCCCGTTGATGTCCGTGCCTGCGGGACACAGAAAACGATGCTGGAGGCTTGCTGCCTCCCTCACCTGGACACATCTTCACACCCCTCCCAGGCACCTGCAGGAGTGACAGGTGGGGAGAGCAGCCCCCTGCACTCACTCCAGGTCACACAGGCAGCCTGGAAACTCCGCAGATGCAGAGTTATATAACCTCATCCTGAAGGTGTCTGATGGGTGTCCCACGTGGCTCAGTGGGTAAAGAATCTGCCTGCACACTGTTTACAACAGCTGGGACATGGGAGCAACCTAGATGTCCATCGGCAGACAAATGGATAAGAAAGTTGTGGTACATATGCACAATGGAATGTTATTCAGCCATTAAACAGAACGCATTTGAATCAGTTCTAATGAGGTGGATGAAACTGGAGCCTTTTATATAAAGTGAAGTAAGTCAGAAAGGAAAACACCAATATAGTATATTAATGCATATATATGGAATTTAGAAAGATGGTAATGATGACCCTATATGTGAGACAGCAAGAGACACAGATGTAAAAAACAGACTTTTGGACTCTGTGGGAGAAGGCGAGGGTGGGATGATTCGAGAGAGTGGCATTGAAGCATGCACGTTACCATATGTGAAACAGATCGCCAGTCCAGGTTTGATGCATGAGACAGGGTGCTCAGGGCTGGTGCCCTGGGATGACTCTGAGGGATGGGATGGGGAGGGAGGTGGGAGGGGGGTTCAGGATGGGGACACATGTGCACCTATGGCTGATTCATGTATGGCAAAAACCACCACAATATTGTAGAGTAATTCAGTTCAGTTCAGTTGCTCAGTCGTCTCCGACTCTTTGCGACCCCATGAATCACAGCATGCCAGGCCTCCCTGTCCATCACCAACTCCCAGAGTTTACTCAAACTCATGCCCATCGAGTTGGTGATGCCGTCCAACCATCTCATCCTCTGTCGTCCCCTTCTCCTCCCACCCCCCAATCCCTCCCAGCATCAGGATCTTTTCCAATGAGTCAGCTCTTCCCATCAGGTGGCCAAAGTATTGGAGTTTCAGCCTCAGCATCAGTCCTTCCAATGAACACCCAGGACTGATCTCCTTTAGGATGGACTGGTTGGATCTCCTTGCAGTCCAAGGGACTCTCAAGAGTCTTCTCCAACACCACAGTTCAAAAGCATCAATTTTTTGGTGCTCAGCTTTCTTCACAGTCCAACTCTCACATCCATACATGACCACTGGAAAAACCATAGCCTTGACCAGACGGACCTTTGTTGGCAAAGTAATGTCTCTGCTTTTAAACATGCTATCTAGGTTGGTCACAACTTTCCTTCCAAGGGTTAAGCGTCTTTTAATTTCATGGCTGCAATCACCATCTGCTGTGATTTTGGAGCCTAGAAAAATAAAGTCTGACACTGTTTCCACTGTCTCCCCATCTATTTCCCATGAGGTGATGGGACCAGATGCCAAGATCTTAGTTTTCTGAATGTTGAGCTTTAAGCCAACTTTTTCACTCTCCTCTTTCACTTTCATCAAGAGGTTTTTTAGTTCCTCTTCACTTTCTGCTATAAGGGTGGTATCATCTGCATATCTGAGGTTACTGATATTTCTCCGGGTGGTATCATCTGCATATCTGAGGTTATTGGTATTTCTCCGGCAATCTTAATTCCAGCTTGTGCTTCCTCCAATTAAAATTTAAAAAAAAGAATCTACCTGCAATGCAGGAGACATGGGTTTGATCCCTGGGTCAGGAAGATCCCTTAAAGGAGGAAATGGCAACCCACTCCAGTATTCTTGCCTGGAGAATCCCATGGACAGAGAAGCCTAGTGGGCTACAGGCCACAGGATCACAAAGAGTAGGACAAAAGGCTGAGTGACTGAGCACACATGAGGGTCTCTGATGGTGCCTCAGCCTAGGTGTCTCCATTCCCTTAGCATCACCAATCTGCACCTCTTTCGGAGAATCGCCTTGGAAAGGGCAGGAGGGTGTTGGGTGCAGGGACTTGCAGAAAGAACGCACCCCAGAGGGAAGCAGGGGGCACCAGGTGTGGAGGTGGGAATGTGGAGACCTTCCCGGGGATGTCACGTGTGGCTTGGGGCTAGAGGACGAGGATTAGAGAACTCACTCATTTTTTCAATTTTTGCTGGCATCGCCTTTCTGGCTTCCTGCCCCTTCAGGATCTCCCCTGCTCATAAGGACCCCACCAACCGAAGGCTGTCCAGTTTACACCTCCCGCCGCCCCTGCCATTTTTAATTCAGACACGCTTGTCACTAGCAGCTCTGATTAAAGCCAGGGGACAGTGTCTGCCACGGGTGCTTGGGGTAAGGCAAGATGGATGGCGGGTGGAAGGTAAATCTACCAGCCGACATGAGGCTTCTAGATTCTAAGAGTTTTGTTCAACCCTGCTGCAGCTGCTCTACCATTGCCAAGAAAAGCCAAGAGTTCTGACAGCAGACATGAACACTTATTTCCTTTTTCTGACCCCAGTGGTTATTTTTTTAAGTGGCCTTATTGACAGACCAAATATTTCGCTCATTTTAAGTACACAGTTAACGATTTTTAGTAAATGTATAAAGCTGTGTACCCATCACCACCACCCTGGCACCTGACTGGTGTGCTTTTTAATCTCCCTGCAAAATCTACCATATTTGATTGAACCAGAAAATTTCCCCCATTGCTTCACATCCTCCAGAATTTCTGCCTGAAAATATAGATGTCTGTGACTGTGCAAACACATAGCTAGTTCATTCTAAGATGCACACATGGTCCACACGTAAGGGAAACTTACAGCTGAGACAGCATGCAGCACTCCGGGTTCCCTGCTTGCCTCTCTGAGCGCCTGCCTCACCTACTTTCATGTTGCCTCTGAAGGTGTGGACGTGGACCAGAAGGCAGGTGTTTACTTCCTCTTTGATCTAGAACTTAAGTGATGATGCCGAATCTCTCACTGCACTTTAAAGCCAAGGACAGCCCCGGGCAAAGGATGTGCTTAGGTTTTCTCACGCCAGGCACAGCAGGGCTTGGCATCGAACCTCTGTTATGTTTACGCATCTCCTGCACACTTAACAAGGGGGGTGGGGAGCGGGGGCTGGGACTTCCCTGGTGGTCCCGAGGCTAAGACTCCAGGCTCCGAAGGCAGGAGGCCCGCTTTAATCTCTGGTCAGGGAACTCGATCCCACATGCCAACGCTAAGAGTTGGCATAGCACAACTAAACGATGCCTCGTGATGCAAGTAAGTCCCGGTACAGCCAAATAAAAACAAAAAATGAAAAAACAACGGGAGAGTTCCCATGGAGCCGCCCCAACCATTCCACCGAGAGCACCCCCAGGGATATTAAAGGACCACAGTGCACCAATCAGAGGGACTATTTGGGCAAAAATGGCCATGTGTGTGCGCTGAGTCGCTCAGTCGTGTCTGACTCTTGGCAAAACCTGCCAGACTGTCCATGGGGATTCTCCAGGCAAGAATGCTGGAGTGGGTTGCCATACCCTCCTCGGGGGGATCTTCCCAACCCAGGGACTGAACCCAGGTCTCCCACATTGTAGGCGGATCCTCTACCAGCTGAGCTACCAGGGAAGCCCCAAAATGACCATATCTGACAGCTAGAGAAGACTTCCTGTGTGCGGCCACAGTTCTAAGTACTTTAAATATTTTAACTCGTCCTAAAAACAAGTCCGTTATATCCTCATTTTAAAAATGAAGAAAAGGAGGTAGAGAGAGTTTAAATGCCTCAGCTAGTGGAGCTGAATTCAAATCCAGACAGTCTGGCTTCCGAATCTATGCTCATCTGATGAGGAGAGATTAATTTTCTGTTCATCTGCAGAGGTTGGGTCAATGAAGTGCTGAGACAAAAAACAAAGGGAACCAGTACGATTTCTAAGGTTTAGATTCCAAAAGAACATAACATGCACTAACTGTTTTCTAAAGCTTTATCCCCCGCCACACATGAATAGCATTCTAATAGTAAGCAGCATCTTTAAAATAAACTCATTTTAGTGCATATTCTTTAAGTAGAGACTGTATGTCAGGAGCTATGCCAGGTTGTTGCTCAGTCACTAAGTCACGTCCAGCTCTGCAACCCCATGGACTGCAGCACGCCAGGCTCCCCTGTCCTTCACCATCTCCTGGAGTTTGCTCAAACTCATGTCCTTTGAGTCTGTGATATCATCCACCATATGATCCTGTCATCCCCTTCTCCTTCCACCTTCAATCTTTCCCAGCATCAGGGTCTTTTCCAATGAGTCGGCTCCAGGAACTATGGGCTAAACAAAGATGAAGGGAAGTCTCTTTCCTCAGAGACTTCCCAATTTCCTTCCAAGAATCATCACTAAAATATTAACTCTAAAGTTTCATTTCTCGCTTCAACCAGTAAAACAATTCCTAGATCACACTGTTGTGGAAACTGGTAGGAAATCCCATCGTATCCATAAATCAAAATTCCATTCACACAAGATCAAGTTCCAAACAAAGTTCATTTGGGAAACCAGAGCTTTGCCTTGGATGGAAAATAACCAACATATGAGTGATGAGAAACTCAGACGGAAGAGGATGGACAGATCTGGGTGTTTTCTGTCTCCAGATCTCCAAAGCAGAATGACCTGAATCCCCCAGGAGACAGTGTCTGTACGGGGCCTTTAGGAAAGATGGTGAAGGTCCAGTCAACATGCCAATACTGAGCTTCTGCCAGGCGCCCACTGTCCTCAGGACGAGTTGACAGCGGGAGTAAGATCTGGGTCCAGGGTTGACGGCACTGACAGCCAGCACAGTTGGTAACACACTGTCCTGAGTCTCAGACCATCTCAGAGCTCTTTCTGGCCTTTCCCCTCACCTGCATCCTTACCTAGGCACCACCCCGTAGGCGAGGGTGCAAAGGCTCCATCACCTCTCCACCTAGAGCATCTCCCAGGCCCCCTGTGGTCTAGGAGGACTAACAGCTCAGGGGGGCGGCTCTGTCTGCTGCCTTAAGGTTCTCACATTCAAACACACAAAACACTGAATCATCCACTTGGCTTTCACTCCTGGCCCCGAAAATTGATTTACAAAAAGAGCTGCATTGTTTGGGATCCGTGAGATAAACCAGGAAAGGCTCCAAAACCGTCTATCAGGTATTTCCCCCGTAACCTATTTCACCATCTTAGTTCGGTGCCCAGAAAAGGAGACACAAGCTCCTGAGGAAAGTGCTCACCTGTTATCTCCTTTCCAGTGATCAGCGTCAACTTTCAAACCCCTGTATCACATCTCAGCAAACAGGCAAAGCGGGACATACTTACCTCCACTTGGCGACATGTGGTGGATGTAGACTTTGCCATCTCTGATGCTGTTGGGAGTAACTGACACCAAATGGTCCTTCCACACTTTGATCCGGTTGGAAAACCCAACAATATTGAAATGGTCCTGGGGTCGCAGGTCGTGTAAAATTGTGAAAAGGGCATCCTTGGTCTAGGCAAACACAAAAGCAAGGCCAGTCATGTCCCATTGCATGAGTCTACACATCCCCTGGCTTGGAAACTGCACGCTGGGGACAATCCCAGGGTTATAATGAAGTGCCTGCTCTGTAAAGCGACTTGGATAAATGTCAAGGAACTTTATCACCTAGCCGGGGAAAAAAAAAAGACTCAGTGGGAAAGAATCTGCCTGCAATGCAGGGGACTCGAGTTTGATCCCTGGGTCAGGAAGATCCCCTGGAGGAGTACATGGCAACCCACTCCAGTATTCTTGCCTGCAGAATCCCATGGACAGAGGAGCCTGGCGGGCTATGATTCGTGGGGTCACAAATGAGTCGGACAAGACTGAGCAACTAAACAACAACATGTTACAACTTTATATAAGACATGAACGTTTTTCATATATGAAATGTCCTGTCTGCTCCGATCCACATACATCAAGCCTCAAGTCTCCAGAACTTCACAACTGCTGTTCTTGAGACCTGGAGTGTTCTTCCCTACTGCCTTATGCCCCTGTTTCATCTGGAAAGTCCTTAGTCATCCTTCAAAACCCAGCTAATGTGCTATATTCTGTATTTGATACATTTCTAGCTCCTCTAAAGACAGCGGACCTTCTCTCCTCTAGGCTAGCACTGTCCTCAATGTACTTACAGAGTAACGTGCAGCACCCGTCATGACTACAGTCTGCTCTATGTCTCTCTCCCTTCCTCCAGGGAAGGCAGGTTCTGTCTATCTTTTTTTTTTTTTTTTGGTCTTCATTGTGGCACTTGGGCTTTGGGCTTTCTCTACTTGAGGAGCAAGGACCTGGTTTCCCTGAAGCACGTGGGATCCTAGTTCCCTGAACAGGGATTGAACATGCGCCCCCTGCATTGGCAGGCGGATTCTTATCCACTGGACCACCAGGGACATCCCTCCATCTATTTTCTTATCACCCAGAGCAGAGGAGAACTCCTGACACACACTAGAGAGAAGTTCAGAGGATGAACGAACACAAGGACGATTCGTGAATTACAGAGGAAGGGTGCGAATCAAAACCACCACTGGGTTTTAAGAGAGAGTGAAGCACTGTGGGCTGGAGTGACGTGAGGTGTTACAGAGAACAGAGGGGATCCGAGGATGAGGCCTGAAGGACCTGGGTACCTTGAAATACTAGGGAGGACATCCTGGAAAGAAGCCAAGGAGGTCAGAGAGATGGTTGGGGGAGCAAAGGGGAACCACAGTGAGTTCCAGAGATGCTGAGTGGGTGACAGGTGTGTGGTAAGTCAGATGGGACGTGTGGAAAGAGGAAAGAAACCATGTGAAATTGAAAACAGAAAAGCTCTGGGAGTCTCTAAAACAACAGACCTGATATTGTGAGCAGGCACTGCCTTCTCTAAACAGCATTGTTGTTGGACACGAGGTATGAGGCAGCGGATGGTCAATTACATAATAGCCATAGCAACGACCTCTGCCAGCTTTGACAGGGGTGAAGTGCACTTCACTGGAAGAGCGGAAAAGCTGGGGTTCACCCTGGATTTGTCACTGTCACTTACTACATGTGTGGTTCCGACAGACAAAGGAATACTGTATGATATCACTTATGGGTGAAGTCTAAAAACAGAACAAAATCAAACTCACAGAAAAAGAGATCAGACTTGCGACTACAGAGGCACCAGGTGGGGCTCAGCGAACTGAATGAAGGTGGTCAAAAGGTACAAAGTTCCAGCTGTGAGAGAAAGAAGTCCTGGGGAGGTAATGTACAACGTGATGACTATAGTAAACACTGTTGTACGTTATACATGAAAGTTGTCAAGAGAATATAAATCCTAACAGTTCTCATCACAAGGGAAAAATTTTTTCCTTTCAGTTTACTCAAGATGACAAATGTTCACTAAGCTTATTGTGGTAATAATTTCACAATGTGATGACCCATCATAATGGTAAGTTAAACCATTATGGGGACTTCCCTGGTGGTCCAGCAGCTAAGACTCTGAGCTCCCCATGAAGGGGCCCGGGGTTCAACTCCCGGTCAGGGAATTAGATCCCACATGTTGCAACTGAAGATCTCATGTGCTGAAACGAAGATCAAAGGTCCCATGGACCACAACTCAGACCCGGCACAGCCAAAAAGGTGGGATGAGTTGAGAGAACAGCACTGAAACATATACGTTACCACATGTAACACAGATCGCCAGTGGGGATTTGCTGTATCCAACACAGGGAACCCAAAGCCGGTCCCCTGGGACAATCTGGAGGGGTGGGATGGGGTGGGAGGTGGGCTCAAGAGGGAGGCGACATGCCTCCGGCTGATCCATGTGGATGTAAGGCAGAAACCATCACAATGTTGCAATCACCCTCCGATTAAAAACAAAATAAAATTTAAATAAATATTTAAAAACATTACACTGCACACCTTAAACTTACACTTATATACTTATATACACTTATAGCAACTGCACCTCAATACAACTCAGGGGAAATCAAGTGATAAAAAAAAAAAACCAGTCCCATTTTCTGAGATCCTCTTTCACCTGACACACACATCTTTTCTGGCACTCGCGACACGGCAGTGTCGTTATTTCTCCCAGCCCCTCCCCACTTCAGGACCTCTGCACCACCGTTCCCTGTGACAGACGCTCTGTCCCATAGTCGGCGTGCCCACTGCCCCCTCCTTGTCCTTCGGTTCTGGGTTCACTCGCTCCTCTGTCCTTTCAAGCCGGCACCCTGACCCCTGCCTTCCCAGCGTCGATAGAAGGAATGTGATGACATATTTGTGCATTTACTGGACGGTCCAACTCAGCCCCACGTCTCCAAGTGCAGCAGCTTTTTCTGTTCCATCACTCTTGGGTCATACCCGGCGGAGCCTGCCCGCATGGCAGATTCTTGATACAGGCTTGCAGAAAAAAGTGAGTGCTGGGAAAACTGTCCATCTGTGACACCAGACTCCTCAAAACAGCTGTCCCCTTGTTTCCTCCCTGCCCTCCCAACACAACGGTTGGCACACTGTGGGCTGTCAGTAAATAGCTGCTGAATGAGTAATTGAGAGGAAAAGGGGGAAAGAGAGAGAGAGGGAGAATTCTACTGAGTGACTACAAAGGAAGGGAGGGAGATACAGCCCCCATCCTTGAGAAGCTAAGACACAGAACATGGAGAAGGGTGATGTGCTGGAAACACAGCTGAAGGACGGATAGCATTAAAGCAAGAATGAATAGATCAGATTGCGACAATAAACAGATGTGGGTGGAGGGCCCTGAGTGCGCCGCTGACAGAATTCTGGGAAGCTGACCCCACCTTGACCCCTCACCCTTCCTCCTGCTCAGAGCCAACACGACCCCAGCGTGAGCAAAGACAGGCTGAGCATCGCTCTCCATCCAAGAGGCTGGACCTCTGGGAAGCCTGAAGGTCCACAGCTGGGCGGTGACAGACAGGACCGGCAAGCCGAGGCAGTCCCTGGGACAGTAGAGTCAGGGGCCCGCTGCTAAGGCAGCCACTTGGACACGCTCCCGCTGCTGGGGCTCAGAGCTGGCAGGGCCCCTTTGGTGCGGGCTGGGGCCTGGGGAATCTCCTCAGAAGGCTGCTGTTTGTTTAGCGGCTGGCATCCCTAGGGATCCTTAAATAGCGAGATCAGGCCCTCGAGAGGAGCTGGCCTGGCTTCTTGGCTGATGCCTTTCCCCGTCATAAAGGATTCTCTGCTTTGGGAGCAGTCCTTCAAGTCTCTGCACCCTCCTCCCCTGAGCTCAGCAATGAAGGGCTTCTGATGACCTTGTAAGGCCACAGCTCTGACTTGTCCTCGGGAGCCCTGGGGCAGGCAGACCTCGGGCTCCCAGGAGCTCCACTTCCAATTGCCTCGGGACCTTTGCGCTGATCTCCAGGTCCTTATTCCAAGGGGGGGGTGTGGATACGGCCTGGAGCCACCACCACCCATTAACTCTTCCCGAGCTCTGACCAGCGCGCGGTCTGGGGAGCTCTGCATTCTGCAGAAGGCTGAACAGGCAGGAGGAAGGTGAATGCCCAGATAGAAGAGGGAATGTGAGGTGGCTTCAGCTGGTGTTTCTGCACCCTGCGTTTATATGCTGAAGACAGACAGAAACCTGGGCAGGCTTTTCCCAAGAGTACACCCTAGAGACCAAGGTAAGCACATTCTAGAAAGATCAGAGGAAGCCCAGAAAGACAGAGAACGGATGGTGCAAGCTGGTTCAAAGGCCTGAGCTACCCTGGAGGCACTGACTGGTCATATCCACTCCTTGGTGATCCCAAAGGGCAATCAGTAAACACCAGACCCTACACATCACCAGAAGGGCTCCTTATGATGTTCCAAATTGCGTCTGGACTGAAGGAAGATACGAAAGGTACACAAATACAATGGAGAGAGGAAAAGGAAATACTTCTCATTATTCAGATAGTCAAGAAGCACCCTGGCCTGCAGGAAGCATGCAGACAAGAATCCCTTTAATCTGAGCCTCGTAGAAACAGAGAGAATAGGGATGACTGGCTCCTTGAAACAGTTCCGTAGAGAGGAATCCTTCTGCTTGTAGATACTTCCCTTGGGTTGAAAGGAGGGGGTAGAAGTATTTCCTCTGAAAACAATGTCTTAGAAGTTAATTCCAGCTCTGCCTCTGGTTTATTATTAAGTAAGCCTTTTCATCTCTGTCCACTTAAGCTCCTTCAGGAGCAAGGAGAATGTAAATAAATAAAGAGGAGCTCTCGGCTTCAGACTCTCTGTTCATCCAACGTGGCTGGCGATGGTCCCTCTTGGTCTAGTGGGTCTTCAGGAAAAGGAACTGTGCAACCTTCCCTGGCGGTGTCTGTCAGAGAAGGGGCAGGGCTGGGCCCCGGGAGATGCAGCCCCTTTTACACGCTTACTGTCTCCTTGTTAGGGCTGCTCCCAGGGCAGGGAGTTTCTGGGAACAGCTCTATCTGGGGCGTTCAGAGCTCCTGTGTTAAGCCAGCCTAGAGACAAGATGGACCTCCCTTTCCCTTCCCTACAAAACTGAGCCCGAGCAGCGCCAGGCTCTTAACTCAGCCCTCGAGGGGGTGAGTGTTCCAACTACACACGTTTTGAACCACTCACTCTGAGACATTCCCCAAGGAGAGAAGGCCCTTGGGGGACCTGTCAGTGGAGCCCATGGCAAACCCAGCTGCCCGCCCACTCCATCGGGGTACCCGCTGACTCTCTTCAAACCTTCCTGTGTCCCCGCCGAACCACCCGCACCAAAAACCAAGTCTGACACAAAAGGTTTTTGTGCCCCAGCCCCTGGGTGGTTACGAGCCCATGGCATCATAGAGGAAGTCCACGATCAGGGGTCTGAGACACTAGCCAAGCCCAGCTTTCGGCAGAATGGCCCTGCTGCGCTCCGAAGCAGTCCTCTCGCTCGCCCCATTCTAAAATGTTTGCTGAGAAGTGGACATTCTCCCTTTCCACACATTCCTTCTGGGTGAACCCAAGAGAAAATCCTCCCTGAGTCTTCTCCTCAAAAACAAAAGAAAGCTAAGAACTTCTACAAGCCCGGCTCGAGCCACGACAGAGAATTGTGCTCAACAGAGAAGTACCCTAGAACGCCCTAAGTTTCTGAGAGGTCATACCCGGAAGTGGAACACAGCCATGGGCAACTGGACACAAGTGGGCCTTCTCCCTTCGCAGGCGGGCGGGGACACGGGGCCCAGGCGGAACCGGAAGGAGGTGTGTGACTGTCCCCCTCCCCCCCCCCCCCCCCCCCCCGCCCCGTTTGGTGCAGTCCCCCTTGCGGCCAGCAGGGGGAGCGCTCCACTCCCAGGCCTGGAGATGGAGTCCCGCTACAGGAAGGACAGACAAAAACAGAGTCTGTGATCCCATCAACGTTTGCAACGTCAGGCCCTCCTTGCAACCTCAAGCTACCCGTCTGAGCCGGCACTGAGAAGGATGGAGATGTCCAGCATTTCGGCCTCTCTCTGCACCTTCCACAGACATCCACCCACGTCACCTGCAGTCACCATCACGGTTAAAACCAGAGCAGCCGTGCTGAGCCAGTTGCTGCGAGGGCCCTGGGAACCGATGATGCTTCAGTGGGAGTATTCCAAGACCGTGGCATTTCAAGGTCACAAACATGGATTCCATAAAAGGCAGCACAACCATATTGGGACATGCTACAGGCCTTTCAATGGTTTGAAGTTTTTTGAAATCATATCCAGACTGACCCACCAAGTAATTTTTTTAAAATCCCATCTTTACCAGCAAGGCAATAAATAAATTGAGTGAGAAAGACCATTTCTTCATAATGTATTCATGTCTATATCATTGTTCTGCTTTCCAGAAAAATCTAGCAACAGATTGGTTTCAGAGAAGAACCTCAAACATTAAAAAATATCACCCTACTGACGACAGTGTAAGCACAGTTCAAGAGGTTATGCAGACTCATAAAGGAAAATATTGATTACACAAAGTCTGGTGCCCTACTGATGCCTGTGTCATAAATGACTCCTAAAATGAAACACATTTAAAAATAAAAAATGAAAACTGTAATACAAGAAACATAAAACATCAAAAGTTGTCTATGTCCAATACAAGGAACTGGTTGAAAGAAACAAAAGCTATTTTTCTACTGGCCAAAGTGTTCTTTTTTAGAGAAAGAGCAGAAATTCAGAAGCTTTCTTTACATCATTGGAAAATTGGGGCTAGAAGTCATCAGGTCTTCCAATATTTTAAAAGTTTGTGTATACCCTTATGGCAGAAAGCGAAGAACTAAAGAGCCTCTTGATAAAAGTGAAAAGGAGAGTGAAAAAGCTGACTTAAAACTCAACATTCAAAAAACTAAGATCATGGAATCCGGTCCCATCATTTCATGGCAAATAGATGGGGAAACAGTGAAAACAGTGACAAACTTTGTTTTGGGGGGCTCCCAAATCACTGCAGATGGTGACTGCAGCCATGAAATTAAAAGACAATTGCTCCTTGGAAGAAAAGTTATGACCAACCTAGACAGCATATTAAAAAGCAGAGACATTACTTTGCCAACAAAGGTCCCTCTAGTCAAAGTGATGGTTTTTCCAGTAGTCATGTATGGATGTGAGAGTTGGACTATAAAGAAAGCTGAGCGCCCAAGAATTGAAGCTTTTGAACTGTGGTATTGGAGAAGACTCTTGAGAGTCCCTAGGACTGCAAGGAGATCCAACCTGTCAATCCTAAAGGAGATCAGTCCTGAATGTTCATTGGAAGGACTGATGCTGAAGCTGAAACTCCAATACTTTGGCCACCTGATGCAAAGAACTGACTCCTTAGAAAAGACCCTGATGCTGGGAAAGATTGAAGGCAGGAGGAGAAGGGGATGGGAGGATGAGATGGTTGGATGGTTGGATGTCCACTGACTCAATGTACTTGAGTCTGAGCAAGCTCCGGGAGTTGGTGATGGGCAGGGAAGCTGGCGTGCTGCAGTCCACAGGGTTACAAAGAGTCGGATATGATTGAGCGACTGAACTGAACTGTGCATGTGCGTGTGCTAACTTGCTTCGGTCGTGTCCAACTCTTTGCAATCCCATGGACTGTAACCCGCCAGGCTCTTCTGTCCACGGGATTCTTCAGGCAAGAATACTGGAGTGGGTTGCCATGCCCTTCTCCCGGGGATATTCCTGACCCAGGGATCGAACCTGTGTCTCTTACATGTTCTGCATTTGCAGGAGGGTTCCTTACTACTAGTGCCACCTGGTAAGCCCTAAAACAGTTTAGTAAATACTAACCATTAACTTGCAATTTTACCTAGAAGGAAATGGAAAGTAATAGTATTTCTTAGGTCTCTATACTGTTTACACTATCATGAAGAGCATTATTTTTGAAATTAAACAAAATCATAGGGCTCCTGTATTTTAAAATACATTATTATAAGCTATTATAATTTTATTTATTGTTTGAATTCTGATTTCAAATGCTCCTGCAATGCAGTACTATGCTAGATTATAACTCTAGTTCTGATTATCCAATCTGTGCAAAAATATTATTAAATGGGTGCTTCTTCATAGCAAAAGAAAAGCACTGTTCAAGTACAAATTCAGATCTAGATGCTAGTATTGGGACTTCCCTGGCAGTCCAGTGGTTAAGACTCTATACTTCCACTGCCAGGGACTCAGGTTCTATCCCTGGTTGGGGAACTAGGATCCCACATGCTGCGTGGAGAGTCCAAAATAAATAAATAAAATACTGTTGATTTCAGTGGCACACACACAAAAATGCCCATATTACTTTAGGACTGGTTCCAAAAGAGAGTAATTTCTAACTAAATTCTGGCTAAATAAAAAAAGTCTGAATATATTTAGACATTAGAGCATCTTTTGCAATATAAACATAACTATATTTTATTAGTCTTTGTGTTTGGATTAATGTTATTCTAACTAGAGAAGCCAACTCTCTCATATGAAGGCTCTGGTTATTGTTACAATCTATCACCGAATGTTTTGACTTGGCTCTGACAAACGTACCAAGTATTTACCTAATAATGTCATGGCACATGTTTGTAAAAAGTTCTTTGCCAATAATATTTCTTTGATTCTTTATCATGTATTAAGGACATCTATTTCTCTTGCTTGATGTAGAAATAACTCAAGACTTGGAAGAGATGATATTTTTCACTTCTCTTCATATGGAAGGTTTGTAGTTATCAGGATCTGCTCACAAGGCTGATCCCAAATCTCTTTTTCTCGGAAAGAACTTAGTCTCATCACCTCTATCCAGGTGGTCACAGGCTACAGGTAGTCATCCCCAGGTATGGCTTCCAGCTCCAACAGTAAGTAGGCAAGAGGACACTGATCAAGACAAGGTCCCCTAAGTCTACAGATCCTCGCAGTTAGCGTGCTTCACCCGTGTGCTCACATGCTACTGACTGACAGGATTGAGTTCTGGACCCCAGCGCTTGTCCAGGGTCTGAAATCTACATTGCCTAACTGCATGTCTGGATTCTGGAGCCCTGCCCGTTTCGGGGTGTCTGACTCTCTGACCGCCCCTTGCCCCATTCAACTTTCCCTTACATGTGAGTTCTCGTGACTCCTATGTCCCTGGCAGAGGTCCACCTAGGCCACTCATTGCAAACCCCCAGGGATGTGCCCTGACGAACATAAAGATGACAGAAAGGTGTGGGGAGGCTGTGAAAGAGCCACGGTCAGAGTGAAACAGTGGAACAGTCACGGAAGAAGCACACACAGCACTTCAGCATGGGAGGATCACACATACAAGAAAATAGTTAGAGGGGCTTCCTTGGCGGTCTGGAGGTTAGGGGTCCACCTCTAACCTGCTTATTATAAAAATATTATAAATATATTCTCCTGCTTTCACTGCAGGAGACACAGGTTCGCTCCCTGGTCAGGGAACTAAGATCCCACATGCTGAGGGGTGGCCAAAACAAGAATGTTCTTGGTCTCCCTTCTTGTCCCATCCACTGAAATAATTTCTGAAAGACTCACTCAACTCTCCCCTCCCCTAGGAAGCCCTGGTTGCCCCTGCTGCACCCTGAAAAATCTGATCAGCACCCCTGTTACCCCGTGACTGGATCCTACATTCACTTCTATCACAGGGAGCACCTTGCATACAGTTTTCTCTGTGACTTTTTCCTTTTCTCTGGACCTCTTGGGAAAAAAGGTCTGTCTTGTTTATCTTTGTATCCCCCATGTCTTGTACCTCTCCCACAGTACATAATCAACGTGACGTTCAGTTTTGAAGAATTGAAGTCTGGAGTCAAAGCCAAGATGCCAGCCTGGGGGAGCATGGGGTCCTAAGCAAGAGAGCGAGGTGGCTGTGACGTCAGGCCCGGGCAGCTCTTTGGAACCTCACCCCCTTTGCAGCTTCCAGCAGCCACCAAGCAGATGCAATCTGACAAGAACAACACGCACAGGCACTCTGATAGCCGCTTCCACATTTCTCACCTCATTCAGTCCTCTTTGACCGACAGAGGTCATCTCATTCTGACTTGTACCATAAGCTTCTTGCCCTTTACAGAGAAAGTTGGCTGATGGCAATGCCCACTGGAGAAACTGAAGGGCAAGGTCAGGACACCAGGAAGGGCAAATAAGGCTCTTGGTTATGGGACGACCATGCTTCCAGATGCCGTCCGCCAGGCCTGCACTCTGAACAGATACTGCAAGCGAACTCAGAGCTCTGTATTGTCCATTTTTCCTTCCCACGATAACCACACAGTACCTTCATTTAGAAATCCTCAAAACTTATTTTTATTTTTAGCTGCACTGGGCCCTCGCTGCTGTGCGTGGGCTTTCTCCAGTTGCAGCCAGAGGGGGCTACTCTCTCGTTGAGGTGCACTCCTCACTGCTGGTCTCTTGTTGCGGAGCACAGGCTCTAGAGTTTGGCTCAATAGCTGTGGCTCACGGCCTTAGTTTGCTCCATAGCAAGTGGGTTCCTCCCCGACCAGGAATCGAACCTGTGTCCCCTGCATTGGCAGGCAGATTCTTTACCACTGAGCCACCAGGAATATCCCCCTCAAAAGTTTTTAAATATGACCTCATTTGGCTCAATCTTCACTGTTGCAACATTTTTTAAAAAAATGTGCTTAGTTGCTTAGTTGTGTCCAACTTTTTGTGACCCATGGACTGTAACCCTCCAGGCTCCTCTGTCCATGGGGATTCTCCAAGCCAGAATACTGGAGTGGATAGCTGTTCCCTTCTCCAGGGGATCTTCCCAAAATAGGGATCGAACCCAGGTCTCCCGCATTGCAGGTGGATTCGTTACCAGCTGAGCCACAAGGGAAGCCCAAGAGTACTGGAGTGGGTAGCCTATCCCTTCTCCAGGGGATCTTCCTGACCCAGGAATCGAACCAGGGTCTCCTACATTGCAGGTGGATTCTTTACCAGCTAAGCTACCAGGAAGCCCTGAATTTTTTTTTTGAAACAAAAAGTCCAAGTTTTCATGAGTGGCCCAGGGTAAAAATCTTTTGCCCTTTGTCCATCATTTATTTTCTCATTTTTCTGAGTTTGAGCCAAAAGACACCAGATTCCCCTGCTGCCTTCTGTCCATGGCCCCAAGGCCCAGACTTCTGTTTTGCAATTTATTTCTAAGACACACGCCTGCTGGAGGTACTGTTTGGACAAGGGCAGCTCAGGGGATGAGAATAAATAGTATTTATCAACTGAAACAGTATTTCTAGCCAGCACCAATTAGCCATCACTATAGGCCAGGAATCCACCAGCCATAGCCTGGGGGCCAAATCCAGGCTGCTCCCTGTTTTTAATAAGTGTTGTCTTATGGGAACAGGACACACCCATGTCTTTGCACGTTGCAGCAGCCGCCTTTGTGCTACAATAGCAGGGTTGAGTCATCACAACAGAGACCTTCCAGGCTGCAAAGCTTAACATATTCACTGGCCTGTCATTTTTAAGAAAATGTTTGCTGACCCCTGTCCTGGAAAACTTGAAAGAGGGAAGCTGGACAATGTGTTATGAACTGAAGCTATGCTTTCAGAGGCAGGAGGATCCAAACCTTCTATCGTCTATTTTTCGTTCGCAAGACAGCCACACAGTGCCTGCTCCTGAGCTCTACAAGTTTCTTAGACGAGATCTCCTTTGGCACATGTGCTTGCCTCCCTCCTTTTCTGCAGCCCCGCCTATATTTGTGCAGGGAGTTCTCTCTTCCAACCATGTCACCAGTGATGGGCAGCATTCAAGAGATCTCCTCACTTCGCATAAGAACAGATACTACAGGGACTTCCCTAGTGGTTCAGTGGCTACATCTCTGTGCTCCCAATGCAGGGGGCCCGGGTTTGATCCCTGGCCAGGGAACTAGACCCCACATGCCACAACTAAGAGTTCACATGCTGCAACTAAAGATCCCATGTGCTGCAACTAAGATTCAGCACAGCCAAATCAATAAATAAAAGGAACAGGTACTATAAATAAAATAAACAATAAGGACAAGGAACTATACTCAATATTTTGTGATAACCTTAAAGGCAGAAGAATCTGAGGAAAAATAAATATATATGTGTATATGTGTGTGTGTGCTCAGTAGCTCAGTCGTGTCCAACTCTTTGCAACCCCATAGGTTGTAGTTCACCAGGCTCCTCTGTCCATGGGGACTCTACCAGGCTCCTCTGTCCATGGGATTCTCCAGGCAAGAATACTGGAGTGGGTTGCCATTCCCTTCTCCAGTGTATGTGTGGTTGTGTGTGTATAATTGGATTACTTTGCTGTACATCTGAAACTAGCACAACATTGCAAATGAACTACAATTTATAGAAAGAAGAAAGGAAGAGAATAAGTAAAGCTTAAAAGCTTGAGAGCTGGTCTGAGGTTATATCTGGTGATGCAGTGAAGAATGTTTGCTGAAGAGCTTCAGAGTGGGGCGGACTGGGCTCGACTCCAAACTTTTCTACTTGAAACTTGATGTATTTCAGTGCACTATTATCACCTTCCTGCCCCTCACCATCTCATCTATGAAGCAGGGATAACCATGACTATTTCGCTGTCTGGGAGCTGAAATGAACAGATGTATGCAAAACCCTTAGAGTGCTGGGTATGTGCTGGTCACTCAGGGGCTAGAGCTACTGTGCCTTTAAAAAGTTACATTTCATAATTTATGGGCTGGTGGGTTTTTCGGCAAAAATCACTACCAAGAACAGTGCTAGGAGCTGAGAATGTGTACTTTAATGATCAAAACCAAGATGGTTCCCAAATTCATGGAGCTCATGGACTACTTGCCTGTAAAGGTTACACATAAAATGTTCAAATAGCACTTGGAAGCCCAATTTTGTACAGTGAAGAAGAAAGTGAGGTTTTGGAGGGTGAAGTCATCCCATGAAGTAAGGGTGAATGAAATTCAGATGCTGGTTCTCGAATCCACTAGCTCACATTTGCCCTCATTTTAGTTTGAGAATTACAGATAAGAAACACTATAAAGTAAGCCAGAAAGATAAAGACCAATACAGTATACTAAAACATATATATGGAATTTAGAAAGATGGTAACGATAATCCCATATGCAAAACAGAAAAAGAGACACAGATGTACAGAATAGACTTTTGGACTCTGTGGGAAAAGACAAGGGTAGGATGTTTCGAGAGAACAGCATCGAAACATGTATATTATCTAGGGTGAAACAGATCACCAGCTCAGGTTGGATGCATGAGACAAGTGCTCGGGCCTGGTGCACTGGGAAGACCCAGAGGGATCGGGTAGAGAGGGAGGTGGGAGCGGGGATCGGGATGGGGAATACATGTAAATCCATGGCTGATTCATGTCAATGTATGACAAAAACCACTACAATATTGTAAAGTAATTAGCCTCCAACTAATAAAAATAAATGGAAGGGAAAAAAAAGAAACACTATGCTTGTACTGGGAGTTTGGGGTTGGTAGATGCAAACTATTACATTGAGAATGGATAAACAACAAGGCCCTACTGCATACCACAGGGAACTATAGTCAATATCCTGTGATAAACCATGATGGAAAACAATATAAGAAATGTCTACATGTGTATAACTGAGTTGCTTTGCTGTAGAGCAGAGATTGGCACAACACTGTAAATCAACTAGGCTTCAATAAAAAAAGAAACCTTGTGCTTGTTCTTCACCCTCTAAAACTGTTGACTAAATTAAGCAGCAAAAGCAAGACAAGCTGCCAAAGCCACACTGGAGTTGAGGATTGGCATAGAACGGCACCGATTATGGGAACAAACCCACGAACAGGTCCGCAGAAAGTTGCATCATGAAAGACATCTGGTAACTGATATATTAGCCACTGCTTGGTCACCAAGGCGGGTCCCTCAGTCAATGGCAAATGTGAGGGCAAAAGTGATCCCAAACGCTCAGTCATATCCAACTCATCACAACCCTGTGGACTGTAGCCCACCAGGCTCCTCTGTCCATGGGATTTCTCAGGCAAGAATACTGCAATGGGTTGTCATTTCCTACCCCAGGGGATCTTCCCAATCCAGTGATTGAACCTGCATCTCTTGTGTCTCCTGTATTGCAGATGGATTCTTTACCTGTTGAGCCATTGGGGAAATTATATAGATTAGGGGAAAGAAAGAGAAGAATGTATAGACCCTGTCGATGGAAACTATATTTAATAGACATCTATTAGCTGGGAGAAATTTCTATAACCGCAGATATGCAGATGACACCCCCCTAATGGCAGAAAACAAAGAGGAAATAAAGTGCCTCTTGATGAAGGTGAAAGAGGAGAATGAAAAAGTTGTCTTAAAACTCAACATTCAAAAAACTAAGGTCATGGCATCCAGTTCCATCACTTCATGGCAAATAGATGGGGAAAAAAAAGGAAACAGTGACAGATTTTATTTTCTTGGGTTGATGGTGACTGGAGACGTGAAATTAAAAGACACTTGCTCCTTGGAAGAAAACCTATGACAAACCTGGACAGCATATTAAAAAGCAGAGGCATTACTTTGCTGACAAAGGTCCATCTAGTCAAAGCTATGGTTTTCCAGTAGTCATGTATGGATGTGAGAGTGGGACCATAAAGAAGGCTGAGTGCCAAACGATTGATGCTTTCAAATTGTAGTGTTGGAAAAGACTCCTGAGACCCTTGGACTGCAAGGAGATCAAACCAGTCAATCCTAAAGGAAATCAACCGTGAATATTCATTGGAAGGACTGATGCTGAAGCTGAAGTTTCAATACTTCGGCCACCTGATGCAACGAACTGAGTCACTGGAAAAGACCCTGATGCTGGGAAAGATTGACGGGGGGAGGAGAAGGGGACGACAGAGGATGAGATGATTGGATGGCATCACCGAGTCAATGGACATGAGTTTGAGCAAGCTCCGGGAGTTAGTGATGGACAGGGAAGGCTAGCATGCTGCAGTCCATAGAGTCACAAAGAGTCAGACGTGACTCAGAGACTGAACAACAAGCCATCACACTCCCAAGCACACGTATGTTTGCTTGTGTCAATGTCTTTAGCAGGCAACTAGAAAGAATAAAAAATGATTTATCCTGCTCACCGATTTTTTTGTTTCTCTTCAGATCCCCTGTCTCACTAAGTTTTACAAACTCAAGCTGGGAGGCAGAAACCCTGCCTGACTCAGCAGAAGAGCACGTGGAGAGAACCCGGAGCAGAGCCCGGCATCAACAGCTGCAGCGTATGCTGAATCTGCCCCCAGGCTGGTGAAGTCCTGGCTTCCGGGCTCACATTCCTCCCAGGACCAGGGCAGAACCGGAAGATGCCAAATGCACACAGCTTTGGTTGCTCCCGGCTACTGACAGACCCTTGAGTAAGAACACATTTTCAGGGGACTTCCCAGATAGTCCAGTGGTAAAGAATCTGCCTCCCAATGCACGGGATGCTGGTTCAATCCCTGCTCAGGGAACTAAGATCCCACATGCCATGGGGCAACTAAGCCCCTGTATCACAACTAAGGCCTGATGCACCCAAATAAGTTTTTTAAAAAATTGAAGAAAAAAAAAGAACACATTTTCAGCTCAAATGACCCTTACAATTCCTTAAGATCAGTTGTTCAAGAACTTATTCAGTAGCAACTATGTGCCTGAGATTGTGATAACTACAATGAAACATCTTGGGCCCATCAAAGATGAAGGGAGCCAAGAACCTCTGGGATAAGAATGCAAGAAAGATGCTTCATGGTCTTCACAGCATTCAAAGGACCCATTCCAAACATCTGGTGTTGCCAAGCCCATAGACACATCACCAAAGCCCTTTGCTTGGGGAAAATTTTCCTCTTCACCAGGGAACATGATACTTTGTACAGACTCCACTGAGAGCCAGCTAAGCTGCTCACTCAGGGCTATGGCCTTAGAGAAGCTGAGAGCTGCTCAAAGACTCAACGGTTTTCAAAACCACTTAAGGTAGCCACAGGCTTTAGAAATGTCCTGGAGGCTTCTGACATGTGTTTGGCTGATCTAGGGTGGTTCTCCTTGGAAAGAGGCCATGCTGTGGTTTAAAAGCCAGCAAGAGTGCGTGCCAGATGCTCACTGCCTCGCAAGGAATGGAGTTTCCTATCCAGGAATGAAACCCCTCTCCAGTGTCCTTGCCTGGAAAATGCCATGGACAGAGGAGCCTGGTAGGCTACAGTCCATGAGGTTGCAAAGAGTCAGACACAACTTAGTGACTAAACAACAACAAATCCAAGAACGAAGGGAGAGGAGAGGATAACCATCAGGGTGATATCTATCCTTACACTGCTCTTGGCAAGGAAATGCCTCCTTCTGAGATGCAGCCTTTGCCATGGAGTCTTGAAACGTCAAGGCATTGACCTTGTAGGCACTTGCACACCTATCACTGCACACGAGGATGCTGCCTCATCACTGTGTTACTCGCCCTGAGAACCCACAATATCTTGGTTTTTGATTCATGGTCTTCAGGGTCAGATCTGGCTTAAAAGCCTGGCCCTGCCATGTACTAGCTGTGTTATCTGCCCCTGCAAAGCCCCAGTCTCTCCATTAGTAAAATGGGGATGACAACCAAACCATTATGAAGATTAAATATCCCTTAATTCAACAATCCATGTAATACCCTTAGTGAAATGCCTCAGCATACTGAAGATGCTCTAGGGACTTCCCTGGTGGTTCAGTGGAGAAGCATCTGCCTGCCAGTGCAGGGGACACAGCTGTGGTCCCTGCTCCGGCAAGACAGCACATGCTGCGGAGCAACGAAGCCCACCAACCGCTGAGCCTGTGCTCTGCAACAAGAGAAGCCCACACACCACAACAAAGAGCAGCCTCCATCACCGCAACTAGAGAAAACCTGAGTGTAGCAACGAAGACCCAGCACAGGCAAAAAAACATAGGAGAGGAGGAGTTGGCAGGCTGACTGCAAGAATGCAATGCTGAAGAACCACGAGCATCTGGCTTACTGGGTATCCTCCACTAATACCAGTTAGAAATTATACTTATCTATCCTCAAAAAAAGAAAAAAAAAAAAGGGCTAAAGCAAATCCTTGCATCAGATTTTGGAATGTAGTTTTCACTATTTTGGGGTAGGGAAAAATCAGACATCATGGAAAAAAGATCAGTATGTTATACTGGGAATTCCCTGGTGGTCCAGTGGTTAAGACTCTGGGCTTCCAATTTCTGGGCCCAGGTTCAGTCTGTGGCTGGAGAACTAAGATCTGAACAACCCTGCAGCACATTGAAACAAAGTACATATATATACATATGTGACATGTTAAAAAATATGCAAATGAAATATTTACATATGGCCAAAGTAACTACAAAGTGATAACTGAGAGACAATATTTGCAACGGTTTATGAGCTAAGATCAAGTTCAATTCTATGTGGAGTGGCACTTAAAGGGGAAAACAGGGGGGGACAGAGGGTCTGCAGAAGGAATGAGATGCTATTTTACTCATTAGACCACATATTTATTGTTAATTGATAAAAACGGATAATGAATTAAGAAAGAAAATCTAAGGGGGCTAATTTTTTGTTGACCATTGAGATACTTGTTGGTATGGCAACCTGCAGTTCTTTCTGTTTTCCACTCTGTAAGTTAGAAATAGAAATGCAAATTTATGACATTTCCGATACCAGAGTAAGACAAGGAATATCCTTTTCCTGTGGTTTGTGAAAAAAATGTAAATGGTTACATTTGGGTGATAATTTAATTTTTCAGCATAGATTACATGTCCCCTTAATGTCCCCCATTCCTAGAATGCCAAGATTCTTCCTAGTTATTGTGAGAGTATGAATCGTGAATTGTGCTATGCTGTACTTAGTCACTCAGTTACGTCCAACTCTTTGTGACCCCATGGACTGTAGCCCGCCAGGCTCCTCTGTCCGTGGGGATTCTCCAAGTAAGAACACTGGAGTGGGTTGTCATGCCCTCCTCCAGGGGATCTTCCCAACCCAGGGGTTGAACCCAGGTCTTCCACATTGCAGGTGGATTCTTTTACTGTCTGAGCTACCAGGAAAGCCCAAGAATACTGCAGTGGGTAGCCTATCCCTTCTCCAAGGGATCTTCCTGACCCAGGAATCGAACCGGGGTCTCCTGCATTGCAGGAGGATTCTTTACCAGCTAAGCTACCAGGAAGCCCTGAATTATTGAGATACAGGTCTTTGGTTCTAATCATAGGTCAAGGGACACCATCACTGAACAGAATTATTCCACCCACAATGGTGCTATTCAGTGGTCTCCTCACTGTATTCTCATCTCACTCACATTATCCCCCAGTTCCCTTTATTTCAAGGTGTTTCTGCAGCCCTCTGCTCTCCTAAAACCCCCATGCTGAAATGACAGTTCATGTCAGCGGCTTCACTGAATCTGTTCAGGAATGCTCCCCACAGGCAGGAACAGATGAATGGTGAAGCAGACATTCTGCATCAGTTAAATCCTATTCACTGAGAACATCACTGTCCTGGACAAACGTGGAAGAGGAAAAACTAGCGCGGACTCACCTGGCGGAGTTTGGTTCCCACCATGGAGGCACTGCTGTCAAGCACGAACACCACATTCTTGGGTAAAGGCGGAAGGTCTTTGGGGGCAAAATAGTGCACAAAATAGCCGTCTAGAACCTAGTAGAGGGAAGAGAAGGTAAAACTGATAGTGCTCAGATTAGGTAGCAAAACAAACCAAGATGGAGATTCTATGGAATGTCTAAAAGTCAAAGACAGCATGAAATAGAGTCTAGGACCAGATGCCACATCCAGAGCAAAAGCATCCATGATCCTGATTCCTCCAACTAATTGCTAATTTAATTTGGATAAGGATAAAATCATCCCTTAAAAATATATTAATTACACTAACTCAGTTTAAATCATTCATCTCTTCTTGACCCTTGCCACTTGAGAATCCTGCTTCCTGCATCATCTGTTTTTCTCCTAAGCATCTTTCATGTTAAGACATAAAGATTGCCTACATGCTAGATGCACATTAACACATTTTGATAATCCTGCCCTGTTTCTGGAGAAATATGACCTACAGGAAATTGAGTCATGGGCCAGTTTCTCTAAATTAAAGATGAACTAAGTTCTCACTTGATCTAAAGCACCTCAGGGGAAATTACATTATAGGTTTCATTGGCCTCTAGATTACTGAAGCAGGAAATAGATATCCCCAGCCTCCAGGAAGGGAACATCACTCAGAGACACATTTGGGGTTAAAACAGATTTCCTAAGAATCAGTAGTTCTCTCTCTCAGGTGAGTACTGAAATCCCTCATTCTGGGTCTAATTAAAAGTATCAATCAAGCTAATGAGAAACAGCAGAACAAACCCATTACCTGGATGTCCCCAATGCTCTGTTCCCTATTGACATCATATCTAATGATGAAATCTCCCAAAATGCCATTCTGGGCAATCTTGGCTTGCTGGACCACAGTAGGCTTAAAAACAACTTTGGCAAAAGTTTCATTTTGGTTGATAACAGTAGAAGGAGGTGGCCCAGAATCATCTGTAGGCAAGATAGAAACATAATGAATAACTGAATAACTTTTTCTGAAAAGAAACCAGATCTATTTTGCATGGAGACAGAAAGTTAGCCTTTATTTTATTTCAAGTTTGCACTGCAGATGAATTCCCAAAAGTTTGTACTGGTAACATATCTCAATGCATGAGATATATTAGCTTGCATTTCATCTCTATGTCTTCTTCTAAATCCTTTCTTACAAGAATTTTAAAAACACACAAAAGGAGAGAAGATAGTAAAGTGAACTCTCATGGAACCATCATCCGACCCAACAATTTTATCAATATTTTACCAGTCTTATTTTATCTGTTTTTATGGATTCTTTCACCATTTGTTTTTAATTCTTTGGATGTGCCACATGGCATGTGGGATCTTAGTTCCCTGACCAGGGATCGACCTTGTGCCCCCTGTATTGGCAACACAAAGTCTTAAGTCAGTGGACTACCAGAGAAATCTCCCTTTCACCATTTTTTTGCTAGAATTTTAAAACAACTCTGAGGCATCATATTTCACCATAAATGCTTCTTTGTGCGTGAGGGCATTTTTGAACTGCATAAATACTTCAGCCATGTCTGACTCTTTGTGACCCAATGGACTGTAGCCCACCAGGCTCCTCTGTCCATGGGAAGAATACTGGAGTGGGTTGCCATTTCCTCCTCCAGGGGATTTCCCTGACCCAGGGATTGAACCCACATCTCTTAAGTCTCCTGAACTAGCAGATGGGTTCTTTACCACGAGGGACATCTGGGAAGCCCAAAATATTTTATGTATCTCTACAAGAACTTTTTACAGCATAACCACAAAACTGGTATCAAAAGTAACAAAATTAATGCTTTGTGCTTTAATATCATCAAATACTCAGCTTGCATTTAAAGTTTCTTCGTTCTCTGGAAAATGTCCTAGAATGGTAGCTTTGCTTGACTCAGGATCATAACAAAGTCCCCACATCACATTTGACTGACATTTCTGAAATCTCTTTTAACCCACAAATGTCCCCTCTGTCTATCCTTTTACTAATGCTACATATACATGTTGTGAAACACCGGTCTTCTCTTCTATGGAGTTTCTCACATTCTGTATGTCATGATGCTTTTTCTGTCCTGTCTTTTGGTCCCCTGCTCTCCTGGTCCCCGACTCTGGCTTGAACGTAGCATCACAGGGAGCAGAAAACATACCAATGCCCAGGCCAAGAGCTCATTTAACTGTCCTGGGACATAGTCGGGTGTCGGGTCTCTTCAATTCCCCCTGTGAGTCTAATGCTCAGGCAAGCTTGAGGCTCACAGCTCAGTCCCCTGCATCTCCTTGTGTTCGGTGGGTAGAGCTAGAGGCTGGTTAGATTCCTGGTTAGATTCCAGTTCAATACTGTGGACAAGAACACTTCCTGGTGATGCTGAGTCCTTCTCTACCACACCAGGAAGTACACAATATCTAGTTGTCTGCTTTTAGTTTCAGTAGAAGAGTGCTGGATGGTTCTGATCACCCATGATGAAATTCCTCATCAGTCTTTCCCTTAACAGATTTATCAATCACTGATGATGTTTCTTCACTGTTAATCAGAGTTGCAAAAGGGCAGTTTCTGATTCTCTCGTTCCTCCCACACGCAATTCTTCCATAAGGAGTGCTTCACCATCAATCATTTGGTTCTCATAACGTGCTACTTGTCCAGAAGGTTTATGACTCATTAAAAAAACATTTCCCAAAGCCTTCCCCAGCACGAAACTTAGGATGTAAATTAAAATTCCAGAAAGAGGAAGAGATAAATGATTTTTTTCTGTGATTTAAGAAAAATGAGTGAGATGATACATTAAGCAAAGAACAATCTCGTTTTACTCCTAACTTACATTTCCTTCAGTAAGACACACTACGGAGAACTATTTCACAGACTACCCACCTTTGTAAATCCAATCAATACTGCGTCTATATGTTGAGCAACTAGCTTTTTGAGATTTGTATGCATTATGAAGAATAGGAAACTGAGGAATTTCTAAACATCAGTATGTGGAGACTTTTAACCCAGATACTGAATCAAAGGCTGGCTTGAAATTGCCGCAAAACATCCGATTCTCATTTTAAATCTATTCAAGTTGATACCATGGAGTAAGCTGACCAACAATTTTCCATCCTTAAATAGCAAAACAAAAAAGGAAACGAGGCATCATTTGCCCATGGTAATTTGTGTCTAAGAATAAGAACTCAAAGGAAGTTTAAACATTTCCTTCACCAACAGAGACAATTAATTTTAAGACACCATTTAGGTGTAACCTTAACAGGAACCACAAGGCAGAACTGATCCTTCTATTATTTATACTTACCAAGGGCAGGAATTTCAGGACTGACCAGAGAGGTAGCAAACAGGGAAGTCTGTTCTTGCAGAAAGTCAGTTGTAGGTGAGAGAATATTTTCAACAGACCTGCTAACGGGAAAAAGGTGCTGGGAAAATCTCCAGGGGACCGTGAAGAGTGCCAGCCTGTGTTCTCTGGAGTCGTCTCTCACTGATGATTACTGGTCAAGCACCATGAGTGAGAGGTAAGAAAATACCCTAGCTAAGAACTCGAGATGACAACTGAGACCCAAGGACCTGCACTTGATCCTGGGTCCACCTGTTATCCATGAGATTTTGGGCAGGTTACTGAGCCCTGGTTATCTCATCTCTAAAATGGATTAGCGGTCTACCAAACACACTCTTGATATGGTTGTGATGTGATGTAGTTAGCACCATTCTGATTAATGGGGAGCAGTCATGCTTGCTAATATCATCATCAACCAGAAACAGGTACAAAACAGAAGCGCTGGTGAATTAGACATAAGACAATACATCGTGTCAAAGTTGGGATACTCTATGCAAGGAAGAGGAAAGAACAACTGCTTCCGGCAACATGGTTGAGTCAGAGTCATCTTGAGGGAAAACATAAGATACAGAAGAAAGTATTCACTATTTCCATTTACACGAAGCTCAGGAGCAGGCAAGACTCACGCCGATCGAAAGAGCATACTGGGGCCTCTCTCCTCGGGTGTGAACCTCGCCAATCCCTCCCACAGGAGACCGTCAGAGTCAGCCAGCCCCTGCTTCTTGGTGACCACGTGTGACCCAAAGGCTGTGATCGAGAATGCTGATATGCCGGAGGAGATGCAACAGGACTCGGTGGAGTGTGCTCCTCAGGCACTGGAGAAGTATAATATAGAGAAGGGCACTGTGGCCCATATCAAGAAGGACAGCCCCACCTGGCGCTGCATGGGGGGAGGAATTTCAGTAGTGATGTGACATATGATACCAAACACTTCATCCACTTCTACCCAGGCCAACTGGCCATTCTCCTGTTCAAATCTGGTTAAAAGCATGGACCGTGCCACACACCCAGTGACCCATCCAAAAACCAGGACTGCAGCCTAAATTCCAAATACCAGAGACTGAAGTCTTCCGCCTTGCCTAAGGGAACCCCTCCACCTTTGAACCTTTATTGTGTTTTGTACAAGGCATTCTCTGTGCTAGTTTGCTGTGATTATAAAACAAGGGGCAAAACAGCTTACATTTGTATTTATTTTCTATTCCACATCTCTCTGCCCCATGTTTTTTCTTTTCAAAATCCATTCCTTTAAAGAAATAAATCTGTTGGAGGAAAAAAAAAAGAAAGAAAAGAGCATTCTGGTTCCTTTGGGGAGGGTAAACACAGACTGGGAAAGAGGATAAGGGGACATTTGGGTGCTTAAAATACTCTACATCTTGACTTGAAGGTAACTGCTGGGTGTATATATATATGTAAAACTTCCTTAAGCTACGCACATAAGGTTTATGTACTTTATTCTATGCATACCCCAATTTTGTAAAAAAATTTAAACTTGTTGAAAGTTGCACAGCACAAGAGGTTGAATGAGTGACTCCCAGGATGGAACATAGTATTGTTTGTCGAGTGGACCTCTGTCTTGGGGTAAATCTTTTTGTGTGGGCACTTATATATACAGGGTAATCCTGGTGCTATTACACAGCGTAGTAGCTGGCAGAACAAGGACCAGGCACAGAGGTCAGGGAAACATTTTCTTGTGCAGTTATCCCTATGTATGTGCTGCTCAGTCGTGTCCGACTTTGCGACCCCATGGACTGTAGCCGCCAGGCTCTTCATTCCATGGAATTTTCCGGGCAAGAATACTGGAGTGAGTTGCCATTTCCTTCTCTGACCCAGGGATTTTAACCCTGGGTAGTCTGAACTGCAGGCAGTGTGCTGCCTGGCACGCAGATTCTTTACCAACTGAGCCAGCAGGGAAGCCCTCCACATCCCTCAGCTCTAAGAAAGATGTCCTGTTGGCCGAGGCAGTTTCACAAGCTGTCTCGCTAGCAGTGCTCCGGCAAACCCTAGATGAGTTCATCTTCTGCCAGGGGATACAGACCAGCTCTACTGTGTGGTTTTGAACCAGCAGCCATCACCTGGGAACTTGCTAGAAACACAAGTTCTTGGGCTCCTCCCAGAAACCTGGAGTCAGAACCCTGCAGATGGAATCAGGAATCCATATTTTCACAAGGCTTCCCAGGTGATTCTGGTTCCCGCACAGACAATGGTGGTGTGCCTTTGATGTACGTGAGTGGACGGCACTAGATTCTCTCCAACCTTCAAAGTTGACACAAATGAGATTTTACTCTTACACTGTCAAGGGGAACAAACCTGTCAATCCTAAAGGAAATCAACTCTGAATATTCACTGGAAGGACTGAAGCTGAAGCTGAAACTCCAATCCTTTGGCCACCTGATGCAAAGAGCCAACTCATTAGAAAAGACCCTGATGCTGGGAAACACTGGAGGCAGAAGAAGGGGGCGATAGAGGATGAGATGGTTAGATGGTATCACTGACTCGATGCACATGAGTTTGAGCAAGCTCCAGGAGACAGTGAACGACAGGGAAGCCTCGCATGCGCAGTCCATGGGGTCACAAAGAGTCGGACACGACTTAGTGACTGAGCAACAACATTGTAAGGTCGTACCTACCATTTTGTGTTTCAAGTCTTTCTTGTTGAAATGGTCTTTACAGTTACCCTGAATTAATACCATTCATAGTTGAATGAAAGCACCAGGGATTAAAAAGTATAATTTCTCTCTTCATAATTCATTTGACTAGCCTCTTTGATATAAGCCATGAGAAAGGATAGTGTATTATTATTTTAGTTTCCTACTGACCTCTGACGTTTGCTAGTGCGTGATGAAAATTCATGAGATTCCTCTAAATGGGCTTCTTTTATGTACCCAAAGAGTGGGTTGATTCCCAACAGGATTATTCACCAAGAAGCCCAGTTCCTGAGGTTGACCTCCACCCACAAAGTATCAGACAGTCGATGTGACCCAAAGAATTTTCCACTACCTATCAAAAAAATATATAAAGGCCCACTGGGAAAAATTCCAGAGAAGTATCTCTAGAACATAAAATCCTCTTTTTTATTAGAGAAAGAAAAAAATCAATGAGGCTGCCCCTAATGGCTGACCAAGATCGAAAAGCAGAATAGTACTATTTAGCTTTTCTTGCATGTGAACAAGGGTCATGCTGCCTGCCACAAAATCGGAAGCACAATGAGCTAATTTATTAGCAGGGCCCTCAGAAATCACAGGATGTGTCCTAAACATAATGAAGAGTGCAATGGAACAGGTTGGGAGCAGACCAAGAGAAGGAGAATCTGACCTACTTTTCTAATGAGAACCCACATATCCTGGCTTGCCCTTCTTCACACCCACTTGGTCAGGGCTAGCAGTGAACTTCGTGATTGCTTGGAGCTGGAGGAAGCTGTGTCTTCTCATGCCATCTCCTTGTTTTCACCCAAGCAAGAGTGGTCTCCTGCAAGATGACCTTCACGGGCACAGGACTGTCTCTAGGGCAACCCCTGAAGAGGCACCGACTGGGCTGTCTCCACCCACTCTTCTCTGCTTCTCAGGTCATCAGCATCCCCATGAGGCCTTCTTCCTGTCTGAAGTCCCATATCTTTTAACTGGAAAATGTGTTATTTCAGAACCCATACAATATCAAGGGAAGTGGGCTCCAGAGCTGATAGACTCAAACAACTGACTTAACATCTCTGAGCTTCTCAGTTCCATGTCTTTCAAATCCACATCATAGAATCATGGTCAGAATTAAATGACATCACACCTAAAAAGGAACTAAGGATGGTGCTGTTGCTAAGTCGTATCAGACTCTTTGCGACCCCCTGGACTGTAGCCTGCCGGGCTCCTCTGTCCATGGGGTTTCCCAGGCAAGAATACTGGAGTGGGTTGCCATTCCCTTCTCCAGGGGGTCTTCCCGACCCACAGATCAAACCCATGGCTCCTGCACTGCAGGTGAATTCTTCACTGTCTGAGCCACCAAGGAAGCCCCACCAGACATACAATAAATGCTCAATACATACTAGCCCCCAACCTCTTTCCCTCAAGAAGCACCTTGTTATTCTGTCTAGGATGAAAGGGAACTCATGAAAAAAAGAAGACATTTTGGTAACATATAGTTTACATTTTTCGATAGCAGGTTTCTCTATACCACTGAAAACTTAGTAAAGACAAATATTCATTATTTGGAGGAAGAAAAGGCACATCATGAAGAACATTCATAACAGGGAATTCAACAATGTCTGGCTCAGTTGGTAAAAAATCCGCCTGCAAAGCCCAGGGTTCAATTCCTGGCTCGGGAAGATCCCCTGGAAAAGGGACAGGCTACCCACTCCAGTACTCTTGGGCTTCCCTTGTGGCTCAGCTGGTAAAGAATCTGCCTGCAATGCGGGAGACCTGGGTTCGATCCCTGGGTTGGAAAGATCCCCTGGAGAAGGGAAAGGCCGCCCACTCCAGTATTCTGGCCTGGAGAATTCCATGACACAGACACGGCTGAGAGGCTTTCACTTTCACTTCCCATACAGGGAACAACCTTTATAAAGGTTGTGGAGGTAGTGGCTTCTCAAGAGTGTCCTGAAATTATATACAGAATTTGGCATGAAACTGTACATATATACTTTTTTCTGGACAGATGTCTGTAGCTTTCACCAGATTCTCCAAGGAACCCCCTTAAGGTTAAGACAAGTGCTATGAAGTATTCCCATTCTTGGCGGTCCAGTGACGAAGACTCCCAGTGCATGGGGCCTGGGGTTCGAGTCCTGGTCGGGGAACTGGATCCCACATGCCACAGCTAAGAGTCTGAGAGCGGCAGCTAAAGATTCCATGTGCCACAACTAAGACCTAGCACAGCCACATAAACAAACAAATAATTTAAAAATTCCTATTTTCCCCATCGATTCTATCTTGTAATGATAAGACGTTGTTTATTTTGCATAAAGGGTGAAGAGAACAGGATGTTATTTACAGACAAACACTCCCCTCCTAGACAACCACCTGGGGGGAAAGGAAAGCCAGTTGCTATGTACAGTGTCTAAAGGTGAAAAAATTTAAGAGCAAAGAACCACAGTCAAGGTCATCAGCTGCACGCTACGCCCCTTTCACTCAACTGGTGGGGGATTTCCTGGCCTCTGTTTCCTGTGGGTCTTGGGTTTGCCCACTGTCAGGGAAAAGCAGCCAACACCTGGTGATTTTACAAAAGCATTTCCAAACACTGTCCCCTCATTTCCCCTTGGAAAAGAGGTTAAGCTGCCTGTGTTTGTTTATGTCACCTGCTCACCTGGGCTGCAGTGGGGAGAGTTCTTCAACAGAGGGAATGAATAATTGGGCAACTACCCTCCTATCGTCGAGAAAAAGGCAAATTCAGGCCAATCGGCAGAGTGTCAACGGAAAAAGTGATGGGGATGTAATTACGGCATGGTGACTATGGTTAATAATACAGTCGTGCATATTTACGAGTCACTAAGGGAGCTGATCTTAAAAATTCTCAGCTCGCACACACACAAAAATTCTGTAACTGTGTATGGTGAGGGATGTTGCCTAGGTTTACTGCAACCATCATTTTGCATCATATACAAATATCAAATCAGACATAGAAAACAAACTTATGGTTACCAGAGGGGGAAGGGGACAGGGATAAATCAGGCGTTTGAGATTAACATATATACTATAAAATGGGGTGTCTCCCACGGCTCAACAGTAAAGAATTTGCCCGCAATGCAGGAGATGTGAGTTTGACCCCTGGTTCAGGAAGCTCCCCCGGAGGAGGAAACAGCAACCCACTCCAGTATTCTTGTCTGGGAAATCCCACAGACAGAAGAGCCTGGCAGGTTACAGTCCACAGGGTTGCAAAAGAGTTGGACGCGACTTAATGACTAAATAGCAACAATATATATAAAATAAATAATCAAAAAGAATCTCTACTTAATATTCTGTAATAAACTGTATGGGAAAAGAATCTGGAAAAGAATATGCGTGCGGGCTAAGTCACTTCAGTTATGTCCGACTCTTTGTGACCCCATGGACCATACATAGCCCACCAGGCTTCTCTGTCCATGGCAAGAATACTGGAGAGGGTTGCCGTGTCCTCCTCCAGGGGGTCTTCGCGACTCGGGGATCAAACCCATATCTCCTATGGTCCCTGAATTACAGGTGGATTCTTTACCACTGACCCACTGAAGTGTCTGAAAAAGAACAGATATGTGTATATGTAAACTGCATCACTTTGTCGTATACCTGAAACTAACACAGCGTTGCAAATCAAATACGTGTCAATTAAAGAAAAACACTTTTGTTAAATTTTTAAAAACTGCCCACTCTAAGTTCTTCAAGGGCAGTGACAATGGCGGAGGACATCTGTTGCACGGGGAGGAACGTGGTGAGGACTCGCTGTGAGCTTCCGGAACGTTTCACATGGACACGGCTCAACACATCGGCACATACTCGGGCGGGTGGACGGAGGGGCCCTTCAAGAGGATCATCTTGAAAGTGTTTTGGTGGGTGTAGCGGGTGCTCTAGTTGAAACATGGCACATGCTTCCACCTCTGGTTTCAGTCACACCTGTGGCAGACAGTGTCATTCGCCTGGACAGTGTCCCACCTTGTATAACCAGCTAACACAGCAGGAAAAAGGAAGAAGCAGAGTGAGGTATCCCGAAGAAGAGGAGGATGCTCACCAGTATTAAGTGAAAGAGAGAAGGTTACCCTCCCGGGTGTCTCTGAGCCATCCTGCTACCAGCTGACCCCCACCCAGCTACAGCCGACGACCAAACAGACGAGATATCGTGGGTCCTCCTATCAGCATTAAAAACAAAACAAAACAGACCCGACCGTGGAGCCAAATGATTCATACGTCAGTGATTTCTGCACCGAACAATGCTGGAAACCCTCACATAACAGCCAGATTGCTTCCTGGCAAAGGTACAGAGGCCAAGCGGGGCCATACCCTTCCAGCTGCAGCCTGGAGACTGGATCCCGGGGGGGACATACGGCAGCGGGGAACCGGACCTGGGGGTGAACCGTTAGTCACAATGCGGCCTTTAATAGTGCAGGGTGGCCAGAGTTAGCAAAGAAAAAAGATGCCCCATCACATCTGAATTTCAGATACACCACCAGTGACTTTTTAGGATAAGCATGTCTCAGATACTGCATGGGACACATTGTTTACCTGGAGTTTCAAATTTCAACCCAGCATCCTCTCTTTTATCTGACAATTCTGGAAAAGAGAGGGATCTATATTCTTGTAACGAGTCTTCTGGAACCAAACTCTGCCTCTGAATTCCTCCTTCACAACAGAATACGAGCCATACCCAAGATCTGGAGAACTTAACCAACTTAAACAACCAGGAAGGGGGCGACAGAGGATGAGGTGGTTGGATGGCATCACTGACTCAAGGAACATGAATTTGAGCAAACTCCAAGAGGTAGTGAAGGACAGAGAAGCCTGGCATGCAGCAGTCCATGGGGTCGCAAAGAGTCGGACACAGCTTAGCAACCAAACAACAACAAACCAGGAAGGTGTTGAAACCCAGTGGCATCTTCATTGCTGACAGTTATTTATTCCTAAATTCTTTTAACAAATCCTTACTGAGCACCCACTCTATGGCAGGCACCATGCTAGTTACCTCCATGACAATCCTGAGGGCCATCACAGCAAACGGCAGGGTCAGGAGGTTAACAGGCCAAGCACAGGAAAAGAAAAGTATGATTTTAAACAGATTCAAACAGCTCCTCACTGGTGTCTACAGATACACAAGACACTGTCGACACACACAAAAGTCTAGCCTGCAGTCAAAGGTGACTTGAGCCTGCAGGACTCAAGACTGGTCATTAATTTATCTTCAAAGACCTGGGCAGAGTCAACAATCTCATCTTCCAACATCAAAGGTAATGAAACTGTATTTTGAGTGGTTCTCTTCTTTCTAATGAAGCTTTCTTGGTTCTTAGGATTATTTTATGGGAAGCTGACCTAGGAGTGATATAAATAAAAAGCAAGCTGTAGGCGGAGTTCCTGGGCAGGTGAAGGATACAGAGTACACATCGCTCTCAGAGCATTTGGTGGGGGATGGGGGTGGGGGGGGCGCGGGTATGGGTTCTAAAACCCTAAAACATAATTTTTTTTTTCCAAAAAAGATACAAGTGAACTTACATACAAACCAGAAATACACCCACAGACACGGAAAACAAATTTAGGGTTACCAAAGGGGAAAGGTGGGGTAGGGGAAGAAATAAATTAGGAGTTTGGGATACATATACTACTATATACGGGCTTCCCAGGTGGCTCAGACATTAAAAAATCTACCAGCAATACAGGAGATCCTAGTTTGATCTCTGGGCCAGGAAGATCTCCTGGAGAAGGGAATGGCAACCCACTCCAGTATTATTTCCTGGAGAATTCAATGGACAGGGGAGCCTGGCTGGCTAAAGTCCATGGGGCCGCAAAGAGTCAGACACGACTAAGCACAGCACAGTATGTAAGGGAGAAGGATATGAAAAAATAGATGCATACGTACGAATAACTGAGTCACTTTGTTGTACACCTGAAAGTGACACAACCCTGTAAATTAACTACACTTCAACTTTTTAAAATGGTTAAAAATAAATGAGTAAAAGTAATTCATCTCAAAAAAGCTGCTGCTATAGGTCAGGGTCCTAATAGACTTCATGTCCATGCATTCTGCTGGGAGGTCCAAAGTAAGGCTCCTAACATTTACCAACTGTCAAAACCTCCTGGGGTGCTTTGAAAAATGCAGCTGTCTGAAAAGAGAGGCAGAAAGTGGATTAGTGGTTGCCTGGGGCTGAGGTTGGAACAGGGAGTGACTGCAAAGAGGCACAAACATCTTTTCAGGGTGATAGGAATGTTCTAAACTTGGATTGGGCTGATGGTTGCGCAACTTTGCAAGTGTACAAAAATCATGGAGTTAGAAGACTTAAAATAAGTAAATTTTATGCTATGCAAACTCAGCCTCAATAAAACTGTTTTTTAAAAAAGCTAAGAATGGGACTTCCCTGATGGTCCAGTGGTTAAGAATTTGCCTGCCAATGCAGGGAACAAGGGTTCAATCCCTGGTTTGGGAAGATCCCACAGACCCCAGAACAACTAAGCTGGTGAGCCGCAGCTACTGAAGACCGCATGCCTAAAGCCCATGCTCCACAACAAGAGAAGCCACAGCAATGAGAAACCTGTACACCACCACTTGGGAGTAGCCCCCATCCACCGCAACTAGAGAAAGCCAGGCACAGCAATGAAGATCTAGCAAAGCCAAAAGTAAATAAATAAAGAACAATTTTAAAAAGAAATAAGCAAAGAATATAAAGGATAAACTATGCAAGTCACAGAGCCATATCTGTTTAGTGGTAGGAAAATTTTTGAGCATTATTCTCTAGCATTACAAATAAATAAATAAAAAGCACTCATAAAATTTTCAGTTTCTCGTAGAATAGACTCAAATATCACACTTCAAAATACAGTTACCGAGGCCTCAACCTGGGTAAATTCCAATTCAAGTGTTTGAGTGAGGACTCAGTCATCTGTTATTTTTTTTTAACCTCTCCAGGTGACTCTAGGGTATTAGCCAGGTTTGAGCATCACTGATAGAAAGCTAAAGGAGATGAAAAAGGCAAGGTACCTTATTTCTAATAATGTTTATCTCATTTTATTTTACTCTGAGCCATCAGGGATCTGATCATAAAAGAAAATTTTATGGCCCCAACCAGTTTTTTGTTTTGCTTTGCTTTTTTTTTTTGAATCATGGAAAGGGCAGTAATTCAGGTGCCATAGGACCACAAGAAGTTTGAGATTTTAACCTAGAAAGTGAGGTAACCAGCTTTAAACCAATCATATACATGGAATAGCTATCCAGGTTATAACTTAAGAAGATTGTCAGACATCCAGGCATGTTCCAGAAAAGAATTAATTTCAAATACTCTTGTTCCATCGAGCCCCCAAATCATCAAGTTACTGAGGGAGAAGGAAGCAGGGTGACAGAAGAGAGAGGGAGTGTGGTCTTGCACTGAACACCAATTTGTAACCTGTTAGAGTTTGAACCACACACACAAGTTAACTGTTTTAATAATCCAGAAAGTAGAAAGCTTTGACTTGCAAATTACTTCTCACAGCATTGGCTTTCACACTGAGACAAAGTTCATTCATTTAAGGTTCAATAGCCATGGGCCCAACACACGAGACAAGGAAACTGAGGCAGAAGTAGTTTCCACGGCTGTTAGGCTTTCTCTTCTTTTTATGTACCTGGGGGAGACATGGAATCTGAACTCACACCCTAAGTATTTTACAAAGGCTCCCAGGGAGGGCTGTCCTAGAAGTCTGGTGTGTAAAGGCTGAGTCTAGTAGCTAGCACGCGGTCATTCTTATCTAGAACTGCTTCCCTAACAATATCAGTGGGTCCAGCGGATAGAGATTTGCTCAGAGAACATCCAGAAGTCTGACCTCAGAGGCCCGCGCTGGCTCCAGTCCACATTCACACGCTCGCAGCCCATGTCCTGGTCTCAGTTCTATTCTAGCTGCATCTCTACCCGGGGGCTTTCGGAACACACGCAACAACATCCAGGCACAATCACAGCATCCTGTGCCTCTGGCTCCTTCCTGCAGCGGCTGTTTTGCAGGAACAGAAGCAGCTGAGCTCTGGACCGGACTGAGGAGCAAAAAGGGCCCCAGTCCACCGCACCTGGCCCAGGGAACAGCCCGTGAGATCTCTCACTCTGTAAGGCCAGATATCTGGTCTGGTGCAAAGAGCCAGGAAAACAATTTTCTTAAAAATAAACAAATTCCCAGGAGATCAATGGTCTGGAAACATTCCTTGGAGATTCCCACAGGCCCTGCTGATAAGCAGTGAGCAACTTTACAAACAACCATCAGGATTCAGACCCACCCCTCACAAGATGGCCCACACACCACCACGCAGACACATCTTGGAAGAGTCATGGTGGTTCTGAACCCAGCAGGACACACAGGCACTTCATTTCTGCAGCAGGATAACCATCCTTCCCATGTGGGATAATTTCCTGATAAATTACGGTTAGGAAAAAATGAAATTTTAAAACATTCTTTGTTATTAGTTTAGGTGTGTATTTTTTTCGTTTCTTTTTTCCCTTTTCTTCTCTACTTTGCAGACACCTAATCAGCTATCTACTCTTTAAAAGGCATCGTGTTTAATACCATAGGGAGGGACTTTGCTGGCGGTCCAGTAGCTAAGACTCCATGCTCCCAACACAGGGGGCCTCAGGTGCCATGCCTGGTCAGGGAACTGAGATCCCACGTGCCACAACTAAGACTAGATGAAGCTAAATAAATAAATGATAAATATTTTTTTAAAAACTATTGCAAGGCGACAAAGGTTAATCTGACAAAGTCCTGTTTCAAAATCATTTATGAAAAAAAAATCATTTATGATCTAATAGGAGAGATGAGATTTACAGAGGAAAAACTAAATAGAAGGTAATTGTAATAATGATGATGATTAAGATTTTACTCGGCGTGAAAGGTTCTCAATGACCCTGAGAGGTGGTTATAATCCCTATTTACAGATGTGTAAGCTGAGCCTCACAGGGCCCAGGTCATTTTTTCCAAGGATATTAACTCTTAACTGATCACAAATCCATTAACCCTACCCACGGTGACCTTAATGATCTGAGAATGACGTCTTCTATCTCACATCATTTCTGAACGTCAGGTCTCTTGACAATATCTTTAACTTTTTGATGAGATCTGGACAGACTGCAAACTCATTGTTTGGAGTTAACTTTTAACAAAGACCTGCATCCACGCTCCAGTATTTGAAAGCGAACTATCTCTCTCATCCAGAGTTGTTCACTGAACTGTGTGCTGGGGACACAACTAGTAGCTTCCACACTGTTTATTTACTCTTCACACTAACAGCTCCAGGTCTTCACTATTTTCTCCTCAAGTAAGATAACAACATTCTCTTATTCCTTGTGTCAAGTCATTTCTCTCCTCTCCTTGCAACCTCATCCCGAAATATTCTCATACAAGAAGGCTTCTTGGGCAACTCTGTGCCTCCTTGAAGTCACAGGGCTTGAATTCAGGTTCTGTATTTTCTGCGATCTCTTATCATTCAGCCTTTCCCTGAATCCTTTACCTCGGCATCACAGGTACCCAAAGTCTTGTCATTTTAACCCTGGTGCAATTTTGGGGGTACATCTGTCTTGTTATCCAACTTGACATTAGATCTTACAGATATATTTAGGATAAGGCCGAATGCAAGTGAATATTAAATATTAACTATTAGTTGACATTAATATAGCAATTCAATTAGGTTGAATTTTTCATGATCATCTCAACAAAGAGTGCTACTTAAAAAATTAGAATATGAGGGGACTTCCTTGGTGATCCAGTGGTTAAGAACCCGCCTGCCAACCCAAAGGACATGGGTTCAATACCTGGACCTGGAATGAAGATGCCACACGCCCTGGGGCAACTTCTCAAGGAGCAACCCTCAAGGAGCAGCTACTAAAGTCCACTCGCCCTATAGTTTACCATCTACAAGAGAAACCCAAGCACCACAACTAGATAAAGCCCACATGAAGCAGTGAAGACCTATCACAGTCCAAAATTAATTAATTAGTTAACTTTAAAAAAATTAAAACCTGAGAGAAACTCAAATTAAGTGATCCTGCTGATGAACACAAATGTCTGTGTCTAAATCAAATTTCCAGTACATATTTTTCACTAATTTTAGAAAGAATATTGCACATTATTTAGATGTTTCTGTTAATGTTAAATGTTTGTTTTGAAAACAGAATATTAAAAAATAAGGGAAAATAAAAAACAGTATTAGACAATGACCCCATCATCCCTCACCCATAAATGATTACTTTACATGACTTCCTAGTCTTTGGTCAGCTTCACAGTTACCATATTTAACATTAAAGTGTACGTACAAGTGTGTCTCTTTTTTCCTATCACATGATGAATTGCTTTTACAATCCCAATTTACTAATCACATCCGTGTACTTGAATATTTAGGATGAAGGAATGCTTTTGCTACTACAAACATCATCAAACACATTCGTATATATAACCATCCCAACATTTTAGATGTCTCACCAAGGGCAGATTCCCAGAAGTGACAGAACAGTGAGAAATGATTAGAACATTGTAAAATCTCCCGAAAGAGCATGGCTTAAAAAAAGGGCATTATTGGGACTTTCCTGGTGATCCAATGGTAAAGTATCTGCCTTGCAATGCAGTGGACACAGGTTTGATCCCTGGTCAGGGAACCAAGATCCCACATGCCTCGGGACAACTTTTGTGTGCCACCGCAAAAGATCCCCTGAACTATAATCAAGACCTGATGCAGCCAAATAAATAAATTAAAAAAAAAATGCACAGGGCACTGTCTTTTCTTGGCTGCTGTCCTTCGGATCCCCGCTTCACCCTGGGTCTGGACGGCAGGGGCGCCATCTGCTTTACCGCCGGGACACCTGAGCGCGCCCGCCAGCACCTCTCACCTGGCCCCCGGCCGCTGCCCCTCTGCCGGCTGTTCTGCAGCCCCAGCACCTCCAGCTCCGCGATGCCTGGCCTCTCCATCACCGTCACCTCCACCGTCAGCCGCCCCACCAGCTGCTGGGGGCGCACGCTGACCACGTGCTCATACTTCCCCAGCCGTCTCTGCAGGAGCTCCTCGTAACTCAGGAGGAAGGCGGCCTTGTCCTTGCTGGGAAGCACCACAGAAGCTCTGAATGTCTCCGTCCCCTTCTCCCTGGAAGGAAGAGAAAAGGCGGCGGGGGGTCGGAGAAAGCCAGGCACCCTCAAGTCCAAGACAGTCCCAGCCAAGCGCTCTCAGTGAGAACCCTCAGCATTCCCCACCAAGAATACTGCACCAAGAATAAGCCACCAGCCACTGCAGCCGTCCCCATGATGCACCCTGAGGGGATTGAGGATGCAGAAAAATAGGAGACTGACCCGAGATAGTTAAGGTGCATATCTAAGGACTTGTTTCAGTAAGCCCAGACTCTCTCACCTTCCCATACATGGAAAAGCACTAACACCATTCACCGGAGACGTCTGGAATTTTTTCTGACTAGCGGTCATGTTCTGATGCTCTACTACATTTATTTTTTCAGTAGAACCTCCTCCATATCCCAATCCTCCCTAACCTCTCTGGAACAGTCCCTCAGAGCCACCTGAGAGACGGTCTCCAGGGCTATGGTCCTCAAAAATGCCTCCAAGAAAACATAATCCTCAACTTTCAGGTTGCGCGTAACTTTTTCAGTCGACATCAGAAAGAAAAACTAGAATTTAGCTTTGGGAGGAGAAGCAAATGCTTGCACTAGAGGAAGGTTATACGGGTTCAAGGAATCCTGAAGAGAAGAGAGTTCAAAGACCACGGAACCCTTCTACTTCCTTCTCCCTGACACAGACCCGAGGGGGCAGAGGGGAAAAGGACTGATACAGGTGACCTCAAGGAAAAACACACAGGGACCCCCCGTGGTTCTGGTTAACACCCCACACTGCCAACTTGGGGTGCCGGTGTGATCCCTGGTCTGGGAACTGAGATCCCACATACCACACTGCTGCTGCTGCTGCTAAGTCGCTTCAGTGGTGGCCGAAATAAATTTGTGGCCAAAATAAATTAATGAATAAAGTAACATTTTTTAAAAAAGGAAAGCAGATACATGCTGTGATCCAACTAAACAGAACTGTGGCATGATTCTGAACAATTTGTGAAGTGTAAAAAAAAAGTAATAATAATCCTCATAAAGCCCACACCATTTTCTCTAGATCCTGTAATTGTTTTTCTTCAAAAGGAACAGATACTTTTTTCAACTGGGCTAGCAGAGAAGGAAACAAATCTCAGTATACTAGGTGGCTCTGCAGTTAATGTTATTTACAGTCATTAAAAATGAATTGACTTATTGGTCTTCAATGTTTGGATTAAGTTCATAGACAGAGTTCAAATACCATGACAGATCAGAATTTAAATGTTGATAATTCTGACAATGCAAAAGTAAATGATTAAGTAGGAAAAGAAAAGGTCAGGTGACATGCAGGAGCGAGAATACTACCATTGAAGATAACAGGGCTCATCTAGGATGGTATAACTCTGCTTATATTGAAGAAGAAAAAGAAATAATACAAAAATTTGGAATACAGAGAGAAAGTGGGAATATTATAAATCTGCTGAATCCTCTTTCTTCACAGCAGAGAATCAACAATCAATCAACATCTGATTTTTATCAAGAAATTTTTTTAAAAGCAAGACTATTGTCAAAGCTATGGTTTTTCCAGTAGTCATGTACAGATGCGCGAGTTGGACCATAAAGAAGGCTGAGTGCCGAAGAATTGATGCTTTCAAATTGTGGTGCTGGGGAAGACTCTTGAGAGTCCCTCAGAGAGCAGGGAGATCAAAACGGACAATACTAAAGGAAATATTCATTGGAAAGACTGATGCTGAAGATAAAGCTCCAATACTTTGGCCACCTGATGAGAAGAGCTGACTCACTGGAAAAGACCCTGAAGCTGGCAAAGATTGAGGGCAGGAGGAGAAGGGGACACAGAGGATGAGGCAGTTGAGCGGTACCACTGACTCAATGAACATGAATCTGAGCAAACTCTGGGAGATAGAGAAGGACAGGGAAGCCTGGCGTGCTTAAGTTCACGGAGTCACAAGGAGTTGAACATGACAAGTGACTGAACAAGAACAATCATAATATTTAGAATAGGGAGGTAACTACCATAAAACTACAGAAATATCAGAAGTGGATCTTTCTAGGAAGTGAGAACTGGGGAGTGGGGGTGAGTGGGTTTTCGATCATAAACCCTTAGCTACTATATTGTTAACCAATTATATTATATATTATGAATATGGTAAAAATAAAAAGATAAATCCTTGAAACAAAGGGTGAAAACAAGATGGGAAGTCAAAGAGGTAGAAAACTTGACACTTGGCTGTAGTGGACGTCTAATTCCTGAATTCAGTGGTACTTACCCATTATCTTCTATGGTTTTATTCCTCTTCTCTTTTACCTTATCACCACTTCTCTTTTCTTTCTCTGTAATTTCTCCCTGATACACCTTGTCTCCAAGAAGCCTGAAACACAAGAGACAGCTGTCGGGGGGAGGGATGGGAGGAGGAATAATTAGGGAGTTTGGAGGGGACATGTACACGCTGCTGCATTTGAAATGGATAACCAACAAGGACCTAGTGTATAGCACAGGGGACTCTGCTCAATGCTGCGTGGCAGCCTGGATGGGAGGAGAGTTTGGGGTAGAATGGGTGCATGTATATGGGCAGCTGAGTCCCTTCACTGTTCACACAACATTGTTAATCGGCTATACCGCAATACAAAATAAAATGTTTAATTGAAAAGAATAAAAGAGAGACAGCTCTACTGCCAGCTTGCCAAGACAAAGTCAAGCATGGATCTCATAACCATGACAACCCTAGAAAATATTTTTGTTTGCCTCTTGGATATGCACTGAGAATGCATTCCAGACTAGGGCACTACCCTTGCATCACTCATTTCGTTCTAGGGCAAATTTCAACAGGTCCACATGTTAAGAGCCAACCAATGGTGTCTCTGATTCTCCAGGAGGAACACAGGAGACCTGCTCAAACAAACTTCCAAGAAGATGCACCAACTTGAATCCTGCCCAGACCTAAAATTAAACCCACATACCTATTTTGCATCTCTTTACCTCTTAGTTCAGGTGAAAAGAAGTCAATATATGGTATCTAGTTAACAAAGGTTATCATGCTGGCTGGTCCTTCAGATGTCAGCTTCAACACTGACTCCTCTGAGCCACCTTCTCAACTCCCTGACCTAAAAGAGCCCCCTCAATCCTACTTGTCATCTCTATAGCACTCACTACCGTCTGAAGGCAATCTTATTATTCATCTGTTTGCTTATTTGTTTCTCCCCAGAGGAATTTCTAGAGCAGAGCAACACCCATCTTTTTCAAAGAAGTAGACCAATCACCTTGAAGTATGCCTGGCCTGGGGTGGGTAGCCATTTGTTGGAGGGAAAGAAAGAGGAAATGAAGGGAAGGAGGAAAGAAGAGAGGAATGGGACGAAAGAAGAGATAAGAAGAAGGAGGAAGGGGGAAATGGGGATGGAAGGAAGAAGGCAGAGGGGAGGGAAGCAACCTTCTTTCCCATGGACAGTCCTTTGGGTTGAGAATTTATATATTCTCAGGGTCAAAGGCTGTGGTCCCGGCATCTCAGGCTCCCCTGACCACTTGACAGAGAAATCTTCATTCCAGAGTTCACCTACACAGTGAAGTTAGTGATGAAAGCTGCAGCTGGGATCTGCATCTGAAACGTGACTTCCTGGTCCTCAGACCCTCTGTTGAGCATCTTACAGGCAACTGTGGTGAAGGCATAACGGGAAATGATGGTAGACTTCACCGAGAACTCCGTCATCAGGGGTTTGGTTTTCTGTTGGAATCAAAACACACGGTATGCTGTGCGCTTGAAACTATCACAACACTGTACAATCAACTATACTTCAATTTTTAAAAAGCACACACATAGCCCACACACATAGCCCACAAAAGCGTGATTCAACCATTTGGGGGTAGGTGTGGTCTTTTTTTTCTGTAAGAGAAAATCATCTTCAATTTGGGAGTCCTTGAACTTGTGATTGTTTTCTTCTTTCTTTGTCTTGTCCTGAGTTTCTGTGATTTTCCCCTTCACTTGTAAGCAAACCACAGCTGAACAACAAGTGCATGACAGAGAAACAAACTGCTTAGCCCAGCTTTAAGAAATGAACCCAGTAGGGACGGATCAGTTACAGACTGAGATTAACATACACATGAAAATGAAAGTGAAAGTTGCTCAGTCGTGTCTGATTCTTTGCGAACCCATGAACTATTCAGTCCATGGAATTCTTCAGGCCAGAATACTGAAGTGGGTAGCCTTCCCCTTCTCCAGGGGGACCTTCCCAGCCCAGGGATCGAATCCAGGTCTCCCGCATTGCAGGCAGATTCTTTACCAGCTGAGCCACCGGGGAAGCCCAACATACAAACACTACTATGTATAAAATAGGGATTCCCACGTGACACTAGTGGTAAAGAACCTGCCTGCCAATGCAGGAGATCTGGGTTCTATCCTGGGGTCGGGAAGATTCTCTTGGAGGAGGGCATGCAACCCACTCCAGTATTTTTGCCTGGAGAATCCCAAGGACAGAGGAGCCTGGGGGGCTACAGCCCACGGGGTCACAAAGAGTCGGACACAACTGAGTGACTCAGCACACACACACATGTATAAAACAGATAAACAACAAGGACCTACTGAAGACTACAGGGAACTCTACTCAGTACTCTGTGATAATCTGTATGGGAAAAGAATCTGAGAAAGAATGGACACATGCTGAATCATATAACTGAATCACTGTGCTCTACACCCGTAACTAACACAACATTGTAAATCAACTTCAAAAAAAAATTTTTTTAAAAACTAAAAAAAAAAAAAAGACACATGCAAGTTTTCCAATTTAACAGAGTTAATTTTGCTTAAAGAATTTAATAAATTATTGGAATTTTATGAGTATGTGAAGCACATAACACTTTTATAAATTTTTAGATCACATTTCTAGGATCACTGAATTGATTATAAGATCAGAGCATACCTAAAGACATTCTCATACTTCCAAGTTAATTTCAATATCCACTTAGAGAAACTATACTGTGGGGTTTTTCCATTCAGATGACAATCCCACTATTATAAAATGAGAATCAATACTGAGCTCAAGAAAGTATTTGGGGAATTAGAACCGCAATAAAGGAAAGTGTATGCTAAGTACATTTATCCCTAAAGCTTCTGATAAAGGGCAGTGGCTAGAAAGTGCAAATTTAAAAGCTGGTTAAAACTATTCACTATTCTCTGTGCATCCATAATATGTGTAAATGCTTCTATCTCATTGTACTATAATTTCAGCTAAGTGTCTTCATCACAAGCATTGAGCCAGGCCAGAGTAGGGGCGGGGTTGAAGACAGAGTTTTGGAGACTATTCATCTGGTGGCTGAACTTTAAGTAGAAAAAAAAAAAAAGATCTAACTGCATTTGAAAGATTTTCACCTAAAAAGAAAAGAAGTTCTCTCATTTGGTCTGAGAAGGAATTATTTCAAAACAATGGTTCCCAAGATGTGGTCCACAGATCAGCAACAACAGTATCACCCAGAAACTTTTGTTAAAAATGCAGAAACGTTAACACATATATGTGCAATCTATAAAAAGGGTACTGATGAACCTATCTGCAGGGCAGGAATGGAGACGCAGACACAGAGAACGGACTTGTGGACACAGTGGGCAAAGAGGAAGGTGGGACGAATTGAGAGATTAGCATTGACCTACATACTGTACTGGGCTTCCCCAGTGGCTCAGTTGCAAAGAATCTGCCTGCCAATGCAGGAGACCCAGGAGAAGCAAGTTTGATCCCTGGGTTGGGAAGATCCCTTGGAGGAGGAAATGGCAGTCGACTCCAGTATTCTTGCCTGGAGAATCCCCATGGACAGAAGAGCCTGGTAGGCTAGAGTCCACAGGGTCCCAAAGAGTCAGACAGGACTGAAGCGACTCAGCATGCACATATACACTACCACGCGTGAAGCAGACAGCTATCGGGAAGCTGCTGGACAGTACAGGATGCTCAGCTTGGTGCTCTGTGATGGCAAGAGGGGTGGGAAGGGAGCGTGGGAGGAAGTCTCAAGAGGCGGGGATATATGTATACCTACAGCTGATTCACGTTCTTGTACAGCAGAAACTAACACTGTAAAGCAGTGATCCTCTGATTAAAATATTAAAAAATTTTAGAAGAAGAAATGTAGTTTCTCGGACTCCACCCCAAACTCACAGAGCAAGAATCTCAGGGGGCCAGTCCAGCAATCTATGCTTCAACATGCCCTCTAAGGGACTCTGGTGTTTGAGAAATACTTTTTAAAATTAATATAGCTAGATGACACTTCATGTATTTCTGCTATAGTTTTATAATATCTCTAAATTGAGAGGGCTTCCCAGGTGGCTCCATAGTAAAGAAGTTGCCTGTCAAGAGTGAGACACGGGTTCGACCCCAGGGTCGGGAAGATCCCCTGGAAAAGGAAATGGCAACTCACTCCAGTATTCTTGCCGGGGAAATCCCATGGATGGAGGAGCCTGGTGGGCTACAGTCCATGGGGTTGCAAAGAGTTGGACACAACCTAGCAACTAAACAACAATATAAATTGAGAGGGCTTGAATAAATCACCAAAATTATGTCTTCTTTTGAGATCCAAGAATCTAAAGCAAAGCCAAAAGTAAGGAATAAAGCTTTGGATTTTAGGAAATCATTCCTGAAATCAGGAATAACTGATGACAAAATATTCTTTATGTACATCTGGTCTCTTTAGGACAAAATCTGTTGCATGACGCCATGGTGTCTGGAGAGAATTTGACACAACAGTAAAAACTGCACACCCTCTTCATCTCTTTAGATGTTTGAGTTTACAACCCTGCTTTAATTGGGAGTTGCCCTTGAACTGCATTTAGACATTGGGTTAATTATTCCAAACTCTACACTCTGTCTGATCATGACACATTTTACTGGTTTTGTTTTGGGAATTAGACTTCTGTATATTAGAAACACCCCTGAAATGAAGACAGTATAGTGTAAGCTGCAAAAACAAATATGAAGAAAAAGAAACTCAAGTCCAATCCCGTGACTTAACTAATGTAAGATCAGGATAAGGTACTTGCCCCTAGTCACACAGGTGGGAGCTAAGAAATCTAGAGTAAAAAGAAATGAGCTATCAAACCATAAAAAGACATGGTAGAACCATAAATGCATATTCCTAAATGAAAGAAGTCCATATGAAAAGGCTACATACTGTATGACTCCAACGTTCTGGAAAGGGCAAAAGTACAACAACTATTGCAGGCAGGGGAAGTCTGTGAACAGTCAAGTCCAGGATTTCTAGGGCAGTGAAAATACTCAGTGTTGTTGTTGTTGAGTTGCTAAGTCATGTCCCAACTCTTTGTGACCCCATGGATTATAGCCCACCAGTCTCCTCTGTCCATGGAACTTTCTACGCAAGAATATTGGAATGGGGAGCCACTCCCTTCTCCAGGGAATCTTCCCAAGCCAGGGATTGAACCCTGGTCTCCTTCACTGCAGGTGGATTCTTTACCATCTGAGCCACCAGGGAATCTCAGATTCATGTCCATTGAGTCAGCGATGCTATCTAACCATCTCATCCTCTGCCGCCCCCTTCTCCTTTGATATGATAATGATGGATGCATGCTGAGTCGTTTCAGTCATTGTCCAACTCTTTGCGACCCTATGGACTAAAGCCCGCCATGCTCCTCTGTCCATGGGATACTCCAGGCAAGAATACTGGAGTGGGTTGCCATGCCCTCCTCCAGGGGATCTTCCCAACTCAGGGATGGAACCTACATCTCCCTCATCTCCTGTATTGGCAGGTGGGTTCTTTACCACTAGTGCTACTTGGAAAGCTCCAATAATGATGGATATATGTCATTAAACACTTGTTCAATCCCATAGAATGTACATCACCAAGAGTGAACCCTAAGGTAAACTATAAACATTGAGTGATTATGATGGGCCAATACCGGTTCATCTTTGGTTAAAAATGTCCCATTCTAGAGAATGATGTTGACGATAGCAGAGGTGAAGCCTGTGTCAGGGTAGGAGCATAAAGGAAATCTGCACCTTTCTCTCAACTTTGGTTTAAACCTGAAACTGCTCTAAAAAACAAAGTCAAAGTCTTAATGATACTTGAAACAAAACCCAGCTTAAGAATCGGGAGTCCCTAACTTCCAATCCTGCCTCTTCTGTTAAAGGATTGCAGAAGCTGGCCAGTGAAGGCTTTCACAGCGGTCACTGTTAGACAGCCAGTAAAATACAAAACTGCCAAAACATTGTAAATACAATGCTGATTTAAAAGTTACCTGTGAACCTCAGAGTTATCACCCCATTGAATCATGAATACTCCAGACAGAGCAGGGAGCTGAATGCTTTCTGCACTGGTGTCATCTTCTGACATTTTCCCCCAATTTTTTTCTTATCAATTTATCACTTCTTTACACAAAAGTTGAGTAGTAACATAGAAAAAAATCTTAAGTTTATGTCTTTGATAAGCAGAGAGGACAGTTCTAGCATTCCGAACAAAGCTGAGCTTCATTTGTAGAGGCTCTCTGCCCTGTACTGTTTCTGACATAATGAAAGATTGGCTACACTTGGTACCCTTGAGACTATCTTTGATGTCACGCTGATTTGTTCTCATTTATGAGATAATGATCAGTTAGAATTTCACTGCAACTAAAATGTGACAAAGCATGGTTCATGGCTCATGGCCCCAGGAGACAGGTTGAGAAAAGTTTCAAGAAACTATTTTAGTGTTACTGCTCCTGCCTTGTTACTGGTTTCCCACAAGAGGCTCTGTGTTATTGACACGAACACCCCTTGTCTGGCCGTGATGGCACTGTCTGCTAAAAATCTATTAACACCAATTATGCACTCCTGTATCCCCATCCTTGAAAGCTTTCCCTCCCCTCGTTCCCTGCCCCTCTTGGACTGCAAACACATGGAAAAGAGGGCTCGTGATTTATGCTTTTTTTTTTCCCATGCACAGCTCTCAGCATGGAGTCAAAATCAAAACCAATTACAAAACTGAATTTTCTGAATCGCGAACAATTAAAGAAAAATCTATATCCCCCAACAGGAAATGGTAATAAGTAGTATTTAGTTAAGTTCAACTCTACATTCTAGGATGGATTGGGAAGAAATATTAACATACAATCTGTTCTCTTAAGGTGCAGTGGGAAGAAAGTGCAAAAACATAGGCAGAAACACAGCAAGATACAAGGAGGTATGTATATTTATTTATTGGCTAGAAGACTTTCCACAGTCCAGAAGGAAGAGAAAAACAGTGAAGACTGTAGGAGTAAGAAAAAGCTTTTAAAGAGATATAGAATTTGTATGGAGTGAAAGAGAACAAAAAGAAATTCTAGAAACATAAAAGACATAGAAACAAGAATAAACCAGAGCCCCTTCCTGGCATGGGAATAGAGCAGTTTAGTGAGAGAGAAGGGCATGTCGGGTGAAGAATATTGGCCAGGTTCGTAAAATCGTGAGGAGATGAACCACACCAAGGACAAGCACAGAACCTGGGATGGCAGAGGTTTACGAAAATGTGTCGTAGAAGAAAGGATATAAAACGATGGCCTCAACCTCTGCCAAAGCACAGTGCTTAGAAATCCAACATGCTTTCCATATTTGTATTCGGCTCAGTATTTTGTTTAGGGATGTGGGCAGAAACCAAGCCTTCCTGTGACATAATAATTTCTTCATTATTTTTTCCTACAAAAGCTAAACAGATGGAAAAGCGTTTTGAGGCAGGGAGGGTCTTAATTAGTCAGGGATCAGAGGTTTCCGTGTGACTCATGTGAGCCGTTTAAGATCAAGCCACACAGAAGACATCCCGAGTCACCCACAATGCAGCTGGAAAGGTGACCGGGAGAGTCTGCCACGGGCAGTGCCAGAAGCCAGGCCGCTTCCCAGAGGACGACCCTCCTGCTGTTTGATTCTGGGCTAACAATTCTTCCTCAACCACTAGAATAAACCATCTCAGAGGTGGAAGAGAAACTCAGAAACCACCGCATCCACTCCCCTCACTTGATGGAGCTTGGCAGTTGGCTGGCTCCAAGTCCAGAGAGGAAACTGAAGTCGCTCAGCCGTTTTCGACTCTTCTCGACCCCATGGACCGTAGCCCGCCAGGCTCTTCTGTCCATGGAATTCTCCAGGCAAGAGTACTGAAGTGGGTTACCATTTCCTTCTCCAGGGGATCTTCCCAGCCCAGGGATCTAATCTGGGTCTCTAGCACTGCAGGCAGACTCTTTGCCATCTGAGCCACCAGGGAATCCCCAAGACCAGAGATCTTAACTATTAATAAACCTCAATGCTTCTTCTTTTTTTAATGCTTCTTCTTATCAAGAAAAAGTTCATGCTGCTATTTCACGAAGCAGAAGACCCCCAGACACGGCCAGACACCCCCAGACAGGGAGGACCTCCCTGAGGACTATATTTACCACCTTGGGGAAATGATTTCCCTCTGCAGACAGAGGGAGTCATCAGTTCTGAATCGCCTATTTGCAGTAACACATTCTATGGCGTGATATTTCATTATGTTTAGAGAGGAAGGCAATCGTAACCCACTCCAGTACTCTTGCCTGGAAAATCCCATGGACAGAGGAGCCTCGTAGGCTGCAGTCCATGGGGTGGCGAAGAGTTGGACACGACTGAGCGACTTCACTTTCACTTTTCACTTTCATGCATTGGAGAAGGAAATGGCAACCCACTCCAGTGTTCTTGCCTGGAGAATCCCAGGGACGGGGGAGCCTGGTGGACTGCCGTCTATGGGGTCGCACAGAGTCGGACACGACTGAAGCGATTTAGCAGCAGCAGCAGCAGAGAGGAAACACAATAGGCAATTATCACCTTTGCTCAGAAAAACAAAAAATCTTACAATCTCTTAAGATAAACCATGAAGGAACTCCCCTGGTGGTCTGGTGGTTAAGACTCTGAGCTTCCAGTACAGGGGGTATGGTTTCAGTCCCTGATCAGGGGACTAAGATCCTGTGTGCCCACGTGAGTCGTTTAAAAACATAACCAACTTACTCACTTTTTTGTGGTCAAAAAAATTTAAAAAAAATTTTTTTAAAGATGACCCATGATGGCTAGTTTTGGGAGCAGGGAGAGAGATACATACATTAGTAGCTCTCAGTGAAGTAACAGTGCTGGTACCATGCTAACTGCTGAACTGACTGTATTTTCTTCTTTTATAAATCCCTTTTTTTTTAACATCAAGAAAAATAGTAATGTTTTAATATTAGAATACTACAGAAAAATTAAATTACTGAAAACTGGGATTGTAGTCAGTATACAAACACTAATATATAGGTCATTTTTATAGATTATAAAGTGCTTGTTACTACATTTTATTAGCAGTGTATACTGACATAGTTGCTATTGTTGTTTAGTTACTAAGCTGTGTCTGACTCTTTGCAACCCCATGGACTATAGTCCACTGGGCTCCTCTGTTCATGGGATTCTCCAGGCAAGAATACTGGAATGGGTTGCCATCTCCTTCTCCAAGGGATCTTGCTGACCCAGGGGTCGAATCCACATCGCCTGCATCGCAGGCAGATTCTTACCACTTAGCCATCAGGGAAGCCCTATACTGACATTACCTTCTAAAGAAAAAAAGTGAATGTTTAGGCTGAGTGTAATTTTATTTTATTTTATTTTATTTTAGGCTGAGTGTAATTTTAAAGATTAATAAGACAGGGACTTCCCTGGTGGTCCAGTGGTTAAGAATCCACCTTCCAACACAGGGGATGTTGGTTCAATCCCTGGTCGGGGAACTAAGATCCCATACGCCAAGGAGCAACTGAGCCTGTGTACTGCAATGAAAGATCCCAGGTGCCAACACAGCCAAATAAATAAATATATTTTTAAAAAACTTAATACAATGGAAGAGGTAGGTTTCTGCTGAGTATGTTATTGAGTTATGCTGGTGGCAGTAGGGGTGGGGTGGGTCCTTTGTATGTCCTTTCCATTTGTCTTCTGAGGTAGGGGTAGGGATTGTGTGCTTAATTCACAGGACATCAATTTTACATTGTTATATTATTTTCTATATTCTTGATGCTCTGGCATTTGGGGATTTGACCTTGGAGAGGTTGTTCCTCCCCTCCCAGGGTCAGCTGATTCCTGGAGATAGCAAAAGTTGCCCTGCGAGCACACCTTCAAGATACAACCAATCAGTAATAGCATCTCCCCATCCCAGTCACCTACCTTACCAAGCCCTTGCACACCAGCCAATATTCCCCCTGCCCCAAATCACCCCATGGTCAGACTCTGGAGCCCAGAGCTTGCCAAAATTATTTCAGCTACCCAGTCCTACAGTCCATGGGGTCACGAAGAGCTGGACACAACTGAATGAATAAACCACCATCCAGTCCTAAGGTTACTCGGCACCCCTAACCTGACTCATCAATTCCTTCCTGCATAAACCACAATAAAGACTCTAGGCCATGCTCTCCCCTCTGACCCTGCTGCCCCGAGTGACCTGGTGCTTCTCCACATGGCCCTGCATGCCACTCGTCCCTGGGGACCTGTGAGTGTAAACTTCCTCCTTCGTGACGGTCATTTCTGTGTCTGCGTGTCTCACCACATCCGCTCAAAACAAATCTTAGCTGCAAATTTTAGAATCTCTGCTACAAAGGGGAGGCCAAGATGTGGCTCTGCCATTGGGAGGTTAAGGTATGACAGTGAATTGTTCTAGGAAAACCAGGCCAGTAGTTGTTGAACACCAAGGAGACTCCGACAAAAAGATACTCCTGCTTTTCAAAAGGTAAACACTGTTAGCATCTGTGACAGCAGAGAGCTTTCTTAAAAGGGTATCTAATTAATTCAGAATAAAATCAAAGGCATGTCCCCAGGGGTCCATGAGCTGGGAGTGATAGGAAGATCCCAGCTGTCGCCACCACATCCTCTTCACTAATCAGAGTAGAGAACGTTCACATTAGTGTGGCACAGCTAGAACGTGAAATACAAGGAAACTTTGGGTAAACCAAGGCTACAGAGGCAGACAGGAGCCAGATCACGGAGCGGGGGTGAAGTGGGAGGGTGGGCTTAAACGTCCTCAGAGTTAATCATACAGGTGACACAAAGTCACTGACTTTTTGCTTTCATTTTAGTCACTAAGTCGTGTCCAACTGTTTTCCAACCCCATAGCCTGTAGCCTGCCAGGCTCCTCTATCCATGGAATTTTCCAGGCAGGAATACTGGAGTGGGTGGCCATTTCCTCTTCCAGGGGATGTTCCTGACTCAGGGGATCAAACCCAAGTCTCCTGCATTGGCAGTCGGCTTCTTTACCGCTGAGCCACCAGGGAAGCCACAAAGCCACTGAAGACATTTGCAAAAGAGAGTGATACACCAGACCCATGCTGGAAAGATCATTCTGGTACTGTCTGGATGGGTAAATGAAGTCAACATTAATAAATTTGTATGATACTTGTTAAAGAGAGGCTTTCTACATTCTTAGATTTCTAAAGAAAAATCTGAGTGATTATATGAAACAGTTAAAGGGTCAAGAAAATCTTTGTAACTACAAATGAAAATAAGAAAAGTAAACTTATTTATTACTCAGGAACTTAAAGCCTTTATAATGACAAATATTTCATAAACAAAGCTAATAGACAAATGACAGACTTAGGGAAGAACTCTTCCAATTCAGAATACAGAGTATCCAAAACACACAGAGATCTCCCACATACTGAGAAGTGCGGGCGTGCACGCTAAGTCGTTTCAGTCATGTCTGACTCTCTGCGACTCTATGGGCTGTAGCCTGCTAGGCTCCTTCCTCTGTCCACAGGATTTCTCAGGCAAGAATACTGGAGTGGGTTGCCATGCCCTCGTCCAGGGAATCTTCCCAACCCGGGATCAAACCCATGTCTCTTTGTCTCCTGCATTGGCAGATGGGTTCTTTACCACTAATGCCATTTGGGAAGCCCATACTGACAATCAGGAGATAAAAATCACAAAAGAGGGCTTCTCTGGTGGGGTAGCCATAAAAAATCCGCCTACCAATGCAGGAGACGTGGGTTCTATTCCTGGGCAGGAAGATCCCCTGGAGAAGGAAATGGCAACCCATTCCAGTATTCTTACCTGGGAAAGCCCATGGACAGAGGAGCCTGGTGGGCTACGGTGCATGCAGCTGCAAAGAATTGGACATGACTTAGGGACTAAGCAACAGGAAAAATTTGAAAAGAAATCGCAATAGAAAAATGGCTGCAGGACCTGAAAAACAACTCATGGAAGAACGACTCTGTATGGAGAAAAATCCAAACTCATAAGTCAGGGGAATACACACTGAAGGACTGATATCACTTTATATTTTAGAGACTGACAAAGAGAGTAATTCTATTGTTGCTGGCGGAAATGTGCATATTCGTCATTGCTGATAGAAATGGAATTAGGACAGAAAGTACTAGGAGTATTCAAAAACTAGTCTGACTACATCTATCAAAATTTTTTAAAATGCATGTGCACTTTGATCCAGCAACCCTACTACTGAAAATCTTGGCCACAGCATTAAAAGCATCCACTTACTAGAAAAAGCAAAAAAGTTTTTGCAGCAGCGTTTATAGACGCCAAAAAATTGAAACCATACTGAAAGCTCAATAGTAGAATGCTTGATAAACGATAGTGTGCCAACGACATGGTATATTTTTCATCATCTAGAAGGGACAGATTTAGGCCACGTGAGGCACTGTTGAGTGAAAATAATAAGAAACAAATACATTCAGGTGAGAAGGCAGTTGGGTGTAATAGTGACAAGCACAAACTCAGAAGCCAGACTGTTGGGACTCAAAACCCTTGTTCGATCACCTCTTATGGAAAGTGTAACCTTGGATAAATGACTGTTTTCTTGTTTGTAAAATGTGTCTGTATTTGGCTGAGCTAGAACACAAGAGATACTCAGGACAACACCTGGCCTGTGGTCAGCATGCAAAAACAGCAGTTGTATTTACATGGTCCCACTGTCTGATAGCATACATGAAAAATCTTAAACTTGCAAATGTATACAAGGGTCCCCACCTTCCTCTGCTGTTTTTTGTTTTTTTTTTCCTCAGTGGTACTTTTCTTCTCCATTCCTAACACATTTAACCATTTACTTATAGACTTTGCCTATCTCTGCCCCTCTTTAGAATTCAAGCTCTATGAAAGACAGTGTCTTGCCTGTTTGTCCATTGCTGGATTGCCAATGCCTTGAACAGTGCTGGGCAGACAGTGAGGACTCAACAAAATCCTTAAATGAATGAATATGTGCATCTATGTCTTGCTGGGAGCAAGGGCTCCTCCCTTTTTTATGAATTTTTACTGAAGAATTGATGCTTTTGAACTGTGGTGTTGGAGAAGATTCTTGAGAGTCCCTTGGACTGTAAAGAGATCCAACCAGTCAATCCTAAAGGAAATCAGTCCTGAATATTCATTGGAAGAACTGATGCTGAAGCTCCAATACTTTGGCCACCTGATGTGAAGAACTGACTCATTGGAAAAGACCCTGATGCTGGGAAAGATTGAAGGCAGGAGGAGAAGGGGACGACAGAGGATGAGATGGTTGGATGGCATCACCGTCTTGATGGACATGAGTTTGAGCAAACTCCAGGAGTTGGTGATGGACAGGGAAGCCTGGTGTGCTGCAGTCCATGGGGTTGCAGAGTCAGATGTGACTGAGCAACTGAACTGAACTGAAGTATGGTTGATTTACAATGATGTGCTAGTTTTTGCTGTTATACACACATATATCCACTCCTGTTTAGATTCTACTCCCATATAGGTCATTACAGAGTATTGAGTAGAGTTCCCTGTGCTATACTGCAGCAGTCTCCTATCTTTTTGGCACCAGGAACCCATTTCATGCAGACAGTTCTTCCATGGATCAGAAGGCTAAGGGATGGTTTCAGGATGATTCAAGTGCATTATATTTATTGTGCACTTTATTTCTATTATTATTACATTGGCTCCATGTCAGATCATCAGACATTAGATCCTAGAGGTTGGCGACCCCCTCAGAGTTCAGCACCCCTCTCGTGGTCAAACCAACCAAGTACCAGGTATGTAGGTGTCGCCTGGCCCTCTCTGTATCACTACCTGGGAACTGATCTGGAGGACAGGCTCCAATGGCGCTGCTCTGACTTCCACTCTTACTGTGAGTCATAAATCATCTATTGTCTCTGGCCCAGGAGTCTCCTGTTTTGTGCCAGGATCCATGAAATAGCAACAGACAAGCTTCCTGGCTTGTACATAGGGTAAAAATCTAGACTCTTCACAATTCTTTACCCATTTATGTTCACATATTGAAGGAGTCTTTGGGCCTATAAAAGAAAACAACAGTCTCAAAGGCCCTTGCTGAATCATCTAACTTTGGAGAAAACAAAACCAAACTTTAGGTCCTGCCCTGATGCTCCAGGCCGGTTGTATCTATCTGGGACTTATCACCTCCTGTCCAGAAACCTTCCACCCCCTACGCCTGCCCAGAAGACTTATTGCCCCCTGCCCAACTACAAATGCCATGTCAACTAAAGAATACCCAAAACATCCCGCCTGATTAACGTTTCCCTTATCGCTTCCACAAACCTCCCTATAAATATGGAGCCTCCCTGATCCCTCTGGGCGTGGGATCAGCCTGGTTGTTAGGCCAACTATTGCCCCTTCTTGCCTGAATAAAGGTAACCTACTTCCGTTGAGGTCATCTCTCCTTCTTTTCTGCCTCAGCCCGAACTATACCTTACACATATGTCTGTCTATGTTATGTGAACATGCAGCAAAACAGAAAAAGACTGAGGGTAACAAATCTGGGGAGGCAGGATCGTGAAGATTGGGGTGGGCAGGGAGGAGTAAGCCATGCAGAAAATGATGAGAATACAAAGTCCCGGTCCAAATAAAGGCGGGAATGATTGTGACGTTGGTCGTGAGCAATTCAGCAAGAATTCAGACACCAGCCAGGAGCAGGGAGTAAACATCTTGGGTTTATGGCTTATCCGTGAGGGTGTGCAGAGGATTCCGTATCCTCAGAGCCTGAAGGCGTGTCCCCACACTTGGATACATCACTGTACACATCGTGGGAAGGAAGGACTGAGGTCATTTCAAATAAACACTTGGAATCCTGAATGTTTCCCCAAGTTCCATCTGGGAGCCTGCAGCATACACCGAGAGCCTGGCCCAACTTCTATCACATGAAGCTTCAATCTACAAATGGGAATTCTCTGCTTGCTTTCACTGTTTACTTCCTAACGCCATCTTTATTTCTTGTGTAAGAACATTACTAAGAAAAGGAAAGGTTCACTTAGATGTTAGCTTTTTTCTGAGAAGGTCTTTGAAAACTTCACACTTCATCCTTATCCTTTTACTGTAATAATCAGTTCTCTTTTCAGAAAAACATCCATTTAAAGAAAAAGTTTATTAAAGAAAGGTTTATAAAAGCTATGCTGAGGACTTTGTGGTGGTTGACTGGATAAGATTCCATGCTTCCAATGCAAGGGGTGAGAGTTCAATCCCTGGTCGGAGAACTAAGATCCCCCATGTTGTGAAGCCAAAAAAAAAAAAAAAGAACATGACAATACCATCATAATAAACATTTTTTTAAAAGCTATGCTGTTTCACGTTCAATTTCTTCTACATGCAACTTTAAGGTTTGAAGTAGCTGTGAGCACAGCTGTTACCTGGTTCCAAATACACAGACTCGTGAGGGGTACAGACTTTTAATTAAGAGAATTTATGTGAATATACTTACCAGCCTTTGCAACAGCCTGATTTGCCTTGGGATCCTGAGTCCAACCTAGAAGGAAAAAAGAGACATGAACTACGATTGTGAGGTCATTCTCACGTGAGTTAGTTACACGAAGAGGGTTAAGACCCACGAAGGCACATGAAGAGTTATCCACCACTTGAAAAGCAGTTTTGACTTTGAACCAGGAAGCACCCAGAACAAGGTTAGAATTCATGCTTCTCAGATCTGGCTGGCTGCTTAACCCACAATATCACACCACCTCCTCATCTGGGGGTTCTTATATCTGTTAGGGGAGCAGATGAAATGACCAGAACAGAGTTCATTAGAATATCTGTATTCAGGGCCTTCCCTGGCAGTCCAGTGGGCAAGACTTCACCTTCCAATGCAGGGAGCTGGGGTTCACTCCCGGGTCGGGGAGCTGGGTTCCACATGCCTCGCAGCCAAAAAAGCAAAACATTAGTCAGAGACAATACTGTAACAAATTCAACAAAGGCCTGAAAGATGGTCCACATAAAGAGAAAAAAATAAAAAAAAAAAAGAGTATTTGTATTCGGTTTCCATTTATTTTTGGCTTGAAAATCAACTCTTTGCAGTTGTGTCTGTTACAATGAATAAACATGTCCGCTTGCCTCTGATGGGTTCGTTCATTCCGCTCAAAACCCCAGGAAGTTCTGGAGGCAAAACTGAACTTACCTTGAACTTTCTTACTGTGTTTCTTCTGGATGATTTGCTATACTTTCCCACAGGCAGAGGAGGGGTACAGGAAGGTGATAGCATCCTTAGTTTTAAAAATCATCTAATAATTAACCAGCCCCTCTGGACTCATGTAGAAGTCCTAGCTGGTTGCCAACCACTTCTCAAGATAAATCACTGTTTAAAGAACAGAAGTGTGGACTCCACTGCTGTGAGTAATAAGTCGGCCTTCCTGGAGGGCAGTAAGACATTGTTGATCAAAACCTTGGAAAATATGCTTAGACTTTACACAAACCTTTTTTAACAGCTTTGTAAGGTATAACTTACAAATGATAAAATTTGTTCTTTTAATGTGCACAAAAACCTTGGAAAATATGCTTAGACTTTACACAAAACTTTTTTAACAGCTTCATAAGGTATAACTTACAAACAATAAAATTCGCTCCTTCAACGTGCACAATTCAAGTTTTTAAAATATATTCACAGGGCTGGGCAAACCATCACAATCAATTTAGAACACTTTTATCCCCAAAGAAACCCTGCTTTACCTGTCACTTCCAACTCCAGCCTTTCCCTGGCCCTAGGCACCCATTAATCTACTTTGTCTCTATGGATTTACTCATCCTGGGCATTTCGTATAAATGGAATCGTACAATATGTGGTCATTTTTTACTGGCCCTTTCCACTTAGCATAATCTTGTAGATTTATTAGCACTTCATTCTTTTTTATGTCTGAATAATAGTCTATCATGTGGATACATCACATTGTGTTTATCCACTTCCCAGTTGTCGGACTCTAAGGTTATTTCCACCTTTTGGCTATTATTTATACTGTGGAACTTGCATGGATATTCACATGGATGTCTCTGTGCTTTTATTTCCTTTATAAGTGGAATTCCTGGGTCATATGGTAAATTTGACTTTTGAGAAATAGATACACCAGTTTGCAAAGTAGCTGCAACATTTTACATTCCCACCAGTATGCATGTCTTTTAATTTAGAAAGCCTACTTTCAGAAAATATCAATTGGGGTGGGGGGGGGCGAACATCAATACAAAAAAAAAAATGAAAGCATGAAAAGACTTCTTGGCAACTTTTAAAATAATTGTTGATCCTTGTAAATAGCCTAACATATACTTTAAAAATGGTTTGGTTAAATATATTATGATATAGTGATTAATCAGAATACAGCTATTAAAAATAATGGTATGGACCTACAGTTATTGACTTCAAATGTTAGTTTTACTGGACTTCTGAGCTGTTCACTAAATATTTCTCTAGCTGTCTGCTGGAAAGATTGCATTTCCTGGCCCCTGGTGGGAAGACAGAGCCACGTGACTGGTTCTGGCCAATAACTTATGAAGGTAAGTGGCCTCTGTCACTTCTCCACCAAGGACTCGATAGAAGATATGAGATTCTCCAGAACTGCCTTTTCTCACCTGCACAGTAAGTAGTAACATTTGAGAGGTTGCTGCTCCGTCAAGCCCAAGGTCACACTTGCTCCACTGACACCCCAAGATGGACATCATACAAGCAAGAAACAAACGTTCATCTAATTTATGGTTGCCAGGTAGTGGGGAGAAGGATGGAGAGAAGGGACGGTTAGAGCACTGGGGATGGACATGTACACACCGCTGTATTTAAAATGGATAACCAATAAGGACCTGCCGTATGGCACAGGGGACTCTGCTCAATGTCATGTGGCAGCCTAGGTGGGAGGGGGATCTTGGGGGAGAAGGGATACGTGTGTATGTATGGCTGAGTCCCTTTGCGATCCACCTGAAACTATTACAACATTGTTAATCGGCTATACTCCAATACAAAATAAAAAGTTTTTTAAGAAAGAAATAAATGTCATTTAAAGCATTGCAGTTTGGGGGTTCTTACCCCAGTTCAGCCTGGCCTGTCCTCACTGATACAGTCAGACACACTTTGAATGATTAAATCAGATAACAAAATGCTATCTTTACCAATCTCATTTTTTAAGTATGTGTCTGTATGTGCAGAACACACCCAAAATTTTAATGGCAATTACCTCTGAATGTCTGAATTTTTTTTTCTTTAAACTCTTCTGTAGTACCTTAGTTTTGTATCACTTGCAAATAGAAAAAACAATAAAGATATTTCCATTCTGTAAACTAAAAATCTGGTTTAATCATGATCCTTTTCTGATCCCTTCTGAAAATAGATATGTGCTACTGTAAATTACAATTATAAGCCATCATAGAGTCTCCTATCCTACAGAACATGGAATAGGAAGAATTAGTATAGGATTTCAGTTGACATATGCTCTCATGCCAAATAAGAACCAGTCACTAGGAGGCTACTGGTTCCTATTTCTAAAATGAGGTGGAATGATTTGAACGGTCCAAAGGAAACCAGAATCAGTGTCTTGGGCAAGGTCTCCCCCAGTTCTGCAGGTCCGTCTCAGGCCTCTCCCTTCCTAAAATTGTGGAATCCGCTGGGGACCACTTAAATAACTAACCATGGTCAGAAGGGAAGCCTGGCCCTGCTCAGGTATTGCGTTCTCTGGTTGATCTAAAGTATTCTCTTTGAAGTCTCCTCCTTTGAAGAATAGGTTTTCCAAGAAAATAAACAAGCATTCAGGAGAACAAGAGAAGTTGGTTTTTCATTTTTGAGGTGGCTATCTGATATCTCAGGGGATCACCATGGCAACACTTGAGTCCACATTTAGACACAGACCAAACCAGAATCAAAACTTCCTGGTGCACAGAGATTCCTGGTGCCAGCTAGGATTAGAAGTGGAAATTACATTAATGTCATCTTCATTGTTTTTAATTAGGAATTCCTGACCCCTTTTATTGTTTGAGAGCTTTCCTGTTCCCTAAGAAGAACCTGGAAGCGGGGGATAAGGACAGGTAACCTAATCCAGCTTAAAGTCAAGGAGGGTTCTGAATAGTAACCTCAGAGCATGGGCCCCAAATCACAGACTTATGAGATGGCTCAGATAGGAATTTCTACTCCTTCCAAGCTGAGCTTACTTCTCCAGCGCCAGAACAGATGTCCAGACCACAGTATTTAATAAGAGGTATCAGCCACGATCTTTGCCATGAAGGACCATACTACCTAACTTCAAAGAAAATACACTCAGGAAAACTCACCAGATGAGGTAATTTTTATAAGTTACAAAGAAAATGGGAAAAGGGGAAGCATTACACTCTCAAGTGACCACGAAAGGCTTTACGACGGAGGGATGGCTTGAAGTAAGTGTGTAGGATGTTGGTTGGAAGTGGAATAAGAGGGGAAGACAAATTTAAAGAGAATCAAGTTCAATATGAGAACCATGCTGAGAAATCGCTCATTATCTGCCTCTTCAACTCACATGGACCAAGCAGCATTCACTACCAGAACGTGCATGGGTGGCTGAAGACTGCCTTTGCACCAGGAATGCAGCAATAAGCCCACCAGAGCTGGGGGACTGAAATCTCCATCTAGCCCACCATCAGATGGTCCAACTACAGGTGAAAAACAGCTTAATGTTCATCATCTGGATAAAAGAGATGGTATTTTCCCCCCAGGATCAATCACAGGGTTGGATCAGGATCAGGAGGGAAAAGAAAGCATTCCAGAAAGTCCACAGATGGGGAAGGGCGTGGGAAGGGAGGAGAGGAGTGAAACCTACTTCCACCCAGGGTGAGGGGTATTGGAAATACGCACAACACACACATTCCCTTTAGGGATGGGTGCTTTCACGACCTGGGTCCACTGAACAAGAGAGAGAAAGGCGTGGTTCAAGGGATGGGGTTCCCTCATTCCTCCCGAGCTCTGCCACCAGCCCCGTCGCTCTGGGCTCCATCACAGAGCCAGGAGTGGCTGCTCTGAGGCCAGGCTCAGCCACACACCCTCGAATGGCCGGAGACATGAGCGCCTAGTGGGCTCTATGCCAGGAACGTATCTACCCATTGGCCTGCACCTCCCGAGGACACTCTGAAGCCAAGACCAGGAACTCAGGAGTCAGCTGCCCCAGAGACCTGGCCGGGACCTGACGCTGACCCCAGGGCGACAGGCTGGACGGCACAGGAGATGCCGCCCGTCACCTGGGCTGAGGACAGTTAGTCTTCCAACAGCCCCATTCCGGGAATTCTCTATCACCCGCACAAAAGTTCTCTTTCAGAGAAATGGGGCTGCATGTTGTTCAGCTACGAGCCACGCGCCATGTGGGATGCTCATAACCTCAGCAATGGGAGAAGAAACTTCATTGGGGTGTGGCAGTGGTGGGGGGGGGACTGAAATTTCAAACAATTTCCAGGCAGCTGGGAAAATAATAACAAAACCTAAACCAACCAGCTTTAGGTGAGACAGCCTGTTGCTTTCAATCTGTGAGAAACAAGGGACATGGACCTGGCTTGTGGGAAGATAATGAGGAGGTCGGGGACCCTCCCACCAGAAAAAAAAAGCTCAGGTCTCCATCCTATGGCTAACCAACCCTCTGTTCCTTAGATAGTGAAAGCTTGCAGGGGGCTTCCCTGGTGGTCCAGGGGTTAAGACCTCGCCTTCCAATGCAGGGGGTGTGGGTTCAGCCCCTGGTTGGGGAGCTGATATCCCATGTGCCTCGTTGCCAAAAAACCAAAACATAAAACAGAAGCAATATGGTAATAAAGTCAATAAAAACTTAAAAAGAGAAAGCCTGCAGGACTTCCAGCTGGACCTCTGACAGCATGTGGGCAGGGCTCCTTTACGTTAGAGCATCCAGGACTTCGGGGGAGAGTGTGTTAGGAACAGAAGGTCACACAGGACTCATTGCTCAGCTCTTAGGACTCCCCCCTCTTCTCCCAAGCCCCGCCCCTAGAGAAACCAGACATAGCTAGTTCAGAAGTAAGCCAATCTCTGGAATCTCTCCCACAATATCCTTCTTCCCCATCCAGCCTTACGACTCCACTCAAACAATCACAGCCGTGCACACAGAGGAGATATGATTGAGAGCTCTGGAGCTCACAAGATCTTGCCTTGACTTTATTTTTCAAAGAATTAAAAAAAAAATGTCTTGATTTTCTGTGTTTTCCCAAATGCAAAGTGGGAGATTATAAAAGTTAAAAGTGCAGAAATGCTCAGTTCGGGGACTTAGAAACAGATTACCATAATGAATGTGGTACCTGCAGCAGAGGCTACTTCACACACTATCTGTGTACCAGGAGATACAAGTTAAAGTTGTCCTTAAACAGACCACATTGAGTTGTAAATATGAAAGTGGTGCAGTCTTTGGAGGAGTCACTGAGAGCCCAGCTTGGCATTCAGGGCACCTGGGTTCTAATTCAGGCTCTGAAATATCCCCTGGGGCACATCACTCCCCCTGGGGGGATTTGCAAGGTTCTTCTCCTGAAGGGGAAGCTTGCTGAGGCTTTCCTTGCAGTGGTAGGGATTCAACCAGGCTGTTCATAAATAATAAAAATAGCTAATGAGACCTGAGTGTTACTATATGTAAGTGCTTTGCCTGAATTAACTCATTTCATCCTCACAACAACCAAAAGAGCAGAGTGGGTTGATTATTTTTTATTTAATAGTTGATTATTACAAGAGAGTTCCAGAAAAACATCTATTTCCACTTTATTGACTATGCCAAAGCCTTTGACTCTGTGTATCACAATAAACTGTGGAAAATTCTGAAACAGATGGGAGTACCAGACCACCTGACCTGCCTCTTGAGAAATCTGTATGAAGGTCATGAAGCAACAGTTAGAACTGGACATGGAACAACAGACTGGTTCCAAATAGGAAAAGGAGTACGTCAAGGCTGTATATTGTCACCCTGCCTATTTAACTTATATGCAGAGAACATCATGAGAAACGCTGGGCTGGAAGAAGCACAAGCTGGAATCAACACTTGATCTTAGCCAAAAGGCCGAGAAGCAATATACAAGCTGGAATCAAGATTGCTGAGAGAAATATCAATAACCTCAGATATGCAGATGACACCACCCTTATGGCAGAAAGTGAAGAAGAACTAAAGAGCCTCTTGATGAAAGTAAAAGAGGAGAGTGAAAAAGTTGGCTTAAAGCTCAACATTTAGAAAATTAAGATCATGGCATCTGGTTCTATCACTTCATGGCCAATAGATTGGGAGACAGTGGCTGACTTTATTTTTGGGGGCTCCAAAATCACTGCAGATGGCAATTGCAGCCATGAAATTAAAAGACGCTTGCTCCTTGGAAGAAAAGTTATGACCAACCTAGAAAGCATATTAAAAAGCAGAGACATTGTTTTGTCAACAAAGGTCCGTCTAGTCAAGGCTATGGTTTTTCCAGTAGTCATGAATGGATGTGAGAGTTGGACTATAAAGAAAGCTGAGCACAGACGAATTGATGCTTTTGAACTGTGGTGTTGGAGAAGACTCTCGAGAGTCCCTTGGACTGCAAGGAGATCCAACCAGTCCATCCTAAAGGAAATCAGTCCTGGGTGTTCATTGGAAGGACTGATGTAGAAGCTGAAACTCCAATATTTTGGCCACCTGATGAGAAGAGCTGACTCATTGGAAAAGACCCTGATGCTGGTAGGGATTGGGGGCAGGAGGAGAAGGGGATGACAGAGGATGAGATGGTTGGATGACATCAATGACTCAATGGACATGAGTTTGGGTAAACTCCGGGAGTTGGTGACGGACAGGGAGGCCTGGCGTGCTGCGGTTCACGGGGTCGCAAAGAGTCGGACACGACTGAGCAGCTGAACTGATTATTACTCAGAAGCTGATGAAAGGTAAGCCTTAGGATCCCTAACTTGCACAGTCCCTTAATAATGATGATATTGGGCTACCTTAGTGGCTCAGTAGTAAAGAATCCGCCTGCCAGTGCAGGAGACATGGGTTTGATCCCTGGTCCCAGAAAATCCCACAGGCCACAGGGCAACTACGCCGATTTGCCACTACTACTGAGCCTGCTCTCTGGAGTCCATGCTCTGCAGCAAGAGAAGCCACCGCAGTGAGAAGCCCTCGCACCAAACTAGAGAAAAGCCTGAGCAGCAATGAAGACCCAGAGGAGCCAAAAATAAATTAAATTACACACACACACAAAAAAGTCTGATTAAAAAAAAATTATTCTAAAATTATGTTGCTTGTCAGTCTGTCAAAATGTGTCATTTGTTGTGATTTATCATTCTAAATAACTGTTCAAGGGCACTCAAAGCCAGTGCACTGGGATGACCCTGAGGGATGGGATGGGGAGGGAGGTGGGAGGGGGTTCAGGATGCGGGACACACATATACCCATGGCTGATTCATGTCAGTGTATGGCAAAACCCACCACAATAAGGTAAAGTAATTAGCCTCCAATTACAATAAATACATTAATTTAAAAAAAAACTGTTCATTTTAGCACAGAATTTTGTCAAGGCTTTGCCAATTTTATAAACTTGACTCCCCTCTCAAAAATTTAGATCCACTCCTGCCTACGAGGTAGCAACCATTAACAATGCTATCTTGTAGATGATGAAAGAGATCCAGAGATGATAAGTTACTTGCCCAAGTACACACAGCCAGTAAGCAGTGGGATCCAGATTTGAACCCAGGCAGCCTGATTCCACTTGGAATGCTGTTAACTAAATACTTTATCACTTCTTATAATTTTTACATGGAGCTCCTAGAAAACTCTCCGTGACACTCAATACTTGATAGCTACTATTATACTGTAAATTAAAAACTGTTTTTGCAATAATGGGAATGCAGCTCCATCCTTATTTAAAGAAAGCGTATCAATTTGAAAGCAGACTGATTTTATACAAGACATTTGCTTTTAAAAAAAATTGCAGTTTATTTTATTTTAAAAAATTATTTATTTATGGTTGCGCTCAGTCTTCATTGCTGCACAAGCTTTTTTCTCTAGTTTCAGCAAGCAGGGGCTACTCTAGTTGCGGTACGCAGGCTTCTCATTGTATTGGCTTCTCTTGTGGTAGAGCATGGGCTCTGGGGAGTGCAGGCTTCACTAGTTTCAGCACATGGGCTCAGTAGTTGTAACTTTCGGGCTCTAGAGCACAAACTCAATAGTTGTGGCCCAAAGCATGTGGGATCTTCCCAGACCAGGGGTGGAACCCTCATCTCCTGCATTGGCAGGTGGGTGCTTTACCACTGAGTCACCAGGGAAGACCAAGACTTGCTTTTTAATATTAATTTCCTGAAAGATGCTTTCAAAGCTCTATCAGTCTCAATGTGGTCCATGCATTGCCTGCATCAGGACCATCGGGGTCCCATCCAAACCTAGTGGATGGAAATTGATGGGAATAAGGCTCAGGAATCTGAATTCTTAAAGAGCCCCTGAGTATCTTTGTGCAAGATGAAGTTTGAAAACCACTGCAGATAGTAGGTTTATTACACTATGGATAATACTCTTTATAGATGAGCTGTGGGGTAAGAAAGGTCTTTAATCTAGCATATATTAGTAATATTAAAAAATATTATCAATCAAAGATAAGTAATAGGAATTATAAAGCAAGCTAACAGGCAAATTTGGGTACATTAAATTTCACAAATTCACTGACGTCTAAAAATTGTTTGTGCTCAGTTTCTCGGTCATGTCTGACTCTTTGCCATCCCATGGAGCTCAACAGGCTCCTCTGTCCATGGGATTCTCCAGGCAAGAATACTGGAGTGGGTTGCCATTCCTACTATTTCCTACTCCAGGGATCGAACCCAAGTCTCCTGCATCTCCTACTTTGGCAGGCAGATTCTTTACCATCTAGCCACTTGGGAAGCTCTGAAAGCTGTTCACCAAATACCACATGTGGAATTAAAATATGACAAATGAACCTGTTATGAAACACCAACAGAGTCAGGGACGTAGAGAATAGACTGATGGTTGCCAAGGGGGAGGGGGGTGGGAGAGGGTTGGATTGGGAGTTTGGGGTTAGCAGATGCCAACTATTAGCTATAGACTGGATACACAATGAGGTCTTACTGTACAGCACAGGGAACTATATTCAATATCCTGTGACAAATCATAATGGAAAAGAATACGGAAGAAGAATACGGGACTTCTTTGGCAGTTCAGAGATTAAGACTGTGTTGCCAATGCAGGGGGTCTGGGTTCGAGGTGTGGCCAAAAGATTAAAAAAAAAAAAAAAGTAAAACAAAACAAAAATAAGTCACAGTACAGTGACCCAAATCAAATTATATAATAAAAAAGAAGGTACATATATATAACTGAATCACTTTGCCATACCGCAGAAACTAATACAACCGTAATTCAACTACAATATGATAAAACAAATTTTTAAAAAATGGTTCACATATAATTTTGAAGGCCATAATTATTGAGACCACAGCATTAACTGCATTGCCAGGCACTGTTCAAAGTATATTAATTAGTCTTCAGAATCCTTTAATTAAGTAATCTAGTCACCCCCATCCTCAGGATGGGTAAATAGAGGCTCGTAGATGTCAATTAGGGCTTCCCAGGTGGCGCTAGTGACAAAGAAACTGCCTGACAATGCAGGAGACACAGGGTGGCTCCCTGGGTCAGAGGGCATGGCAACTCACTCCACTATTCAAACCTGGAGAATCCCATCGACTGAGAAGCCTGGTGGTCTACGGTCCACAGGGACGCAGAGTTGGACGTGACTGAAGTGACTGAGCACGCACACAGATGTGAACTAACTCTCCAGTAAGTGCAGAGGCAGGATTTAAACCCAGAAGTCTGGTTCTGGAGGCTGTGCTCTCAAGTCCTACATCTTATACACACAATTTTTTTTTTTTTTTAAGAGGGTGGGGATAAAAAGGTAAACTTACAAATTTTCACAAAACTTTATATTCAGAGTTTTTTTTTTCTGATTTAGTCATTTTCCAGAAGAATAAACGGTGCCTTGGGCTGACGACAGCATGAAATCACTAACATGGGCCAAACCCGCGTTCTTATAAGCAGGGAAGTTCAGTGTTAAGCCTACTTGGACTTGCAGATGTCAGAGCTTTAATCCCTCCTCTTAGCTCATAAACAGAATCTTTGTTTCAGTGCTTCCCACATCTTCTCCCTCCACCCCCTAAAAAGTTTTCGGATCGTTACCCTAAATTCCTTCCCTCAGCACTTCAGCTGCCCAAGCCTAAGAGCAGGCTCCAACATCAACTGCTGACCATTCCCAGCACTTTTAGATGTATTACCTACCCAACCCTCATCACTCTGTTTTTTCCCACTTTGTACAAAATTGGAGATTCAAGCACTCAGGACTGTGCTCGGCATCACAGAGCTGAAAAGTGCCTGAGTCAGGAATTGAGCCCCAATAGCGGGCATCAAGCCCCCGTCCTTAACCAAAACATTTACCATTTCATATACCACAGTATACGAGGCCCTTTAAACAACTAGCAGCTGGATTCTTACAAGTATGCTCAAGAGGAGGCGTGTGTCCTGCTGTAAGGGACAGGGAAGGAAGGCACAGAGAGGCAGAGAGGAGCCTGTCCGGGCCACACAGCTATAAAGGGCAAAGGAGAGACCAGCCTTGCTCTCTGGATGCCAAGCTTGCACATTCCTCCTCCACCACACAGCCTCCTGGAATTCTTATGGGTTATTCCTCATGGCAGTCCTACAAGAGAAGAATCGTTCCATTTTGTAGATAAGCACATCCTTAAGGGAGAGTTGACGTGAAAGTAACCATGGGATGGTTAGGCAGATTCTGTTTTCCAGATCTGCCTTCAAACCAAGGCGCTGAGAAAGGGGTCAGAAAGTATACCTGCTTATCTCTTCTTCTCTTCCTGCAAAAGCATGCTTTCAGCTAAACAATTTAAATACATGTGTGCAAACAGCACCAGGAGATGCAGAAATGCACTGTCTACGTTAATCAGGACAGAGCCCTTTCTCCCTATAAGGTCTATGCATAGATAACTGTGGGAACCTGTTCTATATTCTTTCAAGAGCCTTCCTATCCATCAGACATTGTATTTAGAGTTCATATTTGCAGGTTTCATTCACTTGTGAGGTTAAACCATTTAAAAAATCCTGGCAGATACACAGAGTATTAACCAGGGGAACTGAGACCCTTTGGTTCTTCGTCCGCCGCCCATCATTTGGCCACCTTTAAGCTGCTAAAGCATTAACAGATGAAAATGATGTTCTCCCGGTTTTCAGGTGAGCAAAGCGGAGGCTTCCACGAGTTTAGAACATTTCCTAGACGTGCTCTCTCTCTGGAACAAATGGAAACCAACAGTAACCTGCCAACACTCTACCGCACAGGCGCATCTGAAAGAACCTTGCAGTTAACTTAGGATTCTGGCTCAGAAATGAACAAAACCAGCAGAAACCCGCGCAGGTAACAGAAGCCAAGAGGTTTGGTTCCGCAGGACTTTGAAGTGCAGACACAGTTCTGCAAGAAACTTCGTCAGCCAGACTTTCTCATAAGGGAACAGTAGATGGGGAAGCTCCCAAGCAGAAGGCTGGGGACGGAGAGAAGGGGGGACGCTGTGCCAGGACATAGGGGTGATCCCACCCTCCCTCGCGTCCCCTCGCGTCCAGTAGCCTGTCCGGCAGCCACGCGCCCGAAGGCGGCGGTGGGAAGAGACTGCAGCCGGCGCCCGGGGCCCGCCTGGAGCCCCCTAGAACTCCACTTACTTGATCCGATGTGTCCCCCCAGCTCGTCGCCTCTTCCAGCAACCCGGCGCAGAGCGGCAGCGCAAAGCAGAGCCCGAGCAGCGGGAGCATGGTGAGGCCGGGCGGCTGCACCGGGACGCTGCGGGATGCGCGGATACAGCGCGGGACTCAGGGCTGCGCTCCGTGGTGCAGACGCGCGCGGCCGCGCCTCGCGCTCCGCCCCGCCCCCTGAGCCCTCAGGCCCCGCCCCTGAGCCCTCAGGCCCCGCCTCCGCGTCCCGCCACGCCCCCTGAACTCTCCGGCCGCCCCTGAGCCCCTCCTGTCTCGCCCCCACGCCTATTCGGCCCCGCCCCCGCGCCCCTCCGGCCCCTGCGTCCCGCCTGCCCCTGCGCCCCTCCGGCCCTGCCCCCCCGCGCCCGGCCGCGGCTCCTCACCCCTCGCAGGTTCAGACTCCTCGCTCCCGCGAGGCCCGCCCCCGGTCCGCTGCACCCACGCCGGGTGCTCCCAGCCCAGAGCGCACGGTTCGCCCCCCATCGCTCGTCGCCTTCCCGCCAGTACCTTCAGCAACCCCGCTCCTGCCCCGCCCCTCCCTCGCCTTCTCCAACCAGCGCTGGGGGCACCTGCCACCACCTGCAAGCCCCTCTCCCGCTCCTTCGTGAATTCGCGCCATTCCTGTCGCAGGAGGACACGGTAAGGACCAACCTGACCCTCGGCCCCTTCACCTGCTATACAGACCCGGCTCCCCCGCCGCATGTATACCGCCCGCCCACTTCCAGTAAACAGCATCTCCCACCTGCTGTGTGCCCCACCTCCACCATTCCCACACCTGCCACCTGAAGGCATCAAGAAACCTTCTTCTGGGAAAATGGTGCGTTCCCCTTGACATCCAGCACTGATGCTTTCAAGCCCGGTTGAGGGAATGCTAAGTGGTCTAACGCAGAAAGTACCTGCAATGTGGTCAGTCCCCTTTTATATGGCTCTGGCGTAGAGGAACAGAAAGGAAGGAAGCTAGAGTTGTCACCACGTCATAGTACTTCTGATTTTTTTGGTTATTAATCATAAAAATGAATATCACTGTTATCATAGTTACAGACTATTGGCCATGTTTCTCTCCTGTCATAGGAAGAATTATTAATAATCTGCCAACCATTCACCCACCCGCCTTTTGGAGTCTGGGCTCCATCTTTGTACCTGGCAGATGCCCAGTGATCTGGAGCTGCTTGTTTCCAAAAGGCAATCACCTCAAAGACACTTAAAAAGAATTTTTTTTGTCGTGATATTTGCTGCTAAGTCACTTCAGTCATGTCCGACTCTGTGCGACCCCATAGACGGCAGCCCACCAGGCTCCGCCATCCCTGGGATTCTCCAGGCAAGAACACTGGAGTGGGTTGCCATTTCCTTCTCCAGTGCATGGAAGTGAAAAGTGAAAGTGAAGTAGATCCGTCCTGTCCATCTGCTAGGACTCTCCATCTACTCTAGGCTGTGGCGCTGGTTCATTGTTACATTTGTTTTATGGCAACTTTGACCTAAGGGATCAGAACTTCCTTGAGGGCCCCAAGTTTTCTTCCACAAATTGTAACATTGTGCTCAATGCATGCCTAGCCTTCAAGGAGCATTTGATAAATGGAATTAGGGGACAAGAGGCCTGGTGGGGCGTGGAGCTAGCTGTGCTGGCAGGAAGACTGCTGGGCTGTATTCTGAACTTGGTCACTTTCTAGCTAGGAGACTTGAGAGAGTTTCTGAACTTCCCAGTATTTACAGAACTTCCTAAGCTTCTGAGTGACATCAGAGCATCTGCGTGACCAGATGGAGATGGTCTTTAAACCTAGGCAGGTGTCATACAAATAAAACCAGTGAGAGGTTTCCAAAACTCTCCGTAAGCATAGGTGATTATTTTTATTAGCCTTTTCAGTCAGGATGAATAAATTAATGATCCCCCTTCAAAGGAGCCAAGGTATCCCCACATACGTCCTTTGATGCCAGGAGTTACTGGTTTTGCTGTGTGAGACCATCAAGCTCAAAGAACCTCAAATTGGAAAAAACCTAAAACCCAGTCCCAATGTTTCCAATGAGACATGTAAGGGGTTTGCCAGGACCCATTCTCCAGTTGAACACAGATCTCCAGTAGGGACCCACGTGTTCACAGATAGGATCTGGGTGCAGGGCTCAGCGGCAAGGGGGTCTCAGTACAAGCGTGAAGTATCTGCTGGTCAGGGAGGCCCCCGGGCTGGCTCCCGCCTGGAATTGGCTCCCGTGTGTGACTGAAGGATGGCGCAAGGGTTCCAGGATTTTAGAATCAGGCTCACTGGAGTTAGGGGCTTTCCCCTGGTCCCCCACGTGAGACCACCAGTGGATGGGCCTGGCTAGTGTAGCCAGGGCAGAGAGACTGAAGACGGAAGGCAGGCTCTGCAGTTGATTTCTTTTCTTCTCCCTCGAATTTACCTTTGGTGGCCTTCTGGTCCCTCTATCTAGCTGCTCTGATATTCAGGCTCCTCCTCCGCGCCTCCCCCCCAGAGCCCACCTTACCCAGGCTTGTTTCTGAACATCTGCAAGGCCATTGTTCTCTTCTGGGCCAGCTCTTTCCCACCTCCTCTGTCTCACCTTTTTATCTGCTTGTATGGCCTTGTGATTCTCCTGAACCCTTGACAGCTTTGCATACTCAGGACAGTTTCTCTGTTTTAGTTCCTTTTTTTTTTTTTTTTAATCGAAAGATAGGGGGAGAGAATGGATTCCTTTTGGCTTTGCCTCCACGATTGCTCAGGGCCCTGGTATCTTGGGAGTCGTGTGGCTGCTGCTCAGTCACTAAGCCGCGTCTGATTCTTTGCAACCCCACGGACTGCAGCCCGCCAGGCTTCTCTGTCCTTCCCTATCTCCCAGAATTTGTTAAAGCCAATTTTCACCTGTTTATAGATGGTGACTCTTACCCAGCGAGATTTGTGAGAGGGGAAGCAGAGAATACAGTTTTCCAATTTCCTTTGATTGATGATTTGTTAAATATGTCAGCACTCATGGAGTGTAGCACAGCATATTCTATTTGAATTTTCTGCTTACACATTTGAGACCCTAGATAGACTTGATTTGCTCATGGGCAAGGATTGTCTCAGGCTCTTATATCCCCAGTCTTCCTGGAATAGAGTCGATGTGCAGTGTGTTTGATGGATTGGAAGAATGTGTATCTGTGTCATGACCCCTGTGCTAGCTGTGTGCCATGATATGTCAGGAGTTCTAGACGTGACCCTGGAAGAATTTAACCATTTAGATATGAGGGTGGAACTCACAGTGTAGTTTGAGCTCAAGGGTGAGATGCTAAGTGGAGAGGAGGGTGAGATTGTGACTGTGGTCTGGGATAATTAGAGGAGGCTTTGGGGAAGAAGAAAAAAATTATTCTTTGCATGAATCAGACTTGAAAGCCAGATGGAGAAGACAGGGTGTTCAGGAGACAGAAGAAGGAGAGGGTGCAAGCGTGGAAAAGGCTTTAGACATCGTGGAAAATTCACAAAATGCTGGGAAAAGGTCCAAGTTTGGGGAGTTACCCATAGAATGTTCTTGAGCTAGTCGTCTGCAAGTGCAGATCTGCCAACTTTTCCCATCAAGCTAACTTTTTAAAAGAACTGTCCTTTTCTTCAAGATTTCTGTCACTCCCATCATTGATGGTGTCTCTCTGGGTCCTTGGGGTGGGAGGGTGAGAAGAGTATGTTCCCAGGGGGCCATATATATATATATATATATATATATATATATATATATATATACATACATGGAAGAATAGGTGGGTGGAGGAGGCGGTGAACCAGAGCCTCAGGAAGGCGTTGAGAGGAAAACATGCCCAGTTGATTCCAAAATTCTGCCTACATCCCCCACAAACATGGTACCATATGCCTAGGTGGTATAAAAATTACTACTATTTCAGTGACCCATACTTACTGCTGTTATTAATACTATAGAGTGAGTAGTTAAATATGCTTTTTTGAACAATTCTTTCACATTAATAAAACTTTAAAAAGTAATTTTTGCTTGATAAATGTAAGTGATCTAACCTAATGTAAGCAAAAAGTACAAGTGCAAATCAAATGAACTTGAAATGTCAGTGCAGCCGTGTAAAAGTGAGCAACCAGTGACAAATCAAGTAAGGTGTTCTTAATAAACCGTTAGAGTTAAATGAGGTGGCTTGTTGCCAGATGCTGTCTTGATTGGTTACCATGTTTGGGATTCTGATGGAAATGTTTACACAGCCAGGAAATTCTCAGTGTAAATTAGGCTCAACAAACATTTCATGTGATGCATGCACGCATTTGAGAAGAACACGTATACTTTTTAAAATTTTATTTTATTGAAGTCTAGTTGATTTACAATGCGTTAGTTTCTACTATACAACAAAGTGAGTCAGTCAGTTACATTCTTTTTCAAATTCTTTCCCGTTTTGGTTTATCACAGGATATTGAGTATAGTTCCTTGTGCTGTAGAGTAAGACCAGTTCATTTTTAACTTAGTGCTCTCAAGGTATGTATGATGGGGAAGGAAAACTATCAGAGCAGTGTCTTCTAAAATTCCGATTTGGGGTCAGCAGTGGCTGAGTTCCATCTCATCTACTCACCTTCATCTTTCTGAGTTTTGTTCTCTTTAAAAAAATTGTTTTATTGGCATATAGTTGATTTACAATGTTGTGTTAGTTTCTGCTACGTGATTCAGTTATACATATATTCTTTTTCAGATTATTTTCTCATATAGGTCATTACAGAGTATTGAGTAGAATTCCCTGTCCCTGTTGGTTATCTATTTGCTGTGTAGTAGTGCATGGGTATCTTAATTCCAAACTTTTAGTTTATCCCTTTTGATAACCATAAGTTTGTTTTCAAAATCTGTGAATCTTTTTCTGTTTTGTAAACGAGTTCATTTATATAATTTTTTAACCTTTGGAAAATGTTAAGGATTATAGGGAGTCATACATTTTTTTAATATTCCTGAGGTCATCCAGAGGCACAGTGATCATGAGTTTTGCCTTATTTTCTGAAATGCACACACTCACACAAAAAATCAAAGCCAGCTCCTCACTCTTCAGCATTAGCTGTAGATGCTGTCTTTCCTTTCCTGTGTTTGCATTAACGAGTATATCAAAGCCATGCAAATGGTGCTGAAGAAATATTTGTTGGTTGAGCAATAGTCTGTTCCTATAGAAGTGCTCACTAAACATCGAACAAGCTCAGTGAAAAGTTAGGAATTATTCTTATCTTTTGGAAAAAGACCCGGATGCTGGGAAAGATTGAGGGCAGTAAGAGAAGGGGGTGACAGAGGATGAGATGGTTGGATGGCATCATCGACTCAAATGGGCATGAGTTTGAGCAAGCTCCGGAAGATGGTGAAGGACAGGGAAGCCTGGCGTCCTGCAGTCCTTGGAGCCGCAAAGAGTCAGACACGACTGAGCGACTGAACAACTTGCCTTTTGGAAGAACGCCTAGAACCACAGGAGATGTCCTACTTTTCTGGGGTTTAGCCTGGGACCACAGAAGACTTGCAACAGCACAGAGGCTTCGCTGATGCTGCGACACAGATGAGGGATCAGCCTGCCCTGGTGCCTGACTGTGAGTGCCCCGCCTGGCTTTTTCTTTGTCTTGAGGCTTGGAGGATGGAGAAGCCCACAAAGCCTGGAGTTCATCCACAGCATGCGTTTTCTCCCTGACGACCTGCCAGATCCTTTCCAGAGAGGGCTTGGGAGGTGTCCAGAGACCTTCCCTGAGAGCTGCAGGTGTCCCTCTGGAAGGGTTTTGACTCAAGCAAAACAGTGTTGGTTTTGTGGTTGGTGCCAAGAGATAGATCACACTCCCTGAAATCAAGACTTAACAACAGACCTGTCATCGAGTTCTTTGTCCGAGGCTCACAGGCTTGCTGCTTGGCTGGTGAGGGAGAAATTTTCTTGTCTGTGTAACACACGCTACAGGTATGACTTTCACAGGTGTGCGTTTGCTGAACCAAATATGTAATCCTGTCCCCCGTATCTCAGGGTTACCTCCATACTGAGTTCCTGTCCTCCTGTGTAGGATGGACTTCACTCTTGCCCATTCATGATAAACCATGCATTGTTGCTCTTTAGACATTAAGTCATATCCGACTCTTTTGTGACCCCCATGAACTGTAGCCCGCCAGGCTCCTCTGTCCATGGGATTCTCCAAGTAAGAATACTGGGGTGGGTACCCATTTCCTTCTCCAGGGGATCTTCCCAACCAAGGGAAAGAACACAGGTCTGGTGCATTGCAGGCAGATTCTTTACCTCTGAGCCACCAGGGATGCCCCCCTCTTACGATAGTCACCACCTTTATTTTTGATCTTCCTTATCAAAAATGAACAAAATCATTCTTTCTTGGCTTACTCTATCAATGAGGCATGACGTCTTATCTAATAGAGAACACCATTTGCCAATGAAATCCTACTATACGGGGTCATTTCTCAGCTCTATCACTGATTATGTTATTTATCTTTCTAGTGGAGGATCTTTAAAAGATATATATATACATATATATGTATATATATATATATAGTCATGCTTTTACCATCATTTAAATGAAATACCAGTGTCATGCTAAGACTCATGAGTCTTGCTACGATAACTTTGTAACTGAATAAAAGAGGTACGGCCCCAACTTGCCTCACTTAATGCAACCACTTGCCAGTTCACGCTGAGTGTTGTACACGCCACGGCTTCTTTCTTCCTCAGGGCAGTCTCTAACACACAGATAAAAAGGTGACTTCAGGATGGCAAGGTCCTTTGCCAGGTGACAGAGTTGGAAATGGCGGGGCTAAGAAGTCCTAAATCCATGACTATGTGACCCGCAGAACAGCTCCGTAGCTGGTATTTCCTCACAAGGCTTCTGTGCTCTTGTTGACTATTCCATCTTTGAAGTGCAAGTGAAAGCTGGTCAGTCGTGTCCGACTCTTTGCGACCCCATGGACTACACAGTCCATGGAATTCTCCAGGCCAGAATACTGGTGTGGGCAGCCATTCCCTTCTCCAGGGGATCGTCCCAACCCAGGGAATGAAGTCTCCCAAATTGCAGACAGATTCTTAGCCAGCTGAGCCATCAGGGGAGCCATCTTTGCTACACTCTAAATTTTTAAAGTCATGAAATACATCATTGAAAATGCCACCGATTATGTATTATGATCTTGGAGCCTCCTTTTTATTTTTACACTGCCATGATTTTACCATTTTTTCAATAAGAATACCATTATATCCCCCTTGTACCAAGATTCTTGTTGAGATAATGTTGTCATCACAATAGGGAGGTATCATTTGCTATGACATATTTGTATTCCTGGAGAAGGAAATGGCAATCTACTCCAGTATTCTTGCCTTGAGAATCCTATGGGCAGAGGAGCCCGTGGGGTCACGAAGAGTCGGACACGACTGAGTGACTAACGCACACATTTGTATTGCGCATCAATGATGTTTATCCCTGACGGATGCTCCGTGAACACGGACTGGTTTCCTGTGGCTGCTGTGACAGATGACCACAAACTTAGTGGCTTTAATGGCGCAAACGCAGTCTCGTAAAGCTCTGGGAGTCTGAAGTCTAAGAATGGGTGGACAGGGCTATGTTTCTCCTGGGGCTGCAGGGGAGAATCGTTTCCTTGTCTTCTCCAGATTCCGGGGGTGCACGGGGCTGCCTTGACTCACGGGCCCACATCCCCCCAGCCTTTGCTCCCAGCCTCATGCCTCCTCTCTGACCCTGACCCATCGTTCTCCACTTTGTCTTACAGGGATCCCAGGGATCACCTCGGGTCCACCCAGATAACCTGGGATAATGTCTTCATCTCAAGATCACTTAATCTCATCTGCAGAGTGCCTTTTGCCAGGTAAGTTACACATTCACGGGTCCTGGGGATTCAGATCTGAAGATCTCTGGGGCTCTTATTTATCCTACCACATTGTCAGCATGCTTCCTTGGCACCCTCCCTTATGGCTCAGCAGTAAAGAATCCATCTGCCAATGCAGGAGACACAGATTCGATCCCCAGGTCAGGAAGATCCCCTGGAGAAGGAGGCAACCCACTCCAGCATGCTTGCCTGGAGAATCTCATGGACAGAGGAGCCTGGCGGGCTCCAGTCCGTGGGATCACAAAGAGTCGGACACAACTGAGTGAGCAGCAACAATCCAAAGCCTGTGCTTTGCACTTCCAAGGAGAGAGGAAAGAGACGTGTCTTCTACAAGGGCTCTTTCTGCAGACACCCCAAGATCAAGAACAAAATGGTACATTGTACCACGCTGCAAAATGTGTGCTGCCCACAGGCGGGTCTTAGAGAGACTTGTCCCCATCCCAGTTCTGTGCCCCTTCACCCATCACCTCCTCCAGGGCCGATGCTGGAAAGACTTAGGTCAGGGACCTCTTTGGGGAAGGTTGCTGGGGGCTCTGGCACCTCCCCACCCCAAGAGGCTGGCTGAAGCCCTCTGTGAGGGGAGAGGGCAGACTGAGGTCAACGATATGTGGTCTGTGCACGTGTGCGCATTCTCAGGAGTAGATGGGCGTCCCTTGGAGGCGGCTGGCCTGGGATCACTTGCTTTCCACGCACAGAAACACTCAACAGGGCCCAGTGGAAGGACCATAAGGCAGGAGGCCAGCAGTTGAGCCAGCCTCTGAGCATCTTCAAACAGACAGGCCTCTGCCGAGGCACCTGCCCCCGGAGGCAACCCCAGCGGAGTGCACGCCAAGTCCCTTCAGTAGTCTGACTCTTCCCGACCCAGGGATCGAACTGCAGTCTCTTACGTCTCCTGCATTGGCAGGCGAGTTCTTTACCACTAGTGCCACCTGGGAAGCCCGGGGAAAGCTTGCCAGCAGCCTGTGCAGAAGGGAAACCAAACCAGCCCCCTCCCAGTGTTCCCCCCCAACCCCCGCCTCAGTCAGGATACTGGTGTATAGAAGGTATTCCGTGAATGTCGCTTGCTCGACTGGCTATTTATAGTATGAAATTATCCACTGCTTCCGTTCCATAAGTGCAGCTTCTGAATAAGACTTAGAAGTGAATCTGTCTTCTGTATTCATGAGTTTCATGTGTTGTATGTCGAATCAGTAGCTTCAGTGTGTGGTGAAGCCAGTGTTTTGGAGGGGAACACTGCATAGTTGACTCTGGTGATATTAGGTGTGTGCCTATGCAATGCCACTAAAGTAGAGCTCCTGTGATTATTCTAGAATGAAGCAGAAGCTCCTGTCTACCTACTGCCTGGTCAATGTTTTACTTAAAAGTTCTCGGTCCCCTATTTTGCACAAGGACCATTTTGTTGTTGTCGTTTAGTCGCTAGGTCATGTCTGACTCTTTTTTGACCTCGTAGACAGGGGCCCACCAGGCTTTTCTGTCCGTGGGATTTCCCAGGCAAGAATACTGGAAGGGTTGCCATTTCCTTCTCCAGGGGATCTTCCTGGCCCAGAGATCGAACTTATGTCTCTTGCATTGCAGGCAGATTCCTTACCCCTGGGCCAGCGAGGAAACCCACAAGGACCATTGTTGTTCAGTCACTCAGTTGTGTTTGACTCATCTCACACGACTCTTCACCATCTCCCAGAGCCTGCTCAAACTCGTGTGCAGAGTCGGTGATGCCATCCAACCATCTCGTCCCCTGTTGTCCTCTTCTCTTCCTACCTTCAGTCTTCCCCAGCATCAGTTCAGGCTCAGTCATTTCCAACTCTTTGTGACCCCGTGGACTGCAGCATGCCAGGCTTCCCTGTCCTTCACCAACTCCTGAAGCTTGTTCAAATTCATGTCCATCGAGTTGGTGATGCCATCCAACCATCTCATCTTCTGTTGTCCCCTTTTCCTCCTGCCTTCAATCTTTCACAGCATCAGGGTCTTTCCCAATGAGTCAGTTCTTCACATCAGGTGGTCAAATTATTGGAGTTTCAGTCAAAGTATTGTAGTTTCAGCCAATGCCAAAGAATGTTCAAACTACCACACAATTGCACTCATCTCACATACTAGCAAAGTAATGCTCAAAATTCTCCAAGCAAGGCTTCAACAGTACATGAACCATGAACTTCCAGATGTTCAAGCTGGATTTAGAAAAGGCAGAGGAGCCAGAGATCAAATTGCCAACATCCTTTGGATCATAGAAAAAAGCAGAGAGTTCCAGAAAAACATATACACCTGCTTTATTGACTACACCAAAGCCTTTGACTGTGTGGATCACAACAAACTGTGAAAAATTCTTAAAGAGATGGGAATACCAGACCACCTTACCTGCCTCCTGAGAAATCTGTATGCAGGTCAAGAAGCAACATTTAGAACTGGACATGGAACAACAGACTGATTCCAAATGAGGAAAGGAATATGTCAAGGTTGTATATTGTCACCCTGCTTATTTAACTTATATGCAGAATATATCATGTGAAATGCCGGGCTGGATGAAGCACAAGCTGGAATCCAGATTGCCAGGAGAAATATCAATAACCTCAGATATGCAGATGATACCACCCTTATGGCAGAAAGTGAAGAACTAAAGAGCCTCTTGATGAAAGTGAAAAAGTTGGCTTAAAACTCAACATTCAGAAAACTAAGATCTTGGCATCCAGTCCCGTCACTTCATGGCAAATAGATGGGTAAACAATGGAAACAGTGAGAGACTTTATTTTGGGAGGCTCCCAAATCACTGCAGATGGTGACTGCAGCCATGAAATTAAAAGACACTTGCTCCTTGGAAGTAAAGCTATGGCCAACCTAGACAGCATATTAAAAAGCAGAGATATTACTTTGCCAACAAAGGTCTGCCTAGTCAAAGCTATGGTTTTTCCAGTGGTCATGTATGGATGTGAGAGTTGGACTATAAAGAAAGCTGGATGCTGAAGAATTGATGCTTTTGAACTGTGGTGTTGGAGAAGACTCTTGAGAGTCCCTTGAACTGCAAGGAGGTCCAACCTGTCAATCCTAAAGGAAATCAATCCTGAATATTCATCGGAAGGACTGATACTGAAGCTGAAACTCCCAGCATCAGGGTCTTTTCTTATGAGTCAGCACTTCACATCAGGTGGCCCATGTATTGGAGCTTCAACTTCAGCATCAGTCCTTCCAATGAATATTCAGTCAGGATCAATTTCCTTCAGGATTGACTGGTTTGATCTCCTTGCAGTCCACCGCCAAGTCACTTCAGTTGTGTCCAACTCTATGTGACCCCATAGACGGCAACCCACCAGGCTCCCCCGTCCCTGGGATTCTCCAGGCAAGAACACTGGAGTGGGTTGCCATTTCCTTCTCCATTGCATGAAAGTGAAAAGGGAAAGTGAAGTCGCTCAGTCGTGTCGGACTCCTAGCGACTCCATGGACTGCAGCCTACCAGGCTCCTCCACCCATGGGATTTTCCAGGCAAGAGTACTGGAGTGGGGTGCCATTGCCTTCTCCCCTTGCAGTCCAAGGGAATCTCAAAAGTCTTCTCCAACAAGGATGGGTGTTATCAGCTCAAAATAGGTGAGCACCTTGCGCCATCTAGTGGCGTTACACAAAAAACATTTCCAGTGATTTGTTCAATTGCTTAGGCGCCTCTGACTCCTTAGGACCCCATGGACTGCAGCATGCCAGCCTCCCCTGTCCTCCACTATCCCCTGGAGTTTGCTCAAGTCCATGTCCATTGAGTTGGTGATGCTCTCTAACCATCTCATCCCCTGCCGCTCCCTTCTCCTTTTGCCTTCAATCTTTCCGAGGAGCAGAGGCTTTTCCAGTGGTTTACTGACCTGGATTTGCAGACCCACACCATCTAGAAGCCACTTTGGATAGCTTTGAATAAAACCAGAATCTTTCTCCCAGTAAGTAACAGCTCTAAAATCATTCTTTCAGACTCTCCCAGCCTGGTGCCCCCCTTTCCTGATTCTGCACAGTAGCTTTGTATTGAAAACACCGCGCCCCCGCCACGTGTTCTAGAAGAGACCACCCTGCTTATCATAGGATCTCAGAGACTTCCTTCCTTCACTATGTGATGCAGGGGCTTCTGGCAAAGTCGGCAGTGCTGCTGGGTGCCTACGGGCAGCTGCAGGGCATGATGCAAAATGCGGATTCCTGATGCCTGCTCACCTCTCTTCAGCTGCGCACCTTTGCTGTTGATGTAAATGCTGTTTCAATGTGCGGTTCCATGCATGGTACAAGGGCCTCCCCACATTTCTGCAAATTCTATGTCTTATTCTTATGGTAGCATCTATTTTTCATCTTGCTGAACCCCCAGTCTTGGTTCTACCTTTCCTCTGCTGGTTTTTTTGGTACCAAAACACAGCTTCCTCCTACTTCCTGGCATAGAAACTGAAAGTGAAAGTATTAGTCACTCAGTGGTGCCCAAACCTCTGTGACCCCACGGACTGGGGCCCGCTAAGCTCCTCTGTCCGTGGAATTCTCCAGGCAAGAATACTGGAGTGGGTAGCCATTCCCTTCTCCAGGGGATCTTCCCAACCCAGGGTCTGAACCCAGATCTCCTGCATTGCAGGCAGATTCTCTACCATCTGAGCCTTGAGAAAGACTGCCTTTCTCCCAGCCCCGCTGAAATGAAGCCTGGCTGTGTGCCTTCCTCTGGCCAGTGAACTGTGGACGGAAATGACATATGTCATTTATTTAGATGTCATATAAACATCTAAATAATGTAATCTTCCTTACTTTTCCATTCTCTGCACCACAGCCTCCCAGCAGGGTTGGTCTTGTTCATTTTCCTGCCACAGAGATTGGCTGCCTGCCTGGCTCCTTCCAGCTTATGGATTCTTTGCCTGGCTTCTGAATTTTCCCTTTGTTCTGCTTTGGTGTCTACATATAACTATAACCCCATAATGAACCTCCTCTTTGGCCAGGGGGCTTCAAACTTGGATGTTGTCATACCCATTCCATCTTCTCGTTTTTGTGCAGCTCTTTTCCTAAACTATGTAACCCAGTTTTCAAATAATGCTCTCATATAACCCAGTTTTCAAATCTCTAACAATCTTGACTACCATCCAGTGGTAGTCAAAAAACCAAACATAAGACAGAAAGAGTATTGTAAGAAATTCAGTAAAAACATTGAAAATGGTCCACATTGAAAAAAACTTTATTAAAATAAATAAATAAAAATAAAATCAACCTCAAGCTCTGAAACCTGTAATGTATAGATAGCATCCATGTCTTCTTTTTTGGAAATTGAGGGAACCAAATGGGAATCATTTACAAGCTGTTTCTCTGAAACTTCTTTTGGTTCCCTTGGCCCTTAGTATGGGCCAAGACATGGTTAATTTGAATTAGTGCAGTGCAGCCTTATTACCAGCACATTCATCCTGGGTTTATTTTCCTTTTAATCCATTGCTTATGTTCCTCTTTCTGGTTGATGGTCCCATTCTAAGGAAAAACCAAGCTGAATAAACTCCTAGTTGACATTACCCTGCTTTCCCTGGGCGCAGGCCTGCTGTTCTTCATTTTTTCCCATGTGCTCCAGACATAGTTTTATTTTTATTTGATTTTATTTTTTAAACAAAGACTAATTTTTTTTGGGGGGGGGCGGTGGCACGTGCAGCATGTGGGATCTTAGTTCACTAACCAGGGATTGAACCCGAGCCTACATCGGAAGCACAGAGTCTTAACCAGTGAACCACTAGGGAAGTCCCCCAGACATAGTTTTAAAGGTGCATTTTGGTGTTGGGATCTCTTGATTTATTCCTACTACATAGCACTCTATGTAGTAGGGAACTCTACTCAGTACTCTGTAATAACTTTATGGGAAAAGAATCTGAAAAAGAATCAGATAACTGAATCATTCTGCGGTGTACCTCCAACTAACACAACATCATTGTGTGAGAGTTGGACCATAAAGAAGTTTGAGCACCGAAGAACTGATGCTTTTGAACTGTGGTGTTGGAGAAGACTCTTGAGAAATCCTTGGCCTACAAGAACAAACCAGTCCACCCTAAAGGAAATCAACTCTGAATATTCATTGGAAGGACTGATGCTGAAGCTGAAGCTCCAATACTTTGGCCACCTGATGCAAAGAACTGGCTCATTGGAAAAGGACCTACTGCTGGGAAAGATTGAAGGTGGGAGGAGAAGGGGACGACAGAGGATGAGATAGTTGGATGGCATCACTGACTCAATGGACATGAGTTTGAGCAAACTCCAGGAGATGGTAAGATGGTTAAGAGTTGCGTGCTGCAGTCCATGGGGTTGCAAAGAGTTGGACATGATTGAGCAACTGAACAACACAACACTGTAAATCAACTATACTCCAATATAAAATTAAAAATGTTTCTAAAAGTATGAAGCATCACACACTCTTTGTATTTTTGGCTCATGCAAGCTCTATCCAATTTCTGACATTTTTCTTCTGAAATTTATGTTCTGTCCCCAAATTACAGTAACCCACACCTATGCTTATTGTTGTTCAGTCACTCAGTTGTGTATGACTCTTTGTGACCCCAGGGACTGCAGCAATCTTGCTTTCAGCTTGTGCTTCATTCAGCCTGGCATTTTGCATGATGTATTCTTCATATAAGTTAAATAAGCAGGGTGACAATATACAGCCTTGACATACTCCTTTCTAATTTAGAACCAGTCTGTTGTTCCAAGTCCAGTTCTAACTGTTGCTTCTTGATCTGAATACAGGTTTCTCAGGAGGCAGGTAAGGAGGTCTGGTATTCCCATCTCTTTAAGAATTTTTCACAGTTGTTGTGAACCACACAGTCAAAGGCTTTAGTATAGTCAATAAAGAAGCAATAGATGTCCTTCTGGAATTCTCTTGCTTTTTCTATGATCTAACAGACGTTGGCAATTTGATCTGTGGTTCCTCTGCCTTTTCTAAATCCAGGCTGAACATCTGAAAGTTCTCAGTTCACGTACTGTTGAAGCCTTGCTTGGAGAATTTTGAGCATTATTTTGTTAGTGTGTGAGATGAGTGCAATTGTGTGGTAGTTTGAACATTCTTTGGCATTGCCTTTCTTAGGAATTGGAATGAAAACTGACCTTTTCCAGTCCTGTGGCCACTGCTGAGTTTTCCAAATTTGCTGGCATATTGAGTGCAGCACTTTCTCAGCATCATCTTTTAGGATTTGAAAAAGCTCAACTGGAATTCCATCACCTCCACTAGCTTTGTTCGTAGTGATGCTTCCTAAGGCCCACTTGACTTCACATTCCAGGATGTCTGGCTCTAGGTGAGTGTTCACACCATAGTGGTTATCTGGGCCATTAAGATCTTTTTTGTATAGTTCTTCTGTGTATTCTTGCTACTTCTTAATATCTTCTGCTTCTGTTAGGTCCATACCATTTCTGTCCTTTATTGTGCCCAATCTTTGCATAAAATGTTCCCTTGGTATCTCTAATTTTCTTGAAGAGATCTCTAGTCTTTCCCATTCTATTGTTTTCCTCTATTTCTTTGCATTATTCACTTAGGAAGGCTTTCTTATCTCTCCTTGCTATTCTTTGGAACTCTGCATTCAGATAGGTGTATCTTTTGAGAAGAAAAAAGACGTTACAGAATGATAGAGTAGCATCTTGAGAAATTAAAAAAAAATAATCCTTGAAGAACCTAAGGCAAAATATCTTAACCTGACTATGATAAGGAAGGCATCTAAGTTCAAATACTTAGAAAGCAGACTTGGTCCATATCACACCCCATCTGAACTAGCAAACAAGCAGGTAAGGGTCAGATACAGCCATTTGTAAGTTATGTCACCTTTTGACTTTAGACTTTTAAAAGTATACTCTTTCACAACAATAGAACTAAAACTGGATTTTGTAATTGTGCGATAGTTATCGCGACACCATTATCTAAGCCACCAAAACTTATATTCAGAGCCACAAACCCCAAGTGTATTGATATTCCTGAGAATTCTCACTGGGCAGTAAATGAATTATTCTTTTATTTAAACATTATGAAATGTACTGGAATTTTTTTCTCTTAGATTTCCTACTGATTCTCACATCTATGGAAGTGAATATTCCTGCAGCATTTGGGGCAGCAATTTCCACGCTATAAATCGAGACTGTCTAAGTACCAATGGATACCTTCCATTCACTAGTGGCAGCCACCCAGGCCCGAGGCTAGAGGAGGGAGCCCAGGTCTATGACCTGCATACACACCTGCCCTGGTAGGGAACTTGGCACTTCTGGATGGCAAGAGAGATCAAACGTGGTGGTTTTTATTCATGACCCTGGAATTTGGAGATGGGTCATCAGCATAAAAAGAGAAGCCTAAGAAGGCTGCTCTTAGCTTGACTTGGCCTAAGGTCGTTCCAAATACCAGATTACAGTCATCAAGAGGAACTGATCAATGGAAGGGGCCAGAATTTTGGAACTCATACTTATGTTTATGTTTGCAAAACATGCAGTAAGGTCTGAATAGTCATTATCTCAGCGGAGGATGCAAAGTGTGATGGTGTTTTTCCGTGGGGGGCGGGTTGAGGTGCCCACTTGGCCGGGAGCTCCCCCAGCCCAGCCTGCGCACAATGGAGGGAAGGGGTGGCTCTCTCACTTCCAGCGCCCAGAAGATACATCTTCCCAGCAAGCATAGCACCGTGCAGTTTCTAAGGCCGAAGGGGAAACCTGGGCAGAAAAATACAGGCAGCTCTCCGTTACATGCTCTGTGATTGCATTTTCCGTTCCAGGTGGGTTTTCTTTTGCTGTTTAGAACAGTAGTGACGCAAGCACAGGCCAGCCGCTCACTCTGTGCCAGCCCCTAATCTCGTTCATTCTTGGTCTGCTCTTCCTCCCTGCTGCGCTGTGACGTGGATGGCATAGCCCCACTTTACGGGCGAGGAAACCGATTTACAGAGAGAGGAAACCTCCTGCTACAGTCACTAATCTAGTTAGAGATAGACTCTAGGTTTTGAAGTTGGTGTCATGTCCCATTGGGGTTTCCCATGTGGCTCAGTGGTAAAGAATCTGCCTGCTAATGCAGGAGACTTGGGTTTGATACCTGAGTCGGGAAGAATCCCCTCCAGGAGGAAATGGCAACCCACTCCAGTATTCCTGCCTGGGAAAGCTCATGGACGGAGGAGCCTGGTGGGCTACAGTCCTTGGTGTCACAAAGAGTTGGACACGACTGAGCACATCATGTTCCATTATTGGGAACTAAATAGCTTGATGCAAAAATATTTTGAAAAGGACAACGTATGAAAGGAAACAGTTGTCACTTTTGGGCCAGATCACCTTCCAAGAGTGGTTCAAGTCAGTGTCGATAAGGGTCAGTTACGTTCAAAGGCACTGTGGTGACTATGGTATACAGTGCCAGGTACATAGATGGCTATCTATAAAAACTGGGTTTTTTTAGTTTAGTTTATTGAAATATAGTTGATTTACAATGTTGTGTTAGTTTCTGCTGCATAGAAAGGTGATTCAGTTGTACATATATATATATGTTCTTTTTCCTATTCTTTTCCATTATGATTTATCACAGGATATTGAATATAGTTCCCTGTGCTTTACAGTAGGACCTTGATGTTTATCCGTTCTATAGGTAATGGTCTGCATCTGCTGATCCCAAGCTCCCAATCCATCCCTCCCCGTCCCCTTTTCCGCTTGGTAACCACAAGTCTGTTTCTGTGTTTCTGAGTCCGTTTCTGTTTTGTAGACAAGGTCATTTGTGTCACAGTTTAGATTCCGCATATAAGTGATATCATATGGTACTTGTCTTTCTCCATAAAGAGCAGTGGATGAAGGTGTGTGTGGTCTCTGCACTTGAGAAGATGTAACAGGGCACGGAGCTGTGTGCTGCAAATAGACCCCCAGTGACACGAGGGACGAATGTCAGCCAGAGGAATTCGCAGCATGTTGGTGACAGAAGTCTCAGTGAAGACGACCTTTGGAAGGGAGATGTGAGCTAATAGACGGACATTGGAGGAAAAGGTGGGAATTGCAGGCAAAGGGAGCTGTGTCGGGGAAGCCCTTGGATGAAAGGTTTGGAGGTGAGCAAATCGTCTGTTTTGTGGCGCGTAGGGCTTCCTTGATAGCTCAGTTGGTAAAGAATCTACCCACTCCATTATTCCTGGGCCTCCCTTATGGTTCAGCTGGTAAAGAATCTGTCTGCAATGCGGGAGACCTGGGTTCAATCCCTGGGTTGGGAAGATCCCCTGGAGAAGGGAAAGGCTACCCACTCCAGTATTCTGGCCTGGATGGAAAACTCCATGGACTGTATATAGTCCATGCATGGGGTCGCAAAGAGTAGGACACAACTGAGTGACTTTCACTTTGTGGTGTGTAGGTCACCTGGAGATCAGGCTGAAGGTAGGGCATTGACTACTGTGAAATCACTCTTGTCTGGATCTTCTCTAGGAAGAGAGTGGAGACTCTGGAGCAGGGAATAACTGCTTCAGAGTGGCACCTGGGCGCTGTGTTCAGCCATGGTGTGAGGGTGATGGATTCAGAAACGGGAGCCAAGACATCCTCTAGAAAATACTGCTAGCATTCCAGGGAATGAATGAACGTGATGACAGTGGGAATGGAGAGGAAGTGGAATCCAGATCAGTTGGTATGTTCCCAGAAATACTTACCACGTTCACTCTTAGCTGAGACCAAGCATTTGGCGGTGTGTGTGTGTGTGTGTAAATTCACTACCGAAGTCATGCGGTACACATTTAACAAAACCAAATCAGCTCTATCCGGGATCCGACCCCATGTCATCTTCACGCATAGCAAATGCTGCTCTGTCTTCAACGGATAGGTTTATCTGGTTAGCTTAGACCTCTACTTTACTTAAACAAAATTAGGCGACATGTAAAACAAGTGATTTTCTTTGTTCTACCAAGGTTACTTATATTCCTTGCTGAAAATATTTTTAACTGATTTGGAATCCATTTTCTTTGCTCTTTGAATTGTTTTTTTAATGTTTAATTGTGAAATATTACAGAGAAAAATTTAAAATATACTTGTTTAATGGAAGCAAGCCAAGCGTTCATGGCAGGATAAATGGATAAAGAAAATGTGATCTATACATACAGTAGATGATTATTTTCAGCCTTTTTTTATGTGGAGCATTTTTTTTTGAAGTCTTTATTGAATTTGTTACAATATTGCTTCTGTTTGATATTTTGGCTTTTTTTGGATCTTAGCTCCCTGACCGGAATTGAATTCGCATTGGAAAGTGAAGTCTTAACCACTGGACTGCCAGGGAAGTCTCTCAACCTTAAATAAAGAAGAAAATCCTGACATAGATGACAATATGAATAAACCTGGAGGACATTATGCTAAGTTAAATAAGCCAGTCACAAAAGGACAAATACTGGATGATTCCACTTACACGAGGTATATAAAGTAATCATACTCATAGAAAAAACAAGTAGAATGGTGGTTACCAGGAGCTGGCGGGAGGCAGAATGGGGAATTATTGTTTACTGGGGACAGGGTTTTAGTTTTGCTAGATGAACAGTTTCTAGAGAGAGGCACTTCACAACAATGTACGATAGTTAATAATCTTAGATTTAATTCTCTTCTTTCTTTTATTATTATTTGCTATGACATCTGTTTTAACCCAATACCATCTTTGTAACCCCCATTTTCAAGTATTTGGAAAAAATAAGATAGATTTTAATGCAGTCTCAACTTTCAGTCTGCTTTTACCCCTTGGAGATAAAGTGTAATTCTTAGAGACAGCATACAGTTAAACCTTTAAAAAAAAAAAAAATCAGTAACCCTTCATAACTTTGCAGATAAATTTAATCCATTTGCATTTATAGTACATCTGAAGCAACGCTTCCAGTTATTTCGGGCATGTGCTTGTATTTAACAAATTTGTAGTTTTTTAAAGATCATCTTGCATTATTTTAATGTCAATTTATCTTCTTCGGCACGGTTTTTTACTTTCTCTTTCCACTTGCCTTGTTTTTGAAATAAACTTTAAGCCATGTCCCTTTAAAGCAAATCAGAAGACAATCTCAGAAAAGTGATCTGTTTGTCCTGGGTTCACTGTGGTCCACACGGTGAGTGTCAGGTCCGTGGAAGCCAGCCAAGTCTGGTCGGTACCGATCTAGTGGAAACAGCCCTACATCACAGGTCATCACAGACTTCCTGTTTTCGTGTGGGTGCAAGTTCCCTTGTGTGAGCAAACTTTTAGAGAGTAGAAGTTATTTCAGCAGCAGCTCCCTGATCAGGTGCTGGATCAAACAATTTTAGACAGAAAGGTGGTGGTTCCATCCTGGTGAAAGAAACTGCCAGAAAAGACTTGGGAGCTGGCCAGACTGGGGTCCACAGCCTAGCTGTGTGCAAGCAGATGTCTGGAGTAGAGGCTCAAGAAAAAGTTTCATCAAATAGACTGGTCACCCAGCTTGGGGGCCACAGGTAAACTTTAGTCTAAATTCACACCCGGAACCCCGATCCCAGGGAGGGAACCCAGGGCGCCTCTCCTGGCACCTACTGAATCTTCAATCTCGACCTTGAATCAAGTCCCCACTTGCTGACTGTGAGATGGGGAATCAATTACCTTCTTTTCCTCCGTTGCGAATGGAGATAAGTGTAGTACACACCTGATATGGCTCTTTCATAGTTGAAAAGTAAAGGGCTAAATTTAATGCAAGTAAAAGAGATTGATTCCACAGGGAAGTTCATGAATCCTAGTTATCATTGTTAGTAGGATTCCAGACCGTGAGCAGGAAGGGATTCCAGGCTGGACTGTCCCTGGTTCTGGGACTAGGGGGAGCTGATTCTCCACTGACTTGAGTGAGGCTGGCCGGAAGCAGTGGGAATAGACTCTGTTCTCTTCATCAAAGATGTTCCCAAAGCTTCCTCCCTGAAGGGCGTGCCTCCCACACCGCTTCTCACCCAGTTCTTTCGTGAAATAGGTTCTCGCTTATCAAAGGGAGAGGGAAAAAAGCACTGCTCATGAATGCTTTGCTCAGAAACTCTGGGGTTTCTTCTCCTTTTCCTAAATTCCTCCCGCTTTCATTTAAACCAAAGGATGTTTCCAGAAACTTCTTAACTTTAGGTTTTTCCCATCTGACTCAATTTCTTGGGAAAGTGCCTCACCTGGTCTTTCAAAGAGGATGACACTGACCTTTAGATCTCTTTGATTTTAAGATGAACACAAATCAGCAGAAGGGGGAAAAAAAAAATACCGCACGTCCATCTGACCCTGACGTACTCTCACAGCCCAGGGACTGCCTCTGGCTTGGCTGTTTGAATAACCTCTGGGCATCCGATCCACCCCCAGAGCTTAAGTTTGAACTCCAGAACAAATATTTGTCCTGTTTGGAGCAAAGTTTGAGAGCTCTCTTCTCTTTTCTTCTTTTTAAAGCTCAACCGTACTGCTCTGCTGTCCCGCTGATCGTGGTTCAGGGGACACTGGGCTCCTCCCCAGAACCCCCGCCTGAGAGCTGGGCAGAGGCACCCGGCATGATGAAGGGGCTCATGTGCTTTTTCCTCTGCTTCTTCCTTTCTGAATCGAGAGGCTTTGAAATCCCCACCAGTGGACTTTCAGAAGTAAGTACTTCCAGAAAACTCTTTGCTGTAGGCCCCCTGTGTGTTTGGTAAATAGAGTGTTGTGTTAGCCGCTTAGTCATGTCAGACTCTCAGCGACCCCATGGACCGTGGCCCACCAGCCTCCTCTGTCCATGGGATTCTCCACGCAAGAATCCTGGAGTGGGTAGCCATTCCCTTCTCCAGGGGATTTTCCCGACCCCGGGATTGAACCCGGGTCTCCTGCATTGCGGGTGAATTCTTTACCATCTGAGCCACCAGGGAAGCCTGTTACCTGTTGCTGTTCAAGGACTGTATCCTGTGAGGGTTGAAAATCTATTATAAAGTTCATCTGAGTAGAAGTGTTCACTGTTAAAATTACTTGGATGTGTATTTACCCTTTAAAGCATTAATGGGCTTTTCATGAGAATTGAGTTCATGGGCTGGCCCCATAGTGTAGCATTTATGGAGCAGAGCCACCCCTGCTTATCTCAGAAACTGGGGATGTTAATTGATCTGATCCAAAAGATGGTTGTAAGGTTTAAGTGACATTCCTAAACTACCCAGCACAGTGTGAACCTGAGCAAGAACTTGATAATTATTAGCTCTCATAACTATTATTATGAAATACCATTATTACTCTTTTACATAGAGTATAAGAAAAGTCATTTTCAAAGCACTCTGGTTGAGGGACTTCCCCGACTCACTGGAAAAGACCCTGATGCTGGGAAAGATTGAAGGCAAAAGGAGAAAGGGGCAGCAGAGGATGAGATGGTTGAATGGCACCACTGACTCAATGGACATAAATTTCAGCAAACTCTGGGAGATAGTGAAAGACAGGGAAGCCTGGCATGCTGCAGTCCATGTGGTCGCAGAGTCGGACATGACTCAGTGACTGAACAACAAACAGCTGATGATCCAGTGGCTAAGATTCCGAGCTCCCAATGCATGCGCCCTGGGTTCAACCCCTGGTCAAGGAACTAGATCTTTCATGCCGCAACTAAGACCCAGAACAGCCAAAAAATTAAAACGGACAGTTGTTTGTCATACCGAAGTGAACAATGATTTCCAAGTTAAGGGCATTTAATGTTCCTGTTAAAGGGGAAGATGGATGAGGCAGTGGGCAGAGTATAGGAGTTATTCCCAAGGAGCTCAAGGTCTTCCCTTCAGACCCTTGATCACCCTCAGTGTGATGAAAGTCTTGGAATGAAAGTCATAGAAGAGCTATTCTGATACTAGAAAAGCCACATGTATTCTGGGAATATCCTGGAAGATGCAGCGGCTTGTGATACTTACATGGTGGATTATGTACACAAATGCCAAAGAACAAGATGGCATATTTGCAAGAAAAAAAAAAAATCACTCTGCCTGCCTAGAAATTATCATATTTTCCAACACTTTGGAAACCACCAGAGTGTGTTGGAAGCCTCACTGATGGAGCCAGGAATTGGAGGCAAGATTTCCAAAGGTGCTTGTGCTTTTTCAGCCACTTACTGGTACTCCTTTCATACTGACATTTCTAACATCTTATTAGACACTTCTGATGCTGCCAAGATCTACGCAACACTTCCCCCAGGTACCTCCCTGTCATTGGTCACTGTCATCTTCAGGCAAAGTGAAAATCGAATTCCCGCATCCACCAAGTTTGGAGATATTAACTCCTAGTTACTCATCTCTGAGATATAACCGGCAAACAAATAGATGAAAGAAATCATTGCAACAGTCAGAGAAAACAACTTTGGCTACCAAAGGGAAAAGAGAAGAGGGATAAATTAGGGGTTTGGGATTAACAGATACACAGCACTATCTATCAAATACACAACAAGGACCTACTGTATAGCATAGGAACTATATTCAATATATTGTAATATTCAACCTATAATGGAAAAGAATCTGAAAAAGAGTAGATATATGTGTGTGTATATAACTGAATCACTTTGGTGCACACCTGAAACATTGTAAATCAGCTATCAATTTTTTTTTAAAAAGACATTATATGAAAAAATGAGATTGCACAGAAATATAGAAAACAAGACAAAATAAAATACTAAATACTTTTTGCCTGTCACCAGCGGCCTTTTTTTCATTGATGGAAATAAACATCCTGATTTGTTTTAAGTTTGCAGACTATGGAGACCATGTGGAGTTGGCTCCAGGCAAATTCCAGTTTGTGCCAGAGAATCGGAGGTATCAGGTACAGTAAACCTCAGTTCCAAAAGGGAAAAGAAGTGAAAGAGATCATGAATGAAAAAATAAGAAAAGGACTGAGATGCTTTTTGCTACATTTTCTCAAGAGCTTGTTTTTCTTAGAAGTAAAGAATCCAGTAGTAGTGTACTCGGGAGAAACACAGTTCAGCTGAAATGGAGGGAAACCTCCACATGATTGTCCATCTCCAAATGCAGTGGTCATGTTGTTTGCTTAAACAATACGTGGCTGCGTGTTGTCTTCAAAGCTTAAGCTTATGGGATGGTTTTACTGTCATATATGGAAGAATTTCCTCCTAGGGGGACATTTTTGGTGGCTTCCTCGTGGGGCCACACATGCTCCCCCACTGGTCAAGGCCACTACTGTCTTGGGGAGCCGCTCAGAGAGCACAGGGAACCTAGCCACGCTGGAGGCCGTCTCCAGTTGTTAAGATTTCACCTTCCAGTGCAGGGCATGTGGGTTCAATCCCTGGTCTGGGAGCTAAGACCCCACATGCCTTGTGGCCAAAAAACCTAAATATAATACAGAGGAATATTATAACAAATTCAATAAAGGCTTTAAAAGTGGTCCATATCAAAAAGATTTAAGAGAAAAAAAAGAAACCCCATAGGTAGACCCTCATGTCAGGGTCTTCATCTAGAAGACAGAACTTAAAGAGCTGTTGAGAATTGCATTCAAAGATCTGAAAAAGACCCACAGACATAGAAAACAAACTCATAGTCACCAAAGAGAAAAGGGGAAGAGGGATAAGTTAGGAGGTTGGGATTAACAGATACACACCACTGTATATAAAATAGATAACCAGGAATTCCCTGACTGTCTACTGGTTAGGATGCTCTTCTTCCACTGCAAGGGGCACGGGTTCAATCCCTTGTTGGGGAACTAAGTAAGATCCTGAAAGCCGTGCAGCATGGCCAAAAAAGAAAATAGATAACCAAGAACTTATATAGCACAGAGAAACATGCTCAGTGTTTTGTAATAACCTATAACGGAAAATAATCTGACAAAAGATAGATAATGTAGAAATAACTGAATCACTTTACTGTACATCTGAAACTAACACAACACTGTAAATCAACCATGCTTCCATTAGAAAAAAAAAAAGTCCAAAAGAAGGCAACCGTTGGCCTTACTATGTCATATAACACCCCCTAAAATTTCAGCTCATTCCAAAGCAGGCAAGCTAAGCTCTACTAACCCACATCTCAGTTATTACTTTAAAATCCATCTGACATTAAATGCTCACCCATTGCTCTAAAGCCAGCCCACTTTCCATGCCACAGGACAGTCATTCATGTGGATAAATCTCTAAGAATGGCAGTTAGAATACAGAATTTTCCATCTGCCAATTACCATGTTTAACTCAGGGGCTACGCCAAGGAGAAGATGCACGCGTTTCAGCTCCCGTGTGGCTGCGTCTAATGGAAGAGACAGACATGCTTTCCCACTGTCTGGGTTTGAAGGAAGGAATTCTGCTGCTATGAAAAGACTCAGACAAACATGTTTTTATTTGAATTAATGAGGTGGTTTTTACAGGATAAAGGTGATCTGTGCTACTCAGCATGAGCTCAATTGAATATTTTCATTTAAAAACATTGGTTTTAACATTGTATCAGAGAATGATGGGCATGCCACCAAAAGACAGCTGAGACACTTACTCACAGAAGCACACCAAGGGGAAACTAGCATTCAAGAATATTTGATAGTTATGTCTTGGTTCCAGTGAATGAATCAGAGCTCAGTATGGAAGGAGAAAATATTTCTTGACTGAGAGAAAACAGTTTTTGCCCTCAAGGTAATAAGCAACACGCTTCTGAAGAATGATTTTATCCAACTTCCTTTCACAGAGAAGTATTTCTGGACAATCTGGAGAAGGGATGGTAAGTGTACTTTGATTTTGTTAAAAATTGATGCCTGAATGACTTTTCTGTTACCTATTATCAAGAAATCAATACGGCTGCCTCCTTTGTCTTCGCACCAAGAGCGTTTACCTGACTTTCGAAATACCTGTTTGCCCAATTCTGTTTGGGAAGTGTGTCTAAAATTCAGCATGAGAGGGTGGAGTGTGTAAGCAACCAGGAGAGATGTCCCCAGGAGCTGAAAATGTTCCTTTTCTTTACTTTGGCAAGTTTTGCCAACAGCACAGGTTTGTTTTTGGTTGTTTGTTTTTTTTTTTGGAATAAAAACTATATATTGATTCCAACATAATGGTCTTGATTTAAAATAGGACACCTAACAGCTTTAGTGAGTGTGGAAAAGGCACTCTTGAACATGAAGTGGCCCAATTCCCTGAGCGGTTTGGTGTATTGTAAGTCCCCTACATACAAACAAGCCCCATTCCAAGAGTGAGTTTGTACGTCCAACAAAGTTAACCTAAGTACACAACCAACGCAATCAGCTACATGTGGCTGTACTGTAATAGGTTTAGAATACTTTTCACACAAATAATACATTAAAAAAACTGACACAAAAAATTAAGAACGTTTTTAATCGGACAGTACAGTACCTTGAGAAGTACAGTAGTATGGTACAACGGCTGGCATGCAGGGACTGGCATGGCGTGAGCAGGACAGAGGGGTTACTGATGGAGGAGGGAGAGGAGGTGGGAGATGGTACGGCTGGAGGGTCGTCAGCAACAGTAGGCAGAGGGAAGCTGCAGCTTCACTCATGTCTGGTATTGATGGCACACGTTCCGGTTCCTTGCTGGAACCAGATGCTCGTTCGCATCTTTGAAAGTTTGTAGCTGCACCTTGAAGGTCCGTATGTATGTAGGGGACTTACTGTAGTTCCTCCTGTGGCAGGAAGACATCAAGAGGAAATTTGTTTCCTTGGCTTTGTGGTCTGAACAGTCAGCAGCTGTGAGAAGCTCTGGGTTAAGGGGGAGGACGGACAAACAGCTGAGCCTGGGTTTTATCTTAGCTTGAGGTGAGCTGGATGTTAACAAGTTGGAAGATTTCATCTTGGGTGACGAAGTTTGGGGAAAATTACACCTAGTATTGAAATAAGTAAAACGCTTCACTGCCACAATCCTGGCAGTTTAGAGGCACCTCCTAAAAGATGCGTGTTTTCAGTGCTTTGTCTTTGAGCATATGGATACTGGAACTGCCTTAAATCGGTAGAGACGGGTTGGGAGCCGGGTCCAGAGTGCTGGACCAGTCACCGCATCAAAATGCCCTCTGCAAGATGTTCTGTTCTTTACTCACATCCATCAGCATTCTCAAGCGTGCGTGCTAAGTCGCTTCAGTCGTGTCCAACTCTTTGCAACCCCATGGACTGTAGCCCGTCAGGCTCCTCTGTCCACAGGATTCTCCAGGCAAGAGTACTGGAGTGGGTAGCCATTCTCTTCTCCAGGAGATCTTCCCGACCCAGATCGAACCTGGGTCTCCTGAATTACAGGCAGGTTCTTTACCATCTGAGCCACCAGGGAAGCCTAGCACTCCTGTTCAAACTATATGTCATGGTTTGTTTTAACTTGGGAAACAACAGGATGACTGGGAAAAGGTGAAATTGCAGTAGATGAGGTTCAAGAAGGTAGGTAGCAGCATGGGGCTTTGGGGACCACCTGTGTGTTCCGCCCCACTGTACCCCTGGAAATGCCTGGGTCCCCCTTCTACACTGCACACCGGCATCCTTTCCTGCCCTCTGGCCCTGTATTCAGAGTTATTTCCTGCCCTTTCATAATCCAGTCTTGCTTCCCCACAACCATTTCCTCCTCATATTCTAACTTGCAGAATCATTGTTAATAGACTCACAGCGCTAGAGAGGCATCTCAAGATTTCTTAAAATAAGAGCAAGATTCTGCCTGCAGGATATCCCAAGAATTTAGGAGAATGCTTAGTAAAAGCTGAGTTATATACTTAATGATGCCTTAGAATTCTTTGTACTGTTATCAAATATGCAAAGAAGTTCTATCATTTTTCTCCAAGTACAGTTGTCTTTTCTTGCCGATTTCAGGAAGATGTTGATCAAGTGACTCTTTATAGTTATAAAGTCCAGTCTACTATTACTTCTCGAGTGGCCAACACTGTTATCCAGACCAAAGTGGTGAACCACTCTCCAGAGCCTCAAAATGTCGTGTTTGATGTGCAGATTCCCAAAGGAGCCTTCATCTCCAACTTCTCCATGTGAGTAACTCCCTCTCAGAACCAGAAACTGGATCTGCTCTGCTCACAGAATCAAACCCCTCCCAGAGTGGACCTTTAGTGCCTCAATGCCTCGTGGCTCCATACCCAGCATCTTTGTTGTGGTTTAATTGCTAAGTTTTATCTGACTCTCTGCTACCCTGTGGACTGTAGCCCACCAGGCTCCTTTGTCCATGGGATTTTTCAGGCAAGAATACTGGAGCAGGTTGCATTTCCTCCTCCAGGGGATCTTTCTGAACTAAGGACTGAACCCAAGTTTCCTGCATTGGCAAGTGAATTGTTTACTACGTAAATCACCAGGGAAGCTGAGAGAGGACCTTGGTGGTCAGCAATTCCAGGGGTTCTCGCTTGCTGTGGACCCACTGGACATTGAGTCATCTTGGGTGGGACCCAATAGTTTGCTTCTGTTCAGAGTAACAGAATTTGCAAAGGATTTGCTTTTCTTTTCTAATGAGTGAAAGCATTCTTGAGCCTGTCTCTATGGCAGTATCTCCCACTTCCTTAGGGAGAGGCCATATGTTCTATTTTGCTTCAAAAACTCTAATCAGACTGCTCTGACTAATCATTGTTGGGACAGATTAGGTGACAGCAAGAGAAGATTAAGGTAGTAGAGACAGAGATGACAAGAGAGGACAGAGGTCCCCCAGGGAGATGTTAGAAAGAGAAACACAAACTTGGCATGGGTCGATCAGCACTTTTCTCCGTCTTTCTTGGCTCTTTTCCACCCTCAAAGGATCCTTAATACGTGGAAGAATGGTCTTACAAACCATGTCAGCCAGAGAGCTAGTGGTTTATCAACCATAGCCCCAGGCGCATTTGTCATTCCAAAGGGCTGCACCGAACAACCCTTAATCCAAACAGTAAACCTGGAAAATGAAGAAACATTTTTAAACATTTTGCCTTGGCGTATAGTTGACCTACAATGTTGTGTTAGTTTCAGGTGTATAGCAAAGTGATCCAGTTACATGGCTACATATGTCCATTCTTTTGCAGATCCTTTCCCCATGTAGGTTATTAAAGAATACTGAGTAGAGTTCCCTGTGCTATACAGTAGGTCATTGTTGCTTATTTTATATATAGTGGTATGTGTGTGTTAATCCCAAACTCCTAATTTATCACTTCCCCTTCACATTTCCCCTTTGGTTAACCACATGTTTGTTTTCGAAGTCCGTTTCTGTTTTGTAAATAAGTTCATTTGTATCAATTTGGGGGGGGGATTCCACATATTATGTGATGTTTGTCTTTCTCTGACTTACTTCACTTAGTTTGATTATTTCTGAGTCCATCCATATTGCTGCAAATGGCATTGTTTCGTTCTTTTTTATGGCTGAGTAGCATTCCAGTGTGTGTATGCACCACATCTTCTTTAGCCATTCCTCTGTGGGTGGACACTTAGGTTGCTTCCGTGTCTTGGCTGTTGTAAATAGTGCTGCTGTGAACACTGGGGAAGAAGCATCTTAAACACAAGTAACAATATGGGAGAGAAGGCTTCTAGTACAGGAGCCTACCTCATCTATCTTAAATCACACTGTCAGATAAAGGAACTCCGTTTATGAAACATGCAAATGTCTCTCTACTTGAAGGTTCTTTCCAGGTGCAAAATGATAAATAATTCATTATGTCCACCAGGTTGGGCTGTTGGCTCGTTTGTTCGTTGTGCTTTTATTCAGACCATCTGTGGCCCCTGTGTCACTTTTTAGGACTGTGGATGGCACGACTTTTACTAGTTCTATTAAGGAGAAAACCGTGGGCCGAGCCCTCTACGCTCAGGCGAGAGCGAAAGGCAAGACGGCAGGACTGGTGAGGTAAGGGCAGGGTCCCCATCCATTGCTGCCTGTGCTCAAGGCCGTTCCCTCCATGGCAGATCAGCCCCAGGAAGGCAGAGACGCTCGTCCTTCTCTGCTACGTCACTTCTTTGTGGTACTTCCCTGATCCCACACGATCCGATTACCCATAATCTCACCTTGCTTGTTTACCATTTAAATGTCTTAAAAATCACTGACTGTTTCTCCTAAGGCTCAAATCACCCTCATTTGACAGCCCTGCTGTTTTCTCTTTAAAACCATAAACACTTCCAAGTTGAGTGATCACATTGGACTTGGTGCGTACGGGAATAAATAAGGCATTAGTGCTGGAAATACATATGCAATTTGAAATAATAGATGTCTTCTTTGTGAAGACTTTTAAAAATGTAAAGAATCCCTAGAATGAGTCTTACCAGCAGCAGGGGAAAGGTGTGCTGTCCTTCGGATCATCTAAACTGAGATTGAGTTCTGACCGTACAGCTGACTCGCATGTGATCTCAAGTGGGTTCCTTACCCTTTATGAACCTCATTTGTCATCACTTGCTAAATGAAGGTCTTGGTGTCAAGTTGACACACAATGATATGTGTCAAGTTCCTGGCATGTAATAGAGGATCAATAACCAGTAGCTCTTTGCAGATGACACTCAGATCTGTAAGAAGCTCTGCAGGAAAAAAGATCAGGTAGGAGAGGGGAGGGGAATTCCAGGCTACTGGAAGGAAATTGACCTAGAAGTTGCTGTTATCTCTACTGGACCTACCGTTCGTTCTCCTAAGCAATGAGCAGGTGGCTAGCCCAGGGCATCCTGGACACCCTCTGCGTAGATTCTACATGTGCTGACCTATGTGGGCGGGCTCGCATCTTTAGGAGCAGAGCTCTCGACATGGAGGACTTCAAGACTGAAGTAAGCATCGCCCCCGGAGCAAAGGTGCAGTTTGAACTTCATTACCAGGAAGTAAAGTGGAGGAAGCTGGGGTCCTACGAGCACAGACTCCACCTGCAGCCAGGACGACTGGCCAAGCATCTGGAGGTGAGCTGGGTCCCCATATGTGCTTTCTGTTCGTCTTCTCTTCGTGGTGTTCCACGCCATGTGACACTGCAGGACAGGGCAGTGTACGGAAATTGACTCTGGGTTTGGAGTAAGGAAGTGCCGCTTCCTTACACGTTTCAAGGCTAGCTCATCTCCTTATTTGCTGAGTCAATTTCCTGTAGCTGCTGTAGCAGATGATTGCACACAGGGGCCTTATGACAACAGAGATGTCTTCTTACACAGTTCTGGGGCGGGGATGGCAGTCAAGGTGTTGGCCAGGCTCTTGGGGAGGGTCTGTCCCTTGCCGCTTCTGTGGTCTGGAAGCTGCTGGCATTCCTTGGCTTGTGGCCTCGTGGCCCTTCATTCTGACCTGTGCCTCCCTGGTCACATCGCCTTCCTCTCTGAGTGTCTCAAATCCCCCTCTGCTCCTATAAGAACATTTGTCATTGGATTTCGGGCCCACCGGGTGGTTCAGGATGATCACATCTCAAGATCCTTTACTGTATCCGCAAAGATCCTTTTCCCAAATCAGGTAGCAGTTTCAGCTTCCAAAGATTTAATGCAGACGTGCCTCTGTCGGGGGGTGGGGGTGGGGGAACATTCAACCCTCTACACTGACCTTCCAACTAATGCCGAGCCTCAATTTTCTCATCTGTGAAGAGAGTCCCATAACATTTCTTAGATTCCTTGGTTCCAAGTGTGATGAGCTTTTGGAAATAGGTGGCCAATAATAGGTCAGCGAAGGTTGAGTTCACTGTCTGTGTCTGCTCCACAGTCCCCCCATTGCACCCCAACTCTCATCACCTGGAGAGCCGTGCCTGTGCAGGGCAGCTTGAACTCACTTCTGCTGTAGTCTTCACCTCTTGCCTTGAGAACTGAGCTGCTCTTTTCTTGGCTCGAAACTTGTTAACATCATGTGAACATTTGTGTAAGAGGCAGAGGAGGACCGGCTGGAAGAAACCCAGGGAAGAACACAATTCACCTGGTCTCTGTTTGACACAGACGAGGGTGAAGCACACACGTTGTAAATTGTCCATAGATGAAGAAGATTCAAGGGGATGAATGGATCATGTAAGATTTTCTTATAAATAAGAGTGGAACGGCATGGGATGGAGTAGAAGAAGGAGAATTAAATTCCAGAGAAATAAAGCAATAGAAAGGGAGCCCTGACTTGCCCAGAGGGTCTTTAAGCCTCCCTGGTGAGATGCATCATATCACACAGGATTTAAAGAACTTGCAGAAGGGATGGTGAAGCCATGACAGGTCATCTTTGGGAGAGCCTGGAGGTGAAAAGAGCAGAGGACTTAGAATTGATAATCGTACTTCTTGCTCAAAGTCTTGAAAGATGTTTTAATGCCTTAAGTAACTTTTCCACTTCTAGGTAGATGTGTGGATTATTGAACCTCAAGGACTAAGATCTCTTCATGTTCTGGACACATTTGATGGGCATTTTGATGGCGTTCCCATTGTATCTAAAGGACACCAGAAGGTACCACAAGCAGTGATGTGACGGAGTCTGAGTGGCCACTGGTTTGCGGGTTTTCCTCTCCTTCTCGGCTCTAGGGGATGGAAAAGTTGTCAGGTGCTGAGCTCAAGGAACTGTGATCCCTGAGCAAAGTCTAGGGCCCCCCACAGGACATACAGAACAAAACCAATTGTTTCATTGCATTGTGACCAGTGTCTGTCCATTCTGAAGCCCATTTTCCCCAAGTCACCCACTGAACCGGTTGCTAAAAGACAGCTTTCACATAATATATAGAGAATTTTCCTTTATCACTGCAAGAGATACTCAGCTTAATTCTTTCTGCCTTAATGGCCAATAGTAACCACCTTTGGAGGAGTCAAAGTCCTTTAAGAACTTTTTGCCAACTCTTTCTAGAGCTGGTGGCCATTTCTTCCATGGGGTGGGGGTGAGGGGGAGGGAGGAATTCTTCGAATCTCTTGTAAAGGACTGAAGCCTGGCCCACAGCACTGAAGGCTGCGAGATGCCCCTCTGATAGGACCACTGATGCTGCTTGGGTGCAGCGTGGCCCTGGACCTTCACCTGTGTGCGTGGGAAGGTGTTCCCCCCAGACAGGGAGCAGGCAGAGACCGGGCTCTGACACCATTGCTCTTTCCAGGCACACGTTGCCTTCAAGCCCACGGTAGCACAACAGAGAAAATGCCTCAACTGCTCCGAGACGATGGTCGATGGTGACCTGGTGGTGATGTATGATGTGAACAGAGAGGAGAAGGTTGGGGAACTTCAGGTGGGTGCAAACAACTCTCAGGGGCCAGCCCTGCCTGAGCCAAAGATCTGTTTCTTGTTGAATAAACCCCCAGGGAAATGCCCTGGGAGGTAAACTGTGGAGAGGCTGGGCCCTTTCAGAAAAGGACAGAGAGGGCACAGGAAGAAAGGAGAGATGGACGTAGCCAAGCTTCTGTTCTTTACGGCCATCCTGCCTCCTGCTCGCCATGGTCTCCGCTCCCCTCTCAGTCCCCAGACCCCCATCCTCCTACATGCCAAACACTGGTAATGGTTCGGCTCACACACATGTCCTGTTTTTCAGGTATTTAATGGATATTTTGTCCACTTCTTTGCTCCTGAGAACATGGACCCAATTCCCAAAAACATCCTGTTTGTCATCGACGTTAGTGGCTCAATGTGGGGGATTAAAATGAAACAAGTGAGTAGCCGTGGGTTGCAGTGGTACCCAGGACACCCTGCCTTCTCTGATCTCCTCAGGATGGTGCAGTTGTTGGAGGCCCCTTCCCCCTAGAGCTAGTCTTAGTTCAGGCTGCTCACAAAGTAACACAGGCTGGGTGACCTCTAAACAGGAGAAATTTATCTCAAAACCCGCCTTTTTGAAAAATTTTGCTGCCGTATAACCTCTTCTCACTCTGCTCAGGCTTCTGCTTCATAGTCCTTTGGTTCTCCTGCATGACATTTTAGACTAATATCTTGCCATTGTGCATGAATAACTTTGAAAACGTTTAATGCACAGTTTTTCTAATTATGTTGTAATTCCTTGAGGGTGATCATTCCGTCTCATGTCTTCCAGTTTGGAGTTCTGCATAGGCTCCTTCAGTGTTAATGGTGTAGGTGCAATTGTGATCAAGGACATCCTTTATTTTCCTCATCAATCCACCCATTCAACCAGTTTGAACCAACCAATGACTCTCCATTCATTCAGCAATCATTTATGACCACCCAAGTGTTCACTGCTGTTCTAGGATCCTAAAGACGGAAAAGACTTGGCTCTGCCTACCTATCACCAGGTTCTCAGCAGTGGCACTTGCGACATTCGGGGCTGATGAATCCTGTGTCGTGGGGACCACACTGAAGATTGTAGGATGTTTAGCAACATCTGTTCACTAGATGCCATGGAACTCACCCTCCTGGTCATGACAATCAAAGATGTCTACAGAGGGCTTCCCTGGTGGTCCAGTGGCTAAGAATGGCTAAGAATTGGCCCTACAGTGCAGGAGACATGGGTTCGATCCCTGATCTGGGAAGATCCCACATGCCGCGAGGCAGCTAACCTGCAAACTGCAGCTAGAGAAAGCCTGCACACAGCAACAAACGCACAGCACAGCCAAAAATAAATAAGTAAAATTCAAAATAAAGAAAAGAATGAGAAAGAAGGTGGTCTTCTCCCCCTCCACACTTACAAAAGTGTCTTCAGACATTGCCACATGTCCCCTGGGGAGAAAATTATCCTCATTTGAGAACCACTGCCCTAATGCAACAGTTTATTTGTTCCTTCCTTCCCTCATTTAACAAGTATTTATTAAGCACCTGTCTTGCGTCAGGCACTTAGCTCATCACTGAAGTTTGAGATGACTGTTACACGCCCTGTGGACATGACACATCAAGCAGGCTATTGGCTCTGCAAGTCTGGTGTTCAGAAGTGAGGAATTGAGTGAGATATGCACTTAGGAGCCACCAGTGTGTAGAAGGTACTCATAACAATGAGACCAGGTGAGAACACCAAGGGGGAAGTGTAGATAAGAGAAGAAAACAAAGAGTGCGCCTTACACTATCCCAGTAACTAGGATAATTTGGGGAGAAGAGGAATCAGCAAAGAAGACTAAGCCAGCAATTCTTGTGGCCCAGGGGCTAAGACTCCGTGGTCCCAGTGCAGGTGACTGGGGTTCGATCCCTGGTCAGGGAACTATATCCTGCCCGCTGCAACTAACGATCCCACGTGCTGCAGTGAAGACCTAAGATTCCACGTGCTGCAGCTGATACTCAGTGCAGCCGAAATAATCTATACATTGAAGAAGAAAAAGCAGCCAATGAGAGGAGGAGAAAACCAAGAGTGTCCGAGGTTCTGGAAGAAGATGAGGAAGTTGTATGAGGACAGCAATGTGACCAGTTGGTCCAAATGCTGCTCAGATTGGGTCTGATGGGATGAGAAGAGTCCATTGGATTTAGCAACAGCCTTGATGAGCACAGTTTCAGTGGAGGGATGATGGTGAAAACCTGAACAGAGTGGGCTTCAGAGAGAACAGGAAAAGAAGATTTGGAGACAGTTTGCTTACAGTTCTTTCAAGGAATTTTATTGCAAAGGGAAACAGAGAAATGGGGGAAATGGGTACATTCAAGGTTTCTAAAGGCATGAGAAATTATGGCGTTATTGTATGTATGGAGATGTACCAATAGAGTGAAATGTATGATGCAGGAGAGGCAGGGGACAGACGCCAGAGCCACGCCTTTCAGTAGATAAGAGAGAGCCCAACCTAGCTCACCAGCGGATGGATTTGCATTAGGCAGAAATGCTTCTCCTAGTTCTGCATTACCAGGCATCAGGGAAAAGTGTATGGGCACAGATCCTGGCAGGGGGTGAGGTTTATGGTGACAGGGGTTGTAGAAATCTTCTGATGACTTCCATTTCTCAGTGAAGTAGGATTCCAGGTCATTAGCTGAGACAGGAAGAGGGAGGTGTTGGTGGTTTGAAGAGGAAGCAGATGAGAAGCAGGAATTAATGCGTGAGAAGGCTGAGTAGAGGGATTTGAGAAATACATTTGATTTTCAGGCACCACAAGGGGGACATCTGAGGCTCAGGATTCTCAGTATAAAGTCAGGCGGGTGAGACTGGTCACACATGACAAAACAAGACAGTAAAACTTTCAGTATCAAAATGCAGACAATACATGTTCGGACAGACTAGGAGACTGTTAGATCTGTGTTGACAGAGGCGGATTTATGAGGTTTGTGGGAGAACCATAGCTTGAGCCAGTGCTTAAAATGATGAATGATTGGGCTTCCTCATTTCTTCTTAGGTTTAGAGAGTATGTAGTAAGACCCTTCTCCATTCTCTCTCGAAATAGACGGTGGAAGCAATGAAGACCATTTTGGATGACCTTCGAACTGAAGACCATTTCTCTGTGGTTGATTTCAACCACAATGTTCGAACCTGGAGAAATGATTTAGTCTCAGCTACTAAAACACAGGTTGCAGATGCCAAGAATTACATTGAGAAAATCCAGCCCAGTGGAGGTGAGTGGGTTTAGCCTAAAGCCCAGTGAGAGACTCCCACAGGATTCAGTGGAGTCCTGAGAAATATGAGAATCAGTTGAGAAATATGATTCCTTACCCCAGTGGCCTTTGCCTTAATAATACATTTATTATTAAACAATGCATACTAAGTGCGTGGTGAAAGCATAATGCATACCCCATCCCCCACACATTTTTAACCATTCTGTCCTCAGAAAACGGTGTCAGTAAGTGACACTAGCTTTCTTATGACTCACAGAGTAAGAAAGACAAATACCATGTGATATCACTAAAATATGACATAAATGAACTTATCTAAGAAACGGACTCAGACATACAGAAGAGACTTGTGGTTGCCAAGGGGAAGCGGGGTGGGGCAGGGATGGATTGAGAGTTTGGCATTAACAGATGCTAACTGTTTTCTATAGAATGGATAAACAACAAGGCCTACTACTGTATAGCACAGGGAACTATCTTCAATATCCTGTGATAAGCCATAATGGAAAAGAACACAAAAAAGAATGTATATTATATATATATATGTAACTGAATTTCTTTGCTTTACAGCAGAAATTAACACAACATTGTATGTCAGCTAAACTTCAATTTAAAAAGGGGGGAAAAACACATAGAATAACACATAATTGTCTGCAGAACAGCATCCAAATAGGTCAAGGGCTGAATAAGTAACTTCACGTTGGTGGTTAATAAAATGACTGGTGCTTTGAAAGGGTTACTTCATCTCTAAAGGAACTGTTCACTATTAATACAAAGTGAATATTTTACTCCACTGGGGGATCTGGACCAGTCTGGGCAAAATTTGGAAAGCAGTTGAATGATTTGGATACTGAATGAACTACATGTAAGTCATCACCAGACAGATGAACCTGGGCTCAAGGCAAGAGGTGGTTGTTTCTGTGGAAACTCAGAGTATATAACAGACCAGCACATTCTCTGGCTTTCCCAGGCACAAATATCAACGAAGCCCTGTTGCGGGCCATCTTTATTTTGAATGAAGCCAATAACTTGGGAATGTTGGACCCCAACTCTGTCTCGCTGATCATCTTGGTGTCTGATGGGGATCCAACAGTAGGTAAGAACCCCTTCCATTTTAGTGATACATATTTTTCCTGTTGTTTCTTGGGAACGTGATTGGCTTAAAATGGGAACTCGAGTGGCATTTGCCTGAGTGTCTAAACCAGCTTGGGCTTCCCAAATGGCATAGTGGTATAGAATCCGCCTGTCAATTCAGGAGATGCAAGAGACACAAGTTCAATGTCTGGATCAGGAAGATCCCCTGGACCAGGAAATGGCAAACCCACTCTAGTATTCTTGCCTGGGAAATCCCATGGACAGAGGAGGCTGGCGGGCTACAGTCTGGGGGTTTGCAAAGAGTCGGACGCAACTTAGCAACTGAGCATACAGACAGCACTAAACCAGTTTAAACCCGTGCTTCCTAAAAGAAGAGTTCGTTTGACCCTGAAACACTCACCTCACTTAAAACAACCTCTAGATGTTTGGGAGGGGGATGCTGAATGCCTCAGCTTCACCTCCACAATCTGGGAACACTTGCATTTGAATTTGAGTCTATGCTAGGAGGATTGCTGATAGATACATACTAGTGCAGTGTCTTATCTCCTCAATGTAGCTACGTCGAAGCGTAAGTGCATTTTTAATTTGGACGAATTTTGCCAAACTGCCTTCCATGGATGTTCCCAAAATTTTGTGCCATTGCCTCCTCATTCCTTTCCTTCCTGTCCACATCAACTTTAGGTGAACTGAAACTGTCAAAAATCCAGAAGAATGTGAAGCAGAACATACAAGACAACATCTCCTTGTTCAGTTTGGGGATAGGATTTGATGTGGACTATGACTTTTTGAAGAGACTCTCCAATGACAACCGTGGGATCGCACAAAGGATTTACGGAAACCAGGACACTTCTGTCCAACTCAAGGTGACTTTGTTTTCTGTTCCTTTTTTGGTCATTGTTCACTCGAAATCATTCAGCTAGCAATATCTGATGCCTAAAAGAAGATGGCTGAATTCAAGTAAAAATTGTCATTATTTCAGCTGTGTTAGTTCCTTTCTCATGCACCCCACCCCCACTTGTATATCTGCTGTGACAGTGAGATGAGAGGCAGTTGACGGGTACCAAGGTCCCTACTCCCTGAACACGTCTTGGGAAGCACCATCAAAGTTTCTTGAATCTTCTCCAGTCCCACTACTTGTCAAGAGAACTGTTCTTCCTTGAAAGTACATTGGCATTGGGACTTCCCTGGTAGTCCAGGGGTTAAGACTGTACTTTCAATGAAAGGGGTGCAAGTTCAATCCCTAGTTGGGCAACTAACCTACATGCCAAGAAAATTTTTCTTAAAAAAAGGAAAAGTATATTGGCATCTTGGAAATCAACGTTTTATAATGCAACACAAAGCCAACTATAGCCTGTTTGTTTCCTTAAATATAAAGGATATGTATGCATCACTTGTTTATTTTGACTAAATGGACCAAAAAAAGATTAAGGAAAGGAAGAATATATTTTACCCTACCCTCTGTTGGTACCAAGTACCATGTATCAATAGGAGGTACTGTATATAAACCTGGGGACAGGTAAGAGACAGGTTCTAATTTAGGGATATCCACCCAGATGACTTATCTTATTATGAGTGTCCATGAGCTTTTCATGCTCGTCATAACAGAAAGAAAAAGTGCTGGGCTCTTGAACCAAGAGTAATCTTCTTCACAAGCCCTGGTCGTCTCTATTTCAGATCATGTAATAACTATGAGAATTTTCCATAGCTTTCCACAGAGATCTTGGAAGAATACTAAGCACCTGAAGAATCTCAGAGAAAAATGCTTCAGATTTGTAACGTGGTGTGAAAATAATGATTTCTCTGTTTCTTTCTTTTTTTTTTTTAATGAATTGTAGAAATTCTACAACCAGGTCTCAACTCCCTTGCTCCGGAATGTTCAGTTTAACTATCCCCAAACGTCAGTCACAGACGTCACTCAGAACAGTTTCCATAACTATTTTGGAGGCTCAGAGATCGTGGTGGCTGGAAAAGTGGACCCTAAGAAATTGGGACAGTTACAGAGCATTATCACGGCAACTTCGGTACTTTTGCTTATCTGCTAATTCTAAAAATATTCATTATCTCCTGGGTACATCTTGTATATTAATAGGCTGATAGCAGAATTCCAAGAATCACTTAGGTAGAATAAAAGCAAAAAGTGAAAAGGAAGTTCCTGAGAACACCTGTGCCATCTTCCCAACTATGGTGTAAATCCTTACCTCTTTCTTCTGAAACCCAAGCCCAGAGCCCAGAGGTTGGCACTTACTTCCTCTTGTGTGTTCTTTTGGATCATTTTGCCTCCCCCTGCAAGTTGCCTGCTACCCTGACTCACTCACAGTAGGTCCTTTAGAAAATGTGAACTGCTTAACTACAGTTCCACTCCCCTGGTGTCCTTCCATCGTCTAGGCCAACGCAGAGTTAGTCTTGGAAACCCTGGCTGAGATGGATGGCTTGGAGGATTTTCTATCCAAGGACAAGCATGCAGATCCTGATTTCACCAGGAAATTGTGGGCCTATCTGACCATCAACCAACTTCTAGCTGAACGGTAAGAAGACCATATGCCACAGGGATTTGCGAAAGGTTAGCCGAGGTTACTTGACGTCACAGTCAAAAAAGAGTTTGGAACCAAGAAAGGCAGCAAATTATTTCAGGGTTTGGAGTATTCATTTCCACTGGTTTCAAGCACTTTGGGGGCTTCCCAGATGGCACTCGTTGTAAAGAACTCACGTGCAAATGCAGGAGACATAAGAGACGTGGGTTTGATCTCTGGGTTGGCAACCCACTCCAGTATTTTTGCCTGGAGAATCCCATGGACAGAGGAGCCTGGCAGGCTACAGTCCATAGAGTTACAAAGAATCGGACACGACTGAAGTAACTTGGCATGCATGCATGCAAGCACTTTTAACTAAAGCGGGGTTCACTCTCTTTTTTCTTGATGGATAACAAGCATACAGTAAAGCGTGTGATGTGTATTCATTTAAATGTACAGTTTAATGAATTTTAACTACGTCACCCATGTCATCAGTACTGGGTCCAGTTTCAGAGCACTTCTTTCATCTCTGAGTCTCCTTCATTCTTCTTCACACTCAACACCTACCTCTTGCCCTGAGTAGAAGTCACTCTTCTGACCCCTGTCGCTATTAGTTGTCTATGACAAAATTTCTTACAGTGATACAAACTGTATTCTTTTGTTTCTGGCTTCTTGCACTCCATATGATGTCTGTGAGGTTCATCCATCTCATTGCAGTGGGTATCATGAATTCATTTGCATGAATTCATTGCATAGTTAATGTCCAAAGAGAAATTTAAGGTTATTGCAATTCTGATATCACCTAAGGACTTCCTATAGATATTGTTTCATCTCTGGCTTCTCAGCTGACTGGTGTTTAAATGCTCCAATACAAAAACTATGTTTCTAGAGAAATGTATGTTTCTTTGACCACCATCAGGATTATGGGGTGGGGTTGGGGTCGGTCTTTGGTGAGGAAAGTGACTGCTCCTCAGCCCCTCCACCTATTTGATCAGATTCTTGGGAAGGGGGAGCAGATTGGTCTGAATGAATTTGGGCAAAATGAAATATAGAGGTATAACTATACTCAAAAAATCCATGATGTCAATAAGATTATAAAACAGACACACGATTGTAAACTGTGGCTTTAGAGTGAGTGAGCAATGTCTCCTCCCCTTTAGAAAGGCAACTGGGTAATTTAAAGGGATATAGCAAATTGGTGCTGAAGTTAAACATTGATTTTTAAAACAAAACGATCCCTTAAATCAGTGGTTGCCAGCACGTGGGGAGCAGGAAGGATGCATGGGGGGTGGGGGTTAGGACCGTGAAACTACTCTGCTTGACACTGTAATGATGGATACCTGTTGTGATACATTGGTCCAAGCCCACTGAATGTACAGCACAAGCATGACCCTTGATGTCGGCTGTGGACTTTGGGTGATGATGACGTGTAGATGTAGATGTATTGATTCGACACATGTACCACTTCTCATGGGAGACGCTGAGAAGGGGGAGGCTATCGCGTGGGGGAGGGGCAGGGAGTAGATATAAAATCGCTATGTTCTGCTCAGTTTCACTGTGAGTATGAAACTGCTCTGAAAAATAGTCTGGATGTGTGGTCACCAAGGGGGATTGAGTGGGGTGGGGAACGCAGGAGGAGTTTGGGAGGTGGGGGCTAGCAAATGTAACCTGTTCCATGTAGAATGGATAAACAACAAGGGCCTACTGTCTGGCACAGAGAACTATATTCAGTATCCTATAATAAACCATCATGGAAAAGAATACTTTAAAAAAGAATGTAAATGTATATATATGTGTGTATATATGTATGTGTAACTGAATCACTTTCCTGTACAGCAGAAATTAACACAACATTGTAAAGCAATTATACTCCAGTTAAAAAGTACATTAAAAAAGAGTAAAAATGACTAATTTCCAGAAAACTCAAAAAAAAAAAAAAAAGACTCTCCTAAGGACAACAAAAAAACATATATTTTTGTTGTTATTGCTAATTTAATGAGGAACATTCATAAAAATAAATTTCAGATCCATCAAAAAAAAAGAAAATAACAATGTAAATCAACTGTACTTCATTAAAAAGAAAATAATAATCATAATCCGTTTAAAAAGTTCCAAGAGAGAGGCTCAAAAGGGAGGGGATATATATATATTAATATCATTATGACTGATTCTCATTGTTATACGCAGTAACAAACACAGCATAGTAAAGCAATTTTTCACCAATTAAAAAATAAAAGAAGAAATAAAAAAAATTCCTTCCTTCAGGGTACATAACTAGGTAAAGCACTAAGCTTCACGGAGCCGGCTCGTTCTGTTTTCCCTCGTGGCCCCCAGAGTCCTGGTTGACCCCAGAAGTATCGGAATTTGGTCTTGTGATGCTATCCAATGTCTCTGTTTCCCGAACATAGGAGCCTGGCTCCTACAGCTGCTGTGAAAAGGGAAATTACAAAGATGATCCTGCAGATGTCTCTGGATCACCACATAGTGACCCCCCTCACGGCGATGGTGATTGAGAATGAGGCCGGGGATGAACGTATGCTAGCAGACTCCCCTCCGCAGGACCATTCCTGCTGTTCAGGTGAGTCTCCCTACCTGGAGAAGAAGTATTCCGGTCGGTTTTCTTATCCTGCAGCAAGGTCCTCCATCCCCTCCTCTCTCCATCGCTAGCCCGTCTCCTCGTCCCAATCCTGTGTCCTTCACTTGGGTGTCCTCCACCCAATCCAGGTGACCCTCCTGCCAGTTGACTTCGGTGACAGTTCATCGCTGCCATCTTCGAACATGTTTGCTCACTTGTCTTCCAAAGAAATTCTGAAAATCTGTGTACTCCCCTCACACATTATTTAAATCAACATTAAAAAATTCTCACCTTCTTTAAATAGTTACAACAAATTTCATTCATGATGACACATGGAGCTGAAAGAGAGAGAACCCAGAAATAAAAATAATTCTAGAAAAATCTAGCTGAGAACCGCTGGCGTTGGTCTGCATAAATCCAATTCTTAAAATTTTAAGCAGCTTCTATGGAAAAGTAAACCCAGAAATGAATGGATACAGTTTTCTCCACGCAGGTGCCCTGTATCACGGCAGCAAAGTGACCCCAAATTCAGTCCCATCGTGGGTCAACCCTTCGCCAGCGCCAAAGGTCCCAATGCCTGCTGTCAGTGCTCAGGTGCTTGAGTCAACCCCTCCACCACATGTGATGAGAGGTAAGAGGATGAACGCTCTGGGATGGAAGAGATGCACCTCTCGTGTGGGGAGGGCCAGTGGGTATCCGTGAAAAGGACATTCTCTTTGGAGATTGTTCACGACACTCACGTGAACTTGCATTACTTAACAGTCAACACTTCATGTCCTTTATCGTGAAAACAGGCATCATGATTCTATACATGACTGGGTTGTTGATGAAATGTGAAACCATCTTTAAAGAGCTAGCATGTAATAGTCACTCAATAAACAGGTGAAGCTATCCATCTTAGGATCAAAAATATTTGAATGTTATTTCCTGTAGAATTGCACTGTTGTTATTGTTTAGTGGCTAAATCATGTCCCACTGTTTGCAACCCCATGGAGTATAACCCACCAGGCTCCTCTGTCTATGGGATTTCCCAGGCAAGAATAGTGGAGTGGGTTGCTATTTCCCTCTCCAGGGGATCTTCTTGACTGTGGGATGGAACCTGCATCTCCTGCCTCTCCTCCATTGGCAGGCACATTCTTTACCACTGAGTCACCTGTTCAGTTCAGTCGCTCAGTCATGTCCAACTCTTTGTGACCACATGGACCACAGCATGCCAGGCCTCCCTGTCCATCACCAACTCCCGGAGTCCACCCAAACTCATGTCCATTGAGTCGGTGATGCCATCCAACCATCTCATCCTCTGTCGCCCCCTTCTCCTCCTGCCCTCAATCTTTCCCAGCATCAGGGTCCTTTCAAATGAGTCAACTCTTCACATGAGGTGGCCAAAGTACTGGAGTTTCAGCTTCAGCATCAATTCTTTCAATGAACACTCAGGACTGATCTCCTTTAGGATGGACTGGTTGGATCTCCTTGCAGTCCAAGGGACTCTCAAGAGTCTTCTCCAACACCACAGTTCAAAAGCATCAATTCTTTGGCGCTCAGCTTTCTTTATAGTCCAACTCTCACATTCATACATGACCACTGGAAGCCACCTGAGGAGCCTGTAAAACTGCATTATCATCACATTATTTGCAGGACTATTTGTTAATTTGCTTGCTTGGTTTTAACAGTGTATTTGAAAATCCTAGTTTTGCTCAGTGTTTAAAAATCTAGAGCTAGAGACCTTGGTTCTGTGTTTTAATGAGGCCCTCTTGTGCCCAGCTCCTACACAAAATCAATTAACGAAGTATTTACTGATGACAGAGCATGGGCTTGATGGTGTGAGGAGTGCAGAGCAGGCCAAGACTCTGTTTGTGCTCTGCTTGAGTTGACCCTGCATGTCTTGCTCCCACACACACTTGAAGGAGCACATCAGGATGGTTGGGAGAATCAGTTTGTAGTCAGACAGTGCGACTTTAAGTCATGGCTGTGCCACTTACTAACTCTGTGATGTGACCTTGGGCAAGTCACTGGTCCTCTGCAGGACTGCAGTGAGACTTAGTTAATGTTTGCAGAGAGCTTAGTGACAGTGTCTGGAAAACAGCAACCTTTCACTGGACGGTACCCTGCTCTTTTGACTTTATTCTGGAGAACACAACCACTGCAGCTCCTAATTCAGGCCTTTCTCTTCAGTCCCTCCAGTTCTGAGGCTCAAAGCCTGACAGTGTGAAATTACTCCTCTCCACCCGGTCACCAGATACTGTGGCTTCCACCAGATGTCTCTTGAATTTCTCTCCCCACCCCTCCCCAAACCAAGTCACCGTGCTAGTTCCTGCATTTAACATTTCTTGCTCTAATGACTGCTGTCTTAGCTACTAAATGGTCTTCCTGTGTGTACTTTCTGATACTTAATTCATACTGAGACCAGTAATTGTAACATTGGGTCGGCCAAAAAGTTCGTTTGGGTTTTCCTGTAATGTCGTACAAAAAAACTAAATGAACTTTTGGGCCAACCCACTAAAATGGGGTCAAATCATATTACATTTATTCTCTAAAACCTTTAAAAGTTCCCCGACAGAATAAAGGTCTGTTCTGTAGCAGGGTGGTCCATGGTCTCTAAGACCTACATTCTTGGTCTTATCAAAAACCCATTCTCCAGGTACCTTGAGTTACTATCCAGACAAATCTTCAACTTCTCTCCCTCCCTCCATACCTTTACCCATTCTGTCCACTCAAGGATAGAATCTCTCTCTCTCTCTCGTGTCTTTTACCTACCAGTCTTCTCCTACCTTCAAGGCTTCATTCAAAAGCCAACTCTTTCAATTGTTTTCTCTTTTTGGCCACACCATGGTATGCAGGATCTTAGTATCCCCTGCCCCCTGCCACCAACCAGGGATCAAACCCATGCCCGCTGCAGTGGAAGTGCAGACTCTCAACCACTCGCCCACCAGGGAAGTCTCCGCCCACCCTTTCATAAGGTCCTTCTCCACTTGCCTGAGTGGAATTGATCCTCCTTTCATCTTCATTCCCAGAGCGTTGTGCTTTGGTCATTTTTCTATCGTTTACTTTATTCCATCTCATATGAGTGCTTGGGTCTGCCTTCATGAAAAAAAAATGATATTCTGTTAAAGGAAAAAGATTAGTCATGACATCTGTGAAGGCACAGTAAGGAAGATTTTATTCAAGGGGATGTAGGTACGACTACATTGGGGTATTGCAGTGGGGTACAGAGATTGGACTCATTCTGAACACACCATGGGAAACTGGGCGTTTATAGACAAAAACAGGGTCAGTGGATGGAAGATTACTAAGAGGAAGCATCCGTGGGTAAAGGGGGTCCGGTTAAACTGACCTAACAGGGCTTCCCTGATAGCTCAGTTGGTAAAGAATCCACCTGCAATGCAGGAGACCCCGGTTCAATTTCCTGGGTCAGGAAGATCTGCTAGAGAAGGGATAGGCTACCCACTCCAGTATTCTTGGGCTTCCCTTGTGGCTCAGCTGGTAAAGAATCTGCCTGCAATGCGGGAGACCTTGGTTCGATCCCTGGGTTGAGAAGATAACCTGGAGAAGGGAAAGGCTACCCACTCTAGTATTCTGGCCTAGAGAATTCTATGGACTGTATAGTCCACGGGGGTTGCAAAGAGTTGGACACGACTGAGCAACTTTCACTTCACTTCAACAGGATTCTTGCTGAAGGTAGGCCGAGGGATCAGACCTCACCTAGTGGGGGGCCGGGGCGGGGGAGGAACCTGATTAAGATACAAAGGTGATCAGATATGGAGGGTGGAGGATTCTAGCTAAACCTCCTTAGTAGGATTTTTGCTAAAATTGGACAATGCAGAGATGAACACAGAGGTCCTGAATTTTAGGTTGAACTTGAAGAGTTCAGGGAAAGCTGAGTTTATTCAAAGACAGAATCTTTGTCATGCCATTAAATTGTTCCTATCTTGAAGGTAGGGACCATGACTTTTATAGCTACACCAAACACTGCCTAATTCAAAGCTTTGCACATAATTTGTTTTTTTCTCACTAAATATTTGTTGAATGGTTAAACAAACAAACAAAAAAGATCAGCCAAAATAATGGTGTCTAGTAACAAAAGAGTACTTTCTTGAGAACAGTTTGATCCTTGATTGCTCTTGGAATTGATTGATACTAATTTGTAAGCCAACAGGTAATATGTCTTTTTTATTTTTATGCAGCGTGTTAGATACAGGTACTTTGTCTATATAAACATTCACTGTATACACATATATGTTGTTGTTCAGTTGCTAAATCATGTCCAACTCTTTGTGACCCTATGGACTATAGCCTGCCAGGCTCCTCTGTCCTTCAGTCTCTCCTGGAGTTTGCTCAAATTCATGTCTGTTGAGTCGGTGATGCTATCTAACCATCTCGTCCTCTGCCACCTCCTTCTGCTATGCATATGTATATGTAGTGCATATGTAGTATGTGTATAGTGTGTGTGTGTGTGCGCTTGTGTTTCTTCTTCCTTATGTCTTTCTTTTTTAAATGTTTTATTTATTATTTATTTATTTGACTGTACAGGGTCTTAGCTGCAGCATGTGGAATCTAGTTTCCTGACCAAGGATAAAACCCAGGCCCCCTGCATTGGGAGGGCAGAGTCTTAGTCACTGGATCACCAGGAAAGTCCCCCTTATTCATTTTTCTCTCTAGCCAAGAACATATGGCGTGGCTACAGAATGAGTATCCACTCTGTACAATAACCTAGAACTTGATGGCAGCTCCATGAAGAGGGGACAGTACTTGGACCCTGGGTCCCTGGTGCCTAGAAGAGTACCTGGCATATAATAGGAGCCCAATAAACATTTGTTCTTGTGAAATTGAAGATGTTCGGCAATAAAATACTGTTCAAAATAATCTTCTTTTCTATGATTTTGCTTAGTTTCATTTTCTTTGTATATTTTCCAGTTGAAAATGACCCACACTTCATCATCTACCTACCAAAAAGCCAAAAGAATATTTGTTTCAATATTGACTCAGAACCTGGAAAAATCCTCAACCTTGTTTCTGATCCAGAATTAGGTAAGATAAAAATATACTATATTTGAATTCGACTACTAGGTCACAATCATTCTTTGCTATTGTTTTTATCTGGATTTCTTTCTTTCCCACCTTAATAAAAGTGTTTTATATATTATATATAGGACTTCCTAGGGGGTGCAGTGGTAAAGAACCCGCCTGCCAATGCAGGAGACTCGGGTTTGATCCCTGGGTCAGGGAGATCCCCTGGAGGAGGAAATGGCAACCCACTCCAGTATTCTTGCCTGGAGAATTCCACGGACAGAGGATCCTGGAGTGCTATAGTCCATAGGGTTGCAGAGAGTTGGACATGACTGAGTACAGCACAGCATATTTTTCAAGCTATATTCTTCAAGCTCTAATAGTAAGAAATTAATTATAAATATATTCTTGTTTGAACTATTATAGGTACAGTACTCTGAGTATAAACTAGCAGAACTTGTGATATAATTCATTTAAACCATAAAAAATTATAAAATGTAAATTACAAAGGAAAAAATGATGTGTAAATCCTGAAGCAAAATAAAACAATAATTTCCCATATTGTCATGTTTTATAAATTTGAGTTATCGTGCTCACATGTGCCAAAAAAAAAAAAAAAATAGCACATGGGACAGAAAAAAACTTGTTTCTTTCCCTGCAGGGATTTTGGTCAACGGACAGCTCGTTGGTGCCAAGAAGCCCAAGAATAAAAAACTCAGCACCTATTTTGGGAAACTGGGATTTTATTTCCAGCGTGAAGATGTGAAGGTAGAAATCAGCACGGAGACCATCTCCCTGACCGGGGGGTCCCGGACATCCGTCTTGTCCTGGTCTGACACGGCCCACGTGCTCAATCAGAGGCAAGTACTGTTACATCCGGACTCAGGTGCTACCTCGACCCATGAGCCCATCAACCAACCCAGACGTCGGTGACACAGAGAACTCAAAATCCTCATTTTAAATGTGAGGAAGTCCAGGTTCAGAAAAGATTGTGTTCCTTCCTTGCCCTGCTCTTGGCGGTAGAGTCTGTGTGTTTTGGTCATGGTGCGTCTCAGCATATCCTAGCACCCGGCGTACAGTAGGGACTCAGTAAGGACGCGTTGGACAAGTGAATGAAGCCATCAGCTGAAAGCCAGGCAGCTGTGTCAGGGCGTGCTCAGAAACCCTGGGTCGTTGTCTTATGAGTAATATCTTCCCATGAGTATCTGTTCATTGTTGATACAGAAACGTATACACTGACAGAATTCCAGTGCTAGGAGATACACCAACATTCTGTGATGAAAACATTTTAAAGCTCTTAGAAAACTGGGGTGGCGTGGGGGGGTTTGTACTGGGCAGGGTGAAGTCATGTTCGGGGTGGGAGAGGAATGATTTGCTAAGTGAGTCAGTTCTAGGGACTTCACACTTCCAGTGCAGGGGCCGTGAGTTCGATCCCTGGTCGGGGAGCTAGAGGCTACATGCTGCAACTAAGAGATTCCATATACTGCAACGGAGATCTCAGATCCTGCAAGCTGTAACTAAGACCCAGTGCAGCCAAATATATATTAAATTAGTGTTTAAAAAAAAACAATAAAAAATAAAGCAAGTCAGTTCTAGAAACATGCATTCCTCTTTTATAATTTTTGAGTGAGGTGAAAGTAGCTCAGTTGTGTCTGACTCTTTACCTCTAGCTGGCAATCTAGCTCACGCAGGAGCTTCAGTAGACCTAACTATTTTTTCTCTACACCTGGCCGGTGTCTCATGCAGGCGACTGCATGGACTATAGCCCACAAGGGTCCTCTGTCCATGGAATTCTCCAGGCAAGAATACTGGAGTGGGTGGCCATTTCCTTTTCCAGGGATCTTCCCGACCCAGGATGGAACCAGGAATTGGAGGATAATTGTTTTACAATGTTGTGTCATTAATTCCTTTCTGCCTTCCCACTAGGGTGCTTGTTTCTGTGAAGAAGGAGAAAACTGTGACTATCACCCTGCATAAAGAGATATTCTTCTCTGTTTTACTTCATCGCGTTTGGAAGAAGCACCCAATCAATGTCGACTTTTTGGGAATCTACATCCCGCCTACAAACAAGTTTTCTCCTAATGTGCATGGGCTGATAGGTAAAGTGTCCCTGGACCATCTGGCTGGTGTGGGACTGGCCACCCTAGGTCTTGAGCAACTTTGCCTCAAGGTTAGAATGTTTGGTTAGAATGTGGAAAAGTGACAGGATGGAGTGGAGGCTTCAGGAGGACTCACACTCTGCACCTGGGTCTTAATTTATGAAGGTGCCTGAGTGACACAGAAAGAGTTCAGTGTCATTGAGAGAGTGTAATATTTGTCACTGTTCACAGTTTCCATAGAAACACGAAGTGCATCTTGCCATGCAGGGCCATGGGGAGAAAGCCAGATTTGGGTCAGGAACCAGAAGCAGAAACAAGGTCTAGGCTAGAACCTTTACTCTGTGGCAGAGACAAGACAGAGCAGGTGGTGTGGGGTTGGTTGGCTTGGTAATTGCAGCAGGCGTTAGGTTACAGGATGTCTTTCCTTGCACGGTACCCGGCTCAGGAATGATGCCTCTGGGTCTCACAGGCCAGAGAGAAGAGGCCTGGCTCTGGCTTGGTTCATTTGAAGATTCCAGCTGGGCTCCTGGCTGAGTCCTTTGCTGTCTTTCATATTTGGCTTTCCCAGGGAGGGGTAGATGGAGTGTTTAAGATATCAAACATCATAAGATACAGAGAATAAAACACATGATTCCTCTAACAAAGCAGTGCAGGGCGACTCAGTCATGCTAGAGCCAGGACTGTTTGCTGCTCCAGACAAGGTTTACCCAGGGCTGGGCTTTCATCACCAACTGGGCAGATAAAGAGAACGGATGAACACACTTTAAATTTTATGCTGCAGATTTTTTTTTTCACTGAAGAGAAGTGAACTGGCTTAGGAAGTCTGTGATAATGAACAGGGTGTCCACGTAAACCTTCCCTACTTTGTAAAGATCTATGGCAATTTAAGTGTATACTAGCATCAATACTTTGGCCACCTGATGTGAGCTGACTTATTGGAAAAGACCCTGATGCTGGGAAGGACTGAGGGCAAGAGGAGAAGGGGGCGACAGAGGAGATGGTTGGATGACATCAGCAGCTCCATGGACATGAGCAAACTCCAGGAGATGATGAGGGACAGGGAGGCCTGGCGTGCTGCAGTCCATGGGGTCACAAAGAGTCAGACATGACTGAGCAACTGAACAACAAATAGCATCATGAACCAACTTTGGTTTTTTGGTTTGAGCAGTGCTGTCAGGTGCTGACCTTCAGGGCATTCGCGTTTACTTAGGGTCCAGCTGATCAGCCTCATTGTCTAATGACCGCAAGGTTTGCAGCATGGCTCTGCCCTCAGGAAGGACCCACCCCTTTCCATCTGAATCTTTTCCCTCTTAACACATCTTTCTATCCCAGAAAGTCTGAGAGGGACCCAAATGCAGCTCGGATCACGTGACCAGCTTGCCCTTTTGTCACCCCTTGAGTTGCATTAAATAAACATCTCGACCTTGTCTCATAGGCCAGTTCATGAATGAGCCAAAGATCCATGTCTTCAACGAGCGACCGGGAAAGGACCCTGAGAAGCCAGAGGCAAGCATGGAGGTGAAGGGACAAAAGCTGGTTGTCACCAGGTAGGTCTCAGATGGGTAAGACGGGAACAGAAGGGGCGCCTGTGAGGATTGGACTCACAGGGCAAAATAGAAGAAGTAAGCCCATTAGTTGTGTTTACCTGAAGTTCAAATTTAACTGGCATCCTGTTTTTATTTATCCCCCTTTTTTCTTCTTTTGGCCATGCCCCACAGCACGTGGGGTCTTAATTCCCTCACCAGGGATGGAAACTGTGCCCCCTATGTTAGGGTGCGAGGGAAGTCCCAACATCCTCTGTTCTTATTTGCTGAATCTGGCAGCTTCTTCCTTGCTGTGAGCTAATCTGGAGACTATACCAGCCCTAGCTGACCTTGAGAACACAGCCGCCAGCCAGTTCTCGCTGCTTCCTTGCCCTTTGCGTGCCCCATGACCAGAAAGAGGACTGGCCCTGAATCCTTGGGCCTCCCCTCTGCCAAGGTAGAAGATGAAAAACAAGAAAAAAAGAAAGTGAATTTGCACTCCTTACCTTCCTGGGACTATATTGGTCAATCTCTATACAGGTTATTTGAATTTCTAAGGACACCCTGCTTACTCTCTGTCTTTCTAAACCAAGTCCCAGACTGTTATTTTGTAAGACTCAGGGAAATGGGGAAGGGAGGGGTGTTAGCAGATACAGTGTTGCATGTGCACTCAGGTGTGTGTGACTCTTTGCGACATCATGGATGTAGCCAGCCAGGCTCCTCTGTCCATGGAATTTTCCAGGCAGGGATATTGGAGTGGGTTACCATTTCCTTGGGATCTTGCCGACTGAGGGATGGAACCTGAGTCTCCGGTATCTCCTGCATTGGCAGGTGGATTCTTTACACCAAGCCAACTGGAAAGCCTAGAGATGGTGCTAGAAGTGGGCAGAATAGAGAGAGGGAGAGCGTGTGTGTCTTTTCCGGACACGCAGGCTGGCCCCGCCCTGGTCTGTTTCCTAACCTTGCTCACGCTCTCTTGCAGGGGTCTGCAGAAGGATTACCGGACAGACAGAGTGTTTGGAACGGATGTTCCCTGCTGGTTTGTGCACAACAGCGGGAAAGGCTTCATCGACGGGCACTACAAGGATTACTTTGTGCCTCAGCTCTATAGCTTCCTCAGACGGCCTTAAAAGTTTATAGCTGGGGAAATTCTCAGTAAAAAATATAGTTTTTTTTCCCCTGCCACCTTTGTAGTCATTCTTGAGTTTCAATAATCAAAACCTAACCAGACATCAAGGTGGTTGATAAAACCTATTAACACAGCTGAAGAAAATACTTTGCCAAGAAGTTTTAGGATGTTGTTATTTGCAGATGCGAAGTTGTGTTCATTGAGGTGCAGAGGAAAGCCGCTTTGGCGAGTCAAGCCATCATCTGGACAGAGTCCTGGGTTTGGCATTTACTGGGAGGACTTCACTATGGTTGAGTGTCAGGTCCTCGGCTTTACAACTGAATATATTTTTAGGTTGTCAGTTACACAGGAAGTTAAATTATGAGGTTATCTGGTGAACTTTGAATAAGAATAGGGGAAGTCACTTACCTTGTTTTGTAGTTTTATAAATCTGTCACCCAACCTTGCTAAGACACCTATGATGGTCCATCATGCTTAATCAAAATTCCCTCCTTGGAACTGGCCTCAAAGACCCTTTTTAGTCCAGGAAGACTGTATTAGTTAGGGTTCTCCTAAGAGAACTAGTGGGATGGCTGTATCATATATACATATATACACACACTACACACACACATACATATACAGTTGGCCCTTGAACAATGTGGGGCTTGGGGCTGCCAAAATCCCACAAAACCCTACAAACTTTTATCTCTGTCTCAAAAACAAAGGAATTGACATCCTATGACTCACGCAAGGGCAGGAGATGGACACAGTTTGGAATGAACCAGGACTCAAACACTAGTTCTTTTGATTCCATGTAGTGTGATCTCTAATCTGACACAAACTTCTCCCCACACTTAGTTCATTTAAAGATCTGTAAATTGAAAATATAAGTACTATATTTGGTTTTTAAAAAATCCATGCAGTTCATACCCGAGATGCTCAAGGCTCAGCTTGAAGAGCTGTTATAAGGAATTGGCTCATGTGATTATGGAGGCTGGTCCAAGTCTGATTTATTGTCATTCTGTACTTTCCTTTGCTTATAATCTTCCTTTAAATCTATTCTGAAAATGGGTATGTGTTCAAAGGCCAAAGCGATAAAATTGCACTTTAGAAAAAAATTTAAATCTACATTTTTATGAAGCTTTCTCTGCATAATTTGGCAAAAACCAGTTTTCATTTTAGAAAGTAGACAAAGCTACCTTTTTGGAGATACTCAACCAGTATTTGAGAAAGCAGGTGATTATCTTTGGACATAATTGCAAAATATGAAATGTATGTGATTATTTCTGTAACCTAAAGATAACCTCAGTGCTGAAGAGGTAAACAGTATTGCCTTTTAGTTTCATTTATCTATAAAAACTGGTCACCTATGCCACCTATGATTTTTTTTTAAAAAATCTACTACATATTTTCCATTCCATTTCAAAAATATGAATCTTAAAATGCTAATATTCAACACAGACTTCAAAAGTGGGTTCTTATCATGGCTACTTTGTAAAAAATTTTTGCTCTAAAACCACTACTTTAGCTATATAAGGTTACTTCTAGCCCTAGTATTTTAGATGTGCTCAGTAGTTTTAAAAATAATTATGAAAATATTGGGGTGTAAATTTACATGCAGTGTATTTAGCAACAGAGTCCTAGCAAGAGAAAATAGATTTAAAATTGAACCCGTCATAAAAACTTTTAAAAGTTATCAAAACTTCTATTAATAGCTGGTATTTTAAAATTAATTGCCTATAAAAATAATATTATTAATACTATTCATGTGACCCTCTTGAGACTAGAAAAATGCCTTCTCTATATAATTAATTTTGAATAATCAATTTTTTATTTCAAATGAAGAAACCAAATAAATGAGAATCTTTGGAAAGAAAGGAATTATGCCACTACCTCTTGACTAGTGTCTGAAAGTATATTGTGTATATTTATGAAGAAAAGCAACTTGGTAATTATCTATGTTTGTTTATTCGCTGAAGCACCTTGGAACCCATTGGTAACTGGTCAATATTTAATTTTGTATGAGGCTTGGTGGTAAAGAATCTTCCTGCCAATGCAGGTGATCCAGGAGATGCAGGTTTGATCCCTGGGTCAGGAAGATCCCCTGGAGAAGGAAATGGCAACCCGTTTCAGAACTCTTGCCTGGGAAATCCCATGGACAGAGGAGCCTGACGGGCTACAGCCTATGGGTTCACAAAAGTTGGACACAACTTAGCAACTAAACAACCACAACAGAGTTGGGGGATGACAGGGCGGTGTGTGTGCACGCTAATTTGCTTCAGTCATTCCACCTCTTTGTGACCTCATGAACTGCAGCCCACCAGGCTCCTCTGTCCATGAGATTCTCCAGGCAAGAATACTGGAGTGGGTTGCCATGCTCTCCTCCAGGGGATCTTCCCAACCCAGGGATTGAACCTGTGTCTCTTGCATCTCTTGCATCGGCAGGCAGGTTCGTTACCACTAGTGCCGCCTGAAAAGCCCAATACAGGGCTAGTATTTGTCAGATGTATTCATCTTTCAGACAAGGTAGCCTGTCTTCAATGCTTTTCCTAAGTATCAACCTAGTTACCATTAAACCAATTAGATACCTATGTCTTATTGTCAGAACTGGAACCCTCTGAGAAAAAGCAGACACTGGGTTCAGATTATACCTGTCAAAAGTTTGTGTTGTTTAATTATTGAAAATTAAACAAGGTTTCTTAGGGTTGGAATATCAGTAATCCAAAGAAACAACTTTTTTAAAGGGGGGAGGGGAATGAAAGTGTCTCAGTGTGTAGTAAAAATGAACAATGAATCAGTAAGTTATTTTAGTACCTAAGGGTATGAGGTCTTATGCAAATCCTTCTATTTCCTTTAAAGGATCACTTAATACCATAAGGGGCATCTTCTCTCCAGCCTTATCCCAACTGAAAGACATATAAATGACCCCAAAGGCCCCGTAAGAGTGAAGTAGAAGTTTACCTGGCTGCCTAGATACATAAAAATGCCTATATGCTGTAATAGTATTTTTTACTCTTTCCTTAACACTTTTTCAGGGAATTCCCTGGCGGTCCAGTAGTTTAGACTTGGCTCCTGGGGCCTGGGTTTGATTCCTGGTCAGATAAACAAAAAAACACCAAAAAAATCCACATTTTTTCACACTGACAAAATCTACATGTGTGACTTTTCCTGAAATAACCACTGTAAGAGGAAGGAAAATCAAGGATGCTTCCTTTTAATGGCATAATGATTCAATTACTCAGTTAACATTTCAGGGGCACTTCAGTCTACCTAATGGAGACCTTACAGTGAAAGCTGCCCCACATTTGAATCCTGGGACCCCATTTTACCAGAGTAGGAACCGAGGTGTATGCTGCGGCAGTTATAGGTTTCTCACTGAGGGACAGCAAAGTCAGGGTGGGTTTTTAAGGAGCTATTCCAGATTAGCTCATTTCTATCAGCCAATCATTTCATTTGAGTATCAATTCATTGAACATGGTCAGTTCCTATGCTACACCCACTTTGGGCCTAATACCTGCTTCTCACCCTTTTATCTCCAGCACTTACTGCAATGGTTTACTTCTAGAGGCACTTAGTAAATGTTTGTTGAATAAATGTACTCAAAGATGTCAGCAAAAACTGACAGGCAGTTAGAAGCGCATAAGGGGAGGAAACTCCTTCAGCGGCCCGGTGGTTAGGACTCAGCTCTTCCAATGCAGCAGGTTCCATCTCTGGTTGGGGAACTGAGATCCCACAAGCCACGGGGCACAGCCAAAAAAGCAAAATAAAGAACTAATAAAATAAAAGAAGTACATAAGGGGAAATGAGCAAATAGAGCAGTGGGACCCAATGGCATTCCTAATGAAGAAACTTCAAGGAATTAAGTTTCCTAAGATACCAATAATTTGATATGACCTCAAGTTAGATTGTGAAAAAGAATAACTTTCCAAAAACTGAGAAGCCACAAACTGAGAGAAAAATACTTTCAAAAGACCTATTTGGGATAAGACTATCATCCAAAATATATAAAAAAACTCTTGAAACTCAACAGTAAGGAAGTGAATGATCCAACTTAAAAATGGCAGAAGACTTAACTAGAAACTCACCAAAGGAGACATACAGATGGCAAATAAACATATAGAAAAATGCTCAACATCGTACGTCATTAGGGATTGCAAATTAAAACAATGAACTACTACTACACACCTATTAGAATGGCCAAAATCATGACAATACCAAATGCGCGTGAGGCTGTGGAGCAACAGGACCTCTCATTCATTGCCTGCAGGAATGCAGAACGGAACAGCGGCTGTGGAAGTCACTCTTACCATTCAACCCAGTAACCACGCTCCTTAGTATTTATCCAAATGAGCTGAAAAGTTAACACAAAAATCTACACATGGAGGTTTACAGCATCTTTATTCAGAGTTGAGAAAAATGGAAGCAACCTAGATGTCCTTCAGTAGGTGAACAGCTAAGTAAACTGTGGTGTATCCGGATATTGTGATATTATTCAGCACTAAACAGAAATGAGCCATCATGTCGTGAGAAGATGCACAGAGGACACTTAAACGCATGTTACTAAGTAAAAGCAGCCAGTCTGCAAAGGCTTACATACTGTATGAGTCCCAACTATGACCTTTTGGAGAGATCAAAACTATGTAGACAGTAACAACATCAGTGGCTAATGGAGGTGGGGAGGGAGGGAAATGAGGTGGATTTTTAGACAACGAAACTATTTTGAACGATACCATAATGGTGGATACACGCCATCATACGTTTGTCTAAGCCCACAGAATGTACACCAAGAGGGAACAACAATGTAAACCATGGACTTTGAGTGATGATGACAGGTCAGTGGAGGTTCATCAATTCTGCTTAATTTTGTGCAAACCTGAAACTGCTCTAAAGAATAAAGTCTGTTTCTTAAAAAGAATAATAACTTAGAATGTTTTAAAAAGAAAAGTCAGGGAATTCCCTGGTGGTCCAGTGGTCAGGACTCTACTTCTACTGCAGGGGGGCTGGGGTTCAATTTCTGGTCGGGGAACTAAGATTTTGCAAGCTGTCTGGTGCAGCCAAAAAAAAAAAAAAAAAAAGAAAGAAAAAAGGTCAATATAAGACTTGATTTTAGGTGTCTGCAGTTACTCTGCTTAATATAACCATATTGGCCTCTAAAACCTTATAGGGAAAACAATTCTACAGTATAGAATCGTATTTTTATGCTTGATTTTTTAAGAATTAAACTTAACCTCAGTAACTACTTTGTGATAATTTCAGGAAGATGTTGGAGAAAAGAATGTGAGATGTAGGGATAAAACTTTCTTCTGTGAAGAAAACTACAGAGTTGATTCCAAACTTACAGATTTGGGGGAGGCCTGTGAAAAGCATCATGTTTTATTTCTGCACCATAATCAGGGCAAGCCATTCCTTATGGAAATGGCTCTTCAAATGTTAGACATGGCATAACATGAGTGAGTTACAGTGTGACAGTGACTCCAATCCCAGGATCTGAAAATGTATGACCACAGAAAGTCTTGTACATGCATGTTCACAGCGGCGTTATTCCTAACAGCCTCAAAGCGGAAGCAATCCAATTCCAACTGATGAATAGTTTTTAAAAAATGTGGTATATATCCATACAAAAGACTACCATTGAATGAAAATGAGGTAGTGACCCATGCTACAACATGGATAACCCTTGAAAACACTACACTTTGTGTAAGAAGCTGGTTATAAAAGACCACATACCGTATGATTCCACTTCTATGAAATGTCCAAGACAGGCAAATTCACAGAGATGGAAAGCAGATTAGTAGTAGGCTGCCAGTAGTCTGGAGTGACTATAGATCCAGGGTTACTTTTGGGGAGATGAAAATTCCCAAATTAGACAATGGTGATTTTCAAACAACTTTGTAAATATTCTAAAAACCACTGAAATGTCCACTTTTCAGTTCAGTTCAGCTCAGTTGCTCAGTCGTGTCCGACTCTTTGCGATCCCATGAATCGCAGCACACCAGGCCTCCCTGTCCATCACCAGCTCCCGGAGTTTACTCAAACTCATGTCCATCGAGTCGGTGATGCCATCCAGCCATCTCATCCTCTGTCGTCCCCTTCTCCTCCTGCCCCCAATCCCTCCCAGCATCAGGGTCTTTTCCAATGAGTCAACTCTTCACATGAGGTGGCCAAAGTATTGGAGTTTCAGCTTCAGCATCAGTCCTGCCAATGAACACCCAGGACTGAAATGGGTGAAATTGTACAGTGGGTGAATTACATCTCAATAAAGCTGTTCTATTTATAGTTTGACTCTTAAAAATGTAATTATATTACATCCAACTTTACTACTTTACTGATGAAAATATAAATTTAGAGTATATGAAAGATTTGCTCTACAATAGTTCTACATTATCCTATTTACAACACTTTACAATAATATTCTTTTAATGTAGATTAAAAAATCAAGGAAATACTACAAAGGCAACAAAAACAACAAGGACAAAATTACATAATTTTGATACTTCACGAGACATAATTAGATTTTTCTATAAGTTAGGCTAAACAACTACAGTAATATTTAAATAAATCCATTTGTTTTATAAAAAGAAACACCCTAACACAGTAGAGTCTTGTAATGTCTTGGTGAACACCAATTTGATGCTTTAAGATTTTAATGTGATGCTAATAAATTTTCAAACTCAGGCAAGTTTAGAAATGTCTTCGTATTGAATTCCTTCAACTCTGCGTCCTTTTAAAGGGCCCTACAAATTAAAATAATTGAAGAAGTGGTTAAAAACACACATGCACTTACAAGACAAGAAAAGGACATATGCTTCTGGATGCCAATGTGCCCTTTTCACACCCCTAAGACACCATTAAGGTAGCTAACAGATCTTCATGACTCTGAATTTTTAAAAAATACCCTATGGTGTCCTTGTCAGGAACTGGTCGTGTTTTCTTCATGCTGGGTGGGATGCATTACCACTAGATACTGTGGCGGAGACCTGCTGGCTAGTCAGTACGTCCTGTCCCCCTTCCTGGCTCCCCCTGGTCAGGCGTGGTGTGAGACGGCGCTCCGGCCCACGGAACGGACCAGGAGTGACACGGGGCTCGCCCAGGCCACGCACCCCCCACACGCAGCCCGTCACGCTCCCCGTGATGGAGGTGACACAGTGCAGCAGTGCAGGGCTCTAAACCCCCGTCTCAGATCCTTCCTTTGAAGACAGGTGAGGTCTCACTCTTGTGAGCAGAGCTGTCAGTGGGGCAATTCTAAATGAACCAGCAATTCTACTTAAATGTCAGATTCCTGTGAGTGAATTACTTTATTGATCTCGCCTACCTTAAATCCTTTATGAAAGAAGGAAGAACACTGAAAAATTATTGATCTCTGTGGCTTTCCTCCATTAATCATGATTATACATTCTTCACTAATTACACTCTGGCAGATAAAGTTTATATTAGATATGAGGGGGAAAAAGCTGGGATACAAAACTATATATATTATACACAATTTTATAAAATACAAAGACGGGGGAAAAAACAGGCTAAAATATTAATGGAGGTTATCATTTGCCTGGAGGCGTATGGGCAATTTTTTTTAAGTATTTATATTAAATTGTAATTTTCAGCTTTTATACAAGAGTATTACTGCAGACTGAAGTTTGTGTCCCGCCCAAAACTGATTCAATACATTAAAATGTGATGCTGTTAGGCGGTGGTGAGGTCACAAGGGCAGAGCCCGTGAGGATGGGATTAGTGGCCCTGAAAAGGGACCCAGAGGCCCCCCCCCTCAGCAGTGAGAGAACACGAACCAGGACACGGACCCTCAGCAGACACCCAGCACTGCCTGCGCCTTGGTGTGACACTTTCAGCCTCCAGAATGTGAGCAGTAAATTTCTGTTGTTTCTAAAGTCATCCTGGTCTATGGTAGTTTGTTATAGGAGTGTGAACAGATTAAGACAAGTAAGTATGGTATTTCTTTTGTAATCAGAAGACAAACTGCTTCAGCAATGTCAGTTATTAAAGAAACCAGGCTTATACAGGGACTTCCCTGGTGGCCGAGTGGTTTAGAAACCCTCTTCCAAGGCAGGGGTGGTGGGTTCAATCCCTGGCTGGGGAGCTAAGACCCCACATGAAGTGAAATTCAGTCACGTCTGACTCTTTGAGACCCCATGGACTAGTCCATGGAATTTTCCAGGCCAGAATACTGCAATGGCTAGCCTTTCCCTTCTCCAGGGGATCTTCTCAACTCAGGGATCAAACTCAGGTCTCCGACACTGCAGGCGGATTCTTTACCAGCTGAGCCACAAGGGAAGTGCAAGAATAATGGAGTGGGTAGCCTATCCCTTCTCTAGGGGATCTTTCCAACCCAGGAATTGAACTGGGGTCTCCCGCATTGCAGGTGGATTCTTTACCAACTGAGATATCAGGGAAGCCCAGATCCCACATGACTTGTAGCCAAAAAAACCAAAATATAAACATAACCAAAAAAAACAAAAGTAAAGACTTTTAAAAATGTTCCATGTCAAAAAAACTCTTAAAAATAAGGGGTGGGGTGGCGGGGTCGGGGCGGGGGAACCTTACAGATTTCCAAACAGGAGAGAATACAAACAGAACACCCAAACTCACAAATCACCAATTCAATGACAAAAACCATGGCACATTTTAAAAGCACTTTGAAATTTGTCTTTCTGTAAATATACTTACAGTTTCAATGACTATAGTAGCAGAAAAAGTCTTCTCATTGATGGATTCTAGGGTGCCTTCATTTCCTCTGTAGCCTCCATTTAAAACAAGGATTCTTTTTCCTGCAACAGAAAAAGAGTTAACACTTAATACAAAGAAAATGCCACTTTCTTCTACTTTCTTACAGCCAAATATAATTGCACTGCATCAACACAATGCAAGTTCTTAATCATTTATTATCTGTATGATTCTAAAGCACAGTTTGTAGATACTTCGATCACCATCACATTATAAGACTCCTCATTTTTTCCACTTATTTGTTAAGGGATGTTTTAATTTAAGACCAAAGAGCATAAGGTTCTTGGAGGGGTGCCCAGAGCCCATAAATAACCAGAAAAAATTCAGCTTACTTTGCCTCTTTTTAAAATCACAGGATGCTTGTTAGTTTCATAAAAATGTAAATATATGCCTACTGAACCATTCTATCTCTAGAATTGTCTCAGAAAAGATATCTTTTATCTGTATAAAGATCTGTACATGAATGTTCATATAGCAGTTTTATTTGTAATGGCCAAGAACTTTAAACAACCCCAATGTCCATCAGTAGGTGACTGGATAGAGATTGCCATGTCCACATAATGAAATACTCAGCAGTAAAAAGGGATCGGGTACAGAGGCACACAACATTATTCTAGATTCATCCAGAATAATGGGTGAATGTGCTTAGTGAGAGAAGCCAGACAAACACAGGACACGTGGTATGATTTTATTTCTATAAAATTCTAGAAAAGTAGGAGCTAATGATGGAATGCAGACTAGTGGCTGCCTGAGGGAGAGGGGAGGCAGAGCGGGGAGCAAAGGGCTATAAAGGAAATGGGGAACTTTGCGGGGGGTGATGGTACATTCACTAACGTGATGGTAGCGATGGTTTTCATGGGAGCAGGTATGTGCTATAACTTATCAAATTATATACCTTATACACAGATGCAGTTTATGTCAGTTACACTTCACTAAAGTTCTTGAAAAAAAAGTCCACAATTCCTAATCCATAAAATGAATTTTGTTTTAGGGAGAAAGAATAACGGGATCTGATCTGATAAACCAAGTCTGAGAGACTAACATCACTGTGCCAGCAATGATAATACCATGAAGGGTTTGGGTCAGAGGCAGACAACCTAACCACAGTGGCATTTACACTAGAAATGTGTAGGATGATTAAGGAATAGAAAAAGCAAAATAATATTAACTTTTACTTTACTATCTCAAATGGCTAAACAAATGCATTAAGAATCATCCTAACATGATTGATTTTATCCAGACATGTCTATGATTTGCTTCTGGGGTAAAAAAAAAACAAACAGATTCTAGGGAGGGAAAATTTATTCATGCCACAGCATAGCTTCCTCAGAGGACAGGTAAACAACCGCATCACCAAGTCAAACAGGCTGGTTACAATAGGCGATTACATGTTTCTAAAGAGGAAGCTCACATCTGGAACTATTGAATAATATCCAGTAGGAATGGACTCACTTCTTCCCATGGTATATGTACTAAAGGGTCTGCAGAGTGATTTACCTGGTGCTGGAATGACTGTCTCTAAATGAGTCTGGTCAAGTTTCAGCTTGTCTCCAGAGTCAATCATCTTTACGACAGCTGTGTATTTGTCAATTACTTCCTGTCATGTAAAACCAACACTTTTATAACAGAAGAGAGATGCCAATATGAAGTCCAAGGATAGAAATAAATAAATGAAAACAAATGAAATTCTAATCAAAGGGTAAGACCAACTTGTGTTAAGAGTAACTCCTTCTATTAATATCAATGGAGTTTATTTTCTAAAAGCCATATATGATCAGGCTATGGTCCTTAAAGAGTTCAATTCAAAGTTTAGTTGAGGTTTTCACTTGGAAGGAAAAGGCTGGAGATCTTAGAATAAGTCTTTAAGACATATAGGGAGAGGAACAATTCTGCCTTGTTTAAATACATTAGGAGGGCAATTTATGCAGGCACAAGGGCTGGCTGCTAGCATGAAACTATACTTAGGAAAAGCAGAAGAAAGAAAAAGACTAGAGAGCTGATTTTTAAATTTTAAAATCCTAGGGCAATCAAGATAAGCCTCTCAGGTTAAACACAAGGAAGTCCTCCTTAGAACTCTGGGGCATCATTACACTGCCTGTCAACAACGATGGGAATGCATAAGGTGTACTCACTGAATTTTTTTAAGACATGGCCATGGGCTACTATTTGCTCCAGTAAGAAAGCAAACCACAGTTTATACTATGGCTGGAAACAGAATATTTCTCCAACCACTGTGCAGTCAGCCATCAAAAACCTTAGACACACTGCTTCTGCTACTAGGACTTGGTTTTTGAGGAGTATCACAATGGCTTTACCCGGCCCCCCACCAGCTCCTTTCCCAAATTCCATCCATAACTTCACAGTCTTACCTTTACGATACCCTTCTTCTTATGATACTTCTCTCCAAGTTTTTTGGTTATAATTTTCACTATGATTTCCTAGGGGGAAAAAAAAAGATGGAAGGAACAATTTAAATTACCTTTTCTCTTTTGATCCTACATTTTAAACCACTTCACCAAAAAATCATGGTAAAATGTTAACTGTTGTTTAAATAAGACCCTTTGGAGTTGGAAGCCTTCCTGGCACAATGGCAAGACATTTTCTTAGTAATCTTTCATTTCTTCTTTCTCTTTTTAACTCAACACAGTTGATTACCAAGAGGAAAAAATGCATATTTCATGGCTGATTTCCACAGTGAAGGTTCCCTGAAATCTAGCCCTTCTACCTACCAATCTCAACTAGTCTAGGTCTTTCACAGATAGCAAAACCAGAAAATAATTCTAGGCTTAAATTCAAGGGGTCCTTACAAAAATTTGGCATTAAACTCAAGGAACATTACTGGTTCAAGAACAGGAAGCCACCCTCCAACAAAGGTACAACCAGGACTTTACAGAGCAGATGCACAGACGAGTCATTAAATGTATCTCCAGAAGTGACAGATATTTAAGAAATTTAGCCATTTATATCAAAGGCCATTTAAATCATCCACTTAAGGGCACTAGGCCCTGCGGTAAAGAATCCACCCGCAATTCAGGAGACACAGGAGACGTGGGTTTGACCCCTGGGTCAGGAAGATCCCCTGGAGGAGGGCATGGCAACCCACTCCAGTATTCTTGCCTGGAGAATCCCATGGGCAGAGAAGCCTGGCAGGCTGCCATCCATGGGGTCGCAAAGAGTTGGACACAACTGTATCAACTTAGCACACACATAAAAGCACACTTAGATATGAGAAGGCCCAGTGGGATACGTACAGGCTGCAGCCAGTAATCTGTCCGTGCAGTTCTTTTCTTCTCCTCTTCAATCTGAAGGACACATGAGACATTCAAACAATTACCTCTTTAAAATATTCAGTTTATTTCTAATAACATTCTATTTAGCAAAAGAACTCCATAAAACACACTTCACAGAAGATTGATATAATGTGCAAGCTCTGATAAACATTTTATGCAATTTATTTTTGAATGAAAAAAAGCAACTCTAAGAAAATAAGTAACAGGCAAATCAACTGACCAAGAAGATAAAACACAAACAGCCTCTATCAAGCCAATTGCGAGGCTGCCTGTCAGCATCACACAGTCCCACCCCTCCTTCCTTCCCCAGACTGTCATCAGACGGCAAACAGGTGATGTTTTCAGGGGTAAAAATGTAACTCTTATGGACCAACCTAGCACAGTGCGCTTGGGTATAGTTTGATGGCAAAAAGGAGCTTCCCTGTTTGACAAGGATGATAAAGATGTCGAATGAAGGAGAAGGAAACACAACCAGGAGACAGGTACACAGAAGGGTGACCGAAAGGAAACATGCTGACCACAGCAGAACTGCACCTCACAGCCTTCCCTTTCTCAGCTGCTCAGTTAGACCCAAGTACCAACTTCCAAAGCGAATGAACAATGCCATTCTTTGGCTGATCTGAAATTTCATTTTAATTCCACCAACTTCCCAATATGAACAAAGGATACTCTATAAACTTGGCATGTTATATTCTAAGCAGGTAGATCTAGCTTTCTGCTTCACTTAATTAAATTCAAAATGGGCTCTAAGACTTCTGCAGGGCTGCCCCTGCTTTCTCTAACGTTAGATGCCGCCACTCCAGTGCTCACTGGGCTCCAGCCACGTGGATCTTCCCTTCGGAGGTTGAAGTAGCAATCTACCCCGCCTCATCCAAGGAACAATCTCCCCACTCCCTGCCTTCAGACCTCCTTAGGGCTTCGCATTTTGTAATTACTCATCTACTGGTTCACTTGGTCTGGGATGTCTCCTTCGCTAGAGTAAAAGCTCCATGACACGCAGGGTCCATGTTTTTCCCCCTACTCCACACACGCAGGCCCTTGCATGATGCCCGGCACATAATAGCAACTCCATGTGGGCTGAACGCTAGAATGAACACATGTCACAGTGTACATGCAATATGTTATACTTTAAGCTGCTCTGACTGCCCTGCATTTTCTGTTTTTCTAATAATAGGGAAGACCAAACAGTTTCCTCCTATCCTTTTGTAAATGAAGGAAAGGGTGAGGAGCCCAGAGGAAATGACGTTAAGAGGGAAAAAAGTCAGTCTCTTGTACCCATTTATTCTTTCTCTTCATAAATTATGTGAAAATTCATAAATTTATTGATAGGAAAGGTGGTGGGGTGAAACGGAGAAACGTGCTATTTAGGGATATATTAAGAATCTTCTGCAGAATGACTCCAGAATTTCAAGTAAATTTAAAGCAGAAGTATAGCTTTAAGTCAGATAATCACAGGTTTTCAATGATTCGTCACATAAACTGACTATCTGGTTTAATCAAATTAAAAATATTTCTGAACATTCTCTTCCCAGCTAGGAGGTGTTAAGTGGAAGTTAAGAGGCCACAGAGGAGATCCCTGGAGGATGCCAATTTTCTGAGCCACCAAAAAGGTGTGCAGAGCTTTCACTTCTGGCGTCAGTCACCACGATGGTCCTTCTAAACGAAATCTACTGACCACAATTTCAGGAAGAGTTCTGCAGACAGCAGTTGAGGCACCTGTCTAGGGAGGTTCCGGCTCCACTCAGATGGAACTGCATCTGGGCTCTTCGCCCCCAGTCTGGCCTCAGCACATTTTCCTCTTTGTATTAATCTCATAATTGGTTAAATTGTTTAACTCTCCTCGGCTGGAATCACATGGTTCACCGAATAGCTACAGTGGACATGCAGTTCATAAAGCTCACCTCCATGATTTCATCGAGGGCAGACTTCTTCTTCTTCTTCTCTTTTGACGGAGCCGAGCTCTGGGAGGACTCCTTCCGCTTCACTGATGCCGTGGTCCCAATCGCGTTCAGGGCACTTGGTCCCAAAGAACTGAGGAGAAGAGGAGTGTGCTGTTAACAAAAACCGTGTAAAGGTGCAGGCTTTATAACGGGTGAAAGGAACAACGCAGAAGCAGCCTGTTAAACACGGTTAACTACAGATCAGTCAAAACAATGACGGGCATGTCCCTCACTTACAGGACTGGGAGCACCCTGAGAACACGGGGCCCTTCCTGTCCCCGCCCCCAAGCCAGCGCCACCCTACCCGTGTGCCCAAGCCACCGACAACAGCATCAGCCTCAGGGCCGGGGCCACAAGGGTTTCTTTCTACTTCTGCTAGGACCCTGAGCGATTTTCCCTACGTCCCAGTTCCCCAGCTATAAACAGGGATTATAATGTGGCCCAACTCTAGTTGGACCGCAAGGATCAACCAGGTGAGAGGTTTGTAAAACGGCCAGCAGAAGTCCAGCACATTGCTGTTGGTTCCACTTCTTTTTTTTTTTTTTTTTTTTTTGGTTCCACTTCTTTAAAACAAAGATTTCAACATTCAGCATGAAAGTTTTTATTACTCCTGATTGCCTGACGTCTTCACAGCACACATTCTCAACTTTTGAGGGCTACTATACAACCGTCACCACTGGCCCCAGGATACTACCCCCGATTTACTCTGTACACTTGTCATTCTGAACAGTCTGCTACTGACTGGATGCCTGTGCTTCAAGCCTCTGTAATTCTGCACACGCCTCTTTGTGCCCAAAACAGTCTTTCCATTTTCTCCACTCGTCGAAATTCTTTAAGATCCATTCTTTATGAGATTTCTTGGATTGTATCCTTTTTTGAACTGCCAGAGCACTCTAGGGCAGGCACCCCACTCCACCTCACATAAAGCCCTTTGTATATATGACTCCTCTCTCACAGGAGGGCAGAAACTACATATATCCATATATATTTTTTCTTTTCCCCCTGTAAAGTAGCAGTAACCATCTTGTGACCCAAATATATGCTCTATTAATATTTGCTGACTCATTGGACCTTACCAGTCTAATTAATTGTCAAATTTACAAAATACAAAACTGAGTTGTACTAAAGATGTTACTTTTTCTTAAAATTAAGCTGAATAATAAATAAACCTGGTTAAAAAATGGGCAATAAGTGATTCTCCAAAGATTATAAATGGCCAAAAAGCACTTGAAAAGATCCTTACCATCACTAATCATTAGGGAAATGCAAATCAAAACCAAAATGAAACACACTCATTAGGCTGCTACTATTAAAAAAAACACACAAAAATAACAAATGTTTGCAAGGATGTGGAGAAACTGGAGCCTTCTGTGCAAATGCTGGAATGTAAAATGGTACAGCTGTTGTGGAAAACCTTTTAAAAATTAAATACAGAATGACCATATAATCCAGCAAATCCACTTCTGGATAAACACCCAAAGGAACTGAAAGCAGGAATGTGAACAGATACTTGTAAACCGATGTTCAGAAGAGCATTAATCACATGAGCCAAAATGTGAAAACAACTCAAACGCTCACAATAGATGACTGGATAAACAAAACGTGGTCTACATGTACAAGGGGACATTACCATCGAGACTAAAGAAAGAAATGCTGATCCATGCCTAGACACAGATACACCTTGAAGACGCTGTGCTAAGTGAAAGAAGCCAGACACAAACAGACAAAATACTATGTGATTCTGCTCAGATTCATAAAGACAGACGAGCAGAACAGAGGCAACCAGGGGCTGAGGGGAGGGGCAGTGGGGAGTTATCTTTGAGAGTGCAGAGTTTGTTTGGGGGGATGAAAAGTCATGCAGATGATGGTTGTACCAGTGTGAATCTACTTAATGCCACTGAATTATATACCACTGTGATGAACTAAACAACAACAACAACAAACCCTCCCCCAAAACAAAAAATTGAGTTAGGTTAAATAAGCATTGGGCTTCCCTGGCGCTTCAGCTGGGAAAGAATCTGCCTGCAATGTGGGAAACCTGGGTTCGACCCCTGGGTTGGGAAGATCCCCTGGAGAAGGAAATGGCAACCCACTGCAGTATTCTTGTCTGGAGAATCCCCATGGACAGAGGAGCCTGGGGACAATAGTCGATGGGGTCACAAAGAGTCAGACACGACTGACTGACTAAGCACAGCACAGAAATAAGCATCATGTAGAATATGAAGGAAAATAGCAAATATGACCCAGCTCAACAGATAAATTCCACCAGATACTGGTGTCCCCCTGACTACCCTCTCCGTCTTTAAACCTCCATGACTAAAGCCGAGTGCGCCGCACATGACAAGCGGCACGTGCACTGGTGGAAGAACACATGAGGCCCTCGAGAAAAGAGAACACCGAGGGTGGGTACAAACACCTGACCGTGGGCCATCCCGGGGCTTGACACACTACAGCCTGAGCGCCAGACCCAGTCTACCGCCTGCCTTCGTAAATGAGAGCGAACCGGAACACAGCCGGGCTCATTCGCTTACGTATTGTCTGTGGCTGCTTCCTCAGTCCGACAGCACAGTTAAGCGAAGTGGTGACAGACACATGGCCCACAAAGTCTAAAATACTCGCTATGTGGCCCTTTATAGAAAAGGCTGGTCAGCTCCTGCTCAGTACCACACCCTTTAGAAGGGAAAGCGATTGCTACTGAGTGTCTACTGATACACTTACACTTTACCAGATGCTAAGGAGATAGCTGGAGAAGGCAATGGCACCCCACTCCAGTACTCTTGCCTGGAAAGTCCCACGGACGGAGGAGCCTGGTAGGCTACAGTCCATGGGGTCGCAAAGAATCAGACACGACTGAGTGACTTCACCTCACTCACTTCATACTTTATCACTGGAGAAGGAAATGGCAACCCACTCCAGTGTTTTTGCCTGGAGAATCCCATGGACAGAGGAGCCTGGCAGGCCATGGTCCACAGGGTCGCGGAGAGACGGACACGACTGAAGTGACTAAGCACGCATGCAGCAAGGAGGTAGCTGAATAAGTCTCATCTCTATTCTCAGAAAATCATAATAGAGCAGGTAAGACAAAAAGTATATACCCCAGCGAACACAGTGGGCTATGATAGAAAAACAAACACTACTGCCATAGCACATAAAGAACCACTGAGTGGAGAAGGAGTCAGGGAGAAGTTAATGTTTACCATGTGAAGCATTTCAGTAAAAAATGAGCCTTTCCTCAAAAGACAGAATCAGCTCATCACAGGCAAATAAGAAAAAAACAGTTTCTAAGAAAAAAATCAACCATTAAACAAAACAGAGATGAAAATGACAACTAGAAAAAATAACTCACAATCCTGCACCTTTTAAGATTGTCATCAACATTCCACCCAAACTCTCAAGTTCTAAGATACCTGTCCACGTGGCTCACCTTGATTTGGAAGATGCTGCTCCTGAACTACAGGCTCCTTTATTCAGATTAAACGTAACTGGAAGAAAAGAACTGGTATTCGATATATATTTGGGGAAAATTCTAGTAAAACATCAGGTAAATACCACGAAGAAGTCACACAGAAATTCATGGACATTTTGAATAATGAGAGCTGGAATGCTCCTACCCAGAGATCATAAACTCCTGTAAAATATAATGAAGTGGTGCTTACAGAGCAGGGGGAGACCTTCACTGGATACAGCATGTGGCCTTGGCCCCTTCCCCACTCCGCCTCCCCTCTCCCCTTGGTAACAGGAATCCCATTTTGTTTCCGTGTCTGTAGGCCTCACACATAGCTTGGGAGATGCTATGGTCTGAAGGGGTGTGTCCCCTCCCAAATCCAAAGGTTAAAAACCTAACACCCAAGGGGACGGGACTAAGAGGTGGGACCTGTGGGAGGGGATAAATACAGTTCTTTGGTCTAAACCAATCAAAATCATTCCATTTCCTTTCCCAGTGACTGATTTTGAGGTGGACACGAGATACAGTCTGGCCAATGACATTCAAAAGGAAGTCTGCTGCTAGGAAGAAGGTCTTCTAGGAAAAGCTTACTTGCTCATAGGGGACTCCAGAAGAGAAACAGGTGCTCTGTTCTCCTCTGGACACGCTGGGTCTGCATATGATGGCTGAAGTGCTGGCAGCCACCTTGTGTCCAGCTGCTGACAGTGTGACATCCGGAACCACCCTATCTCTGGGAGTCGGAGTCTTGGTATGGCAAAGGATTTCCTTACCGTTTAGGCTAATTTTACTCAGTCTGGTTATTTGCTGCTGAAGGCATTCCATCTAATTCCCTGTTACCACCTTTTCATTTTACTAATGAGAATAAAGCAGTCCAGGTAGACAATATGTCCTGTTCCCAAACATGTTGCTAGTTTTTGGCAGGGCCAGGATAAAAGCATCCATTTTCAAACAGGAAGAAAAGTACCTTTTTCTTCGTCATTTTCTCTGCTTAATTCTGTAAAAACAGGGACTTCCTTAAAAAAAAAAAAAAGAATTTGAAGGTTTGGTTCATAGTGCATTTACTAACACTATTCAATAGCCGTAAATTATAACTTGCTACCTAAAACAGTTAAGGTACTAAATAAGAGATTACATGTATTGTAAACATCTTCCAATAAAGACACTGTATGGGGGATGGGCGAGGAGCTGGAAACAAGCCACATGCTTCTCAACAGGAGAATGGATAAACAGACTTATATTCATAAAATGAAATGTTCTACATCAGTCAAGAAGAGAAGGCAGCACTAACAGGAAAGGACACGGTGGACGACACACACAGAACGTTATGCTGAGCTAGGAAAGCCAGACACAAAGAGAACATGCCATCAATAAAAATAAATGAATGCATGAATACATAGATAAGAAGACAACACACTCATGATTCCATCCTTCCAGAGTTCAAAGACAGGTTAAACCAACCAACAATTAATAACAGTGTGTTGGAACAGTGCTTCCTTCTCTGGGGACAAGGGGTGCTGGTTAGGAATGGGCATGAGGGACCCTTCTAGGATACTGGAAATGCTTAATATTTCATCTGGGTGGCAGCCACATGGACTATCTACTTATCTATAGGTCGATCAACCCATCCATTCATCTAAAGACACATACATAAGTAAAAGTTGATGGAAGTGTAACCTTAAGATTCACGCATGCCATACACTTTATGTATGCTACATCACAATAAGAAGCTTTTAACAATACTCAATGGCTAGTAGTTTCACATACACACTAGGCTATATTTTCCTGCTCTCACACATGTCTAGTATACAAGCTCCTTGAAGGCAGGGATTTTCATCTTCTCTCCACTACTGTATCCCCAGTGCCTGTAAGAATGCCTGGCACACAGAGGTGACCAATAACTATCTGCTAAAATAAACTCCTTGATCTAGTTATTCTAACACCTGAAACAATTTTATCATGCCTTCCCTCCCCTGTTCACCTGGGTTTGACCCAGTGACTCCTCAAGACTCCTCAGCCTGGGGGCTGTATCTACCTTTAAATATTCTTGCGTCGCCCCAGGCTGGAGCAAGTGCCGGCCCTCTGTGTCCCCACACACTGTGGTCTTCCCCAGCACTGCAATGGCTATAATTGGTTGAACTGACCTGTTCATGTCTTCACCTTTAGGTGCTGACTCTATTTTAGGGGTGAGGAAACAGGTTTAGAAGATTACACTATTACATAAGCATGTGAAGTCAGGAAGTGACCCAGGTTTGTCTCCACTCCACAACCTGGGCTTTTATACCAGGCCACGTGCTTTATCCTACAAAATGCGGTTCAAGGCCTAAACAAATAAGTGACTGTGCTTCTTCAGACCTTTGTCTATTGCATCTCTGGATGATGCCCACCTGCTCTTTCCCTTCCAGACCTCTTCTCACTTGTTCTTGAATAAATTTGGCAGTTTTTTCTTCATCATCGAGGTCCTGCTTCTTCTTTTTCTCTAGTTCCAGCTGCCGGCGGATTGTTTCAGGGTCCCTATCTATATACTGAATATACCAGCCTTTTGGTGTCTCATCCACTTTGCACAAACCTTAAAAAAAGTAATGGATACTCTTAATTTTGTACACAATCAAAGCTGAAAGAAAATATAAATGTGATCTGTCTGCAGTAATTACTCATTCATTCAAGCACACTCATTCAAACATGTTCAAATACACAAATTCATACAGTATGTGAATTTTCCATATTTACAGTTACGACATTTAGATTTTAATTGGAATACTTTCTAATATTTTTAAATAGAAAAAAATATTATTTTGGTTTCTGATTAGGTTGCGCCAACACATTTAAACAAGGGAAACATTAAAAAACGATTATCCTGCTTAGTATTTATTCAACTGTGTCTAAGCATTTAACATCCACTGAGTACATGATATTCCTCCTGACTTCACTAGCAGAAAACTTCCCCAGAAAATGGAATAAAGAAACACATTGAATAAGTAATACAATGATAAAAAAAATTTCTTCCTCTTTTCTTTTCCCAAATGTTCTATCCTATTAGAAATGGGAAAAGAGGCAGCAAATTTAAAATTTGCCTCAACAAGAGTTTGTGAAAGTGAAATGAATGTGGGGGGAAAAAACTAGAAGAGGACAGGTACTGATATTCAACCTAGCGAGTGGATGCTTCAGTGATAAATCTTGGCATGATCAAGAGAACAGCTCCAGACGCCCTTACACACCCGCAGCGCACAAAAGCAGCCCTGGAGGAGGCACTCCTCTCCACCAGTTTCTAACTGCCCTACTCAACCTCTTTTCCGTAAATTTACACAGAAAGTGGACAGAGAGGTCTGGCGGGCTACCATCCACGGCGTCACAAAGAGTCAGACACAACTGAGTGCCCGGCACATAGAATACAGGACCATCTTCTCCCTGCCCACATGCAGCCATGTAACAACCGCTCGCATCACCTCTTGTTCTCACCCTCTCTGCCCAGCCACTTGGTAAAATCCGTCAGTGTCTCCCACTGCGTGGCATTCATGTGGATGTGCTCCCGGTGGCTGATGTACTCGTTGTAAACAATGTTGTTGTGAACCCTCTTGGTGCCTGAGAACAAAATACAACAGGGCAGACCCTGAGCAGATTATAAGACTACAAAGTCACTGTGTGCACAAGACTTAAGGTGCTTACCAAAGCGTCTCCTGAGAAGTTCTAGGAAGTCATTTCGGAATTCCCTAATAAAGCAAGAAGGGAAAGCATTAAGGTAATTTCTACAAATATACAGCATCATCTTCCTGAAATTTAAGCCACCATACAGTTTGCATGAGCAAATGATATATGGAATATCTACGTGAACATCTGTTGTGAACCTTTAAACACTGAACAAGGGAAGAATCCTGCAAGATTATAGCTTTCAAGAATTCAAGTTAAAAGCTGGTCTGGAGCTGAAACTTTGTCTTGGTGACGCAGGTACAAAGGGACCATGGGTCTCTGGAGAGGGTTCTTCATGAAGTTTCACTGCTTCATGAAGTCTCAGTGAATGTGTGTAGTAACCCCATTCTATCAATAACAAAACTGCCCTTTCCACGTGAAGTTGCCACTTAACGTGCCCCTCTGAGCTAAGCACAATGTTAAGTGCCGGACAAACAAGGTGAGTAAGATACAAATCCTCACTGAGGTCACAACCTAGCAGAACCATCATAACCACAACAGAAGTGAAACTGTTGCTTGGCTAAGCTAACCTGAAAAAGAGATGTAATAAGGTATCACAGGAAGCCATGAGGGAGATGCCGGGAGGCAGAGGCAATCTTTAATCTGGGTGGTGAAGGACAAATAGAATTTTTACAGATGAAAAGGAAAAGAAGGCTGTTCCCAACCCCTACCAGCACAAAAACATGAAAGCATCACTTGGTATTAGAGAAATGACAGACAGGTAGACATGACAGTTATTTCAAATGAAGTATTCAGTATATATTCTTCTCAAAAATAAACAAAATGAGCCTGTTACATCAAGGAAAACAAATGACAATATTTGTTGCCAATATAAAATCTGAGCTTCCCAGCAAAAAGGGAAACTTGGTAAGTTAGTATCCACCACCATGAATTTGACACATTTCCTAATACTTAAAGGTGTTTCTGACAGCACTGACTGGCATTAATGAGTATGATGTTATGACACTGCATAGTAGAACGTATCACTGTTCGGAATATCAGAATACCTGTGTACTGAAATAATAACTAACATCTAATATTAATCAAGTAATGGGCACTCTTTTAAACGCTTTAAAAATATTAATTCATTTAATCTTCACATATGTGAGAATTGGACCATAAAGAAAGCTGAGCACTGAAGAATTAATTCTTTTGAAAAAGACTCTGATGCTGGGAAAGACTGAAGGCAGGAGAAGGTGACGCCAGAGGATGAGATGGTTGGATGCCATCACCGACTCGATGGACATGAGTTTGAGCAAGCTTAGGGAGTTGGTGAAGGACAGGGAAGCTTGGCATGCTGCAGTCCATGGAGTCGCAAAGAGTTGGACATGACTAAGCAACTGAACTGAACTGAATCTTCACATAAACCCTATGAAGGAAAGACAATACTTGAGAAGATACAATATCTATAGACAAACTCCAGAAGTTCAGCCAAAGTCACTCAGCTCCTGAGTGGAGAGGCCAGGTCTGAAGGACTGAAAAGTCAGGCAATCTGATTCCAGAGCTATGCTCTCAGCCACAGCTCTTTTAGAATGAAAGACAGTTTTTCATTATGTTTGATGTGGAAGGAAGGAAAGACTGAATCATGAGAAATACTTTTTTTTTTTTTAACAATTCCACACAATGATAAGTTGTCAAAAGAAGACAAAAATGGAGCATAAAGTTAATGCAGCTATCACATTAATTTGTAAGGAATAATCAGAGCCTCCAATATATACAATATTAAGCATCTCTTTAATGTCCAACTGAATAAAGCTTATGAGATAAGGATGGTGTTGAGTTACTTACTCTGAAAAATAATCCATAAATTGCTGAGGATTTTCTGAAGCCAGCAACAGCTGTCTCTGATGAGATTCAGACATACAATGACACTTAAAGCCATTCTATAAAAATGCAAAGGCAGTAGTTAAATTCTGATTTAGGTCATTAAAAGTATTTAATTAAATTAATAATAAAAAACAATAATTTAATAAATAGAAAATAACAATTTAATAAGTAACATCAATAACTTATTAATAAATTAATAAGCAATTAAACCATAAATAACTGCTCTTTGATGATAAATTATAAAAAATAATTAAGTCACTGGCTGTAGCACCCTGTTGTTTAAAAAAAAAAAAAACTTTATAAAGCTGAGTTTTGCAATCTTGCTAATCAAAGAAGAATCCCAGAAGATTAAAGAGACAGAAAAATGGCGCTTTAGAAAACAGACATTAGTAAGAAATATTACTGTGAAGTAATTAGCCTCCAACTAATAAAAAAATTAAAAAAAATAAAAAAAATAAAAAAAAAAAGAAATATTACAGGGCACAGAAAGGAAGAGTGATTTCACGTTTTGACTCTAACAAATTGCTACTGGGCACCTACTTCATACAAAGTGTTAAGCAAGCATTTCGAGGCATATAATGAAGTAAAATGGGTCAGTAGTGAATTTCCATTAGGAAAAGTATTATATTGTCACTCACTTTCCTATACTTTACTCCTATACTTTAGCTCATTACCCAAAAGACACTATTTCCTAATATACATAATCTTTATCACACTAAATCTGTATATTCTTCAGATGATTAAAAAAAATACAAGTTTTGACTTTGCATCTATGCTGCTTAACATCTGAACCTAATTCTTCACTAGTAAGAGACATGAGAAAGTGCCTCTCCTCTGTCTCCCCACCTCGGGAACAGCGCCGTCCTGACCTGCACCCAGTCCAGGACGCAGGACGGCCGCACCCCAGAGGCCTCCACCTCCACAGCGCTGTGTCTGCTCAGCCCTCCTAATGACTCACCGGGTCCCTCTGCTCAACCCCCTTCCCACTGTCCTGAGTCCAACCTCAACCTTGCTTAGAGCAGCTTCCTAATCTTTTGTCATCCACACAAGCCTACACAATTTTTGCCAGGACCCAGTTTACAGAAACTACAAGGGTTAGAGAAAGAAGACAAAAGACAACCACAAGAAAACGTAATGGTTAAAACGGAATCCTCCAGGATCACTACTGGCCTAGTGTCTTCAAGTCAATGTCAAGAAAAACAAACAGGGGGAAGGAAAGGTGCTATGTCTCAAATTTAAAACTGAGAGAGAATTAAAACTCCTAATATACCACACCACTGAGACTTTTAGGGCAGTGAAACTATTCTGTATGACAGTATAATGGTGGATATTAGTCACTACACGTTTGTCCAAACCCACAGAATGCTCAACACCAAGAGTGAACTCTAATACAAAATATGCACTTTGGTGCTAATGATGCACAAATCGCCTCACTGACTGTCACAGAAGTACTATTCTGTTGCACCATGCTGACGATCTGGAAGGCTATACATATTGAGGGCAGGGTGGGTAAGAGAGATCTTTGTACCTTTCAAAAAATGTACTTCATTTTCGCTGTGAACCTGAAAAATTAGTCTACTTTTTAAAAAAGTTCTAGTAACTAAATCCAATGTATTGCTTTTGACTGGATCTTGGTTTGAAAAATAACTGGGTTTTTTTTTTTTTTTTGCTTGTACTTTTATTTTATTTTGGTATAGTTGATTTACAATGTGTTAATTTCCACTGTGTAGCAAAGTAATCCAGTTATACACACACTTACATTCTTTTCCATTATGGTTTATCACAGGACACTGAATGCAGTTCCTTATGCCAAAAAAAAAAAGTTTTACATAGCATTCATGGGAATAATTGAGAAAGTGTGACTATGCAGTATATACCAGGTGATAAGAAGAAATTATTTATTTGACTGCATTGGGTCTTAGAGTTGCAGCATAAGGGATCTATTTTTCCATGTGGCTCATGGAGTCTCTAATCACAGACACGTGGACTCCAGGGCTTGGGGGCTCAGTGATTGTGCTTCATGGGTTTAGCTGCTCCGTGGCACGTGGGATCTTAGTCACCCAACCAGGGATTGAACCTGCGTCCCCTGCACTGAAAGGAGGATTCCCTACCACTGGGCTACCAAAGAAGTCTCGAAGAAATTTTTATTAATTTGGTTATGTGTCATGACATATACTGTGACTATGTAGAAAAATATCCTAATATTTTAGAGGAGTATATTTAAACATTTCTGGAGTTTAAATGGATGAAGCACAAACTGGAATCAAGACTGTTGGGAGAAATATCAATAACCTCAGATATGCAGATGACACCACCCTTATGCAGACGACATCACCCTTCGCAGAAAGCGAAGAACTAAAGAGCCCCTTGATGAAAGTGAAAGAGGAGAGTGAAAAAGCTGACTTAAAAACTCAACATTCAAAATACAAAGATCATGGCATCTGGTCCCATCACTTCATGGCAAATAGATGGGCAAACAGTGGAAACAGTGGCTGACTTTATTTTTCTGGGCTCTAAAATCACTGCAGATGGTGACGGCAGCCATGAAATTAAAAGATGCTTACTCCTTGGAAGAAAAGTTATGACCAACCTAGACAGCATATTAAAAAGCAGAGACATTACTTTGCCAACAAAGGTCTGTCTAGTCAAAGCTATTCTTTTTCCAGTAGTCGTGTATGGATGTGAGAGTTGGACTATAAAGAAAGCTGAGCACCGAAGAATTGATGCTTTTGAACTGTGGTGTTGGAGAAGACTCCTGAGAGCCCCTTGGACTGCAAGGAGATCCAACCAGTCCATCCTAAAGGAAATCAGTCCTGAATATTCATTGGAAGGACTGATGCTGAAGCTTGAACTCCAATACTTTGGCCACCTGATGCGAAGATCTGACTCACTGGAAAAGACCCTGATGCTGGGAAAGATTGAAGGCAGGAGAAGGGGACAATAGAGGATGAGATGGTTGGATGGCATCACCGGCTCAATGGACATGAGTTCAAGTAAACTCTGGGAGTTGGCAATGGACAGGGTGGCCTGGCGTGCTGCAGTCCATGGGGCCGCAAAGAGTTGGATATGACTAAGCGGCTGAACTGAACTGAACTGATTTAAACATTTAGAAGTGAAATATCCTGATGTTTGTAATTTACTTTAAAATATTTCAGAGAAAAGGACACAGCAAAATACTTAAAATGTTAAATCTGGGTAAAGGGAATATGGATTTCCCTGTACTAGTTTTCTGTGTGAGAATTTTACCGTGAGTAGTAGTAAAGAGAACTAAAGAGAAGTGAAAGAGAAACACTGTTATCAGTGTCATTCAACGTGAGTCCCACCTAAAGGTTCTCATCCCTCACTTGCAGAAACACTGGATTACATTATTCCAAGTGCCCAGTGTTCTTCCTTTCTTACCCAATTCAACATCCAGAGAAACACAGGATCACGTCACTAGCCTGCTGTCAATTTTTCCAGGTGCTTTTATCATTCACCTAAATAATTGGAAAAAAGTGCTCCACAGCACAGTCTACAAAGCTTCTCAATATCTGCCCCTCAGCCACTTTGCAGATAATTCACTCATTTAAAACTCAAACAGTCTCACAAGAACGGACAATTACTAGTCCGTTTTCAAATATGTTTTCAAATATGTAAACAGGTGGAGAGAAAGCAAGTAACTTGTAAGGGTACATAGCTCCGCCTCCTGGTTCTGACTCCAGAGTCCACATCTCACCCGCAGAAAACATCCCAGACCTGGCACGTCGCAGGCGCTCGACAAAGGCTTGTTAGGTGACTAGCTTGCAAGGGCTTAGTTCTGGTCTGTACCCTGATTATGTCTAAGAGCCAAGCCAAGTCTGAGACGGGTGTTGTTATTCCAGGGCGTCCAGCGCCGCAAGGCTCATCCCGTGTTTCAGGACAGCCTGACTGACGTCCGTTCTCAGGGGGGGCTAGAAAACCTTTTCATTCTTTACTCCTTTTGGGGTTATAACCTCTTTATTCTTTATTCCTTTTGGGATTATAACCTTTCCATTCTTTACTCCTTTTGGGGTGATTGGACTGGGGAGGAAGGAGGTGTCCAAAGCCGGATTCCCCGCCAGGACGGGGGATTGAAGGGAGTGGAGTCCCCGGCTCGCCCTGCGCAGCCCTCACGCCTGGGGTCGGGAGACCCAGGCCGTCGCCGCGGCGTCGGGCACCTCAGCCTGCATCCCCAGTGGGGTCCCGCCGGAGAAGCGCGGGGGTGCGCGCGGGGCCAACCCGCGCCCGCTTACCTCGTCCCGGCACTGCTTCTGGCACATCTGGCAATACCAGCGCAACTTCTGAAGCCCCTTGGACTTGATCCTGTTGGCGATAGCCTTCGGGGTGAGAAAATCTGACTTCCCCATCGCGACCACCACGACAACAACCTTCCGGGGCCAGCGCCCAGACGACCGGAAGCGGAACAGGGCGGGCGGGAGTGGGCGGGACAAATACCACCCGCCAGTCGGAAGGAGGTGGGGCCTCGGGAAGCCGGCCCTGGACGCTCGCGAGGCTTTCCTCAGTCCGGCGGGAAGAAGCGAGACTCAGGGAGACCGCGGGGTGGGCGGGGCGCGTAACGCAGCTTCCGCGCACGCGCGGCGAGGCCTGTCTGACCGACCTTCAGCAGGGCCGGCGCCACCATGTTCTCTCGGGCGGGCGTCGCTGGCCTCTCGGCCTGGACTGTGCAGCCACAATGGTAATGGCAGGTCGCAGCGGGAACGAGAGGGTTGCGAGGGATGGGAGAGCGCTGGTAGGGCAAGCGAGCGGGGAGGCGAGTGGGATGGAACCAGGGTCTCAGGCCTGGACAGGCCCCGGTCCCGCGGAGACCCGGGCAGCCCGGCTGCAAGAATCGCTCGGAACCGAGAAGGGCGCGCGAGGGGCAGCGGAGACTGCGAGGTGGCGCCTCGTCTCCTGTGACGGGCCGGGGTGGGGTGAGGGCCGAGAGGACTGGTCGTCAGGCACCTCGGGAGTGGACCTTGGGCCGAGTCAATTGCAGAGCGGCCTTGGATCCCCTCAGCGACTAATTAGCTTATTAGGAAGACTCTGCTGCTCGCCAGGCGACGGGCCTCGGGCTGGGGAGGGCCCCAGGGAAGGTCCCGCGGAAGGTTAAGGTGTGCTTTTGTCCTTGACGCCGTTTGAAATCCTGCGGTGCAGAGGGCAGTGACTCCCAATCCGTGTTGAGCACCGATTCTGCAGCAGGCGCCTTGCTGGGCACTGGTGAATGAAATAAGTGCCCTCCTCGCCTTAAAAATATTAAGGCGAGGAAGGGAAAGATACCTTTACGATCTCGAAACCGTTGTGCCGAAACAGTAGCCCTGCAAGGTCATGACATCATCGTAAGGTCCCCAGTAGGAGGATAGACGGATTTGTAAGCGTCATCTGTTCATTGCTATGCAAGTTTTGGGGATTTTAATAAACGTTGATTTCTCCTCCACCCCCAGAAAAAGGCATGTTAGAAGGCCTGGCAATAGGCAGATAAACGTTGGTTGGTGGTGGTACTCTGGAGTAGGATGAAATGTTTTGAAGCTAGGCAGTCTGGAAGGATTGCATATAGGGTGCTAAGGGGATTGTTAGCTGTCGGCTGTGTGTTTTAGCAATTACTTGGTTTTACAGTATAGAATTATAAGAAGCCACAGCACTAGATGTTTGTATCCTAATTTATGAGAAGGGACGCTAATGCATTAATTAAAATAGGTATGTTTTCATTAAGCGAATAATTGATAAAAGATTTTCAGGGTAATGAAGTAATTAAATTTGATATGAAAAACCTACACACAGATGTTAGTGCGTTTGCCGTGGAAGTCAAATTTTCTTTCCCCTAGTGTTGAAGAGTATTCATGGGGATTAAGGAGTCACCTTAGTTGGAGTCTCGCTCATAGGTTGTCCCATTTCTTCATCACTCAGCACACATTTGTTGGGTGCTTGCCCAGCACCAAGTTGACACTGGGCAAAGTGCTAAGATGTGGTGAAGAGCAAACAGACATGGTCCTGATGAAACTTGTAGGACCGTGTGTCTGACATGCAGCAGTGGTCCGCAAATGTCAACTCTACTTCCTTCCTTCCTTCCCATCTTGCTGTGCAGGAATGTAACCTGTAAATATTTTTAGAACTTTAAGTCAGCCAAGTTGATCTTTTAAAAATGGAAAGTTTCTGAAATGAGTACAAATTATTTTACCTTTAACTGTACAAAATCAGAAGAGAAAGCAATGGCAACCCACTCCAGTACTCTTGCCTGGAGAATCCCAGGGACAGTGGAGCCTGGTGGGCTGCCGTCTATGGGGTCACACAGAGTCAGACGCGACTGAAGCAACTTAGCAGCAGCAGCAGTACAAAATCACTTTTTAAAAACCTGTAAGGTCATTTGAGGATCCTTTAGTAAAGGATCATTTGAGTGTGCTCTCTGAGATGGAGAAGGAAATGGCAACCCACTCCAGTACTCTTACCTGGAACACCCCATGGACCTAGGGGTCGAAGAGTCAGATAGGACTGAGTGACTTCACTTTCACTTTCTGTCTAAGATAACTACTGTGGGGGGCAGGGAGCTTAATCTGGAACCTCAATCAGCAAATACATGTGCAAGTCCTGACCTTCATCAAGTTGGTAGGTTGTGAATATTCATCAGATATCAGTGTTCCACCTTGGAGAGCAGACTCTGTCCTCTTCCTTTTTTTGGTTGGACATATTCCATCACTCTGGGTGCCTGGTGTCTGTTTTGCTCCTGCCATTTCTTAGTCACTGTAACCACCTTTTGAATTCAGCAATTAAAGCCATTTTAATGTTTCATACTCCACAGAATTAATCTGAAAAGGAAGTACACCTTTGCCTTTATAGAATCAGGAAGAGGCATGTCCTTGGTTCTGTTTTGGTTAATGTGCAGTTTGTCATTGTTCCAGAGATGTTAGCATGAATATCACAAAGGAAATGGCAACCCACTCCAATGTTCTTGCTGGGAGAATCCCAGGGATGGGGGAGCCTGGTGGGCTGCCGTCTATGGGGTCGCACAGAGTTGGACACGACTGAAGCGACTTAGCAGCAGCAGCAAGTTAAAATTATTTTTAATTGCTTAGGGTGTCAGTAAAATACCAACTAAATTTTTGAAAATTAAACCTTTTTTCAGAAGCTCATTTAAGAAAATGAAAATAAGAAATTTGGTGGGGAGGGAGTTTCTGATTTTTCTGTGTCAGAGGGAAAATACGTTTCTATTTCTCAGTGTTCCACATTCTCTAAGACGGAACTATTTTATAATAAGAAACCAGTGGCCATAAGTGGAAATGTAGATGTTGAAAAGGAAGGGAGAAGGCGTTTCAGGGGAGAGAAGGCAGGCCTTCATCTGAAACTGAGATAGCAGATATTTACTTTTAAATGTAAAAAGCATGAGGCAGCAGTGTGTAGTATACCAGATGGAGTGGTGCCAAACTGCCCGGGTTTGAATCTTGACTACCCTCAGGTTTGAATCCTGACTACCTCGCTGTGTGGCCTTGTGCAGGTTACTCAATGTCTCTACCATTTCCTCATCTGTTAAATGGGGGTAATGTAGTGCCCCATTAATTGGATTGGTGTGAGGATTAAACGAGTCAGTATTTGTAAAGAAGTGAGGGGAGAGGGAGAAATGCTTCTGGGGATCCAGATGTATCCACTGAAAAATGAAAATGAATTTGTCCATACATTTTCTATCTATATAAACTAATGTGAGAAGGTAGAAGCCTAACGAGGATGGATCGTGGATGGTGGTAAAGTTCTGGAAGTCATTTGGTGGAGAGCCAGGGGTTGGACTTTAACCCCGGCATTCAGTATTCAAATTGCAGATACTTCATAATTTGTTAGTCAGCATTATACGCTCCTTAAAATTCTTCCAAGCTGTCTGCAGTGAATCTCGCAGACCCCATCCTGTACTGACTGGCTCCTTCAGTTTTTCTCACACTGCTGTGTGATCATAGGAGATCATGGCAGTCCCCTGTCTGCCTGTGCAATTTGCCCTCCATTGTACTGGATAAGTTTCTGGTCTCTTGGATAATCTCCCGACGATTTCTCAGGACATGAGACAATTTTCTGGGACACACAGCTGATTCAGAACTTCCTTTATCTTTTCATTTGCAAAAACTATATTCAGCGGAGCAAGCTCTCCCTAAAGAGAGCTCAGATCAGCTCTTTTTATTTTGTTTCTCTATTTTAATTTTTTTGGGGGGGGCATCAACCATCATGTCTGTGGATAGTTCCAAATCTGTCTCTAATCTCAAAATATCTCATATTTTCCCCAGATCTGGAGCACATTTCCAGCTGGTCCTGTAGTATTTTGTGCAATATCGCATTCAAAACTCATTATCACAAATGAGAATCCCCTCTACCTAGCTTTTCTGTTTTGGTTAAAAGACAACACTGTCCACTCAGGTCATTAAATTAGAAACCTTTGGGTCAGCTTGCTCTCAGATCTAGTCTCCCATTGCTTTGCCAACCTCTCGGTCCAGGTTCTTGCCTTCTTGTGTCTGGAAACTGCAAGCAGCTGCCTCTGGGGCCTCTGTGTCATCAAGATTCAATATCATTTTGTGCTTTTCATTGCTATCTGAGGTACTTTACTGAACAACTAAAGTTTCATCATTTCCCCACTATCTATAAAATAGTATCTAAACGTACTAACCCAAGCCGTGTCTCCAGTTTCAAAACTGGAGTTCCTTGGAATGCCCTAAGGCCTTCCTTTATGCACAATGTATAGATTCCTCAGTTCTCCCTTGGTGCTTTCCAGGCCAACAGGTGCTTGATGGATTTAAGAGCTGAAAGATGATGTATGTTTGATAACATGTTGTCTTCACCAGTAAGGGGAAGATCCTCTCATATTTAACTGTTACTATTTTTGACTTTTATGTGTTAGTGCTTTAAAGACTAGAAAAATATTTAATGTAAAATTTATATCAGTCTTAAAGTTTGCGTGAATCTTGTTTATGAGATAATAGTATGCTTCTTGTGATCAGAGACCAAGTCGGGGAGCAGAGTATCTGCTCCATAAAAGCTCACTGGATTGAGTTGGAACAGTTAAGAATTGGTTTAAATTCTACTTTGACATATGTGGTCATGTTAGAATGTACGATTGACCCTAAAGTGTTTTGTTATTTATTGGTGAAATGAGGAAGTCAGGAACTTGCTTGGGAACTGAGCAGTGCTTTTTAGAAGTGGTTCACCTTGAGTTTAAGAATAACTGGATAGCCTGACAAGGGGAAGGCCTTGTCTGTCATGGAAACAATATAGGCTAAGACATAGAGTCGGAAATAGAGCCTGTGTGAATGCCATGTGACCTCACTGGAAGCTTTATGTTAGGGCAACTAGAATGAGACCTTTGAAACAGGGCTTGGTATCCTTATTAGGGGGTTTATATATATCCATATATATTCAGAATCTTATATTTGATAGATTGTTTCTTTATGGGCCACTCTGTAAGTCCTTATATTAACTTTGGAAGTTTCTGGAGCTTTTTTCCCAAAAAATGGAGCTTTTTCCCAAAAAACTAAAAAAATTTTTTTTGCCATCTTTATTTTCAGGATCCAAGTTCGAAACATGGCAACTTTGAAAGATAGTAAGTACTTTATCTCAATATGTGAATTAAGAAAAGCTAAATTTTGCCAAATAAAAATACTTTTGAAAGTGTGCTGCTTTAGCCCATTTACATATTTGGTTAAAATGGGCAGTGAATCTATGTCTTGTGTCTGTGGCTTTGAAAAAAACCACTGTGAGGTGACACATGGTGGTTGTGCTTCTGTTGTCTGTAGAATGATGATAATTAGAAAACACTGTACTCTGTGTGGTGTGTAAAATGTTACGGAACTTGTTTTTGGTGAAAGCCATTTTCAATACCATTTAACGTTTTACATGCATAATTTACTGTTACATTGCTGTTTTTGCTTGCTGTCCAGATAGCGCAAGGTGTGACTTTCTGGTACTCTATTGTTAATTCTAATATTAAGCCTAGTTTGGCAGATGGTCTAACTGCTAGTTATTCTGCCTTGCAGTTTAGGAAAATATTTCCATAAATTCACAAATGAAATCATAACTCCTTTATCTTAACACAGCACTTCTGATTTTCAGTTACCAGGCGACTAAAATCAATCAAAAACATCCAGAAGATTACCAAGTCTATGAAAATGGTAGCAGCAGCGAAATATGCCCGAGCTGAGAGGGAGCTGAAACCAGCCCGAGTGTATGGAGTGGGGTCCTTGGGTAAGAGGGGCGTGCAGTCAGATTACAAAACCTTTTAAGCTAGAGATCGCTGTCCTGAGTACTTACAGCACTCATCTGTCATGGCAGCCCTGTGCAGGCGGGCACTGTTGGAGTCCCCGCTTTGCAGAGGAGAAAACCCCAGTCCAGTACAGTCGTAACTACCTGCGTGGCTTGGCATCCGAGCCTGTCTCTGTGTTCATCACCGTATGTGTTCATCTCCCTTTTAAAGTACTCTGAGAGAGTGTTCCTAGATTATTAAATATGCAGAAGAACGCGGGGTTTAGTGCATCAGACTCATGCTTGATTTTATCCTGTTACAGTGTGATGTGATCTTTTAGGACTGCAGGGTAGACTGGGGGTACCCTGCGGTGGAATTTGACTGAGCAGTCATAGGTATGACTGAGTACATGGACAGAGTGTTGAAAGATCAGCTATAAAGGAGGAAAAAAGATATATCTGTATTATCTGTGTATTACACAGATCATTAATAATACACAGATTAATTAATTAATCTATGTTAGATAGAAATTACTTTCTGCAGTAGTTTTCTTGTGTTCATATTTCTTGAGCATGCATTCATACTGCTAATGAAAATTTTGTATGAGAAAATGATAGCGCACCATGCTTCAGTTGAAAAAAGACTCCTTGGTTTGAAAATGCCATATTGGGACCTCCCTGGTAGTCCAGTGGTTAAGACTTCACCTTCTGTGCAAGGGGTGCATGTTCAACCCCTGGTTAGGGATCTTAGATCCCACATGCCCCATGGCCAAGAAACCAAAACACTGGACAGAAACAATATTGTAACAAAATCAATAAAGACTTGTTAAAAAATAAAAATACTGTATTTAGTTTCACTTAGCATGTAAAGCAGAGACTTGTTCCGTTAGGTTTTAGCCATCTTTAACAACGCCAGCTGTTTCTCTTCCGGGTTTAATGAAGAAATTGACTTGGATATCTGATTAGAATACTTGTAGTAAAATATTAAAAATTCAAGTCATGGCTGCCAGCTAACTTCTAAGTCCTTCAAACTGAAAAAATACTAACTGCTGGATATTAAATGGCTAATCTTTAAAATACTTAAGAACTTTAAATAGGAATTTTATTTTTATGTTGTACAATATAAAACATAAAAAGAGACTTAAAAGTAATATTCACTTCCCTGAACTTTGGAGTTGAGTATGTACCTCTCTCCGCCTTTCATGGAGGGTTCTCAGGTATTGAAATTTGAGAGTCCCTGCTCTGACTGAAGAAGGTTAATAGGAATTTCGTTGAGGTGGGGGAATGTGGCAGCCACGAGGATGCAGTTTGCAACTAGAGAGCACAGCTGCTGAAACCATGCTGTGTTTGCACGTGAGACATGCTTCCCACGAGCTCCTCCTGACAGGTGGGGTGCTCGGGCTGCGTGTTCTGTGGAGACCTGGGGCTCCCTGGCAGCCTTGCTGAGCTTCCCCTCAACTGCTCTGTAGGCCAGGAAGCTGCCGCCTCACCTTTATTCCCACTGGTCAGACAGACAGCATGGTGTGATGGCTCTCCTGACTTGCTTCCTGTGTCTTCTCTCAGGCATTTTCCCAGTAAAATCCATGTGTATTAAACCCTACTTGAATCCCTCTTGGCTTCTGCTGCTTTGAAGACCAGACTGACAGAGTGAGACTGTTAAAAGTAACACCCAGAATAAAATGGCCTCCATTATTTTAATGTCAGTAGTTTTCATAAAAGCTTGCTGTGCAGATTATAGGAACAGTTCAGTAAATATTTACTTTCTGCTTTCTTGGTTGTACTCTGAAGATTTTAATTATTTAAAAATTTGGTAAGTCTAGATAAGTTGTCACTTCTCTAAGTCTGGCCTCTTTACAAGCTCTTTGATTGTACTAGTGATTTCTTTTAGTCAGTCCTTAAGATAATTTGGTGTTTAGGGACCTCTTAACAGAGATTTAGACCTTTATGGTTTTCAGCCTCTTTGTAAATAAGTGCAAAGATACTTGATAAGTTAAGGTATCATTTTGTAAATGAGGGGTTATTGCTGTATTTAGTGTAATTACACCTTTTTTTTTTTTTTTTTTTAGCTCTTTATGAAAAGGCTGATATTAAGACTCCTGAAGACAAGAAGAAGCACCTCATTATCGGTGTGTCCTCAGACCGAGGGCTCTGTGGTGCTATTCACTCCTCGGTTGCTAAACAGATAAAAAGTGAGGCGGCCAACCTTGCAGCAGCTGGGAAAGAAGTTAAGATTATTGGAGTTGGTGATAAAATCAGGAGTATACTTCACAGGTAGTATAAATATATACTGTTTATGTAGAAGGCTGCAGGCATTGAGTAAAGGGCAGTTTCTTTGATAGTTTATTTAAGTAAGGTGTCTTTTTGGTTGCCATTTTATACACACGGAGAAGCTTTGTTTTGTTTGGAGTTTTGTCCCAAGATATCTTAGAATGTGTAGATTTCCCTTTTTACTTGTCATTTGCTGCTTCTTCCAAACCATAAATGGAATACAATAGGAGTGTCAGAAGCTAAGGGCTTTTTTTTTTTTTTTTAAATGAGGACTCTGAGGAGTTGTCACGGCCTGGAAATGCCAGAAATGAAAAGCAGTTAATTAGAATTGGCAGGAGAGGAGTAAAGGGCAGAGAGAGATGTAAGGTGAGAAAGGCTGATTGTGAGTCCTCAGTTCTAGGCAGGCACTGAAGGACGGGTGATCATAATAAGGTAGGGGGCACCTTAGTTCAGTGAACACCGCGTTCTCCACTCAAAAAGCACTAGATTCATAGAGTATTTTTGCCTTGTTCCCTGTGCAGAAGTATTCCGCTCAGCCATTACATGTGATCTCTTCGTTTCCTCATAGGACTCATTCTGACCAGTTTCTGGTGACATTCAAAGAAGTGGGGAGGAGACCCCCTACCTTTGCGGATGCATCGGTCATTGCCCTTGAGCTGTTAAATTCTGGATATGAGTTTGATGAAGGGTCTATCATCTTTAACCGATTCAGGCAAGAAAACTGTTGAAATCCAAGCTTTTTTATGTTCAGCTTTTTTTTCAATTGAGTAAATGTCTCCTTAATAGTGTGAAATTATAATCTTGGAATTTACATTCATTTTTGCCATTTCTAGGTCTGTCATCTCCTACAAGACAGAAGAAAAGCCCATCTTTTCCCTTGACACCATTTCAAGTGCTGGTAAGTATATTTTGTATGATGAGTATTTTTCCTATGAAACGAGAGATTTACACATTGAGGAACAGTATTTGTCAGGGTGGCTCTTTTTCAGCAGTAGCAAAACTGTTGAGCTGTTTCTATCACCATTTATTAGCAGCTTCCATGAAACCATAAAACATTCATTGTATAAATAAATACCCATTGGGGGCCAACCTTATATATGAAAGTCATCATTGCTCGGTGAAGCATTCTGGAAATAATACTCAGGAACCAATTTCATTTTCTCCTCTTACATATATTTCTTCTGTTCTAAGAGGTACACTTTTTTTAATGTCTCTAAAATTGAGGTGCTTCTACCAGTCAGTAGCACGTCATTTTTAATTGGCTGTGTTACTTTATTTGTTCATGGTATATAAAATAGGAGTTATGCAATCCTCTGCATTTTAGGTCAGTGAAAAGCAGCCCTGTCTCACTTTATACCCTAATGAAGACTTTTTGAATGTGCTGCTAAATTTCTGCTAATTGCTGAAATGCAAAGCAGCCTCTGACTCTTTGACTCGTATTCTCAGTAAAACTTGCCCTCCCTCATTGTCCTGACACTTTCAGATTTCTCCAATAACCACATGGTTGAGTTGGGATTTTTATATCACACTATACAAGTCTCATTTCTTTCCTTAATTTCTTTATTGAAAAACACGGTCCCTGACTGTCCGATGACTTAGTCCAGGGCACTCTGCTAGATGCTCTCCAGAGGCCTTATACCCGTGAAATGTAGAGCTTTTACTTTAAATGTCAGCCTCTTGGGTTTTGTGAAGTTAAGCATTTGAAGTAGAATACCAAGTGCTTTGTTTACACATCATGTTTTACTGAAAATCTGCTATAATCTATAGTATGGAAATAGATGAAGCTTTTAGAACTGTGTCTTTTAACCAGTCTCACATTGACTTCTCTGTGATTATAAAGGAGTTTTGCACCAGGAAGCTTCTTGATTAAATCAGTCTTTGCATTTCAGAGAGCATGAGTATCTACGATGACATTGATGCTGATGTGCTGCGGAATTACCAGGAATACAGCCTGGCCAACATCATCTACTACTCCCTGAAGGAGTCCACCACCAGCGAGCAGAGCGCCAGGATGACGGCCATGGACAACGCCAGCAAGAACGCGTGTAAGCGCCAGCACAGCCCTCAGGCCGTTCCCTTGCTGAGGCTGCACGGAGGCCCTCGCTCATGTCAGGGTGGTAGCAGTTCTGGAGGAGGAGCAGGAGAGCTGGGGTCTGGTCCTGGGCTCTGCCACTGATCCTGTGAGGATATATCTCCATAGCATTTTTCAAGAGGCTAGTTATAGTACCTCAGAGGAGACAGAATCTTATTTTTGAATTAAACAACTTACATCTCATGAATGACTTAGTGAGCAAGGTATTCTTTTCTGGTTTTAGATCTTGTTGTCTAATCTTCTGTTTTGTTTGTAGCCGAAATGATTGACAAATTGACTTTGACATTCAATCGCACCCGCCAAGCTGTCATCACCAAGGAGCTGATAGAAATCATCTCTGGTGCTGCGGCTCTGTAAGTAACTGAGCGTTGCCTTCAGCATTCTTGTCTCATAGTGCCTGCTCGTTTAACCTTGGCATGTTTATGTCCCCTTCTCCCCTCCAATTTTTTGGTCTGTTACAGAAAAAAAAATGATCCATTGCTTAATCTTGTTTCCTTAATCTTAGAATATAAAGATTTGATGAAGATGAGATCTCTAGAGTATTTTTGATTGTTTTAGCTGAAACATTCAGGCTTAGTTTATGAGTTACTGGTTTTCGGTTTGATTTTATATAAATCTGTAAATTATTGAAGGGTGGTAGGGTCAGGAAGTTTTTAACTAAGTTTTCTGTATCAGTACTGTCCTTTGATAGTTCTTAAAATACCGCTTTCCTCAAGAAAATGTCTTAGATTTTTAGCTCAGGTTGTTTAGCTAGATATGTTAATGTTTGTAACCACTGTCACAGTAGTGGGAAATCTATAAAAAATGATTACATTGAACACCCATTACATGCCTCATACAGTGCTAAAGGATGGGACCCTTTGTCCCAAGGCGTTTACATCCTAATAGGATAAGAAAACATGTAGACAATTGTGCCAAAAGATAAAACGTGTAGTGAGTTATCTTTGACTTATTCTCTGTCCTCCTGCTAGTTGGTCACCAGGTTCTCTAAATCTTACTCTCTTGTAAATATCCCTTGACTCTCTCCCCTTTATGCCCTCTGAATGCCTTTTTGTCAATTCTCTCCCAAATTAGAAAATATATTTTTTAAGTGGCACATACTTTTTCCTGAAATGTCATTCTTTTTTCCCCTGCACCCTTAATTCTCCACCTGACTAACTTCTGTTTGTCCTTCATAACGAAGCTGGGGGACTCCTTTCCTCCAGAAAACCCTCCTTCGTGGTGTGAGTGGGGCTATTTCCCGTGATTCCCTCCATCACAGTGCTTATACCATTTTATTAGGAACTGCTCTTAGGTTTGTCTGTGTCCTGTGGCTTGAGAGGGGCCGTGTCTCATTTACTTTTGTAGCTTCATCACCTGGCATGCACTTCCTCAGTAAATATTTGTGGAGTGAATGAATGATGTGCCATGAATGTATTAAGAACTGGAATTTTAGAAGAGACAGAACACTTTACTGAATATATGAATATGTGGGTCCAGGGTTAAGACTCGGGGAAAGGTTCATCGCTAAGGTGACATAGAAGTTGGTCCTTTTCATCTCTGGAGGATGGAAATGGGCAGGATTCCAGAGACACACAAATTGTTGAGACCATTCTGTCAGTGTTGGTTGGATCCATCAGCTCTGCTGTCCTTAACAGTCTTCTCTTGTTTTGCTTTCAAGCCTGCGTTTTAAGCCATCTGTCCTCCTGGTCACTACTGCTGTTAGCATCAGCATCCAGGCACTGATGAGTGGTCCTGCCACTTACCAGCTTGATAGACGTGGTTAAGATGCTCTCCCTGCGACACAGTTGTTGTCTATGACATGGGAGCTAGTATGGGGTTAAGCGGGTGTGTTATTCACGTCCTCCTTGCTGTACATTCTACCGCTTCTCCAGTGGCAAGTGTGCCGAGGCCTGGGGAAAGAACTGCACTCTGAAGGTCTGGGGGCTGTGAGATGAGAGAGCCAGGGGAAAGAAGAATGGATGCTCAGAATAAATGGAGGCTACAGCCTCTGCAGCGTAGAGGACACGGCTCTTGATTAGGAATGTGGGGACCTGACTGAAAGTAGCAAATGCAGAGAAATGAGGAGGAGATTGGGACATGAAGACTGAGAATTTTAATTAAAACAGTTCAAATAACTGGAAATTGACTATTCAATTTTCACTTTCTAGAAAGGCAGGCTAAATCCTTTATTAAAGGTTAGCTGTGCTAACCTTAATAATCCTCACAATGGATTATTTATATGAAATGAACTTGCATGCTCTGTAACCTATCAGCTCTTCTGCTTAAAGACTAGTATTTAATACAAACACATTTGGCTATTTGGTAATAAAAGGCATGAGTAAATCATATTTGAGGTGCCAAGTGTTAGCTGCTAGCTTAAATTAAAAAAAAAAAAATTATACTATGTATAGCAAAGTTGTGGTTTAAAGTGTGCTTTCATAGTCCTGCCTACTTGCATGAACGTGGTTTTATTATTTTAACCAGATTCAGATCTGTAATGTTTCCTAACAATTAGTGACTCTGTTTCAAGTATTGGTAAGTATTTATGTGATATACTCAAGGTAGTGAATGAGGAAATGGGCTTTTCTAGTTGGAAATTGTACATGATTAACCAGCATGGATTGCTTCCTGACCTGCTTGTTTTCTGTTTGTGTTTTTCTTCTAATATAATAACCCAGGGACTAATGAAAATCAAGTTTCATCTCAGACAAGAGGTAAAGTGGTAATATTTCATACCCTCCCCCCTGTCCCATCAGAAAAGAAACGCAGTCAGAGAGAATTGAAACTAATTCAGCAACAGGGAAACTGATTTCTTGGGAGATGAGACTGGCCGGCCATTAGAGCATCAGTCAGCTTGTGGGAGCAAGTGGCTGATGCAAGGGGTCTTTTTTTTTCCTTCTTAAATATATTAAATAAACTACAAGGATAAAGAATCAGCATTCCTTTGCAGTACTAAAAACAGGCTGGTGAAGAACAGTGGTTCTCAGACTTCCTGGTCTCAGAACCCCTTGATGTCTGACTCCACAGAAGACCGCTCAGTTCTCTCCATTTCTGTATTCATTCTGTTCTGACATTGCACGTCATGTAGGTTCTGGAAAACTGCTCCGTGTACTCTTGAGAATGAGAATAAAACAGGCAAGCAGCATTGTTATAGAAATTAGTTTTGCCCTCACAGACCCCATGAAAGGGTCCCTAGACCAAAACTTGAGTAACAGTTTATCATGTAGAGTCAGTTCTTCAAGTCCCACTTTAGATACATATTATCTCTTGACATGTTCAATTTCCACACACGCAAAAAATTGTTTGATTTTTATTTGTTGTATACTTTTATTTTTCAGGTAAAGAAGAATTCAGCAAGCTGATTTTGTTTTTAGCTTACTGCTGTCCTTGTCAGAAGAATTTGTTGGTCCATTGTTCAGATTACTAAAGACAGCAAGATATTTGTAAATTATCTTACAATAAATGACTCAACATAAAATCACTGTTGTTTTTTTATTATTATATAAGAAAAACCATTTTCAAAATGAGATCTAAAAACACTTCAAAATATTAACATTCTTGTATTAAAATTTCTTAGCAAGAAGCTAGTTGAAGAGGCTCTTGTGATTTTTTGGTTTCCTAACAGCCATGGAAAGCCTGGCTTCTGAGGGGTCGGAGTGGAAGGAGGAGATGCCAGCCACACCGCCAGCCCAGGCCTCCCTGCCTGTCGCCCTTGGAGACCACCAGTCCTTGAACCACCGGTGCAAGGAGCAGTGCCGTGTCCGAGAGGGCGGACAGTTCCAGGGACATACTAACTCTAAGTAAATGTTTAAATCTTTACCAAGGACTGAGAAACATTTCAGCAGGATTCTCACTTCACATTCACACTTACATAGCCATTAACTTTGGGCACCTGAGCTATTGTACAGAACGAGCTGGCCCTGCCAAAATGTTGGGATTTTTTTTTCCTATTTAAGAGGATTTATGGCTACAGTCCATGGGGTTGCAGAGTCAGACATGACTGAGCGACTAACACTTTAACTTTTTTAGGGGTTTTTTATTGCAAAAGTAATACAGGAATTACAAAAGATGACATAACTATAAAAAATATACATAAAGCCCATCGTCAACACTTTAATGTATATTACTCTTTTAAAACCATTAAGAAGAAGGTTGCCAGAGGAAGATAAACTGAACAGAATCTCAGTGTCATTTTCTAGCTTCCCTGAAATGTTTTAAGAGCCATTTTGATTTCTGAGTTTTTGTGATACTTGTTTTCCTCTGAAAATCTGTGTTGCTCTGAAATGTTGCCACGATGATTGTTAATAAGCATCTTTGGGCAGGTCTCTGCACATTTGGATGAATACTTTTGGGCACTTAATTGGAAGTGGGATCAATGACTCAGACTGTGTATTGGGTTGGCCAAAAAAGTTCATTTGGGTTTTTCCATAAGCTCTTAACATGGAGCATAATAAACTTTGGGGCAAATTGGGTTAGAATCCTAGTTCAGCCCTTACCAGCTGTGTGACCTTGGGTGAGTTAATAATCTTTCAGTTTTATCATCTGTAAAATGATTAAAATAGGACTTCGCTCATAGGGTTGTTACGAGGACTACATGAATCAATATTGGCAAAATAGAATCTGATGTGGGATGAGTGCTGTAGCTGTTTAAATGTTACCTGATACACTTAAGTGATCATCATGTTTACTGATGTTCTGTGTGTTGGCACTCTTAAATTCTGAAGATATGATAATTATACTCCTCTATAGGAGCTTACAGTCTGGAGCAAAGACAGACAATGAAAAAAAAAAAAGGGTTTTGGGTATAGTGAAAGTGTTTGTCGCCCAGTCCTGTCCAACTCTTTGTGACCCCATGGACTGTAGCCTGCCAGGCTCCTCTGTCCATGGAATTCTCTGGGCAAGAATACTGGAGTGGGTTGCCATTCCCTTCTCCAGGGGATCTTCCTGACCTGGGGATCAAACCCACGTCTCCTGCATTGCAGGCAGATTCTTTATCATCTGAGGCACCAGGTAAAAAAATCCCCCAATGAGGACTTCCCTGGCGATCCAGAGGTTAAGACTACATGGTTCCACTGCAGGGGACCAGGGTTCCATCTCTGGTTGGGGAACTAAGATCACATGTGTCCTGTGGCCAAAAAAAAGACTGACAATCGGGCTTTTTTAAAATTATGAAAATACTGAGAACATTTGCAGTACACATAAAACTTGAATATAGTATTTTTTTTAAACATCCACAAATCAGTAAGGCAAAACCCACGTTTTAAAAGATGAGTTGAAAAAGCTCATTTTAAAATAGATGAATTTCCAGGGAATCATGGCGAGAATTCTGAAAGATTATATACTATATGATTCCATGTATATTTAGAAATGGAGACTAGTAGTTGTCAGAGATTAGAGATGGAGTAATAGGAAGGCTGGGATGGGTATTAAAGGGCAGTGAGGAAGATCCGTGTATTAGACAAATAAAAGACTGGGACATCCTATAAAGATAACTGTCCTGGACTTTGCAAAAAAAGTAGATGTAATGAAAGACCAAACAAAAAACCAACAAGCAAAAGACATAAACAACTGGTGGGATTGGCCTTACCAAGAGAGCAAAACGAATTTGGTGGTGCTCCAGTGGTTAGGGCCCCAGTGGCTTTCACTGCCTTGGAACTGGGTTTGATCCTGGTTGGGACTGACTAACCTGTAAGCTGCTTGGCACGACAGAAAAAAAGAACTAAGTGCAATGAATGAGCCTTGAATAGACCAGAGATTAAAGAGAAAAAAAAAAAAAAAAAGCTATAAAAGACATTTGGGAACAATGGTAAAATCTGAGCATGCATTTCACATTGGGTCAGGTTACTGTATCAATCTGGTATTTGTTGTATGTGATAGTTGGATGGTGGGGTAATGGAAGTTGAGATACACGTCAAGGATCCCCCCTTCAGCTGGACTGACGGAAGTATTCCCTTAGCTTCGGAGAATTCAGGCAGCACACAGCCCTCAGCTGTCAAACCTCATTGGAACTGCCTCAGCCGGAGACCACCTTGCCCACAGTCATGGCCCCACTCCTGGGCAGCCCACACCCATGGGCTGATCACCGTGGGAGTAAAGCCATGCCCTCTTGCCTGAGCTCAGGACAGTTTTAAAGCTCTCTGTGGAGTTTGCTGAGGTCCTTCCCGAGGATGGGCTGCAGCTCAGCATCTCCCTCCCCAACTGAACTCCTTCTCTTCATCCAGGCAGTGAGCTCAACAGCACCCCTACGCTAGTCTCCATCTCAGACCCTGCTTCTGAGATCTGTCTCAGAACACACCTCGGGGGTGGGGGCGGGTCTGACTTGGGACTGTGCTCACAGGAAGGGTTTGAAGGAGCGGATACTAGGACAGGACTTGGGAGCTGGCTCAGCCCCTCGACCACCACAAAGACTGCCTTGGGAGTGGGAAATGGAACACAAAGAGCCCCAGGCCTGAGGCGGATCCCGAACGTGCAGGTTGGTACAACCCCCACGCTGGTTCCCTGGCTTCTGGGTAAGAACTATGGCAGTGGGAAGGCGGAGGACAAATTTTTCAGACTGGTCAAACTGACGTAACAGGGCTTCCCTGATAGCTCAGCTGGTCAAGAATCTGCCTGCAGTGCAGGAGACTCCAGTTTGATTCCTGGGTTGAGAAGATCCACTGGAGAAGGGAAAGGCTACCCATTCCAGTATTCTGGCCTGGAGAATTCCATGGACTGTATAGTCCGTGGGGTTGCAAGGAGTCGGACATGACTGAGCGACTTTCACTTCCATTCGGGGTCGGGGGAGGCAGAAGTCAGTGGTACACTTAAAGACTTAAAAGAAGTTGGTGTGTGCGCACACTCAGTCGTCAGTAGCTCAGTTGCATCCAACTGCCATCCCTTGGACAGTAGCCTGCCAGGCTCCTCCAACCATTGCATTTCCTAGGCAAGAATACAGAAGTGGGTTGCCATTTCCTTCTCCAGGAAGGAAATTCAATCCCAACCCAGGGATTGAATGTGTCCCTTGCGTCTCCTGTATCGGCAGGTCGGTTCTTTATCACTGAGCCCTGGGAAGCCGAGGGGTTGGGGGAGGGGCAAAATAGGGGAAAGGGATTCAGGGGGACAAACTGCCAACTATGAAGTAAAACACAAAGATGTAATACAAAGCACAGAGAATGCAGTCAATATTTTACAATAACTGATGCCCAACGTGGTGTTGTAAGGTGGGGACTTTGGGAAGGTCAGGAGAGTGGAGCCCTCATTAATGAGATTAATGCTGTAATAAAAGAGATCCAACAGAGCTCCCCGGCTCCTCCTACCTTGTGAGGATACAACCTGAGAATTCTGTGCCCCAGGAGAGGGCCCTCACCCGACCATGCTGCACCCTGATCTCAGACTTCCAGCCTCCAGAACTGTGAGAAATAAATGTTTGTTGATAAGTGACCCAGTCTGAATTACGGCAGCCAGAAGGGACGAATACTGTACAGACTATCTTAATGCACTGCCCACTCCCCTGAAGGACTGAAGGCTTCCATTTCCCTGGAATTGTCCCATATCACATGCTCTCCTCAGGTAATCATTTGCTAAAATGGGAATATAAAGGTCCAGTCCCTTTGTTCCAACTCAGGACAGAGGCGAAGGGTCAATCCCAAGTTAGACTTCCTTATGGGATTGCCCGAGGTCCTTCTGAAAAGTGCATTGGAAACCCCTTTCCTTGAACAGGGGTAGACCCTAAGAGCACTCGGTAAACCTGCAGGTCAATCTCCACCCCAGAACTGGAGAACTGAATCCATGACACGGTTATAGAGGGGAATGTCCATCTCTGGGGAGATACATGCTGGAGTATTTCCGGGTTAAATGTCAAGATGTTTGCAATTTACTTTCAAACTCTTCTGAAAAAAAAAAAAAAAAAAAAAAAAGCTCTACATGTGTGCATGTATAGATATATATAGTAAATGTGGCAAAATATTTACAATTGGTGAATCTAGGTGATGTGTGTACCTGTGTTTGTACTTCTGTTTCAGTGTTTCTGTAGGTTTGAAAATGTCCAAAATAAAAGATTAAGGGGTTAAAACACACAGAGAGGCGATATAAGAGATGTAAAAGGAGTTTCCAGAAGTATTAAAGGAACAGAAGAGAGAGTTTCAAAATTAAGATAGTGTTCAACATTATCAAACGGCTACAAAATGGTCAAGCAAGGATAGGACTGAAAAGTGTCCCAGAGATTTAGCATCCAGAAGGTCCTTGATAATCTTGGGGACAGAACTGTCGGTGGAGAAAAATAAAGGCACCCTGCCGCCTACTATATTGCTCATTGTCTGCAGGTTGTCATTTAGCTGCAGTATCATATTTTCCATTCTGTTGGTTTTCTGGGACTTCAAAAAAATGAATATTATGTTCAAAGTTCTGGAATGGTCCCTAAAAGGAGAAGGTAGAGTCACGGAGCAACTCACAATTTATTGGAGAGGCACATGAACTCAAATACTAAATGCACTGTGATAGGTGCAAGAACAGAGGAACACAGCCTAGGGAGGAGGGGAGGGGAGGGGAGGAAGGAACACTCCAGAAGCTTTTACAAGAAAAAAGCAAAAATGGGTAAAGACTGAGTAGGTGAGTCAGTACAGCCTGGCTTCCTATAGGCTGAATCTAGCTTAAATGTGGGATTAGTCTGGCTTGCGAATGTATTCCCAGGACTTCCCTGGTGGCATGTACAGTGAATAACAATTTGCCTGCCAATGCAGGCAAAATCCCTGGTTCGGGAAGATTCCAGATTCCAAAAAGCAACTGAGCCCATGAGCCACAAGTACTGAGCCCACTCTCTAGAGCCCTAGAGTCACAACTACTGAAGCCCAGGCACCTAGAGCCTGCGCTCCGCAACAGGAGAAGCCACCCCAATGAGAAGCCCACACGTCACAGTCAGGACCCAGCTCAGCCAAATAAATGAACAGAATAAAAGATTTTTAAAAATGTATTCTCAATAGTTAAAAATATTGATCGAGCTGCTGCTGCTGCTGCTAAGTCACTTCAGTCATGTCCAACTCTGTGTGACCCCATCCCTGGGATTCTCCAGGCAGGAACACTGGAGGGGGCTGCCATTTCCTTCTCCAATGCATAAAAGTGAAAAGTGAAAGTGAAGTCGCTCAGTTGTGTCCGACTCTTCGCGACCCCATGGACTGCAGCCCACCAGGCTCCTCCGTCCATGGGATTTTCCAGGAAAGAGTACTGGAGCGGGGTGCCATTGCCTTCTCCATTGATCGAGCTACTGATCACAAAACCCTGATTTCCTGCAGCTCCTTAAGATCTGGTAGCCCTTACCTGGAGCGGAGAGAGAATTTAGGGCAGGCAACAGTTCTTCATACACCCAGCTTGATTTAAGGACTTTGACCTCCGTAGGCAACTGAGTCCTCTCTTCCTTTGACAGATCCTAGACGCTGATGAAGGGCACACTGGCAAACTCTCGCCCACCAGCATGCCACCCGTTTTTGTAAATAAAATTTCATTGGAACCAGGGCTGCGATTAGAAAGAGGTGACCCGAGACAGGAAAGGGGCAGGGTAGTAGTTCGGATTTTTAAGTAACTGTGTTAAAATACTAGTAATTTTCATTACATTTTCTGCTGGCCGCTTAAATTGTATCCGGTGGTCAGTGCCGCACAGGCCACACCTTACACCCCGCCCTATTGTAAAGGGCTTCGAATGACATGATTAACAGCTTGGACCTGATTTAATCTATACAACGGTAAACAGATTTTTTTTTTTTTTTTTTAACAGAGGCGGGATTAGATCCGCGACTGGAAGTTTCCACGCCCCTAAATCCCACCCTTGCACTCACAGCCTCTCGGGTTCTCACTTCTCTCTAACACCCACATCCTGGCTCCTTCTTCGGCCCCCGAACCGCTGACGGTCCCCTCCCGGGTCCCCTCCGAGCGAGTGGCCCGAGGAGGCCCCAGGCACCTGCCTCCTCTGGCCCATCCTTCACCTGCGCCCCGCGCCGCGGTTTCCTGCATCCTTCCAGGCCCGAGAGTCAACACCGGGACCATCGCTCTGCTACAACGGGGCGGAGCTTCCGCATCGGCCCGCTCAGCACTCGGCTAGTGCTGCCTCGCCCCGGCGACCATCCAGCGGGAGGCGGAGCGAGTCCAAAATGGCGGCTCTCAGGCTGGCGCGCTCCGTGCTGCTGAGGCTTTGAGGTGGTCGCCGGGGGTCTGGGGGGGACGATTTCCCCGCCGCGGAGGCCCTGGAGGATGAATCGGGGGCCCTGCTAAGGCTAGGCGGCGGAGGTGGAGAGAAGTGGCGGCACGGACTGCGGTGGAGTCCACGGAGCGGGATGTGCGAGAGTTACTCCAGGTCGTTGTTGAGGGTCTCGGTGGCGCAGATCTGCCAGGCGCTGGGCTGGGACTCGGTGCAACTGAGCGCCTGCCACCTTCTCACGGACGTGCTGCAGCGCTACCTGCAGCAGCTGGGACGGGGCTGCCACCGGTACTCGGAGCTGTGTGAGTACCGGGCTGGGTACGGGAGGCTGTCTGGCCGGTCACGAGTGACACCTCCGCGCTCCCCTGTGCTCTCCCGGCGTCCGGGAGGTGTTGGTCCTTCGCTCTCACCCCGCGATCGGGTGTCTTCTCGGCCCCTGACGCTCCTTCGCTCCCACTGCCCCTGGAAACTCGAGTCATCCCTCTGCTGCCTCTTCGCCTGCCGCTAACTTATCCCGCGTGCAGCAGGAGCCGGGTCCCCGCTCCCAGCTCCACACCCTCTGCCCTCCTCTCTGATCTGATCATCGGCCTTAATCATCGTCTCCTTTGGCAGCGTGCAGAACCCCCTCCAAAACGCCTTACAGCCTCTGTTTGGTCCTTTCCCTCCCCTTGCCCGCAAACTACTACAACTAGTTGTCACAGGCGCTCCGTCTACCGGCCGTTTCTTACAAGCCTGGCCGTTCTTCAGCTCCTGACAACACAGACTCGTTGACAGCTCTGCTCCGTTAGGGACACTGCCTCTTCTTTCTGTTTCTGTTCGTTTCACGGACAGCATCTCTGCCAACTTGGTCAGTTTCACTTATGTTCACTTTCATGTACATCTCAATTGATTTCCTCCTCTGTATTTTTATGTCAGTGGTTATCAAGAGTGTGGTAGAGAGATCATAGGCAGTTTACAAGGTTCCCCAGGTAGTCTGGGCTACAGCGGATGGTTTTTAAGTGAATTATCTGGTAGTATCTGTTCTTTCGTGGCTCAGTCGTGTCTGACTCTGTTGCGACTCCGTGGGCTGCATCCCACCAAACTCCCCTGTCCATGGGGTTTCCCAGGCAAGAAGACTGAAGTGGTTTGCCATTTCCTTCTCTAGGGGATCTTCCCCCGCCCAGTGACCAAACTGGCAGTCTCCTGCCTTAGCTGGCTGATTGTTTACCATGGGGCCACCAGGGAAGCTGGTGGCATTTATGAAGTTGGGGTGCAACACATCATCTCATTTATGGGAAGTCTGTGTGTGGAGAGGGAACTGACTCTCATTGACGTTTCAGGGACTTATTTTTCAGGTGGTAAGCTGGAGAACTGGGTAAAATGTTTCACTGAACATTTTGTTTTGTTAAGGTGGTTACTCCTCTGAAAAATTGACACACATGGATACACTTTACTTCTTAGGTACCAAGTTCCATTCCAACTTCCATAGTGCTATCAGAATAACCTGTTAGTCACTCCATAACACAACTCTGATTGTGTCATTCTTAAAAATATTCCACTTAGTTACAGACTGGAAATCTAAGCTCTCTAGCAGCACATGCTTTCCTTTGTGAGCTCACATTTTCTTATCTTCTGCTGTACTGTCATCCTCAATCTGCAGCCATGCTACTTGCCTTTCCTGAAAACTTTAAGCCCACCATTCCTGCCTGCGTGCTGTTTCCTAGCGTGTCTTTTGCCCCCAGAAGTATGATTTCTGTTTTGAGATCCACTTAAATCATTTGCTTTAGGAAACTCATCATATCTCTTCTTATAATTCTGTGCATATTTCTGCCATGTTAACTGAACATCTTGTATGTTTTTTAAATATATTTATTTATCTGGCTGTGCTGAGTCTTAGTGGCGGCACACAGGATCTTGGATCTTCATTGAGGCTTTTGGGACCTAGTTCCCTAATCAAGGATGGAACCTGGGCCCCCTGCATTAGGAGCTCGGAGCCTTAGTTACTGGACCACCAGGGAAGTCCCTGAATACCTTGTTTTGTAATCATCTGTGTATGTCTCTCACCCTCTCCTCTTCCCTCCCCAGGAGACAAATTTATTATATTTGTATTCAGTAACCTAGTACAATGCCATAATATAATAGGCAGCCAGGAGATACTTGTTGAATAAATATCTGAACTGATAAGCCACTACCATAATAACTATTTAGTCGTTTAACATTTTGTGTTTTAAAAATGTGTATTTTTGGACCGCTTGTTTTCACAGCTGTGTCAGATCTGAACTTGAAGCTGCCGAGTGGCTCTCATTCACTCTTGTCTTGCACGTGCACCGCCAACACACTGCTCTCTGCTTTTGCTTCATTTTCCTCCCTCCTCCCTTCCTGGCCCTTGAGTGAGTTTACTGGTACGGTATGCGTGGTCCCGGTTATATTTTTTGCTCCCAAATTCCCTAAATGAGGACGGATGTTCTGTTCCTTTAGGTCAAAATATCCCCAGAATACATAGTTCCCTTTCCTGATTGACACAGAACCAGCTAGGTTCTGGCACTGTCAGCAGCCAGGTATTCTAGGGTCATCGGGTGAGCCTTGTTGATAATTACCCAGTCTCTGTAATGATTGTCTTACTTTTAGTGAGAATAGGATGATCAGGTTCATTACTCCCCATTGTGATTTGGTGACTTTTCAAAATGCTACTTCCTGGTATACTTAACTGGTTACAGACTTTTCTAGGTTCCTTTTTCTCCACTATTCTTATTTCAGACTGGAATTCTGTAACATCAGGTCCCCGCTATGCAATCTTGTCTTCTGTTTCTTTATTTCTTTTGTCTTTCTGACACAATGTCTATTGAGCACCACTTATGTATGTGCTACCTGATGGAGACGTGGGATTACTTAGGCATAATCCCTGCCCATAAGCTGTGTACAAGGGTGTCGAAATGTCAGTAAAAACAAAATGATGCTATTTGTTCCTTTTTAAAAAGATGCTCTTTCAGAAAGGAAGTATCGGAAGTTACTATTAATTCAACAAATAGTACATTTAAAAATTTCCCAAAGGGAACGGTTTACCAAAGCGCTCAGGAGCAGAAGTTTCCGTCTGCGCTCTATTATACATTAAACAATGTGTGTGTACGCTGAAAGTAGCGCGCGGTGTCGGCAGTAACTGCAGGAGAAAGACAGAGACGGAGAGACGCATGCGCACTCTGGGTTCCAGGGCCGGCTTCACAGAGAAGACGAGACTTATGTTGAGGCGTGACGCACAGAGGTGCGAGGTGGGGAGCACGCCAGGTAGAAGAAAAGCATAAGCTGAGATAACCAAGTGGGATTCAGTGAGGCGGCCAGCTTGGCATATGTAACCAGTTCATTTAGAAGGTGCTAGGGAAAAGTGTTAAATGGAGAGAAATCAGGTGAGGGAGGGACTTCACAGATAGAGGCGGGAGACACTGCACACTTCGGAGCAGGGGGTAGGGGCCGCAGGTGATGCTTGAAGACAGTCGCGCTGTCGGTGAGATGCGCTAGAGATGCACTGGGGAGGGCTTGGAGCTCTGCCGAGACGGGGAGAGTGGGAACCCAGCGAAAGGAGAAGTGCTGAAAGCCAGGGCCAACAAGGATGGTGCAGGGGGAAGGACTGGAATGTCTTGGGCTGAAACTGCGCAAATGTGGAGGAATTCAAGAGGATCACATTTTTTTAGAGTGAGAAAAGAATAGTGCTTTTAATGAGGATCAAAGAGTTGAAAATGCCTGCCTGTCATTAAGGGGAAGAACAGGTACTCATTTTATGTATTCTCTCTTTCTTATACATCATAGAAGTAACCTATACTTGTATAGAAATTCCGAGTACAAAATTCTTGAAGTTAGATGTGAGTCTCATGCCTCACTTCTTCCCTTCCCCTGTCTGCTGCTTTCAGCCCCGTAAACTGTTAAAGTTGAATGTGTATCCTTGCAGAAGTTTTCTGAATGAGTGTTAGCAAGCATGTCTCGTTTTTGCAAACTGGGTATTATTCTTTTCTATTTTACATCATGATTTAATTTCAGGCAAACTGAATTTGATATGATTATAGGATATTACAGTAAAAAAAAAAAAGAAAGAAATAGGCTATCGGAAATCTGGAACTGGAATTTTCATAGAAGTTTTAAAAGGTGTAGAGACCTTAAGTTCTGCTAAGGGCAGGCAGAGAAGGAACTTCCTTTTCTAAAGAGAATCTCACTATATATAATGCTTTATCATTTTATCTCTACCCATTTTATATAGTATCTTCTAAATACATTTAAAATGTGTATTTAAATTGCCTATATGATCTAAGTCCTGTCAACACATTTTCTTAGATTTACAAAAATTTGATTCAGTGATGTAATTCATTGATCAGATGTTTATGGAGGGCAGCTGTATGCCAACCACTGATGTAGTCTCCAGCACTGTATCAGTAACAGAGAAAATGGAATGGACGTTTACCTAGCTCAGCATTCTGCATATTTGATAAGAAAAATAATAATAAACATTTACTTTGTGTCAGCCACTTTACAGGTGCCGTTGACCATCCTTGAGTTACTATTGACATTAGTTTTGTACTGGCTGGTTGTCAGTGTGAATTGTCTGTGCTGTTCTGGCTGGTCATCAGATTGTATTTAAATCGACTTTCAGAGTCAGCTTTCTAATATCTAAACAGTTCGACGTTCTGTTGAAACTCTATTCAACTCTTTCCAATAACTGAGTCCTAAGTATATACTATATTTGTTTCTGAGTTGTATATTTACCTAATACTTTTTCTCTTAATGCTTTCAAAGATATTCATGGAATTTTCTTAAAATAATTTGCTCTGCTTTTGACTTTGTTTCAGATGGCCGGACAGACCCAATTTTGGATGATGTTGGTGAAGCTTTCCAACTCATGGGGGTTAGTCTTCACGAACTAGAAGACTACATCCACAATATTGAACCCGTCACTTTCCCACATCAGATCCCTTCGTTTCCTGTTAGCAAGAACAACGTTCTTCAGTTTCCTCAACCCGGAAGTAAAGATGCCGAGGAAAGAAAAGAGTACATCCCCGATTACATGCCACCCATTGTGTCTTCTCAAGAAGGTTTGTGGGAGTTTTTGTTTCTTGCTCATGTATTTGTAACTTATTTAATGGGTTTTTAATCTGCTTAGGTTTTCTAACTGAATTTAGAAAATGTTATGCTAACATATAAATTCTGGAAATGCAATAAAAATATTTTAATATTACTTACAAATTGTTCTAACCTTAAAGGCAACAAACTTGCAGCCAGCCTCAGCAGGCAGAGCCCTGGAATCATCAAGGCATTAATTTCCTTTGTAAATTTTAAGTAGGGGAGAACCGAAGGTGACTTCAGAGAGAAGCCTGTCAGGAGATGTAGTAAATGAGAATGGGATATTCAGTAAATGAGAATGAGATATTCAGTAAATGAGAAAGGCTTTGAAGCATAAAATTGGGGTGGTTCTCCCCATTTACTGTAGATGTGAGTTGGATGATACTGGAAACAGTGGGTGAACATTCACTAATATTATGTAGATTTATCTGTATCTTTATGATGAGTAGAAATATTTATGTTTGGTCATACAGAATTTTATTGCAAAAATAATACCTTCTCAGGCATAGTCAATCCTTGAAGAGTTCCTTTTTTCCTGCATGATTTTACATGTTCATCTTTTATGTTCACTAAGATTCTAAAGAAATACATATGTAGTTTGTGGTCTCTAATGCAGGTACAGAACATTTTTTGTTAAAAAATAGAAAAGTTACAATATCTTTCTTTTTTAAAATTCTAAAACTGTAGATGTGCTTCAGGATAATGCAAATGATGGCAGAAATAACTTTATAACTTTTTTATTACTGTGCAGTTCAGTGGCTTTTAGTGCATTGACACTGTTATGCTACCAGCACCCCTGTTCATCTGCAGAACATTTTCGTCTCTAACTCTGTAACCATTGAACAATAACTGCTTATTGCCCCCTCCCCTCAACCCCTGGCAGCCATCATTCTATTTTCTGTCTACAAATTTGACTGCTCTAGGTATTTCTTAGAAGTGGAATTTTACTTATCTTTTATCTGGCTTTCTTCACTTGGCATAATGTCTTCAAGATTCATCCATGTTGTAGCAAGTGTCAAACTTTCTCTCCTTTTAAAGGCTGAACTATACCTCGTTGTGCATATTAAGCCACATTTTGTTTTCCGTCGATCTTTTGATGGCTGCTTGGGTTGTTTCTTCTGCCTTCTGGCTCTTGTGGATGGTACTGCTGTGAATGTTGCAAACACTTGATGCCCTGCTTTTCAGTTCTTTGGGGTCTCTACTCAGAAGAGGAATTGCTGGATCGTATGGTAATTCTGTATTGTTTGAGGAACAGTTTAGACATGGAAAACTGTCGTAGCTGTCTGGTTTGAGTCCCTTGGAAAAAGACGCTACTTGACAGCTTAGCACTTTTCTACTTAAAAGTTCTTAGAGGTTTAATCCTGACTGAAGGCAGCAGTCAGTTTCACCAGTAAATGTGATACAAAGCATGCCTTCAGTAGGTGTTTTTGAATCGAGTTTAATTAAGCGTTGTTTGTAGGGTCTTGCCTGTAGAAGTTCCTTGTTTCTCCTCCTTTCCTGACTAATGGTACATTAACAGCACGGCTTGGAAATCTTCACACTTGGATATCAGTCATTCCCAGTGTTCCTCAGTAGCTGCTAAGAATCTGTCTCCTCCCCACCTTTGAATTTATTTGTATTTGTAACCTTTATTACCTTGGAGGAAGTCTTACTGTTTGTAACCCCTTGTGTAAAGGCATTCTGTTTAAACCCCTCATTCCCTAATGTCTGTGTTCTTGATCTTAGAAACTTATATTTGTTACAGCTTCTCTAAGCATATATTTACTTTAATAACAAATGAATTTCAACATTAACATCATCAAAGGAGGGTTTCTTGGGCTGAGACCTGGTACTAACTGTGTTGAAAAGAACTCCTCTTCATGAAAGTAGCATTAAGTTAGCCTTGATGTGTCCTCTTGTACTTTAAGAATAGCCTTTGTATGGCTCTGAAATTTTTTTTAGATGAAATGCCACTTAGAAGTATACAAGTACCTTTAAAATGCTATTTGGAAGTACACAAAATTTTAAATTGTGCTAAGAAAACATGAATGGTCATCAAATGCTGGGAGAGAAGGGAAGGCATTACATAGGAGGAAACTGAAGGAAAGACACTGTTGTAAGGAACTGGCACATTAGTGATTCTCAGAGTGATATGTGTATCATTTCAGCGAGTTAGACCCTGGTAAAGTGTAACAGCAAGACTATGTGTGTTATCAATTGGCATGTGTTTGAGCTGGAACTACTGTCTTCTCCATATAAAGAGTTATATAGTCCACTTTCTCTGTGTACTTTGGAGCTTTCTAAATCTATTTTGTAGTTTTCATATCATTTTGCCTCCCATTTAACCTCCTGTTTAGTAGTTAGATTGTTTAAATTTTTTTCTGTTTTTTTTTTTTTTTTTAATTTGAATTCAAGTTCAATTAATCTCACTTCCTGGTTCACACACAGGTTCCTCTCTGGTCATTGCATGGCCTGCATTTATTAATTTAGAGAGTGAGTTATTTTTAATAATTTAGAGGGTTAATTATTTTTAATATTTAAACCCTGATGAGCTTACTACTCAGAACCAAAGCTAGGACTTTGATTATAATCTATGCTTACCTTCTTGTTTCGTTTTTATGGCACGCAAATTATACACAATGAAATTCTCTCAAAGTGATATGGTTATCATGTTTAAATACTGCCAAGGAAATGTAGCTAAGATAGCAGATTTGTACTGGGTAGTGAAGGAGAGTGAAAAATGATTCAGTGATTTTAGCTACTGACTGCTCTCTGAAATTACGATAGTAAATTTTTGAATTTCTCTTCTGGATTATTTGAAGCAAAAGAAGAATCTTATGTTATTTGAAGTTTCTGAAATAGAAATTATAAACATTCTAGGAGGAAAATAATGTAAGCCTTGACCACTTCTTTTTCCAGCTAACACTTGTCGATTTTCTAAGGAGCAGAAATACTGCTGATTCATATGATGTGCATATTGTTCATAAGGATATAGTAATGATAGGCAGTACAATAAGATGCTTATTAAAACCTTTTATTCAGGGAAAAGAACATAAAATACAGTCCTGTGGTTACCCGGTTTTTAATACAGCCACACAAGTCAACTTAGTAAGTCATGTACAACCTGAAGTCTTTTCTTCCACTGGCACAGCACATTAGAAGGTATCTGGTATTCTGGTTAGTGGTGCAGTGTGGTACAGATGTGAACAACTTTGATAGTAACATCTGTTCACCAAGTTTCTTGTTTTATTTTCCTAAGAGCCACAGGCATGATCAGACTTTGGTCATAAAATCTTACTAGCAAAGTTCTGTCATGGGGCTACCCTTTTATCAGTCTTTCAACTTGGTTTATGTCGAAAAAGCGTGTGGGGACTCCGCCTGGTGGTCCAGTGGTTAAGACTTTGCCTTCCAATGCAGGGGGTGTGGGTTCGGTCCCTTGTTGAACTGTAGAAGCAGCAGCCTGGGCTTCCTGGAGCCATTCAGATGTGACTCAGTTCGTTACTGAGTTCACGGTCTCACGGAGTCACTTTACCTTTCCTAGTGTCATTTCCATCGTCTGTCAGGCAGGTATATAATACCTGCCAGGAGAGTGATGGGAGGACTGAGGGAGAGCTTCTGTGAGACATTTATATAAAATAGGACAGTGCTTAACACGTAATAACGCATGTTGGTCCCCTTCCCATCTTGCGGCTTCACTCTTGAGGAATTTCCTTTTCCCTTGAAGGACAATATACATTTGAGGAAGTGATTCAACAATAAGAATAAATCTAAAACAGTGTTAATCACATGCTTAGGGGCTAAGGAGACACAGACTTAATAGCTGGGCTGGAGTGTGTGCTTGATGGAAGAGCTCTCTGATTGTCAGCTGTGTGAAGATGGGGTGGGAGAAGATGAGAGATGATTTCCTACCTGTTATAACTGATTATGTGTTTACAAGTGAAACCTCTTTGAAAGGATGTTATAAATGCATATCTTGCGTAGACTGTTAAAGTTCTGATGGCCAGTACCCGGTGTGTTTTAGCCAAGAACACTACCCACCCGCCATATGTATTTTCAGATTCACACCAGTAACATATTTTTCTTTCCTGTTTTGTTGTACCAAGGAATGTGTGAAAAATAGTATTCTCTTCCAGAGTCATTGTTCGGTTCTCAAAAGTATGGTCAGTAGATCACTGGTATTCTAGGTGATCTGTCCATAATACTTGAGAAGGAAAAAAGAAATAGAAACCATTTACTCTGCTTTACTTATTGCAGTAAACTTAGCAACCTAGCAAACTTGGTCAAGATACTGTGATGTTGCTACTTTTAGGGTTTTATAAAATAAGTTAACTTTCTTTGAATAGATTTAGATTTATAGGAAAATCCCGTACCCAGTTTCATGTAATATTAATATATTACTATGGGATATTTGTTATGGTTAATGAACCAACGTTGATACATTATTATTATGCATTATTAATGTCCATTATCTGTAGTTTTTACCTAATAACCTTTTTCTGTTCCATCCGTATGCCCATAACTCTAGTTATCATGTCTTCTTAGGCTCTTGTTGACTCTGACAGTTTTCAAACTTTCCATTGCTGATGACTGTGACAGTTCTGAGGGGTATTGGTCAGAGGTATATAGATGCCCCTCTGTTGGAATTTGTCAGGCTTTTCTCATGATTGCACTGGAATGACAGGTTTTGGGGGAGGAAGACCACAGTTGTGAAGTGCCATTTTCATCGTATCTTATTAAAGGTACATCCTATCAACGCGATCGATCACTGTTGATGCTGACCGTGGTCACGTGGCAGAGGTGGTCTGTCTTGGTATATCCACTCTGAAGGTACCCTCTTTTCCCTCTTCCCACACTGTCACCTGTGGAAAGAATCCCCTATGCGTAGACCACTGTTAAGGAGTAGGGAGTTATACTTCCCCCCCTTTAAAGGTGGAGTATTTCCACAAATTAAACTCTTCTGCAGAAATTATTTGGAATTCTTCTCCATTTGTCTCTTCTCTCCCAGGGCTTATTTTATGAAGCACTTCCAAAAATAAACATTTATAGGTTCAAAATAATTTTAAAAAGTAACACAAGCATGTTGGGGGAAAAAAAATACTGTCCAAGTATATTCAGTATAAAATGAAAGGTCTTCCTCATTTTCCTCATACTCTCGTTCTCCAAGAGTAATGTGTTTAAGGTGTGAATCCTTCTAGGTCTTTTAATGGGAAGTGTTTTGACTCAGGATGTGTGTCCACTTCAGTTCCTATCATTTGTCTCTTGAGCTGCTGCTGTCTGACTTCCTCCATCCTTCTCTTGAAGTCGCTCTCATTGAGATCACCAAGTACCACCTGACTGGTTGACTTAGAGGCAGTGTTTATCCTTATTTACCGATCTATTTTTTTGGAGGAGTGGGTATAGCTTAGTGAATTATTACAAAGCAAATACCTTTATAAAGGGCTTCCCTGGTGGCTCAGTGGTAAAGAATCTGCCTGCCAATTCAGGAGATGCAGGTTTGATTGCTGGGTTGGGAAGATCCCCTGGAGAAGGGAGTGGCTACCCACTCTAATATTCTTGCCTGGAGAATCCTGTGGACAGAGGAGCCTGGCAGGCTATAGTCATGGGGTCATAAAGAGTTGGCTTAGTTGGCTTAGCAACTAAACAAACAAATACCTTATAACCACCTCCCATTTCAGTACCCAGAACTTTACCAACCACTCCAGAGCCCCGCCGTGTGCCCACCCCTCTCTTTTCCACTCTTCTCGCTTTATTATAGGGAATACTGCTTTGTTTTTCTTAATAGTATTATTAGTCAAATGTGTATCCCTAGATACTTTAATTTCTTTTCACATCCACCAGGTTTTTTTTTTTTTTACTTCTCGTATCTTTTAAGTTTCTTTTAGTCTACAGGCCCCACTTCTGGTTCCCTGCCCCGCCTGCTCCCTTCCCCCTTACAATGCATTGTGTTTGTTGAGGAGCCTGGGGTGTCGGACTTTTAGGGTTTCCCACAGTCTGGATTTGCTATGTACTCTGTACTGTCAGTGGTGCAGTTCAGTATGCTTCTTTGAAATTGGCAGCACGGATCTATAAGGACTGATCAGACCTCATTTCCCTGCCTCTGGCAAGACAGATGTGGGTTTGTACCTATAGTGTAAGTTTTTGAGTTAGAGTTTTAAAATATATGGGTGTCTCCAGCTTTGCATTCAGCCCTTAAGCAGAGGTGCATATATTTCAGAGTGGTGAGTAGAGGTTCCAGCACACACAGCTGTGATGGACTCCACTTTACAGTGGACCAGGCCAGAATTCTCTTCTGGTTGAAATGTTTTTCCTTTAATCTGTCTGGATTTATAAAAATAAGAGCTCAAAAAAAAAAAAAAAAAGAGCTCACTTGCAATGTTATAATAAAATCGTTTGTATGCTTCTAAATAAGCAAAGTATTAATAGTATCTAATGCCTTAGGAAAGTTCAGCATTTGGTATTTTATATACCTCAACCACTACATTTGTCTGTTTCTCCCTTCCATGATAGAAAAAGTATTTTGTTGATTTTAATAAAATTTTAGAAATTTCAGAAATTTCTAATATCCACAGTTAGATTTCTTGGAAAGTTTCCTATGTAGCGGAGGGAGAGCTTGAGAGGTGAATAGGGCAATAGATGTTACACGGCTGACTTAGACTAAGACCCCAGTGTGAGTGCTTTTGTCGTAAATTAGGATTTATTCTCTCTTGCTTTGCTGAATTTGAATCTTATCTGGGACAGTGCAGTAATTGCATTTTATTTAACTAATTAGCTGCTATGGCTGCATGGAGCTTTTCTGTTTCAAATAGAATAATACCAAGTTATTTGCTTCACTTACAGTGGTGGTATATCGATCTTGTACCATTGGTGCTAAAAAAAATTCAGAATCGTCTTTTCATTTATTTATAACTGCTTAATTCGGGAGATAGAGGGGTGTGTCTCCAGAAAGGGCCAATTTTTGCCTTCCTAGAGTTTCTAATCTAAGAGGGGGTGGCAGAAAGACTGGACTAATATTTATGTATGATTTCAAATTATGCTGTAAGGAATGAAGGACTTGATGACTGTGTTTTAAGTGGCCAGGATACGGTGACGGTGAGGGCGGAGGGTGGCTTTGAGAGAGAAGAGTCTGGCTGGAACTTGGTCATCCAAGGGGGAGGTGATGGGGCCTGGATTCTGACTGGTGACACCATCGGAGGAAGGACCGTTTTATTCCTGGTGCAGACTTTAAACTCTGCAGTCTAAATAAGAATATTGATTTCTTTTTTCCTGTGGAAGGGATTACAGTTCAGTAGGTGGCACTCTTTCCTTTTCTGTTAGTGTTTGATATCCAGTTAAATGCCCCCCAAAGTTTTTAAAGTCTTAAGAAAAAGCATATAACTTAAACCATAGGTGGCTTGTTTTAGAAAGAAAGACAGCAGCATTGCTAATAATTTATTGTCTCTGGAACTTTGTTAGAGCAGTTACACATGAATATATTTACTGTTTGTTTTAAGGAAACTTTTGTATCTGGCCAAGATTTCTTTTTATCATTTAGCAAAGACCTATATTATCCTTCCTGAAACTCTAGCTTTTCTTTTCAAAAATTTTAAATTATCTGTAACTACCTTTCCATCTGTTTTGATTTTTAAACATCTTCAAAGTCCCATTAGAAGATACTTTTATGTGGGCATATTTTCCCCATTTTCACTTTCCCCTTGTGTATCCACCCATTTTTCATTTATGAAGAGAAGTTTTGGTTAATTGACATAGTTAATACAATTTGTGTCCTACTGTTGTTTGAAAATTTTATAAATCTTAATTATGTTGAATTTTTTCACAGTGCTTTTCAGGTTTACTATATCCTTCTACTTCTCTGTATATTCATTCTGTTAGTTTTTGGAAGTTTGATATTAAAACTACAACTAAAAATGTTAATTTATCTACTTAAAAAATAATTGTAATATAGAGTGGAACTATATGTAACCTTGTTCTGTATTTTCCAAGTCTGCTGTAAATGTGTTATCATACCTTCATAATTTAAAAAAATAAAAATTAAAACTCTCTGATAGAGACCTGAAAAAAACTCTTCTTAATTCAACATTATTTATATTCTGCTTTTAAAACTTAACATTCTATCATCTTTTTTCCTAGTTCCTATTTTTATATTTACTTTTTTTTTTTAAAGAATGTACCATAATTTACTCAACCAATCTCTTTAATTTTAGAGACTTTTACTGTTTTTAAGTATTATAATTTTGTCTCAAGTGTCTTTGTACATATTTTTCTTTTATATTATTTTTTATGATAAATTCCCAAGGGAGGAGTTCTTAGATCAAAGGTATGCACACATGTATGGCTTTTGATATTACACACTGCTTTCCAAAAGAAGTTACCATTTTATGATGCTTTTATGATCATCATTTTATGATGATTTTTATGGTCAAAAATAAGTTTTTGACCATACCAGTATGCTAGAGGTCTCACCGGAATTGAATTTCAAAGTCTGTTTTTTAAAATTTAGATTAAAATACATTTGTATTAATGTATTTAAAATGGTGGGGAACACTTTTGTTTTTAGGTAAAAATTGGGAACTAAAAAAAAAATAATCTCCAACTGGAACATGTAACAACTGTTACTATGATGTAGTCCTCAAAGTGTGTGTGTTTACCTGTGCCCATTTAACATAGTTTAATTACAGCATAAATTTTTATATACTGTACTTTTTCATTTAATTAATTCACCTACTATGTGCTAGCCATCAAATAGTTTTTATTTGGAGACGGTGGCAGATGTCGGCGTGAACAGGAAATGTATACGATAGATTCAGAGGATTTGGTGTGGGTTTGTCGTTCTGTCCTTGTGTTAGTAGGATGGGGGTGTGGAGATGCTGCAGGTTTGTTAGAGATTTTGATTTGTGGTGCTTACTTAGTGAATATCTTTGAGTATCTGCCCCGTAGCAGTTAGCTGTTCAGCTATAGAGTGATGGTTGAGAGGTCTGGTCTGAGATGAAAGATGAAGAGTATTACTTATTCCATGTTGCTGGATAGTCTTTATAACCATCACTTTATTTTATTTATAAAATTTTTTGACTGCACCACAGGCTTGTGGGATTTTTAGTTCCCCAACCATGGATCGAACCCAGGCTCTACTCAGTAAGGGCGTGAAGCCTTAACCTCTGGCCCCCCTGGGAATTCCCTTTAACTGTCATTTTAAGTGACTGTGTGATGGGACACCCCTTAGTCTTGAAGATTTAGGCCTCTTCTAAGTTTTAACTTACACGAATATCACTGTAATACATGCTTTTATTCATACAGTTTTCTCAGTATTTCAGATTATTTCTGATTGACTTTTGAAAATTTGATTACTGAGTTAAGACTATGAAGTTAAAAAATTTTAATGAAATTCCTCTAAAAATATTGTATTAATTTATAGTACTAGTAATATAAAATATCCATTTTATTTCATCTTTCATTTAAAACAGTGTTTCTAACTTAATAGGTGATATTATTTACATTTAACATTTTAATTATTCTGGTATTAACATTTAACACAATTTGAGAAAACGTGTTCTTAACCTTCAGGGTATTGTTAGACTTGATTAGCTCCAATTTTTGGTTTTGAGTTTTGAGCAGTTCTTTTTGTTTGAAAGGATTGGCATTTCATGGTTTTTATTCTTTCTTAGAGATTGTCAAAAGCACAAAGAGAAAATTTATTTAATTTTTTAGTTGAATAAAACTCCTTCTGCCTTGCCATTACCATATGGGTCCATTGCACCCTTATATAAATTTAAGTTACAATATGGGATCTTATGGATCATATTTTCTCTATCTTGAAACATTTTGCTATTTAATCATCATAGGTATTATTTTATTATGACTCATCATTACTCATCAATTAGTCCCAAATATGCTTAAAAATGGAAGAATATGAAATGCAAATATGCTAATAAAATGGAAGAATGATGAAATCACCTAGATAAGGATGATCCAATAATGAAATAAATTGCCACCTTTCATTTTTCTGATTTTGGGGCCATTTTCTAATTCTGTATTCTGTTTCAAGAATGTAATTAAGAAGACTGAAAGCATCGTTCTAGCCAACTTTTAGGTTTAATTGAACATAGTTGAAAGTGCAAAATTTTTCATTTTCCACTTGGAAAAGAGAAAAAACTAACATTGCATAATTATTAGACAAATCAGAAATTAAATACAGAGCTAGCAACGTTTTTTGCCTTGTTTTTACTCTCCTTTTACTTGTATTTCTGCAAATTATGTATAAAATGGCTTAAAAATATGAAGGTTCCACTGAGCCAAGATGTCAAATGGTAATAGTTATTTTTCCTGCTATCCTGAGGGTGAAAGTTAGAAACATTTGTCGGATTTAATGACGCTATTACATTTGAACACTTCTCTTTAGTGTGCAGCCCTCATTATGTCTTGACAGACACAATTGGGAATAGTTAGATGGAAGCAGTAGTTCTGGGCCAGTCAGCAGTGGAACGGAAACCTCAGGAAGTCCCAGGGCACGGTGGAGGAGAAAAACTCACTTTTCATTTCCTCTCCTGTACAGCGTGTTCAGGTTAACTTTGAAGGGGCCTGAGCTGTCGGTGGGAAGACTCTGTCCGCAGTCGAGTGTTACCTGTGTGCTGGGGCCCATCTCAGCAGGCATCGGGTTGTCAGTGCCCAGACCTTGCCAGGTCCCCTGAGAACTGCTCCATATCCTATTGCACATTCAATATGAAACAGGGATACACTTAGTTTTGCATTTAAAGGGTTTCTGAAAGTTCAGCCTCCAGTGAAGCCTGGCAGTGAATTCATTATTATTAAAGCTGCTTTGTCGGGAAGGAAAGGATTGTTTAGAACTGTCCTCTTTGGTGTTACCAGAAATGCTCTGGGAAATTTTTTTTTAATGGCAAAGAATTCTGTATCTTTACTTGTCTGTGTGGTACACATCGTAAGTCTTCTTGCAAATACTGTACAATTATTGCACCCACCAAAGTGGTGTTTAACCCACCGTGGCCTCGGAGCCTATCAGTATATGTGTGTTTATAGTTTAACAAATGTTAAGGTTTCCACAGATGTTCATGGCAGAGTTTGTTTTTTCTTAAGACCTTTTTTTTCAACCTTGTCTTTCTAAATTTTAGTAGCAAAAAGGTATGACACATGGTGAGTTTATATCAGACTTTGAGCAACAAGGGCCTGAACGCTGGATGTGATGGGATTTGGTGAGAAGCAGCAGCACTTAGATGCCCTGACTGAGGTGCCACACACTCCTCTGAGGGCCTTCCACGTGCTGCCGCATTTCATCCTCATCACAGCCCTCCTGAGGATGAAGAGCCAGTGCTGGTCCTTCTGTAGACGAGCAGACTGCGGTGTGGGGCGGCAGGTAACTTTAACAATCACAGACTAATAACTGGGGGATCCAAAGTCTGACTCCAAATGACTCATTTTTTTGTTTGTTTTTTAAGTTACTTGAGCTCATTTTTTATGCTTAAATTGTATTACTGTGATGGTCCCATTTATAAGGTTCAAATATCCACAATGAAGCTTTTGATTACTTTATGCCACTGATTTAACCCTGTTGATCATAGACTTCTGGGAAGACTTGAGGGTATCGCCTGAGTCGTGTGAAGCATCCTATGTAGGCTAAGTAAAAGAACTTACATGAACATATAATGTAACTATATTTTTAGTGTGTAGAACAACTGTTGTGGTTAATAGCATACAATTTCATTTAGTTCATAGTCTTTTGTTATTACGTATTTCCCTAAGTGGGTTCTCCAGGTAGCTCGGTGGTGTAGAATCCACCTGCAGTGCAGGAGATGTAGGAGATGTAGGTTCAATCCCTGGATTGGGAAGATGCCCTGGAGAAGGAAATGGCAACCCACTCCAGTATTCTCACCTGGAGAATCCCATGGACAGAGGAGCCTGGTGGGCTACAGTCCATGGGGTTGCAAAGAGGCAGACATGACTGAGCATGTACACATGCATTTCCCTAGTTAGTGTATACTAACATTACAGCTATGTTGTTGTGGGCATTCATGATATCTTTTGTTGTTACGAAGGAGGGCATTATTTAGAAATGATTGGGAACCGTCAAGCGACTGACTTTAGGATCCCCATCTCCTGATGAGTCCTGTCTGGGCTGGGGTGAATTGCTCAGCTGACAGTGAAACCCGGTGTTATTTTCTGTTAGCAGGGATGTACTTGTAGATTACATCTTTATGATGTCTTAGTTGAGAAGCACAATTGATGGTTATTACTCCTTTCATTGATTTGCTCTCATGAATGAGAGCATTCAGTATATTTTGGAATTGTAGGACAAGTCATACTATTAATTTGGAGAAGTCATGTTGGAGGCAAAATCCATACCAGACATTAATTTAAAGTTAGAAATGGATGCTATTTAAAATATTGACCTCGTAATACATATTCACTTATTGAATTCATTCAGCATGTACTTAGTGATTGTGTGTGCCAGTTAACACAGAAAATACATATGAGCAGAACAGACAGTAGTTTTCGTCCTTGTGGATTTTATACTTTCAGTTCAGTTCAGTTCAGTCGCTCAGTCGTGTCCGACTCTTTGTGACCCCATGGGCTGCAGCACGCCAGGCCTCCCTGTCCATCACCAACTCCCAGAGTTTACTCAAACTCATGTCCATTGAGTCAGTGATGCCATCCAACCATCTCATCCTCTGTTGTCCCCTTCTCTTCCCGCCTTCGATCTTTCCCAGCATCGGGGTCTTTTCAAATGAATCAGTTCTTCACATCAGGTGGCCAAAGTACTGGAATTTTAGCTTGAACATCAGTCCTTCCAATGAATATTCAGGACTGATTTCCTTTAGGTTTGACTGGTTTGATCTTTGTGCAGTCCAAGGGATTCTCAAGAGTCTTCTCCAAGAACACAGTTCAAAAGCATCAATTCTTCTATGCTCAGCTTTCTTTATAGTCCAACTCTCATGTCCATTCATGGCTATTGGAAAAACCATAGCCTTAACTAGACGGACCTTTGTTGGCAAAGTAATGTCTCTGCTTTTTAATATGCTGCCTAGGTTGGTCATAACTTTTTTCCCAAGGAGTAAGCGTCTTTTAATTTCATGGCTGCAGTCACCATCTGCAATGATTTGGGAGCCCAAAAAAAATAAAGTCTGTCACTGTTTCCACTGTTTCACCATCTGTTTGCCGTGAAGTGATGAGACCAGATACCATGATCTTAGTTTTCTAAATGTTGAGCTTTAAGCCAGCTTTTTCACTCTTCCTCTTTTACTTTCATCAAGAGGCTCTTTAGTTCTTTGCTTTCTGCCATGAGGGTGGTGTCATCTACGTATCTGAGGTTATTGATATTTCTTCTGGCCATCTTGATTCCAGCTTGTGCTTCATCCAGCTCAGCATTTCTCATGATGTACTCTGCATATAAGTTAAATAAGCAGGGTGACAGTGTACAGCCTGGATGCATTCATTTCACTCTTTGGAACCAATCTGTTGTTCCATGTCCAGTTCTAACTGTTGCTTCCTGATCTGCGTACAGATTTCTCAAGAGGCAGGTCAGGTGGTCTGGTATTCCCATCTCTTTAAGAATTTTCCACAGTTTGGGGTGATCCACATAGTCAAAGTCTTTGGCATAGTCAATAAAGCAGAAATAGATGTTCTTCTGGAACTCTCTTGCTTTTTTAATGATCCAACGGATGTTGGAAATTTGATCTCTGTTTCCTTAGCCTTTTCTAAATCCAGCTTGAACATCTGGAAGTTCATGGTTCACGTACTGTTGAAGCCTGGCTTGGAGAATTTTGAGCTTTACTTTACTAGCATTAGAGATGAGTGCAATTGTGTGATAGTTTGAGCATTCTTTGGCGTTGCCTTTCTTTGGGATTGAAATGAAAACTGACCTTTTCCAGTCCTGTGGCCACTGCTGAGTTTTCCAAATTTGCTGACATATTGAGTGCAGCACTTTCACAGCAGCATCTTTAGGATTTGAAATAGCTCAACTGGAATTCCTAGCTTTGTCCGTAGTGATGCTTCCTAAGGCCCACTTGACTTCACATTCCAGGATGTGTGGCTCTAGGTGAGTGATTACACCATCATGATTATCTGGGTTGTGAAGATCTTTTTTGTACAGTTCTTCTGTGTATTCTTGTCACCTCTTCTTAATATCTTCTGCTTCTGTTAGGTCCATACCATTTCTGTCCTTTATTGAACCCGTCTTTGCATGAAATGTTCCCTTGGTATCTCTGATTTTCTTGAAGAGATCTCTAGTCTTTCCCGTTCTGTTGTTTTCCTCTACTTCTTTGCACTGATCCCTGAGGAAGGCTTTCTTATCTCTCCTTGCCATTCTTTGGAACTCTGCATTCAGATGGGTGTATCTTTCCTTTTCTCCTTTGCTTCTCACTTCTCTTCTTTTCACAGCTATTTGCAAGGCTTCATCAGACAGACATATTTGGTTTTTTGCATTTCTTTTTCTTGGGAATGGTCTTGATCCCTGTCTCCTGTACAATGTCACAAACCTTCGTCCATAGCTCATCAGATACTCTATCATATCTAATCCCTTGAATCTATTTCTCACTTTCACTGTATAATTGTAAGGGATTTGTTTTTATACTTTAGTGAGTAGAATAGAGAGGAAATAAGAAAAACAAATTATATAGTATTCTTGAAAGGGGATAAGTACTATGAGGGAAAAAAATAGGGCATTATGAGTAATGCTAGGGCTGGGAAGACAGTTGCAATTAAAACTATGGTAGCCAGGTAGACATGACTGAGAAAGGGATGTCGGAGCAAAGATGTTAAGGAAGCGAGGGAGGTAGCTGTGCAGGACATCTGGGGAAAGAGCCTTCAGCAGAGAAATAGTGCAAAGCCCTCTCCAGGGTGCATGTCTGGTGGGTTTGCCCTGGCGGTGAGCATGACTTGGTATGGAGTGGTGATGGAGGGGTGGAGGCAGGGCGAGGTGGTAGGGTTCTCTGGAAAGGCGCATCCTGGGAGGCTTCCGGCGGAGTCTGAAAGCCAGGGTGCCTCGGGAAAATGGCTGTTTCCGAGTCTGGGGCAGTAAGTCCACAGAGCAGCCTGGAACATCTACACAGTTGGCAGCAAGTTCTCAAAGACGGGTAGAATCAGAAGGGCTCAGAGGCCAGCTTAGAGACAGTCCCATTGACTGGTGTTCTGGTAGATGTTTCATAACCTCTTCCAAAAAAAGAAAGGAAGGAAGAGAAAAGAAAAGAATGCATATGTATGCATTCACAGATTTATCACACATTTTCCTAATATAAAAATGGGTAGTACACCATTTGCAAATAATAATAAAAAATAAGACTTATTAAAAATTTTTTTTCCATTTATTTTTATTAGTTGGAGGCTAATTACTTTACAATATTGTAGTGGTTTTTTGCCATACATTGACATGAATCAGCCATGGATTTACATGTGTTCCCCATCCCGATCCCCCCTCCCACCTCCCTCTCCATCCCATCCCTCTGGGTCTTCCCAGTGTACCAGCCCTGAGCACTTGTCTCATGCATCCAACCTGGGCTGGTGATCTGTTTCACTATAAAAAATAAGACTCTTAATTGTAGGTTCTATATAGTCATCTAGTTTTTACAGAATGCTCTTGTTGATTTTTGCTTAACTTTCTTTTTTTTTTTTTTTGCTTAACTTTCATATCTGTAACCAAACTACAGGTGCAGCTGCCCAGTGGGTATAGTTCCAACATGCATGGTGGTTGATGTTTTCCCTTGTATTAACAAGGAAGACAAAAGTGAAGCAAAGAATTTGTGTTGAAGCTTGTCTCATTTGTTAGTAACAGGAAAGATTCCTTTGCTGAGTTAGATACTGGTCTTTGAATGCTGGAAGAATATGTTCCCATTTGTTTGTGCTAATCTACATTTTCAGCACTTTCTCCATCATCTTCTTAAGTCTAGACAATTAACAAAAATCCTTCTGTGTTTTATGATGTTTACCCATTTCCATAATGGAGACCTGGGCTCAATCCCCCATTTAGGAAGATCCCCTGGAGAAGGGAATACTGGCTGCCCACTCCAGTATTCTTGCCTGGAGAATTCCATGAACAGAGAAGCCTGGCAGGCTACAGTCCATGGGGTTGCAAAGAGTCAGACACGACTGAGCAACTTTCACTTTCACACATGATGTAAATACTCCCACTATGGCTGGTTTCAAGCACTAAAGCCATGTGATGTTGGGAAGAGAGCTGGTGACTAATGTTATTAATAATGTTTTCACCACACAGGTGCAGAAGATGTAAATAACTCAAAGAACAACATGATTCGGAGTGATGCATTTTAAGTCATTCATTACTTTTGTTTTTATATAATTTAATTAATTGCAAGTTTATATGATCTGATTTTAATTTAATTTTCTCCCTTTTCCCAAGAAATGTATATCTGAAAAAAACAGTCACTCAAATTTTTAAAAATAGAATTTAAAATAAAGCCAGAATGTTCCCTACTTAAAGGATACTTGTCCCTAATCCCTTGTAAAGTGATCAATCCTTCTGAAAACCAAATGGCCATCTCACTCTCAGACTGAGGAACATCCATCTATCTGTCTATCTATCTATCTATGTATAATTAAGGCCATAAAAGCCAAAAGAACTCTACTGAACTTTACTCCCTGGAAGGAAGATAGATCCTGCTTTGTATTTAGCATATTATGATAACGATATTACAGTTCCATCCCAAAAGGACTATGAGAACTAGAAATTCCCCTGTTAATGTTCTAAAATTTCTTTTGAATTTACTTCTTAATGGAATCAGATCCGCTCCTCTTTCTGTTTGAGTCACAATCAGAGCAAGTAGGCACTTTGTTTCTAAGGCGGTATTATTTGGGTGGTCATGCTGGTGCCTAAAATAAGTAAATGTGAAAGAAAGGAAGATAAAGGAAAAAAAACAAGGATTAATGAAAATGCAGGCTCTTCAGCAAGCCGCCTAAACTCCCTTCTGATATGGTGTCTCTCCTGTCATGGGTACGTCGTTTTATCCCATTCGCAGACTTGAGCTGCTTCTCACCACCGCTCTCAGAGGCAGTCTGTCAGGGAGCAAGCTCTCTGGAGCCGGAGGAGAAGCTGGCCGCGTGCCTGCAGGGCAGCACCGGGTACCCCCAGAGAGGCAGCGCCTTGGTGCCGGCGAGTCTTCGGGACGTCGAAGTGGACACTGGATAGGGTATCATTTGGGGAACCGTCACAGGACTCCACTCAGACTAGTTCTGGAGTTTTAAAAGGCATTTTGATTTTATGTTGCTTGAATTCTTCATCCTGTTTGTGAGTTATTTCATGAAAGGGGAATTGTATTTTGATTTGAGGGGAATAATGACTTTTTTTTCCTTTCACACGGGTATAAATATCATCCAAGGAAAGCGCTGAGCTTTCTCATAGCTTTTTTACACGACTGTTTACCTCAGCACCTTAAGCCATGTTTTGTTAAGGTTAAGAAAGAAAACCCAAGCGAAAATTAGAGAAATTATGAAACTGCTATTAGCTTTCTAAATTCATTAGGGGAATACTCTGATTTTCAGCCATACTGCACCCCCAGGGCCTTTTCAGCATTTCTGAAATACGTTGTTGTTTTTTTCCTACCAACCTTAGGGATTTTTCAGAAACTTTATCTACTTGTCAGTTGAATTATTTGAGGGGGGAGGTGGGAGTAGGAAAGAGTGGGATTTGAGGATTTATGGGGTTGACACTTTACGAATAGGTTTAAATGGCCTCAGTAGCATATTAACTGTTGAGCTCTATTTTATTACAAATGGGGATGTGAGATTATATAACTGCCTTATATCCTGTCACCTCATAGAACAACTCCTCTTTCAATACTAACTGACCTGGCTGTTAAAAACAGTCTTTCCCCAAAGAATTTTAATGGTAGAATCATGAACTCTTTATCTTTATCCTAAAGGTGCTGGTTTACATCAAAGAAATGAGCGGTATTACTAGAGATTTCCAGTAATTTTGTATAATTTGGACTTGGATTCTAGTTCTTTCACTGAATTAACAATCAGTTTTTCTTCCTGGCACTTGGTACCTTAAAACCTCCCGCATGACCTAATCATTTATGTCGGATTTTCTGAGGACTTAAACCCAGAAAACAGCTTCTCAGGTTGCTCAGAGCTACCTTTCCTAAGAGGTAAGGGAGAATCCAAGATGTGTAGGTAGTGCGAACATCAAAAGATGTCAATTAAAGAAAACCAGACATCTCGAGTTAATAAATTTAGCACTTTTCTGCGTACAGGAAGTTGCGAGAGTCTAGGCTCCTTGAAATCATTCCTTTGAAGGTGGACCTTGACTGTCTAGGGCCAGCATCCTGCTTTTCTCCATCTTGAAGGATCACCTCAGGGTGCACGGTCAGGCCGCCACAGTGGCTGATGGCTTGACAGCTGCAGCATCCTTTGTTTTGCTGATATGGCAGGTGACATTTTTTCTCCCACATCAGCTGGGCTACAGTTAATATCATTAATAACATTGATTTATTCTTGGATATATACTTAACCAGTTTTTCACGAGCTCTGGATATATACTTAACCAGTTTCCTGACTATTTAGGAAAACTCCAGACTTCTTTTTCCAATGTCTTGCAGGCTGGAACATGGAACTAGGAGTCTGAAGGTTCTCACATGGGCTCCTTAGTTCCTCACTGCATTATGTTGAAAAGTCTTAGCTTACTAACTGAGTTCTGTCTTTTTGTTTCTTTTGACTCAGATACATCTTTTGTTAATAGAAGTTACTGTAGGGTTATTGTGAGTGTAATCTGTGTAACATAATGGGAATAGTGCTTAGAACCTTGTCAAGCACCCAGCTCTTTAGTTGTGTTTTAATATCAACATCGTCATCATCGTCATCCTCCTCAGATGCGCTGATACATTACAGCATTTCTTCTTCATTTTTGTTTGTCTGTTGGCTTGATTAGATCATCCAAGATACAGCTTTGCTTGTAGGACAGAAAGTGGGAAAGTGTATGCGGAGTTACGGCCCTGGCTCTGCTTATCTGGAAGCAGTTCTTTTCAGGATGGAGAGAGTTGGAAAGCTGGGTGTCCTCAGATAGAAAGGGGTGAGCTCTGAGCAGCCTCTTCTCTGCCTCCCCAAACAACGAAAATAGGCTGTAGTTACTGACTTCACAGAGAAGCAGATCTATCCCCTCTCTTCCCTGTGTCTTCTACTGAAAACACCGTCTGATCGACAGTGGCTGAAGCCTTGTAGCCCACTTGTTTCAGTAAAGATGACAGCAGAATACCAGCCGTCACAGGGACTTCACATAGTCGCTTCTGGTTTGTTATAATAAGACTGACTCTGACCTGCTGTACCTTCAGGCACTTGATCTTGAGGTGTGACCTGTCAGTTTCAGACCCAGGCAGCGTCACCTTGTAGCTGCAGCACTTCGTGTGTCTGCTTTGTGAGCAGAGCCGGAAGGCGAGTTTCTGTTCGACAGTTAGGAACCACCATGTGTTCATGGGGCTCATCCCCTCAAATACAGCATCTACTTAATCCTCAGAGCCTCACTGTAAGGTAGGTCTTCAGTCCTCATTTTAGATAAAAAACTGAGGCTCAGAGAGGTTAGATCCTTTCTCAACTGGCAGAGCCAAGTCTGAAAGCTGGGACTTGTAGGACTCACCGTGTGTCTGTTTTTAATCGTCTCTTAATTAATCTCGTATCAAACAAGTGTACATGATCAGTCAGGGATGCATAGAGATTCTGAAAGTTACCATGCTTTCTCTCCTGTCTAAGGTCAGTGACCTGAGGCTTGTCAGTGGGGATGACACCAGAGCCTTCGCTGTGTGTGTGTATGTGAGTGTGTGACTTGTGTGTATATATGCTACTGTGAATGTGTGTCCTACTTGCATCCTCACCTTCTTCAGGTCTTCAGTCATATGGCATCTCCTCAAGACTTTCTGGAACACCTCGTGGAAAATCAGAGCCCTTTTCCATCCATACACATCCTGTCTTCAGGTCTTGCCATGTGGTTTCTGGGTTCCGGGAGGGCAGCCGTGATTATGGGCTTTTCCTGCAGCCCATCCCAGATTGGTCTGTGAGAATAACAGGACCCATATTCCGACTTACCCACTTCCTGATACCACGTCTGAGGTGAGACTGCCTGCTCTTCACCTCCTTCATTCACTCATTCATTCCTCCTGCCATGCCTTTGCCCTTGAGAGAGACAGGAACCTGAGGCCATCCTCAGTTGAGAATGAGGTAAGGAGACAGAAGGAAATTCATTTGCACTCCTGTTTCATTCCATTTTTAAAATTTTTCTTGATTGAAAGTAGAGTAGCATTTCAGAGGCTTTATAAGTACTTGACACTAGATTTTTTTTCATTCCCATATGAAATTTAGGACCACCCTATAAATTTCTACATGAAACACTGCTGGAATTTGTGTTGGGACTGCATCAGATCTGTAGACCAGTTTGGAGAGAATTGGAATCCTAACCCTGTTGAGCCTTCTGATAAATGGACATGGGTTAGCTCTCCATTATTTAGACCCTCTTTAGTTTTTCTCAGCCGTGTTCTGTAGTTTTCAGTGTACAGCTCTTACACATCTTTTGAAAACTTGTGTTTATAAAAGTGATTAAGTATTTCACATATTTGATGCTGTTTACATGGCATTAAAAAAAAAAAAAAAAGACTTTGTTTTTTAAAAGAGTTTTAGGTTCACAGTGAAATTGAGCAGAAAATACAGAGTCCCCAGTTGTTACCTGGGGAAGTCTTGTCTGGCTCATGCTGTTCTGCCATTCCTGGAAATTGAACTCCAATCAGCAGTTTTTGTCTTTGGAAATGATATTTCAGAACCACAGTCTGGGCACTGGAGTGCTCCTTGCTCTTGGGTTAGCCTGTCAATTCTGATCATGTATTTTCCTTTTTAAAAATATTTTGTTCTTTTTACTTAGACACTCAAAGGATTTTTTTTTTTTTTTCGTTTTTCTAAGAAGCCTACTGATTTTATCACCGTATCTTGGCACTGGGTGTTCTGGTTGATGTTCTCAGGTACATTTTGTCCTCTATAAAAATGTAGGTAGAATCTTCAGGAGGTTTTTCTTGAAGTATTCCCTTTGTGTTGGTTCTGTTCCTTTCGTTTGGTTTTCTTTTTCAGGACTTACTGTTAGCTGTATGTTGGGGCTTTTTTGCCTTTCACCATTATTTGTTTTTTCTTCTTGATTCATTCTAACCTTTTAACTACTTGATTTATAGAATTTTCCTTTTCTCTTTCTCTTCAGACATCAGAGTTTATTTGCTCTTTTTTGTTTTTGTCTTTTTTTCTCAAATTTAAAAAATTTTTTGAAGTATCTTGCTTCTGTCATCTTGTTTCTGAATTTTTCTAATTCTCCTTTATGTTTTTATTTTCATAGCTTATATAATTTTCCAAACGTTCCTTAGCTTGTTTTTAAATAGTATGTTTCGGTGCTGAACTGTTTGTTGTTTTTCCATATGTTTTCCAATTTTTCTTTCATTTTCAGTGGAGTGTTAATCTGTTTCTCCATTTTCTGCCATAGTAGCTTTGCGTGGGTTTTGACCTTGGCACTTCTTGGATGCTCATTTTTGTTGAGGTTCGTTTTCTTAGGAGAGGGCTTGGTTCAGATGGCTTTTCTATCTTCCCAGGGCGCCCCCTTTTGGTGTCTGCATGTGGTGTTCAGAAATACTGCAGCTTGATTTCTGAGCTCCCCTCGCTCTTCTCCTTGTCCACTTTGTCTGACTTCGCCTGCCTTTCATCTCTATTGTCCCTGTTCTGTTCCAGTTCTGGTACCAGTCCCAGGAGGTTCTCCTGATTTCAGGGCCCTGTGCTGGGAGGGTGCCCTGACCTTCGCCAGCGCCCGCGGACTTCACTGCAGGGCTTGGGGACTGGTCTGGTCTGGAGTGACCAGCACCCCTGCAGTTTTAGCCACCGTTCTCAGCGTGGCCCCTGTACTTTCCCGTGAATGTCTGTTGGTTATTTCTCAGGATAAGTCCAAGGCTCTGTAGCTTGCTTCTACTTTTTCCATAACATGCTGATGATAAATAGGTCTTGTGTTTTTTGTGTTCTTGTCCACATCTGCTTGTATTTTGGAATTGTCAGGGATACCCCTTAGTTTTCTTGTAAATATTCATGGGTTTCTGATTTTGCTATCTCATGGTTCTGCTGTTTTCATGTGGAGGTTCAGAGAGATTCCAAAGTTATGCTGCTACTGCGTACAACCATTTCCCCAGAATTTTCAAGATAATTTTTTAAAAAATGCAAATCATCCCAGTAAGTTTCTCGTATCGCTTTGTAATTTCCTCCCGTCCTTCCAGACCCCACCCTGGCATCCCTCCCTCCCGTCACTGCCCTGGGTCCTAGCCCTATGGTTTTTCCTTTTCTAGAACATCGTACGTGGAATAGTGCACCGTGTAACCTTTTGGGTCTGTCTTCTTTTACTTAGCATAATACTGTGGTGATTCATCCCTTTTATATTGGCCAGTAGTCATATTTTTGTTGCTGAGTTGTATTCCTTATGATGAACATGCCACCATTTATTTATCCATTCACCAGTTGACCGACCCTTTAGAAAAGGTTTTGGCAGGTATGAATAGAGCTGTTATGAACACCCATGTGTAGGTTTTTGTGTAGGGGCATGAACATTTTGGAGGGCAAATATTTTCTCTCAGCCTCTGTTTTCTCTTTTCATTTTATTAACCATGTCTGTCAGGGAAGAGGCATTTCAGATTTTGATGTTTCCTTCTACACGTTTTATAGATTTAGGTTTTGCTTTTAGGTTTATGATCCATTTTGAGTTAATTTTTGTGTGTAGAGTGAAAATAGGTTGAGATGGTTTTGTTTTGTTTTGTGGGGTTTTTCCCCCCAGGGCATATGGATATCCTATTTTATTGCATCATTTGTTGAAAAGTAACCCATTCTTTATTGAATTGCCTTGAGTGCTTTGTTGAAAATCAGCTGACCATGGATGTGTGGAGATAAGACCTTTGATAAGACTTTCCTCCCCTGTTACGGGAGAGTCTGATAGAAACACAGGAAGATTCCTAGGTTTGGAGAGGGGTTGGTAGAAACACAGGAAGATTCCTAGGTTTGGAGAGGGGTTGGTTGGGGGGAGTCCCCAGTCATGAGCTTCTGAGTGATGAGCAGAGACTGGAGGGTCGGGAGCGAGAGTCGGAAGGCAGAGCAGGGTGGAGGAGGTATGACCAGTGGTTCAGAGAGAAGGAGAGCAGGCCGACCAGAAGGGCACGGCCCGACGGCTGAGCCGGCGCCAGGCCTGGTTGGAGACTGGCAGGGGCCCAGGCCTGCCTGCGCTGTTTCACTTGCCCTGTGTCTCACGGTTCTGTTGCAGGCCCGTGGAAAGTGGCAACGGGGTTCACCTCGACTGAGGGCTTTTCACAGGCAAGAGTGAAAAACAAATAGAAAGGTTAGCAAAGGTGTTTGTCTTGGCCAGGCGATACTCTCACTTAGCTCCACAATCAGAGCAACGTAAGAGCACACGCTGAGCCGGGTTCTCCTGGCTTCCCCTCTCCATCTCATTCCCTTCTCTCCCCACAGGCCCTCACTTGCACGTCTCTGTTCACGCCGTTTGTTTATGCAGATAAAAGAGACTGATGCTATTTTGCCGTCCCCCCATTTCCTGCAGGTGCTGCATTCAGCGCCCACCACCCCCCGCCCCGCCTCGCCTTTCCCTCACAGCACAGCCGCCTGCTCTTTCCCAAGTACTAGCTCCGAACTCCTGAGTCCTCCTCGTGATGGACATGCCAAAACAGCAGTAGCAGTTCTGTTTGGAATGTAAAGTCATTTTTAAAATGTCCCTCTGTGTTTTTCTCAGTTCTGCAGTGTGCATGCTGCTGCTGCCGAGTCACTCAGTCGTGTCCGACTCTCGGCCACCCTGTGGGCTGCAGCCAGCCAGGCTCCTCTGTCCATGGGCTTCTCCAGGCAAGAGAGCTTCCAGGGGATCTTCCCGACCCAGGGATCGCGCCCCGGTCTCCTGCATTGCAGGCAGATTCTTTATCACTGAGCCACCAGGGAAGCCCGCAGTGTGTATATGTCACGTTTCTGATTAGTGAACTTGGAAAACTAAACATAGTTCTTTCACCAGACGTCTCCTCCGGGCCATCAGCATGCTGAACACTAAGCATGTGGCAGCAAGTAGAACAGGCGGAGGGTCCCACGTCCTGGCGCTGGGGTTCCGCCTCATGTGTGCTGACAGTCAGCACAGGAAAAAAGAGGAGGCGCGACGCCCATGCTCTCTGCGCAGAGAGTTAGAAGGAGAGGTGTGACCCTGGCCCGCCCTGGCGTGTCGGGGCGGCTTCCTCCACGTGGGGTGCATCTTGGCTCATGGCTCCCTGGTGACAGTCAGGGAAGAGGGTGCAGGTAGGAGTGAGCTGCTACCAGAGGGCGGAAGTGAGACTGTGGTTGTTTTCCAGACCCAGGAATGAGGCCAGTACCTCTGAGGGGGAGCAGGCTAGAACATGCAGCCAGGGTCAGTCCCGATGTGGTATGCGGGGAGAAGCAGCAGGACTTTAAGTGCAATGGGAACCCATCGAAGAGTTTCAAGTTATTAGAAAGAAAGCAGCGCTATAGAGAAGGCTGGAGTTGACAGATGAGTCGGAGGAGAACCTGGGAAGCCCATTTGGAAGCGATTTTGAAGAAAACCCTGCAGTGTTCAAGGCAGCAGTCTGATGCCGAGGAGGAGGGCCAGAAAGAGTTATTAATTGTGCGCTCTGAGGTGTAATCTGCCCAAGATGGGAACTCCTGATCTCAGAGATAAATTCGGGTTTAGATCAATATGCAGTCTAAATCCCAAAGAGAGGAATGCAGTTTAGAGATATGATTTCAAGTGTGCATTTAAAAGCTGTTTTATATTTTAGGCTAAGGAACTAGTTCTTAGTCCCTTCTTTGAGAATTATTCTGCTGATGCAAAGGCTGAAATCCAGTGTTTAAATTTGAGCTTAAAAACAAGTATTTCCTGACTCATTTAAAAATCACACCCTTGTTCTAAATCAGGCGGGAAATGGGTTTACCATTACTAGATCCATGGTGTTGGAGAATATTTAGAGAATTTGAAGAACATGCTCATTCCACGTGGAGGAGGAAGGGTGGCTACTAGAAGTTTAAAGGTCAGGCGTATTGTCTTACACAGCCCTGAACGGGGGGAGTTTGGTGTGTTAGTCACAACAAAGAGTTGGATTTTTATTATATTGTTTGACAAGTGAAATATTCTGAAATGAAAGAATAGAAAATGTCAGTCCAGCGGAAGGAGTAAAAACAACAGTAGCTTAGCTGGTGTGACCATTGAGGGGTGGAGGCGTACAACACAGTAGTTAAAAGCATAAGCTTTGTAGGTACACAGTCTTAGGTTCAAATTCTAGAGCAGCTCTTCATAGCCATTTCATTGGATGAGTTGCTTTTAATATTCCAGGTCTCATTTCCTCATATGTGAAATACACATCACAAATAGTTCCTACCTCATGGGAAGTGGAGAAGATGAAATGATGTAGTCTGTGTACAGGTCTTAGTGCCCTGTCTTCTGGGCCCTAGACAGTACTGAGTAATCAACAATAATGTAATTAATAATCATGATAATTTTGTTATCTGTTTACTCATAATCCATAGTGTTAGTTGCTCAGTCATGTCCAACTCTATGTGATCCCATGGACTATAGTCCTCCAGGCTCCTCTGTCCATAGAATTCTCTAGGCAAGACTACTGGAGCGGGTAGCCATTCCCTTCTCCAGGGGATCTTCCCAACTCAGGGATCAAACTCAGGTCTCCTGCATCTCAGGCAGATTCTTTACCTTTTGAACTACCAGGAAAGCCATAATAATAAAATCCATAAGGCAGGTATTAATATTCTTATTTTTCAGATGAAAAATCAACTTTGAGAACCTTAAGAAATTGTCCTAAGATCACACAGTTAGGAAATCTAGAGGTAGGATTTAAATAGAAGAAGATCCGACTTCAGAATTCATGCATTTTAATCATAACCCCGTATCATCTTCTAAAAAGATCCTTCCAAGATTAGAATTCAGATCACTGGTTTTAGAGTTCAGAGTATAAACCAGCACATCGTAGAATGACTCCCCTATTTTGTTTGTTAATCTGAAGATTTCACACTCTATTCTAATGTCCTACTTCTATTTTAAAAATACGAACTTTATTATATAAGAAAGACACTAATTTGGAAAAAGTTTAAAATCCATATAAGAAAAAGAGGCATCACTTATAGTCACATTTCATGATGGGACCTGCCTGGCTTTCCCCCCTGGGTGTGTGTGTATGTGTGTAGTCCTTACTGGTTCCGCTTTCCCCAGAGTGAGACCACACCGCGTGTCCTGTGTTCTGATTTGCTTCCCCTCCCACTCTCTCCCTGTACTAAGCGTGTCTTCCATGTCTGTAGCTGATTTCTGGTGGCAGCTGACCTTTCTGCAGTATTGCCCTGTATAGGTGTGCCATCAGTCCTTGTGGTAACCTTTAGGTTATTTAGGATTTTTCACCATCTTAACAGTGCTTTCAAGAACATCTTTGGTCACATATCTATCTGCACTTTCTAATAGTTTCCTGAAGAGAAATTTCTAGAGCAGCATCGCTGAATCAGTTAAAGGATTGCCACACTTTCAAGGATACATGTTCCAAATTGCCCTCCAGCAAGGTAACCCCAGTGTCTTCTCCTAGCACGGGTCCACTTCTTCCCTGTCACTTGGCCTCCATCATGGGAGTTATTTTTGCTCTTTGCCAGAGTGGTGAAAAATGGCTATATCTTACATACCTTTGATTAACAGTGGGTGTGTTTATGACCTGTTTGTCTTCTTTTCATTGTAAATTGCCTCTTCTTATCATCATAAATTGCCTCTTCTTATCCATGCCTGACTTCAGAGTTTTGGTCAGCCCAAAGAAATAATTTTCAGGAATTTAAATTCTTGGGTAGACGGTGTTTGACTCCACTTTACAAATGTTTAAATTTAGGGATTTCATATACACATCCTTTTTTCTTTTTTAAAGATCATGGGGAAAAATGGCAGATGGTCTGTAGTATTATACCCATAGTAATACAGATAGCAGAAAAGGGCAACTTGCTCTTTTCTCCTGCATGTTAAATGAGGCATAACTTTGAACTCAGGAGTAGGAACTGTAAAACTCTGATCCCAAGAATGATCCACTGGGTCCTTTCCTTTTTGTAATCTATAACTCTTTCTTTAATTGTGAAGGTCTTAATAGTCATCATTGTACTGTTGTGCTTTAAGGACACACCAGTTCTGAGTTTTTCAGGAAGTATATCCTTAAAAAAAAAATCCTCAGATCCTTCAGGATATACTCCCTCCATTTTTATGTCTAATGTAATTCTCTGCTGCTTTCATAATTATTTCTGCTTCTTCTTTTCCAGTGGTCAGTTTGAATATAGTTTCTTTCCTAATTGAACATACTTTCTGGTAGTTGATTATAAAAGTGATTGCTTATAAAGTAAATTGTATTGTTTCTGTTGACATCCATTATAAAATTGAAAATTAACTGCTGCTGAGACATGCAGATCTTTTATTGAAGTAGAGTCAGGATGGTAACTGGTTAAACCACCAACCAAACCCTTCCACTTGCGAGTTTTAACCCCTGTCCAGCAGCAGAATTTGACATATTTCTACCTTTTCCTCCTTTCCTCCAAGTGTGTTTCTTGGACCACTCAACAACCCTCCCTGTCGCCCCCATCAAAAACTTTACCCCCTACCTGCCAGTTTCCTGAGTGTAGCTGCCTCGTTCTGACCCTTCCTGTGTCCCATCCCCACTCCTGGACGATTTTAAGTTGCTGAAAGACTGTATGCTAGGCATCACCTTTCTTGAAGCTCGGAGTTTCACGTTATGTAAAACAAGTCAGTTTCCTGTACAGTTAGAAGTTCTTGAACTGCTTTTTAAAGTACAGTTTACATAACTTAGATTGTATGTATCTGTGATAGAAACAAAATATTTAAAAGGAAAGACAACAGGAACGTTTCTTCAGTTCTAGACAGAAGGAATAGTTTATTTTTGCTAGAGATTAAAGTTGTAGTATTAATACACTGAGGTAAGTTGAATGTGCTTGTCCTTAAACTTTATTTTTTAAGGTTTTCTATCTTCCAAATGTAAGATTTATAAAATCTTACATCTTGTAAAATGTAAGATTCAAAAATTTTAAAGAACCGTGTAACTTTAAGTCTCATAATGTGGTTTCTTGGAAATCAGATTTCATACATGGTTGAGTTTTTACTTCAAACAGAAGAACTGTAATAGTAACGATATTTTGTTACTGATATCCATGTGCTAAGTAAACATAGATTGTTAATTGTTGCTGAAACCAAGGGTATTCTTACAGAAACAGTAGCTAGTTAAAAGAAATAAGTACAAGAAATAAATACTCTCTGACTATAAGTTTATTACAAGTAACTTATAGGTTTATTACAAGTAAGTATTACAAATAACTACTGTTATCTTGATATTGTGACATTTTATGCTTGATGGACAGAGTTAGGTAAAATTTATACAGTTAATGAGTGAAAATTTAGTTTCTTTTACTAAATATGCAAGTTTTACATTAAGAAATACTATTTATAAATGATCCAAATATTTTGTTTCATTTTTTACTTTTATTTGGCTATGCTGGGTCTTACTTCCCCTGGCATGTGGAATCTAGTTCCCTGATCAGGGGATGAACCCAGACCCCTACATTGGGAGAGCAGTCTTAACCACTGGATAAACAGGGAAGTCCCCACATATTTTTAATATTTATTCATCATTTTTTTTAAAAAACTGTCTTTTACTCAGATGGTATCGTTGTAAGCCATACTTCTTAAATTTAGTCATTTAAAAACTCTAAATTTCATTAATAAGCATTTAAAATACAAAGTTAAATATTGATGTGGCACAAATTGAATTTACTTCTGTTAAAGCAGCAAAATTTTCAGTAATTTGTTCTCTCATGGCTTTAGTTTTTGAGTGACGTGTTTTTTTCTTTGCAAAGTTCAACACGTACCAGTAGAGGGCACTGTTGTACTGCAGTAGAGGTGTTTTATTGATCCACTAACTCCCCCATCTGCTTTTGCAGTTTGGAAAGTGTTTTTAAAAGCAATGTTCTCTGTATAATTAAAATCAGTTCCCTGTATAATTAGCAATGGAGCCTTATTCTTTGTGGCAGAGTTTGTGGATGGTGGTTTTCTTTTTTTTAAGTCTGTACTGTTCTATAGCCAGTGCCAAAAACTGTCGCCTGTTAAAACACAGAAAGTTGTATTATGGTTTATCAGCGCCAAGCAATATTGTAGATGGAAATATATAAAATCACAGTGCTGTGTTTAGGTGCTCGGAGCAAATTGTTCGATAGGGAACGTTTAAAATTCCTGGTTCTGTCTTGAGAAATAGCAGAGTTAATGTGCCATAGTAATAAAGTCTTAGGTTCAGGTGATCTGAATAATAATAGAGGACAAGGAATTCTTGCAGGGTTTTAAAAAATGTATCAGCATTACTGTACTGCTTTAAGAAACCACTGATCTACTTAGCCAATTCTCTATGTAATTTCTTTTTCGTTCCTCCTTAAAATTAAACACTATTGATGTAGATATTTAGCTGGTAAAATAGTGAATATTAAAGCACAATTAAAGTTACTCCTCTCTTTCTTAAAGGAACATAAGTGTTACATAAAATGACAGTAAGTGTGCATTTGCTGCCTGGCTGCCTGTGGGGGCAGGGAGGTTAGAGAAAACCCAAGACTGAATTTGAAGTTGTGTCAGGGCTGTGATTCATAAAATCATAATTTATCCATAAATCCTAAAGTTGCTTAAAACAAACAGGGACCTCATTTGAAATCAAATTGTAGATTACTAGGGGTATATTTTTCAGGAACTTAAAAAAGTAGTAAAAATTTCATGTGCTTGAAATTAATTTCATTCTATACTTTAATGTTTGTAAAAGGAAAGCATTTGAGAATTAGAAATCTTAATGGTTTAGTTTATTTTTAAGTCTCTATCTGGCAGCCATGTGATATTCTGGAATTAACTAGAATTTTCTTCAAGAAGTTTTTGTATTTTTTTAAACTTTATGTAATACTCTAGTTAAGGGTGTAATCGACTGTTGAAATTGTGTTTATCTCAAAACAGGCCTCTATTTTAAATGGTGAAAAAGGACTTGCATTGGCTTACTTTGTGTATCACAGACTTCGAAAAACTGAATAGGTGATTTAATGTTGACTTAGCCATTCACCCTGACAGTAAAATTGCAGGGGTAAAATTTGAGAGAGGAGGAAGGTAGTTGAGGGGAGCTACCATGTAATTAAAAAAAAAAAAATTAGAAATACGTTTTATTCATTGATCACTGCATTAGAATTTTAGAATATTTTGGTGGAATTGGAATCAAGTGTGAGCTGAAAATTGAAATGCGCTTTGAGCAGGCTCTCTGTCATTTCCCCTAAATTTTTCGGCAAGGGAGGGCTTTGTAGTTTTCTCCCTTCCTCCCACCGGTCCCAAGCTCTGCGCTTTAGGTGCGTCATGAGGCAGACTGGACCAGGTATTTTGAAAAAGCAGTCACATGACAGAAGAATATATAGAAACTGTACTAGATTCTTGCTAGGAAATGAAAATATATCAAGTCAATGAAAGAAAGTAACTCAGTGCTTAATTATTCGTAGATACAGAGCTATTGTTTTCTCATTTCTTATGACCACAGGGAGAGTAAAGCAAGTTTGCATTTTGTGGACGCGTTTGTATGGCCTGCTCACAGTTCCTGTATCCTCTCGGTAATGATCATCGCTGTGTTTTCCCCCAGAGAGGCCATCACAGGTTTTAGTCAAGGCTGTTTGTATTCAGCAAGGTCAAGATAAGTTTTATCTCTCCAGATAAGTCAAGTGCATTAGGATCGATATGTAATAGTAAAATGCTCTGAAAATATTATTGCCAAGCTCTTAATGAATTTTTAAAGCTTGTGAGCTTGTCATATAAAATATACCTCTTAGTATTTTTATTTATTTGTATGGAGCTCAGGAGTGCAATTAATTTTATAGGCATTTTAAAGAAAAGAAACTGAGAACAGATTAAATGTTTTTGGAAGTCCTTAATTGCCCTACATTTAAACCTGTACTGATGGAGTTTTAGAGGCTAATTTTTTTTAAGAAATGCAAAAGAATAAATATTACAATCCATTTATAAACTATGAGTATTAATTGGGTTTACCTGTTAAGATAATCATTTTTATGAAGTTATATGTACCTTACCCCTGGGCTTACCTATATACATCAGATGTCGGGTTGCTTGGTGGTAGGAAAAAAAAAAACCTTACCCTTATCAAGAGGTGATGGTATTTCATGATTTTGACACTTCTTTTCACACCTGGATATGAGCTCATATGTTGAAAGACAAAAAGTATTTTTTTGTTTTTTGTATTACTCAGAGGAATAGTTTTATGACACGTGTTCATGAATATATTAGAAAATGTAGGGTCTAAAAGGATATGTTTTGTCTTGATGCTTTTTTCAATTAATTTTCTGTGGAAACAGCACCACAGTATTAGGAGAAATGCTGATTGAGGTAATTTTCTCCCAAGGTGCAGATTTCTCAAAAATGTTCCCCAGATTGCTTGCCTACAAATACCCTATAACTACTGAGGACACACATGCTAGAGAAGCTATATAGACTGAACTCTGGTTCCCTTCCCTCTTCAGTAACTGCTTGGGTTTTATAGGTTGGAATTACCCCCATCCCTGCTCATGTTTACATTTCTTAATTCTCCAAAATGCACTGTTTTTCCTTTAGCCCTCAATTAAAGGTACTGATTTGTAAGTATTCCTTGTTTTAAATGACGCTTGCTTATCTGAGCCGTTAATTGAAATAAGGAGACTGAAAACAGTCTTCCCGCTGGTTTTAGGTATTATTTATCCATCGGTATTTACACGGTAGTAAATAAAAACGCTCCTGCTGTCATAATCGGCCCCTCTTACCTTTTCCCCCTTCTCCGTACTTCACACACTGTTTATTTATTTAACCATTTAAATTGAAGGTAATATAAACATCTGGCACCGTTTCTGGAAACTGTAACCGTTTTCTTTGAAAGTTCCTATAAATGATGGTCTTGGAGCCTCACGTGTATTAATCTTTCTAATATGGGTCTACATTTCCACCTACTTAGCCGTTTCTCTTTCTGGCTGAAGAATGACACGTTTCCATCAACGGCAGGTCGATTTATTTTATTGCCGGCTGATGCAGATTGTGTTAGAGAGAAGACCCAGCCGAGTGGCGGAAGCTTTGGCCATCTCCACCGAGGCAGACGGCCCGTTGGAGGCTCAGTGGAACCCGCACACTGCCGGCGTGGGGGCGGGGGCGGGGGCGGCCATGTGAAATACAAGTTGATGGTCTCTTCAACAGTTACTTTTGTAGGGTGGTCCGAATGCATTATTAACAAAGTCAGAGCCTTAAGAAATAGAACAATGGCCCTTTTTAAATATATCTAATTTAGTGAATTTGCCCACTCTCCCCCCACCTCTGGTGTCTAATTACTCCAAACAGAAGAGAGAAAAGAAATCCTTATCTGCCGACAGAAAAGTGCACAAAAACTACAGGTTTTTGCCTCTCTTCGTGGAGAACCCTGTGTGTATTCTGCTTTAATCAGGAGGCAGTAAAAGCAAACTTGGTTTCCAAAGCAAATAAATTCCCCTCCCCCATAGGACTGTTTTACGGACAGAATATAATCAAACTCCAAACAAGCAATAGTAATCTCGTATTCCTGTTAAACTTTCAAATCTGTATTTACAAAAAGAAAGTGTTCTTTCTTTTCCTTTCTTTTTATTTATGGTTTGTGTCTTCTGTATCACAAAGGGAGACCCCTAATGACTAAAAGGTAAATGTTACACGTGTGTAAGTTAGTTGGTGAAATGATTGATAGTTTTCTTTTCTTTGTTCCCTTATAGTCAAAACATAGAAAATTTCAACAAGAGAAAGACAAGACTGTTGCTCAGGGTTAATTTTCCAAAATAATGTAAAGTGCTTTATTTCTAAATCAAAAAGATTGTTACCAAAAAAATGTGCCTTACCTGCAGTGTTCAGGGGTCTGCATATTCCTGACTGTGGACTTTGTCGTCTGTAAATTTAATCATGAACTGTCACCTAGAGGTATTTTATTTCTGAATGAAATGGGTATTTTAAAGTGCAAATCACTTTCGGAAAGTTTTCCTGTTTCGTAAGGATTATGTTTGAAGGAACAGCTTATTTATGGTCACGGTAGCTACTGAGATGCTGTTGTCAGAAGTGCGTTTATTGTGCACATGGGAGAGAGAAGCCAGTGAGGTCTCACACGTTCATGTGTGTGTGGGCTGTGCACACAGTCATGGGCATTATTAACTGGTAGGTCACATTCCGTGCAGTTAGTTTTAAGTAGCTCATTTGTAAATATCAGTGTATTGTCTTAAGAGTCATAGAGCTTGTTGGTTACTTTCTTTACCTTTGAAATATAGAGCCAAAATCAGTTATTTTACTGAAATCTTTATCCGCGTTTTAACTTTTCTGCCACCTATTAAAACTATTTTTCTCACCTCCCTCATAGATGCTTAAACTTCAGAATGTACCCAGTTCTTCCTCCACTTTTTCTGGTGCTAGAAATAGGACAGTGTGGCTCACCTATCACTTCTACTTTGGCTTGCTTCCTTTATCTTTAGCAAATCTAAATAAAACTGTCACTCTGATTTTCAAATCTCTCTTTGAACTTCCTTTACCCAAATTGCTCACTTTCCTATCTGCTCACTACGTTTTTTTTTTTAATGGAGACTCCACATCTGATGTTTATTTTCTCTTTTTTTTTTTTACAGTTTACTGCTTGTTACTCCCTTTTTGTAACTGCAAACTTTGTTGAGAATCTTGTAGAAAAATGAGAAAGTTGTCAGTCTTTAAGAGTCTTTAGGAGTAATCAATGCTGAATTTATAAATTTTTTAAAGATACCTGAATTTGTAACTTTAGAATTCATCAGTAGGGATTGAGTGGGTAGTAAGGGTATAGATACCTAGGAGGTCTTTTTCTTTTTTTTTCCACCTTGGAATGTTTTTACATGATTAATTTCTTGGTTTAAAAAACTCTCAGTACAGTCAGTAGACACACTTACTGGCCCAGAATTGTCAGCAAAAGTTTTTAAGTTGGAATTTCTTGCTCCGTTCTTTAGACACATAGAAAAAAATTAAACTACTTGTTTACTTAATTCCTAAATATTCAGAATATGAATGAGAATACAATATTATACCATAATTTATTATTCAGTTCAGTTCAGTCACTCAGTTGTGTCTGACTCTTTGCGACCCCATGAACTGCAGCACGCCAGGCCTCCCTGTCCATCACCAACTCCCAGAGTCCACCCAAACCCATGTCCATTGAGTCGGTGATGCCATCCAACCATCTCATTCTCTGTCGTCCCCTTCTCCTCAATCTTTATTAGAATTTTCAAATACTCTTTTAATAAAAAAATAGAAATATATTTCATTTATTCTTATTATCTTACAGTGAGAGTGTCTAAGAATCACAGAGCTGAACAGACTCTGAGATTACAGTCCTTCAATGTAAAACAGTAAGGTGGTTCAGGCCCATAGTAATGAAATCTTAAAAGCTAGTGACAAATAGAGATAATAGAATGAGGTTTCTTGGTTCTTACTTCACTTTTTAAAACTACCTGATAAATTCAGTGCCCATCTCCCCCCCTGCAGGTGCCTCGTGTACACCGGGTATGTTGTTTGAGAAGGGACAGGCTAGAGAGGTAGCTAGTGTGATGACAATTCAAATGTGAAATGTATCTGAGCTAATGTTTCTGTCATCTCACTTGTCATGGTTTCCCTGTATTGACTTTTACTGTACTTTGCAATGTGGCATTTCTTCAGTAGACATGAATACATACTATGTGCCACTGGACTGCAAAATGGTAGGTCCTAGGTATCATGCTTCTGACTTTCCCAGGCTATCTGTTATTCTAAAACATTCCTTTTAGAAACAGTGTAAGACATTTCATCATGTGGATGTACCCAGGAGCAGATCTTGGTTTTGTGAAGCATAGGGCTTCTAAAACTCTAGGAGTCTTCTATAAGAAAGTAATATAAAAACAAATACAAAAAAGCAGATTCGAAGTCCTCCTGACAGTGGAATGGATAAATATACTGTGGAATATTATGTAGCAATGAAAATGATCTCTAGCTATACACAGTGTAGAAAGCTGTCTCAAACAGAGAGGCAGTGAAGGAAGCCAGACCAAACACAGCACTGCTTCTGCTCTTAGAAGAGCGTGTGGTGGTGCCTCGTGGAGCCTGGGAGGAACTGAAGTGCAGGAAGCTGGTGATGCCCTTCTCTTGATCTGAGTGTTGTGAAAATCCATCAAGCCGTATGCTATAATATATGTATTTTGTGTATGTATTTTATTACATTTTAATAAAACATTTTTTAAAATTAGATATGGAAGCCTTAAAGTGAAAGTGAAGTACGACTCTTTGTGACCCCATGGACTGTAGCCTAACCAGGGTCCTCTGACCATGGGATTTTCCAGGCAAGGATACTGGAGTGGGCTGCCATTTCCTTCTCCAGGGGATCTTCCCAACCCAGGGATTGAACCCAGGTTTCCTGCATTGCGGTCAGATTCTTTACCATCTGAGTCACCAAGGAAGCCCATAGAAGCCTTAGAGGAACCCCAAATATTTTTATATACAGATTGATTAGAAAATACTTAGTGATAAAGCTTGAACTTTACATCTTTTGTATCAGATGTTTGTTTATACATTTTATAAATACAACGCCCAGTTTCTAGAGAGGTCCTTAGCATTATAGACTAACAACTGGGTGTTTAAATGTAAATGAAAAACTTATCCTCAAGGAAGCATTCCAGGGTCAAGTTGGCAGAGAGATGAGATACGGCAGAAGGAACTCTGACGGGGGCGCCTTAGGCTTGAGTTCTAGTTCGAGCTTTAAATCTAATTCACTGTGTAACTCCTCTGCCCTAGTTGACTATTTTTTTTTGTTTTTAATTACAGAATAACATTTTGTGATTCTTAAGCAGAAATACCATCACTAGGGACTGTATATATTAGGTGTTGATCGTCTTCCTTATGGGCTGTTCCTGTAACTTCACAGGTGTGCCATGGGTTGAATAATGGAAAGAAATAGTGAGGTCAGTTGAACAGCCATCGATTGGGTAATTACAGTGTGCTCAAAACTGGAAATCAAGCAGGTTGATTAATCCACAAGTTTTCACAGACACAGCTGTTTCCTAAAGTGGTTGTTTTTCAGTCGCTAAGTCATGTCCAGCTATTGTGACCCCATGGACTGCAGCACACCAGGCTTCCCTGTGTTTCGCTGTCTCCTGGAGTTTGCTGAAACTTATTGAGTCAGTCCATTGAGTCGGTGATGCTGTCCAACCATCTCATCCTCTGTTGCCGCCTTCTCTTGCCCTCAGTTTCTCCCAGCAAATCCTAAAGTGGTGGGTGCATTATATATTTTACTGGGTTTCAGGGAAGCAGTTAAACATTTAAAGCTGTTTTTGTATTCAGCTTTTGAAGAATTAGATACAGTTGGCATTGTGCAGAGATCTGCTTACTGGAGCCTGTCAACCAACCATTGGTCTTAGCGTGTTGGGTTTGATGGTTTGCCTGGTCCAACACATGCATTCACACTTAGCACGTGTCATTGCCAGGCACACTGCATTGCCCTTGCTCTAAGAAATTCGCAGTCTTGTGATCGGATGTGACAGGCCATCTAGTCTATCTACTTCATTTTGTAGTAGAAGAAATAATAATTTAAGAGACTGAGAAAAAAATCTTCAGAAGCAAGAAAATGAGAGTAAGAAGTTTGGTCTTTAAAAAAGAATATGGTGCCACTAAACCTACAGATGGTAGAAAGCCCCCTGAAAATGATTTAGGGGGATAAGATTGTAACCACAAGGAAAGGCAGGGAGGTTTGAGGGGTGAAAAATACCCGGGGCATAGACTGTGCCTCAGTGTAAGAAGGAATTGTCTAACAGGTACAGTTGTCTGAAGAGGCAGTGGTTCACATCCCAGGCTGGTAGGAGGAGCGGGGGGCCACTGGTGGGTTCAGGAACTGCCCAAGAGAGCACTTGAGGTTCTCGCAAAAGTATTAAGCAATAGCTGGTTTAATATGCGAGATGATTTTGTTTTACTTTCTACTTGGAGATCATATCAGACTTATAGAAAGTTGTAAGAACAGCACAAAGAATCCCCTGTATTCTTCATTCATATTCCCCAAACATTCGCATCTTAGCTCCTTTACTCTGTCATTCTATTTGTGTGTACACACACACACACACACACACACACACACACACGTTTTCTTTTGTCTTTTCCTGAAACATTTGAAAGTAAGGTGCCAACAAGATGCCCTTTCACTATTAAATATTTCAGTGTGTATTTCCTAAAAACAAGGGGTTTCTGATATGTAACCACAGTACAGTCATCAGAATTGGGAAATTAACATTGATATAATGCTATCATCTGGTTTATAGGCCATATTCAATTATATCACTTGTTCCAACAGTATCCTCTGTAGCAAAAGGAAAGGAGAATGTCTGGTCCAGCATCCAGTTAGGAAGATGTGTTTTTGTCCAGAACCCCATGGAAGTGGTGCTGTGTTCTTGTGGGCCATGTGAAGAGCCCAGAGGTGTTGATTGCATTTTGACTTTCCTTGGTTAAGATGGTGTCAGCCAGGTCTCTCCACTGTCAAGTTATTACTTTTTTCTCTGTCATTGCTAACACTCTTGTGGGGAGATGCTTTGAGATGATGCAGATATTCTGTCCAGCACTTTTAATGCCCACTGATGATTTTCACCCGGACCAGTTATTACCATCAGAGTTGCTAGATAGTAAATTTCTAATCCATTCTTCTACATTTATTAGTTGGCATTCTATGCTAAGGGAGGTTTTTTCCTTCTTTACCACTTATTTATTCATGTATTTATATCAGTATACAATTGTGAATTTCTATTTTAGTCAGTGGTCCTTTTTTTTGGTGCTTAAATCCTCCCTGGTTTGGCCCACGTGAGCCCCTCAAGCTGCCTTGGTGTTCTTTAACATGTTCCCACCATTCTCGGAGGACTTCCCTCAGAGCTCAGTTGGTAAAGAATCTGCCTGCAGTGCAGGAGACCTGGGTTCCATTCTTGGGTCGGGAAGATCCCCTGGAGGAGGAAATGCAACCCACTCCAATATTCTTGCCTGGAAAATCCCATGGACAGGGGAGCCCAGCAGGCTACAGTCCATGGGGTCGTAAGAATCAGACACAACTTAGTGACTAAATCACAGCCACCACCATCATTCTCGGAGCACTTCCTTACTCTCTGGCCCAATACCATGATCCATCTCTTCTGTACTTCCCAGCTCTAGCTCAGGAGCCAGCTATTTCTCCAGAGTCCTGCACACACATCTGTTTCTGGTCCCATATCTCTCTCTTCATAGGCAGTTAGAGCAGTTTATACTCCCAACTCCAAGTTGGCTCCAGAACCGAGTTTATTCTCTTGTTTGTTTAACTCTGAAGTATGCAATATGGGCCTCCCAGGTGGTACAGTGGAAGAATCCACCTGCCAATGCAGGAGACAAGGGGTCTATCCCTGACTCGGGAAAATCCTCTGGAGGAGGAAGTAGCCACCCATTCCAGTATTTTTGCCTGGAAAATCCCATGGACAGAGGAGCCTGGCGGGCTACAGTCCATGGGGTGGCGAAGAGTCAGATGCAACTGAGCGATTTAGCACAGCTATATGAAAAACAGTCCTCCTAGCTAGATTTCAGTTTTTATTCACAGTTACTTCACTTGTTTAATATTTCATTTGAAGGTATATAGTCAAGAGTTTGTGTTCAGAAGTTCCTTCTTGGAAGGGCTGGAGGGTTATTGCTTAGCAGCCATGGGGAGGCTCTTTGAGCTGAGCGCTTTCATGGGTGCTGCCCTGGGTGATTGTTTTTGACGACCTGTCATCGGGGTTTTAGATTTGAAGAATCCCTCCTAGGCCAGATCTTCTGCACATTGGTGCTTGGGGACAAGTCGGCCACTTTCCACGTGACCAACCATGCCCCCCTCCCAGCACTGTCCGCTTCCCTCCCCAGGTCCGGGGGTCTCAGCGTCACCTGGAGCTCCGGCCCCTCTTCTGTTTCTCTAGTGGATTCTTTTCTTTCTCCTGCCTCTTTCCTTTATCACATCCTTCCATAGAATCCTATTAATTTTTTTAATCCTGAAAATAAATATTTCCTCACCATATGTCATAACCAAAGAAAAGTATGAGCTTGGCCCTTGGAGAGGTCTATGAGAATCCTGACCTGGCCCCTCAGTAGCTGGATGACTCTCAACCCCTGTGAACTCGCTTCCTTATCAACAAGATGAGGGTCATCGGGTCTCACAGGGTGGTCGTAAAAGCGAGGCCTCACGTATCCACCGTAGCACACAGCAGACAGCCAATAAGTGTTCATCCCCATCTTAGCCCCAGCATTCTGTGTACTTCCAACACTTACAACCTGCTCTCTGCTCTCGAGTAACTTCTGTCAGTCTTAATCAGGAAGCGAAACTTACATTCCTGACATGAATGGGAAAATAACATACAGACCGGAGTCATCTCACATTGAAATTATTTTAAATACCTTCTTTAGGAGTATCTTTTAATTTTGCCCGAAACGTTCTCTTTCGTGTCAGGAAGACAAGCTGGTGGAGGAGATGGTTAGGGGAACAGGATCTAAAGCCGTTTCTGGACGGCTCCCGCTGTGAAAGGGGTGCTGGAAAATGAAGGTCCCCCGGGACGTGCCGTGCTGTCTCAGACAGCACAGCTCCGAGGCCGGCGTGGAACTGCGCTTAAGAATTGTGGCGGGTGTGGAGAGAACTTTTTGTGATCGCGCAGAGTCAAGAAAGGCTTTCTCCTCACGGTGAAAAGACTGTGTGTATAGCTCTTCTCCCTGTTCCTGTCTCTCTCTCTCCTTTTTTCTTTCCCCACTTCTGCTGCTCATAGGGAAAGGAAGCAGGAGGATCAGAGAGCAGAGTAGATGAAAATGCAACCTAAGACTTTTCCCGGCGATGACTGTGAACTGTTTAGGAAGATGAATTGACTGCCTGGGACTGAAACAGATAAGAACCCCGGGAGTGTTTTGATGCTGAATCATCTGAAGTCTGAGAACAAACCTCAAGAAAGGCTTTTCAGTCCACGCTAGAATTGGGGGTGATAAACGCAGAGTTAAGGATTAGAGAGGAAAATACCTGATTGTACCCTTAGGTTATTAAGATTCTTTATAATTTTAATTGGCCATTTAAAACAGAGTGCCAGAGGAAATGATAGAGTTGAAAAGAGAGCGTTGAAGTCTTTCATGCAAGTGCTGGGCCAGTGGTTCCAGCTCCATTCCACAGAGCAACAATAGAATAACTTGGGGGCCTTTTTAAACTAGAGGTTTCTAGGCCCCCAAGTCCATATTGTAGAATGCCTCTGCCGTCGCGGTGAACTGGCCCACCTGGCCGGCATTCGGTCCATTGCTCTGCATCTCATCACCTCGTTGTTTCCAACTCCCTCTCTCCCCGCTTCCCCTGCCTGCAGACAGGCTCAGATCTCTCCCATTTTAAGGCAAACATTTAAAGCCCTCCTTTAACTTCCTCCAGGCTAAGGAGCACACCCCCTTCTTTCTGGGTCTCCCCCCATGTCCATGTTTCAAGGGCCACCATCTTCTATCTCGTTTCCCTGGTAGATGCCTGTGGGGTCCTCTGACAACTTTTCTTTCTCACTGTTCTCATCACCTCTCTCTCTTGAATTCTTATCAGTTCTGCCTCCTCAACATTAAGTCCACACTCTTCTCTGACCCCAAGGGCCCACTTCTGATTTCGCCGTTACCCTTCCTGCTTCCTCTGTCCACCATACTGGGCCCGAGCAGTATTTCTGTAACAGAGATCTAGTTACTGCTTTACTTACAGTTCTTCAGATTATTTTGCCTTCCTGATAAAAATCACAGGCTTGTCCACGGCAGGTAGGACCAGCCTCGCTCTCTGCGCCCCTCCTCTGCCCTTTACTTGCCAGCCTGCAGTGCTCGGGGGTCTCTCACCTGCCCGCCTTGGTTTCCTCTGCTTCAGAGACCTCCTCCTCTGCCTATCTGCCTGCTGAACTTCTATGTCCTTTTTAGGATTTAACCCCTTTCAAGTTCTCTTTGACCTCTCCTTGCCAGCCAGGCCTGCCTGGGAGCTGGGAGCATCCTGTCCCCGTGTCTGTGCTGGTCCCTTATCGCCTGCCAGCGAGCTTCTGCGTCTGCGCGCCAGGTCCCAGCTGAGCCTGGAGAAGCTCTTATCAGACCTCAGTTGGTCAGTTCATCACAGAAAAGAAGTCAAAGCGGAGAATTGTTTAAAAGACAAGATTGACATGTGAGAACCTTAGCACTCGATATTCAGCTGAGACGTATAAATGTCCCTCCACCTGTCTCTCTCAGTGGGGGTCAAGGCTCATCGAGTGTTGGTTTTCTGGTTGGAATTTAGCATGGTTTTTTGTGCATCAAACCCCCTCTGGTACATCATCTGTGATCTCCAGTGTCCCTTTCTTTAAACTGACGTTAGAACTTTAAAAACTTACAAAGTAATCAGTACAGAACCCCTCTAGATTTTTAACTTCTAATCCTTCCAGTTTATTTTTTAAATCCCTGCCCACACTTACATCAACAGACATTTCCCCTCCAGTGATGAATCTATATTGAGTCTTTCTGAACTGTTTTGATTTGATTTTCATTAGAAACAAGTCACTTTTTTTGCATTCATATCTTCTTGGTTAATATTTAATTAAGTAACCTAGCTGCAATAACAAGTATAAGTGGCAGGCACTAGTTTGAGAACAGCACAACTGATTGTGGTAAACACACAGGTCAACTAGTGGGGACTAATATTTGTAAATATTGTAAGTGACTGGTGGAGAGTAGCTCCAGGCTTCACTTGCTACGTGCTCTCTGCAGACTGGGAGTGTCGGCAGATATGGTTTAGAGAAAAAAATGAAGAGCATTAGTTACTCTAGTGAGTTACCTAAAGGAAGGTTGCAGACTTTTGATATAGATGAAGTGATCTTTCTTTGGTTGGTTGCTGGTCATAATTTATGTTTTTTTAGCTGCTTTTATGGTTTTGCCCATTTTGATACATGGGAGTAATTTTTTGAATGAATTTTAAGCTTTCATCATTTATTTATTATTTGTACAACAAGTTACTTTCAGCAAAGATTGGAAGATGCTTACTGTAAAAGACACAGATACAAATTACATTTTGTACATGTAACCATTAAAAAATCAAATTATATCAATTTCAAAAAACTGAGTATAAGTTTAGTTATTTCTGAGTATTTGTGAGCTAACTGGCCCCCTGCTGTGAACTAACCAGTAAATGTATTGAAAGGCATTGTTGATTCTTATGGTATACTACTTACAGAAGTAGTTAGAAAAACAGTTTTTTCCCCCTAAAAATAGCAGTTAGCTTAAAAAAATATTTTCTTTCCCCTCTTTTTTTTCTCTTCACCCTCTTCTCTGTATTTTTGTCAGAAAGTTTTCTCCTTAAGATATTTGATTATGGTATATGGCAGCTAATTCAAGCATCTGTTTATCACTGCCTGGCTAGACTGAATGTAAAATTTCAATTGAATTACCTCCCAAGAGGGCTTTGAGCTCTTAGGGTAAAACACATCATTTTCTCTTTTCTCCCTGGGGACTGTCAGCAGAAAGAATTCATCTAAATAGTTTACATGCATTTTGAAAATGTTGTATCTCCTGGACTTAGCTCTGTTGTTTGTGGAACATTGCCAATATAAATGGAGTAGCTCTTTTGCTTGTTAACGCAAGCACAGTGGTGTTATATGGCCTTACAGTACGCGTATAAATTGTAGCAGTGAATGACTTTTGCTGATGGTTAACTTATAACCAATTTTCATGTTAACAAAGAAGAGATTTCCCTCTTTTAACAATTTAGCTTCAGAACCTGGATGTTTAATCATTCAGTCATTAAATATTTATTAAGCAATTTCCATGTATACAACTTTATTTATTACAAAATTAAGATACACATTGTAAATGCTTATTTTACCCCTTTTCTCTGGAAGAGTTTTGCGTTTTCTGTGCACCCTAATCTATTTTGTAAGGGCTTGCTTGGCTAAGAACTAATTAATTGAGCTGAACTAAATGTATCAATAATCAAATTCAGCATATTCTGTCTGTAAGTGTCTGTAGTACAGACAGTGTGTTTCAGCTCCTCTGAGTTTTCAACTTGGGGGACTTTTCACTCATTTTTCAGTTACCACTTTTATAAGAAAACACCATTAATTTTCTTTTCTTTATTCTGCTTGATTGCAAAAAATTTACAAATATAAAAGAAGGTGAAAAAAGCAGAAGAAAACTTAATTGCTTTACTTTTTCTTCAGCTACAATCAAAAGTGATGATTTTTTAAAAGCAGCACAAAATATTTCATAAATTTTAAAACTATGTTAAAATATTAAATCTTACCATGGTAAAATACATTGTCAGATTATTAAAACAAAAAAATTTTCACTGGTAATTATCAGTTCTGCGATAAAATTTAGGTTCTTTTGAGAAGAATCCCAACAGCCTATGTGTCTGTTGGGTGATCTTTCAGTTGGTCAGTTACCCATCTTTTCTTTGAAATGTCTAAGAAGCTAAAATGGAAATAATTCTTCATTATATTATTTCAATAAATTAAAATTTATTTCATGAATAAGCTTTAAAATATAGTCTTGGAGCACTTGAGATGTATATTGAGAAAGTTGCTAATTACTTTAAGGCCTAAATTACAGAAAGAAAGCTTTGTTACTTAACAGTGAAGGTGGCTCAGATAGTAAAGAATCTGCCTGCAATGCAGGAGACCCGACCCCTGGGCCAGGAAGATTCCCCTGGAGAAGGAAATGAAAACCCACTCCAGTATTCTTGCCTGGAGAATTCCATGGACAGAGGAACCTGGAGGACTACAGTCCATGGGGTCGCAAAGAGTTGGACACGACTGAGCAACACTTCACTTCCATGGGAGAAGTGTCTTATCTGTGGTTTTGAATTTGTCTCTTGGAAGGTCTGTGCTCTTTAAGACCTGATAAACATGTGAGAAGTAGGGAGGAGCCACACGGTGTGTGGGTTGTCGCAGGTTGTCCTGTGAGGTGACCCATCAGAACCGCTACAGAGCCAGGGGCTGGCTTTCCTAGCCCGAACTTCGGCCTTCTCAGGTACCTTCCTCTGCGCTTCGGTGTCTCATCTGGCTTTTGTGCCTCAGCGGCTCGTTTCCCTTCGTGTCACTGATTGCATCTGGCACTCTTTCTCACTCCTGTGGCCACCTCTTTCCTGGTCATCTTCTGCTCCGACTGCTGCCATTTCCTTCTCATTGATGCCCTGACTTCCAGCACTGTCCTAGCCTATCTGATGTGTGTATACAAGGTTATCTCCACCTCCTCCTCATCCAGCTTCAGCTTCCTACCTCTCTTTTGCTCAGGTCAACCTTTTATCAGATATTGTTAATCCTTAATAGGAGTTGTCTCATATAAATTCATTCTCATAATTAAAATATCACCTCTTTTAATATTTCTGTATACCGCATATCTCTTTAACCCTCCTTCTCAAAGGAACCCTCGAAGAAAAACAGAAGGAAGCAAGAGTTAGTCGTCTTCTATCTTTAACTGAATGCTGTTGCCAACAGAGTAGGTACTGAGCTCAAAATACATATCTTCTCTCCAACCATAATCTCCTGCCCTGTATTACCAAAAGAATTGCACATTTAATTTTACTAGGCCTAAAATCATCCTTTCCCTTTTCCATTTTTATGTTGTCTTGTAAACTCTCAATTGATGATTAGCTGTTCTAATGAAGGCAGTGGAATGCAATCCACAACTGTGGTTACTCTCAATATTTGACTTGGGAATGTTGCATATTTCATAAACTTCTTCTTCACCTAACCAGTATACACTGTTCAGTGTTATAAACACTGTCCCTGCTGTCCTTAGCGGGCCTTCGCCCTCAAGGAATGCATTTGATCATAAGCGCAAAGAAGAAGAAAATGGCCACATAAGGTAGAAAATGACAAGACAGGAAAACAGAAGTAACCAGGTCGTCGTTGCCTGTGTGTTGCATCTCAGTGCTGCCTCGTGTTGGGTGTGTGTGGGGGGTCCCTTCTCCCTGGCAAGAGCGGTGTGCTGGTCCCTGGATGGCCAGTGAACACTGACCTGGTGAACATGGAGACACGGTTTGCAGTTGCTCAGTGTTTTACATTGGAGTTCATTTCCTGGAAACCTGTTTTCTATTCAGTCAGTTAATGTTTATTGAGCCTAATGAGCGTCCCTTGGACAGCAAGGAGATCAAACCAATCCATCCTAAAGGAAATCAACCCTGAATATTCACTGGAAGGACTGGTGCTGAAGCTCTAGTACTTTGGCCACCTAATGTGAAGAATCGACTCTCTGGAAAAGACCCTGAAGCTGGGAAAGATTGAAGGCAGGAGGAAGAGGGGACAGAGGATGAGATGGTTGCATCACCGACTCAATGGACATGAGTTTGAGCAAACTCTGGGAGATAGAGGAGGACAGAGGAGCCTGGCGTGCTGCAGCCCGTGGGGTTGGAAAGAGTTGGACACAACTTAGAGGCTGAACAACAACAGCAATTAGTATAAATGTCAAGTTCATCTATGATTTTAATACCTTTGGTGGGGGCAGGAGAATTGGATATGGACAAAAATCAATCCGTCTTTAATTTTTCCATCTTGATTCAGAGATTCTGCCTTTGATTGTTCAATCATGAGTGTTGATCTTGCTTCCACTATAAAGCTCAGTTTTTCATCACAGAGGACCAGGTTACAGCGTGGTTCCTTTCTAAGCCAACAAACATAAATGTCTGTTCTTTGTGCAGTAATGTGCTAACGCTGGGGAGCCAGACCGTAGGGGCAGTCTGTGGCCTCAGGACGCTCCCCAGTTCTGTTGATGTTGAACACTAAGAAACAGAGAGAAAAAATGGAGGGAAAACTAAACATCTAGCAGTAGGAACATGCTTTGGGCTGTAATGTTAAGTAAAAATAGGGTGCAAACTCTTATATGATTTCAGTTAAATATGTGTAGAAAATTGTAAAATGAAAACCCTAATTATATTAACAGTGATTCCCCCCCTCCCCCGGCAGATTGTGGAATTTTGGTTTTTTTTATTTTTAACTTTTAATTTTGTATTGGAGTATAGCTGTTTAACAATGTTGTGATAGTTTCACGCGGACAGCTAAGGCACCAAGCCATACATACACGTATATCCATTCTCCCCTAAGCTCCCCTCCCACCCAGGCTGCCACGTAACACTGGGCAGGGTTCCCTGTGCCTCACAAGAGGTCCTTGTTGGTTTTCCATTTTAAAGGTAGGAGTGTGTACATGTCCATCCCAAACTCCCTAACTGTCCTTTCCCTCCATCCCTTCCCACTCCCCAGCAACCATAAGCTCATTCTTTAAGTCTGCGATTCTGTTTCTGTTTGTAGGTAGGCTCATTTGTATCATTTCTTTTTAGATGGAGTTTTAGTAATCTTACAAGAAAAGTACCTATAATTAGGGTTGCCTTCTCCATTCATTTTCTTCAATTGCCATAAAAACTAGCATCTACTTATAGCACTGCTTCTTTGTTTGCTTGCCCACTAATTGTTTGTTGGAATATTTTGGAGAGGAGTAGATGACATTTGCATAATGTTAAGTTTGTTGTTGTTTCGTCACTAAGTCGTTCCAACTCTTTGCGACCCTATGGACTGTAGTCCACCAGGCTCCTCTGTCTATGGGGATTCTCCAGGCAAGAATACTGGAGTGGGTTGCCGTTTCCTTCTCAGGGGATCTTCCCGACCCAGGAATCTGCCCCACATCTCCTGTGCTGGCAGACAGATTCTTTACTCCTGAGCCACTGGGGATGGCAGAGTGAAAAATCCACTGATGGGGTAACTTGGCTAATCATCTCTGCACTCTTGCCTTTACCTAAGGGTTTTAATCTAGCCACTGCTTCCCATTCCCCCCATTATTTCTAGTGGCTAAAGTAAGCCTTCTAATCTTTAAAAGAAAAAAATTTAAAAAGCCCAGAAAACATGCAGAGTCCCATAGCTTCATATACAGGTGTTGATGGATTACACTTTCAATAGAGGTGTTTGTCTCACAGTCACGTGAGTGACGAAATACCTAGAATACTGCATCATTTCTAGGGATTTTGATTGATTTGGGGAGCTAGGATGTTACAGATAAGACGGATGACTGTTTTACATGCAGCCACCCGGATGACTGAACAGCGAGGTGGTCAGCCAGCTGCTCCTGTGTGACTCCTAAGAGGAACCAGGAACCAGGCACAAGCATTACAACGCTGGCACCTTGAAAACGTGTGCTGTGTCGACTGAGATTCAGCCTCAGAGAATAGAAACTTATGAAATGGCTCAGGTTCTTTGAGTTACTACAACAGAAAAACATTTTTGTAGAAATGGTCACGCATAGGATGTATTTAAGAAGCAGTGACCCCAATTTTTAGGGAGATTTTGTAAGGAAGGTACACCTACTTGTCCTAGGGTCTTGTTTGTTTTTAGCTTATTCTGTTTTACAGAAGTTCTTCTCTTCAGAATTAATATTAACAAAATAAGATTTTGATTGGGAGCATGTGAATTTTATTCTCAGAAAGAAATCATAATTTTTTTAAATCATAGCAAATTCATCACAAAATAATTCACATTTAGGATGCCTTGTTAATCTTTAAAATGATTTCTTAAAGTCATGCTTCATAAAGTAGTAGTGTATATAAATATTTATAATTTCTTTCAGCAGGCTTATGGAAACTTTCCAGATGTTCAGATTTTTTTTTTTTTTAAGACCCAGACCAGTCATCCCCAAATGAATTTTTGGCTTGCACGTTTACAGTCACTAAGATCGTTACATTTGATTGTAATTTACTTAAGAATGCCTCATATTCTAAAACCTGTTTTCCTTATGGGGATTTACTTAGGCGTGTACTGTCAGTGATATTATTAAAGCTATTTGTAGTGGAGGCTGAATACTACACTAAATATATAGCCTTAAGGTAAGGAAAAAAAATACTAGAAGACGCAAATTTTGAAATAAAACCATGCTTGGAGTGTTTCCACTCTGAGGCGCAGCCCATGCCACAAAAGTAAGAAGTCTGTTTGAGTGAAGTTAATTACCCACGGGGTGCATGTTGGTCACTCTTTAAAATTCTTATAAAAACAAAGAAATTAATTATCCAGCATAAAAAACGAGCCATACTCTTTCTGGCAAACATTCAATTAACTTTTTAGTGCTTGCTACTTAATGTTGTTTTTGACCAGCCAACCATTGAGAACGACTTTCCTTTGAAATCGGGCTTGAGTGGAAAACAGCGTTGCGTGTAGCTGTTCAGATGGCGAGTATCATTGGATCGTCAGCTTCTTTCCCGTAATCTGTGCATTCGGGGGCTAAGGTTATATGCTAGACTCACTGTGCCGTGTGCCTGGAGCCCAGTTATTTTGAGTGTTTAGTGTTTAACAGAGTTAACTTGTCAAATCTGTTGGGAATAATCAGAAAAATTCCTAAATTAGTATTTCACATTAGAACATTCCAAACATGTCATAGCATGAAAAAATTTTCCACCTGATCAACTAAGGCCAGTAACAGTTACATTAATTTTTTTTTTTTTTGGAAGGTAAATACTTGCATTGCTTTTCTTCTTTTGTCTAATTCCTCTCTCCACTCAATTCTCCTTTAACTTTTCCTTCTGAAGTTACTGTTTCACAGCGTCGTGTCTTTAATTTGAATATTGGATGGTAACGTTCCTCTCTAACCCAGAGGTAGAACACACACGACATCTAATAATGCCCACGTTTAAAGAGAGCAGGCCTGGTTCAGTCAATATCCTTTCTGACAGAGCTGTCAGAGACAGGTTTAACCACAGCTACATGATTCCTGGTCAGTGGGAGAACTTGATGTTTGCCCTTTAAGATTACCACTCTGAAGCTCCCTTCTCCTCCCAGAGGTAAGCTTTGAAAAAACCAGTAAAATGTTGAAGGATTTAGGAAGATGGCTGTTTTGGGAAAACCTAAAGATTTCTGCTGCGTTGCTGTTTATTTGCCGTGTGGAACCAGGGTGGCACTGACAAGGACATCATATTCTTTTGTTGATCTCTTGTAGCTGTTTGCACCCCCAGCCTGACAGCGTGTTCGAATCTGACACTGCTCATGTGCGGTCCAGCCTTTCTGCGACTCTGGGCTTTTCTCCCATGCATCTTGGGCTGGAATTTAGGTGACTGTCTCTGGGAAGAAGAGTGCTCCTTGGGCCAAGCGGCTTAGCCTTCTGTAGACTTGAATAGCTTGAATAGCTGTTAGCAGGCTTTTGCTCTGAACCCAGGCTCTGGCACATGCGGGTACCAGCGCACGTGAAAGCTCTGGGGATAACGCGGAGGAGGGAGGCGCGTCCACATCTCTGGCTGTTGTGCTGTCGCCTCAGTGCTCGGGACACCAGGAGGCCCGGGGTCCTTCCGGGGGTCTGTTGCTGGGACCCCACTTAGAGGACAGTTACCATGCTCCTGAGATTGTCCGAGTCCAGTGCTTCAGAGTGTGTGTGTACATCCCTGCTGGCAAGCGAGGTGATGTCAGGTGACGAATGTTTAGGTTTAGTTTTTGTATTTTAACGGATACTACAAAAACATAACTAACACAGGACTGGGTGATTTCACAGGTGTTATTGTTTATAACAGGATAAAATGGGTACGTAAGTTCGGCACTACCAGTAAGGAACCTGCATGCCAATGCAGGAGACATAAGAGATGAAGGTTCGCTTCCTGGGTCAGAAGATCTGCTGAAGAAGGCAATGACAGTCCACTCCGGTGTTCTTGCCTGGAGAATCCCGTGGACAGAAGAGCCTGGTGGGTTACGGTCCGTGGGGTCACAAAGAGTTGGACACGACTGAGCACACACACACAAGTCAAAAATCAGCCAAATTTTGAGAGAAATAAAGGGATAGTAACTCACGTGTCATATCAATACTATAAAAAAATTATAAAGGTATTGTACAAGTACCAGAAGTTTGGGAAATACTGACTCAGGTGAACCACAGGAAAAAAGCAAAAGGGAAACGGTTTTCCCCAAGTTAGGTGGACAGTTTATAGTATAAGCCTGTAGTGTCTTATCCTGTGTGTTGGCTTTTATGAAGTGATCACACCTCAGGGGGAAGTGCAGTAAGTTCCTGTCACTGCCCGCTTTCTTCCAGAGAGGTGCTGTTTCAGGCGGCCGCCAGGTCTCCCTGTGCCTCTCTTCAGGGAGAGAATCCTACTTTTCTGTTCCCGTCAGTTTCTCCATGTTGTTGGATTCTGCTTTGCTTTACATTTTAAATTAGAAAAAAAATCGCAGTCAGCCTAACCCCTAACTGGGAGGGAAACCCTGTGAGTATCTTTCTTCTACCAACTCCTTTTCTTTTTCCAGAACATTCAGCAGATTAATTATTTTTGTACGTTTGGGTATACGGGTGGGTTGTATTAGTGTTTTCTAACTTTGGGGATCATAGAATATTTTTTTAGAACCTAGGACCTTTAAGTTTATCATTGACTTGTTTTCTAAAAGGGTTGAAAGTCTACATCAGGGGAAAGAAAACACATATCAAATTGTATTCATTAAGGATAAGGTTAAGCTGCAGTCATAAGAAGGCCAAATAAACAGTGGCTTAAATAAGACAGGAGTTCAGTTCCCCTGCTCCCAGTGTGGCTAGTCTAGGCCTGGAGGACAGCTGTCTTCCCCGAAGTCTTTTGGGAACTTGGGTTCTTGCCACCGTGTCACTGGGCCATCTCCTAGAAGTGCCCAAGTCCACAAGGGGAGAAGCTGGGTCACTGCCAGCTGGGTGTCCCCGAGTCCGGGGGGCTGCTTTGACTCAGCAGTGACCCTGCCGGTACCTCCCCGCCATTCACAACACTCGGCCCTCCCCTCCGCCCAGCTTCCCCAGAGGCTGCGAGGAGGCATCTCCCGCTGGACCGCTGCAGGTGTCCGGGAGGAAGGTGAGAGTGAAGTTGTAAGGGACAGTTAGAGCTGCTCCACATGCATCCTTTTGACACATTTATCTCCCGGTACACTTTGTCATCACAGAGGCGATTCCCCGTCTTAGTTTGAAAGTGGGTGTTACAACAACGTGGACCCATGAAGGGTTTTGGGCAAGGAGGCAAAGTGATGAGAGTTGTGTTTTAGAAAGAGCGCTCTGAAGGCAGAGTGGAGGTTGGATTGAAGCTAGAAAAGATTCAGGGAGGGAGCCAGTGAAGTGAGCTCTGCGGTAATCAGAAGCTGGAGGAGTGCGCGAGCTGCTGGAAGGCGGGGGCTCAGCAGGTGGTTGGGGCTCAGCAATGCCAGGGAGCCGGCCTCATCTGGGGTTTGCCCTGTGCCCGCATGCCTAGGTGAGTCCCTGTCAGCCTTGCCCCGTTTCCGGCCCTGACTGCGCTCTTCCCTCTGCTTCGCCATCCCAATCCCCTCTACGTAGCAATTATACCTTTTCCCCCCAAAGCAGGTGCCACAGACTCCTGCCTTTCGGGACCAGGAGTTGAGGACCGTGAGGAAGGAGCCCGCGGGTGGGGGCGGGACCCTTGAACCCGAGGGCACCTTTCCTGTCAAAGCCGGTGGGCGGCCACTGCTCAGCCCAGCTGATTACCCTCAGGCAGGAACGCAGGCCCTGCATCGCCAAGTTTTTCACTTTTAAAACCAGAAACCAGAAACGTCCTGGTTTTTAAGTGTTGGTAGCTTTCAATACTCTAAATTCTCACAATAGCTATTTCATGGGGTGGCCATGAAGATTAAATGGGTTCATAAAGGAAAAGGTCTTGTAGAGTAGTACCTGAGAAATGTCATCTGTGCACCACCATCGTCTTCATCCCCAAATTCATGTCGACCTTCTCTTCTTCTTCTGCATTGCCAAGAGCTGCCATGGAAGCTAGCCATGAAGCATCCAGGCCACTGTGTGCTTCCAGAGTCACGGAGCACGGAACGAGACGGAAGCGAACATCAAATGTTGTTCAAATCACAGGACCCTTTCTTCAGCAAACGCTGACATGGAAACCTGAAGTGTAAGAAGGATGAACTTGGAAGTGTTCTGTTGGAAGTGGTTATGGGGAACTGAATAGAGAGAGGTTCTTCCACTTTAGCTTAGGTCAGAATCACTTAGAAGGCCTATTAAGCTCAGATTTCTGGGGACTAACCCCAGAGTTTATGAGTGGCTCTGGGATGGGCCCAAGAAATTTTGTTTTTAATGAGTTCCCAAGTGCTACTGGTGGTGGGGTTGGGGGAACCACAGCTGAGAACTATGTTTCGAGGTTACATTTTTACATCACTTGCCTTGCCTTGAACAGAATCTGAGCAGATGTGTTACTTCTTAGCCATGGCTGTGGCCTCCCCTCTTCCTCAGATGCCTGTTGTCTGGAATGTTCGGTGGTCTAGACAGAGCCTGGTCCACCTGCCAGCAATAGCAGCATCACCTGGAGCTTTTTAGAAGTTCAAGTTCAAGGGCCTCCTTCCAGACCTGTTGAACCAGAATCTCCTGGGAGCCCCAGATCTGTGCTTTTTAAAAGCGTTCTGGTTACATGCCGAGGTTTGAGAATTGCTGGTCCTACTCAGGAGTTGAGGGTAGCTTACAAGAAGTCTGTGGGTAGAACTGTGTCCCCCACTCTCAGGACTTGGCCCGCATTACTCCCCACCCCTTGGAGCCACACTGGTGCTAAATGAACAGCTCTGGTTCCACCAGGTTCTGTGTTCTTTGTCATTGGATACACTGCTGCGTTGGCTAACAAATGAATTTCAAAAAATGATTAAAATTATGGGAAATGAGATGGGATGACAATCCAGTTATATAGAGAGGGTGATGAATTAAATTTTAGAAATATTTGTGCTTGATGACTGCAAATTTAGGGCAAAAGGAAACTAGTATGATTTAATCCTCTAACACATGCCGGGTGCTTTATTGGGTCACATTTAATTATCTTAAGAGTGAAGAGAATTACCACTGCAAGCAGGTGAGGATGTCCTCATTTGGGAAGAGGAATCAACTGGGAATTGGCAGAGGCGGGATCTGAACCCAGGTCTTTATGACACTGGGCTTCCTGGTGGATCAGTGGTGAAGAGTCCGCCTGCCAATGCAGGAGACAGGGTTCCATCCTTGAATCAGAAAGATCCCCTGGAGAAGGAAGTGCAGCCCACTCCAGTGTTCTTGCCTGGGAAATCCCGTGGACAGAGGAGCCTGGCGGGCTACAGTCCATGGGGTCTTGCGAGTCAGACATAACTGAGTGACTAAATCACAGCACCTCTAGGACACGAGAGCCTATGCTCACTGCACCCTGTGATGATAATGATTCCATTGAGCCCCCAGGGCCCCAGTCTCCTCCTGATGCTGAGCATCTACAGTTTGTACCCACTGGATTTTTTCTGCTTTACTTGGCAGAATGTATCTAATAAAAAATATATATTGCATAGTATGACGTGTTGCAAATAGGTAGTAGTAACTATTGCAGCATAAAATTCCTAAATATCAGGAATTTTGAAATTACTGCCATACTTTGTGAATTTTAAGCATGTTTCTGAGTATAATAACTGAGTATTAAGTTAAAATGACTTTTCAGGAACAGTAACCTAACTACTAACCAAGAGCTAGGAATAATTTGGTGGATTCTGACCTGAATTTAAATATCTGCTTGTATGTGGAATCATGAACAAGGTCAGAATTTTAAAAATATACCATCTATAAGTTCAAACCAGGAATAATGTGTACTTTCTTAGGTGGGGCATACTTTTCATTCACCCCACAGATGTGTTTAGGTGGACTTACACATGTTTAAAAAATGTTTAGAAGTTCTTTTGTTGCCAACATTTTTAAATTGGATAGTTTTTTCTGCACCACATAAGCCTTTTTTAGATCTTTCCTTGAAGACTGAACGATCAGCGCTCGCTGAGCTGCCGTCCCAGGAAAGGCCACAGTTGCCCGCACTGTCACCCGTGAGTTCCTGTTGGGGTTTAGGACGCCGACTTTCTAGGCTCCCGAAGATCTGTGTCTCCCCGAGTTTATGAATGCGGTGTGGCTTTTAAAGCCCCGGTCTCATTGAGCGTCTGTCTGAGCAGTCCTCTGTGCCTGTTGTGTCAGAGTGAGCGACGGGTTCATAAATCGTCCCAGTGTAGTCCTTTCACTTAACCCCAAAGTGTTTGGTTTGGACACTCCCCAGGAGTTACTCCTTAAAGCACCACACAAAATAGAAACCTGGCTCTCAGTCACGTGGCTATTAAAGTTTCCTTTGTTGATGGATTATTCCATGATGTCTTTTTCTTCAGGTAATTAAAGTAGATATTCCAGTCTTGACCATGTTTTTAAGTCACATACATACAGAAACTAAGTGTGGAATATTCAGAAACTTTAAAAAGGTTTTCGTTATGGGAAGTTTCAAGTAGAATAGTGTAATTGATTAACTTCATGGAACCGTCACTCAGCTTCAGCCCATCAGTTTCATATATGGACTGTAGCTATAAAATGTAATAAATAGAAGACGTTAATTAATTTTAAAAATATAAGAACTGGACTAATTCTGAAAACCTTCGTATATCTGTCGATGTATCTACATGTATCTCAGTTTAGGTAGTTTGTTTTAATAATGAACACCACATCTGTTGCATAATTTCCTATTTAAAGTAACCTCTAAGCCAGCTGAGCTGGTGAAAGGCATGTCTTTCATATCAGGTGAGATTTTGCAGTATGCTAATTTAGTTTGTGAGTCTAAGTTTAACTGCAGTTAAAGGAACCTTTTACAAATTCAGTTTTACTCTTGTGTTTATAGATTCAAACTGTCACGTATCTCGTAGCTTTAAATTACCCCACGAGTATATGTAGTTTTCTTCCTTCAAAACTCCTGCTTTTCCGTTTTGTTTACTATGTGAGACATATCCTGTATCTTAAAACATAATACATAGTTTTGAAGTAAGTTGATTGACAAAAAGTAAGTGAATTGGGTTTATACTATTTGTCTAATTTTCTGGAGAAATGCAGGCAGTATGTTGTATCCTAGAAAGCTCTTAGGCTTCCGAATGATAGGAACCTAGGCTCTCAGCCCCCCCACTGCTTACCAAGTGCACTGACGCAGCGGATGCTCGCTGCACCCCGCCGTGTGCTCCCCGCAGAGAAGGGCCTCAGCAAACAAAACACACGAGGTTCGTGCGCTAGTTCCGCAGGCAGTTTAGTTGGAGAGACGGACTATACTAAAGTAGCTAAACAGACATTTGACAGATTTTCAGATAGTAGTATGGAGGAGGAAAACGGCAACCCGCTCCAGTATTCTTGCCTGGGAAGTCCCATGGACGGAGGGGCCTGGTGGGCTACAGTCCATGGGGTTGCAGAGAGTTGGACACGACTGAGGGACTAAACACCACCACCACATAGTAGTAAGTACTGTGAACAGAATGAAGCAAGGAAGCAGAGAGGGTGAGGCGGGGAATCCGGAGAGGCGGCACTTTGAGTGGAGCCAGCGGGGTGGCATCAGAGCAAACCTGAGCAAGAAGTCCAGGAGGATGTCTCCCCTCCCACCGTGTGTGCACTTGAGGTATAACGTTTCAAGCAGAGGGTGCAGCTCGGGTTCTTGCTGTGGCCTCACTGGAGGCGGACTTCACCCTTCTAGAATGATGCAGTAGCCTGTGGCAGTGCAGGGTGGGAGGAGCTGAGCGTGGAGAGGCGGGAGTGGAGAGGCTGGTAAGCCGCCATCTGGAAGGGTTAACCCACGTGCTGAGTTGCAGCTGACTCTTTGCAGCCCCATGGACTGTAGCCAACCAGACTCCTCTGTCCATGGGATTTTCCAAGCAAGAATACTGGAGTGAGTCGCCATTTCCTTCTCCAAGGGAGCTACCTGAGACGGGGATCGAAACCTCATCTCCCGAGTCTAGTTGCAGGGACAGGGGGATTCTTTACCACTGAGCTGCCTGGGAAGCTCACTGAGTAGCATAGTTACATGATTGACATTTGTTATCTTCTAATGCAGTTTTCCCTACATGAGACAGTTTTCTAGTAAAACTCAAAATGTAATTGCATATATTCCAAGTACATTGTCACATATTATTATACAGAAATATCGAGAATAGGAACCTTGAGATCTAGTTCCTTTGTATCCTTTGTGTGTGTGCTCAGTTGCTCAGTCCTGTCTGACTCTTTGCGACCCCATGGACTGTAGCCCACCAGGCTCCTCTGTCCATGGGATTCTCCAGGCAAGGATGCTGGAGTGGGTTGCCAGGCCTTCCTGCACAGGGTCTTCCTGACCCAGGATCGAACCCGAGTCTCCTGCAAGTCCTGCATTGCAGGCGAATTCTGTACCACTGAGGCACTGGGGAAGCCCCATTGGAAGAGTCTGGATCTCTTTTAATCCAAAGGCAGTTTTGATCAAGGGAGGGGCATCATCTCATTTGCGCTTTGGTGAGATCAATCTGGCTGCTGTTAGGAGACTAGCAGGTGGGGTCAGATTAGGAGGCTGTTAGCAGGCAGCGGGAGAAGCAGTTGGAGGTGGTGGAGTGGCCCGCTCATGGACTGGGTGACAGTGTGAGGAGAAGAGTCGGACGCCAATGAGGAAAAAGGCATTTGGAAAGGAAATACTTCTGAGAAATTAGCTAAGGTGAAAACTGAAAGCGGGTCATTGGATTTGGCAGAACAGAGGCCATTGTTGGCCTTGACTAGAGTGGTTTGAGGGGAGCGGTGGGGATGAAAGTCTGATTGGAGAAGGTTGAAGAGCAGATGGGAGGTGAGTCATAGAGACAGCCAGCTGGGGGACTTCAAAGGGTGTAGACAGGACAGCAGACACACAGGAGGGTGGCAGGCCCAAGGAAGGTCCTTCTGTTAGTTTTATTCTGTGTTTCCGATGGGAGATGGCATAGTGTTTGCTCCTAGGAAAGATCTGCTGGAGAGGAGTCAGCTGGTGGTGGCAAGGGAGTATAAATGGAGGAGGGGAGTCTGGAGCACATCAGCTGGCTGGGGAGGAGGCGGCGCTGGTTGCTCCCCTGGTGACACAGCAGAGTGAGGGGCAGTTACGGCTGAGAGCTGGGGAGAGAGAAGGGGGACGGGGCAGCGTGAAGAAACAGGCCCAGGCGTGGCGTGCTCTCCAAGGCAGATGGGAGAGAGGAAGAGCCGGAGGAGTGCAGGAACGCCAGGCAGTGCTGGGGGCCCAGTTGCCATGAATGGCTCCGTGGCCTGAGTGTGCAGATGGAGCTGGCTGGGTAGAGGCTGGGGGTGAGTGAGGAGCTGGATGTAAGCAGGGATGGCGTTTGGCCAGTGAGTGTGACGATGGCAACGGCGAGCGGGGGAGTCAAGAGCCTGCAAGTGCGGTTCAGATGTGCTCTGAGGAGGCTGGCCTGGGAAGGGAGGAAGGAGAGCCTTGGTGGGGGTTACTAGTGAATCTCTAGTGGGTCAGACTCCGCCCTCGTCCTCCGGTTACAGACGAGGCTCCACAAAGTCGGGCATCAGCCCACCGGGATGGGGCGCACGGGGTGCCGCTCTTGTCATTCAGCCTTTAAGCCGTTACGTGGATGTTGCTTGGGTCACTTGAATAGAGGTGGAGATAATACAGTGGGGATGAGACTTGCCCCAAAACGCAGAGGACTAACTCCTTGGGCCAGAGATGAGCACTCTAGAAAGTGGTCATGATGCTGCCTGATGATGTCACTCCACGGGGAGCGTGGCAGGGGGGGAGGATGGTGGGGAAGCAAGATGAGGAGAAGGGACCCAGGTCACCGGGGACAGCTGGCATGCGGTCCAGGGAGAGAAGACGGCGCCAGTTGAAGTGGCCGTCATAGGCAGGGTGTCCCCTGAGATTCCACAGAAAGCTCAGGGAAGCCTTGGCAGAAGACCCCGGCCCCACAGGAGGCTCTGCTCCTGACGGGGTGTGAGCCTCGGAGGCGCGGAGTCTGGGCAGATGGGGTGGAGAGCCACACGAGGGCGAGCGGCCAGGTGACGATGGATGGACATCCGGGGGGCTCGGCCTCAGGGGTGAAAGGCTGAGGTAACGGGGCTGTCCTGTGAGGTGTCAGCCATGCCTCCATCCGGGGCTGGGGAGCCGATCGGCTTGCTTTGCGACGGGCTCCTTGTGGGGTCTGTCTCTTCTGCGCCCGGCCCCAGTGAGGTGGATGGTATTGAGCGTAGGGGGGCGGCCCCACCAGGAACTCAGCAGTCCTGCTTCTGTCCCGCAGAGTACGTGGACCTGCTGTTTCTTGGATTAATTGTACACGTGAGCAAGTCATAGGGCCTTCCCCAGCCTCAGTGTTTTCACCTGTAAAATGGAGACAAGTCCAGGCTTGCCTGTACTTAAGATTTAGAGATGATGCATGTATAGAACCCAGTAGGGTTTGGAGTTAGAGCAGTGCTGCATGACATTTCCGCTTACATGTACAGAGAAAGGTGTTTTAAGCATTTCTAGTCCTTGCTTGTACTTGATAATGGTTTGTTCATTTATTAACATTATCCTAAATATATATACATATTTAAAACATGTATATGCTTATATTCATATATATTTATATATATATATACACTCACATACGTATCTGCATAATACTTGGGTCATTTGTTGGGTTTGCTCCCCCACCAGATGAATGCTGTGGGAATTGTATGATCCCAATCTCTGTTTACAATGTTGAGGTTTTCATGCTGTCCATTTTGTTCCGAGATATAAATGATAAAATGCATTCCTAGCCATCTTATCCCCAATAAAGTCATATTGATTTTTGTGTAGCATATAATGAAATAGAAAATAATCTCCTGGTGTCTACTCTGTATTATTCACAGAAACAATTTCTAAAGAACAAGTCTGCATTTGTACAATATAAATGCCTTATCTTGTTTACTTGACATAAACTGGCGTTTTTGAAGGCAGAAGGGAGATAAAAATCACAGTTAATTGTTGTCCTTCTTTAACATAATATGGCTCAACCTGAAAAGCCTTTTGATTTGCAGGTAAAACATTTTTGGAATAAAGCTTATCTTTTCACCATATATTTTAAGGAAACATGGTAGCACTGAAATAGAGTGCAACTGTTTTTGTCAATTTAGAAACTTAATAATTTTGTTAACAGTGATTTATACTGTAGCTAAAAAGCTCTTGGTGGTTTCCCAAATCTTAAAGCTAACTGACCTTGCATTTGAACCCAGCTGTAATGTAAACATTTTCTGGAGATGGCAAGGGCTTGGGCCAGACAATCTGGAGGATATTAGTGGTATTCTGTTTGAGGGAAGTTGGAATCCCCAGATAATTCTCAGGAGCTCTTTTTTAGGTCAGAAGCTATCTTGGACATTCTACATTTCTTCCTTCTTTCTTCGTCTTGTTAATGATGCACACTGTTCCTCTTGGAAATCTAAACTAATAAAAGACATACCTAATTGAAGCAGGACAGTAAGGGTAGTTTTATTTATAAGGTAGTTTTTCTATCCTTTCCACATTATTTAGTTGCTAAAAATTAAGAGTATTCAGACTACCATGCTTGAGGTTGCTGCCCTACTGGCTTTAAAAATTCCTACTTAGTATTCTGTTACTTATCCAAAATATTCTGTTCAAAGCTCAAACCTACATCAGTTCCCTTAGACACCTCCCCCCTTTTAAAAAACTTTCCTGAGACGAACTGAGCAGTTTTTCCAGCTTTAGGTCATGACTCATTAATGATTGTTAAGTCAGTTTAGTGGGTTGAAAATGCATTAAAATTTTTTTATAGAATTCTGCACTCACAGTGAGGGCAAGTATTATCTCACGACACTTTTGCTGTACTTATACATAGATGTGTGTGTATAAGTGTGAAGATATAGAATATTTTTTACTGTGGCTTGCCGTCAAAAAGCTTGGAAACTTAGTACCAAGAAGATTTCAGGTAAAGGTTTTATAGTCCTTTTTTTTTGTAAGTTTACATTTCAAGATGAAAACATCTTGAGTTTTCAGCTCTATGGCCAATACTGTTGTTAGTTGAATATTTTAGAAGTTTAAAAGAGAAATTTTCTGTTTTTTTGAAAGTGATATTTATTTTCTAATGTGGACATTATCCTATGGATCAAGAACTGAAATGCCAGAGCTAAGCAAAAACCATGCTTCTCTTAATTCAAGAAAGATTTAAAGATCTCATGCCAGGTCATAGATGTACTCAACTGGGTAAGGTACGGTTTTCCATCTCCCAGGAAATCACAGTCACATTTTTGTCAAGCCTAAGTTGGTGTTCATATATGTTTTATTTTTTTCTCTTTAAAAATGGTGATCTGTTTACTTAGTAAGTTCAACTCTTCGTTCAAACGCAAAGGAATTTTTACAAGGAATGTTTGTCCCTGGAACCTTGTCAGATTTCTCCAGGCTATAATTGAGTATTGATACTTCTTCCTGCTTGAATTTTTTTTCTGCTTATTAAATAAACTGTCATTGAACTAATGTTAATTATTGAATGGTTTTGGACTAGGTCTGAATTGGGGTCCCAATATGATGGATACATTTACTGCTTTTTCTGGAATCAGGTGAGGACCGATTTGTGAGTTTTAAACTTGTGCAGTTTTTCAAGTGTGATAATTGTACTGTTCAGTCTCATCCCTTAATTTCTCCAGACATTTCTTTCCTCTTTAGGAGACCATAGATGATAACCAAGTAGTACTCCAGATATCAAACAGATGCCTCAGTATCTAATTTAAAATAATATTATATGCAAATCTCCAAGACATTATAAATGACAGTGTAGTGATTAGTAATAGCTGGCTTGGTGTTTTTATGTTAAGTACTCTTTGGATAAACGTACAGCATAACTGAGATAATGACTGTGCCAGGCAAATAAGACTCATTGATTCAAAGTGATTGTTCTCTATCCTCACTTAATTGCCTTTTAAAGCAGATGACTAGCAATCCCCTGATCATGGTTTATTACTTAGTTATTCCTGTTTCAGTGTATATTTTGATTAGTTACTGTCCATAGTGAAGGACAGGGAAGGCTGGCTTGCCGCAGTCCATGGGGTCGCAGAGTCGGACACAACCTAGTGACTGAGTAACTGCCAGTTTTATATATTGGTGCATAAGAAAAGTGTTCTATTTTAAAGCAGCATTCTAGAATAATACTACTACTCCTTGAAACATTAAGAAACCAGTTCATTTTATCTCAGTTCAAATATATCACTTTAGAGAAAACAAAAGCAGATTACAATTCATAATTGGAGCCGTGTATTCTGTCATAAATAATAGGTTTATTAGGAAACTTGTATCTCCTAGCATATACATTTACACCACTTAGTAACATTGGGTTCTTTTAATATGTGTAAATCTTCCATATAAGATTTCTGGTCAGCCTGTCCAACAGTTATTTCCTCATACTACCTTTATTAAAAGTTTTTTCTATCTATGTGAGTAAACCGAAATCATTAAAATGAGCATCTTTATCTAAATCCTATTATGATTATGACAGAAATCTCCAACAGCAAAACAGTTCAGGTTGAAGGCTGACATTTTATATCCTTGATTCACGCTGTATGAACCAAAATAAAGAGTCTGCAAGAGCAGACTATCAGATGTAATTGAAAATTGCTTTGTGTCACATCTTAAGTAATAATATATGGTTTATGTGTCTGTTTATTAACCTCTTTGTCATGGATTCTGTGTGTGTATGTCATGAAAACGTACTCCTGTATACTTTGGAGGAGGGTTTTATTTATTACTGTAATCTGTAATATTACTTGCATGAAAACTAATTTTAATTTTTCTCGTGTTTACCACATCTTTATGTTTAAAGCAGTCTGAATGAGCTTCATTCTTTTCTTCTGACTTTCTTCTTATTTTTGGAGTTAGTATTACTGTGTTTTCTGTGTAGTAAAAACAAATCTTGTCTTTTTCCTTCCACCTCTAGTTGTCACATTAGTCCCTTATTGACTTAATGTTCATCCTGAATTAAATACAGTAGTTGATGCATGATAATATTTATTTTTAAGGAGTACCTTCTTACTTTAAATATAAACAAAATGTGGACCCTCTTCCCCAATTTTTTGGATTCACTATACAAATACTACTAAAGTTGATAGTTCATTGTATTTGAATAATTGGGAGGAGAATTAAATTTTTGCACATGTGTTTGGTTCTTTATACAGAAACCAAGGTTAGATATCTCAAACAGGACATCTATAAAGCTAACGTTTGATGTGATGTAATAACAAAACTGTTTATTTTCATTTTAAAAATAAAGGACCACTCCAAGATACGAAGTATATTTCATACTTGAAGTTTATGAAATTTGATAGAAACATTAAAACTAGGACAGTTAAACCATACAGTTCACAATACTTAGGCCATAATTTTGTTTAGAAAGTTCCTTTTTCTGTCAGTGTGATGAAGTTTGAGTAGCTCATGCTTACTGTTTATTAATTACTATTTTGTACTTCGTGCAAGGGTGTTTGAGAGATGAGGAGGGATGGAGAAGCCAAAGCTGGTTTTCTTGTACATGAAATGTGTTTCATTTTGTGCTGACTTGATGAGAAAATATATTGGTATAAAAACACCGAAGAAAGTGACACTTTCCTGCTAGCGTGTTCTGATTTTAAAGTACATCTAAGCAGTCTTGAGCACTTTGTCCTGTCAGGAAACTGGTCTGCCTTAGTGTCTGTGCTTCATTTATCGTTCAGGAATTTGAAATTCCCTGCAAGCCTCAGTCGTTAAGCCCAGTGACCTGCCTATCAAACCATAACAAACATAGAAGTCAAGCATGTAGGTCATTCACACATCTTCATGGGACTGTGTCTACTTCCTTTTTCTTTAACCTTTTTCAACACCAAAGTCATTTGTTTTGGTAAAGGTGAAGAGTGTACTCTCTTGGTGGTGACCCTGTAAGTGATGAAGTATTCTTTAAAAATCTATTCAGGTTATTTTTTTCTCTTTAAATATGCACAGCATTAAAGAGAGATTGGAAAGTATAAAAGAAAAACACCCATAACCTTGTATCCCAGTGCAACTGTCTATGCTTTTGGGCAGCAAAGGGTGAAGAGGAGGGAAATCAGAATTAAAACTTTGAGAAGTCCTAGTTTTCTAGTTGTCTTCTTAGTTTCATTCTATCAGAGGACACGGGTATGTCTAAATCTCACTGAAAAGGTAGGCCATTGAGAAATCATAGCTTGCTAAAGATTCTGCTTTTTGAGTAATCATGTCGATTTAGTTTCCTGCTGCTTATCTTACTACTGTTTCACTCAAACTTGATAAATAATTTTTTCAAAATTAACTTGTTTGAACGCGTAGGGCACCCGGTTGTACCCCAGAGGAGACCACTGAGGTGTGAACTAATACTGGCAACCTAGCAAGCTTCCTGTGAACCTTGGGGTAAAGCAGTTCTTATGTTGATTCGTTTTAACTTCATAAATGTATAATTAATTGCCGAGAATTGTAGTTCTTTATTGATCTTTGGAGCAGTTGTGTTCTGCTTTCAGAGTTGAACAGAGAATTTCATGTTCCTCATGTGTGTGACCACTTGGTTCCCCAGCCAGTCAAGAGTCCACGTGTATACTTGACTTCTTCACAGGGTCCCCAACGCCTACAACAGTGCCCGCCCAGGGTACAGGAAGCACTCAGTAGTTGTCAAATGAGCTAATTAAAATAGTTATACACAACAGAATTACCCTTGACCTGAATCTTAGGTATTGTGGGGGGGGGGGGTTCCATAAATGGATTTTCCATGAAATTTTACTTTGTGTTAGAAATGCCATTTGAATGCATCACGGACATTTCCAAATTGTATTATGCACTGTATTAATTTCTTAATACTGGAGTATTCCATCCAAACATACTTCACCTGCTGGCTCAAGGATGTCATTATGAATAATAATTGGTGTAATTCCTATGTGGGCAAGCAAAGCTTGTGGGACTGCCTTTATGTTAATAACTGCAACTTAGAAAAGATAAAAACTAATATTCTAATGGCTTTTGTAGACCTGCCTACCCACAGTTATCTGGGTAATAGCCCAAGACTGGCTCCCTTTCTCTTATCAGGAAATGCAAATGAAATGATCTTTTTGGCAGGTAGTTACTATTTAGTAGCTTTTGTTTTCAGGTTCAGAGAACTGTCTGGAAAATCAAAATTTTTCTTGCTTTTTTTTTTTTGGATGCTTGACCTCTAGAGAAGTAGGCATATTATAAAACTGGTTACACCATGTGGTTGAAGGCATGTGCTTATGATAAAATTTTCATCTCAAAAGGAGAATTGTTTTTTAGAGTTTCCCATTTGTTTGCTCTGTTTGAAATGTTTAGTTATCATAAGCAGTCTTTAGTTACCATAAGCAAAATTCTCATAAGCTTGAATTTAATGTAATAAAACTACATTTGTTCTGCAGTGCATAGTTAAGGGAGGCTTTTTGGGGTTTTATTGGCCTTTCAAATTTTTCTCTTTCTGCATTTTATTCAACTCAGAAGGAATTAATTTCTAAACATTAGAAAATGTTTTATACCAAGATAGGTCTTCTGTAACTTGAACTACAAAAATGTCTTCATTTTCATTAATTGAGAGATGTAAATTTTTTTCTCTGTTTTTGATCGCATTCTTCCACAATCTGTTATTGATTGGAAAATGTTTTATGTTGAGACAGGTCTCCCTGTACCTAGAACTGTAAGAATCTCCTCATTTTCATTAATTGAGAGATGTAAATTTCTTCTCTATTTTTGATCACATTCTTCCACAGTCTCTATTATTGTTATCAACTCAGTCCTTTCCAGTCAAGGATGACTGTGTGAGTTAAGACGAGCACGGGGAGTGGTTCCTCTGGGATTTAGGATTATGTGTGGCATTTTGTTTTGCTTTGTTTTGTTTTGATGTTCCACATTGCTTATCTGTGTTTTCTACTTTTCTGAAATAATAAGCCTATATTATTTAAACAATACATTACCAATAAATAAGAGTATAGAATACTGTTTATATTCATTTAAGAGTTGGGCTTAATTTCACAGTGGTCTAAAATAATAAGATGCAAAAAAAAAAAAAAATGACAAGAAAAGGGAAAAATAAACCCAATGTAAAAATATTACCCACAGTGATAAACCCAAGTAAGAAATTGAATTTCTGTGTAAATATAAAGGATATAGCTTAAGAGAAATCCTAAAAGGCTAAGCGTTACATAGGTTAGATTTTTAGGTAGGAGTCAGTAAATAGAAAAGGAAAAAAATAGGCAAATGTGTACCTACTTGAATTATGTATAACTGATTCTTGACCATCAATGAATGGGTTATGAAGGTCACATATTCCCTAAAAAACAAAGTTCGCCTAGAAAAGTAATTTTGAATAATTAATTTTGTAGTTAGTAATACTATAAATGTGTGTAATGCTGATTGATATCTGTTTTCTTAATACTGTACAATTAGCATAGGAAAATATGGGGGTTATATTTTTGTAGCACATGTAATATGTTAATATCTCTACCGGGGAAAGAGGTCTTTATCTCTAGAAATCCCACAACTTTCCCTTTCCAGAACTGTGTCTCCCAAGCCCGTGGCAGCACTACAGATATATTAATAGCATGGAGAGCCTGATGTGTCCATCACCAGCACATACTAACAGTAGCATTGTCTGGCTCTTCTGGTTGTGTTTGGTTTTTTTCTTTTTCTTTTTATAATTTAGACATTATGCTTGATTAATTCACCTAGTAACTCATGTAAGTTAAAATGTATCGAGCATTTATTATGCATCATGCATTGTCTCATTTATTTTGCTTCTCACAGTAACTCATAGTTGGTTTTATTATCATTCCCATTTTACTGATGATGAACCAGAGCATGAAGACGTCCGGTGCTGCTGCTAATCCATGGCAGACTTGGGCCTCAAACCCTAAAAATTCTGTTCTTAATCACTGTGGTGTTTCTGTTTCTGTTGACTCTAAAGTTCGTTTACGACAAAGTCCCCTTTCTCACCCTGGAAGAGAGCTTCCGTGGATACTTGAAACTGTGATTCACTGTGGGCTTGGGTCCGGGGAATTTCAGCTCCCGTTCTAAGTTCTCATAGACCATCAGAACATACCCTCCTGCATTTCTGATTACAAGAAGACTTTGTAAATAAACAGAACATGGATTATCATGGTGGTTCTAAAACGCAAGATGGTAAGTATAACTTGAAGTCTTCAAAATGCAAGATTAAGAGCCCATGTTTTCAAATCTTAGATGATGACAACATTGTACATCGTGCAGTTTAATTTTGCCAATTGATCCTAGACTGTCAGGCAACAAGTACTGCCACTGGGTACTTATTTCCTTTGTTAACAAACCTTCACAGGCAGTTCCAGGTACAAGATACAGAGAGATTACTAGTTAGTCCCCACCTTCTCAAAGAGACTGCCAGATATAAATTAGTATTTGTTAAACTGAAGTTGAACTGAATATAGCAAAAGAGAATTTCAGTAAAATGGAAACGTAATCAGCCTTTACTCATCTAGAGGGCGGGCAGGAAGAGGATTCTTTGTAGTGAGAGGTGAGGAAGTTACAAGGAACCAGCGGAGGGCATTTCAGGCAAGTGGTTGGGGCACTTAGGAAAGAGTTGAAGAGTAAATAAGTGGCGAACTGGAACAATCAGGGGAAAACTCCTTTTTTGGAGCAATTTGACGAAGGACTGAGCACCCTCTTCTGTACTCTGATGGTTCCCTAGCTTCCCTGAGCTCTCATTTTCTTGTGTGTCTTCCCAGCTCGACTGAATTTCTTGGGGTTGGGAAATGCCTGTTGTCTGAGTTTTTAAAATCTTGGGTGTTTCGTGATCGAGGATTGTGAACGTATTTGTAAGCAGTGAAGAAGAAAGACAACAGTATGTGAGGAACATGGCACTGTGTTCCTGCTTTCTTAAATAACATTTAACTTTAGAACATACTTTGTTTTTAATAGGTCCATTTCAATTGCATCTTGTCACTTCCCCCGAAGTGTCACACTGAGTACAGCTTCAAGGAGTCGGGGGCGTTTGTTCTGAGGTCAGTTTCTTCACAAATGGGGTTGTGTCATATGACTCCTCTTCAGTTATATTTCAAAAGGTGGCAGGTTGACGTTTTTACTAGTTCTATAGTGTTCTGTTAGTTATGTTCTTCTAACTCATAATTCCGATTTGGAAGCAATCCCTTTGAGAGTCAGAGAAAAGGAGTCAGCCTCAGACATCCATGGGGATACATACATTGCCTTTTATAGTTCTCTGTAGGGCTTCCCATATACAGTGAGTCAACAAATATTCCTTATCTGAAGAGGTACTTTAAGGTAAACATTTTACTATCAAATATATTTTTAATCCATTTGCTTTAATTGGATTTCATTGGCATATATATAAGACTCATCTCTGGGAGTTCAGGGATTTTTTTCAGCCTAAAATTATAGCACTTATTTTTCAGCCAGAAACATTTTTTACTGTGTTTACATATTTGTATGATGTTGCTTCACACAGGTAACAGGAAACCGTGTTGATGAGAACAGGATGTTTGTGTTGATGTGCCTATAAACCCTAAGCTTTGTCTTTCTTTAGTTAAACCAGGTTCTAGAGAAAACTTCAAGGATTCTAACAAAGTCCTAGGTTATGCCAACCGAGACTATCTTGGGGGCCAGTCTGTTCCAGGCTTCCCAGTGGGGGCTGCAGGTGGAGATCCCTAGAGGAGCTGGGGATATGGTGACTGTGAAGTGGCCCCATGAGGATGAGGTTATAGTGGGTGATAGCCTCACGGGGATGAGGCTATGGGGCTCTAGATCTGATGTTTTTGGAAAGGCAGAATATTTAGATCTCTAGGTTTTTATTTTCTTGGCATTTCTGGATTCTCAAATCCTGGCAGCTAACTGAAAATGTTTAGAAACATTATATACCCCCTCCTGTTCGCTGCCTCCCTCAAAAGACACTTCTAGAATCTTCTTCTCTCAACAGGACTGTGACCGCCTGTAATGGTCTCTATCAGCTGACTCAGGCCCCAGTCATTCCCCCACCCCCGGGCCACCACGCTTGCCACCCAGCTTTTCTCTGTGCCCCTGTTTCCCCCCGTCCCCGCCAAGTCTCTTCTCAACACAGTGGCTCTTGGGGTTCTGCTGAGACCATGTGTCAGTTAGGTTTTGTTCTTCTTGTCCCGCGAGCCTGCTAAGTACTGTGCCCAGGCTCTGGACTGTGGCTTTTCCAGGCTCCTGGAGCCAAAAACCAACTGTCAGGCTCACCTCCTGGTTCTTCTTCTGGATCGCAGTCTGACAAGTACAGGCTTCCAAGTAACTCTCTGATGGCTTCAGAGAGATGGAGAGAGTGGGAGGTGGGAGAGGCGGGGCTGGCAGGCAGGTCTTCTGTGCTCGGGCTCACCAGCTGCCCCCTCGGTGGCCACTGCCCGAAGCAGACCTCCTCCCTCTGCTCCGCTCACATTCACTTTCTGTTGGTGGGTGCTGCGCTTACTGTTTGCTTCTGAGAGCCTTAGCACTCTGCTTATTGTCTATCATTGCAGACTGTCTTGTTTTAAATGATACGTGTGGTTCTCAGCTTGTAACTTTCCCATAGGTGAGCATGTTGAAGGTCTTTACTTGAGTCCTTAGCACTGGTGCCCAGCGTATAGTAGGTGCGCAGCAAACTGGCGAATGGAAGCGCCCCTTTTGCTGACCTTTCCACGTGGCTTCCAGACCTTACACCCTGCTAGCTTCCGGGGGCATCTCTGAGCTGCCAAACTCAGACACTTTCCAGTTTTCTCTGAGCTCAGAGCTTGCAGATGGTAGGTACTTGGTAAATTAAACGCATGATTTGTGCCTCTTGGGTTTTTTGTTTGTTTTTTTCCCTGGTGCCTACTAGAGTTCTAGAAGAAACTAAAGGTAAGCAAACATGAGCTCTTTGGGTTTTCAGCTTTCTTCAGGATGCATTCCAAAGCAGTTTCTAGTGAATTTGGAATCACTGTCTCTATCATTCCCATCTGTTAGTAAGGGTAATCAAGAGCTGACATAACTGATGTGCTTTATTTGGAGGATAAGCAATGAAAAAAGACACATTCCCCCATTGTAGACTACATTTGAGTCTGTTGACCATCCTCGGGTTCTTTGTATTTTGAAAATTGGGTGGATTTTCTTGTTCTGTCTGCATTTGGTACTAAGGGGAGAACACAAGACTGTGAATCCATTCATGAAATATGCTTTTAAAGTTATTCACTTTTTTTTTAAAATGTTGGTGCGTGTGAGAGAAAACAGAGGTAAAGAGAGAAACTAACTTATTTAGGCATGATTGTTAATTTTCTTTTATTTTCTGTTTACTTATCGCTTTGGATAAATATACTGGAATACTGCCAAAAATTCAGGTGGCTGAATACTAATTTTGTTGAAATTGGATGGAACAGCCATCCCCTGCCAATTTTCTGTCTAAATTATGCAGAAATCTGACTCTTGCAAGACAGAAATCTGGTAAAAAATAGAGTCCTAATTTTCTAGTTAGTCAGTAAGACCTTCAGCAGACTAATTATTCTTGTTTCAGCTTTTCTTTTTCAGGTAGCGAAAGAAATCCAAGAAAAAGGAAATCCAGTCCAAGTTGCTAGCCATTTTTCTCCTGTGACCCAAATGTAGATTTGTGGGGTTAAAGAACATGACATTCACAATTTGTCTGGTGCAGAGCAGCACTGAGCCTCAGAAAACAATTAGTGCATCTTTCAGACGTATGGTAGTTACTGAATAATTACTCAAATAATGGTCAGTAATGGAATACAAAGGGTTATCTCTTAGCTAATCCTTGAGTAATGGAATTGGTGTATCTCTGATTTTTCTCTCGGCCTTCCAGGGTTCAGAAGAATGAGACAAAAGTGATTATGGGAACTAGAGGGAGCCACTGGAGGCCAGCGACGAAAAGGAGACCTTATCTGAAGCAATTAATCAAGAAACTCATATTGTGGGACAATTATTCAGAGCTAATTCTAAAATAGCTTCAGAGCCCCAGGTCTTGGGATATTTCTTCCAGAGTTTTGTCAAGGTCATTTACAGCACAGGAGCAACCCTGCATTAGAATAAAGGTTTGGTTAAGAGCATGTATACTCCGTACCTAGAAGCCTGTGCAGTGTAAAGGCATAGCGTCAGTCATCAACTACTTAATGTAGTTGTTAGTTTTTACTTTGTTTTTATGGTAGCAAACTGTGAAAAATAGAATGAGGTATCATCCCAAGGATAAACGGCCTTTCTTGATCCACTTTCTTTAAGTACGTTGGCCTCTGGCACGTGCCTGTTTGCTTCACTGTGTAAACTGGGAAAGCAGTGCTGCTATGCAAGCTCAGTGACTTTTTACATGTGTGTATTTTCATATAATAATTGATCTTCTATTGAGTGTGGTTGTGTTCAATCTGACTAGTCCTTTAGCATTTTTCCCCCTGAGTGGCTAGAGAACTGTTATTTTCTCAGGAGTCTGGTCTCCGCCAATATGTCACTTCCTCAGTGAATGTTCTGTCTAAAATAGCCCTTTCCCTCCCCAGACATGTGATCCTGTTTTATGAACTTCTGAGCACTTAATCACTATGGAATATTGTTTATAGTTATTAGTTGCCTATCCACTCTACCGACATGTAAAGTCTCTGGGAAGGGAAACCTTGTCCTTTGTTTACTTAGGTCCGTGTGGCCTGCTGTACATTGATCATAATAAACATTTGCTGGGTAAAGAAAGGAATGAATGAATGAAATGGTCTTTATCTTCTTACCCTTCTGCCTTCCCACTTCCACCTCCACCACCACTGTTTCTTCGGTGTTTCGAAAAAAAACCACCACTGTTTTTTTGGTGCATGGCTGACAGGACACTTGGGTTGTGCATGTTTCTAACTGAGTCCAAACATGGCGACACCCTGCCTTCTTATTTCAACTCAGACTGTCGACGGGTGTGCTTTCTATTTGTTGCCATGCTTCTCGCATTGTTGGCTTGCTGTTGGTGATTCTGCTCTCCAGAGTGGCCCCCAGGCAGGATGCTGACTGGCGCTCCCAAATGCAAGAAGGCTGCGATGCGCTAATGGTGAGAGCGGAGTGCTCCATGCAGCCGTGGTCATAGAGCCGTCGGCAGGGAGCTCACTGTGAGGGAGTCCACATGTGTGTTAAATGAGATGTCTTTAGACAGAAACACACATGAAGCGAGATTACATATGGATCTGCTGTCAGAGATGTGACCAGGGCCTCTGAGGAACCTAGCCTTGTATTTCCTCTGGGAACAGTGGTTCAGTCTTCACTAATTTAGTATTTGCAGCCCCTTTGTAGAATGTAACCGCCACAGATCACACAAATCTACTGTTCATGTGAACACATAATTAATATGTTGCTATGTGGCAAGCCACCTCAGAGATTAGTGGCTTAAAATTACTGTTGATACTCACTCATAATCCTGCAAGTTGGCATTTGGGGTTGGCTCAGCAGTGCGGTTCTTCCGCTGGGTGTGGATATACTTTTTCCATCAGTTAGTATGGTCCATGGGGTTGCAAAGAGTCAGACACGACTGAGAGACTTCACTCACTCAGTGATCAGTGGCCTCCCTTGTATGTCTGACGGGTGTGACCAGGGCTCTGAGCGATGCATTTCTCACCTCCTAGAGTCTAACCCAGGCTCATTCACACTAGGGGGGTTGCAGGTCTCCCAGGAGCAGCAGGAGGGCAAGCCCCAGTCTGCAAGTGGTTTTCAGTCCTCTGCCGTCACTGTTGCCAACTCTGATCCATCAGCCACGGCAAGTCACGCAACCACCCAGATCAAGTAGGCTCCACCTCCTGCCGAGACCTAGAGTCACCCATAGAAAGGGCATTGGGGCATTGGGACAGGGAGGAAGGGATCCCTCTGATACTCAGAAGCCAAAGAGGCAGTGCTGACTATTACCTGGAATGGGCATGAAAGGAAACAGAAATTCAGAAAGACTAAGCAACCACACCACCAGTGGTGGGCAAAGGCAAGTCACACAACACTGCATGATGGCAGAGTTTCTCTTCTCTGTCTTTTCCCTTCTGATAGACCACTGGCTGATTTAACTTGTTTGACTAGTTCTGGGGATGGAGAATCCGCAGTAAGATTAGCCTCATTGCTACAGGAGAGCAACAACTGCCGTCATCTCTCTCGGAAAGGATTCCATACCCTGTGCATAGTCTTAACTGTCGTGAGTGTAAGAACGTCCTGGTGGAAGTGACTTGTGAATGTGTGGGGCTCGATTGTGGATTTGATCTGCACGAAAGGCTTACATCCTAGGATATGGAATCTTAGTTGTAATAGAATTTATTCTGAAAAACTTAAAGGCAGATGATTAAAATATTAGAGATATTGACATTGTCTGGAGAGATCTCCTTGTATTTATTTCTTTCAAAAAAAAAAACAAAACACAGTATTACCATAGCTAGGCCCTATTATGCTGTTGTAATCATAGTTGCACCAAGAAGGGTGATTAACGATAGCAATTTATTGTATCTGAGGAGGAGAGAAAATAGGAGATGTTGTTGTTATCATAAATCATATCATAAATAACCCAGAAGAAGCACTCAGAGCGCCCGTGTGGTGTCAGCAGCCAGCCCTCTCAGGCGCGCTCGCCCAGGGTGTAGCCATAGAAACCCCAAAGTCATACTGTTATCTTGGCCTCGCTGCAGTTATGTGATACAACACTATTAACATATAGATTAGGCCATTTATAATACCAGGTGTCATTTCAGGTTGGCCTGCTTATATAGCATTTTAGTTTTTTATTGTGCCAAATGTTAGTGAAAAAAGTGCTTTTCTGCAGGTCAGTGTATATATAGGTATTTGTAATGCATCAGCTTCACTCTGCTATTAATTTATTGTGTTATTGATTGGTTGTACTGTATGAATTGTCATGGCCTAATTGTCTTGTCTTTGTTAGTAATTTCATTTCTTTTTCAGGAAAATAGCTTGGTTTTGATAATACCTACGCACTCATACATGTTGAGCTGTGTTTTAAAGGGTCTAATTTCAGTCACGTCATAGACAGGACAATTTTTAAAGTATCTTATGAAGAGACAGATGGGCTGCAAAAAATTGTTTTGTCCTCATTTGGAACTAAGAGAAAATGTTGGCTGGACTGGGTGGTTTTAATGCTGCTACTCTTCCTGCATTTCCAAGGTGTCCCGTGTCTGCCTGACATTCTCCAGCTGCCCAAGGTCTTTGTCCTCGCCCCATAGCATCCCGCTAGAGCCTGGCCCTCCTCAGAGCACCCTGGGTACCAGACCCTCTCCATCCTCAGCATTCCATCAAATTGCTTCACTGAAGTTTCACTTATTCAGAGTCTCCTCACCTCAAAAAGTAGGGTAGACTCAATCATTTGTCAGGCTTACAGTCTTAAAAATATTCCAGCAGCAGTATTTTAAAAAATACAGCCCTTATCCAAGACATGAATCAAGTGGTCAGAATGCCAAGCTCTGAGGCGTGTGATCAGAGAGATATTTAGGGGCAAAAGGGCTCTGTCCTGCCCTGTAGAGCACCCCCCTGCATGTGGAGATGGCCCTAATATTAGAAATCTTCAGTTCTTTGAAGCAGGAGTCAGATGTCAATCTTATATTTTGCAGATGGGGCGACTCAGGTCTGAGAAAGTAAGTGGGCTGTCCTGGGTCGAGTTGCGGCTCTGGAAACAGGCCCCAGAGTTCATTTCCATCAAGCTTCCTCTATGATCGACCTTGGGGTTTCTGTTCCCATGTCCCTGGATGTGACAGCTTGGGTACCGTAGGCCAGTGACTGCCACAGCACTTGAATCAGTGGCCACACAGTGTGGTGGCTTCTTCAGGATAGGAAGTCGTGTCTTATTTGTATGTTCCTAGGACCTAACGAGGTGCTTGCTCTGCTGGTGTTTACAAGGCTCTTGGAAGGTGAACCAATAAATGAGTGATGAGTAAGGAGTAAATGAATGAATGTAAGTAGTATTGAGTCACTCCAACTGGTTGTAATAAACATACCTAATATATAGAAAGATGTGTTCTGAAAAGTATCCATTTTAAATGAATCTTTTCATATCTATTATGAAAACATTAGTATGCATAACTTAATTAGACAGTGGGAAAGTTTGTGTCATTGTTGCTAGAAATTAATTTCTGCATGTACATTTCTAAAAAATCACAAGAAATCTAGTTTTCAGTACATTTAGTTTTTGGTGAGATGTACAGGTAGCATTTTATTGTCCTTATAAAGTTCAGAAGCACAAGTATATTTTCTGCTTGAGATCATGCATCTGTATAGTTAATGAGATAAAAACCTTTCATGCCCATGCAAACAATTTCCTAACATCCATCAGCTTTTAAGATTATAGTATTTCTTTAAAGGCATTTATTATTCTGGTTTAAAAGATTTTTCTTAAAAAAGATGTTCTTAACCAATATTTTTAATAACTTAGAAGTGTGTTAGTCATTCAGTCGTTGTCTGACTCTTGTAATTCTGTGGACTGTAGTCTGCCAGGCTCCTCTGTCCATGGAATTTCCCAGGCAAGAATACTGAAGTGGGTAACCATTCCCTACTCTAGGGCATCTTCCCAACCCAGTGATTAAACGCTGGTCTCCTGCATGGGCAGGCGGGTTCTTTACCATTGAGCCACCTGAGGAGCAGGTACACTTGCATGTGTTAGACCAAAAAGGTGGCTGTAGAGAAGTTTGGGGAAGAAACATGTTTTGCTTGTTACTTCCCTGGGAAATGTAGGAAGTGTGGATTATTTATTTGTGTCATCAATGAAGGAAGTTGGAGTGGTGTTTGTAGTGTCTCCCCAACTCCGCTTAATATCTATGGAATTTTTAAAACAATGGACAGCAATATAGATCCATTTGTTTTCTTACATATCATTAAAAGAATCTGACAATTGTTCTGCACTAGCAAAATATTGATTTGGTAAATATGGGTAAAAGCTATTTGTGAGTAATTTGTAGCACTTAGAACTTTTCTATAAGTTTGAAATTATTTCAAGTTGAAAAATGTTCACAATCAAATGTTGACTTGAGATCATTGATTGTTTAAAGAGAGATTAACTCCATCTTTTTCTGCATGTTGTAATATTCTGCTACCAATTAAATATATTTTAAATGATATTTCTAACTGTGCTGAATCATTCATATTATTGCCTGTTGTTCCCTTTTTGACAAATGAAAAAGTATTGTTACATATGGACAACGTTTGACAGAATGAGAAGTTACTTCTTAATATGTCAGGTTTTTACTTAGATTGGATTATAGTGTTCACACATTTTAGTGAATTTATATGAAGAGTAAGGTTCTTGGTAGTGGACATGAATCTCTCCCAGTAATTTAACATTAAAAAAAAATAATAGGGGTTCCTACCCTGGTTTATATGTTGTTCTTCATATGTCATTTTTTATGGCCTTTTTTTTCTCTTAGAAGTGTAGGACTTAATCATAATTTATGGTAGTCTTTGATGAATGACAGTGCTAGTAGTCAGTTATAACACATATCAACATTTTGAGTAAACCCTCTCACAAAGAATAATCAGATCAAAAGTCATCTGTTACCTTTATCCAAATCTTAGCATGAGCAGGAAGGGAAACACCAGTTTTGTAAATAATTCCAAACCCTACCTTTGGCAGCATGACCGTAACACTTCCAGAGAACTAGCCTCCTTGAGTAAAATTTCTGTTATCCTTCCAGAGTCTCCCCAACAGCTCCAGACCGCTCTCACTGCTGGATGGAGTTATTAGGGCAGATGACCGCAGTGATTGTCCACTTGACCTGGAGATGCTAACTCTGGACTTGCCCTGTTATGTGGTCTTAGAGAGATTATAGTGAGGAGAGCTGTTTTTTTTTTTTTAATCTTCTCAAAAAGGATTGTAAAGTCAATTTTAAAAGGTATATCTCTATTATTGTTCATTGTTATTATTTAGTGGTTTGAATACTTACCCAACTCTAATTAGCAATTACTTTTCACTGTCCTCACAAGATAAGCAATACTAGGGTATCCCCATCTTCTCGATCAAGGACCTGAAGCACTGAGAAGTCAAAAAGAACTTATTTTAAATGTCACAGTAGTTTTCCTTGAACTAGTTTTTTTTTTCCCCAATATTTGTTTGTCACATGGATGCAGAAGAGTCTTTCCCTCTAGTTTAAACATTTTTAAACAGTAGAAAGTGAGTTCTTAGTTCTCTGGAAATAAAAAAATCTTTAAAATACTTCTCATATTAAGTAACATCACCTATTTGACTTTGGAGCACAGCTTCTGTTCTTGTATCTATATTTGTGTTAAATTAGAAAGAGTTGTGACTCAAATTTTTTATACTATTTTTTATACCTTTGTGTAGTAACATGTCAAAAGATCAGGTATCTTGTAATATTAAACTTCTGTTAACCGAATTATATGCTATTTTATAATAAAGCTGTTTTCATGGATAAGTATAGGAAAATGCTAAAAACCACTTTTAGGGCACTTTCCAGATTTTTTATGAATTGTGCTCATTATACACATACACACAATGAGCACTTCCTTGCCAGTCACCTGTAATCAAGCTGAAATTAACCTGCAGGGGGGAGTTTGGGTGACAGTAGAGAATAAACCATTCAGTAGCTATTACATATTTATCTTATTCCAAACTCTTAGACCACAGAATTAAAATAACTCATGTAATAGAAAACCAGACACTAATTATGCAGAATCATCAATTAAGTCTGTGTTTGAACAAGCATAAGCTAGATCAGTTGTATTCATTTGTTTGCATTTTGTAATATTTTAAAAATAAAATATATTTGCTTAAGTGGAAAACTTTCAGTACCAGGAGAATGGATAAATAAGCGTGGTACATTTTTATAATGGTGAAAATGAACCTGCATGGACATAGGAGATGCCCAGAAACATATTGTTAGGGGGGGAAAAGAGCTGAAAGATATTATAGTATGATACCACTTACATAAAGTTCAAAAACAAGTCACTGCATACAAATGTGGTAAAACTGTACAGGAAACAAGGGAAGGACAGTAAAAAGAAGAGGAGTTACCTGGAATGGGGTGGAGTGGAGAGAGGAGAGCATCCATCAGAAAGTGACCAAGGGGCGTCTTGATGGTGCTGCTAGGGTTGTCTTCTTAAAGTTGGGTGGTGGTTTTACAGGTACCCATTCATCGTTATGCTTTACGCCTTGCATGCAGTCACACTCTGTTATGTATCTGTTTCTAATTCAGAAAACTGTTATAAATATTTTCACACTTTTCCTGTTCTTATTAAAGTTTTATTAAAGTCTTTCTCTTCCAGCAAAATTCCCTCTTCCATTTTGATTAATTTTGATGCCACCATTGAAGCTTTCTTATAAAATCTTTAAGTGTAAAATATTTGTAAATTAAATTAATTTTTAAGTATTTTTATAATTCACTTATATTCCTCTAAACGACATAAAGCTTCTAGATGCATATAAGTTAATAGGGACTGGAAATAAAAACATGAAAATTAAACATTAAAAATAAAATAACAGAAATGGAATAATCCTCCCTAGCTGGTGGAGACCCACTTTGAATCAAGCATTATGTTAAAAAATTTTTTTCACTTAAATGTAAGCAGCCATCATAAATTTTTTAATACTTTCTGAGTTTCTTATACAGTTTCCTTGTGCCCCCCTCCATCTCTGCGTCATCTGTTCCTTCATCCTGTACTTCTTCATTCCCAGTCTCCAAATATCCAAAACACTACCTCATTTGTCAGGTCTTTTCCCGGTCTTGACACAGAGGTGATCTGTTTCTCCTTTGAGCTGCTTTGACACTTGGTCTGTCTCATGGTCCTGATCACTTGCCACATGCTGTCCACCTGCGCGGTGTCTCCCGCTGAGCTGTAAGGTCTTTTAGGTTGTGGTTTATTCCTGACTTCTTCCAGTAGCCCTTTCAGCCTTTATCATCGTGCATGGTAGATGCAGCGTAGTTAATATTGTGCGGGAGGAAAGAATATGACCCCACAACAACTTGGTCAGGTTGGCAGGGCAAGTAACATTAGCCCCTTTTGAGAGGTCAGAAAACAGCCTCCGAGAGGTTGAGAGACTGCCTCGGGCCCATTGCTCTGCAATGCCTGCACGCCTGTGGAAACACCGCATCTCTAAGGCCAAGCTGAGTGTCTTCCATGTCACCACACCACTTCTCAAAGTGGCTGTCCTCAAGTCAGCAGACGGGAGAAAGAAGTAGCATATGAACTATTAAAAAGTATTCTTTTCTGTCATTTCTGAGGTTAGTAGTTTACATGCTAACCCATCTCTTGGTTTTGAGAGGGGTGTGTGTGCGCGCATGTACACAAGAGGAAGAGAAGAAGAGAAAGGCAGTATTTAGTCAAGTTAGGAAAAGAATTAAGGAAGCAGACGGCAAAGAGGAAGTCCTTAGCAGACTTCAGATCCTGCATTTAGGGCCACGTCGCTCAGAAGGAAAACAGTTCATATGTCTCCTGTCACTGGTCGCCACTCCTCAAACAAAGACAGCACACGTATTTGGAAGGTCCTAGAAAACTTAACCACTCTACTCTCTAACAACTGTCAATAATTTCCTTTCTTTCCTAGAAATCATGTCTTGAAGTGTTGTTGTTTTTTTTTATCCTTAGGGTATTTTTTTAGTATATATATTCTAATAACACTTCTTTTTTCTTCCTTCCCCAGAAGAAGAAGAGGAGCAGGTGCCCACAGATGGAGGCACATCAGCAGAAGCCATGCAGGTTCCCTTGGAAGAAGACGACGAGCTGGAGGATGAGGAGATTATTAATGATGAGAACTTCTTGGGTAAGAGACCTCTGGACAGTCCGGAAGCTGAAGAAATGCCCGCGATGAAGCGGCCACGCCTCCTGAGCACCAAGGGGGACGCCCTGGACGTGGTGGTACTGGAGGCTCGAGAGCCACTCAGCTCGCTGAACCCCCAGAAGATCCCTCCCATGCTGTCCCCCGTCCACACCCAGGACAGCACGGACCCAGCTCCTCCATCACCAGAGCCGCCAATGTTAGCTCCAGTGGCAAAATCACAGATGCCAACTGCAAAACCATTGGAAGCAAAGTCGTTTACACCCAAAACAAAGACTAAAACCAGTTCTCCAGGACAGAAGACGAAATCACCCAAAATGATTCCGTCACCAGCCATGGTCGGAAGTCCTATTCGGTCTCCAAAAACCATATCCAAAGAAAAGAAATCTCCTGGACGTTCCAAGAGCCCCAAGAGCCCCAAGAGCCCCAAGGTCATGACTCACATTCCCCAAGTACCTGTCAGACCTGACACACCCAACAGGACTCCTTCAGCCACAATAAGTGAGAAAATCAGTAAAGAGGCTATTCAGGTGAAACAGATACAAGCACTGCCTGATGCTGGGCGACTGAACAATGAGAGTCAGCTCAGAAAGGCTGTCATCACTGACAAGACCATTGACGACTCCATTGATGCCGTGATCGCACGGGCTTGCGCGGAACGTGAGCCCGATCCTTTTGAGTTCTCTTCTGGGTCCGAATCAGAAGGAGACATTTTTACCAGCCCTAAGAGAATTTCAGGTTCAGAATCTGCTACCCCCAAAGCCTCCACCTCCTCCAATAATTTCCCCAAGTCCGGGTCCACCCCTCTGCCTCTTTCAGGTGGAACTTCAAGTTCGGACAATTCGTGGACAATGGACGCATCCATCGACGAGGTGGTTCGGAAGGCCAAGATGGGGACCCCTCCTAGCATGCCCCCCAGCTTCCCTTACATTTCCTCCCCTTCGGTCTCTCCTCCCACCCCCGAGCCCTCGCACAAGGTGTACGAGGAGAAACCCAAACCACCCGCCTCCTTGGACGTCAAAAAGAAGTTGAAAAAGGAACTGAAGACGAAGATGAAGAAGAAAGAGAAGCAGCGAGATAAGGAGAGGGACCGGGACAAAAGCAAGGAGAAAAGCAAAGAGAAGGAGAAAGGGAAGGAGAAGGAGAAAGACAGGGAGGCCAGCAAGGAAGCCAAGTATCCCTGGAAGGACTTTCTCAAAGACGAAGAGGCAGATCCCTACAAGTTTAAGATAAAAGAGTTCGAAGATGTGGATCCAAAAGCCAGGTTGAAAGATGGGATGGTGAGGAAGGAAAAGGAGAAGCACAAAGACAAGAAAAAAGACCGAGAAAAGGGCAAAAAGGACAAAGAGAAGCGGGACAAAGAGAAAGCGAAAGAGAAAGGCCGCGAGGAGAAGCTGAAGGCCACCCCGGCCCCTCTGGTCCTGCCCCCCAAGGACGTGGCGCTGCCCCTGTTCAGCCCCGCCGCCGCCATGCGCATCACGGCCGTGCTGCCCTCCCTGACGCCCGTGCTCCCCGAGAAGCTCTTCGAGGAGAAGGAGAAGCCCAAGGAGAAGGAGAGGAAGAAGGACAAAAAGGAGAAGAAGAAAAAGAAGGAGAAAGAAAAGGAGAAGGAGAAGAAGGAGAAGGAGAGGGAGAAGGAGAAGCGCGAGAGAGAGAAGCGGGAGAAGGAGAAGGAGAGACACAAGCACGAGAAAGTAAGCGCCTTACCTTCGGGGCCCTTTGAACCCTGTCCCGGTGCGAGACGCAGGCAGAGCCAGCAGCGGTCTGTCCGCCCCGATGTAGATCACCCGCGGCTTCACCGGAAGCTGGCCTGTAATGTGTTTACAAAACTTAATTTTAATTCTCAAACCCATGAACCTGTCATCAGCCTCCCCCTCCCCCCGTACACCAGAAAACATTCAAAATTCATAGCCTGAGAGGAATCCAATCCACAGGCCATCATATCTCTGTTAGCCTCACTAATCTCTGGCTAGTTTAAAAAGATCCGTAATCTCTTCAATTGTAAATAGTATTTTTCTTTTTTTTTTTTTTACAATTATCAAGTCTGCTGCATACCGATCTGTACCCAAATAGCAGATACCTGGAAAAAGCAGCACCTCGTTTTCTCAGAGCAGGCGAAACCATGGCCCTGCCCTCCTAAGAGGACAGCAAGGTCCATGGGTCCTCGCTCCCTCACGCGGCTCTCTGCTTGGTGAGCCGTTTTGCAAGTATTTAAGGTCATGCCTATCTTCTACTTTCTGTAACACGTCTTATCCTTCTGTTTTCTGCTTTAATAAGATGAGGACACATCTTTTGAGTATCTAGCTCATCTGACAGCCTGGTTAGTGGGGAGAAACTAATGCTGAATATTTTCCATGTAAGTAGCTCAGGCTTCCATAGGACACAGTCTAAGAAACCGATGAATTGATACATCCTGCGGGAAGGACCTTGAGTCCTGGGGCACAGGGTGTGACCTCTGCCTTGAGAGCTTTGCTCTCTCCCCACCATGCTTTGGATTACAGTGGTTGACTGGTTGATCAGACAATTTCTTTTAAACTTTCTTAAAAAGTGTCCAAGTATTCCTGCTGCCATACACACAGACCCTCAAAGAGCCTCTCCCTGCCCTCTGGGAGCGTCCCTCTTTGAGGCTGGCTACAAAATCATACCCAGTAATTTTTCCCACATGGTAAAGTGTGCTGTATTTGACCTACAGCAGCTCCATAATCCATACTCCTGCACTGATTTTCATTTCAGACTTAACTGGGAAAATTAGTTTAGCTGATGAGCTCACCAGGATAATCTCACATTTTCCTGCCTAACTTTATTCTTTCTCTGTTCCCCTTGGCTATTATTCTAAAACAGAAGGAAGTAGAGTGGAAATTCTGAAATTAATAACTGAACATCAGCAGGTTAACAAGACACAGAAATCCAACTCTTTTTTTGTCCATTTTTGAAATCGCTTTATTATTGCATTATTTTTCCGTGGTACCTGGAAGATTTTAAAGCACCTCCACATGCCTTAGTTTCTCCCCTGACACCCATGTGACATGGGTCCCATGGGTATTGTTATCAACATTTATGGATGAGACATAAAGATGTCTCATGTTTATGGATGTTTATGTTTATGGATGAGAAACAGCCTGAGCGACTTGTCCAGGGTTGAGGTCACAGCCAGCAAGAGCCAGGTCCTTTACACACAAAAGTGACTTCCCGTTTTGAAATGTTTACGGTAGTTAGCTGCTTGTCCATTAGGTACATAGTAACTTGGCAGAGGACCCCTTAGCAAATTAAGAGTACACTTGCTTTCATCACCATCTCAGGCCTGGAAAGTCCATGGTGGGGGACCTAACACGTCAGGTTAGCTGGTAAAACGACCCCTGCCTTTGGGAAGGACCAGTCCCTCAGACCATCGTCGTTGGAGGCTCAGTTACAAGCCACACAGATTTCACCTAACAGAGGTAATCAGGTCCTTGTATCAGTTTTGATGGTTATGGAGCAGTTTTTAAAGATAAAAACTTATCAAAATCAGCCAGGAGGGCTTTACAATTAATAAACGTTGCTGTCTTTGGAGTTAAGCCCGAGTTCCCACCCCGACCTTTCCAGCCTGTGAGCTTGGGCGCCTGGGCAACTCGGGTGACTGTAGCCCTCCTCACCATGTTCCCTGGGGCAGCCTGCTGTGCTCACTTTAGTCTGACTTCTCTGCATGTATGTAAGACTAAGTGGGGTTGAAGAGTGGTCTCCTCGGTTCGAACCTCTTGATAAAAGGTCCCCGGCGTCTTACCTTTCTGTTGTAAGTATACTGTTGACTCATTTCCATCGTGTTCTCATCAGCTTCCATGATACACTAGTGAAATGAGGGGCTTTCAGTAAATAAAATCTAACCTCAGTAAGAAGGGGGGGCAGGGAATAGGCCCTTCCTGTTTCTTATAACTGTCTGTTCCACAAGGAAACTAGTAACTTCATGTTAAATGAGTCTGTTTGAGTTTATAGATGCTTCCTCAAGCCCACACCCAGGGCTATGGAGGCACGAACTGAACTCTTTTACCAAGAGCCCGAATGCTGTTTCATTGTCCCCACTGGACCACAACTGCAGATCTTATGTCCATCTGTTTAATTTTTAAACAGTTTATCAGTGTTAGACTATGTTTCTGAATGGAAATAATGTAAAGACCTTCATTGTTAAGAAAGACAGCAGAGTAGTTACCAGTTGACATAGTTGAGCATCTAAAATGTTAGGTTATTAAATTCAGCTTTCCACCAGTACTATTTTGGGGTGTTTCTCTGATATATTACCATAGATAGCTATCTGAACCAGTGCTGGCTGAACTTGCTGCCAGTGGCACACATATTTAGGTTTGTGTGTGTGTGTGTATGTTTAATGAAAGAAATTTAACATTAAAAAAATAGAAAGTAAAAACTTGGCCAGATTATATTGACAAAGCTGCCCATTACCTTTGCAGAAAGTCCCTGTCAGAAGATAAACTTTAAAGCTGGAATGCATGAAAGAGTTCCAAGATAGAATTTAAATTTAAACTGATTCTTTATAGATAAGCTTTTAAAAAATCCACCTCTTTGCTTCAAGTCAGGATTTTAAAAATAAATTTCCCCTTTAAATCTCTTGAGCGATTTTCATTTTTTGCAAGGCCGCACTGCTGGTGTCCTGGAAAAATGGAGAGTTAGAGCTTTATCAGTTGGTGCCCTGAGGTATGTGGCAAAGAAGCTAAATCCTTGAAGATTAGCAAAAAAAATGCAGCACATGGCAATAAGGGGCTTATATGACTACTAGTATTAGTTCAGGTGAAAGAAGTATTGCTTATACATAAAACTGGACAAATCCACTGACAATGTATTTTTAGTTAGCTACAAAGGAGTCTTATATTACTGGACTTTGCTTCTTTAGTGAATTGGGAAGCTTAGTAATCCACTGTAAATGCTCTTCCACGCGCCCCAATTCTCAGCATCACTCTAAAGTGCTCTTCTTTTATTTTAACCCTTACAAGCTCCTCTTTCCCCTGGATTTTGGCTTCATGCCATTAAAAGATGGTGTCAGTCTTACTGTTCAAGAAATCGAAGCCGTTGTCATCCAGTGTGTTGACTGCCATGGGATGGGCACATGAGAAGTCATTGCACGATTATAGGAAACGTCCCTGTGTTTTCATCTGGGCGGCCGCTCAGATAAAGTCAGTGTGAACAAAAGTCTGGAGAGAAATTTTTATTTAGAAACTGTGCTTTCTCTATCGACATTGTTAGCATCCTTACTAGTCTTTTTCTATGCTTGCTTGAGTTTTATCTTTCAGTTAAATCTTCTTTGACCTCTTTAAGAATGAAATGAAAGTATTTAACTGTTTTTCAGTAGGGTTGTCATATGTCCTGGCTTGCCTGGGACAATCCATTTACACCTGTTACATGGCATAAATAACAGCTCCTACTTTCGCTGTCAAAGTTCTTTCTGGACGGGGTAGTCACCCTAATTACAGGGAAAACTTTGAGCTGAGGTAACAGGTTCTGAGTCATTCATTAATTCAGCAATTCTACTAAATATCTGTTGTCCTCAGGGCGCATTTATACCATTTTTAATCTGACTCTTAAAATAGCTCTGCATTTTTGTTTTCTTTTGCTTTTACATATTGTATCATTTAATTTTTTTTAAATAGTAGGTTGTAAATAGACCATGCCTTGATTCTTTTTGTCCTGCCAAGTCTTGCAGTCAGCCTCAAAAAGCCAGCAAGTTTAGTTGAATGGAGGTGAGTCCGACATTGATCTCAATTTCCATATAAGCTAGTTAGTTTCCCATAGGAGGAAAAACTGTATTTTACACTCTACCCTAGCCATCTCACAAGTATGTGTCACTCATCATAAAAGACATTGACAAAGAAACTGAATAGTTCCGTGCAGGACATCAGCATTACCATAAAAAAAGACCCAAAATATGTGGCAAAGAGTCACAAATAGTGTGGTGAAACAGAGGATGAATTTGGGGGCGGAGAACTGAATTTCAGTCATTTACTAGCTCTGTAACTCTGGCCAAACCACTCGGTCTTTCTGAGCCCTCAGTTACGTGTGAGTAATGATTCCTTCCACACTTAGCTTAGAGAGTTATGGAGATCACACGGGATTGTGTGTATGGGACAGACTTTGTGAAGTACAATGCGAGTAAGTTGTAATTATTGTGCAGTGTGGTCATAGGAATGGACCAGAGTAAAGTGAGAAGCATAATGATACTAAAGAAGATTTTTTTAAAGATAGGGCAAGCAGCTTTAATTTTTTAATAAAGCTTAAGGGGTTTCAATAATAGTATTGTGGGTTGAAGGAATATGGAATATTACTTCTAATACTCGGGTCACTTATGAGTGTATGTGTGAGACCCTAAAATATTTTAGAATTGAAGAAATTTAGGAACTTTATACAATTTTTCATTCTCTGAATTAAAAAACTGTATTCAGTCCTAGGTTTGCTACTTTTGTGACCTTAAAACAGAAAAGGAAAAGGAAACAGAAAGAAAGGAAAAATGGTTGCTTCGTGTATGATCATTCCCTCTGTAAAATGGAAACCATAATACCTACCTCACCTGTTTGTTAAAGAACCTGAATGAGAACATCTGAAAAATAACCAAATGCAATGCCTGGCAAGAATTAAGTGTTTTATAAATGTTTGTTTGCTTGGGACATATTTATTTTCCCACAGGTAACCCAGAATGGTGAGAAAAATACAGAAACCTTAGTTGTTTACAAAATAGGCTAGACCATTGGTCCTCAGGTTTGTGTTAGATATAGACCTCGGTGTTCAAAGAATCAGAGAAAGTGAATACAGAGGTTTCTTCCATGGGTCTCTCTCTGCCTCCACCCCAGTGACCCTTGGTCCCTGAAGCTTCGTGGAAACCACTGGATTAAGAATCGCGCAAAAGTAAGACCATTTAGAGGAGCCGGTTTTTGTGGGGAAACTGATAAGATTTAGATGTGGTAAAGTCTTTCTAGAGTATTTAGTTGAAAATGTCCAGTAGACAGCATTATATTCTGGTGTTACTTCCAGTCAGTGCTGGTGTAGAGAGGGTGATTTTGAAGACATGACATATTGAAAACTTTTACAATTGAATCCGTGAATGTGAATGAAGTCGGTGTCGGGCGACGAGAGGAGAGGACCCAGAGAGGTCAGGCCAAAGAAGAGGACTTTGTTAGGGTCAGGGAAGGAGCATGGTGAAGATCTCAGTGGAGAAATAGACAGGAACATTAGGGAAGAGTGAGTGTCTAGAAAGAGTGACTTTATTGGGGCCAGAAAGTAGAGTGAAGTTGGGTGAGGAGTGAATGAGAAATGGAGAAGATGAAGTAAAGACTAGAACGTGTCATCAGTGAGAGGGTAAAGGGGAGGTAAGTTTTTTAAATGAGAGTTGAGCGCGTTAGAACGCTGGAGGAAAATAATGAACTGAGAAGGTGAAGATGCCACAAATAAGGAGGAAGTTTCTTTCAAAGGCTGGAGGTGATGGACTCTAGTGTAATCGTGGGTGCAGACATTTGTAGGGAATTGGAGGAGTTGTGTGCCCAGTGGTTTCAGCATTTTTTCCTGTGGGGTTTGTGAGCAGAAGGGGAAGGAAATCATGGGATGGGTCTTAAAAGCTGTAAATGTTTGAAATCATTGCTTCCGATTAATTCTTAAAATATACCTTAAGCACTTATGTGTCAGACCCTACAACAGGCACTGGGAAATAGCAATGCACAGAGTGGTCTCCACTCTTATCTAGTTTAGCAGAGAATCCAAATAGGCAGAGAGTCTTAAAGGCACAGACGAAATTGGAGTTTTGATGGCAGAAGCTGGAGCCGTTTTAAATTTTTTCTTTGGAATTAGTGCTCTGGGGAATGATTTCAGATTGGTCCTGGACAAATGGTGAAATGACCGAGAGGCAGGGAGTTGAGGGTACTTGCAGGATGAGTGGTTCATTCAACAGATGTTGGTTGAGTACCACCTGTGTGTCATGCACTGCTCAAGAGAATGAATGAAGTCATAGATCTTGATGTGACCGTGGATTTAAAAAAAAAAAAACAAAACTCAAGAAGGGGTCAGGTTAAAACATATAAAAAAAAGGTCGGTTTGATCAATGTGCAATGTATTGTTTCTGTGAGATACTATTGGATTGACCCAGAAGTTCCTTTGGGTTTTTCCTCAACATCATAGGAAAAAACCATGATGAACTTTTTGGCCAATGGCAATATATTGAGCACTGTGTTATAAACTCCTTCCCTTGAGAGCCACTGCACTACTTCTTTTCTTAACTTCTCTTGAGGTTGAAATACATAAATCAGAGGCTGGCACCAGTTGTCGCAGTGACTAGCAGCGTCCTCCTGCCGAGCCAGGGATGTTGACACGTAGCTGAGTGGGTCACCCACTCAGCAGCAACCCACCCCACCGAGAACGCCCGTAAAACCTGCTGAAAAACTGTGCTGCAGATGATTCTCGTTTGTTCAGTTAAAATACTGATTTTACCACAGAGGATCTTCAAGTCAGAAATCGTGACAAAGTCCTTTCAACACCATAGTTCATGTGTATGTTCCCTTTTGATTATTAGCTCAGCTATTCGAGCTGGTATCTTCAACTTACTCAGCAGTCACTGCCTTCACCGTGAATGCTTTCTAAGTAAATATGTTTTGTCGCTTACACTATTTTAGATCACTTTTCTATTAGTCAAAAAATGAAGCAGTTCAGTGCTGTAGTTACACTGGGTGTGTCGGTTTTCCTATATGGCATGATAAACGTAAGGTGAGTTTAACATTTTTCAAGACCCATAAATTTTATCTTATAATGGAGCCCCTGCTGCAGTTTTTTCCTGTTATATATTAAATCTGACAGTCACGTAATTTTTCCACTGAATGACCGAAGCAACAATTCTTGTTTAAAAATTCTGACAATAAAATCTGAGAAATTAATCAAAACTAAGCAAATACAGAAATAGCTCCCATATTTAAAGTGTTTAAAATTTGGGGAATTTCTCATGATGCCTGAGTCTTTGAGAAATGAAAACGAAAGAGCCCCGGGTTAGCTTTACCTCTAGCACCTCAGCCACATTTGAAATTCAAAAAGCCTGTCAAGTTTGTGGGGATGAGGGTGTAGGAGAAAAGGGAGGTAGTACTTCTGTTGAGAAAAGTGTAGTTGACTCTAATGTACTGTCTTCAACAGATCAAAGTGGAGCCCGTGGTCCCAGCCCCAAGCCCGGTTATCCCCAGACTGACTCTCAGAGTTGGAGCCGGCCAAGACAAAATGTAAGTATTGACGTTCAGTATAGAGGGCAAGAGATTGACCGTACCTTTTACTCCTCTACCCTGGCGGGTTAGAACTCGAGGATCTTTCCAGTGTGGACGTGTGCAGTCAGGCTCTATTCCGAGAAGGCTTCATTCTAAAATGTTTATTGGTTTCTTTCTCAGAGTAAATGCTTACTGCTTTATTCAGCACATAGGAGCCTTTCTGCCCAACCCCAGCCCTCTCGCCCCAGTTCTTCTCTTTTAAAGACTAATACAGGACATTGTTTCTGCTTAGTTTGTGAGGCCCCAGTTATCTGAAAAATAAGAAACTGTATTGAATGGACTGACTGCCCACATTACACCCAGGTGGACGTAGTATTAAACCTCCTCAAGCGTGTGTTCTCTGTCAGCAGGACAAAGAATGAAGATTCTCTTCTTGCTCAGATGGCACGTGCTTTTATTCTGTGCATATAGAACAAGGATAATGCCAAAAGCTTGGTCAAGCACTGTATCAGTGACAACTGAAGTCTGAATTATCCACCCTTTTTTTTTTAAGAGAGAACTGGAAATGGAGACATGGTGTTTACTGTTTACTTTCTTAATTTCATGGAATCATCACATCTACCTATCCTTCTTCAAAGTAAATTTGTTGGCTGTGTTTCTTTATTCATATTTGTGATATGAATTAAGGCTTACAATGCTCTTATGTGATCCTAATAAGGTGATGAACACTGATCTTGTTTTTTGCAAATCATGTTGAAAATCATTCATCTAAAAATCATACTATGCATCATTTCAGTGAATTTTGTAAGCTCAGAGTACAAATTTACAACTGTATTTTTACCAGTAAAGCCTAAAGATGGATTAGTTTATTTACATCACAAGCAATCAAATGTTATATAGAAAATAGGTTCACAAGGCATTTAACTTTCATTCCGTTTTTAACCATAAAGATCAAAGTAGGAGCCGTGAACTTGTTTCTTTAGTAGGTAGAGTAGACAACAGGAGGTTTGCCTTGCATTCTCGTCGTTCGTTCCGTCTTAGAGTTTGTAGTGTGTATTTTACGCAGCCACTGCTTCTGTTAGTTCCAAACGTAATACTGAGGAAAAGTCCAGCATCGTTCCAGTGAATGATGGTGTAGGGCAAACATGGCCTTCTAGGAGACTGTGTATTCTGATGATTGAAAGAAGAAAATCTGGTTAGTGCTTTTCTTGCCTAAATTATCTACGTAATTTCCACATTGCTTGTTCTGGTTGTGCCAAGAGAGACCCAGACAGTAGGCTGTAGTATTACTGACAAGCTTAGAAAATGGAACAAAAATACCATAGATTGAGCTCTTTTTAAACCAAATACTGTGCTGATGCCCTTCTACCTTCCCTACAAAAATTTTAATCATGTCCTTATCATTAGAGAGCAGAGAGCTAGTTAGCACAGGGACCCAACCAAAGCACCTGTACCTGCCGTCTCCTTAGAATTCCTGTCCTTGGGTTCATTTCTCTGAAGGAAAGATACTCTTACCTATCTCTGGACAAATATTTTTCTCCTACCCATTCATATTTTATTCCAGTTTTGTCCTAACTCACCATTACTTCACCTTTCCTTACACATACAAGTTCGGCTTGCTTATTCCTTTAGAGGAATAAGATTTTTAGAAAGGCATTGATAGTAGTATTCATCACATCTGCCTTTAAGCATCTTTCAGTTATTTGGTTGACTAATTCCTTTTCCTCTCAATAAATCACTCATATACCTAAGATATTGGAAGTTGTGAGAAATAGATCCTATGACTCTGGAACAGAATGTCCAGTATTAGGGAAATTATAGTACCCAGACATTCTAGACAAATTGTCCTTGAAAGTATAACGTTATGTAACGTGAACTTTCTGATATTTAGGGAAATAACTCCCATATCATATGAATAATCAATCATTTGACCAAAGTCAGAAACAAGGGAATATATACTTATAATGAACAAAGGAGTAAACTAAGTGAAATATATTACATTTTAAACTTGAAAGAAAAAGAGGTCCAAGTCACATGTTGTTGTTGTTTAGTCGCTAAGTCCTATCTGACTCTTTGCGACCCCGTGGACTGCAGCACGCCAGGCTCCTCTGTCCTCCACTGTCTCCTGGAGCTTGCTCAGATTCCTGTCCATTGAGTCAGTGATACGATCCAACCATCTCATCCTTTGCTTACTCCTCCTTTTGCCTTCAATCTTTCCCAGCATCAGGGTCTTCCAGAGAGTCGATTCTCTGCATCAGATGGCCAAAGTATTAGAGCTTCAGCTTCAGCATCAGTCCCTCCAGTGAATATTCAGGGTTGATCTGCTTGCAATCCAAAGGACTCTTAGGAGTCTTCTCCAACGCTGCAATTCAAAAGCATCGATTCTTCAGCACTCAGCCTTCTTTATGGTCCAGCTCTCACATCCATACATGACTCCAGGAAAAACCATACTTTTGACTCTATGAACCTTTGTCAGCAAAGTGATGTTTCTGCTTTTAAACATGCTGTCTAGGTTTGTCACAGCTTTCCTTTCAGGGAGCAAGTGTCTTTTAATTTTGTGGCTGCATTGACTGTCCGCAGTGATTTTGGAGCCCAAGAAAAGAAAATCTCTCATTGCTTCTATTTTTTCCCCTTCTCTTTGCCCTGAAGTGATGGGATTGGATGCCGTGATCTTAGTATTTTAAAGGTTGAGTATCAAGCCATCTTTTTCACTGTCCTCTTTCACCCTCATCAAGAGGCTCTTTAGTTCCTCTTCGCTTTCTGCCATTAAAGTGGTATTATCTGCATATTTTATGTTGTTGATATTTCTGCCAGCAGTCTTAATTCCAGCTTGTGGTTCATCCAGCCTGGCATTTCATATGATATATTCTGCATATAAGTTAAATAAGCAGGGTGATAGTATACAGCCTTGATATACTCCTTTCCCAATTTTGAACCAGTTCATTGTCCCATGTAAGGTTTTAACTATTGTTTCCTGACCCACATGCAAGTTTTTCATGAGACTGGTAAGGTTTTCTGGTATTTTCTTTTCTTTAAGAATTTCTGCAGTTTTTTGTGATCCACACAGTCAAAGGCCTTAGCAGAGTCAGTGAAGTGTAGTCAGTTAAGCTAAAGTAGATGTTTTCCTGGAATCCCCTTACTTTCTCCATGATCCAGAGAATGTTGAAAATTTGATCTCTGGTTCCTCTGCCTTTTCTTTTTTGTGTTTGTTTGTTTTTTTCATTTTTGTCATTTAACTCAGAAGAAATTCAAAGAATTGAGTGTCCCTACTATAACAAATCACTTTTCATTTCTGTTTGCATATTTATGTGAACAAGATTTCTCAGTGTTTCCATTCACCAGTATTAGAAATATAAGTTGATATTGATAACACAACATTGTAAATCAACTATACCCTAATAAAAAAATTTTTTGGTGGATTTTTATCTTTTTTTAAAATTAATTTAATTGGAGGCTAATTACTTTACAATATTTTAGTGGTTTTTGCCATACATTGACATGAATCAGTCATGGGTGTACATATGTCCCCCATCCTGAACCCGCCTCCCGCCTCCCTCCCCATCCCATCCCTCTGGGTCATCCCAGTGCACCAGCCCTGAGCACCCTGTCTCATGCATCCAACCTGGACTGGCAATCTGTTTCACATATGATAATATATATGTTTCAATGCTGTTCTCTCAAATCATTCCACCATCGCCTTCTCCCACAGAGTCCAAAAGTCTGTTCTTTATCTCTGTGTCTCTTTTGCTGTCTGGCATATAGGGTCATCATTACCATCTTTCTAAATTCCGTATATATGCGTTAATATAACTGTATTGGTGTTTTTCTTTCTGACTTATAATAGGCTCCAGTTTCATCCACCTCGTTAAAACTGATTCAAATGCATTCTTTTTAATAGCTGAGTAATATTCCAGCTATTACTGGAACATTAATTCCAGTAATTATACAGCTATTCCTGGATAATTCATTATCCGTTTGTCTGCCGATGGACATCTAGGTTGCTTCCATGTCCTAACTATTGTAAACAGTGCTGCAATGAACATTGGGGAAGATGTGTCTCATTCAGTTCTGGTTTCCTTTGTGTGTATGCCCAGCAGTGGGATTGCTGGGTCGTACGGCAGTTCTATTTCCAGTTTTTTAAGGACTCTCCACACTGTTCTCCATAGTGGCTGTACTAGTTTGCATTCCCACCAACAGGGTAAGGGGTTTCTCTTTTTTCCACATCCTCTCCAGCATTTACTGTTTGTAGACTTTTTGATAGCGGCCATTCTGACCAGTGTGAGATGTTACCTCATTATGGTTTTGATTTACATTTCTCTGACAATGAGTGATGTTGAACAGCTTTTCATATGTTTGATAGCCATCTGTATGTCTTCTTTGGAGAAATGTCTGTTTAGTTCTTTGGCCCATTTTTTGATTGGGTCGTTTATTTTTCTGGTATTGAGCTGCATGAGCTGCTTATATATTTTTGAGATTAATTCTTTGTCAGTTGCTTCGCTTGCTTCTTTTGCCTTTTCTAAACCCGGCCTGTACATCTGGAAGGTCTCAGTTCACATACTGCTGAAGCATTGCTTGAAGGATTTTGAGCGTTACGTTGTGAAATGTGAAATTAGCATGTGAAATGAGTGCAGTTGTATGGTAGTTTGTATGTTCCTTGGCATTGCCCATCTTTGGGATTGGAATGAAAACTGACCTTTTCCAGGCTTGTGAGCACTGATGAGTTTTCCAAATTTGCGCACATATTGAGGGCAACACCTAACAACTTCAGCTTTTAGGATTGAAATAGCTCATCTGGAATTCTGTCACCTCCATTAACTTTGTTTGTTGTAATGCTTCCTGAGGCCCACTTGACTTCACACTCCAGGATGTCCGGCTCTAGGTGAGTGACCACACAATCATAGTTATCTTGGTCATTAAAATATATTTTTTGTATAGTTCTTCTGTGTATTCTTGCCACCTCTTCTTAATCTCTTCTGTTTCTTGAAGAGCTCTCTAGTCTTTCCCACCTTATTATTTTCCTCTATTTCTTTGCATTGTTCATTGAAGGCCTCTTATCTCTCCTTGCTGTTCTCTGGAACTATGTATCCAGTTGGTTGGCGCTTTCCCTTTCTCCCTTGCTCTTCACTTCTCTTCTTTGCTCAGCTATTTGTGAAGCTTCCTCAGACAATCACTTTGCCTTCTTGCATTTCTTTTTCTTTGGGAAGGTATTGATCACTAGCTCCTGTACAGTGTTACAAACCTCCTCCCATAGTTCTTCAGGCACTCTCTACCAGATCTAATCTCTTGAATCTATCTGTCACCTCCACTATATAATCTTAAGGGATTTGATTTACGTCATACCTGGATGGCCTAGTGGTTTTCCCTGCATTCTTCAATTTAAGCCTGTATTTTGCAATAAGGAGCTCATGATCTGAGCCACAGTCAGCCTCAGGTCTTATTTTTGCTAACTGTATAGAGCTTCCCCATCTTTGGCTGCAAAGATGCAAAATAATCCAGGAGTTGGTGATGGGACAGGGAAGCCTGGTGTGCTGCAGTCCGTGGGGTTGCAAAGAGTCGGACACAATTGAGTGACTGAACTGAACTGAATACTGATGCAAAATGATCAGTCTGCTTTCAGTATTGACCATCTGATGATGTCCATGTGTAAAGTCATCTCTTGTGTTGTTGGAAGTTGTTTGCTATGACCAGGGTGTTCTCTTGGCAAAATTGTTAGCCTTCTCTCTTCTTCATTTTGTACTCCAATGCCAGACTTGCCTGTTATTCCAGTTATCTCTTAACTTTCTACTTTTGCATTCCAGTCCCCTATGATGAAAAGGATATATTTTTTTTGGTGTTAGTTCTAGAAGATCTTGTAGGTCTTCAGAGAACCGGTCTACTTGAGATTCTTCAGCGTCAGAGGTTGGGGCACAGACTTGGATTACTGTGTTGAATGGTTTGCCCTGGAAACAAATCAAGATCATTCTGTCACTTTTGAAATTGTACCCAGATACTGTATTTCGGACTCTTTGATTGACTATGGGGGCTACTGCATTTCTTCTAAGGGATTCTTGCTCACACTAGTAGATATAATGGTCATCTGAATTAAATTCGCCCATTCCAGTCCATTTTAGTTCACAGATTCCTAAGGTATCGATGTTCACTCTTGCCATCTCTTGCTTGACCATATCCAGCTTACCTTGATTCATGGGCCTGACTTCCAGGTTCCTATGCAATATTGCTCTTTACAGCATCGGACTTTACTTTCACCACCAGGCACGTCCACACCTGGGCGTCGCTTCTGCTTTGGCCCAGCCTCTTCATTCTTTCTGGAGCTATTAGTAATCGCCCTCCACTCTTCCCCATAGCATATTGAACACCTTCCCACCTGGGGGGGGGTTCATCTTCTGGTGTCATATTTTTTTACCGTTTTATTCTGTCTACGGGGATCCTCGAGGCAAGAATACTGGAGCCGTTTGCCATTCCGTCCTCCACTGGACCACGTTTTGTCAGAACTCTCCACTGTGACCTGTTTTGGTTGGCCCTACACGTCATGGCTCATAGCTTCGTTGAGTTATACAAGCCCCTTTGCCATGAGCAATAGGATTTTATATAAAATACAACATAATCAGTAAAGAGGGGTCTTTCTGTTTGTTTTTTGTTTTTTTAAATCTGAATCGGTGGTCAACAAGCTACGGCCATGGGCCAATCCATCCCACTGTGTGTTTTTTATGGCTCAGCTGAAAGAAATTAAAAGAAGGATAACACTTTATGACACTTGAAAATTATATGAAATTAAAAGTAATCTTTTATTGTTGTAGCATAGGGATCATGGCTTATTCCTTGGCAGTAATGATGGAAAAGAGACGGTAGGTTCATATAAACATGCCTGTATATAGTTTGTATTCACCTGGGGCTGTAATGATGCTCTTTTGAAGTAGAATTAATGAGTAGACTAGGACTCAAAGTGGGGGGTTGAATAGTCTAGGAGGAGGAGTTGTTTATTTCTGAAGAACAGGCAGAGAGTAGAGTCTTTTGAAACCATAGGAAAAAGAAAACACTTTACAGGGTTCAAATTATACCCTCTTGTTGGAAGATCTCTAGGACAATATTTAGTTTCTAAATCTTATATAAAGAAATGATGCCTCTGACCCATGATCCAGGAAAGTGCTTTGAGGTTAGACTGTTTCCTCTCTTCTCTGTTATTGTTCCTGGAAGCCAGACAGAGGGCCCTTGTCTCCCTTGATTGAGCACTCCTGCCGAGTGTGGTGTGAAGGGTCTGTGGGGACCCAGTGCCACCTCCTGATTGTGTTAAAGTTCAAGGTCACTCTCCAGGCACCTCAGATTCCTTTAACAGGTATCCCAGGAATGAGGACCCAGAGTTCCCCTTAGTTTGTATTGAAGAGGAAACTAAGATACTGATCCTGAAGTTATAGTCTCAGCATCTGTAGCTTGTAGGGGTGGTGTGAAGGGGAAGAAGCAATGCATTCAAGTAAATCAATGAATAACTGAGTCTGGCCTAAGGGCCAAGCTTTGCCTTGATGCCGAGAGAGCAGGTGGGTTTAGCTGGCCTGGGAGCAGCGCCTGACGTCTTACCGGTCAGGTCAGTATGTTGCTGCTGAGGCCCCCCAGACCTGGTGCCGGAAGGGGCAGTGAGTGTCCCTGGGACCAGAGGCGCTATGGGCTGCCGGGTGGCAGCACAGCCGCCGTGTTACCTGTTGCCCCGGCCTTGTCATTTACTGAGTCAGTTCATTATGAGTAAGCCTAGGAAAGCTGGGCTAACTTGTGGCATCCGTGCGTTTAGTCATTTCTATGAAGGACGTAAACAGAACACAGTGGTGTAAGCAAGGGAGCATCTGAGGGGTGGGACTGCTTAGACAGGATTGTCAGAAGAGACATGCAGAGCATTAAATGTGTGGTTATATTTATAAAGCTCAAAATTCTATTAAAGGAGCATCTCATTTAAAAAGGTAACTTAAAGTATTGGTAAAGTATTAAGAGGAAAGGCCCTTGTATGTAAAGATTTGAGGGTAACAGTGGCGGTTAGGGGTTACGCGGTCTTCCCCGCCTCACGTTTCTCCGTGTCTCTTTAGGCTCTCCTCTCGCTGGCGCTGGGGAGGTGGGTCTGTCCTTTTCTCCGTCTGTCCCGTGGCTGTCCTGCCAGCAGTATCATTTGGCCTGGTTGGTGGCGCTGCTATACTGGAGAAGTTTGGAGCTGGTCCTGCTCTCAGGGCACTGCTGCCCTGGTTCAGAGCGCTCACCAGGGACAGCTAATGAATTGGGCCCCTCCACACATCCAGCCGGCGTCCCAAGTGGCGCTAGTGGTAAAGAACCCATCTGCCATTGCAGAAGACATAAGAGCCGTGGGTTCAATCCCTGGGTCAGGAAGATCCCTTGCAGGAGGAAATGGCAACCCACTCTAGTACTCTTGCTCAGAGAATCCCAAGGACAGAGGAGCCTGGTGGACTACAGTCCAAAGGGTCCCAAGGCGTCAGACACGACTGAGCGGCTTGGCGTACACACATCCAGTCATGCTCAGTCATTGCTCCAGGTAACACCTGATACTGTATTTGGTCAAGTGACCCAGAATCGTTCTGTGTCACTTTCATGAAAACAGTATCATTACCAAGTCTAAATTTTCTTTTGGCTAGAGGACACAATAGATACTGTCTGTTACAAGTTTAATCCTGTTCCCCAAATGCGCACAATTTGCGAAACTATTTTTCAGTGACTACTTTACTGCTGGCAACTAGAGTTTTCCTTCTACTAACACTTTGTCACCAAGGCCATGAGTATTATCAGATTTCTTACAATCCAGGAAATTCTTTCATTAATCAGACCTCTCTTAGCAGAAGTGCTGAAAATTGGATGCTTTCCTTTTCCTGTAAGTAATTCACTTTTTTGTTGCAGTTTATAGAGTTTAGTTTATGCTGAGGAAGAGGCTTCTTTTTTGAAAAATTTATTTATTTTAAATTAAAGGATAATTGCTTTACAATATTGTGTTGGTTTCTGCCAAACATCAACATAAATCAGCCAAAGGTATACATATGTCTCCTTCCTCTTGAACCAAGGCTGCTTAATAGTTTTAATTTCTAAATTATCTATATGTACCATAAAAATGGAAGCTAAAACTTTTTGCTCATTAGTCCTGAAAAATAAATGGTTAACCTTTAAAAATGTAAAGTAAGTATAGATATTTGCTGTCTTTTCTGCGATCCAAACTTTTCTGATTAACTCTTTTTGACAGTACAACCAGAAATAGAGGATAACTATGCACAATTACAAAAGTAACCATTTAAAATATTTTTAAAGAAAGTAAGCATTTTATGTTCTTATGTAACCAGATTTAACTGAAAGGCCCTTAATAGGTAAAATGTGTATAGTGGTATTTTAGTGGCAAGTTCTTTAGAAAAATAATAGCAAATTATTTTTATTTCACTTTCTGCATATTTTCCTACACTTAAAATGTTGTTTATTCATATGTAGCTTTTTTCTAGTTTAAATAAATTTAAGAGTGACTTAGAGAACATAAAATAAAGATACTGGAAAATACTAGGAAACCAAGAACAAGGTGAGGAAAAAAGAAAATTTATACATCAGATATGATCACAACTTCCTAGCAATAAGGGCAGAGTGAGATACATTTTTTAAAGAGAAGGTACCCCTTAGTTTCTCAGGAGAGACAATGTTTTTCAAGATGCTAAATTTGAAACTTTATTTCCATAGGAACCTGATGGCAAAATAGCCGTCTTCCATAGCAGCTTTTACAGCAGATAAAAGGCATTTTTTTCTTTGACTCTTTCTTACTCCAACCCCTAGTCCAAGGGTGTAGCCTCGGAGCATGCACAGTGCGGGTGCTTCATAAAGAGTACTCTCTTCTCCAGTTGAAACACTTCTATTATTTTCTCCCAATCTGAGGGCTGTCTTTTCACCTTGCTTATAGTTTCCTTTGTTGTGCAAAAGCTTTTAAGTTTAATTAGGTCTCATTTGTTTATTTTTGCTTTTATTTCCAATATTCTGGGAGGTGGGTCATAGAGGATCCTGCTGTGATTTATGTCAGAGAGTGTTTTTGCCTATGTTCTCCTCTAGGAGTTTTATAGTTTCTGGTCTTAGATTTAGATCTTTAATCCATTTTGAGTTTATTTTTGTGTATGATGTTAGAAAGTGTTCTAGTTTCATTCTTTTACAAGTGGTTGACCAGTTTCCTCAGCACCACTTGTTAAAGAGGTTGTCTTTTTTCCATTGTATATTCTTGCCTCCTTTGTCGAAGATAAGGTGTCCATAGGTTCGTGGATTTATCTCCAGGCTTTCTATTCTGTTCCATTGATCTATATTTCTGTCTTTGTGCCAGTACCATACTGTTCATTTGAATCAGTTCTAATGAGATGGATGAAACTGGAGCCCATTATAACAGAGTGAAGTAAGCCACAAAGATAAAGACCAATACAGTATACTAACGCATATATATGGAATTTAGAAAGATGGTAACGGTAACCCGATATGCAAAACAAAACGAGACACAGATGTACAGAACAGAATTTTGGACTCTGTGGGAGAAGGTGAGGGTGGGATGATTCGAGAGAACAGCATCGAAACATGTATATTACCTAGGGTGAAACAGATCACCAGCCCAGGCTGGATGCATGAGACAAGTGCTCGGGCCTGGTGCACTGGGAAGACCCAGAGGAATCGGATGGAGAGGGAGGTGGGAGGGGGGATTGGGATGGGGAACACATGTAACTCCATGGCTGATTCATGTCAATGTATGACAAAACCCACTACAATATTGTAAAGTAATTAGCCTCCAACTAATAAAAATAAATGAAAAAAAAAAAAAGAAACTAGTAGAGATACTAAAAAAAAATAAAGAAACACTTCTCATGCTTTCTATTAGTCAGGACTCTGGGCGCAAGTAACAGAAACCCTAATTAAACTAGCTCAAACCGTGGTTAAGGCAGTTTATTTGACTTTAGGCAAGGTGACTTTAACCAAGGTTCAAAGTGTCATTAAGACTGCTCGCTTTCTTTTTCTCCGCCTGGCCTCTGTGTGGAGGCAGAGGTGGTCCTGGTTGCTCTTGGCCAGTGTGGTTCCTTCTGTGCTCATAGGCTGCACCCCCCCACGCCCCCAGCCCCCCACTTGACAGCACCCTTCGTTGGCTCCCATCCTGAAGCCAGCCCCAGTGGGAGGGTGCGGGGCCCTGTTGGCGAGGGCTGGTAGGTTCCAGCAGAGAAGGGCGCGCCCACTGGGATGGGGGTGGGGCAGGCAGAAACGATTGATATGCTTTTCGTTTATGTAGAGAAAGGCAGTCAAGTTCATGTTTTTATAAAAGCATGCTGAAGAGGCAGAGCAAGGGAGCTTGTTGTTTAAAAAAAAAAAAGATGATCCTTTAGAAATAAAGTTCAAGAACATTTCAGACCATCGTCCCGTCAGACTTGGAAGGCCTTTTCTTCTTCTAGTTTTAATTTGTTTCTCTTGCAGTAAAACTGTCTGCTTTGATTAAAAAAAAAAAAAAGATTGAAAAGTGTTGATAGTTTTCTTTGTTTTGCCCTGGTTAACTTGCCGCGGACACAGAAACATTTCATAGGTATTTTGCCTGTATGAGAAACTATCTAACAAGAACAGTGACCCCCCAAAAAATTAATAAATAAGAATAAAAAACTTAAGAATGACTGCATTTAAAATCTATGGCAAATAACTTATTTTTAATGCTAGTGAAATATGGTACCGTGACACATGAAATTTCCTAGCAGCTGAACAATGAGAACACAAATTGTGGGTGGTATCCATTATTCTTGCTACTTTTTGTACTTATATTGATAAATTCAGCAGACCCAAACCCATATATCTCAGTTATAATTCCAAGAGGAAGCAGGTCGTTAACATTTTTCTTGCTTGGGTCTTCAGCCCTTTTCTGATATTTTCCAGACTGGGAGGATCTTGACCTTCTTAGAGCACTCTCTCTTTTTTACCCAGCTAAAGTTTAGATGAAATCCCCAAGTTTGACTTCTTCCCCTGACGCATGGTAGTTTGTCGACTATTGCCAAAGATACAGTGTATCCAAGAGGAAAAAAAAAATAGTATGCTGTCAGAAAAACTGGCTTCAGGTTTTGGGAAATGTTTTTACTACCCAGTAAAACAAGTGGAAAGATTATAATCAAAGCATTTCCATCTTACTTGTAAACAATTACAGCGGTCCTTACACTGATGCCACATTAGAAGACTGGGGAAAATTTACTGGATTCCATTCTAATGCAATTAGAGCTAATTTTGTTCTTTAAATGAATAAAAGGTCAGCTAGTAAATCTAGCTTATCTTGCGTCCAGACTTCAATAAATTGTTTTATTTAATTTGTTGTAAGAGATCTTATCCTTAATGGGTCTAGGTCTTATTTAGTTGACTTAGGTTTTAAAATATTTATGACCACCTTTGTAGATATGATTTGAATGATAGTTGGCAAGTTCCTCCCTGCTGGTTATCAAGGCCCCGGATCACTCATTGAGTGAATATAGGAAGGCATTTAAGATTTGTTATCTAGAAAAAGCTGATGTGAACTTCCAGCATTTAAATGTTCTTTAACCTGTGACAGGCAGAGGTAATTTAGCTATATCATGGTAACCTTTTGGATACTGTCTTACCTATAATTTCCCCTAAAGATCAAACTAGTTGCACTTCTAGTGTTTAAAGAGAATGTGTACCTACTGATGAGAACAGGAGGTATATTATTATTACTGACAACAACAAAGAAAATTTCAATCCTTCGCGTCCTATCCTTCCTGTCATTTTATAGGGCTGGCTCATGGTAAAAAATCTGCCTGCCATGCAGGAGAGTTTTGATCTGGGTTTGATCCCTGGGTTGGGAAAATCCCCCTGGAGAAGGGAGTGGCAACCCACTCCAGGATTCTTGCCTGGAGAAGCCCATGGACAGAGGAGCCCTGGCAGGCTGCAGTCATGGAGTTGCAAAGAGTCGGACACGACTGAGCAACTGACACTTTCACTTCAATATTAAAATATTTCCGGAGGGACTTTAGAGGCACAGTGTGATGCTTCTTCCTCTCTGTCCCCGCTCCGGCCTCCTTGTGAGCTGAACACTCACGTCCCTGCCCGACCTCTGTGACGGAGAACCCACACGGGTTGGGTTCAGGGACTCGTCGCTGCAGGGACTGACTGGCCACATCACCCCTGTTTGGATTCACTCTTCGGGGTTCCAGAGCTGCACCTGTCTTCACGGCTTGTCCTTCAGGCTGGTCCAGGAGGGAGCCCAGCATCCCTCCTGACCTTCAGGACCTGTTCCTTCTCCATCCCCACCTTTCCTGGCCCTGACCTCCCCGCCACCTCCTTTGTTACTTCCTCCCACTGTATCTTCTGTTCCCTTCTGGTACCTTCCATTGGGTTCTGCCATCCTAATCCTCATACACACACCCACCAGCCTCCCCTCCAGGTGAGGGAAAGGTCACATAGATGCCTCTTCTCATTTTCACTTTTCAAAACATATTCCTTATATGGACTTTCTTCCAATTTCCACTCCCCCCCCCCCCCCCATTTTATTCCTAAACTCACCACATCCTGGTTTCTGCTCTGGAAACTTTCCTGAAGCTTCTCATTAAGATGATTAAATGCATCCCGAGACAATGCCGCAGCCCTGAGTCTTCATCCTTCCTGTTCAATACATTCTTCCCCCCAAGCCCTTTTTGAAAACCTCCAGTCCTTGTTTTTCATGACACGGTGCTCTCTTTCTCCATCATTGCTTCTGTTTTTCTTTGATCACTTTCTCTTCTTGCCCTTGATCCACCACTCTGTTCTTTCTCCCTAAATTTTCTTTTTTGTTCTTTTCAAAGTTAGGTGATGATGATTCCCAAATCTTTCCTTCCAGCTCAGATTTCTCCCCAAGATGCAGCCTAGTCTGCCCAGTTACCTGCTAGAAAGCCCAAGTGGGAGGACCAGAGAGGCATTTCAAACATGTGCTTAGAATTTTAATCAGTTACTTCTGCTGCTTTAGCCCACAAAGGTGGAAGTACATATTTATGTGTGTGTATTTATCTCTCTGGGCTTCCCTGCTGGCTGAGGGTAAAGAATCTGCCTGCCAAGCAAGAGATACAGGTTTGATCCCTTGGTCAGGATGATCCCCTGGAAGAGGAAATGGCAACCCACTCCAGTATTCTTACCGGGATAGTCCCATGGACAGAGGAGCCTGGTGGGCTACAGTCCGTGGAGTCACAAAAGAGACATGACGTAGCGACTAAAACAACAACAACAACAACATACATCTACATATGTAGCACAGGCTATAAATATATATTGTTTCCATGCTGTTTACAGAGGAAGGTAAAAGTTCATGTAAAGCATGATCATTTTGGATAAAAACACAACAGCTATTATCAAATTTTAGTATATTTTAAAGTAGTAACGTTGGGTTTTCCAAGCACAACCTCAGTCATAACAATATTACAACACTACAGTGAGACACAGATCTTAATCAGACTCTTGTTCATTTTTCTAGTTCACTGAATATCCTCTTCCTGCTTTTAATGTTTTCATATAATTGGGATGTTATTTAACCCTACAGTGAATGAATGAACGAACGAATGAGTGCTTGCTCATCTTTTATAGTTGACTTTCGTACTTTCATGTAAAAGCATCTCATCCTCCTCTGTAGACTCCAGGCCCAGAAAGTGATAAAGGTGAGCTTTCATCAGTGCTGACTCTTCAGTTTCATTTGGTTTGGCTTTTTTTATTGAAGGCACCCTTTCTTTGCTGGAGAGAAGCAGAAGCTTTACTAACATCACAAAATCTTTTACAAGTTCTGACTACGGGGAATTTGGTTTTTTTCCAAGAGAACCCTGGCCTTGTCCTGGACAACATCTTCTTGGTTTTACATGTTTTAAAAATTATTTTGCATTTGAAAAATACTAATTTTGATTATATACATAGTAAAACTGTCAGAAATACACTGTGCAAGTGACAAATTTGGATCAGATGTTGTGTCTTCTCTCAGGAACATAGATACAAACAATCATAACAGAAGGTAGAAAGTGTGAAAGTCTATAAGAGATACATCTCAACTGATCCAGATGTTCAAGTTGATTACTTCCAGCCCAAAAGAATCAGAAAAGACTTGGGTGGAGCTGAATTTGAGGAGAGTCTCAAATGCTGTCCTCCTGAAGTCATTGTGTGTGTGTGGGTGTAGCTGGTTGTGTCACCAACAAGATATACATTGAGGTTCATTCTTTTCTGCTTATTTTTACTCGTAGGCAGTTTTATAACTTAAAATTTCTGAATATGTAAGACATTTCCTTGCCTCCAAAGTTGAGACTGTATAATAAGATGTATTCAGAGAAGTCTTGCTCTCCATCCTATCCTTCCGCTTTTATCCTCATGGCCCTACACCTTACCATTTTTGTTGCTTTTTTAAATTATCTTTTTGTCTATATTTCTGAAAATACTGTTAAGAAATATACATTTTTATTTATCTAAGCACTCTTGTCCTTCTAGACCATTTTACAGATTTTGAACATCTTCTATTAAGTCTAATCACTTGGTGATCTCCTTTGGAAAGGAACACTCTACAATGGCTATATTTTCCTCTAATTACTTCATGCAATCTGTTTCATTTTTCAAATAGGTCATGCCTGAATTAAAAGATAAAATGTTTGCCACTTGGTATGTACTTGGGCTATGACAAGATAAGATGATGTAGTGTTTAGGAGGCAAGCCACGAGCTTGAAGGAGTTAGCTCCGTTCCATTTGCAGCTGCGTGCTAATTATATGAGCACTCAGAGCTGAGCTGTAAGGATCAAGAAGAAGAAGGGTAATGACTGATTTGAAGAATCAACATAACACCAATTCCCATAATTGTCTTTAGGTGTTTGTTCCTTTTGATCACACGTGAAATATGGAAATGACTGTGTTACAGTTTGTTCTTTTAAGTCCTGATGCTCGCAAATATAATTTCTCCTAAATTCTAGGTATTTATTTTTGTTCCTAATTGAGATTAATTAAATACTTGGTATATTAATTTTCTATTTCCACATAACTAATGACCCCAAAACTTAACAGCTAAAGCCATAAACAGGTATTACTTCCCAGTTTCCTGTGGGTCAGGAATTTGGGGTGGTTTTGACTCCGGTCTCCATCAAGCCACTGCCCTGGGCCTCGGCCACTGGAAGGCCTCCCCAGGGCTGGAGAATGGCCTGTGGGCTCACACGTGACTATGGGCTGGAGGCCCCACTGGCCGGTCATGTGGGCGTCTTTCTAAGGCAGATTCAGCATCCTCATGACTTAGCCTCTGGCTTCCCCAGAGCTCTCGATCCGAAAGAGAGCAAGGCAGGAGCTGCAGTGTCTCTCATGACCTCGCCGGCCGTCATGTGTAGTTGTTTTCACAACAGCCCGTTAGCAGCCACCCAAGTCAGACCCGAGTCAGACCCACTCAGGCTGCGAGGAGACTACCCCAGGGCAGCGGGTGCTGCTGGAGGCCACTCTTGGGCCCAGTATTTCTGGGACTTTTAAAAGAAAAGTAAGAAAGCAGAGCTGTGATGTCTTATAACCACTGATGCAGCAGTGCTAGGACGACAACCACCCTAATACATAGTGAAAGCTCAGTGGTCTCTTTTTGGTAAGGAGGGGCTAGTTTACAGTACACCATGGGAGTCTGTTTCATGTGTGTCTTAAAAGATGCACAGAGTTGCTGAGATTGATCAGAGGTTTAAATCTGAAGGAGAAAAGCAAGTTGCAGCTTTATCAAAGTGAGTTTTCTCCAAGACATCAAACAAGTTCCCTGTTGAAAAATTGATGTAAAAAATTCATGGAGGCACTTACAGTAGGTTTTACTTATGGCATCATTTTGTTGCCATTTAAAAATGGCTCTTGGCTTTTAAGGGCGAGTAAGTGAGCTATTGTGAGGGAACTTGTGAACTTCGAGCACTGAGTAGCCTGCCATTTGGACTTTGATGATTCTGATGGCCGGCCTCACAGTGTTTGCACACAGCTGCTGACTAGTGAGGGTCTTTAAACTCCCCCTGGTAGAGTTCTGGGGGTGGGAAGAACAGAGAAGGCAATGTCTGAAAGGAGGAAACAACAAAGGTTGACAGCGAAGACCAGTGGGGACCCAAAATTATTTTTATGATGATCAAATTAGGTTGAAGGATGACAGTTTGTCTTACAACTGAGGAGGAATTATATCATGTGATACCATTATCTATTTTTTTCGATAATGTTCAAAATTAAAGCGATAATAAAAAAAGTTGTTCTTAAAACTCTACCTCCAGTTACCTCAAAAGTAACGGAGCAGCTGGAACCAACAATAGCTTCCAAATTCTCATCAGTTTTCTTGTGGATTTCAAAAGAGTTGGGAAAGGCAAGTCCCTTTGGAGCCTACATAACACCAGTCTGTATGCAGGTCAGGAAGCAACAGTTAGAACTGGACATGGAACAACAGACTGGTTCCAAATAGGAAAAGGAGTACGTCAAGGCTGTATATTGTCACCCTGCTTATTTAACTTACATGCAGAGTACATCATGAGAAACGCTGGGCTGGATGAAGCACAAGCTGGAATCAAGATTGCCGGGAGAAATATCAGTAACCTCAGATATGCAGATGACACCACCTTTATGGCAGAAAGTGAGGAAGAACTAAAGAGCCTCTTGATGAAAGTAAAAGAGGAGAGTGAAAAAGTTGGCTTAAAACTCAACATTCAGAAAACTAAGGTCATAGCATCTGGTCCCATCACTTCATGGCAAATAGATGGAGAAACAGTGGGAAAAGTGAGAGACTTTATTTTCTTGGGCCCTAAAATCACTGCAGATGGTGACTGCAGCCATGAAATTAAAAGGTGCTTGCTCCGTGGAAGGAAAGTTATGACCAACCTAGACAGCATATTAAAAAGCAGAGACATTACTTTGCCAACAAAGGTCTATCTAGTCAAAGCTATGGTTTTTCCAGTAGTCATGTATGGATGTGAGAGTTGGACTATAAAGAAAGCTGAGCATCGAAGAATTGATGCTTTTCAACTGAGGTGTTGGAGAAGACTCTTGAGAGTCTCTTGGACTGCAAGGAGATCCAACCAGTCCACCCTAAAGGAAATCAATCCTGAATATTCATTGGAAGGACTGATGCTGAAGCTGAAACTCCAATACTTTGGTCACCTGATGCAAAGAACTGACTCATTTGAAAAGATCCTGATGCTGGGAAAGATTGAAGCTGGGCAGAGAAGGGGACGACAGAGGATGAGATGGTTGGATGGCATCACTGACTCAATGGACATGAGTTTGAGTAAACTCATGTTTACTCAACATGAGTTGGTGATGGATAGGGAGGCCTGGTGTGCTGCAGCCCATGGGGTTGCAAAGAGTTGGACACGACTGAGTGACTGAACTGAACTGAACTCCAGTCTCATCTCCTAGAAGCAAAAAATTAGTACATATTTTGTCTCATCAACACTGAGTACCCACTTTAGTGTTTTTTCTTTTGCTACTCAGAAAATTTGAATGAGAAATATATATGTGAATATATATATATATATATATCTCAATACGTACCATATTTAAAGGAGTAATTAATTGAACTAGAGTAATTCAATTGAATTGGAGGAATACGCATTTGGAAGGATTATCTTTATAATAGTTATTTTCATGAAAGTGCCATTTCTCTAAATTGGTAAATAAGCAGATTTGTTCAGGTAGGTGTTTCTGAGACCTTAGGTATTGCCCCATAAACTGATCAGCAGTCTGTTTACATCCATTGGCTTCACTGCTAATGCTAAACCATTTTCATGGGTACCATTCACAAGCCTTGAAGGTAAGGGAGACACTAGATCCAAACGGTCCTCTTTAGAAAAAAGAAATGATAATTACGTGACATGACGTAATTAGCTGAAGCCACGGCAGTAATCAGATTGGAGTGTACGAATGTGTCAAACCGACGCATTGTGTGGTCAGACAGACACAAGGCTACCTGTTGGTTATATCTCAGTTGCAAAAACTAAGTGAGGAAAGCTTGTTGCCAACGATAAATAGCATGTGAATTGTTTGTATACTTGAAATGCCTAAAACAGCAGTGGGATGCACTGTTTATGGGTATCTGCAGAAAAAATTCAAAGGACAAAAATATGGAAACACACCTGCTAGCCAGAGGACCGTGGATCCTTCTGGAGGAGGAAAGGAGAGAGACCGGAAATAAATACATTTTCTCTGTACTTGAAATGATATATACAGCCCCCTGCCAAATCTAGGAACTTCGTATAAAAAAAAAAAAAGAAAGAGTTTGAGGACCAAATAGGCAGGTCTCAGTTCAAAGCCTGCCACTTTTACCCAAACTCCTTTCTCTGCTCCTGTTCCCTTGTTTATAAAACAAGGGTCACTGCAGCTTCTTTGACGTTGCCCTGAGGACTGAATGAGGTAATGTGTGGGAAGTACCTAGTATAACACCTACCTGCTTAGAGGTGCTCAGCAACTAGTGCTTTTAAATGCCTTGTGTGAGGTCACACCCCAGCCTGTGGAAGACGTAGAGTTTGACCTCCGACCTCCTGGTTCTGAGCCGAGTTCTTCTTCCCTGGCTTGGGTTCTGTGAAGAAGGCAGTGTTGATGGAGAAGCAGAGCAGCAGGCAGCTCTGACCATGGAAGGGAGCTGGAGCCCCTGCCTGTTTCCTGCTGCCCAGCCTCTCTCCCTGCCCTGGTCGTGGAGCAGCAGCTTGGGCAAGAGCCTTGCAGCCTGAGCTCTGCCTCTCTCTGCTCTCTCCAAAAAGTCTCTCGCTGCTAGAAGAACCAAGCGATTGTGCCATCGTGTTTGTAGCTACCTGGCTTGACTCAACTGTGTGTTTTGATTTTTCCTTTTCTCTCCTTTGTTGACAGCGTCATCAGCAAAGTGGTCCCAGCCCCCGAGGCTAAGCCGGCGCCTTCTCTGAACAGACCCAAGACGCCGCCACCCGCCCCGGCCCCCGCCCCGGCCCCCATGCACGTCACCCCTGCCCCGGTGCCTTTGCCCCTCCTGGCCCCGGCCAGCGCACCCCTCGCCGGGATGCCCGCCCCAGCCCCTGCTGCTTCGGGAGCCGCCAGCTCCAAAGCCCCGGTCCGCAGTGTGGTCACGGAGACGGTCAGCACCTACGTGGTGAGCAGCTTTCTGTTTTGGGGAGTATTTAAGAGAAAGTCAATTAAGAGCTCACTCTTTGCTCATGAAAATGTTTCCAATTAAAAAAGCAGTGTCAGATGGATCATCATTGAATTTCAGAAGCGATTCTTCAGGACTGGAAAGGCATATTCATTGCATTTTCAAGCTTTTGGCTGAAAAGTATTGTGTTAGGATGTCTGCATAGTTAGTCTCCATAAACAATGCCAGAGCATTGTTTTTGTTACGCATCATTGTTTTGGAATATGACTATACACACACACACACACAAACATATATACAGCACAATCGTATAAATATAGAGGTGAATAGTGACAGTCAAGCTCCTCATTGACTTTCTTGATCAAGCAGTGATTCACTTCAGAGAATAATTAGCATGACGTACACACATCTCACAGGCCAGCCGCTGTTTCTGAGCAGGAGTACTAATTATAGTATCTCACTGGCTGAGATCCAGAACATATCTGGGCCTGCAGAATGAATGGAAATGAACCTGTAAACCACAGAACTTCCTGAGTCCAAGCCTGTCTTCAGGTGGAAAAACTCACCTTGACACATGTGTTCACACGGTTGTCATGAGACCGTTTTCTCATGTTTGTGCCCTACTTACTAGTATCAGGTCTAACTGAAGCCCTGAATTCAGTTAAGTAACAAACAGGCTCTTTGGGCTCCGTAGTGTGACTCACGAGCACATGACAAAACGATTTCAGGCACATAGAGGTCCTCAGTGAGCTGACACTGGGGGACCTCCGAGTGTGTAGACTGAGACGTGTCAGCCTGGTGGCGGCTAGGATCTTTCAGAATAGATGTGCTTGGGAAGCGACAGACTCGGACCCCTGCCGTTGACGTCACAAATCATGCAAGTATTACTTTTCTATACGGGCATTTGAAAGGAAATTTCAGTGAATCATTAAGTGTTTGAGGCACTATCATGATACAGAGGATAAGAAGAAAGTCTCAGAAGTCTTCAGAGAGGATATAAAGACATGAACTATTAACAAGAAAATATTAAATTGGCAATTCAAGACAACAATGGAAGACATGGTACAAAGATCTGTGGTCATTAAATCAGTGCATTCAAGGACCAGTTGCCACAGGTGTTTAATTGAGGCCACGTCACCCCAAGATGGGTAAATCGGGGAGGACTTTATGCTTGATCTCCCTGACCTCCATTTCTTCAGCTGTAACCAGGGATTGTTAGACTAAGTGATCCCTGTGGTGTGTTCTAGCTCTAAAAGCTGATTCTCCAGTGGATTTTTGAGTCAACTCCCTGGAGATAGATCAGACTTGCATAGACAGCATAGACGAAAAGCCTCTGTCCCCTCAGAGACATTTTGTAGACAGAAGACAAAATGTGTGATTTGAAGGAAGGACACAGGCTGATTTTGTTGCTGCCCGATCTATGACACTGGAACTGTCACTGACATTCCTTCAGCTCCAGTCTCCCCATTTCTAACCTACCCAAGCACTGTTTAGGAGGATGAAACCAAGTCAGGTGTTTTCGAAAGAGCTTAGTAAACTGCGAGGGGCTGGGCGCTGTAGCAGATTTCTCATGTCGCAGGGTCACGGCCTCCTAATTTCAAGAATCAGCCGCAGGACAGGGCATGCATGGCAGCTTCAGGGCGCAGGTTACTGGGCTGGCCTTCACCCCAGACAGCTGGCACAGGCCGACTGGTGGTCTCTGCTTGAAACTGGAGACTAGGACCGAGTCGGGGATGTGGCTGCCCACAGATTTGTTCAGGAAGCCTTCACAGCCTGTCTGCTCTTGCAGAGACTTTCCAGAATGGCAGACCTTAAAATAGTTAGAATTCCGTGAGTTGGAATGAACCGTCTCTGCCCCCCGTACACCCGTCACACACACAAAAAACCGTTTCTCTCCTGCACATCCAGTCAGCGTTGTATCTGAACGCACCAGGAGAGACTACAGCTTGCAAAATCAATGGAATGAAATTATATGCTGTGTGGTCAGCAAAACTTCAAAAATTAACTCTTAGTTATTGCTGGCTTTTTGAAAGACTGTCAGAGAATTGTCTCTTCCAGATTGGTCTTGTTCATGTGGAATTTGAGGAGGTGGTTCAGTTAGGAATGCTTCTTATTTGGAACTGCTAAGTCAAATCCAGAGCACAGCATATTTGTTGCAAAATAACGTGAAAACGCGTGGCTCTTTGGCCTCCTGCGTCCCTTATTTCATTTGCCCTTTAGTTGATTGTACTTTGCTAAAAATGTCATAAAGGGAATGGAAAGTTACTTAGTAACAACTCTTTTATATCCTTGATCTTATCAGCCAGTTCAGGAGGAGGGTTTGGCTAATAAGTAATAAGGCGATATATGCACATAGGCCGTACTTATTGATTCCAGACCTGTGAATGCAATGGAGGGAACAACGCAGAGTTGAACTAGGTAGCTTTCAGAAGTATCAGGCGTTACTAGTCATTCAGAACCTGTGTGTTTCAGTCTTTCTTTAGATGAAGGTGACTGTAGGTCACATTGCTCACAGAAATGATTATCAAAGGTTTTGTTTTTATGACTTTGAAAAGACAGTTTAAAATAGTCATTAGAAACATCTTGGGAGTTCCCCGATGGCCTAGTAATTAGGACTCGGCACTCCCATTGCCAGGGCCCAGGTTCAATCCCTGGTCAAGGAATTAAGATCTTGCAAGCCATGCAACATGGCCAAAAAAAAAAAAAAAGTAGAAGAAAGGTCTTATCATTGAACTCTAAGGAGCATTTTTTTTTCCATATGATCCCAGGATAGTGAGGACCATGATCACAGCTTTAATAAATTATTAGCTCCTGGGTTTTTCCGTCTGTTCATTTAGTCTGTCAGTTTATTAGCTCCACAGTGTGTAGTAATCCTTATCATGCCCTTTTGGGGATTTCTTTTTTCTCAATGCCTCTCTCGTTTCGCCCACCCCAGATCCGAGACGAGTGGGGAAACCAGATCTGGATCTGTCCCGGCTGCAACAAGCCCGACGATGGGAGCCCCATGATCGGCTGTGACGAATGTGATGACTGGTACCACTGGTGAGTCCCCTGCGGGGCACCGGGGGAGAGGCTCAGGACACGCGTGGCCCCGGCCCATGCAGGCTCATCTCCCAGAGCAGCTCATTTCCTGGGAGGAGCGTCTGGAGCAGAATCCCTGTGCCAAGAGAATGGCATTCGTATTATTTGCAAAAAATTAGTCTTTAGACTGTGGCTCTTCAGCCTAAATTCTGAATGTGTCGCTTAGCTCACGTATTCTTTAGAAAGGGAAAAGGAGATACAGCAGGTTGGTTCCCTTGCCTTTCTTGTCAGTCATTTTCTGTAGCAGCTGTGGAAACACGGAGGGAACCCCGTAAACACCCCCATAAAGTGCAGAAGTAAAGGGGCAGCTGGAGTGGTCTCCACAGCTTCCCCAAACGGAAGGAGCAGCATCAGGGTGCATGCGAACAGTCCTGCTGTTCTATCTTGAAAATATCGGATATGAAAAGATAGGAATCTGCTTAGTCAGGTGCTGTGGGATATCTCTGAGATAAAAACAAAGCCTGGCTCACAGGAATTAGACTATTTCTGGCTGAAAGGATGAATGAGCTCATTAAGGTCTCCAGCAGAGCCTGGGGAAGGGGCTCGTGTAAGGTGATCGCCCACTGGCCCAGCAGGGGTGCAGCCGCATCCTCCGCCAGAGCTGGTGACTTGGGTGTCTGGTAAATGCGCCTTGAAAGTGAAAATCGCTCAGTCGTGTCCGACTCTTTGCGACCCCATGGACTATACAGTCCGTGGAATTCTAGGCCAGAATATTGGAGTGGGTGGTAGCCTTTTCCTCCTCCAGGGGATCTTCCCAACCCAGGGATCGAACCCATACACATAACAGATTATTGAATGATGTCCTGAAAAACGTAGGACAAGAAGATGTGTGTGTCTGAAGCCGGTTTGTCTGACGCTCCTCTCGCTTGGTTCCCGTGTAGGCCCTGCGTGGGCATCATGGCCGCGCCCCCGGAAGAGATGCAGTGGTTCTGCCCCAAGTGCTCGAACAGGAAGAAGGATAAAAAGCACAAGAAGCGGAAGCACCGGGCGCACTGATGCCTGGAGCGGGGCTGCCCCCGCCCGCCGCCACCGCGTCGCCCGCCCGGACGCTGAGCCCGGCCAGACTGAGGACGGAACACACGCCCCCACCCCCGGGGGCTTTGCCGGGGCCCCCGGAGAGGGCCACGTGGTCGCCCCCGCAGAAGAACTCTCACGTGGGGGGGCCTCGCCTCCGTTTCCTATTACCAGTGACAAGTATTATTAATAAAAAGACTATACTCTCTCCTTTCGATTTTCCTCAATTCTCTCCAGGGCCTTTTCCTTAAGGTGTTAGCTGAGAAGATGGCGTGTGGCCCGCCCTGACCGTGCCCGAGGGTGACGTGGGTCGGCTGTATGTGTCTCCAGCCTCCTCCCCTCTGTAGTCAGATAATCGTAATCACATGAAAGAAAACTCGAGGGGGAGTGTCAGTAAATATTTTTGTGATGAAAAATATATGAAGCTTCCCCCACCCCACCCCCTGTTTTTAGTACTAACATGTAAAATGTTCAGGCTTTTTGTGAAATACCTTATATTTTTTAAGAAAAAGGTTTCTATCATGTCCTGTTGGCTCTCGTGCAAGTTGTTTTTGTTGACTCTCTCACCTGTCCTCTCTCTCTCTCTCTCTCTCTCTCTCTCTCTCTCTCTCTCTCTCTCTCTCTCTCTCTCTCGTCGGCGGACTTTGCCCGTTCCTCCAAACTGCTGGTGGTCTTCTCATGGCTTACCCATCTCATCAGCTTGTATGAAACCTCTGCACACAAGGAGATCTCCCCTAATGTAAATAATAAATATTTATGAAGTAGTTATTTTTAAAAATTTTTTTATCGTGTTTAATTCTGGCTTTCTGTGAAAACGCGCTGCGGTTTCAGCCACGTCTGTAATTACCGCTGTACATAAGCAAAGAAGGCTGGAAAAAAAAGAGCCATGCTAAGTTCAGTTCCCTACCTTGAGCTGAACCCTCGCAGAACACGGGGGAGGACCTGAGCAGTTGGAAGGAAAGCAAGGCAATTTAAATCTATGGCTTATGATTTGAAATTGTTATCTCTTCCATTTCTGTAAATTTCTTTTTGTTGACTTCCTTTTGTTTCAAAGGACATGTAGATTGCCCAAAAGTAAAAAAAAAAAAAGAAAAAATACTGTAGCATTTTGTGTTTATATTGTTTTATTTCTGCAAATCTGTTCATTATATTGTGGTTTAAGGCTGAAATGAAGTATATTATGCAATTTTTTTTTAAAGAAAATCATCAAATTTCAGGGTATCACAAAACTTTATTATATTACTATACTGCCCACTATTTATTATATGTTAATAGATGTCTGAGAGATAAACCAAATATTTTATTTTTAATGTAAAACATCAAATTTAATTTTATTAGCATATTTTAGCAACTTTGGAATAAATATGGACTTTTACTTGATTTTGAAATAATCCCAAGTTGGGCCAGTGTAATGGATATCTTGAATGCTAGACTATGGGCTTTGAACCTAATACAAATATATTAATAGAAATTGTGATTTTTTTTTTTAAAATGCCAAGTAAATTGATATTAGTGTATGAATTAATCATATTGAGGTTTTCTGCCGTGAATGTTAAATTGCAGATCAGTGTCACCCTCTCGAGTGCAGTATTTCATTGCCCTCCTTGTTCTAGAAGCCAACATTTTTCTATGCCTACAAAGAAAGCATCTATGTTGAGATACGTGGTTTTGTTCTATTAATTTCAGATCATCCTAAATACTTTATACGATATTTTCACATGCACAGAATCTTCCCCATTAGTGCTTTTTGGAGAGGGATGAGGGTGGGGAAGTGCAAAATAAAGGATTATTGGCTATTTCATAGTTTGCTTTTCCATTTTCTTTACTTAGGATTTAGTTCCTCAAGGCATGGTCAGTGGATCTGACCTTGCCACATCTAAGTGAGCTGGTCACGCCACTGAAATCAGAACGCAGTGCCCATATAGAACTTTGCCCTAGTCCCGCTGTCTGAGAGACCTCAGCCCACAGGACACTGAAGGAATTTCAATCAGTTCGTTGTCTTTTGCTATTTCATGGTTGCTTTCCTAAATCCAGTTCATGATTTTATAAATGGCCTTTGCAATAATAAAACCAAAGAATCATTTTCAGGGGGCCGAAGAGCTCGGGGGATTAGTAATGGAATACAGAGCCTTTCACCTCTGGGTCAGTGAGCTGAATCCAGCCCAGGTCACCAGAGACTCGGAGTTGTTACCACCTTCTGACTGTTCAGCGGCCTGTGTGAAATGGGCTGGTGGTCTCCGTCTCTACAGGGTGGCTAGCTGTACACCAACCAAAAGGGGTCCAAGAAACTGCAAAAGGAAATGTGGATTAGAGAATAAAACCCCGGTGTTCCGAAGCAGAGTTAGAAAGCTGGGCTGACTCACCCCACATAAAGTTGCGCTGAAGAAAAAGAGTTTCACAGACGTCACGAAGAGGATGGAGATGAATTCAGTCATCCCAATGCAGTCGAACTAAATAGGGAAATGAAAAGCCTGTGTTGGACGAGAGAAGGAAGGGTTATGTTGGGAAAGATGATGGTTTTAATCAGCAGAAAACCTTGAGGGGACCCATGCAATAGAAAGAGAGTGGGTTTGGGGGGGTTTTTTTGACTGGAAAATTCACGGCATTTTTTGGTCTTGTTTTAAAACCTTTTTATTTTGTATTGGGGCATAGCTGATTAACAATGTTGTGGTAGTTTCAGGTGGACAGCAAAGGGACTCAGCCACACGTACACAGGTATCCATTCTCCCCCAGGCTTCCTCCCATCCGGGCAGCCACATAACATTGAGCAGAGGCCCCTGCGCTATACAGTAAGTCCTTGTTGGTTATTCACTTTCAATACAGCAGTGTGTGCATGTCCGTCCCAAACACCCGAACTGACCCTTCTTCCCCCACCCTCCACATCATAAGTTCATTCTCCAAGTCTGTGTGTCTCTTTCTGTTTTGTAAGTTCATTTGTATCATTTCTTTTTACAGTCCACATATAAGGGATGTCATATGATATTTCTCCCTCTCTGTTTGACTTACTTGACTCAGTATGACACTCTCTAGGTCCATGCATGTTGCTGCAAATGACATTATTTCATTCTTTTTAATGGCTGAGTAGTATTCCATTTCCATATATACATGAAATATATATATATATATATATACACACCACATCTTCTTTATCCATTCATTTATTGATGGACATTTAGGTTGCTTCCATGTCTTGGCTATTGTAAACAGTGCTGCATTGAACATTGGGGTGCACGTATCCTTTCGGATCATGTTTTTCTCTGGATGTGTGCCCAGGAGTGGGATTGCAGTGTCATATGGTGGCTCTATTTTTAGTGTTTTAAGGAACCTCCCTACTGTTCTCCACAGTGACTGTGCCAATTTACATTTCCACCCACAGTGGAGGAGGGTTGTAAGAGAGTGGGTTTTGACTTTTGAGGGAGAAAAAGGTCACAGAGCAGCAAGCATTGGAAAGACTCCCGGGACTGAGAAAACGTGATGTAAAGGCATAGAGGGTGTCTCCGGTGGGAGTGGGACACATTCCCCTCTGACCGCCAAGCTGCTTGTCTTCTGAAGGTGTCTGCACTGAAGCACAGCCAGGAGCCCTACCCTCCAGATGATTTGCGGCTCCAAACGTCCTGCAGAAAATCAGAGGGCATCGGAGCACTCTGGCCCTGTCGGGCTTTTCGCAAAGATAAAACATAGTGCCTCACTCCGGGGTATCACCTCACCCGCCTTTGTTCTCCCTTGAATAGGACGATTCAACAAAGACCCTGGTAACCAAATTAAAGTATAAAAGGAACACTGAGATATGGAAACCCGGCCGGTGAGAATGCTAATGAATGAAGTCCACTAAAGGCGCGCGGGCTAAGTTCTCAATACAAATAGTTTTATGGCCAATCTCTCCAGATCATAGCAGTCTCCTTTAGAAGTCCAAGTCTAGGAGTAGATAGTCATCCCAAGTGAAGAATGAAACAGATAATGCTCTGAATAACGTCTCTCCACAATAGTATAGGTCATTCTCTTTGGAAACTCTTTATTTGAGAATCCTGCGTTTGTCGCGGCCTAAAATATCTAAAGAAACTATTAATCCCCAAGTGCCGGCCAGGAGGTGACACTGGGAATCAGATATTCCGGCGGACAGCTGAACCTTTTCTTCTTCCTATCAGGGAAACACAACATTTAGTTTACACATGAGGTAGTCAACCAACCACTGGTTAACTTTTTTCCTTCCAGACCACTCAGCTTTTAGGTTAGTTTCTAGAAGGACAGTTGGAAACACTTGGATTTGTTTGTTCAACGTTAGCTGGACACACTTCATGGAAACGGCAGAAAGTGGCAAATGTGCGTTACACCCAAGTTCAATTTTCCTCCACCATCAGGCCTCCACCGCTTTGTACTTGTTCTCACAATATTCTGTGTATTAACTTGAATTTCACTGACTCCTGAAGCCCCTTCTGTACAAGTTCTTTCTCCACTTCTCTCCACATCACCTTTCTATTCATCTTAGACTGCAATAGCTTTTCATATGGATACAGCATTATACTTTGAAATGTTTATATTTAGAACAAAATATTGAAAAGTTTAGCAAACAGTTACATTAACTATTCTGGGAACTAGCAGAGTTGACAATATATGAAAAAATGCATTTCTTTTTGTAAAGAGATGGATGCCACAAGACATAAAGGTGTGGGGTTTTCAGAACGGAATAATTTTAAATATTTTGCCCTTAGCAATTATCTCCTACCTATATCCTTGGAACCTAGTCAAGATTTTGTTAACCTTTTGAAGTTTTTGCGGAGTTGTTTTTTTTTTTCTTTTTTGGCTTGGTCTTATTTTTGATTAGTGAAACGTTTAGAATGGAACCATCTTACACAAAACTACACAAAACTGAAGACTCTCATTGGCCTTAATGAGTTAACTACTGCCAAATTCAATGGTTGGAAGAAAATGTTTGTTCTGCTTCTAGGGCCTCATTTAAATCTATAATAAAAGTAGTCATCAGTAGTAATTCAGTTACAGATCTAAACACAATTTGAAAAAAGACACATAAAGCAGAAAATATGAATTTAATGCATGCAGCTCATCAACCATCCTATACGCACTCCAATGGAGGGCCATGGACCTGGCCAATTCTATTCAATTTCTAAATTCAATTCCGGTTTCTAAATATTGGTAAAAATACAATAAGTCAAAAATATTGTTATGATACCTCCCACAAAATTTGGCTTAGATTGTTATTCCTGGAAGTGAGCTTGATTCCTAGGAGTCAGGAAGGTAACCTGCCCATATCACGAGGAAAGTCACCGTGTGGTCCGCCTAAATGTTTCCAGAGTCAGATTTTCACAGTTCTGTGCTATGCTCTGCCCAAAGCGAAACCGAAATACTAATAACTTCACCCGTGGCCTGTTTCCACGTGAGGTGTTTATGGAGAATGGCATTGGAGAGGTTGTGAGCTGAGCTTTGGGAAAGTTGCATTCTGCACGTTCTGCGGCAACGTCCTTGGGAAGCTCTGATTGCCTCCCTGAGCGTTCAAAGTTCAGGGAAAAAAGCTTTTCCTCATACTTTAAAAAAGCTATACAGGTGTTTGTACATGTTTTTTCCTCTCTTATCATACTTCCTTGGTGAGACCACATTGCTGCTGCTGCTGCTGCTAAGTCGCTTCAGTCGTGTCTGACTCTGTGCAGCCCCGCAGACGGCAGCCCACCAGGCTCCCCCATCCCTGGGATTCTCCAGGCAAGAACACTGGAGTGGGTTGCCATTTCCTTCTCCAATTCGTGAAAGTTCCTGGGAAGGCTGTAATTTTTTCAACTTACTGCTTTTTATTTCCAATTCAGATTTTTTAAATTTATTTATTCTAGAGAGGAACAAGCACAAAATAGTTAAAACTCATGTAGAGTTTTAACAAATGACTGTAAAGCGCTGTCAGGATGACTACCTCCCAGATCAGGAATAAGGTTTTTACAGAGATTCGGGAGATGAGGGTTCGATCCCTGGGTTGGGTAGATCCCCTGGAGGAGGAAATGGCAACCTACTCCAGTGTTCTAGCCTGGAGAATCCCATGGACAGAGGAGCCTGGTGGGGTACAGTCTGTGGGGTCACAAAGAGTTGGCTGTTACTGAGCGAGTAAACAACAGCTGCAGTGTTTGGAAGCAGCCTGAGTCTACGCAGCCCCTCCCACGTCCACACCCCTCTCTCCTGACAGAGGAGCCACCGTCCTTGGGTTTATCAGGGTCTCTCCTGACTGTCCCACCTTTGTGTTCATCCCATTTAGTCGATTCCATTTTTGCTTTTTGAGGATTTTATATACAAGGACTCATGCTATACACAGTCTGACATCTGTGTTGGTTTGCAAAGTCTTATGGCATCATGTTCCTTGGACTCGTGGACCTGCAATTGAAACTCAGTCAAACAGGAATCAGGACTGGCCATCTTTCTGTGCACTGTGGCTTGGATCCATTTCTGAGGGTGTGGAGCACGTCTCTAAGGCAATTCTCCATCATCTCTCTCTGCAATGCTGGGGAGGCGTCTCAGGACATCTCTTTATTCCTGCAGCCTGGGGAGATGCCTAGCGGTGTTTGGGGGGATGTGTGTGGATGTGGCTGCGTGCAGGACATTCTGGGCTCCTTCTTTGTTTTTGTGAATGTTGACATTTGTTGTTGTTCAGTTGCTAAGTGGTGTTTGACTCTTTGCAACCCCATGGACTGTATAGCCTGCCAGGCTCCTCCATCCATGGGATATCCCAGGCAAGAATACTGGAGTGGGTAGCCATTCCCTTCTCCAGGGGATCTTCCTGACCCAGGGATTGACCCATGTCTCCTGCATTGGCAGGCAGATTCTCTACCACTGAGCCACCAGGGAAGCCTGGATGTTGTAAATAACCATGTCAAAAGTAACAGAATGAAGGAGAAAAGAGGAATTGATCATTCAGGAACATCCTTTGAGATGTTCCTGAGAACATCTCAGGAACATAGAGAACATAGAGAAATCACTTTCTAAAAGCTAACAAAAAAACAAAACAAAAAAAATTAGTCAACATTCCAAACAGTGTAAGAAAAAAAGAAATAATCAAAATATAACCTGATGAAATTTTTGGATGATTTGAACTCCTTCTACATGGTGACCTTCCTTGTGATATGGGCAGGTTACTTCCCTGACTCCTAGGAATCAAGCTCACTTCCAGGAAGAACAATCCAAGTCAAATTTTGTTGGAGGTATGATAACAATATTTTTGACTTACTGTATTTTTACCAATGTTTAGAAATGAAATTGAATTTAGAAACTGAATATAATTGGCCAGACCTATGTACCCCCATTGGAGTGCTTACAGAATGGTTGATGAGCTGCATGCATTAAATTCATATTTTCTGCTTTATGTGTCTTTTTTCAAATTGTGTTTAGACCTTTAACTGAATTTTAAGGAATCTAGGCAGCATGATAGTAGCCAAGAGCACACATTTTTTTTTTTTTTAATTTTTTTTCCAGTGGGTTTTGTCATACATTGATATGAATCAGCCATGGATTTACATGTATTCCCAATCCCGATCCCCCCTCCCACCTCCCTCTCCACCCGATTCCTCTGGGTCTTCCCAGTGCACCAGGCCGGAGCACTTGTCTCATGCATCCCACCTGGGCTGGTGATCTGTTTCACCATAGATAGTATACATGCTGTTCTTTTGAAATATCCCACCCTCACATTCTCCCACAAAGAGCACACATTTTTTTTTTGTCAGAACCTGGATTTGAATCCTGGCTGTCTTGCTCAACTACTGAATGAACTAGAAGAAAATATTTAATTTATCTAAATCTCAGCTTCCTTCTCTGTCAAAGGAGAATAAGAATGTCTTCTTTGGATAATTGCAAAAATTGAATGAGATCTGATGTAAAGCATTTAACACATTGAAAGAGCTCAACAAATGGGAGCCATAGTATCTATTGTAGGAATTGTTTTTTAATCTGTTAGTAGGTAACAGATTATCTTGCTCTTCCAATAATTTTTCAGTGCTCTATAAATTCTGGATTTACTATGAGACTCAGATTCTGGATTTTGATATCCCATCAAAAGAGCGGTCTTGGCCAGTAGCCCCACTCCTGGGCATATACCCTGAAAATATGAAGGCTTTAATTCAAAAAGATACATACACCCCTATGTTCCCAGGAGTGCTATTCACAATAGCCAAGACACGGAAGCAACCTAAATATCCATCAAGAGAGGAATGGATAAAGATGTGGTACATACATATATCAGTTCAGTCCAGTTGCTTAGTCATGTCCGACTCTTTGCGTGCGACCCCATGGACTGCAGCACACTAGGCTTCCCTGTCCATCACCATCTCCTGGAGCTTGCTCAAACTCATGTCCATTGAGTCGGTGATGCCATCCAACCATCTCATCCTCTGTCGTCCCCTTCTCTTCCCACCTTCAATCTTTCCCAGCATCAGGGTCTTTTCCAGTAAGTCAGTTCTTTGAATCAGGTGGCTAAAGTGTTGAAGCTTCAGTGTTAGCATCAGTCCTTCCAATGAATATTCAGGACTGATTTCCTTTAGGATGGACTGGTTGGATCTCCTTGCAGTCCAAAGGACTCTCAAGAGTCTTCTCTAACACCACAGTTCAAAAGCATCAATTCTTCGGTGCTCAGCTTTCTTTATAGTCCAACTCTCACATCCATACATGACCACTGGAAAAACTTTCTTTATAGTCCAACTCTCACATCCATATATGACTACTGGAAAAACCATAGCTTTGACTAGATGGGCCCTTGTCCAAGTGATGTCTCTGCTTTTTAATATGCTGTCTAGGTTGGTCATAGTTTTTCTTCCAAGGAGTAAGCATCTTTTAATTTTACGGCTGCAGTCACCATCTGCAGTGATTTTGGAGCCCAAGAAAATAAAGTCTGTCACTGTTTCCATTGTTTCCCCATCTATTTGCCATGAAGTGATGGGACCAGATGCCATGATCTTCATTTTTTGAAAGCTGAATTTTAAGCCAACTTTTTCACTCCTCTTTCACTTTCATCAGGAGGCTCTTTAGTTCCTCTTCACTTTCTGCCAGAAGCATGGCGTCACCTGCATATACAATGCAATATGACTCAGCCATGAAAGAAGGAATGAATAATGCCATTTCCAGCAACATGGTTGGACCCAGAGATGATCATATTAAGTGAAGTAAGTCAGAGAAAGACAAGTATTATATGATATCACTTATATGTGGAATCTAAAATTAGTACAAATGAACTTCTTTACAAAACAGAATCAGACTCACAGATAGAAAACAAACATGGTTACCAAAGGGGAGGAAAGGGAAGACTAAAACAGGAATCTGGGACTAACATGTACACACAGTACTATATAAAAATAGGTAAACAGCAAGAACCGACTGTATAGCAGAGGGAATTCTACTCAATATCTTCTGATAAACTATATTGGAAAGAATCAAATATATATATATATGTATATATAACTGAATCTCTTTACTGTATAACTGAAACTAACACTGTGTTGTAAGCCAACTATACTTCAATTAAATTTTTTTTAATTTTAAAAAGGCAATCTTGGTTTACAATCAAGGTTTGAAGGTTGGACAGGCATTATTTGATTTTATTGTCCAATGATTTGATTTCTGGATACAGAAGGTCACTTGCAGAGAGACTTCATCCCAGGACCCGTTTCTCCAGCTCACCCTTATACCCATCTGTATGGTACCCAGAGGTGGGCAGTGGAGGGAGAGGTGTGCTGCCATCAGCAGGCCTAGACAACTGATATTAATACACAGCAAGTCAAAATGCAATGGATTTGGCATTGGCACTTTCTAACGTTGAACAATCTCAGAGAACTAAAACTAAAACTCTATGACACTGCAATCCCACTCCTGGGCATATATCTGGAGGAAAACATGATCTGAAAAGATTCATGCACCCCAATGTTCATTGCAACAATATTTAAATAGCCAAGACATGGAAGCAACCTAAATGTCCATCAACAGATGAATGGATAAAGAAGATGTGGTACACCTGTACAGTGGAATATTACTCATCCATTAAAAATGAAATAATGCTATTTATAGCAACATGGATGGACCTAGAGAGAATCACACAGAGTGAAGTAAGTCAGACAGAGAAGGAGAAATATCATATGACATCCTGTATATGTGGAATCTAAAAAGAAATGATACAAATGAACTTACAAAGCAGAGACTCCGGGGGAAGGGATCGTTAGGGAGTTTAGGAAGGTCATGTACACACTGCTGTATTCAAAATGGATAACCAACAAAGACCTACTGTATAGCACAGGGAACTCTGCTCAATGTTATGTGTCAACCCGGATGGGAGGGTGATTTGGGGGAGAATGGATCCAGGTATATGTATGGGTGAGTCCCTTCACTGTTTACCTGAAACTACCACAGCATTGTTAATGGCTATACCCCAATACAAAATAAAAAGTTTAAAGTTTGAAAAAAATGAAATAGTAAATCATACAAGACAAGCACTTGCTAGACTTCACCCATGCTCAGCACGCACATGGTTTTACCTATCCATTCCTGCACAGCCTCAGGCCTCAGTGCAGGAAATGGATCAGAACTACCGCACAATTGCATTCACCTCTCACGCTAGCAAAGTACTATGCAAAATTCTCCAAGCCAGGCTTCAACAGTGCGTGAACCGTGAACGTCCAGATGTTCAAGCTGGATTTAGAAAAGGTAGAAGAACCAGAGATCAAATTGCCAACATTTGTTGGATCATCAAAAAAGCAAGAGAGTTCCAGAAAAACATCTACTTTTGCTTTATTGACTACACCAAAGCCTTTGACTGTGTGGATCACAATAAACTATGGAAAATCCTTCAAGAGATGGGAATACCAGACCACCTGACCTGACTCCTGAGAAATCTGTATGCAGGTCAGGAAGCAACAGTTAGAACTGGACATGGAACAGACTGGTTTCAAATTGGGAAAGGAGTACGTCAAGGCTGTATATTGTCACCCTGCTTATTTAACTTACATGCAGAGTACATCATGAGAAACGCTGGACTGGATGAAGCACAAGCGGGGAATCAAGACTGCTGGGAGAAATATCAATAACCTCAGATACTCAGATGACACCACCCTTATGTCAGAAAGTGAAGAAAACTAAAGAGCCTCTTGATGAAAGTGAAAGAGGAGAGTGAAAAAGCTGGCTTAAAAACTCAACATTCAAAAAATGAAGGTCATGGCATCCGGTCCCATCATTTCATGGCAAATAGATGGGAAAACAATGAAAACAGTGAGAGACTTTGTATTTGGGGGCTCCAAATCAGTGCAGACGGTGACAGCAGCCTCAAAATTAAAAGACGCTTGCTCCTTGGAAGAAAAGCTATGACCAACCTAGACAGCATATTGAACAGCAGAGACATTACTTTACCAACAAAGTCCATCTAGTCAAAGCTATGGTTTTCCCAGTAGTCATGTATGGATGTGAGGGTTGAACCATAAAGCTGAGCGCTGAAGACTTGATGCTTTTGAACTATGGTGCTGGAGAAGACTCTTGAGAGTCCTTTGGACTGCAAGGAGATCTAACCAGTTAATCCTAAAGGAAATCAGCCCTGAATATTCATCAGAAGGACTGATGCTAACACTGAAGCTCCAACACTTTGGCCACCTGATTGGATGAAGTGACTCATTGGAAAAGACCCTGATGCTGGGAAAGATTGAAGGCGAGAGGAGAAGGGGACGACAGAGGATGAGATGGTTGGATGGCATCACTGACTCAATGGACATGAGTTTTGAGTAGGTTCGGGGAGTTGGTGATGGACAAGGAGGCCTGGCATGCTGCAGTCCATGGGGTCGCAAAGAATCGGACAGGACTGAACTGAACTGAAAGGAAGGAAACCCAACTTTCTCTTAACCAACAGGAATTTCTCAGCACCCTCTGAATGTGATCCAGCCGAAGGGTGCACTGGTGTCTAGAGCACCCCCTAGTGGAGGATCTGCCATTGCACCCTTTCCCCATGTGGTTAGAAATCTCTCCCACACAGAAGCGTTTGTGTTCTGGGGTCACTGCATTCATCTCCCGGCTCAGACCGTGAAGATGGACACGTCTTTCTTTTCACGTCTGTTCTGTCCAATATAGGGGCCATGGCCACATGGGTTGTGGAGCATTTGAGATGCAGCTACTGCAGCTAATAAACTGAATGTTTAATTTTGCTTAATTTTAAAATAATATTTATTTAGTAAAAAATTTGTTCATTTATTTGTCTGAGCCGAGTCTTAATTGTGGTGTGTGGGATCTTGAGTTGAGGCATGGCACTTGGGATCTAGTTCCCAACCAGGGATCAAACCTAGGCCCCCTGCTCTGAGAACACCAAGTCTTAGCTACTGGACCACCAGGGAATCCCTAGTTTTGTTTAATTCTAACTAATTGAAATAAAAAAAGATATATTAATTTTAACCAAAAAACATTACAGTAATTTTTAATTTTAAAGTAATTTTAACCAGTTGAAATGTAGGTGAGCACAGGCAGCCAGTCGCTAGCATATCACTGCAGCTTTGGGACACGCATGACTGTGGACATTCTTTGCTCCTTCAACAGAGCTCTGACCTTGTATACGGCCAGGAAGCTCTGACATCATAGCCTCATTTTCTGAGCCTGTGCCCAACTCTCCCCAGGGCCTCAGCCCCGTCATATTGAAACAAAGAGGTCCCATGAGATCTACCGGCTCCTTGTAGCTCTCTCATTGGGCTTGAGACTTGAAATATTAGAAATAAATTAGTTCCGTTTCAGAGGTAGGGACACATCAAATCTATCCAGTGTCTGTTACGGTGTCAGGTCTGTGGGTGAAGTAGTCTATGTGTTGTATGCAAGGAACCCCGTCAGAAATGACTTGCCCTCAGCATTAAAAAAAAAAAAAATGTATTTATTTCTTTCTTTGACTGCACCGGGTCTTAGTTGCAGCACATGGGATCCAGTACCCTCAGCATTTTTAAGGTGTGGATTTATTCTAAAATAACATTAAAAAACATAGGCTTACAGTTAAAGAATTGAAATAAAACCAGGATACAAAAAATAAGCACTTTCTTCCAATTAAAAATAAATTTTAAAAAAAGTAAAGCAATGATCCTCCAATTAAAAATAAGTTTAAAAAAATAGGCACATCATGTTCAGGCTGTTTATCTCTCACAAGAGCACATTTTTAGGAGGAACAGAAGAGCATGTCTTTAGCAGGCACAGTGGCTGTATAGCGGTGGGGTGGCAGACAGCTACTGCCCAGGTGGGTATATTCCCTAACATTTCCTGCACGGGAGGATATTCTTAAAGGCATATAGAGGCATTTATGTAGCTTTATTGTCAATAGACGGGGAAAGGCAAGAAAACATAAAGAGTTTAATGTTTTCAACTTACTAACAATTTCTCATTAAGTCCATACTTTATGTATCCAGGAGTCTTCTATGTACAAAATACCAGTTCTCGGTGCTTTGGATAAGATTGTAGTGAACTTTTTCTACCACATTGATTCAACCATTAACAGGAACGCACTTGTTCATATGCATACACTGAATCCATGGACGTGTGAACTGCTTCCAAGCTGCTTCTAGCATCTTGAAGATAATATAGACCCTTTCAACAGCTACATTATTTGTTGGATGGTTAGTTATTTGTTCGAATGTTTTTACAGACAAATCATTGTCACTGAATTTTGTTTCAAATCAGTAAAAACAACAGAGAAGTTTTGCTTATTGATTACAAAATACTCAGCCCTCTTGGAGGGCTTCAAATTACCCAGACTGCCCAAACCAAGCTAGCCCATGTTTCAGTTCGTGGTCACAGACAATACAGCAATTTAATGCAGCAGAAATCCTGACCGAATTCAAAAGACAGTATTTTGCCGTAAGAAGTTTATTCACCTCCTTTCCCAAAGAACTGGTTAATGCTGAGAGCAGCCCACTTTGTCTCTCAGAGGTCTGTGGATACAGACTCATCTGAAGGATGTTTATACAAAGATACATGGTGTGATTACAACCTGTAGCTCACAACACTTCCTACATCAACTTTCCTGTGTAATTTTTGAAACTGTGCAGTTTACAGACACAAAAGTCACATCACATGGCCATCATTTTGCATATGCATCATGCAGCTGGAAATAAGAATCTGGCTTCACTAAGCTGTTACTCATGTTTTGTTGGTGCTCAAAGGTCAGAAGGAAAAGCAATAATTTGGGGAAATAGTAAGCGAAGGCCCAGGAGAGCCGTCTGGTCCAGTCACTGCTCAGGTGCTATGTATGACAGCTCAGGAACCTAAAACAAACCTCAGCCCAACCATTTGATGGTCTTGGCTGGCACTGTCTGATTTTTTTATTCCCCACAAGAAAAGCTGGTCTTTCATATTAAGTAGAGTCCTGTCAGAAATTGGGCCAACAATCTATTCAAAGCTCAAGTGGAGACGGTGCCCCTTAGGTAAAGAAGTGGCAGAAGTTTAAAAAAATGTGCCATGGCTTCAGTGACTTGACTGTTGAAACTCAGGTGAGGGCACCGTCACTTTGAGCCAGAGAGAAAGGAAGAAAGATTAATCACGTTGTGCCTAAGCCAACCCGCTAATCACAAATACAAAATAGAGTGCTAAGATACGAAGGCACCATAGACCTGCCACTGAAAGCTGGATGTACCGGCAAACATTCAGAATTCCCTCCCCCTGTCTCACACCTAATCTGATGGAGCCACCCAATGGCTTCACACCAGGGTAAAGGGAGCCGGCTGCCTCCGAGTCTAGGCAGGCTTTGAACCGGCCTTCTATTAGAAACCCACGAGAAGTATCTCCTGGGATCGCTGGGGCACTTAGCTGCTTCGGGACGGTTGCTTGCAGCCACCCTGCAGTGAACCCCAGGGTAATGGAAAGCAGCACGTGACCGCTCAGGTCCACCCCGTCTCTGTTTTCAAGGTCTTTCCTGAAAGTTGGCCACACAGATAACCTGGTTTCCATGCTATTTATTGCCCAGGAAGGAGGAAGGGTTGAGCCCAAGCCCTTGGGGATGTGAACTCGCGGTTCCAGGGAGTCTAGGGCATCAAATCTGATGCTTTCAGGACCGAGCTGCCCCAGAGAGGGAGCCCAAAAACGGACCTGAATTACAATAGCTCTTTCTTATTTGTGACACATCAGAAAAAAAAAAAAAAAAAAAAGACAGAAAGCTTTCCCTAGCACTTTAGGACATATTTAACCTGTGACTTTTGCAATCATTTTTCTACATTAGAACAAATTCCACTTCATATTCTTTTTATTAACAGAAACATCATTTCATCTGAGATCTCCATTTACTGGTGGCAAATTTGGGTCACTTTAGAGACCCAGAGTCACTTCTTCCATCAAATTTGTTTAGTCTGCAAGTTACAGAAGATTATTCCATCAGGTCAGATGCCTCACTCCTCCTAGCATTTTAGCAAAGATAAAATTCAAATGATGCTTTTAGTAAAAAAAAAAAAAAAAAGAAAAAGAAAAATAGATTTCAAGAAAGGTAACAGTGGGATGATCATTTTTTCCAATGGCACACAAGTTTGGTCTCTTTGGAAGCAGGTTTATGAAATAGCTGCCTTCCACGCACTTGTAGGATTTCATTTGGGGTGAGTTCTGGACACAGCCTGATTTGGGGACCCATCGATCTCTGGGTCAGGAAGATCCCCTGGAGGAAGAGATGGTAACCTACTCCAGTATTCCTGCCTGGAGAATCCCTTGGACAGAGGAGCCTGGTGGGCTACAGTCCATGGGGTCGCAAAGAGTCAGACACTAGGTAAAGCATGATGTATCAAGACATCGTTTAAGACAGTGAGAAGCTTACCTCTTTAGCTTTGAAAAATAAATCTTTATGCAGCCATCAGTTTTGGAGAAGACTTTGCAACTTCCTATATGTTGACAGATGGGCCATCTCTGGCCACCATATTCCTAACAAATACTGAGGAATATTTTTCAAAATATTGAAGCATTTTTACCTGTTTGTAGCTGCTCCAAAAACATTTGTGTTGATTTCCCAAGGTTCTGCCACTTTTTTGGACTAGATTTCACTCTGTAAAACCCAGTTCCTCCCTCAGATCTGCTCCACTTCCGTGAGGTTGAAACACAGCAAACCCTGAAAAAAGTACCAAAGGTCAACTTGGTTCAGGGGTTCAGCCGATGGTTTAAATTATTTAGTGAAAATTGGGCATGGGTGTACTATCACATAGGCGTGCTCACACTCAGAAAATACTTCCTCCTAATTCAAAAGAGCTAAAAATGTAGGTCCCATTTCTGGCACTTTAAATAAAGTTCCCCGTCGCAGGATTATTTATCATGGTTAGCGGTTGCCATCAGTCATGAAAAGTTAACGAAGACCTATTGGGTTTATCTATAGGCAGCTAAACAAACATATCTTGCTCTCCTGTTATCTTCTTGTTAACAAAGCCCTATCAGGGTGTTCTCAACATCAGCATTTACTGCACAGGGGCCCTTTATCTAGGATGATATATAGGGAGCCCATCAATTAGCGTGAGGGTTTGTAGATACCTGCCATATATTCATGAGGGCAGCGGCTTCCCCGCCTCTTGCCATCACAGTCACGGTGCCGTGTGGTGTTCTAGGTGGTGTCACCGCTTGCCTTCAGGGTTTTAGTTGATTTCTGTCACGGCCGTGAAACTGTCAGAGTGCCTTTGGTCCAGGCAGGGATGTGCCTGCATCATAGCCAGCGACCAGGGCTGCTGCTCTCAGCACACTCACAAGAGCCGGGGGGACCAGGGTCCCTAGCAGCCATCGAGAGAAAATGCACAGAGACCCAGGAGCCTCGGTGTAAGTGTTGCTTTTGCCTAAGCATTTGCGGGGGGGGGGGGGGGAGGCAGAGTATTTCTCAGTTGCTGTATACAACTAGAAATTATTGAGGCAAACACTTTAGTTCTGGGCATGTGACTGGGTGGGGGGCGGGCAGGGGGAGACTTGTCATCAGAATGGCATGTGGAATCTCTAACTTCATTCATTCTGATGCTGCTGCTCCTCTGCGTGAACCATCACTGGTTCCCCAGTGCCCACCAGATAAAGCCACTTAGCTGGACTCCACAGTTCACTGCCCTGAGTCTTGACCCCTCCCACTCCTCCCCTGCTCATGTGTGTTAAGCTGATTCAGTTGTGTCTGACTCTTTGCGTCCCTATGGACTGTAGTCCACCAGGCTCCTCTGAACATGGGATTCTCCAGGCAAGAATACTGGAGTGGGTTGTCATATCCTCCTACAGGGGATCTTCCCGATCCTGGAATCAAACCCGATCTCTTATGTCTCCTGCATTGACAGGAGGGTGTTTCACCACTAGCATCACCTGAGAACACCCCCACAACATCTTTCTCATCCTTTCTCCAACCCTCCAGGCCCTTTCCCCACCCACCCCCCACCCCATCCCAGTGCTATTGAACTTGCCTCTTTACTTCTGGAAAATCTCTTCCTTGCCTACCCTGCACTGTGAGCACCCCAAGAGCCAGATCCAGCTTCCCAATTTGGTGGACATTCGAGGACACGCCCAAGCCTTCTGTCCTCTGTTCTCACAGAGCAGGCTTTTTACAGGCTGTTTATTGCATCTCAAGTGATCCATTTGCTTGTCCTTCCACCCCCGCCCCCGACTCTACCTGGGCACGGGGGACAGTTTCCTGTCTCAGAGCTTAGCAGGGTGCCCATCAGGCAAACACAAGGTTACAGGAAGGAAGGATGAAGACACAGAAATACGCCGGTAACCCCATGGACATTCCCCAGCATACACTGAGGTCTCCTGGAAGCAGTGAAGCCCCAGGAGCAGTAATGAGGGCTGGCGTCGTGACCAGCCAGGCTGGGTCACCTGTGAAATGGGAATAAACCTATCTTACAAGGGGTTTGGACTTTAATAAGCAGTATTTCATAACCGATGTATTTTATGATGGATGCAGATGCTGTCGTAACATCTCCCGACTGCTGTGGCCTCTGGTGTAAGTGGCCGGGCTTCCTGTAACCTGGACGGCCCTTTCCTTAGAACAGAGTTTTATCAGTTTGGTTTCCCCCGAAATAACTCAGGTGGGTGATGAGTTTGTGTGACGTGTGGTGCCTTCCAACTCGCAGAGATCAGATGGCCAGGCCTAAAGCCAACCCAGCCTGATGGCACTGGGAGCTGGCCCCCGAACATGCAGTCTTTCTCCTCCCCTTCCTCAGGTGCCTCGAACCCAAGCCAACCCTCGCCCAGACTCAGGCTTCTGCCACCCTCCTGCCAACACCAGGCACAGCTCAGAGGGGGGCGTGTGGCCTGTCTGTGACCCTCGGAGCTCCCTGCGGAGCAGTCAGGACAGGAACTCTTTCTGCTTCCTCCTGGCTCCGCTCCCAGCCCCCCAGAGCTGCATTCTCAGTGGCTGGGGTCTCCTCCTTAAAAGTGAGACCAGCTGCCTACACACAGCCCACTTCCTGAAGGCTCCGCTGGGCCACTGCCGCCCACCCAGCCGGCTCCCGACTCAGTTCCCCAGCCTGGAACCCTCTGCCCGGGGCTCTAGATTCCGGGACCCCCACACCCCCTGGGAAGGCTGTGGCTGAAATTCCCCTCTCCAGATGCCTTTCCAGGGGAGGTCTGTGGATGTGGCAAGGGGAGGGCCCAGGATGAGCTGGCTGACCCCCTGGGGAAGGGTCCCTCCTCGCCCCTTCCCCAGCACCCCTGCCCTGCCAGATCACAGGCTCTTCGGGCGCCTCCCACCCCAGCCGGCTGCATTCCCCATGGGACAGGTGATGTCACCTCCGAGGCTGAACAAAGCAACCCCCCTCTCTGGGGACAGAATGGAGTGGGAGGGGGCACCCGTGCAAATGGCATCCCCTCCGGCCTTCAGTATCACCTGTGGGACCTCGACAGAAGGTGGGCAACCCGGGGCTTGGGGAGGTTGACCCCCGTGGCCCTCTGGAGGACCCGCCACATGCTGACCTGGGAACCGACCCCCCAACACCTTTGCCTGCCTCCACCTCTGTGCTCTCTGCTGGTGCCTTCAGGGCAGTGAGCCAGCTCCCAGCCAGCTGGTCCTGGCGGGGGGGAGAAGGATAGGGACAGGCTCCAGGGGACAACCCTGGCTGTGGGTGAGGCAGGTGCATCCTCTGGGGGACCTCAGCGAGCTGGGGTTCAGGTGGGGAAGGCGGTGAGGGCGCCTGGGGCTGGTGGAGGCCTGTCTCCTCCCATAAGCTAGAGACCCACACCCTAGGGCCCCTGTGGGTCTACTCCCATAAAAAACAGAGGCTGGGAGGGACCAAAGGGGGGCAAAAGAAAGGGAGGGAGGAAGTGGGAGAAGATGCAAGTAGTGGCCGGGGATGCCGGGCCCTCTCAGCTGCCCTGTGGCTCTGGGGAGCTCCCGCGCAGGGAAGACAGGTGTTTGCTGTGTTTGCCTTAACCCAGAAGGGTCTGGGGTAATAATGCTCTTGACTGACCGCCCCAGACAGTCCGGTTCTTCCACTCCCCTCCCGCCAGCCCCAACCCTCGGCCAGAAGTCTGGGGACCCAACCCATCCGTTTCCCGGCGCCCCCGACGTGCGGGGCCAGGCCGGAGCCTGGGCGCCTCGCCGGCCCTTTTCGTGGCCAGAATGGGAACAGAAACCCACGATCCGAGCGCTACGGGCAGGTAGCTTTTCCGATGCCAGGGCGGCCAGCGCAGCAGGAGGCCCCCGGAGAGCCCAGGTCTCCAGGCGGGGAGGAGAAAGGGGATGTCGGCGAGGGGGAACTCCGAGAAACGGGGGGGCCCGCATCGGAAGGCAGGCGAAGTCCCGGCCTCCCGGGCGGAGGTCGCGCGGCCGGAGAGGCCGGTTCCCGGTTGTACTGAGACGCTGCCCCTGCCTCTTCTTATCCCAAGGTCCCAGAGGTGGCGTCAGAGAAGACTCAAAGGGCAGATGGGGAAGTGGAGGGACCTTTGACCCCCGCGCGCCGGAGGCGGGTGCTGAGTGTCCGCGAGGGGCCCGCGCCCTCGAGAGCAGTGGCTGCCAACCCGGGGTAGGACAATGATCCCTCACTCCCCCGTACAAGGGCAAACTAGTTTCTGTGTTGGGGGGAAAAAAGAGAATAAAAGTTTAATAAACGTGTGTGCTGTGTTGTGAATGACTTTGCGACGACCTCTGTTGCAAATGGCCTATGCATGCGGAATAATGGTCTCCTTGCAGAGAGGGAAATAGCTTAGCGCTATCGTGGTTGCCTCGGTAACCATCAGAGTCCCCATCTAGCGAGAGAGAAATGAGTTATGAAAAGGCTTGAGTGAAGAAGGGATTAACACATGATCCCAGGGACAGTGTGTCAATCAAAATCAACTGAGAAATTACACTGCTCTATTGGAGAATTTCTCTCCACAACCCGAACGCTAGTGGAGTTGGGTGCGCTTTTCTCTCTCTCTCTCTCTCTTTTTAATTTGAGAAAGAAGGGGGAAAGTAGCATCGCGATTAGTCTTCATGACTATCGCTGAGAATTACAGCGAGAAGAGGGACTCACCAAGAGAAGGGTTATTTAAGTAGACAGCGCCACCCCGCCCCTGCCAGCCCACCCCGCCCCTGCCAGTCCACCCCGCACGTCTCGGCACCTCGGTCGTGGGTAGCTCCCCCCCCTTCGCCTGCACAGACCCCCACTCCTCAGGCACCGTACTGGACGGCCAGGGTCCAGGCGCTCGGCCTCGGACAGACCCCGAACTGCGCCCGAGGGGTGGGAGGTAGGGGTCTGGCCGAGTTGATGGGGGCGGGGGGCGAGGCCGAAAGGATAATGGAGACCGGGGTGCCAGTCCTGGAGCCTGACTAGCCTCCGAAGCAACGGCTTGCCGCCTGCCTACTGCCTCCACCCGATATTCCACTCAGGGTTCGGGGAAATAAATCATCAAATCACCAAGTCTGGTGCTAACACTCCCCACCCCACCCCAGCCGCGGTCTCCTCCCCGCTCCCACTTCCCAGCTCCAGAGCACAGGCTCCGACGCCGGAGCACGCAGATCGGCGCACGTGCAAACGTCCTCCCTCCCCCGCTCGCGCACAGAAACCCGGGTTTCAAAACTAAAGGGGGAAAAAAAAGACACCGTGAAATCCTAAGGAGCAGGCTTGGGTTAATCGGTTACTAACCCGGCGCGCGGTGCAGCTGAAGGCTGCGTCCGCTTGGACTTCCGCTCTGGCTCTGGAGTTGGGAACTTTGAAAGAAACCTCAATACACACCAGCACCCCCCCCCCGCCCCGCCCCGCCCCGCCGCCTCCGCCTTTCCTCCCCCAAAGAGGATGCTCTCTTGCAAACTTAGGAGGCACAAAACTGCGCAGAGCGCGCCTAAGGAGTCAGTGGGCCGAGGCAGGACGAGCCGGACTTCCCTAGACGGCGAGACCGAGAATAATCGAATAATCGAGAACAAGTGCTGTTGCTCCGGGCGGCCGAGCTTGGGGTGGGAGTGGGGTGGAGAGGGGGGAACCCTACAGTTGCACTGGGGGAGTTTGAAGCTCTCGCTGCTGGAAGTCTGTCTGGTCAGCGCCCGCGACCCAGACTGGGTCGGAGGCAGTGCTGGGGTCTCCAGGGCGCATTGGGGTTGCGGACCTGGTCTCCTCCGCAACCCCCCCGCCCCGCCCCTTCCTTCCCATTGACCTCCCAGGGCCCGCAGCCTGCTTTTTCAAAGCAGAAGGAAGGGACCTTGACCATCCTCTGGTCTTGCCCCATCAATTTGGCAGATAGGGACCCTGAGGCCTTGAGGCAATACAGTGTTAAAAGGTACACGATGAAGGGCCGGACAAGGGCCCAATGGCTTGACTTCGCTTTAGAAAACTGGCTTCATGATATAAAAAAAATTAAAGTTTTTTTTTAAGGAACTTTTCTCCAACCTAGAGCGTTGCTTTTTGCCCTGCGGGGGAGAGGAAGTGCATGGAGGCGCTCTCAGCCCCACGAGTGCCTGGGTGTCCTCTCCACTAATTCATTCATCAGTTCATCATCATTCATTCATTCACCAGCCCTCCCTCCGCCTGTTTTACTCCTTCCGGAGTCCCACACAAGTTTCAAGTCCCGAGCGCCCCGCGCGGTTAACTAAATCGCCTTGACCCCGGCGCTATTTGATATTCGCCTCCTTGACACTCATTTGGGGGCTCGGAGCAGCGACGCAGACATTGGACAAGTCCAGCCTGAAACCGAAGCCTCGCGGAAGGGGGGACGGGGAGAACCTGATAGCTGGAAACTCGTTTTCTCCAAAGGCTTTCGGGACATTTTAGCTCGGCTCCAGGTCCTCGGAGCGCCAGGGCGCCGCCAGTGCGGGTGTAAACGTTAAATGTTAGCTATTTGTTCCGATGATTGGCATGGAAATCGACTCTTTCTTGTCTTCTTTTTTCCCCCTCCTTCTGCCTCTTTCCTTTCCTTTCTCCCTCTCCCCTCCGGATTCCCACAAATACTAATTCAACCAGTGGCTCCTCTAATCCTCCTGCCCTCCCACCCTGCCGCCACCCAAGTCAGAAGACTCCTGGTTTGGGGAAAAAGAACACAACAATGACAACCCAGGCAAGGGGTCACTTTTCTGGTTTTGCTCCACTTATGGAGTCGAGGCTATTCAGTGCGACCGACTCCCCTCTCCTTGTATTTAGTCCCTTGTATCTTTTTCTTTTCATTTTCCCCCTTTTCTTAAATTTTTTTTTTTTTTTTTTTTTGGCTGGGCTTTCATTTCTTTTAAACAGCACTGGAGGGAATGAAGTGTTAGTGGTGTATTAGAAATTCAGGAGTGCCCTGGTCTCTATTAACAGAGACAAACAGATGAGCAGATAAAGGTGTCGCCTGGTTTCAAAAGCTCCAGTTTCTGCTTGAAGGGAGCAACCCACCAGAGCGTCCTACTCGGACTCTGGATGGGCAGAGACTGGTTCCCCAGAAACGGAGCAAGGGCCATACCCTTTGAGGCTGGATGCCAACCACACTTCCCTACCTATCTGTGTTCCAGATCTCAGCCCAGCCCCCAAACCGCACTCCTGCGTTCTCTAAATAAACCTATTCATTCCAGACTCCCCCATTTCCAGAGGCTCCTCCTAACCCTCCCATCCCCCCCATGGTTCTCCACTTCTCTCATTGTTCTGTCACTACCTACACCTTCTGCCATCATAACCTTTTTCAACTGTGATTAGTGAGGCTTCATTTGCCCCACTCAGCCTTCTCCCTACACTCTCCCTCTCCCCGCCCCGCCCCCCCCATCCTTCTTAAAAGATTTTGGAGCCCAGGAGATAAGATATGCGGTCCTCTATCGGGAATCCTATAATATTAAAGATCAAACGTAGCATCAATGGAAGACCAAATGCAGAGAGAAACAAAAGGAGGAGGCTAGGAGATGCTCATCAGCTAATTACAGCTGCAAATATTATGCAAATTTATCTTGGCACAGAAACGGAGAAAGCGAGTTTAAGTGCGGAGATAATGCTGGAAAATTGAATGTTCATCTGGCCATGGGAATCGGCCCAGCAGGCTCCACTGGTCTGTTTCATCTAGGGAAGCACCGTTTTTATACTCCTATCAGATCATCTGCTCTTCACTGGTTGGGGCCAAGAAATTAATATTACTTATAATTGATACTTGAAATTCTTGGAGTGATGTGTCCTAAAGAGAGGGAAAAGAGAGCAAAAGGAAGAGGGGAAGGGATGAAGAGGGGGTCGGGAGGGAGAGAGAGGGGGAAGGAGAGGCAATCCCAAAGCACTGGATACAGAATAAGACCTAGAGGTCTAGGTCCACTGAACTGAGGCCGAGGTGGAGGGAAAGAGAAAATATCAGAAAGTCAGGTTTCTCTCTGGGACCACCTGCCTAAAACCTGAAATATCTTTATAATCAAGCTTCAAGCTTTTAATGATTTGGTGCCTACTCGGCTTGAGTGTGTGGGGTCACGGTCAGGAATGGAGACTTGACTTCAGGGTAGCTGAGAACCTAGCGTGACGTGAAGAAGTGACAGAGGTGGACACTTTGCAGATCTGAGCAGAGAGAGAGAAGTGGTTCTGGCTCCACGGACCCTCACCCCTGCTTCTGCCCCAACTGTATCCCCATTTCCTCCGTCTTTACCAGCCTGTCTTCAACTTTCTTCAATCTACTCAAGAACTGCCTGGGAAATCGTATTCCCAAGAAACAAACCCCATATCCTCACACTTTAAAAGCAAATATTCTTAAGTGTAGGCGAGGAAGGGAGGCAGTAGGAACTACAGTGCACAGAAAAGAATTCTTAAAAAAAAACAAAACAAAACACAATTCCTCCTCCCTGCTCCCCCCCTACTCCCAGTACAAAATCTAGTACAACCCAGAGCAAACGTGGAGAATGTCAGATGCACATTATTCGGGTGCAAGCCATCCAATTACCAAGAAATTATGATCTGACGTCAGGAGGAACAATTGGAGAGCGAATATGTATGAATCGCCTTTCAGTGGTTTGCATATTTGCAACGATTGTTTAATCCAAGCGACCAGAAAGTAATCAACAGGCACAAAAAGCTTAAAGAGCAAATTACTAGTGACTCCTGCCCCTTCTTACTTCCCGAAGCCAGGAGGTGGCTAGGGCGATCTGGGGTAAGGAGGGGACCCGGGTACAGCTTTGGATTCTGAAATCAGTCCTGAAGAAGCACAGAGGAAAGCCTGTTGCATTCGGATGGCTTTTGTTCCTTGGGCGTTAGGGCAAAAGACAAAAGAAACAAAAATGCCAATTATTGTAACTAATTAACCATTAAATGAGATGTGTGTCCTCCTCTCTCTAACTCTAAAATGGAAGGAAGATGATGAGGGTAGGTGGAAGAGAGAGCAGGCGATCCACCCACCCCACTGCTCTGAGGAGGGAAGGAAACCTGTAAAATTCTGCATGTGTTAACAGACAAAGCCAGCGGAGCTGACAATATATAAAAATACATACCCTTAAAAGAAAGATCAGTGAATACCAAAGAGGAAACTGGAGTTGATTTTTTTTTTTCTTGTTTACTAGGAATGAGGCTGGAGTGGGCAGCAGTCAGGGTGGGAGCTGAGTGGGGGCAGGAGATGGCGAGGAGTGAAGAAATCTCTGAAAAATTAACATTATTGGTATCTTTCTATATAAAGATGCAAATGGCATTTTATCTCAACTTGGCTCTGTGCTTTCCTCAATGTTTATGATTAATTATCTCCTTTTTCATAAAAATAAATCATGTTAAAAATTAGGATCTAGGTGCTGGGGAGAAACTAAGCCCGGGTTTCAGGTCGATCTTGTTAATTTCAGCCTGAAATTGACACACTAATTAAAGAGCAGCGGTAATGCGGGAGCAGGCAAGATTATACCCAGCTCTTTTTTTTTTTTTTTTTTTTTATCAGATCTACCTTATATTTTCCCAATTAAAAACTGCAAAAAGCAGTTTCATTGCCCCGGGATAAAAAATAAGGGCCCCCTTTCACAACGTCGGCCATCACTTTCTACCATCAGATTCATTGTGATGTATTAGATGCAATAAATTATCCCATGTAACAAAACATTGGGAGCTGAAAGGCAGATAATCTGGAAAGCAGAGATAAGGATTCATTATTCCAAATCATTATGAATCCAACGTTGCCTCTGACTTCTTTCTTAATCAGCTCCTCTGATCCTGGATATGTGAGCAGTACAGATAAGGAAAGAGTCGTTTATAATTCTCCACCTCGTCTAATATTTTAAAATAAAGTCAGAGGCAAGAAAACGCCATAAAACACTGGTGAGCAGGCAAGCGCCGAATGAAAAATCACTTCCATGTTATTATATCCACAGTAAGATTTAATTAAAATTCTCCACGTTCACGTGCTTTATTTTCAGATAGGATTTTTTCCCATCACGTAATAATTGATAGGAATTTGCAAACGGGGCTATTTATTTAGGGCGCCTGGGTGGAATAGTTCTGTTTTTTTTTTTTTTTTTTTAAAGATTTCCAGTCATTGCTTTGTGAAACTTTCATTTGAGACATCCATGGTTCTATACCATCCAGATCCCCATCACCCACTCACCCCCCCCCAACCAGGCTGCAGTTTTGGTCAAAGAACATAGGCAAAGTACCAGATCAGAAAGTTGAGTTTAATAAAAATGTTCTGTTGGAAAAGGAAAATGAAAGAACTAACTGTCCTCACGCTAGACATCTGTTTACTCCCTCCCAACACCCCACCGTACACATTTATAATAAAATAAATCTCAATGAATGGGCTTGAAAGAGTGGAACTTTTAAACCAAGGCTAATATTGAGTGTGTGTTTTCATCTGGCAGAGAGTGAACTTAGGTGAACTAAGTCAATCTAAGGGTATTCACAGGAAGGTAGACTAATGGAGAAGGGGAATGATGCTGTAGGCTGATAGGCAGGAGGAGAAAAGATTACCTGTGTTTTAGGGAAAAGAAATGGGATGTGGGAAACCTGGAAGAATAAATACATGGTTCCCCCAGCCCTGCTTGGAACAACTCTAAGTGGCGGCACATTCTTAGAAAGACTGGAGATTCTGCCAGCGATTTTTTCTTCCTACGGGGTCTCCTTTTTCTTCATCCAACAGGTGAAATTCCTATCTGTGTTGCCATCGCTGAGATCCGGGGACACAGGGTTTCCATTATCTGTTAGTCATTCACTGATCCATTTTCCACCGCCACATGCCCAGCGACTTCCCTTTATGTTTAAAATCCAATCAAATGCCTTAGCTTGCGGGGTTGTGGTCCAACCCACCACAGAATTGAACGCAGTTGATGCTGCCAATTAGGATGGCGTGGTTGCCTCCAGGAAGAGCCCCAGACCCAGCGCAGTCCCCAGGCCCTGGAGCCACACAGAACACTTCTCCTCCTGGTTCAGCCTCTAAATCCAACTCCAGGAAGGAGGATCACCTGCCCTGGGTTAAGGGGCTAAAAGGCCGGTGGTGTGTGCTGGGGGTGCGTTGGGGTGCAGGCACAGGTGAGCTGCCCCTGAGTGCCCTCTGTATGTGCCAGGGTTCCTGCCTTCCGGTCCTGGTGCTCCGGGTACTCACCAAGCAAGGACACGTCAATAAAAAGGCTCGCTTGTGAGCCTTGGGAGAGAAGTCACCCTCTCCCCTTGGACTTGTTAAGATGGAGCCTCTCCCAGCACGTGGGGATCCGAGGCCCCTCAGCTTTTAACACTGGCAGTTACCCCCTGAATAAGGGAGGGTCTTTTTTTCTCTCCCTCATGAGCACAAGTACACACACACACACACGCACGCACGCACGCACGCACACACAGAGACCTGAACCACAAATCAGCAAGCCACGGTGGCAGCTTTTAAAATTCAGAAAGTGACTTGTAGCATCATTAAAGTCACATCTTTACCGTGTGCAGGGGTGGGTGTCCTCAAATCCCAAATAAATCTTTAGCTCCTCTGGATAAGTGACCAGTGTCTTTTCTTCACTTTGTTTACTTCTCAGGATAAATTCTGTCCTTTCTTCACCCCGCTGCCCACCCCACCCCAATATCAAATCTCCCCCAACCATCCTGAAATAATTCTCTCCTGGATTCCTAATTAGCAGCACTTTCCATTGCTAAGTCCATCAAGATGACAAGAAATGCCCAGCTGGCATTTCTTCTCAGAATCTTGCCCTTTACTGGACATTGAATTCAAAATCAGTTATATTTTAATTAAGTCCCTTGGATTTTTTTATTTTTTATTTTTAAGCCCCCGTGTTTTTGGCAGTCGAGTTTCCTTAAATTAAACCTTCTTTCGCTAAAGGTAGAATTGGGGCGATGGGGGTGCTGTGTGCAAGCGATCAGGTTTCTCAGTCCCTGAACCAGAGAGTCACTTTAGACCCGAGACAAGCAAGTGCCCGCGTCAGCGGAAAAGGAACGCGGGCAGGGGCCGCCAGACCGGCCGGAACCGGGCGGAGGGTCGCAGGCGCGCCCCGGGGACAGGGTGACGACGAGGGTGTGGGTCGAGGGATGACGGAGAGCGCGCGAGCCTGGGGTCCCAGGGCGGGGTGCAGGGCGGGATCCAGATGCTAAAGGTAAAAGGCTTGCGGGTTGGAGGTGACTCTGTGATGGGGAAGGGAGGAGATGGAGGGAGGAGACCCTCGAACGGGCGCAGAAGTTGGGGAGCTGCAGAAACAGGCGAGTGGCCCCTGGTGGGTGGCGAGATGGGGGGCACAGCTGACATCCAAGTTAAGGAGACAGCTGTCGCCATCTGGGTGGCCGATGACCCTCCGGGGCCCGGGGGTCTTGTTCACCACAAGGCAGGAGTCAGGAGGAGCCAGTGGCCGGGGAACCCTGAAGGGCTCCACCCTCGGGCGCCCTCCGGGCACAGCCCACGGCACCTCGACTCGCTCGGGGCAACAGGTTGGGGGAAGGAGTGACCTCTCCCTGACGCCCTCGAAAGGCGCAGCCGTGCCGACTCCGCGCCTCGGCGCCAGAGAACGTGGCTCTGCCGCTGGGTGGCGGCAGGCGGGAGGGCCAGGGCCGCCGGCGGGGGAGGGGCTGAGCCGTGACGCGAGGCGGACCTCGGGGCTTCCTCGGGGGCAGGGGGGCTCCCGGCTCGTCTCCTGGCCATCTGGGCAAAGGATAAGACGCCCCGCGCCCATCCCGCCTGTGGCTTAAACCTGGACCCCGGAGGATGCTGAGCGAGGCGCAAAGCGGGGCGTGCTGTGTCCAGGTCCGGGGGCCTTGAGCGGCTGCAGGCAAGCTGGGATCCGAGGCGCAGGCAGCGGCCCTTCCCGGATCGGGCCGCCGGCCGCCGGGGCAGCGCTGGGCACCTGCCCGCCTCGGCGCCGCCCCACCTCTGCCCACTCACTCTGGCCCCGCTGACCAATGGCCTCATCCTCCCCGCCGGGGACAGCCACCCCTGAACACTTGGAACCCTCAGATCAAGCCACTCCCTCCTACCGAACTGGTTCCAGCCCAAGAAACTTCTTGACTTCCTGGTCCAGAGGTGGACACATTTTCTTTTTTATTTCTCCCCAAAGACTGATTTATTTTTAAAGTCAGTCTCCATATTCCTATTGTATAAATATTGTGAAGGGAAAACTCTGCCTGTCAAAACAAATGGACGCTGACCTTTCTACCCCAATGTTTATGGAGTTTCGTTTTACTCTTGCAGAAATTTTATTCATGGCAGGCTCCCTCTGTGGATTATTTTGATCTCCAACGACCCCCCTCTCCATGAAGAAGTAGGGATGGTACAGGAGAGGGAGCTTGTGAGGCTGAGGGCAGGAGTTTGTTCCCTCTGGTGCGTAGACCAATAAGATCATTTTCCTTCTGACATTTTATCTTCAGAGTGACCTCTGATTCTTGCTCCTTTATCTCACTTTCCTAGAAGGTTAATTTCTCCCAGAAGTCTTCTTGGAAAGAGTTGGGACCCCTAGAGAGACTCTCCCCAAACTTCTACTTAGTGGGTGCACAAATGTCGCTACTTCACATGTTTTTAGGGCCTCCATGAAGAGCTAAGTTGTAGCCAGCAAGCCCAGATCGAAGTCACTGACCTTCCTGCTTTCCCTAACTTTCACTGACTAGCTGTGGCTGAAGGTACTTGAAAGTGGATTGTATTCATTTTTGAAGCGTCAGCATATACAGAACCGGTGGAACAGTCAGATGGAGGGGATGGGGGGTAGGATCTGGGAGGCTGAGACCATGGCCTAAATGTGGCCATGAGGTTTACCTGTACATGCTTTCACTGGGTCTCCACTTCCAAAGTGGGAGGGAAACTCTTTGAAAGCTTTTCTATCTATGGTTGCTGGTGACCCAGGCAACATTACTAGTGACATTTACAGTGTTAATTCCAGCCCTGCCAGAGACAGTGGACTTTGTAGGCACCAGGGGGCTGGTCACATTTCAAACAGTCTTTCCTCATTCCCCCAACTCTGCTGGTGTCACTTACTTCTGATGTGCAGCGTGCCTGTTTGCAGAAGGGGGTGAAATTCATTCCTCCCTCAGCCTCCCTCCCTCCCTCCCTTTCCCTCTTCGCAACCCGGAAGAGCTCTGCTCTCTACGGTGAGCAGGAGGCGGGGGAGGGGGGTTCCTAGGAAGGATGCACATCACCCTGGTTTTAGTTCTCGCTGGAAGCCTGCGTGAGATGCCGTAAGCCGCTGGGGCGGCGAGGACCGCAGCAGCGACAAGAGTGGCCAGGTCTGCCTGTCATTTCTGCCTTCAGATCTCCAGCAAGTCAGGAAAAAAATAAAAAATAAAAAACAGCTGGCTGCCGAGAGCAAGCTACCCAGGTCAGTGAATATCACTATCTTCTGTCTCTCACTCTGCATGGGCTTTCCCTGCTCCACGTGGAGAGAATAAACAGGCGGTCTCCACTCCAGAAGGACAGCTGCCCCTGGAAGAAAATGAACTAGACCCCAGTCCTTGTTGTTCTTTCTGGTCTCTGGAAATCTTTGACTTTCTGCAATGACCTTGGGCGAGTGTGGTGTGTGCATGTGTGCCTGTCCATGTTTGGAGGAAAGAGCCAGTAGAACTAGGCATGTGGAGAAAAATTTAAAAATAGGAGAGGATGGTAAGGCTGGGGAAGGGCTGGATACATGTTTTCCTCTTCAGGGAGGGCAGAGAGTTGGGGAAAGAACCAGTCTGAATGAGCAGTTCAGCCTTCTCCCCAAGGTGGCTGCCGAGTGTCAATTTCATGTTTATTTCCCTCTGCCCACAAGTGCCTGATTAGGCTCATTGTCTCTGAATACAATTAAAGAAACAGCTGTGGCTGTGGGTTGAAAGTTGGAGCCCAGATGTGTGAGCATCTGCCATCCCCTGGGGAGCTAGTGGCTGATAGGCACCTTTGATTCCAGAAGCATCCTAAAGTGGGTGAGAAAACCGCAGCCTGGGAGAGGGTGCTGGGGAAGTGGGGAGTGGCAGGGGCAGAGGGAACTAGGATTCTACTTTCTCCAGGGAGGTTGGACCAGCAGACCTCCAAGAAGTCACTGGTTGGGAAGCAGTTCCCAATGAAAACAGATAATGTTAAAATGCAAGGAAGTTGCATTCTCAGAAAGTATCTGAACAGGAGAGTATCTGAGAGTTGCTTTTATTCACCTTTCCCTCCTCTCAGACACTGGGGGGTGCTTGGGAAGTGGACATGGGTAAGTCTGTCCAGGGCAGGGATGGGAAGGAGTCTAACCTTCAGGATCTTCGCTCCGCTGGGTTCCCAGTTCCTCTGTGCTTTTTTTCTTCTTTTGTCACTCACATTCACCAGAGTGCTGGGGTTCTGGGTGGGGGTTGAGGAACTTTAAAGGAACAAATAATAATAAAGTAACATTTGTAGCCCTTTCATCCCTTAGCGCTTGTGGCAGAAAAGGTGCCCGGAGGGCGGCTGTCAGTTGCATGACAGGCTTGAGGCAGGGGGGTACCAGCCAGGCTGGTAGAGTCAACCCAGGAAGAGTCCTGGTTAGGAGATGCTTGCAGGACCAAATGGCTGGTCGCGGGGAGCAGGCTCACCATTAAACCTTTAAAATGTGTGATCCTGAGGAAATGAATTGTTTGCTGCCCATCCGAATCTGGGGTGGGATATGGCACCCAGGGCAGACAAATCAAGACCCAGGTGGGTGTAGGGTTTTCGGGGCCCCCATACCAATTTCCTGGGACCAGGCAGGAGGCCCAGCCCTCAGCGTTGTCCCGCCAGGCCTAAGGTTCCTAGCTGGAGAAGTCAGCTGGGGTCTGAGAATCCGGCTGAGTGGTTCTCTGGACACAAGCTCTGCACGGCACCCCGCCCCTCCATGCGCATCCTCCCATCTACACCAGAATCTCCTCCAGTCCCGGGGAATCAGAATTGGGGTTGGTCTTTTCCTGCCAAAAGCCGGAGACTGGGAAGCTGCCTTTTGCTTAATTTGATGTGGCCATCCTGCCTTTTGCCAACGATACATGAGGTGTGGGTGAGTCCGGGGGTGCAGTGAAGAAAGGGGAGTGGGCGCCTCTAGGGCGCATCAGCGGAGCCTCTCTAAGGTGACGCCCAGCAGCGCAGGGCCACCCAGAGAGGCCGGGACTGCGGCAGGTACGCAGGGAGCTGGGTGGCTGAGAGCCGCTTTCTCCGGGGTTAAGGCAGTACATGCCGGAAACCGCGCGGGAGGTCCTCAGAAGGCCGTGGGGTTGAGTCCGAAGGCCCAGGACTCTCCGGCAGCCGGCTATTCTAACCATTTCTGGGCTGCGCTCAGGTGTGGACTCCTCCCAGTCTGGAGCCTTTCGCACAGAAAAGTGCATTCCTTCCGTGGTACGTCTTTGTATGCGGATCAAATATTTCTGATCAATTCTTTCTTAACGGTGGGAGTAACTAGAGAGTGCTTTACCCACCGCAGGGAGCGGGGCCAAGGGAGCCCCAGATTTGAAGTCCGAACCTCCCTTTCTGCTTCAGGCAGCTGGGACTAGAGGTGGTGGCAGGGATGAGGCTGTTGGAAGGACCAGAAAGAAACGTGGCCCAAGGCGCTGGAGCGGAGCTCTCCCTGGGTGTCCGTCACTGCGGGTGTGCTGGTACACGTGTGTGGTTGCTGTTTTGTTTTATATAACAAATTGCTTGGGGTCTGCGAGGTGGCAGGCAGCAGAGAGCCCAGCGCGAGCCGGGCCGGCGGGGAGAGGCGGCGGCTGGGCGAAGTGTGAACCTCTGAGAGCCGGGGAGGCCCCCAGACTTTACCTGGCTGTCTCCAGCGTGTCTAAGGAAGACTTGGTGCTTTTAGAAGCTGGCCTCTGGTCGGCACGGATTACCTTTCTCCATTTCCCCGTCCCGGTCATGACGTTCCCAGCCCTCAAAGCGCACTATCATTGTTCAGCAGCCGACACCCCAGTTTTCCGGCTACCCTAAAAAGTAAAAAACACAGTAGCCCCAAGAGAAAGCCCTCCTCTTCCTGAAATGTCAAAATGAAGCGGTCGGAGGAGAGTCGGCGGCGGCTAGCGCTGGGTTCAGGGCTGGCCCGGGGCTTCTAGAGGGTCGGGGCCGGTGAGGCGGCCACGACAAAGCCGGGACCCTGGGAGGCGAAGGGAGATGGAGCCGGCGCCCCCCAAATGCGAGGACCTGGAGTTCACGTGGGTGGATCTGTCACCGCTGACTCCTTTCTCGCCTGCGGTGGCTGCTCCCTTCCCTGGGTGTCTCGAAGGCTTCAGCCCTGACTTGAGGACGCCAACCACATCGTGAGAGCTTGGGTCTAGGCGCTGCGGGCCGCTTCTGAAGTCACTGGTGTTGCTGGGCGGGACAAGCGGCCTCTGACGGCGGAGACACCACGGGGACCTGCTGGAGTGCCCCCCATCCCTTCCCTTCTCTCCTGGTTCCACCTGTCTCCTAGGCCCCTAAAGCCAGGAGGGAGGGAGAGGTCGGAGGTGCCCCCTTCCTGCAGGGTGACTCGCAGTCATTTCGATCCACCCCATCAAGGGGAAATCTTTCTCACCCATCCAGCCCCGGGGCTCCCCCCGTGGCCAACCCCTCTGACATGTGCATTGGTAAACTCGAAAAGAGAAATCCCCTCTCCTCTCCCTCCCCCCTCCAACCTTTCCGCTACACCCCTACCCACCCAATTTTTATCTCGCTACCATCAGGGTTTTTCTCAACCCGGGAGAAAAGGGTAGCTGCACATGAAGGGCCAGGATCCCTCGAAGCTGGGGGGCCCGGCCTGGCGCTGGGGGCGGGTTCGGGGTGGGGGGGCGGCGGTAATCTCCTGGCTCATCTCCTCTCCACTTCTCTGGTAGCCCGTTCTGGCCCAGGCGGGTTTTCTTCGAGTTTTAAAAGCTGATAGATGAATAAGCGAGAGAGAGAGAAAAAAAAAAAAGTAAATCAAACCACATACCATCCCCAAAGCGCTGGCTCATTTTCCAGGGATTCCTGGGCCTGAGCGGGTGGGCGTGGGAGCCGGGAGTAGCGGTGCGCGAGCCGCGAGCGCTTTGCGCCTGCGTTCCCGCGGGTTTCCCCCTTGCTGTTTCTACCTCGAGCATCTTTCCTTTGCCAGTCTGATTTGGGATCCCCTTTATTCTGCGTCCCTGGTCGCTAGTTGTATTTCATTTGAACAGCACCATCAGCACTGCCCACCGCCTGCTTCTCTCCATCATCCTGTGATTCCACTGTCCAGTTTCTGCATTTCAGTTCATGCGGGAAAGAGAAAGGGGGTTTGAGAGGCGGGGGAGCTGCAGAGATGTCTTGTAATATGTGTTTAGCCTGCGCTGTCTCGGTCACGGCGCCCGAGCGGGCTCCCCCGCCGCTTCGCTCGCTCAGCCGGGCCTGGCGGTGGCGCCTTGAGCCGTGTCCCCCGCGTAACCCTCTCGCCCGGCAGCCGGCGAGCTGTTTATACAGCTTTACCTGTGCTACTCTCGTATCCAGTAGAAATCCTCGCTCGGCCACGGTAACCTAATCCGAGGGCCGAGGCAGGGAAGGGGGTGGCGAGGCGTGCTTGGTGAAGGGCGAGGTGTGTACGCGTGAGAAGGGGGTTCTCTCCTTTGCCCCTCCTCCCCTAATGGCGAAGGAAACTGGGCTGGTTCGGGTGATCGAGGTGGGGGTCCGAGGGCTAAGAAGAAAGGAGGCCGTTTTCCACGTCCCTCTCCTCTTTGCTTTTCTCCCTCTAACAGGTAATCGGGGACCCGAGCCGGACGCGTGCTGCCTGTGGGCGCGCCGGTTCCGGGGGCGCCCCGCGGGGCTAGCGAGACCCGGGACAGGATCCTCCCAGTCCAGGACTTGGGTGAAAGCTCTCACTCCGCTTTCAACTTGCCCCTGGAGAACTCCCACATCTAAGACTAGACTGGCAAGGCAGGGAGCCGGCACTTAACCAGATCTTCCCTCCAGGGCCAGCCACTTCTTCCAGAGCGCCGCAGCCGGCGCACGGAATCGAATTAAACGCCTCTTGGCGCTTATTGTCTCTCGCTAATTGCTCCAACAATGGCCACTATAAAAATGGAGACACCCAATTAAAGGCCTCGCCGGACCGCGCTGGGCTCCCGGCGACGAACTGGCCACCGGCCTGGGGCTTGCAGACCGCCTGGGCGCGAACGGGACTGGTGCGGGGCGCTGGCGCCAGCTTCGGCACCTCTGGCCTCCACTTCCTCCCCAGACGCACAACGATCGCGGTCGGTTCACACCATTTTTATTGACCGATCGCAGCCCAGGAAGATTGATCGAGCTGGAAAGGACTTCTCCTCCCCCAGCCCCAGCTCGCCAGGGCCTAGGGGCCGTACTGCAGTTTTTGGTCTTTGCTGCGGCTCTGCGCCCTCCCTGCCCCCCAGCCCCGCAGGTTCCCAGCTTCATTTCTGTCTTCTACGGCGCGGCCGGGTCCGCCCAAGCCGGCGCCGCGGCTCCGGGGGGAGGGACGCGGCGGCGCGGCCGGGCTCCGCTTCTTTCTCTCGCTTGCAAATATTTGCTGCCTCGCTGGAAATCCGACTATTTCGCGCGCGCTCCGCTTGCAAAGTCCTTAAGTAAACACGCTCAAATGACCGCCCCAGGCGGCCCGAGGCACGCTCACTCCCCCTGCACGGGATTAGTAACTTTATGACTTCGACCCCGAGGCTCAGCTTTTCTGGTTACCCTCGGCGGGCCGCGCGCGGGCGCCCGGGGCCGCTCTCCAGACACCTCGGCCCCGCGGAGCTCGCCTGAACGCGCCTGTCGCCAGGCTCGGGTGGGTGACGCTGGCCGCGTGGATCTCCACTCTCTGGGTCCTGCGACCCCAGGGGTGAGCCTGGGGCGGGGGGGGGGGGGGGACACGCTCCTCCTCTCTACGCCACGGGCTCTGGCTCCTTTGCTGGATTGGGTTCCCCACTTGCATCCGTTGAGAGCGTCTGAGATCCCGGGAGGGCGGGTGGGAGGGACCTCAGCTGGGGGGCATGTGTTTGGGAGTGTGTGTGTGTGTGTGTGTTGTGTGTGTGGGTCCCCGCTTACCCCGACCGAGGAGAGAAAGGAAGGCTCCATTTCTTACCCTTTCCCCAAGAGGGCACACACACCCCGCTCAACTTGACGCCTGAAGCAGCCGCCTCGAGGCCTGGCGTTTCAGATAGGCCAACCGGCTCCCGCCGCCCCACGCTCAGCCCGGGTACCGGTTCCGGGCGACCGGGGATGGGCGGTAGCCGCGCCGTCGCCGCCTCGGATCCGGGATGCTCGCCCCAGGGGTCCCAGGCATCCAGACCTCGGCCAGACCCTTGCCCTGGAGAGGGAGGCCTAGCGCTCTGCGGGAGCCCAGGGCCCTGCTGCTGCTGCGGCGGCGGCGGCGGCAGCATCCTTTTAGGTCTCCACCTCGCTTCCCTGACCCGAGCTCCGCCGGCCGCTCCCGGGGAGGAGAGGAGGGACGGGGGCTCTCTAAACCTGCCCGGGTCGGGGTCCTGGGTGGGAGCCCGGGAGGGGGAGCTTCAGATCTGCAGGAGGGCGCTGAGGCGTTCCCGCAGGAGGCTGGGATTAGCTTTGCGGGCTAGGGCAGAGGGGGGCTCAGTGCCACCTTTGCTTCCCTTCACCCGGCCTCGAGCCCCCACGCTCCCCCCGCCCGCCCTCAGAGGAGGAAGCCCGGCCTGCATTTGCCCGCAAGGCGGGTCAGGCAGGCGCCGGGCCTGGCCTAGACTCCCGCAGCCCGGCTCTCTGCCTCAGGCCACGCGCCGCAGCCTCTCTCTGGCCTGGCTCCCTTCCCCCTTCCTTCCGCGTGGGTCCCGGGGCCGACCTCGGCCCTCCCTGCTCGGTAGCCCCCTCCTCTCCTTTTCCCTCCCCCCAGCTCTGTGCTCCTGGCTCTGGGGTTGGGCCCGTGACGTCAAACCCAGTGTGGCGTCGGCGAGACTGGCCGGCGCGGGCCATCAAAAGAGCAACGTCCTCTTTCCCAATTACCCACTGTCAGTCCGGGAATAGGGGCGGACCGGCTGGGAATTAAATGTTAAATACCCCCTACAGGCTGGCTCCATTACACCGGGCACCCAGCCGCAGCCCCCCACCCCTCTCTGCCAGCTCCAAACCACCCAGACCAAGAAGGGGCCTTCGAGATCTTTTATTTTTCCAAGGGTTGGGGGTGGTTCTTCAGGTCAGTGCAGCCAGACTTGGTGCTCATGATTTAATTAAAATGAATAATGCCTCCCCCCCAAAGTTTGAGCGTTATCAGAGGCGCCACTACACCGGAAGGCCTCCTTCTCAGGGATGTTTTCTCTTTGTCTTTTAAAATCGGCTTTAGCCTCTGAAGTTAACGTTTTCAAGTCCTGGCGTCAGCAGCGTCTCATTCCGAGGATGGGTCCCTTTTATTTCCTGGATTTTCAGGTCTCGGCGCAGAGGACCAAAGAGCTCCGTTTGGTATTTTCCGCGTGGCTTTGAACTGGGGTCCGGTTAGTGTCGGCGGGTCCTAGACCAACGCGCAAAGATGCGCTTTTCATTTTTTTTTCCCCCCAGCCTCTGCAACCATCCTTAAGCTGAATCTCGGGACTTTTAGCAACAATGTGTATGCGTCCGTCTGTCCTTGTTTATGGAGCGGTTTCCGGTGAATGTTAGACAGAAACTAAATAATTAAAAGGTTTGGAGAGCGCAGTGAGCAGGAGAGGCTGGCAGCTTGACTGGCCCTAGAGAGACGTGGTCAAAATGAAGGAAAATCGATGCTCCTTTACTGGGCCGCCCTAATAAGCAGGGACTAAGTGGGCTCAGGAGAAACATGGGGAGGGGGTTAATTTAGGGACTTTCTTACCGTTCCGTGTCTAGAAACTCAAGCTGATGTTTCTAACAAACACCTAACAAACATCAGATTTAAGAAAACGGAGACTCAAGAAAACTTCCACCTCAGGAAGACCCGTGTTTCCACTGTTTCTTCCAAATGAAGTTTGTTAGTCTTTCTACGAGGATTGTGTATTAAAGCAGGACACCCCCCACCCCCGTCTCCCACACCAAGTTAAGGCTGAGTATGGATGGTTTTCTTTCACCCCAAGGAAGGAATCCTCTAGCACCTACTTTCAGGGACGGTGTCATCTATGTTGACTTTTTTAGGGTGTATTTGTAGGGAATTGTTACGGGGTAGAGAAGCGAAGAGGGAATAATGCCTTCCAGTTGAGCCCCAAATCAAACTGTCAGTACCGTCCGCGGGAAAGCCTGCGGGAGAACCCACGCTCTCTCCTTGCACACATTGCCCTGAGGAGAGCCGCGGGTGGAACCTTGAGACTTCGCTTCCCGCCCGACGCTAGCACACCCGGGCTGCGTTTTGGGGCCGGACGGCTGCAGCAGCCCGAGCGCCGCTAGGGGATGCAGTGGCTCAAAGCACCGAGACCCGCCCGGGAGGTTGCAGCCCGCGGGGCCGGCCAATCGCGGCCGCGCCGCAGCCTCGCGCGCTGATTGGCCACTTTCCGGCCCCGCCCCGGGCGCCCCGCCCCTTCGCCGGGCTGTCTCTGATCTCCACTGCCTCCGCCCGAGGCTGCGAGGCCGGACCCAGCGAGTCCCGCGAGCTGCGGGGCCCCGGGGAGGTCGCCGCAGTCCTGCCCGGCGGCCCGGGTGGGGGCCGCAGGAGGGGGCTGGGGAAAAACGCCGGGAGCGGGAGTAAATAGGGCTCTGGGCGGGGAGGAGGGAACAAGTTGGGTAACCGGAGCAAAGACCCGAGTGCTTGGGGAGCCAAAGATTCTCGCCTCCCCCGCTTTCATCCATCAGTATTGTCACTCTGGTCAAAAGCACGCATTGATTACGAATATTAGGTCTGGAAGGGACAGCTGCAACAGCTGAGACATTCTTGCCGGAGGCTTGTGAACGCCAGAGGCTGGGAGAATGTTGACCACGACCACCAAAAAGTTGCCACCGACATTTCAATCAGGCACATTCCGCCCCCCCAACCCTCCCTCGCCCCCCTCCCCAGTTCCTCAATTTCTTAGGCAGTTCTCAAGAGACGCATATCTCCATGTACTCTGATATTACATTTTATTTTTCCTGACCACTTTTACTTGCAGAGACCCCACATCCATAAACGACCCAATACCTTGGAATGAATGCCAAAAAAAGTTTGCTCATTTAAAAAGTCTGAAAAAGAACGGCTGTCTGTAGAAATAAACTTCACGAATGGGGCAGACCGGTGTCCCCGGCACGGAATAATCCATCGAGCCGGAATGAATTGGCAGGAGCCGGAGCCACATTTAAAGGGCCAGAGCGCGTATTCCCTCCTGCCCGCCCCCTCCGCCCCGAAGCCCCTGGCGCGCCTCGCCCACCCTCTCCGCCGCCCCTCCGCCCGGGCAGCCCTCCGCGGCGCCCCTTTCCGGTCAGTGGAGGGGCGGGAGGAGAGGTGGGGGTTGGGGGTGAAGTCCTGAGCGGGTTTGGGTTGCAGTTTCCTTGTGCTGGGATCCTGTCCCCTCCTAGCCAGCGCCAGGCTCCTCCCCCGGCGGCGCGGATGACACTAGAACCTCCTTAAGTTCCGTCGCGCCACAGCTGTCTGCGAACACTGAGCTGCCTGGCGCCGTCTTGATACTTTCAGAAAGAATGCATTCCCTGTAAAAAAAAAAAAAAATAGAGAGGGAGAGAGAGAGAGGAAAAGAGAGAGAGAGGGACGGCGAGCGCGCGAGGCAGAGCGAGCCACGCAATCTGACCGGGCAGTTTCTGCTCTCCTGGTCGCACGCCTCCTCCTCCCCTCTGCTCCTCGCTACCCAGGTTGGTACTGGCGACTTTTTTTTTTTTAGAAACTTTGATTTGTTTTCTGTCTCCATTTGGGAGGACTTTAAAACACGGAAAACGCAACCCTCCTCTTTCGGAGAGTTTCTGGAGGCTGGAAAGTCGGTCCTGGGACCTGGGTCCCCGGAGGGAGGGAGCTGTCGTTCAAGTGGGAACCGCTCAGTCAGTCCCGGGATCCTGGAAGAGCCAGGCAGCTGGGGATGCGCTCGGGTCCTTCGCCGCCTCCCGGTTTTCCGAGCTCCGGAGGGGGCGTGCGCGAGTGCGCGCGTGTTAGCGTGTCCCGGGGGCGCGGGCGCGGGGCAGGACGGCTCGGGGGGAGGAGGTGCCACTTCATACTCAGGTGCTAAGTACTTAGGATCTCATCCAGGTCTCCCCTTCTCTCCTTTGCAGGTGGCCCAGGAAAGGCTCAGTCTTGGAGCCGCCGAGGAGCCCCCGGTGCACAGGAGCCTCACTTGCAAAATTCTAGCCAGTCCTCGGCCCCCTTTTACAATTTGGTCCTTTTTTGTCCTCCCGTACCTAATTTTGGGAATTTTTTTCCCTTCCTCTTCTCTTTGCTAAACTACCCCGCAAAGATTTATTTAAAAAAAAATCTCACTTGCTCACCTTTCCTTCCCAGCTTTCCCATTCCCCCACTGAAAACAAATCCTTAAACGACCCCCGCCCCTCCGACGGCAGGAGCACCTGCGGAGCCTCGGAGCCCCCGACCGCCCTCTCTCTCCGCGCGCGGGTTCCGGGCCCGGCGAGAGGGCGCGAGCGCAGCCGGGGCCATGGAGGTGACGGCGGACCAGCCGCGCTGGGTGAGCCATCACCACCCCGCGGTCCTCAACGGGCAGCACCCGGACACTCACCACCCGGGCCTCGGCCACTCCTACATGGACCCTGCGCAGTACCCTCTGCCCGAGGAGGTGGATGTACTTTTTAACATCGACGGTCAAGGCAACCACGTCCCGTCCTACTACGGAAACTCGGTGAGGGCCACGGTGCAGAGGTACCCTCCGACCCACCACGGTGAGTGCGCCCCGGGTGCGAGGACCCCCCCTCCCCCGGCCGGCAGTCCCGGCTCCCCGGGTTGGGGAGGTAGGGAGGGCCCAGGGGGTGGGGAGAGCCGGCCAAAGCCCCCCCAAGTGCCGCTGCTGCTCCATTTAAAAAACTGGGGCCCGGAAATGGGCGAGGAAGGCGTCTCGAACGTCGCTAGAGTCTGTTTTTCAAAACAGTCGCAGCAGGCGCCTTTGCGCGGCTGCGGCCCGGGGGCCTGGCGCTCACCTGGCGGGCGCCGCTCGGCAGCCCTTTCTCCCCGCGCGGCCGCGGCTTCGGGGGCCTCGGAGGTCCAGGGCGCGGGGAGAGCCGAACCTCCGCCTCCGCCGGTCACCGCTCCCAGGCTGGGCATCCGGCGTGGGCCAAACTTGGCTGGGGCTTGGTTCTTGGGGCTTCGCTCCCCCATTTATCCCGTGGTTCTCTCTCGGGGGCTGCTGCCGGCGTGCCTCGGTGTGTTTCTCCAGCACATTCCCAGAAGGGCCCAAGGAATGTATTTATTCTCCTCGCTGTGTTTCGGCCTTTGCCTAAAACTAGTGCATTTGGTTTTTAGGCATATCTCCTAACTCTAGGCTCCGAGGAAGGGAAGTCTGGTGCTTGACCAGGTTTTGGTGGAAAGACTACCATTTTAAGTTTGAGACATTTGGGGTTTCCTAGATTCCCGCCTGCACAGAATTTTCCTGCGTCTATGCTTTTTGGTTGCCTCCTTGCCTGCTCCAGGCAGCTCTTTCCTTTCTCTCTCCTCCTGCCTGCAACTGACCCATAGGGTCCCAAAGAAGATTTAGGATCCTTCAGGGTTTCCTTCTATGAATGCGATTCCAGTATTTTCTTTTTTCTTTCTCTTTTCATTTTGGGAAGTTCGGGAGACTTCTGAAATGGTAAAGAGAACCCCAGCGCTATGTAGTTGAGGGGGAAAGCTCTCAAACCTTCCGTCTGTAAGCGGGTTCCCAGAGGAAAAGTAGGAGCAACCTTTTAGGTGGAGGAAGTGTGAGTTGCTCTGGAGATCTGCCCTGGTTCCCCTGCTTCCATCGCAGGGTTGGGGCTGATGACAGAGGCCCTGCGGGAGCCGGCGTTCTCACTCTGCTGTCACCAGGTTTTAAACAATTGTTTCTGCAGAGGGGGTGCTCTTTGCCCTCGTTCTGTGCAGATCAGCAGTTAAGTGGAAATGAGGTAAATGCAGCCTTAATATTATTTACTATACGACTTCCTGCATAATGTGAAGCATGACCCTCCGTGTTCAGAGAACTCTCCTTCCCCCTTGTCTCCCCTCCCCTTCCTCTCTCTGAAGATTTTTAGTTTCAGTATTGTTCTTAATGGTTAAATAGAATGTCAAACGCTGAGACAGGTACTGGATTAAAAGATCAATAAGTGTGTGGATTTGCACTTGCCGTTTAGACTTACCCCTCTCAGAGTGTCTTTTGGTCTGAGTTAGGGCTGCCTTATGGCTCTGTATTTTAAAGGAGGGCTCAGTTTACTGTGTGTGAGCGAAATAGACACAGAAACTGGAATTTTGTGTCTCTGGGGCTCAGGTGAAAATTCATATATTACACTGGTGGAATCACAACCCTGGGGTTGAGATGGGCCTGTTTTTTTTTTTTTTTTTAGTAGGATTTGGGAGGGTGACAAAGGCAGACAAAAGTGCCATCCCAGGGTCTAGCCTTGGTAACTTTCTCCAAAAGCCTGAGCAATTAATTTTCCTGAAAATCTCATTTCTGGCCTGGTTATTTATAAGCCAGCAGTGAAGTAGGGGTACATGGAAGTCACCCTAAAATGGCCCTTCTCTCTCTTCCAAGACTTATCCTTCCTGCTCTGGGCCTGGGCCGCTGGGTCCGTGTGTTCTTCTGGTTTTGAGCAGTCCTGCAGCCGGGCTCACCCCTTTAGGCCTCATCCTTCACAGCCCACCCTCTTATCAGGCTGCCTGGGATTAGGTCTGGGCTAGGGGCTGCCGGGTCATTGAAAGAAACCAATAAATCAAGTCAGGTTCCAGAGAGGGACCTCGGGCCTGTAATTTAGAAAGTGTATCTGGAGAGGCCAGGAAAGCCAGGGCCTCTTCTTGCTCCATCGCAGCAGGTCTCGAGGGTCAGACGCAGGCCCTTGATTCCCTGGATCTGGTGGGACCTTGGGATGGGAGACAGGGGGTGTGCTGGCCCAGGTACCGCTGGGGCCAGTCTGTGTTGAGGTTGTCCTGATGCTGGGGAGGCAGGGGTGGAGGGCGCGAACGCCATGGCGCCTTTGGGGGCTGCTCTCACCTGCCCGTATCTCTCTTTGGCCCCTTCCTTCCCCAACAGGGAGCCAGGTGTGCCGGCCACCTCTGCTGCACGGATCCCTGCCCTGGCTGGACGGTGGCAAGGCCCTGGGCAGCCATCACACTGCTTCGCCCTGGAACCTCAGCCCCTTCTCCAAGACGTCCATCCACCACGGCTCCCCGGGGCCCCTGTCGGTCTACCCGCCGGCCTCATCCTCCTCCCTGTCGGCGGGGCACTCCAGCCCGCACCTCTTCACCTTCCCGCCCACCCCGCCGAAGGACGTCTCCCCAGACCCATCCCTGTCCACCCCGGGCTCGGCCGGCTCCGGCCGCCAGGATGAGAAGGAGTGCATCAAGTACCAGGTGCCGCTGCCCGACGGCATGAAGCTGGAGTCGGCGCACCCCCGCGGCAGCATGGCTACCTTGGGAGGGGCTGCGGCCTCGGCCCACCACCCCATCACCACCTATCCGCCCTACGTCCCTGAGTACAGCTCCGGACTCTTCCCGCCCAGCAGCCTCCTCGGGGGCTCCCCCACCGGCTTCGGATGCAAGTCGAGGCCCAAGGCGAGATCCAGCACAGGTAGGAACCGTCTCTCCCCCAGAGACCCTTCCCCCTTGCCCCCCAGCCCCCTCCCCAGTCTGAAATCGCAGGCAGGGACGAGAGAGCCCGCCTTCCCAGTGCTTCCGCGGGGAGAGGATGTGGTGTCTTGTCTCGGTCCTGTCTTCAGAGCAGAGGGCAAGTGGGATCTGGTTGAAAAGGCCCCTTAGAGCTGGACTAGGAACAAGATAAACAAAAACAAACCCCCATCTCCTGCTTGTCCTGCGGGGGTGCTGGAGGGTGCTGGCGGTAACCTTTAGTCAGTTTGCAAGCCCAAATGGAAGGCGAGGGGATAAATCTTTGGTGTTTAATGCTAAAACGAAACCTCCTGAAACCCAAACAAAACAGGTCCCTCCTCTGATCCCCGGGCCTCTGTGTCCTGGCTCTCCCCTTCCGCTCAGCTCAGAGGGGGTCAGGCAATCACCGGAGGACAGCCCTTGACACAGACATGTATAAATAAAGTATGTGTATATTTTTCGTCGGGGGCGGGACCCAGGCAAAAGCAGGACACATGTTCTCTGCGTGGCAAAAGGGGGCTTGAATCCTGACTTCTGGGTAGAGAGGGGAGCTCCGCCCTGGGGAAGCAGCTCAGTGAAGATCAGAAGGGCTTGTTACCTGCAGTATCTTCGGGTACTGGGAGCCCAGTACTAGGCAGGGGCAGGAAGGTATCTGACGACCTACTCCCGGATTGCTCTGAAGCCAGAGGGGTTAGGAAGGACGGAAAAAGATTCCCCAGGTGCCTGCCTCTGCTTCCTCTGCTCATTGCTCCTAGAAGAGCACCCTGCCGCCCTAAAATTGAGCTGCATGTGTATTTTCTTGGTGTAGAGGCTGGCATGAAAGGAAATGCAAAGCCCACACAAAATATTTTTTTTTGCTTTAAAAATAAAATAATCCACTACCCATGTCGAAGCGGCTGAATCAGAGTCAGGGGTTCTTTGAGATACCTGTTCAGTGTAATTTTTTTTTTTTCTTCGAGATGGTTTTGGGAAGATTGGCATGTCTCCTTGGGAAGTATCCATTTCAGGGTGGGTGTCCCCGTCCTGGTCTGTCCTAACTGCTACTCCCCCCAGCCAGTCTCTCTACAGACTCTGTAGACACTGAAGTGGTGGAAATCGCTTGTCTTTTCTGGATGAGACAACCAGTCTTGAAACAGAGCTTGCAAAACCCGGGTTTAGAAAACTTCCGAGAGAGGGCTCTGGGCGCCCCAGTGACCATGAGATCAGTTTCCAGGGTTTTTTTTCCAGGGTGACATTCACTCCGACTGCCTGGGCAGGACTGTCTCTATTTAGTTGATATGTTTCAGCTAATCCAATTATTTTCAGACTGCTGCACGCGACAGTTGCATTGTTTATCCCGAGCCAGGAACTTCACTAGAGCCCGGATGCGGTTAGGCTGACAGAAAAACTCAGACCTGCATGTTCAGTACATGAAAGTCGGCCGAGGGAGAGGGAGGCGGCGGGAGGAAGGGAGGACAGGCAGGAAAGCGGGGAGCGGAGGGTCCCCGCCAAAGCGGGGAGGGGGAGGTTGTTGATCAAGGCTGGACGGCTGCTGGCAATAAGAGCCAAACCTGTGCAGTTTTGAGGTCAGGGTGGGATTTTTTTTTTTTTAAAGTTCTCTTTTCTGGTAGGGCTGAAAAGTTGGGGGGAAGATCGTGGTCTCTGAGGCTGGGGTGGTGGTTTGTGGGGGGGAGGGGACACAGTGACTTTCCCAAATGCCTTTGGTCCTCTGCCCTCATTTCGGAGTTTGATTTCCCCCCGACCCCTGTCGTGCGCACCTTCTGCCTTTTCGGGTTTGCCAGTCTTTGTCACTTTCCTGGAGACTCAGGACACTGGGGAGGGGTGGGGGAGAGGGTTGCGGTTTCCCTAAACCAGAACCAGGGGCACCTATATACCTATTTTCTTTTTTGGGGTTGGGGAGAGAGGAGAGGAGCCGATTTAAATTTGGCTTTTGACTTCCTCCTCCTTATTCCTTTCTCACAGTTTGAAAAAAAAAAAATCCTGGGCCGCACACCTGGGCAGCAAGGGAGTTGGGACTTCTGGGAGTGTGGAGCGTGCAGGGGAAGTTTCCAGACTCCTAAGGAGGGTGGAAGGGGTGGGAATTCCTGAGAAGGGGACTCTCTTGGTTTTAGTGGTTGCCTTTTTTTTTTTTTTTTAATTTAACCTCTTCTTCGCAATCGCCTGAAGGAGGAGCCCAGAGAAGAGAGGGCTGTCGCATTTTGGAGAAACGGTTGAGCTGTGGTTTAGAGCACCTATTGCTTTTCTAACGCCCGGGCTGTTGGGCTGGGATGTGTCTTTGCAAACAAGAGACTATAAGCCGTTTTTCTTCAGCAGGGGAGGGGGGCACCAACTCTTGGCTTCCCCCCCCTCCCTGGGCTCCCCTCTGTGGTGGGGCATTCAACTCCCCCCTTTTTCTTCTGCAATTTCCGTACCCCTTTCCATCTAACTCCAGGCTCAGGCTTACAGTCAGAGGCAGAGGGGTGTCTGAAAATGGCTGTTGAATGCTAAGAGGCCTGCGGTTGTCACCTTAGCGTGAGGTGTCTGTCTGAGCAGCTCACACCAGGCTGTGAGCGCGGAGAAAGAGAGCAGGAGACAGTCAGGGCCTCCCTAAGGAAAACTGGTTGTTTGCTGAAGTCACAGATTAGAGGCAACAAGGAGAGAAGGGGAAAGAAAAAAAAAAAGAGAGAAAACCAACGCGAGGCAATCGCAAACTTGCCGAGTGAATCAAGACAGAAAATTGCTCTAGTGTGCAGAGCCTCGCTGGAGAGGCAACCGTTGCTGGCTTTCAAAGTCCCTCAGAAAAGGAAGCTGTCATCCTCCCTGCCGCCTGACAAAGGAAAGGAAATCAGACTGATGGTGTCAGGCGGGGACACCCTCAGCCCAGGTGGCCCAGGTGCCCAGGAGCGGGGCGGTCCAGCCCGAGCTGCTAGTGATGGAGGAGACTTGGGGTCCAGGAGACAGCCCCAAAGGTCTGGGGAGTGAAGCAGCATGGGGCCCGAGGCCCCTGTCTCTGCAGGTGGGAGAGTGGGCGTGGGCTGGCTGCCCCCAGGAGAGGCTGGGCCCGTCCCACGGAGGGCAGAAGGGCTGGGGGCCCCCGGCTGCCTGTGGCCACTCCTCGCCCACTTGCCCTTCCCTCCTTCCTCTGCGCCTCCGCACCTTCAGCGGCCGCATCCCTCCGGCTTTTGACCCCAGAGCAGAGGCCTCTGCTTGTGACTCAGCCCAGAGCCTGCTGGGTGCCTTGCAAGCCCTCCTGGCCCGCTTAGGGCCATGCTCGTGTGGATCATCGCGGGGCTTCTTGGAAGGCTCTCTGTAGACCCCAGGTTAAGAATCTTTTTGGAACTGGGAGCAAGGAAAATGAAATCTCGTAACTCCTTCACATTTGTTTTTTTTTTTTGAGAAAAGCGAAGTGGACAAAACTCAGCGTGCCTCCAATTTGTAAAAGGAGGCCACAGCCACTTTCATTTCCAAAAGTCCGTTTCCTTCCTCAGAGCCCGCTCCTGGAGAAGAGCCCAGGCTCTGGGGGTGTCCATTCCCTGCCACCCCTCATACTGGGTCTGGGGCTTTCCTAAACCTGAGCAGGGCCCGGGCCTTGGGCTGGCCTTGCCCTCCAGGGGCAGTCGGTTCCCTCCCCCACCCCCATCCTGTCTTCCTGGTAGTTTGGGGTCAGCTGATTAATCTTTAAAAACAACTCTTAGGCGCTCATCTTTCTCCCCCACCATCCCCAAGCCTCCCCCCAGCACCTGGGAGATCCTCCGGTTCTTGGAGGACCGGCTCCCAGTTGGGTCCCTCTGGGTGGGCTGTGAAGCTGGTGTGTCTTCCTCAGGAGATTCTCCCAGAAACCTTCCTCCTCTTCCTCCCCCTGCAGAAGTGCAGAAGAGCTGGCAGGCAGTTCCTACAATAGCATCTGGAGGGCTTCCCCCTGGGGGCTTCCCCTCTGGGGGCTTCCCCTCCGAAGGTGGGCCCGGTCCGGTCACTCTCCAGCCCCTAGAGTGAGCATTGTTCCAACCCGGCCTGGCTGGTTTTCTTGTTGATTTTGTTTGTTTGTTTTTTTGGAAAAAGAGCAACTGCAGGCAGGCCTTGGTTATTGAGCCAACCGAAGGGCCTCCCAGGGCCTCCCTTCCCCCTCCCCAAAGTGGCCCATCGTCCTGATCCGCTCCTCACCTCTTAACACTTCCCCTGATTCTGTCTCCCTCCCCCCATCTCCAGCTCCCTAGCCTTCAAGACGCCTCCGTGTGTCCCTCCAACCCTTCAGACTGGAGTGTCAGGGGCTGGGGACCCGCAGAAAACCTGGGCCTTTTCTAGAGAGTAAGAGAGATGGTGGGGAAGCAGTGGGCCCTACGGGATCTTCATCTTTTCCTTGCTAGCCAGGGACGTTCCAGTTTTATTGGAAGTAAAACCTAAAGGCCTCACTGCTAAAAATCAGTCAGCCAATTGATCCATCTGGTCATCTGTTTATTATCTGTTTTCTCGATCTAGCCATTGATGAATCTTTCCTTTGGCCTCATCCTGATCGTCATTATTTAATCAATCTGTATAGACAGACCTGGTGATGAGAATGGATCATCTTTGTTTTCCTCTGAGGGAAATGCAAGGAGTGTTTAGCTTTTGCCATTGTCCGGGGCTCAGGATTTTCTCAGGGAACTGTTTCAAGTTGAAATTCGCCTTCCTCCTGGGCTCTGCTTCATCTTCCCCATCGAGTGGGGCCGCCCTGGACAGGTGTCTGTTGCTTCTGATTCGTGTGTCACTTCTTGGACCAGGAAGCTGTGTGTGTGTGTGTGTGCATGCGTGTGTGTGCATGTGTGTGTGTACCTGTGTGTGCCTGTGTGTACATGCATGTATGTGTACATGGGGAATCGTCAGGCCATGAGAGGGCTGTACATTCTTTTTCAAGGGAGCTGGAGGTGAGAAAGTTCCGCAAAGGAAGAAAAAGAGAGGAAAAAAAAAAAAGTTGTCTCTTTAGCTTTCATTCCCTAATTCTGCTGGCAGCTTGTTCATGTGTCTTCCTTCCATAAGTGACTTATGTGTGATGTTGTTTTCAGAAGGCCGGGAGTGTGTGAACTGCGGGGCGACATCCACCCCTCTCTGGCGACGAGACGGAACAGGGCATTACCTGTGTAATGCCTGCGGCCTCTACCACAAGATGAACGGACAGAACCGACCCCTCATCAAGCCCAAGCGAAGACTGGTGAGTTGTCCCTGGGGCAGCCCTGACCTGGCGCTCTCCATTTTGTGTCTTTAATTTCCCCTCTTCAGAAAGGAGAGCTTTCTGCAGGAAATTGGCAGGACAGCTCAAAATCGTGTCAGCTGGCTTGGGGAAGCTTTCCCCTCATCTTTGTTTTTTCTTTTTATCAAATTAGATATACAGGGAAGTGTACTCTCTCTCTCTCTTTATCGCCCCCTCCATGATTCTTAAGTCACCACATTTTTAAGGATGCTGACTTCTGGATTATCGAATCTTAAATATCTTCGCTGGTAGAATGATTGCTTTAATGGGACTGGGGTGACTGATTGGAAGTGTGTTGATAGCCACCGTTTCACAGAGAAGGTTAGTGGGGGGATGGAGGCTCCCGGGTGCCACCCAGAACTTGTTTCTGGAGTCGTAGCAGGGGTCTCCCAGGAAGTCATGATGGCCTCAGTGCTGCCTTTGTGCCCCGGATGAGATCTCATGTGGCCAGGACTGTAAGATCAATGGGGCTCATTAACTGCATTGCACAAGCAGCAGCCGGTGGCCTTGTGGAGTTTTTCTTCTTCCGTGGTCTGTGGAGTTGAGGAGTTGCCACAGGTCAACGCAGGGGAAAACTGATTTCTGTCCCGCTCCCTGTCTCTCCTAGCGTCTAGTCCGATTTCCCCTTTGAACTCCCGCCAGCCCATGACCGCTTCCTCTCTCCCCCTCTTTTTTCCCTTTCTTAAACCTCTTGACCCCTAGGAATACTTGAGAAAACCTGGCACAAGTAAGCACGGGTAAGGAAAACTAGCCGGAGAGGTTCGTTTGCAAACTTGTCTCTGGAACCTCAGGCCAGACTGAATAGCAAGTGTATGTAACAGACAAATAAAAGCAGGCTTGGCAGATGATAACTCTAACCACAGTCAAGAGATCAAAATGCTTTTTGTGGTGATGACATTCACCAGGTGGAGAGGGGAGGAGGGGAATTTCCCCGTTCCGATGAATGGATGAAGTAGCATCCCTCAGATTGTAAGGTGGACCCCTCCAAATCCTCTGCATCCTTTTTAAAGAATTGTTTGTTTTCCTCATCAGATTTTAGTGCATATGACAACCTTTCACATCCTCTTCAGAAAAAGGAAAATCTTTCTAGGGATGGCCATGCCCACGTGACTTTAATTTTTGGCCATCCTAGGTCTCCAGGCTTTATTCTTTCTGATCTTTGCCCCCGTCTCCAGCTTTCACAACCTTCCCCTGACTTGTCCCCATGCTCTTTGGTACTTTTTTTTTTTTTTTCCTTTCTCTCATGTGCAAAGCTAACTTCCTAGGAAAAAGCTGCCGGATATCTGAGCTCTGGAGATAACTCATAAACAACAACTCAGCTTCCCCAACCTAAACATCAAGATGTTTGAACGTATCAGAACAAGACGTTGTTTGAAAAAAAAAAAATGACTGGAGGTGTTAGTGCAGAATGAATATGATCACACCACAAAAGAATGTTCTGAATCACTCCAAACCTGGCCTTAGGAAAAAAAGAGAGAAGGGGGGAAAAAGAAAAGAAAAAAAGGAAAGAAAACAAACAACAAAAACTTTCTTTTTGAAATAAATCATGATATCATGATAATTGGGCTCTTTTTAAAAATTAAAGAAGAAATAAGAGCAGTAAAGTCTCCGACCCCGTGGTTGTTTGGTTGATGAGCAAGAATGCATTTGACATTTTCTCGGGGTTTCTTCTGTCTGGGGTGGATTGCCTAGGAGGGCTAGACTTGCATTTTATATAGTTTTGTCTTCATTCACCTTTCCTAAGAAATCTCTAGAACTCTGAGTAATAATCGCTTTTAATTGTAGAGTTCCTTTGCTGTCACATGTGAAGCTGTCTTTTCTTTCTTACTCATCTCTTCTGGGTGGTTTTATATTTTTAGTTCCATAGAATTCATATGCTCCAGAGAGACACTGGGGGCCCATTCAGGATGTATATGCATATATTTTCAGCACTTAGGTGTATTTGACTTCTGAGTATCTAGAACTTCTTTTTTCTTTCCTATATTTCCCTGTCTCTCCTTCCCGCCTCTGTCTCTCCAGTTTTCAGTTTCTGCTTTGCGCATTTTCAGAGGCGCTGAAGACCACTCCACCCCTTGGTAGATGCATATCTAACACCAAATAAACTCAGGCCATGCTGAGGCCATGCTGGAAACAGGAGAAGGGAAGACCCATAGAAATTTTTTCCTAGTGGTGGAGGATTTTCATAAATCTCTAGGTTGCTTTATTAATATACTTTGTCTTCTGCGAGTGAACCAAACAGTGTGACTTTCAGAGCTTCTGTATAAATTCACTGAAAGTCTGAGCTTGCTCAGGTTCATGATACCGTCAAGACCCTGCAAAGGGCTATACCACGAGCCTCATTACTCCAAACTCTTATTTTGTTGGCTGGTGTTTTGTGCTTGAACCATCCCTTCCCAGTTGTTGGGCTGAGAAATCCAGTGCTTGAGTCTTAGTCTGTTATATCCAAGTATTTCTTTTAAAGTGGAGAAAACCAGTCCAGGATGATAATAATCATCGCATGACATTTGATAATTGTCAAAATCCTTAAGCATCAATTTCATAACTTCATTTTCTTCCCAAAAGTATACAAGAACACCAGTTAAGTCTTAAACGATCATGTTTCATAAAGGCAGGGGGACAGAGGTTTGTGGAATGAGAGACAGTACTCTTGGGCTGCGGTGAATTATTTTCCAAATGGACTACTCAAAAGTAGAACCTTCTCATTTACGAGGGAGAAGGGCTGTGTTTCTAGTTCCACAGAACACAAAAACTAAGAATTACTGGGGGGAAAAAAGTGCCATAGCTCTGGTATTTAAACCTGTAGAAAAGGGGAGCATCTCTGGGACAATTTAGTAGCTTTGAAAGGAGAGGAGTCAGCCTGATTCATTCAGAATTGCCTCCGGGTTTTCCATATCTGGCCACTTTGAGTGTTTGGCTCAACTTCTTGCCGGATGAAATATTGATGGAAAATCTCACCCTGATCCTTGTCATTTTGTTCCATGCTCTCATAACCATGCCAGAATTTTCTTGATCACAGATAAGGAACAGCTAAGTTCTTTCTCTTTCTCTTGCCTTTGATAATGCTTTTGAGTCCAGGGACAGAAATAATTTTGTAGTTGAAAATTTCTTTTCATGTTACAGGGAGTAGTGAGGAGATGAGAGGGGTTACCAAGGACCCACCTTTATTTTCTTTCAAAAGTTTTTGAGCTTAAGTTTTTTTTTTTTTTCGAAGTATGGATGCAGGGAATAGTTCCCTAATGCTTAATTTAAGTACATCAAAAAGTGAAAGAAAAATCTCCCTTTTAAAGGAAATGAAGGCCGTGACACAATCAAATAATTAAAATTCAGCTTGGGACTGGCATCTGACCTGTGACCATTTGGCTCTGTGAAGAGTTTACAGGAAACTTTCCAGGGAGTCAGATGAATTGAAGGCAGAAATGGGGCCTGTGTTCCTGGTGGATTGCAGAAGTCCTTGTTCTTCTCAGTTTGTCTCATTAACCTAAAACCACTTAAAGAGGATGAAGATGGCTGTCACCACAAGTTGACCGAATCTGAAAGCCTGGGCTGTGCACATTTAGGATGGCTGCAGATGGGCTGGGTCTGGTTCACGTAGGACGTTCTAGTTTGGTGCTTTCTCTGTGGCCCACGCTGTGTGTGTCAGCCACATATGCACAGACATTCTCTCATAGTGTCAGCAGCCTGCTCTTCTTATCACCTAGCATTTCTTTATTTGGGATCTAGAAGGCACTTCTGATGCTTGGGCTTCCTCTTCCTTGGCTGTTAGTCTGTTGTGATGACCTGTATCCTTGTTGAGAGCTGTTATTCTGGGGAGTCGCTCTTTAAAAGGACCTCCTGGAGGCCCGGTGAAGAAAGCCACAGAGAGCCTGGTAGCCAAACATGTCTGGTTAATTCCAAAAATTATTGCAACCCATAAAAATGAAACATCTGGTAGACTCTGTAGGAGGGGGGGGTAGCTTGTGATTTAGAGAGATGGGATCAGCTTTCTGATCCTCCCAAATTCCTCACCCCGGGGGACAGCAGGCTACCTGCTGACCACCGGACCACGGTCTGATCTACTCCTAGGCCAGTGGGTCAGCTGTAATTTTCTTCCTGATGCAGCTTTTGGGGATCTTTATTACTTTCATGTGGGCCACTTGCTAGTTTTGATTTCAGTGATAATTTTTTTTTTAAAAGTTGGTCTCCGTGGTTCTGCAAACCCATTTAACATTTGTTTTGATTTTTATCCTCCCCTGTCTACCCCCTCCCCAGTCGGCAGCAAGAAGGGCAGGTACGTCCTGTGCAAACTGTCAAACCACAACTACGACTCTGTGGAGAAGAAATGCCAATGGAGACCCTGTCTGCAATGCCTGCGGGCTCTACTACAAGCTGCACAATGTAAGCGTCCCGGGGTCCTGCCCCCCAGACGGCCTCGGGCGGGTGATGCACAGTGCATGGCATTCCCCTTCCCTGGTCCCCTTCTTGATTTCTTTTAAAAAAATGTTATTGGCATGTAGTTGATGTGCAATGTTGTCTTAGTTTCAGGTATTCAGGAAAGTGATTCAGTTTTACATACACAGGTATCCATTCTTTTTCAGATTCTTTACCTATATAGGTTATTACAGAGTGTTGAGTAGAGTGCCCTGGGCTCTACAATAGGTCCTTACTGATGATCCATTTGAATCACCCAGTGAGGAGCCTCAGAAAAATCATTGCAGTAGGGTTCAGCGTGGGAAAGGACTGGGCACAGTGAAGCCTTGTCAAGACTCAAGGGTTTAAAATAGGTCGATCCCCCTCTCTGGGCAATAAAAGCCATCTCCCTCGAAAAAATAAATAAATAAATAAATAAAATAAAATAGGTCGCTCCAACCTCTTAGTTTGTATTGGAAACAGAATGCGCGGTGGACCTGGTCTGGGTTTTTAAGGGGGAAAAAAAAATCTTCCCCTTAGCAAACTGAAAAAAGTTGCCAGTCATATTTTGATGTTTTCTTGCATTTTAAACTTTTTGCAAAAAAAGAAAGTGTGCCAGAGAGTGGAAGAGAAAGGTAAAGAGAATTGTAATGCATGATGCAGGAGTTCAGGGCAATTCAGTTACTGAGGGGTAGAGAGCTTGGCATAACCTGTGCTGTGAATTTTAAACGGATTCTCTGTATAAAAGATACGAGATGAAATGGCTGAGATATTTCATCTGTTGAGTTTGTCCTCCCTGGGAGAACTCCCGCAAGGCAGCCTGTGGAGGTTATCCTTTCCAGGGAAAAGAATGCCTTTTTCCTTATAGATCATATTAGCAGAATGGTAATTGTCAGTCAGTCTCACGGGTTTGGCCGTGTCAGTTTTGATCTTTCAATTTGGGGATCCTTCCATCTTGTATTATCTCTACCTTTAAAAAACATTCAGCTATTTTTTTTTTCCCTTCGTACAACTCTGGCTGACAGGCTGTGACCGTAATGAGGCCTGATGTTTATGTTAATCCCAGAGAAAGAATTTGTTCTCTCTTTCTGTCTCTGTCTGTCTCTCCCTGTCTCTCTCATATCATGTCTCTGGTTCCGTCTGGTTTTCCTGAAGTCTCTTGGCCAGTCTGACTGGCAGAGTCTGGGAGTGAACTGGGGACACGCAGAGGGGTTTGCTCAGAGCCATCCTGGCAGTCAGCGAGTCTTACCCAGAGACGCGAATTGCGGAGGAAGATTTGCTGGTTAGAGTTTTTGAATCACAGGAGAACTTCCCAGGGTCACCTTAGCAATCTAGTTCTTTGGTACCTCTTGGGACCCTCCCTGCCAGCGTGTCATCTCTGCTTGATACTCAGGGCTTGTTGCTGATGGAACGAGGGTCTTATTACAATCCATCATTTCTCTCTCTCGCATCCCTAGACTGTGGTCTGTGTACATTTATCAGCGATGAAACCCCAGGCCCGTTTTTGCTTTGGGGAATTTCCTTGCTCACTGCCATGGAGAGAAGCAGATCTGTGATTAGAATCTGGAAAGTTTGGGGCTGTAGAGTTCTTGTGCTCACCCAATGGTAGTCAACAAAATGATTTTGGGGGAGTGATGTATGGTTTGTAAAGAACTTTTATGTTGTTTGACAACATTTGAGCCTCAGAGAGTCCCATGATGTAGACAGGGCAGAAATTTTTCTGATTTTGTTTTACTTGAAAAAATGATGACTCAGAGAAACAAGGATGAGGCTGATGAATTAGAAGGGCCCAGATGGATTTCTGAATAGCGACCGACCTTCCAGGGAGATCAGGAGCTCAGGACTATTGGGGACCAGGGAAGAGTGAGCCCCTTCTTATTGTAGAATATGCCAGAGACCTGTTCGGAGTAATGGATTGTGTGTGTGTATGTACTTCTTTCTGATTTCCACAGAAGTATAGGAATTATGAGAAATGAACCAGAAATAAATTTCTTTGACTGCTCAGCCACAGTGAGATGTGATCTCAGTTGTATCCAATTGAAAAGCCATCTATTTCTGAAAGATATGCTTTTCTCATTAAATCCAAGAGAAGTCAAGGGCCCTGCTTCATTGCTTACCCCCACTCTATTCTTTTTCTCTTTTAAATATTTATTCATTTATGTGGCTGCCGTGGGTCCTAGTTGCATCGTGGGAGATCACTCATTGTGGCTCACAGGTTGAGTCGGTTAGTTCTCCAGCCAAGGCTCAAACCTGCCTTGCGAGGTGGATTCTTAACCACTGGACTACCGTGGCAGTGCCCTCAGCCTGTCCTGGGCCCCAGTGTCTGGGAGATAGGCGCGTGCTCATCCCCCAGAGTGGTTTTTCTGCCTTCTCTGGTCTAGTAAGACTTCACAGAAGGAGGCGGATTTGTTGTGTATTTAACAATAAGAGATACTAATCTATGAACATTCTCGTTTTGTTTTGTTTTGCCCATCGAGATACCAGGCATGCCCTAAGTTAGTTCCTGTCTCCTTATCTAGGTGTGTAGATAACTACCTATCTCAGTATCAGTGCTGGGACTAGTTATCTGGCTTTGTGTGGCTATCTGTGTAACTAGATATTATATTTAGATACCTGGCCCTGTATATCTAGATATCAGCATGAAGAGCATGTGTCTAGGTGATATCTCGGGGGAGATTTGATGTGACAGTAGATTCCTATCGCCTCTGTAGGCAGCATCTTTATCTTGATTATAACTTTGAGGAAGAAACCCTGAGATGTTCTCTGAGCAGCAACCTTTGAGGTCCTCTGCCGTCAGTCACTCGGCCTTCCTATGCGAGGGGCAGAGCTGGGGTCAGCCCGCCCCCAGCGGGTCTGCACTCCTGCCCAGGTGACCAGCTCAGCCCCTGGAAGCCGTGAGTTTGTTTCTCCCAGAAGTGTTATCAGCAGCCTGGCCCTCTTGACTTCTGGGTTCTCACTTCCTTCACTATCTCCTTCTAGCTTTTGGAGCAAACAGGCAGATCTTTGAGTCACGAAATCTTCTCTTCCTCCACCTTTGAGGACCCTGGAGGAAGAAGTGGTTTCTTCTCCAAGGAGTCAGGAGTGACTAAGGCCCTGACCTTCCCCCCTTGCCCGTTTCCCTGGAAATGGGGCTGAATGTGTGGTTGGTTTGCTGTGCGGGGCAGGTGGCTGCCGTTGAGGTCGATCTGATTCTGACTCCTCGAGGGGAATGATTAGTTTGCTTTGTCAAGTTCCCCCACCCCTACCTTAAGCAAATGTGTATTCAGAACAAAACACATGAGGCTTATCAGGAAGAGAGTGATGCTATGCTGCCCTGAAGACGAAGAGCAGTGATCAGGAGAGTAGGTGCTTGCCTTGGTCTTTTTCCTCAACTTCATGCTTGGGCATTTTTTTCCTTAATCTTTTGTTTACCCTGGAATTGTATTTGGCTTTTTTTTAATTTTTTATTTTTTGGCCACCTGGAGTATGGGATGTTAGCTCCCTGCCCAGGGATCTAACTCTTGCCCCCAGAATTGGAAGCTCGGAGTCCTAACCTGGACTGCCAGGGAAGTCCCTCATGCTTTGGCTTTGCTTTTTACGAGGAGAGTGCTTTCAGGCTAGCACAGGGCTTTGCACCCCCTAAGTGAATATTAAATTCTTGTGGATTGGTTGTTTCGCTGCTCATCTAGTTAGAAGTGAGTCGTCAGGACCAGGCAGAAATTGCAACTTCATCATCACAGTTGCTGTGGCCGGGGCAAGAGGTTACATTTTTGCAAAGACTCATTATATTAAATTCTGACCCCAGAATGTACAAATTTCAGGGGGAGATTTTTTTTCCCTGTGTTTAAAATGACTTAAAATTTTTTTTTATGTCTAATGGGAGGATAATTGCTTTACATTGTTGTGTTGGTTTCTGCCATGTAACGCTGTGAATCAGCCATAAGTATATACGTATGTCCCCTCCCTCTTGAACTGCCCTCCCCCCTTCCATCCCACTCGGGGTGGACACAGAGCACTGACCTGGGTTCTGCAGCAACTTCCCACCAGCTGTCTATGTAGGGGGAGGTTTTACAGCACCTCTTCTTTCAACAGGCCAGTAGAAGAGAGGCAAGCAAAAATTACTTTGAAGCAGTCCGGGCTTCTCAAGGCAGAGAGACAAAGCCCTTAAGATCGATTGCCTAGTAGTGCCAAAGTTCTAAGTCACATTTTGTACCAGTAGACCAGATATATTTCCCTCTTGAAAATCCCTCCCTTGCCTCTCTTCTCCTGAAATCGTGCAAGGTAATTCTAGGAAGAAGACAAGTTATTAGATTTTAGTGAAGCAGAGAAATACAGCCATCTTGGGTGGCTCAAGAATATGGTCCTTGGGGACAGAAAGTTCCCTGAGACCAACTTTCCCCCCAATGATTGGTGCAAATGAACAAAATGAATAAGCCCTGCTTGGAACACCTTACCTGGGGCCTCTTGGTTTCTGAAATTGATAGAGGCTGAGACCCTCCCCCCCCCATCACAGAACCCTCACTTGCAGATCTCTGGGGTCTCTGGGAAGGAGTCAGGGGGTGTGGGGAGGAAGGGGCCCCCTGAAAGCAGATCCCTGATCTGGGGTGGTCAGAGGAACCCGTGCCTGGGTGTGGAAGTCTGCCCTCTGTCAGAGCCAGCCAAAAAAAAGTAAAAAAAAAAAAAATTGATCTCTGTTTAGATTAACAGACCCCTGACTATGAAGAAGGAAGGGATCCAGACCAGAAACCGAAAAATGTCTAGCAAATCCAAAAAGTGCAAAAAGGTGCACGATGCGCTGGAGGACTTCCCCAAGAGCAGCTCGTTCAACCCCGCCGCCCTCTCCAGACACATGTCTTCGCTCAGTCACATCTCGCCCTTCAGCCACTCCAGCCACATGCTCACCACGCCCACGCCGATGCACCCGCCGTCCAGCCTCTCCTTCGGACCTCACCACCCTTCCAGCATGGTCACCGCCATGGGCTAGGGCCCCTGCGCGAGCCGCGCTCACCGGCCTCCCGGCGAGAGTCCCTCCGGCCCCCTTCTACGTGCATTTTCGCAGGAGCAGTATCATGAAACCGAAACCCGATGGATCTGTGTGTTTTTGCAGGCATCAAGCAACCCAATGTTGTGGCCACTCGGACAACGCAGCCTACCGTGGTGTCTGTGTTCTCACTCCCCGAATCTGGATCCCATTTGTGAATAAGCCATTCAGACTCACATTCCCTATTGAACAGGGTCTCTCTAGTGCTGTGAAAAAAAAAAAAAAAGTCACCGAACATTGCATATAACTTATAAGAAATACTGTACATTGAAAGAAGACTTGATTGCCTCTCGGTTGCTGTCAGGAAGGCACGGAGGACGCCATGCCTTTTAAGGACGATGGGGGAAAAATAAAAGAGTGGAGATTAAGAAGAAACTAGGTCAGATATCCAAATGGACAAACTGCCAGTTTTGTTTCCTTTTCCTGGTTACAGTCGTTTGATGCATTAAAAGAAAAAAAAAAGGAAAAAAAAAAAAAAGAAAAAATGTGTAGGCAAATCATTTGTTCAAAGCTGTGGGCCTCTGCGTAGGAAATTCTATTACTCCGGGCAACATATTCCATTCTCAGGTTGCCCTGGAGGGCTCAGCTAGACTTTCCTGGGCCTTCATGCTTTGTGAACATGTCCCTGTAATTGTTGTTTGTATGTATAATTCAAAGCACCAAAATAAGAAAAGTTGTAGATTTATTTCATCATATTATACAGACTGAATTGTTGTATAAATTTATTTCCTGCTAGTGTTAAGTACTGCTTTTTTTTTTTGTTTTTTTGTTTTGTTTTGTTTCTATTTTAATATTTTCTTTCTCTCTCCATTTTTGGTTGAAAAAACTAGGTGACGTTCAGTTGACCTAAGGTGGTTGTGCTCCACGGGGCTGATTTTTTTTTTTTTTTCCATTTTGTTTCTTGATGATATTTATTAAATAGCTTCTAAGGGTACAAGAGCATATGTCCTTTGTCACTTCTTCCGCAGCCTGTGCTATGAGGGTAGCAGTGTATGAGCTACCCGTGTGCATGTCAGCGGCTCAGGCCCCCCAGCCCTGGGTCCTGAGAGCAGCCTGGCTGAATGTTAGCGCCTGTTGTGTTCTGTGTTAGTGATCACTGCCTTTCATGCAGTCTGTTGGAATAATAATATAAAGAGATAATAAAGTTAAAATATTTAAGAAACAACCAAATAACATCGTATTGAGAGTGGTGGCCAAGCTCTTCTAGAACCTGGTAGCTCTAGCTAATGGAAGCAAAAGGAGTTTAAACAAAGTAACAGCCCAGTGGTGTTCAGTCACACCCTGGGAGAGAATGCAAACCCCAGACAGGAACATCGATGTGTTTGGGAAACTGGGCATCTTTGGAGCTCGCGATGCAGCCCAGAGGAAGGCATCCCCGGGGCTGGAGGAAGTTCTGTGGTCTGCTCTGAGTTGCTCTTCCCTTGCTCCTGGTCTGGCCTCGAGGAGATCTTCTCGCCAGAGAAATGGGAGGGTTTCCTTGTTGAGATTCTCAGGCGGGCGGGTTGCAGTTGAGAATTCCTCATGGTTCTCTACAAGATGGAAAGGAGCTGGGCTGGGTCTTGAGTTTATGTCTGTTTTGCTTTTCTACTGTTGAATCACACCACAGTGAAGGGTGGATTGGAATGTTTGCGAAACATGAAATAACCGTTTTGTAACTTACGCTGTATAGTTTCCTTTGACTTTGTTGACAGAATGTGTAACCCTGGCACACATTTGAAAAATCTCTGTTAATTGCCTCTCTGCTTTCTTAGCAAATATTTCAAAGCTGAAGCTCAATGTTGAAATAAAGAAGTAGAGAATTACTGACATGCACGTGAGGCTCTGCCTGGCTCCTAATTCGGACGTGGTTTCTGGGGACTCCTGAAGCACCCAAGGCCACGGGCCGTGGCCGTCTGTTGCCGTTGTAAACTTGGGAGCAGTTGTTGCTGGAGAGTTCCCGTGTCTCAGGGTTTGCCACTTTTCCCCTCCGTACAGATTTGAGCTGATGCCCTTTCACCTTAAGAACAGGGAGTTCAAATTCTTGACATTCTTGGGGGTGGGAGAAGGGCAGGCGGGAGTGGGGGGCACACATAGAAAATTCTCAAACTCAACAATCAAGTTACATTTTGTCTTAGGTGCTATAGCCATAAAGGCACATTGGATTCTATTCCTTCTTCAGAGAAACATCATTTTATCATTCAATACCTGGATTTAACATTCTAAGATATTTCTGGAAGATGATGCAGAAGATTTTTAAAAAACTACATATTCTCCAGTTTCTTGATCAGAATGTTATCATAGGTTTTCATAGGTTTCAATCATTTTGCTCTTTCTTTTTTTTTCTTCACTTAAAAAATACACACTAGAACCGTGACCCTGAGAGGGGGTTTCCTTTAGAAAAACAGAACAAGGTTGTGGATCTAAAATGCTGCTCCAATATTCTTGAGTAAATTGTGTCCCAATTAATTTTCCATCTGTTTTTCCCTCTCTTTTGAAATAGTTGCTCTTAGGTCATCCATGGGAATATATGGGCACGTTTGGATTATTTCTTGAAAACATTTTCAGAGCCAACACAGTACAAAAAAGAAACTGCATAGTTATTGAAAGCTTTTGCTATGTATGAACTCTTCAAACACTGGACGTTCATGATGTAAACATTTTGAATGGAAGTACTTCTTTCATTGATTCAGCAAATACCTATTGAAGATCTAGGTTGAAGTCCATTTAAGAGCAACTCAAAAAAAAAAAAAGCAGTGTAGGAAATAGAGAAACCAAGGCTCCAGTGTCTCAGTCTTATGACATTTACAGGTTATTCCCCTTTGAAAGGAACGACGTGAGCTGCGGTGAGGTTCCTGGTTGGGCCTCTGTGTTGGTCGCCAGGCAGGTAGAAGGTGTGACGCAGTGGGGACACCCAGAGTCTGCCTGCTGAGAGCAGTGTCTGTTTTCTAAACCTTTGAAATTAGAATTATTTTTAGTTTAAAAATATTTTTAAAGCTAACTCCTCATCAGGGGTTCATTTTAGGATTTCTTAACTCTAGAAACAGTTTAAAAGCAGTCAGTTCTTCCCAGGTAGTAATGGACATCGAACCCAAGTTCAGGAAAACACCTGTTCCTTAAACTGAAACTCAGAAACAGTGCCATCCATTCCCGGCTGTGATATCTTCTCACAGTGGTGAACTGTCCCGTTTACCTTCCAAAGATTTAGAAGCATCACGACTCCACATTCTCCTGCATTCCATCCTCCATCCTTGATCCCGAATCCATCCCCAAATCCTCGAACCATTTTTGTGATCCTTCCCAGACAAGCAGGCATTACTAATCCCCCTTCCATTTCCAAGCTGAGCAGAGATTAAAGTCATTTTTTTTAATTAAAATTTTTAAAATCATGGAAATGTGCAAAGAAAACATCTGCGCGAGAGCATTTTGTGTTAGAGTTTTATCTGGAGAGCAGAAATGTTAACCAGGATCCAGAATAGCTGAGTAATAATACACCAACCCCTTCCTGCACTTTCAGATGAAATGAGCGTCTGAAAAGCATTTTCATTTTCGCTTATTCCAGCTTACTCAACCGGTGTGAACACACCCTCAGATTGGGACTTGTCTGCCCGTCTTTGCAAAAACCCAGTAAAAGGAAAACCTCAGAATTCAGAGAAATTCATTGATCATTTGAGACGTGTGATCACCACAGTCTTAGGAGTCTGGGAACTTGGGTTTCATTCCTGGCTGTGCCACTAATGATCAGGGTGACCTGAGGCTATTTGCTTGATTTCTTTGAAGCTGGGCTGTTTGTCTGCATCATTAGGAGAGATGCTAAGACTCATATGAGAAGAAAAATGCCATGATTCCATTGGATTTTTAAAAATATTTTGGAGAACATCCTTTACTAGGAAAGATGTAGTTACACCCCCAGTTAAAATCTTGAGCAGACTATCCTAAGAGCCTGCAGCAGTGGTGGTTTGTAAAAGTCCAGTTGGGTTGGGGGTCATTCCACTCCCATCTGTCCTTACTACTATCTTGCGAAACACAAATTAACTTGTATTTCCTGACTGTCACTCTGGGACAGGAGTTAGTGTCCCAGCCTGCAGATTCCCCGCTCTTTCTGAAATGTGTTCTGGCCCCTCTTGAGCGGAATACACAGGACTTGCTTGTCCAGCTGATGTTGGCAGCATGGTTCAGATTTCAGTCAATCCATTGTGTAAAGAAATTCTGCCTGAATAGCTTACAGCCTATTCTAGGGAGATAGCCAGCGCCTAGCCTTTTTTTCCCTTGTGCTCTCTCTCTCTCTCTGTCTCTCTCTCTCTCTTCAGGGAAGAGGATCAGCAGAGGAAATAGGTCAATATTCCCCCAAAGCGGCTCCTTTCGGGGTGCTCCATCCGGATTCTGCTTTCTCTGAGCTGTTCCTCCCTCACCCTTGACCTTCTTTGCAGGGGATCCTGGTACATTAGCCACATTGTTTGGGGTGTGTTTGCACAATCCCCTGTCATGTCTGTGTGCACAGTTCGGCGGTGGGGATTTGGAGAGCAGCCCCCTCCCCCCTGCCCTCCCCCCTGCCCTCCCCCACCCGGCCCCACCCCCTCGGTCTCAGGCTAAACAAAAGACTTGCAGTAGGAAGCCCTGGGCCTCGCTGCCTGCCGGAGGCCTGCACCCACCTCGAGGGAGCTGCAGGTTCTGAACGGATCGGCTCTGTGCCCGGCCTTGTGCAGTTTAGGAACGTGGCGTGAAGACACACGGGGCAGCCGGCTCCTGGCCCCGGCTCCTGTTTCGGCGTTGTCCTGAAGGGGACCCCACTGCAGAAGGATGGTGTCAGCTCCATGCCAGACTACCAGGTTGTTGTCATGTCTGACTCTTCGTGACCCCATGGAGTGCAGACAGCCAGGCTCCTCTGTCCATGAGATTCTCCAGGCCAGGATACTGGAGTGGGTTGGCCATTTCCTTCTCCCGGCGATCTTCACGACCCAGGGATCGAACCTGCGTCTCCTGCATTGACAGGTGGCTTCTTTCCCACTGAGTCAACAGGGGAGCCCGAACTACTACCCCCTTTAAGAAATCAGCCAATTCGACTTGACTTTTTTTTGGAGGGGAGAGGACAGTGTGCATAAGGAAATTCCAGAAAATGAAAGTTGTTTTTTTTTCCCTGACTACAGAATTGACCAAACTTGTAAAATAACCCTCAAATTTTTTGAATTAATTTTTAAATTCCACCCCACCCCCATTTTTTTTTTTTTTTTTTAAAGCAGAAGACACAGGATTTGGTATGCGGCTGAATGGGCCATATGTGGTCTCGTCTTTTTAAGTTTTTTTTCTTTGGCATGGACCAATTTTAAAGTCTTTTTAAAATTTGTTACAATATTACTTGTGTTTTATGTTTTGGTTTTTTGGCCTTGAGGCATGTAGGATCTTAGCTTCCAGACCAGGAATAGAACATGCGCCTCCTGCATTGGAAGGCGAAGTCTTAACCCCTGGATTGTCAGGGAAGTCCGTGATCTGGTCTTTTGAATAGTTGGTCAGGAATCTATGTCGGAATCCAATGGACTGGGAGATGGGGCTGGATGGGGAGGGGGCGTGGGTAGAACCTGTGCTTTTTGAGGGTCATTACAACTCCAGCCCATAAATTGGGAGGGGTTGTTGAGTAAAATCCACCTGGTTAATACAGCCAACTCCCTCCTCCCAGGAGGGCCCAGGGCAGACCTGTCTTCTATGAACTTGAAAGCTGAGTGCACGAAGCCCTCTGCCCTTCTCCTGGAACATTTCAGGGCTTCTTGGTGGCCTCAAGCTTAGCCTCCTCCAGAGAATTCCTCATATCCCCGTCGTCAACCCATGACATTCACGCTTCTAAAGACCCCAGGATCCCTGACAGTGGCCTGGAAGCATGGGGGCCTTCTAGACTGACATGGGGCAGGTCACTGGTCCCCTCTGGCCCTTGTGGCTCATGTAGACTGGATGATAAGAGGACTGAGAGTGACAGAGTGGCCTGGAGGCTGCCGTACTGTACATGTGGGCTCTCCAACAATTAGGACCCGCCAACTGCAGAGAGAAGATAGCCCAACTGTGAGTGAAGTCAACCCTCCTCTTAAGAGCTTTGCAGACTCTTTGGAGAGCTGAGATGTGCCTGAGAACCATTACATTGGTTCACTGGTAGAGCAGGTTCTAAGGCCCAATTCTCTGCCTGTAACTAGGAGAAGAGAGGACTTCCCGTGTTAGTTGGATCAGGGAGCCTGCAGCTGCCTCTCGGGCTCCTGCCCTGTGATGGGTGGTGGCCTGAAGGCCTGGAACTCAGAGCTTAATTCCCTGCACCCCCGATTCCATCCGAGGTTGATTATCCAGTCTGGGGATCAATCAGGCCCTTTCGGCAACATTTCTTTAGAGGTTGAAGAGCCAGCTTGTTCCTCAGCCCGCCCACTGGAAAATGGGGAAGAGAAGCTAAAACACCTCTCCCAGCCTGCCTGACACATCCCCAGCAGCTCTGATGAAGGTACCAGTTTTCAGAGTCTAAGGTGAGGGCTGGGGATTAGGTGTCTGCTTTCTATTACCACAGATAGAAGAGCTGGCAGGATGTTCACCCTCAGAGCCAGCTGGCTGGACCGAGGTGAAAGGAGAGGAGGAAAGAAAGAGGCATGTATCAATCCACTTTTTCCATCTCTAAGGTCTTCAGAGATACAGAGTTGGCCCTGTTTCCTCGCCGTCATGACCTGGGAAACTGAAGATGGAGGGACGTATCTGAGTTACCCAAAGACGCAGAGAAACCTGTCCCCAGGGGCCAGTCCTGGGCTGTGGGGGTGCTGGTGTGTCTGTTGTCAGCCTTGACAGTAAATGACAGAAAAGCCTGCACTCTTAAGTCTTGACACGTCAGGGAAATGCTGCTTTGATTTGCTTACTGCTGAGAAAACAATGTTTGATATCTAGACAAAGATACCCCTGTTGAAAGATGTCACTTTAATTTCACATCCTTTTTTTAAAAAAAATACAAATATCTACTTATTTATTTGGCTGCACTGGATCTTAGTTGCAGCATTGGGAATCTTTGCTATGGCATGTGGGTCTCTTAGTTGCTCCCAGTGGGATCTAGTTCCCTGACCAGGGATCAAACCCGGGCCCCCTGCACTGGGACCGTGGAGTCTTACTGGACCACCAAGGAAGTCCTCTGACTTCACATCTTAAACAAAAAGTCCCATTCCTGTCCAGGAATGTCTTAGCTTCTTGCTCTGCTCCCATCAGCCACTGAATTTAATGTCGGTGACATGTGACAAGAGGGAGTCCCGGTTTGATCCTTAGAATGTCCATGGAGTCTCACAGGAGACAGACAGCTGGAGTTCAGTGAGAAAAGATGCTCACTGTGGGCCCAAGTTTGCAAATCAATACAATGTGTTGGCTTGCTCGGAACTTCCCCATTTTGTTAAGGATTACGTTTCTACATGGTTTGCAGACTAGATGTTAATCAGTGGCTGTTGGCCAGAGAGGGCCAACCCCACCAGCAAATAAATGTATTTAAGATGTTGAGAGTGACCGTTGAGGAATATGTGTGTGGAGACCCGGAGAATATGAAACCAGTTAAGAACTCAAAGGTCATTTTGTTCAGGGCAAAATTCTTGTGCATGTTGCTGACAGTTTGCCCTCTGGGTGTTTTCAGAGCTTAAAGGATCAAACTCGTCCACATGAAATATGGAATGTCTAATACAGAAGCCTCATGCACGCCTTCAGCCCAACCTCTTGGCCCTGTAATTAACATGGCTTCAGCTTCCTGGTGGGTACCAGCCTGCCTACAGCACTGCGTAGGTATGGCCTCGTGGAACTCACAGGCTGGTGCCTCCAGAGGGGGTTTAGAGAAGGCTCAGTTCCTACAGCAACACGGCAAACTCCACCGTCTACAGCTTCCTTTGGCTACAGGCAGGGAAGGGCCTCTTTTTCCACGTCTGAGATCAGTTCCCAGAGATCAGGGGTCCCACCCAGGAGGGTCTGAGAATGGCACTGTCAGATGGACTTGCGTGCTAAGAGAGAGAGATCTCCTTAAAACTTAAACCAAGCACAAGATTCCCATGGGAATTTTAGGTTCCAGGGATCACAGAATATTTTTGGGCAGAGGGGCTTTTTTGATGTCTTTCACCACCTCAGGGCTATCTGTCGAATAATCCTATCAGCTAATGCATAAAGTTGCCACCTCATCTGGAAAGGTAGCAATCATTTTAGCGCATGAGGAAATCGCCAGCAATAAACCAATGATATATTCTTCCATGCTTCTCTATTTGGGGGCCGCCCTAAATGTTGAGCACTTACTATATGCCTGATATATGTGCGTGTGTGTGTTAAGTTACTTCAGTCCCGTGCAGCTCTGTGGACTATAGCCCGCCAGGCTCCTCTGTCCTTGAGATTCTCCAGGCAAGAATACTGGAGTGGGTTGTCGCGCCCTCCTCCAGGGAATCGTCCACACTCAGGGATCAAACCTGCGTCTCTTACATCTACCTGCACTGGCAGGTGTGATCTTTATCACCAGTGCCACGCGGGAAGACTGCTTGACAATATGCCTCTCACTTAATTATCCCAATGACCCTAGTAAGCCTACAGGCTTACTCTTTATCATCCCCAGTTTACAGAGGAGGACAGAGCTCAGAGATGCTAAATAGGTCAGGAACACTCAGCTTGCCAGACTCCAGACCTATTGCTGCTCTAGAGTCCCTGCTTCTCTGAGAGCCTCTCCTCCTCAACCGAAACCAGGAGTTGAAGAAAGGATGCTTGTGCTCCCATGTCCTCAGGCTTCGGGATTGTGGGGGAAGCATTTTCCATTGGTTCATTTCCCTGGTGGCTCAGCTGGTAAAGACTCTGCCAGCAATGCAGGAGGCCCGGGTTCAGTTCCTGGGTTGGGAAGATCCCCTGGAGAAGGGAATGGCAACCCACTCCAGTATTCTTGCCTGGAAAATCTTATGGACAGACGAGCCTGGTGGGCTATAGTCCATGGGGTCACAAAGAGTTGGACATGACTGAGTGACTTTCACTTCATTTTCCATTGGTTCTTTAGGCTGAGCGATCCATCTTGCAGTTTTTCCCTTAAAAGGCAGCCTAACCATTTACCCTGTCTGCCGAGAGGTTAAGTTACTTGCCCAACATCTCACAGTGGACAAAGGTCAAAATCCAGGTGAAAACTCACGGGCGAGCACAGGGCTGGTGTCCCTCGGGGAATGTTCTGAGCAGAGGTAGGTTCTGTTTAAGTCCAGTTGCTTGTGGTCACTGGGGGGGTCTTGGCAGGAGCCCAGCATAATCTCAGTGTGGAAGGTCTGGTTTTGAAATCAGTTTCAGAAGAGGAAAACTCAAACGGGGAAAGATAGGTGCACTCCAGGGTTTGTAGCAGCACTCTTACCAATAGTCAAGATATGGAAACAACCCAGGTGGCCATTGACAGATGAATGGATGAAAGAGATGTGGTATAAATAAATATACAGCAGAGAACTGCTCAGCCATAAAAAACGAAATAAGGCCGATTGCAGCAATGGGGATGGACCTAGAGATGATCGCACCAAGTTAAGTCAGACAAAGACAAGTATTACATGGTGTCACTTGTATGTGGAATCTAAGACAATGAGCTTATTTACAAAATAGACTTACATGGAAAACAAACCAAAGGGGAAACAGGAGATGGGGGATAAGTTAGGAGTATGGGATTAACAGATGAACACTACTATATATAAAACAGAGAAGCAAAAAGACATTCATTGTATAGTGCAGGGAACTATGGGGCTTCCCCAGTGGCTCAGAAGTAAAGAACCTGTCTGCAGTGCAGGAGACGTGGGTTCGATCCTGGGTGGGGAAGATCCCCTGGAGGAGGGCAGGGCATCCATTCCAGTTTTCTTGCCTGGAGAATCCCATAGACAGAGGAGCCTGGCAGGCTACAGTCCATGGGGTCACAAAGAGTCGGACAAGCCTGAAGCAACCGAGCATGCTTGCACACATGCACAGGGACCTATATTCAATACCTCGTCCTAACATAAAATGGAAAAGAATCTGAAAAAGAACGTACCTATATCTATATCTGAATCACATCACTATACACCTGAAACTAACACAATATTGCCAATCAACTATACTTCTATTTAAAAAAACTCCCCTTCCATGACCGAAAAAGGATGTGATTTCCCATTGGATGACCTGCAAAGCATGGTCACTGCCTTCAAAATTGCTGGCTTGCCCACAGACTGAAGAGCGGGGTTTCAATCCTCCTTGGAGACCTGCCGCTCTTAATTATGTCTTGGTGGTAAAATGTAACCCAACTAATCACAAAACAGTCAGTCCAATAAAAGAATCCACTTTTTATAATGGAGAAATTAACCAGTGTTGAGCAGTAGGGCTTAAGGAAACTGCCATAAAATATAATTATAATAGTAATAATATGAAGAGTGGTATACGGTGCATAACCTCCTGCCTTTCATCCCGGATCTGAGGGTGACTGGCTGATGTTAATTAATACGACTTGCCCAGTCAGAACCATGTGTGGGTCTAAAAAATAAAGCAGGACTTCTTGTTTGTTTGTTTGCTTTTATAAGTGGCACACTTTGGCTTGGCCAAAATGAAGATGGAAATGCAACATAGGAACCTTCGTCTGAGAACCTGAGCACCTTTTAAAGTCTTGTGTTGAAGCTTCTAGGACTGGGATCCCACACTCCCTGAAATTGTCAGGTCTTTTGTCACTGTATTCCTGTGACATCTGGGTCCTGAGGGGGATTGACAGAGGGTGGGTTTAACATGGTTTCAGCTCCCTTTGGGGTTTGAACAGAATTATTTGAATGATATCTATCAGGGAATGGAAGAAAAATAATAGAAGCATTCATGACAGACCCAAACTAGATAAGAGCCCAAATGACTGGCATTTCAAGAGGTGTCTACTGGCCTTTTCCAAAAGCAGTGATTGAGCAATGAAAGAACCTGCTGTCCCAAGGCAATGATAGGCATATAGAGGCTGCCAGTGGCCAGGAACTGGTAAAAAAAGTTGAACTTGTAAACGCCTGTCTGACACACCCTTTAATATTTTTTGTTTATTTCTTATTTTAAACATTTTTAAAAAAGCATTTTATTGGAGTTTGGCTTGTCTGAAACTCCTTGAAAAAAATCCCTAGAATTCTAAGGACTGGTGGAGCCATAGTAAGTACAATTCAGATTTTCGTTTGTACATTTCTCTGTCAGTGTTGTAAAAAGGCAAGAACTAACATCATCAGGATGAAAAGAAATGAATATCTGCCCAGGGACTGGTTTGGATCCTTCAACTTCTCTTTTCTACCTCTTGGAACCATTTGGTTTATGACTGAAAGGGATGAAAAATGTCCAGAATTTTTGTTAGTGTTCTCAGCCTTGGTTGTAACTTTCACTTGTTACATGAGTCCAGACAAGGGGCTTATTTTCCTTGTGTTAGTTTCTTCATTTCAAGACCATGGAATATCATGGTAATTACAGCTTATGAGTCCTTAGGTGAAGGGTGTATCAGTGGGAAAGCATTGGCAGCTCTGTCTTGGCCTATTTTGTTTTCCCCAAGGTTGTTAGTTTGGCCAAGGATGAGGTCAAGCTGTTGAACAATACTGAAAAATACTAGAGTGCTGTGTGACGCTATGCTTTAACCCAACGTATAAAATACTCTTGGCATCCAGAGTATGATGCTGGCAGTGTGGATATTGGCCTGGACATCAGCCCTGAACATATTCAGGAGGAGCCTCAGAAAAACAAAAAGTGAATTAAAGTCAACATGATCAAGACATTGGCCTCCAATTATAGGATCAGGTTCAAGTTGTACAAAAGTAGGTGTCTGTGCTTGTGCCTCAGAGTGTGTGCTGACATGTTTGTCCATGGATGGGCAGGTGTTTGCATGTTTGTGTGCTTATCTTGACAGTCCCGAATACATAAATATAAATTTATGGAATTCTCCAGGCAAGAAGACTGGAGTGGGTGGCCATTTTCTTCTCCAGGGGATCTTCCTGATCCAGGGATTGAACCTGGGTCTCCTGAATTGCAGGCAGATTCTTTACCATCTGAGCCACAAGGGAAGCCCAAAATATAAATTAGTTTAGGTTTATTCATGATCTTGAACTGGCCATGTCTTTTTCCTCTTGCATCAGAGAAGCTATCAGAAGCCCAATATTTAGGTAGAAAAGAGAATGAATTTCAGGGCTGCCTTCTCCTGAAGCAGGGCTACATTTTCTGGAGGAAAAGGCTGGTGATGTCCGCTCTGATTCCTTGATGTTCGGCTGGGGGCCAACATGTCAAGAACTCTAAGAGCTGATTCTATCTTGGGGAGAGAGGCTTTGTTCTGGGTGTAGCTGTTGGCCTCGGGCTCCTGTGATGCTTCCTGTGGCCTCTGATGTGACCCCTCATGGAGTCCTTTAAGGGCTAGCCGATGATCTGACCTCTTACCTAAAGAGGTAAGAACTGGGGTCAGCCATCACATAGACCCAGGTCTCTGACTCCCAAATCTGAAAGAATCTCAGAGCCCTAGAGTGGATGAGGAGTAACATTCTTTCTCCGTTGCATGATGGGAAGATATGGTTCCATTTGAGCAAGGCAAACTTGTCTGATGACATATCACAGCTGGGCATTCAATCACATCCTAAAGGAAAAAAAAAATTCAGTGAAGGTATGAAGTACTCACTGTGTCGCAGACATTAGACTATGCCTTTAGTGGTGATCTGATGGTTTGTAAGATGCATAAAACTTCAAAACTGAAAACAAAATGATTCAGACACATTAAGACAAACAGGTTTGACTGCTTCTCCTGCCCCTGGTATCAGATTGACTCGTGGCTGGAGCTGATTAATAGCAGTGGCAAGTTCCATATGAGTGGCTCTTCATAAAGAGAATGAGTGGCTGCACAAACTCAGATATTCTGAAAAATAGGCACCGAGGCTAAGTCCTGGGTCACTCCCAGAGCTTAAGTAGAACTCACAGGAGCAGAATTAATGACTCATACATTTTTTTGATTGTAGAAAATTTATTTTTTCATTTGCAAAATGGGGATTTCTATGAAGATTAGATGAAATAACACAGGTAGAACATTTAGCTTGAAAAAGTGAAAGTGAAACTGTCACTCAGTCGTGTCCGACTCTTTGCGACCCCATGGACTGTAGCCTGGGGATTTCTATGGAGATCAGATGAGATAACACAGGCAGAACATTTTGCTTAGTGCATGGCTATTCAACAGATGGTGACTTCTTAGTGTCATTAGGGAGGCTCAACCATCCATATGTTTAATATGCTTCAAAATGATGTGAGAGATAACACGTGTTGGTGAGGATATGGAGAAAATAGAAACTTCATACATCAAAAAATTAAAAATAGAATGACCATCTGAGCCACTTCTGGGTGGCTCAAAAGAAAGAAAGAAAATCAAGAAAGAAAAGAAAGAAAATCAAGATCTTGGAGAGATATTGCCTCTCCTATGTTCAGTGCATCACTATTCACAGTAGCTGAGATATGGGAACAACCTACATGTCTATCAACAGATGAATGGATAAAGAAGATGTGCTCCATGCTTACAGTAGAATACTATTCAGCCCTGAAAAAGAGGAAAATTCTGTAATCTGTGAGAACAGGGATGAACCTGGAGGATGTTATGCTAAGTGAACTAAACCATCATAGAAGGACAAATACTGCATGGTTCTACTTATATATAAGGAATCTAATCAAATTCATGGAATTGAAAAGTAGAATGGTGGTTGTCATGGGCAGGGGAGGGGAGTTGGGGAGTTACTCATCTATGGGAATAAAGTTTCAGTTATTTGAGATGAATAAGCTCTAGACATTGTACCTAGATTGTACAACATTGTACTAGAGTCCATATTCATATGATGTAAGGTTAAAAATGTGTAAGAGGGTAGATGTCATGTTAAGTGTTCTTATGACAACAAGATAAAAAAATCAGTGAGGACAGAGAAGTCAATTAAAAAAAGAAAAAGAAAATGATGCTGATCCTGTTATGTAGATGTCTGTCAAAACAAAGATGTCTATGACAGAGATGTCTGGGTCAAGAACTCTGTAGATTCAAGGAATGATCAGAACAATTTTTCCAGCTGTAGAACTGACAGATGCTTCCTGAGAGATGGCACCAGGCAAGACTCAATGCTCAAGAACTAAGACGTGGTCTTGAACCTTCAGGGGGCTTAGAATCTAGGAGGGAAGATGACTCATGTCATGAATAACCACACTTTTTTTTTTTTTTTTAAATTCTGATAAGGAAGGTGCAAGGGAACAAAGAAAGATGAGAAAGATGGCAAGGAGTGGACCAAGGAAGCTTGTGGAGAGTAAGTGTCATTTGGACTGAGTTTGAGGGAGGGTAGGATCTTCCTGGGCAGAGTGAGGTGAAGGGCAGAGCACCGTGTGCAGAGCAAAGCTATGGACGGAGGCAGGTAAGGAGGAGGGTTTTACCTGGAGTCGCCCTGGTTTCTAACTCTGTGGAGGACACGAGGAAGCTAAGAAGATATGTCAGGGCCAGCCGGTCAGAGAGCAGGGGCTTTCTTTACTCCTCAACAGGAAGAAATGAAAGGTCTTTGGACAGAGATGTGGTCTGATCACAGCTGTATGTTTGATGACAGGAAGTGGATGGATTGGTGGGAGAAAGATGGAAGAAGAGACACAAGCTGGGGAGTCATGAGAGGTACTTGAGTAGATGGTAATAAGTGGCAGCTAACTCAGGACAACAGCTTGAGGAGATGGGGATGGACAGGAGAGATCTTCTGAAGGAACAATCAGTGGAATCTGGAAACTGGTGAGATGAGATGGGCTGAGGTAGAGTGAGTGTCTACACAGGTGTTTGTTTTCTGCTCTACTCATCTGTGTGGGACACCTGGCTTCTTTATGCTTCTGTTATAGGCGATGTGCAACCCTTGCCGTCAGGCATGGAAGGGCAGCCTTCAGCCGCCATGGCCTAGTGGCCATGGATAGCCCCTGGGCCATGTGTCCCAGAGTGACATTCAGAGCTGTGGTTCTATAAGGACACAGAGCTGGGCTGGCGAGACCATGAACCCAGATGATGGAGCTGGTCGATAATCTTGCATCAGTCTGGCAGAGTTGAACACTTGATGGAGGAGGACCCTCAGGTTCAGATTTAAAGCCATGGTCAGCATTGGGGGGGTCTTTGGAGTTAATCTCAGGAAGTTCAGCTGAAGCTTTGAAGGACCCTGTAAGAGAGAGAAAAAAGAGAGTCGTGACTATGGATTGAAAGCATGGCGGCTGGACTCTGAGACCTGGGTTCAAATCCACGAGGGTCTGCCAACCAACCCCGCAGCCTCTGCACCTCAGCCTCATCATGGGAAATATGGTCATATCTAGCTTAGAGCTTCACTGGGGAGATGGAAGAGATAGTCTGCAAAAGGATGGTCATAACACACACCTTATAGACATTATCATGTGATGTCTAGTTGTTTGTTTTGAACATTTGTCTCCCCTGCTGGGTGATGACTTGCTTGAAGGCAGAAGCCTTGTTATCAATAAATAGTTGGTGAATGAATGTGACCCTGGACAGAAAGAATGAGCTCTCTTGAAGGGCTCACGTACCAGGTTTGGTGCACACGCTATCCTATGAATCTTCACAGCGGCTTGACTGGGGACATACGACTATTATTTTACAGATGCTGTGGCCGAGGGAGGGTCAGTGACCAGCAGCTGGCTGGTGGTGGAGTGACCTCTTAGCTCCTGTTCTGAACTGTCTCGGGAGAAACGCTCAGGAGCGGGATGAGGCTTCCACCAAGGAGGTGGATCTCAGGGGTGGACCAGCCACTGTGAACCACAGATGGGAAGATACTGCATGGGGAGTGTCCCTTTCACAGTCTTCAAACTGTATCTCCCGGAGAATCACGGAAAGAGGGGAGGCCCCTCGGCTTGCCATGTATTAGGTCAAAAAATGTTTGCAAATGATGGCCCCTAGGAACCCCATCCATGAGGGTGGCAGGCGACTCCCCGCCCTAGGGGGTGGGGGAACGGAGCACTGTAGTGGGGCTAGGTGAGCCCGGGGCCTTGGAAAGCTGTTCGCTGTTTCCTGCTCCCAGGCTGTGTGATGAATGGGGCAGTGGAAAATTCCTCTCTTGGCTTATTTTTTTTCCCCCTGAACTGAGAACTCGATTTAGGAGCCGTCAGCGCCCCAGGGTGATCCTTCCCCATTTGTCAGGACTCGGAGTGCGCTCCACCCTCACCGGGATGGGTGTCTGCAGATGGGCCAGGTGGGGACTGGACCTGCTGGCGGCTCCCCAGGCTCAGGCTCACTTGCCCTGGGGTGGGGGCGGGGGCGGGGTGGGGAAGGGGCCTGGCAACGTGAGGCTGCGGTGATCGTCCAGGCCCCTCGGCGTTCGGCATCTTGCTCCATGGAATGCAGTCCTACAGGGCAGGGACCAGAGCTGAGCATCACGGCTCCTTGGTGTGGGATGACAGTGTCCTGCCCTTTGAGTTGCCCTTCTGTGCCCTGTTTCAGAAAGCAAGATGATGTCTTCCTTTAAAGAACTCCAGAAATATGCCCTCAAATGAACAGCACTTAACAGTCTTGGTGAAAGTTCCTACTTCTTCGTACTTAACTTGCCACGGTCCCCGCAGGGATTCATGAGAAGCTGCAATAGCTGGCGAACAGAAGGAAAACTCTGGCAGGATGTTAGCCTTCCTCTAAGCTCTCCCTTACTCCTGACTACATTTTTATGGGGAGAAGGAAAAGCTGGCCTCCCCCTTCTTCTCAATGGACCCCATCTGGGTTTACCCGTGAAGCAATCCTTGGTCCTTTAATTTTATAGCTTCATCTAAAAAAATCTCAACAAGGGACCTCCTTGGCAGTCCATTGGTAAAGAATCCACTCTTCCAGTGCAGGGGATGCCATTCTGATCCCTGGTTGGGGAGCTCAGATCCCACATGCCTGGAGGCCAAAAAACAGAAACATCAAACAGAAGCAATATTGTACCAAACTAAAGACTTTAAAAATGGTCCACATCAAAAAAAATCTTTTAAAAAGCCCCAGTAGATCTAAAAATATTAACTAGACTCTGGGGATGGGTTTTGTCTCAATCGATTTCTGACTTTCCCTTCCTCTTCATCAATCCAAGACACTCCCTCTCGGGCCTTCCCACTAGAATGGTGCTGCTGAGGATTAGAGAATATTTGTCTTTTGATACCATTTATTTTTCACCATTGGACAGGCTTCCTTGTCCATCCTGTTAATAAATACTCTCCTTTCATGAGATTCCTCAGAAAACTTTATTTGGGGACATGATGGTTAGGGCTTTGCTCCGGTGAAGATGGAAGAAATTAGGAAAGAAGCGAATCCATCTGATTCATTTGCCCAGTCCACTCCTTCCCCAATGCTTCCTTCCCATCTCTCCCAAAGTAACGTCCTTTATGGAATCTGAGCTGCGCCTGGAGTAATGCGGGGATTAGCTTTCAGAACAGACAACACACTTCAGTTTACCTAAAACTGATTTAGGAACATTGGGAGGCATTATTATTTGCTTTGCAAAGAGATGCTTTGCTAATAGAAAGGATTCACTGTAGGATTACTTACTACTGCCAACTTCCTTGTCCATTCAAAGGGCATCACTATAAAAATTCAATATAAATAGAATAGTGCAGAATTTGTGGGGAGTAAGGCATAGTTGCACTTTTCTGAATTATGATGAACCCCAACGTCACGTTTCTTTCTTTTGAGACTCAGTGAACATGTTTTATCCCAAGGACAATATTGCTGACAATATAACTCATACTGTAGTTAGCAGTGAGGTTAAATGCATAAGCTACATGCTTACAGCAGTATTCTGTATGCACACTAGGACAGAAGGGCTGACTAATTATAATAAAGCTAATGTCAATAAAGCTAATGTCTCCTTCTTAAGCTGTAATGCCAGTTTAGTCAATTCCTAGTATGTGTTCTTTTGTTTTTGTTTGTTTTGGACATTGTGTTTATACTTTGTTGAAATATTTTGTAAAAATACCAGTAATTAAAATGATGTTTTCTATGCACATGTATTCATTTTATTGTAATAATAAAGAGGATATTATAGAAAATTTATAGTACACAGATGTGTCTATACCCTGATTTGTTGTTGTTACAGTCATTAAGTTGTGTCTTAACGACACCATGGACTATAGCATGCCAGCTCCTCCGTCCACGGGATTTCCCAGGCTAGAATACTGGAGTGGGTTGCCATGCCCTCCTCTGGGGGATCTTCCCAACCCAAGAACTGAACCCACGTCTCTTCTGTCTCCTGCTTCGCAGGCGGATTCTTTACCACTAACGCCACCTGGGAAGCCCTAATACCGTGATTCAGTTCAGTCCAGTTCAGTCGCTCAGTCATGTCCGACTCTTTGCGACCCCATGGACTGCAGCGTGCCAGACATCCCTGTCCATCACCAACTCCTGGAGTTTATTAAAACTCATGTTCATTGAGTTGGTGATGCCATCCAACCATCTCATCCTCTGTCATTCCCTTCTCCTCCCACCTTCAATCCTTCCCAGCATCAGGGTCTTTTCAAATAAGTCAGTTTTTTTGCATCAGGTGGCCAAAGTATTGGAGTTTCAGCTTCAGACTCAGTTCTTTCAGTGAACACCCAGGACTGGTCTCCTCTAGGATGGACTGGTTGGATCTCCTTGCAGTCCAAGGGACTCTCAAGAGTCTTTTCCAACCCCACAGTTCAAAAGCATCAGTTCTTCATCACTCAGCTTTCTTTATAGTCCAACTCTCACATTTATAGATGAATACTGGAAAAACCATAGCTTTGACTAGATAGAACTCTGTTGGCAAAGCAATGTCTCTGCTTTTTAATATGTCGTCTAGATTGGTCATAACTTTTCTTTCAAGGAGCAAGCGTCTTTTAATTTCATGGCTGCAGTCACCATCTGCAGTGACTTTGGAGCCCCCCCAAAAATAAAGTCTCTCACTGTTTCTGTTGTTTCCCCATCTATTTGCCATGAAGTGATGGGACCAGATGCCATGATCTTAGTTTTCTGAATGTTGAGTTTTAAACCAGCTTTTTCACTCTCTTCTTTCACTTTCATCAAGAGGCTCTTTAGTTCTTCGCTTTCTGCCATAAGGGTGGTGTTGTCTGCATATCAGAGGTTATTGATATTTCTCCCTGAAATCTTGATTCCAGCTTGTGCTTCATCCAGTCCAGCATTTCTCATGATGTACCCTGCATATAAGTTAAATATCCTGATTATGTGAGTACAAATTGATATACACTCATCAAATGTAATTTGAAAACGTTTCATAATTTATAATGTATCTGCTTTTTCACCCAATGAATCTGTTACCAGTGATTCATTTCAGAGACATGCTTCTTGTACATACAGACAAACCTAGTGTGTGTTCTTGAACAAGTCACATGGTCCTCGACACATGGTCCTTGACACCTCATTGTTCATCTAATCGGAGTATGGCCTGGATAGTCCCTGAAAGTCCTTCTAGATCTGATTTCTTTAGCCTTTGATCACATTCAGCTCTGTGGATGGGCAACAAAGGCTCTCTTGGGAGTTACTCAGCGATCTTGGAGTTCTCTTTCATCTCGTTTTAGTTCTTTTTTTTTTTTTTAAAAGAAATTTCACAGGAGAATAGAAATAACCTTTCTAGAAGATGGTAGTGTTTTATTGTTATATCCTTTAAGGAAGGATTTTAGAAGCTTAGCCTAGGTTGACCCAACATTAGACATTCCCCTTCTCTCGGCAGGAAGGACAGGGACATACATTCTCAGCTTGTTTTATGGAACCTTGATGAGAAGACTGGTTATTAAGGTGGCTGGGCTGAGAAAGGTGGGTCAGATGGAGAGGAAGACCAAGGATGTTCCACCTCCATAATGCAAGACATCTCACCACATCACAGGCAGATCGAAGAAGAAGGGATGCAGCCTGGGGTTTAGTAATGAGGGATCGTCACTGGGAGGGACCCCCAAACCCTAGTTGACTGCTTCTGGGGAGATGTTCCCTTGACCCAAACATCTAGTAATATTTTCAGCGGAAAGAATTGGGGGCTGTCTGGCATTTCAGCTCTAGTTTAGACTAGAGGAGCAGGGTCTGAGCTCGTTCGTGTCCAGGATACAAGGGTCACGAGTCCTAAGAGGGGCCCGAGGCACAAAGGACAGCATTTTGCCCATGTCTCTCCCTCACCGCCTGTTTCCCCCTTTCTCTTTTCTGTCGCGTTTTCTGCCCAATCCTATCCTGCCGCTGCTTCTTGTTTCCTTTTCTGCTTCTCTGACTTTCCTTCTCTCTAAAATTAGAACCATCTTTGATCTTTCAAAAATTATAATTATTTTTAAGTCTTTGGGTGGATTTTCTAGGCTGGGACACTTTTGTCATCACTACCGACCACGTGTCACTTCCCTGTCCCCCTTGCTCCACCCAAACATCTCTGCCAGCTCCGAGGGGCCTTCCTCAGGCCGTTTTCTCCACCATGCTTGCCTTTTATCTGGGAGATTCCTTCTGGAAGGTTTAGAGCTTCTGTGTTCCCTCTGTTTTCTTAGAACAGGGCTTCCATGAATCAACTACTCCCTCCCAGGGAAACATGACCCTTCCCGGGTCACGAAGAAGCGGCCCTTCTCTGGAGTTGCTGGGGTGAACTGGAAGTGCGTCCTGTGCTGGGTTGATCTCAGTCTCCCTTGGATTCCGCTCCACAGCCCTGAACTCGTGAGGCCAGGAGGAGGGGGTCCATGGACACACACGGTAGCCGTTTCCAGGAAGGGCCCTCCGCATGTCATTCATTCTCCTGATGCTACCCTTTCCAGATTAGCCATACATGTCGATTCTGGATCTGAGGTTCTCCTCGAAGAACTTTTAGAACAGATCTGAAGGTTCTCCCCTACCCTCTACCTTGGAGAACCCTCCTTTCCTCTTCCTCCTCAGCCAGAGGACCAAACGTAAGGGAGAAGAGGGATGCTCTCCAGAGCCCTGTGTGGTCCAGGGTCGGATAAGATTCAGGAGCAGGGACTCAGATTTGATGGAGCCAGAGCTTCAGGGTGGGTTGTAAACCAGAGGAACCAAATCGTGAGCTGTTAGGGCTCATTCATTCAGGAAGGCCCATGTGGGAGGTTTAGAGCTTCTGGGCTCCCTCTGTTTCCTTAGAACACGGCTTCCTTGAGGCCACAGCTGCCTCCTGCAGGGTACTGGCTGGCACCGGATTTGAGGAAGAGGGCTGGGGTCGTGGAGGAAGCAGAAGTTACCGGGAGCTCTGAAGCTCCTTGGAGCTGATGGGGCTGGTGGGGAAGGAGGGCGGGCGGGGAGGCTGGGGTTTAGGGCCCCAGCCTTCTCTCTGGGAGAACAGTTGGGAGGAAAGGGCCCTCCCTTGGCCACCAGCCCCGGGGGGCCCGTGGGCGCGGCTGGGACACCTCCCTCGCCGCCCACTCCCACTGGGAGGAAAGCGGGAGTGGCAGGAGGCACCTGCGCTTGCCTCTTGCCCCAGGACGAAAGGCGGGCCCAGGCACCTGCTGGGACGCGGCCCCAGCACCTCCCCGTCCCACCCCGGCAGAGGAGGGGGTGCAGCTGCTGCTGGCCCGCCCGAGGCACTGGGGAGCTGGGTGCCGGGCTGGGGCTTGCAGGGTTTAAAGAACCAGAGATCTCTGGGTGTTGGGGGTCCCCTCCTCCAGAATGGTCCAGGCCATTGGCATGGTCCCTACATCAGAAGGTTCAGAGTCTGAAAGAATGTGGTTCTGGAAGACTCCTTTGGGATTCAGACCTGCCAGAATTTGCCCCTGTGATCTAACTCTGCTCCCTCCCCACACCCACCGTCTTCTTGGCCCATCTCACCCTCCAGATCGTTCTCAAGGCAGCCTCCTACCTCCTGGGAGACACCGGGTCACCAGATAGATGATGGTCCCTGGTTCGGTTGGAGCCCAGCCCGGAACTGCAGGTTGGCCTCCAAGCTGCTGTTCAATTCACCCTGTAACCCGCAGCCCCAGGCTCAACAGACCCTGGGACCTGATCTTGTTTTCCTATGCAATTTGTCCTGAGATGTATGTGTGGGTGGGTGTGTATGTGTGTGTATGAGAGAATTTGACTAATGAGAGAATGTTTTTCTGGTCCAGACATTGAGCACTTGGAATAAACCCCTTCCTACCCCACAGCAACACAAGGACCGCTGACCCTCAGGTACCACTCAGGGGGAGCTTCCGGAAGTCTGTTTCCTTCTTACAGTTTCCAATTCAGCCTGACAGTTTGGGGATTTTCAGTGACTCAACAAGCAAGATGACAGGCCAATAGGTGCAGCTCCCTGAGCTGGGGTTCAGCCCCACTACCATCTGTCTTCTTCCCCGGAGAGTTAAGCCGACCTTTAATTATCTGCCAGAGAGAGACATGGAGACCTCCAGGATGGTGGCTTATAAATATTTGTGGTCAAACCTGAAATATAGTGAGACTTCCCTGGTGGCTCAGTGATAAAGAATCTGCCTGCCAGATGTAAGAAGTGCAAGAAATGTGAGTTCGATCCTGGGTCAGGAAGATCCCCCGGAGAAGGAAAAGGCAACCCACTCCAATATTCTTGCCTGGAGAATCCCATGGACAGAGAAGCCTGGTGTGTTAGAGTCTATGGGGTCCCAAAAGAGTCAGACAAGAGTTAGCAACTGAACAGGCATGCAGTGAAATAGCATATTGAGTTTAACCCCCAGGCTACATGTTACCCAACTAGTTAGTGAGACCCACACAGAAATTCTGTTCAGTGGGGACCTGCAGAATGTATGCAAGCCAAAATCTTAACATTCGACCCCTTTGGTTTCTTGAAACAGTGGGTTTCTATTGGGTGGCTGGAGACTTACATCCTTAGTGTAAAAAAAAAAAGAAAATTTTGCTTGATGTTTGTTTTTTATTTTATGTATTTATTTATGGACACTCTGTGTGGCATGTGGGGTCTTAGCTCCTCGACTGGGGATCGAACCGACACCCCCTGCAGTGGGAGTGCAGAGTCTTAACCACTGGCTCTCAGGGAAGTCCCTGATGTTCATTTTTAAAAAATAGTTCTAGCAACTTCCATGCAGATAGGTCCTGGGAAACAGGTCCAGGATGGGGAGGCCTCCTGGATGGAAGTCATTCTCAAGGGCTGCAAGAAAAAAAACTGAGTCAGGCCAGGAGACCGCAGTCACCTCCCTTATCCTCAGGAGAATCTCAGACATCAAAGAGACCTGCCATTACGAGGGATCAGATTCCTACTGGAATCAAATCCCAGAGGAGGCTCCAGCGCAGGGAGCTGAAACTTATCATCTTGGTCATTATCTGATGCTGGCAGAGGGGAGCCTTCGCTGGCTTCCCTGAAAAGGACTGGGGGGCATTCTCCACCTGTTCGGGGCAGTTACAATCCTGCTGAATGCACAGTTGGGCTTTCTGCAAACAGTAATCACAATAATGAACCATGCAGCCACCGTCGCCCCCTCACAGCACTTCTTTCTTTCGCCAACCCTGAATCTGGACCAACACGGAGGAAGAACTTTGACGATTCCCCCAGACTTAGATCTGGTGAGATAACCACATCTGTTCATCGTGTTCAGGCGTGGCTTGAAGGGAATCAAAGCTGAGAAGAAAGGTGTTAATTTGAGTGGCAGCTTTTAGATGTCCTCCTTGTCTTCGTCTGCCTTAGGCTTGTTTGCTCTAGAAGCTTAAGCTTGAATACACACAGGCACAGAAGACAAGTCCCAGCCTTCTCTCCTGGCTCTGAACTGCATGCTGGTCTCGGAGGCAATGGACTGGTTTGGGAGGGCAGACCCTTCCTCACTCACCGATAATGGTTGTGACTCCTCTCCCAGCCTCACCCCCCACCCCCCCACCCCTACCGCTGCCCCTCTCCAGTGGGAAACAAGCAGGCACATGGGATGCTGTATCTTTCAGGGTAATTTCCCCCCAAGTTCCAGGCTCTCTGGAGGCATGTGTTGAGGTATCTCTCTGGGGGACACTTAGGTTCCTCCTTTATCCATTCCAGGAGGCACTCGGCATGGAAACTCCAGCTGGGAGGAGAGCCTTGTGGAAAAGCTACACCAGTGAGCTTGTCTTCTGGGGTGAGGTTGCTGAAATGCTTGCATGCGTGCTCAGGCACTCAGACCCATCCAACTCCTTGCAACCCCGTGGACTATAGCCCACAAGCCTCCTCAGTCCATGGGATTTTCCAGGCAAGAATACTGGAGTGGGTTGCCATTTCCTCCTCCAGGAGATCTTCCCAACCCAGGGACTGAAACCAAGTCTCCTGTGTCTCCTGCATTGGAAGGCAGATTCTTTACCACCTGGCCACCTTGGAAGCCCTGAGGTCATCAAATGACTATGAGACAAAGAGCACTACCTTAGTGTAATCATGTCCCATCCAACAGTTGGGATATACTGATCCAAAATGGTTGTTTATCTGAAATTCAAATTTAGTTAGGTGTTTTGTATTTTATCTGGCAACCCTAGGCATGAGGGATAGAATTTTAACTCTTACACAGCCAGCGTCCCTCTCATGATATGCTTCAGAGCAACTTTCTATAGCAGAGCATCTCAGGAACTCGTCCTTGGGTATATTTCTCTTCTGTGACATCCTCTCAAACTTATGAACTCAAACCCTATTGTCTCTATTCAGGGACTTTGGGACCAGAAAGGGTTAGGGTGGGGTCTGGGGCTCTCTGGGCTGAATCTTTCTCTGTTCCAAGTCACCCAGCACTGTTTAAAAAACATTTTGTATTTTATACTGGAGCCTACCTGATTGACAATGTTGTGAGAGTTTCAGGTGGACGGCAAAGGGACTCAGCCACACACATTCGTGTGTCCATTCTCCCCCAGATTCCCCCTCCCATCCAGGCTGTCACGTAACTCTGAGCAGAGTCTCCTGTGCTGTAGAGCAGGTCCTTGTTGGTTATCCATTCTAAATACAGCAGTGTGCACATGCGCAATGTGTCCATCCCAAACTCCCTGACTACCCCTAGCCCTTATCCATCTCCTCTGGCAACCGTGAGATCATTCTTTAAGTCTGTGAGTCCATTTCTGTTTTGTAAACAAGTTCATTTGTATCATTTCCTTTTAGGTTTAGCATATAAGGGATGTCATACGCTATTTCTCCTTCTCCCTCTGACTTATGCAGTTACCCAGGCTTTATTTCTTAGCTCCTTTCACCTATGCAAGAAATGAAACAGTTCAAGGCCAGATATCCGTGGGATCTGAAATCCACCTTGAGTCTACCCGGTTCAAGCCTGGACTATTATAATAATCAAGAACTGTTAGGCTAATAGCATTTAATTACTTTAATTCCAATAGTTAATTCCATAAAAACAAAACAAACCCAGAACCCCTCTTCGATTCCTTATTAGGTGTGAACCCACCTCTTACTTACATGTGTAAGGAGGGAATCTGTGACTTAAACAAGAAGGATTTCATTTTTCCCCCTGGCCTTTGCTTTGGGAACCACATTGAACTAACTGATCTCTAATAGGAAGATCTTAATTTTATCCTAAAATATGATCTCTGATCCAAGTTTTCAGCCACGCTGCTAGTGAGCATGCGATGAACTGGCTGCACACCTCAGGGAGTTAGAAGTGGAAGTGTTTATAAGCTGCGAACCTTAAGGACTGTGCCCACTTTCACAAGTTTCCTGCAGCACAGAAAGCATTTTCTCTTTTGGAAGGACAAGAAATATGTACTTCACAGGCTTTGAGTAGGGGGCGGCCTACTGCCTCTCCCTCCAAGAAATCACCTGTGGAGGTTATTGTGATTTACAACAACAGAAAATTGTCTTATTTAAAGGTTAATAAACATCCTTTTCTTCAACTCTGTGCTTTCTTTTCTTTAAATATTTATTTATTTATCTGGCTGTGACAGGCAGCACGTGGGATCTTTGATCTTCATTGCGGCAGGCAGGGTCTTTAGTTGTGGCATGTGAACACTCAGCTGCGGCTTGTGGGATCTAGTTCCCTGACCAGGGGTCGAACTCGGGCCCCCTGCATTGGGAGTGTGGAGTCTTAGCCACTGGACCACCAAAGAAGTCTCCAACTCTGCCCTTTCTTTGGGTTGGGTCCCCTGCCTGGCTCCTCTTTATCTCTGTGACATCATGTGTGCGAAGTGTGGCATGTCCTCTGAATATCCACCAATGCCTCCAAACCTCTAGTCCCTACAGATGTTGAGCAGACTGGGCCCCCCAGAAGGGGTCCCCCAGGATCCACCAAATCTGTCCTGTGCTCAGGATGCCCTTTGTTTTGGTATTTCATCCCTTTTCATAGGGCAGAGGGTCCAGAGACAGGTACTTCACTTTTATGAGTCTCAAATATTTGTTTCTAGTTCTGGTATTAATAATAACTGCACCCTGTCCCCCCTGCCCCCGCAAACTTGCCAAGTTGGATAAGGTGCATGGTTTTATTTTGTGCTAATAGTTGGAATCTGTACTCAGACATCAAGAGTCTCGGGGTTTTCTTTTGGATGGTTTGAGTCATTTAGTTTCCTGCCAAACTACTCCATCAAAATTTTCTACGTAGCATCTTGACATCTAAGAGCAGAAGTATTATCCTGATCGTTTGCTATGTTACGTTAATGTCACTCGGCTGTGGCTAGTTATCGTTATTTCCGTCACTAGTGGAGTATTCTCAGAGCTTAAAGTTTCGTTGCATCTCCTTTCTCTTTCTCTCTCTTGCATCTTTTTCTCCTGAGAGGAAGCTGGTGAGTGGCCAGAAGTGGGGAACAATAGTTAATTTGCTCTAAACTGCCATAGACTTTTCACATATGCTCAGAAATTATGTACAGTAGAAAACACCTATGGCAAACCCATTAGTTTCTTGTTTGTTTGTTAGTCATTCCCTTTGGAAGCTGAACTCAACTTCAGCCCAGAGAGTGACAGAAGTATTGAAGGAAGAATTACACTCATCCCTCAAAAGCTGTGGACACAGTTCCTGTGCAGAGGCCTGTCCACTCACTCACTCAGAAACGATTTATTTAGAATAAGAGAGGTGAGGGGTACAGCAGCTTCAACCCAGAAGTTGGTATCTGCAAACTGACTCTAGCCTGTGGCGACTCATCTAAAATCTGCCTCAGTTTCCCCATCTATAAAGTGGGAATTATAACTGTAGTCACTAGGGCAGGGCTGTGCCTTAATTAGTTAATGATTGTAAAAGGCTTTGAAGAGGCTCGTAGAAGCGGCAGTTTAAGTGCTAAGTATTATTATTAAGTGGACCACACCATCCAGTAGCCAGCCCTCGGGTGACTAACTATGGGTTTGGAGTCACTTCTTGGCATTCGTAGAGGTTGTGCTCCCGAGCACCAGGGCCCCAGGGAAGTGACAGGGGATGGCCCTTGCTTAGACAGAGATCGACAGCATGCTTTTCTCTCTCTAGAGCAACAAGAACTAGTGCTGCATTCTGGCAGGTGCAAAGGATACCAAGCAGGTGAGAAGGGGGCCAGGGGAATGGCAGGAGACATACAGGGAGCGCTCATGTTTAACAAACACTGATGACATCTGTTCTTATTTACTTGTTTTGCTCAGTCGTGTCTGACTCTTTGCAACCCCATGCTATACAGTCCATGGAATTCTCCAGGCCAGAATAGTGGAGTGGGTAGCCTTGTCCTTCTCCAGGGTATCTTCTCAACCCAGGGATCCAACCCAGGTCTCCCGCATTGCAGGCGGATTCTTTACCAGCTGAACCACAAGGGAAGCCCAAGAACACTGGAGTGGGTAGCTTAACCCCTCTCCAGCCGATCTTCCTGACCCAGGAATTGAACCAGGGCCTCCTGCATTGCAGGTGGATTCTTTACCAACTGAGCTACCTGGGAAGCCCCGATGAAATCCCTTTCTACTTGCTAAATACCAAGGGTGCTTAAGATAGGAAGAAGACACAGTTTGTATTCTCAAGGAATTTACAGTCTGGTTTGATGTCACAAGCACAGATATCTATCCAAAAAAAACAAAAAAAGACAGAGAAGGTAAGTTTCAGAGGCAATTCCTGAGGGTGCTTTGAAAAAAAACACAAAAACCCTGGGACTGTTCTGCAAATGCCTCAAGCTCTGGAGGGCTTTCAAGTAGTCAGAGGTAGGGGACAAGCTGATTGTAATAAAGCCATAGAGACTATCTTTCATCTGATGGGCAGTCCTGGTCCAGGACTTATCCTTGCTATGGATATGGTGGTTGATTTTGGAGAGTCAAATTTGGTTTGGTAGCCAGAGGTTTAAACTCTGTAGAAAAGTGTTTGTTTCTTATTATGAGTTGTTGTTTAGTTGCCAAGTTGTGTCCGACTCTTTGCAACCCCATGGACTGTACATGCCAGGCTCCTCTGTCCATGGAATTTTCCAGGTAGGAATACAGGAATAAGTTGTCATTTCCTCCTTCAGGGGATCTTCCCCACCCAGGGATCAAACTTGTGTCTCTTGTATCTCCAGTATTGGCAGGTAGATTCTTTACCGCTGAGCCACCTGGGAAGTCCTATTATAAGAGGAATATAGGTATATCTTTACCCATTTAAAAATATGGAGAATATATGAAAATCACCCATAATTCTACTACCCGGATATCATGAGTGTTAAGACTTATTGCGTTTCAGTTTGCATTTTCCATTAGATCCTGACTGTTGAGTGTAGATAGATTTTGTCTCCCTTCACAGCTGCGGGGACTTACTGTCCCAACCTTCTTAGCTTCAGTGGATGTCTTCTTCCAGCGGAAAACTTTCTCCCATGGTACATCGAGACCACAGGGGCCCTGGAGGGGGATGAGTGGTTTCAAGATCGTCTGTCTGCCCCGCTGGGGCTGCTTTAACCTCCAGTCCTAAGGAGAGGCTGTGTTTTGTGCTAAAACACACCTAATATAACCATTTTGAAGCAATACTGAATGCATTCCTAATGTACAGCCATTACCATCATCCATCTCCGGAACTCTTTTCCTTTTCTGCAAATGAAACTCTACACCCATGAAACAATAACTCTGCTCCTGCTCCCCCTCTTACTGTGAGCCCCTTTGCTCCTGGATGGCTCATCTCTGGGTGCCCTTCTCTCTCTCCCCATGTGCTCCAAGACCATCCACCAACAGCTGTACCCTGGCCTAGGAGGCGCCCGGGCCAGCCTGCACTGCTCCTGGCTGGCGATACCAGTCCATCTGGGCTCCCTTCCTGGGGCCCAGAGAAGGACTCAGGGTGCTTTTTGGACAGGAGTCCAGGGAGCCACTGCCCATCCTCTGGAGCTGGTCCTGGAAATGAAATCTATCTATCCTCCCGTTGACTGGCGTGTGTTTTCCACGCCAGCCAGGCAGACACATTTGCCTTCTCCCATCGCCTGCTGCTGTGTTTTGCTGCTTCAATTACCACCCCCGGCTCAGAATTCTTTCTCCTCTTTTCTATTTCTTTTCCTTCTTGTCCCTTTGGGCTGGCGCCATCTGTCTCCAAGCCTTATAATCTTTGCCTTTCTTAAACACCTAGCTCTGGTGCACTCATCTCTGTACAGATTCTGACCCACTTATCTGAGGGGCCCATCATGTGTCAGAAGTTTGGGGATGAGCTTTCCTAGAACTATTAATGGTGATTTTTTTTTTTTTTTAGGTCATTGCAGCTATTATTAGTTAGGAATGATTCATGTAAAGAAATGGATCAACATAAGTCACATCGGTGCACAAGCCTATCTTATTCCTTTAATGCAGATTTTCTACTCAATGGACTCATGTTAGTTCCACTTACTGATTGAAAACCTGCCGAAGACAGGAAACCCCTCTTTTCCTCCAGCTTGGTACTCACACAAGGCTTGGTGCATTAACTTATGGAATTTTCCCAAATCCTATGAGGTAGATATTTTTGTTATCTCATTTTATAGACAATTGCCAAGGTCATACAGCTGTTAAGGGACAAAGCCAGGACTTGACTAGATTCAGGTCTAGGACTCTTTAGTCCATGACCTTGGCTATCACTAACTTTGGGATTTAAGGCAATTTTAGTATTGCCTTGACATTGTCAGATGAGCCAAACAGAGCCCTGAGAAATGAGTAGCTTTTCAAGTTTCATGGCAAATGTTCATTCTAGCTAGAGTCCAGGCCTCTTGACTCCTACTCTGGTGCATCTGGTGACAAAATAACCCATCTTGTTTGCCAGCCTTGGGTCTGTCTGACACCCTACAACATAGCTGTGTGTGCATGCTCAGTCACTTTGATCGTGTCTGACTCTTTGTAACCTTATGACTCCCCTGTCCATGGGATTCTCCAGGCAAGAATATTGGAGCAGGTTGCCATGCCCTCCTCCAGGGGATCTTCCCAACTGAGGGACTGAACCTGCATCTCTTATGTCTCCTGCATTGGCAAGTGGGTTCTTTACCACTAGAACCACCTGGAAAGCCCGCAGCATAGCACAGTGTCTCCTATAGGTATGTCTGCAACAGCTGAGTCCCCTGCTTAATTACTTTAGTCATTGCGCCTTGTTCCAAGGATTCTCTTTAAAGTGAGATGGTGTAACGAATAATGACCTGTCTTTTCAACTTAATGATATGATCCTTTAATCCATTATCTTTAATGATAGACAGTCACACAGAGACGAGGTAGCACCAAAGTATAGGGAACGCTTGCTCTTCGAATTTTTCTTTCTTTTGGGTTCCCTACCAAAAGGTGAAGCCCCTGGAGACCCAGAGGGATGAGTTTTCAGTGGGACCCCATCTTGACGTCAACAGGAGGACAGTGGACATAGATCTTCCTTTTAGGATTTTTCTCCTCTCCTAAGGGTGCTGCTCGACCCAAGATGGAATCTGTTGTTTATGTTTATGGAGGTTAATGCTATTAATGAAAGGCCCTTCCAGGCATCACCTGTCTGGTTTGCGGGTTGGAAGGTGGCAGTTTCAGCATCAGTCCATGTGGTGCTGACAGTCCTGGAATCAGTTTTCAGTGTGGTTTCCCACCCCCCCATTCTGCCTCGTTTTAAGCTGGAAGGCAAGTCCATGCCTATGAAGAGAAGTCGGGGCCCTTGTGTTCTCTCAGTGGTCCCCAACCTTTTTGGCACCAGAGACTGGGACCCCAGTTTCAGCTGATCTGCCCCATCTTGTACAGACACTGACCCCTGGGATTTCTTGAACCTTATCTGCAAGCACTTCTCCCCACCTCCCTTTCGTTATTACCACATGGGAACTGCAGTGTCACTCCACGAGTTGATTCCCTTCATTCCCAAAGTTCTTCTGGGGCCATCCCTTCCCTCCAGCCAGAAGGAACAAGTCAGTTTCGACCCTTGACAAAGAGAACCTTGCTCTTTTCTCTTTCTTAATCTCCCCGGAGGAGGAGAAATTCCTCCCTACCCTCATAAAAAGGAGGCCGGTGAGATAAGCTAGATCTATCTCTGGCCGACACAAACTGGTTCCCTGCCAACCTTTTCTAAAGATTTGCATAAACCACTCCTGAGACCCCCCCAAGCCACTCTCTGAAATATTAATAGTTAGAATCTGTTGAGCACCTATGAGGCACGGTGTGTGGTGCTTTATTATATCATTCAGACTTTATCATCATTGTGAAAGGTAGCCATCAGGAACTACAAAAGGAAGCTCAGAGGTAGAGATTAAGACGTTGACCCAAAGTCACACTGTGAGTGAAACACGAGGCTTCAAAACCAAGACGGCTGGCTTGAGAGCCAAGGTGTCTCCCATCACACCATGTCACCGTGACAACGTGTGGCAAGGCTGATGGGGGACCCTTACCTGATCTGGGTTTGTGGGGAGGCCCTTATTTTGGTGAGCAGGGGTCCTCACCTCTGAATCTCTTGGGGGTGGTCTCAAGCCCTAGCCTGTTCCATTTGTTCCGACTCCAGTCTTGGTTTCAAAGAGCCAAGTTTTGACTCTGTTCGAAATGGAGAGAATTCAGATGCACATGAGCTTGGGTGTCCCAGTTTGAATGTCAGGGGTCTCAAGCCATTCACACTAGATTGACCTAAAAACCAACTTTCTTTTCCAGGGGATTTAGCCATGGAGACTTACTTAAGATCTTCTGATGGTCTGGATGGTTAGGGCAGTGTCCATGTAGAGGCTCATGGAGGATAAGCTTGAGTAAGATGTATTTTCTCTTGAAGGCATATAGAGAATCCCAGCTTGGAAGGGTGTTTTCTTTAATATGTTCATTTCACAGATTAGAGAATTAAGAGCCACGGAAGTGACATGACTTTCTCAAGTCCATAAGGGTCATAGCTGGTGAAGACAGGGGAGCTATATGGGCACCCAGGAAGCTGAGCTTTCTATCAGTCTCTGCTTTTTCCCTTTTTGTGCCTTTGATGGACTACCACTAGAAGATTACTTAATATTAAATAAAAAGTCAACCCCATTTTTGGTAGTAAAATCAACCCCCAAATATTAAAATTAAAAATAAAAACACCCCCAAACAACACCTTCTCCCTGGTATCCAGCTAAAACTGACTAGAACAATGAGAATCCACAGGGTAAGGTGGCTAGGAGGTGGCCCCTGTGATTTCTGCTGCTTTTGGAAAAACAAAATGAAATCTCTATCTCACTAGACTGTAAAGGGTGACTTGCACACAAACCAGATGCACTTTCTTTCATTGCTAAAAGGGAGAGTAGGAGAAGAGATAAGAGGCAAAACTCCTGGGGCAATGTGGATCCAGCCTTTGCTAACCAGAAGTTCTGGGTGACCCGCAGCCACTCCCCACACCAATCTGATAACAAAGCTTTTACTGTCATTGGCAGCTTTTAGAACAGATGACCATTGCTTTGCCTTCATTTAATTTTATTTGAAAAAATCTGATTTCATGATGGAGCTTTCACCCCACGCTGTCTCTGTGGTGTCGTGTGTGCCCGCCTAGCCTGGGCGAACAGTGCTCTGTGTTGGTGCTATCCTCCCAGCTCATCTCCCCGTTTGGGATAAAACTTTATCTTCAGCCAAATTCTGGCTCAAGATTCAGGTCATCTCTAGAGGGAGTGTAGGGCTCAGGGGAAGGCATGGTGTGCACTGACCTCCCCTCTACCAAGTCTTTTTTTGGAGAGTTGGGGGAGCTTTGCTTGTCAAGATCCCAGCATTAAAAAAAAAAAAATTATTGAAATATATTTGATTCATACTAATTTCTTCAGTACAGCCTTTCAAAAGAATGAATAATGCCACTGGTAGCAACATGGATGAACCTAGAGATAATTACACTAAGCAAAGTTAAGTCAGAAAGACAAATGTTATATGATATCACATGTGAAATCTAAAATACAATACAAATCAACATATCTACAAATCTTTTCTTTAAAGGTAAAATCATGTTAAAAGGACCCCGGAGGGAGTTTTGAAGGAGATAAGCTTAATGGAGGCAAGACCCAAAGGATGTTCTGCTTTCTGGGTTGCTGGAGACAGGTCTGTGGAGGTGGAGGCTGTGTGTATGAAAGGACTCCAGATGGTTTTTAGCACATCAGGTGAATCTTTGCCTGTATCTCCCACTTCTTGGATCTTTATCAGCAAGAAAGCACCACAGGCTTCATAAAAGCCCTGATTGGAAATAAGGTGACTAGTCCTCTTGCTTTAACTTAGAGATGTATCTGTCATGAACCCAAACTCAACCTCAGCTGTTTTATTTACATATATTATTTACTATTACTATGAATTGGCTGCGCTGGGTCTTGTTGTTGCGCATGGGTTTTCTCTAGTTTCAGTGAGCTGGGGCTCCTCTCTAGTTGCGGCGGTCAGGCTTCTCATCATGGTGGCTTTTCTTGTTGCGGAGCACAGGTTCTAGGGCGTGGAGGCTTCAGTAGTTGTGGTATGCAGCTTTAGTTGTCCTGCAGCATGTGAGATCTTTCTGGACCAGTGATCAAACCCATGTCCCCTGCCTTGGAAGGTGGATTCTTAACCACTGGACCTCCAGGGAATTTAAGCTGTTTTCTTTTAAGACAGAGAGAGACATGACAGACAAAGTCATGAATTTCCCAGAGTCATTTCCTGAAGTTTTATCTCTTCCGAAATGATCAGTTCTAGGAGAGGTGGCCGAAAGCTTGGTTGGTGACATTAGATTTGGAAAGATCTGTGTAATTGTGGCCAAATTCCATTCTGCACTGAGTGTCTCTGCTTGTTTTAGTCATTGACATTATAGATTAAACAACTATGTTTAATCTATAATTACTACTGGCCTTTAATTTTTATCTGCTGATGTGGGAACTTAACACCCATGCTCAACTTGAGGTTGTGGTAGGTTTGAGTTCGTCATCCTCTTGGGTCCTCAATACTAATATGAACTATTATGGAAAAAAGTACGGATGGAAAAGGAAGATTCTTAGGTTGCTCGGGACTGGGAAAAGTGAACATCAGAGGAGTCAGTTCTCCAATTAGATCTGGGTCAGGGAGCCTTAGTGGCCAGGTCTGCCGTAACACTGAATTCTCTTTCTAACCTGGGATGCAGAGACATGCGACCAAATGGGGCAATGAGTTAGCTGCTGGTGGATAATGTATTGTTATGTTAAAAGTGAAATAGTGCCTATCTTGGGACTTGAATAAATTGATCTGATTCTTCTTGAACCTTTGGATTATGAAAACAATTTACTGGAGGACGAAGCCAAACCAAATATACACTTTTACATCCAGATGCTTGATCACCTGTTTATTTCCAATGTATAAGAAAAACAAAATGATTTCAGCACTGCTTAGAAATAGACTGAAAAGTAAATCATTTAGCCCTTTGAAAGCTTGGGTTTATTTATTTGTTTATCTGTGTATTTGATTTTCTTCCAAAGAAATGGAATTAAATGGTTGTTTTGGCTGTAAATAGACTCAGTTAAAAAAAAAAAAAATTCACAGCACCTGAAGTCAATATTCTTCCTTGGCAGATATTATTACTACTGAGTGTGAAATTGTCACGTTTGAAATTACTGATGAAAAAATAAATGTTGGTAGGAGACCACACTTGAGACTCTTCAATCCTAGGTCCTTCTCAAAAGCTTTGGGATGAGAGTTCATTTATATGGAGAAAAGTTCTTTAGTGAAACATTCAAAATAACAAACAACAATTAGAGGCTGTGTTCCCAGTATGTCTTTCATCTTCAGACCTGGGGGTGCTCTACAAATACTCATTAATCCTTCCAAATGCTGCTGCCAGCCAGCCCAAGTATCTTCCTTCCCAGTGAGAAGAATGTGCTGGTTTCAGGGGAAGTATTTCTTTTCCCCAAATCTTTCAGTTTTGGGTGCGCTGCAGTCATCCTTTCAAATGTACAATTCCCAAACCAGAAGGTCCTAGGTGGATCTAGACATTTTCACAAAATGAATTCATATTGAGCCAGAATTCCTTAGTATCATAAACATTGAGGAGGGACTTCCCTGGTGGTCCAATAGTTGAGACTCTTAGCTTCCGCTGCAGGGTGTGTGGGTTTGATCCCTGGTCGGGGAACTGAGATCCAGTATGCCAGGCGGTGGGGGTCCAAAAAGTGAAATAAAATTCTATACACAGTGGACCACTTGGACTGTAGCCCTCCAGGCTCCTCTGTCCATGGGATTCTCCGGGCAAGAATACTAGAGTGGATTGCCATCCCCTTCTCCAGGGGATCTTCCCGACTCAGGAATCAAACTCAGGTCTCCTACACTCCAGGCAAATTCTTTGCCACCAGGGAAGCCCATACACAGTGGAGGTTTAACAAAACAAAACAAACCAAACTGATGAGCGGGAACCTTCCAAGAGTTTGCACTCTCAAATAGAACCAACTTTTCTCAGTGAGACATGCTGTATTTTCTAAGGCATGCACAGTTTGCCCGTTGAATGAATTCACTTCATGGCCTGCTTTTTCTTCATTATATACACCCTGCACAGATACCCAGTGGAAAGACACACATTTGGCTTTATTTCAGCCAAGACATTATAGGGCTTGGAGTCCAACCTCTGGAAACATTTGCATCTTCACAATGAGGGCAAAGGTCTCCGTAAGTAAAGTCTTCCTCAAGCCAAGAGTGTTTCATATGGTTTCTGCTATTGTGCCTTGACAACAGTTGGGTGAGTTGGTTGATTTACGCCCCAGGTTTCTGTCTCTCCCAATTAAAATTTCTTCCTGGTTCTCACCGGGAGGAAAGAAGCTGTCAATTCAAGCTGTCTGAACAGAGGGGACTGGCATCAGCCAAGGAGGGCAGAATTTCCCGGTGACTGGCTGAAGCTTTGAGAAGTGGGATCATCTCGAGGTCAGAAAGAGCCACAGGCAGAAGGAAGGAACTGGATTTCCTTACTTTGGTGAATGGTAGCTTGAGCCACCCGGCCACCCAAACCAGCAGCCTGGCAGCTGTCCACGATTCCTCCTCATTCACCTCTAATTGGTCATAAAATCCTGCTGCTATTACCTGAAGAATGATTCTCGTGGCATTCGTTCAAACATCCTCCTTTTTTTTTAACCTGGATTTTTCCAACAGCGTCTTGACAAGTCTCCCTGCCTCTCATCTCCGTCCACTTCAATTTTCTCCAAACTGCTGCCAGAGTGAACTTTCGGCAGAGCAAATATGACCATGGTTCTCCCCTGTTAAACTTTCACCAGTTGCCCACTGTCTTCTCAAGAGCATCCCAGCTTGACAGGATGCCGGAGTAAAGGATGCTATCTGGTCTGGGCTAATATCCTTAGCCCCAGTGCTCACCACTCAGCTTGTGGGCATGTTTCAATGCTTCAAGTTGCCCATCATCATCTTTGACGGCTGTGCTGACCCTGTTGCTTTGATTCAGGTGTCCTCTTGTCCAGAAAACCTCCCCTACAATCCCTGCTCCACTCAGATCTGAATGAAGATTCCTTTCATTGGCTCCAGCAGTGCCTATATTTACCTATGTCAAAAGCATGTATCAGACACAGTGATGACTTAACTTTGCCTTCTCCGTTAGACTGAGCTCTTTGAGGGTGAAGAATGTCTTTTATCCTTAAAGCCCCACAGAGAGTGAGGGATAGAAGAGTGCTGAATAAAACCTTGCCAAATGAGTGAATGAAGTGAATTTCATAGCTTGTAGCAAGAACTTTCAGAAATTATTATTTTTCTACACTTTTTTGAATTTATTTTTTTTCTCCTTTAAATCCTTTTTGAATTAAAAATTTTAAATTATATATTGGACAATGCTGAGTTAGTTTCAGTTGTACAGCTAAGTGATTCAATTATACATACAAAAGTATCATTTTTTTTTTTTTGAATTCTTTTCCCACTTTGCTTATCACAGAACACTGAGCAGAGTTCTCCGTGCTATCCAGTAGGTCTATGTTGGTTATCTATCTTAAATATAGCAGTCGGTATCTGTCAATCCCAAACTCCCAATCTATCCCTCCCCTGCATGCCTTCCCTCTGGTAACTATAAATTCATTCTCTAATTCTGTGAGTCTATTTCAGAAATTATTCTGGTGTCATATTGTGTTGAGTGTATATCCACAATCTATTTGGTGTACAGTGTAGCATTCCTAAATGCATTTCTATCCATTGTTTTGCTGGCTTGCACAACTTCTGACTTCAGGACTCCTAAAGAGCAAAGTTTTATTTCTGCTTTAAATCAGTATCTGCAGAATTTTTAGAAGAAACAATTTTAAAAGGATTCATTAGAATGTCCTTGGAAACTCTGAAAAGGAAAAAAAGAAAACAAAAAACAAATCCTGCCTTGCATTTGGGATCAGCATGATTTGAATGGACTCCTCCACCTTGGTTGAAGTGATCTCTCTCACATTTTTCAGAGTGTCTGGTTTATAGTGCCAGCATCTCAGAGAGAACTCATCTGAATCCATCTCCATCGGACTCTTCCTCCTCTGGTTCATTGGCAGAGACGTGGTTCATCTGCCTCCCTAGGGACTGAACCACAGATGAAAACACTCCCTTTAGCCCGTGTCCCACCATTAGTCCTTGCTCTTGGTAATATTTTTTTGGTTACTTACTGAGATTTTGAAATGGTGAAAAGGTCTCCAGAGACAAATGCTATTAGGGAGGCACTGAAAGTTATTAAATCCTTGCATGAAATACATGCTTTTTTAATGGAAACAGTGTATTTTGATGGTATTTGCATGCTGTCTTAGGAAGTAGTGGATGGCTCCCCATTCCAGATTGCCCTACCCCTCCCTGCCTTCCAACTGGGCCCAGCTACTGGGTTGCCCACTGTTGGCAAGCAGATTACTTTTCTCTGCAGTGCTTTGCAGTAAGAACGTTTACTAAGAGGGTAGTTCAACCATCACTTGCTTCTGTTTCCATAGGCATGAAATCAGCTGGGTCACATGGACAGAAAATATGCCTATGGAATATCTTTCTACTCAAGGCTTTAAAACAAAACTGCAGGGAGGCTAACAGGTTTGCTTTCAAAGTTCCTGCCAGCAAGAGACTACTCGGATGAGGGTAGAGCTAAAATTCCCAAGGAAAATCTTCAGGAAAATTCCATTTTGTGCCTAGGTTCTTCTCTACTGCAAAATCCAGATACACAATAAAGTGCTATGCTTCAAGAAATGAAGATGACATTTCATGTCAATTTTGTTTCTCTGTAGGTGCTGCCTAACATATGTGTAAGCAGACGAAGGTGAAGTTTACTCTGCCCCACCTGCACAGGCCAGTTTAGGGAACACTGGAAGTTAATTCAGATTAATTACCAAGAAGTGGCTCTATTGTGTTTCAGTCTGTGTGTTGATTATTTAAGCTGTTTCAGTGACTGAATTAAATTGAGCCCTTGTGATAGGATTGTTTGATTGCTGGTCAGTCTGGAAATTGTCAATTTTGCAGTGCATTAAGGAGACACACAGATATTTACAGGAGCTATGCTAAGAGAAAAACCAAATCAATGAGATGTTTCAAATAAGGAGCTAGGGTATTGCAACACGATGTTTCATACTAATTTTAAAAACTGCTTTAAAGCGGACACAGAACCAAACGTAAATATTTATTTGCCTAAAATACAAACTCTCTTCTATATTAAACAAGAGAGGGGCTATGAGTTTTTCTAAGGAACCATGAAAACCAAGAAGACACAAGTAGAAGAGTTTGAGTTTGTAATGACATTGAAAACATTAGAGTTTATTCTACATGACTTGGGATTTTGGTCTAACAATCTTGCTAAAGCTTCCTATTTATTATGCTTTCTTATAATAAGTCTGGCACTACAGATATAAAAGGAAAGAAACAACTACCTCAAACTCAAAGAAATCTGCTCTACCTCTCAACTTCCATTTTCTGAATATTTTACTATTTCAGACAATCATTTTATCTTTAAAATTTCAGCTAATTACATCAATTTCTTAAGTACCTTCTTTCAGGTACCTATTGGGTGCTCAATACATGCTGGTCAAGTAAATTAATGACTAGTCCCTGTTGATAAAAATGATTTTGTTTGAATATGGTTGTTGTTTAGTCCCTCAGTCATGTCCGACTCTTTGTGACCCCATGGACTATATAGCCTGCCAGGCTCCTCTGTCCTCCATTGTCTCCTAGAGTTTGCTCAAACTCATGTTCATTGAGCCGTTGATTCCATCCAACCATCTCATCCTTGAACATGGTATTTGCCTGAAAATATCAGAGAACTACAACACTGGAATGGAGCTACGTAAAAGAAAAGCAGAAAATGACAGAAGTATATATAAGATATATATCAAATAAACTGAATTTAAAAGCAATAAAAGCATTTCCATTAAAGTGCAAATCTAGAAGAATGTGCAAATTATATAATGGTGAGTTCTGGAAGATGCCCTAGAACAGACAGGGTGGATGTGGGAGCAATTTGCTAGAATTTCTCCAAATTATTCCTAAAGGTGATGGGATTTTAGGAGCTGCTGCTGCTTCTTTTTTTGGAGGTGGGCCAGTTTTGAACTTTTTATTGAATTTGGTATGTTACTGCTTCTGTTTTTATGGTTTTGTTATTTTTGGCCATGAGTCATGTGGGGTCTTAGCTCCCTGACCAGGGATCAAACCTGCATCCCCTGCATCTGAAGGTGAAGTCTTAACCCCTGGACTGCCAGGAAAGTCCCAGGAGCTTCTTGAATAAACATCCAGTTCACTTTATTTTCACTTCTGATCTAGTGACTGATTTCCAAGAACTGGGTCAGGATGTCCTGACATCGACTTTTCTCCTTGGATACACACATTTCTCTCCTCTCCCTGGGCTCTTCTGTGGGTCAGATGTAAGTTCTCTTTTTCACTTGAATCATGGAGCTTGGATTTTCATTTTCCCCATCCTGTTCTGTTTCCACTCTGATGCCCAGTGCTTTATTGGTCAGATCTCACATGGGCTAAAATGTGGTAATAGCACCATTTGAAATTTACATAGTACCCCACCTCAGAGGAGATCAAGGTATTTTCATTGACAGCATCTTGCTACTCTTTCATGCATCATTGTAGGGTAAATAGGACACAGCTCTCATGATCCCTGTTTTACACACGGGGAAAGGGAAGCTTAATGAAGCGAAATGATCGGCTTCCTTTCAAGAGTTGGCAGCGGCTAGCCATGGAGCCGCCAGAGCACTTGGTTCAATGTCTAGGCTCTTTCTATATGGATAGTCTTTTGTTTGCAGGGGGTGGGGAGCTATGGAGAGAGACAGGAACAGAGTTTGTTTTGCCTTTTTCCCTCCCATTAGACTTATATTACATTTTTTGTAGTATTTGGCCTGTTGCCTTAGGCGGTGTTTATTTTTCAGCAGAGCTGTTTATAGTCTGGGTTTGGGCTTGACTGCTGTTGAGACTTGAGTAAGTCATATGTCGGAAGAGACCCAGTGAAGCAGGCTTCTTCTAGATTTGGGTGATCTCTGAGTTTCCTCATAGCAACCCTTAACTAGAAAGTGATTCAATCCAGAGACAGAGATAAACGGGATTGTGTCTTATGGTTTCTTGAAACTTCACGCATCTTGGATTGATAGTAGTGTTTTGGGTTAGGGGTGGATTTTACCGGGTAAATACCCACATGGCTGAGATGTTAATGGAAACTATTGCTGGGATTTCGGTTGGCTGTAGGCTGTAGCTTATCAAACCACTAGCTTGTTTGCCACAGCTGCTAAATTATAGTTTTGGAGAAATTCAGAGCCTGCTTTGCCTGGGGATTTTTAAAACAGTGCTCAAAGTTGAAGGGGCGTTATCTTGAAGTGCTTTATTGGCCGAAGTGAAACTCCCTTGTGCAAGAATGATGAAGCCCAGGTATGTGTGTGCAGCAAAAGGTGTGGTCTCCACACAGTTGCCAAGCAAGATTTGCTTTTTTTTTTTCCTTAAAGTTTTGTTGAGACTTGGGCAATCGCGATTCGGGGTTTTTCCAGGCTCATCTATAATGTTCTCCCGCAATAATTTCTCAGGCTCTTGGGGCTGTGTGGCTTCATTCGGGCTGTGTGGATCCCACAAAACCTTCAGACGGAATCTTCTTCTCACATTAACAGGGCGTGATGGTGTGCCCACTAGATGCCTGTGGGGATGGCACGCATCAATTGCCATTCTTCCTATAAAGCTGAATTTTCCAAACCTTTCATGAGCTGTGTGGAGGCTGCTGTCACAAATTTGAGTCTAGCAAGTGGATTTCAGATAATTGGATTGATGGTCAAATAACAGGTAACAAACTCTAGTTGGGGAGAGAGTGAGAGTATTAAGTTGGCACCATGTGTAAGGCTATGAAAAAAGATATAGAATGGATAAACAACAAGGAACTGCTATACCGCACGGAGAACTGTATTAAATATCCTGTGACAAACCATCATGAGAAAGCTTATGAAAAAGAATGTATTGATATGTATAACTGAGTCACTTTGTTATATACCGGAAACTAACACAACACTGTCAGTCAGCTACACTTCAATAAAATAAGCTTAAAAAGATAAATTTAAAAAATGGAAAAATCACAGTGGCTTGACCCCTGTCCTTGGTGAGACACTTGAGTTTCAAGGTCAGAGTTTCTTCTTTCATACCTTGAGGATCCTTGTCCTATTTATTGAGCAGAAATATGAGGACGAAGACAATAAAGTGGACGTGAAAGTTCTTTGTAAACTGGTAAAACTCTCTGGAAATCCTGGAAGGTATCTATAAGATAGGGGTGGTGTTGTGTCATGTGTTACTAGCTCAGTCGTGTCTGACTCTTTGTGACCCCGTGGACTGCAGCCCACCAGGCTCCTCTGTCCATGGAATTCTCCAGGTAAGAATACTGGAGTGGGTTGTTATTCCCTTCTCCAGGGGATCTTCCTGACCCAGGAGTTGAACCTGGGTCTCCTGTATTGCAGGTGGATTCCTTACTGTCTGAGCCAGCAGGGCAGCCCCTAAGATAGGGAGAAGGCTACCCAACTTGTAGGGTTGTTGCAAAGACTAAGAGACGTGACATACATGGTCCCAGCACAGCACTTTACACATGGAAATAAACAAATGCAGTTTTCCAGCCCATACCCCCACTTTTTTCTACCCAAGACTTTGATGTCACTCTTCTCCTTCTCACACGCCCCCCTCCCCCCACTATCAGACCCACGAGAGCAGTTAGAATTTGTAGAGCCCTGTTTTGGGTTGTACCTACTCAGGTCCGTCCATTTCTTTGGTTGCCCATGCTGATTAGGCCTTGGCTCTCTTTTCTGGATCCTCCTGCCTTCGGTCCCCTGTTGCCAGCTCTCCTCACCTGGAGTTCCCTGATCCGATGCTGACTCTCTCTGTGGTCTTTACCTGGAACTCACTGTTGGGATCAGACTCTCTCCTGTGAGCCCATAATGGCATACAGAGGTTTTAAAACTGTCTATTTACCCTTTTAAGATCCCTGCCCAAATATATGCATATATATATATATATATAATTTTTTTTTTAAGGACTTTTTTTGATGTGGACCATTTTTTAAAAAGTTTATGTTGAATTTGTTACAATATTGCTTCTATTGCTTTGTTGTTGTTATTCAGTTGATCAGTCATGGCCGACTCTTTAGGACCCCAAGGACTGCAGCACGCCAGGCTTCCCTGTCCATCATTAACTCCCAGAGTTTGCTCAAACTCATGTCCGTTGAGTCAATGATGCCATCCAACCATCTGATCCTCTGTCGCCCCCTTCTCCTCCTGCCCTCAATCTTTCCTAGCATCAGTTTTTTCCAATGAGTCATCAGGTGGCCAAAATATTGGAGCTTCAGCTTCAGCATCAGTCCTTTCAATGAATATTCAGGGTTGTTTACATTCTGTTTTTTTGGCCAGGAGGCATACAGGATCTTAGCTCCCTGACCAGTGATTGAACCTGCAAACCCTGCATTAGAAGGCTAAGTGTTAACCACTGAACTGCCAGGGAAGTCCCCTAATTTATATTTAAGTCTCCTCTTATACTGCAAAATTCAGGGTGGCAGGGGCCGTATTTGTTTATTTTTGAATACCATACAGCATCGGTCTCTGGCACGTAGTAGGCATGCAGTAAAAGCAAGCAGGTAAACACATGAGTGACTGAAACTAACATGGATCTACTGCTTCTCTGCAGATAGAGGCCACACTTTCCAGGATGTTCTGCTAAAACCAGTTGTGGATTCGATTTATGTTTTTCAGTAAATGGATCAACAGCTAAAGCAAGGGTCCAGTGACACGGGGCTCTTGGAATAGTAATATTCTGGTCACCTGCCATTTTGAACATCGTGCTATAACGGCTATTCCCATGACTCATTCTGATTATCGCTGTGGTGCCAAAAAAAGTGAGTCTATGTTTGTTTCATGAGTAGAAGAAAAAAAAAACTAGTTCATTCGACCGATTCAGGTGAGTCAAACTAGTTGTTTGGATGCAGGAAGATGAAGCAAATTGGTTGATGGCGTTTTCCACATTGGCGCTGGTTTGTTTTCTATCTCTGCAGAGGTTCTGTGAAGTCACCATGTGACTTCAAGTGGTGTTGGAAAGCCTCACCCTGGCTGGTGGTCAAGAGGCAGGATTAGCAAGAAGCTGTGAGAACAAGTGAATTTTACATCCAACTCAGTCCCTGTGTGGCCTTGGGCAAGCTACGCAAATTTCCCTGTCAGCTATTTCCTGAAATGAAAAAGGGAAATAGTGGATGAGATGGCAGTGGTATTTCTGAGAATCTGTGCCCCATTGTGGGTATAACATGTACCTGTCGCTCAGGAAGATGGTAAAATACTTTGAAATGCTCGAGTGCCGTGGGAAAGAAGAGTCCCTTTTCTCTTTATTACATCTTTCCTCCCGGACATGCGTTCGCCTTTTCTTCTCACCTGTCATTTCCACTGGGTTTCTGGACCACTGAGATTGTTATGTACTTAGCTATATCCTGTATGAGAAAGATAATTGGATGCAATGGAGTGCTGTTATGACTTTATTGAAAAAACTGAAGAAAATCATTGTTTGAAAGCTACCCCCTGTTTTATTGATAAATAATTGACACACATTAGTGTTTAAGGTACAACAGCATGATGGTTTGATTTACAGGTATTGTGAAACAATGATTTCAGTTGGTTCAGCTAACATCCATCTTCTCATAGAGATACAAGAAAAACTAAAGAAAGAAGAAACGAAAAAAGGAAAAGGTTTTCTTCTTGTCATGAAAACTCTCAGAATTTACTCCATTAACTTTGGTGTTTATCAATACAGGCAGTCATCCTGTACATAACAGCCCTAGTACTTATTGATCTTGTAGCTGGAAGTTTGGACCTTTGGACCAATTTCCTCTTCCTCCACCATCACCTCCGGTAACCACAGTTCTGATTTCTTTTTCTATGAGTGTGTTTGTTCTTTTAAGATTCTTCGTATAAGTGAGATTGTACAGTATTTGTCTGACATTTCACTTAGCATAGTGCCTTCAAGGTCTAAAAATGGCAGGAGTTTCATATTTGTTTGTTTTTTTTAATGGCTGAATAATAATCCGTTACCTATCTATCAGTCTTGCTAGTGTATGCTCAGTTGTGTCTGAATCTTTGTGACCCCATGGACTGTAGTCCCCGGGCTGCTCTGTCTACGAGATTTCCTAGGTAAGAATACTGAAGTGGGTTGCCACTTCCTCCTCCAGGGAATCTTCCTGAACCAGGGATCAAACCCTCATTCCTGGAGTCTCCTGCATTGCAGGCAGATTCTTTACCACGGAGCCACCTGGGAAGCCCTATCCTTCTATCTTTTATCTATCTATCTCACAACTGTTTTGTCCTTTAATCTGCCAAAGGACACATAGGCTGTTTCCATGTCTTGACTACTATAAATAGCTGATTATAGAAGTGCAGATACCTTTTCGAGTTACTGTTTTAATTTCCTTTGACTCTATTTCCAGAGGTGGAATTGCTGGATCATATGGTAGTCCTATTTTTAATTTTTTGAGGATCTTCCATATTGTACTTGAAAGCTTTTAGTTTCAAACATGCCACCATTATAGCAAGGACATCGGGACAATGCGAGCATAAAACACAGTTTCACGTAATCTTGTTGCTGACAAAGAGCCCATTTTGAATGTTCAGATATTTACTTGATGAATCAATGTTCACAGATGACTGTCACTTAAAAGTTCATCCTTAGGAGATGTATTGGGCAAGAGAAATAGAAGTTAAGATAAAGCAAAGCTCCGGGTCTTTGGAAACTTAAGACTCTGAGCTTCTGTTTCTGAGAATAAGTCACTTTGGGGATCCCCCCAGCCTTCTTTCCCCACTCTCTTCCTTTTTCCTTCCATTGTGTTTCTTCCCTTCATTTATTCCACTCCTGCTCTCTTTTCTCTTCCCTTCTCTTGGGGTAATTGGAGAGGGAGGATGTGGTCAGAGTTGATGAGCTGAGAACCATTCCAGTTCCCTTTTTCTTCCACCTCAAACCCTTTACAGATGTGCAGTTTAATCAGATCATCGCGGCCCAGACCACGAATGGAAACTCCAGAAACCTCAGCCTAGGGACATGAGGCCACAACCACACTCTCAGTGGCAGAATCATTCTAGAAAGCGTTCTGACCACGCAAGTCAGTCACACTGGTTAGAAGTTCAGCTACATGGCGATGGAGAAGTCACTGCAAGTCCACCCCGCTCCTCCTCCCCCACTGATATCCCCTTGTTTGTTATTTATGACTGTGTGTCCCTATTGGGACTGGTGTATATACACGGCGCGCTTGCATGTTCAGCTGTGTCTGCCTCTTTGCGACCCCATGGACTGTAGCCCGCCAGGCTCCTCTGTCCTTGGAATTTCCCAGGCAAGAACACTGGCGTGGGTAGCCACTTCCTCCTCCAGGGGATCTTCCCGACCCAGAGATCAAACCCGCGCCTCCTGTAGCTCCTGCATTGCAGGCGGACTCTTTACCTGCTAAGCCATTGGGGAAGCCCATGTATAAACACTATGTATAAAATACATAGCTTCCCAGGTGGTTCAGCAGGTGAAGAATCTGCCTGCCAATGCCAGGAGACACAGGAAACGTAGGTTTGATTCCTGGGTCGGGAAGACCCCTTGGAGGAGGAAAGGGCAACGACAACCCACTGCAGTGGTCTTGCCTGGGAAGTCCCATGGACAGAGGAGCCTGGTGGGCTACAGTCCGTGGGGTCGCAAAGGGTTGGACATGACGGAGCAACTAAGTGCACACACACATCTAAACCAGATAACGGATGAGGACCTACTGTATGGCACAGGAGCTCTACGTAAAGCTCTGTGGTGACCTAAACGGGAAGGAAATCCAAAAAAGAGGGCCTATATGCATGTGGGCTTCCATGATAGCTCATTTGGTAAAGAATCTGCCTGCAATGCAGGTTCGATTCCTGAGTTGGGAAGATCCACTGGAGAAGGGATAAGCTACCCACTCCAGTATTCTTGGGCTTCCCTCGTGGCTCAGCTGGTAAAATATCTGCCTGCAATGTGGGAGACCTGGGTTTAATCCCTGGGTTGGGAAGATCCCCTGGAGAAGGGAAAGGCTACCCTCTCTGGTAATCTGGCCTGGAGAATTCCTTGGACTGTGTAGTCCATGGGGTCGAAAAGAATCGGACATGACTGAGCGACTTTCACTTTCACTTTCACATGTGTATGTATGGCTGATTCACTGCGGGCCAGCAGAAACTAACACAACACTGTAAAGCAGCTATGTGTGTGTGTTCAGTGGCTCAGTCGTGTCCGACTCTTGCAACCCCATGAACCGCAGCACGCCAGGCCTCCCTGTCCATCACCAACTCCCGGAGTCCACCCAAATTCATGTCCATCGAGTCGGTGATGCCATCCAACCATCTCATCCTCTGTCGTCCCCTTCTCCTCCTGCCCCCAATCCTTCCCAGCATCAGGGTCTTTTCCAAAGAGTCAACTCTTCGCATGAGGTAGCCAAAGTGTTGGAGTTTCAGCTTCAGCATCAGTCCTTCCAGTGAACACCCAGGACTGATCTCCTTTAGGATGGACTGGTTGGATCTCCTTGCAGTCCAAGGGACTCTCAAGAGTCTTCTCCAACACCACAGTTCAAAAGCATCAATTCTTCGGCGCTCAGCTTTCTTCACTGTCCAACTCTCACATCCATACGTGACCACTGGAAAAACCATAGCCTTGACTAGATGGACCTTTGTTGGCAAAGTAATGCCTCTGCTTTTTAATATGCTGTCTAGGTTGGTCATAACTTTCCTTCTAAGGAGTAAGCGTCTTTTAATTTCATGGCTGCAATCACCATCTGAAGTGATTTTGGAGCCCCCAAAAATAAAGTCTGACACTGTTTCCACTGTCTCCCCATCTATTTTCCATGAAGTGAGGGGACCAGATGCCATGATCTTAGTTTTCTGAATGTTGGGCTTTAAGTCAACTTTTTCACTCTCTTCTTTCACTTTCATCAAGAGGCTTTTTAGTTCCTCTTCACTTTCTGCATCTCTATTGCTGCCCTGCAAATATAAAATGCATGCTTATTTTATAAATCATAGAGACTACAGATAAGCACAAAGTAAAATAAATTGAAATTTGCCCTCACCACCTAGAGATAACTACTCAATATTTTGATGTATATATATTTACAATTTTTAGGATAAGTGTGTAAAGTGTATAGGATGTGTGAGAATGTGTTAAATGGGATTGTTACCACGTATAACTTTGTAACTGGGCCTTTTCAAATAACCATAAACGGATATGGGTATATTAACTATTTTTGTAAAATACTATTAAAGTGGCAGAATTGCATTCAACTTAAGTACTTTAATTTATTTATCTGTTTATTTATACCAGGGAAGTCTGAATTTAAGCACTTTGGAAAAGCAATTTGATAAGTGGAGAAATGAAGGTTTCACTGTGAAAGACAGCACCCATCATCATGGAACCAGGGATTTGGGACCAAAAATGTTGAGAGAGGGCTAAAGAGGAAGAAAGTACAATGAAGCAGAGATGTATTGGGAAAATGAACATTTGGGATGGTCATTGGTATGAAAGAAAGAACTCTTATCATCAAAATTTGGTGTAGAAGAACCCGGAAGTGTCAAGAAGTGCCAAGAAATTGATTTTCGTTCAGGCTGGACCCAAAATGGACTCTGGGATATTCATAATTTGCTTCAAATAGGGTAAAAAGTTGTATGGTTTTCTTGAGGTTATTACATTATTAGGTTTATTATAACTTCATCAGGTTATTTACTATATTTACTACACATCCATGCCCCATGGGGGGATATGATTTTTCCAAAGCTCCTTTCCACAAATGATCTCTTCTCATGAGAACTCTGTAAGGAGAAGTAGGGCTGTCATTGTCCTCTGTATTGTGTAGACCAGGAGACTGAGATTGGTGAGATTAAGGGGCTCCAGGACCAAGGTCCCAGTTGTTGAGAAGGTGATCTGGAGCATGGAGTATCCTCCTCCACACACCCCTCCCACTCCCAACTAGGTCACGTGAGAAGGGGTCTTGGGTCTGCACACTTACTCACCGAGAGATGTAGGGTCCTCACCGCTGGTGCTGGACTTGCCACCTTGCGTGGGAACAATTTTCCTGTTTCCGATTCCACGTGGGCTCCTTTGTTATGCTACTGCAAGGACATCACAAGGCATTTGCCCAACCCCGCCGCAACATCGATCCCCTGGGAGGAGGGGATGAGGTCCTTTGGCAGCAGCACAAGAAAGGGAGGACCTGTGGTCAGTGGAGTGCTGACCCCACTCCTGGCCTTGACTCTGTCTCTTCTCTCCATGAGGGAAGCCTCTTCTCTCCATGTGCTAGATGGCCGGTGTGTTTTCCTCGATGGCTCTGATACCTAGATGCAGCGAGCGGATGTGCTTGGGCTGCTCCTCCTAATGCCCTGTGCTTGATCATTGGGATGCTGTCAACTGAACCTAGAACGTTTCCTGGAGTTGCTTCCTTCATCTGGCCCCACTAGACTCGTTTTCATCCTCCTCTTGAACTGTCACATGGGTCTGGATGCTTAGGTTTGACCCCTAGTGGAGTACAATGGGGGCACAGTTGCTTGAGACCACAAGTTCTTTATTTCTAGGAGCTTCTAATCCCAGACAAACAGATGATGTGATTATGCAGAGAAGGACCCGTGAGGAATTCTTAGCTTTTCGAACTGAGCAGAGGGCAACTGAAACAGGAATGAAATTGCCCGATGGAAATGTGGAATTTGTCTGCTTTTGGCTGAAACTTCCTTATGATGGTGAATGCTGAATCACTCCCATTGGGAGATTCAGCCTGCGTGTATCTTCCGAAGACAGTCACTTTCTAAAGAGCAGAAGTTGTTTCTGCCCTGACAGTTTCACAGTCCCACGAACAGACCCGCCCGCCCCTATAACGACCTTCCTTAGCACATTTATGGAAACGAACAGAATATTGAAACCCCAGCAGAGGATTAGCCTCTGCTTTTCTCATGCTTTCAGGGTGCTGACTTGCTTTTCTTGGTTCTCAAACGATGCAATCTGACAGTTCAGCAGCTTCCTGTTTGAGGGTTAATCATTTTTTTTTTATGCCTATATCTAAGATGTTTAAATTTGTGATTCATTCTCTATAATTAGATCTAATGCTTAGAATATATTCATGTCTATTGCATTCACATTTCTCCTGTGAGGGCTATTATTTTCCCCTCTGAGCAGTTGCCAGTGAACTTCGATCATGAAAATATGATGATAAGGTCAACCTTAAATTTGCAACCCCCATGGCCATGAGTCAAGACATCCTTGCAGAAAATGGATGTCCCCCCAAGACTGGAACAGGTGAGAGAGCTCCTGTGGTATGTACACTCCAGGGTTTGAACCAGGGCTCAGTGGCCCCACCTTGCTGGTTTCTCTGCCCCTTGAGAGTGAAACCAAGAAATAACAGAGAGTGGCAGAGTAAGCGAGAGGGTGGAGGGTGGAAAATCAGACCTCACAATGGGAGAGAAGGGTGGGGAATGGTTTGGTGTTCACTTCAGGTGGCAAACAGGGTCTCCCCCACCCTCACCCCTCCTTGGCTCTGCTTGAATACATAGAAGCTTCAGCAAATTCTCAGAATCCAGCCCATTTCTCTCCCATCAGGGCTTCTCACTCAAGAAGACGTTCTTGACTGAAAAGGAGGAGGTGGCCTTTTCTCTTCCCCAGATGAGAGAAGGAATACAGGGAAGAAAAGGAAAGAGGTGAGAGCCCTGAGCAGGCATGATGAGGAAGTGAGAAACAGAGGAAAGGAAGGAGCCAGAGGAGGAAGAGAGGGCAGCCTGCCTCCGAAGGGACAACTTGCTTACTCAGCTCTGCCAACAGCTTAATGGCTGTCAATCTAGCACCTGGGACTTCCTCTTTCTGCAGACACACGGAGCTGGTGTTTCACTGGTAACAATAAGTTAATTGAGCAGCCTGTCGACAGATGGGCATGCTGTGGCTCCAAGCTTCATGCTCTTTTGTTATATTTCTATGTGAGGGAGTCTGAAATAGCACCTATCTTTCAAACACACACACACACACACACACACACACACACTCTTTCATCAAGCACCTCTCCTGCCTCTCTTAAACCAAGTCTCCCCACAATTCAGCCTTTTAAATGATTTCAGAAGTAGTCAAGCACAGTCTTTCCTTGGTATCCACGGGAACCTGGTTCCAGGACCTGCCAGACCAACATCCTCCGATGCTTAAATCCCCATCTAACACAGCGTCGTATTTGCATAGAATCTAGGCGTGTCCTCTTGTATATGTTGAATCCTCTCCAGATGATCTATAATACCTAATACTGTGTAAATGCTGTGTAAATTATTGCTGGCATGGCAAATTCAAGGTCTGATATTTGGAAATTGCTGGAATTTTTTTTTTTACCCCAAGTATTTGTGACGTTTTTGGTTGAATTCTCAGATGTGGAAGCTGTGGCTGTTGAGGGCTGACTGTTTCTAACTAGGTGTATTTCAGGCCGGTTGCCTTCTGTGTCAGCCACAAAGGTTCAGAACTTTGTGCCATAGAAGATCTATTTACAAAAGAGAGAATTATATGTCCTCTTCCAGGGTGCCATGAGCAAATTAGGTCTCTTTTCATGTACTTTCAAATATTTGTCCACTGGGCAGAGCTACACTCTGAACCTGTTTTTCCTTTTGGGCATATTTGTGTCTCTGCCACTTCCTTCCATTTTCATCACATAGCATCTTCAGGCAAAGTCTCCTTCTTTCCGGGAGGATAGATGACGCCAGCTTGGAGTTCTGAGTAGCAGAGATCACTACATTCTGTTCTCATCACTCTCTTTCATACTGATGCCTTGTTGCAAAGCAGTTTCTCCTGGGCTGGGTCTGTAAGGATGACCTCTTTGAATTCACTGAATTGACGCATCAACTGCTCTTTGGTTTAATCAAAATGAACCAAGTGAACTGTCCCACAAAAACATGACAATGAAACAGACCGCCTGCCCTGAATGAACAGGCTCATGTCCTACTGCTCCTGTCCTGACAGAGAAGCCGGCAGCCCCGGGGTCCAGCATGTGTGCTCTTCACACACCCGGGGGTCTCGTCTCACTGGAGCGAGGGACTGGGGACTCCACCCTTCTCTTGTTGAGGCCTCAGGTCAACAACAAACAGGAGGTGTGATAGATGGCTTGCCACTTGTCAATGGGTGGCCAGCTTATGAAGGCTGGGATCACCATCAAAGAGGCTTCATGGTCCAGGTGGGATCAGGCAAGGTGATCTCATGTCAGTTATTGGTAGGGAGGCCATTGATGTACACAGATTCTACAGTTGTTAAGGCACTTACAACCACTTCCATTCATGTGCGTGCATGCATGTACAGTTGCTTAGGTGTGCCCGACTCTTTGTGAGCCCATGGACTGGAGCTCTCCAGGCTCCTCTGTCCGTGGATTTTTACAGGCAAGAATACTAGAGTGGGTTGCCATTTCCTACTCCAGGGGACTCTTTCTTATTCTTCCTTTAATCAAGAGTCAATCTTCCCTCCCACCTAGAAAGGTCTTAAAGAAGTTAAAATGGAGTTGAACTGATGGCCCATTAACTTCATGAGACTCACTTGGGAAACATTGAAAGATGAATGTACCAGGATCCACCCTTGACACCCAGAGTCAGCAGGTAGAGAAAGGACTGGAGAATCTGCATTTTCAGCAAGGACTGTAAGAGACTCTGATGCAGGCTGATGCAAGACCTCACTCTGAGAAGCACCCAAAAGAGGATGCATTCTCAGAGCCTGCATCTCCCTAAAGCATCCCTTAGACCAGGAGTCCCCAACCTCTGAGATCTAATGCATGATGATCTGAGGTGGAGCTAATGCAGTAGCAATAGAAATAAAGTGCATAATAAATGTGACGTGCTTGAATCATCCTGAAACCATCCCCCTTCCCAGGCCCCAGTTCTTGGAAAAATTGCCTTTCACAAAACCGGTTTTGGGTGCCAAAATGGTTGGGGACTGCAGCCTTAGACGATCAACAGATCCACCAGGCAAGAAGCCCCAGTCATATGCTACATGTTGTGTTGGGTCTTGGGGAGAAGAAGGCCAAGAACTCCGAAGCCTACTCTTTATTCTCTGGGGTGTGGCCACTTTCAAGGGTCTGGGGAGCTGTCACAGGGAGGCAGAAGGTGGAAGGAGTAGATGGAAGGTTTTCACCTTGAGGAGGGGAAGAGTGGAAGGCAGTGAGCAGGCCCTGTGGATCCCCACTCATGGAGATCTGAGGTTGGATGCCGAGTAAGCTCCAACTTGCTTGATACCTTTCATATGGTGAATAATGAAATAATTATCTGGTGACTCATTAGCTGTCTGGAGGGCCTTATCGCATCCTCAGGTGAAAACAGCATGGACTGCTTAGTAAGAGAGGGGGCGTCTAGCCAACAGGAAGCCCACGAGGAAACATGGGATGCTAGCGCAGGGCAGGGCACCCGGCCTCCTTGGCACTGGTGTGCGAAATTGTCCAGGCAAAACCCTCCCAGTGTGGGACCTGGTCCATCCGGAGGTTTTGCCGGGTGCTGTCCCCACGCTGACACGGAGATATCGGGTAAAGAGGTGAATGATGGATGGGAGCGCTGGGCCAGCCCTAGGTAGGAGAGAGAGGCGGGGGTGGGGAGGGGGTATCGCTGCGTGGGAGGAGCTGGCGGAGGGTAACTGAGGCCAAGTTCCCACCTTGGAGCTGGGGCCAGGTGGGGAAGCAGGTCAGCACCGGCGAGGAGGTGTGGGAGGCCTGGGTGTGTCCTGGAGGACTGGGTGCCGGGTTCCGGCTGCCGGGAGAACACGTCCGCAGAGGGTGGGGGAGGAAGGCCGCTGGGGTAGAGAGGGAGGGTCCCCGAGAGTGAGGAGCGGGCGGGGGCCTGGGTTTGTCGTGCTTCCGGCAGCTCGGTGGGTCCGGAGGGGCACAGGAGAGGGGAGGCTGGGGGGGCAGAAGCTTGAGTTCATGTCTGCTTTTGGAGACTTAAAACCCAGCAGCGTTTCTAGCCCTGGCCCAGTCTGTCTCCATCTCGGGGTGTGCCCGCGCGGCAGGTCACAGGGCTGAGGGTGGGCAGGCTCCACGGGATGGGACCGTGCACCTGGGCAGAGCTGACAGTGCCTTCGAGGTCCAAGAGATCCCAGGACTGGGAGGAGAGGCGAGCAGAAGGGCTGAAAGGAGAGCGAGATGCTTCTACACACGTGAATCGGCGGCCCCGGGAAGAAGCCCGGCCTCTTCTCCCAACTCCTGACATCTCTGGAAGCAGCACTGGCATTGGCTTCCTCTCACTCGGAGCCTCTTACTGAAGGATGGAGAATGTCCATCCACATGACCGCTTCTCCTCGCACCTGAACAAAGCGAGGGCCACCTTTCTTAAAGCAACAGACACAAACTAGGTCAGTTTCAGGGATGGGGTGTTGCCAGGCTTTGAGAGAGAAGCCAATGTATGTTGCAACTAGGGCTAGGCAGATAAGCTCTGAGGAAATGCCCCCCACCCCCACCCCCACTCTGCTTAACTTTCTCTTGTTTAGCATCAGAGCTAAGTGAAGATTCAAAAAATTCTGGGGAAGGTTATTGTTATTTTTTTCTGAGTGAGAACTGGTTTCCCCCTTGCACTTCTTTCCATTTGTTCTCAGGAGGAGTTTGTGTTGATCAGGGATGATCACCAAGCTTTGTGGAATCCTAGGCCTGTAGGGCCCTTCAGATGATGACTTGGAGTCAAGAAGACATAAGCTTTCCTTTGCTTTAAAAGGTTGGCACTGGAAAGGAGTTCCAAGATCATTCTTAACTGATGGTGAAGCTAAGATTGGGGTGTGCCTGCCCTCTGTGAACAAAATCCTCATCTAAGAAGCCATGACAGAAAGATTATTACAGACATTTTCTGAAAAACCTCCAGGGAAGCAGATTCCATCATTTTCTTTAACATCATTTGGTGTTACCATTTCTGAGGCTCAGGAATTGAGTTTTATTTGCTAAAGAATCCACCCGCCAATGCAGGAGACGCTGATTCAATCCCTGGATCAGGAAGATCCCCTGGAGAAGGAAATGGCAACTTGCTCCAGGATTCTTGCCTGGAAATTCCCATGGAACCTGGCAGGCTACAGCCCATGGGGTCACAAAAAGTCAGACATAACTTAGTGAGTAAACAACAACAAACAATCATATTTGTAATTTACTATTTTTTTGCAAAGTAGGAGTCTAGGTAAGGGTTATGTTTTTCTAGTTTAATTTTGGGGAGATGTGATGTTGCCATTTTTTCAGCTAGGGAGGTGGGGCCTGAGAAGTGCATTTAAAGGCAATTCTATGATTTGCCAGAGGCTTCCCGTTCCATCTGAGTTTAAGTTTAGAAAAACTCGGAGCTGGTCATAAATCAAACTTACAAATGAGCTTTAAAATCACCTCTGAGCTGGTGGATGTGTTCACCAGATGTCACAGTCTCTCTTCCTGGTCTGAACGCCCATTTTATTTTACCCGTGTCTCTCTTGGCGTCTCACAGTATTCTCTCACATTCTAGACTTTAATGTAATGTCCTGGATTCTAAGGACTCTGAAGGCCTCAACAGTGGTCTGGTTCATCCATACCTTGGACTTAGTAGGTACTCCAGACACAACTGATGGGTTGCTGACACTTTCTGCATCAGCAAAGGTCTTCTTCTTCTTCTTTTTAATATTAATTAATTAATTTTTTTGGCTGTGTAGAGTTTTAGTTGAGGCATGAAGGCTTAGTTGCCCAGTGGCATGTTGAATCTTAGTTCCCCAACCAAGGATCAAACCCTCATCCCCGGCATTGGCAGGTGGATTCTTAACCACTGGACCATCAGGGAAACCCCCAAAGGTCGTCCTTTTTGAGTCATGCTCCTGCCCTCTCACCTACTCATGTGACGTCCATCAGTGGTGGACAAACTTCATTTTGAAGCTTGGGACTCTCTATCATTACTGTTTAGCTTCTTTCAGATCTTTTATGTTGCATAGAAAATATAATAAAAATTAAAAATTATATGAATGAATGAGTAACATTTTCTTTTGGGACTTTGTTTTCAGAGGGAATGTTGCAAGAAATGATGTTCATAGGTGATCCTCCACACTATGTATCAAGAAGAGTACCATAATTATCGGCTAAATCAGGTACTGACTTACAGAAATTGTGCCCCCACCCTTTGTCCACTGAAGGCTGCCCTAAACATGTGGTGTGAAGGAGATGTAATGGTAGGAAATTAGTATGGGGTTTCATGTGTCTGATGAATTTGGTCCACTTTGAGGCATATTCCAATGGGATGTTGCTCAAGCCTTGATCCAGAGAATCAGTTGATTGGCTCAATGGGTTTGAAAACTACCTGTCACCAACTCCTCACCACCTCTCTGCATCTAATACCTGAATATGAGCCATGAAATCAGCACAGGATCTGTTCCTTTTTCCTTTCAGGAAGAGAAATTAGAATTTCCAGCAGAAATGAACCCTTTCTGAGTTTGCGGGCAGCTTCTCACCAGAGTCCAAATTCAAAGATGCACCCCAGGTCTAGGTCTTTATTTTTTAATGAATACATGGGCCACCTTGTATGACCTTTCACAATGATGCCCATCAACTTGGGGGCCTGGAATCAAGGCACCAGGATCCCAGCAAACAGGTCCTAGATAAGCATGTGCTATTGACTGGGGACAAAAGATTTAGGCTTGCTTCCGAGCCCATGTGTGCTTTTGGTTTCTGGGATCTGAGCTGGGTGCTAATGGACTTTCATGGACCACATCTGGCCCTTCTGCGTCACAGGCTCAACAGCATTCTATCTATTCATTTGCTTGTTTTGGGGAGGAGAGGTTGGTCTGGGAGGTGGTTGGGGGACAATTCGACTTTTATTTCTAATGCATTAATGAATTATTTGGGGGTGAATTGATGTGGAGAAATACTAAATATTCTAAAATCCTTAAACAGTAGGGATTATTGAGTGATCATCTCATCCACTTTTATTCTGCTGCAAAGAAAGGGATTATGAAGAAATGCTTCTTTGTGTCCTCTCGCAGGTTGAGCCACATTTAGGAGTTACTCAAGTTTGCATACAGGTTATAAATAGAGCAAATCCCAGCTTCTGTAAGTGTTTTCTGCTAGGGGTATCCCACTAGAGATCCCAGCTCTATGTTTCTGAAAGTTTTTCCATTGGTTGACAGATGCTTCATTGGGCTTCCCAGGTGGAAATGGCAACCCACTCCAGTGTTCTTGCCTGGAGAATTCCATGGGCAGAGGAGTCTGGTGGGCTATAGTCATTAGTTCTATCCTGCTGAAAATCCAGGAAGGGGGAGGGGGAAACAATCCAATTCCTTTCTGGAGCAAAACACTAGTCATTACTCTTACTGTTTCTGCCCATTCTGGATCAGGGCACGGCCACGGGGCATGGCTCTATCCACGGCTCCAGGTGCCTGCAAGCATTTCCGCATGTTGTTATTTAGTTGCTCAGTTGTATCTGACTCTTTGCGACCCCATAGACCCGCCAGGTTCCTCTTTCCATGGAATTCTCCAGGCAAGAATCCTGGAGTGGGTTGCCATTTCCTTCTCCAGGGGATCTTCCTGACCCAGGGATAGAACTCGTGCCTTCTGCATTAGCAGGTGGGTTCCTTCCCGTCTGAGCCACCGGGGATCCCCACAAAACCTTGGCCGACTAGAGAGATGGGGCAAACATACCAGAAACAGAAGGTTTTTTGTTCGTTGACGGAAACGGGAACGTCTGCGAAACTTGATTCTCCAATACAAGATTATAGAGGCTCTTTTCCTTCCTCCTAGGTGCCCTCTTACAAAAGACAGCATTTTCTTCAGCAGAGCTGGGGAAGGGAATAGGGTCAGCAGACTCCATTGAGCTGGGTATTCTCAGGACCGGAACTGGATTTGCTCTTCAGGGCCCCCGATTTCTGCCATCCAATCCTCCTCTCTCCTCCCCTGAGAATAAGCACATCTGATAAATATATATCTGTCAGGCTCCAGACTGTGTATAGACGCTGAGTAAAGGCAGTGGGGTGGCAAAAAGGAGGAGACAGAATAGTCCAAGCCCCCAGGTGTCTTTTGAGGGGAGAATTAAACAGGCAGAGGGTGGTACTGAGCACTGAGTGGGTGGAGGTACTGAGCACCAAGTGGATGGAGGTACTGAGCACTGAGTGGATGGAGGTACTGAGCACCGAGTGGATGGAGGTACTGAGCACTGAGTGGATGGAGGTACTGAGCACCAAGTGGATGGAGGTACTGGGCACCGAGTGGATGGGGCAGACAGACACTGTTGTCCAGGTTCAGCAAGCACAGGATCTGCGCTCCTCTAGAACAGACTGTCCCAGAAGCCTTGCCGAGGAGGACAGGAGCTCACCCTTTAGCTCATCAGGCCATCTTTGAGGGGCCATCTTCTCTCCATTCCCTCCCTTTCCCCTCCTGGCGCTCCTGAGCGTAGATGGAGATGTAGTCTGTCCCTCTGCTTTTACTAGCAGCGCTTGCTAGAAAAGAGAATGATTTTCCCTGACTGCTCTAGAGTCAATGTGGTCTTAATAACAAACTAGGCATTTTTCCCCGCTAAGAATTTCTAAAGAAAGTGTCTGAAATTGCACTTGGAAATCAATGTACTCAAGTGTAGAGGTCAATTTGAGGGGCTCGAGAGGTTAGAGTGTCCAGCCCAGAGACTTCCACTGCTGTTTGTCATTTCCCGGCAGTGTAATTTTAAGCAAATTGAATCACCTAAATTTGAACAATTTATCTTTTTCCTGATTATACTTAAAAAAGAAACTGTAGGGTATTCCGTGCTGGTCCAATGGTTAAGACACAGGGCTCTCACTATTCTGGGCCTAGGTTTGATCTTTGGGGGGAGTAACTAAGATCCCACAAGCCTCATGGCAGGGCCAATAAACAAAAATTAAAAGAAGTGTGAAGTATAGTTGATTCACACTATTGTATTACTTTTAGGTGTACATAATAGTTGTGCATCTTTGTAGATTAGATCCCATTTATTGCAAAATAAAGGGTACAGTTCCCTGTGCTGGACAGCAGATCCTTGTTGCTTATCTATTTCACATACAGTAGTGCGTATCTGTTAATCCTGTTTCCCTAATTTGTCCTTCCCCATGTCCCTCTCCTGTTTGGTAACCACAGGTTTGTTTTTGAATATCTGTGAGTTTTAAACAATGACACTTGTCATGACTAATTCAATCATTTAAATGAAAATTAGGCAAACAATCATCTCTTAACAACAGCGACAACATCAAAAGACTAAATAAAATAACACTTGGTCGACTGTTGTAAGGATTGGAGGCACTGCTATGCCTACCCTCCAAGAACAGCTTCTGGATTCTTTTCCTGTGGGATGCTCAACTTTAAACCATCATTTTAAAAATCAATCATTTCCCTTTGTAAAAGGCAGAGAGTGTTTTGGAATGAGAGAGCTCAGGCTTGTATCCGGGCTCTGTCACGTAATAACTGCACCGACATGGGGAGTTTCTCATATCCTCTGGGACCCTCACTTTCCCCTTCAGGACGTGGCAGTGATAATACCTACTTCTTGGGATTGCTGGAAGATTATTAAAGGTGATATTTCTTGTGAGAGGCGAAGCAGAGCCCTGGCATGTGTTGAGGACTCGATCGATAATGTTAAGGATCTGGCTCTTGTTTGCGGAATTCACACATGAGGTCTGCTGTTACAAAGAAAGGTGGAAACACCTTTCCCCATCTCTGCAAGGTCTGGGCAAGGTTGACTTGCAATGTGGGGTGGGGCAGTGTTAGTTTCCTTCTGCTTTGGACCCTTCACTCTGTGCCACCATGAGTTACTTATCTTACTGCTCTGAAACTCAGTCTTGTGTTTAAAATGAGATACGTCCTATCTACTTCATAAGGTCACTATGAAGATGAAAAGACGTGTCGCACACAGAGCAATAAACAGTTCCTGGCACCTAGAAAGCACTCAGTGCATGTTAACTATTTTATTAAACCGTTCACTTAGCACGTTTGTGTGGAATTACATTCTCAATCCCCAGGGGAAGGCAGTCTCTGGTCCGCCCCTTTGGCCTTTGGTTTTAACGAATTCTAATAAGATACAACCCCTACTGTTGTAGACTTTTTTTTTTTTTAATGTCATTACAGCTTCCTGCCACTGACACATCATTGCTGACATTAGTAGGTGTAGGAAAAATGTTGTGGTCTGGTCTGTGTAGCAAAAATATTTGTGGGAGGCCCTTTGATTAGTTTTATTATTGCATTTAATGCACTGCACATGGGCAGTCAAACATGTTTGGAAAGAGGCCATATTGGTTGGAAAGACAGATGATCTAAAACTAGCTTTCATTCTGTTGTGGATTAGAGGAATTCCAGCTAACATTTCAAAGAGCCCCCACGAAATACTTGGTGGTGTTTTCCGTGTGTCTCCCAGGGCTCCTTTCACTCCTCTCACCCTCGTTCTGCCCTGGGTCTCTGATGTGGAAATAAAATAATACATCTGAGTTTTCATATTTTAGATTTCTATTTGTATCAAACTTACACATGCACATGAAGAGTCATATGACAAGATTTCTTATGACAAATAGCAGTCCCTTGCCCAATCCCTCTGTTATGGACTAAATGTTGATGATCCTTCATTTGCATGTTTAAATCCCAACGTCCAGTATGATGCTGTTAGGAGCTGGGGCCTTTGACAGGTGATTTGGCCAGGAAGGTGGAGTCTTCCCAAATAATGCTGCATCTCTCAGTCTCTGCTTTTTTTTTTTTTTAAAAAGAAAACTTTTAATTTTGTTTTGGAGTATAGCCATTAACAATGTTGTGATAGTTTCAGGTGGACAACAAAGAGACTCAGCCATACACATACATCTATCCGTTCTCCCCCAGACTCCCCTCCCATCCAGGCTGCCACATAACGCTGAGCAGAGATCCCTACGCCATACAGTAGGGCCCTGTTGGTTCTCCATTTTAAAGGTAGCAGTGTGTACTTGTCCATCCCAAACTCCCTGACTATCCCTTTCCCCCATTCTTCCCCTGCACCCCTGCAACTTTATTGCATAACTTTGTTCTCTAAGTTATGTGTAGCCTCTTCTTTTCCTGTTTGAAGCTTTTCCTTGAGTGTCTGCTGATAAGAGAAAGAAGCTAAAAAAGGCTAATTGGACTGCCCCCCCTCCCCATGTGCATGAGGAAGGGGTGTTGATTGTCGGTATCTCTGTAGGGTAATCTGATTGGGTCATTTGTTTGGGGAACTGTCACATCAGTTTTATGTGCCCCCCTTCCCCCCACCGCCCCGCAACGTTTTGTCAATTTATCTAAAGAAAGTTCTAGTCTCCTGTCTAGATGAAGGACCCTAGATGTCAGTGTTCTGACAGAAAAGAGCCTGAGATCTCAGTCTGTAGAAGGCAAACTAACGTCAACCCATCTGTTTTCTTGGGGCTCCGGTCATTTTCAGCTGTGTCTTGGGTACCCCAGTCTAGAACTTCTGTCTTTTAGCCTCTGCAGAGATGAAAGCGTCACGTTTCTGTGAGGGTGGGGGAGGGACAGTCGCCTGGCTCTAGGGGAGATAGGTTTCTCTTCCCTTCGTAAATGATTGTCAGCATGCCTTCCTGCGTAGAGCTCCATCTCCCCTCCTCCCAAGGATGCCCAAGAGTAGCATCTGAGGTTTTGGGGAGTTGAGTGGTAAAAATTGGATTCTCTCTTTCTTTTTCACATTATCTTTTATCGGAGGTTACCTTCTTTACAATGTTGTGTTAGTTTCTACTGGACAGCAAAATGATTCAACTATATGTATATATATGCATGCGTGTGCTGAGTTGCTTCAGTCGGGTCTGACTCTTTATGACCTGATGGACTGCAGCTTGCCAGGCTCCTCTGTCCATGGGATTCTCCAGGCAAGCATACTGGAGAGGGTTGCCATGCCCTCCTCATGTATATATATCCCCTCCCTTTTGGACTTTCTTCCCATTTCCGTCCAGTTCACCATGGACCACTGAGTAGGGTTTCCTGTGCTATGCAGTAGGTTCTCATTGCTTATCTATTTTATCCATAGCATCAATAGTGTAAATGTGTCAGTCCCAGTCTCCCAATTCATCCCACCACGCCCTTTACCCTCTTGGTGTTTGCTATACATTTGTTCTCTATGTCTGCGTCTCTATTTATGCTTTGCAAGTAAGATCATCTGTACTGTTTTTCAGGATTCCACGTATATGTTTCTTGGCTCCCCTCACTGTGGGTGGAGGCTGCTGCATCTTGCAATGCAATGGTACTCCTATATGTCAGCTCCCTTGTAGCTGCTAAGCCCACACACTTGGAGAGAAAGAGAGAGAAGAGGAAGAGAGAGAGAGAGAGAGAGAGAGAGAGAGAGAACTTTTCTAGCTGATGGCTGGGAAGCAGAAGATGAAGTTCTTGGGGCTACAGTTGTGCTTTGGACCACGTGTAACAGTAGCCCAGATCTGGTGCACAGAAGGAGGAATTTTGATTGAAAAAATTACTGTTTTTTACTTCATTAAAAATGTACTTTGGCTGTACCATGCAGCAGGTGGGATCTTAGTTCCCCAACCAGGGTTTGAACTTGTTCCCCCTGCATTGGAAGCTCAGAATCTTAACCCCTGGACCACCAGGGACGTCCCCCCAAATTATGATTTTTAAATGAATACCATTCCTAGCGTCTTTTAGACTTAGACAATGTAGCTTGGTTTCTGATGCAGGAGAGGGAGAAAAACCTGCATCAGCTCCTTCTCCAGCTGCGAAGGGAACGGTGTGTGAGCATCTTTTTTCTGGGGTTTTGAGTTCTCTTGCCTCTTCCTGGGAGGCAGAGAACAGGCTGAAGGAACATGAACAGGCAAACCTACAACAGGTCTGAAGTCACCCATAGCCCCACAACTCTGACAAAGGCACAACTTTGGACTGACCCAGCTCTTGAGGTTGGTTGGCCAATCGATCCATCTGACTGGGAAAAAAAGCTGAACTTGATTGATTTGACCAGTTTGGAAAACGCACTGTTTCTGGTCTCTCTAGTGGCACTTACTAGCAGGAATCACTTTGCTTTGCATCATCTCAGAAAAGAGAAGCTCAATTAAATGCACTGGGTTCTGTGTCTCTACGTGAGCAGTTAACAAATTAGCAGAGGGGAAGCTTTTGCAAATGAGAGATTAAATTTCCTTGTTTATGTTGGAAATCTCCCTCGGTCTCTGTCAGCAAATGTGCAATAACATTCTTTCCGTGTTGGGCTGGCTTTCAGTTGGTTTGTTATTTTTGCTTCTTTTGTTCTTGCTATGGGCCTTCAGAGTGACTGTCTCTCTCAGGCAAGATAGACTCTCTTGCCTGGGGTTAACGGAGACTTCCTGGGGCAGGAGTGGGAGTGGCGTGGAGAGAGGGAGGGTTGCCAGACTAAATACAGGATGCCCAGTTTAGTTCGAATTTCAGATAAACAGTGAGGTTTTTTTTTTTTTTTTTTAAACAGCATAAGTATGTCCCAAATATTGCATGGGACATACTTATACTAGAAAGTTTGCTTGTCTATCTGAAATTCACATTAAACTTGGCATCCTATATTTTTATTTGCTAAATTTGGACAGCCACAGGGGTCCTCTGGTGCGGGGAGAAAGTTTCTGTGCCTGAGACATCTCAGGGCTCTAGGAAAAGGGAGCTTTCTCCACCTTCTTCCTCTTTGGCTAGGTCTGAGACTTGGTTTCCCTTCCATTTGGGACCAGGCTAAGGCAGATGAAGCACTTGCTTCAGGCACAAACCCAGGAACTGATATCAAGAATAAATGCAGTATTGAAAAATTTTTTTAAAAAAAGAAATGATCCTGTATTAAAATGTATTTTATTTTACTTCCATTCTATCCTCTCCTATTCTATTTTATTTTTTGGTTGCCCCTAGCAGCATGCAGAATCTTAGTTCCCCAGCCAGGGACTGAGCCAGTGCCCCTTGCAGTGGTGGTGCCCTGTCCTAATCACTGGACAGCCAGAGAAGTCCCCAACATATTTCATATTTTAAAACTGCAAACATTATGATTTTTTATCCTAAGTATTTTAGTTGAGAATGTTTTATTAAAGTGTACTTTATTTTAATGACTAAGTTTTTTTTTTTTTGCACCCTTTTATGTTTTGCTTCTGAGGTGGCAAGAGTGTTAAATGCAAGCTTGAAGTCTTACAAAGACTAATGCCAGAATTCTTAGAATTGAAATATGAGTTTTTCTACTTTATTTGACCTCGAATTTACACATAGATTTGGAGACGCCTGTGATCTTCCCTTGTCAGTTTGAACACGATGGTGACACTGAACTTGAGTGAAATTTCTTACCTCCATTGCCCCAACCTTTCTCTAGGAACATACTTTTGGCCCCGATTTCCTTCTTTCAAAGCAACAGAGACTCTGGTCTCTTACTGTTTTAGGTGTGAGAATGACATCTGAGGATAAGACCTTGGTTTTGCCCAGTGGTAGAATCTTCCAGAAGAATCTTGGAGAGCTTGCTGGGCTTGGATGCATGGCAGCAGGACTCATCACTACTGACTGAATGATGATTTAATATCATCTTCTTGAGTATTTAAAGTGTGATTTGTGGGTTACGGTTCAAAAAGTGTCCCAATATTACATTTAGTTGATTGTTGAATATGTATGAAATAAAATGTATTTAGCCATACAAATAATTGGTTTCCTTAGGGTGATTGTCTTGTTTGTACTCCATGGTATCTAGGAATTCTTGATAACCAAGGGGTATACAACCCATGATGGGTGTATATAAACCCTGTATTTCAGACTCGCCAAATGGGATAAATGTAGTTAATACTAGTATGTTACATCTAAGGAAGGCATATGATATTCACACAGAAGGCATATGTGCTTGTGTATGCACACACACACACACACACACACACACACGCTCTATCTTTCTTTTTCTCTTCAATGCATAGACATTTAAAAGCAGGGATTGTTAGAAGACTGAAAAATGCAGAAGAGAAAAAGGCTTGGGCACTACTGACTGGTGTAGGTTTAAGGTGTGAAAGAATGAGTGAACAAAGAAACAGAAGTTTGTTTTGCATCTTTTAATATCTTCTCAGTATTCTTTAAATTTTAAAAAAATTTATTTTCATATTGAATTATAACTGCTATACAATGTAAGTTATAGGTGTACAGTATAGTGATTCACAATTTTTAAATGATATATTCCATTTATAATTGCTGTAAAATATTGACTATATTCTACATATTGTACAATATATCCTTGTAGCTCATTTTATACATCATAGTTTGTACTTACTCCCTCGCCTCTATCTTTCTCCTGCCCTCTTCCTTCTCCCCACTGGTAACCACTGTTTTGTTTCTCTATATCTCTGAGTCTGTTTCTTCTTTGTTATAGCCACTAGTTTGTTGTATTGTTTTGGTTCTATATCTAAGTGATATCATACAGTATCTGTCTTCTTTGACTAATTTCACTTATCGTAATGCCCTCCAGGTCCATCCATGTTGTTGCAAATGGGGAAATTTCATTCTTCTTTTCTTTTTTTTTTTTTATGGCTGAGCAGTATTTTATTGCATTATCTTCTCAGTATTCTGAAGAAGACTGAATCTGTTGGCCCATTTAGAAAATAAAAATGATCTCAAAATAAATCTGATGTATGGCATTTGAACGGATGGGATGTATTATTGAACTTAAGAGTGTTTGAAAGACCCACAAGGGTAAAGTAAAACTCTTTGACTGAACAGTTTTGACTTGATGTGCTTGTCCTAAGACACTTGAATTTGAACAAAGAGCAGTTGACAATAATGTTTACTACAGAGTTGTTTATAACAGTAAAAAATTACAAACATACAACATACAACAATAGAGAAATTAAGTAAACGGTGGAATGATTGTATGACGAAATTGTGTGCAGTCTTTAAAACCATATAAAAGAATATTTAACAACATGGGAGTGTCCATTTTATTATTTTGTTAGATTAAAAATATTATCACATTAAAAATATATCTCATATATGTATCTAACAATTATCTATGTATCTATATATCTATCATCTATTTATGTAGTCTAGTCTATTTATGGCAAAAGAAGGAAAAAAAACCTGGGTGCTACAACGAAATGCTGACCTTAGCAGTTTTCATTTAGTGGGAGATTACAGATGGTTCTGTTTTTCTTCTTTACAGTTTTCACTATTTTTGTTTTTATAAACATCTATTACTTTTATAATTATAAAAATTGAAGTTATGAAATTTAAAATGCAAAATTTTAAATAAAAAGTTTGAAAATATATATGTATGTATTTATTTATTTTTGGCAGTGCTCAGCACATGTAGGACTCAGGACTAAGTTCCCTAATCAGGGATCAAACCTGCACCCCCTACCCTGGAAGTGCAGAGTCTTAACCACTGGACCACAGGGAAATCCCCCAAAATGTTTATTTTTAAAGAAAAAGATACTGATTATAAAAATTATGAGGAAATTGATTTGAATATGTGTGTATGTCATACACAGAGTATCATTTGTAAAGATATAACCAAGACATACACATTTTCTATGGGTAATAAAACTTCAGGAGGTTATTTTTTTTGACATTTTGTACATTTTCCAAAATAAACATGTATTATGTTTAAAATTGGGAAGCAAGGTACAATAAAAATGAATCAGTGCATAACTGAAAAAAGAATTGTATTTCAATTATATGTAATGATATTCTTTCTCTCCATATCTTCTCATGAAAAAATTTTGAGACAACAATTTTCTAAGGAAGTTACATATAAATGACAGTGCTGCCTTTCAGTTATGTTTATACCTGGATGATTACACAGACTTCTGTTTACTGTCCTTTCATGACGGTTTTCTCCATCCCATTTATAGAAAACAATGGCTGGAAAACATTTCTAAAGCACACAGACCTGATCATGCTAAATCCCTGTTCAAAAACCTATCATTCCTAAAAAATTTTTAAAAGTTCTATATATTCCTCTTATAATCAGAATAAAATCCACTTGTTTTTGCCCTTCCTTAAGACTCTTCACTGTCTTGTAGAAATCTAGTTTTCCCCTTTCAGACTCTGACAAAATGTATTTATTTATCAACAAATATTTCAGGAGTTCTTGCTTTGTGTAGGATACCCTGCTGGGTGCTGACATACGCAGTCTCTTCTAGTCAGACGAGACAATGCAACTTTCTCATCTGTGACATGTGATTACTCATCACTGTGTGTTTCTCTGAGGCCGCTTTCTTTTTATGGATGTTCTTTCCTCCATGTCTGCACTTGAAATCCTACCCATGCTTCAATTCCAACCCTAGACACCGTCTACTAGTTCCAGTTGGGGATGGTTCTTTTTTCTGAGGAATTCCCTGTTTGTACATTTCTTTCTTTCTTTTTTTAATTTTATTATTGAATTACAGTTGCCTTACAATGTGATGTTAGTTTCTGTTGTATAACGATGTGAATCAGCTATATGTATGCATATATCCCCTCCTCCCCACCCCACCAGCCCACCCCTCTAGGTCATCACAGAGCACTGAGCTGAACTCCCTGTGTTAGCCAACAGCTTCCCACTAGCTAGCTATTTCACACATGGCAGTGTACATAGATGTCAATGCTACTCTTTCAATTCATCCCACACTCTCCTTTCCCTTGTAGTGTCCACATGTCCGTTTGTACACTTCTCATAGCTTTTCTCATACACTGCCTTTCCTGAGAGTTGGTACAGACTTTCTGTGCCACAGTGATAATCAAGCTGGGGCAGAGATAAGGATGGGGCTTGGCAGGGTGGAGATGGGGGATGCTCCCGAGAAGGATTGGTTATCAGAATCTCTACTGGACCATGGTTGTTTAAAATAGCACATTAAAAATAGCCATCACCTCATCTTATTTTTAGTTTTGGTATAAAATTGGTTTGGACTTTTAAAATCAGAGTATCAAAAGGGGCATGAATAAAACATGCTGAACAACACGGCTTTATGAGATTATAAGATTGTCTTTATAGCTGTTAAATGAACAAAAGTGAAAGAATGAATTAATAGCTACTCCCCCACCCCACCCCATTTAAAGTTCACTGTTTTTTTAAAAAAGAATTTATTTATTTATTTAAAATTTATTCATTTATTTTTGGCCAAGCTGCATGGTGTGTGGGATCTTAGTTCCCTGACCAGGGATTGAACCTGTACCCGCTGCAGTGGAAGTGTGGAGTCTTAACCACTGGACCTCCAGGGAAGTCCCAAAGTTCATTCTTGATGTTGTCTACTCTATGGGTTTTGAAAATGGTATAATGACATGTATCACCATTATAATATCTTACAAAACTTTCACTGCCCCAAAAATCTTCTGTGTTCCACCTGTTCACCCCACTCTCCCCCAACCTCTGGCAACTGTTCATCCTTTTACTGCCTCATAACTTTGCTGTTTCTACAGCAGAATCACATGGTATGTAGCATTTTCAGATTGACTTTTTCCCACTAGCAATGTGCATAAGTTTCCTCCATGTCTTTTCATGACGTAATAACTTGTTTCTTTTTAGTGCTGAACAATATTCCATTGTTTGGGTGTATCATATTTTACTTACCTATTCAACTACTAGATGACATTAAAGATCCATGTGTAGATTCCTGGGTAGACATACATTTTCAACTCCTTTGGGTAAGTGCCAAAGAGTATGAATCCTGGATTGTATGGTAAGAGTATGTTGTTTTTGTAGTTCAGTCACTAAGTCTTGTCCAATTCTTTGTGACCCCGTGGACTGCAGCACACCAGACTTCCATGCCAATTTTTCTGTACCCTTTTGCATTGTCACCAGCAAGGAATGAGAGTTCCAGTTGCTCCACATCCTTGTCAACATTTGGTGTTGTCATTGTTCCCGATTTTGACTGTTCTGGTACATCTATAGTGGCATTTTGTGGTCGTTTTAATTTGCATTTCCTTGATGACATATGATGTTGAACATCTTCCCATATGCTCATTTCCCACCTGGACATCTTCTTTGATAAGATGTCTATTCAGATCTTTTGCTCATTAAAAAAATTGGATAATTTATTTTCTTATTTAAGAACTACTTTTGATCCTGAAGTGCCCTTGTGTGTGATGGGCAATGAGTGCCAATGCTTCCAAGTTCCATTGACCTAAAGATGAACACGGTCCATCTCTGTTGTAGGTACAGGTGACACTGTCCACCAAAGGTGAGTGGAAACCCAGAGGCTGATTATAATCCAAAACACCTGTATTGAGCTACTTGAAGTCCCACACTCTGTTTTGTCCAAACTTTTGTACACGCAGACCTCCTGGACATCCCCCTTCCTTTTGTCCATCTCAGCTGTGAGCCCACCCATTCTATGCTTTACTGGCTAATTCAGGCTCATCCTTCTGGGTGTCCTTCCAGACACTCTCTTCCTAAAACCAGAGCCGGGACTTCTCCTGAACTCTCCATCGTGTCCTTCCTCTGTCAATGCACTTGTCACAGGTCCCATCACTGCTGTCTTGCCTGGCAGACCTGGATCAGTAGCTGCTGAGAGCCAGATGAATTCTGGCTCTGTATTGTTTACTTTTCTATCTATGATGTCTAATAGACATGAAGCAAATATGACTTCAATGAATTCAGTCATTTGACAGAGACTTATAGAGCACCTGCTATGTGCTAGGATTTGTTTGCTTAGGCTGCATCCACAAACAAAATGGAAAAAGAGATCTCTTCCCATCAGCAACTTGCATTTTCCTGGGAAAGACTGACTATTTGAACGGATGAGTGTCCATCAATGTTTCAGAGGGCTAAGAAGGATCCCGACATACACTTGTTTATGATGTTACCCCTAATTTGCAGGACTGAAAACATATGCACCTCTCCACGTCTTTCTGTGGCTGGGTAGCTCATTTCTTTTTTAACCCAGAGATTACTTCCCGTGTTATGGGTTCTATTCTGTCTCTCAAAGATAGTTGTCTTCTTGGCTCCCATTTCAGCATGGGTTTCATCAGTCAGACACAGTCCTATAGAAATCTAAGATTGAAGAGTTGCAGCACAGAACATGCTCTGGGGAGCAGTGGGTGGTGGAGACTTTAGTGGGAGGTGGAGCTTCTGATGGGGACCCGCTCTCTGTGTAGATCCTGGTGTCCTGGGACTGTTTCTGCAGCATTCGGGGACTCTTCTTGGCTGAATATCTTCCAAGCCTGGTTCTCTGGCCTTCCGGGGACTTCCGTGAATTACCTAACAGCTTTTAATACATTTTCTGCTCAGACCAGTTCGAGTGGGTCTGTGACTTGACACAAAGGGTGCTGGCAGGCGCAGACCTCTCTCCCGGGTAACCTAGTCCTTCCCACCCAGGCTGTACTTAATCAGGTTTGACTACAAAGATGACTTCAACGAGCCTCGGGTTTTGCCAGAACTGCCTCTCGATTGGGAAGGAGAGATCTCCCAGCCCTGAAGGGCAACAGCTGCAATAAGAAGGGTAAACTTATACATTGGGCTGAAATCCAAATTTTTATGTATGTAATTATGCCAGAATTCAGGTCAACCTCTAGGCTGCATTGACTCATAGTCCATGATACATAGGAAGGAAAACAGAATCTGAGCTGCTGTGGTGGCGTTTTTTTTCTTACACTTTGAAATGTTGTTTAATTATTTGTTCCCTTCTACTTAACTGCAAAACACTCTGTTCTTCCAAGTATCACGCTTTACCTGCTAGAAAAATAAATATCCCAAGTGACTAGGAGCGAAGGACCATAATTACATTCTGGAATGCCGTGATGGGCACTTTAAGAATGGCCAGATGTTGGTGCTTTCCAAAACACACTCAAAGTCTCAAACTATTAAAAAGTCCTGAGGTGACTGAATTTGTCTACTCTGCCTCAAAATCATCAAACAAGATCACGGCTACATCCTAACCTGAGAAACAGGGATTTAAAATTTTTATTGGCTCTATGCTTTCAGCCTTGAAAACATTCCTACTCTGTTCCCTCGCTTTCCCCAGTGACTTTAGGTCCAGCCAAGGGACTGTGTGGCTTACTTCTTAGTCACCTTGTCAGAAACACTTACTGGGGAAAAGAAAAGAATGAAAAATTAATATGAAGTCGGGAAATGGCACTTGGAAGCCCAGATTCCCTCTGCCAGTCCAAGTCCCCTTTTCCATTGGTTATCTTGCTCATGGTGGAAGAAGACAAAGGAAGCTTGTTGGTTTAGCTTTTCTACCTGCTGGTCTCTGCAGTGAGAAATTAAATTTCTGGGTATCGCTGTCTTTAGTTGTTCTCACTTTTACTCCTTCCAAATCATGAACTTTGAAAACTTGTACTTTATAACTTAAAGAGGAAAGAGGGGGCCCTCCCGGCTACATTTTTTATGACACCACCTTTTACTCACCTGTCTTTGGTACCCTGGAGTCCTTTCTAGTCCATCAAATGTCAATATTTAGTGAATAATATTCCTTTGTCTGGATGCACCACAATTTATTTATCCATTCACCAACAGGGATATCTTGGTTTCGTCCAAGTTTTGGCAACTATGAATAAAGCTGCTATGATATTCATGTGCAGGTTTGGTGTGGATGTAAGTTTTCAGCTCCCTTGGGTAAATACCAAGGAACATGATTGCTAGATAGTATGGTAAGAGTGTGTTTAGTTTTGTAAGAAACTGCCAAACTGTCTTCCAAAGTGTTCCCATTTTGCATCCCCACCAGCAATGAATGAAACTTGTTGTTACTCTACATTCTTGCCAGCATTTCGTGTTTTTCATGTTCCAGGTTTTGACTGTTCTAAAGATGTGTCGTGGTATCTTGTTGTTTTAATTTGCATTTCCCTCATAACATGCAATGTAGAACACTTTTATGTTTATTTTTATCTTCTTTGGTGAGGTGTCTGTTAAGGAAGCTCTTTGCCCCATTTTTAAAATCAGGTTGTTGTCTTATTCTTAACTTTAAGAGTTTTTGACAAATATGTTCTCTTAGTCTCTGGCTTATCTTCTGATTTACTTAAAGATTTTCTTTAAGAGAAAGACACTGTGTTTTTGGTTTATTTTATCTGTAGATTCTGTTGAACTAGATATTGTAAGATACTCAATTAGAAAAGGTAAAGTTAGCGTGTTTGATATAAAATCTAAACCTTTGGTCACCCTTCCTATGAGCAGAGTTACTATGGCCTATAATCTTACATTGGGCACTTATAGCTTCAGACCAATCAGACCATAAACAAATCCAATCAAGAGGAACAGGGAGTACCTTGAGTATCAGCATCATGGAAGATTGCTTATGCATCTGTCAGGACACAGTAAACAAATTGTAGAGCTGTGATGAGGCTGGATATCAATACCATGTATTAGTTCTCTTACTCTTGACTTTCAGTGACTCTTTCATTTTGAGCCCCACCGCACGCATGGCTTTTGGGATCTTAGTTTCCCAACCAGGGATTGAATCTGGGGCCATTGCAGTGAAAGCGCTAAGTCCTAACCACTGGACCACCAGGGAACTTCCTCAGTGACCCTCTCCTCATGCCAACGACAGCTCATCCTTCCCCACCCATGTTACCATCCCATAGCTTTTATTGTTGTTGTTGTTCCACTTTCTAAACTGCAGGATAGGGTGTATAAACCAAAGGGGTTATCCAAATGGTAAAAGGGAATTGATTACCAATGAGTAATAGTTAAAAAACAACACTGTTAAAATCCCTGAGATCATGCGCAATGAGGGAAAACAAGTGACTTGAAGAATGTCACTTTCTTCTTGTAGGTCTTTTGCCTGGAGCCTTGCCAGCTCTTCATCTGCTCTGGTGGTGTTTTCTTTTCTCCCTAATCTCCAAAGGGTGCTGCTTCATGCTCTGGACAAGAAAGGGGGAGGCATTAGAGGGAGTGTTGGAGAAAGCCAGAAGGGAGGAGTCCTTTCAAGTCAACACATAATGGGCTTACACACAAAGGAAATCAGGGCTCCCCCGGACCATTAAAAAGATTATTTCACACTGCGTTTAACCACCAAAAGAGCCTGCGTAAAAGCTGGTATTGAGGCAGCTCTGAGCTCGTTCTGCTTTTATTTACATGAATTCTACCCTTTTCCAAATCCTGCTTTCAACTCTTTCCTCCCAAGTCGAGAGTCAGCAGTCAGGATGCTACTACGTACATGACCTTCACATTGCTCTCAGTGAGAAGCGTTGCTGTTTTTGACATTTTCTTTGAAGCAGTGGGGTCCCTAGTGCTGAAAACACAAATTCAGAACAATAACAGTTGGTATCTGCCTGTCGGTTTTTCATTATTGTCTATCAAGAATTCTTTTGGAAAATAATGGAATTAAATGTTCTCTTGGAGGGGGATACCATACGAGTTGTTTTGTTTGTATTTTCAGTACTTGGTGGATTATTCGTGCTCTTAAGTGTCTCTAGCTGACTCTTAGCATTTTGTTTGTAACCCAGATCTTTCCTGGCTCTATTTTTATTCCATAGCCTTGATTTTTTGTTTCACCCTCTAAACTTCAGGATAGCCAAGGGGGGCGGGGTGGTTATCCCAACGTGTCAACTTACTATCTTTTTGTCTTTTTTTTTTTAAGGTCTATCCTTGCAATCAACTCACAAACCCATTGCCTGACTGAAGGGGAGTTAAGTGCCTGGTGGCTCAGAAAGGGAGCTGAATATTCAAAAGTTCTCTGTCAGTCCAGTGGCTGGATTGGCACAGGATGAGTGGGTGTCTCTGTTTAGCAGCCCTAAATACAGAACCATCCTCAGTTCAGCCATTGGGAGCGTACTTGTGAGGATTTTAAGTAAATACCATCATGGGGCCAGTGTGCACAAACTGTCAATTTGTATTTATATGATGTGTGACCGTGCTGAAGCAGGCATCATGAATCATTTGGGATTACCCTTATGGAGAGCCTCTAATTCTGCCTGAAGGATTAGGGAAACAGGGTTCAAAAGCTATTCATCAGTCCTGTCTTTCAGGGAGCACCAGTGAAGTCATCTAGTGTCTGACTTATCGGTGAAACACTCCATTTCCAAGTCTCAGAGAAAGGTCACCTAAAGGTAATGGAATATTTTTGTCAAGATGGCAGAGCCAGGCTCCATGACATTTTGGGGGAAAGGACGGAAAGAAGGAGAAATCCATGGAGCATGAAAAGGAGTGAGATTGTTCAATGGCCTGAGCATTTTTCAGAAATCTCTTCCTGGATGATAGATATGAATGTCACTTTGAAGAATAACCTTACTGAGATGCATGTAACATCTTCCTTAAGGAGAGTCAGTTCATTATCAAGGGGTTGCTAACCATATATGCAAGGAGGAAATCTTCCAACATGGGGTCTGAAACTCCCTTCCTTTTCCGTCTTCTCACATCAGAGTCTGAGTAATAGCTGGATCTTGTCAGTGGCTGGCAACCTTATCTTTATTCTCTGTTCATCACACTGGATATCTGGGTTGAGAGTAACATAGTTGAATGTTGAAGTAAACTTTTACAAGGAGAGGACTTCATTGAATCACCAACAGTGAGAATGGGCATAATGAAGTTCCATATCAAGAATGAAATAACCTAGACAGGATTTTAGATGTGGTGGTTGGCTTCAGTCACTTGTACCAACTAGTCTGCAGCTGTTGTGAGAGATTTTCATCACTGCTTAGCTATCAACAGCTTTTGACACAGAGGATGGTTTCTTAAAATGCTTTTTCATTTTTTGGCTGTGTGATATGTGGGATCTTAGTTCCTTGACCAGGGATCAAACCTGTGCCTCCTGCCTTGGAAGTGCAGAGTCTGAACCACCAGGGAAGTCCACTTTTTTCATGTCTTGCATGGTGTACATCTTTTGTTTTCCTCCTACCATGCTGCTTGTTCCCATCTAACCAACTTCCTGATGTTGAGTGCCTGAATCCTCCTTCCACGGACCTCTTATGTTCTCTATCTGTGCCTTTAGTGATGCCATTTTGTCTCACGGACTTAAACATCATCTGTGTACTGACAATTCCCACACTGATGAGTGCTCCAGCCTCGACCTCTCTCTTCTGAGTTCCAAACTCACATTTCTGCCTGCCCCCTCAAGATTTCCACTTGGTTTCTTGAATTTAGCATGGCTGACACTGAATCCCAAATTGTCACCTCTCCAAACCTACTCCACCACAGGCTTCCCCATCTCAGTTCAGGCTAGCTCTATCATTTTGGATTCTCAGACCAAAAATTGTTTATTCTCCTACACAGATATGGGTTGTGTGGAGTGAACTTTCAAGTGTGGTTTGAAGTTATCTGATTAAATCCTGGCTAGTGGCCCTCATTCCCAGGAGTATGTGGGGAGATGGCAAGCTTCTTAGAGAAGCCGAGTGGTTGGCGTGGTGTCATATTCTAATGATCTGAGAACAGTGGAACAAAATCTGAGGCTCTGTCCTTTAGGGATGAGGTGGTCAAGTAATATTTGAGAGGAATATTTTAATTTATAAGAAGGCAGTCTTGATACAAACCAAATTCTTTTATCACAGAGTGATTCACCATGAGTCAGTTTGGCTTTCCAATGTATATAATGAGAGGGTCCATGGAGCCCACCATTATACTGGAAACCTATGATACTGGGGCTCCAGACAGCTCTAAATTAGTATTAAAATAAGATTGATTGATGCTTTAGGTGGTTTCATATGCATGAAATTACATACATCATGTAAAAATACATAATATATGTTATACATAATCATTTTAACATATAAAGAGTTAAAAATATATTTCTTTCCGCCCCCCCCCCCACATGGAGAAATTTTTCAAAATCCTTTTACTGTTGTTGTTATGCCTTATGCCTTGATGGTCCTCTTTGCGCATTAGTCTTGGTTTGTGTTTCAGATTGTTACCTTAGGATAGATTCCCTGAAACGGAAATACTGGATGAAAACACTTGTGAGAGGGTTTGAAGGTACCTGATATATATTGCCAAACTGTGTTCCAACTTGCTTTCTCCCCAGTTGCTATGATTTAGAGCAAACGGAGCAACACAGTGATGCCAAAAATGGGGGGTGACCTTTCAAGACCCGTAGCTGAAGAGCCAAGGATATTGAAGAACGTGAACCTGATGAATTCTCACAAGTGTTTGCATGAGTGGGACTTGAATTGGGGACAGGAAATAAAGCAGGATGTAGTTAATGTTGAAAAGAATAGGTTTTGAAGTTCAAGGGTAGAAGAATACATAACTGCACATAACAGATGACTGTGCATGTGTTATTATTTCCATTTTTATAGATGAGGAAAGGGGTTTAAGTTATTATGGCCAAGGTCACAAGCCCATTAGCGGTGGAGCCTGGATTCCAACCTTTGCTCTCTGTTCCTGTTCTATGTTACCCCAATGTTTACATATCTTGCTTCCACTACTTAAAGGGTTAAAGGCATCACACGTTAACCAGGCAAGATGGTTTGGGGTTTAATAGATTCTCTTCTAGCATATTTGGCTAAGGAACAAGTGGCCAAGACTACCTTGCTTTGATACTGAAGGCAGCTGGAAAGTTCACATAGTTGTTTGGTCAGCACACTAAGACCTGTGGGTAAATCCATCCCAATACCTGTTTTTGTACAGCCTGTGGGCTAAGATAGATCCATATATATATATATATATATATACACCAGCTCAGTGGGCATGGATTTGAGCAAACTCTGGGAGATAGTGGGGGACAGAGAAGCCTGAAGTGCTGCAGTTCATGGGATTGCCAAGAGGTGAACACGGCTTAGCGACTGAGCAATAACAACAACAAATATAGACATATACACATATATATTATTTATCTGCTTATTTTTATTTGTTTAAAACTTTTATCAATATTTTTTATTGAAATGTAGTTGATTGGGTTTTTAAATTTTTAAATGGTTGAAAAATTAAAAGAAAAATACTGTTTCGATTGGGAGGGGTCAGAAAAAAGAAAAATAGTATTTCATGACACAGGGAAGAAAATGACATGGAATTAGATTTTTGGTATCCACACATGGTTATATTGGAATCCTGCCAGGTCCATTCATGTACATAATTGAATAGTCACCAGAGATCTATAATAGCAAGTCTAGAGATTTTGCTATCTGGCGCTTCTCATAGACGAAGTCTTCTAACTTCTGTTTTAGTTCATAGACGTCATGACTCAATGATCCAGATTCTAAAAATGACTAAAAGTCCCTCATCTGTGAAATGACACCAACAACGGCAGTCCTCTTTGCTACCTCTCAGTATATCCTTGAAACATTCTTTGATTTTATCTGGTTATTGAAACAGGGGAAAAAATGGGAGATTTTTGCCACTTCATCTTCAGAGTTTGTTCTGTAACCAAGAGCCATGTTGTCTTGATGTACTGGCCATGAAAACTTTGAACCATTGGTTTCAGGACAGGTGTCTGATGTCACCTGAGAACCAGATTATGCATCCCTTTGGCATTTGAATATACTCGTCAGCCGAGGGACTGATGAATGGACAGAGATATTCATGTTAAATCTATAGTCTAACAGAGTATGTGATTTAGGGTATTCCACTGTGTGAATATATTACAATTTATTTAGCTATCCTATTGTGTGTTTGGATTACTGCTGGGTTTTAGCTATATAAACAAGTGCTGCTGTGAACATTCTTATGCATGCTTCTAGAATGCATGCACACATTTCTCTAAGGCATATACTCAGTAGTAGGATTCCTGGGTTACATAGTATGTGCACACTTTTGCTAGGTACTGCCAATATTTTTTCTAAAGTGGAAATTTTAGAAAAATGTTTTTTTTTTTTTTTATTGACACTTCCATGGCTAATGTAAGAGATTTTCTTCACTCTGGGTCATGGCCAAAGGTTGATATTTCCAAACTTTTAGCCTTTTGGCCAAACTGGTTTTAATATGCATTTCCCTAATGACCAGTGAGGCTGAGCTCCTTTTTAATGTTTATTTCAGACTTCCCTTTTGTGAAGTCTTTTGCTCATTTTTCAAATGAAATATTTATCTTTTGCTTATTCTCAGAATTCTTTATATACTCTGGATATTAGCTTGTTATTGCTGTTTCAAAGATCTCTTTCCTGGTCTTCTCATTCGTTATGGTGTCTTCCAATGACTTGAAGGTCTTGATTTTTACAAGACCTTGTTTGAATTTAACAATTTTTACAAGCCCTTGTTTGAATTTAACAATCATTTCTTTTATGGCTCATCTTTATATGACTTGTTTTAAAAAATATTTTCTAGCTTGAAATCTTTAAGATATTTTCCTTCCTTTTTCTTTTGTTTGCCTTTATTTTTTTGTTCTTTCGATCCCACATATAAGGGAGATTTCCTATTTTCTTCTAAAAGTTCAGGGCAAAGACAAAAATATACATGTGTGTATAAACCGAGATAGATATACAAATAAGTATTTTTAAAATGATAGAATAAAGGCTTCAGGAGAGGTATGATATCTTGTAATTGCCACTATTCAAAAACAAAATGGTGCACACTCCTGAAACCTGGTGTGCTGGTCTCATACAAATGACACTTCCATTGAAAACAACTAAAATTCCAGGTAAAAAGAAATGTAATCTCCTTAAAAGCCTCAATGAACTGGCAAAAATTTCAACAATAACCAGGCCAGGGACTGAATGAAGTAGGGAACGACAAGAGGCAAGCGGAACAATGGGTCTGGCTTGTGCCCCAAGGGTATCTGCCAAACTGAATGAACTTGAACTTCAGTTTTTTTTTTTTTAAAGCGATGTAATAGTTCTATTTAAATCTTAAAATTCACAACATGCTAGAAATTATATTCTTCATAGCCTTGAAACATTACAACATGAAATTTTGAGTAGCAATGTTAAAATGTGTGAAGGAGTGTGTTGTTTTTGCAAATCTTTCTGGGGGGTTATGCAAATAAAACTGTGAAAAACCCTGGGTGAGATAAGAACAAACACAGGACCTGCTTTTTAGTGTAAACATTTCATTGGTAATGCGTGCATGCTGCCTTCTCTGGACAGCTAGTAGATACTCACCAGGGGACTGCTTCTGTAGGAGCCAGCCTTCACGATGGTTCCTGAGGGTCCCTGATGCCTGTCAGTCACACCCTTGTGGAATTCCCCCCACCCTACTGTCTCTGGGTTGGTCTGTGTGATCAGCAGTGTTTAGAAGAAGTGATGAGTCCCTTCTGAAATCAGGATATAAAATATTACAGCTTCTGTCTCTGGCTCTCTTGGCACCCACTGTTTTTTTTTTTTTTTTTTTTTTTTAATTATTTTATTGAAGTAGAGTTGATTTACAATGTTGGGTTAATTTCTGCTGTATAGCAAAGCAATTCAGTTATACACATGTACATTCTTTTAAAAATGTTCTTTTCCATTATGGTTTATCATAGGATATGAGTATAGTTCCCTGTGCTGTGCCCTAGAACCTTGCTGCCTTCCCTGGTTTTGCCTTTCCTGGATCACTGGTCTGAGGGCAGGGGAAGCGGGCTGCCATGTTCTCAGCAGCCATGTGGAAAGATCTTTCTAATGGGGAACTGAGGCTTCCAACCAACAGCCAGAGAGGAACTTAGACCCACCGGCAGCCCTGCGGGTGGGCTTGACAGTCTCTTATCAAATGACTGCCATCTGGGCTGACATCTTGATTGCAGATTCATGAGTGACTTTAGCTCAGCCATTCCTAGATTCTGGACTCATACGGAAGAAGTATGCTTATTGTTTTAAATTGCTAAGTTTTGAGTAAATGATGATGCATCCATCGATAACTAACAAAGGCCTTGTCATCCAGCAAATGCCTGGCATGCTGTAGTATGCAAGGAGGGAGCAAGGAATGAGCTTTGATTACTCTACTGGGGGAGACTGGTACCTCTCAGGGAAAAAGAGGGTGTCATCAGATGGGGCGGGGCTTATGAGAAGAGAAGGAGAGGTTGGAGACTGAATATCCCCTGATGACCAAGAGAACATTCAACTGTGATGCTTGATCAAAAGCTGAGGAAGGGAAGCGGTGACTTTCATTTCATGCAAAGGAGTGTAGAGCCTGACTGGGTTGTGTTGCCCTTTGGCCACCCGCTCTTCTCCCGTCATAACACACACACACACTTGCAAGCGTGCACACATACACATGTTTTTGGACAATCATCCATAGCTTCCACTAGCCTGTACTGGATCTTTGTGTGGCTGTCAGCGTGTGCTGCCTCTTGACACCCTCAGGCCTACCGGCACGTGGCTTGGAGCACAGACTGTGCCTTTGGTGTGGAGGAAAGGGCAGCTCTTCCACGTGGACACAAGCCAGTGCCAGGGCTTGGGCTGGCAAGTGTAGTCTGAGCTGGACCTTGGGTGCTCCTTTGCAGGGTCAGCCGCCTTGTGCCATGTGCCAACTGCACAGCTGTCCTGGTGCTGAAATCTCTGGATGAAGCTTCTCAGACATTATGTGACGTGGGTTCGGGGAAGGAGGAGAGCTGGAAGTCTTCAGAATCAATCAGAGGGGGCCATTCCACATCTTGGAGATGTGACTTGTCATAGTCACTGGGCAGTGAGGACCATTCTCACCCAGATAACTGCCTGTTTCCAGCAGCAACACCTACTCCCTCAGCTTCTCCTCCCATGAGGATGGAAAGACAGGCCTCTCTCCCTGGGAATATGTGTATAGTGGCAAAATATTTGCTCTAAAGCTGCTCTTTTCCTTGAAAAATCCAAGGTTCCCTCCTTTTTTTTTCCTTTTTAAATAGAAAAGCCAACTTTCTGGTTTTATTTCTCCTACAAGTTTCTGTTTTTTGTAATGTTTAGGCTAGGACTTCTTAATGCCTCTATGATTTAGCTTTTTTGGTTGTGCCCGGGGCATGTAGGATCTTACCAGGGATCGAACCTGCACCCTGTGCATTGGAAGTGGGGAGTCTTAACCACTGGACCACCAGAGGGAAGTCCCACCTCTGTGGTTTAAAATTAAACCAACCAACCCTTAAGTGCAGGGCCTAAAGATTATCATAAGGTGACCTGATGAGTCACTCAAAGGTCAAGTGTCCAGTTTGTGGTCACATAACATCAGTGGCTTCTGTGGGACCATTATCTGAGACCCCTGCCATCACCCACCTGGTGAGGACCACAGCCAGTCTTGTGGTTTGCCTAGTGGTGAAGAAAACTGAATAAAATGGATGCTTCTCAAGTCCTATTTCAGAGAAGTTGTCTACTGTGTCTTGGCCACTAGAGAAACATGACTGTGGGTCAAAAATAATTCTCCTTTCAAACAATAACCTTGTCGTGTATTTGGAGTCATTTAGCAGCTCACATCTGGGTCAAAGCCAGCTGCCGTATGTAAGATGAACAATGCAGGACATGTATTAAAAGGAGTTCATGCAGATTTCCCTTGGTAGTAATGGTAACAGAAAAAAATGATAAATAGCAGTAAAAAGCTTGGGATTCATATCCTATTTTTAGAGTCTTTTGAATTAATCTACAGATAAATGATTTGAACCAGTGTGTAACAAGGGACTGAGTGGCAGTGGAATGCAAATATTGGCACTAAGGACAAAGGAAGCTCAAGGCCTTACGCAGAAGAGGAGCTGCAGCAAACCTTGAGTCACTGAGAATTTTGCAAGGGAATGTAAAATAGTGGCCCTGAGTGTGATTAAAGGCAATAATCCTAAACTTCTGGAAGAGTCAACAGCAAAAACATAACCTCAGCAGGATAGGCTGATTTCATGTTGTGTGTGTACATCAGACGAAGTGATATTTGGAAGCCAGAATAAATGGATCACGAGTCTTGCGGAGGGGGACATATAACAAGCCCCAGATCAACAGCAAATTGTTTTGTCCTATAGATTTGATGCTTTTGGACCGTGGTGCTGGATAAGACACTTGAGCTTTCTGGATTGCAAGGAGAGAAAACCAGTCCATCCTAAAGGAAATCAACCCTGAATATTCATTGGAAGGACTTATGCTGAAGCTGAAGCTCCAATTCTTTGGCCACCTGATGCAGAGAGCTGACTCATTGGAAAAGACCTGATGCTGGGAAGGATTGAAGACAAGAGGAGAAGAGGGAGGCAGAGGATGAGATGGTTAGATAGCATCACTGACTCAATTGACATGAATTTGAGCAAACTTCGGGAGAGAGTGGAGGACAGAGGAGCCCGGTGGGCTCCTTGAGGTTCATGAGGTCGCAAAGAGTCACACACAACTTAGCGACTGAACAACAACAACAACATATAATAGATTTGATGCACCAGGTAAACTGGATGAGAATGGGGATAACTCCTGTCGAGATTTTGCAGAATGTGAGGGCAGCTGGAAAGCAGAGCAGCTTCCAATGAGAATTAGGAGCATGGGGTTGCAGTCCAGCTGGATGACTCCAGGGCCTATGCTCTCTGCTGGGGCTAGTGGGTTAGGTAAGGAGAAGCCAGTGGCAAGGTGCTTTTTGAGTCTACCTGGCAGATAGTTTATACCTCGTTATACTGAGAAAATGTTCTGTCTTTCTGGTTCCAATTCATTATTTGCACTTTAAAATCTGGTAATCCTAAAGCAGCAACTCTGACCTTTATTTTGGTCACTTTTATAAATTTCAGTAACTTTAGTATTTGGGGGAACTTCTGCCTATGCCAAAATTTATCGGTCCACCAAAGCTCAGAGATCCTATGCTCCTGTTTCATAGAGATTCTCCTGGTGGTTCTAAGATCTTGGATATTTGACATTTCATGCTACAATTTCTATTCCTACTTAAAAAAAATACAAGCGCATCGAATGTATAACAATTGTATAAAATAAGCTTTTGAAGAAAATGTAATGTCTAGGTTTTCTCATCAACCATAAAGTATCGTCAGTCATGGTTGAATCTTGTCTTCAGATTCGACAAGAAGAATTCTTTCTCTCTCAACTCTGAATTCTTTTTCTGGCAGTGGACACTGGCAGGCAATCCTGGTGTCCAAAGCCCCACCAGAATTTGTCTTCTGCTTTCCAGTATCATCCACCTCAGTCTCAGACTCTCCTTAGCTTTGGCTGTTCCACCTAATTAAGTGATGAAATTTTCTTAGCTTGATTTTCCTGTGTCTTCTTCATCAGGGATAAAAGTTGACCTTCTTTTGATCTTCAAGGGTCTTCTCTCTTGACGCATCTGAAGTAAACAGGACTGAGATTCTATGTAAAGCCAGTTTCGAACTCTTTCCTGAAGGCTCCTCCTGACTAATATTTCTCCACCAGAAAGTTTCTTGGCCAGATTGAATTTGCTCTATTTCGTATTTCTTTCCATGATACTCAGTGGATTATGAAGAGAGCAGGTACTGATGCCATCATCTAAAAACTGTAGAATTGAGCTATGGAGATGATGATTGAAATATAAATGTGCTCCCTCAAACCCCATTAGTTGACATTTTGAGGAAAAAGAGACTAGAACTTGTTTCTATTTATTTCTTGAAAACATTCAAAAATCAAACAAACTGAACAGTGTTCTTACAATGTGGCAGTTTTTTAGACCAGTGGTTCTCAGCACTGACTAAACATTAGCATTTACCTGGAAAATTAAAAAAAATATTGATGGTTAAGTTTTACTCTAGATCAATTTAATCAGATGTGGTTTTTAAAATATTTATTCTTCTTGGAATTTGTTGAGCTTTGCAAATCTGTGGATTGGTATCTTTCATCAGTTAAAAAAATCCTCAGCCATGACTTGTTCAAATATTGCTTCTTTCCCGTCCTCTCCTCTCCTTCTGGGATTGCAGTTATACATTTGTTAGATCGTTTGACTATGTCTCATGAGTCTTTCCTGTTCTGTTCTTTTTACCTGTGTATTTTGTTTGGGATATTTTAAAGTTTTCTTGTTTTTGAGTTTGCTAATACTGGTTTCTGATTTGCCAGTCTGATTTAAACCTATCTGATGCATTCTTATTTTTAGATATTTTACTTTTCAGTTGTAGAGTGATTTTTTTTTTTCATAGATTTCAATTCTCTATTGAAATGCTCTGTATTTTGGACCACTTCTCTTTTTATTTTCTTTAGTATATTAATAACAGCTATTTAAAGAACTCATTTGTTAATTTCAGTGTGCAGGTCTTCTGTCTGCTTCAAATGACTCCCCCACCCCCTTCTCATGTCTTATAATTTTTTATTTTATGCTGGACACAGTACATAAAACACAATGAGACTGTATAGAGACTAAAGTTTATATTGCTTTGACTTAGAAAGGATTTGCTCTTTGATGACTTAATCAGGGGGTGGGGATTTAGTCAAATTTAACCTATTACTGGTTTCAAATGGGTCAGAGTTGAGAAGAACCTCCTATGAATTTTGAATGCTAGCCTATTAGGTCTCTGCCTTTTCCATTTCTACCTACAGAGACCACAAGTCCATTGATATGCTTTTTGGCAGTTTTGGATTTTGCTTTCTGGTCTCCAGACTCTGCACTGGGCAAATATCATAAGAAGTAGACTGGCTGTGTGTTTTCAGCAGACACTCCTCCAGGAGATAGATTTTATCTTTCCACAGCTGTGAGATTACAGTTTATTTTAGTCTCTATTTCAGAGAAGTTACCTAACCTTCCAAGTGGCCCTTGACTCAGTAAATGAACTATAGGGGAAAATGGTTTTCGTGTATGTAGGGCTCTGGGAGTTTTCAGATTGTCAATCTAGCTCCATACAGCCTCTAAAAGCTTTGGTAGCGTTTCTTTCTCACAGTAACATCCTTGTATTCAGGCCAAACTCGAGCCTCATCTTGCACTTGGAATTGGCAAACATTCCCAAGGTAGAAGGCAGCCAGTGGCCGCCTACTCATCTTGGAAGGACTCTCCTGTCTTCAGCTGAGTTCATTTAGTCCTGCTTGCTTTCATATTTTCTGATGTCTTGGATAACATAATTTTAGGGATTTAGTTGGCTTTTTAAAGCTGCTGCGGCTGGAGCCGGGTTCTGTTGTTTCCTACTCCATTTTACCCGGAACTACAGTTTAATTAAACCAATACTCTGATGGCAGGCATTAGTTTGGTACATGGATTTTACAAAAACGGAGTAGAGAGCACAAGAAATGAATCAAAAGTACTATGACTTAGGGAGTATTTAGGGGGTATATTTGAAAGAATAAGCTCTTCTATTGAAAAGTCTTAACTTCTAAAGAAAGGTCTTACTAAGACATGTCCTTATTCATTGCTGCTATTCACTAATCCAGTGGAAGAGATTCTTTCCTTCTAAAGAAACTCATTACCCAGTTTAAAGAATTTAGAACACATAGTAGGAGAATCATTACTGAAAAGTTTACAAGTGAGCTCTCCAAAATCATACAACCATATTAAATATACAATGGGAAGTTTCCATAATGAAAATACACATTTCATGGACTCTTTCACACACTTTTATTTTTTTCCCTTCTGATCACCTGTAATCTATGTCACAGCTATACAATAATGAGTAGAAAGTGTATAATTTTTTTTCTTACATGTTAGTCCTGTGTCCCCAAATAGACAATAAGCTTCCTATGAACATGACAAATCTGCTAGTATCTAGAACAGTGCTGAGCAGGTACTATTTGATTAACTGATTATTTAATGTTTTCCACTGGCATTTGACTAGGGCATTTGGACAGAGAGAAAAAATCATATTGAGTTTGTAGAGCCTAGAACATGTATAGTGATTTCGAGCAAAGACACACACACAAATTACAATTTTCCATTCAGTTTGTTAATTTGTTTTCTATTACAAAACTGCTTAAAATTGGATGAGTTGAAAACTTTTCTCAGAAGGTGTTTGGAAATAAGATTAATGTTTATGTATCTTGAATTAGTTATAGGTTCTATTGGAAGGCAGTGGTATAGACTGGTTCATCCTACGAAGATTTTTCTGTAGAGAGCATCCTTACTTTTCATTCAATCAAGCTATACAAAGGCTAAAGATAGCTAAGACGAGAACCTCCTACAGTAAAGAACAGGCTTTGGCATGACTTATTTGGCCTTTGAATCAAATTCAATCCAATAATGAAACAACATGAAGAAAAATGAGGCCTGAGGTACAGAATCTGAGGCCTGAAAAGACTAAGAATCCGTAGATGAAGGTCTCTTTCAGTCATTTACATTAAACATATGCATTCATTACACAAAGCATGCCTAAAATGTTCAGTCATTCCATCTTCTTTTATTTTATTTTATTTTTTTGGTAGTCTAGTCTTTATTCGTTTAAAGAAGCTCGCTTTGTGAGGTTGTGTCGGTCTGCTATACCATGAAGTGTGGCAGCCGCACGTATACATATGTCCCCTCCCTGTTGGGCCCCCTTCCCACCCCTCCTCAGTATAATCTCTCAGAGGATCTTACGCGGGGACCGATGGGTCATTTCTCTGTTGAATCACGAGATAAGTCATTCTCTTCTGAGTAAAAGGATGTCACTTTTATCTGTTTTTGAGTGAATGGGTATAAAGGTATGTGAAAAGACCCAACACAGGATTTGAAGACTATCAGCTAATTTGTGATTGACTGGAGAATCCATCCTCTGGCTATTAGAGTGTAAACAGAGGTTTTCTACTATGCTAATGTGTATTTTTTTCTCACTTGTTCTTTATCATATTAACCACTTATCTAGTGTAAGCAGAACAAACTGAAGACTCTACATGTGACTGTAGACCATCAGGACAGAGTGTGCATTATACGTGAATAAAAACATTATTCAACCTCAGAATATATTGACTCCTTGGGCATCTGACTTCACTCTGTAGATTAAAATGTCTAATGTACATCTTCTTGTTTTAGCATTTCTTCTTTTGACCAAAAGTTTTTGGGCCCTTCTGAAGTCATTAATTAAAAACAGCACCTCCCTCTCAGCTTGCCACACCTGAAGTTATTCCTTTGTGGGTCATTTAGGTTTCCATCATTTCCTGGAGTTATCCTGATGTTGCCTCTTCTGCTCCCTGGGGGAGTGTAGTTGTTTTACTTCAGATAGTAACTGGCAGTTGGTAGGTACCTTGCTGACCGGATGTTCTCAGCGACTGTTAGGAAGATCTGGATGTCAAGTTAATGGAGACTTCTCACTGATGGATGTTGAAGCCAACTTTGTGAAGCCAAGCAAATCTCTCGGTGCCCCCAGCTCCCTGGCAGCTAAGTCAAGCTTCCAGTCAAGGTCTGTATTCTGGCTGTGCTGTATTTCTTCCATTTTGCGCTGCTGTCGGTGGCTCGGATGGTAAAAGAATCTGCCTGCAACGCAGGAGACCCAGGTTCAGTTCCTGGGTTGGGAAGATCTCCTGGAGAAGGGAATGGAGACCCACCCCAGTATTCTTGCCTGGAGAATCCCATGGACAGGAGAGCCTGGCAGGCTACCATCCATAGTATCACAAAGACTCAGACATGACTGAGTGATTTTCATGATTTTGACTGAGTGTTGCTCTCTGATATTGAATATATGGATATTAATGCTGTTATTAAAGCAGTGAATCCTGGGAATTCTTGAGCACATGACTCATGAAAATCATCGCTTTAAAAAATGTGATTTATTTATTTTTGGTTGCACTGGGTCTTATTTGCTGCGTGCGGGCTTTCTCTAGTTGTGAGTGAGGGTTACTCTTTATTGGAGTACAAGGCTTTCTTACTGTGGTGGCTTCTCTTGAGGCAGAGCCCAGGCTCTATAGGTGCGGGGGTTTCAGTAGTTGCAGCCCATGGGCTCAGTGGTTGTGCCTCACAGGCTTTCGCGGCCCAATCTTTCCGGACCAGGAATCGAACAAGCGTCCCTTTCATTGCAAGGTGGATTCTTATCCACTGCACCACCAGGGAAGTCCAATAAGCACCTTTTTTGAAGAAGAGGTTCACTGGTCACGTGGAATCAGAATACCGAGGATGAATCCTTCAAATATTTTCTGTCGTAGACTTTGCCGTGGGTGAGTGACACTTTCCCCATTTTGCCTGCTTTCAACTGTGAGCTAAAATCTTGACCTGTGGACATATTATATATCAAGGGGCTAGCAACACAGCAGGGGGGATATCAGCCTTATTGCATTTTCTGTTAGGAGAACACCCTTAAATTACACCGAATCCTTGCCTTATAAAACACCACATGGCTCTCTTGTTTTGTGGCTGCTGCTTTACCAGGCAGGCTAGTTGGGAAGCAATTACAGTGAACAGACACTGCCCTTGATTTAAAGTCAGAGGGGGAAGCAGTTAATTGAATAGAAATGACAGTTCTTCTTCTCTTTTTTAAAGACGAAGCCAAGCTTAGAGACAATGTAAATATTAAAGGGAAACTGCCCTAAACAATCAAGATGAATCATTGGCTTGGTGAGGACAATTTATTTTATTTCACTTGATAAGCAAAGGCAGCATCAGAGTCCTTTGTGTTTCTCTGGTCATTCCTTCTCTCCAAATAACAGTTGGACTTTGTGATTCTTTGTCACCTTGGTGCAGAGGCTTTCAAACCTCTTCTCACTGGGTTTTTCTGGTCTCTTTTCAGGTTAAAGGGGCGTGGGTGACAGAAGCCGGGAAATAAAAGACAGGATTGTTTCCTTGTCATCCTCCACCCTTGCCACCTGGCGACCGTGATTCCGATGAGTGGAGATACATAATGGCCATCTCAAGGCAACGTGCTCCTTTATTTCCGGGGGGTCAGGCACCAGGAGGACCACGAGGGCATAAGATCTGTTGAAATGTGACCCTCCTTGGAGCAGGGGTAAGAGTTTCTCTGCATGAAGAAGGTGGAAGGAAATGACTTCAAGGGAAAGTTCATAGGGTTCTTAAATCAATAGCCAAACGTGAAAAATGCTCATTTTCTCTCATTAATTTTTATTTTAAATTGGAGGATGATTGCCTTACAATGTTGTGTTGGTTTCTGCCATACCACATCAGGGATCGATCGTAACTGTATATACATGTGTATGTGTATATCTATCTATATATCCCCTCCCTCCTGAGCATCCCTCTCCCCACCACCATCCTGCCCCTTTTGGTTGTCAAAGAGTGCCAGGCTGGGCTCCCTGTTATATAGCAGCTTCCCACTAGTTGTCTATTTTACACAACAGTGTGTATATACGTCAATGTTACTTTCTCAATTTGTCCCATCATCTCCTGCCTCCGCTGTGTCCACAAGGCCGTTCTGTACATCTGACTCCATTCCTTCCTTGCAAATAGGTTCATCAGTACTGCTTTTCTAGATTTCATATATATACTCTAATATACTATATATGTTTTTCTCTTTCTCACTCACTTTGTGTAACTTTTTCTCTTTCTCACTTACTTTGTGTAACAGGCTCTAGAATCATCCATCTCACTAGAACTGACTCAAAGCATTCCTAGTTATGTCTGAGTGTATTCCATTGTATCTATGTACCGGACTTCTTTATCCACTCATCTGTCAATGGACATCTAGGCTGCTTCCACTTCCTGGCTATTGCAAATAGTGCTGCCACAGTGAACATTGGGGTACACGTGTCTTTTTGACTTGTGGTTTCCTCAGGGTATGTGCCCGGCAGTGGGATTGCCGGGTCATAGGGTAGTTTTATTCCTCTTTTTTTGAGGACTCTTCATACTGTTCTCTATAGTGGCTGTATCGATTTACAAAAAAATGCTCACTTTCAAGAATGAAGTATAATTAAAATGTCCCATGGGTGAATGAAGAGAAGGAACTTCCTTATCAAGTAATAGATATAAAATAAAAATCCAAAATGAAAAAGAAAAAACCCTTCAAATTTCAACTCTAAATTTTGCTGCCACAGAGAGACAGTTGGAGCTCTTAAAACATTTATATTGGGCGTCTTTATAGCTTGCCATGCTCAACTATATTTTCTTTCTCGAGATTTTCTTTCCCTCTTCAGCCAAAATCTTAATTCTCTGCACATCCCAGGAGAGACCACCTGGGGCCTGTTGGGTCCAGGTAGAAGAGAAGTCAGAGCTGGGACACAGGTGAGGAAACCAGTGTTTCCCCACATTTCCTGGGATTCTTCTGAAACTGTTAGCAGTGGAAATCTTTTCACCTTTGCACTTAGAATAAAGCAACCCAGCATTCACAATAAGTTGGCTTCTGTATACTCTTTGGTAAGCTAGGGCTTCTGCCTCTCAGCCCAATTTTCTAGTCTGAAGGTCAGGGAGAAGGCTTGCATAACCCCAGGGAAGGTAAGTGCAGTGATGGAGGGACAGGAGGCAGCCCAGAGAGACTTAGGTGGATTTCTGGCTTTGCTAGGGCTTCCCAGGTGGCTCAGTGGTAAATAATCCACCTGCACTGCAGGAGAGCCAGTTTGATCCCTGGGTTGGGAAGATCCCCTAGAGAAGGAAATGGCAATGCACTCCAGTATTCTTGCCTGGGAAATCCCATGGACAGAGGAGCCTGGCGGGCTACAGTCCATGGGGTCACATAGATTGGGATGTGACTGAAGCAACTGAAAATTCACACTGGCTTTTCTACTCTTTAACCATCCCTCAGGGATGTTACTGGCTTCCTTCGTTAGGCCACAGTTCCCTTTTGGCTGCAAAAAGAAAAGACCAGATGACTGAGCTCTAAACTTCTTTTACCTCTGACATGACTATATGCCAACTCCTTCCTCTCCTCCCTAGGACATTTAAATGATGGAATCACATATAAGCTCAGTTAACCTGGCTTCCCTGGTGACTCAGAGGTTAAAGCGTCTGCCTGCAATGCCAGAGACCCGGGTTGGATCCCGGGATTGGGAAGATCCCCTGGAGAAGGAAATGGCAACCCACTCCAGTATTCTTGCCTGGAGAATCCCATGGATGCAGGAGACTGGTAGGCTATAGCCCACAGGGTCACAAAGAGTCGGACACGACTGAGCGACTTCACTTTCTTTCTTTCAGTTAACCAGGCACCAAAGGGCCGATATGTAGCCTGGAAACATGTGCACCCAACACAGGTGAGTTCTTTTTAAGAAGCACCTGTATTTTAGGAATGGGTCCATGGAATGAGAGGATTCTTCTCTGCCAAAGGGAATTGATCTGCAATTTACAAAGAATAAGATAATGTTCATAGTTTTGCTTGGGGTGGGGATTACAAACTTTCTCTTTGAAGCTTCTTTTTTCCCAGTTTTGAAAGTGAAAGTGTTAGTCATTCAATTGTTTCTGACTCTGTGGACACGTAACTCACCAGGCTCCACTCTCCATGGGATTCTCCAGGCAAGGATACTGGAGTGGGTTGCCATTCCCTTCTCCAGGGGATCTTCCCTACCCAGGAATCGAACCCAGGTCTCTTGCATTGCAGATTCTTTACCGTCTGAGCCACCTGGGAAGCCCATGTGTTACTGAGATCTAATTGATATATGGTACTGTGTGAATTAAAGGTGTATAGCACATGATTTGACCTACACACATCATGAAATGATGATCACAATAAGTTTAGTGAACATCCATTGCCTCATGTTGATACAGAATTAAGTAAAATGAAAAAAGAATCTCTTTTTTCAATGAGAACTCAGAATTCACTCTCTTAACTGTCATATGTAACAGATAGCACTGTTGATTATATTTATCATGTTGTACATTGCATCCCTAGTACTTATTTATCTTATAACTGGAAGTTTGTACCTTTTAACCACCTTCATCCAAATCTCCTCCTCCCCTATTAAAACCTTTTGAAAGTTCCTGTCCTTCTAGATTCCCCAGGTATAAGATAAATCAACCTGCTGATCTCAAGTAGAATCTCCCATTGTATCTTTCCCAGAGAAGCTTGGAGAGCTAATAGCAAATGTTTGGGCAGTGTGGGGAAAGGACTGTCCTTGAAAATGAAACAGGCATCGTTACTGCTGGACTTCTCACATTTGTAAATACGTTAATAGAACACTCTGGGCTTCTAAGGTGAGGATATAGAACATAACTTTTACTAAGCTGGTTTAATTACAGAATTCATCCCTCCTCCAATGATAATTATCTTTTTATCATTATTTTTATTGTCTTAAGCAACTAGTGTTCTGGGGAGGACAGTTTGGGGAACATTGCTGTAAGAAGTAAATGCTTCTAGGAGACTTCCCTGAGAGTCCAGTGGTTAAGACTCTGCGCTTCCACTGCAGGGGCCCAGGTTTGATCCCTGGTTGAGGAACTAAGATCTTGCATGCCATACAGTGCAGCCAAAATAAATAAACAAACAAGTAGTTGAGATAAATCAAATGCCTCTGAACTTATTAAAAAAAAAAAAAAAAGAAGTAAATGCATCCAATGCCCACTCACTCTCCAAATGAGATGTCCCTTTTATATGTGAGCAAAGGGGATTCAAGTTAGAGGTTTGGAAGAACTTTCCATGGCAAACGATGCAATAGGACCTGAAGATTGTGGGATTTCCCCATGCACACTTTGCCCCATCGTCCACAGAGCATTGCTTGTGTCTCCATTCAATCAGAGCTTTCATAAAGGCGCTTGTCAAGTACTCTGCTTTCTGAACAAAAGAAACAAAAACAAAACTGGCCTCTAGAATGAAAAAAGAATGGAACAAATGCTCATGTAAGACCGATGGCCATTTTATTTAAGAATTGGGAGCTGTATTTTGGGTGGGATCCCTTCCCTTCTCTTTCACACTGTGGCCAAGAGCTCGATATTAGCATTTACATGAAATCTATGGGTGGTATTGCTTATCTCAACTGTTATGTAATCCTTATTACTCATTAGGATGTGGTGTTTTGCTGTGTAGCCTCCAACATGTCTCAGGCAGCATAATTAAACACGAGATTGAGTAGGATGGCGTTCAAACTTACTCAAAAATTTTCACATGTGTGTACTTTTTAATAAAGTAGATGCTGCTTGAAGTGAATTATGTTCAATTTTTTTTTTTTTCTGTGTTTGCAGGTTTCAGTTTGAAAAGAAGCTAATTGTTTGAAAAATGTAGGTTACAAGCCACTTAGGAAAGTCCCTCTCTGATGCTCTGTAGACGGCAGAGCAGGAAGTCAAAGGTGGCCGGCTGAGATTGCTGCCATCAATTTCTCATCAGTGGCTCCACAACTGCGTCTCTCCTGATTGAAGTGACAAAGTGAGTAACAAGCAAAGACAGGTGGTCCTGTTGATGTTCTTGCAGGGTCTCTAGATCATGATCGTTTTCATGAAGACCATCGTTTGCCATCGCCCATTTTTTTCTTTTTTTAAAAAGATTTTTCTTTTTTTATGTGAACCATTTTTAAGTCTTTATTGAATTTGTTGCATTATAGCTTCTGTTGATGAATGTTCTGGCTTTTTGGCTGAGAGGCATGGGGGATCTTAGCTTCCTGACCAGGGATTGAACCCACACCCCATGCGTTGGAAGGTGAAGTCTTGACCACAGGACCACCAAGGAAGTCCCTGACCATTTCTTTATTATTATTTTTCCCATTCCCTATTTTTGATAAGTGGACTTCCCAGGTGGTGCTAGTGGTAAAGAACCCACTTGCCAATGCAGGAGACTTAAGAGATGCAGGTTCGACCTCTGGGTTAGGAAGATCCCCTGAAGGAAGGAATGGCAACCCTCTCCAGGATTCTTGCCCGGAGAATCCCATGAACAGAGGAACTTGGAGGGCCCCAGTCCATAGGGTTGCAAAGAGTCAGACAACATTGAAGCGGCTTAGTACACACACAATTTTTGATAAGTACTGTTTTGCTTTACCCCGGATCATAATTCTAGGCACAGAGCTGGTGCCCAGTACTGAGTTTGGAATGAATGAATGGATTACACAAAGCTGGGTACAGCAAAAAGATGGGCATGTGAATTCTGGTTCCACCAACACCTAGCTGCCTGACCCAGAGAGTACAGCTTTTCTTGGCTGTGGTTTTTTCCTCTGACTTGTTAATAGATTAGGCCTCCTCTCCTCATGAAGTAGGCCCTGTTTCTAGAAGAACACATTCTTCCAGAAGAGTTATGAGTCACTTTTATGCCGTTTCTTGTCCCTTTCCTTTCCCTGAATATATCAGAATTTCCAGCAGAAAGAGGAATGAAATGTAATTTGACGTCTTCTTTCTAATCCAGACAGAATATTTAATCCTAACTCCAATCCTTCTCTTTTTGGCTACCACGGACCTCACTCCATCTGTGAAAAGATCTCAACTTTCAGTTTTAAGGTAAGTAAATTCTGGAGATGGGACATATCACATGATGCCACATGAAAAGCTCTCAACTTCCAGTTATAAGATAAATAAACCCTAGAGATGAAATGTACCACAAAATGACGATAGTGAACAATATATTTGAAAGTTGCTCAAGGAGTAGGTTTTACAAATTCTCATTACAAGAAAAAAATTATAACTCGGTGTGTGATGAATGTTAACTAGACTTACTGTGATCATGTCATAATATATACATGCATGAAGTCATTATGTTGCACACCTTAATGTTATATGACAAGTATATCTCAATAAACTGGAAAAACATCTCAGGTTGTAGGATGATTAAGGTAATAAACAATAAAGATACATAATAAAGGTAACAATCATTTGCTAAAAGTGTACTACATTTTAAGTCATTTTCATGCCCTATTTTATTGAATCTGTACAATAATCGTGTTGGAATCATTACATTCTAATTCTAGAAAAGAAATAAGGAGGCTAATAGGGGTTATCATTTATGCAAAGTGACACAGTTAGCAAGTGTCAGAGCTGAGATTGGAGTCCAAGGTTTTTTGTCTTCAAAGCCTTTGCTGTCTACCTACAAAAACAGTAAGGATCTTAGACAAGGTGTGGGTTAGTTGCTCAGTCATGTCCGACTTTGTGACCCTATGGACTGTAACCCGCCAGGCTCCTCTGTCCATGGGATTTCCCAGGCAAGAATACTGGAGTGGGTTGCCATTTCCTTCTCCAGGGGATCTTCCCAACCTGGTGATCGAACTTGGGTCTCCCACATTGCAGGCAGATTCTTTAACGTCTGAGCCACCAAGCAAGTCAATCTATACCCCCTTGATTCTCTTTAATTCTCCAAGTCTCCATCATCATTGTCTTTTCTATCTAGTGCCTCATTCCTTGTGTTTCAGATACTCAACTTCAGTGTTTGAGGGGTGGAGAGAGATGGGTTGAGGGGTTTGTGTCTGGACTCTTGTTAGGATAACCAGCAGATCATCTTGCCTTGCATGACCCTGGGGCAGAATCAGTGCTTTGCAGGTAAACTGGCTCTGACCCTTTGTGGCCCCATGGATTGCAGCCCATCAGACTCCTCTGTTCTTGGGAATTTTTAGGTAAGCATACGGAAGTGGGCTGCCACTTCCCTCTCCAGGGGATCTTCCCAGTTCCAGGGATCAAACCAGATTCGCCGGTGTCTGTATTGCAAGCAGATTCTTTACCTGCTGAGCCATCGGGGAAGCTCAAGCAAATTGGCACTAAATCTCAGTTGTTGAACCAACACTTCACTCACGTTGATTAAGCACTTACTGTGTGTCTAGTATGTCAGCAGTGGTTTTGCAAAGATGAATGTGATTCAAGACCTCAAAGCTGGCAGGAGAGGTCTGCACAGAGATGGTCACAGTTGGCCGGGCTAAGGGCTGTGTGTCTTGGTGCTTAGCTTAGCAGGGTCTGCTGAGACTCTCGGGTTCCAGGCCCTTCTTCCCTATGACTCACCTCCTAACCCTAAACAAATTATGTCAACTTTTCTGTGCCTCAGTTGCTTTACCTATAAAGCGAGGATAATCACAGTGGCTTACCTCAGAGGGGTGTAGTGAGAAAAGTCTAATAAAAGACTGAGCAGTAAATGTCAGAGGGTTTGTTAAGAATTAGTGCTACCTGAATGCTGAATGATGAACCAGAATTTCTTCTGTGTCAAAGGCAGCAGGCAGTTGGGCAATGTTCTAGTGTTTAATCACTTACCCTACAGACGTCCCTCAGATGAAAGCTTCCCCCTTAATAACAGGTGCCTATGTGGTAAAGGTTCTTAGTCAAGTGTTGAGAAGGAAGAGTTGTCTAATCCTTTTGGTATTCTTACAGTTAGGTATTCCAGGTGGGTAAGCATCTTTCTGTTTCTTAAAGATATTGAAGAAAGCAAGGAGAAAGTCAAGTTTTCCTCATTTATTTATTCACTCATTAATTTAGCAAGTATTATTTGTTGATGTGATGTGAGAGTTGGGCCATAAGGATAGCTGAACGTCAAAAATTGATGCTTTTGAACTGTGATGTTGGAGGAGACTCTTGAGAGTCCCTTGAACTGCAAGGAGATCAAATAAGTCAATCCTAAAGGAAATCAGTCCTGAGTATTCATTGGAAGGACTGATGCTGAAACTGAAGCTCTAATACTTTGGCCACCTGATGGGAAGAACTGACTCCTTGGAAAAGACCCTGATTCTAGGAGAGACTGAAGGCAGAGAAGAAGGGGACGACAGAGGATGAGGTGGCGGGATGGCATCACTGACTTGATGGACATGAGCTTGAGCAAGCTCTGGGAGTTGGTGATGGACACGGAAGCCTGGCTTGCCTCAGTCCATGGGGTTGTCCAAAGAGTTGGACATGACTAAGCTACTGAACTGAACTGATTATTTGCTGAACCGACAAGAATTCGTTTATCTCTGATAGTTCTTAGAAATCACCAGCCATCAGTACTCCAGCTTTCAGTTTTTATAAGTGAGAAATAGAAGTCTTAAAAAATGGATGGATGTTTGATTGAAAATGCTGTGTTAGCTTCAGAGGTACAGCAAAGTGATTCATATATATATATTTTCTTTTTCATATTCTTTTTTATTATTGGTTATTGCAAGATATTGAGTATTCTTCTCTGTGCTATACAGGAAGTCCTTTTTGTTTATCTATTTTATATACATTAGTGTGTATCTGTTAACCCCAAGTTCCTCATTAATCCCCCTTTTTCCCTTTGATAAACGGTTGTTTTCTATGTCTGTGAGTGTTTTTTTTAAGCATTGGTTGCATGTCTTAGAAAGAGTAAAATCAGTCTTAAACGAAGTTTGTGTATCCCATTAGTTAATTGAAGGTGATACATCTGTCTGGTCAAACAAATAGTAGTAACTCAGTACATACACATTGTTAAACAAATATGAGATATAAACAGCTATTTAAAAAATTTAAATATAGTTGATAAATAATATTGCCTAAGTTACAGATATAAAATATAGTGACTCACAGGTTTTAAAGGTTAGACTCCATTTATAGTTATAAAATAATGGCTGTACTCTGTGTAGGACAATGTATTCTTGTAGCTTATCATAGACAGCTATTTTTGAGTGCTGTCTTGCCCCAGAACCTGTAACTTTATGTATCTAATCTCATTTAGCCCTCCCAGTAACTCTTTTAGTCAACATTATCCCCATTTTACAGATCATAGAACTGAGCCTTTGAGAGATAAAGAAGTTAGCACATTCAGGGAGGAAAAAGAACCAACTGTAGACCCAACTCTGGTTCCAGAATTCATTCTCTGTCTTTACTGCCTCTGAAAAAGTAAGAATCTGGGCCTCCCCCCAAACCCTTCCTACAAACAAAATATTCATGGATGTTTATATAAATGTTCAGCAAGTATTTGTTTAATGAATAAATCAATGTAACTATATTTATTAAATTGTAGTAGCATGGAATAGTTCTAAAGCAAAGAATAATTTATGCAATGTTTATGATCTATATAAAGAACTGGAGTTAAATTTTTATGAGTGATAATGGTATTGTGGTTATCTTTTGGAGGGATATACTGAAATGTTTACAGATGAAATAGCATAATGTCTGATATCAACCTCAAAAAGAGTGAGGCGAAAGAGGAATTTAGATTCAACAAGATTGAATCATGAGCTGATAAGTGATGACACTGGATATTCATCTGGGGTTCATTTTATTAATTTCTCTCATTTTGTACATATTAAATATTTTAACAATAATTTTCTGTAGGAAAAAAGTGGGGGGAGGGGTGAAAGTTCATTGCCGGGTCATCTACTCTAGTTTTTTTTTCTTTCAATGGTAAAATTTTCTGATTTTCACCATAATTACAAAACACATTTCTCTAATAGGGCTATAAAGGGGGAGGGCATTTTCTATATCACTTACCTTGTAAAATTTCACTCTTTTAATACAGATTTCAGAGGGAGATTTCCTTAATTTACTGTGTGAACCAGAATTAGCCTGAGTCTTTGTACGTAGGTTTCTCACCTGGACATGAGAGCATCAGTCTAGACAATATCTGGAGTTCTTTCCATTCCTGAACTTCTAGAATTCTGCGTGCATGGCGCTAAGTCACTTCAATCATGCCCGACTCTTTGAGACCCCATGGACTATAACCCAGTCTCTTCTGTCCGTGAGATTCTCTAGGCAAGAATACTGGAGTGGGTTGCCCTGCACTCCTCCAGGGGACCTTCCCTATCCCGGGATCAAATCTGCACCCCTTAAAATCATCTTCTGCATTGGCAAGTGGGTTCTTTACCACTAGTGCCACCTGGGAAGCCCTCTAGAATTCTGACCAGTTAGTAGGACATTGTAGGTGTCACTACTTTGCTATGTAATTGTCAGCATCCATGTTTATGGACCAAAACAGAATAAGAGTCCTGACACACCCTGAACCCAGGAAGTAAAACTCTTAAATGTTGTTGTTCAGTTGCTCAGCCATGTCTGACTCTTTGTGACCCCATGGACTGCAGCACACCAGGCTTCCCTGTCCTTTGCTATCTCCTGGGGCTTGCTTAAACTCATGTCCATTTAGTTGATCATGCCATCCTCTCATTCTCTGTCACTCTCTTCTCCTCCTGCCCTCAGTCTTTCCCAGCATCAGGGTCTTTCCCAATGCATAGGCTCTGCAGATCAGGTGGCCAAAGTATTGGAGCTTCAGCTTCAGCATCAGTCCTTTCAATGAGTATTCAGGGTTGCTTTCCTATAGGATTGACCTCCTTGCAGTCCAGTTCAGTTCAGTTCAGTCGCTCAGTCGTGTCTGACTCTTTGTGACCCCGTGGACTGCAGCATGCCAGGCCTCCCTGTCCATCACCAACTCCTGGATCTTGCTCAAACTCATGTCCATTGAGTCGGTGATGCCATCGAGTCAGTGAGAGCATTACTGGCATCAGCTTGCAGTTCACGGGACTCTCAAAAGCCTGCTCCATCTCCACAGTTTGAAAACATCAATTCTTCAGCACTCAATCTTCTTTATGGTCCAACTCTCACATCCGTATATAACTGCTGGAAAAATCATAGATTTGACTCTACAGACGTTTCGTTGGCAAAGTGACGTCTCTGCTTTTTAATACGCTGTCTAGGATGTCTAAGACTGTTAAGTGGAACCCTACCTAGGTGGTTCTCTAGTGTGTAGCCAGGGCCTTCTACCTAGGGCAGCAGGTGGTACACAAAGAATTGATTATCAGAGGTAGAAGGCTCCCAGTTCCTGAGAGCAGGATAAAACCAGAACACATCTGAGATAAAGCCCTTCCTCCAGAACCGCAGACAGCCAATGGATATTGTGGATGATCCTCAGAAGACCCCTTCAGTAGTTAAATCTCAATGAGAATTACTTAATTCTAACAGCCTTTCAGGAGCAACAAGGGTTGAGAGTTGCTAGATGTCTTCTGTTAAGATTCAATCCGTGCACTGGGAAGACCCAGAGGAATCGGGTGGAGAGGGAGGTGGGAGGGGGGATCGGGATGGGGAATGCGTGTAACTCTATGGCTGATTCATATCAATGTATGACAAAACCCACTGAAATGTTGTGAAGTAATTAGCCTCCAACTAATAAAAAATAAAAAAAATAAAAAAAATAAAAAAAAAGATTCAATCCAACGAAAGCCAAACCTGACTGGAGGAAGATTCAAGCATAGGTGTTGCGCAATAATGTTCTCATGCAAATTCATCAGCTAACAGACCCACCTATCAGTTGTTGTGATTTGACAAGCCGTGTCCTGAAGTGTACTTCATCTGTGCCTGTATCAACATACGTATCCACCCAGACAGGAGCGCCAAGGGCTGCAAAAGACTAACCTAAGAAAACTTTAATAAATTAAAATCCTCTCATGTAGCATCAGGAAAACTTGTATCCTGAGCTTGTTAGTAGAATCAGGATTTCAGGCATTTCATTTTTTTTTAACTTGTTATTATGTTTTGGTGTATAGCAGATTAACAATGTTGTGGTAGTTTCAGGTGAATGGTGAAGGGACTCAGCTATACATGTACAAGTATCCACTCTCCCCCAAACTCCCCTCCCATGCAGTCTGCCACATAACACTGAGCAGAGTTCCTTGTGCTAGGATTGGTTAGGATTTCAGACATTTCTATATTTCAAATCTATCTGGGGGAGTGGGACTTACTGTTAGTACGAACTACCACACATCTAGGATTCAAAGTATATGAGTTCTAATATTTATAGAGCAGATATTTTCCAACATAGTTGCTTTTCTCATATCCTTGGTGTAACTGTGAACTTAGGTTCACTGCTAGTTAGAGAAAAAATAAGTTACTTTCCTAAAACCTCTAGAGAGCTCCTTTCCTGAGTGAACTATTTTTTTAAGCTTTTTATTTTGTATTGAAGTATAGCCGATTGACAATGTGATAGTGAACAGGTGAACAGCAAAGGGACTCATACATGTATTGATTCTCCCCCAAACTCCCCTCCCATCCAGGCTGCCACATAACATTAAGCAGAGCTCCCTGTGTTATATAGTAGGTCCTTGTTGGTTATCCATTTTAAATACAGCAGAGTGTAGATGTCAATTCCAAACTCACTACCTCTGCCCTGCATTCTTCCCCGCTGGCAACTATAAGATTGTTCTCTAAGTCTGTGAGTCTGTTTCTCTTTTGTGAATAAGTTTATTTGTATAATTTCTTTTTAGATCCTGCATATAAGGGATGTCATATGATATTTATCCTTCCCTGTGTGACTTACTACTGAGTGAATCATTTTAATTCACATGGTGCTCTTCAGAGTTGAAGCTAGTTGGCTCCAAGAAATGACTTTAATTAGAGCTTAAACGTGGACTTTTTTCCCAAGTCCCCTGCCTTCTGGCTTGGAAGAGTGTGGCCAGAGGTAAGAGGGGGCCACCCTTTGATTAAAGATGAAGGTCAGCTAAGTGAACCGACTCTTGAAGAGTCCTCATCTTGCTCATCTCATTTCTGAAGTTTAGCCAAAGGAACAGTTTCATAGCAAGGGCAATTTCCGGGTTCTTTTGCCTTTCAAACTATATCAGGAAGGAAAGAATTGAAGACAAGAAGAAAAGGAGAACATACCAGTAGCTGAAGGTAAGGAGGAGAGAGTCTTGTAGTTGGGTGGAGAGAAGGAATAGCAAACAGTCAGGAGGAAGGGCTCTCATTTTAGAGGGTGGGTGGAGCCGGCAGTTCTGGAGAAGATGGTGCTCTGGGCCATCCTGCTGGCTGTGACCCACCACATGGAGAAGACCTAAGTGGAGGGCAGTTATGTAAGGAAAGAGAAGAGTCGCCCTTATGTTGTCAAGCCATGAAGTGAAGGGTTAGAAGTGCAGAAGAGCTAGAAGCCCCTCATTTCTGTGTGTGGATTATATATCTCTATCACTCTGAAAAACGGTCCCTCTCCCTGTAGCTCTGGTGATGCGAATCATCACGGGGCCCCAGAGCAAACACAGATGTCCTATCTTTCTAAGATGTAGCTAAAAACAAAAACATAGTATTATACTGTTTTGACCTATAGGTGATGATGCTTGGAAATAATCCCTTCCTTGCTGAACTTCCTATAAATCTAACATGTGACCTGACAACTTTGTTCCTAAGTTGTAACTTCCTTCTAACGCATAGAAGACAAATTAGATTGCATATCTAACCCAATTTTATATTTTGTATTTATCCTTTTCTTTAGAACAAGCTTGCTATTGAAAATAAGAAGTAAAATGAATACATTTGTAGATTTATTCTTTCTCATTTTTCAATAGAAACGATGAAAATATGGCTGATTCATGTTGGAGTTTGACAGGAAACAACAAAATTCTGTAAAGCAGTTATCCTTCAATTAAAAAATAAACAAAGACAAATATTTTAAAATATATTCTTACAAGTTTATAGTACAAAAGTTTAGAAACTACAGATGCATTCATGGAGATATAAAATGTGCTCCACCTGGAAATGAATGAACAAATTAAAATAATGCAAATGAAGGATATCACTGTAAAGATGATAGTTTGAAAGCAATGATATTATCATTACAGATCACTATTAAATTCTTATGTTAGCATACAGAGTATTTATGAAGCTAGCATGAAAGATACTTCTCGAAGGGTCAGCATAATCCTCCTAAAATGATCTCTAGTAAAATTTTAAAAGAGCATATGATCCTAAGGATGGATTTGGACTTGCATGAAGGTGATAAAAGGCAACCCTTTACCAAATTCCTTTTGCTGCAATTTGTATTTGGTTGATACAGATTTATATCTGTGTCTTTCTAATCTACATTCTTGTTTACATATAGGTATCTATAATATATATTGAATTATTTACAATCTGAAGTTGTAATTTTATGACCTGACCTTTTTTTAAAAAAAATTCTTTCTTAAAAATTGTTTTATTTATTTATTTGGCTGTGCTGAGTCTTAGTTATGGCATAAGGGACGAAGTTCCCCAACCAGGGATGGAACCTGGGCACCCTGCATTGAAAGTGCAGTGTCTTAGCCACTAGGCCATCAGGGAAGTTCCTGAATTTTCTGATCTTAATGATAACATATATTCTATCTATGCATCTTTCTGAGGAGTGAAATTACAATTCTGCCACTTGAGTTTCCCATTTTAAGCTTTTGATCATCTTCTTTGGAGGTGCATTAACTCTAAAATACCTTCAATCATTTAATTATCTCAATGTCTGTAGTCATCATGTGAATATACATAAAAATATGATAGCATCGTACCCCTACAAAATTAGGGGTACTTATACCAGGATTATTCAGTATGACCTTCGTGCTGGCTATTTTCAGCCATCAAATTCACCCGAGACTGTCAGTCTGTTGCTCTTCACACAACATTATCATCGTTTTTCACTCTATTTTAATCTCCACTTGTTCTTTCTGGAAGGCAGAAACAAAGTTATGAGCAAAAAAATGCCTTGATCCCAGCCTGCAATGATTAATTATAATCTTTAATATGCATTACTCACTCCACGTGAAACTAGCATATGCCTAAACGCTACCCAAACAACTAATTGAAAAGTTCAATGAATTCAGTCATTTGGCACCAAGTAATTGAAAGAAAAGTCTATCATTTTCAAAATTTTCTCTTTCTTTTTATGCTGAATTTAGTCAAATTGAGACAAAATAGTCCCATTAGTTCTTTTTTTTTTCCTATAACTTCCCAAGCACTGAGGTGTTTATAGCAAATACTGCCTATAGGTAAAATAAATTATTATCACATGAATGCTGAAGCAATGCCCAGAAGTATATATTCTTTGTCATTTATTTCTGCTGCTTTCTATAAATGTCACAGTGCTGTTGTTTAGTCATTAAGTCATGTTTAACTCTTTGGCGACCCCATACACTGTAGCCCATCGGGCTTCCCTGTCCATGGGATTTACCAGGTAAGAATACTGGAGTGGGCTGCCACTGCCTTCTCCAGGGGATCTTGCCGACACAGGGATCGAACTCGCATCTCTTGCATTGGCAGGCGGATTCTTTACCGCTGAGCCACCAGGGAAGCCCATATCACATTTATACTTTAGCTTAATTTATAATAATAATTAAATATGCAGCCACATCTCTCTTCCATGTTCCAAGTTAATTACCTGATTAGAAAAACTGATTTTAGTATGTTTCTTGTTTAGTCAACTGATAGAGAGATAGTGTAGCTTTCTGAGCAGCGGCACCAGGTGGGATGGGAGTTGGAGATTTTGGCAGAACACTGCTTTGAAAGGGCTACCTTGGCTGCCAAGAAAATCCAGTCTGAGTAATTCAATCTGCACTTCCTGGCTCACGAGTTTATGTGCAAATTTTAAAATATGGGATTTGAGGACTGTCTACCTTATTCTGAATAGAAACACACTTGTGAGTTATTTTCACAGGTCACTTATAATTGATTATATAATTATAAAATGCCATTTATGAAAGTATGGCAGAGTCATCTGTGAAAATAATTAGGTAACTTTCCCTTGTTGAAACTATGCAGACTATGTGTTATTTAAGGTCCATTTCCACTTTAAGATTTTTATCATTTTATGACTAATAAATCATTTTGTGTTTAAAGATTTATTTTAAAAAATCCCAAGCATGATTTTAACAAAGAAGCAATGAGCTATGAGTAAAAACTAAGTGCATCTTATTGTATCTCTTTGATACCTAGCAGGAGATATGGTAGGTGCTTAAGTATACATTTAATGTTGGTTGATTGATAGAGGATCTAATTTTTTTTATCACTTCCTTATGATATTGATGTTTCTGTTGAATTTAAAAATAAATATTTCAGAGAAGTTCCTACATGAGGAAACAAAGAATTGAATCCCTCATTCAAATAATTTGTAAAGTAAGCTACTTTGCCATGTTATATCCAGATAGTTCAAGCTGTAAAGTAAAAAAAAACTTGAAATTCATTATAAGATGTCTTCAATTTTCCTTTTGGTGAAAAAGTTTCAGAAAAAATAAGCTGGAGCTGTCATCTACAGTTACGTTTCCTTTTGGGAGGGATTGATGCTTCACACTTATTATGAATGCTTGTTATGCCAATGGGGTTTGATTCTAAATGCCATTTTCCACCTCCTACTGTCATGCTGGGGCTTCTACTTTGCCTCTAGACATGGGGTATCTTTATTTGGTGGGATCCAACATTCTTCTGTCAATGGTTGCTCAGCAACTAGTTGCAAATTTGGAGTTCTTGCAGGAGAAGAGGGCATGCTCAGAGGGTTCAAACAAAACCTTGTGCACACCAGGACCCAGGGACCCCACAAGAGACTGAGTCAGACCTGCCTTTGAGAGTTTGAGTGTCTCCTGCGGAGGCACAGGTCAGCAGGCACGGGTCAGCAGTGGCCTGCTGTGGGGACAGGGGCTCTCGCTACAGCTGATCTGGGAGGCACTGCCTGTGGCATAAGTCCTCTTGAAGGAGATTGCCATTAGCTCCACCATAGAGCCACTGGGCAGAGGACCCACAAACTGGAGAATAATTATACCAAAAAAGTTCTCACACTGTTGTGAAAATTCTAGGGCCCCACAGTAGATTTCCCAACCTGGGGATCTGGTAAAGGAACTGAAAATACCCAGGGAATTTGACGGATTTGATTACAGAACTTCCATAGAACTGGGGAAACAGACTCTTGGAGGGCACAAACAAAATCTTGTGTGCACCAGGACCTAGGAGAAAGCAGCAGTGATCCCACAAGAGACTGAGCAAGACTTCCCTGTGAGTGTCCAGGAGTCTCCAGCAGAGGTGCAGGCCAACAGTGGCCTGCCAAAGGGTCAGGGGCACTGAATACAACAGTCCTGGGATCTGCAGGGTACTGGGATAAGTCCTTTTGAAAGAGGTCACCGTTAGGCCAAACTACAGGGAGGGGACACAGCCCTATCCATCAATAGAAAATTGGATTAAAGATTTACTGAGCATGGCCCCACCCATCAGAGCAAGACCCAGATTTCCCCACAGCCAGTCCCTCCCATCAGGAAGCTTCCACAAACCTCTTATCCTCATCCATCAGAGGGTGGACAGAATGAAAACCACAATCACAGAAAACTAACCAAACCGATCACATGGATCACAGCCTTGTATAACTCAATGAAACTATGAGCCATGTCCTGTAGGGCCACCCAAGACAGATGGGTCATGGTGAAGAGTTCTGACAAAATGTGGTCCACTGGAGAAGGGAATGGCAAACCACTTCAGTATTCTTGCCTTGAGAGAACCCCATGAACAGCATGAAAGGCAAAAAGATGACACTGAGAGATGAACTCCCCAGGTTGGTAGGTGCCCAATATGCTCCTGGAGAAGAGTGGAGAAATAGCTCCAGAAAGAATAAAGTGGCTAAGTCAAAGTGAAAATAATGCTCAGGTGTGGATTTGACTGGTTTTGGAAGTAAAGTCTGATGCTATAAAAAACAGTATTGCATAGGAAACTGGAATGTTAGTTCCATGAATCAAGGTAAATTGTAAGTGGTCAAACAGGAGATGGCAAGAGTGAACATCGACATTTCAGGAATCAGTGAACTAAAATGAACTGGAATGGGAGAATTTAATTCAGATGAATTTAATTCAGTTATATCTACTATTGTGTCCTAGAAGAAATGGACTCTCAATCATAGTCAACAAAAGAGTCTGAAATGCAGTACTTGGGGGCAATCTCAAAAAAGACAGAATGATTTCTGTTTATTTCTAAGGCAAACCATTCAGTATCACAGTAATCCAAGTCTATGCCCCAACCACTAATGCTGAAGAAGCTGATGCTGAATGGTTCTGTGATGACCTATAAGACCTGCTAGAACTAACACCAAAAAAAGATGTCCTTTACATCATAGGGGACTAGAATGCAAAAGTAAGAAGTCAAGAGATACCTGGAGTAACAGACAAGTTTGGCCTTGGAGTATAAAATGAAGTGGGGCAAAGGCTAACAGAGTTTTGCCAAGAGAACACACTGGTCATAGCAAACACCCTCTTCCAACAACACAAGAGACAGCTCTACACATGGACATCAGCAGATGGTCAATACCGAAATCAGATTGCTTTGCAGATATTCTTTGCAGCCAAAGATGGAGAAGCTCTATACAGTCAGCAAAAACAAGACTGGGAGCTGACTGTGGCTCAGATCATGAACTCCTTATTGCAAGATTCAGAGTTAAATTGAAGAAAGTAGGGAAAACCACTAGATCATTCAGGTATGACCTAAATCAAATCCTTTGTGATTACACAGTGGAAGTGACAAATAGATTCAAGGGATTAGATCTGACAGAGTGCCTGAAGAACTATAGATGGAGATTCGCAATGTACAGAAGGCAGTGATCAAAACCATCCCCAAGAAAAAGAAATTAAAAAAGGAATAATGGTTGTCTGAGGAGGCCTTACACACAACTGAGAAGAGAAGCAGAAGGCAAAGGAGAAAAGGAAAGAGATCCATATGAATGCAGAGTTCCAAAGAATAGCAAGGAGAGATAAGAAAGCCTTCCTCAATGATCAGTGTAAAGAAATAGAGGAAAACAACAGAATGGGAAAGACTAGAGATCTCTTCAAGAAAATTAGAGATGCCAACGGAACATTTCATGCTAAGATGGGCACAATAAAGGACAGAAACCATATAGATCTAACAGAAGCAGAAGATATTAAGAAGAGGTGGCAAGAATATACAGAATAATTATACAAAAAAGATCTTCATGACCCAGATAACCATGATGGTGTGAACATTCAGCTAGAGTCAGACATCCTGGAGTGTGAAGTCAAGTGAGCATTAGGAAGCACCACTACTAACAAAAGCTAGTGGAGGTGATGGAATTTCAGTTGAGCTATTTCAAATCCTGAAAGATGATGCTGTGAAAGCACTGTGCTCAATATGTCAGCAAATTTGGAAAACTCAGCAGTGGCCACAGGGCTGGAAAAGGTCAGTTTTCATTCCAATCCCAAAGAAAGGCAATGCCAAAGAATGCTCAAACTACTGCACAACTGCACTCATCTCAAATGCTAGTAAAGTAAAGTTCAAAATTTTCCAAGCCAGCCTTCAACAGCACATGAACTATGAACTTCCAGATGTTCAAGCTGGATTTAGAAAAAGGAGAAGAACCAGAGATTAAATTGCCTACATCCATTGGATCATCAAAAAAGCAAAAGAACTCCAGAAAAATCATCTGCTTCTGCTACACTTGATCTTAGCCAAAAGGCCGAGAAGCGATCATCTGCTTCTGCTTTATTGACTACGCCAAAGACTCTGACTGTGTGGATCACAACAAACTGTGGAAAATTCTTAAAGAGATGGAAATACCAGATCATATTACCTGCCTCCTGAGAAACCTGTATGCAGATCAAGAAGCAACAGTTAGAACCAGACATGGGAAACAGACCGGTTCCAAATTGGGAAAGGATTATGTCAAGGCTATATCTTGTCACCCTGCTTTTTTAACTTATATGCAGAATACATCATGTGAAACGCTGGGCTGGATGAAGCACAAGCTGGAGTCAAGACTGCCAGGAGAAATATCAATAACCTCAGATATGCAGATGACTCCAGCCTTATGGCAGAAAGTGAAGAGGAACTAAACAGCCTCTTGATAAAAGTGAAAGAGGGGAGTGAAAAAGCTGCTTAAAACTCAGCATTCAAAAAACTAAGATCATTGCATCCAGTCCCTCCACTTCATAGTGAATGGATGGGGAAACAACGGAAACAGCAAGAGACTTTTTTTCTTGGGCTCCCAAATCACTGCAGATGTTGACTGCAGACACGAAATTAAAAGACGCTTGCTCCTTGGAAGAAAAGCTATGACCAACATAGACAGCACATTAAAAAGCAGAGACATTATTTTGCTGACAAAGGTCTGTCTAGTCAAAGCTATGATTTTTCCAGTAGTTGTGTAGGGATGTGAGAGTTGGACTATAAAGAAAGCTGAACACCAAAGAATTGATGTTTTAGAACTGTGGTGTAAGAGAAGACCCTTGAGGTTCCCTTAGAGTGCAAGGAGATCAAACCAGTCAATCATAAAGAAATCAGTCCTGAATATTCATTGCGAGGACTGATGCTGAAGCTGAAGCTCCAATACTTTGGCCACTCGATGGGAAGAACTGACTCATTTGAAAAGACCCTGATGCTGGGGAAGATTGAGTGCATGAGGATGAGGTGGTTGGGTGGCATCACCGACTTGATGGACATGAGTTTGAGCAAGCTCTGGGAGTTGGTCATGGATGGGAAATCTTGTGCTGCAGTCCATGGGGTCCCAATGAGTCGGACACAACTGAGTGACTGAACTTATTATGCCAATGAGTGAGTGGAAGAGAAATCAACCTTTTGAATTTTGACTTGACTTTTTTTTAATCCCAGGATTTCACTTGCTTCCATTCAGATAACTTAAACAGGTCTGCTGATTTTTGCCTATGAAAGTGCATTAGTGAGCTATCATAAATCTGAGAGAGAAATCTCAGCATTGTGAGACTTGAGACAAAGCTCTTGAACAATGGAAAATTGGTTCTGTCTTGATTGGCTCATCCACGCATAATTCCATCTTCTTCTGGTCTTCCAGAGCTGAACACCCTCTTTCCATAAGACTTTCAAGACATCAACCATCAATGATGTGAGATACTTATTATGGCATCCTAACTTCCAAAGGTTGCAAGGGATGTTTTGCTGGACATCACTTCAGTTCAGTCACTCAGTCAAGTCTGACTCTCTGCACAACCCCATGGACTGCAGCATGCCAGGCTTCCATGTCCATGACCAACTCCTGGAGCTTGCTCAAACTCATATCCATTGAGTCAGTGATGTCATCCAGCCATCTCATTCTCTGTCGTCCCCTTCTCCTCCTGCCTTCAATCTTTCCCAACATCAGGGTCTTTTCCAATTTATAATCTTCGAGACTTCTGGACACTCACAGGCAAGTCTGGCTCAGTATCTTGTGGGGTCACTGCTGCTTTCTTCTGGGTCCTGGTGCACACAAGATTTTGTTTGTGCCCTCCAAGAGTCTGTTTCCCCAGTCCTATGGAAGTTCTGTAATCAAACTCCACTGGTCTTCAAAGTCAAATTCCCTGGGTGTTGCTAGTCCCTTTACCAGATCCCCAGGTTGCAAAATCCGTGTGGGCCCTAGAATTTTCGCAGCAGTGCAAGAACTTCTTTGGTATAATTGTTCTCCACTTTGTGGGTCCTCATCTCAGTGTCTCTGTGGTGGGGCTAATGGTTTTGGTCATGGCCTCCTGTACAATGTTTTAGTAAGTGATATTCGCTTATCTGCCAATCTTTGGTTAAGACAAAGCCTAATTAAACTCTTCAGATTTCTCCTCCCATTGTAAATGTGGCAAAAGAACCAATTTCCAACCAGATAAACATGTGGAAGAGCTTGTGGGTTTTATGATGAGACTAAAGGCATTAATAAATATTATTAACAGTGAACACAGGAGAAGAAAAGATACAAAGAGGGAGAAGAAGGAACAAAGAGGAAAAGAATGATGAGGAACAGAAAAGGAAGAAGGAAGTTGATTGAATTTTCTCCCATATCTCAAGACTGAACACCATTTCTATGCAAAATGACCTTAAATAATGAGTCACCTTGTCCAGAAGATCTAAATGGGGATTTTCATCTGAAGAGTTGTAGCACTGAAATTCAGATAATGAACAAAGTAGTTACCAATAAATTCTTACCACGAAGCCAAGTATTGTACTTTATATGCTAAAGCATTTATCATGTAATGAACTTAATCAAACAGTTGTTTAATGAACAATTCATTTTCACATGAAAAATCAAGAGGCAAAAATCTACTGCATTTACCTTAGTTCCATTCAAAACAAGCCATCTGAAATTGATTTCGAATGGGGTTATTATCTTAGAGTTCAGTGCAGTCTCCAAAAAACACTGATAGACTGTTCCTTTAATAAAATCAAATACATAACAAATTCACAAAAAGCATGGGCAGAACTTTCTTCTCTAATAGTGTAAAATTAAATGGCACTTACAACAAACTGGTTAAAAGTTGCTGGTTAAAATATTAACTGGTTAAAATATTCCATAATTTGTTTATAAAATGATTAACTGTCTCTTTGTACATTTAAAAGACTTGTAGAGTGTATGGGTACAAATGTTTTCTGGATAGTAGTCACTTTAATGCAATATTTTTGTTGTCATGTTAATGAATCAGCAAATACAGACTGTGCTTTAGTTGGATTATTTGAAATCCCCTAAACCAGACCTGAGTGGGACATAATCCTATAGATATTTGACAACATGGTTTAAAGACTCAGAGATGAAATTTCCTTCTCAGAGTGTCATTTCTTGAATTTCCTATTTGTTTTACACATTATTACTTTCTGATCTCCCTAAACCTTTGAACTGAGACAACTGGTCACTCCTATCTTTAGGCAAATGTGCAAGCGTAATGTCACAAGCCATTTGCAATGGGTCAAGTCAGTGTGATATGTGTTAATATTATTTAAAAATTAGAAATTAGTGTTTTAACCTGTCCTGTTTGATCAAAAAAACACATTGGTTGTATTGGACAATAACAAATAGACATGCACCCTTTTGAAATCCTGGAAGGAAGGATTCAGGTTGCAATGTTCAATGAAACTTAGTTGTTCTAGAAAAGTTAGGTATTTCTCTTGGATGTATTCAGAGACAAAACTTTCCACTTTTATTAGTCAAAACCGTAAAAGCATTTTACGTGTGACTTGCTGTAGATTTACTGTAGCCCAAGTATTTTCTTTGCTATAGCCAAGTATTTGGGGCTTCCCTGATAGCTCAGTTGGTAAAGAATCCACCTGCAATGCAGGAGACCCCAGTTTGATTACTGGATTGGGAAGATCCCTTAGAGAAGGGATAGGTTACCCACTCCAGTATTCTTGGGCTTTCCCTGTGGCTCAGATGGTAAAGAATCTGCCTGCAGTGCAGGAGATCTGGGTTCAATCCCTGGGCTGGGAACATCCCCTGGAGAAGGGAAAGGCTAACAACTCCAATATTCTGGCCTGGAGAATTCCATGGACTGTATCGTCCATAGGGTTGCAAAGAGTCGGACATGACTGAGAGACTTTTAAAAAACATTTTAAAAAAGTATTTTCAGGGGGGAATTTATACCAGGGACATCTATCTTGGTCTTTTTGTACTTACTTTGTGTGTGCATGCGTGCTAAGTCATTTCAGCTGTGTCCGACTTTTTGTGCCCCTGTGGACCATAGCCCACCAGGCTCCTCTGTCCATAGGATTCTCCAGGCAAGAATACTGGAGTGGCTTGTCCTGCCTTCCTCCAGGGGATCTTCCCACCCAGGGGATCTTCCTTCCAGGGATCAAACCCATGTCTCTTATGTCTCCTGTATTGGCAGGCCAGTTCTTAACCACTAGTGCTACTTGGGAAACCCATCTACTTTGCACACAGTAGGTTCTTAATCATTGTTCATTTGCCATGACTTAATCTGCTTCATTAGTGAGATTCATAGATAGATTTAATATTCAGTGAACTGATGAAAGACAAAATCAAGAAGAAAGAAAATAGACTTAAGAAACATCAGAGTATGTGGAACTTTACTGAAAGACTTATTTATAATGTATATTTCATTGTGGGTCTCAAATTTATTGGTGTCAGGTCTCCTTAACCCTCTTGAAAATGACTAAAGACTCTCCCCCTGCCCACAAAATACTAAGGACCTGAAGTGCATTTGTTTGTGTGTTTTATCTGCAGTACTTACTGTATCAGAAGTTAAACATGGGACATTTTAGATACTTATCTTAAATATTTAAAAATATTTAAATATTTTTTATTTAAATAAACTGGATTCTGGTGTCTCCTTCTGAGTTCCGTCCATGTAGCCTCATGTACATGCGTGGTGGGAAAAGCGAGGGTCTCAGATCCACAGAAGTGGATCTCAGGGACTTCAGAATATATTGGACCATGTTTTGAGAATGGCTGGCATATGGACAAAAGAATTATAATTATGAAAACTCTATTGAGAAATCATTCAAAACTTGACCTGCTGATCCACAGGCTTGTTAATTGCTTTCATGGGAAAATAGCATTTAAAAAAAAATTATCTTATGATCATGATTCTCCTGCATAGCTTCTAGAATGTTTTTCTCTACCCATAGTTGTATTCATATAACTCAGATTAATTTCGCTAACCACTTGACCTCCAGCTAAAGAAATAGGATGATCCTTAGTAGGTATCACTATCTGTACTTATCATTGTGTTCATGATCACTCTGCAATCTCCAGAAACGCTCGTTCATCTGTCATTAAAAAACAAAACAAAACACACACAATTATGTTGGTTCCCTCTCATTTTCCTCCTCTCTAAGACTGACACCATGGCCTTGGTGAAATATTCCAGACTTCTTTCACTCCTCACCTAGTGATGGATAAAGAGTGGGCTGATAAGTAGGTGAGTCTGGTTACATGTGATCAGCATAGTGAAATCCTGGAGATAACTATATGGGTTATAGATGGGTTTATGAAGATACTTTTCGGACTTCTACCGTTGCCTTCAAATGGAAGCATTAAAAAAAAAATGTCATGATTGTGGGTTAAAAATCTTAGGGCTTGCTGTGGATCACACAAGTTGCAAATTTTAGGATTGTATCAACATTTACTGATGCAAATTATTTTCCATAATTTGCATATTCCCCAGCTTCTGATAATGGAAAAGACCTTAGAGAATATACATATGTACAGTTTTCACAGTATTGGAAATTCTAAAAGCATAAAAGAAAGAGAATAGAAATGTTAGTTTGTATATATCACATTTTCTAAGTCCAATTTTCTTTATCCAGTGGCATCAGGAACTGAGTCTAATTTTTTTTTTTTTTTTTACTACTGGCCTGTTATGTTCAACTTTTAAAATATTTTGAAAGTATTTTTTATTTTTAAACATAAGACAAGTGGACACTCCATCTTTAGGCAGATTGCTTTCCATTTACAGTTATTCCAAAATATTTGTTGTATACCTCATGTTGTACAACTCATCCTTGAGCCTGTCTAACACTGCAAAATTTGTGCCTCCCACTCCCCCACCTCTATATTACCCCTCCTCCTCCGCACTGGTAACCACTAGTTTGTTCTCTGTATCTGTGAGTCTGCTTCTTTTATGTTATACTCACCAATTTGTTGTGTTTTTTAGACTCCACATATAAGCGATATCATATAATATTTATCTTTCTCTGTCTGACTTATTTCACTTTAGCATAGTGCCCTCCAAGTCCATCTATGTTGCTGCAAATGGCAAAATTTGGTACATTTTTATGGCCGAATAGTATTCCATTATGTATGTGTAGTACATCTTCTTTATCCATTCATCTATTAACGGACACTTAGATTGTTTCCATACCTTGGCAATTATAAATAATGCTGCTGTGAACATTGGGATACATGTATCTTTTTGAATTAGTGCTTCTGTTTTTTATTTTTCAGATATATACTCAGGAGTGGAATTGCTGGGCCTTACCGTGGTTCTATATTTTTTGAGAAGGCTCCACACTGTGGCTTTTTCACAGGGGCTACACCAAATTACATTCCCACCAACAGTGAAGGATTCCTTTTGAACTGAGCGCAATTTTGAATCGCTGACATAAAGTGACAATATACCTTTTGAGTTTATGGAGTTTAATCTTTAGTACTTAGCATGTATTTGCTGAACAAATGAATCCATGAATGCCAGTAACTGTCTTGCCTCACACAAAACCCAGAATGTGGGCCATTGCCCAAGTGATGGGAATGTTCACTTGAGAGAGATGAAGGAGCAGGTGAGGTTCAGCACTAGAAATGTGATGAACTGGAGGCAACTGTGTCTTATAGAACTCTTCTCTCTAGAGTATTTAATATAGGTAGGAAGCTGCTTGAGGCACGCGCGAGATTTAGATGGTGCCTAAACTGGCTTCAAGTGGTGGGTCTGCTTAACTGTACAGCTTCTCATCTGCTGATCGGGTATGTGAGTTTGGAGGCAGATCTCATAGTGCCCAACTTCTCACTGAAATAAATACTGAACAAATGTTTACAGAAGATAAGATTGCTTTGGGGTACCAGATCATTAACTTGCTGGAGCACTCATGTGGCTTACACAAACCAGGTACAGTTTTGGTCCAGGGCTACTTCCTGTGTGGGTGCCATTTGTAAAATGATCAGTACCAGGGCTGGTGATGGAGCCCTTGTTGACTGCATTTATTCCTCTGGCAGATTCTGGAAAACAAATTGTCTCTACCATTATCAGGCATTTTTATTAAAAGTTACTGACGGTGTTCTTTAGCGTGTGACATTAGAAAACAACAGAGGTAATTACCCACAAATAATAAAGACAATACAGGGTCCTAACTGTTAATTTAGGTGTATAAACATAGCTAATTACATGTGACTTTTGCAAGCATCGTCTTGTTGAACTGCTGATGCTTTTCCCTCTCGGGTGGCACCTCTCATAGGAGGCTGGTTCAAATCGGTCTTCCTGCTTCTCTGAAGTCTTTTCAGATTGCTTTGTTCCCTTCTTGGGTACTGCTTGACTCTTATCCCTTGTTCTTCAGTGTCACATCTTCTCCAAGGGGCCATGAATTAAGATAAATATGACAGGATAGGGGAATCCTCTGCTGCTCCACCGGTTAAGACTTCACCTTCCAATGTAGGGGGTGTGGGTTCGATCCCTGGTCAGGAAGCTAAGATCCTACATGCTTCATGGTCAAAAAACCAAAACCTAAAACAGAAGGAATATTGTAACAAATTCAATAAAGACTTCATAAATGGTTCACATTAAAAAAAAAAGAGGTAATTATGACAGGATAAAAATCGGCCACCCTTTCTAGCAATAGACATCCATTATTGCTATTCTTGTGGTTTTCTACATGCTCCATTGGTCTGGAGGCTGCTCTGCTCTACCTTTGACTTCAGTTTTCTTGGGCTTGTTTCTTGTTTTGAGTTCTTGGGTTGTTTTCAAGATTCTATTTTCTTTTTGGTGACCTATACTGATGGCTGCCCTTAGGCGTTCTGAAACTGCTAAGACAGTGGCTTTTCAAACTTTTTTGACCACAAGCCACAGAAAGAAATTTGTTTTGCATGGTGCCCAGTGCACATATATGTGTATAACCAAAACATATTTCTTAGAACAATACCACCCTTATTGCCAATAGTGCATTTCTATTCTGTCCTATTCTTTCCTATTCCATTCAGGTCTACCCCATCTCATTCCATTCAACTCCATCCCATTTCTAAGGACACATCTCATAACCCCCCAAGATGAATGCCTGGCTGGATGATGTCATTTCCTCTTGGTAGGCTGACAGTATCTGTGGTCTCTGTGATTCACCTGACTCTAATCACCAGCCTGGAAGAGATTATTTATATGTTCCTTGGGGGAAGATGGTTAAATTAGAGATGCCATTTGGAAGACAGTATTCCAGAAAATGAGGATTCAAATAAGTTCTTTCCCATTCGTCTTTTCTCTTCCAAATTGTCTTCCTCACCATTGAATTCCTAGGTGATCTTTCATAATCAAATACTATTTACTCAGTATTATTCTGATTATTATTAGAGCAGTTCATTATTTTTAAAACATAGTTATTATAAAAACATTACTATTATCATGAAAAAATGACTTTTAGTCATTAGCTAGCAAATAGTTCTCCATCGGATTTACCTCTAGTTAGGATTATAAATATGATCACTTTTTGAGAGTTTGTAGGCTTATCTTCTTTAGCTTTTTCATACTTGTCAAAGGTCAATGTTATCAGTTGTTTGAGTTTCATTTTGTCTAACGTGATTGGAGAACCTCTCCAGATGTCCCTGTGGCAGGGACTGCTAATATACACCCAAAGTCCCTCCCCTTTTTCTTAGGGAAAAATAATGATTTTGATTGGAGTAGCAACAGAGTCCAGCTAAAATCACTCACTTCTTCATGCTCCCTTCATCTGGGTTGGTCACATGACATATTTCCGGCCAATGAGATGCCAAATAGAGGGTTCCTGGGAAGACTTTCGTTTTTCTGAAACAGGAGCTACTGCTTCATGCTCTTCCTGTCAGAAATGGGGAAATACCTGGATGTTTAGCAGCTGTCTCAGAGCTAAAAGATAGTGAATATGAGGATGAGGACCCACAGGGTAAACAACCTTAAGCAGATGGCTAGAAAGAGCCTAGAAGAGAAGCAGCATCAGCTATGCAGAGTTCATTTGCAGATTTCTAGTTGAAGTGAAGTGTGAAAATGTTAGTTACTAAGTCATTGTCCGACTCTTTGCAAACCCACAGAATGTAGCCTGCCAGTCTCCTCTGTCCATGCGATTTCCCAGGCAAGAATACTGGACTGGATTGCCATTCCCTTTTCCAGGGGATCTTCCCAACCCAGGGATTGAACCCAGGTGTTTGCATTGCAGGCAGATTCTTTACCATTTGAGCCTGGCTAGAAAATCTTTTTGATACATCAAAATACCATATATAATATACTTATATAGTAAAAAATTTTGGTATATATATTTTAGACATTATTTTATAGAGCAGTTTTAGGTTCACAGTGATTCCCATATGCCCCCACCTTCCATGCATGCATAGCCTCCCCCATTATCAACATCCCCCACCAGATGGTACATTTGTTACAGGTGATGAACCTACATTGACACACCATCATCACCCAGAGTCTGTAGTCTACATGACGGTTCACTCTTGGTGTTGTACATTCTATGAATGTTAACAAATTGGTAATGACATGTATCCATCATTATAGTAACATGTACAGTAATTTCACTGCTCTAATCCTACATTTTTATGCCGGATTTTCTGTGACTTGTTATGTATGCATGCAGTTATATATGTAAGCTGATGTGTAACTGATTGCCTTTCTGATTTTTAGACTTCTGTATCTGATGGAAATTTGATAGTTATACATTACTATAATGATTTCCAATGTCATTAATTATAACCAAAGCTATTTTACAAAGTAATTATGAGGAAAGTGCCTTGATGTACTTCTCTATGACGTGTGAGTGAGAAAAGCTCCTTCCCCAAACTATCGCAACACGGTTAAAATGCGTCGAGAACTATTATTCTGTCATCTTTCCACATGGTCCAAGGATTAAATAGTGATGGCCCCATATGGAATAAGGCTATTCCAGGGATTCTTTGATCTAGAAGTGGCATTTTTCATCTTTAATGTTTCATTTTATATTGTCTTTTTACCGTCAAATTCAGATAGTTGTTGGAATGTTCTGGATCTGAAAATGTCAGCTAGAAATTCTATGAGTTGAGCTTGTCTCAAGATCTGGATAGTCTTTCTGATTTTTTCAGGACAAGGGAAACCATTTCAGCAAAAGCTTTCCTTAGAGCATTTAAGAGACTGTTTCTGCTTATTAGGAAGAAAAAGATGGAATGAGTGTGAATGTAAAGATCTTTAATCAAACCTTTGTTTTCTGTTTGCCCTTTGGGACTTCTCTGTCAAGACTGAATTTTTCAGTGAAATGTGTCTATTTCCTACTCCTCAGATGCATTCTTTTTTTTTTTTTTTTTTAAGATGGGTAAAGATAAGCCAAGGTAATCTATAGAGTTGAAGTCCAACAGAATTATAATGTGAGACACATATGTGATTTAAGTTTTTAACAGTCACATTAAAAAAGTGAAATGGAATAGGTGAATCTTAACATTATCTTTAACACAATGTAATGAATACATCATTTAAACATGTAATATAATCAATATGAATTTGTTAATAGGTACTTGCATTCTTTTTTCCCTGATACTAAACCCTGGGTATAGTTTACAGTTAAAGCCTGTCTCACCTTGAACTAACCACATAGCAAATGCTCCAACACACGTGACCAGTGGCAGCCCTACTGGACAGTGTGTGACTTCCTGTCTATTCATTCTCCACAAGGGCCATCACTGTTCAACTCTCAGCCTGGCCATTTCTGCTCTCCTTGTCCATTCCAACCCTGTATTCACCCTCAAAAGAAGACGTGCTCTTAGTAACTGACGACTCTGCTTGCATCTAGAGCTGGTCCAGCAGCAGGAGTTATTTCAACCCACTATCAGGATGTTTTGAAATCTATTTAGATAGCCATTTTCCTGTACTACTTCTGTTCTTTCATTTTTATCTGTATCAGAGATTACAGGGACAACAGGAGACGCTGAGAACCAGATGCTGAAAAAGTCCTGGCAGAAAAAAATCAGGAAGAGCACAGAGGCATAAAGAATATAGAGTATATCCCACTACGCTTACAAACGTAAGAGAAAATGAAGACAATAAGGACATCTTTAAAGTGACACCCGCACAGTTGATGTGTCATTTTCCAAAAAGGAAAAAATTCCAAGTAATGCCATAGGAGTGGCTGAGTATGTTGGGGAGTTCCTGACTTGTGAAGATAATTATTGTACCTTAAGAGTTCCTGTTGTTTAATGCGTTTCTATGACAGATTGGCTTATGGGGACACAGCAGTTTCTTTCCTGTTCCTGAAACACTATCTTTGTTTTCTTTGCAGTACAATTAAGATTGTGTCTCTTGGGCTTCCTCAAATTAATGAGATGCTCCTTTTACTCCCTTGATTAGATACGAATCTTTCCCTGGACAATCATTTCGTGGGCAGATGAAAGAGCAAGTCACTTCCCCCCACTTAAAAGTAAATGAAATAATTTTTGAGCATATGACAATGGCTATCGTATTTACTCTCGCAAGACGAAAGAGAAGATGTTTGAAAATCAGGTAATGCTCACTGCCTATTAAAATTCACATTTAAGTCAGGAACATAATTTTATTTTTTTATTTAAAAATTTTTTCTTTTAATTTTACTGAAGTATAGTTGGTTTACAATGTATGTTAATTTCTGTGGTACAGCAAAGAGATGCAGTTGTACACACATATATTTTCCCTTTCATATTCTCTTCCTTTATGGTTTATCACAGGATATTGAATATAGTTCCCTGTGCTATGCAGTAGGAACTTGTTGAGAAACATGATTTTGATATTTCCCTTCTGTTTGCACCATATGAAAACTTGAAAGAAATGTAAAACTCTTTTTAGGGGTGGAAAAAGCAATTCTATTTTTTAATTTTGTGCTTCAAATTCATGTATGTGTATTAAATACTAAGTAAACTTGTCTTTAGGATATCATTATTTGACTTGGGAAATATGATCTCATCTGAATTTATTTGGAGAAGTACAACTTAGCCATTCTGCTTAAAAATATAAAATAATCCCTGCCCAATTAGAAAATAGGGCATATACAATCAAATTTTAAATAGCTCCTCCCACACTTTTCTTTTACTTTACTATTGATTTAGCTGTTATAAATAGTAGTTTATCCTTATGCTTATCCTCAAGGTAAGCAAAACATGTTATCAAGGTATTATGTAAGAATTAAATCTTTTGCAATCAGTGGTCCCCTGGGTTGAATCTGTGACAAAAAATAAATAAAATATAAAAAGAAAAACACTGGCATCATACACCCTACTCATAGGTTACACAAATTTCTGAAAGCTAAAATGAAGCTTTAAGGTTGGAAGGACCCCTGAACAGTTCATCTTTGGGTTAAAGAAAGAAAAATTAAAATAACTCCATACTGTATTTCACATTTCTCAAAAATACAAGAAACTCAAAACTCTTCATACATAGCATACAGCTGATACTGCAGTGGGCCTGAAATAAAATCAGAGCATAAAATCACCTACATCTCCTGCAGAAGAAAGTCCCATTTTGTTGAATTATTAAGTTGTCATTGAATTCTTGTACTAACTAGATATGAAAGTTTTTCATCAGTAAGAGGCAGAGAAAATCCCTCCACTTCGAGAGCAGGGGTATGTAGTGTTACAGAATAGAATGAGCAGAGTTTTTAGTGAAGAAAACCTCAGTTTCACCTGCAGTTCTGGCACTTTCTAGCAACATGGCTTTAAGGCAAGTCCTTTAACCTCCTCCCCTTATAAAATGGATAGGTTGATAATATGCTCTCTGCCACAAGGGTGAAGTGCAAACCCTCTGAGGACAGATATTGCTTTCTTTCCACCATCTCCAATGCCTCTCACCAGATCTTGAACTGCCATAGTCAAGTGAGTCCTTTCTGAATGAACCTATCAAATGAAATGATTTATGTGCAATTACTTGTAAACTTCATAATTTTATAGGATTGCAAAATATTTTTCTTACTCTCTTTCTTGCAAAGTTCATCCCTACACTGCAAGTTGAAAGCTACAAAGAGTTTTTCTTCTCCTAAGAAAGAACAACACTTTAAGGGAGAAACGTAGAACAAAAGAAAATGGTTTTGAACTTGGGGTTATTTGATGACCAAAGTTTTGATAACAGTAGTGTGGAGAGAAATCTGGGGTAAGAAATGGTCATATTTCACAGAGTGAGGAGAAGTGGTTTGCTTTTTGGGTGTGTGTGCTTTTACCTAAAAAAGAGACTTATTGGAATAAATGGCTTTTTGTAACATTCGTGTAACAATCAAATTAGTAACCCAACCTAAGCTGGCAATATGGACTGTTAGAAATCCTTGGGGGATCCACATTAATGAGCAGATAAGAATGATTTGTTGTTAGCGCATTATTGTTTCCATTCTACACTGGACATCAGTCATTTGGTCCATTTTTCAAAGACCCACTTGAATTGTCTGAACCTATGAACTTCCTGAAAGTCTAGCCACCGAAGTCCATTAGGAGAGTCAAGAATGGCTTGGTTAAAGGGTATTTATTTTATTCCTTTCCTCCTTTGCAAGTCTCCCCATACCAATGCTAACAGATATATTTCAAGAGGCCATGAATAAGGAAATTTCATGCCATTGAGAGAGAATTATTCTCATTGGTTAAAGTCACTTTGAATTTGTTTGTCTTCTTGTTAGTACAGTGACAAGACTTGGAGTTTCATTAAGAAAAATGTGTTGAAATTCAGGCAGACATCAGGATGAACTGTGTCTTTGTGGAGAAAACTCTGGATAGAGAATGCAAATCAACAGTGTCAATGAGAAGACAAGCTTGTTTCAAGTACCTAGAGCATTGTGAAAGTAGACCCGTATATAGAGAAGCAATGAACAGGTTAACTACAAATCTTTCCGTTTTACTGATTAAAACAGACTCCCCAAGGACTTGTAGCGGAAATCATCCCAGCCAAGTTTTATTGCCTTGTGAACTTGAAATTAATAAAGTGTTGGTAACTCAGATGTGTCCAACTCTTTGCGACCCCATGGACTAGAGCCCACCAGGTCCCCCTGTTCATGGAGTTCTCCAGGCAAGAATACTGGAGTGGGTAGCCATTCCTTTCTCCAGGGGATCTTCCTGACCCAGGGATCGAACTCAGGTCTTCTGCATTGTAGGCAGATTCTTTACTGTCCGAGCCTCCAGGGGAGCCCAACTGCACTTAAACTACACAACAACAAAATTATCCATAGGAGAGTTCCATAATTAATGAATATTTCTTGACATTCTACAGAATTTATCCAAATTATTATGATCTTTTAATTGCAAGGGGCCAGAGGTATAGACCAGAAATAAAGATCATAACACATCTGTGTGTAGAGATCTATTCTACAGAGTTTTCCAACAGGAGTTTCTCACTGTGTAGGTAGAGTTGCTGGTCAGTGGCCATTTTTGTTCTGCTGGACAGTTTTCTTGGGACATTGTGTGTGTGATGAGGATGAAGGTGATAGTTGCCATTTGTTGAGTGTATTCCGAGAATCAGTATCTCACTCAGGGCTGCACAAGCCATTTAAGGTTGACACTGGTGTTCCCATTTCACAGATGATGAAAGAAGGAAACTTTGCCACCCAGGATCAAAATCTAGTAAATGGTAGAACCAGAATTTGAATCGAGGTGAATCCCAGGGCTGGCTAGTACATTGCAGCGATGACACACCAGAGTGTACAAGGTAAGTTTCATTCTTTCCCTGAATTCACATTTAGTATATAGTTTAGATGTATATTCATTTTGAAATGACCTCTGGTTTAACGTGAAAATAATCCTGCATTCAGTATAATACACACTGGCCTACACAATGCCTAACACATAGTAAATGTGCAAGGAATATTTGTCAAAGGAATATTCTGTCCCCTTTGGGGATAGTAGCCACCCTTGGTGGGAAGAATGTGGATTGGAGATGCAAGAAACAAGGATCAAAATTAAAAGTTGACTTTTTTCACTATTGTAAATAATCCATTGATTTTTCTGGGGAAGGCCTGCTTAAGCAAATTGCAAAGATAATTAAAAAATTGTTCATACTAAGCAAAGGAATATACTTTAGAAATGAGCAGGGCCGTGTGTTTTCCCATTTGGTGACAGACGAAATCAGTGTTCAGGCTTCTCATTTAGAATTCACTGAAATGAAAACATAATCTTAGTTAATTATTGTTCCCTAAGGTATCTGGTTGCACAATGTTTCATAAAATTAAAACCTATTAAGTGCCCAGAAAAGAAAAAAGAACTTCACCTTAGATGCAAAGCATTTTTAAAAAATGAAAAGAGTTTGTTTTTGTGTATGGTGTTAGAAGGTGTTCTAGTTTCATTCTTTTACAAGTGGTTGACCAGTTTTCCCAGCACCACTTGTTAAAGAGATTTTCTTTTTTCCATTTTATATCTTTGCCTCCTTTGTTGAAGATAAGGTGTCCATAGGTTCATGGATTTATCTCTGGGCTTTCTATTCTGTTCCAAAGATCTATATTTCTGTCTTTGTGCCAGTACCATACTGTCCTGATGACTGTGGCTTTGTAGTAAAGCCTGAAGTCAGGCAGGTTGATTCCTCCAGTTCCTTTCTTCTTTCTCAAGATTGCTTTGGCTATTTGAGGTTTTTTGTGTTTCCATACAAATTGTGAAATTATTTGTTCTAGTTCTGTGAAGAATACCGTTGGTAGCTTGATAGGGATTGCATTGAATCTATAGATTGCTTTGGGTAGTATAGCCATTTTCACAATATTGATTCTTCCAATCCATGAACACGGTATATTTCTCCATCTGTTTGTGTCCTCTTTGATTTCTTTCATCAGTGTTTTATAGTCTTCTATGTATAGGTCTTTTGTTTCTTTAGGTAGATATACTCCTAAGTACTTTATTCTTTTTGTTGTAATGGTGAATGGTATTGTTTTCTTAATTTCTCTTTCTGTTTTCTTATTGTTAGCATATAGGAATGCAAGGGATTTCAGTGTATTAATTTTATATCCTGCAACATTACTGTATTGATTGATTAGCTGTAGTAATTTTCTGGTAGAGTCTTTAGGGTTTTCTATGTAGAGGATCATGTCATCTGCAAACAGTGAGAGTTTTACTTCTTCTTTTCCTATCTGGATTCCTTTTGTTTCTCTTTCTACTCTTATTGCTGTGGCCAACACTTCCAAAACTATGTTGAATAGTAGTGGTGAGAGTGGGCACCCTTGTCTTCTTCCTGACTTTAAGGGAAATGCTTTCAATTTTTCACCGTTGAGGATAATGTTTGCTGTGGGTTTGTCATATATAGGTTTTATTATGTTGAGGTATGTTCTTTCTATGCTTGCTTTCTGGAGAGTTTTTATCATAAATGGATGTTGAATTTTGTCAAAGGTTTTTTCTGCATCTATTGAGATAATCATATGGTTTTTATCTTTCAATTTGTTAATGTGGTGTATTACATTGATTGATTTGCAGATATTAAAGAATCCTTGCATTCCTGGGATAAAGCCCACTTGGTCATGATGTATGATCTTTTTAATATGTTGTTGGATTCTGTTTGCTAGAATTTTGTTAAGGATTTTTGCATCTATGTTCATCAGTGATATTGGCCTGTAGTTTTCTTTTTTTGTGACATCCTTGTCTGGTTTTGGTATTAGGGTGATGGTGGCCTCATAGAATGAGTTTGGAAGTTTGCCTTCTTCCGCAATTTTCTGGAAGAGTTTGAGTAAGATAGGTGTTAGCTCTTCTCTAAATTTTTGGTAGAATTCAGCTGTGAAGCCATCTGGTCCTGGGCTTTTGTTTGCTGGAAGATTTCTGATTACAGTTTCAATTTCTGTGCTTGTGATGGGTCTGTTAAGATCTTCTATTTCTTCCTGGTTCAGTTTTGGAAAGTTGTACTTTACTAAGAATTTGTCCATTTCTTCCAAGTTGTCCATTTTATTGGCATAGAGCTGCTGATAGTAGTCTCTTATGATCCTTTGTATTTCAGAGTTGTCTGTTGTGATCCCTCCATTTTCATTTCTAATTTTGTTGATTTGGTTCTTCTCCCTTGGTTTCTTGATGAGTCTGGCTAACAGTTTGTCAATTTTGTTTACCTTTTCAAAAAACCAACTTTTAGGTTTGTTGATTTTTGCTATGGTCTCTTTTGTTTCTTTTGCATTTATTTCTGCCCTAATTTTTAAGATTTCTTTCCTTCTACTAACCCTGGGGTTCTTCCATGTCTTCCTTCTCTAGTTGCTTTAGGTGTAGAGTTAGGTTATTTATTTGACTTTTATCTTGTTTCTTGAGGTAAGCCTGTATTGCTATGAACCTTTCCCTTAGCACTGCTTTTACAGTGTTCCATAGGTTTTGGGTTGTTGTGTTTTCATTTTCATTCATTTCTATGCATATTTTGATTTCTTTTCTGATTTCTTCTATGATTTGTTGGTTATTCAGAAGCGTGTTGTTTAGCCTCCATATGTTGGAATTTTTAATAGTTTTTTTTTCCTCTAATTGAGATCTAATCGTACTGCATTGTGGTCAGAAAAGATGACTGGAATGATTTCAATTTTTTTGAATTTACCAAGGCTAGATTTATGGCCTAGGATGTGATCTATTCTGGAGAAGTTTCCGTGTGCACTTGAGAAAAACGTGAAATTGATTGTTTTGGGGTGAAATGTCCTATAGATATCAATTAGGTCTAGCTGGACCATTGTGTCATTTAAAGTTTGTGTTTCCTTGTTAAGTTTCTGTTTAGTTGATCTATCCATAGGTGTGAGTGGGGTATTAATACTCTCTGACATAAATCACAGCAGGATCTCTATGACCCACCTCCCAGAATATTGGAAATAAAAGCAAAAATAAACAAAGGGGACCTAATTAAACTTAAAAGCCTTTGCACAACAAAGGAAACTATAAGCAAGGTGAAAAGACAGCCCTCAGAATGGGAGAAAATAATAGCAAATGAAGAAACAGACAAAGGATTAATCTCAAAAATATACAAGCAACTCCTGCAGCTCAATTCCAGAAAAATAAATGACCCAATCAAAAAATGGGCCAAAGAACTAAACAGACATTTCTCCAAAGAAGACATACAGATGGCTAACAAACACATGAAAAGATGCTCAACATCACTCATTATCAGAGAAATGCAAATCAAAACCACAATGAGGTACCATTACATGCCAGTCAGGATGGCTGCTATCCAAAAGTCTACAAGCAATAAATGCTGGAGAGGGTGTGGAGAAAAGGGAACCCTCTTACACTGTTGGTGGGAATGCAAACTAGTACAGCCACTATGGAGAACAGTGTGGAGATTCCTTAAAAAACTGGAAATAGAACTGCCATATGACCCAGCAATCCCACTTCTGGGCATACACACTGAGGAAACCAGATCTGAACGAGACACGTGCATCCCAATGTTCATCGCAGCACTGTTTATAATAGCCAGGACATGGAAGCAACCTAGATGCCCATCAGCAGACGAATGGATAAGGAAGCTGTGGTACATATACACGATGGAATATTACTCAGCCATTAAAAAGAATTCATTTGAATCAGTTCTAATGAGATGGATGAAACTGGAGCCCATTATCCAGAGTGAAGTAAGCCAGAAAGATAAAGACCAATACAGTATACTAACGAATATATATGGAATTTAAAAAGATGGTAATGACAACTCTATATGCAAAACAGAAAAAGAGACACAGATGTACAGAACAGACTTTTGGACTCTGTGGGAGAAGGCAAGGATGGGAAGTTCTGAGAGAATAGCATTGAAACAAGTGTACTATCAAGAGTGAAACAGATCACCAGCCCAGGTTGGATGCATGAGACAAGTGTTCAGGGCTGTCGCACTGGGAAGACCCAGAGGGATGGGATGGGGAGGGAGGTGGGAGGGGGGATTGGGATGGGGAACACATGTAAATCCATGGCTGATTCATGTCAATGTATGGCAAAAACCACTACAATATTGTAAAATAATTAGCCTCCAACTAATAAAAATAAATGAAAAACTAAAAAACAAACAAACAAAACAAAACAAAAATGAAAAATAAAAAATGAAAATGAAGAGGAAAAAACTAAGCACCATCAATTCTTCCATGCCTGAGAAACCTGGGGTACTGGAACTTGTGAGATTTTGGGTGATTAGAAAATTTCTTAGGATGAAATTGTACAGGAAGATCCAGAGAACCAATGTTCTGGCCGTGAATTCATCATTTTGACCTTTTTTCTTGTACTCAGGATGACTTTAAAGTTAGGAAGAGATGTTCTGCTGTCATTTCAACCTGAGCAGACTGAAGCCTCTCAGGCTTCTGATTTCATGGTTATCTTTCTGAGGAATACAAATATGAGCTTTGGATTCATCAGTGAGAATTGGGTTAACCATCCTAACTGGAATGACTCTTCTGGACAACGTGTGTGTTCCCACAGCAGTCTCTTTTATTTTGTTCAGTCCATGCCAAGAGGCACCCAGAGAGGAATGAACATAGATCTGGGATGGGATGCTTGATCTATGTCTGATTTGATTCATTTAGTCAAGCAACAGCTCAGTTCAGTGGAAGAAACATCAACAAGCTGGATGTTTGTTGTTTCTCAACAGCATCCAGTTGTATCAACTGGATGATGTTATGATGTTTCTCAGGTACCACGTTGGGTTTGGTCCAGGGGATGTCAGTCCTAAGAGCTAGCACAGTTGTTGCATCCCAAAGTCTAGATTTATGCTTCTATTATGTGTCACTGACTGACTTTGCGACCTTGGATGAGTCTCTCCTCAAATGCTGATTTCCTCCTTGGCAGAGCCCAGGGGATTAGGTGAACTCCAGGACCAATTCCTACTTTCACATAGGAGGGCTCTAGGTCATTTCTACCTATGAGTGTTCTGTGTTCCAGATAACTTTGCAGAAAAAGGCTCTGCTTTGTTGTAGCCAGACTGAATAGGAAATGTTGAGTTAGTTCAGAACATGTTAATAGAAATCTACACATTTGAGAGCATGGCAAGGAGCCCAGCTAGGTTGATGAGCGAACTTGAAGTGATGTCCATATAAGAAATGGTTAAAGAACTTGGGCCATGCATCCTGGAGAAGACCACGGTTGATGGAAACTTAAGTAAGACAAGTTGTTTTTCTCTAGATAAAGAGTTACCATGTGGCAGCAGTATTGACATTTTTTTTTTTCAAATTAAGGCCAATGATACAAGCAAGAACTTTCTAATAGTCACAATTGTCCAAAGATGAGTTCTCTGGCTTTGAAAGTATTCATACTTGGGTTGAAAAGTCTTGTTTGGAATATTGTATAAAACTTTGAAGCACCAGATAGATAATAGAACAGGAGGATCCAGGAAGCTTCTCCTAACTCTGGTTTTGGTTTTTATTCCAGACAGAAACTACTTCTTGACTGTGTTGTGTTTGTTGGACAGATGAATAAATGTTCCTCACACAATGAGGTCTTGGCAGATATTCTCCAACTGACTGTTGCAGACGCTTTCAATAAATGCTCATTACTGTTAAAAAAAAAAAAAAACCACTTAAAAAATCCCTTTAATATATATGTAATAAACCATACTCAATTGTTTTGTGAGCAGGACTTTCCATGAATACTTTTGGATATACTCAAGTGAGACTATTTGCATTCCTGGGCATAGATTGGGAATGAATAATGCCAAAACCCAACCTCAACTTTCTCAGTGAAGTAAAAACATGAACTAGATGAAATAGAAATAAGTGAGGCATAAGAAGGTGGGATTGGTTGTGTTTGAATACTTGTCTCCACTTAAAATTTGCGTCACCCTCAGGAAGTTACTTTTCTGCACGAACTCCAGTTTCTTCATTTGTAAATACTAAGATAATAATAACAGTACTCTGGAAAGGTCAATCAGAAATGATGTCTGGCCAATTGAACCGGATGCCAGCCTGTATTTTGTGTTGGAGCAGACCAGATGAATGTCAGCTCTGGTTGTTGGGATTAAATCCAAGTAAAAATGTCTGTATGGTGTTTAGCACATAGGGGATTCTGAATAAATGTTAATATCCTCCCACCATTGAGAAGCTGAGATGGCTGTGATATGTGATAGGAATTATCTACAACTTCCCGTGGGATTCAGAATCAGTTTGAATAGCTATGAAAATATTATTCCTAGTCCTATTAGTTTAGGTTCAATTGTTCTTAAATTGTTACTCTGAAGACACGTTTACTTCCCTACAGCACTCCTTTGGTTTTGGTGTATAGGACAAAAAAGGAATGCACAAATCTGAAATTATCCTGATGAAAATAGGCAAATGTTTTCCTTTATGGTCCTGGTTCTTTAGATGAATGCTCTCAGATAAACGAAGGTGAGGCAATTCATTTTAGGAGTGAAAGCTGCACTGATTCTAACCAGAAGAGTTGTAAGAGGGGATTGCTCTATTACTGCCATTTTCCAAATACGATTTTTTGGGCTATGTTTTGTGCCACTGTTTTTAAAATTATTGTTAATTTAATTTTTATTGATATTAGAGTATGGTTGATTTACGATGTTGTTTATATGTAGCACTTTACGTTTCAGGTGTACAACCAAGTGATTTATGCATACACATACATCCACTCTTTTTCAGATTCTTTACCCATGTAAGATTTTTATGTTGAATGTCATTGTTGAGTGTACTGCTTCCATTTTCATCTGATTAGTAGTGATGACACACCTACTTTTCACACTACACCTGACGAGAATCATATCTGTCTTAGAATTAATTTGGGGGTATTCATACTCCCAGGGTGCTATCACATTTTGTTTGTTTCTGTTTGATTATCTTAAGTAGTTTTGTTTTCTCCTTCAAAGAAAGCTAATCAGTTTAAAATAAAAATACAATCAATGTTCTGTGATGCAGTTATCACCCAGATTAGGATTCTTTTTGAGAGTCAAGTCCGTGATTTGCTTTCATGGGAGGGTAAAGTGGTAAAGTTAAGAGGGCAGGACCATGGAATGGACATGCTGTGGTCTGGAATTTCATTCTTTTCTGCTTGAGAAGAACTAATATTTCCTGCTTTTCATCAGCCCCAATGAAATCCTGGCATTTTCAAATGATCCCTCTGAGTTGGACTTCCTCAATTTAAAACAATGTTTTAACCTCTTAGACTTGTAAAAGTGAGAAATTGATATTTTTTCTCAACAAATGCAATAGTTTTTAAACCAGTGGAAGAAATCCTACAAAAGCCAGAAAATTCCTTCACAAATAAACAGATAAAGTCTAGTCCCAAATACTTTTGCTGGGGTCTACTTAGAAATACAACCCAGCTAATGTTACAAAAATCATCATTATTTTATACAAGGTGGCATATATCTTGCTCCTTCAAAAGTATAGGAGAGAAGTGATTTCTGATGCTTTTTAAATCTTTAGCTGTAAGAGATTTCCAAGATGCTCTCAATTTTTTTCATGTTAGGCTGTCTTCCAGGGGTTTGGGAGCTAAGACTGGAGATCTCTTTTTCTAAGACTACAGTTCTTAGGAATTTATCTTCAAGGACGTGCTAAGGCCATCTTTCAAATGTTTGCAAAACTCGAATAGAACTGCTGAGAGATATCATCAGTTGCCTTTCTCTTATGACCCTAAAAATTCACTTGATTGGTTACTCTAATTTTAATAGGTCCATTGCTCCATTCTTTCTGGGTGTGAAATCAGCATTCTGGCATAAGAACCAATGGGAAAGTTACCTCTGCTCTAAAGGTATTAGTGGAGAATTTGCCTGCAGGAAAAGTGGTTGGTGCTGAAACTCTCACTAAAGACACACACACGCACACACCCACCTCTCCTTTCTTCTAGTTTTTCAAACACTGCACAGAGAGAACCTTTAATAAATCAACGTTTTAGGGCCAAATTCCTCAAAGGCCTTCGTAAGAGCTTTGACCCTGCTTGTTGTGATAGTGTGTGAATGGTCTGGATAGAATCAATGGTATCGGGTCCACAAATCATGCCATCTCACAAGTGTTTGGTGGCTTAAGCCAAAGGAATTGGTTTTTTATCATCTGCACTAATTGCCATTCACAGAGAAAAGTGTGCAGCATTTTCAACAAGTTATCAGATATTCTGACTGTGGGTCCATAAAAGGATTTCTGTAAGGAGGGTTAAGATACAACAAGAGGGCACAGGCTAAAGATGGATCAGGCAGAATTTCGACCAAGTATACAACACGTCTTCAGGCTCACTTGATAAGAGAAGGCTCTGGGACCCCTCAGTGTATATGACAGATGCCCTGACTAAGCACTCATCTCAGAAGGCAATGCATCTGCAATTTCAAATCCAGGTGGAGAGCTTGAGTGGATGCTGAGCTCTCTCTAGCCCTTGCATCTGGCTGTTCATGCTCCTTAGCTCCAGTGTAGGAGCAGCTGGTGAGGGAGAGCAGGGAGCCAAGGCAGACAGAGGGAGGGTCCCCTTAGCCAGGCGGAGGTCAGAGCTGGTGGCCAACACTGCATGCTCTCATGAAATCATTGGCGTTCAGGTTAACTGTGGCCTGGCCTTCGTCTTGTTTGCAGACTGCAGCTAAAGCAGAAGAAATCCACTGAAGGTAGCAGATCGCTTGGGATTCGCTCCAAGCTGGTTCACTTGGGTTCCTGTTTTGCTGTTCACTTGGCCTTTCTGATTCCAGTTGCAAAGGTATCGGAAGGTATGTGTGCTGATGAATCGTGTAGGCTGAATCAAGGTGTCTACTCCTTTCAAAGGGTTTTCTCTGATGAAACGTCTGTGATGACAGACTGTTTACTGTATTCTCTTTTCCATGCAAGATCATTTACCTATTAATATGTTGTATCTGTCGATTTATCATTTACCATTGAGGCTATCTATCTGCTTCCAAAGGGCTTATCAGATGGGACCCAAAGCTCTGAACTGGTGCCCAGCAGGCATGCTAGAACCTGTCCTGGCCTGAGAGACTTAGTTCTTGATCTAGTTTTATTGAGAGCAATTAGCGTAAAGGGAACAGGTTTATAGGTAGCACTCAAACTTTAAACTGTTTCCTATGCGTTATGATCAAGCTCTTAAACAAAACAACTCTGGAGGAAACAGATTCAATCTCTCCTTTTCTCAGCCCTCTCATGTTTGAAATAGGGAGAGATATTCTGTCTGATAAGATTAGTTCCTTCATTTAATGGTATATGGACCACTGTCCCATTTAACCATTTGTTCTTTTTCCCCAGAAGCCATGGGTGGGTGTCAGGTGTGGCTTTTAAAGCCACAGCTGTACTGCAGTTGTCACAGGTGTTTTCCTGGGACTGGTCCAGTTCCGCACATTCCTTTTCTGGTAACTTCTGGAGCTAGTGAGCAGCAGAAAAGGGAATGGGTGTGACATAGATTCTGGGATGGAGAAAACAGGAAGGTGAGGACCAACTTTACTAGCAGTACAGAGCATATTTGCTGCTAAAAGTGAACAAGTGAATTTCACTTATTGTCACCCACACTATGTTCTCTTGGAGAATATGCATCATTGAATGAGGTGGCTGCAAAGTTAGTATTTGGAGACTTTTCAGCAGTTACATTGCAATCCAGTGGAGCACATGACAGAGTTCCTGGTTTTGCATTGCTTGGTTTCTACGAAAGGGCATGAGTACACGCCAAGTGCTTCAGTCATGTCCAACTCTGTGTGACCCCATGGGCTGCAGCCTGCTGGTCTCCTCTGTCCATGGGGATTCTCCAGGCAAGAATACTGGAGTGTGTTGCCATGCCCTCCTCCAGGGGATCTTCCTGACCCAGGGATCAAACCTGTATCTCTTATGTCTCCTGCATCATCAGGCAGGTTCTTTACCACTAGTGTCACTGGGGAGCCATATGAAAGGGCAGCATCGTGCATTCCCCGTGTCCCTGCGGCCTCCAGCCCCCATTCCGCATGCTCACATGGGTTTATCCTCACTGCCTCCTTGCTTCTCTCAACCCCAGCCTTTCTTTGTGGCTCCACTGAGGTCACCTGCCTGCCAAGAGTTCTTCAAAGAAACCGTTTCTTTCCTCCAAATTCCCTTAGCAGTGACATGCCCCTTTCAATCGTTTTTCCTTTCTTTCATTCATTCAATTCCACATAACTGTCTTACATACGGCTTTCAGACTAGCCTCAATTTGGTTCATAAAATCTTTGATCTTATCTTTCTAGGACTTTGTATCTAATTTGAAGCAGGAACCCCATATTCTTGGTCTTCATGGCTTGATCATAAGGTTTTGTTCCAGGAAGATCAAGCTCATGGGATTGATTTAAATTTTACTATCATTCTCTAAAGGCTGACGACAACCAAAATTTCATTTTGTATATCTTGTTCTCCTCTTGAAATTCTAAATGTCCATGAATCATGAATTATTATTTTTAATTTTTTGAGGTATCATTGTTATATATTGTTGTGTTAATTTCTGCTGTACGGCAACATTTTGTATTTGCTGAGTCACTAAGTTGTGTCAGACCTTTTGCGACCCCATGGACTGCAGCACACCAGGCTCCCCTATCCTTCACTGTCTCCCTGAGATTGTTCAGATTCATGCCCATTGAGTTGGTGATGATATCCAACCATTTCATCCTCTGTACTCCTTTTGCCCTCAATCTTTCTAGAATCAGGGTCTTTTCCCATGAGTCGGGTCTTCACATCAGGTAACCAAAGTATTGGAGCTTCAGCATTAGTCCTTCCAATGAATATTCAGGGTTGATTTCCTTTGGGATTGACTGGTTTGATCTCCTTGAAGTCCAAGGGACTCTCAAGAGTCTTCTAACAGCAACATATATATGTATATTCTTTTTCATATTCTCTTCCATTATGGTTTATCCCAGGATATTGAATATAGTTTCCTGTGATCTACAGTAGGACCTATTGTTTATCTATCCTATATATAATGGTATGCATCTTCTAATCATGGACCTTGAGTTATTAAACAAGGATGAGCCTAGAGTTGATTGAAGAGGAGAAATGTTTACTGTCATGGTCCAGTAATCTATTCTGTTGAGGGAAAGCAAAGGATCTAGATGACATTTCCTTCTCACGTTGTCTCTGGTTTTGAGGATTAGAAGTCTGGGATTGATACCTGTAGTATTCTTCCTCCTTCCGTTTTAGATTTTCTCATTCTAAACCAGACATGAAAACCACTTTTAAAATATATTTCCCTTTTGATGAACTATTTTAGATGATTTTTCAAAGATCTAAATAAAATCATACTTTCACTGTTTAAACCATTAAACATGAAGTTGAAACAAAACTCTGTTATCTTATTGTAATGTTTTGGCAATAGAGCCTAGTGTTGAATTAATGGACTTATAATAACCAGGGGAAATTGAGGCAAGAATAGAGGATGTTCTTTTATGACCCAGTAAATCACCGGTTAGGCCTGGTCATATTGGTTGAACTTCTATCATTGAATAAAATTATTACTTGAGTTCAGGAAGTTGTTACAGTTGTTTTGGCAGAGGGGTGAACAAGACAGCACAGGCTGGCAGTAATTTTTGACATAGAGGTTAATTTTATTGTGTGCTTTATGTATTTTTAATAAAATATATAGGTCATTAAAAATTGAACAGTGGTGTTTTTTGGATTTACATTAATTAGCACATACATTGCACTTTATGTTTTCAAAAGCTTTACACATCTTTAATTAACCACCTCGTGCTATGCAAGCGAGGTAGCGAGTATGATTATACCCATTTTGCAGATGAACAAGCTGAGGTGTGGGGTGCTTAAATAAATTGCCCAAGGGTTCGCAGAAAACCAGGGCAGAATATGGGCTGAACTGTGCAGCCTGTGGCGCCGGTCCTGGCCTTGTCTCTCACATAACCATTAATAGCTTTATTGTACCTTGGTTCAGAAGGAGTAGACCAGTGTCATAAAGAAATCCTTTCTTCTTCTTTTTTCCTTTTTAGCTTGGGTATTTTTAGTAATACTTTATTATTTTTTTTTTTAAATAAAGACATTTCTTTATTTTTGGCTAGGCTGGGTCTTCACTGCCGTGTGTGGACTTTCTCTAGTTGCAGTGAGCGGGGGCTACTCCCCACTTGTGCTGCACAGACTTCTCATTGCAGGAGCTTCTCTTGCCGTGGAGCACAGGTTCGAGGCACTCGGGCTTCAGGGACTGGAGCAAGTGGGCTCAGTAGTTGTGGGACACAAGTTTAGTTGCTCCAAGGCATGTGGGATCTTCCCCAACTAGGGATCAAACCTGTGTCCCCTACACTGGCAAACTTACTCTTAACCACTGAACCACCAGGGAAGGCCAGTACGTAGTTTTAATACAAGGATCTCAAGGGTCTTACTTCAATTGGACAGCCACATCCCCACGGGAAGATACACTATATTACGTCGTATCTTTCAGCAGGGGGTAAGTTGACACAAGAGAGGAAGCTGAAGGTGTCAGTGCATTAGTGGCACCCTAAATAGATGGATACCCAAAGAACAACAAACTGAAACTCTGCTCTTCTTACTCCCGTCCTCCCATTATTAGACCTCTGCGGGCCATAAGAAGGTTTAAAATTGTGTGTAATGACAGCATTGAGAGGAACCCAGCCAATGTTTACTTCCTTGACTTTTGAGAGCAAGTACCTTTAAATTTCAACGTCTTACAGAGCGCCATCATGCTCTGTAGCACGGAACATGGATTTCTGGTTCATTTGATCCTCATTTTTTATTACCTACCTTGCAAAGTTTTGAGGGGGTCGATGAAATCAGTCAATCCACATTACACTTAACCATAGTGTCTGGCACTTAGTAAGTGCTCAGTTACTACCGGTTATTATTTGTAGCAATTGTTGACTGGAGGAGGGCATGGCAACCCACTCCAATATTATTCTTGTCTTCAGCATCCCCATGGATGGAGGAGCCTCGCAGGCTACAGTTCATGGGTTCGCAAAGAGTTGGACACGACTGAGTGACTAAGCACAACAACGACTGTAGAGTAACTAATTTCTGTTGTTCACTGTATTGATTTAAGCCAACAATATTGTAGAATCATGCGATCCCAACTTTTTCTACTGTTAGGATGCACCACCCTGAGCATGATCTATCATCCACACACACCTTCATACTGTAATAATTTGTGCTATAAACAGAGGTTGTGGTTTCCATATACCCACAGGCCTGTTTAACCATTCCTGTGTCTACCAACGACCTTGAATCAGCAACACAAAAGGAAATGGGCATTCTCAGCTTCTCCCTTAAGACTTCCTCAAGTTTCTTGGGGAGAGTTTCGTTGGGGCAGGGGACACGGGCAAACTTTGCCATTAATATGCCTTGTTTTTCATGCCTGAAGGCAGACTGGACCAAATGACAGAAACAATGTAATTTTAAATCACTCATTTTGGAAATGCATGTGCAAACAAACACAGATTTTCGACGTCATTTGGGAGACATGAACACGGAGATTCACGTTACCTTTGATTTTATCAGTCATTTACCAGACTGAGAAAATTCGTGGGACTTCCTGGGCAACAGATGAGGAAAGATGGAGCTGTGTTCTTTGGTCTTGCCTGTGCTAAGCCATTTCATATCTTTTTGCCTTATTTTTCCTATCTGTAGAGTGAGCCTGCCTTAGGTTAGGTCATAACTCAGTGGGACTTCTTTTGAACACTGTGCAGGGGTAATACAGTGGGATTAAGAGAATCGTGGTTTAGGACTAAGTGAAAGATGGACTGTTAAACTCTGCGTTAATATTTATTTATTATTGGCTGTGTTGGGTCTTATTTGTGGCACACAGGCTTCTTTGCTTTAGTTTTGTTTGAGGTCTTTAGTAGTCTGCCAGTGACAGTTCTGTTGCTTTCTACTTTTTAGGATCTTAAGCCAGTGGGTGGCAAACATTAGGGGAAAAAAAAACCACCTAGGTATATCTATTGAATAGCATTTTTGTTGCCACAGTTTATCTGTCAAAAGCCATTCCCCAAAACTCACCTTAGAGGAAGCAGGACAGGAGAGAAAAAAAAGAACTGAATGGTCTGTGGCTCCTGTAGATGGCCAGTATTTCAAACAAATACGTGCTCCTATTTCAGCCAGTTCACTTGCATCAATTATGCTTCTGGAGATAATCTTTATGGACTGTGAATTATCTCTGGAAATTTGTTTCAGATGTGGCTGCAAGGAGTTTTCATCCTGAAAGGTCATCTCTGCATGAAGGTGGAGGTATAATTTGTGTCTTGGAAGTGGCTGTTTTTCAATGACTGATACGCATTTATTCACTGAAAGATTGTATAAATACAAGGTTATGCTCCTTCTACTGCAATATGGGTTCTGCTCTTTGATGTGCAGATATACAATGACGTAGGTTTAAAAAGTCTTTTCTGGCTCCAAAATTCACATCCCGAATTGCTATGTGGAAACTGGCTGATCATTACATGGAGTCCCAGTTCCTAGGATAAAAATTATGAAGAAAACAAGTAAAAAAAAGAAAGCATGTTAAGAAAATAATTAAGGGTGATAAGACATGCTTTCCCAGGCATAGTATAGGTGCTTGGATTCTGTAAGGTATAAGGTCTCAATATGTGGTGTGATTTTGTGTATATGTCATCTACTCCATGGAGGATTGGCTCCTTGTGGTCAATGACTCTGTCATGGGGGGCAGTTAATCAACAGTGGCAAAGGATGCCTCATAGACATAATAAATGAAGACATCTTTATTGAGACTCCTACCATTTACCACAGTTATTTGGGAACAGGCTTCAAGTAAAACAAATTCTGTTAGGAGTCTAATCATTGCAGCACTGGAGGAAGAATTCAACATCAACAATGCAAACTCAGAATTTAGAAACAGGCTCTGTGCTTTTGGCTGAGCCTCTGAGCTCTCAGTTTTGAGCCAAACAGTCACTAGCATGGTTTAGCTTCCTTTTTTCCCCCTTGCATCGAAAGGCATAAGAACAGTTGAGGGTGCAAACACTTTTCCACTGCATTAGTTGGAGGATACCATAAAAAAAGTGAAAAGCTAATTATACTGGTTGAAGAAATTGTGCCATGTCAGCATAAGCATTGTGTGTTTCAGGATCGGTGTTGGCAAGTGTCTGGTGAACCATTAGTTAATATCACACATTGGCTGTCAGCAAGTCATCATGGGTGCTCTATTTCTTGATGGTTCTGTAAAGTTAAACTACGGATTCAAATCACGTCTCTAATGACAGTCATTAGTTTGTGTCTTTCCATTGGGGACACATAACCCTCTAGCTATATTGGTGTGTATGTAGACTATTTCTCTAACTTTGAATACATCTCAGTCTCCAATGCATGCGTTAGAGAAGGAAATGGCAACCCACTCCAGTATTCTTGCCTGGAGAATCCCAGGGATGGAGGAGCCTGGTGGCTGCCGTCTATGGGGTCGCACAGAGTCGGACACGACTGAAGTGACTTAGCAGCAGCAGCGGCAGCTGAAGAGTCCTCAGTTTTGCTCTCTTCTTAAGCTATCAGCTTGCTGGGACTTCATTGAGGTTCTCCTAGGCTCATGTCCTTTAGTTCTGGTGCTGAACTCATTCCTACCTTTGAAGGCTGTTTCAAGGCTTGTTTGAATCATCTCTGCCAAGCATGTTGGGAAATCAGCAATTTCGTTTCATAAAGTCCATATGAGTTGCTTGAAATCATTCTCTGGTGGAGAATGTAAAACAACTTTACAATTTTATTTTCCTAGGGAGTTTCAAAGTCAAGCACGCAAATCACTTTTAACTGCCCGATGCAGAAAATGGAAGTAATTTTAGATTTGGGGAAATAAGGGTCTACCTCATTAAATGTTACTACTGAAATCTCTATTGTTTCCTCCAGTTCTCCCTGTTTATGAGGCTGACATCACCCAGAGATGAGAGAGAAGCTTTTGTGGCACCGTTTCAAGAGCCAAGCACCTCTGAGTTAGTCACAAAGTTAATAACACAAGAACTGTTAAAAATGAACCAAGCTTGCTAGAACTGGAATTACAACAGAGTAGCTTCTTGCTGTGCCCGGGGTGGAGTGGAGGGGGGAAAGCTCCTGGAATGGAGTGGGAGGAGGTGGAATGGGTGGGAGGAGGTCTGTGACAACTTAGAACAGCTTCACAGACACCTAGACCTGACGTGGCCAGTGGATTGAATGGCAAAGATTAAAATCTTCTTTTTCACTTCCTTGCAAATCCCTTCTCTCTGCTGATCATTGGCTTGGCTTGTCAAGATGGCATGGGTCGTTCTTCTTACCACTAGCTTCGGAATGATCAGTTTCTTTTTTATTTTCTCCCTGATATGCATCTGGGTGAATGGTGAAAGCTCTGCCAGCTCTTAGGCTGGAGACTAAGCCATAAAAAAGTTAAATACACTTCTAGCTCATACTCTTTGCCATCCTCTCCCCTTATCACAAACCCCACTTCTCCCCTCCTATGATCAATTTACAGTATTCATCTGTGTCTTGAGTCAATTGTGCACACATGCATATGATACATGAAATAAAAAGTCAAAGACAATCTTACTTTTACTGCTCATATTTTAAAAAGTCGTTTTATTTAGACTCTGGCTTCTTTCTGGAGCAGTTGCTCTAAAAATCTGAGCTTATATTTTATGTTTTTGCAGCTGTATGGGTTTAATACAGGCTCCAAATCATTTATTGGTGTTTCTGACGGGACTTTTTGTTTTTATAGGTGTGTAAATGTGTTATCGAAGATATTTTGGCATTGGCCAAAGACTCAAGTTTGTAACTTCAGTTAAAGAGATCTTCTAATTTTCCCCAATCCCTCTGCTTTCTTGAAAGAAGAGAAATGTTTTACTTGACAGGTGCTCTGGATTTCTGTACCAAGTCTTTGACTAAATTTATTTTCCTTGAGGTTTGTGCTAAAAGTTAAAATTCAAGCAACTGTGACAAGATTTTTTCCCTTTTCCCTCTCCTCACTGGAAAAGACTCTGATGCTGGGAAAGATTGAGGGCAGAAGGAAAAGGGGGCGACAGAGGATGAGATGGTTGGATGGCATCACCGACTCGATGGACTTGAGCAAACTCTGGGAGATAGTGAAGGACAGGGAAGCCTGGCATGCCATAATCCATGGGGGTCGCAAAGAGTCGGACGTGACTGAGCAACTGAAGAACAGCAACTCCCCTCCTGGCCATGGCTTGTCTAGTGTTTCACGTGAATGTAACTATTTCAACCCTATTTCTCCTAAAGCATCATTTTTATGTCATATCAGCTCTCTCCGAGCAAACTTAAGCAATGATTCCAAAACCTGGCATATGGATCCAAATCGTGTTGGGGGAAGGCTCTCCAAATCTCTGTGCAAGGACTGAGGAATCGGAATTTTAAAACCTCATTGAATGATCTTGGTGATCATCTGGTTTGGGAGCATCTGATGTAAGAGTAGGTGGGGATGGGGCAGGGTGTCCTGGTGATGTCTGTCCCACACAGTACAAGGCAGGGTCTAATCAATTATTCAATTATGCTTACATTTAATGAACATTTACAGAGTACCTGCTATGGGCGGGTACAATTCCGGGAGCTGGGATGTCAGAATGAACACGATCCAGTTTTACTCGAGATGATCTCGAGTTCAGTGAATGAGATAGACACCAGACAACTGTTTTCCCTGTAATGTGGTTGTGTCAAAGCAGAGGTATGATGTGGTAATTATACACAATGGAATATTACTCAGTGATCAAAAAGAATGAAGTAATGCCATTTGCAGCAATATGGATGGACCTTGAGATTGTCATACTAAGTGAAGTAAGTCAGAAAATGAAATACAAATATCATATGATGTCAGTTATATGTGGAAGCGAAAAAAAAAATTAGTACAGATGCACTTACTTATAAAACAAAAACAGACTCACAAACAGAAAACAAACTTATGGTTACCAAGAGGGAATGAGGGGAGGGATAAATTAGGAGTCTGGAATGAACAGATTCACGTTGCTATAAATAAAATAGGTAAACAACAAGGCCCTACTGTAGAGCACAGAAACTATATTCGATATATTGCAATACACTATAATAGAAAGTAATTTTTAGAAAGAATAGGAATATGTTCATACGTATGTATAACTGAATCACTTGGCTGTATGCCTGAAACTAACACAATATAGAAACTAACACAAACTTCCACAAAAAGAAAATAAAAACACATTAAAAAATATGTCTTAAACTGTGTGGGGTTTTAAAAGCTCAGGGAGTCAACTTTCACCAGAGCCCATGGAGGATAGGTAAGCACGAATGAACAGCTGGCCGGAGCTGACTCGTGCATCACAACGAACCCTAACACAACATTGCAGGGCAATATATTGTTGTTGTTAAGTTGCTAAGTCATGTCTGACTGCTTTGTGACCCCATGGACTGGAGTCCGCCAGGCTCTTCTGCCCATGGCAAGAATACTGGAGTGGGCTGCCATATCCTTCTCCTGGGGATCTTCCCGACCCAGGGATCAAACCCAGGTCTCCTGAATTGGCAGGAGGATTCTTTACCATTGAGCCATCTGGGAAGCCCTCAAAGCCCTATTACTCTAATTAAAAAAATAAATAAAAATAACCCCCAGAAGATTTTACACACAGACAGAAATAAATGAATAAAAAAAAAGTAAATTTAAAAAAAGAGAGCTCATCCAGGGCGGGGGCAGGTGTCTCACCCAGGGAGGAGGCGTGCCCCACTGCTGTCTCCCACCTTCCATGAGCAATGGAGTGAGGAGAAAAGACCCTGGGGATCACCCCCCTCACCACCGCAAGGGCAGGTGTAGGAAGATGGCCCCGGCTACCAGGGAGACCTTTGCCGCAGGCTCCAAAGGCCCCCGTGGATGCCTGTCACAAGATGCCACTTTCGGTCTGTCTCAGACTTTTAGATTACAACCGCAGGTCCTTCGACCTGGGGCAAGGGCGCTTTAGAGAAGCCAGTCCTCAGACCTAGCCTGCTACCTTTCCTGTTGAAGAAAAGATCTAAAAACAGAGGGGAGATGGAAAGAAAATTAGGCAAAATACAAGAAAAAAAAAAAAAGCCAAAAACCCCAGAGGAGCTTTTGTGGTGGGGCTGGCAGCTCTGTGAAAAGTTCAGGAAATGGAGGTGAGAATCAGATTTGTCAAAGGGCAACGGAGACCATGGTCCGCTCTCTAGGCTGAAGCTGCTGCGCTTGGATGTTCATTTTCTTTCCTTTTCACTCAGAAGTTTCTGGCTGTATCCGAGCTGCATGGCACAGAAGTGGAGTGGGTAGAAATAGAAGAGGAAAAAGAAAAGCCTGTATTCTCTCTGTGTGGGCAGAAGGTTTTATGATTCTTTTTAAACTTTACACATCATTAAAATGCTTCAGTATTTCCCCCAAGTCAGCATGCTTTTTAAAAGTTAATGAGGAAGGGAAATGTTAAGAAAAATAAAATTCTGCTTCTTGGTAGCAAGGTATTATGGAACGGAGGCACCTGGCTTTCTCCATCAGTCCTTTTATTTGAGGAGTGGTTCCTTCTAGAAACTTGATTTTCCGCAGGAGGGAGACCTCTCCAGCACACAAGCAGGAGTCCGAGAGGGCTCCTGATCCTGAGAGCCTTTCTGTGACTGCGGGCAAGGTACTTTGCCTCTGGGTGCCTCAGTTTCCCTCTCCGTAAAATGGGATAATAATACTTAATTACTTCACCATGCTGAGGTAAGGATTCATTAATTGATGTTTGTAAAAGGCTTTGAAGCCAGCAAATGCTACAACAGAGCTAAACATGATTATTAATAATACATTTGAACCAAGTTCATAATTGCATTTGCCATCTCAAATTTCCCTGGCAGTTTTCAGCTGGTGAATTTATTTTTCAGCCTCACTCATTAAAAGGAAACCAAAAGGAGTGCTGTGGCAGGAATAGCTCTAGTCTTCACTGAAAAGATGGATACTTACCTGCCTTGGGTGAAAGAATCTCTCTTCTATAAGCATTCAATAGGAGATTCTGAAAAATGCCAAATGCTATAGAAAGGACTACCGTGGCCAGGAAGTTTTATTTTTTATTTTATTAAAAAAATTGTTTTTGCTCTTCTTTACTTGTCTATCATGTTTTGAATTTTATTTTTTATTATTTTTTAAAATTGAAGTGTAGTTGATTTCAGTTCAGTTCAGTTCAGTTGCTCAATCGTGTCTGACTCTGCGAACCCATGAACCGCAGCACACCAGGCCTCCCTGTCCATCACCAACTCCTGGATTCTACCCAAACCCATGTCCATCAAGTCGATGATGCCATCCAACCATCTCATCCTCTGTCGTCCCCTTCTCCTCCTGCCCCAATCCCTCCCAGCATCAGGGTCTTTTCCAATGAGTCAACTCTTTGCATGAGGTGGCCAAGTATTGGAGTTTCAGCTTCAACATCAGTCCTTCCAATGAACACCCAGGACTGATCTCCTTTAGGATGGACTGGTTGGATCTCCTTGCAGTCCAAGGGACTCTCAAGAGTCTTCTCCAACACCACAGTTCAAAAGCATCAATTCTTCAGTGCTCAGCTTTCTTTATAGTCCAGCTCTCACATCCATACATGACCACTGGAAAAACCATAGCCTTGACTAGACGGACCTTTGTTGGCAAAGTAATGTCTCTGCTTTTAAATATGCTGTCTAGGTTGGTCATAACTTTCCTTCCAAGGAGTAAGCGTCTTTTAATGTTGCTAATTCCTGTTGGACAGCAAAGTGACTCCATTATACAATACATACATTCTTTTTAAAATATTCTTTTCCATTATGGTTCATCATTGGATTAATGTATATATATATTTTTTTAATTGGAGGATAATTGCTTTACAATTTGTGTTTGCTGTACATGACATGAATCAGCTGTAAGTAGACACACATCCCCTCCCTCTTGAACCTCCTTCCCACCAACGCCCCATCCCATATTATATTGGACCATGGCTGATTAACAGTGCTGCGTTAGTTTCAGGTGTATAACCAAGTGATTCAGTTATGCATATACATGTATCTATCCTTTTTCAAATTCTTTTCCCATTTAGGTCATTATAGAATATTGAGCAGCATTCCCTGTGCTGTACAGCAGGTCCTTGCTGGCAGTTTTTAAAATGAAGAAAGTGCTAGTTAAACAAGTGCAAGATGAGAGGAGGATCTGGGAGGGCAGCACTTTCCAGAACTGATTCAATCCCTATGCTCTGGACCTAACCACAGAGTAGTTGATCTGTCATCTGCCTGGGGTTGTTTTTTCTCTTTGGTCCCTTTTTCTGGCCTCCGCCCTCTTCCTGTGCTGGGTCACTTAGGGGTGTGTTGGTGTATGAGTGTTTAAAATCTCTTGTTTGATCCCTGTCTATCTGCTGCTTTCCTTTATGTCAACTGAAAGAAGCATTTTTGCATCGTTTAATGCTGATCTTGCAAATTGCGATGAAAATATCGGAGAGTTGAGGTCAACACAGGTAACCTGGTTCGTGGTAGGAGGTCAACAAACATTTGTGCCAGAGAGCTTGGTCTTGGAGTCTTCCTCGGTATCTGAGGTTGAACGTCTAGTAAAATGATCTCATAAGGGCACAGGCTGTGATGTCCAATGCAGCCCAAAGCAGGGGCTCCTGACTAGCCTTGGGGTGGGTGTGCGTTTCAGCTTATTTTCCCAAAAGAGTTGTGTGTTTGCTCGAATGTAGCTTTACTCTCATTCACTGGTTCTCCAAAGGAATCTCCCACGCCAACATCATCACCTGGGAACTGGTTAGAAATGCAGACTCTCAGGCCCTAGCCCCATTGTATGGCCCAGCAGTGTGTGTCCGCAAGCCCTCCACTGGCTCTGATGCAGGCTGAAGTCTGAGAACCTTGGGTCTGCCTCAGTCATCTCTGGATGGGTGACAAGCTCTAGGGAGTCTGGGTTGCTGTCTGTAGCAGGCAGCTGAGCAAGGCATTGCAAAACCCATGCTAGAACTCAGAGTCTTCACAACTGAGGCTGAATTTCTCCTGGAAAAACAGAATGATTGCTTTGCAGTTGGTAGGAAAGTGAGGAAGCCTAGGCTGCTTTTCCAGCATCTTTCTTCCAGAATTCCTATCTGTGCTTTCAGACTCTAGGAAGTTCCACCTTCTCCAGATCCCTTCCTCTGAGTTTATCAGTTTATCTGATATTTCCTATCATGTTATCAATACTGCCACTCACATGGACACTTCTGCATGCCTGACACTGTTTATTACTTGGCTATAATTTGATGCTGGCCTTGACTTCTTGGGTTAGTTGGTCCGTCTGTGATGACGGACACCACGCCTCATATTTTCGGCTTCTGATGGTGACTCCTGCTGCGCTGATTCATGTAGCCTGGGCTTCTTGGGGTTTTGTTGGTGGCTTCCTCCGGACCTATGAACTTGAAACTGTTGTCATTTCCAGATAGACACGCGGGGTCAGGAAACTGTGATGAGAGGTGAAGAGAGGATTGTCCTCGCTTTCGGCAAAGATATTTGGGTGCTGAACATCAAGCTTTCAGCTATCAGGCAATAACTTTGTGAGAAACTGACACAACTTTATAGTCATCGGCAGATTTTGGATTATAAACTCATTTTTTTGTAAAGGGCGGTGCTGGCTCCATGTGAGGCACTGGGTTGATTTTGAAAATATGTAGAATCCTCATGGCAACTCTGAAATGTAGGTATTAATATTCCCAACTTCATGACACATTTTATCTGAGTTATGCATCAAGCAGCAATCAAAAGAGATTTTTTTAAATTGAAGTATAGTTGATTTATATATATTCTTTTTGAGTTTCTTTTCCATTACAGGTTATTACAAGATGTTGAATATAGCTCCCTATGCTAGACAGTAGGTCTTTGTTGATTATCTGTTTTATACAGAGTAGTGTGTATATGTTAATCCCAAACTCCTAATTTATCCCTCACCCCTCTTCCTCTTTGGTAACTGTAAGTTTGTTTTCTCTGTCCGTGGGTCTATTTCTGATACATAAATAAGCTCATTTGTATCATTTTTTTTTAGATTCTACATATAAGTGATATCATATGATATTTGTCTTTGTCAGCTTATTTCACTAGTATGATAATCTCTGGATCCATCCATATTGCTGCAAATGGCATTATTTTATTAAAATTACTTTTATAGCTAAGTAGTATTCCATTGTATAAATGTACCACATGTTCTTTATCCATTCACCTGTCGATGGACACTCAGGTTGCTTCCATGTCTTGGCAATTGTGAATATGCTGCAGTAAACACTGGGATGCATGTATCTTTGTGAATTAGAGTTTTCATCATTTTTGGATATATGCCCAGGAGTGGGATTGCTGGATCATACAGTAATTGTATTTTTGGTTTTATAAGGATCCTCCGTACTGTTCTCCATCGTGGTTGCACCTATTTACATTCCCACCAACAGTGTAGAAGGGTTGGTTTCCTTTTCTCCACATTCTCTCCAGCATTTTTTATTTGTAGACTTATTTGATGATGGCTGTTCTGACCAGTGTGAGGTGACACCTCTTTGTAGTCTTGATTTTTATTTCTCTAGTAATTAGTGATCTTGGGCATCTTTTCATGTGCTGTTTGGCAGCAAAGAGTTTTTGAGTTCACAACACATGCTAAGGTCTTCTGAATCCTGTTTGCTGGCACCCGGAAAGCCCTCTACCCAAGTCCTTGACTTTGGGAAAGGCTGTGATTTAATTGTGAGAACCCTCGGTTTCCTTCAGCAGATTCTAGAGCTGATTTGAGTAATTCAAGCCTAAGGGCCTGATACTGCCCTCTGCGAAGGATCGAGAGTAACCGCAGTGGCAGGACTGGCTGCGTTTGCTCAGTATCTCCCGTCGGCAGGGCTCCCAGGTGCTGGGCAATCTTGAGCTGATAGATGAGGGATAACAGTAATTAGAATCTTCAAAGCACTTGGCAAACGTTCATTAGCAGCTCTCACGGAGAAAGACAGAAGAGAAATAAATGACAGGATTATCCCATTTTGCAGACATGGGAAATCAAGGCAGAAAATGAGATGCTTTGCCTAACTCCACATTCTGAGGACCATTTAAAATAGAGGTGGCTTATAGAAAAGAATGAAATAATGCCGGTTTGCAGCAATGTGGATGGACCTAGAGATGATCATACTAAGCGAAGTAAGTCAGGCAGAGAAAGACAAACATCATGTGATATCACTTATATGTGGAATCTAAAATATGGTGCATATGAGCTTATTTACAAAACAGAGACAGGCTCACAGACATAGAAAGCAAACTCACGGTTACCAAAGGGGAAATGTGGTCAGGGGGAGGGATGAATTAGGAATTTGGGATTAACATATAGACACTGTGTGCGTGTGTGCTCACTTGCTTCAGTTGTGTCTGACTCTTGGCAGTCCTATGGACTGTAGCTTGTCGGGCTCTTCTGTCCATGGGATTCCCCAGGCAAGAATACTGGAGTGGGTTGCCATTTCGTCCTCCAATATACCCACTTAAATATCAAATAGATAATCAACAAGTTCCTATTGTATAGCACAGGGAACTTTACTCAATATTCTGTAATAATCTAAATTGGAAAAGAATCTGAAAAAGAATGGATATATTTATATCTGAATCATTTTGCCGTATGCCTAAAACTAACACATTATAAATCAACTATGCACACATGTGCGCTAAGTCGCCTCAGTCATGTCCAACTCTTTGTGACCCCATGGACTGTAGCCCGCCAGGCTCCTCTGTCCATGGGATTCTCCAGGCAAGAATACTGCAGTGGGTTGCCATGCCCTCCTCCAGGGGATTTTCCCGACCCAGGGGTAGAACCTGCATCTCTTGCATCTCCTACGTGGGCAGGCAGATTCTTTACCACTGTTTAGAAGCCTCAGGGGGCTGCTAAACATCCTAGAGGACATCTCCCACCACCCTACCACATACACGCCAAGAGCTATCTGGCCCCAGATGTTAGGGATACAGAGGTTGAGAAACCCTGATAGACAATGAAAACTTGTGCCTTTCTGGGGACTTGTCGAATGTATGAGAAAGTAAGCCACCTCTATTTAATTTTTTTTCTCTTTTTGACTATTTAAATTGATTAATTTGTTTTCTCCTCTTAAAATATTAGTTGCCTGAAACAAAGGTGACTAATGATGATGACAGTTATTTCTGTTTCAGTCACGTTGTTCATAAAAATACCATTAGCATTTAAATATTAGGCATGCTGAAAAACTTGGCTTATAAAACTGATTCAGGTTTAAACTGGTAACCTCTGTGATAGCTGGAATTATTTTTTTAATTTAATTTTTATCTTATATTGGAGTAGAGTTGATTTATGGGCTTCCCTGATGGCTGAGCAGTAAAGAATCTCACTGTAATCTAGGAGCCACAGGAGAGTCCATGGGGTCGCAAAGAGTCAGACATGACTGAGCACACACAAGCACACGTGAACAGCAATCTGAGCCTCTCCCCACTGGATGTTAGCAGCATCTCCCACTCCCAGACGTGGGCAAGTATCCCCCTGGGGTTGGGGGCGAAATCGCTCCAGTTGTGAACTATACTTTTATACCAAATAGGTGAAATTAACATTCTGTGTGACAAGGCTGCTTATGCCTATTATAAATCTCCTGAGCATTGGCTCATGCTACACAAGTAACTGTATCACTTTTCTGGGGAGCTCAGTTCCTCAGCCATGTTCAAACACCCACAAGATGGATGGGAGAACGTTTGAAACTGAAAAGTGTGCAGAGTCTCCAGGGTTGTACTTGGATTTAGGATTGTCAGGCTTACTTCGCTTAGTATGCTAATCTCTAGATCATCACACACCCTCCTATTCCCTGTTGGAAAGCAGTGCTGTGATGCTGGACAGATGAGATGTACAGATGAGATGCATCAGAAATCTTTGACTTTGGGCATCTCTCAAACCAACACCGTGGCTGGTTTGGCAACGTGGTATTCCAAGAAGGCTGAGCCTCCTGGAGGGCCGGAAGCATCTTTACTCCCTTCATCCTGAATGGGACCTGTATCCAAAACCCACCTTACCATACCCTGGTCCAGAAATAAGCTAACTGGGCTTGTCTGGGGCTCACCTGGGGCATGAGCCACAGTGCAGCATGAGGTGAAAGGCAGAAGTGTGTGGCTGTCATCACACATGGGCTGGGAGTGCTATTTAGCTTTCAGAAGGGAGAGTTAACAGAGAGGCTGTTAGCACACACAGCGCTTGTTGTTGCCGGCGAGCCCCGCAGCTGGGCGTGTAAATCAACCAACTGTGTGCTTAACACAAAGTGGCATTTTCCAGATGAACATCTGTCTGTGGGTGCAGGGCGGCTTTAAGAAGCAGGGGGGCTTTCCGATGAGATCAGGAAGGACCAGAGTCTTCCCCGGGGGGGCCCGGGGGACTGTTCCTACCCAGGTGCTTTTCCCTCCTCTTCCTCTGCTGTCAGGTCTAGACTAAACCCGCTCAGAGGCCCCATTACTCAGTTCAAGGTGAATTCCTGTGAAGAACTGGTTTATGTGGTGTGCTCTGGGGTCAGGCGTTTCTGTATCTTGACCGTGGGGGTAGTGTTACTCACAGAAAGGAAAGGCAGATTCGCCCCTGTCATCTCTTTTCCTCTGTTGGAGAGAAGAAGTCAGAGGACTCTGAAACAAGAAACATAAGATGTTATGTTGTCCTGGTGGACAACTGGGCTTGGAGAGAGGATGGGGGTGCAGAGTGAGAGGGACCAGATGTCTCAGCATAAAAGGATTCCTGCGAGTAAAAGAGATATCTCATCTGACTTCTGAAGTGCCGAGCGGACGTATCACACATTTCTAGTTTGCAGCATATTTAATTTTGCCTGTGAAATAAGACAGGAATCACACAGTAAAAGAAACAGTGTTATGAAGATGTAACTGACATGCAATAAATGGTTCATCTTTAAAGTATACAGTTTGATATGATTTGCCATATGTGTACACCCATGAACCATCGGTGAAAAGAGTGAAACTTACCAGCCTCTCCAAACTTTCCTGTGTCCCTTTGTAATTCTCTCTCCTTCCACCCTCATCCTCAGGTAATCAGTGATCTGCTTTCTGACATGATAGACCGGTTTGCAAGTATTGTATGTTTTTGTCTGGCTCTTTTCATTCAGCATAATGATTTTCAGATTCATCTGTGTGGATGTATCAATCGTCCACTTCATTTTAAGGCTGAGTGGTGTCCCATTTTTTTGGATATCCACAATTTGTTTATCCTTTTGCTGCTGATGGCTATTTGAGTTATTTCCAGTTTTAGCTATTATAAATAAAGTTGCTATGAATGTACAAATCTTTTTGTGGATCTGTATGCTTTCATCTGGACAAATATTTTTAATTTTGCTAAAGACCTAGGGGTGGAATAGATAGAGCAAAATATAGGTATAGGTTTAACTTAGTAAGAAACTGCTGAATTATTTTCCATGATGATTGCACCATCTTTTGGATAAGGGCCATTAAAAGCAATGAGATCCTTGGCCAGCCTTTGAGCTTGCTTCTCCTTTAGGCATGCATGTATGCTCAGTCATGTTCAACTCTTTGTGACCCCAAGGACTGTAGCCCACCAGGCTCCTTCATCCAAGGAATTTTCCAGGCAAGAATACTGGAATGGGTTGCCACTTCCTACTCCAGGGGACCTTCCCAACCCGGGGATAGAACCCACGTCTCTTGGTCTATTGCACTGGCAGGTGGGTTCTTTACCACTGAGCTACCCAGGAAGCCCTCTCCTTTTGGAGGGAGTACATTTTTGTTACTTATTTCTGCAAGAAGGAATGGTCAGGATAATTAGCAAATATCTGACAAACTTCTTTTGAGTGAAACATCACTCCTAAAGAGGCAGATTTGAAAAAACAAAACAAAACAAATGATTTGACAATCATTTCCTTATTTGAGACTTGGAAGTTGACTTAATTGGATTATTCAGGCCCTGGTTCATATACTGGTTAAATCCCCTGACTTCATATGGAGCATTAGAACTCCAGGGGAAGAAAATAGGCAAGTTGTAACGAAAATAGCAGCAACTTTTCCCAAATGACACAAGTATGGTTCCCTTCACATGCCCAAGTGAGCAGATAATTGCAAAATTTTTATTTGCCTTTGTTTGGGGGTGCATCAGGCCTAAAGGTAAAATGATACAATGCTATTGGCCGGGTCTCATTGGTTTCTAGTTATGTTTGACTAAAACGCAGCATCTTAGAAGGTGAAGGGAGGGAACCAGGATTGGGTCTGGATGCAAAACACAGGCTCACAGCTCTCTAATCAGCAACAAATGTAGGAGAGATTCCTGGTGACACACGGCCCAGGCAAGCTCATTTTCGATGGGCGGGTGAGGCTGGAGTGGACCCAGGGCTTCACAAGCAGGAATGGAGGATGAGTCTTCCTCCTTCTTTTTTATGAGTAAAGACAAGGTTGGGGGTTCAGGTCTGGCTGTGTTTTTCAAGGAAAGAAGAAATAGAATTCTTCTGCCAAACCTGAACCAACACTTTGGCTTAGCTCTTGGTTCTGCGTGGCACAGGAACCAGATTTTAGATAAAGAAGAGACGTTTCTGTTACCTTGCTGGGCAGGAAATGGGGTTTTGGTCCTGGGATTCCTTTTCTGAGTGTGTGGGCGTCACCGTTTCCTGTTTCTTTTTTCTCTCTTTTCTTTTTTTCTTGAAGCTTTTGCATTTAAGAAAATATATTTAATGGCCTGAATTTTTTGTTTGTTTTGGTAAATTCTCATAGATAAATCAAAATTAGAATTTTTTTTTTATTGGATCTCGGAAGCACCATTTGAATCTGCTCCTTGATTAGCCTGTCATGTATATGATGTGAAATGCTTCTTCCTTGGAGGAGATTAAACTATCAGGCTCTTCAGGTCAGAGAGTAGCAGAAATACTGTACAGTAGGAGTTACTTGTGCTCTACAGTAGGACCAGCGAGCACCAAATTAAATAAATATGCTAAATTAAACACATATGCATTGACAGCTGTGATCTGCTACTAATTCCATAGAGATAAATGATAGAGACCAAACCATATTATTGTTATAATCAATCACCTCCACTTTTTCATTCTAAATAAGGACATGTCCTCTAAAAATCCCCCCACTGTCTTTTTATTGAAGAATAGTTGATTTACAATGTTGTGTTAGTTTCTGACGTATAGCAAAGTAAATCAGCTATGCATATATTTTTTATCTGTATTTTTCTCATTATAGGTTAGTACAAGATATTGAATAAAAGTCCTGGTCCTGGATAGTAAGACCTTGTTTTTAACTCTTTTATATGTAATAGTGAGGGTGTGTTAATCCTCAAATTGTAATTTAACCCTGCTCCTCTGTCCTTTTTGGTAAACACGAGCTTGTTTTCTACGTCTGTGAGTCCATTTATCTTTGATGGACACAGGTTATGTCCATGTCTTGCCTATTGTTACTAGTGCTGCTCTGAACAAATGAACATAGCAGTGTTTCGATAGAACTTTGTTTACCCAAGGAACCAGATTCGGCCATCCCTGGTATAGTCTGAGTTTTCACTTTACATGAGGAGACTGAAGAGCAGAGAGGCTGGCTGACAGTAGCAACCACACGTGTGGTCCAGTGCTTGACTAACCAGCCAGTTGACAGGAGGTAAAATGCTTTACCATGCCACCTATAAAAAAGGAAGATCTGTTAATTATCTATGTGAGTTTTCAAGTCTCAGGAGTGGCATTCCATTATTTTTGCCATTTTCTGTTTGTTAGAAGCAGGTAGAAGCCCAGTCCTTACTCAAAGAGTCGGGTGGGAGGTTGCATAGGATGTGACAAACACGGATCACTGCGGCCGACCTAGTGGCTCCTTCAGGAGACATCCAGACACGTGATCTCTAATGTTTCCCTGGACTTAAAATTCTCAAATGTCATTCATTTTTCAGATTCTTTCCGGCCCTTTGCTTACTTACTGGTATTTTTTTTGGGGGGAGGTGCTATTTTGCTTCAGTGTAGAGAACTTCCATCATTCACAATATCTGATGAACCCATGGAAAACAGAACATTTGGGATATAAATAGTTCTGAAGATTTGGTAATTATGGATTGTAGCTGTCATCAATCCGGATATAAATTTGAATGCACTTTAGCATTTAAATCTCTCTGTAGGTAGGATTATTAGCTGGATCAACTTCTTAAACAGAAGGTCTTAATGACATGTGCATAATCAATATATTTGTTAATGACAGAGGTACTTATGAAAGCAGATCTCTTTTTTAACTCTACTTGGTCACATCTACTTAATTTTGCAGGGACTGTAGTATGTTTTTGAAAGTTAAAAACTTCATTTCTTTAAAAATTCTATGACTCAATCTTTCTAATTATTTAGAATGAACTTTTGATCAGGCTAGATTTGCATGATTTGACTATAGATTAAAAAAAAAAATGAGAACCAAATGAGCAAATTTCCTGGTTTTGCTCTTTCTTTATCCTATGTAGAAGAATTTTATAGTCAATGAATGAGTTTGGTTTGGGGGTGACCCTGAAGCCGTTTGAATGCAGAGTTCCAAAGAAAAGCAAGGAAAGATAAGAAAGCCTTCCTCGGTGATCAGTGTAAAGAAATAGAGGAAAACAACAGAATGGGAAAGACTAGAGATCTCTTCAAGAAAATTAGAGATACCAAGGGAACATTTTATGCAAAGATGGGCACAATAAAGGACAGAAATGGTATGGACCTAATAGAAGCAGAAGATATTAAGAAGAGGTGGCAAGAATACACAGAAGAACAATACAAAAAAGATCTTCACGACCCAGATAATCATGATGGTGTGATCACTCACCTAGAGGCAGATGTCCTGGAATGTGAAGTCAAGTGGGCCTTAGGAAGCATCACTACGAACAAAGCTAGTGGAGGTGGCCACAGGACTGGAAAAGGTCAGTTTTCATTCCAGTCCCAAAGAAAGGCAATGCCAAAGAATGCTCAAACTACTGCACAATTGCATTCATCTCTCAGAGTAGCAAAGTAATGCTAAAAATTCTCCAAGCCAGGCTTCAACAGCACGTGAACCATGAACTTCCAGATGTTCAAATTGGATTTAGAAAAGGCAGAGGAACCAGAGATCAAATTGCCAACATCCATTGGATCATTAAAAAAGCAAGAGAGTTCCAGAAAAACATCTATTTCTGCTTTATCAACTATGCCAGAGTCTGACTGTGTGGATCACAAGAAACTGTGGAAAATTCTTCAAGAGACGGGATTACCAGACCACCTGACCTGCCTCTTGAGAAATTTGTATGCAGGTCAGGAAACAACAGTTAGAACTGGACATGGAACAATAGACTGGTTCCAAATAGGGAAAGGAGTACATCAAGGCTGTATATGGTCACCCTGCTTATTTAACTTGTATGCAGAGTACATCATGAGAAATGCTGGACTGGAGGAAGCACAAGCTGGAATCAAGATAGCTGGGAGAAATATCAATAACCTCAGCTATACAGATGACACCACCCTTATGGCAGAAAGTGAAGAAAAACTAAAGAGTCTTTTGGGGAAAGTGAAAGAGGAGAGTGAAAAAGCTGGCTTAAAGCTCAACATTCAGAAAACTAAGATCATGGCATCCGGTCCCATCACTTCATGGCAAATAGATGGGGAAAAGTGGAAACTGACAGACTTTATTTTATTGGGCTCCAAAATTACTGTAGATGGTGACTGCAGCCATGAAATAAAAAGATGCTTGCTCCTTGGAAGGAAAGTTATGACCAACCTAGACAGTATATTAAAAAGCAGAGACATTACTTTGCCATCAAAGGCTCATCTAGCCAAAGCTATGACTTTTCCAGTAGTCATGTATGGATGTGAGAGTTGGACCATAAAGAAAGCTGAATGCAGAAGAACTGATGCTTTTAAACTGTGGTGTTGGAGAAGACTCTTGAGAGTCCCTTGGACAGTAAGGAGATCCAACCAGTCCATCCTAAAGGAAATCAGTCCTGAATATTCATTGGAAGGACTGATGCTAAAGCTGAAACTCCAACACTTTGGCCACCTGATGCGAAGAACTGACTCATTTGAAAAGACCCTGAAGCTGGGAAAGATTGAAGGCAGGAGGAGAAGGGGACAACAGAGGATGAGATGGTTGGATGGCATCACTGACTCAATGGACATGAGTTTGAGTAAACTCTGGGAGTTGGTGATGGACAGGGAAACTGACGTGCTGTAGTACATGGGGCCTCAAATAGTCAGACATGACTGAGCGACTGAATTGAACTGAAGCCATATTTGTGGTCAGCATACACAAAAAGATACATCTGTGTCTTAAATTATCTGGGAAAGGTTGTTTTATTCTTTTTTCACATAATTGAAAAGCTAGTTTTGCTTATTCATTTAGAGCATGTGTGTGTGTGTTCAGTCAGATCTGACTCTTTCCAACCCCATGGACTTTAGCCTGCCAGGTTCCTCTGTCTGTGGGATTTTCCAAGCAAGAATACTGGAGTGGGTTACCATTCCCTTCTCCAGAGGATCTTTGAGACCCAGGGATCAAACCTGTATCTCTTATATCTCCTGCATTGGCAGGAGGATTCTTCACCAATTGAGCCACGGGTGAAGCCAGCAGTAGTTCTCAAGTAGGAGTCATTTTTTTTGCCCTACTGGGCACTTGGCAAAGTCTGGAGACACTTTTGATTGTCACAGCTGAGATAGGAAGGGGCTTTGTGACTAGTGTCTAGTGGGTGGAAGCCAGGGTTGCAAAGGACAGTTCTTGACAACAATAATTATCCAATCCAAAATGTCAATGATGTTGAGGTTGAGAAACCCTGGTTTAGAGACGTGTACTCCCAAACTGTTTTCCACTGATATATGCTATAAAAATGGGCCTCCACTGCCAAATAGGTTGGACTGATAATGTCTTCACAGCAATGTTTCAGACCTTAAAAACTTGTGTACTGTTATCCTTAGGGATGGGTTTCCTTGGTGGTTCAGGTGATAAGGAATCCACCTGCAATGTGAGAGACCTGGGTTTGATCCCTGGGTTGGGAAGATCCCTTGGAGAAGGGAAAGTCTACCCACTCCAGTATTCTGGCCTGGAGAATTCCATGGACTATATAGTCCAGGGGGTCGCAAAGAGTTGGACATGACTGAATGACTTATCCTTAGGAATAAGATCTGCGAGGCAAAGATTTTCAATGTGGATCACAGAGCCTTTTTTCCTGGGATTTTTGAATTCCAAGTATTCCCTAAATCAGAACCTTCTTTGAGAAGGCTAGCTTTAAGCAAATATAATGAATGAGATACACTCCTGTGTAAGGGGATCTTGGGAACCCAAATTTTCCAGTTCTGTAGGAAAACATTGGATTCCCATCGCATCTCCCTTCAAATATATTATAGAGAAATGATTATGAGAGTAAAGTATGCTAATTCTTGAAATTTTGCAAAACTGATGGAAAAAGTAGGTAAGATGTTCCCAGGTTACTCAAGGATAATTGCTCTTAATGTGGTGTATTTACCGTCAGTATTTCTTATGTGTGTGGCAGAGTGTATTCCAAAGATGGCCATACCAATGTTTTTTCCTCCCTACAGGACCTATTTGCAAGGTTGTATGTACACTCTTCCAGTGAGAAAGCTTTGCTCCCTCCTCTTGAATCTGGGCAGACCTGGATGAAGGTGACACTGTGTGACCTACATGTTTCTATACCTACAATATATCGTGTAGAAGAGATGGCAAGAATACACAGAAGAACTGTACAAAAAAAAAAAAAAAGATCTTCACTACCCAGATAACCATGATGGTGAGAACAGTCACCTAGAGTCAGACATCCTGGAGTGTGAAGTCAAGTGGACCTTAGGAAGCATCACTACGAACAAAGCTAGCGAAGGTGATGGAATTCCAGTTGAGCTATTTCAAATCCTGAAAGATGATGCTGTGAAAGTGCTACACTCAATATGCTAGCAAATTTGGAAAACTCAGCAGTGTCCACAAGACTGGAAAAGGTCAGTTTTCATTCCAGTCCCAAAGAAAGGCAATGCCAAAGAATGCTCAAATTACCGCACAATTGCACTCTTCTCACACGCTAGTAAAGTAATGCTTAAAATTCTCCAAGCCAGGCTTCAGCAATACGTGAACCATGAACTTCCATATGTTCAAGATGGATTTAGAAGAGGGAGAGGAACCAGAGATCGAATTGCCAACATCCGTTGGATCATTAAAAAAACAAAAGAGAGTTCCAGAAAAACATCTATTTCTGCTTTATTGACTATGTTAAAGCCTTTGACTGTGTGGATCACAAGAAACTGTGGGAAATTCTTCAAGAGATGGGAATACCAGATCACCGGACCTGCCTCTTGAGAAACCTGTAGGCAGGTCAGGAAGCAACAGTTAGAACTGGACATGGAACAACAGACTTGTTCCAAATAGGGAAAGGAGTATATCAAGGCTGTATCTTGTCACCCTGCTTATTTAACTTATATGCAGAGTACATCATGAGAAACACTGGGCCGGAGGAAGCACAGCTGGAATCAAGATTGCCGGGAGAAGTGTAATAACCTCAGATATGCAATGACACCACCCTTATGGCAGAAAGTGAAGAAGAACTAAAGAGTCTCGGTGAAAGTGAAAGAGGAGAGTGAAAAAGCTGGCTTAAAGCTCAACATTCAGAAAACTAAGATCATGGCATCTGGTCCCATTACTTCATGGCAAATGGATGGGGAAACAGTGGAAACAGTGGCTGACTTTATTTTTCTGGGCTCCAAGATTGCTGCAGATGGTGATTGCAGCCATGAAATGAAAAGATGCTTACTCCTTGGAAGGAAAGTTATGACCAGACTAGACAGCATATTAAAAAGCAGAGACATTACTTTGCCAACAAAGGTCCGTCTAGTCAAGGCTATGATTTTTCCAGTGGTCATGTATGGATGTGAGAGTTGGGCTATAAAAAAGGTGAGCACCGAAGAATTGATGCTTTTGAACTGTGGTGTTGGAGAAGACTCTTGAGAGTCCCATGGACTGCAAGGAGATCCAACCAGTCCATCCTAAAGGAGATGAGTCCTGGGTGTTCATTGGAAGGACTGATGTTGAAGCTGAAACTCCAATATATGGCCACCTGATGTGAAGAGCTGACTCATTTGAAAAGACCCTGATGCTGGGAAAGATTGAGGGCAGGAGGAGAAGGGGATGACAGAGGATGAGATGGTTGGATGGCATCACCAACTCAACGGACATGGGTTTGGGTGGACTCTGGGAGTTGGTGATGGACAGGGAGGCCTGGCCTGCTGTGGTTCATGGGGTCACAAAGAGTAAGACACGACTGAGTGACTGAACTGAATATATCGTGACATGAAGGAATCTCGAGCTTTCCCTCATGTCACTATGTATTATTAATAGAAAGATTTTTCCATGATGTTAAATATCTTCCAAATCTTGATTTTTTAAATCATGTTGTCACTTTTTTTTTTCACTTATATCAGCTTGTGTTGCCAAATATCTAAATAAGTGCATGTAAAGTAATATCAGGCATAATCCAAAGTCTTAGTGGTTTTGGTGATAATGGCAGCATTTTTCTCCTCACTTGCTTCAGGGATTCCCTTGAAAATTTGGACAGTTGTGTGCATTGTAGGGGTGGCAGTCAGTCCTCCAGCAGCTCGTTGACTTCTACTTGTTTTATTTTAAATCTGGCCAGACATGCCTGGTTCTTTGAGCAGTGATGCTTTATTTCTGGAAGCATAAATCAATTCCAATATTTCATTTGAAGTGGGTTAAGTTGATTCCCCCCTGCCTCCCTCTCTCTCCCCATCCCCACCATGGTCATTTAAGGAGCAATTCATATTGATCTAGAAGGTGAAAATTTCCACGGGCTGATGAAACTCACAACAAGAGATAGTGGCTATGTCAGTGGAGGCAAATGTGAATTTTAGAGCAGATATGAAAGAGAAATTACTTCACCTGCTTGGAAAACTTCTATTTCTTTCTTAATAAGGCCATTGACTTTCAAACCGATGAGGTGTGGTCTGTTGTTATCACTTCACATAGGCAATGCCAGAAACTCCCCTGTTTTCGTAAATACTGCAGCCTTCAGGGTGGTGCTGTATTCTGTCTGACAGTCTCACATGATTATTACTCTTATTCAAGATTGCTTTGAAGATCTACAGAGAACCACTCAGGGGCCACACATGGCGTGATCTAGAATGTATTGCCAGGCTTTGCTACACACTATGGATGAAAATGAATTGCATATTTCCTGTTCTTATGGAGTTCAGTCTTTTCAGGGGATCACCTTTCTCTCAGGATTCTTGCATATTTCCCACAATCCGCCTATTACATGATTCCACAGCTCAGTTCAAATTATGTCTAATTTCTTTCAGGAGACTATGGTTTTTTTTTTTTTTTTTTTTATGTGTATTGCCTCTTGATAGAAAACCAATCCTGTTATATACTGATTCTGGATTTTAGATAATTCAAGTGGTAGTTATTAATGCTTGCCTTCAGGATGGTAGCATTCCTTTTTAATGACCCCCTTAAGAGGATGATGGAATTGAAAAAGTCAGGAAAAATGTAGAATATGATTTTGACTTCATTATTTCTTAACTGTGGCATTTTGGGCAAGTCACTTTGGCCCGACTCATCTGTAAAATGAGGCTGTTTAAAGAAAGATTTCTAGCTGGAAAGTTTATGTTTCTAGATTTGCTATCTTAAAAAAACCACACAGTCTTGGGTATTGAATGATACTAGAATATTATGTGAATAGAGTCAATGTAATACTTCCTCTGACGAACTTCAGCCTGCTGTGGAGAATGGTCTCCAGTCATTTGGCATACCACCTTTTGTCCTGCAGGAGAACAGTTTTTTGCTGGGTTTCATACTGTCATCACTGAAAATCTGAATTGTGTGGAAGTTGGCACCATGCTTGGCAAGAAAGGGATTTATTGTTGACCACAGAATACAAAGGTATTCATCAGGGAAAGATGTAATGTAGCTCTTAAGTAGGTTGCAGTGTACTAGTGAAGACGTGTGTGATTGCCAACTCTGATACTAAATTATTCTTAGTTCAAAGTGGTTGAGATAAAAAAAATGATTTATTGGTATTCAGCTTCAGATGCCACCCATAGGAGTCATCAGTATTGACTTCGGTGTCAGAACTCAGTGTTTTTTCCAGATCGCTCATGTTCTTTCTCTGTCATGGTTGACTTTGGAACACAGTCCCTCAAAATCTTCATGGAAGTATTTTAGGTATTATCTATAGGATGATGGTCCAAATAAGGCAGTTTAGGCAAAGTGATCCCTTTGCTTCAATAACTCTTAGTAGATAGGATGACGTCTTGCACATTATTATTTTAATTCACTGTTGGCTTGCATCTTTTGTGTATTGAGCTCTAGACTTCTTTGGCTAGAAATGATTGCTTCCTCATTTTCTTTTCTCAGGACTCTTAGTACATAATAAGTACTCAGTCATATATATTGGCTGAAAGAATTAATAAACATCTCTATTATAATTATTCACTTTTAACTATCTGTTGAAAAACAAAGTGTAACTTGAACAAATATTTAATGAATATTGACTGTATTTAGGGCACTGCAACGAATCTACATAAGCTGCAGTTAACAATCACGGTTATGTCATTTCATGTGAAGTCAGTGTCACAGTATCATCAATAGCTCTAAAGTAAATAAAAATCATGACCATTCGCTACCTCATTTAAAGACAAGGTCAAATGCACTTGCAGGTGGAGTGCCGCTTTCCCCAGAGCCGTCTCACTGTTTTGAAAGCAGGGAGTATATATTATTTATGTTCTGCTCCCTTCTCTGCTTTGTCTGGTTGTTGTTGTTGTTGTTGTTTAATTGCTAAGTCATGTCCGACTTTTTGTCTCCCCATGGACTGCAGCATGCCAGGCTTCTCCGTCCTTCATTACCTCCTGGAGTTTGCTCAGACTCATGCCCATTGAGTTGGTGATGCCATCCAACCATCTTCTGTCTCCCCCTTCTCCTCTGCTCTCAACCTGTCCCAGCATCAGGGTCTTTTCCAATGAGTCAGCTCTTTGCATCAGGTGGCCAAAGTATCAAGAGTTTCAGCATCAGTCCTTCCAACGAATATTCAGGGTTGATTTCCTTTAGGAGTGATTGGTTTGATCTCCTTGCAGTCCAAGGGACTCTCAAGAGTCTTCTCCAGCACCATAATTTGAAAAGATCAATTCTTCAGTGCTCAGCATTCTTTATGGTCCAACTCTTACATAGATACATGACTATTGGAAAATCCATAGCTTTGACTATACGGACCTTTGCTGGCAAAGTGATGTCTCTGGTTTTTATTTTTGTCACAGCTTTTCTTCCATGGTGCACGTGTCTTAATTTTGTAGCTGGAGTCACTGTCTACAGGATTTTGGAGCCCAAAGAAAATAAAATCTGCCATTGTTTCCACTTTTCCCCTCAACTATTTGCCATGAAGTGATGGTACTGGTTCCCATGATCCTAGGTTTTTGAATGTTGAAGTTTAAGTCAGCTTTTTCACTCTCTTCTTTCATCCTCATCAAGAGGCTCTTTAGTTCCTCTTTGCTTTCTGCCATTAGAGTGGTATCATCTTCATATCTGAGGTTGTTGATATTTCTCCCAGCAATCTTGATTCCAGCTTGTGATTCATTCAGCCCATTTGCGTGATGTGCTCTGCACAGAAGTTAAATGAGCAGGGTGACAATACACAGCGTTGATGTACTTGTGCTCTGTGTGGAGCACCAGATAATGAAGTCAGTGTTTCTTTAAGCTACTGGCTTTCTCTTCACTTCAAAATAGGAGATTGGGTGGGACGTGAGGGGGTAGGGGGTGGGGGGATCTGTTACTTTTCAGGTATTTAAGAGATTTAGCCATCTTTTTTTCCCCTTTTTAAAAAAATCTCAGCTCTAAATTATCATTGTACATTTGGAAAACTCTTTTGGAGTTTATATCTTCAGAATTTAAAAGATATATTTAAATGATATGACCAAGAGTATTTCCATAATATAAGAGGTAAAGACATTTCTATCCCTCCTACTTTGCAAATGGTTTAGGTGCCCATCTTTAGCACTTAAGATAATTCAAAGATGACCTTTCTGCTTTGTCTTTTTACCTCTCCCCTTCAAATTCCCTGATATACATTGCTTGTCACTTAAAGGGAGCTCAATAAATATGTGTTAAATAAATGAATCAACAAATGTAGGGTTTGAACTTACCAAGCCATCTTCCAGCTTGAGGATGTAAGGAAGTCTTACAAAATCTAGCTTATGATCATATCAGAAGACCTTTGCAGTTATGGTGCATGCTAAGTCGCTTCAGTTGTGTCCGACTGTTTGAGACTCCGTAGACTGTAGCCTGCCAGGTTCTTCTGTCCATGGGATTTCCCAGGCAAGAATATTGGAGTGGATTGCCACTCCCTCTTCCAGGGGATCTTCCCAACCCAGGGATCGAACCCGAGTCTCCTATGCCTCCTGCACTGGCAGTTGGGCTCTGTATCACTAGGGCCGCCTGGGAAGCCCTATTGCAGATATGGCAGTGTTGTCTGTTCACCCAAGACAAGTGAGATATGGAGAGCTTAAAATAAATTGCTAGTTGTATTTAATTGATTCTGTATGAATTAAATGAGGGAAGGATGATGGGGCATTAGTAAAGGTTTTGAATGGCTATTTTAAGGAACTTAAAGGATTATTTTCCTGACCTCAGAAGCATCATTACGTCAATATTCCCCTTGAGTTTCAGGATCATTCTGTCCCTGGTAAACCCACCAGGAGGAACTAGAAGGGAGAAATGGAGGAAGAAGCTGACACAGAAGAGTGGCTGGATGTTTGTATAACTGTCTTATCTTCTCCTGTGAGATGTACAGACATTTTTATCCCCCCTAGTTTGTGAGTAGCTTAAGTGCCCACTTTCAGCACTTGCAGTAATACAAAAATGACCTGTCTGTTTTGTCATCACATTATGCTTTTCATTATTTTGTTCTTGGTTTTCATTTTTTATTGATTGTGTTGCCTTCTAATGTTGTGTCAAGAGTATTTGTATATACACATATATGGCCTGTGTGCTCAGTCACTTGGTCATGTCTGACTCTTTGCAATGCCACGGACTATAGCCCACCACACTCCTCTGTCCATGGAATTCTCTAGGCAAGAATACTGGAGTGGGCTGCCATTTCCTTCTCCAGTGGATCTTCCCGACTCAGGGATCCAACTCTCCTCTTCTCGTCTCCTCAGTTGGCAGGCAGACTCGAAACTGCTAGCTCCACCTGGGAAACCCATATACATATATATATTCCTTTAGATTTAGAGAGAGAAGAGACAGAGAGAGACAGAGAGAAAGAGACAGAGACACAGGGAGACAGAGGTAGAGGAAGTTTTGGTCATAGGGGAAGCTGACTCTCACCGACTTGACATTTCTCATGGCTGGGAGGAGGAGCTTGCCAAATATTCTGAGATGGAGTCACATTTAATAGTAATAATTTCCACCTGCTGTCATGTCTTCTCAGAATCTGCATACAGGTGGTGGTTTTATTTTTTTCCATCCAAGAATCTTCAGGCACCCTCGAGACATTAATTAGGCTCTGGACGTCTTTGAAGTCGATCCTGTACCTATATACACATGATGAAATGCAGAAGGGGAGAGGTTAATTGAGTAAGACCAAGACCACACAGAAATTCCATGAAAGAGTCCGGAAGGGGACGACTTTCCAGTCTGGGACAAAATCAAGGAAACAGTGAGAGGAGATGCCTGTTGGCCGGTGCTTTAAATTCACCTGGAATTTCCATTTCCATTCACTGAAAAGTCAGCTCCCTTCTTCCCCTTTCCTTCCACAACCATCATAAAAGAAACCTAAAGAACTACAGACTAATTAGCTTCACTTTCAGGATGTGTTACCCCGCAGCCTACAGAGCTGAGATGTTCCCTGGAAAGGACTCTAATGGGTACATCTGACTTCCACTTTTCAGCTGGAGTCTGTGTTCCCGGTTAGAACTACCATTTCCCTCTCTCTTCCAGTCATCTTCCCACGATTAAATCCAAGCAGGAAAGTAGAAAGTTCACTAAAATTACTCAAGGCAATGGTTTCACCTTCCTCCCACTTAAATTGCGTAGAGATTAGTCACTCAGAGAGGCTGAAAACAGTAGGAGCAGAAAACAAGAAATGGAGGGTTTAGAAGTAAGAAACTTCAGTGAACGCAAGGAAAAAAACTCAATAAAAACACTATCTTTCATATTGTTGGATTAGTATTTGACTTTTCAGTAATGTTTCTTTTCTCCAAAATGTTCTGATAAGATCATTGAAGGAGGGACTTGGGAAGAAAATCTCTTTGCATCAGCCTGGGTATCCCACATAATTCCCTCTGGAAGGGAGTTTTCTTGTTTTTTTTTTTTTCTTTTTGGACTCTTAACCAGAAGCTTTACAAGCGGGGCCATTGACAGATGCTTGTGACAAAACCCAAACCCTGATCTCTAAGGAGGTAGGACAGGATCACCTGCAATAGGTAGGAAACTCAAATAAGTGCTCGTTGGAAGAGTTACTATTCAAAGCCACGAGTTTGTGGCTGAGAAGGAAGCAGCCTGGTTTGGTATATGTGGGAGCTCAGAGAAGCTCAGATATGTAGTACTGGGATGCTACTGGAGATGGAGCTTGGAGCCTGGTGGGCGGTTAAAGGCAGACTCTAGCAAATCATTTTAAGAGTGAAGAAAGGTTTATATGAATCTATAATGGGCAAGAAAAAAAGTAAGAAAACAGACTAGACTGAAAACAAAAACAAGAGAGAATTAATTCTTTTCTAATAGAGCAGGAGAAAAATTGTACCATGAGCAGATGAAAAGCTTTCCTTCTTAAAGAAAAGCCCTCAGTGATCCGGGTACCAGGTTTCCTGGTGAGAGCACAACTCCAAGGCATTGGAAGACTGATTTTGATGAGAGGAACCCAGCAAGACCCTACGAGAGGTCAGGCGGCCAGCTGGTGGATCGCTGGGGGTCCTCTTGCCCCGACTTTTCCCCCAGGGGGTTGAAAGCAGCCTCCCAGGGTGGGGCAGCCTATCTTTGGCTCCGCAAGCCAGACCTTCTCTACACACAAAGGAAGGCAAGGACTCTGCCTGCAGCCACACAGCCGCACAGCTGCTCTGGGGAGGGACACATGCCATTTTGGCTGAGACTGGATGAAGTGGCTGCCAATTTCCTCTAAGTTTGCCCTCCCTTTCAAAATGCAGAATAACAGCACACAGGCAATCTCAGGTCCTTCTGGCCGCTTTCCCTTTCTGGAGTAATTAGTTGAAATGCACATTATGTTCTCGCCTCCTTCTGAGTTTCCATGGAGCTGCGGCTGGTTCCCATAAGCAGAACCTGCCGTGGGCTGCCTTCAAGGGCCCCGGTGGTTCCTTGTTCCCTGAAGGCAGCACTGGGCTGTCCTGGGGAGCTGGGGAAGGATGGAAACTGCTGTTTGTTTCCAGTTTGGGTCCCGCCAAGGGCTCTGACCTGGCTGACTCTCTCTGGGAGCTCTCAGTTCTCTCAGGTCTAAACTAAGACAGCTTTGGGTTCCTCAGCCTCTCATCCTAGGCGTGGCTGGGGGAGTGATGGCTGGAGGTGGCTAGGAAAGAGGGCAGGCAGATACGGGGAGTCTGGAGAGCCCCACAAAGAGCTTTTGGTTAACCTGATCAACATCAGTAGCCAGGGATGCTTTTGAAGCAGAGAACATGGAGGAAGCAAAGTTAACTAGGTGGGGGTGGGTAGAGGGGATCAGTGGGTCAGGACTGGAGACAGGTGGCCAACTGGGAAGGCGCTGTGAAAGGCCAGGCATGTGGTACTGGCGCTGGACTTTGGTTATGGGTCTGGTGATGGAAGGGAAGAAGTGGTTATTGGAGGCTGGTCCACCCGACAGTGCAGACTGGTGTTCTCAAAGTGGGGTCCGTCGGCCCCACCCCAGACCTGCTGACGCGAGAAACTCTAGTTGGGGCCCAGCCATCTGTTTTAACAAGCCCTCCAGATGATTCCAGCGCAAGCTAAAGTTTGAGAACCACCGTGTGTTGCCTCTGGGCAGACAGGTCATAAGCATGGGGGTTGGGAGACCATGGGTTCTCCTCCAGTTCTAAAGAAATAACTGAATAGCATTAAGTTTTATGTCACCAAACCTTCAAGAATCTTAGTCTCTTCTGTCTGAAGTGTGAGTGCATGCTTAGTCTCTCAGTGCTGTCTGACTCTCTGTGACCCCACGGACTGTAAAGTCTGCCAGGCTCCTCTGTCCATAGGATTTCCCAGCCAAGAATACTGGAATGGATTGCCATGCCCTCTTCCAGGGGATGTGCCTGATCCAGGGATCGAACCCACACCTTCTGCATTGGCAGGTATTCTTTACCGCCGATCCACCTGAGAAGCCCTCTGTAAAGTGCAGTATAGCAGTCATGAATTGTGTTTTGCTGTGTACAAAAGAAAACCCCAAATTAACACAGTGGGAAACCTCAAAGGAATTGCTCTTTTGCATACAAGGAGTCTGAAGTTAGGTCCTCCAGGGTCCCCCAAGTCATCAGGGACACTGTCCCCTTCTTTCTGCCACCCTCCTTGCTAGTGTACTAGCTTTCTAAGGCTGCTGTAACAGATGACCATAAACTTTGTAGCCAAACCAACACAAATGTCTTCATCTTACAGTTCTGGAGGTCAGGACTGTGAAACGTGTCTCACTGGGCTCAGTGAAGCTGTTGGGAAAGCCGCATTCCTTGCAGAAGCTCTAAGGGAGAGTCTGTGTCCTCGCCTTTTCTCACTTCCTAGAGTCTGCCCACATTCCCTGGCTCAAGGCCCCTTCCTCTGTCCTCAGAGCCCGTGATGTCAAGCTGAGAGCTTCTCCCTTGGCCAGTTTTCTTCTGTCTCCCTCTTCCCCTGTTAACAACTCTAGTGATTATTTGGACCTGCTGAGGGATCCAGGATAATTTCCCTATTGTAAGGTCAGCTGATGAGTAATGTGCACTCCACCTGGAACTTTCATTTCCCTTTGACGTGTCATTTATTCCAGATTCCACAGATTTGGACATGGACATCTTTGGTGGGGGGCAGGGGGCGGTGGCGGCGGCATTATTCCACCTGGTATCCTCAAGGCCACCTCATGGTCCTTTATGCCTACTACAATTTCTATTGTCATGTCAGGTTTCCAGGCAGCAGGAAAGAGGAAGTGGGGAAGGATGAAAAAACACACTTACCAGCCAAGCTAGTTCCCACACAAATCTCTGCCAACCTCTCCTTGGCTGGAACTTACTCATGTGCCTACATCTACCTTGGAGGGAGATTGGAAAGTGTGGTCTTTTTTTTCCTAGTGAGAAAGTGCTCGAGTAGAGTGAAGATTCTCTTTCTACGGACAAAGAAAGGATGGTTACTGGGTGGGCAACCAGCAGCTTCTGCCATATACCGACATACGGAAAGGTCTTGGTTTTCTCCTAAGTTCCTTCATCTAATGATTCTGAGACCCTACAGAATGAACGAATGATGGTATTAAGTTGAGAAATGAGATACTAGAGCAGACAGAAGAAGGGAGTTTTTTGTTTTGCATTTCTTCCTTTTCTTCTGGGCCAATCTCCTCCATCTATACATGACTGAGTGTCTTAAAGTAGCCAGACATAGTGTATGCATTTCTCTTTACCTGTGTGCCATGCAATAAAAGACTTTGGGTGGCTCATTTCTGTTAGCTCTATGAAAAATGTTTTTATTTTTGAACAAATAGTCATTTCTAATTGCAGCTAAAGATGGGGACCAGAGAGCATCACAGGGGCTGTGTTATCCCTGCCCTTCCATTTGTGACAGTCCTACCGTCTGGACCAGACCGCATGTAGTCACTAACAGGCTATCTTTCAGTGACCATCTTCTCAAGGATGGGGACCTTGTCTTGCTCAACATTGTTAGGTATAGGCCTATGAATTGGAGATAAGCAGGTTTGCAAACTTTTATTTAAAAAAAAAGAATAATGAATGTTTAATAGCAATCCATTGATGTGTTATCTTTATGCTGCTTTGATAGAAAAAGCCATTCTATGTTGTTGTTTAGTTGCTGAGTTGTGTCCGACCCTTTGTGACCTCATGGACTGCAGCACGCCAGGCTACCCTGTCCTTCACTATCTCCCAGAGTTTGCTTAAACTCATGTCCATTGAGTCAGTGATGCCATCCAACCATCTCATCCTCTGTCTTCCTTGTCTCCTCCTGCCTCAATCTTTCCCAGCATCAGGGTCTTTTCCAATGAGTTGGCTCTTAAATCAGGTGACCAAAGTATTAGAGCTTCAGCTTTAGCATCAGTCCTTCCAATAAATATTGAAGGTTGATTTTTTTTAGCATTGACTAGTTTGATCTCCTTGTAGTCCAAGGGACTCTCAAGAGTCTTCTCTAGCACCACAGTTCTTTGGCACTCAGCCTTCTTTATTTTGTGAGTCTTATTTAAACATCAGCTTAAAGTTTTCCTTATTTATTTTGCCATTATACCGATGGGTTTGTCTGCAGGATCTCTATTTTGGAACATATTGACAGTTGATATATTTTCCATTTGGAGCAGGATATTACTTACCTTTTTCTTGGGTCCTGATGGTTTAGCTAAGACTATGGGACTGTCTAGCAGGCATGCTGGCTTTGCGCAGCAGCTGACAATGAGTCCATCTGCACTTTCTTTCTGAAAGTGGGGGATTCCTGCCCGACGTGACAGCTTCTGGAGCTGGTGGGCTGCTCATTAGGAAGTAGTTGTACTTTATGATGGGAACGTGGTGGACCAGCAGAGAGGGAAGCCTTCCACAGGAATGGTCTAATATAAACAACAATAACCATAATCATAATCTGGGCTTTTATGGGAGCTTTCATCCAGGAACCAAAAACACATTACGAGCATTAACTCATTAATCTTCACAGCGCCCCTGTGAGGGAGAATTAAGTGTAAGTAATCATAATTATTACTGTCATTATCCTTCAAACAATTCCCAGATGTGCTGTGGCTAAACTGGCGTACTTTGGGGATTTTTTTTTTAATAGAGACCTTAGATTTTTGGCAGGAGTTCACATCTCTCTTTTCTTTTCTTACTCCCTCTGACTTACCAAATAAATATGGAATTTCAAAACTCATGGGGTCCCTGGAAGAGAAGGGTGAGAAATCATTTACAGTCTCCCATGATGCCCTTCACTTTGGCCTTGGTGCTGTTGGAAGTTAGATGGTTGCATTGGGTCCCAGCCTAGGTCCTGGGAGCTGATCACAGATTTCACTTTTAAACTTTTTGTGGTGTTTGTGATTTCAGCCTTATTTCTCTGGGTAAGAGCTTGAGGAGTTTCATTCTTCATATAGCATCCTGTTTACCCTGATGCCATTTAAATTAGAACAGTGTCCTGAACAATGAGCAGAGAAGGCCTCGGTACAGTTGGTAGCATCCTTGGCATGTGAGTGCAAGCCCTGCCTCTGTCCACAGGTGTGATCCTACCTGTGCTTCGTTCCTGGGGAAACAGCTCACCTCAGAGCTCCAGAACAATTACAAAGAACATAGGAGTCTTCAGAGCAAGAGTACTCGCTTATCTCAGTGAAAAATAGCTATATCAGAGGATGAAAAGAGCCCCACATGGTCTTGTACCTTCTGTCTGTTTTTTAAATTGTGCATTTGTTTTGTTATTACCTAAATGGCGTGTGTGATGGAAAATTCAGAAAATGTTGGCAAATAGAAAAAATGAAAGTCACCTATGAGCTCAGTAGTGAGAGTTCAGTACTATATCCTCTGGCGTACTTTTAAAAAATCCTCTTGGTACCCATATTTTAGGGCAAATGATGGCAGGAGGACACAGATGTCTTATTGCAGGGGTTGGTGATGGTATGCCTGGTTCTTTGGTTTCTGGAATTGGATATAACATGGAAAGTATTTATGAAACTTGGGATACTCAGCTGTGAAATGTGAAATGTACCAGGTTTAGAATGAGGAAGGCTGACCTCAGTAAACATGTGGTCATGGAGCTGAAATCCCGTCCAAGCCCACATGTGGTCTGCAGTCTGTCATCAACTACCTCCCTGCTGTTAGCTCCGACCCTCCCCAGGGGCTACTGGGGAGATGCTCTGGTAATTCTGGTCGTCTTTTTGTCCTTCGGATAAACTAAGCCTGTTCCTGCCACAGGGACTTGGAATTTGCCATTCCTCCTTTCTGGAATGCTCTTCCTCCAAGTCCTGCCCTGGCTTTCTGTCCTCACGGCTGACTTTGTTGTCAGCTGACGTATTCATGTCTCGACTTTATGTCAGTCCTTCACATATGTCACACCTGCACACACTGTCACACTATCTGAAGTGGTTGTCCTCTTCTCTGATCACCTTCTGTGACATTGCCCAGTTTGACTTCCTTCTTGGAACGTGTAACATTCTTCAGTTATTATTAATCGGATCTTACTGGCCTATTTTTTCTGTAATTGGAATATAGTTGATTTACAATGTTGTGTTAGTTACAGGTATACAGTAAAGTGAATCAGTTACACATATACATATCTATTTTTTAGATTCCTTTCCCACATAAGTCATTACAGAGCCCTGAGGAGAGTCTCCTGAGCTGATTTTACTTGTATACTTTTTATTGTCTGTCTCTTCCTGCTTGCAGACTCCATGAGGATGGGGATCTTAACTGTACTCCTCTTTTCTCTAGCCTCTGAGTCTAGAAGAGTATCTGACACATAACCTGTGCTCAATAAAAACTTGTATTTGAAGGAAGAGAAGACACACGAAGATGAAGAACTAGGAGAGAGCTTGAAAGAGATCGCCCAAAGGTATCTGTGAACACTAGCAGTTAGGAGGTGGAAACTGTACGGCAGGAAAACAAGAACACGTCAAAATCAGGGACCTAATCATGATATCTTAGTATAGGTCTCTGGTTGGATGGCATCGCCGACTCAATGGGCATGAGTTTGAGCTAACTCCAGGAGATAGTGAAGGACAGGGAAGCCTAGTGTGCTACAGTCCATGGGGTTGCAAAAAGTCAGACACGACTCAGCTACTGAACATCAACAATATCAGCTTCAGAGTTTGGACACTAGATTCCATTTGAAGGGAAATAAAAGTAGTGAGGGCACAATATATTTGTAGGAGCTTGTCTGTGAGGCTAAAGGGAAGAATTGAAATGTTGAAAACAAATTGGAGTAAGAAGAGTTTCATTTGGGATTGGATTAAAAAACACTTCTAAAAGTTGGGAAAGGAGGTGTAATGAAAGCAGCAAATACAGGCGAGCAAGGGAAAAATAGCAGACGTCATTACTGAGCCACCTTGATGGGAACGAAATGGTACAGTTAGTGATTTACAGGCTTAGTGCTTTGAGGGAGATACGGGACCAGAAGAGAAGGATATTGGTTAGGAGAAAAGCAAGGGAAGGTGGGAACTCTTGCTGTGAAGCAACCATATTCCCTTTGAAGATATTGACAAGATCTTGGGTAGAGATGGAGAAGAACGGAAGTGGATAAGGATACATGAAAGATCCCCAGCAGAGAGAGTCATCTTGGGTTGTAGGCGTAGGGTTCCATCACAGGGGCTATTTAGCAAGGAGAATGGCAGAATTAAAGAGAGAAGTTCATTGAGGTTTAGTAATTATACTACAAACAGGAGAAGATAAATATCTTCTCCATGTATTACATCATTGTTAAACCTCAATAATTTAAAATATAATTAACCTTTAATAATGCCTTAGATTTAATAATATAGCTATTGCATGGGAATTGTCTGCAAACCATTATAAATCCATTTGTTTGGGTTTACCATCCTGCTAATAAAATGGGTGCAAGGAGCTCATGTGGTGTGGTGCACAGTCCGGGGCGTGCTGGTTGAGCGTCTCTCTGAATGCAGTTAATTGTAAAATCCATGTCAAATCACAGCAAATAAATAGTTTACAACTACTTAAAATTAAGATTTCTCTTTCAGTTATTATTCCCCAGTTTTTCGTCTTCTACTCTCCAAATGTCTATCCTAGGGGACTTTTCCTCCTCTGACTTTGTCTACTTTAGGAATTACAAAATGTGATTCGTCTTAGTAGACCAGTTTTGTTTCTAGAATCCTAAATACTGGGTCACAGTTTATTAAAGAGACAAAAGTGTTCATCTTAAAGGTAAAAAAGCAACTTCCCTGGGGGTCTAGTGGTTAAGACTCCATGTTTCAAAAGTAGGGGGAGTGGGTTCAATCCCTGGTTTGGGATCCCACACGCCATGTGGTATGGCCAAAAAAAAAAAAAAAAATTCTTTTTAAAGGAAAAAGAGATCATTTTCTTGGTTCCTAGCTTTTTTTAGGGACTTGAAGTGGGCTCCGCAGATATCAAAATGGTTTTCTTTCCTAAATGTTTTTGACCTAGACACCTGCAAACTCAAAACTGTATTGAGGTGTCCATACATTTAGGTCTAAACTCCTATTTTCTGTTGCCAATTATGGTATTAAAAAAAAAAACAAAACCGATGTCTTTCCTCTTTATAATGGGTCAAGATGTTTTTAAATTTTTGCACAAACAAAATGCCCAAACAGAGAGATCTTTAAAGATTGAAAAATGATGAAAAGTGCATTGAAATACACCTTTAAGTAATTTTATAAATTTAATTAAAAAATTTAAACTAATTTCTCTTCAGAAGGCTTTGATATATTATTACAAGCATTTACTTAAAGACTGAACTATAGAATCCTATTATCCAGGACTTAGGTGAAATGGCCTTCTCTCTGGTGTCTAGGGCAACGTGTATTTGCGTATTCTTGGGTTTGAAAAATTCCCCAGTTAATAATCTCTAATACAGTAATGTTAATAAATGTTGATAAATGTAACTCATATAATCCAAGGTGCATTGGGATCTTTAACACATTTAAGAAAGTAAAGGGATTGTGAGACCAGGGATTTTGAACATTGCTGCTGTGGATGAATGACTTTTGCTTTTGTCCAACCAGAGTCCCTCGTGGGTCCCGTTTTTGGCTCCATCATTCTGCAGAAGCTGCTCCTGTCACGATGACCTGTGACCTCCATCCCTGCCCCACATCTGGACCACACTCCTTGGCTTTCCTCCTGCCGCTCTGCTCACTCCTTCCCACTCTCTTCGGATGGTTTCCCCTCTTCATCCTGAAATTATATCATTGATGTTAAAAGGGATTATTCCTTGGTTCCCTTTTCTTCTCTGTCAATACTACCTTCATATGAATCTCATGCAGTCTTGGTTTTAAATGTAAATATGCTGATGATTCCTGTACTGACATTGCCCACATAGACCTCTCTTATGAACTTCAGACTCAGAGGTCAACTGCCAATCTGACTTCTCCCCTTGGATGTGCATAGGGACACAAAACATACAAATAATCCTGAGCTAATTATTTCCCCAAATGCCACCAAAATGGAATCAGAGCTGAACTAGGAATTTGTACATCTTGCTTCATAATATTCCAATGCTTGTTTTATTTGCTGTCTTCAAGCTATTTTCAGGATATTGCATTTCATCCAAAAAAGCTAAATTCACGGAAACAGAGTAGCATGGTGGTTGCCAGGGCCTAGGGCATAGGGGAAAGGAGGAGATGTTTGTTAAACAGTAAAAATTCTGGTTCTAGGATGTATAGGTCCTGGGACCTAAAGTATAGTGTGGTGACTGTAGTTAAAAATATTGTATTGCATTACATACATGAAAGTTGTTAACAGAGTAGATCTTAAATGTACCAAACACAAAAATGGTGATTATGTGAAGTGACAGAGGTATTAATTAACCCTATTGTGGTCATCATTTCACAGCACATACACACATCAAGCCATCACATTGTATACCCAATACTCAAACAATATTATATGCCAATTATATTCATTAAAGCTGGAAAAAGCGAGAAGAATGCATTTGCTAAAATATGAGAACCTGTGTTTTGATTTTTAATGCTTGGGAGAAGTGATCAGCCTTTAAGAAATAGCTTTAACATTGTTTTTAAAGGAGCCAGACAGTTTGAAAAAGGAAAATGCCCCCTTTTACCAAAGAAAAAAAGAAAGGAAACTTCTGATGTAGATTTACCAAATATTGTCTACACTTAAAGGTTAGTATAATAGTGTTATTTGTTATATTTTACTAATTTGGTATAACATTTATACTATGTGTGTGTGTATCATGTTTTGTCCAAAAATGATTTTAGGCACCACACTCCTGTGAAATCTTTACTTTTAGGGCACTTGGATACATAGTATGTTCAATGAGTGAGACTAGTGAGTTTGTATAGCCATTTTTTAAAAAATGCAGACAATTAAAAAAATCTTTATTGAATTTGTTACAATATTGCTTCTGTTTTATTTTTTGGCCATGAGGCACGTGGAATCTTAGCTCCCCGACCAGGGATCCAGCTTACACCCACTGTGTTGGAAGGTGAAGTCCTAACCATTGGGCTGCCAGGGAAGTCTGTATAGTAATCCTTATCATGGCTTAAGATACCATGAGTCATCTTCACTCTGCTTCTTTATTGACACTTATTCCTGGGATGGAGGCTATAGATTTGGAAGCTTATATATCACTAATTTTGTCTGTCCATCAGGCAGGCTATTTCGCTGATGAATTTCCCAAGGTGATTTTATGCCAGGAAACCATTGACTTCCTTATTTATGAAGGCCGGTCCATTGGACCCATTTCAAACGTGTGAAAATTTTATTGACTATTACTCAATATTACCTACCAGTTTCTACTCGCTGGTGAGTCTATGCAAATCAAAATAGTTTTTGAACCAAGTATGAACAGAAACTAATAACTAGAAAGATGGTCATGATAGGTATTCATTATCTTTTTGTTGAGTGGCTTTGAAAGGAAAAATATTTATTGCTGTTTTTGTTCAGTCACTAATTCATGTCCGATTCGTTGTGACCCCATGAACTGTAGCACACCAGGCTTCCCTGTCCTTCACTCTCTCCCAGAGTTTGCTCAGATTCATGTTCATTGAGTCAGTGATGCCATCTAACCATCTCATCCTCTGCCGCCCCTTTCTCCTTTTGCCTTCGATCTTTCCCAGCCTCAGGGTCTTTTCCAATGAATTGGCTCTTTGTATCAGGTGGCCAAAATATTAGAGCTTCAGCTTCAGCACCAGTCCTTCCAATAAATATCCAGGACTGAGTTCCTTTAGGATTGACTGGTTTGATCTCCTTGCAGTCCGAGAGACTCTCAAGAGTCTTCTCCAGCACCACAATTTGGAAGTATCAATTCTTAAGCCCTCAGCCTTCTTTATGCTCCAACTCTCACATCCATACATGACTACTGGAAATACCATAGCTTTGACTACAAAAAACATATTTATTACTTTTAAATCAAGTTGAACCTTGAGAAAACCATACAGCTGCTTATATCCTTTATGATCTAACCCCCTCCAGGCCACAGGGCTCAACTAATTGTGGTAATGTGGTCAATTTGGGGTTGTTCTCTTCAAAGATTTGCCATATGAAAGTCTATTTTAAAAGCCTGGTTGATGTTATCACCTATTTACCACCATCTCTATTCTTCCCCCTGCATGGAACCTCCCATGCCAGCAGGAACTGTAAAAGGAAAGTATTTGAAATCAGAAGAAATCATCACCATTTTGGTCCCTAGGGAAGAAAGCTCAAAGAAACATAAGTAGCAATTTTTGTCTTAGTGTGAAAAACTGAAGCAAACCACATAGTACAGTGGAAATCCCCGTGGGTTTAGGATCAGGTACCCTCTTTCAAAACAGCCATGAGATGTTGGGCCAGGCACCTTCCTTGTCTGTCCCCGAGGGTTCGACAGTCAATTGCTTTATTCCTCTGTATCTGTAGGGTTTTTTGGGTACCTGCTTCTCAGGTGTCTCCTTTCTCTTGTGTGAATGGTCCTCACTCAGCCCCTCTGGCTGGCCAGTTTGGGAGGGTGGATCCCGAACAACCTCGCTCTGGGCTTTCCGCTGACTCTTCCCATTCCGCCTTCTCATTCAGTTTTTGTTCCTGGAATGAACAGGGAGTTTGACATTTGTCCTGGGCCATGTCCCAGCTTCCTTAAGCTGTTCTCTTCCTCATTCAGAGATAAGGGTGAGCTGACTCTGTGTGAATCAGTTCTGCCCCTGGGGCTGGTTTTCTTCTTTAGTTTGAGAAGTGGAATCAAAATTGGATGTCAAATGTCAACAAGTTCAACCCCTCATCTATACCTGAGTCACTTCTGTCATATCTCTGTCTCTAAAAGTTTGATTATCTTGTTGTCAGCTCAGAACACCCCTCTTGCTTTCAGCAACTGACTCACTCCTTCTCACTTCCCTGCACCGCTGGGATTCAGCTCCTGCACCACCTCCCCCAGAAAGTCCTCGGTCACCCACACCTACCCCCATCCTTCAACTTCAAGCTGGGAGTGGGAACCTCCTTTGTGTTTCCCCAATGCCCAGTCTAGGGCCCTGTGATCTCAACTTACTGCACAGAATTCTTGACTTCTTCCTTTATGCTCATGTGTATCAGTTCATCTTATTACCAGTGCTTGGTGAAGTACTGAGCACTTAATTTATCTTTGTCAAGTAATTAATACTTAATTGAATTCAGTATTGTTGAGAATCCCTCTAGTGACCTGAGCTCTCTTCTCAAAGATGCTCTTCCTCTCTTGGCCAGAAAACCATTCTTTATGCTGAGCTGAAATCTCTCCTCCACCTGGGGCCCCACAAGACAAATAAAAATCCCGTCTGCATATGACATTCGGAAAGACGTTTTAAGACACTGTCAGAGCTCCCTGGAGTCAAGCCAAACATCCGCATTTCCTTTTAAACATACTTTGCCTGAGTTTAAATCCTCTTTACCTTTTAGTAACTTTAAGTGTGCTAGTCTATGACCCCAGAACAAATTTTAAGATGGGGTGGACAGGCATTTGCTGTATTTTTGGGTGGAAGTGAATGACTTTGGTCCTATTCATTCATCAGCCTTCTAGAATGCTCATTTAAAGGTGAAGATTAGATGAAATAATGGCATGTGCAGAGCACAGAGTGCATGGTCCATGAATGTTCATCATAATTGGACCAGATTCCAAGAGAGTTGAGGGCAGACATCATCATTTAAGCTGGTGAGGACTTGTAAGGACTTCTAAGGGGCGGTCTCTCCAGCTTTTGGAACAATGGAGCTTCGGATTGACCCAAGGTAATTAGAGATACTCTGCTGGAGGTAGTTAATTCTCTGAAATAATTTCAGTGTGAACTTTCATCTATGAAAGATACAGATTCAGAAGACCGTGTGTCCTGAAATGGCCTTTCCCTCATGGTGTGTGATGGGCATAGGCCTTCAATGATCTTATCATTCATCCTCTATCAGTAACCAAAGGATTCACAGCCCTGCTTGTTTGCTGGAATTATTGATTCAGTTTGTCGGTGCAGAGCAGGAAAACCATTTCTTTGTAAAAAAGGTAACGTAACCACTCTGGTTTCGGTCTTCTTAACTCTGTGCTGTCCCCAGTGGAGACAACTGCCTCAGTCAGAAATTTTGGAAACAAATGATCTTTGGCTCCGTGGGAATTTAATTCTGATTCAACTTAAAAATATTCTAAGGGGTTCTTATCTCACAAATTCTAGAAGATGACCCTAAGATGGGGGTTGAGTTGGAAAAGGAGCCTCAGATAGAAGTTGATGCATTGGAGGAGAACACCATGTGAGCTTGTTAGCACAGGGATGAAAGGGAATCACAAGAGAGCACAGTGCAAGGAAGCCTCCAGGAAAGGGGAAATATCTCTCCTAAAAGAGAAATGGGAAGGCCTGGGCTAAAGTTGAAGAGCCCAAAGCATGGTGGTCAAGAGAAGATCCGTGTGAACAACTTGGAGGGAACTGCAGAGAAAACCAAATGGGGAGCAGGTTGATCTATTTCACGGCAGGAGACAAGAAGACAGAGTTAATCTTTTTAAAAAACAATTTTTTTAAAAAGATGGTTTGTTGTATTTTCATTTTTATTCAGTTCAAGAAATTTTTTTCTTCTTTTTTTATTTTTGGCTGCGGCATGTGGGATCTTAGTTCCCCATCCAGGGATTGAACCCATGCTCCTTGCAGTGAAAGCGTGGAGTCTTAGTCAGTGGACACCCAGGGAAGCCCCCAGAGCTAATCTTGATGCTTGTCTTTTTAAAAGGAGAGACCCGCAACAAGGTCGGGTCATATAGCCTTGTGTGGTCTAAGAGCACAAAGGAAGGTATAGAGGGACAGAAAATTGCTTAGGAAGCTAACAGAGGCGAGTCAAAATAAAAGAAATACTGAACTTTGTCTGACTAGCTTGTGGGGAAAATTCATTTGGAAGCTAAAAAGAAATTCTACCTTAAAAACTGTCAGTACTGCCCTCAATTTCCTGCAAGGATTTGTGGCATTGCTGTAGGTAAGCGTGTAGCATGTTTATGGAAATGTTCAAAGCCGAAGAAGTTTGAATCTTGCATAATTCAATTAAAATGTGTATTTCAGTGATAATTGAACCAGAAAAAAAAAAAATAGAAAGGAAATAGGAGAAAGGGTGCGGAGGAATTATGGAGGTGAGCCCACTGTGGATGGATTTGTTAGGAAACAAATGGGGTGTGGATGTTGATACCCACTTTCTGATGGGTCTTTTCTGAGTGGCCATCTGTCATTAACCCCATAAGTTCAGAAGAGCTAATAACTGATGGAAGGACAAGCATGGTGTCATCTCATCAAACTTTCCAAAGGAATAGCTATGTCAGGAGATGCTTTGGTTCCAATAGTGACTGGCGAAGAGTGAGTCTTGACTGCTGACAGCAGGCAGCATGATTTTGTGCTTTCTGGGGATTATCAACTCATCTTTCTAGTTTTGTAGCTGTCTTGATCTTTCCAGTTTTCCCAGTGTTGGGCTCCTTCAACACAGTGTTACCTTGTTGTTGTTTAGCTGCTCAGTCATATCCAACTCTTTGTGACCTCACGGACTGTAGCCTGCAAGTCTCTGTTGTCTGTGGGATTTCCCAGGCAAGAATCCTGGAGTGGGTTGCCATTCCCTTCTCCAGGGAATCTTCCTGGGCCAGGGATTGAACTTGTGTCTCTTGCCTTGCGGGTGGATTCTTTATCACTGAGCCACCAGGGAAGCATCATCACAGTTTTGCCTTGAAATTCACCCTTTTTTTTTTGGCTTGTTTCTGGTAGCAAGGCTGTCACTCCCACAGGGGAAACACTGAGACCCTGGGCTCTGAAGAATCAGATTTGAAAGACTGGGTTTCCTGCTCTGTAGACTGTTTTCCTTTAAAAGTAATTGATTACATGGTAAAGTCACGTGGAAAGAGCTCTTGGCTTTTGTTTGGCAACTAAAATCTTAGAACATGAACATGCTGAACAATATGGGGTCCAGAGGTTTCCCACGATGGGCAACTTTCATTGCGAAGTCCAATCACATCCATCTCCTCTCCTCTTCTTATCCAACTTTAAATTGGATTTATAATGGCATGGGTCTTATGAAGTGCTGGGAATATTTGAAAGCTCTTTGAAGATAAGCAAATTTCCTTAATTAAAATGAAGATATCATCATCTCCAAATATGTCTCTTTGATCTCCGGGGACCATTGCATCCTGGGACTTGTAGTTTATGGTAATTACTTCTCTTGCATTCCTAAGCCAATAGGACTCCTGGAGCTTCTGGGAAATACTGAGGTCAATGACAATGGGCTCTAATATGTCACGGTCAGCCAGCGAACCATTCGACAGGCTTCTGAAAAGTTTCTTTTCATCATTACTTATCTTGTTTTCATACCACATTGAGTGAGTGGATGGTAAAGGAACCTGAAAATTAAAGGAAACCATAAATTTCCCCGGTCATCAAATAAAGTCTTTACACTGGCAAAGATGACAATTAGTGCAGGAACCTCGTCCAACCTACCCTCTGCCAACGTGTGGCTTCTAGGAAGCAGTGATCCCCTTCGAGCCTCCACGGGCCGCAGTGAAAGAAGCTGTCTCTTAAAGGGTAGAACAATGAAAATAATATTTTAATGAAAAAAGTTTAAATGAAAACAAATGAATGATTTCGTCTGCGATTTAGGGACAGCCAGAATGGGTAGAGTAGAATTTCTATTTACCAGATAAGATTTTATGGGAAAAGATGCTTAACTACTTGAATCCTTTTCTAATTTCTTAGGACGATATTTATAATTCTTTTGGCTTAAGAATTTGATTTGGTTCTGAAGTAGATGGCCGGTGAGCACTACTAAAGGGGGAAAAAGGAAGCTACGATCTGTATGACGTGTATTAACCTTAAAAATTCATTCCAATACTTTGCAGACAAATACTGTTTGATTCCACTTATACAAGGTACCTAGAATAGTCAAATTAAATCCATAGTGTCAGAAAGTACATCGGCAGACGCCAGGGGCCCTGGAGTTGAAGGATGTGGAATTAGTGTTTAATGGGGACAAAGTTTCAGTTTAGGAAGGTGAAAAACTTCAGCGGATGGATGATGGTGACAGTTGTGTAACAATGTGAATATACTTAGTGCATTTGAGCTGTACAGTGAAATACGATTAAAACTATGTTCTATATTCTGTGATTTTTATCACAATAAAAATATTACAAAGAAAAGAAAAACAAAGAGTAAAACAAAAGACTTTCATTTGGTTCTTTTTTTAGATGTAAAAAAAAAAAATCCCTGTATTTCTTGATCTTTTACCATGTCATGCACAATAAAGGGTCTATTTGAGAATTCTGAGATGGTTCTGTGGGGGCCACTGCCCATCAACAGAGGGGAGGTGTCGTTCCAGTGATGGAGGGTGAGAGGACGTGGACCACATGGTAGAGAACGGGAGCATTCTTCCCAGCGAACATGCCAATGCTGTTCGCTGTTGGCAGGCTGCGCTTTGTTTGATTTGCCTCTCTGTTCACCAAAAATTTTCCCCTGATAAAAGGTACCCTGTGTGAGGTCCTGTTTGACCTGAGTCTTGTCATGGAAACAATAGATTCTCTAAGGGACCTGAGAAGGCATCTAGTTTAACTCCTTCACTTTACAGGGATGCAAACAATGTGCTCAAAAGCAAAATGTTTGTGGCTGAGGTTCAATTCGCAGTGCAGGATTTCTGCCCCATAGACTGCCTTCTGCCTGCATTTGCTCTCCACCTGGGTGGCTATGGGCTTTCCCGACGCTTCCGTGAGTGATTTAAAGTGCAGGCTCTTTCAGGAAACAAGGGGATCTGGGAGCAGGGATCCTGCTTGGTAGAGATGAGTGGCAAGAAAAGGCACCCCTCACTTACCTGGTGGTCCAGTAGATTTTCGATCCTTGGTCAGGGAGCTAAGATCTCACATAACTAAGCCGAAAAACCAAAACATAAAATAGAAGCAATATTGTAACAAATTCAGTAAAGACTTTAAGCGTGGTCCACATAAAATCTTAAAAAACTGTCTGGAAATATTCACCATCACCCTAAATTTACTCCAGTTGAGTGGGTATTTGTGAAAAAAAAAATTCTGAAAATGGATTGTCCCTCAATTAACAAATTGATATCTGTTGTTGCTGTTGAGTCGCTAAGTCATGTCCAACTCTTTCAGACCCACCTGGCTCCCCTGATCTCCATGATCTCCCAGAGTTTGCTCAGATTCATGTCTGTTGAGTCAGTGATGCTATCTAACCATCTCATCCTCTGTTGTCCCCTTCTCCTCCTGCCCTCAATCTTTCCCAGCATCAAGGATTCCAATGAGTCAGCTCTTTGCATCAGGTGGCCAAAGCCTTGGAGCTTAAGCTTCAGCATCATTCCTTCCCATGAATGTTCAGGGTTGATTTCCTTTAAGATTGATATTTATAATATATAATACTTTTCCAGCAAGCTCTGCAATTTGCCTGAGTGAAAAACTAGCTATATGCTTTCAGTCCATGGGTAGATGATTAAGACATGATTAGGGGTGGACTCTCTGCCCTCGGTCCTATTTCTTTACATTAAAAATTATTATTTTTAAATAATCTTATTTATTTACTTATTGTTTATTTTTGGCTGTGCTGGGTCTTCATTGTTGCGTGGGCTTTTCTCTAGTTGTAGTGTGTGGGCTTTTCATTGTGCTGGCTTCTCTTGTGGAGCGCGGGCTCTAGGGCACAGGCTCAATAGTTGTGGCTTAGTTGCTCTGCAGCATATGGAACCCAGATCAGGGACTGAACCCATGTCTCTTGCATTGGCAGGCAGATTCTTTAACACTGGGCACCAGGGAAGCCCCTACCTTAAAAATTATCATAGAACAATTGCCATGAATTTTAAGAACTTTGCATAAGGAGTCAAACTGAGAGTGGGAGGTTTTGGTGCAGGAGGAGGAATAAGGTAGAATTTTCTTTACGGGAAAAGTATTTTCAGATAGTCTCTGTGTGAAACCAGAGCATTTTGTCAGAGAGCATGCCTTTGCATTACTACTGAAAGAACAAGGACCATTTATTTTCACTCTCAATTTTTCCTCTTAAGGATCAATATCAGAAGAAATACCTGATATTTCTGGGCACTCAGTCCTAGGCACTGAGTCTTACATGTAGTATTATCTCATTTAATCCCCTGAGACAGTATAACCTATGTATAATTTTTTTAAAAAAATTGAAGTATAGTTGAAGTACACTATAAAAAATATAGGTGTAATACAACATAGTGATTCACAATTTTTAAAAATTATATTTCATTTATAGTTATTATAAACCATTGGATATTCCCTGTGTTGTACAATATATCCTGATAGCTTATTTTATACCTAATAGTTTTTAGCTCTTACTCTCCTACCTCTAAACTGTCCCTCCCTCCTTCTCTCTTCCCCACTGGCAACCACTAGTCTGTTCTCTATATTTGTGAGTGCATTTCTTTATTGTCATATTCACTAATTTTATTCTTTAGATTCCATATATAAGTGATATCATATAGAATTTGTCTTTCTCTGGATGACTTATTTCACTGAGCAGAATACCCTCCAAGTCCATCCATGTTGCTGCAAATGGCAGAATTTCTTTCTTTTTTATGCCTGAGTAGTGTTCCATTTAGTAGATGTACTACATCTTCCTCACCCATTCATCTGTTGATGGACACTTGGGCTGCTTCCATAAGTTGGCTATTGTAAACAATGTTACTATGGACTTTGGGGTGCATGGTTTTTTTTGAATTAGTGTTCTTAGAGGTATACACCTAGAAGTGGAATTGCTGGGTTACATGATACAAGGCAAAGAAGAAAGGAAGAGAGGGAGGGAGGAAGGAAGCTGGGAAGGTAACTTACTTTTAGCATCAGAGCTTTGGTTAGTTGGGATTGCTGATCTGAAGGCCTGATTGAGTTCTATGTTTGGAGCTCTTCAAATTTTCACTCCAAGGTTGCATTTGTTAACATTATATTATAAATATTATGGCCCACATAGACCTCACCAAACCCAACTCCTCAGCTACTCTGAATTTTATTAAAAAGAACCTTGTCCTAGAGGATGAACTGGCAACTCGGACTTGAAAATTTCCTTTCAAAATTATCTGATATTATAGCTCAAACTTTAAAACATTGCCTAGAAGGAACTCAAATCTCTCCCAAATTGATGACTCATATCCCACTTATGAATTTCTTGTTCTATACAAATTTTATTCACTTATTTCTTTTAATTTTTATTTTTGCCAGGCTGTGCAGCTCTGTGGGTTGAACCAGGGATTGAACCCAGAGCCACAGCAGTGACAGTACCAAGTCCTAATCACTGGACCACCAGGGAATTCCCAGTTTGCATTAAAAAAAAAAAAAAAAATTTGGCCATGCTGCATGGCATGTGGAATCTTAGCTCCTTGACTAACATTACTAGCACGGAATCTTAACCATGACCACAGGAAATTCCCTGTTATTTCTTTTGAAGCCAGAAAAGACCTCACAGGTCGTCTACTTTGACACTCATGTTATCAATAAGGAAAGCAATGCTCAGGGAAATGGAGAAAATCACCCACTGTTGTTCAGCATTTGGTGGTGGAGCCAAACCAGCTCCCAACCCCTCGTCCAGCCTTTGGGGGGCTTCTTAGAACAATCTTGGAATTGATGGGCCCACCCTTAGGGTTTCCTAATACCTGCTCCATGAGTCTCAGGTGAAGCTTCCCCAGAAATCGTCTGGTTGGTGAACTTGCCAAGTAGTTGACATTCTTCCCCTTCATCTCTGTGCTCCATCACTCACCTAAGCTGTGATAAGCCACAGATCAAGAGAAAAAAGAGGACCAGCAGCTTCTCGATATAACCTCCAGGATGAAATAACTTTTTCTACAATCTGTACACAGAGATTTGCCGATAGCTCTCTGCAGTCTTCTGTTTACTGCTGGAACACAACACAAACACACTTTTGGGAGAGATGCGACCGTTCATGGCTAACATTGGCTATCACTGAGATCCCATGAGGGGAGGAAGGAACATTTTCTGGGAACTTGTTTTCAGGGAGGAAAAAAAAAAATTCCCCTGACACTCACTTTAAATGAGAAGCCACTGTGAGTTCTAAATGGAAAACTCTATCACTGATGAGGTGACTCAGGAGACTAAACCATTGTAAGTTCTGGGTAATTTAATGCACTAAGAGGAAACGTAAAATTAAAGTAGCTTAAGGAGATTAAAAATAGTAACCAGAGATTATACATTTGAAGGACTTTGTATTGTTTTAAAAACATTACCTAATTAGTCGGGAGATTTCTCTGTGAGGCAGGTTTTCAAGTTGGATGCGTACTGAAAGGAGGATTACGTGAGATTTCGGATATGTCAGGGCAGAAAGAAAGGATCAGAGAGAATCAGGCAGAATCTTGATGATGGATGGGACAAAAGTGGGTAGGACTGGGGTCTGCTCTTAGGGTAAATGAGGGATGTGAGAATATTCCTTGAGTGTTTAATGTTATGTATGGTTCGTAGGGTTAAATTGGAAGGAATAAGTAGGAGCAGTGAGAACATGAATGTGGCCGTTGAGCACCCAGGAAGCTCACAGGTATTTTTTTCTCCTAAAATTCCAGAATTACTTTTTGTGTTTTATCTCCACCGAAATTCTCCCAGGGCACCTGCCTTACCTCATACCTCTTACCTCTTACATTCCCCAGTGTATGATGCTCAGGATTACATAATAAGCACTTGTTGGGCAACTGATCTGTTTAGAAGCTGGAATTATAAGACTATTTTTGATTGTAACTTACCTAGGAGATGTGAATTTTGAGAGGAGGAGAGATGTTTCAAGGGGGAGAAAAAGAGCAAGAAGGGAAGAAGTGGGTGGGCTGGGTGTGGTCTGGGGGAAAGAAGGTTGGGAATATTGTCAGGACAGGAGCGCATTCCAAATTTTAAAAGAGGGATATATAGGAGCTTCCTTGGTGGCTCAGACAGTAAAGAGTCTGCCTGCAAAGCAGGAGACCCCAATTCGATCCCTGGGATGGGAAGATGCCCCTGGAGAAGGGAATGGCTACCCACTCCAGTATTCTTGCCTGGAGAATTCCATGGACAGAGGAGCCTGGAGGGCTACCGTCCAAGGGGTAGCAAAGAGTCGGACACGACTGAGCGACTAACACTTACAGGTGCTTCACACTGATAATGAGTCGACTATAAATTCAGAGACGGAGCCTGAATTTGTGGCATGTGAAATTTTGGCAGATGGGGTAACATCTGACCTGCTGGGTGTTGCCCAGAGGGTTGATGGGCTCAGATGGTGGTTGCAGTCAATAGAAGCGTTGAGAAGGTGAGCATGAGCAAACTTAAAGAAGTCTCAAGATGGGAGAGGATGTTGCTGTTTTTCAGCCACTGTGGCATCATCTTCAGGTTCTCATCCCTTGATGTGCTGAGGTTTCAGCTGACTGTGAGACCACCTCTGCCCTCACCCAATGCCTCCTAATTCCTGTCCGCACCTCTGCTTTGGAGCTGGTTTCACAGCTACTGTCTGCCTCCTCCATTTCCTTTTTATTTCACCTCTTTCTCTTCTGCCCCTGGATCAAAGTCAAACTCAAGTTCTTCTCTTCCCTAACACAGCTACCTGGGATCTCAGGTGGCTCGGTGGTAAAGAATCCGCCTGCAATGCAGGAGACGTGGGTTGGGTTCAAACCCTGCTCTGGGAAGATCCCCTGAAGAAGGATGTGGCAACCCACTCTAGTGTTCTTGCCTGGGAAATCCCATGGACAGAGGAGCCTGGAGGGTTACAGTCCATGAGACCACAGTGAATTGGATACAACTTAGCAACTGAACAAACAACGGCAACACAGCTATCTTGTCTACCATTTGTCATATTTGTTGGGGTTGTTGTTTGTTGGGGAGAAGTTGTCATGTTTGTTGGGGTCCTTTATCTCTAGAGAGTGAGTTTTTTTTTTTAAACTCATCCCCCCAAATAATTGTATCAATGCATTGTGTATATTTAAAAATTTTTTTAAAAATTTGTTTATTTGGCTGCACCAGGTCTTGGTTGCAGCTTCAATCTTCATTGCGGCATGTGAGATCCAGCTCCCTAATTAGGGATTAAACCTGGGCTCCCCCACATTGGGAGCACAGAGCGCCAGCCACTGGACTACCAGGGAAGTCCTGATGGATTGTATTTTATATAAATGCTTGCTTATTACAGGAGGAAAGGCACACAATCTTCTCTTCCCTCCTCCCTGCAAACCTGAAATGTTTTAAAAAGAATTTTCCTTGATGACCACCCTCTTGCTTCTCTTTACTGTCATTTCAACACAATGACTCAGTCAGCTGCTTAAGGTACGTGAATTTCGTGGAAGAACCGTCTGCCTGCCCATGGTAAAGAATTCGGCTGCGATGCAGGAGATAAAGGAGATGTGGGTTCGATTCCTTTGTTAGGGAGATCCTGGAGAAGGGAATGGCAACCCACTCCAGTATTCTTGTCTGGAGAATCCCATGGACAGAGCAGCCTGGCAGGCTACGGTCCATGGGGTCGCAGAGTCGGACACAACTGAGCAACTGAACAACAGCTGACCCTGAAAGCAGTTTGAAGTTGAGCAGGCAAACAGGCACGGCTGGTTCCTCAGTGGCTTTGCCTGCTCCCTTTGACCTGGTCTTGGCATCCAAGTCATCTCTTGCTTATCAGCTCCTTTCCTACCCCTCCCACCAGGTGCCAGAGGGAAGCAATCATGTGATCCCAGAATTACAGGTTGCATCTTCCCCAGGGGTCTTGCCCAACAGCTCTTGATCAAATCTCTCCTCTGAGGGCTCTTCTTATTCATGGGGGAAAAAAAATTCTCCCTAAGGTGCTGTTTGCTCTTTTCTAAGGGACCTGCTCTTGGTCACTTTACATTCCTTTTGGCTGCTCTGGCCCTCCCGCAATCTCTAATCACCTGTGATCTGCTGTTTCAGGAGCTCCTCACTGCAGCCCCTTTTCTTTCATTGCGTTTCATCAGTTTGAAAGAAACGTGGGCTTGTGGGAATCTGTGACCAGCGAGCCCTCAAACTGGACTGAAACCTTCGAGAAGGAAGGTACCAGCTTTCCTGAGGATCTCTACTCTTTTTCTGTCCAACGTGGGGCCAGACCAAAGTAAAGGCTTAGTCTATAATTTTTAGGTGGAAGAATTTTTTTTTTTCCTTACCGTTCTTCCTCAACTCTGTTCACCCTTTTAGGTTCTGTTTTTGTTTTGTTTCCTGCTCTATTCCCAGGGCCTGAATCAGTCCTGGGCTCCTACTAGGCTCTCCGGTGTTTGTTGAATGAATACGTGAATAACTCGCCTCTGTAACCAGGGCTTTAGACCTCAGGGACTAGCCCCTGGGAGTGAGGTTTACTTTGCTTACTAGGAATATGAACATATGTAAGACCCATGTTTATATTTCAGCCTTTGGATCCACTGTTGGATAGGTGACGGTGGGAAAGTGGGGGTCTTCCTGCATGTCCACCGCATCCTCCCCTGTACAAACACTTTCTAAGGTCTGTCAAGGCAACAGTTACAGTCTCACCTCCTAGCGTACCTGGTTGGCATCCCAGGCAATGCTGAAGCCAAGTGGCCACAGATTCCTGAGTGAGGATGTAGTGAGTGCCCGTGGATGACAGATGGCCCATCAGAGGCTGGCAGACTCTGATTTACTGTGATGAATTTGCCTTGGGTGTTGGAAAGCAAGTAATCGCAGGCTTGCCATGTATCATGGGACCGTCCTTTCCCATCCCTGAAAAGGGGATTCAGTGTCCCCATGTAAGGCCTTTATGCAGCTTGCTGTCCTATCACTTCTGGCAGGGCAGAGCCCTCTTCCAGTCATTCCCGAGCATGACTGCCTTGGCTTGGCTCAACTGCCTTCCCTGTTCCAATTAAATTAGAGACTTTAACATTTTCTTTTCTTTCTTTAATCACATATTTCAAAATCTTATAAATTTATCGAAATTATTTCTCTTTCACTTTTGATAGTTTTCTTTGTGTATAGAATTTGGGGCTGATGGTTTTTTTTTTAAACATTTTGAAGCACTTCTTTGAGCATATTGTCTTTCTGTTTGCACAGTTTCTGATGAGAAGTCTGTTCTAATTAATTTTTCTTTCCCCTATATGCTGTGTCTTTTTTATTTCCTACCTGCTTCCTGATTTTTTTTTTTACATCTATAGTAGTGTTAGTGTTAATTGCTTAGTCGTGTCTGACTCTTTGCGACCCCATCGACTGTAGCCTGCCAGGCTCCTCTGTCCATGCAATTCTCCAGGCAAAAATACTGGAGTGGGCTGCCATTCTCTTCTCCAGGGCATCTTTCTGACCCAGTGGTCAAACCCAGGTCTCCTGCACTGCAGGCAGATTCTTTACCATCTGAGCCACCAGGGAAGTCCATCTTTACATCCATGGTCAACGAGTTTTAAAATTCATGTAGCTGTTTTTGGCTACGCCAGGTCTTCCTTGTTTTGCTTGAGCCTTCTCTAGTTGTGGTGTGCGGGCTTCTCGTTGCGGTGGCTTCTCTTGTTGGGGAGCACAGGGTCTAGGCTGTCCAGGCTTCAGTAGTTGCGGCTCGTGGGCTCGGTAGTTGTGGCTCTGGGGCTTAGTTGCTCCGAGGCATGTGGAATCTTCCTGGACCAGGGCTTGAACCTGTGTCCCCTGCACTGGGGGGAGGGGGGGGCAGATTCTTATCCACTGTGCCACTGGGCAAGCCACCTTGGTGTGCCACCAAGTCCCAGATTTTTTATCTTCTGATTTCAGCAGTTTGAATATGATGCATTTAGGGGGCTTTGTTTCCACATTTTTCTTAAGTGCTACTGTGATAGGCTTTCCTTCTTCACTTCTAGGAGGATGCTGACCACTGGGGCCACGATTCTGACCTTCAATTACTGACAGTGCGTGTGGAATTTGTAAGAGCACTTTGGTACCCTTCAGGGTGAAGGGTGCTCCATAAGTGCAAGGTATGATTATTTCTTGACAGTTAAATATAAAAATTCTATTACATGCTCCTTCGCATTGTTGCTTTAAAGATATTATTTGGGCCTCTTAACTATACAATGCAGTTATAATTCTAATTGAAAATAATTGGTCAACACAGGAAAGGGAAAATACCTGAAAACAACCGGGAAGTCACACTTTAAGAAAGTTAAGATGCCACTAGTTAAAAGTTGACTTGAGTTGAAAAAAAGTCAGTCAGCCCCCTCTCTCTGGGTGGGTAAACATTTGAGTGAGTGAGAGATTGGAGAGAACCCATAATTAAATTTGAATACAATGGCTGATAAGGGCGAGAAACTTCAGGAGCTAGCTTACACATCCTTCTCTGAGCTTTCCATCAAAAATCTTTTTTGCGGCTTTGCAAATGCTGTTTTAACATCGTTTCTGTGGAAATAAATTCAATGCGTCCACCCCCTTCACCACCATCCCCCCTCCCCCGCCTTGTTGTAGGGGAGAAGAGGTTTCTGCTTTAGAAAACACTTTATGTTTTTGTTGTTGTCATCAGAGCTTCTCTAGGACGAACAAAGCTCAGGGGAAAAATTTTTTTTTGAACGAAAGGAGGAAAAAAGAGGGAAAACGTGAGCTGGAGATTGTGGCAAGCTTTACAAATTGGCACAGTCTTATCAACAGCATTTCACGGTTTTCTGGAATCCTTTCAAAGGAGACTTTGCTTTGTAAGAGACGATTTCAGCTTTTTATTATTTAAAGCTATATTTGAGAGTTTCCGAAAATTGCCTTTTAGTTTCCCAGACTCTTAAGGCATCGATACTGATGTTTACTTCTTGTGAATTACCTCTTTTCCGATGTGGCTTGCTCTGCATCTAAGCTCTACATTCTACTTCCTCCCCTTCACTTCTGTTTTTTTTTCCCTCGGTCTTGCTACCTTTAAGGATTATCAGTTATGTCACTCTGGGCTTGTACCAAGGTTCCTTCATTTAAGTAGGAACTGTTCTGTTAGCTGTCAGATTCACCTGGAGAGGCAGGTGATCCCATGTCCTTTTGATTTCCAGGACATGATCCAAACTTTCAGCTCTCTCCCTCTTTTACACTGAGACATGGGCTATTATTTTAACACCCACAAGACAAGTCCTGTTAAAGAATATAATCAACGTGAACAATCTTTCTAATTAAAAAGAAAAAACCAGAACAACCTCCTGGCCAATGACTCATTTATTAAAACAATATTTGACAATGCAGAATTCTTCCACCAAAGATTTAGAAACCTGCAGGGTTTCCAGCATAGGATTTCATCTGTAGAATTGTATAGTATGTGACCTGGTCCCGAAAGTCAGGAAGTCACCATCAAGATTTCTACATTTTGAAACATTTGTTTGGTTTCCAGTCTCACCAGCCTGCTCCATGTCCAAAACGATAGATGATAGTTGATTTTTACTGAAAATTTTAAAAGAATGGGATATGTAGTAGAAAATGGGCTATTTAAATTTTTTCTGTGCTGTTAATAAGTTGGGAGACCTTGGGTAAAGCATTTAATCTTGATGAGATTTAATGCTTCCTCATCTGTAAAATATCATCCCTGGAGAACCGTATGTGCGCGTGCTATGTCGCTTCAGTCATGTCTGACTCTTTGCACACCTAGGGACTGTAAGCCCCCAAGCTGCTTTGTCTGTGGGGTCCTCCAGGCAAGAATACTGCAGTGGTCTGCCATGCCCTCCAGGGGATCGTCCCGACCCAGGGGATTGAAACCATCTCTCTTGTTCCCAGCAGTGGCAGGCAGGTTCTTTATCACTAGTGCTACCTGCAAGAGCTATGTGTATATATATATAAATATACATATTGTACTGGTTATATACTCTCTCTATATAAACACACACATATATGTATATATACAGTACTCATTATTACTCCAGTCTCTCAAACCATATCTATGTGTGGTCAGTCACAGAATTGTGTCTGACCCTTTGTGACTCCACATATAGATGTATAAATATAGATATACAGGTAATAGATATAATAGATAGTTTGGGAGACTATATAAAAATTTTCAAGGTGACATATGTAAAATTTGTAATATAAAATTTATGTATACAATGTATAAGGTGACCAATTTGAGAGACTTATGCAATCACATTATAACTACAAAAAGAAAAATGAAAGGGAAACGCCTCAGGATTGACTGAAAGACAGCGACTCAAAGAGAAGAAAAGGCTGAACTAAGAATCCACCGAAAGAAAGAGTTTTGTAAATTACAGCCATGCCTTTCTTGATAGAAGAGAGGCTGGTGCATTAGAGGTGATATTTTTAAAAAATGAAAGCATTTGCTAAATGTGGCATTAGGATGGATGTGTGTGCCAATGAACAAAGTTTTTTTAATTATGAGAGAAATTAGCCACTGTTTTAATTACTTAGAAAGTGATTATATTGAAACATTGTCTGGCCCCCCTCTCTTCTTGGGGTGTTGCTTCAACAATTTGCTGTGATCAAAAACATATTCACAGAGAATAGTTTCTTTACAAATAGAACTCAGTTCCTGGAAAATTCCTGCTCCTCTCTTCCATGACAAATACCCATTCCCATCCATGAGAGTCTTGTCTGAAACTCATGTTCCATTTGGTGGTGAAAAGTGGGTTTAATATTTGTGTAAGGCTCTGTGGAAGCCCAGGCATATAATCTGTAATAACCACGATTTGTTTTGATTATTGTTTGGATTTCTAAACAGGGGTATTTGGGATATTTACTAATTTATCTGAAACTCAAGATGCTAGAAAAACTTGGTAGAGATCATGGAAATAAGAATGTGTATTTTTTTTTTTAATTCATTTATTTTAATTGGAGGATAATTGCTTTATAATATTGTGATGGTGTTTGCCATACATCAATATGAATCTGCCATAGGTATTTATGTATTTTGAAAGATTGTTCCCATGACTTTAAAACAAAGATGGGACAATCAGTCCTTTAGACGTCTAATGTATGTGTATGTACCATAGAAACATGTCATTTCAAACACATGGTAATACACACCATCTTTCACTCCCTTACTGTGAAATGCTATTCAAATGCTGTGTGGTTTCTGTGCTTTTTCTTTCTCCGAAGCTCCTTCCCCAAAAACTGTCCTATGAATGAGCTTCCAAAATTATCTTTAAAATTCAGACCTATCCACTGCTCCAGCATCGCCTTGGGGCCCTTTATTGTAAAACAATGAGGTTGTAACTTGTGAAAGCAATTCCTTGAAAATTCCAAGAAGACTCCTCCTTGGGATGAAACTGGAATGTAGGAACCTGGCATGTAAAAGAGAAATTAACCAATTACCTCCTTAAATATTGTGGGACAGAAGCTTGACCCCTTAAGAGGCACTGACCACAAGAGGTATTTTGGCCATTTGATATTCAGGAGACCGGGAAAGGTTTTGGGTGCGCTGAGGACTAAATACAAGGGGTTTGGCTTTTCTAATGTAAACACCATTATCATTTGGAAATCAATTAGCTCCTTGCAAGGAGGGAACCAGAAGACCAGCCCCTTCTGAACTACCATTGTGAGCTGGGGCTATTTGCTTTAATTAAGAGGAGACAGAGTGGATTATTGTCTCAAACTAAAGAGTCGGGAAGTCAGAAAATTACACTTTACCCTGGAGAACAACAAAGCTCAGGCTCTCCATCAGGAGGGTCTAAAGCAAATTAGCTTTTAATCTGGAAACTTTCCGAGTCAGGACGCCTGCACCAAACAATTGGAAAAAATGTCAAACAGAAGCCCATCTACAACACTAGGCTCCCCTTGAGAGACTCCCCCTGTAACCTTATCAGGAAGATCTGTGTGATAAGTGTTTTCTTTGGCCTGTCAGTTGTGAAAGATGTAGAATTTATTGTAAAAAAAAAAAAAATTTAAAACTGGACCTTCATTGTTAAAATGTTAGTGGCATTAATGTGAAATCACTGTAACGAAACCTGAAGGAAAATTTACAGTCCTTGATTGGTTGAAAAAGTAAAAGTTTGGTAACTAATAATCTCCAGTGTTATCTGCTTGGGTGTCCATAATCTTCTCACTCACTGGAACTTGGTGTCAAACCAAGTCATGGAAAACGGTTGCAATTACTTTTCTCATTCATTTTTTCCATCCACACACCCATCCATCTATCCATCTATCCCTCCATCCATTCACCCGTCCATTTATCCAACAGATAAACTTTAAAGATGAACTATGTGTCATACACAGTCCTGAGTCCTGGGAGATCCCTAGGAACAGATGTTGTACTTCTTTGGGGAGAGAGAGAAAAATAAACTATCAACTGCTATGAGCATATGGAAGTGCCTTGCCTTTGGAAATCAGGAAGGAGTCCTGAAGGAGAGGCAGAAATGGTCAACCCAGAAGAAGAAAACATAGGCTAAGGCCCAAAGTGAGTGGAGTTTAAGTACTGTGGAGCTGACCCTGGAGAGGTGGGCATAAGGTACGTAAGGCTTCTAGAAGAAGAGCAAGTTAGAAGATGGGAGAGGTAAGCAGGAGCCGTGTTCTGGAGGTTTCTCCCTGGCAGGCTAACTCCTCAGGGCATGGGAAACCTTTGAAGCAAGTGAATGCAATGAGATAAATGTACCTATTTTAGGAAGATCATTCTGATAGCAAGGAAGCAACTGGTTTGGAAAGAGTAAGATCAGTGATAGAGAAATTCCAGGACTGATCTGATTAATTCATGGGAGATATGTCTATGACCTGGATTACAGTGTGGACAGGATGCCGGGCTGGATAAAGCACAAGCTGGAATCAGGATTGCAGGGAGAAATGTCAATAACCTCAGGTATGCGGATGATACCACCCTTATGGCAGAAAGTGAAGACGAACTAAAGGGCCTCTTGATGAAAGTGAAAGAAGAGAGTGAAAAAACTGGCTTAAAACTCAACATTCAAAAAACTGAGATCATGGCATCTGGTCCCACCACTTCATGGCAAATAGATGGGGAAACAATGGAAATAGTGAAAGACTATTTTCTTGGACTCCAAAATCACTGTAGATGGTGATTGAAGCCATGAAATTAAAAGATGCTTGCTCCTTGGAAGAAAAGCTATGACAAACCTAGACAGCATATTAAAAAGCAGAGACATTACTTTGCTGACAAAGGTCTGTCTAGTCAGAGCTATGGTTTTTCCAGTAGTCATGTATGGATATGAGAGTTGGACCATTAAGAAAGCTGAATGCTGAAGAATTGATGCTTTTGAACTGTGGTGTTGGACAAGACTCTTGAGAGTCCCTTGGACTGCAAGGAGATCTAAGCAGTCAATCCTAAAGGAAATTAGTCCTGAATATTCATTGGAAGGACTGATGCTGCAGCTGAAGTTCCAATACTTTGGCCACCTGATGTGAAGAACTGACAGCAGGAAAGGACCCTGCTGCTGGGAAAGATTGAAGGCAGGAGGAGAAGGGGACGACAGAGGATGAGATGGTTGGATGGCATCACCGACTTGACGGGCATGAGTTTGAGCATGTTGCAGGAGTTGGTGATGGACAGGGAAGCTGAGGTGCTGTAGTCCATGGGGTCGCAAAGAGTCCGACACAACTGAGCAACTGAACTGAACTGAGTGGGGACAAAGAAAAGAGAAGTGCTGACAAGAGGGAAGAATCAATACAATTTTGTTGTTAATCAGAAGCATGGGGATGAAGAATTTGGGGGATACAATGAGGATTTCTGGCTGGGGCAACTGCCTAATGGGGATATCTTACATTCCCTGAGACAGAACATTCTGGAAGAGGAGCAGATTATGCTTGCTTGAGGTCAGGTACTCAATGAGATGCAGTTTTTAGTGTCCTGGAGGTAGTGTGAGTGCAGAGGCATAAAGGAAACAGAATTATTATCCTAATGTCTTTATGGTCTTTTAGAGATCCTTATTTTTGAGTGCTTGAGATTTTATACGTGTATGGCCATATTTGATTTCTTTTTAAGTTTCTTTTTGTTGTTGTTGACCATTTTAAAAGTCTTTGTTGAATTTGTTACAATATTTCCTCTGTTTTAATGCTTTGGTTTTTTTTTTTTTTTTTTGCTCACCAGACATGAGGGATCTTATCTCCCTGACCAGGGATCAAACCTGCACTCCCTGCACTGGAAGGTGGAGTCTTAAACACTGGACCACAAGGGAAGTCCCGAGCTCACTGTTTTTACTTCCAAAATCCACACATGCACAACATTAGGCTGAAATTCTTCATGAGCAGATTTTCAAGTATGTTTCTCATGTTTTTAACTCTATCAATAGTTCTGACTCTATTATGAGTTAATATGTTTCATTTACTATTTATAATTATTTCTTTCTCTGATTGCATTATAAGACCTCCAAAGCAAGAAGTAGGTCTCCTAATTTCCTAGTAATTCCCCCAATACTGGAATTATTGGTGGGAAACAGTCAACCCTTGATTGATGAGAAGAGTAACAAGGCTGAATCTAAGTAGAGGAGTAAATATTAAAACAACTGCACCTTCGTGAGTTGGGCAATTTTATTTAATCCTCCTACTAATTCTACAAGGGCTATTTGGATTATTGTTATTATTTTTTGTGCTAAGTCACCTCAGTCGTGTCCAACTCTTTGTGAACCTACAGACTGTAGCCTGCCAGGCTCCTCTGTCCATCAGATTCTCTAAGCAAAAATACTGGAGCAGGTTGCCATGCCCTCCTCCAGGGGATCTTCCCGACCCAGGGATTGAATCTGTGTCTCTTCTGTCTCCTGCATTGGCAGGTGGGTTCTTTACCACTAGCACCACCTGGGAAGCCCATTATTATTTTTTGAGTTATAGTTAACATGCAATATGATATTAGTTTCAAGGGTACAAAATAGTGATTTGATATTTTTACTTGTTATAGCATCATCACCGCAATAACACCAGTTACCATCTGTCACCTTCCAGAGTTGTTACAATGTTACTGACTTCATTTCCTATGATATACATTACACCCACCTCCATGACTTATCTTAGAGCTGGAAGTTTGTACCGCTCAATCCCCTTCAGTTATAGACGTTATTATTAGCCCCATGTTACAGATGAGGAAGGGGCTTTCCTGGTGGCTCAGATGGTAAAGGGCCTGCCTGCAATGTTGGAGACCCAGCTTTGATCCCTGGGTCGGGAAGATCCCCTGGAGAAGGAAATGGCAACCCACTGCAGTATTCTTGCCTGGAAAATCCCATGGACAGAGGAGCCTGGTCGGCTACCGTCCACTGGGGTGGCAAAGAGTCAGACACAACTGAGTGACTTTACTTACTTACTTACTTACAGATGAGGAAACTGAGGCATAGAGAAGTTAAGTAGTTTCCCCAAGGTCACCCAGCCAGTAAAGGATGCAACTGGAATTTAAATACTGGCGTGGGTAGCCTATCCCTTCTCCAGTGGATCTTCCCGACCCAGGAATCGACCTGGGGTCTCCTGCATTGCAGGAGGATTCTTTACCTACTGAGCTATCAGGGAAGCCCAACAAATACAAATCACTAGGACTTAAAAACCTGGGTATGCTTTCCTGTATGTCTGTATTTTGCAAATGTGAGATGCCAGTGGGTTTTAGAAGAGCTTGTGGGGACTGGTTTTCACCTGAGATCTGAAAACAATCTTCATCTCCCACAGTTGTGCCTGACTTGTCACTTCTCTATGCTGTGTGGATACAAAACAAAGATCATTTAACACAAAGATTAGAACGCTATTTGGAGTGATTTGTATTTATCTGCTGTTCGCTGTTAACTTGTGTAATCTCATCTTGATCCAAATAAACCCTTATGAATTCCAGGCTCTGACCGTGGGCTCTGTAGAAAACTGGTCACCCTGCCCTAGACTTCACGTTTCTCATCTCTAACGATTAAATTTGCCCTGTTGGCCAGCTTTGGTACCCAGTCACGAAATTAGGAGACTCCTTCAATCCTTAGCTGATGTAACTGAGCAACCAATAGGATTAAGTAAGGAGATTTTAGTCTCTCAACAATTCCTATCCCTCCATACGTCAGCTAAAAGCACAACTTTTCTTAATTAGGGTGAGAATCAATATTTCCATTTATGGTAGTCCTGGAGTATAAAATAACCTCAGAAAGAGAGACTTCACTGTCTGTAAAATATCGATTACTGTAAACTACTTCTCCAGGGTACAATATTCATGGTTATCTGTCTGCTTTTTTGAATTCTTGACATATGTAAAATAGCTCCAGTCACTGCCACAGGCGAATTTGAGATCCTTGCCCAATCCAGGCTTTGAATGACTAACAATACTCTATCTTCAACTATCCCTGGTGAGGGCTTATTTGATTTTTTCCCTCAATCCATTGTAGAGAGACCCTCTGTAAGTATAATAGAAGAATTGCTGCAATGTCAGATTGCCATGAAAGTTTCTAAATGCTTGCTCTCAGTTTTTGTACTTAACCTTGCAGTTGACTGGCTATAAATAGTTCATGAATGAGCCACACTTTGAGAAGCACTAGCCGGAGGATCCCCCAGGTTCTCTTTAGTAATGCACATGCCCTTGGTTATTGTTTTGCAATTGTCTTTTGAGAAACACAAAGGCCTCCTTATTACACACTTTCTTCTTTTTTAAGATTTGGGTATTCCCAGACATCTGGGTTACATGACAGTCAAGAATGGTACATTTACTGCTGGAAAGATTGTTCCTCATCTAGAATTTTCTTTAGGCTCTCAGTTGTTTCCGAGAAACAAGGCTGAGGCTTCATTTTCCTTTAAGTAAATGCTACACTAAATATTATTCTAGTCATTCCCAAGAGAAGTTAGCCATCCTTTGCAAAGTTAATCATAGCTTCCTCCAGCATCTCATCGCTCTCAGGGAAGATTTTGCTATTGCTGTGGCTGCAATTTCAAAGATAAATTTTATAAAAGCATTGGAATTTTTAGAAATATGGACTTGCCTCCCTTTCGATTTGTTAGTAGGAAAGAGTGTAGAAAGTCACAGGGTCAAAAACAGGTGGTCCCAGATATGTATCAGTTGACATAAAAATGTTGATATTCTTTAATTCGATAATTATGATTTCTGGGAATTTACCCAAAGAGCAGATCTGAAAATGAAGATATAAACAATGAAGATATTTGTTGAACTGTCACTTGAAAACAGTAGTAATAAAGAAGTGGAAACAACCTGAAGATATAACTCTAGAGAAATGATAAGTCAAGCAGAGTTCATGTACATAATAGAACAAGGCATAGCCATTTCAAATCATGATTATAGATGTGATGTAGAACAAACAAATGTTTATATAACTGCTAGGAGAAAAAGGACAATTCGGCATGATGCCTTAGCCTTGAGCAGGATATATGGGTTGGTGCTTGGTCTGCTTGTTCTGGTCTTTCACCTGCTCTGCCTTGAGTGGAATGGGGTGCAGAACCCCACAACTTCCCCTATCAGCTAGTTTCCAGTTAGATTCCATCAATGCAGGTGTGGCAGAAAATGGGCGAGTGGGAGGCAGGGAGCAGCCTTTAGCTCTGGCAGCTGCCTCTCCAGAACTCCGGGGCTCCCTCTCTCACTGACCCACCCACTAGGGTTCAGCTTCTGCTGGCTGAGACCATGGCCATGCCCTCTGGTCACACTGCTTCCCGCCTTATTTTTCCGACCTGACGATGCGGCACTATTTGGCCAAGGATGTGAGGGAGCCACTGGGTATTGCTTTTCTGCTGTTCTGCAATACCCTGCAAAACTGCTTTTCTTCTTTTTTGCTCTGATACCAAGCTCAAGCGCTTCTGTCTTTTTCAGCCCTTCTATCACGTGTGTAGCCAATTATCTGTATTAATTTTCACTCTATTTTAAATACACATGAGTGGTTTCCTTCCCTCCTTCCTATCTTTCTTCCTTTTTCCTTTTCTTTCTCTTGTAGTTGGGTCTGAAAATATACCTGGGCCTTGGAGTCTGGTTAGGACCATTGGGGAAAGGTTTCCTGGGTGCACGGTTTTGTAGTGGAGGACCAGGGTTTGGGAGAATGAGCCAGCAGGGATCTTAGGATTCAGTGACGGTGGTGGAGTGAGACCACTGCGGGCTTTGGAACTGGGGAAGGGTGAAACATATTTAGTAACCCACATCCCCTGTATTCTCATCAGGGCGTGTGTACAAGAATGCGACAGGAAACGAGAGTAATAGTTGAGGTCCTAAGACCCGAGGCCGACACATCCATGTAATGGTACAGAATGAATGGGTGGTGGTCAGCTTCCAAGATGGAAATTCCTGGGATTCACGTCCTTATGGAGTCCCCTCCCTCATTAAAGAGAGTTGACTGTGTAACTTGGAAGGTATTGAGGAAGTGTCGGGTGAGTTCTAAAGCCAGGTCTATTGTGGCGTCTGCCTTGCTCTCTCTTGGGTCACTTGCTCTGGGGTAAAGCTAGCTGCCAAGTCATCATGCCAGTGTCCTTCAAGCAACCCTATAACGAGAGCTGTGTGGCAAGAAGCAGAGACTTCCCGCTAACAACCGGCACTACTTGGTCAGGGATGTGAGGCAGCCACGAGGTGTGGTTTTTCTTGCGCTGTTCCAGCCTTCCCAGGAAGCCGCCTCCACCAACAGTTTGGCTATTACCCTGTGGGACCCTGAGCCAGAACCAGCCAGGTAAGTCATTCCTGCATTCTGACCCACAGACACTGTGAAAAGTGAAAGTGAAAGTCGCTCAGCCAACTCTTTGCGACCCCACGGACTATACAGTCGACGCAATTCTCCAGGCCAGAATACTGGAGTGGGTAGCCTTTCCCTTCTCCAGGGGATCTTCCCAACCCAGGGATCGGACCCAGGTCTCCCGCATTGCGGGCGGATTCTTTACCATCTGAGCCACAAGGGAAGACCAAGAACACTGGAGTGAGTAGACTATCCCTTCTCTGGCGGATCTTCCCGACCCAGGAATCGAACTGTGGTCTCCTGCATTGCAGGTGGATTCTTTAACCAACTGAGCTATGAGGGAAGCCCATAGGCACAGTGGGAGATAATAAACGTTCCTGCTGTTTTAAGCTGCCCAGTTTTGGGGTAATTTGGTAAGCATCAATAGATAGCTAATACGTATTCTGTGTATTTGGCACACGATTACTTAGTAATTCAGATATTGGAACTCACGTATTACATAAACTGTAGGTTTTACAGTCTTTTCTGCCAGGTAACTTGTGATGTCTTTAAAAGAAATACTTCCCTGTTGCTATGTAGTTTAAAGTCACAGTGACTTGGGATTAATGCCTCTCTGGTCCCTCTAATTTCCTCCTATAAAAGCAACTCATGGAAATCATGAGAATGCAAGATGAGTCACTTGAATTATGTACACTGCCACGTGTAGAATAGATAGCTAGTGGGAAGCTACTATGAAGCACAGGAAGCTCAGCTTGGCGCTCAGTGGTGACCAAGATGGGTGGGATGGGGGTGGATGGGAGGGAGGTCAGAAGGGAGGAGGTCTATGTATACTCGTAGCTGATTCACTTCGCTCTACAACAGAAACTAACGTTGTGAAGCAACTATACCCCAATAAACAAGATCTATTTCACACCTCTGGCCGTTTAGAATGGCAACCTTCCCATAGCTGAAAGTTAAACTAGTCTTTAGATTTTTTCAGAGATCTTAGGGATTCAGTTTGGCGACTGAACGGTTTCAGTTCGGCCAGAACATCCTTAAGACTCCGTGGAGGCAGGACCGACCCTATGTCAGGAGACCCTCTGCATTCACAAAAACCATTCAGAGGTGTGGGAAAGACTGCCCCGAGCTGCCAAGCCGGCATTTTCTCAGGCGCCATCAATGCCGGGTTTCTTTTGATTAACTACGTGTATATTTCGTCTTAATCCCAGCAGCAGCCCCCTTTGCTCATCTCTTCTGTGGTCCCCATCAGGAAATCCGTACCCATAACCTTTCTCGGCCTTTCAGCGGCCTCTGGAGATTCAGAGAAGCCACCAGGACTTTTGTTCGCCGGGCAACTGAGCTTGTCCTTCAGTGTGTGGAAGCGTGGTGGGCGTCGCCGACCCCATCAGCCGGTGGGAAGGGGAAGCACTGGGTATTGTGTCTCTGGCCCAGGTTAGCGGCGGCCCCTCCCCTGGGAGGCTCGGCTTGGGATCAGCGCTGTTTGCAGTACTATGTGTAACCTTGGCATGCAAGCAGCCGAGAAAATATTCATTATTGCCTGACTGTCTGCCGAAGACAATTTCAATTATTCTGGCATTTCAATGGATGAAGAAGCCCTTTAGGCTGGCCCAGGAGATTAGATTTAAAGGCTCTGTAAATTAGGAAAGTTACAATCAGTATATTATCTGGCAGGCAGCTGTGGAATACACCGCGGCGGGCAAAGACAGACAAATTGCTATATTCCGGTTGTGGTTTTGATATATCAATTTACTAGTTTAACATACACATTTGTGAAAGAATGATTTTGCATTTCTTAAATCACTTTTAACTGCCTGCCTTCGAAGTTTTTGAACCTGAAACTTGAATAGGCTCTTGGCATTGCTGACGTTTTGTTTTAAAGCCCAATTTCAGCCAGGAAAAAATATTGCTGAGGACAGAGCTTGGGAATTAATCTTTCCTAAAGTTATTCAAATAATATAATATATGGCAGTTAATCAGAAAATTCCATTTGCAGAAATGTGAATAATGTCCCATATAAAGGCTTTTTCTTTTAATGGGATGTTTTTCATGTCTTTTTTTTTCCTAAATTCACTCTGTTGTGATAATTATATCTATATTTTTAATATATACTATTTGGCTACACCTGTTTGATGTGATAACTTTGAAAATAAAAATACTTACTGTAATACATATCACAATACTTTATAAACAGTTGCATAAATGAGGTTTATTGATGAAGAAGTTTTTCATGATGCTTCAAATTCTTTCTAAACGCTTTTGGCATCTTAGAACTCTGCTATCATTCAAACAATAGATTTTTGTTTTTTGACCTTTGTAAAAAAGCCTTTAAAGGGAAACACCTTTTGACATCAATCAATGCTTGTAGCTATGCTTAAAATGAAGTTATTATTTCTTGGGTAGCTTAAGCTATTTTTCATTCTTGGATTTTAAGAAAAATTGTCTAGCTTTTTTTTTTTTTTAACTGAAAATTGTTTTGGTTTTGAGCTAGATCATTAAAGTGAAAACAGTTAATATATTAATTTACTAACTCCTTTGTTTAAAAAGTCAAGAGACATAAATAAATATTAAAGTACAGATTTTTAGTAGTTTTTGAAATTTAAATTAATTTTAAATTTCTTTACAATAATATGTTGGTTTCTGCCATATAGCAACATGAATCAGCCATAGGTACGTATGTCTCCTCCCTCTTGTACCTCCCTCCCACCTTCCACCCCATAAAATATAGATATTTTCAAGAAAATTTCCTAAGTAGCTCATGGCTTCATTCACCTCTGAATAACTTCTATTTTCTACTGCTCATCTACACAGTCCACAAGTCCATCTCACCCAGAGGAAGTGTCTTTGCTTTGGAAATGTATTTTCTTGGGTAAAGTAGATGGACCGGTTCAGATAGATCCTTATTCTGTTTATTTAAAAAAAGATTTTTAGAATTTTAACTTAAAAAAAAGTTATGTTGGGTATCTGTTCAAAGGTCGAAGATTACATTCAGATGACATGTCCAACTAGCTTTTGCGGGAGTCCTTGTGCTCAGGGTTGAATTCTAATCAGGCTGTCCCTATATACCTTGTCAGAAAAGGGTTTATCAATCAATAACATGGAATTCTTTTTTCTTTCTTTCTTGTTTACACAACCAGATTACCCACCAGGGACCATGCTTCTGTGGTACAATAGCTCAGGAAGTGCCCTTCATCACAGACACTGAAGTTTGGCTGTGGCCTTACACAGTACGCGCTGGGCTGATCTATTTTCTCATGGGAACTGCCAGGCTAGTTCAGGCAAGCACCTGCAATTCTTAACCGGACAGTTTCAGGTTGAAGAATTTAAGAGACAACCAAATAGAGTTTTAATGCCCTGTAAGATAATAATGAAAGACATTTATGAAAAAAAAAAAAAAAAAATCCAGTTAGTTTGAAAGCCGGGGCCCACACTCTGTATTTTGACAGCAGATGATGGCTAGCTCAACTAATCCCAGTTTACTTTCTGACTTGGATTTGTCTCACTGGTCCAGTGAGATTGTGAGGGTTTCCTCCAATCTGGTTAATGTTCAGAACCGATGTTTGAGTTTTAGACTAATTATGGGCCAACCACTGACATTTTTTCTATAATGTGAAGACTGGTGCCAGCAGTAACTCACTGAGATTTAACATAAAAGCAAGATAAAACAATTAAAGTGGAAGAATATTTGATTAAGTGGATCACTGATTTATAGCGGGGTAAATTGAAATTGAAGGGAGAGTGAACTTTTTATGGCAATCATATATTACGTTCATTATCAGAGACTCTGGGTTCTTTGTGCTTTTGTGATTTAAAAAGAAATAAACCGGTTGAAGGAGAGTAATCCTGGCTGGCATCATTTTTGTCTTCTCTTGAGTTATGGTTTCTTTTCATTGCAAAAGTTAAATAAATCATATTAAAGTAAACTCATTGCAAAACATGCAATCCATCCACATTTAAATAGACCAAAAGAAAAAAAAAGTGTAGTAACAAGGCCGCACATGGAAAAACACACACAAGTGCTTTTGCTTTGGTGACAGAGCTTGACATAGACTTCAATCATCATGTATTTGGTATTTGCAAAAATCGTAGCCATGGCAACATCCCTTTAGGGGTCCTGGGCCCGGTGTCTAGAGAAGCAGAACGCCACGAGATTTGGTATCAGACCTGGGGAAATTGTGAAACAGCTCTGTTGCACATGCCTCTTCTTGTTCCATGACTGGTTCTGTTGCAAGACTCTCCTTTACTTGGAACGAAATTGTTCCTGAAGCTTGCTTTAGCAGGTGCCTATAACAGGGTGCTCCCGATACCCCATCCACAAAATTTCTGGCCTTTCCTTTACTTAAACCAGCATTGCTTTTTTTTTTTTTTTCATAAACTTTAATTTTGCATCAGAGTATAGCCGATTAACAAACACTGCTGTGATAGATTCAGGCGAACAGTGAAGGGACTCAGTCATACATATACATGTGTCCATTCTCCCCCACACACCCCTCGCATCCAGGCTGCCACATAACATTGAGCAACATTCACTGTACTTTACCGTAGGTCCTTGTTCATCATCCATTTCAAGCAGAGCAGTGTGGACACGTCCATCCCAAACTCCCTAACTGTCCCTCCCCCCTACCCTCCCCCCTGGCAACCTTACATTGGTTCTGTAAGTCTCTGAGTCTCTGTTCTGTAAGTTCATTTCTTTTTAGATTCTGCACGTAAGGGATGTCCTACAATCTCTCTCCTTCTCTGTCTGACTTACTTCACTCTGTATTCCAGTCTCTAGGTCCATCCACGTTGCAAAACAGCACTGCTGTTGCAGAGGTCATGTTGGTGATGTCAGAGAAGTGAGCATTGTGGTCTACCAGCAAACAGATCAGGATGGGTGAGGGGGAAGAAAGAGCAGAGGAGGGTGATTAGGGAAATTCAGAGACCTTTGTAAAGAAGGGGGAAAACCCAGCTTAGAGTTCATTTTGTTTTCCTGTGGGTATGCAGAGGGAGGACTGGGGAGATGCTGATAGGAGAGGCTGGCCCTCTGATGTATAGATGGACTATGCGAAGTATCTATTTATACCCCACAATCCACTTTTCAAGCTGATGCTCTTAGCTGGAGCTCCAAAGAACTGCAGAAATCAGGAGGGAAAGCACTGCCCGCACCAACGAATAGCAGGGACTCCCTTGATGGTCCAGTGGTTAAGACTTCGCCTTCCAGTGTGAGGGGGTGTGGGTTCAATCCCTGGTTGGGGAGCCAAGATCCTACACACCTCCTGGTCAAACAAGCCAAAACAGAAAACAGAAGCAATATTGTAGCAAATTCAATAAAGACTTAAAAATGGTCCACATCAAAAAAATCTTAAAAGAGACTACGTAGCACACCAAATTGTTCAATGATGGTCTTGATTCTTTAATGACACGTCTGAATCACATGCGTTCATTTTCACCAAAATGTCATACTGCTGCTTGAAAATTGTATAGGAAAAGGCCATTCAAACAACTAAAGATTGAGTTAAGTTCTGGTGACAACCAAGTCCTTCTCCCAGTGTGTGGTCTTCTGAAGGGCTCATGCCCCTGGTCTCTGCCTTCCTAATTGTAAAAGTTGGGGATGTACATGGGGCTCAAAGTTTCCACGAAGCTCTGACAGATGATGAATTTATGAGTCTTGCTTAAAGTGGAGGAAAGAGAGTTTCTACCGACAACAGCAACCAGGGTTCACATTTATATGTTTCCCAAGAAAGCTAAATGGGGACCAGGGAAGTAAGGGGAGAGAAAGTTTCCACTTTCCAAGGAAGCAGTTTTTGAAATTCCTGTCACTGGGCACAAACAGATACACGGTGGCGATCTGGGTTTTGTTGTTGTTGCCAAAGGAGGGAGCAAAGACCCCAATTTTGTCAGCGTCCTTGTTGTTGCCAAGCGTCCTCACCACGGAGTTACAGGACCAACCCCCGGCACCATCTGTTCTTCCTTTCAGAGACGTGTTTTTGTAGGGCCGCTCTGTGACATTTCTTCTCCCTGGAATCAATGCTGAGGACATCTGCTTTTGAGACATTCTAAACCAGTGCGTTGATTGAGAGGTGAGAAGCCAAGAGAGTGGGACGGATGAGTGGGCGTGCTGATGGGGTAGGAGGCAGTAGGAGAGAAGTTTGGCGAAGGCTGCATCTATGGTGCTGCTGATTTCACATTTTGCTCATAAAACTGCCTTTTCTGAAACAATTTTGCCTCAATACTGCTGGGACAGTGAACATTTTTAATACTAGGAGATTCAGTCTTTAATCCAGAGAAGGCAATGGCACCCACGCCAGTACTTTTGCCTGGAAAATCCCATGGACGGAGGAGCCTGGTAATCTGCAGTCCATGGGGTCGCGAAGAGTCGGACACGATTGAGCAACTTTACTTTCACTTTTCACTTTCATGCATTGGAGAAGGAAATGGCAACCTACTCCAGTGTTCTTGCCTGGAGAATCCCAGGGATGGGGAGCCTGGTGGGCTGCCATCTATGGGGTCACACAGAGTCGGACACGACTGAAGCGACTTAGCAGCAGCAGCAGTCTTTAATCATACACCTTCCCATTGCTGATAAATATATATATATATATATAACATGCTTGTTAACAGGTCCCTGCTTAATTAATCTATTAAATTCACCTTAGCTATTAACACGTGTGTTATAGCCCTAGTACGTGAGTTGACCTGTGTAGTTCGCAGAGCTGGCAGCTGACACAACTTAACCCTTATATCCTGTGAGAAGCTAGGTCCTTGGAATCGTAACTGCATCTCTCTCAACAGGCAAGATGGGGTGGTGGGATTTTATGAAGCCACACTGAGGATGAAAGAAGATGATGTGTGGGAGGGGACTACATAAATCATGTGTTGTAATGTAAGAATGTGACAGGTATTTTTCAGACCGATAAGTTCTCAAAAATCACACTTCCCAAGGAGCTACTGGAAGACATATTCTCCAACCAAAATGAGGATCCAGAGAGAGGGGGAGGCCTGAGAACTAGGGAAGAGGGACCCCAGAGAGAGGGGAAGGGATCCTCTAGGCCCTGTATGGTCCACACCCAGCTCTTCTGTTTCACCTCGTATCACTTTCTCCTTTTTTTTCCCCTGCCCCCTTGTTGTTCCAGTTGTGGAGACTTGCCATGGTCTTCCTTCTGCTTGAAATCAGCTTCTCTTCTGCTTAACTTAACTCCGAGTCATCCTTCAGGTAAACATCAAAACCTCAGGGGAACCATCAGCAGCCTTCTCGGTCAGAATCTTCTTTTTCAGTTTCCATAGCAACATCTTCCTCTACTTTGTTCTCTCAGAATTGCAGTGCACCACTTGCATGTGTGATCCCTTGGTTAATACCTGACTCCCCCAATGGGGTGTAAGCCCCTGGCGGGCAGGACCCATGTCTGAAGAAGCAGCATCTCCGTTCCCCAACCCAGCGCCTGACCTCAGGTAGTTGCTTGATAATGAATAGACGAGTGAGGAAAAGGACCATGGGCATCCTCAACGATGGGATCAAAGGTGGAGGATGTCTTCGATTGCTGATAATGGTGGTGATGGTGGTTTGCGGGCTATCTGTGTGTACAGAATACTTAAGATGTTTTTACAGCAAGCTGTTTTCCCTCTTTGCCTCTCTGAGTCACCTCCCACTACAAGCATCTCGAGTTGTGTGCTTACACACACACACACACACACACACTCTCTCACACACTCACATGTGCGTTCTGAAGCTCTGGGTGCCACCTGTGACATTGGTGATGAGTCAGCAGTTCGCCATGGCAGGCATTCCTGCCAAGATCAGTTTTCTGTGAATATTGATGAGTAGAAACTTGCCAGAGTGGGAGGTTGGTGAAGGTGTGAGGGAGGGTGGGGAGGAAGGGGAGACTTGGCTGAGCAACCAAGTAGCAGGAACAAAGCCTGTTAGATGTTCAAATATTTAAATACGTATTTCGAGTTCTTGAGATAATTAGCCTTCAACTTTCAAAGGTGTTCTGTCTTGAAAGTTTGGGTGCTGGGCTATTGGATTCCTAGCTTCTTCTTACAAGCTGCCTGCTAGTTTTGAAGTGTGGCTCTTGTGGGTAAAATACTGACTCATATTTTTAACATTACAAAAGAGCCATTCCATCCGAGCAGCTGTGAGCGCAGCCTCTGACTTCTTTATACGAAGGAACACCAGTCTGTGAAAAATCAAGTTATTGAATTGGCTTCTCTGTAAACGTAGAGCTTTCCTGTTCCTTGCCATTGGGCAGAAATTACTCCCCCACAATTTTCAGAGTAAAATTATTTTCTATGGCATCGCTTTTAGAACTGTTTGTGGTCAAGACTTCGGAGTTGATGTTAACTAGTTCAATGTGATTAATCCGGAAACTAAGTAATTCATCCGTGTCGAAAATGTGTGATTAGTTTTCTCAGAGTTAAATTTAGAAATCCAGAGATTCAAGTGGTTTAGAGGTTTGGATGTAGAACAAGAGCATGTCACAGCAGCCTCCTCTTTCACCCAATACAAAACAAATTGTGAGACCTTTGTCTAAGAAGGATTTTCAAAGCATTTCTTTCTTTTTTCCCCTTAATATCACACCTCTGCTGATGCACAAGGCTCCACGTCTGCAGCCCCAGGACTTTCAAGCTTTTGGGTGGTCCATCCTCTGTGGTCAAATAGTCATAGTGAAAGAAAAGCATGCCTTTCCTTTGGATACCTGTAACATCAAGTCTTTCCTTCTGGCTTGTTCTCAGTTAATAACATTAATAGTCCATCAAAGACAATGATAATAATAAGCAGGACAAGTGAATAATAAACTCTTGTCCTACTATAGACAGTGAAGCAAACCTATATGGTAGATGTTCTTATTATCCCTTTATACTGATGAGGGAAGTAAGGTGTAACAAGGTTATGCATCTTGAAATGGAGACAGTGGGGCTCAAATGCTTCAAACTTGGGGATATTTTGAGCCCTCCCAAATACCGCCATACTGACCCTGACTTTTCCAATCATTCTACTCTGGACAATTAGGGTAAATTCCACATCGGTCTCACCGCTGCCCCCCTATAGCCTCTCCTGGTTCAGGGTTGAGCCCCTGTGAGGAGGAAGTGTGTCTAATCCATCTTTCTATCTCTGATCTTAGCTCAGCATCCAGCATGGAACAGCTGCCTAATAAATGTTTGGTGAATGAATAAAAGTCCTGGAAGAGACGAGGAGGTTGATGAATCTCTGATTCCTTTTAAAATGGACCCTGCTTCCCTCTGTCTTGGAAGGACTCCTCCAGCTCCACTTGTTGGACCTACGTGTATGGAAAGTGACAAGGTCATGACTGAACTGTAGACTGAGCCATGAGTTAAGGAACAGGGGTGGCGTAGAAACTCCTGAAAATATTAGAAGCTAGCAAACAAACCCACCGTGTTTCCTCTTTGCGGCTCTGTGGGCTAGCGCTCACCTGTTCGTGTGGACATTCTGTGAGTGCAGTTGGGGTGATTGCTTGATGGGCTCCACATTTGCTTGTTTTTTTTTTTAATTTATTTTTTAATTGGAGGAAAATTGCTTTACAATGTTGCGTTGGTTTCTGCCGTACAACAATGCAAATCAGCTGTAATTCACTTGTGCTTGTTAATCCGATTCTACTATAACTCATTCCCCAATTCTTGGATATTTGTCTGCCTGTGAATCCTTGACTTAGCGACTTGAACTATTAGCCTTTAGAAAGAACCACAAAACCATGTGTTCACTTCTAATCCAGGGAAGAGTGGAATTTCTGATCAGGCGATTATTTTCAGTTGAAAATTATGGTCACGTGGCTATGTGGGATATTATTTGGAGCTCACATATTAAAATTCATGACCCTAGATATAAAGAAAAATGGGTTGGTTTGGATTTTTCCTGTTTTAAGAGAAACTTTAACACAGTTGAGAAATAATTTCATTAAGGTCACCTGAAGGAGCCTCTTTGAAAATTTGACAAATTTCTCTCCCTACTTCCTTTCCTTGTATTTTCTACTCTGCCTTCTGTGGTTACCTCTCATTTTGTCACGCTGCCCTCCTGTCTCTGCCTGACCCCCTGTCTCCACGTGCCCCCCTGAAAGTCCTATCACCTGGGTTCACTCCTCTCTTGGGCACCCTTTGTCTAGCCCTTTAACTTTTTATTTTATCCTGGGGTACAGCTGATTAACAGTGTTCTGATACTTTCAGGTGAATAGCAGGACTCAGCCTTATACACACATGTATCCATTCTCCCCCCAAACTCCCCTCCCATCCAGGCTGCTACATGACATTGAACAGAATTCCCAGTGCTAGACAGGAGGTCCTTGCCCGGGTGTTCATTTTAAATATCTCAGTATTTGGGATAGACATATACACACTGCTATATCCAGCCTTTTAGAAGAGATCAGGGGTGTTCAGGGCGGTATGGCCGTAGACCATATCCAGCCTTTTAATCACAGACATGGGCAGCCCCCAGATCCAGCACATATTTCTGTTTCATAGACAGTGAAATCAAATCAGAGAGGTTGAGTGACTTGCCCAAAGTCACAGAGCCAGGCCAAGGCCAGACTCATACTGGACTCAAGTCTATAATCTATTTCCCTAATTACTAAGTCTGCCTCTCTATCACTTTATTTACATTTGTATTCTCTTCTGATTAAACTGTTAGTATGAAACAATGTAGAAGGAAGAATTTAATTTGATTTTAAATTTTTAGCTGGAATAACTGGATAAGTAAGACTATGGTACAGTGGTATACCATATGGTACTATGGTATACCATAGTTTAATTTATTTCTATATGACTATTTATTATTCATATGTTATATTATTAACCATTATATTACTTATAGATGTGTTTCCCTGATATTACCTTTGAAATAAGTTTACGTATACTATTTTAAGAAATAAAAATTAGATTTTAGGCCTTTATGTATTTGATATTGGTGACAGGCTGCTGTTGTCTTTTTCAAAATATTTTTCCTTATTTCCCAAATCAGAATGCCCTGATTTAGCTGTGTATATTGCCATCCAGTATGAAGACCACATTTTTCAGTTGTCTTTACAACTTGGGGTGACTGTATCTCTCAGTTCTACCTAATGAATCCTGAAAGGAAGTGTCAGAGAACCTCTTTTTCCTTCCTCATTTTCAAAATTAATTTTTGTTGGAGAATAGTTGCTCACTGTTTTGGCTGAAATGTAGATATAAAGTCAGGTGCTTAGGAGTTTTTTGGACCATTAGGCAATATGCTAAATAAAGATGAGTAGAGGAGCAAGATAAGGAGTTTGGGACACTGTTGATTGTGAAATCACCGAACCAATCTTGGTCTGTCTGCCTACTTCCAGACTTCTTTTTAGGTGAGAGGAAAATAAACTTGTGTATTGTTAAAACCACTACTATTTATTAATTTATTGTATGCAGCTTCACCAAATCTAAGTGATATGGTAGGCTAAATGACTTGAGTAGCATTGTTTTAGAAGGCATTGGAGAGTTCACGAATAAACCATTCTAAACACGGGGCAAGTAAGTCCCTGATCTCACTGAAGAAGGTGAGAACCTGCTGCAGCTGCTGCTAAATCACTTCAGTCGTGTCCGACTCTGTGCGACCTCGTAGACGGCAGCCCACCAGGCTCCCCGTCCCTGGGATTCTCCAGGCAAGAACACTGGAGTAGGTTGCCATTTCCTTCTCCAATGCATTAAAGTGAAAAGTCAAAGTGAAGTTGCTCAGTCATGTCCGACTCTTTGCGACCCCATGGACTGCAGCCTACCAGGCTCCTCCGTCCATGGGATTTTCCAGGCAAGAGTACTGGAGTGGGTTGCCATTGCCTTCTCCTTCATGAATAAGTAGAAGACAAAAAAATGCTTCAAATAAAACATAGTAAGCATTCTAATTTGCTTTAATTTTATTTCCCTGAAAAAGGATCTTTCAGAGGAAACAAAAATGATGCTCTGGTCCTTGGGTCCTTTTCTGGGACTTTCAAGGTAGTCTAAGACTCCAAATAGCTGAGGGTGAATGAAGGCATCTTCATTCCCTTGTAATTCATAAATAATATTGTCATGGTCACTTAATAATATACAGCTGACATCTGGATCTAAATAACAATTGGCCTGAGTGACATTCAAATGTTTTCGTCATTTGAATGACAAAATTTTGGTTAGAAATCCAAATCCACACCAGAATTATTTCTAGCTTCACATTTTGATGTTAGCAGTTCTTTAAAAATTGTCAGAGGAGATGAAAGCCAAGAGATCCACAAGGATACTTTGTTTCTAAGCCTTAAAAGTTCTTACCAGCATCAAATCTAAAAAATGATATTACATTTTAATTCTAATTTTGGAATTTGGTGTGGTTAAAGTACTTTGCTTCCATGCAATCACCTTAATTGTGTTGCATGGGGGCACTGAAAGTTGATGTTATGCACTGGGGTATCAGTATTTCTGTGGTCTTGTGTAAGAGGAGAGCATTTTATAGCTTCTTTATCTGCAAGGCAGAGCCTGGGGCAGTGTGCACTCCTGAAAAAAATCAAAGGAGCATGAATGATCCTAAGGGTGTAATTGTGGATTCCTGGGAGCACCAGGGATCCCATGCTGTCTCTTCACTTCTCAGGTGGTTTCATGGCGATCATGGCCATCTCTGCTTGTCTTATACATGAACTTTGAAGTGAATTATATCTCGCTAGATTGGTGACTTTGCTTTCCAACTCTGTTTTATGAATTATTTAGAAGCCTGTGAACTCTGAGCTGATGGCTGACTAGATCAATGAAATCCTTCCTCTGAAGAACCTTTACCTAGACTCTTTGTGGAGAGCATGTGGATGAGAACTATATAATCCTGAGGTCCTTTAAAAGAATGGAAATGATTTCTGACATTAGCTTGTCACCTTTTAGTCTTGCATACACAGGCTCAGGCTTTTTGTAGATGTCATTAGAAAGACATTAACCCTGGAACTGACATCGAAATTCACTTCCTCTCTTGGACTGATCTGAGTGGTTCTAGTTTAATTGACCTTAAGAGTCAAGGTAAAAACCACATTTCCTTTCCTGGCTTACCAAAATGGAAAACAATATGGTATTCCGGAAAAAATTTCATGAAACATGATGGAAACCTTCAATATTAAGTATTAATATTTTTTGGATGGAATGCAGGAGGAATGAAGAAAACAAGGCTCTGGATGCTTTACAGTTTTCTGATTTTTCGAAGCAGAGAGGGAACTCCAGTAAACACACATCGGTTGGCTGCAGTATATTATTTTAGCACTTGTCGTGTTCTACTTTCAGAGGCTGTGCGGTTAGTCATCACCGAGAAGCAATTCATGCATCAGGAGCGTTCATTACCCAACAACGTGCATAACTGACTCACCACACCCTCAAATTAACCATTTGAAGCTGGTGGAGTGAAGCCTTTCATCTGTTGCAATCATGACTGGCAGGGTCCCTGGATGCCCTTGATACCCACCAACCCTCCTTCTTCCAGGTTCTTTCTTGACTATTTACAGCTGGCAAAGTTATTTTTGTTGAAGAGCTATAAAGATTGGCATTGATGGCAGCCTTCTTTCTGCTGGGAGAGCTTCTGCTTTCAGCTTTCCTGGGTTCGCTTGATTTTCCAATCAGATATGTTCAATGGGGCTGCCAGCTGGAGGCAGTGGCAGGAGGATCTGCCCCGGCAGTACAAAGACCCCGCCGAGGCCCTGGTCAGTCCTGAACATCTGCCTGGGCAAAATCCCATTGATTCTCTTGGAAGCGTGGCAAGGACTTCTCTTTTTTCCCCCTTGTCTTTGCATCAAAGAGCAGCCTCGTAATGTGCTTGTGATCTGGCCATAATGGGCAGACCCGTGAGTGCAGCTGGGGTGGAGGTGCGTGTCTCGCAGTGGGCGATGCATCAGCTGCTCTTCCATGGAGAGCGTCGGGAGGCAGTTTCTCCGTGGTTGCTAGGGATGCGTTCAATATCCCAATGCTCTGTGCTTGAAATGGGGAAAAACTGACATTCTGACTTTCCCTATGAGAGTGGAGTACGTGATTCACAGCCCTTCTGCAGCATTAATCAAGCCATGTTTACATGGAAAGAAGCCAAAACAGCCAGAGCCAAGAGCTGCGTTTGGGAAGCCAAGTGGTGATGTCATCCGGGCAGAGCAGCCCCGGCAAACCACTTAGCTGGCTTAGGTGCCTAGTATTTAGCCATGGAGCAAATCCCAGTTAAGTGTCAGAGGAACACCATGGCGTTTGGCCCCAATCTTGGGATTTACATGGTTGTATTACGGTTTGTTTATCAAATAGTGTAACATCATCATTTGTTATTATCTCAAGTGAGAAACAGCCTGATCCACTAGTGATGGCAATAAGAGAGTTCTCAGTTTTGTGGGGAACAAGTGCGCGTGTGTGCTCGCATGCACACACACATACACACACACTCAAAATAAAGGAAAGGATGCTATTGCACTTGGTGAGGTGATGCACTATTTCTTATTCCAATCATATTTCTTCTTTTGGTATATGTGTTCAATTTGCCACAAGCTTCTACCAAGATGGAATTATTCTTACCACCAAAGAATTTCAGAGGAGAATGTTGGGCTTGGGGGCTTCCCTTGCGGCTCAGCTGGTAAAGAATCCACCCGCAAAAGGGAGGATCCCTGGGTTGGGAAGATCGCTTGGAAAAGGGAACGGCTACCCACTCCAGTTGATGAGCGTGATACTTTTGTCTGTGCAGTCCCTCACTATTATTAGGAACCTACTTTTAACTGAGCCTCTAGAACCATAAAATGTATCCTTAGGGTATTGTAAGGCCCTGTTGTGTGTCAAGTGTTTAGATGAATCAGGCGTTAAAACCTCATTGGTGGAAGCCATGGTCATGGTTTTCATCTGGAAGGAATTTAGTTCAGACAACCTGTCAATATGGTAGTTTTTCTCTGAGAAGCACAGTGGAATTTGGTCATTGTAGTGTAATCCTATTATTAATGCCTGAATTCTAGGCATTGCTTTTTCAGGACACCCTTGAATTAGCTATTCTTGATGAAAATCAGATACTTCCAAGTTAGAGTTTGGGTCCATTTCTAAAAGATTCATGTGTGTTAGTCACTCAGTTGTGTTTGAGTCTTTATGACCCCATGGACCATAGCCTGCCAAGCTCCTCTGTCCATGGAATTCTCCAGGCAAGAATATTAGAGTGGGTAGCCATTCCCCATAAAATCATCAAAATGAGAGACTTTTTTCTTTCTTTTTTTTTTTTAAAAAGCAAGCAACACCAAACCAAAAGACCCAGAATCAGGTTCATCCAGAAACTGACAAATAGCCCTTGAATAATTGTAGTTAGTTTTACTCTGTTTTGTATACAAAAACTTAGGATTTTTTTTTCCTTTGAGCAAAAAAAAAAAAAAAATAAAGTGAGCAAAAGAGGGTTTAGAACTTTTTATTTGAGCCAATAACTCAATTTAAAGGAGAAATTGTACAGCTATTATCCATTGAGGGGTATGGATAGCAGTTTCCTCATGGAGCTCGGGGGCCTATACCAGGGTTGTCAGTGGGGTAAGGACTTCAATGAGTTAGTGAAGTAGTCTGCAAAGAATAACCAGGTCCAACTGTCTTTATAAGATAATTCTTGAAGAAAAGTTTGCTTTCAGGGTTAGACAAACGACAAAGCAATGGCAGCAGGCTTGAAATAACCTGACTTCTTGGAAGCAGAGATTCCACTTTCTGATAGGAACTGACACAACACTTAATCTTCTGAGGCAGAAAAAATGGAGTTTCGTGCAATTTAGGAGACTTTCAGAACATTTCTTTAAAACGAAGGTCCTTTCTGCTTTGACTTGAGGTGTCAAGCCCAGTTTTTCCGGGTTCAACTTCAGTTTTCCCAGGCTGGGATTCCATCTTGGCTTTTTCTTAAATTTATTATGAAATTTCATAGCATGACGTGCTTATCCAACCAGCTCCCCAATTATGTAGCATGGGAAGTTAGTTCCCTCCCTTAACAAGAAGAGCAGGCAATTTCCTTACAACTTGAATATGTGTTTGACAACCACCTACCCAAGAGGTGACTGGCATTTTGGTGGGGAAAGAAATGATTCATTCAAGATCCTTGACAACAACCTTGCTTCATAAATACCATATCATTTTATGAAAACATACTCCCAATTGCCTTCTTTTGTCAGAGAATATTAATTGTGAACCTGTGAAGATTAAGAAATATTGTGACCTGTGGTTGCTAACCACTCAAGCCTCAAACACTTTTTTTTTGTTTGTTTGTTTCAAGTCATATATACTTCATTTTCCCCTTACTAAGATTAAAATGAACTACATGGCCCCAATTAGATTTGGTCATTAGCCACATAAATTAACCAATGAAGATGATAAAATCAACAGTCAGGATGCCACAAGAAACTTTCGGGTGCCTGTCTGTATAAAATTAAAAGGAATCTTATTAAATACTTTTCACTTTGGGCCATGAGAGGCATGGCCATATAACATTCTTTAAAGGAAAATGTTTTCATTTTTGGAACAAATGATAATATGAGTACAAGCAGGAATCAGAAATGCAAAATTCATCTGTATAGTTGTGAATGAAGGAAAAAGCAACTCTCTTTCCTAGACATAATTATGGAGCAAGCAGCTTTACTTAACTTTGAAATCTTTTTATTGTCACTAGGGAAATATTTGAGTGACTGTTATGGAGTCTTTCAGATTGTGCCATGTGACTTCTTCAAAGAGCTTTAAGAATAGTGCATGCTTTCAACCATACACCCTTCAGATGCTGGTTTCATAGCATTGGAACAAAGCATTGGTTTGCGGGATGGCTTAGGTGTGGCTCTCCACAAGATATTTAGAGATTCAAAATAATACTGAACCAAAGTTTCCCAATATGTCTATCACCTTTGCCAGTAATTGCCAGTTCAGTCTTTTCCCTTTACCAGAAATTCACAGCCCCTCCTGCAAGCAGAGGTAAAAAGCATTTGAGTACAGCCAAAGAGGAGTCCCCACACCCAGCCCCAATCGCCACGAAATCTTCACCCAAATTCCTCTCCACCCATATACTTGTTTTGAAGAACGTTTTCTCCCAGGTTCTTACTAGCTGATTTGGGTTCACGTACAAGTGCCAATGTGGCAAGAGGTGAGGACAGGGTTTGGGGTCAACTCTTCTGACCCTGTTGTCCTGTGGAGTGAGGGTGGCAGGATTATTAATTGACTGAAAGCCTCAAATGAAGAAACCAGGAACAAAATAATTAGAAGGGCCACGTCTAGGCATAACAAAGGGTTGTGATATGAATAGCCCAGGGGAAAGTCGTGTCTCCTGTCAGGTTTGGGTTTGTTCAGAGATAGCTCATCTCACAGTTATCAGAAACAACTGTTGAAGCGTGAAGCAGTCAGCCCGGTTCTTTCTCTCGTGTGGGTGGCAGGAGCAGGCTGTGGCTCAGGTCTCTGCTGGGGCTCACGTCCCATTCGCTTTCATAGACTTTCCCTTTTTGCATCCTTTTGTCTTCAGAGTGGGAGGACCATCTCCATGGTGTCTATGGCAGCGCATACCTCAGCTTGGCTCTGCCTGGACACTTCAAGAATAGGAAGATTCAGGAACAGTTATTAATAGCTAAGTGGAGACCAATTTTTGGAGGGAAGTGGCCTTTGCAGGCTCTAAATCACACCCCAAGTGCCACAGAAAGAAAGCACCAGTGGGAGCCCTCCACTGAAATGCCACTCATTTGGAAATTATAGGTCAGAAGTTCAGTGTTTTGGGAGTTTATTTTTCTCCTGAATGTGAAAGCATTAGTCACTCAGTTGTGTCTGACTCTTTGCAACTCCATGGGACTGTAGCCTGCCAGGCTCCTCTGTCCATGAAATTCTCCAGGCAAGAATACTGGAGTGGTTGCCATTTCCTCCTCCAGAGAATCTTCCCAACCCGGGGACTGAACCTGGGTCTCCCACATTGCCGGCAGATTCTTTCCCATCTGAGTCACCTGGGAAGCCCATTTTTCTCCTGGGTCCCCAGTATTTAAGCTTAGGTTACCAACTGGGTGTTGAGCAGAGACTCTTTTCTTTTTTTTAAATGTTAACTTTTATTTAATTCGAAAATAAATTTTGTCTATGCTGAGCAGCATGTGAAATCTTAGTTCCCTGACCAGGAGTTGAACCTACGCCCCCTGCATTGGAAGTGTGGAGTCTTGACCACTGGACCACCAGAAAAGTCCTCAGAGCCTCCTTTTTTTTTTTTTTTTTAAATGTGGTATCCAGGTAAGTTTTTAAAGTGAAAGAAAAAGCAATGAATGAGGGGAAAATAGAAACACAAAATTGAAGGATGATTTAACATGTTCATCTTTTCAGCTCTTTCATATAAATTTAAAAATCATGTCATCAAGGCCACAAAACATCTTGTAGAGATTTTTTATGGCTATTATTTATTTATTCATTAAAATGAGAAGAGATGACATTGTGACAATACCAAGTATTAAAATACTGACAATTCTTCCAATTCTTATATGTGTTACTTTCATCCATTTATTTGAAAGTCTTTTCAAAGATAATCTTGCATATATATGTGTATATATATATGATAGTCTTGCATGTACGTCATGTTATATATTGTGAGTGTGTGCTCAGTCGCTTCCGTCATGTCTGACTCTTTGCGGCCCCATGGACCATAGCCTGCCCAGCTCCTCTCTCCATGGGACTCCCCAGGCAAGAATACTGGAGTGGGTTGCCATTTCCTTCTCCAGAGATGTATGAAATGTAATATAGATTTATTCCTAGGTATTTTATATTTTTGTGATGTTATGAATCGTGTCTCTGTTTTTTAAAACACTTTGCCTCTTCTTTTTTGTATTGAAGTAAAATTGATTTACAATATTATGTTAGCTTCAGGTGTACAGAAAAGTTATTCATATATATATTCCTTTTCAGATTCTTTTCCCTCATATGATTACAAAATATTGAATATAATTCCTTGTGCTATACAATAGATCTTTTGTTGGTTATCTATTTTACATATAATAGTGTGTATGTGTTAATCCCAATTCCTAATTCTGCCCCCCATATGTTGTCTTTAAGCAAATTTAATTTCCTGATTGTTTTTGGCATAAAGGCATAAAATTGATTTTGTGTATTGATCTTGTATCTGGCTATGCAGGAGATGAAGATTTGATCCCTGGGTTGGAAAGATCCCTAGGAGAAGGAAATGGCAGCCCACTCCAGTATTCTTGTGTGGAAAATCCCATGGACAGAGGATCCTGGCGGGCTCCAGCCCATGGGGTTGCAAAAGAATTGGACATGACTTAGTGACTAAACAACAACTAAGGGCAATTTTAATTTCTTTCTCATCATCATATATTTATTTATTTTCCTTGCTTTATGACATTGGTTAAAATATCGTGTACAAGATGTATGAAGAGATGTAGATAGTGGGCCCTTTTACCTTGTGTGTAATCTCAAAGAGGATGAGATGGCTGGATGGCATCACCGACTCGATGGACGTGAGTTTGAGTGGACTCTGGGAGTTGGTGATGGACAGGGAGGCCTGGCGTGCTGTGATTCATGGGGTCGCAAAGAGTCGGACATGACTGAGTGACTGAACTGAACTGAACCCCAAAGAGAAAGATTTTAGTTTTCCCTTTTTTCTTCCTTTTTTTTGGGGGAAATGACTTATCAGATTGAGAAAGTTTCCCCCTTTCCTGTTTTACTAACAGGTTTTAATTATGATATTGGCTTTTATGAAACATTTTCTCCTTTTTAAAAACTAACTATGGAGAGGTAAGTGTGGTTGACTTTTTGAGTGTGAAAGCAATTTTGCATTCTTGGAATAAAGTTACTTGGTTGTGATGTGTTATTTTCTCAAAATAGCTCCAAATTCTTTTTAATATTCTGGTTGGGGTTTTTATATCCTGTGCATGGGTCATTTGGCCTTGAGTTTTCCTTCTTGTAATGCCTTTGCTGGACCTTGGTGTCCCTGTTATGAAATGTTCACAGAATGAACCTGGGAGTGTTCCTTGTGTTTTCCTGCAGAATTTAAGTAGATTGGCATTATTTCTTGCTTTCTAGTGTTGCTATCTGGGCCTGGTGTTTTAAACTATGGGTTCTCTTTCTGTAATAGGATCATTTACATTTTTTGGTTTTGAGGGGTCAGTTTTGAAAAGTTGTATTAATCTAGGAATGTAGTTTCACTATATTTGCAAGTTTATTGGCACAAAATTCTTCATAATATCTTCTTACTTTTCTTCCCAAGTTATGCAGGATCTGTAATCTGCCTCCTCACCACCTGGTTTTAAGTTCATGCTATGTTTTTAAGACATCTCTCTTTTTTCTGGACCACTTTTGCCAGATTTTATCAAATTTATTAGTATTTTCAGAGGAATAAGTTTTGGCTTTGCTGATTCTTTCTATGATGTACTTGTTTTCACTTCATTGTTCTCTTCTGTAAAATTTATTATTTTATTTTATGTTCTATGACTCTTGTTTGCTTTCCTTCTTTTAACCTCTTGAGATAGATGGTTAGTCACTGATTTTTAGCCTTTTATTCTTTCTAATATATTTATTTAAATTTATAAATTTTTCTATAAACACCATCCCTGGCTTCATCCTGATATGCAGTATTTTCTAATTCCTACCATGATTTCTTTTTTAATTATAGGTTATTTAGGAGTATATTTCTGAAATTTCAATTAATATATATTTCAAAATAATGTGCAAGGATTTTTAAATTTTTTTGGTTATTGATTTCTGGCCTAATTATGTTATGGACAGAAAATATATAATTTCAATCTAATGAAATTCACTGAGATTTGCTTTATAGTTTGGCATACAGTAGGCTTTTGTAAAAGTTCTGTATGTGCTGTTAAAGTTGATGTATTTTGTGCTTATCAGATGAAGAATCCTCTGTCAGTCCATTGGATCAATTTGCAAATTATGTTATTCAATCTTCTCTATTTTTATTGATTGAACTTTTCTGCTTATTCTTTCATTTATTGAGAAATATTTGTTCAGTTCTCTTAAAATGATTGGGAGTTGTCTATTTATTATTGTAGTTCTAACAATTTTTTTGGTTCTGAAATAATATTTATAAATTCATTGCTAAATACAGCAGTGCCATCTCCACCAATAACAACACAGCAGCAGCTGTGTACTCTTTGCCATCATAAGGGGTTCTTTGATTAAATAAGACTATTTGGACTAATATTTATATTTTTCAACCATCATACCATATCATATCATATCATATCATAACATCTGTTTGACAGGTGCAAAAATGCTCTTAATTGATGAAGAAAGAATAATCTCAAGCGTGTGAACCACATTCAGCAGGGTCTAATTGAAACCTGCTTATGTTATATATAAACATATACATGTTATGATTGTTAGTTCCAACTAACAATCAATTGATAAATATTATCCGTTATTTATCATGTGTTCAACACTCATCTGGGTATTGGGAAACATGAAGGCTGAAAACCCAATTCTCAACCAGCTATTATTTTTGATGAAGAAATAAGTGCATCTTTCTATGATGTTTTTCTAACATTTCTACTTTCTTATCTGAAATATTTTTGTATAAATAATTGTCTTAGAATAGAGTGGGATGATTGTAGTTGCCACAAAAGTATTGTCTTTTCTTTCTTCTCCTCAAATATATAAAAGCTGCTCATTCTTGTCCAAGGTTCATTTTAAATACTCTTCAAAGCTTTCTGATCATCCTGATCCCCAGCTGCCTCTTTCTCTCTTAAAAATCCTCAACAAATATTAGCAAATCAAATTCAGTGATGCATAAAAAGGATCATACACCATGCTCAAATAGGATTTAACCCAGAGATGCAGGGGTGGTTCAATATCTGCAAATAAATCAGTGTGATACACCACATTAACAAAACAAAGGATAAAAATCACATCATCTCAATAGATGCAGGAAAAGCATTTGACAACATTCAACAGCCAGTCATGATAAAAATTTTCAAAAAACGTGGTATAGAGGGAATGTGTCTCAATGTAATAAAGGTCATTTATGACCAACTTACAGCTGATATCATATTCAATGATGAAAAACCAAAAGCGTTTCCTTTAAGATCAGGAACAAGACAAGGGTTCTCACTCTCATTTCTATTTAACAAAGTATTGCAAGTCTTAGCCATAGCAATCAGACAGGAAAAGAAGCAAAAGTATCCAAACTGGAAGAAGTAAAACTGTCACTATTTGCAGGTAACACGACGTTATAGTGAGAAAATCCTGAAGTCTCCATCAAAAAACTGTTAAAACTGACAGATGAACTTAGCAAAGTTGCAGGATACAAGATTAACATCCAGAAATGTGTTGCTTTTCTATACACTATTAGTAAACTATCAGAAAAAGAAAATAAGAAAACAGAATAAAATACTTAGGAGTGAATTTAACTGAGGTGAAAGACCTATGCTTTGAATTTCTACAGCAGTTTGGCTAACCGGTACGCTAGTAATAGCACACTAGTGTATCCTAGGACTTGACATATACTATCTTTGGCTCAAATAATAATTCATTATTTCCTAGGTGTCTGTCTTACATTTTAGGTCAAATGTTCCATGTGGGCTGTAATTATATCTTGCACATCATTGTATCCTCAATGACAGCATTCTGCTTTCAGTAAATTCAATAAATATTTGTTGATTGGTTAATTGTCTAGGTTGGAGAATAAGATATAGTCTTATAAGAATCAATCATTTAAATGATCCCTAGTAAATACATTCATGGTCTTCCCAGGTAGCTCAGTGATAAAGAATCTGCCTGTCAATGCAGGAGACATGGTTTGATCCCTGGTCCAGCAAGATCCCCTGGAGAAGGAAATGGCAACCCACTCCAGTATTCTTGGTTGGGAATTCCCATGAACAGAGGCGTCTGGTGGGCTACAGTCCCTGGGGTCGCAGAGTCAGACATAACTGAGTGACTAAGTAAAACAACAACACAAGTACCTTCATAAGTACTAATGCTTTCATATTTCACCTTGATGGGTTGTTCAATTTACATTTGTTTGGCTGACATATACTATGAAGGCTGTTTATGTATCAGTTGGTAAGTAGACATTTGCAAGCAATGTCTTCTCTAAATCACTCTAAAGTTTTTATATACCATGAATGCACAATGATCACTCTGGATTAAAATAAGTCCTTTATTTTTAAAGTAAAAATGTCACTAAAATCAGTCTAAAGTTGATGAAGTTAGAATTTCTAACAATGTACACAAAGTGTCTTTACTGAGCGTAAGTGCTCATGTTTGAGGTTATCACTGGGTGGGAGGCTTTTCTGCAGATGAGACTGAAAAGCCCTGTGTAGTTCCCTGCTGCTGTTTTCACCCTATGCCCATGTGAGGACGTGCCCTTGGTTTGTGGTTATGACCAAAGAACACATAGAGACTGAGGTGTTTATCTCATGCACGGCATGATGCAGGAGCTCTCAGTAGCACTTCATCTTCAACTGCCGCTTCTTAACTCGGCCAACCAGTCGCTTCTACTGTTTCCTAGCCTTCTACAGCTCAGCCACGTGGCTTGCAGTTGTGAAACAGTGTCCTTGGGTCCTCTTTTAAAATACATTTACTCTGAATAGCATCTAGTGAGTGACTATGATGTGCCAGGAAATTCTGTAAAATATCTTTCATTGCTTCCTCATTCTGCAGATGAGAAAGGCTGAGGCTCAAAGGGTCTCTGAGGTTCATCCAAAATAGCTAAGCTAGAAAATGGAGGAGATGGATTTCATGCTCAAGCTCTTGGACTCCAGGTTCTTTATTCCTCACACAGGGAAACACTGTCACTATTTGTGGCCTTTCTATTTCAGTTTTATATGAATAAAACAGTAAAAATCCACACATAATTGATCTTTATACATACAATTTTTTTGATAGTATCTAATCAGCTGCTGTTCAGTCGCTAAGTTGTTTCCAACTCTTTGTGACCCCACGGACTGCAGCACACCAGGCTTCCCTGTCCTTCACTGTCTCCCAGAGCTTGCTCAGACTCATGTCCATTGAGTCAGTGATGCCATCCAACCATCTCATCCTCTGTTGCCCCCTTCTCCTCCTGCTCTCAGTCTTTCCCAGCATCAGGGTCTTTTCCAATGGGTTGACTCGTTGTATCAAGTGGCCAAAATATTGTAGCATCAGCTTCAGCATCAGTCCTTCCAATGAACATTCAGGGTTGAGTTTCTTTAGGATTGACTGTTTGATCTCCTTGCAGTCCAAGGAACTCTCAAGAGTCTTCTCCAGCACCACAATTCGGAAGCATCAGTTCTTCGGTGCTCAGCCGTCTTTGTGGTCACTGATTAGATACTCTGCTTTAAGTATCTAATCAGTGACCAAGTCCAAAACTCTGGTTCTTCCCTGCTTCTCCTGCAGCCCTTCCCCGCTCCACGGCTATCACTTTATCTCAGACCCTCACCATTTATCATCCAGAACATCAAAGTCAAGCACACCCTCCACCCAGTGCCAGAGGAATCATTTACTGACAACTGTTGGATCACATTTGTGCACCAATTTTAAATCGTTTTTTGGTTTCCCATTGACAACGGAAAGAAGTCAAGACTTCTGAATGAAGCACACCAGACTGGCCCTTCCCAAATCTGTCTAGGCTTACATTTGCCACAGCCTCTTTTATACCAAACTACCATCAAGACCCACTATTCAATTCTGTATTTCTGGTAGGTCACCTACCCTTCCACTGCTTGGTGATTCCTATGCAACCCTCGTAATCCAAGTGTCACCATTTGGAAATAGTTTTCTAATACTCTTATGAGAATTTACCATTCCCTCCTCTATGCCCCTACTCTATCCTGTTTAGAATTCCATTAAAGCCCCTGTGATACTTAAGGATCCTTTATTTATTTACTCTTAGTGTCTCTCTTAGTTTCTTGGGCTTCAAGCTCCTTGAAAGCACAAATGGTGCTATAAATGCCTTTGGTGGATGCCCAGCAGAGTACCTGTCCATTAGCTCTTAATAAATGTTTGCCCAAAAATTTAATTAACTTTCTCAAAAGATTTTACAAGGACCGAAAACAATTCTTTACATCCCAGAGAAAATGCTTTGAGGGGAGATAAAGCCAAACAAAAGCAAGGAAGAAAGTAACATTACTGTGTATTTGGTATTTTAAATTTGTGGTGGGTTGAAAGAGGAGAAGGTGAAAAGAGACGGGAGTTTGGTGAAGATTAACCAGCAGGGGAGGAAAAGCTCAAAAGGGATGAGTTCAAGGGGGAAGAGACAGATAAGGACAAGGAGGAGAGATGATCTGATGGGGCAGTTAGGATGAATTTAACACAAAGGTCATGTCATAGCAAAGTAGGTGCTTTATTTTGATTTTGATCCTTTATACTGTGTAATCAGAGGATGCAAAGCTGTCAGCCATTAGTCCTTGGCATGGGAGGTTTCAGGGCATGGACTGGGAAGAGCATAGGGGTGGGGAGAAGGTGGATCAAAGAAAGGACAGGCCAGAGGAGTGTTAGTGGCTCAGTCGTGTCCAGCACTTTTCAACCCCGTGGACTGCACCCTGTTGGGCTCCTCTCTCCATGGAATTCTCCAGTCAAGAATACTGGAGTGGGTAGCCATTCCCTTCTCCAGGGAATCTTCCCATCTCAGGAATCAAACCTGGGTCTCCACACTGCAGGCAGATTCTTTGCCATCTGAGCCACCAGAGAAGGATGCTAAGCAAAATCATCCCACAGTGAATTCTGGAAGGCTTTAGAATATCAAGATGATCCAGGGATTTACTTCCTTCTAGATAGATGTTTAAAAAGAATGAAAGTAAATCTTCTAACAACACTTCCAATCACCTCTTTTTCTGATCTCATCAATATTTTAGTTAATTTACGAATTATTTACTTTGTAGGACACCCAGTAAGCTTTCCACTGCTTTCTAGACTTTCATCCGCCGCATTTGGCTTTCATGAAATATTCTACAAATTCACCACAATTAACTTAATTAATTGTATTTTATGACTTTGGTTCAGAATGCCAGAATTTCAGTGCCAGTTTCATTGTGTTCATTAAACCTCAAGAGTATCTTTCAGATATTGGCTTTCAGACCTCTCTCTTTGAATACGTTGCTATTTACTTACTATGTGCCAAAGCCACCATGTCAATGTAATTGAAAACAAGCAAGAAAGAGACTGGAAGGCTCAGATGAATGGAAATGTGATACACACCCTTTCACCCACAGCCCATTGGCTGAGATCCAGGAGAGGCTGATGGGGACGAGAAGTAATTACCATCTGATGGCTGGACAATGGTCTGTGTGAAATGAGCTGGTTATCTCAAGTCTAGTTCCTCATGGACAGGTGTTCATTTTGCAGTTTCCACCTTCACTCACAGCAGCCTTGGGACTGAAGGAGTCAGAGAGACCAAAACCACCTTCCCTATTATTTGAGATTGGACTCTCATTAGTGATACAGGCAAACTTCTGGCTCTTGCCTTCAACTTTTCAATAGATAAGCAGAGAAAGAGACGGTGAATATCTAATCAAGCTCTCTCTCTCTCTTTTTCTTCCCATGAGGGTAAAAGTTATTTGTAAAACAAGGACAAGTGTTAGGCATTTCCCATTTGTCGGTTTAATTAACATGGATGCTATGGTACCAAAGGAAAAACACAATCGGGGGAGTGGGGTGGAAAATGAGAACAATATGACTTTTTTTAAGCGCTATAACAATGTACCCTGAACTCTTAAAATTCCGCTTAAAAGTCTCGCTTTATAAACCACTGCAGAATAAAAATAAGGAGAACTCGCCCTCCACATCTGTTACGAAAGTCTTAGAAAACAACCCAATTCCATATCAATATTATTATCCATCCTGCCAAAGGCAAAGAAGATTTCCCCTACTCATTTGAGCAAAAGATTTTCCAAACTTTATAAATATTGTTATGTCTCTCAAATGCATTACCTCACAGGTCTCTTCTGAAAACTATCCAAATTCTGCATTAAGGCACTTGTGGGAAAAGTAGAAAAAATAAATGGTTTACTTTAAATGGGATTTGGAAAGGGTATGATTACGGTCTGAAATGTATCGCTCTGACATAGTAAAACTGAACTTCCTAATGGATTCTGAAATTTTGAGTAAGCATTAAATCCATTTATTGAACTCCTTTCTATATGTCTAAAAGTTACAATAAATACATATATATTTTTTTCCCCTGATGGGTTTTCTGCAGTGAAGGGCATCATACATTAGTTGCATAGGATGCACTTGAAGGATGCTGAGGGCACAAAGCTGAAGGCTGCACCTGAGTGCAAGGAGAGAGGAGAAATGCTTTCCAAGTGAACAATTAGGCATGTGAATAGAGAGAGATTAGCTTTGCCGCATAAAGAATTGCTAAACTACGCAGAGCAAAATGTCCTTCAATAGACTTACAAATGCACCCCTTCTCTACCCATTGTGTTTTTATGTCATCAGGTAACCAGAGCTGAACTGTGTCCAGAAACACATTAGATCTTGCACTTCGGTGGTGCCAGGCAGACAAATAGGCAGAAGGACACACAATGGCAAAATTCAAACATGAATAGGGAGCTGGATTTTCATTGTTTGCTCATAATACCTCTTGGGTGGAAGGAAGGAAATAGGCTGTATTGCCTAATAACTTGAAATGCCCCCAGAGAAAGAAAAACAGACAGATTCCCGTTTTGGTGGTGTACGAGCTCGGGTGGCCAGCCGTTCCTGGTGATAAGTCTGCAAAGCGCTATTTTGCAGGTCCTGCTCCAGCTGTAAAGCCATAAACCATCCATGGAGTCCATAAGTCCGTCTAGCCAGGAGGCAGGCAAGGTATGATTTACAGCGTCTGCCAAGGAGACCCCTGGATTGTGAAAGTTTGCTGGAACACTGCTAGAGACCCGAAGGCGGAAGAATGGCGACAAGGGATTGTTTCTCTGCTTGATTGGTTAAATAGGAAAAAAAAACAACCAAAAAAAACATATATTTTGGAGCTTGTAAAAGTTAAGTTGGGGCTCTTGCTACCAATTCTAATAGGGATATATTTATGTTTTGGCGATGGTCAATAAGAGCCAGTAAACAAGAGCTTTAAGATAAAAGCAGAGTAGAAGTCATGTAACCTAAAAGCCCACAGACATGCAGATAAAGGCTAACTGATCCTAAGCAAGTCGAAGGCATCTGCTCCTTGGACTCGATGACAGACTAGAACAAGCCCATGTAGGGAGACTTTTCAGTAGTTGTTGGAAATTTGTTATTTTCCAACATTCTGTGATAAGCAATTATAATCTTATCAACATAGCAAAGGGTGAATGATGTTCAAAGAACAATGCCAATCCTAATTTTTATAGGGTTTTACTTTTAATTTTCCCACTCTCCTCCCCCTACGATGGTTTTGCGTGACACACAGAGGGGCTAATTTGGCTTCAGTTTGTTTCAACACAGGTTTTATGGGTTTACAGGGCGAGCTAATACGGGAGTATACAAGAGCCTGTTATTTCTCTGACCTGTAATTAAATGAACCACCTGAAAATAGGCATTGTATGCTAATACTGCCTTTTTAATCATTGAAACACATAGTTTTGGAGTGAATAATGTCTGCTGAATAACTGGGTGGTGATAATATCCCCACATTAAGATTCGCAATATATGCAAACATAAAACATGGATAAAACTTCTCGTGAATCCTTGTTCAATTGAAAAATATTAACCTCTTAAGGGGTAGGAAAAAAATACAAGAAACTACCCTTAGATGTCTATCTTGTAGCAGCCATTTCTGGAAATGAATCATGAATTCTTTGCTTATAAACTCCAGAGGCTTTATTGGGTGAGCAGGTCTTTCACGCATCACAAAATGAGAAATAAGAACACCTTGCATATTGTTTTGTAACAGGTTGTCTTAAAAATCACTGATGTCATTGACAGACTTTGAATCCTAATTAAAACTTAAGCAACTGAATGTTTTACATGTTCAAAGGCTCCGTGGGGATGGTTTTATCAATGTTTTGAGCTACATATGTACATAAAGTTCTGATCTAAAGATAGCAGATGAAAGATAAGCAATTAGAACCTGTATTATATGTATGTGTGTGTGTACACATAGGATATCGATTTATGGACACTTAAGAAAAAAAAGGCATTAATTTGTTGGTAGAGCCCAGAAAAATCTATTGGCTCACCGTATCACCTACGAAAAGAAATCTATTTGATTTGCTCACTTTCTACCATCATTTCCATCCACATAAAAGAACTCTGCTTCCTTTTTTTCAATGCCTTTAGTTTGATACTTGGAACGGGAAAAATGAGTGAGTCAGGGCCCTGATCACTCTCAGGCAAAAGTCAAATTGAGCTCTTCTGAGGAAAGACATTGCATTATTTTCAAAATGAGTAAGACTCTCGGATCTTCCATTTAAATTAGCTTTCTTTTATATATGCCCTCAAAAATACCTTCCTTTTCACGCACACACCACGTGTTTACAGCTTGCATTTGATTACTTCAATTTATGAACACTGATAAAAATTGTAAGATAGCCATGAATGACAGAAACTAAGAAATTGGGTGTCCTCAAATGTAACCACTAACTTCACTCCCTCCTTAAAAATCTTGTATGTTCTTCTCTCTGAAGCAACCCTAAAACTTTAGCATAGTTGAGGTAGATGCATCATTTTGACTATATTTTATGACTTTTGAAAGAATGATCCAACTGATTAAAAAGAGATAAAATAGGTCAAAAAAAAAAAGATAAAATAGGTCATATACTCTCTGAGAAAACACCTGAAATGTGCTTGGTGACATTTCAAACACTTGCAAGCTTAGATTAGAAAAACTTCTAATAGCATATATCTTGCAAAAATGATAGCCATATCAATATTAACAAATATATGGCTACATAAATGTTGCTGGATGTAGTTCTTCCACGAATTATAATACCCTTTTTAAAATAAATGAATCAATCATTTCCTATTTACTCTTTCTGGGAAGTTCTGAGTCAGAACAGCTTGACTGGTTAAATCTGATCAGTGGCTGTTCTTTTTATTTTTTGGCCGTGCTGCAAGGCATAGGGGATCTTAGTTCCCTGACCAGGGAGCAAACTTGTGCCGCTTGCATTGGACGCACAGAGTCTTAACCACTGGACCCCCAGGGAAGTCCCTATAACACCTTTTTGATGTAATCAGGAAAGGAAGCAGAGAAGCTTCTGCTAAAAAACACTGACCTTTTTGCAACCTCAGAAAAATAGCGATCTATTTCTATCTGGACACAAAAGTTACAATGGTATGGTTTCCATATGCTTTAAAAAAATATCTTTTTATTTTTTTAGGTTTTACCAGTGAACCAATTGTCTCTTCTTGACTACATCTTGGCCCTCCTCCATTATCCAGTTGGCATTCATGGTTCTAGACTAGGAATAGAAGCCTTGCTTCACCCACCTGAATCTGTACTATGGAGGGTGAAGAATCCCAGGGGTTCTGGGTGGGTGTGGGGAGGAGCAGAGAGCAGTGTAGGTCGTAGGAGCAGTTAGGGAGGGATGGGGTACTCTGTCAATGGTGCCTGCAGGGCAATTTTCCACGGTCACTTCAGATAGACAGACTGGCTTGTGGCTGGAATTGGTCCTGCAAAACTGAGGCTTCAAGGGACGCCTGAATGGTTCCCATGTGTAGACAGTTATCGAACAGGCTGCCGAAGGGAGACAAGACACGGGTCACCTCTGGAGCAAGTGTGTGGTCCTCCTTCCCAGGCACAACACATAGCGCTAGCCTGCTTTCCTATAAGTCTGCTCTAATTGCTTTTGGAGTATTAATTGCTTTAATATTCCAGGTCTGAAATATGCCTTCAGGCTGAACAATGGCTCAGGGACGCGAATGTGTGTCCCTTCCCAAATGCATCCTTCTGTCTGTCTCTTTTATCTTTCCCTTTGTCCTCCCTACGCCACTCCCCCCACCCTCCCCACCTTAGAGGAAACCCGCGTAGGATAAGAATCTAGCCTAGAGGTCATAAGCTCTTTTTCTATTGGTGCCAATCTTGAAAGACGAGAATCAGAAACTGCTAGATGAGAACCCAATGCCTTAGCGAGGAGAGATGAGGGAGAGGCGGGCGGAGAGCAGCCAGATGAAACAGACACCGCTCAGATGTCCTCCATTTTTCCATATTCAGGAGGGAGGCTGCCGTGCAGAGCTGAAAAGGGGTGGCATTGTGATCAAGGAAACACACACACACACACAACAATCCCTTCTCTATGAAAGCTGCTTTGTTCTTAGGTATAATTTAAAAAGCAATCAAACAAATCAATTTACAATGGCACTTTCCCACCTTTAAAGTTGTTTGCACAGATACAGGGAATGTAAATTGGCCAGCCGATTGGAGTGAGTGGCACAGAGCTACAATTAGAGGTTGTAACCGTGTTAAATAAAAATATAATGGAGGCCAGAAAAAATAATAGGAAATGTAATCACTCACTTCATCAGAAGATTACGTAATAAATAAGCTAAACAGGAAATGATTAAGGGCAATATCATCAAAGGATGTCCCTTGGATGCTGTGTCATATAAAAAGCACAGTCATCCTGTAAAAGTTATAAAGTTTATGATTATAATGATTTTTTATAAAGCAGCATGCAGCTCTGCTCACATCAGCTTCTCAGGTTGGCCACCACAAACTTGTTTATAAATCAAGAGTCCCCAGTTTGTCTCTACTAACCTCCAGCCTCTTATGGCCCCTTTTGTTATTTAAAAAATTAAAAAAAAATTATTTTGTATTGGGGTATAGCTGATTAACCATGTTGTGATAGTTTTAGGTGAATAGCAAAGGGACCCAGCCATACATATACACGTATCCATTCTTCACCAAACTCCCCTCTCACCCAGGCTGCCACATAACATTGAGCAGAGTTTCCTGTGCTGTATAGTAGGTCCTTGTTGGTTATCTGTTTCAAATATAGCAGTGTGTACATGTCCATCTCAAACTGCCTAAGTGTCCCTTGCCCCCATCCTCTTGCTACCACAGCAACTACAGGTTTGTTCTCTAAGTCTGTGAATTTCTTTCTGTTTTGTAAAGTAAGTTCCTTTGTATTATTTTGTTTTAGATGCCACATATAAGAGATGTCATACACTATTTCTCCTCTGTCTGACATACTTCAATCAGTATGACGATCTCTAGGTCCATCCATGTTGCTGCAGATGGCATTATTTCATTCTTTTTAATATGGCCCCTTTTATTATTATTATTACTTGTTGTTCCCCAACCAGGGGTCGAACCCCAACCCTTGGTGGTGAAAGCTCAGAGTCCTAACCACTGGACCACCAGCGAATTCCCTGGCCCTCTTTATTCTTACTGGTTCCTTTCCAATGACCACAAATGCAATGAAGTAGTTGCCCATGAAGCAAAGACAGTAAAGTGCTGAAGTCCCAATTAGTAAAGTTTTGAAATCCCATGTTGAGACCATTGGTGATTCTGGCCTGATTTTCTCATTATAAATCCGCATTATTTTTCTCTGAGGGTCTTAGATTGAAAAAAATGGAACTAAGAACAGTTGATGCATTGTGTTTAGTCTGAGAAATTGCCACTGTTTGGATATCCCAAGACTTTTTGAAAATTCCAGGTTTAATAATAAATGGAAATTTAGAGAAAAAATTGAACTTAAAAATTTATTTTTTTAATTGAAGTATAGTTAATTTACTATGTTGTGTTAATTCTATACAGCAATGTGATTCATACACATACCTACATTCTTTAAAAATTTTGTCTTTGACTGGACCTTGTGGGACAACTTCATTTCTCAGCATTTAAGCTTTTAATTTTAAGATGCTTCCGGAATTCCCTGATGGTACAATTGTTGGGACTCCACACTTTCAGTGCAGGGGGCATGAGTTTGAGCCCTGGTTGGGGAACTAAGATCCCACATGCTGTGTGACATGGCCAAAATTTAAAAGAAAATTAAAAGTAGAAACATGCTTCCAACTTTGATTTAGCTATACATAGCTGTGTGGGATTTGTGGGTACAGCTGGAAGTTGGTATGAGCCTGCTTTTCGATGTGTAGATTGATGCAAAGTCTTTATCTGCCTGTTTGGGCTTTACGTTTCTTTGTTCACTGCTGCTGGATCCAGGCAGTCCTTACATTAAAAGGAAAAATCATCCTTATCTGCTGGCACTGAAGTGACGCATATTGTAGTGTGAATTCAGGGGCCTGTGCAAGTGGTAAATGATGTTAGAAAAAAGTAAGAACTCACCTGCATGTTTTTCAAGATGAAGCACACATTTACCTGAAGCACAATTTCAAACAACAGGCAGGTTAGTAATGTGCCATCAGCAAGGGGCAATTTCACATTGTGTTTGTGTTGCAGTGGGCGATTGTGTTTTTATATTTGGCTATCTGGGAGGACATTTCTATGTCAGATAATTAGTCTAATGTCTACAAGGGACATTGCCTTCTTGTGGCCAACCGTGTTCCCAAACATGTGCAATTGAACCATACAGGTATCTTTCCAGATGGTATTAAGCAATAATCCATTCCTTTACTGTTTTCCCAGAGCAGTTACTTCCCGCAGCAATGATCTTGTAGTGAAAGGCCTTTTGAATAGTTCTATCCTTCCGCCTCATGTCAGGAGTGCAGGAGTTAGCACAATTTGGGAATAACATGGAAAGAGACTGAGAATGGAATTCAAAATACAAAAGGACAGGAAGCCATACATCATCCCACAAAGTAACATTATGACTTGGTGGCCTTAGCAAGGCCTTCTCCAGGGCTGTAAGCTGGAGCCAAAAATACAGCAAGCGCTGGAACTTTGAAACGGACTGTAAACTTGTCTTGAATGGCCCCCAGACACCCTGGCCTTTGTTTATAGAAGTCTTTGTTTTCCCTTGACAGTACCAGGAACCTAACATTTTCCTAGTTAGGTATATTTCTGTATTCATTGTCCCCGCAATGCCAGGTTAGGTTGACAGCTTGACAGCTTGGCTGCGTGAACTCTTCTTTATTGACCATCTTCCTTATCCCTTTTCTCTGCCTATTAAGTTGAATTCAATTTTATTTTATTTTTTTCTGGCCAGCCTGGCCTAGGGCTCCACTCTCTAGGAAGTATCAGAGAACTGAACTTGGTCTAGGCAGCTATGCTGAATTTTGTGGTGAGTCAGGAATATTTTCTCAGGATGAGAGTTACAGTGGTTTGGCTCGACACAGGATTCGTTTACCAATCCTGGCCTGTCTGAAAGCTTGCTGTGTGACTTTTGGGTAAGTCATAACCTTTCTGTTTTTAGTTTCCTGTAAAGTGGAGATAAGGCTGCAAGGCTTTTCATCCATCTCCCTTGGAGGAGTTTTGTGAAGGTTAGTTAATTAATTGTCAAGACGTCGGCATATGGGATGCGTAAAAGGAATGTCAAGTGATAGGTCAGGCCAGGCGAAAGAGAAACAGGGTGGTTGTGGAATAATTGCTAATTTTTCAACATCTTTGAGTTTCTAGGGCAGTTGTCAGGAGAAGTTCTTAAATTTGATGGCTCTAAAAAACACCAAGGTGTCAGAAGAGCTATTTCTAGCTTCATGTCCTTCTATAGGATTCTGTGGAAGAGTCTGTGAATTCCATGACTGTCTTTGAACCTAGGGAAAGTGGAACGATCTTGGGAGATGCTTTTACCTATAAATGTGAGCTTCATTTGACCATAGCTTTAGGGATATATTCAATCAATATTAATGCAAAGGAAAAGATGAAATCATTTTCTTTGGGTGTCTGACTGCCTCTGGCCAGGCTGGCAAACTTTGGGAGAATTGAAGAAGTTGGAACAGTAAGAAAGATACCACTTCTTGAACACTTAATTTACTCCAGCAACTTCACTTATGTTGTCTTTTTTTTTTTTTTTTTACCAAAAAAGCAACCCAGTGAGGGGAAAGGATGGTTTCTGGCCCCTGATGGCTCTCTTATATATTTCTTTGGCCACAACGTATACAACTCTAAGACTGTAGCCATGGGTCGTGACCTGTGGTCTTGGACTTGAGAGGCACGGACTGGCTCTAGAGATTAAAACCTGTGGACCATTCTGACCACTTTAGTGTCACATTCTGAGCCATTGCACTCACTGATAACAAACATGGGAAACATATAAGCAAGAATTAAGTTCAACATAAGTGACCAGAATGTCAGCTAGCTCTGAAAATTCCAGTATCTCATCCTTAGAAGATAGCCTGGGTTGGAATGTATGTATATATATATATATATACACATATATATATGTATATATATATATATTTTTTGGCCATGCCATGTGGCATGTGGGGTCTTAAGTCTCCTCACCAGGATTTGAACCCAAGGCCTCTGCAGTGGAAGTTTGGAGTCTTAACCATTGGACTGCCAGGAAAGTCCCTATATTTTAGTTTTGAGCATGTAAATATTCCTCAAACTGGAGACATATTGGAGGAGGGAGGGGAATAGAAAATAATGGAACCTGCCAGAGCACTTGTTTTTTTTTAAATTGTAGACAGGTTTGGTGGAACCAAGAGAAACGGTAAGAAGAAAACGTGTGTGTGAGTGTGTGTGTGTGTGTTTGTGTGTGTCTGTGTGCCGGTGTGTTGCTTATTTATTTTGTCCACCTTTGGGTAAATTGGTGGAAAGTCTGAACCAGAAATCTGTCTTCCTTCTAACGTGAAAAATAACCAGAGACCTCACATGATTCAGTGCCCAAAGTCCTGAGAACTGGATTGGGGTGATCACTGTAGCCTGCTTTCAGGTGGCCCACTCATGCCCACAGGGGGTTAATGAATGACTTGGCCAGAAATGGAAATCCACTTCTCTGACTCTTGACATCCAGACTATCACCTACTAAAAGTGAAAACAAAGTTCTTTACCAAGTGGGGTGAATTAAGGTGGTTTGTAGAAAATGCAGTCTTGTAGATCAATATCCTATAAAATCAGTGTATAGACTATTGAGGAAGAGCTTTAAAACAGAGCAGTTGGTGTATTTTTAGACACATGTAAACACACCAAAGAATGATGTCTTCTTCCTTCCTTCACCAAATGCTAAGCATCTCTTCAAGGCATTTAAGAGGAGGCCTTGCTTCCAGAGTTGACAGTGTGGGTGGAATACATCCAGAAGTCAAAGCTCAAATAAAAATAACAACAACACACATGCACACATGAGCTCTTCTCGCCACTCATATGTTGTGGAAAATGCATGCGTGGGGGCCGTGACCTGCCGCGATTCATGTGGGAGTCAGAGCTGCCTGGATTGCTAGGTTCGAGGCCAGTGTAGGTAACTGAGCACAAAGCCACATGCGCTCATCTATTTATAGCTCTCAGCGGTGAAAAAAGTAAAACCAAAATGCAGCTTCTACCTGCTGTTTCCCAACTGAAGCTAACACAAAACGGATAAGACCTCCTTTTGGTTGCCTTTGTAGTTTCAACTGACACACACAAAAGTGATGACTTGGGTTGTCCCCACTTCTTGATCTCCCCCTCCCCCCCAAACAGGTGAAACAATCAGAGAGGCAGCCCTGGAGCCCTTCAGTCTTCCGTCTGGTCCAGAAGGCACCTCCAGCCATTTGAGATGCAGAAAGAGAATTGTTTGCATCCCCTTCTTCCTTGCAAGAGCTGTCTCTTTCAGATTCATCCGCATGAATACCAAAGTACTACCTAAAAACTTATCTTTCAGGAGATCTTTCCCCCCTCCAGCTTGTGTGCAAGACAGACACACAGACACACACACACACACACACAGACACACACACACACAGAATTGCAACTCTTCCCCAAATAACCACAAACAAAACCTAACCAGTAAGAAGGCAGAATCTTGCCTTATAAACAAGACCTAATTGCAGCAGAGGATGTAGTCAGCCTTTTGCTGACGTTCACAGGCCTTCTAGACTCCCTGGATCCAGGTACCTGGATTTTAAAGCCCTTATTAGCATCAAAAGTTCAAAAGCGATCTTTTCTTAAGGAGGTCTGCAAGGAAGGGCTTAGAACGCCCTATTAGAAATTGTTGACCAGAGCTTTTGAGGATCATTTTATTCAAAGGCAAACCTCTGGAGAGAAGAGAAAGTGAGGCCAGTTGGCGGTGCAGGTGGAGGTGGGGTGGCGGTGGCATCGCCCCCCAACCGTGTGGTCCCCGCGGGGGGCTGGCAGCGACCCAGCTCGCGCGCAGGTTAGGCAGGAAGCTGCGGTGAGGCTCAGCGGCTCAAAAGCTACTGGAGCTAATAGATTGTGGTCATGAGGAGAGCGCAGTATCTCGGTAGTGATGGGAACACGCAAAAGCATCGTCAAAACATTTGCAGAAACACGCTGAGCTCTGCACTCCGGAGCCGCGGCCCCTGGACTCGGCTGGAAGCTGCAGGCTCTGGGCGCTTCTGCAGCGTGGCCCCGCTGTCCCTCCTGCATCTAGTCATCGCCACTCCGGATTCGGCGGCCTCAGAAGAGGGGGCTGAGCTTCCAGAGAGGCTGGAGCCTGATCCCGAAGCCAATTGCTCCTTCCCCGATGCTCCTCCCTGCCCCAGCCTTGCTCTCCGTCCATCAGACAGACCCAGAAGCTTCCACAAAGGAGTGTGTATCTCCACCTTGGAACAATAAAATAAGGCGTTTTTAACTTCCTCCCTCCCCACCTTTTTTTGGTAAGGAGAAGGAGACTGCCAAACTTGATGGTGTAAGAATTTGAATTTTTGCATAGATTTTTTTTTCTTTTTTGCTATTTTTATTTTGCACTATGAAAACAACAAGGATGACTAGGAACATTGCTTTTTTTCACATTCATATGAATTTTAGGAAGTTATTGCCTTTTCCTCTGGAGAAATAACCTAGAGACAAAAAAGAAGTAGCGTCACACTGAGAAATCTGCAAATCCCACAAGTCAACAACTTGAGGAAAACCCCCACGGGCAGGGAAGAGCACAAGTGTCACCAGAGACAGACCAGCACACATAAAGCCAGCAGGCTGGGGTGACGGCCGTTTCAATGCCACTGACCCAGGCAGTGGGGTCCCCTTTCTCCCTGGGCGCCCACTGCCACCACTTCCAAGGGGGTGACTTCATGGAGATTTTTGATGGTTAAAATTACTTGGACCCGTAAAACTTGAGAGGACCTTAGTGACCCTCTCATCCAAACTCCTTCATGGGATGATGAAAAATAATCCTTAAATCCAGAAAAGCCACACAGTCAAAGAACAATTAAATTCATTCCCGCTGCAGGGAAACGGCATTCATTCATTCATTCATTCAGGCAGTAAATGTTTATTGAACACTTACTATGGATCCATTGTTTTATGTCTACTGTCCCCAGAGCAGGAAAAACAGGCAGAAATCCCTGACCTCATCAGGCTTGTCAATGCCAGACGCTGTTCCGAGTATTTCACAGGTATAGACACGTTTAACCTGTGAACAGCGCTGAATGGTGTGTGATGGTGTTATCTACGCTTTAGAAATCAGGAAGCCCAGGAAGGAAGTGGCAAAGCCTGGATTCAAATGTTGACAGTCGACCTCTTAGTGGATGAAGCAATATTACCTCTGTGTGTTCACGCATGCATGTGTATAGTCATGCATTTATTCATCCTGATAGCCTTGATCTCACACAGGCTTCTTGACACTGCCTCCAGAGCTCTACATGTCATTTGACACCACCTCATGCGCCTTAAGGAGGGCATGGCAACCCAGTCCTGTATTCTTGCCTGGAGACTCCCATGGACAGAGGAGCCTGGTGGGCTACAGTCCATAGGGTTGCTAAGATTCATACACGACTATAGTGATTTAGCATGCACACATGCATGTGCCTTAAAGGGCTTCCCAGGTGACCCTAGAGGTAAAGAACCCACCTGCCAATGCAGGAGATGTAAGAGATGCTGGTTCAATCCCTGGATTGGGAAGATCCCCTGAAGGATAACATGGCAACCCACTCCAGTATTCTTGCCTGGGAAATCCCTTGGACAGAGGTGCTGGGCAGACTATAGTCCCTAGTGTCCCAAAGAGTTGAATATGTTGAAGCAATTTAACATGCACGTACATGTGCCTTAAAAAAAGAAGATCTGTGTCGAAGATGGTCTTCTTCTTAGGAACCTGCCCTGCAGTCCGCATCTTTCACGGAAATGGCTAGACTAGCTCTCAGTTGCATCACTAGCATTGACAAAGCAGGTTTGTGGACTTTTTTTGGGCTTCAGCACTGTTCTTTGAAGTAGGTAGCATTACCTCTGCTCGATCACCCAGTAAAGTGGGAGCCATGCCCAGGCTTTCTGTCTCTGAGTCTGGAAAGGCCTTTCCTGGTAGTAACAGAGGGTCTGTTCATTCACAGAGAAACAAATCGGCCCTTCCTGGATGAAGACAGAGTGTTCCCAACCAGGATAGAAGCAGGCAGGTATTTAACTGTGAGGACAGTACATTGCCGTCCGTATGCCAGTTTGTAACATAATTCCCAGCACTCTTTCTTATTCCTTTTCAAATAATTTTAAAGAATGCTTCCCACTGGAGATGCAGGAAGATTCCTTGCTGTGTACTAGGAACCTAGGAATATTAACAAAGTGAAGCATTTTCAGGTAACCTCTGACTCTATTACTTTTTGTTCTTTCTTGCTCTGAACTGCAGAGTTTTAGAGAACAGAGCAGATGTGAGTTTGCTTGTGCTTTCCTGCATTAAACACATTTGTGGGAAAAATGTGGTAGGAAAATGATGAGGCTAGTTTCTTTGTTATAACATTCTCCTGCCAAAGTGTAGACACCTATTGACTTCCTGGCAGCATAGTTATTAGCTTCTGTACAAACGAGCTGTGAAGAACCTTTCTTTTTTCCCCCTCCTTCCTTCCATTTATTCCCCCTAACCCCCACCAAGGGCTTCCCTGGTGGCTCAGTGGGAAAGAACCCACCTGCCAATGCAGGAGACTCAAGTTTGATACCTCGATCAGGAAGATCCCCTGGAGGAGAAAATGGCAACCTACTCCAGTACTCTTGCCTAGGAAATTTCATGGACAGAGGAGCCTGGTGAACTATAGTCCACGGGGTCGCAAAGAGTTGGATATGACTGAGTCACTAAACAATGACCAATAACAACCCCCACCAAGGGCCATTTCAGAAAATAAAAAACAATGTTTGATGGTGTTTGGTATTTTGCCCATTCAAATTTTAAGAGGAGCTTTATTGATTCTCATGGGGAGGAGGGAAATGTATTCTTAAGATTTGTTTTTTTTATAAGAACACATCAGTGAAATATTGAGCTTTTTTTTTTTTTTTTAGTCACTGAACTTTTCATACCTACCTATGTATGAAAAATGGTCAAAGGAAGTCGCTGCCTCTTACTTGGAAAGGGAAGGCTGAAGCACACAGATTATTCATCATGGGTTCCGGTGTCCCCGAGATGATGTGCAGCCCGCAGACTGAACTTGGGGGACTCAGTGGGGAGAATCTAGCTTCATCCCTGACTGACTAGGTCTGCCTCCTCTGATTTCTGTTGAGTGCCCCCACTGTTGACTTTTAGTGACAGCGTATGTGTAGAAATAGTTCCACCTGTGATCTCACGGCAGAAAAGCACACCTCTTAGAGAACCCTCTAGAACACTTGAGGGCAATAAGAGCTCTGGCCTTTGACATTAAACAAACAACACTAAACAAACGCCTTCCTGAGTGGGTGTGACTTTGGAGTTCCTTCTGGGTTCTTCACATTAACTAACCTGAGCCAAGTTCTCAAAACGTGAATGTCTCACAAGCCCCTTCAACAGGTTTCATTGTTTTGTTTACTACACTCATCACCAGTACAAGTAATTCACTTGATCTTGTGGTTAAAAAGCACGTAACAGGAATTGCCCTCTTAATAAAATTTTAGGTGTATGGTATTATTATTATGACCACAATATTGTACAGCAGGCCTCTAGCAGTTTTTCATCTTGCATAACTGAAACTTTATACCCATAGAATAGCATCGGCCCACTTCCTCCTCCCTTCAGACCCTGGCAACCACGGTTCTATTCTCTGCTTTTTTGGGTTTGGTGATGTTGGATTCCTTGTGGAAAATGGTGTGGAGGTCCCTCAGGAAATTAAAAGTGGAACCACCCTCTGGCCCAGTAATCTCACTTCTGGGTACAGTAGTTTAACATCTTCATTGCTAGCCCTCTGCAAACAGCATGTTCATGTTCCATGGATTTGGAATGACATTTGGGCAGAGCTGACAGGTCCATTTGCAGGGGGTTAGGTAGTTTCATGGCTCAGACTATAAGCAGTCAAACACCTTTAAAATAATTTTATGAGGGTTTTCTCTTAATGGAAAGTGTAAGTATTGTTTCATCATGATGATATTAAAACTCCAAATTAGAGAGTACGAAGTGAAGAAACAGTGGTCGTGGTGTGGGTTCTCATGCAGGAAAAATGAACCGGATATCAAATGTTCTGACTTTATGTTTTCAGTGCCATTCAATGATGATCTCAGCTGGCCTTCTGTGGGTTTATAAGGGATGTCACTTGAGTTTACATCCATATATGTGAAAAATCATTCACTATGGGTTTGTTATTATGAGTGAATGACCCTCAGCTTGATCTCCTCATGGAATGAGTGCTGTATTCCTCTCTCAGCTTGAAAAATTTGTTTAAAAATAAAAGCCCACTCCCTGCCTTCTCTTCTTTTGACGAGACGAATGTATGAGTCCCATTTGTGAGAGTAAAGAGAAAAGGCATTTTGGTTTCCCCTCTCAGACCACTTCCCACAGATAAAAATGGATTCTGTACCTTCCCCTAAACACCTGTGTTGCCACAATCACATTTTTTTTTTTTTTTAACATTCATCCCTTTCACATCTCTGCTTCTTGTGGGTATTGTGTCAGGAAGAGAGAGTTAACTTTTACTGGTGCTTTCCATTTGTAAGTTTTCTCTTTAATTTCCTTAGAGTCATTTTCAGAGTCATAAATTACTCTTCGACCCTTTCCTGTTCATCCACCACCCTCTGTTTAGAACATACATCTTCTCCATAGTGCACAGCTGTCTCTGGTCTGAGTTCTTTTCCACCTCTGCTGCTAACTATCTGTGTGGCTTTGGACAAGTGACTCCATCTTCCTGGGTCACTGTTTTCTCATCTCTGAACTCTGGGTGTTGGGCTAGAAAGGCGATGTCTAGACTTAGACATCCCTTTGAAGTCTGAAAATTGTTATCATGCTGTGAGACCAGGTGTTCTTTAGAGCTGGGGATGTGAGCCTAGTACCAAGGACGCAACTTCACAAGATCTTTATTTCAACAACTGGAACTCGTGGTAAGTTCTCCAAAGAAAAACTTAGAAAGAGGGCACGATGGATGGATTTCTGGAGAGAAGAATTCAGTCAACTCTTCATGCGTTAGATGGTATTTTTGTCACCCTCACTTGGATCAGGCAGTCTCCATCTTATGTTGTCAACCATTTTAGAAAAGTAGCAATCATAGTCAACTCTGGAGGTGTCTACATCAAAATAGGTGGATGGGGAAATCCGTCAGAAGTGTTAGAGAGCGTGTGAAATGCCTCTGCGGAATTGAGAAGTTGCTCACAGGTATGCTACATCATCAGTATCCACCTGGAGATGCTTCTCCATTATTTCTCCAGCCCTAGAGGGGCTATCTCTTGAGCGGTCAGAATGGAAATTGAAGTGATCGTTAATACTTTTTGACCTGAATCAACATAGATCCGTCTGCTTTCCTTAGAACCTCATTGAAAGGCTATAGTTTACTTTTATTTGAAGAGGAAGGAGGCAGATAGAGGGGGAAGTGGAGTATAATAATTCATTGTCCTTGTTAAGTGTTAACTTATTCAAATATCATTTCAATGAATTCTGTATTACTCAGTGAAAGTGAAAGGAAAGTTTTGTGTCCTGGAGAGTCACTTTAGTATTTGGGAAATTATTGGGCAGAATTCAATTTGTAGACAAGTCTGTCTAAAAGTAGATCTTGTCAAGGCATAAAATGAAGTTTGATTAATTCCTTGGTCTTGAGCACAGCCTGACTGCTAGCACACCACTGAAGTGAAAGCTTAGATAATTTCTGGACACAGTTGGTTTGACATTTCTTTGGGATTGGAGGTGTGATTAAATCCACACAGAGTTTAACTTTGTTTTGAAATGGAAAGCAACATGGCAGAGTGGGAAAAGTGTGGTCTCTGGCTCTGAACTAAAGCAATAATGACCAAACTTCTTCTCTTTGTAGGATGAATATTGTATTTATTGCATAAGCTTGCTGTGATAATTAAAGCATTAATATTTGTAACAGCTCAAAGAGTGTTATTCTCCTTTCATAGGGAAAGAAGCACGGGTAAAAGTCTGTGGACCAGAAATCTATCAATTAGATATTCTGATTTTGTCTTTGCTAATCAGTTTTCTTGAGACCTTGCTCTCCAGGGTTGCAGGAGAAAGATAAATCACGGATCAGATTGGTACCGCTGGAAATTAATGTCATGAACCTAAAGAGGGTTCTTAGAGCTCTGCCATCCTCATGTGTTTCCTGGGTCACCTTGTTCTCCTACTTTGCATACTGACTATTTCAAATGTTCTCCACTCTCAAAACCGTCTTATCCACCTTCCTCACCTGCCCCATCTCATGCTGTTCCTTCTGTTCCAACCAGTGACCCTGACTCTTATATCACAGACAAAATGGAAGCTATCACATGGCAACTTCTCCATTTCCCTGGTGTACAAACATGAAAACTTCTGCCTAAACCTGTTTTTTTTTTTTTTTCCTTCCCTCTAGTGCAATGGCCTGTCTTCCAGCTCAAACAAATCTCCCCATCTTTGCTCTTCATGCCACTCTGTTCTATCTTCTTGGGAAACATATTATTTCTGATTTCTCTTCTCCCTGGTGTTTCAGACAGTAAAGAATCTGCCTGCAATGCAGGAGAGCTGGGTTCGATCCCTGGGTTGGGAAGATCCCCTGGAGACAGGAATGGCAACCCACTCTGGTATTCTTGCCTGGGAAATCCCATGAACCCTGGCAGGCTACAGTCTGTGGGTTCACAAAGAATTGGACATGACTGAGTGACTAACACTTTCTTTTTCTCTATAGCCAACATCTTCCTCTGTACCAGAATCTTTTTGTAGGTGTTGAATTACATTCACTTCACAGCTCAAAATCTTTCCCGTGAAACTCCCCATCTTGTCCACCCTTCCACCTATTTCCTTTAAGGCATTCTTTATACTCCATAGTCACCTACTGACTCCTCAAACAAACCTCATTGCTTCAATGAGTCAGCATTCCTTAAAGTTGCCAGTGATCCTCATAAAGTTAAAGCCAGTGATGACTTTTCTGTCATTCCACTTGAATATCTCAAAGACCCTTATAACTCAGCACACCCAAAACTGAACTCCAGACCTTCTTCCCCAAAACCTGCTGCTCTTCTGTTCAAACCTGCTTCTCTCCCTAATTTACTTGTTCTTACTGGATAGCTCCAGTGTCCCCTATTTTTCTCTCTTGTTGAAAATACATGATCATGTTCCTTTTGGTTTAACCGTCTATATATCTCTTGGATCCATCCACTTTTCCCCATCCCTGTATCCTTTTGATTGTCTCATCATCACCATCCTAGATTTTTACAATGTCCCCCCATCTGGTCTCCATGAAGTATCCCCTCTATTCTCAGCAGTGGAGCCAAAGCGATGTTTCTGGAATACATGTTTCATCATGATAACCTCTTGCTTAAGACATGATAGCTTCTCATTGCTCTTAAGATAAAGGAATCTGCTGTTGCCTTTGCTTTAGATGCCCTTTTCCCTTCTTGCTTCTGTCAGTTGATTCTTTTCAGATATCACTTCAAATAAGACTTTGCTGAGCATTTCTGTTCTCTCCAGACTAAACTTGGTTACCACTGCTTTTATCACTGGGGTGGTTTCACATTTTGATGATGATTGGATGTGTTTAGACAGACATGATGCTCTGAGGTGGATTTAAGTATCTTTGGCTCATCACTGAATCCCCATGAAAGAATACCTAAATGTCTGAATAATATAGATCACGAAAACTGCACACATTTTTAAGGACAAAGACAGAAGAAAGAGAACACAAACATCTACTTAGGATTTCTTTAAAATGGAGTAAAATTGTCCTTTTGCAGTAGAGACATTTCACTGTCTGCCAGACGTTCATGTCACCCTTTGATGATACACAGTGATTGCTCAGAGGGGCTGTTGCTTTGCCAGATGTTACATTTCTTAGTCCCTTTAAACTCAGCTGTGGTCATGTGATTAGCTCTTGCAATGAGATGTGTGTGGAAGTTATGAGTTTAATTTCCAAAAAACAGTTCTGTCTTTTTTCCCTTGCTCCCAAGTGAAAAGAAAGGACTCTGAGAGCCTAGGGAATGGTGGAGCTGCAGGACAAAAGCAACATAAACCTCGAAATTACAAGGGAGAATGCCAGTAACCAATGACAGCTGTATCCATCATTACATGAGCAAGAATTCATCAACTATCATGATGGTGGGGGATGCAAATCTGGCCCTCCACTTCTTTTTGTAAATAAAGTTTTATTGGAACACACAGCTATGTCCACTTGTTTTACCTATTGTCTATGGCTTGCTTTACATTGCAAGAACAGAGTGGTTATAATAGAGACTGTATCACTTTCAGTGATTAAGACATTTACAATTTGGCCCTTTATCAAAAAAGTTTGCTAATATCTGGTCTCTTGCATTAAGTGACTGTAATTTGGGGTTTAATTGTTGAGCAACCAGCATGCCCTAACTAGTATATCTTTTTAAGCATAAATGTTATAGCTTTCTGCACCTTTCCATTAATTGATGCATTCTTTTCCACTACTAGTTCTTGATCACCTCATGTGTTCTTGGTAATGGGGACACAAAGGTGAATAAGATGTGATTCCTGCTGTCAAAAAGCTTATAATTTTGATAGGGAGATAGAGGAATCAATTGGCAATTAAAATATGAGCACAGTGGTGGAAAATACAGGGAAACCTACAGACCCATGTAGGAGGGTTTCTTATCTCGGGCGTGGGAGAGGCACGTGCTGAGGTCAAGTCCTCTGAGGTGAATATTCATGTGCTGGAAATATATTGTGGAGTGTTTTCAGGAGCAACATCTGTGGAGAAGGGAAGGAAGCAGGAATAGGCAGAGGGGGAAGCTGCTTCAACAATGGCTTCAACCAAGCGTGCAAAGGAACTCTGAACCTTAGGTGGCCCTTTAGAGTTGGGACAGGGGACATGACCTCTTGCAAGGAGGTTCTCTTTAGCTGAGCACTGTTCCTGAAGAGAGGGTTGGTGGCATTTCTCTTAGCTGGGGAAACATTCTTTGGTCCTGAGCGGCCGTCCAGGGGTGCACACAGAGGCCACCATGAGGTGATTCCATGACAATCCTTGGGAGGCAATTAGGTTTAAGTTTGTATCTCAATGTTGAGCGGGAATGGTCACCTTGAAAAAGGAAGGAGCAGGAATGGCTAGTGGGGAGCACACAGGCAGAGGGAATAAAATGTTCAAATCACTAAAAATGAGAGAGAACATGGGAAGATTAGAATGAGTGACCAGCAAGTTTCCTGTGTGCAGACTTTCTGCTTTTGTGTGATGGAGAAAGATGGGAAAGCTATCAAGAGACAGCCCTCTAATTGATTTGAAGTTGTGCAATGTAGTCATCCCTGGGTATCTGCAGGGAACTGGTTCTAGGACCCAACCCCCACCCCCAGCATTCCAAAATTCCTGGATACCCAAAGCATTTATGTAAAATGGTGTAGTATTTGCATATAATCCACACACATCCTCCCATGACTTTAAATGGTCTCTAGATCACTTTTAATACCTAATACAGTATAAATACTAACACACACAATGTAAGTACTATGTAAATAGCTGCTGGTGTGGCAAATTCAAGTTTTGCATTTTGGAGTTTTCTGGATTTTTTTTTCTCTCTCTCTTTTTTTTTTTGTGGAGTATTTTTGATCCACTTGGTCCAGTTCACAGATATGGAGCCCACAGATGCAGAGGGCTGACTGTACCTCTACATTCCAAGAAGCTCCAGGTCATAATTAAATTTATCTTACATGTTTTAAACTAAGTATCCTGTATACAGGGACAATTTAACTAAGCCTGCAGCCTAGAAGCAGCTTTATGAGATCTGTACTAGGGACGTGATATCTTTATTCTCGCATAGTTTGAGTTAATTATCTCGAGTCAGTGGTTTTTCATCCAAATCATGATTTCTCTATATCCTGAAATTCTCCATTCTGTTCAGAAACCTATCTGGCACTTACCAAACCACCCTGATTGAGTAGTGCAAATGTGAGTGGAATAGTCAACTCCTCCATCCCAAAGGAAAACAGATTTATAAATACAAACATAGGGCAAATTTGAACAATTAAGCAGAGTAAATGGTAAGGTGATCGGATTTACAGATCAAAATTACTAAATGTGGTTTGGTTAACCTAGAACAAATGAGTGATTAACTCTAGAATAGAAACGTTCCTCAAATGTGTGGTTGCAAATGCCCAGAAAGGATCAATGTATTTGAAGTACCGTATTTCAAATGCTGTATACCTAAACATATCAGCCTACCAGATTTCTGGAGCTGATAAGTAGTGAATCGCTTTGTAAACTTGTGATCATCATTTTCTGTGTTTTTGTTTCATTATTGTATTACCAGTTCATGACATTCAATTAAGATAGAGATTGGAAGTTTGGAATTATGTATACATTAGTGTTTTTTTCCTTAACAGAATGTTTAATACCACGAAATAAACATATGGAAATTTAAACATGCTGATTGTGTGTTATTCATAAGTTTAATAAGCTAAATGTAAGTATAAAGCACAAAAATGAAAACAAATATCCTCTAACTGTTCACTCACCTTAGGACCAGAATATTAGAAATTCAGACTTCTTCCCAATCCCACCCTGGTCCCTTTCCTTTCTCCCCAAAGTAGACATGCTCTTAATGTTTATCATTTCTTTGTTAGTATTTAAAGACAAACTACACATATATTTGACCCCAATAATAATTTTGTTTGTTTTGATTATAGGGAAAATATTGTACTAAATTTAGTCTTCTACAGAATTTAAAAAAAATTCAGCTTCATATATTTAAGATTCATCAGTGCTTTTGCATATTTAACTCATTCTTACCCCTGTATAGTATCCTGTATGAGTAAAACACAATTTATCCCTTTTATTTATTTTTTCTACATTTCTCAAAAATTTTTATTGAAATACAGTTGATTTACAATATCATGTTAACTTCAGGTGCAAAGCACAGCTATTCAGTTATATACCTATATATATGATATATATATATGTTCTTTTTCAGGTTCTCTTCCCTCGTAGGTTATTACAAAATACTGAGTATAGTTCCCTGTGCTATCCAGTAGGTCCTTGTTGGTTATCTACTTTATGTATAGTAGTGTATCTGATAATCCCAGTCTCCTAATTTATCCCTCCCTACTCCCCCTTTCTCTTTGGTCACTATACGTTTGTTTGCTACGTCTGTTGAGTCTTTCTGTTTTGGAATTAAGCTCATTTGTATCTTTTTTTTTTTAGAGTCCACATTTAAGTGATGTCAGGGTATTGATCTCTGTCTGGCTTACTTCACTTCAGTATGACGGTCTCTAGGTTCATCCATGTTGCTGCAAAGGGCATTACTTCATCCTTTTTTATGGTTGAGTAATGTCCCGTTTTCTTGTCGCTTGACATTTTTTCCACTTCTGTTTCGGTAACAGATAGTGGTGCACTGAACAGCTTTTGTAGGTCTCCAGAAACATATGGATGAATGTTTCTTTTTGATATCTATTTATATCTTGAAGGAGAACTGCTGAGTTGATGGGTATGCGGATGTCTAACTTTATAAGAAAATGAAAGCTGTTTTCCAAAATAGTGGTACCAATTAAATTTCCATTAGCAAGATACAAGAGTTCCTGTTGCTCCCAGACTAGCCAATATCTGGTTCCATGAGAGTTCTTGAGTGGACTCTGGAACCAAAGTCCAGGTTCACAATTCTGCTCTGTCATTGATGAGCCGTTTGAGTTTGGACAAAGTCTTTAACTTTTTTTTACCTCTGCTGCTTTCTCTGCAAAATGGATATGATAATCTAAGGGTTATATGAGAATTAAATGAATGAATATATATATATATAGCACTTAGAACAGTATCTGAGTACATAGCAATACTGTATAAGTAATTTCTATTATATTATTTTCTTAATATAAAATATTTCTTAATTTTAAAAGACCCAAAAAATTTTCTTATTTTCTTAAGAAAAATAAATTCTTAATTTATTATATTATTTTCTTAATTTTACATCTGATAGATATAAAATAACATCTCATTGTGGCCTAATTTTCTATTGCCCTGTTACTAATGTGGTTATCTATTGACCTTTCTTCTTTTATATCTGTTATATCTTTTGGTCATTTCATTACTGGATTGTTCATCTTTTTCTTCTGTGGTTTGGAGTTCTGAATTAAAAAAAAAAAAAACCTGTTGATTCTACTTTTTTCTTTGCAAAATATTTACTCAAGTTTGTAGCTTATCTTTGTAACTTTTTAAATGTAATCTTTATTATTTTTTTTTTTGTGTGGTTACTGATTGTTTAAAAAATTTGGGCATCATATTTATGGAACGTTCCTGATTCTGAATCATGAAGATATTTTTTTTTTCTGTTTTTCTTTTTTTTTTTTTCTAATACTATTAAAATTTGCCTTTTTCACTTAAGTGTAATCTAACAGGAATTTGTCTTAATGGTTAATGGGAGGTGGGGTGTACATTAAACATTTTATGTATGCACACATAATTATCTAAGCATCATTGACTGAATTATCCTTTTTTAAATAACCTTTTGTCTAGTGAACAACAGGGACATCTGGTCCATTTAACAAGTTTTTGTATGTGCACTTACCTGCTTTTGGGCTTTCTATTCTGTTTCATTGATTGGTTGGTCTATCTTCACAACATCAGTGTCTTAATTACTACTATTTGATAATGTATTTTGGTATTAGATATAAAAAGAGCTCTCCCCCTCTCCTTCTTTAGTCTTTAACAGTGTCTAAGGTATTCTCAATTCTTTGCTTTTCCTTACACATTTTAGAAAAAACTTTTCAAATTCCTTGAAGAATTACCTTTGAATTTTGTTGAAAATCACATTGAAACTAATGATGAATTTAGAAAAAAAGATACTACAAATTAATATCTCACTGATATTTCTATCCATGGACTTATATATTGTTTAAGTCTTCTATAGTGTATTTCAAGAAATTTTAATTTTAATTTTAATTTTCTGTAATGGTCTTGCAGATGTTTGGTTGGGCTTATTCCTTAGTGTGAGGTTTTGTATTTACCTTTGGGCAGAAATGCAATGGAGAAGGAAATGGCAACCCACTCCAGTATTTTTGCCTAGAGAATCCTGTGGACAGAGGAGTCTGGCGGGCTGCTGGTTATGGGGTCTCACAGAGTCAGACACGACTGAAGTGACTTAGCAGCAGCAGAAATGCAATGGATTCTATATATTGAATATATATGCTGTCACTTGGTTAAATTCTTTTACCAATTCTATCTAATCTTAATCTGTATATATCTTTGTTTTGTTTCCCATAGATAGTCATGATCCAATAAGGACACTTAAAAAAAAAAATTAATTAATTAATTTTGGGCTGTGCCGGGCCTGTGTTCCTGTGTGGGTTCTCCTCTAGCTGCGCAGAGCGGGAGCTACCCTTAGCTGTGGTGTGCGGGCTTCTCATCGCAATGGCTTCTCGTTGAGCACAGGTTCCAGGCCTGGGCTTCAGCAAGCGTGGCTCTTGGACTCTGGAGCACAGGCTCAGAAGTTGTGGTGCTCCGGCTTAGTTGCTCTGCAGCATGTGGGATCTTCCCAGTTTAGGACTCGATCCCACCATGTCTCTTGCACTGGCAGGCAAATTCTTTACCCCTGAGCCACTAGGGAAGCCTGACAATTTTGTTTTGCGCTGCACAATTCTTGCCTTCCAGTTCCTTTTTTGGCATCATGTGCCAGTATGGATTTTCAGTATTGACTACTATGTAATTTCCTTCATCACATTCTTCTCAGCTTGCTTTTATTTCTGAAAGATGTGTTAGCCTTGTTGAACGGCTAGCAGTGACTGCTCACTCATTCTCTGTTCTCTGAAGAGTTTCCGTGTCTGGCAATCCACTCCTTGAAAATCTGTTAGCACTCCCCTATCATTTATCTAACCCTGGTGGGGTTTGCTTTGTTTTGTCTTATGGGACTCTTTCAAATGACTGAGTCATCTTTCCTCAACTGAAAATTCTGCCTTCTTATTTCTTCTTGAGTCACTCTTGGAAAATTATATTTCTACTATTTTATGTTTTCCATTTGTCTCTCTTTTCTGTTCTTTTTTCTCTGCTCTTATTTAGTACTATTTGAATTCTTTGTTTTCCAAGTTCCCTAGCAGCCCATGGGTTAGGGCTTGCCTTTATCACCCCTGTGGCCTGGGTTCCCTCCCTGGTCGGGGAGCTAGAGCCCTGCAACCTGTGTGGCCAAAAAAAAAAAAAAAAAAAAGAGTAGACTCTCTGCATGTATAAAATCTCTTAAAAAAGTACACACACATGAATTGCCTATTTCATTATTCATTGTTTTCCTTATTTTCCATGAATTTTCCTTCTTCATTGTTTTAAAAATGGAAATAAGTAGACTATAAAACTTAGAATGCACCATAGTTGCATAAGAAGATTAAATATTATTGTGAATATTTTTGTTTCAGTGATTGACAAGTAGGTTTTTGTTTGTTTTTTTGCTTTTGCAGTCTAAGATGTTTGGAAGATGTCGCTTTAGGGAAAGTCTTTGGTAGTGAACCATTTCAGTTTTTGTTGATTTAAAAGTACCTTCATTTTACTTTTGTTTTTGACAGTTTTGCTGCCAAATTCCAGGTGATTAGTCAGTTTCTCTTAGCAGTTTGAAATTGTTATTGCTCTGTCTTCTGGCTTTCCTTGTTGTTGTGATGTTTTCTGTCACTGCTTTTAAGACCTTTTCTTTATCTTTGCTGTTTTTCAGTTTCACTCTGATGCATATATTTATTTTTTATTTATTTTGCTGTTTTACACTGAGCTTGGGGATTCACGTCTTTTATCATTTGAAATATTCTCAATCATTCTTGCTTTGGGCATTTCCTCTCCTCCATTTTGTCTTTCCTTTTTCTCCTCTATTTAGATTTATATTAGACTTTCCCACCTTTCCTCTGTTTTTCATAACTTCTCTTTTAAGATTTCTGCATTTTAGATAATTTCTTCAATATATCACCCCATTTACTCACTCACTCTTTGTGTCTAATACACTGTTTAACTCAATCACTGATATTTTAATTTAAAACCACTATGTTTTTCATTTATAAAATTCTATATGATGCATTTGTACATTTGACCATTTTGTTTTAACAGTCTCTTGCCAATTTTTAAAATCTTCTAGTTCTTTAAATATTTCATTCAGAGATTTCCTGTATTTTGTCTCATAATTCCAATATCTGAAGACTTGCAGTCTGACTCTGAATCTAAACCTAAACCTGATTTTATTGTTTCTGTTGATTATCACTGATGGTGACTTGTTTTTGTGTGTGTTTGGCAATTAATGATTTTGAGTTCATGTTTGCTTGCTCATCCCAGCTGCATAAATTGGGGATGCTTTCCTTCATAGAGAGTTTACATTCACTTTTGTTGGGAGACTGTGGGAAAATGGACTATTTTGTTTTATTTGCGTCCTCATAGAAATATGGAATCTTGGCTCAAACTCCCCCACTCTATAAAGGGCCAAAACTATTATCCAGTTCCTAGAACTGACATGAGGATTTGTTCTCAGAGCAATCTAGCTTCGTATTTCTACTTTTGGTTTCAGCTCATTATTATTTTTTAATGATTTTATTTATTTATTCTTGGCTGTGTTGGGTCTTCTCTAAGTGTGGTGAGCTGGGGCAGTACTCGGGCTTCTAATTGCAGTGGCTTCTCTTGCTGTGGATCATAGGCTATAGGGCACACGGGCTTCAGTAGTTGCAGCTCCTAGGCTCTAGAGCTCAGTAGTTGCAGTACATGGATTTAGTCAGTTAGAGGCATGTAGAATCTTCCCAGACCAGGGATCAAACTCATGTCTTTTGCATTGGCAGGCAAATTCTTTACCACTGAGCCACCAGGGAAGCCCTGTTATAATTCTGTTTGTTCAGAGAGTTCTTGTGTCTTTAAGCCCAGCAATACATTACAAAATATGTTTCTTAGAATTTATCTGGGATTTAGTTGCAATGGATTAGGAGGAACTTTCCAAAAATGTGGTCTCCTATACTGTTAGAAAAGTTTGACTGCTATCTTTTGGTGATGTTGATAATAATTGTTCTGTTAGAAAGAGAATCTTATCCTATTTGTACGGCATCAGTTAGTTTCACAACATCTCTGTTACAGGCAGACATTTTATAGATATAGATGCTATTACCCAAGACATTTAGAGTCTTTCTAATTCACATAAATGCTAGAGTCAGAACCAGGGTAAAAGCCTAGATTTCCAACTTCTAATTTGTTGATTAGGAAAAAATATAACCTGTGTTGAAGTTTATAGTCTTTTTCACATCCAGTTTTCCTGTAAACTGAATCATGATTTTGGGGGCTGAGAACAAGCCCCCTAAGTTCATCAAGTCTCTGAATACCACAAGACTAGGAAATATTGTTCCAGAAGACTCCCGGAAAAGTATGTTCACACATTTCTCCAGTAAGCTATTTTAGAACCTAATAATTCTTCTGTAATGACTTCCTTTACTTCACTTGGTTTCTTCCTGTTAAATTACATGTTCATTTCCTGTCCTTTTCTTCATTGCTGTCTGTGTTACATTTCCTTTTTTCGTGATAATCACCTCTGAACTTATTCAGTATCATTGAATATACATTGATTCCATGAAAAAAAGTTGTGGTCCTAGTATATGCCTCAGTTTTCTCTTCTTTGGAATAAAGATATTCTCAGTTTACTTACCATTAGAGATATTGTTCGTCAACCTTATGAGCCACTTTGGCCATTCTTTTCTGTATATTCTTGAGTATTTCCACATATCTTATAAGTTAAGAAAGTCTTTTAGGTTGCTGAAGGCCAAGTTTTTCTTGACCATAGTTTTCTAATTTCAAGCCTAGAAAAGAACTGGAAATTACTCCAACCCTGAGCTGGCCATTCTTTCCTATACTAAGTGTCTAATTGATTAGGCCAGAGGTTAATGGTTCTTGTCTAGCGCATTCATTTTAAAATTAATTAATTTGGCTGTATCAGATCTCAGTTGTTGCATGTGTGATCCGCTGCGGGGCATGGAGTCTCTAGTAGTGGGGCTTAGTAGGTGCTATACACAGGCTTAGTTGCTTCATGGTATGTGGGATCTTAGTTCCTTGACTGAGGATTGAACCTGTGTCCCCTGCATTGCAAGGCAGATTCTTAACCACTGGACTATCAGGGAAGTTCCTGAGTGTACTCTTGAAGAACTCTCTCTTCCATTTTTTTCTTCACTAGTGGAATAGATATTTTCAATTTGGACTGATAAATCCAGTCAAAAGTAAGTCAGTGATTTCAATATCCATTAACATGTATCTCTTTAAAGAAACAAACAAACATGTTCTATCAAAATCTGGCTTATGTGCTAATATTTTCCTTTGTAAATATGAAACTTGGCTTAGAAACCTACAGCAACAATAAAAATAGCAACAACAAAATCTCACTTAAACCAACCATGAGGACTAATTTGCCAAAAAAATATATTTAGATTCAGAAAGAAAAAAAATCATCTGAGGCAGTTTGCAACTTAACTTTCAAACTCTCCTCCTCATCACAACGTCTGTTCTTGATGTACTTGTTAAATACAAGTATACATTGTTTTATTTGCTATCTAGGTACAAGATGATCTGGGGAACTGAATCAGATCTTGTTTTCTGCCCTATATATCAGTTGAATGTAATATTATTGGAATCAACCCGACTGTTCTTATATTTAAAAAAGAAAAAAACCGGAGCGTTTGTGCTTTGGTTACATTACTTTCATTGCTTCTTGCATTTCCAGACAGATTTTCAAATTTCCTCCACCCCAAGCTGACTGGCATCACAATGGTTTTCATTGTCAAAGTGTGCTGGGGTGTCAGGCTACTCATGCCGGAAATTGAGCCTCTGGGGACATGTTTCTGAAGACATGGGTGTTCTCCTAGAATCTATCCTGGCTTCCACACTGCCTGCCCCAGATTTGTAGATATCTGTGAGGCAGGTGCCATACATATGTTATCAGGCAGGTCATTTGCCTACAAAGGTCCATATAGTCAAAGCTATGACTTTTCCAGTAGTCATCTATGGATGTGAGAGTTGGAACATAAAGAAAGCTGAGCACCAAAGAATTGATGCTTTTGAACTGTGGTGCTGGAGAAGACTCTTGAGAGTTCCCTGGACAGCAAGGAGATCAAACCAGTCAATCCTAAAGGAAATCAGTCTTGAATATTCATTGGAAGGACTGATATTGAAGCTGAAGCTCCAATACTTTGGCCACCTCCTGGGAAGAGCCTATTCTTTGGAAAAGACCTTAATACTGGGAAAGATTGAAGGTAAAAGGAGTAGGGGATGGCAGAGTATACAATGGTTGGATGGCGTCACCGACTCAATGGACATGAATTTGAGTAAACCCCAGCAGATAGTGGAGGACAGGGAAGCCTGGCATGCTGCAGTCCATGAGGTCACAAAGAGTCGGACACAACCCAGTGAACGAACAAGGAACAACAACAGGTCATTGGTTAAATGTCACTCTTGGTGGGACTCATTGAAGGTCTGCATTTTGTAATATGCAGCAGCTCCTTGTCACAGTTTTGGCATCCCAAAGTAAAAAATAAAATAGCACCAAAGTCAGCCACTGCTTGAAACTGAGCTGGTCACCAGTTAGCTATCAATAACTCAATAAAGGATATAAAGAGGAAAAGGACACAGACGAAAAAAATTGGGTCAATCAGAGGAGGTCATCTGGAAGAACAAGGAAGGTGTTTTAAATCAATCTTATTTGAAAGCAAGAGTTTCCCTAGAGTTTTCAAACACCCTTCAGTTGGTTGGAGCAAATCAGCAGATGGTGTTTATAAAAAAAAATTGTCCTATGGAATGGAGTTTAGATGGAGATACAGAATCCAGGAAGAATTTATCTGAGATGTACTATCTGAGGAAGTCTTGGGGCACAGGTAGGATTTGGAAGATGAAGGCATAGGGCTGTGAAAGAATGGGGCTAGGACATTCAAGGTAGAGGCAATGGCTTGAGATTCAGACATCAAGGAGCTGCTGCATAGTGAGTAGAGAGAGCATTTGGGTTTAGCTAGAAAGTAGAAGTCATGTCTGGCAGAGGTCAGAGATGGTGGTTAGCTCATAGGTAATGGGGACTGGGTTTGGTAGGCGGGAGGGAGACCCTGAAAAGCTTTGGTGAGCCAGAGAGATGGTCAGAACTTGGCTTCAGGAAGACTAGGATCACAGAGTTTTTGTTATACAGACTTGCTAGCTTTTGTAAAGACAAACTCCAAGCTTTCAAATACCATTAGAGACTTGGCATCCCTCTTTTTCGCCTTGGCCTGTAGAGACAAAGTCAGGCTTGGGTTGATGAGACATGGATGTCAGTGGTAGATGCTGGACCCTGGGTAAGAGGATCCTTCCTTGAGTGAGATATGGTCTTTAATCTTGGAGGAGGGCATCTACTGAGGCTATTGTCAGCTCTTCTTAAAAAGATCAGAGAACCAGACTCCCTTGCTGCCCCTGTTTCTACATGACCTTTCTTAGTGTGGCTTTTTATTTTTGACTTTGGCTTGAATTCTGATCTTGGTTTGACTGTGTGTGTTTTTCCTCTTCAGGCTCAGACTCTGCTCTCTTGGGTCCTGAAAGCCTTTGCTCACTTTTGGATCACAAGGTCTTTATCCCACGTCCCATTTTATGCATCGTCTGCTCAGTTGCTCAGTCTTATATGACTCTTTGTGACCCCATGGACTGTAGCCTGCCAGGCTCCACTGTCCATGGAATTTTCCAGGCAAGAATACTGAAGTGGGTTGCCACTTCCTACCCCAGCAGATCTTCTAGACCCAGGGATTAAGTCTCTTGTGTCTCCTGCATTGGCAGGCAGATTCTTCACCACCGTGACACCTGGGGAGCCCATTTTATGCATTTCTTCCTCTTTTTGGTTACGAGCTCTGGTTTCTGACTGGGAAACAAGAACTATTTATAAATAGTGTCTATCCCTTTAAAGAAGAATTGCAAGTGTTCTCATGTGACTTTTCCACTGATGCATTATTTATGTTAACTTTACATTTATTCTACATCCATTCAAAACGCTGACTTTGACTTTAGCATATAGCCAATTGTCATCTTATAATTCTGGGGGAAAGTATTTGTGTACAAATAAGAAATATAAAAAGATCTTGTGTATTAAATTTGCTTATTACCATGATCACCTGGGAAGCAGTTGTTCTTCAGTTGCTAGGCAGTGTCCAACTGTTTGCAACCCCATGGACTGTAGCATACTAGGCTTCCTTGGCCTTCACTATCTCCCGGAATTTGCTCAAACTCGTGTCCATTGATTCAGTGATGCCATCCAACCATCTCATCCTTTGTCACTCCTTTTTCCTACTGCCCTCAATCTTTCCCAGAATCAGGAATTTGTCTCTTCACATTAGGTGGTCAAGGTATTGGAGCTTCAGCATCAGTCCTTCCAATGAATATTCAGGGTTGATTTCCTTTAGGATTGAATAGTTTGATCTCGCTGTTCAAGGGATTCTCAAGAGTCTTCTCCAGCAGTTAGGGGCTATTTATTCACTTCTGAAGCTTGTGAGTGAGAAAATTGACAAATTACTTTCTACCCCTACAAATGCTTTAGTCAAAAATGAAAGACACTTTGAAGAAAGCGTTCTAGATTCTACGGCTGAATCCTCAGCTTTTCTGTTGCCGCCTCTGGAAACCCAAGAATTTAGTGTTTACCTTAGAGAAGGATGATTAAAGTTCCGACTTAGATATAATCACTTTCTTCAAGATTCGTGTGTTGATACCTTACTCTTTGGGGTTTTCCTCAATGTTTCCATGTAAGTTACCTATTTGTCCCTCCTCCTCTGACCTCTATACACTAGAGAGAAGTAAAACTTCTTGTATTAGCATAACTTCAAAACCTGACAGGTAGTATTTAGACATTGATTTATGGCTACAAACCTATATAAGTTTCCATCCCTGTCCACACATCTTAGAGACCCCAATGAATGCCGTAGATGCACATTTTTTAATGGATGTGAACTTAACCATTAATGTAACATCACTGGTTTAATGCAGATACTTTTGTTAAATGACAATATAATTACCAGTCACCGGCAAACCTCAAAAAGGTTGGAAGTTTGGATTCAGTTAAACCCCCGAGAGCTGAGATGCTTATCTGAAGTTTACCCCTTGAGTTGAGCAAGTCGAGGCTGGAAAATGCTCAAGACCTATCTGATACTTGTGTTAGTAATTCTGTTTTTCTGTGTCTCTCTGTCAGCATTTCTGTTTCATCCTTGACCTATTGATGACGTAAAATATAACACAAAAAAGATAAAAGTCATCTCCATCAAATCGAGCTGAATAAAATTTTCACAAGACGCTGAGAAGAGTTAAACATCCTAAATTGCATGAGAAATGCTACCTTCTTAGAATGCTAAGAAATATTTTGCCTATCTCCTTCTCCTTGACTCTTGTTTAAAGGGTTTATTGCTACAGAATTTTCTAGTAGTTTTCCCTGACATCAGATTGGGGGTGGGGGGAATTGCTCAAGATGACTCAGATGAATCATATTTGAAAACAAGTCTTTTTTTTTTTTTCCCTAGAAAAAGCATTAATGTGTAAACCCTTTCAGTACGCTGGGGCAAGCCAGCAGGTTGTGTACTTTAAAAAAATAATTAAAATACTTTCAACACCATGAGTTTTGTGTTCAGCTTAGGAAGCCATTGCACTGGCGGTGGTTTTTCTAGTTTTACATTCCTCTAAATGACCTTCTTTGTCCTTTTCTTGTCTTTTGTGCCATAAGAAGATTTTGTGAAGAGGAAGAACTTCAGTTTCTTGGATACCTGGAAAACAGACATAGAAAAATGTCCTTTGTCAGTGGCTGCAGTTTGGTGATTTTTACTTCCTGTATGAAATCAAGACTTTGGGGTTTGTATACAGTCTTGAATCACTAGGGACCATGCATTGCTTGATCCTCTGCATGCCAATCATGGTCTTGTAGTGAAAATACTGCATCTTGAGGTCTTAGTATAAGGGAAGTTAAAATTAAAAGAAGATCAACTTAGGAATGTTGTCATCATTTCCGGGAAGTTTTAGCCTCTATTGAATTCCAGTCTTCCTGAGTTGGAGAAGTGTCTTGGTCCCACATCTTGTGAGGCAAGTTTTTGAGCATCCAAGTGTGTTAATTTCTCTTCTCATGTAAAAGGATGAAGCTGGATATGTTTGATTCATATTCACAAGTATACTTTGTGTTGCCTCCGTGTGCTTACGTTGTGTGAGTAACAAGGGTAGCAGGGGAGGAGGAGAGGAACAAATAGATGTTTCCAGTCATCAACCCATTGATGTGATGAATCAAGCAATGCCACGTTTTCTGGAGTGACACGATTATTACAAGAGCCAATCACACAAGCCAGGTTATCATATTCCCTTACCGAGTTTTCACTCTGGGAAACTTCACACTGCTTTTATTTCGAGCCACATTTTAAAAGCTTTTTGAGAGGCATGTCAATACCGATACAATTTTAAAAAGTAATAGATGACCGCTGAAATGAAAATATTGGCATGAACTTAGAACCCATGTGTAATTTTGACCTCGGTAGAAAAGAATAGATGCATGTATACGTATAGCTGAATCACCTTGCTGTGTACTTGAAACTAACACAACATTGCTCATCAATTACACACCAATAGAAAATTCAAATAAAAAAATAAAATAAATGCACAATCAGTAAGATAAAGTCAAATCAAAAAAGTTTAGAGGAAATTCTTAGATAAACACAGGTTTTAAATCCAGAATATTATAATATACCTATTCTAATGATGACTCCAAAAAGAAAGCAAAATGTGGGATCTGTGTCTTCAGTTTCAATAAAGCCATCCAAAAAAAAAAAAATTCCCAAACAGGTTTTAATCCCCTAACATAGGGTCTAGCACATAATATTATTATTGTTAAAGCTTTATCTACTGATTCCCACCATACTATTGCTTGATTTCTAGTAACCTGAACCCTAGTTTGTCTCTAGAGATTTTCCTGGGCTAGGCCATGCTGGCCTCTCCCTGTCGTTAGAGACAGCGGATTCCTCCTTTGTAAGACATTAGGGCGACACTGACTAGAGAGTTTGGCTTTTGCATCTTGCAGCCAAAGTTCATCAAGTCATCAAAGATATCTTAATTGGTTATTCATATCAACAAGCACCACTCACAGTAGTTCCAGAATGTTGGCTTACATAATCCACTGGGTACATGGCATCTTTATTAACCAGAAGACAACAGATTCCTTTAGACCTCTACCACTCTCAACCGGATTAGTTAATGGGGATCCTCTCCACCAAAGACGGGACAAACCAGAAGCCATTGTCCATCTGGAGCTTGTTCACACTATGGTGAAGTCTGAGTGTTGCTCTCTTGGGTTAGGTAGTAAATGAGGGGAAGGTAGGCCTGGTTCCTTTTCTGGTTGAGCATCTTTGTTTTCTGTGGCAGGGTTTAAAAGCGTATTCAGTCATGCACCCAAGGAGGGTTTTTCCATCATTTAAAAAGGGCTCATTAGACACTGCAAATTGACACAGTACAAACAACATTGAGAGGGTCTGGGTTCCCACATAAATTAGCTCGGTTTGTGCAAGATGAAAAATGCTTTGGCCCTAACTGCCAGCCCTACAAACACAGCCAAGCTTGGAGAAAAAACAAGGTGTGCCACTGTGTCTCTTACATCACCAGCAGTCATAAAAGTGCTGTAATTAAAACGTAGCTGACAATTTGCTTAATGATGTGCAAGGCAGAGAACCCAAGGAGGGCTCCCACATGGGGTTGGCTGTGGTCTCCGCCTTTTCAGCGGGAGCAGTAGCTGGCATCTCCTTCATTTGAGAACATGGTGACTAATCTGAGAAGCCGGTGGGGTGGATGGGGGAGCCAGGCCAGCTGTTTTAAATCATCAAGACCATTTTCACAATAATGAGTTTGTGTGAGTGAGAAGATACTTAAAGTGTTCTGGAACCATCCGTTTATAATGAGCTAGGTAGCACTGAAGAAAATTACCCTATTCCCCACAATATCACTTAGCCCAATTAACAACTTAATTAGTTCATAATAATAATATGAGGTAGGACTTCTAATTCTGTCTTCTCACTTCAGAATGACTATTATTATATAAGAAAATCATCTTTTTAAAGTTTGTGAGCCATGAAGCCTCAATAGGAATTGACACAATGCTCTGAGTCTGGATCTCTGGATAAACTCTTTGATCCCTTTTCTTCCACCGACTCACCTTTGACCTTCAGGCAGTCCTTTGACCCCATCATTTTTTTTTTTTTTGATCTGTAAAATTAGAAAGCCAACTGCATGTACAGATGATTCAAATTTCATCCGTAATAAGCACTATATACTTGAAAAATTTAGAAACATTTTAGATAGATTTAGGATGTATCTAGATGGTTAACGATTGGAATACACGATGGTACTCAATGTTTCTTGAATTTTTCTTTAATAATTTAAAGATACATTTGCTTAAGTATACTTATGCTAAAAAAATTATTGAACTATCAGGAGATGTTTTCCTAACACAAACTGTTAAACATTTAAGCTAAAAAGTGTATATCCATGCCATTTCTAAAGGCCAGCCTACCATTAATTCATAGACAAATCCTCTGTCTATATCTTTATAAATTTTCAAATTGAACTACATCTAATACTTCTTTTCTCTAGTTAACTAGCCAGAAAGGAAGGGGAAAGGGGAACTTTAATGTAAACAACACCTCTTTCACCATATAAAGGAAGGTTTAAGAGTTAAAATCAATACTTAATAATATGAAGAGACAAATAGGCAATTCTCAGAATCTGGCTTTCATTCTATTCCTTCTGCTACAAACTTCCAAATTATTTTATTCATTTATCAAAATACACCTCTTTTTTTTTGGAGTCAAAACTACTGGAGTGCTCCATTTTGGTTTTGTTAGTGTGGATTTCTTAGGAGTGTTCATTTGACTTTAAAAGCTCATGAACTGCTTTGTTCAGGTGGCTCCTGAGATATTACACCTTGAACCATACCCTGTACTGAGCTTCCACTGTAAAATACAACGCCAAGGTAATTAACCTGCTTCCACTCCCCTCTATTAAGTGGCAAAACAAAATGGAGTTTTGTTCAATCCAAGAACTAGAGTCATATCTGCTGAGATTCAAAACAGCTTTGTGTGTGAAGATCAAAAGAACATTGTTGGGACTTTGTTCCACATCTTGAAAATAGTGGTAAATGGTATGCTTTGTTCTTTTAGTCACTAAGTTATGTCCAACGCTTTTGCAACCCCATGGACGGTAGCCCACCAGGCTCTTCTGCTCATGGGATTTTGCAGGCAGGAATACTGGAGTGGGTTGCCATTTCTTTCTCCAGGGCATCTTTGACAACCTTGGGATTGAACCCATGTTTCCTGCATTGGTAGGTGGGTTCTTTACCACTGAGCCACCAGGGAAGCCCAAAAATGACATCTCTAGGGCAAAACTATACTAAATCCCAGAAGACCAGAAATGGCCCACATTCTAACTGTTTCCTTGTGTGATACCATGGGATCTTAATAAAACAGCCACTCCAGTGCTGTTATTTATTTATTTTGCTTCTGCCTTATGGTCCAACAGTCTACTTACTAAGTCATTTGATTTCCCAGCTGCACTGCTAGAAATAAATGGATGAAGAAGAAAACTTTTCTTGGCAAGGTATTTGATGTGTTGTCTTCTCGAAGGCCCCTCCTGATGTAGTTACTGAGAAATGGCATCAGCAGAGCCAGTCTCAGAATGAGATGCTCTCCTTACCAGCGCCCCACTGCCCAGGTACCTAATATTTAATTTAAGTGGAAGATCATAAAAGAAGCACAGACCATTGGCTTGCAGAGACGGCGGGACTGCATTTGTTTCTATTATGATTATTGAAAGGAGAGAACTTTGAGAGGTTAATAGAAACCAATTGATTTTTTTCTTTTTTATCATATAGCTAACAAATGCAAGCCATAGATCTGGGTTTTGTCATTTGTGGGGGATTTATTGATAAAATAAAAGACCCCAGAAATAAAATATGTGGGTTCTCCACCTAGGTATTCCTTTAAAGGAGGAAAATCAGATTTATGAATCTAGGGTCAGTTTCTACTCAGCTGGAAAAAATTGCTTGCAGAATATTCTCTCTTCATCCTTTCATTTGTTCATTCATTTGTTCCTTCTTTCCTTCCCTCCTTCCTTCTCTCCCACACCCCCTTTTCCCTCCTTCTCATCCTCTTTGCCACCCATCCTTCACTCCCTCTCCCCCTCATTCCTTTCTTTTAATTCTGTCTCTCTTCCTGTCCAACACTCTTATTCAAACTGTAAGTCTGTATTGTGTGCCCTCCATGGGTCAGACACTATTTTGATGAGCTCCCTCCATCCCCTCCATGGGTGAACAACTCTCTTGATTCTGCTTTTAATGCATCTAATAACTGGACCTTCCTTCAAATCTATGTAAAATGTTCCTCTCTGCTTCCACTACAGGTTTCTCTAGCAAATAGCACATTTCAGTCCAGAGAAAAATGATGATCTGATGTGGCTGATATTTGCTCAGGTGGGAAGGGCAAGATATTTCTCACATTTGGAAAGTCAATAAGGAATGTATCAAACCCCCCACACTCAACCCTGTTCATATGTTGTTTTGTGTTGAGTTTCTCCAAGGGGAAGAAATCTTCCTTTGTGAATCTTCCATCTTCTTCATTCTTCACTTTCCTTGGAGACCCTTCAGTGAAGTTCTGATGGGCCTTGCTTCTGCTTTTCTTTGGGGGGCTGGTGAGGTCATAGACCAAGGAAGAGTCATTTTGGAAGAGATGTGTTGAGGTGTCTTCTCATGGCTCCTTGGGAACATGAAGTGATTCGGCAAGTGAGGAACATTCGACAGCATAATTGGGGGATGAGTCAGGATGAAAAAAATGACTTTGGAGGCCAAATGAGAGAGGGGGTTGAAGTCCTCAGGTTCCTTCAGGGCAAGGGGAATGTAGGTAGAAGGTCACCCAAGAAGTTCCTGAGTCAGAGTATAGGGTTGAAAAGGTTTTGTGATCCCTCCCCTGGGGAGACTCCTATTTGAAAATTGTATGGTAGGGGATCAATTTCATGGGATTCAGTTTGATTTGAGGGCTTCTGAATTTAAATTTAGAAAGCCACTTGGGACGGTTCTTCTATATCAAGTAGAGCACCTTTCCCAAGGAAATCTTCCAGAGATGAGCAGAAAAAGCAAAATTGTGCAGCCTAGTGATGAGACACCAGTGCTCTTTTCCTCTTGAGCTCCTTTAAGCGATAGTGTGTGTGTGTTGTGTCTGAGAAGTATTTTTTTTTAGTTGATGTATAATTGATATATATGTATATAATATTACATTAGTTTCAGGGGTGATGTCTGAGTAGCTTTTAATCATTAAAGATAAATGATAAATGAAAGTGTCTTTTTCTGTGTTTCACCTAGACACTGAAAGCGTGAAGTCTGTGTTAGGTCTAACGACAGATCTAAGATTTACTTCTGGAGTTTTCCATGAATCTTCTCTCAAAAATCCAAGAAGTTGCTTGTGGCTAATTATGGAAATCTGAAATAAGAGAGAGCTTTCCACCCTTCAACATTATGGGGACCTTCACTTTGGAAAAGATAGTTTTGACTGCATGACATTGAAATAATTAAGATTCTAATGATCACAGTCTTTTTAGATAAACAAAATTAGAGGCTGAAGAACAAGCTGTAAAGATAGTTAGAATCAATGACATAGTCAAATATGTGTGTGTTTGTCACTCAGTCGTGTCTGACTCTTTGTGACCCCATGGACTACGTTGTAACCCGCTAGTCTCCTCTGTCCATGGGATTCTCCAGACAAGAATACTGGAGTGGGTAGCCATTCCCTTTTCCATGGGGGATTCTCCCATCTCAGGGATTGAATTCGGGTCTTCTGCACTGCAAACGTATTCTTTTATCATCTAAGCCACCAGGCAAACCCCAGTCAAATATAGAAAGTCCTAATATATAATATTCCATGTATACATTGATCTGGAGAACAGTAATATCTTAAGAGATAATGGATGAATTATAGCACATTTTAAAATAGTTAACAACTATGAAGACATTTTTTTCACTTTGTGAAGACTTTAATAAGAAATGAAAATTAAAGAAAGAGTTTTTCTATCCTGCCTCCACTTGTTTTTTCATCTGTTGGTGATTCAGGAAACATACTCAGTTCTACTACCCAGTGGAATTTTTGCAGATGAATCTTGAAAATTTTACCTTGTGTTGAAAAGTCAACAGTCAACAGCTTCCTGGTGACACTGAATCTGCAAATTATCTAGATGAAAATTTCAAAACCTCATTTTTGTGACAGGAGATACTGTTGAGCTAGAGATAGCTCCAGAGGAAAAATGTTTGTTTCTCCTTTATTGTAGAATAAGTATACTTGGATTCAGGAGTCTAACTTTCCCCCCTTTATATATATGTATTTTAAAGTCAATTTTTTCCTTCCCAAAACAGTCAAATCTCCATTAAAAAAAAATCATTATTGTATTCTCTCTTTTCATTATTAGTCTCAGGTAGACATTTTCAGGTAATTCACATTTGTCCTTTTGGTTTTCACCAAATGTTGAGCATTAGCTTCTCTTATTTATTTATTTATTTTTAACTACTGTGTGTAGCAAGCAGAATCTTAGTTCTTTGACCAGGAATTGAACTCGTGCCCCCTGCAGCTGGAAGCATGAAGTCTTAACCACTGGACTGCCAGGGAAGTGCCTCCCTTACCTCTTCACTGGATATAAGCTGACTGATTTTATTTGGGAATCTGTAACTGAATATTACTACTTAAGTTCTGTACAAACACTCATCAGCTACCCTACCCAAGGGGCAACAACAGCATGTGACAGGGGGCGACATGCAAATTTAGGAGCTAAAACAAACTAATCATGAACTCTTCTTGTGACCCAGGTCCCATCCTTGAAGTTTTAGGATTCTTATTAAAAAAATAAGAATAATGATCTTACCCACTATAAAAGAATATTAATAAAAACAACCCAATGAATTGACTGAGTGGAGCTCAGGAAAAAAAAAAAAAAAAGAACAAAGTGCTCTAAAAGTGTTTAATAATAAAGGACTAAAGGGATAAAGAATTTCACTCAGGCTGTTAATCCGGCACCTTTTATAAGCACTAAATTTATTTAAGCTAAATACAAATAGCACATGACAGGTCATATTTGTGTGGGAAATCACAGAGAAAACAGAAAAGACATTGGAAAATTGCATTTTTTCAGGTAATTAAAGGTCATACTATTTAGCTGAACCATAATCCATCACAACGAGCAAGGCATTGATTACTGCTCTGGACCACACTCATTTTTAATTCCATTAGTGAAATAAATGACAGCCTTTGAATTTGCCACTTTCTTGATACCCAGCAATAAGAATGGCAAATTACTCTAGAATCCAGAATAGCTGAATAGATAAGCTTCTTTTCTTCTTCTTTGGCATCCCAAACTACAAAGTTTTAAGTAGCAATAAACATAAAAGCAATCTTCTCCAACGTGTTGTAATAGCAGCTCTTTGGTGATCTGAGAATGTGCAAAGTCAAGTTATTCTCATGATTTATCCACTGGGGAGCCTCAGAGATGAAACACCGTACACAAGGCGACCATCCTCATTCCTCCGGGGCAGAAGTTGACTTCCTCCAGGGCCCCGACGCTAATGGTTCTCATTCAAACGACAACACAAGTGTCCTGAAAATAGACTGAATTATATTTCGAGGTACATGTGTCGTAATGGCTGTCAAAGAGAAACACTCAAGAAGATTATCTGCTTCCCCATCTTCTTCAGGTGTAATGTAGTCATTCATTTTGTTAACTCTCTCTTTGTGTTTAAACACAGGGGAGACCACAAACTGAAAAATACACACGAGTCTATTTTTGCTTTCTGTTGCTCTGTTTGTGGGAGTACTTGTTTCACACTCAGCGAACCACAAATGAGTTTGTGTTTGTTTAAGAACTTTTAGGAGAACAGAGAGGTGTTATTCTTGCTTTCTACCTTAGGAGATGAGGGTTCTTTCTGTGTGGAGGACGGTATATGTGTTAACGTGTTGGACAAAGTCTCCACAAATAAATTCACTCGGATTCTTGCAGGGTAGTCTAAATGGGGGTAGTTTCCCTTTTCCTGGTAATTACTTCTATGGCACAAAACCAGTCCTGCAGAGGGATTTAAGCTTATCATCTGTGCCTTCCCCTTCTCAGTTTTTAACTAGAAGGACCCGCCCCCCCCCTTACATTTAAACCTTCACTAGCCTCCGTCATTCTAGACTAGGCAGACCTCTGACCACTTTTTCATATCATCATCTAATCATTGGCACATACAAATACAACTAAGCCTCTCCTATCCGACTTCTCATTGTTAGTCTCCTTAAGCTACTAATGGAAGAAAGCCTTGCCTAAAAATTCTCTAAGGCACCTGGGAGATCGCAGGAAACTTCACAGGACACCTTGAATAAAATCACTGTAGTTCTTACTCCCCATCTACTCTTATTAAGCTTAAAAAGTGTGATTCTTCTGTACCATTTTTCTAGATTCAATATATATATGTTATGTTATTGACATATATTATGTCAATATGTTAACATATATATATTATTCAATATATATATGTTAATATACAATATTTATTTTTCTCTTTCTGACTAACCTTGCTCTGTGTGACTGACTCTAGGTCCATTTATGTCTCTAAAAATGACCCAATATTGTTCTTTTTCTGGTTGAATAATATTCCATTATATATATGTAGAAGGGTGAGAGGAAGGTCCAAGAAGAAGGGGATATATGTTCACATACAGCTGATTCACTTTGATGTACAGCAGAAGCTAACACAACACTGTAAGGAAACCATACCCCAATTAAAAAAAATAGAGACATTCAGGATAAAAACAATAACAACAACTGTGGTTCTTGGTTTTCAATGAGGAGAGAGCTGTTGAAAAGGCTCTCACAACAGGAAGTAACAACCAAACAGACTGCAAACTTTCTCTGTAAAGGGTCAAGTAGAAAATATTTTCAGCTGTGCAGTCAATAGGGGCCCTCGCAAATATACCTCCCTGCAGTTGTGGCATGGAAGCAGCTGTTGACAATAGGTCTGTGAGTGAAACGGTGTGGCTGTGTTCTAACAAAACTTTATTTGTAAAGTTAGACAGCTCATAGCTATGGCTCAAGAGTCATTGACAATCTCCAATGTAAAGTGAGGTCCCACAGAACCTAACATCTGGGTGGAAGAGAAGAAAGGCAGAAAAGCCACTGCACAGAGTGTATTTTCTTATAATATTCTAGCAATTTTTTCTGGCACTCTGGAGTGTACTTTGTTTAAGAGGCATCGTGGAAGGATTTCTATCCTAAACCAATTTTAAATAATTTCACTGCACTCTTCAAATGATTTAGATAAATTCTTTGTCTGAACTACTTCATCCCACCAAGAACTAGGGGAAGGAGATTAATATACTACATATTTATGGGCATCAGTCTCTCTATGACTTTTTTAAAGACTTAAAGTAGAGCTGAAAAAGCAAGTTGAATTTGTTTATTTTAATTTAGGCCATTACTTGCAGGCCCACTTTGAGGTTAACCTAGACCTCTTTTTTAGACGTTGACAAGTGCTAATCTGCATAATGAATTCCCTCTTCCTGAGTTCCCCACACAGCACACAAACATGTTTATAGACACACACACACACACACACACACACACACACCACAAATAAATACCCTGTCCACTGGCACAAGAGATTTCAGGGACAGGCCAACTTCACATTTTAGTCTGGCTGAAATTTTTGTCATTAACAAACCATTTGCAAAGCTCAAGATATAATTTTTCGTATATTTTTAATTACTGATTTTTTTTTAAAATTGAAGTACAGATTATTTATAATGCTGTGTTAGTTTCAGGTGTATATGTATATTTTTTTTTGTTCCTTTCCTTTATAGATTATTCCAAGATATTGAATGTAATTTCCTGTGCTACACAGTTATTTTTGTTGTTGTTGTTTAGTCACTAAGTTGGGTCCAACTCTTTTTCGATCCCCTGGACTGTAGCCCGCCAAGCCCCTCTGTCCATGGAATTTCTCAGGCAAGAATACTTGAGTGGATTACCATTTCCTTCTCCAGTGAATCTTCCCCACCCAGAAATCAAACCCACATCTCCTGCATTGGTAGGCGGATTCTTTACCTCTGAGCCATCAGGGAAGCCCATTATATACAGTAGGTCCTTGTTACTTATCTATTTTATAAATAGTTGCATGCATCTGTTAATCCCAAACTCCTAATTTATCTCTTCCCTTTCCTCTCTGGTAACCATAAGTTTGTTTTATGATATTTATGATGCTTATTTATTGATATTTTCTTTTTTCAATCACTCTCTTACAGCAAATGTGTTTCTCCAGAGACAATCCATGAGCCTCCCTCACCATAGAGTACAGAGTATCTTACTAGAAATGAGGTCTCAAGAAAAATATTCTATAGCAAAATTAAGTCTACATTATCAGCATAGGCTTCTGCTATGTGGTTAACCAGGGTTTGTAATATTTCAAGAGCAGGAAAAAAATTGCTGGATCATCACTGACAACAAGTCTGTCTTGGTAAACTGAGATAAAGATGAAGGGTAATTACAGGTAATCTTAGGCTTTGGGGCTTGAGTTGATCACTCAAGCAGGAGTCAGGAAGGAATTTCTCCCTCCCAGCAGAAAAATATTGTGCAAGGACCAGAGTTCAGGAAGGAGCCTGAAAGAGCACTAAGATCTTGCCTGAAGCTGGAAGTCTTGCTTGGGACAGTCTGGTTCTAGCCAGAGAATCCTGGGTCCTTTGGCGTTTCTCTGAGCCTGCAAGCAGATGTATATCTTGTTCTTTGCGCTGTTTAATTGTTCCCTTGGTTTAGCTGCTCATTGGTCTTACTCAAAATCTGACAAAAATGGTGATGAAAGGTGGTGGTGTCCAGTCACTAGGTCATGTCCCTCTCTTTAGGACCCCGTGGGCTGTAGCACACCAGGCTCCTTTGTCCTTCACTATCATCTGGAGTTTGCTCAAATTCATGTCCACTGAGTCAGCGATGCTATCTGTCTCACCCTCTGTTGCCCCTTCTTTTGCCTTCAGTCTTTCCCAGCATCAGGATCTTTTCCAATGAGTCCACTCTTCCTGGCAGTTGGCTAAAGTATTGGAGCTTCAGCTTTAGCATCAGTCCTTCAGGGTTAATTTCCTTTAGGATCAACAAGTTTGATTTCCTTGCAGTCCAAGGGATGCTCAAGCGTCTTCTCTAGCCAGCACCACAATTGGAAAGCATCAGTTATTTGGTGTTCAGCCTTCTTTATGGTTTAGCTCTCATATCCATACAATTCAGATCAGTTCAGTTGCTCAGTCGTGTCTGACTCTTTGCAACCCCATGGACTGCAACACACCAGGCTTCCCTGTCCATCACCAACCTCCCAGAGCTTACCCAAACTCATGTCCATTGAGTCGGTGATCCCATCTGACCATCTCATGCTCCGTCACCCCCTTCTCCTCCTGCCTTCAATCTTTCCCAGCATCAGGGTCTTTTCTAATGAGTCAGTTCTTCGCATCAGGTGGCCTAAGTATTGGAGTTTCAGCTTCAGCATCAGCGTTAGTCCTTCCAATGAATATTCAGGACTAATTTCCTTTAGGATGGACTGGTTGGATCTCCTTGCAGCCCAAAGGACTCTCAAGAGTCTTCTTCAACACCACATTTCAAAAGCGTCATTTCTTTAGCACTTAGCTTTCTTTATGGTCCAACTCTCACATCCACACATGACTACTGGAAAAACTATAGCTTTGACCATCAGGCCCTTTGTCGGCAAAGTGATGCCTCTGTATGATACATTGTCTAGATTTGTCATAGTTTTCCTTCCAAGGAGCGAGTGTCTTTGAATCTGATGGCTGCAATCATGTCTGCAGTGATTTTGGAGCCCAAGAAACTAAAATCTGTCATTGCTTCCACTTTTTCCCCATCTATTTGCCATGAAGTGATGGGACCAGACGCTACGATCTTAGCTTTTTGAATGTTGAGTTTTAAGCCAGAATTTTCACTCTCCTCTTTCACCCTCAAGAGGCTGAAATTCCTCTTCACTTTCTGCCATTAGAATGATGAAAGGTACCACCTCATTTATATTCTTTTGCTTTCAACTCTGATATTCAGTTATACAAAATACTATTCTCGGAACATAGACGTAAACTGTACAGCATTTTTCCTGTTGTCTTTGGATGGAAAAAGAAACTAGATATTGGGCTTAACACTCTGGTTTAACTGCTGGGATCTTGTTCCTTTTTCAGTGTACATATAAATATATATATATATACTTAAAACTACATAAAATATCTTAAATAGTTCTGTTGATTTAAGTCTTACATTTAATTCTATCCAGCTTAACCCAGGTGTAAATACTGAGTGTTAATGAATTAATCAAAGAAGAGTAAAGATAGAAGAAAAATGATGTGATGGAAATCCTGAGGAAGAGACACAACATAGGAAAGCATATACAGATTCTGGAGTCAGAATACCCCAAACTGTGCTGGAAATCTAGTGAGTTCTCCATCAATAATAGTCACCAACTCCACAGTTCCCTTCGGGATGGAGAGTATGTCTTACTCATCTTTGCATCTCAACATCTGGCACCATTTCCTGCACATGGTAGATGCCTAGTAGCGTGCTTTCCAAACGGATAAGAGGGACAGAGGGAGGAACAGTGGCCGGAGGGAGAGGCCAACAGGAGGAAGAGTTTCAGAGAGGAGGATGAGGTCATGCGTCAGAGTGTCCATCAGCTCTGGCAGTTGAGGTCATTCGGGACCTGAGGGACAGTAGTTTCCGTGCAGCGGTGGAGGGGGAGTGGAAGCCAGGCTGCTGCGGGGCGAGGGGTGAGGTGCAGGTATGAAAATGGCAGCTATGGGGGTCTCCACTGCACTTTCCTAAAGCTGGGTGGTGGGGCAAAGAAGAGACACTCAGGTGAGCAAATGGTCACTGTCCCTGAAGTTATGAGGGCTACTAGCACTGGTGCAGGAAAGACAGAAGGCCCAAGGAGAGGGGGGCGGCAGAGGATGAGATGCTTACATAGCATCACTGACACAACCGGCATGAGTTCGAGCAAACTCCAGGAGATGGTGAGGGACTGGGGAGCCTGGCGTGCTCCAGTCCACGGGGTCGCAAAGAGTCAGACACAGTTTAGCAACTGAACAACACCAACATTAGCGTTGGAAGGAAGTCCTGTAGAGGTCACCTGGCTCCTGCCCTCTCTCCTTAGTCTGGGAACTCTGTCTTTAGCACCCCAAGCCCGAGTAGTAACTGGTTGTTCCCTAACCTTTGGGTACCAGGCTGTAGAAAATCCTTAGTGATGGAAATGCCAGATTTGTCTCCATCTATTGTTTCTACTTCTGCCTTCTGGAGTCACAAGGCATGTTAATTGGTTAATTGTAACTGTTCAGTTTTAATAAGTCATGAGTTTTTTTAAAAAAGAAAAAAAAAGTTGTTTTTGTAGATACAGGCTAGTTTTAGTCCACATTCTCTGCCTTTCTTCTTGAAACTATGGAAACTACTTTGATAGACATGATCAATCAAAAATGTTCTCTCAAAATCTCCAGCAAACTGGTGATAAACTTGTGAAGTGAGAGCATTTCTAGGGAATTTAAAATTGAATCCCCAAACAGATTTTGTTTGAGGACTATCAGGGGCACAGAAGAAAAAGAAGCATCATTAAATTGTGCCTACTGGAATGAATTTATTTAAGTAAACTATTTATTAAGGCAAAATCAGAATTAGTCTCCTAAGCAAGAAGAAACAATATTTCTTTCCCTTCTACCATCAATTTTTTTTTCCCATTGGGAAAGACAAATAAATAAATTTAGTCCCAGGAAGCTGTGATTTCAGTAGTTAAGTTTTCAAATAGTAGAGGGGACTTCCCTGGCAGTCCAATGGTTGGAACTTCCCCTTCCAATGCAGGGGTTTGCAGGTACAATCCCTGGTTGGGGAACTAAGATCCCATATGCCTTGAGGCTAAAAAACCCAAACCATAAAACAAAAGCGAAGTTGTAACAAAATCAGCAAAGACTTTTTTTATATTTTATTTTTCCATTTATTTTTATTAGTTGGAGGCTAATTACTTTACAATATTGTAGTGGTTTTTGCCATACATTGACATGAATCAGCCATGGAGTTACATGTATTCCCCATCCCGATCCCCCCTCCGCCCTCCCACCTCGCTCTCCACCGGATTCTTCTGGGTGTTCCCAGTGCACCAGGCCCGAGCACTTGTCTCATGCATCCAACCTGGGCTGGTGATCTGTTTCACCCTAGATAATATACATGTTTCGATACTGTTCTCTCGAAACATCCCACCCTCACCTTCTCCCACAGAATCCAAAAGTCTGTTCTGTACATCTGTGTTTCTTTTTCTGTTTTGCGTATAGGGTTATCGTTACCATCTTTCTAAATTCCATATATATGTGTTAGTATACTGTATTGGTCTTCATCTTTCTGGCTTACTTCACTCTGTATAATGGGCTCCAGTTTCATCCATCTCATTAGAACTGATTCAAATGAATTCTTTTTAACGGCTGAGTAATATTCCATGGTGTATATGTACCACAGCTTCCTCATCCATTCGTCTGCTGATGGGTATCTAGGTTGCTTCCATGTCCTGGCTATTATAAACAGTGCTGCGATGAACATTGGGGTGCACGTGTCTCTTTCAGATCTGGTTTCCTCGGTGTGTATGCCCAGAAGTGGTATTGCTGGGTCATATGGCAGTTCTATTCCCAGTTTTTTAAGAAATGGCTGCTATCCAGAAGTCTACAAGCAATAAATGCTGGAGAGGGTGTGGAGAAAAGGGAACCCTTTTACACTGTTGGTGGGAATGCAAACTAGTACAGCCGCTATGGAGAACAGTGTGGAGATTTCTTAAAGCAAAGACTTTTAAACCTAGCCCACATAAAAATATCTTTTAAAAAATTTATTTATTTTTAAATGCAGGATAATTGCTTACACTGTTGTGTTGGTTTCTACCAAACATCAACATGAAACAGTCATAGGTTTACCCATGTCCCTTCCCACTCAAATATCCCTCAGAACAGCTAATCTGTCAACCAAAAACATTTACTTAATAAGCTATTGAAGCTTTAAAAACATTGGTTTATTTGATTTAATGTTAGACTTACCTTCAGTTCAGTTCAGTCACTCAGTCGTGTCCAACTCTTTGCGACCCCATGAATCGAAGCACGCTAGGCCTCTCTGTCCATCACCAACTCCTGGAGTTTACACAAACTCATGCCCATTGAGTCAGTGATGCCATCCAACCATCTCATCCTCTGTCATCCCCTTCTGCTCCTGCCCCCAATCCCTCCCAGCATTAGGGTCTTTTCCAGTGAGTCAACACTTCGCATGAGGTGGCCAAAGTATTGGAGCTTCAGCTTCAACATCAGTCCTTCCAATGAACACCCAGGACTGATCTCCTTTAGGATGGACTGGTTGGATCTCCTTGCAGTCCAAGGGACTCTCAAGAGTCTTCTCCAACACCACAGTTCAAAAGCATCAATTTTTTGGTGCTCAGTTTTCTTCACAGTCCAACTCTCACATCCATACATGACCACTGGAAAAACCATAGCCTTGACCAGAGGGACCTTTGTTGGCAAAGTAATGTCTCTGCTTTTCAATATGCTGTCTAGGCTGGTCATAACTTTCCTTCCAAAGAGTAAGCGTCTTTTAATTTCATGGCTTCAGTCACCATCTGCAGTGATTTTGGAGCCACCCCAAAAAAAGTCTGACACTGTTTCCACTGTCTCCCCATCTATTTCCCATGAGGTGATGGGACCAGTGCCATTATCTTAGTTTTCTGAATGTTGAGCTTTCAGCCAACTTTTTCACTCTCCTCTTTCACTTTCATCAAGAGGCTTTTTAGTTCCTCTTCACTTTCTGCCATAACTGCTGTAATTTTAATTGTGGATGATTTATCTCTGTAAAGCAAAATTTGAGAACTTATTTTAAACTTGGCTTGTAATATTTGTTCACGGTTCAGGCTCATCTCATTGACGATCCTTTGGTATCTACTAGTTTATTTTTAAAATTTTTTATAAAAAGATTTTTTTTTTTATGTGGACCATTTTTAAAGTCTTTATTGAAAGTGTTACAATATTGCTTCTGTTTTATGTTTTGTTTTTTTTGGCCAAGAGGCATGTGGGATCTTTGCTCCCCCATCAGGGATGGAACCTTCACCCCTTGTGTTGGAAGGCAGAGTTTTAACCACCGGACTGCCAGGGAAGTCCTGGTATCTACTACTTTAGAAGCAAAAATTACGAGTTGATCCACTGCAATCTGAAAATAGATCCATTTTCCACTTTAAAACGGACTATCAAGTACGATAGATTCAGAACAAAGTTTTAGAAATGCTAGTCTGGTTGTCAGCATGACTTGTAGTGGCAGCTGTCTACAGTTTTATAAAATCCAGGCTCTACTGCCCTAGAAACAGATTAACATGTGGTTAAGTTCTGGCCACAACACTTAAAAGGCCCACTTTCCAAGCTCTGTTCCATTTTTCATTTTTTCCTTGCAGTTTCTTGTTTGTGGTCACAACTGCACTAGTGTTTTTGCACCTTATCAGAGACCTGGGTTTCATGAGAAGTCTTTAAAAAGCTGGGTGAGAAGACAGAGCCCATTCCAGCAGCAGAGAAGTCATGATTCACACTCGACTTTGGTATTTTCCTCGGGCCAGGCTCTGGCGGTGGTGCAAGCATCCTGCACTCAGCTCCTGGGGCCAGACCCCACCTGGCCCAGCCATTTTGCCAGGGGGTTTGGAACCTGTTCTGAAGTGGTTTGGAAAGAACAGAGGGTGGAGTCCCTCCGGGATACTTCGCCTGCCTTACTGCTCGACCCTTGAACACCTCTCTCCCCAGTTTAAACTGGTCAGACCTCTCCCCTTAACCCTCAGAGGGAAAATCAAGCCTTATCTCTTCTCATTTGGAAAAATACCTTTCCTTCAGTCTGCCCACGTTCGTGGAGAAGCTGACTCTGAGGAGCTAAGGGCTGGGGATGAGCCTGGAATGGATTTATTTCACTTGGCAAATGTGGAATATCTGTCATGGGTCACTGATGTGGTTGGTGCCGAAGATACCAAGGGTCAGTGTTCAGAGCTCACGAATGGTTCACAGCTTAGCACAACAAATAAAGCCATTTATCACCGTTAATCAAAGGCCAATAATTTTATGTTGACATAGTGATATAAGCAAAGCGCTATTGGTGTGAGACGGAGGTGTGCTTGTTGGGGGCTCACGGTGGGGAATGACAGAAGACTTCCCGGAGGGGGTGACATTTGAGATTGGTCCTTCTAGGATGCACAGAACTGTCCTACCAGAGAATCAGAGATCCTGTTTTCGAGGTTCTCTGAAAAAACAGAAAGTGTGGCTGAAGCATCGGCTTTGAGAGGGTTCCGAGTGAATTTGATGGAGTCAGTATCTTACGGATTTTGATCAGCAGCTGATATTTGGAATGAGATCTTCGGTTTCTACCATCAAACATCATCCTGGTGTGTTAATGAACATCATTGGAGAGAATTCGTTATGTTGAAAACTTGATTTTTCAATCATTTCTCACTTAATTTTCAACAGGGATGGGAAAAAACCAACCATCTCTGAACACATAATACATATTTTGTTATTTGAAAGCTTCCTTCATATGATTATCCACTTAAAAAGAAAGTTATAGAATATAGAACATGGAAATTGCTAATAAACATGTGTGTTTATTTTTTAATAAACTTGTATATATTTAAGGTGGAGGCATGACAATTGGATATACAGTTAGATTGTGAAATAATGATTATAGTCAAGTTTCTTAACATACCATCTCATCATATAGTTTTCTTTTTTTTTGTTTGTTTCGGGGAGCCACATATTTTTACTGAAGTATAGATTTACAATATTGTGTCAGTTTCAGGTATACAGCAAAGTCATTAAGATATATATATATATATTTCAGATTATTTTCCATTGTAGGCTATTACAAGATACTGAATAGAGTTCCCTGTGCCATATAATAAATCTTTGTTGTTTATCTATTTCATATACAGTGGTGTGTATCTGTTAATCCCATATTTCTAATTTATCTCTGATACTCACATGGTGAAATGATGACTACAGTAAAGTTAATTAACATATCTCCTCATATAGTTTTATTATTATTTTTTTTGAATAGAGCACCTGAAATGTACTCTTAGCAGACTTCTGGTATTCAATATAATGTTATTAATTTTAGTCACAGTGCTGTACATGACCAGACATTCATCCAACACAATTGCAACTCCGTACCTTTGACTGACATCCCCCCATTTCCCCTCCTTCCCACCCTTGGTGACCATCTTCCTACTAACAAATGTGTTTAAATTGATAAGCATAACATTGTTCCAGACCCGGACAAAAATACAAAATGAACTAGAGTCTATAATCCAAGATCTATCATAAGGCATGCACTAGAAAATTAGAACAATTCCACGTGGGCATTCAACTTTTTTTTTTTTTCCCCCTTTTCCATTGCATGTGCATTCGTAATTGCAATGACAGAATTTCTGATTTTGAGGATCCCAGTGTGCATGTCTGCTCAGTTGTGTCTGACTATTCTCAACCCCATGGACTGTAGCCTGCCAGGCTTCTCTGTCCATGAAATTTTCCAGGGAAGAATACTGGAGTAGATTGCCATTTCCTTCTCCAGGAATCTTCCTGATCCAGGGATTGAACCAGTCTCCCACATTAGCAGATGGATTCTTTACCACTGTGCCACCTGGGAAGCACCTTGAGGATACCAGAATACCTTCTATGTTGTCCTTCATAACTGGTCTTCTAGCCCAAACATAAACCACTGTGGCCAGAGGCAACATACTTCATGTTAATCATTATGAGCCTATTAAAAGGAAGGTCCCCATGGAGGGTGAAAGGCAGCACTAGGGTTGGTAGCCTGCTGTGGGGCCTTGTGCTTGGTGATCCTTTGCAAAGATCCACAGTTAAGCGTGGTATGCCTGGGGCGGGGTGTTCAGTGAAGTGACCCCAACAATCAGTTCCCTCCCTTGGGCTCCCAGGAGCCTTCCAGTCACAGAAGCTTCTGCTTGATCACTCTCTGGAGAACACTTTTCAACAGTAACTCAGAGACTAAATTTCAGCATGAGCCAAACATCACATTAGTAGTGATCTCACTTCCTCAGCAATGATCAGCTTGTGTCCTCTAAAGGGGGAGGAGGAGCGGCAGAGGAAACCTGTTCTGCTTCTTCCCTCCAGTGGATGAGGAAAGGTCATCACCGCACAGGGTTTGGAGACAGCCCCAAAGACTAGTGATGAGTCTCTATGAAGCTGTTGTATCTTCATCTGTAAAACAGAGATAAAGATAATTGACCCACCTGCCAAGAAATTGTGAGGATTAACTAAGAAAATACATTTAGCATGCCTGGTACACAGTAAAGTGCTCCATAAATAGTGACTCTAAGGGGAAAATCAGACCCAGCCACTGCTACTGCCAAATTTCTAATCCCCAGATGTTGTATCCCAGGCTCAGTATATGCCTAACATCATCACAGAAGATGAAAAAGGAAGTATGAGTCAGTCATATTGTGTCTTTAAGGAGATTGTAGTCCTTGGAAGGTGGACACAGAAAGAAGTCAGAGCTCCGAGGAACTGAAGTCCTGGCTTCATGGAGAGAAACTGGATGTCCAGAGGGGATATTCTATAAATGCTCAACACATTAATAAGGGCGTTATTGGAGGCAGGATTCTAAATGGGCTTGGACTGAGCCAACTAAATATGCATAAAAATGCAAAAGCAAATGAAGATTGACGTATGTATGGGATTTTGACATTTTTATAGGATTGGAGTGAAGATGGAAATAGTGAGAAATTAAGTTTGGATAAACAGACTTGTCTTTCTTCTTTTCTTTTCTTTTTAAAATTTGACTGTACCACACGACATGTAGAATTTTAGTTGCCCAATCAGGAATTGAACTGGTGGTCCCTAGAGGGAAAATGTGGAGTGTTAACCATTGGGCTTCCAGAGAAGTCCCCAAACTTTTTTTATCCTTCCCTCTCTTCCTTCCTTCCTTCCTCTCTCTCTTGTTTTTTTTCTCTTTCCATTTGACTTTCAGAATCAGTTCAGCTCAGTTGCTCAGTTGTGTCCAACTCTCTGCAACTTCACGGACTGTAGCATGCCAGGCTTCCCTGTCCATCACCAAGTTCTGGAGCTTGCTCAAACTCATGTCCATTGAGTCAGTGATGCCAACCAACCATCTCATCCTCTGTCGTCCCCTTATCCTCTTGCCTTCAATCTTTCCCAGCATCAGGGTCTTTTCCAATGAGTCAGCTCTTCACATCAAGTGGCCAAAGTATTGGAGCTTCAGCTTCAGTATCAGTCCTTCCAATGAATATTCAGGGTTGATTTCCTTTAGGATGGACTGGTGATCTCCTTGTGGTCCAAGGGACTCCCAAGAGTCTTCTCCAAAACCACAGTTCAAAAGCATCAATTCTTTGGTGCTCAGCTTTCTTTATAGTTCAACTCTCACTATTGGAGAAACCATAGCTTTGACTAGATGGACCTAGAATTACAGAATGAGGGTATATTATTTTGCTAGGGTTGCCATAACCACAAAATGGGTGGTTTAAAGCAAGCAAAATTTGTTGTCTCATAGTCATGGAGCTTAAAAGTGCAAAATCAAGGTGTTGGCAAGTTGGTTCCTTCTGAAGTGTTTAGGGGAGGACCTGTTCTGGACTCTTCCAGCTCTTGGTGGGCCCAGTGTCCTTGGCTTGTGGCTGTATCACTTCAGTCTCTGTCTGCATCTTCACATGGTCATTATCTTTCTGTGTCTCTTTCCTCATACTGCATTTTTTCCTGTGTGTCTGTATCCAGTTTTCCCTCTTATAAGAACATCAATCATACTGGATTAGGGCTCACCATAGTGACTTCATCTTCACTTGATTATATCTGCAAACACTATTTCCAAGTAGAGCCACATTCATACGAACCAGAGGTTAGGACCTAAAGATATGTTTTTGGGGAAGAAATTCAAACCATTATAGGATGATTCATCCTGAAGGCAATAGGAGTGGCTGATTGTATTTAATAGGAGATGTATGTTAGTTGTACACACAAATAGTGGGGCATATGGAAATCAAGAGACATTCTAGGATAGAGAAGAGCTTCTGAGAAGAAATGAGAACCCTGAGAGAGAACATGATTGGTTATAGAACTGTATAGAGTGCAAGACCCAGGGTCATGGACAGAATCTTGAGGATTCTCACCTAGGAACGGGATAACTCATTATTGAGTTGTATTAAAGCATCTGGGAACTGCTATGAATGCTGGTTGTATAGTGTTGAACATGATGGAAAAACCGTTAATCTCATGGAGCTCAGATGCCAGGGCTGGAGACAGAGGAACTTGGGGAACAGGGACCAGTGAGAAAGAAAGACCACGAGGGGCCAGTGGGACCACAGAAGTGAAAAGAGGAGGGATGTAAAGAGAGTGGCTCACAGGGTTAAATGCCCAACAGAGAGAGGAAGTGGTGGGATAAGAACCCAGAGCTGCCATGAGCTTTAGCAAACCCCCAGGGAGGATGGTTTTAGTGGAATGCTGGGGGCAGGAGCCAGACTGTCGTTGGTTGAGACGTGTATTTAGCCTGTTCTTAGAGAAAGTGAGGGAACCTTAGATGGAGAAAGTATGTTTTAAGATGGAAGATCATTGAACACTTGTGTCTGTGAAGTTGAAACCTTACAAAAGTAAGAGATATGGCAGCTGGATGTATGTATGAATGGATGGATAGACAGACAGATAGACAGATCACTGAAGGAGAGGGATCCCTCAACAGGGGACCAAAGAATTCAAGGATGAAATGAGGTTTTATTTTGTGAATGTCTGTGTAGTCTCTGGAGCAGAGGAAGGAGCTCTAGGCTGGGGGCCGCAGGAGAACCGCAAGGCTGCAGGAGGAAATGTGAAGAGGATGATTGCAGATGGTGATAAATCTGTAGGTGGAGAAGAGGTGAGATGCAGGAAGTCCCTCTTATCCTCAAGTCACAAATTGAATGCCTCCTCCTCAGGAAGCCTGGTCTGAGAGCTCATCAGGATGTGCAGTCAGCCTCGGTCCTCCTGGACCATTTGCCTTCTCTGCTCTGCTTCCATAGCGCTCGGCAGAGTCCAGATCACCCAGTCCAGATCACCTCTCTGACCACGTACAGCTTTGCGCTGCCTGGAATGTCAGTGTGGGAGACTGTGGGGTGGTGATGACTGCATCCTGTTCCTGCTGGGTCCTTGACCCGGTTTTGCCTCAGACTAGCTGGTTGATCTTGGGTCAAGTCATTGGGCTTTTCTGGACTTTAATTTTCCCCACCTATCAAATTAAGCAGCTTGGCTAAAGCCTCTGAGCCAAGAGTCAGCAAACTAGGACCTGGAGGTCAAATCAGCCTGCTGTTTTTCCAGAATCTGGAAAAGAATAGATGTATGTATATATACCACTGTACATTTGAAGCTAACACAGCATTGTAAATCAACTATACTTTCAAAAAAGTTCCCCCAAAGCTTTTTGGCAGCTTTGTGATACCACCCTCATTCGCCTGCTACCATGGCAAGTAAAATATGTATGTGCATGCATTCCTGTTCAGTCGTGTCCAACTCTTTGCGACCCCATGCACTGTAGCCTGCCAGGCCCCTCTGTCCATGAGATTTCCCAGGCAAGAATACTAGAGTGGGTTGCCATGCCCTTCTCCAGGGGATCTTCCCAACCCAGAGATCAAACCCGTGCCTGAATTGCAGGCAGATTTTTTGTACCATTGAGCCAGTGGGGAAGCCCTACAGAATTATGGAGGGAGTGCCAAAATGTCTCTGCCATAGACTACTTATTTATTCTGGCATCTGTCTCTTAGCGTTTATCTGAAAAATTAAAGCTATAAACTAAATAATATTTAAGCTCTTTTAATACTAAGTTCTGAATAAACCAAAAGGTGAAGGAAGCTGTTTATGTTTATATCCGTAGGCACTTAAATGCCTTACATGCTATAAGAAATTGGATTTTTTCCCATGCTAAATATATTTGTAACAAAGCAGACTCCCTGACTTTTGTCCTAGCAGCACTAAGTCCTGTGAAGTTCTCTTTAGTCAGCAAAAGCTAGACAATTAGCAGAAGCCTAAGGTCTGGGCCTTTGGTGGAGTGAGATCAAGGTTTAGATTCTGGATGGCACTGTGCTGTCTGGGTACAGCTGGATCATCTGCCAATCAAATCCCTCTTTTATCTTTTTAAAAATGATGGAAACTAAGGTCCCTCCCAGCAGTAACAACTTAGGAATCCATGGTTCTAAGGTCCGTATAGTCAGAACTATGGTTTTTCCAGTAGTCATGTACAGATATGAGCATTGGACCATAAAGAAGAAGGCTGAGCACCAAAGAGTTGATGCTTTTGAACTGTGATGCTGGAGAAGGCTCTTGAGAGTCCCTTGGAGTGTGAGGAAATCAAACCAGTCGATCCTAAAGAAAATCAACCCTGAATATTCTTTGGAAGGACTGATGCTGAAGCTCCAATACTTCAGTCACCTGATGTGAAGAGCCGACTCATTGGAAAAGACCCTGGTTCTGGGAAAGATTGAGGGCAGGAGGAGAAGGGGGCGACAGAGGATGAGATGGTTGGTTGGCATCACTGACTCAATGGACAAGAGTTTGAGCAAACTCTGGGAGACTGTGAAGGACAGGGAAGCCTGGTGTGCTGCCGACCATAGGGTTGCAAAGAGTCAGACATGACTTAGTGACTGAACAACAACAACAAATGGTTCTAAGGGTTCCTGGAATTGGCTGATTCCCTAGAAAGGCTTCTGGAGACCAGCTTTGTTCTTGGTGTAACATTGGTAATGATGGAAGAAGTGAGAAAAGATTTTGAAGAGCAAACAAAAAAGTACACCAGCAACTTCCAAACAAAATATTGTTTATTTGATTTAATATTAGATGTCCTTTACCACTATAATTTTAATTGTTGATAATTTATGCTATCTCTGTAAAGCAAAGCCTGAAAAGTTATTTTTAACTTAACTTTCAGTATTTATTCATGGTTCAGGCTTATGTCCTCTCCAAAATTTTGACTCCATAACTAAACCTGAAATGGCTTATCCTCTTTCTCTCTTGAACAATACTCAATGAACCAATGGAAGCAAGTCAGACTACTCTGTTGGAGGCATCCAAGGTCACAGCACCAGTTTCTATCTTTTGATGATTGGAAGATGACAAACACTAAGAATAAGTCATGTTTCTGAAATATGGGCTGCACCAGAATTCAAAATAGCCTCCAAAGATTTCGAGGATAAAATGAGATTTTATTATGTAAATCTCTATGCAGGTTCTGGCTCCTATTAAAAACAAAACAAACAAAACAATTGGGGATTTTGGAAAAGAGCCATAAAAACAATTTAAGTTTACTGAGTAAGTAAATAGTAGTTTAAGATTCTCTTTGGGGATTGTTGAGAAAGTGACTCCAAGAAATAGAGATGGAAGAGTTTTGTTTTTTTTTTAATATAGCTTTCCAGGGGAAGTTCTTTCTTTCTGGATTAAAAGGTCAAATGACAATAGTACTAATGATAAATTATACACTCCCAGTGCCTTCTCTTAACCTTTTAATAACCTTGTAAAGAGTGAAGACTTGTAGCATTCGTGTTCAATATGATTCCTGTCGGAATTACAACTTCCTCCAAGCCACCTATATTTACTGTGAGGATCCAAGAATGTAGATTATGGCCCTTGAAATAGGAGTCTTTGTTGCTGTTGTTGTTGTTAAGTTGATAAGTCATGTCTGATTCTCTGCGACCCCATGGACTAAGGCATGCCAGGCTTCCCTGTCCTTCACTATCTCTGGCGTTTGCTCAGATTTGTGTCCACTGAGTCCATAATGCTACCTAACCACCTCATCCTCCACCAACCCCTTCTCCTTTTGCCTTCAATCTTTTCCAGCATCAGGAACATTTGGATAATTCACTTTTTAATCTTTCAATAAATAATTATGTTAAGCCATGTACATAGCCATGAGATTCTTATTTTTATTTACATTACTGCCTGCCTTTTATCTCTCTCCCATTGTACCAGGACGAAATAAAATCAGCTTTCTTTTTCACTCCCTTAGTATGGCAGCTTTGTTTCTCTCGGGTGCTTGGACTTCTGTGTATTTGCAAGGCTTATTTTTCAACAGAACAGTCAGGGTTTACAGAGTAAAGGAATTTTCATTTCCATTACTGTTAGGTTGCTGCTGAAATGACTGTAAAATGAGGGGAGGGGGAATGCATTAGTTATTGCAGATGAAGTTGCTTCCTGCCCATCCAAACAGAAAGATGCTGGCCCCTGGCAATGACTGAATTCAGGGGACTTGGGCATCTCCGCATCATTTAATTATCTTAAGGCCCAAGTCACTTATCCCACCTCTTTCTGGGCTTCCCCTCATGGGGACTTTCTCCGGGTCTTGGCTAACACACAGGAATCTGATGTTTAGAAAGTCACTTTCCTGTCCTTATAAACAATTCCACCATCATAACCTGGCTTCTGGCAGCAGAGGTTCATTTAAATTTTGCTCAGCTTGGTTTACAATTAAGATTTAATTAGTAAACTCATTACAAAGACAGGAAATCACTGACTTTCCCCTAATTCTCTTTCAGGCCCCAGCAAGGACCCAGCCTGCCCCTTTGGCTTCAGACGTTTGCAGAAAGTTTTCTCCAAACATTGTTATTTATGTTAACTTTAATTTCAAGATAAAATATTGTTCTTTGCTTTGGGAAATAGCTGGAAGTAAGCTGGGCATTTAGAATTCAGGGTTTCAAGTTCTCTATTTAGAAAATACGCCCTGTGCATATTTTTAAACTTTTTGGACTCTGAGAGTCTGTTTAGATTCTCTGAGCTTTTCCCAAACAGTAGAAATAAAGACTACTGTTGGGAAGTGGGAGAGGAAAGGCCCATAGGGATGATGTAAGACCAGAAAATAATCACAGCATGGAGACACCCTCAAAATAATTCATAACACTGTGAATCTCATGGCAACTCCAAGAGCACAGAAGGAGGTGTGGCTGAACTCCGTAAGCTAAGGTGAAGCATTCGTATTTTGCTAAAACCAAAAAGCAGTAGGGAAGTGTTTGCCAAAAAGCTATGAAAAATGAGAGATAAATGAGTACTCAGCTGAGACAGAGCTTTCCAATGTTAGAAGCTCAGGAGGAAAATATTTTAGCTGATAATATTTCTGTTGGACAAAAGCTATTAATATATAAATTTATCCTGAGAAAATGAGGTCCCTCTGGGAGAACAAGGGAAACTTTTGTATCAGAGCTTAAGTGTTATTGATATACTTAAGGCACTGAGATTCACATGAAAATTCTTACTTTGACCACACAATGATGATTCCAGGACATTCAAAAGAGAAATTTCTTTCCCTTTCAAATTACTCCTATTTTATTTCATGTGATCTTTGACCCTTAAGGAAAGTTTCATGTTTAGATGAGTGATTAAGTTTTGGAAATTCAATCTTTCAAAACTTACTCTTTCAGAAGTAACTATAAGTTGTCTCTGATGTTAGATGTATTTTTGAAGTATTGAATTAAAGATTAAAAAAAAAACTGACAGTGATTATGACAGAGCTTTATTCTTTAGTGATTTCTCTATTCATGATAATTTTTTTGTTGTTGTTCTGACAGAAGAAAATACAGACCAGAAAGGTTAAGTGACTTTCCTGAGGTCACACAGCAAACTTGTAGGCAAGGCAGAAATAAGGTCGGTTTGTTTATTTGTTTTAATTATGTGTGGGGTTCTGGGCAAACTCAAAGGTAAAAGTTATTAGAAGCTGTAACATTCAGGACCCATAATGCTTAATGGGTGTTACTCTCAGGCAATCTCCAACAGCTTTTATGAGGCTTTGGAATGTGTCAATAGATAGCACAGTGACCCTCTGGGAAGGGGCAAATCAAACCCTTTCCTCTGGGAAGCCTCAGCCAGTTGCTCCTGGAGATTTTCAGTCAGAGGAGGAAATGCCAACTTTGCTTTCAAAATGGCTCAGAAGAGTTTGGAGAACACACAAATCAATATTTGTAGGACATATATTAAGTTAACCTTAAAAATGCATTCAAAATACTGTTTGATTTCATTTATACGAGGTACCTACAATAGTCAAATTCTTGGAGTCGGAAAGTACATTGGTAGATACCAGGGCCTGGGGAATAGGAGGTGGGGACGCGTGATAGTTTAATGGGGACAGAGTTTCAGTTTAGGAAGGGGAAAAATTTGGGAGAGGATGATGGTGAGAGTTGCACAACAGTGTGAAAAAAACTTCCTTAGTGCCACTGAGCTGTACAATTAAATATGGATAAAACAGTATGTTTTATATTATGTGACTTTTGCCACAATTAAAAAAATGAAGAAAAGCATGCATATGTATATGTGTAACTGAGTCATGTTGCCATACGAAAGCAATGAACATAACATTGTAAACCAACTCTGCTTCAATAAAATGGGAAAGAAAAAGAAAAGAATACAGGCCAAACGACCGAGAAGTGGATAAAGCCATCAGACAGCTTAATGGAAGGAGCGGTGGCTGACCTCTGCTTCCTCTCCTGTCTCGCTGGCTCTGTTGGAAGGTTGGCAGCCAGTGTGGCAGCGGCAGGTAACAGGAGTTCAGGTCTTACCTGTGAGAGGTCAGGTGCCAGACCTGATGGTAACAAGGACACAGAAAAGGAACAGGGGGCAAAGATGTCTAAAAGAAGAGTCAAACAAAGAAAGCAGGCTTCCCTCATAGCTCAGTTGGTAAAGAATCCGCTCAGCTGTAAAGAATCCGCCTGCAACGCGAGAGATCTGGGTTCGATCCCTGGGTTGGAAAGATCCCCTGGAGAAGGGAACGGCTACCCACTCCAGTATTCTGGCCTGGAGAATTCCATGGACAGAGGAGCCTGGCAGGCTACAGTCCATGGGGTCACAAAGAGTCGGACACAACTGAGCGACTTTCCCTTTCACTTCACTTGACTTTCAAACAAAGAAAGCAGGTATACTGATAACACAAAGGGATATAAAACTCCCAGAAACTTCTGCACTGAGACTGGTCTTCAGAGGTTACTGTTCTCAGTGGAGGTTCCACTTAATGGAAATACAAGAACTGGAAACCACAGCAGATGTCTGTCCGAGCTGTGTGAGGAGTGACTGAAGTCCACAGAAAGGGGTCTGAGAAGGGGTTCCCTAATTTCTCTGGTTAAGGAATTCTATTTGAAAGGTATGGGGGCGGGGGCTTTAGCAGTTATCAGGACCAAATGCAATGCTTGGACTTTGACTGAATCCTATTTGGAAAATAACAGCTATCAAAAATATTCTTGGTACAGGGGCTTCCCGGGTGGCTCAGTGATGAAGAATCCTCCTGCCAATGCAGAAGACATGGGTTCGATCCCTGATCCAGGAAGATCCCACATGCCGAGGAGCATCTAAGCCCCCATGCACCACAACTATTGAGCCTGTGCTCTCGAGTCCAGGAATCACAAATAGTGAACCCATGTGCCATGACTACTGAAGCCTGTGCACCCTAGGGCCCATATTCCATCGCAAGAGAAAGTGTGCAAGTGTTGGTCGCTCAGTCGTGTCCAACTTCTTACGACCCCGTGGATTATAGTCTGCCAGGCTCCTCTGTCCATGGAATTCTCCACGCAAAATACTGGAGTGGGGAGCCATTCCCTTCTCCAGGGGATCTTCCTGACCCAGGGATTGAGACCCAGGTCTCCTGCATTGCAGGCAGACTCTTTACCATCTAAACCACCAGAGGAGTCTGGAAACAAGAGAAGCCACCACATTGAGAAGCGTGACAGTTAAAAAGTGTCCCTCTTTCTCTGCAACTAGAGAAAAGTCCACGCAGCAATGAAGACTCAGCACAGCCAAAAATAAATAAAATTATTTTTTAAAATTATTGATAGAGTTGGGAACATTTAAATATGGATTAGATATTTTAATAGATTATATTATGAAATTAAGCTCCCTGCTGGCTCAGATGGAGTAATTATGGAGTTATTATAGATTTTCCTGGATGCAATTAGATTATTGTGGTTAAGCAGTTTACCCATACTCTTAGACGATATATCCTAAAGCTGTCAGAAACTTGGAAAAAGTTTTGTGTATGTGCATGCATGCACACATATATAAGTACATGGATACGTGTGTGTGTTTGTGTACATACATTTATTTATGCAGAAGATGGTTGAAAGAATCATGGAATCACTCGGCTTCTAGATAGTTAACTCCCTGGCAACTTGACATCATTAGTAGATTAAATATGAATGGCAAACTCTGAACCAGGGCAAGCAAATAAAATATTTTCAATGTTAAAAATGGAACAAGGCTAATCAGAAGTATCTTGGTATCTTAACGCCCAAGTGAACATGCTTTTGAAAATGCTCTTAACAATTCAATCAATTCTAATGCAAAATGAAAGTCTTTTACTACAATGCAACATTCGTCATTGTTATGGGCTGAATTGTATCACCGTCCCCCCAAGCCCTGCCAATTCATGTGCTGAAGGCCTGACCTCTAGAACCTCAGGATGTGCCCGTATTTGGAGACTGTGCTTACGCTCAGTGGTCCAGTCGTGTCCGACCCTTTGCAACCCCATGGACTGTAGCGCCTCTGTCCATGGGATTCTCTCAGCAAGAATACTGGAGCAGGGTGCCATTTTCTTCTACAGGTCTTCCCAACCCAGGTATCAAACTTGAGTCTTCTGTGTCTCCTGCATTGGCAGGTAGATTCTTCACCACTGTGCCACCTGGGAAGGCCTATATTTGGAGATACTTGGTATTTATTTTTTATTTTTTTTTTGATACTTGGTATTTAAAGAGATTACAAAGTTAAACTGAAGTCTTTAGAGTGGGTCATTGCTATTTTAAAAAACATGCAAATTAAGTGTCATAAAATACACAGAAAAAAATATAGCAAACACCAGGTCCTTCTCCAAATGCTTTCTGTGTCTTACACACATCCTCACTCCACTGTCTCTAAGCCACAGAGAGGTTTAGCTCCCTAGCTGTCAGGTTGGGGAGAAGGAAGCCACCCAAGGTCATACAATATTTATACTATCAGAGTTGAGATTCAAATCCAAGGGGTCTAACATCCAGAGATTTGTTTTTCTCTGCTTTATCATACTTCTTCTACAGCTTTATACATACAAGTGCCTAAAGTGTAAATGTTATTGTGTTTGTTGGATTAAATTCTACAACTTACCCTAGTCAGAATTTCAAGTTCAGAACCAGGGGGGAAGCCTGTATCCAGAAGTGATAAGAAAGAAATGATCCATCCATAGAACAGAGAATAGTGTTTGTGGGTGTAAGCTTCTACCTCCCTCAGGAGAAAAATTATGGAATAGATCCCCAAAGAGATGAACCAGTATTAATGTGTTTTGTCAAAACTCACATCCTCAATCAAGTCAGTGGACATAGTTTTAGCAGCTCTGTACTCTTCGTATGTGTTTCTCAAAAAATACAGAGAAGGAGAGAGACCCAGAAAGAGAAGTAATGGCGCAGCATGAAAAATTTATGACAGTTTATAAGAATAAAATATAGCGTTAAATGCTTTAAAATCTGCAGAAGCCCTGGATGGCATCCCTTCACTCTTCCCTTTGAACATGCCTGGTAAGTGGGCTGAGTGGGCCAGACAGACTGTCTCTGAGCTCTGTCCAGATGCGTACCTCACTGTATTGACTTCCTTTGCATTCTTGTATGTCCAAACACACAAAGCCCTCAACTCTTGACCTTTTTCTGTCTTTTTCTCCTCTTGTTAACATGTCTTGAATGGAGAGGAGACTCAGGAAGCTGTGCTATTTTGTCTTTTGTTTGAGCTCCAAAGACAGAAGCTACTGAGATGAGGAGACTTGTCCTCAGACTTAACTCCCAGACTCAGAGCAAAATTTTACCATGGTCTTTCCTCTGCCTTCCCAGGGACAGTTTCTAGGCACATGGAGGATTCTGAGGTCTCCACCTGACTCCTGGTGGTTTCTTTAGATGGACACCTGGAGTCCTGGAGGGAGCATGTCCTGTCCCAGCCCAGGGGCACTGATTTGACTCCTGCTGACACTGGCCTGCATGGAGATGCTTTTACTTCCAGCTTTTAGACGAATGCTTGTTTCTCCATCCTCTGTGCATCCATAGGCCTGTGGTAGGTCAATCATTCCTTCCCCCAGCTTTGAGCACACGTCAGGTTCCCAGGTCCAGCTGCGTGGGGGATGCACCAAGCTGAAGAAGGTGAGCTAGTCTGAGTCCATCTCCTTCAGAGCATCTTACATGACCCAGAACATATTTTCCCACCTTTGCACCACGTGTGTGCAGTGTGTGTGTGCTCAGTTGCTAAGTCGTGTCAGACTCTGCAACTCCGTGGACTGTAGCTTCCCAGGCTCCTCTGTCTATGGGATTCTACAGGCAAGAATACTGGAGTGGGTTGCCATGCCTTCCTTCCAGGGATCTTCCCAACCCGGGGATTGAACCCTTATCTCCTGTGTCTCCTGCACTGGCAGGTAGGTTCTTTACCATTGAGCACTCTGGGAAGACCAACTTTTGCATCAGAAGCACTCTTCTTTTTTAAAAAAATATTTTTCCTGTGTGGACCATTTAAAAAATATTTTTTGAATGTTTTACAAAATTTTCATGTTTTGGTTTTCTGGTCAGGAGGCATGTGGAATCCTAGCTTCCCAAACAGGGCTCAAACCTGCACTTCCTGCATTGGAAGGTGAAATGTTAACCACTGGACCACCAAGGAAGTCCCTAGAAGCACTCTTTGAATGACATCTCACTTACCTCCGAGTTTGAAAGAATTTTGTCTGTTCAATTAAATAAGCATTACCTTTTGCCCCATGCAACTCCAGAGTCGAGTGATCTGAGCTGACAGCCTGGGTTAAGGGTAGGGCTTGGGGAAACCATCTTCCTCTCTTACCTCATCAATGGTGTTACCTCTAAAGCTTGGTCCTGCAGAACCAACTTCCCAGAGACCAGAGGACCACTCTTGGTTCAAGGATCTTTAAGTGGCTGAAAATTCATTTAAGCTTTTAAAATTCATTTTCAGGAAGTTATGATTCATTTCCTCATTTTTATTATTCACAGCAAAAAAATTGAAGGTGGCACAAACAGCAAAAGACAAGAGTAGCAAAGAGATTTATTAAATTACATGGTGGATGGCTTGTGTTACATCACGTGTAACACATCTCTACTTCAGAAACAACCCCACTATTTCTAAGATGTTCTTTGAACTGTTGAAGAGTTATCAAATTTCCATTAAAATTTTTGGGATTCAAAGAACCCAGTTAGGGAATCTCTGCAGTGTAATTAAAATAAATAAGACGCCCACACAAGGGTGGGGGTGGGGGGGGGAAGCTACAGTTCTTTTGCTCTTTTAGTTTGTCACCAAAATCAATCATTTGTGCTTCCTTGTGGCCCATCATGAATTTGAATAGTTAAGAAGTATGGTTGGGCTTCCCAGGTGGTTCGGTGGTAAAAATCTGCCTGCCAATGCAGGAGATACAGGAGATGTGGGCTTGATCCTTGGGTAGGGAAGATCCCCTGGAGAAGGGAATGGAAACCTATTCCAGTATTCTTGCTTGGAGAATTCCATGGACAGAGGAGGCTGGTAGGTATAGTCCATTGGGGTTGCAAAGAGTCAGGCATGACTGAGCGTGCACACGAACACTATGGTTTGAGTCCTAAAGATTACCCTTACCAAGTGTCGGCACCTTTGGAAACGTAACAATCCAAGAAAGATTTCCCAACTTGAATTGTGTTGTGGGATATGTAATGGTGTCATACAGGGATATTCCATTTGGAGATGGTTTGAAAAAGCATTTATTCTTCATGCATGATCTCTTACTTGAAAAGAATAGGACAAATACTGTTTTCATAGCACAAAGAACATGAAAAACCTTTACAAAATTTGCTGTGAGGATTTGAAGACCTGGTTCTCATCTTGACGACATAATCTCAACAGAGGGGATTATTGGAATTTTAGCAGAAAGGTATGAGATTTTCATCTTTATAGGAAGAGGGCAAGAGTTTACCAAAAAAAAAAAAAAAAAAGCTAAGCAAAATGGATCTAAGGCATAACAAAGTTTCCCAACAGAATATTTAAGTCTATTAAGAAAAGAGAAAAAAAGGAATAGTCTGTCTTGCTTACTGGCAAGAGGAAGTGGCAGCAGGTCAGTTTGTAGTATCCAGAAAAATAACAATATCAAAGCCTGAACATTTTCTGAGAGTAGAGTAAATCATTACAATTGGCATACTCGGTCAGTTTGTCAGCAACTTTGAAGACACTGAATTCTTTCAAAAGCATGAGATTTACTTCATGGACTGGTTAGAAAAAGTGCTTTTCTTCTTTTTTTAAAAAAATTTATTGAAGTATAGTTGGTGTATAGTACTATACTTTACAGGTGTATAATATAGTGATTCATAATTTTTAAAGGTTATGCTCCTTTTATAGCCACTATAAAATATTGGCTATATTTCCCATGCTGTTCCATTTATATGAGGCACCTAGAATAGTCAAATTCACAGAGTCGTAAAGTGCATTGGCAGATGCCAGGGGCCAGGGGTGGGTCGAGGGTTGGGGTCAGTTCAGTCAGCTCTGTCTCTTGCCTGACTGCACTCTTGTCTGACTCATTGCAACCCAATGGACTGCAGCACGCCAGGCTTTCCTGGCCACCACCAATGCCCGGAGCTTGCTCAAACTCATGTACATCGAGTCAGTGATGCCATCCAACCATCTTATCCTCTGTTGTCCCCTTCTCCTGCCTTCAATCTTTCTCAGCATCAGGGTCTTTTCCAATGAGTCAATTCTTCGCATCAGGTGGTCAAAGTATTGAAGCTTCAACTTCAGCATCTGTCCTTCCGATGAATATTCAGGACTGATTTCCTTTAAGATTGACTGGTTTGATGTCCTTGCATTCCAAGGGACTCTCAAGAGTCTTCTCCAAACACCACAGTTCAAAAACATCAGTTCTTCGGTGTTCAGCTTTCTTTAAGGTTCAACTCTCACATCCATACATGACTACTGGAAAAACCATAGCTTTGACTAGATGGACCTTTGTCAGTAAAGTAATATCTGTTTTTTAATATGCTGTCTAGGGTGGTCATAGCTTTTCTTCCAAGGAGCAAGCATCTCTTAATTTCATGGCTGCAGTCACCATCTGCAGTGATTTTGGAGCCCAAGAAAATAAAGTCTGTCACTGTTTCCACTGTTTCCCCATCTATTTCCCATGAAGTGATGGGACCAGATGCCATGATCTTAGTTTTCTGAATGTTGAGTTTTAAGCCAACTTTTTCACTCTCCTCTTTCACTTTCACCGAGAGGCTCTTTAGTTCTTCTTCACTTTCTGCCATAAGGGTGGTGTCATCTGCGTATTTGAGGTATTTGATATTTCTCCCAGCAATCTTTATTCCAGCTTGTGCTTCATACAGTCCCAGCATTTCACATGATGTACTCTGCATATAAGTTAAATAAACAGAGTGACAACATACAGCCTTGATGTACTCCTTTCCCAATTTGGAATCAGTCTGTTGTTCCATGTCCGGTCCTAACTGTTGCTTCTTGACCTGCATACAGATTTCTCAGGAGGCATGTAAGGTGCTGGTATTCCCATCTCTTTAAGAGTTTTCCACAGTTTGTTGTGATGCACACAGTCAAAGGCTTTGGTGTAGTCAATAAAGCAGAAGTAGATGTTTTTCTGGAACTCTCTTGTTTTTTTGATGATCCAACAGATGTTAGCAATTTGATCTCTGGTTCCTCTGCCTTTTCTAAATCCAACTTGAACATCGGAAAGTTCTCTATTCACGTACTGTTGAAGCCTGGCTTGGAGAATTTTGAGTATTACTTTGCTAGCATGTGAGATGAGTGCAATTGTGCAATAGTTTGAACATTCTTTGGCATTGCCTTTCTTTGGGATTGGAATGAAAACTGGCCTTTTCAAGTCCTGTGGCCACTGCTGAGTTTTCCAAATTTGCTGGCATTGAGTGCAGCACTTTCACAGCATCATCTTTTAGGCTCTGAAATAGCTCAACTGGAATTCCATCACCTCCATTAGGTTTGTTCATAGTGATACTTCCTAAGGCCCACTTAACTTCACATTCCAGGATGTCTGGCTCTAGGTGAGTGATCACAGCATCCTGGTTATCTGGGTCATGAAGATTTTTTTTTGTATAGTTCTTATGTGTATTCTTGCCACATCTTCTTACTATCTTCTGTTTCTGTTAGGTCCATACCATTTCTGACCCCTTATTGTGCCCATCTTTGCATGAAATCATCTCTTGGTATCTCTAATTTTCTTGAAGAGATCTCTAGTCTTTCCCATTCTGTTGTTTTCCTCAGTAGAAAATAACAGAATGGAACGGGGAGTTAGTGTTTAATTGGGACACAGTTTCAGTTTAGGAAGATGAAAAATTCAGAAGAGGATGATGGTGAGGGTTGCACAGCAGAAGTGTTTTCAAATAAAGAATGTTTTGGTCTCTTCTTTGAATTCTGATTTTGTTTTGTTTTGTTTTGTTTTTGGTGCAGTGCTTGCCAGTGATTCAAGTGTGTTCAACATTAAGTGAAACGTTTCATTTTTCAACTTGCACATGCTTGTGTCATGGAATGCTCTGGAAAGAACTTTCCCAGATCTTAAGTCCACACACATTTGGACTTGGCCCATGAGAGCTTTCTCTGTTTTATTCCTGGGCCTATAGTCTTCACTTTACATTTGTTTTCAGAAATAGAAAAGGTAGATCTTCAAAATATGCTTCCAGCCTCAGTTATTAACATTCAAAATATTTCAAGTGGAATGCCTTGGTGGAACAGAACTCTTCCCACACTGATTATTAATAACCCTCTGATCATAAAGTTTTGGTGTTACTCTCAGTTAAGATGGAATAGTATTCTGGCAAGGAGAAAGAAAGGGACTTCCTAGATGGCTCAGTGCTAAAGAATTAGCCTGCCAATGCAGAAGATGCAGGAGAAGCAGGTTCCTTGGGAAAATCCCCTGAAGAAGGAAATTGCAACCCAGTCCAGTATTTTTGCCTGGAAAATTCCTCAGACAGAGAGCCTGGTGGGCTACAGTCCATGGGGTCACAAAGAGTCAGACACAACTGAGCCCACATGCACAAGGAGAAAGAATATATCATCTAAAATTTTGGAGTGGGAGATTGGACTGACGCAGATGCACTAGTGATGCTTGTATGAAGTAGATAACTAATGACAGCCTGCTACAGAGCACAGGGAACTCTACTCAGGGCTCTGCAGTGACCTAGATGGGAAGGAAATCCACAAAAGAGGGCATATATGTGTATGTATCGCTGGTTCACTTTGCTGTACATTAGAAACCAACACAACATCGTGAAGCAACTATGCGTGCACGCATGGCGTGCATGGTGTGTGTGGTAAGTCGCTTCAGTCAAGCCCAGCTCTTCGCGACTCTTGTGGACTGTAGCCAGTCCGCCTCCTCTGTCCATGGGGTTCTCCAGGCAAGAATATTGGAGTGGGTTGCTGTGCCCTCCCCCAGGGGATCTTCCCAACCCAGGGATCAAACCTGCGTCTCTTATGTCTCCTGCATTGGCAGGTGGATTCTTTACCACTAGCGCCATACTCCAGTAAAAATCAATAACAAAAAATATTGGAGTGGGGCAAAATCTACGTTTTTTAAAAATGGTGAATGAGAGAATGGGTATTTTTGGTCTTTGCCTCCTGCCCCCACCCAGGATGTGGAGGGGACCCTCAAGAAAAACAGCTCCATGCTTGGAGTTTCACAGCAAACAATACCTGTCCGGCCGTCTCCTGGTGACTTTTGTCTTCCTAAATCTAATCCCGAGATAAATCTTGTTTCCTACACTTGACGGGTCCCTCTTTCACTCATCCTGGATCCATCAGGCACATTGTGGCTGGCTCATTGTGAAGAAACAAAACTGACAGCTTCCTTCCTCCAGGTAAACAGCACTGCTACTTAGACACAGTTCAAGGAGTTTATCACCCCGACGTGGCTCTTCTTCTAGGCGGGCAAAGGAGAGTCAGCTCTAAGTTCCAGCTCAGCTGCTTCATCCCCTGCCAATATTTCCAATTTTCACCAATAGAAAAATGTTGCAATTACTCATCAGTGGCCTGTTTTCACAGCCCTCACCTCCATTTTTCTCCTGTTCACTAAGGTAACCATGGACCCCTCATCTTTGCTCCACTTGCCATTGATGGCCATGATGTAAGTAAAGGGTGCAATGTCAGCATTGGATTTCTCTCTGCTTTAACTCTGGACAGATGAGGTGGAATCCAGTCAGCGTGGGATCTCTTTGCCTGGCCCTTCCCTCAATCTCACAGTTTCCATCCTATCAGTTCACTGGAGAAAAGGTCAAGAAATCCAGGGGCTCCCCCGGCAGGACACCGGGACAGGAGGGGCTGCGATGTCATGCCGGGTGCTTGCAGAGGACCCGGTTAGGGAAACCACGTCCTGCCATCCAGCAGCATTCCCCGTTCCCATGCTCTCCAGAAGACAAACCATTCCCACTTCCCATTGTTTCTGCAGGCACCAGCTTCCTCTTGTTTGTCCCACTTTCATAAACCAATGAGTCATGTCACGTGCTTGAGTGACTTCCCTCCTGGGGGTCTTTCCAGGACCAGACCCATCAGAGATCTGAACAGCAGCTGGGGCAGGAGTTCTGTTTGGGGTTTTGATCTTTAGGTTGGGTTTTGTTTGTATCATTTCTTACAGAGGAGTGTCTGAAGGAAAGGGCTTCGTGAGTCTTTCTTTCTTTCTTTTTTTTTTTTTTGGCTTTTTTGCTGGCAAACAGCTCAGAAGTGCTGACCTGAATCCCTGTGTTGTTCGGGACTCCAAGCAAGATGTCTGGGGATACTTAGTTTACACTGCTGGGGAAGGGGGCGGTCCTCGTAAAACATCCATTGTGAGAAACAGCTTTTCAGCCTCCTTAGGTGAGTGCTGTCAGCAGCGAGGAGGGCAGTGGCAGCCTCAGAGTGTGCCCTGGGGCCCCTGGGTGTCTCGGCTCCCTGCACACCTCCCTTCCTGAGAGGCAGCAGGTTTGAACAAAGGCCCTGCTGACAGAGTGGTGGAGGAGCTCCCTGAGATGGCATTGCTGGTGTCACACGAAGGTGGGTTGGCCCAGGGCCGCTGGCGTGGAGGTGAGTGGAGCCTGCTGCTTGCCTGGATGCTCTGCAAGGTGGGTGCTTCTGTAGGAAGTGGAGGTGGAAGGGGATGAGAAAATGGACATTTTAAATGGGCATTGTGATATGTATAAAGAGGAGATGTGTGTCACTTTCAGAAAGGCATTTCCTTTGTTTGTTTGTTCTTAAGGGTACAAGGGATGTACCAGTTTACATCTCACCCACCCAAGGTAACACAGGATTGCTAATGACCTTGTCTCCTTATGGGACCGTGCCTTGAGCTCAGCAGAGGCAGGAGCTGCTAGTTCTGTCTTGGGTCCCGTTTCAGTCCTTTCGCCCTTGTTTTCCCACATTATATCCTCCCATGCCCATTCGACCAACACCAAGACTTCGTTAGGGCACGGATGTTTTGTCAAGGCCTCTCTGTTCTGTCTCCAGGAGACCTGGGTTTTGGACCTGGCTCAGGCACTATCTTTGGGAATCCATTTACCTTCCCTCTGTGTGGGACAGCACTTCCCCTCCAGAAGCAGGAAAAAGATCTCTTGGGGGGACCTCAGGGGCTTCTTGGGAGGTGGAGGTATGCCTTTTCAGCCAGCCCTGAAGGATGGGTGAGCGTTGGTCCTGGGAAGTGGGGAGAGGAGCGGAATGGGCAAGGAGTGGGTGTTCTGAGGAGAAGGGCATGTATCCAATGGCTCCGAGAAGAGCTGTGATGGGAAAAAGGAGAGGTCTTTACACCTAGACCTTGGGTGGGGACCTGGAGCGGGGCAGGAGAGCAGTAAGGCTGAAGCAGACAGTGGAGACAGAAACCAGATCAAAGGCTGCTTGTATGAATATTTTTGGGATTCTCATATTAGTGTTAGTCAGTTAGTCACATCTGACTCTTTGTGACCCCATGGACAGTAGCCCACCAGGCTCCTCTGTCTATGGGATTCTCCAGGCAAGAATACTAGAGTTGATAGCAATCCCTTCTCCAAGGGATCTTCCCAACCCGAGGATGGAACCCAGGTCTCCTGCACCGCAGGAGCGTACTTTACTGATATTTACCCAAGCACAATGAGAAGCTGATTCTTCAGTAGAGAATCTGGCTAAACAATAGTGATATAAGACTCCCTCCTCAAATCACTGACATCAGAAGGGAGTGGAGGCGTAGACTGTGGACTTGAAGGACCTAATCCAAAATAGTGAGGATAAATGCAATATTGTCATTTAAAAGTTTTTGCCCCAAAAGGGCATTAACAAAAACAACAACAAAAGAGTCTGTCATCATCACCACTACCACCTCCACCACAACCACCATCATCCTTTAATTCTAAAAAAGGAGACGCTTTAGCAAAAAGGAAAACAAACAAACAAACAAACAAAAAACCAGGATAATCTTAGAATAAGGGAAATTACTTAATCATTTTGTCTTTATGAAGAAAATCTACATTGCTGTGACTATTATTATCACTATTATTATTTTGACCTGGACCTGCGAAAACTTTTTCATAGCCTGGCACTCACCAATGTAGTGGCATTTGGAAATCATTGGTGAAGGTCAGCAGCTCTTGGGGTGGTGAAGAAGACACAAGGCTGATATGAATGAGTTTATGGGAGATGAAATGTCAGGCTGGATTGGGGGTCAGTTAGGGATACAGGGGAGGGTGATGGGTATAAAAGCCTCTAAGATCTTTTCTCCAAGATGGTGGAGTAGAAGGACACATGCTCATCTTCTCCTATGAGAACTCCAAAATTACAACTCACTGCTGAACAACCGTCAACAGGAGAATGTAGGATCCCACCAAAAAAATATATCCAAGGACAGTGAAGAAACCCCAGCAAGATGGTAGGAGGGGCAAAATCATGTTTAGAATCAAACCCCATACCCCGCCAGAGATGCTCAGAGGGCTCAAACAAACCTTGTGTCCACCAGGACCCAGAGACCCCACAGAGACTGAGACAGAGCTGTGTTTGAGTGACTCATATGGTGGTATGGACTGCTGCAGGGGCAGGGGCTCTGGGCGCAGTAGACCTGGGTATGGCATAAGCCCTCTTGTAGGAGGTCACCATTAACCCCACCATACAGCTGCCAGAACATACACAGGACTGGGGAAACAGACTCTTGGAGGGCACAAACAAAACCTTGTGTGCACCAGGACCCAGGAGAAAGGAGCAGTGACCCCACAAGAGACTGACCCAGGCTTGCCCATGTGTGTCCAGGAGTCTCCGGCGGAGGCGAGGGTTGGAGGTGGCCTGCTGCAGGGTCAGGGGCACTGAGTGCAGCAGTGCATGCGTGGGACCTGCTGAAGGAGGTGCCATTATCTGCATTACCTCCACCGTAGTTTGGCCTCAGGTCAACCAACAGGGAGGGAACACAGCCCCACCCATCAAGTGAAAATTGGATGAAAGATTTACTGAGCATGGCCCCGCCCATCAGAACCAGACCCAGTTTCCCCCTCAGTCAGTCTCTCCCATCAGGAAGTTTCCATAAGCCTCTTATCCTTATCCATCAGAGGGCAGACAGACTGAAAACCACAGTCACAGAAAACAAACCAAACTGATCACATGGACCACAGCCTTGTCTAACTCAATGAAACTATGAGCCATTCCATGTAGGGCCACCCAAGATGGACAGGTCTTGCTGGAGAATTCTGACATAATGTGGTCCAGTGGAGAAGGGAATGACAAACCACTTCAGTATTCTTGCCTTGAGAACCCCATGAACAGTATGAAAAGGCAAAAAGATAGGACGCTGAAAGATGAACTCTCCAGGTTGGTAGGTACCCAATATGCTACTGGAGATCAGTGGAGAAATAACTCCAGAAAGAATGAAGAGATGGAGCCAAAGCAAAAACAGTACCCAGTTGTGAATGTGACTGGTGATGGAAGCAAGGTCCGATGCTGTAAAGAGCAATATTGCATAGGGACCTGGAATGTTAGGTCCATGAATCAAGGCAAATTGAAAGTGGTCAAACAGGAGATGGCAAGAGTGAACATTGACATTTTAGGAATCAGCGAACTAAAATGGACTGAAATGTGTGAATTTAACTCAGATGACAATTATATCTACTACTCTGGGCAAGAATCCCTTAGAAGAAATGGAGTAGCCCTCATAGTCAACAAAAGAGTCTGAAATTCAGTACTCGGATGCAATCTCAAAAACGACAGAATGACCTCTGTTCATTTCCAAGGCAAACCATTCAATATCACAGTATTCCAAGTCCATGCCATGATCAGTAATGCTGAAGAAGCTGAAATTGAATGGTTCTATGAAGACCTCCAAGGCCTTCTATAACTAACACCCAAAAAAGATGTCCTTTTCATTATAGGGGACTGGAATGCAAAAGCAGGAAGTCAAGAGATACCTGGAGTAATAGGCAAATTTGGCCTTGGAGTAGAAAATGAACCAGGGCAAAGGCTAACAGAGTTTGGCCGAGAGAACGCACTGGTCATAGCAAACACCCTTTTCCAACAACACAAGAGAAGAATCTATACATGGATATCACCAGATGGTCAATACTGAAATCAGATTAACTATATTCTTTGCAGCCAAAGATGGAGAAGTTCTATACAGTCAGCAAAAACAAGACCAGGAGCTGACTGTGGCTCAAATCATGAACTCCTTATTGGCAAATTCAGACTTAAGTTGAAGAAAGTAGGGAAAACCACTAGACCATTCAGGTACGACCTAAATCAAATCCCTTACGATTATATAGTGGAAATGACAAATAGATTTAAGGGGTTAGATCTGATAGAGTGCGTGAGGAACTATGGACGGAGGTTCGAGACATCATACAGGAGGCAGTGATCAAGACCATCTCCAAGAAAAAGAAATGCAAAAAGGCAAAATGGTTGTCCAAGGAGGCCTTACCAATAGCTGAGAAAAGAGAAGATGTGAAAGGCAAAGGAGAAAAGGAGAGATATAATTATTTGAATGCAGAGTTCCAAAGAATAGCAAGGAAAGATAAGAAAGTCTTCCTCAGTGATCAATGCAAAGAAATAGAGGAAAACAATACAATGGGAAAGACTAGAGATCTCTTCAAGAAAATTAGAGACATGAAGGGAATATTTCATGCAAAGATGGGCACAATAAAGGACTGAAATGGTGTGGACCTAACAGAAGCAGAAGATATTAAGAAAAGGTGGCAAGAATACACAGAAGAACTATACATAAAAGATCTTCATGACCCAGATAACCACAATGGTGTGATCACTCACCTAGAGCCAGACATCCTGGAATGTGAAGTCAAGTGGGCCATAGGAAGCATCACTACGAACAAACTTAGTGGAGGTGATGGAATTCCAGTTGAGCTATTTCAGAGCCTAAAAGATGACGCTATTAAAGTGCTGCACTCAATGCCAGCAAATTTGGAAAACTCAGCAGTGGCCACAGGACTGGAAAAGGCCAGTTTTCATTCCAATCCCAAAGAAAGGCAATGCCAAAGAATGTTCAAACTATTGCACAATTGCACTCATCTCACATGCTAGCAAAGTAATACTCAAAATTCTCCAAGCCAGGCTTCAACAGTATGTGAACAGAGAACTTTCGGATGTTCAAGTTGGATTTAGAAAAGGCAGAGGAACCGGAGATCAAATTGCTAACATCTGTTGGATCATTGAAAAAGCAAGAGGGTTCCAGAAGAACATCTACTTCTGCTTTATTGACTATGTCAAAGTCTTTGATTGTGTGCATCATAACAAACTGTGGAAAATTCTTAAAGAGACAGGAATACCAGACCATCTTACATGCCTCCTGAGAAATCTGTATGCAGGTCAAGAAGCAACAGTTAGAACCGGACATGGAACAACAGACTGGTTCCAAATTGGGAAAGGAGTACATCAAGGCTGTATATTGTCACCCTGCTTAATTAACTTATATTCAGAGTACATCATGAGAAACCCTGGGGCTGTATGAAGCACAAGCTGGAATAAAGATTGCTGGGAGAAATATCAATAACCTCAGATATGCAGGTGACACCACCCTTATGGCAGAAAGTGGAAAAGAACTAAAGAGCCTCTTGGTGAAAGTGAAAGAGGAGAGTGAAAAAGTTGGCTTAAAACTCAACATTCAAAAAACTAAGATCATGGCATCTGGTCCCAGCACTTCATAGCCAATAGATGGGGAAACAGTGGAAACAGTGACAGACTTTATTTTCTTGGGCTCCAAAATCACTGCAGATGGTGATTGCAGCCACGAAATTAAGAGATGCTTGCTCCTTGGAAGAAAAGTTATGACCACCCTAGACAGCAATGAAAAACAGAGACATTACTTTGCCAAGAAAGGTCCATCTAGTCAAAGCTATGGTTTTTCCAGTGGTCATGTATGGATGTGAGAGTTGGACCATAAAGAAAGCTGAGTGCTGAAGAATTGATGCTTTTGAACTGTGGTGTTCAAGAAGATTCTCGAGAGTCCCTTGGACTGGAAGGAGATCCAACCAGTCCATCATAAAGGAAATTAGTCCTGAATTTTCATTGAAAGAATTGTGATGAAGCTGAAACTCCAGTACTTTGGCCACCTGATGTGAATAACTGACACGTTTGAAAAGACCCTCATACTGAGAAAGATTGAAGGCAGAAGGAGAAGGGGACCACAGAGGATGAGATGGTTGAATGGCATCACAGACTTGATGGACATGAGTTTGAGTAAACTCCGGGAGTTGGTGTTGGACAGGGAAGCCTGGCGTGGTGCAGTCCATGGGGTCGCAAAGAGTCGGACACGACTGAGCAGCTGAACTGAACTGAACTGAAGATGCTTGCACCACACTAGATACTCAACAAATGTCAGTTGAGACTTAAGTCAAATTGGTAATAATAATAGGTACTCTGTATAATGAACAATTCCATTTTGTTGTTGTTCAGTCACTAAGTCGAGTCCAGTTCTTTGTGACCCCATGGACTACAGCACTCCAGGCTCCTCTGTTCTACGCTATCTTCCAAAGTTTCCTCAGATTCATGGCCATTGACTCTGGGAGACTATCTAACCATCTTGTCCTCAGCCGAATTTTTCTCTTGTTGCCTTCGATCTTTCCCAGCATTAGGGGCTTTTCTAATGACATAGCTAAGAGAGGTGTTATTATTCCCAAATTAGAAAATTTTAAATTGCGTCTACATTTCACATTGTGTTTCCATTGGACAGCAATATTCTATTGCAGCTGGAAATGCTTCTTTCCTGGGATTAGGACTGGCTTTTAGATTGTGTTTATGTACAAGCCAGCAAAACTATATAACCACAGATCACACGAGCCACACCTCCAAATACTTTGAATCCATGTGAGATGGTCAATCTGGCCCAACACACCCTGTCGAGAAAACTGAAAGAAGATGATTGTGCCTTCATTATGTACAGAATCTCTAGTGCTAACATTTGCTGAAACAACTCAGAGGAAAAGAAATAGTGAGATCACAATGTTGAAAAGTGAAATGGAAGAATTATAAGCTCACCACTGTTTTAATGATTATGGCTGGAATGGAGGATGCTGGAGAAGGTGACAAATGAGCTCTGTGTCTTTTAATGTGGGAAAGTTGGTTGATTTTTTTTTCTAATTAATTCCGTACATTCCAGAATTGAGTACATTTATTTTGTGACCTTTATATTTGATATCTAACAAATTACGTTGTCCATGAAAAAAAAAAAGAAGCTGACACATACCTTAGTTCCCATATCTAATTTATCACTATGTTGGCAATAAGTAAGCCATCCATTTAATTATTTATTCATTAAGAAATCTCAAGAGAGCCCATATACAAGTTTGTTCTTTTCACACAATATCTGTGTTCAGGAATTAATCCCCGCCTCGGTTTCCTCTTCCCCTGAGAGCCTCTGAATCAAGCTGGGTCCTCAGGGGGAACAGGTGAGACCCTCTGGCTTCTCGGAGTCCATCCCTAGGTCGGGGTGCTTCCTCGGGGGGCACGCCCTGCTCCTTTCCTGGGCTGTGGGTCCCCTGGTGACTGTCCAGCTGGCACGTGGCAGTAAGGCTGGACCAAAAGGGGGTGGGTGACGTCTGGCTGACTCTGTCCCCTACTGCCCTGTACTGGCTTCACAGCCCCACAGCCATCTCCCAGTCCTCCGCGTGCTGCAGAGGGTCATGCTGCCGATCCCTGGGGAGGTGGCAGCTTGGTGTCCTGAGCCTTCTCAGCCTCCTTGGGTCCCCCAGCTGCTCTGTCTTCATGACGGATGCCTCTCCACGATGTAGAGGCAGCTGGTGCACTGGTCCAGGGCTGCCACCTGGTGCAGACTGGTCTCCTTCCTCCCCAGGATCAAGGCTTGGGGGACCAGTGTGTGGGGGGGTGTGGCAGGGCTGGGGGTGGTCCAGCACACAGCAGATCGCTTCCTTGCTGCTGGTACTGACCACGGGGAGCAAGAACCGGTGGCTTCTACAGCTCCATGCAGCGTCTGGGTCTTACAGACGTTGTTCCTCTTGGCAGCCTTAAGCAGTTTATCATTTTCAGGAGCGCGGTGCCCACCCCGGCCGTGCCAGGGGCATAGGAGGCAAGGTGACGTGGGGAGAGGGGAAGTGTGAGCTCAGGCTGGGCCATGCCCCCCAGGGCTCTGGGTCCAGGATACAAGCCTCCTCGGGTGCCATCTCAATCACGCAGCTGAGGGGTTCCTGGCCTAGGTCTATCCTGTAGAAGTGGCTGGCAGGGGTTGCAGCCAGGAAGTACCACCTGGGGGCCAGTTCAGGGCCTTGATCAAGGATGTGACTTCCTGACCGTTGAGCTCCTGCTGGAGCTTCTGGATGTGGGCTCAGCAGAGGCTCTAGGTCGCTGTCTCCCAGGACCAGCACCCCGCTCAGCTGCACGGAGGCCTCTGTAAGCTGCACCTTCTTAAACTGGGCGTCGTGGTTGTGCGTGCTGCCTGCTAACCTGGATCCACCCACAGCTGCTCAGACACCACTGCTGTTGCTCTCCAGGGGCAGCCCCCGCCTCTGCTGAGTCTTCTGCACCCTGGTGGGCCGCTTGCACAGGAAGATGCGAGAGCCTGAAGCTGCCAGCTGGCTTGGGTCCCCATCCACCTGCCCCGGGATGGCCTTGACCGTGGCGAGCACCTCCTTGTGGCTTTTTGCATGCTCACACATGAGGTGCTGCCCAGGACCCCAGGGAGGAGCCATAGACCTTGCAGGGGCCTTCATCCTGCCCCTGGGGCTCGCTGCCCAGGGTGGCCTCAGGCAGGATGCCTGAGTGGTACCCACCGGTATTCAAGACACTGATGCACTGGAGTTTCAGGTCTGAAGCACTGAATTCTTCCGAAAGACCCCACTGGGACAAAGAAAAAGTGCACAGATCCTCACTTGGATTTGGAGGATGTGCAAGTAGAGAAAGATGATTAAAATTCAACTATTGGATGGAACTTTGCAACTCAAAGGCATTGTAACTAAAATGAACATTTTTATTTCCTTGCTAAACTCTTTATACTAGGGTAATAGAGCACATGACCACGATCAGAAAGAAGCTTTTCTGAAGGTTCTTTAGCCCACCCAGCATAACGCCTCCACATGCATCTCCTGGTTACCGCCGCTGACCTTCTGAGCAGTTGGTAGTTGACTTTTTACCTCTGCTGAGTCAAGACACTTTGCATTCGGGCCCAAGCAGCTCCTCATCTGCTTTTTACACCAACAGAAAAGTTGTAAGTTGAGTATCGGTGAGTCAAATGTCACAGCGAAATAGAAGGAGAATGCCATCCGCCCACATCAAGCCTCTGAACTAACTTCCTGGAGGTCATCTGAGTTACCAAGTCCCCTGGGCATTTTCCATTACCTCCTTGACGTTTCCTCCTGCATTTGGCACTATTTACCGTTCTCACCTCTGGCTGCTCCTCCTGGGTCTCCTCTCTAGACTCTCCTTTCACTGATCATCCTTAAAGTATATTCATATTTTTTATTTGTATTTCAAGACTTTAAGCATTTCTGTTTGAAAGTGAGAAGCAAAATAATATTCAGAGACCTATTCCTGAAATAATAAAAGCTTAGAATGTATCCTGATAACTTTCTGATATAGTGGGAAGATTTTCTTTTTCTATACTGAATTATGTGGGTGTCTCCAAGTATTACCCTGGACAATAGGAATTGGTGCCTGTGTACATACACATCCACACCCACACACACATCTATCTGTACATACTGGCTTAAGCCAAACTCTTGTCTTGCAGATGTAGAAATTGTTGCTTTGTTTTTCTGATAAAACTGGTTTTAGACAAAAAACAGGGATGATAACTCTCTTGGGCCATGCTTATGCTAATAGAAAAGAAGCATTCTTTTCTTTTTTTCTATGTGAAACTTGAAATGAGGAAAAGCAATTCTAGCATAAATCATGCAAGCATTAAAATTACTATAAGTAAGAAAATTCAAGAAGATTCAATTACTGTATAGAATAGTAAAGTATAGACAGAGGAACCTGGTAGGCTATAGTCCATGGGGTCCGACAAAACTTAGCGACTAAACCACCACCAACTCGTTTCTTGTATCATATTGTTAAATAACCTTTGCAACAGATGAAAAATATAAAATGAATATAATGATGATGGTGCCCAGATTCTAATCTTGGTCTTCTTGTCACTGTATACATTTCCCAAGTGAGTCTTTCCCAGGAGTGATGCATTTCGACTCTGTTTCTAGTTCAGATTCCTCCCCTGAGTTCCAGATGAAAGATACATAATTGCCCACTGGGTGGGCATCTGTGCCTCTGGGCGCTTTGGGAACCCAAATCCGGAAGGTCAAGCTGAAGTCATCCCCCTTCCATTCCTTCCCTGTCTTCCTCTCCTCTCTCCCTTCCTTGGTGAATGGCATTGTGTTCTATCCATTTCCCAAGCAGGAATCTGTAGTCTCTCTTAACATCTTTGTTATTTCAGTTAGCAATTTTGCTAATCATCATCTGCTTAAAAATCTTCCAATTAAAAAGCGGATAAAGAGCAGTTGAGAAACCCTTAAAGGCGTTGACCTGTATCATTCTCATTCAGAGGATGGAATCACATGATTGGGTTTTTGAGTAAACGGTCATGACTGCATCTCAATTTTATGTTACCCTTCACCTCCCACTTCCCACCTTTAATCTCCTCACACCGTCACCAGAATGTAGTTGCTGAAAGTGACGCTTAATTCTGTCGCTCCACTGCTTAAAGGTTTCCAGTTTTCAGGAAATAATCCAGACTCCTTAAGGGTCCTTCATGAGCTGTCCTGGCCTGGCCTACCTCTTTGGTCTCATCTTTGAGATTCAAATTCTCCTCCCTGCCCTGGGAAGCATCTTGAGCTCTCATTCTGATCCTTCTCTTGACTTTGTGCTTTCACTACATCTCCCACTTGCAGCCCCAGCTTTGGCATAAAAAATCTTCTTGCTCCTGTTCAGTTGTGTCTGACTCTTTGCGACCCCATGGACCATAGCCTGCCAGACCCCTCTGTCCATGGGATTCTCCAGGCAAGAATCCTGGAGTGGGTTGCCATTGCCTTCTCCAGGGGATCTTTGTGACCCAGGGATCAAAACCATCTCTTCTGCTTCTTCTGCATTGGCAGGTGGATTCTTTACCGCTGCGCCATCTGGGAAACCATTTGGGCTTATTAAATGCCAGGCATTCTGTTCTGTCCTTTATATTGTACTATCTAATCATATTGGTCACACATGTCTGACCCTCACGTTTTTCAGGTTTAGAATGCTGAAATAGTTTGCTTGGTCACCCAGCTAGTGAGATGCAGAGCTGGACTGAAATTCAGGTCCTTCTGAAACTCTAAACAAGCCTTCCTAATATGTTTGAGCTTTTACATGAAGCTGTTTGTAAAAATCCCTCTTGAAAATAATTACATTACAGATACTATTTTCTTCTCCTTCTTTTTCCCCTTTTACCTGGAAATAAGTAATGATACCGATGACCAGCAGCTTGTGTTGTCACAAAATAAGTCATGGGTTTCATACCAGGAAGCTGAATCCAGCTGAGACCAACTCACTCCTGTCAGTAAACTCTAGGAGAACAGAGACCATGCATTTAAAACGTGGCTCTAAATCAAACCTGATGAACCAATATTGAGACTGCATAGAATTTTATGCTATCAAGAAAAAAAAGAATTTTATGCTCTCAATTCATAAAGAAGATAATCTTCGGATGGGAGGGGAGTTTGGGGGGAAATGGATGCATGTATATGTATGGCTGAGTCTCTTTGCTGTCCACCTGAAATGATCGCAAAAAACGATGTTGGGATGACTGGCTAAAATTAAAAGTTAAAAAAGATAAATAAAATGAAACGATCCTACCCATCCCCTCTCTTCCCTTTTCTCCAACCCCTCTGATTTTCTGATTCTTTGTATCTTGACGAGACGGTCCAATGGAAATTTGCAGTCGGCCCTGGGTCTCCGCTCGGCAGCTCTGAGCGCGAGGCGGGGCAGGTACCCGAAGGGCTGGGCGGGGCCGCAACGAGAGGGTGGGCGGGGCTTGCGCGCCGAGGAGGCCGGGTGGGGCCACTTGGCCGGGCAGCCACGCCGCGGTCTGGGACTGTCCTGAAGGTGAATTCCAGTGCCCCGGAAGGAATGACAGGCAGCGGAGTCCTGCCATCTCCTCCGAAAAATGTATGCCTTTTGCTCCACACTCTTGGGGGCAGTGGTCCACGTACTCTCTTTTGTGCTTTTTGGTTAGAAGTAAATACTTGTGCTTAGCTAATGTCACCTCCAGTTGTGGGGGGGGGCGGGGAAGAAAAGGGACCTTCTAAAGACATTCTGAATGACTGAGTTTGCTGGAGATAAGAGGCAGGTGAAGCACTGCCCCTGATCCTTAAAAATTTGTTTGGGTTTCTTTTTAATTTCGAGGGACTGGAATTTCTTACTAGAAACATATTTTGTTATGCAAATGCATCATCACCCCCCTTCCCCGACCCCCGCCCTGCCTCTGTCCTTTCTAGTCCCCTCCAGAATTCCTAAATTAGAGAGCCGGTAAATGGTAGTTAGCAAATGTCTAAAGGAATGGAGCAGTATTGCTCTGTTCAGAGGGCTGAATTTTGGTGTGTGTTAGAAATTTTGAGTTAAAAGGGAGCATTTTCAAGCATCAGTCTTTGGGAGAGTCTTCTTTGGTTGCATATCTGAGTCAACCTTTATTCACTGAGTGCTTCTTACCTGAGTCAGGAAGCTGCTGAAAAGAAAATAGAAAGAATCACAAAGACCTCTGCCTTAGAAGTGTACAGACTCTGAGAAGCCAAGCTGTTTACCACAGCAGACTGGGGACCGCTCAACCTAGGGTACGTGTTTACTTAGCTTTGTGTTCCCGCACCTGCTAAGCAATTCAATATAGAGTGATTGACGAAGCACTGGCAGACATAGTAGGAGAACCACCTATGCTCCGTGCCCAGTGAGAGATGCCTTCTAAGGATGCTCCAGAAAAAGGAAGTAATCCCTGTGGGGTGATTGGGCAGCCAAGGCTTCCCAGAATATCTGACCTAGTTCTGGCAGAAGGAAAAGGTTCAAAGGCATGTTCTCTGGGGCTGGGAAATGGTGGGCAAACTGGGAACAGACCAGTCTGAGCTTGAGAGAGTTTGTGCTGGAGAGATAGGGATTACAAAACAAATAAATAAACACCCTGAATAGTAAGTACCATTTGGCTCAGGGAAATTGTAATTATTTTTTTCTTTCTGTTGAAGGTCTGCTGTGGGATGAGATCAACTACCATTGCCATGTTGTTTGCTGTTTGGAGCTGGTATGATTCTAGGTTTGGTTGGAAGGCTGCAGGGTACATGCTTGGTTTAATGGAGGTCATGGCTATTGCTAGAGAGCCTAGAAGTCACTGCTCCACTGAAGGTGAGAATGGCCATGTCTTTGCCTCAAAGGAGGTTGCGTTCATTCCTTTCGAGTGTTTTACTGAAATTGTTGCTGTTCAGTTGCTCAGTCGTGTCTGACTCTTTGAGGCCCCATGGACTGCAGCACATCAGGCTTCCCTATCTTCCACTATCTCCTGAAGTTTGCTCAAATTCATGTCCGTTGAGTTGGTGATGCTTTTTTACAAAAATATTTAAGCATGTTTCCTTTCTTTTGACTTCTTGCTATTTTTTTTTTTTGCTGCTGTTGTTATTGAATGGCTTGCCTCAGTTGAAGAGTTCATTTGGTCAGTGTTTGCAGTAGGATGTGGGTATTTTCCACATTCTTAACTTGTGAAACCATCTTGGAGCAGTCTTCACCTCCCATGTCAAATGTGTGAATTTGCAACATGGACAGAGGTAATGCAAAGGGCAAGCCCACCTCTCCCAGGTGCCCGAAGTCATCCTATCAGGAGCATCTCCAAAAGATCTCAGTATCCTCCTCCATCTCCCCAGACAGAGAGACTGGTCAAAGAATGTAGCAAAAACAGACAAATAGAGGTTAAAAACCAAAAATCAGGATCAAGGGAAAGGACCAAGGAGATTGAAATTAATGAGGATCCAGTATACCTTGTCTGCAAAGGGGGAAAAAAATTCACTTTTCTAATGGATTAGTATACAAATATATACAAATCAATGAGATGCAAATGAAGCCCGTAATTTCTGAAGGGAGGCCGAGCAGAGGAGATAAAAATGTGTGCTTAGGGGAAAAACATCCCAAACATAAAATGACTCAAGTGGATGCATTTTTGTCAGTATGTTTGGAGACCAAAAGTTTCTGACTCAGAGTGGAAAGTGAATTATTTTTTTCTGAGTGTGGATAAGTTACAGCCACATAGCCAAAGGGAGCCCTGAGCTATTGGGGGGACAGGAAGTAGGCTGTATTCTTTGCTCCGCTTGACCTCCTGTGCAGAAACACAGGATTTGCATGAAGCTTTTCTTTTCCATTTTGTTGGTTGCTCTCAGTCGTGTTCTGTGAATCAGTCATGCCAACCTTTAAACGTTAGGAAGAGAAAGCTGTGAAGAGAGAATGGAGACATTTCTAAACTCCACTGAAGCTCACTGGATTAGAAGAGCTGCAGTGATAACAGTATTTCTTATTTTGCTTCCTTGACATCTTTCAGTGAACTCAAAGCATCTTATAGATGCCATCTCATTAATTCTTTCAACATCATAGAGAAGGGGGTGGTGCCAGGGATAATTTATTATCACTTTATGGATTCAGAAATGGGACCAAGAGACTTCTCAGAAACTGATCATGATTATGATTCGAAAAGGTCACCAAAGGTTTTTGAGTCCATTTCTAGAGTCTTCATACTGAACTCTCTCTCATCTCTTCATGTCTCTTTGATCAGATGTCTGAAACACCAAAAAGAGAGAGAATAGATACATTTTTGACAGATATAATCTTCTTAGGGTTTCAGCATTGGGCTTACTTTATACTTGAATGTTTGCATGGAAAATTCTCTAACCTTCAGAAAATGGTCAGTAACACCCAGTATTTCTGAACAAGACTTTTTGTGATTTCTTTGCATCCAGGTTCTGTGTTTCTACTGAAGGCCTTTTCTTTTCAACACTACCATCCTCTACCTCCTTGACTGTATCATGAGCTCCCATTGCTGGAGGGTGAAAGAAATTGTGGGGTTTTTAGTTTTCTATCTCCTGGGACCCAGCACAGCATCTTTTCCAAGATAGACATTCAGTGATGGTTAGTTGGAGAAGGAAATGGCTACCCACTCCAATATTCTTTCCTGGAAAATTCCATGGACTGAGGAGCCTGGCAGTTTATGGTGCATGGGGTTGCAAAAGAGTCGGACACGACTGAGCAACTAAGCACCACACGCTAGGGGCATGTGGGATCTTACTTCCCCAACGAGGGATCGAACCCACACCCTTTGCCGTGGAAGCGCAGAGTCTTAACTGCTGGACCACCAGGGAAGTTCCTAAGGGTGAGCTTTTCTTGTTCCTGACTGTTGTTGTGCTAGTTACTCAGATGTGTCTGACTCTTTGTGATCCCATGGACTGCAGCCCGCCGGGCTCCTCTGTCCGTGGAATTCTCTAGGCCTGAATAACTGGAGTGGGTTGCCGTTCCCTTCCCAATCCAGGGATGGAAGCTGGGTCTCCTGCACTGTAGGCAGATTCTTTACCATCTGAGCCACCAGGGAGGTCTGACTGTTAATGGCTAAGAAATTTGGCCTTTCCCTGGTCCTGGTAAAGCAGGCCTTGCAGTGATGAGAATCAAATGGACTTCTGACCACAAAATCAGCAGGCAGAAAATCCCTTTGAGAAACTGTGCTCGTATCACAAATGACCCTCTGCCTGGTTAGACCCTTCGGAGCCTGGAGTGGTTGGGCCTTTCCTGGCTGCCCAGGGGGGCAGCTGGGCCATAAAGGGTGGGTGGAGGTGGGATGGAAAAGGTGAGCGTGGGGGGTTGGAGGGGGTGGGGGGAGAGGTTCTGGCCTCAGGGAATCCTTGGGGCTTTTGCCTTGGGTGGTTTCCCCTTTCCTTGTCCATCCCTGACTTTTAAAGGACATTGTAACTCTATTTTCTGGGCCAGGGATTCTGAACTTCAGGTGAGCCATAGAATGAATTTAAATCAGGTGAAAAAAAAAAAACGTGATCAGGGAAGTACTCCATATTTTTAAATTTCTGAATGTTCCTGGCCTCCCCAAGAAGCTTTCAAAGCTTTTGAGAAACCCTAGGGATCTTAAACTGCGGATGAAGACTTGCTCCCACTGGGCATGCGAGATTCAAATTCCTTCCCAGGGTCTGGAAAAGTTGGTTGGTTTTAGCTTGTCCTTCCAGGAAACTCAATTAAATTGTACCAGGCAGTTTTCCCTCGACTCCCCATTTTTTTATTTGTGGGCTTACTGTGGAAGAACTGGCCCTATAGGAACATAGGTACTAGCAAAAACCTTGTGCTTCATTTGCAGTTAAACACTTTTGAAAGAAAATGACATTCTTTTTAATCTGAGATACAGGCTTCCCCTCTCCACTCCCCCCCCCCCCCCCGCCCTGTTTAATTTTCAAATTTTTGGTTTCGTTTTGGAATCCACCTTTAGAGCTGCATTGGTTTCCCTTGGCTGCCTGTGGTTTGTACTAGTTTTGTGGCTGGGATGTTACTCCGGTCACCTTGGCAATGTGAAATATTTGTGAAAAATAAAACAAGCCTCTTGCTTTCCTTTGCACCTTGTTGAAAAAAAAAAGATGAATTTAGTATATACCTGTCAAAACCAGAAACCCATTCTCTTGCCCATACTGTCAGTAAGGAATGGTCTTTCCTGCCCGGGTCTCCATGCCCTCAAAACCCTCGAAATAATAGCGATGACTTATCTGATCACTTTATTTTAATCTAAGCCAAATCATGCCCCCCTCCCCCAACTTCTTTGCTTTTCTCTCTTCCCCTCTCCCCCCAAAGCAGTTATGGTCATCCAGGTTCAGCAGGAAACAGCAAGGGAGGGACTTAGCTCCCTCATTTGACGCAGGAGGACAGACACACATTAGAGCATCAAGGGGATAAATTCTGGAGTCAGAATGACAATTGTTCTGGTTCTGAAGCTTGCCAGCGGTCTGAGTTTAGACTTGCTGCTTGACTTCTCCGAACTCATCTCTTCTGTCAGATGAGGATTTCATGCGACCTATGATTGAGGGCCCCTGCAAAGTTAAATGAGATGAGATATGATGAGCTTAGCACCATGCCTGGTACAGAGTGAGCATGCAAATGTGGTCAGCAGTGTTCATTATTATTATTAATCTGAAGAGCATTAGTCCTGTGAGAGAGTCACTGAAAAAGAAATTCATGGGCAGCTAAGGTGGGAAGACTGTGGATGTTGGTCCACCTCTGGGTGGATATTATAACAATATTCACATAATAAAGGCTTTGAGAAGAATACTTAAGAAATCTACTTATTTTCTTTGATCCATTACTTACCCCAATTATTTGTCCATGGAAACCATCTTTCTGCTTCATTCATGTTCCTTGTAGCACACTTGGGAAAATGATGAACCAGTGTGATTTTTAACCCTTCTCCTCCAGTAATTACAGAAGTTTGTACTAAGCTTCAGTAGAGTTGATTACATAGGCCATTGTTGTTGTTGTTTAGTCTGTCAGTCATGGCCAGCTCTTTGCAACCCCGTAGACTGTAGCCTGCTGGCTTTCTCTGCCCATAGGATTTCCCAGGCAGGAATACTGGAAGGGGTTGTCATTTCCTTCTCTAGGGGATCTTCCTGACCCAGGGATTGAACGTCCTGCCTTAACAAGCAGATTCTTTACTGCTGAGCCACCAAGGAAGTCCAGTTATATGGCTATGTAATATATAAATCCCACAATTTATACCAAAATTTTGTCAGCTTGAGAAACACAAGGGACCATGCTTTAAGACCATCTGGTATGTGATGTGTTTTCACATTTTTCCCTTCCTTCTTATAGAATTATTGGTTTATTACAAACCAAACATACCTAAAGTAAGTATCTAATTCTTACCCAATTTTTGCATATCAGTCTAACTTATTACCCAGCCTAGGGAAATAAAAATTAAACTATAGAAATGAGGCACCCTTCATGGAAGAGGCAGCGGTCTTTAGATGGCCAGTGAAGCTAACTAAATACATAGACCTCTTTCAGGTGAAAATGTTACCAAGCATTATAGTTATTGTAATAAAGGTATCGTTGTTTCTTATGGGTCAGGGGTTCTGATGGTGACAAGTGTGTTCACATGCAGAAGCACAGAGGTGACCTCCTGCTGTTTATTTTAGGCAATCAGCTCAAGAACAAAACCAGCACAAAAATAAGGCAAGAACTTTTGTCATTCCAAGTTAGGCGACTTCTTCATTCAGAAGGGTTAAGACAAGGGTTTTGCCAGAAAAGCAAGCTCTGAACCAAAATTAGATTTGGGAAGAGTATGAGGCTGAGGGGCTAGACGAGGATCAGGGGGTGCTTCCAAAAGAGGGACTGGGTCTGGAACACAACTGTGTGTGTCCCAGAGGAAAAGCTTCTGGAAGGGCATTGTGTCCCGGGCTTGGTTCCAAGTTTTTTTTTTAACAGCAAAGTGTAAGGTCGAGTTCTGGTGACGTAGGATTACTGGGACCATCCCAATCCTAAATATTGTGTTCCATCAGCTTTATGCAGACTCTTGACTATGTCAGAATCACATCTTGATCTTAAATTAAGGCCACAGTCACTTACAGCCCCCAAGGAAGAGTCAGAAAAATCTGTCCTATTGTTCCCAATCTGTGTTTTATTTCTCTGGCATTTACTTCTTCTCTGGGTTATGTTTTGCTTCTTTGTAACATGAAGCCTACATCATTTTGAGGCTCTAGAGCAAAGCTTTTGGTGCTAAATGACTTGAGACAAAGTATTTGATTGTTACTCTATCATTAGAAATTGTTGCTATTACTCTCTGTGAAGTGCTGGCTATTTTCTCTGGGGTGATTTTTAATTTCCAGAATGGCATGTGTTCCTCTGGATTTCAAAGCCCCGCCCCTAACTCTGAGAACTGCCACCAAGCTGGGTGATTTTTTGACAATGCTCCAAGTAGTTGGAGTAATTACTTCTTGTTTAGTCAATAGCACAGTTAGTATTGAAAATATCAACAACTTAACAACCCACCAGGTCCCTTTTCTAAGCTACCCTGGAGGCAGACAAGCCAAATGCTATCAGTTTTGATCTTTCATCCAAACCCAAGATCTCAGCCCAGTCCTGGTGTTAGAATAAAGCTTGTAGAAACAAGGACACCATCCTTTGTCAAAATGGGGCCAGATCTTGGGAGATACTATTAGGAACTTTATTTACTTTTTTTTTTTCCTCTTTTGCTGTGTGATTTTTGTTTGTCCTGTAGTTCCGTAAATAAGGGCTGCCCAGGCCCAGGCTCATGTAAATGAAGACTGTGTTCCTTCAAGGGAGGCTACATTTACAAACAGAAGCCTTCAGATTGAGTCAGCCCTTATGGGTGGCTGGGGTAAATTCCATCTGAAAATCACTTTGGCCCCAGAGAGGTGAGAGCTGACAGGTATTCATCTTCTAATGCCAGAAGGGAGGTTTCTCATCTTCGACTTTCACAGCAATTATTGAGTTAAATATTCTATTTCCCTGGGTGGAGAACTGGGTCCAACGGGTCTCCTATGAGAGACAGTTCTAAATGGGATGAGAATCTAAGCTGAGCCAGAGGTGAATGAACATTTGCTTGAGGGTTTACCCAACTTGAAGAGAAAAATTGAAAGTAAACCTTTCTACTCTTACCCATCTGGAAAGCGCCAAGTGATCCTTCCGAGCTAGCTCATTACAACCTCTGTGATATCTTCTCTAATTACAGAATATTTAGACTTAATGCTGCACCCCTTCCAACTCTGCCTGTCATTTTTAAAATTTTGAAAATTCACTTTCTTGATTTTTTTTTATTGGTGTTGATTTTGTCACCTGTATTGTATTTACTGTTTAGAGAGCCTTGTTTAGAAATTGTTACAGTGAAAAACCGCTGCTCATTTTTTTTTCCCTATAAATTAATCTTTATCTCTATAAACACTTGTAATATTGGTAAATTTTGCTTATAGGCACCTTCTCATATGCCTGATTATTCTGAGGGAAAATTGTGCTGTGCACATTATTGTTTTAAACACTGTAAAGGTCTTAAACATTGTTTCAAAGGTCTACTATACGTGTGTGTGTGTGTGTGTGTGTATTACATTACATATGTGTGTGTTCAGTTGTTTCCAACTGTTTGTGACCCCCCGGACTATAGCCCTCTAGGATCTGCTGTCCATGAAATTTTCCAAGCAAGAATATTGGAGTGGGTTGCAATTTCCTCCTCCAGGGGATCTTCCAAACCCAGGGATCAAACCCGAGTTTCCAATGTCTCCTGCATTGGCAAGCAGATTCTTTGCCACTGTGCCTGCTAACGTGTATATATATATATATACGTGTATTATATAAATTTATATATATATATATATATTTTTTTTTTTATGGGGTAGGGAGGAACATTGCTCCCTTATTCTTTCTCCAGAATTTGTTTCAAAATATTTCATGGACTAAGGTAAGAAATAGGATCTTGGGTAGCAGCAAAGAAGGGACCTAGGAAGCAAAGAAGGGACTGTTTATAGTTACAGGTCTTTCTAGACTTTCTGCTGTTATCTTAAATATCTTTCAATGCTTGCCTCAAGTTCCATATTTTTTACAAAGTCTTCTAGTTTGATGGCTGATATTCCACCAAAATCTGTTGAGTCATGGAGCTAAGTTCTGGCTGGTGGAATATAATCCCTAGTGATGTGTACCACCTCCGGCTTAAACCAGAAAATAGTGTACACATGCTTTTCATGCTCGTTTTCCTTTGAACTAGAGCACTGATAAGCTGATGACCAGCTTTGATCCTAGAGATGAAGCCAATCTCCTCTAAGATTACAAAGACATCATCTAGAAGAAAGTTGAGTCTATGAATGACCAGGTACAGTAGACCTGTTCTCCCCGCTGCTCTGGGTTATAACATGAGAGAGACATCAACCTCTATTTTACTTAAACCCCTGCATTATTGATTTTTTTTCCCCATAGTAACTAAGACTTTTATTATAGTTATGTAAAAATTGGTACTTGAATACAGATGTTGTTGAATCTGATGGAGGTATAGCAGATACTATAGTCTGCAAAACTTTGTTATGACACAGTAGATCTTTATACAAATGAATCCATGTTCTCCCCTCAACTTTGATCCATGGTCTCTGCTGAAATTCTATAGTACTTTTTGTTTGAATCTTGCTTAGTTCTTTACATAATTAGCCAGCACATTGAAGGAGTACTTCATATTCTGTAATAATAATCCATTGCATTTGAGGAACTTCTCTGGTGGTCCAGTGGTTTAGACTTAGACTTCCAGTGCAGGGGATGTGGGTTCGATCCCTGGTCAGGAAGCTAAGATGCCACATGCCTCTGGGCCAAAAAATCAAAACATAGAACAGAAGCATTATTGTAACAAATTCAATGAAGATTTTTAAAAAATGGTGACCTCAAAAAAATCTTTAAAAAATAATCCATTACATTTGCATATTGCCTTATAATTTTTCAAAGTGCTTTTACATTTCTTAGTGTGTTGAACCTTCAGGAAAATAATGAGAGATAGTGGGTTTCACTTAATCTATTAATAATTAACGTTCAGGGGCCATGTAATGGGCTGGGTTTGCTGTTGACTTATCAGATTGATGCTTTTATCTTGGAAGTGGTTTCACTTAAGACCGAATTAGAAAGATAGGTAGATAGGAGTCTCAGGTGAAAATACTCTTATCCTGAGGTTTTTTTTTTTTTTTTTTTGCATTTACTACCTAAGACCCAGGGCTTCCCAGGTGGCTAAGTGGTGAAGAATCTGCCTACCAATGTAGGAGATGCAGAAGACTCAGGTTCTATCCCTGGGTGGGGAAAATCTCTTGGAGGAGGAAATGGCAACCCACTCCAGTATTCTTACCTGGAAAATCCCAGGGACAGGGGATCCTGGCGGGCTACAGTCCATGGGGTCACAAAGAGTCAGACATGATTGAGTGACTGAGCACAAACCTAAGACCCAGGACATTAAATGATGAGCCCGAAGTTGCAGAGCTAGATAATGCTTTATCATGGAACCAGTACTACTCAACTCTTAACAGTAAAGTACCTAAAATTTCTACAATGTATTTAAGCTTTATAGAGTGTGCTTATGAAATAATTAATAATAATTTTGGTTACATGTTCTCATCCATTTTTTATAACAGTGAAATGATGAACAAATTGTCTTATTCACTCTGAGGCTGTAATTCAGTCTGCCAACATTGAGTTTGTTAAATTCTTAGAGGATAGGGCATGAGTGCTTTTGGTGGTAAAGTGTTGCAAACCAGTAAAAACTTGCGACAGATTGGAAACAGCCCCTGAGCGATGGTTGGATTACATTGTTTCTCAGAGTAGCCCATATAGCACCTTTTATCATGTTATGACTCAAAGACTGATGGATGATTTGATTTCTTCATGGGTCACCTTGCAGAGGTAGAGAAGCGTGAGGCTGACAACAATTGGTGGGGGTGATAACAAAATAAAATATATGACAGGGGAGGAGGAATCACTAGCGAAAAAGGCGGTGGGTGTGCAGGAGGAAGAAAAAGAGCACCTTGTGGGCTCGAGCTGGGGGAAAAGGATCCTTAAAAAGACTCAGGGCTTGAGAAAAAATAGAAAACAGAAAAGGAGAAGAACTAGTACGATTAGGTTTAACCAAAATTAAATGGATGGAAAGTAAATGAGAAAAGAGTGAGAGATTCTTTTGGATCTAGGGGCATCCTCAACTGTAACTTGAAAATACAGGGACTTCCCTGGTGGTCCTGTAGCTAAGACTTCACCTTCCAATGCAGTGGCTGTGGGTTTGATTCCTGGTCAGGGAGCTTAAGATCCTACATGCCTCACAGTCAAAAATCCAAAACGTAAAACAGAAACAGCATTCTAACGAATTCAATGAAGACTTTAAAAATGGTCCATGTCAAAAGAAAATCTGTTTAAAAAAAAAGAGTTGAGGAAGAAAATACTAAAGCATTAGATCCTGAGATTTAAAAGACAGGGAATTTGATCCCCAAGGAGCTACTGAGTTCTTACTCTGTGCAAAACCCTGAAAGTTTGAATGTTGATGAAAAGAAAGGTAAGGTAACTGCTGTCTTGGAGCGCAGAGTGAGGTGATCAATGCAGAGTAACATCCTCCGTTCTCGCGTTCTCCTCTTGGCTTGAGTCGATGGCAGCTCTGAGGACGTGGACTGTCTTCTCCCACCTTAGGGGCTGGCATAGGCTGAACACTAATACAGGCGGTACACCATAGGGTTTTCTAGGTTTTGTTTGCAGTCCCTGTCACTTTGAATTGCCTGCTAAAACAGGCACCAGGCTGGCCCCCATCCCTGGGTCTGAGCTGGAGAAAAGGAAGGGACATGTCTGTCTCCCTCTATCAGCTCAGGACAGGCGCGCCCTTGAGCCTGAAGGTTTTGGCTTGACTTCTGTCTAGAAAGTGGCCCCCAGAGCCTCACTATGGTTTCAATTGGTTTTGAAGTGTCGCTGAAAGAATTCTTTTGTTTGTACTTCAGGCTGGCGGGTTTGCACTGTAATGATATCTGCTTTTCTACATCTCTGCTTGACACTGAGTTGACCTCTGCTTACCTCATACTTGCTAAAAAGAAACATATCTAATACCATCCACCTCTGTGATAAGGGCGAGAGAAAACAAACAGTGGAAAGACCCTTTAGGAGCCGGTGACCTGCTGTTGGCTGGAGGAGCCACGCCACTGGAGAGGGGTCTGTGGATGACCCCGAGGGCTTGTGACAATTCGGGAGGAGACAGCGTGTGGGCTCAGGGGTTAGAAATTGGGCAGAGTTCTAGGCTTCCTCTGGGCACATGTAGGTTGTCTGAGATACAGTTAATGGATAAATAAAGTGAGTTAACAAGTCCACCTTCCCCTGGGAGTCACTCACCTTCACCTCCTCCTCCATCTTCTTTTGTTTTCCTTTTTTAAAATTAATTTTATTGAAACATAATTGATTTACAATGTGATGTTAACATCTGCTATACAGCAAAGTGATTCAGTTATACATATATACATTCTTTTTCCTATTCTTTTCAATTACAGGCTGTTGAGTATAGTTCCCTGTGCCATATGGTAAGACCTTGTTGTTTATCCATCCTCTGTATTGATACAGTAGTTTGCATCTGCTAATCCAAACTCCCAGTCCAGCCTTACCCCTCCTCACCTCCCTCCTGGTAACCACAGCTGTGTTCTCTGCGTCTGTGAGTCTGTTTCTGTTTTGTAGAAATAAACTACTCAGAGGTCACCAAAATGCTGCTTGGCTATTCTACGGATAGGATTTGGGGCCACTTCTGTGATGTGAGGTGAAAATGCAAAGATGAATATCATATAATATCACTTATTTGTGAAAACTCAAAAAATGATACAAATGAACTTATTTGCAAAATAAGCTTATGGTTACCAAACGCAAAGGGAGAGGAAGGCTAAATTAAGAGTTTGGGATTAACAGTACACACTGTTATATATAAAACAGATGAACAACAAGGTCCAACTCTAGAGCATGGGGAACTCTATTCAATACCTTGTAATAATCTATAATAAAAAAGAATCTGAAAAAAGAATATATATAATATATATAATTATGTATATATATAATTGAATCACTTTGCTGTACACTTAAAATTTACAACGTTGTAAATCAACTATGCTTCAATTAAAAAAGATAGCCTGTGTGTGCCAGTGAATCATCAAGCACCCAGAATAATTTTAAAAGGGTAAACTGGTGGTGATTTTCCTTGTCTCTCACTGCACAAGTACCATTGTTTTCCATCAGAAAGAAAAGGAGATAAAAAATAATTTTGAGTTTAGCAAATAAATCCTCTTTCAATTTACATAATTATTTTCATATATATGTCACAATGAAGTTACTGACAAATTGTCTGAGTTTAAAGACTTTTGAGGATGGTTTTAGGTCTAGAAAGCCAAGGCTGAGGATTAGTGAATGTACTGGAGGAAATAATCATCAAGGAAGGGAATTAAAAATGACTGCAAATATATAGAAAGAGGCCAGAGAAATGTGGATTTCTGGAAACAGGCAGAATCCAAAGGTTTCAGAGAGTGGGAAACCGTCTCTGTGAGGGAAGTCTCCGAGGTTGGTTGGTTGTTTACACCTTCACTGCTGGGTGTTGGCATTTCTCTTTGCCATGTGTCGTTTCCCCAGGTGAACGCACCTGGGCTCACGGCTTCCTTGTGCTGAGGACTCATGACTTTTTGCCTCCAGTTTGGTCTCTTTCCTGTTTCCGATGCTTCTTGAACTGCTCTTTTACATCGCCACTTGGATATCTAGTAAACATCTCGTTGTTATTCAGTCACTCAAGTCGTGCCTGACCCTTTGCGACCCCATGGACTGCAGCATGTCTGACCTCCATATCCCTCACCATCTCCTGGAATTTGCTCAAGTTCACGTTCCTTGCCTCGGTGATGCCGTCCAGCCGTCTCATCCTCTGACGCGCTCTTCTCCATCTGCCTTTGATCTTTCCCAGCATCAGGGACTTTTCCAGTGAGTCGTCTCTGCATGTCAGGTGATCAAAATACTGGGGCTTCAGCTTCAGTCATTCCAGTGAATATTCAAATAAACATCTTAACATTTACAAAAAGAGATCTTTTTGTTCCAATCTTCATTGAAAACTTGTTTAACCCAGTCTCCCACAAACCTTCTACCATTTCCCACCGCATCAGCCTTCCTCCCTTTGAGGCAATTTCTACCTATAATTCACCAGCAATTCTGTTGGCTCAACTTTTTAAATATCCATCTTTTAAAAAATCCAAGCATGGGCTTCCCAGGTGGCGCTAGTGGTAAAGAACCGGCCTGCTAATGCAGGAAGTGTAGGAGATTCAGGTTTGATCCCTGAAGCAAGAAGATCCCCTGGAGGAGGTCCTGGCAACCCACTCCAGTATTCTTGCCTGGAGAATCCCTTTGAACAGAGGAGCTTGGCAAGCTGCAGTCCGTAGAGCAGAGTCGGACACGACTGAAGCCACTTGGCCCACAGGCCAAGTGTATCACACATTACCTGGACTAAGATGCTAATCTCAACATCTGCTTTTCCCTCTTACTCTGTCCATTAACAGGCAAATGACCCCGAGACTAAGTACTTCCTTAAATTTTGTACCCTACATGCAGAACTGGCTGTATCCTCCTCCCAGCCCTTTGTAATAATCTGGGTTACAGATAAAGCAGTTGTTTGCGCTGGGTAGCAGCCCTGGAGGAGGTGAGAACAGGTCTGGACTGATCACAGGAGGTAAGTGGGAGAAAGAGGCATCAAAGATGACTTCCAGGGCTTTGACCTGAGCAAACATGGAGTTGCTGAGATCTGGGAGAGAGATGACCGCAGAGGAGAAGATGTCAGAATCCGGTGTGGAGGGGAGGAGTTCAGGTTTTGACACGTGACGTTTGAAATACCTTAGACAGGGACTTCCCTGGTGGCCCAGTGGTTTAAGACTTTGCCTTGCATTTCAGGGGATGTAGGTTTGATCCCTATTTGGGGAACTAAAATCCCTCATGCCATGGAGTTAACTAAACCCATTTGGTGCTACTAGAGAGTCTGTGTGCCATAAGGAAAGATTCCTTAGGATGCAACAAGGATCCTGTGTGCTGTAACTGAGATCCCACACAGCCAAATAAGTAACTAAATAAAATGAGTTAAAAAAAATCTAATGAGTTAAAAAAATATATCTTATGAATCTAGTGGAGAGGTTGAGGAGCAACTGGATAGAGCAGGTTGGATTGGTGGCGTCAACGCTCACCCTGGAAGATGAGCCTCTTATTGATGCTTTAGATCTTTTGCCCTTCTTGTTCCCTCTGAGCCAAATATTTTCTCCCATATCTTCAAAGTCACCTATTTCGTGAATGTAACAGTTCAAACGTCAGCTTTTGAAGTAAGAGGTCTTTCCCAATCACCTTATCTAAGGTTGGTCCTTCTTTCTCCTGTTTTTTTTCCTTTCTTTCTTTTCTTCTTTACTTCCTTCTCTCTCTCTTTTTTTAAATTGACGTATAGTTGATTTACAATGTTGTTTCTCCTGTTTTGTTTTCTTAATCGAAACCATTTTTTATTTACCTCCTTACTTGTTTGCTGTCCACTCACCTTAGAATCATATAAGGTTCACAAGAGCATGGATCTGTTATGTCTTGACCCTTGGCATCTCCTTTAGTTGCCTTTTTAATTTTATTGGTTAGTGAAAAGTGTATCAACTGTGGGCAATGTGTTTTTAGCTTTTGTCAGTAGAAGTTGAACCCAAATTCTTACAGGATCCTGAAGTTCATCAAAGATTAAAAAAACCACTTCACATAAGTAAGGTATTTCAACCAAAGTTCTGATATGACTTGACAGTCAGTCAATGGTAACCTAAAGTTGGTTAAGATCATTGTCCAGAGTCAGTCTAGGAACATGAGAATCCAGTCAACGTAGCAGAAAATGTCGTGGAAAACGATCTGGACTTTGACTCAGAAAATCTGACTCTGAATTCCGGCTCTAACCCTTCCAAATTGTGTGATCTTCAGCAAATTACTTGGCCTCTCTGATTCTTCCTATCTGTAAAAAGAAATGATACCTATATGACATGGAATTATAGGAATTAAAAAATACAATGTATGTTAATATGCTTGGTAGATTAATACCTACCTTACAGCATGCATATGTTCAGTTCTATTCAGTCGCTCAGTCGTGTCCGACTCTTTGCGACCCCATGAATTGCAGCACGCCAGGCCACCCTGTCCATCACCAACTCCCGGAGTTTACTCAAACTCATGTCCATCGAGTCGGTGATGCCATCCAGCCATCCCATCCTCTGTCATTCCCTTCTTCTCCTGCCCCCATCCCTCCCAGCATCAGGGTCTTTTCCAATAAGTCAGCTCTTTGCATGAGTTGGCCAAAGTACTGGAGTTTCAGCTTCAGCATCAGTCCTTCCAATAAACACCCAAGACTGATCTCCTTCAGGATGTACTGGTTGGATCTGCTTGCAGTCCAAGGGACTCTCAAGAGTCTTCTCCAACACCACAGTTCAAAAGCATCAATTTTTCGGTGCTCAGCTTTCTTCACAGTCCAACTCTCACGTCCATACATGACCACTGGAAAAACCATAGCCTTGACCAGACAGACCTTTGTTGGCAAAGTAATGTCTCTGCTTTTCAATATGCTATCTAGTCTGGTCATAACTTTCCTTCCAAGGAGTAAGCGTCTTTTAATTTCATGGCTGCAGTCACTATCTGCAGTGATTTTGGAGTCCAAAAAAATAAAGTCTGACACTGTTTCCACTGTCTCCCCATCTATTTCCCGTGAGGTGATGAGACCAGATGCCATGATCTTAGTTTTCTGTATGTTAAGCTTTAAGTCAACTTTTTCACCCTCCTCTTTCACTTTCCTCAAGAGCTTTTTTAGCTCCTCTTCACTCTCTGCCATAAGGGTGGTGTCATCTGCATATCTGAGGTTATTGATATTTCTCCCGGCAATCTTGATTCCAGCTTGTGCTTCTTCCAGCCCAGATATGTTAGCTGTGTGATATTCAAGTTGTTTTAAAAGATTCCAGGAGCTTTCAGTTGTATGATAGTATCTCCTAAAATTATGAATCCCTGAAGTATGTAATTTATTTCAATTATATAAAAAGAGATGCCTTTTGAGTTGGTTAAGCTGTTTAGCTGCAGGTGGGAGAATGCTCAATTAAATGGATTTAAACAAGTCCTTAGAGTAGCAAAGAGTCGGACACGACTGAAGCAATTTAGCACACACACACACAAACACACACACAGACACAGAGGAAAGATTATCTAATACAAGAAAAAAAGCAATGTAGGGTGGTTGCAGCTTTGGTTTCATAAATTCCTCAGGGACAAGTGTCTTTCCATCTTTCCCCTCCACTGTGCTATCTTGGTCTTTTGGTTTTGCATCTTGCAGTCCCACAATAGTGCTCTGGTTGTAAAGATCACACCTACACAGAGTCTGAGGCATGCAGGGAGGACAACCTTTCTTGGGATGCTCCAATCAGGCTTTCTGTTGTGTCCTTTTGACCAGAGCTGCGTGGGCATAGTTGGCACCAAGCTTGCTGCTGGCAAAGAGGTCATTGAACTCTTAGAGCTCACATTTTCTCCCTGGACTTGGGGAGGGGCCCTCTTTCCATATGACCCCCTGATACTTGGACAAAAATAGTGTTCTTTTGGCAAGAAGGAAAGTGGGGAGAGGGAGGAAATGGTTGTGGTGTAGGTCACCAACAGTGCTTTCACACCATCCTCATCTTCTTTGAAGGGAGGAGGGAGTTAGCGGTTATTGCAAAACTCAGAATGAAAGAGCATCATGATGCCTAAAATGTTGGAAATTACAGTCATGTGGGCTTTGCTCTCAGTCACTGACCATGTTTCATTTTTAAATGGCATTGGTCATCTGGCCAAAATACATGATGGACACACAAAAAAGGCCAATATTTTTAAAAAATGGCTAAATTACTCTAATATTTTTTTTATCTTTTAAAAAATAAACCCATTAGTTATGTAAATTTGATTGAATAGATGTAGAAACTAGATTTTGACCTAAGGAAAGAGACATTTTAATATAAAGAACAGGAACTAAGAGGAAGGAGGTACTTAGGAAATAAACACATTAGAAGACATGCTGAAGAGGATTTAAAAGATTTTTTTCCCTGAGTAAGTAGAGTGGAAAAACACAAAGTCAAGATCATTCCGTGATATTTCCCATGACCTGGTGTCATTTTTCTGTACTTCTAGGATTACCCTCTTATTCTCTTAACATTACTTCATTTTATATCTGAAGAAGAGCTTGTGTTTTATTCACTTGTGTTTTTAATAGCATCTTAATCATTGTAAATGATCATGCAATGCCCGAAGCACGTTGGCTGGAAAATGGTTTATAAATAAAATTATTATTATTATTGTTATCTTGATCTCTTGTAACAATACTCATTATATTCAGATTATATCTAGGCTAGAAAGAGTTCAACATATGTGATTATATGTAATCAGTCTCTTTTTTTTTTCTTGCTCTTTTAAAAATGCTGTGGCTTGTCACTCAACTTTGTTCTTATCGCTAAACAAACTATGGCTTATAAGTTGTTAGGGACTCTGGGTTTGCTTTGAAGAGTCATTCTTTGCAGGTCTCAACAAGAGTTTGCTCCAGGTAGGACTGAGTGACTAACACTTTCACTTTTTTCAGGACTGGGATCCAAAGATATTCCTTGTTCCCAATGGCCAAGTCTTGATAACAGGAGTGGCATCCTGTGAAGATGGATTGCGAGAACTTTCACTGGAGCCCAGCACCTTGAGGATATCAAGAGGCTAAAACTATGACTAACACGAAGAACTATTAGGAAAACCTATTTTAGCTTGATGGTAGAAATAACTGAGTAAATACTAGCCATGTCCGCACACAGATTAGGTGCCAGTATAAGTCTTTGAAGTCCTCATTACCTGCAGGTACTCCAGCAGATTCTCAGGTCACTACTTCGGGGTGTTATGATGAGAATTCACGTATTCCATGGAGGGTGACATTCAACAGCCTTGTAAATGGCTTCCTTTCTAAGGCTCAATGCTTCCGAGTAGATGAAAGTGTGTTAATTTGTCTATGTGGTCATTACAGAATTGATGGTAGGACCATTAAGCATCCTTCAAAGGCAAAAACGCAGTGTGCCTTATAGTCAGCACATTTCCACATGCTCCAAGGAATCTGAGGGTATGCATGTGTCTTAACAAAGGAATAATAATTGTCTGAAGTTTCTAGCTGGTTGGTTTTGAGGGTGAGAGGTTCAAGTTTAGGAGATCAAGATTTATATATCTGACTCTCTATGTGGGTCAAAGCATTTTTTTTCTCTTCTCAGCCGATGAACTGATCTGAAAGATGTAAAATTTTGGTAAGTGGAACGTTAAGTAGTTAAAAGTCTTTTTATTAAGGCCTTGACTTGTGTCCCTTGCAACTGCTGAAAGATTTTGTGGAAGCAGGCAGCGGTGGCCATCAACTTGACCAGACAGGAGTATACAGAGTGCAGCTACTCAAAGCATTGGTTGTCATGCCAGGTCATGACTTTCTAGATTTCAAGTAAAGTATAAGCATGCAAACAAGAAGGAACGTTGTTCCAGACAGCAGTGAGATGCTGACATGCACGTGTGAGATGCCGATTTGGTGGAGATGCAGTATAAGGACCCTCCCAACTTGAACCAACTGTAGACAATTTAAGAAGCAAAAAAAGGGGTGCTAACTTCAGACTTAGGACTTAACTCCCCCGAGAGTTGTCAAGCTTTTATTCCTCTTCTGCCTGATGGATGGGGAAACATGAATGATGGACCCCAAAATCCCTTTCGTTAGTCCAACGTGGTTGTGTAGCTCCTAGAACTTGGATGTGATGTTTCACTCAGCCGCTGAGTGTTGGGACAAGTGGGGAGTCACAAGCCAGCTCCCCGATCCTGTCCTCAACCGCTGAGTGTTGGGACAAGTGGGGAGTCACAAGCCAGCTCCCTGATCCTGTCCTCCAATGTCACATCTGAAGTGGCGCCTCTGTGGGGCAGCCGGGCTTGTCTTTGCTGGCTCAGAGGTTTTCCCAAGAGAGGGAGCAGCTCCATTCCGCCTGACTGGAGGCTCCATCTGCTGTAAAGTTTTTACTTCTGATCGCAGAGTCCTTATGTGCTTGTGTGTGCTTGGTCATTTCAGTTGTGCCCGACTTTTTGCGATGCTATGGATTGTAGTCCCTGGGATTCTACAGGCAAGAATACTGGAGTGGGTTGCCAGGCCCTCCTCTAGGGAGTCTTCCCAGCCCAGAGATCACACCCAGATCTCCTGTGGGGCAGGCTGATTCTTTACCTGCTGATCCACGTTGGAAGCCCACAGTCACTATAGGGTCTAGATTTAATAACACCAGAAGGAAAAGAGTCAGGTGTAAATTGCTAAGTGCTATTCTAGCTGAGTGTTTAGTATGTTCAGTACATTTCTTAGGCCATAGGAAATTCTTTTTCACTCAAATGGATTTTCTCCTCTTATTTTTGTTTTTGACTTCTCTCACTATTTTAAATTCAGGTGATTCAAAGTTTCCTTTTTCATTTTTTGAGCAAAATGAAGCTAAAAAGAGGGTTTTGTGTGTTTACTTTTTTGTTACCTAATCCTATACTTCTTTCTTGTGTAATGAAGAAATCTTTGATTTCATGAAGAATGATGTATGCCAATTTAGCCTAAGCTTGGTCAGTTCTTTTTCCGAGTCTTGCCCTGGAATAAGTACTTTGTTTTTAAGTATTGCTGGGCCAGTTCAGTCTCTTAATGGCCTTCTAATGGTGTTGAAAAAAGAATCTCATTTATAAAATTTGAAAGTTAAAAATAATGCTGATAGGCATTCACTGGTTTAATAATCCACCCCCAAAGCAAATTAGTCAGCAGGTATTAAACTTATTACTTGTCATTAAAGTTTTAATTTCCTTAACATAGTTACATAGAACATCAATATAAACGTCTAATTTTAATACTTAGCTAGATATATGCTTTATTAGGTTTTCTTATTAATGCTTTCTATATTGTAGTTTAATCTTCCACAAGTATGTTCCTCTTTCTATTTTGATTCTAATTGCTTCTGATACCTCTTTACCTGTCATACCTATTGAAAGAGCTTCCCAAGTGGCTCAGTGGTAAAGAATCTGCCTGCTAATGAGGGAGATGTGGGTTCAATCCCCGAGTCAGGAAGATCCCCTGGAGAAAGAAATGGTGACCCATTCCAGTATTCTTGCCTGGGAAATCCACTGGACAGAGGAGCCTGGCAGGCAACAGTCCGTGGGGTTGCAGAGTCGGACATGACAGAGTGTCCATGCGTGCCTGTTGTAACCGGCAGTGGCCTGAATGTGATAGGCATCCAGTGTGTTTGCTGGGCCCACTGAGAAGCTTGTGCAGAGAAACAAGTTGTGCTGTATATTCAGAATATCTTTTTCCTGCCACCAGAGATTGTTTCCTAGTCGTTTTGTTTGAGCAGCTTGTGAAAATCTTGGTGTATATGATAGGATAACAGAAATAGAAAAGTGTAAACCCTGGGATGCTCTCTTGTGGAGTTTTAAAAACTTACCAAAAGCATTCTTTTATGGGAAAAAAAAAAGTAGAAACTAATTTTCATTCCATCCTCTAGGACAGAGTTTCTCAACCTCAGAAAAATTGCCCTCCGGTCCAGATCATTCCTGGTTGTGGAGGGTGGTCTGTGCGCCATAGGAATTTATCCATGAGATGGCAGTAGCCGATGTGACAGCCAGAAATGTTTGTTGACATTGGCACATGTCCTCTGGGGTGGGGGGTGGGGGGAAGTCACCTCACTGGAGAACCACTGTTCAAGAGTGATGTCCACACTGGGATTGTCTTTGAGACAAAGAGTCAGGTGAAAGCACAGAGATTCTTGGTGCTGCGTTGTGTTGCTGATATTTGAGGAAAGCTCTCCCAGTCTTCATGAATCCCAGTCGTGGGGCAGAATGAACCCCCAAAGTGTAGCTGTGTCTACGCTGCCCTCCTTCCTTCTTTCATCTCAAGGGGGCGCTATCGAGGGCTCCAGGCCAAACCTATGTCCTGAGTGTTGTCGGAGCTGTTTTCCCAGGGCTCCCCTGACTGCAGAACCTCTGGCTTGTTCCAGAACAGGCTGCTTTTCCCATACCTATGTTGGGTGTCTGAACTGGGGCTCATCTCTAGGAAAAATACCCTGGAATTGTATTTTCTTTTGTCACGGAAGCATGGAAGAAGAGCCATCAGACATAGCAACAAAGCTATTAAGAGTGTCTATGACATTCTGGAGTTCCTTTCTCTCTGCTTGTCAAATGTGACTTTTTTTTCTCTCTGGTCCCCAAGTTCTATACTGGCAAGATGAGGGTTTAACCATTGGGCAGGGTTGATACCACTCATCCACAGGACGCTTGAACAGACCACTTCTCAGTGATCAAGTCTGCCAAGCCTCTGGACTGGGGGTGGGGGAGGAAGTGTCAAGGGTGCAGCTGAAAGTCTGAAGAGCTGCCAATCAAGAGAACATTTGCAGAGGTTCCCCACTGACCCAGATACTCTGCTATCTTGAAAGCTTTATCTTCTAAGAGAATGTTGGCTAACAGCTTTCCTTTTATTCCTGTTTCTGTTTTGAAAGAATAACAAATACACTTAATTCTTCACCAAATCTTCAGCAAATGCCTTTTAATCCAACACAATGGTAGTTATTTTAAGAAAGCTGGCAAAGAAGGACAGAGGCAGTTTTCTATTTTTCAGTCTGGGCTTTTCCCCTTGTACAGAAGCACTTGATCACATTTAATCTTGGCGTGCACTAACCACATTAACTTTGTTTGCATAGAACTGATATCACTGCCTTTCCCTCTTTTAGTCTTTTTTTCTTTTTCATCTCCCCAGAAAGCCTTACAATTTAAATAACAGGTTAAAATACATGCACATACACTCAGGAGATTAATAAATACCGTGTATCTTTGTTCACTGTAACTTCTGGGACTTGATTCCACACCCAAGCTGTGTTTGTTGAAGGAAGAAGTGATTTGTCAAAGCACTGTGTATACATGAAAAGAAAAAGCTCAGGAAAAGATCTGAATAAAATGATACCTTGCAGAGGGTGGAGACTGGCTGCTAGGTGCAAAATGACTGTGGTCTTCTTTGCCCAGCAAAGGTGTTGAGGATTCTGTTCTCTAGAGATCAGAACAATCTAGAGATGGGTGATCTATGTTACCAAAAGGATGGGTCCTCTGCACATCTCAGGTGGGGCTTCCTCTGGTTTTTATCAGCCATTGAAGACCAGAATTTATGAACAAGCTCCTTGACGCATCTGCAGCTCTGAGTTTAGTCTTCTCATCTCCCCGATCCACCCCATTCCTTTTTTTAATACATTATTATTGTGAAAATGTTCTAGGTTTAGGGAAAAGGTGAACAGATAATGCAGGGTTCTGGTCTAACCTTCACCCAGTTTCCTCTGGTGTCAGCATATTACATGACTTTGGAACTTTTACCTCATTTTCAGAGTTCATTTCCCTTTCCACTCCAAAGGAAACCACAGATTTGCTTTCTGATCACAGTAATGCTGAGAATAAATAAGATACTTAGTATTTCATCCATTGCTTAATCATTTCCAACTGGAGTTTTCTCTGCATCATTTTAAGAAGTGAAATTCTGTATTCAAGTTTATTCTCATATGGGCAAACTGGTGTAAAACAGGGAGATGATTTTCTTAAAGAAGAGCAAGCAGGAATTAGACCAAACCTTATCTGCCTCTTTGCTTTTATTGTTGCTCAGTCACTCAGTTGCATCTGACTCTTTTGTGACCCCAGGACTGTAGCCTGCCAGGCTCCTCTGTCCATGTTTCTCAGGCAAGAATACTGAAGTGGGTTGCCATTTCCTCCTCCAGAGGATCTTTCCGACCCAGGGATTGGACCCATATCTCTTGGGTCTCCTGCATTGGCAGGCAGATACGTTACCACTGAACCACTGGGAAGCCCTCTCCTGCTTTTAGATCTAGAGTAACACTGATGGATTAAATCATCTCTACTTTCTGAAAATTCTTCAGTGATTTTCTTCAGTGTGTGTGTGTTAGTTGTGTCCGACTCTTTGTGACCCCATAGACTGTAGCCCATGGGGGCTCCTCTGTCCATAGAATTCTCCAGGCAAGAATACTGCAGTGGGTTGCCATGCCCTCCTCCAGGGGATCTTCCCAACCCAGGGATCGAACCCGCTTCTCTTAACATTTCCTACCTTGAGTCAGGAGGGTTCTTTATCACTAGCGCCACCTGGGAAGCCCAATGTCTAGTACACAGTAATTATAAATAATACTGGTTTATCAAGATCTATTTCTTGATGTGGAAGTATAAGTCATGAAGCCTCTAGAAAACCCTGGGTGGCAGATTTATTTGGCTAAAAAAGTGATTACAAGGAATTAGAAAAAGACTGAACTGGGAAAGTCCTCTCTGTAAGGATTAGACTCCAAGGAAGTCATGCATGTCTCTTGGTCATCATCATCTTTTTGGCCCTGAGACATGTGGGATCTTAGTTCCCAACCATGGATTGGACCTGGGCTCCCTGCAATGGAAGTGCGGAGTCTTAAACACTGGACCACCAGGAAAGTCCCTCTTTGTCCTCTTGAAGCTGCTGAAATAAGGGCACAGGTGAGAGATGGCCATTGTCAAGGAACTGTCCTTTTTCACCACATGATACTGCTTTTTAGGACAAGGAGGGAAAAGTTTTCAGGAAGCACTTGGGTCATGAGCATGTTCCATTTCACTGTGAGGTCATTCTCTGTTTCAGATCCAGGTTCTGCGTATCAGAGACCAGGGTGTGGACTTTGCTAGCTTGTTCTCACTTTGTGCAGATGCATTGTCCCTCCCCTTTCTCTCCTCCTCTTCCGCCTGTCCACTCCTCAGCGCGTCCCTCTGAAAGATCTTGTTTGTATGTCTAAGTGAAAAACTCTAGGTTAAATGAGAGAACGCCACTAGGGAGGAAAGATGGAATTATGGATATCCAGGGGGCTCAGATTTTCTCCATACCAGCTTGAAAAAAGTGAAAGTGAAGTTGCTCAGTTGTGTCCAACTCTTTATGACCCCATGGACTGTAGCCTACCAGGCTTCTCTGTCCATGGAATTTTCCAGGCAAGAATACTGGAGTGGGTTGCCATTTCCTTCTCTAGGGGATCTTTCCTGACCCAGGGATCAAACCTGGGTCTCCTGCATTGCAGGCAGATGCTTTACCATCTGAGCCATCAGGAAAGCCCCCATAACCGCTTGACTGTAGTTAATACAATGATTGTCTCTTCTAATCCTGGGGAGGAGGCTTAAATCAATAGGAATAGTGTATGGAAATCAACTTTCCCTCATCACAAACTGTGTCTCATCCAGGAGAAGAGCAGAACCAGTGTACTGTAGACTTGCATGCTTTTCAAAGGAAAACAAAGCAGAAACCTCAACTTACCATTCCTTTCAAGGAGCTTTCATTGAATAAATTTTGACAGAACATTCTCATTTCACATTGTATCACGAAATTATCACACCCATCTCGTATCCTATAGAAATCCATACAAAAACAGAAGGTGGTACGGTAGCAAACTTTTGCTCAACTCAAAAGGAGATAGCATCACTCAATGGACATGAGTTGGAGCAAACTCTTAAGAGATAGTGAAGGACGGGGAAGCCTGGCGTGCTGCAGTCTAGGGGCTTGCAAAGAGTCAGACAGGACTCGGCAACTGAACAACAACAAAAAGAGATAGAGGATTGGGCATGAGCTTGTGAATTAAGGCTGTTAACTGAGAAGGACAGTTTCATTTCTAAAGTGGGCTTTTACCCTAACAGAGATCCTGTCCATAAAATGAGTAAAGTTTTGGCTAGTATGTGGTATACAGTAGTCATAAATAAATTACCCTAAAGGATCCAATTGATCTTGACCTGGGTGACAAGTACGGTTTCTCTGCCAGCTCTCTAGTTTACTGTCTGCTGTATAATTTCAGGGCCACGAGCAAATGTTAATTCTCTATTTTAGGTTTTCATGGGGTTCCCCAGTGCCTCTCCTCTTCAAAGCCTCTAGCCCAACCCTGGCCACCACGGTCATCTCCTTCAGTTCACGGTGACTGTCATCACACTGCAGTTTGAATACTGGTGTGACTGGCTGGCCTGGGATAACATGCAAGTGTTGTAACACTCATCGAGGCTCAGGTCTCGGCTTGCTCGGTGGTGGGTAGTGGGGTTGCTTCACACAGCACTTCAGTTCAAAGCAAAGGCAGGAGGGAGTGGAGATCGTAGATCATAGATCACAGAGCAGATGCTCACCCAGAAATGCCAGCGCTCCTCTGTTGCAGAGCAGACTTGCAGGCACACGAATTACCCATGCAACTCACCAGCATGTGTGCGGGGAAAGTGAAGCCAGCAGAACAACTGCAGGAACCCATCCAACTAATAAGAAGCTTATAACTCTTTGGCAATTTGTTTGGCTCGGGAGTTACTGCAAAGTCAGAAAGGTATTGGGCCCCGGGATATTGGCAAGGTTACTGGGAGTCTCCCACTGTGAAAAGAAAGCTTTGCCAATGGGCTTTTTTTTTTTTTTTTTCTTCTTCAGGTGTTCAGTGTTGAGATTTTCAGGCCAAAGACTTCTGGAAAAAGTCACATTAATCACATCGGCAGCTAAGGTTAATGGGACTGGTGGCTTCACAAACTCCCCTATTCAAAAATGTGCTACGAAGATCTTTCAGTTTAGATGATCTGATTCATTCATTCATTTACTCATTCAACAAAGGCTTATGGAAGTCTTACCATGAGTCAGGAGCCACTGCAAGTATCAGAAGACAGACCCCTCTTCCTAGATCACTGACCCCACATCCTGCATTACTCCCTTCCTATGTCCTCAGGTCCCTTATTGCTTTTCTTTCTGTTTTTTGTGTGTTTTTTTTTTTTTTTTAATATGAACCATTTCTAAAGTCTTTATTGAATTTGTTACAATATTGCTTCTGTTTCACATTTTTTTTTTTTTTGGGTCCTAAATGCATGTGGAATCTTAGCTTGCCAACCAGGGATTGAACTTGCACCCTCTGCTGCATAGAAAAGAGAAAGTGAAAGTTGCTCTGTTGTGTCCGACTCTTCGGGACCCCTTGGTCAATACAGTCCATGGAATTCTCTAGGCCAGAATACTGGAGTGGGTAGCCTTTCCTTTCTCCAACAGATCTTCCCGACCCAGGAGTTGAACTGGGATCTCCTGCATTGCAGGCGGATTCTTTATGAACTGAGCTCTCAGGGAAACCTCCTATAGAGGAGGGCGAAGTCTTAAACCCCTGGACTACCAGGGGTCCTTTTGTTGCTTTTCTTAACTTGATTCTGGAGTTCTGATGTAAAAGAAGAGTATAGGGAAAATCCTCATAAGGAGAAAGAAGTTGAAAGTCCTCCTGGTTTATTTACTTATTTATTTAAAACATGGGCTTCTCCGGTGGCTCAGCTGGTAAAGAATCCGCCTGCAATGTGGGAGACCCAGGTTCACTCCCTGGGTGGGGAATATCCCCTGGAGAAAGGAATGGCTACCCACTCCAGTATTTCTGCCTAGAGAATTCCATGAACAGAGGAACCTGGTGGGCTACAGTCCTTGGGGTTGCAAAAAGTCAGACACAACTGAGCAACTAACACTTTCACTTTTTAAAACATAAGTATCTGTTATATGCAATGTTCTCCAGAAATAGGTGATTGGGACAGACTTTCTATAAAGGAAAATTTTGCCTATCCACATTTCAGATAATAAACTTTCTAACACAAAATGTCTGGGACTTTACAGAAATAGTAATTGATTGTTGTCTGTATACCAAGAAAACTCACCTTCCCTTTCTTGTGGATCTGGGAAGCTGGATGAACTCTGACCTAGGAGTGGTCCCCAGGGATCAAACACTCTCCAAGCTCCTTATTCTGCCCTCTCTTTATCATCTCTTTCTGATTACTAGCTGGGTCCTGGCGATTCTATCTTCATCATGTGTTTCTCATGTATCTTTCTTCTCTTTCTTTTTCAACCTGCTATTGCTTCACTCCAGAGCACTTTGTGACTGTTGCATAAATATCATTCCAATGGCATTCAGGTCAAAGATCTCTTTTTTTCCAGTCTCTCCCTGTTCCTGATCACTTTCCACATGGCAGTCACACTTACCTGCTGTTTTCTATTTGTCCTCGCCTTAAAAGTGACACCATGTCTCTTGCCTCTTCGACGAAGCATCTGTTTCCAAACAAGGTGTCAAATGTCACATCCCAAACAGGCAGAGTTGTTAAGAATATGGACTGAGGAATCTGAAATGACCAGTGTTAAAAATCCCAGCTTGGCCGGTTAAGCCTCAGTTTGCTCATCTGGAAAATGGGGATGATTCTCATGCCTCTGCTGGCAGTAAAGGGTAGACTAGGACAGGGGGGTGTGATAATGACAGAAATAAAGTGCACAATGAATGTAACGCACTGAATCATCTCCAAAACATCATCCCTACCCTGGGTCTATGGAAAAATTGTCTTCCATGAGACTGGTCCCTGGTGCCAAAAGGGTTGGGGACTGCTGTACTAGGACATTTGAATTCTTGGCACTCTAGGCACTCAACAAGTAATATTTATAATAATATGATAACAAGTATTATTAAATTTCATTGCTCCAGTCTGATTCAGCTTATCATTTCCTGAAATGTCTTTTTTTCCCACATTTGCTCATGTAGTGTCTTCTGTGTAGAATGCCCTTTCTCTCTCTGCCCTTTGATAGTCTTTTATGTTGGAAGTTTGTATGTCATGAAGTCTTTTTCTGATTCTTCTGGAAACAAACATTTTCCTCCCTTTCATTAATGCCTTGTCTGCCCCTCTTGCTGCCCCCTGTTTTGTGTCTGGGACTGTGGTCAGAGCCTCTCCGTCATTCTCTTTGCCCTTGCTCCTCCGTCAGGCTCTGGGCTCCTCGGTCGCAGAGAGAATTTACCCTGCTTTCTCCTCCTGTACATAGTCTGCAGGGAGGTCTCTGTACCCTGGTCAGAGGTGAGTGTGGACTCCTGTCTTTGGGGAGAGCTAGGGTTTGAGGGCGACAGCTCCCCATCTTGGGGCTCTGCTATGCAGCTTGGCTATCAGTGGGCATTGGCTTGTGTAGCTCCCCAGTCCCACGAACCCCCAGGCCCCTCACAAGCCTCCTGCCCATGGATGTTCCTGGCTTTCAGGATTTCTTGCATTTATCCATGAAATTACTGAATTTCAGCACTGCAAGAAGTCTGGGAGAGACGTGGAAATCTTGTACTTCAGCTTCTTCACTCCTGACCTGAGCTTCTGCTGAGGTGTTCTGTTCCTTGAGAAATGATCCCTAAACTCACCCTGGATGAATAAGTCATTCCATCTAGTATTTGCTAATGCACCATCCGTCCCTCTGCTGAGGTATGGCTCACCCTGGATTCCAAGGTACATAGCCATCTCCTGCCTGGAACTTAGGTCTCTGGAGGCAAGGCAGTAGCTTATTTGTCTTTCCATCTCTCGCACTCAACTTAGCGCCCAATGCATGCAAAAGAGTCGATCTGCATCAGCCAAACTGATAAATATTGACCAAGCTGAATGGAACTTAAAGAGGCTAAGTCATTGACTTCTTATGCTGCATCTCCTGTTTTCCAGGTCCATCCACCATCTTTTCAGGGTCCCAGACTGGTTTACCTCATCAAATGTTTGCACTTCTCGTCCTGGAGGTCTAAGAAAAAGGCTGGTTGGTAACTTGATGGTTAACAGATTGAATATAGACTCTTGAAATTCTAAGAAATAGCTCTGAGCAGAGAGAAATCACTTACTTCTGGCAGAAAAAAAAAAAATTAAACAAGAGAAAAAGTGATTACTTTGATTTCATTGGTAGGTAGCAAAAGCCACATCAGACACCTACAGGTGTCCTAACAGTTTTTCCTCCCTAAATATCAGCCTTGCGGTACTTGAGAGGCGAGGGAAACCAGGTCCCTTGGTGTATCCTGAAGATGGTGGTTAGACTCACTTGTGGGGTTAATAAAGGCTGAACTCCAGCTTCCGTTGGTGGTTAACCCCCTGCCCTTCTCCTGGTTCCCGTGAGACACCTGGCTGGTACCTTGGGTTGCAGACGTGCTCAAGTTCACTAATGCTGTTGCTCAGTGCACAGACTCTGGGATAAGCCAGTAAGCTGGGAGAAGAGCAAAACTCACCGTGGGATGGTTTTGCATCCTCATATAAATTTAGCATTCATCTCCGCATACTTACTGGTTTTCCCCTGAGTATGAGATGCTGAAGATGGACCAAACGAAAGAATTCATACCAGTTGGAGCAGGAAACAAGGAGGAGAAAAAGCACTTTTAGCCACAGCATGGCCTGAGTGTGGGTAAGCCATCATTAGAAAGGCAGTTTTTTCTAGGTCTTGGCATTTGTGATTAAGATCCTGCATGCCAAGGCTTCTTTCTGAACCCCACGGGCCAAGCCACCTTAGAAACAGGGCCACATAATCGCCAGAGTCATAGAATTGTAGAAAGGAATTCTGTCGGCCCCTCTGGTCAGATGTTGCCAAATGACATTCCTACAAAACTTCAGATGCTTCAGAGGAGATGAAATGGCTTCTAAAAGCCTCAGCCAGGCTTAGGACTCAGTGGTTCTGGAGGTAAAGATGACCTAGATTTGACTAAATGTCCATTCCTTTCTAGATAAAAGTCCTTGGGGGAAGTTATAGGGGTAGGTAGTCCCCAGGGCGTCCCTGGGGATGCCAAAGTTGCTGAAGCTTTCTTATCTGTCAGATGGAGTCCAAGATGCCTTTCTTAATGGTCAGTTGTGAACAGGACTCTGGGTACCGGATTAGTCAGGATTCTCCAGAGACACAGAGCTGATAGGTGGTATACACACATGTGAATCAAAAAGTGAGGGTGTCAGTTGCTCAGTGGTGCTCTTTGGGACCCCATAGACTATAGCCTGCCAGGCTCCTCTGTCTGTGGGATTCTCCAGGCAAGAATACTCGAGTGGGTAGTCATTGCCTTCTCCAGGTGATTTTCCTGACTCAGGGATCAAACTGGGATCTCCTGCATTGCAGGCAGATTGTTTATCATCTGAGCCACCAGGAGAGCCCACATGTAGAGACATTTATTTTAAGGCATTAAAGAAAAGAAAGAAAGAAAGTGAAGTCGCTCAGTTGTGTCCGACTCTTTGTGACCCCATGGACTAATGTAGACCACCAGGCTCCTTTGTCCATGGGATTCTCCAGGCAAGAATACTGGAGTGGGTTGCCATTTCATTTCCTTCTCCAGGGGATCTTCCTGACCCAGGGATCGAACCCAGGTCTCCCACATTGCAGGCAGATGCTTTAACCTCTGAGCCACCAGTTTAAGGCATTAATGCACATAAATTTATGTGCTGGTAAGTCTGCAGCTGGTAGAACTGGAAGCTGGAACGGAACCTTGGGTAGGGTTTCCAGGTTGCCAGCGGGAGGCAGAATTCCTTCTTCCCAGGGCAACCTCGGTCTTTGCTGTTAAGGCTTTTTACTAATGGGCTCACCTGCATTTGGGAGGATGATCTACTTTACTCAAAGTCTGCTGATTTATTAATAAGTGTTCAGTTCAGTTGCTCAGTCGTGTCTGACCCTTTGCTACCCCATGAATCACAGCACGCCAGGCCTCCCTGTCCATCACCAACTCCCGGAGTTTACTCAAACTCATGTCCATCGAGTCAGTGATGCCATCCAGCCATCTCATCCTCTGTCGTCCCCTTCTCCTCATGCCCCCAATCCCTCCCAGCATCAGGGTCTTTTCCAATGAGTAAACTCTTCGCATGAGGTGGCCAAAGTATTGAAGTTTCAGCTTCAACATCAGTCCTTCCAGTGAACAGCCAGGACTGATCTCCTTTAGGATGGCCTGGTTGGATCTCCTTGCAGTCCAAGGGACTCTCAAGAGTCTTCTCCAACACCACAGTTCAAAAGCATCAATTTTTTGGCACTCAGCTTTCTTCACAGTCCAGCTCTCACACCCATATATGACCACTGGAAAAACCATAGCCTTGACCAGACGGACCTTTGTTGGCAAAGTAATGTCTCTGTTTTTTAATATGCCAACTAGGTTGGTCATAACTTTCCTTCCAAGGAGTAAGCGTCTTTTAATTTCACGGCTGCAATCACCATCTGCAGTGATTTTGGAGCCCCCAAAAATAAAGTCTGATACTGCTTCCACTGTTTCCCCATCTATTTTCAATGAAGTAATGGGACCAGATGCCATGATCTTAGTTTTCTGAATGTTGAGCTTTACAGCCAGCTTTTTCACTCTCCTCTTTCACTTTCATCAAGAGGCTTTTTAGTTCCTCTTCACTTTCTGCCATAAAGGTAGTGTCATCTGCATTCTGAGGTTATTGATATTTCTCCTGGCAATCCTGATTCCAGCTTGTGCTTCCTCCAGCCCAGCGTTTCTCATGATGTACTCTGCATATAAGTTAAATAAGCAGGGTGACAATATACAGCCTTGACGTACTCCTTTTCCTATTTGAAACCAGTCTGTTGGTCCATGTCCAGTTCTAACTGTTGCTTCCTGACCTGCATGTAGGTTTCTCAAGAGGCAGGTCAGGTGTTCTGGTATGCCCATCTCCTTCAGAATTAATTACATCTAAAAGGAGAGAGACAGAGAAGACGAAGAGCCAGAGGGAGTTAGAACTCTTTGGGGTCCCTGCTCTGCTTAAGGCATCTTCACACACAGCACATTTGCTGGTCAATTTTATGTATCAACTTGTCTAGACTCTGGGCTTCCCTGGTGGCTCAGACGGTAAAGAATCTGCCTGCAATGCAGGAGACCTGGGTTTGATCCCTGGGTTGGGAAGATCTCTTGAAGAAGGGAATGGCTACCCACTCCAGTATTCCTGCCTGGAGAGTTTCATGCACAGAGGAGCCCGGCGGACTGCAGTCCATGGGGTCACAAACAACTGAGCGGCTAACACTTTCACGGTCTAGACTGTGGAGCCCAGTTTGGCCAAACACCAACCTGGACTGTATCTCTCTGTCTCTTTTTGTTTTAAACAGTGCTTTCTTTCTTTCTTTTTTTTTTTTTAAGGCTGCACTATGTGGCATGTGGGATCTTAGTTCCCCAACCGGGGATTGAACCTGTAGCTCTCTGCAGTGGGAGTGCAGAGTCTTAACCACTGGACCCCCAGGGAAGTGCCTCTTTCTCTGTCTGCCTCTCTTTCCCTCCACTCTTCCTCTCTGTCTCTCTCTTTCTCCATCACGTTCATCCTTCCTTTTATGATAGACTGTATCTGTCTCTTTCTCTTGTTTTTCTTTCCTGCCCACTTCCTCTCCTCTCTCCCCCCATCAGCTCCACTTTCCTTTACTATTTTAGTTTCACTTTCCCGATCAGGGTCAAGTCTTTAATCTCTTAATTTTCTGCCTCATTATCACTTTCTGACTTTGCCTTTTCTGATAGTCTCCTTCGCATGCACTCCTCACCACACTCAAATCTTCTTTGCCTCCTTCTAAAAATACTCTCGTAATCCTTCCTCTCCTCTCTGCAAAGCCCCTGACTCTCTCTCTCTCTCCAGCCTCCAGCGCTCCTCCTCCTGGAGCTTGGTGGTGTGACAACTCCAGGGCTTGGGTGCAGACTCATGCTGGGGAAAGTCACCCCTTCCCGGGCTGGTTAACTCCCCAGCCCCAGAGGGAATCCCGGTCTCAAGTCAGACTCTTGCCTGCTGTTCTTCTCGGCCGGCTGCGGTACGGACAGACTTAGGTGCACACAGGGCAGCTGACTTGGTCAAGGCTGTGGCATCCTTTAGGGTCACGGGCAGTGCAGGAAGCCACCGGGGTGCCCGTGGATCACTTGTGGAGAAGGACCTGGGGTGCTAAAGGGGAGCAAGTTCTCAGAAAAGCAGCAGCCAGCAGACGCTCCTTTTAGATTTAAAAGGGATGTTCCTTGGAGAGATCTGGAGGCTCCCAAGTAAATTTTAGGTTTCCTAGGTGGCTCAGTGGTAAAGAATCTGCCTGCCAATGCAGGAGACACAGATTTGCTCCCTGGGTCAGGAAGAGCCCTTGGAGAAGGGAATGACAACCCACTCTAGTATTCTTGCCTGGAGAATCTGATGGACAGAGGAGCCTGGCGGGCTAAAGGCCATGGGGTCGCCAAAGAGTCAGACACGACTCAGCGACTAAATGACAACAACGAAGTACATTTTACATTTGAGGAAAACCAAAGCTAAAAGAATAGGAAAAGACATCTTGAATTCATGTCATGGAAGGCTTCAGAAACAATTGGAGAGTCCTTGAGCCCAGTGAGGACATTTTCAGATGAAGAATTCAGAAAGACTAGCCCAGAGTCACATAGCTGGTTTTGTTCGGTCACAGACAAGAAGTAGGTCTCCTGACGTTTTTTTTTTTTTTTTAAATAGCCTCAGTCTGTTTCTCAATGAGAAACAGAAGACTGGTATGTCTGGCAGCCAGAGAATAAGTTCCCTGGTAAGTCCCTGTGGCTCATGTCCTTTCCCAGAAATATAAATACTGCAAGTCATCTTTCAATAGAGGGACCACGAGGCCTGATGTCTCAAGACCAGGGTTGCTTATGAAGGACTCTCTTTTCTAGTCCTGGAAACACCACTATTCACCAGAATATTAACTTCTTAGTGCCAGATTTTAGGGGGCAAGGAGGTCGAGTTGTCTTATTAAAGAGAAATTATCTCCCACATTTTTTTGGTGTAGAATTATTGACAATCAGTTAAAAATTAACTTTTAATAAGCCCCATCATCAGGCTCCTATTTCCCCAGAATTACTTTTTACCCTTTCTCCCCAGACATTTATCCACTGAGGATGGTTAGGACCATAATCATTTGCTCTGAAGACTGTCTTCTCCTTTTCTACCCTTTTCCTCTGTTCTGAAACAACTGTGTGCAACTATCATTACCCACTTGGGCTGCTAAGAATATTCCATCAGCAATCAATACTGTCTCTCAATTTCCCCACTAACCAACATTCCCAGGAAATCTATAAATGTGAAAAGAAAACAAAAACTCCTTATTTTTACTCAAGCTCCTTCAGATATTTTGCTTGATTTTACCTGAAAAAAGTGAAAGTTACAGTGTTAGTCCTTCAGCCATGTCTTTGTGACCCCATGGCCTTTAGCCTGCTAGGCTCCTCTGTCCATGGGATTCTCCAGGCAAGAATACTGGAGTGGGTAGTCATTCCCTTCTCCAGGGGATCTTCCAGACCCAGGGATCAAACCTGGGTTTCCTGCATTGCAGGCAGATTCTTTACTGTCTGAGCCACCAGAGAAGTACTGATTTTAGCTAGCTTTGAGTCAATAATAGGGTGACAAGATTATTTCATAAAATCTGTAGAATTTCTAGCTCCACCATCTTGAGTAAGTTTTCCCAGAAACCCCAGAAAGCTAATTTCATTTTGAAGGACTGCCTATTATTTTCTAGGACAGTTTCTTCAGAGCATCACATTTTTGCATAAGCACTTAATGATTACTCTGCCTGCCCTTCCTACTGAAATTATGAGTTCAATGTGTGGGGATTATGTTCGATTTCATTTTTGGTAACACTCATTATTGGGAATGAATGAACTTGTCACAATTACACAAACTGGCTGCAGCAAAAACATTGACAAGGATGCTTGTTGAAGCTCTAGGTGGTGATCGGTTTCTATATCTATTATTCACACTCATTTTTACACACACACTGAGAGGGAAGCATGATTCCCATCTGTAGGTGAAAAGACTGAGACAAAGATTTACACAGTTGCCCAAAACCATCCGTCTTGAAGGAGAGCCCTCAGTGGACCCCAGGTGCACTGACCCCTGTATCTCTCTGCTGAGCTCAAGAGCATGCTGTTTGCAGTAGTCATCCTCACCTCTGCCCAGCTGTGCCTGGTGACATGTACCTTTCTCTACGGTGACATGTACCACCTCTTCCTAAGGTCCGCCAAAACAGGACTCCATGTACAAGTGGTCAGGAAAGGGGGAAGCCACAGGTGGTGAAGGACCTGGGTTAGGGATTTGATCTCATCACTTTCCAAAGCGAATTTCTCCTTTGGTGTCTCTGCCTGATTGAGTTCTGCTATCATCACACACCGAGGTAACTCTAGGGAAAGGAAATGGTCTATCAGAAGATAGGGGCTCCCTGCCCTCCTGAAGGACACAGTGTCCCAGTTACCTGTTGCTGGGTGACAGACCGGCTCCAAACCTACTGGCGTAAAATAACTCCACGTTAGTATTATCTCTGATGATTCTGGGCTCCGCTAGGTGGCTCTCCCTTGGGAGAATCTCATGGGAAAGCTCTGTCACTTCTGTGTTTGACTGTGAGCTGGGACAACACAGAAAACTGTGAGACTGGACAGCGGAGATTCTCAGATGTCTTTCTTTGGTCTCTTCAGCTTGTTGGCTTTGGGAATACCAAAATTATTATGTGGTAATTCAGGCCTCTGAAGATGTTTGGCAAGATGGAGATAGAGACAAATCAGTTCAGTTCAGTCGCTCAGTCGTGTCCGACTCTTTGCAACCCCATGGACTGCAGCACGCCAATCTTCCCTGTCCATCACCAACTCCCAGAGCTTGCTCAAACTCATGTCCATTGAGTGGGTGATGCCATCCAACTATCTCATCCTCTGCCGTCCCCTTCTTCTGCTAGATAGATAGATAGATAGATGTGGTGGGTAGACAAACAGATATTAGATGTGATGGCTGGATAAATAGACAGATATTAAACATATAATAGATAGGTAGATAAGATAGACAGATATGTGAGGGTAGATGGATAGATAGATGGATAGAGACACACACACACACACACACACACAGAGAAATGTACAGAAGCATTTGAGCATTCTCCACCTCGAGGCCATCACTAGGAGACAGGAAATAGGTCCCACTCCTTAAGTGAGATGTGACTAGGTCCTGAACGACCAGCTGGGGTCAGAAATGCTCCGCTAACATTTTTGGAAAACGCAGTCTGCCGCACCCAGTAGCTCCTCAGCTCGTCCCCCGTCACCTAGTCACCTAGACTTGGTTTCCTACTCCGTGAAAAGACCAAGCTCTAAGAAGCTCTGAAGATCATACCCTCGGTGGCCTCGTAGCTGAGCCAGTCTCCTGGTCAGAGTCCATGACCCGAGACCTCGGTCCTTGACATCTCTGCTGGAAACCACATCCTTTGCCTTGATTGCCACCCCATCCTGGCCCCTTTTCTACATGTTTGATCTGATAGCTGTCCTTTCTGTGGCTATTCCCTGGGGGCCCCCTAGATGAGCAGAGCTTTGGGCAAAGAAGTTCAAGTCAGCTCCTTTAATGATGGGAGGACACAATCATATTAACCTGGCCCGGCTCTGCCATTTTGCAGATAAGAAGATGGAATTTCGTAATAGTGTATGTGCCGAGCCATGTTGTATTAAGAGAGATGCTTAACAAGGGAGAGTATTTTGAAAGAGGCAATTAAGATGGGGAATAATTTTAAAAATCTTGTCCTGTGAGGAGTGGTTAAAGAAATTTTAGCCTGAAGAAATAAGACATACTCATTTTATCTTTAAATATTTGAATGTGTCTCATATGAAAAAAAAAAAAAAGAGATTACATTTGTTTGGAGATTTAAAGGATGATTTAAAAGCATGTTTGAAATTTGGTCTGCAGATAGAATCCAGCTTTTATTTCTTAACGATCTTGTATATGTTAGTTTTGCCTACAGTATATACTTCAGTTTTCAGGAAGTGAGTTATGTATTCTTTGACTATAGAATGTGTAGGGATATGTCTATATTCATCTTTCACCCCTTTTCAGCACCAAATAATATTCTGGGCCCAGAATAGACTCTTAATAAGTATCGATCAATTGATACTAATTGATTCTTGAAGAATTTTTCTTTTAATATTTATTTATTTGACTGCTCCAGCTCTTAGTTGCAGCATGTGTGCATGCTAAGTCTGATTCTTTGCTACCCTTTGGACTGTTGCCCACCAGGCTTCTCTGTCTATGGGATTCTCTAGGCCAGAATACTGGAGTGGTTTCCCATGCCTCCTTTCAGGGCCCGATCCAGGGATCAAACCTGCACCTCTTACATTTCTTGCATTGGCAGGCAAGTTCTTTACCATTTGTACGACCTGGGAAGCCATTTGCAGCATGTGGGATCTTAGTTGTGGCATGAAGTTTCCAGTTTCCTGACCCAGGGATTGAACCGCAGCCCTTAGCATCGGGATCACCGAGTGTTAGCCACTGGTCCACCAGGGAAGTCCATATCCGAGTACTGATGGACACTTAGTGTTCACCTCCTATTGTTGGTTAGACTGTGGTATTAGCACAGCCTGATGAGTTTTCTAGGCCGCCACAGGTCCCATTTGAATGAGTGCATTTTCGCAGATTAAGAGAATTCTTACCCTTGTTGCCTTTAACACTGGGAAGCTCCTTCTAGAGGCCATGCTGTGCTTTCAGGCATGTTGGGTGATAAAGGGCATTGTCATTGCCGATCTCAGGAGAGATGCTCACCCCTTTCTAGGAGTGAATGTGCACAAGGACAGCTTGGTCTCTTCCAAATCAAGCCTTGTTTATTCCACTCCACACACCACGAGGGGCTTGGGAAATGGTGGGAGGCAATGCCAGGGGCGTGGGGCTGCAAATATGTGGGGCCTTAGGCCCAGAAACAAGACTTTGAGAGCAACCTGCTCATGCAACCGGCTTCTTGGTGTGGTCACACCTGCATTTTCACAGCAGAGAAAACGCAGCAGGCCTGCACGTGGTTAATTAGATGCAATCAGGACATTTTCTGGGTTCAAAACTAAGAGTGACCCCAGAAACACGATTTTATTTGACCTGTTCATCAGCCTCAATCTTCCTGGGGCTGCAGGCCTTTCCCATGCTGGGAGCCCGCGCTCTGCACAGCAGTCCTTGTGCTGAATGGCAATGGTCTTTCATTCTCTGTCAGCACACAGTTCAGCTTGGTCGGCGGAGGCAGGCAGCTGTTTCTCACTATGCTTGTGGGTGGTGCAGCTCACAAGCTGCACTCAAGACACAGAGAAGGAGGTGACCCTGCCAAGTCCCAGGGCTACCCTTCTGATGCTGCATAGAGAGATTGTGGACCACAGTGCCCAGTTAAGACCTTCCTCTCTCTTTAGATCTGGGTTTTATGAAAATACACTTGCCAGTCATGAGAAAACTAAAAAGCTCAGATATCAATCAGTTATCAGTGAAGTCAGAAGATGAAGGACTGTAGCATTTACAATGCCCATCATAATCACTTTTAGCATCCTTAGGTGGTAACATAACGACGACAGTGTTAAGAAGGGAATGGCGAGCACAGAAGCTGCATGTAAGCAGCTCTGCTTTGTTATGATTAGTCAGTCTCTCTAAAGGGACAGTTTAGGAGCCATGTGGCCCCAGGTGATCCTGTCTATCCTCTGAACCCAAACCGTCATTCTAGTACGTTAATTTACAAAGTGGTCATTTGACAAAATTGTAAACAAAGTCGTTAAGATATAAAAGCATGTCTGGGAATTCCTGGCAGTCCACTCATCAAGATTCTGTACTTCCAATGCAGTGGGCACAGGTTTGATCCCTGTGGTTGGGGAATTAGATCCCATATGCTGAAATCTGTTCTATGGGTAGAGTCTAGTTTTTATTTCCAATGATTCTATGTTAGTTTTGCCTACAGTATAGACTTGAAAGTTTTTATTCAGTGACTTAGGCAGTAAATGTTGAGTAAATGTTGGACTTGGTTCCTTGGATGGCTGATGTGAGGTGGATGTCGTGCAAAGCACAAGCTGGGTCTTCTTCATGTGGTGAAAATTGAAGTGATTTAGCTATTATGTTACTTCCAATTTGCCAGCTGTGTTTTATAGGGATGCAGTGAAATATGCTCTGTTGGTTGTATGTTACAACCATATTTTGTTAATTAGAGGCCTATCATAAATAAATCACTCATTTTTATGGCATGTGGGCCCACTTGATTCAGAAAGTTTGGCATCTGGTTCTGATTATGTCTCATGGTATTTCCATGGAAATTCCCCCCACCCTCCCTTTTCTTCACCTGTTTGAGGAGAACAAGGATGGAAACTTTACTTCTGCAGAAAAAAGGTAAGGGGGATTTCCATCATTATAAACAGGGTTATCTGGGATGAATAGGGCAAGCTGGACAAATATCAATGGCATCAGGACCCTAGGGAGGATTTCCAGGGCTTGTAAGAGTTTGCTATTTCTTTTGTTTGTTTTTTTGTTCTATCTGTGGAAACTGTCAAACTATAAACTTTGTCAAAACGTTTGTGTAATGAGGCAGAGTAAATAAGTAAATATACTCTGTGTGTAGCAAAGTTGGGGGAAAGTATTTTTCCTCTTTAGGGAGGTCTAATTATAGCAATGAATTATATTTTATATACCGACCTTCCTAAGTTTTAAAACATTTTATTATTTTTTAATTGGAGTATAGTTGCTTTATACTGTTGTGTTAGTTTCTGCTGTATGATGAAGTGAATCGGTGACATGTGTGTATGTATATCCCCTCCTTTTGGGCCTCCCTCCCCCCTTACCTCTCCATCCCACCCCTCTAGGTCATCACAGGTCACTGAACTGAGCTCCTTGTGCTGTATATGCTGATCTTCTTTGTTCTTTGTTCAAATGTAAATTGATGGTCAGCATATCATTGATTATATTTGAAGAGTTTCAAAGAGGAGCTCGGATTGGTGACCTCTGGGTTTGTATGACCTCTATGAGCCTCAGGTTGTCTTTCTGCAAACTGGGCTGGAAGATGATCAGAGGCTGTGGGAAATGGTTCTTTGTTTGAAGCCGGCCTTGATGCTTTTCCTAATCTCAAAATGCAAATAATGATCTCACTATTGTTATTATGAGAAATAAGAACTGGCTATTTTCCTGACCAGGCTGAGGAACTTGTCTCCTAGTAGTTGAGCATCCATAAGAGATCCTAAGAAGCTTCCTTCACTCACATGTTTATGAACAAGGTCTCTGTTTAGCATGATTAAGTACGAGTCTCCGGGCTCAGTATGCCAAGAAGTACAATGCTGTCCAACATTGCTGCTGTGAGGTGGAGACTCTCCTCAGCCTGATTTATGAAGCCTCCAGATGGGAGCGTGGACCGCTGAGCTGGTTACGGGGTTTGGAGGGGGAGCGCATCCCCTCCCCCGACGTGTTTCAGAAGGTGGGATAATGCTCTTCCTGGCTTGGGTGTATCCTTGGGCTGATTCAGTATGGTAGTTTGTATATTCTTGTGAAGTTTCTGTTTATTGTCCTGCTCCATATTTCTAAATTATAACTGATCCAATAAATCAATTATTTGGGCAATATCCTGTCAATATATTTGATTTCCATAGCAGGTTACTGCAGAACCGATGCAGTCACTTGCCTTGATGCTGATTGCCTTTGCAGAATCGATCTGTGGTGACCTACACAGCTATCTGAAATGGCTCAAAGTGCTGGTCCAGCTGAGACCTGGTCTTGGTCCTTTTAAAAAATTCAGGTATCGTTTCAAACCTCTGGATTTATATACATATGTATGCAATAAAATATATAATGTTCTGTGCTCAGTTGTGTCCGACTGTTTGTGACCCCATGGACTGTACTGGAGTAGGTTGTCATCTTCCTCCAGGGGATCTTCCTGACCCAGGGAATGAACCCCTGTCCCTTACATTTTCCTGATTTGGTAGGTGGGTTCTCTATCACTAGAGCCACCTGGGAACCCCCAGATTAAACATACATGCAGCCAGCTTAGCATCATTATATTCTTCCAATTTTCTCTGGAGTCATGCAGCAGTGTCTTACTTGAACCTGGCCTTACTTCATCTTTCCCAACCCCAGTTTTTTTTTTTTAACCAAGAATTGTTTTGCTTTTGTTTTTCCTCTTTTTCTCTCACTTCTGAGTTTGGCATTTTTCTTTTTCTCTACTAGCAAAAGAGAAGTTTCTTCAGAGGTTAAAGCTCTTTGTATCTTTGGTGGGTGGCTCTGTTTTTAGGACTCTTGCCTACTTCTCTTCTTGGATTAACTTGGCTTCTTTATTTTCATTTTAGCTTTGCTTAGCAAAACTGGCATTCCCACACCATGTAGGGTTGTTTCTGTTCTCTTTCATTTTTTTACCTTTTATTCAGTCAAAATATCTTATTCATAGAGGAAATATTGAAAGCAAGATGATGTTTCTTCCCATTTCTTCCTTTCCTTGTGCTTCTATCTTTCTTCTATATGCTTGAAATAGTGGAAACAAAATGCAATTCTGGAACTGCGATGTGCCTTTCAATGCAGCTTAGAAAGGGAAAACCTACCTGATTGTTTCCTGCTGAGCCGGGAGCAGGGTTGCAGGAGAGGCATCAGCTCTCAGGAAAAATATTTCTCTTGAAAATGTTCCATAAATAGGCAGGCAGTACTCAAGCCCCAGTCAGCTAATGCAGTGAAGTGGCCGAGAACAGGACTCAGAAGCCAAGACGCTGGGTTTTTGAAGCCTGGCCCTGCTGCTAACCTAAGGCATATCACCTAATAATCCCTCTGAACCTCAGGTTTTCCAGCCTGCAAAATGGTAATAATAGTAGCTACTGAATAACATTATTGCAAAGGGTCTGTGAGCTAATGCACAGGATTCACTTATGCCTGATACATGTTGCAAGAAAATTGTGCTCTTATTGTAACTCTTTAGATAGTACATGTAGCTGTGAAGCTAATGGCTTTTGCTGCTTGCTTCCAACTCCAATAAATGCCCAAATTGGCACCTCCAAGTATGCTATTCTTTACTCCCTGCCCTCCCTCTTAATATGATACCACTCTGCCTACTTCTAGATCCCCAAGAATGACAGTCTGAATTCCCATCTGTGGTTGATTCTAGCTCTCGCCACGTATCGTGTTGTGCGTGTTGGACCATACTTTCTCCCAGCACCTGATTTTGGCTCACTTCCCCAGTGGCTGCTCCACCCCACATGGTGTGTCTAATTCTTGGTCCTGGCTGCTTCCAGTGCTGGAAGAATTGCCATCCTTCTTGGAGAGAAGCTGTTAGTTCAAATACGAAAGTTCCCGTTTGATTACTCTTTAGAGCCACACCATCACAGAAAAATGAACTCTTTCAGTTGGATTTCTCTGTATGTCAGTAGTCCTCATGTGTTTTCCTTTTGCGCCCATAGTTCATCTTGGACTCACAAACATGCATTCGTACTTTCCATGGTGGGGTGTGTGTTGGGGGGGGAGTGGTGGTGGGGGAATGTTCCTTGAATAAATAGAATAAATGGTGTTAAGTTAGAAAGGAAATATGCCTAAATTTTTATTGTGCTAAAGTATGTTATTGGTGCACATCAGTAAAATGATAGAGACACATTTCACAAACGTGAATCATATGAAAGAGTAAACTAAAGACCATTGGAGGACCGGCAAGGGCATCTAATAAGAGACTGTGACTTGTATGGATCCAATACCTTGGGTAACAGAACTATCAAAGTGGTCTTTACTATCCAGAGCACGGGAACCTAAGATTATGCTGCCAACAAGTATTCCTTACTTGACATAGAACTTTATAAAAAGACTTAAAAGGTTTTTACCAGGTCTTTAAAAGTTCTCAATGACATTTTTGAGTCTCAAATATGCAATCTGAATGTCTCTCTTTTTAATTGACTATCTCAGATAGGTTTCTTCCTACAAAGTACCAGCCAGATATAAATGTGATCATGTCCAGATACCACAAAGAATATCACAACCTGCTCCAAGGCTGTATAGAGAAACTCAATGATCTTTCTAGGTGAATAAGTGAACACTTTAGAGGTGTATTCTAAGTAGGTCTTCCTTATGAAGTTGGCAGTTTTATTGTTGGTGAATTTTGATGTCTAACACATAAAGTATGAGGATTTGTTCTTATAAAAATAATAGCTTTAAAATCTAGTAAATAATGGGAAAGAAAATCATAGTCAGCGAAGAAGAATAATCCAACTTCCATTAGATAAACTAGATAGTCTGAGGTTAGTTCATTTTCTTATCAAGATCACATTTTGACCAAAAAATGGCAAATATTTAAAAAGCATAAAGAATAAAGCAAAAATCACTTATCATTTCTCTATCCAGAGATGACATTAGTTAATTTGATTTATTACATTTTAGTTCTTTACTTCCCTTTATTGTTCTGAAATTTTACATTTTGCATAAAAATAATATGAGTTGTTAAGGATACCAGTTCATTATCAGATTAATCAGATTTATGCTCCATCAAACTTCTTACTTTCGAACATCCAAAGACATATTTGGGAAGATCTGACACTCCTATCCCAGTGTCAGTCTTAAAAGGCCACTGGTGACAAGATTTTCCTCTTCATCAATAATCTCATTGTGGATCTATCAAATAGTATCTTATGGTCTTCTGTAGAATATAAATTGCGACAGCATTAAATAGGAAGAGTGTTACAATGAGAACCAATGTCGGGACTTCCCAGTGGTTGAGACTTCACCTTCCAATGCAGACTGTGCAGGTTAATCCCTGATAGGGGAGCTAGGATCCCACATGCTTCACAGCCAACATAAACAACAGAAGCAATATTGTAATAAAATTTAATGAAGACTTTAAAATGGTCCACAAAAAACAAAAAACAAACAAACCTTAAAAAAAGAACCAATATCTATTGACTGCTTGCTATGTGTCCTCTTGTGGAATCCTTGCCCAAATCTCATAAATGAGATAAAACTACTCATATCATTTGAATTAACTGGGTACAGAGATGTTAAGAAAGTCACAAAGTCACACAGCTAGTAAGGTACAGATCTGGCAGAGAATGTAAGTTGTCTGACTCCAGAGTTTGTACCCCTCAAAAATGATGCAAAGCTAATTCTAGATACTGCCAATCCAGTATTCTGAAGGGGGCATTCCAAGATAGCTCTTGTAGAGAACATCTCTCCATCTGACTGTGTCCAGCCGTACCTACTTTCAAATGCCACCACAGTATTCATTTCTGGTGCCGAGAAGTTCATTAGATTTAGTCTATTTTATTTCATCTCAGTTAAACCCCAAATTTGCCCATAGACAAAATTTAACATACACATTATATTCCATTAAGAATCATATCCCTTCCACTTTTCTTTTATAATTGTTTTCACTGGTTCACTCCTTATAATAATTGCCTCCCATGGTTGGGGACTCTCAGGTCTTTTTTGCATTTGTCCCCAAAGTGCCACCAGAGAAAGGTCACTAAGCATGCGTCAAGATCCATCAGCCTCAGGTCTGAGCCTGTCCCACAGGCTGTCAGCTTTTCTTTTCTTTTTTTACATAGACTACTTTTAAAATTTTTATTTATTTTTGGCTGTGCTGGGTCTTTGTGGCCACGCGTGGGCTTTCTCCAGCTGCAGAAGGGTGGGGCTTCTCTCTGGTTGCTGTGCTTGGGCTCCTCATTGTGGTGGCTTCTCTTGGGGAGCACGGGCGTCTAAGATGCATGCGCTTCAGCAGTCCTAGTGCACGGGCTTCGTTGCTGAGGCATGTGCAATCTTCCCTGACCAGGGAGCAAACCCATGTCCCCTGCATTGGCAGGTGGATGCTTAACCCCTAGACCACCAGAGAAGTCCTCGTATCAGTTTTTTTTTTTGCATGGGCCCTTCCGAGCTTCTGAGACATTAAAAAAAATTCTCCAAGTTTCCTATAACTATTTCCAGGGTCTTCTTTCCATTTTACCATAGTTTCATGTTTTCTGTGTAGACTTGTCTTCCAATTTCTTTATGTGTAAAAGCACATAATTCCATCTCTGGTTCATTCCACAGATTTATGGGGCACTGTCCTAGGCAATGAAAACACAGAAATGAGGAACCCAGTGCGTGTCTTAAAGGAGATCCACATCTAATGGGAGAGAGACCAACCTGGACAGACACGGCAACACAGCATAAAAGATGCTACGGCTGGGCTGGGGAAGGTGGCAAAGCAGCTGAGAGGGTGGGCTCTAAAATGTGGCAGGTGACAGGAAAGCTGCTTTCTGGAGGTAAAAAAAAAAAAATCACCGTATATAGCTGTTCATAGCGTGACTCTAACGTCTGTTCTTGAAATTAGCTTTTTTCTCCCCAGCTCTGTAACATCAGTGACAATAGTGTGCACATGAGAAAAACACAGGGGGGATGGAAAACTGTGCTCCAGAAAAGCCATTCAATATTTCTTTTGAAAATAATGAAAAGAAATATATCCCCAAACTCAGCAGAACACATTTTATTAATAGAAACAGCCGTATACAACCCTGGATGATTCGATATCAAAAGGGAACAAACATTCTACAAAGATCCCACACGACGAGGAGCTCATCGTTTGCCTGCGCTGCACACCCTGACAGGCCCCAGACTGAAAATGAAAATACAGTCAGTCAACCCTGGGGAGCGATCCATGCCCTTTCCCTAAGGCGCTGGGCTGTGGTGTAATTTCGTGTTGCTCGGCATCACATGCCATGCGGTGCACCATCCCTACTGGAGGAGTTTCTTTCTGCAGAGATTCAGTGGGAACTGCCATTCTGGAAACTTCTTCCTCCTAGGAGGAGCAGTCTGGAGGGAATCTGTGGGATGGTAGTGGTCTGTAAAATGAATTCCCAACAGCTCATCACTTCTGTTTTCCTGAGAAATGTTCAGATTACAAAGTGCTCAAGTGGTGAGCTTCGTGATATTAATACACGTTTCATGGATCTTGGCTGTCTTTCCCTGAGATGAGGGGCCACCCAGGCAAGGGGTGGGGTGCACTTTGGCTAATTTTTTTTAACAAAAAAAATTAAATCATTTTTTGGTCAATAAAAACTAGAAAAATTTTTGTCATTTTTAAAAAACAAACAAACGTGTTTTCAGGATTCATCACCTTCCCTGGGCTCAGTTCTCCCAGAGCATCATTCTCTCCTGTGTCCTGTTCCTCTGGATTTCCTTGGCATGAGCAGCCTTTGAAGTTAACAAGAATCACCACAGCTGGGTCAGCAGAATCGGGTGTGCAAAGGTGGTTCCAGGGAAAATGGGTGTCACTTTCCTTCACCTCCATGGGTATTCTTCATTCTGTCTCGAGCATGAAGACACAGCATATAATTTCCTTGACAGGATGAGTCATCTAAACATTAACTTCAGCCTGTTTTAATTCCCATACTGAACTTTAAGACAAGGGCGCTTGGTGACAGTGGCTTTATATTTAGTTTATTGGGCATTTAAGGGTCTGTAGAATTTGGGGAAGTAGAGGGGTGCAGTGAGGCAATTTAAGACATCAGTGAAGAAATAAAGGGAGAAACGCTGATGGGAGTAGTTGGGAATTTAAGATTTGAAAAGTATGGAACCAATGGGCGCTGTATCATGAAAAGAAGGAGGTTTAGTTTAGGAGTGGGAGAAAATAGAGAGTCGTGGGGGTTTATGAATAAGAAACGGACAAGATAAAAGGTACTCAAGCAAGCTCCTGTGTTGGTGACATAAAAGAGGGGATGTGAGGAGGGAAGGGTGAACATATTCAGTAATTCGTGTTTGGAAGAGAGTGAGGGTCTAGTGTAGATGGGGAAGAAAGGATGACTATAGACTTGTGAGGGGGAGAGGAGAATCCACGTTGTGTGATTTCTCACTTGATCCAGGTAAGAAGGAAAGCGACCTAGAGGGACCTCGAGCTTTGAGTTTGGGGAGAGAAAGAAACTGCTGAGTCTTGCCTGGAGACGGTGCCTTCAGAAGGTGGAAGGGATTTAGTGTGGGTGGAGGACAATCCAAATCACCACCAATGATGTAAAAAATTTTAAAAAGATATGGTTTGCACATGCGCAATGAGATGCTTTTTTAATGGGCTTCCCTTGTAGCTCTTTACAGCATCGAACCTTGCTTGTATGGATGTGAGAGTTGCACTATAAAGAAAGCTGAGTGCCGAAGAATTGATGCTTTTGAACTGTGGTGTTGGAGAAGACTCTTGAGAGTCCCTTGGACTGCAAGGAGACCCAACCAGTGCATCCTAAAGGAGATCAGTCCTGGGTGTTCATTGGTAGGACTGATTTTGAAGCTGCAACTCCAATAGTTTGGCCACCTGATGCAAAGAGCTGACTCATTTGAAAAGACCCTGATGCTGGGAAAGATTGAGGGCAGGAGAAGGGGACGACAGAGGATGAGATGGTTGATGGCATCACCAACTCGATGGACATGAGTTTGAGTAAGCTCTGGGAGTTGGTGATGGAAAGGGAGGCCTGGAGTGCTGCGGTTCATGGGGTCTCAAAGAGTTGGATACGACTGAGCGACTGAACTGAACTTGTAGCTCAGTTGGTAAAGAATCTGCCTGTGATGCAGGAGACCTGGGTTTGATCCCTGGGTTGGAAAGATACCCTGGAGAAGGAAATGGCAATCCCCTCCAGGATTCTTGCCTGGAGAATCTCATGGACAGAGGAGCCTGGCAGGACATAGTCCATGGGGTTGCAAGAGTCAGACACGATTTAGCAATTAATCACCACCACCAGAGGACAATCCAGCTTTGGACAGGCTGAAGGTGAGGGTTTGATGGACCCTCAGAGTGTCAGCATCACCAGGTTATTCAATAATCTGAAGTCATCCACACAAAGAGGAAGTGACACATATAAGAAGGATCAAAAATCCTATTCTCTCTCTAGCCTGAAATTCCAAGGAAGACATGGTATTTCTGAACCTGAAAATTCCAAGTAATGAACAACTGACCCTTATCAAATTTTCTCCATGAATATCTGCTTTCTGCTCACTCTTAGTTATTGTAGCAAAATTTGCCTAACTGGTCTGAGACACGTTTGATGCAGAGAGCCAGGGGCAAACTCTTCCCCTTGGCAATCCTGGGAGCAGTTTTAGCCCTTTGGGTTTGGAGCTTTGTCTTACAGAAGGGCCTGCCTATAACTTATCAATCAACATTTTCCTGATAAAGAGCTGCATGGACACAGTGACGGAGGTGGGATCAGTACCAACAATAGTTCTCAACCCAGAGTACTTAGTAGAAAACTCTGGGGGAGTTCTTAAGCATCCCTGATAGCTGACCCATGGAATCAGTGTCTCTGAGGGTAGTGTTTGGATGTCATTGTTTTCTGAAAGTTCCCCAGGTAATTCTAGTATGTAAGTAGGGCTGAAACTAACCAGGCAAATGGAAGCAGTGATTCTGAACCTTAACTGCACGTCGGAATCACCTTGGGAGCTTTCACCAATATGTGGATGTTTGCATCGTGCTCCCAGAGGCCCTGAGCATCACTAGTTTTCAAAGGTTTCCAGGTGATCCTGGGTGATGTGGCACAGCCAGAACTCGGAAGCGCTGTCCTTTTCCGGCTGCACTGTCTCAAACAAGCTTTCATACCTGTCCAGGAGGGCAGAACTGGTGCAGCAGTGGGAGAACATGCTGGATACTTTTGCCGGAGGCATAACGAACTCAGTTGTCAGCTAACTTTTGATCGCAGTCTTTCTTGCTGGTAGTAATGATGTAAGAGGCAGAAAAACTCCACACACATTTTCAGATCCCAGGTTGACTTTGCACTGTTGGCAGCCGGCAAATGCATGTTGTAACTTGAATTGATTTTAAACTGAAATCACAGAGACAGTAAATGTCACTTACAGGTGCTTCTCTGGGGGGGGGGGAAAAGAAAACTTCTTACTAAAACTCTGTCACATAATGAAATGTATACATCTGCAAATCATAGTCAAGGACTCCAGCTTACCACAGAAAAATGTGGGGTTTACCAGGTTCTCCTCCAATGTTATAGGAAGAGGGCTACATGTGGTACCATCTCACTCATTTTTTTTTTTTTTCTAGCTTACACAGATACATTATTTCTACCTCCCTGAATGTATACCTGTTCTAGATTTATTCTGAATATCTTTAGAAAGTAACACAGATATGTTTTTCAAGTAATTTTTTCCTTAAATCTACCTTTGAAAATAAAAGGGTGAGTCACACAGCCGTGTCCAATTCTTTGAGACCAGATGGACTGTAGCCTGCCAGGCTCCTCTGTCCATGGGATTCTCCAGGCAAGAATACTGGAGTCGGTCGCCATTCCCTTCTTCAAGGGATCTTCTCGACCCAGGAATCCAACCCAAGGTTCCAGCATTGCAGGCAAATTCTTTACCATCTGAGCCACCAGGGAAGCCCCTAAATCTAGCATTACCTGGAGCTTATTTAATATGTTATCAATCTGTGAATTGCTGGGTCGCCAGAAGGGAATTCTGCCCCCTGCCTGGAATTCCTCTTTGTTAAATAAAATGCTGTGTCCCCTTGGTTTGGTCAAATCACAGCTCTTCTGTTATCTTAGCTCAGGCTGCTGGAACAGGATACCAGGCACTGGGCAGCCTAACGACAGACGTTTACTTATTTCTCTCCATTTGAAGACTGGTGAGTCCGTGATCAAGGTGCTCGCTGATTCGGTTCCTGGCGAGGGTTTTCTTCTTGGCTCACAGGTGCTCACCTTCTCACTATGCCTTCACATGGTGGATAGATGGGGAGAGAGTGCAAGCCCTCTGGTTTCCTCTTAGGAAAGAAAATATATATATATATATATATATATATATATTTATTTATTTATTTATTTATGACTGTGCTGGCTCTTCATTGCTGCGTGGAGTTTTTCCAGCTGCAGACAGTGGAGGCTACTCTCTGGTTGTGGTTCTTCATTGTGGTGGCTTCCCTTGGGGAGCACAGGCTCTGGGGCACGCCGGCTTTAGTGGCTGCGGTGAGAGGTCTCAGTAGTTGTGGCCTATGGGCTTTGTTGTTCCGTGGCATGAGGGATCCTCCCGCACCAGGGATCAAACCCGTGTCCCCTGCATTGGCAGGTGGGCTCTTTATCACTGAGTCACCAGGGAAGCCCTGGTCTCCTCTTATAAGGGCACTGATTCCATCCTGAGGACCCCAGCTTTATGACTTTATCTAAAACTGATTACCTCCCAAATTTCCCACCTCCTCATTCTATCACACAGGAGCTTAGAATGTCAGCACACAGATTTGGAGGTGGGGACACATTCATTCAATGCGTAACATCTGTGAAACCTTCCTGCTCCTGTTTTCCAGTGACTCCTTCCTACTTGTTCTGACTTTGCTTCTGGGTTGGAAGTTCTTTGAGAGCAAGGTGAGGTATGGTCAACACATACCTCCTCAACCAGCGAAATGCCTCCCACACAGGAGATGCTCAGTTCTTAGTGTTGGTGGGTGATGGATTCCCTGGTTTTGCTCTGTGATTTGGAACAAGTTGGCTAACCTTTCTAGGGTTAGTTTCCTTGTCTGTAACGTGGAGGTGATGAAACAGATCTTGGAGAGCTGTGGTGAGGATTTAGAGATGTGATATACACAGATTGCTTCGCAACTTGGGTACTTTGAGTGTCGTATGAGTGATGCCTAACTGTTAAACAAACGGACAACAACTGAGGGAGTTAGGTTTTTCTGTCTCCACAGGGCAGGGAAGGTGGGGCAAGAGGTGCTGGCCAGGGATGGGAAAGTGGAGTCTGGACCTTGAAATGAGCAGTCAGGGCTGGGCTTCATGGTAATTTCGTCTGAGAAGGGATGAGAAGGAAGTGAAGGTATGAGCTGTGCAGAGGCCTGGGAACAGCCATCTGGATTAAGGGCCAGCAAATGCAAAGGTCCTGAGGTAGGAATGCACTTAGCCCAATAAACAAAAGGTTTTGAGATCAATGAGAGAATGTCAGACTGTTTCCTGCTCTTAGAGAGAGGAGGGGAACCATCTGCCATGGGTGGTGTGTAAAGCATCCCCAGTTCTGTAAGCGAAATGATAACTTTTCAGAACAGGGACGTTTTCCCCCAAAGGATTGTTGTATGTGCATGATACTTTGATGCTTTTCAAAGTGATAGTGATGGGAGGAAGGTGCATGTGAGAGCAAGCTGACTTCAGTGTTTGTGGCCAGAATGTATTTGGCCATTATGATTTATTTTACTGTGTCACCTGTAGAGTCAGCCCAGTTCTGGGCATTTCACTGCCTTCTCTCTCAATACCAGGTGTAACCCTCCAGAAACCATGACCTGGCTTGAGAATGACAGACTTGTCAAACTCCAAAAAGACGAATTTGAATCAAGACTGTTTGAACAGATTTTTCTTTTCTGTGTTAATTTCCAAATAAATTTTCCTAATCCCAACAACGTAAGTAGAACTGCTATTACTTATTTTTTTTAAGATTTTTTGATGTGGATCTTTTTAAAAATCTTTATTGAATTTGTTACAATACTGTTTCTGTTTTGTTTTGGCTTTTCGGCTGCAAGGCATGTGGGATCTTAGCTTCCCGACCAGGGATTGAACCTGCACCCCCTGTATTGGAAGGTGAAGTCTTAACCACTGGACCACCAGGGAAGTCCCCTAGAGCTTCCACTCTATGGACAAGATGACTATATTATCAGCACCACTCTATAGACGAGATGACTGAGATTCCATGATGCTCTTCCCAAGTCAATCCATATAATTGATTGTATTACAAAAGTGATTTAGAGACAAGTGATTTGTGTATATGATAAATATATATGAAACCATGTAAGTTTTGTCATGAGATTCTATCATTTCAATGCAAAAGAACCACCTTTCAAGAGTTACTTTGACTGTTAAAAGATTATCTCTATGCAATCTATTTAGGATGCTTTATCAAATTGATGTGTAAAGACGGACATTGGTAAATTTGACCTAAGTTTGAGAAAATTTAGTTATAAGACTGTAGTGTTACAGCATCTAGATCATTCAGGAAAACAACGTTGAGGGATATATAATGTTAGGGAGTTCCCTGGTGGTCCAGTGGCTAAGACTCTGTGCTCCCTCCCAATGCAGGGGGTCTGGGTTCAATCACTGGTCATGGAACTAGATCTTGCATACTGCAATGAAAACCTGGCACAACCAAATGAATAAATATTTTTTTTAGAAGAGAAGTAAAAGGTATACAACATTATGATTTATTTTACCTGTGACATCTGTAAGAGTTAATTGTTCCAGTTCATTTACTTTGCACTTTCAAAAATAATGTTGGGCCTGTAGGTGTAAAAGATGAGGAAGAAGCCCAGACACATTTTTTTTCCCTCCCCACAAGGAGCTTATCCAGAGACCATGACATCAGTCACAGGTATGGTAAGAATTGCTGAGGAGGGTTATAGCCACCAATGAGATCTTTCCTGAGATGTTGTGCTTGCAAAATCAACCCCCACAGACTCAGCAGCTACTCCGAATATCTCTGATTTTCCCTGAATCACCCATTACAGCCCTGAGAGCTGTTAACTGTGGACCTTAGGGTGAAAGTGAAAGTGTTAGTCGCACATCGTGTCTGACTCTTTGTGACCCCATGAACGGTGGCCACCTGGCTCCTCTGTCCATGGCACAGCCAAAAAAGGAAAAAATAAACAGACCTCCCCACCAAAAAAAAGAAAAGAACTTTACTTAAAAAAAATTGAGGTATAGTTAATTTATAGTGTTGTGTTAGTTTCATATATACAGCAAAGTGATTTAGTTGTACTATATTTTTTGGGATTTTTTTCCCTTACAAGTTATTATAAGATATTGAGTATAATTCCCTGTGCTATATACAGTAGGTCCTATACAGTTGTTTACCTATTTTATGTATCAGTTCAGTTCAGTTCAGTTGCTCAGTCGTGTCCGACTCTTTGTGGTCCCATGAATTGCAGCTCGCCACGCCTCCCTGTCCATCACCAACTCCCGGAGTTTACTCAAACTCATGTCCATTGAGTCGGTGATGCCACCCAGCCATCTCATCCTCTATCGTCCCCTTCTCCTCCTGCCCCCAATCCCTCCCAGCATCAGGGTCTTTCCCAATGAGTCAATATATAGTAGTGTGTATATGTCAATCCCAGATCCTAAGCTCTGATATATCTCTTCCCTATCATTCTATCCTGTTTGGTAACCATAAGTTTGTTTTCTATATGGACTTTTTTTTTTTTTTTTTTTTGCCTTCTGCCTAGTTCCAGTAATTTTCAATGACAGGTCAGATTCATATATTTTGGATTTTATCTCAATCTTTAATGACAGGTCAGACCCATATATTTTGGATTTTATCTTTTTTTTAGTTACTGATCATATTCTACATTGGAAAAAAACCTCCCAATCTAAATCAATATTTGTGTTCTAGTCTTTCTAAAAGAAGTAACAAAATAATTCATATATATATATATATACACACACACACACACACATGATGGTCTTGGTATGTTAATAGGATAATTAGTGATATCAAGGATTAAAATCCTTGCGGTGATAGTACAATGGAGGTGTTCAGCATTCTGAAGTTATCTTTGCTCATTTTCCTCTGTTCCTTTGCCAGTAAGTTCCATCAACTAAACAATGTCCCGAGGCCAAATTCAACACCTGGAGAGGAAAAGTACAGAAGTTTCATATTGTCAGTATCTCCAGGAAACTCCATCCAGAGGTTCTAAAGCTAATAATTCATCCCTCACTGATCCTCCCACCCCAAATGTTCACACACGGACACTCCCTGAATTAATAAGGAAAGACAATAGTATCATTCAGAGGTTTAGCAACAGCATAAGAGAGACTTTTGTGGGTAAACAAACAAAAAGTTTATTACACAAACAATGTTGACTGGAATTTTTTTTTTTTTAAAGAAAATAATTCTGGGCTTCCTTGGTGGCTAGAGGTAAAGAATCCACCTGCCAATGCAGGAGACGTGGGTTCGATCCCTGGTCCAGGAAGATCCCACGTGCTGTGGAGCAACAAAGCCCATGCGCCACAGTGATTGAGCCTGTGCTGCAGAGTCTGGGAGCCGCAACGACTAAGCCCAAGCACCCGGAGCCTGTGGTCCGAGACGAGAGAAGCCCTTACACACAGCTAAGGACAGTCCCACTTGCCGTAGCTAGAGAAAGCCTGTGCACAGCAGTGAAGACCCAGCACAGCCAAAATAAAATAAGCAATTAAGTTTAAACAACTAATAAAAAGAAAGAGATTCCAGAACCCCACCATTATAATAAATTTCTGCCTATATGCAATAAAAAAATGCCCATTTTTTTTTCATTGAAGAAATGTGAGTTTTATTTCCACGTGCAGAATAAACTTATCATAAGCATGTTCTAATGGTGGCCAAATATGTGACCGCAGTTGGGACAGAGGAAGGCTTAGCAGTCGAGAGGCAGGAATTTGGATTCAGACTACCTGGGTTCATATATATGGCTCCATGGTTTATATACTTTGTGACCTTGGGCAAATTATTTAATGTCTCTGTTCCTTGGTTTCTCACAGGTAAGAAAAAAGTCCTTCAGTTAGAGATGTGCCTAAGCCAAAACAATTCATTGCAGATACAAAGACCCTATATCTAGTATCTTAATGCAAGAAATTAGGATAAGTTGATCAGCAAATTCAATGGGGAGGAGTGAGAAGTTGAAGGAGATGCAACTTTAGATTAATTGTTTCAACAGATCTTTTCAGATGATTGTGATGAAGTGAAAAGTGCAATATAGAAAGTATGGGATCTGGTAGCACAGGGTTTGATCTCTGGGTTGGGTAGATGCCCTGGAGGAGGGCATGGCAACCCACTCCAGTATTCTTTCCTGGAGAATCCCCATGGACACAGGAGCCTGGTGGGCTACAGTCCATGGGGTTACAAAGAGTCAGACACGACTGAGTGGCTAAGCATAGCACAGCATAGCACAGTACAGTTTTGAGTCTCTACTGGTTCAAAGTAGGTAAAAGGATAGTTGAAATTAACCTACCTGATGATACAGGATAGAAAAAAAGTACTAAATGAGTTAATTTTCTATCAGTTAAAGAAAAGGGAATTGTTGAATGTATCTCATGAAATAATATAATGCAATTAAATAGTACCTAACTAAATGCTCTGTGAATGTTGGCTATTATTATATTTGTCAAATTTATGTTGTTGTTTAGTTGCTAAGTTGTGTCAGACTCTTTTGTGATCCCATGGACTGTACCCTGCCAGGCTCTTCTGTTCATAGGGTTTCCCACGCAAGAATACTAGAGTGTGTTGCCATTTCCTTCTCTAGGGGATCTTCCCTACCCAGGGATCAAACCGACATCTCCTGCATTGCAGGTGCATTCTTTGCCACCGAGTCACCTGGGAAGCCCATACTTATATTCATATGTTTATATAAATATATTTATATCTGTATGTTTATAAAAATATTTTTATTTATATTTTTAATTGTATGTAATAATATGTATTTATTTTATATATTTGCTTTATGTATATATTAATATCATATTTATATTAAAATATGCTAGAAAACATTTATCAATGACATTATTTAGGGAACTAATATCAAAGCCTGTGCAGATGAAAAGATGATAACTTGAGGATTATCATCAAATATAGCTATCTCCTCCTTAACTCTTCCTTGTGCCTGGAGAAAGTGCCAGAGGACAGTGTTGTTTTAACCATTGAGAGTAAAGAAGATGCCAGAGATGTTCTGTAGAACATAGCTGGGATTCCTGATAGATACAGAGGGAATTACGCCACCTACTGAAGTTCTTCAAAATTTATCTCTTCATCATGAGAACTTAATGATCATAATAAACTTAATAAGATGTAACACTTCATAATCATTAATTAGTTAATCTGCAGAACATCTTTGTGAAGTAGAAAAGGGTCATTACCCTATTAGGATTACTCACAGGATTGACCAAGAATGCAGTGGAGACTCAAGTCATGAATCCCCAACATCAACTCTTCCACTTCCTTGAGTGACTCAGGAGAAATTTTGCCTGGCTGTAAAGATTGGAATACAGTGTTTTTGAGGAAGTCCTCAAGCACCTTATTACATCTATACTCTCTGCTTCAATCAGCCTTAGGGCCACTGATCTAAGTTCACAGCTGGTCAATTCTTACCAAGAGAAACAGAACACCCTAGAGGGAAGACTTTCCCTTATGTTGCTTGCATGGATGATCCTACACATTATGGGCGTCTTCAGCGGGTTTTGCCTATGCTCTCCTAACTTTATGGAGGAAATAGACATCCGACTTCTCTCTTTTGAAGGTAAAAGGAATTGGATCACTCTCCAAATTGCTTGATATTTTGCCCAAATTCATGATCAAAAGACAAGTTTACTCCAGATTGCTTTATGTTGTGTTTTAAATACATTCTCCTCTAATAAGTCTCATTTAGAGGTCTTAAAATACTCATCCAGACACAAAATCCTTCTGTCTTTATTTTTGTCCTTATGCGTGCCTACCTGCATGCTCAGTTTTTTCAGTCATGTCCAACTCTTTGCAACCCTTTGGACCGCAGCCTGACAGGCTCCTCTGTGCATGGGATTCTCCAGGCAAGAATACTAGTGTGGGTTGCCATGTCCTTCTCCAGGGGATCTTCCTGACCCAGAGATGGAAACCTGCATCTCCTGAATCTCCTGTGTTGGCAGGAGGATTCTTACCAACTAGCACCACTTGGGAAGCCCTTATGTCTTTATATGTTGTAGTAAGCATAAGGGGAAAAACTTGATCCACAGCCTTAGTGCATGGAGGTTGATCTCAATTTTCTTTATAACAGCTGACCAGACACAAACTCTGTTTTCTCTGAATTGCTTTTAAGTCCAACCTGTAAAGTAGTTTTTCAACATGTACCAAAATCAAAGCAGAGACATTTAGGCACAGAGTGTATTCAGTAAAGTTTAAAATACCCACTTTTTTCTTTATTTAGCCTTTTGTCAAATATTTATCTACTTGATAAACATATATTTAAAGACTTCATACCAGGATATGTACCCAGTATGAAAAAAATCATATAACGCCTTCAGTTTATAAACAGTTTCATGTGGGTAATCCATTGGCTTTCCAGGTGAGCTCAGTGGTAAAGAATCTACCTACCAATGCAGGAGATGCAGGTGATGTGGGTTTGATCACTGGGTCAGGAAGATCCCTGGAGGAGGAAATGGCAACCCACTCCAGTATTCTTGCCTGGAACAGTCCATGGACAGGGGATCCTGGCGTGCTTTAGTCCATGGGGCTGCAAAGAGTTGGACACAACTGAGCGACTGAGCACACACAACATGATCCATACTTTGAGATGGATAGAGCAGACTATCGGTTAAGAAAGGTGATTTAAGGCTCATTGTAGTCTAAATTCACATCTCCACATTGCTACATATAAGATCCATGCAACTGGAGAAATGTATTTTGTTTTCCTGTGCTTGAGTCATCTGTTAAATGGAAAATATAATCTCTCTGTCATGTTGTTATAAAGAGGATCAAATAAAATAATAGCTGTAAAGCAGTCAGGGCTTCCCTGATAGCTCAGTGGTAAAGAAGCTGCCTGCCAGTGCAAGAGACTTGGGTTCGAACCCTGGGTCAGGAAGATCCCCTGGAGAAGGAAATGGCAACCCGCTCCAGTATTCCTACCTGGGAAATCCCACGGACAGAGGAGCCTGGCGGGCTACAATCCATGGGGTCATAAAGAGTCGGACACGACTTAGCGACCAAACAACAACAAAAGCAGTTAATGTATTATTAACATTTGAAACACTGGATTAATAAAGGCTAACTAGTTTTATTTTAAAAATTTAAGGATTCCATTTAGACTGAAATTTACTTAGAAACAAATCTTTTAACCTGACTTGGTACATCTTTGAGCCAGGAACTTCAAGCTCCCTTTATATCTGTGATGCATTGAACAAAATTGCCTGAAAGTGTCTGTGGGTGTTTGCTCTGAGTTAACTAGATAGTTAACTAAGACCAGGAGATGGCCCCACTCCTCATGTCAGAGACTGCTCCCAAACTCAGCTTCCTGTGAAACCTGAGGTATCTCCCAAAGTACGCATACCCGAAATCCCGTTTGTCATCTGGATTTCAGGTGCCGGGCAGCTGGCAATACCAAAGGAGTCGCGTAAACAGCTGGTACCGCATTTCAAGTCGCCCATGTAATGTCCCACTGGCGAGGCTGCCTCCTCACTGTTGCCCTGGGAAAGGCTTCAGTGACAGGAGGCAATAGCCCTCTAGTGGAGCGCAGACCCACGTGCTAGGAGCAGAAGCGCTCGGGACCAGGTGTTCCTCTCCGTGGGATGAGTTGACTCACACCTTCTCTTCTCTTGCAGATCCAGTCTCACAGGTTTTCTTTGCCCAGTAAAGCCCACGATGTAGAAATCATCTTGAACCCAGCGCCCCACAGGTGGTGGCCCAGAAGAAACTCACTGGACATAATACCTCCATGCTTCGTTTCTTAAAGGATTTCTTTTCAGCTTGCTAAGATTCCCAGTGGGAATGCTAACACAATTGGCAGCAATCCTGGGTCCTCTGCATTCTGGAATTTACTGTTAGAACATTTCCTTCCGTCCTTCCTGGTATTAAAAAAAGAAAAAAAGCAAACCGGTTACTATTTTCATCCAATCAACTCTTCAGTGAAATAAAAAGGATTTTTCTTCACAAAAAGTTTATGGATTCATAGATGGCAGACATTCTTGATTAAAAGAATGCAAATAATTTAGGAGATTTAAAAACAGTCTTTTTAGTTCTGTTACTCCGGTATTAGTGCAATAATTTGCTTTTGCTTTTTACTCTCATGGGTAAAATAAACAATGTGATTCTAATCATGTTCACTATTTTGTTTAGAGATATAAATAATCAAAGCTATGGTAACATATTTTTCTTGTGTTATAAAGTTTTTTTTAAATCCCATAGCTTGATGAAATACGTGTATCATGTGTCTACATGCTTTATGAGGTTGATAAGAGAAATATTATAGCACAATGTAAAAAACAATTTTCATTTCTTTGACACAGGTTGGACTGAAGTTTTTCTTTTTTGTCTTCATTGGTAGTTTTTATGTAATCTTTTGTGAATTACTTCTTAATATTATTGAAATAGCAGGTATTATCTGATCATATTTTTCAGTTTGAAAATTCTTTTTATATTGACAGTTTAAATCAGTATCTTCAGATATTTTATCATCTGGTCATTTCTCCACTTGTTTGTTTATATTATAAAATTCAAGCACTTAGGAATTTTACATTTTTGTGTGAAAGTGTGTCAGACTCTCTGCGACCCTATAGACTGTAGTCCACCAGGTTCCTCTGTCCATGGGGTTTTCCAGACAAGAAAACCGGAGTGGCTAGCCATTCCCTGCATTTTTGTATAATTCAGCCTTTTTTTTTTTAAGAGTTTCTGTTTGTTTAGATTTTTAGTTCATCCTTCCCTAATCCAAGATTACGTAAATATTTATCTATATTTCTTTGTTTTTAAACAAATTGTCTACTTTACATTTAACTAATTTATGCTACCTGGAATAAACTTTGCTTTAAAATGTAATATAAAGATCTATTTTCTCCCCACTAATTTAGGCATTCTTCCCATAGTAATTTGTTGAATAATCTTTTTGTAAATGTTTTATATTTGTGTAACCCCCTCCCAGCTTCATTCTGCTCAGAAGTCTCCTTTCCGAGAGGTATTCTGTCTGTCTGATTTCCCCTAATTATGATTTTCATCCTTTTGCTCTGTTTTCTTCTATGTCACACTTTTCATTACTTGACATTATACTTGACTTTTTGGTACATTTATCTGAATTATTGTCTCACTCGTGAGAATGTAAGTTCCATGAAAGCAGGAACTTTTATGTTTATTCATGATTGTATCTCAATGCTTTGAAAATGTGCTTCTTATTAAAAAAAAAAAAACACTTCCTATATTGTTATCAAATAAAGGGATACTTAGATACAATGCAGATTTTCTGCCTTTCATGTTATCTGACTTTGTAAATACTTTCTCCTTGTACTTTAGCTTTCTTTACACAATGGATCTTTTAAGATGGAATAAATGACATTTTTCTGTTTGTGCCTCTTCAGAGTAACTGAGTTCAATTGTTTGCTCTGAATGTCTCAATTTTTTTACATGATAGAAGCTCTGAAAATGTTATACATCTCATTAGATTGTGACTCGGTGTTCTTTTTCCAGAGATTGGTAAAGGAAATGATATAAACTTTATGATTTCTGATGCTCTTAAGAAAACAAAAACAGCAAACATGATTTTGCTGTAAAAGGAAGTTTAGCTTATTCCATCTGACTTTTTTTTTAACTCCACATAATGTAGTTTTATCCTGAGATGTTTAGTTTTAATTTTACTTTCCATGGAAGCTGTCTGCCCTTACAAACAGTTTGTCAGCTCATGGCATTTTTTTTTTCCCCTGCCAGTTCTCAGTCATGTAAAATCATGATAGAGGAAGAGAAGGAAATTGGTTGATGGTCTCTGTGATGTTAACTGGTTGCTGAGCACAGACCGTAATCTTTCCTGAGTTCCTATATGCTTTCAGGGAGTGTTCGCTGAGCTGTAAGGAGTTTGCAGTTGGAATTCCGCTGCACTGGTGTCTCCGGCTAATTGGCTTTATATTATCACAACGAGGCCACTCAGGAAAGGGTGGGGCACACCAAGAACTCTGTGTAATTTATTAGGGTAAGGTCTGAGTGCCAACTACACAGACCTCTCAATTCTCTCCCAGATTAGTTGAGGATTGAAGCTCTAATTCATCTTACTAATTAATGGATTTAGCTTAATTGTCACAAGTTTAAATTTTGTGCAGGAGCCCAGAGGCCTGAAGGTATTGTGCCTGTCATAAGTCGGTGGTGCACATAAGTCAACGCAGACTTTTTCAGCTGCTTGTCTTTTCATGATGGCAAACCACCTGGCCATTGTCTCAAAAAAACGAGACGGTGTCATCTTTATTCCCTCCCAGAAAAGATCCTTTTATTCCTTACCGGGAAAGAGAAGGTGATTGGATCACAGGGCGCATCTGTGCACACCCAGAATCATTTCTTCTGCTTTTCTTCTGTTTCAAAAAACGTTTTAACTTTGCTCTGCCAAGCATTGGGCAACATTCATAAATTTCATCCTACTTCCTTGTTGGCACACAGCCAAGAAAATGGAAACAGGGCTTTCTTGTGGAAAACCGTCCAGCTTGGGGGTTTGGGAGCAATAAAGTTTCTTTTCATGTGTGAGGTCTGGGAGTCCTTCAGTGCTTCCTGTTCTGGGGACGCCAATGTTCACCTCCAGTGAGATGTTGCAGGTGGAATCTGGCAGAACTATACAGGGAGCCAGGAGTAATCAGGTCTCTGCAAGGTGGGCCGGACCAAGTCCCAGGCTTGTGGGCCCCATGGCAGGCGGCTCAGAGCTGATACTTGCTCCCTTGTCCCCTTGGAAAAGACCTATCCCAGCTTCCTTCCGAGGCAGGCTTTACGGAGGGAATGGGAAGATGTTTGGGAAATGACTTCTCTTTTGGGCCCCTCCTCCGGTGTCCGCCTCATTCTTTTACTTTCAATAATGTAATATATCAGGGTTTCCCAGGTGGTGCAGTGAAGAATCCACTGCCCATGCAGGAGACACAGTGTTCCATCTCTGGGTCAGGAAGATCCCCTGGAGAGGGAAATGGTAACCCACTCCAGTATTCTTGCCTGGAGAATCCCACGGACAGAGGAGCCTGGAGGGTTACAGTCCATGGGGCTGTAAAGAGTCAGACATGACTCAGCATGCATAGAATGTAATACATAGAGACATTAGAGGTGGGACACTTTCCCCATCACTAAGTAGGATGAAAAATCCCCAAGCTGGACAATGTTTTTACTTGAATCCATTGGATTTACAGGTCACTGGAGGATATGTCCTGTTGCCATTTGAGGTCATCTGAAAGAAAAAGGGGAAAAGCATGAATCAGACGCTTAGTTTAAGTTACAGACTGAAGGACGGTGTTTCTCTTCACTTGCTGCAGGCATGAGAATATGCCTTGCAGTTAGAGAAGGTACGGTCTCAAGATAAGGTCGGAAAAATGATTCCCTTAACCAGACGATTTAATCAAGCAAATACCGTCCTAGCACTAGTGCTAAGTAACATTTTGGTGTAGTTCTAACACGCACACACACACACACACAGATTATTGCAATTACCACCACAAACAGAATACAGAAGAATTCCAACTTGTCCCAAATCTTCCATCATGCGAACCCTTTGTGGGTAAATGCTCCCCCCACCCCTGCTTCCATCTCTGAGTTTGGCAGAGTTCTTTGATACATCTGACACCAGAAACACTAACAACAAAGAAAAAATTAATACATTAACTTCATCTAAGTTACAAAGTTTGCTCCTTGAAGAGCACAATGAGGAGTGAAAAACCAAGCCACAGACTGGAAGAAAACACTCACAAATCACCCATCTGACAAATGTTCAAGGTACTTTGAGCGAGAGGAAATTGAATAAGGCATGATCTTTTTCTATAAGAAACTGTAGTCAAGTGGAGATAGAGATCACTAGGTAATAGACTATACATGAAGAAGGATGTAATTCATGCTAAGATATGGGAAGGGAAATTGCTCCAGCTTGGGAAATTAAGGGTGGCTCCATCGGGCATGGAAGCTGATGGGAAAGACCATTCTAGAGGAGGGACTCAAGGAAGAAAAGCCGTAGAAGTGAGAAAATGCAGTAGTCTATTACAGTGTCATTTCTGTGTCAATGATGGCTTGATGAGAACAAATATAGGCCTTCTCAGCTTCTAATATTTTCAAATGAACACATCCTTCAATATTTATCCCTTCCTAGGCTATAAGGATAAAAAGTAGCTGTCTTATAAGTAGAAGTTGCTTCCTGAGAGTAGATTCCCTGGTTGCGTTGAAACACAGAAAACTGTAAAGAGTCATTTAAAACCAACTAAACTGTCAGGAAACAGTGTCAGACTTTATTTTTTTTTGGGCTCCAAAATCACTGCAGATGGTGATTGCAGCCATGAAATTAAAAGACGCTTACTCCTTGGAAGGAAAGTTATGACCAACCTAGATAGCGTATTAAAAAACAGAGACATTACTTTGCCAACAAAGGTCCATCTGGTCAAGACTATGGTTTTTCCAGTGGTTATGTATGGATGTGAGAGTTGGACTATAAAGAAAGCTGAGCACCGAAAAATTGATGCTTTTGAACTGTGGTGTTGGAGAAGACTCTTGAGAGTCCCTTGGATTGCAAGGAGATCCAACCAGTCCATCCTAAAGGAAATCAGTCCTGGATGTTCATTGAAAGGACTGATGCTGAAGCTGAAACTCCAATACTTTGGCCACCTGATGTGAAGAGTTGACTCATTGGAAAAGACCCTGATGCTGGGAGGGGTTGGGGGCAGGGGGAGAAGGGGACGACAGAGGATGAGATGGCTGGATGGCATCACTGACTTGATGGGCATGGGTTTGATTAAACTCCGGGAGTTTGTAATGGACAGGGAGGCCTGGCATGCTGCGATTCAGGGGTCACAAAGAGTTGGACATGACTGAGTGACTGAACTGAACTGAAACTGTCGGGACGGTTGATTAGAAATGCAAATGTTAACTGCACTATGATAAGCATAATAAACAAAACAATGAAACCAGCTAGAAGGTACTTTTGAGAACTTCAGGCTTTGATTAGTTATAAAGGCAGAGAAAAAGACTTCAACTGTTTGATCTTTTTTGTCAGCAGGTGGAGTCAATAATCTGAATAGTTTTAAAAGGTCCTAAATGTCATGGGTCGCTTAGACCCTGGTCATTATTCCTTTGTTGTTAGACAAGCTGCAATGAGACCAATCTCCCCAAGTCATTTTTCCTGTGTACCATCAGACTTAGAAATGAAACATAGGATTCTGTTATCTTTTCTACTGGGTGAGTGTGCATGCTAAGTCATTTCAGTCATGTCCAAATCTTTGTGACCTTATGGACTGTAGCCCACCAGTCTCCTCTGTCCATGGGATTATCTAAGCAAGAACAGTAGAGTGGGTTGCCATTCCCTCCTCCAGGGGATCTTCCCGACCCAGTGATTGAACCTGCATCTCTTGTGTCTCCTGATTGGCAGGCAGATTCTTTACCACTAGTGCCACCAAGGAAGCCCTTCTACTGGGCAACATTCCCGAAAGAACTGAATCTTTTATTGTTGGTCAACTGTTGAAATGGACGTAGAATTAGTATTTAAATTATGCTAAACATTGGAGGAGTATCAGAATATAAACTTATGCCACTTTTACACGTACAGGCTTAAAGCCCGCTTTATTAAATTCTGTTTTGTGGCTTTGTTAATAAGATAGGATGCATTGGAAAGATCTGATTCTTGTCATTTATACTGATTTTCCTTCAGATATATTCAATATGAAACAGATTTTTAAAGAATTTGAGTTCACTTTTGTGTGTGGGTACGGTTCTGTGAATTTTAACATGCACATAGGTTCTTGTACTAAACACTGTAAACAAGATATAGAATAGCCTCAACACCCTCAAAGAATTCCCTCTTTCTGACCCTTTATAGATAAGCCTTCCCACGAGTTTGGCAAACAGAATTCATAAAGAAAAAATTGATAAATAGAAGTTCATCAAAATTTTAAAAATTTGCTCTTCAAAGAATATAATTAAGAGGTTGAAAAGACAAGTGACAGACTGAGAGAAAACATTTGCAAATCACGTATCAACCAAGATCTTATATTCAGAAAAAAGAAATCTTGAAACTCAACAGGAAGTGAATAAACAACACAATTAAATAATGAGCAAAAGCTTTGAATGAGACTTCACCAGGAAGACAAAGGGTAGGAAGAGAAGCAAATAAAAAGATCAGTACTCATTAAAGTCCCATAAATTAAAACCACACTGTGAAACCATTATGCACCTATTAGAACAATTAAATAAAAATTACTGATGATACCAAATGATGAAAAATGTGGAGGAACTAGAATGCAGAATGGTGCAGTTACTCTGGAAAACAGGCTGACAGTTTCTTTAAAAAGTCAACATGTACATCCCATGTGATTCTGCAATCACATTACTTTATCACTTACTGGTGGCTCAGAAGATAAAGAATCTGCCTGCAACACAGGAGACCGGGATTCAATCCCTGTATCAGGAAGATCCCCTGGAGAAGGGAATGGCTATACACTGCAGTATTCTTGCCTGGATAATCCCATAGACAGAGGAGCCTGGTGATTACATTAGTTTAATAATCTAAAAATGTGTTTAAAAAAATAAAAAATGAAAAAAACTGTCTCAAATTGAACATGTCATTTCCTACCTTCTGCTATACCCCCACCCCCTTTTATTCTTTTTTTGACTCTCAGTGAAAGCCATTATCCTCCTCTTAGAGGTCCAGGCTAGACACTTCAGAGTCATCATTTTGCCCTTTTTATTTATTTATTTTAACAATCTTTATGTACAATTAAAAGCAGAAAATGAAGAACTGAAGAGCCTCTTGATGAGAGTGAAAGAGGAGAGTGAAAAAGTTGGCTTAAAACTCAACTTTCAGAAAACCAAGATCATTGCATCTGGTCCCATCACTTCATGGCAAGTAGATGGGGAAACAATGGAAACAGTGGCTGACTTTATTTTTTTAGGCTCCAAAATCACTGCAGATGGTGATTGTAGCCATGAAATTAAAAGATGCTTGCTCCTTGGAAGGAAAGTTATGACCAACCTAGACAGCATATTAAAAAGCAGAGACATTACTTTGCCAACAAAGGTCCATCTAGTCAAGGCTATGGTTTTTCCAGTGGTCATGTATGGATGTGAGAGTTGGACTATAAAGAAAGCTGAGCGCCAAAGAATTGATGCTTTTGAACTGTGGTGTTGGAGAAGACTCTTGAGAATCCCTTGGACTGCAAGGAGATCCAACCAGTCCATCCTAAAGGAGATCGGTCCTAGGTGTTCATTGGAAGGACTGATGCTGAAGCTGAAACTCCAATACTTTGGCCACCTGATGTGAAGAGCTGACTCATTTGAAAAGACCCTGGTGCTGGGAAAGATTGAGGGCAGGAGGAGAAGGGGACGACAGAGGGTGAGATGGTTGGATGGCATCACTGACTCAATGGACGTGGGTTTGGGTGGACTCTGGCAGTTGGTAATGCACCAGGGAGGCCTGGTGTGCTGCGGTTCATGGGGTTGCAAAGAGTTGGACATGACTGAGTGAATGAACAGAACTGAACTGAACCTTTGAATAGCTTGAATTCTAGTTCTCCATTATCTTTTCATTGAGTATTTATTGAAGAATTAATAGAATAGACGAACAATTACTTTTAGAATTGTATAGAACTATAGCAGTGACAGGTTTTATTTTCTTGGACTCCAAAATCACTGTGGATGGTGACTGCAGCCATTAAATTAAAAGATGTTTGCTCCTTGGAAGAAAAGGTATGGCAAACCTAGAGAGTGTATTAAAAAGCAGAGACATCATTTTGCTGATAAAGTGTCCTATAGGCAAAACTGTAGTTTTTCCAGTAGTCATGTGTGGATGCGAGAGTTGGACCATAAAGAAGGCTGAGTGCCAAAGAATTGATACTTTCGAACTGTGATGCTGGAAAAGACTCTTGAGAGTCCCTTGGACTTCAAGGAGATTAAACCTGTCAGTCCTAAAGGAAATCAGTCCTGGATATTCATTGGAAAGACTGATGCTGAAACTGAAGCTCCAATACTTTGCCCATCTGATGTAAAGAGCTGACTCTTTGGAAAACACCCTGATATTGGGAAAGATTGAGGGCAGGAAGAGAAAGGGACAGAGGATGAGATGGTTGGATGGCATCAGGATGTGAATTTGGGCAAACTCTGGGAGATAGTAGAGGACAGAGGAGCCTGGCATGCCTCAGTCCATGGGGTCACAAGAGTTAGGCATGACTGATCAAGCATACACAGACACACACACACAAACACAAATATCTACTGGGTTCCAATCCCTGCTTCACTGCTTACTCTGTGGGTGAACCTGGGCAGGTTTCTCAATCTTCTTGAACATCAGTTTCCTTATCTGGAGTTTGAGGGTAGCATCATTGTCTTGTACCTAATTTTGCAAGAGTTAAATTATCCTATATCATTAGTGTCTAGTACAGAGTCTGGACTCAACTAGGCACTTTCAACTGTAAGCATTTGTACTCACATGATTTCCTAGCACATCAATAAGAAAAGCAAACACACAAAACCACACACTCATTAAAAGTAGGATTCCAAATTGAAATAATTGTATCTTAGTATTGCTCACTCACTCTCCAATATGATGACAAACCAACCAACCAAACTCAGGTGACTGTAAAATAAGTTTACCATCAGAAATAAGATGCAGAGAAAAATCAATAGCCTTGTGGTCAATATTAATCTCCCATCAATAAAACCCCATATCTTTCACTGTTTATGGTAATTGTCCCAGTGATCTACTTAAAGCACTTACAATACTTAGAGGGTCCTGCTGATAGCATCTTATCCAGGCTCTGAGCAGCAGTGTCAAGGAACACCCAAGACTGGGGCTGGTTCTCCTGCTGGGTAATTTGACAAAGGGTCCTTGGTTGTCACAGATACCAGACTGTGTTTACTAGTGGGTCCGACTTCCCTCCCTCCTCTCTGAGGTAAGGGTGGCTGTCCTTTTGAGGCGTTCAGGGTTCACTGAAACACAATAGGCCTGGGCTCAGCTCACCACTTAAGCCAGTGTTGTTAGGAATCTCACTGTATGTACTCTAGGAGGCCTTTGACATTAAATCACTCTGCTTTAATGCTTTGACATTAAATCAGGTTTGTAGCAAAGGAGACCTGTCTTCTCCATGGAAGTCTATTAATATGCACACATAGAGCTTATTGTCATTGAGGGTAGTTGTCCAAACAGCTCAGTTTCACTTCCCAGTAAAAGTCTACTCTTCCCATAGAAATCTTGTTCCATCAAGTGACTTGCATTGTTCCCCAAATTAACATCAAGTTTAAGAATTCATAGATTTACTGTCTGTGTGTTAATTTTGGTTCAAGATGCTTTTTTGGAGAATGAAGACATGGCCTATGAAGGGTGATATGCCCGTTCCTAGCTAAACATTGGCTTCTTTTCTTTTTCTGTAGCCCACCCTCACGCCCACCTCAAATACCATTATTAGCACCTCGGAGGTCGTGGAGGCAAAAATGCTTCCTGAGCGTGGTGCTTCCAGGAATTGCGAAAAAACACACTTATCTCTGAAGCTGAGAACCCATAATTGAACAGTGATGCCCCAAGTATGGGCTTCCCTGGTGGCTCAGACGGTAAAGAATCTGCCTGCGATGCAGGGTTCAATCCTGGGTTCAATCCCTGGATTGGGAAGATCCTCTGGAGAGGGGCATGGCAACCCACTCCAGTACTCTTGCCTAGAGAATTTCATGGACAGAGAAGCCTGGCGGGCTGCAGTCCACAGGGTTGTGCAGGGTCAGACTCTACTGAAGTGGCTAAGCAACAGCTGCATCCCCAAGTATAACACACACACACACACATACACAGTTGTGCAAAACTTTGCCTGATGCAGTTGATAATTTTAAAAATTGCCTTTTAGATTGTATTTGAGCAGAGTAATTCAGAAATTTACAGGATATCTTACTTTATACACTCCTACAGTCTATTTTAGTCAACTGCATCCTTTTTTTAAATATATATTTTAGCCAAACCTTTCCAAGTCGCACATGCTGTTTGAAATCATAATGACAGACATTACTTTGATGTTACTTTTTATCCTTAACTTAGCCATCATTCACAGCTGCTTCTGCTTCGATTGAACAAGGCACTTAAAAAAGGGAAGATATTATATAAATTAAATTTTCATTGCTCTGTAACTTATCAAAAGATTGCACCATTTCTGATTTACAGTTAGGACTGCAAATTAACTTCAAAAGGCAAGAAATAGAAAAGTGGAGGCATAGTCTTTCATGGTCTATTACTGAGAAGGGAGAAGTGATATAATGATAACAAAAAGGTTTCTTCTCTTGAACAGTAGAAGAAATAGAAGAAATAGCCATTCCTCTTGTACCTGTGTGTTTATATCCACTTGTAAGCTTTGTCTTTGACAATGCTCTTAACTCTTTGAACTTGTAACTACAATGCAAACAACTCCTGAACAGCAATCATCGTAGAACTGTAGCCTGAAAGAAATCAGAGGTTGGAGATACACCAAGAAATCAAAAAAGCCCAGCTTACTGCTTTCAGGCCGATGTAGTATTAATAGAACCATTTCTAGATGTGACACATACCAGGGAGTTTATCTGCCCAACTTAAGCCTGATTAGTGGTAAAGCAAACCTGGAACCAAGTCATCTCATCCATCTGAGTTCAGTGTTTGTCCCATCTTATACAGGACCTAATTCTGTAATATCAGTGTAAGAGAGTCTCATTGGGCAGTAGTTGAGTTGGTACCCCTGGATTCTGAGACTTTCTGGATTCCTGGTTTATCTGATGCTTATTTCTTTGCTGCAGAGTGACTTTTCTTTTCTAACTGAACCTCATCATCCTGCTTTGCAAACTTCCATCTGCATACCGAGCCTTGTCATTCAGACTCTCTTTCAAGAGTTCACATTTGGTAAAACCCATCCTCAAACACCCCTTCTTTACTGGACATCTCTTCTACTCTTCTGTACCCACTCGCTTTCTTTTTGCTTTTTAATCTTGTCCCCCTTCAATTCTTCTCTTTTGAGTAGAATCTAAAAATCTACACCACTGGCCACTCAATAAAATTCTGGACTCCTTTTTTTTTTATACTATCTTTATCCTCTGATGACCTCCACCATTGACTTAGTCATTTGCTTCCCTGAGAGGACAAGCCTCATAATGTCAATGGCCCCAGGTGCATTTGCCAGTGTGAGTCCCTTCCTTCATTAAAAAACATTAAAACATATTTTATGACTGCTTTAGTATAAAGATGAATATAATCTTCCACCCTGAAAGTTCATTTTTCCTCTCTCTGATCTTAAAAGAAATTAAAACATTTTCTTGGAATCCCTAAAAGTATGAGAAGCAGTTGGCTCAGCATCTGCTCTACCTGATGGATAAATTGGCCTGGGATTAAGCCATGGAAAAGTACAGATTTGATTCTGTTCAGAATTCACTCAGACTGTAGGCTTTGAGAGCAGTCAGGTGGTCAGTTGATGTTTATGCCCTAATACTTATCAGGATAAACATTTTCTTTGTGCCTACTATTTCCACTTTCTTTTAGATTCATAGTTAAACTGGTTTATCCTGTTTGTTTTCATGCTGTCTTCACCATATCTTTTTTTGGAAGTCAATTTATTGATTTTTAAGATAATGCATGTTTACTCTAAAAATCAGAATATGTTGGACATATTATAAAGAACACAGATTGCCTATCATCTCATAATCAGATTCTCTCTTGAACCCTTGCAACTCTGGGTTTCATCACTTATCACTCTATTCATCACTGATTTTCAAAGTCAACAATGACTCTTTTCAGAGAGTAGAGACAGGCTTCCATTTTGTACAAGTCTGTCTGTCTTTGTTTTGGCTGTATTTCGTTAGGAAACATAGACTAGAGATAGATTGGAAAAGACAAAAAGGGTTGGATGGCCATGTTCTCTGTTTCACTCATCCATTTAACTGAATCACTTGTGTCCCGTAACCTCTTCTCCTCTGTCTCCTTTTCCCCTCCACAACTCCCCTGGTCCCCAAGATCCTCTTTTTTTTAAAAGTAGTTTTTATTGAAGTATAGTTGCTTTACAATGTTGTGTTAGTTTCTCTCGTATGGCAAAATGAACCAGCCATCCAGATGTATGTGTGTGTATATATATCCCCTCCTTTTTGGACTTCTTCCATTCAGGGAACCACAGAGCATTAAGTCTAGTTCCCTGTGCTCTACATACATTCTCATTGGTTATCTATTTTATACATAATATCAATAATGCATGTATGTTAATCCCAATCTCGCAGTTCCTCCCTTGTTAGCCATGCAAGATTCTCTTTTTTATTATTTGCTGGTTGCAGAAGTCCCATCCTGACTATTGGCTTCAGTTCCCACCATCGACTGAATAATTCTCAATCTGGGTCCCAATTCACATTCTCGAGAAAGAGAATCTGGTCGAAAACACTCACCCTTTTCTTTGCTGCTTCTTTTAGCAAAGTGATGAGGGCAGAACCTAGTCAGAGTGTGAGCCCTTAGTTTCCTATTGACTTTTTACTTCCCCCCTTACCCTGTTTTGGGCTTCCTTGGTGGCTCAGATGGTAAAGAATCTGCCTGTAATGTGGGAGACCTGGGTTCAATTCCTGAGTCAGGAAGGTCCCCCAGAGAAGGGAAATGCTACTCACTCCAGTATTCTGGCCTGGAGAATTCTGTGGACTGTATAGTCCATGGGGCTGCAAAGAGTTGGACACAACTGAGTGAGTTTCACTTTCACTTTTTGTTACCCTGTTTATGGGATTGCTTGAGAGTCAATCTCTGGGATTCTCCTATTCTTTTTTCTTCTCTTTTCCTGCTAAACTCTTTATATCTGACCTCTCATGTCATACTTTCAGTTCCTCAAGTCATTTTCTGGACATTGAGGTTGAATCATTCTGAAGTTAACCCAAATATGAAACTTGGAGGTCATCTTTGCCATTTCCCTTTTATTCTAGTTTCTGACGCTCTCTTTTTCCTTATCAGTATTTCTGGTATTTCTCACTCACACATACATATAAAGACATATCCATATTTTATTGAATGACACAACTTGGAAAAGAAAACCGGGGGAAAGTATATTTTTATTTTCTGTTTTTGGCAGGTGAGTGCATCAAATTCCTCATGGCTTAATAGGAACAACATTTGGTTTGGAGCTAGGAAACCTTGATTTCAGTCCCAACTCTCATTAATTAATTGAGTAACCTTAGGGAAGTCATGTCTTCTCTGGATCTCAGTTTTATTATCTATCAAAGGAGCCCAACAATACTTTATTTGCTTAAAGGAAAGAGGTTAAGCAATGTGATCTTTTGAAAGCCCATCCCATCAAACATTGTCTGATACAACAACTGCAGTGAGTAGGTGAATATATTTAATGACAAGGACTACTTATTAATTGCTAAGTTATCACTTGAAAAATATATCATTTTTACATAATGTCATCTGTGGGACTTAACTATAATTACAGTTCCAATGTGGATATTTATGAACACATATATACACATATATTTTGTAACAACAATTTTGTGTGGTTTGTGCTATGTTTGGGGTCACATTATGTATTTTTTTAAGTTGTTAAAATCTATTTAACATACATATTTGAAAGAGTAATTAATCTTGAGTATATATTTGTTTGAAAAATGTGCTATTTGTCCCAATCTTAGTTCATTTATAATGTACTTTGGTTTCTTGATTGCAAATATCAGATTGTTTATAAACATAAATTTTCTATAATTTGAAATTCAATTTTAGGAATGTTTAATATGTGCCTAAAATGTGCAAATTACCTTCTAGAGACTAAGCATAGAAAGACAATCAAAGTACTTTTCTAGCAGAACAATGAGATGCAAAAGACTGTGAAACTGGACTAAGTGTCTATGTTGAACCTAGGAGTTTAAGAATTGAAGAAAATTCATTCTTTGGTAAGTATCACTAAAGACAGGTAAACTATTTGTTATTTGTGATTTCTGATTTAAAACGTTAACACCTATTTATTGCAAAGAATGTATACTTGAAAAAATGTCAAAAGTACTTTTTAGGGACTTCCCTGGTGGTCCAGTGGTTGAGATTCTGTGCTTCCAGTGTAGGGGGCCCGAATTTGATCCTTGGTCAGGGAGCTAGATCCTGCATGCTGGAATTAAAAGATCCTGCATGTTGGAATTAAAAGATCCTGCATGCTGCAACTAAGATCTAGCACAGGCAAATGAACAAATAAATTTTTTTTTAAAGTACTTTTTAAACTGATTATATTATTTCATACCCCCTCACCTACATAAGGAATTGCTAATTTCTCTTATTCTTTCAACATTGGCAACTATCACACTTCTGTGATTTTCAGTGATATTTTAGTTGAATAGAAGAATACTATTTGTATAATTTTGTTTTATTTTTTATATCTTTATTAGTGCTATTTGAGATTCTTTATATATGCTATTTGAAATTCTTTATGTTTCTTCTTTTATAAATTGCCTGCTCATGCTCTCTGCCCATTTTACCATTGGAATACTGGTCTTTTTTGGTGCAGTTTTACAACAAAACTGAGAGGAAGGACAGAGATTTCCCATGTACCCTTCGCCCCCACACACAAGTACCGTTATCATCATCACTCAACAGATTGGCTTTTTTTTTTTTTTTAAACCAGGAATGAAACTTCATTAAAACGATGATCCCTCAAAATCCATAGTTAACCTTAGGGTTTCCTCATGGTGTGTACATTTTATGAAAAAGAAAGTGAAAGTGTTAGTCACTCAGTCATGTCCGACTCTTTGCCACCCCATGGACGGTAGCACCCCAGGCTCCTCTGTCCATGGGCTTCTCCAGGCAAGAATATTAGAGTGGGTTGCTATTCTCTTCTCTGGGGGATCTTCCCGACCCAGGGATTGAACCTGGGTCTCCTGCTTTGCAGGCAGATTCTTTACCATCTAAGCCACCAGGGAAGCCCACATGGGTTTCAGAAAATGTATCATGAGATAAATTCATCATTAAAATATCATAAGACTAAAAAGAAAAAAAAATATCATAAGACTATTTTCACTGCCCTAAAAATCCTCTGTGCTCTGACTATTTCAGCCCCTCGTCCCCTGGCGACCACAGATCTTTTAATTGTTCTTGAAATTTTGCCTCGTGGTCCATATTTTTAACCACTTACTTTACTAAACATTTCATTCTGTCTACTAGTTTTCGAGTTAATTCTGAGTAGAGAAGCATTCCTCTCTAAATAATAATTTTATCTTTTCTTCAATATGTGTATGTTTCTTTAGATTTTCTTGTCCTGTTTACTTGTCTGAAACATACAGAAAAATATTAAAGATCTCATCTCATCATTTAATCTTTGATTAAAGATCAAATCTCATCAATTCAATCAGATTTTCTCCAATATTTCACTATTAAGTACGCTCAATACATTTTCTTCTATCATATAAAATCAGAAATAGATATTAATTTTAACCAATGCCTTTCTGGCATCTATTAAGAGTAGAACATTATGTGGAAAAGAGAGCAGGTTACAAAATATTACATAAAAATGGTTATCTGTGAGATATGTAGTTTTTGCTAATTTTATCTATTTTTGTTTTTAAATAATTAACCAGCATTACTGTGTTAAAAATAAAAATACACCCCAAGCATTCCTTGGGTTACTAAATACTTTTAAGTGATATTTATGCATTATGTGATCCTATCTTAAATATTTATCATAATTTATTTAATAAATTGTCCATTAATGGAATACTTAGTCTTTTTTCCCCCAATATAAATAAAGTTGCACTGAATATCTGTGTGTATAATGATTTATGTACATTACTGATTCTCTCCTTAGGACAAGTTCTCAGAATGATCTTACTAGAGAAAAAGTATAAATCTTTTAAGGTTGACTAGGTACATTTGTCAAATTCCCTTCCAGAAATGCTATAAATTCTAATTCCTGCCAGCAGTATATGAAGATACCTACTCTTATTCATCTTTACCAATTTAGGAGATTAAAAAAATATTCCTTTAATTTTAGGGGAGTCTAATGGCTGAAATAGCTTCTAATCATTGTTTTCTTTGTTAATCATTCTTTCATATGTTCATTGACCACTTAAAAGTTTTTTTCTAACTTATCTATTCATATCTTCAACTTTTCCCTTTGTTTCATAATTGGTAAGTTTTCTCTCTCTACCTCCTTCAAAGAAAGCCTGTATTTCTATAGGCTTATAGATGCCTATTAAGCCTCTATTTTATTCTCATTGTTTTATATTTTTGTCTCTTACATTTAACTCTTTTGTTGAGGGGTAAGAATTTTGATAGGTGAATGGGGTGAAGAAAGAACTGTTCTTTGGAAGAAAGTGTAAATATAAGGCAACATGTTGGAATATATAAGACATATGGGGGAAATATAAATAGGCTTAATTATTTATAGGTAATGACTGATATTGAGGAAAGAGAGGTAAATAGACAAGAAAGAGATTCACAATATTTTAGCACAGGGGAAGATATTTCAGGATCTTTCTATTGAGCTTCTACTCTAAACATTCACCTATGCGGTATCCACTTGGAGGTCCCATGCCATACTTATATTAACACTCATATTCAGCCTTACGCTCATTCTCACTCAACTTGCTGAAGACTGAGAGGCCCAGTCCTCTCCTCTGGTGTTTCCAGCGCTCTCCAGCTATTGCTGAAGACCGAAGCCGCAGGGCTGTTCTTGGTGTGACTGTTTCACAGCCCAGCCACATTCGTGCATTACAAGCTCCTGTCAATCTCAATTCCTTGACGGTGCCTCCCAGTGCCCAGTTTTCTCCACAGTGACCCTACCTCTGGCCATTACCTTAAAACAGATTACTTTCCTCTCACCCAGACTAAGGCAACACTTTCCTATGGGATCTCCCAGCTTTCTGCGTTCTTGTCCAAGTCATGCTTCTCAGGGCAGCTGTGGTGAATTTCTAAAATGAAACCTTGATCGCTGTTAAAAATTCTCTAGTTGTTGGTACCAGTTACCCTTAAGATGGGGTTTCCCAGTGGTAACTAGTGGTAAAAAATCCGCCTGCCAAGGCAGGAGACACAGGAGATGCGGGTTCAATCCCTGCATCGGGAAAATCCCCTGGAGAAGAGCATGGCAGCCCACTCCAGTATTCTTGCCTGAGAATACCATGGGCAGAGGAGCCTGGTGGGCTCTGGTCCATTGGCTCACATGCATGCATGCACACCCTCAGGATCAAATTCCTTTAAGTCTTTCATCCTATCTAAGGTGGCCCTCTAATCACTCAATCTCATCTCCTCATTTAATTTTTTTCATAATATTTTCTCCACTTTACATGGTATTGTTGACTCATTGGCTCTTTAACATATACGGTTTGGGTCTCTCTTGACTAAAACGTGAGGGCAGTGAGAGCTGGGTCCAGCTCTCTTGTTGATAACTCTACACCAGCATGGAAGGTGTGGAAGGGTGGCCAGCACACAGGTGAAAGTGAGTGCTAGTTGCTTAGTCGTGTCCGACTCTTCACAACCCCGTGCACTGTAGCCGGCCAGGTTCCTCCATCCATGGGATTTCCCAGGCAAGAATACTGGAGTGGGTAGCCATTCCCTTCTCCAGGGGACGTTCCCAACCCAGGGATTGAACCTGGGTCTCCTGCGTTGCAGACAGATTCTGGCTCAGATCCTGTCTGAGCCACATACAGGAGATACCCATAAATGTTATGCTTTGAAAATCCTGCACGTTCCCTACTTCTAGCTACTATGGTTTATTTATATTTCTGCTTCCTCTAACTCCAGGATCTCTGCTTTCATTTGACTCAGTCGTTACTGATTCTTTAGGACTCAGCTTTGAGGTTGTGACTCTAGAAATCTTTTCCTGATTCTCTTTTTAATCAGTGTGTTTCCATAGCAACCACTACACTACCTTGTCACAGCATCGATCACTTTATTTCGTAAGGTCTGTTTCATCGTGGTTTCTGTGGTAGACAGCAAGCTACCTGAGGAGAGGCTTTATGTCATGCTTATTGTCATAGCCTCAGGACTTGGCAATGTGTTTGGCATATCACAGAAGCTCAGTGCATGCTTACTGAAAAAGGAAATTATAATATATAATTGTTATAATGTTTATAATGGAGAAGATTCTTGAGAGTCTCTTAAACTGCAAGGAGATCAAGCCAGTCAATCCTAATGTAAATCAGTCCTGAATATTCATTGGAAGGACTGATGCTGAAGCTGGAGCTCCAATACTTTGGCCACCTGATATGAAGAACTGACTCACTGGAAAAGACCCTGATGCTGGGAACGATTGAAGGCAGGAGGAGAAGGGGATGGCAGAGGATGAGATGGTTGGATGGCATCACCAACTCGATGGACATGAGTTTGAGCAAGCTCTAGAAGTTGGTGATGGACAGAAAAGCCTGAGTGCTACAGTCCATAGGGTCACAAAGAGTCAGACATGACTGAGTGACTGAACCGAACTGATGATGTTTACGTATTTATATTATCATGATTTCTTACTTATAATATTTAATGAACATCACAAAATTGTTCATTATAAGCAACTAAAACAAAACTAGTTAAATTGTGCAGAATTTTTTAAGAAAGTGTAAAAAATACTTACAAGTAATGTTTCTCATGCAAATTGTTAACATAATATAAAAGGATAGAATTAAACTTTGACAATATTGGCTAATTAAGTTATAATTCAATAGATCATGTTATAATAAATACAATATGCTGTAATAACTTTAATATGCAATAATTTTAATGTACAATAAGTTTAATACAGTAAATCATGTGATTTTACTGTCTTTTGTAACAAATGGTATCTTGCCTCATTCCTTCATTGTCTCCCTAAAAAATAGGAACTCAAATGAGGATACCTGTGGGGCAAAATATTATAGCCAAGAAGCACTTGGATATTGGAAAGAAACCTTACTGCTGAAACTCTGCTGAAAATCGTTCTGGATGTTTTGAGATTTAGTTTTGTTTTTTTTTTTTTGTTTTTTTTTAGCGGCAACAATTTTCTGGATCAGGATCTCTGATTTGGAGATTCATGGCCTATCTAGTTGAGATATTTGGTGATCTTCAGCCAATGAACTGAATCACATTTGAATATTTTTGCATTTTTTTTTTTTTTTAAATTCTGCTTTCTATGGGTCAGTCAGTTTCGACTTTCTTGATGAGACAGGCGAATCTGAATAGAATGTCCCTTTCACTGGTTGGGGTGGCTTTCATGGCGTCATGGAATTATATACACAAATCTACGTAATAATGAAATCAATGACAATGGAGATAAACATCTAACAAAAACCTTTAACATCATCCCATATAACTATAAACCATGACACGTTAGTTTTTAAAAATATATTAACGTCCCCCTCCCCAAACATCCATATGTTCTATACCTATAACCTATGCTCTCTTGGAGTCTTTGGCATAGGCTGCAATATTTAGGTTTACCTCCAGTTTTATTTGTTCAAAATAATTAATGTGCCTTCTATTTTAACAAAGGAGAATGCTCCCCCCAACCCCAGGAGATATTTATTTATTAACAATTTATGTATCAGGAAGCAAAAATGCTACTTGTTTGTGATGCTCCCATTTGATTCGAGAAGAAATATCAGGGCAGAAGGTAGATAAATAGATTGATAATGTCTTTTAAGATCATAATTGCCATCATCAAAGTTAGCAAATTTGACAGGTTAGTATATTAAAAGCCATTAACAAACAGCTGTTTGGCTGTAGGGAATTGCACTCTCTAGACTGAATCCAAAGGTATGTGTTGGTATTTATTCAGTCATCAATCACAGAAAGAAAAGGCCTTGAATTTTAGTTGGAAGTTTTTATTTTTATCCTTTTCCTTACTCCTGGTCTTTAAACCTGCTCTGAGGAGAGCTATACATGCCAGGCTAGTGCTCATCAAAAGCAAGCAATCATAGCTAAATCAGCATGCAAAATGCCACTCAACCTTGGGCCTTTATTAAAATTTGCTGGGACTCAATTTGAGATAGCGATCATTCTTATTAAAAAGCAAAATGTAAGATAGTTTTTTTATATAAATCTCTGGATGGAATGGAATTGTTAATCAGCATAGGCTGATGTGATTTCTCTGTTGCAAATCCTGCCGAGGGCTCAGAAGTGGCACATTACCATAATTCGTAGGCTAGAGCTGGCAGCTTGAAAAAGACCTGCAAGAATCTTTAAAATGCTTAAGCAAAGCTGCAAGTCACAGCAAAACAACACAGGAAGAGCTGCTCCCCGGTGCTTCTCCTGTTATATAACCGAGTTTTGGCCTCTTCCTCATCACTGGCTCTTCTCGATGCTCCTCTTGTTTAGGTTGCCGGGCGCTGTTTACCAACGACCCCTCGGCGCAGGTTTTTTCGCCGTCAAATCCATGCGCTTACCGTGTTCTGGGTTTGCCGTGGAGGTTGATTGAAAGAGTTTGGGCTTCTCTTTTAGGACAGAAAGTGGAGCCAATCAATAAACCACCTACGCTTAATGCATTGTTTGTCTCCCCTACCGTAGCTTTTCTCCCCGTTTGACATCACCCTCTGTAATTTCTGGGCTTGAGAAAAATAGAGAAGCTTCTGAAAGAAATGGAACCCGGGTTGGTTTCACAAGGGCCTACTTATTTAATGCCTATTTTTCACGTTAAGAGACTATTGCTTGATGGGAAAACCAATCCTTAGATTGAGTAAAGTCAGAATTGTATATCATTTTTCCCTGCCAAAGGAAGGTTGCATTCTCTCCTTTATGGAAAAACCCATGGCTTACCTACTAGGATGTCAGCATAGACTGCAGTCATGTGCCTGGTTATATGGTGGAAAAATGTATTCCACAAAGGTCACCAACTTTATGTGAACTGAGGACGATCTGACCTAATTGTGAATATTTACGAGAATTTTGTAGGTGTCTGTGTGCACAGACAACACAATACACTCACTTTTCTTATGAAAAGTTGAACTAGCTTGGTCAGTTGTAAGCCAAATTGCTGACAAATATTATGCGTGTTTAGAAGACTCTGGGTCTGAGGAAGAAAATTGCTCAATGTCCCTGGATGTCCTGCAGGTGTTGTATACCATGGAAAAGTAGTTCTCGCCATCTTCTGAATTACAATCTGAATTTAGACTGTTGCATTGAACATTAAAGTACAAAAAAAGTGAATGGTTCAAACTGTTCGTCAGGGATCAGTCATGGAATCCTACTGGCTCATCCTCAAAGAGAGGTCAAATGATGGCTCTTCTCGATGTTCGGAGGACACAGTGGACTTTCCTCACTAGGGAGGTATTATTTTTCAGGGTGTATTTAAATACACACATGTAAGTGGACAAGTACATGGGTGTTAATGAGTGAATCACATCCTCTCTTTTTTTCACAGCTGCTGAATTTTGTCACCTTGATTTGACTCTTCAGGTGTACTCAGAGCTCACGAGTCTTTGATGGAGCATGGTGATGTCTGGATGTTAGAAAATCTAAATCTGTTCCAATTGGAATGGACATCAATTGAATGTGTTGCAAATTTATTAACTAGTGGTGGGGAAATACATTGGGCAGATTTTGACTGTAACATGAGATGCAGGTTCAATCCCTGGGTGGGGAAGATCCCGTGGAGGAGGGCATAGCAACCCACTCCAGGAGAATCCCATGGACAGAGGAGCCTGGCAGGCTACAGTCAATGGGGGGTCACAAAGAGTCAGACACAGCTGAAACGAAATGAAAAACGGGGACAAAATGAAAGAAGACCCAGGGAAGAGACCAGCCCGATTCAAGGAGCTATTCAACCTGGCATCTCCTTTTGACAGCTCATCTGAATCCCTCATTACAGCCACAGAGCTGGAAATGGCTTTCTAGTTAAACACCACAATCAGATTAAACAGATTGGACGACACACGTACATTTCCAGTCCGAAAACACATTACGCAGGCATTGTTTCAGAGCACGGGCGCCGGGGCTCGGCTGCCCGCAGCCTCTCTTTCCCATTTCCTCCTCCAAAAACGACTGATTGCTCAGCGTCACTGGGCACAGCTGGACTCCACACCCCCGTTTGCAGCCGACGCTTCATCTGAAATGCTGGGTAGTATTTGTCAGCCTCGAAGTGTCTTGAGGCTGCTTCTGGGAGATACAAGGAGGAAACTGATAAGAAGAGCATCAGAAGGGCAGTTAATTGCCTCCAGTCTCTCGGTGCCGGGAATATTTAAAATCTATGGGATTAAAGGCAGATTAAAAACTGTGGAAGCAGGGGCCCAATAGCGCTGAAAGATCACAATCAGCAAGGGTAATGGCAGAGAAAAAATGAATGTGGCAAATAAAATGACAGATAGGAAATTCAGATCCGCTTCTAATGCTCCGAGTTCCATCTTGTAAGCACAATTCATCTACGTGTAAATCATTTTTTGGCTTCAAGCTTATCAGCCAATCGGTGAATTAAAAATGCTCTTTCCTTGGAGGATTAAAGAGGTTGATTGAAGTCAGTGTGAAAACTGGCTAATAAGTCTGGAAATGTCAGGAGGGGGCTTCAACGGAACTCAGTGTACATTTTTTTTCTTCCCTCTCTCTCTCCTCTCTCTCTCTCAGGGCTATGAAACAGGAAGTTTGTAAAGCTGTGAAGTTCTGTTACTTTGAGAAATACTTTTGCATTTTCTGAGGTTGACAGAAGTGTCAAGATGGAGTGCTTGGATTTGCAGGGTGAATGGGAGATATTTACACTTAAGACACATATGTAGGAAAATGTGAATGAAAACAATTGCTACTTACTGGTGAAAATCATTTCTCCAAAGGAAAGCTGTTTAAACCTGGGCCCGTAAAGTGATCAGCATGAGGTATCTATTTTAAGTTATAGCACTGTGACAAGGAGTATTCGATTTGGGGACCATCAGTTTAATTTAAAAAAATGATGCCTGTTTGGGTTCTTGGATTAAATAGAGTTGTTGTTGTTTAGTCACTAAGTCGTATCCAGTTCTTTGTGACCCCATGGATTGTAGTACGCCAGGGTCCTCTAAGTCCATCGGGATTTTCCAGGTAAGACACTGGAGTGGGTTGCCATTTCCTTCTCCAGGGAATCTTTGCAACCTAGGGATTGAGCCCAGGTCTCCTGTATTGGCAGGTGGGTTCTTTACCACTGAGCCACCAGGGAAGCCCATCGGGGTGCTAGGACACACCTAAAATGACCCATCTATTGTCTGATTGGAGGAGTCTCAGCAGAGTTCCTTCAGCCCTTTTTCATCATTGATCTGTAAGATGTTGTTATTAACAATTTGTTTCATGGCATTAATGTGCTCCTGTACACTTAGCACTGTTCTAAAAACCCAGCTGTCTTGGTAAACTAACACACTCTGTTCTGATTACTTTAATCCATACACATTTATTAGGATGAGGAAAGAGAGCCAAAAAAGGAGGAAGTTTGATCTTACCCTGTCTTCCCAAAGTCAACATGATCATCTCTATTGGATTTCATTCATGATTCCAGCGACTTACTGTCTTTACTTTGACCAGGTCTTCCTTTCCTTACCTACTAAATGAGGTTAATCATATTTATTTTTCTCCCATTTCACTCTTGCCCAGACGTTCTTAGACTGGGAAGAGTCAATAGGTGTTTTGGTTTTGAGAGCATGCATTGGATTGGCTCTTGGTAGAAAATTTGGTAGTGGACAAAGTTTGTCTTGGCTCTTCCATGCTTATGCTAGACAAATGTTGTCGTTTAGTCGCTAAGTCATATCTGACTCTTTGTGACCTCATGAACTGCAGCACACCAGGCTCCTCTGTCCTTCACTATCTCCTGGAGATTGCTCAGATTCATGTCCATTGAGTCAGTGATGCTATCTAACCATCTCATCCTCTGCTGCCCCCTTCTCCTGCCTTCAATCTTTTCCACATTCAGGGTCCTTTTGTAGAGATGTTCTTTTCTGGAACTGATTTCTTGTCCAGCATCTCAAGTTCTCTTCCCAAAATTTTCATTCTTCTAACACTTCCTCAGTCCTTACATATTCAAGCTGGAAATTGATCAGGGTCAGCTACCTGCAGAGAAAGAGTAACTAGATCAACTAGCATTTCTTTTTCCCCTACTAACAATTCCTTGCTTAAATCTCAACCTCTCTATTTTTGGACTAGAATTTGGATAATTAATCTTGACTTACTTCTGAATCTAGAAAAGTGGTATAGATGAACAGTAACAATTACTGTTTTCTCCTATTTTGAAAGCATTATATTTGTTATTGATGGTTTGGAAACTTTATGAAACTATACAGAGGAACTTGAGTCCCTGCCATCTTGTTAGCATCTTGGGAATATATACATTTTGTAATTTATAGTCAAATAGAACTATATTTACTTAATTTTAATAAATGTGGAATTAATTTTTATTTAGTATTGTTACTTAATTTTCATGCACTTTGTCATGAGTATTTTCTTATGCCAATAAACATTCTTCAACATTACACTCTAAAATCGTAGGTACATAATTGTAATATATGGATGAACTACACTTTATTGAACTAATTCCTATTTATGGACTCTGTTTTCTCTGTCCAATTTTTTTTTGTAAATAAAATACAAATGGTCATCCTTTTATATAAAACATTAATTAGTTGTTTCTACATTTTTATGGTCCAAGCTAATCATGTTTATTGTAGGGAATTTAGAAGATACATAAAAGGAAACAAATTAAAAGAACCAGTCATAACTTCCATTGAGCCATTCACACTCATGGCATATTTTTCCAACCTTTTTCTGTAGATTATGGGTATGTGTGTGTGTGTATTATTGCATATATATGGAATCTAGAAAAATGGTATAGATGAACTTATTTGCAGGGCAGGTATAGAGATGCCCAGTGTAGGGAACGGGCATGTGGACACAGGGGAGGTGAAGGGGAGGGTGGGAGAATTGAGAGCGTAACACTGACGTGTGCACACTACCGTGTGTGAAATAGAGAGCTAGTGGGAAGCTGCTGTGAGCGCAGGGAGCTCAGCTTCGCGCTCTGTGATGACCTAGGAGGGTGGGAAGGTGGGGGGGTGGGGGGAGGTCTAAGAGGGAGGGGATATATGTGTACATAGACCGCTTCACCTCACTGTACAGCAGAAAATAGCACAACACGGTAAAGTAACTCTATCCCAATTAAAAAATGGGGCCTCGTTACTGATTCTTGATGCTATTAACAGATAGCAATATCTGTCATACACTATGCTAAGTGCTTCACATAGGATAACTTATTTAATTAAATCGACGTTAATTCAATAGTCTTAAGCACTATGTACTCTTGTTATCCCCATTTCAGGGTGAGGGCGCTGAGGTACAGACAGGTTAATTTAGGAAGTGGTGGAACCAAAATTTACCCACAAAGCGTGGCTTTGGACACTAGACTCAGGTTCCCAGATTCACAATGAGTGTTGGGCTAGCAGCTGGAAATGAGAGCCTGACCAACATGTGATTCTGTGGTGACCTGGATTTCTGGACAGATAGCTTGAGCCTAGAAGAATGCTTTGATCTGTCTTCCCCATTCCTGGGCAAGGAATCTTAAGGGTTTCCCTAATGGTTCAGATGGTCAAGAATCCACTTGCAATGCAGGAGACCTGGGTTCCACCCCTGGGTTGGGAAGATCTCCTGGAGAAGGGAAAGGCTACCCACTCCAGTGTTCTTACCTGGGAAATCCCACAGACAGAGGAACCTGGCAGATGGTAGTCCACGGGATTGCAGAGAGTCAGACATGACTGAGTGACAGTCTGGTGCCTGTTCCTGGGGAAAGTGGCCCTGATACATTTACCCATCCTGTGCTTCATCTCTTTAGGGCCATGCTCTGCTAATCTGATGAACTATTCTGGGCCAATGTGTAGCCCCTCAAGGGTGAAAACATGTTTATTTGTTAAAGGGGGGCTTCTAGAAGCTTCTCCATTTCATAAGTACTTGGGAAACTGGCAAGTTATTTAGGGAGAATGGATTTTTTCCCCCCCTAGTCTCTGAAATGGCACAATTTAACTGACAATGTTCTCCAAAGTCTGATTCTTGTATACAAAATAGAAGATTATATGAACACATCAGGCTTCCTTGAAGACCTTCACTCTTCAAATGACTTCTGCATAAAATTTCATTTTAGTAAAAGAGTCAGGAATTCCCCTTACATGGAAGTACCCTAAGAGTAGAAGGGTTGATGCTTAGGCATCTCAATAGAAGGTTCAAAGCTGAACAAAGATGAAGCGGACAATCTTAGGGGCATGAGTGTTTTGGGACCTCAGACTATGACAATGAACTAAAGAAGAAACACTTTTCTTTAAGAATAGAGCCTAAAAAAAAAAAAAAAAAAAGAATAGAGCCTAGGAAGTAAATATCATTGTCTTGTCCTCTTTTTCAACGCTTGTGAGAGATTCATAATGGTCATTTCTGTTTGGTGATTTGTAGATAATAGGTATTTCTCACTCAGACAAATAGAGAGTATTTCTCTCCAATGATAGATTGGGGCCATTTTACACCACAGATGAGGTAGGTAAGAAATAAGCTCAAGGGGAAATTTAAGCTGAGCTCCAGTTCCCTTTGCTCTCAGTCAACTGTGCCTTTGCAGGTCAGCTTGTGGAATGATACTGATGTTTTATAAAGTAAACAAGATTGCAGAATGTCCCAGTAAATCATTCTCCCAAGAGCAACCACCACTTTGCTTTCCATTGCCTTTAATTATAACCTTAGGTAGAAGGGCAGGAATTGTCAGGGCTAAGAATTCTTTTGCATTAGCATCACAAAAATCTTAAGATCTCAGGAATTTTCCTTTTTTTTTTTTTTTTTTACATTGTGGTGAGGTAGCTTCTGCCACCCCCACAGGGACCAATATCATTGCTGATTTCTTTTAGTCCTGAAGGAAAAAGTCTCAACATACAGTACTGGTTCTCTGAGTATGGGGAACTAGCATCCAGAGCACAGATTTGAGTGAAACCCTTTTACTGTTAATGAGTTCAGAGGGACATTCTGCAATTCCAAGGGAAAATTCACTCATCTTAATGAATTGATATCTGAAATCAGAGAAAAAGGATAGAGAAGAGGGCTGGTGAAGAAGAGCCTCATGAATCTGTACTCCTGCAAATTCAGGCTCTTGGAAAGAAGTACCAGTTATGTTCTACAGACAGATACTTGGTTGGTCTGTTGCAGAAGTTAAGGTAAGTCCTAGGTCAACCACTGTGTGAATTTCTCAACATCATCATCAACTATCAAAGATAGACATTTTTTTTTCTCTGCTCCAAATCAGAGTACCTATCCTCATTCCTTCTCTCACTCACTGAGACTAACTGGAGAATTTCCGAGGCTGAGTTATACCCCTCCCCCGCTCCTCCATCCCCTGCCCCACACCATACTGTCAGTTCCATCAGACGTCCGGCGGTCCCAGGACAGGCTCTGAGAACAGGAAGTCAGTAGCAGTAGCTGGCCACTCCATCTAAGTCCACAGCAGGCTGAGCCACACCTGTCTGTCCTTTTTGTTTTACTTCAAAATGAAAATCTCTCTAAACTCTATCATCTTTGACATTTTTTTTTAAAAATAATTTAGTGATAAGATGAACCAAGCAGAGTGGCAGTCTGGCATGTGTGGCAGGCCTATATTCTTGACCCCATATTTTAAAACTTCAGATGCAAAAGACATATCTAAGTCAAGTTGTGCCTTGTCTGCTAAAAGGGAAGATTAATACCCAATAAATTACATCCCCAAGTCCTTCAGCCTGAATTTCAGTTCTTAATGCTCAATACTGTACTCCATCATGGTAAATCAATTCATATTCTTATTCTATTTTTCTCTTTTTTTTTTTTTTTTGATGAATGTGTTTTTATTTTCACAAATGCTTCAAAGGTCCTTCATATTATGAAAATTTAAATGTATTACTAATAGTTGATTTTTTTTTTTTTTTTTTTACCAAAGTCACAGAATCTTCCTCTCTGAATATTTAAAAGTAGACGAGGGTAAGGGATTATCATTTGAGAATTATTTTGATCCAATCCTTTCTGGAGGCAGTAGAATTAATTTGACCTTCAGACCTATGCTTCTCTAAAGCCATAATCTAAGTAAGGTAGGAGACAGCCAAGTCTCTGCTAAAATGGGGTATAATAGACATACAGTAGGTGCTTAATTAAGAAACAAAATATTCTTAATTTCAAAAATTGTAACCAGATCAAAATGAGAGATAATGCTTTCTTTCCTTTTCATATGTCCTTCTGCTTCTAGGGTCCAGTAGTGAATACATTATAGAGCTGGTCGCCAGAATATGGATTGCTTTCCAATTTGAATCTTTTCTTGTGAACCTAGGATCACAGGGAAAGGTTTTACTTTGTCTGCCTCATTTCTTCATCTGTTAAATGATGGAAAGTTTATTACTTTTCACCTTTTAAAGCAGTGTAATGTTCCAGGAAGAACTGAATTTTTGAAGTAAGGGCTTCCCAGGTGTAAAGAATCCACTTGTCTATCAGGAGACGCAGGTTCAATCCCTGGCTCGAGAAGGTCCCCTGGAATAGGAAATGGCAACCCGCTCCAGTATTCTTACCTGGAAAATTCCCCCGACAGAGGAGCCAGACAGGCCACAGTCCAGTGTCTCCTAGAGTCGGACATGACTGAGCACGCAAGCAATGTGCTAGAAGAAACTTGAGTTTTGAAGTCTGGGATACCTGAATTTGGGGTTTAGTTTTCCATCTTAATATCTTAATTCTTTAACTTCTCAGAGTTTTATTTTACTCATTGTAAAATGAAATAATTATATTTTGATCTCAGTTTTATTATGAGGGTTTAATGAGACTATGCATGTATTTCATAGGCATAAAGTAGATGCTCAGTAAATGCCAATTTTTTTTACCTACTCTTCCTTCCCTTAGACTGTTGCATCTGGGACTTCCCTGTTGGTCCAGTAGCTGGGACTCTGTGCTTCCAATGAGGGGGCCTGGGTTCCATCCCTGGTCAGGGAACTAGATTCCACATGCCACAACTAAGAGTTTGCACGCTCCAACTGAAGATCCTGCATGTTGCCGCTAAGTTCAAGCACAGCCAAATAAATAAATTTAAAAAACTTTATAAAAAAAAAAAAAGGTTGTCACATCTGACAAAGGTTTATGATACTGAACAGCACAGCTCACACATCTTTGGCACTTATTTGGGTTTAGGTAATTGGCTAAGCATTTGATACATTTTGTTAACTCATTCAACCCTCATAATGACCCCAAGAAACAGGAGTCCAGGTCACCTGCCTCTGAGGTCCTGAGTTCAGCCACTGTCCTGTAGGACACCAGTTACAAGCTTGACTTACCTGACGTGGATGGTCTTAGTGAGAGAAGGAAGGCGTTTGAATACCACCCTAGTAACAAGCCTGGCTTGCCGGATCTGAGTGGGCCTAATGGGAGATGGAAGGCCTTTGAAAACTCTGCTCCAGCCTTACCCAAATTATTTTAAACACACGTAGGATTCTTGGGGAAATATGTTTGGGAAACACTATTAGATCAGTTTATTTCTTGTAAAGCTTTTTAAGAATGTCTCAAAGAGTCATTTTGAGAGAGTTAATTCCTAGGTAGGTTGGTAAGAAGTCCAGGTTCCCCGAGGAGGAGCAAGGGATCTGGGGCTCTCAAGGAGGAGAAAGGGGTCTGGAGTTCTTAGCGAGGAGAAAAGGACAAACTTTTTTCCCCTTTAAACCCAGAGCTGATGATTACACAACAAAACAACTCAGCTTAAACTCTGTAGTAAGGATTATATAACAACAATGTATCCTGCTTGAGGACATGTTTCTCCTTCTTGAGAACCTTCTGACTAATCTTGTTATTTTAAAATGTATATTGTGGGAGTGGGTCTGGTAAGACCTTTACAACCTTGAGACTTTCTTTTGATTTACTGTAATAACCACTTGAAAAAGTATATAGCTCCCTTGCTAAGACTAAGGGGGTGGGGGCGCTCTCCATCCCCCTTCTGATGTCTATGTCAGAAGCTTTCTCTGTCTCTTTTTCACTTTAATAAAACTCTGCTACACAAAATCTCTTGAGTGATCAAGCCTGATCCCTGGTCCCAAAGCTAAATCTTCTTCAGAGATCATGTATCCAGCATCATTCACCATAAGCTATCAATTTGATATATGAATGAATATTGCAAATCTCCAAAAATGTGCTCTGTGTGTGTGTGAAATTCAGTGATATACCCAAATTATTTTACCACATGAATCTTTTCAAGAAACACTGAGTAACAATTCTGAGGTGCACAGTTTAATCCATGTGAATATAATCCAACTTGTCTCCTTTTCCAGATGGGTACATGAATATTCACAGATACGATGAAAGTTGTTCATATAGCCAACAGAGTTGGAATAAGACTCAGGATTTTGCATTCAAATCCAGCACTCTGGCCACAACACACCATGAAATAGTGTCCTAGAAATAGGACTACAGTATTAGTAATATTTTCCAACATTCCTGCCTCATTTCTTTGGTATATGGACTTGAACTGACATGTAGCTTTGCATCATATTATTTTGGTTTTTCTTTAAAAGCAGGCAGTGTTGCTTACATGTGCCTAAGCACTGAAGTCTATGATGGTATGTCTGTCTTCCATTCCTGCTTCTGAAGCTCTGTGTGGAGTTCAGAAAAACTCCACGTCAGCCTGGGGGCTGGAACTTGGTTGATTACCCTGCTCTCAAGAGCCTGGAGATCACATCTCTAAAGCTCTCTTCAGAGAACTGGGTCATATGAATGAAACACCTTTGAAACAGGACTCTAAAATCTCTGAGATAATTTTAACCTGACTACAGATTTGAATATGACACTGGGCTAATCTAACAAACACAGGGTGCCACTGTCTTTTTAATGAGAAAAGGCAAATTCTGCGTAGGGAGTGGATTGATGAATGTGGCAGGTCAGATACACAATGATGTGAATAGAATGTTGGTAGTTCTCATCATGCTGTAAAATCAAATTTCTGAATGTTAAAGAACAGTGGAGCTTCATTTGAAGCAGTAGCCACCATCTGTTGTTTAGTTGCTAAGTTGTATCGTACTCTCTGTGACCCCATGGACTGTAGCCTGCCAGGCTCTTCTGTCCATGGGATTTTCCAGGCCGGAATGCTGGAGTGGGTTTCCATTTCCTTCTCCAAAGGGATCTTTCTGATTGAAGGATTGAACCCACGTCTCCTGCATTGGCAGGCAGATCCTCTACCACTGAGCCATCTAAGAACCACTAGCCATCTACCACCCAGCTACCATCTGCCTGTCCTTAATTTGGGGAGAAATTGTTTCAAGGGAGAGAAGGTACATTGAAGCCAGTTTTCTGGATGCCCTAATTCTCCGTGATGACAAAGCATTTCAGTGGAGTCACTTTAGAGTCTGTTGAGGCACCCTGCGTGGTCAAATGAGGTTTTGGTGATACGGGAAACTCAAAGATTCAGTGTTGGAGGATCCTGTGCTGTCAGTCTAATTTTAGGAGAGAAAACACATCAAAAACTGAACGAATCAGTCAATTAAACCCATGAAAACAGGACACATGAAAGATCTTGATTTCTGGAGGAGCAAATCTGAATAGAAGACGAGGATAATCCCCTGTCCCCCATTCTTCCGCCATAATCACAGTGGGTTTACAGATGTTTCTCTGCAGCTCCAGTGGGCAACTGGTTCTATAACTGCCTGCAAGCGATGGCTGTGAGGAGTCTGTTTAAAATGATATATTTGATATGCAAATGACATGAAAAGGCATACAAAGGAGCAGGCTGATAAGACTCAAGACCAATTTCAAGTGAGGGTCACCGTGGGGGGATAAACAATGATCAAATTCATGAGTCAGACTTCTGTTTACCCTGCCTTTGTCAAAACTAAATATTTATTAATTAAACTGAGTGAGGCCAGTGTGGGCCGATGAGCCAATTAGCACATCAAAACCTGGGATAAGAATTGTGAGAATCGCAGACCAAGGGGAGACACCTGGGAAAAGAAAGAGACCCTGTAGTTGACAGTTTATTTTGATATTAATCAAGTAATATCCAAGTGATTTGCCGCATCCGAGGCAAAAACATCACCTGACAGATCACATTAAAGAGCTTAGAGTTGGTGTTAGTTTCTTTTCTTTTATTGGCAGGATGTTCTAAATACATAGAACATGTTGGCAGGAAATTTTTGTTGTAATTGGAAATTTCAACTCACTAGCTCTTGCAAGAATGGAGCCAATGGACAACAGAATTTTACACAAAGTTGGTGGACTTGGTGGAACTACTGTCTATGGGGAGTCCCTTACTTTTATTTTCATGGGATTTTCTTAACTGTCCTGTTCTGGGATTTCAAAGTTTGTTCTTCTGCCTGGCTTCCCCCAAACTTTAAACTTTCACTCAGAAGTTTTACAGATATATTTTCCTGAAGCCAGCTCCCTGATTTACACAGAGCTGGGTGATAAATGATTTAGGTAGGATTTATTACATGAAATGGGGAACCAATGCAATATTGTTGTTTACAGCTTCAGATTTTACTTTCACCAACAGACACATCCATAGCTGAGCATCATTTCTACTTTGGCCCATCTGCTTCATTCTTGGCTAAGTCATGTCTGATTCTTTTGCTACCCCATCGAGTATAGCCTGCCAGCCCAATGTCTATGGGATTTCCCAGGCAAGAATCCTGGACTGGGTTGCCATTTCCTTCTCCAGGGGATCTTCCCATCCCAGGGATTGAACTTGCAGCTCCTTCATTGGCAGGCAGATTCTTTACCACTGAGCCAGCAGGGAAGACTTTCTGAAGCTATTCATAATTGCCCTCTACTCTTTCCCAGTAGCATATTGGACAGCTTCTGACCTGGGGATGGGGGGAGGGCTAATCTGGTGTCATATCTTTTTGCCTTTTCATACTGTTCATGGGATTCTCAAGGCAAGAATACTAGAGTGGTGTACCATTCCTTTCTCCAGTGGACCACATTTTGTCAGAACTCTTCACTATAATCCATCCAACCTGTGTGGCCCTGCACAGCATGGCTCATAGTTTCATTGAGCTGTGAAAGCCCCTTCACCATGACAAGGCTGTGATCCATGCAAGGCGATCAAACCAGTCAGTCCTAAAGGAAATCAACCCTGAATATTCACTGGAAGGCCTGATGCTGAAGCTGGAGCTCCAGTACTTTGGCCACTTGATGCGAAGAGCCGACCCATTGGAAAAGACCCTGATGCTGGGAAAGATTGAGGACAGGAGGAGAAGGGGGCAACAGAGGATGAGATGGTTAGATAGCATCACTGATTCAATGGACATGAACTTGAGCAAACTTCAAGAGATAATAGAGGACAGAGGAGCCTGGCGTGCTGAAGTCCATTGGGTTGCAAAAAGTCAGACACAACTTAGCGACTTAACAACAACAACATGGGGGACCCCACCCCCTCCATCTTTTCACCATCTTTATCCCTGGTGGGGAGTGGAGTATTTGCTAGATGTTGGTGAATGTATCCACATTTTGGGAGTATTGCTTTGAGGATCAAATGAGAAAACCTGTCTAATCAAGTCTTTATTCTCAGCAAGAGTGAGACCAGTAGGAGGGATGGGGTAAAGAACCCTTTTCAATTTGATACAAACTTTTAACTTTCCCCAGAACTAGAAGAAAGGAAGGACACAGAGTTCTCAGCTGTATCCTCCCGGTAACCAAAACGTTTATCATTCATTATGCAGTATTTTTCTATTCAGTACCTAGAAGTCCTCAGAGGATTTCCGGTCTAAAGGTTGAATGCATAATGATTGATTTTTTTTTTTTTTTAATGCAAGGCTAGCTTGGAATGGAAAAGCATTCAGGTTAGAATGTGGTAAAGAAAAGACAGGTAGGGAAAGAAAATCTAATGCAGAGATAGAGTATGTGGCTACTTCCTGAGACTGGAGGAGCTTTGTGGATCTACAGTATCACTCACCTTCATGGACCAGTGTTAAAGTCCCTCTCAGAGCTAAGATGCCCCATGAGAGAGAGTCAGAGTCGCTTGGGTTGGGTTTGGCAGAATGAAAAGCCCATAAGCTGTAGAGTTAAGAGTCAGGCAGACTTGCGTTGGAATCCTGAAAAGCATTTATTAGCTTTGTGATCTTAGGGGATTTATTTAACCTCTAAAAAGGGACATTTAGACTTACAGAAAAGTGTTAGCATGAGGATTATATAAAACAATCCCTGTGAAAACAGTGCTTTGAATGTCTGTCACACGGTGGAGTGTTTGTGTGTCTGTATATCTTCTCCACTCTCTACCAAGAGGTGGTCAGCAGGTTCCAGGATGTTTTAAACTCCAAACTTTCTAGAGGAAATAATATATTAAGGCACAGATACCTTCATCTTGGTCTGAAATATCCTTGGATTGTTAAATTGCTTCCTTTCCTTTTGAATGGAAAGGGTTGAAGGAATATTAAGACATCAGAGGATGAATTAGGGGCAAGAGTGGGACAGTGGGAAGTGGATGGCTTATGTGTTGGAAAGCAGGACATGTTTGGGTTAAAAGGCATAAGGAAAGGACCTCATCCTGAGACCTGGAGGAGAACTAGTTTTCTATTGTTCTTTTAAGATAGAGTAGCCTTATCATGTAAAGGAGCTTTATGATATCATTTCTAAGTGGGTTGTTGCCTCAGTTTGCCTAATGAAGTATAGAGGAAACATGAAATTGTGGATTTTATTAGACAGGGTGACTTTGGTAAATAAAGAATCATTTCCATTCAACTGTAGTCAAATCAAACTTTGGACTTCCCAGGTAGCTCAGTAGTAAAGAATCTACCTGTCCGTGCAGGAGACATGGGTTTGATCCCTGGGTCAGGATGATCCCTGAGGTAGAAAATGGCAACCCACCCCACTCCATTATTCTTGCCTGGGAAATCCCCTGAACAGAGGAACCTGGTGGGCTACAGTTCACGGGGTCACAAAAGGGTCAGACATGACTTAGGCTCTAAACAAAGACAACAGCAAATCAACCTTGTCTGAAAAACTAAATGATCTAATTTGAGACTGGCTTAAATCAGTGTTCAAAGTGCCTAGTAGAAGCTTAAGACCTGCATCAAGGCTGTGTCTTAATCTGTTTGGGTTGTTATAACAAAAATACCTTAGGCTGAGTGGCTTAAACCACAAGCAGTTATTTCTCACAGTTTTGGAGGCCGAGAAGCCCAGGGTCAAGACACTGGCAGTTTCTGTGTCTGGTTAGAATCCACTTGCTGGTTCATAGGTGCTGTGTTCTCGCTATGTCCTCAAGTGGTAGAAGGTTGAATGGGAGCTCCTTGGGGTCTCTTTTATAAGGACACTAATCTCATTCATGGAGTCTCCACCCTCATGACCTCATTACCTCCTAATCATCACACCTACCAGCCATCACACTGGGGTTTAGGATCTCAACATACAAATTTTGGGGCAATACAAACATTCAGTGCAATTGGGCAGATTGGATCATCTTCATCTTACCAAATTCATCCACAGTTGTGAAAGCTTAGTCTCAAATCTCTGTGGTCAGTAATATTCATGTATATGTTGGCTTTTCTCTTCCCACGACCATGCTATGATTTTAAGTAGCAAAAGAAATAACCCCTGATCAAGGTTTGTAGGATACAGAAATAAGATTTTTGAGCCTGATTCCTTAAATTTGAACAGAGCAGATTTTCACGAACATAGCTTTATCAAAGCTTGGATCTTTTGCACAGATCATCCAGTTATCTTGAGACCAGAACACTTAGAATTTATTGCTCTCTGTGGGGTATCATCACAATAAACCTTTAATAATCGACAGAGGCTGACAGTGTAGGAGTGACTAGGAAGTGACTGTGTTGCACATTTCTGATCTGTGTGGAATGTCTACTTCCCATGTAACTGTCAATGTTTAACAATGTCAGACAATACCATCTGTGAGGAAGCTCAGGACTCGGACGTGTGGCCCCAGCTGGAGAAGAAAGGATACTAAAGGAACCTGCCCAGCCCAGTGTTTGGGGCTCATCCTGACTGTCTCTGTTCTATAAGGAAAGAAGGAAACATATTCATGGAAAGAACAGGAAAACCATGTTCCCACTTGACAGGCAGAGGAGGAAATGGAATCAAGGTCAAGTTCTCTAAAGACTTCGAGGTAACTCCTTTCCAAATCATCTTAGTGAGTTTATACTCCACTTTCTTCTTCATGCCTCAAGATGCAATTTGAATAGGATATTTGATACATTGGTTTTCTGAGGAAATAAGCCATATGGATGATTCTTTTTTGGCCATGGGTGGTTGTCTCCTAGGTGTTACCTCTCATCATCACATTTCATTTCAGGGATTTAAACCAAGACTGACTCAGTTAAAAGTATCAATTACCTAGGGGAATTTTCCTAAAGCTCTTTTGGGTTCTTTAATTCCAGAGTTGGCCAGGAATGAGTGTATTTATCTAGGAATGCTAAATATAGCAGCTCAGTATTAAGTGACAAGACATCAGAGGCAGTTTACTTTGAGATTATCAGCTGTTTATTACAGTCAGGAAAGCAGTGAGAGAAACTTCAAGAAATATCTCCAGGAAGATTTTCTTGTGGATTTTCTTTTTCTTCTCTACATGCAGATCTAGTAAGACTGCTTTGCGCAACTCAATTCCCAAGTTTCCAAAATATCCAAAAATACTTTTTTCCAGGACAGAATTTTAGGCAAGGGTGTCCTTCTGTTGACTTAGAACCTCCAGATTTTCTTTTCAAGTCTTTATTGCACTTGTTACAATATTGCTACTGTACTGTCTTACGCTTTGGTTTTTTGGCTGTGAGGCAAGTGGGATCTCAGCTCCTCGACCAGGGAGCCAACCTGCACCTTCTGCACTAAAAGGCAAAATCTTGACCACTGGACTCCCAGGGACGTCCCCAGATTTTATTTCCTATCTGCTTTTCCTCCACATGGGCCTAATACTGTATTCTCCCCCTTTCTCTCTTTCTATCCATATTTAAACACTGGGACATAAGTTTGGGGTAAATGATTGTCACTATTTTAAGTGCGGTCCTTCCTGGAGATATTTACATTTTCACAGAGAACCAAGCTTTAAGCCAAAGCAATGGTATTTTAATGGTATAACTTCAGCCATTAAAAATGAACTGAGAGGTAGGTTTTGGCAGTTGGAGCAGCTGGCTGTCCCGGAAACCATGCCAGACTTATTTGCTAAGCCAAACTTCAGTGAAAATAAAGTATTTACGAAATTTATGATGGCTCTAACCATTATAGTGGTTTATAGTTTACATCTTAGTGGTTTACACTTGTGGTGACTATAGAGTCATTCTCTTCCAGGTCGGATTTTACTTTCAATGTTCATTCTCGTTTTTCCTCCTAAAGAGTCTCAAAGTTCAAAAAATTCCAATTTAAAAATTCATAATCAAGTTAATGAGATTGCCAAGACTTAAAATAAAACTATGCCGAAAAAACAAAAGTCCACTGTCAGATTATGTTTTGCAACTAAGCATTCAGAAAATACAGACATCATGATTAACTTTTTCTAATGATTTGCGAATTTATCTTTCCAGTGAATTGAAGCTACTAACAGGTTGTGTCTTTAAAGCCCAGTGACAATTTTTTGAAGCAGTCCACAAATGTTAGGTTGAGACCCATGTATTTGTTAAAAGGAGACATTGACACTGTGTATAAGTAGTTCAGGGAACTCTATTCAGTGCTCTCATGGGGCCTAGATGTGAAGGAAATCCAAAAACAAGGGATATATTTGTACATATGGCTGATTCACTTTACAGCACAGCATTGTATAACAACTATACTTCGGTGAGAATCAGTTTTTTTTTTAAAAAGGAGACATTCTTTCTAGTGGAAGTTAGATGTGTCCCAGCCCAGACTTTTCAGGGTTTGTCAGGATGCATTTGCCCATGGAAAGAGAGATTTCTGGAAGCCTTTTATGAGTGTTAGCCTCATGTTCACTTAAGTGTTCTTTTTCCTTCTCCTCACTCACACTGTTTGTAGTGGAAATTTGGAAAAAAAAAAAAAAAAAACAGTCAATGAAAATAATAATAATAAAAAAAAGATGGCAAGACTTATCTTGTTCTTAAATTCAGCATTTGATCAGACAGCCCAGTGTGACATAAGTGTAACTTTGGATTTTATGCAAATATCACTGACTATCTACTATATATCTAGCATTCAAGACAAAATTTAGAGATAAAGATCCAAACTTTAAAATGTCTTTGCTCTCCAAGACAGAAAATGAACACTCTACCATCTGTTCTGTAGAGATGGAGTAGAGGGGGAGAGGAACGGCTCCGTTGGGGGGCTGCAGAGATGGGGATGGACCGAGAGTCTGCGTGCAGAGTGAACTATGTCAGAAAGAGAAAAATATCACGTGTCACAAAGGAAAACGGGATTCCAATATAGGTTTACTTCACTCATGATGTCTCAGAGCCCTCACGGAGAATCTACACAGGTCACCATACCTTGCTGTGTTTAATAAGGTTGCCAAGTATACTGATCGTCCCCTAGAACCAGCATAAATAATATGGTAGGACTGCTGTTGTCCCCTAGAAACAGCATAAACAATATGGTAGGACTGGTGTTTCACTGCAGAGATCATATGATAGAATGTATCTGAAGACAGTAGGAAACGTTGTTGCTGTTTTAGTGGTTAACTCTTGTCTGACAGTTTTGGGACCTCATAGACTGCCAGGCGTCTATGTCCATGGGCTTTCCCAGGCAAGAATTCTGGATGGGTTGCCATTTCTTTCTCCAGGGGATCTTCCTGACTCAGGGATCGAATCTGAGTCTCCTGTATTGGCAGGTGGATTCTTTACTGCTCTTCTTTTTCCCACTTTTATAGTCTTTTGAAAGGTCTAGAAGCTCCTGATGGCCTCACCTCAAGCCAAGACTTGAGAAAGCCCTTTTCCCTGAGACCCCTAAGTCTTGTTGAGAACCCACTGCGAAGGCATCATTTCATCTTCCTGGCTCCACTCACAATGTCTTGGGAGAAGTCTGACTTTCCAGAGATCTCCTGCCTGATTCCCCATGTGAAGGGGTTCCCAGCTCTCTAACAAAGCCCTGAATCTATTTCTAAAGGCAACTCAGTTTGCATACTAAGGCTACTTAGGGATTTCGTGAGGGCGCTGTCCTGAGTGTTTGCAGTGGTTGCTATTCCAAATGAAAGAACTAGTTTGTTTGTGTTTTAATTATCTCTTCTAACAAGATCTACCCAGCAGTATTGCTCCACATGGCTTGAAAGAATTTAATTAAGCAAACAAACAGAAAAGCCCTGCTTTTGTTGTTGTTGTGATTTGCTGGAATGAAGTCAGACTATGGTTGTGCCAGGGCGTGGAGACTTTTTTTCTTAATCTACTGAAGAAATTTCTCTTAAGACTAAGGACATAAACACTTAGGGTCACAATACATTTGTTTATTTATTTATTGTGGATTTTATGGAGGGTGTCCCTGTTTCCAACAGACCAGAAGATTGTAGCTTCCAAGAGATCTGCACCCTTCTAGAGGGAAAGAACCAGAACTCTTTAGGATAACTGAGATAGAATGAAAGGCTTTCTGAAGAACATGAGTATGTTTTTAGTTCTCCAGAAAGGTCACGTAGAAATAACAGAAGACGTTTGTAGTAGCACAAAATATCAGTTCTGGAAATAATTGTGAGACCATCTGGCATGATTGTCAAAAGGTAACAGGGAAGTAACCAACCAAGAGTGGCTAAGTGGCCCAGTGGAGTTTCTTTCTTTTTTTTTTTTTCCCAGTGGAGTTTCTTGGCTAATAATTGCATAAGACTTTATTCACAAAGGAAAACATCATTGTCTTTTAAAAAAGGGAATATTTCTGTTGTGGAAAAGGGATTAAATATAGACAAACAACACATGAAGATTCCTCAAACACTCATAGCATCGAAATCCCTAGAAGATCTTACCATTAGGCTCCTTCTCTTTTTGTCTCATCTACTTTCATCTCTCCTTGTCACCCCATCAGAGGCTTGCAGAGGAAGACAACAGATGAAATTGAAAGCAGACACTGATGCTCCTGAGCAGTTTAAAGTGTCTGCTGCAAAGGTGAAGTTGACAGAGTCTCCATAGAAGGAACCCAATGTAACACATTTCTATGAAACACATGCTGTGTACAGCCCAGCATTCAGAATGTTTGTGGGCATAAAAAACAAATGAATAAAGCATTGTACCTGCCTACCTTCAAGGCACTTATAATCTGGTTGGCTCCATTGTTAGAGCAGTGTGTATTTTAAAAATACCAATGTCTTTGGAGGTATTTTTCATGTTTGAGACACAGGAGATACGGAGGTGGGGCAGAAAAGTTCATCTCTCTTTCAGTTTCAAATTCTGTATTGTAAAGGTTTGGGTGGTATTTAAGAGTTCAGGGGGAAAAAAAAGGGCAAGCATTGATCTTAGATACTTCTCTTAGCTACTCACTTATTTTGTATGTGATTCTTTTCCGCATCACTCCACCCTAGACGCCAACATACGATAATCATTTCTTTACGGTAATAGATTTTTTCCTGCGTTGAGGAAATGTGTTTGCAATTAATAAGGTTTAATTAATAAGCCTTATTAATAAGGCTTTCAGAACTAGTAAAAGGGTATTGATATGTTCAATAACTTTTTTATTCCTTCATTCATCAGATAGTTACTCTCTACAATATTTTAGATCATAGGAACCAGGTGTTATGTAGGGAACAAAACAGCAAAGCTCTGCTCTCACAGAACTTATATTTTGTGATCAATTCTCTATGGTATAGGACAATGGAAATATTAATTAAATCTTTTAATTATAGGAGAAGCATACTATTGCCTATGCATGTTAGTTGAAGAGTGCTTTTAAACTAAAAGGAATAAGATTGGATCATTTGCAGAGACATGGATGGGCCTAGAGTCTGTCATACAGAGTGAAGTTAGTTAGAGAAAAATATGCATGACACATATTAATGCAGAAAAATGGTATAGATGAACCTACTTGCAGGACAGGAATGGAGACACAGACATAGAGAACGGACTTGTGGACACAGGATGGGGAAGGAGAGAGGGAGTCGGACTGAGAGACTAGCATTGACAAATATACACTACCATGAATAAAACAGATAGCTAGTGGGAAAATGCTATATAGCACAGAGCTCAACTTGGTGCTCTGTGAGGACCTAGAGGCGTGGAATGTGGGATGGGGGTGAGGTGGGAGGGAGGTCCAAGAGGGAGGGGATATATGTATACACATAGCTGATTCACTTCATCGTGCAGCAGAAACGAACACAACTTTGTAAAGCAACTGTACCCCAATTAAAAAAAAAACAACCCTCTCCACTGCCCCTATAAAAATGCCCCAAATTCCTCCAACTTCGCTCCTTACAGGACACAGACATCTTTGAGGCAGACCACTACTTAAGACTTCGTGGCTGCCGGGATAGCAGTAGAAACCTTGTAGATTCTTTCTAACCATATGGGTGGCTCTCAACTTATCAACTGGGTAGCAGGTGAGTTTTGACTGAAGGATGGCGTCAGGTGGCAAGAAAGGTGAAAAGAGGAAGCCTTAACATCCGTGCTTCAGGATGACGGACTCAAGGAGGGGAGACAGAGGCCGTGGGGCACCAGGAGAAGGGCACTACAGATAAACTCACACAATCACTGCTCTGTTTTGGCTTGACCTTGATTTCCTTGTGCCTTTCTGTCAGACCTCTCAACCACTGTGCATGCAGATGACACAGAGGCTTGCTGCAGATCACTGAGAAGAAACCACACTGCCTGTCTGACCTAAAGTTATGGTTAGAAGAACAGTGTGACAGACCTATTACTGCAGTGACAAAATACTTTCTGCCTCGCCCTCAAAATAAATGTTACAATACAGCTTCACTTGCAGCTTTCCAGAATGATCATATTTAGATTCTTCTGGTCTAGTTATTTAACTGATCATCTCAGCATCCCACTTTTGCTTTGATGGTGGACTACAGTCTTGAAGTCTGAAGTTGCAGAGTCTCGGGATATAATTCTTTACCCTTCGAAAAGGTCAGTCCCTGGCATCTTTTCAAAATTCGCATCAACTGAACACGGATCCTCCAGTGATTACCCCACTTTCCCAATTGGAAGCTGAAGGATTATTATTACTTTTTAAATGGACTGTGTCCGCCCCTTGGAAGCACGGGTTTATAATTGAAATGTTGACACAGCCTCAAAGTGTCACAGCGCGAGTGGTGTTGTTCTAATAAATCTCGTCCCCTCATCCTTGGAGAGAACCTTGAGCAGAGATTCGCTTTCTGTATCAGGTTTCATTTACTGAAAGGCTTCTGAAGATAAAGCTCATAAACTATGAAGGGACAGATACAATGTGGGCTAAAGGGTTAAAGGGCTGGAGAAAGCTCGGTAATTCTCAGAAATGGGAAACAGATGTTGTTTGACATTTTGAAGCAGTTTCCTTCTTCTCTGTACACTTTTCTGCTATCACAGTTTTCAAAGCTAAGACGTATGGCTCTAAATGAGAATTGCCCTGCAACGAGCTTCCTGCCTCGAGAACAGAGGGACCTAATATTAAGACTAATTTTTATTTAATATAGTGTCTTTTCACATAACGGAATCACAAATTGCATTGGAAAAAGCAATGGCATTGGTACCGTTTATCAGGAAAGCTTGGGAATTAAGCAACTCCTCATGAAAATGAGTAAATATAATTGCAAAGAAACACTGCCTGAGCCTGGAACTCTCCTACATATTAATTTTTGTTGCTTGGGGGAACCGTCCTGATTTGCACTGACTTCTGGTGACTTCTGAAGAGATAAACACCTGCAGCTTCAGCCTTGCAGGTGCAAATAAGAAATCAGGACTTGGTATTGTGCTTCCAGAAAGAGGCGAGAAGAATTGTGGTAATGGTAAGTGATGAGCACAGGGGATCTGGGGAGGCAAGATCCCAAATGAAACAGCAGGCAGATAAAGCCTCAGGTGAGCTCTGAGCTCCCCCAGATGGAAACTGGGAAAGCAGGGAGAAATTTTCCCACCTGGGTGATTTCCTCGGTGGTGGGGAGGGACCACGTGGAGGAGAGCCCATGAATGAACAGAAGGAGAAGCAACAATACTGGAATTTTATAAGCTGCAGAGAGCAAACCTCTGCTCCATCTATTTAATTTGTATCTCTGCTACCAGTTGTGATGGACTTCCCTGGCGGCTCAGATGGTAAAGAATCTCCCTGCAGTGCAGGGGACCCAGGTTCGATCCCTGGGTCAAGAAGATCGCCTGGAGAAGGGAATGGCAACCCACTCCTGTATTCTAAACTGGAGAATTCCATGGACCGAGGAGCCTGGTGGGCTACAGCCCATGGGGTTGCAAAGAGTCAGACATGACTGAATGACTAACACTTAACTTTTTCACTTTACCCACTGTGATAATTTTGGCTTATTGAGATGTAAAGCATGAATGATTGCTAAGTTGACTCTTTCTGTGCACTGGAGACACATCTGTGGTTCCAGAGGGGCATCAGATCAGAAAGAAAGTTACCAAGATGGATTGAACTGAGTGAGGCATTGACAGCTTGTTCTGGACGTGTTCCCATTGCTGTGCAACACTGTACTTATGCAAAAGGTGTGAATTTTCTGTGTTCATAAAGTCCAGTGTATGTAACTACATTTACTGTGCAACATTTAATATTTAGGGAACTAAGATAACAAAACAATAATATGAGCAATAGTATATACTTAATAATGTAGCTATTTGACTAAAAGGCTTCCCAGGTAGCTCAGTGGTAATATTCTGTCTGCCAATGCAAAAGACAAAGGAGACATGGGTTTGATCCCTGGATGGGGAAGATCCCCTGGAGGAGGAAAAGGTGACTCACTCCAGTATTCTTGCCTGGAGATTCCCATGGACAGAGAAGCCTGGCGGGCTATAGTCCATGGGGTTGCAAAGATTTGGACAGGACTGGTCGACTGAGCACACACACATGCATTTGACTGAAGCTACCGTGGCAGTTGAGTCAAAAGAAAAAGACATTGTTGGTGGGGAGGAAAGGGAGTAGGATGCTAAATTTTCACTAACTCTACTTTTCACGGGCGATGAAAGAAAGGTGTATTCAAAAACTGTATCTCAGCTTAAGTCACATTTTTGTTGTTCAGTCATTCAGTCATGTCCGACTCTTTGTGGCCCCATTGACTACAGCATGGACCCCCTGTCCTTCACCATCTCCCGGAGTTTGCTCAAACTCATGTCCATTGAGTCGGTGATGCCATCCAACCATCTCATCCTCTGTTGTCCGCTTCTCCTCCTGCCTTCAATCTTTCCCAGCATCAGGGTCTTTTCCAATGAGTCAGCTCTTTGTGTGAGCTGGCCAAAGTATTGAAGCTTCAGCTTCATCATCAGTTCTTCCAATGAATAGTCAGGACTGATTTCCTTTAGAATTGACTGCTTTGATCTCCTTGCAGTCCAAGGGACTCTCAAGAGTCTTCTCCAACACCACAGCTCAAAAGCAACAATTCTTTGGTGCTCAGCCTTCTTTATTCTTCCGGAGGAATTCCCGGTCGCTCCAGCTCACCACAGCTTGTCTTTCCTGTATTATCTTCCAAAGCATCCACTTGATGACGAGGATATTGTCCAAATCAAGCAAAAAACTGAACAAGAAGAACACTTAAGCCAAACACATCGTGGAAACTCACTGCTGAGGAGAGCAAGCAGCTTGCAGCAAATCTTTGGATGCACTGCTCGTGTTCCTCACGGCAGTTGTCTTACTTCTCAGGTCATAGTCAGGAGCCAATGTATAACAGGTACATGGGGCTCCAGGACCCAAAGCAGAACCAATGAGCATGGCAATGATATGACAGTTTTTCTCTAAGGTGAAAACAAAAGCTTTTGTCTTCATGGCATGTAAACATACTGATCCTACCTAAAGCCTTGCAGGACGAGGGTCTGAGTGCTCCTAAGAAGGTGGCTTATGCTATGACTTTCCTTCACGCCATTATCTCCGTCATCTGAGCTCTATCAGTTGCCAGGATTTGGGCTTCTGTAAGCTGGTAACCCTGCCTTGAGCCTTCGCATGTCCTAATGAGGATGAAGCAACATGGAAGGTGGCGTGGGATGCCACCTCCACAGGACCATTCTCGGGCACGTTTGGTGAGGTCAGAGAAGCCGCTGAGGTTGGGTCTCCACCAGGAAGAATCCAAAGGCACAAGCCTGCAATAGGGGCCAAGGAAACCTAAAAACCATGCCTGTGGGCTCACTCAGCTGTGTCCGACTCTTTGTGACCTCATGGACTACAGTCCGCCAGGCTCCCTTATCCATGGGATTTTTCAAGCAGGAATGCTGGAGTGGGTTGCCATTTTCTCCTCCAGTGGATCTTCCTGACCCATGGATCGAATCCATGTCTCCTTCGTCTCCTGCATTGGAAGGTGGATTCTTTACCACTGAGCCACCTGGGAAGTCCAAAAACCATAATAAAGTGTATTTGTTGGTATTACTGTTGCTTCTTTCTTAAGGCTACAGATTACTGCCCATGCCTTTAGCTGTATGTATGAAAGATTTGATAGCTTGTGCCCCTCCTCTAAAAATACGGTTGAGCAGTACAGTTTTATATTCTCACCTGAGAACTAGGGATTCTTGGTGGAGGTAGTTATCTACCCTGGTTATCTGCCTTGGTCAACTTAATAAGTCCTTGTTGCTATGATTAGTGTGGAAAGCACACCATGGTGTCGTGGAGAAACTCCTGAATTGTAAGAATCAGGAGATAGAGTTCAGATTCCACAGTCTGCCATCAGTATGGCCCTGAGTCAAGTGAATTCAGCTCTCTGGGTTTAGGTCTACCAAATATGAAAGGTGGACTAGATGAACAAGATCTTGCTTACCCTAAAATTCTTTAAAAATTTTTTTAAATAATAATTAAAAAAATATTACTTACTGATCATTTCATAAAATCTTTTAAAAATTATTTATTTATTGGCTGCACTGCAAGGTTTGCAGACCTTAGTTCTCCGATCCAAGGATTGAACCCGTGCCCCCTGCAGGGGAAGCACAGAGTCTTAACCACTGGAACACCAAGGAAGTCCTCTGCCCTAAAATTCTAGATTGCTATAATTTTAACGTGAGAATTTTTTTGTACTCCCCAGCTCCTCACTGGCAATTATTAGCATGCAGGCAACAGAAGCAATTCACCAGGGCAAGGGTTATGAAGAGCTCTTTGCTCTGCTGTGACTTATCTCGGTGAGCATTGCACAATGTTCAGTGAGAACTTCGGTATCTTTCATTAGTATGTACCTCTTCTGCCAGAAGATGCTTCCCTCCCAAGAAAGCCTCATGGCTTGTTCTTTCACCTCCTTCAGGATTTTGTCCAAAGGTTACCTTCCATAGGAGTCTTTCCTAACCCTCCCCTGAGGGGAAACTCATCCTCACCTCAGCACTTCCTGTCCTCTTTTCCCCCCACCATCTGACATTCTGTATCTACCAGGATACTTTCAGGAGACAGAAACCACAGAATTGAATGAAAAGAGAGCATTTAGTATAAAAGAGTCTTAACCAAGTGTTAGAAAACTGAAAAGAAAAAAAAAGACCACTGAAGGTTCACACCGATGGGAAGGGTAGGAAGCAGCTAGTGCTGTGATTTGGGGCTGAATGGTGTCTTCCCCGAAATTCATATACTGCTGTCTTACATCCTAGTCCTTCAGAATGTGGCTGTGTTTGGAGACAGGGTCTTTAAAGAGACAATTAAGTTAGAATGAGGTCGTAAAGGTAGACCCTTATCCAATAAGTCTCCTGCCCTTATAAGAAGAGTGGGGCTAGGACTCAGACCCAGGTGTAACTTTGAGAGGACATAGGGAGAAGACGGCATCTACAAGACAGGGAGAGGGGCCTCTGGAGCAACAACTCCATCCAGCTTCCATAACAGGGAGAAAATAAATTTCTGTACATAAGCCCCTCAGTCTGGGGCACTTTCTTATGGCAGCCTCAGTGGACTATGCCTCTCTACACCTCAATTTCTTTATAGAACAATGCATTAACTATGCATGCTGTTGTTAAGTCACTAAGTCATGTCTGACTCTTTGGTGACCCCATGGACCATAGCCCACCAGACTCTTCTATCCATAGGATTTCCCAGGCAAGAATACTGGAATGGGTTGCCATTTCCTTCACTGGGGGATCTTCCTGACCCAGGGATCAAACCTGTGTCTCCTGCACTGCAGGTGAATTTTTTGCCTCCGAGTCATGTGGGAAGCCCATGGCACATAGTTAATATAACAGTTATGGATTTATTATTATTATTATTATTATTATTCTGTGTTACCTTCTATATTTCATGATATGCCAGACTTTGTAGAATATTTTATGTAAATTAGTTCATATCACTCCAAACTATCCCAAGAGGTAGGTAATGTTACCCTCCCTTTTTTGGATAGGAAATTGAGGCTCAGGTAAATTAAGTAAGTTGTCCACAATTATCAGTAAGGGACCAGCTCAAGTTTCACACACATAAGTCCGATTCTAGAATCTGTGTTCCTTGCCTGGACCCTCAATCATCATATGCTTGCTTTCTGCAAAGTAGGCTGGGGCAAATGGTGTAGTATATTTCATTTCTTTATACCCTAATGAAATATACCATATACTTCTTAAATACCTTGCATTTGAAAACGATGAAATTACTTTCAAATGAATTGCCTCCTTTTCGGGTATATGTGCCCAAGTTCATTTGTATAAGAAGCATGTAAGTCTTTTGAGTCCATAAGAAAAATTCACTCTAGGCTTTGTTAATATCTATGGGTGTGACTTTTTTTTTTTTTTTAGCTCTGGCCTGTAAATTTTGTCCACCTGTTGAGCATGGAAATTTCAACCTGTGGGCTCTGAATGAAGTCTCTGACTAGTGGAGGCAGATTTTGGGGAAGAGAAAAAAGTGAATGACAGAAAAAAGAGGCAATCAATGTTTAAACAATAGCCCACCGTCAGCAAAAGAAATCCCCCATGGGCTTCAGAAGGCTGCTTTGTGTGGGAGGGGTCAGAGAGACCACAAGCGTAAGCTGTCTCGTGTCTTTTGAATCCATCTTGGCAAATTAGCTACTTGAAGGCTTTCAGATGCTTTTGGGCAGCTTATAGTTGTAATGACTGACAGGCCAGGGGACTCTGGACCTCTCTGGAATAATGGTTTTGGGGAAGAGAAAAGAAAATGTTCTGATTAGATGCTACTGAAGGCTTTATTTGCACTATTCACAACACTAAATTATGAGGGTGCCATCCTGACTTGATCTATTAAAAGGTCTGGGAATGACAATACAGGTTCTTATATAGCTAAGCCTAAAGTGAAGGGGGTTTTCTCCAAATTGGCTGGAGAGTGGGGGAGGTTAAGTTTGGTGTCAGGTTTGAGCACCGGTCTGATTCTAAAGCCCTAAGAAAATTTCTAAAGAGTCTTAAACCCAGACATCACTTATTATTTTCTTTCTGGCCCATTCTCATTTCATGTCCCCTTTCATAAACTTAAAACATCTTATGGGGGCAGTCAGATACTTGGGGGAAATGGACACCAAGACCTAGCTAGTTTTGTTTCTTTGTAACAGGAAATGATATTACTGTTCCACACGTTATTACAAATATGCCAATCTGATAGACAAATATTTTAAGACTAGTGAGAGAATCCCATTTAACCTCCTCTCCTGAGACATGAAAGGTTATTGTAGACCACAATGCTAGAGATGTTTATATTTCAGTTCAGGCATATTTTGTTTCATCATCTAGGCAGTAACCATGGTTGACAATATAATATTATTGTACTTAGCTATGCAACTATTTCTTCATATGACCTTCCTGCATAGCATCTGCATTAATATCCAGCTGAAATGGAGCTCCTAGAAAAGGGGGGAGAGCAAAAATTTTAAATATGATGGCTTAGAAACTAATTGTGGCATTGGACAAGACTCTTTAGAGTCCCTTGGACTACAAGAAGATCAAATCAATCAATCCTAAAGGAAATCAACCCTGAATATTCATTGGAAGGACTGATGCTGAAGCTGAAGCTCCAGTACTTTGGCCACTTGATACAAAGAGCTGACTCATTGGAAAAGACCCTGATGCTGGGAAAGACTGAGGCAAAAGAAGAAGGCGGCAGCAGAGGATGAGATGGTTAGATAGCATCATTGACTTAATGGACATGAATTTGAGCAAACTCAGAGAGATAACGAAAGACAGAGGAGCCTGGCATGCTGAAGTCCATTGAATGCAGGGGTTGCAAAGAATTAGGCCCAACTTAGCAACAGAACAACAATGACAAGAAAGCAATACATACTGGTTTTTATAAACTTATTATTAAAACATTTTAGTGTTTCTGATTAAATAGGTTGCATTCCTATGACTGTAGTGCATCAAATAAGAAGTATATGGTGGAATGATTTTTCTTTCAGTATTTAGAGTTTGCATAGCATTTTTACATGCTATCTCAGTAATGATCAAAGTTACTTATTTGTTCCAAATTTAGAGATGAGCAAACTGAAATTGATGGGGCGAGTAGTTTAACTAAAATCATTAGCCAGCAAGTAAGTAAAATTCAAACCCAGGTTGTGACTCTAATATTAGTCAAGCTGTTTCCTTATTGGGGGAAGAACAGCAGAACAGGAAAGCGGGGTGATTTCGGCAGATAGCCAGATCCAGTGGGCCAGTGACCACCACCCCACAGAGAAAACAAGATGCTGCTCACTCAACTCAAAATCAATTCAGAAGAACAAAGAATTTTCTTCCTAGATGAGTTTCCATTACCTGTCATGGTAATCATCTTCCTTTAAAGTCCTCTCTGTCCTTCTAGTTAAAATCTCCATAGATGAGATCTTCACTTTGTGTTTCCAGCAAAAGGTTCAGGTTTTTATGGGTAAATCCCCTCAAAGTTTCCCATGACTCCCAATTTACCCAGTGAAGCTGTGTAGCATTATCCAGTGACATGCTTACCGAGATGGACACACCATACAATTATTGGGAAGAGCTATAATTACCTCTGTCTTCTAAACCACAGCATAGGATCCTTGCACTACTTCCTTTTGAATGTGATCATCGCTATTACTATGCTATTGTACAGCATTACCTAGTAAACCCAATTTAGCTACCTAGTAACATGAGAGTCCTTGCATAACAAAGAACTGGGTGCCTGGGTGTGTGATCAGCATTGATGAAATATGCAACTGCCTTCACCATCAGATTCTTGTTGCTTGCCTCTAGCAGGGGATTATAGCTCTCACGGGGCTTCTCTGGTGGCTCAGCGGTCAAGAATCTGCCTGCAATGCAGATCGGGGTTTGATCCCTGAGTCGGGAAGATCCCCTGGAGAAGGAAATGGCAACCCACTCCAGTATTCTTGCCTGGGAGATCCCATGGACAGAGGAGCCTGGCAGATCCATGGGATCCATGTGGTCGCAAAAGAGTTGGCCATGACCTAGCAACTAAACAACAAACAACAGCTCTCAGGAAAGTCTTGGCCGGTAGTGCAGTGCCTTGAGTCCGAGGCTTGGAAACACCTCTAATCTCCAGGGGACTGAAACCCTAGCATGGTTGACTGCACAATGGAAAGTTGCTCACAGTCCTGTTTGTGCGTGTTTAGCAAGAGAGCTTAAGACTGCATTTCTGTGTGCACATAAATGGACTCAGGGCATTTGGGAAGGAGTAGGTGTGTCTTTCTGCTCCATCAACAGGTGAGCCTATTATACTGGTAAGGCTGTGCTGTGGAGAGAGAGAACTGGTTTGGAAAAGTTGGAGCCCATGCTTATCCCACTCACACTCTATCACCCAGTTTTTTTGGACACGTCTGTAGCCAAAGTTCGGAACACTTTCTGCCTTCTTGTAAGGCACGTTTGAGTCCTGAAATAACAAACAGCGATCTTTCCAATTATACCTTGTACCTGGATCGGTCGATGGAGCTTGGTATCCGTCTATCTGTGTATCTTTATATCTGTGTATGTGTCTACTTGTGAATTTGTGTATCTCCTTTCATATCTTTATGGGACATGCTGGCATGAACAGGCTCAGATTACTAACTCCAGTCTGGAGTTCATGGATAACAAGAGGAAACTCGAAGAGGACCTAATGGTTTAGAGCCTGAGGCTTTCTGGCTTTCCAGAAATCCTACAGCTATTTTTTTCCCCCTGTAACATGTTGCTCCTGTGATGTCTCGCACATCTGTCTGCTCCAGCTGCTACCATGCCAACTCCGTTCTTCATTAACCATCAACTGGACCATTATAACAGTTTAATAACCAAACTCCCTGCCCGCTTCTTCTCACCCATCCTAAACCACACACCCTGTCTCCTGTTCAGACACGGCCAATGCTTTCCCAAAACTTGGCTGGTAGTTCTAAGCCTTTCGTGCACATCCTTCTGTTTACCTTTCCAGCATCTTTCTCCTTCTTTTTCCTCCCTGGTGAGGACCCTTTAAGTCCCACTAGGGTGCTTGCTGTTTGTGAGATGTTAGCCAGCCCCTTCCTGGATCTGTACCTTTTCTTATGGGAGTCCTTCCAACTAAAAAACTCTTTTCCCCCATTCGAGCATTTGAGCTCATTTGAATGACATTCAGATATTAAAAAAAAAAAAAAATCTTTGATTTCCTCCAAAAGAAGTTACCTCGTCTAGGCCGTATATCCTCTAATTGATTGTAATTCTGTTGCATTCAGGGTTTCTTTCTGTTTTATTTACTTATTTACGGCCGCACCACACAGCATGTGGGCTTAGTTTCCCAACTAGGGATCGAACCTGTGCCCCCCTGCAGTGGAAGCACAGAGCCCTAACCACTTGACTGCCAGGAAATTCCTCTTTTAATTTTACAATTCTAAATGTCTCTAGTTTGGATCCCCCTACTGATCCCCATTGTCATTGCTTTAGTTTAGAGAATGATCACTCTTTTTTAAAAAACTTTTTATTTTGTATTGGAGAATAGCCAATTAACAATGTTGTAATAGTTGCAGGTGGACAGCAAAGGGACTCAGCCATACATATACCTTGTTATCCATTTTCCATCCCAAACTCCCCAACTATCCTTTCCCCCATTCTTCCCCAACTGGCAGCTATAAGTTCATCCTCTAGTTCTATGACTTTATTTCTGTTTTATAAATAAGTTCATTTGTATAATTTCTTTGTAGATTCTACATATAAAGGGGGTCATAGATATTTCCCCTTCTCTGTCTGACTTACTTCACGCAGCATGACAATCTCAAGGTCAATCCATGTTGCTGCAAATGGCATTATCTCATTCTTCTTCATGAGTAATATTCCATTGTATATATGCACCATGTCTTCTTTGTCCATCTCTCTAGGGGATGATCTCTTTTCTGCAGTATTGCAAATGATACTTCTTGTCTTCCATCTTCCAACCATCTGCATATATTGTGATCTTAGTGAGATGTTTAAAACACTAATATGATCATTACTACTCCGTTACTTAAAATCAAGTCATAAGAGGAAAAAATTGGGTAGATGAGTGAGGGGAAGCTCTTGCATTAGCCTTAATATTTTTAAATAAAAATGAAAATTCTTTTTATACTAAAAGCAAATCCTTTCTTTGTTCCTTGCTTCTGACAGTTTGGAAATCAGTCTCTTTATCATGACGTGGAAATTCCTTTGTAACTGAACCCGTGACATGATGGAAAGTCGAGTTTCCTTGGATACCAATTTCTAAGATGCTCTCTTTTTTTTTTTTTAAGTTTTTTTCTTTATTATTATTATTTTGGCCATACCACAGGGCACATACATGGGACCTCAGTTCCCCAACCAGGGACTGAACTGTGCCCCCCACAGTGAAAGTGTGGAGTCCCAACCACTGGACTGCAAGGGAAGCCCTGAAGGTACACTCTTGATGCTTTGAATGTTGGCACCTGCACCCTGGCACAGACCATGCTTCATCCTTGCCTGTATCCTTTTCAGTGTGGAGGAATCTCCTAGTCCTCCATGGTCAAGCATCACCTCCTCAGTGCAGTTTATCTCCCCAGGCAAAATGTGTCTCTGTTTCAGTACTCACCACATGGCCTTGTACTGTTCATTGTTATTTACTTACAGACACCCAGATTCCCCCCATCCCCCCAAAAAGATTTAAGGTGGTTCCTAAGCCCAGAAATCTGGTACTTTAATTTTGTATTCTGGGCACCTAGTTCATGCCAAATTATAGAGGCTATTATTATTATTTTAATTTGGATTTGTGGACCAGTTTGAAAAGAAACATAAAAGCTGAGGTTGGAAGAATAAGTACTGACTATTTATATAAACCTTTTACAATGCAACTGAGGGGGTCTAAGGTTTTTTGGTCTCCTTAGCATCCAACACAATTTGCTGTATTTAAATAGTTTAGTGTTTTATTGTGAAATAAATGTTAACAATCCATGATTGTGTTTGTATAGATTTGTTTGTTTTTCTTCCGAAATGTCCTCTTCTGTCTCCTCATTGAGTTGTTTCTGAGTAGAAATCTGCTGCCATTTTTATCTTTGTTTCTTCATCTTTGATCCTTTTTAATGTATTAAGATATGAAGCTTATTTTTTCCTCTGTTTTTAAGATTTTCTTTCTATCACTAGTTTTGAAGAATGTGGCTAGCTTGTGCCCCAGTGTTATTTTCTTCATATTTCTAGTGATGGGACTTGTAGAACTTCTTGGATCTATGGGTTTACAGTTTTCATCAAATTTTCAAGGCTTTCAACCATTATATCTTCACACAATTTTCTCCCTTCCTCCTCTCCTTTGGAGACACCAATTACACGTGCATTTGGCTGTCTGAAATGTTCTCACAGCTCAGGGATGCACTATTTTTTCTTTCTTTCTTTTTTTTGAGTTTCTTTTCTCTATGTGTTTCATTTCGCATACTCTCCTCTTCTGGTTGCTACAAGCCTGAAACTTATTAGTTAACACATCCATTCTTTGGGGCAATATATTTGATCAGAATTGTCACTCCCCTTTCAACTTGCTGTTATTGCAGAGAAGGAAACTTTATTCCTAGAACTGTTAGGACCTTAGCTGCATTTTCTAGCAGGGAGAGAGGATAACAGGGTATGGAGGAGATGTTACTTTTCCTTGCAATTGGGAGGAGTAGAAGACTGTTTGGGTGGAGGACATAGGACTTGCTAGGAGGGAAGCCGCAGTGATTCAGCGTGGCTTGGATGGTCAGAATGTAGAGGTTAAAAGCAGATGAAAGCAAACACAAGAGGACTGAGAAGATATTGAAGTAAAACATCTCTGGTTTCTCACTGTAGCTGAAAGCCAAGTCTTAGGACTCTTATAGTTCAGTAAAAGTGTTGGATTAGGTACTGTGCTTCTCAGCCCACTTTATGCTCTGACCCTACACCTCCATTCATCCTGGCTGAAAGGATGGAGGAGAGGTTTGGGTGTACCTATAGGTGGGGTGAAGACCTGGACCATTGTTACTGTCAAGGTGGAAAGAACATGAGTGCATTCATGCATGCTCAGTCATCCAGTTGTGACTGTGATCCCGTGGACTATAGGTGTTCAGGCTCCTCTATCCTGGGAATTCTCCAAGCAAGAACACTGGAGTAGGTTGCCATTTACTACTACAGGGGATCTTCCCAACCCAGGGATCAAACATGCATCTCTCACATTCTTACATTGGCAGGCAGATTCTTTACTGCTGTGCCAATTTCCATAGAGGCTTTTCCTTCTATGTCTGTGCTTAGGGCAGGAACCCTGGTTTCCATATGACCCAAGATCCCCTCCAGCTATGACATGCTTAGATTCTGTAAACTTGGCACAATATTCTGCACCATAGGTGTGCTAAGTTCATCTGTTTGAAATGTATGACCATGAGTATTTGCAGCAACTTAAAACCTGGACAGTGCATTAAAAAGCAGAGACATCTCTTTGCTGAAAAAGATCCATATTATTAAAGCTATGGTTTTTCCAGTAGTCATGTATGGATGTGAGAGTTGGACCATAAAGAAGGCAGAGTGCTGAAGAATTGATGCTTTCAAACTGTGATGCTGGAGAAGACTCTTGAGAGTCCCCTGGATTGCAAGGAGATCAAACCAGTCAATCCTAAAAGAAATCAACCTTGAATATTCATTGGAAGGACTGTTGCTAAAGCTGAAACTCCAAAACTTTGGCCACCTGATGCGAAGCGCTGACTCATGTGAAAGACCCTGATGCAAGAAAGATTGAGGGAAAGAGGAGAAGGGGGTGACAGAGGATGAGATGGTTGGATGGTATCATCAACTCAATGGACATGAGCTTGAGCAAGCTCCAGGAGATGGTGAAGGACAGGGAAGCCTGCATGTTGCAGTCCATGGGGTCGAGAGTCAGACACGGCTGAATGACTGAACAGCAGCAACAAAAAGCACCATCTAGGTACACGTGCATGTGATGTGAGAAACAGCCAGTTACCAGCACCACACTGGAGAAACAAACCCAAACAGAATTCAGCACGTCTTCCTCACTTGCCTCTTTATTTCAAGTGGTTTTAGGGTCTGAATCACCTACGTGAATTGTCTTAACATTTCCCTTCCATTTCTATGTGGAGGTAACTCCGATTATGGCCAGCATTACCATTGCCCCCAATCTCTTTTAAGCTTCAAGACAATAAACACTTCCTAACAATTTTAAAAATTGAGATGCCCTTTTCACTTTGACCATACAGATGGGAAAGTCATAAATAATGGATGCTTGACACTCTTCAGAAATAAAATGTGATGAAGAGTTCAGTCGTCTGATTAAATTCCCCCCCATAAAATCTCACCTAGCCTATTCTTTCCGCAGGGAGAAAGGGCTGTGCATGCTATGGACATTATTTTTCTTTTGAACGTACTTGTATCTTGTCAAGATGTCATCAATACAAATACTTGGACATTTTTAGTGCCACGATGGGGAAGCAGGTTGAATTTTTCAATCCTCCCAGCCAATATAAGTCAGTCTGAGATACTTAATTTCTATTTGAGATCCTTCGTTTCTATTATAAACAGATCCCACAGCGGGAGATAAATTTCATGGTAACAGTTTGGACTTTTTTATGAACCACCTGCAAGTTTTCTGCAAACAACATGTTTTATGGAAGCTCAAGGCAATGTTCACCCATCAAGACCCGACAGGAAGAGGAGGATGGATGGGGCCTTATCTCAGGCACACATGTAACCTTCTCTGTCCCCTGGCCTGACCTCCCTCTGCACTCATTTATGAAAATGATTCATCTTTAAAAAGCTTCCTTGCTCTGCCTGCGGGCTGTAGATCTCTCTGCACTGGACTTGTGGAGGCTGAGGTTATAAACTTCAGTGGGGGAAGTCCTTTGGAGGGGCTTCATTCTGAATATCGAAAAAGTAGAGTGCACAATACCTGTGTTTCCTTAAAGAAACAGTCCTGGATGCTTTTCTACAGGAAGATGCTCCCGAGGGATTTCATTGAAAGACCTTTTTGGGGATGTGACTTTTATGTACATTGCTAACATATCGCCACAGTTAACACATTTAAATAGAGGCTCGCCGGAGCGTGGCCAATGGCGCCGGTGACATGAACACGCCACCGTCCACGTGGAGAAGGAAGCACTGTCCTTTGCATTTCGTGCTTGTAAAGGGCGCTGCAGCGGGAGTTATTTGCGTCAGGACTGGTGGGAACCGCTCACATCCCTTAGAATAGTCCTTTGAACTGAAAAGCCTTAGAAGGTGAGCGTAGGAACTATAACTCGAGAATCATGAGCTGAACAGAAGTAGAAATAGGAAGAGAGAAGACAGTGTGAATTGATTCATCCTTTCAGGCTCAACTGAGCGGTTGAAAGAGCCAAGGTTATTTCCACAGTTCTTAAGAATTAAGTCATGTCTGAAATGGGGCAAAACGCCCAAGGACATAAACATGCATGTGAATGTTGAGTTAAGAGAGGGCGAAGATAGAAAATATTGATATATAGTTTCTATTTATTTACTTGCTATTTCTTTCCCTTTTTTCTTTGTATTGACTGAAAGATTAAATGCTATAGTGCTTTACAATTCTCAAAAGTTTCATACAGATGATTTCATATAATCCCATAATAACCCTCCCCCCCACCATCCTCCCCCTCCCCACTTTCCTTTGTCCATTGGTAAGGACTAGCTTGTTCTCCATATCTATAAGTCTACTTCCTTTTTGTTTTATTCATTAGTTTGTTGCATTTTTTAGATTCCACATGTGATATCATACAGTATTTGTCTTTCTCTGTTTGACTTATTTCACTTAGCACAATGCCCTCCAAGTCCATCCACATTGTTGCAAGTGCCAAAATTTCATTCTTTCTTATGGCTGGGTGTGCATGTGTGTGTGTTGTATATATGTACATATATGTATATACATATATTACATCTTTATGCAGACATACAGCTTTTTTTTTTTTTTTTTAATTTCAATGTCTGACTGAGTCAGTCTTTATCTACAGACCTCATTGGTGAAGACCTTGACCTTCTGTAGGAAATTTTAATCTATACAATTCTTAACCATCACTTAGTCTGGACTTAATCCATGCATAACTTAACCATTACATTCTTTCAGATGGGATTCCTTAATGTATAGAGATTCTTTATTTCTCCAAAATAAATTCTCGTTAGAATAATTCTCTGAATGAAATGTGCTTTGGAACACAGATTTGTTCCATAGTGTGAGATGGTCTGTCATCAGCAACATGTTTTGCTTTGTCTACTTCTAAGATATTTACTTTCACACCTTTGTTCTTGGATTTGAAATTCTTGGCTTTGAAATGTCCAGTGAGCCAAGCTGCCACTTCCACCATTGTTTTTATAACATCTGCTCAGAGCCTTTCTTCTTTCAAGTGGTCCATGCTTCAGTACAAAGATGCAGAGCTGTGTAATCGCTGGGTAGGAGTCAGTTGAAAAATTGACACAGTGAGAGAAAAACCTGCCCAGGTACTGACTTTGAAAAAGCTTTTACCTTCAGTCCAGTTTGAGCCTGACTGTGGCACGCTAGAACTCACCTGGTGCTTTGCATCTTCAAAGCTCTTTGCCTGCATTGACTCATTTATCCTATGACACTCATGCCAGGTAAAAGGTACAGTCACAGTGGTAGAAGATGAGAGAATCTCGAAGTCCCTGCAAACTAGATCCTTAAGCCCCTCAATAATGCCTCCAAGAGAAAGGAAACATTTATATGTATGACTGAGTCCCTTTGTTCTCCACTTGAAATGGTCACAACATTGTTAATCGGCTATGCTCCAATATAAAATACAAAGCTTAATACGATAAAGTCAGGTCAATAAAATTAAAAAAAAAAAAAAAAAGAATGCTCCCAAACAGGAGCCCCTTCAGCAGTGACCACTGCACTCCTCTCCCAAAGCAGATGCTGCCTTGACTGGTCCCAAATTTAAACCTAAAAAAAAAAAAAAAAAGGTGTATTTTGGCAGGATCAAATACTGAATATCAGTAAAAAAATACCTACCTACCTCACTGAACTGCAAGCAGTGGTATAGTTTCCTTCAATTAAAAAAAATTAAGGTGTACATTACATATGGTATAGTTCACCCTTTTTAGTGCACACTTTCATGTGAGTTTTCACAAATATAGACAACTGAATAACCGCCACTACCATCAAGACACAAAAGACCATCACACCCACCAATTCCATGCCACCCCCCTACCCCTGCCCTCAGCCAAAGGCAATGCTGTGCCTAGAGTTTTGTCCTGGCAAGAGTATCAGATAAATAGAATCATATAACCTACAGCCTTTAAACTCAGGCTCTGGTGTTGACTCAGAGCCAGGTAAAGAGTCTGCCTGTAATGCAGGAGACCTGGGTTTGATCCCTGGATCCGGAAGATCCCCTGGAGAATAAAATAGCTACCCACTGCAGTATTTCTTGCCTGGAGAAATTCATGGAAAGAGGAGCCTGGTGGGCTACAGTCCATGGGGTCGCAAAGAGTCAGACAAGACTGAGTGACATTGGGTGAAATAAAGAAAGAACTGTTCTTTGGAAGAAAGAGCATAAATATAAGGCGACATGTTGGAATATGTAAGAAATTTGGCGGTGATATTTTGAGTGTCTACTGTGTGCCAGCCATTCTTCAGGCACTGTTCTTGTTAGTGAACTAAGAGAGAAGGCTGTTTCTGAACAAAGACTCTTACCTGTTGCCCTCATACACCAGCGTTCGTTCTCTATTCATATCACTCTTTCTTAACGCGTGTATGAGTGTGTGTGAGAGAGAGAGAGAGAGAGAGAGAGAGAAAGACTTTCTCACAGATCCCCTGTATCTTCCAGCATTTCTACGATCTGTTAGTTCCTTGGAAGATTTCAGAAAGCCCTGTTTATAGCAAGCACCATGCTCTCTTATTATGCCCCCACATTGGGTAATGGGTTGTAAACCTATAGCTGAATGGTGTATCAGTAAAGTAAGTGAAGAGGGGGCTGCTTATTGGTTTGAGGTCTTTGGAAGGGTCTGACTTGCAAATTTTATCACCACCATCGTGTTATAAATGTGTGAGATGCTATTAGGTTTTTATTGCTTTGCATCAAGCATTCTTATAAATAATTAAAAAATGAAACATCACACCAGCATTATCTTATTCTTGTTAACTGAGAGGAGTCCAGAGGAATGAAAACACATCTAAGGAAGCAGCTCTGAGGAGGAGAGAAAAGGGAGACATGGTATTGGAAGCTTGGAGGCTGTTGAGTGCAGAGATAAACCCTGCTTACTTTACATTTTTGCCTGAGACTGATTTTCTGGGGTAAAAAGAGACAGAATTCTGTGTCCAATGATCAAGCTCCTCATTCTCAGAGTACTTAATTTTACAACCAAATCAAGAAGCTAGCTGGACCAGGAGGTCTTCAATTCACTGAGTAGTTTTATGGATCTCAAAAAAAATAATCTCTTTAATCTATAGAGTTGTCCCATATGTATTAACTGGTTTGGGAAGCCAGAAGAGTTCTTCCCTAAACTAATCTCAAGACAAAGTGTAAGGAAGACGTTCGAAATGACAGGTCCTCCCAATGACACTGGGCGTTTGTCTGCTCATAGTGGACCCAACACTGGCTGCAAACTTCCAACTGAGACACTTAAGTGTTAAAATGACCTGGGCTATGATTACTTGATTTCCTATCAGCCCACTTTAAAAATCACAATGGCGCTCACAATGGTGATGAGGAGTCTTCTCAGCAGTCTAAGTAACATACTTCAGTAGGTCTGTTGCCTTACCTGCAACCCCAAAGAGTCTTTCCAGTAAAAAGGTGTCACAAATGAACACATCTACGAAACAGACCCACAGTCATAGAGAATGGACTTGTGGTTGCCAAGGGGAAGGAGGGGGAGGCAGGGAATCTTTGAAAGTTTGGGATTAGCAGATGCAAATTATTATATACAGGATGGATAGACAGTGAGGTCCTACCACAGAGCACTGTTCTGTAATAAACCACAATGGAATGCATATGAATATATATTTATTGAATCACTTTGCTGTACATCAGAAACTAACCCAACATTGCAAGTCAACTATATTTTAATACAAGACATTAAAAATAAATAAATATAGCAGGAAACTAAAGTGGCACTCCACACACATATGGCCTGTTTAAATAAGATGAAAATGTGGTTGTTTTAATTCACTGAAGTTTATTACGAAGAGTTTTCTATCTTCCTGTTCTTGTGACCCACGAGCATTGCAAGCAAGCAACCAGAAAGCTAAAGATGACAAGGGAGATATTGGTACCAACTACAGACTAGCATGTAGCTGGGTACTGTAATAGAGTGTTCTGGAGACAGGCAAGAAGAATTCTGTTAGGTGCTGTGCATATGAGATTGTGTTTTCTGGAATGGTAAGAATATGGAGTAAGGTGGAACTTTTTTTTTCTGAAGCCTGTGCTTGGGATCCATAGCATCACAGTATAGACAGGAGGGTGGGGAGGGTCTTTAAAGGACTTTTAATTTACCTCTAAGCTAGAGAATCAGTTGATAGAGAGTGCCAGAGGTGAACTTTAGGAGATGTGCTACTTTAATGTCTTTACCCGGGATGCTGATGATGTTGATAATAGCAGTGTTAATAATAACAATAATGCCAGTAGTCATAAGAACAAACGTTTATTGAAGGTTTACAACGTGCTGGCAGCTGGGGTAATTGCTTAGCGAGCATTATGTGATGGAATGCCTATAGCACCAACCCCATGAGATAACTACTGTTATGATGATGAGGAAGCTGTGGCTTAGAGTTGAGTGAACGGCCCAGGGCCACACAGCTTATTCAACTTGGAGATTTGATGAACTACATCCCGTTCAATATAAAGACAAACAATGGACACTTCTTCTCAGATTGAAATGAACACAATGTGAAAACAGTTGGAAAAAACACTGCAATTCACATTTCTTTCCAAATGGTTTTATTTTCATTTTTTTCCACCTTTTTTTTAAATTTTTTATTTTTTATTTATTTTTTTTTTTCCACCTTTTTGATTAAGGGTTAGCAGAGCACTGATGGGCCACATCTGCTGCCTGTCTTCATATGGCCTGAGAGATAAGAATGGTTTGTACATTATTAAGTTGGGGGGAAAAATCTAAAGAAGAATGTTTCACGACACATGAAAATAGTAGGAAATGCAAATTTCAGTGTCCATAAATATAGTTTGGCTGGAACACAGCAAAGCCCATTAGTTTAGGGATCATCTACAGCTACTTTGGGGTTAGAACAGCAGAGCTGAGTTGTGACAAACTATTTGGCGTGCAAAGCCTAAAACAGTTACCATCTGACTCTTCACAGATAAAGATCGCCAAGCCTGCTTTTTGATTCTTTGTGATAAAGCAGTTTACAGCAAGGGTTTTGACTTCAGGCTGCTGGGTTTGTATCCCATACTTGCTGTGCAAGTGGAGGAAAGATGGTTTGACATGTCTCCTCCTCAGTTTCCACATGCGTAAAATGGGTATGATAGTACCAACCCCAAAGGAAAGTGAAAGTCGCTCAGTCATGTCCGACTCTTTGTGACCCCATGGACTGTACAGTCCATGGAATTCTCCAGGCCAGAATACTGGAGTGGTGGCCTTTCCCTTCTCCAGGGGATCTTCCCAACCCAGGTTATCAAACCCAGGTCTCCTGCATTGCAGGTGGATTCTTTACCAGCTGAGCCACAAGGGAAGCCTCTGACTGAGCTCTTAAATGAGATACTCCATGAAGGAGTTTAGAAGAATGTCTGGCACATGATAAGTGCTCAAAGAAATGCTTATTATTATCCTTATCACGCTAATACATTCTCCCAATGATAGATATTAATAGACCTTCTGACGCCTAGTAGACCCATCACTGATCAGTTCAGTTAAGGAGTCTTTTCACCACATCTCCTTGGCCTGCCTCGCCGCTTCCCTCAGCAGATCTGGAGTGGGTTGCTGGGCTCCTCCTGCCTCAGGTCAGGAACTGGTGAGACACAGATAACAAATCTACACCTCCCATCACTTCAGTTACTGCTGGCTCCAGCCCCACCACCCTTGGCTTCGGGCCCCATGACCAGGGAAGCTGTTCCAGTGGGTGTGGGAAACACCCTATGGATTTGGAGACTGAAGTGTGACTCAGTGTGTGTGTGTTCGTGACCCCAAGAGGCTGGAAGGTTTACAAGGTTTCGCTCGGGTCTGCAAATTATACTGAAGGCAGTGGGCTGGCTTATGGGTGAGGAGAGTGGGCTGTTTCCAGGAGGTGGCTTTTAGGGTCTCCATCACCAGCTAGGCCATATCAACTTTACGGACCACCACTCTCCTTTCAGGGACTCGTTTCATCAGCAACATGGGCTGTGTATGAGGGGGTGGCGGTGAAGCAGGAGGGGCCGCCAGGAAGAAAGAGCGCAGTGGAATCTGAAGAGAATGTGGACCTGAGTGTTAGCAGCCCAGCTGATTCTCTCCTTAGAGCTCCCAGCACAGGATCTTTCTAGAGCATTTATAGATCTAACTCATGAGCAGGTAAGCACCTGACATGATGATTTCAAAACAGGTCATTACCATGTAATTAGTCACTGTTACTGGATTCCACATTATCACAAAGCAGTAGTGAACCATTCTAGTTTCTTCCTCAAAACCCACCATCTATATTTGTCCAGTGGTTTATTCTGTGTTTCATTTCTTAGGGAAATTATACTAGAATGTAATTGGGAGACAGGTTTACAGGTCCTTAGCTTGTGACTTTGTTACTAATCTCCAAGATGGCTCTGAATTTTTGAGACTGCCAGTTAACCCTCTCCTTAATCTTTAAGTAGATAAAGGAATTGCATCAACACATGGATTCTGGGCTCAAATTCAATTTATAACCAGTTCTTGTCATCATGATCTTGAATAAAGAAATTCACATTTCTGTGCCTTAGTTTCCCTGTTTGTAAAATAGGCATAATAGTAGCATCTCGCTTTGAAGTTGTTGAGAGGATTAAGTGAACTGGTTTAGGTGGAATGCCTAGCAGGTGAGTGTTACTCTTGTGAATAGTCATTCCACTTAGCATTGAATATATTATCCCAGTGAATCCAGACAGCAGCCCTCTGAGATAGGTCTTAGCCCAATAGGTGAAGTCACTGTTCCGTGAGGTTGAGTAACTTGTTTAAAGCCACACAGCTGGTGAGAGAGTTGGCTTTCAAACCCAATCTGATGATCTGTAGAGCCCAGGCACTTTCTGGGCTTGCCATTCTAAGATTCATTGACTCTATACTCAAATTGGGTCTCATAATGCAAGTTATATTAATTACCTGAATAATTAATAAGGTCACACACTTTCTCTTGAATATTGTCATGTAAAGTGCTTGCTTTATATCCTTTTTATTAAAGAAGAAAACTGTGCAGGATTTCCCTGGTGGTCCCGTGGTTGAGACCGTGCTCTCAATTCAGGGGACACAGGTTCAATTCCCTGGTTGGGGAACTAAGATCCTGCATGCTTCAGGGCAGGGCCTGAAAAGAAAAATTAAAAAAAAAAAAAGTAAAATGTAAAGTCAAAGAGCAAATGCTGTTTGGGATTAAACTCCATGACTTTTAGGATGACATTTTTAGTTTTATTTTATTTTATTTTTTCCTACTTGCAGGCACTCAGTAGAAAAGCTATAGACATTCTACTTCTTATCTGTGTCCTCTGAGTGCCAAGCGAGTGAGCCTTCAAAGAGCTTGTAGAGTCTGAGTGAGTGTGTGTGGCCGAGTGGAACACATGATTGGATGTTGCTAGAGGTGGGAGTGAGAAAAGAGAAATATATACTTAATTGCTACCAGAGGAAAAAGTTGAACTGGGTGGAGGTGCAGAATGATTCACCTGGATCTTTGACTCAAGTGACTTAATGAGTTTCTGCAACGCCTCCTGATAAAAATTTGGCCAAGGAGACGGGATATTTTGTTCAGGGCGTAACCACTCCAAGACTTGATTACTATTTAGAAGCAGTGACTGCCATCTTGCAAAATGATGATTCAAAGATTGCAAAGCCAAGGGGAATGGCTCACCGCAACTGGATTGCTGATTTAGGATCCCAAAAGGCACAAGTGTTAGCTGATTAGCCTATAAAGAATTAAAAAAAAAAAGGATATAAAAATACCCAGGAGCTAAACTGCGTTCCATGGGGCAAAACAGATCAGAAGGCAAAAAAAAAAATGGATCCAACTAGAGGAAAGCCTTTGTTAGAAAATCATCCAACCCACACAATGAAAAACAAGTGATGGCAATAATGGACTTGTTTTCCTATGAAAATAATGGATTCCACAGGCATCTGGAAGTCCACAGTGGCAGGTTTTGAATCTCTGTTCTTGTTGTACCTAATATCACCTCTCTAGTGCCCTGACCTTGGGAGACATACCCTGCTATTATTAATTTTTTTTAATTTTTTCTATTTTTTTTGAAATTTTTACTGAATGTTTATAACACTGCTCTGTCTCACATTTTGGTTTTTTGGCCAGGAGGCATGGGGATCTTAGCTTACCAACCAGGAATCGAGCCCATATCTCCCGCATTGGAAGGTTAAGTCTTAACCACTGGACCACCAGGAAAGTCCCTGATCTTCAGTCTTGACATGCACTTGGCACACAGCTCTGGTCTATGACTTCTGTGGCACGGACGATGCAGCAAAAGGATCATGATGAACAATACATGGTCTCATCAATTGAAAAATACATAAATATTATATAAATTTTAGAAATCTTCATATTCCAATTAACCCAGCCAAACAAAGGAGCATAATTTTTAAAAATCAGTAAAGGCTGGGATATAGGGAAATGTACATGATTATATGACAGCCATTGGTGGCATTTATAAATTGCTTTAATCTTACTGGCCACAAACTGAAAAGATGTTATATGACATGTACATTTTTTTTTAGACCTAGAGCCAGTCATTCAAGTGTTAGCCATAAACACAAAAGAGAAATTTAAGTAAAGATATTCTTAACAGCACTACATATAAGACCCTCATATTTCAGGCTATTCAAACACCTTCAAATTAGGAAACTTGTAAGTTAACTACAGTATTACAGAATAAGTGAATACTATGTAGGTTAAAAACGAAGATAATGGAACCATTGTTACTTACAAATATGTGAAAATAAGGGAAGTCAAAGTGATTTAGGATTGGTAAGGTTCTAGTCATTTTTAAAATTAGTAAATACTTCAGCTTGTAATTAAAGAAATATGCCTTGAAAAGTTCTTTTCCTCAATTATATTTATCTTCATAGGTATACACACACATTTTTTACCAGCTACAATATTACTGAAATATTATTACAAAAGTAAGATAAATGAGATCTCTGTGGCAGTGGTAATTCTGATGTTCATGGAGATAACTGTTGGAACAAAAGAACATTTGGAACACAAACCACATCATCTGATGTTGTGGTAAATAAAGGAAGTGACTATCTGTATAAAATCAAATGAAAATAGCATTAACGTTTTAGATTTTTCAGGTCAGCATCCTCATCTGCTTATTACCTCTTTTCTCATGCATATGTTTACCTCAATGACCAGAGATTTTGTGCAGAACGGCTTAAACAAACTAACTGAATATGGATTTTAATAAAAAAAAATAAGCAAATAAGACAGTGTCATACATTTTCTTTGAAAGTTTCCATGCTTGCTTGAATATTTGTTCTCCATTTGATTCTAGGTCCGTTCTCCTTTGTGGAAAACTGTGCTAATTTGGTGAATGCCACTCAAGTTCCTTTTACATAGCAAGCATTGGCATAATAACAGTACCTAAGAAAATTCATGCTAAGGGCCACAGGCTGTATGAAAGTAAAAACTGAAATATGTGATGCTATAGCTCTCTCCTTTTCCCCCCTTGCTTTCAAACTTTGTTTCAAATTTATTAAAGAGATTTTTGTCTATTCTGGTACAGTCAATTTTGCTTCTCAGTTTTAACTGTCAGATCAGTCATTTGGTTTGGTGATTATTACTTTTGTAGTATACCATTGTACAGAGCTACAGGAATCTTTCAAGTCCTTCTCTTAAGAGATGAAAAGACTAAAGTGTTGAAAATGACTTGTCCAGTTTAAAAGAAGGAACCCCAGATGAAGGGACCAGAGCAGCCTTTGATCTTAAAATCCTGATTGGTTCTTGGTAGGGCATATTCCACTCTGCCTCCTGTCAATAAACACTCGAGCTTCTTGCTAGAGGCAAATATAATGATAGTCTGTACCTGTTACGTGAGAGTGAAGGGAGAAAGATGTACAGTGAACCATAATTCACAGGAGACTGGGATGTGAACAGTAGAGGAAAGGTGATACATCCTATCTGGCCTTTTTGAGCATCATCTGACTGTGAGATAATGTACAAAGTCAGGGACAATCGGAGATTTAAGAAGAGCAGTGCCTACCCAAGGAGTTCAAAGTTGAAGCTGGGAGACAGTATATACTCATGCTTTAAGCCTCACAATATCACAATATTTATCTACAACATTCCAAAAAGTGAAAACACGGCAAATTCATTTAATAGTTACATTGAGAAGGAAGGCAGAGTTAACGATTGCCCAGAACAGATTCACTGAGGGAAGATTTCCTGAAATAAACATGATTCATAATATCCAACACAGCAGAAGAGGCAGAATAATTCAGGACAAAACAAAGTATGCACAGAGGAAGGGAGAGTTAGTTGTTGTTGTTTTAAAATTTATGGAGAGCATATTATATGCCAGATATCACAGTTGGTACTTGGCAGCAGGAGTAACTGAGACACAACGATGAGACATTGGCCTTCAGATGAAACATCTGAAGGGGATTTCAAGCTACAGGAGTGTATAGGCAAGCAGAATGTAAATACAAGAGAGTAGGAGAATGTGCAATCGGGTGAGGCACTAGCCACTTTTCAGAAGGTAAATAGGGAGTTCTCCCAGGAAACACTGACATCCAAGTTGAGGTTTGCAGGCAGTGGAGGGGATGATGTGGTTGAGGGTGGTCCCGGCTGACATGGGAAGGATGTGTGGTTTGTTGTACACCTTCCTTGCAGATGGAAATGGGCAGTCGATGAAAGATTGTAAACCAGGGATGGATAGGATTCAGTCTGCATCTTAAACAAATCACTCTGGTTATAGAATAGATCATGAATTGGGTGACACACACTGAATGTGGGCAGCGTAGTTAGAAGACGGTGGCAGTCCTCTAAGCCGTGGATGGGTGACCTTGAGGTCCTGGGTGTGGAGATTCAGTGAGATGGAAAGGAGACAGAACTAGCAGGAATTAGTTCATCTTGAGGAAGAGAGAGGGGTCAAGGATGATGTCCAGGTTTTGGGTTTTGACCACCAGATGGGTGGTTCTGGAAGTCCTGAGACAGACAACAGGAGGGAGCTGTAGGTTTCAGGATGAGAGGTGTGAGAGAGGAAGAGATGACAAGTTTAGTTTGGTTTTCTGAAATTTGAGATTCTTGGGGGGCATCTGAATGGAACTGTCTCAAAATAAAAGTTAGCATTGGAGACGCGGTAAAGATCTGGATTTAAGAAAAAGGGGGCATGACTTTGGGGACTATAAGAAGGAAGATGGGAAGGCCTGGAAGAGATAAGGAGCCAAATTATGGATTCAAGATGTTATTTATGCTTATGAAGGAACTACAGAGAAGAGAGATGGATATTTTCAGTGTGTTGTTTTATATGAATCCCTAAGAATCAGAAGATTAATGGTGCTTAATAAAATATTTAGAAAGAAATAGGAGACTCAAATATCAGGCTCAAAGCTACTATTAATAACTAGAACAGTAAAGGTGTTTCATTTCGATGCTTCATTAATTTTACTTCAATCATTTGCTTCTAGCTAACTTCAAACTTTCATCTATAAAGTGAAAATAACCATCTGATCTGCAGCATTGTTTAACATACATGGATCGTATCCATCTTAAAAGCACAGCAGTCTTGATCATTTCAGGACTCGTCTAGATTTGATATGGGATCTTCAAAAGTCGTGTTTCATTTGCTTAACAACTCACGTCATATCCGTAAGGTAGTTACCTTTGTAAAACACTTTGAAAGCCATTACATCGTCTGACTCTTACAATCAATCTAGTGAAGTAGGTAAGAGAGTCTTTATTATTCTTTCAGTTCTATACATGAGAAAACTGAAGCTAAGGTGGGTGAAGTGACTTGTCCAATTTAAGTCACTATCTAGTACATGGCAGATTTAGAGATCAATTGCAGGTGTCTGGGCCACAAATATGATTATAATCTTTACAACTACTCACTAACAGTCCTTGGCTATATCTTTATATCTGGATTAAATGATTTCAGTAGATCAGTGAAACTATTCAGATTATCTAGTATAATCAACATCAACCACATGCAAGGCATTGCATAAACCATTGGACAGATTTAAAGACACAGCTGACATCTCTGGGAACAGGAAATCTACTTGAGGCATATAAAACGGAAGTGCCTGGTTAATTTAGTAGTAATAGAGGTACAAAATAATTGCTGTAATACAAGAGAATTTACAACATGTGCAATGAATGATCAGGACTCTAGGGGGCTTCCGAGAGGAAGCCACTTGCAAAAAAAAAAAATGCCATGGAGGAAGCATGACTGAAATCTAGCTTAGGAGATGAGCAGAGACAAAGAGAGAGCACCTGGAGCCAGGACACAGTGTTGGCAAAAGGACACAAAGGCAAAGAGGAGAGCAGGGGAAGATATTCTTGGCAGTCGGTAGACCAGGTTGGTGGGAATAGGTGGTTTATGCAATGATGCTATGTTGAAAATCTTGTAGAGGTCAAGTGGGCCAGATGGCAGAAGCTTTTGAAATGTCAACCCAAAGAGAGTCAGTATAGTTTTTTTTCCCCCATGATTTATTTTATCAGCCTAGTTTAAAAAATTGCTGTTTAATTTGGTGAAAGATGTCTGAAATGCCACTGCACTAATTGATTAATTTGGTCAAATTGGTCACTTGGATTCACTTTCCTAATCATAGTTCAGGAAAAGCTTCAGGCTCAGCGTGAGATCAACTGCTTTTAAGTACCAATAAAAGCTTAATATCAAATGGATGTGCTATTTTCTATCATCACTAAGGTGTTTGAGAAGAAGTTCACTGAGGATGCTTGAAAAGTATTTTGTCTGCTAATGGAGACACAGCTTTCAGACGTTTCTTGAGTCTTTCCTAAGAATTTCCATGGGGCTAGCTCTCAGTACAATCTTTGGGATCAAGGAGTAATGCATTGAAATCAGCAACTTTTCCATCAAGAGAAAGCTAATGTCAAACACCAGATCATAAAGTCACAAAGCATAAGTCTTTGGCAGCTAGTGGGAAGATCCCCTGGAGGAGGGTACGGCAGCCCTCTCCAGTATTTTTGCCTAGAGAATCCCATAGACAGAGGATCCTGGTGGGCTACAATCCATGGAGTCTCAAAGAGTTGGACACAACTGAAGTGACTGAGCACATAAAGACACTTAACACATATGACTTAGCAGGTTGCAAAGTGGTAAAGAATCTGCCTGCCAATGCAGATTGGGACTCAAGAGACCTGGGTTCAATCCCTGGGACAGGAGGATCCCCTGGAGGAGGATATGGCAAACCACTCCAATATTCTTGCCTGGAAAATTCCATGGACAGAGAAGCCTGGCAGGCTATAGTCCATGGGATTGCAGAGTTGGACAGAACTATGTACACACACACATACACACAGCACATCCAACAGCTTGTCACTTTTTTTTTAAACAAACTAACAAACCAATAAACAAATGCCAGTATTTAAGGAATCTAAACCTACAGTTACTTTAAAATCTTATCGAAACCACTATCAGGAAGCGATGACACAAAAGTGCTGTGTGTTTACCCATCACTCCAGTCTCTATTAGTGTCTGACAAATTATATAGCCAGTGGACAACTCTGTTATCTTCTGGTGATATCAGTGATATTACATTAAGGATGGCTTAGCGTGAATGGTGACAAGAAGCTAAAAGCTTCTGTACTGACACATGATTATGTAATGTTCATGACGTGCCAAAACCTCCTTATCCTGATGAATATTCTGAGCAGCGAAAAGGAAAATGCATTATCTGTGTTGGATCCTGAGTCGTGCTCCGGGAAACACAGTTCGTGGCTCCACAGGCCCTCTTGAGCCTGCAGCACTTCTTTGAAAGGAGAACACTTCCCAGCTAGACAAACTGACACAGGTGCTCTTTTGCAAGCAAATAGAGTCAAAGAGGCATCCACATGTATAAATGTCCTAGCCTTGGATTCCACGGTAGAGGTAATTTCCACTCCTGGAACACTTGTGGACTCGTAAGAAGGAAGGGATCTTTTCAACTCCCAGCACGAAGTGGAATTAAAATCTAAGCATAGCCGATTTGAGGAATCGTTCTTTTAAAACTACTCTTTTTTTTTTTTTAAACAAATCTGGGTCATATAATACAGGGTTAAAAAAGATTTTTGACTTGAGTTATATAAACAATCTTATGACTGTAGCTGGCAAGCGATAATTCTGAAGAAAGATATTTATTTCTTGGTATGATGGATCTTTATTGGCTATGGAGATAAGTTCTATGCATATTTTCATGTACAGTGCCCCTCACTTCTTCATGGAATAAGGCTTAAGTTCCAAGACCCAGAGGATGCCTGAGACTGAGGGTAGTACTAAATCTTACACAAACTATGTTTCTTTCCCACCTATATACCTATGATAAAGTTAAATATATAAATTAGGCATATTAAGAGATGAACAACAACGTAATAAAATAGAGCAATACACTGTAATAAAATAATTTGAGTGTGGTCTGTCTCTCTCAAAATACCTTTTGTACAAATTCAATGCTTTTTTCCTATTTACTAAATGCTTATCATGCCCTGTGGTCATAACTTTGGCGGTTAGGTGTTCGGACAGCAAAACTAACACATATTCCTCTTTCCTTCTTCACAATGTCAAGGACGGAAGATTTGTTCTTATGGTCGACCTCAATATATGATATTTGTTTCTTTCTTATTAAGCTGAAAATTTACATCTTTTCACTTAAAGGAAGCACTTTACAGCTTCTCTTTGGCACATCCAAATTGCCAGCATCTCTACTCTTGTGCCTTGGAGCCATTATGAAAATAAGATAATTAAATACGTTGTCTAAACCATTAAAGAATCGTGTGGGTTAAGTGGTGGTATTCCCAATATACAGGTAGGGGAGCTGACTAGGAAAACCTTCCTGTTGTGCCCATGGTCACACAGACGGCAGAGGATAGTAGTGGGCTGCAGTCCAGGTCTCTCTGGTTCCAAACCTATATTGCACCCATTATACTTGGATAGGATATATCCAAGTATAATAAATTATGATTGAGGAAGAGCTGTTAAAGTCCTAGATGCAACTGAAATGGGCATCAAGAGTGGCTGATGCATCTTGAGCTATTCCAGGTCCTGGGCTCTGACTCCAGGATCTTACTCACTTTCTTTAATAGCTCCAGGGAGGAATGCATTATTCTTCACATCTTAGAGCTTCAAGGACGATGTGCAGAGAAGGGAAAGTGTTTTGTCCAAAGTTGCAGAGCTGGCAGGTGTCAGAAGCAGGATTGAAACCTCACTGAGGTCTCCTTGGGTCCTAATTCTGAACCTATTACTTCCAAGGTCAGAAAAAGCCTGAGGATATGAGAGGCCAGGGGAAAAATTGCTCCTGGATCTAATCACTAGATGAAAATGTGTGAAAGTGTGTGCGGCAGAAGTTTGAAGTCAGGATTACATAGGAGTGTGCTGACCACCTGGCCCGAAGGCTCTCACCCTCTGATCAGCTCCCCCTTGAGAGACGAAAGCAGTTCTGGACCTTACCTCCACCCTGGTTCTGGACCTGCCGAACCAGGAGGGCCGCTGCGGGGCCAGCAACTCTGGGGGCCAAAGACCTCAGCAATAGCCAGTGACCTTCTGCCCCTGAAGACAGTGATCAGAAAACTGATCATCTCTAAGCCTAGAAAATGCTAATCCTTTGCATAGAAATATTTCTAAAATTGGTAGCTGTCATGACCAGTTTATTAAATGGGATTCAACCATTTTACATGACTTGTAATGGTGGTGTTCACCTGCTTCATTCTGTGGTCACAGTGGTTTACTCTCGACGTCAGACGGTGGGCAACCACCCTTGCCTACAAGGTGTTTTTTTCTGCCAATAGTCTTTCTCCTTCCTAATTTGGGCTTCCAACTTGCTGTACTCTGAGGAATCAGATAAACATGGCTGTTAGAACTGCATGTAAAATAGGAATCAATAAGGCCTGAGTGACTGACTGGCAGTGTGGCCAATGAAAACAAGATTTGATAGGAGCTCCCTGTGACTACAGAGGCTTGGGGAGGTTGGGTTATTAACTGTAATCCCAAATGATGGTTCTCCTAAAGATGGACTGAAAGAGATCATTCGATCAGGACTTTCCTATTGTCCAGAGGTTAAGAAACTGCCTGCCAATGCAGGGGATGTGGGTTTGATCCCTAGTCTGGGAGGATTCCACTTGGCATGGGTCAACTAAGTTCTTGAGCCACAACTACTGAGCCCAAGCACCCTGGAGCCCAAGCTCCACAGCAAGAGAGGCCACTGCAATGAGAAGTTTGCTGCAACTGGGCAAAACCCATTCACAGCAACGAAGACCGAGTGCAGCCAAAAATAAATAAACAAGTACTTAAAAATAAAGAAAAAATAATTCAGACACCTCCTCTGACCCTCTCCTGTTCTACATGAGGAAACTGTGAATCAGTGCTAATAATAATGGCTAATATTGAGGACCTACAATATTCCAAACAGTATTTTACATTCTTATCTTTCATCATAGTCCTATGAACCAGACACTATGATTATTTTCCTTCTATAGATAAGAATACAAAGTATGAATGATAAACAACTTGACCAAAGTTACACAGCTATTAAGTGCTTGAGAAAGGATTCAAGCCAACACAACTTGGCCAAGAAGAGCCTTTGAGGTGATGGGGCCACTTGAAGTGACTTGTTTGAGCTCAGTCAGGAAACCAACAAAGGGGAAGAGGTTAGAATTAAGGTCTCTCTATATCAGGGCAATGCGTGTAAACTGTGCCCTGATATCTAAGTCCAGTGTAACTACACACACACACACACACACACACACACATGGTCATACTGGCTTGCAAATCTTTCCAAGGTGATCTTTCCTATTGCTGTTTTCTTTGCCCTCCTCCCTTCTTCACATCTCCTGTGATAATTTTCGGCACAGATGTAGGTCTGCAATTTGGACAGGAAGCGATTTGGACCATTTAGGACTCTGCTCTTCGGCAGAACTACCATGAGGACAATGACCAGGGAACATTCTGGAGAAACCATCTTGCAAATCAGTTTCATGAGAGACCAAAAGCAACCCGTTAAAGTGTTCATCAAGCTGGTAAATCCAAATGTATTTCAAGAAGGTATTTCCAACCCAAAGTCAATCAGTGGCTAATTAAGCCCTTCCAGTCTTTCCCAGTACTCCATGATCAGAGGTCTCATTTCTCTTATCAAATTCCCAAAACGAAAGGCAATATTCACATCAGTGTCATCTCCCTCCCACCCCACTCCCAACCCCCCGAAATGGTCAGCAGTTGTCCTACATGCTATCAGACTTGTTGTGCCAAATTAAATCTTATTTGTAAAAATAACTGGCAGTTAACTACCGCTCACATTTCTTTAGGGACGGTTTCTCATAGCTTGAAAGACCTTTGCTGCAGAGGATGGTTGCTGCTCTTGAAGAAAATTAGACTTATGTTAGCAACTCTGAAAGGTTTCATTCTGTAAAATCAATATTTTGCATTTGCGTCATGTATATTCATTTACTCTTCATTTAGCAGTGTTAAAATTTTGCCAGTGTTTCCAGTAGAATATTTTTTTGGTCAGCTTTAGGATGTATACCGGGCTCACAGGTTTAGTTATTTCAGATCTCAAATATTGTTTATATTAGAAAATGTTTGCTTGATTAAGGAAACAATGCCAGTTTTGGGGATTAGAGTAGAGTGAAACCTCTACTGAAGTCACCTAGTGAGTTAATGAATATAGTTATTCTCTTGGGCTTAGGAAAGATTTTCTTCCATCCTCCTGGAGTATTGCCTTTCTTAAATGAGAACTCCTATGGCCCCACTGATAAGCTCTCTTTGGCAGGTCACTTTAAAACTGCAAGTACAGGCTTCCCTGGTGGTCCAGTGGTTAAGAATCTGCTTACCCATGCAGGGCACACAAGTTCAATCCCTGATCCAGGAAGATCTCACACGCCACAGGGCAGGTAAGCCGGTGCATCACAACTACTGTGCCCTCAAACCCTAGAGCCCACGCTCTGTAACTAGAGAGGCCACCACAATGAGAAGCTTGCTCATAGCAATGAAGACCCAGTGCAGCCAAAAATTAGATAAATAAAAAGTGCAAGAAAGTGGTCAATTCAGTGTGGCAAGTAGTACCATAGGTCAGGCACAGCCATGAAAGCATCAGAGAGCAGGTCCTTGGCTGTTTCATTTATGGTACATCTCTTCCCTTATTGTCTACCTTGCTCAGGGGACATTTGCACCCAACACACAGTTCACATGTGCATTGGGGGCAGGTCCCTTCAAAAGAAGCATTGCCTCCTAGCATGCATTTGTGCTATGAATTTCTTTATAAAATCTAGGCCTGCCCCCATAGACACGCATGCTCGTACAGACAGATATGCACAAGCTTGCAAGCACACAAACATACACACTCACATTGTATGATATACATGAACACATACACACAACTTATGAAGAGATACACAGACCCATGGGTGTAGGTATAGACAGATACATCCTCAGACAGACACAGACATACATACAGATGGACACACATGTATTCGGACACACGCAGATGCAGATACGTGGGCTTCCCGGGTGGCGCTAGTGGTAAAGAACCCACCTGCCCTTGCAAGAGACACAAGAGACTCAGGATCGATCTCTGGGTTGGGAAGATCCCCTGGAGGAAAAAATGGCAACCCATTCCAGTATTCTTGCCTGAAAAATTCCATGGACAGATGAGCCTGGCAGGCTATAGTCCAAAGGGTCACAAAGAGTCAGACACGACTGGGCATGCATGCGGTATACAGACACATACAGATTCAGATTCATGAATACATGAATAAAGACAAAGACACACATGCATATGCCCTGCCAGTTATTTCTATGCTGGTCTCAACTATTCAGTGAAACTCCTCTCTCAGTGTTGGAAATGGTCGCAGTGGCCAGAAATCAGGATGTAAGAATTAAATCAGGCGTGATAACTCTTTACCATTTGCATCTTCCATAACATGATTTGAAAACAGCCTCTTGGATTGCTCCTGGAGCCTAGTGACCATGGACAGCAGGACTCCAACTTTGTTTCAAAAGTAGAAGAGAGAAACCAGGACCAGAGCCGGTGGGACAAACACCTGGAGTTGTGAGCGGTTGCCCTGAACCCAGCTTCTTTCTATGTAAGTCTGGGAACCACACTCCTTCACAGGCTTTGAGCTCCTACTCTCCTTCTCTGATGGGAGGGGGGATGCTGCGGAGAAGAATATGCAGTGAAATGTGCTCTCATGGTTCTCAAAACACATGGAGTTATGTTACTGAATCATAAATGTATTTGTATGGATCTTATCTAATTATAGTTACATGACTGTAACTTTCTTCTTTCAATGAGCGTGCCTATCCGAGTTTCCATCTCTGTATCTGCTCTAACAGATCTTTCTAAAACAACTTTCACCATCAGCTGTAAATGCTTCCTTTGAAAGCTGATGATTATGTCCCGGGAGTACTATTTATGTACTTGCTATTTCCCAACTGGAGTTCTGTTCAAGGTGTCACTTACCAGCATCGTGGTTTGCCTTGATGGATGAGTGGGAACTTGGATTTGCTTTCTGAAGTGAGAGTAGACACCTAAGTGCAAGATGGATCTGATAGTGAGGAAGGCAGGGAAAATACTTGATAACAGATATAAATAGCATCTTTCCCTTCTCAATCATCTATCCTGGATTGGGCTCTGTGATGGGAGCTTTGCACACATTATCTTAATCCTCACAACAGCCCTACGAGGCAGGCAGCTATTTCCCTGACGTGGATGAGGAAACCGGGCTCTGTCTTCCTTGGATATTTAGCGTATTTATTCACACGTGGCTTCAGATGTAGAAAATTTGATCCATGAATTTAGATTCACAGCATTTAATGATGGATTTTGGAGAATCACTTCTCAACTCCAGCTGTCACTTTTTCCATGACTCCTTGTATTTACAGTTTTTACTTGGATCAGACTGTACAAGTATGCTGACTGAACAGGACTTTATTAAGCAATCCTCCTGTTTTGTTTTCAGGGGAACAATAGAATTAAGAATATAGATCTGGAATACAGCTGCCTGGATCTCAATCCTGACTTTGCCACTTACCTGCTGCATGACCTTGGGCAAAACAATAAACTCTTCTGTGTCTTAATGGACTGGTTTATAAAATGGGAGTGATTATAGCACCCAGCTTACAGATTTATGACAAGTCCATCTGGGTGAGATTCTCAGAGCTGTGCTTGGCATAGAGTAAGCAAAATACTAGTGTCAGTTACTATTATCTTTTCTATTTTAAGTCACAGTTTTGGTTTTTCATTTCTTTACAAGTTATTGAAATGTCCTGCTTCACATGTAAAGAAGGAAAAAAACACAAACATATATTTTAACGCACGTCTTAATGGACGGAATGCTAAATAGAGAACATATTCCAAGCAGCACTTTCGTTATAAAAGGAAGGACAAAGAAAAAGAGTCTACAGTCCTAGAAGGACCCTCAATCTCAGCCAACTGATCAACCGGCTTGTCCCGTTGAACCTGAGAGAGCAGCAAAAGTCACCAGAGTGTTCAGGGCAATTTCATTGCTTTCATTTAGTGGGATAGAGGTTGACCAACTAGTAGCTGATGGCAAAATGTTAGTCAAACTGAGACTTGACTAACAGACTGATCATCATCATGTAACAAGAAAAACGAGCAAGACATTTGAGTGGCAAGGTTGTGTGGGTGGGAGGTTTGTTGTTGAGGTCACTGATGTTCTAACTTTATTGCACTATTATTTCAGTCAAGGAAAAGAGCGCTGTGACAAGCCAAGACAGAGTTCTGAAACAATACATACTTACCGTTCTTTTCTCTCTCTTACTTTCTCTGTTTCTCTCTTTCTTCCTTCCCTCTCGCCCACCCCCCTCTCTCCCATCCTTCACCGCTTTGTTCCTCCTTTCTCTTGTTATTTTTCTTTATCATGGGAAGTCAGCTCTCCTATGTTGCTGATGGCCACTGAAATGACCTTGGTGACCCATGTATTGTAGGCAGCCCCCAAACTCTAGGCTGCTATCTGCCAAAGCATGAAAGAGACATTCCTGTCGGTGCTGAATGTGAAAAACGTATGGTGGATAAATTGTCGGAACACATTAAACCAGGGTTAGTAACAGGCATCGAATTGTGCAGAGAGTTTGGGCTAAAATGGCTAGACATAACAAAGGAAATTTTTTTTAAAAAAATGACAGGTCGAACGTAGCCTTCACTTCTTCATTAACTTTGTTTTTGCAAATCTGTGCTGACTTGTTAGAACTACCAGTACTGTAATAAGGGAATGGTACACAAAGAAAAACAGAGCATAATTATTCAGCTCAGAGATTTCTTAAATACCCCATGCTTCATTCTTCAGATAGAAGTCAGCAAATTCAGCCCCAAACATTTCTACCGGGAAGGCAAACAAACTAAACAAACTAAAAACTCAACAAAAGAATGAAAAAACACCTTTTAATATTTGTTTCTCTTGCCACTTCCTCTATGATGATGACCTCATCTGCCAAGCTTTTCATTGGCTAGAGAGTATTTTAAGTGAATTAAGGAGAGTTAGGAACAATGAGATGTTGGGTAAATTCTTAACGTCAGAAATACTGTCCCACCTCCAAAATCCCTCAGATCTTCCACTGCTGACAAGCTATGGTTTGTTTTGCGCAGCCATCTCAGGAACCTGTGATCTCACTTTTCTCAGAATCCTGCAGGAGGTATTTATATTAGTTACACCTAAGTCGTACACCTTTAAGGTGTACTTTGAGTATACCACTTAAGTTGTACCAAAAAAGTGTGTCACTTTTGTGTTGGTGAAGACTTTCTCTTGTTTAAATATCATCTACTCATGAAGACTATAAACTCCTTGAAGGTGGTAACTTACACTGATTTTATTCTCCCAGCAATCCTCTGCTCACATTGATTAGTCCTCAATGGACGTCTGATGCTTGAGTGATGGAACACTTAGACCGGCTTTTTCATGTGGGCTTACACTCGGGATGGATTTCTCTTTTCCAGGGGCTGCTGGTTGCCACTTTCTGGACTTTCCTGCTCTCCACAAAAAGAGGACGAGATGCTGGGTCTGATTCAAAACTCCCCTGCCCTGGAGGTGTGAGATACGAGGTCTGACTCAGCCTTCTCTTGTCCTAGTGATGTGATGTCTCCATACTCAGCACTGTTTATAGTTGGAGCCATTCCTAGTTTGTTTCACTTGGGAGTCCAGGAGAAATTACACTTTTGCCTATAAATTCTCACTGGGTTTTACGACATCACCTGGCTCACACTGGTAGCCTGGTTAGGGTGGGGATTTGTAGGCGTGAGCTGATGAAGACTAAGCTCCTTGGCCTCTGTCTCTTCCCACTCTCCTGCAGCCAAATCCGGGGTAAATGAGACAGAGGCAGATGTAGCTGGAGGGTTAAACCTTATTTTCACAATGAGGCCCTCTGGAGGTCTCCAAGTGTTCTCTCCATCTAGAGGGAAAGAAAAAAAGTGGAGAGGCAGCTACATCTCCTTTTTATCTCCCTTTGGAAACAGAATTAAGATGCTGCCATTGACTTCAACCTATGAACATCATCCGGACAATTTTCCAGACTTTAGCTTTTCATTTTAAAGCCAGACTATGAGTGTGAATGTGAAATCAAACACAGAGGTAACAAATAAGCAAACAGACAGGGTTGACTTTATCACTGAGCATTCAGGTCACCTGCTAACCATTCCAGGTATCTGATTCCAAAGCAAACATATCATCTAGCTATTAGGATCCTCTAGAGGCATTTAAGCTGAGTGAAAGGGCAAGCAAAGATCTGTGGCATGATTGCCACTGAAGTCAAAGTCACTAAAATTTCTGGAGGTGGAAATTACATTTTGTTACTTTCATGTTCAATTATTCATCATGGTTTTTCCCTTGTGCAGTTTTACAAAAATGACAATTATTTAATTGGATATACAGATAAAACTAACAATTACAGTCATTACTCTTCTCTCTGTGATGGCTTCTGGGTCTTTCTGGATTATTCACCAGCCTCACTGATCCTACAACCTTGTCCAACACCTGTGGGCATGTGCAAGTCAGCCAACTGTGCCTCAATTTCTTTGTAATAAGGTGATATGAAGCCACTGATTTATTAAATATTATTATCTTCTTGGTACAGAGTTTTACCATGGTTAGAGGTAGTAGCAATTTATTAAGAATATTCTGGGGAAAATATCTAAAATAGTAATTGCATGATGCAACAAAAGCTTGCTCATCTTCACTCCGCAGCTTCAACTGTAGACATGCTTGGTGGAGACATGGGATGGGAAAGGACCTGTGACCTATAAGAAATATTACATTGGAACTTATATTACACAGAGTTTGAACAAACTGGCCCAACTGAACTAATGCTTCCCCTCCTCACCCCCCCCCACCCCCCACACCACTTGCTTGTTTTTTAAACTAGTACCCAGGCAGCCTGGATGACTTCATATTCTCAATAAAAGATCAGCTATTAATCATTGAGGTATATGGGGAAGTTGGGAGCAGTTTTATTAATCAAAAGGTGAAACTAAAATAATTTTCAGGTTGCTCTACTTACTGACATTTCTTGACTTCAAAATGAATATTATTTTCAATACAGAAGTAAAAAGAGAAAGCATTATGTTTTTCTGACTGCATGAATCTGTCTTACTCAAAGCGAGTTACCAGCTTTTATCTTTAGAAGTTATGTTCTTGAATGTCTCCACAGATGCCTACATGAATGTCTGCATGAAGACACACTTTACTTTGGTTCACATCTTTATGATGTGTTAAATTCACTGCAGTGGAGTAGACTCTGATAAAATGCTGAGGAGCTCCTGGATAATTAGCTATCTCCGGGTGATTGAATAACTTTTCTCTTTCATTTCACATTATTGAACAATTTTTTGACTGCTATGTTTCACAGTTTTGACCTTGTCTACTTCCCTAATGCTTTGGAGACTGTTAATAAAATTTTTTTAGGTATGTGTGTTTGTGCCTGTTCAAATCGGACACCAGCTACTGGTTATCTAAACTTACACACCAGAGCTCAGAAAGTTTCTAAGGAAAGAGATCACCATGTTTTGGGGGCTTTATGGTACAGATTGCTCTCTCTATTCTTCTTGGGCATTTAGTTTGTCAATATGTAATCTAGGCAGGTTAAGCTGGGTTTCCCAAACTTGTCTGACATAAGCATCACTTGGGAAACTTTAAAAAATGCCCATATTTAGGAGTTTTCTTTAGAGAGTTTGATTCCATAGGTCCAGGGTTGTGCTCAGGGACATGTGTTTTTGATGAGTGTCCTAGGAGGTTCTTAGGCTTAAGCAGGTTTGAAAACAGTGCTACTGAATAAAGACCAGGGTTCCTACATTTTCAGAAATGAGAGAGTCATGCAGAATTTAGATGATTAATTGAGTTAACTTAAAATAACGTTAAATAAAAAATTAAACATTCTACACGTGCATTTTAAAATTGGAAAAAAATTATCTCCTCATGGTCAATGCAAAACCATACATTTTTAAAGTGAAAGTCAGTCATGTCTGACTCTTTGAGACCCCATGGACTATAGTACATGGAAATTTCTAGGCCAGAATACTGGTGTGGGTAACCTGTCTCTTCTCCAGGGGATCTTCCCATCCCAGGGATTGAACCCAGGTCTCCCACATTGCAGGAGGATTCTTTACCAGCTAGGCCACAGAGGAAGCCTAAGAATACTGGAGTGGGTAGCCTATCCCTTCTCCAGAGGATCTTCCTGACCCAGGAATCAAACTGCTGTCTCCTGCATTGCAGGTGGATTCTCTACCAACTGAGCTATCCAGACGCCCACTTCTAAGAAGGATAATTGACAGCATCAGAAACTCTACAACTAAGCAAATTTGATTCTCCCTACAGCTTCCTAGCAGTGGTAAAGATTCTGCCTACCGATATGTGAGATACAAGAGACACGGGTTCGATCCCTGGGTTGGGAAGATCTCCTGGAGGAGAAAATAGTAGGGCATGGCAACCCACTCCAGTATTCTTGCCTGGAGAATCCCATGGATGGAGAAGTCTGGCAGACTATATAGTTCAGGCAGTCACAAAGAGTCAGACATGACTGAGCAACTCATCACACACAGCGCAGTTACTGTAGATGAAATAGTCCCAGATTGGAGGTTAAAATGACCAATTTCACTCAGTCTTTTGCCTCCTGGTCCAGAAGATAGCTCAGTTGGTAAAGAATCTGCCTGCAATGCAGGAGATCCTGGTTTGACTCCTGGGTCGGGAAGATCCGCTGGAGAAGGGATAGGCTACCCCTTCCAGTACTCTTGGGCTTCCTTTGTGGCTCAGCTGGTAAAGAATCCTGCAATGTGGGAGACCTGGGTTCGATCCCTGGGTTGGGAAGATCCCCTGGAGAAGGGAAAGGCTTCCCACTCCAGTATTCTGGCCTAGAGAATTCCATGGACTGTATAGTCCATGGAGTTGCAAAGAGTCAGACAGGACTGAGCGACTTTCACTTCACCAGACACATGGGCAGAAACAGACTCAGTGGTCACTTTAAGTTTCATTTGGTAGCACTGATGCTTCTTTTATCAGCGAGACCATGGACGCTGTCTGGGAAGTGTGTTTGCAGAGTGTTTAATCCCTCATGAAAATCTAGAATTACTATAGCACAGGGTAGACGTGGCTCCGCCTCGTTGGGTGACTTCATGAATATTGAACGGCTGTTTGTCCCTCCTTAGCGCTCTATTGTGAAATCATGGCCAAGCTTGTTTTTCTTGCCTGAGTTCACCACAGCCAAGCCCAGGTGGAGAGAAGACTAAAGCAACTTCTTTAAAACACCCAGAAAAAAGGTGACTGGCTGTTTTCGTCTCAATTTTCACAATTTTATGAGTCTTTAATAGGCATTTTCTCAGAGCTTGGCAGTTTCTACATGTTTTAAAATCATTTTTACTAGCGACTTCCAAAACACACCCGTGTGAGAAGTCTGTGCTCGTAGCCATGTTTTTACAGGAGGTCTGTAACCCAGAGCACAAAGCGGAGAGACAGGGTTTCACTTTCCTCCTGGCTTTAAACCACAGGGAGAAAATGGGAGGCCTTGCCTGTTTCTTCATGTTTGGGGTTATATAAGTTGTCGAAGAGTTGTTGCCTCAGAAATACGGTGGGGGGTCAGCCTGGGAAAATAAATTCTCCAAGTTATAAGAATGATTGTGTGGCTTCAAAAAAACAAAATGAAACAACAACAAACTTTAAAAAACTTTTAGAAATGACTATGGAATGATAGTTGCTGAGAATAAATTCAGCACTGGGATTTTTCTATGCGGGCACATGACAAATTACAATAATGATATAATGATTTGTGTACCTCTTTTCTTTACATGGAAGGTATTTCATTTACTGAAATACTGTAAGCTCATGATTACGATCTAAGACTTTTCATTAGTAACTTTCTGATTCTTCAACCGACTTCTAGAAGCAGTTCCTTACCTTTGGCCTGCCAAAACACTCACAAAAATTAATTATCGCAATTTCAAATGAGTTTCGAATATGTCATTATTTAACCCTTCTCTAACTGAATAATGCCCTCTAATCACTTAATCACATCATTTATTGGGCATTTGAAAACTTGAGTTTAAAGCCCTAATAACTCCCTTTACTCCTTACTCATTTTTACAGCACTTCAGATACATAACCATGAGGAAATGAAGCTATTAACACCAAATTAATAAAGAATAGACTCGTATAAAGTAGCTTCTCTACTAAAATTTATAAGCTTATAAAATCATAGACTTTCTCCCTGCTCCAATCAATATTAAATTAATTGATACCAGTTCTTTGCTCATTAAACAGTGTTTTCAAGAAGAAGCCATATTTTGACAAGGAGAGGGGAAGACTCAAGTTACATAAAGATTTGCTAAATTATTTTTATTATCCTGCATATGTGTTTTTACTTTATTTTTTTGTGTGTGATTTTTTAAAAATAAAATTGTAGTGTTATTTTGTGACATTTAGTGTTTTTATTCCTGTCTTAGTTGGACTGAATTTAAAGTTTTTCCTTCTGCGTCACCTTTTATGTATAAGGTTATAAAACACAGATGGGAGCCAATGGGAGCCCAAGTCAGTGAAAAATCTCTAATATGTGGAATGAATAAAAATGGAAAATATTTATTTATGCTTAATAACTTGTTAGTTGAGGGAACTCATTTTCTTTATCAAAGCAAGAATAAAAATTCATATTTAGAAAAATGTACTTTTTCTGAGTGCAAGGATGAAAAGCAAGAAAACATCTATTTTTTGAGAAATATAAAATTGCATGCAGGCATCTGTATTTTTATATAAAGGTAAACTAAATGACAAAATCAGGTAACAAGTTTTTGAATTTTTCAATGCAACCACACATAATGTCAGGCATATTAGTATATGCTTATTTACTCTACGATGATAACATTTTTACTTTACACATTATAAAAATCTTTTATATTTGTCTCAAATTATGTATTTCAAATGATGCAATAAAAAAGTCTACATTTTAATAATTATTCACTTTTGAACACTTTTGGGGGTAAGAGCATGAGATAAGATCATTAGGTACAAAGAAACATGAATAAACTAAAATTTCTTAAGTGGAGTTTGGTGAGGCTTTCCAAAATTAATTAGGGATGGAGTCCTTCTATGATGAGTTTTAGATCCAGGATGATGCACTGAAATGAATTGCTCTTTGTTGTCTACCTCTCTTTAAATTAGTTCTGATCATCACCATCATTACTGCAAAAGAGAGATTCTTAAGACAACGTCTTCTTACAGAACTTTCCGTGTACTTCAGGGGATGCGCCTGAGGGCCGGTGACCTATCTAGCGCTAAGACCTCTTCAGGTCAGAGTGCCCTGGGTTCTGACAGGTTTTTGACACATGACTCTTGGTTTAGGTCTGACTATTTTTCAATTTCTTCTCCGGCATAACTCTGGAACTTTCAACAGTAAACATTCAAATAAGGACACTTTTTCTTTCTGTCCAGCTGAGTAAGAGAAAGGAATGCTGAAGCAAACTACCTTGTACGAAATGCGTGATTTCAACTGCAGCTGGGCCTGGCTCTCATAGGAAATGTCTAAGCTCTTCATTGCATAGTGAGGTGAAGGATTTTAGCTCTAAAGTAGAGATTTCTCCCAGTTATCATGGGATCTGATAGTTTAATGTGTCCTATGAGAAAGACAATGATAAAGAAACAATTAGGCATCGTTGTAACCAACTTTACTACACTTGCCCATAGAAACCCTACTTATGTTTTTCAGTATCTTGGAAACTCAGGTCCAGTCTGTGAGAGTCAATTTCTCAGGCAGGTCTTTTGAGTGAATGGTCATTTCCCAAGGCAAAAAGGTCGGGCTTGGAGAGGTAATTAACCTGTAGTCATAAGCCTGATGGCATGAATCCGAAACGTGAAGCACATCACAGTCAGGGACAGCAGTGATTCAAGGCATCGGCATCCACGCATCGGCCTGGACAGAAACACACTGAACCCTTCCGAAAATTCACTCTCAAGGCATGCACATGCAAACAAAGAGAAACCCAAGACTCACAGTTCATTTGAATTCACAAGCGAACATTTTCAGGATGAATGTTGCTTTCACGTCGTCTTACTGATGCAGAGGGAAGCCAAACCTGTTTTTAATTGCAAAGCCAAATGGTTTATGCGTGGGCTCTGCCATGCTTGTGGGAACATGTTGCTTTTATAGCCCCCTCCCCCTCTGTGAGCACGAGACCAGGCTTGCCGGCCCTGTGTTTGAGCATGGTCTCATTGAAAAGGAGAAGCCTTGCAGGTATTTTGCAAGGGGTGGTGGTGGGGGTCGTCAATCTGTCAGAGATGTCACTGTAAGTGGATGTACCTGCCTATCTGTTACCACTTGCTAATTACGGATTTGGGTGATAATTGCCATAAATCTTGCCACAAAATGTGCCATAAAATGCATTTTCTGGGGGCAGAGGGTGATGTGTGGAGAGGGATGAAGTGCTTGGGATCAAGAGATCACAAAGCCTGGGCTGGTTCCCTGTTTCATATGCCGATGAATACACATATTGTTGCAAGTGTCATGTTGCTTCAGGCAACATATCTGGCATTCCATTATAGGAATGGTGAGTGTACACAGAACAGACTCTGCCGAGAAGTTCTCTTCATGTGCCCAAAAGGGCCCTCAGGAGTACCCTGTCCTCAGAATTTTCCTGGAGAGGACTAAGCAACCAAATAAATGACTAATAAAATAAGGAGCTTCTTTGTGCTTGTTAGGAGCAGAGCAATCATGGAGAAGTGGCATCCTGGAAAACATTTTTGAGATGGGTCTTAAATATTTGTTGTCCCAGAGATGACTTACAGATAAGGAAAACAAAAGCCCTAAAAGAAGGCCCATGATTGAAGTCGATGCTCTTCTGTGAAGAGGCTGCAATAAAACAAGGTGGAACCTAAAATTAGCATCTGCTTCTGTGTCCAGTTCTGGAAGTTACTGCCACCACCAGTTACTGACTCATTACTGGTCCCTGTCGCCTTATCTGTTTCCAATCTCTGTATGTCAGCTCTTAGGAACGTGTGTGCATGCACACACACACACACACACACACACACACACACACACACACACAGCTTGAAATATTAATCTCACAGTTTGCAGTGTGAATCCAAATGTTGTGTGTAAGAAGCCCATTCTCCCCTTGCTGAAATAAATTGGTACCTTGGGCTGATATTCTATGAAAGGTTGAGTTTTCTTAAGGGAAGGACATGGACTTAATATCCTTCTGTCCTCATAGCAGGTGCTGAGTAAATATTGAGGAATAAATAATCCCTCCCCAAAATGCCTTTCTCTGAGAAGTAGAATTTCAAGAGACCAGGAACATCTGGCCATCAGAGGCTCAGGTATGTTCCTTGACAGTGATGCTTACGGCTCCTTAGTGTAATTAAGCAAGCAGCTCTTGGCCTGAGAGAAGACCAGAAACATAGAATAAAAAATGCAATAAATAAATAAATGAATCGGGGAAGGACTAGGGAAGGGATAGTTAGGGAGTTTGGGATGGACATGTATGCACAGCTGTATTTAAAATGGATAACCAACAAGAACTTACTATATAGCATAGGGAATTCTGCTCAATGTTATGTGGCAGCCTGAATGGGAGGAGAGTTTGGGGGAGAATGGATACACGCAGATGTATGGCCAAATCCCTTTGCCGTCCACCTGAAACTATCACAATATTATGAACCAACTATCTGTTTCTTAGGTAGGATCAGATTGCCCTGCATTTAGAGCAACAGGATAAGGAAAAGACTATTAAATAGTGCTCTCCTCTGCAATCAGGGATGAGGGGAGGATGGATTTTACCATATATGTGCAGGAGATGCATGCAGGTGGGTGAGGAGGTGGGTATTGGGAGAACAAGGTGTAATTAACGATGTTGGTGATCAGGTGCCATCCACAAGACACCGTGTTCAGGGTCTGGACGGGACAGGATGAATGACAGAGGATCATCATCCAAGAGCTACTCAACGGTCCAGTGAGGAAGGGAAAATGCAGGCACAGAGTCAGCATGGAGTAAGAAATGATGTAGTGAAGCCCACTTTGGACTCTGGGAACACAAGGAAGGTAATCTAACCTAGCCAATGGGACAGAGGCTTAGGAAATGAAGGAACAGGTGTGATGGGTCCAGTTGCTTTAAAGCAGTAGGAGGATAATCAGTCTCATTTTCCCAAACATCCCAAGAGTTCCCAAATCTCAGTGTGACTCAAGACACGTGGGGATGAACCCCAATAAAGAAGGGGTGCCTCAGAAACCCTCTTGCTCTCAGGCACATGGACACTGTCAACTAGGGCCAGCTACTGAGCAGAACCAGTGCAAAATAAAAATGAAGGGCCTCCTGTTCAAAAAACAGGAGAAAAGTGCCATGAATGACACTAACATATAAAGCCATTTTCTTTCTTCTACAGATTGACTCTCTCAACTGGTTTTCTTGTTGTTTGCTACTTAATGTCACTCCAGGTAAAGAATATGTAAAACTTAAACAATTAGTATGGATTTTGCCATTCATCTTTATACTGCGTTTTCAATGCAAATATAAGAGAATTTTATAATTTTTTTAATTTTATTTTTTAATTTTGCTAACAAAGGCCCATATAGTCAAACCTATGGTTTTTCCAGTAGTCATGTATGGCATTGAGGGTTGGACCATAAAGAAGGCTGAGCGCTGAAGAATTGATGCTTTCAAACTGGTGCTGGAGAAGACTCTTGAGAGTCTCTTGAACGTCAAGGAGATCAAACCAGTCAATCCTCAAGGAAATCAATCCTTGAATTCATTGTAAGGACTGATGCTAAAGCTGAAGCTCCAGTATTTTGGCCACCTGATGTGAAGAACTGACTCACTGGAAAAGACCCTGATGCTGGGGAAGATTGAAGGCAAAAGGAGAAAGAGGTGGCAGAGGATGAGATGGTTAGATAGCATCACCAACTCAGTGGACATGAGTTTGAGCAAAATCGGGGAGATAGTGAGGGACAGGGGAGTCTGGTGTGCTGCAGTCCATGCGGTCGCAGAGGGTCAGGTATGACTTAGTGACTGAACAACAACAAATAGGAATGAATTTGACTAGTATGCACAAAATTATATAATGAGTATTTCATTGCTCTTATAAGCATATATAGTTTATTCCTAACAGAAGAGTAGAAGTGCTGCACAAAACTAGCTGAACTGTTTCTATTTTACTTCTTGATTCATGCACATTCAAGCAACTTGCTTACCTTGTACTCTGAGTATCTCTGAATTCCATACATCATGGGTCACAAAATTGATACATGGATGAGGTAACAAATGTTGGAGGATACTCATTGTGTGTGTCTCCTCTGCTCACACATATTCTCCATCATCTCACTGGATGCCACTTACAAAACCCCCTTTCCAAGGAACAATTATTTTTTTATTTTTTTTTCTCTGTTCATTTTTTTTTTTTTTATTAGTTGGAGGCTAATTACTTCACAACATTTCAGTGGGTTTTGCCATACATTGATATGAATCAGCCATAGAGTTACACGTATTCCCCATCCCGATCCCCCCTCCCACCTCCCTCTCCACCTGATTCCTCTGGGTCTTCCCAGTGCACCAGGCCCGAGCACTTGTCTCATGCATCCCACCTGGGCTGGTGATCTGTTTCACCATAGATAATATACATGGTGTTCTTTCGAAACATCCCACCCTCACCTTCTCCCACAGAGTTCAAAAGTCTGTTCTGTACTTCTGTGTCTCTTTTTCTGTTTTGCATGTAGGGTTATCGTTACCATCTTTCTAAATCCAAGGAACAATTATTAATATGAAGTTTTTGAGAGGGTGACAGCAGAGCCTGTAATCAAGCAGAGGGTCCTTCTGAGCGTGAGGTCTGCGGTGATGGTACAGGTTTGCAAGTCCACAATCCTAGCCTTGCTGTCATACAGTTCCATCTTGGACAACAAAACGAGGCCAAAAGATCAGATAGGAATTCTCTGCTCTTTGACTCTTTAGGCTGAGAGATCAACCATCCTTTATCTTGCAAAAATCCAAACCAAGAATACAAACTGACAATTCAAAAAGAAGGATAATCATTGACCAACACTTATTAAGATGGACTTGGACAGGAGACCAGCTGGGTGTGCACACAGAGGTTTGATCCTCCTGTCCATCCTCTTGGTTTTCTGCACTGATGGCTTGTATTTCCTCGCTGATAACAACAGGGTAAGAATGAGAGTCTCCTGTCTTTCTTTTCTGAGAACTTAGAGGATAAGATGAGGACTCTGGGGAGTGGTGGAGAGGGAGCATCTAGGAATATGCCCCACTGCTTTCTTTTTCTCAAAATCAACATGCTTGCATAAGTTGATCTTCCCGGGCCAGATTTCCAACCACAGGTACTGTCCCAGGCAACTTTTGGTTCAGTTTCCTCCTGGTCAATCATTCTCTTTAATTTCACTTCCTAGGATACTATATGCATTTTCCTGAACTCTCTGGTGCTCAAATCTCAGTTGAATTATCCTTGGAAACCTCACATGTTTATAGATGTTGCTTATTCTCCTCTAATGAATTAGAGTTTAGCCAATAATTCCAGATCACTAACTTGGTTTACACAACTCCTCAGGCCCTGTCTGAGCTCTCAACCACCTCAAAGACTCGCTTGCTCAGACTTTACCATCCATGGGTTTTCATTTCATCTAGCTGAGTGACAGGGAGACACTTCTTGTCCACACCTTCAGATTTATATTAAGAGTATGTGAAGATCAAATTTATTATAAATGCATATTTAAAACTTACAAGCAGCTTCATGAGAGTGCTAGTTACAACCTTTATATTCAATATATATCAATGGTTATGAAAAATGCTATGTTATAGTAGAATTCTCTCTTAGGAAGCAAAGGTCTGGGTTTACATACAGTTTAACCAACATTCAGTTAGGTGACCTTTGTGTTGGTGATGAATCCTAGTCTCCTCACCAGTGAAACGGGAAGAATAATATTACTTCTAATACCTTTATAGAGAGAGTGTGACAGCTCATTAGTCTTAAATATTATATGTGGAGGAAATGTTGCAACTGACCAACAAGTAAGCCTATCACAGTACTATTATGATCAACTACTGTAACCTCTATATTGTTAATGCAGTTGTTGTTTAGTCGTGTCTGACCCTTATGACCCCATGGATTGTAGCCCACCAGGCTCCTCTGTCCATGGGATTTCCCAAACAAGAATACTGGAGCAGGTTACTGTTTCCTACTCCAAGCGATCTTCCCAACCCAGGAATCGAACCTAAGTCTCCTGCATTGGCAGGCAGTGTTTTTACAGCTCAGCCACAAGGGAAGCCTGCAATCTCTGTATACAAAGCATATTGAAGATCTGATTGAATTTACACCCACCAACCCCTTTTTTTCCTGCCATTCTACTATCAGAGATACTGATCAGATATCTAGCTTTAAAAATATTTCCAGAGTGTACTTTCTCAATAAAACCTCAGTTCTCTCTTTCGTGTCTTATATGTTCTATCAGTACCTGAAATATTTACTTCTGGAGTCTTGCTCAATTGTTTCAAGGAAGAAAGAGGCCTATAAATGGATTCCGAAGTTATCTTAAACAAAATCTAACTTGTTCTTCTTTACATAATACAAATTCCATTTAGCTGTTAGTTCGTTCCAGAAGGGACGTTTAATCTAATTGGCCATTTTAGAGTTAAGATTCTTTACCCAGAGAGGAGAGCAGACCTCTCCTTATCTCTAGGACATGAGTTTGCATAAAAATAGTGGTGCAGCTGTTGGGAGGACTTTTGAGCTCCCATAGCATCTCATTCAGACAGAAAGACCACCAGAAGACAGGAAGTGGGGCTACTCAGGAAATCAGCTCATGTTCAAGATTTTGGAAACTTCAGTCTCAGAGAAACTTGTAGCAAGGCAAGGAAGATCTTAACTGTCTTCCCTCTTAGGTTTTTAATGGTTTTTTAAAGCTATTCTTGTGAGGGATATTGGAAGCAAGTGGATACTTACGTCAACTCTGAGAATGTGTCAAATCCTTTTAATTTTATTTTTTTAAGCAAAGTAATTTTTTTTAAAAGAGGAGGTGATAGGGAAGAATAAAGAGCAAGACTCACCAAATTCAATAAATAGCACAGGGAACAATACTCAATAAAAAGAAGATAATTTCAATTTATATGCACTGAACAGGAATTTGGGGACAAGGTGTGAAGGTCATCTGTCCTCTAAACTTATGGCTGAATAACATTCCATTGTGTATATATATATATATATACACACACATATATGTATATATATCTAATCACAGTTTCTTTATCCTGTCAACCATGGACACTTAGACTGTATCCTTATCTTGGCTGTTGTAAATAGTGCTGCTGTGAACACAGAAGAAGTGCAGATATCTTTTCAAGTTAGCGTTTTTGTATACTTTGGATATATCACCAGAAGTGGAATTGCTGGATCATAGGGTAGTTCTATTGTTAATTTTTTTGAGGAACCGCTATACTGTGTCTCAAAATGACTGCATGAACTCACATCCCCACCAACAAAATGTATGAGGGTTCCCCTTTCTCCATGTCCACACCAATATTTGTTATTGCTTGTTTTTTTTGATGTTCAGTTTAGTTACTTAGTCCAGTCATGTCCGACTCTTTGTGATCCCATGGACAGCAGCATGCCAGGCTTCCCTGTCCATCACCAACTCCTGGACCTTGCTCAAACTCACGTCCATCGAGTCCATGATGCCATCCAACCATCTCATCCTCTGTGGTCCCCTTCTCCTGCTTCAACTTTTCCAACATCAGGGTCTTTTCCAATGAGTCAGTTCTTCGCATCAGGTGGCCAAAGTACTGGAACTTTAGCTTCAGCATCAGTCCTTCCAATGAATATTCAGGACTGATTTCCTTTAGGATGGACTGGTTGGATCTCCTTGCTGTCCAAGGGACTCTCAAGAGTCTTCTCCAACACCACAGTTCAAAAGCATCAATTCTTCAGTGTTCAACTTTCTTTATAGTCCAACTCTCACATCCATACATGACTACTGAAAGACCTTTGTTGGCAAAGTAATGTCTCTGCTTTTTAATATGCTGTCTGGGTTGATCATAGCTTTTCTTCCAAGGAGCAAGCATCTTTAAATTTCATGGCTGCAGTCACCATCTGCAGTGATTTTGGAGCCCATGATGATGGTGGCTGGCTAATTCTTATCTGAATCCACACATTCCATTCCTAACTATTCTATTTTCTGTTCATCCTTTTCAATTTTACCCCTCTATCAAGTCTGTTCTCTCAGCCATCACTTTACAGGACCCACTCCCAAACCTATTGAAATTGCTCTTAAAAACAAAAATCACCTTATCTCTAAATGCTGTTCCCAAACTTATTACCATGAGTTTCCACTCCCTGTATCTCATTTACCTGTACCTTCCAGATATCAAGTAAGGGACGAAAACATGGATGAGAACAGTTGGTCAGATAGCATGAGACAGAACAAGGAGACGGATGGTTGGGATGAAATGATCATTTCAACAGCTGAGGAATCTGAGAAAATGAATAGAAAATGGAACCAGCAGTCCATGGAGACACAGAACAAACAGATTATAGAAGCAGACATCAGGGTACCAATTAGCAGAGATTTCACCTGGGAAAGCGACTTAGGCAGAAGTGGTGATGGTGGTCAGGTTATAATCCCTGTGGTTACTATGCTACATTTGGAACTATAACTCATATGCAAAGAAATCAGTTTAGTTTGGAGACAGGTCACTCACAAAGTATTTGTTTGCTGATCCATGTATTTAATGCCAAGTAATTCTATGCAGAAACATTCTTTTCCCTCCAAGTATATTTGCAGCAGTTCCTGCGTAAACATATTCTTTATTACATACACGCCTAAATTTATAATTTTGCCTTTCATTTTACTATAAGAATTTCAAATGGTCCCAAGCCCATGACAAGGCGGGTTGCCAATACTGTTTGCTCTCCTGGGTTAATGTTAAGCCACTGGTGAATGCTTTCTAGATGCCTCTGTCCAGTCAGCTGTGCACCCCCTGAATAGCTGTGTGGCTGAGATTAGATCTCCCCAGTCTGTTGATGAGAATGTCAGGTAGGACAGAATCAAAGGCTTACAGAAGTCTAGAGAGATTACATCTATTGCATCCTTTTTATCTACAAGGCCTGTCACTCTATCATAGAAGGAAATTAAATTGGTTTGGCATGATTTGTTCCTCTAAAAGCCATGGTGGTTGCTACCCAGTCCGTTACGTTCTCCTAGGTGATTGCAAATTGATCATTTTGATGATTTATCTTAGTAACTTCTTTGGCACTGTGTTTTAGGCTAACCGGTATTTCTTTTTCCTTCTTTTAAAGATGGACATTGCATTTACCTTTTTCTCTTCTTTAAGTCTTTCCCTTGATATGTATACATTAAAAAAAAATCATGTCTGCTTGAGGTCTGACTACATATTCTAAATAATGGGTTCATACATTGTTACACTCTGTCATTTGTGTTATTTTTACCAATTGACTGTTAATTCAGTGCATATTAATTTATTCCATCTATCACTCTATTGAGTCACTTACTCAATGACTGTTGAGAATTTAGGACCTGAGAAAGCAATAAATATGTCGACAATGAATTCATAAGCCTCTATGAGAAATTTACAGTCAAGTGCAGGAGACATATGGATAAAGAGATGATTATAATACAGTGCTCGAAGCACTGTAATAAGGGTGAGTAAGACGGAACACCTACAATAGGCATTTGCTCCAATAAATCAGGGAGTCCTCCCAGAGGAGGTGACATTTAAACTGAGTTCTCATGTCTGAGCAGGAATTCGTAGGTGTTAGGGCAAGTGATGGGAAGAGAAAGTGTAGGACAGAGAGAAAGAGATTCTAGACAGAGGGCATCGAAGTTACAAAGATAAAGATATGAAGGACTTCCCTGGTGGTCCAGTGTTAAGACTTCACCTTCCAATGCAGGAGGCACAGGTTCAGTCCTTGGTTGGGGAGCTAGTATCCAATATGCCTCAAGGTCAAAAAACCAAAAGATAAAACAGAAGCAGTATTGTAACAAATTCAGTAAAGACTTTAAAAATTGTCCACATCAAAATATCTTTAAAAAAAATGACAAAAGTCAATTAAAAAAAAAAAAAACAGATAAGGCTGTGAGGATGTAGTGAGTTTGTGGAATCATGGTTGACAGTTCAGGGGGATGGGAATATAGACTTTCTGCTTTTAGGCCCTGGGGAGGCAGGTTGATGATGGAGCTGAGGAGTGTGGTGCTGACAGACCTAAAGATCTTGAAAGACAACAAAGTCAGCGTGGGATTCTTCCTGAGTACAGAGGAGGGTATTCAAGCCTCGTTCAGCTAATTTTTAAATGAGTGCCTATTGTTTTAATAATATGATGGCCGTAAGTACCAGAAGGAGATAGAAAAAAAAAAATTAGGGTATAATCTCACTTCTAAAGTACATTGCAAACTACTCACAGAGTGAAGACTTTTAGACACAAAACAATTAAAATACAATATAAGTCACTTAGGGAAGGGCTCAATGGGTGTCTCAGAGAAGAGTTATAGGGACTTCTGAATGAGCAGTCTTGAGTTAGGATTGACCTATTTTATTTAAATTAAGATAAAGTAAGAAGTATCTCTGACTTCAATTATTTGGAAAGTTTCCAAACAGCACATGTTCAAAATATAAATGATTCCTGTGTTCCTAGATTGTTCACTCCCAGCTGCAGGTTTGGTTTCCCAGTATTCTTTGTCCCCACTGCCATAGCAACAACTAAAAAAAACAAAAAACAAAAAAGACAAAGGAAAATGCAAAAAGGGTTACTTTTTCTTTTGATAATGAAAAATAGTTCAAACCAACCCCTGTGCTAGCCTGGAAAAAGTTTTAAAAGTCTGCTTGAAAGCAGTGGAGAGAGGAATAAGAGATGAATGACTGATTTAGGATTTGAGAGAAGATGAAAATTTAGGGTAAGAATCTCAGTATCAGTTTTTTGTTTTTTTTTAACCCTACTGTTTTTCCTTCTTTCTCTCCCAGATATCAAGAGAGCAAGTAGCACTTCTGACAGTGTTGTGAGGCTAAGAAACATGTATTGATGAGCAGGACTTACTCAAGCTACAGACACCTGTGAACAACTCTTACTCTAGTGAAGACCCTGAGGGTTGCATCCTGGAAATGTGGATGAATCCAAAGTAGCTTCGACACTCAGAGGAGCTCAGCTTTGTACCAGCTCAGTCCACAGTGTGCTTCCCAGGGGACACTAGTGGTAAAGCATGCGCCTGCCAATGCAGGAGATGCAAGAGAGGCCTCATCAACCCCTGGATCGGAAAGATCCCTTGGAGTAGACAATGGTGACCCATTATAGTCTTCTTGCCTGGAAAATTCCATGGACAGAGGAGTCTTGTGGGCTACAGTTCATGGAGTCACAAAGAGTCGGACATGGCTTAGCACGCACAATACACAATATCAGATTAAGAGATTCCTGGAGTGTTAGTACTTTCAGGCACATTTGAGACTCAGACAAAAAGATTCTTTCTAGGGGAAGACGACGTCAGTCTTGGTCTTAAACTTTTTCTAGAATAATTTGAACAGGAAGGCATGAGACAACAAGAAGGAAAACTGATAGATACATCAGGTAACAGAAATAGAACCATGGGTGCTCCGGATACTGGAGTGCTCCAACATAGACCCTAGCGGAGCCCTACCTTCTTTGCTCAAAGAAGGAAACTTGAAGGAGAACTTGAAAACGTAGCAAGAATTCAAATAAAAATTCTAGAATTGAACTAAAGAATCTGAAAATGATCTCATATGGTTTTAATGATAAATTATATTTAGGTTAAACCGTGTCCAGGGAAGATTCCCCTGAAAGAGGGCATGGCAACCCACTCCAGTATTCTTGCCTGGAGGATCCCATGGACAGAGGAGCCATGTAGGTTACAGTTATTTGGAAAGAATACTACAACCCCCATGGGGTTGCAAAGAGTCAGACATGATTGAAGCGACTTAATATACACACACATAATGTCAAGATACCACTGAAAAAAAGACAAAAAGAATCTTGATGCAGGTTCAAGAAGCCCTATGAACTCCAAGCAAGATAATTAAAAAGAAAACCACACTTAGTTATACCAGAAGAATATTACAGCCAGCCACAGCCAGAGGGAGCAAAAATGAGACAGGTTGCCTTTAAAAGAATAACTATTAGACTGACAACTGAATTCTCAGTAAATAAAAAAAAAAAAAATCTAGAAGACAATAGAAGGATAAACTTGAAGTGTTTAAAGAAATAACTCGTAACCCAGATATCTATACCCTCTGAAAATATCTTTTAGGAGTAAAACTTATTTTCAGACAAAAGTGGGGATAATACATCATCAGTAAAACAGCAGGATGTTCTCCAAGTCAATAGAATAATCATAAAAAAATAGATGTTTTGAATTGAATTAAAATGAAAACACAAGATACAAAACTCTGTGGGATATAGCCAAAGTGGAATTTAGATGAAAACTTACAGAATTTAGCAAGAAGTTAGAAAAGAGTTTACATGATTGATCAATTTACAGTAATTCATTGAGTTAAATATTTGTATTTTGTGTGCTTTTCTATATATATGTTATGCTTTGCACTTAGCTTTTTTTTTTTTTTTTTTTTAATGGATGGAAGAAAAGAAGCTACAGAAATCAGGAGTATCTTAGGTGGAAGTGACCTTGGGGCTAGATTTCTAAGCCCTCAGTTGTCTTTTCCCTAAACCACCTTTTTTCTCTCTACTTCCTTCTGCACTATTACCTGTAATTTCACCAATTACGGCTGTATTCTAGCATACTAAATATTTTCTGTGAAAATATAAATACCTCTGGTACTTTTGAAGGACGGTTTTCACAAGTCTCTTATTTCCCGATTCCAGAATTCTAACAAATCTACAATGACTCATTTTCATTTTCTGGGATAAATCGTCTTTCCTGAACCAGACAGGAACTTAGTTGTCATTTGTAATATTGTTCCTGTAGAGATAAAATTCAGATTTTAAATTCCAAAACAAAGTATTGGAATGTGATCTATTTATTGTTTGGAGAAATGCATATAAGGGAGAATTGAGAGGATTTGAATTTGAATGAACTGGACTAAAATTTTTATTTCTATTCATTACTAGCTACTTTTTACTGTGAGAAAAAGTATTTCTCAGTACACATTTATGAGACTCATTTTTCTCACTTGTAAAATGTGGACAGAAATAGCTATCCCCCCAAATGTCATGGGGCTCAAATGACATAAAACACTGTATAAAGGTGAAAAATAAATATTTAAATTTACTAGGAATAAAATTGGATTTAAGAGACAAAACTGAGTAATAGGTGTCATGCAGGCATGCTCAGTCACGTGACTCTTTGCAACCCCATGAACTGTAGACAACCAGACTCCTCTGTTAAAGGAATTTTCCAGGCAAGAATACTGGGGTAGTGTGCCATACCCTTATCCAGGTGATCGTCCCAACTCAGGGATCGGACCTACGTCTCTTGCATTGCAGGCAGATTCTTTTACAGCTGAGCCACCAGCAGGTAGGACTAAATGATCATTTCATTTATCTGGTATTCCATCTCTCACACTGCCAGTATTTTGAGCAATAGCCTCTTAATTAAATCCTTGTATCATTCTCAAAAGGCTCAGAAAATATCCTTGGAGCATTTCTCACTTAACCTGTGTAAACCTTTGTGAATTGATCCTCCATATTTTTAACTCAATTCCTAACATGTAATTTCCATGAGGGAAAAGATAGTGCCTGCCTGGCATGTAATATATCCCAAATATTTGTTAAATTTGTTAAAAACTCTTCTTGAATCTTTTTATATCTGCAACCTGAACTACTTCTTGGAATGGAATGATCTGTCTAAGCCCTAGCTGCTAACGTCTAAGTGTGTACTTCTATTTGTCCTATGACCACCTTATGTGAATTTAGGATATTTTTCCTAGAATTAGGATATAGGAAAAGTGACCCACATCATTTGAAGCCATACTGGACATTAAGGAAGGTTTTGAGAATTTTTCTTTGAAGTCCTCAAGCATGAGGCTACATGTATCTACTGATTTATTTACATACAGTGTTTGGTATTTTTTAAAATAGAGATGATACTATTTAATGATCACAGACTTTATAAAGCCCTTGGGCTCCGAAATCACTGTGGATGGTGACTGAAGTCATGAAATTAAAAGATGCTCCTTGAAAGGAAAACCATGACAAACCTAGAGAGAATATTAAAAGGCAGAGTCATCACTTTGCCAACAAAGGTTCATATAGTCAAACTATGGTTTTTCCGGTAGTCATGTATGGATGTGAGAGTTGGACCATTAAGAATGCTGAGCACTGGTGAATTGACGCTTTTGAACTGTGGTGCTGGACAAGACTCTTGAGAGTCCCTTGGACTGCAAGGAGATTCAACCAGTCAATCCTAAAGGAAATCAACTCTGAATATTCATTGGAAGGACTGATGCTTAGGCTGAAGCTCCAATACTTTGGTCAACTGATGTGAGGAGCTGACTCATTGGAAAAGACCCTGATGCTGAAAAAGATTGAAGGCAAAAGGGGAAAGGGGACAGTGGTGGATAAGATGGTTAGATAGAATCATTGACTTAATAGACATGGATTTGAGCAAACTCCAGGAGATAATGAAGGATAGGGAAGCCTGGTATGCTGCAGTCCACAAAAAAGTCAGACATGGCTTAGCAACTGAAAAACAACAATAATAAGCCCGTGTGGAATGATAAAAAAAAAATCATGTCAAATTTGATTCTACTTGCCCATTTTGATTACCATCTCAGGGACACTAGGAGCCTCCTGGTCAGGATGAGGTATACTGTGCTGAGAGTCAGTTTGCATGAGTCAAAGCTATCTGATCCATGCATTGAATAATTTCATGTCCTGGTCCTCCTTATCTCTGTGCCCACCAAGTTATAGGCAGTGCCACAGATACTCAGAAACAACAGAGGACTGGGGGTCACATGTATATATTTTGTCTGTCAAAATAAAACTTACCCTTTCACAAGAGCAATAGCTGCATAAATACATGAAATAAAATACAAATATTCAACTTTTCCATTTCTCTGAAATTTCTGTCTCACAATTTCTGGTGCACAGCATCTCTAAACTCGTACATTGATCTTTAACTGCTTGAACATGCTCTTCTCCTTGCTATGAGTGGGTAGAGGACAGGTGAACACACACTGTAGCTTAGCATATCTGAAGGGGAGATAATATCAATGATTGAATTAGCTGCATAGGTTTTTGCACTCTAGTCCTGAGAACCATTTGGACAAATACAAGAATCAATAGGAGTTTGCCCAAGTGGTCCATCCTCTTGGGAATTTCCCAGCTGTCTTTCTGAAGCTCTTCCTAGAGATCTTTCAATCAGTTATTTAATTTACTATTTAAATTTAAATCAGAGGGGTATTTAACCCTTGGGTTCTGGCCTTAAGGACTAAATTAATCAAGAGCAAAGACATGTTACATTGTCTGTATCCCTTAAACCCACAAAAGGATATCTTTTCTATCACACAATGATAATTTTGATATGAGAAAAAAATCCTGATATATTGATTACTCTCTCCAAGGAGGATAGTTTATTTTTTAGGTAAGGAATGAGAGAGAGCTGGGAGAAGGGATAGAGCGCTGCCTCTCGGGTCGTTATAGATTTTGTATCTTTCCTGGAGATGTTAATTTTCTGGTTTCGCTCACACTGACAAAGAAATAACCCGGCTGTGGTTCTGTTGCCGTGCGTCCCAAAGGTCAGGATGGCTTGTAGATAGAGGCACGGTTGGTTTCGTGGTGACCCAAAATTATCCTGGACTTCAAAGGACTTCCTCTTCTCTCTGCATGAAGAACTCTTTAAAGAGGTCCTTTTTCCTTTTACAAGGTGAATGCTTCAAAGCACGTGGGAGGAGCATTTCCTTCTCAGTGTTTGCCTTTCAAAGGTGAGGAGTTCACAGACGGTTCCCTGTTTGTACAGTAGAATCTAATCACTGGCTTGGAGGCGAAGGCTCTTCTTGCCCCTGTTATACTGTCAGGAGATTCCCTGCTCGTTTTTCAGTTACTGATGCAGTAAAGAAGCTGTGCCAGGAACCAAAAAAAGCTGCATTCGATTCCTCTGGAGTATATTTCTGTCAACGTTGTATATCACCCAGAAAAGAAGTCTGTTCTGTTTTCAAAGCCTTGCTTTCTTTCACAGGTTACAGGATGTTCACTGAACGGCCACAAGTGACAGGCAAAGTGGATGAGTGGGAAATGCTCACATTTTCTCCCAGGCGAAGGAAGACTCTAAAGTGAGGCAACACTAGTAACATATTCACTTGGATTTATTCATCCAATTGAGTAGGTGCCCTCAGTTAAGAAAACCCAGGGGATGCTGCCTGTAAGACATAAAAAAATGAGCAACGTGGGGGAAAAAATAGCTTTGAAAGCCCACTGAAATTGGATTCAGATGCTATGTTGCATCATTTTACACCATTTGTAACCTTATATTTTCTGTCCTAGGAAACTCTGAGATGGTGAGGGTAGGAATTTGTACCATGTTAGTCTAGAAACTTCCTTTCAGGAATAAAACAATGACTTGGGCTTGGATAGAATATTTTTTAATATGCTTTTCACATTAATATGGAAAAGTCTTTAATTTGTGAGTGAAACAACTTTCAGAAAACAGCTAAAAACTGTTGGAATCGAGTCTGGTAAAATAAATTATTGATCTGTAATACTATTTAGCAAAAGTAACACATAAATAAAAAAATAATTGCCATACACACACACACACATGTATGTATCTATATGGGGCTTCCTTGATGGCTAAGCAGTAAAGAACCCCACCTACCATTGTTGGAGATGTGGGTTCAATCCCTGGGTCGGGTAGATCCCGTGGAGAAGAAAATGGCAATGCATTTCACTATTCCTGCCTGGGAAATCCCATGGGTGTGTGTATATATATATATCACACACACACCATAATGGTAAATAAAAGAATATCACGCCTAGGAAAATTGATCCAAGAAAACCCACCAAAATGTTACTAATTAGAGCCATCAGATTATGAAAAAGTTTTTATACATTTATTAGGAAAAAAATCAAGTCACATTTAGAAAAAAAATAATGAAGCATTTTCCTTGGCAATTAATACAAATGTCTGCCTGAGGGAAACTATAAGCAAGAAGGTCAAAACTATTTTAGGCAATGGAATTGTCACTGCAGCAAGTTTCTTAAAACCAGGATAAAGATAATCTGCTGCTTGTTGAAGAGCTACTGTGTGCCTGGCACATTGTTCTGTGCTGCATGCAAACGATCTCTAATCCGGAAAGTACCGCACCAGGCGAATATTTTAATTTTGGTTTCCATTTTTACAGAAAGTGAAGGGAAGAAAGATGAAGTGACTTGCCCAAAGTCACAAGGCGGTTTTCAGATTGATGACTTTTGGACTCTGAAGCCTGCGGTCTTTTGGCGACAACAGCATTCCTCTTCCGGTGTCCCCTCAGACTCCCCACTGGACGAGGCAAATGCCCTGATGTTGGATGCCCGTTATAACTGGACCCTAGCTAATCTTTTTCTCGTCTTATTCTTCCTTCTCTCCTCACATTCTTTCCCCCACTTAGCCCTCTTCCTTGAGGACACTTTTCATCCTTGTCCAGCCGACTCAAGATCTCCAAAGTCATAAACATTCCCAGGCCTCTCCAGTTTGCTGAAATCCTGTCTCCCTTTGAATTTTTGTTGACTCTACTATTCAGTGGGCATCTGCTTTTTGGTGGCTCTTACATTTTTTCGTATCATTGTCCAATATTTTATGTATAATCGGTTTTCTCCACAGCTCTAATTCTCCCTTCTTGTGTCAGGCTTGCATAAGTTATTCAATTTTGCACTTACCGTGACATAGCGTGAAGGCTAAGAGAACAGAACCTGGAGTCAGGAAGTCAGTGGCTTGAAGAGTTTTTGACTACGTGAACATCGTAGTTTCCTGGTCTGTAAACTGTAGCTAACAATACTGATCACTTCACGGGTTTATTGAGAAGATGACACATCATAGTAAATGTGAAGCATTCATGAGACAGTGAAAGCATCTCGTAAATAGCAGCAGCAGCATCATTCAGTCAGTTCAGTTCAGTTCAGTTCAGTCGCTCAGTCGTGTCCGACTCTTTGTGACCCCATGAATCGCAGCACGCCAGGCCTCCCTGTCCATCACCAACTCCCGCAACATCATTAGGGGTACTCTAATTAGCAGAAAAAAAAAAAGAGTATAGAAAGCTATGTAATAAGAGAGCAAACAAAACCACCTACAAATCTTTTCATGTCTCTTCAGATCCTTTAGTGTGCATAGGTCTTCTCATTTTATTAAAAAATATTTACAGTGACTTATTTATATCTATGTTACTTAACACATTGCTAAATGTTTAAAAGGCATTTGTGACGTGCTTGCAAAATGCATACGAATAATGTGGCCACTCTCAAAGACGAACCAAACTAAGAGGCCAAATAAAAACAGAAAAAAAGGAAAGCTGAAAAGGGGAACTTTCAGTCTAACATTGTGGTTGGTATTGGCACACCCGGATGGACTGAAAAATTGAAGCAGACCGGTCCAAATTCACTTAAAAGCAATGGGTTCGGCAAGGGAGCAGGGGTGGGTCTCGAATGTTTTGGTCTTTTTAAACTAGCAGTCACTTCCCTGGGAGTGATTCACCAGGTAACAGTAGGACTCAGCTGGTTTCTGTCTTATCTGTCGGTGATGGTCAGTGACTCACATACGTCTCTCTCAAGGTGATTCTTGTTTGTGACTAATATTTCCAAGCTAATAGGTGATTCTCAAACATTTTCCCAAGAATCGAGATGCTCAATGATTCAAACTCATCTCTTAAGAACTTCACTGGAGAACATAAATGATATCAGCATACTTCTTCGCCTATGGGCACTATGAGTGGTACCTGTTGATGGAATTTAATTTCAGCTTCTACATTGGAAAAAAGGTGAGAGCTTGCAGTGATTCTGTTTTACTGACTCAAAAGCAAAACTTCTCAGCACCGCAAGGAGACAAGAAAGTAGCTTTGGAATTTCTCATCCTTCAGTTTCCACCTGGTGTTGGGTGCCTGTGGGCTCCTTCAGCTTCAGGCTTATGCCTGAGGTTTTACTCCATCTGTAGATAGCAGAAGGGAGGACGAGTTTAGGTTACAATAATGAGTAATGAGGGTGATCAATCACCTCTCCTGGCTGTTCCTGAAAAGAGTCCAGTATTTAAAATACCAGTCCGAATTGTGGGGTGTTCTCACAATGGTAGCCTTAGCAGAACCAGAAACCTCTGTGCATCCAATCCTGGGTGTGTTTGAACAACGTCAGTAGCCGGAGAGTTGCCTTTTCCACGTTGAATTGTCATTTGATGCAGAATTGCTTCTACTGTTACCCTCAAAGAGTCGGATGTCAGTAACATAACTCATGACAAGTTAAACAACACACACGACACACACAACACCTCAGTGAGAAAGAACTCATACGACAAATGCCCCGTAAACATAACACATGGGTTATTCTAATCAATATGAGACCAATTGCTTTAATAAATAATACCAACCGTCATTTATGAGAAGCTGCTAATTGCCAGGTACTTTATGGGCAGCTAATGGTCACTTTGAAGGGACCTTCCTAGATGGAGAGTCTGGTGGTGGCCCCGTTCCATGGCTTCTAGCTTTCTGCAGAACGTGAACCTAACGCAGCTTGGCGGGAGGCACCCCTTGGACCTGACTGCTTCACCAGCATCTGGAGCTCAGCCTCCTCCGCTCACCCACTCCTCACTCACCCCTCCCCTTTCTCCTTCTGTTTGCTGACCCCTCGCTGCAATCCCTGTGTCCGGTTCAGACTCGTCTCCCCCCCTTTCTCCAATTTCCTCTCTGTGTCCACAAGCTCTTCTCTGGAACCCTCCCTCTTCTCTGACCCGTTCTTCTCTTACATACCCTCTCATCTCTGCAGAGTCTTCTCTGAGCATTCCTTCTTTTCAAGAACAATTGACGTTTTCCTTCCAGAAGTTTCTGCAATTCCTTTCCTTTGAGATACAGTTGATATATAGGACTTCCCTGGTGGCTCAGATGGTGCCTGTAACGCAGGAGACCTGGGTTCCATCTCTGCACTGGGAAGATCCCTTGGAGAAGGGCATGGCTACCCACTCCAGTGTTCTTGCCTGGAGCATTCCATGGTCAGAGGAGCCTGGTGCACTCCTGTCCATGGGGTCTCCAAGAGTCAGACGCCGCTGAGCTACTAACACTGACACGAAAACTGTGCTAGTTTTAGGTGTACAGCTTAATGATCAGATATTTATATGTATTGTAGAGTGATTCCTGCAGTGAGTTTAGTGAACATCCATCCACACACATCCGTCCAATTTTTTCCTTGGGATGAGAACTTTAAGCTCTCCTCTCTTAGCAGCTGTCAAATATACAATACGGTATTGTTAACTACAGTCACCATGCTGTACATACATCCCCAGGACCTATTTATCTTATAACGGGAAGTTTGTTAACTCTTGACCACCTTCACCCACTCCCTTCCCCACCTTCCTCACCACCTCCTGTAACTCTGCATTCACCTTCAGCCCCGGGCTGGTCATAAAACCACTTGTTTGCCTGTGGGTCTTCCCCACCCCCACCCTCATGGCACAGTCTAAGCAGAAGAGTTCAATAAATATTTGTTAATTGCATGCTCACGAGAACCCAGGCCAGATATTAATAGATTTTATCATTGTTCTTTTATAGATGTGAAAAACTCAAGTGTGGTGAGGTTAAATAACTTGTTCTAAATCATGCAGTTAGTACTTGGCAAGACTCTGATTGAAACTCAGATTTCTCCACATCCCAAGCCCCGTTGGTTTGCACAACACCCCCACCAACCTCGGAGTTTAGAGGCAGCTGGACGCATACAAATTGGTAAGGATGAAGCAGCCTGATTCTTCAGAAAACTGATAACTCATTTCACAAAGATAACTTAAATGGGAGAATGAGTCCGTGATGGCCCTGTTTCAGGCCAACCAAAGACCTGAACCCGAGGATTGCGTCCGATCTGCAACTTTGCTAATGGAAATCTAGAGTCTTGATTGGGGGGTGGGGAGGTTCTACAGGAAAAGATGTAGAGTTCCTCTTGTGACAGCAGAATTTTTCCACCCTGCTCCAAGGCTTCTGCCCACTCTTAACGTGCCACTCCCCGCTGAGCAATGAGCTGGACAGCCTCCAAATTCTTCCAAGTCACCTTGCCAGCTGAAGCGTGGAGTGCGGTGATGGTGCAATGTGATTAGCAGGAACTGAGGGGCGGGGATGTGGAGCCAGGAGTCGGGGGCGTGGCAGGGTGGGAACCCCTTCCCAGTGTGAGCCCTGACGGCTTTTCCTAGTCAGACTTGCCTTCCCCCGCCACCTCTTTATTCTGAGTGGACAGACACAGCTTTCTCGTTTTTCTTTAAGTCCTGTGGCCTCCGGTTGGTCATTTCCCTTCCCTCGGGCATTTGACTATAACCTTAATAATGGCAAAAGTCTCTCGCTAAGTCGTGTCCGACTCTGCCACCCCAGGGAATGTAACCCGCCAGGCACCTCCGTCCATGGGGATTCTCCAGGCAAGAACACTGGAGCAGGTTGCCATTTTCTCCTAAAGGGCATCTTCTCGACCCAGGAATCAAAACCAGTTCCCCTGCACTGGCAGGCAGGCTCTTTACCGCTGAGCCATGGGGAAGCCTCAGTAATGGTGAAACAGAAAGGGAGTTTAGAAGATTTATTACTATTTCTACAAGGCTGCCCCTTCCCTTTTCTTTCTTCCACATCCATGTGGTAGGCATTTGCCTTCCTTTGTGGAGGGGAGATGGGTGGGCCTTGAACATAAAACATCCCTTTTGTTTCCGTGTCTTTAACCCAGTGTTCCCAGCAGGCATCTTGTTACGCAGAAGTAGCTGTAGTGAGATTCATGGGTGAAGAGCTCTCCCCAGCCCTCCCCAGCCCCGCCACCCTCACCTGTCCTCTTAGCTACAGAGGCCATTCTGGTCTCTCAGTAGGATGAAGAGTAGGGTGGTGGGGGTGTGGGAGGTGGCGGGGCTCCCAGTAGTGAAGGAGTTAGTTGTGAGGAGGCAGGAGAGTGAACGAAGGAGAAAAGTCCCCTCTACAACCATGGGGAGAAAGAGGCATCTCCACAGGGAGTGACCTTCTTAGAATGACATTTTCTAGAGTGTTCCAAGGAAGGGTATGAATGAATAGCTCTCATATTTTAGTAGGTTTATCACTAGGAGTTTGTTCAAATGCAGATTCCCAAGGCTTATCCTTATGTTTCTGATTCAACAGGTTCAGTGGGGTCTAAGAATCTGAATTTAAAAAAAATATACCCACAAATGGTACAGATGGTTTTATTTGCAAACCAGAAATAGAGATGCAGGCTAGAGAACAAATGTATGGACACCAAGGGGGAAAGGAGTTGGGGTGGGAGGCATTGGGAGATTGGGATTGATACACTATTGATTCTATGTATAAAATAGATAACTAAGGAGAACATACTATAGCACAGGGAACTCTACTCAGTTCTCTGTGGTGACCTAAATGAGAAGGCAATCCAAAAAGGAGGGTATATATATATATATATATATATATATATATATATGTATATGTATATATATATACTTATGACTGACTCACTTTGCAGAAACTAACACAGTATTATAAAGCAACTATTCTCCAATAAAAATAGAATACCCCAGGTATTTGGGTATGGGTTTATGCTTCAAACTTTGAAACACATTGGCTGTCCTGGTTTTTCAGATTCAGAGGTCTAAAATACTCATATGACCTTACATGATTTTCTTTAATGCAGGAAGTTTCAGTCTATTAATTAAACAATGGCATTTAATCTAATATATACAGAGAACAAAAGACCTATTTTTGTACATCTAAAGCAGATATAATTGATCTTATTGTTGAAAATTTTATAGTAGTGTTGTGCTTTTGCTCCAAATAATTGGCAGTGTGACATTCTACTATCTTCAGTTTTTAATGGTTTAATATGATTTTTCTCCCCTGTTTCAGCTTCCTATTTAATCTGCTACTGCCTGTTAAATCAGCTTCCCTTCATGGCAAAGACTGAGGTGCTTTTGTTAGATGAAACGTTCTTTTTTTATCTGACCCAGCTTTCAGCTTCATCTACTCAGTTCTATCGTTGGTTGGGAAACAGAAATTGCCAAGATGTCACCAGTGGGAAAATCAATTCATGAAAGAAGGCCCAGTGCTGTGTGTTTCCTATAGAGCATCTCTTTTTCTTTTTTGAGCATATCTGTCTCAGCACACCTGGGTATTCCTCCCTAGGGCTAAGAAGAAGTTTGAATCACCCTGCTCTTAATTAGCAACATCCCTTTCCCCTTCTATTACAGGTGAACATGATTCATTTTCTTGTCTATATTCCTAAGAGAGAGAGACACATTGAAAAAGGACACTTCATTGCAAAATGAAGAGTTGGCTGGTTGTGAGGTGCTTGAAAGAGAATTCTTCTCTATTGTTCTGGGAGGTTTTTAAAAATCAATGTTTCTCGTGATAGGATCCGACATCCAGCTAGGAACAAGAAACACTTTTGTTTCATGAATTTAGATGTTTCAAAGATACCACCTCATCCCCTTACACTGAGTACCTCCTGGCCTAGCCTTTGGTTTAATTCAGTCAGTCTTGATCTGTGTATAGATATTTTACAGAGGACATTGCACAGATAGCCTTCATTTAAGAAACTTCTAAAATTTGTATATGTGTATATGTACCTTTTGGGGGAAATGATTTTTCTCAAATTCTATAAGCTTCTTCCGTGGAGCGTGTGCCTCCAAAAAGATTAAGATTGATGATACGTCCCAACACGTTGGTCTATAAAATAGTAATCCTGAGTTGCAGTATTTTCAAAGAGACTTGGAGTTAATTTCCATAGGAAGCTAAACTTAAAAGGGAACGTTCTTCCTCCTGAAAACTCTTATTTGAGCAGGAACTGCAAGGTGATCCCTGCCACTAAGCCTAAGGGGGCCGCTGTCTCTGAATTAGATTCTGTGAAGTGGTCTGTGATCACCCACACGAACCAATGGCATGGTGTTTAATGGTAATTAACTCTTGTGCTCCGCTTTAAAGTATAACTTTTTAAGTGCTTTCTGACTTCTGGTCAGTTTTTAAGGATGGGGAAAGAGAAAAAGACAAAACACAAAAATTTCTCCCTGCTCCAATCATATAAAATTTTCTGATACAAAGAGTCCATATTTTTAAAATCATGCTATACTCCAAAGGCAGAATAATGGTTCTTGGGTAAAGGCAACAAATTTCAGATGAATTGAAGACAAGTGGGAGATCTGAATGATGGCAACTTTTTTCGTTATTATTTACTAGGTGAATCTACTAAGTTTTACTGCAAGAAAGTTATTTTGCATGCCCTAGAGAATCTGGAGTGTGATAAAATTAAGTGCCTCAGTTTCCTCATCCCTAAAATGAGTATAATGATACTCTTTTTTGCACAGGATTTATATGAGGATTCAATAAAATAATCCAAGCATGATGTTTAGAATAGAACTTTAAGTATGTTCAAAGCATGTTTGCTATATTTATATGACAGTATCTGCTGAATAAAAAATTGAGAAATACAAAAATGAGATGCTTAGATTAGCAGGTATTTTTCATTTTTTTGTTTAATGTTCGTTGGGTTTGACTTTTTAATGTCTTGCTTGGTTTGGCTAAATATATAGATGACAGATCCTATCTTGTGTTTCTTCTTTATTCTTTTCTTCTCTGATATCCTGATGTTAACCTCATATTTTTCTAGAATCCTTAATTGTTCTGCATTCAATTTCTTCACCATTCTATTCCTTCACCATTATATTCCTTAAAAATCCTAAGGGATTTTTAAAAAGTTGTTTGTCATCAACACTGCTAAACATTTTTTGCTACTTTGTAAGCTATGATAGGTTGTATGTCATTCTGATAATATCTGCACTTAATTAGGGCCTCTTGAAAATTATGTTTTTTGGGATGGGGGACTCTATTGGTAGAAATCTGGGGTGCATTAGAGAAGTTATTTAAAGACCAATAGGATGTTAAGCCCAAGGACTTTGCAGAAACATGATTCTGGCCACTCATGGGCAGACCACACATCACAGAGACAGTTGGGGTCAGCCTCTGGTTCAAGTCTGCCTGAGTTTTATATCCCAGCTCGAACTTACAAGCTGAGTGATCTTGAACAAGTTACTTAACCTCCCTGTGCCTCTATTTTCTCATCTCTATAGGAAGAAAGAAACAGTACCTAGGTCAGATGGTTGTTGTAAAAATCAAAGCCAATATAATGCAAAGCACTTAGGATAATCAGTACCTGATGCGTGTGCTTATATAAATGTTTGCTCTTATTTCTAGAACAATCCTAATTTCCGGCCTGTTTTCACAAAATACATTTCTAATCAGAGACTAATCCTTTGTCAAACCAAGTATCTCAACTCTGAGTTCAGACTTATCAAGACATCTTTCTCTATGAAAATTGATTTTGTTTTCTCTTCATTTTTTGTACTAAGATGAAAAGGATCAAAGGTTTAGATATAATTAAAATCACCTAAAGTTTCACCTAAACATTATGCATTGCACTATTGAATTATTCAAGTAAGTATGAGCCTTTATGGTCATTTAAAAATACTACAAAAATATCTGAGACTGTACTCCTTTTCCCTGGTGGCACAGACGGTAAAGAATCTGCCTGCAGTGTGAGAGACGTGGGTTCGATCCCTGGGTTGGGAAGATCCCCTGGAGAAGGAAATGGCAACCCACCCTAGTATTCTTGCCTGGAGAATTCCATGGACAGAACAGTCGAGGGGATCTCAAAGAGTCAGACATGACTGAGCAACTAACACATACTCCGTTTCCTCAGAATGGGCAACAAACAACAAATGTTGCCACTCAAAGAAGCTGACATCAGCAGAGTATTTAATGGGCTTTTTTTCCTAAAGCAATTCAGGTGCAAAAAGCAATAGGAACAAACCAAATTCCACCGTGTCATTTTATTAGATCTCAAATTGGGTATGACCAATTTCTGTAACTCAAAAGTTTCTCTTCCAATTTATTTCCCTGATGCCTCTTTCTCTTGTCTTTCCTATATGTTTAGAGAGATGAGATGAGTGAAGATAAATTGCTTGTCTAAGGCTTTAAGTCAAATCAGATAAAGCTACCCACTTATGTGAAAACTGGACCACACTCCAAATTTGTGTCTAGTCACCACCTCCCCAATGCAGCTATTCCTCAGTTTTTCATTTTCTCCTTTCTCAGGAGTATAGAAAACAGGTTTTCTTGGTAACGTCTTATAGCCACGACCTAATGAACTGGTCTATACCTTGGTGCTGCTGATTTGCAATTAATCTGTGAAACCCATGATGCTAAGGTTTTACACTGGCATGTAGCATAGCATGTTTCTAACAGGGATTAAATATTTATGTGTGAAAAAGAAGAACATTTGTGGTTGCTGCACTTTGAGTAAAATTACAGACCTATCAATCTTAATGCTGTGGAGCATGAAATCAGGAAGTATTTTTCCCTGCACAGAATATTGTGTTGCACTGGGAGGTGTATTTGGGGAGCGGTGTTTCCACGCAGGAGGAGAAGATGGAAAGTGAAATGCATAGACTGTGGTAAATTCCACCCACCTTCCAGTTATGATTTCTGCCTCAGCTCATAGCGTGGATTCCCAATCTCTGTCCTTGGGGCACTGAGACAGATAAGTCACACCCAACTCTTTCCCGTTTCTCCCGTGTGGCTATCATTTAAGATGTTGACACATGTCTCTATGACAACATGGAAATTACCCAGGCCATGGTTACAAGACAACTTAGGTTTTGTTGTTGTTTGCTTACTTGAGAGGGAAGGAAAGGATGGAATTACCAATTTGATGACTATCCTTTTAGCCAAGTATTTTTGCTAACTTAGAAGAGTAAGTCTTATATGGAAACCAAACTGAGATTCTAGACTTTTTCTTTTTTCCTGATTTTTATTTATTTATTTATTTTACCTTCTGGGTTGTATTGAGGTTGATTCACAGCTGGGCATTTTTTTTTTTTTTTTTTTAATGTAATGAGAACTGTTGGTACATTGAATACAAAGCCAATCTTAATACAAGAGTGTTTTTTGGTGGCTGCTATTTACAGAAAGAGAAGAACTAAAGAGCCTTGTGATGAAAGTGAAAGAGGAGAGTGAAAAAGTTGGCTTAAAACTCAACATTCAGAAAACTAAGATCATGGCATCTGGTCCCATCACTTCATGGCAAATAGATGGGGAAACAGTGGAAACAGTGAGAGACTTTATTTTGGGGGAGCTCCAAAATCACTGCAGATGGTGACTGCAGCCATGAAATTAAAAGGTGCTTGCTCATTGGAAGGAAAGTTATGACCAACCTAATCAGCATATTAAAAAGCAGAGACATTACTTTGCCAACAAAAGTCCATCTAGTCAAGGCTATGGTTTTTCCAGTGGTCATGTATGGATGTTAAAGTTGGACTATAAACAAAGCTGAGTGCCGAAAAATTGATGCTTTTGAACTGTGGTGTTGGAGAAGCCTCTTGAGAGTCCCTTGGACAGCAAGGAGATCCAACCAGTTCATCCTAAAGGAAATCAGTCCTGAGTGTTCATTGGAAGGACTGATGCTGAAGCTGAAACTCCAGTACTTTGGCCACCTGATGCAAAGAACTGACTCATTGGAAAAGACCCTGATGCTGGGAAAGATTGAGGGCAGGAGGGGAAGGGGACGACAGAGGATGAGATGGTTGGATGGTATCACCGACTTAGTGGACATGAGTTTGAGTAAACTCTGGGAGTTGGTGATGGACAGGCAGGCCTGGCATACTGCAGTCCATGGGGTTGCAAAGAGTCGGACATGACTGAGTGACTGAACTGAGCTGAAGTGATTTATAGGATGCTAAGAAAAGCTCTAGATCTGAGATATCCAGTAGTGTAAGGTGGCATTGGAACGAAATGTGGCGGGTCTGAGCTGACCTGTGTTTAAGTTTCTATCACACACACAATTTTTATAGGCTGAGTATGGAAGATATTTCAATCATTTTTATATTTATTGCTTGTTGAAATGATAATATTTTGACTCTATTGCATTAAATAAAATGGATGGGCATCCCTGATGGTTCAGGCTGTAAAGAATTTGTCTGCAATGCAAGAGACTGGGGTTTGATCCCTGGGTCAGGAAGATCACTTGGAGAAGGGAATGGCTACCTGCTCCAGTATTCTTGCCTGGAGAATTCCAAGGACAGAGGAGCCTAAAGGGCTGCAGTCCGTGGGGTCGCAAAGAGTCAGACATGACTGAGCAACTACACTTTTTCATTATTGAAACTAAATGTCATATTTCTTTTTAAATGTGGCTTCCCTGGTGGCTCAGTTGATAAAGAATCTACCTGCAATGCAGGAATCCGACTGCGATGCACAAGACTTAGGTTCAGTCCCTGGGTCAGGAAGATCCCCTGGAGAAGGGAATGGCAATCCACTCCAGTATTCTTACCCAGGAAATCCCATGAACAGAGAAGCCTGGTGGACTACAGTCCATGGGGTTGCAAGAGTCGGACATGACTTAGCAACTAAACCACCGCTACTAAAATGTTTTAGTTTTTAACTCCTCACATTTGAGCTTGTGTTCTACTTCTGTGGAGCTGCGCTGTTCCAGACCAAGTCATCTGACTTAGCAGCTCAGTGTAAGTTAAAATCCATGTTGAAACAAGTACCCAAAGACACTTCTCAACATGGGGACAAGTCAGAACAACGCTTGTATTTTTGCAGCTTGAAACATTCAAAGTGACTTACTGCAAAGGACTTCCTTGGTGAAAGCGCTTCACATTTTCCAGTGTCACCTGTTGAATATGCACATAATCACAAAGAATACTTTTTTAAATTAAAATTCTGGAGGCAACATAGCTGCTTTGTAAAGATATGAGTTTCTCCTGACACACAATGCTATTAGTTCATGGGTAAGAGAATTGCTTGGAGGCAATCATTAGACAATGATGAATGGAGGGTGTGTGTGTGTGTGTGTGTGTGTGTGTGTGTGTGAGCGCGCACGTGCGTGCGTGCGTCTGTGTGTGTGTCTCTGTGTGTGTGGGAACACAGGTGTTTCTGAGCACTTCTTGTAAATCTTCCATGGATCAAAACATCATGAGATTTTTCCATTAAGTCTTGGCAGTGAAAGAAATTTTTAGAAGTGATACAAAATGGGATAACTAAGGACTCATCCGAAAGTTAAGAATCAATGATCGGGTAACTTAAATTAGATAGCTGCCTACAAAGTTTGCATTACCTTAAAATAATTTTTAAATGAACGTGATTGTCACTATTCAACTGAAGTTGAGCAGCTAGCTAGAAACGTCCATTTAATATTCATGCAATTATGATGTAGTCCCTGTATTCGGTATGTCAATACATCAGATGGTATTTGGATCATACCATGAGCAAGAATGTATCAGGGCTAATTTCAGGTGATTACAGACATCACTGTTCAAGATTTTATGACTATTCCAAAGCAGAGAATAAACTAGTTCAGACTTTCTGTTCTGCATCATTTGAAATGCCTGTGAGTGAGTTCTGATGCAGTTCAATTATATCCCATAGAGTTTCAGGACATCAACTTCCTGAAATAATCAACTTCCAATATTACTTTTAACTTGTACCTGTTTTCAGAGATTTAATAGTGTCTTTTTAAAAGTAAATTGCCACATTTCTTGAATATATATTTTAATTACTGCTTGGGAGGAGATTAAAACCTTAAATAACAAACTGATAACAAAAAGATAATAAAAAAGGAGAAAGCACAGATAGCATAAAAGTATAACTGAAGCATGGACAGGCTTTGGGAGCTCTGAGTTCTAATTACAGTTTGCTGGTAGATGAATATTTTAATTTTTGTCTTATTTTAAAATGTTGATAAACTTTGTTATCTAGTTCATGGAACTTTTGTGAAAGAGAGCTAACAAACCCCCAAAGGATTCAAGCATTTGGTACAAATAAAAGCCTTCTGGAATTTTCCAGGCAAGAGTACTGGAGTGTCTTCCCGACGCAGGAATCAAACCCAGATCTCCCACATTGCAGGCAGATGCTTTACCCTCTGAGCCACCAGGGAAGCCCATAAAAGCCTTATATAAACCAATAATAGCAAAGCAACGACTGATGAAATGAAACGTTTCCACCTGTGATTTACGCTCCAGGGAGAGGGAAGAGACTGTCAGAGGACATCAGGCAGAGAAGTTTATTAAAGAAAGTCAAGAACTATCTGTTCTAGGAGCCACAAAAACTGTGAATGAACTCAGAGTAGATAAATCTACCTTAATTGGAACTATGATCAGTTGACAGAAAAGCATCCTTGACTCTAAGTTACAAGGATTGAGGACCAATATATAGTTCTTCCCTTCCAAATGTAAATATATACATCATAATTATAAACCATAAGTTTCAAGGCCCCAGCTCCTGACATATCCAAAAATATAAGGCACTAGTATATTGTAATTTGGCAAGAATAGAAATTGTAAAAATTATCCTGACAGAAGACAATTTATAGGGAACTCATATAGATAAAGGCTAAAAGGAGAAGAATCTATCAATCAACCAAGCGGTAATAATTAAATTCCTCCTTGGCACTGTGCAAAAGTTGTGGGAAGTCCTCATCTAGATGAAGAGTCCTGGCAGAAGACTGTTAAAAAACACAAGGCTTTTTTTTTTTTTTTAAGTTTGATTTAAAAAAAACAACAACACACAAGGCTGAATATAATTAAAAACCTGGGTGGAAAGTCAACCAATGTAATAATCAAGAAAATGGAGAAAGTGTTACAAGCAGAGGGAGTGGGAATAGCATTGGAAGGACCCAGGACCTGAAGTAAGGGGTTTCTCTGGTGGCTCAGCTGGTAAAGAACCTCCCTGCCAATGCAGGAGACGTAAGAGGGGCAGGTTGGATCCCTGGGTCAGGAAGATTTCCTTGAGAAGAAAATGGCAACCCGCTCCAGCATTGTTGCCTGGAAAATCCCATGAACGATGGAGCCTGGCGGACACAGTCTGTGGGGTCACAGAGTCAGACACGACTAAGCATGCATGCATGAAGTAAATAGGGTTATAATAATCCTGGAGATTCTTGCCTGGGGAATCCCCATGGACAGAGGGGCCTGGCGGGCTACGGTCCATGGGGTTGCAGGGATGTGGACATGACTGAGCAACTAGGCACACAGAGCCAGAAGAAACATCAGGGTTAATCAACTCCAGCCTAGTCCCTAAGGCAGTTGTTTCTAAGTGAGCCAGGGTATCTGATTATTCATAAAGTTGCCAGTGATAGACCTTCCACCAGCCCCTTCATCATGAAAAGCAACCTCCTACTGCATTTCCAAAATAATCAATCAGACCCCCAAAAGAGTCACTTAAAATACAAAACTTGGATAATGCTCAGATTGGCCAGTAATTTCAGCCCTGGGTGTGTGCTCAGTCATGAGGTCATGTCTGATTCTTTGCGACTCCATGGACTGTGGCCCTCCGGGCTCCTTTGTCCATGGGATTCTCCAGGCGGGAGTACTGGAGTGGGTTGCCATTTCCTACTCCGGGGGATCTTCCTGACCCGGAGATCTTCTCAATCCAGGGATCAAATCCACATCTCTTTAAGAGATTCTTTAACCACTCTGCCACCTGGGAATCCCAATCTCAACATTAGTCATGTAATTATTACAGTTCACCCTTGAACAATAAATGGTTTTTGAACTGTAAAAAAAAAGTGGGGGGGGGGGGCGGAGCTATAACGAGATTCCAGGGTTGAAACTACTCAGTTGCTGAAATACCTAGTACCCAGGAAAGAGGCTTGGGGAGAGTTAAGTGTCCTAGAATCAAGATACATGGGAGCTCAGGCTGCTCCCCTGTGCTCTGGTAGTAACAACTTGAGCAGATCTCTTTACCAAGAAATCATTATTAGACTAAGTTGCATCTTTGGTAAAATCAGAATCATAGACGTCTACCCTGCTCGCTTCAAATGTTGTGATTGTCACTGTCCCTGCTCACTTCAAATGTTGTGATTGAATTTGGTGATAGGCAATCATACTCTGAAAAGGATGCTTAACAGGGGAGGCCAGTTTGAAGCCCCAGCAGAAAGAACATGTGACTCATGGGCAGAGTTTCTGCTTTTGGCAATGAGACAGTCTAAGTTAATAGACCAACATTCTAGGTACAGTAACCTGAAATACTAAAGGAAATGTAACAAATTATTTTAAAGACGTCAGCTGAGCTTATAGGAAAGGAAGGGCTTCCCTGGGGGCCAGATGTTGGCACTGTAAGAACTCTTTGAGCAACTTGAGAGGCAGGAGGTTGGTTCCAGTAACAGACCGGGGCTGGGTTTTCACTACCCATGCCGGAGTGACAGATAAGACCTCGTGAAGAGGGAAGTGTAACAAAACCCCAGTTTTAAAGCCATTTTTATGAAGGGTTACCCAGAGTAAAAGGGGACTGGAAAAAAAAAATCTGCTCACCAACATAGGAGACAAAAAAAAATCTTATTTCTTGTTGGTTCCTAGGCAGAGTCAAGTTCTCTTATCAGAAATCAGAATGCCAGTTCTTTTTTTTTTTTTTTCCCTAAAGTAGGGTTGAAGTTTGCATTTCCAGTGGAGAAATTAAAATAAAATTGGTCCAAATTCAGTGGAACAATTCCTGGGACATCTGAAAGAATCAAGCCCAACATACCACCAGAAGGACCATCCCTACCAGGCACTTGGAACTTAGTGCAGAACAAAATCCATCACAAGTCAGGTGTCTATACATTCAACAACCAAGACTATTACCCGTTTACCCCCAGAATTGTACATAGTAAAGTGAAATCTGAAAGAGATTCTAAAATTTTACACATTTTTAAAGACACGAGTCATCAGGTAGGTTGAAGACATCAAGTAGGAACATTTTTACTAACCTTTATAGTCCTGAAAGAGTGTTGAATTTTAGAAAAAGTATAAGGTGAATGTGACCTTACTAGCACAATACCACTTATGTATAGAGAGAAGAATAGGAATGAGACTTAAGATAGAAAAAGTTAATGAAGTAGGGACTTCCCTGGTGGTCCAGTGGTTAAGACTAAAGTTTCTAATGCCAGGGGCATGGGTTCATTCCCTGATTGGGGAACTAAGATCCCACATGCTGTGCAGTATAGCCAAAATAACGACAACAACAATAATAATATAAATAGGAACAGGTTGGTTTGTGGAGGGAAGATGACAAAGGGCCTGGCTGCAGACACCGAAGCCTAGTAGGAAGTACTGGGGCTCTGGAGCCCAGTGGCCTCATTTACATCCTAACTGACCAGGTCATTTTGGTCAGGCAAGTTCCTTCATCACTCTGTCTGTCTGCTCATTTCCCAGTGACCGTTCACCACATCCTGGCCTCACAGAGCACGGGGAAACCCCATTGGGCTTGCCTTGTGACTGTCACTGTCTCGGTGGCCGCTATGCTGGGCCAACCACACCGTCCTTCTGTTAACAAGCTGAAGGACTCACTGTCCAGCTGCTGGGAGTCCCACAGACAGGAAGGCCTCCAAGGTCAGAGCCTTTAGGGAAATGCCTCCTCTGAAGACAGCTCCCCCCCATCCAAGGGCACACTCGATTCCAGGGATGGCCGGTACCCAGAATCTCAGATTGCCAAGGCTTGACTTCTGTCCCGGCTGTGAAGATGCCTGTGAAAGAACTGCTTCACCCTGCCTTCCCCCAGGGAGGTGGCCCACCTCACCACCTCTCCCCGCCCCATCCCACTTCTTCCTCTTCCCTTCCACACCCGCAGAGCCCAAGATCAACCCATACCATCTAATCTCTGCCTGAGGTCTGCTTCCTGGAGCCCAGCACACAGCAGCTGCTATTAGCATTATCCAAGACATATGGTTAATTCAATTCTCTGAACCCAAGAGTCCAAATTAAAGAAGGAGGGGAGATGAAAAAATACAAGAAAGCCCAAGGAAAGGCAAGTCACTTAAGAAAAGCAGGTTTGAAGCAAAAGTGAAAGAAATGTTGCAATGAAAAATGTATATCATCCTAGAAAAGAATGCTCAATAGCAAAATAACCAGTGACTTAGATGCAGTGAAGAAAGAAATTAATAGGAAGAGAATAAATGATAAATAAATTACCCAGAAGGTAGCATAAAGAGAGAGAAAATCTTAAGAAGATGAGACAAGAGAATAGAAAAAACTCAGATGTATGTCTACAGGAAAAGAGTTCAAAAGGAAAGAATAGAAAGATGGAGAAGAGGAATATTAAAGCAGGTAATGGCCAGTGACTTTTCAAAAGTGATGAGTGGTACAAATTTTTAGAATAAGGAAACATATCAAGTCCCAGAAGGACATGTAAAGCGTCCCTATGGCCATCTACAGCTTAGGCTGTAGAATGCTTCCCCCTCCCCCCCAAAATAGGTTTTAAAAACAATTTGAGGGAAAAGGCTTTTCTAAAAAAGGGACAACTGTACTGACTGCAGACATCTCAAAATCAGTTCATTCGCTCAGTTGTGTCTGACTCTTTTTGACCCCATGGACCACAGCATGCCAGGCTTACCTGTCCATCACCAACTCCCAGGGTTTACCCAAACTCACATCCATTGAGTCAGTGATGCCATCCAACCATCTCATCCTCTGTCATCCCCTTCTCCTCCTGACTTAAGTTTTTCCCAGCATCAGGGTCTTTTCAAATGAGTCAGCTCTTCTCATCAGGTGGCCAAAACATTGGAGTTTCAGCTTCAGCATCAGCCCTTCCAATGAATATTCAGGACTGATTTCCTTTAGGATAGACTGGTTGGATCTCCTTGTAGTCCAAGGGATTCTCAAGAGTCTTCTCCAACACCACAGTTCAAAAGCATCTATTCTTTGGTGCTCAGCTTTCTTTATAGTCCAACTTTTACATCCATACATGACTAGTGAAAAAACCATATCCTTGGTTTAGATGGACCTTTGTTGGCAAAGTAATGTCTCTGCTTTTTAATATGCCATCTAGGTTGGTCATAATTTTTCTTCCAAGGAGCAATTGTCTTTTAATTTGATGGTTGCAGACACCATCTGCAGTGATTTTGGAGACCCCACAAATAAAGTCTCTCATTGTTTCAATTGTTTCCCCATCTATTTGCCATGAAGTGATGGGACCAGGTGCCATGACCTTAGTTTTTTGAATGCTGAGTTTTAAGCCAACTTTTTCACTCTCCTTTTTCACTTTCGTCAAGAGACTCTTTAGTTCTTCTTCACTTTCTGTCATGAGGGTGGTGTCATCTGCATATCTGAGGTTATTGATATTTCTCTTGGCAATCTTGATTCCAGCTTGTGCTTCATACAGCCCAGCATTTCACATGATGTACTCTGCATGTAAGTTAAATAAGCAGGGTGACAATATACAGCCTTGACATACTCCTTTCCTGATTTGGAACCAGTCTGTTTTTCCATGTCCAGTTCCAACTGTTGCTTCTTGACCTGCATACAGGTTTCTCAGGAGACAGGTCAGATAGTCTGGTATTCCCATCTCTTGAAGAATTTTCCACAGTTTGTTGTGATTCACATAGTCAAAGGCTTTGGTGTAGTCAATAAAGCAGAAGTAAATGTTTTTCTGGAACTCTCTTGCTGTTTCGATGATCCAAAGGATGCTGGCAATTTGATCTCTGGTTCCTCTGCCTTTTCTAAATTCAGTTTGAACACCTGGAAGTTCATGGTTCACATACTGTTGAAGCCTGGCTTGGAGAATTTTGAGCATTACTTTGCTAGCATGTGAGATGAGTGCAGTTGTGCAGTAGTTTGAACATTCATTGGCATTGCCTTTCTTTGGGATTGGAATGAAAACTGACCTTTTCCAGTCCTGTGGCCACTGCTGAGTTTTCCAGATTTTCTGGCATATTGAGTGTAGCACTTTCATAGCATCATCTTTCTGGGCTTGAAATAGCTCAACTGGAATTCCATCACCTCCACTAGCTTTGTTCATAGCGATGCTTCCTAAGGCCCACTTGACTTCACGTTCTAAGATGTCTGACTGTAGGTGAATGATCACTCCATCGTGGTTCCTGGGTCATGAAGATCTTTTTTGTATAGCCCCTCTGTGTATTCTTGCCACCTCTTTATAACATCTGCTTCTGTCAGATCCTTACAACTTCTGTCCTTTATTGTGCCCATTTTTGCATGAAATGGCCCCTTGGTATCTCTAATTTTCTTGAAGAGATCTCTAGTCTTTCCCATTCTATTGTTTTCCTCTATTTCTTTGCATTGATCGCTGAGGAAGGCTTTCTTATCTCTCCTTGCTATTCTTTGGAACTCTGCATTCAGATGGGTGTATCTTTCCTTTTCTCCTTTGCCTTTCACATCTTTTCTTTTCTCAGCTATTTGTAAGGTCTCCTTAGACAATCATTTTGCCTTTTTGCATTTCTTTTTCTTGGGCATGGTCTTGATCGCTGCCTCCTGTACAATGTCATGAACCTCTGTCTATAGTTCTTCAGGCACTCTGTCTATCAGATTTAATCCCTTGAATCAATTTGTCACTTCCACTGTATAATTATAAGGGATTATTTAGGTCATACCTCAATCAAATGGTCTAGTGGTTTTCCCTACTTTCTTCAATTTAAGTCTGAATTTTGCAATAAGTAGTTCACGATCAGAGCCACAGTCAGCTCCCAGTCCTGTTTTTGCTGACTGTATAGGGCTTCTCCATCTTTAGCCGCAAAGGATATAATTAATCTGACTTCAGTATTGACCATCTGGTGATGTCCATGTGTAGAGTTGTCTCTTGTGTTGTTACAAGAGGGTGTTTGCTATGACCATTGTGTTCTCTTGGCAAAACTCTGTTTCCCACCAGTCCAGAGACAACAAGAATGAACTCTTTATTGGGTTGAGGGAACATTGCTGTCAGTTGAAAATTCTACATTCAGCTGTTGTTCAAGAGTGAGGGGACAAATGACTTTCTCAGGATGAGGGACTGTGTGCAGCCCACTGGGAAAGCCTGTGAAGAATGATTTCAGGGGGAAATTTAACTGAGAAAATAATTGTGGGCTGGCAGGCGGTAAGTGATCTTGGTCAAAGAAATTGGTGCTCGGATGGGTAAATTTAAATAAGCATTGACTCTAGAGCCAATAATGATACTAACAATAGCCATAAGATAACACCAACACAGCAAAACAATAACAAGAATGACTGATTTCAGATGCTGAAAGGTTAAAAATAAGAAAAAGACTAATAACCAATGTAAAAAAGAAGAGAAGCTAGAACCAGTGTGTATATATACACACACACACACATATGCAAATATGTATCTATATAAAGCACACATATAACAGTTATATGTAACCTATAACCAACCTATGCTTGCTGCTGCAGCTGCCTAGTTGCTCAGTCATGTCCGACTCTGTGTGATGCTATGAGCTGCCACCTGCCAGGATCCTCTGCCAGTGGGCATTCTCCAGGCAAGAATACTAGAATGGGTTGCCATGCACTCCTCCAAGGGATCTTCCTGACCCAGGGATCGAACCTGGGGCTCCTGCATTGCAGGTGGGTTCTTTACCATCTGAGCCACCAGGGAAGTCCAAGAATACTCGAGTGGGTAGCCTATCCCTTCTCCAAGGGATTTTCCTGACCCAAGTATTGATCCCAGGTCTCCTGCATTGCAGGCAGATTCTTTACCACTGAGCCACCAGGAAGGTGTGTGTGTGTGTATATATATATATATATATATATATATCCCAAAAGCCATTAAAATTATTGACCAATGGATAGACTATTTAATAAGTATTTCTAAGATAATCAATTTTTTAAATTGATTAAAAATCTCCACTTCACACATAAACGCTTACATATGAAAAACAAAGCTTTTTTAAAACTTAGGAAATGTTTGTGATATTTTGTGAGGGAACGATTTCTCAAGCAAGACCACATGAAACTAAAGCAACACTATGCTCTCTCACAAACAAACACAGGCACAACACATTGGCAGCACTGTAGACATCTGGGGACCCTAAGTGTTACTGAGCATGTGGTGAAAAGATTTGCACGTTTGCGTAATGTACTTTAGCGAAACCAGTTTGGAGAACAATTCTGTGTTACCTAGTTAAATGGAAGATGTGCATATTTTTTTTTTAATCTCAAATTCTACTGCTAGTTTTCTCCCAAAGAAAAATTCTAGGAATGTGCAGAAGAGATATGTAAAATCTTGCATTGTAAGTTACAGAATTATAAGCAATAGCAGAAAAAAACAATGTGGAAACACCAGTTGTCCATCAGTGATGGAAGTTTTGTTTCTCTCTACTACACAGGGTTAAAATAAAGACACTAGATCTAGTGAATTAATAGGGATAGCTGTCAAATACATGACATCAAGTGAAATAGAGCCAGTTTTATAAATGGATATATATGATAGCATGCTTTCAGATAAGTTTTTAAACCAGGAAACCATGTAGTGTGCTGTTTGTGAATCGACCCCTGGGTTGGCCACCTGATGAGAAGAACTGATTCATTTGAAAAGACCCTGATGCTGGGAAAGATTGAAGGCAGGAGAAGAGGATGACAGACGATGAGATGGTTGGATGGCATCACTGACTTGATGGACATGAGTTTGAGCAAGCTCTGGGAGTTTTTTGGTGGTGGACAGGGAGGCCTGGCATGCTGCAGTCTATGGGGTCGCAGAGTTGGATATGACTGAGTGATGATTGAACTGAACTGAAAAGTCAAAAGAAACTAGCAGATAGCACTCTGTTGTGGTTATTTCTACTTAGAGAGAATCGTATATAGTATTTGGGGCTTTTGCTATTATTAGTAAATTTTTAATAAAAAAATGAAAAGTAAAAAGAAAAAATGAATGAATGAAAGTTAAGGTAGACATGATGAAGTGTTAATATCTTTTTCACTTGGGTGATAGTTTAAAAGGATTTCTTTCTTTTGCATATTTACCTATGTTTCAAGGACCTAATAATTAAAAATATAGAAAACGTGATGCATGGCACTGATTGACCTGAGTCGCCTCTATTATTCTCCTGCAATGGTAGTATTTCTATAATTTTTAATCCTAATCTCAATGGCCTTCACAATGCTCTCACTTCCTAGATGGTAAATTCCCATGCAAGTATACACCTGCATCATGTATAAACTCACCACGCTTTCCTTCTTGTAGTGCACTTTTTTTTAAATAAATGACATTCAGTTTCCATTTAAAAAAAAACCCACCATATTTACTTTGTTTTCAGGAAGTATTCTATATATAATACTTCTTTGCTGTTCCTGACAAGTTTTCTGTGATAAAATCATCTCTTTAGAAGTATCTCCCCTAAGATTTTTTTTTAAATCCAAATCAGTCTATTATCCATAAAACACTTTTTTTTTTTTCTTCTAGATTTCTTACCATCTACTCAAATTCAATTTAAGTGTTTTGGGGCTGGCATCCCTGAGTCACTAGCAAGGCATTTCCTACCTGTTCTTTGTAAAATAAACTCCCCCCTGCCAGTCAGAATGCTATCATCAAACCATAACTTTAATATGGGAAAGGACCCTCTGACTCTGTATATTGGGGTATTTATTTTAGCAAGGTGAGTTAGAAGGGCTTAAATTAGAAAACAAAATGTTGATTATTGCTGTAGCATCAACTTCACTCATTGGTTAAAAACTAGCTTCTCTTCTGAAGTCAGGCTCTGTGATGAAAAACAAATAAAGGTCCTAGCTCTGCCCTCAGGTCTCTGTTTCCTGACCTGAACTTCAAAGTCCCATGAGGTCCAGTGTGGATCTGTAATGACTGTATCATTTGTTCCTGGTGAGTCAGTAGAAGTGGAGAGTGATCACTGTCTGATTATTCCTGGCAGGCTTATAGTCCCAGCTTGCCTACGTGCACCAGGAAAATGGCAGAACTCCCATTTTCCTTCATCAGAACTGTCCATATTTTTCTCCCTCTTCACTCAGGAGGGTGTTACCACCTACAGTTTCACTTTTTCCCCTGGGACGCTGGCATCCTTTTTCATAATTGCTGATACCTCCGGAATCAAGTGTTCAGTGGAACACAGAATGAAAACTCTTCAGAGTGTCACAGCTGACAATAAGGAAGAGGCAGTGCTGTACATTACTAAGATCATGAGACCAAGAATCAGACAACTAGCGTTTGGTCCCGTATTTTTATCCCAGAGCAATGAGAAATCAATATCATTTTAAGACAAAATCCCAGGTCTTGAAAAAATCTCCAGCCTTCTGGAGTCTAGTACAGGCCCTGCGAATTCCTCCTTCTCTTCCTGTGTGCCCCCAGACATACACAGGGTCACACGCGGTCACTTGTCTTTGTCCTTGGTCACACGTTAGTGGGAAACTTTGATAAGCACTGACACACGTAACATTGTTAATAAACTGCCATGTCATACATATAAAAATTCATACACTGTCTTCCTTATTTGTATCATAGGAAATCGCTTTTTTCTTCCTTTTTACTGTGCTATATATATATTCCTGACACACCATTCCCCTTTGAAAATGCTTTCTTTCTGATTTTCTTCCTTTTTTTTTTTTTCTTCTTGTCTAAGGTGCCTTCATTGTAGTTAATGATATGGAGTGGTGAAAAGCGTTATTTGAGGACTTTTTCCTGCTTTAGCAAGAAGAGAAGCTTGCCCCTTGCAACACATAGGATCAGTGGTCACCCTAGGCAGAAGGCGCAAGGCAGTCTGTAGCCACTACTCCTTTCTGTCTGTGTCCTCAGCTCAACTCACAATTTTAGCTTTCTGTCCCCCAACTCAACCCCCAACCCCCACCCCATGGACTCAACCAGAAAACTGTTTGTCTTTGTTTGGGTCACAAGGTCTTACCCTATAGCACTCAAACTCTGGGGAGAAATTTTAGGCTGCTGGGAGAAATCACAGTCTGAAACCCGAAGTGCTCAGAATATTTCCACGATGCCTGCCAGGCTGATTCATAAAGGCAAACTCACTCCCCATTACAAAGGTTTGAATAAAGATGAGCAGAACTTTTACTCTGAACAAAGACATGATTCACATCCATAAGATAGCGGTTGACGCATTCGTGAATGGTTAGTCTATGATCTGGTTGATCTCATACATATGTTGCAGGAAGGGGGACCCCTTCCAGGGCCCGAAACTGGGCTCTTGTCTAACACTCGGAAATGAATTGTCTGAGGAGACACATGCTAACAAAGCAAGAGATTTTATTGGGAAGGGCACCCGGGTGGAGAGCAGTAGGTAAGGGAACCTAGGAGAACTGCTCTGCCCCGTGGCTCACAGTCTCGGGTTTTATGGTGATGGGGTTAGTTTCCGGGTGGTCTTTGGCCAATCATTCTAATTCACAGTCTTTCCTGGTGGCACACGCATCGCTCAGCCAAGATGGATGCTAGCAAGAGGGATTCTGGGAAGTGGACAGACACGCGATGTCTCCTTTCGACCTTTCCCGAACTCTTCCGGTTGGTGGTGGCTTATTAGTTCTGTATTCCTTATCAGGATCTCCTGTCATAAAACAACTCATGCAAATGGTTACTATGGTGCCTGCCCAGGGTGGGTGGTTTCAATCAGTGTGCTTCCCCTAACACATACATACATATATATATGTGTGTGTATATATCTGAGAACAGTAATAAGAAAGAAAAGAAAGAAAGTGAAGTCGCTCAGTCGTGTCCTACTCTTTGTGACCCCGTGGACTGTATAGCCTACCAGGCTCCTCTGTCTATGGGATTCTCCAGGCAAGAATACTGGAGTGGGTTACCATTTCCTTCTCCAGGGAATCTTCCAGACCAGACCCAGGGATCGAACCCTGGTCTCCCTCATTGGAGGCAGACGCTTTAACCTCTGAGCCCCCAGGGAAGCCCTGGTGAATAGTAATAGCCAACATTTATTGCTTATTAGATGCCAGGAACTGTGCTAAATACTTTAAATATATTATCTCTCTCTTTGTTTTTAAATGAAAGCATAGTTGATTTACAACAGTATATAGTTTCAGATGTACATATTCATGATTCAACATTTATATACACTGTACTGCATTTAAAGTTATTTCAAAGTAATGACTATATTTTATGCATGGTAGTTTGTATCTCTTAATTTTCTGACATTAATATATTTAAAACAGACAAGAAAAGGGCCTTTATGTCTGTTTCTTTGTTTTAAAAGTAATTACTACTCATTGTAGAAAATTTGGAACACACAGAAAAGCATGAAGATGAAAAAAAAAAAAAAATTCAAGCCCTCAACTGCACCCCCAAGGGCAATAGAGATGAGACCAGATAATGGGAATTGTGAACTAAATGCCAGGCATTGTGTGCTAATTACAGTGACCAAGTCAAGACCCAGCTGGGGCAGTCTGGCCAAACCCTGTGTCCCCTGCTACTAACAATGCTTTCTGATAACGTGCTGCGGGGATCCTAGAGCAAACTTGGGGGGGATGGCCGCAGCAGGAGTAGGCCTGAGGTATTACGAGCAGCACCTTCATTAACCCCTCAGTAACCCATTCATACCGTTGGTGCATGTTTGTTCCTGAGCTTGATGCACAGTGAGGCCGGACAAAGGGAAACATCAGTTTGGAGCAGAGAAAGTCTTGTTGCTGGTCCACGCAAGGAGATGGGTGGCTCATATCCTAAGAAGTCCTGAGCTCCCTGGAGGGTTTCCACAAAGCATTTTTAAAAGCAAGGTGAGGAACTGGTAATAATGATCTTATTTCTAAAGAAGAAATAGAGACACAGACATAGAGAAAAAAACATATCGATACCAAGGGGTAAAGAGGTTTGGTGAGATAAATTGGGAGATTGGGATTGACACTTATACACCGCTGATAATATGTATAAACTAGATAACTAATGAGAACTTACTGTAGAGCACAGGGAGCTCTACTTACGCTCCGCGTGACCTAAAAGGGAAGGAAATCCAAAAAAAATGGAGGGGACGTATGTATATGTATAGCTGATTCACTTTGCTGTATAGTAGAAACTAACACATTATTGTAAAGCAACTATAGTCCAAGGGAAAAAAAGCCAGGTGAGAGAGAGGGGTTGCAGGGTGCGTGATCAGCCCATGCACAGTTCTCTGATTGGCTGATGGTGAAGGAACAAGGTGGTGTCATATAAAGGTTAACCTTATCTAGTCCTTTAGGCTCAGGAGGCCTGGGGCTATGTGCTCACAGTCATCAAGCCGTTAACATCTTCCATTTGGTGGTGGTGTGGGGGGGAGGTTCATATCTGTGAAATTCGGAAAATGTGCACAAATACTGTTACCGTTCTCTATTCAATAGGTACTTGACAGAGGCGCTAAAGCAGAGGACATGGGGGATGGTCTCTCTCTGGGAAGGCCCCTGGGGTCCTGTGCTAAGCTGCTCAGCTGTGTCCAACTCTCTGCGACCGTCTGGGCTATAGCCCGCCAGGCTCCTCTGTGGATGGGATTCTCCAGGCGAGAATACTCGTGGGTTTCCATGCCCTCCTCCAGGGGATCTTTCCCGATTCAGGGATTAAACCAGTGTCTCTTACATCTCCTGCACTGGCAGACCTGTTTCTTCTGCTTGGTTGGTTACAGTTCCCCCCTTTTCTGTGATACTCCTCAATCATGAGGGGAATAAGGGTTAAAGAAGAAAAGGAAGAAAGGTTCAGATAGGAGGTTAATCATAAGCTGACAGAGGTGCCCACAGGGTCCTTATCCCCATTTGGAAGATGAGGAAATGGGCTTGGAGAGGTGATATGCATGTTCAAGACCAAGTTTACACATCAAGTGAGCAGGAGTGCTAGGGTTAAAACACAACTTTTGACCAGAATCTTTCCTCTTGGGCACCTTGATGAATACGGACTGCTTTTCTGAACTAGTAGGGCTAACAGGGATCTTAGTAGTCATCTTTCCCCAAATTGCTTATTTTATAGACTGGACAACTGAGAATCAGAGATAAGTAGACGGGAACAGGATAGGTTAATGATCATGATCATCACCCTGGTGTTCTCTTTAACAGCACTGAAGGAATTCATACCATTGAGCTGGGCAGTTTCTTTGAAGGGATGTATTTCCTACTAGTCCTTAAACGCCCCCTTCCTACCTCATTTTCTCTGGTCATATTCAGTACACACACACACACACACACACACACACACACACAAATTCTCAGATTCATTTACTTTATTTTCATATGGTAGTAAATACCAGGAAAAATGTAGTTCTGCCTCTAGGAAGTGACACTCCAGTTCTAAGAAGCTGAAGGCAGCGTTGAAATTTGCATTTGAATTTGAATTTGGTTTGCAGCGTTGCAAACTGAAATTTCAATCCCACGTAAGTCACGAAATGGACTTTGGACTCTCTAGTTCCAAATATTACTGTGCTGCTTATGTGCAGGGGTAGACCTAAAACAAGATAGAATAGCCTGAAAATCATGTCCCTAACTACGGGGAGCTACTTTTCTTAGTACTGAATAGATGATAGGTATTGTTGTTCAGTCGTTCACTCAACTATTCATGATCCCAAGGACTGTAGCATGCCAGGCTTCCCTGTCCTTCACATCTCTCAGAGTTTGCTCAAACTCATGTCCATTGAGTCAATGATGACGTCTAACCATCTCATCCTCTTTCGCCCCCTTCTCCTCCTGCCCTCAATCTTTCCCAGCATCAGCGTCAGTTGAAAGGTGACAGACACTTTAACCTTAGCTCTGGTGAGAGATCTGGGTGAAGTGTCTTCATTCTCTGCATGACTGCAAAGTACATCTATTTTCTACCCATTTTTCAATCAACAGAAGCTCCCACAAAGTGAGACACTTTGTGGAGTGAGACACAAAGACAAAGCAACCAGGCAGTCATGGAAATATTTAAGGTCACAAGGTGAACAAGTCTCAAAGCCAAGAAAAGAATTCCACAGAAGTCATCTGAAAGAAACAATGGATTATGTCTTCTGCAAACAATGTTCCCAATGGAAAAACTCACATTGGGCAATCTCCTTGTACTCTGTTTCCTGTCTCTGCTGCTCACCCTTTTAGCTCTTACACAATACATGTCTTTAATTTCATACATGTATGGAAGTGTAGGGGAAAGGTCTACAACCTCTATGGCTCCCCAAATTCTTGCTAATAGAAATAGGCAGCACATTGAGGGTGTTCACCCAATGCAGTATTAGACTCCCGTATGCCCCCTTAAGGGCATAGCCTTCTTTTTGTACCTAACCACACCTAGAAATCACTAGCGATAAAGAACCTGACTTCCTATGCAAGAGACAAAAAAGACATGGGTTCGATCCTTGGGTTGGGAAGATCCCCTGGAGGAGCAAATGGCAATCCACTCCAGTATTCTTGCCTGGAGCATCCCCATGGACAGAGGAGTCTGGAGGGGTACTGTCCACGGGGTTGCATAGAGTCAGACACAACTGGAGTGAATTAGCATGCCCACAGGCACACACACACGTAGAAATGGGGCTTCCTCCATGGCTCAGCATTAAAGAATCTACCTGCAGTGCAGGAGACACAGGAGATGTGGGTTCGATCTCTGGGTCCAAAAGATCCCGGGACGATGGGTATGGCAACCCAGTCCAGAGAATCCCATGGACAGAGGAGCCTGGAGGGCTATAGTCCATGGGGTTGCAAAGAATCAGACATGACTGAAGTAACTAAAACACACACAGGTTTTCCTGTGTCCAGAATATCTTGTCTCCTCCCCTATAAATGACATAGCACCTGTTATTTTGCAGATTATAAGTATGTTTTTCATTAGACATTGTTTTGGAGGCATTTCAGGAGTAGTTAAGCATTACTTTTTCAAATGTGGGAAAGAAAAATCCCCAATTACTTCACTTCTCGTGTCAGGCTTTATCCATCAAGGTTAGAAACATTTTGTAGATGGAAGACACTAATATCAGCCAAACATGTATCATGTTTCTCATGATGTCAGTTGCATGATTTTCAGCAAAGAAAAGCCATCTAGAGGTTGATGAATACACTTGCCAATAATTAAAATAATACTGACTTTATAGATCTGTTTCTGTAACCTATTAGAAAATGTGGTGGTTGGAAGAAAACCCCTAATATTACAGACTTTGGCATCACCTAAGGAAAGTTCCAGAAGCTTCCTGGTTTTATAATGCTGTCTCTTCTGGTGCTCAGATCATGCTTATGAGTCTGGCACAAAGTGACCTTCAATGCCCACAGGGTGCAAAAGGCTACATTGTCGTTTTAAATATTTGATGGTGGGTTGATTTTGAAAAACCCACCACATGTGTGTTTCTCCTCACAATAGTTTATCAATTCCATTATCATTCTACTAAGTGGAGTAACCTAGAATTGCCTAGGCTTCCTGAGGAGTTAGAGATAACCATCGTCAATAAATATTTATTGAGCACCCTCTTTATGGTTAAGAGACTGTGCCAGGCACTGTACGAAATCGGATTACAACTGCACAGCCACTGCCCAAAGGGGCTTGCAATCTAATTAGAGACACCAGATGAGATAAACAGGGATGATGCGCTCAGGCCAGGCAACCCCATATTGTTGGTCTAACAGAGAGAGGAAAAGATAGTGTGCTTTATTAGGTTAAAGGGGGCGGGGGGAAGACTTTTCCCCTCTCTGTATATCCTTTGTGTTTATTCCAGTCTGGGTTTAGGAAAATGGCTTTGGTTTGGGTAAGTGTTGCTATCAATAAGGTCTTAGAGATGAGATTGGAGACACACTTCATCATTTTTCTTGTCCCCTTCCTCCTTGTTTTACACATCCCCAGGGCACAGGCATCACCTAATGCCATTTAAGTCAGGATCAGTTGTCTGCAAAGTGTAGCTTTTTTAGAAGCAACAAGCTTCAAGCCCTTCCTTGTGTTCTGAGTCACCAAGGTGGTGGGGAAATCAGCCGAGAAATGCTGTGAGGAAGAGGGGTTAATAAACACCCTAGTCGCTTTCAGGGTGTCTGACTCTTTGTGAGCCCATGGACTGTAGCCCACCAGGCTCCTCTGTCCATGGGATTCTCCAGGCAAGAATACTGGAGTGGGTTGCCAGGCCCTCCTCCAGGGGATCTTCCCGATCCAGGGATTGAACCTATGTCTCCTGCATTGGCAGGTGGCTTCTTTACTACTAGCACCACCTGGGAAGCCCATGTTTTATATCAATCATCCTCAAAGAGGGTTTCCTGGACCAGCGTCACCAGGGAACTTCTTAACAATGCAAATCCTCCAGTCCCATTCCAGACCTACAGAATCAGCGCCTCCAAGGGGATCCAGCAGCCCGGACTTTCAACAGGTCACGCTGGTAACGGATGCACATGCCCTGGAGAGCCTCTGCTTTCTGTGCTCAGCCATCAAAATGGGGCCAACTGGTGTAAAAACCCCAAAGCAGAGACTCTCCTGACTCTTGTGTGATTGGGGTTGGAAAGATGTCTCTGTAATTTCAAGATAAGAGGATTTAGGTCTTTTTTAAAAAAAAAAAAGGAAATTTTTTGTTCAAGAAAGAGAGACAAAGGGGCTTTCTGGAGGGGCTGGTTCTGGGGGTGGGTTCCCGTTTACTGTTGAGGAATCTGAAGGAAAGCTCAAGGGCAGGACCTCAGCTCTTTTCTGCAGTCTCTGTGGGTTCCCACAGGGACCTCATTCAGTAACCTTGGCAAGTGCATTAGCCCCAGTGACTGACGATATGATCCATCAGTGATGACATTGCGAGTGGAAATAATCTCAGAGGGAGGAGAGGATTGCTTGCAGTCCTTTTTGCCAGGAATTGCAAAACTGGAGGTCTCAGCCTCAGAAAAAGAGGAGATGACCAAAGCAGCACATGAGCAAGACTAATCAGGAGAATAGCTGTTTGTTGTTTAGTCTCTAAGTCGTGTCTGACTCTGTGATCTCATGGACTGTAGCCTACCAGGCTCCTCTGTCTAGGGGATTCTCCAGGCCAGAATACTGGAGTATGTTGCCAGGCCCTCCTCCAGGGAATCGTCCCAACCCAGAGATCGAACCCATGTCTCCTGCATTGCTGGCAGATTCTTTACTCCTGAGCAACCAGGGAAGTCCTACCAGCAGATAAGGAAGAACACAAAACTCCTTCAGAAAAATGGAAGTGCAGTTTGTGATCATGTGTGGTTCTTATTCAATGTACAGATTTATGACTTGGTTATCCCAGGAAAGAGTGAAAGGGAGTGGGGAAGATGAAAAAGTTCAAGGACCTGTGAGATCTTGGGGGGCAAGTCAAGAGAGTGCTGACTCCTCAGTATACACTGTCTCACGGAGCCTCATGCCTGGAGAACGTCAGTGACTGGCTCAAGGTTTCTACAGGTTGTAAACACGGTAGCTGACCACACACCCTGTAGAAGACTAACAAGGCTGAAGTCCCCAAAACCTGTGAAGCCTCGAGCTGAGAACTGTAAATCTCGAAGTAACCCCCTTTGGGTGGTGATTATCACCCCAGTGAAGGAAACAGGCTGAGAGAGAGAGGAAGCAATTTCATTAGCAGTAATGGGGTTACTGGAGCAGAACCCTGCAGCTTACAACTTTGATGATGGCTTGTTGAGGAAAGCAGACCCCCAGAAGACATAAATCAGTGCTGGATTCAGTGAAGGGGAAAGGACAAACTGAGTGAAGACAATTTATGGTATGAGGCAGGGAGACCTTAAATTCTCCTGGTGAGGTTTCTGGAGCCCAGAGAAGGACCCTGTCTCTAATGTCTCATAAATGCAGAATAAAATCTTCCGTTCCAGGCAGCAGGCGGTTTATAGAGCTTGGCCCTACTCTCTCCTAAGTGGCTACTTCCAATTAAAAAAAAAAAAAAAAAAAAAAGAGCCTACAATGACACCGGGATGGAAGATAGAGAAACTTTTCAGTTTAGAGGCTCAAGGATTCCTGGGCCTGGAGGAACTTGCTTCAGAGAAGGTGTATCCTCAAAGACCTCTATAAGGACTCACAAGTTACCAAACCAATTGGGACCTCTGGTATTTTTGCTTCTCAAATTATTTTTCACAAATAACTTCTTATGAGTGGGTAAACACTTCTGGAAATAAAAGACTTGGAAGTAAATAGGGCATTCTATTAAGAATTAACTAAAATAAAAAAGAATCTGTGTAGTTAATTTCAATTTAGATTAATAGGGGCATATTATTATACACTGGTGTTCTAGAATGCTCAACAAGAACAACATTTAATTTTCAAATGAATGTAAAAGCTTTCTCCTCTTAATGTTTTATATAATGCAGTTAAAAAACTAATTCATGCAGCCATAATGCCTACATATATATTCCGACATAATTATGTATACATGCCACACAGCTATCCATTTATAGAATTAACTAGGTATAGTTTTACAGATTTAAGTCTATACAAATATAATATTTACAAAGACTAATTAATATTAAACACGCACATACATCTATGTATAGCATTAATATTAAAACAACATCTAAGGGCTGGCTGTGTGGTTTTCAGTTTATGCTTGGTAGTATATCAAAGAGTCACATTTTAAAGATTTGTTTGCTTGAAAATACCTCAGTAAAGTTATCTATTAATGGAGTGCATCGGCTTCACTGATAAAGAATGATGCCATTTAAAGAAATACTAGGTCATTATGTCCTACTGACAAGCATAATTAGGAATGTCTGTCTCCAGATTTCATAAGAATAGAGAAAAAGTTGTTGTTCAGCAGAGCCAAATCATGCTCTCTCCCCCATGGAGTAATTTAAACCCAGGCTGAGCTGGAACAGGGACAGGTGTAATTAGGCTGGTGTCTGCCCCTTCCCACCTGGCAATTACCATAATAAGACCGACTACAGAGAGGCCAGAAGCTACCGGCCACTTTGGCTGTCGCCTTCTAAGACTGTCACCGGCGGAGAACAAGGAGGCCATTGGACCAGGAGGAAGAGCTCTTCAGATGCTGGTAATTGGCCTAGTGACAGGAGTGTCTGCAGATGACAACGGGGCCAGGCAGCAGCCCTGAGAGACGGGGCAGCAACAATGAAGTCACACGGGATGAAGGACTTCAGTGAATTTACAGGCACGTCATAAATAAATCCGAGGGCGTGGGCGGGCGGCTGACTACCAGAAGCACACTGTGTAGTCATTGAGAAATACAAACACGGAGCCATGTTTGTATTGTAACACAAGCTCTGTTGACTTGTCCGGAGTGTCCTGGTCATCGTGCAGATCTCTGTGGATGAGGAAACTCTACCGACCAGTGTCTAGGGGTAAGGACATTGCATAATACACCACTCTGCGGAACAGTACTTTAGAATGGGGCTCACAGGTGGGGTGCTTTGTAAGCACATGTTGCTTTTCTTTTCTGAAAACCAATGCTGGTGACTCTGGGGTCTGGGAGGTGGATGTTCCTTGAGCAGATCTTCTGTCAAAGGATGGGGGATCATGTGGCCTTAGCTCTGATCCAATCAGCTTTGGCTCTGCAGGAATCTTCCTAGAGTCTGAACCTTGAGTTCCCCAGTAACTGGTGCTGTCCCGGCTCTTTTTGGTGTGGGTGCCTGTACATCTGTTATCTTGCGCTCAGTTCCTTGTGTGTTTTAGAGCTTGAGGAACCCCTTACTGATACTTCTCTACCAGCTGTTCCCACTGCGTATATGAGTCCCAAGACAACAAGTGTTTTCTTCCTGATGCTCCTTTGTGATAACTCTCAAATGATGAATCGTGGTCAGTATTATGCAGTTTAATTCAGTGCCTACCAGTGTGCTGCTGTGGCGTTTTGAAAGGCAGTTCCTCCAAAGTCCCTCATGTGTTGGGGAGGTCGGGGTGGGGGAAGGAATTGTATCGAGAAGGATGGAAGTTCTGGGTACTCTTGACTGGTGCCCAGATGAACATGATAATGACTTCATCTCTGCTATCCACTCATATTCTGTCTCCCACACATTTTATAGTGCTTTATTTTACTAGCCACTGACTAACTGATTCTTGAATGAATGAATGAATGAATAACACAAAGAGATTTCTAAGTGCAGAAGGACTTTTTTGCATGAGCAGAGGGCAACCGTTTGCTGAATGTTGCTAAAATATTTTCTGGAAAATTTCTATCATCATTAGATACATATATGTGTAAGTGATTGTATTTTGTGGTAAGTAACTTTGGTAGGTGGTTGCCAGATTTAGGGAAAAACAAAACAAAAGAAGAGGAAGCCCAGTGAGAAGTGGTAGCTCATGTATGCGAGATTGAAAGTTAAATCATGAAAAAATTTGTGAAAACATTTAAAAATGGATTAACATTGTAACCAAATGCTACTTCCCTTTAGCATACCACTTGACCTCTTAAAGATGGGGTTACCATGGTGGAATTTATGGTTTTGGTTGGTAACTCTGGTGTATGGTTGCCAGACTTTAAAACAAAGAAACAAACAAAAAGAATAAGAACAGGAAGCCCAGTTAATCCTGAATTTCAGGTAATAAAGAATAATGTTTTCACATGGAATAACTATACTAAAACATGAATTGTTGTTTATCTGATATTCAAATTTAACTGGTTTTCTTTTTCTATTGTAGCTGACAATCCCAGCCTGGAGACAACGTGCATGGTGGATTTGGGGGAGTTAGGCAGGAGGCATGGAAATCAGTTGGGTGGGCAATCAATGGCCTGAATGAGGGCAAGGGATGTAAGAATGGAAGCGGAGACTGAGTCTCAGCTGAATGAAGCAATTTCCCCAAAGATCCCAGTTGGGCAGAACTCAACTGATGGCCTTCGCTGGCTCAGGGTCAACATTGTGTAACTCTTCTTAGCAGGTGTGGAAAATAAAGCAGAATTTGTAAAGGGCTTTCTTAGCTCAGGAACAAATTGGAGGAACTTGTTGTTCAGTCTTTAAATCATGTATGATTCTTCGAAATCCCATGAATTGCAGCATACCCGGCTTCTCTGTCCTTTACTATCTCCTGGAGTTTTCTCAAACTCATGTCCATTGAGTTGGTGATGCCATCCAACCATTTCATCCTCTGTTGCCCTCTTCTCCTCTTGCCCTCAATCTTTTCCAGCATGCGGGTCTTTTGCAATGAGCTTGGAAGAATTTAAAGGTGACTGTTTACTCCCTTGCTGATGGAGAACATCTTTATTAACTTCCTACATTCTTGTTGTATATTATCCCACTTAATTTTCACATCTGCCCCAGAAAGTAGGTTTTATTATTATCCTCAGTTTATGGAGGAGGAATCTGGAAACACAGATAATGTAGGTAATTCCCATAAGTAAAGAAGCTGGGGAGCTGTCAGTGGCTGGGGGGTGGGAGTGGATCCCTTTGATGAGTGTCTATCACCAAAGTGTTTGCATGTGTAAAGATGGAAATGAAAATAACTTAGAATCATAAAAAGTTATCCCTGGACTTCCTTGACGGTCCAGTGGTTAAGAATGCACCTGCCAACGCGGCGACATGGGTTCAGTCTCTGGTGTACGAAGATTCCATATAGAGAGAGGCATCTAAGCCCATGCGGCACAACTCCTGAGCCCACGCTCTGGAGCCTGTGCTTTGCAGCAAGGGAAGTCACCGCAGGGAGAAGCCATCGTCCTGTAACTAGAGAGGGGCCTCTGCTTATTGCAACTAGACAAAGCCCACACGCAACAATGAAGACCCAGTGCAACCAAAAATAATAAATAAAATAAATTTTAAAAGCTGACAGGATGAACACCTATCTAGGTATCTATCTATCTGTGGCTCAGTTGGTAAAGAATCTGCCTGCAATTCAGGAGACCCAGGTTCCATCCTTGAGTCAGGAAGATCCCCTGGAGAGGAAAAAGGCAACCCGCTCCAGTACTCCTGCCTGGAGAATTCCATGGACAGAGGAGCCTGGCAGAGTACAGCCCATGGGACTGCAAAGAGTCAGACACAACTGTGTGACTAGCTTTCACTTTCATCTATCTAGCATCTATCTACCTGTCTATTTATCTAAATTTATCCCCAAGCTTAAAAATAATCATGGGAGCAGACCTCAAAAGTAAAGAGATATAGCTACAATTTGGGAAAGAGTTTCTTAGCTGCGTGAGCTAGAGAAGTTTACTTAAATGCAGGGTTTGTAAAAAAAAAGATCCTCTCCTCACAGGCTTCTTATGAGGAGAGCACAGGTTTTACAACCCAAACAATTCTTCATGAATTTTACTATAACATTGTTTGGGGATGATATTTTTTTAACTCAAGGCTAATTTCCTATCTATGAGCCAAATAGCATAGTCACAATTTGAAATATTTAGTTCTATGAAGTATTCAATTATTATAAGGTAATTATGATAATGTGTGATTATAAAGTGATTCAGTTTAAAAAGTTATTATATAGTATTTACTCATAACATTTTTAACCCTGATTTTTTTTCTAATATACTTGTCATTATACTTTTATAATGGAACTTATCTTGAGGTTCATCTCCCTTGAACTTCATCCAACGGGATTTAGTTCTCGAGTAAAAAAATGATGTCATTAAATGTACTCTTTACTACCTAAGGTGTCCCTCACAAGCATCCTGGACCATGTAATGCAAAGGCTCCAGTATTATGTAGCTTTGATCTCATGCTCCTTGTAATAAGAGATATTAACTAGATCAATGCAATGGGTTCAAAGAAATAATCAGATTAAAAATATATTTATATGGGATGACCAAACTGGTTAAGCTATGTATATTTTCTGTGTTCAGTTGCTCAGTCATGTGTAACACTTTGCGACCCCATGGACTGCAGCCTTCTAGGCACTTCTGTCCAGAGGATTTTCCAGGCAATAATACCGGAGTGGGTTGCCATTTCCTTCTTCAAGGGACCTTCTCCAACCAGGGATTGAACCCACATCTTGATATGTTGTTTAACTGAATGATCCAATTCAGTGAGACTACTCATATTCTTAGGTCTTGAGAAATGTAGTAATACAACAGACTAAAGCTACTTATGGTGAAAATGGAGAAACTTTACCTCTCACATCAAGTAGCTTCACCTTGCCACACTTCCTTTGTGTTTTATAACCCAAATGACTCAAAATTTCCTCAAAGTTCATGCTTGAAAATAAACCCATGCTTAGTGGGTTTTTTTTTTTAACAACTAAATTTTTTTCTGTGAGTTAATAGAACCTATTTAAATACCACTTCAAAAAATAACAATCTCTACCCTTTGTTATCTGGGAAGTCTCCATTTGCTTTAAATCAAGATTTTATAACAAGAGATGAACTAAAACCTTTTATATATTTGTCTAGCAGTTCATTAAGAGTCAAAGAAATAAAATGAATGGGGCAAAAATGATAGCAGAACTTGGGTCTGAAGGCGGGCAGATCTGTGTTATTTTAAGCTAGGTTGCAAATATGGGTAATTTAATAAGACAGTTTGTTTCTAGTTTCCTGGACTATGCAGCCCGTGTCTTTTCCTTTTGCTGTACAAATTCAGAGGCCAACCCCAGGTCAACTTTGGAGGACAAGTCCCAGTAATATAAATATGTGCTGCTGGGCAATGTTAAGAATGGAGAGTGAGATCCATGGTTCTGCCCTCTGGCTTTTTATTTCTTCATTTTTGGAGAGAATGTTGACTGAAGTCTTTAAAAGCATTTTAGGTTGGCGGGCTCTCAATTTCTCAGCCCAAGTGGCAATTATCTGGGGAAAAGTAGTTGATTACATCAATATAAGAGTTTTCATCTGGGTTTGCCAAGGTATTATTATTAAAATGAGTTAACTAAATTGACTTAAAGGTAGAATAGCATTTTTATTATGCCTAACGGGTTATGCTATGCCACTGGTTGGCTAGTTGGCATAATTCAAGATGCAGTTGTATGGATCAAAAACAGCAGTGTTCCTGGTGTCCAGATTGGATGGTCTGGTCCTAAGTTCAGTGGTTTGAAGACAAAGACATACAGAAAGCAGTTCTATGAATAATTTAATTACCATTATTTTCTCTTTGCCTATTTCTATATCTCATACTACTCTTAGAAACTTGCCATGTCTTGAGATCTAGAGAAAAAAATGAAAGTTGCTCAATCATGTCCAGCTCTTTGCGACCCCATGGACTATACAGTCCATGGAACTCTCCAGGCCAGAATACTGGAGTGGGTAGCCATTCCCTTCTCCAGGTAATCTTCCCAACCCAGGGATTGAATCCAGGTGTCCTGCATTACTATGAGGTTCTAGATGAAGAAAATTGGCAAAATCTGGCTGCCACCCTCCATGTTTTGGCAAACTGTTGTAATTTGTGATACATTACATGAGTTTGTTCTGAGTATTCTGATGCTTCAATAAATGCTTCAATAGCCATGCTATTGATGGAATATCTTTGTGGATAATTAAGAAGAAAAACATTCTGCTTAGATTTTAAATGTATTATGATAGTTTCAGTAACTTGTTCACTTTTCCTAATTGGACACATATCAATACGAGCTTGCATTTCTATTTGTTTTTTTCCCAAACTTTAAGCTTTTTATTTTGTATTGGGGTGTAGCCAATTCATAATGTTGTGGTAGTTTCAAGTGAACAGTGAAGGTACTCAGCCAGACACATACATGTGTCCATTCTCCCCCAAGGCTGGCACATAACTTTGAGCAGAGTTCCATGTTGATCTTGCATTTCTGAACAGATATAACCGAGAGGGAAAATAGGCGTGTTAGAAGATATGGTTAGGGTTAAAAAACAGCTTTCAGGTAATTGATAAATTATTTAAGCCATTGAGAGAAATGGCTGTTGACTCTATTTTTCTTGCTGTGCACACCAGGATATTAAAGAGAGGCAGTTTGTTTCAGCAGACTGCTCTGTGGGTTGCTATAAACTGCAGAATCTCTGCCACTGATGAACATTTTTTAATTTTAGCTGATGAAAATGAGGAAAAAATGGATGGTAATGCTGAATTTTGAAAAAAATAAGGGAAACATGATACATTATTTGGGCAAGTCATTTATAAATAGAAATGTAAGAAATGCTTAAGATGGTTAATAGCAAAATTCAGTACCCCTCCTGGGAAGTTAAATACGATTACTGACACATTCATTTTGCAGAAATGCATTTGGTATATTACTGGCCAAGTTGTGACTCTTCATTAGAAGTCAGGGGTGTTTATGCATCTAGGCTAAAGAAGAAGGCCATGAAAGGGCATTTTATTTCCTTTAAAGAACTTTTGAAAATTCTCATCACTCGAGGACCTACTTATCTATTGCCTTAAGACCACAAACTTATCAGAGTTTCTCTTCCAGCCTTTTCCCCATCGTGGCTTGCAGACAAAGATCTTGTCACTTGATTTGATGATTTCTTTTTATTAACAGTTCAAGAGGTCATGCTTCCTTTTCATTTAAAAACATTTTTATTACTGGTGGTTCATAACTTTCTAAGATTTTGTTCAGTCTCTAGCCTGGGTTAGCAATTAGGCTATTTGTTCATTTTTTTACAAACTTTACCGAAATGACTATCAGGTGGCATGTTGAGTGGAGACCATATGTGGTCTTGTTGGCACACGATCTGTGGGTGCAGTATGGCTCGGGAAGTGTGGGGATGACCAGCATGGGTCTGGGGGAAAGATTTCAAAAGTCCTATATGCCTGGAAGCTGGGCTCTGATACTAACTGACTGAGGGACCTTTGTTCAGATAGTCATTAAATCTACACGATGAGGTCAAGTGTATGTAAGATGTGTGTGTGTGTGTGTGTGTGTGTGTGTGTGTGTGTGCTTAGTCGTATCCAACTCTTTGTGACCCCATGGGCTATAATCTGCCAGGCTCCTCTCTCTATGGAATTTTCCAGGCATAAATACTAGAGTGGATTGCCATTTCCTACTCCAGGGGATCTTCCCAGCCCAGGGATCAAACCCACATCTCTTGCATCTCCAGCAGGTGAGTTTGGCAGGGGGATTCTTTACCACTGAGCCACTAGGGAAGCCTAATATGTAAGATGGGGTTGTCCTAGTGTCTCATACAGAATAAGTGCAAATAAATGAATACTGGATTCAGTTTCCTTTTCTCTCTAAAATCCTCTGTGATTATCATTATTACAAAGATACTGAATCTGAAGGATAGGATGAATTTGTGGGCACACTAATTAAATGTTGACAACCAAGACAAGGGAAAGAAACAAGAAAAGAAAAATCAGATCTGTAAGTCAAAAAGGCAATTCATTTTTTAAGTGACACAATTGAGATATTTTTTCATGCTTCATTCACATATCTCCCTGAGATTGCATTTAAATGTGGCTGACCATTCCTGAAAAGACTTGACTGTCTTTGGTTGACATTTCTACCCATTATATTTGAGTTCAATATATCCACTTTTAAAAATTTTGCATGGAATACGGCAAGGACAGCAACTTTGGGGAGTTGGCTGTTCCTCTCTGGTTTTATTGATCTGGAATTGGCCCAAGGCCCTCCTGGTGTGTCACACATTTGGTTTCTGAACTCAAACAGGAAATGCTGAAGAAGATTCAAACAGAGACGGCAACAAAGTGGTGTTTCCCAAACATGAATGAAATATTGCTTTAAAGTGGAGGGGATTTCCATTGCCAGAAACTTTTTTCATTTCCCTAACCCCGTCAGAATTGTTTTCCCAACCTGGAATTGTGATATTCTACTGACAGGCAGTGATGAAAGCTGAGGCGGAGATGGAGAGATAGCTCCGGAGGAGGCACGAAGCCAGAGGTGCACACCCAGGGGAGGGGCGTGGAGCGCCTAAAGATTGTCCAGGTGCCATGGGGCTTGGTGTTCAGGGTTTTTTCGTTTTGTTTTGTTTTTAAAGAATACCTCAGTGGTGCCCCACGTCTGTGGCTTCATGACAGTGCTCAGTACAAGGATTTGACTTATCATGTTCTCCCTCCATCAGACCTGAGCCCAACATCTGGGGGCCGATTTTGCAATCCTGCCCTTACATCACCAGTGAAGAACTCTCTGTCAATATGCAGTACGCCAAACAGTGTTCCCTCATAGCATAAATAATTGGCCTGAACATTCTTTGTGGCATTTCTCTCAATGATACTTTCCATTCAAGATGGAGTGCAATTGAGTAAGCACTTTCTGAAGAAAGTCTTGTCATCCAGAAACTTCTCCCAGAGTCCTAAAATTTAGCAGGTTAAACACACAAAAGTGGTTTCATAGCTTTTAAAAACAGATGATTAGATATGTAAGAAATAAAGAAGTTTATTCTGAGAAGCATGGCAGCTGAGCTCCTTGAAGACTGGAATAGTCTTTGTGAAGTACTTTGTGTCTACTATGGGGGTTCCCAGGAGGTGATAGTGGGTAAAGAATCTGCCTATCTATGCAGGAAAATTTAAGAGATGCGATTCAATCCCTGGGTTGGGAAGAGCCTCTGGAGAAGGGCATGGCAACCCATTCCAGTATTCTTGCCTGGAGAATTCCATGGACAGAGGAGACTGGTGGGCTACGTCCATAGGGTTGCAGAGTCAGACACCACTAACTCTGACTGAACATGCATGCATGTCTACTACAGAAAAACAACCTAATAAAATTTTGTTTTTAAAATCTAAATGTTGAGCTCTTTGGTGGCCTTGGAAGTCCAAGTGGAATTGCTTCACAGATTCTCTATTTCAAGCACCTTGTAGTTAAGAGAAAAAAGTACATTTATTAATCAATACTTTATCTCTTTATTTGAAGGGAATCATTGGGGCGCATGCCCTCTTTGTGGTATCTTACGTGATGATTGAGGAAAATGATGTCTTTAGGAAGAAAGTGGCATGAAGTTAATTTTGTTTTTCACCTGCCAGTTCACTTCGCTTTTCAGGCTCATGAGAGCTGTTTTGTGAGTGTGCGAAACACAAAGGACCTGAGATGCGCATGGCACCAGGGTTATTAGGATTCCATTTGGTTTTTCCACTAATTAATGGAAAACCCTTCTGTAAGTACGCAGTTCTAAATAAGTGCATGACCTTACAATGACTGTAACCTTCCCATTAGAAAATGCAGTGTTCCTAATGTCAAACTCCCAAGTTGAATTTTTTTTGTCTGATAAATCTATCTAGACAAGCGTTGGCTTCTTTCTTTTTCTCTTCTTTAGTTGTACAGTAAGTGGACAGCAGACTGGTTCCAAACAGGAAAAGGAGTATGTCAAGGCTGTATACGTCACCCTGCTTATTTAACTTACATGCAGAGTACATCATGAGAAGTGCTGGGCTGGAAGAAGCACAAGCTGGAATCAAGATTGCCGGGAGAAATATCAATAGCCTCAGGTATGCAGATGACACCACACTTAGGGAAGAAAGTGAAGAGGAACTAAAGAGCCTCTTGATGAAAGTGAAAGAGGAGAGTGAAAAAGTTTGTTTAAAGCTCAACATTCAGAAAACTAAGATCATGGCATCCAGTCCCATCATTTCATAGCAAATAGATGGGGAAACAGTGGAAACAGTGGCTGACTTTATTTTCTTGGGCTCCAAAATCACTGCAGATGGTGACTGCAACCATGAAATTAAAAGACGCTTACTCCTTGGAGGAAAAGTTATGACCAACCTAGACAGCATATTAAAAAGCAGAGACGTTACTTTGCCAACAAAGGTCTGTCTAGTCAAGGCTATGGTTTTTCCAGTGGTCATGTATGGATGTGAGAGTTGGACTATAAAGAAAGCTGAGCACCAAAGAATTGATGCTTTTGAATTGTGGTGTTGGAGAAGACTCTTGAGAGTCCCTTGGACTGCAAGAAGATCCAACCAGTCCATCCTAAAGGAGATCAGTCCTGGGTGTTCATTGGAAGGACTGATGCTGAAGCTGAAACTCCAATATCTGATGTGAAGAGCTGACTTATTTGAAAAGACCCTGATGCTGGGAAAGATTGAGGGTGGGAGCAGAAGGGGATGACAGAAGATGAGATGGTTAGATGGCATCACCGACTCAATGGACATGGGTTTTGGTGAACTGCGGGAGCTGGTGATAGATAGGGAGGCCTGGCATGCTGTGGTTTGTGGGGTTGCAAGGAGTCAGGCATGACTGAGTGACTGAACTGAACTGAATCTATCTATAAGAATATGTGTGTGCTCAGTCGTGTCTGACTCTTTGCAACCCCATGAATTATATAGCCCACTAGGCTCCTCTGTCCATGGGGTTCTCCAGGCAAGAATATTAGAGTAGGTTGCTATTTCCTTCTCCGGGGGATCTTCCCAACCAAGGGCTTGAACCCAATTCTCCTACATTGGCAGGCGGATTTCTTACCACTAGTGCCACGTGGGAAGCCATATATATATATACATACATATACATATATAAAGTTAGCTGCAATTCAGCATTCCCAGAATATTACTTTAAACTCTTTATTCTTTTAAAGAATAATAGTCAAGGCTATGGTTTTTCCATTAGTCATGTATGGATGTGAGAGTTGGACTGTGAAGAAATCTGAGCACGGAAGAATTGATGCTTTTGAACTGTGGTGTTGAAGACTCTTGTGAGTCCCTTGGACTGCAAGGAGATCCAACCAGTCCATCCTAAAGGAGATCAGTCCTGGGTGTTCATTGGAAGGACTGATGTTGAAGCTGAAACTCCAATACTTTGGCCACCTGATGCAAAGAGCTGACTCATTTGAAAAGACCCTGATGCTGGGAAAGATTGAAGGCAGGAGGAGAAGGGGGTGACAGAGGATGAGATGGTTGGATGGCATCACTGACTCAATGGACATGAGTTTGAGTAAACTCCGGGAGTTGGTGATGGACAGGGAGGCCTGGCGTGCTGCAGTCCATGGGGTTGTAAAGAGTCAGACACGACTGAGCGACTGACCTGAACCGAACTGAAGTTGACTGTCTTTGAAACAAACTTAAAGTAATTGTTCGCCTAAAACTAGAAAAAGAAAGGGACTTTACAAGAACTAAAGAGGTCATTAGTTGGAAGAGCTAGGTATTAAATTAGTATTGAAATAAGGCATGCCACTTTAGATAGTAGAGTTCTAGAGAATTCTCTAACCTTTCCCTTATGAATGAGAAATACCTTATGTTGCACCTATTCCTGGCAATAAATAATACTTTCTCTAGATATAAAGTGGAATGATACTGTGTATGCTCTATCAGGATGTAGATGACACTGCCTGCTATCACTGGGTAAAACAAAGAAGCTCAGCCTGATCTCATAGGAGTCCATGTAGCTTTGTTTAAACAGCTTCAGCAAAATATATATTATTCAAGAGAAAAATGGATCTGATAAAAAGCCTTGACTGTTATTTACCTCCTGATTTCATTAACATTTAAGGATATTTATCACAAAGAAATAATATTATTTATGTTTTGAAATAGTTGAAATAAATAAGGTTAGTTCCTGTAAGTATTAACATCTAAATTTGCATCAATTCCTTATGGCAAAAAGCAGCCATATTGGATATTTTTTTGCCTCAGTCTTGGATGTCAAGTAACAAACATTTACTTAGAACCCATAGGGGCATAGATTTTATGAGGAAGAAAACAGCTTTTTCCTTAAGTAACTTATAATTTTGTTTGGAGAGAGGGAGAAATAAGATGAAACAAAATGTTGTAAGAGTTATAATTAGTTTTGTTGTTTAGCTGCTAAGTCATGTCCGACTCATTTTCAAGCCCATGGACTGTACTAGTGAGGCACCTCTGTCCATAGGATTTCCCAGGCAAGAATCCTGGAGTGGGTTGCCATTTCTTTCTCCAGGGGATCTTCCTGACCCAGGGATAGAACTCATGTCTCCTACATTGGCAGGTGGATTCTTTACCACTGAGCCACTAGGAAAGCCCTAGACTTTTAAATAAGGACACTATTCCTATTCATAAAGGTGGACCTAGTTACCTATCCCACCTCCAGAGACTATCACATTGAAAGTAAATTTCAATATATGATCCTTGAAAGGACACATTCAGTCCATAAAAAGAGGTATTATAAGTTATTCTTCTGTCATTCTCTAACTGTATGATTGTGCAGATAATCTTATGACATGATTTGTGTGTTTTGATCCACTCTCCCTTCTTCCCCATTTAAGACCCTGTGTCATCTTGAGTCTCTGGGATTCTGTTTGTAGGTTCCAAAGGTAAGAGTTACCACACTCCATCCAAGCTTTTATTTTCTTAAGCCAGGGCTCTTAAAGAGCCGCGGACTGGATCATCCCCAAGGACAGAGAAAGAAGCATGGGTTTTAGAGGTGAGCAGGTGGAAGAAATTTGACCACTCCTTTTAGTTGACCTCTTCTTCTCCCCTGCCCATGACAATCACATGAGCAGCAGTCTACTATTGAAAGCAAATGTAGAAAGCAACATTTCTACAATTGAAAATGAATCTTACAATCCTCAGTGGTCCCCACTGCTCCCAGAAAATAGCCTAAATTCTTTTCCATGGCTGATGGACCCTTCAGGATCTGAATTCAGCTAATTAGTTTGTATTTACCTCCAGTGATAGTGTGTGTAGTTGCTTAGTCATGTCTGACTCTTTGCAACCCCATGGACTCTAGCCCAGTAGCCTCCTCTGTCCATGGGATTTTCCAGGTAAGAATACTGGAGTAGGTTGCCATTTCCTTCTCCAGGGGAACTTCCCGACCCAGGGAACAAACCCATGTCTCTTGTGTCTCCTGCCTTGCAGGCAGGTTCTTTACCGCTGAGTCACCAGAGAAGCCCTGTTTATCTCTAGCACTCCCAAGTAAATGCGTGCTTTCTCCCCTGGCCCCTGCATTTGATGCCTCAGTCACATCGTCCTCATCTCCACTGTAGCATGGTCTCTTCTGTTTTTCATGTTTGTTCTTCTCATTTGGAATACGTTTCTGGCTTCCTCCTCTTACTAATTCCTACCACCTCTCAAGGTTAGCTTAAGTGTCATTCTTCCAGGAAGACTCTCTCAACTCCAACTTTGATTAGTGGACCTTTTTGTTGAATCCCACAAGCGCCCTGCTCTTTCCCTATCCAAGTGCTTATCACACTGCAGGTACTTGTCTGTTGACGTGTATCGTGTGCTAGACCAGAAACCTGGTGACATCAGGGGACACAGTTTTTTCCCCATTTCTTTCCCGTCTGAGTCATAGCTGCCTTCTTCACTTCACTGATACTGAACTATGTGCAGTTCTGTGAAGAGTCCATGCCATCTTACTTATTGCTCTCTGCACAAACAGTTCACTGGACCAGTCAGACCATCCTTACACATCTCCCCCACCATCAGGCTCCATTCTTTAGAACCCACCTTCAATATCTGCTGCATCTCAAGGCTGGATTGGCTGTTCTCAGGGTCTCAGAATACCTCCTCATATTTATCTCTGCTCACCTATATTACAATGCATTTGGAAGTAGATTATAATGCAGAATAAGAAGAGCTCATCTAATGCATTTTTTAGAACTTGTTACTGAGATGTTAATCTAGCATTTCTCTTAAAATGGATTATTATTTTTCTCCTTTTATAAATAAAATATATATTTGTTATTTTTTTAAATCAAGCAATGGAAAAAAAAAGACTACAAGTCACCACAAATCTTGCCATCCTGATTAAGCAGCATTGACTTTTAATGAATATTATTTCAGACACCTCTCTGCAACCAGGGGGAATGAGTGTTGTAGAATAGAATATAAATATAAGATTTGCAAAGGATAAGAATATCAACAGATAGCTAGTAATAGTTATGCCAATGGGATCATCATATACATGCTTTTTAAAAAATACTAAGTTTTAAATTTTGCTTTAATGAAATTGGATAAAGATATTCAAAAAAGCTTGTTTCATTTTTTAATAATTATTTTTTTGGCCACGTCACAGTGTATATGGGATCTTAGATCCCCGACCAAGGATCCAATCAGAGCCCACTGCACTTGGAATATAGAGTCTTAGCCACTGGACCACCAGGAGAAGTCCTATCACTAAATTTTACAGATAATTTGGCTCCATAACTTGTCTTGCCCTCACACTTCCCCCAGGGCACCTAAGTGCTGAAACGTAATCTTACGTGCTAACAGATGCAGGAAAGGAATAAGATATTTCCCCACTTCCTTGTTCCTTCTGACATATCCCTCTTGCAGTGATTTGCATTTTTTTTTCTCACATTTTTTTCAGGATGCATGAGGTGATGGTAAGCAATGGTTTAACTTGTGCGTTTAGGTGTGGAAAAAGTTAGGGGAGATGTGTATATTGGAAAAAAAATGCTCTTATAGATTTATTGTGCTATGCTACTCTTTGCGACCCCATGAACCATAGCTCGCCAGGCTCCTCTGTCCATGGGGATTCTCCAGGCAAGAATACTGGAGTGGGTTGCCATGCCCTCCTCCAGGGGATCTTCCCAACCGAGGGATCAAACCCAGGTGTCCCGAATTGCAGGTGAATTCATTACTGTTTGGGCCACCAGGCAAGCCTGAGAATATTGGAGTGGGTCACCTACCCCTTCTCTGGGGGATCTTCCTGACCAAGGAATTGAACTGGGGTCTCTTGCATTGCAGGTGGATTCTTTACCAGCTGAGCTACATAGATGAGGAATATTATCCTGGCTTTAATGGTTATCTGTGAATTCAGAGCAATGGCAGAGTTCTGGAAATTTCTTTTATTTTGGGGAGAGAGGTGGCAGAAAAGGGTGTTCAGTTTTTCTTAAATGAATTCAAGGTTATTAATTCTTCTGTGATCTATGGAAATGAAAACAAGAATGCATATTGAAATTAGTTCTAAAGGAGGACTTTTAGTCATGATATTGAGCAGTATGGAGGGGCTTATTTTTTCTGGGGAATCTATTACATTTCAGCCCTGGCATAATATTTCTACATCATATTTTCCTATTTCCTCTGTTACAAAAAGAAATTTTCTCTTGCTAAAAAAGGTTAAGATATAACTATGAATACAGTTTTTTACTTTAATTTTGACAATGCATTGCTATTGCTGCTGTTTATTCCACATGTGTCTCCATGGTGCAACCATAAGGAATGGTATCATGGGCCCAGGAGCAAGTCTTCAGTTACTTATATCTATTTAAGAGACTTATTATAGCATAATTTTCCATTTGTAAAAGACAATGTCATTTAAACCACTTAATATGAGCAGTGTTAATATAAATGTTATATTTATTTAAGGTTACAATTTAGAACACATTTGAAGACATAAATCCATGTAGGCACATTTATACAATTACATTGTTTACTGTTTACTTAATGTTGTTGTTGTCATTGTTCAGTTGCCCGGTCATATCTGACTCTTTGCGACACCCTGGACTGCAGCACGCCAGGCCACCCTGTCCCTCGCCGTCTCCCAGAGTTTGCCCGAGTTCATGTCCTTGCATCAGTGATGCCATCCAGCCATCTCATCTTCTGATACCTTCTATGCCTGCTCTCAATCTTTCCCAGCATCAGGGACTTTTCCAATGAGTCAGTGGTTCACATCAGGTGACCAAATTACTGGCGCTTCAGCTTCAGCATCAGACCTTCCAATGAATATTCAAGTTTGATTTCCATTTTATCTCCTATGCTACTTTATATCTGCCCACTAATTCTTAATAGAGTTAGGTTGTTTTCTTGATTTGAGAAAAATTATCCCACAGGTTACCTGATCATCACACCATATTGGGAAGTATGTGTGCATGTGTGTGTCCCACTCTTTGTGACCCCATGGACTGTGGCCTGCCTGGCTCTTCTGTCCATGGGATATCCCAGGCAAGAATATTGGAGTGGGTTGTCATTTCCTTCTCCAGGGGATCTTTCCAACCCAGGGACTAAACCTGCTTCTCCTGCATTGGCAGGCAGATTCTTTACCACTGAGCCACCTAGGAAGCTCATATTTGGAAATGGATAAGGCCATACAAGGCCTCACTGCTTCAGAAAGGCTCAGCATTGAAAACTCCCTGGCAAAATTTTTGTCACATATCAATAATTTCCCTTCATATCAGTCACCAGCAATCTCTTACCAGACTTGATTTATGAGTTTCTTTTTTTAAATGATTAGATTGACCTTCATTCTCTTCTATGTTTTTACTTCTGTGAGAATAAGCAGAAAGGTAAATATTACATCCTTAGATTATATGTAAACAATGTAAATCTCCGTAAGTTATGGTTATTTCTATTTTTCTACCTATCACTGCATTTTCTTCCATGCTTATTTATTATAAAAATTTTCTTCTACAATGCTGATGGTTCCTTGATATTATTTAGGGTTCATGTATAAACTCTTCAACAATTCTCTGCTTTCCTTAGCTTCTCAACCTGGTTTCTTTCAAATGGGACATATTCCTTTTTCAAATGCTGTTATACTTCTTTAGTGTCCCTTTGAGAAGTTTCAAAATACAAATTCATTATGCCACAGGGCCTTGGTTTATTAGAGAGAAACTATTGAAACTATTTGTGTCAAAAATGATAACATATTATGTTTTAATTCTACAGTTCTATATTAATGAGATAATCAGAGATATGGAAAAAGAGACCTGTTCGAGGATATTCATTTTAGAATTAGTTTAAAAACTGGACCTCATTTGAATTTCCACCAAAAAAAGAGCTCACAAATGATGGTGACTTGTGTTATGGAATAGAATATATTTATTAAAGTCATATTGCAGAGCCATTAAATGTGTTGCATAATGTTTACAATATTGTGCTAAAGAAGCAAAGTCATTTGATTTCATTTTTATAAAGATATAGCTATATCTAGCATGGATGACTCAAAATTTTAGTAGTCATGAGAGATATAAGCTCTGACTTTTTTAAAAAACTGGAGTGTAGATGCTTTAAAATGTGTTAGTTTCAAGTACACAGCAAAGTGTTTCAGTATCTTCAGATTATATTCCATTTTAGGTTATTATAAGATATTGTGTATAGTAAATCCTTGTTGCTTATCTATTTTATATAGAGTAATTCATTTCTGTTAATCCCATACCCCTAATTTGTCCCTCCTTCCTCCCCTCTCCTGTTTAGAAATCCCAAATTTGTTTTCTGTAACTAGTAGTGATTATTTCTGAATGGAGTTATTACTATTGAGGTTTTTTTTTTTAATCTAGGGTCTTGAAGTTTTGTGCACTGAAAATATATTACTTTGTGGTTCTTAAACAGTTAATAAAAAATGAAACCAATTGACTTGGTTCACTAACTTTGGTTACAAATTTTTCACATTAAAAATTTTTCTCAAGTAATCTTTTGAAATGCCGCTTGACCTTACTAATAAGAAGTTCATTATCTCAGCCTCTTGTAAAAACCCCAGCTAGGTTCAAAGAGCCTGGCCCTCTTTCAAACGTCTGGTGGAGGAGAGAACTGAGAGTTCTGGCCAGTCCACTGGGACCAGTTTTGAACCCAGCTGTGAGACTTGTCCAGCACCTTCAGGGAGATGCTGTCCAACCACCCAGATGTGGTCTGCCTCCAACCACCCAGATGTGGTCTGCCAGCCTCTGCTTCTCCGAATAAGACAGAAAATGCCCTTGCGGTTCACACTGTCTTGGTGGTTACTGTTCAGGGGCACATAGCAGGCAGTCCGGATGCAGAGGTCAGAGAGACATCCTCTCCACCACCCGTCAAGACCACTGGACAGCACCAGACCTATGCATGTTGAGCCCTGATCAGCAACCCAGGCTCCTCCCATCGCCCTTCTGGGACCGTGGTATCCATTTCTGCCAGGGGGACTAAGGAGAGGGTATTCTCAAGGGCTACTCGACCAATGTGGACTAATTTCAAAATCTGCATCATTGAAAATGGAAGTGTAAGTCATTCAGTCTTGTGTGACTCTTTGTGACCCCATAAACTGTAGCCCATCAGGATCCTCTGTCCGTGGGATTTTCTAGGCAAGAATAGTGGAGTAGGTAGCCATTCCCTTCTCCAGGGGCTCTTCCCGATCCAGGGATTGAATCCGAGTCTCCTGCAATGCGGGAAGATTCTTTACCGTCTTAGCCACCAGGGAAGTCCTGTGAAACCTCATTGCAAATTGATCCTATCCCAGCTTCTCTCTCCTCCTGCTCAGGCTGGGCAACAGCGTTTAGTGAAATAAAATATTCTATTACACTCTTTCTCCTGAATAATGGGCATCTACTTCTCTCATGTTTGTCTTCCAAGAGAGGCAACCTGGATTATTCTTCCAGTAAATTCTCTGCCAGGCTGTATGCCTCTAAAAGGAAAAAGCTACCTGGTTCACTTCACTTTAAAAAATTCCATTTTATGCATAAAGAATCAAGTAATGTTTTGAAACTAGAACTGAACTTAAAGACAGTTTCGTTCAAGGCCTTACTTTTACAGATGACAGATCGCAGTCCCAGGGGTAAGTCACCGTGTTTCACAGAGCAAATTAGAAGAATCCGTGCCAGGGTTTGGATCGGCTGTGACCCAGTCAAGTGTCCAGTTTTGTTTTGCTTTCTTCTCTTGCATGGTCAAATGTGGCTGAATGGAAAGTCTTCTCCACTTTCTGGCAAGAGCCACTGTAAGCTGTCACCAGCTTTAGCAATGGAGACTTTCTGTTCTATAGCTATATACATACAAAAATGTAAGATTGGCAAGCAGATACACCTTCTGTGTATATAATTAATAACTCACGCTTGAATTTCTGTATCTCATTAGAGGTAGTTGTCTCACCTTTAACTAGAGAAGACAAGCTTTATTTTTGTAGTGCTTTGCCCTATTATATTCGACAATAATAATTCACAGTGACAGATGTAATCCACCAAACTCATTATTTTCAACCCCGATCCATTTATTTTGCATTACCAATACACTGTTGATGCCTATCATTCCCTGGACTGGAGTGCTTGATGAAATGTTTTATTGCAATATGTCAGAGTCTAAATAATTAACAGCAGGAGTAAGGCTGAAGCTTTCCAAAGTTACCATGTGTATTATAAAATCGTATGTAATGCACTCTGTACTCACAAGAACATGTCCTAGAGATGTGGTTTTGATAACATGATTACATTTAGGGAAAGAAGAATGGAACATCTCTCCTATAGCAGGTCTCATCTCTTCAAAGATGAAAAAATATGTGTATGTACTCAATCTATCAAAGGGAAAAGTAAACAGGATTTGAGCCTTTTTCACCTTTGCTGAGTTAAAAATCTCCAAAATCTATTGTGAAAAATCCCACTCATAATTTAACATACTGTACTATATAATAAAAACAGTTTTCTCTCTTTGATTTGTATTCTGTCAAAATCCTGGGGTGGGACAGAAGGATATTGTTGTGTGACAGGCAATGTGGACCTATGTGACTTCCCTTGACTTTGAAGGCATCGCTGGGAAGTTTGAATTGCAACTATTCAACCTTGAAGGGAGAGAAACTAAATGAAACACCTGTTTTTCTGATTACTGTACCACAAGGCCTTTTAATTAGTTTGTGGAAATGGAAGTTTTAGCTATTGAAGCATATGGCTATTTTCCCCCAAGAAAATGGACACGTGACTACACATCATTAATTTGTGATTATTATTAAAATCAGAATATAATTTGAAAGATTGTACAGTAATAGATATATTTTCTAGACTAGAAAAGCGCTAAATAAAAAAGCAGGAGAGGTAGTCATAAAAATTTCCATCTTTTATATGAGCACTCCTCATTGATTGATGGTATAATAGTGTCCAGAATATGTGTTTATTCATACTGAAATTTCCATTGCAAATGCTGAATAAAACTGTTGATCATTATTTTATTGGCATTCATTCTTCTAATCTAGTAGAACTCGTCTTTCTCAAAAATTTGGAGAGCAATAAATTAGTGTATGAAACAAAGGCTAGAAAAATGGGAATGGCCAAGGTGAATATATTCTGAAAATGTTTTCTCTATGTTGTTCTCATTATATACAAGTGGAGACTTTTCTCCACCATATTCTTGTACTTTAGTTTGGGGATCAGAAAATTCTATTGGACTGTAAGGTAATTCCCCCACTCAGCTAGATGTCATCCTGCGGTCATCTTAAAGATCTAAACCCCTTAGTGTATTTGTAAGGGAAAGAGCAACAATTTGGCCTCCTGATTTTTTTGTAGTCACCTCTGCCAAAAAGCTGTAAACTATGTTTCTGTTGGGGAGTTCCCTGGTAGCTCAGATGGCAAAGAGTCCACCTGCAATGCAGGAGACCTGGGTTCAATCCCTGAGTCAGGAGGATCCCTTGGAGAAGGGACTGGCTATGTATTACTGCCTGGAGAATTCCATGGACAGAGAGGTGTCTAGAGGGCTACAGTCCATGGGGTCCAAAAGAGTTGTACAGACTGAGCAACTAATACTTTCACTTTTCAGAGTATGCTTCACGAGTATTAGGTCACAGTAATCCTAGATTCTTGAGGTGAAGTGCATGAGCTATTAGCAACCTCATAATCATGTCTTATAGAATGTTGTTTTTTTTTTTCCTCAGCCTTGCTTTGGGCATAAAGGGCATTTGATAAGTATATGAGGTTTCAGTTTCTTTCTGAGAGAAACTTTATGAATTATTGCTTAGCAATGAATGAAATAAGTATAGGTAGCATGGTGGGAATATAATGATTTAAGAGCAAAAAAAATCTCAAACAAGAAAACAGCTTTGCTATTAATAAACTGCAAACATTCACAGCGGCACAAATGACTCAACTGTTGTGAAATTTGAATTTCTTTCATTGTTTATATCTAAATATGAAACATACCTGGCAACGGAATGAGACAGAACATGCCTTCTCTTTTTCCATATAATTTACACCATGTGTTTGGCCAAAAGTGCTGATTACAAAATATGACTGCAATTGGACAGCATAACAATATGGATTTCCACACCTATGGCATAAGGCTTGGTTTGTTTTGATTAAAGAAATAATTGTGATCCAATTTCATAACGTTGATCACAATTTCATCACCTGTGCCTGGAAGGAGAAGAAAATATATGAGGGGGTATAGCAAAGTGCAAACTCATTAAAAATTGTAAGAAATTATGATCATTACATTTAAAGCAAAGGTGTGGTATTGTGTTTAATTAAACAAAGTTTGCAAAGTGTTCTGTGAACTTTGCTGGGATTGTGCAAACTTAGACAAGGCACTTTTAAAAAAATTACATTTAATGGAATATTTTGAGAACATGTAATTTGAAGAGCAAATGGATAATTTACCATGAGAAAACTCCTGGCATTGTATTTTGCTTAGTAAATGTGAGGTACAAGGATGCCTATTCAATTCTTTAATGTCAAAATCAACATATTTATTCATAAGATGTTTACAAAGGAAATAAAAAATACTGTAACATTTTTTCTTTGGTTACAAAATAGTTTCTTGGGAGATAATGAATAGTTAATAGGTTCTTGAATTTTCATGATATTATGTGCCTAGACTCATTCTCAGTCAATTTTTAAAAAGCTAATACTGTAAAAGAATATGAGTCCTAGGAAAACATTGTCAAATTTCTCAATCTCCACTTCTCGTCTCAGTGGAGCTCTGTGTGTGTGTTAAGTTGCTTCAGTCAGGTCCAACTCTTTGTAACCCCATGGACTGTAGCCCACTAGGCTCCTCCATCCTTGGGATTCTCCAGGCAAGAATGCTAGAGTGGGTTGCCACGCCCTCCTCCGGGGGATCTTCCCGACCCAGGGATCAAACCCACATCTTTTGCATTGCAGGTGGATTCTTTACAGCTGAGCCACCAGGGAAGCTCCCTCATGGAGCGCTCGATAATGCTAAAGACAGGACAGAGTAAGCCAGACACCCTCTCTCTCTCAATCAGAATATTTAGCCTGAAAAAGATTTCCAAGTACCCGGGGGAAATTAACAGCCTTTGTTGACAAGCATTGTTTTGTAGAGTCAGACATGACTTAGCGAATAAACAAAAAAAAATTGTTTTAAGCAGAATCTACATCCAAATTTGGGTTGGGGTTTGCTGTTCATATTGAATGGCATTTTTTCAAGACATAATTCAGTTAATCATTTGTATGGCAAATCTTATTCTTCTCTGTTCTTTGGCCAGAGCAAACTGATGAGGAAGGGAGCAAACCTCATTGGTGGTAGTGATTGGTGGCCATTTAGTCACCAAGTCGCATCCAACTCTTGTGGACCCATGGACTGTAGCCCACCAAAGGGAGGTAGTAAGTTTGCAAAGCTATGGGTGAAGAGAAATAAAAATCAAAATGAAAACTTAAAAATCAAAAGTGAAAAATTTAATATAAATATTTCAGTATAAACTTCAAAATTTGAAATTACTGAAGTCACTTTGCAATATTTTTGTGGAAACATCTCTGGCCAAGAGGCTTGGAGAGGGGAAGAAAGAAAGGATTATGAGCTACGAGTGGCCACGTAAAGGAAGAGGCCATGTGACATGAAATACAACAGGTGATGGACCTCATTCAGGTGTGTGCAGGAGACCTGTGAGAGGTGAACCAGAATGGGCGATCATCAAGAGGGCAGGGGGTTCACAACATGGAATCCCAGTGAGTGAAAACATCCTACAATGTAGGACCTAATGACACATTTGAAATTGATGAATATAATGAGTAGGTGACAGAAGCTCAGAGTTTGGAAGACTCAATTGAAGGGTGAGAGAAGGTCATAGGAAGAAAGTTGAATCTGAGTTGATTTTTAAACATGAATCAGTTGCAACACGTTGGGGACAGGATCCTTATGCTCAAAGACATAATTCTAGGAAAGAGGACAAATGTAAGTAGGTTACGTTTCACAGCTTTAGAAGACCCTGCGGCTTATGAAACATTTTCACAAGCTTATCTCAGACAGTTCTCACCACGACACAGTGATATAGCTAGGGTGATGGTTACTACACAATATTACAGACGTGTGAAGTGCAGCTCAGAAAAGCTATCACAAAAGAGCTGCTGTTGAGTCTCACACAGATGTACTTGACTTTCTCTAGTTTGCTACAATAGCTAAGTTATAGCAAGGGGACTACCACAGTGCTTTGGCCTCAATAGGAAGAGCGTTGCCAGCTGAAGAACCAAAGGCACCCAAATTCATACGGAAATGGGAAGAAATACATTTTTTTTTAAAAAGTCTGTCTGTAACCTGAAATAATTCATAAACTTATGATAATGACTAGTTAAAAGGCTTCCCTGTTGGCTCAGATGGTAAAGAATCTGCCTGCAATGCAGGGAGACCTGGGTTCGACCCTGGGGTTGGGAAGATCCCTGGAGGAGGGAATGTCAACCAATTTCAGTATTCTTGCTTGGAGAATCCCCATGGACAGAGGTGCCTGGTAGGTTACAGTCCCTGGGGTCGCAAAGAGTTAGACAGGACTGAACGACTAAGCACAGTACAGTAAAAATATATAATTTCAACAATTCTTTTCAACTTAAAGCTGGGATGAATCTGCACAAGAAAGATGAACAAAAGTAAGACACACATGGCAAAACAAATGAAACAAAAAATAAAGATAAGAACAGTGGGACACATCAGGGTATAGTATAAAGTTCTACGTGATCTGTATTTTCCAGTCTTTGCAGTCTCTGTATTGTAGTTTAGCTGCTGTAATTCAACGATCTCTATTCATTATGAGGCAGAATGCACATTTGACTATGGACCTGTGTGACCTGGATACCTGAAAACCTGTCCCCAAGCATAAGGCCATCTTTCCAACATGTCAACAGAAATAGGTCCTTAAAGCAGAGTGGCATATTTTCTTGAGGCCAATTTGTCTACCAACATGCATTCTCCTATCTCAGAACAACATACAGAGACGCAAGAGTTTAAAATGAATGAAAAGATATTCAATCCATAATCAAATGAAAATGTTTGGGACTGGTGCCAGAAAGTGTTCCTGAATTAGACTTTCTTCAGCACCTAAATTTAGGCATCTGGCATTCTATTTTAAGAATCATTCAAATTTTTCAAATGAAGGATTTGCCTTTTGATTAGGAAACTATAATTTCATTTAAATATGAAACATGCTGTCCTTGACTTGGAAAGCACTGAATTCTATGTCATGAAAGAGGTGACCTCATCGGCGAGTAATGAGGAGAGAAACTGTCAACCCCACCCCCAAAAAAGAGCATTGTTCTAGAATATTGGTAATTATTACAATGAAAATTATTAGTAAAAAATTTCTATCATGTTAACAAGGACTAAAGAATTATAAAACAGGAGAAGTATACTGCAGGAAGTTTCATAAATTACTGATTATTGCAGGAAGAAGTCTGAAATATTGTTAAAAGATGTCATATTTTTGAATTTTATTTTCATGAAGATTATAAAGCATGCTTGTAGTGGCATTTGCTTTTAATAAAATATTCTGATGTTATTACAAATACTTAAAAAGCTATGATAATTTAAATTCAGTTCAATACTGCGAAAAATAGTTGTGACTAAATTTCTTTAGAAATCTTATTGTATGACATAGGACCCTTCTTTATTTCACATATACTATTGATACAATATTATTTGACAATAATGTTAGATATTATGCTAGGTGTTGAGGCTATAATCATGAAAAAGAGGAGCATAATAAGATCTGTCTTCCTGAAGTGTATAGTCTAGTGAAATTGTAGTGAAATAAACTAGCAGTTAGTACAATATGGTTATGAGGTTCTAGCATAGTGTGCTTAGAAGGTGAATTCGTAAAGATACATGCTTCCAATTAAATTATTTTTAAGCAAACTGATATGACTTGTCCTAATTCTCTATGTGGATTTAAGTTTTATTGTATTAACTATAATAGAGTCTTCTCTTTGTCATTCACCCATTGAATTCACATCAATGGCTGAAGCAGGTGGAATTAGTAATATTCTGAGAGATTGATGCTCAACAGGTAAAATAGTTCCCTCTGGTCACACTTTGGCAGCACCCAACAGAACCTGTGACCTTCACGCTCTGTTACATTAGATTCCTGCATGGGTTTTAGCATCCTGTGGAATAAGAATTCTCTATTGACTGATCAAAATTATTGATTACAAAGTGGCTTCCTTGTAAAGATTTTGTATAAAAATAATTCAAAAATTTAAAGTAATCTTCAAGCCAAATGCATTCATTGTTGATTGCTACATAACACTTTATCTCAAAACTTAGTGGCCTGAACCCACAAACATTTTTTATCTCAGTTTCTGAGGCCAGGATTCCGTGAGCAGTTTAGCCAGGGGGCTCTGGGTCTGGGTTTCTCAAATGGTTGCAGTCATGACATCAGACAGGGCTACAGCCTCGTCTGAAGGCCTGACGGGCCTGGGAGGATCCACGACCAAGCTCCCCATGTGGCTTCTGGCCAGCGGCCTCGGTGCCGCACTGCATTGATCTTGCCCACTGCAGACCAGGTCACGGCAGCTAGCTTCCCCAGAGCACGTGGGCAGGGAATGTGTGATAAGACAGCATCTCCTGTGGCTTTTATAAACAAATCCAGAAGTCACTGTGTCTGAGTCCAGTCAGGAGAGAAGAACTACTAGGCAACTTGAAGAGGGGAAGTTTAATATAAAGAATCATTAACCAGCACAGCAAAGGAAACCATAAATGAGTCAAAAAGACAACCCTCAGAATGGGAGTAAATACTTGCAAATGAAGCAAATGACAAGGGATAAATATCCAAAATATACAAACAGCTCACCCAGCTTGATATAAAAAAAAAACCAAACAATCCAATCAAAAAATGGATCAAAGAGCTAAATAGACATTTCTTTAAAGAAGGCATATAGCTGGCCTACAGGCACATGAAAATATGCTCAATATCATTGATTATTAGAGATATGCAGATCAAAACTACAATGAGGTATCACCTCACACTGATCAGAATGGCTGTCATCAAAAAATCTGCAAGCTACTGGAGAGGGTATAGAAAAAGGGAACCCTCTTGCACTGTTGGTGCATATGTATATTGATACAGTCACTGTGGAAAGTAGTATGTAGGTTCCTTAAAAAAAACTATAAATAGAACTACCCTATAACTCAACAATCTAACTCCTGGGAAGATGCCCTGAGAAAAACATAATTCAAAAACACGCATGCACACCAATGATCATTGCAGCACCATTTACAATAACCAGGGCATGGAATCAACCTGAATGTCCATCAACAGATGAATGGATAAAGAAGATGTGGTAGATATATGTAAAGTAATATTATTCAACCATAAACGCGAATGAAATTGGGTCATTTGTAGAGACGTGAATGGACCTAAGCCTGTCATACAGAATAAAGTAAATCAGAAAGTGAAAAATAAATATTATACATCAATGCATATTTGTGGAATCCAGAAAAATGCTACTGATGAGCCTATTTTATTGGGCAGGGTTGTGGACACAGACATAGAGAAAGGACTTGTGGACCAGTTAGCTGAAGGGGCATTCTTCTCACACCTTGAATCTCTTCTGCAAGTGTTGGCACCCCAGGAGACCATCGAAGACATCTTGGAATATGGTTATCATACCAAGTCTTGGAAAAAATGTTTTTCTCTGGATTATTTTTAAAGAAATTGTGAACATTCATCCCAGGAAACAACAATCCCACGATTATAGTTGAAATAGATTTGTCTTCTATTTTGGAAAAAAAAAAAGTTTTTTAAGTGTATGTGCAGTATTTTTTCCATGATTTATAATGGGATTTTCATAATTATCCAAGAAACATAAAGATACACTTGGCACAAGAAAGACACATTATGATGTTAGGAGTTATAAGCACACTATGAAATAAAACTTTCAAGAAAAGTATTAATGAGTTCTAGAAATTAGTTCATCTGGCTCATTTACACACACATGTTGGTTACTTCTAATTTACTGCTCTGTGAGTTACAAAAGTTTGCTTCTTCCATATCCTCATTAATTTATTGGAAAACACTTTCCTTGGAAAACAGGAACTACTTTGTGTTCTCCCGTCATTTACAAGTTAATCCCAATTCAAGCAGCAGAAAGTCTGCAGTTGCCCATGATTTTTCACTTCCATGAAAAAGTGAAAAACAGTTAGTTGCACAGTTGTGTCCTACTCTTTGCCATCCCACGGACTGTAGCCTGCTTGGTTCCTCTGTCCATGGGATTCTCTAGGCAAGAGTCCTGGAGTGGGTTGCCATTTCCTTCTCCAGGGGTCTTTCTGACCTGGGGATCAAACCCAGATCTCTTGCATTGCAGGCAGATTCTTTATCAAGTGAGCCGTTAGAAAAGCCCAATATATTCACTTCCATGCTCCCTTTCAAATGATTCCATCCAGCAGATAACAGCCATAATTTTTAGAGTGCTTTGAAAACAACAGCACATAAGATGCAGTTGAATATGGATTCTATGCAATGAGGAATAATGGAATGATGAATGAGTGCGGGAAATTAATATGGAGGGAAAACCATCGACAATCATGTAGAGGTAATTTTAAAAAGCAGTATGACCTTTAATCATTTAAACTACCATGTCACATCTATATTTTCAATATCTTCCAATATTAGTTAACCTACAACATCAATCACTATAATTTCTTGGAGGAGTAAGTCTCTTTTGAGAATACCATAAAGGCTATGACCACTCTTCTCCCCAAATGCACATATGTGGAATTCATGCAATTTGTGGATCACTTGAAGCCATAAGCAGAGTAAACTGAACTTCATACTACTGATTAAAGGTTTAAAATTACTGAGTGTGACGAGTGTTACCACTTATGGTAACACCTATTTCTTTATGCTACTACTGGTTGAAAGAGGGTTTTTTCCAATGTCGAAATGTGTAAGAATACAAGATTCTTTTCAAAACTTAGCCTCTACATGAAATACATGATAGTAAATTAAGTTGATTATGGGATACCAAATTTTGTTGGCCAGACAGTCAAAATTTCTTATTTTAGGTGCATATACTGTATGTGCGGAGAAGGCAATGGCACCCCACTCCAGTACTCTTGCCTGGAAAATCCCATGGACGGAGGAGCCTGGTAGGCTGCAGTCCATGGGGTCGCTAAGAGTCGGACACGACTGGGCGACTTCACTTTCACTTTTCACTTTCACGCATTGGAGAAGGAAATGGCAAACCTCTCCAGTGTTCTTGCCTGGAGAGTCCCAGGGGCGGGGGAGCCTGGTGGGCTGCCGTCTAGGGGGTCGCACAGAGTCAGACACGACTGAAGCGACTTAGCAGCAGCGGCAGCACACTGTATGTGACATCAAGAGTGCTCCTCCTATCCCAGCACACATACATATTTACTAATTATCTAGTTCATTCATCTCATGTAGAAATTAGGCTTAGCAGATCAAGGCAAACTTCTTCAGAGGTTTTGTGTAATGGCTGAGTCAGAAATGCCAGTTGGCATGCCAGCAGGTACACTTTGTCTGACGTGCAGCATGGAAAACCAAAAAAGGATGGAATAAAATGTATGAAAAAAAGCTAATTCAAATGTAATGGTGTTAGCTTTTGAGAGAAAATTAGTCCTCCAAAGTGCAACAGAGAGCAAGACAAGACAGGGCAGAAGTTTGCACATTCCAGCGAAAGTTTTCAGGAGGTCCTGTCCACGGATATACCCCGAAAGGATGTGACCCAGGTGAGACTTACCTGCTGTAGGCAACTAATCCACAATGAGCAAATTATCCTCCCCTGCAGGGCAAGCTGTAATGGCAGCCACATGCTTCGGAAAGAAAAAAATCATGTGTTCCTAGAAGAGGAGGAAACCAAGGGCGGGTGGAGGCTTGTCCAGGAGTGGGATTGAAACATAAGCTGAGAAACTTTAGTTGATTTAGAAAAGAGGGTGTTCCAATCAGATGACTGAATATTTCTGACAAGAAAGAGATTCTAATAAGGGAACAGCAGTGGCCTTGTATAGAAAGGAATTTAATAAGTTTGGGCAGTTTAATGTGCCCTACGGAGATGAGGGATGAAGATGAACTTCCAAAGTTGGGGCTGATTTAGTTCCAATGTGGTGTGGGATAGCTTAAAAAGTCAATAAGGTGTAATGACCATCCAGTAGAAAATATCTCTTCCTCGTTCCCTTGAACACTTTTCTCTTTAAACAATTGTGTGCACTTGACACTTATACATGCATTGTCCCCAGTCACAATACACAAACAGCCATACATCTGTAGAGGCCGAACATTCCTGATATTTTTGGAAGGATGCCTAAAGATGTCACTAAAAAATGAAACTCCAGTTACTGAATCCAATAGAAAATCCAACACATCCATATAATATGTATATTTACAGATAATGATAATTGAAAGGAAATAACTTTATAATATCATTTAATGTGGGTGTGAGCATGTAAGCAAGCAAAGTGAAAGAGGTATGTCTGTATCTTGGAAATTTTGAACACTTCTTGTAGCTGCAGTGATGAGATTAAGAGAACTGTCAAATAAAACAAAAATGGCATTTTTAAAAAAAAATTAGACACAGTCATTGAAATTTTTGGTTTATTTATGCTTTAGTAAAGCTGAAGATATTATTTTAAATCAGTGGGCCTATGTGAAATAGATGACAGATAAAGGATCATGTTCTGGCATAACATTCCAGATATGTTTTGACAATGTCAAGTATAAACCACAAATGGCTCAACAGATAATGTTCATAATGACTGACCTTTATATCAACTTCTTACTTTCTGTTTACTTGGTGTAAATACGTACTCTTCTAAATGATACTTTGTCGCTCATGGAGCAAGTTATGGCAGTCAGAGAGAAAAAACAGGACAATGAAGTTAGCTTGTTAGTATGGGATCACTAAAGCAGCTGCTTTGGATAAATTAAATCTTCATTGTAACTAGGTCAGTGCTTTCCTTGCCATCATGCAAAGCATGGGCAGCTTCATGATGACAAATGTCAGGCCAGTTTGGCTATTACATACATACGTGTACACATACATATAAATACATGTAGATATGTGCATAGAGTTGTTAAAAATGCATAGACTGTTCACAGTAAATTTAATTCCTTAGAGGAACCAGAAGACACTTTACAAAATTAAGCATAAGAAAAATATATTTGTAATATGCTTCTACATTTGGCTATGTGATTTTCTTTTATAATAGTTTGGTAAGTTAAAATGTTCACATGGCAATTTTAATTTTCTTATATTCTTTTTCTAATTGAACCTTAGAATTGTGTAATTCATCAGCTAAAATCTCCTTTAAATTACTGTGGATTTCCTATGTGGCAGACAATAGTCAAATACATTGAAGAAAAGCCATTCTCATAGACCTCTTCCAGACAAGTCTTTCTCTACTTTGGACTGTGAGTAGAGTGGAGTGAAGAAATGCCCTTCAAAATTCTTAGAAGCCCTTTTGTTCAGATAGCAAAAAGTGTGAGTCGCTGACTTCTGTCATTCTGAGGTCTTTACCAAAAAACTTCCTTGACCCTGAAGGAATTCTTGAATTAACTTGACTTTGAGGCCAAGTTCTATCGGCAGTCTTGTAATTGCTTTTTTCCTTAAAAATATTTTCCACTATGAGGACGTTTTGCTGACTGGAGACACTCCCCTGGGCCCTCTATACTTCATTAAATTTTGCTTAAGAACCAAACAGTTTCTATTTCTCGCTGACATACAGTTAAAAGAAGTATATAAGAAGTACCTTATACACAGCTGGAAGAAGATAATTGGCACTGTTGACATTGTTTTCTGAAATCTCCTTAGCCAAATATGCAAGTTTTGAGTTGCTTTCCTATCTTCTGAGTTAACTATTGATGGCATTTTTGTTAATTTTTCTGCTTCCGCATAACACTGGCTTCTGTTTTTTTCAAATAGAGTTGTGCTATAAGTGTAAAACACACAGCAGATTGTAAAGATTTCAAACCAAAAAGAAAGAAAGAAAAGTATCCTATTAATATTTATTTAATGTATTAATTTTACATTAAAATTTATGTATTTTGTATTTATTTATTTTACACTGAATGATAATGTTTTGATTAAATTGAACTAAACAAAATAGTTATTAAAATTAATTTTACCCAATGGTTTCTTAGGTATGACACCCAAAACACAAGCAATAAATAAATAAATAAATAAATGAACTGGATTCTATTTATATGAAATATCCTGGAATAGACAAACCCATCAAGATGGAAAGTAGATTTTAGTTGTTGCCAGAGTTTGCAGGGAGGAGGAACTGGGCAGTGACTACTAATGAATATAGGGTTTCTTTTGGGCGATGAAAATGTTTTATAATTCGATAGTGGTTTTATAATTAGACAGTGGTGGTGAGGGACTTCCCTGGAGATCCAGTGGTTAAGAATCCACCTGACAACGCAGGGCACATGGGTTTGATTCCCTGGTCCAGAAAGATTCCACATGCCCTGGGGCAACTAAGCCCATGAGCCACAACTACTGAGCCTGCACACTCTAAACCCATGCTCTGCAACGAGAAGCCACTGCAATGAAAAGACTCTGCGCCACAACGAAGAACAGTCCCACTCACTGCAACTGGAAGGAGTCCACATGGAGCGATGAAGACTCAGGAGAGTCAAAAATAATCAATAAATTAAAAAAAAAGATACCAATGATGGCTGTGAACCTTTGTATATGTGCTAAAAGTGATTGAATTGTGCACTATACAAAGGTAAATTTTATTAATATGACTTGCAAATTATATCTCAATAAAGCTTTTATAGAAATTTAATGTTTTTTTTAACTTTAAAAAAATGTGGCTACTAGAAATTTAAAATTACCTGAATGGGCTGCACTGTATTTCTATTTTTCTAGGTGATTAAAGGCAAGCATTTATGGAGGAAAGTGATAGGATGTCTAAATTAAGTGGTGACTGTGCAGTTTGAATAGGGAATGGTTGTTTAAGAAGGATGATTTATTATGAATGTTAAAGATATTGTATGGCAGAAATAAAAGAGGATTTATAGGAGATAAAACTTGTTTTAGAAACTACTAGTATAGTTTCTAAACTACTCTGGTGTAACGGAGTGTCTTGAAAGCCACAGGAAAAAAGCTTGCATTCGAGGATCAAATTTTTATAATTCTTTCTTTTCTCTTTTACTAGCTATTACAGGAAATATATCCATTTAGAAGACACTTCTTCAGTTAGTTATTATATATGAATATGAGGGCAGTTGCTTGAGTATGTTGATAGGATTTCCCAATATTTAAGTGTCTGAAAAACTCCAAAGTTTATGCTTAAAATAAAATGTTAAAAGGAAGCAATTGGTTGCGGTCCTCTGGCTGGAAGACCCTTGTCATGCAATAACTTGTGTCTGGTTATGTTAAAAATAGGATGAAGATTTGTTGCAAGAGAATTAAGAATTGTCCCAGAGAACGGATTTGTGGACACAATGCGGGAATGAGAGGGTGGGACGAATTGAGAGAGTAGCATTGATATGTATACACTGCCGTGTGTAGAATAGATAGTTAGTGGGAAACTGTGTAACACGGGGAGCTCAGCCTGGTGATCTGTGATGACCGAGAGGGGTGGGATGTTGGGAGTGGGAGGGAGGCTCAAGAAGGAGGGAACGTATATACACACGTCGCTGATTCATGTCGTTCAGCAGAAACTAACACAACATTGTAAAGCAATTATTCTTCAGTTTAACAAATTTAAAAAGAGAAAAAAAAATAATTACCAGCATTGTCCGTATAGTTTAGTCAGGGATATTATTTTTTGGCTTTTAAAAGAAAGATTCAATGGAAAATGATTTGTGCGGAACTTCGAATTGTTTCATGAATTGCCTCATGCTTCCCCTTCACTTTGCCATACCTCCAGCTGCTGAATGTAGAGACCTTCTGTTGAAGTGTCGACATTTAAAGAGATGCACAGACCTTTGTACTGTCATGCTCTGCTCAAGTCTGGATCTGCCCGTCATATAAAACAGTTCTTGAAAGGATCTGAGATAAAAAAAGTTCTTTTAAAGAATTTTGCAGTATAATAGTTATTAAGGTTCATGTTTATGTGATTTTATAAAATAACCTATATAATTTCCTCGTTTTCACTTGGTTCTGAAGCATCAAGAGCATTTATACATATAAAAGAATACTTATCCATAGCAATTAAAAGAATATGTCTGAAAGTAAAATTCAATGTCAAAGTGAAATGAAGTATCGCACAGCATTCCATGAATATGCATATCTTATGAAGTGATCTGCTTTAAGAAATATTATGCAGAAAATATCTTTACCGTAGACATGTAAAATAGTTTTAAAGTTGTATATTTCACAGTACATTAATTATTTAAGCAATGGTAACCAAGAATAGAGTTTGAGGCAATGATACTAATCCGAATTTTATTTGAACTAAAATACCCTGATTTTTGATCTTAATCAGAGAAATAGTAACAGATTTTATTGGTTAGAATGTTGCTAATAGTTCAAGTATTCACAGTGTTTGCCTAGGAAACGAACTGAGATCTTTCTGTCCTTTTTGAGATTGCACCCAAATTGGACTAGAAAGAAGCCTGAGCACCAAGAAACTGATGCTTTTAACCTGTGTTGCTGGAAGACTCTTTTGCAAGGAGATCAAACCTGTCACTTCTAAAGGAAATCAACCCTGAGTATTCATTGGAAGGACTGATGATGAAGCTGAAACTCCCAATATTTTGGCACCTGATGTGAAGAGCTGACTCATTGGAAAAGACCCTGATGCTGGGAAAGATTGAAGCCAAAAGGAGAAGGGGGCGACAGAGGATGAGATGGTTTGATAGCATACTGACTCAATGGACAAGGATCTGAGCAAACACTGTGAGATAGTGAAGGACAGGCAAGCCTAGAGGGCTGCAGTGTGTGTGACCAGAGGAAGGATCTGTTAGGTCGTTCAGTCTCCAGTGTGGTTTTGGGGCCATTACTGCCTCTTCGAAGAGCATCTGTCTCTTACATCCTCTATTTGTGAATAAAATATGTGTGCCCTGAAGTGGGATTCTGAAGCATCAGAACAGAACAGGGAAGATGACTGGGTCATGTTGTATGTGTCTGTGTGAGTAGGGATGCAGGGAGTGGAGCTTGTAGTGGGCTCATCAGACAGTCCTAGAGGTGATACTCTGCTCTAAGAATTTTCCCAGATGATCTCTACATCCAGGGGCTTGAGCAGAAGCTCATATTCCCAGTACACAAAAGTACTTGTCATGTTTCATATTGAAAGTAAGAAAATAATTGCAGCTGTTAGAAAAATAACGTTCCCTGTTGTTTAGGCAGACGGATCGCAGAAGAAAAAGCCCGCGGAAGATGAACACCTTTCCAGGAAGAGGGCATTTCAAGAAATACTCTCAGTACCGTGGGAGGTAAGCAGGGTGTCCCATTTTACTGATCTGCGGCATACTGAGAGGGACCACCCACTGATGGGAAGATAAACAGGACCCCCCACGGGAGCAAAGAGGGGTGAGCAAGACGAGACTGGCGGCAGTTGCTGAGTTTCCCTCCGCCCCAGGCAGGGGAGGTGTGAAGACACGCAGGAGAGTTTGACTCCCAGGAGGTGTCCGTGACAACACAACATAATTTATAAAATAATTAGGCGTACGTTCTGACTGGTATTTGGGGGTAGGGAGTTCTGTCAACTGTCATAAAGAGAACATTTCTTCATTGGTTAACTAAAGAACAACATGATTCTCTTGGAAGGGTGTCAGCCTAAGTACAGCCAACGTAACCCACTCTGGGTGTCGGCAAGGCTAGTTCCTCATCGCCACTGGTCCAAATAAAGACCTTCTGGCAAGAGAAAAGCATTGAGCTGCAGATGCTTATAGCACAAAATTGTCAATAGTTAACACACTTGAGCACTTTTGTGTGAGTAAATAAACCCCTTCTTTAACTTCTGCCCAGTCTTTGGACACTCCCCTTTAAAAAAAAATGAAGTAGAGTTGATTTACAATGCTCCGATAGTTTCTGTTATGCAGCAAAACGAGTCAGCTGTGTGTACACGTACATCCTATACATACATACAGGTCATGACAGCATTGGGTGCACTTTCCTGCGCTATCCTGTAGGTCCTTATTAGTTATCTATTTTATCCACATTACGGTATATAAAATCCTTGGACACTTAAGAACGCACCCAAATTGTCCAGGACAGATTGAGAACTCCACGTGTGTGTGTGTGTGTGTGTGTGTGTGTGTGCGCGCGCTAAGTCACTTCAGTCCTGTCTGACTTTTTGCGACCCCATGGACAGAAGCCCTCCAGGCTCCTCCGTCCATAGGATTCTCCAGGCAAGAATACTGGAGTGGGTTGCCATTTCCTTCTCCAGGGGATCTTCCTGACTCAGGGATTGAACCCGAGTCTCCTACATGTCCTGCATTGCAGGTGGATTTTTACCACTGAACCACCTGAAGCCTGAGAACTCTGTGCTGTGCTAGTTGTTCGGTCATGCTGGCCTCTTTGTGACCCCGTGGACTGTAACCCAAAAGGCTCCTCTGTCCATGGGGATTCTCCAGGCAAGAACACTGGAATGATTGCCATACCCTTCTCCAGGGGAACTTCCCAACCCAGGGATCGAACCCAGGTCTCCCGCTTTATAGGCAGATTCTTTACTGTCTGAGCCACCAGGAAAGCCCAAGAATACTGGTGTGGGTAATCTATCCCTTCTCCATGGGATCTTCCTGACCCAGGAATCAAACAGGGCTCTTCTGCATTGTAAGCAAATTCTTTACCAGCTAAGCTTCCAGGGAAGCCCACCCTTTAGAAATCACATGCCTTGAAGGCACTTGCAGATGACCTGAAATAAAGGCTTCTTCTCCCCTGAATATTTTCCTCGTCTACTTTGCAGCAATATTGAAAGTCTCTCTTCTACCTTGGGCTCCGAGATGGGGATTCTACACCCTGGGAAGTAGAGGGCAGCATGCCAAGGGGTGTATAGAAATTCAGGGACAAATGTGCTGGAGTTCCCAGAACTTTCAATATCCTCCATGTTTTGGCTAAAACATCTTTAAGATGAACAGAGATATTTTATAAGATTGCCAATGTAAATTATATATGAATTTTTGAAATAATATCTGATACTTCCAAGATATAGCTTGGCTTCAGGTGGCTGAAAGACTTTTCTGTCTGTGAATATAGGCTCATACTTTTTGTTTGTTTGTTTTTTTCTGCCATTAGGAGCAGGAAACATCAACAACACTTCTTGGGAGAACTGTATTCCATTAGCTAAGCAGAGTCACAAGTGGGCCTGGCCAGGTTATCCCTATGAAGCAGTGATGCATCCAGGACTCACTTACACTTACAGTTTCTTGCTCATATTAAACTTCTTGGTTTTCACATTTTCTTAACTCTTTGATTTGTGCTCTACCATCTTTTCATAAAATATTTTTTTGATTTCTCTATTTTATTTTCTGCACCTATCTTCCTCCCTACAGCCATCACCACATTGATCTCTGCCCCTGAACTTCACAACGACCACCCCCTTCCCCCACACCATCCTATAACTTACTTAGCTTCTTTTTTCATGCTTGTGACCTTGAAGCATGAAAGCATCTTTTTTTCTTTTTTGGTCTCTTGGTCCTACAGTGTGCTGGTCATTGCTCTGGGCTGTTCGTTCTGGGTCTCACTTAATATTCAGTAACCAATCTGTAGGTCCTGGGAGATATGTTGAAGGCACAGAATTAGTGTGTGGTAAATAAATAAGCTAAACCCAAGTCTCTCCAAAGCTGACACCTATGCCTGGCTCTATTGATTGGTGAGGAGCAGAGGGGTGGGGGTAGAAAAGAAAATTGGTTAGTTTATTTATTGTGTGAAAGAAAAAGAAACACGTCAAATTGATTGACAGTATATAAATTCAACAAACTAATTGAATTTATCACCTTAATAACACGTCTGACAGCTAAGAAACTTGACAATGTGAAGTTGACTGATTTGGGCCATGATGATAAAATTAGAAGATGCTCATATACAAAGTGCAAATGTCAAGGGAAAGTTAAAACTAGACTCTCTGATTCATTGCAATATTCCATTCCCTGTGACTTCATGGTGATTTCAGAATAAGTGACCTTGAGCCAAGTCAACTGAGAAATCCAAATAATATGCATATCAGGATACCTGAACAAAAAGACGAGTTTCAGCTTCCATCACTCAGGAATAACAATGATGTGGGTGACGTCTGGACATTTTCTAAGCAATTTAGGAATAAAAATAATTGCTTATAACACATATCCTTTAATAGTCTAAATATTTTGTGTAAATTTGTGTCTTCTGTCTGAAAGTATAGATTCCTCAGTGAGATGAATAGAAGAGCTGTTGTTACGTTATAGGACCAATGTTGTTGAATCAAAACTTAAAACAGTCCTAAAGGAAATCAGTCCTGAATATTCATTGGAAGGGCTAATGTTGAAGCTGAAACTCCAATACTTTGGCCACCTGATGCGAAGAACTGACTCACTGGAAAAGACCCTGATGCTGGAAAAGGTTGAAGGCTGGAGGAGAAGGGGATGACAGAGGATGAGATGGTTGGATGGCATCACCAATTCGATGGACATAGTTTGAGTAAACTCCGGGAGTTGGTAACGGACAGGGAGTCCATGGGGTCACAAAGAGTAGGACACAACTGAGCGACTGAACTGAACTGAAGCTTCTAGTGCGTCTCAGGCACTGGACAAGTCATCATCCTTGTTTGCCCCGATTATGTAAATTAGCCAGGGCCACACACATGTGTGTGTCTTTGTCTGTGTGTCCAAAAGAGTGTACATCTAATTTAGGGAGGGCTTCCCTGGTGGCTCAGATGGTTAAGAATCTGCCTGCAATGCAGGAGACCTGAGTTCGATTCCTGGCTTGGAAAGATCCCCTGGAGGAGGGCGTGGCAACCCACTCCTGTATTCAGGCCTGGAGAATCCCATGGACAGAGGAGCCTGGCAAGCTACAGTTCATGGGATTACAAAGAATCAAACACAATTGAGCGACTAAACACACACATTTTTAGGCAAGTGCAAGAAGCCTCCTAAGAGCTTTGATTGGTTGGTGGAAGAAGCAGCAGTCTATTTATACGTATAGCATGTTCATAGTCAGAGTTTTGCTGTCAAGTCATGTGTTAAATTGTGTAAGTTGGTCACTAAATTCATTGAGAAGTATCCAACATCTTTAAGAGTTCTATGGAGGTATGAATTGAAATACAGTTTGTAGGATGAACAAATGTTCAGTGTTATTCCATACAATAATAATAGTCATAATGAGATTGAAGCAGTTCTTTTGTGTTTGGTACTTGCAATGTACCAAGAACCCTTCTGACTACTTTATATTTACAAACTCTTTTACGCCTGACAAAAATCCTCCTTGACACAAAAGACAGAGAATAGCAACTCATCCCAGGGATGATATTAGCAACTTAAGTCCATCCTCTGGATCATGTCTACTCAGATTTGGTATTTTTTAAGCTGTATAAAAATCCCTTGAACCTGTAAAAATTATTTTTAATCTAAAAATCATCTCTATTTCTAGGCATTTTTCATGGCTAGGTAAGGGAAACTATTCATAATTTTCTCTGGGAGACTCAGCCTGGGAAGTTTGTTTGTTTTTTTAAACAGTGAAAATTTTTGAGATTGATTGAAAATATTTATGATACATAGGCTATTTTCAATGCTTGGTACCAAAATATCCGAAGATTATGTGTAGGGTATTTTAAGAATAATAATAAGAATGAAAGTATGGACACTCCCCTTCCTCATGCTTTTTCTTTTAACATTGCTAATGTCCTTGTGATTTCTGCACTACGGAAATACAAATAAATCCACCACTGATTTCCACTGGGGTTTCTCTCTCCTCACTTCCCGCGTCCCAGAGCAAAGACTAATTTTGACTCTGGCTCCTTTATCTGACCCCAGTGATAAAGTAAACAGTGGAAAAAGTTTTTTTTTTTTTAATATAATGAAATCCTGTTTCAATACAAGAGAATGCACGTTCTCTTGTATTGAAGAAAAGCAGGCTGTTTAAACTCGGTTTTGCAAAAGGAACAATTTTACAGTAGGATCATATTAAATCACAGGCAATAAGCCTAATTGAATTACAGTCATTACGGGTTGAAAGAGGAACAGCAAGGAACTTGTTTTACCAAATGCTATGCAATTTACTCCATGTCTATTTAGACGTGATGTATAGACTCAGGTCAATTACTCTGAATCTCCAGTAGTTTAAAGCCTCCTGGTGGAGGAAAGGCTATTCTCAGGGAAAGGGAATTGTCCTGGTTAAGCAACTATTGAACCAACCTCTGGTGACGTGCGTAAAGACAAAATAGTTCACTTTTATCCATCGAAACCCAACTGAAAGTGTGAAACAAGGGCTCCACTTACTATGAACACTTCTCTTTATCAGGGGTTTCACAGAGGAGTAGAAATGTATTGAACTGCATCCTCCTTTATTTTGATCAATAGGCACTAAGTGAAGTGGGAAGTATTCTTGAGATCCCTGCGTGAGCAAGAAAGACCCCTTTCTTTCAGAATTTTTTTTTAAAGTTTACTTATGAGAACTGACAATAGAACATTACAAAAGAGAATGAACTCGGAGAATTTTATGAGTTGAAAATACAAACGTACTGGGAAAAACATTCAGATACTACCAGTCCACAGAAATCTTAAACAACATACACGGTACACATTCTGTTAAAAGAAATTGTGGGTTATGGAAATATCCAAACAGTTGATCAACATACAAGAATCAAAGTATTTTAAAAAATTTTGTATTTAGTCAACCAGATGTTTATCTGCATTTTTCTAGGTTGTGTTAGCATCAAATAGTTTTTCTTAGTAGGGAGTCATCCTGGTTAAGTAACTATTGAACCAACCCCTGGTGACGTGGGTTAAGACAAAACAGTTCACTTTTATCCATCGAAACTCAGCTGAAAGTGTGAAACAAGGGCTCCATTTACTGTGAACATTTCGAGGGACAGAGTTGTATCCTTCAAGTTCATGTGTAAGTCAGTGGGTGTAGGACTAAGACTGCAGTCTCCCAGAGATGCAGGGTGATAAAGGGAAGGTAGCTCTTTTGTGTGGCTTAGGCAGAGTAGCATGTGAGGTGCTGAAATAGAAATGGAAATTCAGGAACCCCGAGTTTCCCTAAAATTACCAATTCTGACATGGCTTCAGCCGTGAATATCTCTGACCCCAATTTTTAGGTTCTTTTGAGTCTCCTTGCCAAGGGTTTTTGCATCCAAGTCTAGAATCCTCTGCACCTTGATTGCAAGGAACTGGAGATTAAATGGGAAGGAGGGTCTGGGCAGTCCTGAAGCTTGAGAAGCTGAAGGTGGGAGTGGGCTGTGTACACACCAGTACCTCCTGACCGAGGCCAGGAGCGAAGAATTCAGAGATGGCCGGGCATTCCTGGAGTGGAGAGAAAGGAAAATGGAACAGCCCTTGTATTCATCAAAATATCTGCTCACATTCTGAACCAAGGAGAAACAAACAGTAATACAAGCTCTATCAAAAAATAAAAATAAAAAAGACTAGAAAGTCCTGTGCTGCCCTGTCTCTCTGCTGGTGGTTTGTCACCCTCTGTAATCCCACCACTAGGGATGCCGTGACCTCTTTGACCTTAAGCCCAGGGCTGATGCGAAACGACTGTTCCCTTCCCATAATATTTACTTGCCAAACTATGTGTCTTTTTTCCAAAATTTGATTATTTGTTCCTCATGGATTTTTTCATGTTAATGTTTAAATACATGCATTAAAATACTTCTAATCTTGATACTCACTATTTTGGGCACCTCTTAAATTATGTGTCCCCATGGAATCTCCCTGACACTTGGCCTCGTTGTGGACCTGCCAGCATTTATGTTGGGGTGGGGCCGCAAGTCAGATACAGGCTGCATTTGGAAATGTTCTGAGACCTTTGCTGTCAATCACGTTTTTAAGAGATTGAAGACGGGGAGGGCACCTTTTCAAGGGCTTGTACTCCTTTAAAACCTGCTGGCATCAAGTTGAGGTTTCATTTAGAGAATTCAGAGATGTAACCACATTCCCCGAGGAGGGCTGGTGGGGAAAGATTTAAATCAGTGCTTGTGAGGTGGCTCAAATGCAGTTCAGTTCTAAAACAAAATTAGGCCCTGAGAAAAGGTAGCACACGTGCCGTGTAGAATTAGCCACAATCAAAAGCCTTGGCTGTGCCTTTAGACTGTGACCTGGAAATGTCAGTCCCCACCATGGGAGCCGTTTAAAACTCCAGATGAGAAATCAGAATAAGCAAGCATTTGCCATCTTCAGTTGTGCAGATGAAGCCATAGGGACAAATAAGAAAGAATGTTTTTATTTTTAATGTTATGTTTCTCATAATCAGTAAAACGTATTTATCAAGCTTTAAAGTGCAAAGTGAAGTTTTCTTTAAGTGTTCTAACAATAAGCGGTATCCAGCCTCTTCACTGGAAGGACTGATGCCGAAGCTGTAACTCCAATACTTTGGCCACCTGATGCAAAGAACTGACTCACTGGAAAAGACCCTGATGCTGGAAAAGACTTCAGGCAGGAGGAGAAGGCGATGACAGAGGATGAGATGATTGGATGGCATCACTGACTCAATGGACATGAGTTTGAGCAAACTCTGGGAGATGGTGAAGGACAGGGAATCCTGGCGTGCTGCAGTCCATGGGGTCACAAAGGGTCAGACATGAATGAGTGACTGAACAACAACAACAAATCTAAGTTGTTCTATTAGCAAGAAAGGCAGATGATTTCTGTATATCAGGTTTTGTTCCTGGAAGGGCGATGGGTATTTTGAAATGAGAAGGCAAATGAATATAGCAAACCACACAGAAGAAAAAAGAAGAAGCCTACAGGGTTGATCGTGTATTAGAACACATTTGCCCATTTAACTTGCCTTTAGATTGGCTCAGGGTATGGGGGTGATGGACTAAAAGTCATAAATGGAGTTTTTATCATTGGAGAGAACAGCCATAGTACACATATATAGTTCCAAATCTGAATAAGGTTATTTTAAAAAAGAATCTCAAACATTCTATAAATTGCATACCATAATGAAAACTGGAATGTCTCCTTGACTAATTCTACCATGCTGTGCAAATACCTAGAGGAATCTTCTAACATTTTACAGAAAAAAAAAAGATATAAACATTAACCCAGAATTTAAATAATTTAAATATAGGCAGGAAAGCAAAAATACCTCATTTGGAAAACAGTGTTTAAGTTTCATAAGTCTGTAAAAACAAACCTGACAAATGTGTAACTTTTGGATCATTTAGGATATCTGTAGTTATTTTAGCATTGTGCTTAATAAAAATTTAGTTGTATGAAGTTGAATATAGTGAAGTGTTAAGATATTTCACCAGGATTAAGCTAATCCTTCTCTAACACAAGGAAAAATAGTTGCTAATAAACTCTATTTTTAACAACCACTTGAGAGAGACAAGATGAGACATAAAAATCCCTTTCAAGAAGTTTTCCAGGACAATAGCAGTTTACACCCAATGCACACAGAAATACACTGCAAAAACTTTCCCTTGCCAAGTTACAAAGTCCGACTTGTCAGAGTTACATCATGTTTTTAAAGCATATTTGAAGTGAAGCTTGTCATACATCAGACTTCAGTGAATCCAGCAAGGGTGTCCCTGCTTTAGAAACTTATGGGCTGCATTCTCTTTGAGTTTTTCAAAGGATTATTTTAGTATCAAAATTCCACATGTGGAATGAAAACCAATGGTTTTTTGGGTGCAGTTTTTGGAATATACAGTCCCACTCATTTTCCATGTACTATGCCCCACCCCCAACACCCCTCCCTTTATAATGTTGCTATCAGTACGGAGTGCTAAAATCACCATGAATCTGATCCCTTCAATATGGATTTTCTGTACCGTAGTGTCAAGGCTGGGGCTTGACATGGCATGATCGTCACAGGAGAATGTGACTCTGGCTTTCAAGATCTATGTGTGATAAAGGAAATTTAAATGCATGGTGCAAGTAAAGGACCAGAGATGAGGCAACTCTGTAAGAGCTGCCTGATAGTAAGAATTAATTTGAAAATAAAAGATGCATCTATTAATAGAAATACATTAAAATTCCATTCTCTGCATGTGTGCTTTGCTGACATATATGCGATTTATATATATCCAGAAAGTGGATATATATACATATATATATACACATATATATAAATGCTAGTGTTCACACATCCCATTCTTGCTTTAGAATACTGTGTTCTTGGGATATATTACCAAGCTTCCTTACACCGATTTCTTAACATTTTTGTCACCTCCTAAATATTTCCTGTATAGAATTTATCACCATCTATAATTATATTCTGGCTGTGAAAGCTCAATTATTACTTATCACTCCTACTGGAGTGAAAGCTTAGCAAATGTGGGTTCTGTTTGTTCATTATCATATGATCAGCCTCTTGCCCTGCATATCAGCATTTTGTTGACATCAGTAGACGGTTGTTAAATAAATGAATGGATGAATGAATGAACAATATTTTCTGATATATCCATCTTTATAGTACGGTTATACCTGATACCGGGATGGTCTTACTGGTTATGGCTTTGGGCTGCCCAAGGCACTTTTTTTTTAATGCAATTTTTGTTGAAATTAAATTCTATTTTTTTCTTTGCTTAAAATCTTGCCCTGTTTGAATGGACATTATAAGGTTTGCTTTTGTGATTCCATTTCCTTTATTTAAGAGCTGAGAAGCCCCTTTCTGTCTATACCTTCTCTCTATGGACATATGAGTATGTATGATCTATTTGCTATCTAATCTTGCCTGGAATTCATTTTATCTTTTTAAGCTGACTCTTCATATTTTTGGCTGGATTCATTAAATTTTAAACTTTGTTTCTCAAATGCCATTTCCAATTAATTAAGCAGTAGAAATAAGTTTCAATGTTTCCCCTACAAGCAAACAATACTATTGCGTCTTTGCACTGTCTTTGTTTTGGCCAAAGATCTATATGTAGTGATAAAAAAATAATTGAGTAGAATTGAGTGCATAAATAAGGTGCACTGTGATACTATGGCTTTATGGATGGTAAAGAATGATGAAGAGGAATTTAAAGGTAAGTTTGTGTCACAAAAAGAAATACAATTTTATATACTAGGTCATATTCCTAACAAAGTAAGTGGCAAATTTCTAGATGCTGTATAATCCTGTAGTAAGTTGAGACTAGTTGAAGTCTCTTAAACTAGCAACAAAATAAATAGCCTGACAAATATTTTTAATTGGCTCTTCCTCTTTCATCTACTTCTCAGTATATGTTTTTCAATTCTGAATCTCAAGCTCAAACACGTCAATCTTAGATTACAAATTCTAGGTTGTACATGAGTAATCAGCATGTTTCATTAATTTAAGACCTCCTTTTATTGATCATTATTTCTATATGGCCAATTTCTTAACCTTTACAGGTAAGATGATTAGGCAAATGAGATGGTTGGAAATCCATGAATTCTGGCTTAACTTCACAAGTTATTTGTAAAGATGTGACCTACGATTCCTTCACAATTACCTAAATTAGCTATCTTGATTACCACCCAAAGTTAGTAGTGATTGGGTGGTTGAAACAAATCCATTCGAAATTACAAAATGCTTCCCTAATTTTTGAAGACCTATGAGTGCTGTATGGGAATTGTCTGTGAGAGACAAATATTTTTCATTTTTGGTAAAAGAGAGAAAAGATATCAAAAAGGTCTTCATTTTGATAGTCTTGAAGCACATTTTAAAAAGTGATGTTAAAGCACTTTTTAAATAGTGATATTTCTCTGGAGGAGGAAATGGTAACTGACCCCAGTATTCTTGCCTGAAAAGTCCCATGGACAGAGAAGCCTGGTGGGCTACAGTCCATGGGGTCACAAAAGAGTCAGATACAACTGAGCAAGTAAACAGGCACACACTACCTTCAAGTCTAGAGCTCTGCTCTTGTTTACAGCTGAGTAGGTTCCACCTGGATTACCTCTCTTGAAGATAACTGGATACCCTGGATAAAACATGAAAAATAAATGTGTGAGGGCACTGGTAGAAAGTCCAAGGCAGAGGCAAGTTGACACTAGGAGAAGGAAACTGCCTTGTATCAGTTGCCTTTTTAAAAACAAACAAACAAACAAAACAGCTGTGAGACTGTTGGCAGTCTGGGTCTACATCATGCTTAGCTGTTAAAACTCAATGGGAAACCTGCAGAGATGTTCTGGTTTGAGCAGCCAGAGTTCAGAGCTTGGAGCAACCCAGCAACAGATTCTGGGAACTGAGAAGGCAGCGGAGAGGCCAGAGTTTTATGCACAAGCTTACAGTTTGTTATTGCAACTAGTAGATGACTTTTACAATGTCACAATGCAACATATTTTGGGAAAAGGTGCTACACCAAAATAGAGCTAAAGATGATAAATCAGTATCATTCAATACACGTGCCATATCGATGGATGTACAATAGCTAGCATACCTAGTACTTCATGTGTTGAGAGAAATACAATCCCCTCTTCTCAAATATGAAGGATGTATAAATACACTTTTAAGATTTTAGGCACAGGTTTATGATTCTGTAAATATAAGTAATCCTTGGACTTCTGGTAGAGCAACCTGGAAACATCCATTTTGATGTACAGATTTTTAGAGTATAGTTTTGCCAATTCATTAACTAAAAAACTAATGTACTGGGCACAAACCCTGAGAGAAACATATATAAAAAAGACATATGCACCCCAATATTCACTGAAGCACTATTTACAATAGCCAGGATGTGGAAGGAAACTTAATGAATGTCCATCAACATATGAATGGATTGAAAAGATGTGGTGTGTGTATATATATACAGAGAGACAATGGAATATTACTCTGCAGTAAAAAGGAACAAAGTTGGGTCATTTGTAGAGATGTGGATGGACCTAGGGACTGTCATACAGAGTGGAATAAATCAGAAAGAGAAAAACAAGTACTGTGTATCAATGCATATGTGGAATCTAGGAAAATGGCAGGTGAACCTGTATTTGCAGGGCAGGAATAGATATGCAAACACAGAGAACAGATTTATAGACACAGAGAAGGGTGAAGGAAGGTGGAACAAACTGGGAGATTAGGACTGACCTCTTTACACTATCATGTGTAAACTAAATAGCTGGTGGGAAGCTGATGTATAGCACAGGGGGCTCAGCTTGGGGCTCTGTGATGACCTAGAGGGTGGGATGGGAGAGTACGGGTGGGAGGAAGTTCCAAGAAGGAGAGGGTATAGCTGATCCACTTCACTGTACAGAGGAAACCTTAACGTCTTTGTTAAGGTTTGTAAAGCAACTACACCTTCCCAAATTAAAAGAAAATGTTGCATGTGACTTCAAGGAGCTGTTTCTTCAAATAATCCATCACTTTTATTTATTTATTTTTTTAGCATTTCCAGTGTCCACATACATCCTGGTTGTTGAGAAACCTTGTTTGAATTTCTAACATGATTTCCCATGAGTCTTGCTTTTTTCATCCACTGCATAACATGTTCAAAAAACGTGTCGGATGGCACCCATTTCTAAATTGAACTGCTACTCTGCTTCCTAACTTGATTTAACTGCATTTCTTTTGAAGCTTCTCTGCTTCTCACACCAAATGGAATTTATGCCCTTATACTCAGGTCAGCATTGTCCATTTCATTGCACTTCCATGGAGCCCAACCCAATGATGAGTGTATAAGAGATTGTTTAGGATTGTTGAACAAATGAATGATGAAATGCAAAATGAAATTTCCTAGAAAAAGCAAAATAGTCTTTAAAAGACTAGAAAGGGGCTTCCCTGGTTGCTCAGTGGTAAAAAATAAATCTGCCTGCTAATGCAGGAGATGGGGGTTCCAACCCAGATCCAGGAAGATCCCACGTGCCACAGAACAACTAATCCTATGTGCCATAACTACTGATCCCATGTGTTGCAACTACTGAAGCCCATGTGCTTAGAGCCCGTGTTCCGCAACAAGAGAAACCACTGCAATAAGAAGCCCGCGCATTGCAACGAGAGAGTAGGCCCCGCTCACCACAGCTAGAGGAAGCCCACTTGCAGCAACAAAGATCCAGCACAGCCAAAACTAAACTAAACTAAATAAATAAAAGACTAGAAAGGTGGTGATTTCACTGGTCAGAATTTTTTTGGTAGATCCAGATGTCAGATTTGCTTTAACAGGTCTATGGGAAGAATTACAGAGTGTAGGATTCCTTTCCTCCTTTTCTTCCCAATACCATGCTCTTTGGTGTTCAGGGAAACAAGAAGAAAACTCCAGCCCTTCTCCCACCTCGCTGAGTGGCAGACAACAGGCTCTGCAGGCAGACAGACTGGATTTAAATTTTGCTTCTGTCACTTGCCACACATGCCTCATGCAAGTTACTGATCCTTGCTGGGTCTGCCATCTTCATCTGTGAAGGGAATGGGCTATTCTTGGGACTAAATGAGACAGAAACATTTTATAGTAAAATAATACCTGGTTCAGAGACATTAATTTGCCAACGAAGGTCAAGGCTATGGTTTTTCCAGTAGTCATCTCTGGATGTGAGAGTTGGACTATTAAGAAAGCTGAGCACTGAAAAATTGATGCTTTTGAACTGTGGTGTTGGTGAAGACTCTTGAGAGTCCCTTGGACTGCAAGGAGATCCAACCAGTCCATCCTAAAGGAAATCAGTCCTGAATATTCATTGGAAGGACTGATGCTGCAGCTGAAACTCTAATACTTTGGCCACCTGATGCGAAAAACAGACTCATTTGAAAAGACCCTGATGCTGATAAAGATTGAAGGCAGAAGAAGGGGACAACAGAGGATGAGATGGTTGGATGGCATCACTGACTTTATGGACATGAGTTTGAGTAAGCTCCAGGAGTTGGTGATGGACGGGGAAGCCTGGCGTGCTGCGGTCCATGGGGTCACAAAGAATTGGACATGACTGAGTGACTGAACTGAACTGAATATCTGGTCAGAGCAGTAATTATAACTTAGTCTTACTGAGTTTTCCGATGTGGTAGGCACTTTATGCACATTGCTTCAGATCATGCCTACAGCTGGTAGGTAATATTTTTAGGTTCACTTTATAGGTTTGTTTCAGGTTTGGTTTTTTTTTTTTAAAGGGTTTATTTGCCAACCCTAAATAATTCAGATCCCCTCCCAGGCTTCTGTAATTGTATCGCGAAGTTTCACTACTGCTCTTTGTTGTCCCCTTAGATGGTGTTTGGATGCTGAAAACAGCCACCAGCATCATCACTATATTAAGTATCTTACTTAGGACACAGCTGAGCACTCTTTATTCTTATTTTAAAAAGTGACTATAATCAAGTTCATGGAATTTGGAGGACTGGTGTTTGAGAGATTAAAGCGGTTATTAACCAAAAGTTCATAAAGATCTCTCTGTGACTCTTATCTCCTCTGTGAAGTCCACAAAGACCATGTTTTTCACAAGACACGAATCAGGGGATTGTTTTCTTTTTTCCTAGAGTACTATTTTTTTTAAACTGCCTGTTAAGCCTATAATCTAAGGATTTATGTTTCTGTGTGTCATAAAGATGTTTAGAATATGCTTAATGAATAAAGATTCAACCATATTCAGAACATGTTTGTTTATTAAGCACGCATTAAAAAAACCTTCTAGTGTTAACTACAGGACAATGTCAACTTGGAAATCTTAGGAGTTGGGTCAATCTTACTAATATTTGAGATTCTGGTTCCAGGAAGTCTAGTGTTAGCTGACAGACTGGTTGCTCCAATAAAGAGTTGTCTTCCCACTTCACCCTTGCTTGGCCAATGCATATAAAGAGGGATATCCTGAAAAGTGACATTTTTTAGAGACATTACTGCGCATTGCCTTCAAGGATTGCTTGATAGAAGACAAGCTCATGCCCTTTAACTCCACCTCTGTGCTCCAAGCCTGGGCCCATCAATTTTCTTCTTCCATAAAGATGTCTGAGCTGTCTCTTGAGCTAATTTATGCTTCTGGCCTTATTTGGCAATTTACTTTCCTGCTTGAACATCCCAAACAAACAAAAGCAGCTCTTCTGGAAATTCTTCATTATCCTTGTTTTATATCATTTCTTAAAGTTTGAGTCACAGGTCTAAATAGCTTGTACTTCTTTATCAAACGATCAGATGCTTTCCTAATTTTGAACATGCTGCAGTGGCAGGATTTCCTGTTATCATGAGAAACTCAGTGAAATTCAGTTTAGTGGTTTTCAAGTGTTCAATATGGATACTGAAAATATTAAGTTTAGGGATAAAGACTTCAACTGCTTCATATTTCTAAAAATAAATATTATTAACTAACAATCATTAAAAGGTCAAGATGATGGGACTATTTTCAAATATAGGAAGATGTTTTGACTGGTTTCTAAGTGGTGGGATCCTATTTTCGTCTTATATATGATTAATGTTCCCCTACTCCTATTTATTAAGTTTCCCTGGCTCAGATGGTAAAGAATCTGCCTGCAATGCAGGAGACCTGAGTTTGATCCCTGGGTCAGGAAGATCCCCTGGAGAAGAGAATAGCTACCCACTCCAGTATTCTTGCCTGGAGAATTAATTCCATGGACAGAGGAGCCGGGCGGTCTATAGTCCATAGGGTCACAAAGAATCAGACACAACTGCATGACTAACACTTTCACTTCATTTCACAGTATTACATGTCTAATTATGCCAGGGAGGTAAAAGGACTGCAAAAATTTTCTAAATTTTAATCTTACAATTTGTATATGACATAGTTGTAAATGTGAGAAAATTAAGCAGTGTTTTGTAATTCTAGTTTTCACCTTTGCAGCATGAGTTTATTGCAGTGTGGATACACTTTAGCGCGTTGTTAAGAAGAGAGTGAATAGATATTGTTAAGCTATTGAAAACAGAACAGATGCACCTTAAGAATTTATCTCTAAGGTAATTTATTTTATTTTGCTGTGGAAGAATTATATATTATATTATATATTATATATAAATTGTATATTATAGTCAAAGCTATGGTTTTTCCAGTAGTCATGTATGGATGTGAGAGCTGGATCATAAAGAAGGTTGAGTGCCAAAGAATAGGTGCTTTCAAACTGGTGCTGGAGAAGACTCTTGAGAGTCCTTTGGACAGCAAGGAGATAAATTGGTCAATCCCAAAGGAAATCAACCCTGAATATTCATATCAGATTATTGCAGATAATTTTTAATTCTCTTTTATAGATACGGTGATAAAAAATTATATAGCATTACAGAAAGGTTTATCCAGGACGGACCTTCTCCAATTTTTGTTCCCTGAGAACAGTATACCTCATATCTTGGTGACTGCTTTCAAACAAAAGTTCCCATAAGCAAATAAGCTTGGAAAATGCACTTCATAGAATGTAATAGTAAAGACTGGTGTATATTAAAAGACTCTGAGAAGGTCCAGTACATATAATTAAATGAAGGAAGGATAGAGAAATGAAACAGGAAAAAGAGGGAAACTACTGAAGGATTAAATGATCAGGCTTCATTACACCAAGGTGAGCTTTTTCCCAGCACACCTCCTGGTATTCTTCAGCGCCTTCCTGCAAAGTTGCCCTCTCACCCCATGCCGGAAGCTATGCCTGGACACCAAGGTGACAAGCCAGGCCTAGGGTCATCCACTAACAAACACACATCTACTGGGCTCATGCTCTGTGCCAGCCACGGTGGTAGGTACTAAACATCTTATGCTGAGCTGGTACAGTCCCCTGCCTACCCCAAATGCGAAGAGAGTACTAGGGAAATAAACAAGCAGATGGAAATCAGGGAAAAGCAAAGGCTGTTGGTAGAGCACATTGATGGCGAGTAACTTTCCGCAGTTGGGGAGGGAGCACGGAAGGCTCCCTGGAGGAGATGTTTAAGATAAAACCTGACTGGTGGGTTCCTGCGTACTAGGTGAAGAACCAGAGGAGAGGTGTCTGTTACAGAGGAGTTACTTCCTTGCAGGACAGAAAGCCTGGAAGGAGACTCTTGAGTCAGGCTGAAGCTACTTGTGAGTGTGTTCTCAGATAGGACCAGACCCAGAGGAGCCTTGAAGAATCTTATTTTCCCTTTCAGTGAGAGTTATTTTCCCTTGAGTTATTACTTAGTTTTTTCTCCTATAGACTAGAATGATGTCCATGCATAATTAATGGACCTATTAACTCAGTAAGGACAGCCTCAGTGACATTCAGTACTTCTTTCCAAGCCTGCATTGAGTCTCCAGAAGATTGATGGTGGCCAATTCTACTAACTGTGGGGTCCATCAAATTCTTTTTAATGGTTCCATTTCATCTTAAAATTTTACAGAACTTTTATTTAGTGTCTTTCCACTTAAGCAAACTGGTAGATTCCAGTGTTAACAAATATCAAAGCCAGAGATGCCTGTCTACATTTTTGTCTGGCTTTTGCTAGACTTGAGAGTATTATATGATTGTTCATTTAGCAGCAGTCGCAAGATAAGAAAATATTGCAACACATGCTTGAGGTTTTTTTCAATTAAATTTTAAATGGATGCAGAAATCTGGACAGTTTAAATGGTTTAAATTTTAACAATATATTTTGCATTGTGCAGTAAAGAACCAGCTGTAAATGCAATGAATATTTGTTTATGATGTCTTGGTGGTAATTGGGTTTAGCAAGTCATGCAAAGAGCAGTTTTCTTCAAATGACTTATTGGAAATGTGAAAGGAGGACAAGTTTCCTTTCTATACCCAAGCTTCCTTTCTTCAGTCCCAGTGATGGTATTATGAATAAATTGTAGCACAGATTTAATACCAAGCATAAAAGACCATTGTCCCAGGTGCATGGACATAACTTATAATTACTATACTGTGTAGAGGATGCTATTACTATTTGACTTACATTTGCTATAATTACTGGGTATTATTCTTCAAGTAACTAGGAATAAATGATCATTAACAGATGATGTCCTGTGTAATTCTGATATATGATAACCAGCACAATTGTATCCCTCTCTCTAGAGGTAAAATGCTTAGCTTATAATAACAATTTAAGAATTGGGGGGAATGGTTTGGAACATGCTTCCTGAAAGATCACTGAAAATGTTATGCTGCTTCTATAAAATTCCACTAGTTTATTTATTTTCCATTAACGTGTTTATTTTTAACTGGCCTGTGTTTTTCTAGTGAAGAATCATGATCCATCAGGATCTACTTTGTGCCAGCTGGGCTTCAACTGCTTTTTATTGCTGGAGGAAGACACGGGAAGAAACACAATTGTCTTTAAGGTTAGAGATTTCATCCATGACAACTAAGACAACTTTTTTTTTTCCCAGTGACTGAATTTTCACCTTCAAATCCCAGAGGTCACCCAAAGGTAATGTTTTCCTTAAAACATACCTATTAAAGTGAACTAATCCTTAACATAAACAAAATCTTTTAAAATGCAGGCGCCCGAAAAATCCAGGATTTCAGTCCTGGCTCCAATGTTCGAATATGAGAAGGAGAACAAGGCATAATGCAATTCCTTTTGAAGCAAGACTGGGTTTTAAAGAAGTAGCTTAATTTAATCATATATTTCCCCCTTTCTCCCCCCAAATGCATTTTCAGCTTAGATTTTCATTTTTTTAATTGAAAAAAAAAATTACTTGTCAACTGTATATACTGAGTCTTACCAGTGATAATCTTTTCCCATACAGTCCCATTTAATGTATTTCTACTATGTTGACTATTAGGTTATTAAAAATGAAATAATTACAATCTTTTGTAGCCTAGACTTTCCCCAGAAATATTATCATATCGGTGATGCAAGCATTCCTTCCAGTTTTCTGACAATTTGACTTGGCTGTAAAAGTTTATGAAGACATGTTGTTTTAAGGTCTGATTAAAATAAATAAGGAAAATAGAAAGCAGTGTTTATTAAGTGCATACTATGTCCGTGTGTGCTTACAGATATATTTTACCTATTAGTCACTTTGTCTTGAAGAAGAGGGTTTAGAAATCCTGCACTATTTTCCCAGCCCTGTGTCTTATGTGACTTGTGGTTTCTTGAACTTTGCGAGGTTCTAACAATCCATCTTGTAAATTTGCTGGAGTTGTTCATCTCTGAGCTGGAGCTGCCCCAACATGATGGACAGGAAATCATAAAACCTGGATGGCAGGTGTTTCTGGAGGCAGAACAAGTGCTTTCAGTTCTGGATGTGGGACCAACTGAACAAGTGAACGAGAAGTGGAATTAACTGCATCTCGAGGAGGAAATGGCAACCCACTCTAGTATTCTTGCCTGGAGACTCCCATTGACACAGGAGCCTGGCGGGCTACAGTCCAAAGGGTCGCAAAGAGTCGGACACGACTGAGCGACTGAACCACCACCACATCATCCAGAACCACTCTGCTGTATTTCATTAGTGTGGGCTTTATTTCCACAAACAGGAACTGAAAATCTGAAGATGCTTGGGAGAGATCTTCAGTGTTAAGGAATTGTTGTTGTTCAGTCGCTAAGTCACGTCCAACTCTTTGCAAGCCCATGGGCTGTAGCACGCCAGGCTTCCTTGCCCCTCAGCATCTCCTGGAGTCTGCCCAAGTTCATCTCCATTGAATCGGTGATGCCCTCCAACCATTTCACCTTCTGCCGCCCTCTTCTCCTTTTGCCTACAATGTTTCCCAGCATCAATCCTTCCAATGAGTATCCAGGGTTGATTTTCCTTAGGATTGACTGGTTTGATTATGACTATTTATCCTTTTTTTTTTTTTCATTTATTTTTATTAGTTGGAGGCTAATTGCTTTACAATATTGTAGTGGTTTTTGCCATACATTGACATGAATCAGCCATGGATTTACATGTGTTCCCCATCCCGATCCCCCCTCCCACCTCCCTCCCCATCCGATCCCTCTGGGTCTTCCCAGTGCACCAGCCGTGAGCTCTTGTCTCATGCATCCAACCTGGGCTGGTGATCTGTTTCACCATAGATAATATACATGTTTCGATGCTGTTCTCTCGAAACATCCCACCCTCGCCTTCTCCCACAGAGTCCCAAAGTCTGTTCTGTACATCTGTGTCTCTTTTTCTGTTTTGCATATAGGGTTATCGTTACCATCTTTTTAAATTCCATATATATGCATTAGTATACTGTATTGGTCTTTATCTTTCTGGCTTACTTCACTCTGTATAATGGGCTCCAGTTTCATCCATCTCATTAGAACTGATTCAAATGAATTCTTTTTAATGGCTGAGTAATATTCCATAGTGTATATGTACCACAGCTTTCTTATCCATTCGTCTGCTGATGGGTATCTAGGTTGCTTCCATGTCCTGGCAATTATAAACAGTGCTGCAATGAAGGGCAGCCAGTTATTTCATTCTTATTTCAAATTTTTTTTTCAGGTGTTAAAAGTGAAGCATGTACATTTTAAAAAACATAAAGACATATAAATAAGAAAGTTAAAATTGGGTATAATGCTGTCACCAGGAAATAACCACACTCATTTGGTTTGGGTGTATATATAAATACATGTTTGAAATACTATCATATGTATTTTGAAAATTGGGGCCATAATGTAAGCAGAACCACTTAAAAACTTACTTTCTTTGATTCTTTCTCAGATTTTTATTCCCACTGCAGTTAGAGAAGATCAAATTTTGACCTGGAAAGCTGCATAGTCACAGGGGGGGTTTTTAGGTTTTTTTTTTTGGTATACATTACTCTGAACATCTCCCAGTGCTCTTATATATACTTGAAAACATGATTTTTCATAACTTCTCAGTGTTTAGCCCTGTGGACATAATACAGTTTATTTAAACATCCTCTGATTGTTGGACATTCAATTTGAAAACAGTTTTTTTTTGTTGAACACCCTTGGAAACTCTGAGAAGAACTTCCTGATGTGGTTCAAGGCTACATCCAGGGTCGGGTCGCACATGCTGACCAGCACAAGACAGGTGCTCAATAAAAATGTTTTGCCTTAGTTAATATCTTTTCCTGAATCTCTTCTATCCCCTTGGGAAAGATTTCTAGAAATGGAATAGAAGTCAACAAACCTTGATAAGTCTCTGTATAGGAAACTGCTTTCTCCACTTGTAACAGCACCCCGGAAAGTGTGACTTATTCTTACTGAAGCTGCTGATTAAATGATAGCATTGGCAGTTTATAATATAAACACAGACTACAAATCCTCAGTGCAACAATGAAAGCCCTTCTCACCTTCTGATTCTACCTGCCAAATGAACACTGACTCAATTTCATCTTTCTTTTTATTTTTTTTTTCCTTTATTTTTATTAGTTGCTCCCAGAATATTGGAAATAAAAGCAAAAATAAACAAATGGGACCTAATTAAACATCTTTCTTTTTAAGATGTACCTCAGGAACTTTTAAAAATTTTCTTGTCTTGAATTCTTCAACATTCTTTTTTTGGGGGGGTACAGGGAAAAGATGAATTTTTAATTTTAATTTTTTAATATTTAATTGTTATTGGAGGTTTACTGGCAATATTGTGTTAGTTTCTGCTGCACCTCAAAATTCTTAATGGTATATTTAATGGTATATATACTTTTCTCTCAATAAATTATTTAGTTATACTGTTTTCCTGTGTGGGTTGTGTGTGGCCAGCATTTCATATGGTGACGTCTTATTTCCTTAACTGGACTGTAGACTCATGGCAGACAGAACTCGGTAGTGACTGAGAGCACAAGTGTGTGAGTGTGAGTGTGCTCAGTCGTGTCTGACGCTTTGATACCCTATGGACTGTCACCTGCCAGGCTCCTCTCTCCATGGAATTTTCCAGGCCAAGAATACTGGAGTGAGTTGCCATTTCCTCCTCCAGGGGATCTTCCCCACCCAGGGATGCAACCTGTACCTCTGCATTGCAGGCAGATTCTTTACCAGTGTGCCAGCTGGGAAGCCCATAAGTAATGTGGCTCTAGTTCTTCACGGCTCCGTTACCCTGTACAAGTGACTTAACTCTCAGTCTTCTTATCTGTCACCGGGATTAATAACACCTCCTGCTCTTGAATAGTCTAAGGATTAAATGAGAAAATGTAGGCAAAGTATTTATCACAGAGCCCCACATTTATTATGCTACGCTCGCTAAGTCACTTCAGTTGTGTCTGACTCTGCAACCCTGTGGAAAAAGTGAAAGTGAAGTCACTCAGTCGTATCCGGCTCTTCGAGACCCCATGGACTGTAGCCCACCAGGCTCCTCTGTCCATGGGATTTCCGAGGCAAGAATACTGGAGTGGGTTGCCATTTCCTTCTCCAGGGGAGCTTCTCAACCCAGTGATCGAACCCACATCTTTTACGTCTCCTGCATTGGCAGGCAGGTTCTTTCCCACCAGCGCCACCTAGGAAGCCCAATCAATGTGCTTAGTCTCTCAGTTGTGTCTCTTGTGTGACTCTTACGACCCCACAGACTGTAGCCCACCAGGCTCCTCTGTCCTTGGGATTCTCCAGGCAAGAATACTGGAGTGGGTTACCACTTCCTTTACCAGGGGATCTTCCCAACCCAGGGATTGAACCCAGGTCTCCTGCATTGCAGGCAGACTCTTTACTGACCGAGCTACAAGGGAAGCCCAGTTGCTCAATAAATTTTGATTCTGTTTTAACCTTGTGCTTGTCTGGAATTACACAGACATCATTTTGGAGATAGTCTATGCAGTGAGCTGGAAATATGATCCATGGGATCAGCATTCACTGTCCTGTCAGGAACAAATGAAGGGAATGGGATGATGTAGAGTCTCCTGGGATTTACATTCCTCCCCTACAGTGTGCTCTACTACCACGGACCCACTAATCGATGATTCCTTTGAGGAATCAGAAAAATGGGGAGGTAGGATATACTTTCAATCAAGTTCTCAAAGTGTCTCTGAAGGCACATCTCCAACCAGAGCACCTATAGGAACAAAGCTGGATGCAGGCTTGAGATCGGTTTTTCACTGAGGAAAACATCTTGCTGGCATTTCTTTTGGAACCCTTTTTTTTTGACCATTGGTAATAATGCATTTACTCACTTTATAATCTGGTGATATTTATGGTTTAAACCTGTTTACTGAGATCTCTTTTGATGAAATATTTGGGAAAGATTTATTAGGCATGAAAATCCTGTTTTCCACTCTTTGCACCTGCTATCAAAGTACCATTCAAGAACCAGGTCCACTTGAAAAACTCACTTAGCATGGATACCCAGAGAAGGCAATGGCACCCCACTCCAGTACCCTTGCCTGGAAAATCCCATGATGGAGGAGCCTGGTAGGCTGCAGTCCATGGGGTCTCAAAGAGCCGGATACGACTGAGTGACTTCACTTTCACTTTTCACTTTCATGCACTGGAGAAGGAAATGGCAACCCACTCCAGTGTTCTTGCTTGGAGAATCCCAGGGATAGGGGAGCCTGGTGGGCTGCCGTCTATGGAGTCACACAGAGTCAGACACGACTGAAGCGACTTAACAGCAGCAGCAGCATGGATACCTCTCAGTCTGGTATTCCCACCCTGATGACAGAAGCCCAGAGTGTAATCTGGAAAGTCACCTCGTCTCACAGGGAAAGAGCTACAGCTGCTGGTTGCAGTGCTTTAACAGGGATTGAGCAAGGTGGAAGGGATTTTTTGACAAAATAGAACATGTGGTAACCTGACAACTCAACACTGTATGTTATATTTATTTATTTTTGGCTGTGTGGGGTCTTAGTTGCTGCGTGGGCTTTCCTCTAGTTGCAGCAAGTGGGGGCTCCTCTTCATTCGAGTGTGAGGGCTTCTTATTGCGGTGGCTTCTCTTGTTGAGGAGCACAGGCTCTAGAGCCTGTAAGTTTCAGTAGTTGCAGCTCCCAGGCTCTTGAGCACAGATTGTGGCTTACAACTACTGAGCAGCTAAACCTGTGCTTGGTAGTCATGGCACATGGGCTTAGTTGCTCCGTGGCATGTGGGATCTTCCCATATCAGGGATCAAACCTGTGTCTCCTGCTTTGGCAGGCAGATTTTTCACTACTGAGCCACCAGGGAAACCCTACACTGTATTTTAAACACAAAAAATAATTTCCAGAAAGGATTACAAAAAGCTTTGGCACCAAAAATGATAGCAATAGAGGTAGAATAGAGGTAGGAAAATGAGAAGACTACCTAAAGGTAAGATTTAAAAATAAGGATCCACATGATAATCAAGATTTAGAGCTCAAACCTTGGGTTTTCCATTTTTATATATTGCTTTACAGCAATATATTTATTGCCTGTTTCTAGATGTTTCTAGAAAAACATCTATTTCTGCTTTATTGACTATGCCAAAGCCTTTGACTGTGTGGGTCACCACAAACTGTGGAAAATTCTTAAAGAGATGGGAATACCAGACCACCTGACCTGCTTCTTGAGAAATCTATATGCAGGTCAGGAAGCAACAGTTAGAACTGGACATGGAACAACAGACTGGTTCTAAATAGGGAAAGTACTTCAAGGCTGTATATTGTCACCCTGCTTATTTAACTTACATGCAGAATACATCATGAGAAACACTGGGCTGGATGAAACACAAGCTGGAATCAAGATTGCTGGGAGAAATATCAATAACCTCAGATATGCAGATGACACCACCCTTACGGCAGAAAGCAAAGAAGAGCTAAAGAGCCTCTTGATGAAAGTGAAAGAGGAGAGTGAAAAAGTTGGCTTAAAGCTCAACTTCCAGAAAGCTAAGAACATGGCATCTGGTCCCATCACTTCATGGCAAATAGATGGGGAAACAGTGGAAACAGTGATAGACTTTTGAGGAGCTTCAAAATCACTGCAGATAGTGACTGCAGCCATGAAATTATAATATGCTTGCTCCTTAGGAGAAAAGTTATGACCAACCTAGACGGCATATTAAAAAGCAGAGCCATTACTTTGCCAACAAAGGTCTGTATAGTCAAGGCTATGGTTTTTCCATTAGTCATGTACGGATGTGAGAGTTGGACTATAAAGAAAGCTGAGTGCCAAAGAATTGATGCTTTTGAACTGTGGTGTTGGAGAAGACTCTTGAGAGTCCCTTGGACTGCAAGGAAATCCAACCAGTCCATCCTAAAGGAGATCAGTCCTGGGTGTTAATTGGAAGGACTGATGCTGCAGCTGAAACTCCAGTACTTTGGCCACCTGACTCATTGGAAAAGACCCTGATACTGGGAGGGATTGGGGGCAGGAGAAGAAGTGGACGACAGAGGATGAGATGGCTAGATGGCATCACCGACTTGATGGACATGAGTTTGAGTATAGTCCGGGAGTTGGTGATGGACAGGGAGGCCTGGCATGCTTCGATTCATGGGGTCACAAAGAGTCGGACATGACAGAGTGACTGAACTGACTGACTGTTGACAAATGGCTATTTTCCTGAAGGAGAAATCTTTATAGCATAGAAAATGTCAAACAGATTTGACAGTTAAATCAGTCGTGAAAGTTTCACTATAGATGGAATTCTGTTAGAAAGTAGAACTAAGACCAGCAGAAACCAATACAACATTGTAAAGCAATTATCCTCCAATTAACAATACATTTTAAAAAAATGACCACTGGGGAGAAAAACTTGGAAAGACACATATTCTTAATTGACCAGAGACCTTTTTATGTTTATGGACTTGGCTATCAAGAGCCTAAAACAGCAATGGAACTAGGCATCGTGTCACTGTCCTTCACTCTGTACTTACGTCATCTCATAAACAAGCAGATAAAATTGGATAGAGTGTATTATAAGGTCTTATTAAGCCTTGCATGCATAGACACAGCTTCTGTCTTGCAGTTTATGACTGAGTCTCGATGTCTGAATTCTAAAAGAAGCAGTGACAATTACTGTGTTATCACCACTTAGCAATTATATGTGATTGTGTTGTGCATGCTAAGTCTCTTCAGTCGTGTCTGACTCTTTGCGACCCCATGGACTGTAGCCCACCAGGCTCCTCTGTCTGTGGGATTCTCCACGCAAGAATACTGGAATGGGTTGCCATGCTCTCCTCCAGGGAATCTTCCCAACCCGGGGATCAGAACCCACATCTCTTCTGTCTTCTGCATTGGCAGGCGGGTTCTTTACCACTAGCGCCACCTGAGAAGCCCAATACAATGATCAGACTCCTGCAAGCCCTTCCGTGCTAATTGAAAGAGTGTCAGGGTAGCAATGCTCACCCTTCACCTATCTACCAGGTGATAAAACTCAGGCCAAGATACAAAAAACAAAACAAAACAAGACAGCCAAAAGACTGACACCAAAACTCGACTCTTAGCAGTGATGTGGAGTTAATGTGAACTCTATGAAAACCTGCTTAGGCGTTTGATGGGTTTTGGTTTGCATCTCTTTTCTGCCACTTGTTTGTGCAACCTTTGTTAAGTAACTTAATGCTACAAGCTCCATGCCAGCTCTCTTTTCTGTTAAATGAAGACAGTAATATTTCCCTTACAGAATTATTTTAAGTGTCATATGCAATATACTTGAGATCATGAAAAGCGCTTGACTTCGTGCCAAGCATACAATGGACATTCAAAAAGATGACACACGAAATTTTATGCTAGTGTCCATTATTTGTCCCCCTACCTTATTCAAGATTCCACATTGTATTTAGTTGCATTGAGCAGCTTCAGCTGCATGAAACAAATTCTGGTAAATTCTCTTTTCATTTTCATTCTGTTACAAATAGTTTCTAATTCTCCTTGTTATAGCTTCTTGGATATACCCCTCATTTAAAAGTGGGCATTTAATTTCCAAATACATGAGATTTTTAAAGTATCTTTGATATTAATTTCTCATTTTGGTATTAATTTCTCAGCTAAATGTTTCCTTCTCTGCAATTACCCTCCTTGTTTTTTCAGCCTTTTAACTTTATTGAGGCTTTCAATGGCTAAGTCAAAGATCTCTCTTGGTAGTTGTCACATTGCACTTGAAAATATGTGGGTTATTTTCGAATATCTTTGATATTGATTTCTAACATAATTCCACAGTTCTAAGAGAACAGACTCTGTATGATTTCAATATCTTTAGGCCATGAAATTTTTGCGCCTTCTTTTATGTCCCTGGATATGTTCCAGTGTCTCCAGGTTTATAGCCTATGGGAACTTGAATAGAATTTGTATCCTGCTGTTGTGTGAAAATTATATAAATCTTAATTATGTTGAATTGGTTCATAGGCCTTGTCAGGTTTACTGTATTCTACTTTTCTGTCTATTTACTCTATTAATTTTTGAGAGTTTGATATTGAAACTCCAGCTAAAAATCTTTATTTAACTACTTTAAAAAAATGTAATATATAGTGGAACTATATGTAACTTTGTTCTGCATTTTCTAAGTCTCCTGTAAATGCGTTATCATACTTTCATAATTTAAAAAGTAAAAGAGAAAGAAAAAAAAAGATGCTGGCAATCATTACCATCTTCCTGACAATAGCCTTTCTTTAATATGAATGGATCCCGAGGTCATGGGTCTCAGAAAACATAATCTTATTCCCTTATTATATCATTAAGTTTTAAGAAAATGAGATATCATTTTTAGAATATTAAGAAAACCCTATCATGACAGAATCTGCCACCGTTTTCCTACAGTTTGGGCATGAAGAATTTGCTCACATAGGAGGTAAAACTCTGTGTTTTCATTAGCTTGTCGTGACATCCTCACAGAATGGATGGCTCATGGATGATAATCCTGAAGTTACTTCTATGCCTATTGAACCTGCCTGCACAGTGTTTATCCAAAGGATGTCTGTAAATTAAGCGTGCCTGATCAGAAATCATAAATTATTACTGATTGATGAGTTTGCCAATTTGCTAGTAATGCATAGAGAGGCTAGACTCTGCTAAAAGTAAACTCAAAACGGGGTTCTTTTGAAATATCAGTGATATTTTCTCATGCAGTTGTCAAAAGGGAAACCTGCCCAGCCTTTGGTGAGAAAGAGTGGACCTTCAGTCCAAGAGACACAATATACTTTCCATTTGGCTTTGGCTTAATTAGAGATATTGACTAACAGTCTGGCTCTCACTTTTTTGGTAATAAAGTTCTTAACTTTTAAATTTCTTTTATAAAATGTAATAAGCACAACATATTATTATTTTGTAAATACTTAGGACTTGTTCATACTTTGTGGGGCACTGAATTATTTTACCATTCTTTCTCTATCACCGTCCTTTTAGGCTTGTTAATCCTTTTTCACATTCATAAAACTGACATTTTAAGTGGCCTTTTTTTGTAAGTATCTGTTTAGTTTACAACTGCTAATAAAGCTTGGGGAAAATCTTTCTAATGGCTGCTATTATTTTTTACAGGATAGAAATAATGTCGCTTGCACTTGTAGTGACATCAAGTCAATGGTGTTTAATTTCCCTGGACCATAGGCCAGAGCAGCAAGAATTTGTTCTTTCTGGATCAGAAACTCACCACTGACTATGGGATTAGGTTCAAGTTCCTTGAACTTTCTCTCTGTTCCTTAGAATTGACAATATCTCCTTTGTAACAATACCAAACCCTGTAATGATGCTTATATGACATCTATAAACTTTTATTATACTTATTAGAACATATCTATTTCTATACTTACTATCCATTCATTCTGTTTACAGAGGATCAACTGTTTTTTAAAGGAATGTCTGTGTCCTAAATGTTTTCACACCCTTAGAAACAAGCACAACCTCTAGGTTGAAATTAGCAGATGCTCAGTGAGGGAATTCTCTGGCTGTAACTAACTTGGGAGCCTTTTGGAGATGGAACTTAAATAGTGATCCTCCTTCCAGTTCTAGTGTTTAGCTTAGCATATGATACATAGTAGGTCCAGAAAATGCATTTAGCTGAAATAAATAAGTGAATGCGTTCAACAAAAAGAAAAAAAATATTGAATTTAATTGTTATAATTACTGTTGGAAACTATTTGACTCCTAAATTTTGTTACATTTTGGCTTTTCATCTTTCAATAGCAAAGTGAATAAGATGTTCTTCAATGTTCCTTTTCTGATAGTTCTCTGTATGAGTTACTCTGTGCATCTGATGCAATGTTGGAGGAGGTGGGTCAATAGTTATCTATATACTTGAGCTGATTTCTGTGATAGACTTCTGTTGTTATTTGGATAAAAGGGAGGAGAAATTTTTGCACTGACATTTGTCGAGAACATAGAAACAATGCTTTTAAAATGGGATATGATACTACCTGGTCCCTTGTGCATTCACTGGACAAAGGCTAATGGAGCATCCAATGTTATTTGGCAGCCTGGATGGGAGTGGGTTTGAGGGAGAATGAAACACGTATGGCTGAGTCCCTTTGCTATTCCACTCCATTCATCTATAGACCTATCTTTATGCTAGGACCACTCCATCTTGATACTTTTAACTTTGTTATAAATTCAAAATAAGGAAGTGTGAGTTCTTCAGTGTGTTCTTTTAAAATTATTACTATTGTTATTACTTGGGGCTCTTTGGCTCTGGGTTCTTTGAATTTCCATATGAATTTCAGAATCAGCTCATCAATTGGTACAGAAGAGGCAGCTAGAATTTTGACATGGATTCTGTTGAACCGATTGATCAGTTTGGGCCAGTACTGTCTTGTCAACCATATTATGTCTTCAAATCCATGAACATGGGATGTCTTTTTACTTCTTTATGCCTATGTGCTTAGTCCTGTCCGACTCTTTGTGATCCCCTGGACTGCAGCCCACCAGAGTTTTCTGTCCTTGGGATTTTTCAGGCAAGACTACGGGAGTGGGTTGCCATTTCCACCTCCAGGGGATCTTTCTGACTTACAAATCGAACGCATATCTCATGTCTCCTGCATTTCAGGTGGATTCTTTACCTGTTGAGCCATCAGGGAAGTCCTGCCCTACCTCTTTGGGACTCCTTTAATTTCTCTCAACCCTATTTTTCAGTCTTCAATATGCAAATTTTGCACTTCTTTTGCTAAATTTATTCTAAGTATTTCTTTCTTTGTGACACTATTATAAATTGAATTGTCTTCTTCATTTCACTTTTCAGATTGCTTTTGGCCAAAGTATAGAAATATAAATGAGTTTTATATATTGATCTGGCATTCTGCAATCTCGCTCAATTCATTTATTGGTTTTAATAGTTGTTGGTACATTCCTTAGACTTTTCTCTGTATATAAATATGGTGTTTGAACTTTGGTGTTGGAAGACTCTTGAGAGTCCCTTGTATTGCAAAGAGATCAAAGCAGTCAATCCTGAAGGAAATCAGTCCTGAATATCCATTGAAGGACTGCTGATGAAGCTGAAGCTCCAATACTTTGGCCATTTGATGCAAAGATCTGATTCATTAGAAAAAACCCTGATGCTGGGAAAGATTAGAGGCAAGAGGAGAAGGGGACAACAGAGAATGAGATGGTTGGATGGCATCATCGACTCAATGGACATGAATTTGAGCAAGCTCTGGGAGATGATGATGGACTTGGAATCCTGGCGTGTTGCAGTCCATGGGGTTGCAAAGGGTCGGACACAACTGAGCGACTTAACAACAACAAATGTATATAAATAAGTACATAGGTTTGTGAATAGACAGTTTGGCTTCTTCCTTACCAATCTGCATCCCTTAATTTTATTTTCTTATCTAATTGCTACAAATAATTTTTAAAAGTATGTTGAATATTCAAAAGTATTCATACTTTGTTCTATCTATACTCCACCTCCTTGTTATTTACTTATATATTTGAAAGGTAGCAACTAGCATCTTAAGTTAAACATTTTCCAGTCCTGAAGAATAGTATTTTTTTGTCATGTATTTATTGGATGCTTGTACTTCCTTAGCAAGTTTTTCATACCATTTATCCACACATGCCATTTGTATCTATTGTATTAATTTGTAAGAAGATATAGATTAAGAATAAGAACTCTTTGGTGGTAATATAAATTGCATATATTTTCTAGTTTGCTGTAATTTCATTTACACTCTTTTGAATGTAAATGTATCACATGTCCTTGTAATTATATATGGCAGTCACTTGATCTGTAGATTCCGCTCTGGGCAGCAGACCTAGGAAGGCCTCCTCCACCTCTAAAATTGTGTAAGAATTCACTCATTTTTTTTTTCATATCCTTTTGTAAAAACTCTACTTTTGAGAACATGCATCTGAATGCTAACAAAATGTTTCACGCATGTGGGTGTGTGAGCCTTGATCATAAACATAGTGGACTCTACTGTTAGGAGAAATGAGTTATCAGGGGACCCCTGAGGCTGAATTTCTGAGGCCATCTTTCCCTGTGGCAAGAGCTGAAAAGATGTTCCCCAGGTGGAGTCTCAGCAGTTTGCCTTGCAGTCAATTTCCTTTGAGAGATTGCCACCTTTGCTGACTCTAATCACAAATACAATCCAATTAAAAGCTATTATGTTAATGTGAATAGAGAGGGAGATAAAACAAGACAGTGAAATGTTTCATTTAGGCCCAAATGAGTTGATTTCTCAGGGCATAAAGAATCCCCATTAGGTCGGTTGCTGCAGTGACACAAGAAACATGCAAACCAAGCTACTGATTAAAATCTGGGAAAGCGAGATAAAAGGTTTATCAGTGTGACAAGGGCTGGTTGATGGACTATTAGATGACACATTTGTGTGTTTGCTTTAAAACCTTTCGGCATCTGTCATGCATTGTCATTGAAAAAAACTGCTGTTTTCTGTTAAGTTCATATAGTGCCTATCTGGAAAACAGAACTTATGTACAGTGCCATGAAAATGACAGCATTCTTTCTCTGGGCAGGTAACACTTTGTTTATTTGATGGAGGTGGCCTAGAGGAGGAAGCTGTAACAATTAAGGGAAGTTGGTTTCTTTCTCAAGATTATAGAATTCAGTGATGTATTAATGGCATTACTTGGGAAGAGTAAAAATCTGGGTTGAAGTATAGACAACATGGACTTCAGAAGTTTACATTTTTTTTTTTCTTCTACATTTTAAATCACATAGCTATTGGTTTGAAAGAACCATTCAGGGTTTTTTCTAAGGGAAATATTCTTATTTTTTTATTCTAAGGTTTTTATTCTAAGGGAATAAATGAAAATGGATGGTGTTAGTCCTTACATATTTGTTTTAGAGGCTGTGTCTCATCCTAATTCCACACAAGATTGCAATTTCCAGCAGGTTAATGAAATAGATTTGTCATGTGAAATCTACCTTATTAGGTATCATTTGAAAAAATATTTTCTGTCTGTTTTCATCGTGCTATCTGCCCCTCAGAGGGAGATTCCATAAGTATTATAAGATACTGTAAGTATGTAGCTGTGGTGGGGACTACCACCAGGACGATTATCTACTAGAATCCATCTTACCTTCTTCCATGGAAAATACAAGTGTCCTACAGGCTAGAATATGCTTCCCAGACTCCTTTGCTTCAGGTGAGGTCATGTGACTAAGTTCTAGACAGTCAGATGTTAGAGGAATGGTCTGTGCTTCTTCTGGGTGAGACCCATACACTTCCCATGCATCTTACTTCTTGATAAGATCTGGAGATTCTGTTGCTGAGCTGTGGAAAGGATCGCTAATGATTTCAGACTGGAGACAAAGGAAAAAAAAAAAAAAAGACTAACAACAAGAGAAAGAAACACAATGACAAGTTCCTAAAAGGTCCATCAAGACAAACATAACTCATTCAAAAATATTCTGTACCAAAAGTTCTTGTGAAGTTTGCTCCTGAGTCACAGCTTGAGAAAGGCTTCCTGTTTGTTGATAGGTGAAAAGATAGATAAAAGGGTTTTTCAATTGCCATGTTTAAAGATACTACTTGTTTTATGTCCTAATGTGATATAGTACATTCAGAAGAAAAAAATAGAACATATTCATATGCAATTCTTTTACTTATCTGAGGATCTCACATGTCCTGAATTTTTTTTTATATGTGTACTTAATTAATTTTGAGAAGTAAAACCAAATTTGCAAGCAATATTACCACTATCACCACCAAACAGTGGCACTGAAGAATGGAGTCTTTCTTATTTCCAAATTCTACTCAAAAGCTTTAGATCCTCTTTGGGAATGAGGACGTTGTCATTCATCTCTTGGGTCTGAAATAGGAATTTCCATTTTGAAAGAAAAGCTTTGCATGCTAGGTTCCTTCATGAACCTTGGAGGTTGTCGGGGTACTTGACCCTGTGAAACTCTGTCTCTGTTCACTGTTCCTCAGCATCCAACACGTGTGTGTCACATAGAAAGGTGCTCAAAAGATGTTTCTTGACCAAAGGCATTGATACACACATAAAACAAGAAACAAAAGCCATCATGTGTGATCTTGAATCTTTCTGTAGACATGGAGTTTAAACCAAATATTAAAGAGGAAAATTAGGAAGAAGCAACCTCGAGTTGGAACAGAATGAATGGGACTTGGCCTCCCATTCACAGTGTCCTGTGGGAAATGAACAGAGTTGCAAGAGTTCGCTGGGTGAGGGCATCAGTAGCAGGTGGAAGGCTGCTGCTTCCTGTCAGGAATTGCCACTCAACTTCTGCTTTTGAATAAGTTTATTCATAGCCACTTGCTTCTGCTAAGACTTAACCACACACCAAGTTTGTTTTACGAGGCCCATTGATGTTTGTTGTTTTTTCTCAGTTGCTAAGTTGTGTCTGACTCTTTGCGACCCCACAGACTGCAACACGCCAGGCCTCCCTGTCCCTCACTATCTCCCGGAGTTTGCCCAAGTTCATGTCCATTGAGTCAGTGATGCCATCTAGCCATCTCATCCTCTGTTGTCCCCTTCTCCTCCTGCCTTCAGTCTTTCCCAGCATCAGGGTCTTTTCCAATGAATTGGCTCTTCCCATCAGGTGGGATGGGAAGCTTCAGGATCAGTCCTTCCAAAGAGTATTCAGGATTGATTTCCTTAGGATTAACTGGTTTGATCTCCTCGATGTCCAAGGGACTATGAAAAGTCTAGCACAACAGTTCAAAGGCGTCGATTCTTCTTCACCTTGTGATGTAGTAATTCTTCCACAGTGAAAGGTGACAAGGGTAGAAAATGCAGAACAAGGCAGAGGTGGACCTCGCCTGTTTCCAACCTACTGGATAGTCATCTAGGAAATTCCGTCTTTAGCTTCCTTGGTGCATTTGCCCTCAGTGTACGGGAGCTGATCAAAGACACACCGAGTGAAGACTAGTGACAGCCAGAGTAGAGCTCATTAGATCATTCTGTTTTATATTTAAGTTTATTCATTCATTCACTCACTCACTGACTCACTCATTCATTCAAAAATATTCACCGAGCAAGAAATACATGCACTGAATTTTTCTGGATACCACATAGCAGTACTTTCAATAAATTATGCTCGGTTCAATGTCATTGCCCTCAAGTTGCTTCAAATCACATAGAGAAAGTATCTCTACTATTAAACAGAATTTCTAAGGGACATAAAATCTGTATATATTCAATAGAAATGAGTGAAAGAGGTTTAGGAAAAAGAGGTACCATCCTGTTGAGGGTGGCGATTGGTGTATATGGAAATACACGTTTGATAATGTACACTTTGAAGATATTCTTAGCAGAAGGCACAAAGGGAAACACTAATATACACGCCCCTTTCCCTCCATCCTCACTGCATCGCACACATCTGCCAAAGCATCTCTCTAAGGCTTTGCTCAAGCTTTTTAAACACTCACTGCCTGAGTGTAGTCCAAAACTGCAGAGTATTCTGGTCTGCATTTGAAAATAAGAGCTGGGGAGACACCTAACTTTGCACATTTTTATCACATGCCTTTACTGTAAGATACAGGTCACATTTGTTATTTATAATATCAGCTTACATTGTATAAGCCACATCTCGGGTGCTGTACCACCCACGGTGACACTCTGTGTCAGGGCACCCTGGCTCTGCCCCTCTGTGTGGGTTAATAACTGATAGACCTTGAGGAACTGTTGTATTTCAGAACCACATGCAAAGCCTGATTTGCGATGTTATAAAAGAATGTGAACTAGGTGAAAATATGGCTGCTGTTGATTCTACTAATCACATAATAACAGGGCAAAGTCAGTTTTAAGGGTGGAACTCAATACTTGCAAATTGCTTCACAAAAGGCCAATTGTCTCTTTTGGGACTTGGGCCACTGTTTTAACAAGTTTGAGTTGATCTGCATTCCTAGAGCCCTGCCACGGAGTGCTAATTCCACCCCACCACTGAAAAAATATGCACTTCAGTCATTTGTATCAAAATGGGCAGGCACCACGTACCTGTAAGTCATCTTTCTGTGGCTCACTGCACTGCCAAAGGGATGATGAACTGGTGGATTTCCTAGAAGAATCTAGGTGTGGAAAGAAAGAAGCTAAGGCCCCAAACTGCCAGCTGAGGAGTGTGGTTGTATACTGGATGACAAGGCAAAGGAAAATAGAACACAAGGCATTTCGGAGAAAGAAATCTATACTGCCTCAAATTTCCACCGTGTGTTTAGGACAGGGAAAGAACAGCTAAGGGCAACAGCAGGTCAGATATATGGTATAATTGAGGAGGATGAGCTCATCTTCGCTCGGTCATTTGACTGACTTAGTTTCCCTACTCAACCTCGCTGAGGGTGCCTGTTACAGAGACCTGGACTGTCAGACTTGGAAGAAGCCTGGGGGATTGCCCAGTGACAAAGGATCTCTTAAGTCTTCTTAATGCAATCATTCCCTGTCTTTCTCTGTGCACAAGGAATTCTGGAAGTTCTCCACCACCCTCTTGGAGCTCCAGGAGATGGCCAGCCCTTCTCAGGTCTTCTGTAGCTTCCCAGACTCTGCTTCTGTTCAATGCTGCCAGCTGTGTCAATGGGGAGGATCTCTGTGAGACATTTCCTCCTCCTCCCAAAGATCCACGTGGGAACTGAAGCACAGCTGTATTTCAGCTTGTTCTTAACCCCCCCAGGGGAAGCTCCTTGTCTGCTCCTCTGGCCTCAAGACCTTTTTGGAGGAAGGGGAAGAGATCAAGGAATTTTCTTGAGGACTTCACCAGCCCACTCCTTGCTGACGGTATCAGATCATGGGATAATGATGATGGGGCTGGGGCAGAAAAGTGGACTCTTCTATCATCAAATACATTTCCCATATCTATTATTTATGGCATAAATTTTAGCTTTCATACTAAAAGAAAATTCAGGATTTTTAAAAATATAAAATATTCCCAAATTATTGTTCATGCCACCACTTTTGCCCATACTTCAGGGGAGGAGATTTCACAGGGCTTGATTACCTGTAAATGATGATTTACGGGATTTCAGAATTCTGCTCACCCCACCTCCCCACCCCCAAGTCCTGTACTTTCTGGGGACATTTTAATTCCGTCCTTTACCTCCCTGTCCTCAACATCCTACCTGTCCATGGCTCCTTAGAAACAAACTGTATGAGAAAACTCCTCCTTGAAGGACACTGCAGTTGTGAGCTGATTCTTTTCTTGGTCATGGATATCCTCTATTCTGGAGGGCATTTGGGAGAAGAACAGAGGAAGCGTGTCACTGCAGCTGGGGACACCTGTCCTGAGAACAGAGAAGCCATGTTAAGCTAATTGCCTGACCAAGTCTTTAAAAGGAAAGAAGAGACTGTAGCTTGCTGGGATCCAGGTGCACTGCAGGACAAAAGAATTTTGCTTATGATCTCGTTTTACTTCACATGGATGACTGCCTTGAGCTACACTGTCGTGACATTTTACCTGTATTTGCTCATTTTCAGTTGAGCAGTGACTAAGCAAATGAGATCGCTGGCAGAATGTCAACCTGGTCACCACATTCAGAGGTCAAGCTCCTGACATTATTCAAAGTTCATGACCGAATCTCAGAAAGTTTCCCAGTAGAAACCCTCTGAACTCACGAAACCAATTCTTGAGAAATGTAAATATTTTGTAAGATAGTTTTGGATTGTGTCATGGTTGTCAATGGCTCATGAAATTCATCCAGTATGGTTATTCTGTAACATTCTCTGATTCACCTGTTTCTGACTAAAATGGTTTGGGATGGTGTCACGGAGAGACCTGATATCTCTTAAAGCTGAGAAAACAATACATTCTCTTAGAATTGAGTGTATGGATAGACGAGATTAACTTTAAATTTCTTCTGAGACCTAACACTTTATCTAGAGTTATGTCTCTGTGGATACAAAGCTGTTTGGATCCTGAAAAACATAATGGTTGTGTCACAATGCAAAACCATATGGTGTGGGGGAAAAAAAAATCAATTGTTTGTTGAATATTCAATTTACCTCAATTTACCTAGCATCAAATGCCTAAATAATTGCAAGATATCTTTATCTACATCTGCATCTCTGTCTGCATCTATCTATAGATGTGGAAGATCTTATAGACAAAGCATCGTTTGGGTTGCAGTTTGGATGGCAACTAGCAGTTTCTTTGGGGCCAAGAAGATTTAGAGGAAAATAATGGCTTCTAATGCTCACTTGTGGTCTCCCAAACATATTTTTTCCTTGATCAGTTAAGTACATGATCACTGCCAGAGAAAACGCTTTTTGCTGCCAAGGTAAGTTCAACAAATGGAGCTACCCTGCTCATTCCTCCCTTGAGATTACACGGGTAGTGAAATATATGAAGGTAATATATATTAATTCTCCAGCCCTAAAATACTCAGTTACCTTCTTCCAAGATTAACATGCTTTTTCCTTTTCTATGGAAAGCGACTTGGATTTTGTGATTGTGCATGGCTGTGCGCACAGTTGCTCAGTTGTGTCTGACTCTTTGAGACCCCGTGGACTGTAGCCCACCAGGCTCCTCTGCCTATGGGGTTCTCCAGGCAAGAATATTGGAGTGGATTGCCATTTCCTACTCCAGGGGATCTTCCCTGCCCTGGGATCAAAGCTCCATCTCTTGAGTCTCCTGCATTGGCAGGCGGATGAATTCTTTACCGCTGTGCCACCCGGGAAGGCCTACTGTGTCTGACATGGAAACAAATTATCAACAAGAATCCCAACCCCGTGGGCAAGATGGGTTTGTCTTTTTTAACTTGAATGGTCACCTTAACAGTACCTGAAACTTGGACTGATGTCTAAACATCTCTTTCTCTGTCTAGGCACAGTTTGAAAAGTTCTCACCATTGAAATGATTAACTTGGATTTTTAAAGGCTTCTAAATTTCTCTCTAATACCCATTAAGGGCAGTAGATAAGTATTTTCAAAATATCTTATTTATCTATGTCTTTAGAGTCACAAATGATGTTGCTGTTATAAAATCAATGTATATTAAAGATAACTATTAAAAATAGTAAAATGGAAAATAATGTTCCGTGCCTTTCAGACTCCTCTGTCCCATTACCTAGAAGCAACCATGGTTAATACAGTTTGTGTTTCTTTGAAGGAATAAAGGTCTCCTTCTCTTTCTCTCTCCATCTCTCTAACACACACAAACACCACAAACATAAAAAAGAATCATATTTGTATCAGTCAAAACTCATCATACAAGTTGTCCCTATTTATAATTCTCTTGGACAACTCACATAAACTAGATGCTACAGAATTCTGTTGCTTCTCAGTTTCACTCTGTTCTGTTCTTTATTCAGTACAAAAAGGGAAATCATCTGAAGACATATGCTTTTTTAACTTTTTTTGACCAAACTCTGTGGCATGTGGGATCTTAGTTTCCCAACCAGGGATTAAACTCAGGTCCCCTGCTTTGGAAGCAGAGTCTTAACCATTGGACTGCCAGGGCAGTCCTGTGGACATATCCTTTAAGCTGTTTATGTAAGAGGCATTACGTAGCACAACTGTGAAATGTCAAGGGCAAGTAGTCCATACAGTTTAGTTCTCAATACTCAGCTGTCCCCTCCTGTTTACCAATACTGTTATGGATGATTGTAGTGTGCTAAATATTCAGGAGGTATATTATTGCTCCACTGTTTAGATTTCCAACTGATTTTGAAAAAAAAAAGCAACTAAAATAGATGACTTATTTACAAAAAGTTCAATACAACTGGGAGACACTTATGCTGATTTATAAAGATTTTTCAAGCACACAAACATTTTGAGAATCCTTTGATGATGGCATTTATAGCCACCTCAAACTGTGTATATAATAAAACTAATAAGACATTAAGTAAAAAGAATTAGGTCCTGAATGTGTAAGTATCTTGGGATTCTAATGAGAAATATACACCAATGTGTTAAAAGTCCATTTCCGAAAGATGGTATTATGGGAGGTTTTTGTTTCCCTAATTACCATTTTAATATATTCCAAATTCTCCATGATAATAAGAAAAACAATTCTTTATAAATTATCTTACAAAGTCTTATTTTAAAATTCTCTGCGGAAGAGTACTTATTTTCTTCAGAACTCATTCTGAATGATTCATGATACTTCTAATCTGGAAATTCCAGAGTATCTTTAAATGCAAAATGAAGTGACAAATTGAGACCATGCTGAGGATTAATCAGGCCCAAATTTGTTACTCTCTGAGCATCTAGTCAAAGTGTGGTTCAGGGACCAGCATCACTGACTTCACCTGGGACCCTGTTAGAAATGCTGGAACTCTGGTCCTACCTTAGACTAACTGAATTAGAATCTGCATTTTAAAAAGATCCCTAGGTAATTCGTGAGTCTGAGGCCCCTGATGCAGAACTTTGGGTTATAGGACTTTTAGTTGGCCTGCTTTATTTATGTTGCCCGTGGGGTTGCATACTTGGAGCAGGCACTGTGAGTCAGGGCCATTTCGTTTTTCACTATCCATTAGTGACTTTTTTTTTTTTTTTAAGTGTGGGTGATCATTTCTCAACTCTACATTAAGAGTTCTTCCCAATCACACGTTCATAATGCTGGATTCTACAGCTTGGAATGTTAGAGAATCTTGCTTGTCATCTAAAGTCTTCTTTCATATACTTCTTTTCTCTTCTTAGTGCTATTGTACTAAGTAAAAAAGTTAAGTGAAACAAAGCAACATAACTGCAGAATGTTTGCTTCCAGGCTACCGAGCTGGCTAGTGCCAGAGGCTGAATTCCTCTACACCATCTTCACGCTTTTGTTTATATAGAGGCACGCCTTCTTGTTTTTTATTTTGTTTCGTTTTTGCTCCAACCTGAACACAAGGCCAGATTTTATTGGCAGTTGGCATAATAGCTAATTACACCCCTATTTGGCTGAGGATGTGGGTTGAGGAATAAATCAGGGTCTTGATGGTTTAGTTCGTGCCACTCCTGGTCATTAGATGTGTGTCACTGAGCAAAATTCTGATCAAAGCGGGTGGCGAGGCAGCAAGGGGTCACGGAGCATGCTCAAGCCTAATTGCTGGGGTACGTACAAAAGGAAGTTTGTAATAAGAGGCCATTAACTACTAGCCTTTCCGATCAGTGAAGCAAAAATACAGAGAAATCATGTTTCTCAACTGACAATACAAAGGAAAAGCTCCTGTATAAGTGTTTTTGCCCTCTCTCGCTACTCCTCACCTAAAAAAGAAAAAGAAAACCACAGGACATGCAATCAATTTAAGTTAGAACTCACAAAATTTACTTTTTGGAGGATAAAGAAAAGGGTATTGTTTTCTCTGAATCATTAATATTTTCTTCCCTAAAGGATCTTATAAGATTCATCTAATTTATAAATGAATCTGTGAAGGAAAAATTGTTGTGTGCAATGGTAAAGAATGTGCCTGTCAATGTAGGAGAAGCAAGAGATGCAGGTTCGATTCCTGGGCCGGGAAGAGCCCCTGCAGGAGGGCACGGCAACCCACTCCAGTATTCTTGCCTGAAAAATTCCATGGACAGAGGACTCTGTCAGGCTACAGTTGGTGGATTACAAAGACTCGGACATAACTGAGTAACTAAGCACAAAATGTATTTATTTTAGAAGAAATTAATTCTACAAATCAATTCCCACAAACCACTTGTAACGTGAAATATTTCCAAAACAGCTTGTTCCTGCTCTTTCTCATCAACGTTTTTCCCTCTACTGATGCCCTTTTTATTCTGACACCTCCTCCCCTCCCAAACTATTGGAAGAAAAAGTAGATAGAATCTTAGTTTTAGACAGTCACAAGACTGTCTGTTGTCACTATCTGTTGTCACCGGTATTAAGTGTGAGGCCTCTTGTGTCTTCAGCTGTGAGCTGGGCTCCATACACACGCAGCTGAGCTGCAGACGCCATGGATGGAGCAAAGCCAAGCTCATGCAGCAGCTTGATTAAACTCTGGCTGCCATTGTGCCCTTTGACATAGGTATTCGAATAATGGTCCAATTTATAACTGACTCATAGGCTAACCTTATTAAATAAATTGCCCAAATTATAGTTGTTATTTTCCTCTCAAAGTTTATGAGTGAATTATGTGAATTATAACGCGGTTTGTGCAATGGATTAAAATGATAGGTGCTGTGCTGTGCTTAGTCGCTCAGTCATGTCCAACTCTTTGCGACCCAATGGACTGTAGCCCACCACGCTGCTCTGTCCACGTGGATTCTCCAGCCAAGGATACTGGAGTGGATTGCCATGCCCTCCTCCAGGGGATCTTCCCAACCCAGGGGTCTAACCCAGGTCTCCTGCATTGCAGGTGGATTCTTTACCAACTGAGCCACCAGGGAAGCCCAAGAATACTGGAGTGGGCAGCCTTTCCCTTCTCCAGGGGATCATCCCAGCCCAGAAATCAGATCAGGGTCTCCTGCATTGAAGGTGGATTCTTTACCAGCTGAGCTACTAGGAAAGCCCAGCCAAGGTATTGAAGCAACCTAAATGTCCATTGACCGAGGAATGGATAAAGATGTGGTACATGTATACAATGGAATACTACTCAGCCATTAAAAAGAATGAAATAATGCCATTTGCAGTGACACAGATGTACCTAGAGGGTCATTCTGAGTGAACTAAGTCAGACAGAGGAGAAATAGACTATGACATCCCTTATATGGGTAATCTTAAAAGAAATGATACAAATGAACTTATTCACAAAACAGGAACAGATTCATAGACTTAGAGCAGCAACTTATGATTACCAGCAAGGGAAGGATGGAGGGAAGGGGTAGTTAGGGAATTTGGGATCGACATATACACACTGCTCTACTTAAAGCGGATAACCATCAAGGACCTGCTGTACAGTGCAGGGGACTGTGCTCAGCGTTACGTGGCGGTCTAGGTGGGAGGGGAGTTTGGGGGAGAATGGACACATGTATGTACATGGCTGGGTCCCTCTGCTGTGCATCTGAAACTATCACAACATTGTTCATCGATTATTCTTCAAAATCAAACAAAAAGTTAAAAAGAAATCACTTTGTGTGGAAATCTTGACAAGGTGGTTATGACAATGGGAGAATCCCACCGTCCTGCCGGCCCTGCAGAAAGCACCACCTGTGGCCTAGGATGAAGGCTGAGCCTACCCTGGCTCTTCTCAGTTTCTCTCGTGGGACTTCGATGCAGCCTCTAAATGCCCACTGTCTTAGGTAGGGCTGTCCACAGTCCTCAAATTCAAGTCCACATTCACCGCTAGGGTGAACGGAGAGACAAACTAGAGACATCGGAGTGTGAAGCGTGCACTTCACACTCGTGCATGCTGCATGCACCATATATGTGCCTCTCACCAAGGGACACGGGTCACACAGCATATGTGCAAACCTCACGTACACACACACCCAGCACAACACACCCCACATATAAACTTTACATACAAGCCACCACACTTTGCACACATGAACACACATGCTCACTCCCTCTCGTCTTTCTGCTTCCCAGGGCTGTGACTTCACATGTCTTTAGAAAAACGTCATTTTTTTTTTTTTTTTTAATTTTAGATATTGCTGACTTAAGCTCGGGGGCCAGATGGACAACTCTGGATAATTCCGCGGATCAGTGAAATCAGACCTTTTTTTCCTTTTCTTTTTTTTGTTGTTGTTTTAAGTATTGTGACTTATTAGCTTAGGTACACCTGTGTCACAATATGGTGAAAATGATAGGTCCTCCTCCTAAAAGAGAAAAAAAATCAAAATAAATACATACCAAGTATTATTTTATTTTAGAGCTTCCCGGTCTGACCTCCAAAGGCTTTTCTATGAACTTTGACAAGTCCATGATATTGTTTAGTCACCAAGTCGTGTCCAACCCTTTTGGACTCCATGAATCATAGCTCACAAGACTCATCTGTCTATGGGATTTTTGAGTCAAGAATACTGGAGTTGGTTGCCATTTCCTTCTCCAAAGGCTCTTCTATGAACCTTGAGAGGTCCATGAACCACAGGTAAATAACCTCCCAACTAAAGGAGATGAGAACCAGGACCTGGGATCCTGAGATAAGTACCTGCAGACATATTTTCCTGATCATAGAGCTCCATTTCTAATGACTGAGTTTTGGGGTTATTATCACTTAAAAATAAGTAACTCATTTACACTGATTTTTAAAATCTAGTTTAACACTGAGTCCTTTTACCAGAGTGACACAAGTCTTTGACACAGGTACAATCACCAGCATCTAACAAAGTTGAAAAATTTGCTTTGATTGCAAACCTAGTTTGATTTCACAAAGATATTTTATTACAAGACATTTAACCAGTGACATGCATGCCTTAAAAGTTAAAGTATTGGTCAGTAGTAAAAACAACATGACACAAGGACATACACAATTTGTATTGTATAATTGAAAACACTTCTTAATTCCTTTATGCATTTTTTGTTAGCTTTAAGAACTTAAATGACAACACATTGGTGGATGCACTGAAAGATTAATTCTAATTGAAATAAGCTTGCATTTCTATCATGTGAGCCTCTGTAGAAAGTAAGGAACTTTCCAAAGAATATATTGACTGGAGTATATAGGCAGTAAGCATACATATAAAATATAATATGTACAATTGCTGCAAAATGAAAGATCCATCAAACTAACCTTGTTGGAGTCACTTTTCCTACCTCACTTTCAACTTTCTCCATGATTCTTTCCCAATCTCAAATTTGAAGGAAACACACACACACACACAAACCAAAATGATTTTATCTTTGGTCTTTATCAAGTATTCTACCCATCTCTTTTAAAAATGTTATATGGGCTTCCCTGGTGGCTCAGATGGTGAAGATTCTGCCTGCAGTACAGAAGACCTGGGTTTGATCCCTGGGTCAGGAATATTCCCTGGAGAAGGGAATGGCTACCCACTCCAGTATTCTACCCATCTCTTCCAACAGTGTTATATACATTTAAACATTTGTATAAATAAATGACTCTCTTTACTTTGATCCAGAAAGAATTTGTGGTGTCTGCTTATAAAAGCAAGTAACTATAATTTTTAACTGAAAAGAAGAATGATAATGAATACATATGAGATAATAATTTAGAAACTGTTTCTATATATATAACAACAACAAGAATAACCTTTAGAAAACTCTTAAACAGACCTGCACGCTCTTTGAAATGCTTCCTGAAAATAGTACAAGAAAGGAAACATTGTTACATAGCTGAAGTATGGACCATGAGGATAGAAAGAGAGATTTGAGGCAAGAAGATGGGATCTGGCAGGGCTTTATGTATTAAGTCAAAGACTCGGAATTTTGTTTGGAAAATTCTGGAAGTACTGTTAGTAGGGAAGTGACTTGACAGTATAGGACTGGGAGAGGGAGAGGGCCAAGTGGGAAGAGATTGAGGTGGTTCAGTGCAGGAGCCGTGGTTTGAACTAAGACTGGAAAAGAGATGATAATGAGAGAGACACTATGTGATTGTTGATTAGATGTATGTACATGTGGCACTTTTTTTTTATTTTTTAAGAAAAGTATAATTTTTAAACGATGAAAAAGAAACACTTTATAGAGAAGTAAATATTGTCTACTGATGGTGTTCCATGCTTGTTCATCTAGGAATTGTGTGTGACTAAAAATGAGTTGGTGGGGCTGTTCAACATGAAAGGATATGGAAAACAAGGCAGATTTTAATTAGTTAAAAATGGAGTTTGGCCACCATCTTAAAAAAGGGGGAAAAAACTCTTGAGGAATGGCAGGTTGAAATTATTATTACAACTGAAAGCTACATTTAGTTGAAATTTTCCTAGTGCCCAAAGGGGAATACACACACACACACACACACACACACACACACACACACACAGATGGACCAAGGATTATTAAAAACAAAAACAAGAACAACAAAAAAAAAACGCTTCTGGTTGACTTGAGAATCAGTTGGAGAAGTTCTTTTTGAAATGCATTACTATTGCATTTGGATCTGGCCACAAACTTCATTCGGCTCTTCCTTCTGTAGGAACATCAAACAGCATTCAGCCAAGATATCTATGGGTTGTATGCACATGGAGTCTAAAGAACAATGCCGCTTTAGATGATCTCTCCTGTTATAAAGATAACCAACTCTACGACAGAGAACCCACCATAACCGTCTTCCTTCACTAGCTTTTAGTCATGAGCTAAGAAGGGCCTTGGGAAGGGCCACCCAGTTCACTTCTCTGAGTAACTAACTCCTGCTCACAATTGCCCTGGTACCAGGCCCTGCAGAGAGCAGATGGCCAAAACAGGTGTTGAACAGAATTGAAAATGGGAGAAAAAGCTTGAGGAGATAATCCAATGTTGTTTAACAACACTTCTGCTGATATGGCCTCAGGAATCACAGGTTCTCTTAGTGATAACACAATTGTTCCTCTGATGGCTCAGACCCTGGTATAAAGGAAGCAAATTTGCATTTTGCTTACAAGCTGTGTGACCTCAGGAAAGTTCCTTAAACTTGCTAAATCCCATTTCCTCATCTATAAAAACCTGAAAAATAGTATCACCTACCTCAGAAAGTTACTATTGGGATTCAATGTGATAGTCTGTGATAACTGTCAAACCGAGAACTTCGCACCTAGTAAACAGTCAATAAATCTTGTTTCTATGATGGCTAGTTGGTTGTTTGATAAAGTAAATAATTGGGTCTGTCACTGTGTCTTTACTACACTGGACTGGCCAATTACGAATTTAAACAAACAAACAAAAAAAGACAAAATGTGAAAGGTTATAATGAAAGTAAGTCTTTGTATACAAACACTTCCTCTATCATCTGTCCAAGCACCATAGGAGATGGGTGGAGAGTGAGGTGGAGGGTGATGCCCACGTAAAGAATCTTTGTCGCTGAAAGGCAAGTTATCTACTGAGTCTAAGGTCAGGGGAGGGGAGTTAGGGGCCTTGGGAGACTGGGAAAGACACATTAAGGAAGATTCCTGCATTTTAAATTTCCTAATTGAGTATTTTTTTTTCCTTATTGATAGATTTTGCTTAGGAGGTAGAAGTTTGAAGCTGCTGAAATGAGATTTAATGAGTCAATTTAATCTTTTCAAAGGCTCTCCTGATGGTGTAAACCCAGAATAAAGTTGCTCATGTCAGGAGCACCTGGCCGTTTTCAGGATTCGGCGTTGGGTCTGGGGCCACTGGGAGCAGCTCTTGCTGGACTGTATCCCTTGCAACAGGGATAATGTCACACAGAAAACACAGTGTCTCCTAGAGATGGACAGAGCGGAAAAAACGGAGATGGAAAGAATATACAGTTATACAACTCCAGTGATTAACAAAGCATCAATAGATCATTCAATGCCACTCATTTAAACTTTAATTTAAACATTATGTTATAGGAATTGTGCAACTTTTCTATAATTTTCAAACACCATGCCCTTGTTTGGAAATAATTATTTAAAAGGATGAATTTGGACAGAGGTCATGTCCACACATGGTCACATTCTCAGTACTTTCACTGGAAATCTATGGGGACGTGTCAGCCACCTGCTCTTTTGGGAAACAAGACAATGTGAAAAGGTATCCTAGGAGCAGAGTTTCTCTCTCTATTGTAATCCAAGTCATCACTGACAGTAAGATAAAATGGTTCATGATTTCAGCAGAATGGTTTCTACTGAAAACCACTGAGGGTTGTCAAATTAAATTAAATTTGAATTTCAGATAAATAAATAATTACTTTGGTGTAAGTATGCCCCATATATTTTGTGGGACACACTTATAATAAAATATATATTTATTCTTTATTTTAAATTTAAATTCAAATGGGCATCTTTGTATCTTTATTTGCTAAATATGGTTATTTTAAAGTTGTCATTGCTCACAGACTGGGTTTCATGAATACAGATCCATTGTGAAGCATTTGGCCAAAGTACCAGTACTAACACCTAACTGAATACTCTCCTGAAAGAAAAGTGCGACATTTTAATCATCTCACTAGTAGAGGGACCCTCGTGGCAATTTTCCTTTTCAAAAGATCCCACTCTTGAATAAAACATTTAATTGAAATATTTGCTAGTTTGCTTCTGAAATTATTACCAGGCTTTGTTTAGACCATCTCCAACATGAGACACCCAAGGAAACAGATTCTATCAAAGGGGGAATGCACAGCACCAATAATAGCAGACACAATGATATATACAGATACGATGTGCTACAACTCAAGCCACCTTCTCTGATTAAGAGGAAGTTTCATTCCTTCTGTTCACCTGCCTTTCCACTCAGTAGCGTGTTGTTTCAAAGTGAGATTGTTCTACGAGTTTGTGTTCTGCTTTCTCTTCTTTGACTCTCCTCACCAACACACACACACACCCACATCCACAGTAACACCCACACACATACACATAGGTCTGGGAAATTTGACTTGCTGGGATACAGTTTTGTTTTTTGTTTTTTGTTTTTTTTTATATATACACTACCCCTGAAAGGAATATGCCCTCAAGAGGTTGCAATTGGACTTCCCTGGTGGTACAGTGGATAAGAATCCACCTGCCTATGCAGGAGGCAGGTGCAATTCTGGTCCAGGAAGATCCCACATGCCTCAGAGCAATTAAGCCCATATGCCACAACTACTGAAGCTGTGCCTTAGAGTCTAGGCTTTGCAACAAGAGAAGTCACTGCAATGAGAAGCCCGTGTACCTCAACTGGAGAGTAGGCCCTGGTCTCCGCAGTTAGAGAAAGGCCTGGCAATGATAACCCAGCTCAGTCAAAAATAAAACTCAGTGCAGTCAAAAATAAATTAATTTAAAAAAATTTTTTTACAAAGAAGTTGCAGATGGAGGGCATTTTATTTACATGTACAAGGCCTCACAGTGCATTTTCTCTGTTGGTATCATGCGGGCAGACATGGATTCCCCCTTCCTAGATAATGACATGTGAAATTTGTTTCTCTGCAAACTTCACTCTTCTTTCAATGATCTCCTTCTTTCTTTGGTTTGATAAGGATCATATTCCTTCCCTTGACACCCACCCTCACCTAAACTGAAGCTTCACCTCCCCTCCAACTCAAAAAACACGCTTTCAGAAAAAGAGATGACAGCCCTTTCACTCAGTGGTATGACTTGATAAAGCTTAAAATGGCAGTTTATGTTCACGTTCCCCTAACAGGTCTAACGGGAAAGAAACTAACTCAGAAGAAGGTCTGTGAGAGGTTCAGGGTCGGGAAGGAGGCAGGAGAGTCTGTAATCACTGTCTATACAATACTGGGTTAAACGAAAAAGGTGCCTGAGTGGAGGCCGACATCTAGATGCTCCTATTTTTGACCTGACCTAATGCTATTTAATTGGTCATATCATGGCCAAGGGATGAAGTGCCTGGTGACCAGGTAGGTACTTCTGATACTCAACCTCTTCAACCCCTGACAGTGACAGAAGGTATTAGAGAAGCGTCAGATAGTCAACTGCCCATGTGTGCAGGATGTGCTGAGATGCACACAATTACTCTTGGGGTAACTGAGCTGGAAAAAAAATAACCCTTTTGACTCACAAAGGAGGAAATTGAGATCCAGAAACATTAACTGACCTGTCTGAAGTCATTAAGCTAGTGAGTGACAGAAACACAAATAAAATTCAGATTTCCTTTAACTTCATGTCTCATTCTCATTTTAAAGACTAATCGATCTCACATGTAAATTTACTATAAAAAAGCACAGCTCACTAAAAAAATGATTTTTAAAATAGTAAGGATCTATAAAACTAAAATATTTTCCTAGGAAATAAAATGAAAACCTTTCAAATAATATTTTAGGCTGGTCAGAAGTAGAACTGCTCTAACCACTGCATTTAATTACAGATAATTTTACAATTAAAAATTATCTCTGCTCTGAATAAATAATGACCAAACTTTCTAATATAGATTAGGGCCCAGGCAATTGGACCTGTATTTAAAGTAATGTCCGGATTTGTCATTAATTAAGTTTACATTATTACAAACACTTTTTTCTTTAATTTAGGAATGATTACGAATGGCATGTTGCTTAGAGCCAAGGAAGGAAGAACAGGTATGCCGTCTTAAGATTACCAAGCACAACTAGGAGTCGGGACATGTGAGCCTAATTAAAAAATTTTGTAAAGCACTTTGAAGATGAAAAGAGCTGTAAAATCCCAAAGAATATTGATATTTCTAAGCTCATTCCTAGTTTTGTCATCAACTGGCTGTTTGGTCTTAAGTAAAAACAAAAGCAATTGCTGATCACTAACTTTGAACATAAAGCTGCAAGAATGTTTTTCGTCTCCCTGAGCTTCTTTTTTATTTTTTTATTTTCAAGATGAATTTAACAAGAATACCAAATAGAGGTAGAACGATTCTGGTACCTTCGAAAATGTATTGTATGGGTTTTTATGACATATTCACTTTTCTGGAAAATTCCAGTTAAGTTTCACCCCAATTTGAGAAATAATGTGCTAAAGACACATCTGAAAGTCATTTCCCAAAACCCAGTCTTGTGGCCTCTGCTGTCGTTCACGTGTGCGTGCTGGCATCTGAGGGCCTGTGTGCGTGCTCAGGCGCTTCATCTGAGTCCGACTCTTTGCAACCTTGTAGACTGTAGCCCGCCAGGCTCCTCTGTCCATGGGACTTCCCAGGCAAGAATACTGGAGCAGGTTGCCATTTCCTTCTCCAGGAGACCTTCCCAACCCAGGGATCGAACCCACATCTCCCACGTCTCCTGCATTGCCGGCCGATTCTTTATCGCTGAGCCACGGGGGAAGACCCTGATTGAGGACACTTCAGTTTTTAACAATTGAACAAAGACATTGTGATGATTACTACTGGTTTTAGTCAAAAGGTAAAATAAAAAAATTTTTAAATGAGAATTGTTCCAGAAAAAGGCTTTTTTTTCCCCTTGAAATTTCCAAGAGATTAAAAATAATTTAAATTCCTTTTAACTATACAGACATCTCAAACATGTAAAGGCATTTTGATATTTTCTCATGTTACTCTTTCAAATTGGGCCTAAGTTAGCAGGCCCAATATCCTTACACAACAAAGAAAACCTTCCTTCAACTCTTTGGCAGATGACTTCCATTGTTTTCAAAAAGACAATACAGAAATGAAAGTGGAAGAAACAACTGATGTAGATGCTATCTTTTGGAAATACATATCTCAAAGATCATATCCTACTGGTAATGGGTCAGCAGCATAGTGTATAATGACCATAGGGCTTCCCTGCTGGCTCAGTGGTAAAGAATCTGCCTGCCAATGCAGGAGACGCGAGTTTGATCCCTGGGTTGAAAAGATCCCCCGGAGAAGGAAATGGCAACTCGATCCAGTATTCTTGCCTGGGAAATCCCAGAGGAGCCTGGTGGGCTACAGTCCATGGGGTGGCAAGGAGTCAGACACAGCTTAGTGACTAAAACAACAATAATGATCGTAACTCCTCAGCAGGTTGCAACAGATAGGCTAGACGTTTATCCTCTAGGACTGAAAACTTGCCTTGAAACTGCGAGTGATGAGCCACATTTTGGAGACTGGCCCATTTCTCGGTTTACAGGGTATCTAATGTGGGAACTGAGAGGTGTGGAGTTTACAAGCTGTGCAGAAAGCAAGTTTGCTTCCAGACCTGGCGTTCTGCACTCTGTCTAGAAGAACCCAAAGTACACACGTTGTAATCTTTCCAAGAGCAGTAGGTTGATACCAGTGACTCTTCAGTGACTCAGGGAATGAGTGGGACTGCAGTGAGCTCTCCCCTACAGACTGCAGGAATGCCCTGATCGGTTGCTGCAGGCTCTGCCTGTGCTTCAGAGGTGACCGCGTCTAAAGCAGAGAGCATGCACAGACCATAAGCGACCAGGGTGCAGAGGGCGCCGGCGGGGGCAAGAATCACACAGCTGAAGATAATCAGTATATAATACAATGTTTTTGAAATATTATATACAAAAAGGGCTTTCCAATTCTACTTGACAGAAATAAAAATGGTTAACGAAACCTCCTGGTATTTTGTGTGTGTGTGTGTGTGTGTGTGTGTGTGTGTGTGTGTGTGTGGTGTGCATGTGTGGGAAGAGAGAGCGAGAGAGGAATGTTCTGGCTTCAGAGTGACTCTGTTAGGGGTGGGTAGGAAGATGTTGATAAATATCACCGTTTCCAGGCTTCTCCTAGAGACTTTCCTTAGTACAGGAGGTGGGGAACACAGACCATCAACATACATGAGAAATTAAGCTATAAAGTATAATATTGTCTAATAGGAAACACATTTCCACAACCCTCAACTTCTTGAAGACAGGGGATAATAACAATAAAAAAAGAAATAGAGCTACTCTTCCACGAAGAGATTGCGATTTGATAAAGAGAGCTTTCCCAAACTTATGGCAGAAACTGAACCTATTCAGAAGACAAATTTGTTTCCATACGATCAATGCAAATTACTTTCTTACTTAGTAATAAATTAGAAACAATATCAGTAGAGATAAATAACTCTGTAATGTCACTTTTTCTCTCTTTTAACTTACAGTTTTCAACCAGGAAAACATCATCCAGCTCATTGTCTTTGCCTCATGTTCCCTTGTCTTCTGATGCCTGGTCAGGAATGAAAGGTAAATATAGGTTTAGAGGGTATCTCAAACTAGTGCCAGGACTTTAGCAGTGGCCAATGGTTTCTGATCATTTTCTGGGTCCAAGCTTCTGTTTCTGGTTTTAGTTGGGAATCCCAGAGAAGGATAGTCTCTGTGTGAAAAAAATCTGTGTGTATGCACATATAGTTGAGAGCAAATCACTTTGTTTAGTCATTCTGCTAACAAATTTAGGAAAGCAAAAATAAAAATAAATCCAATTTAAAAGTTCTGAAAGAAAAAAAATGGAAACGTAACCAGAAAGTTTGGGGAAGGAAACGGCAACCCACTCCAATATTCTTGCCTGGGAAATCCCACAGACAGAGGAGCCTGGCGGGCTATCGCCCCTGGGATTTCAGAGTCAGATAAGACATAGCGATTTAACAACCAAAAAGTAATCTTGCATTCTGAGTAGTGGGTAGGGATAGTGAGCTTGTCTGTTTAACCAAAAATTAGGTGGCATGGATAGTCAGGATAGATCATGTGACTTAGGGACAGCACATTTTATATTCTGAAAATCTTTTAAAATTTGGAATCTGGGATCACTGCATGAGTGAAAAAGTGGAGCATGTTCTAGTGTCCCATTTAGTTTTTTTTCTATTTCAAACTTATGGGATCATTTTTTGAGAATGTTTTACTGCCAGTGCTGGCAACACTGCCTCTTTTTATCTGTTTGCTGCTTTTTTCAGTCTAGCAGCTGGCATCTGAAGCACCTGTCTTCCCAGGCAACCCACTCTGCTCTTTTGTCTTCTCACTTATAAGATGAATCAAGTAGATTCATAAGATTATTTCACAGTTCTTTCATTGTGGAAATTTAGGAAAATTTCTATAAATTTTCACAAAAATAAGTAATTTTACAAGGATGCTTTCTGGATAGGGGTTAGTGCACTCTTTCTATTTAATTTATGTAAAAAGGCAGCCAAGGAGGTTTCCAGGCCCATTCAAATCAATGAAGGTAGATTGAGTTCAATTTCCCCTCTTGCCACTTGCTACCTGTAAAATCACAAAGCCTAAAGTGCTTTGTTTCAGCACAAATATAGAGTAGATGTTAAAGTGAATGCTGAAGTTCCTCAGGTGATACAGAATTCTTGGTGAGTTTAATGTAAAAAGTCTCTGATTTTCATGCCTCACTTTTAGGCTTCTATCTCCTTGGTGTCTGTGGGAAAGTCTTCAGTCAGAAGCACAGGTGAGGCTGACACTTGGTAGATTTTAAATGACGTGATTTTGAACAGGTTATGACAATGCTTTTGTTGCTGTTGTTCAGTTGCTAAGTCATGTCTGACTGTCTGCAACCCATGGACTGCAGCACACCAGGCTTCCCTGTCCTCCGCGGTCTCCTGGAGCTTGCTCAAACTCATGTCCATTGAGCCGGTGATGCCATCCAACCATCTGGTCGTCTGAAGCCCTCTTCTCCTTTTACCTTCAATAGTGACAAGTACACATCTTAGGTTCTAACTGAGCCATTACTAACACTGCAAACTTGGACTTTTATTTATTTAGCTGTAAAATGAGGGGCAGGAATTAACTGACCTTTAGGTCTCTTAAATGTTTTAAGAGCTGTGCTCCATTTCAATTCAGGTTGTCAGCTTGGCAGTATTTCTGGGTTGCCATCTGAAATTTAAAAATCAGATCCAAATATCTAGTATTCTGTGAGCACCCAATAAAAACATTCAGGCATAAATGTGACAGAAGTGAGGCAATATTCTGAAGGGTTTACGATAGTTTTCCCTGAGGTAGAAATTTAGCAGGCAAAATGAGCTTCATGTAGAATTTACACTCTAGTCAGCAACAACCAAGATACTAGCATTAATGTTTCATGGGAAGTACTTGATTCTTATGTTATTTAATTTTTTTTGTGAGATGATTTTTTATTATGTCCATGAAATTTTTTTCTAAAGGTGTGTACATTATAACAAACAACCTGACGAATCTGGGAAACTAGAATACTCAATGAGGTACAGTAAATTTTATACTTAAGTTACATTAGAAATGACATGACAGTAAAATTAGTAAAATGATGTTTACATGTTTACATGATTCACATTTTCATAAAGGTGTTACACACAAAAAAGAGAGCTCATTAGGACTTCATGGGTTATATTTGGGTAATATAGCAATAGCTTCTTCTTAAGCTTTGCTTATGGAGTGCCATCTCACATACGTTGTTAACTTTCAGAGGTATGGAGACAGTGACAGAAAGCAAACCTTCATTTCCTTTAAGGACATTGAGCCAGAATCTCTAGGATAGATAGATTCTTGCCGTTAAATCCATTTTGAGCTGTTGTTGGCCATGGTGCTTTAACTTCAAATCTTTTTCCTACCTTATGAGAGATGACTCACCTGGATGCAATGCAGGAATCAATTGTGCCATTGCAAAATTAGGTTGTGGTAGTTCATTCATGAGAACTCATTATGTAAGTTGAGAAGATGTCCTTTGCAAGTCAACAGTTGTTTCTCATTGGGTGGCAATGAGTGTCTGAGGGTTGACTGGACTTTTCCATTTTACTGCTTTGGCTTTTTCCGATATGCTCTTTTTATTAACCTTTAAAACATAACTTGCCCTTTTCAAACTCAGTTGTTATATCTTGAGTTAAGAAAAAAGAAAATTTTAAGTATCATAATGACCAAAGTGGTAGAAACATTGGACTAGGAATGTCTCTTGTAGAATGTGAAGATATCCTTATTCCAACACTTAAAATGGAATAAACTCACCAAAACATAGATGGTAGCCTAGTATTTACTGATTAGCTTGTTGCATCTATGACAATGAATATACTGTAATTGCTACTGCTGCTGCTAAGTCGCTTCAGTCGTGTCTGACTCTGTGTGACCCCATAGACGGCAGCCCACCAGGCTCGGCCGTCCCTGGGATTCTCCAGGCAAGAACACTGGAGTGGGTTGCCATTTCCTTCTCCAATGCATGAAAGTGAATAGTGAAAGTGAAGTCACTCAGTCATGTCTGACTCTTCGCGAACCCATGGACTGCAGCCTACCAGGCTCCTCCATCCATGGGATTTTCCAGGCAAGAGTACTGGAGTGGGGTGCCATTGCCTTCTCTGGAATATACTGTAAAAGAGACATCAATTTCCAATTTCTGGGATGAAGCATCTTAGGAGCCCTGACTTGTTTGCTTTCTGATGGAAAACAACTAAACATGCTGAAGAAATATTAAAACAGTGTTCTTAAGTGTCTCAATAATTTGTCAAGGAAGTGTAGGACGCTCCAGTCAAAAGACGAATATGGAAGATGGCACAAGCTTTGAGTGCATATGTGAACTTAAACTTTAGTTTTCACAGTTGTTTATGGGTTTGAGGGATGTCAGACAAAACCCAGGTCCCTTTCGATGGAGAAAACTTAAAATGAGCGCTCCTAAAATTGGCACTCAAAGTACATACTCTCAATTTAATGAATTATATGTAAATTTAACACTCCTCCCACCTTGGGTCTGAAATGAAAAGTGATGTATCCAACCTTGGACTGGGAACAACAATAAAAACTTCCTTCAGAATTCATCGCTACAACCATCACTCATACCTCAGCAGGCAACAGAAATTCATGCCAGTCAGTCGGTTCAACAAAACAGAACACGTCTTAAATGATCCTGGGCTCACACTGTCCCAGGTTCCTTGAGGAAATAAGTACAAATCTTCTTTTCAGAAGAACACAACTTCATGTCAGTCCCCAAAGAATTTCACAGATCAATTCCAAGAAGCATGAGCTGTATTTATAAAAATTATTTACAAGTGTTAAAAATCCAAAAAACAAGGAACTGTGAGAGACAACAGCAAAACAGTGAGAAAATTTACATACACAAATATGCCAGAAAGTGTAATAAGGAGAAGTTCATGCTTCGATAATATAAACTAAGTATTTTGCTGTTGCTGTTGTTCAGTGGCTAAGTCCTGTCCAGCTCTCTGCGACCCCATGGACGGCAGCACATTTCCCTGTCCTTCCCTAGCTCCTGGAGTTTGCTCCAACTAATGTCCATTGAGTTGGTGATGCTATCTAAACATCTTATCCTCTGCTGCCCCCTTCCCCTTTCGCTTTCAATCTTTCCCAGCACTGTGGTCTTATATACTAAACATATATAATATAATTAAAGAACTGAAAAAGGATTCACACTCTTGGTGCCAATCAGCAATAGTAAAGATTTGGGTATATGAAAAATGATGAAGAAGATTTTATGGAGATCTAAATAGAACTTCAAGGGCTAAAAATGCAATACTTGATATAAAAAACTGAGTAAAAATATTTGACAGAAAATGATTTTACCAGAGAGAGGGAGTCAGAGCTGAGGAAATTGTGTAGAAGGCAACACTGAGAAAAGGTGGAAAATCTGAAAGCGGTATGCTGACACAAATTCAGTTGGTATCTTAGAAGGGGACGAGGGAGAAAGCGAGTGAGAGAACAAGAAAACTTGGCAGAGGGAACATTTGGAGTACTAACGGTTGAGAACTTTCCAGAACTGTACCACCTGTCAAAGAACCCCAGTGTGTCAGGAACATCTTAATGCATTTCCCTGGACTGTCCCAGCCTTCTCTGCCTCCTTGATGCCTAGCCCTTGGCGCTACCTCAGCCACTGGCACAGCTAACAGACGCTGCGTGGACTGAAGTAGGTCTGTTGCCCGGACAGACAGTTACTCGTTGGAAATACTAGCTGCTCACTTTTGGCTGATGCTGCACAGCCAGAGCAATCTTGAAACTTCTGGCTGTCGCTGCAGCTTTTGACGTGTATGAACTACTACACTGTGGGCAAGAATCCCTTAGAAGAAATGCAGTAGCCATCATGGTCAACAAAAGAGTCCAAAATGCAGGACTTGGGTGCAATCTCAAAAACGACAGAATGATCTCTGTTCGTTTCCAAGGCAAACCATTCAACATCACGGTAATCCGAGTCTATGCCCTAACCAGTAATGCTGCAGAAGCTGAAGTTGAATGGTTCCATGAAGACCTACAGGACCTTCTAGAACAGACACCCAAAAATGATGTTCTCTTCATTATATGGTACTGGAATGCAAAACAGGAAGTCAAGAGATACCTGGAGTAACAGGCAAATTTGGCCTTGGAGTACAAAACGAAGCAGGTCAAAGGCTAACAGTTTTGCCAAGAGAAAGCACTGGCAAACACCTTCTTCCAACAACACAAAAGACGACTGTACACATGGACATCACCAGATGGTCAATACTAAAATCAGATTGATTATATTCTTTGCAGCCAAAGATGGAGAAGCTCTATACAATCAGCAAAAACAAGACCGGGAGCTGACTGTGGCTCAGACCATGAACTCCTTATTGCCAAATTCAGACTTAAATTGAAGAAAGTAGGCAAAACCACTAGACCATTCAGGTATGACCTAAATCAAATCCCTTATGATTATACAGAGGAAGTGACAAATAGATTCAAGGGATTAGATCTGATAGAGTACCTGAAGAACTATGGGTGAAGGCTCATGACATTGTACAGGAGACAGGAATCAAGACCATCCCCAAGAAAAAGAAATGCAAAAAGGCAAAATGGTTGTCTGAGGAGGCCTTACAAATAGCTGTGAAAAGAAGGGAAGCGAAAAGCAAAGAAGAAAAGGAAAGATATACCTATTTGAATGCAGGGTTCCAAAGAATAGCAAGGAGAGATAAGAAAACCTTCCTCAGAGATCAATGCAAAGAATAGAGGAAAATAATAGAATGGGAAAGACTAGAGATCTCTTCAAGAAAATTAGAGATACTAAGGGACCATTTCATGCAAAGATGAGCACAATAAAGGAGAGAAATGGTATGGACCTAACAGAAGCAGAAGATTTTAAGAAGAGGTGGCAAGAGTACACAGAAGAGCTATAAAAAGAAGATCTTCATGACTCAGATAATCATGATGATGTGATCACTTACCTAGAGCCAGACATCCTGGAATGTGATGTCAAGTGGGCCTTAGGAAGCATCACTATGAACAAAGCTAGTAGAGGTGATGGAATTCCAGTTGAGCTATTTCAAATCCTAAAAGATGATGCTGTGAAAGTGCTGTACTCAATATGCCAGAAAATCTGGAAAACACAGCAGTGGCCACAGTGGCCAGAGGCCACAGGCCATAAACTTCCAGATGTTCAATTTGGATTTAGAAAAGGCAGAAAAACCAGCAATCAAATTGCCAACATCTGCTGGATCATCAAAAAAACAAGAGAGTTCCAAAAAAACATCTATTTTTGCTTTATTGACTATGCCAAAGCCTTTGTCTGTGTGGATCACAACAAACTGTGGAAAATTCAAGGGATGGGAATACCAGACCACTTGACCTGCCTCTTGAAAAATCTGTATGCAGTTCAAGAAACAACAGTTAGAACTGGACATGGAACAATAGACTGGTTCCAAATTAGGAAAGGAGTACAACAAGGCTGTATATTGTCACCCTGCTTATTTAACTTATATGCAGAGTACATCATGCGAAATGCCAGGCTGGATGAAGCACAAGCTGGAATAAAGATTGCCAGGAGAAATATCAATAACCTCAGATATGCAGACGACACCACACTTACGGCAGAAAGTGGTGAGGAACTAAAAAGCCTCTTGATGAAAGTGAAAGAAGAAAGTGAAAAAGTTGGCTTAAAACTCAACATTGAGAAAACTAAGATCATGGCATCTGGTCCAATCATTTCATGGCAAATAGATGGGGAAACAGTGGAAACAGTGATAGACTTTGTTTTTTGGGCTCCAAAGGCACTGCAGATGGTGACTGCAGCCATGAAATTAAACGATGCTTGCTCCTTAGGAGAAAAGTTATGACCAACCTAGACAGCATATTAAAAAGCAGAGACAATATTTACCAACAAAGGTCTGTCTTAGGCAAAGCTTTGATTTTTCCAGTAGTCGTGTATGAATGTGAGAGTTGGACTATAAAGAAAGCTGAGCGCAGAAGAATTGATGCTTTTGAACTGTGGTGTGGAGAAGACTCTTGAGAGTCCCTTGGACAGCAAGGAGACCCAACCAGTCCATCCTAAAGGCAATCAGCCCTGAATATTCATTGGAAGGACTGATTCTGAAACTCCAATACTTTGGCCATTTGATGCGAAGAACCAACTCATTGGAAAAGACCCTGATGCTGGGAAAGACTGAAGGCAGGAGGAGAAGGGGATGACAGAGGATGAGATGATTGGATGGCATCACCAGTGTGATGGACATGAGTTTGACTAGGCTCTGGGAGCTGGTGATGGACAGGGAAGGCTGGCATGCTGCAGTCCATGAGGTCGCAAAGAATTGGACACCACTGAGCGACTGAACTGAACTGCAGCTTTTGACCTGTATCAACTACTACACTGTAGCAGGATTGGTAATTTGGCTTTTTGAGCTTCTTGACAAAGGGGCTGAGTGATTTATACTGCAAGTAGGGCAAACTTTACCAACTGGATACCAGAAATAGGAGCAATGTGTACAGTTATGCTTCTTTCCCTTCAAAGTACTGTTCTGAGGCAATTTTCCCCTCTATCCAGTCTGAGATGTCCTGAGTAGTTGAGCAGACACACTAGCTGGGCTACTTGCTGTCTTGCCTTGCAACATCGTGTGAATTGAGGCCAGAATGGTGATGCATCACCTGTGTTCTTTCCCATGTTCCCTCGATTCACAGGATGTTTCAAGGCAAGACAGCCAGTAGCAAATAAATTGAGAAACATACAGGTAAATCTAAAAAATAATATTGACTTCTTAAAACAATACTAATGACATAAGGAATAAAAATAAGACATAACACAGCACTGACATATACAACAGCTCTATCATATGCACAACGAACATGGGAAATTGGAAAGAGTGTGGGTATTCAATATCTTGGAAAGAAAGTGAAGTTTAAATTTTTACTTGGACACATTATGAACAGAGGGATACAGGTATAAATGACTGTAGCTTTCTAGTCTGAAATCCATTAGCAAGAAAGCAATAGAATAACTCCTGAAATGCTGGGGTGAAAGAAACAATCAGCCAACAATTATTTATAAAATCATTTTAAAATAATTATAATGAATTCATATTTAATTAATAGTATGTATAGATGCAATGAAAATATTTTCAGAAAAATTCAGTTGAGAGGCTTTGACCCTAGCAGCTTTAACTTTAATAGATGCTAAATAGCTTTAAGAAATATTAAGTAAGTTCTTCAGGCAGAAGAAAAATAGGTAATAACATGGAGGTAAACAAAGAAATGGGTAGCCCAGTGGTAAAGAATCTGCCTGAAATGCAGGAGACATGGGTTCAATTCCTGGGTTGGGAAGATCTCCTGGAGAAGAAAATGGCAACCCAGTCCAGTATGCTTGCTGGAATTTCCCATAGTTGGGAGCCTGGTGGGCTACAGTCCATGGGGTCATAAAAATGTTGGACACGACAGGAAAACTAAACATACAGATATACAAAGAGACACATAGCATGGCAAATAATCATCAAAATCTAGTTTCTTTCTTCAATCTTTTTATAGCTATCCCCATTCAAAAAGGGGGAGAATTAAAGGAAAAAAGAAGTCACTAGTCCAAAGCAATTTTGAAATCCAATGGGGAAAGCCATATTAGATCCGAATCACATTAGATTTCAAGGCTTGGGAATAGTATTCTGAGGTCTGAGGTTCTGTCTTCTGGGCCCCCAGACTCCCACTTGGAGTCATCCTTCCTTTCTCATGAAAGGTAGGACATGATTTAAGCTGAGTCATTTCAAAAGCCTGTTCCCTGCAGGTAGAACTTTAGGAATCTGAGGGTCTTTTTTAACTTTGTCTTCGCTGCCTTTCAGTATGTATTGGCAGTGTGTCTACTGATATACAGCCTCAAAAACCACGTGGGCTGCCTATGTGTGTCACTGGGATTTACTCTACCAGAGTAAAATAAAGAGCAGAGAGCATTAGACTGGATTTTTTTAAAAAGCAAGAATTAATTGCGTAATGGTTGTAGGAAACAAACTTTAAATAAAAGGTAATAATACAATAAGACTTTTTATTTTGTGTCAATTACATCTCAGTAAAGCTACTAAAAAAAAGACTAAAAGGATGGAAAAAAGATATAGTACTCAAAAAGAAATCAAAGAAAATCTGAAATCACTATGTTAATAGAAGACAATGTAGTATTTACTATGAGATACTCGTCTTTATGCTCAGTAATATACCTTTTCATGAGTCAAGAAGACATAATAATCTTAAGTATGCATATTTTTGATAACTGGGTTTCAAAATGCATGCTGAAAACCAAACACAAAGCGAAACATCTTAAAAGCATAAAAGGAAAAAAACATTACCTTCAGAGGGGAGGATATTTATACTGATAGCTGACATTTCAACTTAAGTGACTGAAGGCAAAAGAAAATGGAATGAATACTTAACACTAGCCTAGGGTTCTATACGAGTGTAAATATTTTTGCAAAAACGATGAAAGATAATAAAAAACATCATTTCCGGTAACCCTGCATTATATTTCTAACTCAATTTCTTCAGAAAAGAAAGATTCCAAATTGAAACATGAAAACCGAGGAGGATCAGAGTAAATATATGAAGAAAGAAAATTGAATATTGACCACACAAGACAATGATTGCAAAGTCTTGAGTTCAGGACATTTTTGATGAATCTCTGTCTTGTAAAAAGGTGCAAAAATTCTATAAAATTATTAGCTAATTGGATCAAGTTTAGAATTTAAAACGTAATACATCTAGTTAAGTCCATTTATCAACAAAAGATTGGTTCAATATAAGAAAATCAATGATCTAGCTCATATAGCTGGGTGGTTTCTCACCGATCTTGTGCTTATATCTTTGAATACTAAACTAAATATTATATCCCATGTGGCTGAGTTTTATCTGAGAGAATGTGAGAGGAGCTGCTAAGTGCAAATTCCAAGTCTGGCCTATACCCGCCCTGTCCAGCCCCACGTACACTTCTCCAAGTTCCTTCTGTCTTCCTGTGGTTTGCAGTCATAATTCCTGGCACCAGAATGACCTCAGAAGCCATACACTGAAGATTAAAGGGTCACTATCCAAGTGCCCCTAAATGGTTCTGTGGAGGAGAGAAGAGGGTCTTATAAGCTAATTCTCAGCACTGACTCGAACTTCTATTCTGTTTGAACTGTTATATGTTTGGCTAATTAGAAATTAATACAGCACAATTTGGGCTGCCTTGGTGGCTCAGAGGTAAAGACTCTGCCTGCCAACGCAGGAGACACAGGTTTGACCTCTGGATTGGGAAGATCCCGTGGAGAAGGAAGTGGCAACCCACTCTAGTATTCTTGCCTAGGAAGCCCGAGGGGCAGGGGAGCCTGGCAGGGCTCTAGTCCGTGGGGTCCCAAAGAGTAGGACAGGACTTAGCCACTAAACAACAACAACAATAGTACAATTTATTACATTTGCAGATTAAAGGGAAAAAAATCAAATGCATAGACAAAATGTCATAAAGTTCAACATACAATATGATAAAATGAAACAAAAAAGGAGAGTCATTTTCTTACTTTTATAAATGGTATATATACCCTCTCCCTTAGTCTCATCGAAAACTGGTAAAAAAAAAAATCATTATACTTTATGATAACATTAACCTAGAGAGCACAGTAACAAAAGAAAAGGAATTAATTGACATAAAGTCTGAAAAGGGTGAAATAGAAATTGCATTGCTTTCAAACTGTAAAAAAAAATAGTGGATAGACATTGCAATTTACAAAAGCCTTCACGGTGACATAGATACAAAATTAATATGCAAAAGTCAATTGCGTTTCTATGCACCAAAAACAAGCAGAGACTATATTTGACCGATTTTCTAAATACTTTAGATATTAAAATAATCTCTTCTCAAAATATTAGTCTCCAGACATTGTTAAATGTCCCCTGGCAGGTGGGAGATGCAGAATTGCCCACGACTGAGAACCACTGTTTTAGGTGGCTCCTCTCACTACTAACTCCTGGTGGAATATTATAGGAAAAAAAGAACATTTTTTAGAGCTTCTATAAGCACATTTGGTGCCAGAAACAAAGGTGTGAGAGATACCTGTGTGAGCAAAGATGTAACTTTTGCAGGTTCCCAGGCCCTGGAGGCATCTAAATAACTGGACAGTCTTTGAAGTACTTCATAGACTTCTCCTTTGGTAAAGAAAAGCCTGTTGAGAGGGAAAGCTTCTTTGGTGTCTTTCCTATGAGACATTCAGAAAAAAGAAAAAGTGAAAGTGTTAGTCGCTCAGTCATGTCCAACTCTTTGGAACCCCATGGACTGTAGCCCACCAGGCTCCTCTGTTCATGGACTTTTCCAGGCAGGAATACTGGAGTGGGTAGCCATTCCCTTCTCCAGGGGATCTTCCTGACCCAGGGATCAAACCTGGGTCTCCAGGATCATAGGCAGATTTTTACCATCTGAGCCAGCAGGGAAGCCCAAGACATTCAGAGCTCCGTGTCTATATTCCTAAGATGTAAGAAAGGTCACCAAAACTGAATGGAACGAGATTAAGTATTATGAACTTCATCCTATGTTCTGACTTTTAAGTTATTTTGTATTGCGGTATAGCCAATTAACGTTATGCCAGTTTCAGGCAAACAGCAAAGGGACTCAACCATACATATATTTGTGTCCATTTCCCCTCAAATTCTCCTCTCATCCAGGTTGCCACATAATATTGAGAAGAGTTTCATATACTATACAGTAGGTCCTTGTTGGTTATCCATTTTAAATAAGCAATGTGCACGTCTATCCCAAACTCCCTAACTATCCCTTCCCCTCATCCCTCTTCCTGGCAATAAATTCTATCTTATTTTTTATGCTTCTTATCATGAAGTCCTCAGTACTGGTGCTTCCTGATTCCAAATTCAAATTTCTTGTTAACATTCACACTGTCTTTGCCTAGAATAGTGTCTGTTAGATTTCTTTCCTTCTTTCCTCCCTCCCTCCTTTCCTTCTCATGAAATCCTCTTATAAAATGATATGGATTACATAAACCTTAATATATGAAACTTCAAGTACCCTAAATCTCTCCTGGTCAGTCCCCTACATCTGATCTTACACAGTTGTGGTTCCTTAAGTACCTTTGAAAAACATGTAGAGCCCTATGGTACCCACTCTTAAAACACAGACAGAGGCCAAGTGAAACCTAAGGAGAAATGAATGTTTGCATAAGGTTTGAGAACAGTTTAACCTGTCAGGTTCCTCTGTCCATGGAATTCTCCCGGCAATGGAGTGAGTAGCCATTCCCTTCTCCAGGGGATCTTCCCAACCCAGGGATGGAATCTGGGTCTCCTGCATTGCAGACAGATTCTTTACCATCTGAGGCAGCAGGGAAGACCTAGAAAATTACATGAGGTGTATATATACACACACACACACTCTGAAAGCCATTTGTAACTTACTTTGCCAGAGAGTACACAGTAGGATAGATTTTGTGTAAACCTCATTTTATCCACTCTAGAAACTCTTAAGGAAGGCAGCACTGAGTCTCTTCTTCTTGACTATATATTAAAAATGAAAGGTTAGAGTTGTAAAGTCTTCAACGCTTACGAACTCCTCTTTTCAATACAGAGTACCAATGGAAGGGGAAAGCAGAGAGCTAAGTGTATTTTGCCGTGACAGCAGCCCAGGTTTGAATTGAGCTCTTTTTTGTTTTAGCTGTGGCACTATCTGCAGTATCGTCACATGCCTGGGGTCTCTCTTTAGCTGGTGGAAACTAGCAGGCTTCTCTGAAAATGATTTATAAACCAAATGTGGCTGCTCTGAAACTAGGGCAACCGGTATCTTGGGCTTCATCTGTTTAGTACTTTAGACCTGGTCCCGATGTGACCGTTCAGTATTAAACGTTGACTCTGGGCTTTCGGAATGTCAACGAACGAGCGCAGATGGCCTTGGGTCCTTAACTATACATGTTAATGCTAAAGATGATGACTTTTTTTGGTGACTAGAGACACTGAAATTGAAAACAGCAGGAAAGTATAAACAAGATACATTTGCCTTTTTTCCCCCCTGTTTGAGACTAAGTTTTGAAATGCAAATAAAAAAGATTAAGGCAGTGTTACTGGTTGAAATGGTAAGAAACTTATTTTCCTAAGTCTTGGAATAGCTCTTCTTTAGGTAAGATGAATCTGATCTTTTCTCAAAATAAAGCTCAAGGGAATTTAGAACTATATAAATATTCCTTAAGGAAAATTGCCTCTCAGATGGGAACTTGATTTTCAAGTGGTTTCAGATGAAGTTGTTGAAAAATCATATTATTATTATTTTTTTAAATGTGAGATTCAATGAATATTTCATTAAAGATTAGTAAATAGAATGTTGAATTTTTTCTGTTGAATTCTTATATTGTCTGTACTGTCAGTCTAAATGTGTGAGCATGTGGCTAAGAAATTTATGAACCTCCAGATGCAATAGATACTATTATACAGCAGGTATGTTTTTCCTTCTCTATATACCAAATACATCAAATAGTGCTCACTTTTGTGTTATCCATACTCTGACAAAATGTGGATGGTTAAGAATTACACGATCATTATCATTATTAAAAAGCAAATGAATAACATATCTATTTTCTATTTTTATTAATTTTTAATCTATTTTGAATAATTCTTTAACAGAAAAGAATGAAGAGTTCTCTTTGGTATGAAGCTCAACTGTCAACTTTGATTTGAATTCAGGAAATAAGTCAGTTTATGATATTCTTTTAAACTGTGGCTCTATCTTCATAAGTTAATGCTGTTATAGTTTAAATTGACAAAAATAACATCAAAAAAAGATGAAACCTGAAAAGAGTATCTGATTTTTTTCCAGTGTAATATTTCAAAGTATTGCAACTGCCCCTGAATATAATAGCTGGTTTTTATTAATCCAAGCTAAAAAAATAAATAAATAAAGCAGAATGGCATCATAAACATGCAAGATTTAAGTTCCTTTTAGTTTGTTTTAACCATTTAACTGTGAGGTCATGTAGGGGCCAAAGTCAGGAAATTCCTAACTAAATGCTTGCACAACATGCCTTTGTTTGATGCAGTTTTGAAGCTATTTTGTCAACATTCATTGAAGATGAATTATATTGCTTTTAAAACGAGGACATCCTACTACTCACCTTCCTCGTTTGTTATAAAATTAATATGAATAACTTTATTTCGCTTTTTTCCATTATATAATTGTCTCATTCAAATTTCTCTTCACAATATTACTCATTGAAAGGCAGTTATTCTGAAATGAGATTCAATGTATTGTAAATTACGATAGAATAACTTGTTTATCTCCCCTTTAGAGGTTGAAATCAATCATTGGTATGATTTTTCCTGTCAATGGCAGCATTCATTTTTGGACTAAGCTTACTGTGCAGGTTTGTTTTCCCTTAAAATCAGATGTAATTGTAGAACTTTGTGAATGCTTTCTATTTCTCAGATTAATGAACAGATTCACCATCCACAGAAATCTAACTTTTCAGCAATGATGTGTTAGCAATAATTTCCCCATTTATATAGTTCTTTAATTCAAATTGGGTATAGAGTTCTTTGCTTTCCTAATATTGGGAATGAAGTTTTAAAGTCCTGAGTATACAATCTCAGTCTATATGGAAACTTTTCCTTACATAATTATGCAGGATAAGATTCTAGCTTGGAAATTAGCATGGTGAGTGTTAAGATTGGTGAGGTCTTTAAACATCATCTGGCACAGAGGTGGTAAACCCCAATGCTGAGTTAGGCATCTGTACATGTGTAGGGTAACTGGAGGTAAGACCTCAGGACGTTCTCTGGGAATTCAGATGCAGTGGGGACTCTTCCAACTCAACCAAACAGAGCATCTTTGTTGGCTAGTTCAGCCCACCAGCCGCCAGGCTGACACTTGGGAGTCCCACCAACCGATCTTTCATAATGTGGGGAAATTTGGGCCAAAGGAGAAAATCGACATGTCCAAGATCATACTGTTACTGAGTGCTAACCTCAGCCATGTCTTCCTGCTCATAACTGACCTTTGTAAGGCAGGGTAAGCTACTGAGGTCTCTTTCCACATGCGCTCACTGCATGTTCATTAATTCTTGTAATGCTCTGTGGGTGCTGGAGGAGATGGACCCTCTAATTATCTAAAATTTAAAAGGAATTAGGCAGAATACATTGAGTCAATGAGTGACGTGGTCTTGAAGGTCTAGTGGGATTTCCCCTTTGAGGGATAGTGATGTATTCTTGGTTTCCTCATTTTCAAATGTAGTCATAAATATAAGCCTGTTACCCATTTAAATAAAAGTGATAACCAATTATTAAAATGCAAAATGTTTCCAGGATGGTTTTAGAGAGAATGAGGCCATTTTCTTATATAAATCAGATGTGATATATTGTATGGGTAACATTTAGGAACTCTGAATTAATATGCTACTTCTAGCACAAAAATTGCATGTACTGTTAGAAGCTCAGAAACAAATGTAAAGTATGTATTAAAACACCTATTGATTTTCAGTTATTTCACTGAAAGTCACACCTTATGTTATAAGAATTATTAGATCTTACACAGGCCATGCCTCAAGGATTGAGCTAAAATCTGAAGTCTAAACGAAGTAGTGCTTATGTATAATTTTATGTTATGAAATGTACTCTCTATATACACATTCATATAAATCATTTAATTGGGGTCACTATTTGCTTTTTAAAAAATCAAGCAAATTCTTAATTTAAGAAAATAAAATATCTAAAGGGAATGTCACAACTGTTAACTTTCTACAGAGGTTAAAAAATAAAGCTGTGATCACCTGGCAAGAAATGACTTAGAACACTCACTTTGATGAAACTTTATGAACCTGAAAGATTGGCTTCCTTACCTCAGTTTGCCTGTAAGCAAATCTCCAGCATTAAGGCCACAGGTGAGATTTTGCTGTAATTGATCCAAAGCTCTGATAAGTCATGAAACAATCTATAATCTACACTTTCAAATGTGCATGCCTAGCATAAGAGTAGAAGACCATATTGTAGACTGACTCTGTCATTCACACACCTGCACAGGTCACAGTGTGAATTATTCACAATTTCATAATTAAATTAAATTAAAAATTCATGGTTTCCAGAATGCATATTGCAAAACTCAGGTAGAGAATGCAGTATGCAAATGTCAAATGGAACTTGTTCTGGGTGTACCTATATCTTTTATGTTGTCACATAGACTGACTCAAAAACAGACAAATACACAAAAAGTCAACCCATTTCAATCAAGGAAGCATGTCAGCATAAAGCTGATTTACAGGAGCCCATATATCAACACGTACATGGGGGGGCCTTGAATTGCAGACAGATCTCTAAGGGACTGGACATCAGCACGTCCATGGAGCTATTACAGTAAAAATATTACCAGCCAAATGCTGCTATCAACTGGGGCTTTACTTTGCCACACATTCCAAGGTCATTCCAATCAGGTAGATTTTTCTCAGTGATGTGAATAAGCTTGGATACCCTTGTGGCTGTTTCTCATTATTAACTCCTAAAACTTTTAGACCACATGATGTGTGTGTGAGGCAGTGGCTTTAACTTGGAACCAGGAGATAACTTAAACTTTAAATTTTAAAGGCTTTAGCATGGTGCCTAGCATCTAGCCAGAGCTCATTATTCAACAATGAATATTGCTGCAGTGTGGTCTAATTTCTAACGATTGTGGATGATACAAAAGAGAGGGACAGAGAGGGCTGGCAGTGAAGGTCACAATTCTGGAAATGCTTTTTTTCTTATTTAGGTGTATTTTCATAGCATTTTTATTAAAGAGTATTTTGACCTGACTTTCTCAATATCTTGCACATATAATGCAATAGCTGATGTTCATAGTCTTAAACTTCTTTAACTTTGCAAACTTCACAGTTTCAGAATTGAAATAATTTCTCATAAATCACAATGAAATTATGTCATGGACAAGTATCAAATGGTATTCTCTTCTAACCTGGGTGTACTTTGCTGCAAATTTGTTACACATAAAACATGTAATTCAGTTATTTCAAATATAAATGTTGATGAACATTAGCAAAATAATTCAGGTTGTTAGAATTTTCTGCTTCACATCTGTATATTTTGTATCCTGCCACATTTCTAAATTGAGCTGCATTTTCAATGCTGCTGTTTCCAATGGCCACAAATTCATTAGAAGTGGTTTTTTTTTTTTTAGTTGAAAGAAAAACATGTATTTTTAGAAAAAAATGTTGTCTTTATTTTATTAGAGAGCCTCAACTATATGTTCAGAGCTAAATCCAAGAGTGGTAAAATAAATCTCTTATTTATTAGAAAAAAGAAATTAGATCTTGTAAAATGACAAATGTATCACATAAAAGGGGTACAATTTGGTTTAACCACAGAAACTGCAAGGTGTACACAGTAATTATCCTTCTTATACCAGATGTGCTAAATAAATAAGCATATATTTTGACCCTAAATAACTGACAGTTTGTATCTGTAAATAAATGTGCTTCAAAGTCAGAGTATTTACAAAGTTGCCTCTCCTTTGCTTATCTGTAAGGAATCAAATTTAATGTTCTTCTGGCTCCCTTAAACAACACCCAGAGCAACAAACCCATTGAAGGAATTTAGTTTCCTTTATGGTGGAGGTGATGGTGCCCTCATCAGCTCCAGCAGGGGACACTGGACAGTTTCCAGGAGAAAAAAAAAAATACTTTTCAGTTACTGCATAGTAATTTCTTTTCTTGTATATCTTGTTTGTACTTTTTGAAAATCAGAAGCCTGAAAAGGGCTATGAGATTTCTGTAGTTAGTAGCATGTCTATTTCACAAGAAAGTATAAGTCACAGGAAAACAATGATTAATATTATGAGTAAGAATTGTCTTCACCTTTCCCAGTTTTTATGTTGCAACCAAAAGGTACACACCACGGAAAGTAGGTCATCTTCTATCTATGAAATTCTTTATGTCAGTCTTAACATATTCAGAACTTCTCATAATCTGAGTAAAAATAGACTCTATCTGTTCAAAGAAAGAGAATTTGTGATTTTTGCATATATTCATTATCTGCCAGTTGGTCACATTACAGTGAATGAATAAGAGGGGACAGAAACCTATGATGTACAAACAGACAAGACAGGAGTGGCAACAGGAACAAAAACACCACGGATTTTTCCGTAACTAGAAATGTTCCCCAGTTGCTCGCCTTCTAAAATAATCGCTTAGCAGAAATTCTTTTCAAAATGTTAATTGAATATCTGACATCAGAAATGTAGCATTACTTGCTTGCTTATGGAGTTTGCTTTACTTTACTTTAAATTTTAAGGTAAAATTAAATTAAATTCTGTCTTGCTAAATGTTTAGCTAATGAAGCCAGAGAAGGATTTTTAATACTTTTGCAAACCGATCGGTCTGCGGCTGCACTGTTGAAGCTGTTACAAATGTCTGAGTAACCTATCTTCACTAACAAATAGTGAGGACTAAACAAAGCACTAACTTGAAAGTCTCCTTCTTTACTAGCAATAAGTAAACGAGGAGTTGATGGCTACATCTTGAAGGAAATAATGTTCCTCACCCTTCAGCTAGCCTCAACATGTCAGTCGTTCTGAGCAATGGAAGCAGGCTAATTTCCCAGGTATTAAGGCTTGAAAACTATTCCAGGCCCATTTATGTCTCTGCGGTCATCGAGTAGCAGGATCCTGCTCTCCACCTCACTCCTGTCAGAAGAGATTGTGAAGAACTTCTTTGCTCAAGTGAATTTTTATTTCTGAGATGATGTGCTTTCTGCAACAAGCAAACAGCTTAGAGGTGACAAAAGACATCCTCCATATTTAGTGAATACTCAAAGAAGCCGTATGACAGCCCCTGAAATTGAAGTTGAGGGTGAAAAAGTAGAGAATGGTAACTTTTGAATTATTTTGAATCTCCGCCTGTAAAAAAATCATATTAGTTTGATTCCTAGATGGTTTTGGACATAGGTTTTCCTCTATCTGTGTTTTTGCTATTGGGCAAAAGAGCAGCTAGCATTCCTGTGTTCTCTGGGTCGCCTGGTGAAGTAAGCAACCCAGGGAAAGTAAGTTCTGTTCAAGTTCATGTGTAGGCATCATTTAGTGTGTATGTGGACTATGGATAATAACCCTGTTTGAATATCTTTGAAAAATAGTATGTAAGTATAAAGTAGAATTGCGTTACTATGATGTAGGTTTTGGCAAACATGCTGTAAACAATTATAAATAAGCAATCCTACACAGGTACACAGACAACTTCTCTATATACACAGGTACACAGACAACTTCTCTACATATTTATTAATGTAAAATTCCTATATATTAAATGTCATGTTGGGAAGTTTTTCTTTTAACTCTGCAACTTTATAATACCTGCTGCCCTCTGCTTCTGAGAGGGCAACTCATGTATTTGCATATCTTGCTTGTCAAAAACATCACAGATGTGAAAATCAATTCTACATACTATATGTGATGTGATAATTATAATTTAGAAGTCAATACAAGAAAACTAAAAAGCTGTTAATCTTTTTTTCCTGTAAAGAAGTTGTGCTTATTAGATTTGTTCTACAGTCTTTGTCTAAGAAATTTTATAATTGAACAGAAAGTAAATAAAAGCATGGCAGAAGCCAACACAACACTGTACAACAATTGTTCTTCAATTAAAAGAAAAAAGAAAGAAAAAAAAAAGAAAGTAAATCTGTTTCCATATGAGTGGCAAACGTTTAAAGAAATTCCTCATATTTAAATGGTGCAAATAAAAAGGAAAGCCATTTTGTATTAACTGTGTTATGAATTCATGGTTTATATGTTTTTTCATTAAATATTAAGTAAGCAATCAAGATGTAGATTTAATATGTATTAATGTGTAGGATTTGATTTAGGTCATACCTGAATGGTCTAGTGGTTTTCCCTACTGTTTTCCAATTTAAGTCTGAATTTGGCAATAAGGAGTTCATGATCTGAGCCACAGTCAGCTCCTGATCTTGTTTTTGCTGACTGTATAGAGCTTCTCCATCTTTGGCTGCAAAGAATATAATCAATCTGATTTTGGTGTTGACCATCTGGTGATGTGCATGTGTAGAGTCTTCTCTTGTGTTGTTGGAAGAGGGTGTTTGCTATGACCAGTGCGTTCTCTTGGCAGAACTCTATTAGCCTTTGCCCTGCTTCATTCCGTATTCCAACGCCAAATTTGAAACAATAGAAACATCCACCAATAGAAACATCTATTTCTGCTTTACTGACTATGCCAAAGCCTTTGACTGTGTGGATCACAATAAACTGTGGAAAATTCTGAAAGAGATGGGAATACCAGACCACCTGACCCACCTCTTGAGAAATGTGTATGCAGGTCAGGAAGCAACAGTTAGAACTGGACATGGAACAACAGACTGGTTCCAAATAGGAAAAGGAGTACAACAAGGCTGTATATTGTCACCCTGCTTGTTTAACTTATATGCAGAGTACATCATGAGAAGTGCTGGGCTGGAAGAAACACAAGCTGGAATCAAGATGGCCGGGAGAAATATCAATAGCCTCATATATGCAGATTACACCACCCTTATGGCAGAAAGTGAGGAGGAACTAAAAAGCCTCTTGATGAAAGTGAATGAGGAGAGTGAAAAAGTTGGCTGAAAGCTCAATATTCAGAAAACTAAGATCATGGCATCTGGTCCCATCACTTCATGGGAAATAGACGGGGAAACACTGGAAACAGTGTCAAACTTTATTTTTTTGGGCTCCAAAATCACTGCAGATGGTGACTGAAGCCATGAAATTAAAAGACACTTACTCCTTGGAAGGAAAGTTATGACCAACCTAGATAGCATATTAAAAAGCAGAGACATTACTTTGCCAACAAAGGTCTGTATAGTCAAGGCTATGGTTTTTCCAGTGGTCATGTATGGATGTGAGAGTTGGACTGTGAAGAAAGCTGAGTGCCGAAAAATTGATGCTTTTGAACTGTGGTGTTGGAGAAGACTCTTGAGAGTCCCTTGGACAGCAAGGAGATCCAACCAGTCTATCCTAAAGGAGATCAGTCTTGGGTGTTCATTGGAAGGACTGATGCTGAAGCTGAAACTCCAATACTTTGGCCACCTGATGCGAAGAGTTGACTCATTGGTAAAGACCCTGATGCTGGGAGGGATTGGGGGCAGGAGGAGAAGGGGATGACAGAGGATGAGATGGCTGGATGGCATCACCGACTCGATGGACATGAGTTTGAGTAAACTCCGGGAGTTGGTGATGGACAGGGAGGCCTGGTGTGCTGCGATTCATGCGGTCGCAGTTGGACACAACTGAACAACTGAACTGAACTGAACTGAACTGAACTGAATGTTTAGGAAAATAATTGAGAGCAGATTTAAATTTTTTAAATGGTTGATAACCTTAAAACTGGAGAATTATTTCTTTTTGTTTATTTTTGTCTTTCTTAGATTGAATTGCATTATTCTTGCTACTTATTATATATTTTGAGGATGTTTATATTCCTTGATTAAAAGTTTTGATCTTATATTTCATGAATAGCATGAATTCCAATAACTACATCTTTCTAATTTGATTGTGTTTTTCTTTCTACAATGATATCATTTCTTCTTGTAAAACATGTGAAGCTAGTCTCAAGGAAGATTTTTAATTTTTCTCTAAGCTGATATTTTTCAATGGGCACTAATGCTTATTTCATTCCTTGCTGTGGGAATACAGATCCCTCACCCCAACTTTTAATAATATTTTTACCAAGCAAAGTTTTATCCTCTAAAGCCAAGAAAACCTCAGATTTACTTATGGGGTCCTTACTGAGTAACAGCTACTATTCTAAGCAAACTTACCTAGGCCATCTCATTGATTTCTTACAAAAACTCAACCAGAAATTTGTTGTATTTATTGTAGTGATGAGAAAACTGAGGTACTAAAAGTTTAAATCATTTGTCCAACGTTGTGTGCTCGATTGGGTCTGACTCTTTGCTGTCCCATGGACTGTAGCCCACCAGGCTCCTCTGCTCATGGGATTTCCCAGGCAAGAATACTGGAGTGGGTTGCCATTTCCTCCTCCAGGGGATCTTCCCAACTCAGGGATCGAACCTGTGTCTCCTGTGACTCCTGCATTGGCAGGCAGATTCTTTACCACTGAGTCACCTGGAATGCCCATTTGCCTAAAGTTGCAATGATAGAAAAAGATGTTAACTTATTTGCCAGACTCTCCAGTAAAAAGTTAAATGAACAGTTCTTGGTAGAGACACTGGAGATGTCAGTTCTACAAAGGATTACTCTACCTTAAGTAATCATAGAAATACTTTTGAAACAAAAAATTTGATGTTTGTAGAACCTCTGAAAGTAATGCAATGGATATTCCTTTGAAAGGAAGAAAATTTGCAAACTAATCTGGCCAAAATGAATATTTTATTGAACATGAGGTATTTCTCTTCCAGTTATTAGTCCTCAGAAATAAGCATGATTATTGAAATTTCCCAAGATGTATTTGAAATGAATATGGTTGACCTTAGAGCAACATGGGTTTGAACTGTTCATTTATATTAATATGTTGTTTTTTTTTCCAACTGTAAATTGAACAGTATCATTAGCCTCAGCCCTCTGCACAGACTGGAATCCACATATAACATATAGTTGTCCCTCTGTATATACAGTTCCTCCATATCATGTAGAACTGTAGTATTTACTGCTGAAAAAAATTCTTGTAGAAGTGGATCTGTGCAATTCAAACCCGTTGTGTTCAAGGATCAGCTGTACTACAGCGTCTGCAGAATCTGCTGATACAGAACTGTGGATACAGAGGAAGTGGATACAAAGGGATGACTATAAAGTTATACGTGGATTTTCAACCATGGGGGTGTGGGGGTAGGGGGTGGGAGCTTGATGCCCCAACCCTTGCGTGTTCAAGATCAACTGTATAATTTGCAGTTCACAGTAGAGACTTGAGGATGGTCAAGTTTCTGGGATCATTGCAGACATAGTCAATTCATATCAATTTACTCAAGCCAGCACATGACTTAAGCTAGTAAACAGCTTAAGTAAACTCTGGAACTGGTTGGGGAACTGTGCAAGCTCAGTTGTGTCCGACTCTTTGCCACCCCATGTACTGTGTAACCCGCCAGGCTCCTCTGTCCATGAGATTCTCTAGGGAAGCATACTGGAGTGGGTTGCCATTGCTTCCTCCAGGGGCTCTTCCTGACCCAGGGATGGAACCCATGTCTCTTGTGTCTCTTGCAATGGCAGGCAGATTTGTTACCACTCAGTCACCTGAGAAGCCCTCTCTCAGTCTCTAGGGAAACTCTAGTTCATGAAAGTACTGGTCTTTCTTGTAGGTACTACACACTATTAAAAATAAATGGCTACAAGTTGTAAAATTCTTCTCATTCTATCAATATTTGGTCTCCTCGCCCCAATGTAGCTTCCCTTCAATTAATTCTCCACACTGTTTTTCAGCCAAACGTTTTTTTTTTACACCTTTACTTTCAATTATTTATTTGTTCCTAACTGATTTTTGCAAAAAGTTTTAACTTACAAGGAGTCCTAAATATTCTGGTGTTAGCACACTTTTCTAACCAGATATCTCATCATATTATTACAGATGATCTAGTCCAATCCTGTTTATAGTTTCAAATGCCACGTTTGCTGTGTTCACTATTTCAAAAGTCATCTCCTTTTGGAAGTTCTTCGTCTGAGTTAAGTGTTTTTTTCTGAATACTTCCTCTGAACTTCCTTACTATTTGGAAATTATTTGTAATAGAAATATATTATACAATATTAAGATTATTATTTAGCTTCTGTGTCTCCTGTAGAATATTCTAATACTTTTGAGGGCTGGGGCTCTGTTCTCATATTAATTGACTTCTGAAAAATATGTCTGACTCCATAAAACAAAACTATATATATATATAAGATATATTATTTATTTATATATAAATGTATTTATATATTATATACATATATGATATATATTATATATATATTCAGTAGCTTTAAAATGGATTTTGTTTAATTTAATGTATTCTTTAAAGCAATCCTGATCATTTTACTTTCTGCCTGCCTTATAAATTTTTATTTCTGTTTTTTTCTGCATTATTAACTACAGTCACAATGTCATATTTTAGGTCTTCAGACCTTATTGACCTTATGATCAAAAGTTTGTACCCTTTTACCAATCTCTTCTCATTTTCCCTCAACTTAAATATGTAGCATTTGCTCAGTAATATCTGATGACTGGGTAATAAAGGTTTTTTGTAGGAATAGACAAGAGTATAGAAATCAAATTAGCCCCCGAAAGGTATATAATTTAAATCTCTAAATTATTTATTTGTTTCTTTTAAAATATTTTTAACACGAGTAAAATAGTTTGAACAGTGTATCAGTATGGAAGCCTACATGATTTTATATTACGTTAACAAAACCCCCAAATATGTAACAGAAGTAATTGCATGCAATCTGTTTTACCTATTGCCACTCATTCTCTTTCTCTTTTACTGGTAATAATTCAGATTTAATTTAAAGGCCAGAGTCCACTCATTTATGAGGTAGCTCCTCCACATAAAACATTGCTTCAGAAGCTACTGCAAACGACCTTCCTCTGAAATGAAGTGTTTCATATTTTATTAGGAAATGGAGGGACTCTCTGCTCTGTTGGTAAATGCTGTATTTTGAGGGGGATACCGCAAAAAATTTTAGTGGCTAATTTGTAATCTATTAATTCCCCCCAGCATGACAGCAGCAAACAAGTTTTCAAGGGCTTCCTGAGTATGAAATCTGGACCCAAATCTCTTGCTATATAATTTCATCAGCAGGAAGTGCCTTTTTGCAGACCTTACTGCTAGTCTGATAAAACCACTGATTCTACTGCTGTTGATAAACTCCCTACATTAAAGTCTTCAACCTTCAACAATTTTCAATTCCAAGCAAAACCTAAAAATTTTATTTTCTGTGTGGTTCTCATTTACCCAGAGTAATATGCTATCCTTTCCCATAGCATATCAGGTTAGCTCAGCTCGCGATGCCAAGAAAAGTTCCCCAGGTTCATTTTCCAGAACTCTAGGTGCTTCACATTGGCTGGATTAAAACTCTTCCTCCTGCAAACTAATAATGAAGGTGCCTCTACAAGTTCATCCTCAGACCGATGTCAAACTTACCGTTCAACTTTGTCTCTCGTCTGTGGGTTTTCCAAAAAACTCTCATCTATGAAACTCTCCTTAGACTTTGAGAACCAAAGACTGAAAATAGCAGAGAGAAGCACCTTAAATTCTCACTATTCAGTGTTTTTGGTAGTAGGAAGTTGAGAAGATAGATTCACGGTTTGGTTAAAAGTCATTAGTGATTTTTGTGTTAGTTCTTTTTTTTTTTTTTCCAGAGTAGAAATTTGGCCAGACTGTTTTTGCAAAGGAAACTATAAGTCAGTCAGTGGTTTCCAACACCATGGTGCAAACAGGCTACACTGGAAACCATGGTCAGTCCACAGGCATTCCAAAGAGGCTTGTTAATAATTAAGCAATCAATCATCAGGAGAGTTGTGGGAAGGTGGATCCAGGCATCAGGTGAGATCAGAACTGGGATACTGTAGCAAATGTTGAGTCTGACTTCTGAAATCAGGTTCCGATGCCAGCAGACGACCTCCACAGTAGGCACGGGTCAAATGCAATGATAAACTGAGGCAGGGCACACATTGCAGAGATATCAGAAATCCAGTCCAGTTTTAAGTGGGGATGGGGAAGAGGTCAGTGTGGATCTACTCCTATTTACTAATAGACCTGTCTGCAGAGTAAGGCAGCAACTCTTAGGACAACAAGCAACTTTTCCAGCTTATTTGGGTCGGCATATACCTTGAATGAAAATATTGACAAGGACGACATTTTGAGGGTAGTGATGCTGGTGAGACTGTCCAGGACTTTTGTCTGAGTCTCCTTATCATAAAGGTCATGAACACCCTGCATGATACATGGGGAATCCTGCCCGACACTATAACGTGAATCTGAGGTGGGTCCCTGTCCTTATATGACAACACTGCTATTTGCCTCTCCTCTCGAACCAAAGGTTCATTTTGGAGCAGAGAACGTGACAGAGTACATTTGGAGTGGCATGCTAACTCTGCTTTTTTCATTTCAAGACACATGCTTTAAATACCACAGACTTTCAGGTCCCCCCTTCCTTCAGACTGAGGAAGGCTGATCAGCTTAGTCAGTTTGCTCAGATGCCTGTCACAGAGGCATATGTAAGTAGACTTTCTGACCGTGTTCAAGTCAGAGTCCCTGTCAGCGTTTAAGTTTGGTTCTTCCAGAGAAGACTGAGGTGGCTACCCAGAAGTCAGCACACGGCTTAGTGATGCTGTCAATGACCGGTGGCCTTTTCTTTATCAGCCTGGTGACTAACTCGGACCTCTACGTGGTTTTCACACGCACCAATCACTTCTGCTAGAGCTGAAGCAATTTGCTATTGCTTTCTCACTGCTGCAGATCATTAATTTCTAATATTTTTTTCTATTTAACAGTTTCTTTGAAGTCTCATACCTTGTCATAGTGGCAATAAGAAGGGAGATTCAAGGCTGGAAACAGCATCTTAATAAACAAAACAGTGAAAAACAATGTTACATGACCAGTGTTGAAGAATTGAAACAGTATTACAGTACAGTTGGTTAAAAACAAACGAATGTTTTAATTTTAGAAAGTTTATTTCTCAAACAGTGTTTTATACCTGTGAAGCCTGAGAGAAAAAAGCGGCCAGCTGCCCTATAAGTGCGGGGCAACCTTTTATATATTCACTCCTATGTGCTTCTGAAATTTTCCTTTAGATTTAATTTCTGTATTTATTAAATAGGGCTGATCATAGCCCAAAATTTTAAGAGTAAAAAGAGGAAATAATGAGCAAACTTTTGCGTCATCAGAAAAAAATCTTTAAGTAAATTAAAAAGATATTCTCTTTATATTGACTTATTGTATACATTTAGCAATAAAGGAAAAGTACAGAAGAAATATGGGGCTTCCAAATTGGTGCTAATGGCAAAGAATCCACCTGCCAATGCAGGATTTGGGGGTTTGATCCCTGGGTTGGGAAGATCCCCTGAAGGAAATGGCAACCCACTACAGTATTCTTGCCTGAAAAATTCCATGGGCAGAGGAGCCTGGTGGACTATAGTTCATGGGGTTGCAAAGAGTCAGACAGGACTGAATGACTGAACACACACACATACACACACACAGAAGAAATATAAATTATTGCTCTTTCACTACTCCAATACACAAATTATTTCTTCCCCCACTCCCAAAAATTTTCTTGTTTTCGTAGTCCCTTCTTGTTCTTTGCCCAGATATAAACTTCACCACAGTGACTTCCTGGGGAACCTCATGCCATTCCCATGGCTACTTTTCCATCATCTCTCCCAAGATGTGACTTGGCAGAGTCAGCTGAATGTCCAGTCTCAACTCTCATAACTTCCAATGCATTAACTTGACAACTCCTTCTTCTACAATTTATCACATAACCCTTGGATTTGTCTTTATTCGTTTGTCCATCTTCCGCTACTATTAGATAGTAAACAAATAAAGATCAGAAGCCTGGGCAATTTAGAAATGTGTAGTCCTTTCCAGGAAAGTAAGACACAATTTTATTATTTTATTTTACATGAAAAAAAAAAAAAAACCCAAAGTATAAAACTACACAGTTGACCCTTGAACAACACAAGTTGGAACTGAGAGGGTCCACTTATACATGGATTTTTTTCAGTAAGTATGCAGTTGGTCTTCCATATTCACACATGAGGGATCTGAGGATTCAATCAACTGTGGGAATTTCCTTCCACATTTGGTTGAACTCTCAGATGTGGAAATAGAGATGCAGGGGGCTGACTATGGGACTTAAAGACCCATGGATTTTGGTACAGTTGGGGGCACCAGGGACTTTCCTGATAGCTCAGAGGGTAAGGAATCTGCCTGCAGTGCAGGAGACCTGGGTTTGGTCCGTGGGTCAGGAAGATCCTCTGCAGAAGGGAATAGCAACCCACTCCAGTATTCATGCCTGGAAAATCCCATGGACAGAGGAGCTTGGTGGGCTACAGTCCATGGGGTCATGAAGAGTTGGACACGACTGAGCGACTAACACTTTCACTTTCACTTCGGGGGTTCCAGGAACCAATTCCCCACAAATACTCGGGGGGTGACTGTGTTTTTAAAAAGTTACAGAATGGAATGTGCAGCAAATTTCCCATGTAGGGGATATTGCTAAATTTCCTAAAGAATGTTTATTTCCTTTTGAGAGTCTACCATTATTGCCTAAAGACAAATTATATTAACTTCCTTACAAAAATTCAGCTGCAAAATGTGATCAGCTGCAAACTCATGGTATATATGTGCTGGGCCCTGAAGAAAAATAATGTGACAAAACTATCAGATCTCAAAATAAAAAGTGTGGTTCTTATTAGATAACCCCCACAACAGTCCTGCTGGTTCTCTTCTAGACAAGGTGGCTGCAGCAGTGAATGAGCCCAACAAGGTGTGTTCTCTTGCGACAGCAGACAAGCGCACAGAAAAACAAGCTCCTCATTCTGCAGAGAAATGAACTAAGGACCAGAGGGACGGGACAACTTGCCTAAGTAACACTCCTGATGAAAGGTTGTGTTGAAAACAAATGTCAAATATTGTGATTGCACATCACTGTTTGTTATTTCTAAACAATTCTTTTTGAGATACGTAGACATGCTTTTTTAAATAATTGGAACTCTTAAAAAGAGTGGAGACAGATATATGTGTACATATTTTCAAAAGCATAAGAATAGATTTAAAACTTGGATTACTCTCTTACGTAAAAAGAAATGAGTCCCAAAATGCCAGGAAGAATCCAAGTTAGACGTAAGAAGATTATTTGAGGGGAAACTGGACAACTGCTTAGAGAATTGGCTGAATTCTTTAAAGAAAAGATGGTTTTAAAATGTCTTTCTGAGTTACTTTAAATGATTAAAGATGTTAAATGTGGTAAAGGTGACAAATGGAGAAGATGACTTTTCAAGGCCTTTTCTGGGCAGATAAATTTAATCGTGAATATTTATATCAAATCATTTCACTGAAACATAGGTGACAGCCTCCTTGTCTACTTCTTCACTGAAGGACTGTTTTGTCATTGACATAAATGTGAAACAATACTTTTTCAGAAATATTTATAATGAAAAGGTGAATTCTTAAATTCTGTGCAGTATACAGCATGCAAACAGAAGTGATGCACTTTTTTTATTTGTTTAAAGGCTGAGTAAAACAAATAATTCATAGCAATTATTTCAAAATACAAGCAATATAAGTCCAAGAAGCCTTACTAGCATCATCAAAGGGTTTTACAATTCATCAAATGAAAATCATAATTTGACTTTTAGGAAGTCAGTTGCCCTTGCATTTTTTCAAGTTCAGTTATTGTTGAGCTCACCCTAGTTATCTCCTTTCGCCAAGTACAGACGGCGAAATTTAAAGCCACAGCATATAGAAAAATAGATTTGAAGCTTAGCCAGGGCCACTTTGGATATTTCCAGAAAAATAAATACAAACTTTATTTTAGTTGGTGGGGCAGGGAAGGCATGCATAAAAGATAAGTAAATGCATTTTCATGACAACTATAATAAGCTAGCATAGAAATAGTCCTGCGGATTTCAGAAGTTAGAAAGAGATGTAACTATGCCCCTTTCCTTTTACCTACTGTCTTCCTTCTTTAAAAAGGAAGGTGGAAAATGAAGGAAGAATAAATTTCCAGGGTTCAAAGGGATAAGCATCTAGAAAAATTAATGTAATTCTGATATTTTATTGGAATCATTTTGAAGCTAGAGTGGCTGTTTGGATGCAGTTGGCTAAAATGACAAGGTTCTTGGTCTGGTGAGGGCCCTCAACACTAGACACATTTGTCTACAGTACCTGAATTTTCACTGAAGGTCTTTGAGGAAGAACAGAGGAGCAGACAAATAAACTTAGGATATTTTCCTAATTTTTAGACAGAATTTCACTTAATAATATTGTGGCACCAATACTGTGAATAGGGTGGTATAATTCAACATATATTTATATAACATGGTGGTACACCTTTGAGTGCTTTTAAATTCTTTTCTGAGAGTTTCAGTCACTTAATGTTCTTGCATTCAAAACCCCTCATATTATCAATTATCTCAGTTTTACCATAAAAACCAAGCACTGAGTAGAAGGAGAAAATAAAAAAAATAGACGTTGATACTTTAAAGCTTATATTTCCCCCCTCAATTCTTAAAGACTAACGTGAAGAAATATTTAACACAATAGTCTTGATCCTCCAAAATTCATAGCTTTCAATTTCATTCTATCACACAAAACCATAGCATTTGACAAGTGCCTTGGAATCCATAATTTCTTTTCCTTTTTTTTTTTTTTTTTAGCATTAGAAAAGACTGACTTCATCTGCATTTTGCCATTGAAGAAATTCTGACTTACAGCCCTCAGGCAATTTAATTTATCCACAATCAGGTAAAATAAGAATCCAGTCATTGTTATTTCAAGTTCAATGCTCTTTGCACCACCTAATACTACCTCCCTGTTTAATAAGAAGTTCAGATCTGGCCTGGAGTCATAAATATGAACATTTCTTGTCACCTAGATGTTCAACAAGCAATGTTAAATGAGTTATATTATTCCTAGGTATTGGTTGCATTCTGAAAATCATTCAGTTGATAACAATTAGCAGTTTTCGATGAGTGGATGAGTACCATGGAGTGGGGATGGAAGCTAATTAATGAGGAATTCTGGGAAGTCGTGTTCTTCCTTTCCTGTTGGATGGTTAGACATTAAACCTTGGGGTTGTCAAATAAGTAACACCTTTGCATCAGTATTAAATTCACACACAAAGAAAATTAATTATAGGAAAGCTGTCTCAAACCCACTTTGTCAACTCTCTCGACAGGAAATTCTCACTTAGGCAGGAAAAGTCAAGTACGGCTGTCTTAAAATACCCTTGTTTTTATAAGCTTGTTTTTGTTTTTTTGTTTTTTTTTTGCTTCTGAAGGAGAGATGTTGGCGTAGAGAAGCTTTTTCTCTTTTTCTTTTTTTTTGTATTAAAGAGAGGCAAACACAACTGTCTGAAAGATTTAGATTTAGTGAAACAAGAAACCAGATTTTGAACTAATTCCCATTAGATTGTCATCAAAAAGTGTCCCTGCTAATGCAAATTGTAAGAATTTGAAATATTCTGTCCAGCACTGAATTCTTACTCATATGCTTGCTGGGACCTGGGAAGAGTCATGTGTTTCTTATTTTAGAAAATGGCTAGCCAAGCACCTACATCCCAGCTATGAGGGGAAAATGTAATAATCAGCTGAAGTCACCCTGATTCATCAAACTCTCATTTGAAAACTTCTATTATAACATAATTCCACTTAGCTCTTCCTTTTCAGATGAATACATTGAGACATTTGATTCTTAAATTCTAATTAAACCCAAAAAAGTTCTCTAGTTTGAGTTAAATTATGGATTGTAAATATTGAATTAAAATATGCTGAGACTGGGCACTTTGATAACCATGGAAAGTGCATATATGGCAGTAATCCCCAAGTCTCTTCTTAGGATGCTCATCATTTTCTGGGACTAATGCCCTCAATAACCTCTGTGAAGACTTAGTAATGTTTTCTGTGTTACACGGCTTACACAGCTTTCTAAGAGGGGCATTCTGTTGCTCCTCACTGACTCCTGGGAGTAAAGGCAGGCTCAGGTTCTTTATGTGTCTGAGTGAAAAGAGTATGTCATTATACATCTACTCTTACATTTCAGAAACCCATCACCCACTCAGAATTTTGTCTGATGTAGTTGGGAAGACACCTTATTGGAAAATCTCCACATGCAATTAGGTCTTAGCAGAATAAAACTGGCCATGTGTGGACTTGACTGAGCATAAATCACCTGTTTATTTATATCTGAAGCTTCTTCAGTTAGCAAATGTTGGTTTTGACCTGAGATTAATAATGTGAAGTCAATGGATCACACTGAGTTTTCAACTGTTCATTGTTCCCCAAACCCATTTAGATTTTGGAAGCAGCTCTTGCTTAAATGCATAATGCAGTCTAATAACTATGCTGATAAGGAGAAGAATACTAAGATTATAATCAGTGAAGGAAGTTAGATGTATATTTATATTTTTGTAAATTAAAGGTATGTGTGGTTTCACATTAACAGGCAGAAAATAATAGAAGATGTAAAACTCATAAAATGATTTACTTGTTAGTTTTGCAAATGAATAATATACCTTTATATGTATGTAGATAAAAAGTTAAAACTTAAAAAAAAAAAAAGTTAAAACTTAAAAGAAGAATTTTTTTATGTAATAATATTTTTCTGATAAAATATCCATTTGGAAAAAGAATTGACGCTTTTACCTTTCAGCAGTAATTTACTTCACCAAACATTCACTGAGATTAAAGTCTATGTAAGTATGATGAATGTAATACAAAAACAAGTATTGGGAAAGGTCAGGCAGTATGAAGGAAGGTAAGTAGGGAAGGGTTTTTTTTAAGGAGGAGTTTCATTTTCCAAAATATATCTCACTGATGTGTAGAGAAATACCTTCCAGCTTAGCAGATGTAAAAGTGAGAGATAAAATTCATGAAATGTCTCTTCTCATAGCATGTTGAAGAAAGAGCAAGTAAGAGGAATGATAAGAGATAAGAAGATAGAGAAATTCTGCAGAGGTAAGGGAATATGGGGGTTGGGTTTGGCTTTCAATGATGTGCCCATTTCTGGTGGGCCTGAGGCTGAGTTTTGATGGGTCATGTGTGTGGAGAAAGGAGAGAAAGCTTGTGCCCCAGCAACATGAGAGTTCAAATCAGAGACTCCTTTATTAAGAAAGAAGCTGCAACATGTGATTAGCTCTTAGGAAGAGAAACTCATTTTTCTGGAGAAAATGTACCTATTAGAGAAAAGCTACATGTGTCAAATACTGTCTTAACATGAGAAGAAAAAATCCTCCTTAAAATGTGCTAAGTATAAGCCTTTACTTATAACTGTGGATGGAATTCATAGTATTTGCATGACTCACAAAATAGCAAGGGGAAAACTTAATTTAGTCATGATGGGTTGAAAACAAACAAAAAGACCTTGGAGAAGTAAACACAAAGGCTTTCTGATGAAATCTATCTTAAACCAGTCTTCCAATTACTTCTACTGATAAAGTTCCCAGGAAATTAGGTCCCATTGAAAAATTATGAGAATAAGATTTATGAGTGCCTGTAGGAACAATCCTAGCTATCAGATCTGTAAGTATTTCATATACTGATATGATAATATGCATGTAAATGTCTTGTTTAGTTTATTAAAGAAACAGAATAATGATTTGAAAAGAAAACATCATAAATGAGACCTAAATATTTTTTCCAAACACATTTGAAAAGTATGAAATTGAACATATGGACATGAAAAATATAGTAAATAAAATTTTTTAAATGGATGTGTGCAGTTCTGTTTTCTACAACACAGCAGATGAGGTTGTTTGGACAAACTGTGCCCCTGAAAATAATTTCAAATGTCAGATAAAAATATTCTTAAAATATTAAAATCCATGTAGTAGTAAATTATCAGGTGAAAATATTAGGGTAATCTAGGGAGATAAACAGAACACTCAAGCAACTTCACTTCTTAAATCATTTGATCATCTTGGAGAAGATGAACTTCATTTCATATAAAACTTAGATGATGAATGAATAAGTTAAAGCTGAGACCAAGTAAGAGATTCTTGGCATATTGAGCTGGAATCTCTAAGAGATCAAGGAAGAATATTTGTTTTCTTAGATGATAGCTAATAATTTTCTACAAAAAATGAAAGGAACAAGTCACAGTTTAAAGAACTCAAACAAATCCCAGTATGCATATGCATACCTATATACACACTTGCATAAATAATTACATAAATAAAAATACATACATGTTAAAAACATTACATCAAGTAAATAAAAGAAATTCTCACCTGGTCACAGCATCATGAAACTGTGTCCAGGAGTGGGGGTAGGAAAGGGAATGCCTTCAAAGAATGACAGTTGAAGGGTAGCTTACTTCTTAAAGCAATGATAAAGCCAGAAGATAGTGGGATTTTATCCTCAAAGTCCTGAAAGAAAATAAATTTAGCTTAGATTTCTATACCCAGCTAAACTATCTTTCAAGAATAACAGCAAAATAAAAGTGAGAGGGGAAGTAGGAGCAGCCAGACATCGTGAAACCTAGACCTGGGACAGCACAGTCTTACCTCCACCGGATGCTGCTGACCAAAGCTCATCACAAGGCCAGTCCAGATACTAACAGAGGGAAAATGGCCATCTCTCGATGACTTCAGCAGTATTTGTAAACAGATAAGGATGCATTGGCTGTGGCCATCTTCAGAGATGATCATCCCCAATACAAATAACTCCTCAGGATCATTATGACATTGATAAATAACATAAGAAAAAGATGAGCCCCAAAATATATTTTACAAACTAAACCTGAATCAAACACCAGTTAACAGTAGAGTGGCTAAGTATTGTTTATATTCTATAAGTGAAATACCATACAGTAGTAAAAATAAATATACTAAAGCTATCCTTGACAGCATGAATACATTTAAAATACAATGAGCAAAAGAACACAGATATAAAAGGATGCATACTGTTATCTGTCATTTACATGCAGTCCAAAAACAACCTAATTAAACAATATATTGTTTGTTTATAAAAATGCTAAAACTATAAAGAGTGCAAGAGAAATGACTAAATCAAATTTAGAATAGTGGAAGAGGTACAGGAGAGAGAGAGATTGAGAAAGAGACAGAGAGAGAGGTAAGTTTGTATTCCTTACTTTGTGTTGTAGGCATGTAAATGTTAATTTCATATCATTATTATTCTAAATTGCATATAGAAATCAAAGGTTCATTTCTTTGGGGTTTTTGTGTGAACTCTAGAGCTCATTCCTTTGAGGTAAATACCCAGGAGTATAATTGCTGTGCGGTATGGTAGTTGAATGTTTGGTTTTTAAGAAACTAATAAATGGTTTTCCAGAATAGCTATACTATTTTAAAATCCCACCAGCAATGCATGAGCAACGCAGCTTCTCCATATTCTTTGCTGCATTTGGTTTTCACTAGTATTTTATTTTAGTCACACAAATATTCATAGTAGCTTTTATGTAATATAAACTAGGAGGAGGGAACCCAGATGTTCTTAAATGGTTGAATGGTTAAACACAGTCTGGTATATTCTTATTATGGAATACAAGTCCACAACACCAAGGAACAATCTATCGACATACACAACTATTTGGATGGATTTCCAAAGAATTATGTTACACTGAAAAATGCCAGTCCCCAAAGTTTACATAGTATATGGTTTCATTTATATAACATTATTGAAATGATGAAACTAGAAATGGAAAACAGATTAGTAGTTGTCAGGGGATAACCATGGGTAGCAGGAGAAGGAGGACAGGAGAGCCATAGGGCATCTATAAAATCACAGCATGGGATATTTTTGTGGTGATAGAAATGTGTTGCATCTTTATCATGTCCATGTCAATATTTTGGTTGTAATATCATATTACAGTTTTGCAAGATGTTATCATGGGGGGTGGGGAACTGGGTAAAGGGTGTTGGAATCACTATATTATTCTTTCCAGTTGCATGTCACTTATCCACAAATTAAAAGTTATTTTAAAAATACATATGTTTTACATATACAAGTGTATATATCACATATTTCACTGTAAAGGAAAACAATAAAAGTAAGTATGAAACTACCATGTTTTGGGTGGGCATGGGAAGTTCTGGTGAGAGTGGAAGTAAGGATCATCACATTTCAGAGCAATTTGCCAATATTTAGTACAGTTGACCCTGGAAATTGACATTGATTCTAAAATTCAGCAGAAAATCACTCTAGTGCAAAAGAAGACATATGTAATGGTGTTTGTTGCAGCCTGGTTTATAAAATTAAAATTCCAATTAGAAGGGAAATAATTTTTAAAATTGACAGTCATACAATGGTGTTTCATAGTTAAATTTATTAAACTGAGTTAATACCTTAATATATATAAACCTGGGGAAATAAAATTTAAGTAGTCAAACATTTCATAATATGGAGAATGTGAAATCAATTAAGCAATTTTAAAAATATTTAAACAATTCTACATAATGCTTATAGATAGGTATGAATTAAATGTACAAAAGAATACACATCAACTTTATAATAATGGGTTGTTCTTTGAAAACCCATCTCAGAGACCTCAAATTACACTCTCCAGGTTACACAGAATTTTTGTTTCAATGTCAGTGATCTTTAAACTGGAGTGGCTATAAGCTCAGAGGTAGAAATATTGAGAGGAAATAGATAAATGAAGAGATGGCAAGTAATGTTTACAGGATGTTGGAGATATTCCAGAAAAGGAAACAAAAATACATACTCCAAATCTTATATTTTTGTATAATTTTTTTTCTTTTTTTAATTTATTTTTTATTGGAGGATAATTGCTTTACATAATTTTGTTGTTTTCTGTTAACCTTGACATGAATCAGCCATAGGTATACATATATCCCCTCCCTTTTGAGCGTCCCTCCCATCTCCCTCCCCATCCCACCCTTCTAGATTGATACAGAGTCCCTGTTTGAGTTTCCTGAGCCATAGAGCAAATTCTCATTGGCTATCCATTTTGGAGAAGGAAATGGCAACCCACTCCAGTACTCCTGCCTGGAAAATTCCATGAATGGAGGAGGCTGGTAGGCTACAGTCCTTGGCATCACAAAGAGTCGGACACGACTGAATGACTTCACTTTCTTTCTTTCTATAGTTCCTTTTGGAGAAGGAATTGGCAACCCACTCCAGTGTTCTTGCCTGGAGAATCCCATGGGCAGAGGGGCCTGTTGGACTACAGTCTATGGGGTTGCAAAGAGTCGGACACAACTAAGCAACTAACGCATACACACACATCTATTTTACACATGGTAACATAAGTTTCCATGTTACTCTTCCCATACATCTCACCCTCTCCTCCCCTCTCCCTGTGTCCATAAGTATTCTCTATGTCTGTTTCTCTGTTGCTACCCTGTAAATAAATTCTTCAGTACCATTTTTCTAGATTCTGTATATATGTGTTAGAATACGATATTTATCTTTCTCTTTCTGAGTCATTTCACTCTGTGTAATAGGTTCTAGGTTCATCCACCTTATCAGAACTGACTCAAATGTGCTCCTTTTTATGGCTGAGTAATATTCCATTGTGTACATGTACCACAACTTCTTTACCATTCATCTGTCGATGGGCATCTAGGTTGCTTCCTTGTTCTAGCTATTATAAATAGTGCTGCAATGAACAATGGGATACATGTGTCTTTTTCAACCCTGGTTTCCTCAGGGTATATGCCTAGGAGTGGGATTGCTGGGTCATACAGAGGTTTTATTCCTAGTTTTTTAAGAAATCTTCATACCATCTTCCATAGTGACTGTATCAATTTACATTCCCACCAACAGTACAAGAACAGTCCCTTTTCTCCACACCCTCTCCAGCATTTATTGTTTGTAGACTTTTTGGTGATTGCATTCTGGCCAATGTGAGGAGATATCTCATTGTCATTTTGATTTGCATTTCTCAAATAATGAGTGATGTTGAGCATCTTTTCATGAATTTGTTAGCCATCTGTAAGTATTTTTCCCATTTTTTGATTGGGATGTTTGTTTCTCTGGCATTGAGTTGTATGAGCTGCTTCTTTTTGTGTAATTTTTTTATTTGCACTTTAACTGTGTTTAAAGATAGGCAGGCAGGAAGTATTTTTCCTTAAGTTACCATTAGGAATCTGAGGACCCCAAAGTTAGATGACTTATCCAAGGTTACACAACTAACTACTGATGTAGTTCAGAATGGGAATCCTTTTGCTGTCAGCACTGCAGTGTTTTTCAGTGATGACCTTCTCTCCCCTACACTGTTGACCCATCTTCCAACCCAAAGAGAGTATCACATCCATTTTTATCTAACACAGCTTATTTTTATGTTCAGGAAAACTCTGAATAGAGAGAAAATAGGGTCACGCATTCCAGTGATATCAGAGTGTAGAGAAGGCAGTTCATAAATCAAGTTGACAGTAAATCTTCAGCAGTATATGAGCTTGGGAGTGAGTTAAACACAGTTGCTTTGCTGGGATGATGACACCCGCAAAGAATGCTGCAGAGTGGTGTGGACAACATTATGGCATACCTGTAAAATGCCAGATGAAAAAGCAGGAGCTTCATTATTCCAGGGAAAAGCCCGCTTTACACACCATTGCTTGAAGCTCAGGTGTCCCGAGAAGACAAACCTGTCTTAAAACACAACCCCTGTCAATCTCTCTTCCAGAGAAGAGGCACTTGGCCTCATGAGGTTGAAGCTTTGTACTGTAATTATACTCATTCTGATTTATTCAATACTGTATTGGTTCATGGGCCTCCCTGGTGGCTCAGCGGATAAACAATTTGCCTATAATGCAGGAGGCATTGGTTCATTCCTGGGCTTGGGAGATCTCCCGGAGAAGAAAAGGGCAGCCCACTCCAGTGTTCTTGCCTGGGAAATCCCATGGACAGAGGAACCTGGCAGGCTACAGTCCAGGGGGTCACAAAAGGGTGGACATGACTTAGCAACTAAACAACGACAAACACTGGTACACCAGGGGATAAGGAGATAAGTTCTTTGAAAAACCACATTGAGTTTAAGGCTAGTCTGGGGGGTGGGTACACAGGTTATGTGGATTTCTGACTTTGTGAGATATATGTGCCTTATTCAATTCACACAGCTGAAGATGCCAAAGGGACTGTTGTTATAGGAGGCTTAATAGAATGGAATCTAGTATAAAAGTAATCAGAGAAGAAGAGGATGATCACTGTAACTTCAGTATCTTAAAAAAGTTCGACTGCAGACGATCTTTGTCATTAAACATACACAGAGCTTGAAGACAGCCAGTGTGACTCAAGAAAGCTACTCTAACACATCAGTGATTCCTTTCTACTCACTTTTGGAGTCTAGGTCTCATTTTTAGAAAATCTTTCAGGGAGTAGGGAAAGGAATGAGGAAACATATGGGTAGGGTAAGAAAACAATGTAGGGAATTTTGAGGATTCTCAACTGGTGATGGAGTAACAGTATAACTTTCCAGTGAAGAGTTGTATTCTAAAATGCAACATACTGTATTCAGATCTCAGTTTTCCTGTATACATGTTATCTGGCTTAACAGTTTGATTTTCTTGGGTCTCTACTAATCCACCTATAAAATGGGAATGGTAAAATATTTACCTATTAGAGCTTCTGCAAACATTCAAGAGCTTAATGTAGGTAGCAAATATCAAGATGCCTGGTACATATAAAGCATCAGATAATCATTAGCTTTTCATTCATCTTGTCATGCAAATGTGTCATTCTGAGCCCGTTTTAATGGAGGTACCCACTCACTTCGTTACAAAATGGCTCCCTTTTCTCTGTCCGCTCTCATTCATAAGATATTCACCAGTAAACCATAGAGAAACACTATCTGGTCATGTGACGAGCTCCACCAAGCACAAGAATAATTTCCATCTAAACCGAGACTGTGAAACATCAGTTAATGTTGAAAACAGTATTTAGGAAACCCTTAATCATTGCTTTAGTTCCTCCCAGCATCTGAAGGATGTTTTACGATCAGGTAAAGAGAAGGGTGTGAATCAGTGGCAGCCCTATAGCTTTGAAGCTCAACACTTTTGAGGCTCAGTCTCACTCCCACAAGGCCTGCCCACACCCTTACACCCTTGCAATACCACACCTTTCTTTCCCATATGGAAAATTTCCATTATGAAATATCTTCATTGCTCAAACTGAAGGGCTTTCCTCTTGAGAAACACATATTTAATTGAATCTTGTGCAGCACCAATTTTGAGAAGATAATTTAGATGCTTTCCCTTTTACTTTGGTTTCTCCTGATCATCTATTCATCCTAGCGCTTCTCCGAACAGTTCATCATGGTTTAGAAAGCTTTATTTAAAGCTTTCAAGATTTAAAGACTCAAGAGGGTTGCTGTTTGAAGAAAAGAAGGGATGAATGTATATATAAATGGATATTAACCATGGTTGACCACTCTGGCCATGAATCAGATTATTATCTGAAAGTCTGAAAGCCTCACTGAACAGCTTGTGCTCTAGATATGCTATTGTAAAATTAGGCTTAACTATTCTTTCAGTAAATGCTACTTCTGTATTCAAGAGTGACTGCCTGAGTGGCAGGTTAAAGATGGCCATCAATTCTTTATTACTGATGCCTTTCAACTGTGGTGCTGGAGAAAACTCCTGAGTCCCTTGGACAGCAAGGAGATCAAACCAGTCAATATTAAAGGAAATCAACCCTGAATACTCATTGCAAGGACTGATGCTGAATCTGAAGCTCCAATACTTTGACCACCTGATGGGAAAAGCCAACTTATTGGAAAAGTCTCTGATGCTGGGAAAGATTGAGGACAAAAGGAGAAGAGGGTGTCAGATGAGATGCTTGGATGGCCTCACCAATGCAGTGGACATGAACTCCGGCAAACTTCAGGAAATAGTGAGCAACAGGGAGATCTGGTGTGCTGCAGTCCATGGAGTTGCAAGTTGGACACAACTAGGTGACTGAACAATAACATTTCATCTATATTTATGAAGGATTATTGTTCTGCAGTTTCTTTTTTTGGGTATTGACTTTGTCTTTGGTTATCAGGGTAGCGCTTGCCATATAAAATGAGTTGGGAAGTATTCCATCATATTCTATTTTTATGAGCTTCTGAAGTTTTGGTATTCTTTAAATTGGTGGAATTCACTGACAAAGTCATCTAGACCTGGGGTTTTCTTTGTGGGTAGGTTTAAAAAAGTTTTTTCTTTTAATTTTATTTGTTTTTGATTGTGCTTGGTCTTTCTTCATTGCTGGGTGGGCTTTTCTCTAGATGCAGAGTGTGGGCTTCTCATTGTGGTAGCTTCTCTTGTTGCAGAGCATGGGGTCTGGGGCAACCAGCCTTCAGTAGCTGTGGCATGTGGGTTCCATAGTTGCAGCTCCCAGGCTCTAGAGCACAGGCTTAGTAGTTGTAGCACATGGGCTTAGTTGCTCTGCAGCATGTGGGATCTTCCTGCATCAGGGATCAAACTCGTATCTCCTGCATTGGCAGGCAGCTTCTTTACCACCGAGCCACCAGGGACGCCCTGTGGATAGGTTTTTAATTGCTAATTTAATTGTTTTACTTCTTACAGGTCTACTCAGGTTATCTATTTCATCTTGAGTCAGTTTTATTCATTTTTGTCTTTTGAGGATTCACTCATTTCACTTAAATTATTATCTTTATTGGAAAACAGTTTTTCATAGCATTATATTATAGACATTTTAATTTCTATGATGACCTCATGATGCCTTTTCTTTTGTGCCTGCTTTTGGTCATTTGAGTCTTCATCCTTTTGTTCATGTTCAACCTGGCTGAATCTTTATCAATTTTGTCAAGTGAAATCAACTTTGGTTTCATTGATTTTCTCAATTGTTTTTCTCCTTTTTCACCCATTTTCACTTTAATCTTCAATGTTTCCTCCTCTCTACTTTGTGTGGTTCTTCAGGTTCCTCTCCAGTCCCTCCTGAGTGGGTGTGCGTCCTTATGCATGTGTTAGGCTCCAGATCCCCAGGAAGAGTCAGGAGCTATTCAGGGCCCTTTAGAGTTGTTTGATTATTCAGGTTTTACTGTTAGCTTCCTGGATCTCTTGCCAATCTGATTTTTTCCCCCAGTGAGATCTCAGTCTTGGAGTTCCTGAGACATCAACCTTCCTCATTCATTTGCCACCAAGAGTGTTACTGTGCCCATCAATAACTAAGGCATTGGATTTTTCCACATTCTGCTCCAAATCAATTCAGCCCCCATCCAGCTGCAAAGCTGCTGTGCTCAAGGCTTGCCTCATGGGACTGAACTGACAGCGAGGAGGGGAGTGGTCTTACGACTAACCTTAAGCACTTTTACTACTTTTTACTTGAACACAGAAATTATTTATTAAGAATAATAAATAATTCTTGAGTTGAGCATTCTGAAGAGCATGCTTACCAAGACACAGCAGATATCTTCCCAAATGGATGAAATAGTTATCTGATTATAAAATGATTTAAATTAGTAGAAAAATCTCCAATATTTAAGGGGTGTAAATACAAAGGTCTAATCTCTCAATTCATATTTTCTGCTTACGTGACATGTCATACCTTTTTACTTCTGTGCATCTTGCCATTTTCAATTTTATTTTTAAAGTTTCTAAGTTCTAACCTTCAAGGATTGGAAGATAGATCTGAAATAAAAGGCATAACCTAGGTGTAGAAATAGGAGACATGACATGGAGATTTTCTCCTTGTATATAATTCTCAACACCAATTACGACTCTAATAGCAAAGTGCTAAAAAGTTGTAAGTGGTCCTTTTTTCTCCAATTGCTATCCATAGATTTTCAAGTTTTGAGCTAACTGGGAGTGTCTACCATGTTTATTACTACATTTCTTGCCTCAATTAATAAAAATTCACTGTTGGTGAACTCAACTTTAGTATCTTATAAAAAAAGTCCAAGGATATGAATGAAATGAGCAGAAATATCAATATGAGAAGATCAAGGTTGCTTATTAAATGCAACAAACTTTCAAAATAGGTCTTACTCTATTTGCAACGTGTAAATTTTACATTTGATAAAGTACAATATTTAAAGATGAACACCTTAAATATTTAATACATTTTTCTATATGATACACTAAGCTTTTTCCTGTCCCTAAATTCCTTGGTATTGGAGAGTGGCATGAGAGTTGAAAAGATGATAAACATGTTTCTGCTGGTAAGATTTTTCAGCATATACAACCTGATGCACCAAGATGTACTAAATTTTATATAAAATCTTCTATTTGCGCCCACAGTGATTGCGATGGAAATGTTACAGATTTATACACATAGACAATATGTTGAAGGAAACAGTGAGAGGGATGCAAAAATGCAGTTTCATATATTATCAAACTGTGTTGTTTCTGTTGTCTTTTTAAATAAGATCAAAAGGCAAAAATGTCTTCAATTCGAAGAACTCAGGAAAAATAGCCCCTGTTCCTAGACTTAACTCGATCAGCCACTTGCTGATCAAGTTTTGTCTACATTATTTGGATTTAGGGTCTTTTATACCAAAAGAAGAGGAGGTATTGTTAGAGGAAGACTAATTTTCTTTACATAGAAATTTAGGAGGCAAATTGCTAGCTTACTATAAAAATGCTTTCAAATGGCAAGAACTTCTCCTTAAGTGTGCATCTTCATTCATTTTTATGCAAAACAGATCACATCAAAAGAAACAATTATTCCTTTAAAATAGATGTTGCTTTCTTGATCACCTCTAAATTGAAATCCTCATGTGCGTGTCTGGATAGCAGACAGTGGAAGGAAGATTAAAGAATCAGACTTCTATTGGGGTGCCAATATAATCAGAAGGAGACATCACTGAATCTGCTGCTTCAAAACCATTCTAGGGGATCCAAAACTCATGCAGCAAAACTTATGAGATGGTGAACTACATTTCGTTTGCCTCGCACATGACAGTCACAATAGCCACAGCACGTAAAAGTAAAGTTTTCCCCCCACCTGATCTTGGTTCATCTCTAAGTGATGATCTGCACGTTTAGTCAGAGTCTGAAGCCTATTTTCAAAGCAGTGTAGGAAATGATAGAGCTCAATCAGAATTCTGAAACCTCTGATAAAATCAGTCTTTTAGGGCAATTTCAAACTGATGACATAAAAAGTAGGCATGCTTTTTTTTTTTCCTGGTAATTCATTGAGTTTTAGTTCCTGAGTTGAAAGTGAGCTGGTAATATGGGGAAACATTCATTCTTCTAGCTGATGTAATTTGCTTGCTCTTGGAACTTCTTTTTAAAAGTTTTGTTTCTAAGACTTGTTATTGGAATGTGACAGGCATACAGAAAAGTGAGCAAATTATAAGGGTACAGCTCAATTAACTTTCAGAGAGTGAAAGTGCCTCTGTGACTTTACCGAGATGGAGAACTAGAACATTATAAGACTTCTGGAAGGAAGGTACCAATGGTCCTCCTGTTCCTTCTGAGTAACTATTCCCATCAAAGGAAATAATCATTATGTAATTTTTGATGCTGTATATTAGTGTTTGAACTTAATTTAAATAAGTTTGGTAGTATGTATTTTTGGTGTGATTAATCCCTATTGTGTTCATCCTTGCTGCCATGTAATATTCCATCACATGGCCTTACAGTCAGCCCTCAGTACCTGTAACCTTCGTGTGTGCCGATTCAACCAAACATGGATCAAAAAATATTTTAAAGCAAAAATTCCAGAAAGTTCTAAAAGTAAAACTTGAATTCACTACAAACCAGCAACTAATTACATAGCATTTATGTTGTATTCACTACTGTGTACATAGCGTTAGCATTGTATCAGTTATTATAAGTAACCCAGACATAACTTGAAGTATATGGGAGGATATGCAGAGAATAAATGCAAATACTGTGCCATTTTATATAAGGGACTTGAGCATCCATGATTTGTTTCTAATTATTGGTTATTACTAATAGTCACTCAGGCGTGTCGGACTCTTTGTGACCTGGACTGTAGTCTGCCAGGCTCTCAGTCCATGGAATTCTCCAGGCAAGAATACTGGAGTAGGTACCCATTCCTTTTCCCAGGAGATCTTCCTAATCCAGGGATTGAACCTGGGTCTTGCATTGCAGGTGGTTTCTTCACCGTCTGAGCACCAAACATTCTTGTACCTGTCTTTTGGTGAATATATTCGTATACCATGCCCAAACGATAAAAGATACACCTTGCATAGATTCAAGCACAGGCTATAAAGCAAAGTCAGGCTTTGCTTTATGGCTGGTTTGTGAGTTTATACTTTCTGCTTGTGCCGAACTGAGGAGCACAGCATTGTGCTCACCGTCATATCCCAGCGTTTCTTGTACAGTTCTAAAAACTGGTTGCTTTTCTGAAGTTACCGAGTGCTCTGCCATAAAGCAAAATTAAATGCTGCTGGAAGATAACTTTTTCATGTGCCTAAATTTTATATCTGGGAGTTGAAATCTCCACTGCTATTATTTATATACTTTCACTGTTGAAAGTTAAGCTCCACCAAACATCAAGGAGTCTCTAACTGGAAAAGCCTTTCTAGCTTTTGGATATCAAATAGTTCAGTTTTGTCTAAATGTTCCAAAAGAATCATAATATTGATTTAGCCAAAAATCTAAACTACAACCCCTCATTTCATATCAGAAAAAAGCATTTCAATTTACATGAGAAAAATGAAATGCTAAGGGTAAATTCCTGCCATTCAATATATAAATATGTGATGAAGTCTAGGGCCTGATCAGGAAAGAATACAAAGTGAAAGGATTTCTATATGTGGGTCTTTTCCAAAATGAAGATGAGATGCTGCTGAAACACAGTTTTCTGATATAACTAAATTTGGTCCAATAGAAAGCCTATCTATTTGGATGCAAATTAAATTGCTAGATTATGTAGTTTTATTACCACCTGGAAGGATGTCAAAACATACCCATAAATGAAACCACTTTTTCTGTATGAGGAATATAGCACATGCAGGGCCTCCTTATGAACCCATGTTTGTAAGGCATACCCTTCATAATTTATTATATACTATTTATGAACTGCAAAGTTCTGATACACAATCTCAGGAAATGAATAATTTATAAATCTTTGAAAGATATTCCGGTGAATTTCTAAAAGCAGATGGTAGAATTTTCAGTGTACCTTATGTGATTTCTCAATAACAATAGTATAAAATTAAATGATCACTGAGGAAAATACAGACATGCGACTTTAAGAGTTTACACTGATGGAAGGACCCCCTTCTCTATTTGGTAAGATGGATTTTTATTGGCTATAAAAGTATCCACTGTACTTAGAGAGATTTCTTTAGCAGAGGGGTATAGCGGCTATATTTGTATTACCCTTTTAATAATATTGAATTTAACTGACTTAAATTTACTTGATTTATATTCCTACCTAACTCTTCTAAGGGCATATGCTACAACTTGACTTATATTGAATTCTTAATTTATTGCCTTGCTTAAATTGCCTGGAAACAAAGAAAAAGTTGATGTTTTAAATTTCAAAATTGTAGGCAAGAAAATGGTATAAAAAAGGGAAGGGGGGTAAATTTATCACTGGATGTCTTTGTGGTTATGAATGAATGAATGAATGGTTGTATTTAATTTGACCACTTGAAAGAAAACATTTCTTATAAGATAAAATTAAATTAAAAAAAATCAAAGTCAGGAAAGATTATACACACAGAGTGGTAAAACAAGAAAGTCATGGGTATTGCTGTACAGAGATTTTAAAGTGTGGACTTATTTAAATTTATGATTAGATATTTTTTAAAATTTAATAGTATTTAAGGACAACTACAGTTTTTAAGCACAACCCATATATTTTGTTTCTATAAATAAGACACTGTGTTTATCACAAAAGGTTAAAGTACTCAAGATTTAGCAAATGGGGACTGTTAAAAAATTCAAATATGTTTAAAACTTAAAACTCTTATTGAATCCATAAGAATTAGATAGAAATGACAAGCCATTATTCTTTGTCTTAAAAAATGACAAACAAGTAAGTCTACTATCATCAGCAGATTAAAACGATTAAAATCTCATTGTCCCTGGGAATAAAAAAGTGGTAAATATTCAGTTAATGGTAGTACTTATTCATTAACCTATAAAATCTGCAGTGGTAATATTTATTTTTACTGCTAACATTCCCTAAGTTCATCTAAAGAAATGATAGTAATAAGAACCATTTATTGAGCACCTATTAAATTGCAAATGCTGTAAGAATACATATATATACACGTGCATGTGAATGTGTGTCTGTGTGTGTACATTTTCATACACACATATCAATGAAAATGCTGTTGACTTTCATTTAGTCAAATTTATTTCCAATCTTAGGCATGAATTAAAAAATAAGAATTTGAGGGTAACATTAACTTTTACTCATAAAATAGTGAGAACTAAACTACAAGGCTATTCTAAGGTATTATTTTACTTTTATAGTTTTATATACAATAATAACAGTTATCATTTATAGAATAACTTTATGCCAAGCACTATACTTGGCATTCTATATAGTTTATTAATAATACTCACATTATGCTCTTCTCTGAGAGTATTTCAAACAGGGTGCCTACTCTGTGTCGAGATCTGTAGTATCTTAATCCCAGCAGTGTTAATTTAGTTATAGATTGTATTTCTTTTTTGAAGGTTTTTTTTTTTCAAACTTCAAACTTTTATTTTGTAATGGGGTATAGCCAATTAACAATGTTGTGGTAGTTTCAGTTGAACAGCAAAGAGACTAAGCCATACATATACAGATTGAATTCTGACCTCATAGATTAAAACAAGCAACACAAACCAAATAAGTAATGCATAACGAAGGTAGTTTAAAGTATTACAAATGATAATAAGTAATAAAATAAGTAAAGGAACAAGAAAAGAAAAAAGTGAATGATGGTCAGAGCAGCCAATCTTGAGGGAGTATTTGGGGGAAAGCTTCTCAGAGGAGGTGACACCAGAGTGGAGACCCAAAAGCATAGAGGTGATAAGCTATGTCAAGATCTGGGGGACATAATTCCATGCACAGCCTGGGAGTGCAAGGAGCTGAGCATTTTTAAATCAATATCAAGAAGGCAAGGATAGGATGGAGTGAGGAGAGACATTTGATGTTTATTCTGAATGTGATGGTCCTCCATCAGACAGCTTTAACCTGAAAAAGTGACTGATCTGATCAGCATATAAACAACCCTCTCTGTGGCTCTGTGGAAAACTGAATGTGGATGGCAGGAAGCAGGGAGATCAGAGAGCATCCACAGGTGAGTGAGGGATGATAATGTTTTGGACGAGGAAGGTCAGTCTTGAAGAAGGTGAAATGACTGAATGCTGGATGTATGTTTGCGCCAATCAGAGCCTCAGTGACCAAGAGATGGTGCGCCCAAAGCTGGGTAATTCAAGGTGGATCTGTTAGTAAGGAGATTATTTACAGTTTATGAGCACTGCATTTTCAATGTGCCTTCACCATCCTTACACCTTGGTAAGTGATCACTTACATTACATTCTCCCCAAATTACACAATTAAAGTTTTCCTCCTGCTTCCTGCCAGGCTTTGATGAACCCACAGCAAAACCCTGGTACATTAAAGGTTCTCACTAACTATTGTATGAAAGAGTGAATGAGTAAAGACATTAATGACTGAATCTGTAGAAAAGTTTGTGGTAAGGATAAAACAAATATAATCTGCCAGAGTACTTGCAGCCTCTCAAAGGGGTTTGATTTTGTTATTGTCAAAATAACTTCTCCCAATCGTGTGATTCATCCACTCCAAAAATTAAACAACCACAATGTAAATCACTGGGAAAGTTAAAGATAAATGCAAAATCCTACCCTCAGGTGGCTTCCACTACTCAAGGGTCTTATGAGACATGATGTGCCAAGGCTCCGGGTACAGAGGAAGAAAACTCCCAGAGCCTCAGTGGTGCTGTGGGCATTATCCTGAAGGGTTCAAAGAGGTGAGATCAATGGTAAAGTCCTGAACGATAAGTAAGAGTTAACCACTTTGTTAAAGGAATACATGGCCAGAGTGACAGGAGGTAGGTGGGAAGCCAGACAGAGAAATCTTCACTGGGAAAACAGCATGTGCAGAAGAGAAGAGGGGAGATGAGAAGCTGTTCTGGAGATTCTTGTCAGCTGGATTTTGGCTAGAGCATTTGGCCAGAGTTGTGGGGCATGGATTAAGAGAAGTAATCACCCTACTAAGCCCGCATGCCACAACTAGAGAGTCCATGCCCTGTGACAAAATATCCCATATGATGCAATGAAGATCCTGTATGTCACAACTAAGACCCGACTCAGCCAAAATAAAATAAATATATTTCTTAAAAGGAAAGCTAGTCGCCTGATTATTTAAGGACATTATCAATTCAGTTCAGTCACTCAGTCGTGTCTGACTCTTAGTGATCCCATGAACCGCAGCACGCCAGCCCTCCTTGGCCAACACCAACTCCCGGAGTTTACTCAAACTCATGCCCATCGAGTCAGTGATGCCATCCAGCCATCTCATCCTCTGTTGTCCCCTTCTCCTCCTGCCCCCAATCCCTCACAGCATCAAGGTCTTTTCCAATGAGTCAACTCTTTGCATGAGGTGGCCAAAGTATTGGAGTTTCAGCTTCAGCATCAGTCCTTCCAATGAACACCCAGGACTGATCTCCTTTAGGATGGACTGGTTGTATCTCCTTGCAGTCCAAGGACCTTATAATCTTGATTAAATATCTGCACTTTATCTGTTTATATTCAGTTCAGTTCAGTTCAGTCGCTCAGTCGTGTCTGACTCTTTGCCACCCCATGGACTGCAGCATGCCAGGCCTCCCTGTCCATCACCAACTCCCAGAGTTTACTCAAATTCATGTCCATTGAGTCAGTGATACCATTCAACCATCTCATCCTCTGTCGTCCCCTTCTCCTCTCGCTTTCAATCTTTCCCAGCACCAGGGTCTTTTCAAATGAGTCAGCTCTTTGCATTAAGTAGCCAAAGTATTGGAGTTTCAGCTTCAACATCAGACCTTCCAATGAACACCCAGGACTGATCTGCTTTAGGATGGACTGGTTGGATCTCCTTGCAGTCCAAGGGACTCTCAAGAGTCTTCTCCAACACCACAGTTCAAAAGCATCAATTCTTCAGCACTCAGCTTTCTTCACAGTCCAACTCTCACATCCATACATGACTACTGGAAAAACCATAGCCTTGACTATACAGACCTTTGTTGGCAAAGTAATGTCTCTGCTTTTTAATATGCTATCTAGGTCGGTTATAACTTTTCTTCCAAGGACTAAGCTTCTTTTTTTTTTTTTTTTAATGGCTGCAGTCACCATCTGCGTTGATGGTGCAAAGTCTGTCACTGTTTCCACTCTTTCTCCATCTATTTGCCATGAAGTGATGGGACTGGATGCCATGATCTTAGTTTTCTGAATGTTGAGTTTTAAGCCAACTTTTTCTATTATTAGTCATTAAAAGATTTTAAGCAGAGAAACATCATGTTAAAATACTTTACCAGGACTAAATAAGACTGGGGACAAAGTAAGAACTTAAGAAGTTGTTGTAGTAATTCAGATGAGAAATGACGAAGCCCTACACTAAAGCATTTGCAATGGGAATGGAGCCAAAAAAAAAAAAAAGTTCAAAAAGGGGATCAACAGGGCTTTGTTGTTGAATAGTTGAGGGAAATGGATATATCTCTGAATTAATTAACATATTTCGTTGTGAGCTCTGAATCATGCTCCAGGTCTTGGCGCTTTCAGTAAATACTTCACTCTTAAAATACACATCGTATTACTAGGCAATGAGCATGGTTTTGTTATAGGTACATTGTAGGAAATGATATAAATAGCTTGTTGAGAATTTGTTAAGAGTGGTTGGTGTTATTTGATTGCTCTTAAATCACACCAAGTACTCTCAACTTTTCCCAAGATGAGCTCTGGGGAGGGCTTGGCTCGATTAAAACAATGTCAGTTGGTATACAATTACATTTGCTTCGTGTCTGAGAACGCTCAGGCTTTCATTCTCATGGAGCGGTTTTAAAAAATAATTTGCATTGAGGTATTGAAATGAATGATTCTGCTATCTGCACCCCACAACCTTCACGTGGAAGCAATGGGATGTAGAGCACACGTTGGACAAATAGGTTCTCATAGTGAGAAATCCGTGGTTACGGCTCACTCATCTGTCAGATGATGAGTTTCTTCAGGTATTCTTACTTGAGGGCTTTGTTTCTCTCGTGAATTTGCTCTTTCAGGTTGAAGTATGCAAAACATCAGATTTTCATTTTCCGGGGTGGGGTGGTGGGGAAACTGGACAGTTATTATTGTTCCCTCCAAGTCCCCCCCTCAAAATTTCTGAGGGGTAAAATACCTTCCCAGTTCACAGAATTTGACTGATGAAATCTACTGTTCTAGGTATGTTTGTCAGATGATTTAACGGGGTGTCTTTTCAGCCCTCCAGAATTCGGAGGGACTTGATGACTCCTCTAAGGCTCTAGGTGCCTCTGCCTCGGACTTCGTTGCTGCTGCTGTAATTCATAGGTGGGCACAGTCATCTAGATAACATTCCCCTAGATTTTCATTTGTGGTTTAGTTACTTCATGAATGTGAGATAGTGATAAAAATATTAGATCAAATTTTAAAGAGACTTATGAACAATAATTACCCACTTCCTGGTGATTTTTTTAAGAAAGTGACAGCTTTTTCAAGATACAGAGTTTTCACACCATCATTTTGACATGTTCTTGAAAGTACCTTGTCTGAGATGAATGTTAAACAAATTATGAATAACTGCAAATGTGTAAAATGAGTAAACACACATGTATACTTTTGTCCTTCAGTGTTGATTAGATTCTCCAGTTAGCTGGGGAACTGTGGTGATCTTCTGAAAGAAAAAAAAAAAAATGAGTTATAGCAATGATCAGTACTCATGTTACAGCGTTGAGCACTGACTCATTGTTCTTTTGATTCGATTGCTCAGGATAAAATAGGTGGGATTATCAGAGTTTTTAGTGGAGTTTTTCTGTTTTTCAACTCTTTCCCATTGTCTATTCCACTCTCATCTGCCAGCTCTCAATACTAGCTCCCTCAAATTTTGGCTTAAATTCTCAGTTTTTCTGAAAAGTGTTGCATAGTTACAGTGAAGATGGAAAATACATTATTCAAAGTTAATGCATTGAATTTAATTCACACTGAAGATACACATCCTATCAGACGTTTGCAAGAGAGGAATTTCTAATGGTTGTGATTTACATTCACAGGTGAATTCTTTTTAAGACTTTATTTTTCAGTCATTTGTTGTTCCTATGGTACATTTTGTGTAATGTATTTTGCTATATCTACAAGCTGACTTATTCCTTCAATAGTGTCTAACTTGCTAGTGATCACATCCAGTTTTATTCGTCCCTCATAGTTCAGTCAGTAAAGAATCTGTCTATAATGCAGGAGACCTGTGTTCTATTCCTGGGCCGGGAAGATCCCCTGGAGAAGGAAATGGCAACCCTCTCCAGTATTCTTGCCTGGAGAATCCCCTGGGCAGAGGAGCCTGGCAGGCTACAGTCCATGACTTAGCAGCTGAACTAGCAACAACAGACTTGGATTGACTGAAAGATGGTACAAACAAAAATAAGGTTTCATGGGAAGAGATTACTGATATATCCAGGAAGGCAGGCAGGTCAGACTCATCTGAAAGTTATTATCCAGGACAGAACCACTTCTCTGGAGGGCAATCATAAGAGAAAGTAGAGAAGGAACCAAAGCAACATCTGATTGGGCATCATGCAAGGTAATTTTTATATTTGTCAACTCATCTGATTCTCACATCAACTGTGTGATAGAAACATTCTTTTATTCCCATTTTGTAGTTGAGGAAACTAAATTTGAACAGCATCAATACATAAATTTGCCAGGAACTCATATTTATCAATCAAAAGAGCTCAGACTCATGTGGTCTAAACTCCAAGCTGCACTTACCCCCATTACCACATGCTGGCTCCTAGCAAAGCACATGCCAGTCCCAGGCAATCATCAGCAGGTGAATGGTTCACTATATACATGATGCCAGACTGTTCCTTTGGTCCAAAAGTGCCTACTGCACACTTGTGGCAGGCACTATTCTGGGTGCTATTAACATTTTTTTCCCATCATGTGCAAATCAGATGAATCAAATGGTGGTAAAAGAATACCCTCTTTCCTGATCACTGCGTTCAGGCTGTATACTGTTGTTGAGAGACTTCTTTTCCCTTCATATTTATTTCAGCCTGCTTTGTTCCAGATAACGTGTGCTGGCAACACTGTGTGTTATAGTCTGAAACACTCTTTCTCATTATAACAGATACACTAGTGCCTTCTGCATACATGTTGCTCTCCAAAAGTACCCAAGGTAGGATGAGCTGGAGGAGAGAGAACTCAGGCAGGATAGGGAGGATGAGAGTTCCTGGGTCACACAGAGACATTCACACTGCCTTTTGAGTTCAGTGAGGCTGGGCAGGAGACTCAGCTTTACCACATCAAGAAATTTGCACTGTGTACACATTGGCTGGAGCAATTATGACATGGGGAAGGGAGGGTGAAACTCAGACTTTTAATTATCCCAGAGGATTTGCAGGATTCAGAGGAAAGGCCACAGTTATTGAGCCTTTGGAATTTTTATAACATGTCTAGATTTTGGCGCTCGTAGGAGGAAATGTTACACAAAGAGGAAGGTCATTGTATTTGGGAGACCTGAAAGAAGGTGGTTGTGTTGGGGTGAGGCGGGAGGTCATTTGAAGGAAGAGCGTGAGAAGAGGATGATTCAGCTGTGACATAAAGGATATTTGTTGCAGGACTTCACAAGAGCTTTGAAAGATCCTTCAAAATGTAGTCCTCCTTTTCATGTAAACCTTCTCCTTGTGGTTAAAAAAGTCTGTTGAAAATGAAGGAGGGGCACTTCCCTGGTGGCCCAATGGTTAAGACTTCACCTTCCAGTGCAAAGTGGGTGTGGGTTCAATCCCTGGTCAAGGAGCCAACATCCCAAGTGCTTTGCGGCCGAAAAACCAAGACACAAAACAGAAGCGATATTGTAACAAATTCAATAAAGACTTAAGAAAAATGGTCCACATTAAAAACAAACCTTTAAAGACTTTTAAAAAATGAAGGAGGCTCTTGATATACTTTGCTACATCATAGATCACTATCACTGCCACTGGGAAATTATGCCTCACATATCCATGCATGCTCATGGAAAAACAGAATGAACGTTCAACAAACACGAAGGATGAAGAGTCAATCAGTTCACCTACTAATTGTTTACTGAGGTTAGGCACCACCATCAGCCTTGGCTTTGGATCAGACTGAGCCACATGCTGGCGGCTGAGCTTTGCTGGGGTGTTGATGCGCTTCTCTTTCCAAGACCATCTCTAACATTACACGGTCATAAAAGTACATGGGCATCAACTAATACAAAATAAGTAAACCAGACGTAGTCACTGCAGTCAGAATTGACTTACAGTCTGGAACATCCCTTCGGCTGTTTTTCCTGTTGACTTATGATGGATGGTTACAGATTGAGAGGGCTCTGAAGGGGACAAGCAGCTGCTTGTTAAGGGGAGCCTGCATCCATCATACACATATTAATTGATTCATTAATATGAATTACACAGTTTTTTTTTTTTCTCCTACTTGTTGTGTTTAGACTTGTCACTAACAGAAATAAACTGCCTTGTTTTTAAAAAGCTGGGTAGAAATGGCCTTAAGCACAAGCAAGTAGTCTGGAAAATTTTAAGCAAATGCTGTTCTTGCTTTTTAATTTTTCTAATAACTAAACTCTGGTATGTCTTCCCTCTTTTTCCAAAGGTAATTTAAAATGCAAGATACAAATCAAGCATATTCTGGATTTACATGGTTTTCTTTAGCATTGTTTCTAAGTAAAACAGGATGTTGTGCTTGATACCCTTAAAATTAAGTAATAAACATGCTATTGTTCTTGTGGAATTCCCTCCTACGGCAATAAATGCTCTGTTTATTTGGCATATATTATATATTTATCTTGTGGTAGACCATCTGAGTGGCATAGAGGAAGCAAAATGCAGGGTGCTTATTTTCAAATTCGTATCATATAGTTGGACAGATAGGAAAACAAAGGAAACCATCACAAAGCCAGTGAAAGAGTAGAATGGTAAATCATTTGGTGTGGTGAGGGATGATGGAGGGCTATTACCTTGGAGTCTTGTGAACAGGAGAATGCAGTCTGTGTTAAGAAACTCGACAGGAGCAAACACACAGAAATGAGCGTCAGGCAATCATATTGTGGGAATAATAATGAGACCCCTGAATCTGACCTAAATATTGGAATAAATGAGCTGTGAATTAAGTACAAGGCAAAAAACTCCATACTTTGTGAAAAAGAGAGTTACTTAGCAAGTGACACTTACAAATTCACTTACTTTGCAAGTGACAAAACAAAAGAGAAGAAAATGGAGTAAATAAACATCTTTTTTTTTTTAAAAAAACTAAAATCCTTTCACATATCAGTGTAGTTTTTGTTTTGTTTTTTATCAGTGTAGTTTTATCCTGGCATTACTAATCATGTGATAAATTAAAATCTAGGTACTTGAAGAAATGTTCAGTTTTATCTAAAGGGTGTGAATTTTATAAATTGGTTTTGAAATTTTATTAAAGAAATAAGAGACTGAAAAATAGCTTTAAACTCCAGACTGTTTAATATCACCACAACTTGTAACACTTATTGCTTTGCCTGAATAAGAGTGAGCTCTGGATTTGTGATTCACGCTTATGACCATTCTCTATCAATGCTAAGGTCTTTAACAGTATAAAATAATAATCACGCATCTTCCTGTATATTTTGCCTATTGATCCCCAATTCATCTACCCATACACTAACTCTTTTGTCAACTATCTATTCACTTGTAATCATTGTGCTGGACACTGAGGATACACACAGATTAGCTGAATTCTGATAAACTAGTTAAATGCTTCAGTTTGGGTTAGAATTAAAACAGCGAAGCACAGCTGAGGTTGGGCTGCTCTTCTTCTGTCATTGAAAAGTACTCTGTGAAGTAAATGGGACTCTAATTGTACATGAATCTCTCCTACACACATCAAATAATAAGTGCACTTTGATGTAAGTATTAGGTATTTTCCATTCTATTAGAATTGGAGGAATAAACTAAAAACATTTGTGTTAATGTGATAACATATATTCCATTTATCTCTAGAAGAGAGAGTCATTAGAAATGGAGGGATTTTTTTTTTTTTTTTTCAGAATGGAAATTTGATTAGTATACTAGGAAGGTAGAATTTATAGCAAGACAAACACAAGAAGAAAAAACTAGTAAACAGGAATAATTCTGTTCCTTCTGATCCAAACTAGGTCCATATATTGAATCTGGCACAGTTTAGCTTTAAGAAAATTCTTTTTGGCTCAGAAATGATTACAAGGTATATGAACATGTTGTAGCAGATTTGTTGCAACTCAATAAAAAATTGGCAAAAATTATGTATATTAGATGCAAAACAGAATTTGACTTGTTAAAAACACACTCCCTTAAGGTTATTTTAATAATTATCTTCATTTTTTTTAGTAATTACTATAGAGGAAGGTTAATTAGTTGTTTTAGATATTCATGCAGAGCTTAGAATGAGGTGAATACAAAATAAAACATAGTTTTGGTGAGGGCCAAGGTACAACAACTACTTGGCTTCAGTGATAAAGTAGCATGAGGATTTAAGAACCACCATGAGAGGACATCGCATAAATCACCTCAAAAATTGCCATGGAATGATTTACATATGGACCAGCTGCCTAGTCAACTCTTTTCAATATCCATTAATGTAAAAAAGTAACTTAGATCGAGGACAGGTATTGAACTGCATGGGAACCAGGAGTTACTGCCATTGTTGTAATCCAACCCAAAATATTAAGAAGAACTTAATAGGTTTTTCAGCCTGAACATCATGCTTTGGGTTAAGAACACTTTCTGGCCTTCAAGAATTTAAATCATTCCTCCAAGGACATGACAGTGAAAGGTTCCTCATGAGTGTGAGTGTTTTTCTCTTCAGAGGCAATTATTCATCCTGTGTGGTATAGATTATTATGGAAAAACTCATCAGCCATTGAAGGGAAAACTGAATATTGGAGAGTCTGTGTCACTACAATTTACGGTGAAATTCACTATAATCGTTATTTCTTTGACAATATTTAACAGGCATTTTATACCATTTGTTGACTATATCATTCTCATCTTAAAATTTTTTTAAAAAGGTATGTCAAAATCCAATTTTAAATTAATTTGGTATAAAAACTTTGGCAAAGCATCATACACATGTCAAGCATATGCATGATGAATACAAATATGATTCTTTGATCTATGGTATTGGGACATTTAAGTAAAGAAAATCTCTTTCCTGTTGTCTGTCTATTTATTTATTCATTCATCTACCTATCTGCCTACATAGCAATTCTCCTATCACTTCTAATATATGTGATCATAGGTCCCTTAAAATGTACATAGATAGTTTACAAGAATTCAGAAAAAATGAGAGTCATGGTCTGGAAGAGTTTTCTATTTCCTGGTACCAATGTCCATAGCACTTCTACAAGGTGACTATTATTTACAGTTTAAATATTAAGATATAGGCATTTACAGAGATTAGTTTCCACAGATTTACAAAGATGATGCATGGCTTCAAACCTAGTTTACGGATTTTAACACCACTTGTTTCCTTTCCCACTACACCTTGCTTGTTCTCCCAGCAGCATCTTGAGTATTAAAGAAAACTCTAAATGCTACAGGAACATGATATGTGTATGTATTACTATGAAAATGACTCTATGTGTGTATCTGTGTGTGCTCAGTTGTGTCCGACTCTTTGTGACCCCATAGACTGTAGCCTGCCAGGCTCCTCGGTCTATGGGATTTCCCAGGCACGAATACTGGAGTGGGTTGTCATGACCTTCTCCAGAAGATGATTATGATGATGATACTTTGCAGCAGGATTGGGGGGATGGGGGGGGGGGGGGAGAGTGCATTCCAATTAGTGTAAGTCAAATTGCAGAGACTTAATTCATCATATGTTCTTTATGATCATAATGTTCTACTGGAAAACACTTTTAATTTCTGTATGTATTTTTTTTTTTTTTGGTATGGACTTTAGTATTTAGCAACTTGTTGACTGCCAACTTATTACAAGTGTGTGGGTGTCTCAAGGAACTGCAAATCTTCCTCTTGTTTATCAACTCTGTTCATGTGTCTTTTTGGAAGACCCTATTTTGTGGACCCTGGTCTTACCACCAAATGCTTTTGAGTTAGCTATTTCTTCAGCTTATGAAGTGCCCAGTTAACTTTTAAAGGTGCTATACCCGCTGAGCTGTGCAGAGGCTGGTGTATGTCTGAATGCAGACCAGGCAGCTAATAGCACAATGTTTACCTATGGCTGAATCTCAAATCCATCACTGAAGAGTCCAAAAGGAAAGTCAATTGTAAACATTTCTGAAAGGTACTGGTTGCTACCATTTGTTTTCAATAAAGGTATTCAAAATTGCAATTTAGTTTCTGCCTAGAGCTTGGGAGAAAAAAATACTGATTTGTTATTCTGGGGTGTGCATCATATTCTTAAATATGAATGTCTTCTTGAACTTTAAGATTTCAGAAATATCAGATATGTAATTTTTATTTTTCCATAACTTTTCCAGGGTTTGTTTGGATTAATTCTAAATGGTCCATTAAAAATGGGTAAAATGATTGCTTTGGTTAGTGACCTAAATATATCATGCTCTTTTGTACATGTAGGTTGCATTGCTGGTTGGGGGGTGCTGGATCTCATTTAGTTATGTCTGCTTAAGGTGGAAAAGGCCTTTTGTCACTTTAAGTGAATTCCATTAATGATCTAGTCATGGCAGGTTGGGTGAAGGCAGGGATGATGTTTACGTGCAAGTTCAGCTCTCCTTGAACAGTGTAGATATAGGAATGAAAAAGATGAACCTAGGAGCTATTAAATTAGAGAACTAAATGACAGGTTCTCTAATCCTGAATTTCATACCTGGCCCACAGTTGGCTTTCCCTTGAATTATGACAAAGATATACCACATTCTCAGGAATGAATTTGACTCCTATTTAAAAACAATTACCTTAAGACCCTTTTGTCTAAACATTCCCTTTAAAATGGGCTCCTGGGTTAGTTTACCTGTTGGTAGAAGCACATAGACCACCTAGGAAGCTCTTTCACTAGGACCTGACTCATAATGCTGATTAATGGAGACCCTGCACATTTTCCAGAAGCATAAATAGCATGTAGCATTTTTACAGCAAAAATATATTTCTGTCATCACCTAATTCAGCAAAAAAAACCAACAAAAAAAGACAACCAAAAAACAATTGCTTTCAAATGAAGAAATACTGCTATCTCCTTTAAGCAATCTGAAAAATTGCATTGAAGTCATTTTTACTCTTTTTAACCCTATGGTCTTAGCTAGTATTTGAAGTTAAAAAAAAAAAATCTGTTTTAAAGAAATGGGTCATAAAAACTGACTTTTCTAAAGAGGTAAGTCTTTGTATGTGTTTCTCATAGTCTATGTCATAAATTCATCCAGAATTTAGATAAAATAGTAATACTTAAGGAGGGTCAATGCCCTGGATTTCTCTCCCCTAAAGTTCTTTGTGTTTGTCTCTCTGTCTCTGTTTCTTTATCCTTGTCTCTGTCCCTCTCTCTCTTTCTTTCTCATTTTAAAGACTAAAAGTTATAAATAAAATTAAGACCAAGTTTAAAATAAATCAAATTATTAGCAGTTTTTTAAAGGAGAGGATATCAACTGCATTCTTTGTAAAAAATGAACAAAAGCATTTAATAAAAAGTAATTTATTTTATTCTGCAATATTTAAAAGGTAAGTTTAGTCTTCATAGAATTTAAGTATGGTTTATTATCCTGCTCCAGTAATATATAGAGTGAGCATCTTAATGATTTAATGGAATTAGAGAACACCTAGCCTAATGCCTTAATTTAAAAAAAAAGAAAACTTTTTTATTTTGTACTGGGGTATAGCTGATTAACAAACAATGCTGTGGCAGCTTGCCGTGAGCAGCAAAGGGCTTCAGCCACACATACAGTCACTTCAGTCGTGTCTGACTCTGCGACCCCGTGGACTGTAGCCCGCCAGGCTCCTCTGTCCATGGGATTCTCCAGGCAAGAATACTGGGGTGGGTTACCATGCCCTCCTCCAGGGGATCTTCTCAACCTGGAGACTGAACTTGCATCTGCCTGCGTCTCCTGCATTGCAGGCAGATTCTTTACCCACTGAGCTACCTTGGAAGCCCCATACATGTATCCCTTCTCCCCTAAACACCCCTCCCATCCAGGCTGCTACATAACATTGAGCAGAATTCCATGTTCTATACAGTAGGCCCTTGTTGGTTTTCCATTTTAATATAGCAGTGTGTACATATTCATCCCAAACTCTCTAACTAGCCCTTCCCATCCTTCCCTTCGTCAACCATAAGCTCATTCTCGATGTCTGTGTATTTTTCCGTTTTGTAAGTAACTTCATTTGTATTGCTTCTTTTTAGACTCCATATACAAGCAATGTCATGCGGTATTTCTCCTTCTCTGTCTGACTTGCTTCACTCAGTATGACCTTCTCTAGGTCTGTGAAGGTGTGAGTGATCAGTCGCTTCAGGCAGGTTCGACCCTTTGTGATCCCGTGGACTATAGCCCACAGGCTCCTTTGTGCATGGGATTTTCCAGACAGGCAGAGGGTTGCCATGCCCTTGCCACCAGGGAAGTACCCTCTCTAGGTCCATTCATGTCCTAATGCCTTAATTTTATTGAGGAGTAAGACCCTAGGGTTTCCCCAGCATGACCTGAGAACTTTGTAATAGAGCTGATGCAGAGGCCTATTACTCCTGGCAACCCATTTCCAGTTTCTGGGTGTGCTATTGGTCTGCTGATTCTTCTATGTAAAGAATTCTATGGCTTTGTTGTATTAAAAATCAATACAAACTATGTCATATGAAAGTAGATCCTTTGCCCTTTATTCTTCAATTACTTTAATTAAACAGAGGCTCACCATTTAGTTAGTTGAATGCAACTCATTCACAATTGCCCAGCTCTGAAAAATTAGGGTGCAAAACAGCTGACTTTAGGAATGGCAGGCCAATGCTCTGCCAGTATTTTGGGTAATCTTCTCTAGCCCTTTACTATTAACTTAGCATTATTGGGTTTGTTGGGGAAAAGTACATTCGAGTAGAAAAATCTGACTTCTGTCTGGATTTTATATAAATTTTCTCTTTTCCAGCTGCTCTTGAAGCATAATGATATTTTTGATTAAGTTTCTTAATTTTCAGTCAATAAATTCATCACGGGGCAATTTATAACATTATTGCTTCTTCAGGTGACTAAACTTTAGAACACAGATGCACCATTGTTCTGGCCAAGGAATTGTTTGAAAAGCTGGGGAAAACATTTGCAGATGAGTACACTTTGGGAAACTCTGTAAAACATGAGTGTAAATAAGCCTCCCATGCATGACTCACTGCCATATCTTTGCAGACAGACGGAGCAGAGGAAATAAAAACTCTGCATTTTGGTAATTCTTTTCTTGCAGAACAACTTGTTAATACACAGAAAGGCATTTCAAATTTCGATTTAAATGGGAATAGGTGAAATCAAATGAATAATTGGAGTGCCATGTTCATATATTAGTGGGTATAGACTCTTAGATACTTTACAAAATAGTTCCTAACATTTTAAGCTGGTGAAGCCAAAGCTATTGGCCTGTCAGACAGGTAAGTGCTGTTAAGTTGAAGTGACTGGAGCATAAACTGAGGCTTAGAAGGCTTAAGATTTGACTGACAGACACATTTATCATGATGTGATTAAAGATAATGAATCGATCTGCTCTGTGAGATGAAATCACAATCACATTTTGCTTCTTGTGCAAATGAAGGAGTGATTTCTTTGTGGTTATCCTTTAATTCTTACAGAGGGATGTTTATTCATGTCATTCATAGACTTGGCCTGAAACTTTTAAGTGTTAGTGGGGAGGGGCTGCATATTCCTATCAGTATTTTAATTTTTTTCAGGTCTTTATTTCATTTGTTACAATATTGTTTCTGTTTCTGGTTTGTTTTTTTAACTGAGAGGCATGTGGGATCCTGGCTCCCCAATCAGGGATCAAACCCACATCCCCTGCATTGAAAGGCAAACTCCCAAACTGGACCACCAAGAAGGCTCATTCATCAGTATTTTTAAAACACAGGGGGGCTAAACGAAACATGCTCTATCCGCCATCATTTAGATTGCTAGACAAATCTGTAGAAAGTAAAGTGCATGTGTTCAGTGCTTTTAACTTTAGTTGCTTCCATCATAGCATTTAATTCATATGTAGTTCAGATAAAATTTCACCAAAGAGTATGAAAATTATTTCAATACTCAAGGCTCACCTGTTTGAAGTAACGTTTAATTCATGCAGTTTACCAAAATTGCATGATGTCCGCTAATTATCAATCACTCTACATAACGAAATGCAAGGTCATTTAAAAAGACGAGCAAGCATGAGATACACACACACTTCCTACCACTGTATCTCTATCATGTATTGAAGCTAATGCCCTGAATGGGGCCATATTTCTCTATCTATTGAACACGATTGTGGGAAAATGTCCCTTCCTTTTTCTTTAAACTGGAAGACACAATTTAAAGAGATGCCAATCCAGAATACCACATTCTCATATTGATTAAAAAAAAAAAAGCTTGATGAGGCTCTTGCTTGTTTCCACAGTTCAAAGACCTGAATGTGTAGAGAAAGAGTGAGAAGAAAGTTGCATATCTAGAAGGACAGCACCTGCGAAGTCTAGGTAAATGGAGTCTAAGTCTTGTAATATCTAAATATTTTTCAAATATTTTCTTCGCAGAATGGTTTCTCTCAGTCATAGCAAAAGGTCTTGAAGTTAATTACCAGGGGATTCCTTTCCCAGATTGACTCAGTTGAAACAGGCAGGTGTATAGCTGGGCAGAACTCATACTGGTTCCCCTTTTTCCCTCCATTCTTGTTATTTGAGTCACCAATTTGAAATGCACCATTACCACCAAATAACTATTTAGCAGTATACAATCACACAATTGTGTGAAGGGACAAACATAATGAAGGACACCCTGGAAATAGGATCCTTCGTCCAGGGCACTTACCCTTCCCTGAAATGCTTGAGAGTTCTGTAGCTTTTGTAACTGTCTTCTCTCAACAATTACCTTCAGCTAATGGTATGCTAACCTGAACAGGAAATCAAGTCTTGGGATGAATAGATCCATTGGTCCAAGTGACAGAGAGCCCAGCACCATTTTCAAATTGTTTCAAAAGAGCCAATGTTCTCATTACATAATTATAGCTCAACGAAATTAAGGAATATTGATACCCTCTCTGATTTTACATCACTGCTTTTTCACTTCAGTATTAATGACGTATCTTATTGCTTACATAGGTGAAGTTAGGTACTTAGCATTTATTGTCTCATTCTGACACCCTCCTGTTTCCTGGCTCATATTGTGTTTGTTAACTAATATAAAACCTGGGGCAACCATTTATGAAATATTGCTGAATATAGATTATTTAAAAATTCGAGATCATTCTTTGAGGATGTTTCTAGAAGTTATATTTTAGGTGAATCCTCTAAAGGGACTCAAGAAAATAGTAATGCAAAATCACGAAGGTCAAGGGCTCAAAGAATTCATATTTAAAGCACTGTTTTTTCCCCTTCATCAGTGTTTAATAACATTTAGCCTTCTGAAGGATGTCTTTATTGTCTGCTCAATTAAGAGCATGTCCCCTTTCTTTCAATCAGTAGTTGAAATCTTCTCCTGACCCTGCCTCTAGCGTGTATTGCTAGGCTTTGTGAAATGAATTGGGAAAGTTGAACTGTATGATGATCCAGAGAGCCCCCACAGCATTTTCCTATAAATTTAGGACAGTCAAATTTGACAAGCCAAGAAAAACAGTCATTTCTAGAACTCCCCTGTCTTAAAACATAATTCATAATACAACTGAGAAATGATTCTTTCAGAAACTAGAGTTCAGAGAGCTTCTTCAGTTATAATAGAAATATTTTGAGGCAAATTTCTAATTTGTCTTCAGGTGCGCTGTTTTATTCTCTTTCCCCAGTCACTTGTGGGGACTTTCATGCAGTGTAAAGTCCCCACAAGCGACTTTCATTCCTACACTTTTATGTAGGAATGCAGCTAACTCAAGCGCAGACATATGAGGTGAGATACACGCTCTAAGGAAGAGTAGAAACGGCATGACATCTAAAGAGGAAGCAGTTGAGAGTCAAGTTATAGGTAATGAGTTGTCTATTTAGATTTTACTGGAAGAATTTCATGATACTAAATATAATTTTCTCAAACCGTCTAAAATCATACATATCCATGAATAAAATAGATAACAAAATTTTATACATTCATTCTATAGACTCCCATTGCAGCTATGAAAAAGAAGTGTCAGATCAATGTGCATTAAATAATATTCATAATGAATTAAGAAAAAAGATTTGTGATACACTACATGAATCATGACTCATTAAAAAAATAAACTCTAGATATGTATATGTGAATATGTTTACTTAGCTTCCCAGGTGGCACAGTGGTAAGGAATCCGTCTGCCAATGCAGGAGATGCGGGAGAGGAGGGTTTGATCCCTGTGTTGGGAAGATCCCCTGGAGGAGGAAATGGCAACCCACTCCAGTATTCTTGCCTAAAAAAATCCCATGGACAGAGGAGCCTGGTGGGCTATAGTCTGTGGAGTCGTAAAAGAACTAGACATGCTTTAGCAACTAAACAACAACATATGTTTAATAAAGCCAAGGAAAAGGTTTGGGAGGATAGAAACAGACTTTTAATCTTGGTATTTTACTGGCTGTGCCAAGTTGGAGTTTCCGCATTTGAGAAGTAATTTTTTTAAAGGAGAGTTTTTTAAAATTGTCAAAATTTTAAGTTTTTTTTTGAAATATTGGTGTGAATTTTTTTTTTTTTTTAAAGAAACTACATCTTATTTTTAAGGGCTTAATTGAGTCTGACCGCAGGTTTCCTAACTTTCATAGAACTGTTTCTCCATCTATTAAATGGAATAACATCAAACTCAGAGGCTTGATGTAGAAATTAGTAATACTATCTAGGATTTCTAGTCACCAAGTGACAGGAAATTCATAAGTTGATGTGCCTGTTTACACTCTAAATACCTAGTGATTGCAGTTAAAATATTTTTTTCTTTTTTCCTCTTTTATTTAAATTAAAAACTTTTTTTGCAATGTGTTCGTTTCTGCCATACAACAATGAAAATCAGCCCATTGACTGATGAATGGATAAGGAAGTTGAGATATATATGTGCAATGGAATATTACTCAGCCATAAAAAAGAACACATTTGAGTCAATTCTAGTGAAGTGGATGAGCCTGGAGTCTGTCATACAGAGTGAAGAAAGTGAGAAAGAGAAAACCAAATGTAAATTAATGCACATATCTGGACTCTAGAAAAATGATATTGATAAACCTATTTGCAGGGAAGGAATGGAGAAGCAGATGCAAAACATTTTTTAAAAGAAGTAATAAATGTCATAACAAAGTGATTGAAATGTTAAGTATTTCCCTGGACTAGAAGTAGAACTGAAATACAAAGTAATGAGTGGGGCTGAAGTCAAGGCTTACCAAACTGGTTTTCACTGTTCTGGAGTACTGTACTACTTTTAGGTACTACTCTCATAGGATGATGAAAATTAAGAGAACTCAATTAGAGAAAGAGGGCAGGAACTAGCTTCTGGGTTTAAAGTTTGATGTTGAAGGCTGTTACTTACTTAAAGGAAGCTGAAAAATATTGCTGTGGGTGGCATATGTAGATAACATGGGTTATAGGTCAAGGAAGATAGACTAACACAAATATATTTCTCCAATGAGAAACCAAATCTAATTATTTGATTATAATAAAATAAATTTGAAAATAACAATGAAAAGAGAAAAAAAATCCTATATAGTAGGGAGCTAAACAATACATAACTCTGCCACCTACGTGTTTAATGGAAATCTCAGTGGGGTTTATAAAAATGATTTTACTAAATGACTAAGCAAATACTATTTAACAAAACTTCTTAGATGTAGTTAAAGTTATCCTTAGAGATAAATATACAACTTTAACCGATTTTAAAAACTGAAAGTAAATTTGTCCAACTAGAAAAATTCACCAGATTGAATATAAAATACATAGACTATAAGGAATAAAAAATAAGAGTAGAAATGAAAGAAGTAGAAAGCAAGGTAATATCAGAGTGCATCAAGCAAATCAAATTGTTTTTTTGAATTAAATATATGTTGGGAAGAAATGAGTATATACTATGCTCACAATGAGAAAACAAAAATCACAAAGATGGATATTCCAATCAAATTAATCTGCAATTCTAATAGAGATACTAACAGTAGGTTTCATGACATTTAATAAAGTGTCTAATATTCATATGGTGAATGGCTAAGACATCCTGAAAGGAAAAGAAAAAAAATAAGTATAACTTATCCTTCTGAATATCAAGATTTGTTCTAACACTGTAATGAATAAAATGAGATAATGTTGGAACAGGAACAGAAATAAATCTAAGTATATGTGGAAAAATCCGTATTCAACAGATGTAGAATCTCTTCTAGTTCTGTTTGTAAGCAGCACAATGTCAAGTTAAGGCAAATGAGTCAAAATGCGTAACCTTAGTCTTCTTTTTCCTCTTTACTAAAATCAGTGGTCCTGCATATTTCTAAGAACGCACTGACTATTAAGTGAGAAAAACTAGTAGAAAGACCAACAGCAGTGGGTCCCTACTCTGTTCTTTCTCTATCCATGGGGGATTCTGGGGCATTAAGCAGTAATGAGATGGAGAAAACCAAAGGTATAGCTAACATCTTTTAACTTCTTGTTGATACGCTCATACTTTAGGCCACATAATTAATAAATTAGAAGTGCCACATGATTGGAAATTAATCTTGAATTGCTTTAAAATTCAAAATATTAAACTTCTTTCTGAAAGTAAATAATGCTTAATTAGTGATTAATTAAGGTCTTGCTCAGTCCATGGGACTAATGTCCAGTAAATTTTACATATTTCTGCACTCAGAGGCTTCCTGGCTTAAAGTAGAGATTATAATTTCAAGGCCCTTTTAAGAAAGCTCTTAAATATATAGTTTCCTGACTAAGTTGTTTCTTGCTGCTATGAAGAGGGGAGATCCTTCAAGAACCAAGTGAGTCTCAAGACTGTTGAGCCTGGGAGCTGATGGATTAGATCATTAGGTAAAATGCCTCTAGAAGTAAGATTTGCCAAGTTTCTAATGTTACTAATCTTTAGTGCACCATAAAAATCGCTGTGGATTTACGTGGAGCAATTATTTTGAGTACAAGGAAGAAAATCTCATTACTCAGAGTTATTACTAATAATCACCATCATTAACATTACTGGCAAGAGGGCAGTTATATGGCAAATTATACTAGGTTAGTACCAGAGACGGAAAACAAAACAAAAAACCCTCCCCTGAGGGCCCACAGTCAGTGCTGCATTTGCATAGACCGTCTGTAGTAATGAGCTGTCTGTTAAGAAGGTCTGGAGATTTGTTATGAGCCTCTTCAAAGAGGTGAATTCCCTCGTTTCTGTCTTTTAAACTCTTCTGAAGTTTAACTGACTGTAAATGCAGTTGCTGCCTTTCTTATTGTTCAGTTAAGTGAAATTTCAACCTCACATCAGTATGGGAAAACTTTGCTGGTTCCTTAGGGGAAATGCATTGTGCAGAGAACAGACATAACATGAGAATTAGCTTCATTCACAAACTCATGAACCAGAATGTTTTCCAGAAAGCTGTTCTAAGTAAATTTTATTGCTGATAGACATATCAGTTCAAAATCCTTCTTGAGAAAGCTGAATGATCAAGGAATATTGTACTTGAATTGCAGGAAAGTGGAGGTAGGAATTGCACTGTGAATTGACAAGACAATCTGTGATAAAATGACTGTCTATTTCTTGCCCCTGGGTAGATGATGCATTCAATTCCAACTATAATTTTTTAAAATATATATTTTATTGTAGATCCAACTACAAGTTTCATACATTAAGATTCAAAATTCTATTGTATTATGATAAATTAAAATTTTTTCTTGTTTAAACTGAATTTTAAACTTTGAAAGATTTGAAACATTGCTAGAACCTATGATGGATATGTCAGAAGACTTCAGCTTTGACATCTTAACATGTACATGATCAGATGAAAGAAAAGAAATGTACTTACAAACACAAAGATGTTAAAGTGAGATTAAAACCACCAAAGGCTAGAGTGTACTCTGTGCACGATAACTATCTTTGTAAGAATCCCAAGAAAAGAAATGCCTACGTCAGAAAGATGGGTTTGATAAAATATAAATATGAGGCAAAACCAATTTGTGGGTTAATTTCAAAGAATTGTACTGTGAACTGAAAGTTATCTAAAATCTCTTACTTATTTGGTAATACATTTAGAAATGCTGATGACATAGAGTTTTTTATTAAAATCATATGTAAGCCAGGCTTTAAAAATATATGTATGTATATTTATATGTATTTAGTTTAATTTAATATTTTTTTTGGTTTTGTTAAGGGCTAAGGTGTACATATTCCCTTCTATTTAGATTGATATTCTTAGAAAACTAATCAGATAACTGTACTGATAGAAAATGTCTGCCACGTAAAAAATTTTTTCCAGAAAGATACTTAAATAATGATTCTAATATCAGAGAATTTGAGATGAGAAACGCTTTACTCCCCTGAAAAAGTAATCAGATTTCCCCTGGACTTAAAAAAAACTTTTAACCCGTGGATTTTAATTAATCTATTTCCCAGGATTTAAATGTTGGTTTATCAGATTGTTTATTGCATGGTTTATGTTATTTTAAAATATTCATTTAGATTTCTGTTGAAAAAAGATGTAGATGTAGATGTAGATGTGCATTCCCAAAGGCTGATAGAAAATTTTTGAGGAAAAACATCTGAAAGTTTGAAAATTGTATAGATTATTTTTTAAACAATAATTGGGAGGTGTTGTCACTTTTGGCAGATTGTCTCAGTTCAATGGGTAAAACACACATATTCCTTTAAAGCAGAGTTAGAAGATACCTGAGCTAGCAAGCTTATTAGATGATATGAATCATACAAGTAATTTGGTATCATCTTCATTTTTGGGGGCAAATAATGTCAGACAGCTTGAAAAATGAATCATTTATAATTTCTTTTATCTTTACTTCCGTTGGTAGGTTTATTTATAGTCTCAACATATTTTCTTTCTTCAGCCCCATATACTGCTTTAGATTGATTTTGGAGTATTTTTTAGTAAAACATATATACCAAAATAGGTAATAGAGTTTTACTATGGGAAAAGCATCAAGGCACAGCCTTCAGTAGTTTGGGGCCCTTAAAACAATATGCTTCTGAAGTTCAGATGAACTTTTATTTTCTTGAGAATATTTTTATTCATCTTATATCACTATCAGGTAGAAATATATTGATGCTAAAAATACAATCTATTTTACAAGGGAAATTTCAGTTATGTAGAAACATAATTCTAGAAAACTCAAGTGCTAGAAAGGAAAGGAATTTTCACTGTTTTTGCCCTTGTCAGCAGAATAAACCTTCACCTTGGATAGGTTGAATCACCTATTTTCCTTCTGTTCAACTTACATTTGTATCCTAATTGAGAAGCTGGGGGATGAAGAGTGTTTTCACGTCTGTTGTCAGTGCTAACACACAGTGGTCTTTATGTATGTCCAGTGTAGATTATTTTAAGGCAATTAAGGCATTTCTAAAAGCAAGGATCAAAACCTGCCTGCCTCCTCCTTACAATGCACATGAATTGATTTAAGATTTTCTCAGTCACTTGCTTTCTTTTCATTTGCCAGAATAGCTCTAACTATTACCTTCTCCTCATCACCCCTATTTCTAACCCTTCATTTTTCACTTCAGTGACCCTTTAGATCTTCTCAAATTTCACTACATCAGGAAACTGCTTCCCCATGAAAAAGGGCTGAATGCATTATCTCGGCACAGCAACTCTCATAATTATTGTTTACTTTTATATTTCATGACTTGACTATTTAAAAAACAATTATCTCATTTACAGAGTCAGAAACATTTAGATCCCTCTGCGCTTGCTTTAATACTCCTTAAATTCCTTAATAGTTCTTAACTCACCTCAGAGAAGTCATTTCTAGTTCTTAATGGTTTTGCTGCCTGTGTTTTCAATGATTTAACTATCCATCAGTACTTCTAAAAGTTCATAGGAAGAACAAAAGGGAGGAATAAAGCTGGGCAATTTCCCCCTCTTCAGTTCCTCTTATTAAGAATGGCTAAAGTTGAGTTTAAGTTGATCTTTGTTATGCTCAGAATAAATGATGGTTACTTCAAATTCTTGTACTATAGTTAAAGTAGACACGCGTAGTTTCTCATTAGGAGATTATTTAAGATTGTTTATCTTGTATGCAGAGTTGTTAAAATAATGTCACTCAGTGATTAAATTGTGCAATAGCACAAGGATTAAGTATCTAATAGCTTTTCTGGGTAATGATGGATGCATCATTATGGTTTACCTGCTGAATACATGCTAGTTTATAATGTCCTATCCAAACTGTTCTTGTTCTTGAGCAGTGCATTATTTAACAGACTTCTAAATAATTTCTATATGTCCACTAAAATCCTACATGAACAGCCTCCGTGACATCCTGTCTATCTCATTACCAGAGACTTATTTATTCTCCTGGAATCCAAATTTCCACACCTATAAACATGAAGATAATAATACAGACCTGAAAGTTACTGTGAAGCTTAATTTCAGTAGCAGGCATTTATAAAATTCTCACTCAGCAGAAGGTAGATACAGGCAGCAATAAAAGTTTGCTGTTATGTTGCTAAAGGAGATGAAAGAGGCAAATATGGAAGAGAAAGAGAGAAAAATGATGCAAGTGGTTAGTTGTGTTTGGTGGCTTTGGTCCTTACTAGGTTTTCTCCTTAGAGAGGGACCCCTCATTCAGATCCCCAGCCTGTGCTGTCTGTAATACCAGTGTCTGTCTTTGGATGAGAGGAAGGTGTCTGGGGTTAGTGGAGGATCCAGGGTAGGATGAGGGAGGGAGGTACGGTGAATAGGACGTGTGATGGAGATAACCCTATGGGCTTGGTCATCGATAGTCCTGTTGTTTCCTTTTTTCCACACTGTGGATCAAGATCCATTAGTGGATCCTGAATTGACATGAAAACAATCTAGTGGGTTAGTATCAGAAATTGTTCTTTCCAACAAAGTTAAGCAGAATAGAAAATATTATAGGATTAATTTTTTGCTCTAGTTATATGTGTATTTCATTTACTATAGGTGGTTGTTAAAAAAAAAAAAAAGAAAACTACAGAGAACATTCTCAGGTTCACTACTCTTGGCAATACCAGGTCTTAAAAAGAGAAATACAGAACAACATTTTCGTTGAAATATGACTCTTGAAGCTTTTAAATATTCAGTTTTGTATAAACCACAGTCAATCACTGACTAATATTCATTTAAGTGTCTCTAAGTGGTCCTGTTAATGCTTCCACTGACTGATTCTGAAATCAGTGATACTATATTCATTATGAAAGTTGGGCCTTTAATAATTCAGTCAAGTGTGAAATAAAATGTTGTTATTCTCGCCCCACCCCCAAAAAATCAAAAGGCATTTGCTTCAATATAACAGGTAGGACCAGGAAATTTGCTACATGGCAACCCACTCCAGTACTCTTGCCTGGGAAATCCATGGACAGAGGAGCCTGGTAGGCTGCAGTCCATGGGATCCGAAGAGTCGGGTATGACTGAGCGACTTCACTTTCACTTTTCACTTTCATGCACTGGAGAAGGAAATGGCAACCCACTCCAGGGTTCTTGCCTGGAGAATCCCAGGGATGGAAGCCTGGTGGGCTGCGTCTATGGGGTTGCACAGAGTCGGACATGACTGACGTGACTTAGCAGCTTAGCAGCAGCAGTCTTGGTAACTGACAGCTACGGCCTGAGATGAGCACCTTGGATAGCTCCAAAACAAGCTAGTGGCTTTGGCCAAAAGAAAGTAACACTATTTATTTATTTATTTTCTGAAGTCAGTCTTAATCTACAAGATCCAGTACCTCTCAGTGTGTTAAGTCACTTCAGTCGTGTCCAACTCTTTGCAACCCCATGGACTGTAGCCCACCAGGCCCCTCTGTCCATGGAATTCTCCAGGCAAGGATATTGGAGTGGGTTGCCATTTCCTTCTCCAGGGGATCTTCTCGACCCAGGGATTGAACCCACATCTTTTATGCCTCCTGCATTGGCAGGCAGGTTCTTTACCACTAGCACCCCCACCTGGGAAGCCTGACCCTCTCAAAGGAGGCCCTTTAATTTTAAAGTGATAATTGTTAGAGTTTTTGTCTCTGTCCCTGGAAGTCTCCTTAGACTTATTTTCTGCAGATATTAATCTGTATTTTCTGTAAGTAGTAATCCCAAAGTCTAAGGAGATCTTTATATCCACAGTTGGATCAACAGGGGTATTAGTGTCATCCATTGAGTTCCTTGAGTTTGCCCTCAAAAGGTTTCTCTCTCTTCTGAAGTACAAAGTCTTTGCCTAGTTTCTCCTCTGCCTTCAAAGGACCTATCTCCTTCCAGGAAGTCAGCAAGATGTAATACCAAAGCGCTGAATTTACAGTATGTGGCACAGATGTTTGGTCTCAGCTCTGTCAACTAGTAGCTGTGTAGTCTTGGGATAATTATTTAAATAGCTTGAAATCTAAACATTCTGAAATAGTGATTAATATTGTCTTATTGGCAGAGTGGTAAAGAATACTCCTGCCAGTGCAGGAGCCACAAAAGACATGGGTTCCATCCCTGGGTTGGGTAGATCCCCAGGAGTAGAAAGGGCAGCCTGCTCCAGTATCCTTGCCTGGAAAGTTCCATGAACAGGGGAGGCTGGTGGGCTACAGTTCATGGGGTCGCAAGGAGTCGGACACAATTGAGTGCACAGCACAGCACAGCATTTAATTTGTAGATCTTCAGTAAAAATGAGATGATGTTTATAAAGTCAGTTAGTAAAAGCTAAAGATATGCATAAATGTAATATCATCTCATCCATATAGATTTAGATTTGCATTCTTTATATCTCATTATGGAATTAAGTTATTTTGTAAAAGTTAGATTTAGGATTATCAGGTAAAATTATCAGGTAATATTTTGAAACATTAGATTCCTTGTTATCCTTTCTTATTTTCCATGGCCTCTCCTTCCTAAAAACTTCATTATATTTCCAAGTGTTAATGATCTCACTTTTACATTTGGAAAATGATGTCTATAAGTGTTGGGGATAAATAGTAAATGGAGACTGGGGTTAGGCATTGTCGGCTTCTTCTTGCTGTATATCTGGTCTGGGATCCTGTCCTACCTGCTTTCAGCTTCATTTTTTAGACTGTTCACTTCATATTTTTATTCTTCTTCTCTTCAAAGCTCACAGGTGATCTTCCTGAATTATTCTCTCTCTTCCCAAAGTGTGTTCAGCCTGGGATCCAGGTCTGGTTCTTTTTATGCTCTTTCCATCATTTTTACTGCCTTTCTACCATCTTCCTCCCCATTGACCTCCAGTATGCTAACGATGCTACTGTGTAACACCATCACTTCTGTTCTATGTGGCTCATGGGGTAAAAGTCACATCTACTTTTATATCCATCGTCTTTGTATCAGTATCCAGAATTCTGAGGCATTGGACCAGGCATTATTTCTCTTTTCCCTTCCAGGAATTTCTCCTTTGGATTACTAGTTTATTTCTCTCATGTGGCTAATCTTTTCTACAACACACCTGATAACCTTGCTAGTGTCTGGGTTTCATCTTTTTTTTTTTTGCTTGTTTTTTTAGTGCTTTTGGTTTAAATCATCCTAATCAAATAAGGCAGAGTTTGTGTGATTTAATACCATTCAATCCTGTGCTCACCTAGAGATGATCAGTTGCAGTATCTATGTGAGTCCTAAGCATTAGACTCTTTAATTAAGCTTGGTTTGATACCAGACCCTATTCCCAACATGAAGAGACAGAAATTACTGTTTATAGTGATCACTGTCTATGGTTTTAGGGATCACTGCTTTTATAGATACCATATCTGTTCCATAAATAGTGTCTGGCATTTTCTGACTTTCTTTTTTCAAACATTAGACTTTAAAACTTAATTTTAAATTAAGTTATTAAATAATTAAAAATTAATTAGTCAGGAGATCTGTTGTTGCAAATGCAATTATACAAAGGAAAACATGAGAGAAAACAGTAAGCATTTTGATAAGAAGGAGAAAAACTTAGGGTTTTTTTTTATGTCAGTAACATGGTTTCAACCCACAGATGCTCTCTATTATAGAACTTCATTTCCATTAAGAAAAATATAATCTCCATTGTAGTAATCCAGTCATCTCTTATTTATACATTTATCCCCAGGAGTAGTGAGTCAAGTGAGAATTCTTCCCCTCCCATCTCTCCTAATTTCTGGCTCTTCTTGGTTATTTCTGGAAGGGAAGAGAGGAAGGTATTTTCCTGGCATGAAGGTTTGGGTGATGGCTCCGTCTGATGTCTGAATTAAACAGGGATTGGATACATCTGGTCTCACAATCTCATGGCACACCTGCCTCTCCAGCTGCAATAAGTTCTCCATGCTGTGTGAATTGTGCTGTGGAGGCTATTTTGAATCCTCTGTTGTAATCTTGAGGCCTCTTTCTGTTGGATGATGCTCTTGGTCTCTGCTTGGACATGCACAGGGAAGTTTCAGATGTCTCCTTAAAGCAGAAGAGAAAGTTTTCCTATTCTAGCCTTTAACTCTCTCTTCTCCAGCTGGAGATTTCTCTCGTCTCCTTCCCACAGTCGAGAGAGTCTTACATCCTCTCTGTGTAGGAGAAGAAATACATGACTTCATCATGTATTTCCTTCACATTTTGGTTTATTATAAACAGAGTCTGCCAGAATTTCACATTTCAAGTGATAAAGCAAGCTTTTGGAAATAAAAAATCTTTTTTTTAAATTAAAAAAACATTTTTGGTTTTAAATTTTTGCAATGTTGTGTTGGTTTCTGCTATACAACAGTGCCAATCAGCCATAATTATACACACTTCCACTCCTGCCTGAGCCTCCCACTCCTCCCCCATCCCATCTCTCCAGGTCATCACAGACTGTCAGACTGGGCTCCATGTGCTCCACAGAACTCCTCACCAGCTACCTATCTTACACCTGGTAGTGTATATATGTACCCCAGTGTTCACAGTAGCAATATTTTCAATACCCAGGACATGGAAGCAACCTAGATACCCATTGATGGTGAATGGACAAAGATGTGGTGTGTATGTACAATGGAATGTTACTCAGCCATGAAAATGAATGAGTTTGAGTCAGTTCTGGTGGGGTGGATAAACCTAGAGCCTGTTACACAGAGTGGAAGTAAGTCAGAAAGAGAAAAACAAATGTAGTAAATTAAAGCATATATATGGAATCTAGACAAGTGGTATTGAAGAATCTATTTGTAGGAAAGGAATGGATGCAGATATGGAGAATGGACTTCTGGCCACAGTGGGGGGCGGGGGGGAGAGAGTGGGACAAACAGAGAAAGGAGCACTGACAAAAATGTCTTTTGTAAAAAAATTCTTGAGCCACTGGCTCCCTAATCTATCACTTACCACCATATAAACTTGGATAGCTACTAAGAATTGTAACCTTCTGATAACAGGGAGGATACCTCTCCTACTGATTTATGTTGCGGGTTAAACAAAGGTAACACACACGAGACCCTAAGTAGAGTTCCTGACTATAGTCAACACTCAAAAAGGGTTAGTAATTGACTTTGAAACAACATGCACTCCTGAGGGGTATTCGGAAGCAGCAGCACGGCTGGACTAGCTTGGAAACAGTTCCAAACTCAAACTTTGCAACTGAGAAAAGTGCAGTAAACTCTTGGTATCTGAAATTATAAATTTTTAATTTTTCAAGAGTGCGTGTGGCTTGTTGTGATTTATAATTTTGCACAGCTCTGAAGTGGAAAGCACTAGTTCTGTGATAATGCAAGAGTGAGTCACTCAGATACTTAATTAAATTTGCAGTGAGAGATGTTCGACAACAGCACCTGAATACAGCCTTCTGTTTCTGATGCTTTACTACTTTTGGTACTTCAGGGACTCACTGAAGCTCTCTGAGTGTATACCTCATGCCACTGGTCTAATACGGTCACAGAGGTTGTCCTGGTTTAACCACCACTCTACTCTGCGATAGGTAGACAATTTTCTCCTCTTTGACTCAGTTATGCAAGATCATAATAGAAACAAAAGGAAATATTTCCTCTATTACAGAGCTAATTGGCAATAGAAAATGCATTAAGATCCTTAGATATAATGTTTAAAAATAATTTAAAAGAAATTATTATATTAATATATTCCTATAACAGTGTTCTCTGATTATGCTTAACTTAATTACTACTCTTGATGGTGTCTTAAGTATGCGTTCAGAAGACCTGATTATATTCTCCCAAAGTTTGTTTCAATTATCTTCTTATCCACTGCATTTTTGCTAATTAAAGTTTTTATGGCATTTTCATTACCTAGACATAAACATAATTATTATACCAAGCAGTCAATTACAATATAAGGATTCATGAATTATGACAGATTTAAAACATCTTTGCACCTGTCTTTCTAACCTGTAATTACTTATTTCCATCTATAACTATAGGCAGATTTCAACATATAAGCTATAAATATTAATTGCTTTATTTTTCCAAAATTGAATTTTTCTTCATATTCCATGCCATTAAATCAAAAGGAAGAACATGTACTCATGTTCTTGATTTTAGTCACCAAATTGAAACTTTCCATGTTTCATATGAGTGCATTAACAATACTTCTGGTCACTAAAAAAGGAGTTGGATGATATTTAAACAAAACAAGGTGGCATAACTCAAGATGTAAGAGTGAAGTTGAAGTATGTGGAGTAACCTGATTTTGTGTGACTTGTCATCCTTTGAAGCTGTCCAGTCATTTGGGATTGTGGAAATATCCCCAGCTTGTTTTGTTTAAGAAGTTGGTGTTTTGACTATCTTACTTGAATAGCATATTTTTAAAATTTAAATGAGAAATGTAGCATAATACAGAAAAGCTTATCACATTTATGCAATAGAGTTTACAGGAGTCATGTTATCTCTGTTAATGATAAGCAAAATTCACAGGCCTTGAACTAGGTTTTAATGCCATATTTCAACAAAGAATTATTATACTATAACCAGTAGAATTTGATAGATTGACTAGAATGAGTGTTTCCCCAATCTCTCACCCTGTAAGGGCACATATTCTCAGCTGTGTTGTGGTTTGAGGCACTATTTCCCCTCATGGTCAGCACCAAGCCTTTTGCTTTCGCTGTGCTCTAGGTAACTTGTTTGGGATATTCTGAATTCCCACTTGCGAAAAACAAAACATACAGACTGAACCATGAAACTAAAAGACACTTTCTCCTTGAAAGGAAAGCTATGACAAACCTAGACAGGATACTAAAAAGCAGAGCCATCACTTTGCTGACAAAGATCCATATGATCAAAGCTATGGTTTTGCCAGTAGTCATGTATGAATGTGAGAATTGGACCATAAAGAAGGCTGAGTGCCAAAGATTTGATGCTTTCGAACTGTGGTGAAGAGACTCTTGAGAGACCCTTGGACTGCAAGGAGATTAGACCAGTCAGTCCTAAAGGAAATCAACTCTGATTATTCTTTGGAAGGAATGATACTGAAGTTGAAGCTCCAATACTTTGGCCACTTGATGCAAAGAGCCAACTCATTGTAAAAGACCCTGATGTTGGGAAATAGTGAAGGCAAAAGGAGAAGGGAGCTGCCGAGGATGAAGCAGTTAGATAGCCTCACTGACTCAATAGGCATGAATCTGAGCAAACTCCGGGAGATGGGGAAGGACAGAGGAGCCTGGTGTGCTGAAGTCTATGGAGTTGCAAAGGTTTGGACATAACTTAGCAACTGAACAACACAACGACAAACAGCAGTGAGCTCTTGGACCCCAGACTTATGAGAGGAACTCCATGTCCTATCTCACTTAGAACTGACGGCTACAGTTCCAAAGCCTGTCCCATTATCTCAGCAACACTATAGGCCACAAACCTTGAGCTCCTGTTTACTGAGATATTTCCTTTTCATTTCTGACTACTGGAAATTTCCTTTCTTTCTCTCAAACCAAATTAGTTTTTAAATATATATGTATATATTCATATTTGTTTTGATTAACACATTTTCATAAAACTATCTTGTGCATGTGTTTGGAACAGAGGGAAGCATTATACATGTGCTTGATTTATCACTTTGTCTAAGAACTGGTGTGTGTGTGTGTGTGTGTGTGTGTGTGCACGTGCACACGTGCTCAGTCGTGTCTGACTCTTTGCGACCCCATGGACTCGGGGCTTGCTTGGCTCCTCAGTCTTTGAGATTTCCCAGACAAGAATACAGGAGTGCGTTGCCATTTCCTTCTTCAGGGGATCTTGTTGACCCAGGAATTGAACCCAGGTCTGCACTGCAAGCAGTCTCCTGCTTGGCAGGTGGATTCTTTAACATCTGAGCCACCAGGGAAACCCAAGAACTACTGACAAAACTTTTCGAGTTACGAGCTCATCTGATAAAGACCTCAAACTAGAACCCTGTTCATTTATCTCTTCTTCTACTCTATCCTGTTGCCTCATGACTTTGAAAGACACTGACCAAAATTTTGCTAAACTGAAGTTTGAGAAGGTCATGGAATTCCCCTGATAAACTGTTCTAGTAATGTCATCTAAAAATGAGATTGGTAAAATTTGTTTCCAGTGAATTTATGCAAGTTCCTAATGGTCACAGTTTGAGGCTGGCTTTAGATATTTTAATTCTTCCTCAAGAGTTTTCAGATAAACTTAGATCATGTCTACATTGACAAAGCAGAGTTATCTAATAAATTCAGTACAAAATGTGGTTGTAGAATTGTCTAAATTGACTTTCTGGGCTGTCCAGATGATTGCTCAAGCCTTTGAATTATTGACAGTTTAGATGTGAGTTTATGATAGTACCATATTTTATTGCCTATTTCTGAGAGATTAAAGTACTGACTTTTACTGCATAGATATGCATCAGATACTATCTCTTTTGATGACCTTAGGGGCCAGTTCTGACCAACCTGAATTGATCACAAGTTTCAAGGAATAAAGAAAAGATTAGAAAAAGGGAATATTTACTATTACCTCCTAAAATAGTACAGGAATATTTATGAAGAGAATTTTTGCATGTACATTTTTTCAAGGGATTCATAAATTGAATATCAACCTCTCTTTATAGTGTGAACTACTGTGAAACCTACAATATTTACATTATACTCACAGTAAAAAGTATGCTTTCTTTTGTGGACTATGGTATCATCAGTCAATAGTCATTGTTCATGGATCCAGTGCCCCTTTCAGTACACAGGATTTTAGAAGTCTGGGAGAAACAGGGTACTCAAAGCAAGTGGAATAGCTGGTGTATTTGGTTCATATTTCTAGTATTCGCATAACATTAGATTTGTGTATACAGAGTCAAGGACTTCCCAGGTAGCTTAGCAGTAAAGACCGCCTGCCGATGAAGGAGGCTCAAGAGATGCAGGTTTGATCCCTGGGTCGGGAAGACCCCCTGGAGGAGGAAATGGCAACCCATTCCAGTATTCTCGCCTGGAAAATTCCATGAACAGGAGAGCCTGGAGGGCTACAGTCCATGGGGTCACAGAGTAGGACATGACTGAGTACACATACACACATACAGATACAGAGCCAATGTAGCCTTCAGGAGGGCAGAAATGCAAAAGTATTTCCTCTCCTGCACCTTTTTGCATATCCCCTTACACTTGAGGTTGCTGGGTAACCAATTAGCATTATCAATCTGGTCAGTTTCTTTCCGCCAACATTTAACGTTGCAAGTTCTTGCAAAATGACTTTCAGTCCACCTCCCTTACTACATTGCTAAAGGATAATTTTTAAATGCTCTGAGGTTTTGATTTTTAAAAGACATTTGCCAGAATGAAATCTGTTTTGATCTTCAACCAAGCGATGGGGGAGCCAGCCTCCACCTACGGTTCCTCACTCCAGGTGGACGCCAGCCCTTTCCAGACTCCCCGTGGAGGCTTCTGGGGAGAACTTGCCTCAGCCTGCTTGTGCACACTGGTCCCTCCAGCCCGGAGAATGTCAGGAAAGGCGGCCGGGGACCTCCCTTTCAGAAGTTCAGAGCTATCCAGACAGCAACAGCAGCATGCTTTTGGCTACTAGCTTTATTACCTGCTGTATGATTTTCAAACGTAGCTTCACTTAAAAGATTCATGATATGTATTTGAATGTAAGAATTCTTAAGGCAGTTCCTTCTTGGCGTGACTTCCAATATTAAAGTTTGGATGAACTCAGGCAGGGTGAAGAAAAAGATTCAAATGAACTTTCATTTCTTTTATTTCCAGTCACCATCAGAAATTGATTCTACCCATTTCAACTATGTTAAAGGTCCAATTTATTTTCTAAGAAGCTAAAATAAGTACGTTTCCCAGGAGATTTTTCTCTATTTCACTTTATTCTGGGAAACATATATTTCTGTTTTGGCTAATTACTTATGGAACACCAAAAAGCCTGTGTTACAATTTATGGCATGGTTCAAAAGGATTTCCATCTTTTTACCATCCAGCTCCAGCAGAGGCCTGTTTGTTCCTCTTAAGTCTTGTGCCTTTGATAGAACCAGGGTGCCTCGTGTTTGTTCCTGCTCCTGACATGTTTACCACTTTGTTCACCTGCCTACTATCTACTGCCCTTTTCTCTAGAGAGACTGGCACCAAACTGGTTTGGTTTGGGAATATTATCATTTGTTAATAACGAGTTTTAAGTTTTTCTCACATGATTTAAGAATAATTATAACATAGCATCTCAGGGTAATAAAAATGTACAATACACATTAAGTAAAGTTTTATTCAAGCCTTTAGCAGCCTTGAATTCCTTCCAGGTCTTTTTAGGGGAAATTTTCACCCCCAGGGGTTGGGGAACTTGGCATGGAACATCCATTAAGTGTAACGAGGGCTTGATTCCCAGTACACAGCAATGAGAGCTTGCCTTTCAAAAATTCCCTTTGATTTCACTTCAACAGATGGAAAAACATCTCTGCTTTGTGTTTTACTCTTCAGTTTATGATTGGACAAGGAATAGAGTCCATGCCCCATAAGGTAGCTAGTATTAGTGAATTATTTTGTCCTTATACCATGTTTTCTCCCAAATGTGTTCTGATATAGTAAAGCCCATTAGTGTACATAGATATTACATGAATTAAACAAAAAGGTGACAAGTGCTTCATTTTGGCAACTTATAAAGGAGGCTCTTGGGTTCTCAGTACGTCCTGCCCCATGACTGAAGAAGTGAAGCCGGAAGTGAAGTCACTCAGTGGTGTCCGACTTTTTGCGATCCTGTGGATGGTAGCCTACCAGGCTCCTCTGTTCATGGGATTCTCCAGGCAAGAATACTGGAGCGGGTTGCCATTTCCTTCCCCAAGGGATCTTCCCGACCCAGGGATTGAACCTGCGCCTCCCACATTGGAGGCAGACGCTTTAACCTCTGAGCCACCGGGAAGGCCCATAACTAGGTTGTGTAAATTCCCCTTTATGCCATGCAGTGATGGAATGGGAAAGAGAACATCAAGGGAATTGCTAGTTTTCTACCAAAGCACTATGTTCATTTAGACTGGAACACTCTTCTGTCTGCCTCATTCTTAGCAGTTTTGCAACAAACCTAAATGCCTATGAAGTTTATTCTTCTAGTATGCATATTTTCATCTAATTTTGTAAAGTGAAAGTGAAAGTCGCTCAGTCGTGTCCAACTCCTTGCAGCCCCATAGACTGTATAATCCATGAAATTATCCAGGCCAGAATCCTGGAATGGGTAGCCTTTCCTTTCTCCAGGGGACCTTCCCAACCCAGGGATCAAACCCAGGTCTCCTGCATTGCAGGCGGATTCTTTGCCAGCTGAGCCATCATCTTAAAATGGCTGTGGGATACATCATTGATAGTAATGTAACCTAGGATAGACTTTATCCAAAGGAGAAAGTAGGTGAGTGCCCTTCCTTTGTTCTCTTATGTTGAGCCCCATCCCCACAACATCCTACCTCTCTGAGAATTTAAGAGTTTTAATTTTACCTGCTTGAGTTCTTAAATAAAACTAAGTGATCTCAGGATTAGGGGTATGATATAACTGAGGTCCTGGAATTTGAATATATGCAATATTTTAATTACAAAGCATGATAGTCTTCTTTGACTGGCATGGTTTAGGAATTTGTCAAAATTGCTACATGTATCTGAAATGTGAAAGCTATTAGGTACAGTCTTAACAAGGAAAAGGAGCCAGAGTCTTTATCTTTTCCTTCCCTTGATAGATTTGCTCATCAAATTTATGTTTTTCTTTTTATTTAAAAGCGAATGTTCTCTTGAGGAAAGAACAACTGGCCAGTTGAAAGCTCAAGAATATGACATCAAATAGTAATATTTAAGTATTTTCTAAAAGCGAGGGGACACAAGAGATCTTCTGGAGGTGATGAATATATTAATTATCTTGTCTGTGGTGTTGGTATCATGTATGCATGTAAATGTCCAAACTTATCAAGCAACTTTGTATATTAACTATACTTTAGTAAAATTGAAAGAATTTATACCTGTTGGGAAAATTTAAAAGGTGCTAGAAAGTTTCCAGATTGAAAATATTCCCCATCTATGTTGATGTTTAAAATATACCTTCCAATAAACCTCTTTTGGCTCAAAGGACTTGTTTTAAGTTAAAATATAAATATTAATGCTACAGGAAAAATTTCTTACACGCAGTAACAATTTTGCCATAAGGGAATTTATCCACCCCTTCTTCTGTATTTTGACAGTGTCCTAAAGCTATGAGATCAAAAGTTGATAGTACTAAAAGAGGAAACGTGGCTGAGTTATGGGGCTGCCCCGGACTTATGGGGCTGCCTTGGCAGAGCAGGTCTAGGAGGGACTTCTGGTTGGCCAGAGGCATTAATTTGTCACCCAAGAAAGAGATAAAGGAAGGCAACTATCAAGACGATGCCATGTGAGAGATTAGGATCCTGGTGATGAAATTGGCTTCATTCATACTTTTGTCTAGAGTTGGTCCTAGGAATTGTTTCAGATATAAGAATGTGTTTTGTGCTCACCATTATGCTGGGTATTGTCAACTTTGATCTTCACACACACAAAGAAACAATGATACTGACATGATGATCCTCATTTTAGGGTTCAGGGACCAATTGTGGGCTGCTTGCATTGGACACCCCGATGGTGTCAACCTGCTTATCTGAGTCTCCACTTGAAAGTCAACAGTTGGAGGCCCTTTACTTTTTCATCTGTCTTGTGGCTGATTTTTTCAGAAGATAGTGAATGGAATAACCAGTTATTCAGATATAATAAATTTAGTTAAGGTTCTTGGGCTTGAATTTCACTTAGCTCATTACTTCTGAAAGGCAATGTTTTGAGTTTTAAAAGTTGTTTTCTTCCATATTCTACTCTGAATGACATGAATATTGTCATTAGCTGGGTGGAAGTGAATTGGAGGGGCGGGGTTGTAGGGGCTATATTGGCCTATGAGAGTTGGCTAGTTCTCTGCAGAGGTATCCATGATTCTTTGTCAGCAGATGCTGAATCTATTCTGGTAAAAGCCTGTTTCTCAGCCTACCTTGCAACATGAGGACTACATGTCACTAATAAGACATGAGCAGAAGTATCCAGGGCACCCAGAAACGTCTCCCTAAAAGAGGGATAGGGAGTGCGTGTTTGAAGAACACTAAGAACAGTGTCCCTAAGATTATGTGTTTGAAGAATACTCTTTTCTCGATTGTACTGCTGGGAACCAAAGGAATCTAAAGTGGGAAATTCAGGGCTTTAAGCCATTTTTTTCCTGGGTTTTCTGTGCTATGTAACCAAAACTAATTCCAACTGGAGAACAGCCTTGGAAGCTCCCAGCACTTATCACCCACATGGCCCTCTTAAGAATAGAACGAAGTGACCGGAGTGACGGGGTGTGATCAGGTGGCGTAGAGCGCCATCCATCCAGAGATTGGCCTCTGGCCCCCAAAGTTGTCTTCTTTAATCTGGCCATCAGTCCTGAGGTGCCTGGCATGAGAACTCTGATTAAATGGCTGTTCCCCCATATATGACAGGGGGTAGTTGGGTTTCTGAAGTAGGTAGAGAGAAGGTGTAATGAAGGATGGAGCCGTGAAGTCAGATGGCTGAAACCACTGCTGTGTCCTGATTGTCATTCCAGATCTCCAGGGTGCCTGACTGGGGAAATTTCCCTGCAGGCCTCCTGCACTTCTTGGCCTCCAGACTCTCCTGAGGCCATCAGGACTGCAGGGTCTGAAGGACATCTGACAACCAGGGTAATCTGCCTAAGTGTCTCTCTGCTGTAGATTCAGAGAGCACACCTAAATCACGAGTGTCCCTGGAGTCCTTCACAGTGCTCTCCGGAGGCCTCTGTTCTAATCATAATGCTGCCAGGAGTAAAAAGAACAACCTGACAGGAACGCTCATGCACCAAAGATTGCAGAAGAAACACCACTTCTTGACTATTTACTCTTGCCTTTGACATTAAGAACAGAGTATGTCTATTTTGGTTTTAAGTTACTTTAAATAAATAAATGTATATTTTTATGAGTAGTATATGGATATATTAGAGATTATTTTATTTGTTTTGTTTGGACTTGTGACTTCTCCACAGTGACTCATGAGTCTCCTGCAACCCTCCAGGCTCCTCTGTCCATGGGATTATTCTGGCAAGAATACTGGAGTGGGTTGCCATTTTCTCCTCCAGGGGATCATATTAATCCAGGGTTCAAATGTGTGTCTTCTGCCTTAGCAGGTGGATTCTTTACCACTGAGCCACCTGGGAAGCCCAAACATTGGCATCAGTTCAGTTCAGTTCAGTCGCTCAGTGGTGTCTGACTCTTTGTGGCCCCGTGAACCGCAGCACGCCAGGCCTCCCTGTCCATCACCAGCTCCCAGAGTCCACCAAAACCCATATCTATCGAGTTGATGATGCCATCCAATCACTCATCCTCTGTCATTTCCTTCTCCTCCTGCCCTCAATCTTTCCCAGCATCAGGGTCTTTTCCAATGAGTCAGCTCTTTGCATCAGGTGGCCAAAGTATTGGAGTTTCAGCTTCAACATCAGTCCTTCCAATGAACACCCAGGACTGATCTCCTCTAGGATGGACTGGTTGGATCTCCTTGCAGTCCAAGGGACTCTCAAGTGTCTTCTTCAACACCACAGTTCAAAAGCATCAATTCTTCGGTGCTCAGCTTTCTTTATAGTCCAACTTTCACATCCATACATGACTACTGGAAAAACCATAGCCTTGACTAGATGGACCTTTGTTGGCAAAGAATGTCTCTTCTCTTCAATGCCATGTCCAGTTCTAACTGTTGCTTCCTGATCTGCATACAGATTTCTCAGGAGGCAGGTCAGGTGGTCTGGTAGTCCCATCTCTTTCAGAATTTTCCACAGTTTATTGTGATCCACTCAGTCAAAGGCTTTGGCATAGTCAATAAAGCAGAAATTGATGTTTTTCTGGAACCCCCTTGCTTTTCCGATGATCAAGTGGATGTTGGCAATTTGATCTCTGGTTCCTCTGCCTTTTCTAAAACCAGCTTGAACATCTGGAAGTTCATGATTCACATATTGCCGAAGCCTGGCTTGGAGAATTTTAAGCATTACTTTACTAGCGTGTGAGATGAGTGCAACTGTGCGGTCGTTTGAGCATTCTTTGGGATTGGAATGAAAATGGACATTTTCCAGTCCTGTGGCCACTGCTGAGTTTTCCAGATTTGCTGGCATATTGAGTGCAGCACTTTCACAGCATCATCTTTTAGGATTTGAAATAGCTCAACTGGAATTCCATCACCTCCACTAGCTTCGTTCATAGTGATGCTTCCTAAGGCCCACTTGACTTCACATTCCAGGATATCTGGCTCTAGGTGAGTGACCACACCATCATGATTATCTGGGTTGTGAAGATCTTTTTTGTACAGTTCTTCTGTGTATTCTTGCCACCTCTTCTTAATATCTTCTGCTTCTGTTAGGTCCCTGCCATTTCTGTCCTTTATTGAGCCCATCTTTGCATGAAATGTTCCCTTCGTATCTCTAGTTTTCCTGAAGAGATCATTAGTCTTTCCCATTGTTCCTAGGAAACAATTCTTATTGTTTTCTTCTGTTTCTTTGCTGACTGTATAGAGCTTCTCCATCTTTGGCTGCAAATAATATAATCAATCTGATTTTGGTGTCGACCATCTGGTGATGTCCATGTGTATCTTCTCTTGTGTTGTTGGAAGATGGTGTTTGCTATGATCAGTGCGTTCTCTTGGCAGAACTCTGTTAGCCTTTGCCCTGCTTCATTCTGTACTCCAAAGCCAAATTTGCCTGTTAGTCCAGGTGTTTCTTGACTTCCTATTTTTGCATTCTGGTCCCCTATAATGAAAAGGACATCTTTTTTGGGTGTTAATTCTAGAAGGTTTTGTAGGTCTTCATAGAACTGTTCAACTTCAGCTTCTTCAGCATTACTGGTTGGGGCATAGACTCGAATTACCGTGATATTGAATGGTTTGCCTTGGAAACGAACAGAGATCATTCTGTCATTTTTGAGATTGCATCCAAGTACTGCATTTCGGACTCTTTTGTTGACTATGATGGCTACTCCATTTCTTCTAAGGGATTCCTGCCCTTGGTAGTAGATATAATGGTCATCTGAGTTAAATTCACCTATTCCTGTCCATTTTAGTTCACTGGTTCCTAGAATGTCAGTGTTCACTCTTGTCATCTCCTGTTTGACCACTTCCAATTTGCCTTGATTCATGGACCTAACATTCCAGGTTCCTATGCAATATTGCTCTTTACAGCATCGGACCTTGCTTCTATCACCAGTCACATCCACAACTGTGTGTTGTTTTTGCTTTGGCTCCATCCCTTCATTCTTTCTGGAGTTATTTCTTCACTGATCTCCAGTAGCATATAGGGCACCTACTGACCTGGGGAGTTCATCTTTCAGTGTCCTATCTTTTTGCCTTTTCATACTGTTCATGGGGTTCTCAAGGCAAGAATACTGAAGTGGTTTGCCATTCCCTTCTCCAGTGGACCACATCTGTCAGACCTCTCCTCCATGACCTGTCCATCTTGGGTGGCCCCACATGGAATAGCTTAGTTTCACTGAGTTAGACAAGACTGTGGTTCATGTGATCAGATTGGCTAGTTGTCTGTGATTGTGGTTTCAGTCTGTCTGCCCTCTGATGCCCTCTCTCAGTGCCTACCATCTTACTTGGTTTTCTCTCACCTTGGATGTGGGGTATCTTTCTCATATTGGCATAAATGTGACTAATCTGCTGTAGGTGGCAAAGGGAAAGGACAGTAAGATGTTCAGATATCTAGATGGGAAGGGGTTATCAAGGTGTGGTAAAGCACAGTATAGGAGTAAGAAGAGTTTTAGGAAGAACAGTGTGGGTTTTGAAAAACATGGTCGTGAGATTCTAGTGATATCCAAGTGAAGTTGGGTATTCACTTGGTTTCCCAAGAGAATTTGACCATTTACCAATTGCATTTGAGTCTGAAACTGAGCCAGAGGTCTAGAATGGAAAGATAAACTTGGAAATCACCGGTGTATCCATGGGCAGTTGAGACTAAGAGGGTGAAGAGATTGCTTTTGAGAGTATAGAATAATGGAGCTTTGGAACCTTTACCTGTTAGACTCAAAGAAGTAGAAGACAACTGGAAGGAGAGGTTTGGGGATAGCCCACATAATCTTCTATGGTCTCTGCTTCATTTCAGCTAACTCAGGGGAGATGAAACCAGTCAATACTAAAGGAAATGAACCCGGAACATACACTTGGAGGACTGATGCTAAAGCTGAAGCTCCAATACCTTGATTGAAGGCAGGAGGAGAAGAGGGCAACAGAAGATGAGATCACCGGGTGGCATCATCGATTCAATGGATGTGAGTTTGAGCAAGCTCTGGGAGATTAGTGAAGGGCAGGGAAGCTTGGCGTGCTGCAGTCCCTGGGGTTGCAAAGTGTCAGACGTGACTGAGTGACTGAACAACAATAAAGGGAAGGATAACGAAGAGAGAGGGTGTCATGACGGTGCTCTGGGATCACACTGCCTCAGTCAGCACCACATCCTGGCTGTATGACCCAGGACAGTCAATCTCTCTGAGCCTTACTTTCCACATCTGTAAAAGGGGTAACCATAATTGTTTTATTGTTTTTCCAGTGGTCATGTATGGATGTGAGAGTAGGACTGTGAAGAAAGCTGAGTGCTGAAGAATTGATGCTTTTGAACTGTGGTGTTGGAGAAGACTCTTGAGAGTCCCTTGGACTGCAAGGAGATCCAACCAGTCCATCTTAAAGCAGATCAGTCCTGGGTGTTCATTGGAAGGACTGATGTTGAAGCTGAAACTCCAATACTTTGGCCACCTCATGCAAAGAGTTAACTCATTGGTAAAGACCCTGATGCTGGGAGGGATTGGGGGCAGGAGGAGAAGGGGACGACAGAGGATGAGATGGCTGGATGGCATCACGGACTCAATGGACACGAGTTTGGGTAAACTCCAGGAGCTGGTGATGGACAGGGAGGCTTGGCATGCTGCGGTTCATGGGGTCACAAAGAGTTGGACATGACTGAGTGACTGAACTGAACTGAACTGAGGACTAAATGAGATTATGTATCTAAGGCTCTAGCCTCTGGAAAGCTCTACTAATAATAAGATAAGCTATTATCAATGTTTTTTTCTGTGGAAACTTAGTGAGGCCAGAGGCTCATCAACTTTCAGTGAGTATTTCACTGAGGCAGTGCTGAGGACTCTGAAATCTTTTCAGATCCTCAGATCCCCAGCGAGGGTGTGATCTGGGCAAAGATGATTACATTATTTTTCTGTCTTACACTTATTTTCCTAGAAAATATTTCTCAAGGCAGATGAGAGCCTTTGTATTTTCAAGCTTTAAAAATCAATTATTTCTGAGTTATTCTGCATATATGAAAAGCTCCAAATTAATTTCTACTGAATTTTCTTTTCTGTGATCAACGAAGAGGTCAGCCAGTAGAAGCTATGATATTCTAAACTAGTGCTGTGTACAGCCCCTCAGAGTTCTAATTGCCTTAATTCTCTATAATTCTATTCTGAGAACCGGCATCTTTTTGTACAGCCTTAAACATCTCAGGTTCTTAATATATGCATGAATGACAAAATGTTAATGCACAATTCATGTCGCCGGGTTTACATGTGATAATTCTGCACAGAAAAAAGCCTTAAAATACAGAAGCCCTGGTCCCAAATGTTCTCTATTCTCATAACACAGAAGGAGACAAAACCTCAGAACAGAGGTGGATCACGATATTCCTCGCTCATTCATTATATACAGTATCTCTGCCCTGGCCTTTAGATTTCCCCGTATACCTCAGGAAAATGTGGGGAGATGGATTGAACCAGCGTCTAGAGGTAAATGATGCCACATTGCATTACCTGAGTCGCTATCTCCCCAATAGCTTTTTCTCCCCCCTCCTTTTTTTCCCCAAAAGAGAACATCTTTGGAAATTGAGAATATTCAGTGAACAGAACTCATAAATCAAATCATTATCGTTAATAATCAAAGTGAGACGTTGTAAGAAATAGCAAATTAATCACAACTGGCAGGTGAAGCTACTTCCAGCCTATATGCTCTCTGCATACTAAAGGGAACAGAATTTTCCCCTGTGTGGTTTTATTTTTTATTACTTTCTCAGTGAACACCGAACTTTTTGGTGAACTGGGAACTATATTCAAACCCAAATTTCCATACTATAGGTACGATTGATTCTGTTTAATGAAACTGTTTTCAGAACCACTTTGGATCCATTATAAGCTACACGATGATCTAAAGTACTTTGCTAATACTGACACCGTATATTTAAAATTGAAGGCATTTTCTAGAGAAGAAAAATAAGGAGTGGTATTACAAATGTGTATTTAACTTACTATTTATGTCCTGCTTTTTTGGTCTTAATTCTTTTATTTTCTTGTTTTTGTCTTTTTTTAAAAATAATAATTATTTGACAAGCTATAACCATAGTTTAAATGCCTTTTTTGGGGAAAATCTAAGAAAAATTTAAACATAATATCTTCTACTCTCATAATAGCTTTCAGGAGCACAATACTTTGAATTCTGAGAACACTTGATTTATTCTGGAAAAAAAAACAAATGTTTTCTAGCATAATGTTACTTTTCTGACTTTCCTGTGAAGAATGACTTTCTTTAATAGGGAGAATGTGAATCCAGAACAATTTAAGTCCTGTCCAACCACATAGCAATTCTGGGTTCAAATTCAGAGAACCTGTAATCCCTGAGCCGGCTAGCACTAGCAGTGTTGTCAGAATTTTTGGTTTTGACTGACACTTCAAAAGCCATGTAAATTTTAAAAAAATAGTAAAAAATAAACACTAATTTGTGGATTATATTTTTACTTCCATATTTAATTAAAATTTACTGAGTGATAAATGCATTAGTGATTTCAGAAGGTTCAGAAATATAATAAGCTCTAGAGAGAAAGGCAAACAAAACATGTAGGGATTAGAAGAAAATAGAAATAAAAAGCAAAGTATATTTGAGGATTGAGAAACATAATATTTCAGTAAAGCCCATGTGGTTATAAGAGTCTGTGCTTTTGGTAGGCATAACTTAACTAAGAAATGAAGGAGAAACACTGAGACTGTCTTTTTCTTTTACCCAGAATAATTTTTCCTTCCATGACTGTTACCAATTACCTTAGCTCAATTCAATAATCCTCATCAGTACTCCAGGAGTTTAACTAGAAAGTAATATTAAGGACCTAAATGTTGGGGTTTTGTGAAAGTAGAATTCTCAAAATCTTTTCAGCAGATTCCTGAATTATTCAAGGGTGTCAGTATATATTTCTTTCCTATCACCTATATATGGGCATTTTCTTCCTTTTGAAAGCATCTCAATTCAGTAGGAAAGCAAACAGTGATTCTATGATATGTATTCTCTTGAAGGCAGACTGGGAAAGTGGTTCTGAAATAGATAAATGCATTTTCTTTCTCTAACATTACATATGTTGGTTACTACTTCCTAACAATTTTCTGGCCTTTTTTTTTTTTCCAGTTTATGTTTGTGGCACAATTTTCTTTTTTGTCCTTGACTTTCTCCACTAACCTTTCATTGTGGGAAATCGTTCAACATGACAAAGTTGTTTCCTACTTCTGATGAGCTCTTCACTGAGGACCCAGCCCTCTCTGGAGCATTCTGATGCCCTAGAAACCCCAAAGGTAGTTTGAAGGGATAAAATCCCAACTTGTTAATGATGCAGACATTTCTCAAAAGATACAATCATTTCCGTCTGAATAGCTCATTACATCAATTAACTGTGAGAAAGACACTGGCTCCTTTTGGGAGGAGCACGCAGCTCTTAATATTTCACTACTTAATGTTAAGAGGAAAAGCCAAGTAGCATGTATGGCATAAGTTTGTCCTTTTGGTTCGTGTTTTGCAGTATTTGAGACAGCTTGTTAGAAGATGCAATGTTTCTCTTTCTAATTTGATCCGGAATATGAAGGAATGAGAGATGAATACATTTGGTTCCATAACATCTCCTCATTGAATTCCCCAAAACATTCTGTTCATACTTCCTTGACCCTGGAGAATAGCTTTTATGGTTTGAAACCATTGATAAAGCAGACAATCAATTATAACTTTCAAGGATCACATAGGCAGGTTTCTTGACTGTCTGCTGGTATATATATATATATATTTTTAAGCATTTCTGATGTGTGAATAATAAAATGTCATTATTAAGAAAACACTAAATAAGACTGCAAACCATGGACAAGCAAGGAATAAAACGGATTCTCTGACATGATCGACTGGCTAATACAGACTTTCCTTCTTTTCCTTTCTTTTCTCTCACATTCAGGCACACCCTCAGCTTCTGTTTTTCGTCACTCACGCAGGGCTTCCACAGAAACTTAAGCTTTTGTGGCCGATTACCCAGGATTTAATTACATGGATGTAAAATAGTGCCTGGGTAAATAATGCACGTGGGGTTATTCAATAACACAAGGAAAGTAAAGCGATTGCATATCTCCTTGAATCAGGAATATTAATTAATCATATGATGAGAATGCAACATTCTATTTACCAGTGCAAGAGGCTGCCAAGATCTTTCTGACTTTAATAATTGCGCATGCTGTTGTGGGAGGAAAAAATTAATTTAGTTATTAAATTGGAGGGTGATTTTTCCTGTCATGGAGGAGTTGGAAAGTAGCCAGGCCATAACATGAAAGTTATGAGGCTTGGGGTATGGATTACTTTTATTGAAAGCCTTCTCCACCTTTAGTTAAAGAAAAGTATAAAAGTGTTGGAATGGGACACAAAGCTTGTTTCTCATGCATGCTGATCACAAAGCAGTCAAGCTTTTTTCCATCTTGTCCCATGTGGATTGCAGTGGAACAGTGCACTTGGGGATGCCCCTCTCTTAAGGTACACACCAGCTTGTGGATATGCTTGTGGCCGTGTACCCGCTGCAGTCACACGATGGGAGCAGAGATCTTCACAAAGGCAGAGCATTTCAGGGAAGCGCAGGTCCATGCATGGAGGGCTGTGGCAGCAAGGAATGTGATGTCTTCCCATCTGACTTTCTTGTATCATCATCTTTACAGGCTTTTCCTGTTCCTTTTCCCTCTCTACCTTCAGTTTTTAAATTCCCTCTTGCAAGGACCACCTCGAAGGCCTCTACTGATCAGCTCAACCTGAGGAGAATTTGCTTCTGTTGCTTCCCCATCTTCTCCTGTCCTTCTTTTCCTTCTTTTACCAGGACTTGAACTCAGTTCAATTTGGAGCCTTTCCCAGACCCTAAGTAGCATACGTGTATGCTCTATATTCGGAGAAGGCAATGGCACCCCACTCCAGTACTCTTGCCTGGAAAATCCCATGGACAGAGGGACCTGGTAGGCTGAAGTCCATGGGGTTGCAAAGAGTCAGACACGACTGAGCGACTTCACTTTCACTTTTCACTTTCATGCATTGGAGAAGGAAATGGCAACCCACTCCAGTGTTCTTGCCTGGAGAATCCCGGGGATGGGGTCGCACAGAGTCGGACACGACTGAAGTGACTTAGCAGCATGCTCTATATTTGGGCTTCCCTAGTAGCTCAGTTGCTAAAGAATCTGCTTGCACTGCAGGAGACCCCAGTTTGATTCCTGGGTCAGGAAGATCCTCTGGAGAAGGGATCAGCTACCCACTCAGTGTTCTTGGGCTTCCCTGGTGGCTCAGATGGTAAAGAATCCTCCGGCAGTTTGGGAGACCTGGGTTCAAACCCTGGGTTGGGAAGATCCCCTGGAGAAGGGAAGGGCTACCCACACCAGTATTCTGGCCTGGAGAATCCCCATGGACAAAGGAGTCTGGCGGGCTGCAGTCCGTGGGTTTCAAAGAATCAGACATAACTGAGCAAGCAAGCATGAATGCTCTATGTCTATGTAGGTATCACTTTTTAGCTCCTGCTAAACTTCTTAAGGGTAGAGATAGATTCTTCCAATCTTTGCAGTCCTAAGTGGTACATAGAGGTCTTTTTACATCTTGGTTTTTAACCATTACCCATTGTTTTCGTTTGGAAGAACAGGGAAAGAGGGGTGGAAGTGTAACTACTCATCCCAGCAATTCATTAGCAAATATATCTTTCAGCAAGTCATCTATGATTCTGGTCCCTAGTGCCTTCATTGTAAAGAGTAACATCCTATGCTGCTGCTGCTGGTACGTCGCTTCAGTCGAGTCAGACTCTGTGCAGCCCCACAGACGGCAGCTCACCAGGCTCCTCTGTCCCTGGGATTCTCCAGGCAAGAATACTGGAGTGGGCTGCCATTTCCTTCTCCAATTATCCATACCTCTAAGTAACTAATATTGTATGATCTGATACTGTATGCTTATTTCATTTGGTCTATTCAAAGTACAATGTTTTCCCCAAGACACCTAAAAGCTTTCATAGAAATTGTTTAATAGGAATGAAATAGAAGGGTTTAATGGAAAATAGTTTAGTAGAACTAGAAGACAGGAACTATAATTTGAGTAGAAGAGAGAACTATGTATTTTTGGCTTATTATTTATTATACACATCTTGAATTTATATTAAACATTGAATATAATTTTTCTATTTTTCCTTGTATTTAATAATTCCTGAATTAACCAAATTTGAGAGTAACTAATTAAGTATATATGCTAATACATGCTGAATTAATATATTTGCAATAAATTTTAATATATGCATATATTAATATTCACAAAATATTATGTTTGGATTCTAATTGGCTTTTCTTTAGAAAATATGGTGTTCAGAGTTTCATTTGAAATTTGGAATTTCAAATTTCATTTGGAATTTGATATTCCAAATTCAACACATCTTTAAACATTTGGGATCCTAACATTTAGCCATGGTCTATTACATGTTAAAAGATGCCGTCTCAAATTTCTGTCCAGCTCCTTAATTTCATTTGACTATCCATCTCTATCTCCTGCTGAACCTTGAGGGAATTTTAAAGAAACCCAGAAGCATTCACCTGAAGCTAGAATTTCCACATTTCCTTCTCTCAACACATATTTCCATACTTGCTTCTAAAGAATTGAATAGAAAAGAGGTTTACGATGCTTTCTGAGGGGAGTCCTGAATGTCAACAGTATTAAACACTTAATATATAAACAACTTTAAGAAAATCCAGACCTGGGGCAAATAATTAAAGGCAGAACTTCAAAACAGGTCTGTTGATATTACCTGTGTGGGAAGAGAATCACAGCTTTGGGCTTGAGGGACTTTGTCATATTCATTAAAAACTGGAAACCACCATTCTTATATTTTGACAGACTACTAGATCATGGAACAGAGTAGATAGCCAGGAAATAAACTCCTCCATGCAGGGATTTTTGACAACAATGTAAAGTCAGTTCAGTGAAGAAAGAATCATCTTCCAACAAAAGATACTGGAAAAATTGGATCAGTTCAGTTCAGTTCTGTCACTCAGTAGCGTCTGACTCTTTGGACCCCATGAACTGCAGCATGCCAGGATTCCCTGTCCGTCACCAATTCCTGGAGCTTACTCAAACTCATATCCATTCAGTTGGTGATGCCATCCAATCATCTCATCCTCTGTTGTCCCCTTCTCCTCCCATCTATCCCAGCATCAGGGTCTTTTGAAATGAGTCAGTTTTTTACACCAGATGGCCAAAGTATTGGAGTTTCAGCTTCAGCATCAGTCATTCCAATGAATACTCAGGACTGATTTCCTTTAGGATGCACTGGTTGGATCTCCTTGCAGTCCAAGGGACTCTCAAGAGTCTTCTCCAACACCACAGTTCAAAAGCATCAATTCTTTGGTGCTCAGCTTTCCTTATAGCTCAATTCTCACATCCATACATGACTACTGGAAAAACCATAGCTTTGATTAGATGGACCTTTGTTGACAAAGTAATGTCTCTGCTTTTCAATATGCTGTCTAGGTTGGTCATAACTTTTCTTCCAAGGAGCAAATGTCTTCTAATTTCATGGCTGCAGTCACCATCTGCAGTGATTTTGGAGCCCCCCAAAATAAAGTCTTTCACTGTTTCCATTGTTTCTCCATCTATTTTCCATGAGTGATGGGACAGGATGCAATGATTTTAGTTTTCTGAATGTTGAGTTTTAAGCCAACTTTTCACTCTCCTCTTTCACTTTCATCATGAGGCTCTTTAGTTCTTCTTTGCTTTCTCCCATAAGGGTGGTGTCATCTGCATATCTGAGGTTATTGATATTTCTGCCAGCAATCTTGATTCCAGCTTGTACTTCTTCCAGTACAGCATTTCTCATGATGTACTCTGCATATAAGCTAAATAAGCAGGGTGACAGTATACAGCCTTGACGTACTCCTTTCCAATTTTGGAACCAGTCCATTGTTCCATGTCTTGTTCTCATTGCTGCTTCTTGACCTGCATACAGATTTCTCAGGAAGCAGGTTGGGTGGTCTGGTATTCCCATCTCTTGAAGAATTTCCCACAGTTTGTTGTGATCCACACAGTCAAAGGCTTTAGTAGAGTCAATGAAGCAGAAGTAGATGTTTTTCTGGAATTCTCTTGCTTTTACTATGATCCAACGGATGTTGGTAAGTTGATCTCTGGTTCCTCTACCTTTTCTAAATCTAGCTTGAACATCTGGAAGTTCTTGGTTCACATACTGTTGAAGCCCGACTTGGAGAATTTTAAACATTATTTTGCTAGCATGTGAGATGAGTGCAATTGTGCGGTAGTTTGAGCATTCTTTGACATTGCCTTTCTTTGGGACTGGAATGAAAACTGACCTTTTCCAGTCTTGTGGCCACTGCTGAGTTTTCCAAATTTGCTGGCATATTGAGTGCAGCACTTTCACAGTACCATCTTTTAGGATTTGAAATAGCTCAACTGGAATTTCACCACCTCTACTAGCTTTGTTCGTAATGATGCTTCTTAGGCCCACTTGACTTCACATTCCAGGATGTCTGGCTCTAGGCGAGTAATCACACCATCATGGTTATCTGGGTCATGAAGATCTTTTTTGTATAGTTCTTCTGTGTATTCTTGCCACCTGTTCTTAATATCTTCTGCTTCTGTTAAGCCCATACCATTTCTGTCCTTTATTGTGCCCATCTTTGCATGAAATGTTACCTTGGTATCTCTAGTTTCCTTGAAGAGATCTCTAGTCTTTCCCATTTTGTTGTTTTCCTCTATTTCTTTGTATTGATCACTGAAGAAGGCTTTCTTATCTCTCCTTACTATTCTTTGGAACTCAGCATTCAAATGGGTATATCTTTCCTTTTCTCCTTTGCTTTTAGCTTGCATATTAATGTGCAAATAAATAGTAAACTTTGATCCATACCTTTCACCCTTGCATCATATCTAACATGACTATGAATCTATAATTCCTCCAAACAAACAGCCCATTCTATCAGCCCTACCCTGACCTACCCTATAAGAGGAGAGCAGAGGAAATGTTTAAACTGACAGTAGCAATCCTACCAACTTGTAGCCAAATAAGGAGGGAGGGCTTATTGGATGATGAAAATTGAGAAGTGGGAGAGTTTGGGAGAGGTGAGGAAAAGCACATGGTTAGAAATTGATCGGTACTAGTGGGGCAGTTTAGTAAAGGGAACATGTACCTGGGCTGCTGAGTAGTTGGCATTACTGCAGTCAGCCAAGACCCATGAGAATATGCACCCAACACTTGAGAAGGAGTCAGTTCAATTCAGTTGCTCAGCTGTGTCCGACTCTTTGTGACCCCATGGACTGCAGCACGCCAGGCTTCCCTGTCCATCACCAACTCTCAGAGCTTGCTCAAACTCATGTCCATCGAGTCGGTGACACCATCCAACCATTTCATCCTTTGTTGCCCCCTTCTCCTCCTGCCTTCAATCTTTCTCAGCATCAGAGTCTTTACCAATGAGTTACTTCTTTGCTCAGGTGACCAAAGCATTGGAGCTTCAGCTTCACTATCAGTGCTTCCAATGAATATTCAGGACTGATTTCCTTTAGGATTGACTGGTTGGATCTCCTTGCTGTCCAAAGGACTCTCAAGAGTCTTCTCCAACACCACAGTTCAAAAGCATCAATTCTTTGGTGCTCAGCTTGCTTTATAGTCCAACTCTCATATCCATACATGACTACAGGAAAAACCATAGCTTTGACTATACAGAGTTTTGTCAGCAAAGTAATGTCTCTGCCTTTTAATATGCTGTCTAGGTTGAAAAGGAGTAAGGATCAATATTAGAAGTCTCTATTAAGGAGATAAACAAGTCAGTCCTAAAAATCAACCTTGAATATTCATTGGAAGGATTGAGGCTGAAGCTCCAATACTTTGGCCACCTGATGCAAAGAGCTGACTCATTGGAAAAGACTCTGATGCTGGGAAAGATTGAGGGCAGGAGGAGGGGGGGGGGGGTGATAGAGGATAAGATGGTTGGATGGCATCACCAACTGGATGGACATGAGTTTGAACAAGCTCCGGGAGTTGGTGATGGACAGGGAGGCCTGGCGTGCTGCAGTCCATGGGGTCGCAATGAGTCGGACATGACTGAGTGACTGAACTGAACTGACTCCTTCTCAAGTGTAGGGTGCGTGGTCTCATAGGTCTTGGCTGTTTGCAATAAGGCCAACAACTCAGCAGCCCAGGTACCGGTCATCTTTACTAAACTGAGCCATCAATGCTTATCTTAGTTCAAGGGAAGGGAAATAGTCATAAAAATCAAAAGTAGGCACTAAGAATGAAGTCTTCTGGGCCTTTTAGTGAGAAAGTTAAATTCCACTTAGAAGTCTTCCCTTTTAGAATATCAAGAAATGCTTGATGTATTTTAAAATATTTTAATCAAAACTATTTTCTTAAATGTTGCTTATAAGGGGCAAACTATCATTTGGGAAAGCTATTATGCTGAAAGATTATTCCCTGAGAGTTTTAGATAGCCAGTGTTTTACTTTATGTGTTGTGTGCTCTGCTCAGTCACTTGAGTTGTGTCAACTCTTTGTGACCCCATGGACTGTAGCCCACCAGGCTCCTCTGTCAGTGCTGGAGTGGCTTGCCATTTCCTTCTCAAGGGGATCTTCCTAGACCAGGGGTTGAACCTGCATTTCCTGCATCTCCTGTGTTGCATGTAGATTCTTTACCTGCTGAACCATTGAGGAAGCCCATTTTACTTTATTCCATTTATTTCCCCAAGCAATCCATTGTTTCCTTTTGTGAAGATAAATGTTAATCAAAATACTTACAATTATATGGGAAATAGTTTCAGACAGAGGAGAAATTTTTTTTACAAATGACTTTGTTAATCAAAATCACTTTTGCTTTTTGTTTAATTCCTTATTGTCACATTAGCATTTTTAAAAGGTACTAAACTAAATATTTTGAGAACTGAATATCTTATTCTAAGTTCAGTATTATATATAATGACTTTTTATCAAACTCCTAATCAATAAAATCCATTTTAAGTATTTTTATGCACAAAGCATTGCATCAGTGTAATTCAAGTTGATTTAATACCTTGTATTAAATAAAGGGGTAGCCTACCCCTTCTCCAGGGGATCTTCCTGATTCAGGAATCAAACTCATGTCTCCTGCATTACAGGCATATTCTTTACCAGCAGAACTGCCAGGAAAGCCCTCCTACTTCACTCCCCACCCCCAAGTCTGGAAGGATTTATTCAAGTATTTACAACTGCAGACAGAAACCAGTGTTATCATTGTGTTTTGATTAATTTGACTTGGTTTGGGCAATAATTTCATGACTGACCGTAACATTTTCTGAGTTTTATTCTAATATGTCACTATGATACTTGGGTTATTCCTAGGCTAAAAACTTGAAAATGTGTGTGAAATAACCTAGTGATAAAACAATTTGCTATTGGTCAGAAGAGTGGGGTCCTAGCCTCAGTTTCAACTGAGCAAGTCTTTGATTCTGGTTCTATTCTTCTCAATAGAAAATCTTAGTTGGACTGGCCTTAAAGGATCTCTAGCTTTAAAAGTCTAGGAGTAAATAAGAAACACCGTACTCTTTGGGCAGGTATGGTTTGCTCAATCTACCTGTATGAACCCTGAGTTTTCTTTTTTATGTGTAAACACATGAATAGTGAGCTTACCAGGTGGCCCAGATGAATCTGCCTGCAATGCAGGAGACCTGGGTTTGATCTCTGGGTTGGGAAGATCTCCTGGAGAAGGGAGAATGGAAACCTACTCCAGTATTCTTGCCTGGAGAATTCCACGGACAGATGATCCTGGCAAACTACAGAGCATGGGGTTGCAAAGAATCAGACACGACTGAGCGACTAACACAAACATAAGTAGTAAGTGGGTTATCCTCCTCTGGCATTTATTCTGCTTTTAGGAACACACAGAGAAGGCGTACTTTTCAAAATTTCAATATCACTCAGCTCCGTTGACATTAATATTAATGTTAATTGTGCTGCCTTGTGGAATTTGTTATGTTAGCGCTTTATTAAGACAACGTTAAAGTAGATCAGCATAGTATCTGATAGCTCACAGCTCACAGTAGCTTAGCCAAATAACTTAATGTTGCCTACTAAGAAAGAACCACTCAAAGAAGTATTCATAGATTTGTTCTCATATCATCCCTGAGTAGTGGGTTTTTTCTTCCCCCAGAGCTTTTTATCTGTCACATGCATTGAAGGTAAGATCATGTCATAAATTCTTTTTCATACTGAACTGTTGGAAATGGCCCCTGAGCAGTTACTGGTGGGGCCACTAAGATTGGTTTCCTGTTGTTTCAATAAGATTGACACTAAGATCAACCTAAGATTGACATTTTGTGAGACTGACACATTTATTGTGTCAAACATTCCAGCAGAGAGCAACTCTGAATAGTTATGCATCTTGACTGTGCTCACATCAGGAACAGTGTGATTTTTTAATTTTGATGGCTTAATTCATCTCTATTTTCAAATTTTTCTATTTATCATTTCAATAAAATTATTTGAAAATAATTAAAAATTTCGAAGACTTTTTCTTTATCCTTGTATTGAGGAATTGTGTGCCTCTTAAGTCGCTTCAGTTGTGTCCAACTCTTTTCAACCCCATGGACTGTAGCCTATCAGGCTCCTCTGTCCAGGGGATTCGCCAGGCAAGAATCCTGGAGTGGGTTGCCATGCCCTCCTACAGGAGGTCTTCCTGACCCAGGGATCAAACCCGTGTCTCTTATGTCTCCTGCGTTGGCAGGAGGGTTCTTTACCAAAAGAACCCAGTTCTTTATTACTATTGGTTCTTTACTATTAGCACCAAAATCTCCCCCTAATTAATGTTTTGATACATACATATGTGTGTGTGTGTGTGTGTGTGTATATATGCCACCATCTCCACAATCCAGGTACAAACATGTCCCGAAAGTAACATTGCCACAAGGGAGCTAGTTGACTATAAGATAACTTGATTTCCACCCTGAGGTCCCCTGACAAAAAACTTGACCAAATATTATTATTAACACAAAACTGAAATCATTACTTAATATACCACTATCTATAATGTGATTTTTTATTCTCTTCAATTGCCATAGTAGAAATAGTAGCTAGAATTTCTGATTTCAGTCCCTGTCCTTTCAAATACTAGCTCCATGATCTTAGGAAGAAGTTAGCTTCTCAGTTACAAAATGTATAAATTGACAATTACTGCTATAGCATAAGGTGTATTTGAAAATAAGATGCTGTAATTGATGTATGAATCCATTGTAAGCGCTCTAAAGGCAATTTTTTAAAATGCAAGGTATTATCATTTTCCCTGGCTGGTTTCTTCTCATATTTAAATGAAGGCATCAGTGTAAACCATTGCCCTGCTAAGCTTTGCTCATTTACTATTTTGTGAATGTCATACTTAGGTAGATAAGTCACACTGTGCACATTACATTCATAATAATCTTCTCTTTATACAGGAGACATCACTTGCCTCCATAAGCACAAACTATGGGAACAGACCATAACTTGAACTTAGAAGCTAAGAAAGATAGAGGACTAGTGAAACTGGAGTTTCCTTATCTTACCATCACTGTTACGGAAAACAAACAAAAAACAAAGTGAGGAGACAATAAAGTAGATAGCCAAAAGACATCTAAAAAAAGAGGGGGCACTCTATAAACTATAGAGAAATTCAGCTTTACAGCCCATGTTTTCTAAATGCTCACCATGAGACAGGAAATATCACTATCTTCTAGGGCTGACCGAATTGTTGGATTAGCTCAGCCTAGAAATCGAGTTGTGGGGCAAGATACCCACTGCTTTTCTGAAGTTCCGAGTGGACAAGAGCCATGCTGCAAATCAGAGAAAGATTTTCTACAAAAAGAGGTTCAGCCTCTAAGAAGCTCTCCACCAGCAAAGAGGATTGTGCAAAGCAGCCTGTTCCGTAAGTGCATTTACAGGATTTGTCTACTGTGATTAACAATATAAACAATATGAAAATGATCATTGACACTGGGGGAATGTAGTCTAAAAGATCCATTTTAAGCGTGCTTTTGAAGGCACTTTTTGTAATATCAACGTTATTTAGGAAAACTTGAGGAAGATGGCTTTGGAAATTCTTTTTTCCCGAGGCTGTTTGTTTTTCACATGAGAAAACGCATCCTCCCTTCTGGTTTGTCCTGAGAACAAATTACTCTAAAATGGTTTAAAGAATAAGGGAGATTGTTTATCTTGCTATATTTAATAGAATAATACAAAGCTGCAAGCTTTGACTACTTAATAAGGAAAAGATCTTCTGCCATCATGTGGAATGTCGGAGAATCTTCCCTTGTTTGATGTTTTGTTCCTTTGCTGGCTTTTCTATGAAATACGTTGAATTTCCTGATAGAAGAGTGATTTTTATTAGTATTACCACAAATAAAAATGCTTAAAAATCTTGAGGAAAACAAAGTGAAGGGATTTCAAAAAGATTAAAATTGATAATTTGGGTTCTACCTTTCCCAGATTTAATATACAGATTTAAGTGGAAAAGAAATCTTCCAACTAAGGGAAAAAACCACAGACTAGAGATGCATAATGTCTTCTGTATAGTCCCTCTTTATTCCCCTGGGGACTTTTTTTTTTTAATGGGGAAAATATTTACAAGTCTGTCTCAACTGATCGAATGGTTACACTTTATTTTACTGCTTCCTTGGGATATTATTTTGTAGCCAGAGTTATCCTTTATGCAAAATCATTTAGTGTTACCAGTGCTTCTTTTTCTTTTAGCAATTCTCATCTCAGCCTAGTTATTAAATACATGTCTCCAGTTTCCTCACCCGGATCTCTCTTTTCATCTCATTGATTCTTTTCAGAGATGGGGGTGACCCACTTCTCTCTAATAAAGGTTAGAGATGTCAGGTAGCTGGGAAAAACCTCCTGCCAACAAAATGATAATGCTTGACTTTATCTGCCACACAGGGACCATATTCAAAGGAAATTTTTGACCAAGTTGCCATTCAAGCTTAATTTATATGCTAGAAAGAGCCTTCACCAGATGCCACGTATTTCTTGTTGAAGTGACTCATCATATTCCGCAAGTAACACAGTCACCTCTCACGTGGGAAAAGTAGTGGAAGAAATGCAATAAGAAAGGGGACAGCTTTCAGTGAAAAGGAGAATGGCTCCAAATTATCCCTTATTACGGGATTAAAAAAAAAAAAATGATGTCAGCAGCAGGAAAGACATTGTTAAGAATTGTTGCTGACTTTGCAAGTACCATTTTTAAATGACATTTCCAGTTTTTCATGGAGGAATATGTCTATATGTAGTTGGACTTATATGGCAGATGCAATTTTCCACTCCTTCATCTAATTTTCCACACAGTTTCATCTCTCTTTGCTCCTTTACATGCTCTATGGAAAACTCACTTTTTTCCCTGAATTATAGAGTTCTAGGAGTGAAGGAGTTAAACCTATTTCTTTAAGTGAGGGGAAAGTTGTTTCCTGCAAATATATCTCAGGAGCCTCGGAGAAATGTTCTGCTAGATTAGGCTGATTGAAAAACTCCACTGATAAAGAAGGAAATGAAGAAGTAGTACCTGGAACCGTCTCCTTCATCCTCTCTGGAAGACTGTGGTCAATCCATCATTTTAAACTGTTGCTCACAACTCACATTTTCAATAGGATCTTTTCCAACTGAATTATATATGATTCACATTATAAACACCCAATTCCTTTACCTTCTTTAAAAGTATGCAATTTATTTTAAATACATCTGTGGATATTGGGTATGTATGTTTGTATGCATGTGTGTGTGAGTGTGCATATGTGTGCACATATGTGTGTGCACATTTTCCCATTAAGATGACTAAGGCAAGTGAGATGACTGGAACAGAACAAGGTTATTCAGTTTTCATTCAGCATACCTTATTGTGTATCTTCTATGTGTTCAGGACACTTAGTCACTGATCCATAGAAATACTTGTGATACCTCGTTAGCAAGGATTTATCAAGCAGTTAGAAATTTAGGACTAACAGAGGTGAAACAATTGGTTGGTAAGGTTGTGGAGGGCTTTTCTTGATGCATATTTTATAGAATAAACTTCAATCCCTCTTATAAAATGAGCACAGAAGGATAACAATTTATCAAATCATTGGGCACTTTCCCTCCCCACTTAAGAGTTCTTGCAGTTACTCGCCCATCATTTGACCACCAGGCTCCTCTTAGTATGGGAGGAACTGATCTGTGTTTGGAATATATCCTGTTGCTTCAGCTCTTATTAATGATTTTTATCTGGAATCTTTAGTTATAAGCTGAGTTCCTAGGAGTCAAGGGTGAAATCCTCTCTATTTTGAGTTATGTGTCTGTAGTGTTCTGTAAAGTGTTATGTCCACAGGAGATATTTGCTGTGTGTTTATCACAATGACTGTGTGATAAAGAGCTAAGAAAAAGTGCCCGTGCGCTGCAGAATTGCTTGGGCAAAAGGGAGAAAGACCAAAGAAGAGAAATATAAAAGAAAAAAAGAAATGATATCGGAAAGAGCAAATTGTTGATATTTGTTGTCTTTGCTATCGCAGTGAGACCTATTTAAATAGAAGGGTACAGATAGGAATTTGGTATCAAGTCAATTTACTCTGTGCTCCAAAGTCGCTCTTTGATAGTGAAATATTTGAAAGCACCCTCGACTTTTGATGTATGGCTTTCTGACTCAAACTGATAAAGCCAGAGGCCAAAGATCTTACCATTGTCTTTCTTTAATTCACTAATGAATGTAATGATCCTGTCCGTTGATAATTAGTACTTGTTACGATGATGCCCATTTGTCCTGAATTCTTGGTGGGTTGGCTGCTATTGCCCCTGGATAGTTTTAAGTTTTTCTCAGTTCAAACACTGTCAAGCTGTCAATGCACACCCTTTCAAGTAAAAGCAATGAGTTTACATTTCTGCCTCATAAATCAGGACAAATACGTGATACACAATTATCCTTCCTGGAAATTATAAGAATTACATATCACTCAGGAAAATAGGGACTTAGTCATTTATAACATCATCAACTTTCAGCTGTAGATCTCGATGAGTCACTTCCTGAGGTTCACAAAAATAAGCCCTCATTGTTTCACACACACACACACACACACACACACACACACACACATACACACACACACAATCCATTAACCTGAGTTATTTGCAGATTTTCTTAGATGAGAAATAAAGCATAGAAAAGAGGTGGGTCTCAGTGGGACAATTGTCATTGCCCTGACAGGAAAAATTAAGTGAAAATGACAGCATTTTAAAATAATGTATTAGAACAAGTTTAAATAAATAAACCTGTAAATAATTTTGAAAGACAAAATTTAACTATAAGATGTAGCAATCTATGTGGATGTCCTTTAGTGACACTCAATACTCCCTACCCTTCGGATATATATATATATATTTGTTAAGACCTGGTAGGGCAATTACATTAATGTAAATATTTTCAGATGTGACATTGATGACAAAAGAGATCTGGCCAACTTATCTTAGATAAGCTCTGTAAGAAATATACTCTGTTGGACTTTTTACTTTTTGAAATATAATATGGAAAATTCCTATTGATTTCCATGTGGCTATCTGCTTAGAAAATTTGTAAAAAGTGTCTCAGTTCAGCAAACAAGCACAACAGTAACACACACACGCATACACACACACGGGAAGAACTGGGATTGAGTGAAAGAGTGATAGAAATAAAGTATAAGAGGTTCACATTGCCGCTGTTTTGGTTTTCAATGTCATGTAATAAGGACTAAAATTTTCCTCATTATTATAATCATTCTTAAAAAGAGGCATAGAAAAGCAAGTTCATTACAAATAAAATTTTCCTCATAGTATTCTCTAGACATTAACTTGACAAGTAAGATCACCTCTGTCCTGAGTCAAAGGTTTTCTAGTTTAAATCAGTAAACATGCTGTAATTTCTCAACTGTGGTTGAGATTTAAGAGCACAAGCCTTTGCCTACAGGCAGTCACAGCTTTGGCCACTGAAGTTGCCGTTAGGCTCAAACGCTGTGTCTCTCTTGCGTGTCTTACTTACCATCCCCCAAAGGATAAATACAGAGTCCAATAAGAAGCATGTTTATTTGGTGGTACAAAATGCCTCTGGGCCATTCCCAGTTTTCACAACTACCATCTAAATGTTTTTGAAGACTTTGGGTTGTGTTGTTGTGGCAAAGCTCAAAGGCAAAGTTTACCATTAGCAAAGTAAGAATTACATAGTGACCTGGAATCAGTACAGGAATGCTGCAAAATTTATGTTGTAGCAAGTCCTTGGCAATGTGTGGTGTTATATGTATTTTTGGAGTGAATGCTAGCACAGGTGTGTTGAGCACATGATGTACTTCAGCTCAGAATTGTTAAGTAAATGTAACCAAGTAGCAGAGCTAATTTGAATTTTGAGTGATCTTTTAAAATGTAGATTTTGATTGTCACACGGAAACAAATGATTGTCTTGGAGCTTGTATTCAAACATAGGTGGCTTTGCAAAAAATAAAAGTCAAATACCCCGTAATAGAGATGATATTGATGTGCTGAGTCACTTATTTTTATACATATATTTGCATTAATTAATTATTCTCAACAAGAATTTCTTAGTTTCTGGGAGAGTAAGTTCAGTTCAGTTCACTCACTCAGTCATGTCCAACTCTTTGCGACCCCATGAACTGCAACATGCCAGGCCTCCCTGTCTATCACCAATACCCGGAGTTTACTCAAACTCATGTCCATTGAGTCGGTGATGCCATCCAACCATCTCATCCTCTGTCATCCCCTTCTCCTCCCACCTTCAATCTTTTCCAGCATCAGGGTCTTTGCAAATGAGTCAGTTCTTCACATCAGGTGGCCAAAGTATTGGAGTTTCAGCTTCAGCATCAGTACCCCCAATCAATATTCAGGATTGGTTTCCTTTAGGATGGACTGGTTGGGTCTCCTGGCTGTCCAAGGGACTCTCAAGAGTCTTCGCCAACACCACTGTCCAAAAGCATCAATTCTTCAGTGCTCAGTTTTCTTTATGGTCCAACTCTGACATCCAAACATGACTACTGGAAAAAACCAAAGTTTTGACTAGATGAGCCTTTGTTGGCAAAGTAATGTCCCTGTTTTTTAATAAGTTATCTAGGTTGGTCATAACTTTTCATCCAAGGAGGAAGCATCTTTTAATTTCATGGCTACAGTCACTGATTGCAGTGATTTTGGAGCCCCCCAAAGTAAATTCTCTCACTGTTTCCATTGTTTCACCATCTATTTGCTATGAAGTGATGAGACCAGATGCCATGATCTTAGTTTTCTGAATGCTGAGTTTTAAGCCAACTTCTTCACTCTCCTCTTTCACTTTCATCAAGAGGCTCTTTAGTTCTTCACTTTCTGTCGAAGGATGGTGTCATCTGCATATCTGAGGTTATTGATATTTCTGCCAGAAATTTTGATTCCAGTTTGTGATTTATCCAGCCCAGTGTTTCTCATGATGTACTCTGCATATAAGTTAAGTAAGCAAGGTGACAATATACAGCCTTGATGTACTCCTTTTCCTATTTGGAACCAGTCTGCCATTCCATGTCCAGTTCTAACTGTTGCTTCCTGACCTGCATACAGATTCTTCAGGAGGCAGGTCAGGTGGTCTGGTATTTCCATATCTTTCAGAATTTTCCACAGTTGATTGTGAGCCACCCAGTCAAAGGCTTTGGCATAGTCAATAAAGCAGAAATAGATGTTTTTCTGGAACTCTTGCTTTTTCAATGATCAAGTGGATGTTAGCAATTTGGCCTCTGGTTTCTCTGCCTTTTCTAAATGCAGCTTAAACATCTGGAATTCATGGTTCATGTACTGTTGAAGCCTGGCTTGGAGAATTTTGAGCATTATTTTTGCAGCATGTGAAATGATTGCAATTGTGCGGTGGTTTGAGCATTCTTTGGCATTACCTTTCTTTGGGATTGGAATGAAAACTGACCTTTTCCAGTCCTGTGGCCACTGTTGCGTTTTCCAAATTTGCTGGCATATTGAGTGCAGCACTTTCACAGCATCATCTTTTAGGATTTGAAATAGCTCAACTGGGATTTCATCACCTCCACTAACTTTGTTCGTAGTGATGCTTCCTAAGGTCCACTTGACTTCATACTCCAGGATGTCTGGCTCTAGGTGAGTCATCACACCGTCGTGATTATCTGGGTCGTGAAGATCTTTTTTGTATAGTTCTTCTGTGTATTCTTGCCACATCTTCTTAATAGCTTCTGCTTCTTAATAGCTTAATAGCTTCTGCTAGGTCCATACCATTTCTGTCCTTTATTGTGCCCATCTTGGAGTAAGGATGAATTTAAAAGGCTCATAATCAAATGGAGAGGAGGGATTTGCTAGCCAATAACTCCTGTAACAGGATATGTCTAAGGAACCTGGAGAGGCAAAGGGAACCATTGATTCTGCCTAGAAAGAGTGTCGCCAGGTGGGCTGCTCATGGATGAATTAGTTTCTTTTGTGGTATTAGATAGAGCTATGGGCTTCCCTAGTCTCTCAAACAGTAAAGCATCTGCCTGCAATGCAGAAGACATGGGTTCATTCCCTGGGTTGGGAAGATCCCCTGGAGAAGGGAATGGCTGCTAATTCCAATACTGATTCTTGCCTGAAGAATCCCATAGACAAAAAAGTCCCATAGACAAAAGAGTCGGACATGACTGAGCAACTAAGCACAATTGCATATGTAGCTATGGAAGTGTTAGTTGCTCAGTCATGGCTGACTCTGTGACCCCATGGACTGTAGCCAGTCAGGCTCCTCTGTCCATGGTATTCTCCAGGAAAAATTACTGGAATGGGTTACCATTCCCTCCTCTGGGGGATCTTCCCGGCCCAGGAATGGAAACTGTGTCTCCTGCACTGGCAGTTGGATTCTTTATTTTCTGAGCCACCAGAGAAACTCTAGATATATATTCTACATCTATTCTGTATCTACATCTATATCTGTCCATTCAGGTTCAGTCAAAGAAGCAGAACACTGAAATTTTAAAACTCAACTATAATGTGTTTAACAAAATAACATTACATGATGTTTTCAAATGGTGATTAGATTAATGGATAGTATCTTTTTCTAAGCTGTTCTTGTTAGCAATAGAGTTTGTATTGATATATACGTACAGCCTTTCTCTAAATTATGAGAAATTTGAAACCAGTGATTGCTTCTTTTCTTTTGCAACCACATAGACTGTAGCCTGCCAGGCTTCTCTGTCTATGGGATTCTCCAGGCAAGAATACTGGAGTGGGTTGCCATTTCCTTCTCCATTGGAACCACACACAATGTATTAACAAGCTCTTCACAGAATATTAAAAAAAAAAAAGTTTTCCAGATGCTACTAGGCTCAGGGGCTAATTTTCTCAATACATGTATAACAGCCTCAAACAATTCTCAACACAAAGTTAAGCTTACATAAATTAATTTTTAAAATCTTATAATTTGTTAACTTCAAATATATTTTAAAAATTAGTAGCTTGACTTAAAGACACTTGGCAATAATAAGCTATGCATTCAAAATTTTCAATTCAGTAAGTTTTTTCCTCATGAAATCATCACAATAGTTGAGAGTAAATAGACCTATCACCTCCCAAAAGATTTATCATGCCCTTTTATAATTCCTCCTCACCACTTTCTCCCTGTCTCCTGACAGCTGATGATATCATTTCTGTCCCTATACATCAGTAATATTTTCTGGAATATTTACTTAAATGGAGTAATGCCATTTGTAGGATCTTTCATCTGGCTTCTTTGGCTTAGTATATTTAATCTGAAATTCACAATATTGTTTGTTGTGTGTATCAGTAGTCTATCCTTTCTATTGCTTGGTAGTATCCCATTATATGGAAGAACCACAGTTTATTTATCCATTTACTATTTGATGAACTTGTGAGTGATTTCCAGTTTGGGGTTATTACAAATAAAACTGTTATGAACATTTGTGTACTAGTCTTTGTGTGGGCATATGCTTTGATTTCCTAGGGTAAATACCTAGAAGTGGAAAGGCTAGATCATATGACAGGTATATGTTTATCTTTTTAAAAAACTGTCAAGAAGCAACAGTTAGAACTGGACATGGACCAACAGACTGATTCCAAATAGGAAAAGCAGTACGTCAAGGCTGTATATTGTAACCCTGCTTATTTAACTTATATTCACAATACATCATGAGAAACGCTGGGCTGGAGGAAGCACAAGCTGGAATCAAGATTGCTGTGAGAAATATCAATAACCTCAGATATGCAGATGACACCACCCTTAAGCAGAAAGTGAAGAAGAACTAAAGAGCCTCTTGATGAAAGTGAAAGAGGAGAGTGAAAAAGTTGGTTTAAAGCTCAACATTCAGAAAACTAAGATCATGGCATCTGGTCCCATCACTTCATGGCAAATAGATGGGGAAACAGTGAGAGAATTTACTTTTGGGGGCTCCAAAATCACTGCAGACGGTGACTGCAGCCATGAAATTAAAAGACGCTTACTCCTTGGAAGGAAAGTTATGACCAACCTAGACAGCATATTAAAAAGCAGAGACATTACTTTGTCAACAAAGGTCCATCTAGTCAAGGCTATGGTTTTTCCAGTAGTCATGTATGGATGTGAGAGCTGGACTATAAAGAAAGCTGAGCACCGAAGAATTGATGCTTTTGAACTGTGGTGTTGGAGAAGACTCTTGAGAGTCCCTTGGACTGCAAGGAGATCCAACCAGTCCATCCTAGAGGAGATCAGTCCTGGGTGTTCATTGGAAGGACTGATGCTGAAGCTGAAACTCCAGTACTTTGGCCACCTGATGCGAAGAGCTGACTTACTGGAAAAGACCCTGATGCTGGGAAAGATTGAAGGTGGGAGGAGAAGGGGATAACAGAGGATGAGATGGTTGGGTAACATCACCTACTCGATGGACATGGGTTTGAGTGGACTCCGGGAGTTGGTGATGGACAGGGAGGCCTGACGTGCTGTGGTTCATGGGGTTGCAAAGAGTCAGACACGACTGAGCATCTGAACTGAATAAACTGCTTTACACAGTGCTAAACCATTTTCTTTTCCTACCACAGTATAAAAGAACTCCCATCCTCCATAAGATCATCAAACCCTGCCATGTCAGTTCATTCTCCTAGTGGCTAATACTTTTGAGTACATTTTCACTTTTTTTTTTGGCTCTCCATGTATCAGAGTGGTGAGCTGGAACAGCCACATGCCAATTTGGTTTGTTTCCAGTCTCTTTGATCACAGTCCTTCACTGCCTGAGACCCAGTGCCTTGAAAGCTATCATTTCATATATTTGTCCAATTTTTACATTGTTTTCATTTGAGGGTAAATCAATCTTAGGTATTCCATTTTGGTCATATGAAGAAGTCTTAAATTTTCATTTAATGAGAGCAATTCAAAAATTCTTTTAAGTTACTACTTCTTGAATAGTAGTGGTGAGAGTGGGCACCCTTATCTTGTTCCTGATTTCAGGGGAAATGCTTTCAATTTTTCACCATTGAGGGTGATGCTTGCTGTGGGTTTGTCATATATAGCTTTTATTATGTTGAGGTATGTTCCTTCTATTCCTGCTTTTTGGAGAGTTTTAATCATAAATGAGTGTTGAATTTTGTCAAAGGCTTTCTCTGCATCTATTGAGATAATCATATGGTTTTTATCTTTCAATTTGTTAATGTGGTGTATTACATTGATTGATTTGCGGATATTAAAGAATCCTTGTATTCCTGGGATAAAGCCCACTTGGTCATGGTGTATGATTTTTTTAATATGTTGTTGGATTCTGTTTGCTAGAATTTTGTTAAGGATTTTTGCATCTATGTTCATCAGTGATATTGGCCTGTAGTTTTCTTTTTTTGTGGCATCTTTGTCTGGTTTTGGAATTAGGGTGATGGTGGCCTCATAGAATGAGTTTGGAAGCTTACCTTCATCTGCAATTTTCTGGAAGAGTTTGAGTAAGATAGGTGTTAGCTCTTCTCTAAATTTTTGGTAGAATTCAGCTGTGAAGCCATCTGGTCCTGGGCTTTTGTTTGCTGGAAGATTTTTGATTACAGTTTCGATTTCCTTGCTTGTGATGGGTCTGTTAAGATCTTCTACTTCTTCCTGGTTCAGTTTTGGAAAGTTATACTTTTCTAAGAATTTGTCGATTTCATCCAAGTTGTCCATTTTATTGGCATAGAGCTGCTGGTAGTAGTCTCTTATGATCCTTTGTATTTCAGTGTTGTCTGTTGTGATCTCTCCATTTTCATTTAAGTTTTGGCCACAGCAATCAGAGCAGAAAAAGAAGTAAAAGGAATCCAGATAGGAAAAGAAGAAGTGAAACTCTCACTGTTTGCAGATGACATGATCCTCTACATAGAAAACCCTAAAGACTCTACCAGAAAATTACTAGAGCTAATCAATGAATATAGTAAAGTTGCAGGATATAAAATTAACACACAGAAATCCCTTGCATTCCTATATACTAACAATGAAAAAACAGAAAGAGAAATTAAGGAAACAATACCATTCACCACTGCAACAAAAAGAATAAAATACTTAGGAGTATATCTACCTAAAGAAACAAAAGACCTATACATAGAAAACTATAAAACACTGATGAAAGAAATCAAAGAGGACACAAACAGATGGAGAAACATACCGTGTTCATGGATTGGAAGAATCAATATTGTCAAAATGGCTATTCTATCCAAAGCAATCTATAGATTCAATGCAATCCCTATCAAGCTACCAACGGTATTTTTCACAGAACTAGAACAAATAATTTCACAATTTGTATGGAAATACAAAAAACCTCGAATAGCCAAAGTAATCTTGAGAAAGAAGAATGGAACTGGAGGAATCAACCTGCCTGACTTCAGACTCTACTACAAAGCCACAGTCATCAAGACAGTATGGTACTGGCACAAAGACAGAAATATAGATCAATGGAACAGAATAGAAAGCCCAGAGATAAATCCACGAACCTATGGACACCTTATCTTTGACAAAGGAGGCAAGGATATACAATGGAAAAAAGACAACCTCTTTAACAAGTGGTGCTGGGAAAACTGGTCAACCACTTGCAAAAGAATGAAACTAGAACACTTTCTAACACCATACACAAAAATAAACTCAAAATGGATTAAAGATCTAAATGTAAGACCAGAAACTATAAAACTCCTAGAGGAGAACATAGGCAAAACACTCTCTGACATAAATCACAGCAAGATCCTCTATGACCCACCTCCCAGAATATTGGAAATAAAAGCAAAACTAAACAAATGGGACCTAATGAAACTTAAAAGCTTTTGCACTACAAAGGAAACTATAAGTAAGGTGAAAAGACAGCCCTCAGATTGGGAGAAAATAATAGCAAATGAAGAAACAGACAAAGGATTAATCTCAAAAACATACAAGCAACTCCTGAAGCTCAATTCCAGAAAAATAAATGACCCAATCAAAAAATGGGCCAAAGAACTAAACAGACATTTCTCCAAAGAAGACATACAGATGGCTAACAAACACATGAAAAGATGCTCAACATCACTCATTATTAGAGAAATGCAAATCAAAACTACAATGAGGTACCATTACACGCCAGTCAGGATGGCGGCTATCCAAAAGTCTACAAGCAATAAATGCTGGAGAGGGTGTGGAGAAAAGGGAACCCTCTTACACTGTTGGTGGGAATGCAAACTAGTACAGCCGCTATGGAAAACAGTGTGGAGATTTCTTAAAAAACTGGAATTAGAACTGCCATATGACCCAGCAATCCCACTTCTGGGCATACACACTGAGGAAACCAGATCTGAAAGAGACACGTGCACCCCAATGTTCATCGCAGCACTGTTTATAATAGCCAGGACATGGAAGCAACCTAGATGCCCAGCAGCAGATGAATGGATAAAGAAGCTGTGGTACATATACACCGTGGAATATTACTCAGCCGTTAAAAAGAATTCATTTGAATCAGTCCTAATGAGATGGATGAAACTGGAGCCCATTATACAGAGTGAAGTAAGCCAGAAAGATAAAGAACGTTACAGCATACTAACACATATATATGGAATTTAGAAAGATGGTAACGATAACCCTATATGCAAAACAGAAAAAGAGACACAGAAATACAGAACAGACTTTTGAACTCTGTGGGAGAAGGTGAGGGTGGGATGTTTCAAAAGAACAGCATGTATACTATCTATGGTGAAACAGATCACCAGCCCAGGTGGGATGCATGAGACAAGTGCTCGGGCCTGGTGCACTGGGAAGACCCAGAGGAATCGGGTGGAGAGGGAGGTGGCGGGGGGATCAGGATGGGGAATACGTGTAAATCTATGGCTGATTCATATCAATGTATGACAAAACCCACTGAAATGTTGTGAAGTAATTAGCCTCCAACTAATAAAAAAATAAATTAAAAAAAAAAAAAGTTACTACTTCTTAACTATATGTGCTTAGCAATTTATAGAAGACCTTGTACAAACACAAAAGAAAACAATTTGTGAAATTTGTTATTTATGCCGAGTTGCACTTATATCAGTGATTAGCCATTGGTTACATTTTGCTTATAATTTTTTGTTTATTATTTGTTTATAGCTCTCATCAGCCAAACTTTGTTCCATAAAGCCTGGGATTAAGGGAACCCTTGAAAATGCTACAAGAGGCATATTTGATCCAGGTAAAACAATATAACATTTATAACCCCTGTTGCTTCATCTCTGTAACCCTATTTAAACTCTAATGTCACTTAGTGTATATAATTTACTTAATGTTTACAATAATATATTGAGAATGTCTAATTGCCTCTCAATTTCGCTAATTAGACTCTAAAGTCATCAAAAGTAGTGATTATATTTCACTAATATTTTAACCCCTGGTATCTGGCCCAATGCCTGATAGTCAGTAAACCCTTAATGCATTTTTTTAACTAAAACTGAATTATTCTAGGTCCTGAGTGAGTATATTAGGTTAAGGCACTCTCCCTTTCAAATGTAAAAGTTTCACCTTTTATATCAAGAATAAAAACTTGTTTCAAATTGTCTACTCTCTTATGAAGAGTGGAATTTTTCCAAAACATAAACCTTTAGTTATACCTTTTGACATTAAAAACACTTTTCTGTGGTTCTTTTCTTTTATTTTGGTTTCTAATTGGTATTCACATGATTTATAAATCCCTTTGGCATTATTCTTCTTATAAAGGCATTTTGTCTATCTAAATTAAATCTTATTCACTTGATTTTCTTTTACATCTTAAACACTCAAGATCCACCTGCAATTTTTCTGCTTTTAAAGTTCTAGTCTTAAGTATGTAATCTCCTCACTTGCAATCATCTCTAGGGTTTACTCAAATTATTTTCTTTCCTTTTCTTCAAGTTAACTTATTAGAGGGATATTGACCATAGGATTAGTTAGCTTTTGAAATCTCTTTTCATTTTGGGGTTATTCTTGATTATTATCATTGGCATTCGCTATTTTCAATACTGAAGCATCATTGATGTGCTTCATGGCTATAACAAAATAAGATATTCCTTGCTTATTTGTATTTCAGAAAGATGACTAATTCAGCCTACGTTTGACTGGATCACCACCAGAGATGACCTTGCCATCCAGAGAAGCACAGTCTTCAAGTTTCAAGAAGCTGTGAACTTATAATGACCACAGAGTTACTAGATTTTTTTTTATATCACAGTATACTTCAGTACTTGTTGTTGGTTAGTCACCTAGTTGTGTCTGACTCTTTGTGACCCCATGATTGGCAGCATGCCAGGCCTCCCTGTCCCTCACCATCTCCTGGAGTTTGCCCAGGTTCATGTTCATTGCCATCTAGCCATCTCATCCTCTGCTGCCCAATTCTTCTTTTGCCCTAAATCTTTCCCAACATCAGGGACTTTTCCAATAAGTCATCTGTTCGCATCAGATGACCAAAATACTGGAGCTTCAGCTTTAGCATCAGTCCTTCTGGTGAATATTCAGGGTTGATCTCCCTTAAGATTGACTGGTTTGATCTCCTTGCTGTTCAAGGGACTTTCAGGAGTCTTCTCCAGCACCACAGTTCAAAGGCATCAATTCTTCGGCACTCTGCCTTCTTTATGTTCCAGTTCTCACAACTATATGTGACCACTGGGAAGACCATACCCTTGACTATGCAGACCTTTGTCAGAAGAGTAACGTGTCTGCTTTTCAACACACTGTCTAGATTTGTCATAGCTTTCATGAAGCAATCAGAAGAATAAATCATTTTCTGATTTCATGGCTATGGTCACCATTGGCAGTGATTTTGGAGGCCAAGAAGAGGAAATCTGTCACTTGCTCTACCTCTTCCCCTTCTATTTGCCATGCAGTAAGCCAAGCTCCAGTAGTACATGAACCAGGAACTTCCAGATGTTCAAGCTAGATTTAGAAAAGGCAGAGCAACAAGAGATCAAATTGCCAACATCCGTTGGATCATCAAAAAAGCAAGAGAGTTCCAGAAAAAACATTTACTTCTACTTTATTGACTATGTCAAAGCCTTTGACTATGTGGATCACAACAAACTGTGGGAAATTCTTCAAGAGATGGGAATACCAGACCACCTGACCTGCCTCCTGAAAAATCTGTATGCAGGTCAAGAAGCGACAGTTAGAACTAGACATGGAACAATAGACAGGTTCCAATTTGGGAAAGGAGTATGTTAAGGCTGTATTTTGTCTGCTTACTTAATTTATATGCAGAGTACATAATGTGAAATGCCAGGCTGGATGAAACACAAACTGGAATCAAGATTGCCAGGAGAAATATCAATAACTTCTGATATGCAGATGATACCACACTTACAGCAGAAAGCGAAGAACCTCTAGATGAAAGAGGAGGGTGCAAAAGTTGGCTTAAAACTCAACATTCAGAAAACTAAGATCACGGCATCTGGTCACATCACTTCATGGCAAATAGATGGGGAAACAATGGAAACAGTGAGAGACTTTATATTTTTGGGCTCTAAAATCACTGCAGATGGTGACTGAAGCCATGAAATTAAAAGATGCTTGCTCCTTGGAAGGAAAGTTATGACCAACCTAGACAGCATATTAAAAAGCAGAGACATTACTTTGCCAACAAAGGTCCACCTAGTCAAAGCTTTGGTTTTTCCAGTGGTCATGTATGGATGTGAGAATTGGACTATAAAGAAAGCTGAGCACCAAAGAATTGATGCTTTTGAACTGCGGTGTTGGAAAAGACTCTTAAGAATCACTTGGACTGCAAGGAGATCCAACTAGTTCATCCTAAAGGAAATCAGTCCTGAGTAGTCATTGGAAGGACTGATGCTGAAGCTGGAACTCCAATACTTTGGCCACTTGATGTGAAGAACTGACTCATTTGCAAAGACTCTGATGCTGGGAAAGATTGAATGTGGAGGGGAAGGGGGCGACAGAGGATGAGATGGTTGGATGGTATCACGACTCAATGGACATGAGTTTGAGGAGGCTCCTGGAGTTGGTGATGGACAGGGAAGCCTGGTGTACTGCAGTCCATGGAGGTCACAAAGAGTGGGACACGACTGAGCAACTGAACTGAACTGAACTGAATTAAAAAAAAAAAATCGGATACTTCAATACCAGTTGCTTATTTTGAGGAAGATATAATTTTCTTGAGAAACTCAAAGAGCAATTATTATTTCTAGGTAATTATTTAAAAATTAGTACAAACTTCAATACTTGCTTAGTAGGCACTTATCAATATCAGAGATTATTAAATTTACTCATGTGTTATTTTATTCCCTGGAGAACTAGGAGATCAACAAGCCCACAGGGAATATCAAACTCCATGCAATATTCTCTCACCAAACAGCGTGTTCTCATTCTCAACTTTTTATCAAAATTCTATAATTCAATTTTAAATTTAAATCGGAATATTTTTAAGTGTTAGCAGTAATTATGCGAGTCAATTCTAGTGTTTGGAGTGATACTTTACGTAGGGCTCTTCGTGTTCTTCTGTTGTAACAAGAATTTCCTAGTTGCTATGAAATCATGAGACTCCTGTGCAGGTTCAATTTGTTTATCAATTTTTTCCCCCATGTAACTCCCGAGGGTGAAACACAGAGAAAAAGAAGTACATTCGCTAATAAGGCTACGGGAGAGAGAAAGCAAATGGGTCCCATGGGACCTTAATGAGATAATGTGTGTGAAACTATTCACAAAATTACAAACAATAGGCAAATGTAAAGAATTATTACTAATCATGCTCACTCTCAGCTTTCAATCCAAATCTCTGATGGGAAAATACCCCAGTCTTTCCTTTTCCTTGGGGTCCATTCAGAAACTTAAATGATATCAATGATCTGTTATTGTAATGATGTAATAATACACTAAGTGATAATAAGAAGTATATATGCGATTGAGAAGCTGATTATATATACAGATATAATGACAAAAGACCCACTGACCTTAGGTAAAAAAGACTTATGTTAAACTTGTATCCAATATAAACAAAGAACTCTTAAAACTCAACAATTAGAAAACAAACACCCAATTAAAATGAGCACAAGATCTGAACAGATAGATACCTTATCATAAAGGATATACAGATGGTAAGCAAGCATAAGAAGTAATACTCAACATTTGCCCTTAGAGAAATGCATATTATAACAGTAATAAGATACCATATGCAACTAGTAGAATGGCTTGACTTATTCACCTCCCCACCTCAAGTGTCAACACCAAATTCTGGCAACAATGCAGAGCAACAAAAAGGTTCATTTATTGCTTGTGGGAATGCAAAGGGGTAAAACTGGGTTGGAAGAGTCTGACAGTTTTTAACAAATAAACATAGTCTTACCATATATTATCTAGCAATTCTGTTGCTGGGTATTTACTCAACTAATTAGAAAGCTAATGTACACACCAAAACATGCCTGTGACTGTTTATAACAGCTTCTTTGATAAATGCCAAAAACTGGAGGCAACCAAAATACCCTTTCATATACAGTGAGATAAACAAACTATTCTACATCAGATGAATCTCAATGCATGTTGCGGAATGAGAGAAGCCAGTCTGAAAAGCTGTATAATTCTATTTACATAATATTCTGGAAAAGACAGAACTACAGAGATGGTATAGTTCAATGGTTTTGAGGGGCTCTAGGGTAGGTAGGTTAAATAAGTGATATACTGGGGGTATCTGAAGAGTGATGAAGTTATTTTTGTGTGATACTGTAATGGCTAATGGGCTTCGCTGGTGGCTCAGCAGTCAAGAATCTGCCTGCAATGCAGGAACCACGGGAGACACAGATTTGGTTCCTGGGTCTGGAAGAGTCCCTGGAGGAGGGCATGGCAACCCACTCCAGTATTCTTGCCTGCAGAATTCCACGGACTGAGGAGCCTAACAGGCTGCAGTCCACCGGGCTGCAAAGAGTCAGACATGACTGAAGTGATTCAGCATGCTCATAATGGCTAATACATAGCAATATATATTTGTCAAAACTTATAAAACTTTACAACAAAAAGAGAGAACATTAATGTATACCAATTCAAGAAATCACTGAGGTGTTAAGGAGATCCCAGGATAAAATTCACAAAACCCTCTTACTTTTTTAGAAATGTTTGAAAAAAACCTCATTGAAGGGAAGAGGGGAAGGTGCTGACCTAAGTAACTTTGGGAATAAGTAGAATCTGTAAAATCAAAGGCAAAAGGAACTGCACATAAGCATTGTACTTCTGTAGTAATGTTCTTTCCCATTGGGGTATGGATTAATAATTCTGAAACAACCGTATATACATTCTGTAAATGAACAAATTAAGTAACAGGTTAGTGAGTTAAGTCAAGTGTCTTGTTCTTGGAGTGGGAGATTACAAATTAGCAAGGGAAGAAGTCTAGAATAATCCATGTGATGGAATAATCCATGAATTAGAATTCAGGACATCAGTATGAATATATATTTAGCCTAAAATAGATACAGATAATTCCACAAAGGAAAATGTATATGTATATGTGAAATATGTGTATATACATAGGATAGCACATACACATATATTTTCTTGTTTTGACAGTTTAGAGATCCTGTAAGCAATGACATTCCAGCAGCAGCAAGCATACCTAGTGCCTAGATCTTGTTATCTAATTCTGTTTTCCAATATAAAGAACTAAGTCTTGTTGGAAAAATGGCTGATTTCAGGCCTGGGGCATGAAATACACATTTGAACCTAGAACATCTTACAGTGCCAGAAAGTTAAAAACTTAAAAGTTAAAAAATAAAAAAACCCACAGTGATGAGATATTTTAAGAAACTGTCACAACCAGAGGAGGTTATAGAGAAATAATGATCAAATATTATGTAGTTTCTTGGATGGAGCTGTGGAATAGAAAAAGACCATTAGATGAAAACTAAGGAAATCTGAATAAGCTATAGGTTTTAATTGATGTCAATGTATCAATATTGTCTCATTAAATGTGATAGATGTACCACACTAATGTAAGATGATGATAAGAGACGAAACTTGGTGTGCAGCATATGGGAACTCTGAACCATCTTCATAATTTTCCTAAAAATCTAAAACTATTATAGAATAGAAGTTTATTAAAATTTTAAAAATGATAATAATTATAGAAATTATAGGAGCAATAAGGCATATCTGGGCTTCCCTGGTGGCTTTTTACCAGTTGGTAAAGAATCTGCCTGCAATGCAGGAGACCCAGGTTTGATCCCTGGGTTAGGAAGATTCCCTGGAGAAGGGACTGGCAACCCACTCTAGTATTCTTGCCTGGATAATTCTCCAGACAGAGGAGCCTGGTGGGCAACAGTCTACAGTTTATGGAATTGCAAAGTCCATCAGACACAACTGAAGCGACTGAGCAGGCACATAAAGGTGTATCTAATGAAACAAGAATCCAAAGTAATCAGAATGAGATAGAATAAACAGTACAGATGAGAGCTCTCATCTTGTACTGAAAGGAAAACATCTCAGCCAAATAAGAAGGTAAAGAGGAAAATGGTAAAATGATGATGGCTGGATTAATGGAGTTTATATATATGAATAGTGAAAGTGTTAGTGTCTCTCAATCCTGTCTGACTCTCTGCGACTCCATGGACAGTAGCCCACCAGGGTCCTCTGTCCATGGGATTCTCCAGGCAAGAATACTGGAGTGGGTTGGCATTTCCTTCTCCAGGAGATCTTCCCGACCCAGGGATTGAACCCTTGTCTCTTGCATCTCCTGAATTGGCAGCAGATTCTTTACCATCTGAGCCATCAGGGAAACCCATGTATGTATATATGTAATATCTATCTATGTATGTGTATATATGTATGTGTATATATATGTATATAAATAAAATATCTTTGTGTGTGTATATGTGGTGTGCTTAGTCATTAAGTTGTATCCAATTCTTTGCAACCCGATAGATTGCAGCCTGCCAAGGCTCCTCTGTCCTTGGAATTTTCCAGGCAAGAATACTGGACTGGGTTGCCATTTCCTCCTTCAGGGGACCTTTCCAACCCAGGGTTTGAACCCATGTCTCCTGTGTCTTCTGCACTGGCAGGCAGATTCTTTACCACTGTACCACCTACATGTATATGTATGGCTTCAGACTTCTCGATGAACTATCATGCAAATAAACATCCAAGATTAAGGCAGCTGAAGACTGCACTGATGAAGACCTGAAGCTGGGAAAGATTGGAGGCAGGAGGAGAAAGGGACAACAGAGGATGAGATGGTTGGATGGCATCACCAACTTGATGGACATGTTTGAGCAAGCTCCAGGAGTTGGTGACGGACAGGGAGGCCTGATGTGCTGCAGTCCATGGGGTCACAAAGAGTCAGACATGACTGAGCGACTGACCTGAATGGAACTGAAGACCGTGCTGAGGATTTGATATGAGTGCTGTCATTTTAGAATTGTAGCAGTGAATGGAAAGAGAGTGCTATTAAAGGAAAAAAATAAAAACATGGTATTTTGCCTTGTGTGGTCAGCTAGAATTAGATATCATTAATTTATGGCTTCATCCGTTGGGTTTTGTGCTTTAACCTACGGGCATTGAACTGCTTCACTCTAAGAGTGAAAAGGCAAATTGTTTGACTGGTCCAGAAGGAAAATGTCCCATGCAGTTAGCTGACCAAACACGTGCACGAGTTAGCTACAGAGGACGGTGAAATGTGCTGAGGGACTCAACCTTGGGGTTTGGGTTCAGTGAATAAGAAAAGTTTAGAGTTAGGGAGTGAGAGACTCCAGAAACAGGGAAAGGCAGAGGAGCGATGTGGTTAAAATTCAGAGGCATTGCATGTAAGGAGGGGAGAAATAATTTTTCACTCAATGGCAAACGCCATAGGATAACATAAAAGGGAACATTAGGAAGAACTGTATTTCTATTAAAAATAATAGAATTGTTCTATACTTGGTTTAAAAAAGAGAACCAGAATTCCCTCTGTGCTTATAAAGATCAAACTACAATATTTTCCACATTATACATGCCAAGTCTTATTACAGCTCCTTGAAGGCTTTAAAGTAAAATATGTATCTTCACTCTCCATTTACTGAGCAATAAAAAGATCTGTGTTTTAAGAAACACATCCAGAGAAAAGAGTCAGCAGCCATTTCCTGGCTCTTCTACTAATTCTTTTCAAATTCCTTGCTTGGGTGATTTTTGTTGGTTTGTTTCAGGTTACTCATAGATATGAAAACTTTGGTTTTAGGGATAATGGGCAAATGAGTGTATGATTTATACAATTGTTTTTTAACTCAATATTTGTTTTTGACTCCCCTTACCTGAAGCAGCACTGCAATTGACTTTCATTGTCCTGGGTTTCTTTGTTAACTGATTTTGCACACTTTGAGTGAAATAGGTTTTCCAAGCCTCAGTTTTCTTATCTTTAAAATGAACATAACAGTGATACATGCTTCACCAGACTGTGTGGAGGGTTGCATGAGATAATGCACAGAAAGGCTTTGCTTTTTTTCTGGCACATGAGAAGCATTCAAGAAATATTACTTGTGATGTTTACGACAGTGATGATGATCAAGACGATGGTTTGTTGTTAAACCCTTCAAGTTTTCTGGCTTCAAAGAGATTTACAACCAGTGGGAAGGACCTTTCAGCCTTGAGAGTGCTTCTTTAATCATTCTCTTAGGCGTTCACTTCCTTTCTACATAAAATGTAAAATCGTCATCCTAGTAGTCAGCCTTCTTCCCACTGCCATTTGTCTTATTCTCTGACTCTCTAATCTGCTTCCCCTGGGTGCTCCCCTTTTCCCAAACAACTTCCTAATTCCCGTCTGCTTTTCTCAGTCTAGCCTACTGTATGAGATTCATTTTCTTTAATAATTTATACACATTCTTCAGGACCCAGTCTGTAATAGACACCCTGTTGGGTGCTTTCATATACTTTAAATTTTCCAGTACCTATTCATGGTTGGTATGCCTTTTATGTACATGTGAAAGCTAGGCTCTCAAACAACAATGTGCCAAAGTAACACTGCTGGGTGCTATGTGAAGAGCTGAGTGTGAAATCAACTTTTTCTACAAAGTTATGTTGTTATCCACGTTTATGAATAGAAAGGATTTCCCCTTTTAAGCATGGTAATGCTAATTACATTGCGTATGTGCTAAGTCGCTTCAGTCATGTCTGACTCTGTGCAACCCTATGGACTGTAGCCCACCAGACTCTTCTGTCCATGGGATTCTCTGCAAGAATACTGGAGTGGGTTGTCATTCCTTTCTCCAGGGGACCTTCCTCACTCAGGGATCGAACCCACATTTCCCATGTCTCCTGCATTGCAAGTGATTTCTTCTCTGCTGAGAGCCACTGGGGAAGCCCGCTAATTACATTATTGTCTCTCTATTTTTAAAGTGTTTAAATAGCTTTATATTAAGTCTTCCTCCCCAGTAGATTTTAATCTCTTCCTGGTAAGATTTATTTTCCTGCAGTGACTCTACTATTCCATTAAGCTTTGCCAATGACATCAACATCCATGGTCTTGCTAGAACCAGTGAATTGTTTTCAGCATTTGTCAAACTTTCCCTCTCAACTGGCATTTCTTCTTGAAATACAGCTTTTCTTTTTTGCATCACATCGTAATCTCCTAATTTCACTGTTACCCTCTGTCTTCTTTTAGGGTGCCTATTTTTCTGTTCATATTTCACATGTAAATATTTCTAGATTCTATCTGAGGCCATTTTCCCCTTGCACTAGACACTTTCCCTAGGATATCACATGCACCTTCATGGCTTCAATTATTTTTCATAAGCTGGTTACTACTAATTATAAACTTTTTAGATCCATATGTACGGCCATACATTGACTACCTCTGCTTGGATGTTCCACAGACATGTAGCTGAATTCATCAACTTTCCTCCCTGCCAACAACTAGACACACCTTTCTTTCTTTTTCCCCTGTTTCAGTGAATAACCCTATTATTTACTCAGTTGGAAATCTTGATGTCATCCTTGCACTTTCATTTCCCTCTTACACCCTATCTAAATCTGCAAAATGCACAGGTAATCTAATAATTCCTATCCCACCCAAATTACTAAAACAGCTCTTTAACCAGTTTTTCTTGCCTCTATTTTTGTCTGACTTCTCAACGAAAGACTGTTCACCAGATATTAGAAATGGAAGCATTCCTTAGTTTGGTTATATATTTTTTTATTCTTTTTTATAACTTTCAACCACATCCTAAAAGTGTGGTCACTTTTCCTTGTTTCCTCTTGATATATAAAGCCTGTGATAAGAAGACTGTGTATAATTCCCATTTTTCTTCCTCACTGCTTACTATACTGGTGTGGGTTGCCAGTCTCTTCTTTAGGGGATCTTCCTGACCCAGGGATTGAACCCATGTCTCTTATGCCTCCTGCACCAACAGGTGGGTTTTTACCACTGGAGCTGTCTGGGAAGCTCTAGCACATGGAAGACTCTCAATAAAAAAAAAAATTCCTTAGATAAAGAAATCAATGTGCCTGATGACTACATAGAACTCACCATGATGCAAAGTTTCCTTATTCTACTTTTTAAGGATACTTGAAGATTTTTTTGTTTGAGAAGTTTTTAATAAAAGTAGAGTGTGAAAAATAAAACTGCTTCCAGGCATAAGATTTGCAGACCCAAAGGACAAATGGAATAAAAGTTTGATAAGAATTAATAAGATTAAACCAGTCAACCCTAAAGGATATCAACCTTCAATATTCATTAGAAGGATGCTGAAGTTGAAGCTCCAATATTTTGGCCACTTGATGCAAAGAGTCTGGAAGAAACCCTGATGCTGGGAAAGACTCAGGGCAGGAGGAGAAGGGGGCAGCAGAGGATGAGATAGTTGGATGGCACACTGACTCGATGGACGTGAGTTTAAGCAAACTCTGGGAGAGAGGGGAGGACAGAGGAGCCTGGTGTGCTGCAGTCCATGGGGTCACAAAGAGTAGGATATGACTTAGCAACTGAACAACAACCCCAAGAATTGATGCATATCTAATGCATTGACATGAGGGGAAAGACTGTACTCATTTTCTGAACCATTTTTGGTAGTCCTAACAATGTTACAACTAATAAGACACGCGATCACAGTCATTCACTGGACACTCACTGAATGCTTTCTATTCTGGGTATTAGGCTTGATGGGGTGTCCTCCAAGGGTTCAGTTCTGTGCAAGAGGTGTATTCTATTCCAACAATTTCATTTTGGCTCACTATTGAGTTCACTGTGATACTACAGACTAGTTTAAAATCTAGATTTCTGCCATCATTCATTAATTCAGTCAAAAATATTTCGGTGAGCCCCACTAACAGCTTGGGAGTTTGCCATCACACTAATAAGTATTTTTTTAATGTTTTATTTCCTATTGGAATCTAGTTGATTAACAATGTTGGGCAGTTTCAGGTGGACAGTAAAGGGCAAACTACTCAGTATTAATCACTACCCAGTGTGGTCAATGCTATGACAGAGTTAGGACAGTAGATAAGCTTTTGTACTGGCTGCCCAAGAAGGTTTCCTTGAGAAGACATTTTGGGGAAGTTTTTAAGGAGTCATAGGAATTAATCAACTGGAGGAAAAGAAAGGCTACTCAAGCAGAGACAATGGCAGGTACAAAAAGAACAGATGAGAAATCATCTTGTTTGGGACCCACAAGATGATGCTCAGAGGAGGAATGAGAGTGAAAAGAAGATGCAGTTAGAAATGCAGGTAGGGATCAGGTCCAGCTGATTCCTGAATGCCACAGTAGTTAACAGTCCTTGTCCACAGTTTTAATAATAAAAATTCAGGGCGGTTGGTGTAACTTGGTATCGGAGAGCTAATTATTGACTCTCATTGTTATGTATTAGAGTCATAGCCGATCACAAGCTCGGGGAGAAGCATGAAGTCATCCAAGGCGGTCAGGTGAATCTGGCAAAATGAAAGTGATTGTTGTAGTATTTTCGGATTCAGTTCAGCCTTTGAATCTTTTACATCTGTGCTTCCAACCGACTCATTTTAGAATTGCTTCTGAGAACAAATTATGGAATTTCTGTAGTTCAAGGACTTGTTGCTAAAGTGGAAATGAGTCAATTTTGAAGAGTGACCATTGCATTTGGCATGTTGATAACTTCCTCTAATGATAAATGATAGAGAAAAAAGAAAAGCAACTGTGCGTTTCCTATCCACAAATAAGTACCTGGAAGTAAAGCATTTATCCTTTCCTTTGAATATCAATAGTTTTTTTATTTGCACTCTCTTTCCTCTTTCTTCCAAATAGACTGAAAACCTGATATTTAGTATTTCATCAATCCCACATTATTATTTAACAGAATGTTCTCTACTCATTTGATAGGATGGGGAAGGAAATGCATTCAAATTCTAAAGTACTGAAATTAGAAAGTAAGATCAAATAATTTTGTCAAATACACATTCCTAAGGAAATTTAATACTTTTTTCATTTTTTGGTACAAGTTATGTGCAATATTATGAATGGGAACGATTGACAAATTAGGGCCTAAAATCAGGGTTGTGCGATCCGAACTCCTGCATGATGTGCTCAGTCGTTTAGTCGTGTCTGACTCTCTGTGACCCCATGGACTGCAGCCCGCCAGGCTCCTCTGTCCATGGGATTCTCCAGGCAAGAATACTGGAGTGGGTCGCCATGTCCTCCTCCAGGGGACCTTCCCGACCCAGGGATGGAACCCACATCTCTTACATCTCCTGCATTGGCAGGTGGGTTCTTTACCACTATTGGCATCTGGGAAGTCCTCCTATCCAAATTCAGGATTGTTTAACTGGGTTTATTTCTATCCGTTCACCACTCTCAACACTCTGTGGCAGGGTGTTTGGAGGCTACATTTTACAAGAGGAATTCACCTTACTCTTAGAAACTCTCTCCACTTGCAGAATATCACTTGAGTGTCCTTCCTTCCGACATCTGTCCTCTTTGTACCTGCTGCTTCCTAAACAGAGAAAGTCAGCATCAGAGCTTCCCACTGAACCCTGCGCCACTGGGAATGGCTGGTAATATTCATCTCCCACCACCTGAGTTTTATTATCCCCTGACTGTCACAAATGTCAGCAACTCTGTATTCATCTGTGAATAAAAATAGTTTAGCTCTTAATTTCATGTGACGGAATTTGAGACAGATGTGGGAAAAGTCATCCTCATTCGTTTGTTTTACTCAATTAGAATGTCACTTGGTGCCAGAAGTTCAGGGAATGAAAATGCAACAGCCTTTTCTTTGTGAGACCATCTCCTCTTGCATTCTCAACATAGGAGGCTAAAAGTCTATTGGGTGACAATTATGGTTGTCAGGAGCTGGGGGGTGAGGGAAATGAGGAGGGGTTTGTAAAAGTGATTTACTATTTGTTCACATTCAAAGCTATACTCACATCTGTGGCATCTGAAATCCGGCGAACACACTTTCACTAACTTAGAGAACATTTTTGGTCATGGCCACCCACTTTCTCACAAGACCCCTTTACTTTTGAACCCCAGCCAAGGTATCCTGTCATCAGGTCTTTCCCTGGTCCTCCATCTCTACATCAAGACCTCGTTCACTGCTTGCTGTGCATCTAACGAGGCCACACTACAGAGTTGATTAAACAGAGGTTTATGGTGCTAGTTTCAACTTTACCATTGACTAGTTGTATGAAATCTGGCCACTTGACCTCTTTGGACCTCAATTTCCTGAGCAATTACTACAAATTGGAAATTCCATTCCTCGTTCTGGATTGTTCCACCCAGGAATTTTCACTAGCTTCTCCCTGAGCTCCATGAAAGTTTAAATATATGAATGTTTTGCAGCTCATCAAAACCTAAGATCTTTAACATATTGGCCATTTTCAATGGGGCAGAATGCTGTGATAAATCTTCACTGTGTCAGGAATTAGGAAATCACATCAAGGGGTTCCTTTTAAGGGAAATTCTCTGAGTGCATCACTTTTCATCCCTTTTAAATAAAGAGAATAAAATGGAAGTTCTCCAAATCTTCAGAATTCAAATGCTTTGAGATGCAATATCAACTTAAGTTGGTGAAATTAACATGACAGGATGCCATCTCCTGCTTAAATTGGTCACTTCATTCTGTGTAAAAGAGGAAAAAGTAAACTTTCATATATATATATATATATATATATATATATTTAAATTTCAAGACAATTAGGTGAGAATTTAGCTGGAATATGGAATGAGATGTAAATTTTTTTGTTATTTTTCTCAATTAATTCTCAAGATTTTTCCAAACTATATCTAAATGGATAGATAAATCATATTGCTATTAGTATATTTAAACAAATATGAATTATACAAATCTAAGCTGAACAGATAGATGATCAAGGAATTATTTTTTTGCCACTTCAAAAACTTTTCCTTTATTATATCATTTGTTATACATGTAAGTGTTTTCATGTTTAATCAGAGAGTTTGGGAAGCAGCAAAATGTAAAGTTACAGCTGAAAATTCCCATAATTTTCTTTAAAAACTAGTAAAACTATAGTAAAACTATATATGTCTTATATATATTTTATTATTGACTTCAACCTAAACAAGAGTAATTTTCTTTTGAAAGAAAGCATTTTCACACACTCAAAGGGGGTTGGGAAATTTGCTCGTGATTTTTTTTTTTTTTTTTTTGCATTAACAGTCTGTATAGATTAAATAATAGCAATCTTCAATAATTCAGTAAATATGATGGACTAAACTAGTTATGCTCTCTCAGAGGAAAGTTAAGAGAAAAATGGGATGCTTCTGTTTATGATGTTCCCAATGAGAAATTTATAATCAAGTGAATTACTAGATTGCCTAGCTATGCTTAAGAAAAATACTGTAAGTCTACAAATAAAGGATCAGGGTGGGGTGGATTAGGGTAAATTCCATGCACCAAACTGGTAAAGCTCTATCACAATTAATCATCCCTGTGAGATTGGAAGAATGTCTATTCCCACCCTAGCTGCACATTTGCAGAGACATATGTTCATTGAGATCTCCAACACCTTAAACAGATACAAATTACTAAGGAAAGAACACTCTCAAGTGGCAGTATCTCTCTCAGATACAGAAATGATAGTAAAGTTCTTTTCCATGGTCCATCTTCATTTGGCATTCTTCTCTTTTTCCTTTCTTTTCTCACCTGTCCCTGGGCCCCGTCTATTAAGGTTGTACGGCTGAACCCCTTTCCAGGTTCCAGGGGCCTCATACCCTCCCCTTGTCAAAATCTCCTTTAAAGAAATTCTCTGAAAAAAAATTTTCTTTTCTGGGATATAACAGCAACTTAGGGTATTGCCATGCCCCAGAGATTTGCATTTTAACAGGCATCAAATGCTTGGGGCTAAGAAATGAAACTCTCCCTGTGTAATTTCAGGCATCAGTAAGCAGATGGAACATTTATTGGGGTGGCCTGAGGGATTTTCTTGAGCTTCTGGAGCTATATGGGTCTTCCCCAGTTCAGTCTAGGAGGAAAGTTATTCAAGATGTTGCTAATATTACCATCATTTTTTATCATGTTTTTGATTGTAATAAGTCACCAAGTTCAGAAACTCATTCTCCAGTATCACCTATGAAAACCCATATTATCGCAATGTCCTGCACAATATAAATCAGGCTCCCATATCACCTATTCTACATATCTCCTCACCAGAGTTATTTAGATGTTTCAGTGTCTGCTGCCTGATTTTCACCTAGTTCCTCCACCTCCCCTTACATGGAAAAATCAAGATTGGGCAGAGAGGGAAAGGAATAAGAACAGGAATAATAAATAAAATATATGACCAGGCAATGTATGGTATGGAGAACATGACCTTGATCCTTCAGGCTAATTTACAGGTGCCATTAATTAGGTTAGGGTACGTCACTGATAGTAGCAGAGTCTTTAAAAAAGACAATAATCTCAATCTGCCATTTCCCTGTTCCTTGGACAGATGATCATTTTAAATCTCATACTACCTAGAGCATAGTTTAATTGATAACACGGAGGTTGCTTTTAGGAGAACATTGACTGTGTGCCAAAATACAGAGCACCTCAGGACACACCAGCGCAGTACCAAAGCAAACAAAAAGCAAAGCAACTTCAAGGGAGTCACCGCAGAAGGAGAAGCTTAACTGGTTCGACTGTCACTGCTCATTTGACCACTGGGAACATCTTTATGATTATGACCATAATAATTTCTATTCATTGGAATACTCTTTGGAATATCTGATGGATATTGAAAGGACTGATGCTGAGGCTGAAATGCCAATACTTTGGCCACTTTGATGCAAAGAACTGACTCATGGGAAAAGACCTTGATGCTGGGAATGTTTGAAGGCAGGAGGAGAAGAGGACCACAGAGGATGAGATGGTTGGATGGCATCACCAACTCAATGGACTTAAGTTTGAGCAAGCTCCGGGAGTTGGTGATGGACAGGGAAGCCTGGCATGCTGCAGTCCATGGGGTCGCAAAGAGTCAGGCACGACTGAGCAACTGAACTGAATCAGTTATACAGTGCGTGGATCGGAATCAATGTAATTATAATTACTGAAATGAATTAACGGTGCTTTAATCCACTTGATTATACAGACAGTCCTTGAATGGCCATAGTTTAGTTGCTATTATTACCACCTTTCTAAGTTAAAAAAAATTCTTATTTTGAGGCTATATTCCAGGTTACTCTGTCCTTTATAGCTTCTGAGTCCTCTGATAAATAGGTTCTACACACAGCTACCAGTTTAATCTTCTGAAAAGCTACATTCATTGTATTATATTGTTCCCAGAAAATCTTTTATAGAAACTGATTCCTAAAAGATAAAGGCAAAATCATTACTTTGAACTCTGCAGAGTATGTCCACCTGCTCTTTCACTCTCTTTTCTTATGCATCTCCTGTATTAATCTTTAACTCTACCCAAGATTTTTACCCATTCTTCACCAACCACCCCTAGAATTCTCTCATTTCACTGTCGCTTTGCTCATTCAACCACTGAGGGTTCTTCTTGTCCATATCTTTTCATTTTTCAATAGGTAACTCAAGCTAGACCTCTTCCAGAAAGCCTTTTCAGACTATCAAACTCTCAAATATTTCCTCTTCCTTGGAACTCGTAACTATAGTTTTCTCTATTCAAATGGTAGCTAGTCAAGTGCTGTCTTGGGATAGCACCTTCATTTTGTCTAAAACTCTTTGTTTGCTTTTCTTATAATTATGTCTTATAATTTAGGCATCTTGTCCCCATAGGTCATAGAACAGGGATTCACAAAAAGACATGTTAAAGAAATAATTTTTGATGAAGGGATAACTCAGAAGTATGGCCAGATTAAAGTCATTTATTTGGGGGAAAGTAGAAAATACTTTAATTATTAAAATGTGCTGACTTCTCTGTGCTACTACTTTCAGAGATCTGTAATTTGTTCTTTACAATTTAATACAAGGGACCTCTACTGTCTGTACAACTGTGTCCTCAAACATCTTTTGTTATAGAGAAAAATCTGTAGGCAACTTTGAACTTGCATATGACTTGAACTTTTTCTTGTCCAATTAGAGTAGACATTTAATTGAGATTATGGAAATAACTGGGTACCTGTATTTGTAAGTTGAATTCTCTAGGTTTTTCTTTTTAATCTATAAAGTATAAGATAGTTAGAGTATCTTCCTTAAAGGTTTACAGTATTTAACAATTTTATAATTGCTCTTAACCAGGGTAGGGGTTTTAATACCAGAGCTATTCGTCAATATATGTTGGCTGTTGCTGTTCAGTCGCTCAGTCGCGTCCAACTCTTTGCGACCCCATGGACTGCAGCATGCCCGGCTTCCCTGTCCTTCACCATCTCCTGGAACTTGCTCAAACTCATGTCCATCGAGTCAGTGATGCCATCCAGTCATCTCATCCTCTGTCACCCCATTCTCCTCCTCCTCTCAATCTTTCCCAACATCAGGGTCTTTTCAAATGATTCAGCTCTTCATGTCAAGGTGACCAAGTATTGGAGCTTCAGCTTCAGCATCGGTCCTTCTAGTAAATATTTAGGGTTGATTTCCTTTAGCATTGACTGGTTTGATCTCCTTGTAATCCAAGGGACCCTCAAGAGCCTTCTCCAACACCACAGTTTAAAAGCATCAATTCTTCACCACTCAGCCTCAGCCTTCTTTATGGTCCAACTCTCACATTCATACATGACTGCTGAAAACACCATAGCTTTGACTAACCTGTCATTATTTACAAGGTGAACCCCTACTCATGTTTAAAGTCTTACACAGAAAGTGTCCCCAGATAGCTCTCTGTCATTATTGGCTCTTAGTGTAATTAAAAGCTCCTCCTCTACTTCTTTAGCCTCCTGGAATTTCTCTTTTCACTCTTAATTACATTGTATATACAATTAGAATTTAATTGCTCTTGTTAGTATGCACTCTCCTGTGTCTTTCTTCCTGCACTCCAACCTCTCAGCCTCTCCCCAAACATGACCTTGGGCTTCCCTAGCAGGGTCTCAGACTTATTTATAACTGTAGTTTTAGCATCTTGAGAAACATAGGTGTAATATGTATCTTATGGCTGAATAAAAATATATAGTATATTAACTTCTTATTTCTAGGAAATAATGCTGAATTTCAAAATCATTATATTAGCTTCTGAAAGATGTTAAAAAGATAGACTATTCTTTAAGAACTCAGTGAAGGCATGGCATTGATATCACTCAATTTCATATGATGTGAATAGGACTTTGTTATTTCATTTCTAAAATAAAATGTGCACGTGTGCATAGTTGCTCAGTTATGTCTGACTCTTTGCAACTCCAGGGACTAAAGTCCACCAGGCTCCTCTGTCCATGAGATTCTCCAGACAAGTATACCAGAGTGGGTTGCCAATCCCTCCTCCAGGGGGTCTTCCCGACCCAGGGATTGAAACTGAGTCTCCTATGTCTACGGTATTGGCAAGTGAATTCTTTACTACTTAGACACTGTGAACAGTGGCAAAGCTTGAAAATGCCCTGACTTTCCTAGTTGTTTCCATCATCCTCTTCATTGTTAACCCTTGAAGAATAAATGGTAGTTGAGAATTTCTCAGCGATTACTACACGACAAGCTGGCAGGATGGCTGGAGGCACAGAGAGAAGGCTTAAGCTGAGTGAACCTCAGGTAGCCTCTCTGTTTGATTAGAGTAGATGAGAACAGGCTTCTTAAAATCTAACAGAATAAAATGGCCATGAGTTGATTATAAAAGTGGCAAGAAACAGTAAAGAATTTATCAGCAATAATTATGGCACATGATGTATGGTTATACCATTTGATGTATGGTATATGACATATAAGATAATTAAAGTATATGATATATGATTATGACACATGGAACTGAGGTATGTGTATTTTAGGAGGTGTATGGATTAAGCTTGCAGATTTGAGATATGAACTCTTGGGTTTCAAATTTTACTGTGGCTCTTGCTGCTTGGTATCTGGGGCAAACCATTTACCCCTTTGTGCCTTTGATTTCTCATCTATAAAGTGAGAGTAATACAGTACCTACCTCATACTGTTTTACTGTGAATATTAAATAATATAGAAAATACAAAGCACTATTTCTAACTTTAATAAGTACCAACAACCTTGCAGAGTCAAATGATTCACCTTGTAAATACTGATAGATGCTGAATATCTAATTTTAGCTGAGTGTTTACAGTTCCTTCTTTTTTTCCTGAATAATATCTATTTTCAGAGAAAATGCAGTTCTTCACACTTCTTGCCTGTCTTGCTAGTGGAATTAGAGAATTGACAGTCTAATGATTAGAAAGTTGTTTTCCACCTTCTACTTAATTCCCTTGAGTCATTCCTGTGCTTTTTGGCTTTTCTAAGTGTTTTGATGCTTATGCAATATTTTGAAAATAGGAAACTAAATGATGGCTCCTATAGATTAGATGAGAGCCTGAACAATGAGGATAAGACAAGAAGGTGAGGTACACGCTCTCACAGGGCACTGTTTGCTTCCTTGATAAATATGGTGTCTTGGTAGGACATTTTTCTCCTTCTCCCCCTTTCTTCACTATCTGGTTGATATAACTGAGTCATTGCAAAGATGCTTTATCTGTCTTTTACTTTCATTCCACTCTTTCTTTCTGTCCCTTGGAACACTACTGTCTTCCATTGGAATTGACAGCTGGATCAAGTCATTTCTGAAATTCAGGATTCAACACAGTTACTTTTACTTTTATAAAACCTGTCTGTGATTATCACCCCTGGAAGTTTTTTCCAGTTAAAAAAATAGGGAGGAAGGAAAGCAAAATTTTAAAAAGGGAAAGAGGCAGTGAGAGAGAGAGGAAAGAGAAAGAGATAGAATGAATATATCTGTGATGAGAATCTGGAGCAGGAATCATTAAGATTTATTGACTTGGTGGTGAGCCAAGGTAAGTACCAATTTTACTGGTAGCTCAGGGTTTTTTTTTTTCATAGAGGGCAGCTGACTCTCTCAGATTAGCAGGATGATGATTATGCTAATCACTTTCTAGGTAGGATTCAAGAATTAAGAATCTATCATGATTCACAGTCTAGAGTTATATCAGTCCACAAGTATGTGTGTAGGGAGATTAAATTCTGTGAGAATTCTGGTACCCTGATAGGCGTTTAAGATGTAAGATGTGTTAGACTGCAATTGCACTTAAGTAACCCGAAAGCATACTAAACAGGTGACATTACCACTAAATAATTAAAGAATGAAATTCTATTATAAAAGATGCTAAATTATATGGCATATGTAGTAAATACATTAGAAGGTCAAAGCAAGAAGAGTGAGGTTAAGGAGTATCACCATCTTCTAAGGACAACACACTAGAATTTTGAAATGTTCCTTTCATCCATTCATTAAGCAACTATTTATTGGGTATCTACTATATGCAACTTGCTACTTTTTTTGAATTTGGTAAACCATCACACACACACACACACACACACACACACACACACACACACCTGTACATGTCTAGAAATGAGTTTTAAGTGGTTACAGAATACTGAACAGATAATTTTAAAACAATGATAATATAAAGTTCATGTATTTACTTTTTGCTCATTAATTAAAATTCTGTCTTGTCACCTTAAAACAAATGATCATTGATCTTAAGAGATTGTTTCAATATTGGGGCTTTAAATAAAGATGATGTGTGACTAATTCAGTGTGTGAACTTTACAGAAAATATTGTCTACAATGTCTTGTATTAGAGGCAAGGAATTTATTTTTCAATTCTTGCTTGAATTATCCATAAATTGCCACTGTTTTGAATTACTTCAGATTATGTTCATAGACATGGCAGATGGAGAAAGGGGCAAATAAATTTATATGGGCCTTTCCTGACTTAGTACAATATGTCCTCTAGACGGAGGACATTATAGGAATTACAGTCAAACAGCACTTACAAACTTTAAGAATCAAACTAATCCCCTTCTTATCGAGAGAAGAAAGTATAAAGCCCCAGCTGTTACTCAAGGGAAAGAGCCTGGGTTTAGAGATGAACAGGCTGTGAAGTAAAGACATCTGTGTGTTCCATTGACTCAGCTACTTGTTCACATTTGGAATTTGAGAAATAAGAGTACTGGCTTCAAGGGAAAGAGTTCTGGTCTCTGTCCTACTCTATATTTTAGGATAAATAGAGGACTCCATATTATATTAATAGACTACCTTTGGGAAATGTAAACATTTTCAGACCCCAAGAGCTGTTCTATAGGTCTGCTCACTGATACATTCCCTGCATCTATAGAACTTTCTGATGGCAGTTGACAATTACTGGTAGAATGCTTCAGATCTTTTTTAAATGAAGATTTCCTAGACTTGAGACATTCAACAAATAAATTCCTAGATTGACTAATTATTTAATACTTTGCTCCATTTGCCTTTAGCAGCCTTTCTCCGTCACTTCCTTATGTATTTGAACCATTTAAGAGAAAGATGAAGGTGACATTGTTCTCTCTTATCCCTAAGCACATATAAAATTGCACTTCTTAAAAATATTATCTAATATATGATACAATTATTGAAAATGGAAAATTTAATATTAATACAATCTTTTATCTAGTCCACAGTCTATATTCAAATCCAACTGTCCCAATTAAATTCTTTATAGGATGCTGTCCAGGATGGTACATTCCATTTAGTTTGATGAGACTTTAGTCCCATTTAATCTAGAAAAGTTCCCAGTCCTTCTCTGTCTTCCCTGACTTTGACATTTTTGAAAAATAAAGGTCAGTTATATTGTATAATGTTCCCTGATATGGGTTTATCTGATGTTCCCTTACGATAAAGTTCAAATTATGTTTTATGTTTTCTTTTGCATGAACACTACAGATGTGATATGATGTCCTCAGTGCATCATATCAAGGGCTTGATGTCAGTTTATCGTAATACTGATGAGCTTAATTTTAGTTCCTTGATTAAGGTACTATCCACCAGACCCTTCAATTTTATCATCACTATTTTCCTGTTGCAGTTAATAAGCAATTTATGAGGAACATACCTTGACACTATGTAAATATCCTCTTCTTTCACCAAAATTTAATCTACTGGTTTTAGCATCCAGTAGATGATTTTTTTTAATTCCATCATTTTTTTCTAAATTACTTGTTGATTAAAGTAGAATTCTAAAGAGACATTTTCAAGTGGAAAGCTATAGCTGTGCACAGTTTTTGAAAAGCAAATTACATTAAAGATAAATAGATACACAGATGAGAGCCACAGAGTTCAGGAAGCAGGACTTCATTTTAATGCTGGGACAGCTTTCTTCTTCAGGATTGGGAAACTTCCTCTAGCCACAGTACCAAACTATGAACCAGTTAGGTCCAATTAGCCCTGATCCATTGTGTAAGTGTTCATAAATTATTTTATATCACTTGTATCTTGATTTCTCTTTCTTTAAAACCAATACCCTATAATGACCTACATGGGAGAAGAATCTAAAAAAGTGTGGAATATGTCTATTTATAATGAATTTACTTTGCTATACAGCAGAATATAACACAAAATTGTAAACCAACTGTACTCCAAAAAAACTTAAAATAGTATAATAGCAATGGGCTTTCTTTACTTCATAAGGATATTAAATGTAAAAAAGAAGAGACCATTATTATGACTATTTATAGTCTTTGATGAAAAGTAATCTACATAGCCTCAAATTATTAATCCTTATTAGATCTATAAATATTCTTCCTGTTTCTAAGGGTACTATATCTCCAAACCTCATTTTATACTAGACACCACTGCCAACTCCCATGACCTGATTTCGGGACACGTAACCACGTAACAGCTCTTGCCAAGAGAGTTTGACTCAAATGAAGCATCCTCCAGCCTCCAGTCTTCCTTGTTCATACTTTCTCTTTAAAAACATCTTTGATTGATGCTCAAGGCATCTATTTCACAATCTTAATTTCAATTTGCCTCACCCTTAGGTGGGACTCTCTCCTGCTGATTTTGCAAAAGTCCAACTTTTCCTATTTGCAACTAGATTAGAAAAAGTATTGAGACTAGGACAGCCAAACTGACTGGGTGACTTCCCACTGGGGCTAACTCAGTTCAGCCTCTAAGTTCTATCTAAGAAAAGCTTGCTATAAACTCAGGCAGCAAGAAGCATGGTCTATCTACGGGGATTGTCTCAGTTGAGTTCTCTGCAAAAAAGACACAGAGAGCACAGGTATAGGATGCCACAGGGATGTTTTTGGGTATCCTTCAAATTTAATGGGACAAGTAGCCATGTCACAAAGTCTGGGGGGAAACAGTTCATCAAACCAATACATTTAAGTTGTGAAATCAGCTTGTTTCTGATCCTCCTTTGTAAAACATGCAAGAGGAGTGAGAGATTGTCATTTTCACACCTAAATATAGACTCACATCCCTTAGTCAAACTTGATTAATCTTCTTAACCCCTCTGTAATGGGGATTGCTTGCACTCAGTCGCAGGACAATTCTTGCAATTGGTTCTTGTCTCAGCAGGAAGCATATAAGAAGTTTCATGGCTAAGCCAGAAATTGTCTTATATGCTCTAGCAACCCATTTGCATTCTGAAACTGAGTCGCCTGATTTTAATTCCTATTTGCTCTTATTTGCCTGGCCTCCCTGACTCCCTCCTGGCTCTCAAACTAATCTGTTCTGCCTAATGTATAGACAGACTTGATCTCAATTATTTTATTATGAGTCTTAACCTTCCCTTGACAATCTGGGCTTTGGTTCCTCCTGTCTATTTGTTGTGGCCCATCATCCCAGGGCATCAGAAGTAGAAAAGGTCTGTACGCCCAAAGAAACCAGAAATGGGAGCATCAAAAAACATTCATATTTGCACTTGTGATTGCTATCAGTCATTTCTGCTAAAGAGTAATTGGCCATCTCTGGGATAGATATTTAACCACTCCTATAAAAACAAGCATGACTCTTTTGCCAGGTATTTCACCAGTATTATCTATACACAATAAATAAATTCTGTGTATTTTCTGTTTGGGCACAGCTATTACAGTCTACAGAAAAAAACTGATGACACAAATGATCAAGGCCCTTCGATTTCTAATTAAATTCTGTGGAAACCCCAAATTAAGCTGATGATGCCATGTCTTAGACTAAACAGACTAAACAGTGATGTTTCACATTAGAAAAAAAATGATGAGTGAGGATTGGATAACTTTAACAAAAATGTATCAGAGCATCCAGAGTTAAAGTTTATTCCCCTTCCCACAAGTTTTAGCCCTTAATGTCTTTAAATACTAAAAAAGAAGAAGAAAATGGTTCTTGGAAAAAATGTATTTAACGTCAGTGTTAGTATCAGCATTTCCACTCCAAGTATTAACTCCTGATATTGTGCTGAGTGATATGGGTGAGTGTATTACTTAACACCCTTTGTCCTTAACTCCAAAGAATTGTAGGACATAGCGAAATGCCTTTGGGACTTTTCTGAAAGAAGTTCACATTCTTTTTGTTTTGGAATATTTCAGTTTCTCAGTTGTGTCTTTGAATTAGATCACATGTGTTAGAGATGGCTTGTTTTGAATGTGTGTAAGATGCATATTAGGTTACATATGTATCTCAAAAGTAGAAACAGCGACAGAGTGCTCTAAGTTACTGGCCCAAAAGCTTCAGCCATAACAGGACACTAATACAGAATAAGTGTTTAGTCTCTGTTGAGTACACATAATATACTTAATATGCTTTCTTGAATTACAGTCACTGTTGAAATTCTCCGATGTTTTAACTAGCTGTATTTAAGTACTAAGTAGACTCACTTGATACTTCAATTCATTAGGTGAAAAGTTTCACAGTATTCCTCATAAATAAGGTAGTTTTTCTTAGAAAAAGCTTTCTATAAGTAAAGGTTAATTGTTTTTTTCATGTCAATACATGCATGTTAACTGCCAAAGCTGAAGCCCAAGAGTGTGATATAAAGTTGTGTCCAATTTCAGGAAGATTTAAATGCAGTTATGAGGTAAGAACAGATTGCCCAATTCGAAAGACGTTTTATCTTGAATGGTTGTGTAATATTGGCCACTTTTCAGGAAGAAATGGATTTTGGACTTTTCATGCCATCCACTTCCTGCTTCCCACTCCTCAGACGGTACACATACACATACACACACACCACACAAACACACACACACACTCCAGTAAGAATTTAAGAAGAGATTATCTTTCCAAAACCTGATCATTTTTGACAGTTTGAAAATTTTCTGAACCAGATACAATGCAGTTGAATGCTTGAAGTGTTCAGAGGAATCTAAAAATATATATTTTAGCTGTTCCAACATAGCTTAGCAGGGGAGGTGAGAGATCTCCAAAGAATCGTTTCAAAGTGAAGGACAGAAGAGATAAAAAAGAAAAAGAAAATTAAAAAAAAAACAACAATAGGTCTTTTGTACACCAGCAACTTATCATGGCATGTAGTTACTTATAAAGGAAGACAAGGTAAGGTGTTTACCTATATCTACTGTATTTATATATGCATATATATGTGTGTTCATTGTTTTTCCATTTATAAAACACCTTATATAGATTCTTCTAAGATAATACATGCTTTGTTTTTCTCTAGTTATTGTTTGAAGTACATATTTTGTATTTTGCTAAATGCTTTATGAGGGGGAAGTAATCATAAACAAAGAAGCCTAACTACAGATTAAAGACAATTTGTCCAGTCTAGCTGAAAATGTAATCATTTCATTCTCATTGAGGCTTTCATTACACAGTCTTTCCACATTTCATTTGCTTTGAAAAATATATAGTCTGTGCACTCTCCAGAAGGCAATTGCTTCTCCCCAAAACATGTTCTACTTCTTTTAAAGCCTCTGGTAAAATTTTTATCTAAGCCATCAGATTTAGCAATTTGTAACTGATCTAATCTCTCCACAAAATCCTTGCTTACTGAAATTGCATCCAACAGTTCCTCACTATAAACCTTTCAGCTCACATAAAACTGAATGACAACCTATGTCTCTCCTTCTAATTTTCATCTTTTGCTGCCTTTCTTATACCCCCAACGAAGCAAAAATTAGGTAAACTTAATCAGAAATCATGAATCATGTCAGCAAATGCCAGTTACAACATTACAAAATAATCATTCAGAACAATCATTAGATGGAATTTAAATAATTACAATGTTCTTTTTCATATGTCCCCCAGTAGGATTTTATACGTTTTAAGGGTTTATGGGTAGGTACCAGTGTCTGAAGAAGACTTTTGTTTCATTCATTCATTTTTTAAAATCATTCATTCATTTTCCAAATATTTATTGTCTCTTCTATGCACTGGATACTGTTGTAGGTGTGGAGGATATAGCAATGAATAAAAAACAGGTGTGTTCTAAACAACTATTTAATTTAAAATGATATTGTTTCAATGATTAATTAACTATAGATGACACAAACATTGATTACATAAGCCTATTTTGAACAGGCAATTCTATTGGGGTAAATACCCTTTCTGTCTTCTGTAATAATTATGAGGTTTGTCTCTGATTAAAAGCTCAATTAGTATGCATTTAATAGTGAAATCTCAATTGGTATGAAGATGAGATCTTTGGCCTTTTAGATTTCTGAATTCCACCTATTAAAATTTCCTGAGTCCTACAATGCAGAGAAGATTAGCATGGCCCCTGTGCAAGGATAACATGCAAATTCGTGAAGCGTTCCATATTTTTCAGAAAAAAAATAAGTAAATAAAAATAAAATTTCCTGAGTCCTATATTAAACTATGACAAAAGTCCTTATTCAATTCTAAGTCAAATTCTCACCAGCACCTAAACTGCTCCCTGACAATAAATGTGTTTGCGATGTTCACCATTTCTTGGGTGACAAGCTGAATTTTATGAAAGATCTGGATTCTAAACAAGACACTATAAGCATATAAATTAATGTGCAGAAAGTAGGACAGTTATGAACTTGGGACCAAAAAAATCAGGTGATGCTCAATGTTAAATAAGGTGAATTTGAATAAATTAGGAAAATTGTAATGTCTCTTAGTGACAGGAAGGACATCTATATTTACTCAATCTAGAAATTGGTTGAAGTATTGCCATACCCTGAGCATTTGGGCTCTAATGTTTAAAAAAATTAGGAATTATCTTGAGAATAATAGTAGGAATTCCTGCCTGTTTTGTATCCTAGAGCATTTTGTTTAGAGAGAGCATTTTATGACCTTCTCTGTAACAATTGGTTGATTGATTGATTGATTGAATAAATTACTCCTCCTAAAAGAGTAAATAGGAGTACTGAAAAGTGTGAATATCAAGCCCTACTTTGAGATTTCCAGACAGGATTTGTAACGCCATAAATTTAGTACCTGTAATGCCAAGAGGTGAGTCTATTTTATTTACAATAAAATACTGTGTATCTTCTCCTCCTTCCCTTTTCCCCTGCTTTGTTCTGCTCAAAAAAACTTGCAGTTGTCCAGGTATGAGGAGGGAGACTCTTCTGTTTTATATTTTTTTCTGAAGTTACAGCTTTTGCAGAACTCAGCTTATTGGAGGAGTGGATGATGCTTTTTTATTAGATTCTGAATATTGGGTGGTTACAGAGATTTTATTTCTGTTCCTCTTGCCCTAATTCAAGTTTGCCTGAATTAACATATGCCCTTAGTCCTCCACTCACCGCTCTGGGTTACTGACTGTTCTAAGATTCCGGTTGGTGACTTCTGATAGTTCTCTAATGCTTCTAAAGAAAATTTTTAAAAATATATTTTATCCAGCGTCTTTTCTCTTTTCAGTAGAAGGATTGGGATGAATAACCTAACCTCACCTAATCTCAGAAGCAGAATTTGGAACCATCCACAGCTTTTCTTAATGGATTTCTTTTGGATTGCCCCTTCCTGCCATAGCCAGCATAATCACCACAAGGTGCTCTAAGAAGAGAATTCTACCCTGGAACTTTCTCATGCCTTAAAATTTCTGTATCTTGAAGTTTTACAAAATGCGTAATAAACTATAAGTAAGTAAATTTGTGTATAGGCTATGTTTTCATAATTGTTATGAAATTAATAACAAATTATTTATAATTAATAATGAACAGACTAATGTTTTGAGTTTTTTGCATATGTAGAAATTGCTAAAAAATTCTGCTATCACATTGACACAGTTTGGTTCCTTTGCCAATAGTATGTCTTCTTTGTCACATACAAAGAATTTTTGTAAAACTAAATTTTGAGTGTATAAAGTAAAATCTTCTTTAAATGGTTCTTCCTCATTCTTTCTGTAACACTTTACAGTGCCATTTTCTTTTCTGAACTAGCAACATCTTTGAGTTATTTATATTTTCCCAAAGTCATCATGTTATAATGATACCATTATCCAAATAAAGTACAGTGTCAATTAAGCCCTCTTCTCCCAGATAAATGTCCTTTAGCTGCATTTATTTATTCAGCCTGTATTTACTGGATGCCTAATATGCATTAGGTGCAAAGACAGACATTGGTTGAGTAGGCTAGATACAGAAAATTTGTTGCACAGCTAGACTACTTTAACTGTCTCCATGAGTCTCTTTTCTGTTATTTCTGAGAAAATTCTACAGTGGACTAACTAATGTGTCACCTTCAACATGATTTCCCTTTCATATGACTCTCCCGAAAAATTACCCAATAATAACAAAAGGAAGGCAGGTGAGTCAATTGGCTTTGAATTAACTTTTAAATGATTCATGGAGATAATTATCTAAACAGGAAAATACAAGATAGATTATATTTCATTTCTTCATATTAAGGGTTCCTTAAGAATGCCTCTACTTAATGAAAGCTGCCAGTGATCATGTTTTTTGGAGGCAGATTTAAACATACAACAGTTGAGTTGACTTATATTCCACTTCAATAGTCTTTACTGTTCCTCTTTGTTCTTCAGCCTGAAATTTTTTATTTCAATGTAATGTGCCATGTGTATCAGTTGAGATATAGAGAGATTATTATACATAATTTTAGAACATTAAGTATAAGATCCATTTTTGCTGCATGTATTGAAATGACTGAGTTGAAAACAATAGATTATGTCAAATAAACTAGGATATAATAGACACTTGACTATAATACCTCTCCTCTATCTCACTTATCCTATAGGTCTGAACTTACACATCTTTAACAATAAAAGAACAAGGTGTTAGGAACTGAGTATATGAATGCTCCTTAATCAAATCTGTTCTTTCAAATCTACTCTGGAATTTCTTTCTACATTGACATTTCAGACTCAATTCATGCATAAAAAAGTATATATTTTGGAACATTATGCTTATTTCTTCCAGAAAGTTTTTCACATTTTAATAGTGAATAAATCATATTTTACTCTTATAGACATGAAATTAGCAAAATTTTAGGTGCAATTATCATTCTTTAGTCTTCCTACACAAACTCAAATATCGAACTAAGAAACAAAAATTTCTATAAATTATCTCCATAGGAAATCCCTCTGCAAATTATAGTTTGAACCTTTTTGATCAAAATATTACGTTTGAAACAACAATCCTACTTCATTTCTTGTGTTTGAAATACCTTGTAAAAGCATTAACCAATTAATCAAATTAGATAACAATTCTGTTATGAACTGAGCATCATATAGAATCATTTGCTGCCGAATATCAAGATAGTATATGTATATATGTCACTTTTGAGGTAATAATTATATCTATGTGCAGTAAAGTATTTATTATCTTATCTAATTAATACACATTTTGGCATGTCAGGGTTTGTGGGTAATTACAGTTTTCTATTGGGTAATAATTTGTATGATTTATGAAGCCTATGAAACAACGCTGTGAGCCAAAAAGCTGTCTGGAATAATTACAGTTAAGCAGTGCAATCAACAGGTACACCCAGCCAAGAGAACGCAGCCCTGAGGATAAGAGCCTCAAACAAACAGAAGCAATCTGAGGTGTTCACTTCTCAGCCTGTTTTTGTCCTGGGAAAAAAAAAAAGCGGCCCACCCACTGTCTTCAGCTGTAACAAAGAACTGATTGCTTAAATATAATGTAGTTGTTTTCCAAAGTCCATGTGCTGACTTGGAGGACTTCACACGCACATAAAAATAAGTATCATGGACCATATAAATTTGCAATTATTTCAGGAAAGACCAAATGCAGACACATCTAATTTAAGAGTGACAACGCGTTCTGTGGTTATTGAAAACTCAGAACTAGACTATGCCCCTTCAGGGATCACAGCCTTTTCATGACAAAGGGGTTTCCGTAACTCAGGGAAACTACGAACTTTGTTGTGCAGGGCCACTCAGGTTGAACCGGTCATAGTGAAGTGTTCTGACCAAACGTGGTCCGCTGGAGGAGGGAATGGCAAGCCACTCCAGTCTTCTTGCCTAGAGAACCCCATGGGCAGTATGAAAAGGCAAAAAGATATGCCAGAAGATGAGCCCCGCCCACCCTCCCCATAGGTCAGAAGGTGTCCAGTATGCTAATGAGAAGACTGGAGGGCCATTAGTAACAGCTCCAGAAAGAATGAAGCAACTGGGCCAAAGGAGAAATGATGCTCAGTTGTGGATGTGTCTTTACCTCTCAACTCTGGCCAATTCAATAAGCTCTGAGTCTCATTTCCTTCTGGGACACACCTGGAAAAATTGTCCCCTAGTAGGAATTGACATTGTAGTTTGCTTCCAAAGAAGCTTTGCTTATAATCAGGAGTTGACTGCCCCAGAAACACGAGAGTTGCAAAAGAACTCTGTAGTTATCATCCATATTTATACAATAATTTTCAGGAAGTTGGCAGCTTGTTGTAGACTGTAATGCAGGTTATTCTTTATCAGACACTTTTCTTTTGCTAAGTTTATTTTGACCTTCCCGTCAGTCATCCTCTTTTGCTTCATATTAATGCCCTCAAGGTAGGTAATGTTTTAATTGGCATTCAGCACATTCACTGAACCAAGAGATCCTATCTTACGTGAAGAAGCAGTGGTAAATTTCTGTGAACTGTTCTCAATATGTGGGAAGTGCTTAAATTAGTTTCATCTTTCTCCGGGAGACTCATACATTTATATCCTGTAGGAGCATATTGAATTTTTAGTTATTAACTTCAGGTAGAGCCAAAGTTCTTACTATTTTTTTTTAAACTTGAAGACTAAAAGATAATGTCAGATAATACAGACTGTTGAAAGCAATGTCACAGGGTATTCCATTTTAAAATTCACACTAAATTGTAGAGTCAGTAATCCACCACACATAATAGATACTTTTGCATAAGTTGGAAAGTTATTCTACATGAGAATACCAAGAGCTCTAGGAATGGTCTGGAATGGAAATTGGAGCTTTCTCCTGAGAGAGTCCACAAAGCAGCCACCTTCATCAGCCCCACCTTTACCAAACATTTGCTTTTCGGTGAATCAAGGGAGAGAGGAAAGAGATGAGACAGAACAAGGATGCAAACAGAGATGTGAGAAGTTCACCGCACATACCACCCTTGGTCCCTGACTTGCTTTGAACTGGGCAGCCTCTTCTTGGAGTAATCGTTATCCAAAATGAACCTGCTCTCTGACTTTCAAAATGTACTTTCAGGGGAGAAAAAAAGGAATAAACAGAAGAAAAATCACAGCAAAGAACATTTCTTAATTCCAACAGGCTCTTTTTTGGTAAGAAGTGTGATTTTTAGGACGAATATATGAGCAAATGCTTTCAATTTAGACTTGAGTTCTGAAGCTACATGCAAGCTCATGCTTTTGTATCAGGCGAAATAGAGCTCAGGTCAAATGATGACACTAGAAGGAGAACACTTCTGAGCTTTTAAGCATTTTAAGTAGAGTTTGATTGGCAGATACTTGAGTAAAGATATCCAGCTTGGTTCCCGGATGGCTCAGTGGTAAAGACTCCAATTGCCAATGCAGAAGATGCGCATCTCATCCCTAGGTCCGGAAGATCCCCCCCGGAGAAGGAAATGGCAACTCACTCCAGTATTCTTGCCTGGGAAATTTCAGGCACAGAGGAGCCTAGTGGGCTACACAGTCCATGGGGTTGCAAAAGAGTCAGATATGACTTTGTGACTAAACAAAGGCCAGCCTGTCATAGGGATTGGCATGGTAATAGCACCCAAAAATTAGTAGTTCTCTTCCCCCTGGAAAATTTCCATGGACAGAAGAGCTTGGCAGGCTACAGTCCATGGGGTTACAGAGAGTCAGACATGACTGAGCATGCATGCATTCCCCTCTCCTCCTCTGACACCCACACTCTGCATCCCCCACCTCACACACACACACACACACACACACACACACACACACACACACCCGTAGTACTTCCTGTGAAAGACAATGGCCCCAAGCAGGTTCAAACCCCTTTAGGAAAACAAACAAAAAAGGTAAAATAAAGTTCAGAAAGATTTACCAGGTCAAAGATCAGAGTGAAACCAAAAGTTATGTCAGGCTATAGCAGAAAGTGAGTTTAGAGTAAAAACACATCATTAATTCTTATGATTATAACATTGGATTAGACAAAATAGTGTGTTAAAATCTAGGTAGGAATTACACATGTGTAGTATGGATGGATACACACACAGAGAAACATACTGTTATATATAATTAAATATATTTAATCCTAGGTGAACTGTTACATATATAGTTCTTAACAAAGATGGTATGTTAAAAGATAGCTTTATGTCTGAAAACTTTTGTTGTCATTTCTGGATAATCATTCCTTTTGTGTTTTGCAGCCATTTGCTTATTGTTTAATTTCTATACCTTTGATATTTGCCATTTACCAAATATTGATGTTTTTATTCAAGGGTTTTATTTTATAAGTATTTTAATTTAGAGCATGTATGATGTTTTCTCTTTAAAGTTCAGGTTTGTTGAAAAAACCATAAGGCTTTGAAAATATAAAAATGAGTTCAATTAGAATATAGACACCATCGGCGTTACCTTCCAGAATATTTTAAATGTGGAAAAGTCTTGCTCACCTTATCTGTTTGCCCCCATTAGTTTCTTGTTCCATTGCATCATCCAGTTTGTTGTCATGTGCATTAGTTCTTACCAAGGGGTATAAAACAGAGCAGAGCGGATATGCATGGTCTACACCTCCTGTATCTAGGCAGCAGGGTCCTGCTGTTTCTTATTAAACAGTAGTCCACACACTGATATTGTGGGGGATTTGCTTGATCTTCCCAGGACAAGAGTCTAAAGCTCTATTTCATTTTGCTTTGCCCCAAGTGTCTTTTGCAGGGAGTAGAAACACATAACAAAAATTTGGTGTAACTGGTGGAATTTTTCCTCACTTTGCTTTGAATCATTTTCTGAAGTGTAGTTTTCTTGCTCTGAAGATGCAACAGCTTTTGACGTTAATTGTTCTCATCACTCATTTTCTGGTGGTTGACTCCAAAAAAACAAGAAAAAGAAGACAAACCACTGCTTGAACTGGACTCCCGCCAAGTTGACAAGCCTGCTTTGCGCGTGAGATGACACAACTGCATGGTCTTTTATCCCAACCTACCTTGGGGTTCCCGAATCTTATATTTTCTATCAGTTGACTAGAAGTTGGGGCTGTGGTGGGATCTGATTTGAATCTTCCTGAATTTTAGTAGACCTATCATTACCTGCAACCAATATCACAGGGTGCTTTAATGGTTTGCTTAGAAATACTTCCTTTGACATGCTCTCTACTTCCTGACCATAGAGGTGAAACATCTAGATTGCAAGGCATTAACTATAACCAATAGCTCTGTTTCTTTAAAACTCTTACTTAATTTACCTAATGCACTGTGGGTAAATTCACCTGATAATTTGATGGTCAATTTGGGGGCTTCCCTGGTGGTTCAGTGGTAAAGGATTTGCCTGCGATGAGGCAGACATGGGTTCTATCCCTGGGAATATTCTCTGGGGAAGGAAATGGCAACCCACTCCAGTATTCTTGCCTGAATAATCCCATGGGCAGAGGATACTGGTGGGCTACAGTCCTTGGACCACATGAACTGGACATGACTGAGCGACTGAACAGATACACACATGTACACACATACAAGGCCATCCTTAATGGTAGGAACATGGAACACTGCTATAGTGGGCGAAGTTCAAGGAATTTTCTCCTTAGCAGGTAACAAGAATAGGAACACTTCTTTACAAGTAGGAAATGACAAGTCCTTTAAACATGATCTACTAATATCTCAGATGGGACCCAGTGGGTTCACAGTGATGGGTTAGATTTTTTAAATTACAAGGCATTTTGTTTAGAAGAGGGATTAAAGTATTTGCCAAAATGATTTGTGTTGACAAAATGGCTTAGTACATTTGGCAGATTTATTTGGAGAATGGAATAAATTAAGGTGTCTAGAAAAAGATGTGCTACAGCCACTGAAACAATTTCAAGTATTTCAGAAACTCTATTTTTATTCACTTTGCAAAATGTGCTTAGTTGAACTGCCAGTCCCTGTTACATTTCCATTTCTAAGCAATTAATTAAAATCCCAAATCAGTCTTTTCTTGATCATGCCAGCAGGAGTCGGTTACCATGGAAATAGGAAGATCAGTAGTATTTGGAAGAGACGAAAAAATGGCTTGCATTGGTCTTTTATTTTGGAAACATAAGTGATGGTCTAGAGTAGCTTGTTGGCTCAGTAATAGGAAGATCCGCTCCCCCAGTAGCAAGTGTGGCAATGACAATTGGAAATTACTGACAGTCTAGGGATTACATTTCACCCCCCAAGGATATCATTTGGCCAGTTGAAAAAGTCATTAACTCAGCTTTTTCATGTCTTCTATCTATAGGTTAAACCCCCAAATGTAATTGATTACAGAGTATTCTGTTGTAGCTAAGCAGGATTTCAAATCAATAATTGGTTACATTTTATGAAAACCCATGAAAACCTATTTATGATTTTTTTCATATGTCAGGCCAGTGTGCTTTATTTAGACAGAAAGCTTATTTCCAGACAATAGCGCAAACTGAGAATGACTGTGATTGAAACTATATATTTTTTTTACCTTTTGGAAAATGGAAGCTTATGGGATATCATCTTTGGGTATTTAATTAAAACCCGAAACAGTGCATTAAGAAGACATGATAATGAATGATATTAATATGACTGTATTAAAAACAAATTAGAGTTGTATTGGAAAATCTAAACTGTGTGAAAGACATAATTTTAAAGATGTAGATGATAATTATTTTCAATATTTAATAACAGCTATGTGCCGAGCACTGCTCCTAGTGGTTTAAAAGTAAAAACTCAGTGTTTCTCAGTGATACCATGAGGAAGATCTTAGCATTCATAGATGCAGCGATAGTCTTAAATTATGGAATTTTTTCTGAGTGAAGAGATTCTGTACTTTCATGTGCTACTAATTAGCCGTCTGTGAAATCAGAAGATGGGTGATAATTTTCTGCTATGCTAGGCTTATACAGGTCCCACATAAAAATTTATATTTTTCTGTTAGCTAAAATTTTCTCTGAAAATAATTAGGAAAAATTCAGATATTAGAAAGAAGGTACAAATCAAGATTTCATTTACTGCTCTAGTATGCAATCAGATATAATAAACCCCAGTGGGAAAATTAGTCCAAACCCTCCAGGAGACAGTCCTGTCTATACATAGCAATAATTAGGAAATGAGAATTTTTCAGTAAAGTTTTCTCTGATTGCTGTAGGCAGTCAAAATAATGTTGCTGTTTGTCTCTATGAAATGCTGTTATGTTTTCCATATCATAAAGTCCTCAAGGCGTACCTACATGTCTTACGCCTATGTGTATTTTAGAAGCGCTAATTATTTCAGACGAGTGGTAGTCATTTTAGTTAATCTTTGGAAGAAAATAACAGCCACAATTCCCTTTAGTTTATTGTAAGATGAATAGAAAGGTAAGGCATGCCTGGCAACATAAGCCACATGGGTGTCTAGAATTTGGGAGTCATATCACAAATGACATACTTTATACGCTGTGTAAATCATAGCATCTCTCCAGCTACCTGCTGGCCAGGTAGGTAGAATATACTTCAAACACATGCATAGCAAGAAAGGTGGTATAATATGCTGCTATTTGCTGCTTTATAACCCCATTCCCACCAATCTAAGCTCTCCCTGTATAATGGCCTGGAAGTCTGAATCAATACTTCCTGGGCTGTCTCCCAAAATTTCTTACCTATAGGATTTTCATTTAGACTTTCTTTTGTACCTATATATTTATCAGGTGTGTACTAAGTAAATATTGCACCAGAATGGATAAACGAACATACAGCTATTTAATTTGCAAGTATCCCCTAAGCACATGTTATGTTCCAGACACAGCACTAGGCACTGAGGAATGAAAACACATGTAAGATATTGAAATGAAAGGCAATATACTGTTATTATGAAATATACGATTTCTGATGCATGGTTAACTGTTTAAGTTCTTAATGCCTCTACTTACTGTGGAAACTTATCTCAAAGACAGGTTCTCAACAAAACATACTTCCCAGTGTGAATGCCCTTATTAGACTCTTCCCGAGTCTGGGTTGGTCCTGTGACTCACATTTCAAACAACAAAATGCAGTAGATGTTCCTTTCAGGGCTAGGTCTTAAGAAGTCTCACAGCTTCCACCTGGAATTCTTGGGATGTTTTCTCTGGGGACACTATAATTCACTCTGAGACTCATTCACAGTCTCATATGACCCTGAGACTTCAGTGCTATGTGGAAGTCCAAACCAGCCAAACAGAAAGCCACATGGAGAGAAATAAACCCAACAAGATCCCAGCAGCTCTAGTCATCTCACTGTGGCACCAGCGCGCGCGCACGCGTGTGTGCTAAGTTGCTTCAGTCACGTCCAACTCTTTGCAACCCCATGGACTGTAGCCCACCAGGCTCCTCTGTCCATGGGATTCTCCAGGCAAGAATACTGGAGTGGGTTACCATGCCCTCCTCCAAGGGACCGTCCCAACCCAGGGATTGAACCTGCGTCTCCTGCAGCTTCTGTATTGTAGGTGAATTCCTTACTGTTGAGCCAAATTAGTTTAAATAGCAACTTTTTTTTTTTTTTTTTGTAGTTACTGGCAGCAATTAGTAGAATTATATTTTAGGAATAATTAAAGCACCAAGATCTGGGAAAATAGAAATAAAGGCAACTCTGGAAAATTTAAGAACAAGAATCTCACCTTCCCAGACCATCTTGATTGTCTTCTCAGTTGTTTCTTCAACTGATCTTCTGTGTCTGCTTCAGCGTTTCAGGACAACTTCCTATGAGGCTGGAAAATACACCAGCTCCATGGGGAACACAGCTTCCCAAATTCCCTTTCAGAGAGAATGGCCACTCTTTTCCTACATGCAGTCTGAAGCATCCTGGGAAATAACCTAGCTTGAACGGTGCATCCACTGCTGGATTATCACTGTGGGCAGGAAAGCAAGTGCCATTATAACAAAATCATTTGAAAACCTTTGGGAAAAACAGATTTTTTTGTTTTTAACAGGGTGATATTTGGAGAAGAAGAGAAAGGGACAGGAACTGGTTAAAGAAGGCATGACAAGTCTGCTATGGTATGCAGTACCCAACAAATAACTTGACTTCATATTTTAAAGTATGGGGATATTATTGCTGATACATGAATTTTTCCCATGTTAATAGTTTAATAGTGGAAAAGTGGCTATACTTATCTTACAGAGAAATGTTTTTTATTTGAAATGTGTGCATTTTAATATCCTATTTAATTTTGGATATTTACCAATGAGGAAGTAAAGCGAGAATGTTTTCTGTTCCTGACATTGGGTTTAGCAGGGCGGGAATAATGTTATCTATTAATGAGCAGAGATGTTAGCTGAAGAGGTCTGGCTACATTCCAGTTTGGCTAATTAAATCCTACCTGCTTAAATTCTGTCTTTATTTTCAAATGAATATTCACCGATATTTCTCATTTGAAACATTATTTGATGTTTGGGACTACCAGTTTATTTGTGAGGTAAAGAATTCCAGTTTACTTTGAGTTGAAAATACCCTAGCTCCAGCCCAGTGTTTTATATATATATATATATATATATATACATATAGTGTGGACTTTGCAATACTTTTCTTAGGCTCTAGTGGTAGGACTGCATATTTTTCCAATGACAATGCAGCCTTTTAAAATCCTTTCTATGTTTCACTTGATGATGGCAAGCTATCAAACACTATGCCTGATGCAAACCAAATTTGATCTGAGCCATTAAAATATGGTGCTTTTAATCCAATAATATTTGGATTACTGAGTAACATCTAAAATGAGCATGTTGCAAGCTGAGAAAGGATCAAATCAAAATTAATTAATTAGAGTCTAATTAATGGCTCTAACTAGTCATTACTGTGTCAAAACCTATTTCATGGAGTCCATCATACAATATGTCAAATCAATATTTTGCAGTTTAAATAGAAGATTCAAGTTACAACTTGTTTTTATTATTTGTTGTTGTGATAAAAAATTTAACATTGTATCTAGTCTCCAGAGATTTTTTAGGAGTACAATACTAACTACAGGTACAATGTTGTACAACACATCCCCAGAACTTATCCATCTTGCATAACTGAAACTTTACATCTCTTGGTTAGGACCTTCCCATGTTCCCGCCCGCACCATCTGGCAATGTTATTTTACTCTGTTTCTATGAATCTGATGACTTTAGATTCCTTATATATGCAGAATCATACAGTATTTTTACTGCGACTGGCTTATTTGACTTAGCACAATGTCCTCTATATTCATCCATGTGTCCCAAACGGCAGAGTTTCCTTATTTTTTAAGGCTGAGTAACATTCTATTGTATGTATGTACCTGAAAGGATGGGTGATAGACGAGGGGCCTATGGCAGTATCTGTAAGCTCACTTTTATATATGCTTTTCTTAAAGTCTCTAGGACACAGGCACCAAGAGAAATCAAAGAGGCAATGATATAATGAGAGGCTCTGTGATAAGAGGCCATTGAACAGGAGATTTTCTCAAAGTGAAAGTGGAAGAATAATTCAATAGTGTCTATAAAACTTTCCTTCTCTGAAGTGAAAGTGGAAGAGAGTGAGACAGACTAATAGAGCAAGCAAATATCATGACACTCATTTAGGTTATTTAGAGAATAAGACCAAAAATAGGATCATAGATAAAGAGACTGATGCATAAACAAATCTATAGATTTGGAGTTGAGTGAAATGCACACATTCTAGTACAGTCGAGCCGTCATGTCCTTGGGGGAGTAGTTCTAGGACTCCCTGCAGGTGCCAAAATCCAAAGATGTTTAAGTCCATTACAAAATACGGCTAGTGCACGCAGCCCTCCCTATCTTCATATTCCACGCCCTGGGATTCGACCAACAGACTTTCTATCTGCATTGGGTTGAATTCATGGATTTGGAGCCTGCAGAGAAGAGGGCCTGCGGTATAGTTGTTCCATTTACAGTCTGTGTCCGAGGTAATTTAAATCTCACTTTTTAGCTAGGAGCTTAAGATCCAATGTCTTTAAAATTTATCTTTTCATTTCTTCTCTTTTACATGATGAAAGTGAATGGATTTTGGAGTGGGAAGTTTTCATTTCAGTAATGGAATACTTTCTCTTGTATCACTTTGCAATAATAACAACAACAAAAATCTGGAAAGAGACAGCTAAAATAAATTTCTGAGTACTTTTTACTCTTTCTTAGTGGTTGATAAAATATTTACCCAAAAATATGTCTATGTGTATGTATGTACATACATATATGTGTGTATTTATATATATACACACACAAAGGCATCCTTTGCTTCCCTTCTAAGTATTAATAAACAACATAAAACTTTCTAAGAAGGGGACATTTCAAAATGTTTCCAAGTAATGTCTCCACCTCTGTTACTACATTACATTTAATATCTGCTTAGGATAAGCAATTGCCCAGGTGAATGTTATGTACTGCAGGGGTTTACAGGAATTTGCAGAGATATATCATGGGAAAACCATAATGTCAGAAATAGAGAGAATGTCTTTCTATTCTGAATTCAAGCTATTGTAGATGCACATGAATGACTTTTATTTCCACCTAAATCCCCCTCTTAAACACTTCCTCTGCCAATAGGATCCACGAAGCCAGATAGAATTTTAATATGTGACTACAAGCTTCACGTTTGTCACACTTTGTGTTACACATTGAATATATCTTTCCTTCTTCTCTTGTAGATACAATATATTGCAGTTCTTGCAGTATTTTCCAACTCTATTTGTCATTTCAGTAGCAAATCAATTTGAATTTAACAAGCAAACTCTAGATTATTTGCACATAAAACATTTCAGTTTCTATTCTACAGAGCCCTACTGAGGCCAGTGCGTAGGTTTGCTAAAGCTGCCATAACAAAATAACACAGACTGAGTGGTTTAAACAGCAGGAATTTACTGTCTCATAGTTCTGGAGGCTGGAAGTCCCAGATCAAGGTAGCAGCACAGCTGGGTCCTTCTTGAAGGCTGTGCGGGTGGAATTTGCTCCAGGTTTCTGACTTGCAAAGGGCATTCTCCCTGTTTCTCCACAATGTCTTCTCCCTGTGCATTCAAATTTCCCCTTTTAATAAGAACACCAGGTTTTTGGACTAGGGCCTACTCTAATGACCTCACTTTAACTTGATTATGCCTATAAGAACCTGAATCCAAATATGGTCACATTTCAAGGTACTGGGGGTTAAGATGTCCACATATGACTTTTAGAAGCACAATTCAACCTGTGAAAGAGACTTGAAAATAAAAAAATCTATGTAGACATAGGGCTTCTCTGGTGGCTCAGCTGGTAAAGAACCTGCCTGCCAATGCAGGAGATACAAGAGACTCACGTTTGACCCCTGGGTCAGGAAGAGCTCCTGGAGAAGAGAATGGCAACCCACTCCAGTACTCTTGCCTCAGAATCCCATGGACAGAGGAGCCTGGCAGGCTATAGTCCATGGGGCCACAGAGAGTCAGGCACAACTGAGCATGCCCACACGGACACATGTAGATATAGGTAGAGGCATTTGGGTATGGGCACATACATGTGTGTGTATGCAAGTTGCGTATATACAAACATATGTGATTAGTTTTCATTTTATTTTGTTTTCTTGGAAAATCACTAACAAATGAAAATTTCAGACTAATAACATTTTATATATACCTATTCCATTAAAATTTTAAAGGTTCAGTTCAGTTCAGTTCAGTTGCTCAGTCGTGTCCGAATCTTTGCTACCCCTTGGACCGCAGCACGCCAGGCCTCCCTATCCATCACCAACTCCTGGAGTTTACCCAAACTCATGTCCATTGAGTCAGTGATGCCATCCAACCATTTCATCCTCTGTCGTCTCCTCCTCCCACCTTCAGTCTTTCCCAGGATCTTTCCCGACCCCATGGACTGCAGCCTAACAGGTTCCTCTGTCCATGGGATTTTCCAGGCAAGAGTACTGGAGTGGGTTGTTATTTCCTTCTCCAGGGGATCTTCCCAACCCAGGGATTGAACTCAGGTCTCCCACATTGTAGGCAGACGCTTTACCGTCTGAGCCACCAGGGAAGCTCTTTCCCAGCATCAGGGTCTTTTCCAATGAGTCAGCTCTTTGCATCAGGTGGCCAAAGTATTGGAGTTTCAGCTTCAGCATCAGTCCTTCCAATGAACACTCAGGACTGATCTTTAGGATGGACTAGTTGGATGTCCTTGCAGTCCAAGGGACTCTCAAGAGTCTTCTCCAACACTACAGTTCAAAAGCATCAGGTCTTCGGCACTCAGCTTTCTTCATAGTCCAACACTCACATCCATACATGACTACTAAAAAAACCATAGCCTTGACTATACAGACCTTTGTTGGCAAAGTAACATCTCTGCTTTTTAATATGCTGTCTAGGTTGGTCATAACTTTCCTTTCAAGGAGTAAGCGTCTTTTAATTTCATGACTGCAGTCACCATCTGCAGTGATTTTGGAACCCAGAAAAATAAAGTCAGCCACTGTTTCCACTGTTTCCCCATCTATTTGCCATGAAGTGATGGGACCAGATGCCATGATCTTAGTTTTCTGAATGTTGAGTTTTAAGCCAACTTTTTCACTCTCCTCTTTCACTTTCACCAAGAAGCTCTTTAGTTCTTCTTCACCTTCTGCCATAAAGGTGGTGTCATGTGCATCACTGAGGTTATTGATATTTCTCCTGGCAATCTTGATTCCAGCTTGTGCTTCATCTAGCCCAGTGTTTCTCATGATATACTCTGCATACAAGTTAAATAAGTAAGGTAACAATATACAGCCTTGATCTACTCCTTCTCCTATTTGGAACCAGTCTGTTGTTCCATGTCCAGTTCTAACTGTTGCTTCCTGACCTGCATACAGATTTCTCAGGAGGCAGGTCAGGTGGTCTGGTATTCCCATCTCTTTCAGAATTTTCTACAGTTTTCTGTGATCCACATGGTCAAAGGATTTGTCATACTTTATCTTTGAATCCTCATTGCACTCCCTGTGCATATTTTTAATATGGATTTTCTTAGGCTCTTGTAGAAAAACCTGAGTACCTGCTCTTTCAAATTAATCCACTGATCAATTACCATGAGCAAAAAGGACTGGCATCAACAAATAAGTAATAATATGGATTAGGTACCCATCTCCAGAGAAAGTTGTTGCCCAATCAGAGTTTGTTCAAAGTGAGGGGATGTCGTAGTGATAAACATTTCTGTCATTTCTAAAGAATTTGATGGTAAACTACACGGTATAGCAGTACAGGGTGGAAGCACCAAGGACAATTTTGAAAAAAATATCTATCATCACATTTTCCACTCTTTCAGTAAAAATAAAACTGAATCTTCACAGTAATTGTAACTAAACACTGATAACACTGAATAAAACTTCAAATGCTATCCTTGCTGGTCACATATCTCATAAGGTTTAACCATGTTTTTGGTTTACTATAGCAGTCTACTTCTTCTTATAGTTCCATTGCTGTAAACTTCATATACTATAAAATTCATCCATTTATAATCATTTGGTGATTTTTAGCAAATTTATAGAGTTTTGCAACCTACCCTGCAATCCAGTTTTAGAACATTTCCGTCACTCCATAGATTTCTCTGACGCTGCTTTTCACCTTCAGCCCAAGCAACCACTGATCTGCTTTCTCTCTCTAGAGTTTTATCTTTTAGAAATTTCAAATAGGTAGAATCATAAAATATATAGTCTTTTGTGTCTAAATTCATTTTGACTTTTAGGTTGTAGACTGGATCACTAGTTTCTTCCTTTGAATTGATTAATACTTCATTGTATAGATACATTACATTTTTGGCTGTATTCATCTGTAATGGACATTTGAATTATTTACAGTTTGGGATGAACAATATTGCCATGAACAGTCACAAATAAGGCTGTGTGTATGCCTGCACCTCTCTTGCGTAGAGATCCAGGAATGAAGTATTGAGGTTGATTTAAATACACATCTAAATTTTTAAGAAACTGTTGAAGCGTTATCAAATTTTTATATTCCCATTAAAAATGTATGAGGATTCAAGTTGTTCCACAGCCTTGCAAGCACTTAGTATTGTGCTGAAGTCCAGCTTATCATTTTTTCTTTTGTGGATTCTGTCCTTGAAGTCATGTTTTTTTTTTAGAAGTTTTATAGGTTTACCTCTTACATTTAGGTTTATGATCCACATTCCAGGTAATGTTTATGTCTGGTATGAGGTAGGGGATAAGTTTTTGTTGTTATTGTTGGTTTTTAACAAATAAATCCAGTTGCTCTGGCACCATTTATTAAAAACCTATTATTTACTTAATTGAGCTGTTGTCATACCCTTTTGAAAGATCACCTAGTTGATTTTGAATTAAACCAACTTTGCGTTTCCAGAATTAATCTCACTTAGTTATGGGGTATAATCCCTTATACAGACTAATTGTTGGGTTTAGTTTAGTAATATTTTGTTAGCGATTTTTGTACCTATGTCCAGGAAGAATATTAGTTTTTTCCCTTGTAATGACTTTGTTTAACTTAAGTATCATTACTTAAATGTTACTTAGGAATACTCTCAGAAGATGAGTTGAGAAGTGTTCCAGACACATAGTTTCTAGAATTCAAGATGATTTTAAAGGAGTAATTTCCAATCTATTTACTAAGAAAATGTAATGCTTGACAAATGCCAACACTGGCTGGATTTCAAAGTCTGCTTATTATTTTTAAAATTCCTGTGAATTATTAAAAATAATACAGCTCACTCTTGTGAATTCATGCAATTGATCTCTTCTCCTTTATCTAATTATATGTTAAGAACAAAGATATTGTGAACTTTTAAAATATGAGCCTGGGACAAAATAAAATTGCACTTAATACTTCTACTATTTGTAAAATAGCCAGAAAAATCTTCCTGGTATTTTATTAGAAACATGATGCAAAAACAATTAAAAATTTAGAAATATTATTGGAATATTATAGAAAATTTCCATCAATTTTTACACATCAATTTCTTATTCACTCCTGGGTTATATTTGATGTTTACTTTCTAAAAAAAGAATTATACAGAATGAAACTATAATTTCTGTAGAAGTATGCTCATGTGTTTTGGCAAGTTATAACAGAAATTTTCCAACAGTTAGTGTAACCCAGGTGAGGATAGATTCAGATTCACCCATAACATGAAACTAGGCATGCTGGAAACTAAAACTATTTTCTCATCATGTCATATTCAAATAATCATATTCTGGGGAAAGAGGTTTTATTATATCTCCTGCCTGAAAAAAGAAACAGTCAACTCTCTCTCCAAGCTAGTTTAGCTTGTAATTTCCCATTCTGGTGGTATTTATGTGAGAGAATTGAAAGGACAGAAAAAATGGTGGAGTTACAGAATGGGAAAAGATTGTAGTGATATCCAGTTCAGCAGTCATGAGAGTGAGGAGACTGGAAAGTTATTTGCTCAAATCCATATATGCATCAGATTATACTGAGCTGGGGTCAGGACCCAGTCCTCTTAACACCCAGGAGAATGTACTTTCTACTGTATTCTGATGAAGTTGCTAGAACTTTTAAAATTTTAAATTAAATTTTAAATTTACAATTTTTAAAATTAAATGGTTTTAATGTGTAGGACTAGCTTGTTCATTTCCTGGGGCCAAAGGATAGAAAATGGTGGCACAGAACACTTTCATTATTTGCAAAGTGATTTCTCTGGTGGCTCAGACAGTAAAGAATCTGCCTGTAATGCAGGAGACCTGGGTTCGATCCCTGGGTCTGGAAGATCACCTGGAGAGGGCAATGGCAACCCAGTCCAGTATACTTGCCTGGAGAATTCCATGGACAGAGGAGTCTGGCAGGCTAAAGCCCATGGGGTTGCAAAGTCGGACATGACTGAGCGAATAACACACACACCCCTGTGGTGTTCAGTGTTACCAAACAATGGTCCCCATATTTTCAGTCTGGAGAGACCAGTTTAATATTAATGGGGAGGTATGGATCATTAGTGTGGTCTACATCCTAGGACAGACTTTACTAATGAGAGGGATATCTGCAGGGAAGTGAAGGGTCTGAAAACATGCCAAAGAAAGACATGTAAGCTTAGTCTAGGAAAGAATAAGCAGAAGTGGCTTGAAATAGTGATTTCCAACTAGTTGCTGGGCTAAGATGGGAAAAAGTGAGTGAAATGCTTTCTGTGTAATCGAACAGGAGTAGGGGAAAAGGTGAGGCAGAGTTTGACTCAATAAGAAATTTTCAACAATTAACAGCTGTTCAGAAATGAAATCAACCATGCTGTCTGGTTTCATTTAAATTCATGACTTTGGACCCCAAGAGAGACATTTAATGCTGTCTTGGTAATTTTATTCTAAGTCCCTAGGTTAATCATCCAGGAGAATGGAAAGCCATTCTCCAAATATCATTTTCATTCATTCTTCTCTCTAAATACCTAACACTTCCTCTCATCTTCACTCTCCTCTAGTGTCCTGGTTTTTCACTTTTCTGAGAAAATTATAGCAGTTAAAAGAGAACTTCCAGAACCCCCAGTTACGGACCTACCACCATCTATACCCAAATACTTTGCATTTTTGTTTATTACCATTGACTGCTCTCCATGTTTCTGCTCAAAGCCAATATCTCTCCTTTGGCACTACAAAACATCTCCCATTTACTAGAAAAGGTCATCACTCAGCAATTTAACCTCTCCTTCCTACATGTAATTTTTGGCTTTCCTGTATAATTTCCATCATAATGCAAAAATACTGCTTTATCCTCTACCCCCCCCCAAAAAAAAAATTCTCCCTTGACAATCTCTTCTGAACCAACTATCACTCATTTCTTTTCCTCTTCTTTACTCACATACAAAGTCTTGTCTATTCTTACTGACTCCAGTCCCTCTTTGCTTATTCCTGCACAAATCTATTCAGGTCACTATTTTACCCAAACACCACTGCAACAAAACTGCTCCTCTCTAGGTCTGGTGATTCCATGATGATAACTGAATGACCAATTCTTAGTTCTCATCTTTCTGGAACCACCAGCAGTATCTGACACAGTACATCATTTCCTCCTTCTTGATGCACTTTCTTTGTGTGGCTTCCAGGTTGCCACATGCACCTGGCTTTTTTTCCTACCTCTCTGGTCACATCTTCTCAGTTTCTCCTCCTGTCTTCTTAATTGTGGAATGCCCCTCAGTCCAGCCCTTGGGCCCCAGATTCCAATCTCCCTTATCTGACTGTCCACATGATAACTTTACTTGTCTCACAGTCATCTGAAAATTAACTTGTTCAAACTAAATTCCTGATACTTTTACATAAACCCTCTTGCCTCCAGGTTCCTTCACGTCAGCTGAAGGCAATCTCTTCTTCCAGATGTTCAAATGCAAGCTCTTGGAATTGTCTTTGTCAGCTCTAACTCTCTTTCCCTCACACTGCATATCCAATCAGTCCAAAAGTCCTATTTGTTTTAACCTCAAAATATATCCCAAACCTAAACACTTCTCATGACTTTCACTGATATTACTATGGTTTCACTATAATATTGTATTTGGATTTCTGCAATAACCTCCTAATAGGCCTATAGCCAGGGTATCCTATCTTCAACAACATAGCCAAAGTGAGGCTCTGAGAAGAAAAAAACAGCTGATGTCACTCCTATGTTCAAAGTACTGCAGTGATTTCTATTTTCAGGGTAAAAGGAAAATTACTTTCAATATCTTTTAAGGCCTGAGCAATTCAGTCCTCATTTTCTTCTGACCTCCCATTCCATCATCCACTTTATACACTGTGTTCTTCCTTCTCCATCTCAACTGGAGGTATATTCTTGCCTTAGGATGTTTGCACTGGCTATTTCTTCTGTTATAAATCTTGTCCCCTCAATTTCCCTGTGGCTAACTCTCTTTCCTTCGTCAAGTCTTTGGTCTAATCTCACACTCTCAACATATCCTACTGTGATGCCATTATTTAAAATTGCAATTTATCCCTTTGTTATGGATGTATGCATGTGTGTGTGTGTATATATATATATATATATATATATATATATATATATGTCACAGCATATTACCTGCTAACATGGTCTGAAATATACCTACTTGTTAGTTTTATTTTTTATTGTCTGTTTCCCTCTCTCCCCTTACCCACCTCCCACAGAATGCAAGCTCTTGGTATAAGAATCATTGTTTCATTAATGTACAAGGCCTTAAATAAAATCCAGACTCCCATAACATAACATGCAGAATCCCTAGACATCAGTCAAAAATTATGCATCATACCAAGGACCAGGAAGATTTCAAATGGAGTTAAAGAAAGCAATCAGTAGGTGTTAACATCAAAGTGATAGAGATGTTAGAATTTTCTGCAAAGATGTTAAAGTAGCAGTCACAAAAATGCTTTAAAGAGAATTGCAAACACATTTGAAACAAATAATAAGAGAGACCATCTCAGCAAAGAAGTAGGAATTCTCAACAATGAATTGAAAGAATAAAGAAGAACTAAAAAGAAATTTTGTAAAGCCCAATACCAAAATAAAAAAATAATAATAATAATCAAGAGAAGGGTTTGTCAGTAGGATGGAAGGGGCAGAGGAAAGAGTGAGTAAACAAGAGATAGAATAAGAGAAATTATCCAGTGTAAACAACAGAGAGAAAATAGGCTGGACAAAAAAATGAGAAAGCCTCACGGACCTACTGGATTACGTATAATACAAGATTTACCTCTCATTAACGGAACTCTTGGAAGAAGAAGATAAAGCATGAGGATAAAAACATATTTGAAAAATAATGGTTGAAAAAGTCTTGAATTTGGTAAGAGCAACAAGATCACATATTCAAGAATTTGACCAAACTCCAAACAAGATAAAACTCAAACAAATTCACCACAAGAAACATCATAGTCAAAATTTTTAAAACTACAAAAGCAAAACAAAACAAAAACAATTTCAAAGCATCAAGAGAGGAACAGCATCTTATCTATACAGGAAAAACAATTCAAATAATAGTGAATTTCTCATGGGGAAGCTTGCAGGCCAGAAAAAAAGTGATATTTTTCAGTTATTGAAAGAAAAGGACTGTCAATTAGGAATCCTATATCCAGCAAAGATATCCTTCGGGAATGAATAAGAACTCAACACTTTCTCAGATGAAAAAAAAAAAATAAGGTATTAAGCTATCAGAAACTTATACTGAAATAGCTAAAGAAAAGTTTTCTAGACAGAAAGAAAACAATAAAAGATGGAAATTTGGGACCCCAGAAAGAAAAAAAGAACAGAGTAACCAAAAATACCGGTAAACACAGTGAAGTTTTCTAAATTATACTTAACAATTGTAGCAAAAATTGTAACACTGACATGGTTTGAAATTCATGTAGGAAAAATACCTAAGACAATTAGATCAAAAAGAGTATAAAGTAAGGAGATACAAAGGAAGGTACATTTCTACTACATTTTATTGGTAAAAATATGACATAATAAAGAAAAACGAAATGGAATTCTCCCTCTCTTCCCTCCTTTTTTTGTTTTTTTTACATAGCATGCAGAATCTTAGATTGACCCTGAGCCCCCTGCAGTGAAAGCACAGAGCCTTAACCACTGGACTGCAGGTAAATTCCATCTTCCTTTCCTCTTTCCTTTCTTCCTTTTCTTTTTTTTTTTTTCATTTATTTTTATTAGTTGGAGGCTAATTACTTTACAATATTGTAGTGGTTTTTGTCATACATTGACATGAATCAGCCATGGATTTACATGTATTCCCCATCCCTCCTTTTTTCTTTTATCTTCCTTTCCCTCTTTCTTCTTTCCTTTCTTTCTTTCAATATCCATACATTGTTTCCTCCCCCCATTCCTTTTTTTTCTTCTTTCTCTTATATTTTTGACGTTATCATTGGTTTTTAGATCTATTATTGCACTCAGATCAGACATTGCCAAATGTGATTTTTCTACTTTTTGAAATTCAATGTGACCTTTTATTTCCTAATATGTGGCCAATATTTATACATACATGCTGGGCCATAATTATTATTATGTTTCAAAGTGGTGATTTTCTAACTCTTATTTCTTCTATGTTCATTAGCTGTCATTCTATCATAGAAAAGAACTTTCTTCTCTCCATTATTCAATGTGTGTGTGTATATATATATAATATTTATATATATATAAGATACATACGTATATGTACTTATGTGTGCACCTGCGTTTGTTTGCTCATTAGCAGCTTGGGAGCTTGCAGTCTTATTTTCCTCAGGTTACAGCTTCTCACTGTCATGTTTATACTCAAATTTCCTAGGTTTGGCCAATAGAAGCCCTTACAGGCTGACTTGTCATTTTGCTGGATTTTCATTCTTTAAGCAGTACTTTAGGTTTTGGCATAACAAAATGCTTTAGAATCATCTTAGAAGTTTCTTCTCCCTGTTCTGAAATTTGTCGTTTTTTTTCATTTTCTTTTGTGATAAATGGTGCATAAAGATTCAGTAGTGTCAAATGAGACTTGTTATGAAAGAAAATGAATAAATTAATTCTCTCTGGTTTCTTTTCCCATCTGTAATCATATCATTTAGATATCTCTCAACTCTGTACCTATGCCTGCATCTATCTATCACACATATGCTTGATTTATTACTGTCAGAGTATTTATATTTTACTTTCTAAATTTCAATCTTGGTGATCCCTAAAGTTTTAATATGGTATCTCTATTTTCCTCTTTAATGACTGGATTTTATCAATCTATAGGTAGTTTCCTCACATTTTAACAGGGGAGCGATGCAATAATTTTTTGTATTACAAAAGGTATATGTTTGCTGCTAAGTGAAAAATATACACTAGTAAAATGATATTAATAAGAATTCTAGGCAGATGAGCCAGGAAGTTTTTAAACTACTTTAAGAGGGATGACAATAGTGATTATTTACTGTATTTAGACTCAGTGGCAAGGAAATTTGGTCTCAAAATACATCTTGCTAGCAAACTTGAAAGTGGATAAGAAAATTGGGAAGAGAGGGTAAATAAGAGACAAAAGGAGAGATATTCAGTTCAGTTCAGTTCAGTTGCTCAGTTGTGTCCGACTCTTTACGACCCCATGAATCGCAGCACGCCAGGCTTCCCTGTCCATCACCAACTCCTGAAGTCTACTCAAACTCATGTCCATCAAGTCAGTGATGCCATCTAGCCATCTCATCCTCTGTCGTCCCCTTCTCCTCCTGCCCTCAATCCCTCCCAGCATCAGGGTCTTTTCCAATGAGTCAACTCTTTGCATGAGGTGGCCAAAGTATTGGAGTTTCAGCTTCAGCATCAGTCCTTCCAATGAACACCCAGGACTGATCTCCTCTAGGATGGACTGGTTGGATCTCCTTGCAGTCCAAGGGACTCTCAAGAGTCTTCTCCAACACCACAGTTCAAAAGCATCAATTTTTTGGCACTCAGCTTTCTTCACAGTCCAACTCTCACATCCATACATGACCACTGGAGAAACCATAGCCTTGCCTAGACAGACCTTTGTTGGCAAAGTATTGTCTCTGCTTTTTAATATGCTATCTAGGTTGGCCATAACTTTCCAAAGAGTAAGCATCTTTTAATTTCATGGCTGCAATCACCATTTGCAGTGATTTTGGAGCCCCAAAAAATAAAGCCTGCCACTTTTTCCACAGTTTCCCCAGCTATTTCCCATGAAGTGATGGGACCAGATGCCATGATCTTAGTTTTCTGAATGTTGAGCTTTAAACCAACTTTTTCACTCTCCTCTTTCACTTTCATCAAGAGGGTTTTTAGTTCCTCTTCACTTTCTGCCATAAGGGTGGTGTCATCTGCATATCTGAGGTTGTTGATATTTCTCCCAGCAATCTTGATTCCAGCTTGTGCTTCTTCCAGCCCAGCGTTTCTCATGATGTACTACCTCCTAGGTTTTACCTGAGCAACCAGGTGGAGGTTGTCACCTTGTTAATAATATGGAAAAACCCCACCCTAGTGTATCAGATTTGGGAGGTTATTGGGCATTTCAATGTAGGCAGAGGTAAACTCTGTGGATCAGGGCAGAATTCAGGGTGATACAATTATGAGTGCCAACAACAGGATGACACTGTTTAAGTCCATGGCATTTGGTGAGATTCCCTAATCAGAAATATAGTCAAAGAAGAAAAGAGTATCCAGAATCTAGATGTATTTCACAAAAGCAAACTAAAATTTTGCTTTTGCAAAATTTTTGCTTTTGCAAAATTTTGCTTTTGCATTTGCTAAATTGCAAAATGTTACATAAAACCAATAAAAGGAATGAATATTTGTTTTACAAAGGTATTCATTTGATGTGACTTTAAAACCGTGAATTTTTTAGAGGGTTAAATATTGCTTTTTTAAAAAATCCAATTTGGGTATCATTTTCATGAGTATATCTAGATTAGAGAGAGGTTCAATTTTAGCTCAGTTTTAATATGGAATAATAAAGTTCTTTCAGAATCCTCCTATTTCTTTATTTGTTCTTTTAAATGCTCAACCATAATTTTGTATTTTCCATTCCATCTCATATACAGATTTTACACTCAAGATTTCAGATGTAGCAAATTAACAAGTTGATACGCTCTTTATTTCAGGTGATGTGTAAACCAGTAAATTATATGAAATAGAGTATGAGTTTCAAGGGATTTTGTATGTTACTTAAAAAAAAATGGTGATGCTAAGAAAAGAAAACTTTTTCACTAAAGGCTATATCTGGACATATGAACAATGAATGACTTTAAAAATGACACCAAAGCCCATGTAGACAGAAAGTAAAAGGAGGAGAGGGTCTGTCTCATTTTAAAGATGAGGCTGATGGATGTCATCTGCTAATCCCAGACACTGATATTGATCTGAATGGTGTAGCCAGTTCACCTGAAAATTGGGATGGAGAAAAACATTAAGTGATTATTGCACTTTAAGTGTTTTTCTAAATTTTCCACTCATTAACATAAGCCTGAAAATTGAATCCAGAACAATAACTGGATCATAGCAACTTCACACTTGCTCCTAATCTATGAGCATAAGAAAATAACAGTAATAATAGACAAATATCATACTTGACCAGGATGATACATTAATGATTGATCTAGTCACTCTTGTGCTCCATTCAAATGTCTTTGAATCTAGCACACACACAGTGGTGGATTTACGCTTGGTTCAACCACATGATCTTTCACAAATTCTCTATCTCTCAGGTTCATTTATTTAAGTATATAATTTGTGGTTTTTATCTCTGCCAAAGATCCATCTGATTGGAATGATCAGATTTCATATTTCTCAACTGCAGCAAAAAAAAAAAATGTCTTTCATGGAGATACCGAAAATTTGAAACAAATGTTGTTATCGGAAAGATACCAACAAGGGGATTAAAATTTCTCTTTATAGATTCAATTTAGGTGTACTATGCATCATGTAGCCCCAGGCACCACATTTAAAACAGAACTGCCAATAAGGTGATGAGCTGTGCTATATGGAGGACTGTTTAGAGGCAAAGGAAAGACCTTATTTTCACTAGTAAAATATAGTAATGAGAGTAGATTGTCTGATTTCTTCTATGTGGTAACAGTAGTAAAACTGCAAAGGTTGGCAATGCTCTTATCTTAGAGTAAGCTTAGTTCCAAGGCACATATTGCCAAATTATGGGGAGACAATCTATGAGTACTTCAGATAAAGTCAGTCTTTGGCATCTGTCAAAGTCAAGAGTAAATTTGCAAACTGTCATAAGACTACCATGTCTCTCCAAAGGCTCCCCAGAGACCTGTTTCACAGATCCCATTAGAATCTTGGAAATCATGCCTGCACTTTATTATATTCCATATATTCTAAAATGAGCACAGGGGCGCATTTTTCAAATGGACAACTATGCTGGTGTGATGTAAAGAAGCATGAGTGAGGAGGTACAAAAGGAAGTTGAGTCAGGGAGAAATGAGAAAGTAAGGTGAAGACAACCTACTTCTACTTAAATTTTCTCTGAGCTCACCATGTATCATTATTTAAAAGATGCTTTTACACAAGGGTTCATGGCCCTTCATTCCTTGACTAGGGCTCTCTATGACTCTGCTGTTTCAGTAACCATGCGCTTAAAGCAAGGTGATGCTGTGTCCCAGGGGGCCTGGGATAGTCCTGGTTTAAGGCTATTGTCTAGACTAACTATCACCAGCACCTACTTTTGTTCTCTAAAGTCTTCCCATTTGGACAATAAATTTTATGGTCACCCTATTTAGGGGGAAGTCGATGATGGGGGTATTCTGCAGGGAGTAAAACCATAAAATATCAAGGCAAATGTGACCAGTTTCCGTCATTGTCTTAGCATAGGCCATGGAGGAGTTGAACTTTACTGAAGAGTAGACTTAGCCTTAAATTTTTTTCCCCAATAAGTCAGTGCTTGTGGTAAACAAAACAGGTCATGGAGAGACCAGAAATGAAATTCAATCTTCCTGGAGCCTGGTGCTAAAGTAACCATGACGAGGGTGATTGCAAAGTTAGCGCAGAACATTCAGAAACAAGGTGGGTGGCATTTGAAAGGCCAGATGATTTCTACTTGCTTGAGAGTAAATTTTTTTTTAATGAGGCTTGAAATGACCTCAGAAATTGTAGATGCTAAGAAATAACCTAAATCTAGAGTATGGCCAGCTGAACATCACCACCTAAAAATATTAACTTAGACGTATAATATCACGGCCAGTGCCGGTCAAAACTGAACCTTTAAAAATGGTGGAGGTCACAGTGGAGAGTATTTTGTTAAGTTTGCATTACCCAGGCCACGACAGGCTGTGCTTAAGAAATAGGGTTTCCTTTTAAAATATATTTGGTTCTATAATGTTTTAAGTAAAAAAAAGTTTCCTAATAATAATTGCTTTAGAAAAACTCTGATCATTTTTTCGTAGCCTAATTAGGCAGAAAAGATTGATCACATCTTCAGAAATGGCTGTTTGTATTTGTGGTAAGTCTTGGCGGTGTTTGTCTGCTGAGGAACGCTGGGGGACTGGGGAACCCCTAACCCTCAGCCTGAGTGAACAAACAGGCAACCTGGTTAAGTGATCAGTAATGTGCACACTAAAAATCAGAGGACACTCACTCACTAAATGTAATGACAATTATATTTAAATTTAATTGTATACATTTTTGACTCCCCTGAAACAAGCAAGCAAGCAAACAAGTAAACAAAAGACTCCTTTATGGAAAGACCTATACACGGTCATCAAAACAGGTAGGGAGAATCATTGGATTAAATCAGTTTGGAAAATTAGTAAGTACACATTGAGCAGACATAGATACAGGGCACTGGTGATGAGAGACTTGGTCATCTTTAGGTCTTTTTAAAATTGATTTATATTCAAAAATTATCATGCTTATAGGTTAAGCATTTCAAACAAAAAAAATTGACAAAAATTAGAAATGTGTTTTGTGGCGTTTTTTGTCTGTGCTAAATAAAAGCAGCAGTTTTTGTTTTGTTTTTATGTCCCATGTCATGTATTGCTAATGAAGTATAATATAATAAAATAACAGGTTTAGGGAGGATTCACAATTCCTCTTAACCTATTGAAGTTTCCAAGAAATTCTGATTAAAAAGCATGCTAATAATAACAAAACTAGAATTCACTAAAAGTGTTTGACTATATTTAAGTATGTAATTGTTTTCAAGTAAAGTCCTATTCATAGAAAAACATTCTTACCTGCAAAGAAAAATCATATGAAATAAGAGCCTTCTACATCCTAAGGTATATTACAGCACAGAATCAAACACAAATCAGGTGACTAAAGCTAACCAGAGGGGAAAAATAATCAATATTTGGGTCATTCCAAAAATTACATATTTTTCTTTTCATTTTAGAAACCAAGGGTACGTCTCCTATTACATGAGCAGTATGTTATTAATTTACACTAATTATCCCTAAAATTAAACTAGTGATTAGAAATTTATGCAAAAACTAGTCACTACTCACACACTTCTCTCGTTTGCTAAATGCCTTTTATTTTCAAATTGAGTTAAACTAATAGCAATTCTTTTGTAAAATTTTTCTTTATGAATGCTACTATAATCTTAAAAGTGGTATTTTTATTTTTAGATACCACAAACTACTCATGCAGCCAGAGGCCCTATAGTTTTGTGTTGTCTATTGATTATTTGCTATTCTTTCTAGCAGAAGAATATTGCTGTTGGATTTCCACTGCGAACTGAAAAGATGCAACACTGAACTCAGTAGTTACACAACATTCAGTGACATTATAAGATATACCTGGCTACTAGACTCTTAGAATATTTAATCTCCAAGGAAAGCATAAGAACTAAAATGTCAATCTGTAAAACATTTTGAAAGAGTCACTTATTTTTGTTTAAGCCTCTTCATGACACAAAGGCAGTAATCCTCAGGGAATCTATTTTTTTCTTCCACCATAAAAGGAACAACAATGATGATTAACATTTCTTTAACTCAAGTTGAAGTTGATTATACAGGACTGCCATGTGAAGAAATAATATTAACTGTTCAATCTAGAGAAAACTAGTCATAAATTCATCGGTATCAACTTGGGTCAAACAAGACTATCATTTGCAGACTAAATAATAAATCCTAATTATTGTTTCAGTTTCACTGTAAATATTTTCTTCTTCATGTCTTGCTCAGTCTTTGCTGTATCAATATCCTGTCTTGTGATTTCAAGGTCATTCACACTACCGCACAGAACTAGGCCAATTTTGTCTATAGTCTTTATGATAGTTTATACATTATTCACTAGCTTTTCACTCAAGTTATGCCACCCACAGGTTACTACATTTATCTGCCTTCAATATATCAGAAGTTTCAGAATATCAATATTGCTAACTAAGCTTTCTTTGTGTCATGGAAGAATTGGGGTTTTCTCTGATATACAGGTACAGAAATTACTTCTCTGAGCTTTAAAAGTATTTGGTCTTTTAACAAATGCAATAGTACTTAACCAATTTGTTGGCTATTTATTCTGATAACTTAATAACTCAGTGTGTATTAATGTTTTGCTGGAGTATAAGTTGCCAAAATCTGTTAAATCATAGAAAAAGCAAGAGAGTTCCAGAAAAATATTTATTTCTGCTTTATTGCCTATGCCAAAGCCTTTGACTGTGTGGATCATAAAAAACTGGTAATTCTTCAAGAGATGGGAATACCAGACCACCTGACCTGCCTCCTGAGAGATCTGTATGCAGGTAAGGAAGCAACAATTAGAACTGGACATGGAACAACAGACTGGTTTCAAATCAGGAAAAGAGTACATCAAGGCCGTATACTGTTACCCTGTTTATTTAACTCATATTCAGAGTACATCATGAAAAATGCTGGACTGGAGGAAGCATAAGCTGAAATCAAGATTGCTGGGAGAAATATCAATAACCTCAGATATGCAGATGACACCACCCTTATGGCAGAGAGTGAAGAAGAACTGAAGAGCCTATTGACGAAAGTGAAAGAGGAGAGTGAAAAAGTTGGCTTAAAGCTCAACATTCAGAAAACTTCAGATCATGGCATCTGGTCCCATCACTTCATGGCAGATAGACGGGGAAACACTGGAAACAGTGAGACTTTATATTTGGGGGGCTCCAAAAATAACTGCAAATGGTGATTGCAGCCATGGAATTAAAAGATGCTTACTCCTTGGAAGGAAAAATCTGACCAACCTAGACAGCATATTAAAAAGCAGATACATTACTTTGCCAACAAAAGTTCATTTAGTCAAGGCTATGGCTTTTCCAGTAGTCATGTACAGATGTGAGAGTTGGACTCTAAAGAAAACTGAGCACTGAGGAAGTGATGTTCTTGAACTGTGGTGTTGGAGAAGACTCTTGAGAGTCCCTTGTATAGCAAGGCAATCCAACCAGTTCATCCTAAAGGAAATCAGTCCTGAATATTCATTGGAAGGACTGATGCTGAAGCTGAAACTCCAATACTTTGGCCACCTGATGCGAAGAGCTGACTCATTTGAAAAGACCCTGATGCTGGGAAAGATTGAAGAGAAGGGGATGACAGAGGATGAGATGGTTGGGTGGCATCACTGACTCGATGGGCATGAGTTTGAGTAAACTCTGGGAGTTGGTGACGGACAGGGAGGCCTGGCGTGCTACGGTCCATGGGGTCGCAAAGAGTTAGACACGACTGAGCAACTGAATTGAACTGAACTGAAGTTGCCAAGAGATAAAGGCAATTTCTGTATAGCTTTTATAAAAGACTGATGTCATGCCATATCTGGTTAGGTTGTTCATAACGACGTTTCAGGATTACACGTGCTAAACATCAGATATGGGTTAGATGCTTTCAACCAGTTGGTAAACACTTATATATGCAAATATTGAGATATTGGGAAAACACCAGCATATTCAAGCTCAGTTCAGTTCAGTAGCTCAGTCGTGTCCGACTCTTTGCAACCCCATGAATCGCAGCACACCAGGCCTCCCTGTCCATCACCAACTCCCGAAGTCTACTCAAACTTGTGTCCACCGAGTCGGTGATACCATCCAGCCATCTCATCCTCTGTCGTCCCCTTCTCCTCCTGCCCTCAATCCCTCCCAGCATCAGGGTCTTTTCCAATGAGTCAACTCTTCGCATGAGGTGGCCAGAGTATTGGAGTTTCAGCTCCAGCATCAGTCTTCCAATGAACACCCAAGACTGATTTCCTTTAGGATGGACTGGTTGGATCTCTTTGCAATCCAAGGGACTCTCAAGAGTCTTCTCCAACACCACAGTTCAAAAGCACCAATCTTTCGGCACTTAGCTTTCTTCACAGTCCAACTCTCACATCCATACATGACCACTGGAAAAACCATAGCCTTGACTAGACGAACTTTGTTGGCAAAGTAATGTCTCTACTTTTTAATATGCTATCTAGGTTGGTCATAACTTTTCTTCCAAGGAATAAGTGTCTTTTAATTTCATGCTGCAGTCACCATCTGCAGTGATTTTGGAGCCCCAAAAAATAAAGTCTGGCACTGTTTCCACTGTTTCCCCATCTATTTCTCATGAGGTGATGGGACCAGATGCCATGAGCTTAGTTTTCTGAATGTTGAGCTTTAAGCCAACTTTTTCACTCCCCTTTTTCACTTTCATCAAGAGGCTTTTTAGTTCCTCTTCACTTTCTGCCACCTGACCCACCTCTTGAGAAACCTGTATGCAGGTCAGGAAGCAACAGTTAGAACTGGACATGGAAAAACAGACTGGTTCCAAATAGGAAAGGGAGTACATCAAGGCTGTATATTGTCACCCTGCTTATTTAACTTATATGCAGAATACATCATGAGAAATGCTGGGCTGGATGAAGCACAGGCTGGAATCAAGATTGCCAGAAGAAATATCAATATCAATAACCTCAGATATGCAGATGACACCACCCTTATGGCAGAAAGTGAAGAGGAACTAAAAAGCCTCTTGATGAAAGTGAAAGAGGAGAGTGAAAAGTTGGCTTAAAGCTCAACATTCAGAAAACTAGAGTCCACCAAATAAGTTTTTTGACTATGTAATATTTATAGACTCCTAGGTTAACATACTATCTTGATAGACAGATAGGTTGTATAGCAACATGGAAGAAACTAAGGTATAATCAAATAACTACCCTTATTGAATACCTACCATGGAACTATGTGGACTTCCCAGGTGGCTCAGTGGTAAAGAATCTACCTGCAAAGGAGATGTGGATTCAATTCCTGGGTTGGCAGGAATTTCTTTCTCCTGGAGAAAGAAATGGCAACACAGTCCAGTATTCTTGTCTGGAGGGAAATCCTGTGGACAGAGGAACCTGGTGACCTACAGTCCATGGGGTCACAGAAGAGTCAGACACAACTTGTGACTAAACAACAACAATGCAACTATGTACATACTCAGAACTTTAATAAATCATTCCTGAGTTTTACAATAATGCCTCTAGGTTCGTACTTTTGCCATCCTCATATTAAAGATGAGGACATAGAGACTCCCATAGCCTAGGGGACCTTCCTACCATTACATAACTAGCACATGGACATTGCCATAGGGGCCCTTTGACTTTTAGATCCGTCAGTTTTCACCTCATTGCCCAATATTAACACTACTGACACACTTAGAAGGCAAACCGTGCTAGTGAATCACATGCAAATTGACAAGGTTTAGAAAACAACTAAAGGCTGATGTGACAGTAAATAGAATTACCTTCTAAAAAGGAATAAAGCATTTCCTCCCTCCCCCACAATTTTCTTACTTGTATTTTTTTTTTTTTTTTGCAATAGCTAACAATGGCAAAAAATGGAGAAGTGAAGAAGAACTAGGACAAGTAGTTCAGGTGAAATACCCATTCCTTTTACATGAAAGGACTTGGATTAATTAGATGAACTTTGTATAATTTAATTTTTCTTAGGAGAAGTATATAAAAATCAGCTCAGGACTAAGAAGGCAGTAGGTTGTTAAAAGAAGCAAACTCCTCGATGACAATGTGAAAAAGAACTGATAGGAAATGAGATGAGCCTCAAAAGACTGGTATTATTCTGTTTTTAATAATGAAGGCATTAGCACTGCAATTGTTAGAATTTTATCTGTTCTATCACGAAATAAGGATCTAGATAGTAGGCAGTAATTAAAGATTGACTTTGATTTAGATAATCCATTTTAATTGCATTTTTAATTGTAGTGAAAATTTCATGAAGTACCATCTGAAAATGCTGATGTGGAAAGATTAGCTAATCAAGATCATGCCGCTATATTTGAATTACTAGAAAAGTACCATGAGAAGTCAGTGTAAAATACATCTCTCAACTAACACACAAGTCCCTCTAATCTCATCTCACCTTCTGGAACAATGTATAACAAATTAAAGCTGGTTCACGAAATGTCATACAATCTGGCAGCAAGATTCTAATTGATGAAGAAACAGCTTTTTAATGGTTCCTTAACAACCAAAGAAAATTTCAATTACCAGGAATCATGAGAAAAACTACCTTAAGGGGACAAAATAATTTCTACCAGTTTTCTTTAACCTACTAAGAGCTCCAACTGGACACTTTCTGACCTATTCACACTCTATTCTGTTTAGTTTGGTTGAACAAATGAGCAGCTGAGTTATTACTGTGAATGCTTTTAAAAATACATATTCAAAATGAGAAAAAACACAATTTAAGCATTTACCAGATTTGCTTAGCCCAGATCACTATGTTTCCACTTACACAATCTTACTCATTACTGCTACCCTCATGAATTCAGTGATCAAGGTTAGCTTTGAAATAAGTTTAGAAATATGAAATTTGGCTTTATTGGTTCACACCATCCTTTTGAATTCCTGTTTGCCAATCTCCACAGCAACACTTACTACACTGTATTTTTAAAATAAAACTTTATTTTCAGTGTTTCCCACTAGCAATGAAATAGTATGTGTTCAATATAATATACTCTGATGTTGGATAGATTATTATAATTTCCTGATATTTTGATTAATATTCTGGATATTGTAATATGTATTGATGTTCTGGGTTTACTAGTTCTATATGCTGCCACAAAAGTGCATACACACATCAATTTAAGATAATACAAACATATTGTCTTTGCTTTGAATATTCCAAATAAATACACCTAAAATCTGCCAACTGAGCTGGTTTTATGTCTAATCAATATAAAACAAGTATATTAATCATATTCTAGATCCTTATATTTATAATTTAGTTTTTCCAGAATTATCTAAGGAGGCAAAAAACTTATACTCTGAAAAACAGAAGATGTTAATGAAAGAAATTTAAGAAAACACATACACTGTGTTCTTGGATTGGAAGAATCAATATTATTTATGTAAGCATGCTGTCAATGGCAATCCACAGATTCAATGCAATCCCTATCAAATTACCAATGGCATTTTCCACAGATCTAAAACAAAACAATTAAAATGTGTATGGAGACACAAAAGACCCTAAATGGCTAAAACAATCTTAAGAATGAAGAATGGAGCTGGTGGAATCACACACTCTCACTTCAGACTATATTACAAAGCTATAATAATCAAAACAATGTGGTATTGGCACAAAAGCAGACATATAGATCAATGAAACAGGATAAAGCCCAGAAATAAACCCACACACTTATGGTCAATTAATCTATGAAAAAAATACAAGAATATACAATGGAGAAAAGATCGTCTCTTCAACAAGTGGTGCTGGAAATAACTGGACAGCTACATGTAAAAGAATTAAATTAGAACACTCCTTAACATCATACACAAAAATAAACTAAAAATGGATTTAAGACCTAAATGTAAGGCCTGACACTATAAAACTCTTAGAGGAAAGTATAGGCAAAACACCCCTTTGACATAAATCTCAGCAAGATCTTTTTTGACCTACCTCCTAGAGTAATGAGAATAAAAACAAAAATAAATGAATGATACCTGATTAACATAAAAGTTTTTGCACAGCAAAGGAAACCATAAACAAAATGAAAAGACAACCTATGGACTGGCAAAAAAAATATTTGCAAATGATGCTACCAACAAGGGATTAATTTCCAAATTATACATAATATGGAGAACAGTATAAAGGTTTCTTTAAAAAATTAAAAATAGAGTTACCATATAAGCCAGTGATCCCACTACTGGGCATATATCCAGATTAAACTCTAATTCAAAAAGAAAAGATATATGCACCCTAATGTTCACTGCAGAAGTATTTACAATAGCTGAGACATGGAAGCAACCTAAACTTCCCTTGACAAGATGAATGGATAAAAAGGATGTCATATATATATTCATATATATATATATGCAACAACTTCTTTTCCATTCATGTATATATATATTCATACATATACCCATTAACATATATATATACATAATATTAACTATACTTCATACATATATCCATTTATATATGTGTGTATACATATATATATATATAAATTATACTTTATTGTCCTGGGCCCCAATCATCACAGATGGTGACTGCAGTGACAAATTTAAAACATGCTTGCTCCTTGGAAGAAAAACTATGACCAACCTAGACAGCATACTAAAAGCAGGGACATTACTTTGCCGACAAAGGTCCATATAGTCAAAGTTATGTTTTTTTCAGTAGTCATGTATGGATGTGAGAGTTGGACCATAAAGAAGGCTGAATACTTAAGAATTGATGCTTTCAAGATGGCGGAGGAGTAGGACGGGGTTTCAAACTGTGGTGGTGGAGAAGACTGCTGAGAGTCCCTTGGATAGCAAGGATATCAAAACAGTCAATCCTAAAGGAAATGAATCCTGAATATTCATTAGAAGGACTGATGCTGAAGCTCCAATATTTTAGCCACCTGATGCGAAGAGCTGACTCATCAGAAAAGACCCTGATGCTAAGAAAGATTGAAGGCAGGAGGAGAAGCGGGTGAGAGAGAACAAGATGGTTGGATGGCATCACCGAATCAATGGACAGGAGTTTGAGCAAGCTCCAGGAGACGGCAAAGGACGGGGAAGACTGGCATGCTGCAGTCCATGGGGTCTCAAAGAGTCAGACACAACCAAGGCACTGGACAACAACAAATACTTCAAGCATACAGTCCAAAGAAAATTGTTAAAAGCAAGTATCTCTTTATCCCACCCCTAGAAAATCTGCAATGAGACTCAACAATCTGGAAAATAATAATATGTAAGAATTATATCATAACATAGAGGCAATAACTGCCACTTAGGGTCACAGAAAATTATAATTTCCATTATTTCATTTATCTCCAAATTGAATATAATTAAAATTTTCTCAAAATACATGTGTTAAGATTATTTGCTAGCTAACAAAATCAGATCAACAGCAAAGCTCTTCTATCTGCTACTCATTGAGTACACTGGCTATTCAGAGAAGTTCTTCTGGATGTTGCTTTAGGAGGTGGAGCTGGGAGAAAGTAGCTGTCCATAAGCCTAAATTAGCCCTTTATAAAGTTGTAACCTAGAGGGCACTACAGAATAATCTCTGGTACCTAGTAATCTTAAAACTTTCAAAAATAATTCTACAACTTCAGTATGGAGGCTAAGCAATGCTGCTTATTAATATGGGAAACATACCGAAGTTTTAAAAAAGTAAAAATAGTAAGACTTGTGTTACATTTCCAGATTAAGTGTATATCATTGTTAAGGAGTTCAGTGTAGTACAGATGAGCAATTTTGATGATAATGTGTGAGCAATCATTTATTTTTTTCTCTCACTAAATAAGAATAACAAGGAAAAAGAAAAACTGGTAAAAACTTTATTAACATTGAAACTATGTGAGATATCCACATAGCACATATTATAAGCAGTGTCCTTTATAGTTTGTACAAGATGGATTACTTTCTTCCTTATTCATTTCAATAAATATTTACTGAGTATTTATTATGTGCATTCAGAATAAATTCATCCACATGCCAGATATTTTTTTAAGGAATGTCTGCTATGCCATGTATGGATTAAGTAATATTACCTACTTCAGTAAATATTTACTGAGCATTTACTATGTGCAAGCAGAAAACTAGCACCCTCAGAAAGTGGTTATTTTAAGGGAAAATAAATGGAAATATGTTTGCAGACCCTGTTAATATCCTTTATTATGGAGGAATGAAGGCTGTCTTTGGGGCTGAGCCCAGAAAAGAAAAGAATCTTTCTACTTAAAGCTTGTTCCCTGACATAGAAGGCATTGTTCAGGATTGCTTTCTCTGGCTGGAAGTTTAAGGAAAGTCAGACTATCCAAACAAAAACCTGCCACGACAGGGTCTTCTACTGTGCCTGACAGGAGGATGACCCATGGGGCGCTTTCCTGGGATGGGGAAACGGAGAAGCTTCAAAATCCTTTAGTGGGACTAGGAAATCTTATGACTTATTAGCTCTAGAAAATTTCCTCATACATACATACATATGTGTACAACTATATGGCTCTTTTATAAAAATGGTGTCAAAGTATTCATAGTTTTCTGCATCTTGGCTTCCCTGACAAACATACATTGTACAAATCTAGCTACAGCTTCACTGCACTCCTAGTGAAAATTTCAACAGATTCATCCAGGTCTTGACAAACTGATTCTAAAGTATAGATGGAAGAGCAATGAACCAAAAGTAGCTAAGATATCTAAAGAGGAAGAGAAAACTATGCTACTAAATACCGAGGTTTATGACAAATCTAGACAGTGTATTAAAAAGCAGAGACATCACTTCACTGACAAAGGTCCATATAGTTAAAACTATTATTTTTCCAGTACTCATCTACAGATGTGAGAGTTGGACCATAAAAAGGCTGAGAGCTGAAGAATTGATGCTTTTGAACTGGAGGACTCTTCAGAGTTCCTTGGACAGCAAAAAGATCAAACTAGTCAGTTCTAAAGAAAATCAACCCTGAATATTAATTGGAAGGACTGTTGCTGAAGCTGAAGCTCTAAAACTATGGACTCCTGATGTTGAGCCAATTCACTAGAAAAGACCCTGATGCTGGAAAGACTGAAGGCTGGAGGAGAAGGGGGTGACAGAGGATGAGATAGTTGGAAGGCATCACTGACTCAATGGACATCAGTTCAGTTCAGTTACTTAGTCATGTCAAACTCTTTGTGACCCCATGAGCTGTAGCATGCCAGGCTTCCCTGTCCATCACCAACTCCTAGAGCTTGCTCAAACTCATGTCCCAGTTGGTGATGCCTTCCAGTCATCTCATCCTCTGTCATCCCCTTCTCTTGTCTTCAATCTTTCCCCGAATCAGATTTTTTCCAATGAGTCCATTCTTCACATCAGGTGGCCAAAGTATTGGAGTTTCAGCTTCAACATCAGTCCTTCCAATGAATATTAAGGACTGATTTCCTTTAGGATGGACTGGTTGGATCTCCTTGCTGCCCAAGGGACTCTCAAGAGTGTTCTCCAACACCACAGTTCAAAAGCATCAATTCTTTGGTGCTCAACTTTCTTTATAGTCCAACTCTCACATCCATACATGACTATTGGAAAAACCATAGCTTTGACTAGATGGACCTTTGTTGGCAAAGTAATGTCTCTGCTTTTTAATAAGCTGTCTAGGTTGGTCATAGCTTTTCTTCCAAGGAGCAAGCGTTTTTTAATTTCATGGCTGCAGTCACCATCTGCAGTGATTTTGGAGCTCCCAAAATAGTCTGTCACTGTTTCCACTGTATCCCCATTTATTTGCCATGAAGTGATGGGACAAGATGCCATGATCTTAATTTTTTGAATGTTGAGTTTTAAGCCAACTTTTTCATTCTCCTCTTTCAGTTTCATCAAGAGGCTCTTTATTTCTTCTTTGCTTTCTGCCATAAGGGTGGTGTCATCTGCATATCTGAGGTTATTGATATTTCTGCCAGCAATCTTGATTCCAGCTTGTGCTTCATCCAGCCCGGCATTTTGCATGATGTACTCTGCATATAAGTTAAAGAAACAGGGTAATAGTATATAGCCTGATGTACTCCTTTTCCAATTTAGAAACAATCCATTGTTCCATGTCCAGTTGTCACTGTTGCTTCTTGACCTACATACAGATTTATCAGAAGGCAGATACAGTGGTCTGGTATTCCCATCTCTTTATAATTTTCCATGGTTTGTTGTTATCCATAGAGTCAAAGGCTTTGGCATAGTCAATAATGCAGAAGTAGGTGTTTTTCTGGACCTCTCTTGCTTTTTTTTTTTGATGATCCAATGGATGTTGGCAATTTAATCTCTGGTTCCTCTGACTTTTATAAATCCAGCTTGAACATCTTGAATTTCTCAGTTCACGTACTGTTGACGCCTGGCTTGGGAATTGTGAGCATTACTTTGCTAGCATATGAAATGACTGCAGTTGGACGTGAGTTTGAGCAAATTCCAGAAGATGGTGAAGGATAGGGAAGCCTGGGATGTTGCAGCCCATGGGGTCACAAAGACATGACTTAACACTAGTTATTTATTTATAATAACTTAAAATAGCAAGAATATTATTTTAAAGACAGTGTTCTCAAGAAAAAGATAGAAAATTTGGTACTGAAACACATAAAACACATAGAACACATAAAGATGAGAGAGATAGATACAGATTGGTATATAGATAAGGTATATGGCAGAGATGGCAGATGGCATTACAGATTAGCAGGGAAAATATGAATTATACACTATATGGTTTTAGAAAAAATAGTTCCATTGGTGGGAAATGTATTCTCTGCCTGACACCATAAAATGCCTTTATACATTCTAGATAAGGAGTATTTTAAAAATATGATAGAAAATCAGAAACTTCAAAGGATATATCGGCAATTTCAATTCCATAAAATTTTAAATCCCTTGTTCAAAGGTAATCACATAGAGAGTAAAAAGAGAAGCTGCAAACTGAAGGAAAATATTTTGATTGTATAATAGTAACAAATAACCAGAAAGTGTAGTAAGTCACAGTAACCAATAGGAAATAAAAAAGCTAGTAGAAAAATGACAGAAAACATTAAGTACATACTTCTTGAAAAAGCAAGGCAGGTAACAACAACAAAAAAATAATGAGGTAAAGAATCAATCTGTTAGAAAAAAGCACATACAGATGACAATGAAATACCATTTCACTACAACTAGATTGCCAAAATTAAAGTTGAACAATACCAGGTGTTGGTAAAGATGAGAATTAATGGAGATAGTTATAAAATGTTTATAATAGCAGAAAACTGTAAACAACCTAAATGCATCAGTATAAGGATGAAAAAATAAGTTGTCATATCATCAAGCAACAGAATTCTGTGACAACTGTACACCGCATGCATGGTATCAGAGCCATGACATTAAGTGACGAGGGCTTCCCAGGTGGCGCAGTGGTAGAGAATCCACTTGCCAATGCAGAAGACCCAGGAGACAGAGGTTCAATCCCTGTGTTGGGAAGATCCCCTAGAATAGGAAATGGCAACCCTCTCCAGTATTTTTGCCTGGAAAATTTCATGGATAGAGGAGCCTGGTATCCTGTAGCCTGGTGGGCTACCGTCCATGGGGTCACAAAGAGCTTGAGCACGCACGTGAAGTGAAGAAGCCTACAAATAACACTAAAAAGCCAAGTCATATGTCTTAGTCAGTTCAGGCTACTGTAAGAAAATACCATGGACCGGCTTACACAATAGAACTTATTTTCTCATGATTCTGGAGTCTGGGAAGTCCAAGATCAAGCTGCCAACTAAACAGGCTCCTGCTAAGAACACTCTTCCTGACTACACACTGACTCCTGTCTTCTAGCTGTGTCCTCACATGGCAGGGAGATTTCCCTTTTCCTCTCAGTCCACTATCCTATTGGATTAAAGCCCTATTTTTATGACCTCATTTTATGTAAACTGCCTACTGAAGACTTTACTTACAAACACAGTCACTCTGAGTGGGAGGGCTTCAACATACGAATTTTGGGGACACAGTTTAGACTATAGCATCATCTTTATGAAGTTTAAATATAAACACAGCAAACTAATATGTAAATACTTACACATGTGCATGTAAAACCACAAGGAAAACGATACAACAAGGAAAAAAGAAATGCCAAATTCTTTGGCGACTTGGAGGGTGCACCCAGCAAGAGGTCCACATGCAGATTAGATGGTGTTGATGGTGTTTTATTTCTTACCAATGCGATTGCTGCTTATTTGGTTATTAATATAATCTACAGTATTTGATTTCTTAATAAAAATGGAAAATTAATTATAGTTTACCACTTGGGTAATTAAATGAATATATTTATAGAATGTATTTGGAATAATATAAGCAGAAAGATTTTATCATAATGCTTGCTAAAATCCATAACAGCTTTCTCTGGATGGTGGAATTAGGAGTGATTTTTAAAAATTATCCAATTGTTCTGAAATGTATGTCTTCTGTTAAGCAGATGTTAAAATTAAATAAAGGTAAACTAAGTTCCAGCAAAGGTCCGTCTAGTCAAGGCTATGGTTTCTCCAGTGGTCATGTATGGATGTGAGAGTTGGACTATAAAGAAAGCTGAGCACCGAAGAATTGATGCTTTTTAACTGTGATGTTGGAGAAGACCCTTGAGACTCCCTTGGACTGCAAGGAGATCCAACCAGTCCATCCTAAAGGAGATCAGTCCTGGGTGTTCATTGGAAGGACTGATGTTGAAGCTGCAACTCCAGTACTTCAGCCACCTGATGCAAAGAGCTGACTCATTTGAAAAGACCCTGATGCTGGGAAAGATTGAGGGCAGGAGGAGAAGGGGACGACAGAGGATGAGATGGTTGGATGGCATCACCGACTTGATGGACATGGGTTTAGGTAAACTCCAGGAGTTGGTGAAGGACAGGGAGGCCTGGCATGCTGCAGTCCATGGGGTCGCAAAGAGTCGGACATGACAGAGCGACTGAACTGAACTGAACTGTGTCATCTTTTCCAGGGAAGTCCTGCTTGTATGAGAGCAGCAGATTGGGGTGAGTGGCACTGACAGGCAGTGCCCAGGGCTGCAGGGGGTCGGGGACTGTGGGATTCTCTGCCAAGACTCTTGCCAAACATCTAACATTTAAGAAAAGTGAATTTTAGTGCTGAATAGCTCAGTTATTACATGGGAAACTTAGGGAGTTCTGGCTATGGGTATTTCTTCATTTTGAGGCGTGACTACTTCTTGAGTACCTGTCAGATTAAAAGAACTATCTTCCTAGGTTGGGCTTTATTTACTGTCATTATTAATGATCCAAAGGATGGGATAAACACAGAACCAGTTCAGCCGGGAGGGATTGCTAACACCTGGGAAAACAAAAGAACACAGAAATTTCAGTATGCTGCTCTACTTCTGGGTAACAGTTTGATTTAAAATCAGTCATTAAAATTCTAAAACTTTCAACTTCATTTTATTTTATTGTTTTTAAGGGCAGAGAACACTTTTAGCCAATGTTGCTTTGCTTTTCAAAGATTACAGGCAAAAAAGGTCTCTTTACAACTTTTCTCCAAGGAAAGGGCCTCAAAGTATCTTACAACTACACACAGAGGGTGATGATGTATTGCTTACTAGGAGCAACTTTTCAACCTCAATGAAATGCATTCTATTTAATTACATTGCCCAAAGACTCCTTCTAACTTTGAAGTCTCAGAAGCTCGTGAGGAAACCTGGGGATTACAGACAGAAGCCAACATTTACAAGAACCTATGGGTTTTCAAGAGACTTGCTTTTGTCTCCAACGACGATGGAGAAGGCCTTGTGCAGGACTTCCCAGCAACGAGGCATCACAGATGACAATGCTAACTTGCATGGGAGTGGGAAGTCCTAACTACACAGTACGTGAGGAGAGAGCTGCTGGGTGGATAGATGGTAGCACAGATGGTGTGTGTGCATGGTGTATTTACAGCTAATAATCACCAGGGAATGTGATTTACAACCAAGGAACAGTAAAATGTCAAGATTGTGAAGGTCATGTTGCGATAGATAAAGAAAAGCAAAGTACTTACCACTGCAGACTAGACTCTGAATCCAAGAATACCGTAGTCTGAAATGTGGACATGAGCATGATTTTGAGATATTCCTGTGGATTGATGACGGGAGTAAAGAAGCAATGATTAAAACAAGGGTTCAGGAACTCTCGCTGCAGAGAACCCAGTTTTCAAGAGTACGCACATACGGAAGACAGAAGGACGCATGCCCTTTGATGCAAAGGCAAAATCCCATAAGAACTGCATCAGAAAATCAATACCCAGAATGCAATGCAATTAAAAAATGTGAAAATGTCAACTCAAAGGAGTTATTTAAAAATATTTTAACTGAGGGAAAAACTATGATAGGTATGCAAAAGCATATTTCATTTCCATTTTTACTTTTTTCTTCATCAGAAGATGTGCATTTAATCTGAAGAAGCAGAAAAAACTTTAACAAGAAAGACATTTTTTACCTGAGGCAATGCTAAGTGTGCACGACCAGTTCATTGCTGCTCCTGACATAGAGAAAGACGATGTTTCCCAGCCACATATTTAGTTCTGAGCAATTCAAGATGGTGAAAGTCCTGCATGCCAGGGTTTTGAGTTTGGGCTTCCAATATTTTCTGCATGAGTCTCAGTTCGCTTTCCCCTTGTTTTCTTGACTGCAAGTCAGAGGCAGAGAATCCAACAGAACCTTTGAGGTCTCAAGAACACAAAAGCACCACTGGATGGAAGAAGCTGAGTCCCAAGTTATCTTTTCAGAAGGAAAGACTTCAGGGTAGAGTTGCATGACTATAAACATTCATGCTGGGATTTGCATGAGTGAGAAGTAAATGTTGATTATGCTAAGCCACAGAGATTTGGGGATTGTTTGCAATAGCCGTTAGCCTACCCTTCACTAAAACTAGATTAAAATCTCAAATAGTAAAAATGTCTTCCTTTTAGCAAAATTTAACACATTTTAAAAACCTGTGAATGAATTTGCAGAATGATCTTTGAGAAATAATGGGCAATGTAAAAGCATCAGAAAGGTAGAAATTGACTAATGCGAATCTTTACAAGAAGAAAAGACAAACTGGTAAGCTTTATATCAATTTTAGGCAAATAATGTACAATGACTTATTGACTAGATAACTTTAAGTGGATTGAAGGTAAGTATTCATCATGAAGGAGTCAGCTTCAATGCATCAAGAATAAGACAAGGAGTAGTTAGACAGTTGGAAAGAGATTCAGGTAGCAAATTTAAAAGTAACTGTCCCAAATTGAGAAATTTCAAAACACAATAAGCTTGAAGAATGGGTGAAAGAACAAAGTTTGTAAGAAATGAATAGAGAGTATTCTTAGGAATGCTTTATAGTGTACCTATAATGGAAAAACAAACCTTGAAATCCAAGCTGTTCTCGTTACAGTGGGACAACTTAGAATGTCATAGGAGTGAAGGAGAATCTGAAGATTGGAAGACAAGTGTTGAAAGACAAGTGTTGCAAGACAAGTGTTGCAAGACAAGTGTTGCAGCCAAGGGTGCAACTTTGATGTTGACTTGTTCCCTAAACAACAGGGAGCCATGAGATGAGGGAGGAGTCAGTCAAAACAAGGGAAGAGGCTTAAAACACAAGTGCTTCCCATATACACAACTTTATGACCATAGATCTCTCTGTGAGGCTTATTGAAGTCATGAAAATTTTACCACGGAACAGTAAAAAATACACCCACAGTCACAATTTCATTTACAACTGCAGAGGCCCCATGGGGTCTAGAGTGACCATGGATCCCAAGTTGATGGCCCTTAGCTTTTAAATTTCGCATCAGCTCCACTTTCTTTAAGAGAAGAGATTCATCAGAGAATTAAGAGAGCTACTTTTGTTAATTTCAAAGTGTCTGTGACTCAGCTACTTGGTCAGAGCATGAGATTCTCACTGTAGAACTTATTATTCATCTGCTAATAGAGAGACAACAATCAACCCCCAGTGCATATGCCAATGAAACATTTTACTAAAAACAATTAAATCAAGTCTTAGTTGTGAACTGTTAAAGTAGCTTGAGGCAGTGTCACTTACATGGCCTCAAAGAATGTCTCCAGTGTTGCAGAAACAACTATTTTCTCTCTGCAGTAGAAGAAGGTTGGGTTTATTTTTTCCCCCTTCTCTTCCCTGAGCAAATCCCCATAACAAATAAAGTTACACTTCAAGACCGGATTACTCAGACTATTGGCTTTGCATGCCAATGTTTACTTTAAGTAAAAATGATACTTCTGAGAATTCAAATAATATGTTTAAGTATTTTCAGGCTATAGTTCTGCTTGCATTTGTCTTGGCACTAGCTCACCATGAATGTGTCAGCTTTAAGGAATATGACTCTTCAGTCATAGCTGAATGTCTTCATCCAATGTCTTACACGTGCTCGATGTGTTTCTACGGGATTTTTTTGACTGTTGTCATTTGACAATAAGTTTACTATCCCATTGGGGCCTCCCTGGTGGCTCAGAAAGTAAAGAATCTGCCTGCAATGCAGGAGAACTGGGTTCGATCCCTGGGTAATGAAGATCCTCTGGAGAAGGGAATGGCAACCCACTCAAGTATTCTTGTCTGGAAAATTCTATGGACAGAGGAGCCTGGTGGACTACAGTCTATGGGGTCTCAAGAGTCAGACACGACCGAGCGACTAACATTTTCACTTCACTTTCTTACTATCCCATTGACTACAGTTTCCTGATAGGATATTGTTATCTTTACTTGATATAGTCTCCTTTTGTTCAAGAAAGAAAATTTTAAAGAGAGAGAGGTTAATTTAAAAAAATCTACTAAAATAAACTAGGTGCTACAAAATTTATCATGGTGGAAGTAATCATTTCTACTAACTCTCCCCAAAAAAGTCAGCCCTCTTCTTGTCCTCATTTTAAATAAGTTCATTTTATAAATGTTAATAATTGGCCACAATCCTAAAATTACTTTAAGTTTATTTTAAAGAACTCAGTACTTTTCCCCTCTCTACTTTCTCTCTTTCTCTCTCAGAGTCTGTGTTCTGTAAAGCATATTATCAGATGATTAGAACAGTTCACTTTTCCTGGGGACATCTATTGTTTGTACATCAGTTCAGTTCAGTGTCTCAGTTGTGTCCAACTCTTTGTGACCCCATGGACTGCAGCACGTCAGGCTTCCCTGTCTATCACCAACTCCCAGAGCCTACTCAAACTCATGTCCATTGAGTCAATGATGCCATTGCACTTAGGTGATGACTATCCACCTGAAAGAATAGAGAACAGTCCCTACATCTGTAATCTAAGAAAATATAACTTTCTTCAGTGAAGAGACTAGCAATAGATAACCTATCTTTGAATTACCTGAAGTACAAAGTTTTTTTTTTGTTTTGTTTTGTTTTTTATTCTAAAGGTACTTTCTTCCCAAGCACTTTGGTCAGAATAGTGTGGGAGATATTTTAGGATAATTGAAGGTGAACTTCTTTAACCACACTCATTTGCTTCATTATTTGGGAATGAATCATGTTGAGATTCTCTGTGACAGCACCTATGACTTCAGTGATGTATGGTTACTATTCTCTTACTTGGCAAGTTTTCCAGCTATAAACTCTGTGTTTAAAAAATGACCTTGGATATTATACAGTGGATGTAAAAAGTTGAAGGAAACTCTGATCTCAGACATGATTATTTTTTAGCCTTTCTTGAAATATAACTATTTTCCATGAAAGTTTCTTAATTATCTTATATAATGCTCTAAAATATTTCCCTAGGACTAGGGAGTTCTTTTCTGTTTAAACATTTTGTCTGATTTCTAAATTTCTGTAACGCTATTGTAATCTTGCTCTAATCATTAAATGCACCCAAATCTATTTGAAATTAAATTAGAAATCTGCCAAATAAGAAAAGAAAAAGTTCACCTGGCAAACCTATTTCTCCTTATTTTGCTCTCAGCTGACTTCAAGGACAACTATGCACTATTCCTTTGAGATATATGTTTATAAATGTTAGGGACATATTATTTTGTTTATATATGCATAGGGAATGCCAAGAATTCTAATTTCCTAGAAAAAGCAATAGCATGAAGACAGAGAACAGATCAGTGACTGCCTAGGGCTCAGGGTAGGAGCAGAAAATGACTGTAAAGGGTCATGTAAAACTTTATAGGATTATAGAAGTGTTCTAATACTGGATTGTGTTGATGGCTGCACAACTGCATAAATTTACTAAAACCCATCCATCTGTATACTTACAATGGGTGAATTTTATGGTGCATATTCCTTAATCAATCTGCATGTAAATATGAAATATATATAGTAGTATAACATATCATATATATATATATAAAGCATGAATTCTATGAAACATTGGGGCATCATATAATTACCACATTATTGCAAAATCTTAAATTAACTCTTTTAATTTTGAAAAACTATACAGCTTTTTTCCCAGTAGAATTCAGCTATGCTTATGTAACCTTACATATATTTTTAAGAACATTCTTTTTATGGCTTTTAAGCTATGCATTCAAAAGATAAAGCATTTCTTGGGACAAGAAAATAAATTGTTCAGAATAGATTGATTTATTGGGAAAAGTTCAAAATCACTTGATGGTTACTTGTTTACAGTCAAAGAACAGTTCATCTTTCCTTTCTTGCATTTATATGGAAACTTCTTGTTTGCATGCTGTTCACCAAATACTCCTCTGGAGAAGGAAATGGCAACCCACCCCAGTATTCTTACCTGGAGAATCTCATGGACAGAGGAGCCTGGCAGGCTATAGTCTATGGGGTCACAAGAGTCAGACACGACTTAGCGACTAACCCACCACCACCAAATCCTTGTGGCTGTCTGCCTTCTAGGCTCACGCACAGATGGCTGTTCCGGTTCACTGCATTTGGGTACTATCACATGACTAGTTGTAGCCAGTGGTTTGTAGCAGCAGTCATGCCTGTCACTTTTCTGCTGGAGAATTTAATCACTGTTGTGAAATCCACTAGAGATCCCTCTTTTTCCCACGGAGGCTAGTCACTCACGAGGCTTTGTTCCAAGAGCTTGGCTCTGAGTGAAGAAATATGGAGGAAAATTCCCAGCTAAATTGCGATGAATTTTAGATTTATCTTCTCACTCTGAGATGAATATATGCTGTGAAAGTTGAAGTCACTCAGTCATCTCTGACTGTTTGCCACACCATGGACTGTAGCCTGTCCATGGAATTTTCCAGGCAAGAGTACCTGAGTGGTTTGCCATTCCCTCCTCCAGGGGATTTTCCCAACCCAGGGATCAAACCTGGGTCTCCTGCATTTCCCACAAATTATGTGTGATTACATGCATGTGTATATATACACATACAAACTTACTTCAGTCATATCTGACTCAGTGCGACTCTATAGACTGTAGCCCGCGGAATGTTCCTCTGTCCATGGGGATTTTCCAGGCAAGAATACAGGAGTGGGTTTCCATGCTCTCCTCCAGGGGATCTTCCTGACCCAGGGATCGAACCCGCATCTCTTATGTGTCCTGGACTGGCAGGCAGATTCTTCACCACTAGCGCCACCTGGGAAGCCCATATATACACACACATATGTGTAGATAGATAGACAGATCAGACTTCTGGAAGTGTTGGTTGCTTGAGTATAACCTACCAGCCTAACCTGGATGATTGAGGAAGTAAGAAGGACCAGTTCAGAAATTGAAATAATCTATGTGAGAGATGATGTTTCAGGTCAGGGCAGCAGCAGCAGAAGTGGTGAAACCGGTCAGATCTGAGATGTAATTTGTGGGTAGAGTTGACAAGATTGACGACCCTGAGTTGGCTCTGCTGTGTGAGAGAAGAGAGGAGTCAAGGATGAAGATGAGTCTTTTCTTATAACACTTGAAGTCAGGGCCTTGCCAGGTACTAGAACAAGGAAGATTGGGAAAGGAACAATTTTAGAGTGGAATATTGAGTTAGAGTGTAGACAATATTAATTTGGGGATGCCTATTAGATGTCCAAGTAGAAATATTCATTGGCAGTAATTTACATAAGTTTGGAGTTAAAGGGTGAAGCCAGGGTTGGATATATGAATTTGTGAGTTACTGGGTTAGAGAAGGCATTTAAAGTCATAGCACGGATGAGATAATATTTCAGAAACAGAAATCTGAAAACCTAGACTTGGGCAAATCAAGGTTGAGTGGCAGTTCTCAAACCATTTATTTCAGGACTCCCTTGCATCTTGAAAAATTATTAAATTTTTACTTATATGGTTTATATGTCTTGATATTTATCACATTCAAATTTAAAATTTAAACAAACTACATATTCATTGACTCATTTACAATAAGAATTCATTTATATGCTAACTTAACAGTCTTTATATAAATTAACTATCTCACGCCCTCCCCCCCGAAATTCAGTGAGAAGTACTGCATTACTTTACATTTTACAAACCTCTTTATTGCCCAGCTTAACGAAAAAAGCCAAATTCTCATATTAGTTTCTACATTAAATCTGTTGGGATATGTTGCTTTGGTTGAAATGTATGAAGATGATCCAACCTCACAAAGATAGGTAATTGGAAATGGGAGAAATATTTTAACAGATAACTTTTCAGATATTTGAATTAATATTCAAACTAGACAAGTAGTAGCTTCTTAAAAATTAGTAATAATGTGGAGTATGAAATACTATCTGTTGCACTAAAACCCTTTGATTTTACACTTTGAATGAATCTTTTACTCATGCGTGATTTTATAACATCAAACCTTGGGTCACTTGGAAAATATTGTTTCACTGGGTTATGCAGATCTTCTAAATGCTTACGTACATCAAAAAACACATTAATTATTATTATAAACAACTTCATGAGAAAATTGTTTAACTACTGGAGTTTTATCAAACTCACTGTAGCTAATACAGTTCTCCAAAACTTGAAGTCTTACAGGAAAGCTCAAGTTTTATAATTGGCAACAAATACTAATAGAATTTGCCTGAAGTAACAGATTCCTTTATGGATTTTTTGTGAAAATGTCTACTAATACCATATTTTTGTCTATCAGTCATCCTTTCATGGGTAAAAGGTTTTCCATGAAAAATGCAGCTAGGTTAAGCTCATAAATCTGACAATCACACAAAATGTTTTCCTTAATATCACCACTTTATTTCAAATGCAGTAATGATTTACACATTCTTCTCATTTTGTTATGCACAAGAGTAAAAAAGAAGTAATCAAGAGTAGATATTTAATAAAACTAACAATTTTTACTGCTCTATCTAGGACAATCTTTAATGAATTTTATGAGTCCTAGTGCAGTTCAATACAGGGTTTCCCTGATGGATAAGCAGTAAAGAATCTGTATGCAATGCAGGAGACAGGTTAAATCTAAGGACCTAGAAGATCCTCTGGAGAAGGCAGTGGCAACCCACTCTAGTTGTCTTGCTTGGGAAATCCCAAGGACAGAGGAGCCTGGTGGGCTACAGTCCATGGAGCCACAAGAATCAGACACGACTTAGTGACTAAACAACCCTCGCCACCACAGTTTAATAGAGGCTAAGGCACCAGCAGTTACCCACTACAGCTTTCCATCGTTAGTACAAGTATCAAAGAAGTGAAAAGGCAGGTAATATTTTGCTATCATGAAAATACTTTTAAATTTCAAGACCCCTGAAAGTGTCTCAGAAACACCCAGGTGTCAGAGGACCCTACTTTTAGAACCACTGGCTAAGACATTTGTTTAAGAAAATCTTCCAGATATCATGAATATAAAAGGCATACCTGAAAATCTTAAAAATCATAGTCCTATTGCTGTAGAATTCAACTTTTTTTTTTCATATAAATGTAACTATGTTCCTCTTACAAAGTGGAGAGATGTTGAATGTAGTAAATATTTTCATGGGTAGAAAAACTATCAAAGTCACGTAAAAAAGCTATCTACATAATGAAGTATAGGAGTTAAACACTCTGTGCTGGTCTTACTCTCTCCTAAACAATGAATAAAAAGAAAAGTTGGTCAAGCTAATTAACACTTTGTTAAAGAACAAAAAAGACAATAGTTTTAGGAATGACTTGACTCTGAGATAAAACAATAAGTCATTAATTGGTTATCTTGTGAAGACTTTGGGGAGAGTCCTAACAAGGTTACCATGACTTTGGTAATGACCACAGCTGCATGGCAGAACTTTAAGAGAAAGAAAAAACATATAAAGGAAGAGGAAGATAAGAAAATTGGATAGGTAATTATGCAAAGGTCTTAAGTAAGGGTCAGGTGATTTCCAGAAGGTCAAAAGGCATAGTGTGTAATCAAAAAGGTTGAAATAATAGTTAACCTTACATGTATTGTCACTTTTTCAAACTGACATCGAAGAAAATTTAAAAGGGTGATAGTGGTTGTAAGAAGATAATTAAAGGAGAGCCACTGACCATAATAAAGGTAGCTAGATAGCAGTACTAATTAAAAATGTATTCAATCTAGGAATACAAATGCCACAAAATACAAACAACACAAACAAATACAAAAAGTTTAGAAAACTAAAGTTAGTCATGATGAACATAATTTGATTTCCTGTATAAGTCATTATGAATGTGAGAATTTCAAATCTTTGGGGGTAAATTTCTTAAATCGACAACCTTTGGTTTTTTTCAGTATCTATTTTTTATCCTTCTAACATTGATTATTCTTTTAGTATTAGTTGACTTTCATGGCTATTATGACATAGAACATTGGAAAATATTTTTGTAATATGTAAAACTAGCATAAACTTGGACCAGAAAACTAGATTTTATTGTTTGAAGTTATAAAATGGTGACCTGAAAGCACTATCATCATCTTTATTTACCATTGTGCTATTTTATTTGCAAAACCAATAATGTAAAGGCAAACATGCTTGAAGCACTTTAGTAATTAAATCCTTTGGGAAAAGGTCCAAAAGGAATGGCACACACTGCAATCAGCTTCATGGTGAATCTAAGTATCTTTCTGAGCACTTTTTTTATTCTGCAAGAGGTGGGAGTTTTAGGAAATAAGTACAACTATTTGATAGTTTAGGGATGGGCTTACCTTAATGGAGGGGAATGGAATAGTACTTTTCAACAATTGTAAATTGTATCACAAAGAAATTGATTTAGAAGCTTTTATGTACTGGGGAAATCAATTCTCTATGGTTACTTGAAATGTCAATAAGGTAATTCTGGCTGCAATTAAAGTAATAAACATGTTTGTTTTGGGGATTACTTTTATTGGCATAACTTTCTTACTTTTATGTTGAAATTTTCACATCCAATTCCATTTATGTCAGTTGCTATAATTTTACAGTTTTAGTATTCTATTAATATAAACCAAGAATTTAATTTAATATTTTAATAAAGTATAACAATCTATACATTGATTTCATGTCTTAAATAATGAAATAATTTAATTTTCTTAGTGTAATTATTCTAAATTTCCAGGAATTTAAAGAAAGGATAGTCAGAAGTTTTTAATAGTTATTTTGACTTCCAAAATAAACTTTCAGATTATATTTGCACATATCCACATTCCCCTTAATTTCAGGGGTTTCTAGATGATGATAAATCAATTGTGGTTTGTACCTTGATAGTAAGGACACAAAAATTATTTTTCAAATATATGAAATATTTTTAGAATAAAATGAACTAAAACTATTATTTCTTGATATCTTGATATACTAAAATATTTTTTCAGGTATTGGTTTCTACAGGAGATTGTATCATTTATTCTAAAAAAATTTAAAGATACTTATCAATTGTTAGGTTTTAAAATGGAGGCTAAAATGAAATTATTGCTCTTAATGTATTTTAAAGGACCAACAGTGAATAGTGAATGTATAAATCTAGGCTTAAAAATATGATACATTCGTTTTTCTGCTAATTTTTAAATACAATATAAACTGTGCTATGGAGAAAGCATGGACGTTCAGAAAAAAAGATAAGAATAATAACACCGATTTTCCCAGTTGTCACTTCTCATTCCCTCTTCCTGCTTATCCTCCAAGATTCAAGACCATCCTAGAGAAGAAATTCATTCTATACATTGCAATACTGTAATGTCTACATCAGGTGATGAGGAAGGCTAGAGAGTGCATCAACCTATATTCTGGGAAGAGTAACAGTTCCTTGGTTTTAAATATTGTGTAGATGGATAAAGGAGACAGTTTATTAAGCTTATCAGGTAAAGACATAGCAGTTCTTTCAGCTCCATAGGATAAGGTGACTTTTCTGAAAGGAAAAAAGGAAGTGAAAGACATGGTATTTCCTACTGAGAATATGCAGTGTGGTTTCTTTCCCTTTGTAACATTTACAATTTATCCCTCACTACCCTATTGGATTGAATAAAGCTGGTTCCCATAGAAACTGTCTCTGAATTCATACTTTCAGGAAACAAGAGTGATAGCTCCTGCCCAGGGAGGGGTCAAGAGCCAAGAAGAGCTCTCAAGGACCAAGAAGAGGCTACAGACGCACCCCTGGACTGCGAGAAATGACTGAGCCTCAGGTTGAGTCAATGGTGCTTGGAAAGACTCACTTTGAATAGAGATACAACATGATCACCTGTCAAACTGTGTAACGTAGTCAGTTGGGTTTTCCTAGGTCAGGATGACAACATGTAAGTTGTAGAAACTTTTAAGAGCTAAAGTTCCCCAGTGAATGTCCATACACCCACTTGATGGAGGTGATACCACGTAGTGTTCAGTGAATTCTGGAGGCCCAAATTCAGTAAATTCAGACTCAAATCCTGCATATTCCACTCTGCAATGGTGGGATGTGTTACATGCTGCCAGCACTTCCAAAACTTGTGTTTCAATATTTGTACAGTGGGGTGAGGGGAATATTTTCCTTGCAAATTTTCAAGAGAATTAAATGAGTTCAATCATGTCGAATGATTTAGAACACTCTGCCAAATCTTATTAAGGATTTGACATACTTTCCCTATTTTTAAAGATTTGCCCCAATCTACTGAAATCATAAAATAGTACATGCTCTTAGAATTAACTTGAAAAGGAAAATAAAACAAATTGCCCTGTCTTTAATGATACTAATCATATTAAAGACTCTTCATATATTTGTATGATGGGCAAAGAGTACGTGTTCCCCAAGATTGAGGAAAGCCAGACATTGGTAGGGTTCCCCACATCACCTATTTTTTTTTTTTTTACTTCTGATTTGTTAACTTATTCCCTTCCCACTTTCTCAAGAAACTTAAGAGCCAATTGAATAATTAACTCATAATAAAATTAATGACTAATTTTCAATAAGTGTGTGCCATCTTTCAGATGACTAAAAAAAAATTAAGAGTTTTATAACAATCCATTGGGACCGCCGTTTTTTTATTTATGTACATCAAAGCTTAGGTGCATCTAAAACAATCCACTTACAGATATCTTGCTTCTTTTGTTTTAACACCACTGTCTTTGGGATTTTCCAGTGCAAATGTTCCAACTGTTGTGTTAGACAACTGCACTGGAAATGCAGCAAAGGGTAGGCTGATGCCAAAATGCATGGTTTCCTTTGTTCTCCAAAAGATTCTGAGTTTTGGGGGTATATGTTTCTTTGTTGTCTCAGTATGGTGGCACTTTTGGAAAAAGATGCTGGTATTTCAAGAAAAAGTCACATTGTGACCACTTCCACCAAGGTCCCCAATGGTGTACATGGTGGGGCTTGTTGAAGTTCTTTGTTCATTACAATAAGTTTGTTTGGAACATTTTCTACAACCATTTCAAAATGTATAAACCCTCTTTACTCTCCCTTCATCATCCCCATTTTCAGTCATTACTTTGTTGATCAGTTGAGGCCTACTGTTGCCTTAGGAAGGTCTAACTAGCAACAGAAAAGAATATTGAATCCAGCACACTATCAACGGAGGACATTGTGAGTCTCCTCATCCATAAAACAGAGTTAATTAAACCGGCCCTCTTTCTAGTCACAAGGGTGCATTCTGAATTAACAGACTCATATTTTAAAACCACATTGGGCTTCATAAAGAAAGACTCTGCATAAATGCAAGCTATTGTTATTATTATTACTAAAACTGTATCTACATGGCTATAAACCACCAGCTACTTTTCCTGCACCACCCCAGCTTTCACATTAGCCTCTGCCTGGCTCAGCTTCACTGCTCCACAGTTGGGTAACACGTCTTGAGGATGGTGCATGATGCTGCAGGCAATTTTATAGAAAAACAAGAAGTAGCAATTTTATACTGGATTTATTTCAGCTGCCAATTCAAAATAAACTATACTCTTCCCTTCTTTCTTTACTTCTAGCCTAAATTGCTTTCACCATGTACACTAGTGAAAAGAAATTAGTTTCATGTTTACGATAACAGTGTCCAACTCTTTGTGGTCTATTTTCCTCCTACAAAAAAAAGCATTTGTTATCATTTTTTAGAAGATAGGTTTAAGAATACATGTTTGAATGGAGCTGAAAATGAACTGAACTTTGTGGATTGGTAAAAGCAGAGTAATTAATAATAATGCTTCTGTGAAAATATACATTGTGCCTTTGAAGGTTTTTTGGCATCACCAAATTTGCTAGGAAATTTCATCTATAAATTAAGTTCATTACTAAAAATGCTTCATGAACCAGCCTTTAAAATTCCCATTTAATATTTTTGAACGACTTTAATTAAAATCTTGTGAATTCCTAGTATGTTTCTTTTTTCAATTTATGGGGAAAATACTTTAGACTAAGCCCTCAGGATTACAAGCCTATAACAACCATTTATAATCATAGGGTTTGAGATATCTGTCAACGTTCTAAAGTCATCTCATCTTTAATACAATGTTTTAAGCTGACAAAAAATGGAAATGGTTCCAATCAGGAAAATAATATTTCATAGAAGCTATGACTTATTCTTCTCCCCAATAGTGTTAATCAGATTTCATTTATTTTTATAGCATGCCAGGCATTAGCATTACCCTCAAGACACAGCCCCGTTTCTCTTTGTCCTTGGATAAGTTATCTGCTGCATTAGGATAACTTTCTTCCTCAAGATAAATGTTTCCTGATAAAACAATATTATTAACCTGTGGCAACTGTGACGTGAAATAAATGCAGTTGTCAAGTCAGCTTTGAAGTGGGGGAAGAACTGTGACAGATTAAAAAACTGCTGTATTGTTCTTTGCTTCTCCCGAGTTCATTTATCTTCCCAGCCTCTGTCTATGACTGAATGGTAGCCGAGGCACCTGCACGTAGGAGCCAATGATAAAAGATATCAGCATCAAGCTGGTGCTCTGCTGCTTCACGGTGTACCAAAAATCCCACACTGAGTCATCCTGGTCACTGAACTTCATCAACTGAGAGAGAGTTTAGTTCAAGGGGCCAATGTTTTCTTTCTCAACGAAAAGGGGGTCAAAGTGTTTCATTGTGTCTCTAACCCTTCTCAGGTTAAGTGTCACTGTATGACCAGACCTTCCTAAGCAACCACCAGAAGTGATCTCGAAACGTCTCTAAGCAGACACTCCTGGCTTGCCTTTGCCTTAATCTGTGCTCGACCCACGCTGAGTCCATCTTATCATAACAAGACATCACTTTTGAAAGCTAATCATGAACTGCACCAACTACATAAGCTCCTCAAATTCTCACAACAAATGCAGGAGGTATGTTATTGACAACACTTGCATTTTACCAATGAAGACACTGATGTGTGGAAAGGCAAAGTAGCTTGCCAGTGGTTACACAGCTGGTAAGCAGGGTTCAAACTTGGGATACTCTGACACTGGAGGTCTAATTCTTTAACTCTTTGACTTGATGCCACTAACTTGTCTGTGTGTTTCATGTGCACCAGGCTGTAAACTCCTAGAAAAGAAGGGCTATGCCTTATTTAGTTTTGTTTTGTGTTTTCTTCTGCGGCTTTTAGTCAGTGATAAGTGCATATTAGGTATACAGTAAGAGTTAGTTGAATCAATAGAAAGGTGGACTATCAAAAGCATGAAATAATGCCTCGTTTTTACTTCTGGTAATGATGCTCAACTTCCAGAAACTTTATGGGAGGAAGGGTCTCTAACACAAAATAAGCACAACCATTTAGGTGAGGAGGAGCAAGAGCAGGACTTACACAGGATGGAGTGACAGTCTTTGGATTAGGGAGCACTTCCTGTTATTCAGAGGATATACCAGAGGAATGGTAAAGAGCAATGCCCTACTTAGGTAAGTATTTTCACTTTGCTTGGTTAAGAAGGGAACAACTTCCAAGAAGAAAAGAAGTGGGGCTGAAGGAATAAAAGAGAGAGAAAGCCAAGTTTGTACATGCATAGGTAAAATGGCATAGTGATCTATGAACACACTGTACCATTTGACAACATGTCAGTAATTGAAGTCTTTTCTCATTAACTTGATGCAGCATACTTTATGTAATAGTTGAACAGCAATGCTACTGGGACTCATTCATACTTTTTGGCTATTTCAGCATTAACAAATGAAATATAAATAATTCCACAGTTATTGGAAATATTACTTTTACTCTTAAATACAATTGCTCCAGAGTAGACTGATAAGAATTGGTGCTTTTGAACTGTGGTGCTGGAGAAGACTCTTGAGAGTCCCTTGGATTGCAAGGAGATCAAACCAGTCAAACCTACAAAGAATCAACCTTGACTATTCACTGGACGGACTGATGCTGAAGCTGAAGCTCGAATACTTTGGCCACCAGATGTGAAGAGCCGACTCATTGGAAAAGACCAAGATGTTGGGGAAGATTGAAGGCAGGAGGAGAAGGGGACAACAGAGGATGAGATGGTTGGATGGCATCACTGACTCAATGGACATGAGTTTGAGCAAATTCCAGGAGATGGTGAAGGACAAGGGAGCCTGGCATGTTGCAGTCCATGGGGTCACAAAAAGTCATACACGACTTAGCAACTGAACAACAACTATGGGCAGATAAGAGAACCCACATAATCAGATGGAAAAATGTTCATGCTACCAAGGATAAGAGCCATAAAAAATAATTCTTACTCTACTTATTAATCCTCATTAACTAGACATTTCAAAGAGCTGACATATCCACTCTATAAACTACCTTATGAAACTGTCCAGGGAGGAAAGTGGATTAGCATCCTCAGCTTCACTTTTCAGTTTATTGTTACATGTTTCTTTCTTCTAAACCCTCTCCATGGTTAGAAACATTGTTCTAATATGGAGAATAGTATTAAATGAAAGTGGAGGACTGTCTCTCAGTTCTCAAAGTCTGCACATATTTCCAACATTGTGTTGTAGAGTACATACTATATACTCACATCTTTGATGATCAGATCTATATCTCCATTCTACTTTATTATGTGTGTACGTATATCCAAGTAAAATAAAATGACAAAGGGCTCCAGTAGATGTTTTTAACTCTCACACTACAATCTTTGCATATTTTCTTTTCTTTTCCTAAGGATCTTTAGTATAAACACTTTTTGCATAAGAGAGTTGCTTTTCACTGTAAAAGTAATGAAATGCTTAAGTTCTGTTCAGCTGTAGCTCTTCCTAACTGTGGTCCAGCAATGCATCTCATGATCGTGCTTAATTTAATGCAGACCTGTCTTGTTTCATTTCCTTTTCATTTCCTATACATTTGTTCAATTTAACTTGTTTAACTATTCCTGTATCAAGAGATAAAAATTGCCTGACAAACAAGAAAACTCTCAACTAAATCTACTATTCCATAGTTCACTTCCATGTGGTGTTATGGTTTGGAATGCACAGGATGGCTGAGGTTCCATTTGCAACTATCGGGATGTTTTTTAATGTCTTGGATAAGCATTACTAAAATAACTGTGTTACCTGTCTCAGGGACTTCAGAAACACCTGTAAAGGCTACCTATGCTCCTAGATACACAGAAGGACCTAATTGGGTACATGAAACTTTAAGTGGAGTCAACTGAAGAGTTAATGGATTGCCTTCCAAGTCAGAATGGAGCCTTCTCACTGGCCTATAGGGTAGCTAGAGAGGAACTCCAAGCTTTGTCTCAGGCCAAAATCACCTGCATATTCACACCTGTGGATCTGACCTGTTCTTTCCTCTGCTGAATTAGGACAGAGCCAGAGCTGATAGTTTGAATAGACAGGTTGAAAAAAATGACCATTTCCATGGAAGCAGAAGTTACACAGTTAAAAATCACCACCGCAGTTGGTACTCTGTTTTGATGCTAGAAATTGGCAACAGAAATAGCTGAAGATGCCACAAGAGCCCTCCTTGGCTGCTACTTGGGGAGCAGGCATTGTAATTGTTCTCTACTTTTTTTCTCCCTCAGGAGATCTCCTTTGCTGCCTGTTCCTTTTTACATGGTCACTTACATGCATCCCTTGCCTGACCTTATGTCTGTCCATTCTTACCATGATCATCTTGACCCCTTGTGAATTTCATAGGCCCATACTGAACTAAAGTTCAGACTTTCCTGCCTTAAAATATTTAGTGGCTCCACAGCATGTGAAGTCTTTGTTACCCGGCCAGGGATCAAATCCCCATCCCCTGCATTGCAAGGTCGATTCTTACCCACTGGACCACCAGGAAAGTCCCTTGGTAGCATCTTCTAAGCTGAAAACATGTCTGATGCCTGAAATTAATGACAATATTTACACAGAAAGTTTGTCCAACTTTCACACGCTTTGTCAGGTCCTCAGTTTCTCCAGTATCTTTACACCTCTCCCAACTGATCTTATCTTGTGCTTAAGACTTTTGTGTGAATGTGTTTTCTGCATTCTCATATGTGTGGGGTGTTTTTTTCTTTACAGTGAGCTAAGCATAGAGAGAAGAAGGTCTGCTATTACTCTTAAACTTTGCACAAATGTTGTTTCCATAACATAGTATGGAAACTTTTAGAATAATTCTGTACACTCCATTATTTGGTAGGGTTTTATTTCAGTTCCTTGCATTATGCTTGGCCCACAGTAAATGCTCAGGAGTCCTTTAAGAATTATCTCTAGGAGGTACCTCCTAAAATGTTTGTGGAATAGCAGATTTTAAACTAATCTAATTAGCAAACACCACAAAAATAAGGGAATGCATTTCTGACACATTGTCTTTTTTGCAAGCACATGTGAAGGTGCTTTCAGGCTTGACTCACTTGAGGCAGGAAAAGAACTGCATGTCGAATGCCTGCTGCCAAGAATTTACTCTAGTGTCTGTTTTCTACCTGTGTGTGGCAGACTTTGTTTCTATTCACATACTACAGTATTCAACACAGAGCTTTAAGGCAGCTCCTTTAACTTTAGTGGATTTGGAATCTAATTGAAAATGATTGTACTATATTCTTCATACCTTACTTTTGAAATACAAGTACTGCATTAAGCTATCAAGCAGGGATAAAGGTTGTAACATTTTTATTCCTAAATAATGTGATTTTATGTTATGTTGAACTAAGAGATAGTATATGTATGTGAGCACATACAGTATAGAATATGAATATATATTTACTATCATTTAGTTCAAATGTATATATGATATTTCAAAATACATATACCTGTCTATGTTCACATGCATATATATATATATATATATATATATATATATATACAAATGTAACCCAGACTTAGGCAGATATATTTTAGAGCTGAAATTATAATAATAAAATACACCAAATGATAAAAACAAATTGGTTGAAAATTATAGCTTTTGGCTCAGAACAACAGGTAGGATGAAAATAAAAGTTTCTATAAGAAACTGAAAATGAACTAGAAGAGTCATATTTATAAAAGGAAGAATTGTTCCAACTTATTCTCCTCTAAAGAAAACCAAACCAAAACAGCTTTTGGTAAATTTGCTTTGATTTGTCCCTGAAACAACTTTAAATTCTAGTCCAACCCTCTACTAAAATAAACCAAACTAAGGAGTCCGTGAGAATATAAGTTCTCAAATGCATTTTGCCCTCTTGAAATTAAGAAGCTAACACACTCACCTAGAATACACTTAGGATACCAAGGAATGGTTTACTTTTGAGTTAATCCTTGGAATTGGATGGTTCAGTGAAAATTAGAATTTTTATTTCCAAATTAATAAGAGATTGAATAGGTTGGTGATTTACAACTTTGTAATTTTTTTAAAGTGTTGTGCAAGGTGACTTTCTTCATTGCATGTTCTCACTCTCCATTTCCACCATTCAATTAATATTAGAACGTGCCATAAATGCAGAATATGCCACACATCTGCTTATACCATCATTCATTTTATTAATAGATAATCAGCCTTCTTCAGTCCCTTCACTATTCTCCTCTCATTTGAGCAGATGCAAGGCTGGTCTATTTATCGGCATCACACAGAAGCACATGTTGCAACGATTCTCCCTTTTATATGTAAGGAAACTGTATAAGGGATATGAGGAGTTGGATACGCAATTTCAGGAAATTGTAGCTAACTTTTGTTCAGATAAAGAGGATCTCTCAGAGGGATGTCAAGGAAGTGTGTTCAATAAGATCCCCCACTCCCACTGCTCTACACAGCTCTGTCAGCCTGGTACTGCTCAATTAGGTATGATCTCCCATACAGCACTTACCAACAGATCTCTTTAATCAAACAGTGTAGGAGAGAAGTCAGATAGGAGAGAGGAATAAGGCTAATGTTTCTCTCCGCAGATCTGGACAAATTTATATACTCCTTTTCCCTCTTTTACTTTTTGAGTATTTACTACATAGTTTTTTGAAAAGACTGAAAACTCTTTTGACCCAGAACTAGTCAGAGGTAGAAGCCCTACTGTTTTGATGAGTATTCTCTAGGACTTTTACTGTGTTGTGTTGGCTGTGTGCTGTTTCTCCCACTTCTGCCTTGAAACAAGGAAAAGGTTGCCTTCTGGTGAGTTTCAGGTATCGCTCCCTTCACGTGCCAGCTGCTTGTGGACTGGGCTTTTAGGCTTAATTGGACAGACATTACTCACTAATATGTTGGTTTTCAAATTAACCACATCCATGAGTCATAGTAAGCATTTTGGTCACTTAACTAAATAAATGAGCTACATGAGCTAAATTAATGAGCTTCTACAACCAGAATATCTCTTGTCTTTTATCTTCTCTTCTGTCTCTTCCTCTGTTTCTCTCATTCCTTTTTTCTATTTGAAATAATGGCATGATTGTGCCATGCAATAGTAAATAGGGTTTAATTACTCTGGGGTTTGTTTTAGGTTATTGAGTAAGAATTTAAATGTATATTTGCAGGATAGGTTATCTACATCAATCAATCTCAGTGATATAAAAAATTATGCATAAAGTCTTCAAAGATTAGCTTTTCTCACAACTACTATCACAAGTCTTATTAAAAATGAGCTTTTATGAGAATTCAGAAGCTAAGGGCTTTTTCTTTAGGTCAAATCACCACAAAAAAAACAGACTTTAGTGTGGTATTTCCCTTTTGTCACTCTCTTATAACCTTGACTTCCTCTCATTAACCTTATAGGATAACAAAATGTACAACTGTCAAAAACACATGAAATAAGCTGTTTTGAACTTCAGATAAGACTAAATTGGGTCACTACTTCTGAATCAGTTTAGTTTTGCTCCGTTAAAAAGAAGCCCATTTGAGTCCCTTGTTCCTGAGAATACCTCTCAAATTCCCAGTCCTGCACCTATCGCTTCTCAGGTTTGTCTACTGAACATGAAGGATGTGATCTTACTACCAGTGTTATCAGTTATATTCTGAAGATATATTTTAGTTCTGTCCCGTTAAATATACATTCCTTATGCTCAGTGAAGTGGCAATAATTAAGCTAAAATATGTAAATGACCTGGTTCTGGTTTTTCTTTGGTTGCTTGAGGCAAATACCTATTTTAAATGGGGACAGGTTCCTCTTGAGAATAAAAACAAAGTAACAGGACAGTGAAATTCCCAGGTACCATTCTCCAAGGGACCTTTGTCCATAGTGTAATGCAAAGTGACTCAATGTGACAGGGTATACGCCCTGGCAGGTCACATGAAAGCCAAGCCAGCACAACAGTTTCCCCAGAAAAAGTGCTCTTTATTAATACCACCAGACAGCAGACAAGCTGTCACCAACAGAGTCATTAGAATGCCCCAGACAGAGTATCCAGATAACTCTGTTTTATCCCCTCGGAGTCACTCTGTGCCACTTTCATGATTGAGTGTCTCCCTCGAGTTTAGAAAAAGAACTTATTCATATTACCACTGTAAACTCAATACCTGTACATATCACCTCACACCAACAGCAGAAAATGCAAATGACCACACTTTGCACTTTATACAGAATGTTCCAGGAAAGGCTGTCAAAGTAGTTTGTGAACCAGGACTGTCTTTTCTGAGGGTAAAGAAAGACACTGAGTAGTTAGACGATAGTGTCTCTTAGTCAACCGACCAATGTATAGGAAGAGGGGAGACAGAAAAATAAAGCATCCAGGTGTTGCCACATGTCAAACGAGTGTTATCCTTACAAAACTCTTCTGGAAAAAATAAAAGATGAAAACCTGATTTCTGATTTGGCAGAGATGGTGTCATTTTTCTCTAAAATGACATAGTGATTCACTTACCAAAAAATGTGTAAAAATGCCAAACATCAAAATACTTGAGAGGTACATGGTGGTCAAGTCTTCAACTTCTATCCAGTTTATGTTCAAGTTGGGAGTCTCATTTACTCTGCAGTCTGCAATGAGGGACAGTGCCCTGGACTGCAGGGTGCCGTGTGTCAGATCAAAGCGGCCCTGCTCAGGATTTTACAGTCAGTGACATGGTAACTTATAAACTCTCTCATCCTCCAACAGCTGTGTAGAAAGGTCTTCTGAGAAATTATTCTTCATTCAGTAAGCACAGAAGTGATACAAGATGGAGTGGAGCAGACTAACGGCAGTATTTGAAGATTCATATCAGGAACAATGTTTAGGAATCTTTTCCCTATGTTTCTGTTGTTTTATGAGATATGGACTTGTTTATTTAAATTAGTGTGTTGATAGATTAAAAAATATCCACTCAGCTTGATAGATATGTTAGAAGAGGAAGCCTATGCAGATTTTTAATCCCAGAAAAGTAGTTAAGAAAATGCTGGCCCCAAAATGGAACGATCTGGAATTCTACTCTCAAAGGCTGTCTGTCTCTTCTGTATCTTACCATTTGCTGCCCCTGAAAAATGACAGGCTTTGGTTCTTGCCTTCCTCTGTTAAGTAAGTAACAATGTAATTTCTCTTTTATAGGATTCCCCCCCCCCCATTTTTTTTCAATTCTGAAAAGTTTTTCCTTACTTCTTTTTCAGTTCTTGTACTTTTCAGGTTTCATGGTTTTACTATAACATAAGATGTCCATTGACTTTCATGAGAAAGTTAGAATCTAAGGCATCAGAATACTGAATCAAGAGCTTCTCCACTCAGTGTCATTTGTCAAACAGAAATATATTTAATATATGTGAACTGCAGTCTTTTCACACTCCCCTTGTGCTGTGGTAGGAAAGAGATTCAGGTAATTCTCTGTGTCTCAGCAGAAAGAATGTGAACAAGGAACTTGCTTAAAGTGAATGATAATCTTAGTTTCCCAAAGTCCTGGATGCCAGGTCAATATGAGGAGTGTGGTAGGGATTTTTTAGGACTATGGCCTTGTTCTTTAGGATTGATGGATTTACACACCTCTCTATTGTGAAGAACAAAAGAGAAAATGAGAGAGAGAGAGAGTTCTGCCCATTGAGCTGAACAATTTTAGCTGTAGTGTCTGCATACATTAGGGTCAGCAGAGAAGGCTTATCTATGTTCAGTCCTAACAAAGTCTTCAGGGAGAAGATAGAAGAAGTCTTCTATAAACAATAATGGATAGTGATTCTTTTACACTGTAGATCAAATAGAGAAGGTAAGGCTCAGATGTTAGTCATTTTTTGACTAAAGGAGACACAATTCTTGAGGGTTGTATCTCCTCTATAAAATAAACATTATTATTATTTTTTTTTGCATTTCCTTATCAATTTTTTCCTATGCCTCAGAGAAAGATTCATTGGGAAATCTTTTTTGATACAATTTTAAACAAAATAGTGAGGATATAAAAGATGAAGGATTTTTTACCTCCAGTTCATTGGTATAATAAGCTAGACAGTTTTACAAAATGATGATAAGTGCATGCACACTTAATAAAATATATTAAATGTGTTGACCATCTACCTTAATAAGAGAAGAGATGATTAAAAAAAAGAGGTTACCCTCAGTGGAAACTGTGACTAAGGAAGTTCTCATATTCGATTAACCATTTTGCACCAGAAGACACTGGGCACACTGTTACCGTTGCTTTGCCTGTTTGTTACTTCTTACCTCTAATTTGCGAAGAACTAATCTGTGATTTTAATCACAGCCAGAGTGGTGTCATCAACCAACAATAATAAACACAGTGTTACAGAATCATAATATCACTGCTGTTGGTAACATTCACCAGAATCTTCATATATAATGTCATTTAATGTCCATGATAACTTGGGGGGTATGAATCTTTATCCATATATTGTAGATAAGTAGGTAAAAAGGCTCAGAGATGTGAAGCAATATTTGCAATTTCTAATCTAGGTCTGTCTCATTGTCAGGCTATTGTCTTGCACTTCTTTTTTATTTTCATTTCTTTTTAATTTTCCTTTCTTCTGGATGTGTACAGAATATCTTTTAAATTTTAATTATTCAATTGAAACCTTCTTAAAGTGAACCTAAGCTCTAGCAGTGTAGGGCTGTGAACTTAAATTGAATCAGTGGATGGGAGAGGAGGAGGAGGAGAGATTACAAGGTATGAGGAGGCAGTTTAAGGACACACCACTGTCAGGCTTGGGGCACTGTCCTGGCATGGAATTTCTTGAGTTGATCGATGGTATTTTCAGGACAACAATCAACTTGAGTCAACAGCCCCAGGATTTCATCTGTGAAAAGTGGTTTAGCTCTTAGTAGGTGGAATTTAGAAAATATTAAGCCTCAAAATAATTCTACCTCCATTAGACCTGTGTGACTAACATTTAGGAGTTAGCTACTCTCATCATTTAAAATAAGGCTTCCCAGGTGGCTCAAGTGGTAAGGAATCTGTCTGTCAACACAGGAGATGCAGGAGACACGGGTTTGTTGCCTGCAAACGGGAATAAATGGTGTTGGGAAGATCTCCTGGAGAAGGAAATGGCTACCCACTCCAGTATTCTTGCCTGGAGAATCCCATTGACAAAGGAGCCTGGTGGGCTACAGTCCTTGGGGTTGCAAAGAGTTGGACATGACTGAGCAACTATCACTCATACACACACAACATTAAAACACATAATTCTCTTAGAAAGTTGCTTTTAATACTTTACATATTCAGTATTTTGTACCAATTAAAAATTTTGAGATCACTTTCTCTATCTACCTAACAATGTATAATATCTCCAAATTATATCTGAAAGCCATTTTAGGATTAAAAATGGAAACTGATTTCTTCTCCCTACCCGTATCTTGGTAGAACGGTAAGTCTAACAGTGCACATTTGATATAGAAAGCAGCTGCATTTGGATTTACATGGCTTTGCCTTTCATGTTAATCACCACATCCTCTTTACACCTAAAAATAGCTCCTGTCTTTCCAAATGGGTACCAAGCCCCGTGACTTCTTAGAATCTGTTTTTCCCCCCAACTTACATTTGAAGCCGCCCACCCAGTTTTAGTCTTCATGGCTCAAGAGTAGTATTCTGCAGAAGTGTTCATTCATCTTCTCGAGGCACAAAGTTCCATTACTCCCGTTACAGAGCACCTTTGATGTGTTCAGGAGTGAGAGGCCAGAAGAACCCGAGTCAGAGGAGGTTTCAAGGTGTGGGTTCAACATTAATTTGCACTTTGAATAATCATCTCAGGATATGTATACAGGATGTCAGCATATCTTCTTCAAAAGTGGGGAAAAAACCCCACAGCCAGTCAACGCATTGGTCCACATGGCTTTAAACAGCCTATTTGGATCTTTTCCCTCATTTATTATTGTTCTGTCTTCCCTTGTAGCTCAGAAGGTAAAGAATCTGCCTGCATTGCAGGAGACCTGGGTTCGATTCCAGGGTCAGGAAGATCCCCTGGATAAGGAAACAGAAACCCTCTCCAGTATTCTTGCCTGGAAAATCCCATGGACACAGGAGTCTGGAAGGTTACAGTCTATGGGGTCACAAGAGTTGGACACGACTAAGTGACTAAGTATACATAATATAAAGACAACTCAGCTTGAGTGTAGCATATAAGTTTCCCATCAATCTGGATATGTATATGTTTAAACAATGTGCTCATTATAGAGAAGCAATGACCATTAGCAAACATTTTGATATTTGTTTTTATTTCTTAGAGTATTTGGCTTCCCTAAAATAAATAGTTTGGGAGTAATTCTCATGTTATTCCTATTTCCATAACCTGGTTTGAATTGGAGTGTTTGTTTAAAACATGTCTGATTGAAAAATGTATTAATTTTTGTCAGGCACTTCTACCCACACTTAAAAAGAGTTACAAAACTTACATTGGCACTTTCAGAACATTTACAAAGGCCATAATACAACTTTTAGAAAATGTTTCATCTTCTGTTATCAATGCCAATGAAAGTTATAAGGTTGACCACAAGCATTTTACAAATACAGAATACTTTCACTCTTTTGAATTAGATAAAATAAGGCCAAAATATATCTATCCAAATGACTGCTTACTTTTTTATTGTTTGGGATAATTTTCTACCATTGCACCTTGGACGCATAGCTAATTTGATAACCTATTGACAGCTTTATCACATGCATCGGCTAAGAATGGGAGAAGGAATCTATTAAGAGTTGAGTTGTTGAGTTGTTGAGTCAAAATCTCATATGTTGAAGTCATTAACCTCCAGTGCCTCAGAATGTGACCTTATTTTGAAACAGGATTGCTGCAGATGTGATTAGTTAAGATGAGGTCATACTTTTTGGAGCAGGGTGGACCCTAATCCAGTATTACTGATGTACTCATAAGAAGGGGAAACTTACACACAGACATGCTCATAAGGAAAGCACCACGTGAAGATGGAGGCAGAGATCAGATATACAGGCAAAGGGATGTCAAACATTGCCAGCAAATGAACAGAGACTATGGGAGAGTCATGGAACAGATTCTCTCGCAGAGTTCATCCTCAGTCAGTTCAGTCACTCAGTCATGTCTGACTCTCTGTGACCCCCTGGACTGCAGCACTCCAGGACTCCTTGTCCATCACCAACTCCTAGAGCTTGCTCAAACTCATGTCCATCGAGTCAGTAATGCCATCCAACTATCTCATCCTCTGTCATCCCCTTTGCCTCCTGCCTTCAATCTTTCCTAGCATCAGGGGCTTTTCAAATGAGTCAGTTCTTCGCATCAGGTGCCCAAAATATTGGAGCTTCAGTTTCAGCGTCAGTCCTTCCAGTGAACATTCAGGACTGATTTCCTTTAAGATTGACTGGTTTGATCTCCTTGCAGTCCAAGGGACTCTCAGGAGTCTTCTCCAACACCACAGTTCAAAAGCACCAACTCTTCAGCGCTCAGTTTTCTTTATAGTCCAACTCTCACATCCATACATGACTATTGGAAAAACCATAGCTTTGACTAGAGGGACCTTTGTCAGCAAAGTAATATCTCTGCTTTTTAGTATGCTGTCTAGGTTGGTCAGAGCTTTTCTTCCCAGGAGTAAGCGTCTTTTAATTTCATGGCTGCAGTCACCATCTGTAGTGATTTAGGAGTCCAAGAAAATAGTTTGTCACTGTTTCCATTGTTTTCCCATTTATTTCCCATGAAGTGATGGGACCGGATGCCATGATCTTAGTTTTTTGAATGTTGAGTTTTAAGCCAGCTCTTTCACTCTCGTCTTTCACTTTCATCAAGAGACTCTTTATTTCTTCTTCACTTTCTGCCATAAGGGTAGTGTCATCTGCATCTCTGAGGCAATTGATATTTCTCCCAGCAATCTTGATTCCAGCTTGTGTTTCATCCAGCCTGACATTTCACATGATGTCCTCTGCATATAAGTTAAACAAGTAAGGTGACAATATACAGCCTTGATGTACTCCTTTCCCAATTTGGAACCAATCCATTGTTCCATGTCTGGTTCTTACTGTTACTTCTTGACCTGCAGATTTCTCAGGAGGCAGGTAAGGTGGTCTGCTATTCCCATCTCTTTAAGAATTTTCCACAGTTTGTTGTGATCCACACAGTCAAAATAGAAGGAACAGATTTCCAGTCTCCAAACTGGGAGACTATATTCTGTTTTTTAAGGATTTAAGCCACCCAGCCCATAGCACTTTGTCATGGCTGCCTTAGGAAACTAATACAAGCCTTAACTTGAAAAGACCTATTCTCATCCCTTTCAGAAAGAAAGTCTTGTTCTATGTATCCTTAATAATTACTCTCAGCCCCTTTCTTATATATCAAAAAATCAAATGTATACACATGTATATACATATATACCTGCATATACACATATATGGGTTTCCCAGGTAGCTCTAGTGGTAAAGAACCTGCCTGCCAATGCAGGAGGCATAAGAGACTTGGGTTCGATCCTTGAGTCAGGAAGGTCTTCTGGAGGAGGGAATGGCAGGACAAAGGAGCCTGGCAGGCTGCAGTCCATAGGTTCTCAGAGTAAGACACAACTGAAATGACTTACAGCACACACTCATACACACACACACACATAGAGAGAGAGAAGATGAAGTAGGATAGCATATTAAAACTTTGTTTATGCCCTAGAGATTCTGACTTGCACAGGATCATAGATCTTGGTTTTGTGCATTTATTGATACTTTGCAAACCAAACCTTCAGTATTAACAATGTTATCAACTTTCACATAGGAGTTGAGCCTCAGTTTCCTCATTCAAAAAGAGCCAAATACAGTTAATACTGTCCACTTTACTCTATGTATTTTATTTCATGGAAAAGTGATTTTGAAATGAAAATTAGGTGATTAAATATATTATTTAATATAGTGACAGAGCTAGAGCCTCAATATCATCACTTTCAAAGTTTTATTGTTTTCAGGAAGTTGTAAGCTTGGTGTATATTTTTTTAATAAGTCATCTGACAAATGTTGTGCCATATGAAGTAAAATTAATCTTTCCTTAGTCTCTTTAACAGGTAAGAGCCTGTTAAATTACTTGGTAAACAAGAATTAACTGACACTTGGAAAAAAGAAAGTTTTCCCTTTATTTGTCTGAGAAAGCATTTCCCCAGTATTCTTCACTAAGATTCTTACTTTGAGGTAGCCATAGATTCACATAACGAAAGAAATAAAGCAGAGAGCTCCCACATGCCCTTTATCCATTTTCCACCCAGGGGTAGGTAACATCTCAGAAAACTATGGTACAATCACAACCAGCACATTGACTTTGACATAGTCAAGGCACAGAATGTTTCCATCACCCCAAGCATCCCCCAAAATGCCCTTTTGTGACACACCCACCTGCTCTCCTGTTCCTACCACCTCCTTTCAACCACTAATCTGTTCTCCATCCCTACAATTTTCTCATTCTGAGAATGGTATGTAAATGGAATAATCACTTAGTATGTAACCTTTTGAAATTGACTTTATTCACCCAGTCTAAACTTTCTCAAGGTTCATTCAGGTTGTCTTGTGTACCAATAGCTTTCCTTTCTAATGTTCTGTCATAATACACAGAAGGTTGTATTAGGTTTTTTTGTTTGTTTGTTTGTTTGTTTAAACTGCTCAGTCATTGAACAATACTGGACTATTTCCAGTTTGGGGCTATTACAAATAAAGATACCATGAACATCCACATACAGGCGTTTTGGGAGGGAGGATCAGAGTTTTTATTTCCCTGGAATAAATGCTCAGTGGTGGTAGTCATATGATTAACTGTTTTAAAATTGCTAAATATTAGCCATTAGGGAGATTCAAATTAAAATCTCAGTGAGGTGTCATTACCCACCTATCACAATGACTAAAATAGTGATGAGACCAGTGCAGAGGAGGATCTAGAGAACTCGTATGGCCCACACTGCTTGTGGGAAAACAGTTTGAAAAGTTATCTTTTTCATCTATATTTCCTGCGGTGGCTCGCTCTCCATTTTAGATTTACCTCTTGAATGCCACTCGGAATCTACTCGGGTAACTCAGCTGTAAGTGAAGATGCACATCAGCGTTAAGGTAACATCCTACAGTCGATCCTGGTTACTCACAGATTCCAGATTTGCAAGTTTGCCTACTCGCTGTGAGTCATTTGCAACACCCCAGATCAATCCTCGTAGAGCTTTCATGCTCACTCAAGGGCACGTGCAGAGCAGCGGGTGATTTGCGCCCTCTGCACGGTCCCAGCTGAGGGGAAGCAAGGGGACCCCCGGCCTTCTTGTCCCCGCTCTCACACTGGAAACAAGCGGTCCTCATGGAGTCCAGTGGCCCACACTTTTCTCATCTGAATGCCTTTGTCGGTTACCTCACTGTCCACAGTGCACTGCAAGTGTGATGCTGAAGAGCTGTCTAGTGTTCCTAAAGGCAACGAGGCTGGGGATGTGCCTTACAGAGATAATCTCTGCGTTAGTTCTGTTCCACGTAGGCATGAGTTGTAATGTTGTTGGCTTTGAGTCCAATGTTAGTGAATGAACCATATATTAAATGAGGTGTCTTTAAACAGAAACCCACATAAAACAAGGTTATATATTAATTGCTTGATAGAAAATATGACCAGGCTCACAGGAACCTAATCCTATATTTCCCTTGGGAAAAATGGTTCAGTATTCAAAGGCCAAGAATGAACTGTATTTGACTGTATGAAGGAGGTGAAGGTAAATAACAACACAAACAAAATCCTTCATCCAACTGAAACGTACCTTTCTTCAAAAATAATCTCTATTTTCCATACAATGAGATTCTTCCTAGCTATGTCATAGATTTCTGTAGAGATTATTGTGTGAAAATAAAAATCCTGGTCCCCACTTCCAGAGATTCTGATTCAGAAGTTTTGAGGTGGAAATCAAGAATCTACTTTCCAACAGTTCTCTACCATATTTAAAAAAGAAAAAAAAAATCCGCAAAGCTATTTGAGGTACTTACCATGAAGTAGTAAAGGATATAGATGTGAAAATGAGTGAAATAGAAAAGCAGGTTGAAACAAGTGCACCTATGTCAAAAATGTATTATTTTTTCCTGAAGATAACAAAAGTGCTATCTCTCATGACACATTTTATTAGATAATTTTGAGGAACACTGTGATTCTACCAAACGCCAAACAGAATATTTAATTATCTTCTGGTTACTCATTCCCCAAGCTAGTCACTTAGGTTTTCTCCATCAGTTAGAGGGACTAGACATTCCAGTTTGGAGGGAAATTTCTGGTTTATACACATTTTCTTTGCAATTATTATTAGTGCCTCATTTCATTCTCAAAATAACATGATTTGAATGATAAATTACATTGCCACTTTAATTAGAAGTGAGACGAGTGGCCCTGGAAGATTGAAATTTCTTGAGGTTTATCATGAAATAGAAAATCACACCAGAGGAATTATAGTTAATACATCTTTTTGTATTCTGAAATCAATTAATCTTATAGACTCATTTACTTATTTGTACCATATAGGTTAATTTACTTACTTCATAAGTAAATTATGATGTATTATTTAGAGAGGCAGTCCCTTAGTTATACGGACTCTTTCTTTCCTGGAGGGATTGGCTAGGAATCTCTCTTCAACATGTGTTGTTTTCCAAAAAATATTTCGGGTGAATCTAGGTGTGGGAGAGAAGGCAGCATTACCTATAAGATATGATTATGTTTCTGGTGCAATATACTTTAAAAGCAAAGCCCTTTTGACTTTGGGGCACCTTGATCCCAAGAACATAGCCTTAGGGAAGTTCTACTAGCTGAATCAAGAGTTTAGGCTTGAACATGAGGAGAATGAGCTTCTTCACACCCCCTCTCAGTGGTGGGGGAGTTCCTGGGGATATTCCCACGTGAGTCAAGGGGCTACTCATGAACCCCTTGGGTGACAATGCCATTAGGGGTTTCCCAGAGATTCCCCATGACTGGTCCTGGGGATCTCCGGGGCAGAAGGATGTGAAATGTGGAAAGTAATGCCAGTGACGAGCGTAGATTTCTGAGGCTATGGTTCCTGAACGTCAGAGCTGTGATTCCCAGTTTGCAGCCATGAGATAGGAAGACATATTCTGATAGATTTTCTGTGGTTCCATCAGCATCAAACCTATGTTTGCAGTCAATTGCTCCAAACAGCATCATGTGATTAAAGTGGTTTTTCTACCGAAAAAAAAAAAAAAAAGAAAAGAAAAGAAATTTCTCTTGCCACATAATTCCAGTACTAGAGTGTAAAATTTGGAGAATACTTTCCCTTCCAGTGACATTGTAAATGGTAAAAAAAATATGTATTGTTTCAGATGACATTGCAAAGTGTATTATGTAAACTCTTTCAAGAACTGATAATAGGAGCAAAAAGAAAATTATCTTAGCCTGATAAATGTCAATGACATAAAGAATTATTTCAACCTGTCATTACATTTTAAGGATAAACACATAATTTCATCTGTTTATGCTCAGAGAAGAAATTCCTATAAAGTAAATAATATAAAGTTGAGTTAATTTTTTACTCAATTCCAATCCCTAGATTGGTACCTTGTTTTGATGATTCACAACAAACTGTGGAAAATTCTTCAACAGATGGGAAGACAAGACCACCTTACATGCCTTCTGAGAAACCTGTATGCAGATCAAGAAACGATAGTTAGAACCAGACATGGAACAACAGATTGGTTCAAAATTGGGAAAGGAGTATGTCAAGACGGTATATTGTCAACCTGCTTATTTAACTTACATGCAGAGTAATCATGTGAAATGCTGGGCTGGATGAAGCACAAGCTAGAATCAAGATTGCCGGGAGAAATATCAATAACCTCAGATATGCAGATGACACCACCCTAATGGCAGAAAATGAAGAGGAACTAAAGAGCCTCTTGATGAAAGTGAAAGAGGAAAGTGAAAAAGCTGGCTTAAAACTCAGTATTAAGAAATGAAGATAATGGCATCCGGTTCCATCAGTATATGGCAAATAATGGGGAAACAGTGGAAACAGTGACAGACTTTATTTTCTTGGGCTCCAAAATCACTGCAGATGGTGACTGAAGCCATGAAATTAAAAGACGCTTGCTCCTTGGAAGAATAGCTATGACAAACCTGGATGGCTTATTAAAAATCAGATATATCACTTTGTGGACAAAGGTCCATATGGTCAAAGCTATGGTTTTTCCAGTAGTCATGTACGGATGTGAGAGTTGAACCATAAAGAAGGCTGAATGCCAAAGAATCTATGCTTTCAAGCTGGAGAAGACTCCTGTGAGTCCCTTGGACTGCAAGGAGATCAAGCCAGTCAATCCTAAAGGAAATCAACCCTGAATATTCACTGGAGGGACTGATGCTGAGCTGAAGCTGAAGCTCCAGTACTTTGGCCACTTGATGCAAAGAGTCAACTCATTGGAAACGACTCTGATGCTGGGAAAGATTGAGGGCAAGAGGAGAAGGGGGAGGCAGAGGATGAGATGGTTGGATGGCATCATCAACTCAGTGGACATGAGTTTGGGCAAATTCTGGGAGATTGTGAAGATCAGGGCAGCGTGGCGTGCTGCAGTCCATGGAGTCAGACATGACAGAGCAATTGAACAACAACAAAAACAAATAATTCCTGAACATTCAGGAGTTAATTAATCAGCTTTAGAATTATTTGTAGCTTTCCATTTTTATATAGGCCAGAGGTCAATGAGATATTATTTCCTGGGAAATTTTAGTAATGTATCTATTTATCAAGAAAAGGCTACATGTTTAACTCTTTAAATGCATATTTTCCAAAACTCCAGTTAATGCCTTCATGAATATTAAGGAAAGATTGATGTTTCATCAAGAAATTATTTGTAACAGAAGAGTTGTGAAATTGCTCTCATCTTTCTCATTTTCAAATGTAGAATTTGTGGGCATCAAAATACCTATATCTATTCATTTTATAATCAGCGTGGAGCACAAGTTCCCAGAAGAGGACTCAGGTGGGACTTTGAGTCATTATTTGCTCTACACCGTGCAAACACTTTTTAAAAACTATTTTATTATTGCTTATGAGTTTAATCATTGCCTGTGAAATGACTAGCGCAAATTTAAAATTCTAGTTATGCACATTAGGCAACTGAGTGGAGGACTTCAGATCACTTGACCGGACACAGTAAGTACTAAACAGGATTCCATTCGTTTTTTTTTAAGGACGTGGACCTCTTCTATCTCTACAGCTCAGTGTTTTTCCCCAAACACTTGCTCTTTGCTCCTCTGTCAAATCTCTTCTTAGTGCCGCACTAATGTTAGGCTACCCATCTTTCTCATTTGGAGTGGGAACAAATAAGAGTTGAATCATAAAGCCTTACAGTCTTAAATGCGATCGTTTGGGGTGGATTCTACATCTTTTAAAGATGTAAGGCACCAAAGAGTGCCTTAGGTCTGCTTGGCCTGCTAAGCCTGATCAGCATTGTAGTTTGATCTGTTGGAAACTATTCATATTTCTAATGCCTAAGTCATATCAGAGCAAGGTGCTAAGATGCCGTTTGGTTAAAATTCTCATAACCCTCAATCTTTCCGACAAAGTTAATGCAGTAACAGCATTTTCTCATGTGAGGAAAGAGGAGGATGAGAGGAGAGGAAATTTATAATAGGTCTTTATAACTTTGTTCTAAAACTAAGGCTGTCCATCTAGAAGCTATCTAATGCACTTTCTAACTTTGTGTTTGTACATTTGACAACACTCTAAGGGTTGGGAATTTATTGGTGCTCTTCAGTTAGATTGAGTGTGTTGAATTCTATGAAGGTAATTCAGGCATGAATGTCTCCATTGAACTCAAGTTATGGCAGTGAGTGAAGGAAATTGGGTGGACTGCAGGTCTTTTGAAGATGGGAATGCTAAGATTTCATAAAAGAGGTGATGTCCAGAATAAGATATAAGAATTCTTCTCCCTCAACCTATAATTCTGCCAGGTTTCCAACTGGGAAACCGGGTATATGGTTATACCCGGTTATATGGTTATATGGTATATGGTATGGTATATACCTGGTATATGGTTAATATAATAGCTTTTACAATGTTAGAAACCTGGAAAGGGGAAAGGATATTATAGGAGGGTGATGATGATGGTGGCAGGTGTGTGAGTAGCAGTGGTGATGGGTGTAAAAGATTCCTTAATGTGCACATGCTGTATCTGAGCACCCAACTGGAGCCGAAACATAAAACCTTACAGTCTTAAATTTGTGGTGGGTTCTACATCTTTTAAAGAGGGCAGCTATGACAACAATAACTCCCCAAAGGACAATGTGTTTGAGCGCATCCTGAAAAGCGACCACCAAACAGTTCCTTAGGTCTGCTCAGCCTGTGTTGCAGTTTGATCTATTGGAAATTATTTATATTTTGCTCTAAATATCAGGAATAGTTAGATACAACTGGGGATGGTCTCTAAAATGCTTCTGTTGATATGTGAAAGGAAACGCAGGGCTTATAAAAATCTGTTCTAGACCTTTAGCCAGCATTTTTTTTGCCTATTTGGTTAGTCATATGAGTCTCTGAAATAGTCACTTAAAGCATTCAAACTTTAACATATTTATTAAGGAAATAATTCCCATAGGAATTATTTTTAGCTGAGTATAGTATGTGGTCAAGTATAATATAAAGATTAAAGCCACACCCAAGTATAGAAATTTTTTTTCTTTTAACCCTGGGCAAAATATAATGATCTATTTTCAAATAATGTGTATGTGTGTAGGGAAGGATTGGGTTTTATAAGCATATTTTAAAGGCTCAAAGGACTTATAGACATCAAATGGTTCTTCAAAAACAACAACATAGTGATTGAAGTGTAAATGAATCATGAAATATGTGGATTAAATATGCCTGGACTTATTACACATAATTAAAAATTTAAGACTTGCTTTGGGCAAAATATGACTGAGGTTTTCTACTGAGCCCCAAACACCCAGAAACATTGAAACATTATAATGCCAAATATTTCCAAGTCTGTAAGGCCTGAAATTTTTATAGATCACACTGACCATTTTCCTTCAGAAAAACATTAACCCTTTAATTAAGAGGTCTAAAAATACAGCTGCTTCTCTGAGGACTAAGACAGTAAAGAATCTGCCTGCAATGCAGGAGACACGGGTTCTATCCTTGGGTCGGGAAGATCCCCTGGAGAAGGGAACGACAGTCTACTCAAGTATTCTTGCCTCAAGAATCCCATGGACAGAGGAGCCTGGCAGGCTATAGTCCATGGGGTCACAAGAGCCAGACATGACTGTGCAACTAACACTTTCACTTCAATGACAATTGCTGGGAAGTAACAGCATATTCCTTGAAAATTCAAATAAAGTGAGTTTGCTTACAAATAAAATATTAAAATAAAAACACACATTTGGGAAGAATTGGATTTGTTTGACAGAATATGAGTATAAAACAAACTAGAAGAGTTGTAAACATGGACTACATCTAATTGGTTGAATAAATGTTAGGCTCAGGATTTTAAAAAGATAGACAAATTACAGCAAATGTAGCAAATAACACACAAGGTAAGGATTTGTGTTGATGATGAGCTCAGTACAAGTCTACAATAGCCTGCCATGTAAAAGCTATCTCAGACTAAATAATGCATTAAAGTGGGTGGACTCTCCTACATGTCCATCAAATCATACTTTAGTACTGTGTTCATGTCACACTTTATGATTTTGTCAATCATGAGTAGACTCCAAGCAATTCCTCATGTAGGAAAGATTAAGCAAGTTCAAGAAAACAGTTAGCTCAGGGGGACATGAGAACTACCTGAAAAATAAGGGGAACAATCCAATAAGGGTCAAGATTTTGATTAATAACAAAGAGCTTTCCATTGATTAGAGTTACCAAAATTGGAAGAACAGCATTGCTTACTGTAGCTTACTGATGCTTTTGAATTGTGGTGCTGAAGACTCTTGAGAGTCCCTTAGACTACAAGGAGATCAAACCAGTCCATCGTAAAGGAAATCAACCTTGAATATTCATTGGAAGGATTGATGCTGAAGCTGAAGCTCCAATACTTTGGCCACCTGATGTGAACAGCATACTCACTGGAAAAGACCCTGAGGCTGGGAAACATTGAGTGCAGGAGGAGAAAGGGGCATCAGAGGATGAGTTGGCTAGATGGCATCACCGACCCAATGGACATGAGTTTGAGCAAACTCTGGGAGTTACTGAAGGACAGGGAAGCCTGGCATGCTGCAGTCTGTGAGGTCGCAAAGAGTTGGACATGACTGAGCGATTGAACAACAACAGTTGCTTACTATTTTAGTAATAGTCATTTCCACTGATCAGAGGTTTTCAAGGAAATAATCTGAGTTATAAGTTTGGTTGATTATCACCTGTACAATAGCAGAGAGTATTCTGCCTTATGTGACTTCCCAGGAAAGCTTCAGCTGCCGTAAATGAACAAGTCCTTTTCTCATTACCTACATTTTATTCAAAGTTTGCAACAGATTTGGGACTCTTGTCTGAAAAACTGGCAAGACATGATTGAATGCACCTCAGGATAATATATGTGAAAGACAACTTGCATTCTTTCATTATTTTTAAAAATCTCTCCCTTATTTCTGCAGTTCCACTGCTGGGCCACAAAGTATATTTGACTTGAATTGTGAGACACACATTGAACACCCAATAGACTTTTACTCAGGTGGCTCCCAGATCTCATCAGTAGAGGCTCTCAGTCACTTGGTTACTATGCTCAGACATTCTCTAGGCAAGAATACTGGAGTGGGTTGCCATCCCCTTCTCCAGGGGTTTTTCCAACTCAGGGATCAAACCTGGGTCTCCTACAATGCAGGGAGAGTTCTTTATCAAATCTGAGCCACAAGGCTCCTAGATTCAAGAATTCCTTATATCCCTTTGGAGAACATTATACACAGTTTGCATCCCAATTTCTCATCGTTTGCAATGGCACTTTGAGTTTATAATATTTCTGAAAAAAAAAATGAGTGGCTAATATATTATTTGATACAAACAGTAATCTCAATATATATCATGCTAAACCTGAAACTATCTGTCCTTTTGTTGGAAATCTTCTGCTGTGTCTAAGGATCTGCTCCATTTGGCACAAATCACATTGGGGTTTTTTCCACATATAACTCCATCCCCTGCTCAAGTTCTGGAAACAAGTCAATTAACCTGTGGTTGGATCATACATCATAAATTCCAAGGCAAGAGTGAGGAAGTGACAGAGGAAAATGAACATTTACTGAGTGCCTTGTTTTTGTTCAGTTGCAAAACCATGTCCACCTTTTTGCTACCCCATGAACTGCAGCACACCAGGTTCCTTTGTTCTCCACTATCTCCAGGAGTTTGCTCAATTTGTGTCCACTGAGTTGGTGATGCCATCCAACCATTTTGTCCTCTGTAGTCCCCTTATCCCCTTGCCCTCAATCTTTCCCAGCATCGGGGTCTTTTCCAATGAGTCAGCTCTTCACATCAGGTGACCAAAGTATTGGACCTTCATCTTCAGCATCAGATGAATATTCATTCCTTCAAATGAATATTCAGGGTTGATTTCCTTTAGAATGGACTGGTTGGATCTCCTTGCAGTCCACTCGACTCTCAAGAGTCTTCTCCAGCACCACAGTTCGAAAGCATAATTCTTTGGTGCTCAGCCTTCTTATGTACTGAGTGCCTACTCTATGTACTAAATACTTTCTATTTGATCCGTGTCATAATACTGAGGGATAGGAATTGTGATCTCCATTTTATAGACAGAGAAACTGATCTAGATAGAAGCCAAGCAGACTACACCACGTGCCAGCGGAGGACGACATTTATGTTCTGCTTGTCACACTGTCATGAAGATAGTGCACTCTGCTCCTTTCACATGTAATACATATTTCACTTATTACTTCCTTTATTTCTAATAATTTGCTTCAAAACATACTAAAGAGAAAGTAAATAAGAAGTTGCTTTATTTGGGCTGCACAGTTTGCAGGATCTTAGTTTCCTAACCAGGGGTTGGACCTGGGCCATGACAGTGAACTGCTAGGGAGAAATTCAATTTTGTACTAACAAAACTGTGTATAATTCTTAGTACAGATTAGTGGTCCTAAAATTGTTTAAGAAATCAGTGAGTAAATAAATATAAAGACTGAATAAGCACCTCACCCATGTGTTTAAATACCCTAGGAAAAATACTGAATTCCGCTGCTGCTGCTGCTGCTAAGTTGCTTCAGTCGTGTCCAGGTCTGTGAGACCCCATGGACAGCAGCCCACCAGGCTCCTCTGTCCACGGGACTCTCTAGGCAAGAACACTGGAGTGGGTTGCCATTTCCTTCTCCAACTGAATTCTAGAATTGCATAGAAAAAAATTATAGGTGAAATTTTCTACAGTAAGATCCCTGATAATTATGCAATAACTCTAACGTCAGTTATCCCATTAGACTCTGTTGTAAGAACCTAAAAAAAAGTGTCTGACTATGTAAGAAAGTGTGTGTGTGTCAGTGGAAAGTTGTTTCCTACCTGATCAATCACAAATATATACTCTCAGAGTATCTCTTTAAATTCCAATTGTAACTTTTTTGTTTGAATGAAGAATTGATTCATATTTCAAATTAGTAATCAAATGGGTATTTGGGGAAAGACTGGATACAACCTCTCAAGAAGACACCTAAGTAGCACTATTCACACTGGAACAACTATCTAAGAATGGGTAAAGAAGAGAGACAATTATCGTATATACACATTCCTTCTTCTCTAGAGATGTAAAAAATCAATGATTTTATTTTATATTCTGAATACAGTGCAGTGCATCTCACTTTCAACCACCTAAGCATTTCAAAGGAACCCAAAGGAAGGATAGCTACAACACAAAGAGAAACCTTGGCCAGTGGAAAGTGAGGCGGGGAAAGGCTTGCAGCAAAGCAGAAAGTGAGAGACTATTCTCAAGCCAACGGCTACACAAATTACAGGGCAACGTGTTCAGTTCCCACAACACCTTCCCCTGGACAAAATATTTGTCATTTGAAGTCTTTTCTCACTAGACAGTGATGTGTGTCTTGTTTCTTTGACATGTATTTGTCTATATCTGAGTTGCTGAATATATCTAACATGTAAGAGGAACACCTAAGTAGTTCTAGGTTTTATATAACAGATACAAGATTTGTATAGTCATGAATTTTGCATCTTCTTCATTTTGCACATAGTTGTGCTCAAACAAAATCTGTAATTTTGTCACCAAATAATTTACAAAAATATGCAGGAGAACTTAGTGTGAAAAATAAGAGGCTATATGTTGCTTAATATCACAAATAATTCTAAGTCAATGAACACATTCCAGCAGCATTTCTTTTTACTTAAAAATGAAGATATGCAGAAGCTACTAGTAATGCCATAAACTTGTTTGAAGCAGCAACTTAACTGTTCTACTGTACAAAAGTTTCCACCAGTTGAAATGGAATCTTCTAGGTCCCCACAGACCCATTTATTTCCATTGAACAAGCAAACAGACAACCTAACTGAAAATATTACATTTTGTTTCATCCTAATTTTGTTAATCCCAGATAGGACTGAGCGACTAACACACTTTTGTTAATGTGGGTTTATGAAAACATTAATTTGTTTCCCAAAGAAATATCTTTATTTGTGGCTACATTGCTAGCTAATTTGATCCTTCATTTACATATATGCATATGTGCTTTGCTCTTCATTTTTCTACTTAGCATATGATATCTACTTACATATGTATTTATCTATTTCATTCTTCAAACTCATTTGATGTATATTGAGAAAACAGAATTAAACTGATACTGCAATAATACTGTTGAAAAATAGACAGGATGGTAGAAACACATTTTTCCAGAAAGGAAGTTATTACAAGTAAATGTGTGTCATGAAGGCTATACTATAGCTGAAGGTCACAGTCATTTACCAAAATCATACGTTTGGCAGGATAATATTGTATCAGTTGCTCCATAGGCCAAAAGCTTTTACTCCCACAGAGCTGTATTAGAAATTTCCTTCATGATTTCTCATAACTCAGTTGGTGATTTAATGATACCTGTGCACTTTCAGCAGACTCCTCATAACTTCTGATGATGCTTATGCACCTACTGAAAATGCATGAAGAACATAATACATAAAGAGAACATGAAAGTTTTTGCAGCACAGTGCTATGCTCTTGTTATTATTAAATTAAATCTATGATGTCTACAAATTTCCTTTATATTGGTTAGTTCAGTCTATCAGAATTTTCAGAGATTATATAGAACACAAGTATTCTGCCTTTCAGCTTTCAAATAGAAAACAGATTCTATTGCATGACAAGTACACCAGTCCTCACCCCATTTCTTGGTTTTAAAAGGTCAAGTTGGCCAAGAAAGTTATCATAACCTGGATAACACTTGAAAAATTCCATCTCACAGGAGTGCATGCAAGCACATTCCCTGAGACAACGTCCTTATACCTCCCACTCTGTTTGGTACCTACCTTCTCTTGCCCACAGTGATGGAGGCTGGTCTCAGAGGGCTGTGGCCAGCACACCAGAGATGGGGTCAGGGAGTGAGTGGGTGGAGATGACAAAGACCTGGGGAAAAGCCTCTTGCCCTGAGCTCCAACTTCTACTTGGTAGAAGTGAGATATTCTTCCCAAACCGTCACATTTACAATGAAAATTAAAGGTGGAAAATACAAAATGGCAAAAAGGAAGCAAGGGGTAATTGCAATTCACATAGAGATGCAAATGGCCCTTGATAGTAGCCGGAGGCTTTTCCTGAGAGCTCTCTGCTCCCGTAGTCACTTCAGTTGTGTCCAGCCTGTGTGACCCTATAGATTGTAGCCTGCCAGGCTCTTTCCTGAGAGACCACAGGTTCAATCAAAAAGAGTAAAGCGTTTAGAGTCAGTCATGAGGTCAACTCTCCCTCTTGCCACTTAGTTCAGTCTCTTCTGTCCAAATTTCAGCTTCCTGATCTGTCAAATAGGTATAATAATACTAGAGACTTTTAGCTCTCCAGAAGATGAGAGCTCTTAGAAACTCTAAAGAGCTAGCTGAATGTTACTTAATTCCTTGGCTTCTAATGTCAACTTGAGAGAGTTCTTCAGGACAGAATGGTCTTGGAAAAGTGGGCAGAGTGGACAGGGAGAAGAAATCATCACTGGGCAGAGTGGGCAGGAAAGAGAGGAAAGCTGAGACACATCTGTCTAGCTGGTTTCACTCCTTCATGATTTTCCTAAAGCACTCAAACTACTCACCTGCCACAAGAAATCCCATGTAACCATTAGCAAATGGAAAATTTATCAAATGCCGCCACCAGAATGCAACGCTATCCAACTATACTTTAATAGGCTAAGAAGCTGATCAAGCCTGAATGACAATGAGCATTAGTTTCCATGGAATGATTCAGAAGTAATGAACACTCAACCACATATTATTTGCAAAAATTCATTTCATCAGCTTACAATGTACTTCTGACTTTGAGAGCATGGAACACAATTTGTGCTGTGTACAGAGAAATAGGCTCCTGTTCAACATGAATTCCCACAATGCAATTCAGCCCAATCCATTTCAATAAAAAACATTTCATATGTTTAGGGCACAGTGCTTAGAGTTTAGCAGTACTTATGTGATCCATCATAAAAGGATACATTGTAGAACCAAAATATTTTAGCAACATGGAGCATTCAAGGTGAAAAATATGACTGGATTAAATGATGTGTAAATGTTGTATAAAATGAGTTTCCTTTTAATCTTGACTAGTTTTGAACATAAATACTTATACATAAAAGCCCCAGGCAATCAGTAAAAATTTGGGGATAATCTTTAAATCTGTTGTCAGTGCCACAGTTTATTTAAAACTGGAAAGCACCCCTTACCAGTGAAAAAAGTTTTTTAAAAAATAGACTACTCTTCAACATTATTACCCAGCCCTAGAATAACAAACCGAATAATTGGATTCTACTCCCTTTATTTAGAAAGAATACATTTCTTAAAAGTTAAACCCTACTATCATTAATCAAAACTGAGATATCTGCTGTTAAATAATTAGACTATATTTAATGAAAAAGTTATGATCAGTCAAAGCTCACTGTTGGAGAAGGAAATGGCAACCCACACCAGTATTCTTACCTGGAGAATCCCATGGACAGAAGAGTCCATGGGGTCACAATGAGTCAGACCCGACTGAGCGACTAAACAGCAAGCTCACTGAAATTTCAACTCCACGAGGACAGAAATTATGTCTTATTCTCTGAAAAAATCTCTGTTTTAGAGAAGAGTGACTAACAAAACACCAGATTGCTACCGAATGAATGAATGTGATGGATTCAATATGTAGGTCAGACGAAGGAGGAGGCTTTGAAATCAAGGTAACTTTTAAAAATAATTTAATGTTAAATTTTTAAAAAGCAGTTAAATATTACAAGTTTACTATGTTGCTGTTCAGTCACCAAGTCATCTCTGACTTTTTGTGACCCAATGGACTGCAGCATGTCAGGCCTCCCTCACCATCTCCCAGAGTTTGCCCAACGTCATGTCTCTATGATTATAAATTAATAGTAAATGCTTTGTGGGGGATATTTCAAAATATTAATAATCAGTTGCTTAAGGGGAAAGAAATACATTTTCCACTCCCACTCAATTATAATTTTACACTTTCCAAATTCTTCTCAGTGAGCACAGTTTGTTTTTAATCATAAAACAGTCTTTAAAAACATCCTTTCACTTTGCAAAATGACTAGTAATGTGAACGATTATGCACACTGGTAAAAAAAAGGACAGTTCAATGAGGTGGAAATCGAGAGGAAAATGGACCTTTCCTGTGTTGCACTGAAAAGAGAGTAGAACATGGTTAAAATAAAAAGAGAACTTTCCTGGACTCACAGGAGGCTGTGCGGTGTGCCTGCGTGAAAGACAGTAAGTCGCTGTGGTAAGGACAGATTTGGGAGCACGACTTTCTGGATTTGATTCCTGTTTCTGCCTCTGGCTTTCTCTGTGGGCCTGGGGAACCCAGAGACTCAGGCTTGTGTTTCAGAAATCTAGACTGAATTTACTTAAACTCTCTATCTGTGAAATGGGGGCAACGTTAGTACTTGCTTCCTATTCTGTGGATTACTGAAGTTACCATTTGTTAAGGCATTACAACACCGGGCAAATGTTAAATGCTACATACATGAAAGCTCTTACGTGAACGATTATGCACTCTGTGCAAGGGACCACAACAAAACAAACAGACGTGTTTGTCTCAATCTTTGTCTTTTAACTTCGCCTAACCCCTTTCCTGTCTAGAGCAGCCCTTCCCCTCCCCTCTTCTTGTTTTGTTCCGTGCTGTGTCAGGTCTGGGACATCACACACTCCTCTGTGTATATGTCTTCCCAGTCTGTATTATCCAAGCACTGTATTTGTGAATTACTGAAGCCCCACACAAGCCGGAGCCGCCCGCAATTCCCATGTGTGATCAACCATGAAGGTGTAATGGGAAGACATGTAGACTCCTTGCTGTGTACAGTTTTTGCTATGACATTGCTCTGCACACAACTACTCAGAAAAGCATTTCAGGTATTTTTGGCACCCTAGTTAAAAGGCACAGAAAAACATGGGCTACTGCCTCAGCACATGCCCCATAAAATAATAAGAGGTATATATCTAGGCAACCAACTATATCCTTTTTCAGGGTGGCAAGTGGCAAGTGAGTTCTTAGAACTGAGGAGTCACTGGACACCATTTGCAAACTGTAGACCAATGTCAAACCCATCAAAATCTGAGATCCTGTAAGATTTCCCACATTCAGCATATCAGCTCTTTAGTCTTTATTAAATCTTTTATATGTTAATGCAAAAAGCAATATGCTGTTGTTCTTTAAAGTAATATCTCCAAATTCTTATCAAGATGTTAGAGTATCCTTAGTCAGTGGAAAGTCAGACCAGAAGGGAAACACAGATTCCCATGCACATTTTACCTAAGACTATTTCTCTAGAGAAAAGTATTCTTCTCTTAGCTTTAAACAGAACCTATACAGAAAAGTGCTAAAGGAAAGAGGTACCAAATTCAACCTAATCAAATTACCCAAGCATAGTGATCAGTGAAAATGGTGGATATCATCACCATTTTTCTGTAACCCCAGGGCAGAGAAAGGGACCTGTGACTAGCGTCAATAAGTCTAGGGTTAATACTAATACTTCAGTAGTATTAGATACTAGTAGAAGTAAAGATAACCAAAGCTAGCTGCCTCAATGTGTGATTCTTCAATGCCCAAAAAAGGCCATCCAGGAGATCTTTCTCTCCTCTCTAATTTTCATGATTGAGAAAAAGATTAAGATGCTTAAAAAGTAGGGTCAAATTTTGGAGAACAGTGTGGAGGTTCCTTAGAAAAACAAAAATAGAGTTCCATACGATCCAGCAATCCCACTCCCGGGCATATCCAGAGAAAACTCTAATTTGAAAAGATACATGCACCCAACATTCAAAGCAGTAACTACTACAATAGCCAAGATTTGGCAGCAACCTAAATGTCCATCAATAGAGGAATGGATAAAGTAGATGTGATATGTATACACAATGGAATATTATGCAGCCATTAAAAAAGAATGAATAATGCCACTTGCAACCACATGGATGGACTCAGACATTATCATACTAAGTAAGTCAGATAATGACAAATATCATATGATGTTGCTTACATATAGAATCTAAAAAATGATACAAATGAACTTATTTACAAAACAGAAATAAATTCATAGACAGAAAACAAACTTATGGTTACCAATGGGAAAGGAAGAGGGAAGAATAAATTGTGAGTCTGGCCTTAAAAGATACACACTATTTTATATAAAATAGATAAACAATAAGGACCTACTGTGTAGGACAAGGACCAATATTCAGTATCTTGTAATAACCTATGATGGAAAAGATCTGAAAAACAATATATATATATGACTCACTTTACTGTATACCTGAAACATTGTATTTATATATTTTTTAAAGTATATTCAAGTCCTCTGAGCAAGATATACTACAAGAATAGAAAATCTAATCAGAGTAACCAGTCTTGGAGCTCTAGGAATTTATGCAATAGTCTAATACAAAAGCTCATCTTAGGATGAGGACATAAAGGAAAGGAAAGTGATCCCAACAACTAGATTTTAGGAAAACTACACCTTGATAAATAGCAGGAAGGCTGATGGTGGACTATTTGGAACCAACCAATTTTATGAGATTATCTGTAGTTATCTTGAATGTAGTTCAAGCTCTAAGATTTCCTGCTGCTTAGAAAAGGGGATTGCATTCTTCTACACAGTTCACTGTATGTTGAGTGTGATCTTGGATGAGTGGAAGAGGAATAAAATTAAGAGTAAATCAACAAGAACAGCATTGCATCCCAAGATATCTTTCTTTTTGGAGAATCCTTTTCTCTGAGTCTACTTCCCAAAGTAGTAGCCATATCTTTTTTCTTTTTCTTTTTTTTTTTCTTTTTAAATGAGCAGAAAAACAACCTGCCTCTGAATTCTTAGTTGCACTCTCATTTCAAAAATTGTTATTCTCTGATGTTATATCTGAATTTTGTAAAGGAATATTAAGAATATAGATCTTCACTAATTAGAAGCTGAAAAAAATCTCATATCCTTTATTTTAAAAGATGCATTTTGAAAGGGTGTGTGTATGTATGTACTGGAATTGCTTATGGAAGTATTAATGTGATTCATTTTGCTCAAAGCTTTAAAAGTATTGTTTTGACAAGATTAGGAATTTTATTCAGTTTAACCCTGTTTTATGCAATGATATACAGATGGACCTTTACCTATCTGCCAGGCTTTTTTCCCCCAGCTTAGTCTATTGCCCTGAAAGGGAAGTTAAAAAAAAAAAAAATGCTGTGGCATTTCACCACGCAGCCCTCAAAGTGAGAGGTGAAAGACACAGATAGTATTGCTTTTGCTTTATAATCTCGACCATGTTTCCACTTCCTGCCACGCAGCAGTATGATTAAGTACACCAGCCTTGGCTCTCAGCTTTATTTTGCTTTAAATGGTACCCAGAGGCTGGCTACTCAATAAGTTTCTTTTTCCCTATTTTAAATCAGTGCTGTCCTGATACTGAAACACATCTACTCTCTCCATGGCTCTGCTTACTTAACCACTTTGAATTAATCTGTCTTGGTCCACATTATTTTGCAAGGGAATATATCAGGGAATGTACAAAATTCATAAATGCCTCTTGATAATTATAAGAATACCCCTGGTGACTATCATGATATTTAGAAAGCCTGCTTGGCTAGACACAAATCCCAAAGCCATATGGAAAACTTAATATTTACATGAGATCTTTAAACAGTTACACTTCCATAAATTAGTCAGCTAGCTTAAAAAAAAATCACAGCAACATTCTATGATTATAATACCTGGAAATAAACTCTGCAAGAAACTTTAACATTCTATGGTTTGAATTATTGTAGCAAAAATCAAGCACAAGTCCATTCACTGAAGCTCTGATAGTTGATGGATCTTTGAACTGTTTGTATTATGGTGAAATTTAAATATTATTTAGATAAAAGATATTGGTATGTTTATTCAGTTAAAACAAAAATTATCCCTGAAGAACGTATTATATGCAAGTCATTTAAAAGCTTGAAAGATAATAAGTCATATTGTATTCAAAAATAAACATTTGTTGGATGATATATTGTGGGAAGAAGGATGTGATAAGTCCACACATAACTGTAATTCAGAATATACTGTCAAATAACCACTGGAAAGGTGAACTCAAATGCTCTGAAGTGTTGAATGAAAGAGAAATCTTGGACCATAATTGAAATTTTCTCATTAATTTATAGTATGTTTATGAATTACAAGACTATAACTTTAAAACAGCTTTCAAAATATCTTCAATAAACTGACAATATTAAAATAAAGTTAAATTCAAATAACTGATTTATTACACGTAAGTACCTGGAGCACTATTTTATATATATACATATATTTGTAGGCTATAAAATATCCACATATGTTTGTGGGATACAAAATAATATATTATGCTACTATTCATTTACCTTGTAAGTAACCAAAAATTTCAAATAAACATTTCCTCTGAATATGATTTGGTATAAAAAAAACAGTGAAAACTGGTACTGAAGGTGGATCAGATAGCAGACTTTCAGCCAAAATCCTGTGCTTTTTATCCATAACCTATTCGACCATCTCCTTTATTTTTCATAAATTATTTAGTTAAATGGCATTTTTGATCATGTTTCTTGAAATGCCATTTAATTTTAATTTTGTCAAGGTTTTCACAATTATACCTGTATTTAGGAAGAAATTTACTTTCAAGTGTTAATAGTAGTCTCTATTACTTAATCTTCTTTAACAACTATAATTTCATTTTCATATACTTATTTTTTTTAGGAGATAAGTAGATTCTGACAATTGAAATCCATCTGCAACCTACCCCCTTGATTAAAAGAGAAGTCAATTATTTTAAGAGAGTGCATCTCTTTTAGAATTAAACGATGTAAGGTAAAAATTATATTTAACAGTATGAGCCAGTCCACAAGGCTGATATGATCATCTATTAGGTTTTTAAACTGCTGCCAAGAAACATAAACTATATTTTATTCTTCAAGGATTTAGAAGCAATGCAGAAATATTATAATAATCCTTTGAAAAGGAAGGAAGATAGAAAGGTAAGAAGATAGAGTGGAAGGAAGGCAGGAAGGAAGAGAGGGAGGAAATGTATGACTAAGGGAAATAAGTAGTATGTCTCTATTTTTTCTAAATACTTATCACATATTTTATACTTTAGTTACCTTCTTATATATTAGCTTAAAAAGTTACTAGATATTTTTAGGAGCTGGTTTGTTCATTTCTAAATATAGCAATTTCATGTGGCCTCTACAATCTCTTCAAACCATAGAAGCATTATACTGCATAGCTTTATATCAAGTAAATGCTAAATTATTAAACCAATGATTTTGGAACTGGAGGAGTTTATAACAAGATCCTAAGAAACAACATGGTCTAAACTATACAGTTATGAATCATCAGTTGAATGCCAGTAAATTCATATATTAGGTGATCCATAAACAGCATGTCAAAATATTTAGTAGAGAAATCTATCCCATCAAAAAATGGGTAGAAGACCCAAATAAACATTTCTCCAAAGAAGATATACAGATAGATAGCTTAAAAGCACATGAAAAGATGCTCAATATTATTAATTATTAGAGAAACGCAAATCAAAACTACAATGAGGTATCACTGCACACCGGTCAGAGTGGCCATCATCAAAAAATCTAAATGTTGGAGAGGGTGTGAAGAAAAGGGAATTCTCCAACACTGTTGATGGGAATGTAAATAGCTAATACCTAATTTGAGGACACTATGGAGTTCCCTAAAAAACCAAAAATAGAGCTACCATATGATCCCGCAATCCTATATATGTGGGCATATATCTGAAGAAAACCATAATTCAAAGATATATATGCACTCCAGTGTTCACTGCAGCACTATTTATATTAGCCAGAACATCGAACTGACTAACTGTCCATCAGCAGAGGAATGGATAAAGAAGATATGGTACATATATGCAATGGAATATTACTCTACAATAAAAAAGAATGAAGTAATGCCATCTGCAGCAGCATGGATGGGCCAAGAGGTTAAAGACAAATATCATATGATATCACTTATATGCGGAATCTAAAATAAGAAAGGGTGCAAATGAACTTACCTAGAAAACAGAAATAGATTTACAGGTGCAGAAAACGAACATGGTTATCAGGGGCTAAGGAAGGGGTAAATTGGGAGGCTGGGACCAACATATGCACACTACTACATATAAAATAGATACTAATAAAGACTTCTGTATAGCACAGGTAATTTTAATCAATACTCTGTAATGACCTATACGGGAAAAGAATCTAAAAAAGGGAGATATATATATACATATATATATATATATTACTATAATATGTGACTGATTCACTTTGCTGCACACCCAAAACTTACATTGTAAATCAACTATACTTCCATTAAAAAAATTAAAAAGAAATATATCTCATGTGTATTAAGGATTTTACTTTCTTGGCAACAGTATATTGTATAAAATTGTACATAATTCAGATTCTGCAAATAAAAACAAAAATAATGATCTTACTAGGAGTTCTAATTTTAACTTACCAAGAAATTGTCTGATGCTCATCTACATACAGTGGCCTAAAACCTCAGTGATAATGTCACATTTCCAAACATGCAGGAACTGGGCAGTTTGCAATTAAAATTTAGAAGGTTCACTAAATTTAAAACTTTTCACAATCAGTATTTTAAAAGGATTTAGCAGTCAGCAACTTTTATGTTTTTATGTTCAGTTGCTCAGTCGTGTCTGACTCCTGGTGCCCATGAACTGCTAACACCAGGCTTCCCTGTCCTTCACTATCTCCCAGTTTGCTCAAACTCAAGTCCCTTGAGTCAGTGATGCCATTCAACCATCTCATCCTCTGTCATCCCCTTCTCCTGCCTTCAATCCTTTCAAGAATTGGGGTCTTTTCCAATGAATTGGCTCTTTGCATTAGGTGACCAAAGTATTGGAGCTTCAACTTTAGCCTCAGTCCTTCCAATGAATACTCACGGTTGATTTCCTTTAGGATGGATTGGTTTGATTTCTTTGCAGTCCAAGGGACTCTCAAGAGTCTTCTCTAGCACTACAGTTTGAAAGCATCAATTCTCCGGCATCTAGTCTTCTTTATGGTCCAACTCTCACATTCATACATGACTACTGGAAAAAAACATAGCTTCGATTATGCAGACCTTTGTCAGCCTAGTTTTGTCTCTGCTTTTTAATACACTGTCTAGGGTTTCATAGCTTTTTCTTCCAAGGAACAAGTGTCTTTTAATTTCATGGCTCTTGTCACCATCCATAGTGATTTTGGATCACAAAAAAATAAAGTCTGTCACTGTTTCCATTTTTTCCCCATCTATTTGCCATAAAGTGATGGGACCACATGCCATGGTCTTCATTTTTTGAATTTTGAGTGTTAAGCCAGCTTTTTCCCTCTCCTCTTTCACCTTTATCAAAGGCGCTTTAGTTCCTCTTCACTTTCTGCTATTAGGGTGGTATCATCTGCATATCTGAGGTTATTGATATTTTTCCCAGTCAACAACTTAGGCTGGTCCAATATACTAATATTATAGTCAGCTTTACCATTCTCACTGTTGGTCTTAATAATTATCCCATTGGAATATTTTTTATAATCAAATAAATTAGCAATCACATAGAAATAATTCCAACCTTTGTGGTAAGAATATCAGCTTTGACACATTATTTATTTTCTAGAGCATTATCTTTTCTGGAATTCTTTAGAGTGGTGCCTACATGGGAACAGGTACTGCTTTTCTAAAATGTGAACACTCTAAGAATTTACTAGAGATTTGTACCAAACTTATGAGAAGTGAGTTTCAATGCCCTATCTTTTCAATATTTGCTCCCAATTTACACTGTTCTTACACTTCCTTCAGTCTTCTACTGTGAATATTCTAATACATCTTGGTTGATTTTTTGAGTTATGTGTGTCTCTATTAATCTTTTCACATGAAAGCAGGACCTCTTGAGGTTTGGCCCTAGAATGGTGGTTTTTAGCTTCAGAAAAAAGTCAGGCTAAGGGACTTATATCAGTTCAGTTCAGTCACTCAGTCGTGTCCGACTTTTTGTGACCCCATGAACCACAGCACACCAGGCCTCCCTATCCATCACCAACTCCCAGAGTTTACCCAAACCCATGTCCATTGAGTCAGTGATGCCATCCAACCATCTCATTCTCTGTCATCCTCTTCTCCTCCTGCTCTCAATCTTTCCCAGCATCAGAGTCTTTTCCAATGAGTCAGCTCTTCACATCAGGTGGCCAAAGTATTGGAGTTTCAGCTTCAGCATCAGTCCTTCCAATGAAGGACTCATATAGGGTCAAACAAATGCTGTAGATAAATCTTATCTCCTTCTACTTAAAAATACATGTTAATCACCAAGAACAGATATAACAAACTTTACAAACTTGACACACTCTATCAGAATAAAGACACTGTAATACATATTGCAATCAAAATTACTAAATTCTATCCCATTTGAGGGCTTGCCTGGTGACTCAGTGGTAAAGAATCCACCTGCCAATGCAGGTGATGCAGGTTTAATCCTTGAGTCGGGAATATTCCCCCGGAGGAAGAAATAGCACCCCACTCCAGTATTCTTGTCTGGGAAATCCCAGGGACAGAGGAGCCTGGTGGGCTCCACCCCATGGGGTCGCAAAGAGTTGGACACAACTCAGCAACTAAACAAACAAAAACCAAACATTCCACTTGAAGCATTTTTTTTTTTACTTATTTGCACTTATGTTATTTTTTCTATTATAACATTGTTATTTTAAACTCATTTCCCCCCTGAGATTTAACTTTTTTATTCCTTTCTTTAAGTCAACAAGTATCCATTTAAAAATTTTAGCTATTTTTATAGTATCCAATGAGGAAAGAACACCAAAAGTGCCTTATTCCTCATCCTTTGTGTAATTCAGAATAGCTGGATTTATTTGCCTCCCATTATCTACACAGAGCTTAACTTTGAGTACACTCAATACACACACACGAGTTTCAGAAGCTTGTCAGTGACCAAGAACACAGAAGGATAATGAAAGTCATTTTGAGACCTTAAACACACTGTCTTTTAACCACAAAGACTTTAATGTACTATCTGGTGATACAAACCTCTATAACAGTCATTAGCCTCTCAGTTAAAACACAACCTTGCATATATCTGAATCTGTCCTGTGTATTTCTTTTTTTAAAATAACAAAAAGTGGTGCTATCATTCGTAAAATAGATTTTTCACACAATATGTTTGACCACTCACCAAAGGATTTAAGTAACCTTTTTTTTTTTTTTTTAAAAGTAGCACATTGCAATTTCAGCTAATTGTGTTGAAAGGATAAGATCTATTCTTTTAAAATTGAGGACATTCCAGTCATCCTTAGCTCTTCTCATTTAACAGATGCAACAGTTTACACAGGGCATCAGATGAGATTCCCTCATGTAAATGATCTCATTTCAGAACTAGGTAATTACGGAAAGGGTATATTACCCCCTCTGGCTTCCCTGGTGGCTCAGTGGTAAAGAATCCACCTGCCAATGCAGGAGACGCAGGTTCGATCCCTGGGTGGGGAAGATCCCCTGGAGAAGGGAATGGCAACCCACTCCAATGTTCTTGCCTGGGAAATCCTAAGGATGGAGGAGCCTGGCGGGCTACAGTCTATGGGGTCGGAAAGAGTGAACACGACTAGCGACAACAATGCCATCAACAGTATTTTCCCCACACCCAGCTCCATCTGCATAGTTTACATATAGAATTTTTTAACTAAATATTCAAGGCTTTTGGTTAGTCAGAGACAATTTAAACTTAGCAAATACCTTTGAAAATTTTAACTTTTTTTCTCACCTTGAATTTATATTAATCTTTAAACTGAATTGCTGATTGCTTAAAGAAGACTATTCTTCTTACTTAAGGTTACAGATTTGGGCTTAGTTCTTTTATGCAAGTGAAACTGTTGTTAGTCACAGCCCTAAAGACTATCTTTGCACTTTGAACTGCTTCCTCTCTACCACAACAGTTTTTCCATTCTTTTCTGCTATCAGCTGAAGATGAATCTGTTTTTGAGGTTTGTTCCCAGAACAAAAATGAGGTGATGTAAGTTTGGCCAAGAAGTCAAGTATTTTGAAGAGGAAGATGTAGAAGTCAAAATCCAAGCTAGATCACTCTCTGGGGACACAGGCTTTTGTTGATACACTAATAGGGGTCATCAGTTCTTCTGAATTTCTATGGGAGATCTGTGGGCAGAACTCAACCAGGAAATGGTCTCCTCCAAACTTTGAACATACCAGGGGACAGCAGTTGACAGTTTCCACTAAGTCATCCTGCTGACCCTCAAGCTCTGCTTTTAACTTCTCTAAATGAATCACTCAGCTGTGGTTTTAATTAAGAAAAATCATGGGGCATGCAAACATTGAGCCCAAATTTATATACAACTGACTATCTTATAGATACAAAGATTATTTTTCTGTATAATTCAAGGTCTAAATTTTTAAAAATTATCCTTAGGACAGCAGACAGTTGTTTTTATAGAAATGTTTTCATTCAAAAAACGTTCATTTACTAATTTTATCAGAAGTATCAATTTATTCTATGCAATCCTCACGCAGCCTGAAATCCCTTAGTCACTTACAGAAGATAATTTCAATTCCTTTGGAAGCCTCTGCTCTTCCTTTCCTGGGTACTATGGTGTAAATAAAATGGAGCTGACATTTTCTTAGAATATCAAGCAGTTTTTAAAACTTTAAGCCATTTTGTAACTATAGCAACTTATCTGACCCTAACAGTTTAAACCGATGCTTCTAAAAACTGAACTTGTTACTCTTAGAATTGTGCAGACTATTTTAAAGGCTTGAATGTATATTGGACAACATGGTTACTTGTGGGGAGTTTGTTTGATAAAAATAAGCTAAATATAGTATGAATAGGCATAGAGGAATTTAGGTAAATGTGACACATTTTAACAGTTTAGTAATAAGAACTGAGGACACTCTGTTTTGCCCAAGAACAGAGAAGAGAGGAAAATGGGGGTGTGAAAGAAAATGCTCTACCAAAGTGGAATGTAAATATGTGGTGCTTGTTTTAACTGAATTTACTTGATTCTAGGAGACAGCCTCTGAGATGCATCTTAACCATTCCTGTAGTAAGTGAGATATTGCTAAATGGTTTTATGCCAGAGCAATTGATTAACAGAGCAAACTAAAGACTTTGTTTTGGGGGTTTAGTGTTTTTAAGAAAGTCTGTCATCATTTAAGCAAGTGATTTTAAGAGATTCAAAATAAATGGCTTTCACTTAAAATGATTTTTAGAAGTTAAAATATCATCTGCAGATACTATAGATCACAGCTACATTTTAAAATTGCATGTATAAATCTACTTTTTTTCTTTTTTTCCTCTTCTCTAAATTTCTACCAGAGGTCAGCAGAAATTCACCCCTGGTACACAAATTCAGATTGAGGTATAGTAAAGATGTGATAATAAAGAGGGCCTTTTTAAACTCAATAAGTACAAAAGATCGGTACTTATTGAGATCAATGAGAATATATGACAATGAGAATCAAATCAATTTGAGATGCTTGTTGTAGGGTCATTAATTAATTATACACCCAAATTGTCCTTCTGTCATGTACTTTCTACAGCACAGTGTTAGAATTAAGGACAAACGGAAAGAACAGTTACATTGTGGGTTGGTACAAAAAGAGTCTATGTATCTGTGACTTCTACATTGATGAATCTGATTTGACAGTCTCTTTACTATCATGATTTTTGGTAACGTGTGGTGAGAATGACAGAACTGAGAAGACTCATGGAAATCACTTGTTCCAAACTCCCATTTTATAGTCAGGGAACATGGAGCGGAAAAGGGTCATGATGTCCAAAGTTACATAGTTTATAGATAACATGATGGCAGTTTCTCAGAACCTAGACTCCTTATATAAATTATATCAAGTATTTCTAAAGCAAGAGCATATTGAAGAGTTTGATTCTAACCCACTATTCCTTTAAAGTCTTTAAAAAGCATGTTTGTCTCATCAAATACTTCTACTTCAAAAGATGAAAAAAACTGAAAATAATGAGGCATCACAACATGGCAGTTATTGTCTATTTTAGGAAACCTGTTGCTTGGTGTCACAGAGAGTGGTCGTGTGAGTTTGTTAAACTGAAGATTTGGATCTTTTAAGATGGCAAATGGCCAGAATGCCAAAGATGCAAGCAAACGGGAGAGCAATAGAGGCAGCAAGCATGGTGACCTGAGAGAATCCAGCCTAAAACTGTGTGCAGGAGGAGGGCAGCCCTGTCCCATCAGCCACTTAGAGATGAGGACAGAGTGGTTCACCCATCCACCTACAGAGCAGACTCACCAAATCTAAAACCTTATTGGAGCGACAACCAGCCCAGTCCATTTAGGGACATCAATTAGCTTTTTGTACCTTCATCACATTGTATAAAGTACAAAGAGCTTCATCTATATGATCTCACAGTATATAGGATTCTCATAGCAATTTTTCCTGTTTCTGAAAATCTAAACAAAACCAAATATAATAATTTAAGAAGAAATCAACTTCTACAATAATCTGCAGTAGTGGATCCAAACGATACCCATCTTTTCCACCACTTTTTTGAATAAGGACTTAAACAAGCTAAGACTGTACATTTAGAACTACAGCTCATCTGATCTGCAAATTTGATGCGTAGGATACAGGAAATGCCTCATTGGTATGCCTGGTTTCTCAGACAACTTAATTAGGGTCTCGAAACCACAAACCCATTTTCCTTATATGAATATTTCTACAATAGCAACATCACATATATGTACCAAGACCCTACTGCTGAATGCATATTCTCAGAATGAACTGCGTCTTATATTGGGTGGTTTGCTAATGTATAGTTTCTCCTAATGAACATCTTTCAGATTTTCGGAAGAATCCCACAAAAGAAGGGGGAAAGGCAACTCAATTACCATTGTAGTTTTGTGAAAATACTATTTTGGATTAGGTTAAAAATTAAAATTTCCAAAGCTCTAATCTCCATGGAGAAAATATCTGCTAGCATTTAAAAGGACTGAGCAAGGTACTTACACTGCACTGCCAGGGGCCTGGAGAGTCGACCTCCTGAGTCCTCTTGACCAGCCATGAAGGGTTGTTTCATTAAGTACGAAGACATCATTCTTATTTTGAAAACTGTTGGTAGAAACAGAAGCCCAGGGCTGATTTTTCCAGTCCTAATTCTAGAGGCCACTGGAGACTGAAGGTATTCTCTTTGAGAAAGCAAATATTTTTACTCACAGCTAAAACATTAAAATATCTGAGCTGATCAGTGGGCTGAGATTAAAAGGTTTCATTTTTGAATCATCAGATTGGGGTGTATAAGGGTGAGAGTTTGTAGGGCTTGCTTGGAGGAGTTTGCTAAGGTGCTCAGCTCCCAGGATTAAAAAAAGAAAAGTTAGCATACTAGCTTGATTTAAAACATTTCTTTGCAAACCCTAGTTATGGGAGAGGAGGAAAACAACAGCTACAATCGCAATTGGTTTATGACTCTCTCCACTGAAATTGGACAAAATTTGCAATATCCCATTCTGGAACTCATTACCTTCTTCATTCTGACAATAGCAGAGGACTTAGTCTCACCAACTCAAGGAGGTTTAGGACACTTTCCCTCCTGACCGTGTGAGGAAGAAGCAAAACTAAGGAAGGGCTGAGTGTAGTGAGTGTGAAAGTCACTCTGTTGTGTCTGACTCTTTGCGACCCCATGGACTATACAGTCCAGGGAATTCTCCAGGCCAGAATACTGGAGTGGGTAAACTTCCCCTTCCCCAGGGGATCTTTCCAACCCAGGGATCAAACCCAGGTCTCCCGCATTGCAGGCAGATTCTTTACCAGCTGAGCCACAAGGGCTGGGAGGCAACTAATTTCCTAGGGTCTTCTGTCTGTTCCTCACATATGTATTATGGACAAGTAGAGGTTCATTTTTGTTCACCTGGGGTGAGGGAGAATTAATTGTCAATTAGATTGACATACTCAATGTGTATCTTGAGGGGGTAGAAAGAGGTCTTCATATAATAAGATCTACCCAAAGTAATAGAGTAGATAATAGAGTAATAATTTCCAACACACCAAAATACTCTTCAATTTTAAGCCCCATATAGGTATTCAGCATTCTTTCTTTTTATATCGTCTGTTGTCTGTTCCTTCTTTTCCTCATTTCTTCTTAAGTCCCTCCTTCTCATTTTTTTCCCTGATTAGCTCACCAGAAAGTCAGTAAATGACTATGTTTTTTCTACAGAGAAACATATCTATACTAGAATTGCATAATGTCTTCTCAAGGAAAAAATGTGTATTTTAAAAAGTGCAGAGGATGGAGGATGCTTGTAAAAAATATATTCATTTCTCTCACTACAATAGTGAGAGATAAGCAGGGAAGATATGCACTTCTTAAATTAGAGACTATTCAACTAAGATCTATGGAAAGATGATTTGATCTAAGTAGAGCGACACACTGCCTGTCCTAATAATGACACCCTGTAAGGTTCAGTGGCCCCAGTAACTCAAAAAGGCCGACATCAGACATTACAATAACCAGGATTTGTATACTGTGGTTCAAGTTTGTTACCTTAATTCCGGGAATCTGGCATCAGAGGGATGCTAAGGAGACTCTTTAAATTTTAAAAACTTCTCCCCATGCCTGATACAAATGCAAATTACTTGCTGATTACATTCCATCTGCCTTTTAAAACAAGTTTACTAAAGCAAAAGCTTTCTCTGGCAGAAAGACAGCTTACCTGCCAAGCCTGACATTTCTATAACCAAATCAATATTTCAATAGCCTCCAACTATAAATCTGATGTTGATTTGAATTCAAGAGAGTAATGAATGATCCAATTAGAAAACAAAAAAAAAGTAAAAAAAAATTAATTAGAGTGTTTATTCTTCTTTGATGATAAGGAGTCCTTGACAAGACAGAATGCTGTTCCCAGCAAGCCTCTTTCTACAAGTGTAATTGATCTTGGAAGTTAAAGGTTTGCTTGCATTTTTAACATTGGGAGTTAAATATATTGGTTTTGAAAGAGCCATTAAGTGGCAGCTTACCTAGGCTACAGTTTATTACTCTTTTGTGCCTGAAATATGCAAAAATGTTCTGCTAGGTAAGATATATTTACAAATGAGCACAGGCATGATAACAAAATACTTGGCATAGTTCCCATCATGTAGTAGGGTCCATTAACTGTCTGTTGAGTGAATAATAAATGCTGCTACACTTTGTTTTATTAGTGTTTTTTTCTCTTGGGAGTCAAGAATGTGATATTTAGGTCCATCCCCATGCTCTCTTCTACTGAAAATTCATCCATTCAATTCCATCCCTCCCTCCCTCCAATCATGCATTCACTTATTCATTTCTTCATTCAAGCAATTCTTATTGTAACTAATATCATCAAAACTTCATGGAACATATGAAGATGAGACAGAAACTGATCAAGATTCCAAAGGGCTTAGTCTGTTAAGAACTGGATGGCATCACTGACTCAATGGACATGAGTTTGAGTAAACTCCAGGAGTTGGTGATGGACAGGGAGGCCTGGCGTGCTGCAGTCCATGGGGTTGCAAAGAGTCGGGCATGACTGAGTGACTGAACTGAAATATATGTATATATATATATTATTTAATATATATTTAAAGTGTAAAGCATACTAAAATCACTAAGGGTAACCTGGTAAACATTTGGGAGAGGTGCTCCTGTACATTCATTCCTTCCTATTGGATAAGTCAGCTATCTTTTGGAAAAGCTGAGCTCAGATGTTTCTGAGAAGACATGCTCTCATTCACAGGAGCGAAGCAAAGCATAAATGGATCCTGTGTGTGAAAGCCACAGTTTTATGCCCTATTTTGCCTGAGACATGTGGGTGGTGCAGTGGTGAAGAATCTGGAGTGGTGACTGCTCTAGTATTCTTCCTGGAAAATCCCACGGACAGGGGAGACTGGTGGGCTACGGTCCATGGGGGTCTCAAAGAATCTGACACAACTGAGCACAACATACTCGGCAGGGACATAAGAAAATGAAATGATGTTATTCTTAGAGGCCAAAATGCTAAGCTAATGATTTTTATTCCACAAGAAGCGGGGTTTTGGCAGGGCTTCAGAACTTTGTATTTTGAAAGTTTGCTCAAGGAGCACTGTATTGTGACCAACTAGAGCTAGGGGTTGTAGGTGTTTGAAACTAGCAGAACGTTGAAGACTGGGAAAAATCAAGGTCAAGGGATTGAAAGTTCTGACTGAACTATGGAAGACACAGAGAATGTACAAAAGAGGAAATATGTAGGAAATAAATTTTGAAATAGAATTAAAATGAATCTTATTTACTCAACAAGCACATTTGATTTTCACCTAATTCTCAGAACTATACAATGTGATATGGATGTTTATATACATATCTATACATGTGTGTGTGTGTATATATATATATATATATGACATCATATATATGATGTACATAGTAGTACTCTTATGGGGGCTCAAAATTTGTATCTTTAGTTTACCTCTAGACTAGCAAGATAATTAGATGGATAAAAGGAGACATCAAAATATGCCTGAGGTTTCAAATCAGGGTGAGAAGCGTGATTTCCAGCCGCCTAGTGGTCAAGTCCACAGGCTTTCAGGAAGAACCACCTGGGTTGAAGTCCCAGCACTGCCTCTCATTAGCTGGGTCAGTTTGCAGCAGCTTAACCCTAAGTTTCTGTTTCCATTTCTATATGTCAAGAACCATAACCGTGTATCCTTTACTGTTTGTACTGAGAGTCAAACAAACAAATACATGGAAAGGACTTACAATATAGCTGCTTCATGAGTAATACGTATTGTAAATATTTTTAACAAGTAAAATTAGTGGCAGAAATTTGGAGAGCAGGTCATGAGCTCAGATTGATCCATATCCAGCAAACATTTAGCATGTGGATCCCAAGAAGAGCAACAATTATGAACTGGAGGGCTGTATTCAGAGATGCCAGTTGGGTAGGAACACAGAAGATGGAGCCTTCAAAGGAGTGCATACACAGACCTATCCCTGAGAAATACCTGAATTTAAGAGGTAGGAGGAAGCATCCGCAAATGAACGAAGGAACTGGTAAGTATGAGAGGCATAGATTTTTCTCTTTCTTCTTTAATTAAAATCATTTCCTCCGTTTGAGAAAAAAAAAATGCAAACTTGAATTTCAAGCACTTCCTATTTGATTTAAATTGATCATAATTTGAATGGGCTTTCTTAAGGATCTTTGATATGAGCACTTTATATTTTCCTAACTTTAGGAAATTCTACTTAATGATGGCTGTTTTAGGGGAGGCTCCATCTGATTTACTAGCTCCTTCCTGGAGCCTTGTGAGAGAACCTAATTTTTAAGTTTACCGATTTAGTAAATCAACAAAATGCCTCTCAGAAAGAGTTTAAGACTGCGGTGTGTGACACCTGCCTTTACTACATTGCCTTTTTATTTGTGAAAATTTACATCTGTGGGCAACTTTTAGTAAAGATGTGACAAGAAGTGATTGGTAAATAGAAATGTCTGGATGATCATAATTTACTAATTTGCTCATCAATGAAGGTGAATCAGTGACAGAAACCTCAGTATGATCATTTTGGACCCTAAGTGGCATCAAAAGCACTGAATAAAAGCTTTCAAATTACAGTTCTCAATACCTGAGGTCCAAAAAGTTGGGTTTAATTAAGCATCTCAATGTGAGCATGTCTTTTAAGAACTTAAGCTGCTCAAACCATACAGCTGCGATTATTTTTAATTTTTTCAGCTAAAATTATTTACTTTTCTCTTTCCAACCAAGAACTCTAGAATCTAAATGTTTGGAGTAACAAAGATATCAGGAACCTACTTTAGTTTATTAACCATAGGAACTGTGTACATAACCACACCCTACTTCCTCTCTTTCTCAAATACAGTCTGTCTGAAATACAGACGACAAAACAGGGGACCTAAAAAACTTTAAGATGACAGAGCCGTTATTCCTGGCACACACAAGAGTTTAAGGTTTACCCCTATATAGTCACAATATATCATTATTTATGTTAGGGACATGTTTTTCTTGAGTCAGAGCTTCTGGGTTAAATAATTTTAAGAATACAATAACATGATTTTTAAATAAGTGATCTGATACAAGAAATGTGATATAGGTTAAGAGATGGGATTTTATCCTCATTATTAGCCACGTTTATGAGCCTATTATTGCTTTTAAAGAGACATAAAGACATACGTTAGTGGAAACAGTTGTATTATCTCTTAATTTCTATAATGTCCCTTTGTTTTAAATGTTATTATTTTTTCTATGTGTGTGTTCAGTCTTGGGAGCCAAAGTATCTAGTCCAAAAGGGACCTCAAAGAAAAGATGAGACAAATAATTTTTTTCTGAAGGAATTAAGCTCCTGATATATTTTGAACTGTTGAAGTCAGTTTACCTTTCTTCATGGTCAAGTAAAAGTCAATTCATTTAAAGCAGTCCTTCTAAATAAGAATGGGTTAAAAAGAATACCCAAAGGGTGTTGAAAATCCAGAGGACTGACTTTATCTGTTCCCTTCTATCTTAAACAGGACAATGATAAGACCATTGGTTAAAATGGTACTTTAGAATCATCCATAGATACTGTTTTTCTAATACCAGGGCTTACTGCTTAAAACTGAGTAGCAAAGCATTTATTTTACAGAATACTGTCCCAAAGATCTGATTCTGAAAACTGTGGGACTGGCTGAAAAATGAATATGTACTGAAGTCAGTTAAGTGAGAATTACATGATAGTTTGGTCATGTAAGTGATATTTTAAATCATATGGACTTGGGTTCAAATTCTAGTCCTTAGTATTACTGGCAGCTATTTGACCCTTGAGCTGTTGTTGATCCCATAGGGAGCTGTGAAAATCAAATGAGATTAAGTACACACTGCCATATTTAAAATGGATAACCAACAAGGACCCACTGTATGGCACAAGGGACTCTGCTCAATGTCATGTGGCAGCCTGGATGGGAGGGGAATTTGGGGGAGAATGGGTACATGTATATCTATGGCCAAGTCCCTTTGCTGTTCACTATCACAACATTGTTAATTGGCTACACTCCAATACAAAATAAAAAGTTTTAAAAAAAATCAAATAAGTTGCACAGTACATAGCAGTCCACATAGTACATATAAGAGCACTCGATTTTATAGCCTCTCTCTTCCTTTGTTTCAGATTCTGCATTGTGGAGTTATAGAAAAGGACAGTTGTACTTGGTTTATTTCTACAAAAACACGCATGCATGAACTAAAGAGTCAATTATTGACTCAACTGTTGTCATAATAGGACCATGAGGTCGATCTTCTATGGTTAAAAACACTGGTTTTAAAGCTATGGAAAGTCATAAATGAGTCATGGCAACCTTTTGACAAAAGCACAGATTATACAGAAATGTATGATTCATTTGTGTTTTCCTTAAACTTTTACCTGAGTGAGAGAGGGGGTTGTATTGAGTTCCACATCTCCTTCTAGGATTATTAATCTTAATTATGAAATTTACATTGAAAATAGAGACTGATACCTGCCACAAAATATTTTCAGTTGAATGGAAAACTTCTTACAGCTTTCCTATTGTATATAATTTCTGGAAAAAGAATAAATGTTATGATCTGAAAAAAGTCCAAAAATTGAATAATAAAATTACCTACAGTAATAAAAAGCTATAGCCCATTTAACATAGAATTAAACAGGCAGGATATTTAAGAAAGAATGCCCCTCTCATCCCAAACTCCTCTCACTTCAATAAGCCTAAGAGAAATCAGTTTCCATTTAGGATGAATATTTGTGAATTTATCTTAAAAAAATAGAAAAACGGTAAAATTTTTATTGTTTCTAGCTTTTTCCCTTAAATTTGTCAAATGCTACTATATATAAACGGGGACATGCATCACCTCTCACTTGTATGAATAGGTTTATAGTTTAAATATCTAAACATGTGATTGCTGAGTCACTGAATAGAACCTTTAAATATTTAAAGAAAAGGCAAATTTCTCTTAAAAGTTACACTCATTTATGTTGCACAAAGGTATATAAGTATAAACATTTCACCACATCCTTAGCAGCAGTAAACATTACCAACCAGTTTAAACTTTGCCAATCTGATAAGTAAAAATGGCATTTTGTTGCTTTAATCTGTAATTCTTTAATCATTAGTTAGGTTTAACCTTTTCTCATAGGATTATTAACCATTTGTGTATCTTTTTCTTTCTGAATTTTACCTGCTCAAGAAAGTTGACATTCTCATGATCTAATTTCAAAATCATGTGACTTTTGTATTTTTATTTATACTGGACTATTTCAATCATTCAGACATTCACTCAGAAAGTGTCTGGCACTGTGACAGTTTCTACATCTACTGTAATACATAATTAATAAGTACATTAATGAATAAATACTTTCAGTATATAATTCAAAATAATTTTACAAGTTAAGTATTTACAAATGTTAGAGCAAAAGAGAATTACGGGCATATGAATCACAAGGAGACTAACAGGCATCAAATTTAGGGGTATTTCCATAAACATAATCAGATATACAATTTGTAGAAAATATTTTGAGAGATGAAAGACAGATGAATGCTACAATGAAAATGTCTTAAGAATTTCATTTATCCTGATAAAGATAATTTCTTCCAATTTTTTAAACTTGGTTTTGAAAAAAAAAAATCTCTTAAAAGACGTGCAATTTTATGGACCATTAAATTTTTTTCTGAACCATCACTTAGCCAATTATCAGTAAAGAGAAGGTGGAGGACTTCCCTGATGGCACAGTGGATAAAAATCCACCTTCCAATGAGGGCACATGGGTTCCATTTCCGTCCAGAAAGATCCCACGTGCCTAGGAGCAGCTAAGCCCCCAGGCCACTACTGAGCCTGCGCCCAAGAGCCAGCGAGCCGCAACCACCGAAGCCGCAGGCCCTGGAGCCCACGGGCTGCAACTACGGGAACCTGCGCGCCAGAGTCTGGGCTCCGAAACAAGAGAACGACCCCAATAAGGAGCCTGCGCACCGCGACATAAACCCTGATTTCTGCACCCAGAGAACGCCTGCGCTGCAATGAAGACCTAGAGCAACCAATAAATAAATTCGTTTTTAAAAAAAGAATGGGTAGAGAACTGAGATTTTGCATTAAATAGAGAGAGGTGAGTGTGTACATTTTGCGATACTAGGGAAAGGGATAGAGGAAGAGGTTGTTATAAGAAAAATAAACCTTAGATGAACAAGGAAAAACCCATAACTCTTCATCCACGCGTCTTTGTATTAATAACCTACTTTTGCAGATATATTTTTGAGAAATTAAATGGCTCAGTAGTATAGTGTCTTAACTGAGTTAACCAAACCAGAAAATAGAACACTAATCAGCTTAGAATTCTGAACAGTTCTGTATATACTGAATATAGTTTCATTAACCATAAAAAGAGAAATATTTTAATATCATAGAATACAGTGGTAAGAAATTTGTGTTATATTAGTTGAGTCCCATGAACTAGTCAATATTTGACCATTTTAACTTAGGATAAGTACAATTTTATGCAGTTTAAGTATGTATGAAATACATGTACAACAAATATAAGTGCTTTCCTTATTTACCGAGAAGTGAATGAACATGTCTGTAGGTGAGGTAATAATTATATACCTATTTATGTTATTTGCACATGTGAAAAGAGAAAGAGACAAGAAAAACAGAGATGCTGGAAACAGATGAAAATGCAAATACTATAGAGAGTCTGCTAATTGTATATTAACGACTCAGTTGACAATCTCCTGCAAATGGTTAAGATAGGAAACAGCCTAAAACATAATGTATCTTGTCATTTTTCTTAGATTTTTTCATTATTAAATTTTGGGTTTTTCTCTGAAAAATAGTGCATTAAAATAAAATAAAAATATAAAAAATCATAAGTTTACTGGATGTATTATTAAATACATGCACATATATGTATATATATATAATACATATATAACATACGAATGTCTATAAATATATATCTAGATTTTTTAAAATTTGTGTCTTAAAAATGCTACATGGCTTAAAATGTCATTAACTTAGACACTATCTTTTCATGTTTCTACATATTGCTTTGAATGCTGCCAGGTAATGGAAACTAAATAATTATTTGATAATGTTATTCATGTATAACTTATTTTTATTGGAGTTGGAGTAGAAAGTTGTTGAAATCCATCAACCAGAAAATGTTCCAAAGAAAAATATTACTTCTACAAGATTAGATACAGTAGAATCTATTAAACCAGGAGCATAGAGATCTCCATGATGCATAATTTACAGACTTTTCAGAACTGCATAATCTGAACCAGCTACTAACCCCTTACTTTGTACCAAGGACTATTTTAGATGCTATGGGATGAGACAAAGCCCTTGCTTTAAAAAAGTTTAGTTCGTTTCCAGTGTATTTCCCCAGTTTCGTGAAGTTGCAAAGAGATCTTCTCTTTCCTGTTCTGGTGTGTTTTTAATGTAGCCATGGCTTCTCCACCATACAAATAAAATAAGTAGATATTCATGAAGATTTACTGAGTCTTATGCCATAGTCAAGGCAGGAAGGACCAGATAGAAAAAAGAAATACAGATAATTGTCAAAATAATAAAATTTAGTCAGGAAAAAATCTATTAGGAGTTTCAAGTACACTGAGATTCAGACATTTTAAAAAATGTATTGTTTGATTGCATCAAATTTGTTTTTGTAGCTTATTTAAATATACTAATTTTTAAGTAAATGGACATTTTAATTTTGAAGTTGAACCTAATTTCTGGAAATAGCTAATTTATTGCATAATAGTTACAAAAATTAGTTTCTTTATTACAGAATTTTACCACTTTCACTTTTCACTTTCATACATTGGAGAAGGAAATGGCAACCCACTCCAGTGTTCTTGCCTGGAGAATCCCAGGGACGGCGGAGCCTGGTGGGCTGCCGTCTATGGGGTCGCACAGAGTCTGACACGACTGAAGTGACTTAGCAGCATTTGCCTGAAATACTTGGATTAAAACCTGTTTTTTGAATCTCGATAGCTGAACTAATGGCTACTATAAAATCTGTCCCAAAAATGCCCAGTGAGAAGACAGAATTGTCTGACAATGGGGTAGAGTAGTAGTATCACAGAGGATATTTTTTCCCTTCAGGAAACTTGACAGAAGCCTAATAAAAACTTTATTTACCAATTTTCCATTGTGGCTTACCATACCAGAGAGGTACACATTCTAAATCTAGGGGAAATTTTAGAAATATCACAAATGCAAACAATATACACGCAAAAAGAAATTTTATCTCTTAAAAAAATTTTAACTCCATGTGAGTTAACACTTTCAATACCTGACCACAATTATAGAGTATACATTTACAGACATACATAACGAAGCCATGTTACTTTGCAAGAAGGAAATGTGACATGAGGAAAGAAGTACTTAAGATTTAGTTATATATCTCAGTATTAATTTGGGGTTCTGTCCCTTATTTACTCTTACCTTTAGATAAGATACTGAGCCTTACAAATATAATGAAACTCTCTGAGCTGAAGTTCTTCACCTGTAAAATGGGAATAATATTTACCAGATTGTTCCAAGAATTAAACCAAAGTATGTTAAGTGCTTAGCAGTGAATAAGCTTTTCATATGTTTATCTATTGCTTTTCTTCCCTCACATATAGCTTGTTTTATCTTACGAACAGATTTTTTTTTTTTCTTTTTTGCTAAAGTTCATGGGAAGCAGATTTGATCAACATTTCTTCAGGTAAGAACTAGTTTCTTATAATTCTTAGAAATAATTATAGTTTAGGACTTACCTAACAATCCATGGATATATTTTTTCCTCTTAGTTTGTGCACACCTCAGACAAAATCCTATCCCCAGTCCATATTGGTCCAGATTCTCACACCCTCATTTTGAAGTGTTTATCTCCGTGCTGAATGATATACACAAGAAAATCTCAATGAAATGTGGCTGAGAAAAGTTGAACGGCAACTTCTTAATAAGTGCCAACGTCTTCTTTGAGTTCAGTTTTTCAAAGATACAGAAGTATCAAGACCTCTTAGTAAATGACTGTAACTGACTCATTTACAAGGAACTGTATAATTGAAAGAGTCATAGTAATATTGAATAAGTCTGAATCTTTTGTTTTCCAGTTCATCACTTAATGTCCTTATTTCAGCAGTGCTTACTATATTACTGTAAGACTATAAAATGAGAGAAGTAAACATAATATCAATGACTGCATTAGGGTGACATTTGGTGCTAAAATAAACTAAAGCTTAAAAATTGGAGGTTCTAATTCTATCCCTGCTACAAATCATTTTTGTATTTTTTTGCTTTGGAAAAAGATTTAAAAGTTCCCCCAACATGCTATTCAAAGTATATTTTTGACAAATTTCATGACAAAAGTAGAAACTACAGAAAATTTATAGAAAGAACAGATGTGACCGAATACCACAAATAGTTTATGAAAACTTTGAGAATCAAAAGAAAGTCTCCTTTTCTCCTAGTTCATTTTCCACAAAAATCAAACTTGCCTTCCTGAAATAATTGCTACATACATATGACTAATTATATTTACCTTCGCAATATTGGTGGAAGGTGAAGTTTAATTTCATGCATTATTATTTTTTATTGATTGAGGGAGAGTAAGAGCAAGAAATAAAAACCAGAATTAAAAGATGATGGGTTATGAAATGATTATATTAAATATTATTCACTGGTGGGGTGGAATCAAAACCAAACTCTCTTACCTGTTTATGACCTCCCAAGATAGAATCATTGAGCAGAGAAACCATCAGTAATATCATCACAAGATTTTGTGTCTTTTCTCAAAGCAATCAGATGTGAAAATTAAAGAAGTATGTACCTTTTTAGGTAGACCACTGGACTTTGGGTATGTCCATGTAACTTTCTGGGATTTAGTTCCAATACTTAAAAATTTCAAACTAGGCTAAATAACCTATGAGTCTCTTTCCATCTCTAAAACTCTATAATTTAATCTATAATTATGAAAACATAATTATGAATATAATTAAATTTTATGAATATAATTATATCATTAATTCCTTGAGCAATGGAAGTTACTTTATCTTATAATTAAAATTATGCTGTTTTTATACTTGGGCTTCCCTGGTGGTTCAGATGATAAAGAATCTGCCTGCAATACAGGAGACCTGGGTTCAATCCCTGTGTCTGGAAGAATGCCTGGAGAAGGGAATGACTACCCACTCCAGTATTCTTGCCTGGGTAATTCCATGAGAGGAGGCTGGAGGGCTACAGTTCATGGGATCACAAAGAGTTGGACACAACTGAGTGACTAACACATGCTTTTACTATGCAATATTTCAAACAAAACATTATTAGAGAATAATATTTTAAAAACTCGGTGACTCTACCATTCATCTTGAAAAATAATAACTTAATAACTGTCACATTTTATTCAGAATAATGTGTGTGTGTATATAAATATATATACATATAGAATATAGAATAAGTTTTTACTCTTAATTAACATCAGGGATGTCTAACCAGAGGTTTTTTTGGAGTAATATACATTGCTATTGCCAATACATTTTTACATTACTATAATCCATATGTTACACAGAATTATATAATATTTGTTATATTAAATTTTTTATAATTTACATATAACATTTTATTGGTTTTAGGTGTATCACTGATATCTCAATAAAATAACAAGATAAAGGTAAGTTATATAAATAGTATTATATCAACATTCTTTAGGTTTCCCGGGTGGTGCTAGTGTTAAAGGACCCACTGTCAAATGCAGGAGGTATAAGACATGTGGGTTTGATCCCTGGGCAGGGAAGATCCTCTGGAGATGGGCATGGCAACCCACTCCAGTATTCTTGCCTGGACAATCCCATGGACAGAGGAGCCTGATGGGTTACAGTCCATAGGCTTGCAAAGAGTCAGACACAACTGAAGCAACTTAGCACGCACACACATCATTCTTTACAAATGTTTTTGAGATATTTCCTTATTTTAATTGTTCTGTGTTGTTTTCTTGTATTAAAGCATGAAAATCTATTTATTCATTCTCCTGTTGATGGATAAATACATAAAGTGCTAATAAACTGACTCATCAAACAAGCAAAAAAGCCCTGATCTGAAGTACTCCCCAAGTAGTACATTAAGACTGTTTACAATCTACTAATGATTTAACAATTGGATCACAGAATTTCTAAATATTTACCTATTCGTTTTCTGTGACGAACCATTACAGAAAACTTTTTTTCTTTTATTGTAATGTGGTGTATCTCATTGAGTGATTTGCAGATGTTAAACCATCTTTTCACATGTGTGGTCACTTTACAGTCACGTTTGACTCTTTGCGACCCTATGGACCATAGCCTGCCAGGCTCCTCTGTCCATGGGATTCTCAAGGCAAGAATACTGGAGTGGGCTGCCATGCCCATCTCCAGAGGATCTTCCCCATCCAGGGATCAAACCCACATCTCCTGCCCTGGAAGGCAGATTCCTTATTGCTGAACCATGGGGGAATCCCCTGATCATGGTGTATGAGCCTTTTAATGTACTGTTGGATTCAGCTTGCTAATATCTTATTGACAATGTGTGCCTCTGTGTTCATCAAGGATGTTGCCTTGTACGTGTGCGTGTGTGTGATTTTGTCTACTTTTGATATTAGGGTAATTCTAGTTTTGTCAAATGTGTTTGAAATTGTTCTCACTCTTCTAAGAGGTTTCCCTTCTCCAAAGTCAGAAACGGATTGATAGCAATTCTTCGAATGTTTTGTGAGAATTCACCAATGAAGCTGTCTGGTCCTGGACTTTGTTGCGAGGCTTTTGATTAGTGATTCAGTCTCCTTGTTAGTAATCAGTCTGCTCAGATTTTCTGTTCCATCATCATTCAGTATTGATAGGCTGTATGTTTCTAGGAATTTATCTTTTCTCCTAGGTTGTCTGATTTGTTGACATATAATTGTTCATAATGCTCTCATAATTTTTTGTATTTCTGTCCTCGTTTCATCCATGTTGTAGCATATTTCCTTCCTTTTTAACACTAAATAATACCCCCACTGTGTGTATATACCATAGTTAGCTTATCCATTCATCTGTCAATGGGCACTTGGGTTGTATCCATTGTTTCAACTGTTATGAATAGTGTTACCGTGGACATGGATGTACAAATCTCTCTTGGAGATCCTGCTTTCATATATTTTATGTATATACTCAGTAGTGGAATTGCTGGATCATATGATGATACTATTTTTAATTGTATGCTGTTTTAAAACTTGTCAATATGATAATTTTTAAACATATTTTGTCTTTGTGCTTACATTTTTTGTTGTTGCTGTTATTATTAGTGAAAGTCACTCAGTCATGTCCAACCCTTTGCAACTCCATGGACTATAAAGTCCATGGAATTTTCCAGGCCAGCATACTGGAGTGGGTAGCCTTTTCTTTGTTCAGGGGATCTTCCCAACCCAGGGATCAAACGCCAGTCTCCCACATTGCAGGTGGATTCTTTACCAGCTAAGCCACAAGGGAAGCCCATTGGCCACTATTATTTCCTTGCTCTGGAAACTTATTTTCCTCAGATTTTATTGTCCAAATTGAATTTGTCTTTCAAGGTCCCACTCAAAGTTGACCTTCTCCATAATCTTATTATTTTTTATCTTAAATCTATCACCCATAATACATGCTGATCTGAAATAATTTATTCCTCCTCTTAGTTTATTTAGCACTTTGAACTTTTCATGGTGCCTCTTATTTTTGATGTGCGTGTATTAGATCATGTCCCTTCTGACATGGTGAACATTTTGGGGGAAGGGCACATAATGGCCATGTCATCACCTGCTTTGAGGTTCGAAGGATGTCTGAGCAATAACTGAACAATGATTGAACCCAACAAGTGATTGGACTTCTTGATCTTAATAAGAATAATGTTAAGTAGCCATGGGGCTTCCCAGGTGGCACAGTGGTTAAAGGATCCTCCTGCCAATGCTGGAGACTAAGGAGATGTGGGTTTGATCCTTGTGTTAGAAGATTCCCTAGAGTGTGAAATGGCAACCCACTCCAGTGTTCTTGCCTGAGAAGTCCCATGCACAGAGGAGCCTGGTGGGCTACAGTCCATGGGGTCACAAAGAGTCAGACACAACAGTGTCTAGGCACCACTGCTGCTGCTGCTAAGTCACTTCAGTCGTGTCCGACTCTGTGCGACCCCATAGACGGCAGCCCACCAGGCTCCCCCGTCCCTGGGATTCTCCAGGTAAGAACGCTGGAGTGGGTTGCCACTTCCTTCTCCAGCGCATGAAAGTGAAAAGTGAACGTGAAGTCTCTCAGTCGTGTCCGACTCTTAGCGACCCCATGGACTGCAGCCTACCAGGCTCCTCCGTCCATGGGATTTTCCAGGCGAGAGTACTGGAGTGGGCTGCCATTGCCTTCTCTGCTAAGTACCTATAATAATGCTGGGCATATAGTAAGTACTCAATAAATGTCCCTTTCTTCTCACTGAGTGTATCTCAAATAATCCAATGAGGTGTCTAAATTGATTGTGGGGAATCATTCTCATGTCATATTGCTTTAATATACTTTTCCAAACACTAATGCTGATCTCTTTTATTAAAATCTCATGAATAATTGCAATAGATAATAAATAGAGGGGCAGTATTAGAGTCACTGAACAGTATAAAATTTTTCATAAACACTTTATTAAACAAATGCACTTCTGTATTCACTGTTAGTGCTTTATAGCTTTTATTAAATTTAACTTCTAAAATATATTTTTAAATAAATACATACAGAATACATATAGAAAATCTAAAAAGAAATTAAAGCCCTAAAGTTTCCAAACTATGTTTTGTGAAAGATTTCATCAAGCTGTTACTGAGTTTTCCTTCCAAAAGTGGATACAATTTGGGAAATGACAAGAAACCATTTGTTATTTAAGTTTTGTTTGTTTGTTTTTTTTTTTCCTTAAAAACACCTGTTAGTATTTCTCATCATTAAGAATGCACTGTGGAAATAGTATTATAAGGGAATTATTTTTCATCATTATACAATGCACTTTAATACAGAAGAATTTGAGGAGTTCTTATTGCTACAACCAGTTTTAATAGAATGTAACATGAACAGATTGGATAATGCTCATTAAAAAAGCACTGTATCATTGTCTGGCTGCTTCGGAGTAAATATAATCCTCTTGCAGAAAGGATCTTTCATCCGAATCAGGTATAACTTTCCAACTGCATAACATTTAAACACTACACCTGTGTTTATTTAATGAGATTACAATACTTAAAATTTTTAAAGGTGTATGTTCTCTGAATGCATCTGCATGCTCAGTCATGCCTGACTCTTTGCAACCCTATGGACTGTAGTCCGCCAGGCTCCTCTGTCCGTGGGACTTCCCAGGCAGGAATACTGGAGTGGATAGCTATTTCCATCTTCCTGATCCAGGGATAGAACCTGCATCTCTTGCACTGGCAGGTGGATTCTTTACCACTGTGTCATCTGGAAAACCCATTATTCTTTCCTGGAGAATTCCATGGACAGGCAGGCTACAGTCCATCGGGTTGCAGAGAGTCAGACACGACTGTGACTGCATGTGCACACACATGTTCTCTGAAATAAATATAGGGGCCAAAGAGGAAGGAAATACTGAAAAATTTTTAAGTAAATAACTGGTCACACTGACACAGGAGAGCCTTGGCTCTGGGGAGAGAGCTCATACCATAGGGTCTTGTTTAATTTGAGTTATGATTTTGATTCTGTTTTTTAAAATAACACTAAGCTAAACAATCAAAATGAGTTTTAGTACCTTAATATGGGAAATAGAATTTTTCTTATTTATCTCTTTAAATAAAATAATCTAAACAATGAGAAATATTTATCATTTATTTTGTCCCTGGAATCTAGCTGAGGAATGATTCTATTAGTCACACTGGGTAAAACAACAATAAGTGAATACCTCCTTGGAGGTTTACCACATAATTTACAAAAGCAAGAAGTAATTGATTATCTCCTGGAGATTACTGTCAAGGAAACCAGAAGAATTCATCCACTGCATCTCTATTCAATATCTGTGGCAATTATAGCCTTTTTTTGTTACTAAGTAAAATATTTTCATTAATTCCTTTTGCCATAATTGATTTTAAAATGATGCTTTTTGGTCTTCAGCTGATTAAACTATATGGACTCTTGTTTCATCAGATCTGACTTTTTGTTGTTGTTTTTCGTAAGTTTCTTAAAGTAGATTTTTAGGTCCCAAATATCTAAATATTTCATTATTGATTAGTATTATATTTAGAAAGTCAGAATCTTCAGAAAAGATTTTTCTAAAGTATCCTGGCAATTTCCCTGGTGGTCCAGTGGTTAAGACTCTGTTTTAAATGCAAGGGCCAATGGGTTCGCTCTGTGGTTGGGAATCTAAGATCCCACATACCATGTGGTATGGCCAAAATAAAAGGCCTTGAAAAATAAAGTATTCTGCATTGGTCAAGAGAAATATTGAGAGAGGATGGGTGAGCAGGGATGGAGGGAGGAGAGGAGACAGAGAGAGATAGACATACTTACACTATCAGTATCTTCTTCTTGGAAAGTCGTAAGTGGTGTGATGGCTCATCCCAGGAAGCCACATGGTAAATATTCAGAAGTCCTGTGAGCCAGTCATCAAACCTTCAGTAGCTTGAACTGTGTTTCTGTACTACTCAGCAAGTGCTACAGGTGAGAGATGTTTTTTGTTTGTTTTTAACCAATGCCCCTGCTGGACCCATAAACATATTAGGACATGTCTGAGAAGATTAAACAACTTTTCGAGAAATAGTACAGTTACGAAAAAGCAGTACATTTATTAAACCAAATGTTTTCTAGATTTTCCGGAGAGGAGAGATGAAAACGGCAGTATTTATAGTGGTTCAAGTACTTAGGTTCTGGAGCCAGATGACACGGGTTCAATGCTTTGTTCTGCCATTTGCTAGTTCCTTAATGGAATAATTATTTAACTGTTCCGTGGCTTACATTTCTTATTTGTAAAGTTCTATTAAGTATGCAAAGTTACAGACAAAGTATGCAAGGTTAAATGCTTCATAAGATTGTTTTGAAGGTGAGGTGAGTTAATGTTACACATAGGGTAATATCTGGAACATAATAAATTCTCAATAGATGTGAAGTTCTGTTATTTTAAGAAAATAGTACTCCTCAGAACTTATTTGAAAACTTTCCTAGAGAATGTAAGATAGTCCATGGGGAGATAAACTTGGACTCCTTTGATTCATTCTGAGTGACTCTGAAGCCATTTTATTTTTAATACAATGTACTGAAAGCTATTTTATGTTTAGGCTGATAATTCCTAGGTCACTTTCTGTTATAAGAACACAACAGTTAGAATTTTGTTTCAATAGAAGAGCTTAGGAATTTGAAGAGTCCCAAAATCATCTGCTTCCCATTGAGCAACCCTTTCTTGTACTTGCTTAAATTGTTACCACTGTGAAAATAAGTTGTTGTCATTAGTCTACTGTTTAAATATACTTTTACTACAGAGAGAAGTAAAATGGATAGAGCCTGTGTGTTTTTATTCATTTTCTTTTGTGTCAGTCCTTTGGGGATGCTATAACTGGGTAACATAGACTGGGTAGCTAATAAAAAGCAGAAATTTATTTCTCACACTTCTGGTGGTCCAGCATCATGGCAGTAATGATGTCAGCACAGTTGTGGGGCTGTGTTGTAGTGAGGGCCCTCTCTGGTTCATAGCCACTGGTTATGATCACTGGTTCACAGTGTTTCTTGCTGTGTCCTCACGTGGTGGAAGAGGGGAGGGAGCTCTCTGAGGTTTCTTTTAAAAGGACACTAATGTCATCATGAGGGCTCTACTTTTATGACCTCTGACCTCCCAAAGGCCTCACTTCTTAATGCCATCACCTTGGGAGTTAAGATTTCAACATATGAACTTGAGAGGGGAAATATTTAGCCCGTCACACCGCTGAAAAGCTTTCTGAATTTATAATCCAAAATAAGCAAAATCTAGAACTGCAATTTCAAAATTCATTGTGACCTGCAGTAGGTCAACACTTGCTAGAGTGAAACTCAATATTCTTCAGAGAAAGATAATAGGACACACAGGATATTTACAGCATATCATCCAAAAAGTCCAGTATGTAACCAAAAACTACAAGACATGAGGAAAAACCAGACTATATGACACAGGGTCCCAGGAAAAGTCAAAGGAGACTACAAAGAGTCTGGATGTAGACGTTAGTAGGCAAGAACTTTTAAGTAACTTTGATGAATTTGTTAACAGGTGTAAAGTAAGATATATTGTTTTAATGACTGATGTTATAGAGAACCTCAGAAGAGATTTGAAAACTGTAAAAGGGAAACCCAAGAATTGTAAAAAACAATATGCATAATAGTTAAAAATTCATTGGGTAGATGAACACAAATTGAACATAAGAGAAGAACATAACTTCTAAATAACTTACCAGTCAAAACATTATAGAGTAAGTTAGAAAACATTTTGAACTGAATTATCATGACAAAAAATATACCCAAAGTGGTAGGATGCAGATCTTTAGAGGGAAATTTTAGGTTTAAATGCTTCTTTGGAAAAGCAGAAAAGTTTAAATCAATGATAAAGCTTCCACTTAAAGAAGCTAAATAAGAAAAAGCAATGTAAATAGAAGAAAATAGAAGTAAATAGAAGAAAGAAAATAGTAGAGGTAAAAGACGTAAATGAAATGGAAACTCAGTTAAGTTCAGTTCAGTCGCTCAGTCGTGTCCGACTGTTTGCGACCCCGTGAATCGCAGCACGCCAGCCCTCCCTGTCCATCACCAACTCCCGGAGTTTACTCAAACTCATGTCCATCGAGTTGGTGATGCCATCCAGCCATCTCATCCTCCGTCGTTCGCTTCTCCTCCTGCCCTCAATCTTTCCCAGCATCAGGGTCTTTTCAAATGAGTCAACTCTTCGCATCAGGTGGCCAAAGTATTGGAGTTTCAGCTTCAACATCAGTCCTTCCAATGAATACCCAGGACTGATCTCCTTTAGGATGGACTGGTTGGATCTCCTTGCAGTCCAAGGGACTCTCAAGAGTCTTCTCCAACACCACAGTTCAAAAGCATCAATTTTTCGGCACTCAGCTTTCTTCACAGTCCAACTCTCACATCCATACATGACCACTGGAAAACCATAGCCTTGACTAGACAAACCTTTGTTGGCAAAGTAATGTCTCTGCTTTTTAATATGCTTTCTAGGTTGGTCATAACTTTCCTTCCAAGGAGTAAGCGTCTTTTCATTTCATGGCTGCAATCACCATCTGCAGTGATTTTGGAGCCAAAAAAAATAAAGTTTGACACTGTTTCCACTGTTTCCCCATCTATTTCCCATGAAGTGATGGGACCAGATGCCATGATCTTAGTTTTCTGAATGTTGAACTTTAAACCAACTTTTTCACTCTCTTCTTTCACTTTCATCAAGAGGCTTTTTAGTTCCTTTTCACTTTCTGCCATAAGGGTGATGTCATCTGCATATCTGAGGTTATTGATATTTCTCCCGGCAGTCTTGATTCCAGCTTGTGCTTCCTGCAGCCCAATGTTTCTCATGATGTACTCTGCATATAAGTTAAACAAGCAGGGTGACAATATACAGCCTTGTTGTACTCCTTTTCCTATTTGGAACCAGTCTGTTGCTCCATGTCCAGTTCTAACCGTTGCTTCCTGACCTGCATACAGATTTCTTAAGAGGCAGGTCAGGTGGTCTGGTATTCCCATCTCTTTAAGAATTTTCCACAGTTTAGACAATCAAAAAATATAAATTAAAAAATGGGTTCTTTTGAAAAGATAAAGAAAATTACCAAGTCCTTAGCTAGACTAATCAAGAAAGGGAGAGAGGATACAATATTAGGAATGCCAAGTGAGGACATCATTACAGAACATACAGATATTATGAAGATCTTAATGTCAACAGTTTTAACAGCACAGACGAATGAACTAATTCACTGATGAGCCCATCATACCAAACAAAGACAAGAATTATAAAATCTAAATAGTGTTATATTTATCCAAGAATTTGAATTCATAGATAAAAATCTTTTATCTTAATGATATCCACAGGCCCAAATGCTGGTGAATTCAATCAATTAGTGAGCCAAGAAGTATTACCAGTTCTACACAAACTTTCAGAAAATAGAGAAGGATTACTTCCCAGTTCATTCTGTGAAGCCAGAATAACTTTGATTCCAAACCTGACATTGTCATTACCAGAAAATATACACAGATCAATAGCATTCATGAGTGTAGATGCAAAGATATCTAACAAAAGAGTAGCAAGTTGAAATGAGCAAAGTATAAAGAAGGTAACATACCATGATACAAGGTTAAATGTCCATCAGTGTAATTTATAATACTAATAGAAATCTTTGTATTGATCATTTTCTTTCCAAAATGATATAGCTCTTTAAGTATATCCCTATTTTCAAGGTAAGCTAAACATGAAATGAGTAGCAACTGACTGAATAAGCGCTGATCCTTTTAAAATTAACTCTAAGTATTCAGCTGCTTATGTAACATAAACATCTTTCTCTGTTCCCAAACCTAACTGGAAATCAGATGAACATTATTTTAATGTTATGTAATATGTTTGTCTAAAGTCCTTAGGCAAATGTACCTAAACTATCTGCCACTGAGTCTTTTTAGGTCACATTGCCACATAAGAAAGGTGAATTCCACTTACTATGCCAGGTTCAGAAGACTCAAGTGGAAAAACCCCACAGGTTGAAGCAGCTTTGTCACAGCTATCCAGAGCTGTAGAACCTACGGGGCTGAAGCAGGTGATTGTGAAACCTAACCCAGCTGTTGGCAGGAGGAAGCCAAGCTGTGTGACAGCATCTGGCCAGTGGATTGCCAAATGCTGAGCCAGGGCTAGATGCTGACCTACTTATTCAGTAAGACACAAGTGCAAAACTATGGCTGCCAAGCTCCCTTTAGAGTAAATTCAAATAGAACTGAATTCTCAAGTGGCCTACACCTCCTAATCCCCCTCAGACTGGATGGTTTCTTTGGTGACCTGAGTCCCTGGAGTCTATAGGGTAGAAATAAAGTAACTATCATTCACATTTCTCTTTTGTATTTACTTATGCAATATATACACAACTTGCAGATAACTTGAAAATGCAAGGTGTGTTTAACCAATTAAATTGATGACTCATGAGGAAAACATACATATATGTAATATATATGTATATATATAAAAAGAAAAAAATATATATAATGAGGCTATAAATCTATTCACATTTTAATTTATACTTTATGATTTACAAAGGAATATCTTTTTCTATATCTTTTTTTTTTTTTTAAAGTTTATCTGTTATTTTATTTTGACAATTAATTTTTTTTCCCCTTAAACAGGAGGTAGGGTGTTTCCATATGAGGTTGTCCGGATGGGAAGCATCTTCAGCTTTGACTTGGCCTCATTAATTTGAGGATAAAATGCTTATGTGAGAGCACATGTATCAAGCTGAAAGTGGGCGCTCAGAGCATGCGGGCATCTCTGGCATCTCGAGGCACTGGACTCCCGGAAGGCTCGCTGCTGGAGAAGTCACCGGCTGAGGGACCACTGCAGATCCTTATACATTGCTCGATCCTCTTTTGATACAGATGATTTTACTTTCTTGAAAGCTTCTTCAAAGTGCTTCTGACTAACCTTCAGTTCACCTTTTTCACTTCCACTCTTCTGTCTTGCCATTTCCTGCTTCAGGGCACAGATAGAAGCCTCCCGTACCAAAGCAGAGAGATCTGCACCTGTATAACAATCACAGCGAAGGTCACCAGCAATTGCTTCCAAGTTTACATCTGCATCCAGTGGGGGTTTTGGACCATTTTTTGTGATAGTTTTTAGGATGGCGAGACGATCTGCTGGGGGTGGTAAACCCACGAAGACTGTTTTGTCCAGGCGGCCTGGGCGCAGGATTGCAGGGTCAATGATATCTGGTCTGTTAGTGGCTGCCATAATAAAAACTTGCTGACGTGTTTCCAGACCATCCATCTCTGTAAGCAGCTGATTCACCACTCGGACACTTGCCCCTGTCTCTCGGGCTGATCTTCGAGGGCATAACGCATCCACTTCATCAAAGAATATCACACAGGGTGCTGAGTTCTTGGCTCGCTGAAAAACCTGTCGCACAGCACGCTCACTCTCACCAACATACATGTTTAGTAATTCAGGGCCCTTCACAGATATAAAATTTAACCCAGACTCATTTGCAACAGCCTTTGCGAGCAGAGTTTTCCCACAGCCAGGAGGACCAGCCAGGAGGACCCCAGCTGGAGTCACCAAGCCAAGAGCTTTGAACTGATCTGGGTTACGTACTGGTGCCAATATCGCCATGGTGAGCTCTTCTCTAATGTCTTCCAGGGCACCAATATCTGCCCATGTCACATTAGGGACAGTGGCAAAGCCCTCCCTTTTGGCAGAGGGTTGGACAGAGGACAGAGCAACCATGAAATCATTCAACTCAATGCACAGTCCTTTAAGCTGTTCCTCTGAGAGGGGATCCTGGTTCCTTAGCAACCCCGGCAGCCTTTGCAATTCTTCCTGAATAGAAAGCAGCTGGGTTTCAAAAGTGGGTTCAGTTCCAGTCCTTTCTTCCTGGTCTCCGTCAGAGGGTGAAGCTGCAGTCTCAGGACGTCTCCCGTGCCGCTCCCGCAGCTCCATCAAGACCCTGTTGACTGCACATACGGCCGCCTCTCGGCAGAGCGCCATCAGCTCAGCGCCAACGAAGCCCGGCGTGAGGTGTGCTAAGTGACGAAAATGAAAGGTTTTGGGAAGTCTCAGTTTCCTGCACAAAGTTTGAAGTATTCTTTCTCTGGATGCTTCATCCGGGATACCTAGGCATATTTCTCGGTCGAACCTTCCTGCACGTCTCAAAGCAGGGTCTAAGGAGTCTGGTCGGTTGGTAGCTCCAATGACTAGGACCCGAGCTGTAGCAGCCACGTTATTCAGATCGTCCATGCAGGTTAGGAGCTGGGCTACAATTCTTCGCTCCATATCTTTTGAAGCAATTTCTCTTTTGGGGGTAATAGCATCAATTTCATCAGTAAAGAGGATACATGGTGCATTTGACACAGCTTGTTCAAATAGTTCTCTTAGCTTCTGTTCGGATTCTCCAGACACTCCGGATACAATCTCCGTAGCAGCTACTTTCAGAATTGGAAGATCAAGTTCCCCAGCAATCGCATGTGCAAGTAACGTCTTCCCACAGCCTGGTGGTCCATGAAGGAGAACTCCACGTGGGGGTATGACACCCAGGTGGTGGTACACCTCTGGGTGACGCATGTGTATAAGCATCTTGCAGACCTCTTTTAATGTTGTATCATTGCCACCAACGTCTTCGAACTTCACTCTGGAGATCTGTAATTCTAGCCCCTTGGCTTTAGCTTTCTTCTGCAGGATAGCTTCTATTTCCCCATCTACTTCCTGGAGATCTTCTTTCTTCTTTTTGCCTCCTTTGCTGTTTAGGTTGCCTTTCCTTTTTTTGTTACTCTCCAGAAGTGAAGAATCTTTTGAATTCTCTATCTCAGAGATCAGCTTCTTATCATTACACTTCTCATCTGATAGATCCGCGAAAAAACTGTCCTTCTTTCCACCTGGGGTTTTGTCAATAAACCATCCTCCTTCAGAACCTCCGGCAGGGGTCTTTGAAGGAACGGAGCCTGTTCTGGAAGTTATCCGTGGTGATGAAGTAATGGTTTCTTTTTGTTCCATCTCAGGAGTACTTGAAACAGAATCGGGATTTCCTTTCCGATACAAGGAGAGCAGGGAGCTGTTCATATGATTTGCTGACTGTGGGTCTGGGTAATCTTCCATACTTGAATCATCAGAATAGCTTTCAGCATACTCATTATCCTCTTCACCGTGTCTTGCTCTTTTGGCCAGATGTTCATCTTCTAAGTCTGCTAGATCCTTATGTTCTTTCTCACTACTAATTATGCTAAAAACTTTTTCCACCTGAATCCTAAAGGCATTTCTTTTCCTTCGACCATAGTCTATACTGTACATTCTTTGTAAATCAGATGCTAAGACTCCAGTGTCCACATATTTGCCGCATCTGTTACTGGTGAGGTACTGGATGACGCACTGCTTCAGTTTATTATCCACGAACCTCGCGGGCCTGGGCTTCATCGCAGCTGCCTCGGCTGTTGCTGCACGGGCTTCACGTGAAGCGGGGCTCTATATCTTAAAAAAGAGAATAGCTACTCTTTTGACAAGTACACTTAAGCATTGATATGCATTATATTTAGTAATATGAAAACTAGATAATTATGCAGTATTTATGTAACTAAAGAACATGAGTTTTATTGGTGGCCAAATGACCAAACTGTGAGTCTCATACATTGGTGAAGAGCAAAAAGAGCAGAGAGCTTGTTTAGAAGAACTAAGTTCAGCACAACTGTTTCAAATTGATCACCAGAAGGTGGGAAACAAAAAGATTTCATTGTTAAAGAGTTGCCTTTTCTTCCTTCCTTGTTTTTGAATTTAGCATTATGAAAGTGGGAGTTTCTTTGTTGAAGATCATGCTACAGTGAATTTAGTCATCTATAGCTTTCTTAATTCACCATTGTTCTGTGGACAAATGAAAGTTCACAAGATGCTTTATGTCCTACTACTTCTCGGCTGCTAAATTTTCCCCTGAATAAAATCTATTTAGCATTTTTTCTGTATTAGTATGTTAGAACTGCCATAATAGTGTACCACAGATGGCTTACACAACAGAAATTCAGTTTTTTCACAAATCAGGAGGTTGGACGTTCAGTTCAGTTCAGTTGCTCAGTCATGTCTGACTCTTTGCGACCCCATGAACCGCAGCATGCCAGGCCTCCCTGTCCATCACCAACTCCCAGAGTCCACCCTAACCCATGTCCATCGAGGCGGTGATGCCATCCAACCATCTCATCCTCTGTCGTACCCTTCTCCTCCTGCCCTCAATCTTTCCCAGCATCAGGGCCTTTTCAAATGAGTCAGCTCTTTGCATCAGGTGGCCAAAGTATTGGAGTTTCAGCTTCAACATCAGTCCTTCCAATGAATAACCAGGACTTATCTCCTTTATGATGGACTGATTGGATCTCTTTGCAGTCCAAGGGACTCTCAAGAGTCTTCTCCAGCACCACAGTTCAAAAGCATCAATTCAATCTGAGATCAAAGTGTCAGCAGAGTTGGTTTCTCCCAAAGACTCTCTCCTTGACTTGCTGGTAACTGTCTTCATGTTCACATGGCATTCTTTCCTTATGTGTATCTATGTCTAAACTTACTCTTCTTATAAAGTCATTGGTAGTACTGGACTACAATCCATCTTAATTACCTCATTTTAACATAATTACTTCCCTAAGACCTTATCTTCAAATATAGTCACATTCTAAGGTATTGGGGATTAGGAATATGTGAATTGTAGGGGACATAAGTCAGCTTATAACATGTATTTTATGGTCCCAATATATGAATATCCATGCTCCATTTTCCCAACACTAGAAACGTGTTCACAGAATATCATGTTCTATCTATAATCTTACTCTTCCTTCTTAGGCAACATTATATCACTTACATATAATTTACATACATTTGCTTCTTGTCTCCAAAACTAGCTTGCAAACTTTTGAATGAAGAATGTATGCTGAAAACGAATGGATGCACAATAATTATTAATTGATAAAAAATGATATCTAAAAGGAATAAGTCCTAGAAAATTATTTTTCCATTCTTGTCTATAGGGTTATGAGAAGCACATTGTTTGTTTTTGAATCAAACAATTTTACTTTGACTAAAAAAATGAATGAGAGTGAAAGGAGTGCACAAAAGAGAGTGAAACAGCTGGCTTAAAACTAAATATTAAAAAAAAAAAAAAACATGATCATGGCATCTGGCCCGATTACTTCATGGCAAATAGAAAGGAGTGACAGATTTCCTCTTCTTTGTCTCTAAAATCACTGTGGATGGTAAGTGCAGCTATGAAATCAGAAGACGATTGCTTCTTGGCACGAGAGCTCTGGCAAGCCTAGACAGAGTGTTGAAAAGCAGAGACATTACCCTGGTGACAAAGGTCCATAGTCAAGTCTATGGAAATCCTTATGGCCAAATTCAGACTTAGACTGAAGAAAGTAGGGAAAACCACTAGACCATTCCGGCATAACTTTAATCAAATCCCTTACAATTACACAGTGGAAGTGACAAATAGATTCAAGGAATTAGATCTGATAGAGTGCCTGAAAAACTATGGATGGAGGTTCAGGAGGCAGTGATCAAGACCATCCCCAAGAAAAAGAAATGCAAAAAGGCAAAATGGCTGTCTGAGGAGGCCTTACAAATAGCTATGAAAAGAAGAGAAGTGAAAGGCAAAGGAGAAAAGGAAAGATATACTCATTTGAATGCAGAGTTCTAAAGAATAGCAAGGAGAGATAAGAAAGCCTTCCTCAGTGATCAATGCAAAGAAATAGAGGAAAACAATAGAATGGGAAAGACTAGAGATCTCTTCAAGAAAATTAGAGATACCAAGGGACCATTTCATGCAAAGATGGGCACAATAAAGGACAGAAATGGTATGTACCTAACAGAAGCAGAAGATATTAAGAAGAGGTGGCAAGAATGCACGGAAGAACTATACAAAAATGATATTCATGACCCAGATAAGCATGATGGTGTGATCACTCACCTAGAGCCAGACATCCTGGAATATGAAGTCAAGTGGGCCTTAGGAAGCATAACTATGAACAAAGCTAGTGGAGGTGATGGAATTCCAGTTGAACTATTTCAAATCCTAAAAGATGATGCTGTGAAAGTGTTGCACTCAATATGCCAGTACATTTGGAAAACTCAGCAATGGCCACAGGACTGGAAAAGGTCAGTTCTCATTTCAATCCCAAAGAAAGGCAATGCCAAAGAATGTTCAAACTACCGCACAATTGCACTCATCTCACATGCTAGCAAAGTAATGCTCAAAATTCTCCAAGCCAGGCTTTAACAGTATGTGAACTGAGAAATTCAAGATGTTCAGGCTGGATTTAGAAAAGGCAGAGGAACCAGATATCAAATTGCCAACATCCGTTGGATCGTCGAAAAAGCGAGAAATGTTCCATAAAAACATCTATTTCTGCTTTATTGACTATGCCAAAGTCTTTGACTGTGTGGATCATAACAAACTGTTGGAAATTCTTCAAGAGATGGGAATACCAGACCACCTGATTTACCTCCTGAGAAGTCTGTATGCAGGTCAGAAAGCAACAGTTAGAACTGGACATGGAACAACAGACTGGTTCCAAATTGGGAAAGGAATACGTCAAGGCTGTATATTGTCACCTTGCTTATTTAACTTATATGTAGAGTACATCATGAGAAATGCTAGACTGTATGAAACACAAGCTGGAATCAAGATTGCTGGGAGAAATATCAATAAACTCAGACATGCAGATGATACCACCCTTATGGCAGGAAGCGACGAACTAAAGAGCCTCTTGATGAAACTGAAAGAGGAGAGTGAAAAAGTTGGTTTAAAACTCAACATTCATCCAGTGTTCTTGCCTTGAGAATCCCAGGGACGGGGGAGCCTGGTGGGCTGCCGTCTATGGGGTCGCACAGAGTCGGACATGACTGAAGCGACTTAGCAGCAATCATTTTCTTGAAGATATATAACCATGCATTTCTGCAAATAAAGTACCCTTGTTTCACTTGAGACTTGGGTACCCCCCCCCCAAAAAAAAAAAAACCTCAACATTCAGAAAACTAAGATCATGGCATCTGATCCCATCACTTCATGGCAAATAGATGGGGAAGCAATGGAAACAGCGACAGACTTTATATTTTGGGGCTCCAAAGTCACTGCAGATGTTGACTACAGTCATGAAATTAAAAGATGCTTGCTCCTTGGAAGGAAAGTTATGACCAACTTAGACAGCATATTAAAAAGCAGAGACATTACTTTGCCAACAAAGGTCCATCTAGTCAAAGCTATGGTTTTTCCAGTAGTCATGTATGGATGTGAGAGCTGGACTATAAAGAAAGCTGAGCACCGAGGAATTGATGCTTTTGAACTGTGGTGTTAGAGAAGACTCTTGAGAGTCCCTTGGACAGCAAGGAGATCCAATCAGTCCATCCTAAAGGGAATCAGTCCTGAATATTCACTTGGACGACTGATGCTCTAGCTGAAGCTCCAGTAGTTTGGTCACCTGATGCAAACAGCTGACTCTTTAGAAAAGCCCCTGATGTTGAGAACGATTGAGGGCAGAAAGAGAATTGGTCAGCAGAGGATGAGATGGCTAGATGGCAACACCAATGCGATGGACATGAACTTGGGCACACTTTGGGAGATGGTGTGGAACAGGGAGGCCTGGCACTCTCCAGTCCATAGGGTCGCAAAGAGTCAGACATGACTGGGCAACTGAACAACAACAAAAAATGAATTGTAATTTGAAATCATCTTTTCAATGCTAAGGCATACTTTTAAACAAGTAGGTAATACATTTTTTCCCCTTCATCTCTATTCCCTGGCATGCTTTAAGTTATGGCCTTTGCCAGAGAATGGCATACAAAGGAGCAAATTGAAAATTCATCATTTTCCAGTGTGGTAAGATTCACTTATCCATTCAATAAGGATTTATTGCTTTGCTCTGATGTGCCAGGCACAGGGCTTGGTGCTGGTAATAACTTAGTGAACAAGACATAGATAGACTATAGAATAGTAACTGAGTTTAGATTTTTACATCTCAACCACTGGAGTGCAGATTAGCATATGAATGAACTATACAACTTATTTGCAGTCACAGTTTTGGTCTAGCCTTTGATATTCTCCCTCTATCATAGGAAATAGCTTTTCTTTCATAAGCAGAAGAAGAGCAGGATGAAATAGAGAGCTCTGCTACTTCTTGGCCAATTTCTTTATAAAATTACATTTGGAAATATCTATTTAATTGGTCCCTCCAAGGCCTGTAAGCTGAAAAATGTATGGGCTTTTGCATGGTGACAGAGTGAAAAGTGGTCCAAGTGATTTTTGAAAGGTGCCTACCAAAATAAATGAGTTTTACCAGTGATGTCTTTATAAGGTCTGCTGACAGGTGAGAATTCAGGAATTTAGGGATTTACATTCTATTATACTTAGGAGCCCTATTAGAAGAGGACCATATGATGCATTCTCTGCCAATTATTTTTTTCCATGACATTTTTAATGAAAATAGAAATTCCATTTTTCTCATGGTAGATTTCCTGGAATGGGATACTCAAAAGCTGTATGGTCACACAGAGGGTAATCTTTCTGAAATTAGTGGTGATGGGAGATGAAGTCCACACAGAGACCCTGGATCATACTTGTCATACAAAGCTACACAATCTGATTTCTTGTCACAACCTCCAGGGCTGTTCTTTTGGTCCAAACAACCATCACCCTTCTACCTTTGTCCCTTTAAAGTCCCATCTTAATCAAGTATCTAAAAATGATCCTTTTTACAAAAGTTTACTTAGGGACATATTACTGCTCAACTTGAAACTCTCTACTGCTCCCTAGTTCATGCAAATAAAGGCAGAAGTCTCGACCAGACATTATGAGGCTCTGCTCTATCAGTTCCCATTACCTAAAGTGCAAAGATCACAGAGGAGATTAGTAGAAAATGAAGCCAGAGAGGTAATGGGGGTGAATAGAATAGGACCTTGTTTGTCTACAAACACACAAGGAACATTTATCTTTAGATATTCCTCAGCATGGTGTGGTTTTCTCCCATGTATCTGGATGGCTGTCTTTCACCTATTTCAAGTCTTTGGTCAAATATTCTTTTCAGTAATCTCTGACTTATCCCATTTAACATTGAGTAACTTACTGCTACTTCCTATCCTCTCTCTGCTGTTTCTCCCTACCCCAGGTTTCATTACATTTGTATGCTCTTATGTAATGCCTGATATACTTCTGTATTGTATTCATTATCTATATCCTCTAGAACATAAGTTCCTATCCTCAGTGTCCAGGCCAGTGACTGGTAGGAAGATCATAACATTAAATTTATATTCAAGAGTGAATGAAAATCATGGTAGAAGCTCTGGATTGTATATGGGTAACATTTGGAGAATTTTCAGTTAAATTTTGCAGCAATACTCAGCCAAAGGTCTACTTATATCATTGTCAATGGTCTGTTAGAATTCTGGTACAAATGGGTGGGAGTTCAAAGAGACATTAGCATAGAATCCATAATTCTTAAAGTTACAACTGCATTTTGGGGTTGAATAAAAGTCTTGAATGGGGGTAGTTCAGATGGAAAGTCAAATTCAAAATATATGTTTTCACTAAATTAATCAAAGTTAAAATATATTTAATAATTTCTAAACTAGGAATTAAATTTGATACCTCCTTTCACTGACACATATTCATAGTTGTTGTTGTTTTACATAAATTGGAGTTTTTGAGGGGCATCAAAAGATGGTGAATGTCAGGTTTCCTTGGATAAGTTCCAGGAACAGCCCTGTATTCAGATCTCTCAAAGATTTCTGCAAGTGTAAGTATTATTCTGGGCCTTGCAATGAACCAGGCTTTGTAATCACAACTGCAGATTTCCTACTAATTTTTTTGCTAGTATTTATGCATCATTTGCTTCTTTGAACATTAGAGACTTCTTCAACAACATCCATAACTTTGCCATGAACTACACACACTATAAGGACCTCAGAAAGTTCTCCCACTTCTGGAATTCATAATCTCTATTTTACCACTTAAGTAGCATTACCAATCACATCTTGAATGTCAATGCTCCTCATATGACTGTAGACTATTTGATGGCAACTGTCATGTGATTTTTATTTCATCAAGATAATTAGGCCATCCCTCATTCCAAAAGCCAATTAACAACCTCTAAATTAAACCACATTTTATGGCTGTAGAATTGAGGAAAAAATGAAAATTTTCTCAAACATCTCATTTCAGGAATTTTTTTGATGTGACATTATCACATGTGCGCTCAAGATTCATACATCTTCTTCTTCACCTTAAAGGTTATTTCATCTCAGATCTTAAATTATCTCATAGGCAAAGTCCATTATCAAAAAAAAAAAAAAAAAGACAAGAAAGAAGAATAGATGCATACATGCTAAGTATCTTCAGTTGTGTCAGATTCTTTGCGACTCCACGGACTGTAGCCCACCAAGCTCCCCTGTCCGTGAGATTCTCCATAAATCCAAGCATGCTGGACTGGGTTGCCATGCCCTTCTCCAGGGATTCAACCTGCATCTCTAATTTCTCCTGCATTGGCAGGCAGGCTCTTTGCCACTAGTGTCACCTGGGAAGCCCCAAGAGAAGAATATACAAAAGCAAATGCAGTTCGACGTCTTAATGAACAATTAAAAATATAATTAAAAAATTGATACATGAGTCAATGCAGCATTGTTTTTGCTCAATAATTTTCATTTTTGTCAATCAAAACCAAGAGCAGGCAGAAGCTATACAAGTAAAGGCTTGAAAACCAGAATGCACTAAACTCTAAAACAAAATTCAGTCTTGCTTTTGTTGTCTAGTCTCCTGTGTCTCCTTAGGTTCAAACCACGGAATATATAAATATTCAGGCATCATTCGGTCATAATGCACCAAGCAATTATTAAGTGCTCCCTACGTCCAGGGACTGGTACTGAGCACGATTCTATTAGTATCCCTTTGTTGGTATTCCAATAAAATATCTCTCTGACGTGCTTCTCCTGGCCCTGCTAGATCTAGTGGGAGCCTGTTTAGCCTTAGATGTCATTGTTGCTATTGCAAAGCCACAAGAGTACATCCTGGTCCCCATGACCAGGGCTTAACAGAGGAGAGTCAACTAAGTGAAAATCAGAATGTGTGTTTAAATAGCAGCCGGGTGAAAGTTTGAAATGTATTTAGTCTACCGACATTTTCTTTATGTTTTTATTTGGGTTCTGTGGAAATGGGTTTCTGTGTGTGGGAGCTCGATGCTTTCAGTGCAGGGAAATATATGTGTTTTTTGGGGGTTTTTTGGGCAAATTTTAAAGAGAGCCATAGTAAAGCATCTAGACAGATAGGTTCAAGTTCTAGAGGAAAACTGTGTAATTAATGAATGTTATGTATACTAATTTTTAAAATTTTTTATATAAATTTATATATGTAAGAGTGATAATAAACAATCACTACTGCTTTGCTTTTCCAGAAGTTTGTGACCATCTGGTGAATCTAGTTGAGGATTTTTTTTTTTTTTTAATTTTTTTATTAGTTGGAGGCTAATTACTTCACAACATTTCAGTGGGTTTTGTCATACATTGATATGAATCAGCCATAGATTTACACTTATTCCCCATCCCGATCCCCCCTCCCATCTCCCTCTCCATTATGAATATGAGTGCACACTAGCTAAAGGTAATATGGGTTCAAAGTGATATCTACCATTTACAGAAAGAACTGAAATCTTAGAGAAGATCCACATCTTATTTGTCCACAGGATGGTCACACTCATTTCCTCAGTAAGATACCAGTCCTTCAACATTGACGGTGATTGTGCTTGCTAACTTCAATTCATGTATTTTCCCCAGTCCTTTCTTTTATCCAACTTTTTCCAAATCTCTTATATTCTCTTCATGGTAATTTTTACAGATATCAATGCATCTTGGTTTATTTAAGTGAAAAGGGTTCTTTTTTGATTCTATAGTTTACTTCACTTTAATTTCAGGAATCGGTGTCATTTGAACTTTTGAATTTAGTTCATAGGTGCAAATCCACATTTTCTTTTATTAAGAAAACAAACCACTCCACTATTCAAAAAAAAAAAGTAAACAGAAGCAAACAAGGCTTGCTGAGGCTTCCCCTTTACTATTAAGATAAAGTCCGACTTCCTTAAAATGGTTAAGCTTTCTACCCTGGCCTCTCCACTGTCAGCACCATTTTTCTCACCCTTATTCCCGCCACACTGCACTTCCTTCAGAGCAGCATAACTGAGGAGGCTCAGGCCTGCCGCCCTGCTATTGTATGTTGTTGGAGAATTTAATAATCATTTGCTCTTATGTGTGTCCCACAGCTATGTCACTATTGATTTCACTTATATTTGCAGCCTACAATAAATTCTATAAATTTACTAGTTAAGTAGTATACCTTATTTGCCCTTTATCTACAGTTGTCTTTGATGTCTTAATGATTATATCTTGGTCTGAGAGTAACAGAATTGGAGGAGATATCTCTGTCCTTTCTAGATTTAAATTCAGTATATTTCCTTTCAGCTTTCATCGTTTCACACTGCATTATTATTATGTTATGTAGAGTTTGACATCTACTTATTTAAAGATTATATCTATCAAAATTACATGTGCTCACCTTTTAATCCAGCCATCATTTCTTAGGATATGACTAATATGAATTTGGAAACATATAATTTGATTTATTATAAGGATATTAGTTTCATCATTAAGATCATAAGGGATTGGCAACTGAATTCATGCCCATTTGTAGAATACTGGTTGAATAAATTATACACAGGTCTAAAGCTGGGAAAAAGAATGAGGAAACTATATTCTGGCATGAAACATTTTCTAAGACATACTGAGAAGTTAAAATAGCAAAGGACAAAAGAATACATATAAATGTGTGAAACAGTGAACATATTGGATAGGATATCTTTATTTGTGTTGGCAGATTGTTTCTGAAATAATCACAAGAAACTTCCAACATTTGTGATCTCCAGGGAGAGGAGATAAGAGCATTAAGAAAAGCTTTTTACATGTACACTTTAGAACATCCTGAATTTTAAATCATGTACATCTATTACCTGTGCCTAAATAATTAAAATTTTAATTAAAAAAGAGAAGTGTTTCCAGGTAAGATGATAGATTCAACGTGTGAGTCTACATTTGCTTCCTCTTCAAATCCCAATAAAACAAAAGTGTTTTGTTTCCTATTACTGCTGTGACAAATGATCACAAATTCAGTGGCTCACCACAATATAAATCTTTTATCTTACAGTCTGTCTGTCAGAAGTCTAACACAGGTCTCACAATCAAGGTGTCAGCTAGGCTGAGTCCCTTGGCAGAGTCTACAGGGGAGAATTCTTTTCCTTAGACTTTCCAGCCTGGAAATGCTCTCAATGTAGGAAACGGGCTCATCTCATTTGATTTCCTAATTTGAAAGGTTGTTTTCCTTTTTATCTGACACATTTGTTTCATTTTTGTGTGTGTGTCTGTTAAATTAAGATAGAATTCAACCCCTCTTTCTCAACTTCAGCTGGAAACAGAAATCTGAATGTGTATTATTTGTTCTTTTGAGCACATCTTAATTTTGTTAAAACACATCAAATTTATTTTAGACAATAACTTCTCATGTTTATACCTTAAGATTCTGGTTGGGCTCTCTATCCCCTTTCTAACTGAGGAAAAGATATTTTTATAGATTAAAAAAAAATTCACCAATTTCACAGTGAACACATATGCCGATATATAAGAGTATATTTAATTTGAGTCTATTTTAGAAACAAGCAATCAAATACACTAGAAGTAAAGGAATACCTCTCGCTGTGATAATTTTTAAATATGCTACACATGTGCACATTTTATAGAATATTTTAGCATGTTGGTGAGGATATGTCGGTAGATGTCTAAAAAGAGAATGGCGAGGATAGATAGGGACAATTACTATAGAAAACTTATTCAAGAAACTTTGCCATGAATACAGGGAGATAAATGGGAATTTAGCTAGAAAGAAATCTGGGCTAGGAAGGGATTTTTAAGAATACGTGACAGTAAAGTATATGTTATGAAGAGCATAATTATGTCTATACAAAAAGATTCAGGGTCCATTAATTTAGAGTCTCAGTGAAGTAAAAGTAATGGAAAAGTATCAAGGGTACATAGAATAAATGATGGAAGAATAGGAGGTGTCAGTTAGACTTGAGGATATTTTTAATCAAGATTTTAAAAGTCATGCTTACAAAGCCAAGTACAGAATTATGAGAGTTGGATAGACAGTGATGGTTAACGTTGAGGGGCCTGTGTTTTGATGGGTTATCTACATATAGGTGGAAATAACCAGAATGGTAGTGGAGATTGAAATGAAAAACAAGATCATGACCTTAAAACTCAACATAGCAGTAAATGCTTACAACTGGCTGGATGGTTGGTAATGACAGTAATGGTGAAGGTAGAGAGACAAAATCAGATGACTTAAGATAGAGCATCTTAGGGGAAATACTGAAAAATATAATTGCAAATGTAAATGGACGTCACTTGCCCCACTCGCAGCCCATGATATAGCATAAGAATGAGATTCAAGACCCAAGTGAACTGGAATTTTGGGGGATTCTATGAATGACTGAATAGGCTTTTTCTAAAAATCATGGAAGGATTATTTCTAATAGTCTTGAAAAGTCAGGTGTCAGTTTAAATGAAGCCACTTTGCCATTCTTTTAAAGTGCAGGTAACAAACATTTATCTCTAGTTTTGATTTATCTCTTGAATGCCATTTGGATGTTGTAGTAGGCTACAATTGATGCCCTATTTTTTACCAAGCCAGGGCATCTGTATCTTAAAGGCTGTCAGTGTTGGCTGTCGGTCGATAGAGAAACTTCATTCTTCTCTAGGGAAGTGATCTCAGCTATTGGGAGCCATCAAGTTCTGGAGATTAAGCAGATTCTTTAGCCTGAGCCACCGAAGAAGCCTCTCCCAAAAGATACTTGAGGTCAATGATCCACTAATACAGACAATGCACCTCAATGACCCACTAAGGAGGCAATGTCCTCAATGACCCACTTAAGAGACAATGTCCTCAAGACAGGACCTACTCTGGGCATAAATCACGCCTCAAAACTCCTCATGGATCCTGCTGAGACTCAACTCCAGCAAAACCACATCATTGCTCACCTGTTTCCTGTTTCCTGTCCTTCCTCTCTCACTTACTTCGAGATTTCTCCAGAAACCTCTTTCTCAATAAGACATTTTAAAAAGATTCTCCTTCTCAGCCTCTGCCTCCAGAGAACTAAATCTAAATTAAGGGGTGTTTAACTTGCCATTTCCAAAATGAAATTCTTACTTTTTCTCCACCCCTTGACTGAAAACTTTCTCTTTTGACAATTTTTCCTTTCTCAGACAAAAGGCACTGGCATCAACTTGGGTATCCAAGTGGAAATAGAAGTCCTTGATTCCTCTCTTTCCAATCTATTAGAAAGTTCTATTGATATTACCAAAGTCTGTCCAAACCTTCTCCTAGCCAAAGACTGAGACACTGAGAAATTATGGGCTTGTCTGAGTGGGTTTCTAGCACTTATGCTTCAACGCTTGCTCATTGTACTCCATTGTCCAAAGAGCAATGTTATCACTTCCTGATTCACACTTTTTATGGTACTTTTTATGGTGGCTTCCCTGGTGGCTCAGATGGTAAAGAATTCTCCTGTCAGTGCAGGAGACCCCAGTCTGATCACTGGGTTGGGAAGATCCCCTGGAGAAGGGCACGGCAACCCACGCCAATATTCTTGCCTGGAGGATTCCATGGACAGAGGAGCCTTGCAGACTACAGGGTTGCAAAGAGTCAGACATAACTGAGTCACTAACACTTAACACAAACTAACAAGTCTGAAGAAATAAATAAAATTATTTTAGAATTTAGAAAAATTATGAAGTGTCCTAACTTGTCATCTGATTATGTTCCTCTTACCTTAATCCCAATTACACCAAATACTGCTGATGCATAACATAAATATTTGTCTCTGAATAGCAATAAATATTGTAAAACTTAATTAAAACAGCATTTCTGTGTAACAGGAACTAAATCTTGTTTCCCTAAATCCTAAAGAAAAGGTGCCATGAAATGCAGCCCATCATATTAACAGGTAGATTAATTAACGTGTACATATATGTCTTTGAATATCTAGTCGGTGGAAATTAAACTACATAATAAAAACAATATTGGACATTATTGATATTTGTCATAGAGCTTCATACAATACACTATAATATACTAGAGTGAATTAGTTTCTACAAAAATTATTTCCAATCTTTTTCCATTTCAGTAAGTATCCTTTCCATATCTTATCTCAGAATAACCTTAGAGAATACAATGCCAAACACTGTCTCCTTTGCAAAAATCCCAACTCCTATGCATTTTGCCATTACATTTTTTCATATAAAAATCTTATATGCCAAGACAATTACACCATTGAGTATATTAAAGTAAAATCATCAAAATACTAGCAATATATTAATGCAACTTTGGTGTAAATGGATCAGACAACTGAAACATATTTAAAAGATAGTCATGGCATGTTTAAAGCATGGAAATCTCAACAGATGAAATGTAAGTCAGAGGGCAAGCTCTGTTTTTCTTCCTTTTGCTTTGTGTGGGGTCATTTAATCATGGTTCTAATCACTGCAATCAAAAATGTACATGACATACCAAAAAGGACTGCATTAATCCTTCTAGACTCAATATCAGATAACAAGCTAAAAAAGCCCTTCCAGCTACATCCTGTGGTGAGCATCTGTTGTGCTGTGTTTATTAAATAGCTCCTTTATAAGAGTGCACTCTTAGTTTTATTAAATCTACTTTAAAGTATCATCTCTTTTTAGACTTCAGCTTTTGTCAGTGGCTGTCTCTAGGTGAAAAGTACAGAAGGATGCACCTTTGACTGAGGATGGAAACTCTGATCTAACCAAAGAAGGGCTACATTTATGAAAGTTATTTTCCTTGAGGGAGTAGATGTGTATTTATCTCAACTAAAGGAGAGCTTTCTTTCCTATAACAAAACTCCATCTTAATTAAACCACAAGCTAGTTCTAGGATAAAACTTTGACTGATTATAATTATTCTAGATAACACATATTTCTCTGTGCATTTCAGTTCAAATTTCACATACAGTCACTTTCATATCCTGATTTGCTTACCAATTTTATTTGTCACATCTATAATAAGAGAGATGTCTGGTGGGGGGCGGGGGGCTTTTGTGAGCCACCTTAGAAAAATAAATGCTTTTCAACTTATGTGCTATTAGTTTGCTTTTCTGGAAATGGTGCTTTCTCAACATTAGACTTTGAAATATCTTTCTGTTTTACTATAGTAAAATAGGATGTGACCTAAATATCATCTTCTAAACCAGTCACACCCAGAAAGAAGAAAGAGTTCACTTTTAGCAGTTTAATTTTATACTTAACAATATAAATAAATATCAATACATTTTTTAACAACTTGATATAGAACAAATACTGAGTTGGCCAAAAAGTTTGTCAGAGAATTTCCATAAAATGATATGGTATGGAAACACCCGAATGAACTTTTTGGCCAACTCAATATTTTTTCATTAACAGAAAATATCATGCAGGTAAAAAAAAAAAATACAATTTGAAATAACAACAATGTTGACAGAAATCATCAACATAAAGGCATTCTCTACTGAAGGAGCAAATTTGGGATTTCTAAAATCAAGAGTTTTTTTCCATTCCAAGTTATTGATATTGAAATGGCCACTTACAACACTTTAGCATATAGTTGTTATGAAATGAGATATGTGCGCATAGCTTACTGAGACTAAGGCATTCAAAGACAGCATTAAAAACTAGATATAAAGATTAAGGCATTCAAAGACAACATTAAAATCTAGACATAAATTCCTCCCTGACCCCACTATTTTTTATTTTCTCCCAGCCTTATTCAGATGTTCTCTTCCCTGAGAATAATCGTTTCTCCATTAATGTAGTATTCTTTCAAATAGTAGTCCATTTAGTTACTCTGAGTGTATTTTGATGGTGGGGGTGGGGATGAGTATTGGGGTAAGGACACACTTTGCTAAAAGAAATTATTATAGAATGCTAACTGCAATTTAAACGCTTTATAACTCCCAATTTGGCAGTCTTGGCGTCCAAAAAAAAAAAATTGTTATCTTTTAAGAGGAAAGTAACTTAGAAATTATTTGTGCAACCAAAGAAAGGAGACTCCCCTGAGGAGGGTTCATATATTACTGTTGATTATATGGGCAAAATTCCATGAACTGCAACTGCACAGGTAATGTTTGCAGAGAAGAGAAAATAACCAGTAGTCACTGAGCACTTAGAGTTTAGAAATTAAACATGCCACACCACAATGGGAATGGAAACGCTGAGTGACACATATTACAAACACCTAGCCATTTTCTTTCCTTAGAATATGCTTACTATCATGTAATACTGAAAAGACAAAAATGTCAACCAGGGAAATGGCATTTCTCAAGAGTATTTGTCACTGAAAAGCGCTCCCCATGACTCCGGTCATTATCAACTTTTAAAAATAAATAATGGCTTGGTGTACTGACTTAGCACAGAGGATTGACAGAGGAAACACAGTGTTTTGGATGTCTGGAGCCATGGACAAGAACAGAGCCCATCTTCTGCGTGTTTGAAAGCATTAGCAACCACCCACTGTACCCACTGGGACCCCCTCCTACCCTGGCAAGCCACTGAAACTGAGCATTCCTTCTGTAAAAATGGATCCAAGTACTTTAATACGAAGATTTTCCAATTGAGTTTCAGGTCATAACCTGTAAATATGCTGACTATTCACTATAAAAATGAAAGTAATTTATTTGCTAATGGAGAATGGTAGGTATTGGAACAAAATTTAGATTAGGTTAGAAAAAACTATGGTTCTTTCATTGCATTTTTACACACACACACACACACACACGCACACACACACACACACACACACACACACACACACAGACATCTTGCAAGAAATAGAGCTTTTGACTGAGAAAAGGAATATTAGAGGCCAATGGGGGAACTTAGATTCATTTCAATAAATAAATGCTTTGACTCTACAATAATTGTGCTAAAAATTCTGGATGCAGGATGTTAAATTCAATTTCTATACCTTATGGGAAAAAAACTGATTGATTTATTTCTAAATGTTTGTTTAAATAGACCAACTTAATGACTATATTAATGTTATGGCTATAGATTTCTTCTTAATCTTAAATTTTATGCATTGTCCAGAAAATACTAGAACCTTCAAATCCCATCTTCCCTAAACTTTCACCAGTCAGCCTAATTTCTACTTCCTTGGTATTTCTGTCCTTTAATTTTGATGCTAATTTAGCACTTGTCACAAGGCATTATCATTATTAATTGTAAATGTATTAATTTTCCCATGAATTTGGGACAACTTGAATCAAACTCTGTAACTTAGTTAGAGACACAATTATCAAAGACATGGCATAGTGGACTTTTCTCAATAAAATTTTTGTTGAATATCCTTTACTTCAGCGCTTTCCCAGTGCTCAGCAGGTAAAAAATCTGCCTGCGATGCAGGAGACACAGGGGATGCAGGTTTGATGCCTAGGCCAGCAAGATCCCATGGAGAAGGGCATGCCAACCTACTTTAGTACTCTTGCCTAGAAAATCCCATGGCCTGAGGAGCCTGGTGGGCTACAGTCCAAAGGTTCACAAAGAGTTGAGCATGATTGAGGGCAGGAGGAGAAGGAGACGACAGAGGATGAGATGGTTGGATGGCATCACCGACTCGATGGATGTGGGTTTGGGTGGACTCTGGGAGTTGGTGATGGACAGGGAGGCCTGGCATGCTGTGGTTCATGGGGTCGCAAAGAGTTGGACACGACTGAGCGACTGAACTGAACTGAACTGAGCGACTAAGTGCATATGTACGCAATCTTTACTTCTGCCTAGTAAAAGTCCATCTAGTCCATCTATTTTATACTTATATATATCCTTAAATACTATCTTGAATACTTAAATACTATCCTTGAAGTAGTTGGGATAGTTTTCTTATCAAGTAGTTGGGCAAAAGTGGACTGTGCCCAGGACTTAGAGTAGGTAGCTATATGACTATATTTTAGATGTATGATCAATTTTTATATTCATCTCCATTTTTTACATCTGAGAACTGGGTATCTGATATTAATTGCACATTTTCTTATGAGGATTAGTAATATATTGTGTTTAAAAGGACTTTATTAGCTTTTAAAATTCCTTACATAAAACATTTTTGCTTACCTTTTGCCACCTGAGGTAACATATTCAACAACTCTACACATGGACATCTCTAGATGGTCAATACAAAATCAGATTGCTTACATTCTTTTCAGTCGAAGATGGAGAAGCTCTATACGGTCATAGAAAACAAAATGGGGAGCTGACTGTGGCTCAGATCATGAACTCCTTATTGCCAAATTCAGACTTAAACTGAAGAAAGTAGGGAAAACCACTAGACAATTCAGGTATGACCTAAATCAAATCCCTTATGATTATACAATGGAAGTGACAAATAGATTCAAGGGATTAGATCTGACAGAGTGCCTGAAGAACTATGAACAGAGGTTTGTAACATTCTATAGGAGGTGGTGATCCAAGCCATCCCCAAGAAAAAGAAATTCAAAAAGGCAAAATGATTGTCTGAGGAGGCCTTACAAATAGCTGTGAAAAGAAGAGAAGTGAAAGGCAAAGGAGAAAAGGAAAGATATATCCATTGAATGCAGAGTACCAAAGAATAACAGACATAAGAAACTCTTCCTCAGGGATCAATGCAGAGAAATAGAGGAAAAGAGTAGAATGGGAAAGACTAAAGATCTCTACAAGAAAATTAGAGATACCAAGGGAACATTTCAAGCAAAGACAGGCACAATAAAGGACAGAAATGGTATGGACCTAGAGAAGCAGAAATTACTAAGAAGAGGTGGCAAAAATACACTGAAGAACTATACAAAACAATTTTAATGACCCAGATGATCACGATGGTGTGATCACTGACCTAGAGCCAGACATCCTGAGGTGCAGTCAATTGGGCTTTAGCAAGCATTGCTATGAACAAAGCTAGTGGAGGTGATGGAATTCCAGTTGAGCTATTTCAAATCCTAAAAGATGATGCTGTGAAAGTGCTGCACTCAATTTGCCAGCAAATCTAGAAAACTCAGCAGTGGCCACAAGAGTGGAAAAAGTCAGTTTCCATTCTAATCCCAAAGAAAGGCATGCTAAAGAATGTTCTAACTACCACACAGTTGTGCTCATCTCACACATTAGCAAAGTAATGCTCAAAATTCTCCAAGCCAGACTTCAACAGTATGTGAACTGAGAACTTCCAGCTGTTCAAGCTGGATTTAGAAAAAGCAGAGGAACCAGAGATCAAATTGCCAACATCTGTTGGTTCATAGAAAAAGCAAGAGAGTTCCAGGAAAACACCTGCTTCGTTGACTATGCCAAAGCCTTTGATTATGTCGATCACAACAAACTGGAAAATTCTTCAAGAGATGGGAATACCAGACGACCTTACCTGCCTCCTGAGAAACCTGCATGTAGGTCAAGAAGCAGCAGTTAGAACTGGACATGGAACAACAGACTGGTTCCAAATTGGGAAAGGACTATGTCAAGGTTGTATACTGTCACCCTGCTTATTAACTTATATGCAGAGTACATCATGTGAAATGCCGGAATGGATGAAGAACAAGCCGGAATCAAGATTGCCGGGAGAAATATCAATAACCTCAGATATGCAGATGACACCACCCTTATGGCAGAAAGCAAAGAAGAACTAAAGAGCCTCTTGATGAAAGTAAAAGAGGAGAATGAAAGAGCTGGCTTAAAACTCAGCATTCAAAAAACAAGATCATGGTATCAGGTTCCATCACTTCACGGCAAATAGATTGGAAAAAAGTGGAAACAGTGACAGACTTACTTTTTGGGCTCCAAAATCACTGCAGATGGTGATTGCAGCCATGAAATTAGAAGACACTTGTTCCCTGGAAGAAAAGCTATGACAAACCTAGACAGCATATTAAAAAGCAGAGACATTAATTTGCCAACAAAAGTCTGTCTAGTCAAAGTCATGGTTTTTCCAGTAGTCATGTATGGATGTTGTACCATAAAGAAAGTTGTACCATAAAGTTGTACCATAAAGAAAGCTAAGCACTGAAGAATTGACACTTTTGAACTGTGGTGTTGGAGAAGACTCTTGAGAGTCCCTTGGACTGCCAGGAGATCCAACCAGTCAATCCTAAAGGAAATCAGTCTTGAATATTTATTGAAAGGACTGATGCTAAAGCTGAAGCTCTAATACTTTGGCCACCTGATGTGAAGAGCTGACTCACTAGAAAAGACCCTAGTGCTGGAAAATACTGATGCCAGGAGGAGAAAGTTATGACTGAGGATGAGATGGTTGGATGGCATCACTGACTTGATGCATATGTGTTTGTGCAAGCTCCAGGAGTTGGTGATGGACAGGGAAGTCTGATGTGCTGCAGTCCATGGGGTCACAAAGAGTCGGACACAGCTGAGTGACTGAACTGAACTGAATTGTGATACATTTTTCAAACTGTTTAAGTAATATTTTCTTTCCTAAAATGTGTACTTTCTATTGTTTCTATGGAGAGAAATAGCACACATTGAGAACATGAGAACTGGAAAATTCAATTAAAATATTCTCATATGTTAGTCACATAAATTTTTTTTAATTAAGTTAATTTTCAAACTAAAATATTTCCCAAATTATGTTCAAGAATGAGAATGCATATTTTTATACATAATTCCAGGAAAACATTTACTTATGCTTCAGTGACTACACTAAAGTCTTTTCTATGTGGATCACAAGTATGGAAAATTTTTGAAGAGATGGGAATACCAGACCACCTTACCTGCCTCCTAAGAAACCTGTATGCAGGTCAAGAAGCAACAGCTAAAACCGGACATGGAACAATGAACTGGTTCAAAATTGGGAAAGGAGTATGTCAAGGCTGTATATTGTTTTTTGTGTATATGTGTATTAAAAAAGTCTTAAGGACTATTTTCTACAGGCAAAATCAAGTGAAAAATAGGACAATTTTAAGGGCCAAAACCTCAATAGTGGTACTTTTCTTTTCATTAATATGCCAAGGTCAGGAAAGCTGTTTGAACCCAGAATCCAAGTTCTCAATTTTGTAGCCCATTCACATACCTTCGTCTAAAACTGTGAGCCTGAAGCACATTCTGCACAGAAGCATACACACATTCTTTTTCCATGTGGACCATCCTATTTTGAAACATACATATTTGGAAATAAATGAAAAAATCTTCAGTTCTTTGAACTGTGGCAGCTAAGTCCATTTTGTTCATGTCCTATAAATGAATCCCATTAAATTGTTGAAACGGTATACAGTATTTACATGCATTTAAATTCACTATAAATATTTACAGAACTTTGAGATGAATGCCAGTAATATAAGCTAAATATGTCTGAGCACAGTTACTCTTCACGAGTAAACGGGTTTTGCCAAATGGCATTTTCTTTTTTCAAAGCTAAGTATTTCTGAATTCTGCTCAGATGACAGCTATATGTAGATAGTCACACTCTACAACAGTTCACATAGAGTTGAAAGAAACTATAGATTTTTAAAGAGATTCATTGTTAAGTATTAGGACTTATGCTTCTTGATAGTATTCTTTAGTATGTATAATATTTTTTAATGGGGAGAAAAAGGAACTGTAGGAATTAAAAGAACTATAAAATGGTTGGCAGGTGGTAAAATGATATTGAGGTGTGGATTATTCAGCTAGGAGAATTGGAAGACTGGTAATTTTCAAATGTTATTTTTAACAGAAATCTCTGGGAAATTAACTGCTTTCAGTAGCTTATTAGAAATTACTTTGATTGCAATGCGTTTCTAGCAATGACATGTGAATTTTTAAAGCTTGGTATATGATATGGATGTCACCAAATCTCCAGCACAGGGCCCATGACCTCTCCTAAGCATGTCAGTCCTTACTGGTAATAGCAACAATGTCAAGTTTCTATCACAAAAGCCATGAGGTTTATCATCATTGCCATGTTTTTAGCAGCATCACTTTTTTAAAAACTGGTCTTTTCACAATGCAATCTGTGACCTACATAGGAAATGTGTTCTTTTGAAGGCCATATTTACATTCTGAATATGAGTCAACTCAAATTTTAAATCAGAATAGCAGAATTATATACATTAATTATATACATATAATAGCAGAATTATAGACATTTCCCAAATCTGTAAGGAAGAGTGAAGACAAAGTTGTGAGAATAACTAGTTTTCAAAAAGCTTACTGAATGTATAATTTATGACTCTGCACATGTGGAATTTGGAAGAGGGCACATATATATTTGTTTACCTATAAATGTTTTATTCAGTTTCCAGTCCCTTAAGGAGATGGGACAGTTTTTCACTGCTTAGCCATGGGAATTCTGTATCCTAGTCCAGCACTAATTACATATGTGACCTTGGAAAATACACACTGAATATCTCGGTCAGTTCTTGATTTTAATAATCAGAAATACACTGAGGCTATTCCTTGGGTCCCTTCTAGGGTAATGATGGATATCAATTATCTGAGAATATTAAAAGTACCCATAATTAAGGGGGGAAGAGAGCTTCCCCAATAGCTTAAGCAGTAAAGAATCTGCCTGTAATGCAGGAGACACAGGAGATTCAGGTTCTATCCCTGGGTGTGGAAGATCCCCTGGAGGACAACCCATTCCGGTATTCTTGCCAGGAAATCCCAAGGACAGAGGACGCTGGCGGGCTGCAGTCCATGGAGTTGCAAGGCATCAGACACAGCTGAGCACATGATGGACTGAAGGAGGAACTTCCCTGTCACACTAACAGATGTTCCTATGTATTTTAGAAGACAGAAATTCTTACTATTTTTACTTCCAGAACAAAACTCTGTGCTTTAGCACATAATGAGCACTTATCACATACTAAGTGAATAAAATATCCATGTCATTACTGATTAATGACTTTCTACAGAAAACAAAGTATTTCCAAAAGAATTTCAAAAATTTAATTTAAAAAGAATGTAATCATCCTACCAAAGGTAAATGAATAGTGAATGAAGTAAGGTAAGTGGCAAGTAGCCTATAGAAATATTTGAAGAAATTTATACTTGACAATCCTTCCTTTCACCAGATAAACATTTGTTTTTCCTCATCAGTGGAAATTATCAGTTTCTAAACAAGTAAATGCAACTGAAACAAACATGTGGGTTGTTATACATCCAGAAATGACATTGTCCACTTATTAAAATGATTGTTTTATTTGGAATTTTTGTTGATTATAGTTGCTATAAAAACAGATATAGAAGTTCAGAAATGCATTTATTTATTTACAAATGCATATATATTTACATTTTACTCATGATCAGGAGATCAAAAAATTTACATTCTTGAAAGAAACTTGTTAATTTTTTCTCTTTCACTTAAGATAAGGAAACTCTGCCCTGCAATATTTGCTTTCCCAAGATTAGGCAGAATTAGGTGATGGCAGAATTATAATAAAAAAATCATTCTGATTTTGACCTCATGTGTGCGGATGCTTATTTATTTCTCATGTTTGTACTGGGTGCCTACCACACACCAAAACTATTCTAGCCACTTGGGACATATTCATGTGCAAAAAAAAAGTCAGAAGTTTCTGCTCTCAGGGACCTCATATTTTACAGAAAGAGACAGAAAATGAATAATTTAAATCATAAGTAAAAGGAAGTGAATTTGGTATGTTAGAAAGTGAAGGAAAAAACATGGTCAGCACAGGGAGGTGATACGAGGGGAGAAGGGAGGTTTTAAATTGTGCATCCTCATTGTCCTCATTTAGGGGATGATACTGGGGCAAATACAGGGCAGAGGTGTGGAAGTTCACTATGGGAACCTGGTGGGGGAACACTGCAGGGAACAGCTCAGAAAAAAATCCTCATGGAAGAGCATGCCTGATGTGATCAAGAAGTTCTGTGTGGTTGGAGTAGAATGGGGATGGGGAGGCAGGGAGAAGAGAGGAAAGATTGAAGCCAGGACAGATCACGGAGACCTACGAAGCCATTTCACAGGCTGCAGCCTTCCCTCTGAGGAGCATGGGGGAGAGACAGCAAAGCTTTGAGCACAAGAGGAATATGATCATGACTTACAGTTTAAGACAGGAATTGAAAAACATTTTCTGTGAAGAGCCAGATAGTATACATCTAGGCTGTGTGGTTCATATGGTGTCTGCTGGAACTACTCGGCTCTGCCACTGTCAATGGAAAGAGCTATAGACCACACATAAAGAGATGAGTGCACCTGTGTTCTAATAAAACTTTATTTACAAAAACAGAGGTCAGGCTGGGTTTGCCCCATCACTCTGGTTGTGGTGTTGAGACTGGACTCTGGGGAAGCAACAGTAGAAACAAGAAGGCCGTTTCTGTGTGTCTTCTTAAATAATCCTCGAGTGAGCTGTTGATGTGTGTATGTTCCCCGGTTGTGTGCTAGCCGCTCAGTCGTGTCGGACTCTTTGTGACCCCATGGACTGTAGCCCCACAGGCTCCTCTGTCCATGGGGGTTCTCCAGGCAAGAACACTGGAGTGGGTTGCCATGCCCTCCTCCAGGAAATCTTCCCAACCCAGGCATCATACCCAGGTCTCCCACAATGCAGGCAGATTCTTTACCAACTAAGCCACCAGGGGATCTAATGCATCTCCTCACTTCCAAAGGGGCTTTTAATGGCTGAGGTGAGAGAAAAAGAGAGGAGAGAGGCAGGGGAGAAGAGGGGGAAGCATGCTTTTGCATAATTTCTTTTTGATGGCAAATGCATGAAAATATAATACTGGAGACACCCTCATACTATCAGTTATTTAATGAAATTAACAAGTTGCTTTACACCATGAAAGGTAGGTGACTTGGATATGGTAACTGTTTTAAAAAATACATTTTGTGTGAGGAAGAAAAACACACATGAAAAAGAGATCACTTTCAGGCCATAAACAATTGAACACTAAAATCTGTGGATTAGATTCTAAAGTATTGTAGAAGTCAGGAAAGTGGTAGTTTGCTGCGGGGTGTCACATTCTTCCCTCCTTTCTATTTCCAAGAAAGGAAGTTTTCAGAGAGCAAAAGTCTTTTCCTCCTCACAACTATCAACTTGTGAAATCTTACATGATACTTCTGACACTACAGCAATCAGCAAAGCTTTTTGAGTGATATTTTAAAATACAAAGCACAGCAGACAATATACAGTATTTTGAGGAATGACACTGTAATCATAAAATAGTTACAGCTCTCAGAACTATAAAAGTATAAAGAGTTTAAAATTAAGATGATGAAAATATTAAATTATACAAAGAACATTAAGTATACATTTTTATTATTTTGCAATAAAATAATCTTATTGATTTTTTTCTGCTTGTGTAAGTGCATGCTTATTGTAAAAAAAGTATGAAACAAAAAGCATTCTCCTTAATCTCCATCCCACGTTAGTCATTATTAATATTGGCCATTTAAAGCTTATATTTATGTATTCCTATGTATTTATTTTCTTATATTGATATATCACATATAAAGATATATCACATTTTTAGATGTGTTTTCTTCATCCTCCTTTTTCTTGTTATTGCCATTATTACTTTTTGCAATAATTTTTCTTAAATTTTAATGATCATATTTCAGTGAGTCATAATTGGCAATTGTAGCTGAAGATGAGATTTAACAACACAAAACAACCACACAGAAAATGTTACTACGTTTTATCACTGAATTAAAAAAGTGATGAGTTGAAAAAGAAGTTGAGGCAAGGAAATCTCAATTAATGAGCTGAATAATTTAAAAAATTAATTTGCTGTCAGACATTAAATATTCATTCCCCAAGTTTTTTAGGGCAGGTCCACACATCCAACAAAGGTCAGGAGCTTGCTTAACTTTTGATTCTCTTCCACGGAGTGTCCACCCCATACCTGTCAGCTTCTTATTAATACTGACTCATTCTTTCTACTCATACTGCAAACAAGTAAGTTCTCAGTAATTCAACCTTACTAGTTTGAAATGTGTAGTATGCTGGATGAGAGCTAGTTTAAAAGTCATCTTTGATTGATCAATGAAGAAGGCTGGTTGAGCATGTCAATAGGAAAAGTGCAAACCGGAAGATGAAGATTTAGATAAATTTAAAAAAAATAAACTTTCAACAATTAAAAAGCACTTAAGCCTTAAGTTTCAACATGATTGATCTGCTGACTACAAATTGTAGTTATTTACTCATGTAACAGGGTTAGCTGATTATGTAGCAATGATTCATTGGCCCTGACGGTAAAGAACCCGCCTGCAATGCAGGAGACTTGGGTTTGATCTCTGGGTTGGGAAGATCTCCTGGAGGAGGGAATGGCAACCCACTCCAGTATTCTTGCCCAGAGAATCTCCATGGACAGAGGAACGTGGTGGGCTACAGTCCATGGGATCCCAAAGAGTCAGACATGACCGAGCAACTAAGCACAGTACATATGCATTTGGAGGTAACGTGCCTGCATTTTTGGTGATTACTTAGTTTTAAATGCATTGCTATTAAATATTTCTAAAAATCTTGTAAATACTATCCCACAGTAGCATGAGAGCAAAGATTATAAAACTAGCTATAGAATTTTTCAGAGCTTTTCAGCCTTATTTATTCATGCTGCTGCTGCTGGTTAATTGCTTCGGTCTGACTTTGTCCAACTCTGTGTGACCCCATGGACTGTAGCCCGCCAGGTTCCTCTGTCCTTGGGATTCTCCAGGCAAGAATACTAGAGTGGGTTGCCATACCCTCCTCCAGAGGATCTTCCCAACCCAAGGATCCAACCCAGGTCTCCTACCTTGCAGGCAGATTCTTTACCATTGAGTCACCAAGGAAGCCCATTTATTCATGATATGTACTTAATTACTGATATGGGAAATTTGAAGTGACTAATTTTTTCAGATGTGATATTTGTGTTTGTCTTTCAATGTGCCTTAGGAACTGTCCTCTGTTCTATATAGCTTTGTGTAGATTTGAGGAAATTCTAATAATAAGCTTTGAGAAATTGGTAAGAAATTTTAAATTCACCCACTGTTGACTCTTTCCACTTAAGTTTTTCTATAATGCAACACATCAGGTTGGGTTATAGCTCTGTTAGATTTGCAAATACGTTTGTCTTCGAACTACATTACCCTCACTGCTACCTTGTGAGGTCAGTCAACTAAATGAAAGGCATGGTCACTTCTACCTGAGCTATGAATGCCCACTGAGGAGAGGAAGCCAACATTTCAGAACCTGGGCTAATTATTTACAGTAAATCACGTAGCTTTTAAACATGAACCCAGGTTAAGCTCTGTTGCTACCTCGGGCATTCTTTCTATTCTAGTTCTCACATCATTTATCTTCTTTTTTCTGTGAAGGCAGTGTGTGCACATGGTGTATGTCGCTATTGCAAAATGAAAAGTAGAGTCCAAGATAGTACATAATCCTTTGGCCATGATCAAATCCATTGACCCCTGGTTTTACTGCTTCTATTCAGTTTTACATTCAGCATCCTGCACCCAAATATGTAACCACATCCCACTCAAGAAGCTTCCCCTGTTATCATAGCTCCTGTAAATATAAACACATAAATATTGGCTCTGGGTATTTTTCTGAAATTGAAATTAACCTCACTTTACACACTTAGGTGTGTAAAGACTCATTTTTACCATGTAACTCCTTTAGTAAGGCTTTAAATCTCTCACTTGTAAACTAGGAATCATTTTTACAATCTCATGGATATTGTAAAAGGACAGAAAGTATAAAGGACCAAAGCTAGTGCCCCTCTCTACAAGATGGTGAATGAAGAGTATTTTTGGTCTTATGCTATAGGAGCTATGTAAATTTTTATAACAAAAGGAGAATGGTGTCTTTTGGTCCACTTCTCCAATACTCTTAAAGTAAGCAAGTGAATTCAGCCTGAGAAAGAATTGCCTTGAATGCAGGATGGCTTATTTGCTAAAGATTCCATCTGCTCCTTATTCTTTGACCCTTGAAGACTTGCCCCATCTTCATCACATTTTCCCAGTTCCTTGCTCACTTAGAGTGGCCAAGTCAGAGGCATTAGTTGGGGACAGCTAGGGAGACATATAAGTTCCATCCTAATCCAGAAAAAGGACCTCTCCATACAAATATTGTTATGTAAGAACACCAGTACTTAGTCCTTGACCTTTACTCCAAACCATGCAATCTGTGTTTGTTAATGTGTATTGATGTCTTCCTAATGATAAATGAAACATTAACTTAAAATACACATTTTTTGAAAACTAAAATTACGTGTGTTCCACTTTTTACCCAATTATACCAAGCATGAAAAAATACCTAAATATCAGTAAACATTAAAAGCCTTTACTAAATAATAAAGAATCCTTCAGTAATATGAATTATCAATTTATTTATTTGCTCTTTAAATTTTAGTTTTATGAATTATTTGAATAATGTAACTGTGTTTCAAAAGCTTGAGTAATTGATCTATAAGATCAGTTTAGTATATTCTATCCCTTACCATTACATGCCTTCAATCCCACACAAATGGGTTTACATCATTTAAAACTATTTAATTTTTATTTCTGAAAGAAAGAGGCAGAACTTGATATATGGTAGTGTGAGAAAGGAAATAACGAAAGCTTATGTCTTCTGAGTGGTAGCTCAGTCACTAAGTTGTGTCCGACTTTTGTGACCCCATGGACTGTAGCCCACCAGGCTCTTCTACACTAAGAGTACACTTCAAGACTTCTCCCATTATTTCTGTAGCTCATAAAAGAGTACATTTTGTAGAGTGCATTTTCAGCAGTAGAATGAAATTCCTGTGTTTGCATAGATCCATCACTAGCAAAATAAGAACCATTAAAATAAAAATTGGGACTTGTTAAAAAGATTGAACATTGAGGAATTACAAATGAAACCAGTCAATCCTAAAGAAAATCAACCCTAAATATTCTTTGCAAGGACTGATGCTGCAGCTGAAGCTCTAATACACTGGCCACCTGATGCGAAGAGCTGGCGCATTGGAAAAGACCCTGATACTGGGAAAGATTGAGGGCAGGAGGAGAAGGGGACGACAGAGGATGAGATGGTTGGATGGCATCACTGACTCAATGGGCATGAGTTTGAGCAGACTCCGCGAGATAGTGAGGAACAGGGAAGCCTGGCGTGCTGCAGTCCATGGGGTTGCAAAGAGTCACACATGACTTAACAACTGAAAAACAATAACAGTTACAAGAAAAATAAGAAAGCAAGTGAAGAAGTGAGAAAGATCAAAAGAGAGATGATTAATTTATTTATTTTGAATTTTTTTTAATGATTAACATGAAAAGGTGCAGAATAGTTTGGAAGTAGCATTAATCAGGGGCTTCCCAGGCAGTTTGCTGGTAGTAAAGAACCCAACTGTCAATGCAGGAGACATAAGGGACATGGGTTTGCTCCCAGGTCAGGAAGGTCCTCTGGAAGAAGAAATGGCAACCCACTCCAGTGTTCTTGCCTGGAGAATCCCATAGACAGAGGAGCCTGGAGGCTACAGTCCACGCACTTGCAAAGAGCTGGACACAAGTGAAGCCACTGAGCACGCACACACAGACAGAGCATTAATCGGATTCAGAGGCATAACCTGAGGTCTCTGATCTGGAAAGACACTGGTGAATTGTCATGGGATTTATGGCTGCTGCTCTGCTCCTGTCCACTGTCTCCCTCACCCTCCCCTTCTGCCATCACTCCCACCACATGCTCCCTTCCTTTCTAACACCACCACCACTGTGCCGTCTTAAAATTAAAAAAAAAAAAAGAAAGAAAAAGGAAGGATTTTGTACAGAACAAATATTTTTATAACTTCATTATGGATCCACAGGTTTCATCAATACCCAGAAAAAAAAAAAATGTTGACAGAACCTGTCTCAGCTTTAATCATGTACATATGTGTGTCTATGAGTGTGCTTTATTCACTATTTGGAATTTTTTATATTCCATTGTTCATGTATATTCCTTTTTTTCAACTAATTAATTTATGAACATTTGGATGACCAGAGATATAGGAGACTCCTAAGATGAAGTCACCAAAACACTGGTTCCCATTGGTAATTCACCATGGCAATGTCCAAGTCAGGCAGGAAAATTTCTCGCTTACCAGATACTGTTTCTGCTTGACTGAAATTTTTAAATTATTTATACCAAAACTTAAACAAGTTCAATGAATTCCTAATTAACTAGGGTGACCCTAACATGAATATTTCATGTATTTTAAAATAGTCATATGTTAATTATGTTAGTGATTTTTGCCTTCCTTATTTTTTTAATAACAATAATAGTTAAGTCTTTCAACGCCAGGTAACTTAATTGGAAGCTACTTACTCTATTTTGAAAATTGTCTTTATTTATAGTCTTGCTTTGTTCCTTAAATAACAAGATTTTATTCCCTTTTCTCTTTTCCCATTTGTATATTTAACAACCACAAGGAAAGAATTCTGCAGAGCACAGAATTTCTTTTATCATTAAGGTCTGGATTTTGTTTAGAAAAATCTGAGAAATTTATTTATTTTCTGAGACTTTAATCTTTTTGATAAGTAAAGTTCATGGAAAACCATGTAATTGGTATAGAACTTTTCACTTGAATTAAATTGCTTAATCCTTCTGTACTAGAATACTTTTGCATCTTGCCTGGAGTAAATTAGTTTCTTTAGGTTAAAAAAATATGCTGGAATTATATTTTTCAATTTGAAATTCACTTAATATCAAAGTGGCTATAATTAATTCTTTTTTTCTGATGATCTGAAAAGCTGTAATGAGAAATTACAAATAACATATCAAAGAAATTTCATAAAGTATACCTGATAAAAACATTTCAAGTGTGAGGTACTTTCTTTTTTCACACTGAATTAGATTTTATAATACATGAAAGGCATACAATTAGTGCCATCTAGTGCATTAACCCATCATGCTAGCAATCTTATCAATTCATCACATGCCTTGCTTTTCAGAAGTCATTTGTAGTCATACAATTTCCCAAGATCATTTAATTCAAGTTAATATTAAACAGTTGATTTAATTTTAGTTAAACACTAATCTATTTACATGTTATAGTTCTTAAGGTTCAAAAATCAGATAGATCATTATTTTCTTATCATCACTTTAATTGATTAGAATTTTCATTGAGCATTATGTGACCTACACATTTACCCTGTGCATAAAACAGAATAAATCACTGCTTTAAAAATATAATTTGCTACAACTGCTAAGTTCACCAGTTGCCTGTGCTGTTGCCAATTATATTAGGACAGCAATTCCTATATAGATATTTTCTCCTAGGTTTAAAAAAATGTGAATATTTCTGAGGTCAGAGTAGGAAATTTCCTTCATCATGCCCTGGCGTTATTAGTTTGAGAAAAAAAACAAGAATGACAAAATACCATATACTGCACTAGCCATGAGCACTCCCACACATCTTGTCTATGTAGTTCATTAAGAAACTCTTTTGTGCATTGAAAGCCTGAGAAAATTTTGAGTCAGAAAATAAAAGGCCTTGAAAAAAAAATCAAGTTGATTGATAATAGTAACTAAATGAAGAGACTTCTCCCCCGAAGCTTAGTCACAGAGAAAATTCAGTTTCAGCTGTATTTCATCTGATAAGCAGCCCAACCTCCAGGCAAATGTTAAACTCTGCAAACGGGTGGGCACGCCCTGTACGCCTGATTTCCTTTCTCACCACTTCTCTGTTCCTGGCCTTTCCAGGCTCACTTTCTCATCTTTTCAATGACCTCTACTCCTTTATTTCCCTTCTTCCTACTTGTAACAACATTAAACTGAGGAAGAGAGGAAAGTTAGAAGCAGCAATTTCACTGACAGGGTGGTCTGTTGTCACTTCCCTGTGGTGTCAGATAAATTTAAAAAGACAGAATTACACAGACTTTTCCCATTGGGCTCTCAGTCCAAACCAAACTATATCCCCTCTTTAATGCTGGCCTTGATTTCCACTTTAAATTCAAATTATCTTGCCAACTAACCTAGATGTAGAATTATCTAATTGATAGCCTGATAGCTGGAGTGCAAACCCAGATTTAGCCATTTGTTCAGTAAGCATTCATATTAAGGGATAATTCTTATCACTATTCTGGTCACTGTGATAGAGTGAAACAGAACAATGACAATGGCAGACAGTGTTAGAATTGAGTTAAATTGTAGGACATCAATCTGGTGGCCACACCAGGAGAACTGCCTGGTGTGGAGAAGGTGTTCACAAGTGTCAAAAATGAGAATTCTCTGTGAAAATAATTGAGACTTGCCAGTGAAAAACTGTTTTCCCTCTTTAATGTATTAGGGAAATATATGATAAAACAAAATTTCAGAGGATAATCACATTAGATGAAATGTAGCCTCTTGATGTAACAGTATTTAGAAATTTCAATTTTCTGTTAATTATTAACCACAGTTATTCCTTAACCATCAGTGAATTTGTCAATAGAATCTATGCCTACTTTGCATTTAGGTTCATTATTGAGGTTTGTCTGTGAAGCACCTATATGATTTAGGAAATATGTTCCTTGAATGTACATTAACGTGGTATGGTCACTAGAGATCATAACTATCAACAACAACAGATTTATCAAAGGCCTGTTTATGACAAATTTTTACTATGATATTGTATGGTCCTTCATGTAAATGTTTATTGCCATTAGGCAATTCTTCGGAGAAAAGTCATAACATCCATGTGTAGCTTTGTAACTGCTGTTTTCTGTAACATTACCAATGTAAAAAAGCCTATTGATTCTGATTTTCAAATTATCTGTTGAGGATTCCAGAAGAGATAAGTAGCATACGTTGGAAAACAAGTGATTTTCAAGAGTTTTGAATGTTTTTAAAATATCATTGCTTTATATTGATTTCCATCCATTTTCTCCTTGTAAGAACTGCAAAAGTACACAGATATTTTGGAAAGATGTTGATGGCTGCATAGATTCAAATCTCCCTGGGTCCCTACATAGTAATCCACAGAGTAACTAGAGGGCAAAAGCAAAAACCCATGAGCGATGATTAAAACAAAATTCAATTGCCAAGTCTATGAATCACAAAATATAACCGGGATGAGAGAAGCTACCAACAACCACAGACCTCAGGTTTCAAAGTCTGTGAAGAAGGATACAGAGGAGAGTACAGGGTACTGTAGATGGAACAAGAACCCCCAAAGAGCCATGAGTAATTTCTTGAAAAGCATGGTGGGCCAACTTGACATCAGCAGCTGAAATGGGAGGATTTTTCCTGACCTAATGGAGGTTAGTACAACGGGTATGTTGCAACACCTGAAACGGCTCAAAAAATCTAGCTACTGGGAACTCTCCAAGATAACCAGGTGCTCTTCCAGATTCTGACTCCACGATGAGGACAGACTTCTGGAAGTGGGATCAAAATGCAGCAGAGCAGAAACAATGGAGACAAAGGAAAGAAAGCATTCAGGTTAACATCAAGTGGGGACAGGAGACACACAAGACACACACTTTGGGACACAACATAGAAATAACAGAAAAGCAGCCCTGTGAAATTAGAAGCTTTATGTTAGACCACAACTCTTTGTAAAAGTCCAGGGAAGCTAACTGCACGGAGAAATGAAACTGGACAACTATTAAGGCCAAATCTCCAAGTTGTTTTAAAGAGAATGAGTAGCAAGCTGGCATTCTTAAAGACAATGGAAACATTTCAGAAAGATATGGCCATCAAAAAGATCAAAATTAAAGCCTCTGTTTCAGAATAAGCTAAAATATTCAAAAATCATAAAAGACATGAAAAGGCAATATAAACCAGAACTGGTAAATATCAGAAGTGACATGAGAGTACTTAAAAAGAAGGAAAAATAGTTGCAGAAAGACTAAACTACAAAGAACACATAAGCAAATAAACCCAACAGTTAATACCTTAAATGAAAGGTAAAAAAGTAAATAAAGAAAAGTGAAATGAAGAAAGATTAAAGAAAAAAGAAGACCCAATGTACAGGTAATAAAAAGCCCTGAAAAAGTGAACCAAAATAAAGAAAACAGAATGGATACCTAAAGATTTAAAAACTTTCCTTGAAAATACCCCAATTCACAGAATTTCAAACAAAAATGACCAACAGAAAATCAAATTCTAGTGAAATTATTTAGCTTAAAAAATAAGTCATTTGAGAATCTAGGCAAAAATAGCAAGTATCTTAAAAGGAAAAAAAATTGAATACCATCGGATTTTTTGACAACAAAGCTATATACTAGGAAAAAATAGATAACTATATAACTTAAGTACACAGAAAAAGAAAATGTGAACCACAGGAATTATACTTAAGAAAACTGACTTTCCAGTACAGGGAGCACAAACAAAATTTTATCTGTGTTCAGGAAATCAAGGTAATATTGAAGATGAATTTCAGACAATCAAAACAATGGAAGAAATATAGATGGAAAGCCTAATGTATTCAGCACAAACTACGGATAGACTCACAAAAAGGAGACAACCAGATCTTTTGTGCCCCCAAGTGAAATAAAACAACTCCTGCTGTCTTTATAAAAAGAGAATTTGAGTGCAATCAAGTCTCTGGACCCAGGCACCAAAGTGGGGGGATTACAGAGAATGGGGGATGTGTTAAACAGGACTAATAGTGAGTCCCACAGGATGGATTTGTCTCACTGAAATCCATACTGTGGGAAATTCTGCAGATTAAATGTCCTACAGATAGTTAATTTAGGAGAAAAAGAAAGGGATGAAGGAGAAGTCTGAACATTAAAAAAGAACTTAAAAATATATTTGAAAGGAAAACAAAAAACTATAGAAGCTGGGATGAACACTTGGGTGATAAACTTAATAATTCAAGGAAATGATTACTAAGAAAGTTGAAAAACAGGAGAATGGACAGTGATAAAACATAAAAGGGGTTTCTGGCAAAGGTCTATTTCCTGACCTGGTCTGTGATTATAAACGCGTTCATTTATACTTATTATTCATGTAATAAGCTACACAATAGTTCTGGATGGTTTTCTGCCTCCGTGTTTCATTTTACAATAAAAATCACAACAAATTTTATCTGACTTCTATTTTTAGAAAAGGTATGTAAAGTTAAAAACAAATCAAAAAATATTATTCAAATAGATGTATTATAAAGGTCAGTTAAGCCAAGGACAAAGGAGGAATTTTCAGGAGGAATTCAGAAATCACAGTTGTAATGTCAGTAGCATAAGCAACTGCAAAGGAATGGCAAAGAAGGCTGGGTGATAGGTTGTCATTTCTGGTCAAGGTCAAAGCCAAATATACAAAAAAATGCTGACATAACAACATACATGCCTTCAGTTCTTTCTTTTCATACCACCACTTAGGAGTACTTCTGCGTATTAGTCTAAACTGAGTTGTTGGCTAAATTTCAATCAGATACTTTATATTGTCACTGCTTACATTAAGTTTCCTAGTAACTTAACTTACATAACTTGTTAGTTTTCATCATATGTCCTCATTTGTGGCTTTGAATTTTTTCTGTACTTTTTAAATAATGAGTGTTTGTTCTATTAGAAAAAAACACAGAGAAGATATGAGAATTGCTTCACAAATGATTTAGTGATAAGGAGAATTCATGCAGTTATTATAAATAAAAAGAAGAGTTAACACACCAATTCACATCAAGAATATTAACAATTTTTAACCAAGTAAGCATTTTTAAATGTCCAGGTTTAGAAGTTTATTCACTTGTATTTAACCATTGTTGTAGAGACAAGAGTTTGGGCTTAGAATCACTGTCTTCGGTTGACGTCTAGCTTCTGTCTGGTATTTTGGCAATAACTGTGTATGCCATAGACATCTTCACTGTAAGTATTTTTACTCCAAATATTTTTGCTGCATAATTAATTGATGGTAAGGTAATTTTGCCAAAAAGATAAAATAACTCATTGACAGTTTGATTTAACAGTTTGGTTTCAACTAGTTGATTGTTTGGTTTCATTTCTCCATTGACACAGCACTGGTGTTTTTATTACATAAATCTTAGCCCTTGTAATGGTCTATACAGTGATGGGGCACTGGTCTTAAAATGCATGCACGCTCAGTTGCTAATTCATGTCCGACTTTTTTTGATCCCATGGACTGTAGCACACCAGCCTCCTTTCTGTCCATGGTACTTCCCTCCAGGGTATCTTCCCAAACCAGGGATCAAATTTGCATCTCTTACTTTGGTAGGCAGATTCTTTACCACTAAGACACCAGGGAAGCCATGCACAGAGAAGCCTGGCTGGCTATAGTCCTTAGGGTCACAGAGTCTGACATAACTGAGCATGCACACATACATACACACAGCCAGTATTCCAAAAATTGTACATTTGATATATTTATGTCTTTTTATACATTTTGAGAATTTCCCTAACATAAACTTCCACACATGGAAGTGTTTTTCAATTTGATAGTTTCAGTTTATAAAATAAATTGAAGTGTATGAGTTTCATTTTAAAAGGTTTTAGCTTTCTCTCTATGACATTGTTTAAAGGTTTTTTTTGTTTGTTTGTTTTTATGTCTTGCTAATAGATTCTTTTTTCCAAAGTTAGTACAAAGCAAACTTTCTATTGGGTTTACTTGGCTTTATCCCAAATTCGGAAAGACAGGGCTAGTTGCAATTAGAGGGATTTGGCTGTGTATTAACATAGGCAGTTCTACTACTATTAAAGAAGGTGCTATTAAACATCAAATAGAGGTTTTCATTAGCTTCCTAAATGGTGCTGGAAAGTAGTTTTTGAAAGTATGTGAAGAGTTGCAGACAGTTAAAAACAAATACAATTTATATATTTAAATATCAGCTGAATCCAGATCATCACAACTGTGTGATATGAGTGGTCTTTCTAAATTTATATTATGCAGATTACTGATAGTCATTTGCAAATGATATCAATTCATCAGTGAAAGTTAATGAGAATTTAAATCTGGTGGGACATGGGGCAACTTCACCAGCACAAGCCACTTTCCTTCAAACTGAGGCATTCTGAGGTCAGATCAAGCAGGATCCAGGTAAAAGAAATAATTTATCATATTGAAATCTAAAATCAAAAGAGCTCTGGTAATCCAACTGGCAGTTTCAAACCCTCCTATTTCTCCTGCTAAACTGAAGCCCTCCTCCAAATCAAGAGCAATTGATTTTTCACAGCAATGGATGGAAATTTCTCACTTGCTCAGACAGATACTTACACACATTAGAAAAAGGATGTGTGGGGAAACAAGGATGTGGACAAATATAGTATAAAATATATTATGTGTATTTTACTATAATGCAAAAAAATAGTAGGAAGCTTATTATTTGATTTCTCTTTCTATCTTCCCTCTTTTCACACTCTTCTTGATATTGTCCTTTGCCATATGCTTAATCCAAGTTTTCTCTCCCCATGTTTTTCTTCTTTTCTCTCTTTTTTCCCCCTAAATCCAAAATCTCTCAAATACCTGTTTAGAATTACTAATTAATAGCATGAACATTAAATAAGCAACCTAACCTTCAAAGACCCACTGCAGTGGAGTCAGTGGACTCCTGTTCTTTAAGAGAAGGCAGAGACTTGAAACAAACATCTCTCAAGCCCTGGGGTGGGGCAGGGGGTGGAGGTGAGAGTGCATTTTCTTCTAGAACAAAATTATTCAAAAGAAAAATAAGGTGGCTTAATTTAGTTAGCTCCCTCTGCAGTGCAGTTTTTTCCTAAAGACTCTAAGAGAAAAGCTGTCTCTGCAAATGATTAAGTCCGTGCTTTCACACTGTCATTTTACATAATTCTACAGGGTCCTTCTCCCCACCCACACACCATCTCACATTTACCGGAGTGTTTCCTGGGTAGCAAAAGGTTAATTTTGTGACTTCTATTTGTGTGTTCTGTGGTTTTATTATTTATTAAATGTAGTTCAGGCTCTTCACACCAAAGTAGCACATTTCATCAGCAATGTTCAACTTTAACTAGAATGTCTCTGGCACAGTGATTCATTCCAGGATTCTAGCTTCTTTTCTCAAGTTTGCAAAAGCTGTGAACAGATACATCAGCTGGAAGATTATACTCTCAATGTGGGTGTGAGATGGGTCTTTGCACAGCTTTCTTTTATGGTATCTGCACAACCACAGTTATTACCAGTGAAAACATCTGAAGCCAGTCCCTTTCTCTAAGACAAAACAAGCCCCCAGCACCCAGTCCCCCGACCTCTTTTTCAGGACTCAAAGGAAATTCTTTTTTTTTTTTCAAAGGAAATTCTAAAAGAATCCCACCTGAATAAACACTGAGTCTTATCAATCTCTCAGGCAAAGGTAATCTAGGTGTCATTGTTATAAAGGTAACTCCTTCTAACTTCCCTTGTGGCTCAGCTGGTAAAGAATCTGTCGCAATGTGGGAGACCTGGATTTGATCCCTGGGTTGGGAAGGTCCCCTGGAGAAGGGAAAGGCTACCCACTCCAGTATTCTGGCCTGGAGAATTCCATATAGTCCATGGGGTCGCAAAGAGCTGGACACCACTGAGTGACTTTCACTTTCCTTCTAATTTCACTAAAGATTGAGTTAGAATCTTTCTTTAGGAATTTTCCCCAACACCCTTTCCAAAAAAGTCTAGCTAGAAGGGAAAAAAAGGGTAACATACATAAGTAAATACACTATTAAAAGACTAAATTGATACCAATATAACAGGAGTTGGTAAAAACAAAAACAGAAAATGCTACCAAGATTTTTGGATGTATCCTTTGGATGTTAAAGTACTCATTATAGACATTATCTACAGATTGTTATATGTTTAAAATGGTGCTATCTAGGCACTGACAGATGGAGAACAAAATAGACTTTTTCTCTTCTCATCTGGAGTTTACAAATCTTAAGTGTTATGAAGGGGAAAGACTGAGCTTTAAGAATATGCGTAAGATTGAGTTATCCAACTATCTCAGAAGGATGACCAGAAACCAGTCAGACAAAGAGTTGTGGGGAAAAAATCTTCTAAGCAAAGAAAATTCTAGGAAGTAAAGGAGAGCCAAGTATAGTTAAAGTCAGAAAAAGAAAGCTGCATGAAGTGAGGTTGGTGAAGCAGAGAAAGACTAGATCATGTGAGGTCAATGCAGAACAATGAGAAGCCCTTGAATGATTTAGGAAGGGCTGACATAAGCTCTTGTTTATATTAATTAAATGATTAATCTACTTGCTGGTGAGAATGGATTGAAACAGAGCAAAATGGGTGCAGATAAACATATTGAGGGGCTCTTTTAGGCATACAGGAAACACAGAATAATTTCAAAGCTACAATTTATGGAGTTGAGTGATAGAGAAACATAAAGGAAAATTTGCTATTGCCTGGTCTGAAAAATTGGGTGGATGGCAGTGCCATTTACCAAGGTAGAAATGCTTAGCAGGGGGAAAAATGCAGATTGGGAATGTGAAAGAAGGCAGAATAAAGCATTTTGTTTGGAAAATGTCAAGTTTGAGAGCTTGTGAAAGCTAATTGGAGATGCCAAAATAAGAGATATGTGGGTCTGAAAAGAGACCTAACCTGGCAGTATAAATTTGAGAGCTTTTGAATGTAAGTAACACAGTAATTTATTGAAAGAGGAGAGTGAAAGAGCTGGCTTAGAACTCAGCAATCAAAAAACTAAGATCATGGCATCCATTCCCATCACTTCCTGGCAAATAGATGAGGATACAAAGGGAACAGTGACAGGCTTTATTTTGGGGGGCTCCAAAATCACTGCAGATGGTGACTGCAGCCATGAAATTAAAAGACGTTTGCCCCTTGGAAGAAAAGGTATACCAACCTAGACAGCATATTAAAAAGCAGAGACATTACTTTGCCAGCAAAGGTCCATCTAGCCAAAGCTAAGGTTTTTCCAGTAGTCATGTATGGATGTGAGAGTTGGACTATAAAGAAAGCTGAGTGCTGAAGAATTGATGCTTTTGAACTGTGGCATTGCAGAAAACTCTTGAGAGTCCCTTGGGCAGCAAGGAGATCAAACCAGTCGATCCTAAAGGAAATCAGTCCTGAATATTCATTGGAAGGACTAATACTGAAGTTGAAATTCTAATACTTTGGCCACCTGATGTGAAGAACTAACTCCTTGGAAAAGACCCTGATGCTGGGAAAGATTGAAGGCAGGCGGAGAAGAGGACCACAGAGGATGAGATGGTTGGATGGCATCACTGATTCGATGGACATGAGTCTGAGCAAGCTCCGGGAGTTGGTGAAGGACAGGGAGGCCTGGCTGGCTGCAGTCCATGGGGTCACAAAGAGTCAGACACGACTGAGTGACTGATCTGAACTGAACTGAATATATAAGTAGGGCAATTTACTACATCATCAATTACACCTAGAAAATGACTGAAGCCCAAGCTTAGGGCTTCTTTCAAGATGGTGCTCAGTGAGCCCCGCAGCTTCTTGTAACCAAAGCTTATGTAGTCCTCCTCCCCTAGAGGACCTGGTGACTTACTCTTAACAAACGGAACCCAGAGGGACAGGATATCACTCCTGAGGTGGGATTAGGATGAAAAGACTCTGACTTCTGTCTTGCTTGCCCTTTCTTGCTTTCTGGCTTTCCCATGTTCTGAGTGGCCCCGTGGAGAGGCCCACATGATAGACAACTAGGAGACCTGTCCAGTCAACAGCCTGTTTGGGACCAAGTCCTCAACCACACACCTGAACCTGTAAGAAGATTCTTGCCCAGTTGAGCCTTCAAATGAGACTGCAGCTTGCCCCCCACCACCATCCCCAGCCCCACCCCCACCCCAAACAACTATAAGTCCATGAGAGACCTTGACCAGTAGTTCCCAACTAATCTTCACCTGGCTTTCTGACTCACAGAAACTGTGAGATAATAAATGTTTGATGTTTTAAACTTCTACGTTTGGGGATAATTTGCTGGGCAGAAATAGGTAATGGAATCACCTGAGGATCTTTAGTAGAGAGGAAAATACAATGGAGACAGAAGAAATGGTTGTATTAGTAAGCTGGAAATTAGGTGCCTCATGAAAGTCGAAAAAGAATGTTTGAACAAGAGAGTTGTTGAAAGCATTTAGAGGAACTTAGAGACCTAGTGAGATGAAGACAGAAAAGCTGGTTTTGGCAACATGAATGTCATGGAAACTTTAGTGTGTATAGTTTCAATAGAGTAGTGGGAGCAGATTTCATGTTGGAATTTACTGAACAGTAAAATGAAGATATGTTTAGTAGTAAAATGGAGTATTGAAACAGTGTATAAATAAATAACTTCGTTGAATAGTTTGATTCTGAAGAAATAATAGGCAAGTTTTTGTTGCCCCTACCATCCATTTCCAGTTTTGCTTTAAAGTTGGACTAGAAATTTCCTAGTTATGTGTATTCAATGGCCTCGATATCACCCTAATCCCAGAAGAGATTTCTGAACGGCTTGATCCTAACATGTTATGCCATCTCACAGGCCATCGTAATTGGTACAAGAATAATCATGACACAATTTGAATTAATGTGAAAGAAACTCTATTCTGCTGTACCTAGTTGAAACATGAAAAGATCTTTGCCTCCTACTGCTACTAGACAAAATTAGGAAGCAAGTAGCCAGAATTGTTGTAGGAATGCCATTTTGCTAGCATGTGGGAAGTCAGAACATTGAAGTCAGATTGGGAAGAAGAATTAATTCATTTCTAGGTGATATTGCTGAGCCAAGGTAGTAAACTAGAGGGGAAGCCCATATTTCCTTTGGGAATTATAATTTGGAGACAATTCATTGTTTACATAAATTTTGAATTGAATTTCTGTGTTACAACTGAAAGCATTCCAATATATGGAGAAAGTGTAGCTATAGTAAGGTAGCTCAAGATCAGATTGAGCTCAAGAGAGTATTTTTTTAATTGAAAATGTATGAACTATTTTAAACTCTGACTATAATAATTTGGTAGCATGGAAAGAGAATTGAATTCATGAGAGTTGAGTGGTTTTGGAAATAATCTTCTTGAAAATCTCCTTCTCTACCCTAAGGAACATTACTGCCCTTTCTTCCCATCAACTTCATTGTTCTTAGTCTCCTTACATTTTTCTATATATAATATTGTGCCATAATATGCTACTCTTGTTCATTTCTTTTTGTTCCCAGCACATTGTCCCTCTGCTTGACTTTCATTTCTGTGTTCTGACTGCTGATTCTTATTTTTCATCCATTCCTGTTAAGGCTCAGTTTACATAAGCTTACTAGTAATATCTACGAGTTCCTCAAAACTGAAGTCATTATCTCTGCATCATCCTTCCATGTCTCCCTTCTTGTGTTTTTCTTCTTAATGTGTGGCAACCCCCAGCTGAACCAGTACAAAATGCGGGCCATATCCAGGGCGCATCACTTTTTCTCAAGTCTGACACCAGACCAATCAAATTTCTAATCTTTCTCTCGTGATGATAATCTTTAGTCACAGAAGAAAGCTCTGTCAATATCATGTCAAAGCATGTTGATTTCATGTCTCCAATCTCTCTTCTCTGTAATGAGTACACTCAAGTGAGTATACTTTTGATGGCAACAGGCATCATTGGGACTGTTCTAGACAAACTGAGATGTGCGTGTATCACTCTTTGTTAAAAATGCTGCTCAGTTTCCATTTCACTCAGAGTCTGAGCATCATTTGAAATAACTGCTCACTCACACATCCTTGATGCATTTTCTCTACTTGGCTTCCAAGACAACCCATTCTTCTAGTTTTTCCCTGACCTTATGGATGACTCTTTAAATCCGCTAGGTGGTTCTTTCTTTTCTCTCAGGCCCAGTGCTCCAGGCTTCAGTCCTTGGTTCTTTCCTTTTCTCATTCTTCACTAACTATGACTTTAAATAGCAACTACATTGTCAAATTTTTCTCTCTCTAGGCCAGACCTCTTTTCCAAACTGAAGACTCAGTATTTCCATCTGTATGTCTAATAGCCATGTCTCTTGAGAAACCTGTATGCAGGTTAGGAAGCAACAGTTAGAACTGGACATGGAACAACAGACTGGTTCCAAATAGGAAAAGGAGTACGTCAAGGCTGTATATTGTCACCCTGCTTATTTAACTTATATGCAGAGTACATCATGAGAAACACTGGGCTGGAGGAAAAACAAGCTGGAATCAAGATTGCCAGGAGAAATATCAATAACCTCAGGTATGCAGACGACACCACCCTTATGGCAGAAAGTGAAGAGGAGCTAAAAAGCCTCTTGATGAGAGTGAAGGAGAAGAGTGAAAAAGTTGGCCTAAAGCTTAACATTCAGAAAACTAAGAGCATGGCATCTGATCCCATCACCTCATGGGATATAGATGGGGAGACAGTGTCAGACTTTATTTTTTTGGTCTCCAAAATCACTGCAGATGGTGATTGCAGCCATTAAATTAAAAGATGCTTAGTCCTTGGAAGGAAAGTTATGACCAACCTAGACAGCACATTAAAAGGCAGAGACATTACTTTGCCAACAAAGGTCCATCTAGTCAAGACTATGGTTTTTCCAGTGGTCATATATGGGTGTGAGAGTTGGACGGTGAAGAAAGTTGAGTGACGAAAAATTGATGCTTTTGAACTGTGGTGTTGGAGAAGACTCTTGAGAGTCCCTTGGACTGCAAGGAGATCCAACCAGTCCATCCTAAAGGAGATGAGTCCTGGGTATTCATTGGAAGGACTGATGCTGAAGCTGAAACTCCAATACTTTGGCCACCTCATGTGAAGGGTTGACTCATTGGAAAAGACCCTGATGCTGGGAAGGATTGGGGGCAGGAAGAGAAGGGGACGACGGAGGATGAGATGGCTGGATGGCATCACCGACTCGATGGACATGGGTTTGGGTGGATTCCGGGAGTTAGTGATGGACAGGGAGGCCTGGCGTGCTGTGATTCATGGGGTCGCAAAGAGTCTGACACGACTGAGTGACTGGACTGAACTGATGTCTAACAGGCACATTAAACGCAGCATGTCCAAAACAGCACAGCACTTGCATTGTTTCTTGCCAAGCCTGCCGAAACTGCTTCATTTACAACCTCCCATGTTTGAATTGTTGAAGATTCCATTTTTCCAGTTGTCTGCAGAAAGAGACTTGGAAACATCATCAGTTCCTCTCTTTCACCTTCTCATCCATCTATCAGATGATCACTTGGGCTTTACAGTCAACATGCATCCACAATCAAACCACTTCTTACCACCTTCCTTACACTCAACAGATTTCCAAGAATGACCTTTTTAAAGTATAAAAAGACATCTTTGTCCCTTCTTTGCTCACAGTACTCCACAGTCTACCCATTTCACTCAGAGTAAAAACCAAAGGCTTGCCAATGGCCCAGATGCTCTTACATAATCAGGGGCCCACTTACTACCTGACCATATTTCTGAGCACCCTGTCCTTTTTTCATTCCTCTTCAGCCATGCAAGTCTGCTTGCTACTTTTCAAACATGGCAAGCATATGAAGACCTAATGACCACTGTGGTAGCCATTCCCCCAGATATCTGTGCTTCAAACTTTTCCATGTCATTCAAATGTTTGTTCAAATGTGTTATATTCAATGAGACTAATTTTGAGCATCTTATTTTAATGTGATACTTGCTTTCTATTCCCATAACTCGAATTCCCTTTACTCTGCATTATACTTAGTCCATTGTACTTACTTCCTTCTGTATTATTATACATACTTTACTTGTTTCATATATTTATTGTTATAGTCTATCCCCTCCTGCTTGAGTGCAAGTTTAGCAGGTCAGAGATCTTTGGAAGTTTTATTTACAGATATACTGCCTGGCACAAAAGATCTTTGCTTCTAATAAATGTCCCCCCATCATCCACTCAATTCTTCCCACCACCACCAGAGTGATCTTCTCCAAAGACAAATATTAAAAGACTCAAACAGAACAAGGATATGATTATAGCTACCTTTTGGTTTCAGAATGCATTAAAATTTATTAGTAATGGCAGCCCCTACCATTCAAAATAAATAAGATGAGACTGGTTTGAATAAAAGCTTTCAGGACTGAATAATTACATTCACCGTGGTTACTCCACAGAGGAAAATCCAGTAGCCCTTTGATTTTGAAATAGAGCTGGACAATATGATCACTCATCCTAACTGTATCATGTATGCTTTTGGCCACTGTTAATTACAAGCTTCAAAACCAGGGTATATAAACATATTATGAAGGCCATAGAAACACTCCCATCAATATGTATTAAGGCAAGTGGAAGAACAGTGAGTGCAGATTCAGAAATTACAAGTTAGAAGACTTGAGATTAGTCCCAACTTCATCACCTATTCCCATTACCAAAAGTAACTTCATTATTCTGGTGTACAGTCTCCTCCTTTAAAGAGAAACATTGATAGAAGATGCTGTAGGGTCCGTCTAACCCTAACAATATGACTACTTCTAGACAAGGCATCTTTAGTGTTTATTTTATGAAGTCACGGACATAGTGTCTTCATAAACTACCTAACCAAGAACTTGGCAGCAAATAGTTCTGGGGCAGTTTGCAAATAATTTAGTCTTTCTTCTTCAGTAACACTATCATGTTGATTGTGTAAATGAGAGAGAACACATCCAAACTTTGTAATGCAAAAATAGTACAGTGTACTCTATCCTAACTAGATTAGGGTAGAGAGTTATGTTGAAAGACAAAGTTAAATAAAATATGGCAATCAGGGGAAAAAATGTGCTTCCTTCCTTGGTATTTTTAAAGGTCAAAACTTAGCAATTTTCAAGTGTTTTGTAAAGGGATTTTGAAACATCATTTATTTTTATGATAATTTATATATGTTATAGGGGACTTCCCAGGTGGTATTGGTGGTAAAGAGTCCACCCGCCAATGCAGGAGACACAAGAGACACAGGTTCAATCCCTGGGTTGCGAAGATCCGTTGGAGTAGGAAATGGCAATTTGTTCCAGTATTCTTGCCTGGGAAATCCTATGGATAGAGGAGACAAGTGAGCACAGAGCACATATATGTTATAGCCAATATGTAGTAAAAATTTAAACCAGAAAAAACCTATCAGACAAATGATACAACTAAGCATTTATACAACAGTCTAACATATTTACTCAGTAGTTGTTAGCTTACTTCTCCTTTCTTCTAATAAGTATTTGAGTGTTGAAATGTCTCTTATCAAAGTTTACTCAAAACAAAGGTTTTAAAACTCTTCAAATCAAAGAGGTTCTGAATTTATAAATCTTGAAATATGTTGTTTTACCAGCTAGAGTGTTCCTAAAATTTTTATTTCATGTGGAAATTAGTTAGAATTTTCTTTAGGTCCTAGAATACATTATGTGGGACTGATTTCATTCATACTGAAACCAGAAAGGAACTGATGGCGTAACTCAGTCTATTTGGTTTAGCTGCGTGGTTGCTTTCTAAAACGTGAAAGTGACTTGTTGCTTGAAGACTGTATCTCTGAGACCTCAGGATCTGTGTCATTCAGTGAACTGAAAAGTGATTCACATTTCTTAGGTACTTGCAAATAGAAATTTGATTCTTAGAAGTTAAAATTTAATTGTGTGGGAAGATGTTTAGGTATCAGGCGTGGATTTGAAATGTCTTCAATACTCTCCCCACTTAAAAAATACACTGTAAAGAGCAGGTTATCTCTTAGATAAGAAGGTCAGACATTAATGGCAGGAACTAAAAAAATTAGTACCTTGACTTTTGTTTCATCTTGATCAGCAGAAAAATACAGTCATACAAGCTTTTGCTATAACAAACAAGAGGGTTCCTGCATGTTTCACTTTAAATAAACTGATTTTTCTGGTGGAGAGAATGGATTGTTCTTTTCAAAAGTAGGTGGAAACCACATAACTGAAAAATTACAGGGACTTCCCTGGTGGTCCAGTAGTTAAGTTTCTGCACTCCCAGTGCAGGGGACACGGTTTTGATCCCTGGAAAAGAGTCGGATACGACTGAGTGGCTGAACTGAACCGAAGAGAACTAAAGAGCCCACATGCCCCAGGGCGTGGCCAAAAGAAGAACGAAAGAAAGAAAAATTACAGGGGACATTTGAGACTAAGGTAAATATATTTCAGATCAAATTAATAATAAAAACAACAGCAATGGCAAAGACAACAGCAATGATAGCTTGCACTTATTTAGTAGAACATGCTGGACGTCACTCTATCTGTATTTATCTATATTAATTTATTTAATCCTTAAAATAACCTTATAAAATAGGTTCTGTTATTATCCTTACCATTGTTTTGGCATGCATGCTAAGTCACTTCAGTTGTGTCCAACTCTTTGTGACCCTATGGATTATAGCCCACCAGGCTCCTCTGTCCATGGGATTTTCCAGGCAAGAATACTGGAGTGGGTTGCCATTTCCTTGGCATCTTCCTGACTCAGGAATCAAAACCATCTCTCTTATGTTTCCTGCAATGGCAGGTAGGTTCTTTACCCCTAGCACCACCTGGCAAGCCCCCACAATTGTCTATAGTCAAGCAAAGCTTAATTTGTCATTTCACAAAACTCTTGTTCTACCATTTCCCCAGTTTTGGAGCTGTGGTCTTAAAAGCAGTTTCATAGTTCTTGAGTTTAAGAAAGAACTCTCTTCAGCAAAGGGTACTGTCTCCCTACAGATTGTAACAGAGATGCCCCCTTTTAGTGTGTCTGTATCCCAATATTTTTTCTCACTCCCTTTTAAAATTCACAGCTTCGGTATCAAACAGATCATTTCATAAAAGTCTTGCAGGAGTGATTCTGTGCATCAAGTCATGTCTGTATGTGTGCTCAGGGGCTCAGTCATGTCAAACTCTTTTGCTACCCCATGGACTGTAGCCTGCCAGGCTCCTCTGTCCGTAGGATTTCCCAGGCAAGAATACTGGATTGGGCTGCCATTTCCTTCTCTAGGGGCTCTTCCAGACCCAGGGATCGAATCCACATCTCCTGCATTGCCAGGCAGATTCTTTACCAACTTATTCATCTGGGAAGCCTCCAAGTCATGTCTAGAGAATTCCTTATATGTGCTTGTCACCAAGGTCTCCTCCCACGGCCAGACTGTTATACTCTCCCATTTCCTCTGTATACATTTCCCAGTGAAAACAATCAAAAAGTACTCAACATTTCAGCTCTTGAGATCTCTGCATTCATTTGTAATTATTTTTTCATTAACTATGAATGTCCATGGATATGTAACAGTTCTTCAGCTATTGTTTGACTTCAGCATCTCAAGTTATTTATTTGGAGTTTCAAGGAAGATGGAGTAATTGAATAAGCAAGACATAAATAGAGATTGCATCGTTGTCAGAGCTCTGTTATTCTCACCAGTTATATAATTCTGCAGAGTACTTGTCAAATGCCTTCAAACATATTGGGAAAGACTGAATGTACTCTATTTTGCAGACAAGAAACTAAGGTATAGCAATGTTAAATGACAAACAGAAGGCCATGCTGATAACCATGGAAGAAGTAGGACTCAAAGTCAGGACATTTTTTGAGTCAGTTCGATGGATTTTCCATTAACTATTTATTTCCATAAAACAAACCGAAAAAATAAAAGTTTGGGCTTCTTTATATGCCAGTTTCTACATGATGAGGTAGAAGCTTTCCTTAAACAACAAATCATGATGGTTTAATGGAATGAAAACTATACTGGGAATCACGACCCCTAGGAATTTAAACTCTTGTCACTAAGTAATTTTGTGACTTGAAAAAAAAAATGCATCATATTTTCTCAGATCTAAAATCTAAAATGAGGATTTTGAGTTGGTTATTCTGTCAATTTAGTGCTTTCATTCTTATTATTCAGAGACAGATATGGGGATAACAAGGGGCTAATAAAACTGTGTATAAGAGTTTTTGAAAAAGAAAAGAAGCAGGAAGCGTGGCCTTAGGCTGTGCTTTTGTGTCTTTTCCCTTATCAGTCAGTTCCTTAGGTTTTACCTGGAGTTACCTAACCTCTGCCACTAGAGACATTATCACTTCCCAAAATATGAATGAAATTTCATATATATATTATTATATATAATACATATTATATATTTGAGAAAACATCTATAAAATATATTTTACATATTTCTCTCTCACACTCGCTTTTTCAGGAAATCAACAGCTCTCACACTATAGACAGAATCTGGAAGATAACCCAACTTGTTTTAGTTCTGCCCTCCCCTTCCCCACCCAAACCAGTGATGTGTTGGCCTCCTAAGTAGCAAAGAACCCCAGGCAGATATGTACAAATCTTTATCTAGTTTAATCATTTCTTAGTTATTGGATTGGCTAAAACATTCCTTTGGGTTTTCTGTAAGATATTAAAGAAAACTACAAACGAACTTTTTGGCCAACTCAATATTTATATGGAAATGTGTGTGTGTGTGTGTGTGTGTGTGTGTGTGCTCAGTCGTGTCTGACTCTTTGTAACCCAATGGGCTGCAGCCCACCAAGCTCCACTTCCCAGGAGATTTCCCTGGGAAATCTGAATACTGAATACTGAAGAATACTGAAGAGAATACTGAAGCAGACTGCCATTTCCTACTTTAGAGGATCTTCCTGATCCAGGGATGAAACCCACCTCTCTTGCATCTCCTGCATTGGCAGGCAGATTATTTACCACTGCGCCTCCTGGGAGGACCCTTATGTGGAAAAACACACATTATTTTCTATTTTTCTGAAGGCATTTTCCATGTGTAATATCTATTGTGATGGTATTGCTCATTTCCTGTGGATGCAGTATTTTCTCTTCATTTATAATATATTGCTAATCATGAAATCTTTTTCTTGAAATTTAATTTTCAGCTACACTTAGTTTTTATGTTTCTATTTATAAACTATTATTTTTATCATGTAAAATAAATAAATGTTTACCTATGCACAAGAAAATTGTCTATTGCCCACTAACTGGGAATAAATATTATTGATATATTAAATTTAATTCTAGCCATTTTGAATAATGGTGTATATGTGTGTATAGAAGGAGGGGGATTGTACATATGCTTATAAATGTCTTCCTTGTGCCTTCTTTTTTCCCAAATAAGGATCTGTACATTGTGTTTATTTTTTCCTTACACTTTTTCTCCACCCAAAATTTTTATTATGAGCATTTTCTCATGACAAGTATTCTGCAAATAAATAATTGTACTAGCTTCCTAATATTCAATTGTAAGGATGTTCTATGATTTAATTAACTTTTCTGCTTTCATTGGTTTGGTTATTTCTCATTCTTTTTAATATAAATAATCCAGTGATAAATACCCTGCCTGCTCAGTCACTCAGTCATGCCCGACTCTTTGCCACCCCATGAACTGTAACCTGCGAGGCTTCTCTGTCCATGGAATTTTCCAGGCAAGCATACTAGAGTGGGTTGCCATTTCCTACTCCAGGAGACCTTCCCCACCCAGGGACTGAACCTGCATCTCTTGCGTCTCCTGCATTGGCAATGGGATTCTTTACCTCCGAGCCACCTGGGAAGTCTTAAACATCCTGATACATAATATTCTATCACAACTCATGCTTTGTCCTTAAGCTAGATTTCTAGAATTGGAATCACTGGAACTAAAATATGTCTTTTTTAGCTTTGTTTTGTTTGATAGGTGCCATTTAATCCATGCATTAAGTTTTGCATTCCATATATAAATTTCAAAGATTCACATTTTTTAGGGAAAATGTGTTCTTTTATTTACTACCCTTCCCTAGACTTGTTCTTTTTTAAATAAATTTATATGATGTCCTACAAGGTTCCCCCTAGCTTGATGCCTACCTGCTTCTCTATCTCAAGTTCAGCCCATGATCTGATCCTAACATTTTCTCATGTCCAAGTACATTGGTCTTCTGTTGTTCTCTTGGATTCAGTTGTCCCCCCAGGCACCTGTCCTCACAGTAGATGCCACTGCTTCTTAAGAAAGAACTTCTGCTATCCATTTCTGTTAAAGATATGTAGACTATAATGAACTGGAGGATTTCCCAAAAGAATGTATGAGGTGCCTGTATTCCTAAATATTGTCTTGAAGTGAAGCCCTTCTGCCCCTTTGAGGATGAAGTCTACCTCAGAATATCTTTTTAATTCATTAATAATATCCAGGGTTTAAAAATTGTATAAGTATTGTACAATTTCTCTTCCCTGCCCCCTCCTTTCTCTCTAACTGCCTTCAAAGATTTTAGAAAGCTCTGAAATGATATACTTTTCTCAAAATGTCTGTCTGTAATATGTTACCTAAATAGTAAAGAGTATCAGTTAGGATGTGCTTAGCTGCTCATAATAGAAATCTCTGGCTTTCATAATTTAAAACTACCATATAATATTTCACATAACAGGAAGACAGTAACTATGTCAGTTTCATATGGACAGTTCAAAGAGTCAGGTTTTAATCCTCTTTTTCTTTCCAAACCACAGTGAGTTGGCTTTTGCCCCTTATGGTCTTAGCCTCATGGTGTCAAATGGGCTGCAGAATTTCTAAGGATCACATTCTCACATGCTATGTCCACATGCATAAGGAAGCTATTCCTTCTTTGAGTCTTTTTTTTAGAGTCAGGAATCATGTCCTAATAGACCTCCTTAAACAAACCATTGTCCAGAATTGGGTTACCTGCTCCCTCATAAATCAGATATATAAAAGAAAAAAAGTCACACAAACTAGCTAAAATTGATATGATTCATCACTGAAGCTGTGGAGCGCTCATAATTCACTGGAAACATAAGGTTTCTGTTGGGAAAAAAAATTGTTAAGGAAGATATTGAAAGGATGTGATATGATAAAAAAAAAAGTTGTCTTCAAGAGAATGAGAAAATGGTGAATTTAGGATTCCATGAAAAGTGAGTAAATTTTGAGAAGCAATTAATCAAAATAAAATGAGAGGCCTTTCATTATTTCTTTGTTAAACATTGTTTGGCCTCTTTTGATTTATGAATAATTAATATTAAAAGGTTTCCAAAACATACTTGCATATTACCTTGATAGAGTAGAGCCACCCAGAGAGATAAGCAGGTTTTCCATTAAAAGTGTAGGTTATTCTCAAAGAGATATTAAAAACCAACACAATTTCTAAAAATGTGTGGTCCAACTATGACTAACAGACTCATAATTATTTTTCATTGGTCTACCAACTATTCACTGCTTTTCAAAGATTAAAAGAGAAAAGATGGAATATGCCCTGTTCCTCTTTTGTTTTAACGTGTGTATACAAAACCAAAAAAAAATACCTACTATTAAAAGCATTGCAGTCCAAATTAACTCTTGGTTCTATTTAAATGACAGTTGCAGATCATAAAATAGATTTTTTTTTTTTTTAAGCCACAAAGGCTTTCCTGCAAAAGTAAAAGAAAGGCCCATTTAAAATGAGTTTTTTTCCCCAGGTAACAAATATATAAGAGGATAACACAATGACAATGCTTGGTTAGGTAAATACCACGAGGCTTAATCCTCCTTTAAAGTTTAGATTACAGACCTACTCAGCAAGGAACAGTCAACAAACTGGCAGGATAAAGCAAACTTGCATTAAAATAAATGAGTATCTAACAAAACACAGTTACCACAAAATGGTCTATCAGTGTAGTGTAAATCTATCCAAATTACCAGGAAATAGACCATAAGCCATTCTATTTAAAATGAAATTCCTCACTTGCAAAGCATCTGCTGATTTAGGCAAACCTTAAATTACCTGGGATTCCATTTCTGTCATTCCCTCCCTCTCTTTCTGTCTGTGTGTGTGTATGTGTGTCTGTCTGTGTGTGTGCACATATATGCGCGCACACCTGTCACTTTTTCTTTCTCTTTGGAAATTCTTTGGGTGAACTAGCCTTTGAGGGAGCTGAAGGTACAGCAGTGAAACAGCCTGGGCAGGCCCCCTCAGGTTTACGCAACTAGGAAAGGTAGTAATCCAGACCTTTTACTACAAGACATTTGTTTTGTTTGTTATTCACACAGTAAATCGAAATATAATCCCTAGTTGGCAATCCCTTATTCTCAGAGATTCAGTACTTCTCTTAAAAATTACAAGTAAAATATTTTATCACTATTTAAATGGGCAAACTGTTCACTAAGATAGAATCTACTCTACCCTCATGTTCCACTGAATATGGTTTTTCAGGAATTTCAGATGTTTTCCTTGTGCGTGTGTGTGTGCTCAAAGTCGCTTCAGTCATGTCTGACTCTGTGCAACCCTGTGGACGCCAGGCTCCTCTGTCCATGGGATTCTCCAGGCAAGATTGCTGGAGTGGGTTGCCATGCCCTCCTCCAGGGGATCTTTCCGACCCAGGGATCAAACCTGGGTCTCTTAGGTCTCCTACATTAGCAGGTGGGTTCTTTACCATTAGTGCCTCTTGGGAATGTAAAAGGTGTTTTCTAGGTCAGTTTTTCAGAGTAGAAAATAATTTTGGAGTCAAGTGTCTGCATATTTTCCCTTTCTAGTGATGTGATCTGGGGCAAGCGTTTTAACCTGAGCTTCAGTGTACTTAATCCATAAAATGGAGATGATAAGACCTCCCTCATATAGGGGGTTATAGAGATGAAAAGAGTTAATGTGTATTTTAAGAGCACCCCGTACATAGAGAGCACCAAGTAAATGTTGGTCTTTCCTCTATATTTTATTCAGTTCAGTTCAGTCCAGTTCAGTCACTCAGTCGTGTCCAACTCTTAGTGACCCCATGAACCGCAGCACGCCAGGCCTCCCTGTCCATCACCAACACCCAGAGTCCACCCAAACCCATGTCCACTGAGTCGGTGATGTCATCCAACCATCTCATCCTCTGTCGTCCCCTTCTCCTCCTGCCCTCAATCTTTCCCAGCATCAGGGTCTTTACCAATGAGTCATCTCTTCACATGAGGTGGCCAAAGTATTGGAGTTTCAGCTTCAACATCAGTCCTTCCAATGAACACCCAGGACTGATCTCCTTTAGGATGGACTGGTTGGATCTCCTTGCAGTCCGAGGGACTCTCAAGAGTCTTCTCCAATACCACAGTTCAAAAGCATCAATTCTTTGGTGCTCAGCTTTCTTTATAGTCCAACTCTCACATCCATACATGACCCCTGGAAAAACCATAGCCTTGACTAAACAGACCTTTGTTGACAAAGTAATGTCTCTGTTTTTCAATATGCTGTCTAGGTTGGTTATACTTTCCTTCCAAGGAGTAAGTGTCTTTTAATTTCATGGCTGCAGTCACTATCTGTAGTGATTTTGGAGCCCAGAAAAATAAAGTCAGCCACTGTTTGCACTGTTTCCCCATCTATTTGCCACAGAGTGATGGGACTGGACGCCATGATCTTAGTTTTCTGAATGCTGAGCTTTAAGTAAGCTTTTTTGATCTTCTCTTTAATTTTCACCAAGAGGCTCTTTAGTTCTTCTTCACTTTCTGCCATGAGGGTGGTGTCATCTGCATGTCTGAGGTTATTGATATTTCTCCTGGCAATCTTGATTCCAGCTTGTTCTTCCTCCAGCCCAGCATTTGTACATTTTATTAGAAATGCCTATATCAAAAAATGGCAAAAATAGAGACTTCCCAAGTGGCTCAGTGGTAAAGAATCCACCTGCCAATACAGGAGACATGGGTTTGATCCCTGGGTGGGAAAGATCCCTGGAAAAAGAAATGGCAACCTGCTCCAGTATTCTTGCCTGTGAAATCCCATGGACAGAGGAACCTGGCCGGTTGCAGTCCATGGGGTTGCAAAGAGGCAGACACAACTGAGTGACTGAACACGCACGAAAAAAACAGAGACAGTTTTTTCCCAGGCTACTACCTTTCTGTACACCATCCTTTTCCCTCAGGAGAAACTCTATACCATCTGAAATGAGTATCACAGCCCCCAAGTGCTTGTAACCACTACATCCTCATTAAAACATCTTATTCATTCATTCCCTCAAGAATCAAGGGGCATACAGCTTGCTATAATCACATCACACTCATTGTCTCCAACGTAGGAAAGTTTACATGAGTAGGATGGGCAATAATAAGCAAGAGGAAAAGAAGACAGAAAAATGAGGTTGGCAGTGTTAGTTTTGCCATCATCATTCCCACTGGGCAAGGATGGAGAATGGAGAACAGAGGGCAGACGTGACTGTGGGTGATGCGATGGCTACCCTCCTTGAAGGGTTTTCAGAGGTCAGTGTGACCACACCTGGTTTTTTTGCTGTAAGTGTGGTACTTTATTGGAAAGCCTGGCCTCTGTTAGCATCAAGTTCATTGTCAGGGTTGAAGCTTGGCTCCGGGTTCAGATTATGCTTGCCCTTCACCTCTCAACTGGCCTTAGGTAAACTCCTTAAACTTCTCTGGGTCAGTTTTTTCTTTGTAAATTAGGAATTTAAGAGCATGGAACTGTCATAATGGTTTTTGCAGAGTGATTTTCACAGTTCCTGGTACAGAGTAAGCACTGGCAAAATTTATTACCAAGAGGGTGAAAATAATCAACTCACTGGTTACAGTGACTAGGGGATGGGTAGTCGACCCATGCTTGGTCTACTAGAATTCTCCCCAGGTATTTCTAACTAGAGCTGGGAGGCAGAGATCTCTTTTCTCTTTTGGTCATGAGGATGTGAAAATACAAATGTAGAGTTCCTGGAACCTGAATGATGTTAACAAGAGGACAGAAACAGTAATGATGGCAGTTCTTCTTTCAACTCAGAGGGCCACACTGGTTGTTATTGTTGTTTGGTCCCTAAGGCGTGTCTGGCTGTTGGCGATACCACGGGCTGAAGCCCGCCGGTCTCCTCTGTTCTCCATTATTTCCTGGAGTTCGCTCAAATTCACGTCCATTGAGTCTGCGTTGTAATCCAGCCACCTCATCTACACAAGTACCCTTCCAATAAACACACTTTTGGCCTAAACCAGAGTTGTGCTTCTGTTCTGAGACTGCGTAGTCCTGTCTAACCCATATATTTTGAGGAATTATACACACAGAATGTTAACTTAGCTGCAGATGACTTCAAGTATTTGAATGTATCTATTTTTCAGGTAAATGGGTGAATAGATGCCACAAAATTAATATGAAAAAGCTTGAAAGAGTTACAAGTCAGTGATTTAGTTTTTAGTTCTTATCACTGATACCATTAGAACTTAATATTTATATCATTTTCAATAACATTAAAATTTAATTAATTTTTTCATGGAAAGGCATCTTATTTAAGATATAGCAGTGTGTATGTGTTAATCTTAAGCTCCCAGCCTATCCCTTCCCCCAACCCCCACAATTCCCTCCTGGTAACCATAAGTTCATTCTTTAAGTCTGTGAGTCTGTTTCTGTTTTCTAAATATGTTCATTTGTATTTTTTTTTAGATTCTGCATATAAGTGATATCATATGATATTTGTTTTTCTCTGTCTGACTTCACTTAGTATGATACATATTATTTTTTTCTGCTGCTAACCACTAGAAATTAGTCCTTTGAAAACCAATCAGTTTGATAATATTTTGACCTATAGCTCACATTTATCAAGTTTATTTGACATATTATAATTTAATTATAGTTCAGTTGGAAGTTTTTTGCATTTTAGGTATCTTTTTCAGTTTTGTCTCCATTTAATGATTTTTAGGAACTTTCTGGTGGATAAATCTCAGGGATCTTGGCTTCTTAATATCCAACTGAAAATCTGAAAGTGAGGAATTCATGAATAATATGTCAAATTCAGAAAGAGGGACATGCACTTAGGGAAAGCATAAATATCACTTTTACCACAATGCCAATTATAAAAATCTTACAAATGCAAATGAAGTATTTTGCCCTACAAATTGAAAGCAGATATTGTGTCTTCACATTATGTCACAGTAGAATAAATTCCAGGTGGATTAGGAGAGTTGCAAACAAAAATTTTACCACAGTAACCACAGAAAAAATTATAAATCAAATATGTATTTAAAAATAGAGAAAATGTGTTTCATTATACATAACAAAGAAAAGTAAGAATCCTCTGAATTGCATCTCACTTTTTAAATAACAAGAAAGATAATACACATCTTATTACCTAAAACAGTCTGCCCTGTTGGGCAAGTGAGAGATATGAGCAAAATGTGAAATTTCATTTCATTTTCTAGCCTTTACAAGAATTATGAATACAACTGAATATCCATAAATCTTTGAGATTGTCCTCATAGATCCTGAGATTTCTAACAAGTCTATCTTCTAGCTTAAAAGAGATAGTATAGGGAATTGGTGTTTCATATATTTCCAAGTGCATATTTTAAACTGTGCTACCTATCATATTTTTAAAAAATTCACAAATTCTGGGGACTAATTATTTGCAAGCACATTAATAAACTATTGTGTGCTCAGTCTCTCCACTGTGTCTGACTCTTTGCAACCCCATGGACTGTAGCCCGCCAGGCTCCCCTGTCCATGGGATTCTACAGGCAAGAATACTACAGTGGATTGCCATTTCCTCTTCCAGAGGATCTTCTCCACCCAAGGATCAAACCTGCATCTCCTGCATAGGCAGGCGGTTTCTTTACCACTGGAGGCCGTTAGTAAGTTTTATAGGTTCTGTTAAATCACCAGAGTAAATTTTAATAAAGATCATCATTCTAATTTACAACTGTGGAAACCGAAGCATGGGAAATCTGCCCCCATTTTTAAAAAGTGTACAAAATTCAGTAAAGTAAATCTCAACTGTAGTGTGGCTCAGTGAATCACTCAACAGCTTAGCTCAAGCACAGTGACTCATCATGAAGGAGCATGTGCCTGGAATCTGTAACCCAGCAAAATTCAAGTTCTGCTCTAAATTATTATACATTGTATTATATGTATCACATGTAATTATGGCACAAAAATCTCCTTACGCATCAGATAACTCTTTCAGAATGTCAGCTCAATGAATTACATGTAAATGAATAAAAAACATATGGGCAAAGTTTATCTTGAAATATAGAACTTGACCAAATGTGTTTTGGGTTTTCACCCACCGCAAATATCTGAAAGATACTGTTGGACCCTGGCTGGTCTTACATCTCTGTTGCGGTGCTTCCTGGGCATTTCCTATCATTACTCAACTCTCACTACCCTGGCTTCTGTCTGCTGCTAGCGTTCCTGAGTGGTTTGGGGCACTTAGGGAATGAATACAGCATTTAGCAAGTTATATTAAATATGTATCACAATTGGGTAGAGTTAACATAAAATATGTAATGCATTAAATATATGCTTTAATTTGCACATTAAGAACATTTTAGTGTGCAAAAGACAAAGTAGAAACAAAAATTTTTCATTACATTTTTTATAATTATGAAAGTATGTCAGGCTGGAAGAGTTAAATGCTTCAGAAGGTTATGAAATAAAATTAAAATCCACTCTGGTTTCTTTCAAGTAACCATCAATAATTTAATTATATATGTATCTAAATCTACAGCATCTGTAAATGGGTTCACATATATGTGAATATTTGCATGTATGTCTAATGCAAGCATATATATCATTGGTCTCACAGACAAGCCAACACTTTGTATATATTCTACTTCAGTCTGATATATTCACTTAACATGTCATGTATTTTTTCCTAATATAATGGAGTTTATATGGAACTTTATTATTTTTTTTTTAGTGACTGCAGAATACTTAGTCACCACCCTTGTTTGTGAATATTATTGTTTCTAATTTTTTTCTTCCCTCCGCCCTGTACTAAATATTGATCTGGGATGCTGTTTCTTTTAGAATTACAGGAATTAAAAAGACAAATAATCGCATTATATGCTGCCCTTTCAAAATAGGATTTTTAAAAATCTATTTATTTGTTTGAAAAGAAGAAAATCTCTGGGCAGAAGGTTGGGTTTATACTAACACTTTCAGATATGTTATCTGATCCATTTCAGAAATGATAATCTGGCCTGAAAACCTTTTTCCTCAATTACAACAGAAGCTGGCATTCTTTTGCAGTAAAGTCAGCAAATGGGAGAGATCCCAAGAGCCAATCTCTTGGGAATGTGAATTTGGGATTATGTCACCACTTAGCAGAACAACAACACTGATGGGCTGAAATGAATCTCTCTCCCAACAGACTGAACTTTTTAGCCTCTCCCATATCAGCCATCTCCCTGTTGTTGGGATACTATTTCAGTAAAGTAAGAGCAAGGCCAAGTTCAGAAAAGGACCAGACCACTACCACAACAAAAACTTGATAATGAATAATACCAATTCTTACATGGCTCCTTTTATCTACTCATGGTGTAAAGTAGCTTTGCCCACTTAATTCCTCAGTGAAAGGATTATACATTTTAGTAAATAATGGCAGAGAAATAGCCCAGAAATGATTTTTTTTTTTTTACTGTAACCTGGGGAAATACACAGAAGCAAAAGTTTGCAAAATAGTACGTTATATGCTTTGAGAACAGAGCGATGAGAGAAATAGTAATACATGTTTACTTTGATAATTATTTAGAAAATTAGAATGCCTACATTACAAAGTAGGGGGGAAACCTTTTTAGTGCAACTAACTCACTGCTAGTAAGTAGTTCAATTAAGGGCATCTCATGACAGAATCAGAGTACTGAGATTCTCCATAGAGTTCCATTGTGCTTCACATACAAAAAATTTCAGAATCATTAACAAAGTCTGAAAATGGTTGAATAGTTGTAGAGCATCAAAATTTTAATACATAGTTAATTCCTCCCAAGGAAGAGAGATTTTACCTTTGAGTCACACTGTAACCCTGCCTGGTATTATTTACAAAGAAATAAAAATCAACATTTCACTGTAATCCATGAAATTTCCAAGGTACTTCACTTTAGTCTGAGGATTTTCTACACCTGGAACCTGGCACTCAGTTTTCAGTTATAACATTATTAATCAAATAAATACCTCTCTTCTTTAGATCTGAGGCTTCCAATTAAAGGAAAAACTAAGAGATTTCGTGATGATTGCACAGGCAAAAGTCAAATATTTAACCTAAGAATGTCCCAATTTATTTTTCACTTGAAATTGTTTTGTCCTTTTCATTATAAGTTTAAGATTTATTGTTTTCATGTAAGTAAATTCCAGCCAGGAATTTTTAAGGCTTCTAAAAAAAAGTAGTCAGACTTGGCTAGTTGATATCTTAAATGTCTGATACATATGCATTTTGAAAGTCACAACTTTTTATGATTTACTCACAAAAGTGCAAGTAACTTGAGAGGAAATTAGGCCAATATATCTCTATTCCTGTGAGATGAAACCATTGCTGAATATGTGCCCTGTCTACCTAGGTAGCACAGATCTGTAAAAGCAAAATATTCTGTTTTGTATAGAAATTTTGTTTGCAAAATGATCCCATTGTTCTTAGTTGAACTCCAAGGTTCAGAGAAAACAAACTCTGAAAGTTACAAAATAATCATTATGTCTGTCTATTAGAATCCCAAAGCTCTTAAATCTATATACTTACTGTACCTTGCTTTGCATAAAGGTACATATTTGACTTTTTTTTTTTTTTGGCCACACATCATGGCTTGTGAGATCTTAGTTCCCTGACCAGGGATCAAACCTGGGCCCTGGTAGTGTAAATAAGGAGTCCTAACTACCGGACCGCCAGGGGATTCTCTATTTGACCAGTTTTTAAAGAGTGAATTGTAAACAGGAAACAACTCTGTCCAGTGAAACTGTCAATAACCATAGAAACAAAGATACAGTCAACACACACAAACTTTACAATCTCTAATTTATGTAACTTGCTATCCATCCCATTTTGGCCTGATTTACTGGGCATATTTTCCTTATCTATTGGTGTTCTCAATAGCATAATCTTACCTACAGTTTGTCTTGAAATAACACTTTTACATTTTTCTCTCAAAAATAGCTTTTTGGTTCCTTTTTTCAGATTACTTCCACAAAGAATTAAAGTTAATGTGACTTATTATAGGACAAGCTAGATAGTCACACACAAGAGAACACTCTGTACTATTTCTTTCAACTTTGCTTGAGTAAAAAATAATTTATTAAGTTAAAAAGTATTCAGGTTTATGTTACTTGATATGATTCTCACTTTTTTAAAAAACATTTCAGCAATATTTCTGTTTCCATCGTTTGGCACATAACTGATTTAGAATATAAATAACTATAAAACATTCACTTCATGAAGTTTTGCTAAAAAAAAAAACTTATTTCCATCTCAATGAAACTACATATTATTCTTTTCTCTAGTCATTACTTATCTTTAACAGAAATTCCTTGAAAATATTTTACTGCATTGAAAAATATATTTAATATAGAGTAGATGAAAATAATTGTATTCAAAATGTACTAGTGTAGTAAATCAGAGATAAAAATAAAGTAAATGAGATGTTCTAATAGGGCAATATTTTTATGTGAGGGAGTTGTTTATTTGTATTCCAATCATGATTACCTATGGGGGGGTGGTCCAGATTTTCATAAATCATTTTCCTTGGATGGAAAAATTTCTTCTAAAAGATTTGGGAGGTCTATTTCTTGAAAATAATGCCATTAAATGTGCTATTTGGTGGGATAACAAATTAATCAACTTTAAGACGTTGCTTAATTAAATTTACATATATGTGTGCATGTGTTTACTGTTACTGGCAATATTTACTTGAAGAGATCTCTACTTGAAGATATCAATGCATTGTATAATTAGGTAGAATTGGATAAATTCAGTACAGTTTATATGAAAGTAACTAATGTTCAAAATGTTGATTAAAAAAAAACCCAAAATCAAAAACTTCCGCTTCACTTTTCATATCTTAGAAGAACTTAAAATCTATTTGTTATCATTAAGATTTAACCCTTGAAAGGTTGGATCTGAAGTGGCTATAAGTCACTTGAGGGCCAAAATAGATAATATGATATACTTGTATTCCTGTTGCCTTGCAAGTAATAAAAATGCGTCCCAGTAATATTCTTTCATAAATGCCGCTTACAATCATTCTTGCATATCTGAAAGCTCATAAATTTATAAACTTCACTACCACCGCATAAGATTCTGAATCTCCAAAGAAGCGTATGAAGGAGCAGAGAGCCTAGTGGGATGCCCCCCTTTGTGAAGAAGCTGAGATGTATGAAGGAGGTGACAGTTTGCAGAGGCCCTGACTTGTGGAAAAGGATAAAAAGGAGGAGAAGGAGGGATGGAGGAAGAGAGAAAGAAAAATCAAAAGTAAGACAGAGCAAAAGCTGCAAGTCAGAAAGATGGCAGACGGTCATTTGCTGCCTCCTCAAATCAGTGAGCTTTTAAAAGTAATAATTTCCATGATGCCTCTAGGTTTTTCACAGAATTGGTGGGAAAATGCCATTCTGAACTCAGGAAAGCAACCCGTGGCACTGAGGGGAAGTAAAAGCCATGGTCTGCAATCTGGGGTGAAGTTCACCCAACTGCCTGGGAAGGAAGAGCCCGGCAGGATTCAAGTAAATGGAATGTTTCCTTGGATTTAAAAAGAAAACCAACTGTTGCAGAAGTTTATACACAGACACTCCCAGCAAATATCTAGATCATTAAGATATAATTTGGGATCTGAGTGGGTTAGATAACTATTTAGATTGGTTTGGAAGTCGGTTGAAGAAATCATGGCATTCAAACATGAAGTTTAAAAAGGGGGAAGCTAAAGATATATTAAACATTTTTGAGGAAAAAAATAGTGATGAGTGCTTCTGGAGAAAGAAAGTCTGTAGATGGAATGTGCTGGTGAATCTTGAAAACATTTTTGGCTAAATGCAAAAGGTAGAGATAAGTGAGGGAGGCATATGACTGCGAAATATAATCATTTCTGGACAGAACTCCTTTCATTAAGTCTTTGTTGAAACAAGCACAGCTAATACGTTTGAAAGTGGAGACTAGGTAAAATGATCAGTGATGTTGAAACTGCATGTATTACTTTTGTCCTGGTAAAACCACTCTGGGGAAGGGGAATAAAGATACGGAGAGGATATCAAGTGTTGAAATTGTGACCTTTTGATTGTTATAACATTGAACATATAATATTTAAGTGGAATTTGTAGTTAATGATAAGAGTGGATTAGTACCTCCATTCTTTTGATAAGAAGGACATTTTCTTAAGAGCTTCTTCCAAAACATTCTTCTTGGGCAAACAAGGTTCTGTAACTTACCCATATTGTGTAGCCCGAGTAGAGTTATGCCAAGTGCCAGAAAAAGAAGCATCGATACTTTCTATCTCAAATAATAGACACTCATGGAGACAGAGGAAATTAATTCCACATTTCTGTGAGTTGTAAGATAGGCTTTTGTGTATGTGCAGTAGGGGCAGGCAGATTCTAGAAATTTTTGTAAAGCTAGAAACCCTTCTCTACTCTAGGGATGCTTTTCCTCTCTGTTTTTTCCTTCCACTTTTTTATGTCTACTCACATGAAAGTCACAAATAGACATGGAGATATTTCATGATTCACTGTAACATGTGATTTCTTTCTCTTAATCCTAAGGATGTACCCAGGGATTCACTGACGCTGGTGACAGCTGAAGTGTATTCTGCAGATCTGGTTTTGAGGGGTGATTTGAATCCTCATCAGCAAACAACTGCAAAAGGGAAGCAGAGAACTCTACATTTTCAACCAGAAAAAAAATAAATATGCAAAAGAATTCTTAAAATACTACTGTAATTTCTTCCCATCCCTGAAAGGGAACTTAATACAGTTTATCCCTGCAACCTTTTAGAAGGCACATTCACAATGCTAATAGATGTTCAAGAGGTATGTGACTCAAAGTCAGTAAAGAATACTCCCAAAGTTCAGAGACTCTAGTTTGTGTTTATGTGTTTGAACATTCAACTGTCGGAGGATATGATTAAATAAATATTTTAAAAATACATTTTACAATTATTAAAACATAGATTACTACCAGATAAAATTCTAACTCTAATATCATAAGTAAAACTTCTCTATAGAAAGTTATGAGATGAGGTACACAGCCCAAACAGATCACTAAAGTAAACTCATCTAATCAGCTAAAGAACAAATGTGTTCATTCAAAAAAAAATTATGTCATTACATCAATCAGTTTCATTTGACAGTACAGTAATCTAATGATCGTAATTATGTTTTGCAGACATCCGCAATGAGACCTCACCACAATCAAAGGGGACTCTGATGGCAAGAAATGATTGTCTGTCTAGAACAAATAATACCACTGGATAGAAAAAATAGATACAACTCTAGAGTGAAAATTTCATGCAACTGCAGTGAAAAATAAATAGCATTCTCCTTTCATTTGGCTTCTAAGAATATAACATAAGAAACAACTTTACAGAGATAAAGACATTATTATTCCTTGGAAAACCAAATAGATGGCCATAATGTTATTTCTGTAACACTGAACAAAAATATCCATGATTTCTTTTATGACCTCTACCAGATAATATAACATTAAAAATAAATATCTTAGCTAACTGTGATGCATTTGAAAGTCAATTAGAAATTATGAATGGATTATGATATTATGTTAAAAATCATCTATGGGTCATTTATGACTATAGTTATTTCATAACATCTTTTCCTAAGTGATTGAAAAGACACATATGTTTAGTCTATTAAGGGAGACAGCAGGCGCACTCTGGGAATATGAGAGCGTTTCAGTTACACTAATTTAGGAGATAACTCTAACCTTGGTCACCACCTCATCTTTTCTGTTGAGCTGAATTCAGCCTTGGGTGTCTAATGGCAGCCTGCTTCGCAGAGCTTCAGAAGCAAGAAGCAGCTCAGTGGCTGAGTGGCCATCGTGCCTTTCACAGTGTTCTGTCTCAGGATAAGGACACGATGCTTTCTCATTTTAGTAACACAAATATCTACATTGTCTATGTGCTATCTCACTTTTCAAAATAAATCAGACAATTCTATTTCTTTTTAGACTTTGGGGGTAAATTACCATAGATCATGTTGAATTTTTGATGAATATACAAATAATGAATGAATGAATATACAATGAATATGCAAATAATGAAAAATGGAAAGGGATAAAATTCTTTGGTTGGAAAAATATATCTTGAATACACCTTCAAATTAACCGGTATTTACTGAGTGCAAACTATTCAAGGTATTTTGCTAGAAGGAAAGGAAGTTAGAGTCAGGGTCTGTGTATGTATGTGTGTGTACACGTGTTGGTCAACCTCTTCTTTAATGAATTAGCATACTGAGACCTCAGCTCCTTGTTAAACACGTTGTGGCATCTTCTGAATTCCACTGCTGCTGTGTCCACCCATAATTACATTGCAGCCTGATGCCCGATGCCCATGCAGCTACCGGGCACCTCCCTACGCTGGCACTCACATTTCTGGCTGGTGATCATACGGGCGCCACTGTGCACTAGAATTGGGCATTCCTGTCAGTGTATTTACTGTACCACAGAGAGAAGAAGTCATTTGTCTCCACTAGTAACATATTTTTGTAACATGAGAACCAAACATGGAGCCCAACTTAAAGAAGTGTTAATGGAACTACTTCTTCCCATCACTTTGCTCCAACTATTTTCAATCATTTATGCGGCCACAAAAGCCTGAACAAAATGTGACCATCAGGCATCATGATTTAATCAGATTTATCAATCTCTTCTGTTGGCAACCCACTCCAGTATTCTTGCCTGGAAAATCACATGGACGGAGAAGCCTGGTAGGGCTACAGTCCATGGGGTCGCAAAGAGTCAGACACGACTGAGCGACTTCACTTTCACTTTCTGTTTATTAAGGGTTTATTTGAGGGAGAAGCTTGTCAGTGTGATGCCTTATTTTCTTTAGGATAATTTGAAAGGAGAAAAGTTGAGAGTGTTCACTTGACAGGGATTGAATCTCACCTATGAGAGGCTAAGAAAAAGCTTAGGTAAACCCAGGGATTTGAAAAGTAGACAGTACTATTGGTGTGGTAACACAGATGTGGGGGGAAGGTCATTTGGAGTTTGGAGAAATAAAAAGGCTCCTAGGAATCAACTAGAGACCAGACATTGGGATAAATGCTTTTGGAGTTCTTTCCATCCAAAATACTCATGTGGCATTTTCTAGAACTATTTATATACAACTCACAGCAAGGAGAATTAAATCATATCAGAGAAGTCACTACTTAACATTACACCAACGATGAGAAATTGTGCTTTAGAGGACCAACTCATGCATTAGAGATTCAACAGAAAAAGAATTCATAATTTTGTTGATTCATTGTGCATTCTCTTCCCGTGGATAAAATTTTTAGTTATTCACTTCCATAGGATTTCTATATTTTAGTGCCAGATAACACACAGCTCTATAAACCCCCTCCCAGAGCAGAAATGAAAGGTATGGTTGATGATACGACAGATTTTGCATCTCATATTTTTAAAATTGCATCTGAACTATATAATGTGTTAACACTCTGGGAATCTAAGAATTTAATTCCTCTTCCATCACAGATCTAAGAGATTAGTCAATTTACTTATACTTTAGAAATTTTGAGGAAGGCCAAAATGTAATTACTAATATGAGGCTTTGTAAAATGTATGTCATAATGATCACAATGCCTGATTATTTCAAGCATGTCTTATCCATTTTAAGCAAATCCCGCAACCATTTTAATGTATATGAACTTATTTCTGAATTGTGTTTTCTAATTAGAGAAGCTTTTAAGCAGCTATAACTAACTATAAATCATATTTGACCAGAGTTATCTAATACTGCTGCTTGACCGACATGATACAGTACAGTTTGAGTCCTGGCTTAAGCCATTGCTTTCTCACAATAGAATTTCAGAGTAGCTGGAGTTAATTAATTTAGATTTGGCTCCAGCTTGAGTTCATCCTTTCTAAGCCACCCTTTACCCAGTCTCAGCAAAATGGTATTACCTCATTTACTGTAATGGCATCCTGGATACACAGGCTCCACTGTGGGTCCACCTGTTAACCCTCTCCACTCAAAATTGGTAGAAAACAACCTCCTGACATGTATGTAACATTAGTAGATTTATTTTTCCATGAGTTGTTTTTCACAGAAGCTCCATCCAAGGAAATAAACTTATATTTACACACACACACATACTGAGACACACACCACTCACATGTGCATATGGAACAACATATACATATGCATATATAGGTATATGAGAATATAAATATTCTCATAGTATAAAATGCTTTAACTTCACTATGACTTAAAAAACAGCAAAGTATTTTACATTCTTGGTACTTTCCTGAACCTGCTATAAAAAGCAGACACTTGTCTTTGGAATATTTACTGTAAATAACTATTAAGATCAGTTTTTACAGAGAAGTAATTTCTCCATTGGGCTTCCCTTGTAGCTCAGTTGGTAAAGAATCTGCCTGCAGTGCAGGTGATTTTTACACTTTCTCCAACAGAATACATTCTGGTCTGTAATGTTCCTGTGCAAAAAAAAAAAAATGGACCTTTCTGAACCATCTATTGAAATCTGTCTCTCAGCTTCACAGGAGTATTTCATGTAGAGTCCTTTAGAAACAGGGAGGCCTGGCATGCTATAGTACATGGGATTGCAAAGAGTCGGACGCAACTGGGCAGATGAGCAACAACACTCTCACCCTCTCCTCTTTCTCAATAAGTCCACCTCTCTCTCCCCCTGCCTGCCTCCCCTATCTTTATTTTCTTAAATAAATATCAAAAACTTTGATCTAACTATTTACATGCACCTTAGCCTTATTTGGGGCTTCCCAGTGGCTCAGCAGTAAAGAATCTGCCTGCCAATGTACAGGAAAAGCAAGCTTGATCCCTGGGTTGGGAAGATCCCCTGGAGGAGGAAATGGCAACCCACTCCAGTATTCCTGCCTGGAGGACTCCGTGGACAGAGGAGTGGGGGGCTACAGACCATCACGAGGTCACTAAAGAGTAGGACAGGGCTGAGTGACTAAGCACGCATGTGGCATTATTCAGTGCTGTCTAATCTGGCGAATCTGTTGGTAACAAACAAAGATGTAATTTACCAGATCAAGTTTGAGCTTATAGAGGGCAAACCTCAGTGGCAACTCGAAAATAAGATGGAGAAATCAGAGGCTGGGTCCCGTCCATTTAGATGGTTATTGAAATAAACCACGATTAAAACAAAGAAGACCAGACACAAGAATTGTAATGGGGAGTTCTTCAGAAAATCAGTCAACTCTTATTCCAGATAATTTTTCTAATTCAATATTACACAAACTAATGTATGAATCATTAGGATTAAAATTAAGTAATGGCAAAACAAGAAATTTCAGGATGCTGTTGTAGAAGACTTGCTGGGATCATAGTCAAGACACTCTGATTATTCCTCCAAAGGGCTGCATGACATTGAACTACGTACGTTGTCTTTCCTATTTCAATTGTTACTTCAAAAAAAAAAAAAGAAAATTAGTTAAGATTTTCTCTTGAGACCCTGTTAGGTCTAAGATTCTAGGATAGTAAAATATGTTTACTCTATGTGGAAGGAAGAAAGTAAGGAGGAAAGGAAGGAAGGAAGAGGTCCTCCTTCATTATGTTCAGAACTATTGCTGGAAATTGAGAAGGCAGTGACGAGCAGCTCGTGACACTGGTCTAAGGCATGTTCCACACTCAGAACGTGTAGTTGTCAGCCGCCCAGATGGCTCCCAGCCAACACCACTTCTTGGTACTCATTCCCCTGTGAAGACACCTCCCACATTTTTCCAGAGGTGGTCTGTGTGGTCAGTTGTATCTAGAAGGTGAGATAGTGTATCCTCTCTGAGGTAAGGTTATAAAAGACACTGTGGCTTCCACCTTGGAGATTTTCTGGATTCCTCTCTCAAACCATTCTCACTGGGGTAAGCCAGCTATCTTTTCAAGAGCCCGGTAGAGCCTATGTAACAAAGAACTCGGACCTTCCAACTTGGAATCAGAGCTGTCAGGTCCTGTTAACCCTTACAAAACCGAAGCTTCAGCCAATAGTTTAGCTGTGTGTGTATGTATGCTCAGTCGTGTCCAACTCTTTGCAACCCGATGGACTATAGCCCGTTAGGCTCCTCTCTCCATGGGATTCTCCAGGCAAAAATACTGGAGTGGGTTGCCATTTCGTCCTCCAGGAGATCTTCCTGACCCAGGGATCTAACCCACATCTCCTGTGCTTCCTGCCTTGGCAGGCAGGTTCTTTACCACTGAGCCAGCCAGGAAACCCCAATATCTTGGCTACAACCCCATAAGAGACATGAACCATAATCACACAACTAAGTCATTCCCATATTTTGGATAACTCCAAAACTGGAGGATAATAATACTCACTAAAAAAAAACTTACACTGTTATATTTAATAATTCTATCTACTTCATTAATTTTTTAAGTTTATGTATACAACATGATGATTTGACTTACATATATTATGAAGATATTACCACAAAAGGTTCAGCTAATATCCATCATCTCATGTAGACACAATAAGCGGAACAGAAAGAAGAAAGGGGGAAAAATCTTTTTCGTGATGTGAACTTAGGGTTTATTCTCTTAACAAATCTCCAATATACCATATAGCAGTGTGAGCTATGGTCATCATTTGTACATTACATCCCTCATACTTATTTATCTTAAAACTGGAAGTGTGTACCTTTGAACCATCTTCCTCCAATTCCCCTGCCCCTACTGTTGTCACTGGTAACCATAAGCCTGATCTCTTTTTCTATCAATTCTTGTTTCATTTTTTTGTTTTTAGATTCCACATATAAATTAGTTCATACAGCATTTGCCTTTTTCTTATTTCACATAGCATAATAACTTCAAGGTTTATCCTTACTTTTTGGAATGGTGCGATTTCCTTGTTTTTTTAATGGCTGAATAATTTTCCATTATATCTATCTACCAATCTATCTATCCATCTATCAATCTATCCATATCTATACCTATATATCACAAGTTCTTTATCCATTCATCTATCAATGGATACTTATGTTTCTTTCACATCTTGGCTAATATAAATAATACTGCAATGAATGAACAGGCAGGTGCAGAGTTAACTCAAGGGTTATCTGAGTTCCCTGTTGGCTCAGATGCTGAAGAATCTGCCTGCAATGCAAGAAAACCAGGTTTGATCCCTTGGTCAGGAAAAGCCCCTGAGGAAGGGAATGTCTACCCACTCCAGTCTTCTTGCCTGGAGAATCCCATGGACAGATGAGCCTGGTGGGGTACATTCCATGGGGTCACAAAGAGTCGGACACAACTGAGCGACTAACACTATTTATTCAAGGAAGACAAATAGCTAGTACCTAGCAGATGCTCAGTGCAGATTAATAACAAGTCATGTTTTTAAAATACTTCATATATCCCAATAGGCAGCTCCATGTACTAGTAAAAGCAACTAGCTGTGCTCAAGTTTAACAATGGCATTAAAAATCTAAACCTAAATTAGCTCACTCTTAAAACTTATGGCAGCTGGACTGTAAAGAGGGTAAGACTCGAGAGGTGTAAATATACTTAACACAGGGCCCAACAATTGCTGAGTACTCAAAGGCTATATTTATGCTCTTTGTAAAGGCTGAGGTTCTAAATCTATAGATAGTTGAATAATATCAGATAACACATTTCTCAAATTCTTTTTTTTTTTTGCAGTTTACATTTTTTGACTATAATGTTTCTTCTGTTTTGCTTTGTTTTGATGGGTTTTGACTCTTTTATGTGATGGAGTTTGTTTCACTTCATATATCCTGACAGATATTCTAGAGATATAGAGATAAGATATGAATAGTTCACTCTCTCTAACTAGGTAGCTGTATCATCACTAACACGAATCATATTATTCAATAGATAAAATACACACTTAGGCATGAGAAGAGCACCAATCCTAAAGAATGCTATCTTGGTTTTGGTCTTTGAGTTGCCTGTCACCAGTTGTATCCTCAGAAACACAACAAATGACCTCAAAAATGAATAAAAGTGGGGTATAGAAGGTCCATATTTCATGAATGAATTTCAACACTGTGATTTTAGCCAAATGTCTTCAAATTAATGTGTCATGCTTTGTTTCTTAACATCCATATTTCAGAAAAATTGAATTCCTTGAAACTGTGGAGATAATGAGTAAAGAAAAATATAATTTCAATAAAATAGAAGGTAGAGAATTGACATTTACTAGAAAGGCAGTTACAGGTAGCAAGAATTACAATATAGGAGGAATTTAAACTAAATTAGTAAAAGTCTAGGATGGGAAGGAGGCTAATAGAGACATTAAGAATAGTAACACTTGGTAAGAAGTTCAGCTTCTAAAATCATCATTTCCAATTTAAACATTTAGAGTGACCCTATATCAATGTTCAATTTTATTTAAAAATTATTTTTATCAGAAGAATATATTTAAAAATTCATTTGAAGGAAAACATTTCCAAACATTCGTATCATCAGAAATGATTTGTTATGATATACATTTATTTTTCATTTTTGTCATAACAAATTAAAAACATAAAGACAATCCTTCTGTCTTTGTAAAAGTCTCACCTTGTATATGAGTTTTGGGATTTAATTCCATTTCAAATTAAAGAAGTCAAGTAAAAAATAAAAAATAAAGAAGTCAAGTAGAGCACTAGACATATGAATATCTGACAAAAAGACAGACTTCTTACCTGTGGCTTCACTTTTGAATGCTCCGTGGCCTTGGTATCTCAAACATCCTAATTCATAAATGGGCAAAATTAAAATATGCTTTCAGTAAATGCTGCACATGACAGACACATAAGAGACACAACTATAAATTACTTAAATAATTATTCTAATTGCAATTAAAATTACTTAATATTTAAAGAACAGTGGTGTTTTTCACATTTAATAGGTGCTTAATTCCATATTTTTAAATATTGTGGGCTAACTAAATGTAACGAGGGATCATATTCAAATGTTTATGGGAACTTGTGTAAGGATTTCAGAGCATTAAAATGTGAAAACATTTTAAGCCTGTCTATTTTTTAAAAAAACACATTCCTTCATTCAAATCACCTACAATACTTGGAACACATTATGACTAGGTAGCCAAATGTTGTTTGGGGGATAATATTAAACCTAAAAAAATTCCTGAAAGCTCTTTGTTCTTAAAAAATTTTTGAGTCAAAATACATTTCTATGAAAATTAATTCCACATGCTTTTAATCTATTTATGCAAACCATCAGACTGATCTGTGAAAGGGGGTATTTGATATTTCAAAAAGTTGTTCTTTGAACAAAGAAGCTATACTGTGTGTGTGTGTGTGTGTGTGTGTGTGTGTAGTCTACTTTAAAAAGTAACACATGCTCACAACTTAGAATACACAGAGCATAATAAAAATTGCTCTTAATTTTACTAATGAAAGATGTTAACTGTTTATACTTTGGCACACTTTTCTAGTAATTACGCATTTTCTCTATCTAGTATAGGTTCTCTCTATAGGCAGGTAGAGATGTAAATACAGATATATAGTTTGTGTTTATGTCTATCTATATATATATATATAGTTATTTTCTGTCCATACCTAAATAGTACATAATACTTATATATAATGTGTTATGTAGATATATGTTATTTAGATTACATATACATAAAGTGATATTCTTAGTTTTACAAATCTCCCAAGTTTCCTCTTTTCAAATATACATATAAGAAAACATCAGGATTGGGGAGCATTCTAGAGCTATATTTAAGAAAGTAGGCCAATTTTTAAACACAAAGTACAAATGCTGAGGAATAATTTAAAAGATTACAAAGCTATCTAGTTAGTTTTTCATGTAAAGTTATTTGTAGTTTAAATGACTTTGAAAATCAAAATCTATGGTGGAAACATGATGTACTCATATGGATTGTGCAGGGCATTTTATTAATGACTGGAAGCAAATGTAAAAGTCACAAGACATGCAATCTGTTTGGCTGGTGGTTCCAGCGTGTAAATCACACCAGACCACGCTCCCAGCTGTGTGGCGTGCTATTCTCTGATGGCTCCTGAGAGCAAGTATTCTGCTCTGTTAGAACATCACAGACAAGAAGCTCCTCAAAGAACTGGTTGACCATTCCTTGAACCTGATGTAGTAAGAGGATTTCCTTACCAGCTTGAAATAATTAGCTGTTATCCTTTTACCCACATGACTTTACCGTGAAACTAAAGATTTCAGATGTAAATAATGTGTTCTGTTTACTAATATTTTCCAGAATACAGGGTTAACTATAATTAATAATAAAAAGAAAGTAGTTTTTAAATTATAGTATCTGAGTAATTTTTCAAAGACTAGTCAAGAAAAATGACATTTACTTAGCTCCTTTTTTTTTGGAAAGTAAATTTAAATAGGTCAATTGTGGTTTTCATTTGTTTGTTTTTTGTCTTTCTTATATTTAATTTATTAAATAGAACATTGGTATACCCAAATTAACACAATATCATGTATTAGAGAATCATAGTACCCTCTAGAAAAATAATAAGTATTGTATTAACAGAAAGCAGAATAAATGACAATGGACTGCATACAGATTTGTTCATTTGCCTTTAATGAAAAAGCTATCTTAAAATATTGATATATTTTCATTTCATACTGGTGCATATATGCATATATATATATATATATATATATATAGTTACACATGTATATATACTGTGACATTCAACATAAAATGTGAATTTTAGAATCTAAGTGGTTTTCAGTATTCAAGATCTCCCTATTAAAATGGCAATTATGTCAGGAAAAGATCACATAGTTTGAATATAAAGGCAATATTTAGTAGCAAGCTTTTGAGTTAATTATTTTATTGTTGTTACAAAGACTTGAGTTCGTCTTTATGATCTTAAAGAGACATAGTGCCTGGGAGATAAGTGTCAGAGGACACATTGTCGCTATTTCATGGCTTAGCCAATGTCTGTATCGGGACTTACCCATAAGGTAGCACTCTGGCGGTTCATGAAAACATTTTAGCATAGCTTCCTCCTACATGTAAAGAAGAAATTATAGTTAGAATACTACTCATTCGCTTGGGTGTTCAACTGGAATTTCATAGTTTTGAATACAGATCCACACCTTCTCACTAAGTAAATCTTTGCCTCTGGGCAAGTTGCTTAACTTTTATGTGCCTCAGTTTACTCATGTTAACTGGGGACCAAGTCATCTAAAGTTTATTTGATCTCAAAAAAATCCTCTTTCAAAAAAAAAAAAAATCCTCTTTCTCTATAAAACTATTCATTTACTTGTTTTACACCATGGATGATCATATCCTAGGTCACATAATGTAATTTTAATTCCAGACTAGGAAAAAGAAACAAACTAAATTAAAACAGCTGGTGATTCAATTAATCTAGTATTAACATTAATATCTCCAGATTCAAGCTGCTAACTCTTTCATTAGACTCAAAAACGAAAACAAACAAGCAAACAAACAAAAAACAACTATCAGAGCCAATTAAGTAAATGGAGTGAATACAGCATTAACACAACTCAATAAACCAAGTAAAACCTTAGAACCAAATACATTGCTTTATCTGAGTACAGGCCCTGGTACTGACATCAGCCAGATGTTATTTTTGAAGAGATCTCTTTAAGCACATCATGGAGAAATTCCAGGAGTTTTCTGTTGACTAATCTAACGAAACCCAACTTGGCTGTGTTTTTATGCACCTGACCACTGGTCAGTATACAAGACGAGTTTGTTTGTTATATGTGCTCATGTGCTCAGAAGCTCAGCCATGCCCTGCTCTTTGTGACACCATGGGCTATAGCCCTCCAGGCTCCTCTGTCCTTTGGATTTCCAGGCAAGAATACTGGAGTGGGTTGGTGTTCCCTCCTCCAGGGGATCTTCCTGACCCCTTGTTTGTTACACAGCAGGTGGCAATAGGTGATATGTTTTCCAGCGGGGAAAGTGTTTTTGGTTCTCCCTTGAGCTTCAGATTTTTAAGAACACAAGGATACAGAGGAAAGAGGTCTGGAAGGAGATTTGAGTCACAACAGGACTATTTCACATACACTTCTCTCTTGTTTGTGGAAATTTGTGCACTTAGGCTTCTTTTTGGTACTTTGACCTAGAAGAAAAAATATTATTAATGAACAGTATTCCATGGAGGGTTTGTTTTGTTTGTTTCTGTGTGATGTTGAAATGTGCTCTGGGCACATTAAATCTTAAACCCTTATCTAAGAGATTAAGATTGGCATAATATATTGACTGAAATTGGCTTGCATTACCCAAAATAGCTACGCATTCCAACAAAGTCAACAGTTTTGAACTAAAACAAGTTACACGACCCCATTACCTTAAAAAGGCAATTGGAAAAACAATCTATGGCCTAGAATATGCCTGATGCAGGAATAATTCAAAGTGGATAAAAATAACAGAATATGTATGTGACCCTTGAGAGTTTTTAAATAAATGTGTACTTCCCCCACTAAAAATTGATACTTAGAGTCAAAGAGATTTACTCAGCCTTGGCTATTAATTATTCATCAGTATCCAATATTTCTACCAAACAGTAAAACTGAGTAGCTGAAATTCCTGAATTTAATATTAAAAATATATAGTTTATATATGAAACTGTATATATAAATTTGACATAGGCACACACACGTTGTAAAAGCTTTTCTCAGCACACACATGAAGGGATATTGTTAGAGTTAAGAATCTCTTTAAAAACTGAAATGTCACAGGCCAAGGAAAGAAACCATACCTACTGTAGGGCCTTACAGCAGAATTCGGTGTCATTCTGTATAAATAGAACTGAGGCTGTGCGTTGCCATCAGCTCACATATACAAATACTTCTGACTATGTAAATCCACACAAACCCACAAATCCACACAAACTAGTCAGAGATTTCTAAAGTATCATGGTAAAAGTGAATCAGCAGACTAATTTCATCAAACATAAAGTGGACTCTTTGGAGTGACCTGAGGACATCTTCTTAACCACAGGGGCTTCCCAGGGGGCTCAGTTGTAGTCAATCTGCCTGTCAATGCAGGAGACACAGGTTCAATCCCTGGGTGTGGAAGATTCCCTGGAGAAGGAAATGGCAAACCACTCCAGTATTCTTGCCTGGGAAATCCCATGGACAGAAAAGGCCTTGTGGGCTACAGTCCATGGGGTTGCAAAAGAGTCAGAGACAATTTAGTAACTAAACAACAACAACCATAATCTCAACCACAGGCCATGTTTTCTGTACACATTTACTATCTTAGAACCACTGTATAGAATCCTCTCCTTACATTTCACTTTTACTTTTCATATCCAGCCCAAAGGAATAAATACCGAACCGAGTCTTTCTTCATTAAGCAACTAAATGATCCTGATAGAAAGGAGGATCTAGAGATCTGTGAAAGCTTTTGGAATCTAGGTAAAACTGAGAGGAGGCAAACTAGAAAGGAAGATTCTCTGAAGGCAAAGTTCTTCTAAATCTGCTCTTGAGTAAACAGCATTGGAAAAAGAGGGGAGGGGAAGCAGAGGAAAGAACTGCAAGAAAGCTAAATATTTCTTTCTAGCAAAACATCAACACATCTCAAAAACTGAAAAAATGAGCAACAGTTGTGTATGTATGCCTGATTAAAATATGGAAGTAGCTTCTAATAGAAACTGCTTAATTAACTAGAATAATTGAAGTTGTTTCCCTTTAGGAGCAGAAATCATGAATGAACTGAAATCAGGAAAGACATTTGCATTTCATTTTGATTTTGTAAACAATGAGCTTGCTTTCTTCCAACAAAAATTTTGTAAAAATCAACACATCAGAAACAGAAAAAAGGCAATGTTTTGAAGGTAGTAGCCATGATTTCTTTATGCAGAATAGACTGATCACTTTTCATATTAAGTGTGGAGTCCAATACTTCTGTAAGACTGCAGAACAGCAGTTGGCAAAAAATAGCCTGTGGGCCAAATGTGGCCTCCTATCTGTTTTTGTTTGACCTGCAAAACAAGAATGCTTGGAACAGTTTTTAAATGACTGAAAAAATCAAAAGAACGCTATTTCATGGGATGTGAAAATTATACAGAAGGCAGTGTCTAGTGTCCATCAATAAAGTTTTATTGGAACACAGTCATAAGCATTCATTTCTGTTTGTATATGGCTGCTTCCACAGGAAAATGGCAGAGTTAAGTTGTTGCAACTGCACCACCTGCAAAGGCGAAAACATTTCTTATTTAGCCCCATGGAGAAAAAGTTTATCAATTTGTGTATACTAGGTGAAACAGTTTCTCCCCAAATTCATATCCATCTGAACCTCGTGGATGTCACCTTATTTGCAAATAGGACCTTCGCAGATGTAATCAAGTTAAGGCTAGATCAGAGTGGAGTATATCCCGGACAATTGATGTCCTTTGCAGAATAGGGAACTTTGGACACAGAGACACAGACACATGAGGGAAAATGTCATGGGAAGATGAGGGAGAGGTTAGGTGATGAGCCTACAAGCCAAGCAATGCCAAGGATTCCATCAGCCACCAGAGGCTGGGAGAGAAGCATGGAACAGATTTCTCCTCAGAGACTCCAGAAGAAACAATCACTGCCAATACCTTGACTCCTAATCTCTGGCTTCCAGAACTGAGAGAGAATGCATTTCTGTTGTTTCAAGCTACCTAGTTGGTGGTAATTTCTCATAGCAGCCTTTGGAAATGAATACACCCTGGGATAAAGGTTAGCCGCAATCATTACATATGATATGACCACGGTAAAGTTTATATGACAGCAGCCCCATCATGATTAAATTAGCCATTATAAAAAAAGTTATAATCAATTCTATATTGAGTTATGTTCTGTACACAATAGTCTCTGAATTCCTTGTCATGCTTTGATAAAACTCCCTTATGAAATAAATAGCATGAAGGACCATGACAAGACCAGAGGCAAGTCAGTTGGCTGAAATGGGGTGGGAGGGAGATACTTAATATTGAAGATAACATCATGGAGTTATAAGATGCAGCTTTGCAAAATGATGATAAGCAAAAACAAAATCAGTGGTGTCAATATCTGTGGGATTTTAAAAATCAACTTTAAAAGCCACAGGCTGGGTAACCATGCTTACTGAATACAAGATAGAGGGGGCCCCTGAAGTCACCCTGGTGAGGCTGTGCTGGCAGGGGAGGTGGCCCAGCTGACCTGGTCTGTCCTCCGTGGCTCCAGTTTCTCATTCTGGGCTCCCACCATCTGGCACAGAACAGAGTTATTTTTCCTGTGACACTTTCTAAAGAAGGAGAGGGGGTGACTTCTGCATACTGTATGCTTAATTTCTGGACAAAGCAACAAGCAAAAATGAGAGATTGATTTCTGAATTTCAATATGCCAAGGACCAGACTTCAGTACTTACGTTCTTCTGGATTTGAAGGTGATTACATACAGGGTTTAAAGTTAAAAAAAAAAAAAAAAAGGATAAGCTAAAACTACAGGCTTGGAAATTCTTATTTTAAGATTTCTGAAACAGAGCAGTTGGTTAGAGCAATTCTATCTGGGTAATTTTTATGTTGTGAAAACCCATCCCCAAAACCATAAAACATAAAAGTATAGGATTTTAGAGCTGAAAATTCTCTACGTTAAGGTTTCAAAATAATTTTCTTTTCCCTGTAAAAGTTCTCCAACATCCTTTAACCCTCTGTCTACTTTTACCTATAAACAATGGAAATTGCCTTGCAAATTTTTTTTCCCAACATTGTCATCTTGTGAGGGTTAGAAATCATTTAAAAATAAAATCTTCTGACTCTTCTAGTTAAGTTGGAAACACTGCATATTTTGCATAGGAAATTAAACACATTATAAAATGAGTACTTCTCAGTGGTCCACGTATCTTGACAATAACTACAAATAGAACCCACCCAATATTTTGCTAGTCATAAAGTTATTTAGATGATCAAACTACATTAAAACCATTTACTTCAATAGATACAAAAGTCTCATTGCTCCTGTTGCTCCTAATGACTTCAGTGTCGCCTAGAAAATTGGTTCCCACAGCTCTATTTCACTAATGAAGTCATACAAACCGTGAGGAAGGTGGCACTGTTGACCCTTCTGTTGCCGTATGCCAAATTTTAAAGGTAACATGATAAGAGTTTTGGATACAGAAACAAAGCCCCCCTATGTGTAACCACATAACCAGGGGAATGGCAAACAAAGATGGTATAGAATGGAATTAGATAATTTCAGACAAGAGGAATGTAAAGTAATCCTTCTTGCCCTGTTTCCTGTACAATAGCATGTTCATACCTTTCTGATTCCCTTCTTTCCTTTTTCACCTTTAAGAGCAAATAAAGAGCTTTGTTTTGTAACACGGATTAAAGCCACCTTAAGAGTGTTACTAATTCCCCCAATTTTCAAATACAATGAAATGTTCAAGACCCTCAGTCTTTGTTATAAAACTATACACTAACCTTTGGAAGAAGCATCTTGAAATAAGATGCATTACTAATAGCTCATTAAACATTTATTTACTCTGGTTCACAAACAGTCAAGTCCTCATTAATAGCCTTTTTCCTATTTGAAAAACCAAGAAAAGAATACAAAATTAAAATATAGATTTCAATTGATAGGCGGGAAATGTTTCATATGAGTATGTTTTCTCTTAAAAATGACTAAAATGTACTTAAGAGTTCAGGTAGATGTAGTAAGACATTAAAATATTAATTACACTTTTACTACATGAACATATGCTTCAATTTACATTCAAAGATCTGGAAATACATTACAGATATTCTTTAAAAATAAAAAATACCTTTATGAAGAAAGTAAGAAGTAGTTAAGCATTGCTTTATCTCAGGATAACCTGCACCCTGAATTGAAACTAAACAATTTCACCCATCTAATATACTGACAATGTTTATTCAACATCATTTCCCTTGTCCATGGGTATTCAGTTTGTTACTCACAGCATGGTTAAATGAATTAAACTAAATAAATGGTCCCTGTGTGGGTCTTACCACTGACAAGTACAATCATTTTCATAAAAGTAGGGAAAGGAGAAGAGGGAAACTGTTCTTGAATAAAGGAGAATTAAAAGATGGCAAGATAGATCTTGAGTGCAAGATAGATCTTGAGTGCATCCTATATGGAATAAAACAGCTCTAAACATACTTGGGGATTATTGGTATTATGGGCTTGATATGAAATTATATCAAAGATAATAAAAAATGGTAAAATAAGTATTATAGAATCAAAAATCCAAAATGAGTACATTCATTCAACGTCCTTTGTATAACCACATATTTTGCTCAGCATGGGGGAAATAGATTAAGGAAAAGCAAAACAGGAGTAGTACTTGTTACCCATAAAATTGGTCCAAGAGGGGGCTTAAATTAAGAAAGTACATAAAGTACTATAGAAGACATAAGTGTAGAAAAGAAGTCAAGTCTTATCCTTGGTTAAGTCACTTCTTTTTCTTTTTTATTGGACCTAAAACAAATCAGCAATAATAATAAAATGAAACATCTTTGGTTTTATTAAAACAACAACTACCACTACTGGAGATAAAGTTAGAATATTTGGTTTAGGATTTAAAGGCTATCTTTTCTGGTAATTTGCTGTAAAAGTTCTCTTTTTCCTCTGTAAAATAGAGACAATAATTACCATGACTTGGGCCTGCTGTGAGAAATAACTTAACATTTCTATATTGCTTTGTGGTAAGCATTTTATACCCAATTTATATGTATTAATTCCTATGACCTCAACAAAAATCATATGCAGTAGATACAGATATCTCCAAAGTGCTGTTGACAAAACTGAGGCAAGAGAGATTCAGTTATTTACCCAAGTAATCCAGCTTGTAAGCAGTGAACAGGTTAGAAATCAGTCTGGTTCTGAAACTCAAACTCTCAACATGGAACAACATGGGAAGGCACTGGGGTACACAGTGGCTTCATGAAACTTCCATTTCTATCCCCAAATCATGTTTTAAAACCAAGCATAAATCATTTTCAGATGACCAATATTTTATACAACATATTCAAATGTTGCAAGAGGTAACACATTGTATGAAAAACTTGCCATCCATAAAGTGACATGTACATACGTAGATTATTACTATCAGGGCTGCTAATTGAAAGGGACCTTATCTTGGAATGATGGGTCACATGTAGGAAGTAGGATATCTTGCAATAAATCCATCCATCTATAAATAATAGGCTATTTTCATAACACACATCAGTTATGGTTCACTCTAGATCTACAATCTCAAAGGATATACTTCGTCTTAGGGAGATGTGTGTGGGGAGGTTTCCTGTGTAAATCTTATTGAAAATAGTAAATGTTTCCCCGAGGACCAATTAAGTATGATAAATCTCAAGTTGTTCCTCATAAAGTAAGACAGTAAGCAACAAATTGTTTAAAAGTTGTTTTAAGATCATGCTTTTCTTACTTCCCACAGTAACTGTGGCACCATGATTTTATATAATTTGAGTTATTTTTAAAGGTTGTAATAGAACTGTCTTTATCAAAAATTCCAATCCACATCAGATTAATCTTTGGAATTGAAAATGGAGACAGTAGATAGCTATTATAGGAATTCTATGAAATCAACATACACTAGTCAGAGAATATCTTTCAGGATCTTTGGGAAAACAAAGTTTACCTAAAGCAACATAAATGAATCAACCAAGTATTTATTGGGCTCCTAAAACATATTTAACTTGTAAATAATAGAGGAGACTTCTGACTTTTGCTTGTGATATGGGAATTAAAAAATCAAAGAATCACAAATGATTAGAAAGTACTTCCTAAGGAGTTCATGATCACACCTTCTTGAATGCATCTGAACACATCAGATTATAATTAAATCCTCAAACCTGTCTTATTCATCTTTGCCTGTCTGGTGCTAGGTTAGTGTTTCATATATAACAGGACTAAGTTTTATAAACATTTAAACTCTTGAATTGATGTGAGTGTGAATACATGCACGCATACCTAATCCATGAACATTTAAGAAAATAAACGGGATAGCAATGAAAATGATATATTTAGGTTTGGGGAGCATGATCAGAGAAAAATGACTTTTCTGTGGGATTCAAGAAACCTATGATTCATTATTCTTTTTCTGTCATTTACCTACTAGTAAATACAATAGACATAATTGAGATTTACCTGCAATTGTCTTCTTTGCAGCAAAAGCAATGAGTTACTTCCTGACATTAAGTCTAAGATCTGAGAATATTTTAACAGCATTGTAAATAGGAATACATGACCTTCAATTTTCACCTTATGCATATCCTACTTTCAACACATATTCTGGGCATTGCTATAGCCTACCAAATCCTTCCATTCAAAATAGGATTTTACTGCTTTGGAGGTTGGCAAAAGAAACAGTAATTGCTTAAAGCAACTATAATGTTTATCAATCAAATAATTTCCCAATGTGAATGGCTTCTCTTTTCCAATAATTTCACCAACACCCGCCTCTCTTTAGACTGTCTTTGACCATTGAATGTGATGTGGAACTGGGTAAAATAAATATGCTGATTAGCCAAAATAAATGGACCAATTGAGAAATAGACTTGAAAATACTTGGTTTTTGGAAAGTGCCCTGGATTTAATAAAATTTGAACTAAAAAATTAAACATTTGGACAAATTTTCATTTTTCCCCTTGAACAGGAAGTATTTTGCTGTAGTTGCATTCAGTTCTCTTGTGCATTCCATTAATTATATTATAGCAGTGTTTAAGATTGGAATGTTTACTTTATGCTTATAATGCCTATTATAAATAAGTAATCTTTGGAGCCCAAGATTGGCTTTTGAATCTAGGACATATTTAATGTCAGTTTTTGAGAATCATGAAAGCCAGTGAGAAATGCATGCAAAGTTCTACAGCACAATATTTTAGTTCCATTATTCCACAGATATACTATCATTAAAATAATTCTCTACATAAATTCAATTCTCTACACAAATTAAAAAAAAAATAGCAGTGGTGAACTTCGAGCTCTCCCAATATAAATGCTCTCCATGAATTATCTCATTCGAGCAACAAACACAAAACAAAGTAAATTAGAACAATCTACTTTTTAAAAATGAAAATATCTAAATAATTCTATTTGTTGTTGCTGTTATTTACTTGTTAAGTTCGTGTCCAACTTTTTGCGACCCCATGGATACTGCCAGGCTCCCCTGTCCGTGGCATTTGCCACCAAGAAACCCAGGGTTGCCATTTCCTTCTCCAGGGCATCTTCCCTACCCAGGGATCAAACCCCTGTCTCCTGCATTGGTAGCGGGATTCTTTACTACTGAGGCACCAGTAAGTGTTAGTCACTCAGTCATTCCCAACTCTTTGAGATCCCATGGACTGCAGCCCACCAGGCTCCTCTGCCCATGAGATTTTCCAGGCAAGGATACTGGAGTGGGCTGCCATTTCCTTCTCCAGGGGACTTGCCAACCCAGGGATCGAACCCAGGTCTCCTGCACTGCAGGCAGATTCTTTACCAACTGAGCTACAAGGGAGGCCCGCCAGAGAAGCCCCAAACTATTCTGTACTACTGCCAAAATTGATCTAGTAAGCTAGATTGGTACTAATTTCTCATTTCGCATATTCAGTTCAGTTCAGTTCAGTTCAGTTCAGTCGCTCAGTCGTCTCCAACTCTTTGCGACCCCATGAATCGCAGCACACCAGGCCTCCCTGTCCATCACCAACTCCCGGAGTTTACTCAAACTCATGTCCATCGAGCCGGTGATGCCATCCAGCCATCTCATCCTCTGTCGTCCCCTTCTTCTCCTGCCCCCAATCTTTCCCAGCATCGGGGTCTTTTCCAATGAGTCAACTCTTCGCATGAGGTGGCCAAAGTATTGGAGTTTCAGCTTCAGCATCAGTCCTTCCAATGAACACCCAGGACTGATCTCCTTTAGGATGGACTGGTTGGATCTCCTTGCAGTCCGAGGGACTCTCAAGAGTCTTCTCCAACACCACAGTTCAAAAGCATCAATTTTTCGGCGCTCAGCTTTCTTCACAGTCCAACTCTCACATCCATACATGACCACTGGAAAAACCATAGCTTTGACTAGATGGACCTTTGTTGGCAAAGTAATGTCTCTGCTTTTTAACATGCTATCAAGTTGGTCATAACTTTCCTTCCAAGGAGTAAGTGTCTTTTAATTTCATGGCTGCAGTCACCATCTGCAGTGATTTTGGAGCCCCCCAAAATAGTTTGACACTGTTTCCACTGTTTCCCCAGCTATTTCCCATGAAGTGATGGGACCAGATGCCATGATCTTAGTTTTCTGAATATTGAGCTTTAAGCCAACTTTTCACTCTCCTCTTTCACTTTCATCAAGAGGCTTTTTAGTTCTTCTTCACTTTCTGCCATAAGGTGGTGTCATCTGCATTCTGAGGTTATTGATATTTCTCCCAGCAATCTTGATTCCAGCTTGTTCTTCTTCCAGCCCAGCGTTTCTCATGATGTACTCTGCATATAAGTTAAATAAGCAGGGTGACAATATACAGCCTTGACGTACTCCTTCTCCTATCTGAAACCAATCTGTTTTTCCATGTCCAGTTCTAACTGTGGCTTCCTGACCTGCATATAGGTTTCTCAAGAGGTGGGTCAGGTGGTCTGGTATGCCCATCTCTTTCAGAATTTTCCACAGTTTATTGTGATCCACACAATCAAAGGCTTTGGCATAGTCAATAAAGCAGAAATAGATGTTTGTCTGGAACTCTCTTGCTTTTTCGATGATCCAGCAGATGTTGGCAATTTGATCTCTGGTTCCTCTGCCTTTTCTAAAACCAGCTTGAACATCTGGAAGTTCACAGTTCACGTATTGCTGAAGCCTGGCTTGGAGAATTTTGAACATTACTTTACTGGCATGTGAGATGAGTGCAATATTACTAGCCATAAATTTGAAATTCCAAACAGACCTAGAATTTTAATTCTCAAATATTATATGGAATCAGTTTTCCTATCTTATTAATAAGGAGACATTCATTGGATGATTATTTGTTCAGTTTTAAGTCAATATCTATAAAATGAAGGAGAAGTATAGTTAGATACTTATTTTTGAGGGTGGGTAGGATCTGAGTCTGTGTAAAGATCAGAATAAATTTCTAGTATCTTAATAGAGAAACACTGGTCCCACTTGCACTAAAAACTGATTCTGCTCCATATTCCAGTAATACTTTAGACACAATTTGTATTTTGTTCTCAATATTCTTTTTTTTTAAAAAAAAAACTAAACTGGTATAATGAACACAGCATTTGGTTATGTTTTCCAAAGTGTTCTAAATGTGACTGCAACTGAGAGCTGGCCAGTGTCCATGCATACACAGAAAAAAAAAACAACATCCTGTCCCAATATATGAAGTGTGGAGCAAGTCCCCTAGCATTTAATCTACTGGCTTTCAGGGCTATGTTTTTCCTAAGAGTATTGATGTGAAGCTTAAACATGAAGCCTTGATGATGGGAACATTTCCCTATTACACAGCTGTTAGTATTACAGTGATAATTTGATTAGGAAATCAGTCTTAAAGTGCATATTTTGCTTTTCTTTATCCAGAAATAATTATGTTCCCATCTTTATTTTGTGCCAAATACCAAGTGACTATTCATACAGACCACCTCTGTTGTGAGGGTCCTTTGGTTCTTCAGACATCCAATTTTGGGAAAAGAATTATTTGAGTTACAAGTTATAAAAGTGAAAGAGGTGGTCAAGCCTCATACCTAAGAGCTCTTTCTGTTAGTTAGTGTTGATACCTGTCTCCATGGTTTATAGCTTTGTGATCTTTGACAAGCTACTCACACTCCCCAGATCTCTCTCTCCTTATCTGTAATGCAGGAATAGAGAAAAGCAAACTCTTCAGCTGTTGGGAAAATTCCATGAAAAGCTATATCAGGAATTTGGGGATAGTATTTGGTATATAGTAAGAGCTAGGAAGTTATTTTCGGAGAAGGCAATGGCACCCCACTGCAATACTCTTGCCTGGAAAATCCCACAGACAGAGGAGCCTGGTAGGCTGTGGTCCATGGGGTCGCACAGAGTCGGACACAACTGAAGTGACTTAGCAGCAGAAGCAGCAAGTTATTTTAAAGTTGTCAACTACTTCTCAAAGTATCTAGATTTTCAAATGCAGTGTCCTGGCGTGCTCCAGACCATGGGGTTACAAAGAGTCAGATACAATTTAGTGACTGAGCAACAATAATTCTATAAATATCTAATACTTGTTCCCATATTTGAAATGGGGTGCTTTCTATTATTTGAGATGAAAAATAAAAGAAGTTTTCTATTCAATCTCATGTTTAGCAACTTAGAAAACAGCATTATTTCTGAGGTTTATATGGGAAGGTAAAGATCCATCTCAATCAGAGAGAGGTCACCCTACTTGAAATAAATAATTTCAAAATTGTCTGAGCACCATTGCCCATTTCTTCCCTTACTTGAGATAGTGAACTCCATACAGATAAGATGACATTATACTGACCCTTATAGTCTACACTGTACCTACTGTTTTGCACCAAGTAGACCTCCAATGAAAATTCTAAATTCTACTGAAATGCCATTATCTCTAATAATTCTATATAATTTTTGGAGTAGTTTAAGTTTCATGCCTTGCATTCTCATATGGTATACTGTAAGGCAACCCCTTCCTTTGGGAAGGGCCTCTGTTTAGAACCGATTGTGATGTCTCAGGAGTGAATAAAATACCCTGCATGAAGTATCTATTACTATCACCGAGAACAGAGGGGAATGGAGGCAACATGCTTGGGACATGGCATGGAGAACTTTTCTTTACTTTCCTTTGGTGGGGGCAGAGAACCTTAAATTAGAGCATCCTTCCAAATAAGAACATGCTTTGTATATTAGCTTGCTAGGGCTACCATAATAAAGTACCACAGACTGAGTGGCTTCAACAACAGAAAGCAATTTTCCCCCAGTTCTGGAGGCCAGAAGTCAGAAACCAAGGTATGGACAGGGTCATTTCCTCTGAGGTCTCTTTTGGCTTATAAATGGCCATCCCTTCCCTGTGTCTTTCATCTGTGCTTGGCTGTGTCCTGATCGCCTCTTCTCTCAAGGACACCAGTCCTGCTGGATTAGCGGCCTCATTTTACCTTAATTAACTCTTCGAAGGTCTTATCTCCAAAAATAGTCACATTCTGAGATATAACACCTGAAGCCTTCATATATGAGTTTGGGGCAGGTATGATTCAGCCTGTGAGATTGTGTTATGTAATGTTGCTGGAATACAGCAAAGGGGCCACATGTGAAAGCAGACATTCTTTAGACTCAAGAACTCGCTCCTTTGCTACCCATTGAGCCGAGGAATAATCTCATTCTGCTTGTATCTTTCAGTCAAGTGTCCTGTCTCGTCACTTATCCTTGGTGTCATCTAAGAGCATGGGCTTCCCAAGTGGTACTGTGCTAAAGAACCTGCCTGCCAATGCAGGAGACATAAGAGATGCGGGCTTGATCCCTGGGTTGGGAAGATCCCCTGAAGAAGGATATGGCACCCCACTCCAGTATTCCTGCCTGGGAAATCCCATGGACAGAGGAGCCTGGCGCACTACGGTCCGTAGGGTCACACAGTATCCAACACTACTAAAGTGATTTAGCACGCATGCATCATTTAATTAGGGATTGTATATCCCTTAAGATGACAGGAATAGAGATGTGACTTATTTAGTGTATGTATCAATTCATTCGATAATATTTTGAGCACTTCCTGTACTGTGCATCCATATTCTGAGCTGAATACCTGGTAAATACAGTTATCCAGGACAAGTGATGGAAGAACTTTTCAACATGTACATTCCCTGCAGAGAAAGCATTTCTCATTCTACGTTCAGAGGAAAACCAGACCGTGAGTTTCTTCCCAAGAAAGATTCCTAGACATGTAAGTTCAGCAACCACTGTATAATGAATTCCCGTACAACTGCATAATGAGCATTAGCTGTGAGTAGTTCTGCATCCCAAAAGTCTGTGTAACTCTTAGGATGTGTATAGTTTTGTCACTGCACCTATGGACCTAGGAAAGAAAGCAAAACCCCAGTGTGATTGACCTTATATTTTCCAAGACAGATAGATGGACAAACATAATTACAGCAATTGCCTATGTAGAGATATAGCCATAAAAATAATGATTAGTCATTCAACATACCTATCTATCTATTTAATCTATCCACCTATCATCAATCTATCTTAATCTTCCAAATACATTTTTCTTGGTATCTTTCCAGATACTCATGAATTGTAGTGAGTCTTACTCTACAAGATGAACACTCTGTAGAAAGGCATCACTTCCAGTGTTCCCTTTCTTGCATCAGTATCTAGAATATCAAATCTAACATCTTCACTTGCATCAAAATGCCATATCATTAACTGTCAGTCCTGTAGATCAGCATTTCAGATTTCTGGATTATATTCAGAGGATACTGAGTTGCCCTTTTCCTTGCATGATGTATTGTGACCTTTTTACAGCAAAATATAATCGTAGATGCAGAATAAAACTATAGTCTTTGACTTTTTTTGTTTGTTTTCCCTTTGCAATTGTTGCAAACTTTCAAAATCGCAACTCATGCTATTAATTTCAGCTGATATTTTCAACTCTCTTAACCCAGAATTCACATCCGACAGCTGTAAAGGCTTTCAGCCATAATAAATCTCTGCCTGACTTCCCAAAGCAAACAGTGTTGAGGAGAGTGATCCCTCCAATAACATTTTGTCAGCTCAAATCACCACCACAACATAAGTGATTCAGACAGTCTGAACTGACTCCAGGCTTCCCAACCTCCGGTCCTTATTTCCTATTTTCTTTTACTTATGACCTGTTCTTAATACTCTGAAGAATCTGAAAATGCTGTGTCCATTCCTCAAGACTGGCTAAATGCCCATTTAGCACATTTTTTCTCCCCTCTCTCGGAGAAGATTCTGCCTTGTGACCTGCTTAGTCTAGTTCATCTGAAAACTCAGTTTATTCAGGCCTGCTAATTTTGAAAAAAGAATTGTTAAAATGTAGTAATATAAAATAAAAATTTTAGTAGCAAATCTCTGCTTCCCATGAAGGCAGAGATGAAGTGTTGGCCCTAAAGCAACTGGAAAACCTGTAATTTTCCAAATAATTCATTCACTGTAGTTTTTTTATCCAGTTTAATTAAGGTGTAATTAATATATAACATTGTTTTGGGTTAAATGATCATATATCAAGAGACAGAGACAAGTGGTAAAGAATCTGCCTGCAAATGCAAGAGATGTAGGAGATGCAGGTTCGATCCCTGGGTCAGGAAGATCCCCGGGAGGAGGAAATGACAACCAACTCCAGTATTTTTGCTTGGGAAATCCCACGGACAGAGGAGCCTGGCAGGCTACAGTCCATGGGGCTGCAGATAGCCTGACACAACTGAGCACACATGCATGTAGCAAATTTCTACTTTCTCTATTCACAGAAAGTAAGTGAAACAGAGTGGTTTTCCTTTATATGCTTAGAATTAATTCAGAGACTGTGATGCCCACAGAGTGTCTCCCTCTCAATGGGACTATATATGATGGTTGAGTGAATTAATGAGCTTCCTTGGAGCAGAATTCTATGAACAAAAGCTAGATCAAGCCACATGAGCCTGGTAAAGAAATGTCTAAAACCATGCTTTTCAAATAGCAAGTAATGCAGCAATGAAGAGCCCAGATCCTTGGAGTCAAATCCATCTTTGAATACTGGCTCTGCCTCTTAGATCAGTTTGACCATTGACACATGGGCCTCATCTGTAAAGTAGGGGCTCATTACCCACCTAATTAAGTAAAACAGGGCTTGTTTTTATTGCTGCTAGCAGTGTCTAGGTTTTAAGTCAGACTAAGTTCTTGACTTTGGATGAAGTGTTGGCCCTAAAGCAACTGGAAAGCCTGTAATTTTCCAAATAATTCATTCACTGTAGTTTTTGTATCCAGTTTCATTAAGATATAATTAATATATAACATTGTTTTGGGTTAAATGATCATATACCAAGAGAGAGACAGAGACAAGTAAATTTATTATTTACCATAATAAATTTATCTCACATCCATTGCCTGACATTGTTACAATTTTTTTTTCTTGTGATAAGAACTTTTAAGATCTACCCTCCTTGTAAATCTTTAATTTTAACAATCCTGGCTAAAAATGAGCATCCCTTATCCTCTCCCTATAGGCTACTTCAGAAAAACATATTTTGGTATTATTATACTGTGAAAAAAACACAAAGTAAATATTATGACTCTTATAAATAAGAATGTAAAATATCTGTCAGAGCTAACAGCTGTAAAAGAAAGAAAATTTTGAGCTAGGTTCCATGCCCAGAATCAATCAATGAAAAAATCTTTTTAAAAAATTCACTATCATTCAACATTAATTTTGAAACAAAACTGAAAAATGACTTAAGGGTGTCAGGAGGCATGTAGAGTAATGATTAAGAATCTGGGCTCTTGAGCCAGATGCCTGATTCAAATTCCCTACTAAATCTGTCATTTTGCTAATATACAGGTTATTTAATCCCTCTGGGCTTTAATTCTTTTGACTATACCTAAAAGATAATAAGAATATCTACTTCACAGGATTTCATAGAATTTAATGAGCTAATATACAGCTCATAACAACACTTGGCACATAAAATTGCTCCCCAAATATTAGTATTATCATTATTAGCAAAGGAGGGCACTGACTAGAAAACTGAACGAATTTGCCTAAGGTCACCCCATTAGTTCATGATAGAGGCTAGATTTTACTTGGAACTGCATAGACGTATTGCATTCATGATTTGATAACAAATAGGTATTGTTCACTATGAGCATCGTGCTACAGACTGGAAAAGCAATGATAAGTAAAGCAAGTTATTTTATTAGATCTTACTCACAGTCTAGCTTTGGAAAGATGTAGTTACATAAGCAAATGATACCATATGTGTAGGTGTATGGGTGCTAGTGCGTACAATTCATAGAGGACAAGGGGGCACCCAGAGTAGGAACCACCTCTCAGTGCCAGAGAAGCTTCATGGAAAAAAATAACCATCAAGCAAAGAGAGAAAACGTGAAAGACTGAAGGATCGTGAGCTAACAGCTAGGCCAAGTGGCCAAGGCCTGTCAACATTTGCATGTATCAGCCCCATAACTAGTTTTCACACCTAGAAAAGCATCGGTGAGCATGTGTGTGTGCTGAGTAGTTTCAGTGTGTGCAACTCTTTGCGACCCCTTGGACTGTAGCCCGCCAGGCTCCTCTCTCCATGGGATTTCCCAGGCAAGAACACTGGAATGGGTTGCATGCCCTCCTCTCGGGGATCTTTCTGACTCAGGGATTGGACCCATATCCCCTGCATTGCAGGCAGATTCTTTACCCACTGAGCCACCTGGGAAGCCCCTTGTTAATGAGCATGGATCCTATGAAAACTGGCAAGCCTAAGGATAATTCCATAAACTCAATAATTTGAATAAAATAACTGCAAAAGCACAAAACCTCCTAATTTTTCCCCTTTTTTTCTTTTCTTCTTCTTTTTTTTTTTTTTTTGAAGGATTAATGACTGTTTATAGAATTCTAAGCCAAAGCCTTTTCAAACTCAGGCCATCTAAGTGCAAAGTGTGATTAATAGCCCTGTGAGGTTAAATGTTTGATTATATGGGGAAAAAAGAAAGTTGCTACTGTTGGTACAAATGGACTTGGTGTGTAACAGAAAGAACACTGAAAGAGAAGTAAAAACATACACTGTTCCTCTTTTAGCTCTGGTTGTTGAATGTATACCCTACTTAAAAACCTTTTTTTGTTTGCTTGTTTAGGAAACAACTATTTCTGTTCTTCAAATAGTTGAGAGTATCAATTTCTGGTTTTAAATACCTCAACTTTACTGAGTCTTTTTAAAAAAGAAAGAGAGCGAGAGCGTGAGAGGGAGAGATTGAGTTATTAACACTTGGCATTGGTTATGAGCAGAAATCTGTAACACTGAAGATAACAGTTTTGCTTGTAGAGCAATCTGGACTTTCATCTTTCAGAAACTATAGTGGTACCTTTTAACTTTGGGATCCTTTTCTCCTGGATGTACAGCCCATCAGACAAGGCAAGGATTCTGTTAAAACTATCTCAGTTTTCACAGGGTACTAAGAGTAACAGTAGAATTTTCATCACATTTCCAGTTTTGTAAATACACTAGGTAACTAGATAATTGAATCTGGTTTCCTTCAATGCATTCCCTTTATGTCAGTATATACTAGTTCAATGCTTCTTTTCTTCTTCAAATTCATATGTCATTTACAGAATGCTGTGTTGCTCTGTGATGATTAAAAACAGTTATTAAGTTTATGCCAAGTAAAAGAAAATAGTAATGGGACCGCCCAAGAAGATTAAATAGGAAATAAGGGATAAAAATCTTTGCCCCAAGCAATACTTGGTTCATAACATGCTACGGATGTTTAAGACTTCATCCCATTCCCCAAAATTCTTACTACATGTACTTTACTCATTTTATAAACCCAAAGTCAGACATGAAACTACATATAAAGGAAAAGGGGCAAACATTTGTAATTTTATAACAAATTAACTATTCCTCACTTACATTTCCAAAAAGCTTAGTAATATTCATGCCTCCAACATAAAGTATACACTATGGGATGTTTTAGCCTGTTGATATTTTATTCTAACAATAGCAATAATAACAAAGGAGCTTGCACTTATACTGACCTCATTATATACCAGACACTGTTCTAAGCACTTTGCATGTCACAACTCAACTATCCTTACACAATCCAATGAGGTAGGTCCTATATTTATCCCCATTTTACATTTAAGGAAACTGAGCCACAAAGATTAGATAAATTACCTATTAATGCCATCCATAATGAGACAGGAGGGTGCTAATGTTTCACCTAATAAGCCAATAAATTTTGTACAAGAGCTAGCCTGAGGCTGAATCCATCATGGGACTCATGGTTTGGGTGTCTCAGTGAAACAATATAATATATTCTTTGAGTATGGCTCATACAAATGAGCTCACCTCCTTCAACTGTTTGTTCATGGTGTCTCCTAAGGGAGGCTTTCTTGACACCTTTTTTACAATGATAACCGCTCTTCCCCAAATGCATCTCTTCTTCCTCTCAGTTTATTTTTATCTATGTTACTATGTTACTATTTTTTATCTATGTTATCTACCTACCATGTTGCTATATGTGTTATTTATTTTTGTCTTAAATTGTATATCTCTTCACTAGAATACAAACCCCACCCCGGGCAATATTCCTTAGTTGACACTCTATATGGTTCCTGGATAAAATCGATGCCCCATAAATGTTAGTGGAATAGGTGAATGAATGGATATGTTGGCAGTCTTTCCCAGTCATATAAATATTACAGAAACAGACAATTGACACTGCATTTTTTATATGAGTAGTTACCTGCCTTGATCTAGTCAGGGTTTCGTTATTTAACACTGCAAGATTTTTTTGTTTCTCTGTAGTGATTGCTCTTTATGTATGTAAAAGGGGGAGTTTCAAATGCAATTTAGTCTGTTTCAGTAAACTAGTAGAAGTTAGACTTTGGAAATGTTGTTCTTTGAGCCTGTGGGGACCTTCTCTGCCAACCCTTTGCCAGGATCATGCTCTCCTGATCAACACTAACAAAACATCCTACTAATAACAAAAAAAAAAAAAAATGGGGAAAAAATAGACTGTTGATTTGTGCCTATTAGCCCTTTGTCTTCTGCATACACACACACACACACACACACACACACACACACACACACATATGATAATCTGATAAATGTCCAGTGGGATGGAAGTCAAGTAAAAGCATTTTCTCAATATTAATTTTGAAACTATTTCACACTGGTGACTTTATTTTCAATGATTAGTTGCCAAACAAAGGCTTTTTTCCTGCTGCACATTTCTCCAGTATTTTATTCTTACACTTACATTAGTTTGTTGTTCAGTTGCTAAGCTGTGTCTAATACTTTGTGACCCCGTGTACTGTAGCATGCCAGGCTCCCCTGTCCTCCACTATCTCTCAGAGTTTGCTCAAATTCATGTCCGTTGCTTGGTGATGCTTACTTTTTTATTAACTAATTTTTATTAGTTAGTCTTTGTTACTAAGAGACAGTCCTATTTAAACGCATTAAACTAGTTATCTCATTTAAATCCTCAAAAAAAACCCTAAAAGGTAAGTGTTATCATCACTCTCATTTGCAGAGGAGGGCAGGGATGGCTTGAGGCATTAAGTCACCTGCCTCAAGTCATGCTGCTATCACAGATTAGTGCAAGACTTAAATCCAGGCAGTCTCGCTTCCCCAGTTTTTTTTTTTTTTAACAATTATGCTCTAACTATGCTCTAGTACTTCCTATTTTAAGTGCCCAGCATAATACTAAGTTAATCCATCTTCTCTCCTTTTCTTTCTCTCTTTTTCCCTTCCTTTCCCTTTCTTCCTCCACCTTCTTCCTTTTCAAGGCTCATATTTAAAATTCATATCACTGGCACCTCTGCTTTTTGTATCAGCTGGGAAAATAGTCCCTTCTAAAGAATAAATATTCGTGACAATTAATTATTAAACTGAGTCGATTATACTTTTCATGTTTGTTCTATCTCTAGGGTTTTAGATTTACTTTATGGTCATAATCTCAATTATATGTTCCTTGTGGCTGAGGCCTCACAGCATTCAAGTTCACACTCAATTAGCATTTATTAAACATTTAATATTCCAGGTCCTATGTCAGGCAGTCCACAACCATGATTCATTTTAAATCTCACACCAATGACAGAAAAACCTCAAAGTCAAGAACCCATTCTCTTATGCCAAGTGGTGTCATGTGTACTAACCATATGAAAACAGCCAAAATAAGTATTGATTCTTTTTAAAATGCCTGACATTTCCTTTCTGTGCATTTGGAAGTTCTGGTACCCACAGTGATTTCTTTATAAGAGTTTTGTATACATATCTGCCACAGTTAAAGTTTACATGGCAAAATAAGAAAACATATTAAGCGAAAATGGTTTTAAAATTTGTCTTTAAAAGGATCACATCGCAATCAACATTTATTGGATTTCAATGCTTTTTCAGCAACTTCTGTCAGTGCAAACAACTCTTGATTCTCGTCCCTCTCAAAACAAATCCACCTGAAAGAAGAAATGCTTTGCAAGGTGTGATCATGATGGAAAAGACATGTATAGTCCTGCGAGGTGGAGATGACTCTTCTGAGAAATACTGCCATAACCGAGTCTGCCAAGAAGGTACTGCTTCTCTGTGTTAAATGCAGGTACACATTTACGAAGTGATTCACAAGTGCATCACTGGCACTCACTTCAAAGTGAAGCACTTCTGTGAATCCCTGGTAAAAAATAAGGGTGTGGCTTTTGTGTTATAAACTAGCAGCAGGAGTGAAGAGGCTAATGAGAAAAAGAAAGACAGCCAGAAGCACAAGTGAGACATTTAATCTTCACTGAGGAAACTTTCCAGTCTCTGGGCGCACAGAAGCTATAACAGAGAGGTATACAGAGAAATCAAGCATGGGGCAAGGCAAAACGAACAAACAAGAGGCCACAAACAGTACGAATCCATGAAAAGACCGAGGCTTGCTGCAACTCTTCAGTACAAGAAATAGCCCGCAGTCCCTAAAAACTCTGAAAGCGAAAGTGGTTCCCTTTTAAGTTTGCAAGGTGATGACAGCTTCCTGCAGATTGGCCTTTAACAGATCAGATTTCAGCAGCTCATTCAGCTCCAAGGCCAAGTTCTCATCCTATGTAACGAGGGTTTGCTCAGACAAGCGCCCATATGGCAGGTTTTGCTGTTTAAAAGAACTTTTCCTCCCCATAGACTTTTCAGGCAACTGGGGGCCTGTATCTCTAATGCACGCCTGAGTCTGAATTTAAGATTTTCACAATTGCAAACCAATGTTTTCATTATAAATGCAATGGTGCAGCAAGACTTACTGTCCACAGTATTAAAGCTTAAAATCACCCTGAGTAGCAAGTTTCTAAATAACAACTTGCAACCTTGAGATACCATTGGCTTTGGAATGTTTCTATTATAACTTGATTTATTCAGGGAAACAGCAAACTTAAATGGCTAGAAAAGCCAACGTTCCATAATTCTTCTCTTGTATGTTGTATGATATGTGATATTTTATATGATAACTAAGGAAAACATATTTGGGAGAGAAAATGCTGGAGATGCAAATTGATTTCATGCAGTGATTTCTCCCCAGTGGGAAATAAAGAAAGTGAGAGTGTGTGTGTGTGTGTGTGTGTGGGTGGGTGGGTGGGTGGGTGTGTGTGTAAAAGAGAGAGAGAGAGGAATGTCTGAGAAAATGTATTTCGCATGTCTGAGTTATGTCTTTCAAGACCCCATATGATGTTTTCCGGCTTCTAAAATTTTCCAGGGTTGCCATCCAGAGTCAACACACTCTTTAAATGCAGAGACCACCACCACCAGCTCAGGGCAAAAGACCTGAACAGTTACAATCGCTTAATATTATCAGCAAAGGCTTCTTGGGAAATTGTCACTCACAGGCAGGGGTCTCTGTATCACAGAGCAAATCCTCTGAGATCCTCAGTCTCTCCTGCTGAAACTTCATCTTCCATGGCTGCCTTGGGGTCACTCCCAAACAGCAGGGCACCAGACATGTTACTTTACGAGGAGCCATACCTCAGTACAAGAGGATGGAGTTTCAGTATCGGCTCAAAGCCTTTTTACCTTGGAGACTTGACAGTAAGTCAGGACCTTGCTGTAACATGATCATTTGTTGTTTTAGAATGTTAATCGCTCCACTGCGTTATCTAGTTATTTGAAAAATAAAATAAGAACCGCGTTGAGATAAATTAACCCTTCTTTCCCATGCCAACGAGAGAGTTAAAAATTATTCAATTACTGAACATATTGCTAATTCCCTTCTGACAGTTCAGAATTTCAGATCTGAAGTCAAAAGGAATATTTTATCTGAATTTACTCTAAATCACAGCTGGGGTCCTAACTCTCATTTGTGAATTCGTGCAAGTCACTCAAGGCTATCTTAGAGGTCTGAGTTACTTGAGGCTCATCATTATTATTTTTACACATAGGAAGGAGGGGGGCCTTCAGTGTTTTGAAATTAAGCTTCCAACGTCATCACTGCAGCCTGTGAGAAGAGGGGAAGTTGGGCTGTTGTCCCTACTTGCTGATTTGATCCCACTGACTGGCCCTGCCTATTCCTCTGGGCTGGCTTGACATGAAGAGCAAATAACAACGGCATTAATCCCAGGATTTGGAAAGGGAGGTGGGGTTTGGAGCTCTCTTTCTCTTCAAACCTTTGCCAAGAGAGCAGTTGAGACTGTGGCAGCAGTCAGCAAGACAAGCTGCTCAAGGTATTCTCCACACTGAGAGTCGCCCTCTCGGAAGTAGCAAACACGAGCAGAAGGGGCTGAAAAAGGAACCACGACCTGGGAACAAGAAGAAAGTCACTTGTCAACCACACAGGGAGCTCAACCCAGCACTCTGTGACAACCTTTAGGGGTGGGATAGGAGGGAGGTGGGAGGGGCGTTCAGCAGGGTGGGGACATAGGTATGCCTGTGACTGATTCATGTTGATATGTGGCAGAAACCAATACAATATTGTAAAGCAATTATTCAACAATAAAAAAAAAGAAGCTTTGCCCACAATGCACCTTTTTTCTCTTGCCACTCAAGAAAGAATCTTTATTCTTTTCCTGGAGTGAAGCATGTGGGTCGATCTTGATTTAGGCTGAGATTAAGTCTCCTGGTTTAGGAAGAATATGTGAGGCCAAAATGGCTGGGCTAATCATGGTGCCCTCAGGCCAAAACTTGTATTCTGAAGAAATTAGAAGTTTCTTCAGTTGGAAATATATTCATTCAGGGTCTCTTAAGTGCTGGAAGTTTTGAGGATTATAATACACTTGGAGGATATACTCCTAACAACCAATAGTTCAACGATTTGAAAAATCAGATTTACTTTATAAATCACACATCTAAAATAAGTAATTCTAGAAGTTATTAAACAAATTATGGAATTAACTACAGCATATGTGTTAAAGATGGTTTTGAAAATATTTCCTTTAAACTTGCAGTGTAGAATAGTTGAATCATATTTCAAGTTTTATCCATGAAATCTATAGCAATAAACTCTTCAAGAAGTGTCAGGGTATTTAGCATCATGTACTGGCCTCCAAATCCTTTACAGAGTCTGAAAACTTGTTAAACATTTGTAACAATAGTTTGCCTTCTGACTTTTCTGTCATACCAAAAGCCATTTTCAGCTAGAGAGTTGCCTGTTAAAATATAGAAATCATTACCCAGTTGATTAACTACCAATGCCACACACATCTGCCTCACTCTAAGTGGTTCAATAAATGATGCTTGACATCTTTATGGTTACTCACTTGAACACCTCCAAATCTTTTGGTCTGCTGACTGAAAAGAAGGCATTATCCTTCAGAACAGGAAAGCCAAAGAAGATTTAAAAAAAGAGGAAAAAGAAAAGGAAAAACAGGATGATGACACACAACCTCTTTTTAAATTTTTTCATTAATGTATTTTCAAATACTGAAATATGATTTTCCTTCTCAAGAATTCAGCCAAATCCCCAGAGAGAGAAGAACACAATGCCATCATGTTCAATTGGACTCATGAAAGAACACAGTTTGGAAAATGATCAAGATCTCTGAAACTTATCAACACGTTCAATGAAAACGAGTCAAGGGCCTTTGACTTCCTAGTGAGGGCACCTAATTGTTTCATCCTGTGCTTCCTTTGGTCCATTGCTAGTCTCTTCTTTGATCCCATGTTCTCAGCCTTGTGCTCTTTTGCAACCCTATGCACCATAGCCCGCCAGGCTCCTCTGTCCATGAGATTCTCCAGGCAAGAATACTGGAGTGTATTGCCATGCCCTCTTCCAGGGGATCTTCCTGACCCAAGTATCAAACCCACGTCTCTTATGTTTCCTGCATTGGCAAGCTGATTCTTTATCATTAGCACCGCCTGAGAAGCCCCACTAGTATATTCAGGAGCCCTGAAAAGTCAGAATTTGCAGCCAGGTCACTAAAGGTCATAGAATCTGTAATTTGATAATGTCTGTCTCAATTGCTTGAGTTTAAACTATAACAGTATATTTCTCTTTCATGATTTAAGACAGAAACCAATTGGGAGGTGTCACAAATTAAAAATTGTTGGAAATGAATCATTCCAATAGCTTATGCTGAATACTGTTTTATTTTGGAAAAAAAAAAAAATGAACAATTAGAGTGAAAAGAAGCTTCTCTTTTTCAAAATGCCCAGTCATTTTTAGAGGTTAGGTAATAGATGACATATTTGCTACAGCTGAAATATGTTATCTATTTATATAGTTTTTTTCTAAGGAGGGGCTTTCTAACTTTTAGAAAATTTAAGTCATATTTTTAAGGTTAAATATTACAAAATTGTAACCTGTAGTAAATAGAAATTAAAATATAAAGTCAAAGACTTCTTTTTAAACTAGAGAACATACAAAATATATAAAATAAAAAGAAACATCTTGATAACTATAGTTACTTCTCCTTTGTATTTTTCCTCCCAAAACAGCACTCCAAAAGCAGAGTCAATTAATTCATCTGAATGTATTTTTCCTCTGATTTCTTCAAATATGAAGCCCTAAAACCTTGTCTTATAGAGAACTGTTAAACCTCTTTTGAAATTAGTTGAATTCAGAAGAGGAATATTAGGCAGAAAAATATGCATCTATTCAGGCCAAGAAGTGCTAATTTCAGCCCATTTCTGGCACTAAAATGTATTAACTCAATTTCCCTTATCCCAGTATCATACCAATTACATGCAGTTATCCTCCTAATTGACTACTTGTCAATTTTCAGTTGAACTCATACTTCCACAAGTGAGGTCTGGAAACTGTCAGGATCACCTCGAGGATCCATTCTCTGGTGACTCCTGGGTCCCATCCAAAGTTACCGAATCAGCATTTCTGGGATGGATCCTGGAATCAGCATGTTTTATAGGCTCTTAGAAGACTGAGAATTACTGGTCTAACTCATGTCAGTTCATCCGTATTAGCTGGTTGATGTAATACTAGACTAATTGATTATGCCTGCTGAAATTAGTGTTTATTTCATCATTGGTATCACATCCCATTTTTCTTAACCATATTCTGTTGTATTCTTATAGTACCTCTTTATCTTTCTTTAAATTTGACTTTTCTCAAATGATCCACTGCTTCAAAACTATTACCACAGAGATTTTTATCTTTTCCTATTTTATTCAACTTTGTATATACTATGTGATCTTCTAACCAAATGAAGTTCTATAATAGCAGGGATGTATCAGTCTTGCTCATGTTCATATCCATGGTATCTAGATGACAGTCTAGCACATTCTGGGTGTTCCTTAAACATCTGTGAATGAATAAATGGATTCAGGAGGGATCTTGGTCTCTGTTCTTCTAAAACCATATATTCCTCCTCATTTGAAATACACTACCAAATTATTCAGTATCCTTCTTCTAATTTAGTTAAGACACAATGTGATAGATTTTTTTTTTAAATTTCTAGCCACTATGGATGTAAAGATGACTAGGGCATATGCCCTTGTACCTGAGAGGTTTGGAAACAAAAGTGAAGAGCTCATTATGCAGTCACCTTCTTCTCAGCTTAATTTAGCCTCTGATTCATATTGTGTTATTTTATCCATGAGCAGTATCCCAGATGACCCTCCTCTCTCTATATCTAATTTATCTATTGAAAGGAAGAGAGAGAAAAAAAATTTTATATATATATATATATATATATATATATATAAAACAAAATCTATATATAACAAAATCCAAAAAGACCTTAGAACTTCTTGTGGTAAAGAATCATAAAGTTAATAATTCCTGGTGAGTGTCTTACAGTGAGTAAATAATGAATACCTGAGTCCCCCCTGCAAAAAAAAGGTTGAATCGTGTCATCAGAAGACATTTGAAATCATTATGGAGGAATCCCTAACAATCTCTCAGGATCTCTTCAAGAAGTTGCCTCTTTATCTTTCTGAGAATTTCAATATTTTTTAAGTATAACCCCATTCAAATATCATATGTTATATCCCAATTGAAAACTCCTATTTAAATTCTCCGTCTCTTCTCTGCATCTTTCTCTTAGAGCTTTATTTTGTTTTTCATTTTACAACTGGCAGCATCTTATGAAGAGTAATTCAACTCGAGTATCTAAAAATCATCAGGGGATGGTGGGGAAATATTGAATAAAGATAAAACTTATTCCTTCCTTTTTTTAAACTACCAGTTACCTAGTCTTGCATCAAATCAAACCTGACTACTATAAACCACATACTTGAATAGCTCACTATTTTAAGTTATTTTACATTTTTGCAGAAATGCGAGCACAGACCTCTTGACTCTCCAGCATTCTTTCTGTCACTCCAAACGGCCGGGCTGCGGGTAATCTTTGAGTCACTGAAGACATGTTGTATGTGTGGGTGGCTTCTATTCTTTTCCTTTCCTTTTCTTTTTTTTTTTTTCCCAGAGACTGGTAAAATCACACTGGCTCCAGAGTTTCACCCTCATGCCCTAGCAACAGAGGTCATCAGTAGCATGGAGTCAGTTTGGGGTATCTCCGAATCAGAAACAAATAACAGGGACTCCTTTGGGAATCCACTGAGACCATTACAGACCTTCCAAGGAACAGTTCAGCTTTGTAGCGTGCCTCCTGGAGAAACAGCTGTTTGTCTAACCTTTGAACTGACCGAAACATTAATCTGAAGCATAATTTAGTTCTGTCTGAGCTTCTGGGTATGCCATGAATAGCTGGCTTGCTTACATTCTACCAGTCTCCAAAATAATACATTTTCTGCTTTTTTTTTTTTTTTTCCAAAGGCATTTTCCCCTTCCCGATTTAATTATGTAAGATCACTTGATAAGTAAATGCCAGAGCTGGGGTAGAGTTCCTCCTCTCTGATAACTGTGCCTCTATCTCCCCTTGATCCTGCTGCTGGGGACTGATACACGTCAGAATCCGTAAAGCAGCGACTGCCGTCCCTGGAGCCTCTTTCCACACCGAGGAGAGGCGTGTGCTCAGGGGCTGACTCCGGTGACTCCGGCCGAGAGGAGTGGCGCTTTTGTACAAGCCGCTGCTTGTGAAGCGGTGTGCCCCCGGAGCGACGCTGTGGCATTCCACAGGAAATCGCCAGTGGGAGGCAGTCTCCTGTGGCGTCTCCTTTCCCAGCTCGAAAAGGTTTCCAGCTCACAGAACCCCCCGATTCTGTGTTTCCTTTATTAGAACTTGATTCCCATCAATTCGAAGAAAGAATGGGAGAGAAACCCTCGCAAGGGGGAAGATACTTAGACAACACATGTGTAGCCAGAAAACCACAGTCCCATTCTTCTGCCACGTAAGCCAAAGGAAGCTGTAAAGAGCAGGCAAAAAAAAGAGCTTGCTACCTGAAATAGTTTAAAGGTTAAGAGAAAATAGGCAAAGTACACTGTACGGGCCTCAGAAACCTCCCAGATGCAGGACCCATGAGCCTGTTTATTCATTTTCAAAGGAAAAAAGAAAACACCAATCCGTACAACTGAGAAGCAACTAGTAAACAATACGTTCTTTAATCCAAATGAGGTCTGTACTTAACGCTTTTTGTTGTTCAGTCACTCAGCTGTGTCTGACTCTTTGTGACCCCATGGACTGCCCATCAGACTTCCCTGTCCTTCACCAACTCCCAGAGCTTGCTCAGACTCATGTCCATGGAGTCGGTGATGCCATCCAACCATCTCATCCTCTGTCGTCCCCTTCTCCTCCTGCCTTCAGTCTTTCCCTGCATCAGGGTCTTTTCTAATGAGTCTGCTCTTCACATCAGGTGGCCAAAGTATTGGAGCTTCAGCTTTAGCATCAGTCCTTCCAATGAATATTCAGGACTGATCTCCTTTAGGATTGACTGGTTTGATCTCCTTGCAGTCCAAGGGACTCTCAAGAGTCTTCTCCAGCACCACAGTTTGAAAGCATCAGTTCTTCTGCGCTGAGACTTCTTTATGGTCCAATTTTCACATCCGTACATAACTACTAGAAAAACCATAGCTTTGACAATAAGGACCTTGATTGGCAAAGTAATATCTCTGCTTTTTAAAATGCTGTCTCGGTTTGTCATTTCTTGCAAAAGTTGAGCTAAGTCCTGGGTTACAGAATGAGCTAGACTCTGCCACTGTCCTTTAAGGATAAATTCTCTGAAAACTGAGGAACTGATGATGATATATCACCTTGATATACACAGTATGATTAGATACATTTATCAGGAAATGTCCTGTCTCTACAACATGGCTTCCTTCCCCATTATGCTTATGGTTATCACCATCTGTAGGCGGGCAAAGAATTTCAGGCTTATGGATATTTGTAGGAAAATTCAGTGCACTGATGGTTCCTAGTTTATAATGGATGCCAGTTTGGGTTGAAAGAATTATTCTCATATAACTTAGAGGAAAATTATGAGTTTTTTTAAATATGTTTCTATATACTTAAGGAACTGATTAGAAAAGTTAGACTCAAAGCAGTGATGTGCTTGTACATGTTTAACTACTTATTCTTTTGGGGGTAGTGAAAAGGAAGCCCTAATTTATATCAGTTGACAATTTCTATGGTGCAAACACTTCCTACTGTCATTTATTTCAAGCCACCATGACATTATTGAATGTGTATTTGGGAAGAGATGGTCACAGTCAGATTTTGCAAGCCTGTAGGGATAGTTCTGAACACCATTGAGGAGTGCCCAGTAACTTGAAATATTATGTGTCCTGAATGAATCTCAAGTATAGCTTTTAACATTGTAATGCGTTGTGGGCTCTTAAAACTTGGAGCAATATCCTCAACAGGCTTTGAAGACCTAACAGATGGTGATGAAAATAAAAAATAATTCACAACATAGTATAGAATTTGTATAGGTAAAATCAAAAATTCATCTATTTTTTACTTACAGTATTTTAGTTTGGGCACAATTGCCAATATTTCTAACTGCCTAAAAGAAGCTTTTCCTCCTTCCAAGCAGACAAAAATGTTTTCCTGAGTGGAGGTATGAAAAAATGTATAATTATTGTCTTATAATCAGCTAAATATAACATAAAGATTTAAAGCACTTTGTGAGCAAAAATTAATGCTACAGGTGATTGAGAGAGACCAAAAAAAAAAAAAAAAGATAAAATGGTACTTTATGAAGTATACTTTCACTTAGGATTCCCCAAATCTTGATGTACCATCATTAGTTCCTAACGTATCAGGGAATTTAACTTCTAGAAAACAAGGATGGAGTCTGGTTCACTCTGTTATTCCAGTGCCTATCACAGTAGGTTTAATAAATATTTGGTTGATTTGGATTAAAGTTTTCCCTAGCTTCCAGTATCCAAACTGACTTTTGTACTAAACCATGAAAGCAGACTTTCCGTTCTTACTTTTTTCATTAGACTGAGGTTACATGGATTCACAGAAGAAAAAAAAAAACTAATATAGTATGTGAATAGACTGTAAACATAGCAACAAATGTAAATGTTAAGGAAATAGATTTTTTTAATTTCCAGATTTTTGGTAATCAAATATATGCAAAGTGAATAAATGTTTATATTTAATTTTAACTCATGAAATAAGAATTTAAAACATAATACCTATTGATCCCACATCAGGGATCTAGATAAAAGTCAGGGTTCTAGTTCCTTCTGCTAGCACTGGAAGTTAATTCAAATCTTTTGGCAAAGCAAAATAGAACAAGAGATCACAAGACACAGAAATGATCATACTCTTTGACTCTTTGAAGTGTTTTTCTATAGGAAAAAAAAAATGTACATGTATACATATGTTTACATTTCGCAACATAAAGTAAATAAGTTCAAATGGATAGAAAGAAGTCCTATATGACGTACAATGCTCTCTGAGTATTTTAGACAATTCAAAATATGAAAACAACCTAAATATTTTATCAAAAAGAGAGAGCAAATAAATTGTGACTCTATGATGACAGAGGAGTAGTGGATAAGTGGAGAAAGGATTTAGATCATAGAAATTAGAACATACTTTTGAAATATTAAGAAAAAATCATGCAAAATTCTGTACACTTACCTTATGAATTTAAAGGATGAGATGGCAAACTTTTATATAAAAGGCTAGGTAGTAAATATGTTGGTCTTGCAGGACATATGGTCTGCATTGCAGCTACTCAACTACATTGTTATAGCACCATGGCAGTCTTGGACAGTATGTAAACCAATGATCATACCCATGTTCCAATAAAACTTTATTTACAAAAATAGGTAGTAGCCAGATTTGGCCCAAGAGATGCAAATGTTATGAACTAGAAATACCTATGTCAAACTGAAAGCAGTGTTTTTGAAGTGGGTAGAGTTGTATTTATTTATGTTTCTTAAGCATTGGTTTAATATATTTACGATGTATTTGAATGATTATACAGCATCCTCTATATACATCCATATAAAAATAGATGCCTCATCATAAACCTGTAGTATGTTTTGTCATAGTAAAATGTCACAGAATGCAATTTTACATGAGAGAAATTCATAAGGAACATCTATTTGAAATTCCCAGGTGGTCCAGTGGACTCTGTGCTTTCCCTGCCAAGGGCCCGGGTTCCATCTGTGGTCAGGGAACCAGGATCCCACAGGCTTCACAGTGCAGCCAGTAAATAAATAAATAGATGTACTGCTTTAGAGATCAATTTAACAGAAATCATCAAATATTTTTCTAAATAAAAGGTATAAACATCTTATGTCAAATTCATATTCATGAGACTAATAACAATTATTCATAACAATAACTTATGTTACTGTTTAGTCACCAAATCGTCCTACTCTTTGCGACCCCATGGACTGTAGCCATGAGGCTCCTCTGTCCATTGGATTTCCCAGGCACTGGAGTGGGTTGCCATTTCCTTCTCCAGGGATCAAACCTGTGTCTCCTATATTGGCAGGTGGATTCTTTATCATTGAACCACCAGGGAAGTCTATCAATAATTTATAATTTATATTATAAATAATTTATGAGCATCTACTAAGTGATTGACACTGTATTAGGAGGTTTACATTTATATACATTATTTCTCTTAGTATTCATGACCATCCTGGAGAAGCAACGCAGATTGGGTTAATTATATTTATTTTACAAAAGCTAATTTTTCAGTTTGTAAAGGCTTATTGGAGGCATAATGCTCTCCCTCACCTAAGAATTTACTTCTCTAATAGTGAGGCTGTCACATGATTTGCTGTGTTCTTAGGAAAACTGCCTCCCTGACCCTGCTAAGTTGACCCAGAGGGTAAGTGCCAACATTGGTCTTTCCCTGGAGTTCCTTAAACTCGCTACTAGTTTAGGAATCCAAACTCTTTCTGGAGGAAAAACTGTGAGAAGAGGCTTCCCTACTGGCCCGGTGGCTAAGAACCTACCTTGCAATTCAGGAGACACAGGGTTGAATCCCAGTCCAGGAATATCCCACATGCCACAGAGCAACTCAGCACAATGGCTCTGGAGTCCTGGAGCCGAAACCACTGAAGCCCACGCCGTAGACCCATACTCCACAATGAGAGAAGCCGCTGCACCCGAAGAAAACCTGTGTGCAGTAACAAAGATCACAACCTAGCCAAAAATAAGGAAATACATTTAAAAATAAAAAAGGAAATTACCTGGGATAGATAATGGAAAAAGAATTCAAAAAGACTGTCCTTCAAAAGAAAAAAAAAAAAAAAACTGTGAGAAACCTAAGCCATTTGGTGAGGGTTAGAGACTTAGAAGTGTGTCACTCTGTGATATACCTATTTTATGTCCCACGTGAAGGATAGAGATAGGCTAAGAAAGAAATTGTCACGTGAGAAAAGACAGCATCTTCAAAATGCATGTCCAGCCCTGCTTCTCCCAGCTCACGTTACAAGGATTGGTGATGAATCTCCCAACTAAGCTCATCCCAAATTCCTGACTCATAATCACAGTCAAAATGACCACTGAAGGTCCTAAGACTTGGATAGTTTGCTGTAGGACAGCAGATAACAGGACCACTTGATAGAAACAAAAAGCTTTATGAAAGAAATATTTATGACTAAGAAACATATTTAGCTCCTTGATATCCACTTTTTGACTTAAAACTACAATGAGAATAACGATGGCAACACTTAAACATCCTGTAAACTAGTGACATTGATCCAAAGGAGTTCTATTAAGTGACAAAGAAAGCTACGTCTCATCTCATTACAGACTGAAAATGTCTCTGAAATTTTGAGAATATCACACCTGGATAGGGGATTCATTTTAAGGCCCCTAAACCCCAGATAATTTGGAAGAAGTACAGAGAAGAACAATCTCAACTCTGACCCACACCTCTCCCAATTAAGAAATAAAATTTAAAAAGCAAAAAAAAAAAAAAGCAGAACTCTAGCAAGAGTCTACCCCACACGTAAAACCACAGTGATTAAAGAGAGGACTGGCTGGAGATAAAAGACAAAGCATGTAGCTCCCTATGTGAAAATATGCCTTAGGGCCAGGAACTGGCAACTACAGGAAAAGTATGATCTGAGGCTAGAAATATTTCAGAGACATTTTGCACCAGCAATTGAACTTCTCATGAGGTGTTATTAATAAGCTAAAAGTGTTTTTTTTTTTCAAATTTAATTTTCCCCCCAAGTTTACATGAACAAACTTGAAGCAAAATTGTGAACCTATGGGAGAAACAGACTTTACTGAAGGTTGAAGGAGGGGAAGGCTTATTTGTGTCAAAACACTAATAAACTAATCAACTTTCCCCCTGATTCTTACTTAGAGGAAACTTTGCATGGGGCCCCAGCCTCTCCCAATCTTGCCCATCTCCGTGTTTCTCCTCACTAGACTATTGCTCCCCCATGATCAAAAAATTAATTTTCAAAACCCCTCCTTTTAAATTGTGCAGAACATTTCAGTTTACCCCACCTAAATTTCTCTCCACTTATAATTTTACAAAGCCTGTATCTCTACACATCCAGAGATCTCTTAAGCTAGCTGGCTACCTTGAGGCCCCATCTGCTAACTGTGGGTTTCAATCTCTGCCTCTTTCAACAGCCTCTGCAAGGAGGTGAAATAGATTTGGTAAATTATGACAACTTCCTAAAAACCTACTGACTCCAGTCAACTTTGATTTGAAATAGCATTTCTTTTTTTTTTTTTTTCTTTTTATCTGTGAATCTGTGACAGGGTTTAGTGTTGGAGATATCTAGTGTGTAGTTTCATTGAAATTAACACCTGAAGACGGGTGGGAGGACAGACTGGAATTATAAGAAGTTGTAGACCTGACAACTGTCGTCCAGTGATTCTCAACTGAGGACATTTTCACCCCCCAGGAAATATTTGATAATGTTGGAGACACTTTTTGTGTATGATGAACTGGGGGTGAGGGATTGATACTGTCATGTGGTAGATAAAGGACAAGAACAGTGCTGAACATTCTGTAGTGAACAGGATAGCCCCTTAACAAGAATTATCCACCCTGAAACATCACTAGTGCCAAACTTGAGCAACCTCGGTTTCAGCCGAATTGATGCTTTCAAACTGTTGTGCTGGAGAAGACTCTTAAGAGTCACTTGGACTGCCAGGACATCAAACCAGTCCATCCTAAAGGAAATTAACCCTGAATATTCACTGGAAGGATTGATGCTGAAGCTCAAGCTGAAGCTCCAATACTTTGGCCACCTGATGCAAAGAACTGACTCGTTGGAAAAGATCCAGATGCTGGGAAAGACTGAAGGCAAAAGGAGAAAGGGGCAGCAGAGGATTAGACAGTTGAATAGCATCAATGACTCAATGGACATGAGTTTGCGCAAACTCCGGGAGACGGTGAAGGACAAGGAAGCCTGGCGTGCTGCAGTCCATGGGGTCGCAAGGAGTCAGACACGACTTAGCGACTGAACAACAAGAGTACCACAGAAATAAAATGGCTCATCACAGTTGTCCCGAGTTGGGCCAAAATAATTGGCCCTTGATAACTGCATCCCCATCAGTAAGTGAACACAGGCAGACCATCCGGGAAAAGGGTGACACCTGAGGGCTGACCAGTGACTGCACTCCCGGAACCGAGACAATCACTCTTTCCTTGGAGAGGATGGATGTAGTCATCTCCATTCCCAAGGTTCTCTGGTCTGGCTGTGGGCACAAGTACAGAGAGCAGATATTTCATGGAGCTTGCCCGTGTCATTGAGGATAAAAAAGAGTGCCGTGTACACCTGAATGGCCAGATTCTACTGGAGCATAGCTAAGTATATGATCTACGGTGGTCTACCTGGTATGTGAGATGTTCTGTCTGCTCCATCATGCCTCACATTTCCTTATGTCAACCACTATAATACTTGGCAACAACAAATCTGTATGTACTTCATAAGATTTCCATCTCTGGCCAATTCAGTGCTAAATCAGATGAAAACACTTAATATCCCTTGCATGTAAAATATAGATTTTCTGATTTTTAAAATCATAGACTGAAAAGAAAGAGAAGGGACCCAGGTGATCATCTAATCCAGTTTTGGGGACAACTTGCACATGTATTCATCTATCTACAAAATATGGTCTCGTTAATTATGAGAAGCAACTTGCTTATCTCTATGGTTTGTTGTTCAGTTGCTAAGTTGTGTCCAACTCTTTTTGACCCCTTGGACTGCAGCATGCCAGACTTCCCTGTCCTTCATATAGCACAGAGTTTGCTCAAACTCACATCCTTTGAGTCAGTGATGCCATCCAATCATCTCATTCTCTGCCACCCCCTTCTCCTCCTCCTTTTCTCAATTCATTCCAATTTAAGACATATTTCATTGTTTTATTTTTCCTTTATTAAGCTTAAAATGTCCTATCCACAATTTCTTCTTGCTGCCCATGTCTTACAGATTATCAGTTTTCTATAAGAACAGTGCTGAGAAGTATTTTGTTTCCAAATAGACTGTTTCTTCATATTATCCAAATCAAGATATTTTCCTAACTAAATATATCCTTTTTCCTTCAACCTGTGTGATTCATAAGATATGGACTTGGCTCTGCTACTATTCTTGGCTTCCATGAACTCTAAGATGATGTATTCGCCTTCTCTAATATTCCTTTGTCTTTCACTTCACCAAATGATTTTGTCTTATTGGTCAAAGAAAAAGGATTCAGAGTAACATTTTTCTTTGATGGAATTAATCAGAGATTGACAATCCAACAAAACTTACTTGTTACCCAATATTATCATAAATTATCATTTGCCATCTTTTAAAAAACAGTTAAACACTGTTTATTTTTATTATGTCTATGCCAAGAAAGAGAGTCCCTTAGAAATCAAGGAGATCAAATCAGTCACTCCTAAAGAAAATCAACCCTGAATATTCATTGGAAGGACTGATGCTGAAACTGAAGCTCAGTACTTTGGCCACCTGATGCAAAGAGCTGCCTCATTAGAAAAGACCCTGATGCTGGGAAAGATTGAAGGCAGGACGAGAAGGGGATGACAGAGGATGAGACGGTTGGTTGGCATCACCAACTCAACGAACATGAGTTTGAGCAAGCTCCGGGAGATGGTGAAGGACAGGGAAGCCTGGTGTGCGGCAGTCCATGAGGTCCCAAAGAGTCAAAAATGACTTAGTGACTGAACAACAACAAACGCTAAGAAAATTGTGTCTGAAAAATAATGAAGGCTCGGGAAAAATAATGGCAATTTTGTTTTTCTCATTATTTTCATTAGGGCAGTTTTTAAATTGGTCTTGAATATATTAGTTCCTTTGCTGGTATTTTAAATGGTTGAAGCCCAAAGTGTATAAATGATGTTTGAATGTAATGAGGTTTTTCTTTGTGGAATATAGTCCCTGTTATAAAAACATGAATGATTGTAGCAATGAATGGAATATGTTAATAATTATTCATAATTGTTAATTCTAAGTTTAATAATTAACATAAAATTGCAGAAAGAAACATTTGGTCATATATAATATGCATATTGTAAAACGACATTGCACAATCAGTGCAGAGGAAGTTAATGAGTGCCCATTTGAAACCCCTAGTCATTTATGTTTATGCTTATTAGTATACAATAATTAATAAAATAATTGGTGATAAAATGGAGTATGTAAATAGTTCTCCATATGTAAGCCACCAATGATGACATTTTTCTTTGGAAAAATGGTTCTTACATGTCACATTTTTAAGAGGCCGAGTTGGCACATCCATTTCATTCACTGGATTCAACTTCTTTGGAGTGAATTCAAGACTCTCATTTTCTATAAAAAATAAGCGTTCCTCCTCTTTGATTTTAAGCGCGTGCTAACAACAGAGCATTATTGGCATAAAGAAGGTTATTCTCTCCCCCATCATTCTCCAAGCTTTATGAATTTGGCATCTCTTTTGCTCCGATGGAGTTCCCTGGTGGCTCAGCTGGTAAAGAATCTGCCTGCAGAGTGGGAGACCTGGGTTCGATCCCTGGTTTGGGAGGATCCCCCTGGAGAAGGGAACAGCTACCCACTCCAGTATTCTGGCCTGGAGAGTTCCATGGACTGTATAGTCCATGGGGTTGCCAAGAGTTGGACACGACTGAGTGACATTCACTTTCATTTTTGCTCCAGTCTCTACCTGCAGGGGATAAAACTACTGCTCAATTTCAATGCAGATGTTTAAAAGAAAGAAGAGACTTAAGATCCATACTAGGCGGGACAGTCCAACTGCTATAATCAACTCCTCCCAAATAGTAAAATCATCTAGTAAAAGTTTATTGGAAAAGTCATCTAGTAAAGATTTATTTCTGGCTCACAAGACTGTCTGTGGCAGGTTCATTCTGAGAAGGGAGGCCATCACCTAGGGCTTCGAGGTCTATTCTATGCTGTGTGCAAAGCCACACAGTAGTTTCAGGATTCAGCCTGTCATTTTCTTCCACGTGGACAGAAGTCAGTCACCTAAGGCTAGGAAAGCACAGGAACAGAGCTATGTTCCCAGGAAGAAAAGAAAATGAGATTTGGTGAACAGCATCATCTCTGCCACAGACCGATTTTGGAACTATTACTTCCCTCCTATATATATATATATATATATATATATATATATATATTTTTTTTTTTTTTTTGCTATATATTCGTGACCTAAATCTTTTTTCCACATTATACCCCTGGCCCTGAACTGTATTACAACCTCGGGTTATCCTAGCCTCCTGACCCTCATCAGTTTGCAAGGAGAATTAAGAACAAAGAGGACCATTCAGGATGGTGGGGGGCTGCCCTGAAACAGCGGATTGCCCTGACAGCCCCCAGAAATGCTCCCTCTGTTATCACTGATGTGACCTCCACCACGACAGCTGCCACCAACATGCACCCACACCCTGGTGCCTCAGCCAGCTCACCTGCCCTCTTTAGACCCAGCACACACATCACTTTGTGTATGAAGTATGAGTGAGCTGAATTTTTTATTATCTTAGGTTACCTGATAGCACAGATAATAACTGAGACCGAAGGAGAGGAAACACATTGCTGGAAGAGGAAGAAATGGATACGATGCTTAGTCAGAACTGACCGGAATGCAAAAGAGAAAATGACAGAGTAGTTATTGCTGATAGAAGTGCATTCAATCCTCATTCAACTTAACCTAAAAAAAAAATCTCCAAAAGAAGTGAATGACAGACCAAATGGATGGCATATGAATATGCATTTTTAAGACTTTTTGTCCACACTGGCTAATTATACTATAATCGGTGTCAAATTGGAAAAAAAAAAAAATAATGCTAAAGCTATATTTTCCATGGTCAACAGTTTTGACCCAAGAGGACATGTGAAATAATACTCTGCCCCCAACCCACCTGGTTGGCTGAAAAGTAGCTAATTATTTTCTAAATACTCACACAATATATCACAATTGTCTGTAGTGGACAACCTAAGGTGTGGGTTGAAGTGTTGATGCTGTTTATAAAGCTCAAGCCCAGGCTGCTGAGGGTGAGAAGAAAGGTTGGCATGACGTAGAGATAAACTGATTGTAGTGCTAGTCATGGCCCCGAGAGTGGCTTCTTCAACACACACTGTGAACGGCAACTGCTTGCTCAGAAGCTGTGTTTGCTTGGCAAGCAGGACTTTTCTGTAAGGTTCACATGGAGAGATCACACAGAAGAGCAGCCCATGAAAGAGGAAAGCGGGAGAAATTTATCTAAGTCTTCCAGTCTTCCATCCCGCATCACCCCATGGAAAGCTAACTCGCTTCCTCTTTCAAACTGGATCATTCAACCCCTTGTCAGCTTCTCAGCAACTGAATGTCATGCCGTTCGTTGGACATTTCACCCAAGTATAGCATTGGAAAGGAAAATCAGCATGGATAGATAAGTCATTGACCATGAGAGAGGAGAGAGACAATTAAGGAAAAATGACGAGGTCTACAAGGTTTAAATCCCAGACAGCACCCATTTCAACTGCTGATGTTCATCTGTGTATTTCAGACAAGACCTGTGTGCTCTTTGGGGAAGTGACCATAACATGCTTTACAAAATAACTTCCAGCCAATACTGCATTTATCACCAGACAGTTGCCTCATTCTAGCTGGTGAACCGTGGTGGCATTTCAAATCCAGAGACATCAATTGTCTTCTAAAACTCCACGCCTAACATTATTTTTTAAATCTATATTTTTGCTATCTACCCGGTGGCTGAGTGATAAAGAATCTGCTTGCAATGCAGGAGATGCAGGAGACAGATTCGATCCCTGGGTTGAGAAGATCCCTTGGAGGAAGGCAAGACAACCCACTCCAGTGTTCTTGCCTGGAGAATCCCATGGACAGAGGAACCTGGCAGGCTAAGAACATAGGGTTGCAAAGAGTCAGACATGACTGAAGTGAGTGAGTACACATGCACAGTACACAATTATCTTGGCAAATTTCTACAAGCAATTATTCAAAAGAGTGACGATAGAAATATTTACTGCATAGACTTGCTATAGAATTGCAGGGTCCATGCTCAAGGTAACTCAGCCTCCCCTTACATCAATGCATCCTGGGGATCTGGCTTATAGCTGGAAACTGGATAAGTAATCATGACTTTCCTTTGCACGAGTTATCATTAGCTTTCTGCTAACTTATTCTTGACCATTTCCCCAACTACACCAGACATTCAACTGTCCATCTGTCTCACTTCAATGGGATTGTCCTGACCTGACCTGATAGCTGCCACCATAGGTCCTTGGGGGGGTCAATGTCCCATTTGCCACTGCCCATTGTGATGATTATATCCATCTTGGTGCTAATGATTAATTATTGCTACTTGCACTCTGCCTTCCCGGAATCTCCTCTTTCCTAGACTGAATAGAGAAGCCATGACCTGAATTTTCTAAAGGAAAGAGAGAAAAAAATACCCTGCAGAGGACAAGTGAATCCTACCAAACTATCAAGGACTCTGGTGGTACCCATCCTCACCTCTGACAGTGTATTTTTCACTCCATTGTTAGTGGAGGATCCTTCATTAGCTCTCAAGGGACTTAGTCATGTGATAAGTTCTCAAACTATGCATAAAAAGAACCATTATAACATTCTCATATACTAGAACTTTCTGACTTCCTCTTTGACATTTTGCCGAGGAAGTTCTTACAGTCCTATTTTGATTATTTCTGGGCACGATGAAGTCCAGACTTCTGAGAGCAAACACAGAAAATTATCAGGACAAGCTTCGGGCAGTTGTTTCTAAAGATTAAATTCTGACTCATGAGATTCTGAGCCTATCTGATCTCACTTTCCATTTCCCTTCCCAGGATTGCAGTCTCAAGACCCAGACCCATATGTACTTTCTGATTTCTTGTCACTACATACCCTGTTCTGCCGTTACTTTTCCAGTGTAGGTTATTTATTCCTGGAGGATTACTTTGATTTCCCCTTTGAAGGTGACCTGAGAGCCAACTTTGGTTTGACCCGTAGGCAATGCAGGGTGATGGGAACATATCTTGAGGGAAATGCGTCTTATTGCAAGACGGCAGCCTCATGTAAGACCATCACATAGTCTTTAGGTAAGAGGAGATTGACATCATCCTATGGCAACAGAGAAGGACTGAAATTTGGGGTTCATTGTTGTCAAGTTCATTTACCCATGGCCCCATCTCTTTCAAAGTCTTAACTTTGTCATAGAAGAACCATCAAGCCTGTGAATTTCATGCCCTCTGGCTTACTGAGTGTGCATTAATTTGGAAGTTTCTTCCTGGATTATTTTAATCTAATATTTAAGGTTTCTACGGACATCTTGAATAATTATTCCACATTTCTTATAATAACATGGTTCCTAAAAGTGCTAAGGTCCCTCCCTCCCAAAGCTTTGCCCTCCACCCGCACATCATAATTACCACAGATGGATGCCGAGGTAATTATGAAACAATTTTTGTTTTCAGAAAGCTAAGGGACTGAACTCCAAAGCCCTGTGCACGTGTTAACCTTGGCACTTTAAAAAATAGCACTGGGAAGACCCAGAGGGATCGGGTAGAGAGGGAGGTGGGAGGGGGGATCGGGATGGGGAATACATGTAAATCCATGGCTGATTCATGTCAATGTATGGCAAAAACCACTACAATATTGTAAAGTAATTAGCCTCCAGCTAATAAAAATAAATGGAAAAAAAAATATCATGAGGCAAAGAATACAGTGCTAACAATTCATTGGGACGTTCAAGGCTCTGAAAGCCAGAGAGGAAAAATGTAACTGAGTCAGGAGAGAGACGGGCAAGGAGAGCAGTACAGACATTGTGGTGACCAAATTTTTAAAAATTAATAGTCACATATTGAAATATTTCATCATTTTTAATACACTTTTGTGGTTCTGATCCTTTCATGATCGGATTCAGCATAGTTATATTTTGCATATATCATTTTCATTGCTCTGTTTATATAGTACGAACAAAAACCTTATTTACACATGAAAGCAGGAGATAGCACGTATTTAAGAGCAAATTCTCCAGTACCTGAAACAGATATAATCTCTTCTAGGTTATCTGGATTGGAAGGTGAAGTGGTTCATATATGTACAAGAATAAAGACATTTCAGTGCGTCAAATTATACAGGAAATGTCTCTGCTAATGGTTTACTGAGATAATACATCAGAAGTGTAAAATCAATAAAATAGGCACTTTCAAGCTATCATCTTCAAAACCTACCTTAAATGTCCCTCGTTTTTGGAACTTGCCCTAGGTTGGGCTGGTTACTTCCTCATATGTATTCATTTAGCAAGAACTGCATCATTTTATATACTTATCTTTTTTTCCCCCAGTTTGATGTTCAGGGATGGCATTTTTCATCTGCCCGTCTGTCTAATACAGTGACTAGCATGTGCAATGTTTTAATAAATAGATGAATTAAAATGGCATTTTTATTTTCAAATGCCTCAAGCTCTTGAGTCTTGGCTTGTTTTACCTTTCTCAATAATAATTATCCAGACATTCCTTCAGGCATTCTAGGTTCTTATGGTCTATTCTGTCAAAATATTCTCTCAAGAGAGGAGATGAACCTTAGTTTCACTAAAATGTAAATGAGTTTGAAAAGCTTAAGGATAACATAATACATAATAAGTATAGATTTCTCACACTATTTCAAAAACCTTGGAAAATGCAAAAAGAATGATTATCAAAGAAAAGGAAACATTAGTTTTGAAAGCATAGTTATATATTAGTTTTCATGTCAGTGCGCATGTGTGTGTGTGTGTGTATGTGTGCGTGTGTGCTTGTACATGGAGAAATTAACTTTTCCCTAAAACTGGAGAATTAGGAAGTTTCATGAAATTAATGGAAAGAGTATCCTAGAAAGAATAAAAGGAAGTCTGGATAAATTAAAGATTTTATCTTCAACCAAACTGGAGTAATTTGCTAAATTAACTTGTCTTAAAGAGACACATACAGAGACATTGCAAAATAAAGAAAAGATAAAAGGAAATTAGAGGAAGTAATATGCCATATAGACAGCAATAGTTAGAAATAAAGGGGAGCAGAAAATGCCACTGTAAAAGAAAGAGAAGATTTATACCTATGAAGGCAACAAACGTGCCAATTCATTACTTGAAAAGAAGCCATAACATGTTTCAACTTTCACGTACACAAAAATCTTGCATTCATTTTTCTCCCAAATTCTAAAAGAAAAAGACCAGGGAATAAATTAAAAATAACAACGTACAAACATAAAAAAATGGTAGTTCTGTCCCTTTTACCCTATCTAAATTTTCAGAATATTGTTTTTTGCAGACATTTATAAATTTGTGCATTGCCAAATAGGTTTATCAACAAGAAGTTTAAAGTTCTTATAATTTTCAAACATAGCTGATGACTTTGGCCCTATTTTTTCTTTGAGTCTTGATCACAGAACTGTCATTACAATTCTCCAGATTTAGTTAAGAAACAGACACTGTTTGGGCAGAAATAAAAATAATATTCATGAATCATATGTGATAGATTAGACCTTTGTTGTTTAGTCACTAAGTCATGTCTGACTCTTTTGCGACTCCATGGACTGTAGCCCTTGAGGCTCCTCTGTCCATGGGATTTCCCAGGCAAGAATACTGGAAAGGGTTGCCATTTCCTACTCCAGGGGATCTTCCTGACCCAGGGATTTAATTTGGGTCTCCTATATTGGCATACAGATTCCTTGCCATTGAGCCACCAGGGAAGCCCATAGAATAAGTAATATTTTTACATATGTTTTTCTCAGTAAGAATCTAACAGAATGGAATTAACATGGCAAAAGAGGTAATTAAATTGTATCTCCTATTATTACTCCATAACAAAGATTTAGCATTTGCCTCTGAATCTGGACTATTGCATCATCCCAAGAGCGTGTCTAATGTCCATCCCATAAACACAGCAAAAAAGAGCAATGAAAACATTCACTGCTTGGCTATTGCATCACTATTTACAGGTTTTAATTGATAAATGCATCTTTTTTGTTTTATTAGAATAGTTTTTGACTACAGATAACCTATCTTTAGATTTCACAGAAACAATGAATTTCACATACCTCAGTATTTCAAGGACAGAAGCAGTCTTGGTTACCATTTCAAATAAAACTACTTATGATGAGTTTAAAACATGAAGAAAGGAAAACTGTAATCAATGTTTGTGTTGATATACAGAAGAATTAATTTAACATATAGAGGATTTAATTTAATGCCTAGTCCTTTCCTGTAGACATCCAGCCTAACAATCATATTTCTTTCTTGTCCCTTTCTCTGACACTTATTACTCAGGAACATGTTCCTGCTTGGCAGTTTTCCCAAGAATCCTATCATTCCTGTATTATTTCTCCTGTGCAGGTATCACAAGGGTAGCTTCTGGAGACAGTGACCCAGCTTTGTAATCTAAAGCTTTTGTGACTCTAATAATGAGAGTTTCAGTTAAAGGTGGTATCATGGCATTACGCTAAGAACACTAACATGACACTTTTGTTTAGGGCTGGCCTCCCAAAAGGAAACCTGTGAATCGAGTTATTGTTATTACAATATGAAATATCCCAACTTTCTAGTACAACACAATTAAATGTAGTTTATAGATTTCATAAGTCAGCTTTCTTATGATGAATAATGGATTACAAACTCATATGGGGAGAGTAGAAATTTGTGTGGATAACAAAAAATTTGCAGCCAAAGACACCCTTACTATTGTTCCCTTTTAGGTGGAAGTGTTAGTCTCAGCTAGATCAGGGCTGCTGTTATCATACTGGAATTCTGCAAATGCTCCATATGCGTGTGTTTGGGACATACCATAGGGGTATGGTGCACAAAAATTTTCAATTTTCTAAACACCTTCCCTTTCATCCAACCTGGATAATGACTTGATGGCAACCAGAATGGTGTCTTTAAGTCATTTCATGTTCAATTTGAAAAATTTATTTAAATTCTTTGGACTTTGTTGTTGTTTAGTCACTCTCTAAGTCGTGTCTGACTCCTTTGCAACCCCATGGATTGTAGCCCGTCAGACTCCTCTGTCCATGCGATTTCCCAGGCAAGAATACTGGAGGGGGTTGCCATTCCCTTCTCCAGGAATCAAATCTGCTTCTCCTGCATTGGCAGGTGGGTTTCTTTACCACTGAGCCACAAGGGAAGCCTTCTTTTGAACTTAATTTTGCCTTAAGTCAGTATATCAGCAAGAGCAAGAGGTTTTATTTCCCTTCTTGAAAGGGGAGAAATATTATTCCTATAATTTATACATCTCTCACTTGGGATATTGTTATGGGTTTTGATTGAAATGAGGCTTGAATACTCCAAAAATAAATTTAGATAACATTTTCTATCAGTTGGGCTGGGGAATACTCTTGTCTAGTTGCTGGTTTGTTGATTACATTCTATATGATGAACTAAGTGATTTGAGAGATAGTACCATCAAAGAGCTGTGACAGAGTGTGGGCAGACTAGGGTAGGCAGGGGCAAGTCTTTATGGAAGAAGCAGGCAATTTGTGTGGGCTGGCTCAGCTGGTAAAGAATTCACCTATAATGTGGAGACCTGGGTTTGATCCCTGGGTTGGGAAAATCCTCTGAAGAAAGGAAAAGCTACCCACTCCAGTATTCTGCCTGGAGAAGTCCATGGACTGTATAGTCCATGGGGTCCCAAAGAGTTGGACATGACTGAGGGACTTTCACTTCACTTAAATGGTTCTAGCAATCACTTGAATGATTCACTTCGCTTGAATCTGTACAGGTAGAGATGTGGGTAGACAGAGAATAGTGTGAGCACAGAGACAGGGTGGGAATTCTATATTCTAGGCAGAATCATGCCTCAATACAATATAGTTTGGTTTGGTTTTTTCCTTCTGGATTGCAGTGAAGGCACAAAGGTTAAAAGTATGAGGTTAGATCTTAGAAGGCTTTGCAGGAAGGTCCAGAAGAGTAACAGTTATTATTGAATAAACAGGGAGGAATAAGTTTGTATAATGTACCAATCACTTTCTACTTGAATAGGAAAAAGATAAATGTTTGAATCTCTGCATGTATATGCATTTATTTGTTATGTGAAAATAACAATGCTTAAAATAAGATGTTCCAGTTGCCAAATGCTTCATATAAATCCTCATCTCTAACACATGAAGTACTGTTTTCAGCTTTATTTTAGAGAAAACAAACCAGTAAAAAAAAAAAAAAGAAAGAAAGAAAAAGTAGTAACTTTTTTGTGGCAATATTATGCCAAGTATCTAGCTGATATAAAGAACACCACTTTCAACCACTGAATACACTCTTTGATGTGTGAAAGGCAGCATCTCTGAAATACAAAATTCTGTATACTCCTGCCCATTTCCCTCTGAGTTTCCCTACAAATAAAATCATGTAATCCAAGGATGTCAAAAATATATGATTGTAATTGAAGTTCTAGCAAGAGAACATTCAGTGAAGGCTAAAAGCAGTGGGAGGAGCTTTCTTCACATAGGGATCTCATTGGGAAGCTGCTGATTAAAACAACAGCAATGGGTCTGGAAAAGGGACTTCCTCACTCAATCTCCAGGTACACTTTTATCACTCAGTCTATTTAAAGAGGGTTTCCCTGGTGGCTCAGCAATAAAGAATCCGCCTGCAACGCACGAGCCATGGGTTCTATCCCTGTGTCGGGAAGATCCCCTGGAAAAGTAAATGGCAATCCACTCTGTTATTCTTGCTTGGAAAATTCCACGGAAAGAGAAGACTGGCAGCTACAGTCCATGGGGTCACAGAAAGTTAGACATGACTTAGTGACTGAACTTGCATGCACTACTTAAAGAGAGGAGAGAAGAAATATTCTTAAAAAGTAACGCTGGAGCCCTGTACCCAGAGACGTTGGATGTTAGTAATGATGAAGACCTCCGCAATCGTGGCTAGTTCATGGAGTATAAAATGAATGATATTGATAGACACTTGCAGGATTTATTTCAGTGTACTATGAAAATTGATGATCAAAGGAGAAATGATAACTCTACTAAGAGTTCAGTGGGACGGTCTTAGGTTATAAGAGACTGAAAATCTGGGCTTACATCTCAGGTAAAAGATTACAGACCTCGTGAAATTTTTTAAGAATTCTTGCTGTTATACTCACTAATTATCTGTTATTATTACTGTGGCCACTCAACTAAAAAATTGTATTTAAAATTCTTTTACATTAAGCTTAGATGAATTATTAATTATTCATTATTAATATTTCCATTCATAACATACTTTAGCTACAAATTTTGCAGGATTAGAATCAAAGCCACTGAATCTTTCAGTATTCAGTATTCAAGATTCACTGAATCTTTCTAAAATTCTTCAGTGGAAGAAACTAGTAACCTTAAAACCATGGAGAATGAATATCGAAATTTAATTAGAAACATATGTTGCCAATTCTCAGTTCAAACATTGAAAAATAAATACTTAGAACATTAAATTTGTTTATAAATTCTTTCCTAATTTTAGCGACACCTTCCCAGATACAGTTCTAAATTATTTTTCCAGTGTCATGAAAGATGTATATACTTTCTTTTCAGAAAGCCCACTTGGTACCTCAGAAAACTCTCTGTATGTTTTTCCTGGCTCTTGTCCTCCTTTGACTTATTCTGTAACAGTAGGAAAAGACTATAAACGCTCAGAGGACAGACTCTAACTTTTGGCTCTGTCTCGTTCCTAGTACGTTGACTTTCAATTCAAACAGTGCTATGTTCTTTAAATTTGACTGAAATGAAGAGTGACCTAAGTACATGGAAATTCTCCAACCATTCATAATGCATAAATCACAAAAATCCCATATTTGTGACCTAGCCTTTAATTTTATCTGTTCCCAAAATGCAGTCATCAGCCTGGATATATTTGCAACTGCCTAGGAAGGACATGGAGAAGGAAATGGCAACCCACTCCAGTATTCTTGCCTAGAGAATCCTGGACAGAGGAGCCTGGTGGGCTGCTCTCCATAGGGTTGCATAGAGTTGGACACAACTGAAGCGACTTAGCATGCATGCATGCGTTGGAGAAGGAGATGGCACCCCTTCCAGTGTTCTTGCCTGGAGAATCCCAGGGACGGAGGAGCCTGGTGGGCTGCCGTCTATGGGATCGCTCAGAGTCGGACACGACTGAAGCGACTTAGCAGCAGCAGCAGCAGGAAGGACATGCTTGTACCCAAGGATCCGTAGGTACACTTCATCACCTAACCTGAAATAATGTTTGTGTTTGTGGATAGATACATTGAATTTTCAGAGATTCTGATGCATCTGATGTTTTTTTCTTTCAGTAAAATGGTAACTATAAAAAATAGATACTGTATCAACGGTCACAAGGGAGAGAGGACTTGATAGCTATCTGTGTGTGTGGCATGCCATACAACAGAACTGGCTTAAAGTTTTAATCTTAAATAAATCTCATTACTTATAGTCAAATAGTAAAGCTATAGCAACACTGTTGGTCTAATAGCCTATGTTTCTGTTCAAAGTACATATAAATCATATTCACATTAATTAAAAAATCTGACTAATACTCATTATGATACTTTTCTGACCTAGATTATGACTTGAATTTACAATTAATTTGCACATTAACTGTGTAAATGGAAAAAATCAGTCATCAGCTTGAATTGCACTGGCTTACTTTATATTGGTATTCTGAAGAAAATGCCTGCACATGCTGGCTTCTTCACTTATTTTGAATTACATAGTTTTTAAAATTCATCCTGATATTAATATACTTATTATTTTTATGTCACTTTAAGAATGCTTTATTTTTAATATGTATATTCTTATTCCATATGGAGTTAAGCATATCTATTTTGTAATTCTAGCTTAGTTTTTGTGTTACAATAGCTAAGATGGATAACAGTTTTCATTTGCAAAGCTCATAGTGCCTATTTCCAGAATCTAATTATATATATATAATGCACATATACATACACATATATATACATATGCATACATACATGTATGCATATGTTACATAGATACACAAGTATAACAAGTATAGGTGGTTTTCCTACCTGAACACTGTTATCACAAATAACTTAGCAACCTAGTGTAAGTGGAGATAATTTTAATTATAATTTGTCACAAAAAAATGTAAGGGTCACACTGAGAAAATTTTGGTAGTATAATGCAATATGTACTACTAAAACATATTAAAGAAAAAAGAAGCAACCTATTACTCTAATTATAAACTTTAATTCTTACATTGTTACAGACTGATAGGAAGTAGATTAATTCCAATAAGTCTATCAAATTCTCTGCGTATATGGTCATACTCTGTCTTTAACAATTAATAACATATAACTAAAGAAAGTATCATCCTTGGTCTAAGGCAATGGTAGCAAATATCAAAAGAAACCAAAAGAAATTATGTATTAATTTTCTGCAGTACAATGAAGAATAAATATGATACTGTTAACAAATTTTTTTTTCCCTAAGATCATAGAGTACTTTTAAGCAAAAGTTAATTATGACTGCAGCATAACACCACCCCCGGAGGCAATATACTTCTTGGGATCAGAGTAAATATCCAGTGCACACAAAGTAATTTAAAATACAAATAGTATTATCATTAAATAGTAGTTATGCATCGGTAGAAAGGGTATTATGGGAGTAGTTTAGAAAACTAAATTAAATGATTTCTCTTACAAGACACATCTTCTATTTACACAATATTTTTCTTAGAGAAGTTCAAACATTTTAGGCCTAACAAAACTCTTCACATAGTATCCTTTGGGTCAAAGTATGTATTAGTGCCTCCTATTTTATGGAGAAAGGAAATTAGTCTCAGCTTCAGGTCACTGACTAACAAATCCTTCGGTACAACAGAGCAACCTCTGGTCTGTTCTCCACTGGGTAGCCTTAAGTTTGTAATTCTATTGAGGCCTAAGTTTAAATTCTACCCACAAAACAGATCTCAGAGAGGTTCCATTCTTGGTATTTTACTAGACATACTAATAGCTTTAAGTGAGACATTAGTCCTTATCTTTGTGTGACTCACCAAGAATAGAGAAGAAGGGTCTTCATGAGCCTGGTGTGCCTACTTTGAGAGGGGACCCCTCTGGTAGTTTATTGTAGAAAAGAGAGATTCAACTTCTGATAAGGGCAGAGATTCAACTTCTGGACAGGGAAGCCTGGCGTGCTGCAGTCCATGGGGTTGCAAAAAGTCGGACATGACTGAGCGACTGAACTGAACTGAAGGACAGAATGACTTGTATCTCAGTAATCTATTTATGGATATTTCACAGACAACTATAAATTCTAGGGAAAGTATTAAAATCAGTTATTTGGAGGCACAAGAGAATGACCAAATTGAGCATAGATGATAGACACTTGAAGGAAAGAAAATGCCCTGAGAAAGATGTCACGTTATACCCTTTCCACCTTAGAGTACTCTTGGATCTTAACTGGATAATCAAACTCAGACAGATGCATTCTTATGGATGGGGATCTAAGAGCAGAATTCAGGGCTGACAAAGTACTTGAAGTTGTGTGTGTGTGTGAGACAGAGAGAGATTGGGGGAAATGGAAATGGGAGATATGGAAAAGAGGGAGACACAGAGAACCTTATATGAACCAAACCTTCATATAAGCTATTAACTGAGTTGTGCACACCTGTGGGAAAGTGCAAGACCAACAGAAAATAAAAGCTGAAAGTGAGAGTGAAAGAGACTCAGTCGTGTCTGACTCTTTGCGACCCCATGGACTGTACCCTGTTAAGCTCCTCCGTCCGTGGCATTCTCCAGACTAGAATACTGAAGTGAGTGGCCGTTCCCTTCACCAGGGGATCTTCCCAACCAGGGATCGAACCCAGGTCTCCTGCATTGTGGGCTGATTCTTTACCATCTGAGCCACCAGGGAAGCCCAAAATAAAAGCTGAGATGTCTCAAAACCTGAGCAGTGATTTTAGCTGCTGCCCAAAACAGGCGAAATAGAGGTTGGAGTTTGAGTACAAACATATGATCTGCCTGCTAGAATAAAAATCAGCATTTTTAAAAGAAGGAAAACAGAATCCAAGTTCTCTACAATAGTCACAATATTCAGTATATGATAAAAATTTTTAGACATGCAAATAAATAAGCAAAAGTGACCTGAATCAGGAAATACATAGTCAATAGAAACAGACACCAAGATGAGACAAATGTTGAAATTATAAGTACTCCATAGGTACTAAAAATATTTTCAGAGTATTAAATAATATAGCAATGATGGAACAAATGGGGAATCTCGACAGAGAACTGTAAATGCTATTTTAAGTTAAAAAATAATATGAGAGATAAAGAGGGACATTTCATAACAATAAGACAGTCGTTTTACCATAATAATTGTAGGTACAGAAGTCACATTTTCAATCACCTTAACCTAGATGAAATTTATCAAACACTTATCCAAACAGCTGGAGAATACACATCTTTTCTGATGCAGATGAAATGTTCAACAATTTTGACCATATGATAGGCCATGACACAAACAACAATAAATTTCCAAAGAGTGAATTCTTACAGATAATGATATCTGACTGCAATAAGAAAGCAACAACAGATATATCTATATGATATTCAAATATTTGTAAAGTGAATAACATACATCTAAATAATGCTTGAGTTAAAAAAGCATTTACAAGTGAAATTTTAAAATGATTTGAAATGAGTGATGATGAAATAGACTGTATCAAAGTATAGAATGTGACTTGAGAGGTGTGCACATTCTACACATTTTGTATAGTCTATTTTATAGAAAGGAGAGAATAAGACAATCATTTCCAGCTCATTTTATTATGTTATCATAACCTTTTTAATAAAACCTGATTAAAATATTATAAGAAGTAATAAAATTACAGACTCTTACAAATACAGTTTTAAAACTTCTTAATAAATGATTTGAAAATCTAATCCAGCAATACTAAAAACAAACAAACAAAAAAATGAACATATGGCTAGGTTAGGTTTATCCTAAGAATGTAAATTCCTTAAAATATTCATAAATCAATCTCATTTATCATAAATACAGGGTGAAGAAAAAAATAGGATCATTTCAGTAAGATTAAAGAGCATTTGACAAAATTCAATAGCTACCCACAAGCTCCTAAGTAGATTGTGGCTTTATTTATTTTTTAAATTTTAGTTTTACTTTACATATTTGAGGCTGTGCAGTTAGTATATATTTCCTATAAACTGTTAAATGTTCCTGGTGGATTGTAATTGTTAACATACTCATGATCATGACTACGAAGGACTTCTTTATCTCTAGTATGCTTTGTCCCCCAATCTACTTAGTCTGATATTACTACAGCTATGCCAGATTCCTTTGGATTTTTATTTTCATTGTATGTCTTTTTATCCTTTAGTTTTAACATCTGTGCATTCTGATAATTTAGAGTTATCTCTCATAAGTAGCAGACAGTTGATTTTGAAATCTAGTTTGACATTCTTTGCCATGTCATTATACTAATTACATACATATTTAACTTTATATCTGCTATATTCTCATTTTCTATTTTCCTCATCCTTTGCTTTTCCTTTCTCATAAGCTTTCTTGCCTTCATTCTATTAATTGTTTTGTTATCCCCCCTTTCCACCTAATAATTAATTATTTTAATCTGTTTTCATAAATGTATTAGTGGATATCCCAGAGATTGAAAAGTGCATTCTTAATCTATTAAAGGCCAACGTAAGTTTGTATTTTTACTAATTTTCCTATATTGCAAGAATATTAAAACTTCTATTAGTGCCCTCTTGTTTCTCCTTAGGTTTTTATACAGTTTACTTTTTATGTACATCTTTTAAACTCTATAATGCACTACAATTATTATACCATTTTTAGATCATTACTATTTCTTAGCTTTACTTACATACTTACATCACATGTTCTTCATTCCTCTCAGTAGCTCTATACTTCCTTACCTAGCTGTTTTTCTTTTTACCTAGAGAATTGTTTTTGGCATTTCCTTTCTTTAATGTGGGTTTGCTGGTGACCAACTCTCTGTTTTTGTGTGAAAATGTCTATATTTCGCCTTTATTTTTAGCAAGACGACTTTGCTAGATATAGAATTCTAAGATGGTCACTGTATTTTCCCTGCATTTTAAAAAGATCTTTCCATTGTTTTCTGTCTTTCATTAATTTGGTTGAAAAGCAGACCTCATTCAAAGTAAAACCAAAGATTGTGGGTTTCTTTGTTGTTGTTGTTTTGTTTTGTTTTGGTACACAACAAAATTTGTGGGATCTTAGTCAGGGCCCTTGGAAGTAAGGGTGTGGAGTCTTAACCACTTGATTATCAGGGAATTTCCTAAATATTATTTTTTGACTGCTTTTATTTAATGTGTGCTACATGTTGCTATGATGTGCCTAAATGTACTTTTCTTTAAACCTGCTTAATGTATGCTGACTTTCAAGACTGTGTCTCAAAATATTTTGTTGGTTTAGGAAAATTAATTGTAATCACTTCAAATGTTTTCCCATTCATTTTCTTTCTCCTTTCCTCTTATGAGCCCAGTTGTGCATATAATAGGCCTTTTATTATACCCCATTTTTTTATGTTTTTATTTATTTTGGGGAATATTTTCCTTACCATGTTTCAACCTGAATATATGAATACATACATATATGTATATACACACACACATTTTTTTTTAAACAAATCAGTCTTTTTAGTTAGGTTAATTCCCATTACTGATTTTTCAGTTCTAGAATTTCCTTTGCTTATTTTCAATAGTTAATGAAATTCTCCATTTTATCACTTAAGTTCTTAAACCTATTAACCCTTGTCATTTCACTGTCTGCATCTGATAACTCTATTATCTGGATTCCTACGTGTTTGTTTCTTTTACCTCTTATCTCTGCTTTCATTCAGGTATTGTTTTCTCTCATACCCGGTTATTTTCACATGAATATTGGATATTTCATATTAAAAATTTTAGAGAGAATGTGAGACCTTAGATTACATTACTTCTCTTAGAAAGGATTTACTTTTACTTTGTTTATGGAGTCACACTACGGGCACTAGCAATCCCAAATCAATTTAGGATATTAGATATTAAGATGATTCAAAGATGGTCTTCAATCTTTCTAAGCAGTGCTCTACTTCTATTTTATGACACATTCGTTTGGTAAGCATGTCACAGTCCCACAAAACCCCTACAGTATTTATGGCAGCCACACGTGGGTTAGAGACTGAGCGTGCACACACTTCCTCTTTGCGGTAGTGGAATGACAGCTTTTATTCCCCCATTAATGAGATGGTTAGAATCTCTTTTCGGCCTCCACAGACTCTCTGTCACTTTGGTATAATTTCTCAACCTATTAGCCCTTGTTTTGGGACAGAAAATGTCTTGAAATAGCAACAAGGAAGATGGTCACCATCTTCTGGAATCTTGAACACTAAGTCTTCATTTCCTTGGTAGCTCTCCAGTAACTTTGAAGACATTTTATATCAAATCTCCCCTCGACCCCTCCCACACCTGTTTTTCTGACAGTTCTGGAGGGAGGCAGTTGATCTTCCACTGCCAGACACAGAAATTCACCTGAAGCTATTGGCTCTTCCATCAGAGCCGTCAATTTATGTCTCTACTCAAAAATCAGAAGTCTTCTGATTCTGCTACAGACAATTCTTCAACTATAACCATACCAACCTCTGTTTGATATTGTAAAATTCTTTGAAATGCCAAGAAGTTAGTACATATCTTAGTACACAGGAACTTCCTTCTTCTTATTTCTCAACCCAAGAAGTTTGAGTCATCCTTGACTCATCTTTTTTTTACTTACAGCCCACCTTTAATTTATCAATACATTCTTTGAGCCTGCCTTTAAATATATTCAAATTCTTACCACTCCTGACTACCTCTGCTCCTGTCACCCTGATCTAAGCCACAATTAACCCTTGCTTAGATTTTTTGGTAACAATTCCATCACTGGTTTGCTGGCTTCTGCTCTTTGCCATGACATCTAGCCTCACCTCAGCAGTCAGAACGATCCTGTTAGAATTAAAGTTATTCATGCCACTGATTTACTAACACCATCCAATGACTTCATATTTCACTCAAAGTAAAAGGCAAAATCATTTTAATCATCTACCCAGCTTTTCCCAATGTATCCTTTTTACCACCCCTTACCTTCCTGAGTGCACATGTGCATGCTCAGTCTTTCCAATCCTGAATTTGTCTACTAACTGCTCTCTAGTTATCTAATCCTTCTTACCAGATATTCCTCCACAAAGACATTAGTACGTATTTTTCTCCCTTCCTGGGCAAGTTTTCCTTCAGGTATCTGTATGGCTTATTCCCCTACTATTTTACCTCTTTACTCAATATTTACCACTCAATGAGCATAATTCAGAGGAGAAAGAAACCAAATAACCAGTACAGGAATATATGCTTAAACTTGTTGTAGTTTAGTTGCTAAGTATGCATTTGACTCTTTGCAACCTTGTGGACTGTACCCTGCCAAGTTCTTCTATCCATGGGATTTCTCAGGCAAAAATACTGGAGTAGGTGGCCATTCCCTTCTCTAGGGGATCTTCTGGACCAAGGGATGGAACCCAAGGCTTCTGCTTGGCAGGCATATTCTTTACCACTGAGTCACCTGGAAAACCCCATGCTTAAACTTAATTTTCTGCAAAGTCAAACTACCAAAAGAACCAAATAGCTTTTGTATGTGAATAGATAGATAGATGGATAGATAGGTAGATAGAGATGGATATTAAGATTCATAATATCAATGAAGCTCTTATATATGGCTAATTGGAATGAAAATTGATCACTCTGAAAACAAGTTTGACAATATCTAGTAAAATGAATATGTAAATATAAAATGTATAAATTTTTTACCAGCTTTATAACCTGAACAACTACTGGCATATATACACAATGAGACATGTGCTGTGATGTTTACAAAAGCATTGTTTGTAATCAAGAAAAAACTATATAAAATTATCAAATTATATCAACAGGGAATGAGATTAAAAAAACACTATGGTATAATCTCACAATGTAATAAAACAGTTGAAATTAATGGATTATATATACATTAATCATGTATATACCTCCAGAATATTATATGTTTATAAAGCAAGTTATGAAAACATCCCTGTAATATGGCCTTCTTTGTGTCAAGTTGAAAAACAAACCAAAATACTATATATAATGTATGCATGCATATGAACCAAAAGTATAAGATTGTAGACAGAAATAACAAACATCAACTTCAATATTACTGCTATATCTGAGATAGAGAAAATAGAATGGATGAGAATGCTCAATTTGGATCTTTTCCTATTTGAGTTCTTAAAGAATAAAAGAAAGTGACAAAATACAGTAAAAAATTTTCTATTTTTTTAAATGGTAAAAATATTTTTACTATAATTATTGAGGGGGAAAGCATTTTATAAAAAATAATAATAGTGAATACCTATTCACTACTGTTTACTGTGTATTCAGGCACAGTAAACTTTAAACAAATCCATCCTCACAAATGAACTCCCTTGTATAACCTCTCTGTAGTCACACCCCTGTCTCCTCTCTCCATTTCTCTCCCCAGCAACTCCTGGCCTGTCCTCCATCCCTATAGTTCTGCCATTTGAGAATGTTACATAAATGGAATCATATAATATGTACATTTGGAGATTGACTTTTTTTCCCACATAGCATAATTACCTTGAGACCTATCAGGCTGTTGCTTGAATCAATAGTTTATTCCTTTTACTGTTGAATAATGTTCCTTTGTATGGATGTATCAGAATTTATTCAGTCTTTGAAAACAGAGGTTCTACGGACCATAAAGAAAGCTGAGCGCCGAAGAATTGATGCTTTTGAACTGTGGTGTTGAAGACTCTTAAGAGTTCCTTGGACTGAAAGGAGATCCAACCAGTCCATCCTAAAGGAAATCAATCCTGAATATTCATTGGAAAGAGTAATGCTGAAGCTGAAACTCCAATACTTTGGCCACCTGATGCAAAGAACTGACTCACTGGAAAAGACCCTGATGCTGGGAAAGATGGAAGGCAGGAGGAGAAGGGGATGACAGAGGATGAGATGGTTGGATGGCATTACCAACTAGATGAACATGAATTTGAGCAAGCTCCAGGAGTTGATGATGAACAGGGACATTTTTTCAAATATACTTTATATTTGGATGATATGAGCTTGGGTGTGTCCTAGTACCTACTACTTAACACTTTTCTATATAATATATTTAATATTTTTAAAAAATGGAACAAAGTGGTATATACAGCCTTTCCTTTCATATATGTGCAAAATGAAAATATTTCAGTAGCTTGTCTGCAACACAAAATAAAACAAGAATGCTCAACTTGAAATACTTCATGTAGATTTTTGTGAGTTATTTTTTAATATTCCAGATACACCAATTTTTCTGACCTATCAAAACTAAGTATCTTTGAGTTTATTAATTAGGAAAAGGTAAAACTGGATGAATTTACTCAAGCGCTTAAAGTACACACATGTGATCAGAAGCCTAGTTAAGTTATAAGACATTATACTTGGGAAGGGGGATGACCCAGTCTATTTGTTTCCAGCTGAAAAAGATCTACAATCTCTAAATACATTAAAAATTTAATTTATACTTTGGGATCAGTTCCCCATTTAACAAGTTAACCTCTCTTTCATTAGGGATAGCTGAAAGCTAGACATAATTAAAGATTATATTCAGAAAGAAATGGAGAGCTGTGACTTAACCATCCTCCATGGATTTTTACTGGAAAAATTTTTTTCTTCTCATACAAGAACTGTCCACAAAGATATTTTAAGATAATATTGCATTTGGTATGATCAAAGTGTATTCCTTTGAAAGAAATAAGAAAGGATTAAGTTGCCTAAATAAACTTACAAATTTCACCTGCATCTTAGTAGAGAGAGATCTCCTTCCACTGAGATTTTTCTAAAATGTGGTTTTCCAGATGTGTCTAAGATATACTCCAAGTTAATGTAATATATTTTCATAATAAAGAGAATAAAGGAAGCTTAAATGTTATCTAGTACATACATTAATATTTTTAGGTGAAGGATCTAAGATCTAAAAAAGCTGAAAGTCTAGGATTTCATAAGAGGCCATGATAAGACTGAGAGCTGCAGAGACTGCTTCTCTCTTGGTTTACCCTCTTTGCTATCTGGTTGCTTTGATTAATAAATCCAGGAGTTTTTAACTTCAGATATCTTTATTCTGTAAAACTTCACTGCTTCTAAAACTTCAAAAATTTTAAGATCCTAGACTTCTTTATTGACAAACTATCCATCTACCTTTAGAATTTTAATGTGTCTAGATTAAAAAAAAAAACACAATATGTACTATGAGAATACAGACATAATCTCTCCTTTAATCTTTTTTTTTTTTGAGTGTTTGCTTTACCTTTTCATTTTTTCCTTGAGAGATATTTCATCATTATAACATCAAAAGACATTCTACGTGCAATAAAAGTATGACTGAATATATGTATTTATGCACCTATAAAGTACACTTGCTTGAAGTTTTCAAAGATGAGATAGTACTTCTTGGGATTTGGATATAGAATATTATAGCATTAAAATGTTTTAATGTTCTTCTTATACGTCCAAATTGCACTTTTACTACTCTTAACTGCTCTCTACTGTTTCTGATACTTGTTACTATGTATGTATTAAGTTTGGAAATTCCCCAGCTTTTATTTCAGGGTAGTCTTCTGACACACAGTGGCTGAGGCCTTCCCCATTGGCCAGAAAGCTGAGCAGAGTGCATTGCATTTTTCTAGACTAGAATGGTCACCTCTATTTTAAAATGGTAACCTGTAAAAGCTAAAATTCATCTACCTCTGCTAATTATTTTTGGATAAATAAAATGTGGTGCTGTCATCTAGGTTTGCTTCTGTACTCCTCTGTAGAAGGAGTTAAAACTTAACCATCAAAGACTTATGTGTAGTTTAATACAAATTTGTGTATGCACAATTCTAATGTGGCTTCATATTTCTGAAATGTTTGGCTTTTAATTTAAAAAAAAACAACAACTTATACTTGTTACTTTTTTGGTAAGTTTCATATTGGAGGATTATTGCTTTACAATATTGTGCTGGCTTCTGCCATATATCCACTTGAATCAGCCACATGTATCCATACGTTCCCCTCCCTCTTGAACCTCTCTGCCGCCTCCCACCCCACGCCTCCCTCTTAGGTTGTCACAGAGCATGGGTTGAGCTTCCTGTGTCCCACTGGCTCTCTATTTTACAATGGTAATGTATATGTTTCCATGTTTCTCTCTCAATTGGTCTCACCCCTTCTTCCCCTGTGTCCACAAATCTGTTCCCTATGTCTGCGTCTCCATTGCTGCTCTGCAAATAGGTTCATCAGTTAGATGTTACTTTTAATTTCTTTGCCATTATCATTATAAATTTTCCCTAGAATACACATTCCTTTAGGAATCTATATGCAAATTGTCACAACTGAATCACACCATGAGCCCTGCTCTGGGTAGCAGCTATTAATAAGACACTCAAAGTAAATAGGCTGATAGTTACTGAGCTCTAAAGAGCTTGCACAACCTAAATCTTCAGACAGCAAATCTTTTCTGACACAAACGCCACCTCCCTATGGCCTGGGTATAACAAGCAAAGTAAATTATGCCAATGAAAATGTTTTTAATTTCCACTATTAAAGGGACAGAAGAAAATGGTCTTGTTAGGTAGTTAGAATAGGAAAAAGGAGTCCAGAACAGAACGGCAGTGGCCAGAAGCCAAGTAAGGGGAAAAGCCCGCGAAAATAGAACAAAGGAAGGTCCAAGGACCAGAGTGAGGACCTCAGGTAGAACAAACAGCACTCCGGGCTAACCCAATTTACATAGGGCAGGCCCAGGGGGAGGAAAATACACACAAAAAGAGGGGCCAGCAGGCCGGGGGTCTCTCTCCCGCGCGGGCACGCTCACGCTCTCTCTCTCTCTCTTCTCTTTGCGTCTTTTGGGTCAGCATGCCCTCACACCTTGAGGATGTATTTTTCTTTGTTTTCTAAATAAAACTGAGCTGTAACATGGAGCTATAACACTGTCCGAGAGCTGTGACGTGCCGAGGGCTTTAATGTCCATTGCTTCAAATTTTTGTTGTGACGAGATAGAGCTGAGGAAATTACACACGCCCCTGACAGTCTTATGAGATATGAATCCATCCATTAAAAAAACAAACGCATAAATTCCCTATATAAAGAATCACAAAAGACAAGGAGAAAGTGTGTCAGGGAGGAAACCAATTCTGACCCCGTGATGGGACTGTTTCTTTGGCTTGCTTTTTGTTGCCTTTGTTATTATAATCATACAGAATGATTTGCCTCAGCTTCTACCTGAGGGTTAAACTAAAGTGGCTTTGTTCAGAACCCTGTCCACCTGTGGACGACAGGAAGGGAGAAATTCACACATCCCCGCCTGAGGCTTGCCATTTTAGATGTTTGCAAGATTAATGGCCTTTATACTTTGCTTCCTCACCTCCCCCCATCTCTGATCCATGAAAGAACCTGGCATCCAGACTCCCAATAAGACGGTTATTTTGAGGCACTAGTCTGACATCTTCTCCCTCTACGGGCTTCCAGATTAAAGTCTCTTCCCTGCCTCAACTCCTCATCTCTCAGATTCATTGGTCTGTCATGTAACAAAAGCACTACAATTGCAGTGGGACACAGTGCTCAACTAAATTTTAGAATTCTAAGATCCATGTGATGAGGGCATTTGATGACCAGTTAAATGCATAGAAGGGAAATCAAATAGATATTGGATGGACCACAGTGCATCAGAAAATACATATTCTTTTTAAATTGGATAAATGTGACATCTTACAATGTGTAAATGTAAAGTGCACAGCATGTCACTTTGATACATGTATATATTATTATTAATAAAACATAGTTGCTCTTGTACCAGTATTTTTCACATTACATACTTATAGCATAATATTATTGCCTATATCCAAGATACTATACATTATATTTCTATGGCTTATTTAATACATGTTACAAGTTTCTAGACTTATCTCTCCATCCCCATCCCCTGGTAATCACACTTTTACTTTCTGGTTTTTGGTTTTGTGTTTTGTTTTTTTTTTGAGGTTTGACATTTTTCAATTTCATGTATTAGTGACATCATACAATGTTTGACTAATCTCAGATAGCATAACATGCTCAAGGACTATCCAAGTCACAAATGGAAGCATAACCTTCCTTCTCATGGCTGAGTAATATACATATTCTTCTTCTGTATACATATGCCACATCTTTTTAATTCATTAACCTGTTGATGGGCCACAGGGAAGAAAACATGAATTTAAATTTTGCTGTTACTTACTACTCACTTAGAATCGTCTACCATCTCTGAGTATCAGTTTTAGTGTTTGCATGATGAAGATAAGGTCTACTCTATAAAGGAGTAAAAATGATTGAGATCCTGCTACAGAAAGTCCCTAAAAAAAAAATATTGTACTGTGCGTGTTGACAGATTTCAAGATGGGGAAGCTCCTATTTTATTAATAGTCATAAAGATTTATTTTTCTGGGTTTCCCCAGTGGCTCATTGGTAAAGAATCCACCTGCCAGAGACAGGGTTTGATCCCTGAGAACATCAGAGATGCAGTTCCATCCCTGGATGGGAAAGATCACCTGGAGTAGGAAACGGTAACCCACTCCAGTTTTCTTGCTAGGAAAACCCATGTGTTTCAAAGAGTCAGAAACAAGTGAGCATGCATAAAAACTTCTTTGTCTATGTTATCAAGCATTTACATTGCACAAATTTATACATGAAAACGTATAATTTTTAAACTGGATTTTTTTGTTTTTCATATGTATTTGTGTAAAATATAGACCATTCTAACCTGATTCAGTGCCACCCCCTGCCTTTGGTGAATTGTAGATGTAGCTAAACTAACTAACAAACAAACTACTGAACTTCTCAGTAAGTTTTAAAATATGTAAGAGGGGTTACAATCTGAAATATGAATGCTTTTCATTTGCAAATGCCACACATTTGACAGAGAAGAAAAACTAAGGACTTCTAAATAATTTGCTTGAGTATCAAGAGCAAACAGAAAATTTGGGGCTTGGTTTTTAACATAAGTTACAAGTGGGGAATGACAAAAACAATTCATAGTAACTTTTTTTTCATAGTAACCTTTTTATGTAAAATGGTATTGTCATTTTACGGCTACAACTTACGTCGTGCCAACTGTTTGCCAAGAGCATTTCTTCATTTCACGTATATTCACTTATTTATTTAATCTCAAACAACCTATGAGATACAGAACACTGCAGACAATAGGGGTTCAGTAATTTGCTGTAGGTCATCTAGCTGTGAAGGAAAGGATTTGAAAGCAAGCAGTCTGACTCTATAGTTTCATTTCTACACTTGACAGTGTACGGCAATATTTCTGGCTCCAAAATGATAGCACCTCACTGAGAGTAAAGGAAGGGGACCAATGGGATGCATCTAGAACTCAGGTTAAAAGAGACTCCGGGTAGGGCTCTAGCCCCCCAGGTCAAGTTCCAAGGGCAGGTAGGGAGCCACTGGAAGGATGAGAACACTGTGGATAAATTGAAGGGGTGGACATCAACCCCAGAGCTGTCTTTCCAGTGTCACCAGAAATTACCCCAAGACATCCCACATGGGTCCATCAGTTGAGCAGCTGATTGAGAGGCAGGGAAGAATACTGTAAAGACACCCTTGGGGAGTTCTGTTCAACCCAGCAGAATAAGGTTGGATGAGGAGGGCACAGCATGTGGAAAGACGGGTTACCCAAACCAGGTAAGATGAGCTTTCCTTCCACTGAAGCCTTTGCCAAATCCTGTTCACAATCTTGTCTGTTAGGTCCATGTATTTAGATGGTGAGTTGCAAGCATACATTCCTATTATTATCTTATTTTCTGTATCGCAGCAATAAAGAGTAACCTGTTCAAGGGGAAAACTTAACAGGTGTCAAAATGAGACACTTTGCATCAAAACACAAAACAGCTAGTTACTTACTTCTAAACCTTCTGCTATTTCAAGAATAGGGGGAAAGTGACATACTCTGTGTATATGTGATTATCTGAACATGTGAAAAAGTTGGGTCCTTGTTCTACTTAAAGCCTAGATGCAGACTGCTACTTATGAAATTTTAGTGTTTCAATGTCTGGTATTTCAGAACAAGTTAGGGTACTGAGTACAGCTGACAAATTCAAAGGAGGACATTTTCTCTGTAAAGTTTATTGTTTCTCATGATATCTTATTAATATTAGCATTGACAAACACTTCAATGTATGCTTAAAAGTAGAGACTATGAAAAAATTCTATTGTGGAGGTCTTAGCAGGGTCATTTCTATGAATATAAAACACAAAGGAATCATGTCTTTGGGCCACTTGTCTTCAGCGCCAGCTCCATCACTAACCTCACTTCAATTTTTACCTAATTACGTGTGTGCGTACATTTAGTTGCTCAGTCATGTCCCATTCTTTGCGACACTTCGGACTGTAGCCTGCCAGGCCTCTCTGTCCTTGGGGTTTTCCAGGCAAGAATACTGGGGTATGTTGCCGTTTCCTCCTCCAGGGGAATTTTCCTGACCCAGGGACCAAATCCACATCTCCTGTGTCTCCTGCATTACAGGCAGAATTTTTACCTGCTGGGCCATCAGGGAAGCCCATCAGCTATGTTCAGTGTATACAGAGCCATGGCAGCCTTGCCATGGTTGTGAGTGTATGTTATGTGAATTTTTTTATTGCCTTCTTCTCATCTTAGTCTCACTTCAGCTCCATACATTTTCAAAGCTTTCCTTGATTCTTCTGCCCCTTCCTATCCTGGATAAATTTTGGAACTAACTTGTAGTTCCTGAAAATAAACTGAGAATCAAGATAGATGTAGTCCCCCCTTTAACAAATAGGCCATAACTAAATACATATTTGTGTATATCATAGATATATCTTATCACTAGAACACCAGGGAAAGACTTCAAACCTTAACCACTAACATATTCTTCCCAAAATGAATTTAACTGAAGGTTATATTTTCAACCAATCTTCTGTTTGTCTGTCCATACAAAGAAGGAAACAGAAGCAAAGCAATAATCTGAATACTTTCAGCAACAAATTTTTGCTTAGAATGTCTATGGCATATTTTACTAAGATAGTAAAAGTGATTAAAAGGAATGGAATAGATATTGATTCCCTCACCAGTGTAATTCTGTGTCTTTGTTATATGAAGTTACTTAGCTGTGAGCATTAAGGAATTCCTAACTGGGCCATAAAAATGGAAAACTTCTCACAGCTTGAAACTGCTGAGTGATTTGAAATATTTAACGATATTAAAACTTTGTTGATGAGAGTAAGATACCAATATTATATACACACACGAATTTTTCTAAATCCAGACTCTTTTATAGGATGCCAGTACATGTCTTTAAAAGAAATAAGGGTAGAAAAGTAACTCTGGAGGCCTACTTTGCTTCTGAGCTATCAAAGGTAAGAAACTTTCAAGGAGATGCTTTGTATTACTGCTTTAAAAAAATTTTTTTAACTACAGCTACAGGTTTTAAAGGTTTCTTTGAAACAACTGAAGAGTGAACTTTAATTCATGTTTTTTAAACAAAGGTTATATGAGACTTACAGCAGTCTTACAAAAGAAGAATATCGGCAAGAATTGCACATTACACTCAGAGTGCAACTGACTTTCAAATTTCTCTACAGGTATTATTTCCCATGAATAGGAACAAAGAGCAAAAACAGTTAAAAAAGCATATTCAAATGTGTGCATAAAAAGGCATGGTAAATGAATACTGTTTAGTTTGCTGACATAATTACTTGAATGTAATTTTTATGAGTCGTAGAAATCTTGGCATTTTCACTGAACCAGATAATTAGACTCTGAATAGAACAGGGTCAGAATAATTAATACATCAAAACTAGATGAACTTTTTCTAATTATTTTTATTTAATCTCTATTATAATTATTGTTATACTCTGCTGAGCATGATTGCCTCATGTTCATAGACTTGAATGCAGTCTTATAGTTGCATCCTGGGACTTTGAGGAATATTAACAAACCGTGGCATGGAGAAATTAGAATGATGTAGTTTCATGATGGAATTCTAAATTGGAATTTCATATTTTTCTATATAGTTGCATAAAATTTGTTCCATAATCATAAAAATATGAATTTTAAAACAAAAGTCTACTTTTCTTTCAAGTTATACTTCTCAAAAGTTCAAGAAAAATTATTTTCTCAGAGTTTTTTTTTTTTAAAGGCATATCATCAGCTATTCAAGTCATGTGAAATTTTCTGAAAGGGGATTACATTAAATTTTTCCTTACTTGAGAGTTTTTAATATCATGATAAATCTTAATCATTAAAGCAAATGTATCAACAGGCAGTAAAGGCCATTACCAATTATTATTAAAGACACTGTAATCTGTGTTAGAAGTAATGGTGTAACTTTCAGATGACAGCTGCCTACCTGTGCCAGACCTTTGATATACTCATGAAAACACAGAAAAATAAATTGTAGCAGTCGATGAAACCACAAATACTGATGAAATACATTTAAGTCTCCAAGATGAAAGGTTACATATTAGCCAGTTAATAAATGATTAGGAACTAACTTATGTCTGATTATATGAAATAAGAATGCTATTATACAGAAAGAAAGATCTTATCCATCAACATAACATCCAATAAAGACTTTAATTCAAGGAGCCAATGAAAAATTCTGAGGTCACTCTTAACTCCTAGTTCTCATTCCAGAGTTGGTCAGGACTACTCTCCTAAACTTGGCATTATCTATCACTAGTCTACAGAAGTCCACAACTTTCCCTTGTAGACGACTGAAAACTGATGAAGCATTTCAAGGATCATTGCAAGGAAAAAGCAGAAATTAGTAGACTACTGCTAATGCCTGAGGATAATTCATTCTGAAAATATATAGAGTATTTACAATTAGCTAGGAACTAATTCATCTTCTAATATTTATAGTAAAGGGCAGGAGACACAGGATAATATTTTGCATAACTTTTGCATAACTAGGCTATTTAAAGGCTTGCTTGATCCTGGAATTTGCCTAGAGGAGATATGCATCACTGAAGAGAGCAGTAAACTGATTATGAGATTCTGGAAACAGAAAGAAAGTGATATCCATGGAAGAGAAAAATGTCCTTTGCAAACATCAACAGTGTTAGGCTTTACTTCATTCAAGGATAAAAACAACATTGACCTTAAGCTAATAAACACAGTTTTCCCTTAAGAAAACAGTATGTCATAAACATGTCAAATACATATAAAATGGGAAAAATAAGAGAACAGGAAGAATGTTGAATTCTAAATGTTGCTGGCAAGTATATAAAAAGAATATGGTAGAGAAAAAGATACTACATGAAAAAATTAAAGTTGGCTTCAGTTATAGTAAAGAACATAATTGCCTTTGTAGAAAATGCAATCACTAATAAAGATTACAGATATCTAGATATAAAGAAAAATATAGTAATAACAGTAGAAACTATAGAAGAAAAAATGACAAAATAAATAATCAACAGCCATTGGGAATAAATTATAACAATTGAAGCTTAACAATCACTCATTAAGAGAACCCTTTTTAAGAGTTTGCAAAAATAAACAAAACAACAGGCATTACCTAAGTTTATGAGTCAATAGAGTTCATTAACCTGCCCCCCACCCCCCAACACACACACAAATGAAGTGACTTAGAATAAACTTGGCAGAGTTTTTGAATTTAAAGAAAAAATTCACAAAAAGTAAAAATAAAGTCATACTGGTTTCAGGTTCTCCTTAATCAGAGTGCCCAGAATGCAATGTAAAATGAGAACAAAGTTTTGAGAGTAAAAATATTGTGGCACAAGGATATTTTGACCAAGAACAAAGTATTTAATATGCTGGGGTAACAGAACAGACTTCTATGCTTAGATCTACAGGATGCAGAACATAGACTACTCACAGATACATCCCTGGAAACTTTTACCTAAAAATGCGCAACAGGGTAATGATAAATAACATTTAAAAATTGAAGAATGGGATATTTGAATCTGAAACTACTGTGGTATATATTGATATTTAAGATATTTTTGCTCACCAAAAAAAAAAAAAAGCTCACATTGTAAGAAATAAGAACTAAGGTCTCTAAATATGCTTACAACATAAGCAATACCATAATTTAAGTAACAATATAATTTTTATTCCCAGGAGGTATAAACTTTATGATCATGAATATATTATGAAATTTATATAAGCAGATGTAATAATTATCAAATAATTTTGAGATACATGGCTTCTTGAAAAATAGCCCTTAAATTGTATCCTTATCTTACACTCTAAGTTAGTACGAACTTAAAGTAAAGTAGGATGAGATAGTTGGATAGTATCACTGAGTCAGTGGACATGAGTTTGAGGAAACTCCAGGAAATTGTGAAGGACAGAGAAGCCTGACACGCTACAGTCTGTGGGGTCACAGAGTTGGACACGACTTAGCGACTGAACAACAAAAAGGTGAAAGAGGATTCAAAGTTATAAAATAAATATATTTTTAGGAAAAATAAAAATATAAACGATAATATTTCTAAGTGATCACTGAGCTTTTAAACATAAACATAGCAAAATTCACAAAGTTAAATACTGAAAAATTCCTCAGAAGAAACTTATAAAAGTTTATCTTACCAGAATTAATGAGGAGATATGTGGTATTGGTTTCATTAATAAGACAATGTTATACCATAAATATTTTACCCAATGGCCCTGTATATATATGCCTAAACATGTAGTCATAGCAGTGTGTCAATAGCATTAAAAAATAAAGTGATACAATTTAACACACTTTACATAATAAATAGCTTCTGTCTATTATAAACTTCATAGAACCCAACATCATATTAAGAGGTTTACTTTAATAATATGATTTGGCACCTGCAAAAAACCTCTTAGGCAAGTGAAAGTGAAAGTCACTGTCATGTCCAAATCTTTGGGACCACATGGACTATACAGTCCATGGAATTCTCCAGGCCAGAATACTGGAGTGGGTAGCCTTTCCCTTCTCCAGGAGATCTTCCCAACCCAGGAATTGAACCAGTGTTTCCTGGATTGTGGGCGGATTCTTTACCAACTGAGAAATCAGAGAAGCCCCTTCAAGAGTACTGGAGTGGGTTGCCGTGCCCTCCTCCAGGGGATCTTCCCAACCCAGGTCTCCTGCAATGCACATAGATTCTTTGCCATCTGAGCCACCAGGAAAGCCCAAGAATACTGGAGTGTGTAGCCTAGCTCTTCTCCAAGGGTTCTTCCCAACCCAGGAAGTGAATCGGCTCTCCTGCATTACAGGCAGATTCTTTACCAGCTGAGCTACCAGGGAAGCCCTAGGTAAGTGCTATTCATTTTTCTACTGATGAATAAACTGAAACAAAAAGAACTTGTAGGATCTGAATCTAGATCTAATTACAAAATTAAGTGCTGAATCCATGGTATGCTGCTTTCTAAGTACCTCATATGCAATGTAAGAAAAAGTATTTTCTGTGTTATTCCTATCTATAGCCCCTTGGTTTATCATAGTGCCTGCTTATAGTATGCACTCAAGTAATTGTTGCATGCTCAATATGTGTATATAAGACATTGTGTTAGAAACTAAGGAACATAACACTGAAAACAAGTGAGTATCTTACCCCAGGAAGTTTCTCATTAGGGTTTGATAGAGCATAGAAATATGGGATACGAACACTACAGAACAGTATAGTCAACAATAAAACTACAAGGAAGATTTTTAAAAGTGCATTGCAGTACTCAAAAAGAAACTGTTATCTTAAAGGAAGAGAGAAAATGACTGAAACGAAATAAGCAGACACCCCATTACAAACTTTGTTTTCAACGTGATTTGACTACTGAAACATACAATATGGCTTTCTTGAATGCTTTTCACATATACATGGCTAAAATTAAGTATCCCTCCTCACCTAAGGTATAATGATTTAATAAAACTTTCCACTTAATCAATAAATGTTAGTCTAATCTATTTTAACTATACAATTAATGTTAAACAACAAGTTTGGTTGGAAAAGCGGTGATGCATTCACTTTAAATTAAGGTAATCCAAAAGAATTGATGACCTAAGTGGTATCAATACAAAGGAAACACTAATAGGATCTTGAACTTGTCCTTCTGTATATCAGGCTAAATATGACTAGTGTAGTATTTAGCTATAATAATATACTTAATCCTTGCAGATAAAAACTTAAGATGTGATCATATAAGAGGCTTAAATGTCTTAAGGTAAATAATAATATGTCTCAAGGTAAATAATAATAAATAATAGGAGGAAAATGCCATTCAAAAAAGAATAGATTTAACCTACTTTTAATACACTCAGGTTTTTATTAAAATGGATATCTCTCACACACCATAAACTCTTCTTTGGTTTTCCTTTCTATTCCTGTTACTTATCCCTATTTTATTGAAAAAAATCTTGTTAATGTGTTTACAATATTGAATCTGACATTGTCCATCTAAAAGTCATTGAACGGGGTCATTTCTACTTAGAAAGAGGCATTTTTGTCTTTGTTATTATTTTCTTGGTGTTTTAGCCTCATTTAGCTGACTTGTGCATAGGAATCAGATTGGAAAAAAAAATTAGGCACACATTGTGATATTTTATCCTAGTCACACAACACCCACATTTGCAACTGCTTTTCTGTTGCCAGTCTCTGGCAGCTCATTCCATTGTCTCAGATGCTTCATGTGCTTCCTGGCATTTAGTGTTTTATCAGTGAGTATTAACTTACATGTGATAGAAGAAAATGGACTCAGGAACCTGGGCTCTCCACTTGCAGTTGTTTTTATTGGTGCTCCTGTCTGAATTGCTAACTATTCCTAAAATCATGACAGGATTTCTGTGAACCTCTTCCTGACCTTAGTTAAAAACAGTTTATTTTTGTCATTTGGAAGTCCAAAGAAAAAGTGGACTTTTAGAAAAACTGGTTCAACACAGATTTGAGGAAATAAGCTGAGAACAAATATTAACCCAAGTGAAATAAGTATCAAGAAGGGAAAGTAAAAACAGAGGCAAATTATGGAATCTGTGTATTTAATTGGATTGAAAATGTCCATTTGGCAATGCCCAGGGAACCATGAAGATTGGGAAAGTAGAAAATGGACTGAAGAACATCAATTCTTTATATGAACAGCCATTCCTCAAAGGATTTTCCAAATATTAAATACTTTATAGCGTTTGCTTGACTTTATCACTTACATCAGAATTTGAACACCTACTTTTATGTATTTAATGTTAAAATACGTAAACATCCTGTAAAATAAAATTTTAGAATATAGCCTTCTGGAATGTGTAGCTACTATTTTCTGTTGTTAAAATAGAAGTTTTTCTCAAACATTATCTACAGCAATTACCTTATTCTGCTGACAAGCACTGCTGTTACAACACAAACCAAGCCCAGGATTAGAAGATTTGGTCAAATGCAAACTGCATTCATAATTTTTTTTTTCAGTAAACAAAATATATTTTTGCCTTACGAAATATTTAATCCCTAAAATCTATCTCTAATTTGAATGTCTGCCATATTTTCAATAGTGACTTGGAAATATTGCAAAATGACCATAATTTTAATTTTAGTACCTTAGGAATGTCTCTAAAACCAAATAAATAATACATGTAAAGGATATAATACCAGATACTAGGTAACTTTCAATGAATATTAGGTTTCTTTCTCTTCTTTAGCATACAGTAGAAAAAAATGAAATATTTGTTATTTAAAGTTTAGTTGTTTGGAGCTATTTCATAGAACTATAAAACTTAAAGCAAACAATGACTTTGGTCTCTTTATCAAGTTCCTGTAACAAAGACAAGGAATTTAGAGTCAGAAGTCTAAGAATGTTATTATATGACTAGAATCTATCTTATTTTACTTCCAATAAAAGTTTTTGGTTCATCTTTCATTTAACAAAAAAACTGTCCTCTCACCACCCTCTAACACCTGAGATAATCTGTTATTTGTCTATTAATTATTTATTTCTGGGAGTCATAATTTAAAGTTAATAATCTCATGATTACTTTTGTACTGAAGCGCATATATTTACAATATATAGATTTGGTGAACAAACAAACAAAAACCATTTTTTCACAGATGGACTGGCTCTCGAGATGTCTTGTTGGCTACCTAAATATTTTTGTTGACCTCCGACGGAATTAAGCCTTTTAAAAAAACTGCCTCGTGTTTAAACATATGAGACACTTGCAGGATGTATTGATACACACCATCCTTGCTCAGGGACCATGTTAATCTTCTCTGCATCATCCCAGTTTTAGTATGTGTGCTCCTGAAGTAAGCACTGCATTTACTTCTAAGGCCTTTAGGACATGATGAGATCTTTCTGCAGTGTCGTCCTTTGGAGGGAAGTTGGAGGCATGTGTGGACAAGTCTGAAACATTCCTTTTAGCTGTTAAATGTTTAATATTGTGCTCCTTAGATGACATATTAAATGTAACCAACATTCATCATTGTTCATTAATTGGCTCACACTCAGGACACAGGAAAATGCCATCCTGTGCAAAATTTAGAGATGTTTCATACAGCATCATCTCCCAGTCTCCAACATCAAGCTATAAAACCACATAGTAAGACTGTCCCAGACATCTCCTGTCTGCTTGAACATCTGAATATATTTGTATACACACAAATTCAGATAACTCTTTACGCGCTTTGCCTTTTAAAGCCTTACAAAGTATTCCAAAATTAGAAGGAAATTTTTGCCTACACTGCTTCTACAACACTGATATTTGCATCCATAAAGACATGGAGACATTCTTTTTATCTAAGAAATTGTAATGCTACTTCTCAGATTTAAGGTAAATAGGTATTAGTACATAATTTGTCATGATTTTGCTTTCCATTTCTTATTCCTTAAAATTCTCACATAAAAGTCTTTGACTAGATTTTCCCTAAATAATTGAAGTTGAAACCTAAGACTCCAGAATAAAAAAATACAAAAACGGGAACACTAGAACATTATTCAAACTTCTTGATCAGTGAATTAATATAATATATGCAGTCATAAGAGAAGGTCCTGGTCTCATAGAGGAATCATTTTAGCTTGAGTCCTTGGGTTTTCTGTTTATGCACGAAAAATATGTATATATTTACAATATTGCAAATATACTTTACTTCATGCAACAAAGTAGCCAGTAAACTTCAACTTTAAAATACATGGAAAATTAAAACACATTTCAAATAATTCAACTCCATTTCTATCTGGCTATGTCATGAAGAAGAAATAAGTTTTAAAAACTAGTGATTTTACACAGTGTGATTACTGAGAGCATGATTTCACACAGTGTGATTACTGATAGCACCAAATAAATTATCTATATCACTTTAAAATACTACTGAATTTTGCCGTAATTTTATATGGGAATGTTAACAGAATTGTGAAAAGAGAAATTCCTGTCTTTTCCTGGATTTTTAGAATTTCTTTTTGCAAATGTACTTGATTGATTTATTTGTCTCTTATCTATGGAATATATATAGCTGCCTCAGATCTATGGAGTAGATATAAACATATCTACTCCATATATATGGGTTGCTTGTGGGAAACAAAAGATAAATAAATATAAAGAAATAATCTTTGCTTTTTGCAGGTCCACAATAGATCTCTATATTATATATATAAATTACCTCTTTCCACCTAGTAACAAAATGTATTCATGCAAAATTAGAGGTAACTTACTTTAATAGAGATTAACGTCCCTTTTAAATCCCTGCTTCTACCATTGAACATGTTATTACTCAGCCAAGTTTCCTATGTTAGGAAAAATAAAAACAAAGCTTATTGGAAATTTGACAATTGAAAACGTTCTTATTTTTCAGATGCTTGCAAAGTTTAAAATCACACTACAAAATGCCCCAGAATTCCCATTCTAGTGTTTTTTGTTTTTTGTTGTTGTTTCTATTCTATAAGATTTTAAACTGTTTCAATGTCAATTAAAAGATAAATAAGCAGTTTTTAAAAATCAAATAAAAACACATATTAAGGTTCCTCAGTATAAATTGTAACTTTGCATAGATGTCAACTAACTATATAGCATACTTATTAAGCTTTATTAGCTAGAAAGGCATAGTGTGATATAGGTCAAGGTTTTTATAATTTAAAATAGGAATATATGAGAATAAATGGGGATGTTCTCTGAAATAAGGTAATTCAATTTATCTGTATATGATTAATCCCAGGGACAGAGGAGCCTGGTGGGCTGCCGTCTATGGGGTCGCACAGAGTTGGACACGACTGAAGCGACTTAGCAGTGGCAGTACTGATTAATATATATTTATAAATAATTCACCCTCTTTGTTTTATCAACTTAGCCCACTCATCAAAATAATAATCTGAGGTCTCTTCCCTTCATGTAGCCCTTCAAATTTATTAAGAATCAAAAGCCCTTACTCAGGTGAATACATTTAAAGGCTTCCTTCCCTGAAAAACAAATTACTTCATTGTTACAAGCTATGATAATATCTAACACCTTCATAATTATTATTAGTCTTTGATTGATTTGATTGATAAAAATTCAGTTATTTACATACTTTAAAGCTACAATTTTTTCTAACGATTTTATCAGTCTATACCTAAAGAAACTTCTTAAAGTATTATTTTTCTCATTGTCAATTAAAAACCAGTTCATTCTGGAAAGCTAAACTGTCATCAGTTAATGGTCCCAACTATAAACAATTGTTTGAAACACGCATTCACATTGGAATGCGTGTAGGTCATGACTGAAGATAGACTTTTTACCACAAAATGCTGAAGAAAGTCAGGGGTATTTTTTGCCTGTGGCAGAAGACAATTAAATAATAAATATACACATCTGTGGTCCTCTGCAAGCTGAGTATCATTCAGCGGCAGAGGGACTTGGGTCCGCTGTTGGTCTTTCCCCTCACTTCCTTCTTTCTCTCTTCTATTTCGCCTTTGCAAACTTGGCCTCGACCGACCACTCGCAAGTTCCTAAAAAGTAAAGAAAGTAAGGCAGTTATACTGGCCGCCTTAAGATGGGGTTGGACAGAGGCAAGAGATCTGAGAGCAACATGAACTGTCAGAAAGGAGAGTCAGTGAGCTTTCACACCTGGGTCCTGAGACTCAAGGCCAAGGGTTGTGTCGTTAACCTCTAAAAGACGGTGAGCATTCTGGAGACAAAAAGCTCTCACTGCCACCTCGTGGCCGCATCGGTTATTGCACGTGCCGCCAAACCCCATTTATTTTGCCTGGTAAATGACAAGTGGAGATGGACAGCCTGTCCCATCTCTTAAATAGAAAATAAAACATGACAAGTCTACCGTATTCAAGATACCCAATGGGTAAACAAAAACAGTTTTTAAATCATCTTTCATGCTAAGTTTGAGTTTTACGATTTTCTCTCTAGGTTTGAGGGAGGGCATATAAAATGAATAGATTTTTAGGCAAGTCAGAGTTTGCTAGTATTTCTGGATTAATATTTAAAGTACTTAATATAAACTCCAAATGAATATATCTCCATAATATCAGGGGAGTGCCACTGATGTAAAAATTCAATGGTTCGGCATAGTTTTTTTCTATAGTGTTATTAATACAAAGATCTACTGATATTAATTCACAACGAGGCCATATCACACAGATGAAATCTATGCAATTAACATGGAAGGTACAATTGACTTATGTGTGTTTAATAAACATATAAACTGATAAAGGAGAATTAATAAACATATAAACTGATAAAGGAGAATAAAGGAGAACTTTTCAGTTCACTGTAGCATAGCACCCTCCTTATTTTTCTGTTACTTTGCTGACCATATTTATTCCATACGTATAAGAGACACTTTTTCCATCTTTGGGTAAAGTCATACTAAGGATCTTTGGTTTTGAATTTTTTAACAATTTAAATTGCCCTATCTTTCAATAATTTTTATATATATACAATAATTTATTTTATATAATAGAATATTATTTTTCCTTAAAAGCTCATGTCTTTCAAAGTTTTCAAAAAGTTTCAAATTAATCTATGTTTCTAATAGATTTACATAGGATTACCCTGAAAAAGGGGCTTTCCTGGTGGCAGATGGTAAAGAATCTGCCTGCAACATAGGAGACCCAGGTTCGGTTCCTGGATCAGGAAAATCCCCTGGAGAAGGAAATGGCAGCCAAAAAAAATGGTGTCAGTTCAAATTTTTAAATCCCTCCCCTTTTATCTACCTGTTGTATATAATTAAATCCTACATTTTTTTGTTACACACTCTAGACATTTTGTAGGCATTGATTTTCAATATTGCATTGCTATTTGTTTTCAGCAGGTCTTAGAGAAATGAGATCTTCCATGAAAGGTTGTGTTCTGCATTTTTTCCTATAGTGGAATCGTTTTACCTAAGAAGAAGAATGACTTCATTGCATGGGACATGTATTTATATTATTCTATGTTAATACATATTTACAATGCATTAAGGGTAATCCACAAAGCTGAAGCAAAAAATGACAAGCTGAGGTTTGTTTCCTCGGTATTCTTGCTAATCAAACTGTGGAGGTCCCCTGGCATATAAGTAACTTTGCGTTTACTTTGGATTCAGTGGTATTGGCCATTTCAACAAACCATGATCTGCCAACAAGCTTCATAACTTTATATATATATATATATGTACTATATATAGTACATATATATTAACACCTTGACTCACAATGGCTCTCTTATTTTAAAAGAACTTTTATAAGGCAGAATCCAACATGTAACTGAATAGAACATCTTCATGTATATTGATCAGTTAAAACAGTTTGAAAATTTTTCTTTAAAAGGAAAAAATGTTTTTATTTATTACCTCTCTGTTTTTCTGTTATATGTTTGTTTAATATGTAAGCAAAGGCTTTCTTCTGGAAAAGTTGGAATCCATCCAAATTACAACAAAAAATCCTGCACACAATTATATATTCTTGGAAGCTCCATACAATGCACTTTTTTCTTATTTGAACTAGAATGTTAATCTCCTGCACCTAAGGCTTTCTGCCTGCGTTCTGAGCTGTATTTGTGTGACAGTTTCTATAGTCAGTTGAACTAATTCATCATTTTATTACTTATCACATTTTGAATATATGTATACCATTCCTATTTCTGTTCAGATCTCAGGTGCTGTTTAGGGGCTGTTTGAGTTTATGAACTAGAACATTGGTGTTACTATTCCAGACCCAGCGTGAAAGAAACAGGTTAGGAGTTTGCGATGGCTTTGTCATTGGCAATTGCAAGACATTGTGACAATAGGAAGTAAAGAATAGATCAAGTTGTTAGGACAGAGAGCAGGCAGTGCATCTAAACTGCTCCCCTGCCGTGAATTATCTTCATGTGTTCAAGGCTAAATTTTAGTGGGAATTTTGCAGTTGACTTAAATTTTAATGTTGACATGAGGTACTTGCATACTTTTCCAGTTGAAAACTATCTTAAGGTTTGGTACCTTGAAAGTCTGAGTTTAAGAGAGAATCTAGTACTCTTATTTAAAAATATATATATATATAAATATATATATATGTATATATACACTTTCATCTGAATTATTTCCATTTGTTCCACAAATACACACTGAGAAGTTAACAACTGAGAGATAATACAGAGTGATGTACACAAATAAGTTATTTCAACAACAGTACTCCAAAGATACCTGGATTTATAATTCATGATATTCACTTGTTGTTTTCACTTGAAGGAGCTTCCTAAAATTCCATGCCCAGATCTCATCCTTCAACATGTCTATGTTTCTTACTGAATGCAATGACTAAAGTGAAACAAAGACAACAGAGATAACTTGAAAAGATAGTTCAGTTTCTGCTACAGAAGAAAAACAAATTCCAAAGAAAACAGACTGCATGCAAAAGAAATTAATACCTAAGCAAAATGTATATATGATGCTTGAAAACATAAAAATAAACATTTCATGCTGAAAAAAATGTCTTAAATATGCACCTATTGACTCCATATACAACTACCCACTGCCGGAGTTCATTAAATTTAAACATCTGCCACCTATATACAGTTCTGATTAAAGTTAATGAAGATTTACCCAAATTTACATAGCTTTCTGTAAGAGAAAATTAGGTTTAAACAAAAACCACTAAAGAAAACCTTTAAGAACGTCAAGAAACTTGATCTGAAATACAGAAACACAAGACTATAAATACATATGCTTCATTATGCAAAGACACCTATGAAAATGGGACTCAAGGAAAATACAACATCTTATCATTCTCTCCTTCTTAGCGGCTACTACAGCAAACTTCACGCGATCTCCAAAGTGGCATTAGATGATAGTTTTGGGGCTTGACTGGTGTCTCAGTTGGTAAAGTATTTGCCTGCAATGCAGGAGACCCGAATTGATCCCTGGGTTGGAAAGGTTCCCCTGGGAAGCAAATGGCAACCCGCTCCGGTATTTCTCCCTGGAGAATTCCAAGGACAAAGGAGCTTGGCGGGCTACAGACCATGGGATGGCAAAGAGTTGGACACGACTGAACGACCAGCACTTTCACTCTCACTTTTTTAAAAGAAATACATAAAATTGAAGTAACAATGTTAACAAAAACATGCAAAGCAAAAATTGCTGATAAAACCAACATGTTTCTAATTAAAACAAATATATATGAGATAATTATAAAATAACCATTTAAATCTATAAATAGTAATTTTTAAAAGTTTTATTGAATATATACTCGTAATGTGGGAGAATGATGGTAACTAAATGGAAGAAATTGCTTCTCCTAAAGTACACCCCTGCCTTTAGAACTGCACGTATCTGTCCTCATTCTCTTCCGCCCAGCGCTAGTTTAGAAAAAGAAATTAACACCTTAACATTTCTTGGTATTACATTCCAACTGAAACTGTTAGCAAAATTCCATCTTGTATCCAACTTAATTTCCAGAGCTACAGCTTTGAAAGATTCCATCTAGGCTAGGGATGCAGGGCAGCTAATAATCCTGCCTAAAACAAATATGTCACTATGAAGTCATGCAGAAAGCAGCATAATTTACTATCAAAGTGAAACATTTTCCTATACTTAATGTGAATATTCTTCCCTAGAAGTGTAAAGAGAATAGTGTAGGAGAAGGAACACAACTTTTGGAGGACGCTCTAAAGGCTTAGTTTCTTTTTTTTTTTTTTTTTATCTGATGTTGATAAAGAATGAAAAATATCACAGCATAACAACTGCATTTTTTAAAACACCCACGTTGATTCTGTTCCCATGAATGCTCACTACTTTCAGACACGCAAAGTTTTGATTCATAAGCAATTTGTTGCTGTCAGGTTTGATTTGTATATTTACTTCCATGATATTCTCAGGATATTTGAGTATTCTCCTTAATCATAGACTTCAAAAATGACACAGCCGGATGTCACAAATTTTCCCATTTCTTTCTGCAGCCTCTTACATTCCACAAAGAGAAAGGGGAAACTCTGGTTGTCTTAATATGATTGACTTGCCTCATTTATATCAAACAAGATGCAATCAGGAAACAGAATCTATTCAAATTCAACAGGGAATATGAAAAATACAAATTTATTAACTGTAACAGAGAATCATCAGAGTAGCTGAGGCTTGGGTATTAAGAAGTAGAGTTACTCAAAAGAATATAGGAATAGAAGATTCTACCCCCTAAGGCCGAAATACAGCACTCAAGGCAGGAACAGATTTGCAGTTGGAGCCTGTTTCCAGGACTGAGATCCAGACCTCATTTGTGGGGGCGAGGCCATGGCCCAGTGCATGGAGGAGAAGTCAGCTGTGGTTCCACGGCACCCGGAATCACTGGGAATCTGCCCTCTAGGGTGCCAGGGGGAAGCCATCCACGGAGAGCTGGCCACACGAAGCGCATTGGAATCTGTTGGTGGGGAAGGTACTCTGGGAAACCTCCCTCTGGGAGTCAGGGGAGACTGCCCGCAAGGGACACCATGCCCTGGTGACTGCCACACACCATAGGAACCTGCTGAGAAAGAACACGCACCAGAACCAGGATGTAGAGTCCTTCTGCCTCCAGGTTCCCTCCAGTGCCCCCGCTGAGAATGCTTTACATGAAGCCAGATGGGAGGGAGAAAATGATTAGAAATCACATGCTGAGCAATGAAGTGTTTAATTAGAGCTGCGAGGCAATAGATTGGTAAATTATATAGAAAATGTCATCATTATCAACGTCCTACACCAGAGGAGTACATTTGTTGCAACTGATGAACCTACACTGATGTCTTGCTATCACCCAAAGTTCACAAGAATTCACTTTTAATATTGTACATGCTATAGGTTTGGGCTTCCCAGATGGCACTAGTGGTGAAGAACCCACCTGCCAATGCAGGAGATGCAAAAGACGCAGGTTTGATCCCTGGGTTGGAAAGATCCCCTGGAGGAGGGCATGGCAGCCCACTCCAGTATTCTTGCCTGGATGATCCGTCCATAGGGTCGCACAGAATCGGACATGACTGAAGTGACTTAACACTCCACACATGCGTTTGGACAAGTTTACAATGACAAGATATGATCGTGGGAAAGATATGTGTTGGGGCAGGGAATATGTGGAAAATCTCTATTTTCAGCTCAATTATGATGTGAACCTAAAACTGCTCTAAAAAATAAAGCTAATTAATTAAAAAAAATGTCATCAGCAGATTATTTTTCTGAACCTATAATTTTGGTATCACCATATTACAAATGGCAAATTGAAGTGTATATTTATTTTTAAAGTTGTAGCTTTTTTTCATAATGGATACTGACTATGGCAGGAGCTAATGTATTCATTAATGGTTTGTTATATAAGAATAGAACTTTAGGGGCACAGGCTACTCAGTTAAAAACTGCTTTTCTCAGATTCCTTTGCAGTTAGATGGGCCCATGTGACGAAGTTCTGGCCAATAGGATGTGGGAGGAGGCAGGAGGCTGTATAACCTCCAAGTCATAACTTTTAAGGAAGTAGACTGGTGTTCCCTCCTTCCCCTTCTTCATAGTTAGAAGATACACCTGGTAATGAACCATCATGGACCACACAAGCGAAGGTAATTCTCTAAAAAAGGTGGAACAACAATAGAAAAGAGCTTGGGCTCATAAGGACTTTTGCAGAGCAGAGTTGCCACATCAGCTCAACTTCTATGTGAGAGAAAAAGAAAGACACCTCTATTTTATTTAAGCTGCTATGATTTTGGGTCATTGTCATAATATTGTTTTCTCCTGTCTCTTCACCATATTATTGTTGACTAGAAAGCAAATGTGTCAAATATAAAGCAACACAGACCTATTAATCAAAAACATTTCGCCTAGGAAACTACCATGTAAAACTCAAAAACCACAAAGATATACAAACAAAAGTGAAAAACAATTCCCTTAGTATTTTGGGATGTGCTATATTCATCATTTGTTTATCTTCTGAAACATTATTTTCTCAATATTTGAAATCTAGTAATGATAATTAGTCATATTTTATCAAAGTCTATTTCACTATATTGTTATTTTTTAATACTGCCTCATTGATTCCAATGTCTGTTTTTAGAAAAGAAACATGGAAAATTTTGGCTTTTGTTATGCATCAGATACTTCTGTCTAAACTTCATTGTCTTAATCAACGAACAATCTTTGAGGATAGATAGGAGAGGATGAATTATTTGTTTTTGTTTTTGTTTTTTTTTTTTTAAAGAAGTCACTGAAAACCAACATAACTTGAGGTTGTGTTATATGTTCTATTGTGTATCAATCAGCTTAAAGGACATTTATGTATTTTCTTATTAAATAAATTATCAACCGGGCCTCAGAAATAAGGAAAATGATAATTATACATGTTAACATGAGATTCTCATTTGCTGTTTATTTTCCCAAATTTGATGTGGAATTACCTAGTTTTAGATAATCAGTGCATGATATATTTAGTATGATAGATCATGAAAACTATTTAACAAGCTTTCTGCTTCTTAAATTATTTTTAGAGATACATCTTTAACACAGTAAGAACTTACTAATTAAACACAGTGCAGAGGGAGAAAAAAATTAGAATGATTAAAAATGTTTTAACTTTTTTACTTTTAAGTAATACATTCATATTTCCAACTAAAATATCAATGTAAATTTAGGTAATGGAAAATGATAATTCAAAATAAACCTATACCAATTAATAATATGCTACCAACACAAAAGTCTTTTTCCACAGGAGACTTAGGATTTCAAAACATACATTGAAAGCATATTAGAATAATTTTAATTCAAAGCTTTTATTTTCTAGTCAGACAGACTGGGTTCGGATTAATTGGCTCTTTTAGCCAATTGACCTTTGATAAATCAGTCAACCTCTCTAGTTTTCTTTATGAAAAATTTGGATACTATTATATACTTCATAAACATTTGAACATTGGTGGAAATAACATCCTAACCAGATCACAATTCCTGACACAATAAGCACACAAACAAATGAGTTTTATTTTACCACCATTTCATTAACCTTGGATTCAAAATGCTCAGATTTGATGCTTTGGTGTCCTTCCTTTTAAATCATAACCATTTTTTTCCTAATGTATATACATCATCTTTGAATTACTGCAAAATCCAAATTAGCAGGATAGGAATTAGTGTGATTAGATTGTGCTTTTGTAAGTCATGTATTTTACAGTTGCCACTCTTCCAAATAAAATGTGACTTTGATATTCACTGTCTCAAATTTTAAGATTTTGAGGATGCATAAAATTTTTTTATTGTTGTTGAGTTTTATGACACTCAGTTCAGATGGTCAAGTTCAGATGGATTATCTCTGGCCTTCTCATGACCTCAGCCAGTAAAAAGTCTTGAAGAATTATGTAAGAACAGAAAAAATTTAATATACATTGTTGTGAACAATAACTCTACAAGCTAAAACTCCTTCAGCATAATTTGTAGCTTAAATGTAAAGTGTATTCATACACTTTTATTCTGCAAAAGAAAGTAATTTAAATATTTATAAAATGTGATTTACATGAAAATACCATCCTACTTTTCATTTACTGTGCTGTTCTTGTGTCACTCAAAGTTGCCTTCTTTAAATGTACATTTGGAAACAAATTATATTATGATCCGAAATACAAAAAAGTAAATACAATGCAGAATGTGGGAGCTTGAAGGAGGAAAAGTGACTGCAAGCACAGTGAAAAGAAACTAGCTTGTTGAATTTTCACACCCTGAACTACTGAGCAGGCTTATTTAAATCTATTTTCCTTTATGAATTATACATGGCTATCATCACTGAGGTACACTCCCAGGGTAGAAAACATTTTAAACGACAACTTACTGATAAGCTGTCAAATAGGAAAAATCCACTCATTTCTTCAAATCTGTAGTTGATTTTTTTATTAATATTTTAAATGATTTTCCAGCAATGCATTTATGTTACCTTTGGCTTTTTGGGAAGAAATACAGAAGAGTGCCCGATCCCACTTTCCACTTTCAATATATAACAATCCTGCATACGAGGTTGTGGAAACAAAAAGAAAGAATTTGTTTGGGGTCTTTCTTGCAGAGTACATGTTGGCTTCTCTGCGCTCACCTGCCTGGGCCAGCAGGTAAGATTATGCAGGTGTTTGCCTGCAGGAGAATCCTGCTAATGAGGGAACAAGCTAGGCAGTGGAAACCAGTCTGCAGGTATTTTCAGGTACAACTGTTGAAGCAACAAGACTATGGGATGATTAGCAATGTTTCAATAACTGGAAAGTTTTCATCTTTTGATTAAACTCAATCATACTGCTCAATTTCTAAACATCACAAGGCAGCTGTGGTCCTATAGAAATGTCTCTGAGTGAAAGGACTAAGAGCATAAAAAATGATCATTGGAATCATAATAACAAAGAGGAAGAGTCAATATAAAGTAACTTTCATTCAGAAATACATTGCCTTCATTGCCAGCAGGAGAGCCAGTATTTTTCCAGAAGAGAAACAGTGACAGTTTAGCTTCACATCTTGTCCTGCTGTGGCCCCATCTTCTAATGACACAAATTCCCAACAGTGCGTCTCATCCATCATCTAAATTATTTGTTGACAAAGCACACCAAATATTTTCTGTCCTGGGTTAAAGAGACATAGCTCCTGCCCTAAAGGGCTGTATCACCTGGTCTAGGAGTACCACCCTCAGAAATGTCAGTTCTGATTTTCTTGCTCTGTCTGATGGACCTGCACATAGGCCATTTCCTGGTGTGTCAACCAGAACCCAGGCTAGAGCCTGACTCTAAATAAAAGGTATTTTAAAGGTCATATTATAATTTGGCGACAGTGGTATCAGAGCAGCTTCTGTATTTCAATAGACTGTACCCCCACCTTTGTCTAAAAGAGAAAAACAAATGAAAGAAATTTTAGAATTTCAAGCACATTGAAATGGCTATGGAATAAGTTTAGTCGTGATGATTAGAAAAATAAAAAAAGAGTTGAATGTGGAGAAAGGGGGAGAATTCTGGGGTCAGGGAATACAACACCAAGTTTATAACCCTATGGGTCCCTTTTCTCCTTCTTTGGGATTATCTAGGCAAGCACATGCTGATGTCTTGAGTCATCAGAGTTTCCAGATTCTGACTCTCCTGACTCCAGCTTTCTCACAGCTGGTGTCTTCTGCTGGTCTATGCAGAACACATCAGCTCTACACATGTGAAAGCCTGGAGAAGGGTTAGGTATTACCAGGACCCCTTCAGATAGCAGGGGATGCCTTGCTTCTTCTCTTTGTGGGAAAGTCAACAGAGATGTGGAGATGTGACAGGCAAGGGAAAAGAGAGATGGATTCCACTGGGTCCACATGCCTGGGAAATGAGAGTAGGCAGCAGAGCGGCTGCCTAAGTTTCCACTGCTTTACAGGCATTTTCATTTATTTCCTAGAAAATACTGCTAATCTGATTGTGTGCTGTTTGTAGCTGTCCTTATCCATTTTTATGATAAGAGTGGTGTTTATGTTTTTCCTTTCATTTTTGATCCAGATTTGGTTATCTTGAGCGTCTAAAAATTTCCCCATATAAATGAAAGTTATTGATGGAAAGCCATAGTCATAATAGGAGACTTAAAGGGTTATAACTGTGCAGATAAATATCTTTTGCAGTTGTAACTTTTACATCTGGAGAACATACTGCAGGCATACATATCCACTCTCCAATAAAAGGTGTCGATTTAGTACACCCAGTACATAATCTGTATATTCCTGGATCTTGAAATTAAAGAATCCAAAAACTATTCAGAAGCCCCAGAGTGATGACTCCTCAAAAGTAGTTCTGAAAATCACTTTTAATTTACTGGTGTTGAGAGACCGCTTGTTAAAGGTCCCCCGCTAAAGGCTGAGTTTATTGCTCTTAACCTCCCAACAGTTAGAGAGGGCTCTGCCAACCTGTATCCTCACTGGGTTTCTCAGGGACAGAGGTAGAATACTAACACGCTGATCCTGAGGACTCTCGTCCACACACAGCACACCCAACACGCACACTTACACTTACCCTTACCTTGACCCGGTGGGGTGGGGGGGCATTGGCATAAGACTGCCGCAGTCCCCACAGCAAATATTTGTTCTAGCTAATTAACAGTTCTGCTTCTGTGTGCCTGGGAGAAACAAGCAATACTTGTCCTGATTCCAAGTATCAGGAAAGACTCCTTTTGACTTGAGATTCCCCTATTCATTAACAGCTGATGTTCAATAAATAGTGTTAAAGCCTTTCAAGCCATAGTTAATCCTTAAGTTTCAAAGAAGCCAATGGAAACATGATGTTCCATAGCCCTGTGGAATAAATGTCACTTTCATATATGAGATTTTATTTTTATCTTGCAATCTCCGCATGTGGCAGGCAGAGCAAATGCATCTAGTCTCATCATACAAATATTGGAACCGATGTGGAGATATTTTCCTAGAAACAATAGGAGGTTCTCTTACAACAGTAAATCCTGTGTTCTATTTATTAATTCAGTATCTGAAGATATACATGGAATAGAGTGTTTTCAACATGCACACTACATAAAACTGATTTCATATCCTCTGAAGTTAGGTTTCAGTAAGATGGAAATTTAAAAAAAGGAAGAACCACTAGAAAGAAATTAGAGTTGTAATATGCTTTGGCACAGTAAAGGGGAAAAGAGTTGAAAAAGTAAAAACTAGGGTAAAAATGTCACCTTTATCACTTCAATGAAAACATTCAAGTGTTAGTCACTCAGTCACATCTGACTCTTTGAGATCCCATGGACTGTAGCTTGCCAGGCTCCTGTGTCCATGAAATTCTTCATGCAAGAATACTGGGAGTGAGTTGCCATTCCCTTGTCCAGGGGATCTTCCCAACCCAAACCAGGTCTCCTGGATTGCGGGCAGATTCTTTACTGTCTGAGCCACCAGGGAAGCCTGGGTTTAAATCATAGCCTGAAGGCTTCTTAGTTTTGTGACTTTAGGAGGGTTCCAGAAACCTCTTTGTAGAATGCAGGTGATAATTCATACATCAAGAGTACTGAGAAAAGAAAGGGAGTGAAGCCCCTCAGCTGTGTCTGACTCTTTGTGAGTCCATGGACTATACAGTCCGTGGAGTTCTCCTGGCCAGAATACTGGAGTGGTTAGACATTCCCTTCTCCAGTTCCGAACCCAGGGAGTGAACCCAGCTGATTCTTTGCAGGTAGATTCTTTACCAGCTGAGCCACAAGGGAAGGCCAAGAATACTGGAGTGGGTAGCCTATCCCTTCTCCAGCGGATCTTCCCAACCCAGAGATTGAACCGGGGTCTCCTGTGTTGTAGGTGGATTCTTTACCAACTGAGCTATCAGGGAAGCCCCTTCTAAGAACATAGGAGTAGACAACTGAGGAACTCTAAAGAGCAAGGCTTTATGAATTCAGAGTAGTCCAGGGGCCTGAAAGTTTTGCAACTTGATTTATTTGTTGTTTGTTATTGTCCAGTCACTAAGCTGTGTCAGACTCTTTGTGACCCCATGGACTGTAGCACACCAGGCTCCCCTGTCCTTCACTACCTCCCCAAATTTGCCCAAATTCATCTCCATTGAGTTGGTGATACTATCTAACTGTCTCATTCTCTGCCACCCCCTTCTCCTTTCCCAGCATCAGCGTGTTTTACAATGAGTCGGCTCTTCACATCAGGTGGCAAAAGTATCGGAGCTTCAGTTTCAGCATCAGTCCTTTCAATGAATATTCATGGCTGATTTCTTTTAGGATTGATTGATTGATCAATTGATTGATTTATTTAGTCATCACAATTTATGATGTCAGTTCATGTCTCAGATATTCTCTTAGGGGTCTGAGATATAAAAATATTAAGACTTTCTTGCTAAAGCATCAAACTTTAGAAAAGGGATCAGTTAAATCAGAACTGAATTTATGTAAGAATAGAGCCAAATAGCCCCATGGATTTGATAGATCAGTCTCCTGAAAAAAAAAAGCATCAGGTGTAAACTGATCACCAAGAGAGATTATAAACCATCACTGGCCCTTGGGCTTTAGTGAGAATCCAGGTACTGGAGGTCATGTATGAGGGACACAAGTCTGCAGCAATTTCAAACTCTGGAGCTTGGTTTTAGAGATTTCATTTTCAGCACTGACCAAAAGAATATCTCACCTCTGGATCGACAGGTATCTCCAGTAGTCAATAGGTCAAAGGGCACTAGGGCTAAAGAAGAGAACATCAGGATATGAACACCTCTTAAGATGGAGAAAGGTGCTGAGCAGAACGGAGCAGGAAGAAAGCACACATGTCTAGCTATGTGACTGAGAACAGAGAAGTAAGAGCTTGCCTTGTTATCGCAAATTACTACAAGGGGAACTTATTCTTTGCAAGAGTAACTTAGTCTGGCATTTCTGATATGGCCGCTTATTGCACCACCGTCCTTCGCTCACCTTAGTCATAAAATATCAATAGATAGATCTGGGTTTGAATCCTAGCTTTCCATTAACAAGCTGACAAGGAGAGCCCCATTTCCTATTTTCAGGAAACATCAACTTTCCAGCGATATTTTAGAAAGTAACAGTTTTTAATAGAAGCGAAAGGTTTCAGTGTTCTAAAACTTCTTAAATTTCTTCATAAATGACTTGGAGAAAATATTCACCTTGAAAGAGTTAAATTGGGTAACGCGTGTAAAATTTAAAGTGCCAGCACAGAATTTGCAGACAAGAGGTGGTATAAAAAACAATGTATTTGCAAATAATTGCATATAGGTGGTTCTAGCAGATGCAAGGCTATGCTGCTTTTTAGAGCAAAGTTAGTAAAATTCATGGTGAGATGAGAACATAATTCCCTTTAAGTAGTTACTAGGCATTTCTGTCACTATTTGTACATTGACAATATGACATCCTCCAATAAAAAAAAAAGTTTTTTTCTTCAGCAGATCTGAGTACTTAGAATATGAACTCTACAATCGTCAAGATTTTTTCTCTTAAATTATATTGTTTAGACCTGAGAGAAAACAATTCACCCAGTAACTTGCTATATTTTAACCAGTCACAGAAATGTGCTCCATAAAATAGTAGGGTAGCAGCTCCTCTTCCCGCCACCAAGGCATGTGACCATAAAACCCAATGACTAGATTTCCCCTCTGAGCTTCACTGAAACACCCAAATCCAACCAACCTTAACACGGCAGAACTCCTTGGAACACTGTGTCCCGGCAGATAGCAAGCCTTGGGGCTGGCGTGCAAGGTGCACGTGGGGACCCCTGATCAGGAATGGTGATGACTGAAACAAGACACTTCTTAGTAGCAACTTGTCCACATGGATCCACCACAAGGGGTCACTTTTGATGCTCAGGCTGTATCCCTTTTCACAACATTTCTGTGGACAACAGCCACTTGTTTTACAACTGGGACATTACCCAGGAGTATGACCAACCTAGACAGCGTATTAAAAAGCAGAGACATTACTTTGCCAACAAAGGTCCGTCTAGTCAAGGTTATGGTTTTTCCAGTGGTTATGTATGGATGTGAGAGTTGGACTGTGAAGAAAGCTGAGCGCCAAAAAATTGATGCTTTTGAAGTGTGGTGTTGGAGAAGACTCTTGAGAGTCCCTTGGACTGCAAGGAGATCCAACCAGTCCATCCTAAAGGAGATCAGTCCTGGGTGTTCATTGGAGGGACTGATGCTGAAGCTGAAACTCCAATACTTTGGCCACCTCATGCGAAGAGTTGACTCATTGGAAAAGACCCTGATGCTGGGAGGGGTTGGGGGCAGGAGGAGAAGGGTATGACAGAGGATGAGATGGCTAGATGGCATCACCAACTCGATGGACATGAGTTTGAGTGGACTCCGGGAGTTGGTGATGGACAGGGAGGCCTGGCGTGCTGCGATTCATGGGGTCGCAAAGAGTCGGACACGACTGAGTGACTGGACTGAAGCCCCTAACAAAGAATAATAATAATAGTAGCAACTAATGGATGGTTAATGGTAACTTAGAAATTGAGATAGGTGATCAATAGTTGACTGGTCTTTATAGTTGCCAAGTAGTCTCCAAAAATCCCAGTGAGAGATAATTTTGTGTGGCCTTGGGACTTGCAATAAAATCTGTATCTACTACTAAGGACAAATTTTCCTAAGTTTTTCTCAGTTTAGATACAGTATGGACTCAGTACTTTCAGGTTCTTGTATCATTTCCTCCACTCATTTTCAACATGACTTCCTTTTGTCTTAGAAACTAAGAGAGACGTGAGAGAGAGAGAGAGAGATTGGAGGTAATAGCACTCATTTACTTTGGGATATCCTGAGAAAGAAGCCACATCAAGGTTAGATTTCCAACTAATTTGGAAAGATTTGCAGCACATTTACTGGAGACTTGGCCTTGTCAAATTCTCTTTATCATGATACCACCCACTCCAGTCCCTCCAGAACTATCATGACTCACTCCCAAATTATTAGTCCTTGGGAATACTGTTTTTCCTTATCTCTTTTAACTCTCTTTGATCTACTTCAGTCAATTTAATATCCTTAATTGTTTTTTATCTGGAGACATTCATTGCATCTATTCCTCCAGATATGGCCTATTCCCAGTATGGCCACTTTAATTTCCTTACAAAATCTGGACCAAAATAAGAGGATGTTGCATGTGAGTTGAAAGCAGTGAACTGGTATTGCTCTGAGAAATTAAAACTGTTTTATCCATTAAGTTCCAATGTGGTATTTTTTTTACTTTGATGTTTCTTGACTAATAGTTCAAAAGTGAATTTTCTCATAATTGTTTTCCCAATTAAATGGAATCTGGAATAATCTTTCATATATAAAATTAACATTAGACTAATCTGTTATATGGGGCTTCCCTGATGGCTCCGCAGTAAAGAATCCGCCTGCCAATGCAGGAGATGTGGGAAATACAGGTTCAACCCCTGGGTTGGGAAGATCCCCTGGAGGAGAAAACGGCAACCCACTCCAGTATTTTTGCCTGGGAAATCCCATGGACAGAGAAATGTGGTGGGCTACAGTCCATGGGATCACAAAGGGTTGGACTTGACAGAGCGACTGAACAACAACAAATCTGTTACATATCTGTATTGACATGAAATTTGTTCCAGCTAATAAAGTTAACTAGCATACTATCAGTATGTGTGTGTGCACAGTCAAGTCCGACTCTTTGTAACCCCATGGACTGTAGCCCACCGGGCTCCTATGTCCATGGAATTTTCCAGGCAAAAATACTAGAGTGGGTTGCTGTTTCCTTCTCCAGTATGCAGTGTCCAAAATACATGGTGAGCTTGACGATCAAGACAGTAGATGTTAAACTTTACTCATGAATGAATTTGTTCTGATTTTTTTTTAAGTACTTGGGTCTTGAAATATTGAGATATTAGCTACCTCCCACCAACAAGGGGTGATGAGGGTGTAGGACAGGGAGACAAGATATAGGGTGGAGATATAGATCCAATCACACATCTCTGAAATAAGATGGATATAACTGCATCATCTTGAGAAACTGCTTCAGGAGTTGCAAAAACTTGAGACATTCCTTCACTATATATCCAACAACCAATTATTAAACTCTGAGTTTTTCAAGAGCACCCAAGCTACAGAAAGCCTTTTCCCATGATGAGTTTAGAGAACTTTCCTCTTTGTTTCCTGTACCAATTTTCATGGTATCCATGACATTCCACTGAGATCTCTGAGCTTCTTTAAAGGGCATTATTTTCCAGACTTCATGTGGAGTTACTTAGAGATCTGGCAGGAGGAGGTGCCAAATCACAAATAAAACTTTCCTTGATTCATGGGGAGAGAGGTAGCAATTTCCCCTTGACCTCACCAACTGAAAATACAAATTCTGCTGTCCCTGCATCAGTCATCATTTCTTAGAATGCACTCACTCATGTAAGCATTTTACTTATTATATCTCTTCACGGTTGAACTTTGTAAATTTGCCATAGGCTTCTTAGTATCATGATTTAATTATAAACTAATAGTACTAAGAGTCACATCTTCACAATTTACTCAGTAGAAGACCTAACACAGGAATACTAACAAATGAATCCTTCATGATAATACTGAACTGAGCGACATTAACTATAAGCTGTATTTCCTTTCTTGTGGCAAACACAAAGACTTTCACATCTAAGTCTTTTCTGCTGTTGTTGTTTTAACCTATATGCTTTTCTTTGACAGCAAAAGCATGCTTTGGTTAGTTAGTTGAAGTAAAAGCAATTTACAATTGTCTCTCAATTTCAAAGGAATTCACAAAAAGAGAGAGCTGCAACCTCCTTTATTGGACTGAAAATTGTGTTAAGTTTGTGTACTTCACTTTCCAGATATACAGGGAAGGATTGTCCCTTCTACATCCCTTTATCCACAATGTTAGTTCTTTTTAGGAAACCAAAGAGTTTGTGAGTTCATACACCAGGATTTCCATATCTTCAGACATCCAGCAATGTCCCTTTCAATACTTCATCACAAATTACGCAGTCTCCTTCCTTGTTTGCTGATGTGTAGATTGAATTAGGAAATACTCCTTTACCAGATTCTAACACACACCAGCCTCCTTGTCTTAATGCAACCCAGCCAGTGCTGAGATAATTAACAACACTCACTGCTCCAACTCGATTCTTTACATTCTTTTCTGCCCATGCAAATACTATTGTATATAGTTGTTCCCTGTGTGGTTGATTTGCACATGCATTTATCCATCAATCATTTCTAATGTGTCTACTCCAGTCCCCACACTGACCCAAGACCTCAGGAATAAAAATAAATAACTAGAATCTCTGGGGAAGCATACAGTATTTTAGGGGATACAAGATATACCTTTGCTTTATATATCTAGTGGAAGAATTAGGCAACTGCAATATTAAGATGTAAATAATATGCATCAGTGCTATAGAAATGCAAAGTGAAAAAAAATGTTTGCTATCAGCTATGGGCTACCTGGAGAAGGCAATGGCACCCCACTCCAGTACTCTTGCCTGGAAAATCCCATGGACAGAGGAGCTTGGTAGGCTGCAGTCCATGGGGTCGCTAAGAGTCAGACACGGCTGAGCAACTTCACTTTCACTTTTCACTTTCATGCATTGGAGAAGGAAATGGCAACCTACTCCAGTGTTCTTGCCTGGAGAATCCCAGGGACGGGGGAGCCTGGTGGGCTGCCGTCTATGGGGTCGCACAGAGTTGGACGCGACTGAAGTGACTTAGCAGCAGCAGCAGCATGGGCTACCTACGACTAAAGATAGGGCACTTGGAAGAAATGGATTTTATGCTGAATTTCAGTGAAGAACTAGTGAAAAAAACAAAACAAAAACAGGCAAATGTGGAAGGTAAGGGCGTTTACATGAATAAATGAAAATTGACCTAAACAAGGGCAGCTGGAGTGGTGGTAAGGAAGCCAGTAATGCAGGTGGTTGAATAATAATCATATCCCTCTTTAAGTGGTGAGTTGCATTTTTACAAAACCTGAAAGTCCACCTTTGTTTTCCTTCTTTAATGCCATTGACAAATGTATTTGACTGTGGATGTCTTTTTTGAAGAACAAATTCATATTTTCCTACAGTTTTAAAGCTTTTTTTTTTTCTTTTTTAAACAACCCTAAGCTTGGTTTACCCTGTGACATATAGCTTCATGCTCTCCGGAGTCTAAGTATAGCTCATCTCTCTACATTCATGACTGTATGAGAAATGTGACAACTTCTGCTGGTACAAATCCTGTTTAGTGGACATTTCCAGCTAAACCTCTTAAAGACTGCCCTTGTTTTCTGATGACCATTTAGCAGGGCAGCATTGCCCACTAGTGTTTAAGTATCCAGTTTGCAAAGCACAGAAGATATGCTATAATATTCATACTTTCTTGACCATACTTATTTTATGCACAGCATATATATCAGTTAAATAATTAATTGTATTGATGAAAATATCTTACTATTGACCACCAAATGAGTTGTACTGAAAGGCAGAACTGAGTTCGTAAGAGGTGAGATCTCCAAGGCAGAAAACAGGGAAAGAGAAGAATACATGGTCAAGGAAGAACTGAGAAATGCTTGCTTTTAGAGAAACAGAAAAGGCTTTGGGTCACTGTCAGAAAACCTTGTGAGAAATTAGGTAATTTTCTCAGTCTCCTTTGCAGTCTCCTTTGCTTACCTTCTTCCAAGCACATTTCTATGTTTTACAAGGATTTTGTGAAATTATAATAACGAGATCATCATGCCCATGATCACTCCTCAGTGCTCTATGGTGTCCTCAAAAGGTAAGGTGATTTTAGGAGGCAGAAAAAACAGCACCAAATCATGGTAACCAAATGAAGATTCATTATGGTTTTCAGAGTATTGTTTTTCTTCTAACAGTTGAATTTAGCGTATTCATAGAGATGAGCTAGACTTTCCAAGAGCCCTAAAGGTCAGATCTAGACAGAAAGAATAAGAAAGGAACGGCTAATTTGATTCTCCTGGTGCTTCTGCCCACCTTCAACTTCTCAATTCCTCAGCCCTCTGATGACTGTGTGGGGATACCTTCTATGCCCAGGGTCTAGGGGGGTCTTCAGGCTTAAGTAGATGGTCCACTTCATTCTTCCTTGACCTACCTGAAGGTCAGAGGCTGGCTATTCAATTTGGATACAGTTTTTGAGTCGCTCAAATCCCACCCTGCTCTCTCTACATTCTTCTTCTATGCTCTATCTTTTCATAATCAACAGCAGAGAAAGATGAGCTTCCCCATTACCACTAGGTGATATCATTCAAATTTGTTCTGAACAAATAAAAATATATTACCAGATAAGCAAGAAAATGTGTCCACCGTCACATTAAGTGAAGGGAGTGTGAGCCCAAGGAAGAGATTTGAGGATAGTGCCTTGTCCCTTTCGAGATTCCATCCTGAGATCTAAGTCATTTGTACCTGCCCTGTATTGATAGCGCCCAGGCATTTTATCTGTCTCTTCATCTTTGAAGTTTCATCCACAAGAAGTTACTTTATCAGTGAACCTAAATTTCAACCTCTACACGTGTTACAGAATCAAATTAAACTACAGATAATTTTGTTCTGAAAACTGAGTGCCATCTGTAATTGCAAAACTGATATGGGGGAAAAAACACCCTAATTTTAAGCCCTTTGTTATGAATCCATATCTTCTCTGTGAAATCAGAATGTCAGTCTTCATCCCGTGGAACCAGATGAAAAAAAATGGATCATGCAGTTACACAGGATATGACAGTGACTCAATAAGGCACTGGGGTGTGTACAAAAGAAAAATCACTGGTACAGAAAAACGGGTGAAAGTAATATCGGCCAACATTTTCCTATTATTAATGTTCTTTTTTTAATATCTAGCATTTTATGTCCTTTATATTGATTCAGAATCTTATGATAAATAACAGTTAAACAAACTCTGAATTAGGTACTCACACCCGAGTACCTGATGTTTGGTTTTTAATTTGCTTATCTACCGCTCCTTTCACTTCTTCTAATTATTTGCCTAATTATATACTTTAACATGTAAGGCTTTTCCAAATGAGACATGTTAAATAAAGTTGTATTGCTTTAGTGAATATCTACTTACACAAGCTCAAGGTAAGCTAGGTCACACATGTGCTATATTCTTACATAGCATATGCAGTATCTTACATGTTACTTCACTTTATTTCTCATGAATGGTTATTTTTAAAAGAGAAAAATGATGAAAAATGATCTGTCAATACATCCCATTTTATTATAACCATCAAAAATTCCCTTTCAGTATTTTGATATGAAAATGATTTCTAATTGTCTGCTATATCATTTCAATCTTAGTTTCTTTGTTCATAAAAACCTAACAGGATTATCGTTTTTGTTCTGTTCTCAATAAATTTAAATGTTGTAAGACCTAAGTAGACAGATAAATACAAAGATTTGAAAGATCTTATCAAAATAGCTTTATTTTGTTAGAACAGTTTTAATATGAAATCATCTATAATTTTTCAAAATATAACAGTTCCTGTTTTCTAGATATATGTACAAAGTAGTATTTACTGTTTCAAAAATAACCCTCTTTATAGCTATTTCCCATGAAAACCTTAGATAAGTTTCAGTTCAGTTCAGTTCAGTTCACTAAGTGAAACTTTAAGTTTCAGTTCAGTTCAGTTCAGACGCCCAGTCTTGTCGTTAGCAACATCTAAACACTTTTTTTGTCCAAAACCAAGATACCACCTTATAAAATATCTTATAGTTTCTCTCATTCAGAGTTTTGAAAATACACTTAAAATACTCTAAAACCAGTATTATTTAACTTATACTCAGTAAATACCATGTGATAAATTTAAAACCAGTTTTCCAACATTTTTATGTGTTTTTCATAGTTAACAAGCAAACTAACATTTATAAGACATTTCAACCTCCACCACAGATCACCACATCACCTAATTTTTGTGAATCTTCATTGTATAAACCCTAAGACAACCAACTGTGAGTCTGAAGCACAGGTGAATGTGTGGGTAGGTGGGTGAATATGAAACATGGGTTTACACAGATGCTTCATACATCTGTGTAATACACACAGAATAGACACAGGGGTTTTTAATTTTCAACTAAGTATTGACAAGACCTCTCATCAATACAAGCCCAAGTTGTAAACCTCAACCAGCATTAACACATTTTCTTTTGAAAGAATAGGAAGAGCCATGCAATTACCAACCTTAGAATTATTACAATGAAGAGAATTAAATCCTACTGAAGTTATAGTTCAGATATGTTTAGGTGATGCCTTTTTGACTCACCCATAACTAAATGAAAGAGACACAATTTCATCCCATTTAATTGAAAGTGGCTAAAACATACTTGCTTTTTATCTTTTTAAAGTTGATTAAAAACATTTCCCCAAATCATGTCTTTTAAAACATGAAAAAAAAGTTTAGAAATGTCTACTCATAGAGAGTGAAGTACGGCTTTAGTAACTAGCTTGATTTAACTTACAAAGTCAATTCTGAAAAAGATGATATGCATTTTATGTTTAGAGAAGTATCATGATTTTGAGGATTTTAGGTAATAAAATTATTGAGCATCTGCTAATTTCTCTTTTTACAGTGTATATCACAAAAGTACTAGCTAAAGGAGGAAGCTAATCAAATCTGTCAGAAAAATGTGTAAATGACAGTGTGATGTTTTTCTTTCTATGAGAGAGAAAGAAATAGGTTATAAGTAGAAGAGTTCATCTAAGTAATCATATGCCAAAAACAAATAACTTAAACGCCATACATTCTTTTCTAGATTCACTGACCTCTGTAATTAATATTTTAACTATGATAACACATATCATATAACACACACATATAATATGTGTTAGTTAAAAAAAACGTAAGAATAAGATGAAGGTTAAGACACACAAAGAATAAAATTGCAAAGTTTTTTTTTTTTAATTTGTCAAAAATTGAGTAGGACATAAATTTAATCCTAAATTGCGTGCAGAATAATATTTCACAAAGCTATATGCAAGTAATATTCTATAATATGAACACATACCAATTATCAAAGTGTATTAATAACCATAATGAACTATAGGATATTTTCAAATCTGCACATGGTGATGTTTTAACAATGTTAAGAGCTATAGCTAGCTAGCTATATATATATATAGCTATATATATATATATATATATATAGTGACCTTGAAAGTTAAACTCTTAGATCAAACCAATTTCCCAAGTCTGAAACAAAATGCAAATAGTAGAGATAAGAGAGGAGCCACCCCCACAGATTTGGTTTTTACAGATGGATTAATTCACCCTGGGGAAGCGGGACAGGGCATGACACAGACAAAGCCAGCGTCATCTCCACAGGAAACAGCCAAGGGGAATCTGGCTCCCTTTAATTTAATGACTGAACACCCTACTGCGAACATTCCCACAGGTGAGGTAAAGTGCTTTGCACAATCACACTCATGTGAAAATGTCCCTGCCTTAAGAAGCCTACAAATAATGCTAGCGGGATGCCCGAGAATCTTCTCTGCAGTAAATGATGGCCCTAAGTAAGTTTGAATCCAAATCTAAGACATGTTAAGTGGGCAGTCAGAACTCAGGGATATACAGTGATGTGAAAGAATCAACAAACACACGCCAAAGGAGAATACAGACTTGATGCTTGTTTATGTGTTTGCTTTACTTTGATGGGTGTTTTTAAGTTGATATCTCCAAATTTAATTTAAAATTTTCAATTTAAAAAAGATATAGACTTAGATAAATTCAGAGGCTTTGGAATCCTAAACTGTAGGAAAAATATTTCTGTTAAAATTGAAAGTTTATGTAGTTTAGTACTTTAGGATCATCGGTTTGGGGCTGGAAATGAGAGATTCTGATGATCTGAGGCATCATGGATGATCGGACTGGCTGAATGTTGAAAAGCCATTACAGGGAGGGGACATGAGTTCATTTCCAACTCGACTGCAGACTAGCTGTGCTGTCCTGGGAGAGTCATTTAACTTCTTAAAGCATCATGGACTTCAGATTAAAAATGAAGGAATTAAACCAAATATTCTCTAAGTATCTAGACTTCTAATTAACATTGTTTTTAAATTTAGTTAATCAATTCTAAAGTAGTTCCAATGCATTTCTATAACAATAGCATCTCTTGCCATTTTAATTTCATTGTACTTTCCTTTATTTTTTATTTAACTATTTTTAAATTTAAAAGTCCCTATAGGTAAATACAGGTTTATTCATAAGTTCCATGAGATAATTTCCATCTTCCTCTCATCTGTCTGTTCCTATGTGAGTGTACTCACAGTCATCAGTAAAATTAATTTTTATTGTTGTTGAAATACATTCTTTTTGAACTAACAAAGTTTAAAAAATGTAAAGGCTTAATGTTTTGATAGTTTATCTAACCTATCCATGCATGTGTACTGTGTTATTCGGCTAAGCTTCTCACAAAGTTGAGCTTTTATAAGGAGAGTTGTTTCTAGAAGAGAATAACCAGAGACTCAGGGATTTTGAGGGTCTAGGAACATAAGTGAATTCTGGCCCTTTTCAGGTCTATGGCATGATAGCTGGCAACTGTATATTTAATCATATTAACAAAGATAATTTGAGAATGCAGTGGAGAGACCACTGGGCTAGCTGGAAGTAGAGCTTTCAGTCCTGACTTTGCCATTAATTTCTCTTAAAAAGTTTGTACTAGAATATCTTTACTGTCTACCCCAATCTCATTTGTTATGATCATCAATAAAGTACATTTATGAATATGGACTAATTCCTGATTATTTTATTAAACAGGAAAACTGTTTTCTAAACGCTGACATGGGTAGAGAGATCTCTCAGTCCAAGACGATGTTTTTATATAGTTCAATCTACTTATGTTTCCAAAGTTGTTTTTTATATTTAATTGATGTCCTCTTTCAATTTGAATGTCACTTTTAGTTGAAAAATTGAGTTTCTATATTTAAGCACTCATACTTTAAAGATAAAATTAAGAGAAATTAGATAAAATGGTAAAATGGAGGAAAAGGAATAGAAACAAACCCCTAGAAAGCCAATAATTTAACAAACCAAATCACTTTTTAGAATAAAATGAAAATTCCATATCACGGGGCCCACATGAGATTTAGCCTACTGTGTGCAATACTGCACTCTACATTTTAGAAACATAGTTTAGTCAACCTTATCTGGCAAAATGAGCATTTTTCTCATTGGTTTGTTGCAAATGGAAACAGTGAAGTGAAATTCTTTGAAACTAAAAACTGATGTGCCACAATGTCTATGAAGGGAGCAGAGTGAGGAACTGACCTGCTATTCTTACTAGTGGTTAATCAAAGTGATACCTGTTCTTTTGTTAATTGTGCTCATTGTCAAAATTAAACTATACATTTGATTTCCAAGTCAATGAAAGAAGATGGCAACAGGGCTGACTTGAAGACCTACAGTCCCTCACTACCCAAAAGCTGATATTTTAGTTTTGTTTACAGCAGTCTTATCAGAGACTTCCTGTTTCAGTTTAACTTGCTTTTCAGTTTGTGAGCTCTCTCCCATTGTTCTTTCTTTAACTCAGGGGGAAAAAGAAGAAGGAGAAGAAGGAGGAAGAGAAGGAAAAGAAGAAAAAAAAAAAGGCCAGGCCAAAAATAATATGGATGGTTTTCTTTTAAGCCTTGGCAAAAAGGCATGAAGTGCACCTAAGAAGCAATAAAATGTAATTCACTTTGCATTTGCTTCTAAGTATAAAAACAAGAATGTAGCGGGGAGGGGGAAAAGAAGGAAGAAAGAGGACAGGGCAAAGTGTGTGCTAAAATCCGAGCAGGCTGGCTCCACTCTAATGGGCCTCGGAAGGACAACCTGTACAGGCACTAGATGTGGCCAGCTTGTGAATCACCCTTGCCTGGAACCCTCCAGGATTGTTTGACAAGGAAGGGAGGAAAAAAAAAAAAACCGGCATGAGTCTGGGTGGCAGTCACGCACATCTTGCCTCTCTCTCACCCGGCAGTGACCTTGGTATATTTTCATGTTTATCTAAAAAAGATAAAAGGTATGATTCCTCAGGAATGAAAACATGGGTAACATTCAAACAGGGGAAAGCAGAAACAGCAGTTTAAGATGATGAGGGAAATGTAAACCAGCCCTGAGAAACATCTGACATTGCCTCTCCCTCTGCAGAGGTCATGGTTATATTCTATTGAAACAAATAGGAGCGACTGGGCAGACGGTTTTGATAATGGGGCACGGAATTTGCCTAGGTCTGTGTCTTACTGTCAGAATTTGTAAGATCCTAAAACTAACAACATGGTCCCAGCCAGGACAAATGGCTTCAAATTTTCTGAACTGCAAAGAGTTATTAGATTCAGGGATTTAGGCAGCAAACTAGTAAAAACACAAAGATTTGATTAGATTCAATGTATGTAATGTTGTTATGCCACAAAAGAGATCATGTAAGGCTCCAGAAAAATGTAATGAGGGGGAAAAGTGAACCCTTTAATTGTACGAATTTTAAAAGGTAGGGAGCTAAGGAAACAGATCATTTGCATTAAGGGAGACTAAAGATCTTTTGAATCCAAATACTGTGTTTGTCACGTGAGGTCCTGAGTCACATATACTTTCTGTGCTCAGTCAAAGTTAATTTTGACCTCAAAAATTTCTTTGTGAACATGAGTATTAAAACATGTCAAGCTGAAGCTGCTGAGAAAGAGCTTGTGGGAGGGTCTTGATATCATGGGAAATAGGAATATATTGTGGTTTATGCAAAGTTTCTTCCATCACAGGTTTTCTATTGATGAACAGCAACAAAAATGTAGTTAAATAAAAAGATCAATTTTTCATTTGATACAAAGTAAATCATTACTTTCTTCTGGGATGTGTGGTACCTTTTCCCACTGTTGGTTCTATTTCCCATCATACCCTTGACCTTGGAGGTCAGCTGTCATTGGAAGATGAAGCTCTGAATAAACAGAGAAGACCCTGTGGTGTGTCTTATCTCTGCATTTTGCCTCAAATCTCCGGGCGGAGCTTTAAATTATTCATCCACTAGTGCTCTCTCCGAGTTACACATCTCCATCACCCACTCCCCCTTCCCCCTCCTCCTGTGTGAGTGAAGGCGGTATCCTTGGGAACCTTATCAGAGATCGCAGATTCAGGCTCCAGAAATGAAATAAAAGAGGAAATTGGCTGTATTAGCATAAGAGGAGTCAGCCTGGAGTTGAATACACACATCACCCAGCAGCACACTGGCTTCCCTTATCAGTAGCGTTTGATCACTACTTTCCTTTTATATATATATATATATATATGTATGTATATATATACATACATTCTTTAATTCCATCCAGCCCACCCCTTTGTTCCAGCCCATATGAGGGAACATATGAAATAAGGGCAGATGGCATAAGGTCCTGAATAGTTTTCAACACTCCCAACCTTTCCTAGGTTCAATAAAAACAGCATAAATAAAATGCTCATTTTCAGATAGCTTTTACAGCATACCTTCTCTCTCCTACCCCCAGGAAAAGAGTTGTTATTGTGATTTCAAGGGGGAAAGAAACTGTAAATAGTTAAAGTTTGATTTGATGGATGTTGCTGCAAATTCTGAGTATCATTCAGGAGCATAATCTGAGATACCGGTTAAATACAGTAATGCATTTTCCTTTTTTGGTGGGAGCACAGGTAGCAAACTGTGATTTTATTTATTTATTTTTTTCTGAAGAAAGATGGGTTTTTCTTCATTGTATCCATCAAAACTCTTCAAGACAAGGCCCTTAGAATATATTCTGATTAATATATTGAACTCATTTTATCTTTAAAAATAGTATCCCAAAATGCTATTTTCAAAGATACATTTCATTAAAGTAACACAAATGTACATCATAACAATTAAAGACATCATATTTTTCTGAACCTGTCTTTTCCAAGTTTTCTTGTTAATGCAAGGATCAATAATGTTAGGTCAATACATGATTACTTCATATTTAATTTTTTTTTCCCTAAAACTCTTAAAAAAAAAAACTCTTCGAATGTCATCTCTGGTTTTCTCCAAAAGACTAATTTTTAGTAAGCAAAATATGACACTAAATCATATTTATGAAAACTAAAAAGCTCAGTCTTACTAATCTATATTATTCATCACCACCAATTAGATGACAGATAACATGCTCTGGGTTGTAGCATGATAATTATTGTGACTTTTTTTCTTTCAGATTTCACTACCATATTTTCTCTAAGCAGAATAATAACTGGCCAGGTTCCTTTTACATCTGGGCTAAATGCAGTTTTCCATGTACTATTGTCTTGATGTAGTTTCTAATTCAGACTTCCCTGGTGGCTCAGATGGTAAGGAATCTGCCTGCAATACAGGAGATCCAGGTTCAATCTCTGGGTTGGGAAGGTCTCTAGGAGAAGGGCATGGCTACTCACTCTAGTATTCTTGTCTGGAGAATCCCATGGACATGGGAGTCTGGCAGGCTGCAGTCCACAGGGTCACACAGAGTCAGATGTGACTGAGTGACTAACTCTTCCACTTTGCTCACAAATGTTTATTTCATTTAAGTCCCACAAATTTTTAGTTTTTTTTTTACACTCCTTTCTATACCTACCTCCTATTGAAAGGAGGAGAATTAGTTTTGGATTTATTCAGTAAATGATAAAGACAGGATTTCAGCTCAACCCTTCCCCTCAAAGGACTGTTGGAAACTTTCTTTATATTCCTTTAGTAAGCAATCAGAAGAGCCATCACCTTTATTCATAAATCATGTGCAAAAACTAGTGAGTGACATAATGATAAACCAGGAAGCTAGTGGCAGGATTTGGCAGAACTCAAGGATGATGACCAAATTTTCAGTAATGTAATGTACTTTTTTCTCAAAAAGATTCCTAAGAGATATAGGAAAATCGTGGGTATTTCAATTCTCAAACAAAACAAAACACATCATATTGGCTGAAATGAACTGATAATATTTTTATTATCTCCATACAGCATTCTGATTGTTGAAGTAAGGAAGGAAATAATTAAGTTATTGTAGTATGAAATGTTTGCTAAACCAGGCTCTCAAAGTATTGTAGAAATGTATTTTCAAAGTCAGTGTTGAGAGTGAGATAGATAATTAAGATTCAACAGATTAGTCCCTTATAATTGACTCACCCACAAATGTTTACTCAATGCTTATAATGTACAGGCTTAAGAGATCTAGAATAAACACATAAATGGAAGCAATTTTTCAAGAAAGCAATTTTTTCCTATACATGAATATGTTTAAAAATTAAATAGTACAAAAGGGCTTAATATTGAAAAGTAAAATCATTGTGTCCTACAAGATCCCTGGTCTTGTTCTGCATAAGCAACCAGTTTTCATACATTCTACTTTTATCAGTCTATATGCTTTAAAGTTTTATTTTTCATTACCACCAATTTCTCTATAATTGAGATAAATTGGCCTACTGTTCAGTGTCCTAACAATAGTACCCAATTCTCACTGAGCAATTCCTCTCTGCCAAGCACTGTCCCAATCATTTTGTATGTATAAGTGTAATTGTTTCTAAAAGTCACCATATGAGATAGGTTCATTATTCTGCCCACTTTACAGATGAAGAGATTGAGTTTCAGAATCCACTTTGAAAACAATTAAACTCAATTTTTCCACCTGTAAACATATATGTATATTATGTGGTAGATTAGTCACTAAGTCATGTCCTATTCTTGTGACCCCATGGACTATGTAGCCCACCAGGCTCCTCTGTCCTCTGTCTATAGGATTTCCCAGGCAAGAACATGGGAGTAGGTTGCCATTTCCTCCTCCATGTATATTTTATATATATACATGTACACTTTTATATATGTATATATAAAATATATACATATAAAGAAGTTTTTGCTACTTTTAATAATATGTGCATGCTTGAAAACTCTAGTGTGAAAAACAGGAAATGATTAGAAAAATTGATTTGTCATGCTTATATCTCTAAATATTTAAAGTTTTATGTAAACTATTAATGACTATTTTAGGTAAAGGTGAGTATTTTCAATGAAAGGAGAATGATCACAGATACTTATGTAAATTGGAGAAGGAAATGGCAACCCACACCAGTACCCTTGCCTGGAGAATCCCATAGACAGGGGGGCCTGATGGGCTACAGTCCATGGGGTCGCAAAGAGTTAGACACGACTGAGTGACTTCACACTGTGTGTGTTGCATATTTGCTGTATGTGGTATACATCCTTTTTAAAAAACAGGATTATTCCTCATCTGCCTGTGTAATATATTTTGATGTATCACTGTATGCTATTGACCTTCTCAATGGTCTACCAGTTGGCTCATGGTAAGACGCTATGGCTCTAGTCAATTTATCTGAGTTAGTATTCAATCCTTATGGTTCATATTCTCAAGTTTCTTTTCTGCTTTGAGTAATATGTATTATTTCATTGATATTTTTCTCCCTATCCATTTCTCCTACTATCTTCCTAGAAATCCTAGTAGTGTCATGTTGGGTGTTCTGGATATCCCACCTATGTTTTCTACCTTTATCCTCTTATCTTCAGACTCTCATATTCTAATATTCTTGCATTTATCTTCTAAATCTATTTGTGAAGCCTTTAGTTGGAAATTTTACTTTAAATTTCTTTGTGCTCCTTTTTCACAGCATCCCATTCTCTTTCATTTACTCATTTTCTTTGTGTTGTGTGTGTTTGTGTGCACATTCATGCACGCATGTGTATATCTTCTTATATTACTCTAAGAATGCTACAGAATTTTTTTAAGCTATTGTCTACACCTCCTTTATTCCATTACTACCATTATAATGGGATCTCAGGAGTGAGTCAAGATACAGAAGTGTGTTTGATCTGTCATCTTGAAGGAAAAAAACCTCCTGATAATTCCTGATAATTCATATATTTAAAAGTCATTCATAAGTTAAGAAGCTGACTTGTTTAGTTAACCCTAGCTAACATGTTGTAAGCAAGTTATGGTTTACCTCAGTTAATGTTTCTAGTGTCTCTTTTGAGTTATTGCTCATATTTCTTAAATATTGTTTTATTTGTTACTATTGTGGTGTATTGTATTGCCTATGCAAATAAAAGGATCAAAGTCTCAAAGTGTAATTTTAAGGTAAAAAAAACTGAGGTAAATGGTTCTGTCTATAATAACAGCATTAAAGCAAACAATGAGCAATACTAAAGTACCTTGTAGAACATAATATTTACCATGCTATTAAGTTGTGAGTCTGATACTTAGGTATAAATAGATATAAAAGGAAAAAATACAAATATGAAATAGAGCAATGAATTATGAAAACAATTATTAAAGTAATATCACCTAAGTCTACTTACAGTATTGGATTTCTTGATATTTCACCAACTACCTATATAAAACTGTTAATTAAAATGAATTTAGCAAATTATTATGGTTTCTCCAGCGAATCAACTGAGATTTTTCAGAAAAGCACAGGGAATTCTTTCCAAAACAAAATACTGCTTACATCTAGCAATCCACTTCTGGATATACCTCCACAAGAATTGAAATCAGAATCTCCAAGAGGTATGTGCACTCCCATGTTCAAAGCAGCATTATTCACAAGAGCCAAGAGATGGAAACCACATTCATGGTCATCAATGGATGAACAAAGAAAGAAAATGTGGCACGTATATACAGTAGAAAACTATTTGACCATAAAAAGGTAATCCTGTCAAATACAACAACATAAATGAACCAGGAGTACATTATGCCAAATAATTCACAGAAGGACAATTCCTGCATGATTCCTGTTATAAGAGAAAGCTAAAATAGTCAAACTCATAGAAACAGGGTAGAATGGTGTTTGCCAGGGGCTGATGGTTAGAAGAAGAGGGGAGATGCTGTTTAATGGGTATGAAGTTTCTGTTACAACTTCTAGATATCTGCTATACAACGCTGTGCCTATAGCTAACCCATATCACATGTTCTTATCACAATTAAAAAGAAATTAACCCAAAAGATTGCTTCCCTTTGTTGTAAAATTCAAAGCAGAGATCAAAGTTACAAAGAACAGTTGAAAGTACGTTTTAAAATGAAAAGCGGCATGGATCAATTCCAAGAAACTTGAAAGAGCTACTTATAAATTACTGATTCCTTGGTTTTTTTTTTTTTTAAACGAGAGCAAAATGAACTATTGGGTAAATGATTTTATGAAATGACAGTGTGCGCTTTTTGCCTTCAGACGAGTTGCAGTCACTCTGATGGGTGCATGTCACCAGGTATTTTATACTATAATTGGATGGGATTACTGGTGGGCAGAATAAAAGTGACTTCAGCGCATGTATGTTGTACATGTGGGGAAGGGCTTCCCCAGTAGCTCAGTGGTAAACATTTGCCTGCAATGCAGGAGACTCAGGAGATGCAGGTTCTATTCTTGGGTTGGGAAGATCCCCCCTGGAGGAGGGTGTGACAATCCACTCCAGTATTCTTGCCTGGAGAACCCCACGGACAGAGGAGCCTGGGGGTTGGGGAGGGGCTTCAGTCTATGGGGTTGCAATGACTTAGACATGACTGAAGTGACTGAGTCTGCACGTTTGCACACATATGTGAGGAAAACGTTGGATAACCTTTGGTTTTGTTGATTATTAGATACCTATGCTTCAGCTTCAACCAGGACTGGGGTAAATTTTAAAAGTAACTGGATCGCTTCAGTTCCTGCCACACATGAGTCTCTCTAACAGACTCACAGACAGACAACTTCTTCCCTGTCATTACAATGGAATTAAACATGATGAAAATACAACAACAAAATTTGCCATCATCCTTTTATTTTTCTGTGTTTTTGGATTTCCCTCTGCTCTCAACCACTTCTTTATACATCTAAGGACAAAACACAGATAACAGAAAAAAGAAATACTCTGTGAAATCCAGAGCAATTATGGCTTTTAATTATTATCATTTTTCATTATTATTATAGTAATTACATTTTGGAAAGGCATTCCCTACATTCTGAAACTGAATTTATCAAATGTTATAAATTTTATGCATTATATATAGCAACTTTATTGAGGTAAAATTAATATATAAGATATGCATATTTAATGTATATAATTGGACTAATTTCATGAGTTTGGACATCATCCATGAAACCATAACCACAATGAAGGTAAGAGTTATATCCATCAATCTCAAAATTTCCTCACACCACTTTGTGGTGTGTGTATGTGTGTAATAAGAACACTTAAAAAGAGATCTACCTCCTTAATAATATTTTTAAAGTCTTTATTGAATTTATTACAATATTGCCTCTGTTTCATGTTTGGTTTTTTTGGCCCCGAAGCATGTGGGATCTTGGCTGTTCATCCAGAGATGGAACATGTACCGCCTCCATTGAGAGGTAAAGTCTTAACCACTGGACCACCAGGGCAATGCCTTAACTAATATTCAAGCGCACAGAACAGCATTCTTAACTACAGATAGTTAAGGTCTGCTGTAAACAGACCTCCAGAACTTATTCATCTTGCTTAACTGAAACTTTATGCCCCTTGAACAACAACTCCCCTTTATGCCTTATGTAATTTTTATCCTCTTTCCAAACTGGAGAAACAGGGTAACTTTCCAAATGTTTCCCTGGATGGTCCTCAATCAAATAAATTTGCTTCAATTTATTTTAGAACATTCATTGATTGTGTAGATTCAGAATTAACTATGAAATTGCATGGTTTTATACTGATCCTTTCTCAGTTGGATCCCTTTTGACTTTTTGTTAGAAATGCACACATCACAGGAAAGTTGGCCAAAAGCTCACCTAACAACTCTCTGCTCAATTCAGTTCAGTCACTCAGTAGTGTCTGACTCTTTTCGACCCCATGGACCACAGCACGCCAGGGTTCTCTGTCCATCACCAACTCCTGGAGCTTACTCAAACTCACGCCCATCAAGTCGGTGATGCCAACCATCTCATCCTTTGTCGTCCCCTTCTCCTCCCGCCTTCAATCTTTCCCAGCATCAGGGTCTTTTCCAATGAGTCAGTTCTACGCATCAGGTGGTCAAATTATGTGAGTTTCAGCTTCAGCATCAGTCCTTCCAATGAATATTCAGAACTGATTTCCTTTAGGATTGACTGGTTGGATCTCCTTGCAGTCCAAGGGACTCTCAAGAGTCTTCTCCAACACCACAGTTCAAAAGCATCAATTCTTTGGCACTCAGTTTTCTTTATTGTCCAACTCTCACATCTGTACATGACTACTGGAAAAACCGTAGCTTTGACTAGATGGACACTGTTGGCAAAGTAATGTCTCTGCTTTTCAATATGCTGTCTAGGTTGGTCATAGCTTCTCTTCCAAGGAGCAAGCGTCTTTTAATGTCATGGCTGCAGTCACCATCTGCAGTGACTTGAGAGCCCAGAAAAATAAAGTCTGTGACTATTTCCATTGTTTCCCCCCATCGCTATAAAACACTTCATCTGTTTTAAGGCAGATGTGGCAAAAACAAATGGAGAGGGAGGGCATAACTGGGATGACATCAGAGAAAGGCTGTCAGAGACTGCCTCTCTGTGGCTCCTTGTCACTTCCTTCTCCTTGACCCCAACATCCTGTTATGATGAGGATACCAGGCAAGAGTCACTACCAAATACACAGATAACCTCTAGAAAAACAGACCGAGTCTACTGGGCCATGGCAGACACTTGGGCTTTATGGAGGGTGGAGGTCAGGTTGCTGCGGCATCATGTGTATATCATGGGAAGTTCTGTCCTCATGAAGCACTCAACTTGATTGAAGAATAAGTATTTCTCAAAAGGAAGCAGTAGGACTTCCCTGGTGGTCCAGCAGTTAAGAATCCTGCCAATGCAGGGGACACAGGTTCAATCCCTGGTCCAGGAAGATTCTGCCATGCCATGAGGCAACTAAGTCCATGCACCACAAGTACTGATCGTGTGCTCTGGAGTCCAGGCACCACAATTGCTGAAGCCCACACTCCCTAGAGCCTATGCTCTGCCACAAGAGAAGCCACTGCTATAAAGCCCAGGCACGCAACTGGAGAGGAGCCCCCGCTTTCCACAACTAGAGAGAGCCCAAGTGCAACAACAAAGATGCAGAGCAGCCAGAAAGACATCAACCAATGAAATTAAAAGAGGAAACATTTAAAAAAAAAAAAAAAAAAGGAAACACCAATTCAAAAACAAAAGCAAGAGAGTTGTGTGCGTCCTAAGTTCTGTGGGACTGTAGGTGCTGGAGGCATTCAGAAGAGGAAAATCAGAGTGTCATCATGATCAGGGAAAGACTGCAAAGGAGAGGATCTCCAGTGCCTCCAGTGTGACAGAGCAGCTGGCCGTCTAAGTCATACATTTCCCCATTTCTGCTTTTCTTTGGCAGGAGAAATGCAAACTGTCCACTTCCCTTCCATCGTCAGTCTCAGAGGTGTGAGAACAGCCATGCCCTCCGCACATGATTTAGCAGCTACAAAATTACAAAATCCTGGCCAAATCTGACAATGGTGCGTGTGTGTGTACATGTGCGTGCACACGTGTGTGCACAAGTGTTTTTCTCCCTTGCACTGCCTGCATGAATCCAAAGTGGCATCAAAAAAACCCTGAAATTTGCATGATTTGTGAAAGGATCATGTGAGCTGGCAAGGCCATGGCAGCTTCAACAAAACGTGCAGCTGCCCTAACGCCCAGCTCCCTGGCACTGGACCCCATCAGCTCCTCCTTCCTGTGTCCCCAGTGCCAACCAGATCAGCCGCAGCTCTTCCCTTTAAAGAAACAGTATCCAAATATTTCTAATATAAATACTTCCTTTACACTCATTACTTTCCATGATTTCATCTTCTTGACAGGCATTCTTGCTAGGGTTGAATTTATAACCTTAAAAAATAAAATCTGTGCCAGTTTGCGAAGCTATTGGATTTATATTATGGAAGGAATAAAATCCTCCTAAGACACTAAATAGTATTGTTGTTTAGTTACTCAGTCATGTCTGACTCTTTGCAACCCCATGGACCATAAGCCCTCCTTTGTCCATGCGATTTCCCAGGTAAGAATGCTGGAGTGGGTTGCCATTTCCTACCCCAGAGGATCTTCCCAATCCAGGAATCAAATCTGTGTCTCCTGCATTGCAGACAGATTTTTACCATTGAGCCACCAGGGGAGACCTACTAAACAGTGTATATACATACATATTTGTGTGTATGTATCCTTTCTTCAGAGGGTTCCCAAGATGTGGTTTGTCATAAGTCTTTTAAATGACTCTTCTTTTGGAATGAAAAGACAGAAGGACTTCTACTTCCAGCCAAAACTGAGTAACTGAGATTGAAGTTATGCAGCAGCCTTAAAGGAACTGAAAATTAAAAAAAAAAAAAAACCAGACAAAATATATGGAAAATGGTGTTTTGTATACTGGATACCAGGCATCATAGGTCAGTAATTTCTAAATAGAGGGGAAACAAAGTGAGCCTGAAGATTGCATCAGAGGACTCTCTGCTGAGTTTCCAGGCCACAGGGCAGGGAGGAAGAATCAAGGTTATCCTGGAGGCCTTCCTGGAAGTGTGGTGGGAAGAAAACCATGCAGCAAGAGAACTCCTGAGACCTGTAGTGGGTCTCCCTGAAGTCACCAGCTCAGTACAGATCAGTGCAAGCTTGGGAGGAGTCTTCCCACCAAAAAACAGGTATCTTTGCCTTCAATCATCTAGAGTGAAAATGCAAAGGATGTTGCTTATAGTACTCAGTTAGGTATAGCCTCAGGAGAGGAGATAAATTTAGCTATAGAATAAGTCTTTGCTAACATACCTAAGAATGGTTCAAAGCAAGCCTCAAAGGGTTCAAACTGTTTCCAAGTGACTTATTTTTTCCCAGAACAAAGCTTAATAATTACAAAAATAAAGAAAAAAACCAAAAATATTTAGCATCAAACAAGATAAAATCCACAATTTCTGTGACTGACATAAAATTACTAGGAATTCAAGGAAGCAGGAAAATATGGCCCAAAGTGAGGAAGGAGAAAAAAAATAACCAATAGAAACAGAACTAGAAATGATACAGATGATAATAAGCAAAGACATTAAAATGTTTATTATAACTATATTCCGTATGCTTAAGAAGGGAAATGAAACAGTGAGTGTATTTAGGTAGAGACGGAAGACATTGACGAGATCCAAATCGATCATCTGGAGATGAAAATTAAAAGCATAAAATATATCAGATGGGGTGGCATGCAGAATAATGGCTCGGTAAAGATGTCTATATCCTAATCCCTAGAACCTGAGAGAATGTTACCTCGTGACAAAAAGGATTTTGTAGATGTGATTAAGTTAAGGGCCTTGATATGGGGAGATTATCCTGGATTTTCTGGATGGATCCAATGTAATCTCACTGGTCCTTATAAATGGAATGAAGAGGCAGAAGAAAAAAAGATGCAGTAAAAGATGTGACAACAGAAACAGGTCAGAGGGTTGCTGCGTTGCTGGCTTTCCAAGAGGAAGGAGGCCAAAAGCCAGGGAATGTGTGTGGTCTTTCGAAGCTGGAAATGGCAAGGAAAGATATACAGCTGCACTATCCTATGTATAAATAACAAATTACTACACATCTATGGGTAAATAATAGCTACCATTATGTCAGATAAGTATTAATGTATATTTCTGTTCATTTTATTGTAAGCAAGTTTAAATTTTTTTAAATTCACTATAAAAAGGGGGTATTTTAAATTGCATATTACTGGTCTAGTATATAGTCATACAGAGATGTTGAAAAAAATTCTTTCTTTATTTCAATTTATTTATTTATTTATTTTTTTAATAAGTTATTTATTTTAACTGGAGACTAATTACACTACAGTGTTGTAGTGGGTTTTGCCATACATTGATATGAATCAGCCCTGGCTGTCCATGTGTCCCCCATCCTGAACCTCTGTTTTATTTATTTATTTATTTTTTATCCCATCTTTTTTTTTTTTTTTAAATTAGTTGGAGGCTAATTACTTCACAACATTTCAGTGGGTTTTGTCATACATTGATATGAATCAGCCATAGAGTTACACGTATTCCCCATCCCGATCCCCCCTCCCACCTCCCTCTCCACCCGATTCCTCTGGGTCTTCCCAGTGCACCAGGCCCGAGCACTTGTCTCATGCATCCCACCTGGGCTGGTGATCTGTTTCACCATAGATAATATACATGGTGTTCTTTTGAAACATCCCACCCTCACCTTCTCCTACAGAGTTCAAAAGTCTGTTCTGTATTTCTGTGTCTCTTTTTCTGTTTTGCAAGGGATGGTATAATATGGTGGTGTGAACATTGGATTTGGGAGCAGGAAGTAATGGTGAAAATTTTCCTTTCTGCCACAGCAGTTCAGTGCCCTTTGAATGTCCCTCAATCTCTATACACTCCTTTCTTCACATCTGTAAAACAGCTTATTGGTAATACCTCAAGGACTTCTTAGCAAGTTGGAATGCCTTCATCTAGCTGTCAACATTTTACAGGCTACCCTATGCACGTATTCTTGGGTTCGTCTCATTAACTGATAGCATAGCTCCCCCACAGGATATCTGAATTAAGTCTCACACTTTGGTGTGCTATTTCAGGTATAATTAACCATTTTGTCATATTATAAAACATCCATCTGGGCCACCATTAGATGAGAGGAAACATGCTCAATTTTCTAAGATTAATATCCCCGGCACATTAATGATGAGAGGACACTGATTCATCTTCACACCGAGTGCATGGCAGTCTGCGGGCCGTTTGACCATCTGTGGGTTGCTTTTTCTTGGCTGTGCAGCACAGCCTGTGGGGTCTCAGTTCCCCCACCTGGGCCCCAACTTTCACTACAGTGAAAGCGCCGAATCCCAACCACGGGACCGCCAGGCCAGGGGATTCCCTAGGCCGTTGGTTTATACGGCACATGTCAATAAAACTTCTCTTGCCCATTCACATAGGAATTCATGTTTCACACCCTATAGACACATCCTCATCACCACCCACCAGTTCCATAATCAGTCATTCATCATTCATACATTTATGTGCACATATACTAATTTACTTATTCAGAGACATTTATTAAGCTCATCTACGTACCAGACACATTCATAGCACTGAAAATATATCCCTGGATCTAACATACCTGGTTCACTTCTTCATGAAGCTTATAGTCCAGCTTGAAAAACGTTCATTCCAGATTCAGTAAGTACAATTAATTTGGACTAAAACATGTTGTGAAAGCATGTAACATAACAGATCGTTTTTGTTCCTGAAATATTTACTTGCTTCACTTCTATGACATCACCTCTCCTGCTCTTGCCTGGCCCTTTGAACCATTCTCTGGATCCTTGGTTAAAATACTGGAGTTGTCCAGGGCACTATTCTAGAGTCATCTCTCTTCTCAATCCGCATTCTCCATGGCTAACCTTATGCACATCCCCAGGCCTACGTCTTGACCACACCAACACTCCCTGGGCCTCCATACTCCCATGTATCCAATTCCTTGTCCTGAAATCCCTACTTGTATATCTCACAGTTGTATGAAACTGTATCTCTAAATTTGAATTAAAATCCCTTCCTGTGAACACATTTATTCTCTTTGTTCCCTTTTCCTTATATTTCAAATCCCTTCTGTGACTTAAAACATTTTGTGTGTCTACAAAAGCATCACTGGTTATTAGCCAGGAAGTCAAATAAGCATCTTCTGAAAATAATACAATAACTGGGTTAAATTGTTCATTGAACAGTGATGTAAAACAGCGTAATACAATGCTTCCTTGTTTGTGATCTTGTTAAAATTATGGTAAACCAAAGTTACCACAGCAGCATGGTTTGGGAATATGGACCAAAAACGTCACTTAGTTTCAGTAGGTTGCATTACATAAATCATGCACTATTTATTTACGACTCAGTTCCAGTTTGCAACCACCCTCCTCAACACCAACACACACAAAGACTGCACAACTCATAGTTGCTTGTATTCATCACCAGTGTCAATCCATGGATCATATCGGAGAATGGATCCCACAACATACATCAAATGAGAACGCATTGCCTAAATTAAGGAATCTGCTATGTACTAAGTTTTGCAAATCTCAATCAGTGTTTAAATGTTAAAGGCAAATTGATTTTGTAATTCTTATTTACATATTCAATTTCATTACAGCTTAATTATTAATGATGAGTATTAATGAAACTTATTATGTTTGATCTATCTTATCATAGGTCTAATAAATGTGTTAGAATAGAGGGTTCAAAACAAAAATAAGTAAACTTAGACTCTAAGTGAAGTGAAAGTTGCTCAGTCATGTCTGATTCTTTGCAACCCCATGGACTGTAGCCTGCCAGGATCCTCTGTCCATGGAATTTTCCAGGCGAGAGTACTGGAGTGGGTTGCCATTCTCCCTTCTCCAGGGGATCTTCCCAACCCTGGGATCAAATTTGGGTCTCCCACATGTAGGCAGATTCTTTACCGTCTGAAACACCAAAATCCTACTATAATTCTAGGTTTTAAAATATGCTGTTGTGAAATATAGTTTAAGAAGCCAAAGCACAGGAGCAAAGACTCCCAGACCCTCCTAGAAAGCAATCATCATTTAAAATTTGCCACTGGAATACTTACACAGAAAAAAAAAAAAAGGACGTTTTATCCCTTTTCACCCACAAAGTCAATTCCATGCTTTCTTGCTTCTTTCTCACCAAAGACTAATGTCTTTGTGTACTTACCACTATAGTCCCCTTTGGCAAATGAATATTTTTATTGTAGTAGCATTTGGAAGTTTAACAAAGAAAGATGGCTAGAGATATCCACCCACAACATCAATGTTTGGTTTTTATTATTTATTGACATCAAAAACAATTATTTTGCAATGTTAAAACAAAGTTAATGCCTGGGAAGACTTAGATTTAACATTACTATTCATATTTTTTTAAATATATGAAATCAAACTCTACTTTTCCATAACATATGTACCATGTTGGATGTTTGTCAAACAAAATCATTTCAAAATTTTATGATCTTTACCTAAGGCTCTAGTTGGGGCTACGGGAAACAAATACAACCCCCACCCGCCCCGCCTTCAACACATGCACACACTTCCTTCTCTGAATTAATGCGGAATCAAATGTTGGATATTTGCCAAAAAAGCTTATGAAAGAGACAAACATTTACTTTGAGTCATAACACGTAAGAATATCTGTGGTAGAAATTCAGAACAGAGTTCAGACTCAGAAAAAGAAAATTTTTTTTCCCTCTAATTTATAAGCCAAGATTTTTTTATTTTTCTAATTTGAAAACTGACTATTCAATGCTTCATTCTTTTTCACATTGGTCTTTTAAAGGGCATCTCAGAAAATCAATACGTCACAACACATGCAAGTACTTTGAGAAAATACAGAAGTACTTTCAAATCAGGTCTTCACAGATGGGTCATCAGTAAAGAATCTGCCCACAATGAAGGGGACACAGGTCCAGTTCCTAGGTTGGGAAGATCCCCTGGAGAAGGAAATGGCAATCCATTTCAGTATTCTTGCCTGGGAAATCCCATGGATAGAGGAGCCTGAGGGCTATAGTCCATGTTGTAACAAAAGTGTTGGACACGGTTTAACAAACAACAAACAGAACTTTCAAATGAGGCTTTTTGGATAGAAAGTTAATACTAATCTGCTTATATAAGTTTTTAAACCAAATATTAGAATATAAATTTACATTTTGTTTCTCAACCTTTGTAGGAATGGATAGGTATTCTAAATAAACTTACCAAAATACAATGCTAATTTAGCAGTTGATCTTTTGGGGGAAAAGATCTATATAGACCTAATGGTTGAAACATCCTATTTTCTACATGATGGAAATCATGATGGGATGATTTCATTTCATGAATAAGTAGGTAAAACAGGCTAACTAAGTTTAAGTTTTAACAGAGTTAAACAGAGTGATGTCAGAATTCAGAAGGGTAATGGAAGTAGATAGAGAAAAAATGATGCATTCCCATAAAAAACTATTCCAGAATTCTTTTTCAATTGCTCCTACCACAGAATAAAATTTATTGCCACACAATGAAAACTGTTGGAATTTTGGTTATCTTTGGGGAAATCCCTACTGAAAAATGTAAGATACACAAGAATTATCAGGAACTTCATTACATGAAAGTTCATGGAGAGAGAAAGGGAGGGAAGAAAGGAAAAGAAAATGAAATAAGAAGTCTCTACTCATCACTAGATCATACATCAGGCACTTCTAAAATATTTAAATATTTTTAATTCTAAAAATTATCCATCTTTGTGCATATCTATATGCACATATCTATCTATCTATGAGAATGTGTGTGTGTGCTCACTTGTGTCTGACGCTTTGCAACCCCATGAATTATATAGCCTGCTAAGCTTCTCTGTCCATGGATTTCTCCAGGCAAGAATATTGGAGTGGGTTGCTATTTCCTTCTCCGGGGGATCTTCCCAACCTAGGGTTTGAACCTGATTCTCCTACATTGGCAGGCGGATTCCTTACCACTAGCGCCACCTGGGAAGTCATATATATATATATAAAGTTAGCTGCAATTCCGCATTCCCAGAATATTATTTTAAACTCTTTATTCTTTTCAAGAATAATAGTCAAGGCTATAGTTTTTCCAGTAGTCATGTATGGATGTGAGAGTTGGACTGTAAAGAAAGCTGAGCACCTAAGAATTGATGCTTTTGAACTGTGGTGTTGGAGAAGAATCTTGAGAGTCCCTTGGACTGCAGGAGATCCAACTAGTCCATCCTAAAGGAAATCAGTCCTGAATATTCATTGGAAGGACTGATGTTGAGGCTGAAACTCCAATACTTTGGCCACCTGATGCAAAGAACTGACTCATTGGAAAAGACCCTGATGCTGGGAAAGATTGAAGGCGGGAGGAGAAGGGGACGACAGAGGATTAGATAGTTGGATAACATCACTGAGTCAGTGGACATGAGTTTGAGTAGACTTAAGGAGTTGGTGATGGACAGGGAGGCCGGGCGTACTGCAGTCCACGGGGTCGCAAAGAGTCGGACATGACTGAACGACTGAACTTGTACCTTGTATTCTTTTAAAAATTTCTGATCTGCACAGTGTAATAAATCCCTTTAACTTCTGTTATCATGATAAACAAGACCCAGAGATTTCATTTCATTTAAATGGATCTCATGTCATATGTTAATATTTCCAATAGTTGGCCACATATGATGTCTATAGTCATTAATTGAGGAGTCGAACCAGCCTATTTTGTATGTCAGATTTTTAATCCTGATTACTTAGCATTTACCAACCCAGATGTACTCTGTTACATTGCAAATATGAAATAATTTTTCTTAGCCTACTAAAAGGAGTTAAAGGAGACTCATCTAAGAAACATCTTACTCTCTTGTGATTATTCTCCTCTTAGTCATGATAATTCAAATAATTAATTATACCTTTTAGGAGCAAAAATAATATGGATATATATTTTAAAATTCTATTTCTAAATATAAGTTTGACATTTGTTCCAGGTTGTTTATCTACACTCACATCCAGTTATCTTCTCTGTGTAACATTAATACTGTTGCCTAAATAGCACAGTGTTATATTATTTTAAAGGACTATTGCCCTAGTCCTTTTTGGCATTTTACCAGGAGAATAGTTTGGAAAAGCTTTCTATCTTGTGCCCCAGGCTGTCATTTCATAACATGTCACAGAAAGCACAAAACTGGCTAAGCAAATATTTGGCGTCAGGAAAGAATCCATACACTTATGGCGCAGGGGGATGTAGTGAAGAAATTGGAGCATTTCCTGTCTTTACATTGAATCAGTAAGGAAGCAGTTAGGGAGTTTTGTGCCAAACAGCACTACTTATTTGAAGAATTTTCCATTCAAAAGAACTATAAAACAATAGAATAAAAATGTCAGTTGACATGGTGACCACAAGTAATGTAAGTAGTGAGAAAGGGTGGTCAGAAGGTGACAGAGATCTGAAAAACAATCATGGGGCAATTAGTTGGGGGGGCGGTGGGTGGGTGAGTGACGTGAATTAGAAAGAAGTCTATTCTGAGAAGTGAATACAGGAGAGGTAAAGCACTTATTAGGCAAGTTGACTGTTAAACTAACTTCTCTGGAGTTGGGAGGAATCTAAGAAAAGTCAATAGGCAGAGATCTAGAGAGGCTGGTGATTAACCCTACAGACCTCTAACAGATAGAATTAACTTAATCTCTAGGTAGAGACTTAAGAATCAACCTTGAGTCACTGGGAACTTTTCAAGGAGAAGAAAAATCCTAGTAAGAAGGAAACAAGATTATCAAGACATGTATTCTTTCATTTTATATTTGAGAAGAATTTATAGAAACTACATTATTTAATGAATAGACAAAAATAATAAAAGTTATTCAACAAAATATAAGTGTTGCTGAGTATCCAACAGATACTTGAACAAATAAAGGATACATTAATGAAGAGATGTTAATATTTGAAAATGTATTGTTCTAAGCTGTTGGTTTCTCTAGTGCTAGAATTGATTTGCCATTTGCTTGCTGTCTTCTAAAACCAGATAATAAACTCCAAGTGTATTTTTCAGATTTGATGATCATGACATTGTTGTTTGAAGTACCAATTAGAATAAAACTATCTTTTCCCAGGAAACACACACACACTCTCACACCAAGCAGTCATTAAACTGAACATTACGATTTCCCAAGGAAATGACCCGGAGAAGGCAATGGCACCCCACTCCAGTACTCTTGCCTGGAAAATTCCATAGACGGAGGAGCCTGGTAGGCTGCAGTCCATGGGGTCGCTAAGAGTCGGACACAACTGAGCGACTTCACTTTCACTTTTCACTTTCATGCACTGGAGAAGGAAATGGCAACCCACTCCAGTGTTCTTGCCTGGAGAATCCCAGGGATGGGGAGCCTGGTGGGCTGCCGTCTATGGGGTCGCACAGAGTCGGACATGACCGAAGTGACTTAGCAGCAGCAGTAGCAGCAAGGAAACGACCCAGCTGTGCTTCTCTGCACACAGGTGAGCTTATATAAAAGGACAAGAGGCCCTAGTGACCTATAGAAGACAATTAAATTTGATACACTGGAGGTGGGAAGATCATGAGAATAATATCCACCTTTTATAATTTTTAGTGTAGTGATGGATGATGCATAAGTCAGTAGAACTTGGCAAATATCTCAGGATAGTTAAATACATCTTTTTAGAAAATAATAGAAAAAAGAAAAAGAAAACTGATCATTGTGTGACATAGTTATTTTTGAAAGATACTAATGAGTTGAGGCAAGGCGTCTCCAGGAATCCCTGGGGCGTTGATACACCCATCCTGCTGTATCCTAGTTCCACTGGAAACAAATATTTAGGAAAAGAAAAGTAAAAGATAGGCCTGTATGGTAAGAAAGAGTTCTTTCCATTTTTCAGCCAGAGATGTTATACTCAGAAACTGCAGGAAAAACCTGATTATCCAGGGTTGCATTGTTTGAAAGGTTACTTTTTTCCTTAAAGGACAATGTGATGGTCTTTAAAAAACTCTTTTCTGGACTTTCCCACTATTCTTTACGCAGCTGACAACACCACCATCCTCAGATTCTGTAATACTGGGCATTGTGTGTGTGCTTGTGTGTCTGTGTTTACACTGCCAAATCCGATTGTATCACTACTGTGCATTTCAGAGAATTAAGTCACGTCCCTAAAGAGAATATTTGGGATCAGCACAGCACTGTAGTATACTATTCTTATCTCATCCCATCTCTTTCTATTCCAGTTTCTCAATTAATGAATTTGTCTCATTTATCATTTAAGAAAAAACAAAAACAATTAGACTTGAATTTTACCGATAAACCCTCAATCCTACCTCCATCTGCATGCTGTTTGGAGCAGTTTGCTCCTTCAATTAGGCTTTCTCTTCTGGATCTTAAGCCTTATTAATTCTGCTAAATGATTCTCATTCATACACAAAATATGACCCATCTTTAAAGCAAATGCCAGTAGCTTTAAAGCAAAAAACGTCCCTGACTCCAAGGTCCTTTCAGGGAAACTTGTTTCTTTTTAGACCTCCAGAGACAAACTTGAATCATCAACATATGCTGTTGCCTCTTATTTGTTTACATCCTCTTTCCCTCACCCTCAAATGCATTATTGCTGTCTTTGCTCCACTGAAACTAGTCTCATAATTTGTTGTTGTTGTTCAGTTGCTAAGTTGTGTCCAACTCTTTGTGAGCCCGTGGACTGCAGCTTTATATCAGTCTTCTCTTCTGAATTTTAAACTCATATGTATAATTGCTTACTTATCTAAATAATGTAGCACAATAATAATGGTCAGGTGGAAGAAATGAAATTTTTAAAAAATAAGGATTTTGGATTTAGACTGCACAGGCTTGGATTCCAGCTTTGCCACATCTTAGGTATGTGACATTAGAATGCTTTATTTAACTTTACTCAATTTTCACATCTGTAAAATGGGCATAATAATAGGAGTAACAGTATTGAAAGTATACCTGTGTTTATTAAAACTGATTAAAACTCTGCCTGGCACTTAGTGAAGCACATGATAAATATTTGTAATAGCTATTCTTCGTTTGATATCCATAGGTATTTCCAATTTGTGCAACCAAATATATTCTTTCATTTTTTATTTTAAGGATTTTTTTGACGTGGGCTATTTTTAAAGTCTCTACTGAATTTGCTACAATATCGCTTCTGTCTTATGTTTTGATTTTCTGACCCCGAGACAGGTGGAATCTTAGCTCCCAAACCTGGGATTGAACCCTCATTCCCTGCACTGGAAGCCAAACTCTTCTTTTTTTTTTTTTTTTTTGGAAGCGAAACTCTTAACCACTGGACCACAAGGGAAGTTCCTTATTCCTTGATTTTTAATCTTTATACCTATGCTCAACATCACTCTCATCTCAGTAAATGGCATTCCCATCCACACAGGCACTCTAGCCAGAATCTAGGATCTGTTTTTGTATCTACTTATCCTCTCTTCCACTACATCCAATCCAAGACTGTGTTTGCCCTCTTAGTTTTCTGCTTCTTCCCAACTCCTAGTCAGAGGACTAGCATCTGTGGTTTGGTTGATTAAAACAGATTCCTAACTGTTTTAGGAATCATTCAGCTTCCACACCCACCCTATTCCAATACTTCCCCCCTCTACGCCAGAGTAAATTATCTCAAACTGCAAACTGGACCATGCTGCTCCCCATACTCACCCCATCTCAAAACCTGGAGGGAGCTCCCATTAGAAAAAGATTCAAACTTATCCGCAGCCTGCGAAGTCTAGCATCTACTCTCCCAGGCTATTTTTGCTCTCCTTAATAATGCTGTAGCCATCTGACTCCCAAGAAGGGCCCACCAGTGCTGGTGGACCAAATTTTCCAGTGGTCCTGCAGGTAACAACAGACGTGTTTTCCCCAAGTACATACAGGTGATGGCCTGGGACTGGGAACATCCTTGAGAAAGCCTCAGTCAGCGCACTCTCTGTGACCTGAGCAATCTGCCCCTTTGGGGTTTTCAAGACTTTTGCTAGGATTCTTAATTCTTATAGGACTCAACAAGCAGTTTGCCATGAATACTCTGGCCTTAAGACTTTAAATTTGTTTTTCTGTGACCTCTTAACCCAAGCCATGTGTTTCACATTTATTTTCACTACAATGGAAATGCCAAATCTGAAGTAAGATAAAGCTTCTTAAATAATCACTTATTTTTTTTTTCAATTTTTCATCGCTTTTTAATCTCCTCTCCCTGCTCCCATCAAAAATAAAGTAAAAAAAAAAAAAATGGAATTTTTACCTACTTCCACTAAATCTCCCTTTAGAGCAATAGATACAATACATTTTGAAAACATACCAGACATTACAGACAATCTTGCTGTTTGTGTTCATATACACTCCCGACTTGTGATGCCTTATGTATGTAAGGAATGGGGTTCACTTAATGATTCCTGACTTGACTGGGTTTACATTGTTTTTCAATATTTCCTTTGGGAATAGTATTTTCTGAAACCATACTTTCCACCTTTACATTCCCAGTGAAAATGAACAGATTCTCTGTAAAATTCATGTCACAGAGCAAGGGAGGGGACACAAGAATAAGCGTTCAAGGATACAAATTTGGATTTTTCATCCATACTTTTATCAACCCTCCCTAACTGTTCCTGATAGAATAATTTCAAGTAGATTCTTAAAAAGATTTAAAAGTTACCACCTATCTTAAGGGAACAAATTCCAGCCACCATTAGGAGTAGTAAGTAAAGCTCTCTGTGTAGGAATGAAGTAATTATAGGAATGAAGTAATTATGTAAGAAAAAAAAAAAAAAACCACTTGGAAATAGTTCCAGATACCATATATCAAAGTTAAACATGTGACTACAAAAATATTTTTATCTGGTATTTTAGCTGCCTTGACATTGCATATTAGCTACTTATGTTACTTTCTTAGAATCCTACATTAAAAATATTATTTGGAGTGGCTGTCTTTTATAAAACACTGTGAGTTATTCGAGTGATTCAGTCAAACAAGATAACATGGAATATGTCTGTCTTATTAGAACTTCAGTCCAGGTAACACCACGAAAAGATGTGTGGTCTGTAAACAGAATATACTCCTGATACACAAGTCTCGGATTTTAGAAGTTCACATCTAAATCTAGCATTATTTTAATTAGATTAAGGGTATTATGCCTAGGAACTGGAGGTGTTAATGAAAGTGATTATGAGTCAGAACATATATATATTAACACTATGATAATAAATTGCCCTTGGTGATGAACAGGGAGGCCTGGCGTGCTGTGATTCATGGGGTCGCAAACAGTCGGACACGACTGAGCGACCGAACTGACTGAACTGAATAAATTGCTAGATTGCCATAGACAATACAGCATGTGTTTAGAAACTGGAATCCAATCAATTGGAAACATTCAAGAAGCCTTAATGCTCTGTTCTGTTCCATAGTCTCTTTTCCTTTAGAAAGTTCATTTATTGCATTATTTAATTGAGGAACTAAGCTGTTCATATAGAAATTTGATCACATTAATTGTTTCTTATTAAGGTAGGATCTGCAGAGGACCATGTTTTACCCCACTACTTGGATTTAAGTTTGCTTTGACTTGGACACACATTTCACACATCAATTTCTGGGTCTTTTGTAGTGGTGAGCACGGAAAAACTCAGTAAAATACTAAAAAAAACTCTACATATATAAAGTACGTTTTTCTTGTGTTTTCACACACTTAAATCATAACTCCTCAGGAAATTAAAAGGAATAGTGTTAGAGAAGAGACACAGAAGAGTGGGAAGGGGAGAACACAGACTCCCTGAGCTGAAAGTAATGCAACAGAAGGTGTGGAGGTGCCCTGGACGTCAGCACATCCATTTCTAAATAGCATTTGCTCCCCTGGGTTGGCTTGGATGACAAAGCAGAAGAGGTATCTGGAAGAACGCGAGAAGATCATAAACTCTCTCCCTGAAGTGACCATGACTTCAGGGAGAAGTTAACTAAAACTTTGCTCAGAATTAAACATAGGATTGCCCGTAGGAGACGATTGTGCTCACAGAGGACAAGCCTCGATGTGGGAGTGATTTTCTATTATTGAAGAGAATGTTTTCTCTGTTTTTCACTAATTTGTTATTCAAGATCCAGTATCTTGTTGATATGTGGGTTTGAGGTAAGGTTCCCAGAGTCCTGGTCACACAGCAGAATCCCATTACTGCAACAGAGATAAGGATCATTCCAAGTCTGCGTGTCAGCTTCTATAGTTCTGTTATCTTTTCAACTGTGGAAAGGTGTGCTAGACCCACACAAATACAGTCAATGAGAGAAAACCATAATGTTATGAATTTGACAACTCTCAGGTTCGCTCAAGTGGAATAAGCAGAATAATATTAAAAATATCCCTGCAGTTTAGCACTTTTAAAACAAAATAACCTGTATGTAGGGAAATACATGGGAGGAAAGGTATTAAAATTTTTTTAGCCTCATTTAATTTTCTAAGAAAAGAATTAAGATTTTGAATTCTAGTTTCATAAAGATCACCTTTTGACCCAAAGCAAGTGAATAAAATTCTCATTCTGTGGGGACTGTTATTTCTAAATCAGGCTTTATAAGGACTCACAATAAAATGACGAATTATGTTAAATTTTTGACAAACACATAGTAACAGTTGCATAAACCATGGAGTCCAATACCATAGAGACTGGCAGTCGGAATTCATAACCAAAACTTTTCTTGTCTGATGCATTCGTCCGTCACAATTTAGCTTTTCACAGTGATAGACCACACAGCATGTAAAACTGACAGAGAGGAAGCCTTGGAGGCTGGGCATAGAAAACATAGGTTCCTCTTTGGAATCTCCTTTTTTGTTCAGTCATGCCCAACTCTTTGTGACCCTGTGAACTGGAACACACCAGCTTTCCCTGTCCTTCACTGTATCCTGGAGTTTGGTCAAACTCATGTCCATTGAGTCAGTGATGCCATCCAACTACCTCATCCTCTACTTGACCTTATAATTGAACAGAAAAGACTTTGAACCATTTTAGTTAAAAAGCATATTGCCACTGCCATATGAACACAGAGATATAGGGAATTTATATGAATAAATGAATTGCTTTATCCTGATTAATATTATTTAAAAAGGTATTAGATGAACTTTTAGTAATAATACAAAACTTATGCAGTGAAAGATGGGAGCTCCTTCTTTGGGGCTTTAAGCAAGTATTTCATGTCTCTATTTTAGCACTTCTTACAATTCATTATAACTGTTTCATTATGTGTACGATCCAACAGGTTAGTGTTACTGCAGGACAGAAACATTCTATTTGGTATTTCTGTCATCCTGTAAAGTATCTAGTATACAGTAGTATCTAGTATAAATTATCTAGCATACAGTAGGTGCTCAATTAACACCTACTATGAGTCGGTAGGGGCTTCCCTGGTGGGTCAATGGTAAAGAACCTACCTGCCAATGCAAGAGACACAGGTTTGATCCCTGGTCTGGGAAGATCCCCTGGAGAAGGAAATGGCAACCCACTCCAGCATTCTTGCCTGAGAAATTCCTTGGACGGAGAGGGGCCTGGCAGGCTACAGTCCATGGGGTCGCAAAGAGTTGGACATGACTTAGCAACTAAACAACAACAACAACAACGAATTGGTAGGGAGAAGAAATACAAAAAAAAAAAAAAAAAAAAAAGAAGGCTACTTAACTGTTTTGTTTTAATTTTTAAATAATGCTGTACCAACATTTAAACAAAAAAAAAATACGCTTTTATATGTCATTGACTTCCCACTTTCAGAAGTAGATATATCAAAATACCAGGGGAAAGGCCATTCTCAGAGTAAGTTTTGCTTTGTGTATGTCAGAAAGGAAATAACAATCATCCAGAGAGCCTGCTTTATCAAGATTTCTATGCTAACATGTAGGACAAAGTGCTTGGATAAATTTAGATAAGTCTTTGGCAGGCATACAAACTACTGGAGGTTTGACCTGACAATTTCTGTTTAATATGACATGCCAGCCTTGCTTGGGCTTGGTATCCTTAAGAACCCTCACTATTTTAGGTATATCACTGGAGAAAGGTCAGAGTTTACTGGATCTCAAGTGATACAAATAATGCTATGTGCAAAGCAATATCAAAGGTACAAGACTGTCATTTTACCCTTAAAAAGTAGGTAGTTTCAGAGTCAACAGAGGCAAAAAGAGCTAACGCTTGACTGTTTTGCTGACTTTCAAATATAGTCCAGATTTTTTAATTTTTGTATTCAAGACTCTTTTAGATTCCATTTCATTCTAACTTTCTATATGCTATTCCCCCATTATGGCTCCCTTTTCTAAGACCTAATTCTCAAGTCAAATTTTTTTGTCCCTGTACCTACATTTCCAAGCACAGCATATTTTGTTTTATCTCTTTGGTGCCTAATTCCTTAATAGTTCTACGTGGCCAAGAACATTCTTCTTATTCTCTTTAAAAGTGTGAATCAGAAGCCACTTCTTTCCTGCTTACCTCAATATAAGTAAACTTGTTCCCTTCTGTATATACAAAATAGCTCATATGTCCCTCTCTGTCAGCATGAACATGTTTTATATTGCACTGTTACCATCCTGATTCAAAGTACACCTTCCTAACCAGGCAGTAACTCTTCCAGGCTGGTATTAATAGTTGCTATTTTTAAATCACCCCCTGCCTCTCAAAGTGAAGTGTTTTATATATGTGATTGATGTATGGACATATTATATATAATATATATATATATATGTATATATGCATATTAGAAATATATGTGGCATAAATGAATAAGCATTAAAAAATCCATGTAGAATGAGAAAATTTTAGGATTTAAGCCTATCACATGAAAATTAGAAGTCCAGATACAAGTGTCAGATTGTTGCTACATCTCAATAATAGAAATATATGGCAATTATATGATAAAAATGGTCATAAAGAAAGATCAGGAGAGGATTGTTCACTAATATCTGGAAATGAGTAAGGATATCCAGGAAACCTTTATGGAAAAGACAAATCTTTAGTGACTTTTAAAGCAGACAAGCATTATTTTCAGTATATACAGTACTCACCACCACCAGACTACATACTAACTTCTAGAAAAATTTAATTAAGTCGATGTTAGATTGCTGACGTTGTTACCACACAAAGGACCAGTTTGATCGACAGATTAAAAGTTTTAGAATAATTAATTTTTCCAAAGAATTTCTGCCTTGTTTCTCTTATTAATGTATCTGGTCCCCGACTCTTGCTGAATATCAAATCTCCTCATCATGTATAGTTCTCTAAAGTATCGATTCACTCATTTTTGAAGTTCTGTGGTATTTTTTAAAACTTTTTATGTTGCGCTGGGGTGTTAACAAACAACGCTGTTATAGTTTCAGATGAACAGTGAAGGAACTCAGCATCCCTGTGTCCACTCTCCCCCACACTCCCCTCCCACCCAGGCTGGCTCATCACGTTGAGCAGAGTCCCCTGGGCCCTACAGTAGGTCCCTGCTGGTTATCACTTTAATATAGCAGTGTGTATATGTTCATCCCAAACTCCCTAATTATCCTTGCCTTCCATCCTTCCTGTCGGCAACCATGAGCTTGTTATTGAAGTCTGTGAATCTGTTTCTCTTTTGTAAGTTCATTTGTGATACCTGACTTTTTACTCTAATATACTCAATATTCGTGGACCTGACATTAACCCAATATTTTTAGAAAGAAAAAAAAATCAAGGAAAAATAGTTGTATAGTATTTTTGTAGCTACGCTTTATGCCACCTCACTAAGATATACTAAAATTTTTTGAAGGGAGGTGAGATTATAAGATAATGAATGAACAAAGTCAATAACTTAAAATGATTTTCCAGTGAGAGAAAATGCAGTTTCTTTAACCAACATCACAAAGGTTACAGAAGAAATTCCAGTTATGTTCTGAGGTTTACATATTTCCAAAAGTAGAAGTAAAGACGAATGCTATTAATAAGTATACTTTATCTTGTACCATCAGAAAGAAAATAAATGTCTTATCATAGAAACCATTTTAAAAACTCCTAACAATTTTACACTACTTTCACAAAGCTCAGCTTGATCACAATTTAAAGAAAAAGGTAATGCCTTAAGACTAGTCTACCAAAAAAATGAAGAATGATAATTTACTCCAATAATTTAATTCTCAGTTTTCATAAAATTACAAACTTTTACATAACTGAAAGTTAATCATTAATGTGGGAAACACAGATTAGACGAGCCGAGAGAGAATCAGCTTTTACATACTTCCTGTGTGTAAGTCCATGAAAATGCACATCATTTAAGTTATTGGATGTTTTTCTCACACTAGTCAAATACTTTAAACAATTCATTTTGTTTAATGTTTTTAAATTATGGTCTTGGTTGAGTCTGAGATCCAATATACACCAAGGTATAAGAACTGAATTGACTTCTTTGTTCATTCGTGCCAGAGCAGAATCCTTCGTGAACAAACATTTATTTTTTGAGAAAGCTAAAAGTTAGAAAGTCAATAATAGAATTTACCACAGACTGTTAAGATGTTCTTATGGATTGAACTACCATCAAACTTTAAAACTTACTAATTGCAGTGGAAATCTTTATCTTTATGCCTTTCGTCTAATAAAATCTGTATTCTCTGAATAGACAATGCATTTTCCTTGAATTATTTAGGGAAAAAAAAGTAAAATATAATTTTACTCACACAGGAGAGAAGGTGGAATAAAGAGCCTAAAACGTGTTATGTGGTATTTAATTCTCAGAGACCTCATTAGGATTATTAATGGAATTGTATAAATTTGAATAGCATATAGAATTATAAGATATTCAGCCCCAGACTAAAATCTATGTAATTTTCTAAATATTCTATATCTATGGGTAATGAATACTTTTCCTTAAAGTCTGATTCTGAAATATTGAATAACCAGATTCATTCTGACCAAGTGAAACAAAGAAAAGGTACAACTCTCAGACCATAAAGAGACATAAATCTATTTCCCTCAATTAAATTTAGTAGAATAATAAAGCATGAGCCCCAAGGGGACATTGTTTGTCCCTGAATTTGCTGGCTTTTTGTGTCAAATGGATACCTAGACTCTGGTGTTTGCAGGGTGAATTGAAAGTGTCTGTAAGGTTTAACTATGATATAGAATAATAGTTACACTAAATCATACAGGAAGAGTAATGGGGCACATTGAGACATGGTGTCACACACTGACTTCGCTTTTACTTCTCTGACTCATGGAAACCATGAGAGCATGAATTTATCCCCCTGAAGTGACAGTAGGACACTGCAAACTCTGAGCCACAGTCCTATTGAGACCTGGAGGTAGGAAGAAATTTTAGAAATCGTTGTCTATCTTTTCCCATCTCCGTATTGCACATACTCAAATTTCTCTCCATCCATCCATGTACCCAGGGCTTCCCAGGTGGCCTAGTGGTAAAGAACATGCCTGGTAAAGAATGCAGGAGACCTAAGAGATGCAGGTTTAATCCCTGGGTTGGGAAAATCCTCTGGAGGAGGGCATGGCAACCCACTCCTGTATTCTTGCCTGGGAAATCCCATGAATAGCGGAGCCTGGCAGGCTACAGTCCATGGGGTCAAAAAGAGTCAGACATGACTGAAGCGATTTAGCATGCGCACACACATCAACATAAACAAGTATTTCTGCTACAATCAAGGGTCATGGGAAAAAAAGTCAACAAAACTCTGGGCTCTCAGACCAACTTCCCTACTTGTGGGGGTACCTCTTAGACCTGTGAGAAAAGATCATTTCAATATTAGATGAGGAAAGTCAAAAAGTACTTACACCTTCTGAGAGACGTTCTGTGTGGACAGAGAAATCCCTCTGAATTAAATAGGAAACTGTTTAACGACTGAACAAGAAGGATGCTTTTTGTTGAGTGTGATTCATCCACTCGGCACTTTGCTGGTAGTACAAAACAGATAGCAATTCCTAGCTCTACTTGTTAGCATTAGAAGAGATGGCATATGTAGAATATACGGGATCGGTAAGCACAAAGCCAGGGGGAGAAGTAGAGAGTCAGACTCAACTGAACAAAGGTCCACAGTGGGCTGTGTTGTCTGGTGACTCCCTAGCCCTTCCGCCTCTGGAACCTTGTATTTCCTCCTAAGCCGTTCACAATGCATTCTTGCATAAAATCTATTGCCATATTTGGTTGTCTAAATTTTCATTTAGCTACTAAGATTCAATAAATATTGATGACATGTCTACTGCATTTCAAGTTGTGGGAACTCAGAGGTGGGTGAATGGCACATGGCTTCTGCCTTCCCCAAATGACAGACTCCAAGTTCATTCTGCAGACTTGTAGGCTGGGGTGGGGATTGGCACGAGAGGAGAGCAAAGAGTGAAGGGAGGTAGGGAGACAAGCTTCGGAGCACAGAATTATATTTGAGCACACAGGTGAAGTCAGTATCTCTAGGTTGCCACTGGCTGAAACATCAAGTTTTAACAAAATTTGTAAGCAATGTGCTCTTCTTTCTAAAAGTCAATTTCTTCACAGATAAAGGTGGCAAGGGCTTTATTGTGTTCTTACAAAGTTATATATCACACCCCCACGCATACATCAACAAATGAGTCGTCTCTCCTTTTGTATGTATATGTGTGTGTGTGTGTGTGTCTGTGTGTGTGTGCACGCACCTGCATGCATGCTAAGTCACTTCAGTCGTGTCCAACTCTTTGCGACTCCATGGACTGTAGGCTCCTCCTATAAGCCCCAGACCTGCTAGGCTCCTCTGTCCCTGGGATTCTCCTTGTAAGAATACTGAGTTGCCGTACCCTCCTCATATACATATATGTGTATATATATATATACATGCATGAATATACATACATGTGTTCTGTGAATGGTTATATATATGAGACCAGGAACTGGAAAAATAACTCCTGCAAAGCCTCTAAAGCAAAGTCCATGTTGTTCAGTTATAAAGCCCAGGAGAGGAAGGAAGAGAGAGACAGAGATAATTCTAAGTGATTTCACTTGATCTTGACCTTGAATGCAATTGTTTCCTAGGATACGTGAACATGTAAGTGAAATTTATTTTCTAGACGGAGCAAGAGGAGAAAAGAGTAAGAATTATGGACTAGCCTGAAGAAACATGGTGTATCAATGGGGTTGGAGAAAATATGAGGATGTCAACTGACAAGGAAAATGCCCAGGTTGATGGGGATCAGTTAGGGGGAGCATGTCACAGAATCTGAGCATCTAATCCAGGACACAGTCACTATAGACTTACTTTTTCCCCCTAACTTCCAAGAGAAGGAAGATGCAAGAACTCACATGTACATGTTGCATCACCATTTCATTTACTCTCAAACAAGTCATTTAGAGAAATAAGATCTTTAGACATTTTGGTCTGGATTCTTACAAAGATTTGCTATTAATTTGGATGGGATTTGGTGCAACTTAATGGATTCCATGTCCAAACACCTCCCACAGGTTCACTTTCCCATTGGAATGCTACCCACAGTTTAACAATAACTTTAAATACACAGCCAAAATCTTTTTTTAAAAAATGTAGCCTTCTCAGTTTTATTTTTCCTGGTTCAGGTTCATCTTCTCACTCTATGAATTCATATTTACTATTAGGTTTTATGATGAGTCGTTTGATGTTCCATTCTTCTATTTTCTCTGATACATTGTCTCTTCAAATAAACTGTAACCACTTTGAAGCTTGGAAGCATGTCTTAAACTCTGATTTTTACAATTCAGTTTCACAACTGATTCCTGAACAACCATGCATTCTCAGTCTTACAGTTGGTGTTAGAGCTGAGACTACACAGATAAATAAGACAGGGCTGTACTTCCCATAATTTCTATCCATATCGATTCTCTTTTGTTTGTTATTTTGCAAATGGATTAAAGAGAAAATATTTGGCTAATTGGTAGAGCATCTATCTGATCGTTCAGTAATCAATCTTCAATGGATCATAACACAATACACTCTAAAGAAGCTTCTCCAGATAAGTGATAATGATATGAGTGACCTTAACCCTCAAGATATTCTCATCTTGAAGCTAATAGGAGTGTCTGCAGGGTACTTTAGGAAATTAACATAGATAAGATTTACAGCTCCAGATTTACATCTGTACTAGCTAAGAGTCTGTGACTTCTGAGCATGAGTAATTGCCTTTACATTTTGTATGAATCATTTTCCTCTTTATATCAGTATTTTCTGCATAAATTAAGCCATGGGGTTTTTGAGTTTCTCTTTCACTTTTCTAGACGCATATAGTTTTTTGTTGTTTTTGTTTTGGCTATGCTGGGTCTTCGTTGCTGTGCCGGACCCTTCTCTAGTTTGAGGTGCTTGGCCTTCTTATTGCAGAGGCTTCTCTTGTTGCAGAGCACTGGCTCTAGGGCCCACGGGCTTCAATAATTGTGGCACGTGGGCTCACTGGTTGTAGCTTTTGGGCTTAGTTGCTCTGCATCATGTGGGATTCTCCTGGAGTAGGGATCAAACCCGTGTCTCCTGTCCTGGCCGGCGGACTGTTCGCCACTGAGCCATCAGAGAAGCCCCTGGATGCATATAGGTTCTGATGTCATGTATACATTCAACAGAAATAGGGTAGATATAGTTCATAGTGCTGTGATTAATGCATTCAGATTGTTTTCCTAGTGTTTCCAGGTTAGAACCTGTGGATTGTTTCAACTGCATATAGATTGGTTTCCACAACATAGAGTGTTGGTTGACTGTTTACAGAAGACTCACTACTGAGATTAACAGTGCTGTATGTTATAGTAAAGCTGTCTCGAGAGAATACAAAAATGATTTTGGCACACCACTAGAGAAACCATTCGTAAAACTCAAATGGAAATAAAACTATTAATCTTTAAATTAGCCAAGTTATCAAATCCATCATTATATTAAAGATTATTTTAATTAGTCAATTAAGAATGAGTTGGGAGATAAAAAGAAAAAAATGCAATGTTAGCTGGAACTGTTTTCTTGGAAAGCAATTAAATTGTGTCTCTATCCTACAACTGTGTATCTTCTTTTCTGAAAGTTGGTCTAGTTAATACCTACACATTCAAGGGATCAACCTATTTGTCAAGGCATAAAGGAGAGATTATACAATGGTCTGGATTGCAGCCACATAGACTGGGATTAAATCCAGACTGTCACTTTTTTCTTGTGTGACAATGGAAAGATTACTTAACCTCTCTGTGTCTTTTTCCTCATCTCTAGTAAAGAAACTTCAGGAATATTAATTAATGTACATACGATACAGCTATGCCTGGCTCACAAGAAGTGCTACAAAAGGGTTTACTATTATTATCATCATTAACACCAAAAGACATTTTTTTTTTTTTTTGGCTGCACACCATGGCATGCAGGATCTTAGCTCCCCAACCAGGGACCAAAACCCTGAAGTGGAAGCGTGGAGTCTTAACCACTAGACCACAAGGGAAGTCCCCAAACAGGTCAATTAAAATGCTTTCCTGGTAGAAATTAATCACAAAGATTCTCAAGGAAGTTGTTAATAAAATAGATTTGTCTTGACCTCAAATGTAGAAATTCAAAACATACTTGTTGACTAGCTGATTATCAATACTGGCTTACATTATGTCTTGATTTTTATGGATGAGGCTGAGAAACATTTGTTAGTTACTCAGTTACTAGGTTTACAATGGTTGCTATATGGTCTCCAAGCTTGCTGATTTTCTTTTCTCTTATACATGATGGAGATAAATTGATGGTGTTTTTGTAATGATTCCTCAAAGAAAACATTTCATTTTGCTTATTCACACATTTTATATATATATAAGAATACACAAATGGTATTAGTTGATTGACATTGGTAGAACCTATTTTGATATTACCATGAAGAAATGAATGTAGTTAAATAAGGCCACTGTGTCTCTAAGGTTAAACCAGATCGTTGAGTTAAATAAAAGTTTTCTTGCTCTGTAACAGCTTCATTTTAACATTTTACATTTTCTTCCACAAAACACAATATTGCTGGCACTATATTAATGTTACATCTAGAGCAAATATATCATTTTCTTAAATTTTATTTCCTCAGCCAAAGTTCCCTAGGTAAACCCAGATATTAAGACATAATAGATTTTCAGATAATCAGTAACGATGGCACGCAAAAATGACCCTGACCTCTTAAAGAGCACAGCTGTTAACTTTTTATTTTACTAATGTCTATAAGTTGCACTGAACTTTATCACTTGATCCTTCATGTCTCAGTGGCCTACGTATGTGAGATAAGGCACAAAATCTTTTAAGTGTCCTGAATGATGGGGAAACAAACTTTAGTTTCTTTGACCCTTTAACATATGTGCAGTGACACTGACGAGATTGGCTCTCATTTCACCTCACTTGTAATGTATCATCTCATTTATAAGTGTGTGTTGAGGTGTAGGTTATGAGTGCATCTTTCTCTTGTACTTTTAATTGAAAATATCTTTCCTGAATGCTTGTCTTTTTGTTCACTGAAATTCTGTGAGCACTTAGGACTTATGCCCCTACCTCCATGACAACAATATGGACGTTCAGGTTTAATAGTAGGTCTGTGGCCACTTATGCAGACAAGCAATGAGTAGAGCTATGACTAAAACCCATTTCCATGGGGCTTCAAGTCTTATTTACTCTTAATAAAATGAGTCACTCCACATCTTTTGCCTTATACTAAGATATCTATATTATGCAAGTCAGAAAGGACAGAACTTTTTTATTTCTCAAATAATGCTAGTAGAGTAGGTAGCAGAGAATGTAAATTGGGATACTTTCTATAGGACCTTTAAATATTTTTTAAAGCAAAACTTCTACCATATTAAAATTTCAAATTAGTTACTTTATCAAAATTTAAAAGTACATATTTGTTGGTCCAGCAGTCAAATATTTAGGTAAAATTATGTTCACTGCAGCTTTGATTTTTAAAAGTAAAAATATCATAAAGCTTTCATTCAAAAGAATGAAATAGATCTATATGGAATATATGAAAATTCATATTTTATGCAAAAACTATCTTTGCAGAACAGTAAGCAAAATATTATAATTTTAACAAAAAGAATGGATATTTATGTGTGTGTGTGTGTGTGTGTGAAAGATATATCCCAAATCTTTAACAGTGAGTATGTGGGAGTAAACTGTAAATTGGTAGAAGAGAGGGAAAGTAGGAAACCTTCAGTTTTCAACCTACATACTTTATAGTGTTCAGATTTTCACAAATATGCAGCTATCAATGGTATATTTGAATATATATAAAGATGCAAGCACACAAAAAATGTTAAATGTATTGGATAAAATGCAATTTTCCAGGTTGTAACATATCCCACACTTCTCTCACACAACACCACAGCACCACATAATTGGGAACAAATAATGGGCAGCTCTGACCAGTATAAGGTCATCTCTAAGCCTAAACACTACAATCGATGGAAACAAATATTACTTTTTACATACAATAAAAAAATGTTGTCACAGTAGTGGGTTGATATTGCCAAAATCTCACCAGACATAGTCAACCAAACCCAGGTTCATTTCATTCTCAGAATTTCATCTACATTTTCCTGAGATTTTAAATTGAATAATAGACTGACTGTGTGAACAAAATGCATGCACTTCTTTTATACTTTTTAAATAGCAATGCAGTCTGGGGAGACCCTGGTGAGGAAGCGGGGGGTGGGGAGGCAGCGGCAGCTGGAGAATGGGTGTTGTGTGAGATAGGGACTTAATGAGATAAGGGAATATGTATTTTTGTGAGGGGAAAAAACTTCATAACATTTTTCATAGGAAACATACACAAGAATAATGGAGTAGATTATATCTTATGAAATGTGGCCCACAGTAAGTTACTGTTGCATGTCTTCCTCCCATAGAAAAGGAATGAATTGGAGACATTCACTTATAATGAAAATTGTCTGTATTTTTCTCAATTGAGAGACTTCATTGAGACTTCATAGAGTAGTTTTATTACATATTACATGGGAGGGAAAAAACACATTTTTTTGTTCCAATAACAACCTTTTATCAGACACAACAATACACCTCCAAAGCAGCTGTATCAAAAAGAAACTGCTGAAGATTGAAATAGTCAAAGTGGAGTTTCTTTTCCAAGTGGCTTACCCTGCAGCTTTCTGCAAAAGAAGCAATGGCACATTTGGGAGGAAAACCAAAGCATCTCCTGCTGCCGATCAGGGCGCAGCTTCTATTGTTTGTGTGTGAATGTGTGCGTGTTTGCTGTTGTTTGTTGCCCACTTTCCAAACTACTCATTAAAGAGAAGGAAAAGCAGAGAGGGAAAAAGAATGTGAACTTTCTGCTTTGTAGTCGTCATGCTCTGGAGGCTTTGAAAAAATAGCAGTCAGCTGATGTGGAAAGATAGAACAGACGCTGCACGTTAACTGTATTTCAGTCTTACCAAGAATCCCGGCATCTCATGTTTTATTGCAACCTGTCATCTCACCCACATTTTCAAGGTGACCCCCACATCTTCTAGGTTCTCTTTCTCAAACATTGCTCATGTTTCTTCTTTTGAGCTGTTCCAAACACTTCTGAGCATGGCTTTTAAGAGCTTTTTTCTTTCTTTTTTTTTTTATACAACCTGTCTTGACATTTTCCCCAAAGCTCCTACTCAAGCAATACCAAGTGACAGCATTTCTACTAAAACCACTCCTTCCACTGATAATTCAATTTCAGTTTACACTGATTCCTCTTTAGTGACACTGACATGCGATAGAGTTTGATTTTATGAATACTTTTGTTTGTGGCCAGCATCGGAATGAAGTGTTCTTCTTCCTATGACTTTTTCCTGAGAAATATTCTGTGATTTCCTCTTTGTCCAGGGATTCTTTGGGAGATCTGCTTCAAATTCAAGCAGCTAAGAAATTTTCAGTTATTTTTGTCATTTATTTCTGATATCTAAATGCTCTAATTTGTGGACTTTATTTAAATTTTCTTTGAGGCTAAGTATGTGAGCAATTCTTGAAAAGTTTTCATGGCTCTAAGAAAAGAATTTATATTCTTTCTTTGCTTGGTATGTTTGCAAGAAATCCTTCCTCTGTGTAATAATGTGGAAATGAGGACTTTAGCCTGTAGTTTGGCCAAGAGCAAGAGAGTGTCCTCTGCAAAGTTTACCAAAAAAATGAAAGTGACTCAGATCACCAGTGTAATTCCCCTGTATTTCTTCTGCAATCAGACAGACCACAGTCACACCCAGGACAAGACACAATTAATGGTTGGAAAGCTGGAGCTTCTCTCTAAGGTCAATAGAGACTTTGTAGGTGGCCATTAAACTCTACCAGTCATCAGTCATTCCTAAAGGAAATCAACCCTGAATATTCATTGGAAGGACAGATGCTGAAGCTGAAGCTCCAATACTTTGGCCACCTGATGTGAAGAGCCAACTCATTGGAAAAGACCCTGATGCTGGGAAAGATTGAGGGCAGGAGGAGAAGGATGAAATGACTAACTCAATGAACATGAGTTTGAGCAAACTCCAGGAGATAGTAAAGGACAGCAAAACCTGGTGTGCTGCAGTCCATGGGGTCGCAAAGAGTCAGACATGCCTGAGCGACTGAACAACAACCATTAAACCCTAGAGAGGGAAGTCGTCTTTGCTGCCCCTGATCACCTGCTGGAGAGGCATGAGGAAAAAAGATCGCAGAGTTTCTAAGAAGAGGACGGAAAACCTCAGAGCTTAGTCAGGATGGTTAAAGGTCAGTACCTTTTCCTGACACAAAAGGAACATGTGATTGCCTTCCTCTCAAGTCAACTCAGAGAATATTTTCCACTTTCACCTCCAAAACCTTCCACGTCTGGTCTCATAAGAATGCAAACCCTCCTTACATTTTTATCTTCTGTCTTATAATGCAAACTTCTTAAAGTCATGAGTTTTATCTTTGAGCATGTTATATGCAAGACTGATCACAGAGCTGGTGCTATTTAGTGGTTTTATATCATCATCATCATTACCATTTTAAGAGTAGGTGTATATCAACCTGACAATTCAAATTTATAGGATAGATAAATGGAGAACATTTACTTACTTTACAAACAAGGTCTGCCCAGTGCTTATTATATCTCTCATTCTTCAAAGTTCTAGCAACACAGAGGAGGACATTCCAGGAACACACATAATTTTATAAAGTAGAAAATGCAATCTAGATTAGATAAAAAATAAATGGGAGTTTCCTTTCTGGGTTTCCCTTTTAAGGACATCTTCAAACAGGATATGTGCCTTGCTGCCTCTCCAGCATCCTCCCACCCTCACAGATGAATGGATTGAGCAACTTCTCCCATCAAAATCCACACTTCCGGTCTATCTATAGTTTGGTCTCTTGCTCTAATCTTCACTCTTTGCTGTATATAATGGAAATTAAAACATGTGCCTCAATACTAATGATCATCTTATAACTATAAATTATACACTGAGAGACTGTTATAAAAAGTCAGCTTACTCATATGATGTATTATTCTTTCAGCAAAATCCTTTTTATTCGTTTTCAACCAGCGGGTTGCTAGGCTTCCCAGGTGGTGCTAATGGTAAAGAACCCACCTGCCAATGTAGGAGACGCATGCAGGAGACTTGGGTTCTATCGCTGGGCTGGGAAGATCCCCTGGAGGCGGGCATGGCAACCCACCCCAGTATCCTTGCCTGGAGAATCCCCATGGACAGTGGAGCCTGGTGGGCTATAGTCATGCAATGAGTCGAACATGACTGAAGTGACATAGCAGCAGCAGAGGTTTGCTAGGGTCTCCTTTTTAGACCCACTGTTCTGGGAAAGTCTGGGTTATTTTTTACTGGATCCAGATAAATCAAAGTTTTGTGTTTTGGGGGGGGGAGGCATTATTTGGTTATTCACTTCACAGTAGATACCTGGTGATCATTTGATTACATTTTAGACGCCTGACATTGCAACAAGCACAATTAAATTGCATTCCTAAAAAAGAAAACAAAAACACCTTTAATGATAAAAGTGAGATACCATTGATTCTGAGATGAACTGTCATTTCAATGCTCAAATGTGAAAGCATCAGTGATATACAAGTGATGAAATATAGAAGTGATTGTTTTCCGCTCTGCAGTGCAGACTTCAGGACTAGTTTTACTAGTACCGTATCTTAGATAGGGATTCTCAGGTGGCGCTAGCAGTAAGAAATCTGTTTCCCAAAGCAGGAGACCCAGGAAACGTGGTTGGATCCCTGGCTTGGGAAGATCCCCTGCAGAAAGGAAATGGCAACCCACTCCAGTATTCTTGGCTGGAGAACCCCATGGACAGAGGAACCTGACGGACTATAGTCCATGGAATTACAGAGAGTCGGATATGACTGAAGCGATTTAGCACACACAGGCAATGCATGCACCTGGGTTGAAACTGGTAATTGCCGCTGATCAGCTGTGAGAGCTAAAAAAAACCTCTCTCTGAGACAGTTTCCCCTTGTAAACAAGGGCTGTTACCTGCCCTGACTGTATCGTTCTAGTGCAACATAGGATCAAAAAAATGACATAATAAATATGAAAGACCCTGTGAACTTTAAAATGCTGAGCGCCTGAAAGAGAAAATGAACAACCATTCTCCTGGGGGCTGTCTAGTCTCACGATGCACTTTTCCTAACCCTTTTCTTTTCTCTCCTGGCCCTGATACGCTGAGTAGCTCTGGCCACTTTGGGATCTGATGACCTTGCCTGTGGGTGGTAGTGGTTGGACTGATGAGAGATTCACAGGTTGACAGTCCCCCCCACCCCAGGAAATAATTTTAAGTTAGGAATAGATGGGAGTAAATGGTGAGAATGCCTAAATGGAGAGAGCAGAAATGAAGGTTCTGTGTGCCAGTTCAAGACCGAGATTAAAAACAGTGTCCGTGATACACACACCCCTCTCCTGCCACACGACTTTGAAACACACTCCAATCACATGCTAGCCTACAGCCTGAACAATAAAATCACACTGTTTGTGCACAGAGCATATGCACATCTAAGAAACAAGCCCATTGTATATTTTTAGTCATTTTATCCACATTTTTCCATAAAATCTATTTGTATGTAGGAAATGCCCACTCTTCAGACTGTTTTACTGAACGATCTGTAAGCAATGGTCAATCCTATTTGTGGTACATTTACATGAATCCTAGAATTTTCTAAACGAAAGGGGAGAATCTGCTGTTTAGCTAAGAAATCTGTTCAACTTAATACAGATTTTATACTTCCTTTCAAATTCCAGACTGAGCTCTTCTTTTTCAGGTTTTCAGAAGTCAAGAAGCACTTATTTCTAACGAAGCTGCGAATGTAGTACGTATCTCTATTATTAAAGGCAAACAGCATCTTTCTTACATAATAGGAATATGAGTCATCAACTCTAAATCTGATCTGGTCCTAATTCAATTAAATCATTACATTCTTGCCTTGCACTGATTTTCTTGCCTACAGAAAACCATGCTATGAATGTGTTAAATGGCCATTTTAAAATAGTATGTGCTTTCAAAGAGGCGAGAAAAAAAAAACCCCACAATTTAATGCTAAAAAGGGGAATAAATTGCTGATCTTTTTTTTTTTTTTTTAACAAATGGCCAGGAGGGTTATAATGTATTAGATTTTTTTTCCAGAGGTAATCTTAGATGTGGAGTGAATGAAGTGAAGTCTCTTATCAATCCATAACATCTGCCGCAGTGTCAAGTGATGAAATGGGCGACTCCAGAGCCCAAGACAGCTGGGACGGCTTTCTTAATGCAGGAGGGTATTGTGCAAACAAACAGACACTGATACGGTCTATGGTTGTCACAATTATTCAGGCTGGTGATACATCTTCCCGTATTAGCTGCTTGAGCAGTCCTATTTCTTTTAAAAGTAAACTACTGTATAACAATCACCATCCTGGCCTGTAAGTCAGTGGGTACAAATAGAATAAATACTCTGGAAATAAAAAATAAATATAAATTAAAATTTATCACCAGAGCAATAAACTGAAAAACAGATGCAAGCTGAAACAAAATAAGACAGAACACATAGAGCAAAAGGGAGGGGAGAGAAGAAGCAAAAATAAATAAATAAACATTCAAAACACTACTTTAAAGAAAAACAAGATTTAATAAGAATTTTCTTTAAGCTCCATCGTGCTAGGGATTCATGTATATTTTAAGTGAAAGGTATGAGAAACACTGTTAGTGCAGCTAATTTTAATTAACTCCTGCTCCTGCTGAGGTTTGTGATCAGCATTATAGGAACAGCTAGTTAAAATGATGGGCCTAAGTCTTAAGCACAAATAAAGGTTCGATAAAATTAAGAAAAGTATTTATCCAATAATTTATTATTTACATAAATCTATATCTAAAGAAGCTAATGGAATTCAATTACTAGTGGAAGTTTGACTTCATCCAGATAAACATATGGGTGGGTATGGAAATGTTCTGATTCTAATTGGAAATTTTACAGCCTGCACATGACTTCCAGTTCAAATAGATACAACACATTATCAAATGGATAACCTACTTTTCAGATAAACAATCTGGAACCCACTGCATGAGTTATTATACATTCAAGTTCTCTGTGCACCAGACTCTAAAAACCATAGAAAGCAAGACTGCTTTCATGAGCCCTCAAAGCTCATTTAATCTCATCTAATAATTGTGCCAATATGAAAAGTACTATTGAAGAGGTAAAGATTTTCCTAACAGGCCATTTACTTTGGGCTCTGTGTTTATCATGTGAAGTTGCATCTTTCTCTGTTACCAATAACCCTATGGTGGAATCCAAAGTCAGCCAGTTTCTGTTAAAAAACAAAGCTATCTGAAGACCAAATAAAAGTGGAGAATTAGTCCCAGTTACTCAACTTTTACTGAGACATATTGCTTTTTAAAAATAAGGATAACAAATATTCATTCAGATATTTTTATTTTAAATTTTACTAAGTGTGTACTGTACGAATTTTGTAACACATTTTTTCCTGTGTATTAATTCATGATTAAGTCAAGTCCAAGTGACAGGAAGGCTCCAAAATGCCTAAATTGTTGTTTCTGTAAGGAATGAATCCTACTTTATTCATCATTGTATCTTTCTCAACATATCACACCATGCCTGGTAAATGGCAGGTATTCATCAAATGCTGATTCAATTGATGCAATATTTTTTGTTGTTGTTATGATGAAGCCAAAATAAGCTCAACTATCTCAGAAGTCAGGTGCAAATATTACAAGAATACTTCCTCTCTGACAATGGGACAGTCCTTCATACATTCATTCATTCATCACTCCTTCATTCAATCAACAAATTCCTGCTGAGTGTCTCCACTATGACTTGCTCAAGTCGACATGTTAAGGATAAACCAGTGAAACAGTGAACAAGACAGAAACATTTCCTGACCTCAGGAAGCTTAGAAAAGTCTCTCAGAAAAGACTGACATCGAGCTGATGATCATGAATATCACAAAGGAGAAATTCAGGGCACTGTATCCGTAGAAGGAAAGTTCAACCTAGTTAGGTGGAGGTTCTTTGGAACCATAGAAGGTTTCCCTCAGGAACTGGCCTTTCAGGTGAGGTTCAGAGAAGGAGAAGGAGTTAGATATGCAAAGGCTGGGTTGCAAGGATGTAATTCTAGACAGAGAGAAAGGCATACACATGGAAGAGTAAGATGAGTTTGTAAGCCTAAAAAAAAGCAGGTGTGATTAAGCACAGCGATATAGGAAGAGGAAGCATGTGCTTGGAGGGAGGAATGGTTACACAAAATCAAGCTCAAAAGACAGACACATTCATTGCACAGAGATTTAGAACTGGAATGATACTCCAAACAGACAGCAATCACAAAAGTGTAGATATCAATCATACAGGAAAGACTCCCTATCCTGCACTCTAACGTCTAATCTTAACCCTAAAACACTAAATCAGTGTAGCAGTGGTTACATATATAAAGACGGAGTACAGATCAAAATCTGGGTCCCGATTGCCAAGCAGCCCGACTGGGCTGGACTTACTAGCTCAGAACTAGCATTTGTCTGCAAAATACACATTTATATTATTCAAAACACTATATTTGTGGGTGTCTTTGATCATCACAGGTTAGCTTTTATCCTAAAGTAGCTGGCTACATGGCAACTAACAGAGACTGAATTACAGCTTTTAGAGAATGACTTCAGTTCAGTTCAGTTGCTCAGTCGTGTCCAACTCTTTGCGACCCCATGGACCGCAGCACGCCAGGCCTCCCTGTCCACCACCAACTCCTGGAGCTTCCTCAAACTCATGTCCAGTGAGTTGGCAATGCCATCCAACCATCTCATCCTGTGTCATCCCCTTCTCCTCCCACCTTCAATCTTTCCCAGTATCAGGATCTTTTCAAATGAGTCAGTTCTCCGCATCAGGTGGCTGAAGTATCGGAGTTTCAGCTTCAGCATCAGTCCTTCCAATGAATATTCAGGACTGATTTCCTCTAGGATGGACTGGTTGGATCTCCTTGCCATCCAAGGGACTCTCCTGAGTCTTCTCCAACACCACAGTTCAAAAGCATCAATTCTTCAGCGCTCAGCTTTCTTTATTGTCCAACTCTCACATCCATACATGACTACTGGGAAAACCAAAGCTTTGACTACATGAACTTTTGTCAACAAAGTAGTCTCTGCTTTTTAATATGCTGTCTAGGTCAGTCATAGCTTTTCTTCCAAGGAGCAAGCAACTTTAAATTTCAGGGCTGCAGTCACCACCTGTGATTTTGGAGCCCCCCAAAATAAAGTCTGTCACTGTTTCCATTGTTTTCCCATCTATTTGCAATGAAGTGATGGGACCAGATGCCATGATCTTAGTTTTCTGAATATTGAACTTTAAGCCAACTTTTTCACTCTCCCCTTTCACTTTCATCAAGAGGCTCTTTAGTTCTTCTTTGCTTTCTGCCATAAGGGTGGTGTCATACACATATCTGAGGTTATTGATATTCCTCCTGGCAATCTTGATTCCAGCTTGTACTTTGTCCAGTCCAGCGTTTCTCATGATGTACTCTGAATATAAATTCAAGAAGCAGGGTGACAATATACAGCCTTGACGTACTTCTTTCCCTATTTGTGACTTACCTAGTCCATAAATATTTTGGTGGTGAATACCCAAATATTCATCACCTTTCAAGAGGTGAGGTCTTACAAATAGTACCCCAAAGACCATTCTCAGAAATGTTTATATAGTTGCAATAAAGGGAGACTTTGTATAAATTAAGTGCCTGTTTATTCGTTTATGTATTTTTGGCAGTCAAAAAAAAGATTATTTGACCGAAGACAACCATACACTAGATAGAAATCAGTGACCACAGTCAATTCTTCCTCCCAAATAGCCACTTTCTGTTATGTCTACATATAAAAAGTATTTAATATGACCTATAAGAAGGACTCTTTCAGTATGCATCAGCTGTTTAACAGTTGTTATCTATTGTGGTTGGTTTGGGAAGACTTTGCAGAAATAGCTCTATAAAGCTACTGACCCCATAGCACTCTCCATTCCCCTTACCTAGCTTTACTTTCATTCATTCCTGTAATATTTCTCTTTTTATATCATACTTTGTAACTTATTGGCTTCTCTGGTACCTCAGCTGGTAAAGAATCTGCCTGCAGTGCAGGAGACCTGGAGTCAAGCCCTGGGTCGGGAAGATCCCCTGCAGAAGGAAATGGCAAACAACTCCAGTATCCTTGCCTGGAAAATACCATGGACAGGGGAGCTTGGTGGGCTGCAGTCCATGGGGTCGCAAAGAGTTGGGCACAACTTAGCGCCTAACACTTTCACTTGTAACTTATTAATTTACTCTCCTGTCTGCTCACTGTATCTCCACATTGGAATGAAAGCTATTAATACACAAAGGGAAGGATCTTCACCTATGCTATTTTGTTGCTGTATTCCAAACAATAGCAAAGAAAGGATTTCTTATCCTTTGGTAACTGGAAGGAAACTGACACTAAATGAGTGACAGATGTGTGCCAATAACTTATACACTTGTTAATTCTCCAAATAAAGTTATAAGTATTATTGTTAACATTTCTATTTATCTTAACATTTCCAGCTTCACTCAGCTTATAGAAGGTAAGCGCAAGATTTGAATTTAAGGTAACCCAAATCCAAACCCCAACATTATTCTAAATAATAGCACAATTCATTCATCCATTTGCCTATTTTTTTTTTTTAATTTAGACATTCAGGTGTAAATATAAGCACTTAGGGAGCAGCAGCTGCTGCTATTGCTTAGTCACTGAGTCGTGTCCAACCCAATGGACTGTAGACCACCAGGCTCCTCTGCCCAGGGAATTCTCTACTCCAGAGTGGGTGGCAATCCCCTTCTCCAGGGGATCTTTCTGACCCAAGGATTGAACCTGTGTCTCCTGCATTGCAGGCAGATTCTTTACTGCTGAACCACCAGCGGAGCACTTAGGGAGCAGAGACTCTATCTATCCTGTTTACAATGATATTCTCAGTGCTTTAAACGTCATCAACAGGGTTAAACATTCAATAAAGCACCGTTGAATGAATGAATGTGTGCTTAATGGTTGAAAATTAATTGTGTTCCAAACACTGCTGGATTCTATTCTCCAGGTGTATAACCTTGAGCAGCAAGTTATGTAAGGTCTCAGGTCATAGAGCCTTAGACTCTAAAATGGAAAATATTGTATGCAATAATATATAAAAGAAAATTATAAATGGCTTCAGGGCAAGAGATGGAGACACTACCCATGTGAGAAATTCATAACAGCTTTCTTTGAAGATGTAACAAGTGAGCCAGACACTGCAGAGCAGAATGAATGTCAACACCCCAAGTTCAAGAGTTAACAGGAAGTTGATGAATGATAGACAAGATAATATATTCGAAGATGCTGAAATGGAAATGCAAGGCTAGTACATTCAGAGAACAGTAAGTACTCTCGAAAAGTGTTAATTGTTCCCCAAACAGTGACACTGGATGTACCTATATCATCTGTGATAAGCTACTTAGGTGGTTTCCATTCTGGGAATGACTATACATGAGGGACCACTGTATCTACCAGAGATTCTTTATCCTTCCTGATGACAATGGTATGGGGTGATGGAACTATGTGATTTAGCATATTTCTTTGTTAGTGATTAAAAATATGATAGTTCTAAAGAGTTTTCTGGGGACATCCTATAGATATAGTTGAGCATGACCCCAGAAAATAAAATGCTCAGTTTTTTTTTGTTGTTGTTGTTTTGTTTTTACTTTGTAACTAATTCAACTGAATATCTGAATTGGTTATGCTAGGATGGCTATGGTTTATCATCCTCCTGAGTACCAACGCATGATTTCGCTGCCCAGTTGTGTTTAGGATATAGGTGTTGGTAAGAGGGTGAATGAAACAGATTTAAGTCACTTAGCATCTATTCACTTATTCACATAGCTACTCATCATGAGTAGCCAAGTGCTAAGTAATGGGGATGCAAAGATAAATCAAATACAGTCTCTGACCTGAGAAGTCATCATCCGTATAGGACAGCCTCCCAACTCCATTAGTAACAATCTTACTGAGTTAATCATGTACAAGTCATAGTGCATGGATAGCTTTCAGTCTAGAAAGATCTAATATGATACAAAAGCTTGGAGCCAATTTAGCAAGTTCTAGATCAATTTGTTACTTTTTTTTTTTAATCTCTTAAAAGAGGCAGCTTTTGAAAAATGTGGAAAAAAATCTTCTGTACGTTAAAGCCAAATGCTGGCAATGGTCTCCCTTTCCTTTCTTTCTAATTGCTTTAATCCAATATTTACATGGTGGCAAGACTAATTGATATTTTAAAAGAATGACCTAAACATACAGGAAGTTTCTTTAATATTCATGATGCTTTAGTAAAATAATACTTCATGTACCAGTATTTTATCTCTTTATATAACTGACTTATTTGTCATAAAATATGCAGCTTGCTTAAAATCTCTCTTCAAATGGACTTGATGAAGATGGAATCTGGTAATCTAAGAAATTTTAAGCAAGCTTTGTTATTTCTGAAAAGCAAACTTGGTTTTTTACATTGGCATTTATATCACCCAATTTCTATAACTGAAGATGCATTAATAGACTTAAGATATGCCTCAAGTTCTCACAATGTAATTCAGAATTATTATTGAGTGATTAAATCAGTTCTGTAGGTGAAATTATTTATTTTTCAAATGAAAGACAACATATCAGAATAAAATAGCACAGAGGTAAAAAATATCAACTGCACTGCCCAGAGAAAGCACAAGTTTTGTTTCATGAAACATTTTACAATGTGGCTATGCATGCTGAGTGAGGACATATATTCTCATTTTGGGAAACAGAATAGCTGGGAAAAGGCTTCATTTAGGCATTGATAATTGAGAGTGATTAGAGGGAAGAATTATTTTTCTTCTAAATAGTTAGAATACCAGTGCTACGGGCCATGGAGGTCAATCACTTGGTAAAGATCTCTTCCTGGGTCTGCAATGATAGTGGAAACCACAAGGTAATTGGTATTCTTTGAAATGGCTCCTGCAGGTGATTTCTCCACTGACTTTTTTTTCATACATGACAGAGTCTTCCACTATCTTTCTAAAACCAGAAATATATATTTCTTGCTTGAAACTAGGCATAAATTTGGCTTTTCTTTCCTCAGAGGAAAAAGAGACTGTATTGGTATTGGTATCAAAATATGTCTTGTTGTGTCTGTTGTTTTGAAAGGTTTTATGGTACCATCTACATTAGTTGCCCTTCTAACCTTTTATTTTGGTCACCTTTATCAACATCAACAACTGATTACTCAGGGCTTTTTGCTTTTGCTAGAATTTGCCAAATTCTGGGGAAACTGCCTGTTTCGAATATCATGGTCAAATTCTCCCATCCATAATGTATTCTTTCTCTTTTTAGTTCCCTTGGACTGCAAAGTTGTTGTTTTTTTAACCATATTCTCATTTGTTCTGAATCCATTTGTGTCTTGACATGAACCATGTCTAGTTAAAAAGTTTGTTTGAGACAGGAAATAAAGGATATTTCTTCCTCTTTTTCTCAATCTCACCAGTTGCCCTTATATTTCATTGCCAGACATAATTACTACATCATTTAGGTCTCAATACAATGTCCATGTCGCTAAATCATGATAGCAAGCCACTGATAAAGTCTTTTGATTAGGCATGGACAGCTTCTGTAGATGTCAGCTTGTGTTCACTGCTGGCATCTGTTAAACAATTCAGTTCTCTAGTAACTTTGTATACTCATTCAGTTAATTACTGCCTGTACAGTCTGGGGACTGAGTTGAGCTGATGGATGTCCGTTCCCTTTCAGGATGCTAAATAGATGACTCCACACATTCTGAGGCTAGTAGATGATGTGAGGCTAGTAGAATTATCTGCAGCTACTTTCTAATTTGCACAAGGAAGTCCAGGTAGTCACATCCCTTCAACCTTGTTTTGAGAGATCCTTGGGCTTCCCTGGTGGCTCAGAGGTTAAAGCATCTGCCTGTAATGCAGGAGACCTGGGTTTGATCCCTGAGTCGGGAAGATCCCCTGGAGAAGGAAATGGCAATCCACTCCAGTATTCTTGCCTGGAGAATCCCATGGAGGGAGGAGCCTGGTAGCCTACAGTCCATGGGGTCGCAAAGAGTCGGACACGACCGAGCGACTTCACTCACTCACTCACTCAACCCCTTCTGCAAAAACCCCTGTCTTCACCAACCCATCATGATTCCCAGTATGACTATTAGAAATTTACTCCTACGAGTTAACCATTTTTTCAGGTGTCACTGAATAAAACACAATTAGTCCAAAAAATGTTAGCAATTTATAAAGTCTTATAATCTCAAGAATAATGTGGTTGTTCCATTATTTCCTAGAAGGAATGATTTTGTGAAAAAAAAAAACATGTTTTTAGAAAAAGGTTTCGATTCTCATTCTGGATCTACTATGTTCTAGCTATTGCACAGGTGGACTCATGTTATCCATCTGTAAGTCAAGGGATAATAAACCTGCTTGTTCCATCTGCCTTCCCCATGGGGCAGTTGTACGGATTAAATCAATTAGGACAGCTGCAGGAATCAAGCAGTATCATGCGGTGAAAAAGAGCATAGGTCCTAGAGGAGAGCCCCTGGGTTCCAGTTCCACCAAGGCACGAAATGCTGACTGGACAACCTCTCTTGTTCAGTGACCTCATCAGGAAAACGGAACTAGCAACAGTAACTGACTCTGGATACGTGATTGTGAGAGGTACATATGTTCATGTGTGTGCGCCACTTGGAGCAACGCCAACGCACATAGAAAAGCACAACCAATCCTCTGGGTCTCGCTAAGGGAGAACGCTTTGGGAGCTGAAAATGTAGCAACCATACAGAAGACCTTAACTGCTGGAGATCCCCAGAGCCCCGTGAAGAGGAAACAATCCTCGTAAGTCTGATGGAGCAAGTTTGAAGAAAGTAGATCTAAGGGATGGGAAGCAGATCTGGATAACGTTTTACAATGGGGAGTTCTGGGTCCCCAAAAGCAACAAGAAATAATTCAGAAAAGAGGAAGCAGATTTGCAGCACGGTGGCAATCAGAGAAGATTGACAGAAGGCATCCACATAACAATTTAGAGTTGGCTCACATTCTATTCCCTGCTTTCTCCTATGCAATGGAAAATGCATCAGGGCATAATGAGAAAGTTTTTAGAGATAAAAAAAGAATTTCAACACCTTACATGTATATTTATCTTCTCATGTCACATTTTAGCTTACCTCATCCTACCAGGAGTAATTCTGATAAAAGAAGCCTGAAAATGACACATACTTAAAGAAAAAAAAAAAACTACTGGAAATTGCACAAATGTACATTTTTCTTCAAAGTAAACATCTTCATTCAATTATAATAATGAAATAAACCTTTTTTATAAACATGATAAATATAAAAGCATAATAAATAATCAGTTATTCCAATAATGCTTCAATTGCTCAAAATATTTTTAGAACTTTTTTCCTCAAATCACATTCAGAGTAAGTTTTCAGCTACAGGAAGAAATCAGCCATATTAGCTTAATAGCTACATTATTATTTCATTGCATTTTTTAATCAGTTGGTTTACCTCTTTTAAAGGTTTCTATGTTTGTGTTAAGGCTAACAACCAAATGTCTTTTCTCTTGTGATCAATGATCTCTTTTCTTCCCAAAGAATTTATTCAACTCAATGCTCAAACAACTTTCTTTCTGTACATGTCCAGATAATAAATACTTTAATTTTTGTGGGTCAGCCTGATTGTCACAATTACTCAACTTGTGTAGCCTGAAAGCAGTCAGGGATTATATGTATTAACAAATGAACAGGTATTTCTAATAAAAGTTTATTTACAAAGGCAGGTGGTGGGATGGAATTTTACCATCTCAAATACTGATGAGAATAATCTGCCTTTCATTCAGTGAAAGTGAAAGTCACTCAGTCGTGTCCAACTTTTTGCAACCCCATGGACTGTATAGTCCATGGAATTCTCTAAGCCAGAATACTGGAGTGGTTAACCTTTCCCTTTTCCAGGGGATCTTCCCAACCCAGGGATTGAACCCAGGTCTCCCGCATTGCAGGCAGATTCTTTACGGCTGAGCCACCGAAACAAGGATTAAATAATGATGTAACGTGGTACCTGACATACTGTAGGCCTGCAAGACATTCCTCTCGTCCCTTCCCAGCAGCTGTAACACACAGGAGAACAGATGAGCTTGGACCAGCAGGCTGTGCAAGTTCTGGCACCAATCAGCAAGGCAATTCTCTGAGGTTCAGGTTTCTCATCTATAAAATGGGACCAGCTCTTAATCACTTACAGGACTCTTAGGAAACTTAAATATGACAACGTATGCACAATTTCTGCTCAGAGAAATGATTTTTTTTTTTTAAATAGCTGTTTCAAACTCTCTCTGAGGATTTCCATTTCAAAGTCCTGTCTGAAATCTTTATATCCCAAAGGCAGATAAATCACCATTATTATTTCTCATCAACAGGAGCAGATTTTGAAATTCCCAACTGTTTTTTTTTTTTTTTTACTAGAAATCAGGTTCCATGAGAGCGAAATTAGGATGCCTCTTCCTCACATCTCAAGGAACTTTATAACTAAAATCCCAAGTGTCAAGATTAGCCCATCATTCTCACTTTACAGGTAAAGAAACTGAGCCTCCTAGAGATCAGATGACATGCCCAGTCCCTCAGCGACTCAGGGACAGGGTCAGACCAGGACTCCATGCTCAGGACTCTCACGTTCAAATTTTCATACTGTAACATGCAGTCTCTTCATCTTAGTGGCTGTCACTCCAAGTAAGGCTCAGGGCAGGTTCTGCACTCTTCGGGTCATCTGGTTACCCACGTCAGAACTGGCAAATGCAGGGTTATTAAGTCATTTATATTGCAAAGGAATTGGCTCTGGCCAACTGCAAAGAAGAAAGTGCAATGTACGGGGAGGAGTCCCACTGCATTTCCACCACATCAAGTGAGGCATTTAGACGGTAGACTGGTTGACATCTATTGCTTGAGATAGGGTTTCAGTGACATCACTGAAGGCATGCACAGGCATTCCATAGAAGGGCCCACGACACTCGACACGGTGTTCTTTCCCGCTGATAGAACTTAGAAAATGTCACCGCACAAACTGTGTGGCCCATATGGCATTTTGAAGACACTAAACAATGGCGTGGCATTTTAAGCCGCTGAGACAAGCCACACAGAGTCTACACTACACACACCCTAAATAACACCCCTGTCTGGTTCTGCCCTTCCCTCTCCTCTTTGCTCTCAATCATCCTTACTCCTATTACTGGCCTAGTTCTATATTTTGCCCCTTCAGCAGCTCAACTTGACTGGAGCTTCATTAACATGAAATCCTCATACTCTTTAAAGCCTTTGAATACTCTCTTTTTGTCTTGGTTCTCTTTTTCATTATAACTTTTCATAGTAACAGACATATAGGAATCAAGATGCTCTTCAAATAATCTTCCAAACAAAGAAAAACCTCCTTGGTTGTTAGGATTGGAATCTTTACCGTTTTGTTTGAGTGTAAGAGGGTACAGATATGTACGTATTGGACACATATGACATTTTTGTCCTTGTCAGTGTATCCGAAATGCTGATTATATATCATGCACATACCAAAGGCCATCTCTGTAAATAAGAGGTTTTAAAAGTATAATTTTAAAATGGTTGAGTCTGTACTTTATTGAAAAAAGCTCAGTTGAACTAAACTCATAGACTTCAGCATCCATGTTTGAAATGACTGATGTTAAAGTATACTTTTAAAATACACTTATTTTTACATGGATATAGTTTATATACCAATTTGCTTTTTCTGTTTTCTTTCACACTGTTTTCCCCCTTCCCCTTTGGATTAAAATATTCTGGCAATTATATCTACAGTAAAAATCAAACATAAAAACCACGTATATTTTTAAGGAGAGCAATGAATTTACCTTTGCTTTCTCTCTCACTTATGTTTTCAAAGAGTCTACTGTATTCTGAAGACACATGTGACATGTGACTGAGGAATCATGAGGAGTGTAGACCCTATGTTAGCCATTTTATATCACTGCATTTTTTTCGACATGTAAAAATCTGTCTGAAAATTTCAAGTGAGGAGGCACACATGATGTTAAGTGACTTGTGGCATGGCCAAGCTGCCACTCCATCACAGGCTCTCATCCCAGCAGCACATTTTCCATTAGGATGTTTCCATCAGGATCAAGTTCCTCTTCAGGGATAAGAGCTGATCATCGTGTCTCCCTGTTCTTCATAAAGGCAGCTTGAGAAAGCCCATAATCAGCAGAGTTATCAGTAGCTGATTTAGCTCCTCCTAAATGTATTGGTAAAAGACAGATCTGTGGGTCATTTTAGCCCCTCATTCTTGATACTCCCTGTCTCCACAGGCCCACCCCCCACCCCATCGATGTCTCTTTCTACTAATGTACTTAGTATGCATAATATCTGGTACCAGTTTAACTTCGTTCAGAGGCTTCACAATCCTACTCCTACCCTCTAATTCTAAATCAAGATTTAATCAAGTGTAACAGAGTACTGAATGAAAAAGCAGAGTATTTATTAAAAATTAAAACAACCCCACACCCACAAAATCCCACACAACTTAAAGTATCCAAATAATGAAACAGTAATATTTGGGTTTCAATTATCTAAGTGATATTCCCAATAATTTACTGTAATTTGATGGTATAAAAATGTTTTAAAGGAAAGAAAGGACAAAGTATAGGAATAATTAATTGTTAGGAATTTATTCATTATTATAATTTATTCTTTTTCCCCATTGCATCTTGAGCTACAATCTTAAAACTATTTGCCATCCAAACCTATAAAACACCAGCAATTTTAGTGTCAGTATCCATATTTTAATACTTGCTTGAGTCTTTTGATCTGAGATAAATTATGGTTCTAGTATTTGTAAGTTTTGGGCGCTCCTTTGGTTTTATTAAAATGTATTAAATATTTTTATTTTGATGAAATAATTCATGTCAAAGGTAACTTTATATGAAAATAAATTTATTGTATTCATTATCAATTCTTGATCTAAAGTTAAAGAAGATACATCTGTTATGCTGAATTTGGTAGCATTTTGGAATTCACTCGAAGGATTGAAATTGGAAGACAGGGAATTTTGGAAGATAAATCTTACTGATTCAAGAAAGACCTGATCTAATAAAGAATGAGGATATATGGCAAAGGCGAGTGACAATTACAATTTGAAATTATATTTCCACTAGCACTTTGTAAAGAATCTTGTTCTACTTGACTTGGTAACGAGACAAAAGTTTTTGAAAGACCAGGCTCTGAAAATATTTGTGGACACAATAAGGAAACGAAAGAAAAAAGAACAATCTGAAAGCCAATAGGTGCTAAAAAGGGAGGGAAAAAAAGAACATTATAAAACACCTTTTCAAAGGTCTTCTAATGTACAATATTTAAATACAAACAGTAACTAGTGTTACACCAGCTGCTCTCAGGTTTGCAAAATATATCAAAGTACAGCATATTGGAATGAGTCCTGAGTTTCCATTTACTTTATCTATCCAGACACATCAATTCTTTTTACTCCAGCCTGATAAAGTGGAACTGCAGCAGACAAATGAGCTAGTGGAGCTGACATAATGTGTTTGTCACAAAGAAGCGCTGGATAAAAAAGCATGACTTTGATCCTCAATGAGGTTACTATTTTACAGTACCATGAATTTAATTCTAGCTTGATGCCTTAAGTCACCGTTCACTGTTTATTGGCCAAAGATTATTCTCATTTCATCTTCAACTGTCAAAAGGTTAATTTCTGCAATCCTTATACAAGTAAAACTCCACCCTTCAACTAAAAAATAAGGATAAAATTTACATGCAAAGAGTTAATTTATGATCTTTTAACATGATAAAAACTGCCCTGGGTTGATGGCAAGAGGTAAACTAGTAGGTTGATGACAACTGCTCACAAACCCAAGGTGTGAGTTTGTAATTTTAAAGGAGGCTTGATTTATATTTAAATGACAATACTTGCCAGACATCTGCCAGAAAATTATAGATTGACTGAATATATTTTTATGAAAATTTCAGGTGAAAAAAGCCATTCTTTTCTTTTTTTTTTTTTCCATAATGACTTGAATATTTTTCAAAGTAAAGGTTTTGGTTTGAGTTTTAAATAGCGTGAAACATTTTCCTATTTCATCACTGTGTTCCTTTATCCTTGTAAATTAATTCCACGATTTTCTTTAGCTCATCAGACAAATAGAAATACCACAGGTGGAATCTGCCCCTGGTGAATAGGCACAGGGAAAGTACAAAATCAATCCTCTGAGCAGATAAGTCAACACAGCCTTGAACAATCATAATGGGGAGGAAGATTTTTTTCTTTGATACTTGGTACTGCAGCCTCACAGATTTTTTTCCTTTTAATTTCTTTAGAGTTTGTAGATTATTAGCTCAACAAATAAAGAAGTGAGCTGCAATGAATTAAAACTGGTATTGTGAACCCAAATGAATAAATTAATCCCAGTCTGGCCAAAAAGCACATGTTAACATAATGAGGTACACGTAGGAGAAAAATATTGTCCTCACCAGCAAACTTTAACAATTAAATATATATATCTTTCCAATCAAATGTTCGGTTGAAATATACTGAAGAGATTATACTACTGTAATATTGCAAAGTTATATTTATACTCTAAACAGGGTTAATGACTGCTTGGTAAAATAATTAAAGTAACATGCCTGCTCATGCTCTCCTAAATAATCTTTTTACAGTATATTTTTTTGGATGATGGACAGCAATCTTTATAACACACATCTCCATCTCTCAATAAAGATGACTATCTCTGTTAATGATAGAGAGCAATATTTACAACACGCCTCTCCATCTCTTTTCACAATAACTTGAGTCACAGCCACATTTTTGGCCCTCCAAAGATCTCCCTACAGACTCTGCAAAGCCTGTCAGCAGTGTCAGTTTCCTCATTGCTGGATGCACCCAGGTTGACAGGGGTGCAGAGGCAAATGGGGTTTTTAGGTACAAGAGATCAGAAGGCCCAGAGAAATAACTACACTTAAAAGGGAAGTGAGGTTTACCACGTAGAGGGGCCTGGACTGCTCCCGGCCAAGAGAGTTGGGCCATGAGGAAAAGGCCACTGCATCCCTCTTATTCTCCACCATCAGTTGGTAAGATTTGGTTAGCTCATAAGTGCTTTCAAGTTAAGTCTGTCCGCCTCACCAATATAGTAGAGCAGGATTCATTTTGAGTTAATTTCTGAAGCGAGATTAGATAAAGAGAAGGAAAGAGAGCTCAATGTCAGTGTTAATACTATGTCCTAAGGTTTCTGGGAAGCTTAAAGCAACGCAGCAGTTGTTAACTGCTGGTGTCTAAATTCTTTAAGGACGCATGAACCAGGGATGCCACTATTTCCCACAGGCATTACCTGTTTACAGACCGATGCTGAGGGCCAAGATGACCATGGGCACACAGCCAGCTGCCCCCGTGCAAACTCTACAGGACAGCAACGGTGGGCACCAGTGGTGGCCACAAACAGGACAGTTCTGCCTTCTGTTAGCCTGGCAGCACCTTAACCAAAGACATTCCGAATGTCCATGGGGAAGAATGAAACAATAAAGCCCGTACAAGCTGAAGCAAGTTGAAAGATGACTCGGGGCCAAGGAGGCAACAAGCTTCCTGCCAGACTCATGCTCTACAGTACTGTGCCAATGCCCAGCTTTCTAGCTGGTTGAGTGAGTTTGGCCTAGCAAGTGGATTGCTTCCAGCTTTTCACGCAGTTTCATCTCTGTCCCTCATTAAGCAGCGAAAACATCCTGTTGGTAAAGGCTATGGTCAGTGGATAAAGCTTCTCAGGGCTGTGTTTGGGAATATAACTCATGGAAAAATGAAACTGCTGTTCCTAAAATTCCACACAACTCTGAGATGGTGGTCATCAACTGATAGTAATAAAATAGAGCCTACTGTCCTCATGAAACTTCTGTGAAAGCAGTCCATATTATGCTAATTTTGTCAAGTTTAGATTTGAAGCCAAAGGAGAATGTACAACTTATCTCAAAGTCACTCAGCTAGAAAGTGGCAAAATAAGGGTTTGAACCCAGGTATTTTATGTCTGGTTCCTTGCTGTTTCCAGTGTATCCTACTGTTACTGCTTCTTTCAGATTTCCTAGAATTCAGCCAAGATGAACTACTGGACATAGAATTAGCAAGGCTGATAGAACACAAACCACAGAAAGAACTTGAGAACGGTATAGAAATTCTGTTCTCTTTATATGATGCTATGAGTGAGACAAACAAGACAAGTAACAAACTTCACATGAGAAGAGGGAGGAGGGGCTGTTTATTTCATTCATTCTTTTTAATGTAGGAATATTAACATTAGTAGGAAAGTCATCTAAAAACAAGTAAACATGTGGGCATATTAAACAAGAAAACAAAATCTATGCTTTTTTTTTTTAAAATCTGTACATTCATTGAAAAATATAATTAGACTCAGATGAAATCAATAGTCCGCCAAAAGATAATAGAATTATAAAAACTACCTATTATAACCTCACATCCAGGGAAATGTGAGGTAAATAAGTGTGGCTTTGAACTCATTTAATGGTTTTAGAGTGAAGCCTGACATCCGGTGGCCTCCCCAAATACTACATGCTTATTTGAAAATGGAGATGTTTTTGATTGTTATGCTTGCACGACCAATTCTCCACATATGATTAGGAGACATTTCAAAAAATCTGATCACAGTCGTTAACAAATGTAAGGATTAACACGTTGCATCTTTATTTCAGGAGTCAGATTATCTTGATAATTGTGATCTGGGTTCACAGGAAGTGAATGGTAAGGTCCTTTACCAACAATATCCTCAAAGTTTAAGATGAGGGTGTGCTTTATAGGTTCAGCTGTCACACAGTGAAACACTTAATCAGTTACTAAACTCCATGTTCACACGTTCCACTCTGTGGTGCAAGGTGACATGGATGATTCTAATGAGATTTCGGCATTGTCATTCAGGTTCCTCCACCGGAAGGGATGGTGCAATTGAATTCAGGTATTGCTAATAAGGCAAAGACATGAGAAAAGCCTTGGAAACAAAAGCATAGGCATTGCATAAAGGCCGGGGGAAGAGCCAAGTCGTATTTAAGCAGAAATGCCAGGTCCTTCTGATACACCCAGGTGATATCAAACTCTGCTGCAAAGTACATTCTGGATTTAGCCAAGACATTTTCCTTGTCATTTTAGACCAATCACAACATAAAGCAAACAACCCTTCTATTTTTCCTAGAAGATACTGTGTTTCAGTACAGGAATTATTTTCAGCCTTTTAAATATTCTTCTGTGTTTGAAATGATATGTTATCTATGATTCTTTCATAAAATTACATATCAGAAACAATGTATATTAAAAATCAGTAGATAAGGTTAAAAGCATTTTTTTTTCAGAACAGACTACTGTGAGTGATGTATATTTACCTTTGAAATCTACTAATCACACATAGGCACTTACTGAACACAGAAATTATCACAAAAGGTTTAGATCTCAATGTGCTTGACTCTAAAACAGGGTGCACACTGGTCCTCAGTTGTTCAGTCATGTCTGACTGGGACCCAATGGATTGTAGCCCATAGACTCCTCAGCCTATGGAATTCTTTAGGCAAGAATACTGGTGTGGGTTGCCATTTCTTACTCCAGGGGAACTTTCCAACTCAGGAATCGAACCCTTGTCTCCTGTGCCTCCTGAATTGGCAGGTGGATTCTTTACCACTGAGCAAGCTGGCCCTAGGGGAAAAGTAAGTAAGCATGCCTATTACAAAACAAATTGTGGCAGACAGTGACATCTTGTGGATAAAATGATCACATATTTAACAAGGTTTTCTTAAACATGCTTAAAGTACAAGCAAAGGTTATAATATAAATGTATTAGGTTAACACTTTTTTTTTAAGTTAGTTATTTGGGATTGGGACTATTTTGTGTACACATAAGTAATGTTCCTGGAGTTCAAATTCCAAAGCAAACTCACAAAATTCAACCTATCTTGCAAAGAGATTATGAAATGTGATTTACTTTCAAAAACCTTAATTATAGAGTCTTAGAGCTGAATGGCATTTGACAGAACTATTCCTAACCCACCATGTTACAGATAAGGAAACTGAGGTCCCAAGAGATTAGATAACTCCACAACAGTCAGGGCTGTATAATGATCATTTAAGGCTAGATTAAATAGTTCAGATTCTTTTGGTCATGTGCTACAACCTGATGAATAGTACATCCTGAAGTACTCTGTAATTATAGAGTCAAAACCGCACAGATAGCAGTGCTTTTTCAGACATCAAAATTTCCAAGTATAATGTTAAGAATATGGGTCCTTAGTCTTCTCTGATTTTGCATCTTGAGTAGAGAGATCAAAGATTTCTGACCACTTTTACTATAGCTGATAAAACTTCCACTTCTTATTCATTGGTGGTGAATAAGAGTGGAGATTGGAGGAATTTAAAAGGAAAGACTGAATTTCATGAATTTTTAGTGAAGAGGTTTTTAACTGAGGCTTCATCTAATTAGAATGCACAGAGACTGCTTTTGCTGCTTGCCTATTTATTCTCCAATAACACTCACTCCCTGGGCTTCCCAGGTGATGCAGTGGTCAAGTATCCACCTGCCAACACAGGAGATGCAGGTTCAATCCCTGGATTGGGAAGATCCTCTGGAGAAGAAAATGGCAACCCACTCCAGTATTCTTGCCTGGAGAATTCCATGGACAGAGGAGCCTGGTGGGCTACAGGCCATGGGGTAGCAAAGAGTTGGATGCAGCTGAGCTGACTGAGTGTACACGTGCACACACACACACACACAACACCCACTCCCTACCCCACCAATAAAAACAAAACGATATTCCAAAGGAACTGGTCCACTGATTATCGACTGCTCCATTAGAACACTTGGAAACGTTATAAACAGATACTGACATTTCTTTGCTGGCTCACTGAGAATCAGAAAATATCCATACATTCTAACAAGTTCTTGAATGCCAAAAAGACTGCACCCTCATGTTAACAAATCTCTTTTTTCCCCAGATAGCATTTACAAAACCTTCAACAAGTGAGGTTTTATCCTGACTTGAACTTCATCAATCTAGAACAATGTCATCTTACTTGTCAAACTCTGGGGCTGAATCCCTTTGCAGTCGTGTTCTCGAGAGAGAACAACCCAATTCTAACAAAAAGAGATTCTTAAACTAACAATGACTTTCATTGGCTGACTTGTAGAATGGCTTGTAGTTTTCTACCTGAAAGATGTCCTAGGGCTGTGCCCCTCTTAGGCAATCCACATTCAGTGATGGGATGGGGGCTGGGGCAGAGGCAAAGCCCAGACTATTGTGTGACAGCTCCGATGGGTGCCACGCCACCGGGTTATCCGAGACTCTGTAGACTCTACATTTTGGTTCACCTGTCCACTTTGCCCAACCCTACTTCTCCTCTCCTTTTCATGGGTGCTAATCCAAATATTTTGTGGATTATTTCAATTCACAGTTGAGAACAAGGGAAAAAACATAGAGGAACCATTAGCACCAGACTGAAGTCTGTCCTGTACCTGTTCGCCTAGGGACCTGATCCCGTACGCCTGTAGCAGCCACACTGACCTCTGCAGGGTTAGACTCCCCATGTGCTCTGAATTCAGTCTGACTCCCATGCAGAGGGAGTTTACATACATCATTCAAGTGATTTAGCTTCTGGTCCATCTTACTACTTACTCAGTACAGCTCTGATCTTTACACCTATTCCTAATAAGCACATTTGCTTTTCTTTCTCCTCGGTCCATAGAATTCTCCAGGCAAGAATATTGGAGTGGGTAGCCATCCCCTTCTCCAGGGAATCTTCCCTACCCAGGGATGGATATGGGTCTCCTGCAGAGAAGGCAGATTTTTTTTTACCATCTGATTCACCAGGGAATCCATTCTAGGACAATATTCTGACCTTACTGAACAAGGGCTATATTTAAGCCCCATGATTTCTTCCTCTGTGACTAATCCCTGCCTTGACACACTCTGATACCCAGTTGCTTTAGAATTGTTAGAATTGTTTCTTGTTGCTGTTCCTTGGGGCAGAATCACAGTAACTGAACCACACAACCTGGCAGCAGACATTGCCACTGCTGACTCTCTGGAGAATTTGTTATTGTGTATCTCCAACTCTGAGTTCCCTTTGCCCTGAAGCAAACCCAGCTGGACTTCCTGGAGTTAATGATATTCCTAACTTGGAGGCTGACTGAAATCCTCCTATGAAATTTGCTTACAGTTGCTTCGTTCATCAGACCCTGCCAGACCCTGAAAATCTGGAATCAGCTCTCCCTTCACTATTACACTTTTCTTCCCACCATTAAAAAGAAGACATGCTCTTCTCCTAATACACTCCAGGTGACTACTCCACACTTTGGCCCCTGCTCTTCTTTTAAAGGCCCTTTTTTTTTCCCCCATGCATTTTGTTTTGCCCTTAAGGCTTCGCTCATTGCTCAGATGGTGAAGAATTTGCCTGCAATGCAGGAGACCTGGGTTTGATCCCTAAGTCAGGATGATCCCCTGAAGAAGGCAGTGGCTACCCACAGCAGTATTCTGGCCGGGAGAATTCCATGCACAGAGGCCGCAGTCCATGGGGTCACAAACAATTAGACAGGACTGAGCAACTAACACAAAGGACATTTACATAGAGCAGCAGAGACCTCTACTGGCTATTCAGGTCAACATCCCCAAATGCTCAGTTAATATTAAATGTTGACTTTCTCTACTTCTCTGTTGGTTGGCGATGGTGGTTATTATGATTGAGGCCATAGTGAACGCAAGCCTAGATTTATGTATATCTTAGGGGAACAAAAGATTTGACTCAGAGTACTGAGCTGCAGGAATGACTATCCACAGGAAAGCAGAGGAAATTAAAGAATGGGTAGATCACAGATAAACTGACAGTTTCCAAATAACACAGGCGAAGCCAGTGTGACTCAGAGTGGATAATTCACGAAGGGGAGATGATTCCAGCATAAGGTGCCATCAAGTGGAAAAGTGGATTTACCCTTGAATATCATGAATGCTTATCTGATTTCCCTATTTTTGATGCAACAAAGTTTGAACTATGAATAATGTTTATTATCAATGAATCTTTTGATGCATGGAAGGTCATTATGCATAGTTAATAAAAATTTCATGAGCAAAACATTTTTCTGCTAATAAAACTGCTTGGATATTCTAGTAAGCTGAGTTATTTGAGAGTTGAAATAGGTAGAAAATGTTTCTTGGCTCCTTGGATAAATCTGACTTCAATAGAAACTGGAAGAAAGAGAGAGAGAGAGAGAGTTGTGTTTCCAAAACTCAAAGAGTGGAGAGTACTTAAAACACGCTGAGTGACATCTTAAAGATTCATAGTGAATTGACAGCTGGTTAGTTTGAAGTTTAAATTTTCAAAATTTTTGTGGGAAGATTTTGCATGTGATTGATTATTTCGCGTACTATTCCATACTAAACCTTGAGTAATCTCAGTCAGCTTTCTCTTCTTAATAGCTCATTTCTGGCAAATTACTTCTTAAAAGGCTTCTTTATGGGTCCTTATGGATGCCTTGAATTAGAGAACAGCTGTTCCTGAATCTTAATCTACCGCTGATACGTGTTTCTATTTAGTCTGTCTACGTATAACTTACTGAAAATGTAAAGCCCTATTTCATTACTAGCTGGTTAGTGACAAAATTAACATCTGAGCAGAAATTACATGAATTAAGCCACTCCATCACTGCACATGACCAGTGTTTACTGTATAATGGAATATGATTCAGAATGACATATGCTAAGAGAAAGGCTTGCTTTTTAGGGCCTGTCACTACTACCATGACGGTTGGCATTAGCATGATTCTAAAAAGCATATTTATCAAGGGGTAGATAGTATCCCAGCTCCATCTCTTACTTTCTGGGTGGTAGGCTAATAGTAGTGCTAATTTTAGTGTAACTTAGGAATTATGGATATTAAATGACACAAGGTTAGTGTGGCATGGAAATAAGAGGAGTATTTATCCACAGCTGATAAAATAATATTTAAAAGAGTAGATGGGAACACTTACCATAAATCAGTTGGATTTAATATAAGATGGGGAGGCACAAATGTCACTTTTGTTTTGGCCAAGACATAAAAATGTTTTATTTACCTGAATAATAGCTATGATTTTAAAGACAAGACCAGGGGCTTCTTTAATGGCCCAGTGGCTAAGACTCTGTGCTCCCGATGCAGGGGGCCCAGATTTGATCCCTGGTCAGGGAACTAGATCCCACATGCCACAACCAAGAGTTCCCACGCTGCAACTAAAAGAGTCCCATGTGCCACAACGAAGACTGAAGATTCCGAGTGCTGCAATGAAGACCTGGCATGGCCAAATAAATAACTAAACTAAAAACGTATCTTTTAAAATTAAAATATAAGATCAGAGTTGTTCATGTTGCATTGCTGTTTGGAGCAAAAATCTAAAGCTAGTTTTTATTTTTTTTTTATTTTTTAAAGTTAGTTTTTAAATTGTACTGACAGTAAAAGTAAAATCTGTCCAAAAATATGGTGAGGCCTACAAAGTAAGGGGAAATGGCTAAAAGTTACAGTACTAAATAATGATAAGTATCAAAGGAGCTCTTTTGAGTGTCTATCATGCTCTTTACGTGGCTCAGGCCATAAAGAATCTGCCCTCAGAACTGGAGACCCAGTTCAATGCCTTGGTCAGGAGGCTCCCCTGGAGGAGGGCATGGCAACCCACTCTAGTATTCTTGCCTGGAGAATCCCATGGACAGAGGAACCTGGTGGGCTACAATCCATAGAGTCACAAAGATTTGGACATGACTGAGAGACTAATAATTTCACTTTTTTTTTCTTCATAAATGTGGAAGAATTTAAGTGATATTACTGGTCTGTTTCAAAGAGAAATGACAGCAAAAATCTCATGAGAATAGTTTTCACAAAGCAAATATATTAATAACAGCACCCATTTTCATGTAATTTTATCATTTCGAAAGCAGCCCCACCAGAAATATCATACTCTATCCACACAAAAGTCTATGAGTTTTCCAAAGCAAAACTCCTTCCCACACAACACAGTGAAAACACTGTAACTAGAAGTGGAGTTTACTAACTTCTACTGTGTCTCTTTTTGCCACACTACAATGCTTCATTCCACAGAAAAACAGTCATGTATTGCTATCAGATAGAGGACCATGGCCCCTGCAAAACAGTTCCTCCAGTCTATCTGGGTAGGATTGCACAAACTACTCCATAGGCTGGTCAGCAAACACCCAGTGACTCTCTTGGTTAAATTTACGCTGGTATCAGTGTCAGAGTAAGGGCTTTCCAGGTGGCACCAGTGGCAAAGAATGCACCTCCCAATGCAGAAGATGAAAGAAATGAGGGTTTGATCCTTGGGTTGGGAAGATCATCTGGAAAAGGAAATGGCAATCCACTCCAGTATTCTTACCCAGAAAATCCCATGCGCAGAGGAGCCTGGGGGGTTACAGTCCACGGGGTCGCAAAGAGCTGGACATGACTGAGCATGCAAGCACCATGGTAAACATGTAGCAACAACTCTGGAGCTATAAATGGGAAAGCACAGAACTGCCAACAGGAGGCAAAACCAGGGATAATTGCTTCTATATTGACTGGAAATATACTTACTTTGACACCTTCCTGATTGTGTCAGGACGAGGATTTGCCGCTGAACTTGGGATTGACTAGTCACTGGATGATTTTCAGCACCTCTATTCCCATCGGTAGATTATTTCCTGGAGTGCCAATATTTATTCTGTTGCTGGAGGAATTTCTTGTAGCTAGTTGTCTCCGTTTGATGCTTATTGTGAAGGATTTGGGCCAGCCTTGTACTTGCAGGGCTCAGGAGAGTAACTTTCATCTTTCTGCTCACAGACAAGCCATCACCGGACACATCCAGGACTGCTCATGGCGTTGGTTTCTGTTCTTTACACTGTCTCATTTTTGGCAGTTGAGATATAACCTGCAAGGGAAACTCAAAAGATTATTTGAAGACATCAACGTTCTCTAGTATTGAGGTATTTACTGTTTAAACATCACAATCCTGGGAAAGAGAGTGGACTGTCACACTTTGACATGCGTAACCCCTTCAAGGCTGGATGTTAACATACTGAAGAAGACTCCACACAACCCTAATTGGTCACAAGACTTTGGAAAATTAGGACAGAATATGGTCAAGGTCTCTGATTTGTGGATCCTGGGCTCCTCCAGAGCCAGGACTTAAATTGATGAATCGTGAAAACAGGTGCACTTCACCAGTATATACCAAGAGAATATTAAGCTATTATTAACATGATATAGCTGTGATAGACTCGAGATCAAAAATATTTGGATCTTGTTTGGTCTCTGTTATTTATTAAATATATGACCTCTGAGCCTCAGCTTGTTGCTATTGTTTAGTTGATAAGTGTGTCCAGCTGTTTGCGATCCCACTGTAGCCCACCAGGCTTCTCTGTCCATGGGATTTCCCAGGCAAGAACACTGGAGTGGGTTGCCATTTCCTTTTCCAGAACCTCAGCTTAAGTATCTGTAAACTGAAGTAAATGCCACTATCATAAATCTCAATAGTCCCACACTGCATTTATGAAGAAAAGACTAAACCACTGTGAGTATTTTAAAGGTCCAGTTGTCAGTAGAAAGATACGGTGAGAGAAATAGATTTAAAAGTCATCTATATTAATTTTCTCACTTCCTCAAAATATAGTAAATTTTAGAGATACTGTTACATTTTAATATTAGTTAACTTTAAAAAATTCAGGTGTCATACTATTTTAGGAGTTAGTTTATGGGGGAGGAAGAATTTTATACTAGTATGGCTATCTCTTTTTCAAAGTTACCCAGTAAGAACCTAAACTTTCTGTTTTTTTCAATTTCTTCATCTATAAAATAGGCATGATAGCATTTGTTTCAAATAACATCACAATATATAATTTAATAAATCTGTTCATTCATACTCTATAATGGCTGCTTTTTCAGTGGCAGTCTTTTTACTGATAGCTTATAGAACAAATTCCATCCTAATAGTTCAAGATCATATGAAAAGAGAGATTGATTAAATACATAAATATACCAATGATAATGATACCAGGTAACTTACTGACAATAGAGGGTGTTACAAATGTAGAAAACAGGAAAATGAAAATAAATCTGGGAGTTTGTCCAGGAGTTGGAATAACAGTATGATTTTATGCTTTTTATTATATAGATAGATAGATAAAAGAAATAAATATAATGTAAACATGTGTGTGTGTGTGTGTGTGTGTGTGGTATTTGTGAGTATGTGGAATACGGAAAAAAGACGTAAATAGTAATACAGTAGTTATTTGTATGCTAGAAGGCTAATAAATATCTTTTCCAAGCTCAAATTCTGGACCACCTTTGAGGAACAAGGATGTTTGGCAAGTGGAAATTAAGATGTCACCTTTATTATTGACAAAGTATTTAAGAATGTGGCTTGTTATGTGACAACAGTGGGCTTCTGAATATGGTAACACACCAAAGAGGGGGGTTTTCCCCACCCAGTCCTATACTGGGCTGGCGCCCTAAGACTTGCCAGCTTCTCATCGCCAGGTAGTGAGGAGACTACAGCTGTGCTTCCTGAGAGTGGAGAAAAGGAAAAGAGGACATCAGGTTGGATGTCACCATTCCTTATCCCAAACTCACTGATCAAGTCAGTCAGTCTAAGAAGAGGCCAGATCTCTTAGCCTCATAGACGAAACAGCACATTACAAACCTGGGAAGCAGAAAAGAGTTGAGTCTACGCAGAGTACAAGTCACTGAAAACAGTGCTCGGAAGAATGAAGGCAGACCACACATCACGGACTCATTATTAAAGCAGCAGTTAGAGAAACACTATTAATGACTTGGGTTTCTAGTGCAGCCCAATAAACTTTGAAATCCTGACATATAAATCAGAGAAATTTAATAGACCCTTAATGTGAAAAAAATTCAATATATTCAGAGATGGGAAACAGTTGGAGCTTGAAAGAAGAAAAAAATCCAATGTATTTAACAGTGTTTTAAGTTCTTTCAAATATACATATATATATATACATATACACACACACATATATACACATTGTGTATATATATATATATTTTTTATTTGCTGAAATTTGTTATAAAAATCTTAATTAAACTCCAGGCAATCTAAGGAGCCATTCTAAAGAACATTGATAGATGCCCTAGAATTCAGAATGATAATTTCAAGAAAAATCTGGCCTGTTGACGGATTCTGCCAATATTAAAAGTAGCATCATGCACCATGTACGTAGTAGCTGTTTTCGGAATTTTAACCTGACTCTCCGGTAACGTAAACATTTCGACAAAGTTTTTCTTGCAAACACAAAACATGCTGGATAAAGTAAAATATATATTCAATGTGAATATATGGATCACTCCATATAAGATAGTGGTGGTGGTTTAGTTGCTAAGTCATGTCCGACTCTTGCGACCCATAGACTGTAGCCCACAAGGCTCCTCTGTCCATGAGATTTTCCAGGCAAGAATACTGGAGTGGGTTGCCATTTCCTTCTCCAGGGGATCTTTCTGACCCAGGAAATGAACCCTTGTCTCCTGCATTGCAGGCAGATTCTTTCCCAACTGAGCTACAAGGGAAGCCCCCACATAAGATAGTAAATAAGAAATAAAGGCAAAAAGAAAAAGAAAACCAAATAAAAACTTCTTATCTGCTGAAAATTTCCTTTCATTTAATTTTGATAGCAATGAATAAAAGTGTATTCAAAGTTAAAAAAAAAAAAAACACTCTTGGGTCAATTTTTCCCCCTAATATTCTTTCTGCTGCTTTTGGCAGAGGCTCCCACATGTAACCAAGAGCATATTCTTGATTGAAAATGTCTCAGGCTTCTTTCTGAGTGGGAACTAAAAGAATTTGCATGTGAATCATTTGGAGGCACTAATGCAATCCTGCAGAAGACCTTTTTATAACTATATCTTTCCCTGACTTTTATGGAATAAAGAAAGTTATAAAAATCATATTCCAATGAAATCAATGAATAATTTTCCAAGCAGCCATTTACCATTGAAAAGATCTTCTTTCTTAGTCGAACCTAATAATCATTCTTTTTTATCTCCTTTCTTACTTTCCCTATGAGCCTATGCATTTCGATTGTCAGGCATGGCTGAGGTTAGGAGAGATAGAAAGAAACTACTAGGAATAAATCTTGGTTCCTTAAAATGCTTGCAATTTTCTTTGTCAAAATCTAAAGTGTGCCTTATCAGAAGAAAGGGGTTTTGGATTTTCCCTTCACATTTTTATAAGTTGTTCACAATAATTCTTTGCTGAGAATCAACACTCCCTATTGTGGGTCATGGTTGCATCTATATGTTTAATGTGTGTCATTTACTCCAAATTCAATGCATGTATTTTATTCTTTAGAGAGACTATATTAGTACTTGCTCTTGAAAAATATTGTTCTTGGATGTTTAAATCTAAGTAAAATTTTGCCTGTTTGAAAACACACACTTATTGTTCCCCAAGTTATATGCTGAAATTTAGAAAGCTAATAACTACTGCTCCTTAATTTATTAATTAAATGACTACGCATTTTGTGATCAGTGTCACTTGGCAATACTAGAGCATGTAAAATCCTCCACCCCCAAATTTTTGCATATATGGCTTCTTCACATAAATGCACTGTGTGTATTTTATCAAATGTAGCATTTTGACTGTTTTAACTTTCTATTTCACCACCAAGAAGAATAAGGGATAACTAAACCTGGAACTGAGGCAAAACCTTCTCTTGTTTTGTGCCCCCTTCAAACCTATCAACCTCTGAGTTACTCAGAAAAAGAATCAATATAAACAATATTTGATGTGTGGTATGTTCTGTCTCCAAAATATACAGAGATTCACAAAGTGCCATGTATTTTTCTTAGTGGCAGGGGATATGAGTGGCTATTAGTTAAATGTCAATTATCTTAGAAGTGATTTCCTGACCAAAACCAAACCACTGGATTCTTAAACATTTCATTAACTGACTAGAGTTTGCATTTCTGTGATGTTTACCTACTACTTTCTGGTATATACCTGCTATATTAGGTCTTCTAGGGTACTCCTCAATTTCTACTCATCAAGTTCAATATGATGTTATGGGCAGAGTGGATCAGTGTAATATTCTTCAAAACGTTAAGATGCTCAAAGTCCTCAAGACTGCTGATACATTATGACAGAGTGTGCAAGAGTTAACACAGCTACGAGGGAAGAGAGTTTATTCACATTTCTCTGTAAAGGAAGTTTTGCTCTTTTCTGCAGGTATGAATAAATAACTCATTCACCAGATCAATGGCATGTGATACAACACAGGCTGTATTGATCAGCATTAGTAATGAACCACAATGAGAGCAATTGCCTGTACCGGCTTCATTAGCTCACCATCATTTGCCACATTCTGACATTGTCCCCAGGGTCTAAACAGGTATATTAAATGGGGGATATTATGAGCATTACCACCCCAACTTCTGTAAATTCTTTCCTGGTAATGCTGATATCACTGGTGCCTATAACTAAGTCTTCTGAGTTATAATATTGCTTCTATTTTGAATGGGGTGAGTGGAAGGCTTTTTCTTGGGATTTCACTTGGCCATATTAAAATTATGGCTCTTATCCCATTGGCTACAGAATCAGAATATGGGTTCTTCCAGATGCTGTTTGTCTGTCCCAATTAAATGTTTGAGTCAGGAGGAAATAACCATAGTAGGTCTATGGATTAGTGGACTTATTATGAGAGAGATTTTGGGCAAGTTCTATTTATCATCTCCCTAAGCTAGTCCTAGAAAACCATGAAGATATTTTTGGTGACTTTTTTCAGTTCATCTCAGATCATATGTTTAATATCCCTCAAAAGTTGAAGTATTTTCATTTTCTCATGGCATGGTTATTTTGCAAATGGCTCAGACCCTATTTGTGAAAGATCTAAAGGGTATTTAACAATGATATTGTAGTGACCTTCATCATGGTAACTGGACTGCTCTTTAATCAATGAGCCATATAGGTCTGTGAATAAATTAGATATGGGTATTGGTTGAAAAATGCCAACTTTCCATTGCAACAGCTGATATAAGCCTTTTACTCACCAAGTCTTGAGTTTTAAAACTGTACACATTAAGAGGCTCTGTATTGTCCATTTATTTCATGCCTAACCCCATCTTGATGGATTTAGCATTCACCATAGGTCTTCATGAAGTCTTCCCAGGTGGCACAGTCAGTAAAGAATTTGCCTGCCAATGCAGGAGACACAAGAGATGCAAATTCAATCCCTTGGTCAGGAGTATCCTCTGGAGGAGGAAATGGCAACCTACTCCAGTATTCTTGCCTGGAAAATTCTATGGACAGAGGAGTCGGTTGGCTACAAGTCCCATGATCCCAGAGTCAGACTCAACTGAGGACTCACAGATCTTTATAGATCAAGATTCCCTGGCTACAAATCATGTCTTTCTGATCATCATGATACCTATGCCTGCTTTGCTTCTGATAGTCAATTGCTGTCTTATCCCTGCATGCTAGCATCTTATCATCTGCATTTAGATGATGAAGCCCAACTCTATGTAACATTTCAACCATCAACTCCAACACTTGAAGACGGTGAAAAGAATGTAGTCTAGGTCCTCTAAGGGAACATAATCACACAGTGTGTTTAAGGTCTAAGGTGAAAATCATTCTAACATGTCCACTTTCCTGAACTCTTTGATCCCTTCCCATGAAATACTATGCTCAGGAAGTTCTGGCATCTTCACTTTATTTATCTTATTATATATCTTCACTATATTTATCTAAATATATTTATTTATATTATATTTATGTTCAAGATTTAGGAAACCATGATTAACTAGTCAAATTTGAATTGTCTTAGCAAGTTCTGGTCAAAATCCTAAATCTAAATCTGGAGTCATGTGTGAACATAGGATTTTAGTAAATTCTTGCTTATTTAGGATGATAGAACTGTACATTTGATATTATGTTATGAAAATGGCATTTTACCTCTGTGATCCTCCTTCCTCAAACCTACACCACCAGTCTAATCATGAGAAAAACATCAGACGCATTTGAATTGGAGGGGCAATGTGTACAATATATGACCAATACCCCTCAAATATCAGAGTCATCGAAATAAAAAAAATCTAAGAAACTGTGACAACCAATAGAAACCTAAAAAAAGATATGAGGACCAGTTAAAAATACTGTTTAGTATCAACCTTCATGGATAATTCAGAACCCAGAAGAAATGAAGAAACTCAACCAAAGGAAAATATCACAGGTGACAAAAGTTTTGAGAGCACTGCTGTGATTTACGTTTAAACCTCTGTAATGGGCTGGGGGTGGGGGAAAAGATGAGAAATGGCAATATGGGAGTGAGAAGTACCCTGCTTTGTGAAAAGGCCAGTCCTCTAGGGACAAGATGATGCACGTAATCAGAACAGCACCATGGTTCTGTGAGAAGATAGCAAAACCTGTTTCCTGACTAGAACCCAGGACATACAGAGAAAAGACAAGCATCAGACTGCAAGTCAGGGCACAGTTCTAAAAGTAGATTCTTGGAAACTTGGGCTTATTGTGGGAGGCGTGGCAAAAAAACAAGAACAGAAAAAAATCAGGAGAGAGAGCGAGTGTGTGTGTGTGTGTGTGTGTGTGTGCACATGTGCGTGTGCATGTAAGGGCAAGTAGAATATATGTTTCTAAAAATTATAATAAAGCCCAAGACGGAAAATTAGTATGACAAATGAGCTATCTTAGATCTAAAATAATATGGTCTTATGCTTTTCATTAAAAAGAGAGAGATTTTTCCCATTAAGAACAAAACTTTACATTAAAGAAATATTTTTCTTTCCATAATAATTGACTTATTATTTCACATGCTGCATGCTCACACAGCATTCAGTTTAATAATTTTTTTTCCCCACTGAGGAAGGATACAATCTCTTCTTCTTGAGTATAATCAAGAGAATGAGGACAGTATTTCTGGAGGGTCTGGATATACTGCCTTCCTGCTTCATTCCGACATAGACATCTGACAAATCAGAGAAATCCCCTCATTAGGAACAAAAGAGGAAGCTTGATGTGTTATGGGATGGCAACATTATGTGCTTATTAAACAGCATGTCACAAAAATAATGATCTGATAGCTTCCTAAGATCATGAAATTCCTTATTTCCCATGAATGTCCTTATTTCTCTGCATTTTTTGCAAAGAGAGAAAATGAATGATTTTTTTCTCCCCAGCGAGTGCGTTTGTGACTGATCATACAGCTCAGGAACCCACAGTGTAAAAGCAATCAGTTACTTAGAAGATTTTGTAAATTAAGCCTTTTGTGCCTTGGAGCCTATACGACCTAGGTCGCTTACAGAGCAAGTTAAAATACAAAGAAAACTAACACCGGCTTTTGCAAGTGCGGCTTCACTGAACATTCTATTTTCTTCTGTGAACTACACGTCTGGGAGCGTGGACCTGAGATAGCAGGTCTTCACAAAGAAGGGCACCAAGTAGCAGGATCTCTTTTATTTTATTATCTTGGCCCCGGTTCCAAGTGCATGGTTTCAAATAATAGAAGCAAATAGCCTCCTTCCCTGAGTACAGTAAATAAAATTACCTAATAATCAATGAGCACAGCTCTCAGAGGATCTTGGAAAGATGGCTGTTTATGTTTACAGAATTGTCACGAAAGTCCCGACATGATACTCTTAAAGCAAGAGTTGCATTTATACTCTTGACCCTTTGGTGATTTTTTAAAGGCTAGGGATACTGGTCTCCCACTAAGTAATCTCGTTTTGTTCGCTTTCAGTATTCTAGTATCATCACTTAAATGCTTTATTATACAAAAAGAATATAGCTGGATTTACTTTACTCAGTCTGAGAATATCTTTTCCTTAATGTAGGAAATGTAACCCTTCACAAATGTTTTGAATAATCTTATGTCTATACTTGTGTGCTTGTTAAGTCTCTTCAGTCATGTCTGACTCTTGCCATCCCCTGGACTGTAGCCTGCCAGGCTCCTCTATTCATGGGATTCCCAGGCAAGAATATTGGAGTGGGTTGCCATGCCCTCCTCCAAGGGATCCTCCCAATCCAGGGATGGAACATGCGTCTCTTTTGTCTCCTGCATTGGCAAGTGGGTCCTTCACCACTAGTGCCACCTGGGAAGCCCATGTTTGTACTTATTCCTTGTCAATTAAATTTTTTTACTTAACATAATTTATAAACCTTCAAATATGAAACAGAACATTAATAGCAAATGTCCTTAGTTGCTTAGTCATGTCTGACTCTTTGTGACCCCATGGATTGTAGCTCACTAGGCTCCTCGGTCCACGGGATTTTCCAGGAAAGAATACTAGAGTGAGTTGCCATTTCCTCCTCCATAATAGCAAATAGTTCATAGCAATATTATGAGCATTAAATGAATAGACATAAATAAAGAACATAAACAATAGCAAAGAACATATGCCTGTCAGATAAAAAAGAAATTTCCCCCCTCACTCTCCTATAGTGTGTGGGTGTATTAATATCAAATCTTATTTTTATTGTTATAATGGTCATAATTAAAGCTTAACCAAACATATTTTAACATGTTTTTCAAGCACCATAATGAAATAATGAGTATATACAAACTTCCTTATTTGAACAAACCAGAATATTTGAATGTCATTTGCTTCAACTTTCATTAACTGTTATTTAAATACATGAAATTCTAGTGGCAGGGTAATTTTTGAATCAGAAGGCAATTCTTCCTGAATGCTATCAGTAATTTTCACTTTTATATTACAAATACATTTTAAGATTTAATGATTGACTTTACTATATATTGACTCTCATGTGTCTTAAACCCTAATTCTTCTCCTTTCTTATATTTTATTTTGCTGCTGTGGCTCTTTGATATTTTTATTTCCCTAAGATAGCTTTATTGGTGTCATTTTTAAATCTTTACATGTTCTATGATATCTTTGCCCTCATGTTTCCTTGATGATTTGGAGAGAGACTATTTCTAACTTCAAATAATTTTTCTGTCAAATTAAAAAAAAAAAGTGAATAACATTTTGTCAGGTAGATTCTCAATGAGAAATTTTCTGCTACCTGCTCTGATTTTTTTCCCCCAGTTCTGAGTTCATAAGTTACAGTAATATATGCTTAGGTCAGTGCCTTTTCACTAACTTTTTCTTCATTGCTGCTCAAAGGGCCACTTTAATCTCAAGACTTGTTCTGTTTTACAGTTTGTAGAAATTCTTTTTCAATGAATTATTGATTTGGTCACAATTATTACTTCTCTCCCAATTCCATACCCCCCATATAATCTTTTATTATTCTTCTTTTCCTGGCAGTTTTGCTACACAGATGTTGAATCTGCTCTACCTTTGCTCCACAACTCTTTTCCCTCATTAGCTGCTTCTCTTTCTCTCTCTCTCTCTCTCTTTTTCCCCCTATGTTCTGGGAAGTTTCTTTGATGCTACCTTCAGGTCAGTACAGTCACTCAGTTGTGTCTGACTCTTTGTGACCCCATGGACTGCTGCAAGCCAGGCTTTACTGCCCATCACCAACTCCCAGAGCTTACTCAAATTCATGTCCATCGAGTCGGTGATGCCATCCAACCATCTCATCCTCTGTCGTCCCCTTCTCCTCCTGCCTTCAATCTTCCCCAGAATCAGGGTCTTTTCCAATGAGTCAGCTCTTCCCATCAGGTGGCCAAAGTATTGGCGCTTCAGCTTCAGCATCGGTCCTTCCAATGAATATTCAGGACTGATTTCCTATAGGATTGACTGGTTGGATCTCCTTGCAGTCTGAGGGACGCTCAAGAGTCTTCCCTATCACCACACTTCAAAACCATCAAATCTTTGGCACTCAACTTTCGTTATAGTCCAACTCTCACCTCTATACATGACCACTGGAAAAACCATAGCTTTGACTAGATGGACCTTTGTTGGCAAAGTAACATCTCTGCTTCTTAATATGCTGTCTAGGTTGGTCATAGCTTTTCTTCCAAGGAGTAAGCGTCATTTAATTTCATGGCTGCAGTCACCATCTGCAGTGATTTTGAAGCCCAAAAATAAAGTCTGTCACTGTTTCCATTGTTTCCCCATATATTTGCCATGAAGTGATGGGACTGGATGCCATGATCTTAGTTTTTTGAATGTTGAGTTTTATGCCAGCTTCTTCTCTCTCCTCTTCCACTTTCATCAAGAGGTCTTTCAGATCCTCTTCACTTTCTGCCATAAGGGATGCTACCTTGCAGAATGCTAATTCTATCTTCTTCCTTCTTTAGCTGTGCCCTTCGACAGAGAACTGACTGCTGCCTCTGCGATTCCTGAACTGATTATCTTGACTGTTTCTCCTTGATGGTGTTTGAGTGAGAGGCAAAAATTGAATTTGGAATGAGCATAATTATCAGTATAAAGAAACTTCACACTCATTGTGGAGAATTTTAGTGTATTTCATTAATAGCAAGGGTTGTCTTCACTTTTCCCCCTCTCTTTACTGTTTCAGAGTTTTTAGAATTTTCTCATGGGTTATTTCTTTTTATCTCCCATGCCCAGCCCTACTTTCCAGGGCTTCACCCTCCTACAGGTCTCCTACTCTGCTCAGAGCTAATTTTCAGTGCTTTTGTCTGAGGACAAACTCTATAGCCCTGGCTAATAGGCTTTTCATTAATTACCCCATAACTACCCACTGGCCACTCTGATTCCTGGTGCTTGCTTTCACTAGAGCAGCACTTTCCTCTGTTGGGTCTGTTGTTTGTAGTTCTTTGTTTCTCACTCAGGTCTATCTCATCTGCTTCCTATTGCCCATCTTAGGATGTGTGAATGGATCTTATTATTTTTCTTCTTCTTACAGTTCCATTATTAATTGACATGTTTTATTATACATATATATATATATATTTTAATGAGAATCTTAAAAGGGGAAGTAGACAGTTATGCTTAGTCTACTATGTTGAAGAGAAAGTTTGGCAGAATCTGACCAAGCAGGATTAGCTGAACCAACTTTCAATGACAACCCCCTTCTCCTCTGTCATTTTCCATTAATGAAGTGAACGTGATCTAGAAATGAGAGAACTGTGTCTCCTCTGCAGTGGCTCTGTGACTTAGTTCTGGACAGGGAGATGTAAGCAGAAATCTTGGGTGGGGAGGGTTGGCTGAAAGCCGCTTAGCTTTTCTGCCCTCTTCCTCCATTGCATTTTCCTTCTCTCTCCTATCATCTGGCTGTCACTACCGGTAAAAGCATAGGCGGCTTCCCTGGTGGTCCAGTGGTTAAGAATCCACCGCCAAAGCAGGAGACATAGTTTTGATCCCTGGTCCAGGAACAAAGATCCCACACGCCTTGAGGAAACCAAGCCCATGCTCCACAATAACAGAAGCCACTGCAATGAGAAGACTGCACCCTGAAACTAGGTAATCGCCCCTGCTCGCCACAACTGGAGGAAGCCCAATCACAGCAATGACCATCCAGCACCGCCAAAAATAAATTAAAGGAAAAAAACAGAAGTACAAGCAGCAGAGGATGTAATCCAACATCCTAAGGATGCTGAGACACAAAGAAAGATCTTGGTCTCTCACGGTACAGATGAAGAGCTCAACAAATGTGAACTGTGTTTTCCTCAGGTTCTTCTTCAGCAGGAGGCAGCAATGCTATATTTTATTTCAAAGCTACTTGTCGTCAGAAGAGCTGCATGCAGGCTTTACCTTCAAATCTCACTCATTAATGCGCCAACTTACACAAGCCACTGTTTTGTTTACTTGCATTTGAAGGAACTGTTTGATTGCAAGCCACAGAAATCCAGTTTGTTGAACATTAAGGAAACAGTGTATTGGCCCAGGTACCTAATATACAGCACTTCTATTAGGAAGGGCAGAGGAGAGCTACAAGATCCTAAAACTGGACTGTGGGAGTGTTTGTACTCTGTATCTCTGCTCAGATACTCTCTGCAGGAGGTTTTATTCTCTGACTTTAGCTTTACTGTATGAAAGGACACATGTTCTTGGACCGCTCTGTACTGACATACATGTACAGCTCATGATCAAAGAGAAAAACACCTTCTTTTAATTATCTATGTTTGAAAGTCTCCAAGGAGCTTGTCCGCAAGGTCGGTTTGGGTCACAAGCCCTGCCCAGGAGCAACTGTTCTTGTTTGTTACACAAGGCAAGCGGGTGAGGACATTCGGGGTCATAGACTGACCCTCGTGACCAGAAGGGCAGCATTCTGTGTTCACTATACTCATCTGCAGGGGAGGAAGGTGAGATGGACGGATTCTATGGAGTCAACACAATGGACAGATGGCTACGTTATATATTATTATTATATTTCACCATAGGTATGATGATAACATGAACCTCATAGCACTTCTGGGAAAGCTGAGTGTGATTAACAATGGGATGGGTTTTTGAAATTTGTAATGCAGCATGATTCATGAGATTGTTATTCTAATACGACTGAAAGTGAAAAGTAAAAGTGTTACTAGATCAGTCATGTCTGCCTCTTTGCAACCCAATGGGCTATAGCCCACCAGGCTCCTCTGTCCATGGAATTCTCCAGGCAGAAATATTGGAGCAGGTAGCCATTCCCTTCTTCAGAGATTCCAGACCCAGGGATCTTACAAGTATTTAAAATATAGCAATTACCTTTTGTTACCACAAGATGATGGTAAAGTATAATTAGCTTATAAAGAGGCTGCCTTTATACAGTTACTAAAAATAAGCCTAAAACTCAGTATTTTTTTAAGTGGCCTGAAGGAGCCAGAACACAAAATGTAAAACAATTTAAAGACAGGTTTACCTGTCTCTGGGAAATAACATAATGTTTCTCAGCTTTATTTTCTCAGATTCATTCATTCACTCTTTCAAAAGCATTTTGCTAGATGTCTGAATTTTTCTTGTTTACTTAAAAAAACTAGCGTTCTTGATTTATAATCTACATAGGATGAAGTTCACCCATTTAAAGTGTACAGTTCTATGATCTTTAGTGTAGTTGGAGTTGTGCAATCAGCATCATTAATATAATTTTATAATATTTTCCTCACCCCTCCAAAGAATTCTTCACCAATTAGCAGTCACATCTCACTATTGACTGATGCTGCACCCCTGGCCCGCCAGCCCTGGGCAAATAATTGACTTTGTTCTCTATAGACTTTCCTGTTCTAGACATGTGCCTGGTTTTTACTGACTGAATGATGCCACTGATGTGCTAGTGTTTTCACTTGCTCATCACTCACTCACTCACTCATTCTGTGCACCTGTAATACATGTGTTATTGTACTGATTCTTTCCCCAAACAGCAGGGTCTGTGCCTCACTGGAAGTTCAGGATGGGTTCCCATGAGTTGTAAGGAGAGGAAATCAAAGAGCTGGATTTGGATTCTCATTGGCTATGTGTTCCAGACAGGTAGACTCAATTCATGCTTCAAATAACAACTTTGATAGTGATCAACATTTATGGAAACATACTGTGTACTTGGCAGTGTTCTAAGAGCTTTGCAAATAATAATATATTTTAACATGGAACCAGATATTAATAAAATTAAAATATTAATTGAAGAATGCATCTTTGAATAAGATAAAGAATGTGAATTACTGTTAAAAGCCCTAATAAACTATGGTACATTATAATATTACTCTAAATTTGTTATGCATATTCCTACCATAACTTGAGAGATGAGAAAACTGATATACCAGCTGACATAGAACGTATATGAGTCCCAATTCATACCCAGGTAACTTATTTCCAAGCCCTGAATGTAGCAATATAAACTCATGGAAACTCATTGAGTGTATGGGATGTCTTTTTTATTAGCTGTTGTAATTTCAGTCCTGGTACATTAATCAAAATATAATAGACATCCAGTACCTATCTTTAGAATTAACTTATATTTTGTTTTATAAAAAATTCAATTTGGAGAATGCTGTCATTTATCCACTTTTTATCTGTCTTATTTCTCACAGGACTCTTTTAAGAAATATCTGGCGGTGGGTGAAGAAGAGTATGTCTGCCTTAAATGAAAAATTTCAAGAAGGTGTCCCGCATTTAAATTCATTGAGAAAACAAAAATAGACTTTTGAATGTGAAAAAGTTTTATTGCAAAAAAGAAGACAATTTACCAGTTGTTATAGCCAATATATTGACTTCTGAAATACTCAAGATGTACCTTAGTGCAAGGAAAGAGATTGGAAGACAGATAGTAAAATGCAGTAGGCCAACCTTCAACTAAAATGCAGGAAGCCAGCCTCCAATGATGTGCAAATTATAGAGAGGGAAGAGCTAAGTGGGAAGGAGAGTGGGAATTATAGGATATGAACTGGGAAAATCTTCCTGGAAAAAGTGGCGCCTGGACAGAATTTTGAAGGACCAATAGAATTTAAAGGATCAAAAGAGATTTCAAGGCCACTCAGAACATTTACGAAGACTCAGGGATAGCTGACGCACAGTGCCTGTCAGAGAGTGGGTTCTTGTGAGGTCTAGAGATAGAAGTCAGGCCGGAAGTACAGTAGAATCCAGGTCAGGGAGGGATTTTTCTGCTATGATTTCAGCCATAAAGAGAATCCCTCTGAAGACTTCAAACAGGGGAGAAATGTAATCAAATGTACTTTTCAGAAAGGCAGCTTTAGTGGTGATTTGGGAGAACAAAATTGAAGGAAATTGATGGAGGCAAGATGGTCCATCAGGATATTGTAATAATATTTCAAGGAATAAAATGTGAAGATTTGAACAAAAACAGACATATAAGAGGGAATCTGAATGTGTTAGGAGAAATGAAACAAGTAGGATTGGCTAAGCTTGATGACTCATTCAAAACAGGATATGAAAGAAAACGGGATTCAAAGATGATACCAAAGAGTTCTATTTGATCAACTAGGCAGGAGGTAATAGCATTTTCTGATATGGAGAATACAAGAGAAAGAACACATTACAGATAGACTGGACAGAGATGAGACTAGGTATAGTTAATCTAAGGTTCCACTAGGTTATCTGAATGGAGATATCCTATTAGCAATTTGAGATTAGGATGTTGAGGCAGAAGAAAATTTGAGCTAAAGATAAACACCCTAAAGATGTTAGCATATAGATTATAGTTGACATAATAAGAGCAGATAAATTCTATTTGAATACCTTTTCCCACTCATCTTCCTGGAAAACTTTGGATCATTCTCTAAGTCTTGGTTTTGTTGCTCTCTTTTCTGTAAAGACTTCCCTGTATCTTTCAGGCAGGCACAAGTCTAAAAATACCTAAAAGTACATGGCATTCATTCATTTGATTTGCTCATCAGAGCAGCCACCAATTTGAAACTGTTTGTTTGCATGTCTAAATGTTGAAGTTTTTATAGTTTTATTACCAAGTCTTCTCAAGTTTAGCATCCCAGGAGGCTCAGTGGCAAAGAATCCGCCTGCCAATGCAGGAGACCCAGGAGAAGCAAATTTGATCCCTGGGTTTGGAAGATCCATTGGAAGAGGAAATGGCAGCCCACTCCAGTAGTCTTGCCTGGAAAATCCCATGGACAGAGGAGCCTGGTGGGCTACAGTCCAAAGGGTCACAAAGAGTCAGACGTGACTGAGCACACACACACTCAATGAATGTTCAGAAATATATCAGAACTAATCTTCCTGAACAAAAACTCTAAATAATTTTCAAATCTTTATTAGGAGTTTAAAATATAACACTGTAAAAGATAAAGTCCATATTCTAGACTTTGGTGCATGAACTTGTATGGTGCCACAATTCTGGTGTAAAATGTTTTGCTTTAAAGTCAGTAGGGCCTAAAATCCTTAGATTTCTAAATGGTTAAAGGAAATCAGATGTTCTTGAATGTTTAATGAAAAATTTTAGGTACAACAATTGTATTTGCTTGCTTGACCTTTTACATTGTTCATTGTGAGCCATTAAGGCGATCTCAAGCAATGTTTTCAACAACTCTAAATGTTGTTAGTACCATAACTTAGATCATTATTCGTTATTATATCTTCCCATTGAGAAATCTTTGTAATAAACTGAGTTCTTAAAATACTGACAGCTGGCCCAGAAATATAGCGTTTAGGATACATCATGATATATTAACTGCTTTTCCTTACTTTGGTTGCTGCAAGAAGACGGGATAAACTAGATGCAATTGATGCAATTTTAATAAGGAACTGAGAAACTTGATCATTTTTTATCTGTGTTATTAAGAAAGACTAGTGATTATGAAGTGAGCTGACAACTGTGATATTTAACACAATGAACATGAGAAGAATTATTTAAAAGTTCTGTTAAAGCACCAGGTAGTCTCTTCGGTTACATAAGCAGTGTGCTGTGAGCCCGGATACCCAGATATATCTGATGCTCTTGTCATTTGCGGTGAAGAGCTGCTTTGAAATTCTTAGATGAAAATGTTCAAGTTATAAATTTAGAATATTTCACATCTGAGGAACTATTTATTTTAGCAATGGTCCTTTAAAGGACCAGATAATTTGCATTTTAGTTACATGTTTTCCCTTGTCCTCTTAGGATAGGTAGAATATCAAGCTTACTTTTATCACTTGCTTCCTTTTTTGGTATTGCTAACACAGCAGTAGTGCACAGATCTGCTGATGATGGGGCTTCTGCATAGTCTCTCAATTTGCAGCCAGGCTCATGCTTTCAAGTCACTCCATCTCATCTGTTCTTGATATTTGTCTAGGTAGCTGATTAGCAGAGGCTGGGAGATCAGGAATAATGTACAAATCTCCTCGGCATCTCTGATGTACAGGTACAAAGCTTGGAAGGCAGCGGGAAGACTGCTCAAATATGATAACTGAAGGGACCACAATGAAAATTGATTTGCAAGGGTGTGGGGCAGGGTTGAAGGCAACCAGTTCCAGATGGTGCATTGCTCTGTTGTAGTAACATCGGGAAGCCATGATGATCGCTAAAGATGGAGGTACAAGTGGAGGGATAGGGGCTGTCAAAGGCTGCCTCACGTGGAGAAACACCCAACAGCCAAGAAGCTGGGCAAGTGACTGCCTGAACTTCACTCTCCTTTGGCCCTCTAGTCTGCTGCCAGAAGCGCTGGGTGCACCCTGAATACAGAGGAGGATGGAGCCTCCCTGATGCAGGCCACAGAGACAAGCGTCTCAGGCCAGGCCAGGTGAAGGAGGGTAGACATGGCATCTGGAGGGTACATGAGGAAGAGCCAGCACTCACGTCTGCAGACTCGTGTGACCTCTACGGTTCCTCTTGCCTCAAGACTCAATTATCAGTCAGTGGTCCAGCAGAGAAAAATATCTAATAAGGTGGATGGATAGAGAGACAGATGGATAGATGGACAGACAGATATTGGGGAAAAAAACTGACTTCCATGATTGCGAAGGTTAGCTGGGTACGTCCAAAATCCACAGGACAGGCTGTCAGAAAGGATAAGCTGGAAACTCTTAGGAAAGAGGTGCTGTCCACAGGTGAAATTTCTTCCACCTCACAGAAGCCTCAGTTTTGTAATGAAAGCCTGTCAGCTTATTGGATCATATTAGCAAGGATTATATCTCCTTATTTAAAAATAAACTGGTTTTATGTTAATCACATTTACAAAATACCTTCACAATAGGACCTAGATTCATGTTGGAATGGTCACCTGAGGACTACAGGCTGACTAAGCTAACACTTACAATGGAACATTCCACTGGAGTATAAAGGTCTGAAGGACAAAGGACTGCCTGCAAATTGGGTTGGTCATAGAAACCAATGTCAAAGACCAAAAATAACTAAGGCAGAAGAACATGTGGAAAAAGAGAAAGTTCTTCAAATATGTAAAGGCTGCTCTTCAGGAATACAACATGAGCTTTTGGGAAGCTCACATCGATAGGGAAATGGAGCCAAGCAATGATCTCTTCTGATTTTATCACTAACACAGTAGAAAGATTATTAGTGAAACATCACCGTTCAAAGAAAAAGGCCCCAAAATTGAACGACTGAATGTAACTTAATAGGTGCGGATGCTGTACTAGTCATTTAGGGGACAAGGATAATTAGACACAATGTCTATCCTCAAGAAGCTTATCCTCCAGTAAGAATATAGCAAGAACTCAAAAATTATAACAGAATGTGGTGAGTGGCATAGCCTGTGATGCCATGAAAACACTGAGAACAGAAAATGAAATCGGACAGGAGGCTAGGCTTCTGGGCATAGCTGGTATAAAAAAACAAACAAAAAAAAATTTGACAAGGAAAAGCATGATTTGTGAAGGGAACAGCATGCTACTGAGGAACTTCTAGCAGCTTAATATGGCCAGAGCAAAGTCTGGGTAAGAAGTGCTGGACTCGGGTGGAAAATATATTATAAAGTATTTTATTTGGCTAAATTTAACACTCAGAATCTCTTCTTACATAACTTATATCTCATTTCTGCTATTCTTCATATAGGCAAGATTTAGCATTTCCTTGCTTTCCTGTTTAGAATTCTGGGTTTTAGTCCTTAGTGCTACCACTTATGAAGAGTTTATCTGTGAAAATTTTCACTGAAAAATGAAATTGCACTCAAATTAAGAAATTTGAGTAAATTCTCACACACAGGAAAACAAAGTAGGAGAAATGCTGATATTTAATACACCATCTTGTGATTTTTCTCTTCATATTCACCAGATTTTTAAAAAATAAAATGTCTACTATTAAAAACAAAGAAAACCCCTCCCATATATCATGGGAGTCTAGGCATGAACTTAAGATTTCTCTTGGACTAGCGCACATTTCCTGGACAGTGGTTGTATCTAAGAGGGGTCTAGTTACATGAACACTGGAAAATGCTCTGGGAAATAACTTGGAAGAAAGAGAGAATTGAGGAGAATCAGGCCAGTGTCTGAGAAGAAGAGAAACAAAGAATACCATGTGTTATCTGTCACTTAAATTATCTCTGCTCAGCCAGTATAGGCTGGTGATGAACTTAAGGAAAGCTGCAAAAAATAACTGAGCAGAAGTGGGAGGAGCTAAAACCCAGCAACAGATGGGTGGTCACTGTTTAACTATTATTGTCATATTTTATTTTATTTATTATTTTTTTTGGTGCCGTGACTAAGCATTTTCATGAGGTCATTACCACAGGACACTCTAACTGGTTTGGGGTACCCATCCATCATAAGTTGTGGTTCTGTTCCCAAATACTCCATCTGCAAACCTCTCCAGAGGACCGCTTTCGGGTGATTTGGGGCACCTCTCCACTCAGAGGTATGACAGAGTCGTACTTGAGTCTCCAGAAACGGCATGCTGAAGGGGGGAGAGTTGTGCAAAATCCCACTTCCTTGCCACAGGGCAGGTGAGGCTCTGCAGTTCTATTTCAGTTACAGAGAATCACAAAAAAGGACACTGAAGCGAAACTTTTGGAACCTCATTCCTGCTTACATTTTCCCTCTTCTCTACCCTGCTCTCCTGACCCCCTGCAAGTTTCTCCTGATAGCATTCTCTCTGTAAAACACTCCCAAATTATCCCTCCAAAAGAAAAGCCTAGCAAACAAACAAACCAAAAAACCAAAAACAGCAACAACAAAAACCCAAATACAACTCTGCCCCAGACTTTGCTTCCAGAGAATCTATCCTAAGGCAGATGTCAAAATAACTGTTAGATCAATTTAAAAAAAATTTCAAAATATGAAAGAAATATAGGTGACTATATGATTTCAAAAACAAAAAAATTAAAGCCAATAATGAAATGCACATTTATAGATTTGACATTTTAAAATTCTAAAGATAAGATTTAAAAGTCAAACAAGGAAACTTGGAACATATTTGAGAAGCAAGGAATTAATATATTTTAAATACACCAAAAAAAAATCAGCAGCCCAGGCAGAAATGCTAAAAAAAATATAATTCATCAAGGTGAAAGGGAAATGGGCAGCACAATAAAAACAAACACCCAGTTTATAGCAATGTGGGAATATGTTTTGGTATATGTATTGTTTCATTTTGAAAGTGATAATGCTCAAAACTAATAAGAACTGGGGTAAAAGCTATTTTCACACAATGAAGGTAGAACTGGAAATTGGCATTTATTTTCTGGCAGGCATTTTTGTAGTATGCTACTTAAAGTTATGTACATTCTTTAATGCAGAAATTCCACTTTTATCTGTTAGTTTTCAGAAATTAGATATATGGTTCAAAGTTTTTAAATAGAATTTTTATTGCACTATTGCATACTACATGAAGAAGTTGAAAAAACCTGAATGCTAATGTATTGAATGACTATGTGAAGGTGAAATTATAGCCCTTATATTTTCAGTTATTATGTTATTCAGTCTCATCATATGCTATTTGGTGGATATATTATTATTATTCACATTTATAAAGAGGGTGGCTAAGTTTCAGGAAAGTGAAATGACATCCAAAGTCACAGGGTTGTTTAATCTCTACAGGAACCATCCCACATTTTCAAACTCAGTCAATAGGCAATACTGACTTTGCTTGGCCTGATATAAAACACAACCATTTAAAACTCATATTATGCAAATGCACATATTATGCAAATGATATTAAGCATGTTCAAAATCTCTTGCTAAGTGAAAAAATAATATAGAAAATAGCACATACAGTAGAGAACATATTTTTGTATAAACAAAAATTGTAAAGCAAATACATTCTCCTATCAGGAACTGTTTAACAGAGTCCTAAACATTTTCAGGAGACACAGGTTCGATCGCTGGGTCAGGAAGATCCCCTAGAGAAGGAAATGGCAACTCATTCCAGTATTCTTGCCTGGAAAATTGCATGGACAGAGGAACCTGGTCAACTACAGTCCATGGAGTCACAAGAACGGGACATGACTTAGCAACTAAACCATCATCACCATGATTACATAAAAATATGAAACTTCTACAGGAATAAAGACTTTGTGGAGTCAGAAAATCTGTAGGCAGAAGTGCTGGCTACATAATATGTAAAGAGCTGGCTTCCCACTGATCTGCACTGCTGATTCACTTGGGGAATCAGCTAAGAACACCAGTAGTAATTTCCGGTGAGCCCAGTTCTTTTCTTGTTTCCTGAACGTTTTGGCTTTAGAGATCTGTGCTGCATAGTTCTAATGGTTTTGCAAGGCTTTAATTCTCTCCATCAAATTATTTCCTTCTACTACTAAAGGCAGCTTCTGTTTACCTGGCTGATATGAGATCTCTCTGACGATAGACTGGGGCTAATATTTATCCTACTCCCTTTCACCTGAGTACCATGCCCATACATGACAGCTGGAAGATTCCACCCTCCATTCAGCTTTCCCTCTTTTTCTGCTAAACACGAAGACTAATTCCACCTACACTTAGGCACTTTCATCCTTATATCCTCTCATTTCTCATGACATCATCTTCTCATATTCAGAATAGCATTCCAAGGCTGCTTATTTCCATTCTAAGGGCTTTCTTAGTAGCAGTTAATTACCTGACTCCTCCCAAAAGGTGAGACTTGAAAACGCTACCTAGCAGAATTTTCAGTTTATTTTCTGTGCCACGTATGCTTAACTTTTATAACTGTCAAACAATAAACACATAATTCTCATTACAACTTTTTACACTATTTCATCCCTTTCCTACACTAGGTCTAGTTTTATTCTTACTCTTTTCTGTTGTTAGGAAATGGGAAGAGAAAGAGGAAAAGAGAGAAGACAGAGAAACAACGCAAACAAAAGAAAGAGATAAACCATTTTCGTCTATTCTTTGTTGTTTGTCACAGAGTCGTGTCCCATTTTTCACGATCCCATGGACTGCAGCATGCCAGGCTCCCTCTCTTGTCTATTCTCTCCTGGAGTTTGCTCAAATTCATGTCCATTCAGTTGGTAAAGCTGTCTAACCATCTCATCTTCTGCTGCCCCCTTCTCCTTTTGCCTTCAACCTTTCCCAGCATCAAGGTCTTTTCCAATGAGTCAGCTCTTCACACAAGGTGGCCAAAATACTGGAGCTTCAGCATCAGTCCTTCCAATGAATATTCAGGGTTGATTTCCTTTGGGATTGACTGGTTTGATCTCCTTGCAGTTCAAGGGACTCTCCAGAATCTTGTCCAGCATCACAATTTTAAAGCAACAGTTCTTCGGCACTCAGCCTTTCTTATGGACCAACTCTCCCATCTATACACGGAAAAACCATAGCTTTGACTATACAAACTTTGTCAACAAAGTGATGTCTCTACTCTTTAATATTCTGTCTAGGTTCATCATAGTTTTCCTTCCTAGGGGCAAGCATCTTTTAATTTCATGGCTGCAGTCACCGTCCACAATGATTTTTGGAGCCCAAGAAAATAAAACCCGTCACTGTTTCTACTTTTTCCCCTTTCATTTGCCATGAAGTGATGGGGCCAGATGCCATGATCTTAGTTTTTTGAATGCTGGGTTTCAAGCCAGCTTTTTCACTCTCCTCTTTCACTTTCATCACGAGGCTCTTTAGTTCCTCTTCACTTTCTTCCATTAGAGTGGTATTATCTGCATATCTGAGGTTATTGATATTTCTCCCAGCAATCTTGATTTCAGTTTGTGATTCATTCCACCCTGCGTTCCGCATGATGTAGTCTGCATAAGCAAGGTGACAACATACAGCCTTGCCGTATTCCTTCAATCAGTTGTTCCATGTCTGGTTCTGTTGCTTCTATGCTTAGATGCTAACTTCTTTAGTGATTATGCACTAAAGAAACTTTAGATAGAATTCAGTAAATACTTATTGATTTGATTGGATTTTCTCTTACTGATAGAGCTCACATTTCTGGTTTCACCTTGCCAACAAATCATAACAAATTTTGTGGCAAGCCCACTTCTCATCCTTTATCTTTTTTCTTTCCTCCTGTTGGGAATGTTTCCAAAAGCATATGAAGATGACCAACAGTAAACCTCTAGTTGTTTAATGAAAAACAATGAAAAGGAATACAAGTCCAGAAATGTTACTAGCTGCTTAGAAATAAGTAAAGTGGACTTACTTTCAAATATCATGCAAGCAAAATTATAAAAGGGAAGAAATTATTCCTATTCCCCCAAAAACATCACACTAAATAAGGAGCATTTCTTAAATTATTGTCTTTGGAAACTCAGAAACCTAAAAATAATTCACAGTGCACATTAAAAAATGTTCTGTAATGAAATGAATTTATTCCTGGTATCATTCCATCAGCTAAAACACAGATAGGAATTATGAGTAGAAAGCAAACATTTTCCCCAGCCTTCGCGTCTTTCCCGTGGATCAAAGCCTACAGAACGCGTGCATATCCCACAATAGCCAGCAGAGGGCAACAGAGAACTTCTGGTGGTGGCTGCCCAGCTCTCTTTGTTTCTGCTGTTTTAACTTTGTGTACAGAACAATCATGGAGCTGTCAACCCAAATTAGCACAGAAATGCATGGAATCTGTTCAGTCCAAACCACCTCCTTTCTCCAAAAATTGTTCTCCAGTTTATTGTAGCACATTGAGTTATGAAAGGGATATTTGCATGTTCAAAATTAATTACATATAAAATATGAAAAGGCAAAGAAAAGCACGTGGCCTTTGAAAATGCATGCATTATCTCTATAGGAAATTCTTCACTATAGGAAGCATCTAAGATATGATCAAATAGGACTACTCCCAGGTTTCTTCTTACTGACTTAGCATTATAATAATATGTACATATTTTTGACTAAGACTTTTCCAATTAAATGAAAAAGAAAATGGAAATCATTATAGCTGACTTCCCTTTCCTGTAGATTTGCACTGACTGCATTATGTACTTCAGAGAGGTGTTCCAAAAGGAGACAGGAAAGGCATCAAAAAGTCACTTTAAAAATTTCTCAAGTCATTCAGAAAGCATTCTCCCTTGTGTATATACAAGCTATTTATCTGGAATTGTCTATAAAACTCTTTAAAAATACTGAAATTAACACATTTTGCACATTAAATAAAAATAATACCATAATCTTTTTAAATTCTAATTTTTAGTTCTTAAATCTATGAAATTAAATTTATGATGCTGCTCTTTTGGCTGGGTTACACTTTTTTTTATTAAGCACATTTATTATTTTTATCTATTATTTATCATTATGTACATTTTTATGTGTATTATTGAGGGGCAGAGAGAATATTAACCAGAATACTTGAAAAGCTACTTATGGATCTGAACTGGATTTTTGCACTGAATGCTTCTGAAAATTTCATTCTGTTACACATAAATGTACACAGCAGAAAGCAACTTCAACAAAAGACGTTAAAATATTTCATTAAAGTAATACCTGATTACTTGCGCACCAGAAGCAATACCTACAGTTACATGGTACTAGGGGATGGTCAGAAATTTATTTATTCTCAGGACTTCTGAACTACCTCTTTCCTTTTCTTATTACTCAACACCACAGAGCCAACAATAGTTAAGAAAAAATCAAATATATTCCTAACAGGTTGAAAATGAGTTATAAGTATTTACTTCTGCTTCTACGGCATCTAAGGAAAATGAAAGGGAAAATGTTAGCTCCTCAGTTGTGTCTGACGCTCTGCCATCCCATGGTCTGTCCATGAGATTCTCTAGGTAGGAATACTGGAGTGGGTTGCCTATATTATTAAATTTCCAGGTTTCATTAAAAAACAAATCTACAAGACATACCAAACAGCTATAGCCCATACACCAAAAAGCGAAACAAAATAAAAGCAAACAGTAAATAGAAGCCATTCTTAAGGAAGCTTAGGCATTGGATTTATTAGATAAAGACTTTAAAACAGTCATTATAAACATATTCAGATAACTAAGGGACTCACGTTTACAGAATCAAAGGAAAGTATGAGAATGATGTGTTCCTAAGTAGAAAATATCAATAAAGACAGAGAAACTGTGAGAAAGAGAAAAATAAAAGTACTGGAGTTCAAAAGTACATGAAATACAATTTTTACAAAATCATTAGAGTGGCAAAATCATTAAGATTATCCAGGGTAAGTAACAAAAAGAAGAAAAAAAAGAACAAAATTAAACCATGAATACACACCCTCGGAGATTTACTAGACACAATACAGTGTATGAACATAAGCATAGGGGAAGTATCTAGAAATTAGGAAAGAGAGAAAGGTCAGACTATTTGAGAAAATAATGGTCTAACTTCAATTTGATTAAAAAACAACAGCCTGTCATATATATCCAAGCATTTCAACACTCATCAAGCAGAATTAAATCTAAGAGATCCACACCTGAGCACATCACAGTCAAAATGCCAAAAGTCAAGGATAAATTATTGAAAGCCGTGAAGTAAAAGTGACTCACTGTGTAAAAGTGATCTTAAGATTAACAGTTGGCATCTCATCAGAAATTATGGATGTCAGAAAGTAATGGGATGATATATCAAAGTTGCTGAAAGAATAATAAAGGAAGACCAAGACATTTACTGAATACCATGTAATACTGTTAAAAGGAAATAAAGACATCCCATGTTTATAAATCAGAAAGTTTGTTGACAAGACTACAACATTCTCAAAATTGGTCTATGGATTCATTGCAATCTGTCTCAAAATCTCAGCTAGCTCTTATTCAGAAATTCGTTAGTTCTTTCTAACATTCTTAAGGAAATGCATGGGACTCTGAACCTAAAACAATTTTGAAAAAGGAGAAAAAAAATGACAGGTCTTCTACTTTCTTATTTCAGAAGTTACTACTAAGCTACACTAATCAAGACAGTGTGATTATGACATAGACTAGATCCATAAATCAAGGGAGCATACTTAAGCCCAGAAATATATGTATTCATTCGTGTTCAAGTAAGTTATACAATGATACTGAAAAATTCAGTGGGGAGAATAGTGTTTTCAACAAATGGTCCTGAAACAACAGGGCATTCACATGCATATGAATGAATCTGGACTTGTACTTCACATCATATACAAAAATTCCATTTAAAAAGTATCAGAGACCTATATGTAAGATATATAACTATAAACTTCTTAGAAAAAAATCATAGAGGTAAATATTCATGAACTTGAATTATGCAATAGTTTCTGCTATCAAAAAAGCAATATAGTAAAAAAAAAAAAAAAAGTGGAGCCATAACTCATAGAATAGGAGAAAGTCTTTGCAAATCATGTTTGATAAGGTGTTTGCATCTGGAATATAAAAAAAGGAATTACAACTCAACCATAAAAAGACAAATAATCCAATTAAAAACAGGCAAAGATTTGACTAGATGTTTCTCCAAAAACAATTAACAAATGGCTAACAAACAACACAAAATGCTCAACCTCACTAGTCATCTGGGAAATACAAGCTAGGTTTCCCATGAGGTAACACTTCATACCCACTGAGATGGCTAAAATAAAATCAAGCAAAACAAGTGTTGATAAAGATATGGAGATAATGTAAAGTTGACAATCTCTCAAAAAGTTAAACACAGAATTACCATTTGATATACTTGTAGATATATATGCAAGCCACATAGAAACTTGCACATGCATGTTCAGAGCAGCATTACTTGTAATAGGTTAAAAGTGGAGACAACCCAAGTAATTAACCAATGATAGATGGAGAAGTCAGATGTAGTATATCTGTATAATAGAATATTATTTGACATTAGAAAGGAATGAATTACATTCTATAGCATAAAGGGACAATGAAAATATTATGCTGAATGAAAAAATACTATCACAAAAAGCTGCATATTTTAGGATTTAATCTATATGAAGTGGTTAGTATGGTCAGTTCTAGGAGATAGAAAATAGATTAGTGGTTCCCAGTGCTAAGGGAAGAAGGAGTGACTACTTATAGGTATGAAATTTTTTTGGAGGGTAATAAAATTTTTCTAAAATAGATAATACTGATATTTGCATAACTCTAAATATATTAAAAACACTGAATTGTGTATGTCATAGAATGAATGTTACAGTATGTGCATTATATCTCAATAAGCTGCTTTTTAAATAAAAATAAATTAACTAAAATGGAAAATTTGATAATATTTTTGTACTAGGTACATCTTGAGGGGAAACATCCACCTTATAGCATGTGGTATGATAGGAAATGTGGGTCCCCAGGGTCTCTGAAAAATTTCTTTAGCTAAAGAATCATTTATCCATACTAAACATTTTATTTTACTTTTGGAAGTATCAGATAAACCAGATAGGATGTTGGCCAAAATTTACGAAACTTTCCCAGAATGTTAATGCTCCTTCTGAGCTTTAACAGAACATGTGAAATTCAAGATAGCAGCTACACTTTTTAAGAGGAGTTTGCTAAAATCACTGGCACGCCTGTTCTTAGGGAAAGACTGGACAGCCTGGGATCACTTGCCATTCATTCATTAAAGTGTTTCACACAGAACTTTGCAAAATACTGGTTTTTGGGAACCAAATGAAATATGTACTCTACCTTCAAAACTTAAAGTCAGGTGAGAAAAAAGCTAAGCCTATAAATAAAAATTGCTGAACAGAGCCTTAAATTTTATACTGGGGACATATGATTGGCTCAATGTAAACATAAAGGGTAAAGTATGAATAGTAGCTTTGTTTGGGTGGATCAGGGGAAATTCACAGCAACACAAGTTGAATACAATCAAAGCAAAATGTTAAGGTTGCAAATGGGATATTTCAGACAGAACGTTGAACACATCTTGGGAAATTTGCTGCAATACTGACTTTCTCATTTTGTAGGCAGTAGAACACAGTGGCATCACCTGTAAATGGCACTATCATCCCGGCATCTCTATATCACAGTTGTGTTCGAGAGTAGATTATATAAACTCTTTATGCCTTCATTTTCACATCTGCAGAGTGGAGATAATGCTAGTAGTTATCTTATAGGGTTGCAATAAAAATTAAACTTATGCATACAAAGAACTTGGAATATCACCTGGTCCACAGTTCAGTTCAGTTCAGTCGCTCATTCGTGTCTGACTCTCTGTGACTCCATGGACTGCAGCATGCCAGGCTTCCCTGTCCATCACCAACTCCAAGAACCTACTCAAACTCATGTCCATTGCATCTGTAATGCCATCCAACCATCCCATCCTCTGTCATCCCATTCTCCTCCTGCCTTCAATCTTTCCCAGCATTAGGGTCTTTTCCAGTGAGTCAGCTCTTTCCATCAGGTGGCCAAAGTATTGGAGTTTCAGCTTCAGCATCAGTCCTTCCAATGAATATTCAGGACTGATTTCTTTTAGGATGGACTGGTTGGATCTCCTTGCAGTCTGAAGGACGCTCAAGAGTTTTCCCTATCACCACACTTCAAAACCATCAATTCTTTGGCACTCAACTTTCTTTATAGTCCAACTCTCACCTCTATACATGACTACTGGAAAAACCATAGCTTTGACTAGATGGACCTTTGTTGGCAAAGTAACATCTCTGCTTCTTAATATGCTGTCTAGGTTGGTCATAGCTTTTCTTCCAAGGAGTAAGCGTCTTTTAATTTTATGGCTGCAGTTACCATCTGCAGTGATTTTCAAGTCCAAGAATAAAGTCTGTCACTGTTTCCATTGTTTCCCCATCTATTTGCCATGAAGTAATGCAACCAGATGCTATGATCTTAGTTTTCTGAACACTGAGTTTTAAGGCAACTTTTTCACTTTCCTCATTCACTTTCATCAAGAGGCTCTTTAGTTCTTCACTTTCTGCCATAAGGGTGGTGTCATCTGCATATCTGAGGTTATTGATATTTTTCCCAGCAATCTTGATTCCAGCTTGTGCTTCTTCCAGCCAAGGATTTCTCATGATGTACTCTGCATATAAGTTAAATAAGCAGGGTGACATCTAAAATGGCCTAGATGTACTCCTTTCCTGATTTGCAACCAGTGTGTTGTTCCATGTCCAGTTCTAACTATTGCTTCTTGACCTGCATACAGATTTCTCAGGAGGCAGGTCAGGTGGTCTGCTATTCCCATCTCTTTCAGAATTTTCCACAGTTTGCTGTGATCCACACAGTCAAAGGCTTTGTCATAGTCAATAAAGCAGAAATAGATGTTTTTCTGAAACATTTCTTGCTTTTTGATGATTCAACGGATGTTGACAATTTTATCTCTGGTTCCTCTGCCTTTTCTAAATCCAGCTTGAACATCTGGAAGTTCATGGTACACATACTGTTGAAGCCTGGCTTGGAAAATTTTGAGCATTACTTCGCTAGTGTGTGAGATGAGTGCAACTGTGCAGTAGTTTGCGCACTTTTTGGCATCGCCTTTCTTTGGGATTAAAATGAAAACTGACCTTTTCAAGTCCTGTGGCCATTGCCGAGTTTTCCAGATTTCCTAGCTGTTTTCCTTGCTGCCAGTTTTCCTGGCAAATTGAGTGCAGCACTTTCACAGCATCATCTTTTAGGATTTGAAATATCTCAACTGGAATTCCATCATCTCCACTAGCTATGTTTGTACCGATGCTTCCTAAGGCCCACTTGACTTTGCATTCCAGGATGGCTGGTTCTAGATGAGTGATCACACCATCATGGTTATCTGGGTCATGAAGATCTTTTTTGTATAGTTCTTCTGTGTATTTTTGCCATATCTTCTTAATATCTTCTGCTTCTGTTAGGTTCATACAATTTCTGTCCTTTATTGAGCCCATATTTGCATGATATGTTTCCTTGGTATCTCTAATTTTCTTGAAGACATCTCTTGTCTTTCCCATTCTATTGTTTTCCTCTATTTCTTTGCATTGATTTCTGAGGAAGGCTTTCTTATCTCTCGCTATTTTTTGGAACTCTGCATTCAAACGGGTATATCTTTCCTTTTCTCCTTTGCCTTTTGCTTCTCTTCTTTTTTAAACTATTTGCAAGGCCTCCTCAGACAACCCTTTTGCCTTTTTGCATCTTTTTCTTAGGGATGGTCTTGATCACTGCCTTCTGTACAATGTCACAAACCTCTGTCCATAGTTCGTCAGGCACTCTGCCTATCAGATCTAATTCCTTGAATCTACTTGTCACTTCCACTGTATAATCATAAGGGATTTGATTTAGGTCATACCTGAATGGTCTAGTGGTTTTCCATACTGTCTTCAATTTAAGTCTGAATTTGGCAATAAGGAGTTCATGATCTGAGCCACAGTCAGCTCCCAGTCTTATTTATGCTGACTATATAGAGCTTCTCCATTTTGGCTGCAAAGAATATAATCAATCTGATTTTGGTATCGACCATTTGGTGATGTCCATGTGTAGAGTCTTCTCTTGTGTTGTTGGAAGAGGGTGTTTGCTATGACCAGTGCGTTTTCTTAGCAAAACTCTGTTAGCCTTTGACCTGCTTTGTTTTGTAGTCCAAGGACAAAGTTGCCTGCTACTCCAGGTATCTCTTGACTTCCTACTTTTGCATTCCAGTTCCCTATAATGAAGAGGACATCTTTTTTGGGTGTTAGTTCTAGAAGGTCTTGTAAATCTTCATAGAACTGTTCAACTTCAGCTTCTTCAGCATTACTGGTCAGGGCATAGACTTGGATTACTATGATATTGAATGGCTAGCCTTGGAAATGAATAGAGATCATTCTGTCATTTTTGAGATTGCACTCAAGTACTGCATTTTGGACTCTTTTGTTGAGTATGATGGCTACTTCATTTCTTCTAAGCGATTCTTACCCACAGTAGTAGATATAATGGTCATCTGAGTTAAATTCACCCATTCCAGTTCATTTTCATTCACTGATTCCTAAAATGTCGATGTTCACTCTTGCCATCTCCTGTTTGACCACTTCCAATTTACCTTGATTCCTGGACCTAATATTCCAGGTTCCTATGCAATATTGCTCTTTACAGCAGCAGACCTTGCTTCCATCACCAGTCACATCCACAGCTGGGTGTTGTTTTTGCTTTGGCTCTGTCTCTTCATTCTTTCTGGAGCTATTTCTCCACTCTTCTCCATTAGCATATTGGGGACCTACCGACCTGGGGAGTTTTCTTTCCATGTTATACTTTTTTGCCTTTTCCACAGTTAGTGCTTTAATAAATGCTAGTCAGAAGCTAGCGCAGACGTGTCATTTCCTAGACTGTGGATCGCTAGTGACTTTTTGGAGCTTACCACTAACTCAACAGTATGGCATAAGACACAAAGCAAACTTCTCAGCTGCATATGCCGCTGAATAATTTTTAGGTAAAGTTGCCATCTCAATTTTTTTCTGGGTTCTCTGCCCTCTTCTCTTTTGTCTTATTCCCACACCTCCAGAAATTTCAGTGTCAGCATACAGGTAAAATCTGATGAGGACATGCTTTGCTTACTATTTGAGTAGGGCGATTTATCTGCAGTGAAAAGACAAAACTAATATACTTGTGATTGAAAAATTATGTTATGGAACAGAAATGATCATAGGTAAGTAAGCAAGTGTGGACACCATATTCCATCAAATGAGAGTGTGAAAAATATCAAGAAAGCCATTCTCATGTGTTTATGCCCAAACTGAATACTAGCACGATTGAATTAAATCCAAATCTTTAGATTATTTAAGAGGTTTGGGAGATATAATCATATATAAGGTTCCTGATGATCCCAAGTTTTAATATGACTATTGGACTCTATGCAGATTGAGGAGTACTTGCCAGTAGAGACATTCATTTTTCTTTACTTCCTGCTATACTGGAAATTGTGCTTTTTAAGATTTTAAGTTCAAGAGGACAATTTCAGGTCTTGGCATGTTTCTAGGAATCAAGAAATAAAGGTGGAATACAAGAAAATGTACTACTAGGTATTAGAAACATGTATGCATACCCAACAATTGTTAGTGAAGAAAAAAAAATGAGTATCTCTAAAAACAAACTAAATTTGCATAGAGTCCAATAGTCATTAAAGAACTTAGGGCCTTCAGAATCTCTCTATATTAAGTACACATATCGAACCTTCAAAGATTTGCAGCTATAATAGTATGCATTTAATTCAGTGGTTTTTAAGCACCTGTGTAGTATATGCTAACGTTTTATGAAGCAAAGACGGATATGAAACAAACTGTGCCTTTTGAAGTTACCAGTAGTATCTAAAAATAGATTACAACAAAGGGTTAATTACCATACATCTTTTTTTTTCAGCAGAGAAGTTTCTTTCCTGTTTTTTTTTTAAAGTACTCTTTATCACTGAATTTTACATCCATTTTCAAAGTTAAATTAACAAATAACCCCACAAAACAACATTTAAGCAATCTGTCAATTCATTCAAAACAGGTATCTGTCAGCATGTTAGTGACAGGGCCAGCTGGTGAGCTAAAATTGTATCTGCTCAATTGTTATTCTGCCATGATGAGAGAAACTATCTAAAATAATATAATTACCTGGCTTGTGAATTTCCATAATTTTAAAAGTGTTAGGTTGCAGCTACTAAAAAAAATATAGACTACACTTTTTTTTCTTTTAGTCCCATCTTGATTCCTTCCTGGGCTGAGAGCATAAACTCTTGCTTTTTAAAGGAACGTCAAATTAATCCCCCAAATAATTTGCCACTGCCTAAGTTATATGGGAAAATTACCATATATCTCAAGACAATCAAGAGCATCCCATATCTGAGATGCCAGGATATCATATGAATGTGTGTTATCCATTATCTCTTCAGCAGAGATGATCCTAAAGCTATTTTATCCAAAGAGTCTCTCTGCTTGAGCAAAATGTCATTTAGCCAAAGATCTCAGCTGCTTACCCTCCTTAGATCCTTGAAATTTATTTTTAGGAAAAGACATATCTCACTACCTATAAATAATTTTTAAATTAAGCCACAGCTGCTGATTATTATCTTAGTCTTTGATAGGAAGTCTTTGTTTTCTTAGGAACCCAAAGATTGAATTGAGGATTAAGAGACAGAACAGGTATAATGACTTACTAGACAACCATATCTTGAAGGATTATATCTTAAGCAAAAATTTTAATTGGAAAAAATGACTTAGAAATAATCAAGATAGTACTACAGTTGGTAAAGTTTTTCTTCACTGGGGTAGGGGTTAGTAATTGTGAAAATACAACCCAGTTCTTATAAGAAAACATCAATCATTTTATTCCCATAAAACACTGAAAGATAAACACAAATTCATTCTTTGCCTCTCATTTGGAGATTAAATTGATCTGCTTTTTTACTGTGGTTTAACTTTGATATAAGTGATTAGCTTTTCAGCAACAGCAATACCTTTGCTGGAGGAGAATATCAATACCTTTCTCTGGAGGTATATGAGTATATAGTATCCTGCCTTCCAAAGCTGGTATATAGGCTTATTTTTTCACATGGATCACAGCCTTGTCTAACTCAATGAAACTATGGGCCATGCCATGTAGGGCCACCCAAGACAGACAGGTCATGGTGGAGAGTTCTGACAAAATGTGGTCCAGTGGAGAAGCGGGTGGCAAACCACTTCAGCATTTTGGCCTTGAGAACCCCATGAATAGTATGAAAAGGCAAAAAGATATGACACTAAAAGATGAACTCCCCAGGTTGGTAGGTACCCAATATGCTACTGAAGAAGAGCAGAGAAATAGCTCCAGAAGGAATGAAGAGGCTGAGTCAAAGCAGAAACTATGCATAGCTGTTATTGCGTCTAGTGATTAAAGTAAAGTCCAATGCTGTAAAGAACAATATTGCATAGGAACCTGGAATGTTAGGTCCGTGAATCAAGGTAAATTGGAAGTGGTCAAACAGGAGATGGCAAGAGCGAACTTTGATATTTTTGGAATCAGTGAACTAAAATGGACAAGAATTGGCAAATTTAATTCAGATGATTATATGATTATAATTATATTATATATTATGATATATTACATATTATATTTTTATATTATTTATTATATAATTCAGATAATTATATCTATTACTGTGGGCAAGAATCACTTAGAAGAAATGAAGTAGCTCTCATAGTCAACAAAGGAGTCCAAAATGCAGTACTTGAGTGAAATCCCAGAAAATGACAGAATGATCTCTGTTCAGTTCCAAGGCAAACCATTCAATATCACAGTAATCCAAGTCTATGTCACAACTAGAAATGCTGAAGAAGCTGAAGGGTTCTATGAAGACCTACAAGACCTTCTAGATCTAATACCCAAGAAAGATGCCCTTTTCATCATAGGGGACTGGAATGCAAAAGTAGGAAGTTAAGAGATACCCGGAGTAGCAGGCAAGTTTGGCCTTGCGTTACAAAATGAAGCAGGGCAAAGGCTAATAGAGCTTTGCCAAGGGAACACACTGGTCATAGCACACACCCTCTTCCAACAACACAAGAGATGACAAAAACAAGACCGGGAGCTGACTGTGGCTCAGATCATGAGCTCCTTATTGCCAAATTCAGACTTAAATTGAAGAAAGTAGGGAAAACCTCTAGGTCATTCAGGTATGACCTAAATCAAATCACTTATACAGTGGAATTCCACAGATTATACAGTGGAAGTGACAAGTAGATTCAAGGAATTAGATCTGATAGACAGAGTGCATGAAGAACTATGGACGGAGAGGTTCATGACATTGTACAGGAGGTGGTGATCAAAACCATCCCCGAGAAAAAGAAACGCAAAAAGGCAAAATGGTTGTCTGAGGAGGCCTTACACATAGCTAAGAAAAGAAGAGAAGTGAAAGGCAAAGGAGAAAAGGAATGATATACCCATCTGAATGCAGAGTTCCAAAGAATAGCAAGGAGAGATAAGAAAACCTTCCTAAGTGAACAGAAGAAACCTCTACATTTCTTCAAAATACATAATAATAATATAATAATAATCATTGAATTGTACATTCTCTAACCAAAATGTATATGTGATATAAATTAATATCTACCAATAAGTACATATGTACTAGTATTTTTGCTTGGTCCTGTCCTAAATTTTGTAGTAAAAGACAGTACAAATGCATGAAATAGGAATTCATAAAATTGATAACTGTATACAAACTAGTAGATGACTTTGACATGGATAAATGGGCCAAGATATAAAAGTATTTTAATTATACAGAAGAGCCTGAACAACAAGAGTGTGGCTATTGAGTGCATTAAAAGAGGATATAAACTTGCTGATTCAGAAATTCTATATCAACAATGGACAAATATGATTAAATACCAAAAAAATATGCAAGAGAGAATTACAGACTGGTACTCTATCAATTTTATAGACCAGATATTTATGTCGGAATTGTATCTTGGATATTTCCAAAAGGGGGCTTTTAGGAGTTATTTCTTCATATTAATAGATTCTAGTTGGGCATAAACTTTTAAAGAGAAATAACCCAACTTGGATTCTGAGATTAAGGAAAGAAAAGTTTTGGATGTTCCTCTTTGCTGTTGTTCAGTTGCTAAGTTGTGTCTGACTATTTGCAACCCTGTGGATGGTAGCCCACCAGGTTCCTCTGTCCGTGGGATTTCCCACAAGAATACATTAGTGGGTTGCCATTTCCTTCTCCATCTATCCTCTAAATACTTCTTAACTCTCCACACTTTGCCACAGATCTGGGGTTTTTGATTTGGCTCCTTCTATATGTATCACTGAATAAACTCTCATTTTGAATGACTATGTTAGTAACAGGCAGATTGTTGATTTAAATTCCTTGTACTATTGAAAGGCAGCAGAAGGTAGTGGTTTATATATGGTTATAAACTCTTTTACGGCAACTTAAGATTCATACAGTGATACTCAAATTCTCATTTCTAAAATCTTGTGCCATAGTGCCTCTGCACCTCCATTTCTCCAACCCTTCACAAACATTTTTGGAGATCTATGGTGTTCTGGGGCTTCCCTTGTGGCTTAGCTGGTAAAGAATCCACCTGCAGTGCAGGAGACCTGGGTTCGATCCCTGGGTTGGGAAGATTCCCCTGGAGAAGGACACGGCTACCTACTCCAGTGTTCTGGCCTGGAGAATCCCATGGTCTCTATAGTCCATGGGATCGCAAAGAGTCGGACACGACTGAGTGACTTCTACTTTCACTTTCATTGTGTTCTGAGCACTAGAAATGCTAAAAGAAATGGGAGAAGCCAGATGGCATGGTGTGGTCCCTGAAGCTAGTGTTCCTAGTTTCAGATGTCAGCCTGAGTGATGTATGCATGTGTATGTGTATACATACACACATATATAAGATTGTGCACGCTCAGTCACTCAGTCATGTCCAACTCTTTGTGACCCCATGGACTGTAGTTCACCAGGCTCCTCTGTCCATGGAATTTTCCATGCCAGGACACTGGAGTGGGTTGCCATTTCCTACTCCAGCGGATCTTGCCAGCCCAGGGATTGAACCCATGTTTCTTGCATTTCCTGCATTGGCAGGCACATTCCTTACCACTGTGCCACCTGGGAAGCCCCCATAAGTATAAATATCTACATACAGATAATTATATATGTGGTATATGTCTATATATAAATACATATTTAGAAGATTTTTTTTCAAATTCTAAGCTCTTTTATTGACAAAAGAAAATAATGTAGTTAATAAAGTCGGTGACATCACATTTGTCTATGGGCTGTCAACAAAGTTAATTGCCTCTCTCATTTATGGTTACGAGTATAGCTTTTTTGTGTCATATGTTTGATCTAGAAATAGAGAATAAAATAAAAATCACAAACAACTTTTAATAATACTAAGAAAGTTCATTGAAGATTATCTTACCTTTTCCTCCCACCTCGCACCCTTAAACACATTGATTCTTAATTCTTCATTTTTCGCTATGTGCTGTGCTGTGCTTAGTCACTCAGTCGTGTCCAACTCTTTGTAACGCCATGAATTGTAGTCCGCCAGGGTCCTCTGTCCATGGGGATTCTCTAGGCAAGAATACTGGAGTGGGTTGCTTTGCCCTCCTCTAGCGTATCTTCCCAACCCAGGGATCGAACATAGGTCTCCCGCATTGCAGGCAGATTCTTTACCACCTGAGCCCCAGGGAAGCCAATTCCTTTTGTTTCCATGTGCTTTAAAGATCCTGCTTACAGTTTTGTTTTATTTAATGGAGGAAAGCTAGGTGCACTGAGTGTTATAGGAAATGAGGGAAAAGAAACAAGCATCTAGAAGTCCAGGTCAGTTTTTCAATGTCTTTTTACCACTGACCTTGGCATCACAGGTGATTTTAAGGTACTGGAAAATATCATATAAGTCTGTAATCTCTGGATGTAACTTTCTAAATTATTTGATTTCCCTAATGATTCTCAGCCTGGTGAAAACAATATGTACCTTTATAATTTTATCATTTCTAGAATGTTCTAGAAAAATGTTCTAGAAATGAAAGACTTAAGTGACCTCATGAAATGAAAAAAACTGGACCAGATTTTCAGTGAAGAAGTACCAACGACTTGGAAGGATGCTTCCTTTGCTTCTGAGACTCGAGTAATCCTCCCCTTATTGGGAAGAGATAAAAAAGTCAGAGAGACTCAAAAAATAAGAAATAATATACAATCAAAGTAGTCCTTCTTTACACAAAATATATTAGAACTGAGACTCAAGTGGAGTCTCTAGAAGGACTTTAGCACTGGGCCGTGCGTACAGAGAGAACGGCGCTAACTTTTGGAGTATTACTTGAGTGGTCAATCTGTCTATTCAACACCACTTATGTCTGGCTTGTAATAGATAACACAGGGTATTATGAACTCTGAAGGACGCAAAGAAGAAATGCATTTCTGTCCTTTAGAAGCATATGATCTAGTTGGAAAGACAGATAATATAAAAATAAACATCATGAACACAGAATGCCATCCACACTAAAGTCACAGATAAGCATTCTAGAAGTTTCAGAGATAGCAAAGACTTAGTTCATGTCAGGGACTGAAAAAGCTTCATGCAAGCAATGGCAGCTGATCTAAGATTTGACAAATTAATGGACTTGATTAGCAATGCAGGGGTGAGATTTTACTTGACATGACCATAGCCCATTGAGAACTCAGCATGGTGGTAAGCAATCCAGCTTAGGAAAGATGAGGCCCCAGGGGCTGATACAGAGAAGGAGAGACACACCAGATCAAGGAGTTGTTTAGAGGTGGAATTGATCAGACTCAATGGATAATTTTACTGAAAGTGTGAAAATCAAGTGATTTTGCCCCAAATGAGTCAGATAAATGTGTGCTCAGTCATTTAATTTGTGTCCAACTCTCTGTGATCACCAGACTGCTCTGTCCATGGGGTTCTCCAGACAAAAATACTGGAGTGGGTTGCCATGCCCTCCTCCAGGGGATCTTCCCCACCCAGGGATTGAACCCATGTCTCCTGCATTGGCGGGTGGGTTCTTTACCACTAGCGCCACCTGGGAAGCCTTAATGAGTCAGATATTTTAGTCTAAATCTCAAAAATTGGACTTGAATGAGAGATAGACTTGTAACCACTGAGATAAATGAGACTGCCCAGAAGCAGTACACTTAGATAAATCCCCGGGGTAGAAGGCACACCATGAAATAGGGCAAAGATCTCACTCCAAAGAGCAAACATATAGTGTTACCCATACACCTGTCACACTGTGGTGGATATGTTTTATTTTTAAATTTCATTTCTTTGCATCAAATTGGTACACAGTGACTTTTAGATTTTCTTTCTTTATCCTCAAACCTTTCACCATTTTTCTCATTGTTCTATTGAACTAGTTTTTGTGTGGTTATTGATTTGTTAGCTGATAAAGGAAAACAAGACAGTCACTGAAGCCAATAACACGTGTTTTGTTGGTGGCTTACTCTCCCTTACATTGTAAAACAAATTCTCTGCAGGTATTTCATATGTTAACTGGCAGCTGATTAACAAAACTACATCATGAACCACTTGATCCAATTTTAGTACATTGGCTAGTTAATAAAATCACAGTTAAACATGTTATTACTGCAACTCAACGGTAAGGAATCCGCCTGCCAATACAGGAGATGTGGGTTCAATCCCTGGATCAGGAGGGAAGATCTTCTGGAGAAGGAAGTGACAACCCACTCCAGTATTCTTGCTTGGGAATCCCATGGACAGAGGAGCCTGGCAGGCTACAGTCCATGGGTTCACAAAGCAGTCGGACACAACTCAGCAACTGAATAACAAGAAAGAATTAAGATATAGATGCATAGAATCAGTTAACATTTCCATGGCATGCTAAAAGATGAATGGTTTTGAGAGAAAAATAACCTTTACATTATCACTCCTGGTATTTTTCACCTCAACGTTTTGCTCCATCCCCATGAACTTTAGTTGTCTCAGAACATTCAAGGTCTGCTAATTTTTTCATTGACAGTATTTGGGGAAATGTCATTGGTAATCTACATAGCTGGCTTATAGGAAGAAACATTTTGAAAAAAAAATGTATTTTTTTTTTTTTGGTTGGGGGGATGAAAGAGGAGATGAAGGACACAATAAAACCTCCAACAAAGAAAGAAATAACCCTGTAAGCCATTAACACTTTAAAGTGGTAAATTTTATGTGTTATTCAATACAGAAGTGTCAATATATAGAATTTGACACTCATGAGAGAAATCTACTGAAACATGCATTAAAGATATTCATCGAGGAAAGTCATTCATGGAAGAGGCGTTAGTAATTCTTACTAATTGAATGAATGTATAATAGAATTTCAGATGCTATATAACCCTTTGCAGAATATTTAGTCCTGTCTAAAATGTCCAGAAAAAATTTGGTCCATACCAAAATATTTTTAATATTTGGTCCCATCCAAAATGTTCATAAGACATTTGATCCACATCAAAAGATCCTTGATGTCTGGTCCTCTCCAAAACCATCTGGCATGGACCAAATCCACTCATGGACAATTTGAACAGTGCCAAATATGACCAAACATCAAGGATCTTCTGGCATAGACTAAATGTCTTATGGATGTTTTTGACAGAACTAAATATCTTCTCTCCATGTAAACTGACTGGGAAACTGATTTCTGTGTGTGAGGTTTTTTTTGTTTTTTGTTTTTTTTTTTGCCTGATTTGGGACATCTAACACCTTTAAGCCAACTTACTGAGGTGGATTCTTGACCAGTGAACCACCTAGGAGGGCTTCGCTACTTACTGAGGCTATGACACATTTTCTTATGACACTGGATAATTTTTCCCTGGTTATTAGCCTTTGATGGAGTTGGGACAAACATGGGTAGATAGAGAACTTGAGAATCATTCAGCTGAACATGAAAAAAAAAAAAAAAATACTCCAACCTAGTCAACCAGATGCTAGACTGGATGCATTGCTCCCCTAATACACCCAGTTCTCCCAGTTTTATTTTTTTTCTATAGCATTTAAAACCTTTAACATGATATAACAAATTATCATATCAATTTTTTATAGGCTACTTCCCCCCATTAGAATGTAATGTAGCTCAACAAGGGTGGGGTCCTACAAATTAACTATAAAATGAGGACACAGATCATAAGGAGCAAATGAGTTTACATCAGTAAGGCACTTTAAAGAATGTCTGCCCATAATAAGTACCATTAAAGATATAATAAATAAACAGTTGTTTTAAAAAATATAACCAAGGTTGAACGAGAATGAGAATCTGAGATGGGAAGTTTGTGCTTATGTGAGGAGGGCTTGATTATAGAATAAAACTGGTCAAAGACAAGTCAAGTGTGAGCCAAAGCCATAATGATATCATGAGACCCTCTGGATCTTGCTATACCCATAGTCAGATATATTTTTGGGTTTTTCAGGTAAAAGAATAGGTTAATTAATTTTTAATTAAATTATTAATTAATTAATCAATTAATTTATTTTAGTTGAAGGCTAATCACTTTACAATATTGTGGTGGTTTTTGCCATACATCAACATAAATCAGCCACGGGTAACTTTTGTCTTTTTCATTGCTAATTTGATTTGATGTTTCACCACCTGCAACCTACACAATTATGAAGAATATATAGGCCAAGTTCTGCTAAATGAATTCTGATTTTACATTCTGTTTGGGGACATGTGTCTATTCTGTATTCTCATCTCTTTATTCATCAGATAAATATTAAAGACCTTCTACATATAGAGCTATGTTGAATAAGCTGTTCTCAAAGTGCTTATAGCCTTTCAGGTGCAAAACTGGGCTAAAATTACGAATTATGATACACGCTGTTAAAAACGCACTCAGTATCAGAAAATAAGAGTATGATACTTGCTTAGGATGAATTATCAGAAGATGCCTCTTCTGCGCAATTGTTAATTGAAACTAAATGTGAACTTACAAGAAGGAAACAATTAGTTAGAAAGTAGGTGACAGAACATTCTAGGCTGAGAAGAAAAACATGGGTAGAAATCTAAAATGAACACTATTTTGTTGTGTTCAAGAGTTTGAGAGCATGGTGGGGCATGCTGCAATAGGAGTAGCACAGAGATGTTGCTTGACACGGAGATGATAGTAGGTCAGGGCAGACGAGTGAGGACCAGAGAGAATGGTGGTTTTAAGAACACACATATGGTTTGCCCTGGAAATAACTAGAGAACGTGGACATGGGCCATGGCAGGATGAGAGGTGGGGTTGGAAAACAGACTGCCGACCTAATGTTCCTGTTTCTCAGAGAAGTACGAGATGCACTCATACACAGAGAATGGGGTTTGACATTTCAGATCGAGGACTTAAAACCCTTCATATTTGCTAAGACCCTCTGGGGAGTGTCCTTGATAACTGAAGACAAAGTATACAGTGTTTTAATACTGTTCAGGCTTCCCTTATAGCCCAGTTGGTAAAGAATCAGCCTGCAGTGCAGGAGACCCCGGTTCGATTCCGGGGTCAGGAAGATCCACTGGAGAAGGGATAGGCTACCCACTCCAGTATTCGTGGGCTTCCCTTATGGCTCAGCTGGTAAAAAATCCACCTGCAGTTCGAGAGCTGCTAAGTTGCTTCAGTCGTGTCCGACTCTGTGCAACCCCATAGACGGCAGCCCACCAGGCTCCCCCGTTCCTGGGATTATCCAGGCAAGAACACTGGAGTGGGTTGCCATTTCCTTCTCCAATGCATGAAAGTGAAAAGTGAAAGTGAAGTCGCTCAGCCGTGTCTGACTTGTAGCGACCCCATGGACTGCAGCCTACCAGGCTCCTCCATCCATGAGATTTTCCAGGCAAGAGTACTGGAGTGGGGTGCCATTGCCTTCTTTGGCAATGCAAGAGCCCTGGGTTCAATCCCTGGGTTGGGAAGATTCCCTGAAGATGGGAAAGGCTACCCACTCCAGTATTCTGGCTTGGAGAATTCCAATATACAATCCCCTTGGACTGTATAGTCCGTGGGGTCACAAAGAGTAGGACACGACTGAGTGACTTTAGCTTTCACTTTCACATGCCATGCCCTTAAATTTAAAAGTGTGTACCACTGAAAGTGTCTTTCAACAGCATCCAATGCATATTGATAGTATAAATAAGCAATGTTGCAAACACCACAGAACATTTATATCCCTTTCTTAACTAGTATGTTCACAGTTACTTTGGAAATGGTGCAGCTTTTTTGACTTAGATTGCTAAAGCATGCATAGTCAATGAACATAGCACTTAAAATAGCATCCAATGTATACATAATGCGATACATTTCCAAAGATATATACAACAGTTCTAAGAATGCTTTTCATGTGACAAATGCTTGAAAGCTTGCTTATTTAATGATCATGGTTATTGTGTATGATTTCCCCATAAAACATTATCTGTAGTTCTACCAGCAAGTGGCATAGAACCACCTCACCTGTGACTAAATAGATGGGACCCAATATATACAAACATCCAGATGTCTTCTATGCACTCAGTTATTTTACAGGAAGAAAATGTTTTAAAATTAGCCAACAAAATAGGGTTAATTAACATCTTCATCCCTTCACATAATCACCATTTGTGTTTATGTATACATTGAGATTTGGACCATAAAGAAGGCTGAAGGCCTAAGAATTGCTGCTTTTGAATTGTGGTGCTGGAGAAGATTCTTGAGAGTCCCTTGGACAGCAAGGAGATCAAAGCAGTCAATCCTAAAAGAAATCAACCCTGAATATTCATTGGAAGGCCTGATGAAGCTCCAATACTTTGGCCACCTGATGCAAAGAGCCGACTCATTGGAAAAGACCCTGATGCTGGGAAAGACTGAAGGTGAAAGGAGAAGACAGTGACAGAAGATGAGATGGTTGAATAGCGTCACCAATTTAATGAACATGTACTTAAACTCTGGGAGATGGTGGTGATGGACAGGGAGGCCTGGCATGGTGCATTCCATGGGGTCGCAAAGAATCAGACATGACTTAGTGACTGAAAAACAACAGTGTAAACAACAGTGTGTTGAGAACATTTAAGATCTACTTTCTTGGCAACTTTCAAGTGTATAAAATATAGTGTTGTTAACTACAGTCACCATGGTGCTCATTAGATCCTCTGAACTTACTCGCTTTAAAATTGGAAGATTTTGCCCTTTGACCAACATCCATTTCCCTCTCCTCCAGCCCCTGACAGTCGCCATCCTGCTGTTCTGCTCTCCTGAGCCCCGGTGTGGGCTGCCTTCCTGCTGCACAGCGCCTGGCTCAGGCTTCTGGATGAGTTGAGAGAGAGGCAACCTGAAAAGCTGAAGAAAGCAAGCACTCACACCCATGCTCTCTCTCTGCCTTTGCAGGGGGATCTGAGGCTGAGCAGGGCTTTCTTGCTGCTGAACTAGGCTGTCCTGGGGGACGGGTGATAAGGTTAAATGAAAGCATTGTTATTAACCTTTTCAGGATGTACAGTCTCAAACTTTTTTTCTTTTTTTTTGCTCTAATGGTGTGCCAGAATTTCTCTGTTGGACGCCTGTACTTTCAAATTAGATATTCTCATCCATGTGTGATTGCCAAAATGGTGGTTTTAGAAAGATGGCAGAAACCAACCAACCAACCAACAAAAAGTCCTATTCTCCCATTTCAATGATGTCACTCTCTGGGTAGTCTTATTTGTGTTTTTAACTGATCATCACAGCTTTCCATTATCCCAAATCTACTCTGAAGAAGTTATTGCTTTATAGAGTTTCTGTAAGTTTTTTATTTTTTTCCTGATTCTAACTTTCAAAAATGTATTTGAAGTTTATTGACCAAGCTAATCTGAATCATTCTCCTGATATAATCCTATAAAAATGTGTATAAAATACCATTATTTAAATATAGCTGAGATTAATGGGATGAAATAAAATGTGTGGGTGGAGGAAGGTATTAAATGTCAGAAATAAAGAGAGAATTTAGGCCTTGAGCATTAAATGTAAATGCTGAAGCTGGGGTAATTTATAAGACTAATATTTGCATCCAAGTCTGTAGAAGAATGAAATTTCAATGCTTTATAGGGACAGAAAATGTGGCTTTCAACAACTGTGAGGCAATAAGATAGATTTGGGACCAACTCATGGAGGCTGGCCTGGAGGAGGAAATGGCAACCCAATCCAGCGTTCTTGGGAAATCTCATGGGCCAGGGAGCCTGGCAGGCTGCATTCTATGGGGCTGCAAAGAGTTGGACATGACTGAGTGGCTGAATAGGCGAGCAGACTGGGTTTTGAAAGAGCTGGACATTTCCTGGCAGAGGATGAAAACAGCTCTGCCCACTGATCCAGTGATGTGATAAAGGAGACGTTCTCTGTCAAGGGCTCTAAATGGAGAAGGAAATGGCAGCCCACTCTGGTATTCTTGCCTGGAGAATCCCATGGACGGAGGAGCCTGGCGGGCTACAGTCCATGGGGTCGCAAGACATGACTTTGTGACTGAACTACTACTACTACTAAATGGAAAAAAAAAAAGAACTCCCATTAGAAGAACCAAAGGGAGTACTAATCACAAGCATGACACCTGCATCTCTACCGACTGAATGGCGTGGGAATTTCAACTTGAGAAACTAGTGTAGAAACTGGTTCCAGACCAGGTAGCCCCCTGCAGGAAGCTAATGGGAATGTAGGAACAGAACTGTTCCTTTAGGACTTCTCACAGTACAGCTCCTACATAGGAAAAAAATGAACTAAGGAGTCAATCAAGAATAATAATTTCAGGGCTTCCCAGGTAGTTCAGTGGTAAAGAATCTGCCTGCCGATGCAGGAAAAACCAGTTTCAACCCTGATCCCGGACGATCCCACATGTCGGGGAGCAACAAAGCCCGTGTACTACAACTACTGAGCCAGAACTTTAGAGCCCAGGAGCTGCAACTACTGAAGCCCACACGCCCTACAGTCCATGTTCCATAACAAGAGAAGCCACTGTAGTAAGAAGCTTGCACGCTGCAACTAGAGAGTAGCCCCATTCACTGCAACTAGAGAAAAGCCTGCTCAGCAACAAAGACCCAGCACAGCCAAAAATGAATACATAAATAAAATTATTTAAAACGAAGAGTAACAGTTGCAAGCTGCATGAGGAAATGATGTGCCATAAGGTAGTGACACAAAACAGGGGGATTAGGACTCCAAGAAGAGAAGATAGAACACAATGAAAGTCTGTCTCTGAGTGAGTGTAGTTTTCCTGGATGTGCTCTTTTTCAGGAGGTTTCTGGTGGAAGTGAGCCAGATTGGCTTTCCATGCCTCCCAGCTCAAAGCTTTCCTCCTGTCCACTTAATATGGGTATGCAGAGCCCTCTACATCTACCTTTCAGAATCTATCCTGCTCCTGAGGGATGCCTTCTACCACCCATGAGCTCTGCTAGTTTCTTTTCAGGTGCAGCCATCAAGGTGAATGACCCAATTAACCTATTTTTTGAAGGTGTTCAAATGTTCGAAAAATTGATGCTTTCGAATTGTGGTGCTGGAGAAGACTCTTGAGAGTCCCTTGGACTGCAAGATCAAATCAGTCAGTCCTAAAGTCAATGTATGGCAAAAACCACTACAATATTGTAAAGTAATTAGCCTCCAACTAATAAAAATAAATGAGAAAAAAAAAAAAGAAAATCAGCCCTGAATATTCTTTCAAAGGACTGATGCTGAAGGCGAAATACCAGTATTTTTACCACCTGATGTGAAGAGCTGACTTGTTGGAAAAGACGCTGGTGCTGGGAAAGATGGAGGGCAGAAGGAGAAAGGGGCAACAGTGGATAAGATGATTGGACAGCATCACTGACTCACTGGACATGAATTTGAGCAAACTCTGGGAGAAAGGGAAGAATAAGGAAGCCTGGTGTGCTGTAGTCCATGGGGTTGCAAAGAGTTGGACACAATTTGGTGACTGAACAAAAACAAATGTATGATAGTTTTTTAGATTTGTCACTTGTGGCCACTGGACTCCACTTTCATGCCAGGACTTCTGTTCCTTCTCAGTTCATTTTCTTCCCGGTACTAGTACAAATTTGATGACAATTGTTGAGCACTGCTATGCCTGAAAATTTTCTGTAATTCTCTTTCTTCCTTGTCACTCCAGTGGCTGCTTCCCATCATTGCTTCTGCCAGATTCTACCTAGCTTTGGGTAATACTTACTCATAATATGGAACTTGTGGGTTATATCCCTTTCTCGTTTCCCCCCAATTTTTTTTTTTTAATTTCCTACTTTTTCTGATAACCGTGGCCAGCCTTAGGGTCAAATTTATGGCTAAATACTTACATTTACTACCACACTCTTAAATAAATTGGCTTTAGAACCTGCTTTTGAAAATCTGTCTCTATTTAACTCTAGCTATGATGATATACAGGCTTTCCAGGTAGCTCAGTGGTAAAGAATCCTCCCGTCAAGCAGGACATGGGTTCGGTCCCTGGGTCGGAAAGATCCTCTGGAGAAAGAAATGGCAATCCAGTCCAGTATTCTTGCCTGGGAAATCCCATGGACAGAGGAGCCTGGTGGGCTACAGTCCAGGGGCTGGCAAAAGAATTGGACACGACTGAGTGACTAAACAATGACGATGATATGCACTCCGTAGAAAACGGAAAAGAGTGAAAAGAGAAAGGTAATATCTGACACAGGGATATAAATTATGTTGAAATGAAAGTATTTTAATATGGAGTTGCTTATTTGGTCAAAGGAGAGTCAATTTTTATGTCGTTTCCATATATTTCATCTAGCCTCCCTCTTTCATCTTCTGGTGTACCGTATTGGAGAAGGAAAAATATCTGGAAATAAAACATAATGATCAGACTGTGGGGATGCTGAAACTACGGTCTTGGCTTCACGTAAGTGACTCTGGAGGAAGCCTGTCCCTTAGGACCACACGGATACTTCTAGTTTCTCAGGCTGAGGATAACTTTTGCTGACTGCATCAGAAAGTAGAAAAGACAATTTAATGCACATGTTTATAAACTCACATGTTGACAGGAAACAAGTCAAACTCAATGAAATATCTGTATCTATGGTTACCCAGGCAAGACAATTATCAGCTTAAAGAAAGAAGTCTTCCACATCACTGTGTATTGTTACGATCTTTTTAAAAGGTAAAGATATTCCTGAAAAGTCAGTTTAATAAATAAAGAATTGAAAGGAGAACTTGCATTACTGATCTGCTGCTATTTATAATGTATTTTGCAGAGTTACTTCAGTTTTTGAAGGCAGAGAATATTATTTTCATGACAAGGTGACGAACAAGACAGTCCTAAGGATTTGCACAGAAAAGAGATTTGATTTTTAAAAATCCAGGTGATCAAAGGATCTGGCAATTTGGAATGCAATACATTTTTCATAAAGATGTAACATAATTTAAAATGAGAAATTTAGAAGGATACTAGGATAAAGTAAACCAGTGTTCAGAAAAAATGAGTCTTCAAATAAATAGGATTTTCAGAGTTTAACAGAGGGTAATTGTATGATAGAGGAATAAAGTAAAAAAAAATGCAGAGTGACATAAGGAAGATAAGTTAGAAAAACAAACCTGACTAGAATATGTTTTACTATATTAAATAGTACAGTTAGCTACAATATACTATATTGTATCCTGTTCTTCTTTGGGTCTTTAACATATACCTTAGGAGAGTGTCAAGCTGAATTGTTTTTGTATCTTTCAGAAAGAACTTTTGATTCAATCATGCAAGCACGTTAATAAATAACTTTCTTCTTAATCTGGATACGTTCAGCAAATAATAGTGAGGTCTCTGTACCTGTTTAGGCTGCAAAACATTTCTTGTGATGCCATATGAAATCTTCAGAGTATAATATATTACTTTTATGATAATATTTTCCATAAAAATCAGTGATGTGGGTAGTTGATTTTTATCATATTTTATGCTACACTTCAAGAGTCAGTCTGCCTCCATTATTATCAAAGAAGCATGAAAAGGTTCTACTGCTTCAACTGTGCATCTCAGATATTTCCTCCAACAATAGATCTCAGGGACAAAATATACTAACTAAGCAGTTCTCTGTCAAAACAAACAAACCAACACACACACACACACACACACACACACACACACACACACACACACACGCACACACACACCATATTCTAGGGGAAGAAATGCCTTGTAATCATCTAAGGAAACTGAGCCAGAAATTGGATACAGTGTATCAAGGTCAAAATATCACCAAACTATTTAAGTGAAACAACTGTACTTATAAGACATAAATCTGTCAACTCAGCACAGAACATCCCATTATAAAAGGAAAATGTTTGCGCTTTTTAAAAGTAAAATTTCTGAGCTGTATCGTCACATATTTGATTCTGCCAGTTGGTCAGAAGTACAGGTAAGAACCTGGACTTGCAACTGGTATCACAAGTGTGTTAGGATCTGTTTTGTGGGACTGAGCCCTCAACCTGCAGACCCTGATCCTATCTCCAGGCAGACAGTGTCAGAACTGAACTGAGTTGTAGGACATGCAGCAGATGTCTGAGAATTGCTCTGGAGGTATGGGGAAACCCCACCATCCCCCGACAGGTAGTGACCTCAACTATTAATCTCACTAGAACAAACAGCACAAAATCCTCATGGTCCACATGTCCAGATACAATGTAAGAGATGTGTTGCCTTAGTTTTCTGCATCACATTTGTATGAAATTTTATATAAAAATTACTCTAATGGCTAAATTATATTAGTAGCTTAGGAGCGACTTCAATCCACAGGGAATGGAAACTAGCTGTTGCCTGAGACATTTCATTATGTTTCCCTTTTCAATGCATTTAAAATAACTTTGTTATTTGATAATCATAAAACTCTGACAGAGGGATCTTGATAATCACTTTTTGAGGATTAGCAAGGTGAGTCTTAAAGAGAATTAGCAACTATCTCAAAAAAGCAAATAGAATTGGTTGATCGTGAATCAGCCACTGTTCTAGCTCACGGATCCTGATCTTTTTTTTTTTTTTTTTTTTTTTTACACTGCATTGTGGCTATATCCTGAGGAGGTATTGGTTTAACATGACTAATGAAAGTATGAAGTCCCAGTAATCTGTGGGCTCCTTGAATTGGCTCTACTTTCCCTTCTTCCTATAAAACAATGAATGCTACCCTTCAAGCAGTGGTAGGGAAAAAAAAAGATCTTGACAAGTCTCATAAACTGTACTGCCATTCAAGCTTTGTTTATTATTATACTTATAGAATTCAAAAACCCCAGCAGGGTTAGCCTTAAGTAGAAAGAAAACAGAATCATTTTTTATACAAGATGTTTAACATGGCATTCCATGACAATGGGAAGTTGAGAGTCCTATACTCATTTCATAGATAGAAAATAGAATGGAAAAGAGGTTAATTAATTCGTGAAAAATCACAGAATTATTCATTGTGCTCAGGCAAAATCTGAAGTTTATTTGAGAATACTTTGCTTGAGTGAACTTCCCTCTCCTGTTTTTCTCCAAGTAGCTTCTGTGCAAATCTCCTCTTATTTACAGCACCCTCTGGAGCCCCAGTGCAGAAGACAATTGCATCTGCTCTAAAGAGATGCACTTGCTGGAGAAGTCCCCATTCTATCCTTCCATACATGTTAGTCCACCTAGTTCCTTCAAGTCCAGTATCGAAAGCAGTTATTTAGACAAAGCTCCTCCACCTGTATCACATTCAGTATGGATTATGGGTTATTACCTTTATTATAGGGAATTAGCCTTTAGGACCAATTATGATTGAGGCAGAAAGTGAAGAGGAACTAAAAAGCCTCTTGTTGAAAGTGAAAGAGGAGAGTGAAAAAGTTGGCTTAAGGCTCAACATTCGGAAAACTAAGATCATGGCATCTGGTCACATCACTTCATGGGAAATAGATGGGGAAACAGTGGAAGCATTGTCAGACTTTATTTTTGGGGGCTCCAAAATCACTGCAGATGGTGATTGCAGCCATGAAATTAAAAGATGCTTACTCCTTGGAAGGAAATTGATGACCAACCTAGATAGCATATTAAAAAGCAGAGACATTACTTTGCCAACAAAGGTCCATTTAGTCAAGGCTATCGTTTTTCCAGTGGTCATGTATGGATGTGAGAGTTGGACTGTGAAGAAAGCTGAGCACCAAAAAATTGATGCTTTTGAACTGTGGTGTTGGAGAAGACTCTTGAGAGTCCCTTGGACTGCAAGGAGATCCAACCAGTCCATCCTAAAGGAGATCAGTCCTGGGTGTTCATTGGAAGGACTGATGCTGAAGCTGAAACTCCAATACTTTGGCCCCCTCATGCGAAGAGTTGACTCATTGGAAAAGACCCTGATGCTGGGAGGGATTGGGGGCAGGAGGAGAAGGGGATGACAGAGGATGAGATGGCTAGATGGCATCACCAACTCGATGGACATGAGTTTGAGTGGACTCCGGGAGTTGGTGATGGACAGGGAGGCCTGGCGTGCTGCAATTCATGGGGTCGTAAAGGGTCAGACATGACTGAGCGACTGAACATTTAATGATGATTGAAGAATTTTAGGGGCAAAATCTTCAGCAGTAGGGCCTTCAATTTGTATGATCGTGTTTCCCTTCATTCATTAGAGTCAGTCTTTCTCTGAAATTTTACTTTATTGGTATTTGAGCCACATGCTGTGGTGGGCTCCAGAGGAAGTCAGGGAAGGGATCTGGTCTGGAGCTGGACCCAAGAAAGCCCACTGTGGGATCTCCCCTTGGAGGGCATCTCCACTAGGGTTGAAACTGAGCAAGTCTAAGCCAGATTATGTATAAAAAGCAGAATCACTTAAACACTGGGAAAGTAGATGAGTAGAACTACAATTGAATAAGAACATGGTCTGAAACACTGATAAGAGATTTCAAGGTGGGGACCAGAATACTGATGACCTCTTTTATTACCTGAGTTTGTTGAGAAGAGGTGATAAAGAAAAGATCAAAATGATAGTATATAACTTAGATAGAGCCTACTAAATGCTGTAATTCAACATGCATCCTAAGTGCTATTCCAAAATTCGACTAAATACTAGAGATTCTAGTGTGTCCAGGCAAAATCTTTCCCTAAGATCAATATGCCAAACATGTGTCCTGTTGACAGCCTAGCATAATTTTTTTACCCTCCTTTCAATTCAGGACAAACTGGAAAAGCCAATGGTTCTCCTCAAACCAACCACATAAACTGCACTGCTTCTAGTTTGCCTGCCTCTGACTTCTCCATCTGAACAACATCCAGTCAGAGAATACCTAACGCTTACATTTTTTTCCCCACTGTAAGGCTTTTCCACTCTCCTCCCTGCTTTTGTGTCTTTGTCAAACACAAGCAGAGGTGGCTGACTCCCTTCCTAGGGCAAGTTCTGAATAAACAGACTGTGTTCTCAGTGGGGTGGTCTTCATTTCTTCCCACAAACCCATCCTTCAGACTAGTTTAAAAAAAGAAAGAAATGTTTGTGCTTTCTTCCTGCTCCAGTGGTTTCTGTAAGTAAGCGCACTTCCCTGTATCTGAATTTTCTGTCCCCAAGCTATTGGAACCGAGCAACGAATCGGCTGCTGAGCAATATGGCTTAGTCCCAGTTGTCTGCTTAAGTGAACCAAAGCTATCAAAAGTTGTAAACACGTTATTGATGTTGTTGTTGTTCAGTCGTTAAGCCATGTCGGACTCTTTGAGACCCCATAGACTACAGCACACCAGGCCTTCCTGTCCTTCACTATCTCCCAGACATAGTCCATTGAGATGGTAATGCCATCCAACCATCTCATCCTCTGCCTTCCCCTTCTCCTGCCCTCAATCCTTCCCAGCATCAGGGTCTTTTCCAATGAGTCAACTCTTCCCATCAGATGGCAAGAGTATTGGAGTTTCAGCTTCAGCATCAGTCCTTCCAATGAATATTCAGGGTTGATTTCCTCTAGGATTGACTGGTTTTATCAGGGTTTGGTAATTTTTTTTCTTCTTTGTACTTCTTAATTAGGTAGGCGGTGACGTGGGTAAGCATGTCTGTAAACTCAAAATCTCCTTGGGGTGAGCTCTTAGGGAGTATTAGCTACAGGGTAAAGTGAAAGTGAAAGTTGCTCAGTCATGTCCAACTCTTTGCGACCCCATGGACTGTAGCCCACTATATTGCTCCCCAGCAGGGAGCTTAGGATTTTACATGCAAGAATACTGGAAAGTATTCCCTTCTTTCTAATAGCTATTCCCTTCTCCAGGGGATCTTCCCAACCCAGGGATCAAACCCAGGTCTCTTTGCATTGCAGGCAGATTCTTTACCATCTGAGCCCAAACTGTCTTTGAACCCAGGCATTCAGCAATTAAGTTGACATTTGGGCTTCTTACTGCCTAATCATTCATTTGGATTCAGGGGAAATTTTGAGATGCTCTCAAGCACTAACGGGTCTTTCTGGTTTTATTTCTCTGGTCTTTTCTTTTGGCCTTTTTCTTTTTCTTTCTGACATCAGAGGTGGGGAGAAAAAGGATCCATCCTTCTCTGCTTCACAGAACAAAAATCCCTGAAAACTGTAAGTCCTTGTTAGAATCACAAGAAAATTAAGTTTTGTAGAAGAAGTTCTGTTATTTATTTATTTTCTAAATGCTTGTTGTTTTCTTCATGAAATCACACCCACTTTTTTTTTTTTTTTGGTAATTTTGCAAATTTATAATTTTTGCACTTTCAGTGTGTGGGTGTGCGCAAATGAACCTAATGTGCTTCTGTTAGTTTTCACACTGTTTTCTGCTGTATTCCTGCTGGGCTGCTAAAATAAACTTTGATAAAATGGCATTACTGTTACCTGGGTATTAAAGAAATTATTTTTTACTCTCACATAGGAAAAACAGTCATTTTAATCAAACAAATAAAATGACTTGCATTATTTTATTTTAGACCACTGGGTTAGCTTTTACATGTCCACAGGAACTCCAAGTCTGTGATTAAAATTTTGGTTTGGAGGACAAACATGGTATCCAGGTATGTTGATAGAAATGCCAAGCCCATGGCAAATGGGTATTTGTAAGAGAACTGATTTATTTACTTTGTCTAAGGTTCGAAAAAAAATCTTTAATTCTTTCTCATATTTAACTTTAATATTTATTCAAGGGAGATTCAGCCAGTTCCTCTCACAGGATCTTATAATGCAAGGGAAAATAAAGCAAAAACAAAGATAAGACATTCCATCTCCACAGGCTAATTTAGGACTTCAGTCCTAAGTAAATAGTACAAATGATTCCAACATCATCAGTAAATTTTCTATAGGAATATGGCTGCATGTTCTGAATGTTTCCACATTTCTCCCCCAGGAATGAAAACAGAAAATAAGAGTAGGACAAGCTCAAACTATACTTTTTGTGAAAGTAGGAGTCACTGCAGACAGTGACTGCAGCCCTGAAATAAAAAGCTGCTCGCTCCTTGGAAGAAAAGCCACGACCAACTTAGACAGCATATTAAAAAGCAGAGACATTACTTTGTCAACAAAGGCCCATCTAATCAAAGCTATGGTTTTTCCAGTAGTCATTTATGGATGTGAGAGTTGGACTATAAAGAAAGCTGAGCACCAAAGAATTGACGCTTTTGAACTATGGTGTTGGAGAAGACTCCTCAGAGTCCCTTGGACTGCAAGGAGATCAAACCAGTCAATCCTAAAGGGAATCAGTCTGAATATTCATTGGAAGGACTCACGTTGAAGCTGAAGCTCCAAAATTTTGGCCACCTGAAGCAAACACCTGACTCATTGGAAGAGACCCTGATGCTGCGAAAGATTGAAGGCAGAAGGAGAAGGGGACGATAGAGGATGAGATGGTTGGATGGCATCACTGACTCAGTGGACATGAGTTTGAGCAAGCTCTGGAAGTTGGTGATGGACAGGGAAGCCGGATGTGCTGCAGTTCATGGGGTCCCAGAGTCAGACACAACTGAGCGACTGAACTGAACTGAACTGAGGAGTCAGAGAAAACTCATGAATTCCAAATAATATATAAGCAATGCTGATACCTGCTGAGACCCGAAAGCTCCAAGTGGGAAGCAATGATGCTCCTGCCAAGAACAACTGGGAGACAAAGGGCCTAGAGGTGGTAGATCTGTTTATCAGTGTTAATGTAATAAATGTTTAAGTAGTGCTTATTATGTTCCAGGTATTGCTTGAAGCGATTTACAAATATTCACTTATTTAAACTTCATAAGAACTCTATAACCTACTGTTACTATCCATACGTTATAGGTAAACAAAAAATGAGGTGTGGAGCTTCAATGGCAATCACAGAAATTTATACAAATACTCCCTCTAAATAGTAGGAATAATGGGCAAAGCTAATAGTCAAGGTAGAGAAAGAAGGCACAGAACTAATCAGAGGGACCCACAGTTCTTGATATGACTGAATGTTTGTGTCCCCCCAAAATTCATAGGGGATTTCCAGGTGATGCTAGTGGTAAAGGATCTTCTTGTCAGTGCAAGAGATGCAAGAGTCATGGGTTCAATCCCTGGGTCAGGAAGAGCCTCATGAGTAGGAAGTGGCAACCCACTCCCATATTCTTGCCTAGAGAATCCCATGGACAGAGAAGCCTGGCTGGCTACAGTCCATGGGGCCACAATGAGTCAGACACGACTAAGCACAAAATTCGTTGTCTTTATTTTGCTGTTTTTTTGGCCATGCTATGCAGCATGTGAGATACTAGTTTCCCATCTAGGGGTTGAGCATATACACTCTGCAGTGGAAGCAAGGAGTCCTAACCACTGTATCATCAGGGAATTCCCTTTAAATTCATCTGGAGCAGCTGCCCATCTCTAACTTCCAAGCCATAATCATTTAACCAAGACTGCCAATATTCTTTGTTCAGTAAGCCCTAGTGGAAAATGTTCATTCATGAGTCACTGTTTACTATCAATAATGCTGAGGCCAAATCGACTTGAATATAAATCTCTTTCCAAACTCTCATCATCACATCTCTTCCATTGTACCAGACTTCCAGAGTCATATCCTGGCTTTTAGCCTGCTGTCATTGCATTAACATGCATTCCAATGGCTTCTTAGTGTTTTTCATTTCTCCATGTCTTAAATGTAGGGTCTCAACACCCTCTCCCAGACAAGGGCTCAAGCACCTACCCCATCACCAAAGATTGTCCAGGTCCCAGTGTCTCATCACTAAAATTTCCAGAGTTAAAAACATTAGAAGCCTTCAGACAAGCTCTCAAAATCCCTTATTTAACATGGGATACCAAAGAAAAATAAAGAGAACTGGAAGGAAGATGAGAAAAGTCTCATAAGCTTATAACATACGCTACATAGGGATGGATAAACTCAAAAGCAAACCAATATATTCATTCAGTTAATTATGGACAGAGTATGTTTCGTGATGTGCTGGGAAACCACACTTATAATATTTTTTATGTGGACAAGTGTTGAGTTTTGGCTGCCAAATACCACGAAATAAGCTGTGAAACAGATTCTTTATGTAGTTTGCAGACTTGTAATTGACATAAGCTCTTAGAAACCACAGTTATAATTTTCTAATATAGAGAAGTAATAAAAGAAAAAATGTCACATTATGTTATTGTCTGGGTAAGTCTGGTTGTCATTAAACACAAAAATGCATGCATAAATGTGATTTACTGACAAGGTTAGAAAATGCAAACTGAACAGCAAAGAAAACAAAACAAAAACAGAAACAGTGGAAGCTTCCTTCCCCCACTGCAAACTCACCATTACCATCTCTCTTTTCTCTCTTATTCTCTCTTTTTTTGTACACACACACACGTGATGTTATTTGCATATTATATGGAATCATTCTAAACTTTATATGTGCTTAGGTGTACTTCTTAATGATAATTTGTGCCTGATACACCTTGTTATATCTTTCTTTTTAGGTCAATACAGTGATTATTTTAATATAGTACAATTCCAGTAAAGTTTATGTCACAGTTTATATAGTCAGAAACATACTGTGCAAGTTCGATGCATGAAGCAGGGTCCTCAAAGCTGGTGCTCTGGGACAACCCAGAGGGACAGTGTGGGGAGGGAGGTGGGAGGAGGGTTCAGGATGGGGGGACGCCTGTATACCTGTGGCCAATTCATGCTGATGTATGGCAAAAATCATCACAATATTGTAAGGTAATTATCCTCCAATCAAATTGCATAAATTAATTCATAAAAAGAAACATACCAGTGGGCATGTTAGCTGTTATAAAAGTTGTTTTACTTTTTTAACAGCACTACTACCATCAATATCTTTATAAATTGATAAGTGCATTTGTTTACATTTCTAGAAACAGGATTTGCAGGTAAAGTGGTAACTGCATACAGTTTGTCAAATTTTCACCCAGAAAGTGTGTAACAGTGATTTTATATATATGCATACATATATATATACTTGAAATATAAATATATACTTACAGTGAATAAAGAAAATATTCAGTAGTAAAGATAAGAAGACTATAAACCTTGGTAAACATTTTGGGAGTTCCTAGGGAAAGTGCACTGTGTTAAGTGAGAATTAAGACTGCATCTTATACAATCTGCTTCCTAATGAAACCAAATATAGATACAATAAACTGTAAAGGAATTCTGTGGTTATTGAATGCAGGTCGCTTAGTGTTATTTAGTGAAACATGCCACGTCCCAGATGAAGAGAAAAAGGGGAAAACAGAGAATGGCAGATATTTTATCCAGAAGGCTTATATCTTTGGAATTTCCCTTCCAAATAGAAGATCTGAAAGATGCAGCCCTGAAGAAAAGTAAAATATAAGATTGCAAGACATAAGTATGAGGCCAATAGGAGAGCTGGGGCAAACTTCTGTATTAAGATCTCCCATATAATCAAAACCAAAAGAGTTCAAGATAAAAGAATAAAACTCGAATTGGAAGGGTTTTTACATGAGATTTCCTGACTATTCAGCAGAGATCTCACATTGCATTGACGTTTCAATCTTACAAGGCAGTCAGGCAGTCAGCAACTACTCATCGAAGGGTAGAACTAACATGCGCAATCATATGTTGTTCAACTCTCTCCTGCCACATCACCCGTCAGGACGCTATCCTCAAATATAAGCACTATTTAAAAATAATTTTTGAACAAAAAGATACAATAGTTTTACTTAACCTTTGGTGATTTCTCACATATAAGGTTCTATATTTTGCAGTCTAATCATAATAGAGAATTAAAGGATCAGCACAGGGCTTATATATTAGTTGCAGGAGAGCTATGCTTGAAAATTATAAAGCGCTGGTCTACCTTACTGAATGTAGTAGGTTTGTGTTCACAGATCAAGTTAATAAATGGTATTTTAAATGAGTATAGCCATCCCAGTTCTGTTGCATTTTGTCTTTGTTTGGCAATTGTGAAGGCAATATGATAATTAAACTCACTTGTTGAATATAAAGTTGTATATGAAGTCTGTGGGCTGACTTTTTGCATTTGTGAATAATATACAAGTCCATAAAACTGAACATTTTCACACGTTGTGAATGTGTCCAAAAAAAATTGCAGAAGTATCTATCCAATGTATAATTCTAACACTAATCTTAGCAAACATGAATTTTAAACTTTTCCATAACTGGAGAAAATGTGCTTAAGTTATTTATAGCTGTCAACATATCATTTTTTTGTATCAAATTGTCACTGCATTTGATATTTTGTGGGATGACTGAGCACCATGATTAGTGTTGAAATAATACATTACAAGGTTTGAGTGAAATTTTTTAAATTTACTGAAAATAAGAGAGCTTTCTTGAAGCTATTTGTGACACAAAAATTGACTCCATGCATGACTTCAAGAGTGTATAATTTCATATGTAAAGTTTTGAGTTGAACTGAGTCAATTCATGTTCAGAGAGACACACAGATTTAGGAATTATCTATAATATGCAATCATATACTTTGAGACAGTAATTCTGTCATCATTAACACTTGTCATCACTAATTATAAGTGACATAAAACTATATATTAAAAATACTCGAATGAAAACACATAACAGTGCATTACACGTTGAATACTACTATCCTTCAAGTCAAGAAACAGGAAAATTTTATTTTAATGATCAAATAAAAGATAAACATATGTTATGAGTATAGAAGTAGCTTTGGAATAGCTAAGAAAGAAAACAAATTTACTTCACAAACACACTTTTTCTGAGTATTAACAGATCTAATGATGGATAATCTTCCCTGAATGTGATTTGTTTTAATAATATAAAGAAATCCCTTTGATAGCTACATATTTACTGCCCGCATATACATAGAACTATGCAAACATTACATCTAAAGCAGAAGGTATGCACAGACTCTGTCTACATAACACAAAGTGCCTGTTAATTTTAGGTTATTAAATCATATGGAATCTGGGATAATTTCTGTGACAATATGCCTTTATGTGCATCTCAGAAAATATTCACATATAGTTGCAGAAAATTATAAATTTATAAAATGCACATTAGATGTATGTAAATGTTTGACATTATTTTGATCTTTATGTTAAGAATATCCATGTTTAATTATCTAGAAAGATGACAATTTGTGGCTACTAAAGAGACTCTCGACGTAATAAAGATTCTACTTTCCCTTAGTAATCTTAGCAATCAACAGAATTGTGTTGAGATATTGATCCCATGGACAGAGGAGCCTGATGGGCCACAGTCCATGGGGTCACAAAGAGTAGGAAATGACTGAGCAACTAAATAACAAGAAATTGATATAAAAACATAAACATTGCCATCTCTAACACACATTAGCCATGTGACCTTGGACAACAAACTTTTCTCGATCACGCATTCCTTTTGAAATATGAGGATACTTACTCGTAGATAGTACAGTGAAGATTAAATGAGAAAATGTTTATAGTGCAGTACACCACCAGGTCTCACTCAAATTAAGTTCTCTTCAAATGGTGGTTATTATTTTTTCCCAATTAATTTTCTAATGCTTTCATTATGTCTTGGGAAATTAAATTGGAATTCTTTGAATATCTGGTAATTATTACTTTTGAAGTGGACTTTATTAGATTTTTTACTTAGCTAAATGTTGAGTGATGCTAGGACAGAGGGCAAGGTAAAGAGGAAATGAATATGCTTTGCTTTTATTTTTGAAGATATGTCTTTAGTGGGAGGAAATACTATTATATTTATACATATTTATAAAAATAAATGGAGCATTTAATATTGCATTTCAAGCAGTTGTGAAGGCAGCAAAATAATTATAAATGTTTTTGTTTTCTACAGAGAAATGTTCTGAGAGGAGAAAAAAGAATCAGTTCAAATTATCTCAAGACAGGTTTCTAAGAGTCTTTCAAATTATGTTCCCCAAGCCCAGCTACGTAGTAAGGTCACAACCTAGATAGTTTTAATTTTACATACTCTATAGTTAGCACACTAATTTTAGCTTATTGGACATAGGAGTTAGATCTTTATATATTGTTGCACATATAGTTTAAGCATATTTAAGATTTGTATGTCACTGGTATGTCAGAAGAATTAATTTATAGAAATCATGGGAAAGGTTTTAACATACGAAGTGTTTAAAAGATGTTGAGAGCATTTTAAGGTTTGGATTCATTAGATAGTTGGTCAAAATTATGTACACTGAGATGTAGCATTGGTGAGAACAAGAATGACAGATACAACTTTAAAGTAGAAAAGTACACAATTACAAACAATTCTTAAACATGTTTTAGCTTTGAAATGAAATTCAATTTTTTTCAAAGAGGTAATACAGTGGGAAAGTCAGAGATAAAAATACATTTGACTTTTAAGAAATTTGATTTCCCATCTGCTCTTAAAACCCCCCAAATCAAGCTTCTCCTTCTGAACAGTTGAAGAAACAGGGACCAAATATACCCTTCCTATCTAAACAACTGGGAAACTGTACCAAATGCAAAAAAGGGAAGAATTTTCATACACTAGACAACAGGTAATGCAGAGTTATGATCTCTGAGAGAAGACAAACAAAGTGAGTCCTAAAATATGAGGCAATTATTGCAAGTATTTATAAGCTGCAGTATAATAAGAAGAAATGCAGAGAAAGCCTGGAAGTCTTCCTGAGTTGAGGACTCAAAGATCAGAGTATGAAGAAAGGAAAGTAGCTGTAATTTTGGGGCAGAGCTGCAGAGAGAAGAGAGGCAGAGACAGAATGTGTGTGTGTGTGTGTCTGTGTGTGTCTGTGTGTGTCTGTGTGTGTGTCTGTGTGTGTCTGTGTGTGTGTCTGTGTGTGTGTGTGTGTGTTTGTAAAAGAGAGAGAGGGAGAGATCCAGAGATCTGCAGGGAGATCCTTCCCAAGACTTTGGCTGAGTACAGATCTACATGCTTGAGAGAAAATTATCTCTGTAGGACAAAAACCACAGAAAAGAATAAACTTTCCTTTGTGTAGATCTTTTTTTCATCTGATATCTGCCTAAATAATTTCTTTACGATCTCTTGAAATCAAGATCTGCTGCCAATGAATTTTCTCAGTTTGAAAATATTTCCTTCCAGTGGGTGGCTTGTCTTTTCATTTCCTTAGCAGTATCACGTGAAGACCACACATTTTTAAATTTTCAAGAAGTCTAATATATCACTTTTTTACACTTATGTTTCATGCAATAGCAAATATGGTTCTATTTAGGAAATCTTTGTGAAACATGATTACAAATTTTCCCTGTGTTTTATTCTAGAAGTTTTATAGTTTTATCTCTGACATTCATGTCTTTGCTCCAAAACAAATTTATGTGTACTTGGTGTGGCTAAGTGTCTGTTTTCTTTACAGCCGTGGATATCTAATCCAGCACCATTTCTTGAAAAGTTTATTATTTCTTCCGTAAATATCCAACTCCTTTGTTGAAAATAAACTTATCATACATGTGTGAATCTGTTTCTGTTTTCTATATTCTGTTCTATTAAACATTTGTCAACTCATAAGTCAGTGTTGCACTGTCTTCATTGTAGTTCTGTTGTCTTAAAATTGTTCTTGCTTTCCCCTTATCCTTTTAATATCTGCAGTGAGATCTCATCTTTTATTTCCGATATTGGTAATTTATATCTTCTCCCTTTGTTCTCATCCACCTAGCTAGCTATTCATTGATTTTATTGATATTTTTAAAGAATAAACTCTTGAAGGGTTGTATTGACTTTCCTATATTTGTCTCTGTTTTTATCAACTGCTTTATTTTTCATTTTTTAAACTTATTTTATTTTAAATTTTATTATCACTTCAAATGTCTTTGTTCTTTACTGTTACCTTTGTTGTACTTATTTTAGGATTAATTTATTGAAACTTACATTTCTAGCTTTAGGTTGAAAACTTAGCACATTGATTTGAGACTTTCCTTATCTTTTAATGATAATATTTAATGCAGAATAATTCCTAGAATCCACAAAGAAACAGGTCTGGTTTGTGTTCTCACCAGCCATGGTAGAGTTTATAGCAGCTGTAGTAGCAGGTAGAATTTCTGCCCTAGCAGTGAGGGTAAGCTGGCCCTGGATTAGACACTATTCAGGCGCCACACTAAGAAAGTTAACAGTAAACTCAAAGGTATCTGATTCTGAGTAATTTTGCTATATACCAGAAGTAAATCAATATTACATAGAGGATTACAACACAGTCCAGTAGTCAAAATATAAAATTCACAATATTTAGCATCTATTAAAAATTATGAAAGCTACAAGGAAGTAGGAAAATATAAACCACAACCAAAAGAAAGATTAAGTAATACAAATAGATCCATAAATAAAGATCAATGAACTAAAAGAAAACTGTACTAAAACAGATTCCATAAATATATTTCATATACTCAAGAAGGTAAACAAAAACACAAAGAGAATAATGAAGAAATCAATTGAATCTATTACAAAATCATTTAAAATTGTAATTGAATTGTGTTTCAATTACTACTATCTAATTTCCAGGTGGTCAAAATAAATACATTGATTTTTTAACTCTTTTAAATATATTGACTTGCTTTATAACCTAGAGAATGATCTATATTGATCATTGAACAGTTCAAGTATACTTATTAAAATACATATTCTGCTGTTGTTGGGTAAAGTGTTTCACAAGTATAAGTTAGGTCAAGTTTCCTGATCATGTAACAGAAGTTCTTCTATCTTCTTTTCTTTCTGTTACTATGGAGAAGTTATGGTGGATTTGCCTTTTTCTCCTCTTAGGTCTGTGAGTTTTGCTTCATGTATTCTGAAGCACCATCATTAGGCTAATAGATATTTAGAAAGGTTTTATTCTTTGACGAACTGATCAATTTGTCAATATGTCCCATTTTATTCATGGTAATATTCCTTATTCATGCATATTACTTCTATCTCCCAAACCTCATAATTCTTATTAATTTTGCATTAAATGCTGAATTATTTCTTAAGTATATTTAAAAATAAGAAAATTCTACTTTAAATTCACCCGAATATTTGCCATGTTTGGTGCTACTGAAGAGCACTGGATAAACAGAAAAAATATGTGAAGAAATAGAGCTGTTTTTTCCAAATATCATGAAAATTATAAACCCACAGACTTAATAAACTCAATGAATTTCCTGCATCCCTCCAACCTTGTCAAGATGCATCACAATCATGTGGCAAAACAATGATAAAGAGAAAAATTTTAAACATAGGCAAAAGGAAGACACATTAGGTTTAGAGAAATGAAAATAGGGATGACAACAGGTTACACATGCAAAGCTATGCAAACCAGAAGATAATAGGGTGACATATTTGAACTGTGAATAACTGTCAATCTTGATTTATCTAATAAGAATATCTTTAAAAGATAAAGGTGAAAAATGTTACCATACATATTCAGGTAGAATTCAAAGTTCTACCATTATTTCTAAAAACTAAAACTAAAGTTAAATAGACAATTTAAACAAATATGTGTCACTGTTTTTTCCCTACAGATATGTAATAAGCCATTGTCCCATAGCATTATAAATAGATTTAATCCCTATGGCATATACTATGCAAGACTGAGGCCAAATCATACATGTAAAATCTCACCCTTTTTGAGATTCTTTGTTTCTTCTTTTATATTATAATTTAAAATCTTCCTTGTATCTGTATGTTAGTAGCTCAGTTGTGTCTGACTCTTTGCAACCCCATGGACTGTAGCCTGCCAGGCTCCTCTGCCCATGGGATTCTACAAGCAAGAGTACTGGAGTGGGTTGCCATGCCCTCTTCTTGTGTCTAGTTAACTGAATTTCCTTTTAGCAAAGACATCATTACGATCATCTATAGTTCTTTATAATTCCTTATTTCCCTTTACATTTCCACAGAGACTATAAACTTTGTGTCCCGCACTTTATCTCCCACTTTTACATAGCTGTGCCACCTCAAAGGATGAGGAGTCTGCAGAATTAAGACAATGTGCTCTATGAAGAACAGATCTCTTTTCCACCTTCCAGGACCTTGAGATTCCCTGGGAATGTCACTGAACCTCTTTTCAAAGCCTAAACAGATCTCGCTCCAAGGTTTTTTTTTTCTTTCCCCCTAGGGCCAAAACACACAAGTGCACACATTCCAAGGACCAAGGAGGAGCCGTTTGCTGTAAGGAGTGTGAGGATAACTCACCATACTACAGGGTGAATTGGGGCTGGGATTCAGTTGATCTTCCTTTGGCCACCAGTTCTGGCAAGGAAAGTTGAATAGTTTGGGCAATTGCAGCTTTGCATTCTTAACAAGCTATATTTGCTGGGTTATAGAGCATATTTATTTATATTAGTTTGATTTATAACATTTAAATCATTACCCATAAGGTTTACAGGACTCCATTTATGCTTTTGCCTTGGATGCCTCAAATATTAAGGGCAGACCTGAAGGGTAAGCATCAATAATATTTATCTGAGTGTTCACCATACTATAAATGTTCAATAAATACCAGATGAATAAATGAAACAACCAACCAATAAATCATATAGCTATGAAAGTCATTGCCTCAAAGATTTTGCAACCTAATGAGGGAGATAATATGTGGATTGCAAAATTCAAAGTGTTTTATAATAAATGTTGTATGGAAAATAAGTTCTTTCTGAAATTAAACTAACCAGAATTATCAGGGTGAGATCTTTTAAATAAATGAAAAAAAATGTTACTGGATGTTTTTCTCCTTAAGTAGTGAAATCTTGAATTTAATTGAAAATTTAACTTTAGAGAATTAGGTTTTCCTGCCTTCTTCAATAGAGAACACATACACTATATACACACACTGTATACAGTATACACACACTGTATACAGTATACACACTGCAACTAGTATACATATACTGTATACAGTATGCTGTTGTCGTTCAGTCGTTAAATCATATCTGGCTCTTTGCAACCCCATGGACTGCAGCACGCCAGACTTCCCTGACCTTCACTATCTCCTGGAGTTTGCTCAAACTCATGTCCATTGAGTCGGTGATGCCATCCAACCGTCTCATCCTCTGTTGTCCCCTTTTCCGCCTACCCCCAGTCTTTCCCAGCATCAGGTTCTTTTCCATGAGTCAGCTCTTTGCATCATGTGGCCAAAGTATTGGAGCTTCAGCATCAGTCTTTCCAATGAATATTCACACTGTATGAAGTACACACACACTGTAACCCTGAGGAAACAAATCCCTTGTTGTGAACAATCTTTATTACTACTTAGTTTCTATTTGGATAATTTGAACAGTTTCTGATTTCTCCCTTATTTACTTTACTGACATTATTAATATTTTTTCTTGGGCACTGTTTCTAACTTTCCATGACTTAGGAAAGCTGGTAAGAATTCTTCAATCATTAGAACTAAAGAAACCATTAGAGAAAATTTAGCTTAATTTCTGTGAATCTTAAAGAAGGTGACCAAAGTCTAGCAAAACTTGTGAACAACTGGGGGTATGATTTAGGTTCTAGATTTTCTTCCACAGGTTGGGTTGGTAGAAAACTAATAGATTTTTTCCCATATAATAGTGGCATAATTTATGGAAAGAAATCAATCTAAGTCAATCACATTTCTCAAAAAAAGTAGCTGATCTTAAACCAAAAATAACAACAAATACTAAGAAATATTAGAAGTACATATTTTATAGTATAGTATCTTGATAGAAAATTTTAGATGTAGTGAAACCAACATAGGGCTTCCCTGATGGCTCAGTGGTTAAAGAATCCACCTGCAATGCAACAGACATAGGTTCAATCCCTGGTTGGGAAGATACCCTGGAGAAGAAAATGGTAACCCACTCCAGTAACCTGCCTGGGAAATCCTGTGAACAGAGGAGCCTGGTGGGCTACAATCCACGGGGTTGCAAGAGAATCAGACACTACTTAGTGACTAAACAACAACAAAGCCAACATATCAGGGGAAAATCGCCATTGAAAAGGTAGATTTTACTCACAGTTCTCAAGAAGGGGAGGAAGGTCATGCCATGGGAAGGCCACCTGTGGAAGCTTTCAGGGTCCATCAGGAGGCAGAGAAGAGGGGAAACTTGGACAAGAACTTTTGGTGTGGTTTCTGTGGTACAGAAAAGGAAAGATAAGATATGCAGACTTAGGAAATAATTTCAACAGACTTTGGGGCATGTGACTGCATCTAGTTTTCTAGTACCTGGTCCTGAGATGTTTAGGGCAGGTGGATAGTGACCTGGAGTATGAAGGTCCAATAAAGGATGTGGTTGGGTGTGGGCTCTGTATTTGTTGGTTTGTATTTGAAAAGCATATTTGAGAGGAGGTGGAAGGGCAGTGATGAGGGTGGCAAGAGGTCAAGGCAAGGTGACTCAGGCATATTACTGGGCTGCCCAGCAGATACATTCAGGTTAAAGCATCAAGTTTAGAAAGACAGAAATGTTAACACAGCACAGAAGAATATTTTGGGCTTATAATGAGATCTGAAAAGTTAAGAGTATTGAGGAAGTGTTTTCATTGATCTGTCTATGATGACATCAAGATCTTTCCCACAGAGTTTACAACTAAGTCAAAATCTGTCAATAAGAACAAGGTACATAAATTTTTCTTCCCAAGATGAAGTATAACTCACACACATTTAGACCAATTTCTTTTTCTTAAGTTTTTATCTTGCCAAAACCTTTTTTAGCTATTATTTATTCACACCACAGCCAAGTCAAAAAATTGATATCACCTTGAAAATATCTTTAGTTATTTTGTGTGCTTAAGCTTTGATAAACTTTAGTAAGTTCAAATCTCTAATGCAGCCATTATACTATCTTATTTATATCTCTGTACTTCTTTATGTATTTATTAAAATATTAAATTTACATTAATATGTCATATTCAGATTGACTAAGGAAATTTTCAAAACAGTGTCAAAATCTTTAATTATTGAAAGATTAGAGGTGCATTCATCTTAATGCATTAAGTTTAGACCAAAGGAGTTGTCTTTACCTATTACTGTGTTAGATAACTTCTTAATGTCTTTAAAGTTCAAGAAAAGAATTATCATAAAAATTTTAATAGATGACTTTTATCTAAAAAATAAAGTGGGATTAAGATAAATTACAGTTTTGTGACCAAGGAAAATTTGCATGCAACAGAGGTTAATAATTGTATCCTTAAAATACATTTACTTAGCAAAATAATTTTTATGATACTTTGAAGACAGAAAACTCTGAAAATGTACCTAATTATGTCAAGCACATGTTTTAATATATGAATAAATATTTTTAACAATTATAAGACTAGTTTCTGGAGAAGGCAATGACAACCCACTCCAGTACTCTTGCCTGAAAAATCCCAAGGACGGAGGAGTCTGGTAGGCTGCAGGCCATGGGTGGCTAAGAGTCGGACATGACTGAGAGACTTCACTCTCACTTTTCACTTTCATGCATTGGAGAAGGAAATGGCAACCCACTCCAGTGTTCTTGCCGGGAGAATCCCAGGGACGGGGAGCCTGGTGGGCTGCCGTCTATGGGGTTGCACCGAGTCAGACATGACTGAAGCGACTTAGCAGCAGCAGCATGAGACTAGTTTCAGATAATACATTTATTATTGTTTTACTGAATGTGCTAGACATTGGTGAATTTCAAGCCTGCAATAAGCCTGACAATATAATCAAGGAGATTTCATGAATATTGTCCCAAAAGATGTTTTTTATAAGTTAAACTGTTCTATAGTACCTTATTTATTGATAATATTCCTAAGCGGAAAGGCATTAGCATTCTGAGAAACAAAAATTGTGGTATAATTGTTTTTAAAAATGTCATTAGAGGGCACTATTGTATATTTCGTAGGAACTGAAAGCTTGAATGTATAGCCATGTTGAGAAAGTGTATGTTAGAACACTGTTTTTCTAGTTATTCTGACATATTGGCTTAAACAGAGACCATAAATCTTTGTCATTTGTTGAAGAAAGAGAGAGAGAGAGAGTGAGGGAGGGAGGAAGGAAGGAAAGAAAACAGGAAGAAAGGAAGGAAGGGAAATAGAAAAAAGAAAGATCATGGAACATATTACTCTTTAAAAATGAACAAAAAAGGAAAAATTGGGGACATAATTTCAAACTATAAGCTTTAGAAATACTAAGATAATGAAGAAAATAAACTTACACCAGAGAAGAAAAACATTCACAAAGCCTGTCTTTTTTTTCCTGGTTATTTGCTTCATTTAGACCAGAATCAGAATGCTTAAGGCTTAATGAAGCAGCAGTAAGATGATCTATTTGAATATCATAGACAGCACAATCTTATAAAGGAAACACTTACTATAGTGCTTCCTGACAAAAATATTAACTTACCTGTTCAGTGAGGTCATATTTATACATTTACTTAGTACTACACTGTATAAAGAGGGATGGCAAATTAAACAGCTCTTGGTCCTGTTCTCAAAGTATACATTGTTTTTCTGCTTGTTTGCTTAAGATTATTAGCCAAAACAAATATAGTAAAGGAGCAGGTTAGCGATTATAATTTTCTCTAGTAACTAAATGCCTCCATGATGGGTATGATCCTTAAGTCTCTGTTAACTAGTATTTCTGTTAAATAGAACTGGAAACTAGAAAACTCTTGCAGGTATTTAGGAAAACCACTGCCTTTTCTCTCTTTCATACCAATAGCTTATGAATAGAGCACATTGAAACACATATCTGTAATACAACTGAGATTATTAAGTGTACTTTTGAAAAAGAAAAATATGAATTTTTAATATTTCACCATAGAGACATTATCTACATGGTTCACCTAAAAAATAATTTGCCCACACACCTTTCACCTCCTAGTTTATCACTTTGCCTCTGTGTGCAGATGTGGGTGTACTTCTCAATATCGAATTATTCCTCGTCATATGCAATTTGATGTGTGCTTTCTGTGATCTGAAAGTTTTTTGTTTCACTTTCCCCTTAGGAGTATTTCCTGGTTTTAGAAGTGTTAGCTTTTTACTTCACATTCTTTTATTTGGTTGATCAGCAAATTCTTGAAATTTTGCTACTGCCTACTGAGGAAAATTTGTTTAATACTTTTAGTTATGTTGTCTGATCACTGGCAGCAGCACGGATTTCTCCGCTGCAGTTGAATAAATGATCTGGACTAGAAAGAATGTCCTTTACATGTATTGAACGCAACTATTACCTCTTGGAGTGGTTTTACTGAAGCACTCACTTGATTGCCTCTGGTCACTGTGCTATATTGGCATTCTAAAACTCATTGTAGGGGACTTTGGAAGAAAGCATAACAGAAAGTTACTGTTTATTTACGTCCAGAAAATTTGATTTTCTAGCCAGATTGTTAAGACATTAATAAACAAAAGCATTTTGTGGAAATATAGATATATGTTACAATATGCACATATAATATAAACATATTTTTTGTATTAAGTCCTTTGTGGAAATACACAAACACACACTTTTGTGTATCTGGGAGTATATGAAGAAAATAGGTTTTACTCTTTTTTGGATAGACGGATTGATTATTTTTACTTTCTTCTTTGTACTTTTTCTATATCTTTAAAAACTTTCACAATAAACATTTTATTTTTGCAATCAGAAAAACAACAAAAATATTTAAGGTAAATTATCAAAGTCACTCATTTCACTGACATGAGGGTCATTAATGGGAAGTGAGTACAAGTAAACTGTAAGTAAACTGTATAAAACCATAATTTTGTTTTTGATTGAAAATTCTGACTTGTTAATTTCTGAGTTTCTGAGCCCAACCAATTTACATGATTGGTATAACTGCTTTGGTGGTGATGTGGACTCTGTTTGGATTTTTAAGTTAAAGATGGTTTGAGTGTTAATTATTTTTTGAGTATATCATCAGTGTATTTCATCCTTTTTTCCAAAGAAAGTCCTTAAAGACAAAGGTCATCCTCTACTCCTCTATTGAATGTGATTTCTGTTATAAAATATCTATAGAAAACAAGGTCAGCAAAAGACATATTTCCTGAAAGTGTTTTTAAGCAAATAAATTATAGTTCCAATCATGGCCAAGGCTGCCTTGTTAGCATTTGATTTAATGCTTCAATAATTTTTCCATGGCAATGTGCTTCAAAGGAGGTAAGTCCTAATAGAAGCCGCACATTTGTACTTAATGTGTTGTTAAACTGATATAGAAAAGCAATATTGATGTAATATTTCTCATTCATGCATTCTCTCTCAACAGAAAGTTTATAATAAATTAAAAGTGAGCTGACATGCAAAAACTAAGTAATATAATATTAATTGTGAATTCCTTAACTTGCCAAAACCAATTGTTGTTTCATTTTGAGTAACATTTTTTCAGTGTTTATTTCAAAATTAGTTAAATTCACCTTCCCACAAAAGGTTCATATTTCTTTTCTTTATAGAAAACATTAAATTCTCTAGTCTTGCTTTTTAAATGAGTACAATTAAAGTCTTCATCAGAAGAAATGAAATCTGCATAAACACACATGCCTTAATAGCCTTTGGTACTGAAATAGAAATTACTCTTCTTCTGGATGTACCAACTCTCTTGCACAATTATTACTTTGCTCTAATGTCTTTATAACTGCATGTTTGTTATTCATCTTTTGTTAAAGTTCATTTTGTTTGTGAACAATGCATTTTAGTACGATCCAATAATTTATTTTGAATTTGTGTTAATTATGGGAACTTAATTCTCACATATTTATTGAGGTTGGAAAATTTGAACAATAAATTCAGTCAAATTGATGTGACTTAAAGTAAATGAAATGTGGCACTGCTAGAAAAACCATGTACATTTTTTTCAGTCTTCATTCAATAGTAAATTATTTGTTTCACATCACCTTTATTGGAATTTATGTCTTTGAAATTGTGGTGAAGGGTAAGAAATATTGAATGTATTCTCACTTAGAGAATCTCTCTCCATATTTAAAATTAAAAAACATAACTCATTTTTGTTCATGAAAAATATAAGTAGCTAACCATTCCTTTGATAAAATGGTCTCAGAATTAGCACCACTCACCCCTCACACCCTAGGATGGAGACATTGACCTGTTAATTTTAATTAAAAAGAAATTATATCCTATACCTCTTTTATTTTGCATAAAAATTTAGCACATTGGGTAGGTTCTTACAGTAAGCAATAAAGGTCAAGCCCAGAGTGAGAAAAATACTAAAAAGCAAATAGTGTCATTTTATACGTCACCCATATTGCTTCCCATTTCTCCTTAAGTCCCAGGTAGACTACTGTTGACAGGACAAGTTATAACCTGTTTTAAAACCTCAAGATGTACGTTGACTTGTTTTGATAGAATGGAAGTATCTGTGAGATTACAACCTAAGTTCTCATCAAATAGGGGCAGTGATCTCTATCATAAAAGTGTGTGGGTGGGAGTGTTTTCATGAGAAAATGTGCAAGATCTAGTAAGTAAGAAAAAGGATGTTTTTCAAGACAATATAGAATAATCTCACTCATTTTAAACTGGGACTTTAGCCTAGTCAAGTTGACCCACCCAAAAACCATCACATATGCACCCTCCCCCGTCCTCTTTTTACACACATTAAATTTATAAATGTAATTCTTTGGGGCTCAAGTTAACCCACCTATATACAAGTAAAATATAAAAGCAACTACTGAATCTAAAATTCCAGAGGTTAGTGGTACAGGTGGTAGATGAGAGGCTCTCGTTTACCTTTCATTTAGACGTTAGGACAGGTCCCTCATTGATGTATTGAAAGAGAGTGATTATCCAAACAACATTTAACATGGAAAGCAAAAATGTTCTAAGAAAAAATATTCCAAAGCTAAGTATCATTAAAAATTATTAACAAAAGTTATAAAAGAGAGTGACACAGCAGGCAATTTTCCTTTCCTATCAACACCAAGAATCCAAGCCCTTGAATAATATGTAGATGCTTTATACTTTTCAATTGATAGAGAAAATTTGGTAATGCATCTGATGAGATTATGACTCTTTGCAACCCCACTGACTGTAGCCCCTCAGGCTCCTCTGTCCATGGAATTCTCCAGGCAAGAATACTGGAGTGGATTGCCATTCCCTTCTCCAGAGGACCTACTTGACCCAGGGATTGAACCCAGGTCTCCTGCATTACAGGCAGATTCTTTACTGTCTGAGCTATAGGGAAGTCCTCACATTTAAAGAAATATCAGATAACCTTATTTTTCCATGTAACCAAAAAATTTTTCTCGAGTGATTCATTATCATTTGCAGTTACATAGCTATTCAATCACTGACTTGGAAGATACAAATCTATCATGACCTAAATTTTGTTAACTAGTCAAAAGCCTTCAGAAGTTGAAACAGAACTTGTCCCTGAAGTCAGGGTTTGGGTTGATAAACATTTCTAGGTGGACCAGGCCATTCTGAACAACATAATTTAAGATTTGGAATTTTGTTCTTTCCTACTTCAACAATCTTTTCTATTAATAACATAATAATTTGAAATAATTTTAAATGAATTTAGCATATTCAATTCTGCTTTCCACTCCTAGATAAATAGCTTCTATTAAGAAGATGTGGTTTTATTGTAACAAAATAGAGTAAGTTCAGAGCTTATTGGTATAGAATTCTTTGGCTTAAGGGCAAAGTAAACTGTGCTAGTCCAAAATCACGTATTTATTAGATGTATTTTTAAATGAGTGGCTTATAGTCACTAATTCGCAAAACCAGGTGCTATCAATTTTTTTTTTTGGACTGATTTTAGAGAATTTTTCAAAGTGCCTATTCAATTAGGGGTTTCATCAGTATGTTATTGGGAGTTTTTATTACTTTAATTTAGTCCAAAGAACAAATATTTTTAAAGCCAAAATCATTGTGACTATAACTACTTTGAGGCTGCAATAGTTTCTGTGATTGCATAGCAGGAAGACCCACAAGGGTAAAACTCTTGACTCTGTCAACAGTCACCATTTAAGGAAGTGTCCTTTCATGCAGGTAAGAGTCTGAATTAAGTGATTTGGTTTTAATGAGTATGTCAACCCTACGTTCTACTTGGTTGATTTTTAAAGTTCCTAGATCTGCCATTAGCAGACACATAGTGGACCTGTGATCTAAACTATTTGCAGGCAATATAACTGCCACTTTTATTGCCTCTCAAATCTCTCCAAATGCTTTTTTTCAGTAGAAACAATTTAGAATATTTTCTGAGAAGCAAATCAGCATCCATTTTTCTATATACTCCTTTGTTCTCTGTGATGCATTTGCTCTTACCTACAACACAATTGCAAGAACCAAATCTCTCTCCCGTATTCTTGCCTGGAGAATCCCAGGGACCACGGAGCCTGTGGGCTGCCATCTATGGGGTCACACAGAGTCGGACATGACTGAAGCGACTTAGCAGCAGCAGCAGCAATCTCTTGAGAGGTCTTCATGTGACTGGGGTGGAAGGACTGAAGAATGTCTAGTCCATTCAGGTTGCCATCAAAAAATACCACAGCTTATGTCTTATAAATTTTCACACTTTTCACATTTCTGGAGGCCGCGAAGTCTGAGATTAAAGTGCTCCCAATTTCAGTGTTTGGTGAGAGCCTGCTTTTTGTTTCATGGGTGTCTTTTCTTATGGCAGACACACGAGGAAGCTCCGTGGGGTTTCTGTTATAAAGTCATTAATCCCATTCATGGGCTTCTCTGGTGGCTCAGCTGGTAAAGAATCCGCCTGCAATGCAGGAAACCTGGGTTCGATCCCTGGGTTGGGAAGATCCCCTGAAGAAGGGAAAGGCTGCCCACTCCAGTATTCTGGCCTGGAGAATTCCATGGACTGTACAGTTCATGGGGTCACAAAGAGTCAGACACGACTGAGTGACTTTCACTTTCAGTCGAATTCCTGAGAGCTTAATCCTCATGACCTAATCACTCCCCAAAGTGATTAATAATGATATTAGAATTTCAACATATAAATTTTTGGGTGGTGGGGGGGAACAAACATTCAATCTATAGCAGAATGGAAATTAAAACAAAAACACAAGCCTGGCCAACTATCTGATCAGCATCCATGCAGCATCTGGCACACACAACCATCCTGGTGGATGCCCAGAAGAGAGAGAAAAGCAGATGTTCTTGCTCCTGCTGGCCACCTCTGCTGATTTCTTAGACACACCTGTATACATTAGGCACCTCTGTCCCTCTGCAGACACCAGTGCCTCCCATTCAGCACTGCTGTGTCCCTCCCAGTTTTCTCATCTCTTGACTGAGTTGAAGCAAAGGAGCTTCTCAGGTGCAGAAACTGTGAAATGATTTTGCAATTATGCATTGTTTTCTTCTTTTGTGTTACTCTTTTCTGGAGACAGTCCCAAATGAAACTCCACTCCAATGCACTGCAGAATTTTTTCCTCATTACTTTTTGCAGCCCTGTTTGCAACCAAGAATTAACAGATTCTATTTCCCAGCCTCAAACATAGCCTAGTGGTAGTTGGGGTATAGGACAGCAACATGCTCTATTCAGAATTACAATTACCCAGAGATAATGAACTTTTATTAGTTGCCCACACAATTGTGCTTCTCATGATCTTTTATCACAACACGATAATGTTAAAACTCCTTATTTCTTCATGCATATACAATGTGATGTCTCTGCCCCCTTCAAATTGTCAGACCTCTTCGACATGCCTCATAGACATAGTTTTAGGCTCAAACTGGTTCTCAAACTATGCAAGATTTTTATTCCTTAATCAGGTGAGAACAGCAGGGAACTTACTTATTAGAACTTAAGATATTGTTTCTCAATCATCAGCTTTCCTCTCTGGATCCACCCACCTCGTGTCTCCTTACAAAACGTGAAACTCAAAATTTAACAAATAAACTTGCTGTTATGCCCCCTTGTAGAGTTGCATTTGAACTTTTCTTTTTGTCTGCCATATCACTCTGTTCTCTTCTATCCCCAGGAATATCTGGGGATAGAGTGGAGAGTGGTATTTCTTACTTCAACATCCAAACATAAACAACAATGCTTCTTCTAAACACATTCAATTATGTGAAATTTAATGGAACACCTGACTTTTGTAATTGATCATTTCCCTGTTTTGCTAGGAATGTTAACACAGATCTTTTACCTTATGTTCCACATCTCCCTATTCCTCTTTCCTCTTTTTATTTCATTGTCATTTGTCTTAGTTGGCTCAGGCTGCTGTAACAAAATATCACAGACTGTGTAGGTTAAAGAAGAGACATCCATTTCTCGCATTAAAGAAGAGACATCCATTTCTCGCGGTCTGGAAGCTGGGAATTCCAAGGCATATCTGTCCCTAGTGAGGGCTCTCTTTCTAGCTTGTAAGCAACTGCCCTCTTGTTCTGTGCTTACGCAGCCTCTCCTCATGCACACACATGGGCAGAGAGTGGGACCTTCCTTTCCTCCTCGTTTACTAGGGCACCAATCCCATCATGCAGGCCCCCCACCCTCATGGCCTCATCTAAAACTAAACTGAGAAGACAAGCATTCAGCTCATAACATGACTATTGTGGAAAGTCAAGGAAAGCACATGGTGTGGTGGCCTTGGGTACCTCCTAAAGACAAAGGGTCTCAGCAGAAGACATACTTTTTCACATCTGGAGTTTGTGTCTTAGAAATAATGTGATACAGCCAACTATAATATCTATCTTCTTCTCACATGTGTGCATGCCATGCTTCATTGCACACATTAACAAAAGATTCTTTGGGTAGTTCTACTTTTGCTGTAGGTGTTCCCTTTGTAGCAGTCTTAAGAGCTAACAGATGACGTTCTTAAGAACATTTTTATCACAAAATCTACCTAGTTCCCTCTAGCTCCCAACTCACTCAACCCTTTCTATTCCTCACTCTAGGCCAATTCATCCTGGATGCTTTTGAAAGGAAGGGTGTCTTCCTTGTGGCCACCTTTCGAGTTCTGGAAGGCTGTGGTCCAGGATCTCTTTTAAGTCTATCCACCAGTCACATGGGAGAGTTTGCTTTATATTATCCAGTCACTCCTTCTGCAGAAACAACATCAATAGATTAGGAGATAATCTGGATGTATTATTAAGAAATCCATTAGGCAATCATGGGCCTGTTGGAAGTTTGGGTGTAGTTTTATTCTACAACATAAAATATTTATATCTACTAGTAATATCAATAATTTTGTTTGTTTTGTTGTTTTATATGGCTTGTTTCATTTTAAACTAATATAGAGCAGAAAGTAGGAAAAAGGTATGCATGGCAAAATAATAATTAAAATGATTTTATAAATGCAGAGAAGAATATTCCAAATATAATTGGCATAAATGAGTTTTAAAAGGAATCTTTTTCAAACCTAATCTTGATTTTAAATGGACATATGTGAAATAAGAAAACATAAAATACAATAATATTTTTAAACATAGAACATCTCTACATAAAAAATAATTTGATGTGAATAACAAACATAGGAGGGTATATTGAAGTGACCATATCATTTACTATTAGTATCCTCATATTTAAAAATACATAATTAAAAAAAAATACATAATTTTTTAAAAATAATATATTTAAAAAATAAATAGATTGAGCTTCTGAGTTGGAATTTTAAAAATATTTTAAAATTGCCAACACCTGTGAGTTTGAAGCTTGTCTTAATGGTCAGCTAAGGAAAGTAGATACTTTTTACAGTACATTTTTCCATCTATAAGACTGAAATTACCTCTTGTGGGGTACCAAATTGAAGGTACATATATATAAAAGCATGACATTCTTGATGACTATAAGAGCTTTCCTTTTACTTTCCTTGCAGGAATTCTCTAATAATTTGATTTAAATCTTCCTCCAAGCAGAGAATGCTGTCTAATTTTCTGTACTGTAGCTCAGAACAGAATTTATGTTTTAAATGAATCATTCTCCTTTGTAGAGAGAGATATATGGCCTCTGAACCCCAAATTACAAAAACTCATTCTTGGTAATTAAAAGATAAAAATAAGCCTGACAGCATAAGCCTCTTAAATTTATTTATATATTCACAGTATCTTTCACAGAGTTTCAGGCACAAACTTCCCATCTCTACCAAATTTTTAACAATGATGTGGCCTACTTTAAATTTCATCTTTGCAAATACTTGTAATTTACTCTGATAGTATAGTAGTGTCCATTTATGTGGAACATCTTCATAGCAAAAAAATAAGTCTCTTTCTGGAAAGTTTACTTAAAAAGAAGACATTGGCATATATATAGGCAACTAGCATAACACAAGTCAGGTACTTTTCTTTCTTATACTAGGAATTTTTAAGCATACACACACACATACATACACACACACACACACTGCTTGGGTATACACACAAAATTCTAGGAAAAGTAGAAAAAGGCACTATATTTAAATGAGTGTTAACACTAGAGAAGGACAGCTGGAGAAAAACTTTTATACAGATTACATTTTGTCATATTACTTATATTAATGTTTCCCCTAGTGTTTGCCAATCAATTATCTGTAAAGTGATCTGAAAGGAGGCTGGATCCTCTTAGCAGAAAGCACATATTCCTCATCAATTTGTAACTCACCAAATGTATTTAACCACTGGAATAATATTTGATGATAATAATGTGAATTAGTTAGGAGAGAGATCCAACAGAAGGGAGAGTTATTCCCAGGGTATGATTCAAGTCTTCAGACAAATGGCACCACATTCCCAAATCATTAGCAAATTTACCTAGTGACATGGGCAAATTAGAAGACATATTAAAATGTGTGTAGGAAATCATCCAAGCAAAATGAAATCACAAGGACAATACTCTTATATAACAAGGTTTCTGTCTTTATCTCTGTGTGATTAAGTAGTGTTAATTAGGAAGTGTATATGAGGATAGAATTATGTATTAATTTATATTATTGTTTCAGTGATTCAAAAATACTACAATGTATTTCTGTAGGTACTAGAAATATTTAAACTTTTCCAGGTATGTTATCTCACTTGTTATTTATACAACTTCTAAAATTTATCCAAGTCACATAGGTTTTATGTATGCAGCACTTACTCTGTTAGGAACTTTCTTAAGAGACTTACAGATAGTAACTCACTTAATTCTTGTAACAACACACAAACTGTATTCTACTACTATTTCTCTTTGCTGATGATAAATATGAGTTCAACTAACTTTTCTTAAATCACAAACCCAAAGACTAGCAGAGTCAGGATTCACATTCAAGATATTTGGCTTCAAAGTGTGTATGTGTGTGTTTTAATCAAGGGTTCCTATTTTAGTGCATTCATTTCTAATGATATGACTGATATAATACTTGTATATCTATCATTTAATTATTTATTTTCTAATGTGCATATCTGCTTTATTTTTCTTTCCTTTGTCTTTTGGGGTTAATACATGTTTCTTATATTGACTTGTTTCTAATACTTCTTATTCTTTTAACCTAGAATTTTAACCTAGATTTTAACCTAGAAATAATAAAATTCACCTTCACTTATTGAAGTCTAATGTAAATTATTACTTTCATAATTTATCTGATACTGTTAGAAATGTAACTTTTTCCGTACTAATATTTATGTCATTTTCTTTGTTCACTCTTGCTTTCTCATAAGTGAATGGTTGCATTTACAAAGGGCCATATAAATGATGATGATATCTCTGTGTTAATGGCTAATGGAATATGTACTGTTGTTTCCTGTTTTATGTAAAAATTTCTATCATAGAAATCTTAGGGTACAGATATGTAGATTTTCAGAGATTAACATTGCTTACTTTCAATATTTTGTTTGTGCTTATGCTATTTTTCTTATGCTGCTATAATCATTGTAAACATGTTATCATCTAATAAATTATTATATCAAAATCCTGAAGTTTGCCTTGCACCGTATGCAAACACAAGAAGATAAAAGCATATATAATCATCTTCTTGTGAGATATTTTATTAAAAAAGCTTTCCTAAAATTTTAAATTTAATTTAAAATACTCCTTTAGAACTAAAGTATGTATCATCTAAAATAAAAGCACATACATACTTAATTTATTATGTATTTAATTATTTGGGAAATGATCACCTCCATAAATGATTGTAATCAAACGATACAACAAATCATTAAAATAGAGTTTAGGTAATACAAGGGAAATAATGTTGGTGATAATTCTATACTGAAGGAAACTACTGCAATTATACTATGAACTTTCTGCCAGTAAATACATGTACTTTCCAAAATTGTAGATGACATAAAGCTAGGAGAAATTGTTAGCATCTGGGTAAAAAAGTCAGAATCTAAAACAGTCTTTTGAATATTGGGTCAAATCTGCAGGATTAAATTTAACATAGAAAAACTGTAGGTCTTAAACTTGGGAATCCTAAAAGAAGCCATATTTTCTTTAGAATGCAGTTGGTTTCTGGTTCAATTTAAGTCAGTTAATAAGTTACCACCCCCCCCCCCCCAAGCTAATGTAAGTTTAATATACATTTTGGGCTTTATTTATAGGAATGGAGCATCTTGATGGGACTTCCCTGGTGGCTCAGATGGTAAAGAATCTGCCTTGATCAATTAATGTGATAGTATCACTTTGCAGTTGTCAATCTATCCTTCATGCTGGTTTCAGGACGCTAAAAAAGTGGGACATATTTCAGCAGAGCAACTATGAGACTGTGTTGACTTGAAACTGTCATATTAGGAACAGAGGAATGGTAGAAATAATAATTTCCCTTGACTGTATACCACTCATAGCCTCAATACTCACGCCTCCTTCTCACACAGCATCCAAATGCAGTGCTCAGCTGTGTTAGAAGAAGTGATCGCCCCTGACACCCTAGCTTACTCCTGATCTCTTCCCAGTCCTTATCCAGTTCTAACTCTTGGCTTAAACAAATGCATTCCTGACCTTTTTTTTTTTTTTTTTTTTTTTTGGTACACAGGCTTTCTCATTCTCAGGATATGCTTTTCCGGGTCTTCTTGCTTCAACTATCAGGGATAGAATTCTGCTCTGAGTGGGCCTCACATGACCCTATTTCCCTGAGAGGTGCAAATCTGAATAAGGTACCAGAAGTATCCCCCCTGCAGGCTAGCCTGCGTCAGGAGGCAGAGGGTAAATGGAGGGAGGAGGCTCTGGGTAAAGAGCTGATGTCCTGACAGCAGCAACCACCTGAAGTTAGAGGGAACCTTGTCACGAATTAGCGCTTCTTCCTTTTGCTATGGCTATTTCAGCCAAAGTTTGTTCTCCCATTTGGGGAAGTCTTGAAGTAAACATTTTAAAAATGAGACCATAAATGATAAAGTCTTTTCTTTTTTAAAACTTCAGAGTATGCGAGCATATGGAACTTTTTAGAAAGAATCATATGTAAGAAATATTATGCTGGTCACCACTGAGGGTCAGAAAATAGAGCTAAAAGCTTCCACATAATGTGACATGATCATGAGCTATATTTTGGTCAGTTAAGTCAAGCAATGGAAATTAGTGAAAATTAGTCTGATAATCAAGGGAGGGGACATATTTACTCAGATAACTGAAACAAAGTGTACTCAGTTATACACTTGATAAATATGAATCACCCAGATTTATTTTTCACTCATTTCTCTGCTTTAAAATAACTTCATCTTTAACTTGGAAAGTTTTTATATTTATTCATTTATTCTAGGCAGGAATTGATAACACCTTCTCTCAGAAGTGGATTGTTAAAACTATTGAAATTAGCTATTGAAACAATACAATTTGAAGTATCAAAGCAAGCAAATCTATTAAGTTGTAGACTTAAAGATGTATAAATATTTGTTACATAATGTGACCGTGAAACTATTTTTTCTATTTTATCAACTGTACTAAGAAATCCCTAAACAAGTTAGGATAAACAATATTGAAATAAAAGCTACAATAAAGTAAAAAAGTATGTTATGAAGTATAAGGTTTAAAGCACAAATTATGTAGAATTATAAAACAAAATCATGAGGAATGGGTTTCTTGAAATTTCTTTAATCCTGTATCAAAGGTTGACTTTTGAACAACAAATTTAGATATTTGTTGCATATATATATGTATATATATATATATATATATATATTCATTTTATAAGCTAATACTTACCAGGTTATTAAAAACAAACTTTTTCCTAAAGTGTGTGTTTTTCAAATTATGGATTTTCACTCTTTCAAAAGCTAAAGAAGCAATTGATGCCAGGATGTCAGACTATCTCTGACTTTAACAATATTGAATACACATAACAATACACTATTTTGACATGCACATGTTTAACTGCACTGATTTTAAAAAGAAGCAGTGAGTAGGATGCTTACTTGTGACAGAGCAGAGATTGCCCTCAGTATGCATATATAGAGCATTTATACCACACTGGAGAAAGCATAGCCTTGTCATGTGGCTGAAGTCTCCTCCTATTCTTCTCAAAAGTGAGGGTTTATACCCTGAAAATGAAAATCTGGCTCTATTAATCATTTTTGTTGCTTTTAAATTTATAACTAAACCTGTTATATTAGCCCTATCCTGTTAGTCTGCCTACAGGGCAGAGCAATTGTCTTCTAGACAATGAAACAGATATTCTTTCTTTGGTAGAACTTAGCAGCTTAGATTTATTTCTTAATTTAACATGTATTAAGTGCCTTAGAATTCAAGCACTGTGCTAGAACCTGAGAAGATAATAGGGACCGTGATGGTCAATTTGATGTGTCAAACTTGGCTGTGCCACAGTGTCCAGATATTTGGCCAAATATTCTGGATATTTCTTTGAGGATGTTTTTGAATGAGACATTTAAATCAGTGGACTTTGACTAAAGCAGATTGGGCTTCATAATGAGGGTGGGACTCACCCAATCATCTGAAGGCCTGAAGAGAAAAAATGCTGACCTCCTGAGAGTAAGAAGCGATTTTCCATTATTAAGACTTCATCTGCAACAATGGTTCTTTCTTGTCAGCAGACTGCTTTTGGACCCAAACTGCAACTTTTTCCTGAGTTTCCAGTCTGCCAGCCTCCCCAGTTAGATGTGGACTTGCCAAGCCATCACACTCATGTGATCCAATTCTTTAAAATAAATATCTTTATATATTTGTGTCAATTTATGTAGGTATTTTTTTATATATTTACACACATATAAAATCATATGATTTGGTTTCTTAAATTAAATCTCCTTATGTATCTGCATTTATACAGATATAATCATGTGATTAAATTCCTTGAAATATACATTTTTATATATTTATATTTATACACACACACATATACATATAGAGAGAGAGCAAGAGAGAGACATAGATCAATAGACATCTCTGTAGATAGACTGTTTTAGAGATAGATATACAGATGCAAAAATATGCAAGGATTTATTTTAAGGAATTAGATCATGTGATTGTGATCCACAATCATGTAATTGTGGACATACCTATATCCATCTCTATACCATATCTATAGTTATATCTGTGTCTCTGGAGAACTCTGACTCATATAGTGACCAAGACATATTACCAGGCCTTAAGCAGGCAGGAAGAATGATATATGGAGGTATACATATCTGCTTAAACTGATAGCGGTGTTGCTGAAGAGAAGTTACTAAAGCTTTGCCTTAAAATCTACATTTATGACTGTAGTAGGTAGAGATGGAATGCACTACTTAAATTCTTGCAAGACAAGAATGGAAACATGCATAAGGGGAAAGAGGAGTAACAACACAGCTTGAAGAATAATTAACAGTTGTTTTGCTGGAAAATTCAAAGCAGATGAGAGACAAGTAATGAACCAAAGGTAATGGACCCTTCAGCCAGCTGAACAGCCAACACTTTTTCTTAAACATACACTGAGTCAGACAGAATGACTCCATTTAAAACAACTGCCCAAATAAAAGATAGTCCCTTCTTTTCAAGTCAGGTCTCAAAAGTTTAGATGGTGTCTCTGGCTCCTTTGTTATTGATGTTTGATTGTGCTTCCATGTTCACGGCCCTCATGTATTTTGATTGGTCTTAGCACATGTAAGAGTGATATGGGTATGGGGAACTGTGTACTGATTTTTAATTTCATTGCTAACATTTTATTTAGTTGCCCTTCTTTCCCGAATACTGTTTATACGCCAAGTCTTTTGTAATATGACTAGAAAGATGCTAAGCCATGGTCCTGATCGTCCATGTCTCTAAGAATACAGTAATGCTTAAGTCTGAAGAGTGGACTAGAAAACAGTACAAACATGATTATTAGGACTCAGGAGATTTCTATGTCAATATTCTGTCTGAGATGATTTACAGACCGAACATCTTGCACTAATGATAGAGCTAATTATATTTTACTAAACAGAATGAAATATTTCAAAATGAAAGTATTAAAATCACTACAATGTAAAAATCAATAGCCTGCCACACAAGGAAAAATGCTATTAAATAGGATTTCCATTTTAAATATAAATACTGGAGATGGATCTATATGGTAGTATGATTTATCATAGATAAACAGCAAGAACAGGTAGATTTCATAATAATTGTGTAAGTAATGTCACAGAATCACCTTCCTGAGCTGACTAATTAGCTCATTAAAACACTCCATCCCATTGAAAAGCAGTTTTTCTTGACGACTGTCAGCTATATGATTGAATGACATGCAAAATCTCTTGGTATTTTATGGATATGTGATCCTTGGCATTCAATAATGAAACTGCTCTTCTATGTTTGTAGAAGAAGAGCAGTCAATTTTCATGGAAATGTCAGAAAGATTATATTGTTTTCTTCTATTTATTTTTATTGTTTTGGTCTGGGATATATCTGAAAGCCTGTCAATGGTGTCCTTTGCAGTTACTTCAAAAGCTATAAAACTACTGGTACAACCTGAAAATGGTGATTTATTGTTGCATCCAAAAGATAGGAATCTTTTAAAATAAGAAATAATGTGAGATTCGTAAATTTCCAGTTGAAGATAACACATTTCAAGTTTTGGATTTATTTCTATTTATTTTATGTTAATTTCCCCAAACCTCTAATAAAATTTTATATGGTGAGCTCACTGTATATAAAAAGGCAGAATAGGTGCTCTGCAACAATTATATAGGCTAACTTCTTGCACATAATAGGAATTCAAGAAATGATTAATTATAAAATGAATAAATGAAACAATTGATTAATATATCTGGAGGTTTCCTTTGCCTAAATTGCTAACTTCTCTCCAATTGTTCTAAATGCTTCTTTCATGAAATAATTTCTTAAACCTCAAGCTCGATGCATTTCTATCTCACTTTAATCAATATTACACTATTTACCACTCTACTGTGTTTAATTTTAGAAAATACTAACCCAGAGGTCTTAACATTGACTTGGGTTCTAATATATATTATTGCATGGGAGTTTATTTAACATTATAGACAGGAAAGTGAAAGGTAAAAGAAGTAGCACACTCAAAGGAAAAACAAAAAAGAGTAGGAATGAACTATTGAACTTCAGCTAACATGAAGGGAAGCTCATCAATTATGTATCCATTTATGCATATATTCAACTCTAAATGTGAACCTATCAGATACTAGGTTACACAGGGAAGGTAATGATGAATAAATACTACGGCAGGTGTTAGCAAAATTTAAAAGTATAGCATAGGTGTTATAAAGAAGGGTCATATAAGCCAGTTTGTTGGATTAGAAATCTACAAATTGTGCCTCAATTTTCTGACAAGTTATCTGCTCTTCTGTTAATTACTGAAGCTCAGGAGGCTTACATTTTTGATTGTTCATTTGGAAGAGCCCCATCCAAGTCCCAGGGAAGAGACTTAGCAACGAGATGCCATGCTTTTGTAAAATTTTAAAAAGCAAGATAGTTCTGTATTCTCTTGCTTAAAGAGGATCCCCTCACCCCTGCAAATGTACAAGCTTTAGGACCCTATAAAATTAGCATCTTCCCTGCTCTTGTTGCAACAAATCTTGGGCATTTTTGAAACGTGCAATCCATTCACTCATCCTCTTTGTACTGCACATCACAGCTCACTGTTCTGAAGTCCTCACTATTTCCATGTCCAGCTTGGATTCCACACATTCTCTATAATCAGTCCCCTATCAATATCACTAAATTTGTTCCTCTCCTTCTCAGAAGTATAAGCTTTGAGAAAATGCCTAACTTGGTGCATTCAAGCACTTGATTTCTCTGAATTAAAGTAAATGAATATAACTCATGAAAAATCATACTGACATATGTTTGGCTTAACTGTTAGATTATGAACACAGATGTTAAAGAAATGCTCCATTGATCCTGGTGGTTCCTCACTTCCAAGTTGACTATATCATGCTTGCCACTCTCCCCCGCCTCCTTACCTCCTGCCACTCTCACTTCCTTTAGAAATTATAAGTGATCAGACAGATGCTTTCTCATCTTTCCACTATCAAATTTATACACCTATACACATCTGAATATGATGTGTATCTTTCTTCTTATTACAATGAAAGGAAAGTCATCCTAACAGAGGCTGATCAACCATTCTACTCTCATCTCAATTCTTAAGGATTTAGTTTCTGCACATAATTTCCTACCTGTCTCATCAATTTTTCCACTTCCATAAGACAATTCCCCAAAACTTACAAAATTCAAGTATGTTCTCTACCTTAATAAAATAAAACTGTATTTTATGAATCACCACCTATCCCAGCCACAGTCTTTCTCTTTTCAAGTGGATTACCATCAACACCACACCATTCATTGAATAGTAATCTATCAATATCTCATTTATTTGTAATGCTTTTCTAGTCAAGTTCCCATATACTCATGGACTGATTTCCTTTTCGTTCTACATTTTTGGGTTCTCCTAATACAATCCACTCTAGGGGATCTTCCCAACCCAAGGATCGAACCTCAGTCTCTTGTGTCTCCTGCATTGGCAGGTGGATTTTTACCACTGAGCTGTTGAGGTAGTGTCTAATACAAGTAAACCAACATTTTTTTAATTACTACAACTTTATAATCAGTGCTGACATCTGATAATGGATACACAGCACAACCAAGTCATCATAAGCAAGGATTCTAGAAACCAACAATGAGTTCAAAGTCCAGCCACCCTGTTAACTACCTGCATAGTCTTGAGGAAGTTAAAGTTAGTCTCCATAACTGAGTTTGCTCAGCTGAAAGAGAGTTGATAACAATACTACCTTGGCTTCAACAGTATGTGAACTGAGAACTTCCAGATGTTCAAGCTGGATTTAGAAAAGGCAGAGGAACCAGAGACCAAATTGCCAAAATTTGTTGGATCATTGAAAAAGCAAGAGGGTTCCAGAAAAACATCTACTTCTGCTTTATTGACTATACCAAAACCTTTGAATGTGTGGACCACAACGAACTATGGAAAATTCTCCAAGAGATGGGAATACCAGAACACCTGACCTGCTTCCTGAGAAATCTGTATGCAGGTCAGGAAACAACAGTTAGAACCAGACATGGAACAGTGGACTGGTACTAAATTGGGAAAGGAGTATGTCAAGGTTGTATATTGTCACCCTGCTTATTTAACTTATTTGCAGAGTCAGTTCAGTTCAGTTCAGTCGCTTAGTCATGCCCAACTCTTTGCAACCCAATGGACCACAGCATGCCAGGCCTCCCTGTCCATCACAAACTCCCAGAGTTTACTCACACTCATATCCATTGAGTCAGTGATGCCATCCAACCATCTCATCCTCTGTCGTCCCCTTCTCCTCCCACCTTCAATCTTTCTCAGCATCAGGGTATTTTCAAATGAGTCAGCTTTTTGCATCAGGTGGCCAAAGTATTGGAGTTTCAGCTTCAACATCAGTCCTTCCAATCCAGAACTGATTTCCTTTAGGATGGACTGGTTGGATCTCCTTGCAGTCCAAGGGACTCTCAAGAGTCTTCTCCAACACTATACATTTCAAAAGCATCAATTCGTTGGCACTCAGCTTTCTTTATAGTCCAACTCTCACTTCCACACATGACCACCGGAAAAACCATAGCCATGACTAGATGGACCTTTGTTGGCAAAGTAATGTCTCTGCTTTTTAATATGCTGTCTACTTTGGTCATAACTTTTCTTCCAAGGAGTAAGCGTCTTTTAATTTCATGGGTGCAGTCACCATCTGCAGTGATTTTGGAGTCCAAAAAATAAATAAATCTGCCACTGTTTCCACTGTTTCTCCATCTATTTGCCATGAAGTGATGGGACCGGATGCCATAATCTTTATTTTCTAAATGTTGAGCTTTAAGCCAGCTTTTTAACTCTCCTCTTTCACTTTCTTTAGTTCTCCTTCACTTTCTGCCATAAGGGTGGTATCATCTGCATATCTGAGCTTATTGATATTTCTCCTGGCAATCTTGATTCCAACTTGTGCTTCTTCCAGCCCAGCGTTCCTCATGATGTACTCTGCATATAAGTTAAATAAGCAGGGTGACAATATACAGCCTTGACATAGTCCTTTCCCTATTTGGAACCAGACTGTTCCATGTCCAATTCTAACTGTTGCTTCCTGACCTGCAAACAGATTTCTCAAGAGGCAGATCAGGTGGTCTAGTATTCCCATCTCTTTCAGAATTTCCCAGTTTACTGTGATCCACACAGTCAAAGATTTTGGCATAGTCAATAAAGCAGATGTAGATGTTTTTCTGGAGCTCCCTTGCTTTTTCAATGATCCAGCGGATGTTGGCAATTTGATTTCTGGTTCCTCTGCCTTTTCTAAATCCAGTTTGAACATCTGGAAGTTCACGGTTCACATATTGCTGAAGCCTGGCTCGGAGAATTTTGAGCATTACTTTACTAGCGTGTGATATGAGTGCAATTGTGTGGTAGTTCAGCATTCTTTGGCATTGCCTTTCTTTGGAATTAGAATGAAAACTGACCTTTTTCAGTCCTGTGGCTTCTGCTGAGTTTTCCAAATGTGCTGGCATATTGAGTGCAGCACTTTCACAGCATCATCTTTTAGGATTTGAAATAGCTCAACTGGAATTCCATCACCTTCACTAGCTTTGTTTGTAGTTATGTTTCCTAAAGCCCACTTGACTGCACATTCCAGGATGGCTGGCTCTAGGTGAGTGATCACACCATTGTGATTATCTGAGTCATGAAGACCTTTTTTGTATAGTTCTTCTGTGTATTCTTGTCACCTCTTAATATCTTCTGCTCTGTTAGGTCCATACCATTTCTGTCCTTTATTGAGCCCATCTTTGCACGAAATGTTCCCTTGGTATCTCTGATTTTCTTGCAGAGATCTCTAGTCATTCCCATTCTGTTGTTTCCCTCTATATCTTTGCACTGATCACCGAGGAAGTCTTCCTTATCTCTCCTTGCTATTCTTTGGAACTCTGAATTCAAAGGGCTATATCTTTCCTTTTCTCCTTTGCTTTTTGCTTCTCTTCTTTTCTCAGCTATTTGTAAGGTCTTCTCCGACAGCCATTTTGCTTTATTGCATTTCTTTTTGAGGGATGGTCTTGCTCCCTGTTTCCCATACAATGTCACGAACCTCAGTCCCTAGTTCATCAGGCATTCTGTCTATCAGATCTAGTCCCTTAAATCTATTTATCTCTTCCACTGTATATTCGTTAGAGATTTGATTTAGGTCATACTCCAGTAGTCTTGTGGCTACACATGCACATCACCAGATAGTCAACACGGAAATCAGATTGATTATATTCTTTGCAGCCAAAGATGGAGAAGCTCTATACAGTCAGCAAAAACAAGACCGGGAGTGAACTGTGGCTCAGATCATGAACTCCTTATTGCCAAATTCAGACGTAAATTGAAGAAAGTAGGAAAAGTCACTAGAACATTCAAGTATATGCAGAGTACATCATGAGAAATGCCAGCCTGGATGAAGCACAAGCTGGAATCAAGTTTGCTGGGAGAAATATCAATAACATCAGATACGCAGATAACACCACCCTCATGGCAGAAAGCGAAGAAGTACTAAAGAGCCTCTTGGTAAAAGTGAAAGAGGAGAGTGAAAAAGCTGACTTAAACTCAACATTCAGAAAACTAAGATCATGGTGTCCGGGCCCATCACTTCATGGCAAATAGATGGAGAAACAGTGGAAACAGTGACTGACTTTATTTTCTTGGGCTCGAAAATCACTGAAGATGGTGACTGCAGCCATGAAATTATACGACACTCGCTCCTTGGGAGAAAAGCTTGACAAACCTAAACAGCATACTCAAAAGCAGAGACATCACTTTGCTGACAACGTTCTGTCTAGTCAAAGCTGTGGTTTTTCCAGTAGTCATGTATGGATGTGACAGTTGGACCATAAAGAAATCTGAGCACCAAAGAATTGATGTTTTTGAACTATAGTGTTGGAGAAGACTCTTGAGAGTCCCTTGTACTGAGAGGTAATGATACCAGTCAATCTAAAGGAAATAAGTCCTGAATATTCATTGGAAGGGCTGATGCTGAAGCTGAAGCTCCAGTACTCTGGGTACCTGATGCAAAGTACTGACTCATTGGGAAAGACTGGGAAAGATTGAAGGCAGGAGGAGAAGTAGACGACAGAGTATGAGATGGTTGGATGGCATCACCAACTCAGTCGACATGAGTTTGAGCAAGTTCTGGGAGTTAGTGATGGACAGGGAAACCTGGTCTGTAGCAGTCCATTAGGTTGCAAAGAATCTGACATGACTGAATGACTGAACTGAAATGAACTAAACCATCCCACCTAAAGTTTAGAGGAAGACTAGAAGATGTATTAGCTAAGATGTATTTAGCTAATACATCAACATTATCATTTTTTGATTGTCTTGAAATTTTTTGTTCTTTTATATTTTAATAGAAATTTCAGATTGGTGTCCATGAAAATTCTTTTAGAATATTTCAAAGCCAATATGCAATGTACTTATTTTAACTATGGAAGTATTAACCACTATTGATTCACATATCAAACTATGAAATATTTTCTGATATATTCCATTATTTGGATTTCCTTGAGTTAATATATTTACCTCTTTTATTTTTTTTTATTACTAAATTTTCTGTTTCTTACCAGATAATCTATCTCCTAATTTTCTGATAGAATTAAAATAGGCTTTGGTGGTTTCAAATATGAATTGCTATTCATTATCCTTCAATTTGTCAAATTTCTTCTAGAATCCTCCCTTCTTCATATTATAACATATTTGTTGTCTAAACTTCCGTGTAGGTTTCATCCTGGGAACTCCATTTGCTGTCACACCAAGGATTCCATTCATGCTTCCTGTATGAATACTTTCTCTTTTATCCTCATGTCTCTCTTTTTATTGTTTAGTGTATGTTTTCAAATCAAGTATATCTCACAGTTGCTTTCTGAGAAGGGGTGGCATGAGGCGTGAATTTTTTTAAGTCCTTGATTGACAGTTTGCTAGGTATGCAAAGTGCTACACTGGAAAGTTACCTGCATAATTTTTAAGTCATCAATCCATTATTTTTAACTTCTAAGACTGAAAAAATAGGATATTATATACAGGTTTGTATACATGCTTTTATCAGTTTGAGGAAATTCCCATCAGATCTTCTGTTGCTAAGAATATTCTCATGAGTGGATGTTGAAATCTGCTACATGTTTTTCTGCATACACTCAAATTATCCTGTGGGTGTTTTCTTTAGTCTGTCGATATGGTGAATTACATCGCTTGATTTTATGTGGACACAACAGACTTGGTATTTTTGTGTTACAATCCACTTAGATATATCTTATTCTTTTTCTGTATATTGCAGTATTTGACGTTCTAAAAATTTTTTTTTTAGATTTTTGCATCTATGTAAATAACAGACATTGGTCTATAGTTTTACATTATAAGTTTGTTTTTGTTGTTATTGTTGTTAGGGTAATTCTTTTTTCATAAAATGAGTTGGAAAGTCCATGTAGCAGTGGTATTTTTCCACTAAAGGTTTGGTAGAATTCATCAGTAAAGCCATAAATTTGTTTGCAATTTTCTGTATTGGAAGAGTTTGAATCACAAATGAATTTATTAATTTGGAATTAATTCTTCTTGGTTGCTATCTGATCTCAAACAAGAAATGTCATGCTTATGTAGATTATTAAATTCTTGTAATTTGTATAGGAGTGATGTTTTCTTTTGTCTTTTTACAAGTAGAGGCAAACTCTCTGGGGCTTTTCTTCGTTTTTGAATAACACAATTTCTTTCACATTTTATGTTCTCTCTTTTCAGAGGTCTTATTTGAATTTTGCATTTTTTGGAATAAACATTCTTGATGTTTTCATCTACTTTTTGTAAAATTTTCTTTACACTGTCTTCTAACTATGTTACTAAATTTCGTTTCAATTTCTGGGGCATTACTGTTAATTTCCAATAGCATTCCCTTGTCTAACTTACTGTTTATCTTGAGGAATGTTAATATTTCTCTTAACTCCATGAATGTGTTGATTACATTTGTTAGAAGTTTTCCTCTGTCCAATGCATTGTGTTTGGTTTCTTTGCACTATCTTTTTCTGTATGTTTTGCTTTTTAGGTACTTTATTGAATTTATCAGTGAGGCACTGATTTATGCAGATAGATAGCTCTGAGGGCAGAACACGGGAAGGAATGCCTGGGTCTCCTCACATTTTATAATTTATTTAAACTGTCTCATCTTCATTTTCATCCACAGTTGGAATTTCAAATCTCTATTGTTAAACTGTACATATTAAATATGTAGAATCCTCTTCAACTGAGCATAGAAGACTTCCTATTGACAAGGTAGGAAAAGTGATCTTACACACTAACTGATCCTCATAAAATCTACCTAATCCTCAATCATTCAGCCTCTATCAGAATTCCTGCCATCACTGGCAACTGCATTGCTAACTTGTGAGCCTCTGGGGATTTGAGATGCAAATAGTTTGCTTAGGGATTTTATCCCCTGTTGCAGGGATTTCCCCCTTTTTGCCCTTCCTAAGTCGGGTACCACTTATCCACTGGGTTTACTTTATTCAAAACAATGTTCACTGCAGCACTATTTACAATAGCTAGGGTACGGAAGCAACCTAGATGTTCATCAACAGATGAATGGATAAGGAAGATGCACATATACATATACACAATGGAATATTACTCAGCTCTAAAAAGGAACACATTTGGGTTAGTTCTCATGAGGTGGATGAACCTAGAGCCTATTATACAGAGTGAAGTAGGTCAGAAAGAGAAAGGCAAATATCCTATATTAACTCACATATGTGGCATCAGAGAGATAGTAGAAAGATACTAGAAAGATAGTAAAAAGATACTAGAAAGATAGCACTGATGATGCTACTTGCAAGGCAGCAAAGGAGTCATAGACATTTTAGACACAGTGGGGGAAGGAGAAAGTGTGATGATATGCAAAAATAGCATTGAAACATATACACTGCCATATGTAAAACATAGCTAGTGGAGTTTGTCATGTGACACAGGGAACTTAAAGTCAGGGCTGTGTCACAACCTAGAGGGGCAGGGTAGGGTGGGAGGTGGCAGGGGGGTTCAAGAGGGAGGGGTCTTCTGTATACCTAATGTAGATTCATGTTATATATGGCAAAAAAATCACAATATTGTAAAGCAATTATCCTCTAATTAAAAAAAAAATTAAAAGCTTCCTGCAAATGTTTTCTTATTTCTCATTAACTTTGATTTTGTGGTTTAATGTATTTCAAAAAATTCTTCGTGATGTTAGTGACATTTTTGGATGGAGGTAAACGTATAGATGTTCCAAATGCAATGTTTAACTGAAAAGTCAGAATATGTTTTGCTGTTAAATTTATTCTTGTAGTTTTTTATCCCTCTCTGCATCTGTTAAAATTTTTTAGTCACCAGTTACATCATTGTCTATGATTGAATTTTCTGAAAATAGATACCCAAATAGTGAATTGCATAAAGAAGTTTTATTGGGAATATATGCAGGAGGTACATCTATAAAGAGAACAGGAAAGCAAGATGGGGTGCAGAAGCTGACTAGTAATGTGGAGTAAATCTAACCCCAAATCCCATTAACAATCCGCTTCCTTGGACCACTTCTAGCACCAATAGCTCTTAAATTGAGTTCCCTGGAAATAGATTCTGAGATGACAAATTTCTGGGAAGAGCTGTCATGAGACATTCCTCAAAGGAAGTAGAGTCAGAAATTTGGGCACAGAGAGATAATGACTGCAACTGAAGACTGAGCCAAAGCTATGGATCCTGTGGGGAACTCTACAGTCGGCCCTTCAGAGATGCCCCAAAGCGCAGCAAGCGATCACAGGCTCCTGTCACTTCATCAGCTGCCACTGACCAAGTGTGGCCTTGTGGGAGAAGACACTACAGTGGGATTAAGCAAGGCTGTGAAGCTGAGTAGAATTCCCAGGGAGGGACACAGCAATGTATAGTAATAGCATCCAGTACCCAAAGCTAGAAGATAGGTACACTGGCTTCTAAGAAAACATGGTGGGCAACCATGTCAATCACTACAGACGTTCCTCACACTCTATCATCAGGTTCTGTATTATCTGCACATCTGTTCTTATTCCTATCCTGCGGAAGACAGTACAACGGGCCCCACATCATCAGACAGCTTTCAGTCGTTTTTAACAAAGAAGTTAGCTGCTTGCAGAATTCAGCTCTGCTTTCCTTTTTGGCTTAGGTACCCTGTGTATAAAGTCAGATCAGTCACCAGAGATCTGATTCTTTTGCCCTTGAGTTGGGGCCAAAGATTTTTAGGAGTTTTCTAATTTAGTCTCTTTTACAGTCAATTCCTTTCCCTATACCCTGTGACCATAAGCAACTACTGAATTACTTTTTAAATGTAAAAGAGTTTTGCTTATTCCAGAATTTTAAATAAGTGGAATCACACAATAGGTGTTCTTCTTTGTTTTCTTTCTTTCTTTTTTTTTTTTTTTTTGCTCAGCATGATAAATTTTGATTCATGCATGTTATTGGGTTTATACAGAAGATATTTCCTTTCATTGCTGGGAAACTTCCCATTTTGTGGATGAAATAAAATGTGCTTGTCAATTCATGAAGGACACGTGAGTGGTTTCCAGCCTGGGGATACTATGAATAACAGTGTATGTTTTCTGTGGGTATAGCTTTCTACTTCTCTTGAGAAATTAATTTTGCAGCCTTTCACAGCTAGCCATTAATTATTTTTTTTACAACTTGTTAAGCAACATATTGGAGAAGAAAATGGCAACCCACTCTAGTACTCTTGCCTGGAAAATCCCACAGACAGAGGAGCCTGGCAGGCATGGTCCATGGGGTCACAAAGAATGGGACACGACTTACTGGCTAAGCAAGGAACATAATAGGCAATACAAAAATTAACATTATACTTCAGGTATATGTAGGTGAGAGAAAACTTTTATTCTAAGGGTCTACATAGTAAATATTTTAGGGATTTTGGACTATAGAATCTCAGTAGAAATGACTCTGAAACCCTGCTACAGCAGCACAAAAACAAGCACAAAAATATACATTTGTTTAAAATGACTGTGACCATGTTCCAATAAAACTTTATTTATATAAACAAAATGTCAGCTCAGTTTAGCCTAGGAACTATAATGTTCTGGCCTGCCTGCTGATCTAGATACGCATTTATGCAAATTCAAAAAGAAAATACATTATTTAAAATTGTAAAATGTCCCCTAACTGTACAGTAGTGCATTGATTGACTTCTAAATATTCACAGAAATGTGAACTGGACAATACAGAGATACAAGGAAATGAATACTGGATGAACACTGACACTATTGGAAAGTTATGTTTCAGAATATATAGATACAGTGTATTTCTGCTATTTGAGAAACGGCTTGTGGCAAGTTAATCATATTTGTATTATTTCTTACCGAACTGTTCCTGCTGCTCAAATCCTCCTTGAACACTGGAGTGGCGTCTCTTTCTAACTTTTGACAGAGTTACAAATCACAGACTTTTGTGTCATTAAAAAACAGTTCCCTTAAGTCTTAAGGACATAGGGTAAGAGACGTGGAGACGCACTTTCCTGGGGTCTAACTACCATTTGTCTCAAGAGTAGGTTTTCATGGTACAAGACGTCCTGTACCAGAGCTGCCTGTCCGGTCCTGAGCGACAAAGGTGGCTACCTCTTCTTTAATAAATGGATTGTTGTGTCTGTGATGTTCCGAGTTTTCCAAAGCACAAGCTTCAGGGCAGTGGATTCCTATTGCCTGAGTCTAAGGGGAGTAAAAGTAGAAATAGAATAATTGTATAAAAATGTAAATCAGGCCATTATTCTCTGCTGCTTCATACCTTCCAGTAGATTTTCATTGCATTTACAATGAATTCCATATTCTTAATCATGGCATCCAGGCTCTCCATGTGGCAGAATGTACTTAGCATTGCAAGTTCTTATGGTTTTACACTTCCCCAATTCACCATGTTTCAGTCTGCTGGCTTCCTCATGCTCCCACCTTTTTTTTTTTCCCTTGAAGAAATAGTGGGATGGAAATTTTAATCTTTTCAAAGGTAAATATTTCTCTCCCTTCTGTTTCTACATTCTAGGACACAGAACAGTGTCTGGTAGATAGTAGGTAATAAATAAGTGTCTTTAAATAAGTGAGTGAGAAGATGAATAAGCAGAAGGAGGAGAGAAGTTCTGCATGTTGAATGAATGATCTGAGCCCATTCTGGGTGGTGTGAAAATTGTTCTTTGTCTTACAGAATGACTAGCAAGACGCCAGTAACATGACTTAAAACAAGGAGGTGATGTTGCATATTAAGATAGTTAGTGGTGATTTCGTGGAAAAGATAGAAGAGCCTATGATATTTACATTAGTGTTTATGCCTTAGAACCGTACAATGCTTTGCATTTCTCGAGTACTTTCCCATATGTAATCTCATTTATACAGAGTCTCTGTTTTTCTAGCTTAATGGAAGCCAGGGATGCATGAAAGCTTAATTAGAGACAGAAGGAAAACATTTTCTTCTTCCAATGATCCATATGTGTCTGGTGAAAGAACAAAAAGTTTTATTTTGTGGGTTTTTTTTTTAAGAATCATCCTAGAACTTACAATTTTATTCATTTCTGATGATGGAAAATGGCTATAGCTGCCAAATCAACAGTCTTCCAAGTAAGCAGTTGAGAAAGAAGCCAAATGTCTTGTGTGTGAAAAAAAAAATTATGTATCTGCAATTGGGCATCTGAATGCCACCTCCGGATAAGAAGGAAATGAACATGTGTTCATTTGATCTAACACTTTTTAAATGTAATCTCTCGAATTGCTCTCCCAAGACTCATTAGCTTGTGCTTCCAGAGCACCTCTGAGCACCAGAGCTTATGCCCATTTCACAATTAAATGCATACAAGCATCTTAAACATGAATTAAAAACAATTACTCAGTTCTTATTGATAACTAGGGTTTACTTTTATCTTAGTAGTATGTGGTCAGTTTTTTTGAACTGGCCAGGAGATTTCTTTAAACAAAAATAAATAGGCACAATTTGCAAAATGTCTTTACTACTCAGGACAAACTATTAGACTGGTAAAAAAGTAATTGTGGTTTCAGACCACAAATTTTAAATTGTTATAACTAGGCTCAAACACATCTTTGTTAATCAAAATAGGAACCACTATAATCAACACAATTTTGCCAATGACAAATAAGTTTGTTTACTCCTGCAGCATAAAAACCCATGCTCTGAGATTTGAAGAACTCTTGGAAAGCATTTTCTGCCTCCTGCTGGATGTGGAAGCATTTTCTCCGCAAAAAGTTGCTGAGATGCTTGAAGAAGTGGTAGTTGGTTGGCAGGAGGTCAGGTGAATATGGCAGATGAGGTAAAACTTCGTAGCCCAATTCGTTCGACTTTTGAAGTTCCGGTTGTGCGACGCGTGGTGGGGGGTTGTTGTAGAGAACTGAGCCCATTCCGTGACTAACGCTGGCTGCAGGTGGCTGCAGTTTCCAGTGCGTCTCATCCATCTCCTGAGCATACATCTCAGATGTAATGGTTTTCCCAGGATTGAGAAAGCTGTAGAGGATTGGACAGGCGGCAGACCACCCAACAGTGACCATGACCTTTTTTGGGTGCAAGTTTGGCTTTAGGAAGTGCTTTGGAGCTTCTTGGTCTAGTCACTGAGCTGGTCATCGGGTTGTCATATAAAATCCATTTTTCATCTTATCACAACCCAGTGGAGAAATGGTTCATTGTTCTGTAGGATAAGAAAAAGCAACACTTCAAAATGATTTTTTTTTTTTGATCTGTGGTTAGCTCATGAGGTACCCACTTATCCAGCTTTTTCACCTTTCCAAGTTGCTTCCAATGCCAAATGACCACAGAATGACTGACACTGAGTTCTTCAACAGCTTCTCGTGTAGTAGTAAGAGGATCAGCTTTGATGAGCTTCTCAACTGGTCACTGTCAAGATCTGATGGCCAGCCACTGCGCTCATCTTCAAGGCTCCCGTCTCCTTTGCAAGAATTCTTGAACCACCACTGCACTGTATGTTCGTTAGCAATTCCTGGCCTAAATGTATCATTGATATTATGAGTTGTCTCCACTGCTTTACAACCCATTTTGAACTCGAATAAAAAAATCGCTTGAATTTGCCTTTTGTCTAACATCATTTCCCTAGTCTAAAATGAATATAAAATAAACAGTAAGTACTTTAATTAGCAAAAAAAAAGCATAAAGGGAGAAATGCACATTAAAATGATATATAACATAACCATTTTATTTAAAAATATATTCCAATATCAAGCAGCAAAGTTCAAAAATGCAAAACCATAATTACTTTTCCACCAACCTAAATAATAAGCAAAGAAAATGATAATTTCTTTAGTTATGTGGGAAAACATCCCATACTATGTCAGGAAATATACTTACATAGCACATACAGAGAATATCAACTTAATGTGCCCATTTTATTTAACAAAATATTTACCTAAGTCAACTTCACCAATTCCTCGCTCTCATTACTTAGATTAGATTTCCTCTAATTTTCATGGAGAAAAAATGAACTCATTAAATACATAATCATTTTGTTGCTATGATAATATGTAAGCCTAGTTAGTTCTAGTTCTGGATAGTTTGTATCTAAATAATAGTTATTATTAAATAAACAACTAAAATAATGTGTTTCTACCATTGGCATTAATATTTAATTCAAAGATCTGAGAAGCAAGAGGGTACATTAGTTTTAATACTGTGGTTTTCCCATGCTTAACACAGGGCTTGGCATATATAAAGCTATTAATTAACAATCTTGAAAATGTATTTTGTTCTGACCACTAATCCAAATATTTTTGACTCTATTAACTCCTTCAATTTTTAGAAAATCTTCTTGAGGTAGGTTATTACTATCTTACTGATAAGAAAAAGAAACTGAAGGAAAGATAAAGGAAGTAATTTGTTCAAGATTTAATAGCTAATAAGTGGAAGCTTTAGGAAACATAATGTCTCATCCATAAATATTTTACTGGACAAAGCAGACTACAAAAATTACATAAGAGCAGAAGATAGGGAATTTTGAAATAAAATATAGATTTATAAACACTGCATATATGTATATATAATACATAAATATACATAAAATAAATCTTCTTTCTCTTATAAGAATAAGATTATCACAGAGAGACAGCTGGTAATAACTTGTGACCCATGATCATAACTTGTAGTTTGTAAACTTTTCCTGGAGAGAGAAGGTGGCTAAATGCCACATCTAAAAAATTCTAGTGCCCTAACATTGGGAAGACTTGGCAAACCTGCTTTTTCTTGACTCTTAGGCATGCCAAGTTCTAGTTCAGTTTTAAGATTCCGTTCCAAGATATAGAGAGAACAAAAGGAAGGAATTATGAATGTGTAGTGGAGCTGTAGAATAGGATATAGAAGATCTTGTTTCTGCATAGTGAAATTAAACACTGACTGCTTCCTGACACAGAGGCTAGTAACCGTGTTTTTCTTTGGAGAATTCTTGGCATCCTCATGTCTGCTTTGGAATTAGAGGTATTAAACAACCAGTGTTGAATGAAATTGAGCATCTTGCCGAATGTTATTATCTCTTTAGGTTAAGTCCGTATGATTTTAATTTCCTGCTTAGATGCTGCAGAAAGAATAAATGCCATAATAATCTTTACTTAAATGGTTTTATGTGTATGGGTTGGGCTAAACGCTATAAAAATATCACCTGGAGCTACTACTATATTCATAGGTGACTGGGTTAGATCTTGGTGGAGACAATTGGAAGTGCTCGCTGTAAGTTGGGGAGGAGGCGGAGAGAAGTTCTGTTCTTTGTTTCATTTTGCTCCCAGCCCACTTCAAGCGTTAGCAGTCCCTCTTCTAATCAGCATGAAAGAGTTCACAACTAGTACTCTTAGCAGAAAAATCAGCAGCCTTAAAAACAAGCATGAGCTCCCAGAATACTTCTCACTGCTTCCTACCTTCTGCTGACATGGGGAAGAATTAGCTCCACTCAGAGCGGCAATAATCCACAACTTTCTTGCAGGAGCAGATGGTGCCGATCGCCCCATTCACAATAGTTGGGTATCGTTTCAAATCACAACCGCACTCCGTTCTGTTATACAATTTTTAACTGTGCCTTCTCTGTTACATTACAAGCATGACACTGAACTGTAGATCTTATCCAATTGTGCTTGCAGAACCCTAAAGAGTTCTAGGTAAGAAATCCCATGCCTTGTGGAAAATAGACTTAATCAGAGAATGGTGACATTTTTGTCCAGTAATTTTCAAAGGCTCAGCTTTTCCATATAAATGGTTCCCCTCCTGCTAATTGGAGTTTATCCATTAAATATAATTTTAAATCAACTCTTATCTTAAATAAAATCTTTCTAAAGTGCTGCAATGTTTCTGGAATTCTTTAATGAAATAGAAAAATATGCTTTGGGATTGTGGTTTAAATCATGAACAGATTTTGTTTTTCTAGTTCGATAATGATGCTCTTAGGGGCTATGTAGATGCACACACAGTTTTTTGGGTTTTTTTTTTGTTTGTTTTTTTGTCAATTCCTCATGTCTCTAGTTTGGCATACCTGTTGAGTTGTTTAATTATCTTTTTTTTGCAGTTTATTGAGGTATAATTAACATACAACAGATTGCACAATTTAAACAGAATAATTTAAAGTACTGAATCAGTATACACTTGAAAAGTCATTAGCACAGTCTCAAAAATGGCATATCCATCACCCTGAGAAGTTTTCCCTATGCCCTTCTTACAGGTTCTTCCCAAGATATGTCCCATCTGCAAGTAACCAGTGTACAATGTTTTGCCACTATAGATGAGCTTGCTTTTCTTTATAAAATTATATAAATGGAGCCATGCAGTATATGCACATACGTTTTACTCTGAGTCTTTTCAACCAGGTTACTTATTTCAAGATATATCCATGTTGCAGTGTATATTCTTTTAATTGAATTGCTAATCTGTATCCCATTGTATGGTTATATCATAGTTTACTTATCCATTCATCAGACAATAGATATCTGGGGTATTTCTAACTTAAACTTACAACAAATAAAGCTGCTATGATCATATGTGTATATCTTTGTGTGAATATATGCTTTCATTTCTCCTTAGTTAATAAACAGAAGTGGATGGTAGCCATGCATATAATATTTTAAGAATCAATGAGGAAGTCTTTCAAAGTGATTGTGTCCTTTTACATTCCCAAAAGCAGTGTAAGAATGTTTCATTTCTTCCAAATCTTTGCCAGAACTTGGTATGCTCATTCTTTTACTTTTTCACCACTATAATAGGTGTGAAACTGTATCTCATTGTGGGCTTACTCTCATCTACCTGAAGGTGAATGAAGTTGAGCATTTTTTAAGTGCTTAATGTTGTATCTTTATTTTCTTTCATGGAGTGCCTGCTCATATCTTTATTTTTATTGGTTTGCTTGTTTATTAATTATTCTTTGGACACTTATTTATAGATTCAGGACACAAATCTTGTATCAGATGTGCTTTGGAAAGAGTTTATCCACTTTTGGTCAGTATTTGAAATTCTCTTGACAGCAGCTTTTGAAGAGTAGTACTTCCTTTTGATGAAGTTCAATTTTTTAGTGTTTTTTTTCTTTTATAGATTAGTGCTTTTGGTGTATACTGAAGAAAACTTGATCAATCCAGGGTCTCCAGACAACCATTAACTTTTTATCCAGATGATTATTTGTTGTCAGTGGTTGTTTTGTGCAGTGTAGGATGTTTATTAGGATTTGTGGCTTTTACTCACTTAATGCCAGTAATACGTCCTCCTCGGTGTGGCGAACAAAAATGTTTCCAAATATTTCCAAAGGTCCCCCGAGGGACAAAATTGGCCCTATTTGACAACCACTGGCCTAAGCCTTACAGTTTTAAATTTTAAATTTACATCTATGATCCATCTTGTGAACTTTTTGCATATGGTACGCAGAATGAATTCAAGTTTATTTTTTTGAACATTCAAGTGTTCCAGAACCATTTGCTGAAAAAAAAATTATTTTCCTCACTGAATTGTCTTTTCACCTTTATAAGGAAGAGCTGTTCTTATATGCAAGGTTATATCTACTACCTGTACTAGTCCACAGACCCATTTGTCTATTTTGATATTAATATCAAACTATCTTTTTAATTATAGCTCTACAATAACCTGAAATCAGATTGTTAGTTCTCCAGCCATGTTCTCCTTTTCCAAACTGCTTCTGGCCACTGCAGTTCTGTTGAGCCATCAGGTGTTGAGATGGTCAATTAAAACAATAAGTCACAAGCCTTCACTCACTTACAGTGATAATGCAATCAAGAGGCAAAAGAAAAAAAAAAAACAGAAAGAGATGCTGGCTCACCAGCTTCCCCCAAAGAACAGCATGAAATTAGGGTCAAGCAGAGGCTTGTAGATGGGAGAATGGCCTGCCAAGGAGGCCCATAAAGAGGAAGAATCACTATCATGCCTAAGAATACTTTATAAAGCAACTGATCCATAAACTTGAAACCTATATGTACTATTTTTTTTTTCGTACTAAAGGGGTAATTTCAGAAGCCTAACACAGTTGCAGGTTAGTGGAGATGATACAGAGGTAATATGTAAAGCTTGGCCTTTGTCAGCAGTCCTCAAACATCTTTGCAGTTAACATTGAAGTCACAGAGAGCTAGCTATTCATGAGAAGATGGTCACCGAAAACACCTCCGTATGGAAGAGGGAAGTTTCACTGATGCCCTTAAGGGAATGCGGCTATGATTACTGCATTTCTGAAATTCTTAAGCACCTTGGAATAAGTTACAAGTATAAGGGATAAGGCTTCCCAGGTGGGGCCAGAGGTAAAGAACCCGCCTGCCAAGGCAGGACATAAGAGATGAGGGTTTGATCCCTGGGTCAGGAAGATCCCCTGGAGAAGGGAAAGGCTACCCTCCAGTGTTCTTGCTTGGAGAATTCCATGGACAGAGGAACCTAGTGGGCTACAGTTCATGGGGTTGCAGTGAGTCAGACACAACTAAAGTGACTTAGTATAGCACAGCACATAGGGATAACAAAACTAAAGCAACTGTTCGTTTGCATGTAACTGTGAATGATGTATTTCCAAGAGATACAAATCCCTCTGATATTCTCTAGAGAGTTTTCTGTAGTCTATTTAACTTGGAGTCTGGGTACCAAATTTATTTTAATTTCATCTTTACTATGCTTTGGCTTTACTGTTTAAAATTATTTAGAATTTAAGTTGAAATGAAGCTATTTGAGATATTTTTAAGTATCTACTGATATTTTTCAAGACAGGTATGTGCAAAACTGCATTTGTCAAAATTTCTACTCTCTTTTAATTCAATTTAGAATCTCCAAAACCCCCAATGAACATGTGATTATATTTTTAAATTGAAGGCACTTATTTTAGAATTGTGGACTCTCAGCCAACCTAGCTGAATTTTATAAGCACTCACATTTAATTTGAGAAGCATATCTCTATACTGGGTGCTGAAATGATGGAATTTTAGATTTCATTTCCATATTAGCTCTCTAATTTTTTTGCATCAATAAACATAATTTTAAAATAAATCTGACTCTAAGGAAAATGAAAGAATTACTATTGAACTTTGCCTTATCAGGCCACAAACTTCTGGAGGTATTGTTCTTAAACATATTAAGAAGGATTATTAGCTTGTTAAAAAAAAAAGTTCATGGTGAATCTACTGGAGACTGATTAATGTTCTTTCCTTTTACATAAAGTATTTGGCAATATTTATTAAGATTCTTATCAAGATTTAGAGTCAAAAGTTTTAAGCTGAAAAAGACCTTAGAGTTATCTTGTCCAATCTCTTCATTTTACAGATGATTAAGGAAAAGGAGTTCAAAAATGAATAACTAATTGGTACCAGTTTGCTGTAATGCTTGGAGCATTGTGTTTGGTATTAAAAGCTGAGTTCTAATCATATAATCTCTGAAATTTTTTTCCCTCATATAAAGTAAGGGGGTGGGAGCTTTCTACATTCATATCTCTTTTGGCTATGAAACCTGTAAGACTCTAAAGAACCCCTATCATATTTTGTGGTCTTCAATGAATTTTCATATATGGGAGTTATAAACCCTCTGTATAATTGTGAGCTAACTTGCTCATTATTTCATAACTTCAACAGACATTTAATAGGTATTTAAAATACAAAAGGCATTACGTTAGCTACTAACAACTATTTCATTATACTTTTAAATCATACCAACTCAAGTTATGTTTATCATATTGTTAATATTCTTATTTGCTTTAGCTTAGATCCAGATCTCCTTTATCTTAATGAGAGTTTAGTAAAGATTATGATACATAATCTTAAAAACATAGAGCTGTTTTCTGAGTCAACCACAGGATTCTCACCCATTCAGCTTCTCTATTGGTACTATGACTGACCTTGAATCATTTCTGGGGATCTTAAAGATTTTTGGAATATGGTTTGAAAACCATAGTTGGAGTCCTAGTCATTAGTTTTATGAATAAGGGATCTGTGACCTACAATGGATTAGTAATTTCACCATACAAAAGATGCCAGGAAAATATCTGTGCTCCCTTCATTGATTTCTAATCTTACACACAGTCTACTGAATTACATTATCCTCTGGATTATCTCATGTCTCAAGAGTTCCTGACACGTGACAGATTTTAAACATGCATGTTCTCTAAATAGTTTATTATATTTTGTGGGGTGTACCTATTTTTTAAAATCATGAAAGATTCTGGGTGAATTAAAATATATTTATAAAATAGATTTGTATATTATGATTCTGTGCAGAATCCTTCTTTTGGTGTTAAACCTAAAAGATAAATAATATCTTTGAAACAGTCACATCAGCCCATTGCAGATAACTTTGCCCATAGAGTTGAAAAGGTAATACATGCAGGAAATTTAATACAAATAATTTTCAACTGACTCAGCTCTCACAGCAGTATTCTTGGGACTTACTCAGAGCTGAAGAAATTCAATTCTATCATTGCAACAGAAGCCTTGCCACATGGCTTCTACCCATTCTTCCTATTAGTTACACATTTCCTCCCAAATGATATTCTAATGGCCCACATAAAGTATATAGAAGGGATACACTATAACAGTTATTAAGAGATGTTTATTTAAATTTATACCTAACACTTTAAATTTGAGAGTAACCAAGCAACTGAAATTTTCACCAGGCTCATCTGGAACTTGGAGAGCTAAAAAAATAGTTGAGAGAAAGTATAAGCAATAGTCTCTAACAAGCATCTAACTTCCTCTCTGAGGCAAAGCAAAATGACACAGGAAAGAAGCTTTTTTCTTTAAAAAAAGGAGAGGAAAAATACTGCAACCCTTAAATGCCTTTTCCCCTTATTTAAAAACAAAGCCAAAACAAAGAAACAAAACCATCCACTTAAAAAATATAGACAATGGCACACATACAGAAAGTGGAACAAAACATAAAGATGCAGCTTAAAGAATTATCACAGAGTAAACATTCATGGAATGATCAGCATGGAAATAAAGAGCTAGAAGTTTGCCAGCACCTTGAAAAGCTTTGCTGTTATCTCCTTTCCATCTGTATGTCCTCCTGTGAATAAAAGTAACCACTCACATTTTTGTGAAATTTATCCTAGCTATGTCACTGTTTTCCACCTCCACCTCAAATCTTTAGTTTTACTATATAAATATGTATCTCTCACACAACAGGTTACTGTGTGTATTTGTGTGTGTGTGTATATATATATATATATATATATATATATAGAGAGAGAGAGAGAGAGAGAGAGAGAGGTTTCCCTGGTGGATTGGACAGTAAAGAATCTGTCTACATATATTGTTTTATATACATATTTATGTTAATATTTTAAAAATGCTTTTACTTGAAGAACAATTTTAGATTCACAGCAAAATTGAGCAAAAAGCAGAGTTTGTATACATATATACATATTGTTGTTGTTGTTCAGTCAATTAGTCGTGTCCTACTCTTTGCAACTCCATGGACTGCAGCACGCTAAGCTTCCCTGTCCATCACCATCTCCATGAACTTACTCAAACTCATGTCCATCACGTCAATGATGACATCCAACAATCCTGTCTTCTGCCATGCCCACCCCCCACTCCTGCTCTCAATCTTTCCCAGCATCAGGATATTTTCCAGTGAGTTAGCTCTTCCCATAAGGTGGCCAAATTATTGGAGCTTCAGCTTCAGCATCAGTTCTTCCAGTGAATAGTCAGGGTTGATTTCCTCTAGGATTGACTGGTTTGATCTTCTTGCAGTCCAAGGGATTCTCAAGAGTCTTCTCCAACACCACAGTTCAAAAGCATCAATTCTTCGGCACTCAGCCTTCTTATTGATCCGACTCTCACATCTGTACATGACTAATGGAAAAGCCACAGGTTACTAGATGGACTTTTGTTGGCAAAGTGATGTCTCCACTTTTTAATACATTGTCTAGGTTTGTTATAGCTTTTCTTTCATGGAGCAAGCATCTTTTAATTTTGTGGCTATAGTAGACATCTGCAGTGATTTTGGAGCAAATGGAAATAAAGTCTGTCACTGTTTCCACTGTTTCCCCAACTATTTGCCATGAAGTGATGGGACCAAATGCCATGATCTTAGGTTTTTGAATGTTGAGTTTTAAGCCAACTTTTTCACTCTCCTTCACCTTCATCAAGAGGCTCTTTAGTTCCTCTTCACTTTCTGCCATAAGGGTTGTGTCACCTGCATATCTGAGGTTGTTGATATTTTCCCAGAAATCTTGATTCCAGCTTGTGCTTCATCTAGTACAGTATTTCTCCTGATGTACTCTTCATATAACTTAAATAAGCAGGGTGACGATATACAACCTTGACATACTCCTTTCCCAAGTTGGAACCAGTCCGTTGTTCCATGTCCAGTTCTAATTGTTGCTTCTTGACCTGCATAGAGGTTTTCCAGGAGCAGATAAGGTGGTCTGCTATTCCCATCTCCTGAAGAATTTTCCACAGTTTATTGTGATCCACACAGTCAAAGGCTTTAGAGTAGTCAAGAAAGCAGAAGTAGATGTTTATCTGGAACTCTCTTGCTTTTTTGACGACCCAACGGATGTTGGCAATTTGATCTCTGGTTCCTCTGCCTTTTATAATTCCCCTGTGTACATCTGGAAATTCTCGCTTCATGTACTGTTGAAGACTAGCTTGAAGGATTTTGAGCATTACCTTGCTAGCATGGGAAGTGAATGCAATTGTGCGGTAGTTTGAACATTCTCTGGCACTGCCTTTGTTTGGGATTGGAATGGAAACTGACCTTCTCCAGTCCTGTGGCCACTACTGAGTTTTCCAAATTTGCTGGGATACTGAGTGCAGCACTTTCACAGAATCATCTTTTAGGATCTGAATTAGTTCAACTGGAATTCCATCACTCCCACTAGCTTTGCTCATAGTGATGCTTCCTAAGACCCACTTGACTTCTCACTCTAAGATGTCTGGTTCTAGGTGATCGATCACACCATCATGGTTATCTGGGTCATTAAGGTCTTTTTGTATAGTTCTTCTGTGTGTTCTTGATACCTCTTCTTAATATCTTCTGCTTCTGTTAGGTCCATCCATTTCTGTTCTTTATTGTGCCCATCTTTGCCCTTGCTATCTCTAGTTCTCTTGGAGAGATATCTAGTCTTATCCATTCTATTATTTTCCTCTATTTCTTTGCATTGCTCAGTGAGGAAAGCTTTATCTCTCTTTGCTATTCTTTGTAACTCTGCATTCAGATGGTTATATCTTTTCTCTTCTCCCTTGGCTTTAGCTTCTCTTCTTTTCTCAGCTATTTGTAAGGCCTCCTCAGACAACCATTTTGCCTTTTTGCATTTCCTTCTCTTGGGGGGTGGTTTTGATCATCACCTGCTGTATAATGTCATGAAACTTCATCCATAGTTCTTCCGGCACTCTGTCTATCAGATCTAATCCCTTGCTTCTATTTGTCACTTCCACTGTATAACTCTAAGGGATCTGATTTAGGTCGTACCTGAATGGCTTAGTGTTTTTCCCTATTTTCTTCATTTTAAGTCTGATTTTGGCAATAAGGAATTCATAATCTAAGCCATAATCAGCTCCTGGTCTTGTTTTTGCTGACCATATAGAGTTTCTCCATCTTCAACTACAAAGAATATAATCAATCTGATTTCAGTATTGGCTGTCTGGTGATGTTTGTGTGTAGAGTCGTTTCTTGTGTTGTTGGAAGAGGGTGTTTGCTATGACCAGTGCCTTCTTTTCGCAAAACTCTATTAGACTTTGCCCTGCTTCATTTTGTACTCCAAGATCAAACGTGCCTGTTACTTGAGGTATCTCTTGACTTTCTACTTTTCATTCTAGTCCCCTATGATGAAAAGGACATCTTTTTTGGGTGTTAGTTCTAGAAAGTCTTGTAGGTCTTCATAGAACTGTTCAACTTCAGCTTGTTCGGCATTAATGGTTGGGGTATAGAATTACCTTACTGTGATATTGAATGGTTTGCCTTGGAAATGAACAGAGATCATTCTGTCTTTTTGAGATTGCACTCAAGTACTACATTTCAGACTGTTTGTTGACTATGAGGGCTACTCCATTATTTTTAACTGATTCTTGTCCACAGTAGTAGATATAATGGTCCTCTGAATTAAATTAGCCCATTCCAGGTCATTTTAGTTCATTGATTCCTAAAATGTTGATGTTTACTCTTGCCATATCCTGTTTGACCACTTCCAATTTACTTTGATTCATGGACCTAACATTCCAGGTTCCTACGCAATACTGTCCTTTATAGCATTGGACTGTACTCTCACCACCAGACACAGCCACAACTGGGTTTGCTTCCCTTTTGGCTCAGACTCTTTTTCCTTCTGGAGCTATTTCTCTGCTCTTCTTCAGTAGCATATTGGGCACCTACTCACCTGAGGAATTCATCTTTCAGTGTCATATCTTTTTTGTCTTCATATCGTTCCTGGGGTTCTCAAGAAAGAATACTGAAGTGGTTTGCCATTTCCTTCTCCAGTGGGCCATGTTTTGTCCGAACTCTCCACCATGACTTGGCTGTCTTGCGTGGCCTTACACAACATGGTTCATAGTTTCATTAAGTTAGACAAGGCTGTGATCATGTGATCAGTTTGGTTAATTTCCTGTGATTGTGGTTTTCATTCTGCCTGCCCTCTGATGGAGAAGGATAAGAGGCTTGTGGAAGTTTCATGATGGGAAGGACTGGTTGTGGGGGAAACTGGGTCTTGCTCTACAGAACAGGGCATGCTCAGCAAATCTTCAACCAATTTTCTGCTTCAAAAAGACCTATGCCAGTACATATATGTGTATGTATACATATATATATACAGAAACTCTTTCAGCTTTCTGCTAAAATTTACTATGAATCTAAAACTGTTACACATACTAAAACTGCTACATATGCAAAGATGTATACATATATATGCACACACACATACATATGGGTATATATACATACATATATATATGTACACACACACATATATATATACACACACATATACATACATACTTATGGGAACTCTTTCTGGTTTTTGCTATGAACCTTTAACTGCTCTGCAAATAAAAGTCTATTTTTAAAACATTAACACAAATACAAAACACCCAGAAAACATTTACAAAATATTAATTATAAATTTTTAAAAATCTAAATAAATAGGAAACTGTTATTTTCATACTTGTTACGGCTGGAAAGCCCATGATTGATACATAAGGCTCATACTAGTGTTAACATAATTAATTTCATATCTGTCATATTTAGTTAATCGATATGAACAAAAATTGTAATACTGATATGGACAATGCAATAAAGAAAAATCACTAAGAAACACTTAAAGAAGACACTATAAGATATACAGACTTTCTAAAAATCACATTATTATCACAAATATTGTGCTTTGGTGCAAGGATAAAAAGACAGACAGACAAATTAAAAAAAAAAAAAAAGCCCAAATCACAAACATATATAAGTGGATCCTTGAATTATGTTTTAAAAAAGAAGCACAATGGATTCCTGAAGAAAAGATGAGTGTTGTATTAAGTGGTATTTCATGGCCATTGAATACAAAACCTTGTCAGAATAAAAGAAATCTCTTTCTTCATACCTTACAGTGAGTCAATACCAGACTACTTTTTTATTAAATTACAAAAGGTAATCATTAAGCTTCCCATCACTACATGGCAAATAAATGGGGAAACAGTGGAAATGGTGACAGACTTTATTTTGGGGGGCTCCAAAATCACTGAAGATGGTGACTGCAGCCATGAAATTAAAAGATGCTTACTCCTTGGAAGAAAGCTATGACCAACCTAGACAGCATATTAAAAAGCAGAGACATTACTTTACCAACAAATTTCCATCTAGTCAAAGCTATGGTTTTTCCAGTAGTCATGTATGGATGTGAGAGTTGGACTATAAAGAAAGCTGAGTGCTAAAGAATTTATGCTTTTGAACTGTGGTGTTGGAGAAGACTCTTGGGAGTCCCTTGGATTGCAAGGAGATCCAGCCAGTCCATCCTAAAGGAAATCAGTCCTGAATATTCATTGGAAGAACTGATGCTGAAGCTGAAACTCCAATACCTTGGCACCTGATGTGAAGAACTGACTCATTGGAAAAGACCCTGATGCTGGGAATGATTGAAGACGGGAGGAGTAGGGGACAACAGGGGATTAGATGGTTAGATGGCATCACCGACATGATGGACATGAGTTTGAGTTGGCTCTACGAGTTGGTGATAGACAGGGAGGCCTGGCATGCTGTAGTCCTTGGGGTCACAGACAGTCAGACAAGACTGAGTGACTGAACTGAACTGATCCTATTCATTTAATTTATATATAGTTAAAAATATTTTGTTAAGTTAATGTTCTTCTTATTAAATTAAATTCATCAGGCTTAATTTTGCCATCATTGTCCAAAATCGATGTTATGCATAGTCATTCTGAATTTACATTTTGCTTTTAGTTTTGCTTTTCCAAGTAACTGTAAGAAGTAGTTAAAAGCATAATGTTTGTGAAATAACAACTATTTTATTAACAATAACTAATGTTGATTGAGAAATTATTCTTTATGAGATAACCTATTATGTGTTTATCACATATAAACTCATTGAATACTTATATCAGTTTAGTCTTTAAAGACTTGTATCAGTTTCTGATGACTCAATTTTCAGATGAAAAGCACTACGCAAAATAAAATAATATTGGTGTTGACACTGTTGTTTACATTCATTATTTAATTTTGACTTGAAATTACAGAATACTCTATATGTTTCTTAGATACAGGCGACTTGTACTTGTGGAAATATCAGTATCAGGTTTTATATAAATCCCTCCATATTGTGGGTGTCATTTTGGGTAGAGAAATTATCACGTTTTGGAAAAACCAAAGAAATAACTATTCTCATTCATTCTTTGCTTTCTCAAATTTCCACCCCTAAGGCAAAGTGCCTGCCTCATTTTCAGCTCAGAGATATTAATAATTCATAGAACTTCCATGTACTCTTAACCAAAGATTGATGATAATATCATCAACAAAATATCCTGACCAGCTGTGGCTAACGTATTCAACACTGCTTCTGTTTTTCCAGCCAACTTCCCAAAGAACTCTAGGAACTTGTCATAATTCCAGCAGTTACCCTTAGGACTTTACACCATTTCTAGGTTAGGATGGCCAATGAGCCAGCATAGAGACCTGGTGACATGATTTGAGTGGAATATCAGCTTTAAATTTGAGTTGATATGCTTTTCTGTTTGAATCAAGTTCTTAATGTTTCACAGATTCCATAGTGTGTTTGACACTTAATTATTCCAAATTTCAAATTATTATGTATGAACTATATAAGTCAGATTTATTATGTTTTCTATATTTTTATGAGGCTTGTTAGCAGAACTACATTATATCTGACTGACTCCCTGATGTCAAGAACCCATTCTTGTTAAAATATTTAACATGAAAATGAGCCCACAAATCATTCAAATGGCTTTGCTAAGCAGGAAAAACAGAGTGAGATATAAAATACTGCTTAGAACACAATTAAAAAATATGGAAATTTTAAAACAACTACTCAAGCACCATACAAAGAGCTGCTTATGAGGAGAGCAATATTCTTCAGATCCTTATGGTCTCATTTTGAGCTAATTTTTCTGCTTTTTCCCCACAAGTGCTTAGCCAACTGGTTCGTTGCACTGTACAAGGCTAGTCTTAGACTATGTGATTATTTCTAGGAACAACATTATGTGACTTCTACCTAAAGTACCTTAAGTAAAAAAATAATAATAATTAAGTAAGATCATGAAGTGAGGTCTCACCATCCACTGGCTTTGATACAAGCCTCAATCTTGACTGTGAAACAGCATTTCTAGGATGCGAAGGCTTCAAAATATACCTCACAATTTTTATTTTTAATTTCTTATTTTCTGAGACAATGTACTATACTATATAAGGTGTATTATATACACTGTTTTATATAAGGTAGTGATAACAGTAATAACTACAATGAGAATAAGAAAAATACTGAGACATCTTTTGAGGCTGCAAAAAGAATGGGAAATACTATATTCTGAAGTATTATAATATTTTTGCACTTTTCTGAAAATGTATACATAAAAAAAGTTTAGTGTCTCCTGTAACTTTTCAATAGAAACACTTATATATCTTTTCATTTTTATTAGTGTGATTCCTATCAGATAGTCTTGGCTAAGGGCTTTCATAGATATTTTGCTCATAGTGGCTTTAATGTTAACAAATAGGTAAAACCAAAGAGTAAAAATTCATGAGTAGATAATCCAGATAAACAGCTATTCCTTTTTTATAACAGAAATAGGGGCTGTTTGAAGAGAGAACATTTAATGGTAAATACAATAAAATATCCTGAAGAGAAATAAGGAAAATTAATTTCCTTGGATATTCACATGTTAAATATGCTATAAAAATATTTCTAGCTTAACATTTTCAATGCACAAAAGATTCTGAATTATTTCTTTGGGATTACCAAGAACTACACTCTCAGAGCATCTAACTCTTTATATTTGCTGAAAATAGAGTATGAGTCACATCTCAAATTTTCAAATATAATGTGAGAGTTTAAAATAATTACTTCTGATTAAGAATGCAAATCTCAGAGAACATACCAACCACTGAGCTACAGAAGTCAGGGGCACATGGAACCTCTTTTGAATTATTCCAAATTTAAAAGGAGAAGAAATTGTCTGCAAAATTGTATCCTCATTGACCTAGCTTTACACCAAGCTATCCATATTTTCAAAGTGAAAATTTTGGTGTAAAAAATGATAGCATCATTTATGTTATATATCTTTTACGAGAGAGAAGTTTCTAGAGCAGGAATCTGTAAAAGTCATGATGCAATCACATTTAAGAACTGAAATAAAACTCATTTGGACCACTGAGGCTAGCGTGTGTGTGTTAAGTTGCTTCAGTCAAGTCCAACTCTTTGCAACCCTCTGGACCGTAACCTGCCTGGCTCCTCTGTCCACTGGATTCCCTAGGCAAGGATACTGGAGTGGGCTGTCATGCCCTCTTCCAGGTCATCTTCCTGACCCAGGGATTGAACTCATATCTCCAGAATTCCACACAAATATCATGTGTGAGAAAATATTTTCAAAATGTCTTCAAATGATGAATAGGAAGCCCCCCTCCCCCAGACCTTTTTTTAACAGATAGAGTGTGAAGTAAAGCCAAGCTGCACTTTAAAGTAATTTAAAGAGATTCATGGTCAACACATATTTCCCATTGTAAAATGGTGCATAATAAATGTTTTATTCATATTCAACTTTACCCTAGGCAAAAATCTATCTGCCAAAATGTTTCACATCTTATGAAACATCCTATTATTTGTGATAATAAACAAATTATGAAAAAATGGCAATGGAAAAATCAGAGGCTCAGTATAGTAAATATAATTTTATACTATAAAATACCAAACTGTGTGTGTGTTTTCCATATGAAAGCCAAGTGACTGAGTCTAGAATATAGATAGATAAAACATTTCCAGATTATTTGGGAAGGAAGATGGATAAGTACTGAGAGACACAAGGATTGTTGTTGTTTTTCAGTTGCTAAGTTGCTTCCGACTCTTTGCAACTCCATGGACTATAGCCCACCAGACTCCTCTGTCCATGGGATTTCCAGGCAACAGTACTGGAGTGGGTTGCCATTTCCTTCCTCAAGGGATCTTCCTGACCCAGGGCTCCAACCTATGTTTCCTGCATTGTTAGGCAGATTCTTTACCACTGAGCCACATATAGGAAGCCTGATATAAGGATAGGCTGGCTTTTTAAAATCGATGTTCTGTTAGAGAATATTTAAATATCCAGCTATCCCATTTATTTAGCCAACTCTGCATAAATTTCTCATCTTAGTGAGTCTTATTAACTTATGTTTTGAGAAATAATTATTTTTGCAGAGTAGGGAAACCTAAGTACTTATATCATTCAGAATTTAATACCCTTTTCACAACAGATCTCTTTTATAAATATGACAAGTCAGAATAGCACTGGGTACCCCCTTTTCTCTTCATACTTATGCCTATGCCCTTCCCTCTTTGCAACAGAACTTCTGAAGCCGTCTGTTCAGCTGATTCCTATTAACCTAAAATGGTAATCACAATACCCTTGAATGTGATTGATGTACCATGGAAATATGGCCTTATCAGGCAGCACATTTTGGGGGCAAGCATGTGGCTATCTTTGGGGAAGGTATCCTCACCAATTAAGAAAAGAAGAAGGCTCATTTTTCCTGCTGGATATTGATATCACTGCATATACCACCTAGAATTTTGCAGCAATCTTTCAAATAGGAAGGGATTTCCAAAAGACTATTTGAATAACACTGATTATATAAGACTGGAAAAAAAAAACACGTTGGGTTCTTGGTGCTAATGGTGAGTAAATGAATGAACCAATCCTGTAGGTACTTTCTTCCTTAGATCTTTCTAAGCGTAAAATTAAGTTTTCTGATTATTTGAGCAATTTAAGTTGTTGAGGAATGTAAGACTTCTTAAGTGGTAGGCAGCAATTTGAGCAACTTGAAAATTGACCACTGTCAAAAGTATTACTTCTGATTAGTTTTCTTCTTTTTACACTAGAGATAAATGCTCTCAAGCATATTGTTTACAAGGGGTGTGGCTTTTAAGTGGTTACGGATGTAAAATTCCAGCTGTCCTTTTTATAAGATTTTTCTGAGTGCACATTGAGACATACATCAGTTCAGTCACTCAGTCGTGTCCGACTCTTTGCGACCCCATGAATCTCAGCACGCCAGGCCTCCCTGTCTATCACAAACTCCCTGAGTTTGCTCAAACTCATGCCCATCGAGTCAGTGATGCCATCCAGCCATCTCATCCTCTGTCATACCCTTCTCCTCCTGCCCCCAATCCATCCCAGCATCAGGGTCTTTTCCAACGAGTCAACTCTTTGCATGAGGTGGCCAAAGTATTGGAGTTTCAGCTTCAGCATCAGTCCCTCCAGTGAACACCCAGGACTGATCTCCTCTAGGATGAACTGGTTGGATCTCCTTGCTGTCCAAGGGATTCTCAAGAGTGTTCTCCAACACCACAGTTCAAAAGCATCAATTTTTCAGTGCTCAGCTTTCTTCACAGTCCAACTCTCACATCCATACATGACCACTGGAAAAACCATAGCCTTGACCAGATGGACCTTTGTTGGCAAAGTAATGGCTCTGCTTTTTAATATGCTGTCTAGGTTAGTCATAACTTTCCTTCCAAGGAGTAAGAATCTTTTAATTTCATGGGTGCAGTCACCATCTGCAGTGATTTTGAAGTCCCCGAAAAATAAAGTCTGACACTGTTTCCACTGTCTCCCCATCTATTTCCCATGAAGTGATGGGACCAGATGCCATGATCTTAGTTTTCTGAATGTTGAGCTTTAAGCCAGCTTTTTCACTCTCCTCTTTCACTTTCATCAAGAGGCTTTTTAGTTCCTCTTCACTTTCTGCCATAAGGGTGGTGTCATCTGCATTCTGAGGTTATTGATATTTCTCCTGGCAATCTTGATTCCAGCTTGTGCTTCTTCCAGCCCAGCTTTTCTCATGATGTACTCTGCATATAAATTAAATAAGCAGGGTGACAATATACAGCCTTGACGCACTCCTTTTCCTATTTGGAACAACTCTGTTGTTCCATGTCCAGTTTTAACTGTTGCTTCCTGACCTGCATACAGGTTTCTCAAGAGGCAGGTCAGGTGGTCTGGTATTCCCATCTCTATCAGAATTTTCCACAGTTTATTGTGATCCACAAAGTCAAAGGCTTTGGCATAGTTAATAAAACAGAAATAGATGTTTTTCTGGAACTCTCTTGCTTTTTCGATGACCCAGCGGATATTGGCAATTTGATCTCTGGTTCCTCTGCCTTTTCTAAAACCAGCTTGAACATCTGGAAAATTCTCAGTTCATGTAATTCTGAAGCTTGGCTTGGAGAATTTTGCGCATTACTTTACTAGCATGTGAGATGAGTGCAATTGTGCGGTAGTTTGAGCATTCTCTGGGATTGCCTTTCTTAGGGATTGGAATGAAAACTGACCTTTTCCAGTCCTGTGGCCACTGCTGAGTTTTCCAAATTTTCTGGCATATTGAGTGCAGCACTTTCACAGCATCATCTTTCAGGTTTTGAAATAGCTCAACTGGAATTCCATCACATCCACTAGCTTTGTTTGTAGTGATGCTTCCCAAGGCCCACTTGACTTGACATTCCAGGATGTCTGGCTCTAGGTGAGTGATCACACCATTGTGATTATCTGGGTCATGAAGATCTTTTTTGTACAGTTCTTCTGTGTATTCTTGCTACCTCTTCTTAATATCTTCTGCTTCTGTTAGGTCCATACCATTTCTGTTCTTTATTGAGCCCATTTTTTCATGAAATATTCACTTGGTAGCTCTAATTTTCTTGAAGAGATCTCTAGTCTTTCCCATTCTGTTGTTTTCCTCTATTTCTTTGCATTGATCGCTGAGGAAGGCTTTCTTATCTCTCCTGGCTATTCTTTGGAACTCTGCATTCAAATGGGTATATCTTTCCTTTTCTCCTTTGCTTTTCACTTCTCTTCATTTCACAGCTATTTGTAAGGCCTCCTCAGACAACCATTTTGCCTTTTTGCATTTCTTTTCCATGGGGATGGTCTTGATCCCTGTCTCCTGTACAATGTCACGAACCTTCATCCATAGTTCATCAGGTTCTCTGTCTATTAGATCTAGTCCCTTAAATCTATTTCTCATTTCCACTGTATAGTCATAAGGGACTTGATTTAGGTCATACCTGAATGGTCTAGTGGTTTTCCCTACTTTCTTCAATTTAAGTCTGAATTTGGCAATAAGGAGTTCATGATCTGAGCCACAGTCAGCTCCCGGTCTTGTTTTCGCTGACTGTATAGAGCTTCTCCATCTTTGGCTGCAAAGGATATAATCAATCTGATTTTGGTGTTGACCATCTGGTGATGTCCATGTGTAGAGTCTTCTCTTGTGTTGTTGGAAGAGGGTGTTTGCTATGACCAGTGTGTTCTCTTGGCAAAACTCTATTAGTCTTTGCCCTGCTTCATTCCGTACTCCAAGGCCAAATTTGACTGTTACTCCAGGTGTTTATTGACTTCCTAACTTTTGCATTCCAGTCCTCTATAATGAAAAGGACATCTTTTTGGGGTGTTAGTTCTAAAAGGTCTTGTAGGTCTTCATAGAACCGTTCAACTTCAGCTTCTTCAGCATTACTGGTTGGGGTATAGGCTTGGATTACCGTGATATTGAATGGTTTGCCTTGGAAACGAATAGAGATCATTCTGTCATTTTTGAGATTGCATCCAAGTACTGCATTTCAGACTCTTTTATTGACTATGATGGCTACTCCATTTCTTCTAAGGGATTCCTGCCCACAGTAGTAGATATAATGTTCATCCGAGTTAAATTCACCCATTACAGTCCATTTTAGTTCGCTGATTCCTAGAATGTCTACATCTACTCTTGCCATCTCCTGTTTGACCACTTCCAATTTGCCTTGATTCATGGACCTAACATTCCAGGTTCCTATGCAATATTGCTCTTTACAGCATCAGACCTTGCTTCTATCACCAGTCACATCCACAACTAGGTATTGTTTTTGCTTTGGCACCATCCCTTCATTCTTTCTGGAGTTATTTCTCCACTGTTCTCCAACAGCATATCGGGCACCTACCGACCTGGGGAGTTCTTCTTTCAGTATCCTATCATTTTGCCTTCTCATACTGTTCATGGGGTTCTCAAGGCAAGAAAACTGAAGTGGTTTGCCATTCCCTTCTCTAGTGGACCACATTCTGTCAGACCTCTCCACCATGACTCAACCATCTTGGGTGGCTCAAGACATACAAAACACATCCATATAACTAAAATAATCCAGTTTTTCTGAGTCTAGTGTTTCTTAGGGAAAAAAATGGTAGATTTAGAATGATGTGTTTCTGTATGTTAAAGAGAGATTCATTATACATTATAGGAGAAGTTGTTGAACCAAGAAGTAATGAAAAATGTCCTTTTTCATGTAAGATGTCCTGAAAATATAGTACTTTCTAAAAGGCAGCATATGGCATATAATAGTCTTTCATTTCTCTAGTGGTTGTTTAGGTGATATATTCTAAAATAATGATTGTATACATATTACACATTCTGTTTTGTAGAACATGAAGACTCCTAGGAAATGCTTGCTTACCAAGCTCTGAGAAATTTATAAATTGCCTGTGTAACTAAAGATGCCCAGATGGAGGAGAAAGTTGCTGCTCAAGAGAACAGAATGAAAATATTTTCTATTATGAAAAGTAGTAAATGGATATGCACTTCTTTTGGGCTTCCTTGGTGGCTCAGATGGTAAAGAATCCACCTGCAAGTTGGGAGACCTTGGGTTGGGTTGAGGTCGATCTCTGGGTTGGGAAGATTCCCTGGAGGCAGGCATGACAACCCACTCCAGTATTCTAGCCTAGAAAATCCCCATGGACAGAAGAGTCTGGCATGGTACACTCCATGGGGTCGCAAAGAGTCAGACACAACGGAGTAAGCACAGCTCAATCACTTCTTTAACTGTAAATTCCACTCAAATGATTCCTTTATCAACTCCTTTTTTATTGAAGTACAACTAACTTACAATATTATATTGATTTCAAGGGTACAACATAATGATTTGATATTTTTATACATTACAAAACTATCTCCACCATAAGTCTAGTTGCCATCTGTCATCATATGAAGTTAACTCAGCTTTGCTTTAATATGTTTAGTCAGTTACTTTTCTGGACACTGAATGCCCTTAATGACAATATATTGGAGACAATGAAATGATGGCACATTCCAGACAATTCAACATGTGTTTGCAATCAAAATACTTAATTTAAAAAGGAAAAATAAAGGATGATATATAATTATGGGAATTTGAACATCTAATCTATATTTATAACTTCTTGGCATATTTTTGTACCAGGATAAGTTTGCAGTTTGCCAGCCTAATGATTCTTTGTAAAAGAGAAGAAAAAAGGAAAACACATTCAAATAGGCCCATGATTCTAATGGTATAAGAGAGATGAACACAATATAAAACACTCATGGATCTATTTTTGGCATGGGGATTACCGCTAGGTCTAGTCCATCTCTCTCTGCCTCTCTGTCCCTCCTCTCTCTCTCCCTCTCTTTCTGCATACTTCTTTCTTTCTTGGATCTCATCAAAAGAGGGGGCTCTATTACTTTCTTATCCTTGGAATGACATATGGAACTTATTTTCCTGTACTTGATTTGATAAAAAGTTTTTTGTTCACAGACGTCAATGTATATAAAACAGACTCATTATAACATTTGGATGAGGGTACACATTTGGAAGGAGTATTCAGTCCTTTGAATTTAAACATTTCTTCCATTTAAAAGGCACCTTGCATCTGAATTAAACTACAGCTAAAATCCAAAACCTAGAAATTCCCAGGCATAAACCCATGTAATTTAGCTAGCATGCTTAAGTCAAATCACTCCGACACAGCATGCAGGATGTAATAAGCCTACTTAGGGTACTTTGACTTGAAAGTTTTATTCCTATGTCAAGCCCAATTGATTCTCTGTCCTAATTTTGTTTAAGGCAGATTGCATAGATTGCAGCTATGTCAATAAAAGCTGATTGGGTTTTTCTTCTTTCAAAATACCTAGACAGGTTTGAATAGAATCTTTAGATAATGTACATCCTAAATAAAGCTTTCACATGAGCTCTGTTGTCTGAAGACAATTTAGAACTCACTGGTTCTCTCATATGTCTGTTGAGCACTTATAAGGTGTGATTTCCAGCTTCATATTCTGGTCTCAGTCTTGGACATGATACTTACATGCAAGCAATTGATATAACAAAATATGGACTGTCTGGCATATAGGTTAAAAGTAATTTTTTCATGGTGTCAGTTTTGAATTGAGTCAGAGTATAACCTTGGTGAGTTCATTCATTTTTAAAATTTTGTTTATTGGACTAAATAAGATTTGATGTGTAAAATGGTTAACACAGTGTCTACAGAGGAGGACTCAGTGTTCAGCTAGGTATTAATATTATTATCAGTCCTCTCATTGAGGCATGTACCATAAAGAAAATGAAAGGACATGGATTTCCCCAGTCTGGATAACAGCTGTGGCTGGAAACAGGCAAGGCTCTTCAGAGGAGGGAAAGGTGAGACTGGGGTAAGCTCTTTGGTATTGCAACTGAGAAAGCTCTAGAGTCTGCTCACTGTTCTGCTCACTAATACGGCTCTGTTTTTCGTTATCGCCACACCACTAGGAGCTTTATTTGCACATCAACTATCTTTGCTGAGACATGTATGAAAGTTTGATCATTACTAGTGTTTTGAGGCATTTTGCCTGTAGAGGTTTTTGTTGTTGTTCAGTCACTAAGTCATATCTGACGCTTTGAGATTCCATGGACTGCAGGACACCAGGCTTCTTTGTCCTCCACTATCTCTTCCTCCTCAAATTCATGTCCATTGAGTCAGTGATAGTATCTAACCACCTTGTCCTCTGTTGCCCCCTTCTCCTTTTGCCTTGAGTCTTTCCCAGCATCAGGGTCTTTTCCAATGAGTTAGCTCTTGGTATCAGGTGATCAAAGTATTGGAGCTTCAGCTTTAGCAACAGTCCTTCCAATGAATACTCAAGGCTGATTTCTTTTAGGATTGATTGGTTTGATCTCTGTGCAGGCCAAGGGACTCTCAGGAGTGTTCTCCAGCATTACAATTCAAAAGCATCAATTCTTTGCTGCTCAGCCTTCTTTATGGCCCAACTCTCATACCCATACATGCTTCCTGGAAAAACCATAACTTTGACTATTTGGACCTTTATTTGCAAAGTATAGGTTATTTTCATGCTATTTTATATTTCCTAATAATAATACACGATGCCAAGCTTAGTTTAGAAAACTGCAAACAGGAATATATGAACTGAGAATAATTTTACGGTATGAGTAGTCTTCAACATCTCTTCATTGTATTTACATTTCCCTTGAATTAGCTGAACATAATACAATGTTTGTGTTAATATCTAGTCATGCTAATTCCATCATTTCTGTTTTTTGAAGTTGTGTTTCTTTTGGTGATTTTACTCTTGATTCAGTTCAGTTCAGTCGCTCAGTTGTGTCCAACTCTTTGCGACCCCATGAATCTAAGCATGCCAGGCCTCCCTGTCCATCACAAACTCCCGGAGTCTACTCAAACTCGTGCCCATCGAGTCAGTGATGCCATCCAGCCATCTCATCCTCTGTCATCCCCTTCTCCTCCTGCCCCCAATCCCTGCCAGCATCAGGGTCTTTTCCAATGAGTCAGCTCTTCGCATGAGGTGGCCAAAGTATTGGAGTTTCACCTTCAGCATCAGTCCCTCCAGTGAACACCCAGGACTGATCTCCTTTAGGATGGACTGGTTGGATCTCCTTGCAGTCCAAGGGACTCTCAAGGGTCTTCTCCAGCACCACAGTTCAAAAGCATCCATTCTTCGGCACTCAGCTTTCTTCACAGTCCAACTCTCACATCCATACATGACCACTGGAAAAACCATAGCCTTGACCAGATGGACCTTTGTTGGCAAAGTAATGTCTCTGCTTTTAAACATGCTATCTAGGTTGGTCATAACTTTCCTTCCAAGGATCAAGCATCTTTTAATTTCATGGGTGCAGTCACCATCTGCAGTGATTTTGGAGCCCAAACAAATGAAGTCTGACACTGTTTCCATTGTCTCCCCATCTATTTCCCATGAAGTGATGGGACCAGATGCCATGATCTTAGTTTTCTGAATGTTAAGCTTTAAGCCAACTTTTTCACTCTCCTCTTTCACTTTCATCAAGAGGCTTTTTAGTTCCTCTTCACTTTCTGCCATAAGGGTGGTGTTATCTGCATATCCGAGGTTATTGATATTTCTCCCAGCAATCTTGATTCCAGCTTGTGCTTCTTCCAGCCCAGCATTTCTCATGATGTACTCTGCATATAAATTAAATAAGCAGGGTGACAATATACAGCCTTGACGTACTCCTTTTCCTATTTGGAACCATACTCTTGATTATGGACCATATTTTCCCCCTTTCGCTTGCACACTCATATTTTATTTGATGCTGGACATTGTACTTTCATGTTGTGTAGTATTTGACTAATGTTGTAATCTTTAAAGAATAAATTCATTTGTCCTGATAGGCCTTTGTGTAACTTGAAGTTCAGTTTGATTAACTTGAGACTTAGATTAAATGCCTTTTTGGCAGATTTAGAGCATTCTTCTCCCGCGCAATAGTTCAGCCCTGATACTAAAGCATAGTTCTTTCAGGGGTCTCTACTCAACACCTGGAGTGAACCAAAAAATTGTACTTTACTCCAGTTGGTGGAAAAACTAATGAGTCCTACTTCTGAGTTAGTTCAGGGAAAATTTCAGAAGCTCTTTGTCCAACCTCACAGAATTTTATCCTGTTCATGTATTTTCAGTATTCCTCATACTCAAGAGAACGCCTAAAGGATTTTTCATTCTTTTTCTCCATAGTCCCTCCTCTAAAGAATTCAATCTCACAAACCTTAGCCCCCTCTGCCTCCATAAATTCTAATCTCTGTGCCCTCGATTCAGCAGGACTGCTGGGCTCTGCTTGGCCGTTCATATACTCTGGTCTGTAATGTGCCTCCAGCACGAAATCCGGCTGGATTTCAAGCCTCACCTTGATTGGTCTCTTCTTCAGAGACTACAGACCTGTACTGCTTACTGTCCAATTTCTGAAAAGCCTGTTTCATTTATTTTCTTCAGATTTATAGTTTTATAATGTGAGAGGTTTAATCATCTTTCTGTTCTTCCATGATGGGTAGAAAAGGAAATCTGGCATTTCTTTACCAGGCAAATGTTGAGTCAAATTAAATGTCCATGAAGAGAAAACCAGTCTTAAACTACTGTGATGTAGTCAAAATAAGGATATGGACTTAAGAAATTAAAGTGAAGCTTAAATATATGTGTACCTTTGTTCTTGAGACATTTTAAGTGAAAAAAGCAGGTAGCTCTATAATAATATTTATATTATAACACATTTATTAATACACACTTAACCATACACATATGCCATACAACACAAGTGTATATATATACACTTGCCAGAAAGGAGATACAAAGGAGTGCTGGGGATGGGGTAAAAATGGTATGCACGCTCGTCTTCAGTTGCGTCCAGCTCTTTGCAACCCCGTGGACTGTAGCACACCAGGCTCCTATGTCCACGGGGTTTTCTAGGCAAGAATGCTGTAGTGGGTTACTATTTCCTCTTCAGGGGGATCTTCCATCCTGGGGATTGAACCAATGTCTCCTGTGTCTCCAATGTTGTCAAGCAGATTCTTTACCACTGAGCCACCTGAGAAGCCCCCAGAATGGTATGGAAGTGAAAATGTTAGTTGCTCAGTCGATCTAGCTCTTTGCTACCCTATGGACTATAGCCCAGCAGGCTCCTCTGTCCATAGAATTCTCCAGGTAAAAATACTGGAATGGGTAGCCATGCCCTTCTCCAGGGGATATTCTGATCCAGGGATCGAACCTGGGTATCTTGCATTACAGGCAGATTCTTTACCATCTGAGCCACCAGGGAAGCCCGAAAAATGGTACAGGTCGTTATAAATAAAGACATTTTTAAGTTATGCATTATACACATTGATATTTTATAACATAGGAATTTCAATATTCCATGTGAAATTTTAAAAATAAAGCAGATTACATATCCATGAGATCAACCTTGTTCATTGTTGAAACCTAAAAACCCATGTGATGCTGTGACCCTTTGAAAGGTATGTCCGTGGCCCAGCACAATAATCTGCAGTTTATAATAATACTGTGTAATTTTCATAGCACTGAATTTCTAAGACGTAGCTAAGTGCTAAGTACAAACTCTGTTATTTACAATATTAAAGAGTATTTTCAATCATATATTATTTTCTTCCTTTAATTATTCCTAAATTATTGCATTTCCCATCAGAGAACTGTTTAGCAGATACTAATGTTCACAATTAATTATTATTTAAGTTATAAACATTTCTATAGATTTTGAACTGAAGAGTCGCCTATGATAAAATTTTGTATTGTTACTGTATAGCTCATTACCTTTAAATCATGTAACCTAAAAGTCAGATATTGCATACTCGTGGGTCTACTTACAGTAGTTATTTCTGCTTTATGAACTAGGCATTCAAATGTGTGGTAGTCAAATGACTTTCAAATTTTCATAACTAAATGCTGTATTCAAAGAGACACTTATGTTTGGATATGGAAAATTATCACAGCGATGCTTTTACTGAACAGTCTGATAGTGTTATGAGATAGTCTCACTACAGGACTGCCTTCCTTCCAATTATGACTGGTATTAGAGGAAGAATAGTCTTAGATACTCAGCAATAAAAGGAAATGGTGCAGTTGTTTCTTCATGAGTTCTTCAATAACTGTGAACGACTTACGTGGTTTTACACAATCTTTCAAGTCTTGTTTTAGTCCCAGAAAGTTATGTGTTAAATATGCTTCAGGGAGAACAGAGGTATAAATACAACCCTTGGATAAAACGCATACTCATAGCCATGATCATGTTCCTTGTAAAGAGAGAGTCATACTATTCCCATTATAAAGGAAACGTCAAAATAATGGGAGGAGGTTAAAAACACCTCTATGTTCATTCATTCTTTCATATGGTAAAAACAGTGAAGACTCACTGGAAATGTACAACACATCAGTTTATAGGGTAAACTCTCAGAGTACAGAAATAATAGCATTCATTTGTTTAGCTCTAAAGAGTTTATAATCCAAGGGTGGGGATTATAACACAAAATCGTGTGACTACAATACACTATCATGTAACCACAATACTCTATTAAGTTAAATAAAAACAGAGCATGGGCTACAGGAATGTAGAGATGGAAAAGTCAAGTCTACTAAAGTAAGTAAGTAGAACAGAAAACCTCGGCTAAAACTAAAACAACCAGAAGGAATTTGCCCAAACCAAATACGTGGGAAATGGATATAGATGTTCGACACAATGAGGAGAACTGAGTTTGCCCTGCACATACACAAGTTGTGATGATATACACACACACGCATAAGTGAGACGTCTTAAGGAACGACGGACACTCTGTGTTTGTGCTCAGTCATGTCTGAATCTCTGAGACCCGTGGACTGTCGCCTGCCAGCTCCTCTGTCCATGGGATTTCCCAGGCAAGAACACTGGAGTGGGCTGCCATTTCCCTTCCAGGGGACCTTTGTAACCCAGAAAGCATCCTATGGACCCTTGTTAACCTCTGTCCTCAAACAGTCCTGCTAGACTTTATCCCCTGGGACAGGACAAAGAAAAAGATGGCCTTCAGAATTGTCACTGTCCAACACATCTGCTATCTGAAATCCCACTCCTTCTCATGTCTAAATCAACTTCAGCTATTCTCTGAACTTTTTCTTGAAGCAAGAAGAAAATAAACATTTTCCTATAGCGTCTCACTTTGCCTCCGATATCACGTTGGTAGCGTATTCTGCATCATAATATAATTAATTTTGTTTATATTTTATGTCTTGTACAAAAATGTTATTCTCTTCTGTTTCTGTGAAGGTTTAACCTGTCTTGAACATAATGTTTTGTTTTTCTTTTTCTTTTATTTTGGCTGTGCCCCTATGGCTTGTGAGATCTTAGCTTCCCAGTGAGGTGTTGAACCTGGATCCTTGGCAGTGAATACGCAGAGTCTTAATCTTGTAATGCCAGGGAATTCTACTGCACATAAACGTTAACTTAAATATGTGTTTAATGCCATTCACTGACTTTTAGGATATGAGATGATTTGCTGCAATTCAATGTAGATTTTCAACAGGTAAATTAAGGTGAGGATAGTCACTTTAAAGGTCAAATAAGACAATACTATGTAACATAATAAGAACTCCAGATATTTCAGAAAGATTTTGCTTTTAAAAAAAATTGAGAGTGAGAGCCTTCTATATAACCCATGTATGTTCCTAGTATTAGAAAGTAATCCATCATTTTCCTGTGTTTTCTTCTGAAATCATCAAATTGCATGGGGACCTTCTGAATGCCTCATGCCTCATGTTTTTCTTTGATACAACAGTTTGGTATGACTTACTTATTAGTCTCATGCCAGTGAGTATAGAGAAACATAATCAGTCATGTTAGCAAGTAAAGGATATGAAACATGTCAGCCGAGTTCTCTTCCAGAAAGTCTTTCTATCCACTAAAAACAACAGTGTTTCCTGAAATTTGACAAGACCCATCCTTTAAGTTGTGAGATCAATAAAAGTATAACCAGGCAGGATTTTTCTGAATTAAAATGAGAGTTGAGTGTCAATCTTCTCTTTGGAGGCATGCAGTTTCCCCAAAATAGATGAACCACTGATGTCAGTTCTTGGATCCATAGAGAACATGATGATAGCCTAATTAAGATATGGACTATGATTTTCTAGGGATGCTATTTTCTAGTTTTGAGTAAATTTGATTGAAGTTTGTAATCTGCTTTGTGGCACTCTCAAGATTCTTGAGAGTCCCTTGGACTGCAAGGAGATCAAACCGGTCAATCCTAAAGGAAATCAGTCTTGAATATTCACTGGAAGGACTTATGCTGAAGCAGAAACTCCAATGCTTTGGCCCCCTGACGTGAAGAACTGACTCTTTGGAAAAGACCCTGATGCTGGGAAAGATTGAAGGCAGGAGGAGAAGGGGACAACAGAGGATGAAGAGGTTGGATGGCATCACCAACTCGATGGACATGAGTTTGAGCAAGTTCTGGAAGTTGGTGATGGACAGGGAAGCCTGGCATGCTGCAGTCCATGGGGTCACAAAGAGTTGGACACAACTGAGTGACTGAACTGAACTGAACAGAATCTGCTATATGGAGCTGAGTTTTAATCTTTCTTCTTCTTAGGAAGACTAACAGCAATGATGATATTCATATCAACAACAACAAAAAATCTAATAGTCTATAAAAGCCACATACCACTGTACATAAGGTCTCCCAAATTCAGCTGGCAAAATGAAAGATCTTATTGTCACGTGGTTATTGACATAACTAAAGAGAATCAGTAACAGAGGTCAAGAGCCAATGGCCAATCACATTCCATGGATATAAAAAGGTGCTTTAGTAGAAGGTAACTTATCACAGCTTTTCTCTGTTTATAACCTTAACAAAGGTGGAGAGAAATATATAAAGTCACTGAGAAAGAACAAATTTTTTTTGTTTGATAACAGATATAGTTCATATTTATCTACATTTTTTTGTAAATTTTTCTCATCCCATCCCTGCACATATATGTGAATATCTAAGCTTTCTGCATGTGTAAATATAAGCTTTCTGTTCTTTCATAAAATATACAATGAAGCATATTATTATAATTTTTGAAAGAAGTAAAAATTTTAATGTTTGAACTCCTGTCTAGCTTTGATAATTATGATAGGAAGATGACTTCTGCCTTTAATTATTTTGACATCTCAACCTTGAAGACCATTGGGGTCACATATTAACATCCTTATAGACAACCATAGTCCTTAACACACTTCCAGTTACATAGAAGTTATAAAACAAAACTTTATTGATCATGTCCAAAATGTTTTTGAGCTCACTTGATATTTTGATATATAATATACTGGACATTTATATATATATGAAATGTACTAGAAATCCCATGGACAGAGGAGCCTGGTGGGCTACAGTCCATGCAGTCGCAAAGAGTCAGACATGGCTGAGTGACTTAACACTTTCTTTGGGTTTTCCCTGGTGGTTCAGACGTAAAGATCCACCTGCAATGCAGGAGACCTGGATTTGATCCCTGGGTCAGGAAGATGCCCTGGAAAAAGAAATTCTCCAGCATTTTTGCTTGGAGAATCCCATGGACAGAGGAGCCTTGGGGGCTAGTGTCCATGAGGTCACAAAGAGTCAGACATGACTGAATGACAAACATACATACTGAACGTGAGCCAGGAATTAAGTTCTGGCCCCACGTCCACCTGTAGCCATCTATGAGATGTCAGGCAAATTATGTTGCTTCACTAGTGAACCAAAATAGTGGCAGAGAGAGGTATGATTAAACTCCAAGATCCCTTTTGTCTCTAAAATTTAATTTTGCTTATGTTTCACCAACACGCAAATTTCTGAGATTCTGATCATTTTTTAAATATAGGCAAATCATTATTTATTGTCATTAAAACACTGCTAACTTCCCTTGATTTCCATTACACATTGCAAAACCTTGATATCTAGACCTATTTCCACAGTTTGTGAAGTCGTTGATTTCAGAGAGGTTACAGGAAACTAGTTTGTCTAAGTAGAAGAGGAACCACAGCAAAGTGCATAACCACGATGCAGATAATTAGTGAACGTACAGGGGATTTGGGGAGTTCATGCGGGTGTGTTGTTTGAATGTGTGGAGAGGGAAGAATATAGAGATGGCCGTGCCCTCTATCATGCTGAGAGCTTATCTGAGGGAGAAGTCTCTGCTGGGCTCTTCTTGTCCTGCTTTTCAGAAGGTAAAGACTTATATTTCTAAATTATAACTTTGCTCCAGCTGAGGATGCTATACGCCAGTTTCGAGGGTTTCTTTCTTTTTTTTCCCCTTCTTTTGAAAGCTAATTTTCTGTTGTGCTATAAGGAGTTTTTCAGATGTGTTCTTTGGTAGGAATTGAATTGTTTCGGTTTTGTTTTTTTTCCTCTCTTCATTCAGTTGTTGATTTCTCTTAAGCCCTAACACAGGATACTTTTTTCCTTTTTCATTCACTCCTCTGGCAGCATACCAAATCTCTGATAGAGCCTCACAAGAGTGGGCCTTATTTTCTTGGTTTTATCACATCTTTCTTTGGGGTCAAGTTATAATTTCTCACTTATTTTTCTCCCTTTTTTTTTTAACTTGGAGAAAATTAAATTCCAACAAGCTATTCTATGAGATGAAATGTAGATGTTTTTCCTCAGCAAAACTTACAAGAAAAAAGATCCTATTTTATCTAAATAGAGTACCTACATGTGAGTGAGGTACAAGTGTATGTGTGTGTGTGTGTATGTGAATGCATACAACTATATGAATCAGATTATGAAATATTTTAAGAATTGAGTAAAATTGTAAAAAATAAAATATCTTACATAATAAGTTTACAAACTTGTTGAGTAATCAAGATAAATATATATAACCTATAAAACATTGAGTAACTGTGTCATTGCCCTAATGTATATGATTTGGACATTATCTGCCTCTGCCAATAAAGAGATGTGTTAATCTTAAAGGCTGCACGGTCTTCTACTGTATGTATATCTATAGCTATATATATATATATATATACACAGAATTATTTTACATTTTTGTTGTTTTGGGACATGAGAAATTTAAAAGATAATATTTATTGCTACTAAGAAATTCTGCGGTGTAGCTCATATAGTGCTGTTTGTGACCCCATGGACTGTAGTCCACCAAGTTCCTTCCATCCATGGGATTTCCCAGCAAGAATACTGGAGTGGGTTGCCATTTCTTTCTCCAGGGGATCTGCCCAACCCAGGGATAGAATTTGTGTCTCCTGTACTGGCAGGCAGGTTCTTTACCATGGAGCCATCAATAAGCTCAGTTCACATGTATTTATACCTTACAAATGTGTTCATATGCCCCTCCCTCAGTGAAATTTTTCTGGGACCAGTTTCTGTTTTCTAAAAAAAGATGATTTTAAGGTTTAGATCTGACAGGGACCATTTTAAGACACGCTACATAGCAATAATATTTCTTATCATATAAGTTAAAGATAATGATTTTTGTTTGCAATGGGTCTTTCTTTCTAGTGAAAGAGTGAACATTTTATGTACTTATTATCTTTTTAAGTTTTCTTTTGTGAATAACCCAGTTATGTTACATTATTTCCATATTGGGATATTCATCTTTATTAAATTAATTGTGATAATTATTTACATACCAAGAATATAATCTTTTAACTGTTGTATATGTTATAGTTACTTTTTGGTCCCAATTGACTTTTGCTCTTTGATTTTGCCAATTGTAATTGCGCCACACAATAGTGTTACAATTCCACATGGTCAAATCTCCTTTTTTTTCCTCTCTTTGCACTGACTGCATCACACTTTTGAATCAAGTTATAATCATTCACTTATATTTCTAACTTTTTTTCTTTTTGGAAAAAATACAGTTTCCTCTGAACTAACACTAACAAGGGAAAGAATGAAAACTTTTATTCAGAATGTCAGCTTAAAGAGTGAACAAAGACATTTCTACAGCAATTAAGGCAGAGGTAGTTAGGAAAAGTCGAGCCTCGGAGATCTGAATGTTCACACAGAGATGACCTTCCGTAGATTGGGACGCTGTCATGCGCGATGCTGTATACGTTCTCACGAGCAGGCATGCAATGTCGTGTTCCTGATTGCCAGGATATGTGGATGCAGGACACAAGAGGTTGAAACAGAAGCAGCTCATCTAATCAGCACTGCCTTTGCCCCATTTGGGGAACTTCTGCTTCCCAACCCTACAATTTTTCTCTCTGCTTGCCCAGTGTCCTGATTACCCAAAGTGAGGAACCCTTTCATCAAGGGCCATAGTTAGAGAACATGGTAAGAGTTCTATTTAACCTAATAATGTGTTCTTGTTCCAATTGACAACAGCAGGTGAAGAAAGGAAGCACTACTACACTGGACACAAAAATTGACACTAATTATCCAAGATAGGCTGCAGGTGATGCTACACTACAGATGCAGGGAAAGGCATGTCTAGTCCTCAGTGGAAGTAACTTTATTGCTATTCTGCCAGCCCTTCCCTTGCACATCTGCTCTGAAAGAAAAGGAGGCATAAGAAATAGAATATCAGGATTACATTTTTTCAAAAATATTTCATATGCCTGGCAAATTAAAGTACCTTTGTCCTCTTTTTTAAAGAAAGGCAAAATAGCATCAGGAATACACAGAACACTATATATGTCTTGTTTCAAACCAGTGGAGCTAAGACATGTACAGCTGTTCTTTTTGGTATTATTTTGAGGCACACTTATGAGAAAAAAAAATCATCTAATCTTTTGTTTCTGCCATCTAAATGCTTCCACTAGAATTAAGCAAACAACTCACACACACAGTGTCATAAACATACACACAAATACACACACCCTCCCACCAGGAAAAATGTTAAAATTGCCTGTTTGGCCTTACTTATTCATCTTAGCTAGAGAACTGTGATTTTTTTTTTTTCTTAATTGCTGTTCTGAAGAAAAACATGCTGACCTATTTGATATTATGATTACTTCAGCCATTGTTTTAGAAGCACTGAAATTGTTACCCTGAATCTTCATTTCCAAATTTTCTTATGCTGTAATTTTAGAGTCAGTTAAAGTCTTTAACAATCTGATGATGTAGTATTTGTTCACATATAAATATCAGGTTGCCAGAGCAGAAACTCTGGTTGAAAAGTTATATACGAACAAAAGTTAAAACATTTCCATAAAGAAAATGCCTGCATTTATTTCTAAATCATTCTGTAACATTTCTTGACATTATTTCATAAGTAAGTAGTGCACATTAAGATAATGCATACACACATGCTCAGATAAACATTTTACCATCTTTGAGCACAAAAGTAAGCCTTCAACTATTTGCTGTTGCTAAAATTAGGCTCCTTAAAATATTGTATCCATTTAATCAAAAGCCTTTTAATATATAAGCTGTAATAATTTGCCAGTATAAGATTCATTTAAATTTTATTTTGCAAAAGGAAGGAAATAATTTAGAGGTACGTGTAGCGATGAATGGGCTTTCTAGGTGGCACTAGTGGTAAAGAACCATCCTGCCAATGCACGAGACATAACAGAGGTGGGTTTGACCCCTGGGTCAGTAAGATCCCCTGGAGGAGGGCATGGCAACCCCCTCCAGTATTCTGGCCTGGAGAATCCCATGGACGGAGGAGCCTGGTGGGCTACAGCCCATGGGGTCGCAAAGGGTTGGACGCAAGTGAGGCAACTTGGCAGAGCACAGCATAGTTATGGATATCTGTACTGATTAATCACTGCTGAAGCTTGGTGCAGACTTTTACACAAAGTATTTGCTCTTAGATTTAGAGAGAAAGGGAGGTTGGGGGAAAGAGAGAGAATGAATGAATGAATTAGAAAGAAATAATGTCCCCAGCATCACATAATTTGTCTCCTGAGAAACTGGTAACAGAGTACAAATACAGTCCACTGGATTTTCACAGAATAACACCATTAATGATATTATTTACCTTAATTCATAGTTTTCTTTCATTTTTTTTTTCCTTTTTGCTTTGGAATTTAGAAAATGGGTTGGTTTAAAGGCTTGGGACTTTGTATCAGAGATATAGTGATGACAAGGGTGCCATTCCATGACCTATCCTACTTCCTAGGACAGACAGATTTGACTCTAACCTTGTCATTCTCCTGTAATAGAAATGAAAATGTCCATTCCCATCAACTTAGCAACTGAACAACAACAACAGGGCATGTTAAGAGCTTGTCCATTCTTGAGCTTGAAACTTAAGGAAAACTATTACTGGGGCCAATGTAGTTATTGGTGATTTTATCAGGGCAGAAAAACTCACCGAGGAGGCAAATTGAAACAGAAAGAATTCTGAGACCTGTGGTCCTATCTCATGCCAGCTGAGAATGATAAACTCTTCAAAAATTTCTCTAACTTTCTGTTTAATCTTATTTTAAAAAGGAAAGTGTTTTTTTTTTTTTTTTAATAAAAAAGTGGCACGATGGAGGCAGTGTTGGCTCCCATTCCAAAAGAACATAGTACATTCCATAGTACTCTTGGAATCTCTGTAACTTCCCCATGATTCTACCATAATCCTCTAGAAAATTATGCCATTAAAACAGCTCTATTTGGTGCTACTGAGACTCCTGGAAAAAATATAACATTTACCCTTTGCATCTATTTTTAAAAAGTGGCATACTTTATACCTCTCTCTAACTTTATTTCCTCTTGGATACATTTCTCTCTATACCTGCAGAGTCAAACTAGCGTAAAAAATTTTTTTGATGTGGCCGTGTACATCTACAGAGAGTTCCTTAAGGAAAGGGGGGTTCCTTTAAGATAATCTCCAGTTCACTGTCACTTTCAATCTCCACATCCAAAACTGCCTCCCCAATGGGTCTATTTTCATTCAGAAGCATCTGACTGGCTTTTGGTAGATAGCATGTAAGTGATTTGAAATGTTTCTACCTTCATGTTTGTCCTTAAACTGCAGGATTTCCCTCCCTCAGCTGGTAGAAAATGGATCCAATGTTCATGAGGCAATTTGAATTTTCCCTGCTTCCTTTCATATCACTCTGTGGAGGAACTGAACACTATTGCAGGGAGTAAGAGTGTTTAGTGCAACTACTCCAAACGGTTTATTTCTTTGCCAATCCAGTAAAGCATCAGAAAGACCTTCAGTAGCTATGGCAACATAACCACAAGCTGCTCAATTTTAGACACTCTTTTTGTATATCTGATTCCCTCTTCATTTTGCAGAAATTCGGGAGCTAATGGGACACAGCTGCTTTCACGTTGGTTTGCTTATTAAGCCAAATGTAAATTGTGTCTTGCTTTATTCATTCAATTAATAGGGTATCAGTTTTCAACATACCAGTGTATTTTACTTGAATTTCTAAGATTTATGAGAAGATGCTAAAGAAGAATTTTACTATAAGACATGCTGGGGAAAATATCCAGGCAGCACTTTTAATTTTTCATTAAACATCATTCTCAAATAAAATGTCTTAATATATAACAGATGGTATGATTTTAGCTGAATAATTAGTCATTAAGATCTAACTAGAGAATGATAATCAAAAAAAAAGAAAGAAAGAAAGAAAGAAAACACCTCTATTGATAAAAGAGATATTTGGCCATGCAGTTTTGAGGTCAATTTTGAGGTCAACTATTTGGTCTGCTGACTTCCCTGGTGGCTCAGATAGTAAAGCGTCTTCTTACAATGCAGGAGACCCAGGTTCAATTCCTCAGTTGGGAAGAGCTCCTGGAGAAGGAAGTGGTAACCCACTCCAGTATTCTTGCCTGGAAAATCCCATGGACCAAGGAGCTTGGTGGGCTACAGTCCATGGGGTCGCAAAGAGTCGGACACGGCTGAGCAACTTCACTTTCACTTTCATTTGGTCCACTTTAATAATATGCTAAGTAACTAGAGCCCCTTATTCGACAGTAACAGATTAAATGGTGTCATATTAATGCTGATTTTATATATATATATATATATGGTACAAAGACTCTATTTACATTGAGAACCTGCTCAGTTTATAAAATTATATTTGAAGTTCATTAATTCAAGATTTGGAGTTCTTACTATCTATGGCTTTTTATTTACATGGAATTTATCAAATATTTGATTTGTTTGTCACATAATCAAGGGGACCATGTCTAGTTCATCCTCCTAACTCTTGGTAGTTGTGCACCAAGTAAAAACTCATTTTCCCTAGCCATACAATCACTCCTTTATTTGTCCAGTTATTTGGCTGTTCACCTACTCAACCATTTATAAAGCAGCTACGAAGTATGCAGAAGGGTACTAAAACTACAGGCATGAACTGATACAGCTTCTATAGGTAGACACATAAAGAGTGTTCAAATATAGCTTGATACGTGTAACAAAAGATATTATACATAGTATATGATGCAAATGGACCATATGAGACCCGTAGGCTTAGTGAAATACACGGAAGGAAATGAGCAACCTCACCTGCAAGGGAAGAGTGGATTACGCAAAGCAGTACAGAGGATTTGATATTCAAACTAAACTTCGCAGCATGAGTAACACAGCTCTTTGCTCAAACCGCAGATGCATAGCCACAATAGTATAAAACGTGTTAAGTGTGAGAAATTGCAGATTATGCCTTTCAGGTTGTTCTGGATCCCTATTAATGTCAAAGAATGCTCTATTGTCTGGAAAACTAGGAGGGGTTTTAATCTGAAGAGCATTTTCAAGAACTGATTGCACATCTGTTCAACCACCCTAATTTGGAAAAGAAACTAACAATTATTATGTATCCTGTATGTATCAGGAACCTGCTATGCCCTTTAGATGCCTTATCGCATAAGCATTATTATTAGCTTCGTTTGACACTGGGGAAGCTGTGGGGTTTTAAAAGCTTAGAAAGTGACAGATGCAAAGAGCTGAATCATTGAAAAGACCCTGATGCTGGGAAAGGCTGAAGGCAAACGGAGGAGGTGTCAGCGGAAGATGAGATGGTAAGATAGTATCACCAACTCAATGAACAGGAATCTGAGCAAACTCCTGGAAATAGTGAGGGACAGGGAAGACTGGTGGGCTGCAGTCCATGGGGTCGTAAAGAGTCAGACATGACTTAGCAACTCAACAACAACAACAAGGGACAGAGGTGGTTTTAAATCCACGTCTGTGTGGCTTCAAAAACAATGCCCTTTGAAGCATCATTCGAAACCACTACCCCAAAGATCATGGGTTTTGACACAAAGGGAGGTCAGTGGGTGAGAACAGACCTGAAATAGGATATCCAAGTAGGACAGGGACAAAGAACAGTGTGTACACCTTGATGACACTCTCAGGCGAGTTCCTCAATTTCTGGTGCTTAAGGCTATGAGGAAAATCTTCTGTCTTTATTGAAGGACTGATAAGCATCAGTCTTTTTCACATCTTGGCCAAGTAAACAGGTTTATTGTATTTGGCGTCTGCAGTGGATTATCCCCCTGAACCTACTTCTAGTCACATTTGACATGTTCTAGAAACCTCCCGGCAAAGGGCCCAGTGCCCTAGCTCCCACAGCATCCTAAAATCATTTCTACCATGGCATTTACCCGTCTTGCAGTTCCTCTTTACTCCCTCAGTCGTGTCCAACTCTTTGCAACCTGATGGATGATAGCCTGCCAGCTTCCTCTGTTCATGGGATTGTCCCAGCAAGAATACTGGAGTGGGTTTCACATGTAAATCCATGGCTGATTCATGTCAATGTATGGCAAAAACCACTACAATATTGTAAAGTAATTAGCCTCCAACTAATAAAAATAAATGAAAAAAAGAAAAAGAATACTGGAGTGGGTTTCTACTTCCTTCTCCTGAGGGATCTTCCCAACCCAGGGATTGAACCCATGTCTCCTGCATCTCTAGGTATACAACTGAAAGAAACTGAATCACTAATCAAACAGATATCTATACTCCATTTTCTCTGTGGCCTTTTTCACAGTAGTCAAGACATGGGAACAACCTAAATGTCCATTGCCAGATGAATGGTTAAAGAAAATGTGATACATAGAGATTATCATACTAAGTGAAGTAAGTCAGACAAAGACAAATATCATGTGCTATTACTTATATGTGGAATCTAAATAAAAATGATACAAAACAGAAATAGACTCACAAACAGAAAACAAACTTATGGTTACCAAAAGGGAAAGGCAGGGTAGAGACACATTAGGAATTTAGGATTAACAGATACATAGCACTATGCACGGGCTTCCCTGGTGGCTCAGATGGTAGAGAATCTGCCCGAAATGCAGGAGACCCGGGTTCAATCCCTGGGTCCGGAAGATCCCTTGGAGGAGGAAATGGCAACCCACTCCAGTATTCTTGCCTGGAGAATTCCATGGACAGAGGATCCTGGTGGGCTACAATCCATGCGGTCGCAAAGAGTCAGATATGACTGAGTGACTAACACTACAACTACTATCACTACATATAAAATAGATAAACAATAAGGGCCTGTTGTAGAGCAGGGAACTGTATTCAAGATTTTGTAATAATCTATAATGTAAAGAATCTGAAAAGAACATATATATACATATATGTAAACAATCACATTGTTATACACTTGAAACATAAATCAACTATACTTCAATAAAAAGAAAGAAAATGTGATAGATGCAGATATATATATAGATATGATGGAATATTACTCAGCCATAAAAAGAAGAAAATCCTGCCACAGGCAATAGGAAGGATGCCTTCACGGGCATAATGCTAAATGGAATGACAGACAGATAAAGACAAATACTGTATAGTCTCACTTATGTGAGGAATCTAAATAAGCTATACTCAGAAACAGAGGGTAGGATGGTGGTTGCCAGGGGCTGGGGGTTGGGGAAGAATGAGGAGACATTGTTTGAAGGATAAGATGTTGTTTGAAAATATAAGAGGAACAAGTCTTGAGAACTAATATCCAGCATAGTGACTATAGTCAAAAATATCATATTGCATCCTCAAAAATGCTAACAGAGTAGATCTGGAATGCTCTCATCATAACAATGACTACAAAATGGTAATTATGTAACATGAAGCCTGTGCTCACGCATGCTCAGTCACTCAGTTGCGTCTGACTCTTTGCGACCCTATGGACTGTAGCCCGCCAGGCTCCTCTGTCTTTGGGATTTTCCAGACACGAATATGGAGTCAGTTGAGCTAATTAACCTTATTTTGATTATCATTTCACTATTCAAAGCTGCATAAAATCATTACATTGAACAAGTTAAACGTACACAATGCTTTTTGTCAACTAACTATGCATGCATGTTCAGTCATGTCTGATTCTTTGCAACGCCATGGACTGTAGTCTGGCAGGCTCCTCTGTTCATGGGATTTTCCAGGCAAGAATACTGGAGTGGGTTGCCATTTCCTACTCCAGGGGATCCTCCCCAAACAGGGATCAAACCTGCCTCTCTTGAATTTCCTGCACTGGCAGGTGGATTCTTTACCAACTGCATCACCATACCTCAATAGCTAGAAAAATAATTTAAAAGGAATGATTCAGTGGTGCCATTTGTCACATTTAGAGGAATGGAAGAGCATAAGCCCAAGCAGATTACATCACCATCATCAGGGTAAACTGAATGCTTTTGATATTCTTAACATGTTTCCCTCACCAAGGTTATAAAACCACATGCAGCTGGGACCTTGTTTTTTCATTTTTGTTTTCCCTCTAGTTTGAATGGTCATTGAAAATAATACCTTCAACATTTCCAACTTTACAAATCATTCTTCCTAGATGGGTTTCTGAAAATATGATGATTTTTCTAACATTATTTGATTATTTAGTCACACAATGGCAACTACCATCAAGTAATTTATATATTACTATATGAAATAGAGAGGCTCTCTGATTCACATCTTTAGAGACTTTTAAATGCTTGGAATTGATCGTATAGTAAAAGAGAGAATCTCACCATTTTTGACTGTCTTAAAAATATCAGTGCAGATTACTGCACAATGACTATTTCAGAAATAATCTTTGAGTGTTTTCTATCACTTCTTGAATGGAATCCAGGGAGACACAGCCAAAACATCATTCAAAGAGGCTGACACCTGAACAGGAGATAATTCAGGAAGAGCTGGAAGGAGAGAAAGTAAGCCCCTTACCAGATTTAGAGGAAGAAATCCTGAGACAAGAAGCTGAAGGCAAAGGATTATGAGCTGCATTGATGATGGGCTTGAGCAACAAGCAAGATGTAAAAATAAGAATCAAGGGGGAGGGACTTCCCTGGTGGTCCACTGGTTAAGAATCTGTCTGCCAATGCAAGGGGCATGGGCTGGATCCCTGACCTGGGAAGATCCCACGTGCTGCAGGGAAACTAAACCAGTGTGTGACAAGAGAAGCCACTGCAATGAGAAGCCCACACACGCCAGCTAGAGAAAGCCTGTGCACAGCAGTGAAGACCCAGTACAGCCAAAAATAAACAAACAATAAATTAAAAAAAAAAAGAAAGAAAGAACCAAAGGAGAATGTCCGGCAGAACCAACGACCCACCTCCAGAGCTGATATGTGTATGGTGTTTGGATGCCTAATTTTAAGACCAGGAAAGCCAATTTTCTCACATGTATGCAGAGGTCATAATATTCTTCCCTTGTGAGGAATAGATTAAATTAGATTTCCTGTGAATGTTACAAGGTATGCATGAATTAGTTTCTATCCTCTTTTCTAACAAGATGAGTTGCTCACTGTTCAGTTCAGTTCCGTCACTCAGTCGTGTCTGACTCTTTGTGAACCCATGGACTGCAGCACACCAGGCCTCTCTGTCCATCACCAACTCCCACAGTTTACTCAAACTCATGTCCATTGAGTGGGTGATGCCATCCTACCATCTCATCCTCTGTCGTCCTCTTCTCCTCCCACCTTCAATCTTTCCCAGCAGCAGGTCCTTTTCCAATGAGTCAATTCTTTGCATCAGGTGGCCAAAGTATTGGAGTTTCAGCTTCAGCATCAGTCCTTCCAATGAACACGCAGGACTGATCTCCTCTAGGATGGACTGGTTGGATCTCCTTGCAGTCCAAGGGACTCTCAAGAGTCTTCTCCAACACCACAGTTCAAAAGCATCAATTCTTCAGTGCTCAGCTTTCTTTATGGTCCAACTCTCACATCCACACATGACCACTGGAAAAACCATAGCCTTGACTAGAAGGACCTTTATTGGCAAAGTAATGTCTCTGCTGTCTAGGTTCGCCATAACTTTCCTTCCAAGGAGTAAGTATCTTCTCTATTCATGGCTGCAATACCATCTGCAGTGATTTTGGAGCCCCAAAAAATAAAGTCTGTCACTGTTGTCCCATCTATTTGCCATGAAGTGATGGGACCAGATGCCATGATCTTAGTTTTCTGAATGTTGAGCTTTAAACCAACTTTTTCACTCTCTTCTTTACCTTTCATTGAGAGGTTCTTTAGTTCTTCTTCACTTTCTGCCATAAGGGTGGTGGCAACTGCATATCTGAAGTTATTGATGTTTCTCCAAGCAATGTTGATCCCAGCTTGTGCTTCATTCAACCTAGTGTTTCTCATGATGTACTCTGCATATAAGTTAAAGAAGCAGGGTGACAATATACAGCCTTGATGTACTCCTTTCCTGATTTGGAGCCAGTCTGTTGTTTCATGTCCAGTTCTAACTGTTGCTTCCTGACCTGCATATAGATTTCTCAAGAGGCAGGTCAGGTGGTCTGGTATTCACATCTCTTTCAGAATTTTCCACAGTTTATTGTGATCCACACAGTGGAAGGCTTTGCCGTAGTCAATAAAGCAGAAATAGATGTTTTTCTGGAACTCTCTTGCTTTTTCAATGATCCAGCAGATGTTGGCAATTTGATCTCTGGTTCCTCTGCCTTTTCTAAAACCAGCTTGAACATCTGGAAGTTCTCGGTTCATGTACTATTGTAGCCTGGCTTGGAGAATTTTGAGCATTACTTTACTAGTGTGTGAGATGAGTGCAATTGTGCACTAGTTTGAGCATTCTTTGGCATCGCCTTTCTTTGGGATTGGAATGAAAACTGACCTTTTCCAGTCCTGTGGCCACTGCTGAGTTTTCCAAATTTGGGGGCATTTTCTCACTGTTGGTTTTACTAAGTTAGGTTTTCCAAACCTAGCAAAACTAGGTCCTTCTAGTTAATATCTCTCTTACATTTTCATCTAATACAAACATCTCAGCAATTTCCAAGAAGCACAATCTGATTTAATGATATTATAATAGTTAGCAAAGGATCTAGATATTAGGGATAGAAAAAAGGCTCATTGAAAAAAAAACAAATGAATTTGTGTTATATCAGGTTTCTAAGTGACTTAAACAGAAGACAAAGATTTGGGTTCATTAGTTAGAAATAGTATTTCTGCACTTTAGAGCTCTTATGTATAAGGCAGTCAGATCAACAAATATTCCTAAAAACAGAACAAGATATATTGGAGGAGATGAATGACTGGAGTCAAACAATCCTATCATCTGAGAGCATGCAAAACTAAAAATAGGTAACATACTTGGTGCCCACTTACGATGTGTCAGTTTGGTTTTGGCTATATGTGCTGATCTTCAATTCTCAGAACTCTGAGATGGTAATGATGGTGATGGTGTGAAAGAGAAAACTGAAACAGACCCAGACGACTAAGGCACTTGCTTTTCAACTACCAAGAGCATATTAGACAGAGTATATTAGAACTCCAATTCCCATGCCTCCACCCCTATCCTAGACTGCAGATGTGGAGTGGGGATTAGAGGGGCAGGGAGACTGTCCTTGATTGTAATCGTTTTCCATCCAATGCTCATCCTGGAGCAGATTTCAGTGCCCGGACACATGGTTCCAAATTGATTCCGTGGCTCTAAAAGCGCTAGTGAGAAATGGAGAAATTGCTCAAGGTTTAGAGGACAAGCTGGAGGGGAGTCTTTTTTTTTTTTAAATCTCTTCCCTCAAGCAAGTTAACTCAGAATCCTCGCTGGATGTGTTTCTTCTCTCAGGAGATGATGACGCGGTTGAAATGATGGAGGCAAGAAGCCTCATTGTTCTTCTTCCACTTTAAGCTCTAGCCTCATCCCACTGATCTGTGGAGCCCTTAGATCCTAGCCCCTGTTTTCTCCTCCCAACTTACCCTTTCCCCAACTTGACAACAAAGGTCTGCCTAATCAAAGCTATGGTTTTTCCAGTAGGCATGTATGGAGGTGAGAGTTGGACCATAAAGAAAGCTGCGTGCTAAAGAATTGATGCTTTTGAACTGTGGTGTTGGAGAAGACTCTTGAGAGTCTCTTGGGCTGCAAGCAGATCCAACCAGTCCATCCTAAAGGAAATCAGTCCTAAATATTCATTGGAAGGACTGATGCTGAAGCTGAAACTCCAATACTTTGGCCACCTGATGCGAAGAACTGACTCATTGGAAAAGACCCTGATGTTGGGAAAGATTGAAGACAGGAGAAGGGGATAACAGAGGATGAAATGGTTGGATGGCATCACCGACTCAATGGACATGAATTTGAGCAAGCTCTGGGAGTAGAGGACGGACAGGAAATCCTGGCGTGTTGCAGTCCATGGGGTCGCAAAAAGTCAGACACAACTGAGCGACTGAACTGAACTGAACCGAACTTACCCTTTCCTCAAGTAGGGATTTCACTCTCTCTCAACTCCTCCTTGCTTGCATTTCCATGCATGGGCCTTCACATGGGGCTCTATTTAACAGACCCCACTCTCATTTGAAGATTCTAATGTATTTTTTTAAAAAAATAAATCTGATGTTCTGAAATGAGTAGGCACAGATCAACCAGTGCATAAAATGAATAAATTATTCAGTACAAATTGGGGGACTTGACTTGGGGTTGTGGAGAGAGGCACACAGGTTGTACTTCCTGTATCAGTGAAATGCAAGCCATTAATAAGCCAGAAATGACCTAGTTTGTAAACTCCTTTAACTTAAGAGTTGAAGGTAGAAGCTTATCTGGCAAACCAGCAGGTAGTAAATGAGCTCATAGGACTCTCCCTTAATTGACTTGGCCAAGAAGTAACTTGGTAACATACAGCAGAGTCTGATATAATCATAGAGGCTGAGTAATTTTGCAGTGATTTAACCAGAGAAGGAAATCTTAGCATAACTACTAATTTCTGAGCAGACACACACTGTTTCTAATTCCTTAAATGAATTTTGGAGCAATCAGTAAGGCAAAATAGGGTTTCGGATTGCACATTTCTCAACAGTCATCCTATTTAGAAATCCATGTTGTGGTGGCTGGTCATCATGTTGCATTTACTTTGGCTCAATCTCAAAAATGAAAGAATTCTAGAGCAGGGGACCGAGAAGACCAAGGCAGTGACTCCATTAGAAAGTGTTTAGGGTCGTCAGGATTTCCCTGGCAGTCCAGTGGTTAAGACTTTTCCTCCCAATGCAGGGGATGCGGGTTTAATCTCTGGTCGGGGAACTAAGATCCCACATGTCTCATGGCCAAAAAATTAAACAAAAAACAGAAGCAACATTGTAACAAATCCAACAGAGATTTTAAAAATGGTTCACGTCAAAAAATCTTACAAAAAATAAAATGTTTAAGTATCTATCCGTGTGTGGTCTAATCTAGTCAGAAGAAAGACAGATACAAGTGAAATCAAGTCTGTAGACCTAGGTAAACCAAGGCCACTTATAATAACCAAGTGGGATATCAAAACAGGAGCAAAGCAAATGTCATCACAAAAGGTGGAAATGGTGACAGATTTTATTTTCTTGGGCTCCAAAATCAATTGTGGATGATGACTGCAGCCATGAAATTAAAAGACATTTGCGCTGTGCAAGGAAAGCTGTGATAAACTTGGTCAGCCTATTAAAAAAGAGGCATCACTTTGCCGGCAAAGGTCCATATACTTAAAACTATGGTTTTTCCAGTAATCATGTACGGATGTCAGAATTGGTCCATTAAGAAGGCTGGGTGCCAAAGAACTGATGCTTTGGAACTGTGGTGTTGGAGAAAACTCCTCAGAGTCCCTTGGACTTTAAGGAGATAAAACCAGTGAATCCTCAAGGAAATCAACCCTGAATGTTCACTGGAAGGACTCAAACTGAAGCTGAAGCTCCAATACTTTGGCCCCCTGATGCAAAAAGCTGACTCACTGGAAAAGACCCTGATTATGGCAAATATTGAAGGCAAAAGGAGAAGGGGGTGGCAGAAGAAGAGATGGTTAGATAGCACCACTGACTCAATGGACATGAATCTGAGCAAATTCAAGGAGATAGTGAAGGACAGGGAAGGCATGCTGGAGTCCATGGAGTTGCAAGGAATTAGACACAACTTAGTGACTGAACAACAACAAGACATCACGAGGGCTTCCCCAGTTGCTCAGTGGGAAAGCATCCACCGGCAATGCAGGAGACACAGGGAATGTGGGCCTGATCCCTGGATGGGGAAAATCCACTGGAGGAGGAAGTGGCAACCCACTCCAGCATTCTTGCCTGGAGAATCCCACGGACAGAGGAGCCTTGCGGACTACAGTCCCTGGGGTCTCAAAGAGTCAGACATGACTGAGTGTGCACATACACACACACACACACACACACAAACACACCCAGCCATCACAAGAGAAAGGGACATAAGGTCTGTTCATCTCCTTATCTCCTATATCAGGCACCTCCTGCCAGGAGGCAGAGGCCACACAATAATTTGAACAAGAAAAGTTTAATATAAAGAATTATTAAGCACTTTAGAAGAGATTAATTACCAAATGGCAATAAAAGAGAATAGTTAAATAATCTATAGTTGAGGGTGAGAGCCTGTTACACTGAATTATGTAACCCCTGCCCAAATTCACACGTAGAAGCCCTGACCCCTATGTGACGGTATTTGGAGGAAGAACCTTCAGGGAAGGTTAAGGTTAAATGAGTCCTAAGAGTCGAACCTTAATCCAACATGATTGATGTCCTTTAAGGAAAGGAAGAGATAACAGAGGTGCTGATGCTTAGAGGGCAGACCATGTGAGGGCCCAGTGAAAAGGGGGCCCTCTGGAAGTCCAGAAAGGTTTTCACCAGAAGTCGATCTGCAGGCACCTAGGTCATGGACTTTCAGCTTCCTGAGTTGTGCAAAAATAAATGTCTGTGGTTTAAACCACCCAGTCTGTGGTATTTTGTATGGCAGCCCAGGCAGATAATACAGCTCCCATGGAATGAACAAACATAGACTAAACAAAATATTTTCATCACACATACAGATGTGTCTGTCTCCTCGTTCCCTGTCCCCATCTCAGTGGGTATGTCAGAATGTAAGCTGGGAAGTTCCCACAAGTAAGTGGACTACCCTCTTCTCTGCCCAAAGATGTGACACCCATTGCCACACCAGAAGCTCCACTCCAAGATGGTGATTATTCTACGTATCAAACTTCTGGAAGATTTCCTCAGTCTTGGTCTACCTTCTGTTTCAATAAAGATTTTATCTGGAAACTTGATCTTGGAATTTTTAACAAGAGTCTTTCCAATAGTTATCCAAAGCCCTAACATTGCACACATACACACACACAGCTTCTCTCTTCCTTCTGGATAATCCAGTATGACTTTGGGCATGAGAAAAACTCTAGTCTCAGAAACTTCTTACATTTTCCTCCTTGGCCATCATTCATAGGAGCTGGTCAGCAACATATGGTACCATTGCTGAAAGTCTGTCTTGTTAGACAAGCTTCAGTTCAGCCCAGAATACACGCCAGGTCAGCCCAGAACCACTTATTTCTCTTCTCTGAAAAGATCTACACTTAAGGCCATACTTTCTTTACAAACATATGATGACTGTGTCAGAAATTAAATACTCCTAATAATCACGTTATTCATAAAAGGGAAGGAATCTTGGTGACGTTCATCATAAATGTATCTTAACTTTGTTTTCCACCATTTCTAGGGCATAAACAATGGGTGAACCATATATTGTTGACACCACTTGTGTAATTTTCCCACTCATATTTTTCTGCTCATCCTATTCATGTTTTTATAGTTAATTTAGTCTTTGATGGTTAAAGATATAGCCAAAATAGATGGATGAAAAACAGCAAATCTTGCAAAGTGTAAATTTCCTCTTTTTGGCAAATGACTTGTAGGAAAAATAATTAAGAGATTCTTTTCAAAAGTGTCAACAATTTTTTCACAGACATTTTATGGTTTGGGTTTTATGGTGAAAGATTTGATACATTTTACAGCTCAACTATATAATTAATTTTGTATACATAGATTCCCAAAATGCCTGCATTTTGCACAAAAGATTCAGCATGAAACAGTACCTGTGGTTTAAATTCCCTTAAAATATCTAGAAAACACTTGACTCTTACACTCATCTACTCATAAAACAGATATGCATACACACATCCTTTAATCTCTCTGAATTGGCTTCTTCAGGCATCTTGTTAAAGCTGCATGAGGCCAACTGAAGCTCAAAAGGGGGTAAAAATGAAGCCTTGTGTGAAGCTTGCTGCCATCTATAAATGGCCAGAAAACAGAAGATTTTGTAACTGTGCTAAACAATGGGTTTATAGGTCAGGATGCTACTGCTGAGAAAGGAACATTTTTCAGGTTGCCGTTGATGAGACCAGCATAATTTTAAAGCCATTTTTCCTGCAAAAGCACCTGACCCAATAAAGGACAATGGTTTATAGATAATACCTAGTTCCCCTTCTGAGTGTGTCAGCATTTTCGTTGATCTAACAATGTACTAACCCTCTAAGTTCCTCACAGAAGACCCATCACTGCCAGGCAGTGGCAGAGATCTGGAAGGTTCAGGCAGTGACCAAGGGAACACAGTTAACTGAATGAGATCAGCCCTCTCAGCTGTCTCCAGTGAGTTAAGATATGTGAATAACGGTGAGAAGAAATTAGCCCTCTGTCTTTGGATCTGCTATTAATGCTTTGACTCAGTTGTCTCACGTGTATCCTTAACTTCTTTTTCCATTAGCAGCAATAAAAATAATCTTTTCAAAACATCAAAAATTAGTGATGTCTTGACTTGTTGAATAATAGTTTGAAATGTAACAATGCCTGCTAAATCTTTTTAAAGCTTCTAGATAAAAGGTTGTTTCCTACTTTTTCCTGTGTGTGTGTGTGTGTGTGTGTGTGAAATACAGGTGAATGGTGGTGTGATGTCAATCTACATTTGCCCAGTGCCAGCTATTAGGTCAAATGCTTTTTTTACAAACCTGGATGCAGAGTCTCTGAAAAGGCTAGGTGAGCAGTAGAAAAATTATCAGGTCAAATATTTTTCTGTGAATGATACCATTCTGAAATCTAGGTGTTTGCAGGTAGTTAATTAAACACTTGCAGTTAATTTCCTTTTCCGAGTTACACACATTCACAAAATTAGCAAGAATGTTTCTCCTGCAGATGGAGAGTGTTGACCCATATATCTGTGGCATCAAATAACATGCGTTTGAAACTTTGGTAAGATTGAGCATGAATTTCATGATTTGTGTGTCAGAGTAGATATGGACCACTCTCAGTGATTCTGGGTCTATAGTGTAGGATGTTTATTTTTGTGTTGAGTTGGAGTTTTCTGAGCTTATCTTACTTATTGGATGGCATGTATAATTGATATTTAGCCTAAACATAAAACTTGAGCTGAGGTCTAGACAGACTGATGAGTGGCTAGGTAACAGAGAAATCATTCTAAATTTAGAAAATTCAGACAGAAACAATGCAAACTGCACTTTAACAAACTGTTCCAAATGTTAAGTCTAGAGCAAAAATAATAATTATTTATGGATTTGTGATCACCAAAAGTAGGCAATTCAGCAATGTAATACAACTGCACAGAAATGCATCATGTATATATGGGTGTGTGTGTATATGTACGTGCTGTGCGGTGCTTAGTTGCTCAGTCGTGTCCAACTCTTTGCAACCCACCGCACTCTAGCCCACTAGGCTCCTCTGTCCATGCGATTTCCCAGGCAAGAATACCAGAGTGGACTGCCAATTTCTTTTCCACAGGATCTTCCCAACCCAGGGATCAAACCCACATCTCATGTCTCCTGTTTGTAGGTAGATTCTTTATCTGCCAAGCCACTGGAGAAGCCCTAGGTATATGTGCGCACATATATATATATATATATACAGATACACAATTCATAGCTAAATCTTCAACATAAGAGATTACAGATATATCCTTTCTTTAAAGATTTTTCCCTTTACCCCTTTGTTTAGGAAGTATTTATGTTCCCAAGGAGCCAAGGCTGGCTTCATATCTGTGACAGTATGGGTCTAATTTGTTTAGTAATCACATTGGTGCTGAGCATAAGTTTGTAATAAAATCTGTCAACTATAAGTGAAGAGTAAGTTTAGCAGTACAAATATAGAGCATATTAAGTGTCCCCTCACCAAATCTGTCTCCTGGCAGACAGGCTTGATATACAAGTTGTTCTGGTTGCAGAATGTGAAATTATTAAAACAAGGTAGGCAAGCTCATCTGAACAAGCTAGTAGACTAACTGTTAAGAGGCTCAATTGCCTTGTTATGTGAATTTTCTTCAATCTTAGTTTTCTTAGTCCATTTATCATTAGCAATTCTCTGGACAACTCAGGCTCACAAAGTGCTTTAGTTCTAGAATACACAGCTCTGCAGCGACCATTTAAACTCATTTAAACTTGTGGTTAAATTGGACAGGATGAATTCAACTGAACTCAGCTCACCTGTACAAAGGAATCATTGGCTCATTTGATTTCCCAACTAAAGTCAAACTTCAGTAATAGTACCAATAATGGGAATCAGCCCCTATTATCAGAATACCTCAACTTACAAATCAGAAGACTTGGGTAACATTTTTTAACCACCACATTACTGAGGAGAATGTAGATCACATAGGGACTATTTTTGATACCACATCTCAGTTGAACTGTATTACAATGTTTGTGATGGCAATAATGTCATATGTGTAGGTACAAACAAAACAATGAGCAAAAGTTATGTACCTTTGAGAAGAATACTTTTTCTGGAAGGAATGAAGGTGAATCAAGTAAGAAAAACTGATATGTCAAAGCATAAATACCTTTAGAAATGAATGATGAATGAACCTAAACAAGGCATAGCTCAAATTTCACCTGTGTCATTAAGAAAATGACACAGAAAGAAAATGATTTCTTTCTATTTCTGAGCTTCTGACATTTTCTATATAGTTTATGTCACAGCTGTTTGTGGAGGCATGCTTGTCCCTATGAGACTGTATTTTTTAGTATTAAGTTTCATTTATTTAGGCATTCAGCACATGTCTGTTGAATGCCTACTTTGTATACAGTACTAGATATAGAAAGAAAAAACAAGATCATTAACTTATAAGTCCCACCCTTAGTGACTGTATAAATCATTATCTGGAGAGCATTTTGTTGCTGTTGTTACTCCCTTCAAAACATAGCACGAATAAATGTTCAGTGATGGGGTGTTCCCGACCCAGGGTTCGAACCTACATCTCTTATGTTTACTGATTGACAGGTGGGTTCTTTACCACTAGCACCATCAGGAAGCCCCAAAACAATGAATAAAACCAGCTAAAAATCACTAGCTTCATGGACCTTGTCTTCTTGATGATAAAAAATACAACCATCTTTTCTTTCTGCATAAAAAGAAATATTTTACTTCTTCAAATCTGATGCTCTCAGAAGACTAAAATAAATAACCAAAAACATAAAATACATGTTAAGAGTAAACATCTCATCTATTTCTTGGGTAGAGATTCATGCAAATGTGGTCAGAAGACATTCCAATTGGCTATCACCTCTTTAAGAAACAAATCTGCTTTACTTCATCTGTTAGATCAGTAGTTCTCAAATTATTGTCCCCAGACCAGCATTATTAGCATCGGGACCCTCTGAGAACTTGTTGGAAATGCACATTCTACGGCCTCATGGGCCCTCTGAGTTAGATAGACTGATGACAGGGCCCAGCAACTTGTGTTAAGTTCTCACACAGATTTGGATGAAACTGCAGAGGGTGTACAGTTAGGCGTTTCAGGCAAAGTGGAGAATGTTGGCATACCAAGATGAGACAGAATTAGCTGGCATGACTCATTTAGTAATTACCATTTCTATATAGAGATGCAATTTGCAAAGTTATTTTCATAAGTTTTATACCAGTCAATCATTAATGCAGTGTGCTATGTTAAGAAATATCATCTTTGTGATGATTAATTGTGTAGGTCAATTTGACTGCCCAGAAATCTGGTGGAACAGGATTTCTGAGTGTGTCTGGGAGGGTCTTTCTGGAAGATATTAGCATTTGAATTGGTGAACTGAGGAAAGCAGATGGCCCTTTCTAATGTGGATGGACATCATCTAATCTACTGAAGGCCTGAATAGAACAAAAATGTGGAGGACTGGGGAATTTGTCCTCTCTCTGTTCTTAGTGAAATCATAAGCCTTGTTTAACTGCATATTGAGGATGGCAGACAATTTCACGCTCACAGTACCTATGCAACTAGCCAGTAAACACATTATTAGTCATTAGAGAAACACAAATTAAAATCACAGTGAGATACCACATCAGGCTTTCCAGGTGACTCAGTGGTAAAGAATTTGCCTGCCAAGCAGGAGACATGGGTTTGATCACTGGATCAGGAAGATCCCCTGGAGAAGGAAATGGCAATCCACTCCAGTATTCTTGCCTGGAGAATCCCATGGACAGAATCATATATGACTCAGCAACTAAAGAGCAGCAGCAGAGATACCACAAACTTTAGGATGGTTATAATTAAAAGGATGAATAATAACAAATGCTGACAAGAATGTGTAAAGCTTGGGACCTCCATGCAATGTTGGTTGGAATGTAAAATGGCACAGTCAAAAAAGCATTTTTTGGCCATCCTTCAGAAAGTTAAAGATGGAATTAACATATGAACCAACAATTTTACTTCTGGGTATATACTCAAGCGAATCGAAAATCCATACAAAAACTTGTGTACAAATGTTCATTAGTAGAAAAAAATGAAAACAATCCAAATGTCTAGATAAACAAAATAGAGCATACTTATATAATGGATCATAATTTAATCATAAAACTAACGAAGATACAGCCCATAAGACAGATTAACCTTGAAAAGATTATGCTAATTAAAAGAAGATAAACACAAAAGAAACATATTATATGATTCTATTTATATGAAATACCCAGATAAGCAAATCAATAGAGACAAAAGTAGATTGAGAGCTGGCAGTGGAGGGTAGGGGAGAAGAGGGAGGGTCCAGTAATGGGTATGGGGTATTACATAGGGGTGAACCCACTAAATTGTACACTGAAAAAGAACAGATTTTATGGTATATGTATTATATTTCAATTTTTTTAATTGAGAATGACATCATGATCTTTTTCATGATTGGGGGGAATTGAAAAGCTGTTTGGTTCCAAGGAAAATAAACAAGATTGAAGTTCAATAATCATGCTGTCTAATTTATCTATCTTCCTCTGAGCCTTCTTTAAAAGTAAGCAATGTAATTGAGTAGGGCATCAAGGAAAAGTATGCGATTACCACCCTGGATAAAGGTACTTAGTTAAAGAGACAAGAGGCAGCTCATATGCAAAGCACTGACCACTCACTAAACTGTTGGCTCTGGAATGTGGTTTCACCCACTCAAAGTGAGGGGTGCTGTTTCTAATTTGCATAAAGGTGCTATTAATATATAGAATTATATGAATTAACATTAATAAAAACAATGGCAAAAAGGGGATATCTGCTAGTTCAATATAATTCAAATTTATAGTTCAATGTTAAGAGAACTATCATAATTATGAAAATTGCATTCTTAATCTCAGGCAAATCATCCTGAAAAAAATTGTTTTCTCTTGGCTATGCCACGAGGCTTGGGGATCTCGATTCTCCAATAAGTGATTCAAGGCAGTGAAAACATCAAATCCTAACCACTGGACTGCCAGGGAATTCTCTTTCCTGAAAATATTTGATGCAAATATGCGCATATCCTTCTAAAATATCATATTTAGCACTAATTCATTAAAATTAATTACACCTGTGAAATAGTTCAGCAAAAATAGGAAAGGGAACTAAATGGATATATTGAGAGGTATCAAACATAATCTGCTTGCAGAATTCTTAGAATGTTTGCTACAAATAATATTCATTTCCATTTAAAGTAATATTTATTTCCTGTACATAAGTAGAAAAATTTAATATGTAATAACTTATAGATTATAAATTGGGCATGTGCACAGAAGTGACAAAATGTTCTAAGAGGCAAAATACATTGCAAAATGCCAAGTAATAAAACATGCTTTAGGTACAATAGTTAATGAACTATGTCTGACACATCTTAGACAATCTTTAGATTAACACTAAAAGTTTACATGTTTAGCCATGCACAATGAGCTTCATCTTAATACAAGTTTAGTTAACAAACACTAGAACTAATGCTTTTACTTTTTCATCTTCAAATAAAATCAGGGGTGAAATATGAAAACAACATTCAACAATTTTACCAGTATGTCAATGACCCACATAAAAAGATGTTAATTAAAACCGAATTGCTGGCTGTCTATCCTTGGAATGACCAAAAAGCCTACGTGTTTTCTACAAAAATTAGTATAGGCTATAAAAACCAACTTGGGGTGTCACTATCTAATGCATAAAAGAGTGAATCATTCCATTGTCAAAGCAATATTACCTCTAAATGTTTTCTGGTCAATAAACACCACCAAAAACCTTTGCATAGATAACTTTTTTTGGAAACTGGAGTAGGCACAAAACTTGTTTCACAGTTGTATACTGACCAGTATTTGTGAGACTTATGAACTTTAAAAAAGTTGATTCAATGTTAAAATTATGATGTGAATTCAAGGTAGTAAAGAAAAAAATGTGGCTGTGTTATTTAATTGAACAAGTCCCACCTCTGCCCTCCAGACCCCGCGGGAAAAACAAACAAACATCACGGAGGCACTTCCCTGGTGGCTCAGCGGTAAAAAATCCGCCTACCAACACAGTAGACGTAGGTTAAAATCCTGGTCCAAGAAGATTTCGCATGCCTCAGAGCAACCAAGCCTATGCACCACAGCTACTGAACCTGTGCTCTAGAACCTGGAAGCTGAAACATCTAAAGCCCTCGCGTTCTAGAGCTCACGTTCTGCAACAAACGAAGCCACTGCAATGGGAAACCTGAGCACCACAACCAAAGGGTAGCCCCTGATGGCTGCAGCTAGAGAGAAGTCCACACAGCAATGAAGACCCAGCACAGCCAAAAATAAATCAAGAAAATTTAAAAAAATCACTAAGGTCTAACTGCCATAGATACATTAGCAAAGTCATTGCTACCTAACAGTCCTGACATACTGACTGTAGGATATATTTTAAGAAAACATTGCTAATGTTAAAAAAGATAATAGGATAATTACTTTCCTAAAACACGTTTAATTAATTATTCTATTTACAAATTTAAAAAGTCAATATGCCATCTTCTCCGTTTTGACTTTACATCAGCAAGACATTACTGGTAAAAACCTAAGTAGAAAGTTTCCATGGTACCTGCATGCGACTCTAACAAAAAGCCATTAGTGTTAAAAGAGAACATTTGAAACTCTTGAGTTGGGTATTCTGATTGTTATCTATGCCAAACAAAATATCCTGGCATGACTATTTCAGTTTCCATAGAGAACAGAATGCATTCATTTGGGAAAATATTTTTCCTACTTTCCCACAATTTTTATTGCCAAGAAAGGAATGTCACCAATCACCATTTTTCTGGCATTTAATAATAGTGACTAACTAATACAATGAGTGCTTTTTTAAACTAAGATGTTATTTGCAAAGCAGTATTTTTAGTATAGCGATATTAATAGCCTGTGAAGTATTTTTCACCCTGTTTCCAGCATTTGAACAGATGATGTTACCAACAACGTGGACAGAAATGAGAAACTAGGCATTGCGATAGCTACCTGAATAATCTAGAAATACAAATGTGATTTGAGTAGACTTCTCGTCAAATGAGAGTCAGTATTTCAGTTTCAATTTATGAAAAATATAAATTTCTAAATGATTTTCATCAGAGGGAGTTTAGAATTACTGAAAGAAACCACCATAAGGAAATAATTCTGAAAGAGAAATAAGTATGAACAAAAGCAGAGTGTTACACTGACATGTAACATATGCACACAGAACCTGAATGGCACACTGTTTCCTGGCATCTGTGGACAATAATTACTGAATGCTGTTACAGAGCTGCACTCAGTATGCCAGCAAATTTGGAAAACTCAGCAGTGGCCACAGGATTAGAAAAGGTCAGTTTTCATTCCAGTCCCAAAGAAGGGCAATGCCAAAGAATGTTCAAACTACCTCACAATTGTGCTCATTTGATATGCCAGCGAAGTAATGCTCAAAATCCTTCAAGCTAGGCTTCAATAGTACTTGAACTGAGAAATTCCACATGTACAAGCTGGATTTAGAAAAGGCAGAGGAACCAGAGATCAAATTGCCAACATCCACTGATCATAGAAAAAGCAAGAGAATTTGAGAAAAACATTTGCTTCATTGACTACACAAGCCTTTGCCCATGTGGATTACAACAAACCATGGAAAATTTGTAAAGAGATGAGAATACCAGAGCACCTTACCTGCTTCCTGAGGAACCTGTGTGAAGGTCAAGAAACAACAATTAGAACTGGACATGGAAAAACAGGCTGGTTCAAATTGGGAAAGGAGTACATCAAGGCTGTATATTGTCATCCTGCTTATTTAACTTCTATGCGGAGTATATCATGTGAAATGCCAGGCTGGATGAATCACAAGCTGGAATCAAGACTGCTGGGAGATATATCAATAACCTCAGATATGCAGATGACACTACCTTTATGGCAGAAAGAGGACATAAAGAGCCTCTTGATGAAGGTGAAAGAGGACAGTAAAAATCTGGCTTAAAACTCAACATTCAAAAAACTAAGATCATGGCATCCAGTCCCATAACTTCCTGACAACTAAATAGGGAAATAATGGAAACAGTGTCAGACTTTATTTTCTTGGGCCCCAAAACTTCTGTGGATGGTGATTGGAGCCATGAAATTAAAAGATGCTTGCTCCTTGGAAGAAAAGCTATGACAAACCTAGATAGCATATTAAAAAGCAGAGACATCAGTTTGCCGACAAAGGTCCATATAGTCAAAGCTATGGTTTTTCCAATAGTCATGTATGGATGTGACAGTTGGACCATAGAGAAGGCTGAGCACCAAAGAATTGGTGCTTTTGAACTGCAGTGTTGGAGAAAACACTCTGGAGAGTCTCTTGGACAGCAAGGAAACCAAAGCTGCTAAGTCGCTTCAGTCATGTCTGACTCTGTATAACCCCATAGACGGCAGCCCACCAGGCTCCTCTGTCCATTGGATTTTCCAGGCAGGAGTACTGGTGTGGGTTGCCATTTCCTTCTCCAATGCAGTCGTGTCCAACTCTTAGCGACACCATGGACTGCAGCCCACCAGGCTCCTCTGTCCATGGGATTTTCCAAGCAAGAGTACTGGAGTGGGTTGCCATTGCCTTCTCCAGGAAACCAAAGAAATCAAATAAAGGAAATCAGCCCTGAATATTCATTGTAAGGACTTGATACTGAAGTTGAAGCTCTGATACTTTGACTACCTGATGAGAAGATCCATCTCATAGGAAAAGATCCTGATGCTGAGACAGATTGAAGGCAGGAGGAGAAGCCGGTGACAGAGGATGAAATGGTTGGATGCCATCATCGACGCAATGGACATAAGTTTGAGCAAATACTGGGAGATAGTGAAGAGGGAAGCCTGGCATGCTGCAGTCCATGTGGTCACAAACAGTCAGACATGACTGAGTGACTTAACAACAACAGAAAGAACACAATTCTTCAGAATATTTTTAAGACATATTCTAAAAAAATAATTTTTGTATTCAAATAAATAGGCAATGATTATGTTTTAAAAACTAAATACATTTCAGACCACAGTAATTCACAATTACTATAATGTGCTTTAAATGTGCCCGTGTACATTGTAAATCTTCTAGAAAACTATATAGTAAGTAACATTTCACAAATACATAATATAAACTTAGAACACTACAAGCATATTAAATTTCATTTTTTTGGTTGTATAAATTTTCATTATTATAAAATTGCAAATATTCTATTTCATGTTCTGATACAAAATCAATCAATATATCCTAAAATATAGTAAAATGTAAAAGGTAGCAATCCTTTTACAGTCTCATGCCCTAAGGGTAACTACTGTTGTTGTTCACTTGCTCAGTTGGGTCTGACTTCTATTACTAATGCTCATTTATTCTTCTAGACCCTATATTATATTTAGGAAAACAAACATATATGCTTGTATGCATGTATATTGTGTTGAAAATTTGCAATATGTAAAGTTTAAAAGTATACATAATTTTACTGTTATAAAAGTGAAACGGGGACTTCCCTGGTGGTCTAGTGGTTAAGACTCCACGCTTCCAGTGCAGGGGGTGTGAGTTCAATCCCTGGTTGGGAAACTAAGATCCAACATAATGCTTGGCAGGACCAAAAAATAAAAATAAAATAAAACAAAACATCTTTTAAAAAAGTGAAATAGCACTTTATCTTTCAATTTTCTATGTATACTGAACTCTATAGTATTAACTGGTGATATCACTTATTTTACCCTTGGGGTAAGTGGCCTTTAAAATAAGTGATTTTTCTTATTTATTTCTGATACACAAGATTTGTTTCTTCAACAGCACTCTATGTTTATTGAGGACAAAATAATGTTTCATAGCTTAGCAATTTGTAAAAGACACTGAAAATTAATTATAGGCTTTCTAGAGTATTTATTGATGGTACTTTTAAAAAAATTTTAAACTTGCATAAAAATGAAAAATTTTGTTTTTTCATAAGTTGGTCCAAAATCAATGTGAAATACAGGTGTATTAGATGCTAGGATAATTAGTGAAACAAAGGATAACTACCTACTGGCCATCTACCTACTTATTCCTGAACGTCATCAAAATATCTGGGCTTCATATGAAAGGTATGTTAGCTGGAGACAATGGAAAACTTGCAAATATTTAATAAGAGTTTAAACACATACCAACAAACCAGCCAAGGTCAGCCAGCAATCACTTAATTATTTTAATCATTAATCCCTTAAAAACTTGTAATTCATCTACTCTGTTAACTTTTCCTGGCAAGAAGCATTAAAAAAAAAAAAAGGAAATAGCTTACACTATCCTATAGGAGAATTTAATCAAGTTAACTTTGGGAAGGAGACTGAAGCAGTGTGAATTTGTATCTTTCAGCACATAAAGCAGTAGAATAAAATTCAGACTACCTTTCTAGTGCCATCACAGGTTATTTCATTCCTGTCCCTACACAAACACAGGTTATGAACCTTCTTTTATGACAAATGCATAAGATTCCTATCATGACAACAGTTCCTGGTTATTCTAATGAGGTGTTTCATATCAGGGAAAACTGCAAACCGAGAGAAAAAGGAAAGAAAAATGATCCTGACATCCTTATGGTTAGATGCATGACCGTCTCACCCAAACACAACAGACACATTCCCTAAAAGGTTGTCATGGTACAACCTCAGATTATGGAGAATTCTTCAATGAACAATATAAACATCCTATTTCTTTAACAACCAACTATACAGAAAGAGTAAAAACAACAGCAATGATGAAAAACAATAGTTTTGCATTGTCTAGAAGACTTAATACGTTTTATCATTTTATCATCTCTGTCTCCCATAATGATGTTATTCCTAACGACCCAAACTAAAGAAATGATCTGTAATAAAAAAAAAAAAACAACAGGTTCAGCAGGAACATTTAATTGCCTTTCATCCTTGCAAATGTATTTTCAACAGTCTTGTGATTCAGAGATACAATTAGAATGCTTCTTTCATTCTTTCAAAAAGAAGGTCATATTTCTGGCAGAGAAGAACTGCAATGATTTTGTTTTAATTTTTTTTTTATTTTTTGTATCTGTAGTATGTTTCACCTCCTACTGACATCTAATTGAAAATAAAACTCTTTTTGGAATGCATTATGAGCCAGAAAATTGGTTGGAATATGGATCTTCATTGGTAATTGCTTCATTCAAGAATGGTCAAACTTTGTTTCTATATAAAAGCATCTTTGATATGAAAAATTCACTGCAGAATGCCACTTGGAAAATTAATACATGTTGTGGAAGCAATTTGTGCAAGATTAAGATAATAATCCTGTAGCATCTCATTATTTTGTTAATTCTGTATCTATGGTTTCTTGTGCAAGATTTTTGTCAAAGGTAAAAACACAACATATTGAAATTGAATTCTTTCCTCTAAAGATCTGAAAGCTTCAGAAAATGAATAACCTTCATTCCACATAAAATACATTTCTACACATAGACTGCTTGTAAATTGAAGACAGCCAAAGACAATTCTTTCTAGTAACTTTGAAACTGCAATCAGATCTAGGCATGTTAAACAAACAAAAAGTACTAACTGATTTAAAACAGAATGGTAAAGTTAAATGGGGAGAAAAGAAAACTCTAGGACCAGGTTTGAAGAAGATGAAAAAAAAAGAAAATATTCAATTGTATATTGTGTATGTTGGAGCATTGTGGGTAAAACTAACCTTATGCCTAGGTGGTGAAAGTGAAAGTGAAGTCTCTGAGTCGTGTCTGACTCTTTGTGACCCCATGGACTGTAGCCTACAGGCTCCTCCCTCCATGGGATTCTCCAGGCAAGAATACTGGAGTGGGCTGCCATTGCCTTCTCCGTTCCAAGGAGCAAGCGTCTTTTAATTTCATGGCCTCAGTCACCATCTGCAGTGATTTTAGAGTCCAAGAAAATAAGGTCTGTCACTGTCTCCATTTTTTCCCAGTCTATTTGCCATGGAGTGATGGGACCAGATGCCAAGATCTTCGTTTTTTGAATGTTGAGTTTTAAGCCAGCTTTTTCACTGTCCTGTCTCACTTTCATCAAGGCTCTTTAGTTCCTCTTCACTTTCTGCCACAAGGGTGGTGTCATCTGCATATCTGAGGTTATTGCTATTTCTCCCTGCAATCTTAATTCCAGCTTGTGCTTCATCCAGCCTGGCATTTCACATGATGTATTCTGCATATAAGTTAAATAGATGGTACAGGCCTGCTATGATTTCAGTTTGGTTAGAAATGCTTATTTCAGTTTGGTTAGAAATGATTTCCTAAATGAAAAGCTTGTCTTGGTGTATCTTTAAGACAAGAGAAGGCATATATCATTAAATAAACTACAGAAATGATTCTTCTAATCATTTTGGCTGCTCTTTGTTGTTATTGTTTCTCTTATGTGTGTACGTGTTTTAATCAAAGATTGACTTTTATTGCATGCTAAGTCACTTCAGTCCTGTCCAACTCCCTGCTACCCCATGGGCTGTAGCCCACCAGGCTCTTCTGTCCATGGGAATTCTTCAGCAAAAACACTAGAGTGGGTTGCAATTTCCTCTTCCAGGGAATCTTCCCTTTGATTAACAGAAAGCTAAGACTATAACCAATATCCTACCCTGTAAGAATCCTAATGTTCCATCCTAACTCCAGATGTTCAAGATGTTGCAGATGTTCAATTCCAGGTGTTCAAGCTGGATTTAGAAAAGACAGAGGAACCAGAGATCAAATTGCCAACATCCTCTGGATCATAGAAAAAGCAAGAGAGTTTCAGAAAAACATATACTTCTGTTTTATTGACTATGCCAAAGCCTTTGACTGTGTGGATCACAACAAACAGTAGAAAATTCTTAAAAAGATGGGAATACCAGACCACCTAACCTGCCTCCTGAGAAACCTGTGTGCAGGTCAGGAAGCAAAAATAGAAATGGACATGGGAAAACAGACTGGTTCCAAACAGGAAAAGGAGTATGTCAAGGCTGTATATTGTCACCCTGCTTATTTAACTCATATGCAGAGTACATCAGGAGAAATGCTGGGCTGAATGAAGCCCAAGCTGGAATCAAGATTGCTGGGAGAAATATCAATAACCTCAGATATGCAGATGACACCACCCTTGTGGCAGAAAGCGAAGAAGAACTTGATGAAAGTGAAAGAAGAGAGTGAAAAAGCTGGCTTAAAACTCAACATTCAGAAAACTAAGATCATGGCATCTGGTTCCATCAGTTCATGGCAAATAGATGGGGAAACAGTGGAAACAGTGACAGACTTTATTTTTTGCAGCTCCAAAATCACTGCGTATGATGACTGCAGCCATGAAATTAAAAGACGCTCCTTGGAGGAAAAGTTATGACCAAGCTAGACAGCATATTAAAAAGCAGAGACATTGCTCTACCAACAAAGGTCCATCTAGTCAAAGCTTTGGTTTTTCTAGTAGTCATGTATGGATGTGAGAGTTGGATTATAAAGAAAGCTGAGCACCAAAGAATTGATGCTTTTGAACTGTGGTGTTGGAGAAGACTCTTGAGAGTCCCTTTGACTGCAGGGAGATCCAACTAGTCTATCCTAAAGGAAATCAGTCCTAAATATTCATTGGAAGGACTGATGCTGAAGTTGAAACTCCAATACTTTGGCCACCTGATGCAAAGAACTAACTCATTTGAAATGACCCTGATGCTGGGAAAGATTGAAGGCAGGAGGAGAAGGGAACAACAGAGGATGAGATGGTTGGATGGCATCACTGACTTGATGGACATGAGTCTTAATAAGCTCCTGGCATTGGTGCTGTACAGGGAAGCCTGGTATGATGCAGTCCATGGGGTTAAAAATTGTTAGACATGACTGAGCAACTGAACTGAAGAATCCTAAGCAGTAAAAAGGATTGTTCAATAGAATAAATGACAAGAAACTTACACAGTAACTAGGCCATCTGCATCTTCATCTCTCTAGCAGTTATCTATAACATTGTAAAATCATATGACCAGTATGGCCAGCAGTTAAATAGTATATGGATGCTAGTTCATCTTACATGTAAAGTATTTAGAAGAGTAGGTGGTATATAACAAACTCCCAGTAAATTATATTTTCTATTATTCTTTTAAATCCAGCCTGAGAACAAGGACTCTGGCCAGGACCTCCAGGTAGACACAGGGTAGAGCTCCTCTCAGATAGGAAGGTCTGAGGATCACTACGTTTGAGTAAAATCAAGACATTAAATGTAGCTCCTGCTTAGTCCGATCCTATGTTTGTTCAACCAAATAAGTAATTGGTTGTCATGAAATCTGCCCCCAAATGGACTTGGACTAATCAATACCAAAATAGATGGTTTAGTGGCAGCATTTATTTTCAGTCAATGTATCTAGCTGGGAATCTTCTGAGTTTCCATCCTTGTGTTTGAAAATGAAATAGGTTAGATTGTTGCTTCGTGGTGGATTCCAGCTGGACTAATCAGGTTTCCATTTACGTCTTCACTACTCACTCACTATGTGACTGTCAGTTCTCTCATTTATGAGTGGGCATAACAGTGTTAATAAACCCATGGAATTATTCAGTGAACTAAATGAAATGAAGAATGTAAATCACAGCATAGTGCTAAGGGTATAGTATATATTGTTCAGTAAGTGTTAACTATTATGATAATGATGATAACAATTCTGATGATGATAAATTGAGTCTAGGTGCACATTTATGAATTAATAATCAAAAATTACAAAAAATTGCTATAACATTCACTATTTATATTCTACTAACTTTTTAAAGTTCAATAAATAAAATTATTCATGAGTGTTTAATAATGAAATCAGATGCCACAACCCTCACATAGATAAAATATTATATGGTTCCCAGCAACATACCTCCAGTTACTTTTCCCCCATTCTTTTTCTAAGAAGAATAACATATTCCATTTTATGTGTATGTTAGCATCCTTTAGGACTACTTAATCTCTTTTTGAAGCACCGAAGAAAGTAATGAGATCCCCAAAGAAAGCCTGAAGGGCCTCTAAATAACCAGAAAGGAACAGCTAATCTCTTACAGCCAAGCCTTGTAAAATAGCAATTTGTTCATTAACGATAGAAATAAAGCATCTTCACTTGAGGATTAATCCTCATCTTCCATAAAACAAAATCACCTTCTATATACATGTGAAAAGAAACACAGACTGGGCTATAGTTAGTAGAGTAAATCTTGCGCAATACACCAGCATTGACTGTGCTGTTTGAAAAAAGGAAAGAAGGAAAGAAAATTTCATTAGCACCTTATCTCATGGAGCACTTAAGGTAATCAGCAAAGGAAGGGGGTCTTTCAATGCAATTAGTGGCTGTTAAATTTAGAGAAATTAAAGGGGCTATTCTCCTTCCAGTTCCTAGTCAACTTTGAGTCAAAGGGGCTAAAATTTTTAAGGGCTGATTCATTAAGAAATAATCACAGCAGGTGTAGTTTTCCACGTTAAGATAAGAGACAGCATATTTTACGCCTCTAGGCAACCCAGTGGGACACAAAGGAGATGATTTCCAGCACAGGATACTTATTTGATTTTTTTTTTTTTTTTATTCTGAATGCCTGTTTCAGGAATGACTAGGTTACTGAAATAGTAAATATTTGTATCATACTTTGTACTTCAATTATGCTTTCTTTATTTTTTTCACTTTATACACTTAATATTTGTGCAACATTTTGTATTTTACAAAGAGGCCTACAATCATTTCCTTGGGCTACTGCAACAATCAAATGGGGGCATTAAGCACAGTAGTAAACCTGTTTTAAAGATGGACACACCTATATCTATTTATTTATCTATCTACCTACCTACCCTATCCAACCATCCATACATCACATCTCTTTGTCTGTATATCTGTCTGTCTATGACATAAAGTTACTTGGAAAATTATACAGAGGAAGAATTTGATTTTCAAGACCATTTATTAAGTCTATGGTACAAAGTTTCCTGAGTCTTACAAAGAGGCAAAGTTGTGAAATAAAGACTACAATATATTGGGTCTCACTCTCTAAACACTTTTTTTTTTTTTCATGATCTCATAGTTTATTTTTAAACACTACACATAAAGAAATTAAGTGCTGAGGTTCAGTCCAAGATGATGACATGGGAGGCTCTTAACTCACCATCTCCCATGAACAGAGTGAATGCACACACACATATGGTGAAGTTCTCTCGGAAATGAATCCAGAAATTGAGTGAGTTATCCTTACACTTGGGATGAATAAGAAAATATCCACACTGATTATATTGATAAATTTTCTATATTCTAACTTATTTTTGCTCACTTAATATTTCTTGATTCACGACTAGAAAGTTAAAGTAAATTATTATTAATGTTCTTCAATCTATGTGTTGTCTTCTATGTTTTCTTTCAGAAGATAGTCACTGATATCTGCTATACAGATATTCACTTCATTGGGAATTATGGCTTTTTAGCACTATAAAATTCTTTGCCATGTTTAATGCTTTTAGGACTGATTGGTACTTTAATTTCAGGATTATAATACCTGCTTTTTAAATCTATTTTATTGCCTAGAATACTTTTCCTCTGAATATTTATTTTTAGCCTTACTCAATTACTTTGTTTAGGTATATCTCTATCTATAACATGTAGTTGTTTTGTAGGTTAAGTTGAATATCTCTCTTTTTTAAATGGATAGGTTACATACAAAACTATATCACATTTTCTGATCTTTGAGTAATTTATAAGAACTCTTGCTTACTGATTTATTCTTTTTCTAAAAGTAAAGTTCCTTTGTTTTTTATTATTCTGTGGTGAGAGGAAGTGTTCACTGCCCACCAGTATCTTGGTTCTCAGTTATCTCACAGCATTGTAAATTTGCCCCCTTTGCTGTGCTTTCCAGCTCCATCACACATAACTGATAAGGGACTTTTTTTTTCTTTATTCTCCTCTGTGCTCATGTGTGCTCAGCCACTCAGTCATGTCTGCCTCATTGCGACCCCATGGACTGTATCCTGCTAGACTCCTCTGCTGATGGGATTTTTCAGCCAAGAATACTGGAGCAGGTTGCTGTTTCCTATGGCAGGGGCTCTTCCCGAGCCAGGGATAGAATCTGCATCTCTTTGCTTCTCCTCCATTGGCAGGATTCTTCACCACTAACACCACCTGGGAAGCCCCTATTCTCCTTTAGCTGGCCCTTTCAAAAACTAGCACTGGAATCATGCATAATTTGAAGTCCAGCCCCAGTAGTCTTATTTTTCAAGAATACATTTCTTACCAATTGGTATGAAATTTATCCTTCTGGTAATTATAGAGCAATACTAGCCTAGATGCTAGTTCCCTCTTTCTCTCTTCCCTACAATTTTCCTTAGACAGCACTTGCTTGCCACAGAGCTTTCAGAAAGTATGTGAGAAAGTGTTTGTGGGGTTCAGCAATTTTCCCCCATTTTTTATTAACAGGCATTTTGACTTTTTTCCATTCTCTATCTGCAATGTATACCAAGGATGCTGTTTTTGTAAATTATCTATCCTTCTTTTTGTTGGTGATTTTTTTCTCATGCATGGAGGTTACAAAGCAAACAATTTTGTCAGCTCTTCAGAAGTCAGGAATGTATTTTTAACATTTTATTTTACGTTCTCTATAGATTTCCTAATCGTACTTTTTGGTGGATGGTTTTAACTATTTGCTTCAAGGCTCACAATGTTTATCCTTAACCTATCAGAGTCTCCTGAGAGTCAGTGGTTTTCCACTTCACATCCCACCCAAGACACCATCACAATTTATATCACATTTTATATTTTTACAATCCATTTGACATTTCCCACTTGGAACTTTAACCCCCATCACAAACACAGCAAGCACACTGCAGTATGTCTACCTGTCCCTCTCCGTCATTCTGTGACTCTGACACACACACACACACTTGGAGACACTGAGGGTCCGGTCCCAGAACCCCACAATCAAGTGAATCACACAATTCTTTGGTTTCCAGTGCATATGAGAGTTATGCTTATACTATACTACTATACTGTAATACAATAGTCTATTAAATGTGCAATAGTATTAGGTCTAAAAAAAAAGATGTAGGAAACACAGATGGCCAACAGGCACATGAAAAAAATGCTCAACATTGCTAATTATCTGCTGCTGCTGCTAAGTCACTTCAGTCGTGTCCGACCCTGTGTGACCCCATAGACGGCAGCCCACCAGGCTCCCCCATCCCTGGGATTCTCCAGGCAAGAACACTGGAGTGGGTTGCCATTTCCTTCTCCAATGTGTGAAAGTGAAAAGTGAAAGTGAACTCGCTCAGTCGTGTCCGACTCTGCGCGACCCCATGGACTGCAGCCCACCAGGCTCCTCTGTCCATGGGATTTTCCAGGCAAGAGTACTGGAGTGGGGTGCCATTGCCTTCTCCATCAGGGAAATGCAAATCAAAACCACAATAAGACATCACCTCACACCTGTCAGGATGGCGATCATTAAAAAGAACATAAATGGCAAATGCCGGCAAGGATGACGTGGACAAAAAGGAACCTTTGTACACTGTTGGTAGGAATGTAAATTGATGCAACCCCTGTGGAAAACATTATGTAGATTTGTCAAAAAACTAAAAACAGAACTACCATATAACCCAGCAATTCCACTCTTGGGTATATATTGGGAAAAAAACAAAACTGAAAACACTAATTAAAAAAGATGCATGCACCCTAATGTTCACAGGAGCATTATATACAATTGCTAAGATATGGATGCAGTCTGAGTGTCCGTCAGCAGATGAATGAATGGATGAAGAAAATGTGGCCTATATATACAATGGAATACAACTCAGCCATAAAAAAGAATAAAATTTTGTCTTTTGCAACAGTGTGGATGGAACTGGAAGGTATTTATCTAAATAAGTCAGAAAGAGAAATACAAATTCTGTCTGATATCATTGATATATATGGAATCTAAAAATAAAAAAGGACACACCTTAATTTAAAAATATTTTTATTGTTAAAAACTGCTAGCCATCACCTGGACCTTCAGCAGGTCATAACAATAACATCAAAGGTCACTGATCACATGCCACAATAACAAACAAAATTTAATAATCGAAACACCTGAAATATTGTGAGAATTACCAAAATGTGACACAGGCACAAACTGAGCAAATGCTATTGGAAAACTGGCATCCATACTCACTCGCTCAATGCAGGGTTGCCACACACATTTAATTTGCAAAAAAATGTAATAATTACAAAGCACACTAAAACAAGGTATTCCTATATTTTATTCCTCTCTCTCTCTCTCTCTCTCTATATATATATATATATATATATGTATATATATATATTATAAAGTGAAAAGTGAAGTCGCTCAGTCGTATCCGACTCTTTGCAACCCTGTGGACTGTAGCCCACCAGGCTCCTCCGTCCGTGGGATTCTCCAGGCAAGAATACTGGAGTGGGTTGCCATTTCCTTCTCCAATATATTATAAAAGCCAACTCTTATTTTTATGACTTTGACTTTAAACAACTTGTTGTCTTTCAGGAAAACTTGTAAGTTAGAAAAATAATAATGCATTTTCTTTCACATTTACTTGTCCTCCTCATTATTCCTTATAATACAGCTCTCCATCTGTTAACATTTGCTTTCAGCTTGAAGAATATCCTTTAGCATTTCTTGTAGTGCATTTCTGTTAGCAATTAATTCTCTCAGCATTTGTCCATCTCAAAATGTAATTTTTTTTCAGTCTTGTTTCTGAATTATATTATTGCTGAATATAGAATGCTGGGTTTATAGTTTTTTTTTCTTTTTTTTTTCAGCCTTTAAAAGTTCATTACACTGTCTTCGGGTCTCTGTTATTTATGATAAGAGGTCAGACATCATTTTTCACTTTGTTCTCTGGTATGTAATGTATTTCCCTTTCTGCTTTTAAGATTTTCTTTCTTTTTCTTTGGTTTCAGCAGAGTCTAGCAATGACTACTTCTACTGGGGCTGGTAGTTGATATCATAAAATCCATGTGTCTAGGTGTGGATTAACATGTATTTATGAAACTGCCACTTACATATGCTTGATTTTGTGCTTTGATGTGTGATCTACAAAAGTCTCCAGTTGTCTCCCAAGATTTAGGCTGAACTCAAGCTAGTGAGAGCTTGGCTTTTGATTTAGCAAAGAACTAGAGTAATTCTTCCTCTATAGATGGTCCTTTCTACTAACTCAGACTTCGTGATATATTAACTAGATGCTCAAGGTGCTAAAGAGGTCTCAAGGTGGATTCTCCATTCTGGTCAGGTTGGAAAATCAAGGTCTTAAGCAGTACTAGTTTTATAGGGCCTCCATCCCACTGGTTGGCCTTGGGTAGCTAGCTTGCATATGGACAGTCCATCCTTGAGCCAAGTACTCATGGGATTCCCTTTTTGAAGCTCCCTCTATTATCATTCCTTGCTGTGCTGAGTCCAAATATTTAGTTGCCCTAAACCCTGATCTCAGCCTCCTCAACACATTCAGAATATTGCATACAGCTTAGACTCTAGCTCGATACCTTATTGTCAGCAAAGTTTCCTGATCAAAGAGCCAGGGCAATCATGGGACTGACCTCATGTGCTTTCCTTCTTTCAGAAAACACATTCTTGCATGGATGACTGTCTAGTGTTGCAGGTAGCTGTTTTGTATGTTTTGTCCCATTTTATGTTTTTTTATAGACAGGTTAGACTGACACCATTTACTCTGCCATAACTGGTAGTAGAAGTCCCATGTTTTACTTTATCTACACCTACATAAGTGATACAAATTTTGGAAACAATGGCCTTTAGGTCCATGAGACCTCTCTGTTGGCCAGAGTTCATTAATCAACTATTATTTCTGAATGCTGGCTCTGTTCTAGGTACTGTGCCAAAAGTTCGCGATAAAGAGATTAAAAAAAAAAAAAGACATGGTGCCTAATCTTCTGTGGTTTATAGACATGAAGGGATGACAGGGGAAAAAATTAATTAATACTCAGAAATGTGGAAACCAGTGGGAAGGCAGAATACACAGCATTTGGGGAATATACAAAAAAGAGGACCTACTATACAGAGTGAAGAAAGTCAGAAAGAGAAATAGTGTATATTAATGCATGCATGTGGAATCTAGAGAGATGGTACTGATGAATCTATTTGCAGCACAGCAGTGCAGACACAGACATAGAGAACAGACTTGTGGACACTTTGAGGGGAAGGAGAAGGTGGGGCAAACTGAGAGAGTAGCACTTAAACACACATTAATGGAAACATACATTACCATATGTACAACAGCCAGTGGGAATTATCACAATACCGTAAAGCAATTATGCTTCAATAAAAAACATTAAATAGAGGACCTAACTTAATTCTATAATAGTCAGGGATACTTTCAGAGGAACTCCATTTACTCTGTAAATTATAAGTAGAAATAGCTAGTCTTAGTGGTAGGAGGAGTGTTCTACACAGGAACACAAGGTAACACCCTAAGGTAGATGAGAGTAAAGGTTTTTTCAAAAAGAACTTTAGAAAAGTTGAAATGAAAGGAGAAGGTGGGGGGGAGGAGCCAAGATGGCGGAGGAGTAGGACGGGGAGACCACTTTCTCTCCTACAAATTCATCAAAAGAATAACTGAACACAGAGCAAACTTCGCAAAACAACTTCTGATCGCTAGCTGAGGTCATCAGGTGCCCAGAAAAGCAGCCCACTGTCTTCGAAATGAGGTAGGACAAAATATAAAAGATAAAAAGTGAGACAAAAGAGCTAAGGACGGAGATCCGTCCCAGGAAGGGAGTCTTAGGTGGCATTGCTTGGGGTAGGGTCCGGGCCTGAGTGCCCTGAGGACAATCGGGGGGAGCTTCTGTGAGGTGCCAACTTGAACTGTGGGAGACCAAAAGAGAGAGAGTAAATTAACCGGCCCAAACACACTGCCGGCCGCTCGCAGAACAAAGAGACCGAGAGGGTCCAGAGAGGAGCTCGCAGGCTGCGCACCGGCCCAGCCCCGCCGGAGGCAGGAGGCAGGGGGTAGGGGAAGGTCGCGGCGAGACACAGGGCGCAGGCACCCGACCGGCACGGGCGGGGACTGGGGCTGGGGACGCGGAGGGCGGAAGGCGCGCGCACCCGACTGGCGCCAGCGGAAACTGAAACTGGGTCCGTGGAAGGGAGGGGGCGCGCCACACCTGGGGATAGCGCGCCCACCAAGCCCCTGGCTGCCTGGACCGCTCTGACGGGGAAGGCACAGAGAGCAGGCGCAGCTTTTCGCTCCGCGCTTTTGTGGAACACCCGAGGGCTGGAACCTCGCGCAGCGCGAGGCGCGCTCCATATAGAACAGCCGGGAGCCTGAGCAGCACAGACGGAGAAAGCAGCGTCAGCCCCTCCCGGCACCGCCAGCCCGCCCCCGCAGGGCCAGCCCCTCCCCGCAGAGCGACGGAACTAGCTACCTGAATAAGAGTCCACCTCCGCCGGCCTGTGTCAGGGCGGAAATGAGGCTCTGAAGAGACCGGCAAACAGAAGCCAAATAAACAAAGGGAACCGCCTCAGAAGGGACTGGTACAACAGATTAAAATCCCTGTAGAAAACACCGACTACACCGGAAGGGGCCTGTAGATATCGAGAAGTGTAAGCTGGAACGAGGAGCTATCTGAAACTGAGCCGAACCCACACTGACCGCAACAGCTCCAGAGAAACTCCCAGATACATTTTTACTTTTTTTTTTCTTATTTTATTTTTTCTCTTTTATTTTCCTCTAAAATTCCCTATTACTCCCCCGTTACTCCTTAACTTTCATTTTCATAGATTTTCACGATTTTTTTAATTAGGGGAAAAAAATTTTTTTCTCTCTTTCTTTTTTTCTTTTTCGTTTTTTTCCCTTTTTTCTTCTTTTTTTTTCTTTCCTTTTTCTCTTCTATTTTCTATTTTTCTTTTTCTCTTATTTCTTTTAAAGTCCTCTAGTACTCCTCTACTACTCCTTAATTTTCATTTTCAATACACTATAACCTTACAAAAAAAAAAGAAGAGAAGCCCTATTTTTAAACCGAAGATTATTCTCTCCCAGTCTTGACTCTCTGTTTTCTACCTCAGAACACCTCTATTTCCTCCTTTCCCCTTCTCTTCCCAATCCAATTCTGTGAATCTTTGTAGGTGACTGGGCTACGGAGAACACTCTGGGAACAGACAGCTGCATAGATCTGTCTCTCTCCTCTTGAGTCCCCCTTTTTCTCCTCCTGCTCATCTCTATCTCCCTCCTCCCTCTCCTCTCCTTCATTTAACTCTGTGAACCTCTCTGGGTGTCACTAACGGGGGAGAATCTTTTCACCATTAACCTAGAAGTTTTCTTATCAGGGCTGTATAGTTGGAGAAGTCCTGAGACTACAGGAAGAATAAAACTGAAATCCAGAGGCAGGAGACTTAAGCCCAAAACCTGAGAACACCAGAAAACTCCTGACTACATGGAACTTTAAGTAATAAGAGACCATCCAAAAGCCTCCATACCTACACTGAAACCAACCACCACCCAAGAGCCAATAAGTTTTAGAGCAAGACATACCACGCAAATTCTCCAGCAACGCAGGAACATAGCCCTGAACATCAACATACAGGCTGACCAAGGTCACACCTAACACATAGACCCATCTCAAAACTCATTACTGGGCACTCCATTGCTCTCCAAAGAGAAGAAATCAAGTTCCACGCACCAGAACACTGACGCAAGCTTCTCTAACCAGGAAACCTTGACAAGTCAATCGTCTAACCCCACCCACGGGGTAAAGCCTCCACAATAAAAAGGAACCACAGAATTCCAGAATACAGAAAGCCCACTCCAGACACAGCAATCTAAACAAGATGAAAAGGCAAAGAAATACCCAACAGGTAAAGGAACATGAAAAATGCCCACCAAGTCAAACAAAAGAGGAGGAGATAGGGAATCTATCTGAAAAAGAATTTAGAATAATGATAATAAAAATGATCCAAAATCTTGAAAACAAAATGGAGTTACAGATAAATAACCTGGAAACAAAGATTGAAAAGATACAAGAAATGTTTAATAAAGACCTAGAAGAAATAAAAAAGAGTCAATTAAAAATGAATAATGCAATGAATGAGATCAAAAACACTTTGGAGGGAACCAAGAGTAGAATAACGGAGGCAGAAGATAGGATAAGTGAGGTAGAAGATAAAATGGGGGAAATAAATGAAGCAGAGAGGAAAAAAGAAAAAAGGATCAAAAGAAATGAGGACAACCTCAGGGACCTCTGGGACACTGTGAAATGCCCCAACATTCGAATCATAGGAGTTCCAGAAGAAGAAGACAAAAAGAAAGGCCATGAGAAAATACTTGAGGAGATAATAGCTGAAAACTTCCCTAAAATGGGGAAGGAAATAGCCACCCAAGTCCAAGAAACCCAGAGAGTCCCAAACAGGATAAACCCAAGGCGAAACACTCCAAGACACATATTAATCAAATTAACAAAGATCAAACACAAAGAACAAATATTAAAAGCAGCAAGGGAGAAACAACAAATAACACACAAAGGGATTCCCATAAGGATAACAGCTGATCTATCAATAGAAACCCTCCAGGCCAGAAGGGAATGGCAGGACGTACTGAAAGTAATGAAAGAGAATAAACTACAACCTAGATTACTGTACCCAGCAAGGATCTCATTCAGATATGAAGGAGAATTCAAAAGCTTTACAGATAAGCAAAAGCTGAGAGAATTCAGCACCACCAAACCAGCTCTTCAACAAATGCTAAAGGATCTTCTCTAGACAGGAAATGCAGAAAGGTTGTATAAACGTGAACCCAAAACAACAAAGTAAATGGCAACGGGACCACACCTATCAATAATTACCCTAAATGTAAATGGGTTGAATGCCCCAACCAAAAGACAAAGATTGGCTGAATGGATACAAAAACAAGACCCCTATATATGCTGTCTACAAGAGACCCACCTCAAAACAAGAGACACATACAGACTAAAAGTGAAGGGCTGGACAAAAATATTTCACGCAAACGGAGACCAAAAGAAAGCAGGAGTTGCAATACTCATATCAGATAAAATAGACTTTCAAATAAAGGATGTGAAAAGAGACAAAGAAGGACACTACATAATGATCAAAGGATCAATCCAAGAAGAAGATATAACAATTATAAATATATATGCACCCAACATAGGAGCACCACAATATGTACGGCAAACACTAACGAGTATGAAAGAGGAAATTAATAGTAACACAATAATAGTGGGAGACTTTAATACCCCACTCACAACTATGGATAGATCAACTAAACAGAAAATTAACAAGGAAACACAACCCTTAAATGACACAATGGACCAGCTAGACCTAATTGATATCTATAGGACATTTCACCCCAAAACAATCAACTTCACCTTTTTCTCAAGTGCACACGGAACCTTCTCCAGAATAGATCACATCCTGGGCCATAAATCTGGTCTTGGAAAATTCAAAAAAATTGAAATCATTCCAGTCATCTTTTCTGACCACAGTGCAGTAAGATTAGATCTCAATTACAGGAAAAAAATTGTTAAAACTTCAAACATATGGAGGCTAAATAACACGCTTCTGAATAACCAACAAATCATAGAAGAAATCAAAAAAGAAATCAGAATATGTATAGAAATGAATGAAAATGAAAACACAACAACCCAAAACCTATGGGACACTGTAAAAGCAGTGCTAAGGGGAAGGTTCATAGCATTACAGGCTTACATCAAGAAACAAGAAAAAAGCCAAATAAATAACCTAACTCTACACCTAAAGCAATTCGAGAAGGAAGAAATGAAGAACCCCAGGGTTAGCAGAAGGAAAGAAATCTTAAAAATCAGGGCAGAAATAAATGCAAAAGAAACTAAAGAGACCATAGCAAAAATCAACAAAGCTAAAAGCTGGTTTTTTGAAAAAATAAACAAAATTGAGAAACCATTAGCAAGACTCATTAAGAAACAAAGAGAGAAGAACCAAATTAACAAAATTAGAAATGAAAATGGAGAGATCACAACAGACAACACTGAAATACAAAGGATCATAAGAGACTACTACCAGCAGCTCTATGCCAATAAAATGGACAACTTGGATGAAATGGACAAATTCTTAGAAAAGTATAACTTTCCAAAACTGAACCAGGAAGAAATAGAAGATCTTAACAGACCCATCACAGGCAAGGAAATCGAAACTGTAATCAAAAATCTTCCAGCAAACAAAAGCCCAGGACCAGATGGCTTCACAGCTGAATTCTACCAAAAATTTAGAGAAGAGCTAACACCTATCTTACTCAAACTCTTCCAGAAAATTGCAGATGAAGGTAAGCTTCCAAACTCATTCTATGAGGCCACCATCACCCTAATTCCAAAACCAGACAAAGATGCCACAAAAAAAGAAAACTACAGGCCAATATCACTGATGAACATAGATGCAAAAATCCTTAACAAAATTCTAGCAAACAGAATCCAACAACATATTAAAAAAATCATACACCATGACCAAGTGGGCTTTATCCCAGGAATGCAAGGATTCTTTAATATCCACAAATCAATCAATGTAATACACCACATTAACAAATTGAAAGATAAAAACCATATGATTATCTCAATAGACGCAGAGAAAGCCTTTGACAAAATTCAACACTCATTTATGATTAAAACTCTCCAAAAAGCAGGAATAGAAGGAACATACCTCAACATAATAAAAGCTATATATGACAAACCCACAGCAAGCATCACCCTCAATGGTGAAAAATTGAAAGCATTTCCCCTGAAATCAGGAACAAGACAAGGGTGCCCACTCTCACCACTACTATTCAACATAGTGTTGGAAGTTCTGGCCACAGCAATCAGAGCAGAAAAAGAAGTAAAAGGAATCCAGATAGGAAAAGAAGAAGTGAAACTCTCACTGTTTGCAGATGACATGATCCTCTACATAGAAAACCCTAAAGACTCTTCCAGAAAATTACTAGAGCTAATCAATGAATATAGTAAAGTTGCAGGATATAAAATTAACACACAGAAATCCCTTGCATTCCTATATACTAACAATGAAAAAACAGAAAGAGAAATTAAGGAAACAATACCATTCACCATTGCAACAAAAAGAATAAAATACTTAGGAGTATATCTACCTAAAGAAACAAAGGACCTATACATAGAAAACTATAAAACACTGATGAAAGAAATCAAAGAGGACACAAACAGATGGAGAAACATACCGTGTTCATGGATTGGAAGAATCAATATTGTCAAAATGGCTATTCTACCCAAAGCAATCTATAGATTCAATGCAATCCCTATCAAGCTACCAACGGTATTTTTCACAGAACTAGACCAAATAATTTCACAATTTGTATGGAAATACAAAAAACCTCGAATAGCCAAAGTAATCTTGAGAAAGAAGAATGGAACTGGAGGAATCAACCTGCCTGACTTCAGACTCTACTACAAAGCCACAGTCATCAAAACAGTATGGTACTGGCACAAAGACAGAAATATAGATCAATGGAACAGAATAGAAAGCCCAGAGATAAATCCACGAACCTATGGACACCTTATCTTTGACAAAGGAGGCAAGGATATACAGTGGAAAAAAGACAACCTCTTTAACAAGTGGTGCTGGGAAAACTGGTCAACCACTTGTAAAAGAATGAAACTAGAACACTTTCTAACACCATACACAAAAATAAACTCAAAATGGATTAAAGATCTAAATGTAAGACCAGAAACTATAAAACTCCTAGAGGAGAACATAGGCAAAACACTCTCCGACATAAATCACAGCAAGATCCTCTATGACCCACCTCCCAGAATATTGGAAATAAAAGCAAAAATAAACAAATGGGACCTAAGGAAACTTAAAAGCTTTTGCACTACAAAGGAAACTATAAGTAAGGTGAAAAGACAGCCCTCAGATTGGGAGAAAATAATAGCAAATGAAGCAACAGACAAAGGATTAATCTCAAAAATATACAAGCAACTCCTGAAGCTCAATTCCAGAAAAATAAATGACCCAATCAAAAAATGGGCCAAAGAACTAAACAGACATTTCTCCAAAGAAGACATACAGATGGCTAACAAACACATGAAAAGATGCTCAACATCACTCATTATCAGAGAAATGCAAATCAAAACCACAATGAGGTACCATTACACGCCAGTCAGGATGGCTGCTCTCCAAAAGTCTACAAGCAATAAATGCTGGAGAGGGTGTGGAGAAAAGGGAACCCTCTTACACTGTTGGTGGGAATGCAAACTAGTACAGCCGCTATGGAGAACAGTGTGGAGATTTCTTAAAAAACTGGAAATAGAACTGCCATATGACCCAGCAATCCCACTTCTGGGCATACACACTGAGGAAACCAGATCTGAAAGAGACACGTGCACCCCAATGTTCATCACAGCACTGTTTATAATAGCCAGGACATGGAAGCAACCTAGATGCCCATCAGCAATGAATGGATAAGGAAGCTGTGGTACATATACACCATGGAATATTACTCAGCCGTTAAAAAGAATTCATTTGAATCAGTCCTAATGAGATGGATGAAACTGGAGCCCCTTATACAGAGTGAAGTAAGCCAGAAAGATAAAGAACATTACAGCATACTAACACATATATATGGAATTTAGAAAGATGGTAACAATAACCCTATATGCAAAACAGAAAAAGAGACACAGAAATACAGAACAGACTTTTGAACTCTGTGGGAGAATGTGAGGGTGGGATATTTCAAAAGAACAGCATGTATACTGTCTATGGTGAAACAGATCACCAGCCCAGGTGGGATGCATGAGACAAGTGCTCGGGCCTGGTGCACTGGGAAGACCCAGAGGAATCGGGTGGAGAGGGAGGTGGGAGGGGGGATCGGGATGGGGAATACGTGCACATCTATGGCTGATTCATATCAATGTATGACAAAACCCACTGAAATGTTGTGAAGTAATTAGCCTCCAACTAATAAAAAAATAAAAATAAAAAATAAAAAAAAAAAAGAAAGGAGAAGGTGGACAGCGGAAAAGAAGAAATGGAAGATGTAAGTTGGAACCAGATCTTCATGACCAATCATATCATTGTTACCTGAACTTTCAGATTTCCCACTGGCATCCTCTTTAGATTTCTCCCTTCAAAGTGTTTTGAGGACTTAATGTATTTACTTAATTCTGTATGATGAGCCTTAGTAAATCTGAGTTTTCTTCTTAATACTTAATTCTAAAATCATGGGTCCCAGTGAAGGACCTGATTTTTCAAAGTTGTGTTGTTCATGAACACATAGGAGGACATCATCATATCAGGTATAAGTTTAACAGTCGGAGACATGAGAATCTTCCCATCTACTTCTACATCTCTAGTCTTCTAGGAAAGTATTTATCTCGATCAGATGTATAAAATTGTATTCCTGATACATTGGCATGGACAGGAAATGTTTCTCATGAGTCTAGTATATAATTCAGGAAGGCATCTTTGTATAGTTTACATACTATGTGGTTTTCCTACTTAGAATCAAAGGCTGTCTGTTTCTTTGCTTTCACATTCAACTTTTCCCAGCCCCTAAACCTCATAATCCTCAAATGCTGGTTTAAATGTACTTCCTACTTTCTGGGAACAGTCCATAACCAGGGTCAGGATTATTCCTTACCATATATCTCCATTCCCCATATCCTGTTGGTTCTGCTTCTCTAGGAAATCCTCACTAATATGACCTTCTTGTCAAGAGTTTTGGCAAAGGTTTTAGAATAATAATGACTAAGCTTTCATAGTCCACACTGTCATCCTGAAACAAGGTTAGAGCCAGACAGGTAAGGGACTCAAACTGGCCAACATTAGGTCAGACATTAACCTCTATAACTGGGTAGGGGATCAAATTGAACTACACAGATTGATAATGTGCAGTCACCTAAAAGGTAATACATATGAGTACCCACCTGGATGTATAAAAACTACAAATACCTCTTCTACTAAAACTATGTCATTTTGTGATTCTGCATCATAGATGTTCTCCCTGTATTATAAAACATATCACTTTCTGCAATGACAAATTTAAGCAAAACTGGTATCTAAAAATGTACATATTTGAAAAAGAGTAGATAGATGTTCAGCAATATGAACGTGATACATATGAACATAAAGTTATCTTATTAAATGCCATAGAAGTCTAGAATTGATACATTTATAAAGTATCTGATTATGTATACAATGGAGGTGGAGACTGAATCAAGTACAGGAGAATAATCTCATTTTTTTTTTTTTGTTATACCAAGCTGTGGAAAAACTGAGTACATAGTTTTCATAGTTCTAACATATATGCTATATTACACTATAAAATCACTGTCATTACTCTTAGTGTATTACTTTGCAAATTGAGGAATATAATATCTGCTCTTCCCACCTATAGAACTGTTGAGGAGATTCAAGAATATATGTTAAATCACTGTGAAAACCATAAAATCCTATGTAAATAATGAATGTGTGTGCTTGTGTGTTAAGCGGTATCTGACTCTTTTTGCGACCCTATGGACTATAGCTCACCTCTGTCCACAGGATTCTCCAGGCAAGAATACTGGAGTGGGTTGCCATTTCCTCCTCCACAGAATCTTCCCCACCTAGGGATTGAACCCATCTCCTGCATTGGCAGACGGATTCTTTACCACTGAGCCACATATATATTTTGGAAGAAAAGTTCTTAACCCCTGTTATTATAAATCTAAGAAGACTACAGAGGAGAGAAGTGATGTTTTAGCAGATACAAATGACGATTATCCTGTTGAGTCCAACTTCTATAGCATGTAAAAGCACTCTATTCAAGCACGTGCATGCGTGCATTCTCAGTCACCAAGTCGTATCTGACTCTTTGTGACCCCAAGGAATGCAGTCCACCAAATGGGTTGGTTGGCAAATGGTTTGCCATTTCCTACTGCAGGGGATCTTCCCGACCCAGGAATTGAACCTGCATTTCCTGCATTGGCAGGTGGATTCTTTACCACTGAGCTACCAGGGAAGCATAGTTTTTTATAAATATAATACTGGGAATATCAATTAGCTGTTGTGAAAATGTATTCAAAGGAAATGAAGTTTTTCTGCAAAAGAATGTGAAATTCTTATCTGACTGCATTCTTTCATCTACAAACAACTGTTCATGATAAAAACCATCATAGGTTTTTCCATTAAAAAAATTCATGTTTAGATATACTTCATTTGAAAACTCCAAATATTTAGTACAGAAGGAATTGCTAGAAACTGAGAAAGGAATTCAATATATAGGTAAGGGAAGGGAAAGAAAGGGCAGAAATCACTGAATTCTGGAAGTTAACTTGCAGAAAATTGTCCAGTAATAAATTATTCCTTTACCTAATAATTTCTCATTTAATAGTCTCTTTATTAAATTCACTTCAAAAACAACTTCACTACTGAAGTTGTTTCACTGATGGTACACACCACAATACACTCTCCTACATTTAGACCACTAAAAACAAAGCAATATGCCATATTTAATTTAAAATGTAACATTCTAATACAATGGCTAATAATATTTAACTATCACATGGGGTTACACATTTTATATTTGAGAATTAAAAATATCAGTACTGCTCTTGAGAAAGGAAAAGAGAGTTAACTTAAAAGAAAAAGAAATATTATTGAGTGGGAAAAAATAAGCCTATTTTGAAAAAGAGATTAAAAAGAGGAAAAAGACATGTGTAGCAAACATTTAAAAACATATTTTCATGTTGTTTATAAGGACATACAATTTCTGAGTCTATGGGTTTCTATATTTGTTTATTTTGCTTTGCTTTGGTTTTGACCATTAATATGTTTCCCCACCTCACAGCTTGGAAATAAGCCACCCTTGTCTTGTGGGATGAATGGATTTCAATAAATGGAAGAAACCAACACTATTTTCAAATTTGATCTCAGCAAGAGTGAATATGCTGCAGCTGCATTTCCTTGTCATAATTAATTCCTGTCGGAAAACTTCATTACCAGGAGTTGGAAGGCTAATGTAGAGGGCTGGGTTTCCTGAGGCGCGCTTCAGTCTGGAGCATGTACAGCTGTGGAATTCCAGGAAGAAGAGAAACTGTTCAAAAAATGATGGAGTAGGCGCACACACCACCAGAGAGAACAGTTTGGCGGTACAGCATAGGGGTTTGTAGTTTCCAATCTGAGTTATAAGCAAAATGAAAGGAAAAGAAGTGTATCTTTCTCCTTCGGCGTTGACATTTTTTTGGCTACTTATTAAATACCCTGTTTACATGTTTACATGGAGATGAGAACTATTATAGTCTGTTGTTGATGTTAATGTTGTGGATGCCTAATAAATTTTTCTCCATTCCAGCCCTATTTTTCTTTAGTCAAACATAAATTTTATTATAAGATGTTAATTCACTATGCAGATGTGCCTCACTTTAATAAAGAATGTAGTCTCAGAGGCAACATCTCAAAATACCTAATCCTCAATATTGATTTAATCTCACCAGAAACAAATGTAACTCACAAAAGATTAAAAAAACAAAAGATAAAGCAGAACCGTATTGTATAAGTTAGGACAATTATATTTTTTATTTCTGATATTCTTTCCCTTGTTAAGAATTTGGATTTGGAAAGAAGGTTGTTGTCAGTGTCCTTTGTTTCAGGTCATGTCACATTCTTCATGCTTCTGCATTCTGGTTTGCTCTAATGATATGTCAGATTATTTATTTGGATTAACCCTTCAGTTCAAAACAATGAAATATGTTATAGTTATTTCTGAAAATTAACTTAATATCTATAAAGTTAAATCCTTTGGCCATTTTTCTGTCCTGCATTAAAGTTTGTATGCAGAAACACACAACATTATCAGAGCATTGAATATGCCTATGTCATGAGTGTATTTCCAATCCTTGGAATTAATACTTCAGAGGAAAGGAAAGGCTTAATAGCAGGTCGGTGACTTAGCCCCTCTACACTCCAGTATTCCCTAAGGAATGATTAATCTCAACCAGTCTCCTCATCTGCATGGTTTAATATTCATCAGGAGAAGGATCTGGGTCATTATCTTTGAAACAAAAAAAGAATTTTAGAAGGACATGATCAGTTTCTCTAAATTGTGTATTATAAATAAATTTTAAATTATGAGGCATTGTTGGGTACAGGGTTAGTGGTAGAAATCTCAAAACTAAGTGAGCTTCCTTCATGCACAATTCTCACATCATTGAGAACTCATTTAATGCAAAACAGAAATAGGTTCTAAGAAGCGCTGGGTAGGAACAGCTGGAAATGTCAATAAAAATGGGAAATATAAAATAGGCTAATAGGGATAGTCAATCAAATATAAAAAATGATCTATCTTATTGGAAATATAAATTTCAAATGCCATATACGCTCAGTCATTCAGTCGTGTCCAACTCTTTGTGGCCCCATGGACTGGGGCTCAGCAGGCTCCTCTGTCCATGGAATTTTCTAGGCAAGACTATTGGAGCAGGTTGCCCTTTTCTTTTCCAGGGAAATAAAGAAGAGGAAAACATTTTTAAAACAGAATTGCTTGACATGTAGGTAAGTGCACAGAAGAAACTCAATGCTTACACAATTTTAGTGGAAATTTAACTGGATAAAACCACTAAATAAAACCTTCTAATATTATCAAGCACACTTGAAGATGCAAATGAGCTATGAACAGGATTCCCATTCATAACTATATAGCATAGAACACTGCATTCACTTATCTCTAAGGCATTTAAATTAAGAGAGCCTTAGCCACAGCTGTTCCACTGGAACCCAGCTGATTGTCTTTCACAGTATCTAGATAAATATATGTCAAAAGACAGAATATTTCACAAAAATAAAAATGGAAAATTGTAGCATAGATAAATCTTTCAAACCAAATTTTAAGGAAAAAATATACAATAAAATATACATATGATTCCAATGACATAAAGTTCAAAAATAGGCAAAACTAAGCCATATTATTTAGGGAAGCACACATAATTGTTAAAGTAGAAATAAAAGGGAAGAGAAGAGGAAATGGTAATGGGTAAAAATGCATTGAATTATCTCTCTTCATACCTCTATGCTTCTTTTTTTCCTATGCAGAAATTATAGCTATTTCTTCCTGTTATTTGTTAATTATTGTAGGTGTTATGCACATATATACTTTTACGTAAGATTTCAATATTAAGAAGAAACTTCAAAAAGTCTCTCCTAAAATCAGTCACTTCTCAATATTTAATTTTCTGAGAATACTGGTCAATATATGTTTCTAGATTCTACAGTTGAGAGAACATAACTTAGAAATCAGACAGAAATTCTCAAATGAACCTGAAATGTTGACCAAACATCTTATAAAAGAAATATTTATTATACCATTTCTTTAATTATACTATGATAGGAAATGAGAAAAAAGAGGCAAAGATAAATAGTAGGGAATTCAAGGTGGATATAGTGATTTCTGAGTTGAATGGATAATGTTGTGGAAAAGAAAACTGGCTTATAAAACTTGAAAAGTCCAAAATATATTTCATAATGCACAAGGCATATTGATAATACATAAATAATAAATTCCTTTGAAAATATTAAACATTTTATGCTACATTGTTACTTTAACAGTATTTACCCTTAGTCTCAAAAGAATGCAAACACAGTATAGGATAATTATAAAATAAAGCATCAAACACATATAATAATGCAAAATTAAAATTGTTTGAATTTTCCTTATCTTTGCTTCTAAAGCTTTATCTGATATATATCCCCAAATAAGCAAGGTTACTCTGATTATTCTGTGCTTTCCATTCCTCACCAAATTATTTTATATTATCACAGCAAAAGGACCATGCCCCTTGGTAATGAGATGTCAAATATTTTCCATATATTTAATGATTTTTTTAAAAGAACTTTGATATTATCACAAAGTTAGGACTCTGAAAATGTTTTAGGATGTCTTTGACATTTGTGGAGGAACCATAAATAATCTTAGAGCTCAGGGAAATTATTTCACCTTTAAATGAAAAATAATCGTACCTATTACACTAGGTTTATGAAACCATAAAGGAAATAAGTGCATCTGCTTTAGAGTTGTCTCTCTATTAATATCAGGCAAAAATACACCTAAATGTCTCCTCCAAAAGCATATATAGATTAGAGAAAAGAGCAAATAAATCCACATATTACCTATGCTTTTAGCATGACCAGGAAACAGAGAATATTACAATATTGAAATTATTGTTAGTGAAGAGCTCATATTTTATCATGAAGTTGCCATGTTATTTGTTGTACAGATATTCTTAAAATTTTTATGTTAATTTTGAATTGTATAATGTCATTTATTTATTGAATCATATTATGTGCAATAATATTACAATAGTATTATGAAGGGTCATTTTTTTCCAGTTTACTTCTTTTTACTATTACTTTTGTCATTATCAGAATAGTTAACCCTCTTTTTTAAATTGAGGTATAATTGACATACATTATAACATTAGATACAGGTGTACAACACATACAGGTGTACAACAATAATTTATACACATTATATACATTGCAAAAATGATGATCATAATAGGTCTAGTTAATATCTGCAACCTTGCATTGTACCAGAATTTTTCCTTCCTTGTGATGAAAACTTTTAAGATTTATTATCTTAGCAACTTTCATATATACAACAGTATTATTAACCATAGTCACCATTCTGTACATGACATCTCCATGACTTGTTTTATAGCTAGAAATCTGTATCTCTTGATCCCATTCACTCATTTTGCCCACCCTCCACCTGCCACCCCTAGCAACTTCCCAGTCTGTTCTATGTTTGTGAGCTTGTAAACCTTCTTCTTAGGTTGCCATTTCTCTAGTATGTTTTGGCCCTTTTCTTTCTTTCTTTAACCTTTCTGAAAGGTTGTTTTGGTTTGTTTGGTTTATTTCTTATATACCACATAATATGGATGTTGTTTTTCTGAACCAACTCAAAATCATTGTTCTTTTCATGGGTCAGTTAAATCCAATCACATGTCTAGATTTGTTTGATAATTTTAACTTTATTGTATCATTTAATACTTACTCTGTGCATTATATTGTTTTTATTTTACTCAAATTGATCAGTATTCTTATCCCACTACATAATTTAACTGTGGAAAGATCTTAACTTCTGTATAAGTACTCATTTACACTGGTAGTTTTCTGTCATGTCCTCAATTCCATATTATAATACTTATTCCTCTTTTTAACCAACTATTATAAGTTTTACCTGTTTGAATTAATATCCTTTAATACTATTACTCTGTGTTTCAAAATGAAGTACACACTGACAAAGGAGGAAAAGAAAACAAATCTTTTATATTGTTAACCCACACAATACATTCTTAAAGACAAAAATAACAAAACTGCACAATATACTTTTATTTTACTTTGTGCATTACTGTTGACAATTGTTGGTAATGACAATATGATTATTCAAGAATGGAGATGTGTAAATATTGCGATTCTGTTTAATATCGGGGTTGTTCTCTCACAGGAAAAGAGAGATATATGTATGGGATGGATAACAGCATAAGGAACACTTTAAGCTAGAAGGACAGATTGGAACTAGAATTATCACTATGAATTCATGATAAATAACATCCACATGTGTGTGTTGGCAAGTACATAAGTTTAAGTACAACACTGAAAACACAATGCATAATATACATCTATATTTCCTAATTCTATCTAACACAATAACCTCCCCAAACAGTGACACTAGCTCCAAAAATTCATGATAAGGTTTTGATTTTCAAAACCATTCTCCACTGAAAAAAAACAGGACTCCCTGGAGAGGTATATCTGATTCTAGTGCTGATATAGATATATTATGCAATGAACCTCTACAGTATACTTGTGCTAAAAAGCAAGGAAATACCTAAAATTTAATAGACATGCTAAAATGATACAGGGGTACCTGAAAGCAGTATTGTCAGACAACTGATGAACAACTGAACATCAATATGTTAATGGTCTGTGGCATATTTTAAAAGATAATCTTCATGCAGTAAAATTTATTCTACAATTTCAAGGACTCTTTGATTTCCAGAGTTCTACAGGCTTTTAGATGATGATTTAGAAAAATGAGACAAGTCTAAACACACTATATATTATATATAACATGTGAACATAACATGAAATTCTCTGCACTTGATGGTGGTGAAAGACAATAAAAAATTTATACATAGCACTTGATTCTTATCTATAAAGCTAATGTCTGTACACAGGTAACACTAACTATTATGAAGAACTCTTCCTCTATTATCTTGGCAAATTAAAAGGAAAACCAGATGTGGGAGGGAGGCGATGTATGTATACCAGTAGCTGAGACAATACTCCAATTAAAAAATAAATTTTAATAAAAAAATAACAGATTGTCTGAATAATGTTATCTTCATAGGGAAATTTCACACAATACAAAGATGGAAAAAAAAATGGACAATAAAAAGTTCTTCAAAATCTCCTCTCATAAAAACAACTTAGAGTATTTACCCCTTACTCTCTGGCTGTATGTATCTGAACAGTCCTACATGTAGTAGATATTTACTAAATTATTTGATTCATATCTCCATGTATTTATCTATCTTGAACACAAATGAAATAATCTAAAACTCAAAGTCTATCAGAAAGTTAATGGTACAGGTAAAACCCATTAGCATGTCCTGGGGAATAAAAAGAGTCAGGGTAAGAAAATAAAATCTAACCTTTTTCTTTTCCTCTGAGCTTAGTCTGTTTTACTGCCTCCCAGGAGGCCTAGGACAAAGGCCTCTCACCTGACACTTCAGATCAGAGCTTCTGGCACAAAATGGCTGTGCCCAGGCCTCAGCTGATGGGCTGTGAGGAGACACCCCAAACACAGCACTGCAATTCAAGATGGCAGCGACCCCAGGCACAATGCTGCAATTTCAAGATGGTGGGAGAAGACCGAGTGCAGAGACGCTGCACAGGACACCTCAATTCAAGATGGAGGTGGGTACCCTGTGTAGAAGTGCTGTACCTGACACTGAAATTCAAGATGGCGCTGGTGAGAGGGAATGCTGCTCCCGGCACCTCAATCTGAAGTGAGTACCTAGAGCAGGGCAGTGGCTGCCTCTCACTTGTGGGAACCCCACACACTTCCCTCTGAGGAGAACCTGATTCCATAGTCCCACCCTCTCGGCCTGTCAGGGAGAGCTGTACTGTAGAGCAAAAGCTGCCACCTCTCCATTGCTCCCTTTTCTGATTAAAGAAAAAGCTTTCCTTTGCATCTGAACCTCACTGAGTGTCCATTTATCAGCTCCAAGGAGATCAGGTTAGGCCCTTCCTAGGGGCCAACTCGGGAGGGTCACTAACAGAACTGAGTTAAAAGATTTCAATTTCAATAGCGATGCACTCAACTATTCCTTGACCATGCCTTAATTCTTCCTGTAGACTAGATAGAAAAACAAATGTAAAGAAACACCAGTGTCCATGTATGATTTCTTCTTACGATCTAACACACTTATCTCTTCTTCTTATCCTTTGACCCAGAATACAAAAGGAACATGGAAAGAGAAAGGTAAAAAGATAAGACTCTTTTAGTATTCCCATACTTGGCTTTACTCCTTGACTTTTAGCAAAGGACAGGAATCTCTATGGTGCTACAGGTATTCATGAAGTTACAATATTATAAAGATTTCTTCCAACTCTCAAAGCCTTGTCTAAGCTGTTGAGGAATCAGTTGTAGCTCACTCATTGTGGCGAAAGACAGAATATTTCAAATTTTGTTGAAATACTTATAATCATAGTACTTCTGCACTTCTCAGTTGTCTTACTGAACTGTTTTTCCTACTTCCCTAAATTCTGGACACATTGATATGTGATTATTACTTAGAACTACAGAAAAATTTTCTCTGGATACATCTATAGGTTTAAACTTAACTTTAACATTGGGATTTTTTTTTTTTTTTAGCCAATACCCATGTTACCCATCTTAAGCATTTTAAAAATCAACTTATATTCTTTTCTATATGTTCTTAATAAACACAAAACTATTATCTTGAAGTACTCATGAACACTGATATACTCACATAAAATATTTTCTGAGTACTGCTGAACCAAAACCAGTTTATTTATTACAACTGTCATTCATCCATGATGAAGGTTGGGGCCGGAATGTATGGAATTTATTGCAAAACTACATTATACAGTATTACTTATCAAAGTTTGATATAATTAAATTAAAAGGAACTTTTTGAGCACAAACATTTAGACTTATGTTTCCCAGGTGGCTCAGATGGTGAAGAATCTGCCTTTCAATGCAAGAGACCTGGGTTTGATCTCTGGGTTGGGAAGATCCCCTGGAGAAGGGAATGGCAACTCACTCCAGTATACTTGCCTGGAGAATTTCATGGACAGAGGAGTCTGAAGGCCATGGTGTCACAAAAAGTTGGACACAACCGAGTGACTTTTACATAATCTACATACTGTGGCTGAACATCTTTTTAAAAATAATAACAACACAACTGGCTGTACATACTTAACTTATACCCTATAATCTTTGACTGTTGATGGTGTTCAAAGCTACACAGTATGGGGCATAGACATCTAGTAATATGCCTCCAGGCATCAGTAAGCAAAGTGGGGGATGTTTCAGTGAGGGACATCTAGACTTTATACCTCCAAATTCACAACATTTTCTATTAAATATATTTCATGTCTATGAACAAAGAATAGTGTTAACTACTTCATTTACCACGAATGTACCCAATCAGAAATCACTGTTTTTATGAGAAGTTGACAAGGATGAGACTTTGGGAAATGTAACTTCTGGTGATGTTACTCCACTAGCAGGAATGCATATAATAAAATGGGTCTTTACTATTTTATTTAAGTCTGGCTAGGATTCAAATTGCTCCTAAGTATTCAAACCAATAAAAAGTGCTTATCTTTTACCTCAGATATGCAGATGACACCACCCTTATGGCAGAAAGCAAATAACAAGAGCCTCTTGATGAAAGTGAAAGGGGAGAGTGAAAAAGATGGCTTAAAACTCAACATTCAGAAAACTAAGATCATGGCATCTGGTCCCATCACTTCATGGCAAATAGATGGGGAAACAATGGAAACAGTGACAGACTTTATTTTTGGGGGCTCCAAAATCACTGCAGATGGAGACTGCAGCCTTGAAATTAAAAGATGCTTGCACCTTGGAGATCCAACCAGTCCATCCTAAAGGAGATCAGTCCTGGCTGTTCATTGGAGGAACTGATGTTGAAGCTGAAACTCCAATACTTTGACCACCTGATGCAAAGAGCTGACTCATTTGAAAAGACCCTGATGCTGGGAAAGACTGAAGGCAGGAGGAGAAGGGGATGACAGAGGCCACCTGATGCAAAGAGCTGACTCATTTGAAAAGACCCTGATGCTGGGAAAGATTGAGGGCAGGAGGAGAAGGGGACGACAGAGGATGAGATGGTTGGATGGCATCACTGACTCAATGGACATGGGTTTGGGTGGACTGTGGGAGTTGGTGATGGACAGGGAGGCCTGGCGTGCTGCGGTTCATGGGGTCGCAAAGAGTCGGACACAACTGAGCGACTGAACTGAACTGAACTACCCCTTAGAAGAAAAGCTATAACCAACCTAGACAGCATATTAAAAAGCAGATATATTACTTTGCCAACAAAAGTCCATCTAGTCAAGGCCATGGTTTTTCCAGTAGTTGTGTATGCATGTGAGAGTTGGACTATAAAGAAATCTGAGCGCCAAAGAACTGATGTTTTTGAACTGTGATGTTGGAGAAGACCCTTGCGAGTCCCTTGGACTGCAAGACGATCCAACCAGCCCATCCTAAAGGAAATCAGTCCTGAATATTCATTGGAAGGACTGATGTGGAAGCTGAAACTCCAATACTTTGATGCGAGGAACCAACTCATTGGAAAAGGCCCTGATATAGGAAAGATTGAAGGTGGGAGGAGAAGGGGATGACAGAGGATGAGATGGTTGGATGGCATCACCAACTCAATGGACATGAGTTTGAGTAAACTCAGGGAGGTGGTGATGGACAGGGAGGCCTGGCATGCTGCAGTCCATGGGGTCGCAAAGAGTGGGACATGACTGATCGACTGAACTGAACTGAATCTTTTACTTGTCTTAATAAAAGCTTTTATATTTTCATTTATATAATATACTATAATTTACATAACCATTGTATCATATATATAAGGGTAAGAATGTATAGTATTTATCACTTCACATGTAAATCATGTGACTGCTAGTAAACGTTAAATACTGAAATAGAAGTTATCAGTTCCTACAGTCTTTTATGATCATGGCTAAGCTTTAACACAAAACTGGTAAACACTATTTTTTGAGTTGGTATTATATTTCATATTTACTAAAGCTAACTCTTCGGATTTTCACAACTTACACACTATAATTAGATACTTATTTCTTGGTAACGATGTACTATTTTTCTCATGTTTTGTGAAGGTATATTTGCAAAACAAGGAAAAGAATGTCATATGGTTTTTCATACAAAATTAAGAATGGGGCTCAGGGCAAGGCTTTCTCATTGTTACCTGAAAACCCTTTAAAATATTGAAATGTCTACAAAAGCAATAAAATGATCACAGGACTATATGGTGATATTTAATTTTTGTACAAGTTAAATATCATTGATAATTAACTGTTAGAAGTTTATTTTGAAGTGACATTTTCCTGGAATACTAAATCTTTACAATATAATTTAAGATTTTTTTCATTTTAATAGTGCCCTATTGCTGATATAAAATCACTTTAAAGTTATTCTACTTTATAAATTATTGTACATATATAACATGGAAGGACTTTATTTTTGTTATCTTACTATGAAATAGTTTACCAAAGAGTTCAGGTAGTGATGTTTTCTTTTCTTGGAGAGTATAACAGAATAGTCAGGGTTGGGGTTACAGGTGTTGGAAAAGTATTTTGAACAGCCAATCTGTAAGCTTTGTTGTTGTTCAGTTGCTAAGTCATTTCTGACTCTTTGCAACCCCATGGACAGCAGCACGCCAGGCTTCCCTTTCCTTAAATAAATAAAATAAAATCTGATTCATTCTTAAATAGCCCAAATAATCAATAACCATAAAGGTATTTATAGAACAATAATATTTATCTCTGCGGTAATGGACTGGCCCCCATGAAGAAATTGTGATGATGTCTCCCTTGAAAGATGATTTCCTTTCACCAAGCCTTCTCATTCCCTAATCAGCTGCTCCCACATATTCCTATTGCCAGAAATTTCTTTAAGAAGGCTCTCTGTTATAAAACACATTGTTGTGTATTTATTTCCTTTTTTTTTTTTACATTTATGCCTTTTATATCCATTTTACTCTAATGTATTTAAATCTGGTGCTGCTTAAAGCTTGTAATATCTCTTCTGGGGATATTCATTATGTTATTTTAGATTCTCTTTTGTTTTTCCATTTATTCTAGTTACACTGGCATCGGCAAGTCCATTGTGATCTTTGTTTCACAGTACGGGGTCCTACACTTACACTATGAAACATCTTCAGGAACTTTTGCTCCCTTAGGCTCATGGGCTCCCCTAGTGGTCATTCTCCACTCTTGAGTTTAGAGGATGCAAGTGGTGGACCTGAGGATGCCTCAAGGCAGACTTTCCTGTTATTGTAAATCAATTTCTGCTCACTTGGTGGCTGGGCTACCTTCCTCAAACAAGCAATGGCTCTCGTGCCTCTTCCCAGGACTCAGCTCTTCCGTCTGACTCTTGGCACCATCCACTGGAACCAGTCTGCCAAGTCAGAACTGAGGAAGAATCCAGGAGGGGACTCTCAGGGCAGTGAGTATCCTGCTCCTCGCTCTAAGCTCCCCACTCCATCCAGCCCTGGATGGTGCTGCCCTGGGGTCGCTCCTGGACTTTTAGGCTGTGCTGCTGCTTTCCTTCTTCCTGAGGGCAAAGCAACAGACAGCCATCTGTTCAAGGTGATGTGAGAGAGTGACAGAGTTCACACAGAACAGTTCTCCTCAGCTGGTTTGCACCAACCTACTGACTCAACATGAGTCCAATTTGTGTGTGTGTGTGTGTGTTACTAGGGACTTCCCTGGTGGCTCAGATGATAAAGAATCTGCCTGCAATGAGGAAGAGCGGGATTCAATCCCTGGATTGGGAAGATCCCCTGGAGAAGGGAACGGTTACCCACTCCAGTATTCTTGCTTGGAGAATTCAATGGACAGAAGAGCCTGGTGAGTTACAGTCCACGGGGCTGCAAAGAGTCCGACCTGACTGAGTAACTAACACGAATTACTAAGCATGGCTGTCAGTCTCATCACCCTCTGCACATCACCTTTGGTTTTCATCTTAAACAGGAAGTCATTTATCTCTTCTTTTTGATATGTTTCTTATTTATTTTTCAGATCACTGTTTCTCTTTTGTTCTACCTAATATGCTCATATTTTTCACATATATATTACATATTTTTTAACCACTTTGAGGAATATGGTGGTTATTGCAACCAATTTTCTTAGGTTTCTCTTTCTTATGTGGGTGGAAATCAAATCTCTGAAAAGAATGATTAAAACTTACAGCATGTTAAAGCATACTCTACAGGGCAAACTCATATAATCAGCTGTTTGTAAGTCCAGAGAATTCTGGAATAATAGCCAGACTTTTGAATTTTGTTGTCAAATTCCAGCTGTCTCTCGATTACACCGAGCTAGATCAGGAGATACAGAGATCTCAGTCAGATGATATGCTCATAAGCCATCTATTGGTTTACATTAAATAATTGCTCTCACATGGCACCTCTCTTTAAAGTGTTTTATAAATGCTAGTTAATTGCCATGCCCTCAGGAATTGTTCAACATTATGATTTTCATCATACACATTAAGAAACCAACATGCAATGAGGTTAAAATGCTTTAATACCTCACAGTAGTTGGTAGCAGATGAAATCTGGCAAAACAGAAATCACCCAAATTTTCATTTCTTAGCTCACATTTTAAAAACTAGGATCTATCTCAGTCATTGGAAAAGCATTATAAGTCTCTTTTACCACAGAATCCTCAGAAATTGGCAATGCGCAGGCTTATTGACTGATTTCTTGGCATCCTATTTGCCACTAAGATCTAACTAGACGACCTAATCAAACACTTCATTTGAAGGAAAATTCTCACACACAACAACTCACTTGGTCTAAGACCAGTCATCACGTTATTATACCTAAGTCCCATCACCTCTGTCACTAGCCTTGCATTTTATTGATTTTTGAGACCAATTGTATTCACATACACGACTTAGAGTCCTGTACCTGGACATAGGTATGACCTTTTCAGTAACCCGCGTATCTGAACATGGTCTTAGGTCATGGACAAACTGCATCTGTCTGTTATAGCCATTTATCTAGTCTCCCTGGGGGGAAGAAAAAGAATCATAGTTATTCTAAGCTAGAGCTGTGGAACATTTTTTAAAGAAAAGCAAACACAATGAAAGTATGTTTAGGGACTCTTCAAACAGTTTTCACCGAGAAATGGTAGAATGAATATCACATTTCTTTATCCTTCTATCTCCATCAGTGTAGGTGAAAACTTGCTTTAGCACTTTTATTTAACAACCTTGGTATGTTTATTTTAGCAAGGGATTTTTAAAGAAGCTAGCTATGTTTACTTTTGCTTTTGGCAATAGTTTCAAAGGCTTTGTATTGCAAAGCCCACAACCCATTCACACATTTCTATAATTCCACATCATCATAACATTATTCCTAATAAAATCAGAATAAATACTTATTAACACTCAAAGCAGTAATTGCTATGAATCTCACACACATAATGATTCTAATCCACCAATATGAGGAGGTCAACTAATACAAAAAAGAGGAAAGAAATAGAAAATTATAATGTGAAAATACTGAGAACAATGGATTAAAGGACACAGCACCAAATTAGGGATGTTACAAATAGTCTCACAATGAAAGAATAAAGGATATTGTGATGTAAAGACTCTGAGAGAGAATGCTGCATGGATATATTAGAGACCCACAGGGCTTTTAGGACAATAAGACTTCTTCAGCAAATATGTTAGAATTTGTGTATGAACTGAGCCTGCAGGGATGTATTTCCTAAAACTGAGTATGGCAACCTTCTCAACAACTGATCGGGTTTTACAGGAAAAGAAAGTGTGTGCTGAAAAGTGTTCATGCACTTTTGAGAATCTGATTTATTTCATCATTCTGAGGACAATCACATCATTATAACATATTTTCTTCCTTTATTCAATATGCATCAATGACACTTCGGACTAGGTGCAGGGCTAAACCAGCAGTTCTTTGCCTGCACGCATCCATTTCTCCATTCTTCCGTGTGTGTAAGTTGATTCAGTCATGTCAGACTCTGTGCAACCCCATGAACTATAGCCTGCCAGGCTCCTCTGTCCATGGGATTCTCCAGACAAGAATGTTGGAGTGGGTTGTCATACCCTCTGGCAGGGGATCTTCCTGACCTAGGGACAGAAGCTGCAATCTGCATTTCTTACATCTCCTGCATTAGCAGGTGGGTTCTTTACAGCGAGTGCCACCTAGGAAGCCAATTTCTCCATTCACCCATTTGCAAATATATTTATTGCAGACAAAATAACCAATGAAGTGCTAAATCCCAAGGAAATAATAAAATGTATGACCCCTTTACTGAAAAACCCTTAGAGTTTAATAGAGAAGAGAAAGCTCACATACACAGCCAGTTCAGTTCAGTTCAGCTCAGTCGCTCAGTCATGTCCGACTCTTTGCGACCCCATAAACTGCAGCACGCCAGGCCTCCCTATCCAACATCAACTCCCGGAGTCCACCCAAACCCATGTCCATTGGGTCGGTGATGCCATCCAACCATCTCATCCTCTGTTGTCCCCTTCTCCTCCTGCCCTCAATCTTTCCCAGCATCAGGGTCTTTTCAAATGAGTCAGCTCTTCGCATCAGGTGGCCGAAGTATTGGAGTTTCAGCTTCAACATCAGTCCTTCCAATGAACAGCCAGGACTGATCTCCTTTAGGATGGACTGGTTGGATCTCCTTGCAGTCCAAGGGACTCTCAAGAGTCTTCTCCAACATCACAGTTCAAAAGCATCAATTGTTCGGCGCTCAGCTTTCTTTATCGTCCAACTCTCACATCCATACATGACCACTGGAAAAACCATAGCCTTGACTAGACGGACCTTTATTGGCAAAGTAATGTCTCAGCTTTTTAATATGCTGTCTAGGTCAGTACTGAGTACATATTAAACCCCATGGTACATATGAGACACACGGAGCTCAGAGAAGGAAAACAGCAGAAAAATCCTCTTGGAGGCTATAGAACAGAGTTGGTTTTTCTACTAATGAAAATAAATCAGAGAGAAAGGGCATATTTTGAAATACAGAGAACACATCACTGAGAGAATGGGTAGATAAGAACAAGAATATAAAATAAATCTTTTCTTTCTCAGTCCGGTGCCTTTGAACATGCTATTTGCTCTCGTCTGTTACTTTTCCTGCTTGTGTAGTTCTATGAAAAAAATATACTTAATATTTCTCACTCTATTTTGCCTGTTTACGTCCTAGTTTCTAGCAATAATATGAGTTCTTTATGTGTCCCCCAAATCTAGCCGTACTAATAGCAATTACTTTTTTTGAATTGTGCATGCATACTAAGTCACTTCAGTAGTGGCCGACTCTTTGCAACCCTATGGACTGTACAGCCCACCAGGCTCCTCTGTCCAAGGGAGTCTCCGGGCAGGAATACTGGAGTGGGTTGCTGTGACTTCCTCCAGGGGATTTTCCTGACCCAGGGATCAAACCCATGTCTCCTTGCAGGTGGATTCTTGACCACCGAGTCACGGCGGAAGCCCCCCTTTTTAATTCTGTATCACTTTTTCCCAGTTTATACTGAAATATATTTGATTTAAATGTGTTAGTTTCAGGCGTACAGAAAAGTGGTTCAAGTATAAACAATATTATTTTTTAGATTCTTTTCCATGATAAGTTATTAGATGCTAATGAGCATAGTTCCCTGTGCTGCACAGTAGGTCCTTCATTATCTAACTTACAGTGGGGGGTATATTTTATTCCAAAACTCCTAATTTATCCCTCTCTCCACCAACTCCTGCTATTTCCCCTTTAATAACTTCTCCGTCTTTCAAGCTCATTGTCACCACCTTCGTTCAAGGTTGTGTCACTTCTCAGCTCAATCATAGCAACAGATTCACTGTCATCCACTTATCAGCTAAGACTCAGAAATCTTGTCTTCTACATGGTTACCACAGTGATCTTCATAAAATGGAAAATTAACATGCTTGCTACTGAATAAACTCCAACATCTCCACTTAGATTGCAGAATAAAATCTTAAACTGATATAATATTGTAAGTCAAATACAGTTAAAAATTTGTTTTTAAAAACTAAATTCTACAGGATAACACATATGATCCTTTCTTATATGGACCCTGCAGTCTCCTCAACCTCAACTACACCCCCACCGAGCTTTCAGATTCTGTGCTACTTTCATCATCTCAGTGTTCCATACATTCTCCCACTTCTGGACATTCAGGCTTGCTCTGCTGTACCCTTATATCAATTGTTTATGCCCAACTCCTGTTTATTCTTTTGGGATGAGCTGATGAAATTCTTCTAGGCATCATTCTAATGAGAAGAACCTTGTTGCTCTTCAGTTACTAAGTCATGTCCGACTCTTTGAAACCCCCACAGACTGAGGCCTGCTGGGCTCCTTTGTCCTCCACTAGCTCCTGGAGTTTGCTCAAACTCATGTCCGTTGAGTCAGTGATGGTATATAACCATCTCATCCTCTGTCAACCCCATCCCCTCTTGTGCTCAATCTTTCCCAGCATCAGGGTCTTTTCCAATCAGTTTGCCCTTTGCATCAGGTGGTCAAAGCACTGAAGCTTCAGCCACAGTCCTTCTAATGAATGGTTGATTCCCTTTAAGATCACTGGTTTGATATCCTTGTGGTTCAAGATCATTGGCATTAATTTCATGGCTGCAGTCACTGTCCACAGTGATTTGGAACCCACCAAAAAAAAAAAAAAAATCTGTCACTGCTTCCAGTTTTCCCCCTTCTATTTGCCATGGAGTGACAGGACCAGATGCCAGGATCTTAGAGAAGAAATTAGAGATGATCTATTTGTTTTATGTCATTTCAGTTTGCCAAATGGTTGCACATGTTACTTAGATTATATTAACTTTTGTGATTTTTTAATAAAGAAAAAAGGAGACAGAATTGGCTTCATAGGAAGGCCTTATAGATCTGAAATACTACTGATGAGGAAGAATTGATTCTAGCATAATGTGGGGCAGATTAAGGGATCAAAAGAAACACTAGTTTTTTGTTTTTGTTCAGATGCAAGCATTATTACTTATTACAGTATCATTATTCCTATGGCTCAGCTATAATAGTAATATCTTATTCTACTCTTTAATCCACAGAGACCAACTTGGGTCTTTCTTCAGCTCCATTTTATGGCTCCATCTGTTTAAAGCTCTCCTTACCTCTGGCTTCTGGCATTCCCCAGTTTCACTGCCTCAGTGTCAGCTAGTCTGAATCTTTCTCTGACCCCTTTTCTCTCTCTGGTTATATTAATTCATCCAATACATTACAAAATGAATCTCTACAAAAAGGGATATAATTGTTTGGAACAGGCATTCTCCCCTGTGTATAGATCTCTCATTCTAGACCTCTATATAACACATTTTTCAGCTGGATTCTCTTGGTTCAGGGCTTTACTTACTCCAGTGTCTGATTTTGGCATGGTCCACTCGCCAGCTTCCACACAGATGGTTATGGAAATGGCTTATATTTAAAAATCATAGTGATTATCTTTACAAATCTCAGGCCAACCACCTTATTTCACAAGGGAGAAAGTTGATGGCTTAAAATAATTTTAAAATGTGCAAAATATTGTTTATTTACCATAATCAGTATTGTTAAAATATACAAAATGCCACATTTGAAGGAATCAATGTGGCATTGAAATAAGGTGTCTAACACATAAATCAAAAGTAAATTTTGACACAAAAAATTCCTAGATATTGCTCACCATGGAGAAGTAAAAGTAATAGGCACTAATGTAGAAATGCAAATTTGATAAGTCTCTTATTTTCTAATAAGTGCAGTTCAGTCACTCAGTCGTGTCTGACTCTTAGCAACCTCATGGACTGCAGCACGCCAGGCTTCCCTGTCCATCACCAACTCCTGGAACTTACTCAAACTCATGTCCATCAAGTCAGTGATGCCATCCAACCATCTCATCCTCTATCATCCCCTTCTCCTCCCATCTTCAATCTTTCCCAGCATCAGAGTCCTTTTCAATGAGTCAGTTCTTCACATCAGGTGGCCAAATACTGGAGCTTCGGGTTCAGCATCAGTCCTTCCAATTAATATTCAGGACTGAATTCCTTTAGGATGGACTGGTTTAATCTCCTTGCAGTCCAAGGAACTCTCAAGAGTCTTCTCCAACATCACAGTTCAAAGCATGAATTCTTCAGTGCTCAGCTCTCTTTATGGTCCAACTCTCACATATATACATGACTACTGGAAAAACAATAGCTTTGACTAGATGGACCTTTGTTGGCAAAGTAATATCTCTGCTTTTTAATAGACTGTCTAGGTTGGTTATAGCTTTTCTTCCAAGGAGAAAGGATCTTTTAATTTCAAGGCTGTAGTCACAATCTGCAGTGATTTTGAAGCCCAGAGAAATAAAGTCTCTCACTGCTTCAATTATCTCCCCATTTATTTGCCATGAAGTGATGGGATTGGATGTCATCATCTTCACTTTTTGAATGTTGAGTTTTAAGCCAGCTTCTTCATTCTCCTCTTTCACTTTCTTCGAGGCTGTTTAGTTTTTCGCTTTCTGCCATAAGGGTGGTGTCATCTGCTTATGTGAGGTTATTGATATTTCTCCCGGCAATCTTGATTCCAGCTTGTGCTTCTTCCAGCCCAGCATTTCTCATGATGTACTGTGCATATAAGCTAAATAAACAGGGTGACAATATACAGCCTTGAAGTACTCCTTTTGCAACTTGGAACAAGTCTGTTGTTCCATGTTCAGTTCTAACTGTTGCTTCTTGACCTGCATACAGATTTCTCAGGAGGCAGGTCAGGTGGTCTGGTATTCCCATCACTTTAAGAATTTTCCATAGTTTGTTGTGATCCATACCATCAAAGGCTTTGGCATAGTCAATAAAGCAGAAGTAGATGTGTTTCTGGAACTCTCTTGGTTCTTTTTGATGATGCAACAGATGTTGGCAATTTGACCTCTGGTTCCTCTGCCTTTTCTAAAACCAGTTTGAACTTCTGGAAATTCATGGTTCATGTACTGCTGAAGCCTGGCTTGGAGAATGTTTAGCATTACTTTACTAGCGTGTTAGATGAATGCAATTGTGTGGTAGTTTGAACATTCCTTGGCATTGCCTTTCTTTGGGATTGGAATGAAAACTGACCTTTTCAAGTCCTGTGGCCACTACCGATTTTCCAAATTTGCTGGCATATTGAGTGCAGCACTTTCACAGCATCATCTTTTAGGATTTGAAATAGCTCAACTGGAATTCCATCACCTCCACTAGCTTTGCTCCTAGTGATGCTTTCTAAGGCCCACTTGACTTCACATTCCAGGATGTCTGGCTCTAGGTGAGTGATCACACCATCTTGGTTATCTGGGTCATGAAGATCTTTTTTGTACAGTTCTTCTGTGTATTCTTGCCACCTCTTCTTAATATCTTCTGCTTCTGTTAGGTCCATACCATTTCTGTCCTTTATTGTGCCCATCTTTGCATGAAATATTCCCTTGGTATCTAATTTTCTTGAAGAGATCTCTAGTCTTTCCCATTCTATTGTTTTCCTCTATTTCTTTGCATTGATCACTGAGGAAGGCTTTCTTATCTCTCCTTGGTTTTCTTTGGAACTCTGCATTCAAATGGGTATATCTTTCCTTTGCTCCTTTGCCTTTAGCTTCTCTTCTTTTCTCAGCTGTTTGTAAGGCCTCTCAGACAACCATTTTGCCTCTTTGCATTTCTTTTTCTTGGGAATGGTCTCGATCCCTTCCTCCTAAACAATGTCATGAACCTCCATCCATAGTTCTTCAGGCACTCTGTCTATCAGATCTAATCCCTTGATTCTATTTGTCACTTCCACCATATAATTATAAGGGATTTGATTTAGATCATACCTGAATGGTCTAGTGGTTTTCCCTACTTTCTTCAGTTTAAGTCTGAATTTGGCAATAAGGAGCTCATGATCTGAGCCACAGTCAGCTCCCAGTCTTATTTTTGCTGACCATAAGGCACTTCTCCATCTTTGGTTGCAAAGAATATAATCAATCTGATTTCGGTATTGACCATCTGGTGATGTCAATGTGTAGAATCTTCTCTTGTTTTGTTGGAAGAGGGTTACTATGACCAGCATGTTCTCTTGGCAAAACTCTCCTAGGCTTTGCCCTGCTTCATTCTGTACTCCAAGGCCAAATTTGCCTGTTACTCCAGTTATTTCTTTGGCTTCCTACTTTTGCATTCCAGTCCTCTATGATGAAAAGGACATCTTTTTGGGGTGTTAGTTTTAGAAGGTCTTGTAAGTCTTCATAGAACCGTTCAACTTCAGCTTCTTCAGCATTACTGGTTGGGACTTAGACTTGGATTACTGTGATATTGAATGGTTTGCCTTGGAAACGAACAGAGATCATTCTGTCATTTTTGAGATTGCATCCAAGTACTGCATTTTGGACTCTTGTTTATTATGATGGGGTCTTATGTCTTCTTAATTAACTTATAAGCTCATGTTGTTGATTTGTTCAAATCTCTAGTTTGAACCATGTTTACTTGTATAATTGTTAAATTATGTCTATATGCCATATATTTTACATGCAATTGCATGCTATATTTCCCCCCCCCCCCAATTAAAACTAGTATATGTATATAGGTCAACTTGAAAATGAGAAAATACCATGGGAAAAATTGAGCTGGTTTAAAACTGAGCATTCAAAAAACTAAGATCATGGCATCTGGTCTCATCACTTGATGGCAAATAGTTGGGAAAACAATGGAAATAGTAAGAGACTTTATTTTCTTGGGGTCCAAAATCACTGCAGATTGTGACTGTAGCCATGAAATTAAAAGATGCATGCTCCTTGGAAGAAAAGTTATGACCAACCTAGATAGCATATTAAAAAGCAGAGACATTACTTTGCCAACAAGGTCCATCTAGTCAATGCTATGGTTTCATGTATATAGGTGAGCACTGGACTATAAAGAAAGCTGAGTGCTAAAGCATTGATGCTTTTGAACTGTAGTGTTGGAGAAGACACTTGAAAGTCCCTTGGACTGCAAGGAGATCAATTCAGTCAATCCTAAAGGAATTCATTCTTGAATATTCATTGGAGGGACTGATGCTAACGTTGACGCTTCAGTCCTCTGGCCACCTGGAGAAGTGGAAAAGACCACCTGACTCATTGGAAAAGACCTGATGCTGGGAAAGATTGAAGGCAGAAGGAGAAGGGGATGACTGAGGATGAGATGGTTGGATGGCATCACTGACTTGATGGACATGAGTTTGAGTAAGTTCTAGGAGTTGGTGATGGACAGGGAATCCTGGCGTGCTGCAGTCCATGGGGTCAGACATGATGAGTGACCGAACTTAACTGAACTGAACCATGGGAAAGTTAATATTATCTTTGAAGTCAAGCAAATCTGGGGAGCATCCCGACTTTGCAATAAATTAGCTGTATGACTTAAGTAAATTACTTGTATTTTCTGAGCCTCAATTTACCATTTGTAAAAATGGAAAGAGTAGTACCTCTCTATTTGGGTTGTGAAAAATATTTTAAACAAGAAAACAAGATGTATCAATGTACTTTCTATCTTGGTACATGTTTGCTTTAAAATGATCAACTTTCTATAATTTTTATCCCACTTAGGTGCAATCTGTTTCAATATTTACATTTTGACATAACTAATTTTAGAACAAGTCCCTTATTAGAGATCACAATAGAATTTTTATATAAGGGAATGAAATAACTTCAGATGAACTTTAGGCTGTAATTTTAGAAATACACTTCTAACTTAACATTCTTTTATAAAAGCAATATGATAATTGCACTTTTAACTATCGAACTAGTATATCAAAAATTTAGGCTGGTTGCTTCAGCAAAATTAAAAAAATTTCCAATGGGAAGTGTTAGCAGAAATGAAAAGTACCTTTCATCTTAAATCAGACTGTGACTGGCAGGTGGTTTGTTTTGGGAAGGACTGTGAAGTCACAGCTTAGCTCATGAGGGACTAGAGCAGAGGTTACTTAATGACACCACACGAAAAGGACTTAGTAGCTCTGTTGTTTTGAAGGTGCCACCCTTGAACATAAACAAAAATAACTGCGAAACTTTATTTCATGTATCACCATCTCTATTGTTTCGCCCTTGAAACAGCAAGCATTTTACAATTTCTTAGATTAAAAGTGGCCACTGGGGTTGAACAACGTTTTCTACTTTCTGATATATATGCTTTAACAAAAATGTACCCTCTCCCCCCGCATATTTCATTTCAAAGTCTAGGCCAGATTAATTTTACCTTAATAACAAAAAACAAATATGAACAGAGAATATACATGACTTCAAAAAACAAGAAACTAGACTAATATGTTGCCACATTATATCAGCCTACATGATACCGATTTTTTTTTACATTAATATGATTGCACATATACAGTGCAACTAAAATAAGAGTTTAATGAATCATTCCTAAAACACAGTAATAAATGCCTATCTTAAATAGTAAGGCATGTTTTTGACAACAGAGGCAACTAAAATCCTATGTTCCAAGTGTTCTATTGCATAACAACAACTAACCTCTAAGAGGGTGTTTGTCATAAAACAATACATCCACTTTTTTTCATAGCATGAACAATAAGTATCTATGCTATGGAACATAGAGGGAGCTGTTGGCAAAGGTATGGACACCAGTCAGAAAACATACGGTGAAATTTTACATTGAAATATACTATTTTTGAAACTTTATTTCCAAAGCATGAATTGATAGAATCTGAGACAAAATATAACTGAAGTCAATATGTTTGGAAGGAAAGTGTAACAGAAAATTATAATTGTTTATTTTAAAGATTTTCATTTAAAATAAATGGGCCTTTTACTATCTAAAACAAGAGTATTTTTAAGAGGATGAAAGGTGATGTAATTTATACTTTGCTGCTTTCACTGTGTGTTCTTCCCACAATAATGACTCAGGGATTTATTTAAAATGGCAAACTTTGTCCTATTCCTGTTTTAGGTTGTATGCTTATTGAGGGGAAAATGTAAATTGGTCTTAAGGTGTTTACTTTCAGAGTAATTTCATTTTACCCTAAAGTTACAATTTAATAATTCAGGTGATATGATACAGGCAGAACATATTTGGTAAGGTCAATAACACAGTGATTCATGACAACATAATTGCCACAAAAATTCATTACACATATAAAAATGGAGAAACATTTGGTTGATGACAGGTACTGAAGACAAACAACACACTAAAGTAATTGAACATATAATCTGAATTTGCACCACCTGGTTAGTTGTGAATTAAACCAACATGAATGATAGCATTACCTAAGAACATGCACTGTCAACTAGTATTTGAATGAGAATGTAGTGGATTAACATTGTTAAAAAATGATTAAAGAAGACAATGGAGGTGCTACAAACAAACTTTATTTAACACTTCAGAAAGCAAACAGCCTCCATTCTGAAAACTGCAAAATCAGTCAGAAGGCAGAAAAGCTTCTATAGTATAAGAATAAAGAACAGGGAAGAGAACAATGGAAAGTATCTGATTGGCTGGGGCCACATAGTCAAGTTGTTTGGGGTGAGAAAGCCCAGAGATGGCACAGCATTTGGGATTAGCTTGGCTATTTATACTGCGTTTCTGGAAAAGTGAAGCGTACACAGGGACACAAAAGTTGTCTATATTTCAGTTTGCTGTTAAAATTATAACCTAAAGAATGTTTAGCATCACTTATTTAACAATGCTTCCCATGCAATTTAGCGTATCAAATAAGCTGAATTAGTTTAGCAATTTTCTTTTTAAAAGGAGAGAAAACAAATTTTTTGAGATGTTCCAGGGACCCTCTCAAAAATCCCAGTTAGTTTGAGATCAAAAGATTTCATTTAGAGTTTGATTTTTAGGAAGTTTGTCAAAAATAGCCATTTAACCCAAAGTGACAAAGACTTCTGAGGCAAATACAGAAAAATTAAATGGCAACTTAGCTCTTTTAATATTGAGAAAACTAGGTCTTCATAAGTACTCAAAGACTTGATGAAGATAATATGAAGCAAAGTAAATTATCTTGGTGAGATACAAAAGTCTTTGTTTTTGAGGTAGATCACATAAAAAGTAAGAAAAAAATTCTTATTAAGAGGAGACCAGTAATCTAAAAAGTCTTTGTCCTTTTAACAAAAAGAAAACCAAATTCTAATTTTGCACTAATGTTTTTTGATCCTGAAACTCATTGAAAAAAAAAAGACAAAAAAACTTAAAGCCTTTATGATCTTAGTCAGTATGATCACACATAAAACTTTCTCAAGATTCTTTCTCCACAAATCTTCTTTACCTTTTTATACTGGTTCAATATTTTCTGTTAAAATACTGAGTCATCATGCTGCACCCTTAAAACTAATATACAATTATAAATCAATTATACTTCAATATAAAAAATAAAACATTTTATGAATTGAACAGTCTCATTTGGAGAACTTCAAAATGGGACAAAAGGTAGGAAGCTTTTGGAGCATAAAGATAAAGGACAAGAACAGAAAAACAAATGATTGGCTGAGACCATAGAGTCAACTGTGTTTGGGGTGATATAGTCCAGAATCGGCTTGATATTTGGGGGCTGGCTCACTAAATGCCATGAGCTTGTGGTCAAGCAAAGTATTTATATAATATGCAACTTATGCACATTAATGTGCTAACATCGCACCCTGGACAGGACTGGCTCCATTTGGGTCTTGGGTCTAGTAAGTTACTTCAACACCAGATAATCATTTTTAATAGCTTCTGATTTACCTCCTAAGTTTATTTTTGGAAAAAAGTCAAGCTCTTAAATACAGTCTGATCTCCTCTCATTATTACATCTAAAGCTTTGCATTCTGCTCTGCTTTCTTAAAATAAATCCATTTACATCCCGCCATAGAGATATTCCTCAATCTTTCAGCTGCTTATTACTCCATTGCATGCACTTATATTTTATTCAACTCATCTTACAGTTGAGCACTGAGGTTATTTTCCAAACATATCATTACAAAATTGCTGTAATAAAAAACTTGTACATATATAGTTTTATATTACTGAATATTTATCTTCAATATAAATGGCTAGAAATTGTATTCTGGGCTGAATGGATTAATGTGTATGGTGTTTTGTTATTTATTACAAAATCTCCCACCTTAATGTTATAACATTTCATACTCAGTGAAAAATATATGAGAGTGATCTTTTGTTGACAGAAGTCTTTCCCTTTCTTTAAAGCATTTCCTATGATAGCAGAGTGTCTGGAATTTCATAGTAATTAAAAAGGTTGTTCTAATTCTAAAAACTACCATCATTTAATTCTAAGATTTTTCCAACAACACAAGAAGCAAACTGCATGTCATGTTTCATTTAAAGTTTGCTTTTTTTTTTCTTTTTTTTTTCTGAGCTATATTGGAAAGAGGATAAATGAACTCAGGCAGATTTCAGAAAATTTCTTCATTTACTAGACAAAATTTTTGAAATCATCTACCAATGAATATTTTCTCCTACAACACAGGAACTCAATAAAAATCCTTGTTATTTTGGCATATAAATCAGTGTATTTTTTACCATACTTATAAATAGATGGTAATAATCATGAACTATTTGTAGAATCAGGATTTGAAGATAAACTTGAAAATGAGGAAAAATATCCACTAGAAGCATGTGGGCTTCCACGATGGCTCAGATGGTAAAGAATCTGCCTGTAGTGCAGGAGACCCAAGTTCAGTTCCTGGGTTGGGAAGATCACCTGGAGAAGGGAATGGCTACCCACTCCAGTCATCGTGCCTGGAGAATTCCATGGACACAGGAGCCTGGAAAGCTACAGTCCTGTGGGTCTCAAAGAGTCAGACACAACTGAGCAACTAACACTTCACTCTCTCTTAGAAACATACAGCCTTCCTAACACCTTTGTCAAAAATGACCAAGAAGACGTGTGTAGCAAAATACACACTGCTAAAGAATTACTTCTGCATCTGAATGATAAAGAGTAAAATGGTGAGGCCCACAATCAAGAAATCTGGGCATCCACTTCTGGAAGCTAACCAAATGTGTTACAATGCAGCACTGAATTCCAGGGTAGACTAACAACCTATTAGGCAGCGCTGCTTTCACACTTCCTAAAGGTCTCAGAAAGTAGGGCTCAACACATTTCTGACTTCCATCTCCTTGGACAGTTTGATCTACATTTCTTACTTGTTCCATTGGATTATAACAGAAAAGACAAGATAATTAATAATGAAATCTTAGTTGCTGACAGTCTGCCATGATTCAACCACTGCTTACAATAACGAGCTTGCAGCAGTGGTCATAGACACACACTGAATCAACAGTTATCTCCACGCATTGGATAGATCTTTTATTAGAATACCAGTTTAACAACTATTTCAAATTTTAGATTATTTATATTTCTAGTAGTAACTTGCCAAATTAACTTTCTTCCCAAGATTGTACTCACCCTTCCCCATTGTGCCACATCAGTAAACCAAAACTTAGATAACTTTGATGTCCATGTAAATAAATGTCCTGTCAGCAGTGGCCGCAGGACTGGAAAAGGTCAGTTTTCATTCCAATCCCAAAGAAAGGCGATGCCAAAAAATGCGCAAACTACCGCACAGTTGCACTCATCTCACACACTAGTAAAGTAATGCTCAAAATTCTCCAAGCCAGGCTTCAGCAGTACGTGAACCGAGAACTTCCAGATGTTCAAGCTGGTTTCAGAAAAGGCAGAGAAAGCAGAGATCAAATTGCCAACATCCGCTGGATCACTGAAAAAGCAAGAGAGTTCCAGAAAAACATCTATTTCTGCTTTATTGACTATGCCAAAGCCTTTGACTGTGTCGATCACAACAAACTGTGGAAAATTCTGAAAGAGATGGGAATACCAGACCACCTGACCTGCCTCTTGAGAAACATGTATGCAGGTCAGGATACAACAGTTAGAACTGGACATGGAACAACAGACTGGTTCCAAATAGGAGGCTGTATATTTTCACCCTGCTTATTTTACTTATATGCAGAGTACATCATGAGAAACGCTGGGCTGGAAGAAGCACAAGCTGGAATCAAGATTGCTGGGAGAAATATCAATAACCTCAGATATGCAGATGACACCACCCTTATGGCAGAAAGTGAAGAGGAACTAAAAAGCCTCTTGATGAAAGTGAAAGAGGAGAGTGAAAAAGTTGGCTTAAAGCTCAACATTCAGAAAACCAAGATCATGGCATCTGGTCCCATCACCTCATGGCAAATAGATGGGGAAACAGTGGAAACAGTGTCAGACTTTATTTTTGTGGGCTCCAAAATCACTGCAGATGGTGACTGAAGCCATGAAGTTAAAAGACGCTTACTCCTTGGAAGGAAAGTTATGACCAACCTAGATAGCATATTAAAAAGCAGAGACATTACTTTGCCAACAAAAGTCCATCTAGTCAAGGCTATGGTTTTTCCAGTGGTCATGTATAGATGTGAGAGTTGGACTGTGAAGAAAGTTGAGTGCTGAAAAATTGATACTTTTGAACTGTGGTGTTGGAGAAGACTCTTGAGAGTCCCTTGGACTGCAAGGAGATCCAACCAGTCCATCCTAAAGGAGATCAGTCCTGGGTGCTCATTGGAAGGACTGATGTTGAAGCTGAAACTCCAATACTTCGGCCACCTCATGCGAAGAGTTGACTCATTGGCAAAGACGCTGATGCTGGGAGGGATTGGGGGCAGGAGGAGAAGGGGACGACAGAGGATGAGATGTTTGGATGGCATCACCGACTTGTTGGACATGAGTTTGAGTAAACTCCGGGAGTTGGTGATGGAAAGGGAGGCCTGGCGTGCTGCGATTCATGGGGTCACAAATAGTTGGACACGACTGAGTGACTGAGCAGAACTGAACTCAACTGTGCATGCATGCTTAGTTGATAACCCATTTCTGACTCTTTGCAAGCCCATGAACTATAGCCTACCAGGCTCCTCTGTCTGTGAGATTTTCCAGGCAAGAATACTGGAGTGGGTTGCCATTTCCTGCTTCAAGGGATCTTTCAGACACAGTAATAGAACCTGTGTCTCTTGTATCTTTCACATTGCAAGCAGATTATTTACCACTGAGCCACCAGGGAAGCCCAAACTAATTCCTGACTTGGTAATATATACATTATATTCAATCAGCCAAGTCTCACATTCCAAGCCAAGTCTTTGTCTTTTATCCCAAATAAGGTTGAATATTTGGCCCTAGTCAACCAGATATTTTATTTATTTCTCTTCCTTGTTCTTCTTTCTTTATACTGTAAAAGCATCTTTCCTTCTGCTCATTTTGAAGTTCTCTGAATGGAGACTAGTTCAGGATGTGTTAAGTTTGGAGCATCTCAATCTTCTTTAATCATTTTTAATACTGCAGTGTGGGGAGTTGGTAATGATGGAAGGAGAGGGGATTCAGAGTAAGACTTCTCTGAGTAAAGAAGTAAACATGTCCATATTATAAAATGTTGGCTTGTGAACCAGGTTTTATATATTAAAAAATTAAGAAATGAAAATGCAAACCCTGAATATGAGCATGAACAATAATGAAGGAACACTGCTTTTTTATAAAATATAATCCTACAGGAAGTATGTATAATTTTTTAGCAAAGTACACTAATTACACAAATTTAGTAGGATATATTCTAAGGAAAAAAATAAATTCAAAAATTTGAATTTTCCTTAATAGGTTTTCTCTCAGTAGTAATTAAATATACTTGTATAATCCCCAGTTCGATTCCTGGGTCTGGAAGATCCCATGGAGAAGGGATAGGCTACCCACTCCAGTATTCCTGGGCTTCCCTGGTGGCTCAGATGGTAAAGAACCTGCCTGTATAATGTGGGAGACCTGGATTCAATCCCTGGTTTGGGAAGATCGCCTGGAGGAGGGCATGGCAACCCACTCCAGTAGTCTTGCCTGGAGAATCTCAAAGACAGAGGAGCCTATCGGGTTACAGTCTGTAAGGCTGCAACGAGTTGGACACGACTGAGCAAATAAGCACAGCATACTTGCATGAATTGTGGAAATGAACAAATGGGTAACCACACTGATGGCTCGGAGCCAGGATTGTCACTGTTAATGTATATGAATGTGGACGGAATGAGGAAGAGGAGGAGAAAACTCTGTAGAGTGGTATTTGGATGAGAGATTGCCATATAATCTTATAATTTTATATAATTCCTAGCTCTATTCATTTAAATTGCCTAGAAGCATAAGACTTCAGTAAAACAAGCAACTAGTTTTCAGATCTTGCGTTCTGATATTGATCCATTCTTTATGAAAAACAAAATTGAGCCCTGAGGACAAATGGCCAAGTCTAGGACAGAGCCAAAGAAAGCACAAGTTGAGCCTGTAACATCTTGAAATGATAGAAAGAAAGAGGAAAAAAATAAAAAAGGAAAGAATAAGTTGCTTGCACAAGTCAAACCAGAAACTTTCATTGACCAAATGTAGACAATAAGAGCAATGAAAAAATCCTTACAAAGGATTACAATACAGAGAATATAAAGAATCCGTTAAGTCTATAGCAATATTCGAAAAACATAAAGAAAATGGAAAAAAGAAGAAAGCAAGATGGAGAAAATGAGATCTTCTTTACACAAAAATGTTAGCTAATGTGTTTAGAAGAAGTACTTGTAGAATTAAATGGAACAGTCTTTTGCAATCATGAATATCATTGACTGGGGAAAGGCCCAGCAAGGATATTCAACTTTTTGGATGAAGAACTATTGAGCAACAAAATATTCTGTATCAGTATGTAGCTCGAGTAACTATGTACTTGTTGATAACAAAGAAAACAGAGAACTTTTTGCATAAGCATTCTGGCAGTCCTCACTTTGATAATTATGGGGAAAAACTGCTATGTCTTCTAATGTGAAGTGATAGAAAACATACTCAGTGTCACTGATATATTAATTGCCCCAAAATGTTTAACCATAAGAAAACCATTAACAAATCTGAATTTTGAAACAGTAGAATCATGACTACACCAGTTCATTGGTGTATTCACTCTACAATTATTTATTGAGCATCTAGTATGTGCCAATTATGATCTAGACATAGAGCTTTACAGGAAGGACACATATCTTCTCAACATTTAACAGTTTATTTTGAAATATTTGACAGGGTAAAAGGTTGGTAAGAATAATCTTGAGACTACATGGTTAGAGAAAAAGCCTCTGGTGCAATAATGTTTGACTGAGTAGGATCCAAAATAAAGTGAACGGAGCCATAAGAGTCATGTCAGGAACTTGTTTGGCATACTTGAAGAACAGCAAGAAAAGTTGGTTAGCTGACTCAGCACAGAAAAATTAGAGGAAGGTTGCCAGGAACCATTGAACCCAAGACAGTTCCTTTAGAATATGGTAAAGTATTTGGATTTTATTTGAAATACAATGGAAATCATTGGGAAAACTTGGGAAAACCACACTTGCCCACAGAAATTTATATCTTATAGATGAAGACCATTTGCTTGCTGATTTTTATCTTACTTATTAAGAGAGAAAGAGGAAACGATTTACATCTCTTAAAAATGTATTTTATGTAGATTTATGCTAAATGCCTCAGGAGTCAACTCTTCGGCTCTTAAGCAACCAGAGATTATTAGAGAACAATGAGAGTCTGGAAGAATTCTTAAATAAGACCCTTGTCTTAAAACACAATTAGCTGGAAGCTAGGGGAGGCTTTATTTCATTATAGGGGACTGGAATGCAGAACTAGGAAGTCAAAATATACCTGGAGGAACAGGCAAATTTAGCCTTGGAGTAACAAAATGAAGCAGGGCAAAGGCTAACAGAGTTTTGCCAAGAGAACTCACTGGTCATAGCAAACACCCTCTTCCAACAACACAACAGAAGACTCTACACATGGACATCACCAGATGGTCAACACCAAAATCAGACTGATTATATTCTTTGCAGGCAAAGATGGAGAAGCTCTATAGAGTCAGCATAAATAAGACCAGAAGCTGACTGTGGCTCAGATCATGAGCTCCTTATTGCCAAATTCAGACCTAAATTGAAGAAAGTAGGGAAAACCACTAGACCATTCAGGTATGACCTAAATCAAATCCCTCATGATTATACAGTGAAAGTGACAAATAGATTCAAGGGATCAGATCTGATAGACAGAGTGTCTGAAGAACTATGGACATAGGTTCATGACATTGTACAAGAGGCAGTGATCAAGACCATCCCCAAGAAAAAGAAATGCAAAGAGGCAAAATAGTTGTTTGAGGACACCTTACAAATAACTGAGAAAAAAAGAGAAGCTAAAGGCAAAGGAGTAAAGGAATGATATACCCATTTGAATGCAGACTTCCAAAGAATAGCAAGGAGAGATAAGAAAGCCTTCCTCAGTGATCAATGCAAAGAAATAGAGGAAAATAATAGAATGGGAAAGACTAGAGATCTCTTCAAGAAAATTAGAGATACCAAGGGAACATTTCATGCATAGATGAGCACAATAAAGGACAGAAATGGTATGGACCTAACAGAAGCAGAAGATATTAAGAAGAGGTGGCAAGAATACACAGAAGAACTATGCAAAAAGACCTTCACTACCCAGATAACCACAATGGTGTGATCACTCACCTAGAGCCAGCCATCCTGGAATGCAAAGTCAAGTGGGTCTAAAGAAGCATCACTAGGAACAAAGCTACTGGAGGTGATGGAATTCCAGTTGAGCTATTTCAAATCCTAAAAGATGATGCTGTGAACGTTCTGCCAGCAAATTTGGAAAATCAGCAGTGGCTACAGGATACTGGAAAAGGTCAGTATTCCAATCCCAAAGACAGGCAATTCAAAAGAATGCTCAAACTATTGCACAATTGCACTCATCTCACACACTACCAAAGTAATGCTCAAAATTCTCCAAGTCAGGCTTCAACAGTACGTGAACTGTGAACTTCCAGATATTCAAGCTGGATTTAGAAAAGGCAGAGGAACCAGAGGTCAAATTGCCAACATCCGTTCGATCATCAAAACAACATCTACTTCTGCTTTGCTGACTACGCCAAAGCCTCTGACTATGTGGATCACAACAAACTGAAAAATTCTTCAAGAGATGGGAATACCTGACCACGGTCCTGAGAAAGCTGTATGCAGGTCAAGAAGCACCAGTTAGAACTGGACATAGAACAAGAGACTGGTTCCAAATCAGGAAAGGAGTATGTCAAGGCTGTATATTGTCACTCTGCTTATTTTACTTATATGCAGAGTACATCATGAGAAATGCTGGGCTTGATGAAGCACAAGCTGGAATCAAGATTGCCAGGAGAAATATCCATAACCTCAGATATGCAGATGACACCACCCTTATCGCAGGACGTGAAGCTAAAGAGCCTCTTGATGAAAGTGAAAGAGGAGAGTGAAAAAGTTGGCTTAAAACTCAACATTCAAAAAATGAAGATGATGGCATCCGGTCCCATCACTTTATGGCAAATAGATGGGGAAACAATGGAAATAGTGAGAGATTTTTTTTCTTGGGCTCCAAACACTGAGATGGGGACTGTAGCCATGAAATTAAATAATCCTTGCTCCTTGGAAGAAAAACTACGACCAACCTAGACAGCATATTAAAAAGCAGAGATATTACTTTGCCAACCAAGGTCTAGTCAAAGCTATGGTTTTTCCAGTAGTCATATATGGATGTGAGAGTTGAACTATAAAGAAAGCTGAGGGCCAAAGAATTGATGCTTTTGAACTGTGGTGTTGGAGAAGACTCTTGAGAGTCCTTGGACAGCAAGGAGATCCGACCAGTCCATCCTAAAGGAAATCAGTCCTGGGCGTTCACTGGAAGGACTGATGCTGAAGCTAAAACTCCAATACTTTGGCCACCTGATGCGAAGAATTGACTGATTTGAAAAGACCCTGATGCTGGGAAAGATTGAAGGCGGAAGAGGAAGGGAACAACAGAGGATGAGATGGTTGGATGGCATCACCGACATGATGGATGTGAGTCTGAGTAAGTTCCAGGTGTTGGTGATGGACAGGGAAGCCTGGCGTGCTGCAGTCTATGGGGTTGCAAATAGTGGGACACGACTGAGCGACTGAACTAAACTGAGGGGAGGCTCAATGGTAAAGAATCCACCTGCCAGTACACAAGATGCAGGAAACCAGGTTGGATCCCTTGGAGCAGAAGATCCCCTGGAGGAGGAATGGCAACCGACTCCTGCATTCTTACCTGGAGAACCCCGGGGACAAAGGAATCCATGAGGTCACAGAGTCAGACACAATTTAGCAACTAAGCAAGCATGAGGGCACATTAATATGTGATTGCAAATATTGTTTGTAACCAATGACAAACCCCTCAAAAGTCCCTTGTTGATTCATCTTACAACTTACATTTCATCTGAAGTCGTTAGGAATCTGCTGAATCACTCTTCTATCAGTCCAATTTTAAGGTATTAAAAAAAACAGCCACTGAACAACAACAACAAAAGTCCAAATTATATCACAGGAGAGAAAGTGTGTAAGACAGTCTTGAATGAAAGGCAATAAACATCACCCACTGCTATTTGAGGAACTTCCCTGGTGGCTCAGATGGTAAAGAATTTGCCTGAACTGGCTTCAATTCCTAGGTTGGGAAGATCCCCCAGAGGAGGGCACGGCAACCCACTCCAGTGTTCTTGCCTGCAGAATCCCCAAGGACAGAGAAGCCTGGTGGGCTACAGTCCAGGGGGTCACAAAGAGTCGGACATGGCTGAGCTACTAAAGACACATTTGAGGGAGCAGTGGGGGAAGGTCCTTTCATGGTTGTATTATACTGAGAGCTTCATTGCTAGTGTGGGGAATTTGGGAAATGCTGCCAGGGGAGGCACTGAAAAATCTCTGAAAATGCTTAATTTCATTTTCAATTTAAGTAGCCAGAACCTACTCAAAGAGATAGTCCCTAGAGTGAAATTTTGCAGCTGAGAAATTCTTTCAAGTATTTCCCATTCTGCTGCTAAAGTTCCCTAAGCAAGAAATAAGCAGTTTGGTTCAGTTCTTGTTTTAGTCACATCTAAGGGAAGAGAATCCCTCTCAGGCTCCCTCCCATCTGTCTTCACTAATGTCTCTATCACAGCTTCTGATGATGCTCTTTAACCCAGATGGACAGGCTAGTCTACATAGAGTTTTCCTTAGGGCTAACATTGCCCTCAATCCTCTCAAGGAATTTCACTGAAGTCAGGGAGAACTACTTGACTGGATCAAGGTGGGATATGTGGCCCCATGAGGTTATTATACATTTAAACTCTTTGAAAGAAAAGAGAAATGAGGGAAAATGTGATGAAATGACTGCAGCTGAAAACTGGAAATGAATTAGAAATACCACATAGAGACTTGTTGGGGTATCAGGTTCTATCTATTGAAGCTACAGCTAAGGACATGAATGCAGTCACGTGTTAAAGAAGACTGGCATAGAATCCCAAACACCATGATGGACTAAAGCAGAAGGCCCTTCAGGACATAACGTTCGAACAATGGTGTGATTTAGAGTAAATTCAACATCAGACTTGTGGTAGAGCCAGGTACTATTTTTAAAGCTCTCATCACTGTCATATCTTAGATCAAGAGAACAATAGACTACATTTGAATTTTTTTCCTGATCTGTTTCATCATTCTAACTCCCAACTGATCAGAAGAACATTCCTGTACAAGTTCATCAAACTTTCTCATCCACTGATTTATCTTTCTGAAAATACAGTTAACACTTTGCTTACTGGCTAGTATATTTTGCATTCATTTTGATTGTTGTGATTGGGGAGTTTTCTTGCAATTCTTGGGTGAAAGGTATCTGTAAAGTACTCTTATTTCTCTGGTTAGAATCTTTTCTAAATGAAGGTCATCTTTGCATTTTTAAAGTGTGAGTTCTCCATAATGCCTCCTCTAATAACATCATAATCATTTCAACAGTCTAAAATTTTTAGAAAGAAAAATATGCTATAGAAAATTTCAACAATTATTGAATTTAAACTGTGGGTGGAGGCTATTGTTAATTTTACTCCTGAGAACAGAAAATTGATTACCAAAAGACACACAGGCAAACAAACAAAAAACAATTACAACTTGCTGCCTCGATCCCATGCTATCACAAAATCGAGACTAGATGTAATTTCACTGTTGTTTAATATTTCAGTTGTGTTTGACTCTTTTGTGACCCCATGGACTGTAGCCTGCCAGGCTCCTCTGTCCATGGGATTTCCCAGGCAAGGATACTGGAATGAGTTGCCATTTCCTTCTCCAGAGGTGCTTCCCTACCCATTGGACCGCATCTCCTGCACTGGCAGGTGGATTCTTTACCACTGAGCCACCACATAGGTACTAGCAGGTACTAGGATGTCACAGCTTTCCCATCACTCAGTCATCCAGTCTAGAAGTTCATGGCCTCTGAAATTTTATCTAACTCATTACAACCCTGATCTGATTTTCCTTCCTGACTGTATGCAGACTCTCCAACATCCCTGAGCTCTGATGGGCATTAAAGTGAATCACCAACGTAATCTCATCACCAGGTGGCCTTAAAATATTGCCCAAAATACTGTGGCTTCATAGGCATATACAGAGTTGTCGATTTAAAAGCATTTTCTCTACCATTTGATTTGGTGCCTGAAATGCCACATTAGAATTCATTCCTTGTAGGCTGAATTATTTTCACTCTCCAAATAATTCTCTATTAAAATGCAGGTATGATAGGAGATTTAACACCTAAGGTTAATTTCTGAAAATCAACAAATATTTTGAGTGATAGAAAGTAAAAACTAATGAGAATAAAATAAAGAATACGGCCTAAACTAATAAACAGGGTGCTAAGCAGAGGACAACGGGAGAGGGAAATTGGAAGAAGAAATGGAAGAACCCTAAATACAGACTTACTACTTCAAAACCCAAGATACTGAAGTGGAAAGAAGGTTGCAACTAAAGGAAGAAACCCATTAATAGCTTCAAATAACTATCTTAGGGCAATGTTTGCAAAAAGGCATTACTCAGAAAATTTATTCATGGGATCATCTAGGAAAAAAGAAATTTCTTGTACAAGTAATTTGAGAAATCCTTACCTTATTCCTCTTTCCTTTAGTTTCATGATGGATATTATTATGTAAGGGACTCTGTTTGTGTTTAACTCAGCTTTCTTACATTTAGGTACCACAAACGTTTTCTTTACCAAATGCACATTTATGTACTACAAACTTTTTCTTTACCAAATGCACATTGGAAAACTGACACCACAGAAATATCAACATCATTATGATAAATATCCAAAGTATATAGAAAAGAATCTTGCTTTGGACTGAAAAAAAAAAAAACTAGATTTATTAAGTTGCCCACTATATACATCTGTGATTTCCCAAAACTTTAGTTTCTGCATCAGTTAGTGGGAAGATAAATTTTTCGTTGGACATCCATCCCATGATTATTGTGAGGGCTCAGGATAGCACGTAATAAACTGGAAAATGTACAGGTGTGAGTTATTACCTAAATCTAACTTAACCTGTTCATGCTGTTTGTATTGCATGCCAAGTTGCTTTAGTCATGTCTGACTCTGCAATCCCATGAACTGTGGCCCACCGGGCTTCTCTGTCCATGGGATGTCCCAGGCAAGAATACTGGCATGGGCTGCCATTTCCTCCTCCAGGGAATCTTCCCGACTGAGGGATCAAACTCATGTCTCCTGCACTAGAGGCGGATTCTTTACCACTGAGCCACCTGGGAAGTAAATGCGGACACAGACTTATACAAAAGGATGGCTTTGCAAAGACACAGAGAGAAGACAGCTGTCTATAAGCCAGGAAGAAAAGCCTCAGCAAGACCCCTCTTCTCTGATGCCCTGATCTTGTTCTAGCTTCCAGAACTGGGAGACAACAAAAATTTCTGTTGCTTTGACCATCCAGCCTGCAATACTCTGGTTACAGTGGCCCTATCAACTATTTTACATCCATTTTACAGAAACATAAACTGAACTAAGGTATGATTTATGGAAGGACACTCACTTGTTACAGTATATTCTTTTAAAAAAGCACACATGAGAGCAAGCATTGATTTGAGAAATTGCAAACATCTTCCAGATAAAATGAGGGACTCAAAAGGACTTGGTTAATTTACTGTCCGAAGATAAGGACTGCCTCAATTAAAGATTTATCTCCCCTTTATCTACCATATTCTAAGCTAAAATTTTGAAGTGAGTTTACAATAGTCCAAGGAATTTGCTAGTACGGCACTGTGTTCACAGCAGGATAAAACTAGGAGCAAATACTAGCTTATGAGAAAATAAGCTTGGATTTAAAGACAGGCTATGACGATAAACAACCTTCACAGCTATAAATGTTGGAGGGAACAATGACTGATTTTATATATATATTTTATCTTTCAATACAATGTATTTTACGATAGACTGAGGATCTCTCTTCAAATTGTCAAGTGGCAAGTTGACATTGAAAACTAAATATATATATATATATATATATATATATATATATATATAAAACTAAATATATTATTTATTTGAGTAGTTGGTGAAGGCAAGATGTTCAAGCAAGTGCCAGATTTAGTTATATCCTCTAGAAAGTAATTTTTGTGTTTTCTTTAGGATTTATGGATGATCTTTGTGACCTGAAAGTATAGAAAGTCTGTAGTAGTTAATTCTCAAATGTCCTGCAAAAGTTAACCTTATAACCTGCTCAAAATATTTCCTCTGATTCTCTATGATAAAAATATGGATCTTAAAGTTGAGTTAATAAGAAAAATTGACTTAAAACTGCAAATTATTTGATTTTGAAATTTAGAAAGTGTATTAAAATATATTAGAAAATACATAAGAAATATATGTATAGTATAGAATACATCAAATATATCATATAACATTAATTAGTGATGAACACATGCCAAATAATATAATAATATATGTATTAAGTTTGCTAATTGAAAAACTGTGTGCTGGGGGAAATTACTTGTCACATTCCTGCCATTAAAATATTTATATTTCAGTTAGGAAGACAAAGAGATTAGCATGTATTCACTGCATTATTAATAATTCTAATGCCTAATATAACTTATTTCTCATAATACTCTGAGACAGAGAGTTTTATTAACCTCTATTATGAATGGGAGAAATTGAGATTCATAAATATTAAGTAAATACTCAAATGTCACAGGCCTACTAAGTGAATGGACTCAAACTCAAACTCAATTATTTGAATGCAATATGTATGCTTTTTATTAATAAAAATCCAATCACATCACTTTCCAATTAAAAATGTACAGTCTACTGAGATTCCAAGAAGGAGTATTACTTGAATCTTTGATAGTAGTTATGACAATGCAACACTGTGTAAAGGACCTCATTCCTGTGACTTTGGATTTGTCCTTCTACTCTGCATCTCAGATTTTTCTGTGTGATGTGAACATTTGTACACAGCTCGCATGATGTTAAGGAAGACATCACAGTTCAGCATGTGCCATAAAGCATGGACTCAACTGCAAACGAGCTTCCGTCCTCACCCCATAAATTCTAAATTCATCAGTAGAAGTTTGGAAGTAGAGAACTATCTTCAGGATGAGTTTTAGGTAAATCTAGATTCTTTTTTAAAAGAGGCATTTGGTTAGGTTGTGGATGAGATCCTTTGTAGGTTGAAAGCCTGTACGATGCACATAGTAGATATTCACTAAAACAAATTATTTTAAGTGTGAAAATTGTGACAAGACAGATGTCAATAATTGCACATTGTACCCTGAATATAGTAAGTAAACCTGTTATCACTTCATGTCATTATAAGTCAAATCAAAACACTTAAAACAGGGTATTAAATGTGGAAATTTATAAAAATTATGTAAGTCAAATAAGTTGTCATGTAGAAAACTGACAGTTGAGATGGAGATTGAGATGGGTTAACTAGGGCTTGATTTGGAAAGAACCTCAGTTACCAAATCATTTCTTCCATTGCAGTTATTTTTCTAATGCCTGAGTTGCACTTCAGTTTACAGAGTACTGTTTTAGCAATTTGGTTTGAGAATTGCTAGCACATGCTAACACAAAAATATCCATTTCCACGTACTTAGTGCTTCTTTAGCTTAAAAGTCACAGGAACTAGCAAAGATGTAGAATAATAAAATGAATTATGCTCATAAAGTAATAAAATGGTCTTAATTGTAAAACAGGTATAATTAAGGCATAGAAATAGCCAGGAGAGTTAAAAGTTCAACCTATACTATGGCTTTTAGTTTCAACTACTTGGATCTTAATAATTTACATTATTTCTAAAGATTCTGTGAAATAACAATGGATTTGATTTTGTTTTGTTTTGTCTCCCCTTCCAAGAAACCTTCTGGAGGAGGTTCCAATGAACCATGACATGATTTACAAAGGAAAACTAGTGAAAATTAGATTCCTGGCTAATTCTTTCACTGGGTAATTTATATAGCCTCTTCCTTGCTAGATCAGTGGCCAGTAAATCCTGATTGTCATGAGGACCTTAGGATATCAAAGGTGTCCAGAGGAATGGACTGATTTGTAAATGTACTTCCCAGACTTAAAATTCCTTCATTTCACAGAGACTTGTAAAGAAAAACAGAAAGAAATTTTAGTGCTAAAGTGTTAAGAGTATTGGTTATGCGAGAAATCAAACACAGGTAATTGTAACTATTAAATACAATAGTGTAAACACTATTAAGATGCTTTTCCTCTTCCATAAGACAATAAAATCCTTAAAAACAAAGACATAACTACCTAGTATGTTCCTTTCTCCACCTGTAGGATCTATCACAGGTGTTAAGACCCAATAAAAATTGAGACAATTTTGAGTAAATATATCACTAATCTACAAAACATGCAAATATGGTAAAATGAACTAAAAACCCTGAATCGATATGGCCCACATGTCTACTCCCCTGGCACTGTCCATATCCTTAACTGTAAATTCATTCTGCAAGTCCTAGAACACATTCTCTAATGTCAAGAGTGCAAAGTTCTTTGAGGTTTCATTTGTTTTCTTTCAGTAAACGACAAACCAGCCCTATTGGACTCCAGTTCATTGACAATCCAGAAGGGTTAAAACCAAACCAGGCCAAGTAACTGCCTAAGCATACCATCTAAGGTGATATTCAAAACACAATAATGTTTCACTGTACTGAAAGAATCAATAAAATCTGAGAAGAAATCACTAAGAAATATTAGTCTATATTATCTTCTATTCAAAATATGCCTATGTATCATCCATAGAGTTTAATTTTTTGGACACTTTTACTCTCAGAATGCTAAAAGGTCAAGGGTTTTAGTGCTTTATCATATAGCATATAGTTCCTTATTTTAGAATCACCAAAAAAGAAGAATCTTAATGGCAAAGAAAGAGCTCTTCTCTTTGCTAAGGGTTTGATGTTGACTACCCTTGCCTATTTTTATATAGCTGCTTATTAACTAGAAACTAGTTTAAGCTAACCCAAAAATTTTGGCCAAATAAATGAACTTGATCAGGAGATAATGAAGAAAGTCCTAAAGAATCTTGAGAAATGTCTTACAGAGTTATGTAATATCTGCCTTTGATGGCAATTACTGGACACGCACATACTGTGTCCAGATTGCCATAAAATCTTGTTAAAGTTAAGGTTAAGTAAGATTTACCATGCAAAACTGTCTGCTTTGATAGATTCCTACTGCCCTGCAATATCTGGAAAATTGTCGCCTAATACAGTGAACCTGTCAAACAAATCATTTTCAACTAAATTCAAAGTTAGAAAGTGTTACCTGTTAGATAATTTTAAAGCTATTGAAATATTCTAAGTCTGCTTAGGTGTATAATGTTTATTCACACAGTCCTTAAAGTCTAAAAATGAATGTAGTGTCATATTGATAAGTAGCTCAGGCTAAAAACTTTGAGCTTGTATTACCACTAATTCTTCCCAGATCAATGCCTAAATGAATTAATAAATTAATGTAAAACAGGTAATATTTTTACTAGGAACAAGCTTATGGGTTGGTAGAGTGGTATATTCTTTATCAAGTACTCAGATTTATAAACTAATGAGTTCTCCAGGAAAAAATGCACAACCACAAATTCCATAACATTTATGACTGTGATGTTATTTTCCATAGCTGTAAAAGTTTGTGTACCTGTATACATCTCTGCAGTCATAATTTACTTAAGCTATGAAAAAATTAATGCACTATAGTTAATGAATTGTTAAATAAGGTTGGTTGCATGTGAAAAATTTGGAAAGAATTTAAAATCACTCTCTTAAAAAACTGTCCAGGGTAGGTTAATCTGGTGCCTTCTTTTTCTTTCTGACAATTTCTCTTGTGGCATTTCAAAGTCCTTCCATTAACATAGAGCAGCACTTTGAAAAATAGCCTAGAATTCTTCACTTTTGCTTTTAGATGACAGGATTGTACCTCAATAAGCTGTTGAGTGATTGAATAAAGGCTCCAGAAGCTAAAATGGAAGACCAAATGTAGCACTATGGATCCACTGTGAAGGTGGAATTCAAAGTTGCAAAAGGTAGAACTGCTTCTACTTGACAGGTGCAGTGAGAACTTAAGAGGAGACATATTTAAGAATGTTGTATAATCTATGCGTTTTCTCAGCTCAGCTCTACATTTTCACTCTATGGTGACTATATTCCATTCTGGCCTATGAGGGGGAAATAAGCCATTGATGCACTATCTTAAATCAAGAGGTAACCTAGAAGTTAATTTGTTTAACCTTTGAGAACAGTAACACCACCTATAGCAATAATTCTTGCATGTTTATCTTAATAGAAGAACATTTCCTTCAGAAAAATCCTCCTTATAAAAACTGTAGGATGAATAGAGGAACGTTGAATTCTTTGTCTGGAACTGGGGGGAACAACTAAAATATTCCTTTCCCACAACCTCCTTCACACATGTGCAAGCCCTCCAGCTCCTACAGAACACAGTTGAAAAGCTTCTGTTCTCTGATAACACCAACTGTGCCAGTGAAATCACTACTTAATGAGGCCACCCTCTCCAGTCAGGGGTAAGTTAGCCTTTTTATTACTTATCTTGTGTCAAACTACCCTTTCCTTTAATTTCCCACTAGTTTTGTCCTCCATTGATACTTACACCAATTCTATTGACTCTTTTTAATATAAGCTCTCCAAAAATCCAATAGCTGGACTGTATCTAATGTGAGTTTTTTTCTCAACAACTCTCAGGAAATACTGAAGTCACCAAATATGTAACAGCTGTTTATATTCTTGGCACATGCCAGGTGTTTATGGTTTGTGTGTATTAACCCACAACAACCCAGTGAGTAGATTAACTGTTATCTTTGCAGGTTCCAGAGAGTATAGGGAAGCTCCTTAAGGCTCTATGGCTACAAGGCAGGAAAACTAAAATTTAAATCATATGTTTTTCTTTTTATATCCGCCTTACTGACTTTTTCCTTTATTGCCATGTGGTCAGTTTTGGTTAATGTCCTATGTACACCTGAAAACATATGAATTGTGTCACTGTTTTTGCCCATGATTCTACCTATGTTAATTATCAAGTTGATATTATTTTCCAAGGATCTGAGTTCTACTTTGTCGGTCTGCTTCTTCTATTAGTTCTTGTGAGATGAGTCATAGTCTACCATTATTACTGCAAGGTTTGTCATAATTTTTTTGCTTTCTGTCAAATTATCATTAATAAGAATTTAAAGGAAGGTTTTTTAGGAACTTGGAAGGGCTTGGAGGTTGTATTTCTTAAAATTTTATACTTAAGGAGAGAGAGAGAGGTTGCTTAGTAGTGTCTGACTCTTTGCGTCCCCATGGGCTGTAGCCTACCAGGCTCTTACGTCCATGGGATTTTCCAGGCAAAAATACTGGAGTGGGTTGCCATATGCTTAAAATGTTATGGAACATAATGTTGAATTTTCAAGTCTATCTTTTGAATCTATATAAATAAATAATACATTATTTAAAATAATACATTATTTTTAAAATAGCAGAGATTTCAACTTGTCTTTCTTAATAACTAGTAGAAGAAACAGATCAGTAATGTAGAAAACAGAATCTTTGAAAATAATGAATCAACTTGGCATATCAGTCAGTTTACTAATGTTCAATCATATATAAACTTTTGCAATTTGACATATTCAAAATTGATAGCTACTTCATTTAGTTTTGAATCCGCCTTCCCCATATCTAATCATCATTACCTTAGTCTGAAAGTAGTGTTTTTATCGTATCAGCATAAATTCCCCAGTAATCTTAAAGAGAAAAACGATGATGCCAACAGTAGGCTTGTTACGATTGTTATCAAATGCCAAACACCTCCCAGTTAACAAGAAGAGAAGACATGAACTTAGGTTAAAAGTAACAGAGAAGTAACAATTAGGAAAATACTTTGTGGTTGTACTTGGTCAATACCAAAATCATATTCATTATATCCTTTGCAGCCAAAGATTGAGAAGCTCTATACAGTTAGCAAAACCAAGAGCGGGAGCTGACTGTGGTTCAGATCATGAATTCCTTATTGCCAAATCCAGCCATAAATTGAAGAAAGTAAGGAAAACCACTAGACCATTCAGTTCAGTTCAGTTCAGTTCAGTCACTCAGTCGTGTCCGACTCTACGACCTCATGAATTGCAGCACGCCAGGCCTCCCTGCCCATCACCAACTCCCAGAGTTTACTCAAACTCATTTCCATCGAGTCAGTAATGCCATCCAGTCATCTCATCCTCTGTCATCCCCTTCTCCTCCTGCCCCCAATCCCTCCCAGCATCAGGGTCATTTCCAGTCAGTCAACTCTTCGCATGAGGTGGCCAAAGTACTGGAGTTTCAGCTTCAGCATCAGTCCTTCCAATGAACACCCAGGACTGATCTCCCTTAGGATGGACTGGTTGGATCTCCTTGAAGTCCAAGGGACTCTCAAGAGTTTTCTCCAACACCACAGTTCAAAAGCATCAATTTTTCGGCGCTCAGCTTTCTTCACAGTCCAACTCTCACATCCATACGTGACCACTGGAAAAACCATAGTCTTGACTAGATGGACCTTTGTTGGCAAAGTAATGTCTCTGCTTTTTAATATGCTGTCTAGGTTGGTCATAACTTTCCTTCCAAGGAGTAAGCGTCTTTTAATTTCATGGCTGCAGTCACCATCCGCAGTGATTTTGGAGCCCAAAAAAATAGATGGGGAGACAATGGAAACAGATGACCTAAATCAAATCCCTTAGGATTATACAGTTTAAGTGACAAAAAGATTGAAGGGATTAGATCTGATAGACAGAGTGCCTGAAGAACTATGAATGAAGGTTCATGACATTGTATAGGAGGCAGCGATCAAGATCATCCCCAAGAAAAAGAAATGCAAAACAGCAAAATAGTTGTCTGAGGAGGCCTTACAAATAGCTGAAAGAAGAAGAGAAACTAAAGGCAAAGGAGAAAAGGAAAGATATTCCCATTGAATGCAGAGTCCCAAAAAATGGCAAGGAGAGATAAGAAAGCCTTCCTCACTGATCAATGCAAAGAAATAGAGGAAAACAATAGAATGGGAAAGACAAGAGATCACTTCAAGAAAATTAGAGATACCAAGGGAACATTTCATGCAACGATGGACTCAATAAAGGACAGAAATGGTATGGATCTAACAGAAGCAGAAGATATTATGAAGAGGTGGCATAATATACACAAAAGAATCATACAAAAAAGATCTTCATGACCCAGATAACCACGATGGTGTGATCACTCACCTAGAGCCAGCCATCCTGGAATGCAAAGTCAAGTGGGCCTTAGGAAGCATCATTAGGAACAAAGCTAGTGGAGGTGATGGAATTCCAGTTGAGCTATTTCAAATCCTTAAAGATGATGCTGTGAAAGTGCTGCACACAACATGCCAGCAAATCTGGAAAACTCAGCAGTGGCCACAGGACTTGAAAAGGTCAGTTTTCATTCCAATCCCAAAGAAAGGCAATGCCAAAGAATGCGCAAGCTACTTCAGCATTGTACTCGTCTCACATGCTAGCAAAGTAATGCTCAAAATTCTCTAAGCCAGGTTTCAACAGTACATGAACTATGAACTTCCAGATGTTCAAGCTGGACTTAGAAAAGGCAGAGGAACCAGAGGTCAAATTGCCACATCTGTTGGGTCATCGAAAAAACAAAAAACTTCCAGAAAAACATCCACTTTTGCTTTATTGACCACATCAAAGCCTTTGACTGTGTGGACCACAGCAAACTCTGGAAAATTCTGAAAGAGATGGGAATAGCAGACCACCTGACCTGCCTCCTTAGAAATCTGTATGCAGGTCAAGAAGCACCAGTTAGAACTGGACATGGAACAACAAACTGGTTCCAAATCAGGAAAGGAATACATCAAGGCTGTACATTATCACCCTACTTATTTAACTTATATGCAGATTATATCATGTGAAATGCCGGGCTGGAAGAAGCACAAGCTGGAATCAAGATTGCTTGGAGAAATATCAATAACCTCAGAGATGCAGGTGACACTACCCTTACGGCAGAAATCGAAGCAGAAGTAAAGCGCCTCTTGATGAAAGTGAAAGAAGAGAGTGAAGAAGTTGGCTTAAAACTCAACATTCATAAAACTAGGATCGTGGCATCTGTTTCCATCACTTCATGACAAATAGATGGGGAATAAATGGAACAGTGAGAGGCTTTATTTTGGGGGGCTCCAAAATCACTGCAGATGGTGACTGCAATCATGAAATTAAAAGATGCTTACTCCTGGGGAAAAAAGCTATGATCAACCTAGACAGCATATTAAAAAACAGAGACATTACTTTGATAACAAAGGTCTGTCTAGTCACTGCTATGGTTTTTCCAGTAGTCATGTACAGATGTGAGAGTTGGACAATAAAGAAAGCTGAGTGCCTAAGAATTGATGCTTTTGAACTGTGGGGTTGGAGAATACCCTTGAGAATCCCTTGGACTGCAAAGAGATCCAACCAGTCAATCCTAAAGGAAATCAGTCCTGAGTATTCATTGGAAGGACTGATGTTGAAGCTGAACTCTAATACTTTGGTCTCCTGATGCCAAGAACCAACTCATTGGAAAAGACCCTGATGCTGGGAAAGATTGAAGGTGAGAGGAGAAGGGAAGGACAGAGGATGAGATGGTTGGATGGCATCACCAACACAATGGACATGAGTCTGAGTAAGCTCCGGGAGTTGGTGATGGACAGGGAAGCCTGGCGTGCTGCAGTCCATGGGGTCGCAAAGAGTCAGACACGACTGAGCGACTGAACTGAACTTGCTGTTGTTCTTCAGTCACCAAGTTGTGTACAACTCTTTGCAAACCCATGAACTGCTGCAAGTCAGGCTTCTCTGTCCTTTGCTATCTCCTGGAGTTTGGTCAGATTCATGTCTGTTGAGTCAATGATGCTATCTAACCATCTCCTGCTCTGCCATCACCTTCTCCTCTTGCCTTCAATCATTCCCAGTATCAGGGTCTTTTCCAGTGAGTCAGCTCTTTGCATCAGGTGTCCAAATTATTGGAGCTTCAGCATCAGTCCTTCTAATGAATATTCAGGGTTGATTTCCTCTAGGATTTACTAGTTTGATCTCCTTGCTGTCCAAAGGACTCTCAAGAGCCTTCTCCAGCATGATAGCTCAAAAGCACCAGTTCTTTGACATTCAGTTTTATCTATGGTTCAACTCTCACATCCATACATGACCAGTGGAAAAACCATAGCTTTGACTATACAGACCTCTGTCAGCAAACTGGTATCTCTGATCTTTAACACACTGTCTAGGTTTGTCATAGCTTTCCCTCCAAGGAGCAATCTTCATTTTGTGGCTGCAGTCACTGTCTGCAGTGATTTTAGAGCCCAAGAAAATAAAATCTGTCACTGCTTCCACTATTTCCCCTTCTATTTGGCATGAAGTAATGGGACTAGATGCCATGATCTTAGTTTTTCAAATATTAAGTTTCAAGCCAGCGTTTTCATTCTCCTCTTTCACCCTCATCAAGAGATTCTTTAGTTTCTCTTCACTTTAGGCTATTAGAATGGTTATCATCTACATATCTGAGGTTGTGGATATTTCTTCTGACAATCTTGATTCCAGCTTGGAATCCAGTCTGACATTTGGCATGATATACTCTGCAGATGAAATTAAACAAGCAGGGTGACAATATGTAGTCTTGTTGTACTCCTTTCCCAATTTTAAACTAGTTAGTTATTCCATGTCTGTTGCTAACTGTTGCTTCTTGACTTGCATACAGGTTTCCTCAGGAGGCAGGTAAGGTGGTCTGGAATTCCCATCTCTTTAAGAATTTTCCATTCTGTTGTGATCCACACAAAGGCTTTAGCAGAGTCATTGAAGCAGAAGCAGATGATTTTCTGGAATTCTCTTGCTTTTTCCATCATTCAGTGGATGTTGGCAGTTTGATCTCTGGTTACTCTGCTTCTTAAAAACCCAGCTTGTATATCTGCAAGTTCTAGGTTCACTTACTGCTGAAGTCTAACTTGAAGGATTTTAAGCATAACCTTGCTAGCATGTGAAATAAGCATAATTGTATGGAGACCACTAGGGACACGCCAATCTTTTCACTGGGTAAATATGGCTGAAATAATCTTAATGTTACCCTTATAATCTGAAGATTTTAGAGAAAAAGAGGATAAAAGGACTAATTAATAGGAATGGCATATTTCCCAGACTTGTTAATTCTTTCTTTACTAAGAAGAGAACAAGATTCTTGTCTAGAATATTTTGAGATCACAAGCCCTCAGTGTATAATTTTCTAAGGTTTTGTGGCAGTAGAGATGTTATTAAGTTAGTGCTAGTGACTGAGAATGTAGCTGCATTTCTACTAAAAACCCATCTCTTATGAGGAAAGTGTTCCAATCCATTAGGTAAATAACATATTTTGTCTTGCTTGGAGCTGAACAACAAAGCCCAGAATATTTAAAGATAAACTTTCTTTCTTATTTTTATCTACAGTGTTATTACATCACTCTGGGGTTCTTTAAAGTAGCCATAAAGGGAATTTACCATTTATTTTCTGCTTTCAATTCTACAAAACTTGTGAATTTCTTTAATGGTATTTAAACAAAGATCACTGGCTTTACTGTTAAGTCCTTTTATCACACTTTCTGAAGGCCTGAAAATAATAAATTATACAAAAAGTGTGAGATTTTATAGGGGCAAATTTATGAAGAACAAGAAAACCTACTCAATTTCTATTTTCAGTGAGGAGTTTGGTGGATGAATTATACTAAGCAGAGTTTTTGGTTATAAGATCAAGAAAATCATTGCATAAACAACAAAAAATGATTGGCTCATGTAATTAAAAGTCTATATTACAGGACTAGAGGTGGCCTTACAGATGAGTGGAACCAGGGATTCACCCTGTCAAGAGTTCCATCTTTCTAGTCTCCTTTCTTTGCAGAATGTAGGTGGGATTTGCTTAGACCTCTTGTCCTCATAAGAGTTAAATCTCATAAAACATGTCCAAGCTAATGCCAAAACTGCCCTCTGCTTATAAAAGAAAGGAAATGCTTCAACATCCAGTTAGAAAAAAAAGAGCAGGATATATGTTTATATGTCTGGTTTGGGTGCCATGCCAATCAATGGATCAATAACCATGTCCTAGATACTGCAGTATTTTTATTGGCAGCCTCCACAAGAACTACCTAAGTAAAGTGGGAAGTATCCAACAGAAGGGAGAGGGGCTTATTACCCAAAGAAGGGTTAGGGTTGCCAGGGAGATAGACATGCTGGCTCTTACATATCTCTTCTTAACATGCCTGCTCTTGTGTATATAATCCATTTTCTTAAAATGTAATTAAAAAAAACAACTTTGTACAAGCTAAAATTCAAATTCTCGTCATAGCTTTTAGATTTCATAAGCCAACCAAAGCTTAATTTTCCTCTATTATATCCTCTTTGATATACTCTTTGTGCTAATCTCATAGGATTAGTCAGTCAACCAATATTAACTGAGCACCTATTTTTGACTGGTCCCTTTCTAGGTACTGAAGATATGTTGCCCCCAAGAAGCTAATAACCTAGTGGAGGAGAAAGACACAATGTAGACAAATAGAAAATAATATCATGGACTTGTAATTGTTACAAAGAAGTTAAAATGGAATTATATAGGAATGGGTTATCTAAAAGATGAAATATACTACTTTTATTCAGCATAACTGCGTTGAGGAGGTAGTACTGAATCAAGACATAAACGACGAGAAAGAGCTATGTAGACTTGGAACTGGGAGAAAACCATCACAAGCAAAAGCATTAGCAGGTACAGGAATAAGACATGATGTGTTCAGAGATATAAAGGCAGCTGGTGTGCCCAGAGCTTTTAAAATGAAGAAGACAGTTGCGAGACATGAGCTCAAATAAAGACATTGTGGTTGAGTGGTGTAGGACCTGGTGGATTGTGTGCTAAGTCACTAAGTTGTGTCCAACTCTTTGTAACCCTATGGACTGTAGCTCATCAGGCTCCTCTGCCCATGGGATTTTTTATGCAAAAATACTGGAGTGAGTAGGTTGCCAATTCCTACTCCAGGGGAGCTTCCCAACCCAGGGATTGAACCCATGTCTCTTGTGTCTTTTTCATTGGTAGGTGGGTTCTTTACCCTCTGAGCCACCAGGGAAGCCCAGAAAGCACTTGGAAGGTCATGGTAAAAATTGCTTTCTCAATATCTTGAGAAATCACTGCAATTTTTAAAATCAGGGTAGTAATATGATACAGATTAGACTTTAAAAGAATTCTCTGGCTTCTCTGTGGAAAGTCAGAGAAGAAACAGAGAGATATGAGAGGAAGCTATTGGTATGCTTCAAATGAGAGATGATGGTGATGGAGAACAAGGTTATAAAAGTAAAGATGGGATCTTTGACTCAAGATGGCAAATTAGAAGGATGTGTGCTCATGTCCCCTTGCGAGAACACCGAAATCACAACTAACTGGTGAAAAACTGTTGACAACAGGATGCTGGAACTTACCAAAAACAAGAAAGAAAGAAAGAAACGAAACCTCATGTCCAAAGACAAGAAGCCACAGTAAGATGGTTGGAAGGGCACAATCACTATAAAATCAAAACCCACACCCACTGGGTAGGTGACCCACAACTGGAAAACAATAATACTGAAGAAGTTCTCCCACTGTTGTGAAGGTTTGGAACCCCACATCAGGCTTCCCAGCCTTGGACCCTACATCAGGCTTCCCAGCCTGGGGACCCAACAAAGAACTAGAAATCCCTAAGGAATCTGACCTTGAAGGCCAGTGGGATTTGATTACATGACTTCCACAGGACTGGGGGAAACAGAGGCTCTAGTCTTGGAGGACACAAACAAAACCTTGTGTGTACCAAGACTCAGAGGAAAGGAGCAGTGACTCAACAGGAAACCAAACCAAAACTACCTGCTAAAGTCAGAGGGTCTCCTGTGGAGGCATGGGACACAGGGACAGGTCATGGTTGGTGTCAGCTCTCTTGGAGGTTGCCACTAACCTGACCATACAGCCCATACACCTGAGGGTCGGGTCGCCTCTGGTCAAAAAACTACCAGGGAGGGAGTGCAAACCCACCCATCAGCAGATAATTGGATTAAAGCTTTAGTGAGCAAGGCCCTGCCCACCAGAGCAAGAACCAGTTTTTCCCACCACCAGTCCCTCCCACCAGGAAGATTATACAAGCCTCATAGCCTCCTCCATGAGAGGGCAGGCAGAGGATGCAAGAAGAACAACAATCCCACAGTTACTAAAACAAAACCACATTGCAGAAAGTTAATTAGCATGAAAAAGCAGAAAGTTACATCCCAGATGGAGTGACGAGATAAAACCCGAGAAAAACAACTAAATGTAGTGGAGACAGACAACCTTCCAGAAAAATAATTCAGAATGATCATAGTGAATATGATTCAGAATCTTGGAAAAAGAATGGAGGCAAAGATTGAGAAGATTCAAGAAATGTTTGCCAAAGATCTACAAGAACTAAAGAACAAACAGAAATGAATAATACATTAGAAGGAATCCATAGCAGAATAACCAAGGCAGAAGCATGGATAAATGACCTAGAGGGCAGAATGGTGGAAATCATTGCCACAGGACAGAATATAGAAAAAAGAATGAAAAGAAATGAAGACAGCCTAAGAGACCTCTGGGACAACATTAAACACACGAACATTCTCTTTATAGGGGTCCCAGAAGGAGAAGAGAGAGAAAAAGGACCTGAGAAAATACTTGAAGAGATAATAGCTGAAAACATTCCTAACCTTCCTATGGGAAAGGAAATAATCAACCAAGTCCAGGAAGCACAGATAAACCTACTTCACAGGATAAACCCAAAGAGGAACACACTGAGACACATAGTAATCAAACTGACAAAAATTAAAGACTAAGATAAAGTATTAAAACAACAAGCTAAAAATGACAAATAATACAAGAGAACTCTCATCAGGCTATCGGCTGATTTCTCAGCAGAAACTCTACAAGCCAGAAGGGAATGACATGACATATTTAAAGTGATGAAAGGGAAGAACCTACAACCAAGAATAATCTACCCAGCAAGACTCTCCTTCAGACTTGATGGAGAAACCAAAGCCTCTCCAGACAAGCAAAAATTAAGAGAATTCAGCACCAGCAAACCAGCTTCATAACAAATGCTAAAAGAACTTGTCTAGACAGAAAACAAGAGAAGGAAAAGCCCTACCTACAGAAAATAAACACAAAACAATTAAGAAAACTGTAATGGGGTCATACATATCGATGATTACCTTAAATGTAAATGGCTTAAATGCACTAACCAAGAGACACTGACTGGCTAAGCAGATGAAACATGTAAATGAATGTACTTCAACTTACCACGTCACTCTGCTTCACCCTCCCACAAATTGTATGCAATTATTTTATACTGTATGATTAGTTATATTCCCATTATGATTCTCAATTGTATCTTTTATGTTTTTATCATCTGGCTATTGATTATGAAAACTGATAAACATCTTTCATTATTGAATAAATAAAGAAATAAAATAGAAGTAAAGATGGCAAAACACAGCTGTAGGTGAAGCCAGTCTTCACTATGAACTTGATATGATGATTGTATCAAAGTAGAATCAAAGGTGATACTTCCTTTAGGGGGGATGTTTTTATGTTTTTGTTTTTAATTTTTCTGAATAACTAGGTTTATGGTGATATCAATTAAAAGCAGGAAAATCAGGTAAGGAAAACAAAGAGCTCTATTTTACTCATAATACTTTAAGGATCTGACTTATGCATTCAAAGGGCAGTGTTAAATTGAGATATGTACACAGAAAAAAGTCTGCACTAGATAAACTTTATCCATTCATTCAATCAATATATTATGAGACTCTTTTATATTCAGGCAGGGAGTGTTATAGGCATTTCATTACATAAAACAGGGCAACATACAAAAATACAAAAAGTCCATGGCTCATACATACTAAGGGGAGACAGAACATTTAAAACATATATTTGAAAAAATAAATACAATTAGGCTACACAGTGTAATCAGTTCAGTTCAGTCGCTCAGTTGTGTCCGACTATTTGCGATCCCATGAATCACAGCATGCCAGGCCTCCCTGCCCATCACCAACTCCTGGAGTTTACTCAAACTCATGTCCTTCAAGTCAGTGATGCCATCCAGTCATCTCATCCTCTGTTGTCCCCTTCTCCTCCTGCCCCCAATCCTTCCCAGCATCAGGGTCTTTTCAAATGAGTCAACTCTTCACATGAGGTGGCCAAAGTGTTGGAGTTTCAGCTTCAGCATCAGTCCTTCCAATGAACACCCAGGACTGATCTCCTTTAGGATGGACTGGCTGGATCTCCTTGCAGTCCAAGGGACTCTCAAGAGTCTTCTCCAACAACACAGTTCAACAGCACCAATTCTTCGGCACTCAGCTTTCTTCACAGTCCAACTCTCACATCCATACATGACCACTGGAAAAACCATAGCCTAGACTAGACGGACTTTTGTTGGCAAAGTAATGTCTCTGCTTTTTAATATGCTGCCTAGGTTGGCCATAACTTTCCTTCCAAGGAGTAAGCATCTTTTAATTTCATGGCTGCAATCACCATCAGCAGTGATTTTGGAGCCCAAAAAAATAAAGTCTGACAATGCTTCTACTGTTTCCCCATCTATCTGCCATGAACTGAGGGGACCAAATGCCATGATCTTAGTTTTCTGAATGTTAAGCTTTAAGCCAACTTTTTCACTCTCCTCTCTCACTTTCATCAAGAGGCTTTTTAGTTCCTCTTCACTTTCTGCCATAAGGGTAGTGTCACCTGCATCTCTGAGGTTATTGATATTTCTCCTGGCAATCTGGATTCCAGCTTGTGCTTCTTCCAGCCCAACGTTTCTCATGATGTACTCTGCATATAAGTAAAATAAGCAGGGTGACAATATACAGCCTTGACGTACTCCTTTTCCTATTTGGAACCAGTCTGTTTTTCCATGTCCAGTTCTAACTGTTGCTTCCTGATTTGCATATAGGTTTTTCAAGAGGCAGGTCAGGTGGGCTAGTATGCCCATCTCTATCAGAATTTTCCACAATTTATTGTGATCCACATAGTCAAGGGCTTTGGCATAGTCAATAAAGCAGAAATGGATGTTTTTCTGGAACTCTCTTGCTTTTTCAATGATCCAGTGGATGTTGGCAATTTGATCTCTGCTTTCTCTGCCTTTTCTAAATCCAGCTTGAATACCTGGAAGTTCATGGTTTATGTACTGTTGAAGCCTGGCTTGGAGAATTTTGAGCATTACTTTACTAGCGTTTGAGATGAGTTCAATTGTGTGGTAGTTTGAGCATTCTTTGGCATTGCCTTTCTTTGGGATTGGAATGAAAACTGACCTTTTCCAGTCCTGTGGCCACTGCTGAGTTTTCCAAATTTGCTGACATATTGAGTGCAGCACTTTCCCAGCATCACCTTTCAGGATTTGAATTAGCTCAACTGGAATTCCATCACCTCCACTAGCTTTGTTCGTAGTGATGCTTTCTAAGGCCCACTTGACTTCACATTCCAGGATGTCTGGCTCTAGGTGAGTGATCACACCAATGTAATCACACAGTATAATAGGAACAGATAAATGTTATGGAAGGAAAAAATCAGGGCAAACGGGTATAGGAGTTCCAAAAGCAATGTGATTTTAATAAGGCAAGTCTAGTAGTGAACGTGTTACTTGCTCAGTCGTGTCTGACTCTATGCAATGCCATGGACTGTAGCCCACCAAGCTCCTGGGTCCATGGGATTCTCCAGGCAAGAATACTGAAGCGGTTGCCACTCCCTTCTCCAGCAGATATTCCCGACCCAGGGACCGAACCCAGGTCTCCTGAATTGCAGGTAGATTCTTCGCTGTCTGAGCCACCAGGGAAGCCCTTTAACAAGGTGACATTTGATTAAAACTTGAAGATTATCAGAAATTTGTGGACCCTTGTGGGAATAGTATTCCATGCACAAAAGGAGGATCTGGCAGATACAAATGCCCTAAGGCAGGAGCTTGCTCAGCCAGTGTGTTCATAGCAGAAGGGGAAGAAATCATACACGAGATCAGAGAGGTGGACTAGAGTCAGTCCACATGAAGACTTCACTTTTACTCTGAATGAAATACTTCTGAGGCAAAGACTCAACATGATCTGACTCACACACTTAAGAGCCATACTCTACATGTCTTATTGAAATAATTCAGTTTATCCACAATATTTAAAAGCCATGGTTCTGGATGTATGATCTGTTAATGAAACAATTTAGATGGAAAAAAGAATCAAGAACAGAGACCTGGACATTAGGACATTGAGACGTCCTTCCGTCTATTATATGCTCAGTGCCCTTCTAGAAGATAGTAAAGTCAGTGAAAATGGTCCATGGTGCCCAAGGTATAATATTTTGTATAATATGAAGAGGAACATGCAAAAACAGAACAGAATCTTAAAAAGAATCCTTATTTTACTGAGTAATAAAGTCCTATAGAAGCAGTATTCACCATTCAAAGCTACAACCCTGGGTCCAAAATGCTGGGTTAAAATCCCAGATTTGACACTTACTAGGCATGCAACCATGGGTCATTTATTTAGACTCCCTCTGCCTCTGAGACCTAGAGCCATTAACAGCCACCACCTGACAGCATCATGGTACAGATTAAATTGAATAATACATTTAAAATTCTTGAAATAGTCTCTGGCAAATATTTACTTATAAACTTCTATTATCATAAATATTAATATCCAGGATGAACAGAATATTGCAAAAAGAGATACAGTTGCGGCAGGATACGTAGACGATGCCATGAAAGAATCATATTCAGTAGAGATGATCCATTTTAGATGTTGCTAGCAGTCATTATTTTGTCCAAGAGCCCTGAATATAAAGCAAAGAGAAAGATTTAGAAGCAGATGGTTCAGTAGGATACGTTACAAAACTAGAAAAGGGAATGGAGACAAAGAGATGAATGGCTGAATTGCTAGAGTGAGAGAATCTCTATTCATGGTGGAAAAAGAGGCACTAGATGAACAGGTTTGCAAAGCGCCTCTTGCATCACTAATCTTGTCAACTGATTGTTGAATGATAATGACTCCAATTAGCATTGAATTCTGGCTGTGTTATTGATGAGGTAATTTCCAATTTTTACTTGCTTTCCTATCAGCTGGATGGGAATTCCCAATTATTTATGATCAACTTGCTGTGTCTCTGTTTCTAAGCACATAAAAAAAATAATAATGATACTGAAAAAGAGAAACTCAGTACTACTGGAATGGTGCAATGGAAAATGTAAAGACAGAGCAGATGCACAGATATAGATACATTTCATTTATTTTCTTCTGCTAGTTGTTCCATATCTCTACCACTCCCCACCCCAACATAGAGGCTGGACTATTCCAAGTATAGAATTTGCTTGATGGGTACTACTATCTACATACTTTGAATATGCTCTAGAAATGAATGCTATTGCTAAATGGACCAAGATACTGATGGAATCAGAAAAGGCAAGCAGAGCTTTAGCAAAAGGATAAAGATATTCAGCATTTACAGGATTTTTCTGACATTTGTTTTAGGGTCAAGCCACTATTATTAAATTTTATTCTCAATTTCCTATGCTCACCACCTTAAAATCTCAGTGATTATTATGAAATATTATGATTATAAATTGTAATAGTTTTAAATTTTAATTATATAGATATAAAATTAACCAGTTCTTCAAGGATAACATCTATATTGAAAAAATAGTAATGGAAGTGGGAAACTTGAATATCAGACCAAGACTATTCTTTGTAAAGGAAACAAATAACTATCTTCTTAAAACAAGTCCTTTAAAAAACAGATTTTATCAAGAAGAGAAAAAGACCTGCAAGAGTGTAATACACAATTGATTAAGGTAATGTTTATAGTTTAAAGTGTTTAGCACACTTTAGACAATAATTTACTCCTGCAATTTATACATTAGGCTTAATATGCAACCTAGCCATTTAAGAATATAAGAATTTGCATAATTGCAAAGCTATGTTCAAATTATATTTAAGATTTTTCATAAGTTCTCAGAATCATAAATTTTTCCTACCTGGCTACTTAATGCATTTTCTCTCATCTTTATGATTTTAAATGTCAAATTTAAGGAAGAATTATTTGCTTTTATGCTAGTAGGCTATTTTTTCCCTCACATATCTAATCAAAATCTCTTTTTAAAGCAAGACTAAATAAAACAAAATGTCACTATTTTTCTCTGTGGTGATAGAGGAGAATTATTGGTACTTAGAAGAAAATTATAGTTAGTGTTATTACAGTTGGTTATTGTGGGTTAGCTTTTTTATTTAGTGAATAATAGTTTTCATGTGACATTCCAGTGATAATATATTAGTAATGACAAATAAAGTTTTGCTCATAATTACACCTGAATATAAGTGTTTTCCTATTTTTGTAAAGTATATATAACATAAACTTACTATATTAATCATTTTTAAGTACAAAATTCATTTGCATTGAGTACATGCACAATGTTGTACAACCATTATCATCATCCATTTCGAGAAATTTTTCATCTTTCAAACTGACACCCCATAACATTAAGTAATAACTATCTTCTATTCCTCTTCCAGTCCCTGCAAATTGCCAATATACTTTCTGCCTCTTTGAATCCGACTATTCTAGGTATCTCATATGAAATTTGTCCTTTTGTACCTGGCTTTTTTTTTATTTAGAATAATGTCATCATTATGCATCCATATTGTAGCATGTATCAGAATTTCACTCCCTTTTAAATCCAAATAACACAGTACTGTATTTAGAGGTCACATTATATACACGTTTGCTTGTCAGTGGACATTTGGGTTCTTTCCACCTTGTGGCTATTGTGAGTCATCCTGCTACGAAGGTTGGAGGCAAATATCTGAGCCCCTGCTTTCATTTCATTTGGGCATATATACGCAGAAGTAAAATTGCTGGATGACACCAGTCCCACTCCTGGGAATATCTCTGTACAAGATAATTCAAAAAGATACACACACTAGTGTGTTCATAGCAGTACTACTTGCAATAGCCAAGACATGGTGTGTCCATTAACAGAGGAATGAATCTAGAAGATGCAGTACATGTTGATATATACAATGGAATACTATTCAGCTCTAAAAAAGAACGGAATAATGCCATTTGCAGCAACATGGATGGACCTAGAGATTATCATATTAAGTGAAGTCAGTCAGAAAGGGAAAGACGAATACCATGTGATATGACTTTAATGTGGAGTCTAAACTATGACACGCATGAACCTATCTCTGAAACAGAAACTGACACAGATATCATTAGAAACCATGCAAGTCAGGAGACAATGGAATGTTTTTAAAGCACTGAAAGAAAAATATCCAGAAATCTCTATGTGCAGATTGACAGTCTACAGAAGAATCAAGAAAATGCAATAAAGAATTTTGGAGCAGTCTCTGTACCACTTCCTCCTCCCCAATATTCTACCCAGTCTATTCTAGTCCCTTCAGTATCTTTGACATCTATCTCTTCTACACAGCAAGACTGCCAGACTCTGAGTTTTCCTCGCACTGCAGTTCCAGAAACTGCCCAGGCAGAAAGCCTTATCCTGGGGCTTGCTTTATTTGTTTGCCTTTTCTAAAGCATAGCAATCTTATGGAATTCTCTGGTGGCTTAGCAGTAAAGAATCTGCTGGCAATGAGGAGACACAGGAGACGTGGGTTCAGTCCCTGGGTTGGGAAGATCCCCTGGAGGAGGAAATGGCAACCCACTCCAGGATTCTTGCCTGGAGAATCCCATGGACAGAGGACCCTGGCGGGCTACAGTCCAGAGCATCGCAAAGAGTCAGAAATGACTTAGTGACTAACCAACCACCACCACCTATCTTGTACAGCCTGCTATTCAATGTCTAAAAGTAATTGTTTGCTATTTTTTCTTTTTAGCTTCCTACTTATTTACAGCAGTGGATAAAATATTTTTTACTGTTAGATTTAATTACCTCTTGATCTACTAATCCATGGCAGAAGTAGCTATCCTCTGATCTTTTTCCATTTTAACTGTACTAGAGTTAAGTCAGAGGAGGAGAAATATCATATGACATCCCTTAAATGTGGAATCTAAAAAGAAATGATACAAATGAATGTACGTACAAAACAGAAAGACTCACAGACTTAGAAAACAAAATTATGGTTGCCAGGGGGAAGGGATAGTTAGGGACTTTGGGAATGTCAGTACACACTGCTATATTTAAAATGAATAACCAACAAAGACCAATTGTACAGCACATGAAACTCTACTCAATATTATGTACCAGACTGGATGTGAGGAGGGCTGGGGGGAGAATGGATACATGTATATGTATGACTGAATCCTTTCACGGTTCACCTGAAACTTTTACAACATGATTAATCAGCTATATCCAAATACAACATATTTTTGGCATTAAAAAAATAAATAAAAATAAAATTTAAAAAATCCACTAAAACATACCAAGAAAACCCACTAATTATTATTTTGTCAGAAAAATTCATTTTTATTAACATATATTTTTAAACATCACTGTTTTTACTTGTATCTCATTTTGTTCGTAATGAAACTTGTGTGTTTTAGAGTCAAACACATGAGGCTTCATTGCAAACATGTGTAAGAACTCTTAGATTACCATTTGCTTTTTTCTCCTCTCATAGGAGGCAGCCATGGCTTCTCTACAAAGGCTAGGAATGGTGATTTCTTAATCTAAAGTATCTGAATGAGAGGGAATATGATAGCAATTCTAATTTCTCATTAATCTGTGAATGCTTTAATTTTTCCTACTTTTCTATCCTCACCATATTATCTCATCAGTAAGACTCATCCTAAATCAGTTATCATCACAGAAATATTGATGACAGTTTAATGTGATTTGGGAATTTATGGAACACAGAACAGTACACTGGCCAGCTGAGTGACATCTGGTAGTCGTCCTTTGGGTTGCTTATCAATTTATATTTCACAATATTTAAAAACAGAGGTTTCCCCCCCATATATGGAAGTGGTGTGTTCCTATGAAACCTTTCATAAACTGAAATGAGGTAAAGCAGAGTATCACTCCTTTTCTAAAGTTAATGTTACACCACTTTGCTTTTTAAAAAGGACCAACATTAGGATGATAACAGCTGTTTTCCATAAAAGCCAAAATTCTCTTCAAACTTCTTTCAGTTAATTCAAACTTGTGGAAAGCAGTGGGGTACTTGTATTCCCAGTGCAGTTTCATTGTAGATAATATAACAGCCTGCAATGGGAAAAGATGATATTGGTGTCAGACAGTCCTTCATCCAATACCAGTTTGCACTCACTCATTAATTTCTTCATCATCACGTTTTCTTTATTTTGTTACTAGGCTATGCATGTTGCCTTAAACTCTCTAACAATAGGCATCCTCATGTGAAATACGGCAATAATATTTCTATCACTTGTTGTTCTTGTTGTTTAGTTGCTAAGTTCTGTCTGACTCTTTAGCAACCCCATGGACTGCTCTTGCCAGGATCCTCTGTCCATGAGATTTCTCAGGCAAGAATACTGGAGCGGGCTGCCATTTTCTTCTCCAGGGGATCTTCCTGACCCAGGGATCGAACCCACGTCTCCTGCATTACAGGCAGATTCTTTACTGCTGAGCCACTACTACAATGTATTTATCTGTCTGTTTACTAGGAAAACACCTAACATAATAACTGGCCAATATTAGGTCAGTCAATTAACTCAAGCTCTTTCACACCCTACACAGAAGGTTCTTATCACCTCCATATAACTTATATTTGGCAATTACACATATCCTACAAACCTAAAGAAGTTTTGGTGATCAAACTCATATATTTAAAAAACAATCGGAAACCAAGCACTACTAGGTTATCTACGATGTCTAGTTGTAAGACAATCATATCTACAACGTGTACTTTGTGTGCTCTGTCCAATTTGGATTTAAATAACTCAGGTAGAGAAGCTCCCCATGGAGATTCATCCATGTAACAGACCTCACTACTACATAATTGTTCTTGAGATTCTGCTTAGATGTCCCTGTGCTCGATTTTGTCTCATCACTCTCATTAAAACAAGGCACAAGCAATACTAAGAATGAGAAAGCTGCTTGATAGTTTCTCATTTTAATTTTAGACATTTCCACATTGTCACAGCTTTCATTTTTATTTCGAACAACCACTTGAAATGCAACTTAAAATATTTTACTCAATGACAATATAAAGGTTTCCAGTGGTTTGGCTGACCTCAATTTCATTCCCCTCTCCTTTAATAAAAGGAAGAGATGGTCTGAAGTACAAAATGTTTGGATGTCTGCAAATATTTTAAATGCTTAACTCAGATGCAGAAGCATTGATTTTTCTTAGATCCGATAATCTACTAAAAAGTGCTTCTTTGTGACTTGGTAGAAAATATAGTTTAATTTTATAACCGTCCTGTGTGACCCACATCAGTCATGCTACTTAGACTTATTTTTTTGTTCCAAGCATTTAGAAGGTGAAGGTCAGTGCTGTCTCTGTAGGACACAAAGCCCTTGATTCATGGCTTAGAAACATCAAGGTTTTATTGGTTGCAATCTATTGTTTGCTGTCTTTAAACTATTCACAAAGGTATCTTGAGTTTACATTGCGGTTGGCATCTTGAATGATGGTTCTTATCAACAGACCAGGCTACTGGGAGAAGGGCGCATGGATTCATTGTCAATTTCCTAATTGCTTCAAGAATATTTGCATGCTCACAACTTGATTTGAGTCTCTCCTTACAGAGGGAATAGGTATTACAAAAAGGGGAGAAAAATGAAAAGAAAAGGAAAAGGGTTGCAACCTTCCATTATCTGCCTTTCATTTAGGATTCAATCTTTTCTTTATATAATGGCTCCCATTGGAACAATAAAATGATTTACACCTTTAAGGCTTTTTGTAACCCTTCTCGCCTACACTTAATTGGCATGTACTTTAAGAACAAACTTTCTCTGTTACATAGAAGGCTGTATGATGCAAATCAGTTAATTAATTCATGGCAATAAGCTTTATAATGACATGACAGTAACTTCTTTGTGCCAGTTTCCAGTTTAAAAGAATGGCTGGGAACTCTGCCATTTCCCCACACCCCCCCCAACAAATATGTTACTGCAGTCTCAGATGCTGTTACCAAAACTTTCTTTAAGGAGAAGACAATCTACTTCCTTCTCCATAGCCCACTTTTGGCATTCCCTCCTGAAGAAAACCTATCCTCAAGGCTCCAGTTTCTTCCATTAATACTGCATCATTTCTTCTGCTCAGGGTGTATTTTGCTCCTGTTACTGCAAACGTTTTTGAGAGCTAGGACTTTAATTTTGTGTTTCATTCATCTTGATATTTAGGCCTAACACAATTATCAACTGTATGACAAATTCTCAATAAAACAAATGGATTTAAACTCTATCTTTATAGCAATAATAAAACACATGTATCAAAAAATCCCCATGGAATTCAAATAATTCAGTTTCAAAAAGACATGATTATCATAAATAATTCCCTAATGAAATAAAACTTTTTCCAGACTTGCCTTTATGTAACACCTTTGAAGACTAAAATGAGGAATTTCTCTGACTTCATCCCACAGTTCAGGTTGCTTAATTTTCCTGGTGATTCTTGGATCTACTGTGGGTGATAGGTCGCTTTCAGTTAAGGTCAGTTCAGTTCAGTCTCTCAGTCGTGTCTGACTCTTTGTGACCCCATGAATCGCAGCACGCCAGGCCTCCCTGTCCATCACCAACTCCCGGAGTTTACTCAAACTAAAGTCCATTGAGTTGGTGATGCCATCCAGCCATCTCATCCTCTGTCGTCCCCTTCTCCTCCTGCCCCAGGGTCTTTTCAAATGAGTCAACTCTTCGCATCAGGTGGCCAAAGTACTGGAGTTTCAGCATCAGCATCAGTCCTTCCAATGAACACCCAGGACTGATCTCCTTTAGGATGGACTGGTTGGATCTCCTTGCAGTCCAAGGGACTCTCAAGAGTCTTCTCCAACACCACAGTTCAAAAGCATCCATTCTTCGGCACTCAGCTTTCTTCACAGTCCAAGTCTCACATCCATACATGGGCACTGGGAAAACGATAGCCTTGACTAGATGGACTTTTGTTGGCAAAGCAATGTCTCTGCTTTTTAATATGCTATCTAGGTTGGTCATAACTTTCCTTCCAAGGAGTAAGCGTCTTTTAATTTCATGGCTGCAGTCACCATCTGCAGTGAGGTCACTTTAGTCATGTCCAACTCTTTGCAACGCTATGGACCGTCGCCTACCAGGTTCCAGAATCCATGGGATTCTCCAGGCAAGAATACTGGAGTGGGTTGCCACACTCTCCTCCAGGAGATCTTCCTGACCCAGAGATCAAACCTGTATCTCTTATGCCTCCTGCATTGGCAGGCGGGTTCTTTACCACTGGTGCCACCTGAGATGCACTTCTATTGCAAGAGGCTATGCTTACTGAATGGCTTATTAATTGGAATGAGTTTTGGCTTATTGACTTCTTGAGTAAATATTAATTCAGTATGGCTTTTAACTGTATTTTAAAAACATTAAAATTCTAATACCAGTGAGAGCAGTGAAGTATAATCATTGGTATGATTGAATAGCATGACAAAAATTATAAAATAGAATTAAGTTATAGCAAATGTACTTAACTGAAATTGGATCCAGGAGTGGGTTCCATAAAAATCCATACATCCCTAGAATTACATTTAAAATGGTATATCATATTTTTCAACATATTATCCAAAAATTCTAAGAACTACTATCACCAAACCAAATACTCCTTCACATAATTTTCCTTATAACTCACTCACACAGCCACTGGAGAACAATTTATTTTCAGTTTCTATATAATTTCATGATTTGATCTGTTAAACAGACATGATAAAAGAAAACATTGTTCTACATTTGATATGTTGAATTTATTAGAATCAAGTTAACATAGACTTATTCTCTCAGAAATGTGCTGGAATAAGGAAAGAGCAATCACATAGAACTCTGTGTGTGTGTGTGTGTGTGTGTGTGTGTGTGTGTGTGTGTACATATGCATATGCAGGAATAAGGAAAGAGCAATCACATAGAACTCTGTGTATGTGTGTGTGTGTGTACATATGCATATGCATACAATGGAATACTAATCCATGCAAAATGAAATCTTGCTATCTGCTACAACATGGATGGATCCAATGGGTATTATGCTAAATGAAATAAGTGAGACAAATACTGTATGAGTTCTCTTATATGTGAAATCTAAAGAAACGAAACAAATGAACAAACCAAACAATACACTTGTAGATAACAGAGAACAAACTGGTAGTTGCTAGATGGGAAGATGTCAGGAAGCATTTAACAAGAGGCTTCCTGTGTGCTGTTTTGGATCTGTCAGGAACCCTCTGGTCCTTACTGATTCCTGAATATTCAGGAATTAAGAGGAGAGGCACACCTTTCCCGGGGCTGAGGAATCCAGGCATTTCTCATTACAGTGATAAGTACCCTCTTCCTTTTTATGAGCCATACGGTAAAAGGTGATTGTTTGCAACCCTCTCTTTGATAGGGATCATCTTATGTTTTGTAAGTCTGGAATTTTAATCTTTGTCTTTGCTGAGAATAACCACCTGGTAAGACAGTATATATGCCCACGCCATGTTGATTAAAATACTTTTGCCCCATCAGAGCTTTGGTCCCCCTGTCTTTCTTTCTTTCCTTCTTTCTTTCTTTCTTTCTTTCTGTCTGTCTTTCTATCTCCCTATTTCTGGCTAATTCCTTGGAGCGCGGAGGCCCGCTGAGCTCACTTTCTTGCCCGGGCTTCTAAGACCCTCTCGAGAAGGCGCACTGCGCCTTCACCCACTGGAGAGGGCGCCTGGTGTCTACGTGCAGCGGCGCGAGCCCTGAGAACAGGACTCTATTGGCTTTCCGCGTAAACCAGGGGATGTCAGCCTCTTTCTCTCACTCTCGGAACCACGAGGTTCCGGTCCACTAAAGGACCAACAGGAAGAGGGTTAGGGAAAGGAGAAATAGCTGAAGGGGATTAGAAGTACAACTGCTGCTACTGCTAAGTCACTTCAGTCGTGTCTGACTCTGTGTGACCCCATAGACGGCAGCCCACCAGGATCCTCCATCCATGGGATTTTCCAGGCAAGAGTACTGGAGTAGGTTGCCATTGCCTTCTCCGAGAAGTATAAACTTTAAGTTAAAAAACAGTTCGGTCACAGAGATGTAATGTACAATACAGAGAATATATTAAGTATGTTAGAATAAATTTGTATGGTGACATGGTAACTTATCCTGGTGGTCATTTCATAATGCACAAAAATATTAAATCACTATATTGAACATTTCAAACCAGTACAACATTGTAGGCCAATTGTTATTCAAAAAAAAGAAATAAACATTGAACTCTGTCAAATGATTTTTTGTACTATTGAGATAATTGTATGATTTTTTCTTTCATATTTTGTTAATGTGAAGAATTACACTGATTGGTTTTTAAAAGTCAAACCATACTATGCATTCCTACCATAACTTCTACTTAGTCATCATGTGTCATTCTTTTATTTATATGACTGATGTTAATTTCCTCATATTTATTCAAGAAAATTTATGCCTTTGTTAATGAAAGATACTGGACTGTGGTTTTCTTTTATATCTAGTCTGTATGATAAGAGCATTACTGTTCTTATAAAAGAAATGTTCCACCTTCCTCTATTTTCTGAAAGAGTTTAAATAGGGTTGGTATATTTTTTCTTAAATATTTGATAGAATAGTTTTACTGACAAAATATATGTTTATAGGTATATGTTAATATGTTTATATGTATAATAAAACTTATAACATTTTACAGTATATTTGGAGATATTTTATTCATCAATAAAATGCATATAAGGTTAGTACTTATATCATTATTATGAGAGTTAAAAATAGGATAACTTATACAAAGCAATTTAGGCATTATCTAATAACCCAGCAATAAAAGTAATAATAATAAATACTATGAATTTTTATTATATTTATTATTTGTACTAGCTCATTTCTCAAGCCACCCTTTTCCTCTACTCTGTTAAAAAGTCAAAACTGTTTATAACATTGGTTTGATGAAACATATAAGAAATCAAATCTACAAATAGCATTAAGTCACAGAGACTTTTCAAAGAAACTGAAACCAGGATAGTAAAAAAAAAGTAGAATCCAATGTATTTTGAACACTGAACAAATATAAACTAATGTAAGGTAAATTTTGTGGCTAAGAACAAATAATAAGAGCAAATCAAGATACACTAGGTAAATGCAAAGACAGGACAGAATATTTTGCTCTTGCTGAGCCTAAATAAATACATACATAAATAAACACATACCAACTTTACAGTAATATATATCCAGTACTCTGGAAATGTTATAAATGAGGGAGAAGGGACTATTGTGGAAGGCTGAATATTCTTGCCTGGAATATTCAGGCAATTAGAGTGCTATGAGGCGATTAGGAGACTAGACAGTATCAAAACATGACTCTCAGACTGAATGATGTTTTACAATAACTGTGATCTCTAAAGCTGTACTCAGTGATTTTAGGCCTCTGGTAGAAACATCTGCACTAGTGCATTAAGAATGAGAAGTCCAGACAGTTCCTTGGGCAGAACATTTTGCAGGGGGGTGGAGGTGGGGGACTGTTTCTAGGTCAGGAAAAGTCCCAAGGCAATGATGCTGATGCCGATGTCTTCCGTTTGGTTAACTACCTCTGCCATGGGGTTAGAATTAACACTGGGAAGGAGGAAACACCAAGAGAGGCAAACCACGCTGGGTGATTTTCTTTGCTGTGGGCTGTGGAGATGGAGTGCTAACAAGAGGTGAGAGTACAGGGGATTAATAAGAGCATCTCAGCACGTACCTATTTCCCTTCCCTTTGTGGTCAGCCTGCGCACTATAGTTAGAAGACGCTGTGGCTGTTACTTGTTGTAAGTTGCTAACTCATGCCCGACTCCTTTGTGACCTCATGGACTGTAGCCTGCCAGGCTCCTCTGTCCATGGAATTTTCCAGGCAAGAATACTGGAGTGGGTTGCCATTTCCCACTCCAGGGGATCTTCCCGTGGAGTGAACTCAAGTCTCCTGCTTGGCAGGCAGATTCTTTACCACTGAGCCACGAGGGAAACCTACCTCCCCACCACAAATATCTCTTCTACACTGATAACCAATCATGAGCTAAGGATGATAAATATATAGTATGAATGCATCTATTCTGTTTAGTCATACTCAGGCCACACCACTATTTCTGAGAGGGCTTCTGTGTCAGTCTCTGAGCAACTGTGACCACCAACTGGTCCACAGCACATCTTGTTGAAAACTAATTTCCATTAAAGTGCCACTCCCTGTCTTTTCTCTTTGTCTTCTTTTAACATGATTATAAACCTTAATTGAACATTTCCATTGCCTGGAGAGTTTCTGAAAATAACAGTGCCCAGGACTGACCCTAGAAATTCTGATTTAATTGATATGGGAGGGCGACTCTTGTTGTTCAGTTGCTAAGCCATGTCTGACTCTTTGCAACCCCATGGACTGCAGCACACCAAGCTCCCCTGTCCTCCACTGTCTCTCTGAGTTTGCTTAAATTCGTGTCCATTGGGATGCCATCTAACAATCTCATTCTCTGCTGCTCCCTTCTCCTGTTGCTTTCAATCTTTCCCAGCACCAGGGTCTTTTCCAAGGAGTCGGCTCTTCGTATCAAGTGGCCAAAGTATTGGAGCTTCAGCTTCAGTATCAGTTCTTCCAACGAATATTCAGGGTTGATTTCCTTTAGGATTGACTGGTTTGATATCCTTGCAGGGGAGGAGTCTAGATACCAGGTTTTTTTCAAAGCTCCCCCAGGTAATCGTAGGGTATAGCCAGATGCAACTTTCCCGGGAGGGAATGTATATGCAGACCCTAGGAAGACACAGTGAGAAGGAGCCTACCAGGTTCTTTTGTCAGTTTCATGAGAAGTGTTGAGGCAAAGGCATGTTGAAAGAACAGCACAGGGTAGTGAAAAAAGAGGATGTAGAGAATTTGAGGGTATTGATTCAGAGTTGCTCAGGACCTGCTGTTCCAGATCACAAGGAACATTAGAAGTCAGCTTTCTTGTTTTAAAGTCAAACTGTTTTTTTTTTTTTTTTTTTTTTTTTTATAAGCTATGCCTTTTGCTTTTGGATCTGGGTCAGATAACACAGAAATTATTTTTAGACATCACACCTCCTCTCTGATGGTTGAAATGCTTTCTAACATCATGTCTATAGAAACTTTAATAGGTGAAGCTGAAGGCATTGAATTGGTCCTTGTTCTGTTGGTATGTCTCACCTCTTAAGTTTATTAGATAAAGTAAAATAAACAAAACAGCTGCTGAATTTCAAGTAAATATTAGAACTTCCTGTGATGTTGTATGACATCCATGATGTATTTTACAGTGATTCTCCCTACTCCACAATTAAATAAGACAGTACTTCATACTGTGAGATGTAAAAGTTAAAAATAATTTAAGAATCTTTAAAATGTAGCAGGTCAAGGATTCTCACTTTAAGCTTATTTATCTTGAGATGTTATTTATATTTCCTTTGGAATGCACATTTTCATTTCCACCAAAAGCATTCTATTATGAGCAAATGTATTACAGGCCAAGGGATGGACAATTTTGTCCCATCTCATGTTACTCACAGCTTGGTCCACATCAGAAGTATTGGAATTACCTGGGGGTTTATAATGTCAAATCTCAAAGCCCACCAGGTGGTTTATAAGCAATTAAAATGTGAGAATTACTGAGATCCAAAACATGCTTCCCTATCTGCTATACTTTGTTGTCAGTGGAAAAAAAGGTTCTTTAAGAAGATTTATGGAGCAAACTTTACAGCCTCAGGAACCGCAAGTTCACAGTGCATTCTTGGTTCAGTCATTCACTGTGGTTCTTCTGTTTGGGTTTTTGCTGTTGCTGTTGTTTGCTCTGCACCTGACTTCCTTTGACACAATTCTTCAGTAGTAAGGGAAAGAGCTGAACTATACCCGGTAGGTTCACCATCCTGTGCTGTGCTGTGCCGAGTCCCTCAGTCGTATCCAGCTCTTTGCAGCCCCGTGGACTGTAGCCTGCCAGGCTCCTCTGTCCTTGGGGATTCTCCAGGCAAGAATATTGGAGTGGGTAGCCTACTCCTTCTCCAGGGGTCTCCCCAAACCAGGAATCGAACCAGGGTCCCCTGCATTGCAGGTGAATTCTTTACCAGCTGAGCTACCAGGGAAGCTCCCACCATTCTATTGCTCTCCAATAAATCAGTTTGAAGAATGAGCAAATGCCAGTATGTAGGTTGTAGGAAAACAGTGGAGAGGGCAGAAGTACTGGTGATTCTGAATTTACAGGATTTTGTTTCTCCCAATACCAAATCAGTCTACCCAGCAACTAACAAGTAGAAGTTTTGGGACAATAAGAGATGCATAGAGTTGCATACTCATCAACTCCTCCAACTCATGCACAGACGTTCATAGAAATACTTTTTCACAATGACAAAAGCTAATGAAGGCCAAGTAGCAACTCATTTGTTCCTCCTGTACTACCAGAGAACTAGCATTTTTAAGAAGCATTATAGATGCAACATATGTACATGCATTTATTCATGCACATTAAGTGGCTGGCAGCTCATCACTGCTCTAACGAATTGATTTAATTTTCTTTAAATTCAAGAAGAGTTATTGTAAAAATAATCCAGTGTTCCTTATGTTCAGGTTCTTGTGCTTTTTTTCCCCTTTGGGAACCCTTGGGAACACAAAAACCGGAAAAATATTGACAATTTATTAAAAAAAAACAAAAAAACTGTCCAGGGCTCATTCTGAGGTTCTTTCACTTTGCAGTCCTCACACCTTATCCCAGGTGGACATGCTTGTCCAGGAGGATGGAGTGAGGTTACCTTAGCATGTAGGGAGCACCCAAACCAATTTCTTTAGATTGTGGGAGTTTTCAGAGATGTGAGAAGTGCAATTGACAGCCATCCAACTCCCATCAGCAAATAGTATTATCCATAATTTTTACAAAGGTTACTCTTTGAGAAACTTACAAGGCTAAACAGTTGGTGAGACTATAGCCTGAATATTGTGTACAAAGGTGCACATTCCAAGACTGCTTAAAAAAGCAAAAAAATCATATATATTCAGTTTGTTCAAAATAGAAGAATTTAAAACAACTTTGTTTCAATAGAAGATGAAGTAATAGGAACTTAATAAAATTGGTATATTAAAGACCATTTAGTGATATTAAAATATAATACAATATCTTCTGAAAAACAAAAAAACAACTACACAAAATACATCACTTTAGAAACATAAATCTTCTTTTCAGTTATCTATCTCCATCACAGATAACCACTGTGGCACTTTTTAAAAACACATTTTAGCACGTGCCACCAGCAAATGAAAAGTAATATACAGGAAATGCAATATTAACCAGCTCTTCACTATATCTTAACATTTCCAGTGAAAATGAAAGTGTCACTCGCTCAGTCGTGTCCGGCTCTTTGTGATGCCATGGACTGTAGCCTGCCAGGCTTCTCTGTCCATGGGATTTTCCAGGCAAGAATACTGGAGTGGGTTGCCATTTTCTTCTCCAGGGAATCTTCCCAACCCAGGGATTGAACCTGGGTCTCCTGAATTGCAGACAGTTTCTTTACTGTCTGAGACACATTTCCAGAGCCTATTATAATTGTCAAGTACCTCAAACTGCAAAATCACTAAGCAAGTATCAGTTTATATTCTAAAATTGACAATAGACTTAAGATCTGTAAACCATTTTAAATGTATAAAACTCAAAGGAGTTTTGTTTCTATACTTTTAGTATAAATAGTAAAATGATGCGGTTTTACGGAAATGCATATAAAGAAAAATAACAAGCATCTGTGAACTTTCCACTGGACATTTTCTCATTGAAGGGTTAATAGAGCTATAAAGGTTTCATGACTTTGTATCCTAAGAGTCTCCTTTTTAAAAATCTCTCTACATTAGCATAATTAATAAATTATAGGAGAGAATTGAGCTATGACATTTAATCTCTGGCAACCTGCGCCACAAAGTTTCCCCAGTAGAAATGCTTAGCATGGAATCAGGTGTCCTTGTTTGGTGATAAGCTCTGATTCCAAAAGAATTTCTTTCCTCTTTTATTACAGTACATTTCTTTTTGATATCTGTTTATTAAAAAAGACCAAATTTAAATTATTATAGAAAGGTTTCAAGGTTTTAATAAACTCACTTTTTTCCTTTCTTTTTTATTTTGGACATGTGGAAGGTAAAATAGTACTGGTCTCTGTATTTTGGGGGCTAGTCATCTGGTATGCTGTTGAATACTGCAGTCTGCCTTATATTCCTGATAGTATGAATTATGAAATTTATATGTAGCTCTTATTGGTTATACACACTTAACACAATAAAGATACATTAGACCTAATTAAGCAATTATCCCACAACCAATTCAGTAGTTCTGAACCAAGAAGAAAAGCACAGAAGCCAAACTTTCTCCTTTCCTTCCTCTGCTCTTTGAGGCCACCCCTACTGTCTGTGGTTGGAGCCGTGATTTGATTAGTGAACTCTTCTGAGAGAGTGGAGTTGCTTAAAGATTAACACCTATCTGATGCTTAGACTCCAGTGAGCAAGCATTTCTTAATTTTGGTGTACATTTTTGAAGTGGGATTCTTACAAAGGTAAAAAAATGCTATGGCCTCAAATGTGACCTCACAGAGTCTAAATATGACAAACTGGCCGAGCTGTGGAGTGCTATATGGTTTCATAAGAATTGTTTTTACATGAAATTTCTGCAAAGATTCTTTGTTTTCCTCCCTCCACTTCCCCCTGAAATGAGTGTGTGTAAATTGGTCAAAGTGAAATCTTAACCATTTCCTTTAATATATATATATATATAATAGGTTATAAACTATATATTATAATATGTATGCTACTTACATATATAGTATATACATATAATATATATACTATTTATGTATATATATAGTGAGTTTGCATGCATACGTACTCAGTCATGTCTGACTCTTTGCAACCCCATGCACTGTACCCTACCAGGCTCCTCTGTCCATGGGATTCTGCAGGCAAGAATACTTAAGTGGGATGCCATTTCCTCCTCCAGGGAATCTTCCCAACCCAGAGATCAAACCAGGGTCTCCTGCAACTCCTGCATTGGCAGTGAATGCTTTTACTACTGAGCCACCTGGGAATCCCCATATACATATAACAAATTTTTCTTCTTACTCTGGTAAAGCATTTAAGCCATGATCTTAAGGACTTCTTCCCTGATTACTTTTTTGGCCCTCTAGACGTAAACGTACTCTTACCTAATTGAAGATGCTGTTTTTAAATAAAGTGTTCAAGGAACTCTTTCTGGATTTTCATCAATTTCCCAAGTATTGCTAACCCCCCCATCTTGCTTCCCAAAGGTCCTATCTCTGTGAAAGATGCTCCGTAAGTGGTAAGAAGAAAGTGCTAAAAGTACAAATATGATTTATTTTGATATCATTCTCTTTAGATATATTCTGATTCTTCTTCCACTACATACTATGCATTTATATATATATTATATTTATATATATATATATATATATATGGAAGACATATTTCAAAAGTTTACTGATAAGAAAAACAAAAGAAAGAACTTAGAAACTGTTGTAAATTATTCCTAAGTTTGCGCTCTGGGCAAACATTATGTGAATACATAATCATCACCATATTCCCAGGGACTTGTGTGATCATTTTCCCATTTAAATATGCACATTTGCAGACATATAACTGGTACAGATGTGAATTGAGTATATGGTGGTCATTATCTCACGTACTAACTCAAGGACTTTTTTTTGGTGGTTATTATCACATTTATACCTCTGATTTGCAAGTTTTTTGTGTCTCAATATTTTACAAATGTGTCAATTCCTAGGACTTCCACCAATAATAAGATTTATGCAAGATAAAGAAAGGAGGTAAACAGCAGTTCAATCACTGTATAAATTATTTGTGGGCATACACATTCTCTCATTCTTACTGAACTTCTTTTATACCACCTCTAATATCTCATAGGTGTCCCTTGGTCCTATTTGTGATAATTTATTTAAATATTTCTTCAAGTTACACAAATTAAATAAAGTTACATGTGTGCTTAATCATTCAATTGTGTCTGACTCTTTATGACCCCATGGACTGTAGCCTGCCAGGCTCCTGTGTCCATGGAAATCTCCAGACAAGAATACTGGAGTAGGTAGCCATTCCATTCTTCAGGGGATGTTCCTGACCCAGGGATCAAACTCAGGTCTCCTGCATTGCAGGCAGATTCTTTACCATCTGAGCCACCAGGAAAGTCTAATATAAACTGAAGTTAAAGATCAATAAAAGAGCAAGGCATCTGTATTTCTGATATAATGATATCTTTTTGGTAGATCATATGCTACTGATTCAAATTTATTTGATTTTATGAGATACTAAGTGAAGATCCTTAAAATACCTGTTCCTGCATGAGAATACACTTTTTTTTTTTCTTTTTTTTTTTTTTAATTTATTTTTTTTTTTTCCAGTGGGTTTTGTCATACATTGATATGAATCAGCCATGGATTTACATGTATTCCCATTCCCGATCCCCCCTCCCACCTCCCTCTCCACCCGATTCCTCTGGGTCTTTTGAAGAACTCATAAGTATCTTTAACATCAATCTTACTGAATGTTTATTTTCACATACTGAAATAAACTCCAGAAAGGTCAAGTTACTGGTAGGATTTAATTTTTTTGTAGAAGAACCGAAAGAGAACAAGGTGTGATGGTTTGTGATGGTTAATATTACATGTCAATTTGACTGGACCATGGAGAGTCCCTATATTTAGTCAAGCATTATTCAGAGTGCTTTGGATGAACTTAACATATAAATTGGTAGGGTCTATAAAACAGACTCCCTCTGTAATGTGGGCTGGCCTCATTAAATTAGTTGACGTTCTAAATAGAACAAAAAGCCTGAATTCCTCTGAGCAAGAGGGAATTCTTCCTGCGCGATGTTTTTGTTTTTTTTTTAATATTCATTTTTATTTATTTGGCTGTGTCCGGTTTCAGGTTTTAGTTGCAGCATGCAGGATCTTTAGTTGGAGCCTGTGGAATCGTTTAGTTTGGAATGAGAACTATTAGTTGCAGCATGTGGGATCTAGTTCCCTGACCTCACATTGGGACTGTGGAGTCTCAGTCTCTGGACCACCAGGTAAGTCCCCCTGCCCAATGACTTTTAAACTGGAGCAGCAGCTCTTTGTGGATCTTAAACTTGATGGCTTTCAGACTGGAGCTAAACTATTGGCTTCCCTGGGTCTCTAGTTTGCTAACTCACCCTGAAAATCTTGGCACCTGTCAGCCTCCATAATCACATGAGCCAAATCCTTATAATAAATCAATCTCTCTCTATATAAAGATATAGAGATATATGTCTCTATATCTACTTATCTGTCTGTCTTATTGGATCTGTTTCTTTGGAGAATCCTAAGATCTTGGACATTATGTAACATCACAGAAAGGACTTTTCCCATTCTTCAACTCTACACTGTCTGTTGAAATTTAATATTAGGTGAGAGAGAGGTACCATGCTAACACTCAGGAGTCAATAAGCCCTTCACTGCCCTGGAAGGCCATGAGTCCTATGGGGCCTTTGGCAACAGTGGGAGGAGATGGGGCAGCATAATGCAGGGGATATGATTTATTACACCTCTCTGATTGGCCAGAAAGAACACACAGAGGCTTTCTTTGGTGAAGGAAGCCCTTGAATGCATTCTGAATTTCAGGTTGCCTGTAAGTATTGTAGTCATTTTGTGTTAGTCTTTATTCTCTGATCAATTTGAGGAATACAAGAATACCTTGGAATTTTTCTCAACAAAATGTATTAATATACTGGTTTATCCTTATAAACATTATTTACAATCACTATTGATTTCCAAACTTAAATCTCAGATTTTTGAGTACATAATACATTTATATCATATAAATATGTGTATATACATCATAAATATTTGGTCAGTCAATATTTTATCAGTTTTCTCTATATATTTAAATGCAGGGGAATATTATTATTTTCAAGACTAATATGAGCACGTATTAGTATTTTCTGTAATGTAATTCAACTATAGCAATAAGCTATATGAGAATATCAATATTATACATAGTATAACCCATCATAATAATACCACATAGTCTTTGTTACTGTTTAAAAAATTAACTTCAGGTTTCTTTTATGCAATTTATGTTCTGAAGGACATACGGACACTCAGATCCAAATCTGTATATTAATGAGCTACCTATGCTGTGTTTAGATTTCCACTGTGTCTTTCTTTGATAGTAATTTTAAAATAAAATCTATTATAATGCTGACAATCCTATGCATCTCAACGAAACAAATCAAAGTTCATTTCTTAAAGACCATGATCCTGGGATAAAATATTGTTAAATACTTCATAATCTGTTTTATATGCAGCTAAAAAAGAATAATAGACAGAGGTCATCAGATTTCTCTATTGCCATTTTATGATGTTGGTCAAAGGGTACTTTACTTTTCCCGACATTAGAGACTTGATGGTCTCAGCTTCATTTTAATAACACAGAAATTTAAATGAAATCAAGTCTATTTTGACTCTCATTTGTATTCAGATGGCCATTATGGAGATTGAATTAGAGAAGAGTGGTCAAATATTTTGAATGAGAATTCTGTGGGAAAACTGGAGAGCTGATACATGAAGTCAAGAATAATACATGAAGTCAAGGTAATAGGTTTATGAGAAATAAGTCTTCCTATTTGTTCTACCAAGGAGGCAAATTGGAAAACTTACCCTTTTCTTCATATTTAACTAGTATTTCTTTATTAATATACTTTGTATTGCATTTCATAGCTAACCCAGAGGATTGAGTAAGAGTATTTGTGAATAAATTTCAAATAAAAGCCTAGAGATGGGAGATGAAAAGAAGGGGAGTGGGATTAAGTGCTGAGCTCTGGTGAGGCAGCAATTACTCTTCAGGAGGCCAGGGTGTTGCTCAGGTTTAAGAGCCAGTTCAAAATGTTATTTAAAAAAAAAAAAACAATGGTATAGTTGCCATAGCAACCAAAGTACCCCATGACATTGATATTTTCCCTCCTGAGAAGAAGAAAACCCATTTTAAAGCAACTGTCATACACCAAAAAAAAAAGAAAAGTTTTTCTGATAGACCTACTGAACTTTTAACCTGCTTCCTCAAGGACAAAAAAAAAAAAAAAAGAAGTCAAAGATTTCAGAGAGTTTGCCTTATTATTTACAAAATATTCTGAACCCCACCATTCTGTCGCCTCTCCTAAAATGCAATCATGTCTTAGGTGATACTTAAGCTTGTGTCAGTGAAGAGTAAGTGGATAAACTGCTTTTTAATAAAGCAAGGAAACTATGGCCTATGTTTTCCAATAGATGACTGACTGATTTCCTTGAAAGTCTTCACATTCTGACATTGATATACCTTGAACACTTTATTTATTTATTTATTCATTCTCTCATTCACTTTCTTCTTTCTAAATGCCTTCATATTTCTGCCATTGGACATCTCACTGTAACACAAGGGTCATTTAGCAAAAACTTACTCAAGAAAATATAGTCAGCATTCAATTATTTCACTTGATATTAATAAAAGATAAAGAAAGAGTGCTAAGTTGTGTCCAACTCTTGTGATCCCATGAACTTTAACCTGCCAGGTTCCTATGTTCATGGGATTCTCCAGGCAAGAATACTGCAGTGCATTGCCATTTCCTTCTCCAGGGGAACTTCCCAACCCAGGAATTGAACCCAGGTCTCCCACATTGCAGGTGGATTCTTTACCAGCTGAGCTACAAGGGAAGCCCTGATATTAATAAAAGGGTATCATTAGTTCAAAATTGTGGCTAGCCATCATCTCCCAGTTCATTTATGTAACAGGTTCATTGTCATTACGCTGAGAATATTTTCAGTACATTATGGAATGAAGGAAAACACCATGATATGTGGAAAGGATCATTAGTGAAGAGAAGACGACCAAGAACTGGGTCCTTCAATATTGAGGGGGTCAAAGATAAGCATAAAAAACTAGCAAAAGAGAGGAGGATGGAACAGTCAGTGAGATGACGTCTTTATGTCAAGTATTGATGCTGCTTTCCCATCTCAGCCCCATACCCACTCGAACGGCATTTTAGACAGTGAGACCAAACTTTTAGTTCCTCTGACCTAATATGATACTTGCTCCATGCAGCATGCACTGATCATTGGATCTAGGGAGGTGCCCTAAAGCCGTGTCCACGTACTGTCATTCTTACTTGTCTCATACCTTAGTCCTGTCTGCTTGCTGGGTCACTGAATGAAAGCTACCTTGTCAGCCTATAATGTCTTTGGACCTTGACCACCTCTTTGTATTCTTAGCTATATCAGGCATAGTGTTATGTTGCAAGTTTGATCTGGAAGGAAATATTGTCAAGAACATAAAGAAACCATATTGTGAAATCAAAAAAGAATAACATAAGAGAAGCTCAAAATTGGGTCCAATGTTAGTGAACTTCATTGTACATCTGCATAATATATCAATTTTTCTATGCATTATTAAAAATATTACAGGGTCTCTGCAAACTCTGTTCTACTGTTTTCTAGCTATAAAAATTATTGTGAGGAGGCCTGAGGTCTGTGTGATACTGGTCCTCTTGTAGATGGCTTGTCCTCTTCTAAATGTGTGAGAACAATTTTCCAGGTATTTGTCATGATTTCTTAAGCAGCAAATTGAGATCTTTATTTCAGGAAAACTTCCTTCTTATATACTATTTTTTAAAGACTTAGTTATTATGTATTTATTTTTGGCTGTGCTGGGTCTTCATTGCTGTGCATAGGCTCTCTCTAGTTGCAGCGGGTAGGGGCTCCTCTTCACTGCAGTGCACAGGCTTTTACGGTGGTGGCTTCTTTTGTTGTGAAGCTTGGACTCTAGAGCTCAGTAGTTGAGTTACACAGGCTTAGCTACTCCATGGTACGTGGAATCTTCCTAGTTCAGTTCAGTTAAGTCACTCAGTCATGTCTGACTGTGAGCCCATGAACCGCAGCACGCCAGGCCTCCCTGTCCATCACCAACTCCCAGAATCCACCCAAACCCATGTCCGTTGTGTCAGTGATGCCATCCAACCATCCCACCCTCTGTCGTCCCCTTCTCCTCTGGCCCTCAATCTTTCCCAGCATCAGGATCTTTTCAAATGAGTCAGCTTTCCGCATAAGTGGCCAGAGTACTGGAGTTTCAGTTTCAACATCAGTCCTTTCAATGAACACCCAGAACTGATCTCCTTTAGGATGGACTGGTTGGATCTCCTTGCAGTTCAAGGGACTCTCAAGAGTCTTCTCCAACACCACAGTTCAAAAGCATCAATTCTTCGGTGCTCAGCTTTCTTTATAGTCCAACTCTCACATCCACACATGACCACTGGAAAAACCATAGCCTTGACCAGATGGACCTTTGTTGGCAAAGTAATGGCTCTGCTTTTTAATATGCTGCCTAGGTTGGTCATAACTTTCCTTCCAAGGAGTAAGTGTCTTTTAATTTCATGGCTGCAATCACCATCCGCAGTGATTTTGGAGCCCAGAAAATAAAGTCAGCCACTGTTTCCACTGTTTCCCCATCTATTTGCAATGAATTGATGGGACTGGATGCCATGATCTTGGTTTTCTGAATGTTGAGCTTTAAGCCAACTTTTTCACTCTCCTCTTTCACTTTCATCAAAAGGCTTTTTAGGTCCTCTTCGCTTTGTGCCATAAGAGTGGTGTCATCTTCATATCTGAGGTTATTGATATTTCTCCTAGCAATCTTGATTCCAGCTTGTGCTTCTTCCAGCCCAGCGTTTCTCATGATGTACTCTGCATATAAATTAAATAAGCAGGATGACAATATACAACCTTGACGTACTCCTTTTCCTATTTGGAACCAGTCTGTTGCTCCATGTCCAGCTCTAAGTGTTGCTTCCTGACCTGTATACAGGTTTCTCAAGAGGCAAGTTAGGTGGTCTGGTATTCCCATCTCTTTCAGAATTTTCCACAGTTTATTGTGATCCACAAAGTCAAAGGCTTTGGCATAATCAATAAAGCAGAAATATATATGTTTTTCTGGAACTCTCTTGCTTTTTCGATGATCCAGTGGATGTTGGCAATTTGATCTCTGCTTCCTCTGCCTTTTTATAAAACCAGCTTGAACATCTGGAAGTTCTCGGTTCATGTAATCCTGAAGCTTGGCATGGAGAATTTTGAGCATTACTTTACTAGCGTGTGAGATGAGTCAATTTTGCGGTAGTTTGAGCATTCTTTGGCATTGCCTTTCTTTGGGATTGGAATGAAAACTGACCTTTCCCAGTCCTGTGGCCACTGCTGAGTTTTCCAAATGTGCTGTCATATTGAGTGCAGCACTTTCACAGCATCATCTTTTAGGATTTGAAATAGCTCAACTGGAATTCCATCACCTCCACTAGCTTTGTTTGTAGTGATGGTTCCTAAGGCCCACCTGACTTCACATTCCAGGATGTCTGGCTCTAGGTGAGTGTGAGTGATCACACCTTTGTGATTATCTGGGTTGTGAAGATCTTTTTTGTAGAGTTCTTCTGTGTATTCTTACCACCTCTTCTTAATATCTTCTGCTTCTGTTAGGTCCATACCATTTCTGTCCTTTATCGAGCCCATCTTTGCATAAAATGTTCCCTTGGTATCTCTAATTTTCTTGAAGAGATCTCTAGTCTTTCCCATTCTACTGTTTTCCTCTATTTCTTTGCATTGATCGCTGAGGAAGGCTTTCTTATCTCTCCTTGCTATTCTTTGGAACTCTGCATTCAAATGGGTATATCTTTCCTTTTCTCCTTTGCTTTTGACTTCTCTTCTTTTCACAGCTATTTGTAAGGCCTCCTCGGACAGCCATTTTGCTTTTTTGCATTCCTTTCTCTTGGGGATGGTCTTGATCCCTGTCTCCTGTACAATGTCAGAAACCTCCGTCCATAGTTCTTCAGGCACTCTATCAGATCTAGTCCCTTAAATCTGTTTCTCACTTCCACTGTATAATCATAAGGGATTTGATTTAGTTCATACCTGAATGGTCTAGTGGTTTTCCCCACTTTCTTCAATTTAAGTCTGAATTTGGCAATAAGGAGCTCATGATCTGAGCCACAGTCAGCTCCTGGTCTTGTTTTTGCTGACTGTATAGAGCTTTTCCATCTTTGGCTGCAAAGGATATAATCAATCTGATTTCAGTGTTGACCATCTGGAGATGTCCATGTGTAGAGTCTTCTCTTATGTTGTTGGAAGAGGGTGCTTGCTGTGACCAGTGCGTTCTGACCAGTGATCAAACCTTTGCCCCCTGCATCTGTCAGTGTATTCTTAACCATTGGACAACTGGAGAAGCTCCTCTAATGTTCTGTTTTGAAAAAGGTTGATCTTCCTTTATTGGGTGCTCTACTTCAAAAGTACCAATGACTCTTGCTTAATTTATTTTCAATGTCATACAGTTTTTTTGTTTGTTTGTTTGTTTGTTTTAACATGTTTGTCTTTTTTGTCTACATTTGGTCAAGATTTTTCCTGTAATGAAAAAAATAACCATGGATTTTGATGATTCTAATGTCATGTTATTCTTCAGAGAAATTATTTTGGCCCTGTATCTATGTAATTAGATATATAATTTCTCTTTTTATAACATTTCATCTTTCTTTTATTTACTTTTTGAAATATTTTTATTGAAACCAGTTTGAATAAGATGTCATAATAGGGAATACAGGAAAAAGAAATTCACTATGTTCACTGGGTTACATTTTCTTCTAGGCAGTCTTTGTCTATTTTCTTCTAGGCACTCTTTCTCTCATCACGCTCCCGCCACCTCCTTCCTTCTCTTCTTCCTTCCTATGTTTTATTTCCATAGGAGCAAAGTCATTTCTCTTCATCTTCCAATGATTAGGGAATTTCTTTGAAAAGCCTCTGCTTGCTCTGATACAACAGTATGAAATTTTAAATGTTTAATACTCACAATTATATTTGAGACTTGTTTTTCTGTCTAAATCATCACTTAAAGGTGATTACTTTTATTCTATGCACTCAGCTCCTCTCCATTAGGAGAAGGTCAGTGGGCATAAGGGCTGAAGTGGTGTGGTCTTTTGTGGTTGTCAGACTACGTGGCTTCTGCTTTCACTTGTGAGACAGTTAAATCTATTCTGTAACCAAGATTCCCTTGGCATACTTGGCAGATATCATAGCTGGAGGGACAGCTTCAAGTTTCAGCTTTATCTAACACATGTTGTTGCTGCTGTTGTTCAGTCACTGAGTTGTGTCCATCTCCTTGTAAACCCTATAGATTGCTGTGCAACAGGCTTTCCTGTCATTCAGTATCTCCCGGAGTCTGCTCAAACTTATGACCATTGAGTTGCCGATGCTCTCATCCTCTGTCACCCCCTTCTCCTTTTACCTTCAAACTTTCCCAGCATCAGGGTCTTTTCCAATGAGTTGGCTCTTTGCATCAGGTGGCCAGAGTACCGGAGTCTCAGATTCAGCATCACTCCTTCCAATGAATATTCAGGGTTGATTTCCTTTAGAATTGACTGGTTTGATCTCCTCGTTCTCCAAGGGACTCTCAAGAGTCTTCCCCAGCACCACAATTTTGAAAGCATCAATTCTTCAGTGCTCAGCCTTTTTTATACACCAACTCCCATATCTGTACATGACTACTGGAAAAACCACTCAGGCCTTTAGCAAAGTAACGTCTCTGCTTTTTAATATGCTGCTTAGGTTTGTCATAGCTTTCCTTCCAATGAGCAAGCATATAAAACCTAAGTCACCCTAAAACTATTATTTGCATAACAGAATATCTACTTTATTTTTCTTTTCTTATTTATCGTCACCTCATTTCCAAAATTAATTTCCTTACTCCCCAGTTGAAAGAAAGGTAAGGGAGGGTACCCAGACTTCTTCTCACGCTTGAGGATTTGTTAACTCATAAGTACTACTCTCAGGAAATATGAAATTGGTTAAGGATCTTTTCCCCCCAAGAATATTCCATTTATTTCCTTGGTTTTTTTTTTTTTTTCATTTTTTAAAATTTGATTTGTTGATTTGACTTGGCTTCTATTTTCTTCATAATATTTTTGGAATTTTGACTGTATTTGTTGGCTGTTGTAAGAGATTCTATGATATGACTTCAATCACCTGTCTTAACCTGGAGGTCTCCATTTATCTGCCTTTGAAATGAAGCTTCAAAAAGAAAACTTCTTGTTAAATAAACCCAAGGAAGGATTTCAACTTTTTAAGGCATCCTGATCTTTTCTATAAAATGTGTAAAGTAGGATCATAGTTGAGGATAATATTTTTCATAAGAATAAACAACAGAAATATTTTCCATTATCTTTCTCTTGCGGTAATATTGATGCCTTATTTCATTGCATTATTGTTTCCCTAGCAGTGGAGATTTTATTTGCATTCTATTTAAAGAAAAATTATTATGTAATTCAGTAATCTCTACATGAGAGCATTTTTCAGTATTTTTTACAGCCTAATTTTTCTCTTTGATATTGTTTTCATTCAAATACAAAAATTGGAATTAAAACTCATGCAGAGATTGTGAGAACTTCCAGATTTCTTCTGTACAAACCAATTGGAAAACACACATAATTTCCCTTAATTTTCAGGAGGATTTTTAAAAGTGACACCAGTATATATTATTCTCCCCTTGTTTTGCTGCTTGAATTTATTCAAACTGTTCTGAAGAGAGACCTTGAAACTTTATTTTAGGAAACATTCCTACATTAATTCTGAGCAAATGGACATGAGGCTTTTACAGGTTTTTCCCTCCCTCACCCCAATCTCAGCTCAGTAGGACACCGGGTTACTTTTCTTTCTATAGCTGCAAATGCTAAAGAGATTGGTGGTAATTTTAGAAAGGCTAACAGCACCTGGAGGTGTCAGTTCTTCATCACAACTTGAATTAAAAGGGGATATATACTGAGATTTGAACCTACTCAAACTTCAGGGGATGCAAGGTTAGAATTAAGCACAGTTCTTTTCAGTGGGAAGATCTGGATAATGAAGGAACAGCAATTTACTTTTCCAATTCAATAAGTCTTCAAAAAACTTTCAAACCAAGGTCAGGCAAGCTTTTTAACCTCAATGAGTTAATCCAAAGTAACTCGTGAACGCTTCAGTTTAGCTAGATGGGAGAAACTGGGCCAAACTGTTAAATATAGAAATAACAGACCACAAAAGATGAAGAAAAAAAGTGTATTGGTCACAAGGAATAGACAACTGATTGCAAAGTAAGAAGAAGGTTCACTTAAATGAGATCTGAAAGGGCTGACTGTATAAGACATACTTGGAGCTTTGCAGAATTAACAGCTTTCAAAAAAAAATGTTTGAAGTAATCTGAATAATACATATGAAATTTATTCCTGAATCCAAGGAAAAGCTTTGAAAAAAAAACACTGAAACTTCACAAACTAAAAATGATCTGCCAGAGGAGGTGGTTTTCCAGGCTCTGGGTATGAGTGGTTACTTAACTGATCACAGGATTCTGAATGCCTGGACTGACCTGAAGCAGAGTGGTGATGGTGTGCTGTCCTACTGCATTATGGACTGAATGTCTGTGTTCCTCTCAAATTCATATGTTAAAACCTAACCCCCGCTGTGATGGTATTCCAGGGTGAGCTCTTTGTAGGGTAATCAAGTTTAATGAGGTCATAGGATGGAGTCCCCACAATGGAATTAGTGCCCTTATGAAAAGAAACTGGAGAGCTTACTGTCTCTCTCTCCACCATGTGGAGACACCGCAAGAAGGCAACCATCTGCAAACCAGGAAGACAGCTCTTGCATGCGTGCATGCTCAGTCGCTCAGTTGTGTCCAACTCTGTGACCCCATGGACTGTAGCCCTCCAGGAGGTTTTCCGGGCAAGAATACTGGAGTGGGTTGCCATTTCCTACTCCAGGGGATCTTCCTGACCCAGGGATCAAACCCGTGTCTCTTGCATTGGCATGTAGATTCTTTACCACCTGGCAATCCCAAGACAGTTCTCACTAAGAACCAAATCAGCTAGCATCTTAAACTTGGACTTCCTGACTTCCAAACTTCACAACATAGATATTCATGGTTTAAGCCACCCAGCTTATGCTATTCTGTATAGCAGCCTGAACTGACTTATACATAGCATAACTGCTTTTCTAGGTTAAATGTCAAGCAGCCAGGCATTTTTGATGGATTAACTCATTCCTGGGGTAAAATAAGCAATGCCTAAAAACATAAAGCAGTTATTTCATTATTCATAATGGGCAAATGATGAATGCTCTGAAGGGAAAGTTTAGATGCAGTAGCAGTATTGATTTTGAATAACAGTTCTAAACAGAGCAGATGACATGACAATGTGCAAAGGATATTTCACAGGGCAGATGAAGAGAGAAAGGATAACAGTGAAAATGAGAATAGGGTGTGCTGAGCCAAAAATTGCACTTGAAGTCTGTGTGATGTAAATGGCAGGGCTGCTGCCTTGCAGGTCCTGCAGTAGAGAGCTGTGGTACCTAATTCACTGTGCAGCATGTCTCCAATTCGCCCAGCAGCATTATCAGTAATTACAAGGAGAAAGCATCTCACACATTATGAGAATCTAGGTTCTGGCAAAAAGGCATCTGTCATGATCCAACCTGGTTTTTCCTGATGGAGGTTCCACACCAGAGCAGGAAGGGCTTTTGCGTTTTGAATCAGTCCTTTCTCCTCTTGCCTGTTCTGTGATGGAAAGTGTTTTGCCTAATGGCACATTTACCAGTATAGCTATAGAATTAACAAGAATCTCCTATTTCTGCAGGATAACCTCATCTCATGTTCATGGCAGGGGGTGGGGAGGACTTTAAAACATGGCTCATACAGACTCTTGTTGCAACTAATTTATTCATATCTTTTCTTCAGATATTAGGAGTCAGAAATTTCCCACTCAAGCTGTTACTGAAATATAGAAAACGTGCCATTTTTCATAGGCCTGTTTTTCAGGGTCTGATTCTAAATGGAAAGTAATTAAAGGTGAGTGTATGTCAACAGATCTGCAGACCCCACTGGGGGAGTCTATTACCCTTTGCTTTCCTAGTACCCTTTGCTTTTCCTGTGTGGTATAAACCTCAGGGATTGACCGGAGGTTATTTTTGTGTTTCAGGATTGTGCAACTGCTATTTCCAGTAACATTTCCTAAACTCATTTCTGTTGTCTTTTGTCTTCCCTAGCTGGCCCTCTAACACCTCGAGATGATGAAACATGTAATCAAAGCTCACAGCTCCCTTCTGTCTACACAGTCACCCACAGTCAGTGTTCCAGACAGAGACATCCCCAGGACAAGGACAATATGTTATTCACTTCTGTGTCACCAACTCACACATTAATATCTGTGTTTTAATAAGTATGCCAAGAAATAAGTATACTAATACCCTATTGAATGAATTGATGCAAACATAGGGGAGGAGGGATTGGATCAACTTAGGAACTCAGGAAAGACTTTCTTGAGAGAGTAAAGTTTGAACTGAGATCTGAAGGAAGGTGGGAATTAACTTGGTGAAGCAAGGAGGAAAGAGAAAATAAAGATTTCTTGTGCATTAAATTGAGACCAAAATATTCTACTGACAGTCTCATAGGATTTAAGATAGAGTCATAATAGGATGACCTGCATTCTGGTGCATCAGTTTTAACCTGTGGAGGCACCTGCTGATCTCCAAACCTCAACTTGCTCTTACTGGGTCTCCTAAATATGGTGCATTTGTATACAAGTTCCAATCCCGGATATGCTTCTTTCTTTTCCCCTCCTTCATAAGCCCAGTTATAACACTAGGCTTACTATTTGAATTATTAATACTATTCCAAATTCTGGTTCCAGGAAAATGTTTCCAGGAATCTGAACTTGAACTCTTTCTTGGCTTTGCCGTTCCCTCTCTCTCTGAGGCAGATGGCTGTGCATGGATTCTGCTATCTGCACATGGAACTGTTGATATAATTAGGTATCTTCTTAACCATACTTGTTAGTCATACAACCAGAGTCTCCATCACTTTCGTCTGCTTACTAGTTTTTTGATTAACTACATCCTGTATTTCTGGTAATGATGTTTGCTTGAACAAAGACCACAATTTACTTCTTTGGAGACTCTGCCTGGCCCATCTGATGGAGCTTAAAGTATTTGCTAAGCTATGGCTCATTAACATATAGTTGGTGGCTACAGTGAGTCCAGAGTTTATAAGAGCACCTTATCTCACTGGCTTTCTTGGCATGAATAAGTTGTCACTGTTTCTGAATAGTCATATAAATGTTAACCAACACAATATTGTAAGCATCACGAGAAAGTGAAGCTTGATCTCAGATTTAAAGGAAAGTGGAAATTGACTAGAGGGAGGCAAGAGGGACAAATGTTCAAGGTAGAGACAGGAACATGTAGAAAGACCCTTTGGTAGCACTGGAAATTATGATGGAAGGCTGTAATTCCTGGATAACAAAAATGCCAAATAAACTACAGTGCAAAACAAAGCTACAGTTTACATAGAAATATGCATACAAGGCCAAGTCAGTCCTTTTTCAAAGCTTTGTCTTAACCCAAGGATCACTGGAGAAACATTAGAAAGATTTTGAGCATGTGGTTTTTTTCATTTTGAAATGATTCCTTTGGCTATTCTCTGTAGGTTGAGTTAAGACCTCCATACACGGGAACATGATGAGCTACATATTGTAAATATCCTCCAAAGCAAGCATGAGAGTAAAACACAGCAGAACTTACAGGAAGAAATAGAAACCTTAGGTTTTAAAAAATGACAAGAGAATTGAAAACCAGTGTGCCAAACTTACACTGAGGCTGTGGCTCCCTGGAGAGGCTGTTGTCCTCTGTAACTTACAGTTTGGATTTTAATGACCTGTTGAAAGATAGGAAGAGAAGATAAACCCTCATGTCTTTGCAGGGGGAGCAGGAGAGGGTGGTGATTTGAAAATGATACTTTATATTACAAAAGGACATTGGGAGTGACAACATCATATTGAAATGATAGTCCGGATGAGAAAAGAAATTAAAAATCAGCCTATTATCAACAGAGAGGATTAGATAATTTTTCTACAGTAGGCCCTGGGAATATATAAACATTACAGTTGTCAGAATTCATAACTGGAGGTCACACCTACTATGAGCTGAAGAATCTATTTCATGCTTTTTGAATGAACCAGGGCACTCTAAATATGGAAGTAAACCAAAATTAATCACTTATCTGTAGGACTCTATACAAATGGAAGGAATAATTCCAAATTCTTTCTACAGATTCTTACCTCATTACAGTCTTCACAATATTTTCACAGGAAAAAAAACTGCTTCACTAAGCATTAAGTACAAAATCCAAAATTAAAAAACATACAAAAGAAAACTAATCATCACTAATGTAAGAAAGAATAAAAAATGAAAATTCAAAATTCGACTTCTGAAGCATCTTCGGTGATACACAGATAATAATCATATTTAGTTTTTCAGGCAACAAGAGTACATTTAATGTATGAGCAAGCTACAAAGCATACTATCATTTAAAACAACGATTTTTTAAAAGTTGAAATGTGCTGTCATTTCATGAGAAATACTCATGATATAATACACTGAACTGACTCAAGAAAATTGATCCGTAATTTTTAATGTATTTAAATCTATAATTAAACATAGATTCAATGAAATATAGTCTAGAAAATTTCAAAAGTGAATTCTGTTGAAATAGAAATGAAGGAAAAGTAAAGATGAGATCCCTTGGCAATCCATCTTATAGTTTTAATATAAACTTGATGTCAAAGGCAAATAACTATGGCGTAGAAAACAAAAAATTGGGGCCACTCTCAAGTATGAAGTTAAGATACAACTATCAATATTTTAATAACAACAAGGCAAAAAGCTAGTCAACATGAAACTAAATATATTGAAAATATATGATTACATATGGCTTAACAAGTGAGTCATGAATTAGTTTATATTGAAATATATATAAATTAAATCCACCACAATATAAACATAAAATGATGGTCAATCTCAAGAGTAACTAGGGAACTTTAGGCTAAAGGTGCTGCTACTTCATAATCAACAGATAGGTAAATTCAAGTATCAAAATTTTATTGGAAAATTAGGTAATGGGATAATGAAAACTCATATATTACAGGTGGAAGTATAAATTAGTACAATATCATTATGTATTTGGTAATATCTGATAAAACTTAATATATGCCTATTTGGAGGCCAAATCAATTTACTGTTACTTATACGCCACCACAGAAACTGCTGCGCCAGCACACTAGAGACGTGTTCACAAATGTTACTGGCATCTTTATATATAGTAACAAAAAGTGACACAAACTAAGTGTCCACCAAAAGAAGAATGAATTAATAAACTATGATATATTCAAAGAATTTTAATGTACAGTAATCATAATAAATGACCAGAAAGATATATGTTGTGCCAGCTACTATGGTTTAATAGTATTGCCCTCCAATACTTAGTGATGAAAAACAACTTTTCATAATGCTCCTGGTTTTTATGGGTCAGAATCTGAACAACGCCGCAGAGGGGAAATGGTTTGCTCCTTTTCTACCTTGTCTGAGGCATCGGTTGGTAGACTGGGACGCTGGGGAACAGTATCCTCTTAAGGCAAGCTCATTCCCAAGTCCACTGAGACCTGGTGTCAGCTAATTGTCTTACTTATTCTCCATGATTCTCTCCACACCATTTCAGTTTCCTCTTATCCTAGTATGATCAAGCATCTTAAAACTGAGAGTAGAATGAAAGCTGTCTTCTTCTCATGATCTAGTTCAGAAGTCACATAGCATTGCTTCTGCTATATTCTATTTATTGGGCAGAATAATCAAAAACCCCCACCCGGTTTCAAGGGGAGCAAACCCCCAGTTACCTCTTAGGAAATCTCACAAAGCCACATGGTAAGAAGAGCATAAAACCACAGTGAGAAAGATGGTCACAGTTACTTATGAAAATAAGACCTGCTTAACATTCCAACTGTGCTTCTCAGATGGTGCTAGTGGCAAAGAGTCTGTCAATACGGGAGACAAAAGAGATCATGTTGGATCCCTAAGTCAAGAATATCCCCTGGAAGAGGGCATGGCAACCCACTCCAATATTCTTGCCTGTAGAATCCCATGGACAGAGGAACCTGGTGGGATATAGTCCATAGGGTCACAAAGAGTCAGACACAACTGAAGCAACTTAGCATGCATGCACACAACATCCCAACTGGCATGAATATGTTTTTGAGTGGAAAAATCAAGTTGTAATTCAGTATAATTCTACTTATGTAGAATATTTAAATGTTTATATATATGTATATATATATAATACATAGGCAGTACATTTATATATGTATTCATATATTTTATATGAATGCATATATTGAGAGAAAAAAAGGATACAATGGAAATAAAGAATAAGAAATTCAAGAAAGACATTATAATTGGAGGTGGTGGAGGGAGAAATATGCAATTATGAAAGAATATAGAAGAATCACCCAGGAACATATAAGAAGCACTTCAAGGTAAAGAATCCGCCTGCCAATGCAGGAGACACAGGTTTGATCCCTGATCCGGGAAGACCCCACATGCCACAGGGCAACTAAGTCCTTGTGCCACAACTACTGAGCCTGTGCTCTAGAGCCCAGGGCCCAAGACTACTGAGCCTGTGAGACACAGCTACAGAGTAACCCTTGCTCTCTGCAACTAGAGAAAATCCTGTGCAGCATCCAAGACCCAGCACAGCCAGAAACCAGTTCATTTCAGTTCAGTCACTCAGTCATGGCCGACTCTTTGCGACCCCATGGACTGCAGCATGCCAGGCTTCCCTGTCCAACTCCCAGAGCCTACTCAAACTCATGTCCATCGCGTTGGTGATGCCATCCAACCATCCCATCCTCTGTTGTCCCCTTCTCCTCCCGCCTTCAATCTTTCCTAGCATCAGGGTCTTTTCAAATGAGTCAGTTCTTTGCATCAGGTGGTCAATGTATTAGAGCTTCGGAATTCAGCATCAGTCCTTCCAATGAATATTCAGGACTGATTTCCTTTAGCACTGACTGGTTTGATCTTCTTGCTGCCCAAGGGACTCTCAACAGTCTTCTCCAGCACCACAGTTCAAAAGCATCAATTCTTCAGCGCTCAGTTTTCTTTATAGTTCAACTCTTACATCCATACATGACTACTGGAAAAACCATAGCCTTGACTAGATGGACCTCTGTTGGCAAAGTAATGTCTTTGCTTTTTAATAGGCTGTCTAGGTTGGTAATAGCTTTTCTTCCAAGGGGCAAGCATCAACCAGAAATAAATACAATTAAAAAAAAAACAAAAGAAAAAGAAGCACCCATAGTGATATTTCATAGTAATGTGTTTCATTTCTCAATGTGGGTTGCATGGGTGTTCATTATAGCATATTACTATATGTGGGAAATAAATCCCAAAGGACTTTAAATGTAGTTAAATGTGGGATATTATGTAAGCAGGAGTGCCAGTGATGCATTCTAGATACAGAACTTAAATAAATGGTTGGATGGTAATTTGCTGTAGTTCAGTCACTCAGTCATGTCTGACTCTTTGTGATCCCTTGGACTGCAGCATGCCAGGCTTCCCTGTCCTTTCCCATCTCCCAGAGTTTTGCTCAAACTCATGTCCATTGAGTTGGTGATGCCATCCAACCATCTCATCCTCGGTTGTTTCCTTCTCCTCCTGCCTTCAGTCTTTCCAAGCATCAGGATCTTTTTTTACAATGAGTTGGCTCTTTGCATCAGGTGGCCAAAAAGTATTAGAGCTTCAGCTTCAGCATCAGTCCTTCCAATGAATATTCAGGGTTGATTTCCTTTAGGATTAACTGTTTTGATCTCCTTGCTGTTCAAGGGAATCTCAAAAGTCTTCTCCAGTATCACATTTTGAAAGCATCAGTTCTTTGGCGCTCAGTTGTTTATGGTCCAACTTTCACATTCTGCCCTTAAATGTATACCAATATTATAACGGAGGTATACAAAGACAAAAACAGAAGATATACAGTTAGACATAAAGCCCATGGGTCAATCTTCTTTACATAAATATGATTCTACAAAGAAAACACAAAAATAACAGAAATCATTCTGGGATTTAAAAAGTTTGTGGTTAAATAATCTCATGTAATAATCAATGTGACTCAGTAAAAGTTCTACCAAGCATTCAACAAAAATACAAAAGATTTGCAACCCTTTAAAAGTGTTTTATTTATAATATAGCGAGTATTTATGCACACATCTGAATTTTGAAGTCCCTGAATCATTTTCTCCTTAACAAAATTATGTTTTCTAGCACTAAGCATGATGTTGAAAATTGCACCTCTAGAGATTTTTTTTTTATTTAGGAGTAGCTCTTGAAATTTTCTTTCAGAAGAAGGTTTTCTTGCAAAATGCAGACAGCTAGGGGTGGAACAAACCCAAATGTGGGGACTGTTTATCCACATAGCAATCACAATGGGAAACACCCAAGAGCACAATCACAGAGGAATGCTTTTCTGTGAGAGAGAGGCCGCCAAAAAAGAAAGGGCAGAGACTGAGTACAGAGGAATAAGGGACACATTGTGTTTTCTTGCCCTTTTTTGTTTTATCTTATTTACAACTTTTCTGAAGAGGGGCTATGCTTGGCAGCTTTACTATGGAATCAACACTTGTGGCTGGAGACATTTAACATTGCCAGCTCAGATACATAAATGAACTTCAGCAGTATGGGAAATACTTCTTAAAAATATTTAGTGTGTAAAAATGTTGGCTAAAGAGCTTTGCTGTAAATCTGTTTCAGGTGATATATACACGCAGAGCAAATTACCCATGGAATCAATACAAAAATGTATGAACCATTGTGTTGCTTTAAAAGCAAAAAGGAGAAAAATAAAATAAGGAGTTCAGAATCCATTATGTAGGTCAGATACCTAGTATTAATTGGTTTCAAAGGGGTTTGTGCTTAAAAATAGACTCTTTCCTATATAGAAAAGACAGATATTTGTTCTGTTTACATGTAAACTGGGACAGTTTCCTTTAATGTAGATATGAAAACCAGAATAAGTAACTAAGGCCACTCAGGAGAAGAGATTTCCCAAGCTTCTTTTTCTTTTTATTTATTTTTTAAACTTATTTTAACCTGACGAGAAGAATAAGAAAAGGAAGATTCCAGAGCCACACTAAACAACATTACAGCTATGAAGGTAGACGTTGGAGAGAGAGAGTCCCTCAGTAATATTTGTCTTCTTTTAAGAAAAAAAAAAATGTTTATTCAAGAATTAGCATTTCATTTTTAGTTTTTATTATGTGCCAGACATTAGACTTGGTGATTATTTGTCTCATTAATTAATTTTTATTGGAGAATAGTCACTTGACAACGTTGCATTACTTTCTGCTGTACAGCAAAGTGAATCAGCTATACGTATGCATGCTAACTCACTTCATTCGTGTCCGACTCTTTGCAACCCTATGGACTGTAGCCCACCAGGCTCCTCTGTCCACAAGATTCTCCAGGCAAGAACACTGGAGTGGGTTGCCATGTCCCTCTCCAGGGGATCTCCCCAACCTAGAGATTGAACCCACATCTCTTAGGTCTCCTGCGTTGGGAGGTGGGCTCTTTATCGCTAGCGCCACCTGGGAAGCCCCATACATATACATATATGCACTCTTTTTGAGATTTACTTCCCATTTAGTTCAGGACAGAGCACTGAGTAGAGTCCCTGTGCTAGACAGTAGTTTTTCCTTAGTTATGTATTTGTACACAGTATCAATAATGTATATATATCAATCCCAATGTCCCTGCTGTTGCTGCTGCTAAGTCACTTCAGTCGTGTCCGACTCTGTATGACCCCATAGATGACAATCCACCAGGCTCCCCCGTTTCTGGGATTCTCCAGGTAAGAACACTGGAGTGGGTTGCTGTTTCCTTCTCCAATGCATGAAAGTGAAAAGTGAAAGTGAAGTCTCTCAGTCGTGTCCGCCTCTTAGCGACCCCATGGACTGCAGCCTACCTGGCTCCTCCATCCATGGGAGTTTCCAGGCAAGAGTACCAGAGTGGGCTGCCACTGCCTTCTCTGGACCCAGTCTCCCAATTCATCCCATTTCTCCCTTTTCCCCCTTGATGTCCACATGTTTGTTCTCTAGGTCAATATCTCTATTTCTGTTTTGTAAATTTTGGCTTTTAAAATGTATCTCAGGGTGGAAATCTTTGGTCACTGAAGTTTGACTCCTGAGAAATAATCTTGAGAAAGTTCAAGGTTCTTTCACTCCCACAAAAGGACAACTATATGCTGGTTGGACAAACAGACAGTAATTGTATATGTACAATGGAAATATTTTCATTGCCAGACCCTGAATATTTCTGTCAAAAACTGGTGAGTGTTGCTGACTATGATTTAACTAGACTTGAGTTTTGCAAGCACTTCCACTGCAAAAAATTATATATATAAATACATACACACACACACACACATTTGGTACTTATCTCTAACACTTCTGGTTTACCCACTTCTGGTTCTCTAAGAAAAATATTACCACACAATAGTAACAATACTTGCTATGCCAATTAGTCTTCTGTCTAGCCACTGCAATTTTTCTTCACATTATTTTTAATAATTATCAAAGGTAATGCATTATGCAAATTAATTTTAATGTAAAACATAGATGGAGATTTTTAATAATGCATATTTTTATCTCTGAGATACAGATCATAATATATCTCTGAGACGAATCTATTATGTCAAAAGACTATGTCAAATCTGAATTCAACTTAAGTATGGAGTTTGAAGTTGAACCTCAGTGCAGCTTTGATTCTCCCTACCTACATGGCTTAAAACATGGTGATGGTTTAGCAACCTTGGGCCAATACTCCCACCTACACTAGAGAAAAGCTGCTTTTCACGTGGACGTCAGAGTGACCTGGTAAACATTATCTGCCAATTGCTGGGTGTTTAGGGAAGAAGAACAAGAAAGTCTCAGAAAATGACCCAGGCACAGGCCTTTTGCCTGTCAAACAAGGAGAAACAAGGATTAAAAATAAAACACACATCATGTAAGGTTAAGAACTCCTGTTGTGCTAAGAGCTTTTGAAGCCTGGAAATACCAGAGGCTTAAGTATATCTAGGACGAAAATGAAAGCTCTGACCCCTGATCATTAGTGCAGCACTCAACCCGTGACCAGAACTCTCATAGGTTATTGCATTCAGCTTCACCAGGGTTAGAAGGGCAAGGCGAGCACACAGAAAATGACACTCATTCAATTTAAACATAATTTAATTCTCTGAAGACGTTTTTAATAGGTTTTGGGAATCAACATCTTAGAGCACTCTGACTGAATGCTGCTATTTTGGGAAAATAAAATTGCTGCTACTTCTATTTTCTGTGTGATTCAAGGATCTAGAAAACCTAGCGAGGTGCCTTTTTTGAAGTTCCATCCTAGAGTTTAAATTCAAGATGTGGATGAAATTGGTGAAACACATCCAATACACTGTATATTCTATTAATGTGCTTTAAGATACACTATCCACACCCACTTTATATTATAATAATCTAATATGGTATATCTATTTCTCCTCTACTTAATCATAGACTGAACTCTAAAATCATCTCCGTTAAGACCATCTCAAGGTCTTCTTCTTATTCAGGGCATGTTGGAAAGCTGCATAAAGAACATGAACACCTAATACATCATAGTAAATGCAAAGTGTATTATCTTCAATGAGCAACACATTCTGGTGAATCCAAATCTATCCCTAATACTTTTTAAAATATCATCATCATGGTCTTAGTCAACTGTTTATAAAGTATGATCTGAGATAAATCATCCACTGGCACAAAGCAGGGTGTTACCTCAGAGACATGCTTTGAGAATCTTGAACTTTGTGAAGGTTTATTTTACTTGGAAAGGAAGTAGAAGGTTGAATAAAGAAAAGTTTGATAAACTATGGTTGAGTAAGTAAAGAGGAGGCCCTATAATTCCATAGGTCAAAAGACAAGTAAAAAGAAACTTCACTGCTTTAATCTTCTCTTGAATTCTTATTATTTTCCAATATATAATTTATTTATTTTTCTTGCTTTTTGCCTCTCTCCATCTGATAGTCTATTGACTAGCATGTAGATTTCCTTAGCTTGTGGATTTTTCTATTTTTACTCAGACAATGTGTCATCATTACTTAGAATAGGCTCTGACACATTATAGGGGCTAAATAAATATTTAATAATGAATAATAACATTAAGCTACAATTTGTTCAAGAAACCATGGGAGGAAAATGAGTGATTCATAGGATTAACTTCAAATGAGACAGAATAAAATTAGAAATGGCCTCAAGGGAGAAGTTTACCTGGATTATCAGCAGGTGTTGATTATGTTTGAGTTTAGAAGAGTACTTAAAATAACAGAGAAAGTATTGTAATAATATCTATGAATTTTGAGAAATCTGTTTTTTTATGATTAGACAATAGCATGAGCCAGTTCCTACTAATGCAAAATACTAAAGACATATAGTTTACTTTTCCCATGGTTTTGTGAGTGATTGCCATATACATATGCATATATGATATAAATATATGTGTGTGTGTGTGTGTGTTTTGTTAAGTGAAAGAGCTGGCTTAAAACTCAACATTAAAAAATTAAGATCATGGCATCCAGTCCCATAACTTCACAGCAAATAGAAGGGGAAAAAGTAGAAGCAGTGACAGATTTTATTTTCCTGGGCTCCAAAATCACTGTGGAAGATGACTGTGGATGGTGAAATTAAACGTCACTTGCTCCTTGGAAGGAAAGTCATGACAGACCTAGACAGCATATTAAAAAGCAGAGATACCATTTTACCGACAACATCTGTATAGTCACAGCCAGTTTTTCCAGTAGTCATGTACAGATGGGAGAGTTGGACCATAAAGAAGGCTGAGCACTGAAGAATTGATGCTTTCGAATTGTGGTGCTAGAGAAGACTTGAGAGTCCCTTGGACATCAAGAAGATCAAACTAGTCCATCCTAAAGGAAATCAACCCTGAATATTCATTTGAAGGATTCATGCTAAAGCTGAAGCTCCAATACTTTGGCCACATAAAGCAAAGAGCTGACTCACTGAAAAAGACCCTGATGCTGGGAAAGACTGAAGGCAAAAGGAGAATGGGGTGGCAGAGGAAGAGATGGTTAGATAGCATCACTGACTCAATGGACATGAATTTGACTAAACTCTGGGAGATAGTGAAGGACACAGAAGCATGGTGTCCTGTGGTCCATGAAGTCTCCAAGAGACGAAGTCAAGTTGGACATGACAGTGACTGAATAAGAACATGGAATAAAGGACAGAAAATGGAATCACATAAAACATTCAATTAAAATAACCAAGGGCAGGAAAAACTATGAAGATAAAAATAGGAACAAAAATAAAGATAACAAATAGAAAGTGATAAGAAATATGATAAGCATGAATCCAAATATATCAATAATCAGTTTAAATGTCAATTGTCTAAATGCACCAATTAAATTACAGAGATTGTGAGAGTGGGTCAAAAAGCATGATTTACTACTTATGTTGTCTATAAGAAACTATAATTATAAAATACACAAATAGTTTATTGTAAAAGGATGGAGAAAATATACCATGCTAACACTAGTCAGTAGAAAGAAGGACAAAGAAAAGAAGTAGGTATGTTATTTTCAGACAGAGCACAATAAAGAGCAAGGGAATTTATCATGGATCAAAAAAGGTGTTGCATAATAAACAAAGAGGTTAATTAACTCTACAGAAAACCTATCACTAACATCAAATTTAATGATGAGAAAATTGAATCTTTTTCCACTAATATCAGATGCAAGGTCAAATGCTCAGTCTGTTTTACTTTTTTCAACATTATACTGAATGTACTTGTTAAGGCAATACAGTCCTTGCAAAGGTTGGATGGCATCACTGACTCAATGGGCATGAGTATGAGTAAACTCCGGGAGTTGGTGATGGACAGGGAGGCCTGGCGTGCTGCAGTCCATGGGCTCGCAAAGAGTCAGACATCACTGAGCAACTGAACTGAAGGCAATACAACAAGAAAAGAATAAAAAAGGTGGTCAGATCGGGAATTAAAAATAGAACTGTCTTCTACATGTCTCCATCTTCCCTGGTGGCTCAGACAGTAAAGCATCTGCTTACAATGCGGGAGACCCGGGGTCAATCCCTGGGTCGGGAAGACCCCCTGGAGAAGGAAATGGCAACCCACTCCAGTACTCTCGCCTGGAAAATCCCGTGGATGGAGGAGCCTGGTAGGCTACAATCCATGGGGTTGCAAATGGTCGGACATGACTGAGAAACTTCACTTTCACTTTCTTCATTCTTTTTTCATATAATTGTCTATGTACAAAATCTGAAAGAATTAAGAAGCAATTACAACAAGGTAGCAGGATATGATATTAATATATAAAAGTCAATCATTTCCCTCTATACTAGCAATAAAAAAGTGGATTTGAAGCTAAATACATAATGTAATTAGTCAATAAAGCAGATGTTTTTCTGGAACTCTCCTGCTATTTTGATGATCCAACAGATGTTGGCAATTTGACCTCTGGCTCCTCTGCCTTTTCTAAAGCCAGGTTGACTATCTGGAAGTTCACCGTTCACGTACTGTTGAAGCCTGGCTTACAGAATTTTGAGCATTACTTTGCTATCATGTGAGATGAGTGCAATTGTGCAGTAGTTTAAACAGTCTTTGGCATTGCCTTTCTTTGGGATTGGAATGAAAACTGTCCTTTTCCAGTCCTGTGGCCACTGCTGAGTTTTCCAGATTTGCTGGCATATTGAGTGCAGCACTTTCACAGCATTGTCTTTTAGGATTTGAAATAGGTCAACTGGAATTCCATCACCTCCATTAGCTTTGTTCGCAGTAATGCTTTCTAAGGCCCACTTGACTTCACATTCCAGGATGTCTGGCTCTAGGTGAGTGATCACACCATTCTGGTTATCTGGGTCATGATTATCTTTTTTGTATAGTTCTTCTGTGTATTCTTGCCACCTCTTCTTAATATCTTCTGCTTCTTTTAGGTCCATACCATTTATGTCCTTTATTGTGCCCGTCTTTGCATGAAATGTTCGCTTGGTATCTCTAATTTTCTTGAATAGACTGCTAGTCTTTCCCATTCTATTGTTTTCCTCTATTTCTTTGCATTGATCACTGAGGAAGACTTTCTTAACTCTCCTTGCTATTCTTTGGAACTCTGCATTCAGATGGGTAAATCTTTCCTTTTCTCCTTTAACTTTAGCTTCTCTGTATGCCTTTAACTTGATCTGTATACAGGTCAAGAAGCAACAGTTAGAACTGGATATGGAACATAGACTGTTTTCAAATTGGGGAAGGAGTACATCATGGCTATATATTGTCACCCTGCTTATTTAACTTATATGCAGAATACATTACACAAAATGCCAGGATGGATGGAGCACAAGCTGGAATCAAGATTGCCAGGAGAAAGATCAATAACCTCAGATATGCAGATGACACCACCCTTATGGCAGAAAGCAAAGAACTAAAGAGCCTCTTGATGAAAATGAAAAAGGAAATTGAAAAAGTTGGCTTGAGACTCAACATTCAGAAAACTGAGATCACAGCATCTGGTCCCATCACTTCATGGCAAATGAATGGGAAAAAATGGAAACAGTGACAGATTTCATTTTCTTAGGCTCCAAAATGACTGAAGATGGTGACTGCAGCCATGGAATTAAAAGATTCTTGCTCCCTGGAAGAAAAGCTATGACCAACTGAGATAGCATATTAGAAGCAGAGATATTACTTTGCTGACCAAGGTCTTTCTAGTCAAAGCTATGGTTTTTCCAGTAGTCATGTATGGATGTCAGAATTGGACTATAAGGAAAGCTGAGCACCAACAAATTGATGCTTTTGAACTGCAGTGTTTGAGAAGACCCTTGAGAGTCTCTTAGACTGCAAGAAGATCAAACCAGTCAACCTAAAGGGAATCAGTCCTGAATATCCATTGGTAGAACTGATGTTGAAGCTGAAACTTCAATACTTTGGCCACCTCATGCGAAGAGCTGACTCACTGGAAAAGTCCCTGATGCTGGGAAAGATTGAAGGCAGGAGGAGAAGGGGATGGCAGAGGATAAGATGGTTGGATGGCATCACTGACTCAATGGACATGAGTTTGAGCAAGCTCTGGGAGTTGGTGATGGACAGGGAAGCCTGGTGTGCTGCAGTCCATGGGGTTGCAAAGAGTTGGACACAACTGAATGACTGAACTGAACTGAATTTACATTAGAACAAAAATAAATGAAATTCTTAGGTAGAAAATGAAAGTGTTGGTCTGACTCCTGTGGCCCCACGGACTATGACCTGCCAGGCTCCTCTGTCCATGGGAATTCTCCAGGCAAGAAAACCATAGTGGGTTACCATTCCCTTTTCCATGGTATCTTCCCATCCTACGATTGAACCTGGGTCTCCTGCATTGCAGGCAGATTCTTTACTATCTGAGTCACCAGGGAAGCTCTTATAAATCTAACCAAATAATTGCAAGATATATATGATGAAACTACAATGCTATGATGAGAAAAAATAAAGAAGATCTAAATAAATGGAGAAATATTCCATGTTCATGGATAGGAAGATTCAATAATGTCAGGATATCAGTTTTCCTCAGCTAGATGCATAGATTCAATGGAATCCCAATCAAAATTCTAGGAAGTTATTTTGTGGGTATCAACAAGCTGATTTAAAGGTTACCTGAAAAGGCAAAAGACCCAGAACAGCTAATCCAATATTGAAGGAAAGGGAAGGGGGACTGATATTAATCAAGTCCAAGACTCAGGGTAAGCTGTAGTAATCAAGGCAGCACAGTACTGCTGAAAGGATAGACAGATCAGTGTAACAGGACAGAGACTCTAGAAATAGACCCACAGAAATACAGTCAACTAATCATTGACAAAGGAGCCAAAGGCGAGTCATGAAACATGAACAGTTTCTTCTTTTTCATTGAAACAAATTTAACAAAAAACACTGTGTAAATCTAAAGTACACATGTTAATTAGACATATTTATAGAAAGTAACCATCCTGATTTAAAAATGGGCCAAAAATGTCAGACACCTCTATCAAAGAAGATATATGCATATATATATATATATATATGATAAATAAGCATATAGACATATGTACCACATAATTTATTATCACAGAATTGCAAATTAAAGCAACAATGGAATACCACTACACACCTATTAGAATAGCCACAATCTAAAATGTTGGTTACAACAAATATGGTCAGAGATGTGGAGCAATAAAAATATTGATTCATTGCTGGTATGAATGCAAAATAACGCAGCCACTTTGGAAAATAGCTACATCACTAATCATACTCTTACTATATTATCCAGCAATTGTGCTTCTTGGTGTTTATTCAAACATGTTCTAAAGATAAATCCAAACAAAAACCTGTTCACAGATATTTAAAACCACTGTATTCATAATTGCCAGAACTTGGAAACCATAAAGACATCCTTTAGCAGTTGAATGAATAAATACACTATGGTAAGTCTAGACAATACAATATTATTAAATGCTAAAACTAAATGAGTTATCAAGCCATGAAAAGACATGGAGGAAATTCAGATGCATATTACTGAGAAAAAGAAGCCAATCTGAAAAGGTTAGATAGTATGTGATTCCATTATATGGCACTGTGGAAAATGCAAAACTATGTAAAAAGTAAATAGATCAGTGGTGGTTGGAGGTGGGTGAAAGGGATAAATTGGTAGTGCATGGAAGATTTTTAGGGCAGTAAAATACTCATCATGGTACTTTAAAGGTTGATGTGTGTGCATGTGTGTTAGTTGCTCAGTCATGTCTGACTGCAACCCCATAGACTGTAGCCTGCCCATCTTCTCTGTCCAAGGAATTCTCTAGGCAAGAATACTGGAGTGTGTTGTCATTAACTTCTCCAAGGAATCTTCCCGACCCAGAAATCAAACCCAGGTCTCCCACATTGCAGGCTGATTCTTCACCATCTGAGCCACCAGGAAAGCCCAAGAATACTGGAGTGGGTAACCTATCCCTTCTCCAACGGAACTTGCTGACCCAGAAATCAAACCAGTGTCTCCTGCGTCGCAGGAAGATTCTTTACCGACTGAGCTATGAGGGAAGCACATAATGGTTGATATATGTCATTATATATTTGTTCAAACCATAGAATGTACAACACCAAAAGTGAATCCCAATGTATACTATGGACTTTTGGTGATAATGATGTGTCAATATAGGTTTATCGATTGTAACAAATGTATCACTCTGGTGGAGCATACTGATAGAGAGGGAGTTTATGCATGTGTGGGGGCTTCCCAGGTGACTCAATGGTAAAGAAAATGCCTGCCAATAAAGAAGACACAAGAGATGAGAGTTCGATCCCTAGCCTGGGAACAGCCTCTGAAGGAGGAAATGGCAACCCAGTCCAATATTCTTGATGGAATAATCCCACAGACAGAGGAGCCTGGTGGGCTACAGTCCACGGGAATCAGAGTCAGACACGACTAAGCTCACACGTATGTGTGCACGTGTAGGTGTATGGAAAATATTGTACCTTCTTTAATTTGCTAAGAACCTAAAACTACACTAAAAGTAAATTATTTTTTAAATGATGAAAATAATTTTTCCATTTATATAAAACCCAAAAGTGGTAATGCTAATTTTTATTATTTAAGGACGTGCATGCATTATAGGTGTGCATGCCTATTCTATTGCTCAGTCATATATGACTCTTTGTGACCCCATGGACTGTAGCCCACCAGGCTCCTCCGTCCATGGAACTTTCCAGGCAAGAATACTGGAGTGGGTTGCCATTTCTTACTCGAGAGGATCTTCTCAATCCAGGGATCAAACCCATGACTCTTATGTCTCCTGCATTGGCAGGCAGATTCTTTACCACTCTGCCACCTGGGAAGCCCATGTACAGAGATTTAAAACTCTTAAAAAATCAAGAAAGAGATCACAAAAATCAGTAGAGTATTTATTTCTAGTAGAGAAACAGGAAATGTAAAAAAAGAGGCTGCGGAAGAGGTTGTTGGAGTGCTTGTATTGTTCTATTACTTGCTCTGACTATTGGGTACTTGGGTGTTTGCTTTAAAAATCTTAAACAGTACACATGTCTGATATCTATTACAATAAAAAAGAAAACCTCAGCACAAGGTAGCTGATAGCATACTGATACATCATTATAGCTTCTAACAGAGTGGCTTTTACATTCTGCTTTACAAAGTGCCATTCTGAAAACACCCTATCAAGTTTAAATGCAGAAGAGATAATGATAAAATTGTGCAAAACCTGACCTAGTTCTCATTTTATCACTTTTCCATAGCTTAGATAGGAAGCCTGTGATTAAACATAACAGTATAAAATGGGATGTGTGACACTTAAAAAGAAAAAAAAAATTTCTATGGGCCCTAATTCATTTCCTCTTTTTAGTGAATAGTTTATTCCTTATAAACATTATACAAATGCCAGAGTGTGAAAAACCATGGAGTTCCTGGTATACCAAACTCACATCTGCTCAATCTCAATTGCTTTATCAGATATGTGTTTTATTTTTCTACCTGAAAGAACAAGTTGCTAGAAATCTGTGCTGCAACCCCAGAATAACCCATCAATGTTATGTAGAGCTGAGTGGACCCTCTGGTAAAATGGAAGACAGTTAACTATCACTAAGCATCATAACATTCCTTATGTAAATCCTTAAAGTTTCATTTTATATTCTGTTAAACATTCACAATTTAAGAATGATGTTCTTAGCTGATCAGAGTACATCTTTTATTTCATCATTTCCTATTGCATCCTCACTGAACTTGGTCAGAATGCAACGCTTCATCTGCTTTCTATTCTTAATTCCTGGAACTCATATAAAACAGTGCCTTATGTTTTATAATTAGTATTTCTTTTCTTCTTGCGGTTCTTATGCATTATGTATTTTAGGTTTTGCATAGTATAATACACGTTATGAAATATGGTACGTTACATACCCATCTGTGCAGGGTACTGGGAATACATGATAAATGGTATGCATGAGGTTTTGTCTTTCTGAGGTCAAGGCAAAACTAGGCACTGAATTTAAAAGAATAGAATGCTGATAATTCAGTAAAGAATATAAAACATAAAAATACGAAGAGACCTGTGGAGTTACCTTGACTTTCAGGGTTTAATGTTTAAACTAATGAAGATAATATTTAAAGATGCAAGCAACGCTCAAATCTGAGGGGACAGCTGATGTTAAAGCTCTAGAGGGAGCGATGATTTGGGCATACTCACCAGAGGACCAGAGTGGCTGAAACTAGTTATTAAGAGAGATAAGACTAAGAAATGAGAAAGTGGGAATCGGCAAGAGCCAGAGGACACGAGTCTTGTTGCTGTAATCTACTGGGGAGTTGTCAGCCTGGCAAATTGGGATGGACCTCTGAGTTGAATGAAAGGTTTGAGAAATTCCCAATGGTGTCACTTCTTCCTTTTGTCTCTAGTATGTGAAGATAGCCTGTGCTGCTTCTCTTACTTTTCTGGGCTCAGACAACATGAGCTAGTTTAGTATCTTTACTGTGCAATTAATTGCACGCTACCTGCACTAGGGCTTCCTCGATGGCTCAGTGATAAAGAATCCACCTGCAAAGCAGGAGAAGCAGGAGACCTGGGTTCAATCCCTGGGTCAGGAATATCCCCTGAAGTAGAAAATGGCAACCCATTCCAGTATTCTTGCCTGAAAATTCCCATGGACAGTCCAAAGGGTGTGCTGCAGTCCAAAGGGTCACAAAGAGTTGGGCATGAATGAGCATGCACTTACCTGCACTAAGTTTAAGAATCAGTTGATTTGAGATGCATGTATGCTAATCAATACCCTTGGAAATCTCTTCAATCTCTCATAAAGTACAGTACACTTGTTTGCTCTTTCATAAATCCTATATATCTCAAAAGCTTGAGAACCACTTTGACAGCTAATCTAAAAGAAGAACCAAGGGAAAGTCTATATGCAAACGTCTGGACATTCCAACTGTTCAGTCTTTGATAGACTTGCCAAATCTCTGAACTAAAGAGTACATACATATTCCTTCCTCATCTTGCTTGCAGGGTCTGTAACATCCAAATGTGTATTAAAGAAAATGGAGGCGTCCTATTGGATGGTTTAAGTTCTATAATCAGAGTAAAATGCAAATATATAGGTTAGGCTATACCATTCTTACTCCCTGTTTTGACCCTTCTTGTGTCTAACTGCTATGTGGAAAATTAACTCCAACTTCTGGCTTTCTTGATAGCTTTATTTCCAACATGACACTGATCTCTGATGCTTCAGCCAGATCTCCTGTTGCTTTACTCCTGACTTTCTCACTTGTATCTTTATCTTTTCATGATTACTTTTCCTTGGCTTTCAAGTACATCTTTAGACGCTGTCTCTCTGAAGGTTACTGCAAGTTATCTTGCCTTCTCTTTACCATCAAATTCAGCAGAAGTGTAATTTCTGTGCACTGATCTACTTCTTCAGATGCACTGAATACAAACTGCCCTTGGCTACACTACTGCATTGAAACTTGACTTTCAGTGTTATGAGTGATTTCCTAAATTTTTATTCTAAAGATCCATTCTCAAGCCTCCTCCTATATGACCTCTTGGAAAACGTTGGTACTGTTTTCCTGTACTTCCTTCTCAAAACTTCTGCCTTAAGTTTCAGGATGCTATTTAGATTTATCTCCCATCTAACTGGTTGCTCTCTCTTGTCTCTTTCATACGCTCACTCCTCCAATGTGGATGTTCTCCAGGCTCAACCCTCAGCCTGCATGTTTATCTCATAATTCCCATGCTCCCGCTTTATGATTCCACCACTGCCATCTCCAACAAAATCTCTATTCAAATGACACCGAAATCTACACTTTCAATCTATAGAATTTCTACAACCAAATAAAATATGCATTGGTTAGCTCTTCCTAAATACTAAATCTTCTACAATTCTATAATATTTAATATTACAAATATTAAATAATACTGTGACTGATTCAAGGAGTAAGTCTAAAATTAAATGTGTTATCTTTCTCTGAAAACCCACCCACTTTCTGTATTCTGTATATGTATTCTGTATATACCATCAAGTATACAGTCACCCAAGCAAAAATCTCCAGATCAACTTTTATTATTACTTTTCTTCCACCCCTTCATTCAACAGAACAGCAATCCCTGATGTATCTATCTCTACTACTTTCAAATCCAAACGGTCTGTTTCTCTTTTTTCCTAATCCTACTTATGACAATTTATATTTAATTCTTAGATTATTTCAATATATTTCTGGATAGTTTTTTTTCTATTCTTTCTTTTTTTATTCTCAGTTTCTGTTCAAAGTTGCCTTTCTAAAAATGACATACACTTGGAAATTCTACTACCTGCTTAAAAAAATGATGGTTCTTCCCTATTCTCAGTGTCTGATATTTTAGTCATTTTTCAGTAACAGCCTAGTTTTTATTCTGACTTCTTTTCCTATAATTCCCATGTCAAATCCTAGTCTCTAGCCACTCAGGTATGTGTACTCTTTCCCTGGCATGCCACAAAGATCCAAGTGTGAAATAGAGGAAGGTTATCTCTTACTTTTGGAAATCTGATGAGTCATAATAAATGACTTTGAATATATTCTTCAAATATTTTGAAGCCTTATTCTGTTGGATTTCAGACCATATTTTGGACTATAGATCTACAATTAGATGTTGTTCAAATAGTTTTTCTTGAGAAGAATAAAAGGGGTTGGATAAACTTTATCTTCTACTCTTTAATGAAAAAAGCCTTTAGTTCATTTCCTTTCTCCCTTCTAAGCCTTTCCCTTCTCCAGGGGATCTTCCCAACACAGGGATTGAACCCAGGTCTTCTGCATTGCAGGCAGATTATTTACCAGCTGAACCACAGGGGAAACCCAATGAAATAAAAGGGGGTGGTAAAGAATATTTTTAAAAGAGAAAGTGGAACATTTGCAATGAAGTCAACCTACTTAAAAGGAGAATTCTATCAAATGAAACATTTATTTATGAAATACATTATCACATTTATTTCTAAAACCATGTAATCCCACTTATCAGCGTTTAACATTTAACATCTCTTCTCAGTCAGCATCACTACAAGATCATGTTTTCCAACATTTACTCCTGAAATGTTCAAATACTCTCATGGAAAGTTATAAAACCTTGCAAAGAAAGCAATAGATCTATTCTGCTGAGTTCTCAATTTAAACCTCAATGATGATGATGACAGTAGTTTCATAAAACCCAGAGGTATGAGCTTTGATTCTGATTACCACTGTTCTTAAATTTTATTGAGCCAGTTACTTCTGGAAACTAAGGAGACAGCTAGGTACTTTCAGATTCTGCATTCACACTTTGAGGCTACCTTACCTGATAGCACCATAATGAGCCATAAGCATTTACTGAGCCTGTAGACTGCGTAGCCTATTCCCTTAGAATAGTTTCCTTCCTATGAAAGCCTGAGGCAAATGATTTTGTGGCCAACAATACCATCTTACTCATTCCAACTCATATAAGTAAACTTCAAAATAGACTACAATAAGCATAATGCACTTCCCTCATCACCAATAAGCATTAAAAATAATAGACTCACAACTCTTGCTCATTTAGATACATGCTATGTACTACTTTTATTCTATCCCAGTTCACTTTGATTATTTCCAGAACTTCTCTCCTTGAGACATCTAGGAGAAAACTCCTGTAATTGTCAGAAGAGAGGAAAAGGTATCAATGCCATTATCTTTTATTTTGCCAGACTCAGATGACTTCATAATTAAGTATGGCTTTATGAATCAGAATTACGGCTTCACTTTATGCAAAATACTCAATGAGACAATTTAAATTGTGTCTTAGGTAGAGCTCACAGTGTGACTGAAGTTATGAAGTTTTATCCGGGAGCGGCTTAGATCTTTATTTACTGTGACTGAAGGCACTTCCCCACACCTCTCTTACAAGTTTTCTTGGGGGAAAGCAGCCTTAGTAACTAGAAATTTGGGCTAGAAACAGAAAGCCAGTCTACTTTTTAACCTTTGTGCCCAGGGAAAATGGGCTTCCCTTGTGGCTCAGCTGGTAAAGAATCCGCCTGCAATGCAGGAGACCTGGATTTGAACCCTGGTTTGGGATGATCCCCTGGAGAAAGGAAAGGCTACCCACTCCAGTCTTCTGGCCTGGAGAATTCCAAGGGCTGAATAGTCCATGGGGTTGCAAAGAGTCAGACACAACTGAGTGACTTTCACTTTCACTAGAGAAAACATGAGAAAGTGTTTTTATTTTCCATATTATATGTTTGATAAATCACCCCCCAAAAAGCTACGGTAGGCCGAGATAATTATGTGCCAGACAAATGGCACTAAAAACAGATTTCCTCCACTTGCTTTATGTCACAATGAATGTAACTACCTCTCTTTTCTAGGACCAGAAATACAATTATCTGAGGAACTTCCCACATCTTTTTGTATACTAGAAGAATGAGATCCTAATGATTGGAATTTGGGGTTCTGTTTCAGAACAGTGAAGAGATTATTTGCCATTCTAGAATATTTTGTCCAAACTTTTTATGTAACACACAAAAGAAAATATGCATATGTAATAAGAGTTCCATACTGAGTTTAATAATGTTGGCAACTCATCCTTTTAATTATTTATTCATTTACCACTGCTCAGGCCCCTTCTCGGCCCTGAGAGAGATCTGAGAGGTCCCTCTCTGTCCCGCCACCCCTGATTTGTTAAAGTGCAAATTGGCCTTTCTCACCTCCCTCAAGGAAATCGCTGCAGCCACCATTTGCCCATTTTCCTGACTCTGATAAGATTATCGGGCTCCTGTGAATGGCTTATGTCTAGGTAGTCTTTAACTGATTGTAAGACGCTGGTGCCATGCTCTGCTGGAGTTAAGATAAAACTCCTGAGCTAAAACTAGTGTCTGCAGTTCTGCACGTATGCAGGTCTTTGATCTAAAATTTGGTGAATCCTGTTAGTATATATATGTATGTTACCCCTCAATAAAGTCGTCGGAATCAGTCACAAGCTGACTCCATCCCTCTCAACCCCATCTTTCCTAGTCTTTTATTTCTCAGGTGCTCTGGTGATTGCATCCTCGACCTGTTCCTTTTGCTGGCAGGCCCGGCAACCACCTACCCACAATTTCAAATTGATATTTTCCAACCAATTTATACAATACAGCAAAGTTCCAAGAAAAAACAAAAATAATCCAAGACACCACAAGCTAGCAATAATACTAGTAATATCTTTCACCTAGATGTAACTAAAAGAATGTATATACCCTTCTCACTTAACAATATAATACAAAAATGCTCATCATCAAAATTTATTTATGCAACACTATTATTTTAAGTTGAAATTAATAATGTGAGAAAACAAAATACATATAAAGGGGATGAGTTATGATTTTAATATTGATTCCATGACTCCAGGATGAGTAAATCAAATAGGGTTAGTATTACATATTTTTTCCTCTCTTTATTTTTCTTTTCACTAAAGCCTACAGTTCAATCAGTTTTCACCAATGCATATACCTGTGTGGTAAAAAAAAAAAAAGAAAGTGTTAATGTTCAGTTGTATCCAACTCTTTTGACCCCATGGACTGCAGCTATAGCCCACAAGGCTCCTCTGTCCATGGAATTCTCCAAGCAAGAACACTAGAGTGGGTTGTCATTTCCTTCTCCAAGAGATCTTCTCAACTCAGGGATCGAACCTGGCTCTCCTGCATTCAGGTGGATTCTTTACCATCTGAGCCACCAGGGAAGCTCATACACTCATGTAAACTTAGCCCTGTTTAGATGTGGACAGTATTCATTAACACATAAAGATCCTTTATGGCCTTTCCTAGTCAATCTCCTTTCATCCAACACAATAACTGATCTGGTTTCTACTGCATAGTTTTGGCCATTTCAGAACAGCATATAAGTGGAAGTGTTAGTCGCTTAGTCATGCCTGACTCTTTGAGACCCCATGGACTGGGGCTTGCCAAGCACTTCTGTCCATGAAATTCTCCAGGAAAGAATACTGGAGTGAGTTGCCATTTCCTTCTCCAATGTAAGTGGAATCATGCAGTAAATACTCTTCAATGTCTGAATTCTTTTGCTCAACATGTTTTGAAATTTACCCATGTAGCCATTGATTTCTTCTTCCTTTCCTAAATGGTATTCCGCAATTGGGATAGCCATTCCCACATGGATGGCCCACTGTTTGGCAGTTTTTAATAAAGTTAAACATATGCCCATCTTCTGATGGGCATCTAGGTTGCTTCCATGTCCTGGCTATTATAAACATTGCTGTGATGAACATTGGGGTCTCTTTCAATTCTGGTTTCCTCGGTGTGTATGCCCAGGAGTGGGATTGCTGGGTCATATGGCAGTTCTATTTCCAGTTGTAGTGGTTTTGATTTCCAGTCTTTTAAGGGATCTCCATACTGTTCTTCATAGTGGCTGTACTAGTTTGCATTCCCACCAACAGTGTAAGAGAGTTCCCTTTTCTCCACACCCTCTCCAGCATTTATTGCTTGTAGACTTTTGGAGAGCAGCCATCCTGACTGGCATGAAATGGTACCTCAGCCATTAAAAAGAATACATTTGAATCAGTTCTAATGAGGTGGATGAAACTGAAGCCCATTATACAGAGTGAAGTAAGCCAGAAAGATAAAGACCAATACAGTATACTAACGCATATATATGGAATTTAGAAAGATGGTAACGATAACCCTATATGCAAGACAGAAAAAGAGACACAGGTGTATAGAACTGACTTTTGGACTCTGTGGGAGAAGGCGAGGGTGGGATGATCTGAGAGAATAGCATTGAAACATGTATATTATCAACTGTGAAACAGATCACCAGTCCAGGTTGGATGCATGAGACAAGTGCTCAGGGCTGGTGCACTGGGAAGACCCAGAGGGATGGGGTGGGGAGGGAGGTGGGAAGGGGGTTCAGGATGGGGAACACATGTAAATCCATGGCTGATTCATATCAGTGTATGGCAAAAACCACTACAATATTGTAAAGTAATTAGCCTCCAACTAATATAAATAAATGAAAAAATAAATAAATTAAAAAATAAATAAATTAAAAAAAAGAAACACAAAATTACAGCAATGAACTATAAAATAAAGATTTGCTACTTTTTCGAGAGAATTTTTTTTTAATTAATTAATTAATTTATTTTTTCAGTGGGTTTTGTCATACATTGACATGAATCAGCAATAGATTTACACGTATTCCCCATCCCGATCCCCCCTCCCACCTCCCTCTCCACCCGATTCTCTGGGTCTTCTGAATCTTGGTCTGGATTCTGTGAAGTAATAGTAACCAACACTTTCTATCACAGTGTATCACTTTCATTTGTTTTAACAGTGGCACAATCTATCATATAATCATGTTCTGTTCACCAAACAAATTGATGAACATAGAACATACTTTTATTTATTGGCATTTTAAGTGAAACTACAGTGCAGTTTCCTGTACATAAACCCATTTATGTACCTCTGAATGATTTTTAAGAGATAAAATTAAGAGCAGAATTTGCAATAAAAAGTAAAAACATATTTTACTAAAAATTGGTTGGGCACTATGGCCAAATTATTCTCAAAAAACCTCTACCAAATTATCCTTCAAGTAGTAGACTATGGTCATTATATCTCTCCCATTCTAATGACAGTCTACATGTTGAATAGGCTTGTTAAGTAACTCCTATTTTCATCAATGAAATAATATGTTGTTGAAAATTAAAATTCCTCCCTATTCATACTGACTTAATATCTTATGTAAATATTGATTATCTATTCATGCATGCCCTACTCATGCCCTTCGCACATATGTTTTCAATATTTATTTTTTTATTTGGCTATGCCAAGTCATAGCTGTGGCATGCAGGATCTTTAGTTGCAGCGTGTGGGATCTAGTTACCTGACTAGGGATCAAACCTGGACCTTCTGCATTGATAATGTGGAGCCTTAGCTACTGGAACATTAGGGAAAGGCCTCACTTCGCACATTATTAGATGTTTAATAATTTATGTTAACACTAATATCTGTTCATGCCTTTTGTATAGCTTTGCGTGGTTTTAACATTTTCAAATAAAATAAGAATAATATATAGCTACAGTATTTCTATGAATGCCTAACAAAATAGCACTATATTTTAAGAGTTATCCATGTTGATTTAGTTGGGTATAGCTCATTGTTAATGGTGAATTTTATTCCACTGTATAGATATGCCAAAATTAATATTTCATTCTATTATATATAGTGTCTGGAGGAATTCCAATTTCTATGTTTTAAAAAATGCTACTACAAACTTTCAATTCCACATGTCCCAGTGCTCATGCGGAAAACATTCTCATTAGATGACCTTGTCTTCTCAGTTTTTACTAGGATCTTTTAATGAAGTAAGTCCTTGTTTTAATGCAGTTCTTTTTTTTTTTTTTATCAAACTTTTATTTGTAGTGTGCATTTCTATGCCATGTTCAAGAAACCTTCAACTGAAATTCCACTTCTTCTTAAGATATCTGCTTATGCCATAACAACAACATAGATCAACTAAATTTTTGGTAAGGACACTGGAGGATATTGGAGGACTATAGCTATGAAAAAATGTGAAGAAACTAACTTATAAAAAGGGAAGAGAATTTCCAAGTTGAGTCCTATTGAAGTCTGCTATTTAGTTTAAAAACTTCAGTAACCAATATGGTGATCCTGCCGTAATGATAGACATCTAGACTAATAGCACAGAAAAAGATGGTTCATAAATAGGACCACAGATAGTAACTTAAGTTTTCGCCAAAGGTACCACTGCAGCTTAACAGGTGAAGCTCTTTTCCCATAAATGGTGCTATAAAAATTGGATATCTATATAAAATTTTTGAATCTACTCTTACTACCAAAAAGTTCCTACTATTTGCATTTTTTAAAAAAAACTAAAAAGTTAGAGATGGATCACAGACCTAAAAGTGAAGGCTAAAATTGTGAAGGTTCATGAAGAAAATACAGGACAATTTCTTCATGATCTTGTAATGAGCTACAAATTTCTGAGCAAAAACAAGAAATCAACTTATTTAAAAAGGGGAAAATTTGTGAAGATAGAATTCATGACTGAGAAATGCAAATAACCAACACATAACTGACATTTATTATAGTTTTTAGAAAAACATAAAACAAAATATTTTAGTATTTCATACCCACTTGGCTAACAAAATTAAAATATGATCATATTTTTTGTTGGGTAGAGCATGAAAGAAAGAGTTTTTCCATGGAAATATAAATTGAGAAAACACTTGGGAGAAGAATTTGGTAATACATAGTAAAATTAAAGCTATGCATATAATCAGATCTAGTAATTTCACTTCTAGGTATACATGGTAATGATACTTTTGTAAATGTGCACACAGTTGCAAGAAGGCTCAGGACACATGTTTGCAGCAGCAAAGATTTGGCAACAGTGAAATATCTTTCAATTATAAAGGGATGAACTAATTGGCATTTATGGAACATGCCACAAACAAATCCAAATATGTAATCTTTTAAAAGTGCATACAGAACATTACTAAAAGAGACCAAATTTGGAATCACAAAATGCAAGGATTCTCAATAAACTTAAAGCCAGTATGCTCTCTGTTCAGAGTAGAATTAAAACAGAGATTTCTGGCAAATGATCCAATATGGATTATCAATAATAGACTTCTAAATAACGCATGGGTCAAAAAATAAATCAAAAGGGAAATTATGAAGTGTTTTGAGCTCAATAAAATTTAAAGCACAATATATTAGAATTTAGGGATGCTAAAAAAGTGGTATTTAGGAAGACATTTATAGATAAAATATATATACTAGAAAAACTTTTAAATTATAACTTCCTCTTCCACCTTAAAAAATAAGAAAAAAGAGCATATTAAAAGCAAAGTAAGTAGAAGGAAGGGACTATCAAACTTCACAGTGGAAATCAAAGAAAAAGAACAAGAAAAACAATAGAGAAATCAATATAACAAAAAGTTGGTTCTTTGAGAGATCAATAAAATAGACAAACCACTAGATCATGACTATGAACAATGAACAAAAGAAGAAAAGGTACAAAATGGCAATATCAGGAATGACAGGTATGAAATTACTATCAATTCCAAAGATATTAAAAGTATACTAAAACAACATTATAAACAAAACTATGCCAATAAACTGGAGAACTTAAAAGAAAGTTATGAATTTCTTAGAAAATGCAACTACCAAAACTCTCTTTATAAACAGGTAACTTGAACTTCAGGTCTAGATGACTGCCCTATAGAATTCTACTTATCATTTAAGGATGAAATATTAAAATTCTTCACCATCTCTCCCAGAAAAGTGAAGAATAGGGACTATTACCTAAGTTATTCTACGCAGCATAACTGATATCTAAACTGGACAAAAACATTTACACAGAAATAATTGCTGAAAAATTCCTCTCATGAAAGTACATGCAATAATTCTAACCACAATTTCAGCAAATTCAATACAAAAATCTTTTAAAAATATTTTTCATCATGATCAAGCATGATATTCTCCCCTAAATGCAAGGTTGTTACAGCATGGGAAAATCAGTCAATGCACTCACAATACGAACAACCTTAACAAAGAAAAATCAAAGAAACAAAAAAAGTCTCCAAAAAAAGCATTTAACAAATTTAACAAATTTAACAAATTTCAATAATCATTCGTAATCAAAAACAAATTTAACAAATTTAACAAATTTCAATAATCATTCGTAATCAAAAACGAACAGTTCTCAACAAAAGAGGGCATATCTACAAAATCTCTACAGTTAACTTTATGCTTAATGGTGGTATTTTCATTCCAGTCAGGAAGGTTTTCCCCACCTCCATGTTATGAATAACATCACCCACATTAATTTCAGAAACTGAATAGTTTCATTTTCTATATTTAAGTCTATATCACTCTGATCTCTTTTGAATCTAGAGTATGAAATAATGCATGATTCTTTTTCTTTACAAATATTGTAAGACATTACCATTTATTAAGGAGTTTATCTTTTCTCTACTAATTTTACATGCCACCTTTGTTATATTCTAAATTTCCATATGCACTTGGGTTATTGCTGAACTTTTCATTGTGCTGGATTGGATTGGCTGGCTATTTGTCCACCAATACCAACCACACTTTTCTAACTGTCTGTTTAAAATGTGTGTGTGTGTTAGTCACTCAATCACGGCCAACTCTTAACAGCCTACCAGGTTCTCGTCTGTCCATGGGATTCTCCAGGCAAGAATACTGGAGTGGGTAGCCATGTCCTCCTCCAGGGTATCTTTCTGAAACAGGGATCAAGCCCACGTCTCCTGCATTACGGGTGGATTCGTTACCATCTGAGCCACCAGGGAAACCCTATGACAGTGTTTTATAACTGGTGGCATCATGGACACACTGCTCTTCTTTTTCAGAATTTTCCTCATTATTCCTGCATTCTGTTATTTATCTATAAGAATTTTAAAATGAATAAGTTGATATTTTGAAAAATATTTTAAGTAAAAATTTGGTGTCAAGCTTTTTTTTTTTGCATTTACATCTCTCTGTGTATTAATTTATCTTATTTTTTGCTTAGTTAAAAGACCTTAGGAATATCAGGTTATCCTAGGAACACATATCATAAATGAAAGAAAAATGTTTCTTATGACACTATTACTCTAGGTATAGGTCAGTTTGAATCAAACTATTACATGAAAATTCAGGTACTTGTCTTTAAAATTTAGGAACAGATTTTTTCAGATCTGTGTGGCTTATCTGTCTTTGATAACGCAAATCATTTTGCCCTTGAGATGAATGAGTGTTTGAATAATTGAGTCTGTAGATTTGTGCAAACTCTAGTTAAGGATTCTCTCAATTTTTTCAGTAATTCTTTCATGAGATATTTCTGAAATATTCCTGGCTTGCAATTATCTCACAGGAAATTCATGACTAAGTTCTTTATTTTTGTTGTTATATTTTGATTTCATATTATTCAGAAGAATATCAAATGGGTAATTTTATTCACTGACAAAGTGCCTTGATTGAAAAGGGTTTTGGGGTTAATGACCTCATGGGAAATTTGTGTTATCTCAGTAAAATTTTTGTGAGTTTGAATTTCAGAATCGCTCTTTAACACCAAGGAAACAAATTTCTTTGCTCTAAGTGATAACATTTTAAAACTAATTAAAGTATCAATTAAGATAGCTTTAAAATAGCAAAAAATAAAAATAAAAAAATAAAGTGACTGCAGTTTTCTCTTTTATTCTACTTTTAAAACCTTAAAAATAGGTATTTTCAAAGCTTAGGTGGACAATTTTAGACTTGGGTTTTTATTTCCCTAATTGATAACAATAGGATTAAAGCAAATACTGATTACAATAATTAGATTTCCATAAGTAATCACCTATTAAGAGTTCTTCTCCAATATTTAAGTATAGACAAAAATTTCACATAGTAATGTGCACTGGTATTTTATAAAATACAATAGAAACTTAATTAAATAAAATTCTGCCTAGTAAATTTACCTTAATATTATCCAATCATTAGAGCTTTTAATAAATCCCTTACAGCTAAAGACTTTAAAAGAGGGATACTTATGGCTTTATTCTTTCTTAAAAAATATTAATAAATTTTCATTTTAGAGATTTTACATTCACAGCAAAGTTTCCATAAAACCCTGCCCTCACACATGCATAGCCTTTCCCATTTTTAATAGCACCCACCAGAGTGATTTATTTGTCACAATCTATGAAGCTGCACTGACACATATTTAATAGTCTAAGTCCATAATTTACATTAGGGTTCACTCTTGGTGTTACAAATTCTATGATTTTAGTCAAATGTATAATGAAATGGATCTGCCATTATGGTATCATACAGAATAGTTTTCTGCCCCCAAGTCCTCTTGATCCATCTATTTATTCTTTCCTCTCCTACTCCTCAGATGCTCCTACCGTTTCTATAGTTTTGCCTTTTCCACAATGTCATATGGCAGAATCACAGGATGTAGCATTTTCAGACTGGCATCTTTCTCCTCGTAACAGGTATTTAAGGTTCCTCCATATCTTTGATGGCTTGATAGCTCTTCATTTGAGCACTGAAAAATACTGTACTGACTGTATGTAGCATTGTTTATTCATTCACCTGTTGAAGGATATCTTGATTGGTTCCAAGTTTTGGCAATTATGATTAAAGCTGCTGCATATGCCCATGAGCAAGTTTTCATGTGGACATAATTTTTCAGCTCTTTTGGGTAAATACCAAGAAGCATAATTATTGGATTGTATGGTGAGAGTAGCTCGGAAGACATCACCAAATTGTTTTCCAACGTGGCTGCCCTTTTTGCTTTCCATCCAGCAATGCATGAGAGGCCCTGTTGCTCCACATTCCTGACCATATGTGTTGTCAGCATTTTGACCGGTCTAATAGGTGTGTAGTGGAACCCCATCATTGCTTTAACTTGCACTTCTCTGATGGCTAATGATGTGGAGCACTTTACATATGCTTATTTGCTACATATATATATATATATATATATATTTGCTACATATATATTATGCTATATATATGTAGCAAATATTCACTGGAAGGACTGATGCTGAAGCTCCAATACTTTGGCCACCTGATGCGAAGAGCTGACTCTTTAGAAAAGACCCTGACGCTGGGAAAGATTGAGGGCAGGAAGAGAAGGGGACAACAGAGGACAAGATAGTTGGATGGCATCACCAACTCAATGGACATGAGTTTGAGCAAGCTCCAGGATATGGTGATGGACTGGGATGCCTGGAGTGCTACAGTCCATGGGGTCGCAAAAGAGTTGGACATGACTGAGCGACTGAACAACAATATATATATGGGCTTCCCAGGTTGCATGAGCGGTAAAGAACCTGCCTGCCAACGCAGAAGACATAAGACATGCAGGTTTGATCCCTGGGTCAGAAAGATCCCCTGGAGTAAGCAATAGCAACCCACTCCAGTATTCTTACCTGGAGAATCTCATGGAAGGAGGAGACTGGCAGGCTACAGTCCATCGCAGAGTCAAACACGGCTGAGTGACTAAGCATAGCACAGTACATATATACCTTCTTTGGCGAAGTGTCTATTCAGATCCTTTGCTCATTTTTTATTTGGGGTATCATTGAATTTTAAGAGTTCTTTGACTATTTTAGATAACAGTCTTTAATTTGATGTGTCATTTGCAAATATTTCCTCCCACTCTGCAGTTTATCTTCTCATTCTCTTTTAACATTGTCCTTCACCAAACAGAAGTTTTCAGTTGTAATGAAGTCCACTTTATCTATAGTTAATTATTTCAAGGATTGTTTCTTTTTTGTTGTATCTAAAAGGTATCCAAGCATTTGTTTGTGTGTGTGTATATATGTGTGCACTACCTTTTAGGAGTTCTATAGTTTTTGCATTTAGGTCAGTGATCCATTTTGAGTTCATTTTTTGTGAAGGATGTAAAATTCATAATTTGCATATGGATGTTCAGTTGTTCCACAACATTTGCTAAAAAGACTATATTTGCTTGATTGTAATTTTATTCTTTTTAAAATTTTGGAGAAGGATTTTTGTAAAGATTTCAAATCACCAGTTTTTCTGTGTTTCTTAATCTTCTGCTTCCAAGTTGATTTTATAGAAGCTTTTAAAAACCACAAGCAGTTACCAAGCACTACATGTTCAACCACTATGTCAAATAGATTCTATGTGGATTCCAAAAGACAGACTTCTCCATAATGGGTCCTCACTTTGAAATTGATAAAGTAAATGTATTCTAAATACTGAGAAAGTAAAATGTCTACTGTGTAATTCCACCTAAATGGAGTAGGAAATGCAACTCACTCTAGTATTCTTGCCTGAAGAATCCCATGGACAGAGGAGCCTGGCAGGCCACAGTCCATGGGGTCACAGAGTCTGACACAACTGAACACACACACATAACAGGCTATCTTACAAGGAAGCTAAATATGGTTTGATGACTAAGTTACCAAGCTATTAAAGCTGCCGGTACTGAAATGGGCCTGAGGAAGAAAGTACAGGAAGGCAGTACTTAATTGAGAAATTCTTACAATGGAGTCTGTGGGGAAGAGGAATATTGGTGGGTGAACAGGACAGGAAGCGCCTTAAAATTAAAGTGTGAAGTTTGAAAGAACAGACAAAAGATGTGGTAGTCTTATTTTCTGCAGCAAAATTAGAATACAGTTTTCAACAAAGGCTTTTTCTGTACAAATCTTTTTATTTTCAATTAATTATAGATTAGAAGGATGTTGTAGAGAATATTACAAAGATTTCTCCTATACCCTTCACCCACTGCCACCTATGCTAACATTCTGCAATGACTATAGTACAATATCAAAGCCAGGAGATTGGCATTGGTACGAGCCACAGATTTATTCAGATATCACCAGGATTACATACATTTTTTACTTTATGTATGTATGTGTATGTATAGTTCAATCTAAAAGAGATCAGTCCTGAATGTTCATTGGAAGGACTATGTTGAAGCTGAAACTCCAATACTTTGGCCACCTGATGTGAAGAGCTGACTCATTGGAAAAGACCCTGATGCTGGGAATGACTGAAGGTGGGAGAAGATGGGGATGACAAAGTATGAGATGGTTGGATGGCATCACCAACTCAATGGACATGAATTTGGATAAACTCTGGGAGTTGGTGATGGACAGGGAGGCCTGGCATGCTGCAGTCCATGGGGTCACAAAGAGTTGGACATGACTGAGCGACTGAACTGAATTGAACTGAATATGTATAGTTCTATGTAATTTTTCATTTATCATTAGTTATTGTAGATGTAATATCACAAATCTTTCTAACTATTTAGGTCAAGTTCTAAGATGTGGAAACCTTCCAAAGTTATGAAAATTATTAAGGCTTTTCAGATATATGATTAAATTGCTTTACAAAATATCTGAACCAATTTACACATTTACTGGTATATCTGTGAGCTACTATTTTTCCATGTCATCTCAAACATACCATAGACGTAAAATAGTGTCCTGTTGTTCAATTTGTTTTTCTCTAATTACTGGTATGTTTGTTATAAATGCAATTTTTGGAACTCCTGTTATGGTCTAGAAGAAATAGACACATCCCTCCTTATTTTTCCATGAAATACAGAGAGAAGTCCTGGACATAATACATAAAACAAGCACAGAGAAACTCTGAAAACTGGGAAGATGAAGGCAGACTTGTTAGGGGTGTTGGGACTCAAGGAATAAAACAGCAGTGACTTCTCTTGGTTTTCCTTTTCCTTTTCCTTTCACTTATCTTGCTGGATACAGGGGAGGTCAACAGTGTAGACTCTCCAATGGGTGGAGAGGAAAAAATCCCAGAGAAACGCTTGTTTTTCTTAACCAGAGGACTGGGAAAGGACAGCTAAGCAGGCAGAGACTTTCTGACACACTGCGCCCTTCTCCAGCCAACATCACGGAGAGGGAAATCCATACAGCCACCGGCTCCCCTTCCCTGGTGCGGTGCTGACGTCAAGGGAGGCTAATCTCCATCTCTGCCCAACAGCAATGACCAGGCACTTCCCTCCCTCCCAACTCCAGAGCTGGGGAAGGAGGCAGGTGAAAAGTGGGGCTCTTTAAACTTGAATGTGAAGTCCTGGACAAGTAATCACTTATTTCAAAAACAGAGTTTTCCAGGGGAAAAATAAATCGTTTTAAAACATCTGCAACAAATTAAAATATAGTTAGTAATTCTAGAAATAGCATTTTTAATGTTACAGACAATGGAAAATACCTCACGTGTAATGAGAACAGCAGCAAAATAATGCACTGCAAACTATAACAACATTCATTTTTACTAGTCTGTGGTATTAAATTAAGTGTTGCTAATCGGTTTTATGAAGATTTAAATTCACTCATCTATGTGAAGATTTGTCAGAAAGATGTTTTCAAAGACCTTCCTAATAGACTTGACAGGAAGGTGTTCACTTCGTTAAATCCTGGAGAAGAGCAGTGTGCTCTCAGATTAGCCAGGCTGAGGACCCTCCCAACCATATTGTTGTTGTTTAGTCTCTAAGTCGGGTCCAACTCTTTGCAACCCCATGGACTGTAGCCTGCGAGGCTCCTTGGTCCATGGGAGTTCACAGGCAAGAATACTAGAGCAGGTTGCCATTTCCTTCTCCAAGGGATCTTCCTGACCCAGGGATGGAACCCATATCTCCTGCATTGGCAGGCAGATAGATTCTTTACCACCAGGGAAGCCCTCCTAAACATGTGTGCAATTCTTTTTGCACAGGAGCTACCTTCTTGCACTAACCTTTTGCACTAGTTCTAAGTGGCTGCTCACTTTTACCTACAGAAAGCCATTCATTCAGTTCTCTTTGGGGATTACATTTACATTTACAAATGAAACTGGATCTAACTGCTTAAAGTGAAATGATAATTCACAGGAAAGTCAGCCTCAAGGAATTAAGTCGATATTTGAGGGAAAAGTATTTTTAAAGAGGTCTATGCTCAGACCAAAACTACAAATAATTTTACTCAACACTTGAGATTTTCTAGTAATTATTCATTATGGTGAAATAGATAAGACATTGTTATTCTTTGGTCCAGAAGGCTATGCAGTCTGTCAAGGAAAAGAAAAAAAAAAAGAACACTTTTTTCTCTTTTATATTTACAAGTCTGGTCAGGTTCGATTTTAGATGGTACCAAAAAGCCAAAGTCTTATGTCAGACACCTATGTGGGCCTAATAATTCAGCCTAAAGATGACTGCTATGTCTCTGTCCCAGCATTTAACCTGAGAATATCAGTTTTAGAGAGACTTTGGTGAGAAAAAACAGAATGTTGAGAAAACTGATCACTTGCTTTAAAGAAAGTAGCCAAAGGTGAAAAGTCAATGACCATTAGTAGCTCATGACTCAACATTAGTAACTGGTCAGTAACTAGTAACATTTGTAGCCAGACAGTAACTAGTCAGTAGGACAAATTACCATATATAATCTTACATATGTATTATGTATATATAATTATGTACATATAATCTTACATAATGTACATATGTATATATATAGAACAATATTGTTCTGTATATAGTGTTCATCAAAGAGGATTACTTCTCAGGCAAAGTGAGTCATTCAAAAAGTCTTTATGACTACCTTATCTATTATAAAGAAATTTGTAGAAATTATAACTATTACAATTATAGATTCAAAATATTCCAATATTGTGGTATTTTTAGTACCTGTTTCTACACAGCAAAGGTTAATAGACCCAGAAGATATCACTAGGACTATTTCTTTATTATTGGCTTATATAATAGCAACAACAATTTGAATTTCTAGAGTTCTTTGTACACTACTAACTTAAGGTAAGTTAAGCTCTACAGTTAAGGGTATAGGTGACAAACCTCTGTCTCAAGGAATGAAGCTAAGTAACTGGTAAAACAAGGACAAAGATTCAGAACTGTCAAACTATCTACATTTCTCTAGACTGTTTTCTGACTGTTATGAAACTTGTTGATCAAAGCATAATCTTCTCATGCATCCTTAGGATGAACCAGTTAAACATGTATTCCTTAAAGAGAACAGATACGTGTTTCCCCAATGTTTACCGAACCCCAGACTGCTCATTTTACAAAAATTAAACAGGTTACTAATATATCAGCAGCATCCATCAACTGTCCACTATAGTAAAAACTGGGCCGATTGCTTTATGCATGTCATTGCACTTAATCCTACAAGAATGCTGTGAGGTGTACATTACAACCATACACTGATGAGTGCCTTTGATATGAATAGCTGCCTTTAAATTTTAAAACTGTGTGGCTTAAAAAGAGGAGGATGGTCACTCTGCCACTGTTCTCCAGCTAAAGGGGAAAAGTTCTCTAACTCTTACATATTACTCACTATGCATACTCCCCGTCCCTCCTCCTCTCTCCCACATAAATATGCTCTTTACCTGACTGTACTCAGTGGGCAACAGGTAATACCGTGCTACATTTTAAAGGGAGTTACAGAATTGGAAGTAATTCAGCGGCTCTTAACCTTTCCTGACTCACCATACAAGAATTCTCTTTAATGACTCACTGTTATTAATGGCAGATACGTTGGGACTTCAAGCAACAGTGAACAGCCCTTTATTCGGCCCAAACCCTCTTCTGTTTAACCCTCTGCTCCATTTCCCACTGGCAAAAGCAAAGGGAGGCCACAGAATATCTGAGGCTGTCACATCAGTCTTGCCCAGTATCTGCACAAATCTGATGGCAACTTCTGAAACTGGGAGAGTTAGGTTTGCCACTTCTTTTTGCAGTTTCTGGGGTCATCTTTTAGCAGAGGAAGATGGTCAAGTGAGGGACTTTGCACATGCTTTTTCTTGTTTGCACCACTTTTGAACTTCTGAGAGTCTCCTGAAACATATTTTAAGACTGCTACAAAAAGGATGCTTCTGGTGATGACCGACTGACCCACTGCAATACGGCCTCAAAAGGACAGAAACTGAACGAGATAAGGAAAGCCACATTTTGAGTGAAACCCAAATCGTTATGGGAGAAAAAGCCAAGAGCAGCAGCAATACCCTCTCTTTCTGCATAGAAGAACTTTGTGTTTTCTTAGTCTCTGACAGTGGATCTTCGCATGCTGAGGCAGAAAATGTGGAAATACTTAATTACTCTTTTGTTGGTATGATCAAAGCTTCCGTTTCCCTCTCTCGCTCCAAGCACTCCTATTAGTGAAATCATAGGAATTTTATCGCACTTCCCTTTTCCACTCAGCTTCAAACTTCCCAAAACAAACACAGTGCTTGGTGGGGTATCATATGTGCTGGTCTTCCTCTGAGTAATGCAACATTCAATGGGGAATCCTGGCCTGCTCTTCCTCTTCTAAGGATACACCTAAGGACACAGTTTTCTGCCGACCATTGTGACATCCTGACCTAATAACAGTTTAAATTATGGTCAGTCATTGACAACATCCATTCATATGGGAGATAATTAAATGCTCAAGCCATCTGTTATTACTGTGGTATCTTTTCAGTCAGTCTTGCTCCAAACATTTGATGAAGCCCAGTTTTATAAAGAATGCTGCTCTATTGTCTCAACTTGATTTAACAATCCATCCTACTTACTGTCATTACTGTGCTCTAGGCTAGGATATATACTACCATTGTCATTCTACAGGAGGAAACATAAAGGAAAAATATTTAGTAAGATTTGGAAATAAATTAACTGAAGGGAGAAAAAAATTACAGTCAAAGTTTGTGATGTTCACCAACACTGTAAATAGTACATTTTTAACAAAATGAGTACTTTAAGAGTTTGGGGGCTTCTCTGGTGGCTCAGCCAGTAAAGAATCCACCTGCAATGCAGGAGATGCAGCTTCAGTCCCTGGGTTGGGAAGATCCCCTAGAGAAGGGATTGGTTACCCAATCCAGTGTTCTTGGATAACTGCATGGACAGAGGAGCCTGGTAGACTACAGTCCTGGAGTAGTGAAGGGTCGGACATGATTGATTAACACACTTTAGGTGTAATAACACATACATTTTTTCTATGCATCAAAAATATGGTAAATAATTAGGCAATAAGAAGTATATAAGAGGGTATTAGGTACTGTTTAACTAGAAAATAGTAAGAAGCAATAAGAAGAAGGTATTCTTCATATAAGACTTGTTTTGTGGGTTTTTTAAAAAAACAATCTTAAATAGATTTCTCATTAAACTTCTTGCTAACCATAAGCTACTGCTGCCTGGTATTTTCCCCTGCTCCATGCTGTGAGTGTTGTAGGTTAAAATTTTTTTTAAAAAGGTGTTAGTATCTCTGTTATCACTTCTGTTGATTCAGAGAAGCTGGTGATTTTATTAGCAAGAGTCTGCCTTCAAAAAATAAAATTAAAAAAAGGTATCTTCATTAACACTGACTAAAAACACATCTAGCTATCATCATGCCCTCCTAGCAAACAGATCATTTTGATTTGTATTTTTTACTATTTTTACCCTGCACTTTTCTTAAGTATGATTAACTACCATGTCCAACTTGGCCTTTGTATGAGAAAAATCTGGAAATCTTCATAAACCCCAAATTCATATAAAACTTCCTAGGTTATAATTTTTAATTATAAAATCTAACAATGTTTTTCTTTAAAGAAGTCACTTCATATTCTTTTATGCATAAGCAAATAGCTAAGAAATACTGAAATATCAGTGTAGGATCACTTGACCTCAATGGATGTAATACAAGCACTTCAAAAAAATATCCAAAACAACATAACTTCTCACCAAAACACTGTTTTCAATGTTCTGTAACTTAGTGCCACTAACCACCTGTATAGACCATAAAACAGATGTTATCCTAAAGCATGCCTACATTACCTATATTTCACAATGACTTGATATTTAACCTGTTATTAATATCAAATTCTATCAATTCTCCCTCCTAAATAAGTTCTGAAGTCTGCCCATCCCTTATGCATCTATGACCAATATTCTAACCCAAACTCCAGGATCTCTCCTGTAGACCACTGTAACTGACTTTTATAAAGTTACTAAAATACAACATTCACTTTGCAACGAGAACATGATGTTCTCCAAAATGTAGCAACCAGGATGGCATAAGTATAAGAAAGTCAGAAATGAGGCCAGTCACAAACTACTAGTAGAACTGTACTGGATAAACAGACATTGCGGTCCTTTAACTCAACTTCACACGTAATCCTCTATTTATAGAATAAGTCAACAGCTACCAACATTTTGTAGTAAAAGCATTTCCCTAAAATTAGTATTCTGGTAGACAAAATGGATGGGACCAGAAGAATGATGACTGAAATGTATCATGTTTGTTTACACATAGAGTCTGGCTTTCCTCCATCAATTCTCATCCTTCTAATGGCAAAGACTCTCTGTTTTCATTTTTAAAGTGAAATTTGACAGTATGGCCCTGATAAGTCTGAATTACTAAATCAGTGACTGACTGACTGAATAAACAAATGGTTATATGGATGAAGGTTAAAGGTTAATTAAAATCAATTGGAGCAGCAAGTCCATGACCTCGCTCTTATCTATTGATATCTTTTCATTCTCGTTTCCCACCACTTTTCCCATATTTCAGTACCTTAGACCTGTTAACTTAATAACTTAAGCTTGTGTCTGCCAAAGTCAATATCTTTACATGTTGTTGTTGTTCAGTCGCTGAGTCATGTCCTACTCTCTGTGACCGCATGGATGCAGTGTGCCAGGCTCCCCTGTTCTCTACACTCTATCAGGGTTTGCTCAAATTCCTGTCCATTGAGTCGGTGATGCCATCTAACCAGCTAATCTCTGCTGCCCCCTTCTCCTTTAGCCTTCAGTCTTTCCCAGCATCAGGGTCTCTTCCAGTGAGTTGGCTGGAATCAGGTGCCCAAAGTAGTGGAGCTTCAGCTTCAGCATCAGTCCTTCCAATGAATATTCAAGGTTGATTTCCCTTTAGGATTGACTGGTTTGATCTCCTTGCAGTCCAAAGGACTTTTAAGAGTCTTCTCCAGAACCACAGTTCAAAAGAATCAATTCTTCAGCCCTCAGCCTACTTTATGGTCCAACTCTCACATTCATACATGACTACTGAAAAAATCACAGCTTTGACTTTATGGACCTTTGTTGGCAAAGAGATGTCTCTGCTTTACAGATGTCTCTGTTCTTTGGTTTTTTGTTTGTTTGTTTGTTTTTATAAATTGTTATCTTCTCTCTGTTCCATCAACTAACTTCTTATCAGGTGGGCACACCTCCACTAAAGTGGTACTTTCTTTCTTTATTTACTTAAGTTCTTTTATCTCCCTGTACCTTCCCTTTATTAGATCTTCCACAATTATATTCAGATCCTCCTTTGTGTAGTTATTAACAGCTATTAGATATCAGACAGTAAGCCTTATGAAGTACAGTGTTTGTCTTATCTCTACTGTTCTGGATCACAGAGAAAGCAAGTGAATTTCAGAAAAACATCTACTTCTGCTTCCTTGACTACACTAAAGCCTTTGACTGTGTGGATCACAACACACTGGGGGAAATTCTTCAAGAGATGGGAATACCAGATCACCTTACCTGTGTCCTGAGAAACCTGTATGAGGGTCAAGAAGCAACAATTAGAACCTCACATGGAGTAACTGACTGGTACAGAGCTTGGAAAGGAGTATGACAAGGCTGTATGTTGTTATCTTGCTTGTTTAGCTTCTATGCAGAGCGTGTACCTGCATACTAAGTTGCTTCCACTGCTGCTGCTGCTAAGTCGCTTCAGTCGTGTCCAATTCTGTGACCCCATGGAATGTAGCCCACCAGGCTCCTCTGCCCATGGGATTCTCCAGGAAAGAATACTGGAGAGGATTGCCACGTCCTCCTCCAAGAGATCTTCCTGATGCTGGGATTGAACCTTTGTCTTCGGCATCTCCTGCATTGGCAGGCAGGTTCCTTATCACTAGTGCCACCTGGGAAGTCCAAAATTACTTCCTACAGCAACACAAAAAATTAAGCTATTTAGAGGGGTGCAGTAAACACCTTGGACTTTCAGTTAAAATCTCTAAAGTACCATGCCTTAGAAGTAAGAACTATGGAAGAAGGCAAAACTGATCCTGACTTTTCAGAGTGTGAGTCCAGTAATTTAAGTGTCTGTTAGGAGAGCAATACTCTTCATGAAATATAAACTTAATCTATACTTTTCACCAGGTATCTTCCACAGAATCTAGTATATCAACTAGAAACAGCTTAAGATTCAAAAATGAAAATGTGACTCAAGATTGGGGGAATACTGTAACCTATAGAAACAGACCCTAGGATGACAGTGATGTTGAAAGTAAGAGTTAAAAGTCAAAGCAGCCACTATTAAAGTGAAAAGATAGTCAAAATGAACAAATGTATTTCTCAACAGAAAGATCATTTTTTTTAAGTGGGAAAATGAAAACTGTTCATGTAAAAACTATGATCTAATACCTATTATGTACATACATATGACAAGTGAGTATAAATCACAGATTGAAGAAGAAAAAAGGATCAATAAACTTTAAGATAAATCAGGCTATTTTTCCAATCTGAACAACAGAGAAGTCAAACAATACCAAATGGTCTAACATAATTTAAATCCAGAAGCATAGAGAGGCAATAAGGCATAAAAGGTCATTTGAGGAAATTAATGCCTGAATATAGCCCCCAAACATGAATTATTACTGCTGAAACTCACCATTACTGTTTGACAAAGGTAGAGTTTATCAGGTTTCTCTTTTTTCCTTTCTACATTGTCCTCTCTGGAAGGATATTTCTCTGCACAGATCACACTAAAGATGCGGTCTCATGCTTCTCCTACCTATTCTGATGCATGGAAAATTTGTGGATTGGTGGATATTTATTTTATACCTTGTATTATAGTCTATCACTGCTTTGCTTATTGCTCACATTGTTTCAGCTTTGACCTTTGGGAGCTTTCTGGTTGGTTCCTGTGCCACTTTGAAATGACTCCATCCATATGAGGTTTCTTTATTTGTCACATGTACTTTACCTTCTGGCCTGCACTGATTATATGGTAGACTTTTGATTTACAAATAAAGCATAGAAGCCAAATTTTAATCAGTATTAATAAAGATGATAAAAACCTAAGGAGCAAAGTAGGTCACAGCTCATGTTTAAGGAGGTGTGATATAATATTTGGAAGGGATGATAATGGTATGGAGGTGTGTTCCTTACAGTCTGGGAACATCATAGTTCCTAAACATGTAAATCAGAATTAAATTCAAATTGTTGCACACTGGAAACAAATTTTCACATCTTATTTTTCACAGCTGAAAATGAAATATACAAGAGATATCCTGTATTTGCGTTTGCACTCTGAATTTACTCTTATAATTTAAAATTTTAAGTACTACCATCATATTTAGTACTACAAGAGATGTATAAATGTTTAATCATAGCATGCCATTGAACCAAATGACTAATTTTTAAAAAGTTATTCTTCTATTAAATTTGTGACATTGTAATGTGGAAGATGTGCATGTAAAAGGCAGATGAGGGCTGGACTCATAAAAATACACAAGCTTGCCATTATATTTCCCTTGAGACACTTTTTGCAACTGATTTCCATTTGGAGTTGTTTTAAAAGTAGAAGAGACTAGATTTAGGAAACTGCTACATGTTCTACTTTAAAGACTTCCTATAAAACATATTTTTGATGTCATTAAAGTATCTTTATATGGGTTTCCCAGGTGGCTCAGTGGTAAAGGATCCACCTGTCAATGCAGAAACACAGAAGTTCAATTCCTGGGTTGGGAAGATCCTCTGGAGGAGGAAATGGCAACCCACTCAAGTACTCTTGCCTGGAAAATCACATGGATGGAAGAACCTGGCAGGCTACAGTGAATGGGGTCACAAAGAGCCAGACACAACTGAGTGACTGAGCATGTAAAGTATGTTTAAAATAGTAGTAGAATTTTCAGCTCTGTTAATAGTTTGGAAAATGATTAAAGTAATTGAACACTGACATATATCAGTTGTTAAAGTAGTCCCAAATACCAAGTAATAGTGCTGTAAGATAGTTCAATTTAATTTTTATTTCTGTGGCCTAACCAGAGAATAAAGTTTATATATTTTTCTATGCTTATAAGAAAAAAACAAAAGAATACATTTTTGACTAATATAAACAATGCCACAGTTGGAGTTTTTAAAGTATTATTATTTATTTATATAACAGACAGAGTGGGATGAAATTTCCCAACAGTTGTTTTCAGACTTCAAATAAACTCTCCTTGTAAAAAAACAAATCACACTGTGTGGTAGACCAGATGTTCTCTTACGTCATATTATGTAATAAATAATACATCATATTAAGTGAAACAAATTACTGGATTGACAGGCTACAATAATCTCTTTATCTCCCTGATAGATAAAAATTTAGAAGCATACAACAGTAGTTACAGGGAGGGTTGGGTTTGGTTTGTTTGTTTTAAAGTTACTACCTTTCTTTCCTCTTATAGGCAAGGGAACTTCACTAACAAAAATAAATTTAGAAGGTAGACATGGGATGAGAATATTTTTATAAGATGGAAGGCTGCCATTACTATTTTGCTTCCCTCCTAAATCGGTGAATTAGGGACTTTCCTGGTGGCCCAGCGGTCAAGACTTCACCTTTCAGTGCAAGCGGTGTGAGTTCAATCCCTGGTCTGGGAATTAAGATCCCCCATACTTCACAGTCAAAAAACCTAGACATAAACCACAGAAGCAATATTGCAACAAATTTATTAAAGACTTTGAAAATGGTCCACATCAAAAAAAAAAAAATCTTGTATCAGTGAATTAATGTATGCAGTAACTTTAAGCTGTGAGACCTCTGAGGGGAATCAGATTATACTGCTTCAGAAGCTACAGAGAAAATACAGTCTATAAAAGATCATTCCAAACACAGACTCCTATCAGAAATACTTCTGAGGGAAGAAATCTACATTTCTCAAAATAAACTACACACCAAAGGGCTATAAGGTAATTTTTTAAACTGAAATTTAATTGGTAAGAAACTAAAACTATCGAGATAAAATTTGCATCATGTATAATATTACAGAAACATCCCTCAACCAATATATACTTCAAACAAGTACAAGTTATACTTACTTCAATTAAGTTTAAGTCAGAAACACAATAAAAATATTTGCTAAAAATGTAATTAATAAAACCAAAGGTAGGAAGATCTAAAGTACATGGGTTCAAAAATGAAAAGAGCTCCAAAAAGTCAATGATAAAAAATGTATTTTTAGTGATCAGTTTAAGGCAATTTTATACTAAGATTCTCAAGTTTCCTGAGTTTAACTTAAAAATGTTAAGGAGACCCAGAACTCTAGGTTTTGCTCCTCTATTATAAAATACCTCTAAGTGGTGACCATTCATCCTCTTCAACCAATAAAGGTTCAGTCTTTGCTCACTGTTCTGGCTTAATTACTCAAAGTGTTGTATTTAACTCTCAATGCTGTTTCAGTTTATTACGTATGAAAACCCACAGTTTAATCAGACCAAGTTTGTGGTCCTGCTTCAGGATGGACAGTGGAACAGCAAGGAACTTCCCTGGGAAATCATAGAAGGGCTAAATTATGCATGTGCCAGGGAGATGCAAGAGATGTCATCAAGGAAAACTTAAGAATTGGCTTCAACCTCAAATTGATTCCTCAGTCCACACGTGGTTTGCTTGGCAGAGATTGAAAGTCCTACAGGGTCAAGGTAAGTCTTGACCCTGTAAGTCAAGACTTGCCTGCTAAGTCACTTCAGCCATATCCAACTCTTCTGAAATCCATGGACTGCAGCCCACCAGACTCCTCTGTCCACGGGATTCTCCAGGCAAGAATGCTGGAATGGGTTGCCATGACCTCTTCCAGGGGCTCTTCCCTACCTAGGGATCGAATCTGTGTCTCTAGCGTCCCCTGCACTGGCAGCCAGATTCTTTACCACTAGGGTCACCTGGGAAGTATTTGAACAAAATTCCTCCCCAAATTATTGGGTGTTCACTAAAATTCACAAGGAAGATACCTAGGTATATAGCCTAAAAAAATAAAATAAAAAAATAAAAATTCAAATAAACTCAAAGGAAGCATGAGCAATTGCATATCATGAAGAATACAGAATTTATAATTTTAGGCCTATATTACCAAAACAAAACAAAACCCCAACAACTTCAAAGGAAAACAAAACACAGAATTCAGAGTTGCTATAAGATGTGATACAAAATGTCCAGTTTTCAACCAGAGATTACTAAACAAATAAAAATGTGACTCATACTCTGCTAAAAATTCATCAATATAAATTGACTTTGAGTGAATCCTGCATTTAGCAAATGACAGTATTTAAAAGCAGCTAGTGGCAACCCACTCCAGTACTCTTGCCTGGAAAATCCCATGGACGGAGGAGCCTGGTAGGCTGCAGTCCATGGGGTCACTAGGAGTCGACATGACTGAGCGACTTCACTTTCTCTTTTCACTTTCATGCATTGGAGAAGGAAATGGCAGCCCACACCAGTGTTCTTGCCTGGAGAATCCCAGGGACGGGGGAGCCTGGTGGGCTGCCGTCTATGGGGTCGCAGAGTGGGACACGACAGAAGCGACTTAGCAGCAGCAGCAATACAACATTCTTGAAGAAGTAAAGGAGTATATGTTCAAATAAGTAAAAAGAGTCTAACAATAATTTAGCAAATTGGAAGTCATAACATTACAGTTGTAACTACAAAATATTTGAAATGTTGGAGGTAATCATGAAGTAACTGATATGAAAAATTGCTGCATATTAGTTTAACAAGAAATTTTTAGATAGCAGGAGAAACTGATGAACATTAAGATGAATCAAAAGCAATTATTCAGTCTAAAAAATAATAAAAACTATTAAAGGGAAGTGAACAGAATCTCAAAGACTAATGTGGTGGTCAAGTTTTCTAAAATATTTGCAATGGGAATTCCAAAATGAAAGTAAAAACTAATGGACAAAAAAATATTTGAAAGAAGAATGACTATAATGTTCTCAAATTTTATGGAAAACATTAATTGGCAGATCCACCACACTAAGAGAACTCCCAGGAGGAAATATACAAAGAGAACAATACCTAGACACTTTGTAGTCAAATGATAAAAGACAAAGAGAGAACCCAAAGAAAAAAAAGATATTCCTATCAGAAGCAATGGAAGAAGAAAAGAGGTGAATGGAATATTTGAAGAGTTTAAAGGAAAAATAAGCTATCAATCAAGAATCCTATATCCAGTGAAATTATCCTTTAAAATGTAAGGTAAATTAAAGACATGCACAGATTCACTTATGTCACACTGAAAGCTATTTTAGTTAACCTGATTGCAGTAGAGAGATTACAGCAGTTAGTCAAACAATAATGAATTCAAATTTAACTTAAAGACAATCCTACTATCAGGCTACTGGTAAGCAATTTTCTTAAGTGTTCTCTCTCTCTTTCCTTGTATATGTGTCTAAAATTTAGACTGGCAGGTACACACTTTCAGCTATTAAATGAATGAGGTCTGAGGAGCCCATGTAAAAGCACGGTGTCTACAGTTAATAAAATAATATGTAGACTTTAGATAAAACTGCTATCCTTCCAGACTGGTTGTAAAAATGTAATGTGATACTGTGAAGAAAACAAGTGGAAACTGGCATATAATAAGTATTCAACACGTTTTACTAACTCTCATTTTTTTATTTTCCAGTCTATAGGTAACCGTTTTCTCAGCCCCATCATAGATAACTACATATCTTTTTACCATACTTACTAATATGAACAAAGAAGTAGATATTTAGAAGATATCCTCTAAACATATTGAGAATACTTTTGTCCCTTTTCAACCAAAGAATATCCCAAGAGTACTCCTTTACTACATATTTTCATCAACATAGAAATACTACCACCAATCCCCGATAGAGAGTGCTATCAGCAAATTCCAGAATAGGTCTGAAAAAAAATAGAAATATGAAAATGAAATGCGATAGAAACACTATTAATAGCCTCATCACTGCATTATTGATGTGATATATTTACCAGACTAAGGCAAATCACATGAGATTATAGTTCTGTGTTACAAACTGTAAGAATCCATTGTGTACTTAAAAGAATCTCTGTTTTCATAGTATCCTCAATTTAAATTAAGTCACATAGCCCTTTTGCCTGATAAGGTGAGGAAGAGTTAGATACAAGATACTCAGTGTATCAGTGAATTCTAGGGAGGCATGTGAACCTTCCGCAGGTTTGCTTTCTCCTGAAGCCTCTCTCCCTGAGCTGTAGATGGCCACCTTCTTGTTCTGTCTTCTCATGGCCTTCTCTCTGCACATGCACATCCCTGAAATCTTTATCCATTCTTATAAGGACATTAGTCCCATTAGATTAGGCCCCACCCTTATGGTCTTCTTTAACCTTAATTGCCTCTTTAAATATCCCCATCTCCAAATAGAGTCACACTGAGAGAGCTTCAACATATGAGATTTGAGGGGACATAACTCAGTCCATAGCAAGGAGGCAGGTCTAGAGAGGCACTTGCGACCTTATAGGGACAGACCTCTTTCTTATCAATGCCCAGGGGGAGAGTGATGTCTCCTACCATGAAGATGTATATCATTTCTGCAAAAATCAAAATCTCCAAGCACATCCGTCTAGATGACCTCATTTCATGTTCAGGGTTTCAGCTTTCTCCAACCAGGACCTTGACTTTAACACAATAGATCTGCCTTGCTGAAGGTCTCTGAAAGGGTGACCCTCTTTTTCTCTAATACTCTATTTCTCCTCTATGTCTTCTCTTCACCGAAGGATATAAAGTCTCTTTTTAAACTATTAAAAGCCCCTTTCGACTTTCATGTTAGCTTCAAAATATTTGTTCACAGCCTTTAACTCTTCATTGTTCTTCTGCAGTGCCAATATCATTTGGCAAAAATCATCCAATAGTGCAGTTCTTATGGGCTTGTTTACCTCATGTCTGTCAAAGGCCTGAATCATCCAACCTGAGTCATTCCACCTTCAAGAGCATTTAGCTTGTTCTCCCACATTATGGCTCATGAAATCTTCAGCAATCAGCAATCTTCCTCTTATTTCAAGGACTCTGTGCTCAATATAACACTTGAGACGGTATTCTCTTTGCTACCTGGGAAGTGAGTGAACTAATTATCAAGCACCAACTTACTGCCTGTTTGCTCAGACACTCTTGGTATTGTCTGTATTAATTCAGGTCATCCAAGAAGACACCAAAAAGAATACTAGGAGGCAGGAGGCACAGAAGAGGAGAAGATGGAGCAGGAAGTCTCACACTAGAGCATGCCCTGAAACAAGCGTGGGTCAGGAACAAGTTTGGGGGTCTTGAGCCAAAGTTGCTGTCTAGGGGAGTCCTGCATCCAGTAGTAATGGGCCAACACTGGACCTCCATCACGCTTAGTCATTTCCTCCTGTAGCCTGCCCAGGGAAGAAAGTTTGTCTCCATGTGAATGACAGCAGATCCACAGGATGACAATTAACCATGCCTGCCCAGCTGATTCTTTTTTCTCTTAGAAATTATTTCTGTGCCATACATTTTCAGAGCCACCATGACATCCCGCTTACCAAAAATCCATCTGATACAAAGACATAAAAAGACTTTTAGAGTTAAGACAAATAAGATGCAGGTGGAGATAAGATTAGTTGGCAAAAACATCTCATGAAGACTTGTAGGCCACAAAATTTGCTCTGAGATTTTAAGAACCAAAATAAAGAATGAAGTATCATCAGTTATATAATTTAGTTTGGTTAACAAATAAATACCTGTAAGTTGCTCAGAGGAATTAAAACTATATCTAAAACTGAGATGGGAGATCCAATCCCAAAATGGATGTTATTAGCTATAGATGCTGCTGCAGCTGCTAAGTCACTTCAGTCATGTCCGATTCTGTGCAACCCCATAGACGGCAGCCCACCAGGCTCCTAGCTAATAATCTTCCAAAGACATCAGGAGTGACAAGTATAACATGCCTGATATCATAAAGCTGGATGTCTGTTTAGTAAAATGTGAAAGCGTTAGTTATTCAGTTGTGTCCTGTTCTTTGCAATACCATGGACAGTTGCCTGCCAAGCTCTTCTGTCCATGGAATTCTCCAGGCAAGAAAACTGGAGTAGGTTGCCATTCCCTTCTCCAGGGTATCTTTCCAACCCAGGGACTGAACCTGGGTCTCCTGCAATGCAGGCAGATTCGTTACCATCTGAGTCACTGGGGAAGCCCTAAAAGTATACATGTAATATATTCACAATAGACTGATTTCAACAAATGATAAAATGTAGAGTCTAAAAAACAAATTATCTAACAAATGGTCTTCCATGAACATTACTGACAAATATTGTATAGTAGCTGGAATAAAGTCTGTGCTGTCAATTAAGAAGATAGATGCCTGATTTCATAAACAGCCAAATAAGGATCAAAAATGCCTGAAGAACTCATTGAAGCTTGGAGGAGCTGTTGAAGCAGTGTGGGCAACCAGAGCGAACATTTTCTCAGAAAATCCAGGTTCACACCAACAAACTGACAAATGGACAATTAAAGTCTCTGTGTTGTCGTTTTATTTTTCTCTCTTTAGGCAAGGTTGCAATAACGTTAACTTGAAAAATGTTAAAGTGCTACTAAATTCAAACTTTGAATGACGCACTTGTAGAACACATAACTTTAAATTATGTACCATCCAGGTTGAATCCTTTAAAAGAAACAGGTTACAAAAAGTCCTCCAGGCAATTGAACAGACTGAGCTATTCTGTAGAGTTGTTAACTGAAAGCTGAAGGACACTTACAAAAAATTATTTTGACCTTGGGATACTTCATTTAAAATAATCATTTCTAACAGTAACTATATCTCTTAAAGCTATCCCTAATTTCTAATAATATGACCTTGTTATCTAACTACAATTGGATACTTAAACTGTTTCTGGTTTCTAAGGGGACAGAGAAGGACCTCTCACCTCATCCAAAAATGCTTATCAAATCACTGAGGTTCACAAAATTAAAGGAGGGCAGGAACATACCTCTCCTAATTCCAAGTGAAAATATTATCCAGTATATTTGGAAACCATGCATTCTGACACTGATCCTCGTGGTATTATTAAGGTAATCTTTAATTTTAGTATCAAAAGCCAGAATGTTAATGTGAACTCACAATGGAATTTTTAAGTTTTGGATTATTTTCAATCATCATCATAGTAAAATTAATAACAAAAATCTACCATTTATTATGTATTAGGTACCATGTTAACCATAGAAAGGAGTCTCTTTCTCAACAGTTATATCATAAAAGTAATTCTGTACCCATTTTATAAAAGAGCAACCAGAAACATATCTTTATCAAAATGTGTCATGAAGGTAACAGCTCAAAAGTGGGAGGTCCAGTAGCAAGTTCTACCCAGGTCAAAATCCTGTTCTTTTTCTCTATTTCTATGTCTTCCATTCAAAGATTTCATAAATATAATGACATTTAGGAACAAAAATATTATTTTGCTTAACAAAATCCCAACATGTTGCTAATTATTATGTTCTCATTCATGTTGACTTCAAAATATTTTAGAAAATACTTAATTTCCCAAAGATAGACCTGTTTTGCAATAATTTGGGGATTGTGGCAACATTGGTTTTTGCCATCCTTCATAAAATTACTATCCATTTTGTGATTTCAGGCCAGAGGAATGCCCAAGCCATCAAATAAAATAGTTTCGTCTTAAAAAATTATATAGGTCATCATGATATAGAGTGTCCATCTCAATCACTATCAGTCATGGCCTGCTGCTCTCTGAAATAAGCTAACCTAGATGAAATCTATCTTACTAGCCACCCTCTGTTGCAGTGCCAGTGCCATGTGTTTTCAGCACTCTAAGTAAAACAGCATGCTTTTCCCTTTTGCAAATGACTTTAAATGAGTCTCATATTCAAAAGATGCCAAAACATGGCTTATCAGTCATACCGATGGGATTTAGCTAGAGGCTGCCGCCTTGCACCTTGACACTTCCTTCCTGCAACAGCTGATTAAAGAGGTTCAAACAACCAGGGTGAGAGATGCACCACCCCCTACAAGTTAGTACTATTTGTGCAAAACCTGTAACTATTTTTCTCATTCTCTTTGGTGCTGAGAAGAATCTAGACAGAACACTGGCTGCTTTGTCTTCACACTTGCCTAAAAATATCCTTTTTGTTACGTTAGCGAATGTTAATATGGGTTTTTTTGATAATGTCTTTCACATTGACATTTCCTTCATGATTGATATCTCCCTTGTGATTCATAACACAATTCATTCATTCCTACCTACTTAGAGTACCGAGCCCAGTTATATACAGGTACACACTTGATAATCTGTTTGCATGTGCATTTGGTGATGACTAAGACTGCTCTTCCTCACAGAAAGAAAGGGATAAATTGCCTGCAGTTTACACTTTATTTTGGCTTATGTCCTATATTCTAATAGCCAAGGGCAAGAAGGTATTATTTTGAAAGCTTGGGAGTTTCCAATATTTATAGTAAAAATGTTTCAAATTGTGTCCCACAAGGCCCTAGAAATTCTATAAATACCTCATTTGTAGGCATTTAATACGTCGTTATTGTTCAGTCACCCAGTCGTGTCCGACTCTGTGACCCCATGGACTGCAGCACGCCAAGCTTCAAATTTGAGAAAGGAGTACAATGAGGCTCTTTGCTGTCACCCTGTTTGTTCAACCTACACACTGAGCACATAATCAGAAATGCCAGGCGGGATGAGTCACAAGCTGGAATCAAGATAGCGGGAGAAACATCAACAACCTCAGACATGCAGATGATACCACCCTAGTGGCAAAAAGTGAAGAGGAACTAAAGAGCCTCTTGCTGATGGTGAAGGAGGAGAGTGAAAGAGCCAGCGTAAAACTATATATTTTATATGTTACTTCATACACAAACATTCTTTCATTTCTTACAGCAATGATAGATTATGGAAATATAAAAAGGTATATACAATTTTTTAAATATAAATACTATTCTGCTTTTACAGATGGGGAAAGTAAGACTCAGGGAAATTAAGTAACTGCCTAATGTCACAAAACCAGTAAGCTGGATCCAGGAATACGGTCCAAGAGTATTTTACTCTACATTTACAAGACAAATAATGCTTAATAATTAGGGTCTTCCAAATAATGCTTACACACAGGGTTATAGCAAGGATTAAGATAGAAAAGGCATAATAATTTTATCAAAAAACAAATGGTATTAATTTTACTTAAATGTTTACAAGTGTCACTGTAAGCTACTGAATGATTTTGCATTAGGAGAGATAAGGTATCTAGAAAAAGAAATATTTTATAACATAAAACGTATCAACTGCACAAACCACAAAATATCAACGGAGTTGGAAGGAGGAAGGCAACATGTTTGGATGGGAAAAATTTATGCAGAAAAGTCACTTTAAAGCTGGTCCTGGAAGTGAAGGTGAGATTCCAAAGGGAGTGGATGCAGAAAGTATAGAGATTTTTCCAGAAGGCAAAGGAACTTAATGAATTATGATTTCCACAGGCTCACTTCAATAATTTATAGGATATTTCAATTCCCTTTGCCCACTAGCATGGTTCTTCTAAATTAAGAGTTCTTTAACACTATGACTTGTTAAAAATCATAATAAAGAAAGAAATCCTGATTAATTATGTATGTAAAACAGATATAAATGACAACAACCTTCAAGGCAACATTTTCAGCCCTGGAGAGAAATATAAAGAACATATGCTTTATCTTTAGATGGGTGTGGTCTAACAGGTAAAACATTTCTAACAAGCTTGTGGGTCATGATCCCCTTCCACCTGAGAACTAGGGGAGGGACTGAAAATTTAGCTTAGGTCTCAGGAACTCGTCATGGGAGATGATTTCAGCACCAACCACAAACCCCCAGTTTAGGGCCAGGGTTGTGACATTCTGTTCTCCCAAAGCCCATCTTCCTCATCCATCAGCCTCTCCCATTCTACGTGTCCTCCAAAAAATCAGAAATACGGAGTCAGGATCAACTGGATTATTCCCTCTGAAGATTCCGGATTAACTACCTTATTTTATTTAAAGTGACAGGTTTAAATGAGTTGATCATACTTTAAGCTGGATTAGTCCACTGAGAAATACAGTCCATATGAGAATCTTGAGCTGCAAATAAAGTGAATGCAGTATCTTGAAAAGACAAAAGAAGGTATGAAACCTTTTTGCTCAGGGTCATCCCTAATTAGAAAGCTGAAATAGGACGACGAAACATAAGTGTGTCATTGTTAACACCTATGTTTAGGAGGCGGTGGACTGCAAGTCATAGTGAATGCCTCCAGGAAGAACTGTCAACAGGACCTGGCTACTCACACGTGCTTGTGGTGCCAGGTCCCTTCAGCTGCGTCCGACTCTTTGCAGCCTTATAGACTGCAGCCTGCCAGGCTCCTCTGTCCATGGGATTCTCCAGGCAAGAGCACTGGAGTGGGTTGCCGTGCTCTCCTCCAGGGGATCTCCCTGACCCAGGGCTTGAACCCACATCTATTACTTGCCCTGCATTGCAGGCAGGTGCTTTACTGCTAGCGCCACCCGGGAAGCCCTAGCTACTCACAAGGGGACTAAAGGAGTCTGTAAAACACATGTGACTTTCCCTTCCACTAAGGAAGACACTCTACAGCCCGCTTCTCAGTCACTCCTAGAGTTGCAACTTCATCCCTCTGCTCCTTTGGGGTCTGTAACCCACCCCCCTGCAAACTCTAAGTTTTAGAGTCTGGCCACCTGTATTTTTCCATTCCTATATCTGGCCACGACCGTGGAGACTATCATGATGATCAGCTGTAGTCTCAATCTGCAGCTGGACCGCCCCAGGACTACTTAGAACTTATTTAACCTTATTAGCTCCCTCTCTCAGACCTCAGAGTGACTCATCCAAATGTCCAGCGCTCTCCCCGATACCATTTACTCAGCATCTCTCAGAATGCTTTTAGCCAAAGACCTCAAACTTACTTAACAGGAAAAACATCAGCCATCTGTGCTCCAATCGGCTTCCTATAACCCTAAATGCAAATGAATTCTTTCTTCTTATAACTAAAAGAAAATAAAACAATTCTCTCTCCTCCTTCCAAACAAATACTTGGAATAAGACTAGCCTTTGGCTAAGGATATGAGTAAATCCTTTCAGAGGGCCCTGAATGTGCAGCCAAGAGTTTCCATTAAGAGAAACATGGTTCAGTTCAGGAGATCATTCTCCTGGGCACCCACGTGGCCCAATTATAAAAGCTTCAAGGGCAGAAAGGAGGAAAGGAACTAACAGTTGGTGTATTACATCATTCTCCATTGGAGAGCAGTTGCCAGGTAAATAGTAAAATACTGAGTAGTTTGAAAAAGTACGTTTATTCTTGTGGGTTTGAATGTTACTATCTCTGAGAAAGTTTGTCTTCAGTAAAGAAGTTCTGTGTATGTGTGTGAGAGAGAGACAGAGAGGCCAAAACAGAGACACAGAAAGATCTAATATCTTTTCTGATAGAGTTTGAAGAAATCCTCTGCACATAAAAATTAAAGGGAATTTTTTTCAACCTGATAAAGGACCACAATGAAAACACCTTCGGCTAAAATTAAACTTAATTTTTAAAGGCCTTTAAGATGGGGAATAATGTAACTATGCTTGCTTTCACCATTTCTATTAAGCAAAGGTTTTATTTTATTCCTGGAGGTTTTAACTAGGGCAATGAAGCAATATAAATATCCAGGAAGGAACTATGTTTATTCACCAACAACACAATTGTTTCTGTAGAAAATCCTATGGAATCCACAAAGTGAACCTCCTTTAGACAAATCAGTAGATCAGAATCCATTGAAAACATAACTTTCTCAGTCACCATGACACATGGAGAGGCGCATAAGGGATCTTCACTGTCTCAGCTCAAGATGGCCAGGCATCATTTCTACTCAGAGTCCACTGCCCAGGACTAGTCTTATGGCCCTACTTGGAAGCAAGTGAGCTGGTAAATGTGAGAAAAGGATTATACGTTTAGTAAGCATCCACCTGCACTGTACTTCCTTGTGTCCAGACAATGTCTTGCTCCCTGTTGAATCCCTAGTATTTAGCCAAATGCCTGGCACTATATATATATATATTTTTTCATCAACTAGTGAAGGTGGCTCAGTGGTAAAGAATCTGCCTGCCAGTGCAGTAGATGCAAGAGACTGATTTGATCCCTGGGTTGGGAAGATCCACTGGAGAAAGAAATGGCAACCCACTCCAATACTCTTGTTGGAAAGTCCCACAGATAGAGGAGTCTGGCAGGCCACAGTCCATGGGGTCACAAAGAGTCAGACATGACTGAGCACAACCAACAGTAAATGCAGAAATATTAAAAATTATTCCTCAATTGAGTTCCTTAGGAAATGTTTCCAAAATGATTGTCATGTTATATTGATGTTGTTTACTCACTAAGTCATGTCTGACTCTTTGCAACCCTATGGACTGTAACCCACCAGGCTCCTCTGTCCAAGGGATTTTCCAGGCAAGAATACTGGAATAGGTTGTCATTTCCTTCTCCAGGGGATCTTTTCCAACCCGGGGATTGAACCCACGTCTCCTGTATTGGCAGGCAGATTCTGTACCACTGAGACACCAAGGAAGTCCCTGTGATTTATACATCTAGTAATTAAAAAAAAATTAAAGTGGAAAGAAGGATGATTTTAAGGAAAATAGGAGGAATCTTAATTTTAAATCTGTAGAGCTATGGCATTTGGCAGGTTCTCTAGGTAGAAATGCTGCACTATGTGTTGGGAGAAAGATCAGGAATTGAGGTTAAGTTACCAAAAGAGGTGATAATTGCAACTGGGGTGGGTGTATACAACTGCCGAAGTTATACAACTTACAAATGCTGCTGGTTCAAATACACTGTCACGTGAAGCAGTTACTTGCACTTGCTGTTGGTAGTGAAATGTACTAACTATTCACAAATAGGATATAATTTGCCTTTATTAAAAATGATGAAGTGCCCTTGAGGATAGACTTTTCAAATACAAAATATTTATGAAAAAAAAAAGAAGTCTATCTTTAGCATTCCCTGATTAACGTCACTTGACTCAGATCACTTGCTCCCTCAGCATTTCAGGCATTTATTCTTTATGCCAAAGCTAATTTGCTCTTGTTTGTATATTACTTGGTAAAGTGTTTTAAAGCCATGCCTATATGTGTGCTATCTACCCAAAACTAATTTTCAGTCTCTAAGACTCTATTTGCTTGTCTCTTTTTCACTCATTCCATTTTACATCTTTATCAGGGTTACGGAGTGCCAGATACTATTCTAACACTTGAAAACACCATGTCACTTAATTATTCTATTGAGGCTGCATATTTATTTTTAACAAGAATTTCACAGAAATGGTGTGCTCTGCTCAGCACATCTTATTTGGATGTACATGACATCGATATGTTACACTAGTGGTGAAGTTAACCATGATCATCTTATCAAGGTGTCTTTGGCTGAGTCACTCCACTGAAACAATCACTATGTTTTTCCCATTGTAAAACACAAATGATTTAAGACTATGCAAGTATCCTGTCTCTCCTCAAACTTTTGATCACTAATTTTGATTCCATTAGTGGATCTGACCTGAAATAGTTATTATGCTGGCATTCTAATAGTGATTTTCTATTTCTCTATTCCTGTATGATTGGTTGGAATCTTTCATAAGAAAGAGGTGACATTCCTCTTATTCCCCATTTATTTATTTCAGTATGGAATTATATTTATTCTATTTATGGGTTGTAATCCTATTACTCCTACTATTTTTGGGTCCCAAAGTGCTCCAGTCTGGGGCACTGGGAGCTCTTTCAGTTTGGCTCCTGTATCCCTCTGTTTTCCCCTTTTTTTTTTTTTTTAATATGATACAGTTTTCTATCACAGGATACTCCAGGCTCATCTGCCATTTTTTCCTGACCTAGATCTGAAATATACCACTGCTTCCAGGTTTATTTTATTGGCAAATAGGACTTAGAAACCAAGATCTGAGACCATGATATGCTCATTGCTCCTGGGGTGTCATTGCTTCCAGGCCTTCTTTGTTGACAAAGCTTAGGAAATATCTCTGCATTTACTAACTCATACACATCTGTATTCATTTTTAGATGCATGCATGTCTATAACTCTATCTACTATCTATTAAAAACAGTGAGTTAATTCTGATGCCTCCAATTCAAATCTAACATAAAGTGTTCTAACATAAAATATTTTGTTTATTTTATTTCACTTCTTTCTCCAACAGCCAAAAATTCTGGCTCTAATTTCTATAGTAAATTTACTTAGTTGCTGAACACTACTGTTCCCAACAAAAGTTTTAGAGTTGCTAACTCATACTTCATTAAGAAACTATTTCTGACTTGAATAGTGAATTGTTTATAGTGCTTCCTGACTTTAGACTTACCTTACTCAAAGTATTTTCCAGAGGTTCTTTCTTTTTGTCTTCTGTGTTCACCTTCATTGTATTGTTGTTATTTATTTCTAGCACAGTTAGTTCACTTGGTATAATTTGTATTCTGTTTTGGGTTTTTCATATCCTGATTGTTTTTTTTTTTTCATTTACATACAATAAAATTCACTGTTTGTGGCATATAGTTCCACTGGTTTCAGTAAATACATAGAATTGTGTTTCCACTACCGCGACTGTGATACAGAACAGTTTAACCAATCCAATAAACACTTTTGTGCTATCTCTTTCCAGTAAATGCCCCGTCCCCTCCAAAACTTGTAAACAACTGATGCATCCTATTGCTATCCATCCCATAGTTTCCCATATAGATCGTTATCTCTGCCTCCTTTCACTGAAAAACATGCATGTAAGATTAATTATATCTTTCTTTATATGAATCAACTGTTTTTTAATTACTCAGCAGAATTCTGTTTTACGCATGTACTACAGTTTGTTTATTCATTTTCTAGTTGAAGGTTATCTTAGTTGTTTCCAGTTTTTTGTGACTTTGAGTAAAACTGTTATGAACATTTGTAAATGAGTATTTTGTAAGACCAAAAGTTTTCTTTTCTATTGGGAAAATTTCTAGGAGCAGGAGGGCTTGGTCTTATAGTAATTGTATGTTTAACTTTATAAGAATCTGTCAAAATGCTTTTTACAATAACTGTACCATTCTGCATTTTCCCTAGAAATATATAAGAGTCCCAGTTGCTCTGGACCAGTTTACTTTGCAGAGTTGAGTGTAATTTAGAAAGTTTAATGGTCTTTATTGTAATCAATTTAATTTTTGAATCTTTGATTAGAGTCTAAAAAATGAGTAAGGATGCTGCAAACTTGATGTCTATTTACTCTTCAATATGATAAAATCATATGGCAAGTCTGCTTTGAGAATAATAAATTATGCCCTTAATAGTTTGCCTAAGATAATTAAGAATCAAAGACAAATTAATTTCATAGGACAGACTATATCTTTAATTCTCCACTTTTAGGTGGTAAAAACTACTTTGGAGACCATGAAGGAAATATGATAAAGTAAGGTGTCATTTGTGTGCTCACTCAGTTGTGTCTGACTCCTTTGACCCCATGGACTGTAACCCACCAGGCTCCTCTGTCCATGAGATTTTCAAGGCAAGAACACTGGAGTGGGTTGTCATTCCCTTCTCCAGGGGATCTTCCTGATTCAGGGATTGAACCTGCATCTCGTGCATTAGCAGGTGGATTCTTTACCACTAGCACCACTTCAGTTCAGTTCCACTTAGGAAGCCCCAAAGTATGACTAGTGCTGATTTGTTACACATTATTTTTCTTAAAAGAAAGGCAGAAATAGCTTTAATAGTTGGAAAAAGAAATTTCAACAGATTTTTTTAAAGGCCAGTTCTGTTGATTTTTTATTTTTTTCCTAACACACCTTCCACTTGTCTTTTCTTCTGGCCTCCACAAATCCCGGCAATATAGAGCAATCAATACTTGTTACCTTAACATCTTACATTTATAAACTGCCTGAGAAAATACCTGAACCAGACTTGCTAATGGTCTCTAAGGTCTTTACGTATATGTGGTATGTTTATTTCTAAATATCGTGTTCCTTCTGATTTCTGAGCCCTGGGCACACTAGTTCTCAGGGCACAGAGTCAGATCTAGTTATTCAGGTCAACTTAGCTTACGTGATCTTTGTCTCAATTCCTTATTTATTACAATTATGTACCTCCAGTATTTCTGTCTTAGTTAAAACAGTATTTTTTCATGTTTTTGATGATAGCAAAGTGTTAGTAGGTTAGTTGTGTCTAACTCTTTGCCACCCCATGAACTGTAGCCTGCCAAGCTTCTCTGTCCGTGGAATTCTCCAAACAAGAATATTGGAGTGGGTTGCCATTCCTTTCTCCAGAGAATCTTCCCAACCCAGGGATCCAACTCACGTCTCCTGCATTACAGGCAGACTCTTTACCATCTAAACCACCAGGGAAGCCCTAGCAAACTGCTTACTAAATATTCAGTGAACTGTTTCTTTCATTTTTTGGTCTTGGTTGAGAGGAAAGCAGTTTAGTTCAAACCCTGCAATACACCCCTATAGCAAGAGAGACGAGGAGAGATGAGAAGAAGGACCTCTGGGTTTATATAAATGTTTACTAATATATAAATATGTCACAAGTCAACACCTCAGCCCTCACCTATGACAAGGAAGAATGATGCAATTGACCTCCTAATTAATAAGGTCTTACTAACTGGTCTGTTTTGAGGATAATTTATTTCATAAGTACAATCCTCATCAATGTTTTTACGGCTCACAACTAAATGATATGTGAAAACTTAAACCCCCAGGCCTTGTGCAATCTGTAAGAAACGATTTGCATGCAGGCACACTGACCACACTCAATACTAAATCAGGAGGCTGGCATATGTGCAGAGAAAGGAGTGGCCCAGAAGTCAACTAGACCAGAAGTTCTCTCTTTTCACACATGGCTAAAACAGGCCCTGGCAAACGAACACTTTTGTTGAAACAATTTGCTGACCCAAATATTTAATATTTGCATAGGAGGAAGCAGAGTATCAAAGAGGTTAATTGAAACCCAAAGCTACACACAAAGAGGTAGAAATGGAACTGAAATTAAGAGCTTCTTTAAGATACTGAGCATGCCCAGTCATCCAAGCCAGCTTGAGCTCAACGATGCAGCTATAGGAGCTATTGCTTCTGATGACAAATTTCCCAGTCTTCTGTCTTATTCAATCGGACAGCTTCCCAGCTGCCTTTGGGATGCTCAGTGAGTCACTCTTAGGGAATATCTGAGGTTTAATGCTTTAATGTGGAGCACAATGTCTTTTTTTTTTTTTTTTTTTAAGGCACTCCTAAAATAATGACTGCGGTGTGCCAGTACAATCAAGTGACATGAGCATCTGAAAATCTAAACTCTGCTTAATTAGTCTGTGTTTCCCTAGTGTACAAGAACTGAGAAAATCCTCCTGTCTCTGAGATAATCAGCACTTTGAACAGCAGAAATTGTTGAAATAACGACATTAAGAATGAGACACTGTTGGACTCAAAGACAGAGGAGCCCATCGGAGCTCGGATTCTTCACAGATGAGAGAAATGGAAAAAGCTCAGGCCATTTATGTATGTCTCCAGTAATTTGAAAATTAATTATTTTAGAAATTTTATCTTACTACTGCTTTCCTTAAAACCCTATTTCATAAAGTTGTGCTGATTTCTTAGAATAGGTCTTGAGATGCTGCTCAATAGTTTCAATAAAGTACAGCTTCTGTCGCTTTGTTGGATAGAGAACAAAAGCAACACTGTTATGATATTTAGAACTTTTCCTTCTTCTGCCATGAACTACAAGGGTTACTTTTTTAATTGATGAAATTGACGAGATTTAGGGACCATATTAGGGAGGGAATGACTTCAAGGCATTAAAATTAAGTGGACAGGCAAGGATCTCAAATAATTCAATCTGTAACCAAGAGTCTTGCAATAATCCTCTACCCTGATCCTTACTGAAGAGAGAAACAACTGTCTGTGTTTTTCTTTCTCCTCACCTGCCTCTCAAAATATAGCAGCTTTTCTCATTGCAATTGTATTTCACAGGAAGGGTGTGAAGATAAGTGAGTACCATTTGTAAAACACTTGAAAGTCAGAGGTGCTATGCTCGATGATAGTGAGAAAGCAGAAGGAAGACAGGTGACAACTTGCTGAAAAATATGTCATTGTCCATTTATGGATAACTTCAGGCTGACTCATGATAAAGTCTTCACTCAGAGGTATCACAGATTTATTTGCACTAAGTAGAATGCTGAGTGTCACATAAAGCACACTAAACACCTTTTATATCACTCTTTCAAAATGGCAACAGTTACACAGAGGCACAGAAATCAGGCTACAGGCTATGCTGGACATAGTTAAAACAACTGAGAAAAAATTATGCAGGGCAAAATAAAATTCCTACAATCAACACACACATACACCCCCCCCCCCAAATCAAAACCATGCACACACCAATTACACTTTTCTAAAAGTACAGAAAATTCAACAAACCCCAAAGTGGTTTTTGCTCTTTCTCTGAGGTTCATATCTTGAATAAAGGCTTCATTGTCCACTCAGCACGCCAAGTTAGATTGGAGGACAAGGACATGATTCATGATTGGTAACTATTTCTCAGCGTCACATTACCAACCAGTCTTCATAGAAGACAACTGCCAGGGTTTTTCTACAATTTCTTAACTGTAACTCTGGAATGTTTTCTACCTGGCATCTTTGCCTTCAAACGTATCTAACTCCCCAACTGTACAACTCATCCTAATACTGTCATCAAATTCTATTTCCCACACTTCAGTGGCTCAGCTGGCAAAGAACCTACCTGCCAATGCAGGAGACCTGGGTTCGATCCCTGGGCTGGGAAGATCCCTGGAGAAGGCAATGGCGACCCACTCTACGATTCTGGCCTGGAAAATTCCACAGACAGAGAAGGCTGGCAGGCTATAGTCCATGAGGTCACAAATAATCTAACAGGACTGAGCATGCAGGCATGCATGTGCGTGCATGCATGCACATACACACACACACACACACACACACACACACACACATCATTTTAGATACTGCCACTCCTGCAAAAACCACTCCATTGATGCTTTTCACCAACAGGATCAAGTCCAGAAATCTTAGCCTTGCAGCCCAAATTACTTGAACTTGTTCATTTGTCTCTGAAACTTGTCTCACTCTTCACCAAGTATGCCAATTCCTATGATAAGAGAAATTTGCATTTCCCAAAGACATCATCCTCTACTGTTATTATCACCTCTTCACTGACTCTTGCTTGCTTGCCCATAATGTTATTTCCCTATCTCCCCATATGAAACAAACAAACACCCCGCCACACACACACACACACAAAAACCCTGCTCATCTGAATTAAGAAAGGGCATTATCTTGCTTTGTAAAGTTTTACAGCACTAGCATGAGTTTCCCTCCTCTTTTTTATGCATCTTTCTTAGTCACTTTGTTCCTTGCCTTGTATTGCAGTTATTTATTTACTTATTTTTTACTTACTTGCTTATATAGTTATTTGCCTGGCTTGCCCCTGTGATCTCTTTAAAGGAAAGGTGCATGTGTGCATGCTAAGTCACTTCAGTTGTGTCCGACTCTTTGTGACCCCATGGACTGTAGCCCATCAGGCTTCTCTGTCCATGGGATTCTCCAGGCAAGAATACTGGAGTGGGTTGAAGATCCTCCTCCAGGGGATCTTCCCGAGGCAGGGATCAAACCCGCATCTCCTGCATTGGCAAGTAGGTTCTTTACCAGCTGAGCCACCCACCAAGGAAGTGTGGGAAGTGGCATTTGATGACAGTTTTAGGATGAGTTGTACAGTTGGGGAGTTAAATTAAAGAACCTACCTGCAATGCAGGTAGGTTCTTTACCACTAGTGTCAGCTGGGAAGCCCAAGGAAAAAGTAGTCTATCTTATTTCTGTACCCCCAGAGCCTGTTATAATAGGGCCTAACACATAGTTAATTCTCAATAAATAGTTAAGAGAGGAAGGGAAGGAGGAGAGAATGTTAAGGAAGGAAGTAGGGGAAATGAAGCGAGCGAGTGAAGGAGGACATGAAGGAGGCATGGAAATGTATTTCTTTCCTGAAAATGCAACTTGAAATTCAAAATGCTTTTTCCCAAGAAATACTATTATTAGCTTAAAATGAAACTTAATAAGAATCTGCCTTCAATGCAGACCTGGGTTCGATCCCTGGGTTGGGAAGATGCCCTGGAAAAGGGAAAGACTACTCACACTCCAGTATTCTGGGCTGGAGAATCCCAAGGACTGTATAGTCCATGGGGTCTCAAAGAGTCAGGCATGACTAAGCAACTTTCACTTCACTTCAACATGAAACTAGACCACAATGGTGGAATTTGACACTTGATAAATTCTCTTGATACTGTTTCCCTTGAGTAAGCTTCTCCAATCCAACTCTGCATCAGAAAATCACAGACAAGATTTTTTTTTTTTTTTTAGTTTGGTGATTGTCGTCATTTTTTAAATAAAGATTTCCAAATCTACCAATTAGTAGAGGAATATGATATAATAGCTACTCTTAACAATCTAATTTCAGGGATTTTACTAACTAAACCAAAAGTTTAGGACCACTATATATTCGTGCAGTTGCAAAACTGATATAAGTGATTTATTAAGGTCATGCAGCATTGCTTTAAATAGCTCTTGGATTTTTTTTTTCCTCCTAGTTTTCTAGACTTCTTTTCTGAATGTCACCTAAGATAAGATAAATTTTCATTCCCTCATAGACAACGGTCAAATAAAAGAGGATGGTATCATTTTAGGAAGATGATCAATACACTGACATTTTCCAAGAGTGATGTTTTACAGAGATTTAAGACCAAAATAAACAAATCCTAACATGCAGCAATACCTCTAAAAGATTACTTTTTTCTAAAGAATTCCCAAAGAGTTAATTTTCATCAGTGGCATACTAGAAAGCTAAACTCTATCGAAACTCTTTGCAAGAAGTCTTTGGAAGGAAACTGTTGGTTTATTTGCTCAATCCTTGTAGGCAAGTAATGCAACTGTATTTTTTTAAAAAAGAAGGTGAAACTAAAGGATTTCTTTTAAAGCTTTGTTTAGTCTATTAATAGTCAGTTCTGTACAGAAATTCTGCAATCTTGTGCAGACAGAAGTCAGATTGACAAAGATCACCATAGACTTCTTAAGAAATAACATTTCCAACATTTTATCTCAACATTGTGATAAATCTTTCTCATCCTGTGGATGAAAGAAGAAATAATCCCTCTTGGGACTTGTCTGTTTGGTCCTCCACTCGAATAGTTCAGGCTGCTTACAGACTGTCAGTGCTAAGCTTGTTTTGTTATCTAATTCTGTAGAATTAGTGCACAGTCTGAGGAGAAAGTAGCTAAGTCTGACTAATTTCTTCTCAGAGCCAGAGATCACTCACATCCTGAGACCTCTTTTTTAAGTGGAATTGGGAAAGTAGAGGGAAAAACAACATTCAAAAGCCAATATTATAGCCCTTGAGGTTCTGATTTTTATCACCATCCCCATTCTCTCAACACATTCCTACTATTTCTACAAAACACTCAGGGTAGGGAATCCTGAGAAAAATAAGGTAAGAAATCATAGAATAGCTTTCTGTCATTCTCTACTTGGCAATACCACTTGCTCTGTGTGTGGATCAGGGCACATAACTTTGACTTCATCATTCAGGTTTGGGGTGGGGATAATGACAGTTTCTGTCACTGCACTACATGCTCTTTGGACTTCTGCTTTACATTTACAAATTTCTTCAGGGCTGTGAATCCCCTGGGGTGTCAGAGGAACTGACATTCCTCTTTATAGAGTCTGTTGGCTTTTAAATGTTTTCACCTGATACTTTGAAAAATCCTTTTAGAAGCATTCTTTAACCATTTACCAAATCTGGTCATGGTTATTTGGGGTAGATGCAGGCAGGTTAGATAGGAAACTGAAGCAGAAGACCATGACCTGTTAATTCCCAACAAATGCAGATATGAGAAAGAGCTAACCAGTACTTGGGGAAATCTTCCAAACCTGAAAGACTGTGTAAGGCTTTAATCCCGAATCTGGTAGCCAACGATGTTATGAGCATAAAAGCTGACAGAGCAACTCCTTTTGCAGGAAATATCACAGCTTCCTTGATATTTATTCTAGTAATTATCTGACTATACTTTCCAATGCAAGGGTAGCCCTCAAATTCACAGAAACTTTGCTTCTTCATCAAGATCATCTCCTTAAGGAGAGTTCTAAAAGCATGGGATAGCAAACTCCACTTAGAACACCATGAGTCTTTTGGCTAGCATGCATTTGATTCAGCATCTTAATCTACTAGCAGTAAAAGCTTCCTGGGTCTGATATGGGGATCCCACTTCACCTACAGAAGTGTATATTTCTACCAAAAAAATAAGGAAGAGAATGGAAAATAAATAGATTTAAATGAGGGAGTCACACGCATTGCTGAAATAGAAGTCAAGGCCATCCTAAAAGGCACCAAGTATAGAAACTGAAGGGCTCCCTGTTGGCTGAGATGGTAAAGAATCCACCTGCAATGTAGGAGGCCTGGGTTCCATCCCTGTGTCGGGAAGATTCCCTGGAGAAGGAAATGGCTACCCACTCCAGTATTCTTGCTTGCAGAATCCCACGGACAGAGGAGCCTGGCGGGCTAGTCCATGGGGTCGCAAAGAGTTGGACACAACTGAGCAACTGAACACTTGAACACACTTCAACAGAAACTGGATCTAAAGGAAAGGGGTGCAAGGGTTGGGGAAATCAGTAAGCAAAAAAGTGAACAGACAGGAGCATCTACTCCAAACTTCCAGAACCTTCCCACTAAGTAGACAGAAGTATTCAATTTCTTTGACAAATAACAGAAGGATAAACTATTAATTAAATAATATATAGTAAGACAAATTAATGTTATACTTAAACAAAATAATGCAAAAAACATTCTGTATAAATGCAACTCACAATTTTTTATTATGTACTTCAAACGTATATTTATCCTTAATTATTTCTTGTGTTGACTTTTTTTTACTTTTTTTTGGTTTAAATCTATACATTCTATAGATCTAATGTATTCTCCAGGCCCAGTAAGTTCTGAGCTTTGAATTGGCATTCCTTGTTGATAAGCTAGACTGAGGAATACAGTATGGGAACAAAAACGTATCTTGTATCTTGAGCAAGATCTCAGATCCAGTTAGTAAGTAAACATTCTTCCAAACTGAGAGAAGAAACCCACAGAAAGCTGGATTTATGGTTCTTTTGCGGGGAGGGGAGGTATTTTTTTCCTTTTCCCCAGCTTTATTGAGATGTAATTGACATACTCTCTTGTAAAAGTTTAAGGTGTAAAATGTAATGATTAGATACACTTATATATTGCAAAATGATCACAAACATAACTTTAGTTAACACCTCCATTATGTCACATAATTACCACCTTTTGTGTGGTAAGAATATTTAAGATCTACTCCCTCAAAAACTTCCAAGTATTTAGTAAACTATTATTAACTATTATCATCATGCTGTACATTAGATCCCTAGAACTGTTCCTCTCGCAATGGGAAGTTTGCACCCTGTTACCAACATCTCCAAGTTCCCCCCGACCCCCCAACTCAGACCCTTGTGATAACCATTCTACTTTGTTTCCGTGAGTATAACTTTTTAAGATTCATATATATGTGGGATTATGCACTATTTGTCTTCCCCCATCTGACTTATTTGCCATTTTAATGTTATTAACATAATGTCCTCAAGGTCCATCCATGTTGTTTCCAATGGCAGAATTTCCTGATTACTCATGGCTGAATAACATTCCATAGCATATATGTGACCATGGGTTCACAAAAAGTTGGACACGACTGAGCGACTTTCACACATCACACACCCTATTAATTACAAAAATGAATTATTAAAATGAACTGAAATAATGAGTTATTCATGCAAACATTAACATGTAGTCCGCACACACACAAAAAATGGAGATTTCATAAACATACCTATGAAATGTGCTATTTTTATATAAGGCAATGTTAAAATCACCCGGCAATTTTAAATTCAATAAATGTTTTAGAAATATGTATATGGCAAAAGAGAGAAGGGAAATTTTCCTGATGGACTAAAGAACTAGAAGAGTAATAGAATAAAGTGTAAAGTAGTATTTTATGACCTTCAAAAGCAAGTCATACAATCCAAGTATCATAAAGGGAAGGATTGGCATATTTTATAGCATCAAAAACTCCTATATAACACAGTATAACATTAAAATGTTCAAAATTTAACAGCACATCTAAGTAATATGTGCAATATATAAAACATAAAAGGTTAATATCCTTCAAGTTAAAATCTCCAATATTAATCTCAACCATGCAATTAAAAATTTAGAAGATTATAAACTAGAAAGAAACGGTGGCATACAGTGACTAAACACACAAAAAGATGATGACCCTCACTAATAGCCAGTGGAATAAGATATTTTTCATCACGAGACAGTCAGTAACAAAGAAGTGTATTTCACAAGCAGGGATATGGATGTGTGTTTTTATTTGTTGTTGGTGAGAGAAGTTGTTGAAAGATTTTGGTGGAAACTTGGCAGTATCTGTGGGCTTCCCTGGTGTCTCAGATGATAAAGAATCCACCTGCAATGCAGGAGACCTGGGAATGGCAACCCACGTCAGTATTCTGGGCTGCAGAACCCCATGGACAGAGGAGCCTGACGGGCTACAATCCATGGGATCACAAAGAGTCAGATACGGCTGAGCAACTAACACTTTTCACTTTGGCAGTAAGTGTAATTTTCTTAAGTGCACTAACTAATGACTCACTAACCCCATTCAAACATATTCACTGAAATGTTAAAGAAAAAGTGTTTCACAATTTAAATGTCCAGCAGCAATCCAGAAGTTACATACCTCATGGTGTACCCACACCACAGCCATTAGAAAGGAAGACGCAGCCCCACCTACCTACCCTGCAGGGCTCATAGAGAACTGCAGGATCTATTAAAGGATTAGAAGGTAAAGACTGGAAAACAGTTTAACCAGCCTACATTAAATATATGCATGTATAAATGCACAGACAGGGGAACAGAAAGACAGGCACTAAATGGCTGATGGTGATTAACTCTGAGTGGTGAGAGGAGTAAGGGTATACAGGGAACATACTCCTGAGTTATGTAGTAGAAGTGAAAAAGGAAAAGGGAAAGAGGCGTGGACTGCCATTCCCTTCTCCAGGGGATCTTCCCCACCCAGAGATCAAATCCAGGTCTCCTGCATTGCAGGCAGATTCTTTACTGTCTGAGCCACTTGTGTGAATTTTTACAAAATAGGATCTAAAATTATCAACTGTATTTAGCAAACTGATCATTGGACTTGAGTTTGGGACAAAACAGCTCAACTGTAGTAGACTGAAGATGACTAGGAAAGAAGTCCCTGAAGATAACGAAAGGAAACATTCTTTCCAGAAGTCTATCTGTAATGGGAATTAAGACCAAAACAGGATGGCAATGAGCAGATAACATGACTTTTAAGGCAAATAATTGTAGGTTTGATGTGTGCTTGTTTAGCCTATGTTTTAACATTGAAAATGTAAGTACTCGATAAATACTATTATTGCATGCACTAATTTAAACAAAGCAAAAGATCTTTTCCGATGTTTAAAAAGTGAAATGGAGCGTAGAAAACTAAACTGCAGAAGATTTAGAAGGAGGGTGTGATATTGCTCATCTAACCACACACTGCCCCTAGAACAACAGAATCATATACAAACTAACTCACTTTAAAGCCTGGCTTTTACATGCCTTATTTTTCTGACAAGCATTATCAATCTTTGCTTTTAATTCTGATGCTAGCTTAAATATCTCTATTTCAACTTCCTTTTCTCTGAGACTAAGCATTTTTTAAATCAGTGATTTCTCAGTTAAAAAGTGGAAAGGATGGCGTTGAAAAAAGTATATTACTTCATTGCAGGAACAGTCCAGAAGCATAGACTGAATGTTGTACTGTGTTTATGAAAGTCTCCTTAGATCCTTGACTAGCCTCTTCTCTGTTCACAGATGTTTCTGGCTATTTGATGTGAGCTTTGAGAAACAGACTTCCCTGGTGGCTCAGACCGTAAGGAATGCCTGCAATGTGGGAGACTGAGGTTCGATCCCAGGATTGGGAAATGCTCCTGGAGAAGGAAATGGCAACCCCCTCCAGTATTCTTGCCTGGAAAATCCCATGGATAAAGGAGCCTGGCGAGCTATAGTCCATGGGGTCGCAGAGTCGGACACAACTGAGTGACTTCACTTTACTCAACAAACAGAAGGATCATTTATAGAATAATTTGATTATTTCAAATTAAACTTTTTGGGAAAAGAGCAGTTTAATTCAGGCTAAAGTGCTTTTTGTTGTTGTTGCTTTCGACTTTTCTTTTGGTGTGTTCTTGTTGCTTGGAGATATCATCTTTATTTTTGAAGAATATCAACCAAGAGATAAGTCCACATTTGCAAATAAATGAATAAAATTAGAATCTGGATAATAAATGTAGAAAGATGAGAATAAGCCAAAGGTTTATATTTTGAGTGGTGTACTTAAAATGACTAGTGTGGGCATCAATTCGCCAATCTAGTATGCATTATGTATGACTTGGATAGTTGTTATGGGTATGCATTGTTCAGGGGCAATAACTGGAAACAGTGCAATACACTGAGGATAATGAATTACAAGCCCGGACTGTCTATGTATTGAGTTTTCTTTCTGCCACATGAAGCTGCTCAGATACTAACCACACGTTTACAGATGAGGCACTGTGCAGAATCGCATGTCAGCATTTTTCTTCTTATTCTCTGCAGCCTATTTTACTAATCCTCATAGGTTCAGCTTTTCCTCTTTATAGGCTGGCAAAGACAGAGTTCCACACTCAGAAGTGAAGATGGACATGCTGATTTTTTTTTTCTCCCCTTGGGAGAAACCCTCTGGCCTCCAGGCAGTTCTTTTAAAAATAGCTTCTGTCTGCCTCGTGTCATTATTATCACAGATAGAATCCCCATACTGACTACCCAGGACTGAAATCAGTTTTCTGCTTTCACGAGCAGTTCATCGGTGCACGAGCTTTTATATAAGTCATTGTGGTCTAATGTCCACTTGAGTTGTTGGTGTTTCCATGAAGATTTTGCTTTGGGTTCTTAAGATATGGTGAGATATAGAAAATGCAGGAAATCAAAAGTGTCTTTGTCCCACACTATCTTATCTCCACATAGAACGTATCATCACAGGCATGCTGCCAACTAATATAAAAGCCAGAAGGAAGGTTATTTCATTCACCCATGAAACGTAAACATTTCATGGGGTCTTTGTATCTGTTGCACTTATGTTTAAGATGACCCATTGTTTAGCCAAGAAAACAAAGAGCAGCATTTGAAAATGTGGACTTTCTAATAACAAGGAAGAAATGGCTGAATAAAAGTGGACCTGTATATAAAAGAAGCCCAAACACTTTCTGAAATGCATAATATGTTAAATAAAAATTTACCATTTCTTCATATTATATTGTTTCTATGAATCTATAATTGTAAATTCTCCCTGAAGCAGTATTGACTCTAGAATATAAATAGGAAATGGAGTCCATTTTTCTTTTTAACCAATTTATATCAGTATAATAAAGTTGAAAATAAAATTATGTATAAAGATATAGTTTGTGACTTGGCTAGTATAAACGTGATTCCCTGGGTCACACTGGTTATTAGCTAATAAAATTACCTCAGAAAGTTAACAATGGTTATAAGCTAATAAAACTACATGAGAGAGGTAACAAAAAAGAACTAAGTGTTTGTATACTTTCCCCAACTTAAACAAACAACAAAGAAAGCTAAAGACCATTCAAGCAGCAAGGTGCATCTTTTGTGTGCCCTGTGACTAACAAAATGACTTGGTTAGGGACTTTGATCTCTTATTATAACTAGCTAGATGTTTTCGAAGCTAGTAGTTTTACCCACCCCTATGGCTAAATATTCCATTACTCTTGCCTGGAAAATCCCAGGCAGGAGCCTCCTCCGTCCATGGGGTCACGAAGAGTCGGACACAACTGAGCGACTTCACTCTCACTTTTCACTTTCCTGCACTGGAGAAGGAAATGGCAACTCACTCCAGTGTTGTTGCCTGGAGAATCCCAGGGACGGGGGGAGCCTGGTGGGCTGCCGTCTATGGGGTCGCACAGAGTCGGACACAACTGAAGTAACTTAGCAGCAGCAGCAGCAGCATGGCTAAATATCTTTGCCAGCAGGAAGGCACACCAATGCCATTAAGTAGAGTAAATGATGTCAGTGGAAGTCCAGGGCCATACTTTAGATTTCTGGAGCACTGTATATCCTGATGGCACCACTAACAGAAAACTTTCTTAGACGGAGGGCCATTATGAGAACTTCTACCACTGCTGTTCACTGATTTATTTATTCATGATGTTATCTTATATTGAGTGTCTGCAAGCCATATCTTAGCTGTGTGAAGGTAAAGGAAAGAGGACATTGCAAAAGAAAAGAGTAAATAACAGTAGCATGCAGCAGATAAATAGAGTCAGGCCAAGGTGTACCAGTTTTGTGCATCTTTTCACCCCATGACATTGCCTGAGAACTTCCTCATTAGGTCAGGAAGCAGTTCAAGCAGGAGGACCAGAAGTCTACATGTATTCTCACAGCCTCAGTCTACCTTGAGTGTCAGCGTTTCATTTTTGTGATTATTTTATTTATTCTTCTTTGATAATTATATTTTGAGTTTGATTCCTCCTTCTCTTTGTTGTTGATTCCTGTCTCAAATACACACACACACACACACACACATATATTTAATTCCCATGTTGTGCCACAGGGTAAGCTCAAGAATAGAGCCAATCTTAAATTCAAGGAGGTTACAGTTTAGAAAGGGAAGCAGACATGAATCAAATACTTATACTTTATCATTACAGGCATTTGTGAGAGAAAGTCACTCAGTCTCTCAGTCGTGTCCAATTCTTTACGACCCCATGGACTGTAGCCCCCCAGGCTCCTCTGTCCATGGGAATTCTCCTGGCAAGCTTACTGGAGTGGGTTGCCATGCCCTCCTCCAGGGGATCTTCCCAATCCAGGGATAAAACCCAGATCTGCCTCATTGCTGGTGGATTCTTTACCAACTGAGCCACAGGGAAGCCCGAAAATACTGGAGTGGGTAGCCTGTCCCTTATCCAGGGGATCTTCCCAACCCAGGAATCTAACTGGGATTTCTTGCATTGCAGGCAGATTCTTTACCAACTTAGTAACCCGGGAAGCCCCAATGACAGACATTACACAGCATTGTAAGTGCTATAAAAGAAAGTCACAATTAAACAAGATTACGTATCAAGGGTCCACTGTTCTCACGCAGCAAGTCACTTTTAGATTGGGAGAAGGAGGAGGTGCAAGAAGTGACTCGGAAATGAGAAGGGCATAGGAGGTTGAGGGAGCATGGTTTGCTGAGGGGCTGGGCTGAGAGGTGGCATCCTCCACTTGAGGAATGGAAGGGTTAGTGAAGCTAGAAGTCTTGTGGGGAAGAACAGGGCAAGAGATATAGTTAAAACATTACACAGAAAGTCAAGTTGGCCTCCTTCTCTAGGAGTGATGAGGAGGTGATTAAGTATGAACGTATTTGTTATTCTTTAACTTTACCCTCTGCCTCCCTGAGTGGCAAGCCTATCACTTCCTCAATTTTATTCATCTTCTACACCTGAAGCAAATAAAATCATTTCTACTTTCTTTCAGATTTGTAGTAAGTCAGTTTGCCTTTAGGTATATGGACCCTTTTCTTATTACTTACCAGAACTTCTGTTTTAGTCAGTTTTGCTATCATTTTTTTAGTTTAATTCTTAATCTTTTTTTAAGTTTAATCTCAGTGTTATAGATTAATTTTTCCACAAATCACTTAGACTTCATGGGGTTTGTTTGTGACTTTGTAATAAGAATATATTCTTTTTGGCTTCCCTGGTGGCTCAGATGGTAAAGAATCTGCCTGCAATGCAGAAAACTTGGGTTTGATCCCTGGATCAGGAAGATCCCCTGGAGAAGGGAATGGCTTCCCACTCTAGTATTCTTCCCTGGAGAATTCCATGGACAGAGGTGCCTGGGGCTACAGCCCATGAGGTCTCAAAGAGTCAGATATATTCTTTTTAGTTAGTGTTCTTTTCTTAAACACACTATTCCAGAAATCTAAACCGTGAAACAAAATCTTTTTTTTTTTCTTTACAACTTTGAAAAAATTTGATTCTTTAGGAGTCTGATCTCTAGTAATATTATAATTCCCCTGGAGTTTCTCATTCTTCTTTTAGAAAATGAATCAGGTAAGTGTTTGGTTAGAGCAGTTGTCTTTAAAATAAACTCATTTGCAAAGAGCAGTCTGGAAGTCTATTCCCAGCATTCAGAGAAGATGTAACTTAATCAGTTAGAAATTTTCTTCAGTTATGGATTCTTATCTCTTAAATTCTCTTATGCTTTGGGGCCTGTTTTTGCTCATTTATTAGGTAAGATATATATGCAAGACACAAAATATGGCTATTCTTCATAAGAATCATTTCTCTTTTTTTTTTTTTTAGTTGTCTTATAGCATTTTTATCTGTTTTAGATAAACTAGTAAGACTGGTCTCATAGAAAGAGTCTTAGGAAGTAATTTCTCCTCAATGTTTTGGGTTTATGTGGACTTGCTACTATTTCTTCCTTGAACAGTCTGGTAGAATTCAACATTATAGCCATGAGTATCTGGAGTTTTCTTTGTGGAAGGTATTTAACTATGAATTCATACTAGTTAATAGACATGGACCACCTAGGTTGTCTCTTCCTAAGTGAGCACTGGTACTTCAGGTCTTTCGAGCAACCTGACCATGTCATAGAAATTGTTTGAACTTAGAGGCGCAAAGCTGGACGTAACGTTTACTTCTCTGCATCTGTAAAATCTGTAGTGCTGGCCCTTGGCACTTAGCACCGTTTCCTTTTTCTTGATCAGTCAGACTTAAGAGCAGTCAATCACACTGAGCTCCTCAAAGCAAGAGAATCAGCTTTTATTTTCACTCATTTTCTCTTTTCCATTTTATTTATGTTCCTGTGAATATTACTTTCTTTTCTCTATTTTTTTAAAATTTTCTCTTTCTGTTTAGTTTCTCAAATTCGAAGCTGATCTTTAATTCAAGTCTCTTCTTTTCTAATATGAGCATTTTAGTGCTACAAATTTACTGCTAACTGCAACCTACACATCTCGATAAGCTGTACTTTGATTCAGGTTGAAATACCTCCTCATTTCCATTTATATTTCTTCTTTCACCTAGAAATTATTTAGAAAATACTTAGCATCAAATATTTGAAGACTTCTCAGGTATATTTTTGCTAATGCTTTTCAATTTAAGTTCACTATAAAGAAACTACTTTGTAAGATTTAAATTAGTTTGAACGTACTAAGTCATGTTATATGTCACAATATGTCTATTAAAAAATATCTGGGTATAGTTGAAAAAAACATATTGTGTCATTTTAAGAAGAGTATTCAAAATGTCATTTAGGTCAAGTTGGTTGATAGTGTTGTTCAAGTGTTCTATTTACTTACTGATTTTCTGTCTACTTGTTCTATCAATTCCTTAAGGAGAGAGGTTGAACATTTCAAGCACAATTTTAGATTTGTCTAATTCTTCTTGCACTTAAAGTAGTTTTTACTTTCTGTGGTCTGAGGCCTTGTTATTTGAAGTATAGGTATTCGGGACATGATACACTCTGAAATTTACTTTGTTTCATATCAAAACACTGACTCCAAATTTATGGTATATCCTTCTATATCTGTTCACTTTAAACTTGTGTCTTCATGATAAAAGTAGGTTTCTTATAGCAGCAAATAATTGAATCTCAATTTTTATCCATCTGAAAATCGCTTTTTTAACCAAATGTCCATTCTATTTACAAGCAATAAGGCTGCGTTTAAATCTTTCATCTTGCTCTTTGTTTTCTATTTGTCCCATCTGTTCTATCTGTTCTTTTTTTTTTTTTTTTTCACCTTTCTTACTTTTGAACTGAGAATTTGTCATGATTTCATTTTATTTCCTTTCTTGATTTATTAGCTAAAACACGTTGTTGCCTATTTTTAGTGGCTACTTTGAGGATTATGATATACATTTTCAATTTATCGAGTCACATCACACCACTTCACACAAAACACAAGAATCATGCAAAAGCACATGTCCTTGTTGCCCTACTGGGCTTTGTGATAGTATCATAAAATTTACTTCCACCTCTCTTATAGATCACAGTATATTATGTATATTTAAAAATAATTTTTAAAGAGACTTTCAAGATAACTTTTTTCATGGTTACTCATATACTTACCATTTCCTATGCAATTCTCCCTTTGTGTACATACACATTTCTATCTGGTATCACTTTCCTTCCATACATAGGAATTCCTTTAGCATTTCTTTTGATACAGGCAAATTGGTGCTTACTTCTTTTAGCTTTTTATATCTGAAAACATCTCTTTTGCCTTTGTTGTTGAAAGATATTTTTGTTCAGTATGGAATATTAAACTAGTATTTTTTGTTTTGTTTTGTTTTGTTTTCAGTTCATTAAAAGATGTAGCTTCATTGCATTCTGAAGTGCATTGGTTTTGATGAAAAATCTCCTGTCACTTTTCTGTTTGTCCGTCTGTGTGGTATGCTTCTTTTCTCTCTGGCTGCCTTTGAAACTTTCTCTTTATCAACTGTATTATGATATGAATCTTTCCAAAGTTCATATGTTGAACCCTTAACCCTCCAAAGTGATGGTACTCAGAGGTGTGACCTTTGTGAGGTCATTAGGTTTAGACGAAATCCAGAGGGTGGAGCCTGTGTAATGAGATTCAGTTAAGTTCAGTTCAGTCACTCAGTCCTGATTGACTCTTTGCAGCCCCATGGACTGCAACAAGCCAGGCTTCCCTGTCCATCACCAACTCCCAGAGATTACTCAAACTCATGTCCACTGAGTTGGTGATGCCATCCAATCATCTCATCCTCTGTCATCCCCTTCTCCTCCTGCCTTCAATCTTTCCCAGCATCAGGGTCTTTTCAAATGAGTCAGCTCTTCGCATCAGGTGGCCAAAGAATTGGAGTTTCAGCTTCAGCATCAGTCCTTCCAGTGACTATTCAGAACTGATATCCTTTAGGGTGGACTGGCTTGATCTCCTTGCCATCCAAGGGACTCTCCAGAGTCTTCTCCAACACCACAGTTCAAAAGCATCAATTCTCAGGCACTCAGCTTTCTTTATAGTCCAACTCTCACATCCATACATGACCACTGGAAAAACCATAACCTCAACTAGATGGACCTTTGTTGGCAAAGGAATGTTTCTGCTTTTTAATATGCTGTCTATGTTGGTCATAGTTTTCTTCCAAGGAACAAGCATCTTTTAATTTCATGGCTGCAGTTACCATCTGCATTGATTTTGGAGCACAAAAAAATAGAGTCTCTCACTGTTTCCAGTGTTTCTCCATCCATTTGCCATGAAGTGATGGGACCAGAGCTGTGGTCTCAGTTTTCTGAATGTTGAGTTTTAAGCCAACTATTCACTCTCCTCTTTCACCTTCATCAAGAGGCTCTTTAGTTCTTCTTCGCTTTCTGCCATAAAGGTGGTGTCAATCTGATTTCGGTATTGACCATCTGGTGATGTCCATGTGTAGAGTCTTCTCTTGTGTTGTTGGAAGAGGGTGTTTGCTATGACCCGTGTGTTCTCTTGGCAAAACTCTATTAGAATTTGCCTGCTTCATTCTGTACTCCAAGGCCAAATTTGCCTGTTACTGCAGGTATTTCTTGACTTCCTCCTTTTGCATTCCAGTCCCCTATAATGAAAAGGACATCTCTTTTCAGTGTTAGTTCTACAAGGTCTTGTAGGTCTTCATAAAACAGTTTAACCCTCAACTTCTTAAGCATTACTGGTCAGGGCAGTGATACTGAATGGTTTGCCATTCAATGAATGGTTTGTAAAGAGATTAGAGTCCTTAAAGAAGAAAAAGAGAGGTATGAGAGCTCTTCCTCTCCACCATCTGACGAGATGGTAAGCAGGTAGCCTCCCTGGGCAGTAATTACAGCAGTCACTGGGCTCAGGGCTCACCTTGTTTAGTTCCCCTTTCTCAGAGATAACAGTGTATAAACATTGTGTCATTTAATCAGGAATGAATTTAAAGGCAGATGCAATTAGCTGTAAAATGTTTCTGCAGAAAGAAATACGAGTTCCAGTTGCTTCTTCTTTCAAATAACCTTTAGAACTTGAGGGACATATTATCACCCTGAATGGCCACACATTTTAAACTCCTCCATACTCTTCTAAGTGATGATTTAATTAAGTTTCACTCCATCTAAAGGCAAGGTTAGCATGAAAGTGAAAAGTGAAAGTGTTAGCTACTCAGTTGTGCCTCTTTGCAGCCTGCCAGGCTCCTCTGTCCATGGAATTCTCCAGGCAAGAATACTGGAGTGGGTTGCCATGCTTTTCTATAACATACATAATTTAATTCAGCAAGTGTATATTTGAACAACTGTTTAGCTGTTAAGTGAGAGCAGTACAGAGTTTAATAAATCCAATCGCTATTTAGTTCAGCTGCTCAGTCATGTCCAACTCTTTGTGACCCCATGAACTGCAGCACGCCAGGCCTCCCTGTCCATCAGCACCTCCTGGAGTTTACCCAAACTCATGTCGAGTTGGTGATGCCATCCAGCCATCTCATCCTCTGTCGCCCCCTTCTCCTCCTGTCTTCAATCTTTCCCAGCGTCAGGGTCTTTTCAAATGAGTCAGCTCTTCGCATCAGGTGGCCAAAGTATCAGATTTTCAGTTTCAACATCAGTCCTTCCAATGAACACCCAGGACTGATCTCCTTTTGGATGGACTGGCTGGATCTCCTTGCTGTCCAAGGGACTCTCAAGAGTCTTCTCCAACACCAGTTCAAAAGCATCAATTTTTCGGCACTCAACTTTCTTTATAGTCCAACTTGCACATCCATACATGACTACTGGAAAAACCATAGCCTTGACTAGGCGGACCTTTGTTGACAAAGTACTGTCTCTGATTTTTAACATGCTGCCTAGGTTGGTCATAACTTTCCTTCCAAGGAGTAAGCATCTTTTAATTTCATGGCTTCAATCACCATCTGCAGTGATTTTGGAGCCCAAAAAAATAAAGTCAGCCACTGTTTCCACTGTCTCCCCATCTATTTGCCATGAAGTGATAGGACAGGATGCCATGATCTTAGTTTTCTGAAGTTGAGCTTTAAGCCAACTTTTTCACTCTCCTCTTTCACTTTCATCAAGAGGCTTTTTAGTTCCTCTTCACTTTCTACCATAAGGGTGGTGTCATCTACAAACCTGAGGTTATTGATATTTTTCCCGGCAATTTTGATTCCAGCTTGCACTTCCTCCAGCCCAGCATTTCTCATGATGTACTCTGCATATAGGTTAAGTAAGCAGGGTGACAATATACAGCCTTGACGTACTCCTTTTCCTATTTGGAACCAGTCTGTTGATCCATGTCCAGTTCTAACTCTTGCTTCCTGACCTGCATACAGGTTTCTCAAGAGGCAGGTCAGGTGGTCTGGTTATTCCCATCTCTTTCAGAATTTTCCACAGTTTATTGTGAGCCACACAGTCAAAGGCTTTGGCCTAGTCAAAAAAGCAGAAATAGATGTTTTTCTTGAACTCTCTTGCTTTTTCGATGATCCAGCAGATGTTGGCAATTTGATCTCTGGTTCCTCTGCCTTTTCTAAAACCAGCTTGAACATCTGGAATTCACAGTTCACGTATTGCTAAAGCCTGGCTTGGAGAATTTTGAGTAATACTTTCACAAAGTAGAGATGCTTACAGAAACAGATAAATTCAGTGTAATGTGTTCTCCTATTATATGGGTAAAGAAACAGTGCTACAATACCATGGAGGGTAGGCTGTATCAAAGTTATGTGCTAAGTGATAGGAAGGTGCATGGTACTGGAAACCAAACATCTTGATGAGACTAATATAGGACAATCTAAAACATTACCCCATAAAACAACATAGTATCACAGCAGGTAAGTAGTATCAGCCCTGGGTTGGGAAGCTCCCCTGGAGGAGGGCATGGCAACCCACTCCAGTATTCTTGCCTAGAGAATCCCCATGGACAGAGGAGCGTGGTGGGCTGCAGTCCATGGGGTAGTGAAGAATTGGACAGACTGAGCAATTAAGCACAGCACAGGTAGTGTCAGCGTGTACAGGACAAGTTAAGAGGCAGCATTCAGTTTCCCGGAGAAATCGGTAAGGGCTTAGCAATTCTCCTAAACTGTGGAAGGAAAAAACTCTAACATTTTAGCATAATATGGTTAAGAAACTGACCTTTTGAGAAAATTTTCAAATTCATTGCAATATGTAGACTGATTGGCACTAGTTGAACAAAACTGTATAGTTAAGATGATTATCTGGAATGCACAGAGTAAATGCTATTGATCTTTGGATTGTGGATAAGCAAGAAATTGTTTTAACAGAGTCTCATTTTCAATAGGATGTGCTGATTAGCAAAATGGTTATGTTATGAGACACTGGGGACTTTTATGTTTGTTGGTTATTTTTTTTTTTTAAGTTAAAGGATGAAAACATAAGGGAAAAAAATCTAATGTATTTACAACTATGAAGACACAGCTTTTATTCTTCAAACCTTATACAATATCAATATGCAGAAAAAGAAAACACAGACTTCTAAGTGGAAATAAAATACAGTTATATGCTATTGTCCTAATTTTGTCTCAAACTTAAAAATATAAAAGCATATATATTGCCACTAATTGGGTCAAATACAGTAAAATATGAGTTAGAAAAGTTAAAATCTGTGATTAATAAAAACTGGAAGTAGATAAGTCAGATAGAAAGCTTATAGAAAAATGCACCATTCTCAAAGATATAAAGGAAACATACTAGTGAGAATAATTTTAATGAGAAGCTCATAGTCACTAGATTGGTGATTAGAAATATGCACTATTGATATTCTAGGCTTTTATTTGTACAGATGTTTGTGACAGTCTTAATTTGTAAATATAAGATATATTTGAAAAATAAATCTATCTCACTAAGAGCAATATATTACAAATCAACACAGGTAAATGCTTTGCTTTATGTATACTTGATATAATTAGAGATAAAAACATCAACTGTTTTCTCTGAATATTTCTGCTCTGAAAAATGTGGAATATACAATAGATATATTCAAAATAGTATCATAAAGGAGCATAATCCTTTTGAAAAACAAGAAATCTATATTTTAAAGAAGTATAACAATACATGAATGTCACATGAGAAAATGAATTTATTGTGGAAAATCATCAGAAGGAAGTAGATAAGGGTTTTATTCAAATGACTAGGAAGTCTGACAGAACCAGAACAAAATAAAGACCTTAGGAAGATTAGAGAATAATATCCTGGCACTCACGTTTCTAGAGATAGTCTAGGGAGCTAAGGCTGTAGCTATTCGCACGTGTCAGGGCAAAGGGATTTTTCTTTTTTTTTTTTTTCTTTATTGGCATGAATACAGCTCCTCCTATTCTCATCGGTTTCTGCACAGATGATTTGTATCAGTCCAGGAAGTTGGGTTGAGTCTGGTCATTATGGATGATGGGCTTCAGGAAAGAGATAACACTGGGCATTCCACTCTACCCTGATAACATTCTATAAGCTAAATCATCTCTTAATATTCTGCATGATCAATATTTACTATTTAAAGTTATTCTGCAAAAAGTACAAGCTAACACTCTACATTTTGATTAATGCCAATAAACTTTTGTTTATTGAGTTGGTAGAAGGGAAATATATTGTTACTCACAAGTAATATTGTTTCTACTTATGTCTCTACTTGTGATTGATCTGGAAGATAATATTTAAAAAAGTATAGTGAGCTGTCAGTTGCTCAGTGGTAATCCAACTCTTTGTGACCCCATCGACTGCAGCCTGCCAGGCTCCTCTAATCCATGGAATCCTCCAGGCAAGAATACTGGAGTGGGTAGCCATTCCCTTCTCCAGGGGATCTTCCCAACCCAGGGATTGAACCTAGGTCTCTTTCATTGCAGGTGGATTCTCTACCAGCTGAGCCACTGGGGAAGCCATTGTGAGCTATGCTTTATTCTAATCCTCACCTAAAAAATTCTGTTTCTGTACTTTCCTTTGTTAACACAGAAAATAGACTATTTTAGCAAAGAAATTGGGAGATCAAGAACTGAGTAACTCTAGTGAGAGTTCAACCTTTGATGAGCAGTTATTTGAAATGAAAGGAAATGATCCAAGATGCATATTATTGAAGTATTTATGACTATCCTTAGCATGAGATTGTACACGTAGAAAAAACAATGCCAGCAATGCCTAAGATAAGCCTATCAATAAAGAGGCGCTTGATGAACCGGAATTCTATTCTACACAGTACATAGCTGCAGGCCAGGGAATTTGAAAGATATTTAAGATTCCTTTATATTGAGCAGCCATCATGTTTCTCTCCAAATTAAAAAGGTCTGAAATGCACGTGATCATATGTCATGTAACATCTTACAAAATGCATGAAGAAAAATACCTGCCAAATAGGAAAAACATCGGTTTCTTTGTTATTGGTTATCTTCAGTCACTGATAATTTCTTGTACTGCTCATTTCAAAATGTTCTTCCATTTGTGCAATTCAATATTCCTATAAAGCTGATCCATAGGCACACATTAATGCTTAATTTGTTCTCTACAGTACATCAACAGAGTCTACTCAGGGACTAGAACATCCCTATGGTGTATAATAATGGAGCAGGTCATTCAAGTGTGGAACTGAGGGATACTGACAATGGCAAATACAATTGGGTTTAAAATGAAAATGCTCACTTTGTGCTTTTCAGAATTTAATTGCTGCCAAGATAATACTATCAACTGTATTTTTAGGTACTATCCTCTAGCACGGCACAAGATATATGAGTTTTAATATCAGTAATACCTTGAAGTTAAGTAATGACCATCTCCTTTGCCCTCGCCCAAGGTGTTCATGGAATTCTAAAGCACAGTTTTGCAGTTAGCCTCACAGTGACCCTATAAGGGAGAGAGCTATGGACATCCAGAAAAAAAATCCATAAAACAGAGGGAGATGCAGGTTATCAAGAGTTGATATTATATTTCTTTACTTTCAGAAGGTTTTAGAGTGAAATTTGGCTCAGACTGATGCTTACTATTATAAAATTTGTTAGTATTGAAACAAGAGTATATCCCTGCATTGAATCTTTATTAAAATATTTTTCTTTGGTAAATGAACAAAAATAATTTTAAATGCAAAATGAAAATGCTTAGAGCATTGTGGAAAATACATAGCAATGTTTCAACTTTTCTTCTACTCTCAATAGGGAGATAAAATTAACAAAATGAATTTCAAAGTGTACTTTTAGAAATTCCACTGGTTGGGATAATTTTCCCTTCACATTCTCCTTCACGGACAATCTGTTGTTGCTGTTTAGTTGCTAAGTCATGGCCAACTCTTTGCCACCCCACGGACTGCAGCACACCCCACTTGCCTGTCTTTCACTATTTCCCAGAGTTTGCACAAATTCATGTCCACTGAGTTGGTGATGCTATCTCATCCTCTGGCACCCTCTTCTCCTTTTGCCTTCAGTCTTTCCCAGCATCAGGTTCCTTCCCAATGAGCTGGCTCTTTGTATCAAGTGGCCAAATTATTGGAGCTTCAGCATCAGTCTTTCCAATGAATATTCAGGTTTGATTTCCTATAGGATTGACTGGTTTGATCTCCTTGCAGTACAAGGGACTCTCAAGAGTCTTCTCCAGCACCACAGTTCAAAAATATCAGTTCTTCAGCATTCAGCCTACTTTATGGTCCAACTCCCTCATCTGTACATGACTACTAGAAAAACCACAGCGTTGGCTATACGGTCACTCTAAGGTAAGCGTAACATGTGGCCATTTACTTTCAGACAGTGCCAGGATTACACACAGAACCATCCATAAACCAGGCCCATATTACTTCTTCCGCAGTCACCTGATCCTAAAAAACCTCCTTTGGAACATAAGGTACAGATTGAGAGGAGGGAATGGAGCAGAAGTAGGGGCTCTGGGTATGTGAGCCACTTACTGATAAAATTCACGTATGCTTTTAATACCTGACTGCATACATACTACTTCCATTTGAGGATGGGGGTCTCCAAACAAGCATGATGTACATAACCAAATTGATAGTGATGGCTTAGGCTGCTTATAGTAGGTTCTTTGTATGACTTGCCTTTGCTCTGTAAAGTTCTTTTTTTTATAGCTAGGTCTCTCAACTGCCTGATTTTTAGCTCTCTTTATATTAGAAGTCATGAACACCATATAATCTAATTCATTTTGTGTTGTTTAGTTGATAAGTTGTGTCCAGCTCTTTTGCAACCCCATGGACTATAGGCCACCAGGCTATTCTGTCCAGGGGATTCTCCAGGCAAGAACACTGGAGTGGGTTGCCATTTCCTCCTCCTGGGAATCTTCCTGATCCAGGACTTGAATCCGCATCTCCTGCTTGGCAGGCAGATTCTTTATCACTGAGCCCCAAAGAAGTCCTTATTTTGTGTTAACAGACAACAAATATGAAGACCTATTGATCCTTTTCTCTCTGTCCCCAAACACATAAAACCCTCCACTGTAAAATCCAAGGAAGACCTTATTGTGGAGTGCCAGCAAATCAAGTAAAATTTCCAGAAAGATAATTTGATTTTAGATTATAATCATTCAGTTTTAATCTGAAGGTAAACACTTTGGTTGCACGCTGAGAGATGGAGACAAAGGGTTGATGAGGTTGAGCCATTCTGTCACTCATTTAGAGTGTACCGACTAATAACATTGATTTCCAACACGCTCCTCTTTCCTGATGCTTGTTTTCTTATAGCCAAGAACTTCAGATTCACAGTCTCTCTATGGTTCCATCTCTTAGGAGAATGCTTCCTGCTTTGACTATAGCTTTTCCTGTGTCTGTTCTGAGATATGGTTTCTTGTCTATGGTGTCTATTTCTTTGTATTTTTTCATCACTGCAGTCTACTGTGCCTCTGTTTTCTAGAAAGTTTTCAGGATAGCTGTTTCTCTAATATCTTTTTCTTCTTTCTTACCCATCTTTTAACCATATCCTCATATAGACACTGTCTCTGCTCTGGGACAAGGGTTGGTTACAACAAAAGGAAGAAAAACACAGGGAGTTCTTAGCCAACTTTCTTAAATCAGTTGTGTACCGTGGAGCTGAAAAGCAGTGTAACATCCTCCTGTATCACTTGTAAATTATGTCTTCAGAAGTATCTTGACACGTAAGAACTGATGTACTTGAATGAGGTACTAGCTCAAGAATTCTAAAGTCTCTTCACGTATAACAGAAGTATGTGAAATCCAGGTTCTAGCCTTTGACACTTCTACAAGCACATTCTAATTCCTCATCTTTTCTGAAACTCCCCTGTCCAGACTCATCTACTACACTAAAGTACTGAATTGTTTCCTCTTACAGATAAATGTGCTTTGTAAATACGCATATATTTATTTCCACATCCCTGTCAAATGTAATCTGCTTATTTTCAAACCTGATGCTACGAAATACAGTTGCTCTTGAAGGACACGTCACCCACACTCATACCATCAACATCTTCTGAAATTTCCTACGTCACTTTAAAATCTCACATATTTTTCATTCTTCGAGAAAACTTTCGGAAATAGGAGATGTATAACCAAGTATAAAAAGTTATATACAATTTTAGGGTTGGGAGGAAAGAAAATGTCAGTTTTGAGTAAAAAGTCAGTGACAGGGATTAAGAATGTACTTGACTTATAGCTCACTTATACCACGGGACCTAAGAAACCCAGGCTCTTATAAAAGCCCAATCATTTGTGTAAAAACGAATATTATTCACAGTGTTTTAAAGAGAATTGACTATTTTTTATACCATTATTGCCTGGGTTCCCTTCCATCCTTTCACCCAACTTCCTCATTTAATCTACACTCCCAGATAATGATCAAAATTTTCTCGTAAGCATCAATGTAAAACCTGACCAAACTTATTCAGTCACTGAGTGTGACTGAATCACACTGGGTGTGATTCACACCACACCCCTAAGTGCATTGTAATGCTTAATCACTGTTTATTGCTACAATATTTACATTCAGTCATTAAAACAGAGGCATACTTCTTTGTGCATGACTTGACTTTGCAGAATCATGAAGAACTGTTACCCTTTCATGTGGGGATTGCAGAACTCTGCATTCTTTATGTCTGAACATCAGCTTTCACTGAGTCATTGGATACGAGATTGTAAAAGAGCAAACATGTTGTCAGGCAGTAAGTTAGTCTATCTGCACAAACAACTATCTCAAATTTATCTTCTCCTCAGATGCCAACTTTTGCCTGAATGATCCATGATGTAGGCACTGTCCTAGGTTCAGGATAAGGAAGGACTGATTTTTGAGTCCTTTTCTCTCTTTCACTGAATTCTAGTTGAGTCCAATAAGCCAAGCTCCTTATCAGATAAATTTAAAATGGACTTGATGGGGGGGCCTTGGAGGAGGTGGGGAACCTTACAGGACACAGGTCAAATGTGTTTTTCAATTCAGGGGAGAAATTTATTTATATAAATGTATGGGCCTGCAAAGGCATGATGATATTGTTTCTCCCAACTCAGTTGGGGACACTGCCAGAAGTCTCTCAAAGAAGCTTACAGGAATGTGGAAAGTCTGAAAGGACTGGGGTGAGTAGAATAAGAGACGTTAATGAAAAGGGACGGTTGTTAATTGTACTTTGACTTCTCTTCCAAGCAATGTGTCTTATTGGAGACCTGCTATGGGGACTGTGGTGTTTAATTTCCTGACGTTTCTGAGAATCAAACCTAACGGGTACGGTTCGATTAACATAGTTTAGTGAGGATGTTGGTTTTCTGGTCTCCTCTGACATGGAAGAGAGGCCAAACTAATAAGAAACTCTAAGCAGGCCTTTTGTTACAAATATTCTAAGCGGATCTTCCTGTCAAGAGAACACGTCCCCTTGCAGATCACCACTTAGACTTCTTCCTGATTTCTTTGTCTGGACATCTGGCCTTGTCTTGGCTGGGGCCTGAGCCAGTCTGACGGGAAGGATGATTTTTTTTTAAAATTTTTGCCTGTCGTGTCCCTAGTCACCAACAGTGTTGGCACACGGTACGTAGTAGTAGTGTTAGTCACTTAGTTGAGTCTGCCTCTTTGCGACCCTGTGGACTGTTGCCCACCAGGCTCCTCTGTCCATGTAATTCTCCAGGCAAGAACACTGGAATGGGTTGTCATTTCCTTCTCTGGGGGAATCTTCCCGACCCAGGGATCAAACCCCGGTCCCTCACACTGCAGGCAGATTCTTTACCATCTGAGCCACCAGGGAAGGCCAGCACACAGTACGCATGGGCTATATTTTTGTAAAAAAGTGAATGAATAAACAGAAGGATGGCCCAAAGCCCCTCTCAATCAGAGTACATGAGATTAATATTTAGAGATGGGTGTCGAGGACATGGTCATCTTTACCACATCCCTCCTGTCTCACTATAAGTGTCTGGAGGACTCAGAGAAACCCCAGCAGGAGGAAGGTGGCAGTTCTAAACTGTGTACTAGCTCAGTCCATAATCAGCCCCCTGTGAATGATGTCTCTAGTTTCTTACAATCACATGGCAACTGTTGCAAGTTGTTTTGAATAACATACTTATCCCTGCATGGAAATGTCTGCACATTTCTTGACTCTCTACAAGGGGTAGAAAGACAGAGACCTGGCTTTTGAAATGGATAGACCTAAATTCCAGTCCCTCTGGTCCTTCCCAACTCAATCCTCCCTTATCCTTAGTTTGACTCACCTAGAAAATGGACCTGGTAAAATGTTCAGTGTGGTTAAGAAGACAAGAGATAAATGATTTAGAGTAGTACTTAGGTCAGAATCTAGCTAATTTAGAATTGAAACATGCCATATACATCTTAATCTTTCAAGTAGTTAGTTCAGGATTTGGGCACCAAATGTACTCCTTGAGTGCAAGGAGTAAACATATGGCACTCCATTAATGCTTTGTACTCTGAAGCTGAGAATGGTCATGACTTGATGACTCTATTCAGGTACAGAGAAATATGTAATGACTCTGGCCAGAGAAAATGAGAACTGAGAAAGCAAGCATATTCTCTGTTCCTTCTGTAGACAATCAGCCTGTGACTGTAAGCCTAGGATCTGACTGCCCTTCTTAATAGTTTCAGCAAGTATAACTATGAAATGCAAGCACCCATCTAAGCACTGAATTTTCTAAAGTGAAAGTGAAAGTCGCCCAGTCGTGTCTCTTTGCAACCCCATGGGCTTCACATTCCATGGAATTCTCCAGGCCAGAATACTGGAGTGGGTAGCCTTTTCCTTCTCCAGGGGATCTTCCCAACCCAGGGATCGAACCCAGGTCTCCTAAATTTTTTAAAAGTCTTTTCAATTAAAGTGGTCTCAATTCCACAGATCACCAGCCCAGGTTGGATGCATGAGAGAAGTGCTTGGGCCTGGTGCACTGGGAAGACCCAGAGGGATTCTTGAGGTTTCTTTTGTCAGTTTTTCTTGTTTTCAAAACATGTATCCAGGAGAAGAATGGATGAGTTCTTAAATGTACTTTCACCATGCTTATTCTATCTACACAAGACATGTATGGGCAACATTTTAAAATATTTTTTCAAAAGTAGCTAAACATAAAGAATAGTTAAGCTGACTATATTTCTTTACTTCTTTGGGATAAGAATCAACTCTCTTAAAAATGTTGGAATCTGTTTAATAATTTTAGAGGTATCTGATAGTTTTTGTACCTTTTTGGATAATGCAAAGAGGGAGAGCCAAGAGTATGAAAGATGATAGAACTGCCATCTGTTGAACAATTTTCTGTTGTCCTGAGTCAATGGAGTATATTCCAGAATGTCTTGTGCTGATGGTCCCATATGGTCTCAAGTCAGTTAATTTAAGTACATATTAACTTCACAATATAGATGATGATCTAGACAAACTGTCCAATGGAAATTTCTGTGATGATGGAAAGAGTCTGTATCTCTGTTCTCCAATATGGTACCCACCAGCCACATATGTTATAAGAGCTATGTGTGGTTTGTGGTTTAATATTAGCAAAGTACTAGTTTAACCTTTATTTCAATATTTATTTCAATCTGGTATGAAGCCAAGAGATGTCTTCCACTGAGGTTTACTTTCACTCAAGCACAGAAAACTGGAAGAGGGATAACAATTCAGATAGCAATGCAATTCCTTTTGATACTACTGAGAAAAGAAACCCATTATTAGTAAAAACATACCTAGAATGAGCATTTATTATTCCTTACTTACTTTGTGTCCAATACTATGTAACAAACTAGGGAAACAAACATAAATATAAGGCATAAGCCCTGCCTAAGAACCATATAAACAAGTGAAGAAACAGGTAAATAAGCAACTAGAATGCACTGATAAGTACTGAAGCAAAATCACATGCTTGTGACTATAGGAAGGTAGAAATGAAATTAGAAATTTGCCTATATTTGGTATAAAATGGTATTAGATAGGAAATGCTTATAAGAAGAATATTCAGGACAGCATAAGATGTCTATGTTTTAACCCATAGCTGGCTATATTATGCTTAAAGCATGAGCATGTTATTTTTGTATTTTTCATTGAGTTTTGGCCACTGGATAACTATAGTCATATATATATATATATATTTCAGTATTTATTTCAATCTGGTATGAAGCCAAACAAGTACCCTAAAACATGTCTTCCACTGAGCTTTATTTTCATTCAAGCACAGAAAACTTTATATATATATATATATATACACATATATATATATGTATATATATATACACACACACACACAAAGTATATATATACTTTCTGAATGAAGGAGATTAATACTATTTGGGAAAATATTTTTCCTTCTAGGTTTTATATTAGTGCTACTTGTACCCACCAGTAAAAAGAAGTTATATCATAGAAAACAAACTTATGTTTACCAAAGGGATCACGGGATAGGGAAGGGATAAATTAGGTGTTTGGAATTAACATACACATTCTACTATATATTAAATAGATAAACAACAAGGTCCTACTGTAGAGCACAGGGGATATCTTCAATATCCTATCACAAACCATAATGAAAAAGTGTATGAAAAATAATACACATATTAAAAAAAACTGAATCACTTTGCTATATACCAGAAACTAACACTAATATTTTAAAATCAACTGTATTTCGATAAAAAATGAAAATACCTTATCAAATACACAGGGAATATTTTTAAACAACTTGAAATGATAAACATTCAAATATACACAATTTTAACAAACTGAAGAAATCTACAACCATGCAAACACACACACACACACATATATATGTATATATATATATATATTTTTTTTTTTTTTTTACATACTGAGCTGCCCTATAGACACCATAAACTGCCACCCCTGCCAGGGAACAATGCAGTATTTTTTAGTAAATGTACAGAATTGTGAAACTTTATCACGCTCACATTTAGAACTTTTCAGTGAGCACAAACACCTTCCTTGAACTGGTATGCAGCCCACCCCTACCCTCACTATCCCAGACTAGACAATCACTGATCTGGCCTCTCTACATTTAGAGCATATTTGGCCTCATTTGGGAGTATTTTATATAATCGAACTTTGGGACTGTTTTGGAGCTATCCCTTCCTAGATCACTGGTAACTCTGCCTTAGCTGATTCAGAAAAATGTGAAATCACTAACAGCCTTACAAGGCCATGGGAGAAATGCAGTAACTTGAGGAGAGAGTCTTGAATTGGGCACAAGGCTGAAGCATCCTGCCTTTCCTGATTGAGGGACAGCAGTGAACTCAGTTTTAGAGCTTGTCTTTTCTAACCATCACGTGATGACTAATTGCTGCAGAAAGAAGACTCCTATTCAGCGCCTGCTACCTTAGTCTCAAGCAAATGTCTGTGTATTTGAGACTCCATCCTCTTCTCTGTCGGAAGACTTAGCAATCTCACAATGCTGGATCAATAAGTAGGAACCAGGAGAAAAGTGGGAAACAACAGTTTCCAGGAGGTTGTGCAGTTTCCTCAGAAAGTACTTACTTCATGCTAGAGAGCACTTTCTTTGATAGAGTCTTTTAAAAAGCATTGATTACTCACACTCCCATACGTGCACACAGACAAAAAGTCAAGTGCCCCTTATGTAAGAACAGGGGCTTAAAGTTCACTTGGGATTAATTTTTCTTCTTTTCTTCCCTTCCCTGCTAAATAAAAGCATGGAAGATGTGTCAAACCAGTGTGCCCTACTGTGAGTTTCTTTGCATTCTTTTTCAAAACTCTTTTTGGGAATGAGGAAAAAGCCATGATTAGTGATTTGTGATTTACTTCCATTCTGATTAACGTGAATTTAAGCTGCAATTTCTGCCATTATGAATTAAATGTCACAGTTCATTAGAGTGGAGCCAATTGAGTCCATTCCAAGTTTATATTCATGTTTCCGATATTAAATCCTTTCCTCAGGATTTATTAACTTGGCATCAAGATGCCCCAAGTGTATCTTTTTTCAATTAGAGAAGAAAATATCGGAGCATAACTTTTTCAGTTGCATTAATGTTCAGGAGACAGGTGTGAGTTAGAGAAGCAGAATGATCTCTTGGTCTAATTCTAATGATGTTAGAAATAAGTTGAAATATAAGATATTAAGAATTTGCAGACAGAAACCAGCTTTTGCTTGGGCTGATGAATATAAGATATGGAAACTAATCTTCTGCCCCCTCCAAACTGTTGCTAATTTTATGAGGCTCTCATACATCCCCAAATTAAAATGCAAATATGTCCTATAAAATCATTTAAAAATATTTGATAATATGGCTATTTGACTACTTAAAATTGCATTTTTTCCATGTACTTTTAAAATTTTATGTGTAGGGAGAAAACTTTCAACATTTTAATCTGGCTAACTCATATTAAGTGCTTAATATAGATTAGCTGAGTAAATCTGAAATTGTTAAGGATATAACAAGATTCAGACCTATAATCTGAAGCTACTTCTTAAAGTTATGTAAAGAAATTATTCTTCACATATTACAATTTATTATACCAAATTATCATAATAGATAATACATTACTAAATTGAAAGGTATCTTTCAGACAAATAGGAATTTGGGTGAATACATAGGAACATAAAATATTTAATGACCTAGAATAAAAAATAAAAATGAAATCAACTGATTTGGAGACATGATTAATAGTCATGTTGTTGTGTTGTTCAGTTGCTCAGTTGTGTCCACCTCTTTTTGACCCTGTGGAGTGTAAGCCTGCCAGGCTCCTCTGTCCATGGGACCTCCCAGGCAAGAATACTGGAGTACCGTTTCCTTCTCCAGGGAACCTTCTCAACACAGGGATCAAACTCACATCTCCTGCATTGGCAGGCGGATTATTTACCACTGAGCCACCAGGGAAGCCTTGTAGGGCCATAGACGTATTATTTACAAAGAACTGATAATCGACTGATTCCTACAACTGTGCTCATCTCTTTAAAAAACACTCATCCAAAGAACTTTTCTATATTTACTTCTTTCAGCATCTCATCTCCTTTTCTCTCCCAAACTCGTTTTAACCAGACTTTCACCTCAAATGCTTTTATCTAGCTCATCAAAGCCCCCATTCCTGGTAAATCCAACAGGCAATTCTCAATCCCCATCTTATTCATTTGATATTTCTTACAATTGATCACTCCCTTGTCCTGGAAATACTCTCTTCAGTTGGTTTCTGGACCAACACTCTCCTTTGTCTTCCTTCTAATTTTGTGGTGGTTTCTTTTAAATGAATTTCATGCTGGTTTGTCTATTTCTGATTCCCCCACCTGAACTACATATCATGGTCCATCCAAAAGCTTCATTCTCAAACCCATCTCTGCCATATTTTATACCATTATTTGGATAACTTATCAAGTCCCATTGCCTCAATGTAATTCACATCAGTGTCCTATATCATTATGGGTTGAATTTTATCACCCTAGATTTACATTTTGAAATATGTCATTGCAAGTCAAATCTATATTTGCCTCCTAGGTCTGCCACATACTGGCTGACTTAGACCACAGAAATATATTGTCTTACAGTTCTGGAGGCCAGAATGTGATTTTATCTGTATATAATTTTCACACCTCTCCCCCCCACAAATGAGTTCATAATTTTATGGAGATACAAATTACTTTTAAATGTTAATTAACTTTGTAGGGTCATTACAGGTGTAATTAAGTTGCAATGGGATCATCCCGGTGTAGGCTGAGCCCTTAATCCAAACGCTGGTGTCCTTATAACGAGGGGAAATTTAGACACAGACATGCACACAGGGAGAAAACCAGGTGAAGGAGAAAGCAGAGATCTGGCAGTCATTTATACAAGTCATGGGAGAGCAAAGGTTGCCAGCAAAGCACCAGAAATGAGGGAGGAAGCATAAATCAGGTTCTTTCCTACAACTCTCAGAAGGAACCAATCCTGCCTACAAGATGCTGATTCTGGACTTCTGTCTTCCAACCAGAAGACAATGACCTCCTGCTGTTTAAACCACTCAGTCTGTAGTATAGCTGACCCTTGAACAACGTGGGGATTGGGGCGACAACCCTCTCAGCTGAAAATTCGCATACTATCTCTGCCTCAAAAATACAGGAACTGATAAATGACTCACCCAAGGGGCAGAGGCACATATTGTGATCTCTAAGCAAACACAAACTTTTCCCTACACTTAAAGATCTGCAAAAATGAAAATGCAGGTACTTTATTTATTGGGAAAAATCCACATATAAGTGGACTCATGCAGTTCAAACTCATATTGTTCAAGGGTCAACTGTATCCTGGCTGATCTAGAAAACAAACATAGATTTGATATGAAAAGATCTACCAACGTTTCGTATCTCCAGCTCCATTACTTCCCGGAAATGTATATGCAGTTATATTCTTAGGTTTCTCACCAGCATATTAAATTGATCTCTTGATTTCTCCTACCCCAACTTTGCCCATCCCAATTATTACATCTTGGAAAATGATACTCAGCTGTTAAGGTTAAAAACCTCAGAGGCATGATGTCTGAGTACTCACATGCAAAGACATCTGGTCAGAACTTCAAAAGACCTGCTCACTTCAGCCGTTTCATTTCTCAAGGTTGCACCCCTACCATCATCTCAACACTCAACACCATGCTGGTCCATGCGCCATTTCATCCATCTGGATTAGCAAAGCAAAAAATAAAAAAAATTAAAAAACACTCTCTTAAATGTTATACTTATTTCCACTGCTTACCCTTATCATTCATTTCCCACACAGCATTAGAGTTATCTTTTAAAAATGTACATCAGATTTTTTCTTTCTTTGTACAAAACCCATCAATGGTTCCCATTAAACTCTATGGCATAGTTTATAACGCACTAAAGCACGGGTTCTCACCTTGAGCGGGGTGGTAATTTTGATCTCCCCACTTCGTTCCTAGGGGTATTTTATAATGTCTGGAGATATCATCAGTTGGCAAATGAGAGGATAGAGTGCTACTAGTATCTATCATCTATCTCGTGGCTAAACATCCTATAATGCACAGAACAGCTCCCAACGTCCAAGTGCTGAAATTGGGAAATTCTGAACTACAGAATTTGACTCCTCTCTGACTCATAGCCCATTACGTTGTCCATCCAGTGTCACCCACCCTAGCCACTTGTCATTCATTTCACAGTCATGTTTTCAAACATGCCAAGCATATTCCTATGTTTTGCACTATTTCTTCTGCTACAATGATCTTATCCTAGATTTCATATTGAACTTTCTATTAGGAAGTCACCTCTCCAGAAAGGCCTTATCTCACACTTCATCTAAAATAGCACCTCCCTGAGAGTCTATTACTTATCTTCTTTCAGTCTTATGCTTATCCTTCCTTACCTGATACTTTCTTTTTACTTGAGTGTTTATCTTCACTATTATTAATACCATCACCATTACCCCAGATAAAATGTAAATTTCTTAATACCAGGAAATTTTTAAATTTGCTTACCACTCTACCCTTAGCACACAAAAAAAAACCCAGAAAAACAAAACAAGACAGAAACACAACTTTTGTGAAGTAAGTAAAGAATTTGTTGGTCTGGCTGATATTCCGCGGCTAGAAGTCAACAGGGAACCTGTGTTGGATTATGAGAGTTGGATTCCCTGGTGGCTCAGTGATAAAGAACCCGCCTGTCAATACAGAAGACATAAGAGACATGGGTTTGCTCCCTGGATCGGGAAGATCCCCTGGGGGAGGACATGACAATCCACTCTAGTATTCTTGCCTGGGAAATCCCATGGACAGAGGAGCCTGCTGGGCTACAGTCCATGGGGTCGCAAAGAGTTGGACCTGACTGAAGTGACTTAGCATGCATTATCAATATGGAAAACCCAGAAGAGGTCAGATGGGAGGGAAACAGCAGTGTGTACAACTAACAAGACCTCCCGCCTCCCGTCCCCTGAAAACACACAGACTCAGACAGACTCAGACACACAAGAGGCCATTCAAACTAATCTCAACACAGTCACTCCAAGAAGCCACTGTCTACCAGAGCACCTCTCATCATTCTACGTCCAAAACTTACATTCCAGCTATGTGGAAAATGCTGGTCTGTTAAAGCAGGCAGATAGAACCTGCTTCCCAGGAACAGCTTCAAACCTTTGCTGACGTCATCCTCCAGAGCTTCCGCTACTCCTCCACCGCACCCTCCGGACCTCATGGCCCGTGATCAGCAAAATGCAAACTGCCCTAGCCTCTTCTCTGAAATCCCTTCCCTTTCTCCAGTACTTCACTTGCCTCGAGCACTTTCTCACCGCCTTGCTGTGATCATTTTCTCTTTAGGACACCCCTCCCACCTCAGACCTGAAGGGGACCGGATGTCCTCCCTCCGCCATTTTGCCTCGGATCTCCCTTCTTCAATAATCCAGCTTTTAATTCTGTGTCTTCTTATTACACTATACATTGTGCCACCTTGTTGCAGTGGTCTTCCAGGCTTTAGGGAATTTCCCCTCCTTTAAAGAATTTAGTTCCTAGTGAATGGCCACTCTAACATTACTCCTTTCCTAATTCTTTTTTAATGAAGTACAGTTGTTGTATAATATTATATGTTACAGGTATGCAATAAGGTGGTTCTCAAATTTTAAAGATTATATTCCATTTATAGTTATTGTAAAACATTGACTGTATTCCCTGTATCATACAATATATCTTTGTAAATTATTTTATACATAGTAGTTTGTACTTCTTACTCTCCTACCACTTTATTGCCCCTTTCCTCTTTCCTCCCCCCACTGGTAGCCTCTAATTTGTTCTCTGTATCTTAGTCTGTTTCTTGTTACATTCACTAGTTTGTCATATTGTTTAGATTCCACATATATGTGATATCATACAGTATGCCCTCCAAATCAATCCATGATGCTGTAAGAGGCAAAATTTCATTCTTATTTATGGCTGAGCAATATCCCATTGTGCATATATATATGTGTATACACTTCATTTTCTTTATCTATTCATCTGTTGATAGATAGTTAGGTTGCTTCCATATCTCAGCTATGATAAATAACCTTTCCTAATTCTTGATACTTTCAATCTTAATGTACATTTTTCCTTCTAATAACCAATCCTGTAGCTCTTTAACTTACTTTCCTTCAATAACATAGTTCACTGTCCCAACTAGAAATTCCCAACTAGGAACAGTGAGATCACATGTACACCCTATAATTGTGTTATTGCTGTTGTTGTCCAGTCCCTTAGTCATATCCAACTCTTTGGGACCCAATAGAGTGCAGCATGCCAGGATCCTCTGTCCTTCATTATCTCCTGGAGTTTCCTCAAACTCATGTACATTGAGTTGGCAATGCTAGCTAACCATCTCCTCTCCTGACCTCTTCTCCTGTTGCCTTCAATGTTTCTTAGCATCAGGGTCTTTTCCAATGAGTCAGTTTTTGCATTAAGTGACCCAAGTATTGGAGCTTCAGCTTCAGCATCAATCCTTCAAATAAATATTTAAGGTTGATTTCCTTTAGAATTGGCTGGTTTGATCTCTTTGCAGTCCAAGGGTCTCTCAAGAGTCTTCTCCAAAACCACAGTTCAAAAGCATCAATTCTTCAGTGCTCAGCCCTTTTTATAGTCCAGCTCTCACATCCATACATGACTATTGGAAAACCATAGCTTTGACTAGACGGATCTTTGTCAGCAAAGTAATGCATCTGCTTTTTAATGCGCTATATAGGTTTGTCAAAGCTCTCCTTCCAAGGGGCAATCTTTTTTTTTTTTTAACTTCATGGCTGCATTCACCACCCACAGTGATTTTTGGAACCCAGGCAAATAAAATCTGTCACTGCTTCTACTTTTTCACCTTTTATTGGCCATGAAATGATGGGACTGGATGCCATGAGCCTTGATTTTCTTTAATTGTGAAACTATACAATTTTTTTGTAACCTCAATTTTCAAGCATTCTACTCTCCAAACATCTATTTTTGTCTTCATTCCAACATAATACTTCTAATAATTGGCAAAGAAACTTGGAGTTAATCTTGATTTATTTTTTTTTTTAAGTCAGTTATACTCAGGATTCAATCCAACCACTGTCCATCACCCTCTACTGTAATCAGCTGCTCACATTTAAAATAGTTTTTATAAATATTATTGAAGATAAAATCATCATTTAATATGCAATGGGTAATCCAATTTTTAATATGAATGAGGGGAAATACTTTTCACAAGATAAAATCGATATGTCCTTTTAAATGATGCATATGTAAAAGATACAGTAATAGGAACACATAGGGTGAATCTGTGGAGTAGGTCCATGAGTCCATTTTGAAATAAGTCTATGGGATAAACAGAGTATGCTGTTTAGTGTCACAAGCTAAAACGAGAGATATTTATTGTGTTCAGAGCTTGGGTTAGCTTTGAATGTAAGAGAAAGTGACAGGACTCATTTCTGAGCAGGGGATCATTTATGAAGTTGACTTTCATTCTGTAACAGGGCCTGACAAAGGTGTTATCAGAGTTTGTTCATTTTATTTTAGTGTACTGAAAAACATTTCTTTATGGTTAATTTAACAGAAACCTGCTGACAATCCTACATGACAAAGTTTTTCATTAACTAATGGATATAAATGATCACATGATACAAATAATCTTCTGAGTTTCACTGGGGGAAAACTGGTTGTTTGCAAAAAAATAATGCACATTATCGATTTCCTCTAGCCAACAGAGTAAAACAAATGGTGACCTTTTCTTCATTTAATAGCTCAAAATTATTGGTTGTAAACTAAAAGAAACTGACTGGGAGTGTGGCTTTATATTAATCTTACTTATAGTCTCTATTTCAGAGTTTCGAAGCAATCATTAAAGGGTCAGAATATTTGAAAATCACTGGTAATTTTAAAATCAGATGAGATGCTTGGTATCTCTTTCTTTCTGTATCTATAAATTAATGCTTGTGATTAACCTATATCTTTGGTCTTCTTTGTGTGAACAGGACTTATTACAATGATGAGGTATTAAAATGTAGGAATCTAATATAACAACTTTACCTTCTGTGTCTATATATCACTTTTTCAAATTACTTTTACGTGCACTGCTCAACAAATCATCACTAAATAAAAACACTTAATACCAAGATTTACATCCAGAAATTGAATCCCAGCAATCACTTTCACACTTCTTCCCAGCTATGTAAAAGTTCCCTGCCATTTAAAAATAACCACCATGTGAATCACTCCTTAGATATTCTTTATAGTCTTAGCTATGTTGATGTACAGGCAAAAACATTCAACTCTAGTTCTGTATATTTAAAACTTCACAAAAATTGAATTATATAGAATATAATCTATAATATGGCTTGATATTATGCTTATGGAAATAATTTTTTTAATCATTTCATGTCACTGTGTAGTATTCCAGTGTATGAATATAACCTGATTTAGTTGTCTTTTTTTTATCGACATACCTTTGGGTTTGTGGCAACCAAGACTGACTGGGTTATGCCAAGTAACAAAATTCCCCAAATCTCAATTGGCTCAATGAACAAAGGATTATTTCTCACTCTGCTTCATGTCTGCTGTAGATTGGCTGGTGACTTACAATCTGAGTTGTCATCCTTACTCCAAGATACACGCTGACAGAGTAGCGACTAACTAGAGTGCTGCCTGGTGCAGCAGTGGTGAGGAGTGGAGAGGAAATTGGTAAAGCTCACATCAGCTCTAAAAGCTTCTATCTGGAAATGACATGCATCAACCTAATGCCATTTCACTGACCAAAAAATGGTACAAGGCCTTGTCTGACTTCTAAGGGTAAGGAAAATGAAATCTTCCAGAAAACAGTTGAACTGGATACTGGAGAAGAGTAACACAGTCTACCAGATGCTGTCCTTGATTTCTGCAAATACTTGTTTAATTCAACCTTACATAATCAGAACACATTCATACTCACTGTGATGGAGACAATTCAAAGGTTCCAAACAGTCCCTACTTTGAATTCAAAGGTCAGGATGTCTATATAATGTTAGCTAATTCCTATCTCAGGTCTGGATGTGGTGCTGCTTGATGCAGAGAACTAAAAGAAAATGAGTGCACCAAATAGCAGCAAAATTCACATTTTTCCCCCAAGGGCATGAGGAAAATACTTCAGGATAGATCATGCAATAGGTCACAAAGTAAGTCTTAACAGATTTAAAGAGACTGAAATCATATCAAGTATCTCTCCCAATCACAGTGGTATAAAGTAGAAATGAGTAACAGGAGGAAACGAAAATTCACAAATAGGTGGAAATTAAGCAACACACTTCTGAACAACCAGCAAGTCAAAGATATCAAAAGGGAAATCAAAAAAGACCTTGAAACAAATGAAAAAGGAGACACAACATATAAAAAAACCTATGGGATGGAGCAAAAGCAATTCTAAGAGGGAAGTGGATAGCAAAAATGCCTACATTATAAGGTCTCAAACAATAACCTAACTTTGTACGGAAACTAGAATAAGAATAAATCAAGCCCAGAGTTAGTAGATGGAGGAAAAATAACAAAAGGTCAGAACAAAAATAAATTGAATGGAGATGAGAAAAATAATAGAAAAGTTTTTTTTTTAAAAAAAGCTTTTTTTTTTAATAAAGAAAAAAGAAAGAAAAAAAAAGACACAAAATGAGAAATGAAGGAGATATTACATCTGATACCACAGAAATATAAAGGATCATAAGACACTATTATGAACATAAATTATTTATATTTTATATTACTTATTTTGTAAGTAATTTGCTTTATGCCTATTATTATGCCTTTCATTATCTTTGCTGGGAAGTCAACTGTTACAAGAAACTGTTACTCATTTTGAAAGCAATATATCCTTTTTTGACTGCTTTTAATGTATTTTCCTTTCATCATATTTGGGCAATCTTCTTAGTTGAAAAGTTTGATCTTTCTTCTTCCCTTTCTTCCTCCTTCTTTCCTACTTCCTTCTTTTTATAACCTTGGTCATCAAAGGAGATATTAAATTTGTAACACAGTGTCTCTCATCAGTTTTGGAAAGTTGATAGTCTTTATTCTCAGTTGTTGTTGTTTACTCACTAAATCATGCCCAACTCTTTGCAACCCCATGGGCTGCAGCATGCCAGGCTTCCCTGTCCTTCATAATCTCCCAGAATTTGCTAAAACTCATGTCCATTGAGTCAGTGATGCCATCCAACCAGCTCATTCTCTGTTGCCCCCTTCTCCACCTGATCAGGGTCTTTTCCAGTGAGCTGGATCTTTGCATCAGGTGGCCAAAGTATTGGAGCTTCAGCTTCAGCACCAGTCCTTCCAATGAATATTCAGCGTTAATTTCATTTAGGGTTGAGTGCTTTGATTTCCTTGTTGTCTAAGGGACTCTCAAGAGTCTTCTCCAGCACCCTAGTTCGAAAACATCAATTCTTCATTCAGCCTTCTTTATAGTCCAACTCTCACATCCATACATAGGTATAAGGAAAACCAAACTATGACTATACGGACATTTGTTGGCAAAATTACATCTCTGCTTTTCAATATGCTCTATTTTTATGCCAATTTTCCTCATCTTTCTCTAGTTATTTTTAAGCATTTTTACTTTAACTGTGAAAAAAAAACCTGGCATGCCTTTTAACATTTTAAACATTATAACAATTTTAAGCCTAAGACTATAATTTCATTATCTAGAACTCAGAAAGTTCTATTTTGTTTTGTTTTTGCTATTTTGTTGTTGTTGTTCACATTGTCTTCTTGGATGCTTGGTTATATTATAAAAGTGTCACATGTTATATTTTAAAACTGTACTTAGGAATAACTTGAAAACTGGGATGATTTTTATCTTACCCCAGAGTGAATAAATTGGGAACTTCCTAGTTGTTGGGAGCTAAAGAAATATTAGGTAACTTCAGTTGCAGTTTAGAGCCTGAAATGATTCACAGCAGAACTGCACCGTCTTCAATGTGTTGCCTTTTAAAATGCAAACTGTAACCAGTGGTGCAGGTATTCTTAAACCCTCCTGAGGGAGTGAGTGGTACAGACTATCTGATAATTCACCTTCATCCCCAATAGAATCAGGATTAATGACTGCACATCCTAGTTCTTCACTCTGGTTCTAGTTTCCATTGCTCTTAAAAATATGGTTCTTTAAACAAAACATAACAAAGCAACACATAACAAAAGCATAAAAAAATTTCACTGTGGGAGTCCAGCAAGGATGCTCTATGAGATTGCATTCTCCCTGCCAGAAAGACATTTGCTGTACCATTGGTTGGTTTCCTGTGAGGTTCATTTAACACTGTGTAGCAAATCTCTTTATATCCAGGAAGAAAAAATATGCACAGCCCTAGGCATATTCCTTCAATAGAAAGATTTATAACAGTTTAAGATTTGCAACTTAATGGAGTAAGACTGCTCTCACAATACCCTTAACTGAGAACCAAGTCTACATCAAAATGGTTTTCTTAAGGGGTTCTTCATATGTTAACAAGCTTCATTACTTCTGAGATTTGATTTAGGAAATTCAGAGAGGAAAACAAAAGACCACAAGCTACACTTGGCACTCCACTACTCAGAAAAATAAGGAGCATTGTCTGATTGAGGAATGTCCTTAGGACCAAACAGCAATCCATTTCAGAGCACCATAAGCATTTCAGGACCCAGGACAGCAACAGTCATTTCTTTTTTTGTCCATTTGGTGTCTCTAAGAGCTGGCACATAGCAGATTCTCCACAAATTTCACTGACTGGCAAGAATGCCTCATCTCTATCTTCTACCCATCAGGCAGAAGGGTAGCCTTCTCAACGCAGACAGAAGGGTGTCCATTTGATTTCTAAAGGCTTTCAGGAAAGGCATGCCACCGCCACCCTCAGAACACTTTTCCATATCTCCCAGTAAACCTGGGCCCCTGAATGTGATCTGTTCACCAGCTGCTACCGCTTCCCACTGATCTGGCCAGAAATGCATTGGCTATTTTCCATTTCAGCAAGCTCACTCCTTAATCAACTTCTACAACGACAAAGGAGGTGTTAGAAATAATCATGGCTCTGTGGCAATATTTAAATGTCTCTAATTCTGAAGCACTGAAAAGGTTAAAAAAGAAAAAAATGCATTCATAAAATGAGCCTTAAATAAATTTCATCTCATGCATTTGGACAAATCTTTTCACAATGAATATAAGGAGGTGAAAACATGATTCTCATTTAATGTTAACCAGGATGTCAGGTTTCACATGAAGATGAGCTTATTTCTGGCTTCAGATTTACTTAGCATGATTATGTTAGCATTTTCTTTCTCCTATTAAGGCAAAAGAGGTTTGGGGCTTGTGTTATAAGATTGAAATACAAAAATATTTATTACTTTAAGTTGATATAGGGTCTTAAAACTACTACTTTGCTGTAGAAAATATGAGATCCTCCATCCATAAAATTCTTGAAGGACAACCCCAGGGAATTCCAGGTAAATAAATAATGCACATCAGATCTCAAAAGGAGAATGAATGTTAAAACTCTGGGTTACAGATTTCACATCTATGAAATTTTAGTTTCTACTGGTAATATAACTTCAATTTTTACCCAAAAGAGGGTGAGAGATGAGGCTCTACTGGGGAACAAAATGATTCACTTTAACAACATCCTTTTAAATTTATTTTCCATTTATTACATTATAGGCTCTATGAGTATAGGGTTTTATTTTGTTCAGTGATGTATCTCAAATCCTAAGACAATTCTGAGCACACAGGCAGCACTTAATACACAGAGGATTCTGATTGTGTTTTTCCATGTGTTTCTCACAAAAGTGGAAGAGGGGTTATCATGCTCAGGAAGCTATTTCCCGCAAATAAGGATCTGAGACATATACCTAAGTTTTGCTGTTGTTGTTCAGTTGCTAAATCATGGCTGACTTTTTGTGACCCCCATGGACTGCAGCCAGGCTCCCCTGTCCTTCACTATCTCCTGGAGTTTGCTCAGATTCACATCTATTGAATCGGCGATGCTATGTAACCACCTCATTCTCTGCTGCCCTCTTCTGCTTTTGCTTTCAGGCTTTCCCAGCATCAGGGTCTAGATCATAAATCTTGAAATATTCTTAAACATTATTCTGCCAGTTGCGTAAGGATGTTTTGGGTGTGGGAATGCTGCTAAGCCCCATAAAGCACTGTGCTTTCAACGCAATGAGCCTTTGAATTGGTGATTCATCCATCAGAAAATGCCCTCTTGTCTTAGATAATAAACTCTTAGTGGGAAAACACTATGTCTTTATAACTGGTATGTTGAGTGTATAACCTGTGGAATATAATGAACCACAATTTTTTTTTTTTTCATTTATTTTTATTAGTTGGAGGCTAATTACTTTACAATATTGTAGTGAACCACAATTTTAATACCTATTCCTCCCACTCCTCCTTTTCCATTCAGACTTTGGCAACAACTTCTTTTCCCTTGGAACACAAAAGTGGGCAAAATCCTTAGTTTTTCTGTTTACTATTAAATAGATACCATATGGCAATTCTTTGTCACAAAATATAACTTGATCTATTAACTAGAATAAGATCAAAAAAGGCATTAACACTTCAACCTTCATTCAAAGTTAGGACTGCTTTCCTAGCACTACCTTTAGATCCAGGCCCCTGAGAGGTCTGGGACCCCTGCCCAGTATCCCATGCTTTACTTATCACTAAAGAAATTATGAGTGCCTCTGTCACTTTGGTTCACTTTCATGCACTGGAGAAGGAAATGGCAACCCGCTCCAGTGTTCTTGCCTGGAGAATCCCAGGGACGGGGGGAGCCTGGTGGGCTGCCGTCTATGGGGTCACAGAGAGTCGGACATGAGTGACGTGACTTAGCAGCAGCGGCAGCTGTCACTTTGGAGCCTGAGGTTCAGGGCTGGCAAAGCAAGATCCGTAACTCTAAACATCCACTCTGCCATATCACCCAGGATACAATAAAACACGCATCCAAATCTCCTGTCCCATGTTCTTGAAACAAAGAACACTGTCTCTCAAGGCCAGGAAAATTTGAGAGCTGTGTCACTGCTGATGTCAGAGGCAGATAGTGGGTGAGATTCCTGGAATATTTAAACAGTAGAAATGCTTGAATAAATGAACTAATCACATAGATTAGCATCACCCTGCTGAAAGCATGTCATAGACAAGGGCTCCCCTACTAGCAAATACTAGTGGTATTAGTTTGTTTGCCAGAATGCTGTTATTATCATGTTTATTAGAGATTTTATTTGGGTCACATGCCTTCTCTACCTCTAGTCTACTGCAACTCTGAAAACGGGAGAGAAATAAACCGGTAAGCCACCTAACCCTTTCCTCCTCAGTAAGAGGAAAACAAAATTCAATTTGTCCAATCCTTCTGAAGAAATCATTAACACAACAGACTTTTACATAAGGAGGTCTTACTTTCTAGTAATGATAAATGTCCATTTTCTTGCCTTATATCCCAACTGATGGTTCTAGAAGTATTCATAGCTCAAAGGTGCATTTGCAATAGTTGGTTATAAATGGTGACTGAGAACAATTTTGCAATTATAAGCAGTTCAGAATAATCTCAAATAGAAAGATGGATACATAGATACATAAATAAATGATGATTTGATGCTTTTGAACTGTGGTGCTGGAAAAGACTCTAGAGAGTCCCTTAGACAGCAAGGAGATCAAACTAGTCAATCCTAAAGAATATCAATCTTGAATATTCATTCAAGATTCATTCAAGACTGATGATGAAAGCTTTAATACTTTGGCCACCTGAAGCAAAGAGCCAACTCACTGGAAAAGACCCTGATGCTGGGAAAGACTGAAGGCAAAAGGAGAGGGGGTGACAGAGGATGAGATGGTCAGATAGCATCACCGACTCAGGGACATGAATTTGTGCAAACTCTGGGCAATAGTGGAGGACAGAGGAGCCTGGCATGCCACAGTCCTTAGGGTGGCAAAGAGCTGGACACAACTGAATGACTGAAAAACAACAAATAAAGGATAAACACAGATGCAGCACCTTTCACAGTACTGTACATATCTAGATACTACTTTGAGAGAAAACTGATCATTTATAGGTCATTTTATATTATTTAAAATATTTTGTAAAATTCCCCATAATAAGCAGCCAAGACATGGAAGCAACATAAATGTCCATCAACAGCGGAATGGGTAAGGAAGATGTGGTATGTATACACAATGGAATGTCAGCCATAAAAAAGAATGAAACAATGCTATTTGCAGCAACATGAATGGACCTAGAGATTATCATACTAAGTGAAGTCAGACAGAGAAAAATAAATAACGCATGTGATCACTTACTTGTGGAATCTAAAATATGATACAAATTGACTTACTTACAAAACAGAAACAGAATCACAGACATAGAAAACAAATTTATCATCCCCTGGGTGAAACAAATGGAGGGATAAATTAGGAGCTTGGGATTAACAGGTACACACTTTTATATTAAAAAAAAATAAACAAAACAGTCCTACTGCACAGCACAGGAAAATTGTAATACAATATCTTATAATAACCTATCAGTTCAGTTCAGTCACTCAGTCATGGCCAACTCTTTGCAACCCGATCGACTGCAGCACTCCAGGCTTTCCTGTCCATCAACTCCTGAAGCTTGCTCAAACTCATGTCCCATTGAGTCAGTGATGCCATCCAGCCATTTCATCCTATGTTGTCTCCTTCTCCTCCTGCCTTCGATCTTTCCCAGCATCAGTGTCTTTTGCAATGAGTCAGTTCTTCGCAGCAGGTGGCCAAAGGATTCGAGTTTCAGCATCAGTCCTTCCAATGAATATTCAGGACGGATTTCCTTTAGGATGGACTGGTTTGATCTGCTTGCTATCCAAGGGATTCTTAAGAGTCTTCTCCAACACTGCAGTTTAAAAGCATCAGTCCTTCATGGCTCAGCTTTATGGCCCAACACTCATATCCATATATTACTACTGGAGAAACCACAGCTTTGACTAGATGGACCTATATGGGTAAAGTAATGTCTCTGCTTTTTAATATGCTGTCTAGGTTGGTCAGAGTTTTTCTTCTAAGAAGCAAGCATCTTTTTTTTTAATTTATTTTTATTAGTTGGAGGCTAATTACTTTACAATATTGTAGTGGTTTTTGCCATACATTGACATGAATCAGCCATGGATTTACATGTGTTCCCCATCCTGATCCCCCCTCCACCTCCCTCCCCATCCCATCCCTCTGGGTCTTCCCAGTGCACCATCTTTTAATTTCATGGCTGCAGTCACCATCTGCAGTGATTTTGGAATCCAAGAAAATAAATTCTGACACTGTTTCCATTGTTTCCCCATCTATTTGCCATGAAGTGATGGGGCTGGATGCCATGATCTTAGTTTTTTGAATGCTGAGCTTAACCTAGTAACAGCCTATAATGGAAAATAATATATATATAAAGGAATATAATATATATATATATAAAATGGGAAATATATATTTATATATAATGTATATAAAATATATATATATTTATATATAATGTATATAAAATATATATATTTATATATAATGTATATAAAATATATATAATGGGAAATATATATATATAAACTGAGTCACTTTACTGTACACCAGAATCTAACATTTTAAATGAACTACACTTCAATGAAAAAGAAGTCTGCACAATTTTTCTCCCCTTTCCACACTTCAATTCCCTTTTGTATTTTTTACCTGGCTGAAGGATCTATGCTGCATTTGTTCTGGTAACTGATATTTATTGTATTTCTGAAAACATATTATTGAGACACAACTAGCTTTTGAAATCCTGGTACATCTGTTATAGCTCATTGTTATATTCACTGGACACCTTCTTTATTATTCTAATGCTAATGTGCAATATATAGGATCATAAAATATTAATGGTGGAAAAATCCTTTGAAAATAATAAGATTTCTTAGAAACCAGCATATATTGGCAAAACCTCGACACTTTATAAAATAAAATGACTTGCTCCCACCACTTAAGAATGTGACCCTAAAGCTGAAGCTTCCTACTCATCGTTTTTGAAAGCTGCGGAGCTGATTTTGATGCTATCTCAGTTTAAAATGGAAAATTTAGTTTCATTTCACGTTACATGTGAACAAACAGAAACCCAAAGAGACAAAGAGAATGAACCGATTCAGTAAAGAGGAAAAGTTGGGGCTAAAAACAGGCTCCAATTCTTCATCTCATGTTCTTCCCACTTTACCAAATGTTGATCTGCTATTATATAAGTCTTTTTGATGGTACTTTTTCTGTTCACCAGTGTCATTATTCCCCATCAGGAAAGGGTTCCACAAGTAGGAAATTACTCCCCAAAGGGTTTTAGAGGAAATCATGGGAGCAGGATAGAAATTCACTGTGCTGTTTGAGGTAGAAAACCAGGCATGTCCCAAAGAAATATAGGTGATTCTTCAGCCTACAATGAAGTCATTTAGTTCTACTGGCTGTCAACATTTGCAGTATCACCAGATGAGGAATGCTCCTAGCTCATGGCTCACAAAACAAATCAACTGTTACATTCTACTAGTAAAGTAGTACCTGAATGCTACTCTGGAGAATTTGACTTACAATTAGGTCTCATAATAATAACATTACAGGTGCAAGCAAAGTTTTCAGACTGATGAATTTGTGCAAGACCGTTTTATTGGAAGGACTTAAAATGCAATCACTAACATCCTTCAAATAAATAGAGTCTTAAAGTTGAAGTATGCTCTCTCTGTTCCCATCACATTCCCTCAATAAACTCACCAGTTTGCTTTTATTCCCCCCAGAGAATTATCAGAACTATTCTTAATGTCTTATAGGGCAACCCAAATATTTGAGACCATGTCTAGAAGGGCTAATAGCTGTTTGCCAGCCTAAAATCACAGAGGTGAGTCTAGATTGTTTGGTAGTTTTGTTTTTTTTTTTAAAGGAAGCTGACACATTCTTTCACAAATGGTCTCAATAATAAAATTTATCAAGTGTCAAATTAGTTTATGCTTAAATATTAAAATTAACTTTCATTTATTAGGAAATGAAAAACAATTAAGATCAATCATTCTGATTTCTTCGATCTTCATGACTTCGTTATTCAATCGGGTTAGGTGGGCACCTCTTCAATCATGGAACCACCAAATTCGAGAGAACTCTAGGGTCCGTCTCTTCAACTTCTTTCCAAATGCTATAATTGATAGATGTTTTGCAAAAACATGCTTTAAAATAGGGTTAGGGGAAAATGGGTTAGAGACAGTCTGCTCCAACCTTAAGAAAAGCTGAGTCTGCTGAGTTATGGAAACCAGGGGAAAACGTACAAAGTGCTATGCAGTGATCTCTTCAAAGACCAAATTCAAAACCAAAGGTGGCAGAGGAGGAAATGAGCAACTTTTCAATGTTGTATTCTTCCGTGCTCTATACGTTTACTGCCTCAATTTACTTTGTTTTATTTGGTTAACAGTAGAACCATTAACATCCTTAGGACAATCACACTAATGCAACTTTCATCTTACAATGACCCCATTCCCCTCCTGGGTGAGGGGGAGTTTTGCACTTGGGCTGGAGGAAGCACAAGCTGGAATCAAGATTGCCAGGAGAAATATCAATAACCTCAGATATGCAGATGACACCACCCTTATGGCAGAAAGCGAAGAAGAACTAAAGAACCTCTTGATGAAAGTGAAAGAGGAGAGTGAAAAAGTTGGCTTAAAGCTCAACGTTCAGAAAACTTAGATCATGGCATCTGGTCCCATCAGTTTGTGGCAAATAGATGGGGAAACAATAGAAACAATGGCTGACTTTGTTTTTGTGGGCTCCAAAATCACTGCAGATGGTGATTGAAGCCATGAAATTAAAAGACGCTTACTCCTTGGAGGGTAAGTTATGACCAACATAGACAGAATATTAAAAAGCAGAGACATTACTTTGCCAACAAAGGTCCATCTAGTCAAGGCTATACAAGTCCAGTGGTCATGTATGGATGCGAGAGTTGGATAATAAAGAAAGCTGAGTGCTGAAGAATTGATGCTTTTGAACTGTGGTGTTGAAGACTCTTGAGAGTCCCTTGGACTGCAAGGAGATCCAACCAGTCCATCCTAAAGGAGATCAGTCCTGGGTGTTCATTGGAAGGACTGATGCTGAAGCTGAAACTCCAATACTTTGGCCACCTGATGCTAAGAGCTGACTTATTGGAAAAGACCCTGATACTGGGAAAGATTGAGGGCAGGAAGAGAAGGGGATGACAGAGGATGAGACGGTTGGGTGGGATCACCGACTCGATGGACATGGGTTTGGGTGGACTCTGGGAGTTGGTGATGGACAGGGAGGCCTGGCGTGCTGCGGTTCATGGGGTCGCAGAGAGTCAGACACAACTGAGTGACTGAATTGAACTGATCCTATTTTACATTACAGAAATGTGTTATACTGAAAGAAATCGCATAGACTCTTCTGGCCTTTCAAAGTAATATTCAGGCTCTGTTTAAACACGCCATAACTAATGATCAGCTCTAGTTATTAGAATATTCTTTCTTTTTTGAGAAAAGTGTTCCACCTATCTGCTGGTTTGAAACACATCCTCTTTAGTAGGATAAATGGCTTTTTGTTAGAGGAGGTCTTTGAATTATTTGAGGAGAGCTTTTTTTCCTCACATATCTGAACTTCTCCATGCATGTGTGAGCATGTGTAGGTTTTAAATGTGTTCAATAGTTTTAGTTCAGTCACTTAGTCATGTCTGATTTTTTGCGATCCCATGGACTGCAGCACACAAGGCTTCCCTGTCCTTCACCAACTCCTGGAGCTAGCTCAAACTCATGTCCATTGAGTTGGTGATGCCATCCAACCATCTCATCCTCTGTTGTCCCCTTCTCCTCCTGCCTTCAATTTTTCCAAGCATCAGTGTCTTTTCCAATGAGTCAGTTCTTTGCATCAGGTGGCCAAAGTATTGGAGCTTCAGCTTCAGCATCGGTCCTTCAACTGAATCTTCAGGATGGATTTCCTTTAGGATGGACTGGTTTGAGCTCCTTGCTGGTCCAAGGGACTCTCAAGAGTCTTCTCCAACAACCACAGTTCAAAAGCATCAATTCAGCAGTCATCTTTCTTTATAGTCCAATTCTCACATCCATACATGACTATGGGGAAAACCATAGCTTTGACTAGACGGACCTTTGTCAGCAAAGTAATGTCTCTGCTTTTCAATATACTGTCTAAGTTGGTCATAGTTTTTCTTCCAAGGAGCAAGTGTCTTTTAATTTCATGGCTGCAGTCACCATCTGCAGTGATTTTGGAACCTAAGAAGTCTGTGTCCAAAGAAGACTTTGGAACCCAAAGTCACTAGTTCCATTGCTCCCCATCTATTTGCCATGAAGTGATGGGAACAGATGCCATGATCTTCGTTTTCTGAATGTTGAGTTTTAAGCCAACTTTTTCACTGTCCTCTTTCACTTTTGTCAAGAAGCACTTTTGTTCTTCTTTGCTTTCTGCCATAAGGGTGGTGTCATGTGCATATCTGAGGTTATTGACACTTCTCCTGGCAATCTCGATTCTAGCTTGTGCTTCATTCAACCCAGCATTTCACATGATATACTCTGCATATATCTTAAATAAGCAGGGTGACAGAATACAGCCTTGACATACTTCTTTCCCAATTTGGAACCAGTCTGTTGCTCCATGTCCAGTTCTAACTGTTACTGCATACTGCATACAGATTTCTCAGGAAGCAGGTAATAACTTAATAGCTTTAGGTTGGGTATAAAGCAGCACTAAATTAAATTACTATCTATCTGGTTATAATTTCTACAAATCTACAATTAGGATAACTTCTTTTAAATCTAGGCTAAAATGTGTCCCATACATCTCTCTTGAACCAGGCAAAAACCATCCAGAAATTGTTGCTTAGGGTTTCTAATAGGAATGCTAAATGACTGAGGTATGTTATATATTAATACCATGCTCCTGACCTGGATACCCGCCTCCTCAAGCTACTCTCCTGAGGCGTCTTCTCCTCTTGCTTTCCCTTCAGACCTTCCCTATAGAGGCAACCTCTTCAGTCTTCCTCATCCAGAACTCTCCAAAGCTATCAGCATCTAGTTTTTTTGATTTTCCTACATACGTCTTACCTTTCCTTCAAAAATACCCACTTTCTCAGTTTCAACTAGTGGCAACTGTCTCAGTCATTTATTCAACAGAGAGTTACTGAGCACCTACTATGTCCCAGATACTGTTCAAGAATAAACAGAAGGCTTATAACACAGGTTAGTCCCCCAGAAGAAAGTGCTTTGTTATTTCTGGTTAAATTTTAAGGTTATCTGGGGGTGACAGTCTACCCATCTATGAATAATATGCTAACACACACTCTACATATTAGTAAGTGATTATGCTTGAATGCTAAGAGTGAAACTCCCAAATGACAGTAGCTTGAACAAATCACAGGTGTGTGCACTGTTACAGACTGAACTGTGCGACCGCCAATATATACCTGTTGAAGCCCTAATGCTCACTATTTCAGAATGTGACCATATTTGGGACATGGCCTTTAAAGAGGTGATTAAGTTAAATGAGGCTGTTAGGATGGGCCCTAGTTCAATGTGACCTGTGTTCTTATAAGAAGAGATGAGGAAATACAGAGAGATGCCAAGAATGCATGGAGACAGAGGAAAGACTCCATAAAGAGCAAGAAGATGGTCATCTGCAAGCCAGGGAGACAGGCTTCAGGAGAAAAATTTGCTGGATACCATGACCACAGTCACCCAGCCTCCAAAATCATGTTTTTTCAGCCCCCCTACTCTGTGGTATTTTTATGGTAGCTATCTTAGTTTCTACTACCAATATACAAATACCCATAGACAGGCTGAATTAAGTAACATACATTCATCTCTCACAGTTATGGAGACTGGAAGTCCAAGATCAAATGGCACCGATTCAGTCCCTGGTGAGAAGCCTCTCCCTGATTTGAAGAACATCTTGTTGTTGCCTCACATGGTGGGCAGAGGGGGAGAAATCAAGTTGTCTGCCATCTTTCCCAGGTCTCTTCTTATAAGGGTACTAATCTGACCATAAGGGCACCTGCCTCATGATTTAATCACCTCCCCAAGGGTCCCCAAGGACCCACCACCTAATGCCATCACATTGGGGGTTAGGATTCCACATATGAATTTTAGTGGGACAAAAACATTCAACCCCCAGTAGGAATCCTAGAAAACTAATACATACACACACACACATTCTCCCCTACCCCCCTGCCAAACTTGAAGTCTAGAAGCTGACAGGGTAGTTTGGGGCTGGTATGGCTTTTCTGAGACCAGGTTCTTTCAAATTTCCTGCTCCACCTTCATACTCAAGGTGGCTACTGGAACTGCAACCAGCAAGCCACATCCCAGGCAAGAAAAAAAAAAAAAGAAGAAGAAGAAGAACGCTTAATGACTTGAAAGTTTATGAAACAGTTTGGAAAGAGGAACAGTTTAGTATAGGCTTCCCTGGTGGCTCAGAAGGTAAAGAATCTGCCTGCAGTGCAGGAGACTCGGGTTAGATCCGTGGGTCAGGAAGATCCTCTGGAGAAGGGAATGGCAATCCACTCCAGTATTCTTGCCTGGGAAATCCTATGGACAAAGGAGCCTGGCTACCGTCCATGGGGTTGCAAAAGACTTGGCACAACTTAGCAACTAAACAACAGTAACAATACTCGAGACCTTTTGCAAGACTCTTTAAATAGACATTTCTTTTTTTCAGACCTACCAAAGTTCCTGCATTGCCCCAGTTCAATTTTTCTCCTTCTTCTCTATGGGATTCATTTTTCATGAGGCCATCCAAGAGCTCTTCTGGTGCAAATATTTCAAAAAACTTGGACTCTTTCTAATCTTATTCATGAATTACAAAAGTCTGGTTGGCCCATGTTACTATGTAAATCTCTAAGCTATACAGTTGCCTCTTTTCATAATATCTGAAATGTTCCCTGAGGATAATAGAGAAATGAATGGATAAAGAGAAAAAAGTCAAATATTTCCTGCAAAAAGATATAAAATAGTACCTGTGTCTGATTTACTATGCACCACATGGGGAAGACTATTAAAACATATATTCCCTTAGCTCTCAGAAAACAGGTTTAAATATTCCATATCACAATAGAATTGCAAAATAACTTTAAAAAATAAATATCTCACTAAAAGTATTACTGTACCATGTCTCAATATTTTCTCCAAATGGCACTATATATTATTGAAATTCTAAGACAAACTCTTAGAAATACTAATTTTTTTTATTTCCAAGTCGTTTTAAGCCATAGTGAGATTATCTGAGATTTTTTACTATTTAATGCTTACCAATCTGAAAAATATATTTTTGTCCCTCTCTCACTCTTTAAAGATTGAAAGGGGACTATAAAAAGGAATGTTTAGAAACTTGCCTGTAGGGCATAAAACTAATGATCCAGTATCTTTTTAATTCTTTGTGAATTCTGTGTATGTGATATTTCTTCATGAAAAATAATAACATTACTAACAGTTTTGTTTTTTGCCTCTTTTTATCTATGTGATGTGTTTGGTCTTTTCTGCTACTAAAAAAAAGAAAGTATTTCTAACATTGTAGATTATCATTAAAATGTAAGACAAATTCAATTATTCACTAAATTTGAAATCAAACTACAAGATACTGGCCAACAGGATAGCATGTATTATATTTGTGTTCATGACAGTTCAGATAATGAAAATAAGAAAAAGAAATTGATGAAATATCATAATTTGTATTGAAATATTTGCTTCCAGTATGAATAAATTCTGGACTATCTTGGAAACTGTATCTCCCTTATTAACTCTGAGATACATTCTCGACTTTTTAATCTAATAGACATTAATATTTCACCCAGGAGACAAATAAACAGATGTTGCTTAATAACCATGGTGGGATTTTAGAATGATAGTACATTTGGTCTCACTTTGCCATCTGTAAAAGACATGTCAAGATGTAGGCAAGATGTTCAGGTACAGAGGTAGCTGTTGTAATACATTTCTTATTAACTAGACATCATTTTTACATCCACATTGTTCTCATAGAATCTCTAGACAATTGACCATCTACTATAATTTTACCAATAAAAATATATCTATATTAACAGTATACTATCTGAAAATAAACCACTCATTGAAAATATTACTTATTAGAATCTCAAAGAGAAAAACTGATTTTCAAATTAGAAAATGCATCCACAAAAATAAAATAAACAAGGTCAACTTGGACCATGATGGGGAGCACAATATCTGTTTCTTGCCTCAAATGTGCAGATTTCCATCTGTGAGGTATGTCTGCTTTCACAGTATACATGTACATAAATTCATCTATTGTTTTATTTAAGAAATATTACTATTTGATATAAACCTGTCACTTTGCAGGCATGGTGTTTGGTGCTGTTAGTGTAATGATTATCAGTGCTGTGTTTTCATGGCGCTTAGAATCTACTGCATGAGACAGACAAGAATCCATTCATCAGAGATCATATTAGTTTGTGAGTTATCTGCCACCAGAGAAGGCAATCTGATGCTTTGAGATTACACAACAAAACAAACTAGACTAGGGGTCAAGCAAGGGAAGAAAAAATCCAACCTGAGCTCTGAATTCTGTGTAACTGTTAATAGGAAAAAGGAGATTGCATTTCAAACAGAAGTGGAACAGGATTAAAGAGACTAGGTGGGGAGAGACCATAGTGAATTTGAGAAAAGTCAGAAAGAAATCCCATAGTTGGGCACAGAGAACCCTGGGAAGAAAGGGGGCAGAGGAGGGAAGGGAGGAGCAGAGCCACGCAGAGTCCTATACTCATCTGGGGGATTCTGTGCCATTCTCAGAGCAAAGAGAAGTCATTGAACAGGTTAAGTCAGATATGGGCTTCAAAGGGATCAGAAAGTAGTAAGCAAACTACTGTTGCAGTCCAGTGAGAAATGATGATAGCTTCAGATATAGAGGTAGCTGGGGAGATGGCAAAGGGGTAAATTCAAAAGCGTAGATGGAAACATTGGAAGGACTTGCTGATGGGCTGTATGTAAGGATGTGATGAGGGAAAGGGAGAACGTCAGGGGTGAGTCCTACATCCACACTTGCACAACTGAATGATCAATGAAAGTGTTCTTAAGAACACTAAAAGAGAGTCAGGCTTTTGAAGACAGATCATGGATTAGAAAGATTGGGATTGAAAGGCTTTAAGTATTGTAGCAAAGTCCATTCAGGAGACAGAAACCTTACCAGTAGTTTTAACAGAGAATTTAATATAAAATTAAACTAGGTGTAAAATTATTAACTAATGAAAGCATAAAGAGAAAAAAAGATGCCACAGATGTGTGAACTGCAGGAACAGCTAGCATCCTTCTAGTTGAGGGCATAAGGGGAGCACCAAGACAAATGTAGGATCTTAGAGGACAGTCTTAACAAATCTGAAAGATCTTTGAGGAGGTAATACCTTGACTGAACTGGATTGAGTGTCTAGGAATTCAAAAATGCGCCGCCCCCCTCTTATGGGTCCAGGACACACAGCTCTGAGATGCAGGAACAGGCAGCTGGTTCTGATATCTGAGTTAAAGCTCTTTCTGCAAGTGTTGGAAAATAAGTAAACTAGATTCAGCTGCTGTTTCAGGGAAGAATGGCTGTTACAGGAGTGAGGACACCACAGCACTGAGAGAAACCTCAAGCAAGAAGTTGCCCATCAGAAGCAAGCGCATCCCCACCCCCTCACACACACACACAGCAAGAAAGACAAAAAGACTGATTCTTCCAGCCTTCAGTCTTCCCTGATGCTCCTACTGGCAGAGGCTAAGAGGAATGCCCAGGAAGAAATATCGTTTTCAGGCTCCCAGTGAGAGCATCACAAAGTAAAGTAGAGAAAGAATTAATTTAGAGCTAAGAGGCAATAACATAATGCTTGACATGACATCCAAGTGGAAATGACAACCTGGGCAGTGATTGTATGATCCTGGGACTCAAGTGAGGTCTGATGAGTATAGTGGAGGGTCTTCAGCACATTGAAACCATGATGCTGCCTGGGAGGAAGGAGAGAGTGACTGGGCAGGGTCTTGAGGAAATGGATTCTTGAGAGCTGAGGCAAACAATCCCATGAAAACTTGGAAAGAGAAACCACAGCGTTAAGAGAAAACAGAGCAGGAGACTTTGTGTCAAATTTTAAAATGATGGAAAATACCATTTGAAAATAGAGTGTTCAACATTGTTAAATGCCTCTGAAAAGTCAAGTTACATGATGAGTGAAAAAACAAACAGCCTTTAGGCTTTTAATATATATATATAATATATATATTTTATGTATTTATATATATATATATATAAAACCTCCAATTTGCAGGGAGGAACTGGTCCCAGGATGTGTGTGAGTGCCTGGAGTTTCTGAGTGAGTGAGTGTGTTTGCATGTTTTTATGTGTGCACATGTTTATATGTATGTGTTTGCATGTTTTTTCATGCCTTTTTAAAAATTCCTCCTACTGCATGAAGTGCAGTAATCATAGTCTCCTACTCATTCTGGAGAGCAGTGTCCAGCTTAGGAGTCCAGGGTGCCTTAGGATCAGCCATAGACTGTGAACTCTTTAGGATACCTTGGGTTTCTGAAATAAGGGTCATTCCCGCCTCTCATCCCCTGCCCAGCACCTTGGCTCAACGTGCACAGAGAAGGCCATTTCATTCACTGTAACACTTACCCCTGTCTATTATGGGACCATTCACTCCGCCACGGTTCCAGGCCATCAGGTCCTTGTTTTGGGGGGTTGCTGTTTCCCAGTGAAAGGCAGGCGCCCTAAGCACTGTACTGGTCAGATTCGGGAGCCCTTCTCCAGGGTATCCCTGTCGGCCCTGACCTGCGTGTCCCCAGGCAATGGCAGAACTGGGGTGTCCCGCTCCGTTGGCTATCCAAGGTCCTAGGCAACTACGGGGGACACTTTGTGGTTTGTGTGGATGCAGAAGCAAGAAGGCATCAGAGGGCCCTGTACTCACGTTTGCAGGAAGAAGAGGCGGAGGGTGGCTGCGGACCCGACAGGCGGAGAAGACAGCCAAAGAAGACAGCGCCTGCTGACTCAAGCCAGCTCCCACTCAGGCCCTCTGCAGGCACGACATAGCTTATTTTCTGATTTCAGAATGGACTGGGTCGTTGGGGTTCGCTGAGGGCTTGCGCAGCAGGAGCCACGAGGCTGTGACAGTCTCTGGGGGCTGCTGTTCCGGGCGGCGCATGCGCACTTTACTCCTGAACGCGCCAGGGGGTGGTCCCTCCCGGGCTCAGCACGTGAAAAAGAGCAACAACAAGTCATCTGCAGGGGCCTTGGGGCCACTGATTACGGCGAGGAGTTCACGAGCTCCAGGCACTGCAGGACAGGTGGTGCAAGTGAAACCCCTTAGGAGGATCCTGGAGGGGGTCTTCACACAAGGGTACCCACCTGTTTTTCATCCTGGGAGTCCATTGCCAGGCGCCTGCATCTCTCGAGATCCCGCGAGATCCTGCTCCCTGGGACCTGTAGTCTCGCCACAGCGCCTGCGGGTGATTCTCTGAAGGTTACCTGGTGCTCTGCGCATGCCAGCCTATCCCTGGCAACTTTAAAAAAGAGCTCTCTTGGTGGTGATGTGAGCCAAACTTTCAGTAGTAAAGAATCCACCTGCAAATGCAGGAGATGCAGGTTAGATTCCCTGGGTGGGAACGGTTCCCTGGAGCAGGAAATGGCAGCCCATTCCAGTAGTCTTGCCTGGAGAATCCAATGAACACAGGAGCCCTGCAGTCTACAGTCCAAAGGGTAGCAAGGACTCAGACGTGACTGAGCAGCCACGCAGGCTCGTGAACCAAAGATGACCCAAGTGGATTGAGAGGTGAGTGGGGATGAGAAAGCGAGAAGAGTCAAAACTTTGTATACAAACTCCAGCCTCTGCGAAGGAAGTCCAAGAAGTAAGTAGTAGAAATATGGAACCGCGAGAGGTTTCCTGGTTCGATTTTTAAAAAGGAGGTAAACTTGACTAAGTTAATCTATTGCATGAAATTATCGGAATGACAGGAAGTTACACATAGAAGAGAAAGAAGAGATCATTGATGAAAGTCACCTTAAAAGGCAGATGACCCTAGACATGTTAGACACATTAGGAAAGATGGATTTTAAAAAGTAACTGTGGTGATCTGTTATTATTAAACAATTGTTTTAATCAGTTAAGAGAAGAAAGGTGAAGAAATATGCATTAATACTATAATTTGTAATCACATAACTACCATTACCTGTGCTCTGGTTTTTCATGTGGGTTAGAATTACCATCTGAGGTCACTTGTTTTCAGCCTAAGAGCTGTCTTAAGAATTTTCTTACAAGGGATATCTGCTAGCAACATATTGTTTCAGTTTTGTTTAACTAAGAAGTCTTTATTTTGCCTTTACTTTTGAAAGATAGCTTTGATGGATATAGGATTCTTAGTTGACAGCTGTTTTCTCTGAACAATTTAAATATGCTTTTCAACTGCCTTCCAGGCTGTATGGTGTTTGATGAGAGAAGTCAGCTGTTGAAATCAAATATTTTGAACCTTATTAAAAGACACCACATCGACTTTCATATTAATTTTAAAATTGATGCTGAAAATACAAAGTCCTGTTTTTCTTTTTAAACAAACTGGAAGTAATGGCTACAGATTGAGCAAAAAAGTATTAGTTGCTTAAGAACTATATATTTACTAAAACTTTTCAAACAGCCAAAAGTGATAATTCCTCTTTCTAGACCCTAAACAAGTCATGATTTTCCTTGAAAAACGAACAGATCCTCATAAAGCAATTCAAAATGATGTACTAAATTGCTGAAAATAGTTCAGCAATGTGGACCCATAAACATATGTCAGTACTATGTGTCCTAAAATTTGTTTCATGGATGATCAGTCCTGTAAGAAGCTCATGGAGTAAATTTCTGGTCAAATAAATTTGGGAAATTCTACTTCCTCAATCTCTCTGAAATAGTTCCTTTTTTAAGATTCTGCAGTGTATTACACTAATAAATCTACTCTGTCTATCCTATTTGGGCAGAGGACTCTTTATTCATGGGTGTGTTAACATCCTGTGAGCTAGTGTTTTGTGGACCACACTTTAGAAGCCATGACCTGAGGAAAGAGTCTGTTAACAAGCTATAGATTGGATATCTTACCATCCGCATTGTCTTAAAAATAAGATTCTTTCATGGTGCCTGATTTCACAAGTTTTTCTCTAAGGTTTATACAAATTTTCACATCATTTCTCACCTTATAATGCCAATCTGCTCAAAATGTAGATTATTTGTTCTTTTAATGTGAGTCCCGGTTGTTATACTTCTTGTCATCCACCATCCTTTTTCTCCCCAGTCATTTGCCTTGATGATTTTTGAGTAAAATAAGATAGATGAAGGTAATTTCATTCAAAAAATTAAGCTAGTGCCTTCTGTGTATTACCTTGACCTGGGTACTTATGTATTCTACAAGCAGTAAATATTATTTCATGTAAAAGATCCTCCCTTCTTCCTTGCAACCAAGGCAATAGATTTTACTTAAACAGAGTCACAAGATCATCTTTCCCCTAACATCCTAAGGTGCCATTGATTGAAGACAGTTCTTTACTATTGTATTTGGTCCACTTGTACCAAAACTAATCATAATAGTTTGTTCCACCTGTTCAAGTGGTCTTCTAACATCACCAATTAATAAAACTAATGACAAAAAGGTGATGTTTTCACCTTTACCTCAGATTGAAAAATACTGTAGAGATGCATGGAATTTGCAGTGTTTCAAATACAGGGTTGCCTTCTTATTAGCAAAATGCAGTTACACGACTGACTGACTGTTATACTGAGTGTGATCTAGGTTTGGCCCACGCCTCTTCTCCTGCTGGCAGCGTAGGAGTTTGTCTACTTTTGTGCCCCTTTTCAATATGTTTTGTTATTGAAGCCAAGAGAATGGTCACTCAGTAGATGTTCTTGGCAACACCACGGTACAGATTCTGGGCTCTTGCATTTATCTTTTTCCCAGCAGGAGCAATATGGAAATAAGTGCCTAATTTCTTGGCTAGTAGCCAGTGAAGCTTTTTACTAGGCCTACTTGCTAGGTTTTGTTACAGCCACACGTTTTCCTTTGTGCCAGTTACATGTTAAATGGCTGATTATCACTTCTGATTACTTGTGATGATGGGCTTCTTGCAGAGTGATTTTAACTTAAATGATGTATTTCATTGACTAATCCTGACTCTTCATTGATTTTATACTCTGGCCTATAATTTATGGTACTTACTCCCCTAAATTTCTTCCACCCTTTTGTTGTTCTTCAGTTGCTCAGTCCTGTCCAACTCTTTGTGACCCCATGGACTGTAGCATGCCAGGGTTCTTTCTTCTCACTGTCCCCCAGAGTTTGTTCAAACTCATGTCCATCAAGTCGGTGATGCCATCCAACCATCTCATCCTCTGTCGTCTCGTCTCCTCCTGCCTTAAGTCTCTCCCAGCATCAGGGTCTTTTCCAACAAATAGGCTCTTTGCATTGGGTGGCCAAAGTATTGGACCTTCAGCTTCAGCCCTTCCAGTGGATATTCAGGGTTGATGTCCTTTAGGATTGACGGGTTTGATTTCCTTGTAGTCAAGGGACTATCAAAAGTCTTCTCCAGCACCACAACCACTCTTAAGAAGTAATAAATTAAATTGGAGAACTAAAATTTTAGAAAACTTTTTGTGTAAGATGATAAAATCAATGTTTGTAACTAATTTATTCTAAGCTCATTTATGTATCTAAACCCTCATATTCTTTTTGGTATAAAGAATAGACATGATCTTTGACATTAAAGATCATCCAGGCCAGTTTTTAAATAATGTAGTAAGCATTATCCAAAATATCTAATTGTCATAACTGATCCTAGAATTGGAATGTAGTGGTTTAGTCACTAAGTCATGTCCAACTCTTGGGACCCCATGGACTATAGCCCACCAGGCTCCCCTGTTCATGGAATTTCCCAGGCAAGAATACTGGACTGGGTTGCCATTTCCTTCTCCAAGGGATCTTTCCGACCCAGGGATGAAACCCAGGTCTCCTCCACTACAGGCAGATACTTTACTGACTGAGCTGCCAAGGAAGCAGAATTAGAGTAGTGTTAAATGTAAAATAACCTGCCTGCCGATGCAGGAGAAAAGACAGTGGTTCAATCCCTGGGTAGGGAAAATCCCCTGGAGAGGGAAATGGCAACCCACTCCAGTATTCTTGCCTAGAGAATCCCATGGACAGTGGAGCCTGGCAGACTATGGTCAGTAGAGTCACAGAGAGTTGGACATGACTGAAGTGACTTAGCACACTCACAAAAGTGTTAATTGCCTAGTTGTGTCTGACTCTTTGCAACTCCATGGACTATAGCCCACCAGGCTCCTCTGTCCATGGAATTCTCCGGCAAGAATACCAGAGTGGGTTGCCATTCCCTTCTCCAGGGGATCTTCCTGACCCAGGGATCGAACCCAGGTCTCGTGCATTGCAAGCAGATTCTTTTCCACCTGAGCCATCGGGAAAAACCCCAGAATTGGAATAAATATATAGATAAAGTCTGAAATGATGACTGCTTGGTTTTAGGTGGATACAAGCAGGAGACACTCTGCTGAGAAATAATTGAAGCAGTTCAAGATGGAACTAGTAAGGTTTCCAGTTAAAACAACAGCAGTGGAAGGGATGATAATTAGCAGGGTTTCTGAAAATATTTCAGTAAGAAAATCTATATTACTGCAGAAAGCACACTGAATGTGTCTCATGACAGCTTTCCCCTCCCAACTCCATGCTAGAACAATGTGAGGAATAAAATAAACCTAATGTTAGACCCAGACATAAATCAGAGGATTTCTGAGGCCTTAAATTACCTACAGAGAAAAGGAAACATATTTTTTGGCTTTTATTTTATTTTATTTTGGTCTGGAAAGCCTGTTAGAGAACAGGGAGGCTGCTTGAGAAGGCTGGCACCAGTGTTCTCAGAGCAAGGAGGCACTGACAGCCCTCTGAAAGAAGTCTGTTCCCACCCCTATGTACCAGGAAGCCCTGACATTTGGGTGCCAAAACTGGGGGGTTGGCTTCAGTTTTAACAACATGTTTCAGTGGGCTTACTAAAACAAGCCTTAAAGAAGTAGTAACTTTGGTGGCTTTAGCACAATCCGAAAACCACCATTAGCTTTGCCTTCTAAATAACTATTATCTCAAACTGAAAATAAAAATGAAAAAATCATTCAAAAGTTTACTAAAAACATAAACAGTATTAAAATACATTGGAAAAGAAGTAAAGCCATGTGAAAAGGAACTTCAGTGACACATTATTGTTAAAAATAAAGACAATAGATATAAAAGAACAGTGTTATTATGTAAAGATAAAAGAAGACAGGGAAAATTAGTAAAGTATTATCAGATAAAATAAAGATGGATAAAGAAGAAAGTAGTAAAAGACCAAATAAAAATAAAATTTAGCTTTTTAAAAAGGTTAATACACTTAGACAACACGATAAAGCCAAAATAAGCCAAAATAAACAGGTTGAGTAATGAAAACTGATACATTATCACAGATATAGAAAGAATTAAACATACCATAAAATTGTAAATATGTAGTAAAGAATATTATATGCAATTTGATGGCAGTAAGTTTGAAAATCTAGAGGAAATGCAATTTTTTTGGTTAAAATATAACTAAAAAATTTACCCAAAAAGTGAGCAAACCTGACTGATTATAGAAATTGAGAAGATTGATAAAAATCTAATAAAAATAGTAAGGTAGAAGAGTCAGACTTGTGAGTTGATTTCTATTTTAACTTTAGCAACTATGTGTTTTAAACTGTTGGAAGACATCCAAAAAAATATGACTTCCCAACTCTTTTAACTTTTTTTAAATTAAAGTATATTTGATTTACAATATTCTGTTAATTTTATCCATACTGCAAAGTGATTCAGTTATACATATATATACACACACATTCTTTTTTATACTCTTTTCCATTATAGTTTATCATACGATACTGATTATAGTTCTCTGCACTATAAAGTAGAACCTTATTGTTTACTCATTCTATATATAATAGCTTATATCTTCTGACCCCATCCTCTCCCCCAGTCCTCTCCCCCTTGGCAACCACTGGTTCATTTTCTATATCTGTAATATTATTTCTGTTTCATAGATAGGTTCATTTGTGTCATATTTTAGATTCTGCATATTAGTGATATCATATGGTATTTGTCTTTCTCTCTCTGACTTACTTCCCTTAGTTAGATAACCTCTAGTTGCATCCGCATCCCTGTGGTTGGCATTATTTCATTCTTTTTGATGGCTGAGTAGTATTCCATTGTATATATGTACCACATCTTTTTTATCCATTCAGATGTCAATAGATATTTAGACTGTTTCCATGTCTTGGCTATTGTGAACAATGCTGCTATGAACATAGAGGTGCATAGAGGTTTTTGGATTAGAGCTTTGTCTGTGTATATGCCTATAACGGGGAAGAACCTTTCATAGTCTATTACAAGTTAATCACTAAAGGGATGTTTCCTATAAGCTTAAATTATATATAATGGCCCATCTTTGGGAACCCTGCCTACCAGGTAATGAGCATTAAGCTAAAATGCCTTTGTTTAGCTCACAAGAAATATCCTGACTGAGCTCACCTGTGAATGGCTACGGGGGAAGAAATGAACACATCTCCTCCGAAGGCTAATGGGAAGCAGGAAGCATTTGACTTTACTCTGAATCCCCCTTTTAGTATGAAAGGAGCCTGAACTTTAACTGAGGCAAGATGGTTCTTGACACATGAGCCTATCATCTTCTCAGTTTTCTGGCTTTCCAAATAAAGTTGTTTGTTACTCCTTGCCCCATCAACTCATCTTTAGATTATTGGTCTGTCATGCAATGAGCATTATAAGATTAGACTTGGTAACATGCCCAGGAATGAGATTGCTGGATCATATAGTAATCTTATTTTTAGTTTTCTGAGTAACCTCCACACTTATCCATGGTGGCTGCACCAATTTATGTTCCCACCAACAATGAAGGAGGGTTCTCTTTTCTCTGCATCCACTCCATCATTTCTTATGTGTAGACTTTCTGATGATGACCATTTTAACCATGTGAGGTGGTACCTCAAGTTTTGATTTGCATTTTTCTAGTAGTTAGTGACTTTGAGCATCTTTTAATGTGACCAATGGCATTTGTATTTCTTCTTTGGAGAACTGGTTAGGTCTTCTGTCCATTTTTGATTGGGTTGTTTTTTTTTTTTATTGTTAAGTTTATATGAGCTGTTTGTGTATTTTTGAAATTAAGCCCTCATCAGTCATATTATTTGCAAATATTTCCCCCCATTCTTTAGGTTATCTTTTCATTTTTTATGGTTTCCTTTGCTGTGCAAAAACTTAGAGGATCAATTAGGTCCCAGTTCTTTATTTTTGTTTATTTCTATTGCCTTGCAAGACTGACCTAAGAAAACATTGGTACAATTTATGTCAGAAAATGTTTTGCCTATAATCACTTCTAGGAGTTTTATGATAGCATGTCTTATGTTAAGTCTGTAAGCTAGTTTGAATTTATTTTTATACATTGTGAGAGGGTATGTTCTAAGTTCACCAATTTACATGTGACTGTCTAGCTTTCCTAACACCAGTTGCTGAAGAGACTGTCTTTTTCCCATTGTATATTTTTGCTTCCTTTGTCAAAGATTAATTGACCATAGGTGTGTGGCTCATTTCTGGGATCTCTGTTCTGTTCTGTTGATTCATATGTCTGTTTTTATGTCAATACCATACTGTCTTGACAATTGTAGTTTTGTAGTTTTATCTGAAGTTTGGGAGGATTATGCATCCTCTTTGTTCTTTTCCTTCGGGATTGCTTTGTAAATTCTAGGTCTTTATGATTACATATAAATTTTAGGATTATTCTAGTTCTGTGAAAAAATATCATGGATTTCCCAATTCAGCTTTAAACCCATAATCTCTAAATTCTAGCCAAGTTAAAGAAAAGATACACAAAATATTTAATTTCATTAGTATTATAAAGATGAAACTTATAAAATTAGAACAAGCCAAGTTCAATAAATATAGCAATATGCTATGATCAAGTAGAGTATTAGAGATATGGAATAATGTTTAAACATCAAGAAAGATAGATTTTTATGTTAATGTTTAATGATTTATTAATTTATTACATTAAGAAGTTAAAACATAAAACATGTAGGCTCAAAATACTAGATATTTCCTATAATACAGTTATCTTTCTTAATATGTTTTTTAAGTAAATTAGGAAGAGATAACCTATCTAATTATAAGGATATGTTCTCAAAATGTCTGAAATACCATATGAAATTTCAAATACTCCACTATTTCTGTTCCAGGTAGTAATGAGAAAGAGAAACCTACATGTGATTATAGATACAGAAAATTCAAGACACATAATTAAAGACTAACAAACACTTTTTAGAATTACTAAGACTTTGATAAAATACCTACAAAGACATAATAAATATGTAAAAGTCTATAGACTGTGTTAACAATAAACACTTTGAAATGGAAATGGGGGGATTAAAGTAGACCTTCACTCAATACATCAAAACCAAAAAATCATAATAAATAGAAGAAAAGAAAGGTGTGGAATATAATATGAATATAATCACTAGACTTTATTGAAGAGCAAAACATAGCTGAGTGATTAGAAATATTTATACCATCTTTCTGGAAAGAACCAGTATCATTAAAAATGCTAATCATACACAAACTAACAATTTCAGTCAGAATGCTATATTGTGGTTTAATTGAATGGAATGACTTTCAAGTTCACATGGGAGAATATGAGTAAGAATTTATTTCTCAGAGTAAATTTGTAAAAATGGATAGTAGTAAATGGAGATTCTCCTTAAGAGATCATTATATGTTTTGATTGCAGTCAGGTTTTGTGGCTACAGCCATAATAGTCACTTCTGGCAAATATAAGTTGGGAAATAATTCATTAATGATACTGGGTAGCATGTATGATCTTAGACAAGAGAATGGGTTTAAAAGACTATGTAACCAGGATCATCTCTCATGACCATATAAATAGAAGTCCCATGAAAAAATCACTGCTGCTGTAACAGGAGAAGACCACTATAGTCAAAGTAGAAATAGAAGAACAAAAATATGAATTCAGAGCCTGCTGATACCTGGGCTAGGATACCAAAAGGCTATATAATAAGAATAGCAATGATCCAGAAAAATAAACACCCTGAGAGATACTGAAGCCTTTGAATAATGTTAGTCCCTATATTGAATGAATTTGGTATAGGACAACCAATGTCCTCAAATGCCTGTTATAAATATGCATTTCTCTTCAGAAAAATTTTTCTGCCTCAGACCTGGAATATGTTTTTCAGTTACTTGTCTGTTATGTCTAATGCCTAATCAAAACTAATAATGTATATGAAAATATAACATGTTAGTTTCTCTTGGTTTTCAGCCAATAAGAACAGTTCCAAAGGGGATAATACTTTGAAATCACTATGTGATACATATTCAAAAAAGGGAGGCATACAATTAAACTTTTGGCAGAGAACTGGAAACTGGGGGAAGATAACAGAATGTAAATTTTGAAACATGTGAAATATAAAAGAGCCAAACTCTTCAAGAATAGAATGGTGGTTGCTGGGGAGTGGGGGAATAGGGCCATGTTGGTCAAAGAGTACAAACTTTCGGTTGTGAGACAAATATGTCCTAGGTGTCTACAGTACAGCATGGGGATTAGAGTTAATACCGTGTTATATACTTAAAGTTGTTACAAGCATTCATCTTAAATGTTCTCACCACAAAAAGGAAATGGTACTTATATGATGTGATGGTGTTGTTAGTTATGAGTTAGGTGTGTGTTAGCTAAGTAAGTTACTATGTTAGTAATCATTTTGCAATACACATAAGTGTATCAAGTCAACATATCGTACACCTTAAACTTACACAATGTTATTTGTCAATTACATTACAATAAAGCTAGAAGAATGCAATAACCAAAATCAAGAATTTAAGGAGTGGATTTAGTAGCATTTAGAAACAACTAAATAGACAATAATGAAAGAAAAGTCAGAATAAAATGTCTAAAAGCAATTTATAGAGAAAGTTAGGGTTGAAAACAAAGAAATAAGGATTAAAGATACAAGGGCAGAAAATATCTGAGAATTGTATACTTGTATTTCCCAAAGGAAGAGGAATAATGAGGCAAAAGTAGTATGTAAAGAAGTAAAGTTTTTGTTTTCTTCAAAATGACAAAAGATATCAAGTCACAGACTCAAGAAATGCCTACAAATAGCAATTAAGATTTTAAAAATTCTATAGATGCTACTTAACCACTGAAAATGAGATTAAAGGACAATCTTGGCACAGTCAGAAATATGAAGATATATTACCTTCAAAGAGCAAAATAAACATTGATGACTAATATTTCATAGTAGAAATAGGAATCAAAAGACATGTGTATGTATGGCTGAGTCCATTTACTGTCCGCCTGAAATTATCACACATTGATAATCAGTTCTACTCCAATACTAAATAAAAAGTTTTTAAAAAAGCACCAAGTCTGAAACACAATTATAATGTTTAAATAAAAGTTTGTTTAAAAGACAGCAGAATAATAACCCTGAAAGGAAATAACTGCCCAAGAAGAATTGTATGTAACTTTAAGGTATCCAAACATAAATGAAAATAAATATTTAGACAAACAACCAGCCAACATATACTAAGAGAAATATCAAAGAGAAGGAAATGACTCCAGATAGAAGTTTAAATATTTAAGAAGAGATAAAAAGCAACAATAACAAAATGGATATGTAAGTACATTTAAATGAATATTAACTCTATAAAGCAATAATAGAGATGTTTTTGGGATATACTATACCATGGAATTAAAACAGAAAAACAGTAATAGCACTTAATTTGTTGGTGTTGGAGTATGTAGTTATATTGTTCTATTTGTGTGTTACTTGACAAGAGACAAAATAACTAGTTTATATAAGACTTTGATAAGTCAATGATGAATACTTATTCCTTTAGTTTAGCTGCTAAAATAAAAGTAAAATATAAACCTACCAACCTAATATTGTATATTAAAAAAGTAATATTCAGTTGATCAGTGGGAAGGAAAGAAAAAAGAGAGAAAAGAATATAGAATAGATAGGACAATAGAAATCAAGTAGTGAGATGATGGGTTTAAATCCAAATATATTATTAAATATATTATCTAAATGAAATTTTGTCCTAAAATACAAGCCAAAGGTTGTCAGGCTGGGTAGAAAAATCAAAATCCATGTGTTTCTTGGAAGAAAGGCATCAAAAAGTAAAATCTCAGAAATAATGTGAAGATATAGAAAATACTTTGTAAACATTAACCAAGGACATTTTTTAAACTCTGTTGTTACCAGATGAAAAAGAGTCGAGGCACAGATGTCATACTTAAGATAAACATGGACTTTCACAAGGATGAAAGTTTCATTTTGCCAACAATGCATAAAAATTTCAACTTTTTTACATGACTAAAAATATAGCATAAAACTCATAAGAAACATATATACAATGGAATTCTTCTCAGCCATAAAAAGGAACACATTTGAGTAAGTTCTAATGAGGTGGATGAACCTAGAGCCTTTTATACAGAGTGCAGTAAGTCAGAAAGAGAAATAAAATATCGTGTACTGATGCATATATATGGAATATAAAAAGATGGTACTGATGAATTGTCAGGGCAGCAATGGAGAAACAGACATAGAGAACAGACCTATGGATATGGAGGGAGGAGGTGAGGGAGGGGTGAGATATATGGAGCGAGTAAGATGGAAATTACCCTTTTGGCTGCACTGCACTGGAGCGACTATGAGGAGATACCCCACATCGAAGGGCAAACGAGAAGTCCCCACAAGACAGTAGGAGGGGCAGAATCACCTTGAGAACCAAATCCCACACCCGCCAGAGAGGCTCAGAGGGCTCAAACAAACCTTGTGCGCACCAGGGCCCAGAGACCCACAGAGACCGAGACAGAGCCGTGTTTGAGTGTCTCGTGCGGTGGTACGGGTCAGCAGTGGATTGCCACAGGGGCTCTGGGTGCAGCAGACGTGGGTATGCCTTAAGCCCTCTTGGAAGAGGTCGCCATTAACTCTACCACAGAGCTGCCAGGCTTTACACAGGATGAGGAAATAGACTCTTGGAGGGCACAAACAGAACCTTGTGCACCAGGACCCAGGAGAAAGCAGCAGTGACCCCACAAGAGACTGACCCGGACTTGCCTGTGAGTGTCCAGGCGTCTCCAGCGGAGGCGTGGGTTGGTGGTGGCCTACTGCAGGGTTGGGGGCACCGTCTGTAGCAGGGCCTGCATGGGCCCATTTGAAGGACTTCATTACCTCCAGGTAGTTTGGCCCCAGGTAAATAACAGAGAGGGAACACAGCCCCACCCATCAACAGAAAACTGGATTAAAGATTTACTGAGCATGGCCCCGCCCATCAGAACCAGACCCAGTTTCCCCCTCAGTCAGTCTCTCCCATCAGGAAGCTTCCATAAACCTCTCATTCTTCTCCATCAGAGGGCAGACAGACTGAAAACCACAATCACAGAAAACTACACAATCTGATCACGTGGACCACACAAAACCTTGGCTACCTCAATGAAACTATGAGCCATGCCATGTAGGGCCACCCAAGACGAACAGGGCATGATGGAGAGTTCTGACAAAACACGGTCCAAATGTCAGTCTTCTTGCCTTGAGAACCCCATGAACAGCATGAAAAGGCAAAAATACAGGACACTGAAAGATGAGCTCCCCAGGTTGGTACATGCCCAATATGCTACTGGAGATCAGTGGAGAAATTACTCCAGAAAGACTGAAGAGATGGAGCCACAGAAAAACAACACCCAGTTGTGGATGTGACTGTTGATGGAAGTAAAGTCGATGCTGTAAAGAGAAATATTGCATAGGAATCTGGAATGTTAGATCCATGAATCAAGGCAAATTGGAAGTGATCAAACAGGAGATGGCAAGAGTGAACATCGACATTTTAGGAATCAGCGAACTAAAATGGAAAAAATGGGTCAATTTAACTCAGATGACCATTATATCTACTACTCTGGGCAAGAATCCTTTAGAAGAAACACAGTAGCCATCATAGTCAACAAAAGAGTCCAAAATGCAGTATGTGGATGCAATCTCAAAAATGACAGAATGATCTCTGTTCATTTCCAAGGCAAACCATTCTATATCACAGTAATCCAAGTCTATGCCCTGACCAGTAATGCTGGAGAAGCTGAAATTTAAGGGTTCTATGAACACAGACAAGACCTTCTAGAACTAACACCCAAAAAAAGATGTCCTTTTCATTATAGGGGACTGGGATGCAAAAGTAGGAAGTCAAGAAACACCTGGAGTAACAGGCAAGTTTGGCCTTGGAGTACAGAATGAAGCAGGGCAAAGACTAAAAGAGCTTTGCCAAGAGGATGCACTGGTCATAGCAAACACCCTCTTCTATCAAAACAAGAGAAGACTCTATACATGGACCTCACCAGATGGTCAATACTGAAATCAGATTGATTATATTCTTTGTAGTCAAAGATGGAGAAGCACTATACAGTCAGCAAAAACAAGACTGGGAGCTGACTGTGGCTCAGATCATGAAATTCTTATTGCCAAATTCAGACTTAAATTTAAGAAAGTAGGGAAAACCACTAGATCTTTCAGGTATGACCTAAGTCAATCCCTTATAATTATACAGTGGAAGTGAGAAATAGATTCAAGGGATTAGATCTGATAGAGTGCCTGAAGAGCTACGGATAGAGGTTCCTGACATGTATAGGAGGCAGGGATCAAGACCATTGCCAAGAAAAACAAAGGCAAAATGGCTGTCTCAGGAGGCCTACAAATAAATAGCTATGAAAAGAAGAGAGGCAAAAGGCAAAGGAGAAAAGGAAAGATATACCCATTTGAATGCAGAGTCTCAAAGAAGAGCAAGGAGAGATAAGAAAGCCTTCCTTGAGTGATCAACATGAAGAAATAGAAGGAAAAAATAGAACGGGAAAGACTAGAGATCTCCAGAAAATTAGAGATACCAAGGGAATATTTCATGCAAAGATGGGCACAATAAAGGACAGTAATGGTATGGACTAAACAGAAGCAGAAGACATTAATAAGAAGTAGCAAGAATACAGAGAAAAACTATACAAAAAAGATCTTCACGACCCAGATAATCACCATGGTGTGATCACTCATCTAGAGCCAGATATCCTGGAATGTGAAGTCAAGTGGGCCTTAGGAAGCTTCACTACGAACAAAGCTGGTGGAGGTAATGGAATTCCAGTTGAGCTATTTCAAATCCTAAAAGATGATGCTGTGAAAGTGTTGCACACAATATGCCAGCAAATATGGGAAACTCAGCAATGGCCACAGGACTGGAAAAAGTCAGTTTTCATTCCAATCCCAAAGAAAAGCAATGCCAAAGAATGCTCAAACTACCACACAATTGCACTCATCTCACACGCTAGTAAAATAATGCTTAAAATTCTCCAAGCCAGACTTCAGCAATACGTGAACTGTGAACTTCCAGATGTTAAGCTGGTTTTAGAAAAGGCAGAGGAACCAGAGATCAGATTGCCAACATCCGCTGGATCATTGAAAAGTAAGAGAGTTCCAGAAAAACATCTATTTCTGCTTTATTGACTATGTCAAAGTCTTTGACTGTGTGGATCACAATAAACTGTGGAAAATTCTGAAAGAGATGGGAATACCAGACCACCTGACCTGCCTCTTGAGAAACCTGTATGCAGGTCAGGAAGCAACAGTTAGAACTGGACATGGACCAACAGACTGGTTCCAAATAGGAAAAGGAGTATGTCAAGGCTGTATATTGTCACCCTGCTTATTTAACTTATATGCAGAGTACATCATGAGAAACGCTGGGCTAGAGGAAGCACAAACTGGAAGCAAGATTGCTGGCAGAAATATCGATAACCTCAGATATGCAGATGACACCACCCTTATGGCAGAAAGTGAAGAAGAACTAAAGAACCTCTTGATGAAAGTGAAAGAGGAGAGTGAAAAAGTTGGCTTAAAGGTCAACATTCAGAAAACTAAGATCATGGCATCCAGTCCCATCACTTCATGCAAATAGATGGGTAAACAGTGGAAACAGTGCCTGACTTTATTTTTCTGGGCTCCAAAATCACTGCAGATGGTGATTGCAGCCATATAAAAGACGCTTACTCCTTGGAAGAAAAGTTATGACCAACCTAGACAGCATATTGAAAAGTAGAGATATTGCTTTGTCAACAAAGGCCTGTCTAGTCAAGACTATGGTTTTTCCAGTGGTCATGTATGGATATGAGAATTGGACTATAACAAAAACTGGGTGCCAAAGAATTGATGCTTTTGAACTGTGGTGTTGGAGAAGACTCTTGAGAGTCCCTTGGACTGCAAGGAGATCCAACCAGTCCATCCTAAAGGAGATCAGTCCTGGGTGTTCATTGGTGGGACTAATGTTGAAGCTGAAACTTCAATACTTTGGTCACCTGATGTGAAGAGCAGACTCATTTGAAAAGACCTGATGCTGGGAAAGATTGAGGGCAGGAAGAGAAGGGGATAACAGAGGATGAGATGGTTGGATGGCATTACTGACTCTATGGACATGGGTTTGGGTGAACTCCGGGAGTTGGTGATGGACAGGGAGCCTGGTGTGCTGAGGTTCATGAGGTCACAGAGTCGGACACGACTGAGCGACTGAACTGAACTGAAACCACTTAATCCAATAACCATAATGTATACATTATATTCAAGTGCACATAAGGATTTTTAGATAATTAACCCTATGCTTAGTCACAAAGCAAAATTTACAAATTTTAAATAAATTAATTCATTCACAGTATGCCTCTAACCGTAGCATGGTTAGGCTGGAATTTAAATGCAGAAAGATAGTTTTTAAAAATCTCCACATGTTTGGAAATTTCAAAAATAAAATTACATTTCTAAGTTATTCATGGTTCAATGAAAAAACAAAATAGAACTAATCAAATATTTATAAAATTAATGGTAATATAAGTGATATTAAAAGTTCCTTAGTGCAGCTAAAGCTTTCCTGTGAGGAAAATTTGTAGCTTTAAATGTATACATTAAGAAAATAAGGAAGGCTGAACTTTATTTGAAAATGTAATTCAGAAGGTAGAAATAAAGTCAAATTGTACAAGTAATAATATAAAAGGCAGAAATGATTGAAATTTAAACAATAAAATTAACAAATTTAAAATTGGTTTATAGGAAAGTTGATAAAATAATGTCTCTATAATACATATATTTTTATATATAAAATATGAGAGATTATAGCAAAAGAGGATAAAATGTGTTACCCACTAGATTACAGAGAAATTAAAACAATATAAATATATATGATGTAAAAATTTTGCCCACAGACTTAAAAGCTAAATGTGATGGTAAGATTCCTGGAAAATACAACTTATTAAAATTACTGAAGAAGAAATAGAAAATTTGGGCACTGCTGTAAATAGTAAGTTTGATTTGTTATAAAACCTTCATAAAAGAAAGCTTGAACTTATTTGGCTTAGTAAATTCTTAAGGAAAAATATATAGACTTCTTTAATATAAATAAGAGAGAAAAACTACACTGGTGAACAAAAAGGAAAAAGAGTGTTTGTATATGTTGGCTTTAGCTGCTGTAACAACATGACATAGACTTGGCAGGCAGCTTGAACAAGAGAAATGTATTTCTCACAGTTCTGGAGGCTAGAAATCCAAGGTCAAGGTGCCAGTCAATTAGGTTTTTGGTAAGAACTCTCTAGCTTGCATATGGCTGCCTTCTAGCTGTGTTCTCACATGTGGTGAGAGAGCAGAAGAGAAGGCCACCACTCCCATCCTGAAGACCCTACTCTCACGACCTCATCCAACCCTGATTATATCTCAAAGGCCCTATCTCCAAATGTCATCGCAGTGGGGGTTAGAATTCCAACATATGAATTGGGGAGGTACGCAAATGTTCAGTTCATGACTGTTTAAATAACGTTTGATAAAGAACTCTAGACTAATTTAAATGTTGATTAGGGGCAGAGATTTGTAGATAGTTTTGCCTATGTGCTCTGATTTGGCCTCTTAGACCTTCATGAGATAATTTTCCAAATCACTGTAGGTATTTGAGTAATTCTGGCACTTATGAGAATGAAATGGCTGTCTTTGGAGCCCGTGCCTGAGCTGTTGTGTTTACACTGTTCAAATTCTTTTTAGCTTATTGTTGCTTTCTAATCCATTGCATTCCAGAGAGTACATCTGGCTAGCAGCCCAGTTTTCAAAGTATCTTCAGCTACGCAGGTGATAAGCTCCAAGCATAGATAAGGAAAGTGGGACGATAATTTTTTCCCCAAACCTTTCAAATATTTATCCCATGATTGTCTCTCATAATTATTCATCAATAACTCCAAAAAACAGAAATTTAAGGGAAATGATACTCCTATATTTCTTGTAGACATTCTTTGCATTTTGATTCCTGAACTGTTTGAAGTCTGGGATGAGAGGACATTTTAGGATTTTATCAGCTTTTAAAATATCCTCTTTCTCTCTTCCTCTCTCTCTCTAAAAAAATGCAAATGCTTTACAATCTAACTCGTTCTGATCCCTTAAACAACCGACTTGAACAATGTTGCTTCACAGAGCAAGTTAAGAGCAGATTGGAATCCGCAAGGTCAATGACAGGAATGGGAAAAATGGAGACTGTTCTCATTATATTATTCTTTACCTCCTGCTTTTTTCCTCTTTAACTCCATAAAACTTAAAGTAATTTATCATTGGCTAACATGTGCTAACATACAGTAGCTAATTGTTAATAGAATGCAATAGGAAGAAGAAAAACACATGCAATATTTCTTTCTCTCTCTCTCTCTCTCCCCTAGTAGCATCAGTAAAAGGTCTGAAGATAAAATTTACTTTTATCTGGACACTATACTAAAACCTTTAACTTATGCTCCAGTAGGGATTGAAAGAGTATACCTGTCCTTTCTAGATCTTTTGGCATTTAAAAGGTGTTAAGTAACACAAAATATGTTTTTCTTCCTGTTTTTAAAAAGTACAGTGTTCAGAAAGTATATTTCTTAATCAACATATGGGCTACTATGTTTTTTTTTCTGATTAAGACTAATAGAATTTCTCAGGCTCAAAGCATGCCTATTGAATCAAGAGTGCTAGAAAAACCTTGAGAAATTCAGGTTTCAAAAGACCGTTTCTGCCTCATGTAGTCTTTCATTGCAAAATAAAACTTTATAAAAATTACTTTAATGCTGAAAGTTTGACTGGACTTTCATGCAACAAGAGGAAAAGGTAAATAGGATGTTTTAAAAGAAGAATGACAAGGTTTGGTATGTATTTAGGGAGATATATTGAATCATCACATTTATATAAAAATGTGCTTTTTATCATTCTCATATTCGTTATCAAGTCATAGAAATATTTTAAATTAGGCTTAAAGTAAATTTTACTCTAAAATACAGATATTAATATCATATGGAATTATATCTAAAGACCCTCCCCACATACCTCATTTGGAGCTCTATGTTTAGGCTGGTTTCAGAAATTTTGACATAATATAGTTTTATAATCATTGACTTTTTAATCAAAGAGTAGATTGTCATCAACAAGCCATCAGATAGAATTTACTGAAAATGTCATGACTAGCCTGAAATCTATCGATGCTCAATGCAAATGCATTGAGACATTCTTAAAGTCATTTGATAAATAGGGTAAATTTTTATTTGGTTGAACATAAATGTCATTCTTATTGTAAGGTAGGTTTTAGTCCTTGGTAACATCCTTTTAAAAGATTATTCATAAAAGATTGAATTCTTATAGTACCAGTGGATACCAGTTATAAACTGAAAAATAAATATATTCAATGAATTACAACCTATCAGAACAAAACCCAGGCTTTTTTAATATGGTAGAATAAAATATCTACCTTTCTTAATATAAGTAGTTGTGCCAATGATAAATGTCATGCAGTACTCTCTAACACATATACAAAGATGTTTTCTTGCCTATCAGTGAGAATTTTTATCAAGATAGTAAAAGATAAATCATACCGTCTTTAATGTACTTTTAGCATGCCTGTGTGAGAAGGTCAGTTCAACTTTTGAAATGTAGGTTGCTGGTTAAACAAGTGGTGTGTTTGTGTGTGTGTATATGTGTGCACATCTGTATACTATAACCATCCATGTAAATGTAGGTAAATGCATATGTGTATGTTAATACATGTGTTTGTGTTTGTATCCATGTGTTGACATATGTGTGTAAATGCACACAGTTATTGCATTAATTCTAGTCCTCTGGGAAACCTATGTCATGATGGAATTAATACTGTGAGAGAGTCTCTGGAGTAAACATTTGTGAATCATAAAGGAAAGAAGGACCTGGAGTAGACCAGGGAAAACCTTCAAGAGTCAGTGTTGGTCTGATGTCTGTGAGAAAAGAGAGGAAGGATGGAGGAAGGAGAAAGAGGGCCCTTGGACTCTATGACAACTCAGAGAAATTCTTAGCCAGGCTGATGGTAGCTCCAGAGAAAAGATTGCCCATTGGAAGCTTTCTGCATGGCTGACCCCAAGATTCCTACCAAGCCCGGTCATTAGCTAGGAAAACAGCCTGGGGAGATGGAGACCTTGGCCTCGACTCTGATGGATCCTGAGGATGTCAGCCAACTCCTCCCCTTAGAGCAGACTCTTGTTTGGAGGAGATCTGAGTAGGGCAAGCCCAAGGCCGCCACACACATACATATACTAATTTCTATCAGATTAGTCATTCTTCGGTCTTTCTGAACCTAACATTGATTTTTTATGACCTTTCCAACTTTTTATCCCTTCCCCAGGATTCTATAATTTTCAATGGATTTTCGAAGAGAGAGATGTGTTTTGAAGGGAGAAGTTATGTATTGCCCCGAATATTTCACATACTTGAACCGTGCATATAGAATAGAGATGATTATATTTAAAATATTGGTATGTTTCCAAGTTGGCTGATAATTCCATCATTTTCTTTGCCAGGGGAATGGATTATCCTTGGAATCTTACTTTGTATTGTTCAGTATAACAATAGTCCCTTAACTATTAGAAACATGAAGTAATGTGGTTGATGCCTGTTCTCAGAAATGCTTAGACCAGAGTTAGGTTTAAGAACTCCAAGAGGTTTACTTGTGATTTAAAGCCCCTTTCAATTCCCTAGGTCCAAACAAAGAGAAGGGGTAGGGCTTTGATCCAGCAGATAAATGTGACTAGTGTCGGGACTAAAATAGGCCAGTTCTCTTGAGATAGCTCTAGATGAGGGGATCCAAAGGAAGCCGACCAAAAACAGCCCCTGTTACAGATGGATTGTTAATGTCCGCAATTCATATGTTGAAGCCCTAATTTCTAATGTGAAGGAATTTGAAAGTGGGGCCTTTGGGAGGTGATTAGGTTTGGATGAAGTCATGAGGGTGGGACCCCCAAGATGGGAATAGAGTCCTTATGTGAAGAGGAAGAGAGAAGAGTTGGCTTTCTCTCTCCCACGTGAGGACACACCAAGAAAGCAGCTGTTTGCGCACTAAGAAGAGAGTTCTCATCAGAAGCCAACCATGCCGTCACCTTGTTTTTTAAACCATTCCATCTGTGGTATTTTGCGGTGGCAGCTGAGCTAAAACAGCCCTTTATTAGAGAAGTGGAGGAGAGAAAGATGAATCAGCCAGTTCTGTTTTGGGGTGACTCACATGGTCGCCTGCAACACAGAAATGCAGAAGCTTCCTGAGTGATAGGATGCCAGGAGAGGTAAGAAGCCCAGAACAGAACAATGAACTGAACGCCAGCCCTGTCTTGACCAAGAACTCTGCCACCAACTTCAGCAATGGAAGGGGAACAAACAATGTGGACAGTAAGTGTGGATCGTTGACATTTCCTGCAGCCAGGGAGCTTCTGGACAGCACTGATCCATGTGCCGAGAGCCCGGGCAATGTTGAGAATATCTTCCTTTTTCCACCCACTCTCCTAGCAAATAGAAGAACCTGAGAAAGAAGCATGGTTCCAGGAAGCATCCTGGAGGGAGGAAATCCTTAGCTGATGTTTTCCTTGCCCAGTGTGTTTTTCACATTCTCTCTGTTGTTGTTCTCCTGGCTGGTGCTGCCTGTGTTTAAAACTCAAACTTCCCAGAGCATGGTGATTCTTTCTCCTGCCAAAGTGAACTGCTTATATTTACCCTTCAATATTATCAGAAGCCCTTAAAGTGAAAGACGAAATAATCATATTAGATATTCTTAAAGGTAGAGGGAGGCTTTTAGCATATAGTATTTTTAGTTTGCACACTCTTCATGGATATAAAAGGCTTCCCGGGTGGCTCAGATTGTAAAGAATCTGCCTGCAATGCAGGAAACCTGCATTCAGTGCCTGGGTTGAGAATATCCCCTGGAGGAGGGCATGGCAACCCACTCCAGTATTCTTGCCTGGAAAATCCCTTACTCAGAGGAGCCTGGCGGGCTACAGTCCATGGGGTTGCAGAGAGTCGGACATGACTGAGTGACTTGCACATGAATTTAAAGCTAAATATAGTCTTAGAAAAAAATGAAAAATGGTAATGTTAGGGACTCTGAAGCACCTATTTGCTTTTGAATGGCAAATTTGCAACAACAAAAAAAAATAAGATGATGGTTCATTAAATATACATATCTGACAGTTGTTAAGGTTTTTTTATTCATCTGTAGAACAATATATTGATTGATGTCATTTCAGTCTAAAACCTTGTACAACAGTGCTTCAGTATCTTCAGAGAGGAGTCTTTAGCCTTGTATTGAAGAACCAAGAAATCTGGATTGTTCAGATAAAGTTTAGATAAGAATCTGAATGTCAAGTGCTTATTCCACTGAACCTGTTGCAATTTACTGATCTCTTCTGCATGTGTGATGCACTGTGATATGTGCCAAGGGTGAATTTCTCTGTGCAACTGAATAATTTCTTTACACCCTGGTCTTCAGTACTGATTAGTTCTTTCTTCTTTGGCTTGTTCATACAAAGGCTGCCTTGACATATAGAAAGCCTGGAAACATCTAGAAACAACTAGAATTATACAGCTAGCAAAAACCCAGAGATTTTCATTAGCACACTGTCTATACATAAATCCATATATAGTCTCCAAGAACGGATGATATATTTAACTATGTGAGTTAGTTCATTTTAATTAAAGCAAATGTAGCCTTTTGATCTACGGAATAAATAATCTAACAATAGGAAAAATGCAATCTGTCGAGACATATTTGAGTTATTTTGCCGTAATTGGCTTGGCAGCAGCTTCAGTCACAGATTTCTGTTTCACAGATTGTCCCCAAATGAAAAAAAAAAGGTTTGCTTTGAAATGTAATTAATATTACGTTCAGCTGCAAGACATTCTCAGGTTGTCAAAGGAATTTGAAGGAGGTAGCTACAGAAAGTGAACAAAATAAAAGTGAAACTGAAAAGTAAATTAAGTCAAATTAATGCACACAAAGGAAACTGGACCAGTAATAAATGTCAGTGTCATGAGCTAGGTTTTTACTTTCAGCTCAGTCTCCCATAAACATTAAAATTATGAATATGGCAAAATAATTCACAGGATATATATTTATCGACAGTGATGGCCTCATTTTATCATTTAAACATGAACAAAGACTGTTGGAAATGTAAACGCTATTCTCTTCTCTAATGAGCTGGAATAGATCAGAAGTTGTGGGGCCGTGCTTCGGGAGTCAGTCCCCTGAATTCTACATGCACTGATCAGTACTGTCCTTACTGTAATCATTAATCATCTCCTTGCTCCAGGCATTTAAATAAGTATTGAGTTCAGTTCAGTTCAGTTTAGTCAGTCACATCTGACTCTTAATGACCCCATGGATTGCAGCACACCAGGCCTCCCTGTTCATCACCAACTCCCGGAGCTTCCTCAAACTCTTGTCCCTTGAGTTGGTGATGCCATCCAACCATCTCATCCTTTGTTGTCTCCTTCTCCTCCTGCCTTCAGTCTTTCCCAGCATCAGGGTCTTTTCAAATGAGTCAGCTCTTCCCATCAGGTGGCCAAAGTATTGGAGTTTCAGCTTCAGCATCAGTCCTTTCGATGAATATTCAGGACTGATTGGATCTCCTTGCAGTTCAAGGGACTCTCAAGGGTCTCCGCCAACACCACAGTTCAAAAGCATCAATTCTTCAGCACTCAGCTTTCTTTAGAGTCCAACTCTCACATCCATACATGACTACTGGAAAAATAGCTTTGACTTTTGTTGGCAAAGTAATGTCTGCTTTTTAATATGCTGTCTAGGTTCGTTATAGCTTTTCTTCCAAGGAACAAGTATCTTTTAATTTCATGGCTGCAATCACCATCTGCAGTGATTTTGGGGCCCAAGAAAATTAAGTCTGTCACTGTTTCCATTGTTTCCAAAGTGATGGAACTGGAATTTTATTTTTATATGTTGCCTCTGCTGGGTCTTCGTTGGTCACGGGCTTTTCCCTCATTGTGGCAAGTGGGGGTTACTTTCTCGCTGGGAGTACATGGGCTTCTTATTCAAGTGACATCTCTTGTTGCAGAGCACCGATTGTAGGAGCTCAGTAGTGGGAGCCTCAGTAGTTGCAGCTCCTGGGCTCGAGAGGACAGGCTCAGTGGTTGTGGCAAACAGCCCTAGTTGTTCTGCAGCACATGGGATCTTCCCAGACCAGGGATTGAACCCATGGTCAACCCACCAAGCCACCATGGAAGCCGCTACCTGGTATATTTTAAACACCAAAGCCCATGATGCACCAGCAATTAAACATAAGTGATATTAATTGCAGACACTAGTGGAATCTTAAGTATCTTTTCTCCCCCTTTCGACTGGGAAATTTGTAAATACATTTGTATTTACTAGCTTTAAGAGTTGACTGTGGTAGTTAATATAAAGTTAGAAAAAAAGTTGCAATTTGCAAGTAAGAACATATGGTTTATGAAAGGATAAGCACAATGATTTTTTTTTTTTCAGTCTGCTGGCATTAGGGAGTTGCCTTACAATATCTCTCAAAAAGGTACGATTGCTTCACAAATCAGCAGCACTGTCATGTTTTTGCAGAGCAGAATTTGTATCGGAAAATTATTTTATTCTGTGTTCAAAATCTGGATTGCTTCCTACTCACAATTAACCCAGTTTTCTGGTGACATATTTATCACTATCATTACATGACCTAAATTAGCTTCAACCTGTGATATGTGGAAAATTTGATAACACAAAGAAGTTTGGGAAGGCTATTTAAAAAGGACAGGAAAGGGGAAAGATTGGAAATGTGCCTTACCGTATATCCTGACTCTGGCTGGAAGACCAGCTTTTGAGCAAGCTGTTATTTTCCACATGGGAGTAGCATTGCTACAGTAAATTGCCAGATTTCATCCATCATAATGTCATGGCTCATATTAAAATGTCTTCAGGGACTGAAGGGAGGGATGGGCAAAAGACATCAATTTTCAGGCAATTGCTATGGTTTTTAGAAACTAAGCCCTATATGATAGTGTTATGGCTGCACAAAGGGAGGTTATAAATAAGGTCCATACATCAAGGGAGGAAGTAATTTAGAAAAAGAAAGCTGATTTGACTTTTGTGTGAATCTGAACATATGGTCAGGGTACAGCTTGGTTATCATGCTATACATTCTTACGATAGAAAAGAGCTACATTAACACCTCAGAGAAATTAGCCCATGAACAGTCTTGCAAGTGACAGCTCTGAAACCATACATTCTTCTTGATCAGTTTATAAGGACTTCAGGTTATTTTGCATTTTTTATTATTTGATCACAAGGAACTCTAGTTAAGCATTATTATTTGGTGACCTGGAGATATCTTTTCCTTGGAGTGTTGGGAAGAAGGATTGGCCCAATTAAGAGAACTGCAAGGCAGATAGCCTTTCATACATAAAATTCCTTTTTCTTCCTAGTTTATTGTTGAACTAGAATGCAGCCTATATTTGTCAATACTACCTCTACTCTGTAAGCAGCCTGTCTTTCAAAAACTTAACCATCACTAAATAAGCCTTGTGTGGATGGGGGAGAAACTTGTGGTATTTCCATGCATTATGACATGATTTGCCCAGGAGGATAAAAATTAAAATCTAAGTGTTTGTGATATCCTAATCTCCTACTGATACTTTAATTATTACAATATAAATAATATCATCCTTTTAAACCATAGAATCACAGTAAGTCAGCATGTACAGCAAAAGTACCTCCATCAGTGTTGCTAGTGTATAATTTTTGCTGTCTGGTTTGAGGAAATTTAGCTCTGTAAAAGTACTAATCTTCAAATGCTCTGTTTCCCAAAATTATTACATGCTGAATGAAGCTACGTTTCAATTTCCTGATCATCAAAGTAAGTTAGTACACCTCCCTGCCCTCAGGAAGGAGATGTGGTTTGACATACGTTTGACATATTAGAGGGCACACAACCCCACATACTATTATGGAAGATAGAATGTTAAAGAATACTTTTAAAAACTATAGTTTGTGCAGAGATGATTAATAAGGGGTCTAATTTGGGGGAGTGACAAGCTACAAAGTTTGAGAAAATAAACTGCCTCAAAATTTTGCAATAAGCAACTCAGTTGGAAATAGTTCTAATATGTGCTAGGAAAAAAATAAGAAAAGAGATGTTCCTTTTGACTGTTCATTTATGCTTTATTCACATCCAAATCAGGGATTTCGTAGACTCTGAGAGGTCAAAACTAGTTCAAGAAAGTCTGGTTTTAAGTTAATATAGATGTCTTATTTAACTGGATATAAACAAGATTCTATTATTTACAAAAAAATAAATGATGCACCATAAACTTAAAAGTAGATTTTGCTGTGCTTAATTATGTTTTCATTTGTAATTTGATTTGCAGTTCCAATAGAGTGATGCAATATAATTTTAGCCTTGGATTCATTCAAAATGCATTTACTCTATGTTTATTATCAAAAATCACAGTGAGGTAAGTTTAAGCTAGTCATTGGTTTATGAAAAACAGAGATAGAAAAGAAATGAACTAGTTTGTGGAAGGTCTCAATAGAAATCTATGGCCAGAATGAAAATAAATCAACCAAGGACCTGGTTACTGATGTATAATTTTATTAAAATACCCATCCTAAGTTTTTCATAGGTAACAGGAAACTTGTAGGTTACTAAAACTGCCACCATTTCATTCATTTTCTGCCTCAGTTTTAAAACAATGAAGGAAGCATTAAATGAAGACTCATTAGAAATCAATGTTTTGTAGATGCTTACTTTCCAAAAATGGCGAGACTTCCTGTAAATTGAAACATTGTTTTAATATTTTATCATTATTTTGTTTTTAATTAATAAACTGGGTTACATATAATAATATAATGCTTAGTCTCAAATGATTTGTTTATTTAGTAGTTATTGAGAGATTGCTATATTATGTAAGACATTGTTACAAGTACTGGGACTATCAGTAGGAATAATGAGTATTATTACTGTTGTTGTTGATAATATCTCTAAAGCCTATTGAGTATTTCACATGCCAAAATCAGTTAATGCTCATAACAACATAATAGGTTAGTAGCTACTATTATCCCCATTTTCCAAATGGGGAAAGTGAGCCTTTGAGAGTTTGAAAAACCTTGCCTATGGGTACAAAGATAGTAACTGGGAAATAAATCCAAAACTTCCTGGCTGAATCCTTTGGCTGGCCCTGCTCTCAAGGAGCCATATATAATGAGATAAGGGTTATAAAAATAATGTGTAACACAAATTGGAGCATCTTGCGAAACAGAGAAAAGAAATCATATTGATGGCGGGTCATGAACTTTTGAGGAAATTTTCCTAACGCTGCAACTGACATGTCTTTGAGAAAACTCCACAAATCTTTCTTTCTCTTTTTTTCACCTGATGTATGGAAATATTTTTCCCATCATTCTTTGTTGAGAAGAATGTTGAACGGTTGGCTTGAATTTCTAAAGTGCTTTTCTTTATGGTAAGTAAAGAACAGCTGCAATTGCTGAAGTGAGATTTCCTATCCTACCATAGTCGCCCTTCAGCTTTGGGACGGCAATCTTTTCACTCGTCAAATAGCACAAAAGAGGTACCCACCTGTGTGGAGACATTTTGAGTCTGGTACAAATTTAGACACAGGACTTTCTCTCTGGGAGTGTAAAGTGTCAATATTACCTCCTGATCCCAAACACAGTTTGCTGACCATGATTTGCTTTAATAAGCATGTGTTCCATTGACTGGCAATATAAACAGTTATTAGAATAGGGCTTCCCAGGTGGCTCAGTGGTAAAGAATCCACCTGCAAAATCAGGAGACATAAAACACGCTAGTCTGATCCCTGGCTCGGGAAGATCCCCTCGAGGAGGAGATGGCAACTCACTCCTATATCCTTGCCTGGAAAATCCTATGGACAGAGGAGCTTGGTGGCTACGGTCTGTGGAGTTGCAGAGTCAGACATGACTGAGCGACAGAGCACACATTTCAGTAACTGTTAGAATCATGAACTTTGAATTGGTAATCAAAACCTAAAGAAACTATAGCAACTGCCCAAACCAAGAACTGAATCAAACATTATATTTCTTTTTGATATAGTAAGTAAAAGGTAGGCAGGCAGGGTATTTATATTAGTGGTTTAGGTACATGAGCAAAGGTAGATGAGCCGCTAAGAAGGCAGAGACGTGGAGTTTAAAACGAATGAGATAGTGTATTTAGGTCCTTTTCTTAGATCGGTATCTGGAACTCAGTTAACATTACAAATAGGGGGAAGTAGTTAGTATCATGGAGCAGCAATTTAAAGGTTGTAGTGTCTGGACTTACCCAGCTGTGTACACTTAAGAAGGACAACTGCAAAGATGAGAAGCAGGAAACACATTGTGGAGATGAAGGAATGGGAGGAATGGATTCACTCAGTAAATATTAGCTCATCAGAATAGTTAGTATAAACATATAACTGAGTGTTTTCCAGACTGAAAAACATAAGTCATAATTCTAATTTCTTCTGTAAAAATTTATAAATATCCCAAAGCTCAGTGCTATTTAGTTTGAGTGATCACATAATTTTTCATGCAACTCTGCTATTTGAGAAAGGGGAAGAAAATAATAATTACAGCAGAACTGGACCATTCCAGACACAAAAGGATGTGTCTCATCTTATGTTTTGGAAACATTTAAACCATGGAAAATGTATAGTGATAGTTCAGATACATAAAGAATGAGTTCTTGGCATCAAGGAATAAAAATAAAACATCTGATAGAAAGTTTTAAAATCTCTGAGTGTTATTTGTATTAAATACAAAAACATTATTTTTTCTGCATTTGTTTTTTTTTAATTATTTTAAGCCTGTTATCAGTCAGTTCAGTTCAGCAACTCAATTGTGTCCAACTCTTTGCGACCCCATAGACTGCAGCACACCAGGCCTCCCTGTCCATCGCCAACTTCTGGAGTTTACTCAAAACTCATGTCCATTGGGCCTATTATACTTTAATTAAAATATTTTAAAAAGTAGTAAGATAAATCTTATAATGGGTTGTACTAAGGGAGGCCTATTGTAGAATAAAAAAATGCTAATAAAAATACCTTTATTAATATAGAAACATACTTATTTAATTTTCCAAAATAGCAAGTGTTTATTTTCCTATATTTTATTTGTTCTGTGTAATTTGTTGTAGTTTTAAATGAGGTTTTGTATTTTTTTTTTCTGTTAGAGGTCTTTGAAATTCATTACACTGTTTAAGGTTTTGAACCTTAATTTTTTAAGAAAAAAATTTATTGCAACTTTAAATCAAATTAATAGCTGAAACTATTGGAATAGTAAAGCATTTAAATCTCTCTGTTGAATAGAGTTTTCCTCTACACATTATATAAATATCTATAAGACTTGACATATATAATTCCCATTCATATCTATGTTCCAATCATAGAAAAGATTGATTTGTGTAGTGTCTGAATGCATTTTTCCTCATTATTAGCATAATATTGGTTGCTGTAATAATATGCATTTAACAAAAAGGTGTTTGTCACTAAGAATGTGAATAGTTTTTCTCACTGTACTGAACATCCCACTTACAAGCACACAAATATTTAGACTAAAACCTTCCTAATCTACAGAGAAACAAGAAAATGCAGATATCACTTCCATTCTCCCCAGAAAACTCAAGAGTCTATTTTATATAGAAAATTTACAGACGGCTCTCTCCAGGCATTGTGTTAACATAAGGAGTGGTAAATCAGAAATGACTTCCAAAGAAAGGATGGGGTTTCCTCTTGGCCCATTGGTTATTGTCTTAAAAACTGATATCTGTAGGTGGAAGAAAATTTTAAGTACTGAAATAGGATCACATTGGGAACTCTCATTATGATTTGCATTTCACGGTCACAGCCTTCCTGCCTTCCTCCCTCAGAATCGCACAAGGCCATTGTGTTCCCTTCAGCTTGATGGCTCTGGCATTTTCTGTCCTGCTTAGCATCACCTGCATCTTGGCCTGCCCCTTGCCAGCAGTTCGCTCTTAGCCTTCTTGTTATTAGTTTTTTTTTTTTTCAGTTAGCTTCTGATTGTACTCTTTTCTCTCTGCATGCTCCTTCTCACCTAATTTTCCATTTATTTACCCTTCAAAGACTTCTTTATCCTCACTGTTTAAGGCTATGCTTGGCTGTCAAGTTTGGGAAGAGGTATTTCCCCCACCCTATTATCATGATCATGACTTAGTGAGCAAGGCAGAGTGTAGTGCTGTGGCTTTTACTATAGACCTCTTCAAAGCACGTATGTGGATCAACACTGAGTAAATGCACTTAAAAAAAAAAAAAAGGTGGCCTTTCACTATTCTTTGTTTTGAGCAGTCAACTCTGATCCTGTAACTTTGGGGATTAGAGAATTTCATAGAGTAAGAATTGTTTCTTAGCCCGTTGATTTTCTATCCCCTCTAACCTCCCAATCCTATGGAATTCTCTATTTTCATTAACTGAATCATTTATTCGGTGCCTTATTCTTTCCAATATTTAAAGAAGAAAGCAGACACAATGAATTTGGGTGAATATTGTAGTTTAGTTCAAGAAAAAAACTTTGGACCTAGTTTTCCAAGAGCATCATTATATATTTCAAGATTGTAAATTCCCACTAGAATGTGAGTTCCATGAAGGCAAAAAGTTTGACCCATGGTTTCCTGGTCTGTCCTTGGTGCCTAGAATCTTGCCTGGCACATAGTAGTTGTTCAGTAGAAAGCTTTCAACAAAAAAGTCATTCCTCTTCCTAATCTGCCTTTGTTGTTGTTCAGTCGCTAATTCACGTCCACTGTCTGCAACCCCATGGACTACAGCACATCAGGCTTCCCTGCCCCTCACTATCTCCCGGACCAGTGATGCCATCCAACCGTCTCATCCTCTGTTGCTCCCTTCTCCTGCCCTCAGTCTTTCCCAGCATGGGGTCTTTTCCAATGAGTTGGCTCTTTGCATCAGGTAGCCACATGTTAGAACTGAAACCAAATAAATTTCACCCAAAACACATACATTTCATCTTACTATGTTTTTTCAAAATAGCACAAACTGCACAAAGCAACATGTATAACATACAGTCACATTAAGAATGAACTCAAAATGAGGAGCACTGAACAAATGGAAGTATTTTATGGGAACCTGGTTAAAATGCAATTTGCAAATATAAAGGTGAATTTCATAATGACATATGAACTGGGCATGCATGCCTATATCCACACAGGGAGAGTGAGTGTGTTCATTCATTCCTAGCACTTTGCCTGACACCTCTGAACATGGCTTATAGACATCTGATGTGTGTAAAGAAATCTGATAGAGTAGCCTCACTTCTTTTTAGCATTCACAGTTTATCTCAGAGCTTTAAAAAAACTTGCATACATACTTTGCAATTACTGAATGGAAGTCAATGACAAGGGATAGGGTTCTATACAGGGAATTTTTTAAAGTAAAATTTCCAGGAAGTATCCAGATCCTTTTGTTAGGTAGGTAAGGAGAAAGTGAGCTATACAGGAAAACAGAGGAAGATTGCTAGACAATAGAATGAGAATAAGGAGGTTCATGGACAGGACTTGGTGACCTGTCCTGTCCCAGCAACTCCCACATGCCTGAGAAGTGGCTCCAATAGAACTCCAACACCTGATCATGACAAAAACAGTATTTGGGGGAGACTACTGGGCTTGCTTGAATTGCCTGAATGTTACCAGTGGAGGTAAAGTTATAAACTCTGTCTTATATAAAGGCTGACACATAATTAGCCTTTCATCTGGAACTTTGAATAGTTTGCAGGCTTAACACATCTTATCTCCATAACCCTGATCCCTGCTGGAGCAGCAAAACCTTGCTCAAAGGACCTCTAGGAAGCAGTTCATGGCTCAATCTTATCCTAAAATGTTGCCAGGATCCTGATGGAGGAGTGAAATCTATTAATCTCATTACATTTCTTCATTGCCAGTGTGTTGGGTTTTGTTACTTCCAACAGACAGATGTGAGAGTTGGACCATAAAGGAGGTTGAGTGCCAAAGAACTGATGTTTTCAAACTATGGTGCTGGAGAAGACTCTGGAGAGTCCCTTGGACAGCAAGGAGATCAAACCAGTCATTTGATCTTTCCTTTGTCATTTACTTTAGAATGTACCAATTCTAAAGGAAATCAATTCTAGATATTCATTGAAAGGACTGATGCTGAAGCTCCAATACTTTGGCCATCTGATGAGAAGAGTCGACTCAATGGAAATGACTGTGATCCTGGGAAAGACTGAAGACAAGAGGAAAAGGGGACAACAGAGGATGAGATGGTTAGATGGCATCACTGACTTAATGGACATGAGTGTGGGCAACTTGGGGAGTTAGTGAAGGACAGGAAAGCCTGGTGTGCTGCAGTCCATGGGGTCACAGAGTCGGACAGGACTTAGTGACTGAACAACAACAATGAGATTTTAAAAATTCGGTAATGACTGTTTGGCAAGGAGGTATATTTATTTTTATACTACAGGTACGTGTCTTTTTAGAAAAGGCAATGCTAAAGATATTTTTTTTTAGGTTTAGTAACAATTGAAAAATAAAGCTGGAGGTGAATCCTATTGTGAAGAAAAGACACTTCTGTAATGAAAATCAACCCTCCCGAGCCACTTACTCAAATATAGATCCAAGAAGCATTTACTAGCCCAGTGCTTCTCAGCCCAGCTGCAAGAAGCTTTTTAAAATATATTTATTTCCATGCTTCACCCCAGGCCAATTAAATTAGAAACTCTTGGTGTGGTGCCCTGGAAATAGTTTGAATTTAAAAGCTCTCTGATAGTTCAAAACAGGCAGCCTGAGTCGAGAGAAATTGATCACATCCTCTTTTAATCTATCACTTTCAAAGGAATTGTATTCCAGAAGTTTGGTGAGCATTTGTTTGCATTTGGGAATACATTTTCTCAAGTGAACAATGTTATACATTGTGGTTAATTCCCCGGGCCTTTCCATAAAAGTCTAATTAAGTCCAGTGTATCTGAAGCTTAGTACTCTGCTAATGGAATTATAGAACTTAATCACCATGCATAACAATGTTCCTGCTAAAGTAGGCTCCAGATTGTAATGGGGAGGGAGGAGAATAGAAAACAAGATCACTGCCTGCAGCCCAGACAAGGAGTCTCCCGCTGCTCATCCTCCAACCTCTCCCCGCCGGCACCTTCCTGCCTTCCAGTTGTTAGGAAGCTTGAGGACCCCAAACAGTACTTCTCATGTTCCTGATTCATTCTCCTCCATCAGGTGGAATTTAACCAGCCAGCAGCTTCCCCTCTTCTGCCACACAGGTTCTTCTGATCAGGAGTTCCTTCCTTCTCCAGATGCACACGTAGGACCCGGCCCCCTGTGTTGCTTACACGAGTGTGTGTGTGGTACAGTGTTACTATTGTGGTGGTGGTTGATCAGTTGCTTAGTTCAGTCTTTTCCTCCCCTATTCTTAATTACTGTCTCTTTAAATGATGAAGTTGTTTCTCTGCCATCAAAGTGAAATAGACAAGAGATAAAATGATTTTTTTTAATGGTCATCCCTCCCCATCCTCTTTTTACATTTAGATGCTGTAAGCACAGTGTCCATATAACTTGTCTTCAAGTACAGGACACTTTTGGATAGTAAAAATGGGACACTAAGTAATTGTGCTGGACTGCCCTAGGTAAAAAGGAATGTTTGTTCCCACTAAATGTGGCTGTTTGGCAAATCAAAAGAGCGATATCAGACTCACTTGCATTTCGCTGCATGTTGGCAAAGGATTAGGAATCAGGATGAATAGAAAATGTTACCGTGATCAAGGGAGAGATAATATTAGGTATTAATTTCATTTCATTGGTATTGAGTTTTCCCTTTGCCACCCAAATTGCCTCACTGGTTTAGTCGCTGTGGTTTGGGATAATGAGATGGGTTTGGGATAATGAGATAGGGGAATAGGGCAAAGTCTCTACCTCACAGTGGTCCCAGTGAAAGGAAAGGAAAAAGAAAATGTCCCAAAAAGTTGAGAGAGAAGGAAATTGTTGTCAGGGAGTCACTGAGAAATATGTCGGTTATTTTAGGGGAGGGGTATTCACTTGCAAAAGGATAAAAATAAGTTAAAGTCGAGTGAGAACCATTCACAAATCTGAAGGTTAAAAGTGAATAAATAAAACAGAGTACTAGGGATGTGAGAGTATTTTATACCCCATTCTTTGTTCAAAGAGACTGAATTGTACTGAGCTATTTCTGCTGCTTCTCCAAATGTCTTTCCATGACACCCTTTCCAATTGTATGCATATGGTTGGCATCTACTTAGTCAAACCAAGATGGCAGAATCTGGTGCTCCCAACTCAACTGGGAGAGAGTCCATCTCTCCTTATGTGGACATCTGTCAGAGGACATTTCTGCTCCTTTACACAGCAAGGGTGGGGGAAAGGAGCTGGAGAAATCAGTACATGAAATGTCAACCTCATGGCACATTGCTTTTTGGACTGACTTCTCTGTCCCTCTGGGAATCTCATTCATGTGACACTTGGCATAACTCCTCATCCAACCTTATGTACTGGTATTTTGCATGCCTTCAGTTTTTGAGCAGGCTGGCAATATGATTGATCTTATTATTTTCTTTCAATCTGAATTTATGATCTAATAATCAGCTTGATCTTTAGGGAACATTTGTAATTGAACTAGTTTAGCTTTTGGGGGGTTCCCCCACTTTCTTCACAACACTCCCACTATTTCAAAGACATCTGACAACCAAATCAAGTCTCTCAGCCCACATAAAATTACTAACACAAGGATGACCAGATACTGTTATTTCATATTATTAGAAATAGTCTGTCTTAAAAACCAAAAGCTTTCCCTAACATGATATCAAGATTTTTTTTAGATTTCTAATAAAAGTATGTCAAATGAATACATATATCCACATTGATAGGGTTCATAACAGTCATTTCAAAAGAATATTTGATTATTTCAAATAATTGTTAAGTGTATACTATTTGCTAGGCTCTTTCAACTTGATAGATGTTTTATTTGATCTTCATAGTCAATGCCTGATGTAGCATTGTTTTGAGGAAATGGAAACGGAAATTCAGAAGTAATTGAATATACAAAGATTATATAGCTTTAACTGTCTGGATCAAGATTTTAGCAAACCTTATTTATTTTTCCTGACTTCAAAGCTTTGGTCTTCACCACTCTTCTCCTTAATTAGCTGCTAACGTATTTTGCACAGTCTCTCTATATGAAAGTGAAAGTTGCTCAGTTGTGTACAACTCTTTGCAACCCCACGGACTATACAGTCCATGGAATTCTCCAGGCCAGAATACTGAGTAGGTAGCCTTTCCCTTCTCCAGGGGACCTTTACAACCCAGGGATTGAACCCCAGTCTCCCACATTGCAGGCGGATTCTTTACCAGCTGAGCCACAAGGGAAGCCCAAGAAAACTGGAGTGGGTAGCCTATCCATTCTCCAGTGGATCTTCCTGACCCAGGAATCAAACCGGGGTCTCCTGAACTGCAGACAGATTCTTTTCCAACTGAGGTGAGCTATCAGGGAAATTCCTCTCTCTATATACATGTACCCTCTCTATTAATTCTGAGGAGTCCTGAACAAGTGCTTTAATTTTCATATAGCTCCTGAAAAAAAACTGAAAGCTTGCTATGACTTTTAAAATTATTCCATCCCTGTTTGTAGTATAGAGGAGATATTTCTAGAGCATATTGGTGATCGTGTTGTTTGATTCTCCATCATCACTACAAGATGGTCAAATTTCTTAGCAAGGCTTCAAGGGTGCCAAAAAATGTGCCCTCTTATCTATTCAGTTTCATCTCATATACATAGAAATATTCCCATATGTAGAAATATCCCCATAGAAACACATGGAGTTCTTATAACACTCTGGGTTTCCCACATGTCTGTACCTTTGTATATGGTCTTTCCTCTGCTTAGAATCCATCCTTTATCAGCAGCCCTTTCTCCTTTTGCCTGAGTACCTCCTATATATCCTTCAAGTCTACGTTACAGTTTATCTGTCTACTGAGCATGTCTGTTTCCAGTCTTTATATTACAAGGTTACACTGTTTTCTTGCCTCTCTACATTTTGACTTAGGTTCAGGGACTATGCTCTACCCACCCTTTAATTTCTGCACCCAGCTGTGTTCCTGGTGTTTCTCTCATAGCTAATAAAGATGGAATGGCTAAAACAAAAGTAAATTTATTAATAAGTTATATGTGTAGTATGCTGCTGTCAATTAAAAAAAATTGTTAATCTGGGTGGAATTAATAACTTCAATGTGTCATAGTAATTTTTTTTTTTTTTACCTTGATGCTTTAGAAGAGTGAAATGAAACATTTCTGCATCAACTCTTGGGAGTGCCTACAGTTTAAACTTTTCATCCTATCTTTTTGACTCTACTGATACTGCTTTAGATGTATTGATAATATTAGGTAACCACTGAATATAATGAAAAAGAAATGGAAGGGTTTGTAGTACAAGAACAAATGAGAGTAAGCATGCCTTCTAAAGCATTAAGAAGCACAGATTTGGGGAGTTAGCCAGTGGGGCTCACAAAACTATGGGCTGGTCCTGGAATAGCTTCTGAAAAGAGCACTCACATAGTAGAACTCTATTGTAGCATTTTGCAGTCCCTGGTGGTCAGACGGTAAAGAATCCACCTTCAATGCGGAGACCTGGGGTCGATCCCTGGGTTGGGAAGATGCCCTGGAGGAGGGCATGACAACCCACTCCAGTATTCTTGCTTGAAGAATCCCCATGGACTTTTATTATGTTGAGGTATGTTCCTTCTATTCCTGCTTTTTGGAGAGTTTTAATCATAAATGAGTGTTGAATTTTGTCAAAGGCTTTCTCTGCATCTATTGAGATAATCATATGGTTTTTATCTTTCAATTTGTTAATGTGGTGTATTACATTGATTGATTTGCGGATATTGAAGAATCCTTGCATTCCTGGGATAAAGCCCACTTGGTCGTGGTGTATGATTTTTTTAATATGTTGTTGGATTCTGTTAGCTAGAATTTTGTTAAGGATTTTTGCATCTATGTTCATCAGTGATATTGGCCTGTAGTTTTCTTTTTTTGTGGCATCTTTGTCAGGTTTTGGAATTAGGGTGATGGTGGCCTCATAGAATGAGTTTGGAAGTTTACCTTCTTCTGCAATTTTCTGGAAGAGTTTGAGTAAGGTAGGTGTTAGCTCTTCTCTAAATTTTTGGTAGAATTCAGCTGTGAAGCCATCTGGTCCTGGGCTTTTGTTTGCTGGAAGATTTTTGATTACAGTTTCGATTTCCTTGCCTGTGATGGGTCTGTTAAGATCTTCTATTTCTTCCTGGTTCAGTTTTGGAAAGTTATACTTTTCTAAGAATTTGTCCATTTCATCCAAGTTGTCCATTTTATTGGCATAGAGCTGCTGGTAGTAGTCTCTTATGATCCTTTGTATTTCAGTGTTGTCTGTTGTGATCTCTCCATTTTCATTTCTAATTTTGTTAATTTGGTTCTTCTCTCTTTGTTTCTTAATGAGTCTTGCTAATGGTTTGTCAATTTTGTTTATTTTTTCAAAAAAACAGCTTTTAGCTTTGTTGATTTTTGCTATGGTCTCTTTAGTTTCTATTGCATTTATTTCTGCCTTAATTTTTAAGATTTCTTTCCTTCTGCTAACCCTGGGGTTCTTCATTTCTTCCTTCTCCCACAGCAAGCATCACCCTCAATGGTGAAAAATTGAAAGCATTTCCCCTGAAATCAGGAACAAGACAAGGGTGCCCACTCTCACCACTACTGTTCAACATAGTGTTGGAAGTTTTGGCCACAGCAATCAGAGCAGAAAAAGAAGTAAAAGGAATCCAGATAGGAAAAGAAGAAGTGAAACTCTCACTGTTTGCAGATGACATGATCCTCTATATAGAAAACCCTAAAGACTCTACCAGAAAATTACTAGAACTAATCAACAAATATAGTAAAGTTGCAGGATATAAAATTAACACACAGAAATCCCTTGCATTCCTATATACTAACAATGAAAAAACAGAAAGAGAAATTAAGGAAACAATACCATTCACCATTGCAACAAAAAGAATAAAATACTTAGGAGTATATCTACCTAAAGAAACAAAAGACCTATACATAGAAAACTATAAAACACTGATGAAAGAAATCAAAGAGGACACAAACAGATGGAGAAACATACCGTGTTCATGGATTGGAAGAATCAATATTGTCAAAATGGCTATTCTACCCAAAGCAATCTATAGATTCAATGCAATCCCTATCAAGCTACCAACGGTATTTTTCACAGAACTAGACCAAAGAATTTCACAATTTGTATGGAAATACAAAAAACCTCGAATAGCCAAAGTAATCTTGAAAAAGAAGAATGGAACTGGAGGAATCAACCTGCCTGACTTCAGACTCTACTACAAAGCCACAGTCATCAAGACAGTGTGGTACTGGCACAAAGACAGAAATATAGACCAATGGAACAGAATAGAAAGCCCAGAGATAAATCCACGAACCTATGGACACCTTATCTTTGACAAAGGAGGCAAGGATATACAATGGAAAAAAGACAACCTCTTTAACAAGTGGTGCTGGGAAAACTGGTCAACCACTTGCAAAAGAATGAAACTAGAACACTTTCTAACACCATACACAAAAATAAACTCAAAATGGATTAAAGATCTAAATGTAAGACCAGAAACTATAAAACTCCTAGAGGAGAACATAGGCAAAACACTCTCCGACATAAATCACAGCAAGATCCTCTATGACCCACCTCCCAGAATATTGGAAATAAAAGCAAAACTAAACAAATGGGACCTAATGAAACTTAAAAGCTTTTGCACTACAAAAGAAACTATAAGTAAGGTGAAAAGACAGCCGTCAGATTGGGAGAAAATAATAGCAAATGAAGAAACAGACAAAGGATTAATCTCAAAAATATACAAGCAACTCCTGAAGCTCAATTCCAGAAAAATAAATGACCCAATCAAAAAATGGGCCAGAGAACTAAACAGACATTTCTCCAAAGAAGACATACAGATGGCTAACAAACACATGAAAAGGTGCTCAACATCACTCATTATTAGAGAAATGCAAATCAAAACCACAATGAGGTACCATTACACACCAGTCAGGATGGCTGCTATCCAAAAGTCTACAAGCAATAAATGCTGGAGAGGCTGTGGAGAAAAGGGAACCCTCTTACACTGTTGGTGGGAATGCAAACTAGTACAGCCACTATGGAAAACAGTGTGGAGATTCCTTAAAAAACTGGAAATAGAACTGCCATATGACCCAGCAATACCACTTCTGGGCATACACACTGAGGAAACCAGATCTGAAAGAGACACGTGCACCCCAATGTTCATCGCAGCACTGTTTATAATAGCCAGGACATGGAAGCAACCTAGATGCCCATCAGCAGATGAATGGATAAGGAAGCTGTGGTACATATACACCATGGAATTTTACTCAGCCGTCAAAAAGAATTCATTTGAACCAGTCCTAATGAGATGGATGAAACTGGAGCCCCTTATACAGAGTGAAGTAAGCCAAAAAGATAAAGAACATTACAGCATACTAACACATATATATGGAATTTAGAAAGATGGTAACGATAACCCTATATGCAAAACAGAAAAAGAGACACAGAAATACAGAACAGACTTTTGAACTCTGTGGGAGAAGGTGAGGGTGGGATATTTCAAAAGAACAGCATGTATACTATCTATGGTGAAACAGATCACCAGCCCAGGTGGGATGCATGAGACAAGTGCTTGGGCCTGGTGCACTGGGAAGACCCAGAGGAATCGGGTGGAGAGGGAGATGGGAGGGGGGATCGGGATGGGGAATAAGTGTAAATCTATGGCTGATTCATATCAATGTATGACAAAACCCACTGAAATGTTGTGAAGTAATTAGCCTCCAACTAATAAAAAAATTAAAAAAAAAAAAAAAAAGAATCCCCATGGACTGTAGCCTGCCAGGCTCCCCTGTCCATGGGGTCACAAAGAGTAGGACACGACCGAGCAACTAAGTACACAGCGCATTCGTGGTCGCAGTGCTGGTTCTCTGTGCTCCGATAGGCCATGCTCTTTGGAAGTAATGAAATGCAGATGGATGGGGAATATGTGTAAATCTATGGCTGATTCATATCAATGTATGACAAAACCCACTGAAATGTTGTGAAGTAATTAGCCTCCAACTAATAAAAAAAAAATAAAATCACTTAGAAATCTTTAAAATAAAATAAAATAAAATAAAATGAATCCTGGCAAAAAAAAAAAAAAAAAAGAAAAAGAAATGCAGATGTTTTTATTGCTAAAGTGTCATCATCTCAGACATGAGTAAGCAGTTCTTTCTCCATTGTCAGCTGTCTTTCCCGCCCTTCTCCTAATCTCTTCTACTTTTCCCTGCTCTGCTTCCCAGATGCCCCTTTCCAAGCTGCCTTATGAAAAACGAACTACTATTTTCTGAACTATTTTATTTGTAAGCTAGTTTTTTTCTGGTCATTTCATGGCAAGCCAGTAAAAAAATTCAACATAATCTGGCAGCAGTGTACACATCAGCCCTTGAGAACATAGCTCCAAGCCCTTAGCTCAGTTTTCTGTTTATAAAATTCTTATATAAATAGCTATTGATCTATTTTAAACCTCAAATGGGTAAAAAAAAAAGAATGATTTTTATTTTTCCCCAAATTCAATGCATTCTAGTCCTTAAAGTGTTCATTTAAATGTGTTCCTTAATAGAAAATTAAGAAAATAGACTGCTTACCACATTCTCCATTTATAAGTTATTACTAATATCTCCCTTTGACAAGTCAACTCTTTTCATTAGACCTGGAGAGCACTGAAAAACAGATTTCCAGGACTGGTATCACCTAGAGGAGACCTTGGAGGAAATTATCAGAAAAACTGAAGTTGATCCTTGGGATGTGAGAGAGTCCACATTTCTTATGTCTAAAAATTGAGAGCTCTTGGGAAATTAGCCCAGTGGAGTAGAATGCCGTTTGAATAGTGTGTACGTGCGGTGGGTAGTATATAGTACCTGCAGGACCACTTCCTTCCAGGGTCTCTGAGGTAATTAGGGTGTGGTGCGGAAGACAGAGTCAAGCAGGTCTAGACTAGAATGGTAGCTATTCCATTTACTGCTGTCTATTGTGATCTTGGACCATAAAGAAATCTGAGTGCCGAAGAATTGATCCTTTTTAACTGTGGTGTTGGAGAAGACTCTTGAGAGTCCCTTGGACTGCAAGGAGGTCCAAGCAGTCCATCCTAAAGGAAATCAGTCCTGAATATTCACTGGAAAGATGATACTGGAGCTGAAGTTCCAATATGTTGGCCACCTGATGCAAAGAACTGACACATTGGAAAAGATCCTGATGCTGGAAAGATTGAAGGCAGGAGATGAAGGGGATAACAGAGGATGAAATGGTTGGATGGCATCACTGACTCGATGGACATGAGTTCGAGCAAGTTCCGGGAGTTGACGATGGACAGGGAAGCCTGGCATGCTGCAGTCCTTGGGGTCACAAAGTCGGACACGACTGAGTTACTGAACTGAACTGATTTGGATATTGAACAGTTAATGTCTCTGCTCCCCTGAGTACAGTTATACCTAAAACCTCAAAGGATTGCTCGAGTGCTTAAGAAAGCAATCAAACAAATTATTTATTATAGTGACTACTGTATAAACTTTCATTTGCTGAACCCCTTCTATAGCATAGGAACTTGAAGTATAAATTGTTTTGGCTGTGACCAAAAAGAAAGTCACATATTGTTGATAGCTGCTTATCAAGGAGACCTAAAGACATACTGGTAAAAGTATGAGGGCTTCACTAAATACATACTAATAATTCTATAGGGTCTGTGGTTGGTTGAGTTGGTAGGTGTGGAACCATGGATAAGGAGGGCTGCCTGAATTTTTGACTAAGTGGAGGTTGGATCCTCAAATCCCAAAGTCAACTGTATTTTTTATTGGGGGTAAATGTGCTATCAATAGCATTAATTATTGTCTTTTGCCTTATTAAATGGATAGCCATTTCTTTCAGAGATAGGGATCTCTGAAAGAGAATTGGTTGTGACCTGTTTGAAGTGGGTGATGCAGGGAGTAATAATGTCTCTCACTTTAGATACGTTGAGTCTGAAGTGCTTTTTAAGTAATCAAGAGTAATACAACTGCATTGTATTGCTGTTGGTCAAATAGTCTCAACTTAGATGAAGATTATAAATATGTGAGATATCTGTGAGCAGACAATAATTAAAACCATGGGTGTAAAAGACAGAGATGGAAAATAAAAATAGATGAGAAGGCCCAGTACTGTGGCTGGAGGGAGGCAAATATTTCATGTTAAGGGGTAAAGATAAGATTTGACAAAGGCATGGAGAATCAGTGGTCAAAATGTTTTGTTGTTTTCAGTTGCGTCCGACTGTTTGCAACCCCATGTACTGCAGCACGCCAAGTTTTCCTGTCACCCACTGTCTGCTGGAGTTTGCTCAAATTCATGTCCTTTGAGTCATGATGATATCTATCTCATCCTCTGCCATTCCCTTCTCTTTTTGCCTTGAATGTTTTCCAACATCAGGGTATTTTCCAGTGAGTTAGCACTTTGCATCAGCTGGCCAACGTATTGGAGCTTTAGCTTCAACATCAGTCCTTCCAATGAACATTCAGGATTTATTTCCTTTAGGATTGACTGGTTTGATCTCCTTGCAGTCCAAGGGACTCTCAAGAGTCTTCTTCAATACCACAGTTCAAAAGCATCTGTTCTTTGGCGCTCAAAACCTTAGGAGACACAGAGAGTGAACCATAATGTAAACAATGGATTTCAGGTGATGGTGATGTGTCAGGATAGATTCATCAGTGGTGACAGGTGTACCACGCTGGTGGGGATGCTGACAGAGAGAAGGCAGTGTGTGGGGAGAGCAGCGGGTATAGGAGCTGTCTCTATCTTCCCCTCAGTTTTGCTGTTATTCTCTAAAATATAAAGCCTTAATAATAGTAATTTTGGAAATTGTTGGAGACTAAAAAGGAAAGTGTTGGGTTATATGGCCAACATAAAAGTGCTTTTTAAGAAAGTTCCTAGGGTCACTACTGCAGAATCAGGTCAGATGAGGATGAAAGATTGCCTGCTGAATGGAGTGATATTACATGTGGAAGGAGCATTGGGAACGGTGAAGAAGGCAGGATTAGATACATGTTTATTCAATATCATGTGTTCTTAATGTTTTATAGTATCTTTTTCCATTTCATAAAAGGCTTGTGAAGATATTCCCATGGTATTAACCTTCTTCTAGCAGAGTTATACCATGGTTTATTCAATGCATTTCATGTTGTTGGCCATTTAGTTTGATTCTAACTTTTTGCCACTATAAACAACCCTATAATGAGCACCCTTGTAGCTGTGTCTTTATGAATATAATTATGTCCTTGGGCTACATTTCTAGAAGTGTAATTGCTAGGTTAAAAGTTGTTCTATTTTTTAAATACAGGGTTACATAATCACTAGAATGTTATTACCAAACCACTCGGAGGCTAAGGCTGAATAATCTCATGATGTCTTTTCTCTGGGGAATGAAGTAAAATCAAAGTGATTTTTTTTCATTTATTATCCATATTTTGATATGTCTATACATGTTTCTGAGATAAGTTTAAGTTGAACCACAGTATAAAACTTTACTTCTAAAATACAATCGTTAACATTTTGTTACCACTTACTATATGGCAGGAAGGAAGTCTTTTTTAAGTTGATGGATAAATAGATGATGGATACAGAAAAAAGAAAGATATATGTATGGATGGATGAATAGAGACAGAGAAATTGAGATAGAGATAGGTAAATGGGTAGTTAGATAGGTCATAAATGGATATATACATACAGACAGACATCACATTAGAAAGTCATGAGCCCTCTGGAGACAGCTGTATATTTTTCTTATCATCCTCAATCAATCAGGTTACTTTAATTGTGTCATGTTTCCATGTTGGTTACTTGGTTTAAGTAAGTGTACTTCCCTGCTTTCCTGTATTGGAATTTACACTTGGCACTGAGGATCCATAGTCAGTATGGGGACCTACTATTGGGGAGTTTTTTGTGGTTTTTTTTTAACTTTTATGTGATGAAGATTTTGGTTAGATGTTTCCTAAGATCCCTTCCAGCTTGAAAATATGATTCTTATTTTCATCTCTTGACACTCTTTTTCTAAGCACCACTTTTACACAATTAGGATTTTTAAAGTGTGGTATATATTTCCGAAGGTAGAATTTCTGTTTGTCCTTGTCTCATGTTGAGCTAGTAAGGCTTGCCTGACTTGCAGCGGCATGGTATTCCAGGGGCTGCTCACACAGTAACAGAAACGGGAAGGTACTTTCTGAACCTTATGCATATTCATATAGTGATACTAACATGTTGATGATACGTGTCATTACTATACTTGTCCCACAGCTCAAAATCAGCTTATATTCATATTGCTTATTCATATATTGATAAAGTTATAAAGGTATCTGACCTATATTTAACATTTCCTTCAAAGGACAGATTTACTGTAGTTTAAATTGCCATTCTCAGTATGAAATAAAGATAAATTACTTGCCTTTCATCTGTACATTTGTCTTGTAAACATTTACCAGCAGAGACTTCCTTACTTAGCGAATGGGCTTGGTTTTCTTCCAAACAATATTCTGTGAAGCTGAATTTGGTTTCAGAATTTCAAACAGAGCAGAAATACCATGAGTCTTATTTTCCCTCTTCTGAGAAAACTAAATTTGTTAATCCTCTGCATAACAAGAGTTGAATTGAAAGATTCAGACTTAGAGAAATTATAATGCAGTGTCTGGGAACATATTCCTTCTGATTTCCTTCTCTGCTGTGTTACTGACATTTTAAGTGACCTGAAGTAAGAATATAAATGCATGATTTCCCTTCAGTAAATGAGTATTCTACAGAGTCTCACAGAGGTTTGTGTAAGTTGTTAATTTGTTGAGAGCCTTGTGTGTGAAGAGTAGTTTAAAATTACATTTCTTTTACATACAGTTTTGAAAAAATCAAGAAATAGAATCATAGGCTCTTTCATAGTGTGTTTTATACATGCCAGAAACTTTTTGCTTCCTCTCCTCTCCACTGCCAGCTTATCCTCCCCCTCGCAAACCATCCTAGAGGAACATATCAGTGTGAAAGTGCTGTGAAAAATATAAAGTGCCCCACAAGTGAAGAACTTTCTTAATATTACTTAATATAAACTCTTGAGTTGGTATAATTACTAAATAAAAGCTAATAATCGCTTTTAGAAATGAAATTAGTCATCTTGGGAGTGGTTCTCCATTGAAAGAAGTGTCTTCCGTATATTAGCTTTTTTAACAGTACTTTTTTTTTTTTTTTTAAGTCAGTGGGTTGAATTCATTTAAGTTACTGTGTTCTGAATATGAAGGCACACTTTTTGTGTCTGCAGAAATTCAAAGTATATAGACTAATGTAATGACACAGTTCCAGTGGCCTACAAGATCAAATGTCTAAAAATGGAATTTTACATATTTTTTAAGTATGCTCTAAACTGTCTTATTGCAGGCAACTCATTCTAGATGTTTTCAGGAAATTCAGGTCAGTTCAAGGATTTCTTGGCCAAATTTAAATTCTATACTTTTTTTGTTAAATCTATTCCTATGTCTTTTATTCTTTCTGATTCTGTTGTAAATAGAATTGTGTCCCTAATTGTTATTTTTATTATTCTGGGAGTTGTTCTTGGAGGCCTAAATTAGAGCCAACTCATTCAATTCTTTGATTATTATTTTAATTCTTTACATTAAAGCCCTTCCTGCTTAAAAAGTAAAAGTGTTTTGCCACGATGTTTCTTCAGAAAATCATCCTTTTAGATTGGATAGGGGATATCATTTTTATAAATATCTAGCCTTAGTGATCAGGTTTAGTAATTCTCAAGGGGCTTGTACTTCCAAGTGATAAGTACAAGTGAACAGGACATTAGGAGTTACAGGAGTCGTTAGATGGCTCAGCAGCACCCTCTTCTCTGCATCAAGTAATCTGTCGTCCAGTTGTTCAGTCAAATCTAACTCCTTGGGACCCCGTGGACTGCAGCATGCCAGGCTACCCTGTCCTTCACTATCTCCTGGAGATTGCTCAAATCGTGTCCATTGAGCCAATGATGCCATCCAAGCATCTCATCCTCTGTCACCCACTTCTCCTCCTGCCTCAATTTTTCCCAACATCAGGGTCTTTTCTAATGTGTCATCTCTTCACATCTTATGGCCAAAGTATTGGAGCTTCAGCTTTGACATCAGCCCTTCCAATGAATATTCAGGGGTTGATTTCTTTTAAAATTGACTGGTTTGATCTCCTTGCAGTCCAAGGGACTCTCAAGAGTCTTCTCAAGCATCAGAGTTTGAAAGCATCAATTCTTCAGTGCTCAGCCTTCTTTATGGTCTAACTACTGCATCCATACATGAATACTATGTAATTGTCTCATCTGAAGGGCAGTAGCAGTTAAGGCCCCTTGTGGTCACTATGCTGTGTGCCCAACATGTCCTGCATCTTCAGGGAAAAGCCCTCCTGTTACAAAATCAGAGGGCTCCTTTGTCCTTCCATGTTGCATTTACTTCTCCAGAGTGTTTGATGCTTTTAGTTACTGATGCCTGATGACAGAGCATCACTTTCCTTGGACTGGCTCCTGATTTTCCTCTTAATTCTTCAGAACAGCTCCTTCTCAGGCTCCTTAACCCTCTAACTCCACGCACTCTTCCTCCGCAACCCCATGACCACAGAGAATGCTGCTGCTAACTTTAAAACTCATGTATCCAGTCTGAGTCCCTTTCACCTCATGGACCCACCCTTCCAGCTGCCCATTTTATAACTTGCAGGCACCTCACACTCAAGATGCTCACTGCTCTAGTGCCATCTGCCCTCTCACCCTTCACCAACCATGAAACTCTTTGGGAATTCGGCATCCAAGTGAACTACCTCCCTCGCCTGAAAGCACATGTGCTCACCTGTGACCTTCTTCCCCCTGTCCTCTTACCCACCTCTGCCAGTCTGTCACTGAGCACTGCCAGTTTTTCCTCCTAAATTCACCTGGAGGGCAAATGAAAGAACTGTGAAGCCAGGCTTCCTGGCTTCAAACCAGCTTTAGGCTTAGGGAAAGGTTTAGCCAATTTTCTCTTTGGACTTGAATTTCCTCATCTTCGAATAGAAAAATGGTACCTATGCTATACTGGTGGGTCAGATGGTAAAGAATCTGCCTGCCAATGCAGGAGACCCTAGTTTGATCCCTGGGTCAGGAAGATCCTCTGGAGAAGGGAATGGCTACCCACTGGAGAATTCCATGGACAGAGGAGCCTGGCGGACTACAGCCCATGAGGTCTCAAAGAGTCAGACATGGGTAAGCAAATATCGCCTGTATTATAAGATGTGTGTGTGTGTGTGTGTGTGTGTGTGTGACAATTTGGTGAGACTATATGGGGAAAGCACTGGGTAATAAATAAATACTCAAGTGCTGTGATAAAAACTCACTCCTTTGAGCTCTTCTTATCATTGGTCCCTCTCTTCCCATCTGGCCCACCCCTGGCCTCCATCCACAGGCATTTCTCAGGAGGATCACTTCAGTAGCTTCTCCTATGACCTCTTGTCCCATGTCTGCTCCAGAATCCCTTCTGTTCTTCACGCTGCAGTCAGAGACATCTTTCTGAACTACAGGGATGTGTGTGCACCTCGCCACATCCCTAATGCCTTCATTGACTTCATTTACTTCCCATTGCTTTTCAGCTGCAATCCAGCTCCTTCACCCCATCTCACCTGACACTCTGACGTCATTTCAGGCCCCTCCCACTGAGCACCATCTGCTTCAAGTGCTCCAGAATATCAGCTCCTAGAGTACACCATGCTTTCTTTCTTTCTTTCTGACCCTCACGTATACTCCTCTCAGTGTCAGGAACATTCTCTTCACTTTCTTCCTCACCTGGGCCAGTTGCCTGCAGCCATCTTCTTGGTCTTTTGCCCTAGGTTTAATTCAGTGCCTTTGTGGCAGCTTCTAATCACAGGCATTCATCAGGGTGCTTATCTTGCGGTTCTGGGGGTTTTAAAAACAATGTCTCTCCTGAGACTGTTCTCTTGGCTTCTCTTCCCTGCACCTAACCATTGTCTGGTACCAAGCACCATTATCTCATGCAGAATAAATGGCCTCTGGGGTAACAGAACAGGTTTGCAGTCTTGATTCCTTCTCTGGAACCTCCCAGATAGAATTGCTCAGGATGAGTCTCGTGATGTCCCCAGGGGGCATAGGTGAACCAGCTCCCAAGGATATATATCCTTTGTGCTCCTTAAATTTAAATACTTTTTGTTATACTTGTCAAGTCTGGTTTTTTGTTTGGGGTGGTTTTTTTTTTTTTTTTTTTCCGCCATTTTTCTCTCTTGCAAATGAGGCGACTAAGGAACAAAAAAGTTAACTGACTTCAAATCATGTATCCAAGTGGAAGAAAGTTCTCTAGATCACATCATTAGCAAGAAGAGAAAAAAAAGAGCATTAGTTAATAGAGCAGGCTTATAAAATTTGAGAAACCAAGAACATCTCTGTCCTGACGAGCAGATTCAGACCTGAGTGACTTGCTTTGGGTTTGAAAGTCTGGTAAATGAAAGCCGCGGAAACAGCAGCGCCTTGCACTGATAAAGACAATGGCGCCGAATGCAGCAGCCTTTGCCAGAAGAAAACAGATCAGTCTTTTCCGCAGTAACAGCACAGGGAGAGAACAGCACTGACACGAATATGTCAAAAGCACCAGCGTTTAAAAGGTGTTCTCCTCAAGAAAGTACTTCATATGCTTTAAATAACTCTTAAGTGTAAAATAAAAGTGATGCTTGAATTTGCACATGAGGTATTTTGCTTAAAAACCCTCAAACCAGATTTGAGGACAAACTCTGCATTTTTTATTACCTAACTAGAAGAGAATATTTTAGATATTTTTCAGCTTCGTTAAACATCAGCTCTGACTAAAAAAGTGTATGCCTAGGTGGGTGTTGATTAATGCTGCTAAGAACACTTTGTGTAGGATTTTATGCTAATTACCCTTTATACCCTAACCCGTGTCAATTTTAACAATCTAAATTAGCATTTTCTCCCAGGACTCAGGAATGTGAGAATTGTGAAATTGGCTCAGTAAGCTGAGTTAGCAGTGAGAAAATTGAGATGTTCTATATTTCTGTATTAACATCTGCTGCTTGTTCAAAGCGTGATCCTTTCAAAATGATTAAGATATTGAAAAAAATAAGGAGAGATGGGAGAGGTCCTGCATACTTTATATATTTTTTTAAATTGTGGTATTTGACATTGTTATCAACAGTTCCCAGTAATCATGGCTAGAATAATGGATTTTTGATCTGCAGTGTTTGAGAAATTGATTGCACCGTTATAGATACAAATATTTTAGCTTCTTTGTTATTTTGGCACCTGTATAATAGGACACACTCTAAAAGATGCTTGGTTATGGAAAAACATCAGGTTAAGTCCCAGTAAAAATTAACTTTCATTTTGCTTATTTTTGAGGCAGCTTTAATAGGAAACACAGGCATTTCCAGATGGTTCTTTTTGAAAATAGAATACCAGATTTCTTCTAGGAGGCAGATTTATAATAAACTTCTATCTCTTCAAGTGGGGTATATAGACTTGAGATATTTGAAAAGCAATGTAGTAGTTGTAAACTGCATGAAGAAGCTCTTCCAGGTTTGTGAGGATATCCAGTTCAGTGTCATTATCATAACCTGTAAGAACTAAGAGATAATACAGTGGTGTTAAGGTGACATGAAAAGAACTTTTCAGTCTCAGACGAGTATTACTCAGATACTCTCAGGTCAGGCAGAGCCAAATACTTGATTTTTAACAAACACAACGTTGGGGATATTTGAATCATAGACTAATTCTCAGTTCACATTTGAAACTTTCTTGACTTGTTCTTGTCAACTTAAAAATATTCACAACCTGAAATTTGAGTCTGTTGTTGTTGAGAGCTATGTTTTATTCAGTGGGAACTTTTAGGACTTCAAGCTCAGGAGACAGCATTTCAAGTGACCTGAAGAGAACTGTTCTGAGGAGGTGAGGGGAAGAGTCAGGTTAATAGAAGTTTTGCAGCAAAGGGCAGGTAATCTTAACATCAAAACACTTTGTTTTTATTATTGTTGTTCGGTTGCTAAGTCATGTCTGACTCTTTGCGACTCCATGGACTGCATCATACCAGACTTTCCTGTCCTTCACCATCTCCTGGAGTTTGCTCAGATTCACGTCCATTGAGTTGGTGATGCCATCCAATCATCTCATCTTCTGTTGCCCCCTTTTCCTCCTGCCCTTAGACTTTCCAGCATCAGGGTCTTTTCCAGTGAGTCGGCTTTTTGCATCAGGTGGCCAAAGTATTGGAGCTTCAACTTCAGCCCTTCTAATGAATATTCAGGGTTGATTTCCTTTAGAATTCACTGGTTTGATCTCCTTGCAGTTTAAGGGACCCTTGAGAGTCTTCTCCAACACCACAGTTTGAAAGCATCAATTCTTTGATGCTCAGCATTCTTTATGGTCCAACTATCACATCCATGCACAGCTACTGGAAAACTATAGCTTTGACTATCTGGGTATTTGTCAGCAAAGTGATGTCTGTGCTTTATTTTTTTTTAATATTTTATGTGAGTTTTTTTTTCTTTAATTTTTATTGGAGGGTAATTGCTTCACAGTATTGTACTGGTTTCTGTCATATATCACCATGCATCAATCACAGGTATACATATGTCTCCTCCCTCTCAAACCTCCCTTCCATTTCCCACCTATCCCATCCCTCTAGGTTGTCACAAGCACTGGATTGAGCTCCCTGTGTCACACAACAAATTCTCACTGGCTATCTATTTTGCATATGGTAATGTATATGTTTTCATACTACTCACTTGACTAGTCCCACCACAGATGGAAAGATATACCATGTTCTTGGACTGGAAGAATCCATATTGTGAAAATGACTGTCTCTGCTTTTTGATACACTGTCTAGGTTGGTCATAGTTTTCCTTCCAAGGAGCAAGCATCTTTTAATTTAATTTAATGTGGTGGCTGCAGTCACTACCCACAGTGATTTTGGAGTCCGAGAAAATAAAATCTGTCATTGTTTCTGCTTTTTCCCCTTTTATTTGCCATGAAGTACTGGGACTGAATGCCATGATCTTAGTTTTTTGAATGTTGAGTTTTAAGCCAGCTTTTTCATTCTCCTCTTTTCACCCTCATCAAGAGGTTCTAGTTCCTTTTCACTTTCTGCCTTTAGAGTGATATCATCTGCGTATCTGAGGTTGTTGATATTTCTCCTGGGAATCCTGACTCCAGTTTGTGATTCATCCAGCACAGCATTTCACATGATGTACTCTGCATATAAGTTAAATAAGTTAAATCAAATGACTGTTGTTAATTAAAGAAGACTAGATATCTGAAGTTAAGGGATCTAGCATGTTTTTATGTATGGGAAGATTCAAGAGTCTGGGCTCACTGAAATCATTCCTTTCATATGCATCTCAGATATCCTGGGCCAGGGTTCTGTGGTTTTTTTTCACATCCTGAGCTTCCTTGGGGTTTACCATGGAGAGTGCCTGCAGTCTGATGGCTGCTGGATTATAGGTATTCTTCTCCTTCCTGAGTAGCCTTAGGGCTCACCAGCTTCTCATTGGAGGGCTGCAATTGCTGATGACTATGACATCTTTGTGTACTGATAATGGCAGGAGATATTTCATTTCTCATTCGCCAAATCCAGAATTGGTGACTGTTGACAGTTAAAAGTTGAGACCTGGATGCAGTTGGATTATTAAGCATTGGTTTTAGTTTCCCCAGCACTTGGGGGAATGTTTGAGTGGAGATCAAGATTTCTCTCTAACCCTTCAAGTTCCAGCATTAGAAACAAAGCTTTTAGAGGGAATGGCTTCCTCCCAAGACACTAATTTAAGGACCATGCAGGGAGGCTACAGAGAAGCAGCTGCAGACCACTGCTCCTTAAAATTTCCTAGAGAATCTTTGGCTCCATGAGGATGTGGCAGGCAGGTTGCCTGAAGTGGGGGGCACAAGGTGAGCAATGCTCAGGGGTACTGCCTTCTGGCAGCCCTCATTTGCCTTCACTTCTCAACAAACCACTTGCTCTCCTCTTGCAATATCCCTTTTAGTTAGAACTTCCCTTCCAAACATGAAGCTTTAAAGTCATCTTCATCAGGCTCAGCAATGTTGTGTTCTTAGCCCCATGGATTGTATTATAGGACAATCATAATACAAAGATAAAATAAAATACAAGCATTTTAGGTCATGCAAAATCACTTAATTTAAGGCCAATTTTAGAGAATAAATGTGAGTTTATGAAGAGGTGGAATGTAGCTAAAGTGTTTCAGGAGCATATTAATCTAGCAATTTTAACACTTTAGGATCACATTTCCGCTATACTTGCCAAGATTTATCTTTTTACCATTTTCTTTATCTCTGCTGGTTATGTGATCATTTTTGCAAATGTAAAGCTTTGCATGCTCTAATATTGCCGATTTCTCAAATTTCTAATGTTTCATGGAAGCTGTTTAGCCATTTCCTTAGTGTTTTTACTGCATCTAATTTATGTTCCAGCCTTGCTGATTTCCAACTTGTCTTTCAGCACAGGGTTCACCACTTAACCCATGTTTGGGAGACATTTTTATAGGACATCAAAAATATTCTAAATTATAATGAGAGAGATTCATATAACAGCACAGAAATCACTCAGAATTTTTAACAATGGGATTTTGCACAAGCAACTAACAGTGTATGTTACTAAATTTCAGTTTACAGACCAAAATGGAACCCCAAAAATACAAGCATAGCTGACAATTAAGCTTGAAATTATGGAGGTCTTGATTTTTAAATATTACGGAATTTATTTTTCAAATGAATCCATAAAATGATGATATCAATACTTTACACAATATCATTCTGAATTCCAGAAATAATCATGAGAATCTGTGTATAGAACACTTGGCACTATGCCTGGCATAAGAGAGGTGTACCAGTGTTTGTTCTCTTATTTGAGTTTCTTCTTCCACTGGCACATTAGCCTTCCCTTCTACCCACACTTACCAGCCCCTCCAACCAATTGTTTATATTTTCCCTTATTTCATCTTTATCTTTCTTTTCCTTCATTATGTCCACTTTTTGGGCCATCTCATCTACTGTTAGGTTTTCAAAGAGTCTGTTGTGTCAATCATTTCTAAAGTGATGTCTCTGGACCAAATATTTCTGAGTCAGTCTTTTATTTCTACAACCTCCTGGATTTTACTGGATTTCCTTCAGGCTTCCCAAACCCAAGTGTTTTAATATAAATTGTGTTTAATTTTGTCTTGATTTTCCATCTGTCTAATGAGACAGGAATCCTATTAATCACACCTCCTCCATGTCATTTGACTCCATCTTCCCCTCCTTCACTAGCAAGACCTCTGCTAATGCAGATGGCCTCATCCCTTTCTGAGCATCACAATAGCCTTCATCTTGCTCATCTCCATCCCATCCTCAGAATTACTTTGCAGTCAGAGAGATCTTTCCACAGTGAAAATGTAGCCATATCACTTCTCTGAATTAATTCATTTTTAAACTTTTATCTAGTTTTATGATAGAATTTAGTTTCCATTGCATAACATCCAAGACCCTTCATACTCACTCTAGATTCTGTGCTTTTGCACACTCTTTTTCCTTCACCTGGAACATGTATTCTCACCTCCCTAGCCTTATGAATTCCTGTCTGTATTCAGAGACTTAGGTCAGGTCCACTGAAAAGAGCGACTCTTGGTACTCCACAGACAGAATTGGACTCCGTGGAATCTTACATGTTATGTAATTGCAGCGTTAGCCATTTGAAAGAGAGGTGTTGCAAGTAAGTGTTTGCAATTGACCGGAGAGAGTACTTTGAAAACAGTACCTGTTTCTTAAACATTTTACTTTCCCAGAGTCTGTACATAGTAGGGATTGCTTTATGAATGAATGATAGAGTAAGTGAATGAACTTGGTTCCTTTCCATCTTGGTCTTGGCATGCCAAAATGCATGTGGTAACTTCCTACTTATATGCTTGGGAGTCATTATATATTCCAATAGTAATGAGTTTGGACTTTGTCCATTCTTTCATTTAAATAAAGGAGACATCCTGCCAAACCTGACTTTAATCTTTAAAATCTCTGTCTTCTGAATAAACTTTTGCTCTCTTTCCTAGCCAGAGAAACTTCAATAATTTTTTTTTCCCTTTGAGAAAGATTTGTGCTATCATTTTTCATATATAAAGATTTCAAAACCTCTAGGATCTTATTAAAAATTAGATCATAGACTTTAAAAGGGATTTGACAACAAAATCATTCCCAAATAAATACCGAAATACTCCTTAATGCAGTTATCCTAGTTAGGCATCAGAAATTAAATTTTTGCTACATACACAAGAGATTGATACCTGTACTGTGCTTAATGGCCTGAAAAATGTAGTGAGATGACTGAATTACTCAGTATGCCACATACATCTAATGAGGAAAAGTTGCACATCTCCAAACTACATTTTTCATCACTTATGGGCTAATTTAAACTATTTTCATAACTGAACAAAATGTTGCCTTCATTTCTTTCATTGAAGCATTTACACGTCTGAAGTCAAAGCTATTTCTTGCAAACTTGATCTTTATTAAATATATCTGATTTACGTTCTCCAGGCTTGAGAAAGGTCAAATTAATTTCATCATAGTTTCCCTTTGCAGTGGCATCTGTTAGGAGCATGGTACTGCTGTTATGAATAAGGCTTCCCCCTAAGCAACAACATGGTGTCTTAAATTATACTCAGCACCATAAAAAGATTCCAAGTCCCATTCTAATCAGGCTCCATGTCTCTGGCATGTCACATATGGCTGCTTTTGAAATTTGTTCCAATAAGTCTTTATATTTCAAAGAAGTGTGTATCCAAAGTTAATTTACAAGAAAGAAACTCAAAGAACTGTACAGAAAAGTATATATTCACTAAAGAGATATAAGAAATTGTAAGGGTGACATGGCTTTCAATACATGCATGCCTATATGTATAAAATGGGTGGTCTTGTAGGAATCTATCTTTTTCAACTCCCTGTGCTTGTCTATTGTAACCCATTAACTTTGCCTAAAATCATTAAGAGCTGGTGAAACCAAATAAAATGTCAAAACACTATGTGGGTAAGCTATGAATGATGCAGGTGTAAAGAGCCCATACTTTGAGTATAATTAACAAAATCTGAAGTGGTGTCAAACTAAGAAAAGTTGCTCATGAATAAATGGTGAAAAAGGATGGAGAATTGGCTCCCACTGGATTCTGGAATTTTTAAAATTCCAAATTAGGTTTTCTTCTGTAAATATGTTATCTTTGCTTTACATTGTACTTCTGGTTGTTGTGTTAATATATACAAATTATTAATCTTTCCTCATTTATCTTGTGAGCGATTTCATCATCCTTCAAAACTTTATGCTTTCATAGTGTTTTTGGGGAGACTTCTTACATGTTCCCAGTATCAGTCAGGTTACATCATTTGAAAATAATGGCAAATTTTCCCTTTTCCCTTCCAGTCTTTAAAAATCCAATGCTTAAAACAACCAGAAAAGTAATTGGTAGCATCAAGTATATCTAAATGTCTTGTTCCTGACTGTGAATAAAATGATTATATCAGTAAATATATTCTATACTGATTGCTTTTGATAATCTTTTAAGGAATAATTTTAAGGTCACTTCATTCTATTCCTACATGCTAAGTCTTCTTAAAATTAAGAATTACTGTGATTTTTAAAAAGTGCCTTTCAACAACTATTGTGATAGTAATTCTTGTTCCTTTGAATGAAGATAATAGCAAACTATAGATGTGTAAAGTTACAAAAGCAAAAACAGAGAAGAGACAGAAACATGTGTTGGATAGAGAAGACCACAAAATGGTGATGTTGTCCCTGTGGGAAGAAATGGTGGTGATCAAAGGCTTCATATGAGAGGCTGATTGGATGATAATTTCTTGATCAGCAGTCTAATTCCTCAGTTTATAAGTGCCACATGTTGATTGTAAAATATTCAAAAATGTTGATGGGACAGTTCATTTTGCAAGATATGTTTGCTTAACAGAGGAAAATCAGAAGTAAGCAAAGCAGTGGAAAGCTCCAATGAATAAGTTACATGTACTTGTCGGGGCCCAAGTAGAACATAAAAAGAGCTTTCGACAACCACTCCAGTACCACCACCACCCATAACCCCTCCCCAAATGAGCAGCATCACTTTTTAAAAAAGACTCACAATGAGAATGTGAATCAATTCAACCTGAATCAAGAAGAAAATTGTTGACTTTAGAATTGAACATTAATTACAGTGTGAGCTAATTTTCCTGCATGTGCTCCATGCTACTCTGATTATTTCTCAAGTGAAATAGTGGGGGATAAAAATAAAGGGGAAAAGACATGAAAGCTTTGTATAATAAAATTTGCATTGATGTGTGGAAGTCAGATCAGAAAACAGAACATGTCAGTGACACCAGAAAGTATCCGGAATACCAAAATACACCCCTTTCCTAACATCATAACATCGTAACTGTGCTACAAGCAGAAATGAGGCTAATGAAATGGATTTCCAGAGCAATGTGTCCATTTGTGAGGATAAGAATCTGATTGTAACTAGAAAAAAAGAGGCTCTTTGAGAAAATGACGTAGATTGAGAGCTGAATTAGTTTCCTAGAAATAAATTTTGCCCTGCTACTGGGTACTTTTAGCCATTCCCAATTATTTTCATGCCCAACACACACTATAAGCGGAGAAGGTAATTTTCACTGCCACTTGGCCAAAGCCTCAAATAATTTGCTGCAACTGCCTAAGCTTTCATTTCCTCATAATAATGGGACCTTGATCCTCTCCTTCACAGGGACAGTGAAAGTTATTTATGATACCTAAAGCACCACTTCAAAGAAGATTCTAGAAAACTAAAAAGCATTGAACTGGCACTTGCAGGCCGCTTACCTGATTCTGTGTAGGTCTTCTTTACCAAATTTTTCAGGATTCTGAAATTTTTGACTTATAGTATTTTTCAAACATCTTTTGTTGTTGTTGTTTAGCAATGTTCTTCTACTGGTATAAATGCTTAAACTGTCTTTTATGTGTCTAAAACAACGACAAAAATATAGACACAAAGTTGGGAGGTAGATGAAGAATGATAGCATGAATGCAGTTTTGGAATCCCAAAGCCAATAAAGTGAAATAATAGAACCAAAAATCCACTATTAAATGATTGAAGTCTCAGTGTATATACTCATCTTTTTAAAAAAAGAAATAAATTACTCTTTTCATTTACTTTAACATAAAGTTTATTTGGCTCTGACATCCACTCCTCCCCCTCCCCCCAGATTTGAAGAATATTCACTCTTAGTTATTGTTGCGGCTTCCTCTCCCTACAAAAGTTCAGGTTCTAGGAAACCAATATGGAACCCAGAAATGAGAAATGGGTAACATTTCCAGTTCTCCATGCTTTTGCTGACATTCATTTCTCCACCCTTTCAACAAATATTTTTAGAATACATTAGCATAGAGCTTAAAAGTACAAATTATTCTAGACTTTGAATCTAAAGTGCAGAATAACTGGATAGCCTTAGGAGAGTTATTCAATTTGCCATCTTCTCAACTTTAGTTCAGATAACCCAAATGGTACACGGTGGAACTTAATAAAAGTTACTCCTGTGGGCAGATATACACATGCCTTGCCAAGAGAAGTGGGGACTAGACTTCTGGGAAGGTCAGGAAAAGCTTCATTGAAGATGTTAAATGAGACTAGAAACTGAATGAGGAGAAGTTCCCTTGGATAGAAAGATCTAAAGGAAATTGTGTGAGTCATAGAGAAGAGAACACAGCAAACCTGAGCGCCACATCGTGCAGGGACGTTAGGTAATAACTATGCTTTCATTTTAAGTAAGAGGAAGATTTTAGAGATTTTGGAAGGAGAATGACATAATCTAATTTCATTAATTGATAAAATCAATGTTGTCGAGTGAAGGAAGGCCAGCATGTCAAAGTTAGGAAGTTATAGCAGAGAATATAGAGAGCGGTTAGTGTAGGGAGTAGTCACTGAAGATAATGAAGGTAGGAAGGTGATGAATTTGAGAGGTAGAAATATCGGAACTCGCTTTGTGGTTGATTGAGGACAGGATTGGCAGGATGAAGAAAAGGAGAAATTAAGGATAACTCCTGGAGTTTCATAATTGTTACTGAACTAATGGCAAGGTTGAAAGTATCAGGGAAATGTTTTTTGGGGGATGGGGAAGAAGATGTTGAAAAGTCAAGTGATTCATTAGCAAAGCATCTTCACAGTCTAAGCCTAGGATGGATGCTTGAAGCTAGATGTATTACTTCAACTGCTATGCTCTCCTAGGACATAAAACTCTCTAGTGAGCCTGGGACCCCTAAAGCTGCATGTCTTTAGAGGTGCTTCACAGTGACTCTTTATGACAGCCTTGCCAAGGAGTTAGGCCAGGTTGTTGGACCCTCAAGGGCCAAGAGCCAGAGACTTTTCCTTACTTCACCAGGAGGCAGTTTCTCTCTCCTAACTTTGCTCCATCAGTTTTTTAAAATGTTATTTTATTGAAGTATAGTTGATTTATAATGTTGTGTTAAATTCTGCTGTACTGCAGGGTAATTCATTTATACATGTATACATGCAGTCTCTTTCACATTCTTTTCTATTATGGTTTATCACAGGTGTATTGTTATGGTGTTCTATTAGGGTATATCACAGTCTTTTGTGCTATAGAGTAGGGCCTTGTTGCCATTAATTCTCTAGACAAAAGTTTGCATCCGCTAACCCCAGCCTCCCCCTCCACCCCTCTCCCTTGGTAGCCACAGGTCTGTTCTTTGTGTCTGTGAGTCTGTTTCTGATTCATAGATAGGTTCATTTGTGCCACATTTTAGATTCCACCTGTAAGTGATATCGTATGATATTTGTCTTTTCCCTTTCAGACTTATTTTACTTAGTATGATGATTTCTAGAGTCCATCCATGTTACTGAAAATGGCATTATTTCATTCTCTTTTGATGGCTGAGTAGTAGTTCATTATACATTTGTACCACCTCTTCTTAATCCATTCATCTGTCGATGGACAGTTAGACTGTTTTCATGTCTTGGCTGTTGTGAGTAGTGCTATTGTGAACGTAAGGGTGCATGTATATTTTCAAATTCTAGTTATTTCTGGAGATATGCCCATGAGTGGGGTTGCAGGATTGTATGGCAACTCCATTTTTAGTTTTCAGAGGAACCTTCATGCTATTTCCCACAGTGGCTGTACAAATTTACGTTCCCACCAGCAGTGGAGAGTTCCTTTCTCTCCACACCTTCTCCAGCATTTGTTATTTGTAGACTTTTTAATGATGGCCATTCTGAGCAGTGTGAAGTGATACTTCATTGTAGTTTTGATCTGCATTTCTCCAATAATTAGCCGTGTTGAGCATAGCTATGAATTACGGTTTTTCTCTTCAGTTTTGTGCCTTTGAACAGTTGACTGGAGTCTTCTGAGTGTCCTTCATTCATTTCTAAAAAGAGCCAAGGTAGGACTGAGTATTAAAGGAGCTGATATGTAGAAGACTTAGCACAGTGCAGAGGAATTGTGGATGAACCATAAATAGAAGTTCTCGTCCACCTTCCCCGCTTTGTACACCAGAAACTTTTTCACTGATTTTTTCAATAGATATCTCAGAACCCTTACAAAGTACTAATCTCCATGAAGGCAGGGGCCAGTGTTTTCATTTTAGATTTCTCAGCAGAGAGCAGTTCCTGGGTTCTGCTCATGTCTGTTTAATAAATAGACTCACTTATTTATTTGTTTTAGTAGAACAGAGATAGGACCAATACTGAGAGTGGCATCTTAAAATGCTTAGGAGGAAAAAATAAAACACTATTTAAAACACTAATTACTTATTTATAAGACAAAGGACATAGCAGCAATGGAATAATGACACTTTAACAGGCATGGAGTATACAGGTATTGTGACACACAGCTTAATTGCCATACTTCTGTTATCTCAGAATATTTTATTTTTAGCTTGATTTGAAATGTTCCTTCACATAGTTATTGGTTCTGGATCAGCTGGCAGAACACCTCTGGGTCTGTTATTTTGCTACATTTTCCATATTTATTGATTTTTAAATATTCTCAGAAAATGATACCCTTTTCATAATAGTCCTATAAATACCTCCAGTGACATTATACTGTGCCTGCCTCATTGTATAGTAGAACTTTTTTCTAGTCTTTTAAATCAGATTGTATAAAAACATATTGAAGGAGAGGGACAGGGCATTCCAACCAAAGTTTGTCATAAAGATCAATTTCTAAGAACAGTTCACAGTAAAAGAATACAAGGCTAGAAGTTACACAGCACCGATTTTTTTAAAATGACGGTAGATAAAATTCTTAAGGAGTTAAAGGTGGCATCTTCACAGGCTAGCTTTCACCTTTAATTTGTAGTTTTACAATATGAACTTTGTGTATCTTAAATTTGCTTGCTTTCATAGATGCATGGTTATATCCTTATAGATTATTGAAGTGTTCCCTATAACCTAATCAGGGCTCTTTTATTTCCTCTCTTAAGAAATGGAGAAGTTGCATGCACTCTCCTTGCAGTGCCCAAATGAACATAAAACCTCAGTTTATTTGGTTGAAAACACTTTGGAGCTTCCTCATATTGTCATATCAGGAAGTAAAAATAAGTTGGGGTATTTGAATATCATCTGGCTAGTATGTAGTCATAGAAAAGCAGATGTCCAGCCCTTGAGATCTAAGTTCCAAAACATCTCCAAGTACCATATCATGTTACTGCTTGACTCCCAAGGTATCCAAGTAGAGCGTGGGCTTCCCAGGAAGTGAACTAGATGATTCATATGGGTGTGGGAAAAAGATTTTAAAGTTCTTTTTAAAGAGCACATTAAAATTGAGGTATAATTTGCAGCCATAGAAATGCACTCATATTAAGTGTACAATTTGATTAGTTTTGACAAATGCATATACTTGTAAAACCCACACACCTTCCAAGGTGTTGAATATTTCCATCACCCTGCAGAGCTCTCTCCTGCCCATTTCCAAATAGGCCTCCCCCCAGGTCACCGTTTTCTGACTTCTGTTACCATAATTAGCTTTATTTGGATTCAAGCCTCAAACAAATAGAACTGTAGACTTTGTATTTTTGTCTTGCTTTTTTCTCCACACAATATCATTCTTTTGAGATTTGTTGCTGCTGTTGTGTATATCAATATTTGTTCCTTCTATTGCTTACTAGAATACCATAGTATGTCACAATGGTAAAATATTTGTATTTTAACCTGTCATTTTGTTACTTGTTTTTGGTTAGTCCCATTGGCTTTTTGTGCTTCTGTTTTCTCTTCTTTGTCTTCCTATGGATGAATTAATGTTTCATTTTCTACCTTAAGTTCTCTTTTGACTTTTTAAAAATTTGGAACAATCATAGATCTACAGGAAGTTGAATAATGAATAGATAGGTCCCATGTAACCATAACGTGATTTTTCCCAGTGAGGACCTCTCATATAACAGGAGTACAATATCAAAACCAGACAATGGTTGTCAGTGCAATCCATAGACCGCCAGTCCTTCATAGTGTCACTCCCCCTCCCACCGTATCCCTAAGCCCTGGCAACCACTACTGTGTTCTTCATCTCTCTTGTACATAAATATATTTCGTCTTAACAACTCACTGATTCCTCTGTTATCTTCATTTTGCTGTTTAACCCAAATAATGAGCTTTCTTTTTGTATTTTTCAATTTCTAACATTCTATTTGGTCCTTCTTTTTATCTTCTTTTTCTTTGCTAAGAATTCTTTTTTTTTTTTTCTTTTCATTTTTTAAAGCATCCTTGTAAGGGCCCACTAATGCATATGTATCGTTCAGTTCAGTTCAGTTCAGTCACTTAGTCGTGTCTGACTCTCTTCGACCCCATGAACCGCAGCATGCCAAGCCTCCCTGTCCATCACCAACTCCCAGAGTTCACCCAAACCCATGTCCATTGAGTCGGTGATGCCATCCAACCATCTCATCCTCTGTTGTCCCCTTCGTGGCTTCTTGAAAGTTCTTCACAAATAATTCCAACCAGTGAGTTTTCTCCGTGTTGCTTCTGCTGATGGACTTTCCTAATACACATTTGGATTTTCCTGGTTCTTGGGATGATGAGTGATTTTCAGGTCTTTACCAGATATTTTAGGAATTATGGTGCAAGACTCCAGATCATATTCACGCCTCTTTTTTTGGAGTCAGTCCATCCTGTTTAGGTGAGGTGTACATGGCTAGATTGGGGTCAAAGTTTAGGTGCCCACTGGTCCCTGCTGAAACCAGCCCAGCAAATGCAGAGCACTCAGTGGACAACCTCATTCTGCCACATGGCGATAGGAATTCTCCAAACTGTGCCCCCAGAGGTGAGACTAGAAGTTTCCAGCAGTTTTGCCTTGCCTCCCCTCGTTCTGCTTCCCCGTTGCTCTGTAAGAGTGAAATTTCTGCTCCATCCTGGGTCCTGCTAATACCAACAGGGACAAAGCAGGACACTGACTCCATAGCTTCCTTCTGTCTTGTTCTTGCTCTTTTGCCTTCAAATGTGAGAAGCAGCTCAGTCCCCTGTTTCCCAAAGTGACACCAGTGGGGATGAACAGAAGCAAAAATGCCAGATAAGAGAGGCTTACTTGGCTCCTTCCAAGTAGTTGCTGCTGGGTGAGGCTGAAGCCCCTGGACTCCAAGCCTCCCTGGGGTTGAAGGCAACACTGCCTTCAGTATCACCTAGCACTGCCCCGTCCACTCATTGCTGCCGTGTGTGTCAAAGTTCAGTTACCTGTCGGGCCACGTCCTCACTTGGCGGGGTGCTGGAACAGTGACTGTATCACCTCATTGCTCCTGGGATGGAGGAGAAGTTCCTCTCTCAGTGGCCCCCAGTGACATCAGCCCAGGGAAGGAGGAGCAGAGTCTACCACTTGCTACGACCAGGTGCATCTGGAAGCCCAGCATCCCATCCAGTCACAGAGACACCGCAGAGCCGGGCAGGTCTCACTTTCATGTTTAGTTAGAGCACGGAAGTTAGGATGGGTGTCACCAGAATGGTTTTCTATTCTGCTCAACGACCCTGTTGGCTCAGTAGTAAAGAATCCTCCTGCAATGCAAGAGACGCGAGTTTGCAAGGTTGAGATATCCTGGTGAAGGGCATGGCTTCCCACTCCAGTACTCTTGCCTGGAGAATCCCATGGACAGAGGAGCCTGGTGGGTTGTGGTCCATAGAGTCGCAAAGAGTCCGACACAAATGAAGCAGCTGAGCGTGCACGTGTGCAAACCACCCGCATCCCAGTTCTGTGGCCCCGAGGAACAGGCTTCCCTTGGGGCTTTGTTGGTGGTGGTTGTAGGTCACAAGTTTTCTCTAGCGCCCTCTCTGGGATATATTGTGTTGCTCCTGAGGCCACAGGGTTCCTAACCCGTATGTCTTCTTGTTTCCATTTTCAGTTCAGTGTCTGCCAGTGTTTCCTATTGATGGCTCCAGTGTTTTAGTTGTGAGACAGAGTAGCCTGGAATAAACCTGTGGAAGGGGGCTATATCAACTTCACCAGAACTGGAAATCACTCTATTAACTTTTTAGTTATGCCTTTCTTGTTTTTCTTAGTTGTTACTCTGAAGCTTATAATGTGCATCTTTATCACAGTCAAGCTTCAAAGAATATTCTGTTGCTTAGTTAAAAATATAAAAATCTTACAACAGTATGCTTCCAGTTACCAATGTTCCAATATTTATATTCTTGTTATCATATACCTCACTTCTACATATAAGTCGCACAATATATTTTATTATTTTAACAACTTTAGCAAATAGCTTTTTAAATATATATAAAGTTTCTGTATAAAAACAAAGAAATGTTTGAGTTCCTTATATTTTCCAACATATTAACTCTATTGTATTTCCATTCTTTCCTACAAAACCTGTTTGCTATTATTTCTCTGCAGCTTAAAGAAGTTCCATTAGCCTTTCTGTAATTGAAGTCTGCAGGAGATAAATTTCTTCAGTTTTTGTCTGTTTGAAAATGTCTATATCTTGCCTTCATTTTTGTAGGATTTTTTTTCTAGTTTTAGAATTCTAAATCAGCTTACTTTTATTTTTTTCTTTATGTATGTGGTTTCATTATCCTTCTGACCTGTGTTGATTCTGATGAGAAGACAGCCATCATTTTTTTGCTGCTCCTCAAGAACAATATGCCCCACACCCACCCATCTCTGGTTTTTAACACCAACTACCAGCTGGGTGCAGCTTTCTTGCTTTTGTATTTGCTGAAATTCTTGTGGGTTTTCTTGGTTAAATATGTTCTATCAATTTAAAAAATGTGTATTGGCCAGTCTCTATTCAAATATTTTTTGTTTTGCCCCATTTTCCACCTTTTTTCCTGCAAGTGTTAGTTGCTCAGTCATGTCCGACTCTTTGTGACCCCATGGACTGTAGCCCATCAGGTTCCTCTGTCCATGGGATTCTCCATGCAAGCATACTGGAGTGGGTTGCCATTCCCTTCTCCAGGGGAACTTCCCAACCCAGAGATCAAACCCAGGCCTCCACAATGCAGATGGATTCTTTACTGACTGAGCTACCAGGGAAGCCCAAGAATACTGGAGTGGGTAGCCCATCCCTTTTCCAGGGGACCTTCCCGACTCAGGAATCAAACCGGGGTCTCCTATATTGCAAGTGGATTCTTTACCAGCTGAGATACCAGGAAAGCCACTAAGAGGTACAATAGACCTTTTGGTACTGTATGGTATATCTTGAATGATCATTCCTGTGTTTAATGCTTCTCCTCTCTTTTGTGTCTAAGTTTGGACCACCACTCTATCCTATGCAGTTTAAAAACCAGAATGTCTAAAGAGTTTCTATGCTTTCTTCTTCCCACCCCCAGAATTCAGTGGGCACCATGGCCCTGAACTTCAGGTTTGGGGGGGCGGTGAGGGTTGGGTGTTCCTCAGCTTTTCTGCCTTGTCCCATTGTCCCCAAGCATAATTGGAAGTATCTGGTGAAGACCTGTGGAGAATATTTGGCATTTTACTTCTAATTCTCTTTGTCTGTGAGGGTCCAAAAAACCATAAACTATCAAGTTCATCCTTGACCTTTAAACTTCATTAAAAGTCTGACTGTTTTATCCTCACCCACATCTATGGTGGCTGCTTCTTGTTTCCGGTGTTTCACCAGAGGCGATGACAGCCATGGTACCTTCTCTCCTACAAAAGAGCTTTTGTTTCCTAAATTTTAGATCATTGGTATCTTCACATGCTTAGATCTCTGATGTGTTAAAAATATAGTTTTGTCATATATATGCCTGACTATCATTGCTATATTGACAGTGGTATTCTCTTGAGGTTTTCAAAAGCCTATGTAGGAGGAAATTCTATTTTTTGAAAACTCTTCATTTGTCTTTTATGTTCTGTGAATTTTATAATGCAAATAATGTTTATTATACAACAAATATTTATTTAAGTCTTCTGTTGATTAACAAATTGTATATTAGCAAAGTTTGGATACTGTGTTAGTCAAAATGAACTAGACTAACCAGTCCATTAGGTAACCAAATAAACTTTAAAATCTTAGTGACTTCAATAAATAGAGAATTATTTCTGGGTCACAGAGACTGTTTATAAGTTGGGGATAGTTTTCTCAGTGACTCAGAATTCTGAGCTCCTTCTATCATGCATTAACAAAAGGCAACATTTAACTCTTTTTAAATAACCAACTCTCAAAACCATTTAAATCACTTCCACCTACACTGATTTGGTCAGAACTCAATTGCATGGTCTTGAATCTGAGTAAACACTCCTAAAAGAGCTTCAGGGGTAGGCTATTAGAAGTCAAGGAACAGAGGCACCAAACAGAAGCTTACAGAATAAGTAAGATTCCACAAATATTTGGGTATGGTGTGGATTTTATCTGATACTGTGACAATATTTCTTTTTTCTCTTTTGTTTTAATAGGTTTATTGAGATATAATTTACATACCATATAATTCATCCATTTAAAATGTACTAACAACAGTCTAATTTTAGAACATTTTTCACTCAAACAAGAAACCCAGTACCCATTTGCAGTCACCCCACCCTGAACTCTAGACGACCACTAACTGCTTTCTGTCTCAATGGATTTGACTCTTTTGGCTATTTCAAATCAATATAATCATGTGATACACGGTCTTTTGTGACTGGCTAGTTTCACTTAGCATTATGTCTTTGAGATTCGTATATGTTGTAGCATGTATTACTATTTCATTTCTTTTGATTGCCTGATAATATTCCATTGCATGGATAGACCAGATTTTATTATCCACTTATCAGCTGGTGGACATTTGAGTTGTATTCACTTTGGGGAATGAAAAGAGTTTTTTGATTACCTTAAAAAAAAAAAAAAATTTTTGAAAAAAAAAAAAAAAAAAAACATTTTGGATATAGCAGGTACCCACTGTGGACAACAGAGAGGACAGGAAGGAGTTTTACCAGAGTAAAGGTGGGGAAAGAGAGGTCTTTGCAGTGGAGTAAGTGTCTACTGATAGAGAGCTATCATCTATGACTTTCAAAAGTGACTCATCAGTGAAGAACGAATACATATCTTGTTTTCTCTCAAAAAATAGTTTTATATTCTTACTCTTTAAACACTCAGTGAAAATAACCAAAGAATAGAAATGTATCTCATTGACTTAAGAAAATAAAATTGCCTTTGCCAAACTAGTAAACATATTTTTTCTCTTTAAATATACAAGGCTTTTAAGGGAGGACAGCACACCCTAGGGTAGCTTCAATTCCAGTCAGTCCCCAGTCAGATGAGATGGAGACTTCTGGTGTCTTACTGGTGATGGGCTAATGCAATTAGGTGCCCGAAGCTTGTCATTTCCTTCTTAGTAGGCTTCTGGGTTTGCCTGCAGCTTCCTTAGCTGGAGAAGGCTGTAATTCACTTGACATCAGTGGGTTATTTATAGAACATTGGCTCAGGAACTGCAACCTATATAAAACTGGGCTCTTTTATTTCCTGTATGAAGACATATTTGCTGAAAATCTGTGTGCTTGAATTGTAAAGTACAAGTTGACGTGCTGCTTCCCTTTATATCAGGTTAATATTCCATGTTCATTAAATTGTAAGACAAGTTTTAACTCTCCAAGTGAGCTCTCCCACAAGAGGACATAATTACTGTTTTTTACTTTGCCCTTGTCACCTTTCTGCTTGCTCTATATCCTATTTCATGTCATTTTTTTTTCCTTTTGAGAGATAATTTTTAATCTCACTTTTTTTTGAAATACAGAATTAGATTTGGCTCTTAGTTGAATGATTTTCTAAGTTTGGTTGATACATACCTGACAAATTTGCTCTTGAGTTGCCTTGGCTAAACTGCTATAGTTTATTAAGAATTTGTACCACTGGGCATTATCTTATGTCTTTGTATTATCTAAAGTTGTACTTTAAATTGTATATCTCAAAACTTAAAAAGTTAGCAAACATTGTAAAATAAAGAGATTCTTTGAAATCATAGGTTGAAATTTCTGTGTTGCTTTTCTTATTTTAAGGTTGATCACCATCATTAAAATGAAGCATTTTTACTATTACTTTTGAAACATCTGTTATTCTAAAGACAGATAATTTTCTCTCACTTTCCTTATCTTAACATTAAATGAGTCTAACATCCTTAGAAAATGCCTTCCATTTTCCTTCAGATTCTTATTAGCATGTTCCTGATATTGAGGCCTCAAATCTACTCTGGACTGTTTAACAGGTTTGGAGTCATTACACTCGCAATTATAGACCCTAAAAGCATGCACATCTGAATACCCTCTCTCAGCCTAAATGTCCTCATCACTAATTGAAGAAAATGAAAGCACCTACCCATGAGTTTGTGGAGATTAATGAGATAATACCTGGAAAAATGCTTGCTTAGATCAGAAGGACTTATAAATGATTGCTATCAGTATTTTAGTTGAATTAATATTCAAATGAAAACAAAATTTAAATTCCACTCTTGCCACCATGATCCAGAAAAATAATATTTATTATTAGATATTCATGGTAAATATCTGCTCCTATCTTCCCAACTTACAGTGACCTTTGACATTCTTTATTCAGTAAAAACCCAGTTTCTAGTCCCTATGTCTGAGGCTCAAGCTGCTCTGCATATATCTCATGGTCTTCCTCACTATCTGCAGTCAGATTATCTCCCCTGAGGAGCTGAACTGAGTGACAGAACACAGTTGGGGTGTTCTTCTGAATAGGGAAAATGCATACTTTTAATTGTTGGGCAGACATGAACATGAAGCATTGAGAAATCTTGAGTTGCAAAGAGAGATAAAGAAAGAAGCATGAGAGGAAGCAAAATCATGAAGTGGAGAAAGTACAGGGTGTGTTGCTAACAGCTTTGTTAATTTCCAGTTCTCCATCTCTGCCTGTCTCCTGGGTGCCCAGAAAAAGGAGACACTCTGCTTCCTACAAACAAAGCTAGTGGAAGTGATGAAATTCCAGTTGAGCTATTTAAAATCCTGAAAGATGATGCTGTGAAAGGGCTGCACTCAGTATGCCAGCAAATCTGGAAAACTCAGCAGTGGCCACAGGACTGGAAAAGGTCAGTTTTCATTCCAATCCCAAAGAAAGGCAATGCCAAAGAATGCTCAAACTACTGCACAATTGCACTCATCTCACACGCTAGTAAAGTAATGCTCAAAATTCTCCAAGCCAGGCTTCAGCAATACATGAACCGTGAACGTCCAGATGTTCAAGCTGGTTTTAGAAAAGGCAGAGGAACCAGAGATCAAATTGCCAATATCCGCTGGATCATTAAGAAAGCAAGAGAGTTCCAGAAAAACATCTATTTCTGCTTTATTGACTATACCAAAGCCTTTGACTGTGTGGATCACAATAAACTGGAAAATTCTGAAAGAGATGGGAATACAAGACCACCTGACCTGCCTCTTGAGAAACCTGTATGCAGGTCAGGAAGCAAGAGTTAGAACTGGACATGGAAAAACAGACTGGTTCCAAATAGCAAAAGGAGTACGTCAAGGCTGTATTGTCACCCTGATTATTTAACTTGTATGCAGAATATATCATGAGAAATGCTGGTCTGGAAGAAGCACAAGCTGGAATCAAGATTGCTGGGAGAAATATCAATAACCTCAGATATGCAGATGACACCACCCTTATGGCAGAAAGTGAAGAGGAACTAAAAAGCCTCTTGATGAAAGTGAAAGAGGAGAGTGCAAAAGTTGGCTTAAAGCTTAACATTCAGAAAACCAAGATCATGGCATCTGGTCCCATCACTTCATGGCAAAATAGATGGGGAAACAGTGGAAGCAGTGTCAGACTTTATTTTTTTGGGCTCCAAAATCACTGCAGATGGTGATTGCAGCCATGAAATTAAAAGATGCTTACTCCTTGGAAGGAAAGTTATGACCAACATAGAGAACATATTAGAAAGCAGAGACATTACTTTGCCAACAAAGGTCCATCTGGTCAAGGCTATGGTTTTTCCAGTGGTCATGTATGGATGCGAGAGTTGGACTTTGAAGAAAGCTGAGTGCCGAAAAATTGATGCTTTTGAACTGTGGTGTTGGAGAGGACTCTTGAGAGTCCCTTGGACTGCAAGGAGATCCAACCAGTCCATCCTAAAGGAGATCAGTCCTTGGTGTTCATTGGAAGGACTGATGCTGAAGCTGAAACTCCAATACTTTGGCCACCTCATGCGAAGAGCTGACTCATTGGAAAAGACCCTGATGCTGGGAGGGATTGGGGGCAGGAGGAGAAGGGGATGACAGAGAATGAGATGACTGGATGGCATCACCGACTCGATGGACATGAGTTTGAGTGGATTCCGTGAGTTTGTGATGGACAGGGAGGCCTAGTGTGCTGCGATTCATGGGGTCGCAAAGAGTCGCACATGACTGAGCAACTGAACTGAACTGAACTCTTTCCTATGAATACCCTTCTCTCCACTCTCAGCCTGTTTGTCCCTTCTTTTTCTTTCTCTTCCTCCTTTACCTCCTCCTCTTTCTATTTTTCTTTTCACTAACACTAATCTATATCTGTTTGTGTTACTTGCAACTGTGCAACCACAAAAAAGCAACATGGATATATCTTGATTTAATCAAGATGAAGTAAAAAACTGCATGTAAATTTTTGTTTTTACTCATACTAGCAAAATGCTTTGTATGTTTTGAAAGGTATATAATATTTACCATCCCTATTTTACAGTGAGGAAATAGAAACTCAGAAAGTGTAAGTTCTTTTTCCAAGATTACCTATGTGAAATATGTGGTTCACATTCTGGTGTCTAGTTTTTTATTTTACTTAGGTCTCTCTTTGAGGGCTCAGTTTATAAAGTCCAAACAAGAATTTTATAAACATTTAATTTTTGTCTGGGTAGTACTTAGAAATGCTTGTCATTCAAAGCAAATGATAAGTACACCATTTATATTCACAGAATCATAGGAAACATAACTAGGTATTTAACATTAGATCAGTGTCAGACATTATTATTAAGCCACCAAATCTCTCCTTCATTCTTGTCTTGCTCTCAGAGCTCTCATGACGAAGGCTGCCTTCCTCAGAGAACCGTCAATGGTCTTTCTTCTACCCAGATTGTGATGACTAGAGTTTCATGTGGGTCACATGAAACTCTGGTCACATCACACTGGGATGTAGTGTGATCCACTCGGGTTCATATGCTTGTTTAATTATTGCAGTGTGATAGCAGTATTAGGATAATCAGGCTGTCTGTTTTCATTCCCACTGACCGTTTATTTGTTTTGTAAGTGTTGACAGTTAATAAGTAAGCAGTGTTTACAGCTTTTTGCTAAATCTTCAATCTCATTATGTTTTCTGGTCAGTCCTACTAAGGAAATCAAAGTCTGCTCAGCTAGTAGGCAGGCTGCAGTGTTCCTAACAAGAGTGTGTCCAACAAGACTGGTAGGAGATAGACCAGGCAGGAGCGTAATCCTCCAAATGACTAGCACACCTGTTTAAAATACCACCGCAGAGCTCAGCTCAGTGGTCTGTAACCACAGAGAGGGGTGGGGTGGGGGTGGGTGGGAGGCAGGTTCAAGAAGGAGGGGACATGTGTATACACATGGCTGATTCACGTTGTTGTTTGACAGAAACAAACATGATGTAAAGCAATTGTCCTCCAATTAAAAATATCACCACTTCCTTATCATTTATAACTCTTGCCCCTGATGCAAAGAGCTGACTCGTTGGAAAAGACCCTGATGCTGGAATAGATTGAAGGCAGGAGGATAAGGGGATGGCAGAGGATGAGAGGGCTGAATGGCATCATTGACTCAATGGACATGAGTTTCAACAAACTCCAGGAGATGGTGAAGGACAGGGAAGCATGGTGTGCTGAGGTCCATGGAGTTGCAAAGAGTCAGATATGACTTAACAACTGGACAACAGCAACACTTTAATATTTTCACCGCAGGGACAAAACTTATCACAATATTACATTACTAAATTGTTCCTACTTCTGGCCTGCATCCTATCCTGACTAGAGCCCTGTTTCCCCAGTCCTCCAGAATCATCTAGCATGAGTCCAGGCCCCCCACACCCTAAAAAGAGCCCTTCCCATCTCTCCTAATGAAACCCTCCTCTGGTTCCCCTTGAGTGTGTTCTCCTGTTGTAGCAAACAAATAGCTCTAACTTTGGCTTTTATGAGACTACTAAGGTATTCCTTGTGGCCTTCGGTTGGGAAGCTTTAATACCATCAATGAATAAGTGACACTCTTTATTCCTTTGAGCTTGATCTCTATGTTTACATCTGGAGTTCTTATTTTCTTCACAGTAAATTTCTAGATCTCCTTGGGTGAGTGAGACACTCAACTTCTTAAATTGTGAATCTCTGCTCGCATTGGTGAATACCGATAGCTACGCCCGGTCACCACTTCGCTGAGAGCAGATGGCTCTTTCTGTTTCTTGTGACCATTCATGGTGGAAGCCAATCAGTCTGTGAGCAAATGGGAAAGGCAGGAAGCAGGGGCTGAATGGAAGAATCCATCAACCACAGACTGGTCCTTCAGCAGTTTTCTTTCTCTTGTTCCAGAAACATATACATTCTATGCAGAGAACCTCCAATTTGATAAAGGAGATGATTTCTAGCCCAACCACATATCTTTATATCACTAAATTCCAACAGTAAAAAAAAATCATCTCTAACATCCAGTTTGCTAATAGAAATACTGTTGCTGCCTTGACATGTGTGTATCCAATTAGGGTATATGTTAACTAAATTCTACTAGGTTATAATTTAAAAACAAATTGCATGCTATTGATGTGGAAGAATTGTAAAGAAAATTACAGGCAGTAGAGAAGATGTATAATTTGATCCATTTCTTTTCTTTAGCAAAATGGAGATACATGACTGGTATAATATGTCACACTCAGTAGCCTTGTTCTCTAATTCACTAAATACTAGCGAATGTTGAACAAAATGCTTAAAAACATTTCTCATTGACTTTTTCTTAAAGCTACAGTCAATACTTTAGGAGAATAACTTGACCCTCTTTCTTTTGTTATAAGGGTTATTTTTAGCATATATAAATGTATATATACACATATATATTACAAAATACATGTTTAATATTAATACCTAGACTGTGGAACATATGTGAACAAATATATTTAGCATAAATAAATACTAAATAAAAAACCTAATATCATAGATGGCTTAGTGAGATCTTTAATCAAGAACTGAGGTCGCCAAAGCAGAACACAAGATTTCTGAGATGATTTTTAATCATTCTTGTACATCTTCAAAGTCATCTCATTTTATTAACATCAACCACTGGGCTCTTGAGCCATGAGTCACATAAAATAAACCATACAAAGTACTGAGAGAAAAAAAAAAAAAACAAAGTACTGAGAGGCACTGCAGTTTGTGACAGGAGCTAAAGACTTCAGTAGCTTCCCATGCTTTCAGCGGAGATGACCGTGCCTGGTGGAGCCCCGTTCTGCCCCCCAGATCTGGACAGCACACTTTTCTTCCCTGTGGTTCAGAAACCAGAACTTCAAACCCTAGAAATCTTGAACACAAGATTCTCCCCCAAATAACCTTATGTCATATATATTAGAATGTTCTTAGGACACAACCATTTTTGGTAACTCTAGATTATACACACACATACACACACACACATTATATAAATATAATATTTTTTCCTGGAATGCATAAAACCAGCATAGTAACCCAGGTAAACCAGACCAGGAGAATCCTTGGCTCAAACTTAAAGATGGCATAACTTTACAGATTTTTCAGGAAGAAACATCTCTTAAGTCATTGCCTCTAGACATTTACTTCCAAGAAAGAAGCAAGTACCCTAATTCATTGGTCTAACGGGTACGTGCTTGTTGTTGCTCAGTTGCTGAGTTGTTTCCAACTCTTTGAGACCCCATGGACTGCAGCACATTAGGTTTCTCTGTCCACTTTCTCCCATAGTTTGCTCAAATTCATGCCCGTTGAGTCAGTAATGCTATCTAACCATCTCGTCCTCTGCCATCTTCTCTGTTTTTGCCCTCAATCTTTCCCAGTATATCCTACTTTGCTACAATTACTTGGTCAATTATTCTACTTATGGTTTGCCTCCAACTGGGCTAATCTCTCATTACTTTTCGCCCTGATTTCTAATAGCATTCCAGTATTTACATCTGTTTTTTTCTCAAAATGTGATGTTTGTCAAACTCTATATTCCTGGGCCCCTTTTTATAACCAAATGAAATCAGAATTGCCATTAACTTGGACTTTATAACAGTTCCCCCTAATGATACTTTTTCCCACTAGAGTTTGAAACTGTTTTACAATCCACTTTCAATCCATCAAGTACTATATATGTTTCCACCAAAATGCCCCTTTAACATTTCCTCTTCTGTTCATTTCTCATCTGGGTGACTAAAGCAGCCATTTAATCTAGTTTCATTTCCTACAGTCATTGTTGGGCTTGCTCATTCCCATCCATTTCTTACACTGTGGTCCTGCACCAGGAATGACTTGCCCCCTAGGAGACATTTGATGATGTCTGGAGACATTTTTTTGCTATCATAATTGGGAACATAGAGCTACCACTGGCATTTAAGGGATAGAAGCCAGGGAAACTGCTAATCTACTAAACTGCTAAACTACTGCCAGGCCAAAATTGCAGTGGTGCTGAGAGCCCAAGGTTGGGGAATCTTTGCTCTGAACTGACGCACTTCCACTCTTTCTCTGTTCACATCCACTATCAGTTTCTTTAATGGGTCTGTCATAGTGTCCTCATTACCTTTGTACAATTACCTTTATACAATTGTGTGTGTAATATTATTTTAAAAAGTATGTTTCATGCTCTGCCTTTCTTTCAAGAAGATTAACATTTGATGCCTAGTGTCTAGCATAATAATTTATACATTATAGCTGCTTATTAAACTTTAATCAGATTAAGTAGGTCATGCTTGTTTGTATATTGTGTGTGTGTGTGTATATGGGTAATTCAAAAGCAGCAATATATGTAAAAGTGACTCAAACATTAAATCAGTAGCTATACAAATATTCTATGACCCCCTAGAGGATTTCTCAAAATGCCAGGAAAATCCTCAAAAAATAATTTTTGTATTCCACTGAATGAACCACTATGGATCATAAAAATGTAATAAATCCATTATTTTGTATGTTTGGGCAGAGTTCATCTGCACTGTAGATTAAAAACAGCATTTTAAACTATTTTAGATCATTTCCAGTTAAGTGAATCAGATATACCATAGGTCTGGCATGGGAATCAGAATTACAGAAAAGTAGGTAATAGAGTTAGAAAGTACCCACCCATCCTAGACCCTTGAATGTAGGGAAGTCAGGTATCATTATTCCCATTTTTTAAACAGTGTGTCTGAGACCATGAACCTTTACATGCCTTGGTCTAGATTCACAGCAATGATACACTTCTGAGACATAATTTATATCCAAAACCCTCATTTTATAGATCATCAAGGCTAATAGTTTAAAAAATATCGGTAATTATTCCTTCTACCCCCTTGCCCCTCTGCCTCTAACTTTTTTTTCACCTGTGGCATTCTGAGTGACATAGAGCAGGGGTCAGCAATTTTTTCCTATAAGGCCTAGATAAGCAGCCATAGATAGTAAGTAAATGATGCTTATGACTGTATCCCAATGCAACTCCAATTACAAAAACAGGTGTTGGGCATGTATGGACCACAGGCCATAGCTTGTCAACCTCCAATGAAGGATAAATTCCTCTCTTCTCATCTACATGTGGAAGCACCAAAGCTTAGATCATAGGTTTGATGTAACTCAGGGCAACTGAGAGAATGTAAGTAACATACCTATGAGAGGATGTAGCCCGTTATAGACATTAACTGTAGCTATTGCTATGATGGAGGCAAGCAAATTAATGTTTAAGCTCACTCATGCAATATGCTCTAGGCAAGTCCATGAGAGTGAATTATTTAAATAACAAAAGACTGAGATTATAAGGTTACTTCAGCTTTAATGATACTCATGTCAAAAGTTCTCTATTCAAAGCTCTATATCTTGAAACTTTAGTACAATATTTTTTCCCTACAAGGACAGAAAATTTTAAATTATTCTTTGAAGAAAATACTACAAGAAGTGATTAGATTCTCTAAGTAAGTACTACATTATTACAAGACAGAAAAAAAGTGTAAGTTTATTTTATAAATTGTTCTCACTGCTAGTAATTACTGAATGCCTCTTTAATGGCTCATAATGAATTCCATGCATTTTCCAAGAATTATTTTGCTCCCAGAGTTATGTGGATTAATTTATGTATATTTAATTTAAAAATTAGCATCACTTTGGGGATTTATCTGTGTCCCTTCAAATTTCATAAATAAACCTGCTAGCTGAAGCTTTTTGAAAATGCATAAAGATGTACTCTTTAGCACATTTGCTTTGGAAAATAAACAATATTTACAGATAATTGAACTTTTATTAACTTCAGTTAGCCAAACTTTTAAAAGAAAAAGAAATGCAACTGTGAGCAGACTATATGTCTAATACTTTGTTCTATGTGTTGTTTATATCTTGTTTTGTGTGAATACGTGTTTATCTCAAAATTAAAAATTTTTGTATTGCCTCTCTTACGATAAACCAGTGGATAACTTTCAAGGTAGATACCTCCTGAAATTTAAAAAAAAAAAAAAAAAAGAAGGAATATATCCATTTTAAATCATCTTACTCTATGGATTAAATTATATGTTCCATATGTAAATGCTATATAGTTTACTAATTGTTCAGAAAGTGAAAGTGAAGTCACTCAGTCGTGTCCGACTCTTTGTGACCCCATGGACTGTAGCCTACCAGGCTCCTCTGTCCCTGGGATTTTCCAGTCAAGAATACTGGAGTGGGTTGCCATTTCCTTATCCAGAGGATCTTCCCGACCCAGGGATTGAACCTGGGTCTCCCGTGTTGTAAGGCAGACGCCTTACCATCTGAGCCACCAGGAGTCGTTACTAATTGTTTACCAACATCCTTTTCCAAAATGCCTTAGCTCACTCAAATTACATTAATTCTTATTTGAAGGATGTGGAATTGCTTTATCAAGAAAGGTAATTTTTCATCAGTTTCTGTTCATTAGCATGGAGAAAGTATAGAGAATAAACAGCTGAATAGATAGATTTAGATATTTGTTGCTGCTCAGTAGCTCAGTCAAATCCGACTCTTTGCAGCCCCATGGACTGCAGCATGCCAGGCTTCCCTGTCCTTCACCATCTCCCAGAGCTTGCTCAAACTCATGTCCATTGGGTCAGTGATGAAATCTAACCATCCCCTCTGTCGTCCCCTTCTCCTCCTGCCTCAATCTTTCTCAGCTCCAGGGTCTTTTCAAATGAGTCAGTTATTCGTGTCAGGTGGCCTTAGTACTGGAGCTTCAGCATCAGTCCTTCCCATGAATATTCAAGATTGATTAACTTTAGGACTGACTGGTTTGATCTCCTTTCAGTTCAGGGACTCTCAAAAGTCTTCTCCAACACCAGAGTTTAAAAGCATCAATTCTTTCACACTCAACCTTCCTTGTAGTTCAGCTCACATCCATACATGACTACTGGACACACCATAGCTTTGACTAGACAGACCTTTGTCAGCAAAGTAATGTCTCTGCTTTTGAATACACTGTCTAGGTTTATCAAAGCTTTTCTACCAAGGAGCAAGTGCCTTTTAATTTCATGGCTGCAGTCACCATCTGCAGTGATATTGGAGCCCAAGAAAATAAAGTCTGTTACTGTTTCTACTGTTTTCCCATCTATTTGCCATGAAGTGATAGGACCAGATGCCATGATCTTCATTCTTTGAAAGTTGAGTTTTAAGCCAGCTTTTTCACTCTCCTCTTTCACCTTCTTCAAGAAGTTCTTTAATTCCTCTTTGCTTTCTGCTATAAGGGTGGCATCATCTGCACGTGTGTTAGTCGCTTAGTTGTATCCGACTCTTTGCAACCCCTTGGACTGTGGCCACCAGGCTCCTCTGTCCATGAATTCTCCAGGCAAGAACACTGGGGTGAGTTGCCATTTGCTTCTCCAGGTCATCTGCATATCTGAGTTTATTGATATTTCTCCCAGCAATCTTGATTCCAGCTTGTGCTTCATCCAACCCAGCATTTTGCATGATGTACTCTGCATAGAAGTTAAATAAGTAGGGTGACAATATACAGCCTTGACATACTATAATTTTTTTATAAAGTATTATAATACTTCTTAATAATGTATTGTACCATGGATTTGACTCTACTGGGGATCCTTCCAAAATCCTATATATGTACAGTTTGCAAAAATTCCATGCTAATTTTTTTATTTTTATTTTTATTTGTTTAATTTAATTAAAATTTGATTTTGAGATTAAGCGCTTGCACCCATGAAGACCAATTTTATTCATTCTTTGCTGTGGAAGTAGACTGTGCCACCAAAATCACTCATAACATTACATGACCAGAAAAACAAGGATGAACCAGTCTAAATCCATGATGGTCACAATTATGCAAACCTAACCAAACCTAAATTAAACAAAACACCCTCAGAATGTAAGCATTTTGTGCCTGTGTAGTTGATAGAGTTAATAGGAAATGGCAACCCACTCCAGTATTCTTGCCTGGAGAATTCCATGGACAGAGGAGCCTGGTGGGCTACAGTCCATGGTGTCAGAGAGAGTCGGACACAACTCAGTGACTCACTTTTATCCTGTCCTCACATTCCTTTATTTCTCAAATCTTTTACACTTGAAACTACCTGTAAGTAGAACAACTCCATTCTATCCTTGATATATTATCCTGACTTGAATCAGGTAGAACAGAGGGTCCTCCAGGTATCCCTTAACTGTTCAGCATCATCTTTCCTGTCATTCCTCTGAGCTACTGGTCCACACTCAAGGAGTAGGGTGAGCCACAAACAGAAATTGCAGTCTTTGGAGTTGCATCAATATAAGCAAAGAAACTTTTAGGGAGGTGTGCTTACAAGAGGCAACTTAGAACCCATAGAATCCAAAGGGCTCAATGAAAGCAAACAAATAGTGTATGCTGTGAGATATAAAGTGCTTTTAAAAAAGAATATTATACATTTATTTTTAATATCCAGGGATTATATCTCCTATAGATTTTACCTTCAGTGTGTATGTGCCTAAGTGGTCTACAGTCTTAAAACTCATTCTAGATGCAATAATCTGCTTTTAAGGAAGTAAATTTTACTCAAGTAGAGAGTCTAACTTGAGTTCCATTCACATTTTTGAAAAAATTGAAACCCACTAAATTACTAATGTGTGTAGAACGAGAGCTTTGTCAAAATAATAATTTACACATTATGTTCAGCAGTTCCACAATTTCAACCCTCTAAAAGTTAAGAGGAATTTATTATGGCCCCTATAACTGTTGACATCTTCCTTGCCAAGAAGTTCTAGAAGACTTTATCTGCACTGCTGATCCCAACTTCAAAGGAGGACTTAGGATAGCAATTCATCCAAAGAAACCCCATTAAAGCAAGAATGAAGTAATCTAATTATTTTCTCAATTACTTTTTCTTAATTCAAAGCTTACTTTGAATAACCTCTTTGAATGGTCCCCCAGAACGTTTTCTTTGAAGAACTTCAACTTTGATTGTAGAGTTCCTTCAAAACCCATCAAATGTTTTTCTTTTCTTTCTCTTTCTCTCTCTCTTTTTTTTTTTTTTCTGAGCACAATTTTTTATTGGCTTCTATCCAGCCATTAATTGTGGACTTTTGTTCCAGTTATGTATTGCTGCCCAAAAAAAAATCCCAAAATTGAGTATAGTAACAACAGTTACTTATTTTGCCCCCAAATCTTAAAAGTGGGCAAATACGGTAGGAGAGACTCAGCTTCTCTTAAGGCAGCTTCAGCTGAGGGCTGGAGGGTCTACTTCCAATTTGGCTCACTCAGCCATAGGTTGCTACTTACTGGCTGTTGCTGGAAGTCAGATAGTGCTGAGTACCGGGTCCTCTGTTCTCCTTGACGGGAGACTTCATGTGGCTTGGGCTTCTTGGATTCCAAAGGTGAGCATCCCCAGACAGAGCCAGGTGGGAAGTTGTGTTAACCTTTTGTGATCCAGCCTCTAGAGCCACCTAGTGAGACTTTCCCTATATCTTTAGTGGAGGCGGTCACAATCATCTCCTCAGTTTCAAGGGGGAGGAAACAGACTCCACCTCTTGCTGGAAAAGTAGCAAGATTAGGAAGAGCATGTGGGGTAGTAGATACTATTATGGACTTCCAGGGGACAAACAATCTGCCACACATTCTCCCTTATCATTGAGGTGATTGTTACCATGAAGCCAATTTAGATGTTTGGTAAATGTGGTTTCCAGTGCCTACCCTCTGAACAGTCTAGTCTATCCTCTCCCCCAACCCCAGCCACCAAAAATGCCTTTTAAATGTCTTTTACTGACTTAAACAGGGATATAGTTCTTGGAATATTTGTATGATCTTATCCTGAATTCTGAAGAAATTTGGGGTTTATACTTCATGATGCTCCTGGTGCTAATGGTGATGGGGAAGTTACAGGTAGGTAAAACCTCTGTAAGGAGGAGAAAGAATATACTGTTTTTGCCTCTCTCTTCTCTTATAGAGCTACACTATGCCAACATCTTGAATATCAAACTAAATTCAGGGGGTGAAATGCAGTTTTAACAATTTCCAAGCTGCTACAGGAACTTAAGAATCTTGAGTTTAAGCCTTTGTGTGGCATTTCACCCCTTGGCTTCCAATACCAGTGGAGGCAAGCTGGGGAAAACAACAGTCCTTATCAGGACATAAGCATTCTTCTATCAGGATACAAATTTACCATGACATTAGACAAAGCCGCTTTCAAATTTCTAATCCATTCAAGCAAACGGGCTAATACCAAGAAAATAGCAAAGCATATTTACAAAATGAGCACGCCATGCCCAGCTGTGCAAGCAGTGAAATATCTATCCAAAGTGATTAGCTGTGTTTTGTCTCTTGATTCACAGTGTATTTGATTTCTCCTCTGGCTTGGTGTGGTTCCTTAGGGCAAAATAACTTTATAATTCAGTGTAGGAATTGCTAACCTGATGACTAGATAACTTCAGTAGATCACTGTGTTTGAGGCTGGGGTCTTCATAAAATAAAGGTATTGTCAGTAGTATTAAACAGTAACTACATGGGGGTTTTAAAAGGGAATTATTATAAAGGTTGGCAGATTCTTGACATAGAATGAAGGCAGAAACCTCCTAAAGTCACAAAAATGTAAAGGTCCTCTATGAAAAAAATCTACTCACTTCCCTTTAAGATACTATTTCAGCTTATTCAAAACCTCTATCTTATGGTAATTTAAACAAACTCTCCAAAATATTCATTCTGAGCAAAAAACAAAAAAAGCAATAAGTATATTACTTTATGAGAATATACAATTATATTTTCTTTGTAAAGAAAGGGCATACCTCATTTAAAAATTGATTACCATTGTTTTATTCTGGCCTATAGATATGACATATGTGTGCAGTGGAAGACTACTAATCAAGAAATACATGTGTATGTATTGTGTCTAGCTGAATAAATAGAATACCATCAATAGTGTTGGAAATTCCCTGTAGGCATCTTTTGGATTGGATCCCAGTCTTTCTGCAAGTAATTAACATCTCGAATTTCTGTTAATAATCTCTATAAAAATTAATCTGATGAATTTTTGTTTAGTTTTGCTCATTTCTCACCCAGATAATAATGGAATTACTATATTTATATATATATATATATACAGACCTGTACCTATATATATATACACACATATATATTTTTTCTGTGACTGTATTTTTCCTTTTACATCATAAAATGTGTGACTATAGCATATTTTTGCTGCTGTAACATAGTCCCTTGTATGATTGCCAATTATGTCACTGCTATCATTTGAATTGTTGTCAGCTTTTGGTCTTTTAAATGCTGTGCCGTATACAATGTTCAGTATGTACCTTGAGGGAAATGAACAATGGTTTCTTTGAAGTAGTCATCAAACCATGAGGGATACCAGTTTGTCACTTACAGGATATGAGACGATATTTTCAAATCATATATTTTACAACGGACTTGTATCTAGACTGTATAAAGAATATTTAAAAGTCATTAATGAAAAGACAAAGAGTTCAATCAAAAACGGGGTGAAGGATCTGAATTGATGCTTTATTAATATAAAAATATATTTGACAAAAATCATGAGAAAAGATGGTCAACACTAGGAGCCATGGGGAGAATGCAAATTAAAATCACACGTCTTTGAACCCATCAGGATGGGTTAAAAAAAAATGGCCACAAGAATGAGGGTAAATTAGAACCCTCAGCCATTGCTATTAGGAATGAAAAAATGGCATAATGGCCTTTAGTACACAGTCTTAAAGTTCCTCAAAGATTAAACTTTAGAACTATTATATGTTCCAGCAATATAACTCCAGGCTGACATGGTAAAGAATAGGAGACCTGGGTTCAGTCCCTGGGTCGGGAAGATCCTCTGGAGAAGGGAATGGCAACCCACTCCTGTGTTCTTGCTTGGTGAATTCCATGGACAGAGGAGCCTGGTGAGCTATAGTTCATGGGGTCACAAAGAGCTGGATACAACTGAGTGACTAACACTTTCACTTTCATCCACCCAGGAGAAGTGTAAAAGTGTCCGCAGAAACACTTGCACATGAATACTCAATGAGGCATTATTCATAACAAAAAAAGTGGAAAACAATTAAATGTCCATTATATTATGACTAAATAAAAATATATTACAGCAATACAATGAAATATCTCTCAACTGTAAAAGGAACTAAGTACTGATACATAGTATAATAGGAATAGACCTTAAAAACCCATACTAAGTGAAAGAAACCAGACACAAAGGATCACATATTGTGTGTTTCCATTTAAATGAACTTCCATTAATAAGCAAGTCTCTAGAGATGAAAAGTAGAGCTGGACAGTCAGGGAATTATGGCTAAGAGTTGCAAGGTTTCTTTGGAAATGATGAAAATATTCTTTAATTGATCATGGCAATGTTTGCATCACCTGTTTATGTACAAAAAGTCATTGTTTTTTGCACATTTTAAACGTGTTTGATATGTGTTTTATCTGTCAATAAAGCTACTAAAATTGTATTCCTAATCATATTTTTTAATAAGTTATTGGAAAGTATGTCAGGCGTAATTCTAAAATATTGTGTGTATGCACTGACTCATTGCTTTTTTTAAATTTACTTATTTTTAATTGGAGGATAATTGCTTTACAATGCTGTATTGGTTTCTGCCATACAACAATACGAATCAGCCATAAATATATTTGTGACTGACTTGCTCTTTTAAAAAACCTTGTGGAATTGGTGTTACTATTATGTTCCTTTTACAGATGGAGAAACGGGCACACAAAAAAAAATCAACTTAACATATGCAAGTAATTTTGGTAGTCATGTTTATACATCATGCTTGTCACCCCTTTCAAAACTCTGTAAAGAAATGTTAATGCCAAATATAAAAATTATTTGCAATACTAACAACAGCCAGTTTGTATATAAAGGCCTCTTACTTTGAAATAAAAGTAAAATAATATTCCAAATTTCAGTTGTATCTTAGGAATTAATAATACTTCAAAGAAAGGCAACTCAAGAGAAAAATAGTGACTAAAACATGTGACTGGACATTTACATTCTAATGTAATCAAAGTAACTCTAGTTTAAAATAATATACTATTTCACATAAAAATTGATAAAACACTAGACAAAAATATTATCAGACATTAAAATAGACTATTGGTTAGAATGCAATTACCACAAGCCTTCTAAAAATAATTTTATAAATGTGTGTCTGAAGGTTTACGTAAAGAATAACTTTCTAGCAGGTATTTATAATTCTGATAAGGAATTATTCAGAATTTTAGTCAAAGCTGAAGCTTCCCAGGTGGTGCTGGTGGTAATGAACCTGCCTGCCAATGCAGAAGTAATAGGTTCAGGTTTGATCTCTGTGTCAGGAACATCCCCTGGAGAAGGGAATGGCAACCCACTCCAGTATTCTTGCCTAGAGAATCCCATGGATAGAGGAGCCTGGCGGGCTATGGTCCATAGATTTGCAAGAGTTGGAAAGGACTGAAGTGACTTTGCATGCATGCATGCACACATAATCATAGCTACATATTCAAAAATTATGTAGGTAATATTTATGTTTATTAAAGATCACTACACAGCTTATTTGGCCCCATGTATCCAAATAATAAAATGGAAACATGCTCACAATATACTTTCATGTGAAAAATATTAAAACATTTATGTAAATGTTTGTCTTAATATGGCATATTCAGAGGAGAAATTGATCAATTATTTCACATGGAATAAATTGTAAGAATAGATTTATAAGTTTTATTTTTTTCTTATATTTTTATTTATTCAAAATTTTTCTAAAATCAGGGTATATCATGATTTCCTTGAGTAACATGATAGAATTACTAAAAAGGCAGTGGTATTACTGTTTAATTTGTGTCTATCACATGTTTGTAAATATAAGTGAAAGTCACTCATTCGTGTCCAACTCTTTGTGACCCCATGGACTCTATAGTCCATGGAATTCTCTAGGCCAGAATACTGGAGTGGGTAGCCTTTTCCTTATCCAGGGGATCCTCCCAACTCAGGGATCGAACCCAGGTCTCCTGCATGCAGGTAGATTCTTTAGCAGCTAAGCCACAAGGAATCTCAAAGTCTCAAAGCAAATATAACTCCTAACTACCTGCTCTAATTTTTTTTTTTTTAATTTCAAAAGAAGTGAAAAGGTAGATCATTCTTTGAGAATTGGGGGGGGTTGACATTTTGCTGTGTGTGGTGGTGTGTCAAAAGTCAAAGTGATCTTGTAAACTAGTTGTACAAGTAAGATTCCACAGAGAAAGCAACTAAAAATCAATGATGACAGATTTAAATGTCAATGCAGGTGGTTGATATTAGAGGTACAGTAATCACTCAGAGCTGAAGAGAGTTATTAGAGGCTGAATTTTGGGAACTTTTTACAGAAGTGTGTGTCATTGGGGTGGGGTAATTATGCAAATACTGGAGTATGTAGGCTGTACTAAAGTGGAAGCATAATGATTAAAATGTTAAAAGTTATAAAAATGGGAGCAGTATAATATGTGGAGAACAAAAAGAAACTAGAGCAGATGCTGAATTTATTCTAGGCATATTCATTTTTTTAAATTTAAAGCTATAGAGAATTAAGTGTAGAATTGAGACTTTTTTCAAAAAGTTTTGGTTCCTTGGAAATAACCAGTGTGATGGGGGTTACTGATTGTTAAATATGCTGGATATGCTTCTACATTCTGGTTTCTGGATGAACTTGAATAAATTTGAGAAATAAAATTTTTCCATGAATAATAAAATATAATCTTAAGATGGAAAATATTTTGTAACCATTGTCTAAACTACTATCAAAACAACCAGTAAAACTTAGGAAAGATTTAGTTATAAAGAGTTCAAATCCTATAGAAAGGATTTGAAATGTAGACAATACAATTTGTAGCCCAAATTATGAAAACAGATGTCTTCATTTTTCATTTCTGCTTTACCTAGAGACCAACGTAAGAGCATATATGCTGCTTGTCCCTAGAGTTAGAATTGCCAGATAAAATAAAGAATACCCAGGTCATTTTTAATGTCAGGTAATAAATATTTTTATTCTAAGTATTTTCCAAATATTTTGAGACATATGAAGTGTATACATAACTTATCCAAAATCAACAATTAACTGGGAATTCTGTGTCCTCTGAATCTGGTAACCTAAACCTAGAGGTTGATACTTCTAATATGAAGACATTCTAATGACCCTAGTTGGGAGAGAAAAGGGTCCACCTTCCCTTTAGAATGCAGGACAAGATAACTTTCCATATCTCATCCATTATCTGACCAGTGAATACACTCTGACATCTGAGCCAACCAACTGCCTTAGTACATTTGATTGCAAAAAAATTGAATTTGATGTGCTCATAGGACAAGCAAGGGGAGTGGTCCAATGAATTTAGACAAGTAGTATTTAGATTTCATGATAAATATCTAATTAGGAAATGTTGGAGGCATTTTCAGTCAAAATGATGAATGAGGCTGACCAGAAAGAACACGCATAGAAAGAAAAGAACACACATCCTTGAGACATTGATATCATAGGTCAGATACGTAAGAGAAGAAGTTCTCCTTAACAGGCAAAAGTGGCCAGTTATTAGCCAAAATTAAATTACCTATTTGATAGATAAACGTGCAATAAAAGTTTGACTGGAGGCAAACTGTAAAAGTTCCTTATTTGTATCTCCTAACAGTTATTAATACACTTAAACATAATATATATCCAATGTTTAGTGGGGTTATAGCAATAACTATCTATAGTACTTTTAATAAGATGTTAATTTTCCTTCTCACATATATATTTTAACATACCAAGACCTTTGAACCATAGAAAGATAGGAGAATTTATATATTCTTTACAGGTCCTAGATAACATTTTAACTGTACATTATTGAATTATTCTAGTACAATCAGTGTAGTGTGGATTGTTGTAATAAATGCCATTTAAGTTCTCTGTAGAATAAAAAGACATCAACCAAACACTTCAGAAAACACATCCAGTAATTTCCAATAGTATAAAGATATCCAGGCGATAGTTAAATTGTACCTGATTGACCATTTAAAAATGTCTCCAAGAATAATTCCATTTCCTGTCTTCTCATTAAATGGAGTGAAATAAGTTTTTATGGAGATTTTACTTTATAGAGATTATATCAATAAACTTCAATATGGCTTTCACTGGAGTTTTTCATTTCTGAAAGCCTTCAAACAAGACATGTCAAAAGCAATAAAATAAATGCTAGCTTCAATATTTGGCCTTAGGTTCACCATATTAAAAATGCTATAATGTAACAGTTTTAACTTCAATAAAATATAGTAATGATTTCTTTTACTGTCTTATCCTGCAAGGGTAGAAGAAACCAAAATATCTCTAAATTGTATTTGTATAGCCCTAAACATCACTGCAGAAAAGCATTATTCACATTTGCAATACAGCTTTATGGCACCAATTTAACTGAAAAAATGTATATGTATATATCTTTTACTGCACTTTCACTTCAGAGAATTAGATATGACTTGTTTATGTAACGCTGAGTAAAATAGATTTTTTTTTTCCTGGTAGCAAAGTACACTATTAAGAATTCTTAATCTTTTAGGGAAGCCTGCATCCTGAATGTAACCAGAGTCCCATCTCAGAAAAGGCAATATAGGACTTAAAAAATACGGGGAACACTTGTGAAATGGGGGACCAAATTTGAAGTCACATTATGAGAAAAGGGGAACTATAGAGGCATTTGTCACCAAATGCTCTTTCAGCCACACAGCAAATACCCAAAATTACAGAATCACTAGTGATTCTCCCCTGCCTTTTGTCCTTACATGCATGTTGCACTCTAGCTATATATTTATAAAGACTGCCTTCTTGGTGTATTAGGCAAGGATTCCAGGATAAGGTAGCAAGCAGTTGATGCTGTCTCGATTTTGAATTTAGACATTTCCATGGCCACTGAAAACAAGCAGGGTTTTAGAACTGTCTCTGTGGGAATCCTGCCACTGTGTTTAACTTACGTGTTTACTCTGTGCTCCTCATATCCATTTTCCCCTCTCTAAGCCACATGACTCTACCTAAAACCTTGTCAAAGGAGAAGGGAGAGGAGAGAAGTGCTCTGGACTCCTCATCACATTACATCTTTCTTCTTAGCTTCATCTCTGATCTTGACTCTGCATTACCTCAGCAGAACTCTTCAGAGTAAAGCTTCTTTATCAGTGCTCTCCTAATTTCTCCAAGTTTATGGTGGACCACTAACTTCCTCAGAATGTTAAGAAACATTAAATAAAAACGGTTCCAGGGTCAACTCAGTCTGGAAAATATTTGATAAGTTATAACAGAAGTATTTTTTAATTGCAAGAGCTTTTCAATTCTGCAATTTATATATTTTATGTTTTTATATGCTTTCGAATTATTTTAACATGCTAAAGTTCAGTGTGATTTTCTAAGCTGGAGACACAGTAAGCAACATTTCCATATATGGATATGGGATTATTTTTTTGGTGAGCATTTGTAGAACCAACACTCCATCAAAAAAACCCGCTAAGAAATCTGAACCTAGGGCAGAAGCTTCCATCTCTTTATTATTTGGATCCTTATAAAGATTTGTGCTTTTAATAAGACAGAGATGTGCTAATAAAAAGCCAGGAAACTGAATGTGTCACTCTTCACTCATTCCTTAGACACTTGGTGAACTTTTATATTATTCACTTTACAAACCTAACTGCTAGGAAGACCTCAGTGAAAATACTGGTTGGATTTCCCTGTAAGTCTTTTACACTCTAATGGGAGGGAGGTGGGAGGGAAAAAAAAAATGTAAACACATCAGTGTCTTTATTGTTGCTTGAGAGCACCAGATATTCAGCTGTCTTAAAGTCTTTGGACTCACAGTTTCCTGTGCTGAAAATGTCACTAGCTAGGGCATAGAATAGGTATATGTTCAGCTTTTTAGAAGATACTGCAAACAGTTTTCAAATCACGGAAGTAATTTGCCTTCTCACCTGTGATACATGATCAAATCCATATGTTCTCCAAACTCTGTATTTTTTGCCCATTTGAATATCCTCTGTTCAAGTCCCTGACCCATCTTTCTGTTAACTTTGCCTTTTCATGCTATAAATGGTGTTTTTGATGGACAAGCATTTCTAATTTTAATTTCTTTCCAATTAACAATATTTTCTTGGTTAAGACAACTTTGACTACCTTAAAATCATGAAGATTTTCTCCTGAGATACCTTGAAGAGATCGTTGTTTTTTGTTTGTTTAAATAACATTTGTATCACCCATCTAGAATTGATTTCAGTGTATAGTGGGAGGTATAGGTGAAAATACATTTTTCTAAATGACATCATTTATTGAACATTCCATCATTTTTCTGCTATATCCATATACATGTGAGTTTCTTTGTTGAACATCTATTTCATTTTTCTCTGTGTCTGTCCTCCTGTAGCTTTATATAATTATCTTCCATTTTTCTTTTTCTTCTTCAAGATCATCTTGGCTCTTCTTGGTATTTGATTTTGACTGAGATTGTATTTATCACTAGATCAATTAGAGGTGAATCAATGGTTTTATAATACTGATCCTTTCAATCCATGATGTATTCCTGATAAGCATTCTGAATCTGTCTGTCTGTGAGTCTCTGGGAGAGATTGGGATAAATTAGTAGACCACATAGAAGAGACTGCCTTCACAAATGACAGTAGGCATTGTCCAGTCTGTTGAGGGCCCAAATAAAACAGAAAGGGGAAGGGAGACAAATTAACTCTCTCTGCTTAAGCTGAAACATCCATCTTCTTCTGACTTCATGGACTGGTGCTCTGGTTCCTGAGATTTGGGACTGAGATCAGGACTTAAAACATCAGTTCCCTAATTCTCAGCCCTTTGAACTTGCACTGAATTACATCACTGGCTTTCCTGGTTCTCCAGCTTGCAGATGGCAGATTATAGAACTTCTCTGCTTCTATTAACCAGACGAGCAAATTTTAATAGTTCTCCTCTTATACACCTCTCTATATGTCCTATTGATTCTTCCTCTCTAGAGAACCCTGAGTCACTTGTTAGGACAAACTTATCTAGTCAAATGGATTCAGCACAGCCCAAAGTCAGAGGCATACAGAAATGATCTCATCATGCAGAATATTACAGGAGTTCAGAGCTTATTTCAAAGGAGCCAGTTAAAAGCCAGTCCTAAAGACAAGCCATTCTTTGGAAGGTGTCGGGTTTGAGGAACCCTGTTTTAATGAGCTAACCCTTTCTTACAGAAGCACTGAAATTCTATGGTGTTTTGGTCAAAGAAGCTGGGAGAATGTACTGAAATGTGAACATTGTTAGTTTAGGAGAAATACTAGGTTCCAACTTGAGATTTGTTGAATTTGAAGAGCCTATTAAACGTCCAATAGATGTTATTAAGTAGCCAGATATACAGATCTTGAGTCTGTATGGAGTTTTGTTTTTTTTTTTTTCTGAAAATATATATATTTTTTTATTAGTTGGAGGCTAATTACTTCACAACATTTCAGTGGGTTTTGTCATACATTGATATGAATCAGCCATAGAGTTACACGTATTCCCCATCCCGATCCCCCCTCCCACCTCCCTCTCCCCCCGATTCCTCTGGGTCTTCCCAGTGCACCAGGCCCGAGCACTTGTCTCATGCATCCCACCTGGGCTGGTGATCTGTTTCACCCTAGATAGTATACATGCTGTTCTTTTGAAATATCCCACCCTCACATTCTCCCACAGAGTTCAAAAGTCTGTTCTGTACTTCTGTGTCTCTTTTTCTGTTTTGCATATAGGGTTATCGTTACCATCTTTCTAAATTCCATATATGTGTAAGGAAGCTGTGGTACATATACACCATGGAATATTACTCAGCCATTAAAAAGAATTCATTTGAATCAGTCCTAATGAGATGGATGAAACTGGAGCCCCTTATACAGAGTGAAGTAAGCCAGAAAGATAAAGAACATTACAGCATACTAACACATATATATGTATGGAGTTTTAATTAAGCAAAAAATATAATTTTGAGAATCATGGTCATACCACCATGACAGTCTATGGGTTCATCCAAGTATTGGATATTGATAACTAAGGAAAGAAGACCAAAGACTGAGAACCTAATCTATTCTAAGATTGGAGGTCTTAGAGCCAGCAAAGGGGAGAGAGGAGAAATGCCCAGTAGAACCAATTTCTCTTTTCACTGATTTTTTGCTGTTGGTTGAGGGTCATCCCAGGAAGAAAGGCACTCTCAGGTACTTCTGGTTACCTGTGCATTTAGCTAAAGTGATTCTGTTAGGCTAATGGCAGTTATCATAAGAGTATAGTTAAGAGCTTTTAGAATCAATGAGATACAAAGCCTAAAAAGAAAAGCATAAAGAAACAGTAAGTGGGACCTGAAAAGAAATGGGCAAAGCATCAGCAATGCCTATTATACAATGTATGTAAAAATTATGAAGCCAAACAACAGAACTTACTGGTAAGCCCACCATGGAATTTGATAAGTAAATCATTATCTTTGCCAGTGTGACCATTAGTATATTTTGTTCTGATCCTTGCAACTCCTTAAGGTAAGCACTGTTGTGAATATTGTATTTCCCAGCTATTTTAAAACACAAGTTATTTTTGTAACATTACACAACTTTAAATATAATAAAGTTGATTTTGCTGTTTTCAGTTTTATAAAACTGATATCATGCCATCAGAGCCTTTTGTGTTTATATTTTTATTCAATATTGCTCGAATTATTTTTTAAGATTTTATTTGTCTTATTCCTTTTATGAATATTTGCTCATTCACTTCCTCTGCTATATAAAATTATATAAAAATTAAACATTTTTATTATAATGTTTATTTGGGGCCTTCCTAGATTCTGGCAGTTTCATTTAATATTGCTACATTCCTTCTTAGATGCATGTATCAATAAAACAATTGAGCAACTTAAAAAATAATGTAAGTTTGGAGAAAAGTACATTTTATGTTCATCTTTAAGAGCATCTTTAAAGGTGTTGCTTACAAAGAGATCTGTTTGTATATTCATGTGTCAAAACCAAACCTTTATGCATTTTTTAATTAAAAATTTTTATTGAAGTATACTTGATGTACAAAGTAAGGTACAGGTGTTCATTATAGTGATTCACAATTTTAAAAAGGTTATACTCCATTTATAGTTTTTGTAAAACATTGACCATATTTCCTATGTTGTATAATATATCCTTATATATCTTTGCACATAATAATCTGTACCACTTAAGCCCATTCCTAGTTCACCCTTCCTCACTACCCACTGCCTACTGGTAACCCCGAGTTTGTTTTCTGCATCTGTGAGTCTGTTTCTTTTTTGTTAGAGTCACTAGTTTGTTGTATTTTTTTAGATGCCACATGTAAGTGATATTATACAGTGTTGTCTGTCTTTGTCTAACTTATTTCACTTAGCGTGATGCTTTCCAGGTTCATTCATGTTTTGCAAGTGGCAAAGTTTCATTACTTTTCATGGCTCAGTAGTATTTCATTGTGTATATATGCCCCGTCTTCTTTTTCCATTCATCTGTTGATGGATCAAACTTTTAAAATGATAGAGAATGCATATATTTTTAACAATTACTAGAGCTCTAGCTCATCATTTCTCTTCTTTTAAAGTGATTTTCCAGCTACTCTTGCTTGCTTTCTTTCAGATTAACTATATAAATTTTATAGTGAGCTATTTTTCTCTTAATATATTAACAAAAATCCTTAAGTGAAAATATTGAGAAAAATCCTTAAATGGAAACTAGTACATATGCACTAATATACTTCCCAAGAGGGAGTAAAAAACAGTATATCCAGGAAGAGGAATTTGGTAAAATACACCTGACCCTTGAACAATGCGAGTCTTGTGGTTGCTGACCCTCATGCATTCAGAAATCTGCGTACCCGCTCTATAGTCAGTCCTTCCTACCTACATTTCTTCATTCACAGATTCAACCAATCATAGATCAGTGAGGCTTTTGCTGACTTTGCATTTTGTTTATTGTTCTTTTTCTAATTCCTTTAGGTAGAAAGTTAGGTAGCGTATTTGATAGTTTTCATATTTGTTGGCCTCTGATTCATATATAGGCTCTAATGCTATAAACTTCCCACTTAGCATTGCATTTGCTATGCCCTGTAAATTTTGGAAATTTGTGTTTCTTTTTTGTTTCATCTCAAGGTGTTTTTTTGACTTCCTCTTTGATTTCTTCATTGACCCATTAGTTTCTTAGTAGAACGTTGTTTAATATCCACATATTAGTGGGTTTTATTTTTTTCAGTTTTCTCCCTGCAGTTGATTTCTAGTTTCCTATCATTGTTGGCAGAAAAGATGCTTGATACGATATCAGTCTTTTAAAATTCCTTAAGATTTGTTTTGTGGCCTCTTTTGTGATCTACATGGAGAAAATCCCATATATATTTGAAAGAAACATGCATTCTGTGGTTTTTGGATGAAATGTTCCATAGATACTAGTTAAGTTCATTTGTTCTAATGTTTTGTTTAAGGCCACTGTTTTCCTTTGTGTTTTATCTTTTCATTGATATATATATGTATATATATATATATATAGTAATACTGCATTGCGTCACTGTCAGTTTTTCCCTTTATATCTGTTAATACTTACTTTAAATATTTAAGTGCTCCTATATAAGGCACAAACATGTTTATGAATTTTATATCTTATTCTTAAAATAGGCATATGTTTTAATACACATTTTTATAATAATCAGAAAACCAGAAAAGAGAGCAGTATTTTTCAAGGTCATAACTGGCCATGAGAAATTCACCTTGTACATGCTAAATTCATCATAAGATAACTAAATCAAATAATACCAAAAACATGCCAAAATAATTTAATAGAGGATTTTGCAGTCTGATGAAGTAATTGTGACATCACTGATTCAACATAAAATAACTCTGTGCCAGTTGCTGTTATAGATGCTGCTGGTACAATGGTAAACAAGACAGTACAGTGTCTGATATTTGTCTAAGTTGCATAATCATTTGGGGCTTTAATTCTAGTAGGGAGGTACAATATAGTGGATGTGATACACTGCTCCTAAAATAAATTACCTGTGTTACCAGTTGAAAAGAATTGCCACAAAATTATTATCTCTATTATATTTATTCCTCTCTGAAGTAGCACTATTAAGTATTAATAAGGCAAAGTTGTGTGTGTGTGTAAGTTTTGTGTACACATATATTACTTCTCCAACTGGAGAAATCATACATGCTGGTACACCATCAATGAATATAGTTATGCAAAACTCATCTTCATAGACCCCTGATGATGATTTTAAATTAATTTAACTTAATCTCCTGAAAGCTCATGTTAGTCATTCTGTCTCTGAGAAACATTAAAAGGCAATTCATTGCCCTTCAGTGAGGAGGTCACCAAGCAAATGAGCACAGAGGTTCAGTGGCCTTCCCTTCCAGCCCAGTTAGAATGTCTCCATCAGCAAGACCCTGTTACTGAAGTAGCACCATGCCTTAGAAATGTAACTAACTGTAGCAAGGTTTCTCTGACAGTGTACAACAGAAAGAATGTTTCTCAGTGAAATTTTAAGGGTTAGAAAATGAATTTTTAAGTCAATGGCATCATGTGAGTAAAGTTTTACTTAACTCCCTGCTGAATGAATCAACACAAATTGAAGTCATTCAACCATAAGGGACACTTTACCCTTCAGAAAGAGGATGAATCAGGCATTTTTATGAAATAAGAAAACAGCCATCTTTGGTAAGCATTGGCAAAAGATGTGTGTGTGTGTGTGTGTGTGTGTGTCAAAGAGAGAGAGAGAGACAGAGAGAGATAGGTACCTGCATTTTACCATCTGACCTTGTAAAGGAAGAAAACTTTCTACTAAGGGGTGGAATATATCCTAGTTAGTATAGGTCAGTCTCAATTTCTACTTTATATTTCCAACAGGAGATAAAGTCTTTCAATTTTATGTCCTGAAATCTCAGCAGACTTTTTTTTTTTCTTTTGGAAAAAAATTAAGAAAAGCACATGTTATTCATGTTTCAAAATAAATCATTACCACTACATTTGTCTGCCAGTTCCTCATATTTTGAAAGCGATACAAGAGCATAACCTATTGCTTGGGCCACTGCACTTGCTTTCTTTATGAGATGATATTTTTCAGATGAAGAAAATCTTTCTGAGAGTATTATGAAAAACTAGGTTCTTATCTTTGGGTATTTTTATCATTGTTTTCTGAAATTCCTTGCTGAGTCTGGACCTTTATAGCTAAATGCTTTACTAAAGACAGATGAAGAATGCACTTATGTTTTATTGCAGAAAGAGACTCTAAGAAATAAGAACTGAAATGTCATTTTGATGCATACTGGGAAGTCTCTGTGCTTGACTGTGTTTGGGTGTTAAGGTATAACTAGTAAACTATTATATATGTAAAAGCTATCTCCTGAGATAGACATACTTAAAGAGAAAAATTTAACAATGCTCAGTAGATATTGACTAGTTGTCCTTTACATGTTTCTAAAGAACAAAATGCTTTTGCCATCAACACACATTTAATTATTAGGACTCATTCTCTAACCAACATAGGTGATAATTCTGTGTTCTTTTTTGTATTCTTCACTGACCATTTAGTGGCATTTAGTCAAGCTCTGATATTAATATCTATTAAACATTTTGAAATCAGTTTAGGCCTTTTTTCATGAGTGGTGAGTTGTTTCTATAAATCATGCAATTCTGGGAACACACACACATGGAGACAATGCAATTTTATTTTCCTTTCATTTCCAAGAAGATATGCCAAAAGAGACCAATTTTAATGCCATTAAATTGAAAGCCATGTCTTTTCTGATACTGCTCTGCTTTGAGAAACACCATGGATTTTATGTTGGCATCCTTGTATTTTAGGTATTTGCATAATCTCTATTTAAATTTGTACCATAAGCATTGATGATGGGCTAAAAGGCTGTTGCAGAAAGCCAAGAACTGATTGTTATTATATAATACACTTCTAACATGAATGCTGGGTCCTATGTTTCTCTGCTTGGAAAGGGTGAAAGTTTACATTAAGGGCTGGAGGAAATACGGCAAGCCCTGTTCCTACGACAGTTTCTCTCATTGAGAACAGAATGGAGAAAATAACCGAAGAACTGGAGCTGCTTAAACTGAAGACAGGTTCATGGAAACTGGTCCCTAGGACCTAATCTGAACTCTGTAAGAGTGATATCAGCATTTCCAACTTCATTTCAGAATTCTTGCATTTTTATGAAAGTGTTGATTACTCACATTTTTGCTTTACTTACGCTCTTCTTTGGCTTCATATTCCCTTCTTTTGCTTTATCAGAAAGAATAATGCTTTAGCTCTATTATTCCTCTTCCTGACATAATACTTGGAGTATTGTGAGTCCTGAATAAATATATTGGAGGATCCCATGAATAAATGAAACTATTGGGCATCTCCATATTGTAAGGTATATGATTGTGAGATTTGGTTTTTACTGTGTATGGTTGTAAACTCTGTTGTTTCTAAAGGCCAATTGTCAATATTTCAGATCATCAAAGAAAGGAATCAAAAGGGCATTTTGGCCACTGGAAATTATTTTTGGTTCTCAAGCCCAAAATTAAATTTCAAACTGATGTGGATGGCTTCCCCCATTCTCTCACTATGAATCCACCACTGTAATGACATGTACCACACTTAAATTCATGTAGTAATCTAGATTTAATTATTTATTGCCTTTACTTTGATGCATTCATTTACACAAGAATTTTTTGAATGACTGTGATGTGACAGATACATAATAGGTAGCATAACATATAGAACAAGAGTCATGTTGTCTGGTTCAAATTCTTTCTCCAAAGAATTCTGTTGTTATGACTTTGTGCCAGTTAATTAATCTGTCTTGGCTTACTTTTTACATCTTTGAAGGGGGATAATAATAGTACTGCTTTTGGGTATTGTTAAATTATGTATTTTGTCATTATTATGTAATTAAACATATAACTTTACTCCACTTATGTATCAGTCAGTCAGTCAGTTCAGTCACTCAGTTGTGTCTGACTCTTTGCCACCCAATGAACCATAGCACGCCAGGCCTCCCTGTCCATCACCAACTCCCAGAGTCTACCCAAACCCATGTCCATTGAGTTAGTGATGCCATCCAGCCATATCATCCTCTGTTGTCCCCTTCTCCTCCTGCCCTCAATGTTTCCCAGTATCAGGGTCTTTTCAAATGAGGCAGCTCTTCGCATCAAGTGGCCAAAGTATTGGAATTTCAGCTTCAACATTAGTCCTTCCAATGAACACCCAGGACTGATCTCCTTTAGGACGGACTGGTTGGATCTGCTTGCAGTCCAAGGGACTCTCAAGAGTCTTCTCCAACACCATAGTTCAAAAGCATCAATTCTCCGGCAGTCAGCTTTCTTTATAGTCCAACTATCATATCTGTGCATGACTACTGGAAAAACCATAGCCTTGACTAGACAGACCTTTGTTGGCAAAGTAAAGTCTCTGCTTTTTAATATGCTGTCTAGATTGGTCATAACTTTCCTTCCAAGGAGTAAGCATCTTTTAATTTCATGGCTGCAATCACCATCTGCAGTGATTTTGGAGCCCAAAAAAATAAAGTCTGACGCTGTTTCCACTGTCTCCCCATCTATTTCCCATGAAGTGATGGGACCAGGTGCCATGATCTTGGTTTTCTGAATGTTGAGCTTTAAGCCACCTTTTGCACTCTCCTCTTTCACTTTCATCAAGAGGCTCTTTAGTTCTTCACTTATGTATAAAAGGGGGAATTGCCTATTTTTTTTTTAATTTTAGACCTAACAAGAAATAATTATGCCAAAGTATCTTATCTTTGGTAAGAAAATTACCGGCTCAGGAAATAGGAACTTAAGGATGTTGTCCTAGATGCTGACTTATTTTTAAAAAAAAAAAGAACAATGGGATTTTGGCAATTTCTTGTGGGTGAATCCACTGATACTACCCTGGAGTAATAGTGTCATGGAGGTCTTCACAGTCTCTGGTGTTGGATCATGTAGTCATGTTACCTAGTTTTAAGGTTATGAGTGTATAGAGGTTATAACCTGTGGTTGTGAATGCGGAGCCAGAATTCATGGAGATATGTGCTTTGGACAGAATGTATGCGTCCCTCCAAAATTCATATACTGATGTTACAATTTCCAATGTGATGGTATTTGGAGATGGGGTCCTTGGGAAGTAATTAGTCATGACAGTGGAACCCTCCTGCTGAGATTAGTGCTCCTAAATGAAGAGACAGGGGAGGGCTTGCTTCACTCCCTTTTTCCATCATGTGGGGATGAAAAGAGAAGATGGTTATCTTCAGGAAGAGTACTCTTCCCAGACATTGATTTGCCAGAACCTTGATCTTGGACTTCTCAACCACAGAACTGTGAGAAAGAAGTGTTTCTTGTTTAAGCTGCTCAGTCTGTGGTCTTAGAGTAGGCTGACCTGACTGAAACATGTGGCAAGAGCTGAATTACCCATAGGAAGAGACACTAATTAGTACCCCAAGAGAGACTTATTTGGGGAAAAAAACTCTAATGACAAAAATAAAACACTGATGCTGATATCAACTCCCTCAACACATCCTTGGAAAGACTTGGGCCACATGGGAGTACCCGAAGCCTTCTCAATACAGTGGTCCCTTCTGATCCATGGTGTCACCTTCTGTGACTTCAGATACCTGTGGTCAACCATGGTGCAAAAATATTAAATGGAAGTTTCCAGACATAAGCAACTCGTAAGTTTTAAATTGTACACTGTTCTTAGAAGCCTGATAAAATCTCCTGCCTTTCTGCCCTATTCTGCCCAGGACCTAATCATCCCTGTGTGCATGCTGTATTTGCAATCTTATCAGATTGACTCTCACAGCATCACAGTGCTTGTGTTCAAATAACCCTTATTTTACTTAATAATGTCCCCAAAATACAAGAGTAGTGACGCTGGCAATCTGTATATTCTCTTACTGTGCCTAATTTATAAACTTTATCATAGGTATATATGTATATGGAAAAACCACAGGATTCGGTACTACTTGTGGTTTCAGACATCCATTGGGGGTCTTGGAACAAATGTATTCCCCATGGATAAGGAGGGGCAGGGCAATGTATTCTCATTTAGGAGGTTGGGAAAGGTCTCTCTGTCAACCATGGTTTCGCGATTAAGAAGAAACAGTCATGAGTTACATATTTTCTGTCTAGGACCACTGTGAGCTTTACCAAAGCTATTTCATTCTGTCCAAATTATTCTGTCTCAAACTGACATGGTTAGTAGGGTTATTCAATTTTACAGCCTAACAAAACCAAAAACACAAAAACTGAGAATCCCAGCGAGCTTACATACTTTTTCCAAGATAACAGAGTAAGTGGCAGAGCCAAGATTCAAATCCATAGTTTTCAAAAATCATATTCATTGGGAGGACTGATGCTGAAGCTGAAACTCCAATACTTTGGCCACCTGATGTAAAAAACTGACTCATTTGAGAAGACCCTGATGCTGGGAAAGATTGAAGGTGAGAGGAGAAGGGGACAACAGGGTGAGATGGTTGGATGGCATCACCGACTCAATGGACATGAGTTTGAATAAACTCCGGGAGTTGGTGATGGACAGGGAGGCCTGGCATGTTGCAGTCCATGGGGTTGCAAAGAGTCGGACATGACTGAGCAACTGAACTGAACTGATAATGTGTGTGTTAGCTAAGTGCTTAGATCTAAGTGCTTTCTATCCATCAGACCTTCCAACAATCCTGTGACAGGCTCTGTCATTCTCTTCATTTTACAGGTTACACTTTGTCTGTGGTAGAGCGCCATGCAGCCTGTTCTGTGTTCTTAACCACTTAAGTTAGTACCAGAATACGGTATACTAATTTACTTACTTCTTTTATTTTTTGTTGGTTTATTCCACTCTGACTATATTGTTAACTCCATAAGAATAGATTCTCATCTCTCTTTTCTTTGATTCACTGCCTTTTTCCAGAGCCTAGTGTGTTGAAGACTCTTAATATTTATTGAATAAATTGTGCTGATTCTTTTTGGGGGATATAGGAAAACTGACACTGAAGATGTGACCTCTCAAGAGTTTGGCCTCTAACAGCTCAACCTAAGGTGTCAGGAATGAGGCATTTCCCAATTATGTGTGAAATAATTCGGTTATTTCCTGGCTGACAATACAGGACAAAAGAACAGCATGTATACTATCTATGGTGAAACAGATCACCAGCCCAGGTAGGATGCATGAGACAAGTGCTCGGGCCTGGTGCACTGGGAAGACCCAGAGGAATCGAGTGGAGAGGGAGGTGGGAGGGGGGATCGGGATGGGGAATAAGTGTAAATCTATGGCTGATTCATATCAATGTATGACAAAACCCACTGAAATGTTGTGAAGTAATTAGCCTCCAACTAATAAAAAATTTAAAAAAAAAAAATACAGGACAATTTCTGGTTAAGAAAGCTCTGTCGCTCATCCTCTAAGGATTATCCATTCTGGTCGAAGCATCTAATTAAAAGAATCATAACACCTCTGATTGCAGATTTTTGTGGGACTCCCCTAGATCTGCACTCATGGGGGTCTCAGATACAAAGTAACACACTGTGAAGAATATGACAACTTGCATTAAATTGGACTTGACTACTGAGACGTTTGTGACCTGGGGGATGCTTCTTAGGATTTCTAAGCTTTGGTTTTGTTCTCTTTAAGTCAGGCTTGAAAATATTGAGCTCACAGTAATTAGACCATAATGTGATCCATAAGAAAGACCCAGAGGAATCGGGTGGATAGGGAGGTGGGAGGGGGGATCCGGATGGGGAATACATGTAACTCCATGGCTGATTCATGTCAATGTATGACAAAACCCACTGCAATGTTGTGAAGTAATTAGCCTCCAACTAATAAAAATAATTGAAAAAAAATAAAAAATAAAAAGTCACAGTTTTGACCAGTGAGCAAGGACCAAAAGACCTCAACTCAGGTATCTTCTTTGATTGACCTATATATACATCATCCTTGGCCTACAGAGATCAAAATATAAAATGACCTGAATACTCAGCACCAGAAACCAAAGACTCTCCCTAATCCTCTAATGTGGTACCAGATACCATCTCAGACCTTGTTCTATGTGTCTCTTCTTTGGGCTGGTTCTGATTTGTATCCATTGCTGTAATAAAATTGCAATTTTAAAGATAAAAAAAAGAAAAATGCAAGTTTATTCATGCTCTGGAATTTGGAGGTGGTTTTAGTTCTTTTAACTCTGAGTCTATCTAGTGTTGAAAGTTAGAGTTGGAACAACACAGTTATTTGGTGTATTTTGACAATAGAAAGCTGCTTGGATGTTAGGTCTGCAGCTCAATTATGATTGTTCCATATCTTCATCCCTGAAGATAAAGTTATTAGGGCAAAGGTCAAGTTCATCTGACTAAGTACAAAGTCATCATTTCTAAGAATTGGAACAACTCTATAGTAAGGCTGAAGGTGAAACACATCACTGGTGTTTGAAGGGGAAGCCAAGTTTAGAAAAAAGTGGAAAATATTTTCAAAATAAATGTTGGTTCTTGTCTGACACCTTGTCGAGCTGATCAGTAAAATGACATATCTACAGCAGTGATTCTCAGCATCTTTAAAAAATATATGACCTCCTCTTTGGAGACTTTAAAAATATGTTTCCATAACAATAATCATCTTATGAAAGTTTAATACTGCAGATATGTTATGTACCTGTGTATTAATTTCCTAGTCCTCCATAACAAATTACCACAAGCTGTGTAGCTGAAAGCCACAGAAACTTATTGTCTCATAATTCTGGAGGCAAGAAGTCTGATATTAAGATGCTGGCAGTATCTTAAAGTTTTCTGCATATGGACCTTTTGTCTCTTTAAGTAGGTTTATTCCTAGGTATTTTATTATTTTTGTTGCAACAGTGAATGGGATTGTTTCCTTAATTTTTCTTTCCGATTTTTCATTGTAAGTTTATCCCATGTACATGAGTGTTCACTGCAGCACAATTTACAATAGCCAGGACATGGATGCAACCTAGATGTCCACCAATAGATGAAAGGAAAGAAGTTGTGGTATGTGCATGCAATGGAATATTATACACCCTCCTTTTTGAGCCTTCCTCCCACCTACCTACTAGGTGGACATCTGTATATCTATCTATATAGATAGATAGATAAAGAGACATATATAAATATACATGTATATATAGGTATATATATATAGTTATGACTAATCCATAATATTGTATAGCAAAAACCAACACAACATTGTAAAGCAGTTATCCTCCAATTTAAAAAAATTAACTGAAAAAAAGATGCTGGCAGGCCAAGCTTCCTCTAGAGGCTATAGCAAGGACCCTTCCTTGCTTCTTTCTCATTTCCCCTTGTTGCTGGCAACCTTACTTCTTTGGCTGGTAGAAGCACCCCTCCAATCACGTGGCACTTTCCTATGTATCTTTCCAGTGAAACCTATGTGCACATCTCTGTGGCCAGACTTCCCTCTTCTTATAAAGACACTAGTCATTGGATTAAGACTCACCCCAAATCCAGTGTGACCAGATCTTTACTTGATTATACCTGCAAAGGCACTATTTCCAGATAAGTCATATTCTTAGCTTCTGGGTAGACATCAATTTTTAGAGACGATTCAACTTAGAACAATCTGTTTCTGTACTTTATCTGGGCTTTGAACAGAGAGTAAGATTTTTATGCAATCTCCCCCCAAGATCTAATTTACAATTCCTTGGGAGTGACAATTGCATGCTTTAAGACAAGGGTAAACAAAGTATGTTTTGAGGATCAAATCTAGCCTATCACTTTTGTGTATGTGTGTGTGTGTGTCTGTGCTGTCATGTCTGACTCTTTTGCAAACCCATGGACTGTAGCCCACCAGGCTCCTCTGTCCATGGAATTTTCCAAGCAAGAATACTGGAGTGGTTGCCATTTCCTTCTCCATGGAATCTTCCCAACCCGGGGATCAAATCCACGTCTCCTGCATTGGCAGGTGGATTCTCTACCACTGCACCACTTGGGAAGCCTAGACTATCACTTATGTTTATAAACAGTTTTATTGGCACATAACCACGCCCTTTCATCTAGCCGTTTCTGGGCTGTATCTGCAGGGCTGAATAGTTGTTGCAGAGACTGTCTCACCCACAAAACCTGAAATATTTATTATCTGGCCCTTCACAGAAAAGATTGGTCATGCTCAGCTTTAGAACACCAGGACTGAGATTCAGATGCAGAGAAGTATTTTAGTTCACGGAGTGACAAGTTATCAAATAATATCTTGGCTTTATGATTTCATAATATCAATAGGACCCAGGGTGTTGTCCTCCAGGGTTGTTCATTGCAGTAGAACAAAGGAGAGTCGGCAGAGGTCAAGCTAATTCCAGGAGGCTATTTAGGTGGAAGGGTGCTTTTAGATATTGTGAGCTTAGATAGAATTGATCAGGTCAGGGGTTTTAAATATTATCAGTACAAGCAGAGCAGTACCACAAAGCAGGGAGACTGAATATTAAATCTGGATACTTTCTTAGAAAAGAAATGGGAAAACTTCAGTTAAAAAAAAAAAAACAAGCAGACTCCGTGAATCAAAGGTAAGCTGATATTAATAAAATAATAATTGCTTTAAAATGTACCAATAACATTTATATGGATTTTTTTTTTGCTTGGCATTATTCCGAAAACTATGAACTGATACACTCAACTCCTCAGAGCTGAATATTAACATAATAATAATATGAAAAATAATATCAGCAAAGGATTTAACATTTATTAACCATCTGTTCTGTGACAAAACTGAACTTCAAAAATCACCCCTGAAGATAAGCAGTTTCTTTCCATTTTACAAATGTGTAAACTGACCTATAGAGAAGTTCCTTGCATGAAATCAGAGATACACTCAGTATTTAGCAAGGGCAAGACTTGAACCCAGGTTTGTTTAGTGCTAAAGTGTGTTTCCGTCTGCATTTCTTCAGATGCACACCAGGAGTATAGGTAGGCAACTAGAATCCAAAGACCAAGAAGGAAATAAAAGTAGGATAGAGGGGAAAAAGAGTACCAAAAAGGGGGAAAAAAATGGTTTCTTTTCCTCGAACAAGAAACTTTTTTTTCCCCCTCTTGCTATGACCTTCCATGTTCCGCTTGGGCTTCCAGACAGGTTTGTGTTTGTACATACTGATGTCCCTGCTTAGTTGTTCAGCTGTGTCTGACTCTTTGTGACTCCATGGACTGTAGTCCACCAGGCTCCTCTGTCCATGGAGTTCTCCAGGCAAGAATACTGGAGTGCGTTGCCATTTCCTTCTCTAGTATATACTGACAAATTCCGATTAAAATGACAGATAAAAACATAAGCTTCATGATGATACTTAAGAGTAGTTACAGATTTTTTCACTTCTGATTAAATGGCATCTACTGATAGGATTTCAGACTGAATTTTAACTGAAAGAGAGACACTCAACTCTGCCTCACCCTCCCAGTCTTATCAGGGAAGAAATACAGCATTGGTGTTCCATTCAATTTATTTAGCACGTATTGAATATCTGCACTGCGCCTGGTATCTGATACTGCTCTTCCCTGTTAGACATAAGCCAGAAAATTGCAGTCTTCTGCTAGGCTAATTCACAGGGGATGGCAGAGTGGGAAGTACAGTGTCCTTACCTGTGTCTGATAAGAATGCTTACCTTATATTATTTTCGTGAGTATGCAAGAGTCAGACACAACTGAAATGGCTGAGTACGCTCACACATATGTGCTAAGTCATGTCTCTCTGCGACCCTATAGACTGTAGCCTGCCGGGCTCCTCTGTCCATGGGATTCTCCAGGCAGCAGTACTGGGGTGGGTTGCCATGCCCTCCTCCAGGGGTCTTCCTGACTCAGGGATCGAACCACATCTCTTATGTCTCCTGCATTGGCAGGTGGGTTCTTTACCACTGTTTTAAGAGGTTTACATCAGATAATATATAAAACAATATTTGGAGGAGTACTTAGCCCAATAATTTCTCAAAAGAAAGTTGCTATTTTTTTTTAAAGGAACAAGAGCTAATGAGATAAGCATCTTGGACATGAGAAAGCATCTTGGTCAGAGAAACCAAAGTCAAGGAGGAGAACAATGACACCTGGAGACCATACAAGTGAAGTATTTCTACTGAGTCTTATTATTCATAGTCTGAGCCAAAAACGACTGTTTCTGAATGTTCTATGAGAACAGATCATCCTTTACTGTAATAACTGTCTGGTATAGCAATTGTAGAGAGTGTATAAGAACAGTGTGAGCACCAAGGAAAATGCACCTAACTTTCCAGAACAAGGAGAAATAGGAACTCATCTTTAATTCTCTTCAAGGCATGTTCCTTCGAGAAGATTAATTGAGATGCCACAAATTACAGGTTTTCTATTTTTGAACACAGTTCAATTCAGTCTGTCAGTTGTGTCCAACTCTTGGTAACCCCATGGACTGCAGCACGCCAGGCTTCCCTGTCCATCACCAACTCCTGGAGCTTACTCAAACTCATGTCCATTGAGTCAGTGATGCCATCCAACCATCACATCCTCTGTCGTCCCCTTATCCTCTCAGCCTTCAATCTTTCCCAGCATCAGGGTCTTTTCCAATGAGTCAGCTCTTCACATCCGGTGGCCAAAGTATTGGAGTTTCAGCTTGAGAATCAGTCCTTCCAGTGAATATTCAGGACTGATTTCTTTTAGGATGGACTGGTTGAATCTCCTTGTAGTCCAAGGAAATCTCAAGAGTCTTCTCCAACACCAAGTTTAAAAGCACCAATTCTTCAATGCTCAGCTTTCTTTATAGTCCAACTCTCTCACATCCATACATAACTACTGGAAAGGCCATAAGTTTGACTAGATGGACATTGTTGGCAAAATAATGTCTCTGCTTTTTAATATGCTGTCTAGTTTGGTCATAACTTTTCTTCCAAGGAGCAAGCGTCTTTTAATTTCATGGCTTGCAGTCACCATCTGCAGTGATTTTGGAGCCCCCCCAAAATAAAGTGCCTCACTGTTTCCATTGTTCCCCCATCTATTTGCCAGGAAGTGATGGGACCAGATGCCATGATCTTAGTTTTCTGAATTTTGAGCTTTAAGCCAACTTTTTCACTCTCCTCTTTCACTTTCATCAAGAGGCTCTAATTCTTCTTCACTTTCTGCCATAAGAGTGGTGTCATCTGCACATCTGAGGTTATTGATATTTCTCCTGGCAATCTTGATTCCAGATTTGCTTCATACAGCCCACCATTTCTCATGATGTGCTCTGTATATAAGTTAAATAAACGGGGTGACAGTATACAGCCTTTATATACTCCTTTCCCAATTTGGAACCAGTCTATTGTTCCATGTCCAGTTCTAATGTTGCTTCTTGATCTGCATACAGATTTCTCAGGATGCAGGTCAGGTGGTCTGCTATTCCCATCTCTTTAAGAATTTTCCACAGTTTGTTATGATCCACATAGTCAAAGGCTTTGGCATAGTAAAAAAAAAAGCAGAAGTAGATGTTTTTCTGGAAGTCTTTCGCTTTTTTGTTTTTCATTATAAGACAAAAATTTAATGAAAATTGGTATGTAATAATCCAAAGGGCTAAATAGTTACATGGGACTGTATTAGAACGTCAGTAGATTTAGTGTCCTCAGCCTTTCTCACTGGCACTCAGAGGTCTCATGATTCTTATTCAAATATTTAAGACAGGTGAAAGATTGCTCTTCACAACCCTGAATATAGTTTGTTTGACCGAGCAGGAATTCAGTGTGTTACTTTTGAGCAGAGTTAAAGTCTACTAAGGTTTGAGTGGTCAAATTCTATGCCAGGAGGCAGCCTCATGTACTACTTCATCTGAGTGTAATATATGGCAGACTTAGAAGCATGCATTGCTTATAGAACTCACCCTGTAGGTCTGTCTCTATCTTTGATGTTTTGCATGGTTGTATATACATTTCAGGATGCACAGGACTGTATCCCTGCCTTCCTCTTATAATACTTCATGCTGAAAGTTATGGATGGAAAGGAAGTAAAAAAAGCTGAAGTAGGTGAAGATGAGAGTGTAGAAAGGAAACATATTTCTGGCTGTTTCACAGTTTGTTTCTCGCATCATGGAGATGGACAGACGTGGTGTGGGAATTCTTGGATTTCTATTTAGTGTAGCCACTATGCTCCAGAATTGTGCCAAACAATAAAAGAAGCCAGAGGCTTATTTAAGCCATTCCCCACCAGCCAGGGTCTTCTATAGCAGCTGCTGTTGCTTTCAAATTCAATCCAGTCCCAATTAGCAGAAATTCTTTCATATGCTACCATGAGGTCTCCTGTTAGACTTTGTTCCTAGCACTCTTGTACACTTTCATCCCTTTAAAAAAAAATGCACACTCTCATGGAAAGCTGAAGAGAGTTTATTTTATTGGTTATTATTTTATTGAATTTACTTTTTAAATCCAGAGAAAAACAAGATCCAAAAGGATATGTGTACCCCGATGTTCATTGCAGAACTATTATTTACAACAGCCAAGACATGGAAGCAACCTAAATGTCCATCAACAGAGGAATGGATAAAGGAGATGTAGTACATATATGCAATGGAATATTACTCAGCCATTATAAATCCAGGGAAAATTTTTTTGTTCATGGCAGACATTTATATGAAATAAGATCAGCTAAAAAGTAAATATTTGGAGCATTGTGTTCCCTCATATCATTATACATGTCTATACATGTGATTCTACATGTATCCCCTCATGTCATTCTACAAATTCTGCAGCTGTTATCACGTGGGAAAACTGTTATCCCATTCTTTGTTTAAAGCAGAGTGAGGTATACAGTGAGTTCATTTTGGACCACTTCCACAAGATTTCATTTCTGCAGAAAAGTAATCTGTGTCATCCACACACAGTTTAGAATTCTCAAGATTTCCTTGTCATATCTGTGGTGCGCCTGCCCATTCCCTTCCAATCCTCTGTAACAGGTTTTCTCTTGCCCGATAGAGTTGGCATTTGAGAGAGACGGATAATTCCTTGTTATGGAGAGCTAAGCTGTCCTGTGCTCTGTAGAACCGTTAGCAGTCCCCTTGGCCTCTACCCACTCATTGCCACTAGTAGTTGCTTAGCTGTCACAACTGAAAGTGTTTCTAGACACTGATGAATATCCCCTGAAAGGCAAAACTATCACCAGGTGAAAAACACTGCTATGTGACAGGATCAAAAGGAGATGATGGTTCTAGGTCCTGATTCCACTGTGAAACTGTCATCTGCAAGCTACGTTCTAGTCACAGAGAGAAAATGCCTATGAGTGAAATAAGAAAACTGTTTATTAAACATTGTAGTGTCTTGGAAACCAAGCAAGATTTCCCTCGGAGTCTTAAAGTGCTCAGCACACAGGGGAAGAGTCCACTGTCCTTTCACTTTGCTGCCCAGCCTGAGAACTGGCAGTTCCAGTGGGCACAGTGGGCAGCAGAGGAGCGTTGTCAGAGCAGCAGAAGGCAGGGATGGACAGGGAAGACCTTGGACCAGTTACAGCAGTGGTCAGCAGCAGCAGTGAGTCAGGAGCCACAGAAGCAAGCATGGACAGTGACGCAGTGATACAGCCACTAACACGCAGACACGAAGACATAAGGTACCCAAAGCTGCATTTCTAAGGCAGTGTTAGAAATAACACTGGCTGGTCAGATCTTACAGTGATCAAAGTGAGCCGTGTTTCCAAGCTGAGCTTAGATCAGGAGGGGTGATTTATAGCAGAAGCAGTTCTTACTGATAGTAAGGATAGGGGGTTCTGCTCTGAAAATAGTCCAGCAGTGTGTGGCGTGATAGGAAAAGGTAGCTTCAAGAGGGCTTCAGTCCTGAGTGGATAAGTATGGGAAATAAAATAGCAAGATGTGGGTTTTAAAATTCAATTAGGCTCCATTTGAATCCATAGGCTACTGAAAGCTAAGAAAAATAGTGTTATGGACAAGTCAATGAATTATCATTTAAAATAACTATGCTTAGACACCTTATGTGTTACTAGTTTGACTTACTGTCAAACTAGTAATGAAAAATGAAATTCTTAAAAAGTTTTAGTGATGCTTCACTGTATCTTATGACAACCAAGAAAATTTTTAAATTGCTTAGTAAGTCATGGTTTTCCTTTCGTTATTTTAATAAATGTATTTTTAAGCGAACTTATGGTCCTATCCTACCAGTGTCTATTTGAAGTTCACTTAATTCTTTGAAGGTAAAATGTAATTATTTGTCAGTGATTACATTATGTGATTTATGAGGTTTGGAATACATAGTTTATGATTAAAGTACAATGGTTTCAAGCATGGACTATTAAGAAAATATACTGAGGCATTCAGATAAGTGAAAAAAAAATCACAGCTAATCAACCTCATTTAGCATATAGTATGAACTATTTAGTGACCCAATAGTAATCGTTAACAACATCTTTAATAGTGTGAATCTTATAGATGCAAATGGTGACAATGTAAGACTTCTTAATACTGATTGTACATGTTTATTTCCTCTTCTTTAAATGTCATTAAAATGACAGTAAGATAATGATAAGGGCATAGATTCCCAAGGGCAAAGAAAAAAGATAACATCAGACAAGTAATTTTAATAATTTTCAGGATGTAAATAGGATGCTTGATTGGAGGAGAAAGTTATAACTTAGGTGACTACCGAGGTTTATGTCAATAAGAAGCAAATTTACTTGTTCCTATAAGATCATCTTCAAATGTTTAGGAATTGGAGAGACCCATTTATCTCAGGAACAGTAGGTCAGGTGCTAAACTGAAAAAATGGGGACTGGTTGAAAATATGAATATGGAATGATTAGAGAGCTAGCCCTTCTGTTAGTGGGAAATTGGAAAAGCTGAGCAAATAGACTCTGGGACTTTGGTGATATGACAGGATAGAGAGGAAACATGGGAGAAAACATGGGGATGAAGAGATAGGTGTTGAAAATAAAAATTAAGTGACAATCTATTAATAAACAGACAGTTGGACACCCAGTTCTTTGACTCTATCGACTTCTGGAATGGAAATGGTTGGACTTATACCTCATCTTAACTAGGGCATAGCATCTGAAGACTAGAGAAACTAAATCACCCCAGAGAAAAAGACTTTTATAGGTAATAATTAGGTCTAATCCTCATTTTTAGGATAAGCCACCTGATCACACATGTCATATTACAGTAAACCCATTAATCAATAAGCCTTGACCACACACAGAAATTCCAGTCAAATTTATAATGTCTCACTCTTAAAAAAAAAAATTCCCCTTATAGAACCCCTAGAAGATGACATAGAAGAAAACCTGTATGACCTTAGGTATGATGATACCTTTTCAGATACATCAACAAAAACAAGGTGTATGAAAGAAGTCACTGATTGATAAGGATTTGTTCAAGACAAATAAACAACTGCTCCATGAAAAAACAATGTCAACAGAATTAGAAGATAAGACAACTGGGACAAAATACTTGCAAAAAGATCCATCTAATAAAGCACAGTTATTCAAAATATACAAAGAAGCCTTGAAGTTCAACAATTAAAAAAACAAACAATTCAACTAAAAATGCACAAAAGACCTTACCAAACACCACACCAAAGGAGATATAAATACAGATGGCAAATAAACATATGAAAAAGATGATCCACAACATATGTTTTGGGGAAATGCAAATTTTAAATAACAAGCTTATAATTACATCCCTGTTGGGCTTCCCAGGTGGCTCAGTGGTGAAGAATCTGCCTGCCAGTGCAGAAGATGCAGGCTTGATCCCTGGGTCAGGAAGATCCCTTAGAGAAGGAAATGTCATCCCACTGCAGTATTCCTGCCTATAAAATTCCATGGACAGAAGATCCTGGAGGGCTACAGTCCATGGAGTTGCAAAGAGTTGGACATGACTGAATGACTGTGCACACACCTATTAGAAAAGCCAAAATCTGGAGACATTGACAACATTAAATGCTGGTGAGAATGTGATCGTTTTTGTTCAGTCATTAAGTTGTGTCTGATTCTTTGCAACCCCATGGACTGCAGCATGCCAGTCTCCCTTGGAGGATGTGAAGCGATGGGAATTCTTATTCATTGCTAGTGGTAATGCAAAATGATGCAGCCACTTTGCAAGACGGCTTGGCAACTTCTTAAAAACACTAAACTTCCCTGGTGGTCCAGTGGTTGAAACTCCAGGCTCCCAAATAGGGAGCCAGATCAGGGAACTAGATCCTACAAGCCACAACTTAGAGCAGGGGAAAAAAAAAACAAAAAACTAAGCATACTTTCCCATGTGATATAAAGGTCGTACTCCTTGGTACTTACACAAAGGAACTGAAAACTATATTCATACAAAAACCTGCACACAGATATTTATAGAAATTTTGTTCATAATTGTAAAACTTGGAAGCAACTAATATGTCCATCAGTAGGTAAATGAATAAATAATCTGCATTGCATGTAGAAAACAGAATATCATTCAGTGCTAAAAATAAATGAACTTTCAAGGTGTGAAAAGACATGGAGGAACCTTAAATGCATATTACTAAGTGAAAGAAGCCAACTGAAAAGGCTACATGCTGAATGACCCCAATTATGTGACATTCTTCTAGAAAGGGCAAAATTTTGAAGAAAATAAAAAGGTCCGTTTCTAGGGTTTAGGGAAACGGGGAGGGATGAAAAGGCAGATCACAGAAGGATTTTAGACCCCAGTAAAAATACTCTGTATGATATAGTGATGAAAATATATCACTTTCCATTTGTCCAAACCCCTAGAATGTACAACACCAAAAGTGAATCCTTATGTAAATTTCAGACTTTGAGTGATCATATCAATGTAGGTTCATCCTTGGTAGCAAATGTACCACACAGGTGGGTAATGTTCATAATGAGAGGAGACATGTGTGGGGACAGGGGACATATGGGAAATCCATGTACCTTTCTTTCAGTTTTCCTGTGAATCTAAAACGGCTCTAAAAAATTAAATATTTTTTTTTAATTAAAGAATTCTGTAAGCTCTAAAATACTCAGGGAATGAACAATGAACAAGTAGAATTGGCATTAAAATTATAATTATAAAATGTATACAGTAACATTAAAGGAAATCAACTCTGAATATTCATTGGAAGGACTAATGCTGAAGCTGAAGCTCCAATACTTTGGCCACCTGGTGCAAAGAGCTGACTCTTTGAAAAAGACCGTGATGCTGGGAAAGATTGAGGGCAAAAGGAGAAGGAGGCAACAGAAGAGGCAATGGTTAGATAGCAACACTGACTCAGTGGACATGAACTTGAGCAAACTCTGAGAGATAGTGAAGGACAGGGAAGACTAGTGTGCTACAGTCCATGTGGTCACAAAGAGTTGAACATGACATAGTGGCTGAAAACAACAATGCAGTAACATGGAAAGTTCTTATGACATAATGTGAAAAAAATTATGAAACAAAGTATTTTAGATTTTTTTTAGTGTAGGGAAAACAGAAGGAAAATTCTAAAAGAAGAATAAATAGACTACATGGTGGGAAGAAGGAAAATTTTCCAAAAAATAGTCAGCTATAATTGTTGGCATTAGAAAGGCAAAATATGAGATAAGATGCTCAGAATAAAAAAAAATATTCAGAGGACAAAAATGAACTCTTGGTAATTTGCTTGAGTGTGCTATTTCCAGGATGATGTAATAGATGTACTTTTTCTTGTTCCTCTACTAAGTACAACTCAATATCCTGGACATTGTATATTAAGCAAATGAAAGAAGACTCTGAAAGGTGGAGAAAGAAGGCAGACTGGCTAGGTAACTTGGAGCCCAAGAAACAAGACACTGATGAGACTCCAGGTTTTGTTTTATTTTGTTTTGTCTCAGATATCCCAGACGAGGTGCTGGAGAAATTGGCATCAGGCAAGTGTCAACAGGTGCAGAAGGAAAAAAGCTCCAAGAAAACCTTTTTATTTTTAGCCAAAGGATGGGAAAGAGGGTGCCTAACAAAATATAACTTTTAGATAATAACTATACTACTCCAGACAAACACTGACAAAATTATTGTTATCCTATCCCACCTCTGCCAGCAAAAGAGCCTAGATGTCCACCCTTGTTGAGCTGTAACAAAATGCTCTGGACCTCTGTAGTGTCAGTTGGGATCACAGGGAGATTGGACCTCCGCCCCCCACCTCCATTCAAAGGTAAGGAGGTGCTCTCCTCTTCCCTGCTGGGATGGTGTCAGAGGAGGGGTAGGGGAGGACTCACCACCCCTCAGCAGGAGCAAGGCAAAGAAGCAGGATTTAAAGCTGATTGAGAAAAGATTATGAACAGATTCCGATACTAAGAGAACACTGATATTAGCAAGATGTTAGAAATGTCTGACAAAATTTTTTAATCAACCATAATGAAAATGTTTCATTGAATATTTACAAATGTTACTGGACAAATGAAAAAATAGGAAGTCTTGGGGGGGAAATGAAGTGGCAAAAAATATATATAGAAGTATAAAAAAGAATCAAATGAGATTTTTTTTAAAAAAATCAAATAAAAAAAAAACTGAATTGATAGACTCAACAGCAGAAAGAAGAAGAAAGAAGAAAGAATCTGTGATCTTAAAACAGAACAATAGACTCTACCAATCTAAAAAATGGAAAAATTAGACCAAACAAAATAAAAACAAAAAAAGTCTCATGAAACTGTGGGACTATTTAAAAAAAAAAAATAATTTGTGTCATTGGAGTCCCAGAAGGAGAGGATAAAATGCATGAAGCTGAAAAATATTTAAAGAAATAATGACATAAAACATCCCCAATTTGGCAAGAAGTATAAACCTATAGGGATTTGATTTAGGTCATACATGAATGGTCTAGTGGTTATCCCTACTTTCTTCAGTTTAAGTCTGAATTTGGCAATAAGTTCATGATCTGAGCCACAGTCAGCTCCCAGTCTTGTTTTTGCTGACTGTATAGAGCTTCTCCATCTTTGGCTGCAAAGAATATAATCAATCTGATTTCAGTGTTGACCATCTGGTGATGTTCATGTGTAGAGTCTTCTCTTGTGTTGTTGGAAGAGGGTATTTGCTATGACCAGTGCGTTCTCTTGGCAAAACTCTATTAGCCTTTACCCTGCTTCATTCCATACTCCAAGGCCAAATTTGCCTGTTACTCCAGGTATCTCTTGACTTCCTACTTTTGCATTCCAGTCCCCTATAATGAAAAGGACGTCTTTTTTGGGTGTTAGTTCTAAAAGGTCTTATACGTCTTCACGGAACTGTTCAGCTTCTTCAGCATTACTGGTTGGGGCATAGGCTTGGATTACTGTGATATTGAATGGTTTGCCTTGGAAACGAACAGAGATCATTCTGTCGTTTTTTAGATTGCATCCAAGTACTGCATTTCGGACTCTCTTGTTGACCATGATGGCTACTCCATTTCTTCTAAGGGATTTCTGCCCACAGTAGTAGATATAATGGTCATCTAGTTAAATTCAGCCATTTTTTCCATTTTAGTTTGCTGATTCCTAGAATGTTGATGTTCACTCTTGCCATCTCCTGTTTAACCACTTCCAATTTGCCTTGATTCATAGACCTAACATTCCATGTCCCCATGCAATATTGCTCTTTACAGCATTGGACCTTGCTTCTATCACTAGTCACATCCACAACTGGGTATTGTTTTTGCTTTGGCTCCATTGTTTTTGTTTTGTCCATCCTGGTGATGGACAGGGAGGCCTGGCGTGCTGTGATTCATGGGGTTGCAGAGAGTCAGACACGACTGAGCGACTGATCTGAACTGATAAACCTACAGAGACACATGTACACCCATGGCTGATTCATGTCAATGTATGGCAAAAACCACCTCAATATTGTAAAGTAGTTAACCTCAATTAAAATAATTAATTTAAAAAATAAAGTATATTTTCGGGAATAAAAAGCTGAGTAATCTGCAGAGAGAATAAACTCAAAGAAAATCTATGCCAAAGCACTTTGCAGTGAAACTCCTAAAAAGAAAAAACTCTTTTAAAAAGTCAGAGAAATAATGCTTTATCTATAAAGGAAATATCATCCCAATGACAGTGGGTTTCTCATCAGAAACCATGATTTTCAAAAGGAAGCACCGAGGTATTTCCCAAGAGCTGAACAAAAAGAACCATCAACCAAGAATTTAATACTTAGTGAAAACCTTCTTCAGGAATGAAGGGGAAATCAAGACAAGTCTCAGATAAAGGAAAGCTAAGATAATCTTTACCCTACAATTCTATCCTAAGAGAATGGAAGAGGAAGTTCTCTAAATAAAAAGTAAATGATAAAATAAGAAATCTTGGAACATCAAGAAGAAAGACTAAATGTAAAAAGAACAAAATTATGGGTAAATACAATGGATTACCCTGATCCACTTGAGTTTTCTAAATTTTGATTGATGACTGAAGCAAAAATTAGAGTGTCAAATGTGTTCTCAAAGTATGTAGAAGTGATATTTAAGAAAACTACATTATATATGGGGAAAGCTAAAGGGAAATCAAAGAAAGTCAGGTTTCCATGCTTCATTTGAGTGAGTAAAATGTCAACATCTGAAGACTTTGATTAGTTATGAATATGTAGTATAATATCTATAACAACTTTTATAAAGCTGCGTAAAGAGATATATTCAAAACATTATAGGTACATCAGCATGGAATTCTTTGTAGTGTTTAAGTAATTAATTATAAGGCAGGGCAAGGAAATAGAGAAACAAAAATCAGAGTGAATGGAAAACAGATTTAAGCTCTAGCCCAACAATTGGGCTTCTTAGGTGGCCTGCCTAAGAAGGCAGGAGGTACCTCCTCCACTGCAGGAGGTACAAGAGATGCGGTTTTGTTCCCTGGGTCAGGAAGATCCTCTGGAGTAGGAAATGGCAACCTGCTCCAATATTCTTGCGTGGAAAATTGCATGGACAGAAGAGCCTGGCGGAGTACAGTGCCTGGGGTCACAAAGAGTCAGACATGACTGAATGAGCACGCATGCACACAAAGACTACATTAAATGTCAATATTCTAAATATATTAAGATACATTTGCAGAAGAGATTAAAAAGCACCTATTTGCTGTCAACAGTTAAATATAATCGTATATGTATGTTAATGGTAAAAAAGTCAGAAAAATATATAATCAAACATTAAGCAAAGGGAAGCAACTGTAGCTATGTTGAAGTGAAGTGAAGTGAAAGTTGCTTAGTCATGTCCAACTCTTTGGGACCCCATGGACTTTACAGCCCATGGAATTCTCCAGGCCAGAATACTGGAGTGAGTAGCCTTTCCCTTCTCCAGGGGATCTTCCCAACTTAGGGATCAAACCCAGGTCCCCTGCATTGCAGGCAGATTCTTCACCAGCTGAGCCACAGGGAAGCCGAGTAATACTGGAGTGGGTAGCCTATCCCTTCTCCAGAGGATCTTCCTGACCCAGGAATCAAACTGGGATCTCCTGCATTGCAGGTGGATTCTTTACCAACTGAGCTATCAGGGAAGCTATGTTAATGTCAGATAAAGTAGGTATCATATCAGAGAAAATTATCACGGACAGAAGAGAACATTACATAGGGGTAAAAAGGATCAACTGTCTAAGACGTATAAAAATCCTCAATGTGGATACACCCAACAAGAGAGTTACAATACATGTGAAGCAAAAATTGATTAAAAAAAAAAAAACTTTCCAAATTATGGTTGGAGACTCTAATACCCTCCTCTTAACAACTGGTAGAACAATTAGACAGAAAAGAGTAATTACAGAATAATTTAACATCACCCTCAGTCAACAGAATGTAATCAATATGTATACCACACTTCACTCAACAATGGGAAAAAGTATTTTTCAAGTGACCATGGAACTTATACCGATGTAGACCATTCCCTGGATCATTAAACAAACATTAGCCAACAAAAACACCGAAAACATAGAGAGTTTGTTCTCCAACCATAGGGAAATAAAAAAGAAACTGGATACGATTAAAATGTATTTTAATAGGAGTATGGTTAAACTAATGGTGGTGTACCATTGAATATTGTTCAGCGATTACAAAAAAGAATAAATTACTGATACACTCAACAGCTTAGATGGTTGTCATGCTGAGCAAAAATTGACCGTTTTGAAAGGTTACATACTGAATGATTCCATTTATATAAGCCTCTCAAAATGGCAAAATTATACAGGTGGAAAACAGATTAATGGTTGCCAGGCGTAGGGATGGTAGGATGGAAGAGCATGAGGGTGTTTGGGGAGACGGGGAGGTATAGCTGTAAGTGGTTATCATAAGAGGAATCCTGTGATGGTGGGATAGTTCTGTATCTTGATGGAGGTTGTAGTTAACACAAATTTACCCAAGTAAAGAAATGGTATAAAACTATATACACACATCGTATCACTGCTAAATTCCTAGTTTTGATATTGTATTTTAATTAGGTAGAATGCAGCCATGTGGAGAAGCAAGGTGAATGGTATCTCTACTATCTTTGCAACTTCTATAAATGTATAAATATTTCAAAATAAAAGTTAAGAGAAATAATGTCTTTACTTTTAAGAAAAGACTAGTAACATAACTCTAAGGAGGGTTCTTGGAAGTAGGAGAGACAAAGATAGATAATAAGAAGAAAAGGATAAAAATTCATAGATCATTAGTAGGAATTCTAGAAAGATACCAAGTAGAAAACAGAAGAGAAGGAATCCTTAAAGAAGTGTGTGTGTGTGTGTGTGTGTGTGTGTGAGTCCCTCAGTCATGTCCAGCTCTTTGTGACTCCAGGGACTGTAGTCTGCCAGGCTCCTCTGTCCATGAAATTCTCCAGGCCAGAATACTGGAGTAGTGGAGTGGGTTGCCATTCCATTCTCCAGGGCATCTTCCCAACCCATGGATTGAACCCATGTCTCCTGCAATGCAGGTGGATTCTTTAGTGTCTGAGCCACCAGGGAAGCCCTCTTAAAGAAATAATGCCCTCCATATTCTCAGAACTCATAGATATGTACTCCTGGGTTCCCAAGTTCTGCTGAGTATTCATCATCATAAATGAAGAAAAAGAAAAGTATAAATCAGGGACATCCTTGGTGACTCAGTGGTAAAGAATCTGCTTGCCAATGCAGGAGACATGGGTTCGATCCTAGATTGGGGAAGATCCCACATGCCACAGAGCAACTAAGCCTGTGTGCCACAATGACTGAGCCTGTGCCGTAGAGCCTGGAAGCCACCAGCCGCTGAGCCCACGTGCCACAACTCCTGAAGGCCGTGCATCTAGAGGCTGTATTCCGTAACAAGAGAAGCCACCGCAACGAGAAACCCGTGGACCACAATTCGAGAGCAGCCCTCCCCACAACTAGCCCTCACTCACTACAACTACCAGGGGCTTCCCTGGTAGCTCAGCTGGTAAAGAGTCCGACTGCAATGCAGGAGACCCTGGTTCGATTTCTGGGTCGGGAAGATCCCCTGGAGAAGAGAACAGCTACCCACTCCAGTATTCTGGCATGGAGAATTCCATGGAACATATAGTCCATGAGGTCGCAGAGAGTCAGACAACACTGAGCGACTTTCAGTTTCTTTCACCACAACTAGAGAAAAGCCCTTGCAGCAATGAAGACCCAGCACAGCCCAAAATAAATAAAATTATTAAAGCAATATGCAAACCATGTTACATTATTATAAACTACCAGAGCATCAGTTAACAAAACATAAGCAGAATTTTCTTGAATGACACTTGGTGTTCAGATTTGCCTCACTAAACTTTGTGAAGCAATCAAAATATGGCAAATCATGTTATCAACGCACAGATGGCAAATTAAGTCATAGCCAAATTCCCACCCAGTTTCCCTTTCCTCATGTGATGGATAAGTGTGAGATCTGTTGCAGCAGCCACAGAATTGTGGACAATAATGCTTACTACTTTGTGTTCAATAAACTTTACAATAGGCCATCTTGCAGTTCAGCGTTATTTCCTGTGCTTATTTAGACTAGATTGTATGTAATTCAGGAGCAGATATTTCTGTTTACAGAATAACTCTACATTCCTCTTTATTTTATTTTTTTGGTCTTTGATCACATTATGTTATATTCTGCATAATTTATCAACATTTTTATCAGTCACTATTTAGCAGACTGTTTAAGTGTTTTGGGTATAATCTCAAATGAAAAAGTAGAATTGAGGAAACAAGGTAAAAAGGAAAGGTAATGAAAATTTAAGCAAATACGCTAGGTAATAAGGGAATAAAAATGGAAATCAAGAAGGGAGGGCAAACAAATTGCTGGCCATCTAGCATAAATAAAAATATATAGTGTTAAAAAATAAAAGTGTAATACACTGCTGAGACTATGGGTGAGTATGAATATTTTTTAAAAATTTTACTTTGCATATATGCAAATAAAAAGCTTCCTAAATTTCAAGGATTAAAATCTGAATTTTTACATAAAGAACAAAATTTATGCCCAACAGTTACTGCCTATGGTTCTGGAAGTATTATTATAATCTATATGATAAATATGCACATAAACTTTGAATATACAAGACTTACACCACAGAATGTTATAAGGCCATGTAAGATTTCAGTATTTATGAAGCCAATAAGACCAGTTTAAAGGCTTGATAAAAAATACTTATGGACACAATCAGGTTACAATCTGTATTGCAAATAGCAATTCAGTATGAAATAACCAATAAACTTTAAATGTGGGCACATAATCTTACTTTCCATTATAATGATAGTTTGAATAGCAGATTGAGGGAGTTTTGAAAGATATAAACATATCACAGAAGATTTTGCTTTTTAAAACATGTGCAGTGGATTTTTAAATAATTCCAGTGGCTATTAAATGTCATTAAAATAATGTGAATTTTAAAGATTCTTTTACACCAAAAGGCAGTTAAAAAAAATTGAGAATGTAAGTTGTGTGAATGCCAGAGCTAACTGGACGATAAAAAACTGTCACCAGAAATTTTTAACACCTATCCCAAGATGACATACTGAATTTCTGTCAGTATTAAAACCAAAGTTCCTATTATCATGTTTAAGTAAAATTGTTCAGTCCTTGTTAATGACATGTGTGTGGTGGCAGAGAAAATCTAATGCAATCTTCAACTTGATTTTCTTTACCTTTTGGGTACTCAAAAAGATTGTATTTCCAAACTTGCCTTGCAGTGAAATGAGAGACAGATGACTGAACTCTGAGAAATGAAAAATGGTGGGTCATGCATGCTGTTTATAGGCTATTAACTAATGCCTCTCAAATAACTCTCTGCTGGCTGCAGACCTTTCCACAGAAAGGATGGGAAGGCCAGTAATATAAAGGTGGTTTCCTGGGTAATTGAAACCCCATTTCTTGCTCACCCTGCCATTCTATCCACATTACACTCTGATGTGAGTGAGAAATAAACCTTTATTTTGTTAAGCCAAAGTAATTTTGAGTTCTTATAGAAGTTACTCGAACCATACTGGTAACTATCTCATTCACTTTTTGACAAAAGAAAAAAATTAATATAAAATGCATCACTAACCCACTAGGATGAGTGTGCATGCTTAGTCACTCAGTCATGTCCGACTCTGTGTGACCCCATGGACTATAGCCTGTCAGGCTCCTCTGCCCATGGGATTTTTCAGACAAGAATACTGGAATGGGTTGCCATTTCCTCCTCCAGGGGATCGTCCCATCCAGGGATCAAACTCATATCTCCTGTGCCTCCTGCATTGCAGGCAGATTCTTTACCCGCCATGGGGGAAGCCACTAGGATGGATATTAGCAAACAATGGATAATAAGTTTTGGCAAAGATGTGGATAAATTTGCACCCTTCATACACTGCTGGCAGAACGTAAGTTGATGCAGCTGCTGTGGAGAATAGCTTGGCAGTTCTTCAAAAATTTCAATGTAGAGTTACCACATGATTTATCAGTCACACTGCTAGGTACATACTCTACAAAAAAGAAAACATGTTTATACAAATACACGTGAACATAGCAACATTGTTCATAAAGCCAAAAAGTGTAGACTTAGCAATTCCACTCCTAGGTATTTACCCAAGGGAGCTAATAATATGTGTTCTTACAAAAACTTATAAATGAATGTTCACAGGAATGTTATTCATAATGCTGAAAAGTGAAAATAACCCAAATGTCCATCAACTGATGAACAGAAAAATAAAATATTGTATATCTGTACAATGGAATACTATTTAGTAATAAAAAATAAATGAAGTCTTCAATTATGCTATCATATGGATGAACCTTAAAAACATCAATCCCAATCTCCTGCCATGTGTAAAACAGACAGACAGTGGGAAGCTCTGTAGAGTGCAGAAGCTTTGTGGTGCTCTGTGGTGATGGGATGGGGTGGGATGGGGTGCTCTGTGGGTGATGGTATGTGGTGATGGGAGGTCCAAGAGGAAGGTGATACATGTATACATATAGCTGATTCACTTGGTTGCACGGCAGAAATTTAACGCAATGTTAAGCGACTATGCTCCAATTGGAATTCCTTAGTGGCTCAGCAGTAAAGAATCTGCCTGCAATACAAGAGGCACAAGAGATGCGGGCTCAATCTCTGGGTCAGGAAGATCCCCTGGAGTAGAAAATGGCCACCAACTCCAATATTCTTGCCTGGGAAATTCCATGGACAGAGGAATCTGGTGGGCTGCGTCCGTGGAGTTACAAAGAGTCAGACATGACTGAGCACACCCAGTAACTAGATACTCCAATTAAAAAAAAAAAAAAAAAGGATACTACAGAAAAAACAGAACCAAAACAAACCAAAAAATCTGTATGTTAAAAGAGAGAATCTATCACATACTAAATGACCCATTTGTGTAAAATATCTAGAATGTGCAAATCTATATATAAAGAGAATATATGTGTTGGTTGCTTAGGGTTGAGGAGAGAGGGTTGGGGTAGGGGATGGGGAGGGGCACCTAATGGGTGTGAGGTTTTTTGGGGGGAGATGAAAATGTTTTACAGTTAGATTGTGGTGATGGTTGTGTAATGCAGTGAATACACTAAAAACATAGTATCTTAATAAAACTATTTTATAAAAAAGGAGGAAAGAAGAGAGGGAACACTGTTTATTGCCTAGATGGTAACTGCTTACTGGAATACATTGTTGTAAAGCTAATGTTTTATTTTTCATCTTATACTGAACAGAGGACCTCAAATCCAGTTTTCTTCTGACCCTTCTTTTCTCTGTGGCAACTTCCAGATGGCCTCTGAAGCAGATGAAACCTGCCTCAGTGGACCTTATCTTACACCTTCTCTTCTGGCTTTAGTCTTCATAAACCTCTGTCACAAAATGCTGGTCAGAACCCTCCTCTTGCCCCTTAAAGAGGAGCCTCCCCAATCCTAGAAACTGAAATAATAGTTCCTTAACACTCTTCCCTAGTTCATCACAGAAAACAGTGGACAGGAGCACATATTTTAAGGGAAAACATGCTGTTACTGAAAGAACATGCACTTTGAAATCAGAAAGACTGGGTTCAAATCTTTGCTCATTCTCTCAAAGATATTAATGTATGCACTGGTCAGTTCATATGGCTTAAACTACCACAGTTTTTTAATCAGTAAAAGAGCAATGCAGTGATGTTTATGATTAATAAAGATTGTAACTAATAAAAAATTGATAGTTCTTTTGGCTTCTGAATTATACACAAGTTCATATGTAGGACACCCTGAACTCAAACTTTTTGACCCAGATATTCTTATGTCATAAGAAAGATCACCCCAGCACTCGCAGGGTCACTAGCAGAGTGGTCCTTAAGCTGTGGGAAATAGGAACCCTCAACCCTCTCTCTCCCCAAGCCTGGAAGTTAAGGGTAAGGCTGGGTGTTTTTGTTTGAGAATTTAATATGCTCCTCCTACCCTATCCCAAGTTGAGATTCCTTCTAATCCTTCTAAAAAGTGTACACCTTCTAATCCATATCTTTCCCATATCTTTATGGGGAATGGAATTTTCACCATTTAAAACAAATACTAAAAGCAGCCAGTGTGGAAGAGTGTCATTCTTATTTCAGAAAACCCCTTGATGGACTTTTTTTTTTTTTTTAAATGTAGGAGACCCTTGGCAAATGTAGATGAAGAGAATGAGAAAAGAGTGAATTGATCTATTGAAACAGAACATTAGCCCTACAACACTTTCCTCTTTGTAGAAAAATTTTGAAGTATGATTTTTTTCATTATTTCAAATATATATCTTTAATTTTTACAATATTATGTTGGTTTCTGCCATACAACAGCACAAATCAGCCAGAATTATACATACACCCCCTCCCTCCCTCCCATCCTGCCCTCCCATCCCTCCAGGTCATCACAGAGTGCCACACGGGGTGCCCTGTGCTACACAGATTTTTATTGCAAAAAAAAAAAAGAGTAGCAGGACTTAAGTTTACAGAGGAGTAAGTCTGAGGGAGAAAGTACAGTTCCTGTGAAGAGAAAGTATGCTCATTGATAATAGGTCTAAAAGTTCTACCTTAAAAATAACAAATAACAGGTTTATTTGTAGCACCAATAAGGTTGGAATTTAATTACCAGTACCTTCATCTGCTGTTTTTATCCTTAAGCCTTCTCTAGAAGTCTGGTATTAACGTTACTTTGGAATACTGAAAAGAGAATGGCAATGTTCCAAGAGTTTGAGTTAGTGACCAATAGTTAAATAAAAGAATTCTGGGCATAGAGTTTAAAGCTATCATTGAAACTAGAACAGTGTGGCTTGAAATTGGACTGACTCATAAGTGGATATGAGCCAAATTCTTATGTAAGAAACGGGATTGTAAAATAAGATTATATTATTTGAAGTAATACACTTTACATATATATATGTGTGTGTATGTGTATATATATACATATTTTCATATAATTTATATACAATATGCAAGTATTATTCTGCACACAAACAACTCAGACTTATGGAAATATTTAGATGCTAGAAAATGTGCTATCTTGGTTTTCAAAGATTTTCCCTTTCTTTGATAGGGTAAATTAATGGGGATTTAGTCTCTCATTTGAAAAGGTATGAAATTAGAATCATTTACATGGAATTGAAAGATTTGATCATGTCATATGTAGATTCTGAATATGGCTTAACAATTCCTCCCTCCCCTGTTTGTATGTGCCTACCTTTCTTCCCATCAGCACGTAAGTCCATTTCCATCCTCTGGAACTGTGACCTATTTTGACACTCTGCCTGGCTTTTAAGTGGCATGGCAGTTTCTGCTTTTGCACTCCTGGTATGATGTAAAGAGTTAGAGCTAGACTGTTATAAGAGAAGACGGAAGCAGATACAGGGAGAACCCACATGGAGAAGCACTGAGGCCTCAGACATGTGAATAAAGCCATCTTGGATCTCCCAGTCCAGATCAACCAACATCTAAATGCAGCTGATGCAGTGCCCTCAGCCATTGCTAAGTGGAGCTGCAGAAACACTCAGCAGACCCTACATGAGTTCCTAACCCAAAGATTCATAAGAAATAAAAAAAAATCATCGTTGTGATGTTTAAACCACCAAGTTTGGGGGTTGTTTGTTGTCCAGAATTAGGTAACCAAAACAAAAATGAATACCAGAAATAGGTTGTCACCATAACAAAACCCTAAAATAGATGCTAATGACTTTGTAGGAAGGAGGGTAGAAGCCTGAGGACTAGTGAGGAGATTGCTAGTGGAATTTGAAATACAGTGAGGAAATTGGTCCTGGAGGTTAGAGAAAGGACATACCCCTGTAGTAACACAGTAGATGAAAATTACAGAAAATGTCCCCAAGGAACATGAGAATCTGGTTAAAGAGATTTCCAGGAAGAAAATATTAGAATAAGTGATCACAGCTAACCCCTGTTGGAGCATAAGCAGTGCCAGGATGAGGTCTGCCCAAATTCCAACCCACAGAATCATAAGAAAAAAAAAATTATTGTTTGAAGCCTCTAAGCTTTGGGGTAATTTGTTATGTACTAACAGGTAAAATTGATGCTTTTGAACTGTGGTGTTGGAGAAGACTCTTGAGAGTCCCTTGGACTGCAAGGAGATCCAACCAGTCCATCCTAAAGGAGATCAGTCCTGGGTGTTCATTGGAAGGACTGATGCTGAAGCTGAAACTCCAGTACTTTGGCCACCTGATACAAAGAGTTGACTCATTGGAAAAGACCCTGATGCTAGGAGGGATTGGGGGCGGGAGGAGAAGGGGGCGACAGAGGATGAGATGGCTGGATGACATCACTGACTCGATGGGCATGAGTTTGAATAAACTCCGGGAGTTGGTGATGGACAGGGAGGCCTGGCGTGCTGCGATTCATGGGGTCGCAAAGAGTCAGACACGACTGAGCGACTGAACTGACTGAACAGGTAACTAATACAGACCACCATCAAATTCCAACTGGAAGAACATTTTCAGGGTACTGGGGCTCAAGAATGGTCTCCCAAAGACAGTGACAAGCATAACTGTGTACCTTCTAAGCTGCAAACACCACCAAGTACAATTAAGTTGCAAAGCAATAAAAAAACAACATCAAACCTTACAAGGTGAAAATCAGTTGTGCTTTCTGATGGTTTATGCCTATAATCACAGTTCTTAGGTGACTTATTAATAACAAAATCTCTCCCATTTTTCCATTTTGAAGAATTCAGAGGGGGAAAAAAATTGCTGCCACACTTCAAGCCTCAGAAACATTCTGAAGGCCTCTGGGGGCAGTCTGACCCTGATTCTTTAATTTCTTGTGAAAATCTTTTTGATTGTCTTGTGTTTTTCCTTGGAAGGAGAATAAAGTGTTGCATGGTAGGTACTCCCGGACCTTTGTTTCTCAGGCAAAATATGTGCAAGGAGCTTCCTCCTGCAGTTGTGTCATCTAAATGAATGTCCTCGATAATGATCATAATTTTCTCCATGATTGCTCTCGCTAAAAGGGAAAACCAGAAGTTAAAGGATTTCTCTAGTCTCCTCTAACTTATAATTTATCCTGAAAGCTGAAATAAAAGCATGTCCCAGATGACACAGTGGTAACCCTTTTCCATCAGATGTTCCTGTATTTTAACTGTCTTAGCTGCACAACCTGAAGTAAATACACCTACTGTGGAAAAAAGAATTGACTCTGTTCGCATTTGTCGGCATTAGCTCACTTCTGATTGTCAAATTATTGTTAAAGTTTCATTGTTTTGTTTTCTAATGATTACATGGAAAAAGGGGAAGGAATAGGAAAAGAGAGCCCTGAGAAGGAAAGACCTAATGCTCTTGCTTACTCCTTTTCTATTTGTGATTGCACGAATTGAAATGATAATTGTGCTTGGTCCATTCCATGGTCTAATTGCTGTTGTAAAATCTGTTTTAAAGAATTTTGCATCTTCTCAGACTAACCTGACACAAAGTAAAAAAACCCAGGCTGTGTTCTTGATTCCTCTTTTTTACTTATTTACAATAGAATATACAACACATTTTCAAAAACATAAAATGAGTAAAAAATGAGTAAAAGTCTTAATAATGGTGTATAAGTTGGCCTTACCTAGATACATAAATTTTATTTTAGTATTTAGTAAATGTATATTTTAGGAGATCCATTGTTGGAAAATATACTGTCTATGACAAAGATATCAAATACATTTTAAGTTCCGTACCACTCTTGGGACTTCCCTTGATTAACTTCCCTAACTAAGAATGATGGTTAAGAATCCACCTTCCAATGCAGGAGATGGAGATTCGATCCTTGGTCAGGGAACTAAGAACCTACATGCTTGGGGGCAACTTAGCCTGTATGCCATAACTACTGAGCCCATGCCCAATAAAGAAGGATACTGCAGATGCAGTTAAGACTCAATGAAGCCAAATACATATTTTAAAAATAAATTATATACCACTCATAAATAAATCATAGCTTCAGAGAGTTTGTGTTGTAGACCTATCTTTGCTAGTATGAAAGAGTATCATGATTCATTCATATCTATAATAGATATAAGAAGGATAACTATGCTAAGAATCACTTCTTTAAGAATAATAACTGAATTAGGCATATAGAAAAAAAGACGTTATCAATTGCAGGAAGTTAATGGAGTTAACCAACTTAAAGAAAAGATATTCTACCGGGAAAATGTTTTATAAATGCTCATTTATTGAAGTATCAGAAATTTTAATTATTTTGGTCTGGCAAAGGAAGATTTGTAAAGTGTGCTCCTCTTTAGCTGAATTTGAAGAGTAACATACATTCACTTATGCCCAACTCAAAATGAAAATATCACAAAACACTGGACCAGGATGCCAAAACATATAATTTCTATGGTCTATAGCATAAACACAGTTATATATGATACCATGTTCTTTGTCAATATTTGTTCCCTAAACTTGGAGAATATAAGGAGGATAACAGTCTTTGATTGAGGAATATCTCCTTGTAGTGAATATATTTGCATTCTTCTTAAGTCAGATAACAAAGGAGACAATACAGAATTACCAGAGAAATTGAAAACAGGATTCATAGGGAAGAAACATCATGATAATAAATGTGATCTAAGGAAACAGAAGTAGGAGCATAGTCGGGGGTGGGAAGCAGGGCAGAGGCATAGAAGGAAGAGCATGCAATCTTCTTGTTCAGCAGGGTTCCATGGAGAAAAAAGCCAACACAGTGTGCACACACATACATAAAATCACTCCATGCCAAATAGGTACACAAAGTGAGCAGCAGTGATGGGTGAACAAAATATGGCTTGTGGGTAATTAATGGACACAGATGACCATAATTCACAGAAAATGCACTGACCTAAATGGAGTCAATAATCTCAGTCTCTTGGAGAAAGAAACTAAACTCCAGCAATGATAAGAGAGTCTGTGTTCATCAACATCTGGCAGATGACTTAGGAAAAAAAGCAAATGGTATGTGACAATGGAAAGATGGCAAAGCAAAGATGAGGAATGTGTGAAACAGAAGGTTCAAGTGAACCAACAACTGGACAAGGAAGTGTGGGCACCCAAGCCTGGGTAGCTGGGAGAATCTTCCATTGGAGACTCTGAGAGGACTCTCAGGGAGCCTCAGAAGCATCCGCTCCAGTGCTATAACATTTTACATCATGGCTGCGCCTACTTCAAGATGCACTTTTTCTTGTGATTTATTCTCACAGCAAAGTGAAACTAAGTTGCTCACAGTATGAGTATAAAGTTTTCCCTGCCTACAGTTCTCTCAAGAGCAGCCTATTGGAGGCCTTTGAATTCTTTCAGCTTATGCAGAGATCTTTTATAATAAATTGTGTTTTTCATGTTAAAAAGGAAACTTCAAAAGAAGGTGTTAACATAATTGAGGCATGATAAGTTTGACAGTAAGTGTCATTATCAGAGTTCCACTGACAGCTTTTTGAAGTTAAAAAAAAAAAAAATCTTTCTACATAGGCACAAAACCTCTTGCAGTGCTTAAACAATTTCACCAAATATATTAATATTCTACAACAGCCCCTACATTCTGAAGGTTACCCAAGTGAAATGGTTTTCATGATATTTGGGGTTTTTAATCTATTGAACAAAGATGCAGTACTCTCTGGTATTCAATATAGAGAAAATACAAAAGTTTAAAGGATAAGATGAAAGATAAAAATATGAAAAGATGTTCTCATGTTTGCCTTCTGCACACCAATGACTCACCTTGTATGCACACCAGCATGAACACCCTCCACTTTGAATGCCTTCACTGAGTAATGTGGAAAAGATGGATAAATAAGAAGTCAGATAAATCTGGGTCATTCACAGTTTGCCTAAATTTAGCATAAAGCCAAGATGTGTTTTCCAAATGAATTATTCCTATTTTTAGAAGTCCCTAAAAATAGAGTATCCCTTAGTTGAGAAATTCCTTACCTCTATATACAAGCTGCTACCTCTCATATAGGGCTTCCCTGATGGCTCAGAGAGTAAAGAATCTGCCTACACTGTAGGAGACCCAGGTTCAATCTCTGGGTTGGGAAGGACCCCTGGAGAAGAGAATGGCTATCCACTCCAAGACATTTTAAATTCTTTCATAGAGTTTTCTGGATTTCTGAGTTTTGGTTTACAAAGAAATTACTACTCCAAATGTCCAATAAAACAGCAAAGAACATTCATAAAGAATTAAGCAGTGATGTGTTGGCAAGTAAATCTTGGAAGGAGAAATGTGTGATTAAAAAAAAAAAAGTAAGAGACAAGTGTGGAACAGAAAACAACATCAACTGAAATAATGTAAACAAAAAAAAAAATCTGCAATTAGATAGAGGTTGATTTTTAACACACTTCATTTGTGGCTCAGCAGTAAAGAATCCACCTGCAATGCAGGAGCTTCAGGAAACATGGGTTCCATCCCTGGATCAGGAAGATTCCCTGGAGAAAGGAATGGTAACCCACTCCAATATTCTTACCTGGAGAATCCCAGAGGAGCCTGGCAGGCTACAGTCCATGGGGTCAGAAAAAGTTGGACACGACTGAAGAGACTTTGCTCACATGTACACTTTACTTTGAAGTGCCTTAAGGGAAAAAGAATTAAAATTCATCAAGAAAAGAAACCTAAGGAAGAGTCTAATGACCAAAGTCTGGCTTAAACATATTTTTTCCCGTATGTTTTATTTTACAGAGGGTAAAATTTAGTGAAAGTTGAATTTTTTAAAAAATTTGTGTTCTATGTGTATTTTAAATATCCAGTATTCTAAATTGGATACACTGTTATGATATTAACTTAGGGTTTGCAGCTCGGAACACACGGACACAAAGCAGGTGCTGAAAATAATGCCAAAAAAAAAAAGGTAAATCCATTTATTATGAGGTCTACATTGTGTTGAAAAAGCTGAAGAAATCAACCACTTTGACATCATCTGACACAATTTCTGAATATTTAATCTGGTCTTACAGTTTTTAAATTTTCTCATCCTTTATAAGGCCTATGGGGATAAGTATTACATTATAATTTGTCATTTCCCAAATTAAGAAATTAATATGTACCGTGCTGTGCTCAGTCATGTCCGACTCTTTGGAGCCCCATGGACAATAACCCACCAAGCGTCTCTGTCCATGGAATTCTCCAGGCAATACTAGAATGGGTTGTTAGTTCTTCCTCCAGGGGATCTTTCACAAGCAGGGATCGAACCTGCATCTCTTGCATCTCCACTTTGGCAGGTGGGTTATTTACCACTAGCCCCACCTGAGAAACCCAAGAGATTAAGATACATTGGCTTAATTATTGTGCCTCCTGGCTGGTCCTCCCTCTTGCCTAACTCCCCTCCCTGTTTTCCCAATGTTAATCAATGCAGATGGGGAAACCATCCATAAAATCAAATTAATTCCCTAAACTAATAATCCTACCATATTGTATCCCTTATATTTATTAACATATTCATTCAACAAATATTTATAGGCTTTTCATTAACAGTCTCAAAATGGGCACCCAGTAAAAAAATGGATAAACAATAAGCAACAAAGTAAATAAGATGTGAAGTAAAGGTGTATAATAGAGTGACTACAATTTAGAATACTAAGGAAAGTCTAGGGGTAGAATTGTACTTACACACTTGAAGGAAGAAGCAACCAAAGAATTGTGGGGATAAGTCAGGTTTAGAGAAAAGCACACAAAATAAATAACTGAAAACTTAGTCTGAGTCATGGCTTTGCCACTTACCACTGGGTGACCTCAGGCAAGTAACTTAAAAATTCTGAATTTCAGTTTTCGATTGATTATACTGGGGAGAATAACACCAACTTCCCAAACTTTCTACTAGAAAGTAAATAATGATTTCTACTTTCTATAATGGTGGGCCATAATTTGGACCAATTCTCCTGCTAAAGAAACCTATGGCACATTTTTCAAGTCAAAATCTGGGAGACATCTGAGATTAAGAGAAGTGAGTCTGACATTTGGGAATGTTTTTTTTTTTTTTCCCCTAGAGATGTTAACCAATCTGAAAAATTTCAGTAAGTTTCTGAGCACCTAAGAAGTTTTGTTTTTTACTTATTCTCAGTGTTTTAGAGTGAAACTGTGGATACAGGGCTAGTCATTGTGTGTATGCGCCTGCTAAATCACTCAGTAATGTCCTGCTCTTTTGTGGCTCCTTGGACTGTAGCCCACCAGACTCCTCTGTTTCTGGGATTCTCCAAGCAAGAATACTGGAGTGGGTTGCCATGCTCTTTTCCAGGGGATCTTCCTGACCCAGGGATCGAACCCCTGTCTCTTAAGTCTCCTGCATTGGCAGGCTGGTTCTTTACCACTATCACCACCTGGGAAGCCTTAAGTCATTGTGTAAGTTATAATAAATCTCATGACCTATGTGTTAGGACACTTACAGTTGAACAATAGGTAAAAACATAAACTGGAAATAGTAGATGCTGCAACTCAATTTCCAAAATGTCCAATACTGAAAGTGGAGACAGTATCCCCTAATTGTTGGTGGCCATAAGCATCTGAGAGTAATAAATCTAAATCTACCAATCTTATACTTAAATTATATCTAGAGGTGAATATTTCAAGTAAAGAGTTCTGTCAAAATGGGAAAAATAGCTAAGTGTGTGAAAAAGTGACCAAAGTGAATCATGAATGAGAAATAGCACAAATACAAGTCCAGACTATGTATTTATCAGATATAATGATTCATAAAATAATATGCCTGCTGTGCTTGAGAGGAAAAAAAAAAGACAAATTGAGAACCTCAGAAAAACTCATATCATAAATAAAATGACATAGAAGATTCCTAAAAATAATGAACAGTTATGCTTGAACTGAAAAATGAAATAACCCAACTTAGAATAACAAAAGAAAGCTTTTACATGGAAAAGAGAGTTCTCAATCTGGAAACGAAGTCACAAGAAAATAACAATGAATCGTGTGAGGGAAAAAAAGGGAAAATGAAGAATAGAAGATATGGGATATAAAAATACAGCAAAAATCATGAGAGCAAAAAATTATAATTTAAATAGGGCCTCACCTAGATTATGTTTGTGAGGGTTCTGTTTGTATGAGCAATTTGATTAAATTTTAATAAAGAATTGATGATTCCCTTGTTGTTATTGTTTAGTCACTAAGTCCTGTCTGACTCTTGTGAAACCCCATGGACTGTAGCCCACCAGGCTCCTCAGTCCATGGGATTTCTCAAACAAGAATATTGGAGTGGGTTGCCATACTCTAGGGGATCTTCCTGATCCAGGGATCAAACCTGCTTCTCCTGCATTGGCAGGTGGATATTTTACCACTGAGCCACCAGGGAAGCCCTGATGAGTCCATACTAAGTTACTTATATATATTTAGAATAACTGGTAAAGAGGCACTTACATATTTGTTTATCATCCAGTCATTGTAGTTGAAGTTGTTTTACAGCATTCAAGATCTTCTCTTCCTATTCAGGTCTGGGAACCATATCTAATGTTTGTTTTAACCAAATGAGTGGTTCTTGGCTAACTTTATATCACCCACTATGAGAATCTGCCTGCAATGGAGGAGATATGGGTTCAGTCCCTGGATTGGGAAGATCCCCTGGAGAAGGGAATGTCTTCCAGTTTTCTTGCCCGTAGAATTCCATGGATAGAGGAGCCTGGTGAGCTCCAATCCATGGGGCTGCAAAGAGTCAGACACAGCTGAACAACTAACACTTTCACTTTAATGAGAAAAGTTAATAGCATTCACTTCTTTCACGAGAAAGTTAGTAACACTCACTTCTGTCTTGATGCCTTGGAAACTGTATCAGGTCAGTACAGATGTTCTTGCCTCTGAAGTTCTTCAGTCCCAATTACTAAATGCTGGTTGCATCACTACTTATCCTGCTGCTCATCCATCATGCCTCCCATAAGCATTTTTTTCACTCTCCCTCTCTCATAATTGGTACTGTGCTGCTTTGATGATGACCACAAACACAAGTCTTACCCACTTGAAGGAAATGTCCTTACTCATATGAAGGAAATGTTAGCAGTCATTTGTTTTATGCTATATTAAATTTACTGTTTAGAATTTTATGACAAAAATAAGGGCCACTATCAAGAAATTCCTTCCTTAGATACTGCTTGCTCCCCAGTCTTCCACACAGTGCCCCGGGAGACAATCAGCAAGGGGCCCAGGTACAAAGCAGGAAGAGTTCCTTCATTCACAGAGGAATGTGCATTCCTTATCCAGAATGGCTTGGGGCTTCCCGGTGCCACAAGTGTTAAAGAACCTGCCTGCCAATGTCAGAGACCCAGGTTCCATCTCAGGGTTGGGAAGATCCCCTGGAGGAGGACATGGCAACCCACTCCAGTAATCTTGCCTGGAGAATCCCACGGACAGAGGAGCCTGGCAGGCTACATTCTGCAGGTCACAGAGTCAGACATGACAGCACACACACAAAGACACACATAGACCAGAATGGCTTAAACAGAGACAAAGGAAAGTACAATATCTCTACAGCTATCAGGGCAAGAGAGAGCAGAATCAGACGGGCCCATTGGTTTTATGGTGTAACGGTCTTCAAAGCCCTCAGAGAAGATAGAAACAGCCATCTCCAGAGGACTGCCTGGACCTCCCACAGAGCCTGTGGACGAGGTGGGTGACCTCTGTAGAAATGGCAGGATCCTGTATGTGGGGTAAAGGAAGCCTGCTGACACTCCTTCTGGCCCCGGGGGCTGTGGCTCAGAAGTAGCAGCCCAGTTAGGTCATGGCTAGGCGTGGGCTCATGCTCTCAACCACATCCACAGGCAGTGGACCACTGGAAACTCAAAGCCCTAAACCTGTACTGTGTCCAGTGTGAATCAAAATCACTCAAGTTATGGCAGTGCCGTTCTGGCAGCCCCATATGGCATGATCCCATAAAAGAAATACTGCCCCAGCCAGAGTGAGTGAGTGAGTGAGTAACAGTTGCTTAGTCCTGCCTGACTCTTTGCAACCCCGTGGACTGTAGCCTGCCAGGCTCCTCTGTCCGTGGAATTCTCCGGGCAAGATTACTGGAGTGGGTTGCTATTTCCTTCTCCAGCCCCAGCCAGAAGGAGCCATCTATTCACCATGCTGTCCTGCTGAAATTGCCATCCAGGCACAGGGTCCCAGGAAGACTCTATGAACAGAAGTTCTGGAGCTGCTTGGGGGTCTGATTGACCCACTTGCAGTATAAAGCAGGGGTCCTCAACATTTTTGGCACCAGGGGCTGGATTCATGGAAGACAGTTTTTCCAGAGACTGGAAGGAGGGATGGTTTGGGGATGATTCAGGCACATTACATTTATGGTGCACATTATTTCTATTATTATTACATCAGCTCCACCTGAGATCATCAAATATTAGATCCCAGAGGTTGAGACCCCTGGTGCAAAGGGTCAGAGAGGTCTTCAAATGTTCATATGGAAGAAACAAGGGCCAGGGTCCACATGAGTCCCAGTCCAGGCTTAGGCATTCTGCTCAGTTGGCACTGCCAGAAAGAAAATTTTAAGCTCCTGGAAGCATGGGACTTAGACATTAATCTTGCTTTCTTTGCCTAAAAACAGCAATTAACAAACATAGATGTTAGAAAGATATCAAAGACAGAATAAGGTCAAAGCAATATTTGAAGCAATCTTGTAAAAGCAAATGTAAACCATAAGGACATACCACTAAATTGGCAAAAATTTATGTTGTTCAGTCACTAAGTTATGTCCAACTCTTTGTGACCCCGTAGACTGTAGCACAACAGACTCCCCTATGCTTCTGTACCTCCCAGAGTTTGCTCAGATTCATGTCCACTGAGTCAGTGAGGCAATTGAACTATCTCATCCTCAGCCACCCCTCTTCAATTGCCTTTAATCTTCCCAGCATCAGGGTCTTTTCCAATGAGTGTGCTCTTCATATTAGGTCGCCAATGTATTGGAGCTTCAGCATCAATGAATGTCCTTCCAATTAATAGTCAAGATTGATTTCTTTTAGACTGGCTTGATCTCCTTGTAGTCCATGGGACTCTAAAATTAAGAGAGTAAATAATATATTTTAGGCAGAGCATCGATCATATACACGGCAGGTTAAGAATAAAATTGGTACAGCTACTTGTGAAAAGAATTTGGCATTATCCTATGCATTTGGACACTCATTACTCCCTAACTCAGTAATTCCACTCCTATGTGTATATGTATATCCTAGAGACTGTTTTATGTGTGTATATCAAGAGAAATTCACGAATGAAGGCTCATACTATCATCAGTCATAGTTTCAGAAAACTAGGATTGACCCCAAGGTCCAAAGAAGAGTGAAATACTGAAACAATGAACCAGAAGTGGTTCATGCATTTTGCAGAAGAATCAGTTCAGTTCAGTTCAGTTGCTCAGTCGTGTCTGACACTTTGCCACCCCATGAATCGCAACACGCCAGGCCTCCCTGTCCATCACAAACTCACGGAATCCACTCAAACTCATGTCCATTGAGTCGTGATGCCATTCAGCCATCTCATCCTCTGTCGTCCCCTTCTCCTCCTGCCCCCAATCCCTCCCAGCATCAGGGTCTTTTCCAATGAGTCAACTCTTTGCATGAGGTGGCCAAGTATTGGAGTTTCAGCTTCAGCATCAGTCCTTCCAATGAACACCCAGGACTGATCTCCTTTAGGATGGACTGGTTGGATCTCCTTGCAGTCCAAGGGACTCTCAAGAGTCTTCTCCAACACCACAGTTCAAAAGCATCAATTCTTCGGCGCTCAGCTTTCTTCACAATCCAACTCTCACATCTATACATGACCACTGGAAAAACCATAGCCTTGACTAGACGGACCTTTGTTGGCAAAGTAATGTCTCTGCCTCTTAATATGTTATCTAGGTTGGTCTTAACTTTCCTTCCAAGGAGTAAGCGTCTTTTAATTTCATGACTGCAATCACCATCTGCAGTGATTTTGGAGCCCCCAAAAATAGTCTGACACTGTTTTCACTGTTTCCCCATCTATTTCCCATGAAGTGATGAGACCAGATGCCATGATCTTAGTTTTCTGAATGTTGAGCTTTAAGCCAACTTTTTCACTCTCCTCTTTCACTTTCATCAAGAGGCTTTTTAGTTCCTCTTCACTTTCTGCCATAAGGGTGGTGTCATCTGCATATCTGAGGTTATTGATATTTCTCCAGGCAATCTTGATTCCAGCTTGTGCTTCTTCCAGCATAAGAATATATAAAGTCAATTCTATTCTCATTAAACTCAAAGTTCCAAGACTAAATAACATATTACTTAAGCATAGACTCATAATTAAGAAATTGAAAATAAGAATAAGAGAATGACTTTTTTATTTTTTTTTACAGAAGTCAGGATACTGTTTGCCTCTGGGAGAAAAGCAGGTTATAAGATGAGAGAATCACATAGGAAAAAGCAAGATATTGGTAATATTCTAATTTTTAAGCTGTCATAAGTTCATGGGTGCTCATTTTATTGCTGTAGCTTTATGACTTCCATATATTCTTTTGTATGTACAAATATTAAGGCAAGTATTTTAATAAGAAACAGGATATAAACTAAGAATTTATATTGAGAATGAATAGGAAGCCTGTGAAATATCTTGAAATGTACTAGATTCTTGATGAGGATGTTGTAGATTATTAGAATGTATTGAACCAATAAAAAGGTGGGAGAAATATATGAGCTTTAAGGAAGCTGGAAGATTCTAGAAAATAACTATGACATTAAGTAAATCATGATAGACTTCATGAAGAAAATACACAATGCTATTTAAATTTAAATCATGAGAGATGGTCATGTGGAAGTGTCCAGCAAGGTTCATTAGAACATGTAGCATTAGAGAGTGGCTTTAATAGAAGATAAACTTGACTACCAAAGTGATACTGAGAATATCTTCCAATAGAAAAATGAAAAATTGAGAGTATTAGTGAAAGTCAGTTGATGTCGTATTTAGAGTAGACAGATACTGATTTTGCAATATATGGAAATTTCCTCAGGGAGGGTAAATGGGGATTGTGAATCTAGAAAATTAACCTTGCAGGCATATGTAGGGAAATGTGACTTGCAAGTGACCAGAAATGAGGAGACCTGTTAGAAAGCTCCTGCATCTTTTCCAGGAAAGAGTAAGGGCTCCAACTGGAATGGTGGTTAATGAGACTGAATTCTTTAAGTCCATACAGTTGGGAAAAAAATTTTCCAAGAAGATTTGTAGCCCTGAGTTTAATAGGTAGAATACTTAAAACTCTGATTTTCTCATGGAGACATTAGAAAAACTAGCTCATCTGTATATAATTCTCCAAGCACAGATTTTAATGACAACCACGAAACCAGTCTGAATGAATTGTAGCCCCAATCTAATGTTCTTAGGGTCATATAAACATAGTTTTGCCCTGGTTTTTCTCAATATGAGGTACTCTTTGGTTTACTAGTTTCCATTATAATTTTGAAAATGATCCCAACCTACAATATGAGTTTAATTCTGGTAGCCTAATAGAAAAGAAATCTTGGAGCTTGCCTAGAGGCCATAAAAGATGAAGTGTCTAAAAAAGGCTAAATGAGAAGGAATCTCTACCTGAGACTTCCCAGAATTACAAGAAGAAGACAGCAGTGATTTTACTTTTCTGTGGGAATTTTTCAAATGAATAGATAGTGTCTTTTCTGATAGTGTCATTGCCAAAATTATTGAGAATTTCAGTGTTGAAAGTAATTATGCTATCTTGACACTATTGGAAATAATGAAATAGTGAATCAAGGGGTCTTGGCTTTAAAAATATCTTACGATATTTTTCAAGTGCATTAAATATATGTGTGCTTATATGTATGCATATGTACACGCAAGTATTCAGATTAGCTATTCTTGCACTATATGCACATTTAAGGAATTAGTTTGTTGTTATTTTTAACAGATTTAAGAAATTAGTATTATTCATAGTAAATTATTTGTTTTCACTTGCAAAATTGACCCCGGAAAAATAAATTTAGTGTTTAAAAATCCTCTTAAATTTTGAAAAGATTTTTGGCTTTATTAGTCGAACTCTAATTAAAACTACACTACACTAAATTCAACAGTGGTCAAATTTAAAATTTGGAAAATACAAATGTTGGCAAAGATGTGGAATAGCCAAGGCTCAAATTGCTGGTGAGCCTGTAGTGTAAATTGGTAAAATTGTTTTGCTAAATTGTTAGATGGGGTCTACTAGAATGTGTACATGTTATGACTCTCTAGTTCCAATCCTAGAGATGTACATGGAAGAAATAAGTTCAGATATTCAAAACATGCAGACTATTCAAGGAAACACCAGTGTTAGTAGGTCCTAATGAGAAGCTTCCAAAATACCCAACAATGGCAGACATGCATCGGTCAGTCAAGCAGTCATGTTCAACTCTTTACCACCCCATGGACTCTAGCCTACTAGGCTCTTCTGTCCACGGGATTTTCCAGGCAAGAATACTGGAGTGGGTTGCCATTTCCTACTCCAGGGATCGTCCCAACCCAGGGATCAAACCCACATCTCTTGTATCTCCTCCATAAGCAAGAGGGTCCTTTACCACTGAGCTACCTGGGAAGTCTTAATATATAATCCTAATTATGTATTCTTAATTACATATGTATATATAAATATATGAATAAAGTTTTATAAAGTATTATTAAATCATTTAACTTTTATTGACCACTGAGAAGACAATAACTTCAGCTGAAAAATATATAGCTGATAATCATTTCATAAAAATTAAACTAAAACTGTGGAGAGAGTTAGGATTCCGCAAAGAAATAGAACCAATAAGATATGTGTACTATAGAATGAAATTTATTATAAGGAATTGGATCACATGATTCTAGAGAATGAGAAATCCCACAATCCACTATGTGCAAGTTGGAGGCAGGGTGTCAGTCAAGAAACTAAAAGATGCTTGCTCCTTGGAAGCAAAGCAGTGACATACCTAGACAGCATATTAAAAAGCAGAGATACTGATTTACCAACAAAAGTTCTTCTAGTCAAAGCGCTGGTTTTTCCAGTAGGCATGTGAGTCCAATAGTCCAGAAGGATGTGAGAGTTGGACCGTAAAAAAGGCTGAGCACCAAAGAATTGGTGCCCACAATGTGAGAGACCTGGGTCCAATCCCTGGGTTGGGAAGATTCCTTGGAGAAGGGAAAGGCCACCCACTCTAGTATTCTGACCTGGAGAATTCCATGGACTATACAGTCCATGGGGTTGCAAAGAGTCGGACATGACTCACTCACTTTCACATTCACTTGAGAGTCCCTTGGGCTGCAATGAGATCAAACCAGTCAATCCTAAAGGAAATCAATCATGAATATTCATTGAAAGGACTAATGCTGAAGTGAAGCTCCATTACTTTGACCACCTGATGCAGAGAGCCGACTCATTGGAAAAGACCCTGACACTGGGAAAGATGGAAGGCAGGAGGAGAAGGGGATGACAGAGGATGAAATGCTTGGATGGCATCAGCAACTCAATGGACATGAGTTTGAGTGAGCTCCTGGAGATGGTGAAGGACAGGAAAAACTGGAATGCTACAGTCCATGGGGCTGCAAAGAGTCAGACACAACTGAGCAACTCAACAACAGCAACAATAAAGATAATAACCCAGTCATCTGAAGAATAATACCAAGAACACGTAAGTTCGTAGGCATGTCAACCAATACACCAGTATTCATTCATTTAAAGTATTTGTTAATATTTCAGTTTGTGTCCAGTGATGTAGCAAATGCTCTGGGTACAATGGTTATTAACAAACCCTCTCTGGCTATCGCTAGCTCACATTCTGTTGGGAGAGACAAAAAATAACCACACAATCACCTAAAAAATGTACCTAACATTAAAAGTGTCATGAATGTCATGCAAAAGAGACAAATGCTATGAAATAGTGAAAAAGGAGCATTTCACTGGTGGGGAAGGATAAAAGTGCTGTGATCTGGAAGAACAGGAGATGGCTATTGTACAGGGCAGAGAAAAAAGACTGTCAGAGGAGAGACCATGTGAAAAATGGGGGTACAAGAGAGCATGACCAGTTCCAGGAGGAAAAAAAGTCCACTGCAGGAGGAATACAGGCATCTGAAGTGGTTGTCAAACTACCATGCATCAGAATTTCCTGGAGAGCTAGTTTAAATACAGTGTTGGGATGGAAATCCAAAAAAAAGAGGATATATATGTAGATATATAGCTGATTCACTTTGCCATACAGTACAAATGAAGACAACATTGCAAAGCAACTTTACTCCAATAAATTTTTTTTAATTTATTTTTAATTGGGGGAAATTTTCTTTACAATATTGTGTTGGTTAAAATGTTTTAAATAAAATTACACACATATACACTGTTGATCCCCCAACTTCTCCACCAGAGTTTCCTTAAGAAAAATCTTATTTATATATTTGGCTGCACTGGGTCTTCATTTCAGCATGTGGGGTCTAGTTCCCTGACCAGGGATTGAACTCTGGCCTCCGTGTTGGGAGAACAGAGTCTTAGCCACTGGACCACCAGGAAAGTCCCCACCTCTACCAGAGTTTCTGATTTAGTAGTTTCAGGGTGGAGCTTAATAATTTGTATTCTAACAAGTTCCCAAGTGATAACCTATGCTGGTCTAGAAATTATACTCAGGTAGCAATTGGTGTAGAGAAAACATAGTGTGGCTTGAGGTTTAATAGGAACCAGACCACTTAAAGCTTCAGTGGATATGTTCAGAAATCAGTTCTTAAGTCTAAAAGCAGTGGGAGAAGGACTTCCCTGGCTGCCCACTAGTAAACACTTGGCACTTCTGATGAAGGGGGTGTGGGTTCGATTCCTAAGAGAGGGAACTAAGATCCCACGTGCTGCATGGCACAGCCAAAAATAAACAAACAAAAGCAATGGGAAGTACTAATGTGTTTTGAGCTGGAGGTTGATGTGATGCTTGGTTAATGAATGGAAGTACTGGAAATCTGAAAGCTGTTGTAATGCTCTAAGTAAGGGCTAAAAGGTAGCTGGGATTATGGTCATACTGAGGAAAATAGAAAAGTAAATATTAGGTTTTGTGAACTCATCCTTTAACCATAGGACTTTGTGATGGATTTAACATGGGTGGTAAAAAGAAGACAGAAACAAGGATGATTCCTGTATCTCTGGCTCTCCTAAGTAGATGGTTGGAGGTGTCATGCATTGAAATAGGTAATAGTGAAATTTAGTTTTGATTGAGGTGTTGCAATGTCTTTGAGATGTTCAGATACAGATATTTAGCATGAAGTTTTGATTTACCAATCAAGAGTTCTGCATGTTCAGAGATTGAATGTGTACTTTTTGAGTCACCTGGAAGTTGGTTGCCATGAAACGGAATTGGCCTAGAGAGAGAATTTAAAGTATGAAGAGAAAAAGGACTCAGGCTTGAGCCTAAATAAATTCCCACATTTTACAGCCAAGTAGCGGTGATGAAGCCAACAAAGGAGACAGGACACATTGCCAGAGATATGGGGGGAAAAAACAGGAGTGTGCGGTGTCTGAAAATTCAAGGGAAGAAAAGTGTCCAGTAAGGTGAAGACTTTTCAAGAAATATATAAGCTACTTGTTTTTTATTTATTCATATTACTTTCTAAAATCTTCTTCTCATTTACTGTTTATATTGTATGAATTCTAAAATGGCATTTAATCAAGGCTATCCATATTGTCCTTTTTAAGCCTCTGATTTTGGTGCCAAGCTAAGAAACATTTTTCCCACATGGAAATTACATAAATATTCACATACATCTTATCCTAATAATTTTAATATGCTATTTTTGTCTTTTGAATTTTGAATCCAGCTTCTATTTATTCTTCCAAAGTGTGAGACAGAAAGCTTATAATTTCTTTTCCCCCTGAATGCTTAACCAGCTTTCAAACCAGACATTTCAAATTTGAAATGTCTAAAAGGTGATGCCAAATGCTGAGCTGAATTGTCACTTTGGATTTTCCTCTGTTCAAGTGGAGAATGTACTTATGCTTTTGGAAGTTCCACTCAAGAGAAGTTGACTCTTAATGTGCAGCCTTCATATGCCTTCACATTTTTTTTTTCTCTTAGCCAAGTTGAAGTAGTAAAATAATTTCCTTTTAAACACACATACACACACAGACACACACACACCTAGAAAGTTGACCTAGATTGTAGTTGCCCATCTGTTTAAAGAAACATGCTGCCTGAAATAGTCTCTTTCTGTTCTGGTTATCTATCAGCAATTTAGAACATATACAAGGGTACCCCAAATTCATTACATTTAGAATTTTGATCCCTTTAGAGATTACTTTTTTCCTTTAGCATAGCTTTTTAGTAACCAGATTATACACACACACACACACACACACACATATAAAGAGAACAAGTTTTTAAGAATATTTCCCCTGTCATGGGACAAATAGATTATTTCAAGGGTACAATGCAAATAGCACATTTGTAACAGTCATACTTGGAAAGATATGCTGCAGTCACGATTTCCTTTATTCCCTTCTTCAAAAGGTATGATATTTAAAATTACACAATAATAATAAATGCTTGTATAAGATCCAGGAATTGTGACTGTGTATAGAATGGAATGTGTAAAAGGCCACTCTCTTACCACCCCTGCACCCCTACCTCACTCTTTGGTTCTATATGTAACTAGAAAGTTTTTCCTGACTAATGTGCAGATTGACACAGTTGCTTTTTATATTTGGGGTCTTTTTGTTTTGTTTTGCATAAATGAGATCTATGGAAATATATCTTTTGTTGTTCAATAATGTGTCTTGGGGATTTAGTGAGCTTACCTCATTCTTTTGAATGGCTATATAATATTCTATAGAAATATAATTCAGCTATGTCTGTAAGAGAGTAATGATGAGTTTAGATTTTTTTTTCCCTTTCTCTGCTACAGTGTTGCAATAGATATGCAAAGATACTGAATACTCCTCCTGACTGGTCTCCCCAAGCCTGCCCTTGCCCCAGCAGGCCTCTGAAATGCAGTAGTCAGATTACTTTGCAAGAGTCTTCTTTAAGCGTGGACTTCCCGTGTCACTTAGAGGGTAGCTGGAAGTCCCTGCATTGTCTGAACTTTTGTTTTCTCTCTGACCTCACTTCCTCTTTCCTTCTCCTCACTCAGCTGCACTGGTGTTTTTTGATGTTCACTCATCACTGCAGACATTTTTACCCTTCAGGCTTTCCATCTGCAATGCTCAGTCATCTGTTCTCTACATAGCTTTTTTTTTTTTCTCTTCTGGAAACTTTTCTCAAACGGTGTCACAGTGAGGCCTTCCTTGGCCATCCTCCCTGAAACTGTAACACATGTGCCCAATCATGTGTAACCTTAGTCCTCACATCCTTATTTTTCTCCTGAGCACTTACTACTTTATGTATTGTATGTAACACTAATGTACATACTAATGTACTAGTGTACATACTAATGTCTTATTTTCCTTGTTTACTGCCTACTCCATCTAGGCAGAAACAGAGATTGTTTTCTGTTTTATTTTTGCTATATCTCTTCTGTATTCATCTTCTCTAGAAACATGCCTAGCACATAGTTTCCATTCATTAAATATTCTTTAATTTCTTTAAATTTTGTTCATTTGTATGCAGATTGATTCCTAGGAGTGAAATTGTTAATAGGAAAATTATGGGCATTTTAAATTCCAGTGGTCCTCTAGGTCAATGTCAATTACATTTGCATCGATATTTATAAGTATTTATTTCTTCATATCCTTGCCAATAATGGATATTACCAATTATCTATGTTTGTTTAATTAATATAAGTGATATTCTTTGTTAAAATAAATTTCTAATTATTTATGAGGAAGTAATTTCTTTTTTTTTTTTTTTTGAGGAGGTAATTTCTTATGTGTATATATTTATTTCTCCATATGACCTAATTGCTTACTTCTTTGCCTTTTTTCTCCCTTAAAGGTAATTGTATTTCTTTTTGATTTATTAGAACTGCTTATATATCTTTGGGTTTAATTTGTCCCAAAATTTATAAATATTTTCTTTTGTAATAATGCATGATTTTAGTTTCATAACAACTTTTTTCCAAAATTTCTTTCTGATTTTTATTTATTCACAATTTGTTCTTTCTTCATGGATTCAATTTTATATCTGCATTAAGAAAGCATCCCCAACTTCAGAAATATATTTTCCTTTAATGCTTTTGTGTTTTACGTTAAACTCTCACATACGCCTGGATGTCGTTGCTGTTTTGGGGGGCAGTAGTATAATATGAATATTATACTATGGCTTCTTTGCTAAAATTTTAAATGATTAAAAAGTTACGTCTAGACAGTATTTTATGCTTAAAAGATATTAGTTTCCACTGTTTTTGGAAAGATGCATATATTCCCGTTTAACTTGTTTGAATATTCTAAGGCACTGATATTATATGTATTTTGGTAGAACAAAGACATTATGTTTTATATAAATTTGAAAGAATTTTGTTAAAGTATATTCTCTCTTGCTGGATGTTATGCTTTTGACAGCTGAACAGACCTTCACAGAGCCCAACTGGCCATTAGTCCTTTGATTTTCACAGTACCTTTCTTTACTTAATAGGCCCGAAATATTGATTAACATTTACAGACTCAATTCCGAGCTCTTGCCAGAGGTTAGGGAGGGCCTAGAGTGAGCTGTTTCTGCCACTCAAATACTAAGGTGTAATGAAATTCCCCACCGCGCCTGTCAGCTCATCTGCTGAGCAGGTCACTTCCCACATGGCCTCTTGGTGTTGAAAGAAGCCATTTCCACTTCAAATGTTTCATAGACAATGGGAAAAAGTGATATGGCGCTAATATTGTGTTCTTTACCCTGCTGCGGAGAGTTGAATAGACTCCATTATAAAGTAATGCTCTTTTAAATGATGGGCTTTTCTGTCTGGAAGGGTTCATGAGCAGCTCCAAGGGCAGCATGGCATTTCAGGACTGACTTGGGCATTTCACGAGTCTTTGTTTTCCTCCTCGTTTCCAGATGTCAGGTGCTGGGGATTCACAATTGACTAAGTACAGAAATCACAGGCATTCACTTCAGCCCGGTACTTCTATATATTTACTGACCCAGCCATGTAGGGAACTGGGCTCTCATTCCTTCCTTTTGATCAATTATCTTTCAGTTCCACTTGCTACTTTTAAAGATTCCAACCACAAGAACTTGGAAACTAATCCAGAGATTTACACTGCTGTTCTTAAGATCATTCTCATCTTCCTAATTTGAAAATGACTAGTTGATTTCTTTCTCCTCAAGACACCTAGAACTTCACCTTTCAGACCTTTTTCTTGTTCTTCTTTCCCTAAGGGATATAGAAGTATGGCCATTATAGGAATCACTTTGCAGCCAAAGGTCCATATAGTCAAAGCTATTGTTTTTCCAGTATCATGTACAGATGTGAAGTTTGGACCATAAAGAAGGCTGGGCACCGAAGAATTGATGCTTTCAAATTATGGTGCTGGAGAAGACTCTTGAGGGTCCCTTGGATGGCAAAGAGATCAAACCAGTCATACCTAAAGGAGATCAAACCTGAATATTCATTGGAAGGACTTATGCTGAAGCTGAAGCTCACATACTTTGGCCACTTGATGTGAAGAGCTGACTCATTGGAAAAGACACCGCTGCTGGAAAAGATTGAAGGCAGGAGGAGAAGGGGACGACAGAGGATGAGATAGTTGGATGGCATCATCAACACAATGGACATGAGTTTAAGCAAACTCTCAGAGACGGTGAAGGACAGGGAAGCTGGCATACAACAGTCCATGGGGTCTCAGAGAGTTAGACTTGACTTAGTGACTGAACAACAAAAAATGATAGAAATCCTGGAACTCAGAGAGTAAACTATTTAAAACATGGGTCACTATTTGGGAGGTCTATAAATAAGCAGAATTTCTACATAAGGGGTAGCTAATTAATGTCATACGCTTGGCAACTAAATAGGGTTATTTCTTTTAAAGGTAAGAAGTACCTAAAAAGTAACCCATTAAAATAAATGGAATTTTTTTATTGGAAATAGTCTAGGAGGGTCATTTTACTTCATTATGGTGAATCAATTTGACTCAGTTATTTTGAAGTGCCGTGCATATGTTTATGTGAGTGCCACATCTATTTTCTTAATGAAACTATTTGGAAAGATTTGGAGCAGTTTTAAAGTTTGTTTGTGCATTTTTCCTTTTGTTCACAACTCTTTTCTCAATGCCAGACACTCTGCCAATGAATCCAAGTGTTCAGGTTTATTTTTGTTTGTTTTTATTTCTGTTTTTCTTGGTTTCCCTGGAATTGGAGGCGTGGCTGGATTCCTAACATTCAAGGTGACTGGTAAGCCTCTTACTCTTCAGGCTGACTAAAAGTATTTGAGTTCGTCTCTTGAAGGTGCTCAACTTTCCCTGGACTAGGTACGTAGATTCACATGCTCAGTCATGTCCGACTCTTTGCAACCCCATTGACTATAGCCCTCCAGGCTCCTCTGTCCATGGAATTTTCCAACCAAGAATACTGGTATGGATACCATTTCCTACCCCAGGGGTTCATCCCAACCCAGGGATCGAACCAACATCTTTTGCATCTCCTGCATTGGCAGGCAGATTTTTTAACCACTGAACCACCAGGGAAGCCCAAGTCTACAGATTTAGTTAGCAGTAATCTGGGAAAACCAGAAAACTCAGGTAAGAGCTTCAGAAGACCCAATCTCCCAGAGCAAAAGCCAGCAAAACAAGAAAAAGACAATTTGCCTGAGAGGCATGGGCTATGAGGTCACTAGTTCCTACAAGCAAATAAATGACCATTGATAAACCAGCCAAGAGCCACTTCTGTGTAGGATTGAAGCAGAAATGTAGGAAAAACGTGGGAATCATGATTTCCTGAGAAGGGGGCACACTTCCAGTGTAGGTGATGAATAAAAGGAGAGACTGGGAAGCCTTAAGGCAAATATCCTCAAAACCTACATTGCTTTGCCTCAGAGGAAAAGAATTCCACTACCATGATGACTCTCACCTCTCTTAGCCAACCAGTCTCATTCTACATCCTCCATAATATTTAACGTGAAGAATCTCCAGCTTTTGCTTGGACAGCACCTCATTAGGCATTGCTAACTTATTTACACTAATTAAAAAAAAGAAAAAGAAAGACCAATCATGTGCCAGAGAAATATTTATTAAGTAATGGAGGTTGGAAATATTCAGTTTTCCTCATAAGGAAGCAAAAAGCACCCCCCAATATCTAATCTCCTTAAATGTTGAGCTTTGAAACATGTAGACCTCTTTTTCCAACACAATCTTATTCAAAACAAAACATTAACATATATGAACAAACAAGAAATAAGCAAAAATCATCAACCATTCTCAAGGTATTTCTCTCTTTTGGTATTTTGTCTGTGTGGTATTTGTGCATAATACAGTCAATGTGATTTTAGGTGTGTTGACATTTTCAGAACACAAGTCACCCCAGGCTACAGTGCTGCTATGGGCATAGACAAAGTTCTTAAGTAGGCAACATCTGCATGACTGGGTTCAGGTAGAAAAATCAAATATAATGAATGCAAATTGATAGTGTCAAATATATTTAGCCAGAAATAGAGTAATGTGGGAGGGATAGGGTTATTTTAAATTTTTGTTTTTCTTTGAGCTTTGTTTTGTTACTAACTAGTTTCAGAAATCAAAGAGCCCTCCTTACCTCATGGGGTGGTCATGGCAGCAGTCATGATTGCACCAGGGGAAACTACATTTCAAGATGTATAATCTTCTTTATACACTTATTCACTCCTTATTTCTGTGGCCCGGGACAATTATCTTTTCCCCTCCTTATCTAAGTCTCTTCATGCCCATAATCATCAAAAGACAGAAGGAGATGAAGGTCATATTCTGGGAACCAGGGACGCACAGGAAAAATAAAAATGCCACTAGAGATGTTATTAGGAAAAAAAATACTTGTCTTTAAACTAAAGCAGCACTGCAGCACAAAAAAGTTGCCTGTCATGAAATCATTACTTCAGCACTGAGTTTGACATAAATAAGCAGATAAGGAACATTCCTAGTGTAAGGGAATTGGTCATGTGTGGTTATTTTATTGTTATCTAGTCGGCAATTTTAAGACATGTAGAAATAATAAGCAATGGTTTAAAGAAATCTAAGTTTCCCCCCTTTCAATCAGACTTGTACTCATTCATGTAAGCTAGACCTTCTATATAAAGAGAGTGTTTCCATGGTAAAATACAAGTTGGTAAATCTGAGTTCAACAGACAAAACTATATTTCTCTAGGACGTCTCAGATAGAATTCCAGTTGAGCTATTTCAAATCCTTAAAGATAATGGTGTGAAAGTGCTACACTCAATATGCCAGCAAATCTGGAAAACTCAGAAGTGACCACAGGACTGGAAAAGGTCAGTTTTCATTCCAATCCCAAAGAAAGGTAATGCCAAAGAATGTTCAAATTATCACACAATCGCTCTCATCGCACACGCTAGCAAAGTAATGCTCAAAATTCTCCAAGCCAGGCTTCAACAGTACGTGAACCGTGAACTTCCAGATATTCAAGCTGGATTTAGAAAAGGCAGAGGAACCAGAGATCAAATTGCCAATATCTGATGGATCATCAAGCGAGAGAGAGAGTTCCAAAATAACATCTACTTTTGCTTTATTGACTGTGCCAAAACCTTTGACTGTGTGGATCACAAAAAAATGTGGAAAATTCTTCAAGAGATGGGAATACCAGACCACCTGACCTGCCTCCTGAGAAATCGGTATGCAGGTCAAGAAGCAACAGTTAGAACTGGACATGGAACAACAGACTGATTCCAAGTCGGGAAAGGAGTGCGTCAAGGCTGTATATTGTCATTGTGCTTATTTAACTTATTTGCAGAATACATCATGCGAAATGTCAGGCTGGATGAAGCACAAGCTGGAATCAAGATTGCCAGGAGAAATATCAATAACCTCAGATACGCAGATGACACCACCTTTATGGCAGAAAGCAAAGAAGAACTAAAGCGCTTCTTGATGAAAGTGAAAGAGGAGAGTGAAAAAGTTGGCTTAAAATTCAACATTCAGAAAACCAAGATCATGGCATCTGGTCCCATCACTTTATGGCAAATAGATGGGGAAACAATGGAAACAGTGAGAGACTTTATTTTCCTGGGCTCCAAAATCATTGCAGATGGTGACTGCAGCTATGGAATTAAAAGATGCTTGCTCCTTGGAAGAAAAGCTATGACCAAATTAGACAGCATATTAAAAAGCAGAGACATTACTTTGCCACCAATGTCCATTTAGTCAAAGCTATGGTTTTTCCAGTAGTCATAAATGAATGTGAGAGTTGGATTATAAAGAAAGCTGAGAGCTGAAAAATTGGTGCTTTTGAACTATGGTGTTAGAGAAGACTCTTAAGAGTTCCTTGGACTGCAAGGAGATCCAACCAGTCAATCCTAAAGGAAATCAGTCCTAAATATTCCTTGGAAAGACTGATACTGAAGCTCCAATACACTGGCCACCTGATGTGAAGAACTGACTCATTGGAAAAGTCTCTGATGCTGGGAAAGATTGAGGGCAGGAGAAGAAGGGGACAACAGAGGATGAGATGGTTGAATGGCATCACCGACTCAATGGTCATGAGTTTGAGTAAGCTCTGGGAGTTGGTGATGGTCAGGGAAGCCTGGTGTGCTGCAGTCCATGGGGTCTCAAAGAGTCAGGCACAACTGAGTGACTGAACTGAACTGTCTCCAAGAGGAGAAATAGCAGAAAGCATTTCCAAATGTACTGGGATGTGGAGCATCCTTTCTCACAACACACCCATTAATGTTTCAAGTTGCATTTTAGTTCTACAGATCAAAATTTAGGAAATATTAAGAGGATTCAATCCAGATAGCTGTTTGATTTCACCTGTATATTCCAGGAAATCAGAGGTCAAAAGATATAGTACCCTAGATGAAAATAGAAAAGCAATTTTTGCTGTGTTCTTCTTAGTTTCTTCTATCCTTGTCTTTGTCTTCATCATCTTTTGTTGATAGGAGATGGAGGGATGTTCTTAAGTGTTTTTTATTTTGTTTGGATAAAACATTTCTTTAAATTTTTTATACTAATTTAGGAGGAAATCCCCGTAGTTATGGCCTTCCCAGGTGGCTCAGTGGTAAAGAATCTGTCTGCCTAATAGAAGACACCAGAAATGTAGGTTCGATATCAGGGTTGGGAATATCCCCTGGAGAAGGAAACAGCCACCCACTCCAGTATTCTTGCCTGGAAAATCCCACAACAGAAGAGCCGGGTGGGCTACAGTCCATGGAGGTCAAGCGATTAATGCCCTTGACTATTTTAGAAACCTAAAGGGTTATGTTGGAAATACAATGTGTGCTACTTATAAGGGATAATGCTGCAATGAAGTCCAAAGAGAAAAGCTACTGTTAACCACATTTATGTCCTTTGTGATAAAGCTATATAGAAGGACACTGTGTCAGCATGATTCCTCTGATCCCATGTACCTCACCTGTTCCCTGACTCAGTATATACATTTACTATGTAACAGATCCTGTAAATACTTCACATTTCCTGGGTGGAGACTTGCGCTTCGCTTTCCCTTTGATATATACAGCTTGGGAGTCTTAGGAAAAGTTCACTGCATTAATCCACTTCTTTTTTGTGCAGGATATAAAGGGAAAATGGGCTTCCTATGTGGGTGGCTATTCAAGAATCTGCCTGCAATGCAGGGGATGAGGTTTCGATTCCTGGGTTGGGAATATCCCCTGGAGAACGATACCCACTCCAGTATCCTTGCCTGGGAAATTCCACGGACAGAGGAGCCTGGAGGGCTACAGCCTATGGGGTCACAAAAGAGTCAGACATGACTTTAGCGACAAAAAACAACAAAGAAGGGAAAATATGAGAATAACAAAACCACAGACTATTATACTAAAATTGCATAAACATCTGTTTCACAGAATGTGCAGTAAATATTAATATATTTACCTCAACAAGAATCTCTCTTAATGAAGAAGTGACTGTTAGGATGCCCACAGGACTCCCTCTGCACGTTACAGAAGACCGCCTGTGTCAAGGTAGAGTGGCGTTCAACAGAAACCAGCTCTGCTGGGCTCAGTTTGCAGGCTGTGCTGGGCTGCGTGAGCCATTCCAGGAAGTGCTGAGGGAGTGGTCCTTGTGCAATGCACTCAGGTGTACGTCTGAACGTTCTGTTGTCCATCATGGTTTGGTTTTATCAGAGACTTACTACTGTTATAACAGGATCCATGCTGCTGCGTCGCTTCAGTCGTGTCCGACTCTGTGTGACCCCATAGACGGCAGCCCACCAGGCTCCTCCGTCCCTGGGATTCTCCAGGCAAGAACACTGGAGTGGGTTGCCATTTCCTTCTCCGAGGCATGCATGCATGCTAAGTCACTGCAGTCATGTCCGACTCTGTGCAACCCTATGGATAGCTGCCCACCAGGCTCCTCTGTCCACGGGATTCTCTAGGCAAGAGTACTGGAGTGATTTGCCATTTCCTTCTCCAACAGGATCCATAAACATAAACTATCTAGGCCCTTGATACAAGTCATTTTATAAACAAGCAATGCAGACGATGTGATGGCTTTAGTGGCTCCAGACCATGCCAATATCATCACAGGGACAGGCAGCAGCTGGATTCTACAGGTCTTCTTCCCTGAGCTAGGTGAGGGGCTGTCGCTAGCTATCAGAGGTCAAGGCGACCTCTGTGCTCAAAGTCCAGGATGACCCTGAAACGTTACCTTCCTTGTGAATTTGAGAATTACCAGTTGCTCTCATTTCTGTTATGGTTTCTACTCCAAGGATCACGATCTCATTTTTCAAAGTCTAAAAGTTACTCAAGTCAGACAGGTGGCCCAAAGTGAAACTTAAAAGTGATCAAGTCCAGAAATAGTTTGAACACCATGATCAAGCTTCCCTACTCATCTTCCTGCGGGCTGAAGGAAATGGAGTCCCATTAATGTGTCCAAGTCATGTTCATTAGACAAAGAGCAGGTTTCTAGTTCTGTATAAAGTCAGGATCACTATTCTAAACATTAAATGAATGCTAGCATTGGTTATATATATTTTTTGATAAAACAAGCCCACCTACAGCTCTTAATTTTTAGTTTAACATGTAAGTAATAAATCTAGGGTAATAAAACATTACATATCTTCTGTCTTATTTCATCAGAGATTCTATGCATATTTGAACACCCCAGGAATAAAATACAGTTCCTGGATAAAAAGGAATGAGGAGTTAGAGACTCTGAGATGAGTGGCTAGAGAAAGTCTCCCAAGAAAGAGGAGGTCAAAAGGCAATATGGTGGCAGTTTGGGCGCTGGGGTATGGGTATGTGGAGGGGATGTGTCATGGTCCCCTAGGAACCACATGCAGTTCATCTCTCTACTGTGTATGTATACGCATCTGTTTACTTATTTGTTTTATTCCTTCCATTCTTTTAAAAATGACATTTTTGTGATTCCATAAGTTCTTTTTCACATAGATTGGATCTGTTTCATTTCCCATGTCTCTCATACACTATCTTTTTCTTGCAAATTCTTGGTATCATCTACATTCATAATCATTTCTTCCATCTATCTTTTTTTTTTCCTGTGGTGGTATCTCTCCCATTTCACAGTTTCACCATCTTGTTTGTCTTCTCTTCCAAATCTTAAATATATTTTTTTCCCTTAAGATAACAAAGTAGTGGAATTGATATATTTTTGCAATTTTCTTCAGAACTTGCCTTTGAATTAATCTATATTTTCTGCTCTATTCAGTATGTCTCTTTCAGAGAACTGAATTCCTCTTGTATATTAATAGGTAGATGGCCCCTTTATTTTGACCCAGTTGCCTTTTTATACTTATAAAGTTATATAGTTTTATAAGTTTTTACTGTTTTTCCATATTTTCCCATGAAGTGGGAAGCACAGCTGGGCTAGTTTTTGTTCAATATGGATGCTTCTGAGGAAAAAGAATTCTGTCTAGTCTGTACACTCATTTCTGACCTTAGTACAGGGTCTCGCCCGGTCCCGAGGGACATTCTACAGACCCCCCCCCCCCCCCCCCCCCCACCGCCTGCAGCGTCAGCTCCCACACCAGGAATCACGCCAAGGGCTATGCTCTCCATCTCGTTCATGGTGGTGAAGGAAGCCTGGCCAGGCCTTGTAGCAGTGCGTTCCTGCACAGAGTTTCTTCTCTTCTTTATCTTTCTGTCTCTCGTCCTTTCAAAGCAGTGGTGTTTGAACAGTGTAGGGATTTTGTTTCCACTGTTGTTGTTTAGTCACAAAGTCATGTCTGACTCTCTCTGCCCCCAAGGACTGTAGGCCACAAGGCTCCTCTGTCCATGGGATTTCCCAGGCAAGAGTACAGGACTTTGTTGCCATTTCCTTCTCCAGGGGATCTTCCCGACCCAGAGATCAAATCCCTGTCTCCTGCATTAGCAGGCAGATTCTTTACCCCTGAGTCATACCGGGGAAGCCCTTTGTCTCTGTGACCTCTATTTATTTCCAGTTTGCCCTCTATGCCTCCTTCATTACAGGCCCATCTTTACTCCATCTAAAAGGCATTTTAATTTCTGACCTGTTACAATCATCCTTTTGTTGTAGTCATTCCCACTTTCCCTCTGGGACTGTCAGTGGCAAGGATTGTTGGGGGCTGAGGTGGAGGCGGGGAGGGGCGGCTAATCCCTGCCAAGAAGTACTTCCTCCCTTGAAATCAGAAAACATCCCATTCATTTCCCCTCTTTATTCTCTAATTGCTCTGTTGTGGACTGAATGCTTGTGTCCCCACCAGATTCATACACTGAAGCCCCAACACCCAGGTGATGGTATTTGGAGGCAGGACCCTTGGAAGAACTAGCTTTACACTTTACAGGAGGTCAAGAGAGTAAATTAGGGTCCTTGTAGGAGACATGAGAATGCTTCTTCCTCTCTCTATCTCCCTGTCCCATGAAGACACTTTAAGAGGACAGCCTGGCAGAGAGCTCTCACCGGAGCCTGCAGAGGTGGGCACCCACATCTCAGACCCCCAGAATTGTGAGGAAATTCATTTCTGTTTTTTCAGCTGCTTCGTCTTTAGTATTTGTTGTGGCAGCTAACATATATCGAGCAGACTGTTATGGAGCAGACTAAGCCATGATCCTTCTCTATCTTTTCTCCACTCACTTAGCAAGTATTTCTTGAGCCTCCCCTGTGCTCTAAGCTGTGTGGTAGACAGTAAATAAAGCAGGAAGCAAAACAAGAATCCTTGCCCTCTTGTTGAGTGGAGGAGGGAGGTGCCGTATAATGTGTGCTCCATGGTGACATGTCCTAGAGAAAAAATGTAGCAAAGAGGAAAGTTGGGAATCCGAGTGAGGTGATTCTCTCTGTTAGACTCAAAAAGGGAAGCGTGACTGACCAAGTGGCATTTGCAAAGAGAAATGAAAGATCAGACAGAATAAGAAGGAGGTCGTGTGAATACCTGGGAAAAGAGATGTCCTGAAAGAAGGAATAGCAAGTTCAAAGACCCAAAGGTTGGAGCAGGCTTGGTGGGCTCATGGAACAGCGGGGAGGCACATGGAAGGATAGTAGAAAGAGAGCCAGAAGTAAAAAGTGGGTTCAAGGAGCCTCTTAGCACTGAACTCCATGTGGCGCTACTGGTAAAGAAGCTGCCTGCCAATACAGGAGATACAAGAGACGTGGGTTCGATCCCTGGGTTGGAAAGATGCCTTGGAGGAGGGCATGGCAACCCACTCCAGTATTCTTGCCTGGAGAATTTGATGGACAGAGGAGCCTGGCAGGCTACAGTTGATGGGGTTACAAAGAGTCAGACATGGCTGGAGCAACTTAGCACACAAAACATAGGTGTGCCTATGCCCAAAACCTTCAATGGGCTGAAATTGCCGGAAGAATGTATTTCAGATTCTTTAACATAGAATTCAAAGTCTTGTTCCACCTGGACTTTCCAAAACATTTAGTCTCACTTCTTCACCCTCCTTAGTTCTTCACTCTGCTTACATTCACCATTTTCCCAGACATACTTGTGCACATTCTGAGCTCTTGGTGGCTATCCCAGAACTCTCCTTACCTACCAAAGGAAGTTTAATCCTTAAAGATTCAGCTTAAATGCTGCCTTTCTTTTAACAACTTCCTCCAGTGGTGCCTGGGTAAATTTAATCACCCCTACCTCTGTTCTTCCACAGCATTTTTACTTTATTTGTACTAGGCTATTTATTTAAATTATTATCAGTACTTAATAGTTACTTAATGGCTGATTCTCCTTCTAAGTGATAAGCTTCCTGGGGCAAGGGTCAACGTGCATCTAATATATTAATTTTGTTAGTTATTAAAAGAGAGCTAACTCAGAACCGATTCTTTTTATAATCTTTCAAAAGGAAAATGGACATTTGCCCCAGATTATTTAAATACCATTTTCATAAGCTAAGGTGTCTGTAACCTTATGTATGTCTGTCTGTAACCTGATGATATCTCAAGGATCTTTCCATTATTCCAGAGCTGCATTCCCACCAACAATTTCAGAGATGTGAAGTCTAACTGACTCCAGATTTTGTCTTTGGCGGTCAAGGTCGTTCACAGTGACTTGCACACGGAAGTTCCACTGTAAAGAAGAATGTCCGCAGCCCTCTGTCTGCAGCCCTCTGTCTCTTAGAAGCCCAAATTTAAAAATCCATAGCATCACAAAGCATGTGTAGTGCACATACTGCTTTTTAAAAAATTTTGTGTGTGGGAGAGGCAGCTTCAGGAATTAGCATCTGAGTCCCTGTAACTGTAGGCAACCTCCAAGGAATATTATTCACAGCTGCCAGGTACCTAAGGATGCTAGTGGTTTGGATGGACTGAAAATAATTGGCAACTCTAAGGAAATATTAAGATCTTGGACGAAACACCTGCCGCCATTCCAGGAGAGGTGTTTTCTGAAGAGCTCCTGCTGCCTGCATTTCTCACATCTCCTGTCCCAGCTTTTCACCTAGCATGACAAGATGCTTGTGTCCTATCGCTCTGTTATAGTGGGGACAGATCCATCTTTAGAGGATTGGCAATGAGAATAACAAAGCCCAAAACAGTAAAACCAAACAAAAATTCACGATTTCAAACTTTTTCCTTGAAAAGCCATATCTTCCCAAGAATAGCTCCCTGGAAGTCTTTCTCAGTCTTCTGGAATATGACATGTGGCAGACTGTCCCTATTTGTACCTTGGTTTCAGGTCAGTGATGGTCATTAGACATTTTCCCCTGCAATTAGAATTTGTAATTATAAGTGATCCATTGTTCACTACCACATCTTGCTCAAATTCTATTTGCAAATACAACCAAAGAATGATCTCTGTCTTGGAAAAATTGAAATAGCATTGAAATAATGTCAGGAATAGTCAGCTGCAAAATGAAAATGATGCCACAGAAGAGACAGCATTGCTGTATCCCTCTGGCTCCTCTGTGACCTCCACCAGCAAAAACACAAAAACACGCACATACACAATCTCACACACACACAGAATGACTCAGAGATGTCACAAAAATATACTTGATCTTCAACAATGGGAGAGATAAATGTGTTGTGTCAGAGTTTTATTCAGAAAGGTACTAGCTTTTGTTGTGTTGAAATTGAACATACAGGCTACTGACCAAAAAACAAACAAAATTGTAAACCTTATTCCAGCAGACCCAACAAATTCAAAGGTTTTGGTCTCTACTAAATACTCAAAGGGCTTCCCTGACGGCTCAGATGGTAAAGAATCTGCCTGCAATGCAGGAAACCTGGGTTCTATCCCTGGGTTGGGAAGATCCCCTGGAAAAGAGAATGGCAACCCACTCCAGTATTCTTGCCTGGAGAATTCCATGGACAGGGGAGCCTGGTCGGTTGCAGTCCTTGGGGGTCACAGAGTCAGATACAACTGAGTGACTAACATAAATACTCAAGAATAGTCCAATTCATATAAAAATGAAGAATGTCTCTTCAAAAATTAAAGCTTATCATTATAAATGAGAGTTTGATCCTTAATTTGGTGCTTAGCATGGAGGAATCATATTCTTTTTTAAAGCCTCTCATAATGTTTTATGTAACCAATATAAATTAAGGAGAACATTGCAGGATTAAAGTTCATTGAAACATTAAAGGCCATGAGGATAATACCATGAAGCATCTCTGAACTGGATGTTAGGCACCCTGGGTTGTGGTGTTGGTCACACCCTTTAACCTTTCTGGGACACAGTTTCCTCTAAAAGGGTATGTTTGAACTACCTATTTTCAACAGTCTTCTCAGCTCTGGAATGTTATTTTTACCTAACAGAGAGATGAGTACAGGAGACAACTATAGTCTGGATGATGATCTTATAAGACAGAGGCATCAACATTACCTGAGATTTGTGAGAAATACACATGCTCTGGCCCTACCCAGACGTACAAACTCAGACATGGCCTGAATGGAGCCCAGCACTGGCCTTTTAGATGCCCTCCAGGTGATTCTGATGCCAACTCCTGGTGAAAACTGCTCGTCTAAGGCCAGTACCTCAGCTTCCCATCCTACACTGCTAATGCCACAAAGGTGGCAATTATATAAGATTTATGCTCATTCTGAGGTCAGAAAGGGACATCAGAGGTGGATGGGAAGGAGATGAACAGCTCAGCAGCCCTTGGGACAGGAGACATCTGAGTGAAAAAGTTGGGCTAAATAAAGGTAAGGCATCATTTAGTGCCAGAATTAATGCTTCACCATTGACCCTCATCCCTGGTGTTGAGGAAAATAACATTTAAACATGGTCCTAAAAGGTTAATTTGGGAAGTCAAGTCTGAGCATCCCTTGTTCTCTTTGAGTTTGGTCCTCAAGCAGGAGTCGCCTTGCCATTAAGTCTAGTCATCAGTAGCTTATCCACAGAGCTTTATAACTAACAGCCTGATCCTGTGGGCTCTCCACACCTGAACCTGGGATTCTCCTGGGAAAAGGGGGCTTGGCTGCAAGAAGACAGTCAGGTGGCCCTGCTATTACACAAGCCATACCACTGTATCATCTTAAGGGTATGCTGCTTAGGATGCTGGGAGGATGTTGTTCAGTGGTTGTTGGTCTGATTGAGGGATGTTTGCTGCTATTTGGTGGGCTTCCCACTTTGGACTGAGGCTGGAAAATGATGTCCATTCGCTGTGTTTGTTGTGACCTCAGCACTGGTCATCTCAGGGTCCACTGTGCAGTGGTCCCTTTGATGTGCTGAAATGCTGTCATTCTGACACGGTCTCTTAGCAGCTCTCACAAGCCCCCGATGTGTCCATCTGGTGCTCACAGATCTTTAACGTCTCCTTAGCTTCTGCATCTGTTCGGTCCAACAGCTCTGGACTCCAGTCTCCAGCTCGCCTCCTGGGCCACAGTTCTGTTCTTGACGTCTGATGATTTTGTCCGTGGCACAGATCAACTTGCAGATGAAATGCAGCCTCCTCCAAGAGTGTTTTTGAAACTGCTGCCATTTTAATTTACTTTAGGAAGAACTGCCTGCATCTCCAATATGTTCTTTCATATTTCGTGTCACATACAGTTATTCAGGGTAAAACATGTTAATGTGTAGTTGTTCTGGGATTAGGCAAATCAAACCTAATGTCTGTCAACCAAACTTGATGAGCAGAGGTGTGCCTGTGTTTCTTTTTACTTCTGAGAGTCAGCTAATAATTAAGGCAATTCAAGACAAAAGTATCTTTTGAGAAAGCAAAAGAGAAGAAAAGTGTAATCTCCCTTGTGAGCTACATTTACCCCAAGTCGTTTGTCATCACATGCACTTTGTTTCTGATTACATCACCCGGACAGCTGGGATGAGGAGGCAGCCACACTGGGAGATTGTCACACACTGTCACAAGCTCCTTTGGCTTCTATCAGTTTTATCTTTATCCATCTTCCGACCAGAAAATTCTTGGTTCAATTCCATTTGAATGTCAACAATAAAAAAATAAAAACATAGCAAAGGCTTCATGAGCAAATGTTCAGACTTCAGGGAAAAATAATCAAAGGACCAGTTATTCCTATGTACTTGCCTAAAGATACATAATACCATTTGATGTGCACATACAATTTATTATGACCTTCTACAAAGCTAAAATGATCAGAACAAGAAAATTCACCATTTGAAATATTTGGGGGAAAAGTTTTGTATCATCTTTTCATGTGAAACTTTTCTTAACAATGGCTTTCCTGAAAAAGACATAAATAGCATGGCTAACATTTTGGTAGAAGTATATGTTTGGGAGGGCTTCCCAGATGGTGCTAGTGATAAAAAAAAAAAAAAAACCTGCCTACCAGTGCTGGAGATGTAAGAGACACAGGTTCGAGCCCTGGGTCAGGAAGATCCCAGGGAGGAAGGCGTGGCAACCCTCTCCAGGATTCTTGCCTGGAGACACTCCCATGGACAGAGGAGCCTGGTGGACTATGGTCCATGGGGTCTCAGAGTTGGACACAACTGAAGAAACTCAGCAAACACACAGGCACATGTTTGGGAATGTCTTCCCAGTGATGTTCATGTTGTAATAGAAAAGGAAAGAAGACAATAAAAACCCTTGGTTTCGTTTCCTAAAACTGGCTCCTAAATGTAAAGAAGATAAATATGAAAGCCTGAGGCCCTCAATCATTTCTAATGATCACTCTTGTTTTAACAATGGGGGAACGGAGCACAGGTGGGTAAGACGTTGGAGATGACCTTGTAAGGCGGTTGCTCTGGATGAAATAAAATCCCAGAGGCCTCTTCTTTCTGTGCTTCAGCTGCTGGCTTGTGTGGGTTTTTTATTTTAGCTGTGTCTTGGCTATACATTTTTAAAGCATCTAATGGCATGCAACCCAGCAGGGTGCTTCACCCAAGTGAAGCACCATTAAAAATGGGAGACATGTTTGAATGACATGACATTTTGAATGAGTGCCCAACGTGGACCCCAGTGTGTTGGCTTTGTGTTTGTACTTGTTTCTTTGATTCTTAAACTGATTTCTTTTCAGAAGAAAATGTGCTTTTCTGCAACAGCTAATAGGATGCTTCATAGGTCACATGCTATTTTCAGGACCAGAGAAGAACAGCATGTGTTATGGATGAAGTGAAAAACATCACTGCTGAGTCTCCCAGCCTCTGTAAGCTCAGGTCAAGACATTACCTTTGATTTTACTTTTCAGCTGTTATTAACTTTTCTTTTTTCTTTGTTTACTAACATGCAGCTTTGCTCCACCAATCAACCTTAACACATCCACCCATAATCTCTCTTTGGACTTTAAAGGTGTAATGGGCTCATCAACCCAAACCTTCTACTGCCTGTAGGACTAGGACTTGGTTCTCTGATTTCAGTTGATCTCAACCAATTCATTAGGTATTTATGCCATACAAAAAGCCCTGTGCCAGCCATTGTTTGAAGACTGTTTCAAAACTCTATGTCTAGCCGATGTCTTACTCAAAAACTCACACATTGTGTGTCCCCATAACATAAATGTATATGGATGTATGGGCATGTTTTTGGAATTTTTTTACTTTAAATTTTACTGTATTTAATAATGGACCTGAAGTTTTGGGGGGTTGCAATAGGCAAACTATGAGACCTGACATTTTTGACAGTGTTATAGGGAGAAAAAAAGCTTAACCTGCCTTTCAATAACCTGATCATTTCCCTTCATTGTCAAAGTGTTACATTCAAAGTTATTCCCATGAACATGTGGACACAGGGCAGGAAGGGGAGGGTGAGATGACACTGGGAGCGTAGGACTGACATATATATATATACCGTATGTAAAATAGACAGCCAGTGGGAAGCTGCTGAGCAGCACAGGGAGCCCCGCACCTGCTGCTCTGTGATGACATAGAGGGGTGGGATGGGGGGTGGGAGGGAGACCCAAGAGGAAGGGACGACATGTATACATATAGCTGGTTGACGTTGTTGTATAGCAGAAACTACCATGACAGTGTAAAGCAATTATACACCAATTAAAAAAAGTTATTACCATGAAAGACATTAGGTAGGAAATGAGGGTAAAAAGTTGACTGTTTTAATTTACTGTGAAGTTGCCATTTAAATGCATTTTAGTACAGTTGACCAAAACACATTTGCTTGTGACTAACAGCTCTAAAATCACAGTATGTTAAGATTGTGATTTGAGAAAGGCAACTAGTATTTGTTAGCTACCTTCTATGGCCCATGTGTCTCTAGGTGATTTCCTTTTAGAATTTAGAGCTCTTATATCAAGCATCCACACTTTAGAGATATTGATAGTGGAGTCAGGAGCATTATTAATTCACTTTTTTACTCCTGAGTCAGGAGTAAAACACCATGACCCTCAATATCAAGTGAGTTCTCTCTTCACTACTGCCTGCAACCTCTCATTACCTCTGTTGTAGCTGAGCCTGGTGGAATCCTTAGTTTGAAATTTTCTTTTATGAGTTTTTCACCCACTCCATCTCCAATTGAAGATCTATTGCTTCAGGAAATCACAAATTTTTATTATTTGTTGTATGCAAAATAAATCAAAATAACTTCATTTTGACCCTTATGTGAAGATCAAAAGCCTTATAACTTAGATGATGACATTGTAGCCAAATATGATTATAATATCATGGAAATTACAGACCCCAAAGGAAAATCGTCATACATTGTAGCATTAAAGATCTCGTTTTTGCCTGCTTTTAGCACATAGAATTCTCCTTGGTAAGTGTAAAGTGCTGCATATGTACAGAGAACTTGTCAGCTAAAAATGCTTGAGGCTTTAGTCTGTATTTCAACAGGATGTGTTTGAACAGATGTTTATTTCAACACTTCATCATTTGAGCCTTCACTGTATATTTGCCTAAAGAGGAAGAAGACAACAGCTGAAATGGATGAAGGAGGGAACAATGAAATACTCAACGTAGGGCAGATAGGAGGAAGCAGAGAAAGTCACTTTAGGGGATATTCTAAGTGTTTAACACTATACAGGCTCATGTATCAGAAAAACTGCTACCCTCCAATTTCCATAGACATGTACCAATGCCTACCAGCTAAATAAACCCTCTCAGTTGCATAGCACCTCTGTTTACAGTGTCTTGTAAGTTAGTCTCGTTCTTCAGAGAGAGAACATCCTAGAGGTTCAAAGTCATGTGCTGGTCTCCTTTTCAAGAGCTTCTGATGATGAAATAACAGATGCTTTATCTAATCTGATGTTTTCCTCATTGTCCTGTTTTTCCATTCACTCCTGCTCAGTATTCTTCTTTTATTTGTATTTATTTGTCTCCACAAGTATTGGCAATCTGTATATTCCCAATTTCTACCCTCTTTACTTTGTATTCTACTCACCCTCCTTCTTTTCAGGGATACCATCCTTTGCATCCTTTCCTCCCTGTAAAAGACCCTGATGCTGGGAAAGATTGAGGGCAGGAGCGGAAGTGGGTGACAGAGGATGAGATGGTTGGATGGCACCACCAACTCAACGGATGTGAGTCCACTGTCGGAGTTTGGGCAAACTCCAAGAGATAGTGAAGGATAAGGAAGCCTGACACACTGCTGTCAATGGGGTCACAGAGTCAGACTTAGTGACCAAACAATAACAGCAACAAATCCTTTCCTAAGAAGAGGTGGCTTCCAGCTTTGCAAACCTTCATTTCTTTAAGTTGATCATAATCTCTGCTCACAGCACCACACGCACCAGACTTGCCGCTCCTCCCATATCACCTACTGCAACCAAGTGCATCTTCAGCTCAGTCCAGTCGCTCAGTCATGTCCGACTCTTTGCCACCCCATGAATCACAGCACACCAGGCCTCCCTGTCCATCACCAACTCCCGGAGTTTACTCAAACTCATGCCCATCGAGTCGGTGATGCCATGCAACCATCTCATCCTCTGTCGTCCCCTTCTCCTCCTGCCCCCAATCCCTCCCAGCATCAGGGTCTTTTCCAATGAGTCAACTCTTTGCATGAGGTGGCCAAAGTATTGGAGTTTCAGCTTCAGCATCAGTCCTTCCAATGAACACCCAGGACTGATCTCCTTTAGGATGGACTGGCTGGATCTCCTTGCAGTCCAAGGGACTCTTAAGAGTCTTCTCCAACACCACAGTTCAAAAGCACCAATTCTTTGGCACTCAGCTTTCTTCACAGTCCAACTCTCACATCCATACATGACCACTGGAAAAACCATAGCCTTGACCAGACGGACCTTTGTTGGCAAAGTAATGTCTCTTCTTTTTAATGTGCTCTCTATGTTGGTCAAAACTTTCCTTCCAAGGAGTAAGCATCTTTTAATTTCATGGCTGCATCTTGGTCATCCTTAACTCCTCTCTCAACTTCCAATCCACTTCCTGTCCATCAGCAATTGCTCTTTTTCTTACCCCTCTCAGAGTCTGTCTGCACCCTAATTGCTGTCTTTACTGTCAGAGCTTAGTACAGTCCCCAGTCATCACTAACTTGGAGAAATTCGATGGTCTCCTAATGCATCTTGATGTCTCCATTCTTGTGTAGCTCAATCCATTTCTATTCCTCTACTGGAGAGCTTTCTAGAAAGCACAGGAAGAGTTGGTCATACCCTGCTTTTTTCCCACTTTCCTAATATCCACTGTGACTCCCAGAGGTGAGTTTGTTTGGCTATCTTCTTTGAAATCACTGGGAGAAAAATCAGCTTTAAGATGAAAAACTGTGGGTAATATTTCTGAATGAGCAAGGAAGTTAGAATATTTTAAAAAACATTTATCAGTTAAAGTGCATCTTAGCAATAGCACAAAGAAAACTTTTTGCCTATAGAAGAAATTTATGAGGCCAAAAAAAAAATTAATGAGGCACCTATGGCAGAGCTAAATTGCAAATTTAGGTTAAAAAAATGTCAGGGCAGCACTTCCTATATTAAACTTAATTGAACTAGATTAAGCTGAATTAAAATTGATTAGACCAAGCCTGACATCATTATGAATTTTAATACTGATAATTAATAATGTTTATTGAACACCTAGTTGAGGTAAAGTAAGACAAAGTCCCTTCCCCTGAGTTTATAATCTAAATTAGAAAGGGAGACTAAGAGTCTCCTGAAAAAGTAAAAATGAGAAATAGACCTCAGGGAAATGAGTTCTAATAGCACTGACTCCATCAAGAGAGGATAGCTTAGTGTTGTAATGAAAGTAGGTAACTGCACAGAATGTTGGATTCTTTGTAATTATTTAAGGGAGGGATAACTCCCAGAAACATTATCCTTATAGTCGTTACTGGTGAGGTGAAAATGTTTGTCAGTTTTAGTGGAAAAGGAAAAATTAAGTAAATAAGATACCAGGTATGATGAACCAGGAGGAAAAATTCGCATATCAGTTCATTTTCTGAGGAATAAAACTCACTAAACCTATTAATGATATTTTCTTATGCATATTTGCAATAGCTTAATTTCTTTAAACCTCAGTGCTTTCTGCTAAATTTTTATGTAAACACCTAAAACTGCTCTAAAACATAATGTCTATTAAAAATGTAAAAATACCTTATTAGCCCAACTCATAGAGAACCCTCATTACCACCATGCCCAGTATTTCTGTTCATTCCTAAACCATCTATGGATCTAGGAGTCCTCAGGCACAATAAGTGGGTTTAGGGTAGGGTAGATGTACTCTGACAGAAACCTATGTGATTTAGTTTGATACAGGGCATAGTTTTTTGTTGTTTTTTTTTTTTATTAGAGGTGGTTTTTGTTTTTGCAAACAACAAGGTACTATTTAATCTGACTTGACAAGTACTTGTCAAATGTTTTTACATAAGGACCTTCAGTGAACTCAAGACACATGAGATCACTACATTGACACAATTTTTTTGGTTAAGGTAGCTTGACTTCAGTTATTAGAGCACGTTCCATGCTCTGGCCATGGAGTTAATCGTTGAGTGGTAAACATATTTCTAGCTGCCCTAGAAGTCCAGCATTAAACCCTGTCACCAGGGTTAGAGGAAAACCCTGTTAGCCAGGGTTAGAGGAAAAAATTACTTGGCACATTACTGTCTTCTCTATAGACTGGCTTTCCACACACTTTGAGTTGCAAAAGGCAAGGACTGATGGAAAGATTTGACAACCTAAAGATCACAGGAGGGGACTTCCCTGGCAGTCTAGTGGTTAAGACATTGCCTTCCAATGCAGGGGAACAGGTTTGATTCCTGGTCAGGGAGTTAAGATCCCACGTTCCTTGTGGCCAAAACCCCAAAACATAAAACAGAAGCAACACTGTAACAAATTCAATAAAGACTTTAAGAATGGTCCACATGGGAAAAAAAAAATGAATCTCTGAAGACAGTTCCTCATAGTGAAATCAATGACATCAATGGAATGTAGATAAACTTTACAATTCCAGGGACTTAAAACTAGAAGTGTTTTCCTAACTCCTGTAAGGGTATATCATGCAAAATGCTGGGCTGGATGAAGCAAAAGCTGGGATCAAGATTGCTGGGAGAAATATCAATAACCTCAGATATGCAGATGACACCACTGTTATGGCAGAAAGCGAAGAAGAACTAAAGAGCCTCTTGAAAATGAAAGAGGAGAGTGAAAAAATTGGCTTAAAACTCAACATTCAAAGCACTAAGATCATGGCATCTGGTCCGATCGCTTCATGGCAAATAGATGGGGAAACAATGGAAATAGTGAGAGACTATTTTCTTGGGTTCCAGAATCACTGCAGATGGTGACTATAGCCATAAAATTAAAAAAATTAAAAGATGCTTGTTCCTTGGAAGAAAAGCTATGGCCAACTAACTGCATATTAAAAAGCGGAGACATCACTTTATCGACAAAGACTTTATCGACAAAGACTTTATCAACAAAGGTCCATCTAGTCAAAGCTATGGTTTTTCCAGTAGTCATGTATGGATGTGAGAGTTGGACTATAAAGAAAGCTGAATGCCGAAGAATTGATGCTTTTGAACTGTGGTGTTGGAGAAGACTCTTGAGAGTCCCTTGGACTGCAAGGAGATCCAACCAGTCCATTCTAAAGGAAATCAGTCCTGAATATTCATTGGAAGGACTGATGCTGAAGCTGAATCTCCAATACGTTGGCCACCTGATATGAAGAACTGACTCATTGGAAAAGACCCTGATGCTGGGAAAGATTGAGGGCAGGAGGAGAAGGGAATGACAGAAGATGAGATGGTTGGATGGCATCACCGACTCAATGGACATGAGTTTGAGCAAGGTCTGGGAGTTGATGATTAACAGGGAAGACTGGCGTGCTGCAGTCCATGGGGTCGCAAAGAGTCAGACATGACTGAGCAACTGAACTGAACTTAACAGTAAGGCTATAATCATTGATATATATTGGGGGATGAGTTTTAAGATCCATATAGTCCCTGAAGGACCAAGTCGATGAAAGTTTTGTCACAAAGTATGGCTTCTTAAATCACACAGGTGTTGTTATTCATCCAAAGGATGACAAAAGAGAGAGAAAAATAATACATGGAAGCTGTCTGGGGACTGCTTATTACTTCTGCCTGCATTCTATTGGCCAGAATTCACTCATAGGGCACATCTGAGTATAAGGGAGGCTGGAAATACAGAGGTAAAGGAAGTGAGTGTGCTGATAAATATAAAGGTAGATACAGTTATAGATAAAGTGAAGTGTCAGTCACTCAGTAGTGTCTGACTCTTTACAGACCTCATGGACTGTAGTTTGTCAGGCTCCTCTTTCCATGCAACTCAGGGATTGAACCCCGATCTCCCGCATAGAGGCAGATCCTTTACTGTCTGAACCACAGTTACAGGTAATATAGATAGATAGATAGATAGTCACTATTATATGTCTAGATATAAATGCTGAAGCTGAAACTCCAATACTTTGGCCACCTCATGCGAAGAGTTGACTCATTAGAAAAGACCCTGATGCTGGGAGGGATTGGGGGCAGGAGGAGAAGGGGACGACAGAGGATGAGATGGCTGGATGGCATCACCGGCTTGATGGACATGAGTTTGAGTAAATTCCGGGAGTTGGTGGTGGACAGGGAGGCCTGGCGTGCTGTGATTCATGGGGTCGCAAAGAGTCAGACACGACTGAGCGACTGAACTGAACTGACAGATGTTGTTACACATAACTATGGGGATTCCATGGTGGTTCAGATGGTAAAGAATCTGCCTGCCAGTGCAGGAGAGCTGGGTTTGATCGCTGGGACAGAAAGATCCCCTGGAGAAGGAAATGGCAACCCACTCCAGTATTCTTGCCCAGAGAATTCCATGGACAGAAAAGATGGTGGGCTGTAGTCCATGGGGTCACAAAGAGTCGGACATGACTGAGCAACTCGCGCACACACACACGTAGATAACTATACAGATTTGGGCTTCCCTGGTGGCTCAGCAGTAGAGAATCTGCCTTCAATGCAGGAAACTGCCTGCAAAGCAGGAGATGCAGGCTTGATCCCTGGGTCAGGAAGATCCCCTGGAGAAGAAAATGGCAACATGCTCCAGTATTCTTGCCTGGAGAATTCTATGAACAAAGAATCCTGGCAGGCTACAGTCCATGGGGTTGCAAAGAGTTGGACAAGACTGAGGACTAAGCATACATAGATATATATAGATATATCCTCCAAGTGCATATATCTTATCCTTTTTTACATTAAGTTGTGTTATGTATATTAATTAAGATGAGGATGGATCAGAAATAGGGGTGAATAAAATTTGATTAATGAAACAAGAGTGAATCTTTCCATAACAACACATTATGTTTTAAGGAATATATATAAATATGAAAGAAATGAGAAAGTTAGTTAGGGCAGTCCTACTAAAAATGGATAGATTTCTTTTTCAACTTGTTGAGGAGAGACATCATAAGCTTCTTTCTATTATTTTAAGTTCCATCAAATTTCTTTCTTTCCCAGGAGAGCTAATTTCTCACTGCAGTCTTGAGTCATGACAGATAATTAGGAAATCTGGTCAGGCTTCTGCGGTGCCATATTTCTGAAATTTTTATATTGTTATAAAATAGCTTCAGGGGAGACACACACATGCAAAAAAAAAAAGATAATAAGGGTGAGAGTGCATTAGCCTAAAGTATAATTTTATTGTTTTCCATCTGTTGTAATTATAAAAATAAACTCTCTTGTACTCTGATCAGCAGGATAAGTCATCAGAAAGATGCTTGTGTCTTGCTGCATATCTTGTTATATGTTATAAATAAGAGCATCTTATCTGTATGGCTTTTTTTATTCTCTCTCTTTGCCTTAGGAACAGAGCCATTGCAATCTTCCCATTAGAAGAGTAATTTTTTCCCCCAAACCAACATAGCTTGAGGGAGTAGTATTTGTTTCAACCAGATCATTACTGCCTGTGGGATTTAGATTTGCATTTGCACATCTTTCCAAGGTGACTGAAAAAGCATTATTTTAAGAGAAGAACAATTTAAATATCATAGTTTGGGGGATGTGTTTTCTGCACATATTGATTAAGAATAATGTATTTGCCTTCTATTGAGAGTGGGGGGAGACTCAGGGAGCATCTTTCACCTAAGTTTTACAATTACAAAAAAACTGACTCAAGAAAAAGCAGCTCTATTCTTCCTCTCCCTTACATGTATATTGTCTGAGCTACTGAAAGCTCTCTTTAAAGTGTGTGCTGATTATTTTAGAATATTAAGAAATGATTTAATTATACTGAAGAGGATGGCCATAGTCAATTGCCTTAACCCTGTATTTATTCTCTCTAACGTAAGGGGAGGACCTAACTTTGACACCAATGATAGAAAAAATAAAAACCAAAGTAAAACAATAAACTAAAAATGATGTCATTTTTATCTTTTCCTTAAAAATGAAATATTAATGGCTATTCATTGACTCCTATTGTATCCTATAATGCATTTTTAATAGACCTTAGTTTTTGGAGCAGTTTCAGGTTTACAACAAAATTTAGCAGAAGGTAAAGAGATTTCTCCCTAGCCCCCATCTCCTATATATGCACACCACTCCTATTATCAGCAAGCCCCACAGGAGTGGTATACTTGTTACAAATGATGAACCAGCACTGACACATCATTATCACCCTTGGTCCATAGTTTACAGTAGGACTCACTCTTGGTATTATACATTCTGTGGGTTTGGACATTTACACACAACATGTTATCATACACACAAGTGTTCTCTGCTCCAGCTATTTGTCCCTTCTTCCCTCTGAGCCTCTGACCACCACTGGTCTCTACTGTTGCCATACTTCTGCCTGTCCCAGCATGTCATATTCCTGGAATCATATAATACACAGCCCTTTGAGACTGGCTTCTTTCACTTAGGAATATGCATTTAAGTTTCCCCCATGACTTTTGATGGCTTGATAACACTTATTTTTGGTGCTGAATAATATTCCATTCCCTGGATGTACCGGTTTATACTCTCATTTACTGAAGAATAGCTTGGTTACTTCCAAGTTTTGGCAATTATGCATGAAGGTACTATAAGCATCTTTGTGCATACTATGTAGGTTTCATTACGGATGGGAAATGGAAGGGATAGAGACACAAAAATAGATTTTTTAGATTTTTGAAGGGGCTCTAGAAATTATATGAACCAGTGATTCTCTCAAATCTAACTTTCATAAGTCTCTTGATAAATGTCTTATATAGATACCTTAACATTATTGAATAAAAATATCCATGGATGAAAGTGGGAAAGTGTATTTTCAAAAAGTTTGTTAAGTGTCTCTGGTCATCAGCCAGATTTGGAAGCCACCACTCTTTTAAACTCATTAATTTTAGGAACACAAGAAAGGGAGAGGTTAAGCCGTTCAAGTAGGGAGTAGCAGAGTCAAGGCAGTAGTGGAAAAGTGTTCTTGTTTTTAGCCCCAGGTGATCATATTAATTATAAATGTGAGAGCAGAGGTTTTTTTTTTTTTTTTTTTTTCCTTTCTATTACCCAACATAAATACTTGTTGACATTACAGGAAAGCAGTGATGCACATTCTGTCCCTTTACACTATATGAAGACCCAACAAAGTAGACAGAACCCATTCTTAATTCAGGGTGCTCTGAATGGATTCAAATTTTAGCAGAATAGAATATTGTCAGTTTTCTTCTTTGGGCTGTCCTAGTCAATCCATGAAGGCTGCTTGAACATTTTGATTTTCAGCATCTCTCTATTTTGGGTATTTGAGCAAAGGGCTCCACTTGCAATTTTTTGAAGACCCTGACATGAATTAGATTTCTAGGAGATTATACACTGAGGGGAAGGACCGTGAAGAAGCCAACGCATAGTGTGATGGAATTGTGATGAAGGCATTTTTCCTATTTTTGTTATTTCATATTTTTCCCTGAAAAGAAGACCTTGTAAGTACCTCTTCTGGTGCATCTGTGCTCTTATCCACAGACCTAAAGACCCATTATAGTTAGGTTGTATGGTTTTAACTGACTCCTATGATGTATAATAAATGTGATATTTTTTAAATTTATTATAATATATATGCTGTTCCCAGCTCTGTAAACATGCACAATTAGGGACAGCCTCAGAAAATAATGGAAAGATTAAAGGGGCTTCTTGTCTCAAATCATTCTGCATAATGTCTCCCAAACTAGACGAAATTATCAACTCCTCTTCCTGGGAGCCACCCCAAGGGGGAGAATGACTTAAGGGACAAGCAAATATATGAAATAACAATGATTATTTTGTGACCAAAGTGAGTGTAAGGAACAAGCAATTCTGAATGGTGCAAAATACATTAAAAAAATTAAACTGTAATCAATCTTTTGGTTCCTCAAAGGGGTAAGCCATTTGAAAAATATTCACATAACAGGTTTCATGTGAACTTGGGAGGAAGAAATCTTTCAAGTGCTTCTGGCTAGGTTGTTATAAATGGATATATTTTTCAGTATGTATTGAAGCTGGATAATATTTGTGGATGGGGAAGACGAAAAAGAGATTGTGTCATGGCACGATAGTGATAAGGACAAAAGCCTTAAGTTAGAATACCTCAAAATGCCTGTAGGGAATGATGAGTCAGCAAGGTTGTGCACAAGGATGACACTCTAGAGATAGGACAGAACTAGCTTGCAGTTGACTGAAAAGTATTGAAACAGAGCAAAACTCTTGGGTCTTTCCCCCCATGTCTCCTGCCTTGTCGTTTGTCTGCGGAGAAATTTTAGCCAAAGAATAAGTTTAATCAGAGAGGTGAGACAACATAGAAACAAAGAAAAGAAATAGGACAAAACAATAATAGCTTAGTCATTAAGCAAAGCCAAGGTCCTTTAGTTTCTCCTTAAGGGCTGTAGATGATATGCTGAGCCACAACCTGTGAACTGTCTTATAGATACTGAAATGCCCACGAGGTGGAAAAAGTTAATTACATGATGATCAGACTGTAGCCATGACATAAATTGTGGCAATTCCAAGAACCAGCCTCAAAGAAATGGGAACAAATCGATCCTGGAACTGAAGACTAACTGTACTTGTAACAGTCAAGAAGATGCTGATTAGACGACCCACAGTCAATTTCAAGAGGCCAGGCAGAGCTGACTGTGCTGTTTCTGCATGGAGCCTCCCTCCCCTCTTCACCTCTAAAAACTCCTGCCTACTGATTGTTGGGGGCTGGGTGGGGCAAGAGCAGCCTTTGAACAGGAGCACCCCCCACGCCCCCCACCCCCGCACACTCCAGGTTTCCAGCTTCCAAAATAAAGCAAACTTTCCTTTCCACCAACCTTGCCTCTTTATTGGACTTAGAGCGGCAGGCAGTCAGACCCCTATTTTTGGTCAGGTTTTTTGGCAACCAGTGTGAGGCTGCTGTAGTCTCGCGACATCTCGCTGCCCGGGGTTTCTACCATCACCCTCCCACCACCTGCAGAGCAATGGCCATGATGGAAGGCGCCCTGGGAGGGCTGTGAGGAAGCCACTGCTCCTGACTAGCTAGCTCTCAGAGGGGCTTCGGAGGGAAAGTTCCCGGAAGCTGATGAAACCGTTTGTTTAGGGGATTCTCGCTGTTTCTCCCCTGCTTGGCACTGACTGCCAACTGATGTGTACTCCTCCATGGAACGGAAACGTGCATCCGGATGAACTGAGGAGCTCTGAGACTGAGTAAGTCCACCAGTGCGTGGCAGGGCAAACATCTCTTTTGAGCACAAAGTACTGTTTGGGCTTTTTGTCAGTCGATTCTGACGTGTGTGTGACTTTGAGGACCGTTTGTGAGCACTGAATGTCGTTTGGGCATTTTATCAGGTGGTTCTGAGGTGTGTCTGATGCTGAGGGCTGTTTTTGTTGGGGACATGTTTGTTTGGAACTCTGTGTTGACCGTTATAAAGTTAAAAGTGTTACGCATTTCAAAAAAATCTTTATTCCATCAGTAATGTTTGCTTTATTACAAACTGAGGAATATATCATGCATAAAACTTTTATCCTGTGTTGTCTACATTTAACCTGGATGTTGTTCTAGAAGTTTCAGTCCATAAGGATTCTCATTGGTTAGGTGATGTCTATATTGTCCTAGAGCAGTCATTCTCAAAGTGTGGTCTGCAGACTGACAACATCAGTGTTATCAGGAAATTTCTTTGAAACATACAATTTGAAAACCATTATATTAGCCCTGCCAGATGACTCTACTCGAAGAATGACTAGCACAGAATTACTGATTTCTTCACTTTATATCTCTGTTATGGCTTCAGATACTACCGTCAAAGGAGTATATGCTAAATAACTATAAAGAAGTGGACTTTTTTTCATATTTTTGTTGATTTTACTTCCTGTTAGAGGGAGCGTTCATACTTGGTTACTTCTGTCATGATCGACTCCTTGTGACCCCATGGACTGTAGCCCACCAGATTCCTCTGTCCATGGGATGCTCCAGGCAATAATACTGGAGTGGGTTGCCATGCCCTCTCCAGGGAATCTTCTCAATCCAGGGATCGAACCCACGTCTCTTATATCTCCTACATTGGCAAGAGGGTTTTTTTTTTTTAATTTTTATTTTTTTACCACTAGTACCACCTGGGAAGCCCCATAAGTGGGAGACACCTAGTCAATTGGATCATACCTGACTGGCCCTTCTGTATGCAGATCCCCAAACCCCAAGAATCCATAATAGTTTAGTTTTGTGATTTTAGCAGACTTCTAAGGTACAATTGACCAAAAGTATATAGTAAATAGATTTTGTATTTTAAAAATTATTATAGCAAAATATATAGACACATGAATAGGCATGTTTGAGAAAAGATCTGAGATCTCATTATCAGCAGTGATTCCTTTCAGAACTGCCCTGTATGGTTGTTCAGGGTGTGAACTGCACAACTTCTGGGAGTGCGATTCACTAAGACTGAAAAATAAATGATTTTTCTGGGAGTTGCACAATACAGAGGCCCTGATTCCTATATTTAGGTGAGAATTATGGGCTGTAATAAGAATATGGGTAGTCTAATTTTCTAAAGAAGTGACTGATGTTTATCTTTGATAATCTCTATTGCCATTTCAAATTGACTATTTATTTGTGACTATGGTGTAAGCTTAGATAAGGTGTTTTTTCATACAAATTTTTAAAATTTAAGTAAATACAGATACATTCTTATAAAAATGACTGCCATTTAATTTTGTATAGCTGACACAGGAGTGTAATTTTTGAATGAACTAATGTATCAAGGATCATTTATGAAGAATCATTTAGACATTTTAGAAGAAAACAACTAAAATAACCTTTCCTTTGGAGTTATTCTGAAATATGTTGCTTTTCAAGTCTTCCTGTTGAAAATTAGTGAACTTTAGAAATTTATGCTAAATAGATGGTTAATTTAATATTCCTCTGTATGTGCTTATTTATCTAATATATTCCAAATATTCATATGTGAAAGCATCAAGTTAATGTTTTCATGTAGACATTTCTAGATATATTCGGTATAGTATGGCAAATGGATACAATTTTTGTCTTCTATAATAACAATATAATTTCTCCTAAAACTGTATTCTTCATGAACAAATGACACATTGACAGAGTGTACAGGAATTTATTTATATCAAATAAATCTTGATTGGAAACATATTCTGCATTACTTTGTAATCCTAGTCTGTTTCTATTTAGTCACTAAGTCAAGTCCAACTCCTTGCGACCCCATGGACCATAACCCACCAGGCTCCTGTGTCCATGGGATTTTTCAGGCAAGAATAATGGAGTGGGTTGCCATTTCCTTCTCCAGGGGATCTCCCCAACCAAGGTATCAAACCCACGTCTCCTGCTTGGCAGGCGGATTCGTTACCACTGAGCCACCTGGGTCTATTCTTCATAACAATTCCAACATTGAGATGAAATCCCTTACTGTAGTAGGTTAGGATAGGGTGGCTTTAAAATATCAAATCTTCCAGTAGAACTAGTGACTCCAGATATTTTAGCATCTGTTTTTTGTTTTGGCATAAAGTTTTCACATGAGGACTCAAATTAAAATGAAAAGAAAAATTGTATTATGAAGATAAAGATATTCACTATGTTTCTAGCTCTGGGATTTGATCTCAAAGACAAAAGTAAGTGCTAATTTATATACACTTACTTATATACTTTTAAAAAATAACCCCACAAAGGGGTTTTGGGGGTTTATAAAATTGCATACAATATATGAAAAGACTGCAGTTAAATTCCTGCAGCAAATAAATGTGAACTAGCGGCCAACCATTCAGACACTGAGTAGATTACCTTGATTAAGTTCTCAAGAAGTATTTGGACAATTCTGAGCAACTAAACAAGACTTCCAGGCTGAATAGATGGTGCCACAATCCCAAGTTATACCTCACAGATTTTAGTCCCCCAACTGAAGTATTATCAGTGTATATAATAAAAGCACAACTATAAAGGCAGTACTGGAAATTCTTGGTTAACTTAGGCAATAGCATCTCGTTGTTCCTGTTCTTTTGGATTTAGTCTTGCATGCTCAGTCACTTCAGTTGTTTCTGACTCTTTGTGACTTCATGGACTGTAGCCTACCAGGCTTCTCTGTCCATGGGATTTTCCAGGCAATGATATTGGAGTGGGTTGCTTTGCCTTCCTTCAGGGCATCTTCCCAACCCAGGGATTAAACCCGCATCTCCTACATCTCCTCATTGCAGGCAGATTCTTTACCTGCTTAGTCTTAATGCATGATATCCTTTTGCTGGGCACAGTGAGAACTGTGACAGCTCAGGTAGTAAGCAGTAGGACTGGCTGGCATTTTATACCTAAGCATGCCCATAACACTGGCCATAAGGAAAAAGGTCACTCAAGATACAGTGAAAGGTCATTACTAAGGAGTGATTTCTAGTTGCTGGAAGAGATGCTCAGGGTGTTCCTTAACGTTTTGGAAAGTTTCTTTCTGGTAGGTGATAAAGTGTCTCAACTATGGCTAACTTTTTTGACAGGAGAACCGGGTAAAAACTGACTAGCCTCAGGAAGGCTTGAAGCTCTTACTATATTTTTGAAGTTAGCATATCACTCTTATCTCCTATGTGCAGTCACCATTCACCCAACTGCCCGAGTTAGGGAAGATATTTGACATCTCTCTCTTTATCATCCCACACATTCAACAGCCATTTCTACCAATTCTACCCTATAAGTGTCTTCCTGTTCCTTCGAAGATAAATGTATCATTCTGTCTCATTAAACCTTAATTTACTAATCACAGTCGCAGAACAGGTTGGGATGTAAACGACTACAATTTATACACGCTGTCATGGTTCCTTTTTTGTCTTTCAAGAGAAAGTAGCATTGACAGCAGGTGGTGGAGGAGCCTGGCTTGTCTGGGTTTCAAAAGCCAGTGCTGGGCTTTGTCCATCCATGTTTCAAGGCCATGCATGGCTTCAGAGAGCAGGGAGTCAGCTCAGTGGAAACCTGGATTTGGTTCTAAGAGCTGTGGAATTGAGAAGTGACATATGTACTACCATATGTAAAATGGATAGCTAGTGGGAAACTGTTGTATAGCAAAGGGAGCTCAGTTTCATTCTCTGTGACGACCTAGGTGGGTGGGATGGAGGGATAGGAGGGAAAGTCAAGAGGGATGTTATGTATGCATAATTATGGCTGATTTGCATTGTGGTACAGCAGATACTGACACAACATTGTAAATCAATTGTCCTCCAATTAAAAATTTAAAAAATCCATTCGATTCATTGATGGCAGATCTTTGAGCACTATGACTAATTAAGTTAGGCAAGCAACATGGGAAGCAGTATTATATTTTTGCTTTTTTGTTTTTGCTATTTGGTACCATGAGTAGATGATTCAGGGCTTCTGTGAAGATATTTACATAGATTTACATAGAATTTGCATGAAATTCATCTATTCTATGTCCTTTAGTTCTTTCTTGAAATGCAATGGACTGCAAGTTGGACACACTATTTTATTCCCTACAATAGTAGGGTTGTTTTTTTTTTTTGGCCATGCTACACAGCATATGGGATCTTATTTCCCCAACCAGGGATCGAACCCGTGTCCCCTGTAGTGGAAGCATAGAGTCCTAAACATTGGACTACCAGGGAATTCCCAAATCCTGGGTTTATGGTCCACCCCTGAGAGCATCCCACCAATGGTAGTGTGGCCCAGAATGGTGAAATCTGGAACCGTCAGATCTGGAGGTCATTAAAATATGCCAGAAATCAGACTGCAGGCCTCTTGGTTCTTTCCTGGTATTATCTATTTCTGATAATAATGGGAAAAAACTGATCCTGCATGAATTCTTCCACAGATGAGCTGGGCAAGGACCAAAATTAGGACCCCTCTCTTGTGCCATTTCCCTCCTCCAACCTATGCTGTTTCTTGTCCAACTGGGAGAAAATGAAGCCCCTAGAAGTTGCATTTCATAAAAATACAAAAGAGAACTGTGGCTTACGTATTTCACACATATAATTGTAGGAAAAGAGGGAGGTGGACTTTTGTGTGTTCAGAATTGTTCTCATATCTGGGAAGGGCATAAGTGGAGGGGAACCTGGGCACTGGAGACAGCAGGCAAACCAGGCTTGTTTCATCTACTCCACAGATCTAAGGAGTATCTGAATCACCCAAGTTGAGGACCACTTCACAGGAGACAAGCTACAGTATATTCAAACTTTTTAAGCATCTCAGATAATGAATCCATTAAAAATGTTGTTCAGTCACTTCAGTCGTGTCTGACTCTTTGTGACCTCATGGACTGCAGCACATTAGGCTTCTCTGTCCTCCACTATCTCCCAGAGTTTGCTCAAATTCATGTTCATTGAGTCAGTGATGCTACCTAATCATCTCATCCTCTGTCACCCCCTTCTCCTTTTGCCTTCAGTCTTTCCCAGCATCAGGGTCTTTTCAAATGAGTCGGCTCTTTGCATCCCGTGGCCAAATTATGGGAGCTTTAGCAACAGTCCTTCCAATGAATATCCAGGGTTGATTTCCTTTAGAAATAGGTCTGTATTAGTTACGTGAACTCTTGTTTGTTCCTGCCCTCTCTTGCTTTCATTCTTTTCATCCCTGTAATTTTGCTACTATATAGATACAAATATTATACATTATATATATATATGTATATATATATATATGTATTATAGTGAAGATCTATTGGGACAGAGTAAAAGTACATCATAATAAGTATGTAGACCTTTAGAGTCATTGCTGTGATAATTATGGTATTCACTTTAAGAATTGTGCAATTCATTTTATGAGCTGTAAAGTAATCATTCTACCCATAAGTGTTTTTAAGGAGGCTGTCTACTCCTGTAATCTTTGGCATCCATGTTGAGCCCAACAAATACACAAAAATAATAAATGACATTGAAAGCAAGAACTTCCATCTTTTAAACTCTTCTAATAATTAAGCAAATAGTTCTCTCTTAATTTCTATGACTTTGCTCTAAGGCAACACGAAGTTCACAGAAAATAAAAGCATGCATTACATGATGATTGAAGAATAACTACAAGCAATTATTTTAAAACTGAACCATTTTAAGATCTGGAGGTATTTACAACATGTGTTCATTACATTAAAACCCAAAATGAAGTGTGTAAAAGAGTCTGTTTCTTTTATACTAATTAAAGAAGTTTTTTCCTTTTAATTTTAGCCGAATTACTATTTATTTTCATTACACAGCAATAAATTGCCTAACAGATATGTAGAGGTTAGAGCACTAAAAATTGTCAACCTGCTATTGACTGATTGAGCAAACAAAAGGATTTATGACAGTTAAAAATGGCTCTACAGTAAGGGAATTGTTTCCAATGCACATGTTTAAAACTCCAGTTTGGGTAAGAGTCCAGAAAAGATAGTCAGTCTACAACATTTATGGGAAAGAATCAGACATGAGCTGTGGAATACTATAAATCCTAGTTACTTTTTTATTATTCCCTCTCAGTGGTCTCTAGATTTCAAAATATTTTATCCTGACTGAAATTTTGAACACTCTGATTATCTTGTTTTCCCTTAAGGATGGGATTTTATGACCCTTCCCTAAATCCCACATCTGTGGTCCTCTCCAACAGAGTGATTCTTTAGCAGACATGAGGTTTTGGAGAATGAGAGAAAATAAATAAATGTAGGAACTTCTCTCCCAGAATTCAAATAGCACGTTTTAGGAAGGATGCTAGGAGGAATGAACCACTGAGTCCAGATTAATTATTTTTCTCTGTTTTTCTTTTTAACTAATAATTATAGTAAGAATATGCTTGGTTAGACTTTTATTCTGCTTTTCCCTCATATTTAGATATTGTTCATTATAATTTATTCTTATAAGCAATGCTAATGGAAAGAACAAAGCAAATATTTTGGAAACTGTACATGACCACTAAATTTTACAAACATTGCATATATTTTGTTTTAGGGAATGTATTTATGTTATGCTTAAGCATGACAGTTTTTGAAATCTGAGATGCTAATGAAAGCACAGGGGCTGATGTTTAGTACAGAGAACAATCATTTTGATTTACCAGTTATCTCCAAACTAGGAGTAAATAATAAAGTATGATCCAATTTAGGATTAATTAAAACTATTTAATGTAGATTATGTCATAATTTTGCTGTAACATTTCAGATATATTTTATACTATCTATCCATACAGCACATTTAGTCATATCATGAAGTTCTTTTATTTAAAATATTTATTTATTTATTCATTGAAGTATAATTGATTTATAATACTGTGTTAGTTTCAAATGTATAGCAAAGTAATTCAGTTATATATACATCTTTTCAGATTCTTTTTGATTATAGCTTAAAATTTTGGATATAATTCCCTGTGTGTGTGTGCTAAGTCAATATAGTCGTGTCCAATTCTTTGCGATGGATTGTACCGCCAGGCTCCTCTGTCCATGGGATTCTTCAGCCAAGAATACTGGAGTCAGTTGCATTCAGGGGATCTTTCCAACTTAGGGGTTGAACCCACTTCTCTTATATCTCCTATATTATCAGGCAATTTCTTTACCACTAATGCCACCTAGGAAGACCATATTTTCCTGTGCTGTGTGGTAAATCCTTGTTACTTATTTATTTGGATATAATAGTTTGTATCTGTTAATGCCATACTCCTAATTTATGAGTGCTTTTATAAATAAAACAAGACAAATATGTACAATTTCTAACCTTTAAAAAATTCATCCTATTTAGTTTGCTTTGTGTCAAATTCTCATTTCTTTTCATACTTCTTAACATTTTTTAACTTCTTGTGGTTTGAACTTTTTTTTTAACTTCTTGTGGTTTCTTTCTGAAAGAGAAAGCCACTCAACTCTGAATGATAATCTCCCTATAGATATGAGTACCTGGAGAGAATATGTTTTCTATCCCAAAGTCATGACTCAAAGAATAACAAAAATAAGTCTTTCCCTTTACAAAAAGCACTAAATCTAAGCAGAAATATTATCAGATGAGCAATAAGTTATTTCTAGTAAAATCAGTCCTGGCACACTGGAGAGGAGAGTCTTTGGCCTGCCAAGAATTTCTTTCCAGCCAATGAATCTGTGACAGGAAGTGAGATTTAAGGAAAGTCTTTTTCTCACTCTGAAATTCTACCATTAGCCCACATGGCTGAAGACTCAACATTTTTTGTCTCATTTGAAAAAAGAATACTACTGTTGTATTATATTGTATAGTTTTTAAGAAGCATTAATAGTCTCCTTTTTGATCAGACAAATTAAATGTCTATTACAAAAATATCCTGAGTGTTCAAACACCATAAAATGGCAAGATATTAGAAAAGTATTGCACAATAATGTAATAACCATGCAAGAGGAAAACTTCAGAATAGAAAATGAAGTCTGTCACTTGGCTATCCCACTGGACTAGGCTGACTTTTTTAAAAAAGATATTTTATAGCTCCCTGAAGAGCTATGAATCCTGGATCTGCCAAAATAGATTAAGCAGTTGGTTCACAAGATAAGAGCTCTACAGGGAAAACATTTAGGGTCCAATTATGTTGCGATGTCAGCAAAACTAACTGGAAAGAAGGTCCATGATGCCAGCCGATTGGGTAGGATTTACAGCGACTGAAGATTTCTTGATAAGTGCTAAAATTGCAGGTTATCTCTGAGATGGCTTCATCTCTGAGCTGAGAAGCCATTCAATTACACTTTAAGTGTCACACAATTATTTTCATGGACTCTTAGAGTCCTACCAGGTCAACTGGCTGTTTCTCTAGCAAATTCTGGATGGTGGTGGTTTAGTGACTAAGTCATATCCGACTCTTGTGACCCCATGAACTATAACCTGCCAGGCTCCTCTGTCCACGGGATTTCCCAGGCAAAATTATTGGAGTGAGTTGCCATTTCCTTCTCCAGGGGATCTTACTGACCCAGGGATTGAACCTGTGTCTCCTGCATTGCAGGCAGATTCTTTACTGCTGAGCCATAAGAGAAGTCTTCTAAATATCTCTGACAAAGGCCAACAGGTCTTTGTTTGAACTCTTCCAAATGATGGGGAGTTCACTACTTCACAAGGCATGTAATCTTTTTTAACCAGCATTTTGAAGATTTTACTTTATAATGAACTAGTTTTACTTATGCCTCACACCAAACTGGTTATATCTTAGAGTTCTAATTAAAACTCTTCAAACACAGTTAAAGTCGATACATACATTAGCACACAGAAACCCTCAAATGTTTGAAGACATTCTGTGGTTTGATTTTGGCTTCTCTGAGTACTACCTGTGTGAAAATGGTTAGTTTTTTTAAATTCAGTTCCGTTCAGTTCAGTGGCTCAGTCGTGCCTGACTCTTTGCAACCCCATGGACCCCATGCAGCATGCCAGGCCTCCCTATCCATCACCCACTCCCGGAGTTTACTCAAACTCATGCCCATTGAGTCGGTGATGCCATCCAACCATCTCATCCTCTGCCACCGTCCCCTTCTCCTCCCGCCTTCAAACTTTCCCAGCATCAGTGTCTTTTCCAAAGAGTCAGCTCTTTGCATGAGGTGGCCAAAGTATTGGAGTTTGAGCTTCAACGTCCGTCCTTCCAATGAATATTCAGGACTGATTTCCTTTAGGATGGACTTAAATTTTTTAAATTACTTCTGCCTTTAAATTTCTCACTTCTAAAATAGGTATAATAAGACTACATCTTTTATTGAGCCATTTGGAGGATTAACTGCCTGACACATAGTAATGTTCAGGTAATATATGTTTCATCTACATAATCAGTCTGTCACTAGCCTCCTTCTCATAGCTGATGTTGGAGAAACAAACTTTACTTAATCAAGTTTTCTTTGTAATGAAGAAAAAGACAAAATGTTGAATGTGCAATATCAATAAAGAGTGCTGGGTTGTCTGAGAGAAGACATGCAGTGCTCAGAGGGAGGGATTGTTGACAAGGCAATGAATAGTTTGAATGGGGATCTAGAAACAGTGTCTGTCAGAAAGGATGTTTAACATGAGATTTGATGGATAATGAATTGACCAAGTAAGTAAGATGAAATTATGAGTCCCAAGTAGATGGAAAAAACATGAAAAACACTAAGAGTTAAAGAGGAGAATAAAGGTTATAGAAATTAAGAATATTTAGTGTGACGAGTAGAGTATGTCAGGTTATGGGCAATTTAAAAAAAATGATGATGATGAATCCTAGGATGTCTAGAGGGACCTTGTAACCATGTAAACTATTGGGATAATTAGAAACTATTGAAGGATTTTAAAGAAAGCAGTATTATGGTTGATTTGTTGTAAGGGGATAATGTGACCATTTTTCAGGTGGGCCAATGAATCGTGAGAGAATGAAAGTTAGAGTTCACAGTCCCAGTAGTGTTCCTCCACCTTGGGACATTTCAGGGACATAATATATAAACTTTTTTTTTAATTACCTCACCCTTATGTCCCAATTTTTTTAGGACACTCCCAGTTTAAACTTGTAGTGAAGGCTTAATTATCCTTAGTTCCCTCTCCTTGTTTCAGAATTGTCCCATATTAAATAAAAAAGTCATGGTCATCTTGTGTAGTATCCAAATTGTCAGTTAACCATATGTCAAAATGGTCAAATTGTTGACAACCATGAAAACTGTATATACCATGGCTAGTATTGGCACATAACTTCAGTCTTAACCATTCTGACTTCATACACAGCATATTATATTCACTCTACACAACTCCAAGGGTTAATTCACTTCACACCTGTTTCCCCACAAAGTCTTCCCTTAATAAAACAGAAATCAAGGAACATTTACACATACAAAATCCTTTCCCTGCTTGATTGAGGTCATAAAATGAAATGTTGCCAATTGACCAGTGGGAAATGCCTGATTGCCCCATGGAGTCATCTGACCCTGACTTCCAAATCGTGAGAAGTTAATGTAATAAAAGCAAAAATTCACCAACTAAATATATGCTTCAACAGAACTGAGAAGGAAGGGGAGTTTGCTGGCAAAATAAAGGATGCCCCTTTTGACTGCTCTAGTTTAGATAATGCCAGATTTCCAGACTCTGTGATTTTGTCTCCAGGAAATTCCCAAGGCATATTTGCAGAGGAAGGATCATGAGCCTGGAAAAATGAACACAGGTGACTCCCTTTTGCAGAGAGAACCTCTTAACTTCCAATACAAGGCTCTGATGGAGTCTGTGTGTCTTTTCACCACTCAACAATTTATCTAGGAGTAGGAAGAAGTTTTGAATGCTTACTCTTCATTTAATCCATGTTGAGAAAATTGAATGCAATATTTCTTTCTTAGGTATTCTTGATCATATGTAGAAACATCAAAGGCACTTGGGGTTGGAATTAAAGAACATTTTTTTACCTTGACTAATCTACAGATACTCACCCTAACTTATTTTTATTTTTTAATTTTTATTAGTTGGAGGCTAATTACTTTACAATATTGTAGTGGTTTTTGTCATACATTGACATGAATCAGCCATGGATTTAAATGTATTCCCCATCCTGATCCCCCCTCCCACCTCCCTCTCTACCCGATCCTTCTGGGTTTTCCCAGTGCACCAGGCCCGAGCACCGAGGAAACCAGATCTGAAAGAGACACGTGTACCCCAATGTTCATTGCAGCACTGTTTATAATAGCCAGGACATGGAAGCAACCTAGATGCCCAGCCGCAGGCGAATGGATAAGGAAGCTGTGGTACATATACACCATGGAATATTACTCAGCCATTAAAAAGAATTCATTTGAATCAGTTCTAATGAGATGGATGAAACTGGAGCCCATTATACAGAGTGAAGTAAACCAGAAAGATAAAGACCATTACAGTATATTTTATTATTACATAGAACTGTTCACTAAGGTTTAAATACGGATTTTATATTTGGTTAATTTCATGCTCACACATTGAAAAAATTAACCCATGCATCTATAGAGTAAGGATCTTTGATATTCATGATCTAAATTGAAGATTCTGCCATGAGTTAGCAAAAAGATTCTATAGGTTGATGAATGTCTCTGCTATCTGCCTCTACCCTCCATCCCTGCTCCGGCTACATACTGGTAGATTGTTTAGCTATTGAAGTTAGGGACTATGTTGTAATCTACTGTTTTCAGCAAAAAGAATGGTAGGTGTCACATAACATGTACTCAATTAACTGTGTTGAGTGGGTTGCTTCGTTCATTCTTTAATTATGTATTGATTTTAAAAGCATAGAACATCTTTCAGGGTAGTAGAGAAAGGGGTCAAATGCCAGCACAACCAATTCAATTATTTGTGCACAATGCCTTCATCTGTAATATGAAGATTAACCTCTTTCTTTTTAACTCTTCTGGAGATAACTGAAAATATTAAGTTTTGAATAAGATGGGCTCTACCCAAAGTGGGATTTTTCTGCTGGGCTAACTAGAAGCCATCTTTGAAGGTATGTCCCTTTTTATATGTTCTTTAAAGGAAATAACTTTCTATAGCTCTGACACTGACTTCCTCCTGCTGGTATATTTTTCAAAATATTTTCCCCCTGATATATCAGCTCATATTTTTCAAGTTGGATCTCATTTGTCATGTCCTGCCTATTTTCCAATTCTTTGTAGTCCTTAAAAGAATTATTATTTTACCTCAGTCCTGATTGGGGTTTATAACACCTTCCTCTCATGTATTATCTCTAAATGTTTTTAATATTTGGCTTGGATCATTTGAGAAGACATCACATTCAAATAGACCTTACACCAGTATTTATAGTCCCTCTGGTCCCTCCCCACTTGATGTCATGTCATTTATAATGTTTCTTTATCCTAAGTGCTTTGCCAACTCTAGACACATAAAGCAATGCTCATACCTAAACAAATGTGAACTTTACTTTAAGAATGTCAAGATACCAGACCCTCCTTAAACTATAATAATAAAATATTATCTGCTCAGTTTCCCTCCCCATAACTCTACCCTGACATCATTAAGTTATTATCTTTTTACTTGTAAACAAAAAGTCCCTGCATGAACCCAGGTTGCTGTCAGAAAAGTTTTTCTTTTCTAAATTGCAGAATAATATACATAGTGGAAGGTTTTTCTTTTTTTCATTTTTATATAAAATTGAAGTTAGACTAACTGGCCAGTGAATTAATGGATTATTGCTCTTGTGCTTTCTCAACACCAGAAACAATATTGCTGCTTCTTTTTTTTTTTTTTTTTTTTTGGAGTCCTTCAATTTATCTCTTTCCCAATTCTAGAAGACTTTTCAAAAATAATTGCCAGTGTTCCAGTAACTTCATTAGCTAATTCCTTAACAACCTAGTGAGTATGTCATCCAGAGCTGCAGAAATGATACAATTCAGTAATTTGACAGGAAATTGGGGTCAGGTTCTTTGTAGCATCTTAGCTTTTCTTTTTTTTTTTTTTCCTTTTTTTGAATTTCTTTACTATTTTCATCAAGTTCTAGCATTTTTCCACTTTCTTTTTTATTCATTTGCAAACTAGATTTTTCATTCTTTGATTTTTCCCTCAAAATGATGTTTTCTCAGGCTTTCAACACTTTTTAAACTTATCTCTAAACCTCTGTTTCTCCCACTAATTAAGTAAACAGCTTTACCTTTTCACTAACATGTTATCAGTAAAGAGGATATTTTCATGTGTCAAGTTATCTTGAAGAAATTCTGCCCTTCTGGTCAATAGTATAACTTAAATTTTTCCTGGATAAGAAATGAAATGGATTCTTTATTTTCAGTATTAGACCATGTAAATATCATGTGATTTCTCAGGTAGTAACCATTTAAATATTATTCTGAAAGTTATATCTCTTTGCTGGCACACTTTTCACTTCTTTAAACCCACCGATATGAATTATTTTTATCATTATTTGAATAATGGAAGAAACCATACATTAGTAAAAGCTGCACAGACTTTTCTCTTTACCAAATATTTGAACACATTTTGGGCTTCCCTGGTGGCTCAGATGGTAAGAATCTGCCTACAATGCAGGAGACCTGAGTTCAATACCTGGGTCAGGAAGATCTCCTAGATAAGAGGATGGCTAATCTCTCTAGTATTCTTGCCTAGAGAATTACATGGTCGGAGGATCCTGGTGGGCTACAGTCCTTAGGGGTCACACAGACTTTCCTCTTACTGAATATTTAAATACATTTTAAAAATCATACTGTTTTAATGTACGCATATAAAATTATAACTGATATACATATTCAGTTCAGTTCAGTCGCTCAGTCGTGTCTGACTCTTTGCGACCCCATGAATCGCAGCACACCAGGCCTCCCTGTCCATCACAAAATCCCAGCATTTACTCAAACTCCTGCCCATCGAGTCAGTGATGCCATCCAGCCATATCATCCTCTGTCGTCCCCTTCTCCTCCTGCCCCCAATCCCTCCCAGCATCAGGGTCTTTTCCAATGAGTCAACTCTTCGCATGAGGTGGCCAAGGTACTAGAGTTTCAGCTTCAACATCAGTCCTTCCAATGAACACCCAGGACTGATCTCCTTTAGGATGGACTGGCTGGATCTCCTTGCAGTCCAAGGGACTCTCAAGAGTCTTCTCCAACACCACAGTTCAAAAGCATCAATTTTTTGGTGCTCAGTTTTCTTCACAGTCCAACTCTCACATCCATACATGACCACTGGAAAAACCATAGCCTTGACCAGACGGACCTTTGTTGGCAAAGTAATGTCTCTTCTTTTTAATATGCTCTCTATGTTGGTCATAACTTTCCTTCCAAGGAGTAAGCGTCTTTTAATTTCATGGCTGCAGCCACCATCTGCAGTGATATACATATTAAGTATATACATATAAGCAGGGTCATCTGAAAGTACATACTTCAAGAAGCTGAGAATCTACCACACACAGAAATGAAATTTTTAAATGAAAGCATTTATTTTAGAAATTTGCTTTGAATCATTCCATTGTCCAATCCCATTTAAGTTGTGCAAAAAGATACTTGTTCTTGGAAAACATTTTTGATGATTTTAAATAATTCCACTCCTTAAATATAAAATTACCCTAATAGAACTGTTGGAACAACTAAAGACAGTAGCTCATTTTTAACACTGAATGTAAAAATTGTGGGTTCCTAACAATTTTATTCAATGACTTGTACTAAAATGAGCTATGAGCTAAGTTGCTTCAGTTGTGTCCTACTCTTTACCACCCTATAGACTGTAGCCCGCCAGGTTCCTCTGTCCGTGGGATTCTCCAGGCAAGAATACTAGAGTGGGTTACCATACTCTACTCCAGTGTACTAAAATACATAGCATTAAAACCATGATGTGTCACTTAAGAGTATATAATCAGACTAAAATCACCCATTCTCTAAGAGATACATAAAATTGTAAACATGGCGAATTTATCAATTTTCATAAACTTTCTAGAAAACTTTAAAGATTTTAAATAGTAACACTTAAATTTGGACAGACTTGCACTGCAATCTTTTAATTGTTATCTGGCCTGCCTTCTGTTAGTTAAACTAGAACACATTTTAATATTGGTTATTATCCCTAATATTTGAAATATAGATAGAAGTCAAATCATATGATGGAATAAAAACAGTATCTGTTTATTGATTGAAGGTCATTTATGATGAGTGACTTTTATCTTAAAAAACATATTTTCATATCATTAAGAGGTTTTAATGATATACCTGTATGTCTTCTTTGGGAAAATGTGTAGGCAGATACTAAGCCCATTTTTTAATCAGACTTTTTTGGAGGATTGCTATTAAGTTGTGTGAGTTCTTTACACATTGTGGATATCAAGCCTTTCTCAGATATTTTCTCCCTTTTAGTAGGTTGCACTTTTATTTTCTATCAGAAACTTTTTACCAGGATTTAGTAAAGATCCAAAAATCTGTAGTAAGCAGAGACTTGACTGATATCTCTTCTATATTATCACATTTGGAGAAACTGAGAATGAGAGATGAATGAATATCTCAAGGTTGCCCACAATAAAAGAAAGAGGATGTTAAAATGTTAGTATGTACCATTCTATGTTTACAATTTTCAGGAGCAACCCCCAAGGTCCATGGCCTATAGTAAATTGGGATTTCTTTTATAAGGTGCTTATTTTAATCACAATTAAGTAGTCTTTGGTAGAGAAATGGATCTCTCAGCATTTTCACCTCAAAAGAGCTTCCATGAGCACATTTGATTTTTGTCACAACTCAGGAAGATAAGTATTATTGTTTCTATTTAGTAGCTGAAAACTATATGCTGTAGTTAATTGTGTGAATTTCAAGATCAAAAAAGGCCTTGAGTTAAATCTCTGGTGAATGTCCAAGAAATACATTAATAATTCGTCACATCTCACTTTTATCCTTCAAGCCTCTTTTGTCTCAATTTCTCCTTCTTTAACTAGTGTGTTACTTAAGAAAATTAATTCCTCAGCAGAATGAGGAATACGTTGGAGTTGAAAGCTGAGAGTCAGAAACCAGCCCTTTCATGCAGCCTCCTCTGATAAATCACCATGCTTTTGTCCATGCTGTCTCCTTGCCTGGAGTGCCTCTTCCAGCAAATGCTCGATGTTTTCTTTCCATATTTTTGCATCTGACTCTTGGGGTCCAAAATTTCTGCAGACAGTGACTGCAGCCACCAAATTAAAAGATGCTTGCTCCTTGGAAGAAAAGCTATGACAAACCTAGACAGCATATTAAAAAGCAGAGGTATCACTTTGCCGACAAAGATCCATGCAATCAAAGCTATTATTTTTCCAGTAGTCATGTAGGGATGTGAGAGTTGGACCATAAAGAAAGCTGAGCACTGAAGAATTGATGCTTTCGAAGTGTGGGGCTGGAGAAGATTCTTGAGAGTTCCTTGGACAGCAAGAAGATCAAACCAGTCAATCCTAAAGATCGACCCTGAATATTCATGGGAAGGACTGATGCTGAAGCTCCAATACTTTGGCCACCTGATGCTAAGAGTCAAGTCATTGGAAAAGACCCTGTTGGTGGGAAAGATTGAGGGCAGGAGGAGAAGGGGTGACAGAGGATGAGATGGATAGATAGCATCACCAAGTCAATGGACGTGAATTTGAGCAAACTCTGGGAGACAGAGAATGACAGGGAAGCCTGATGTGCTGCAGTCTATGGGGTTGCAAAGGGTCAGACACAACTTAGCAACTGAGCAACCTTTCTTCCTTACTGGGAAGTCCTCTGAATTAGGGAAGTGTATCTTAACCATGGTTACATGCTCAGTGACTCTGATGATGCTGATACCATGTCAGTACTACTTTTTTTATTTCCCTGTGGCAAGCCCCTGGTGCAGACCCTCCAGGAGTGGAAAAGGAATACGGAAACAAGAAGACAGCCAATAAAGGTTGTGTTGTTAAACTAACGTCCACAGCAGGCAATGGGCGTTTAATCCTGCAGAGAAACTTCAGGAAACAGTGTGAAACCCAGTGACGGATTACACCTGGTCAGAGGTATGTGAGCTGGGAGTTCATATGGCAATTCGCACCAGTGGTTAATTGAAGGCTACTCCCAGCGTGTCAATTCCCTGGTATTGTGGGCCTGCAGTGCATATGAGGGCAAAAGGATCTGTACTAATGGAAATAAGTCACTCAGGCAAAAGTTTCTAGGTGCTATAGTGTGACATCAGCCAGAAGTCACTGACATGGTAGGAGCTGCAGTATGGGAAAGGGGTCACAACCACCATCTGCTGGATGGTGGATGTCATTAGCACAGTGAGCAGCCAGATGTGATTAACAGATACTCACTGCTATATATAAAATACATGGACAGCAAGGACCTACTGTATAGCACAGGGAGCTATGCTCAATATTTTGTAATAATCTATAATGGAAATTAATCTGAAATATATACATATGTATGTATAACTGAATCACTTTTCTGTATACCTGAAACATTGTAAATCAACTGTTGTTGTTGTTCAGTTGCTAAGTCATGTTGGGCTCTTCAGAAGCCCATGGTCTGCGAATACCAGGCTCCTCTGTCCTCCACTATCTCCCAGAGTTTGCTCAAATTCATGTTCATTGAGTCCGTGATGCTACCTAACCATCTCATCCTCTCCCACCCCCTTCTCCTTTTGCCTTCAATCTTTCCCAGCATTGGGATCTTCCAATGAGTCAGCTCCTTGCATCAGGTGGCCAAAGTGTTGGAGTTTCAGCTTCATCATCAGTCCTTCCAGTGAATGATCATATTTCAATTTAAAAAAAGGAAAAAAAGGTGCAGGAGAGTGTGGAATTGATAAGACAGAATTGGGCCACCTGTCCTCTGGCTGAAATGCAAGGCACCAACCTTTCTGTATAGCAGAGATTCTCCAAACCCTCTCTGCTGCAAGACAAGAGCATTTGATCATTTTTAACAATAGAGCTGGTGAGTGTGTGTTGACCCAGGCATGCTCCCTGACCTTGCCAATGGATGGACAGATTGATCAGTTGTGAACAAATGTTCACACAGAAGTTGAATAGATATGAAAAGGACAAGAAAAGCTAATGAGCCATAAAATATATCCTGAAACAGCTTGCAAATGAGTCTGACACTCCTTTTCCCTTTAAATGATGATCATTTTCAATGATTGGGAATTTCTGCTTCTCATTCAGATTGTCGACATGTAGGGCTGCACCTTCTTTCTAATCACAGATGCCTACATAATAACTGTCAGTTCAATTAGACAATTTTTTTTCAATCACAATTCTTTTTTCTTAAAAGTGAAGAAGTGAAGACCTCTTGTCAGTTATAATTCTGAGTTTTGATAAGAAGTGGTTTAGAATTTTAACTTTGATGTCCAACAAACTTAGGATTTGATTCCTGATCCACCAATAACTTAGTTACTTGCCATGTAACTTTGAGCAAGTCACTCTAAACTCTCAAAATCACTATTTTCTCATCTGTAAATGGATAAAGTGATGGTGGTACCTAGCTCATAGATTCATGAGGATTAAATGAAATAATCCATGTTTAAAATTATTGCCTGAAATGTAGTAAGAATTAAGAAATAAACTTAATTCTAGTGTTTACATCATTGTTGTGGTTGAAATGGTGGTAGCCATGGTTGTATTAATTCTAGTGTTACTAGTATGTTATCCCCTTCCACTGCTGAAGGCCCTGGAAAGAACATAGATTTTGAAGAGGAATGATCCTGAATATTAATTTTTCCTGTATGTATGTTTAAGCATTTGCTGGCAACATGCTGGGAAATGTTTACAAAACACCAAGAAATATTTGAAACTGAATACAAACTAGAACAATAAATATGAACTACTTTTTCTTCATCTCTTTTCATCCCAGCTTAAGTGCCTCCAAAGGTGAATGGGCTTCCCTGGTAGCTTAGTTGGTAAAGAATCCACCTGCAATGCGGGAAACCTGGGTTCGATCCCTGGCTTGAGAAGATCCCCTGGAGAAGGAAGCAGCTACCCACACCAGTATTCTAGCCTGAAGAATTCCATGGATTGTATTTCCATGGGGTCACAAAGAATTGGACAGGGCTGAGAACTTTCACTTTCACTTTTTTTTCACTTTTCTTCAAAGGTGAATGATCCTTAGGACTTACAAACATTTTCTAAATTATTATTTTAAAAAATTATTGATAACTCTAGCATGGAAATAAAATGTAAAAATTTTCATCTGTATTGTAAACCATTTGACAATGTTATTGGGGCTTCCCTGGTAACTCATATGGTAAAGAATCTGCCTGCAATGCAAGAGACTTGGGTTCAATCCCTGGGTCAGGAAGATCCCCTGGAGAAGGGAATGGCTGCCCAATCCAGTATTCTTGCCTGGAGAATTCCATGGTCAGAGGAGCCTGGTGGGCAACAGTCCATGGGGTCGCAAAGTGTTGGCCATGACTGAGTGATTAACACTTTCACCAAGGCAGTCTTTTAAATCTATTAGTATTTTATTCACCAAAATAATTTTAGCCTCAGGGAATATGACATGAGAACAAATCTGTACCTCTGCAGAGTATGCCATGACCCAGAGTTTAAAAACTTAATAGGTATAACAATTTCATGGGAAATAACAAACAGGCTAATACATGTAATTTGTATATGGAGCGCAGAATAGGCTCAGAAAAAGTCCGTGTCTAAAACCCTTAACACAAATGAAATCTTTTTTTCTAATCTGTGAATCTTTGGGTAGGAGGACAGCTTTTGACTATGTCACCACTTCACAAAACATAAAATATTTAACCACTTATGAAGAAAAGTTGGCAGTGGAAAAATTGTTTTGTTCAGGATCACAAAAGTGGATGGTGCTTTGTCTGTGAAAGCAAGTAATTTAATGATTTACTAGGTAATGGAAACTCATATTCAGTTGTGCCCAGTATACCTCAATATATCGGTGTGTAACTTATATGCTGTGATACATTTGTGATACACACTTTTATTGCATAAAATATTTTATTTTCTAAAAAATATGGAATTGTCCACGTTTCCTACTTTTACAGTGTGTTTTATAGAAAATGTTATTATTAACATATATTTTTACATGGATTATTTGTCACAGGATGAGGTATTAATTTAAATCAAACTGTTTCAAAAACAATGATGAGCCTCAATTAAAGATGATAAACCGTCAGACTAACATAGGTTCTAATTTCTACCTTTGTCTCTGTCATTGTAAGTCCTCATTTTGGTCCTTCAATTTCTCCATCAATTAAATGGGAACATTTTCAATGTATTCTGTAAGAAAACTACCTGTCACTCCAAAAGGCTAGAACTAAAACTCAGGTTTGTCTCTCTCCAAAATCGGTGCTTTTATTTTTTCTAAGTGATTGAAGGGAATAGTCATCTTTTCCAGTCTTTCTACTTCTGTGTTTTTCATGGAGGAGAAAGTCTTAGTAATATTTACATGTAGAAGGTCATCTATCATGCTTATATGTTTTATGTTTCTATTTGTCTCCATCTCAGTTAGATATGTTAACACAGGAAAGTGCACCTGTGGAATTTAGATGCCTCACTTCCATAGAATACAAACATTGAATCCAAGTGTCCTATTTTTATTTACCAATGATGCATATTTCTGGATTTTGGCAAATCACAACTGTGTAGCAGAGAAAACATTACAACCATTCACCCCTGCTTTGCTTCTTCCTGGTCTATTATATGTAGGTTTGTACTTTTGCATTCCCTCTTGTATCCTGAACTTCACATGAGGTGTAGCTATGGAATGAGTTTTGTTCAAAAAGTGTGTATGGCAATGGAGCAGGTTATTTTGAGCAGAGGCATTTTGTTGCTGGTACACAGCTCTCCCCTTCTCATTTCCTCTTGCCATGTCTGTTGTGAACACCGATGGTGACATGCAGATGCAAGGTTAGGCATCTGGAGAACATGTGTTCTGAAGGGCCTCATGCCCACAGCACACTTTGACTATATCGGTAATTAACAACCATTGTTTTAAGGTCTAGAGATTTTAGAATCCTTTATTATTGCAAGAAAACTCAACCAATCCCAATTAATGGATATGGACACAAAAGAGCCAGATCTATTTATCCCCAGAGCAGCACTTTGAATGTTGAATAGGTAGGTACAGCCTCAACTTTCAACCACTGCAAATTAAAAAAGGTCATTTTTCATCATTTTGAACATGCTTACATGTCCCTCTTCAGGCAGTACTCTGACTAGTAGAAATATGAAGGGATATAAACTCATGATTGGATTTTCTCATCTCTAAGTGGAAGGTCAAACCTCATAATCACATTATCAAAGAAGAAATACAAATAATGAATGTCCCACTGGACTCTAAATAGATGAAAGCTATTTTTCAATTGCAATCTATTTTTCTTACATCATAACAGTGAAAGTTTCCATGGAGTCCTTAGGATTTTCGAGTGAGATTCTTCAGACACTCAAAGTGCCATTTCACTTTCAACATACAAATAACATCTTTATAAATAAAAGGAAGCTTCTGTGTACTTTGATTGTTGCCATAGCACATTAAAATGGTGGTGATCTTTTCACCATATTGAGAAATTGCATTTGGAATATTATTTCATAAAATACAGATTCTATGATATATTTAGGAGTAAACCAGCAAGATAAAATCCAAAGTTTAAAAGAAGAAATTGATCAAAATAAACTGAAGAACATAAAAACAAAATGAAATCAAAATAATGAAAAGTTAAAACATTTCTAGAACCAGAAGGCGAAATTATAAATATGTAAATTCTCCTTCAAAACATCTTAGTGTTTAGAATCTTGAGAAGTTTGATCAATAACTTAGTGCACAGTAAAATAAATTTCAAAGGATCCAATAGATTTTTTCCCTAAATAATTATTGCTGATATAGTTTTTAGTTCAGTCATTCAGCAGAAGTTTATTGAACACCTGCCATATGTCAAGCAATGGGCATCAAAAATAGAAAAGTCTTTACAGTCACTTGTAATGGAGTATCAGTCTTTTGTGACGGAAGTGGGAAAAAGCACAAAAATAAACAAACACAGAAAATACTTACAGGGTGCATTTGTGCTTGAACAAGTAAACAAAAAAACATAAGCGCAAAGGAGTTTATGATTCATCAGCCTGAAGGTGGATACTTTCAACCAATCAGAGGGTATGCATGGGTTACTAATCAAAGACTAGTAGGAACACACTCACAGCGGTGAATAAACTGGGTTTCATTCTTTGTTGCAACTGGGGAGACCATACAAAGAGAGGAACTGTGGGGCATCTCAGTACGAGGATGTGAGAAAGGGCTTCTTGAAGAATCTAGGCTTTAGTTTGGTGATTCTGTTGATGATTCAAGGAAGATAGGCATTTTCTCTGCATTGGGTGATATCAGGAAATGGCATAATTCTGTGATTGCATATGTTGATAAATCTTATCTAGAAAAAAAGGCAGACTGAAAGGAGGCTGAAGGCATAGTTGTTAAAGAAATAATAATCACTCATATTAACCAGCAGTTGGGGAATGGTCAGTGTTTTGCTGGATGTACAGGAAGTTTGCTAATATCTGTGATTAGACACAAATGTGAAGAAGTCTTGATTTTGGTAACATAGTAGCCCAGTCTGATGTTGCTTTGAAATTGTTTATGTTCAACAAGAGGACGCTGAAGTCTAGTGTGAGTGAAACCTGAAATGTGAATGAAATATGTGTATTTAATGTGTGCGTATGTGTATCTCATTAGAAAACAAAGCAGGCATAACTTCAAAATGAAGAGAGATATTGGCAGAGAACCTTTCAACACATTAGTGTTAATAGTTAAGAAACTTTTAGTGGAGGATGTTCAGGCCTTCAGACCCTGAAAATGCCTTCTCCTCAGTACTGATGTGCAAACTCTATGGCTTATCTTGCTTTCAAAGTGAAAGTTGTGATTTATTGATGTCATTTATTCTCTGAAAGAGAAACAAATATTACACTGGGGATTGTGAGAGGCTGTGATAATAAATCTGAGCATCTTCCCAAAAGAAATAGGAGAAAGTTGAAGAATTTTAACAGGAAAGTGAAAAAGAAAACAAAAGCCCTTTAGTGTAGAATGCTCAGTCAGGAGTTCAGAGAGTGGGGTGGCATGAAGCAGAACCAGAAGCAAAGCCAGGCAGGAGGCCGGTCCTGATGCAGCAGACAGAGGTGAGGGGTCTGAGGTCACCGGAGGGGAAGTGACAGTGTAGTGTTAGCCCCATGGGCTGTAGCCCGCCAGGCTTCTCCATCCGTGGAGTTCTCCACACGAGAATAGTGGAGTGGGTAGCTAGTCCCTTCTCCAGGAGATCGACCCAACCCAGGGATTGAAGCCAGGACTCCTGCATTGCAGGCAGATTCTTTACTGCCACCAGGGAAGCCCACACAGGATGGGGCAGATGGCTAAAACTGGGGAGTAAGAGAGAAGTGAGACTTCACGGTGTTCCCAATTTAACATAATTCTTCTATACGTGTAACTTCATTTAAATAAGTGATCATAATGATAAAGGTTGAAGAGGCTAGTGACAGCTTTTATTTGAAGACAGGTAATACCTCGTTCTGACTTTTCTTCGTTCAGGAGCAGTGCTGTTCTCACTTTGTGACCTAGTAAGTCATTTCCACTCATCCGTACAGTGTGGTTTAGAGCAACCACCTGTTCACTCTGCCTCATGGGTGAAAGCAACCGCGGCTGCATTTACGGGCTGAATGTGTGCAGTGCTGTCCTCACTGCAGCAGGAGCATCTTGCGGCCGTAGGATTTTCTGTAGAACAGATAGTTTATCATCCAAAACTGAGGGCAGTGCTGCCCTTACGGTCACATTCAGCAGGGATGCCTTGCCTTTTATCAGTTTCTCGAGTCTCAACTGCCTGTTCTCTTTCCTGGCTGCATCAAAAATGGTATAAATAAAAATAAATAAATGTGCTCTTGAATAACCCCTCTTGACAATTTCTGGAAGAAGTAAAACAACAGCCATCACCAGTATGACATTCAGAGCCTTCTCTTGAGCACTTGAGTTCCCCATACAAGGAGGGTGAATAGGAGCTCTAGTGAATAAAAAAACAGTTTGAAAATCAGGTCTGTATCCTCAGAATTTTATGATAAACAGATGACAGGAGAAAGAGTAGCACCTTTAACAGGAATTATGGGAAACTCTATAAAACTGCTCTGTGTGTGTCCTGAAAGAAACAAGTAAGAAAGAAAGTGCCATTTGTAATTGACCCATGATGATCTGGGACTTCAAAAATGCGGCTTCCTATATATGATCGATTTTAAGACATTGAATGAAAAGGAAAAGTAGTGTCACAAATCTCAGAGATGAAAAACTCATCTGCCATTTGCAAATGTTGATAATAACATTAAAAATAATAATAACCTAACTGATGTGTTAGAGTCTGTGGAAGGCTCTTCATAGATGTGACATAATTTGCAAAACAATCTCATACATTTTTATAGAAGATAAAACTGAAATTAAGAGAACTTAAGTGAATTGCACAATGTAAAGGTCATATAACCAGTAAATTATGTTTCTAATCGATCTGTAAAACTGTGGAACTAGTCCTAATTGATGCCACTGGATTAGAATTCCAACAGATTTGGACTAGAATGGTTATTTAATTTAATAAATATTTATTGAGCATGAAATTATGCTAAGCACTAGTCACTGAGGATTTCTTAAATGAAAAGTATGAATCAGAGACTAAAGGACTTTGAATAAAATTCTGTAAGTTATCTGAGCAGCCACAGTTCAGATGAAATCACTTATGAAAAAGTACCACAGATATGTCAAACCTGGCCCAGAACTTAATGGGAAAGGCTTTGCTAATTTTTTGCCCAAGCTTTGTGTTCCTAATTCCTCTTTTCTTTCTTTTCTTTTCTTTTTTTTTTCAGTGACTTAGTTGAAATAAAGCTGAGTTCATACCACTGAGATGTTCTCTTTAAGAGATAAGGGTGTATGCTATATAGAAAAAAAAATAACAAAAGTAAAAACAAAAACAAAGGGATAATGTAATGATAATGCCAGTAGAGGAAGATCTCCCCACAAATAAACTGAGCTAATTTAGAGACACAAAGTGCTCTTTCTTTTCTGCCTCTATTTTGCTACAAGTAACAGTGCTTTCTTATTGCTTTAATAAAACAAGAAATTATGTGAATAAAGCATATTCATGTACTGAAATATTACTGAATGATTTTTCTATGTAAGTTTGGAATTAGATTTCCCCAACTGCCCATTCATCCTGTGAATGGGTGAGACAGTACTGGAGTCTCTGGTATTTTTTCTATTAACACGACTGGTGCTGAGAACCAGTTTTGTGAGATTCAGTCTTTCTACATCAATGCTTTCCCCATTTTTGATCACAGAAATCTTAGAAGGCAGCTTTCCTGATTCTCAGAGAAAAGCTCACCTCTTCTGATCTGGCACTTTAAAGAGAAAGATACATTCCTTCATTTTCTGGTTTATTTCAAGGTGTAGCATTTATATTCTAATAGTGAAGGGCTAGAGAGTTCTGATGTGAAGACTTTACTCTCCTTGACATACTTATCTTTTATTGCTGGTCTCAGTCATACCTTTTCCTTTTCTGATGTAATAAAAACAAAGCACTACCTGCCTGCCCCCCAAAGAAGAAATAAGATTTGAATAACTATATTCTCAAAATGTTTCTTTAACACTTACTTCTTTTCAACTTTAATCAATTTAGAAGCTGCAAAAATTGAACACTTTGATTTTTAGAGTGCCATCTTCAAAAGCCAATTTCTGACATTAAATGAAAATCGTATCCAACATAATGGCTGGTTTAATACAGCCTATTATGTTTATAGAAATCTCTACTTTTATTTCAGCGGTCTATTCTAGTTCTTTGTGCGTGAATAAACACAGCATTAGAAACAAATTTTAAATCCAAGTTCCTACTAATTCTTAAAGTAAAAGTGGTTATTCTGTTTTCCCTGTTTTATTCATGCTTTTTCATAAAAATAGAATTTTGAATACACACTGACTAGTATATTCTTCATATTATGATTAAATCTAACTATTAGTATCAGAAAGGCAATGTTTTAGAATGAATCATAATCATGTCCACAAGTGAGCACATTCAGTCAATGTTTTGCTTTGTTGTTTCATTTTAATTGTTTATAAGATTATGTGAATTTCAGCTTAGACTTACTTTTGATGATACAATGTTTTATTAATATTAGTTACTTTAATCTGGGACTCTGAAATATAGAATATAAAATTGAATTTGATTTGATACAGATCTAGTAAAAATAATATTTGAGCTTAGAAATGTGTTATAGAAAAATAACATTTTCTGTCTTTATATTCTCATGATCTTGTACATGTAATTATACATTTATAAGTGAATTTGTTAGATTCCATGAATGTCTGACATAAATCATCAATATTTAGAATAATGGTTCTCTCCCTATTTCCCTAACTTCCCACAGTCCCAGAATCTCTTGAGTGAAAGGAATCTATAATGAAGACTGAGATCCCCTTGAGGAAGCACCCTACACCAATGCCTAAACTTTATACTGTAAACCTTCCCTTTAGACTTGCCTCAAAGGGACTAATAGCTGTAGAATTAGAGAAAGGAAAATAAGAAGGTTTTGAGGGGATTATTGAACACTGACTCAGAACTGTTGCTAAATCCTCACCAAATAAAAAGTGATTGTAATCTATCAGTAAGAGTGGGAGCTTTCAGGTTTAGGTAATTAATTGAGTTTTTATTTTGGTCTATCTCACAGCAGGCCTGATAGATACCAGAACAAACCCCATGATCATTTACCCATTTCTGAAATACAGTTGAAATAGACATACTCAGCAACTGATAAATTCTCCATATTGGTTCCCTCCCATATGAAATATGGATCATTGTGGTAGGAAATATCAAGTTTAAGTACCTAGAAATGCCTCTGTCTACCAAAATAGAAAATCAAAAGCAATACAACATTCTTGGAAGGGTTGCAGAGATGCAGCTACTATTGCAATTGCAGTTTGTGGATGCAAAACATCATATAGCTACCTGGTATGCAGGTATTTATCTGTTTGTTTCTCCCCCTATATATATGTTAAAAGCCTCTTGGTTTCACCTGAAAAGGACAATGATATACTGTCACAGTCTTACTCACCAGTATCACAACACTTTATCATAATTTAGTCTGCATAATACTTGATTTCCAACCATTCTATAAGAAATCAGCCTAGTCCATGACATTGATGATATCAGAGTGATGATTGTTGATATCATAATGATTTGAATTGGTCAAAAACTAGAGAATATCCTAGATAATTTGTAAAGAAATATTGGTTCTGAGAGATAAAGTAAAACAACAAAAATTCAGGATCCTGTCACTTTGGTGAAATTTCTAAAGGTTCAATGGCCCAGGATATGTCAAATGTCCTCTCCAAGGTAAAGGACAAATTAGTTTATTTAGCATATCTTACCACTATAGAGGAAGCACGGTGTCTAGTAGGGCTCTTAATTTTTGATGGATTGTATACTTCTGTGAGGTATTCTAAGCCATACACAGTTGCCAGTTTTTAGTGGACCTCTGAAAATAAAAAGGCAGCTCCAAAAGAGCTGCTGCCACAAAAGCTATTTTGTCAAATAGGCCATAAGACTAAGCATATCAAATATTACTTGAAGTGTCTGTGGAAGACAGTGATGTGTTATGGAACCTATAGGGTTCTGAAGATGAATCACAAAAAACCCCTGAGATTTCAGGGGAAAAGCTATTCTGTCTTTTTCAGATACCTATTTGAAAACCAACTGCCAGCTTGCTCCTGGGCCTTAGTGAAGACTGAATGTCTTCCCATGAGCTTTCAATGTGCCATGCAACACAAATTGACTACCATGAACTGAGTTGTGTGAACTGTAATTTGGGGCATGGGCAGTAGCCCTCCATCATCAAATGAAACCCCTATTTAGAAGTTTTTGTTTGAGCACATCCTAAAAGCACAAGTAGGTAGCATGAACAAGTGGTTCTAATTCCCATGGCAACTGACTGGGGAAGACAAATGCAGTCTTATAGACAGTTCTGAACAATATTCTGATCCTTTTCAAAAGTGGACAACTTCAACACTACAGCCGTGCAGTAGTAGTGTGGCCCTAAAAAACATCTGGGCAAAAATTACTCCTAGAGGGGAGAAATTGAATAATGCTTTTTCTTTGTGTGGTTTTTCTTTTATCTGAAAAGATAGTTGATGTTATAGTTCCAGTCTGAGTCCAAGCCTTCATAGACTGATGTCTAACTCTCCCAGTCAGAGAGATTTTTTTTTTTTAATTAAACCTTTTATTTTGTATTGGAGTATAACTGATTAACAATGTTGTGATAGTTTCAGGTGGACAGCAAAGGGACTCAACCAGACATATACATGTAGCCAGAGAGAAAGAATTCTTACTCAGCCTTTTATTCTATTCAGGCCTTCAAAGGTTTGGTGGCTAAGGCCAACTATATTAGGAAGGGCTATCTGCTTAATTTAGCCTATTCACTTAAATATCAATGTGAGCAAGAAACACCCTCACATATACCAAGAAACAACATTCAGCCAAATATCTGGGCATGCTGTCAAGTTGACAGTCAAGTGAATACATAAAATTGTCAAGTTTGATACAAAAAATTAACCATCACATTCACTTCCCTTAAGTTCTTTATTCTTTCCTTTGCATCTTCCGGGGTAATTCAGGCATTTTTCCTTTGCTGAGAGTTGGCCATCGTTTCTTCCAGGCATCTAAGAGCCAGCCCAGCAGCAAATCTGCCACATTCCCTCATGGTTTTGTAGGGTATTGAATGATGCATCCTGAGGAAGCCCTTCTAAGTCCATAAATTCCTGCTCCTTCAACCTTAAATTGCAGCCTTCTTGACGATGTACCTTAAAATACAACCCTGGGAATACCTCTATAGCTTCTGTAGTACATGTCATCTGATTCTTATGTTTCTTAATATCTTCTCTTTACATGCCAAGCATCGGTCATAGGGCCTTGGGGGTTGTTTATGCTAGGATTTGAAATTTGGTATCAGTCTGACCTGTGGGACAGAAGGTAGGCCAGCTCCTGAGGGGACGTATGTTGCTTTGGTGAAAAGGGACTTCCGCAATGTCTTCCAACACAGTGTAAGTGCTAACAATTGCTAGCGGAGGGTAAGGTGCCTCTGCATTCCGGAGAAGTCCAGGAGGATGATAGAGTCAGTACTCTCAGGGACATTATCCCGGGGACCTCATCCAAGGTCTCAGGGTCCAAAGTTTCCTCTACCAGGTTCTGACCTTCACATACCAGACCTGCCTTAGCTGAGAATTCAAGCATCTCTGGAGTTCTGCTTTCACAATTAAGTCTTCAACCTGCTAGTCATCTGTTTCTGCCCTTCCAGCACAGGTGATAAGGACCCTTTATATGTACTCTCTGGCTCTCACACTTAGCCATTAACGGCTGCATGTTAACAGCCCCAGGTCTCTCATCATCCTTCTATAGGGAGTGACTACAATTTGGCAGGAACCACCTGGCCACATTATTTGTACACTTTGCTTCATGTATTTCAGATGCCTCCGTCAGTGCACCTGCTACAGCATCCCAGCCCCACTGGGATAATTACCCAGGTCAGTTCAGTTCAGTCGCTCAGTCGTGTCCGACTCTTTGCCACCCCATGGACTGCAGCATGCCAGGCCTCCCTGTCCATCACCAACTCCCAGAGTTTACTCAAACTCATGTCCATTGAGTCAGTGATGCCACCCAACCATCTCATCCTCTTCTCCTCCCACCTTCAGTCCTTCCCAGCATCAGGGTCTTTTCAAGTGAGTCAGTTCTTCACATCAGGTGGCCAAAGTATGGGAGTTTCAGCTTCAGCATCAGTCCTTCCAATGAATATTCAAGACTGATCTCCTTTAGAATGGACTGGTTGGATCTCCTTGCAGTCTAACGGACTCTCAAGAGTCTTCTCCAACACCGCAGTTCAAAAGCATCAATTCTTTGGTGCCCAGCTTTGGGTTCTGGTTCCATATTTGGGTTTAATTCATGAAACTGTATACTCATCACTTGTGAACTTTTTGTATGCATGTTATCCTTTCATAAAGAACTTTTTTTTTCTAAAATAATACAGATTTTTGGATAATTTCCCAAAGAAATATATGCTGTTATCAGAAGAGGGACCATCTACTCCAGACAGGCAAAACCAGTGTATTCAAGTGCTGCATGTAATGTTTTTAAAAAATTTATTAATGTATGTATATAATAGGCTCATTTATGTGAATAACAAATTGAAACAAAATCAAGTAATATTGATAAATTTAAAAATAAATAGTACAAGGAACACTAGGGGTGATTTGGGATGAGGTACCACGGTATGATTTTCTCAAAGACATGAAGCACCTATTAGTTAGATATATAAATAAGTAGGGGGGATAGTTTGAACAAAGTATGAACAGGAAATTGGCTTACCTTATATGCAGCTTGTTTAAGTGACATAATCTTTTAGAGGGCCATTTGGCCATGGGTAGGCTTTCTATCATTTGCCCACCTCCCCACTTCATAACTCACTCTCTGGTCAAACTGAGATGCATAAATGTCTATACAATGGTTTTATTCAACACAATGTTCCATCCTTTATATGAAGTATAATACCTGTGTTCTCAGTTTATATTTCTTAAATATATCTTGTTTGTTTACCTAAATTTGTCATGTATTTGTTTCAACTTGTTTTGTTCTGAAAAGGAATGTCTTCTCCTTAAATCCAGTGTGTACATCAGGCAGAAAGTAGCTACAGCTCCCATTCTAGCATGTTCTTAAAAAGAAATGTTAAGCCCCAAACTAACTAGGCATGTGTCTATCACAGCAGATAGAAAATAACCTGGAATATTATTAGTTAGGAAAACTTTCAAAATAATTCCAAACACAAATATTCCTACAGTAGAAAATAACCATTGGAGTTTTAGTTGGAGTAACAGAATTGGGGAGAGATTCAGCAATTATTGGAGAAGTTTAAAGGGTACTTATTAAAGGGAGAGTCTCTGTAACTATCTAAAGGAGGCTCTGGTGTCTGATATGATGTCTTGACAAGCATGCATGCATGCGTGTTCAGTTGCTTTAGTTGTGTCTGATTCTTTGCAACCCCATGAGCTGACAGTAAGCCCACCAGGCTCCTCTGTTCATGGCATTCTTCAGGCAAGAGTACTGAGTACCGGTGTGGGTAGCCATTCCCCATTCCAGGGGATCTTCCTGAGCCAGGGATTGAACCTGTGTCTCCTGCTTTGCAGGCAGATTCTTTACCGACTGAGCCATCAGAGGACACAGCTAATTCAGCTCAATTAATCATGAATTAGAAAAAGACTATAGGCTTCCCTGGTGTCTCCGATGGTAAAGAATCTGCCTGCAATACGGGAGATCTGGATTTGATCCCTGGGTTAGGAAGATCCCCTGGAGGAGGACATGGCAACCCACTCCAGCATTCTTGCCTGAAGAATTGCCACAAACAGAGGAGCCTGGCAGGCTATAATCCATGGAGTCACAAAGTCAGACACGACTGAGTGACTAAGCACAGCACAGCACATGATTAGGGAGCTTACAGGCATGGATAGATAGAACACAGAGAAATTTAGGACAGTGAAATCTATTCTGTGTGATATTATAATGGTGAACGTATGGCGTGATACTTTTACCCAAACCCATAGAATGTACAGCAGGAGTGAGCCCTGACATCAACTGTGGCTCTGTGTGATGATGGTGATGTGTCAGTATAGTTTAATCAGCTCCAACAAATGTACCATCTGGTAGGGGGTGTTGATAATGGGGGAGGGTATGCATGTGTTGGGGAGGGCATTATATGAAAACTCTACACTCACCTCTCAATTTTTCTGTGAAACTAAAATAGCCCGGAAAAATAGGCTATGGGGATTTAATAACATTTCTTCTTGCTGGCTATACTGCATGCTCTTTACTGTAGCTTCTTGAGGCTTTGAATTACAGTGGAATACTTCTTTGCCTTGGTCTTCCCAGGTGGACCTAGTAGTAAAGAACCTGCCTGCTAATGCAGGAGACATAATGAGACACAGGTTCGATATCTGGGTAGGGACTATCTCCTGGAGGAGGAAATGACAACCCACTCCAGTATTCTTGCCTAGAGAATCCCGTGGACAGAGGAGCCTGGTGGGCTACAGTCCACAGGGTTGCAAAGAGTTGGACACAACTGCATGCATGCACATCCTCCTTTACCATATGGGAACTATCTTTTAAAAGAAATAGTTGTTCTTTAATAATTCTTGATATTTTCTATAATACAGTCATATTTTCTTTGCTTCATTTTGATTTCTTCCCCAGAATCCTTTTATTCAACATACAGTATTTAACGTTTTTATATTTAAATAGTAAGACTCTGATAGATCCCAAGCACAACTTTACTTTCTTACCTTATCATATCATGTCCAAGTGTTTACCATTTTGCTTTTTTTCTTTTATTTACTTTTAAAAACTCTCTTTCCAGTAATTCTTTCAGGTTCTTTAAATGGAACATGTAATTTGTGCTGTATATAATAACAATAAAAGCAATATTAATTATCTATGACCAACCTAATATTAATAATTCTAATGGAAATTACCAGATTAAAGAGAACTATATTCCTTGTAATGACAAAGCAAATGAACAAAATTAGAAAGCAGGAATTAACCAGAAGTTTCAGTGATTTGAACTGAATTTTATCACATTCAGCATCTTAGAAATCTTCTCACTTATCTTTTAAAAGTGAAGAAATCTTAACTGAAGAAAGAAAATCTGAGGGATGACTTAATAAATTCCTTCAGGTGTAAGTTGAGTATGCTGATCTTCATCTCTTCTCTGGGGATGTTGATATAGGACAAAAAAGAAAGAAAGTAGATTTTTATGGCAAAAAAATAGAGATTCAGCAAAGACATTAAAAAAAACAGTTTTTATAAGAGAAATAATTTTTAAGTATTCAGTTCCAATAGGAGCCTAAATCTCTTGAATGTTCATTCTATTAATAGTTCTAAAGAATGATGAGATCAGTCAAAAAATTTGATCTATTTAGAGTACCATATTGTTGAAAGAATCCAATTTGGTTCATGCAACTTAAACTATAAGTATTATACTTTGCTGCTGCTGCTAAGTCGCTTCAGTCGTGTCTGACTCTGTGCAACCCCATAGACGGCAGCCCACCCAGCTCCACCGCCCCTGGGATTCTCCAGGCAAGAACACTGGAGTGGGTTGCCATTTCCTTCTCCAATGCATGAAAGTGAAAAGTGAAAGTGAAGTCACTCAGTCATGTTCGACTCTTCACCACCCAGTGGACTGCAGCCTACCAGGCTCCTCTGTCCATGGGATTTTCCAGGCAAGAGTACTGGAATGGGTTGCCATTGCCTTCTCCGGTATTATACTCTAGATGTTTTTAAAAAATATTCTGACCTTTTGGAATCATATTGCTTGTTTTTAAGAAAAAAAACTAGTTTTCCAGGTTTCATTTGATTAACAAGGCATTTACTTAATAATGACAACTGACTACAGAGAAAAAAGCCATTAATTTGATTTATAATTAATAAATACATTTAAATAAGCTTCCGTGCTATAAATACATAGAAATTCAAGCTGGAGAAATTTTAACATCAAAGTGCTATTTGTGAATACAAAATATTGGTTCTGATAAAAATGTTAGAGTAACATATCAACAGTAGCCTCATAGGAGTTTATGAAATAGTGTCATTAGCAAGTTTTAAAAGTCTTTAATTCTTAATTAATTTGTATTAATCAGTTTATTGGAAAAATAATAATAATTGGCCATTGATATATACAATATAAAATTTCCTATTAATCATATACAGTGAGTAAATGTCATTTTATCTATAATTCTAAATCACTGTGACTAAAGGGCTGAGAAACGCTAGGCTGGATGAAGCACAAGCTGGAATCAAGATTGCAGGGAGAAATATCAATAACCTCAGATATGCAGATGACACCACCCTTATGGCAGAAAGTGAAGAGGAAATAAAAAGCCTCTTGATGAAAGTGAAAGAGGAGAGTGAAAAAGTTGGCTTAAAGCTCAACATTCAGAAAACTAAGATAATGGCATCTGGTCTCATCACTTCATGGGAAATAGATGCAGAAACAGTGGAAACAGTGACAGACTTTATTTTTCTGGGCTCCAAAATCACTGCAGATGGTGATTGCAGCCATGAAATTAAAAGACACTTACTCCTTGGAAGGAAAGTTATGACCAACCTAGATAGCATATTAAAAGGCAGAGACATTACTTTGCCAACAAAGGTCTGTCTAGTCAAGACTATGGTTTTTCCAGTGGTCATGTATAGATGTGAGAGTTGGGCTGTGAAGAAAGCTGAGCGCTGAAGAACTGATGTTTTTGAACTGTAGTGTTGAAGACTCTTGAGAGTGCCTTGGACTGCAAAGAGATCCAACCAGTCCATCCTAAAGGAGATCAGTCCTGGGTGTTCATTGGAAGGACTGATACTGAAGTTGAAACTCCAATACTTTGGCCATCTCATGCGAAGAGTTGACTCATTGGAAAAGACCCTGATGCTGGAAGGGATTGGGGACAGGAGAAGAAGGGGACGACAGAGGATGAGATGGCTGGATGGCATCACTGACTCGATGAACATGAGTTTGGGTAGACTCCAGGAGTTGGTGATGGACAAGGAGGCCTGGCGTGCTGCGATTCATGGGGTCACAAAGAGACACGACTGAGCGACTGAACTGAACTGAACTGAAAGGGCTAATTAAATGCTATTTTAAAATCCAAGTAAAGTTTCTTCTATCAGTCTTCTGTAAAAACATACATCATTTTGAAATTCACCCTACTCTAATGTTTTGAAAAATTTTTACCAAGAGCCTACAGTTTTCATTAAAATTTATAGGCTTGTGCTTAAATTGCATTCTAAGCCAATTTGATTTGTTCTTAATTAACTGGAAGAATGTTTCTAGGTACAATTGAGATCAAAGAGCAGTTCGGAAATTTGTTGGCATCTCTTGGAAGCATCTCAAGCTTAGACATTCTCTCTTTGTCCTGCATAACTAACCTTTGAAACCACGTGCTTCTTCAAAGTGAGAGATGTCACTTTTGTGTTTACAGTGGATACTGAACAAAAGTCAGGGTAGAAAATGGCTAGTTTATTACCTTGAAGCTATTCTATTTGAGTTAATACCAGTAGTGCTTTCTACGTAAATTCTATTGTTGGCTGCCAGCATTTTACAATTAAAGGAAGCATATATTGTTGTTGTTCAGTCCCTAAGTTGTGTCCAACTTTTTTTAACCCCCTGGACTGTGGCCCTTCAGGCTTCTCCATTCACGGAATTCTCTAGGCAAAAATACTGGAGTGGATATCCATTCCCTTCTTCAGGATCTTCCCAACCCAGGGATCAAACCTGCATCTCTGGCATTGCAGGCAAGATTCTTTTTTTTTTTTTTTTTAATTTAAATTTTATTGAAGGATAATTGCTTTACAGAATTTTGCTGTTTTCTGTCAAACCCCAATATGAATCAGTCATAGGTATACATATGTCCCCTCTCTCTTGAACTTCCCTCCCACCTCCCTCCCCACCCCACGCCTCTAGGTCGTCACAGAGCACCAAAGTTGGGTTTCCGGCGTCATACAGCAAATTCCACTGGCTGTCTTTTACAGATGGTAGTGTGTGTGTTTCAGTGCTACTCTCTCAAATCTTCCCACCCTCTCCCTCCCCCACTGTATCCAAAAGTCTGTTCTTTCATGTATTTGTCAACTTAAGAGACAAAGAACAATCAAGTGGTTTATATAGTGGGGTGAAAGTAAAGATTATATATTTACTAATGAGGGAGGTATTTCCACTCAAATCACTGGTGTATGCAGTGTAAGTCAATTCAAATAATTCAGCCACTATTCAGTAATAAATGTGACTTTAACATAGGAAGATCCATATAAATTTCCAAGACTCACCACAGCCTAAGTTAAATTTATATAAGGTTTTTTGGTTTTTTTTTTTGTGAGTGGGGCAGTGGACACTAACAGTATCTTCCTAATACTACTGAGACCATTGGCAAATTGTTTAAATATTTGTTGATTGAAAGTTCAGATATTATACTCAATACCAACATTAGAGAAAGGGACAATGTTATCTTGCAGGTGGACCATGTTACAGCAGACTATTTTATATTGGCAATTGATCTTTGAATGAATAAATAAATTTAATCTTTAGAATGAATAGATATATTTATAATGAATATATATATATTTAATCTTTAGAATGGATATATTTAATCTTTAGAATAAGTAGCTATATTTAAATTTTATAGGATAGTATAATACTGCATTTGATCTATAATGTAAACAGTAATATTTTAGATATAGAGTATCTAAGACAGATATGAAGATGAAACCCTATTTGTTCTATAGTCATAACATATAAACTAAACTTTCCTAGCAGAACTGGTTTTATCAGTTAATATTTCTTTTTAAACTAAGACACAAAAGAATTGTTTTCTCTGAACTAAAAGACTTCATAAAATAAGTATTCCAAGTTTAATTCCAAGGTAAAGTAGTGAATCTAAAGCTCATACCTATCAAAATCAGCATTATAGATGGCAATCTTTTGAGGGACATCACTGTAAAGATGATTAAATGTCACAAAATGTTCTGAAACTTTGGTTATTTAAGTGCAGAATGGCCATCATAACAAATACATTAGTGCTTATAAAGAGCAGAAACACTCCCCAAAATAAGCCAAAAGTTAGATAACCATGATCATTCAAACGAGCCTGTTTTTTCAGATGCAATGCAGACTCCTGTTCAACTCTCAGCCTGTTATTTTTCCCTATTATCCACAGTATGTGTGGGTGTACCCAGTGCTTTAAAGGCCACTAATAGTACAGCAAGTTTCAAAGATTAGATCACAGTTAGCCTTTGGTTTTGCATTTGCAGCAGAAACAGGCTTGCCAGTGGTTTGTTAGTGTGTTTGACACTCCTGCACTCTTGTTTCATTGACGTACACGGGGCTGACATCTAGAGACACTCTTTTTGGGCATTCGTGTGTGTCAGGTCTGGTATTCTCACTGTCAGCTTGAGAGGCCCACTAAATGACTGTGCATTGATCCAGAAGCAACTATTCTTCATTCTCTGCACCTTGTTGGAAGATTTATGCATAGTGTTCTGGATGGCAGCTACTTGTTTTTGTCAATGATTATACTCAAATGTTTTTCCACTTTCTTCCCCATCAGCTAACATTTTCTCTTTTTGTTTTTCGGCCACCTTTTCTCAAAAGATATAATTCTGATTGCATATATGCAAAAGAAACTTCTATCATTTTTATAACTATAAGGTGAGATTTATTTTCCTTGGGAATGGTTCTGTACTATCTGTGGTGGGGGGTGGGGATGGGGATAGGGAGGTGGGAAGGGAGAGATCAGTCTTATGAGACAAGCAGGTAGATATAGTGTCAAAGACTTTGCTCTCTATTATGAATTCTGCAAAGTCACTGTTGTAAAGCCTATCCTAATTCATTTTCACTTGTCTTCCAACACTATAAGGAAGATAGTAGCTAATACATCTATTTTACTCATTTCAGCATTTTATTATTAATAATCCTTTTCTCTTTATGTCCCCTATACCTGTTTAGTTCATCCTTTGATATTAAATTCTTTTGCTAGCTTCCAGAAAGTTTGCCCATGTTTGGAAACCAAGTAAGCCCAAAATGAATTGTGTCTTAATCAGTTACAAAAGATCCTCTAAAGTTTTCCCTCTCATTATATAATGAGTCATTATAATTGTGCTTATGTGTAGGCTCAACACTGCTTTTGAGTCTTAGAAAAAAAATTTAAACAGCTTTACTTTGTAAGTGGCCTGAAAAGTTAACCCAGACTCAGAAGACAGCATATCCCTCTGAATGTATGGCTCCACAAGTTGATAGAAACTACCAAATATAAAGAAGTTTCTTCCTCATCGATTATATTTTACATATCATTCTAAAGTAGATTTTATGGAAACAAATTTGACCAGAAACAATACAGAATATTTTTGAGGGCCATGATTTAAATCTAAGGCCTGGAGAAATTACTAAAGTGTTAAACCCTTCAGTTTTCTTGAATTTCTTATGTGGGTTAATAGTATCTGACTGATGTTCTTTTGAGAATTAAATGAGGTAGTACTATGAAGTGCATATCACCGTATCAGATACACAGTTATTGCTGAGTAAATGGTAATAATAATTAAAATAATAACTAGAATCAGAATCATTCTCAGATATTCCAGTCAGAACATTACTATATTGCAGGCACATTTTGCTGAATCTGGTGGAATCCACTATTTTAAGGTTAACCGTGTATTTAAATGAAGCCAAAAGTGAGCAATCAGAAGAACTGAGAGATTAAGACGCAGAAAACATACCAAAACTCTCTATCACCTTGAATTATATTCAGGGCTATCATATAACAAAAATCACTGATCATTTGAAGGGCAAAAGAACTAAATTAAAAGAAATTTAACAAAGAATTCCAAGATACAAGACATGGAAAAGGCACAGTTAATATGTTATTTCCTATGAATTTTATGCTTAAATACTGATTCTACTATCTAAATACATGAGATAATTATTCAGCATCTTTAAAGCTCTGACCTAAGAGTTCAGTCTCACATCCCATGAGAACTGCTTATAAGGCTTTATTACAGTGTGATGATGATATAATTTAACCTCTAAGTACATATGTGAGCCAAAAGGCTACATTTTATAGACCCATTATTACAAGCCTGAGGGGAAAAAGCATAGAATTATCATCTGAGAATTTGCATTGGTATTTTTAAAATATGAGTGAGCAATGACAGCATATTCATTTTCAGTAGGAGAAAATATCACTGAACTTTAGTTTTTGTTCACTAAAGTGAACAGTACATTCCACTGAATCCTTTTGGGCTGTCAATCCTAGAGATAATGTAATAGACTTGGGAATGCTTATCATTTTAAGAGAAGGTGTGTTCAATTAAGTCTCATTGCTAATGAGGTCATAAAGGAGAAGAAGAAAAAAGAATAAAGAGAATGAAATGGGTACTTCTTTCAGAGAGTAAGAACTTAAAAGACTATTACTGAGCCCTTCAAGGCAATTTCATTAAACATAAAGATAGGTTCACTGAACCCTTTTCTACAGACCATTGCTAGGCATTCTTATACCCTATTTGATTCCAACATCCATTCACCAAACAAAAAAAAAAAGAAATCACAAAGACTTAAACAGGTAATATCCAAAGAGTTTTTCATGTCCTTGCTTTCAGAAATATATCCTGATAAATGAAAACTTTTGAATAATTCAGTTGTGTTATATAAGGTCAGTCTTATATGTGGACCCAAGTATTCACATGTGTTATAAAAGCTTTTATGTCATTGGCTATATCATCTTTCAGCTGTGTTTTCTGCCAGATGATCCTATTCTTAGGATTCTTCTATGAATGTTAGGTTGTCATTGTGTAATGAGGAGTCACATGCTAATTTATAAATGTTGCTAACAGACATAATATATAAAACTATCTTCATCTAAAAAACAAAAGTTTTCATGAAATGATATTATTAGCAAGAGCATCACTGTATCTGTCCTGGGACATATTTGTTCAGAATACTATAAATTTTGATATGAGGAGAGGAAAAAGGGTGGGACTGAGGATTAATTATTATTCAAGGGAATCATTTTGTATAAAAGCAGCCAAATATACTGTAGATAGTTAGAGGGATTGAGTACCTAAAGGGAGGAAATATTGCAATAGTTTTATTGTATTTTAATTCTGATGTTGTATATGAAATAATAAGTTTACTTAAAATTAAAAGTAGAATGGAAAAAAGGAAAGAAAGAAAACTAGAAGATAACTGGTGATAAGTTCAATAAACCTCAAGCACTTAATGCTTGAAGAAAACTACAGCAAGACACATCATAATCAAATAACTTACAGCCAGTGGTAAAAAGAAGGCCCTAGAAGTAGCCAGAGAAAATGTACACTATATGTACAAAAGGCTAAGAGAAAGATGACAGCAGACTTCTCCTGGGAGATAATGCAAATAGGAAAAAGTAGAACATCTTTAAAATAATAAACAAATAATCTAGAATTCTATATCCAGAAAAAAGTTTTTTTTTGGAAATGACAATAAAATATAAAATTTCTCAGATATAGAAGAGTTGAAAGAATTAATTACCAGCACCTGCACTGCAAGAAATAGTAAAGGAATTACTTTAGGCCAGATACCAGAAGGAAACCACGTAAAGTAATGTAAAGAACCAGAATGGTAAATTCAAAGGTAAATATGAATAATGCTTTTTGTTATTAAGTAAATGCTTTAAAGAAAAAAAAGTTGACTGCTTAAAACAGAAATAATAGCAATATGCTGTGGGGTTTTAAAATGCATTCAAGTAAAATATAAGACAACTATAACACAAAAGTTAAGTACAGAGAAAAACATGTGTCTGAAGGGTTCTTTACTATATATGAAGTCGTATAATATCACTGTGGGTGGACATGCATAAGTTAAAGAGGCTCACTGTGTACCTTATAGAAGCTACTAATATAACACAAAAAGAAGAGTTGTTAATAAGATAGCAAAGGAGATTTTTAAAAGTACTAAAAATTCTCAAATAACATAAAAGAAAAAAAAAGAAAAAGAACAGAGGACTGATGGGGAAAATGGTACAGTAAGATGGAACATTTAACCCAATTAGATCAACAATCATATTAAATGTAAGTAGTTAAATATCCCAATTAAAACTTTAAATATCCCAATTAAAGCCAGACATTGGGAGATTGGATTTTTGTTAAGCCAGACCCAACTAGATTCTGCCTATAAGAAATTCACTTAAAATTAGAGACACAAAGAGGTTAAAAAGACAGGATAATAAAAAATATACTAAGCTCACTCTATTCCCCCCCAAAAAGTGGAAATGACTATAGTATCCGATTTCAGAACAAAGAAGGATCATTTGATAGTGATAGAAGTTTGATTCACCAAAGAAAATTAATAATCCTAAACTTGCATGAACTTGATAATAAAGCTTAAAATTCCATGAAGGAAAAAAAAAAAGAGCATCAAGGGTAAATAGATAAATTTGCACTCTTCTTTCAGTATTTTATAGAATGAGCCAACAATAAATCAGTAAGGATATAGAAGACTTGAACAACACTATCATTCAACTCAACCTAATTGACATGCATAGAAGACTTCAACTTACAACATCAGAGTACACACATTTTTCAAGGGCACAAGGAAAATTTATAATGACCAACCGTTTTCTAGACCACAACACAAATCTCAAACTTAAGAGGAGTCAGGTCATAAAATGTATGTTCTATGACTACAGTACAAATAAAATAGAAATAACTTACAGAAAATATTTGTAAAATCCCCAAATAACACAAAAACTAAATAACACATTTCTAAATAACTCCTAAATCAAAAAACTCAAACAGAAATTAGGAATTATTTTAAACTGAAGGAAAATTAAAGCAAAATATAAAATTTGTAGGATGCAGCTATAGAAGTACTTAGAGGGAAATGCATCACTTGAAAAAAAACCTGTTTTAGGAAAAACGGAAAGGTCTCAAGTTAATGACTTCAGTTTCCATATTAAAATTAGAAGAAAAAACAGTATAGTAAATGAGCCCCCCAAAGATCAGAAGAAGAGAAATAATGAAGATCAGAGAGAAATAAATGAATGGAAAATAAAACAAAAAGTTGATTCTCTGAAAAAGTAAAAATTGATGAACCTCTTGCCAGACTAATCAAGAAAATCAAGGTGAAAATACAGATTATTAATCGTAGGAATTAGGTAACATGACAGTAGCTTCTACAGAAATTAAAAGGATAATGAAGAATATTATGAATAGATTTTGCCAATAAACTCACAAATTAGATAAAATGAGCAAATCCCTTGAAACAAGATGTGAACTATTTGCTGAAGGAAAAAATAGCTAACCTGATTAGCCCTTCTTTTATTATATAAGAAATTGAATTTGTTTTTAAAAATCTCACAGCAAAATCTCCAGGCCAGAGGGCATCAGTGGTAAATTCTAATAAACTTATAAGAAAGAAATAATGTCTGTTCTACACAAATTATTGCAGAAAATTGAGGAGAAAATCTTTCCCCACTCACTTTATGAATTCCATATTATTCTGGAACTAAAATGAGACAAAGACATTATAAGAAAACTTCAGGTTACTATCCCTTGGGAAAATAGAAAAATTCTTAAAATTTTAGCAAATAGAATCCAAGAACACATTAAAAAACAATACACTAAGAATAACTGTATTTTATCCCATAAGTACAAGTTTTATTTAACATTTAAAAAACAATGTAATCAATTACACAACTGAGTGACCGAACTGAAAAAAGATTAAGAAAAAAAAAATATATGAGCCTCTCAAAAGAGGCAGTTTACAGCGTTCAATAAAATTCAGCCTTAATTTATAATAAAATATCAGCAAACTGGAAATAGATAGGAACTTTGTTAAGTCAATAAAAGATAATTTGAAGAAATCTCTAACTAAGAACATGCTTAATGGCCAAAGACAGAGTGCCTTCCACCTAGAATGAGTATCAAGGTAAAGGTATGGATACCTGCATTCACCACTTTTTTCCACATTGTAGTAAGCTTCTAGCATGTGCAGTAAAGCAAGAAGAAGAAATTTAAGGTATTCAGGTTGGAAAGTTTTTTCTAGACACATATGACTGTAGAATAGCCTATGTAATCTGTTAGAAAAATAGTACCCAATTAGTGAAAAATAGAACTAATTAGTGAGTTTAGAACATATGCAGGATTTAAGACCAATATACAGAAAGACTAACTGTATTACTATATACTAGTAATGAACAACTGGAAATTGAATTGAAAACATTATCATATGTAAGTCTGAGCAAACGCTGGGAAATGGTGAAGGACAGGGAAACCTGGCATGCTCACGGGGTCACAAAGAATCGGACATGACTTAGCGACTGAACAACAGTCATGTAAGAGTAGATCTCAAGTATTCTTATCATAAAACTTTTTAAATGAATAATGTACTTCTTGAAAGCTATTTTAAGTGGATGTAGCGCTCTTTTTGTATTAAAGAAACAAATCTATAGACTCTTTTTCAAGTGATAAGGATTCATTTTGAAAGTAAATTCATAGTGCATCAAAAATCACTTATATTAGCATCAAAAATTTGATGTATTTTGAGAAAAAATTGACAAAAAATAGCAATATCAATATATAGAAAATTGTAAAGCATTATAAAGCATTGTTTAAGCAAATTAAGGAAGACATAAATAAATTAACCAATATATGATGTTAATTGATTCAAATATTCAATATTATGTAAATGTCAATAACCCCAAAGTTTGTCTACAAATTTAATACAATTCTAATAAAAATGAAATTGATAATCCTATTCTAATATTCAAATGAAAATGCCAGAAACCTAAAATAGCTGAAACACCTTGAAAAAAGAGGACGCAGTCTAACATTCTGTATTCTAGACATAAAGATTGACAAGTAGATCAATGAAACAGAATTGAGTCCAGAAATATGCCTACAGATGGATTCAGTTCATTTTTGACAAAGGATACAGCAATTCGGTGCAGCAAGAGGAGTCTTGTCAACAAATCATTTTACAAAAACTGGATATGCATATTTTAAAAAAATTGTTCATCTGTCTACTCACATAAAAAGTAAGCCACATTAATAAATCGTTCTTTCTCTGGAGAACTCTAATACTTGTAACCATGCTTTTATTTTCTCATGTTAAATTTTTTTTCCACTTTTATCTTCATCTTTGTTGTTCAGTCACTCAGTTGTGTCTGACTCTTTGTGACCCCACAGACTGCAGCACGCCAGGTTTCCCTGTCCTTCTCTATCTCCTGGAACTTCCTCAAACTCATCTCCATTGAGTCGGTGATGCATCTAACCATCCTGTCCTCTGTCATCCCCTTCTCCTCCTGCCATTAATCTTTCCCAGCATCAGAGTCTTTTTTAATGGGTCAGCTCTTCATATCAGGTGTCCAAAGTATTGGAAATTCAGTTTCAGCATCAGTCCTTTCAATGAATATTTAGGATTGATTCCCTGAAGGATTGACTGGTTTGATCTCCTTGCCATCCAAAGGACTGTCAAGAGTCTTCTCCAACACCACAGTTCAAAAGCATAAATTTTTTGGCACTCAGCCTTCTTTATTGTCCAACTCTCACATCCATACATGACTACAGGAAAAACCATAGCTTTGACTAGATGGACCTTTGTTGGCAAAGTAATGTCTCTGCTTCTTAATACAGTGTCTCGTTTTGTCATAGCTTTTCTTCCAAGGAACAAATGTCTTTTAATTTCATGGCTGCAGTCACCATCTGCAGTGATTTTGGAGCCCAAGAAAATAAAGTCTGTCACTGTTTCCACTGTTTCCCCATCCATTTGACATGAAGTGATGGGACTGGATACTATGTGATCTTCATTTTTTGAATGTTGAGCTTTAAGCCAGCTTTTTCACTCTCCTCTTTCATCTTCATCTACCTCCTCCAATTTCTTGCCTCTCATTTGATGCAGAATTCCTGAAAGGGTTGTCTATTCTTATTATCTCCGGTTTCCATTCTCTGACTCTTCAATACACTCTGGTCAGACTTTCATGCCAATCACTTATCTGAAAATGTTTTTGTCAAGACTGTCAGTGATTTCTACACTGCTGTATCCAAGAATCATTTCTCATTCTTTTTCCTTGATAAATCAGCAGTATTTGACATAGCAGATCACTTCCTCCTTGATACAGCTTTGCAATTTAGCTTCCAGGACACCTTTCTCTATGTTCCTCCTACCAAACTGTCCCTTTTTCTTCAATCTCCTTTCCTCTTTTTTCCTCTTATTTGCAGCCTCTTGGCATTGGAGCATTGTAACAGTCAATACTTTTCATTGTCCCTCTTTCCTCTCTGTAAACACTCAAATGCTTGATGAACTCATCCCTCGCATGCTTCTAAATATGAATCATTTAACAACAGTCAGATGGATAGATACAGCTCACACTTTTCATGTTGTTCCTACTCATATATCCAAAAAGATATGTGACATCTCCTCTTAGATGTTTTATGAGCATCTATGCTTTGACGTGTCCAAACTTGCCATCTTGATCTCCCACACATTTGCTCCATGAAGAGCCTTCTGAATCAATTGCCATTAACTACATATATTTAGTGACTCAAGCCAAAACTCTCACTCTTATGTTTGATTTTCTCTTTATTTTACATCACAAACCTTGTTTTAAGACACGTCAGAATTTGGCCTCTTCTCACTATTTCTAATGCTAATGTGCTAGACAGGCACTTATTTTTTTTTAATTTAGAGAATATCTCTGTATATCTCATGTAATAACAATTATTTGCCTGATACAATTCATCAAAGATTTTTAGCTATCTCTCAATCTGTATTTACATGTATACTTGTAATGAATTCAAATGTGTCTATATTTTCCTTTAAGCCTTGCCTTTTGTGGCTTATTCAATATATATTCCTTAATATCTGATTTAATGAAATACATTTTCCTGTATTTTATTCTGCAGAGTTTAAATGCTTGCTTTTCACAATTATGTCTCTAAACCATTAAAAACATTTTTCTGTTTGCTGTCAAATAAGGATCCACTTTCATTTATTGAATTGTATAGTCTCAAAATGCTATATTGTAATACAATTTTAATAACATTTTAGTCAATTCTGTCTAGAAAGCAAACTCAAAATTAGGGACTAACAATTTATTTGCAAAAATGCAAGCCTAGATGAGTAGGGTAAGGAAAAAAAATGAAAGTGAGGTAAGAAAAGATGTTAAGCAAGGCTATATAATGCATTCCCATTCCAGCAGTATTATAATGCTGCTTCAAAGGAACTTCTAAGGCACAGCTCCCTCCCAGGCTCCTCTGGCAAGGCTGACCTCGGATTACCTTAGAGCTATCCAGAGGAGAGAAAGTGAGGTGTTAGTCACTCAGTTGTGTCTGATTCTTTGTGACCCCATGGACTGTAGCCCACGAGGCTTCTCTGTCCATGGAATTCTCCAGGCAAGAATACTTGAGTGGGCTGCCATTCCCTTCTCCAGGTGATCTTCCCAGCCCAGGGACCAAAGCTGCTTTGCAGGCAGATTCTTGACCATCTGAGCCCCCGGGGAAGCCCCAGAGGAGAGAAGACGGTGAGAAAATATATCTGCCTTCTGCTTCCCTTGTCCTGCTGGTTCATTGGTCAACGTGTACAGCATAGGATGTTAAGTCTCCTGTGTATCTGGGTTACATCTCCAACCCCTCAGCCACTTTTCAGGAAGCCATATTTCATACTCCATGGGAGAGTGTATTATCCCAGTTTTAAAAAAGAAAACTGATGGGGAAAAGGTTCCAGTTGGGCAGTTGGGAGAGAAAGAAATGAAAGGTCAAGCGATTCTGAGACTGCAAACAAGATTTATGTCTAATATAGCAGAACCACCAATTTAAACAAGGAATTTAAGAAAACTTCTTAGCAAACACAACAAAAAACCCTAAAGCATTAATCTAGCCTAAATGTTCCAGATGTTTGTGGAAAAAAACAAACATTATGTTCAAGGATGGAAAGACTCTATAGCATAAAGATGATGATTCTTCCCAAATTCATAAATAGAACTGAATAAGAAACAATAGGTCAGCTACAAACTAATGAACTATCTATTAATTAATAGATTTAAGCAGAAACAGGATAGCCATTTGCAAAAGATAATCTAAAGCCAATTCTCCTTTCCTTTCCAGTGGAAAATTTAAAGATAGGACTATTAAAATCTATATTATATGATTTCATGTTTCTATTTTTTTTAATTAGTGTACCAAACAGGTTATATTGTATACAGAAGGCACCTAGATGACCTTCACCTTCCTATACTATAAACTCTGTGGGGGTAAGAACAGTGTGTGCATTGAAATCTACTCTGTGCCAATACAGAAAAATGCATGGTAGATAGTAGAAAAATGATAGGTAAATATGCATATGTTGAATAAATGAATTAATGACTTAAAAATGGTAGACTTGAAGCTAAAATGACTAGGAAATGCATCTCTGTTTTAATGAGTTTTAGATTGACACTGAAGACTTTAAATGTTCAGATTTTGTATTACAACATGTTTTACTACACTGTAAAAAGTATTGCATAAACATAAAACACAAATACAGTTTAGTGTCTTTCTGGCATTTCTCACTTAGGAGTATATCTACCTAAAGAAACAAAAGACCTATACATAGAAAACTATAAAACACTGATGAAAGAAATCAAAGAGGACACAAACAGATGGAGAAACATACTGTGTTCATGGATTGGAAGAATCAATATTGTCAAAATGGCTATTCTACCCAAAGCAATCTATAGATTCAATGCAATCCTTATCAAGCTACCAACGGTATTTTTCACAGAACTAGACCAAAGAATTTCACAATTTGTATGGAAATACAAAAAACCTCGAATAGCCAAAGTAATCTTGAGAAAGAAGAATGGAACTGGAGGAATCAACCTGCCTGACTTCAGACTCTACTACAAAGCCACAGTCATCAAGACAGTGTGGTACTGGCACAAAGACAGAAATATAGATCAATGGAACAGAATAGAAAGCCCAGAGATAAATCCACGAACCTATGGACACCTTATCTTTGACAAAGGAGGCAAGGATATACAATGGAGAAAAGACAACCTCTTTAACAAATGGTGCTGGGAAAACTGGTCAACCACTTGTAAAAGAATGAAACTAGAACACTTTCTAACACCATACACAAAAATAAACTCAAAATGGATTAAAGATCTAAATGTAAGACCAGAAACTATAAAACTCCTAGAGGAAAACATAGGCAAAACACTCTCCGACATGAATCACAGCAAGATCCTCTATGACCCACCTCCCAGAATATTGGAAATAAAAGCAAAACTAAACAAATGGGACCTAATGAAACTTAAAAGCTTTTGCACTACAAAGGAAACTATAAGCAAGGTGAAAAGACAGCCCTCAGATTGGAAGACATACAGATGGCTAACAAACACATGAAAAGATGCTCAACATCACTCATTATTAGAGAAATGCAAATCAAAACCACAATGAGGTACCATTACACGCCAGTCAGGATGGCTGCTATCCAAAAGTCTACAAGCAATAAATGCTGGAGAGGGTGTGGAGAAAAGGGAACCCTCTTACACTGTTGGTGGGAATGAAAACTAGTACAGCCGCTATGGAGAACAGTGTGGAGATTTCTTAAAAAACTGGAAATAGACCTGCCATATGACCCAGCAATCCCACTTCTGGGCATACACACTGAGGAAACCAGATCTGAAAGAGACACGTGCACCCCAATGTTCATCGCAGCACTGTTTATAATAGCCAGGACATGGAAGCAACCTAGATGCCCATCAGCAGATGAATGGATAAGGAAGCTGTGGTACATATATACCATGGAATATTACTCAGCCGTTAAAAAGAATTCATTTGAATCAGTTCTAATGAGATGGATGAAACTGGAGCCCATTATACAGAGTGAAGTAAGCCAGAAAGATAAAGAACATTACAGCATACTAACACATATATATGGAATTTAGAAAGATGGTAATGATAACCCTATATGAAAAACAGAAAAAGAGACACAGATGTACAGAACAGACTTTTGAACTCTGTGGCAGAAGGCGAGGGTGGGATGTTTCAAAAGAACAGCATGTATATCATCTACAGTGAAACAGATCACCAGCCCAGGTGGGATGCATGAGACAAGTGCTTGGGCCTGGTGCACTGGGAAGACCCAGAGGGATCGGATGGAGAGGGAGGTGGGAGGGGGGATCGGGATGGGGAATACGTGTAACTCTATGGCTGATTCATATCAATGTATGACAAAACCCACTGAAATGTTGTGAAGTAATTAGCCTCCAACTAATAAAAAAAAATAAAATAAAATAAATTTTTAAAAAAACAGTAATAAATATCAGAACTATAAAAAAAAAAAAAGCTTATAGCAGTTCTTTCTCTCCTGAAACCACAGAAATGATGAATGCTGTTTTTTTGTTTTTTTTTTTTCAGGTACAAAATGACAGTAAACTCATTGCCATACATTAGCCTCTCTCACTTGAATTGGAATCTTTGTTCAGCTTGTAAATTCAAACAGTTATTGTTTAAATTAAAAGGGGTTGCAGAGTAAATAACTTATGATGGTGTCAGTGTCCCAGAGGTATACATTTTCCACATCTTTCATACATCTTTGTTTCTGGTAATTAAGATTATCCCACTTCTAAGACCTATTTTGGAGACTGGGTTGCAGAAGATAAATATTACCAAAAATATTCTGTAATCTCTCTTTTTCTGTCCCTCCCTTTTATCATTCTCTTCTTGTCCCCACTTCTCCTACCAAATCCATTCCATTCATCCTACTTATTTGCTCTGCCCAAATTTTCCCTTGGGCTTTTACCAATGTCTTCCTTTAATCCTCAAGCTTACATTATTCAAATATATGCTATCCTTGAATACAGCAATAACAGGATTTATAAGCTATAGAAATCACGTGGAGAATTAAGGAAGAGATGAAACAGAAATAAAGGGGAAAATATTGTTTTTCCTATATTTACTAACTGTTAGAATCATCCAAAAACAATGTTTTTCATAGATTTATTTCCTCTCTTATTCTATTCTCTACCTTATTCCTACTTTCAAATTGCTTGGATCAGGCTTTTAAAGAATTGGTGGTTAAATTTTGATCAAGCATATTACAGTGCACCGTATACTCACATATTAATACATGTCACTGTTAAGTCAGCCATAACTCATATGCTCTATGTTATTCCAGGGATAGGTGAAAACCAGCTCTATTCTATGATATTTTATGAAAAATGCATTTCCTACATGAGTAATAATATCAAAGACTCATATATCCCAAAGCAGCAATTCTGATTTTTATAGCAGAATCTACTTAAGATTTTTAAATGACTTGACTCCTCCAGAAGAATAGAATATTTGCTCACATGTGAATAAGACTGAATAGTTTTTGTAGAGGTCCCTGGTGAAATGTAGGGGCTTACTTTGTACTTATAAAATGTCAGGAACATTTTGAGAAGTAGATGAAATTAGAGAGTGGAGCGTATCATTCAGTGATAGATTGAGAGGCTACCTATGGCCTAGTGAGTAGAGAAATTGGTTTTCACGTGCACTGTCAATGTCCTAAGTCACATTCAGAAAACCCTTATTTTTCACCGCACTAACTTAACCCTTATACTTATTTAATATTACTGCTTCAAGATCAACATTTTCCTTTTGATTTGACCCATTAATTTGATACTTCCCAGAAATATTGATGGCAGAGTCACATATATCATCAAAATTTGCTCTCAAGTATAATCTACAAGAAGAGCTTGTGATAAAAAGCAATATCTTGCTGCCTGTCAATGAGCTGTAAATATATCTCTGCTGTAAGGGCCATATATGTATAGTCTGAACAGGACTGGGGCTACAGGATCTGCCTTACACATCCAGCTGTCAAGTAGCACATGTGACCTTGGCTAAGTTATTTAATTTTCCTGGGCTCGCTACTTCCTCTGTGAAGTGAGGGAGTAAGGCCAAATGATTATTGAGATTTCTTCCAACTCTTCCTTTGCTTGAACGAACTCCTCCCAATGAAGGCTGTGAAGCAAGTCACATGTGATATGACCTCATAATTCTCTGCAGTTGGAGACATCTCTGCTTAATGAAGTAAAGATTATAAACATGTTCTTTTCTGATTGACAGTCCTCCTAAAGTCTACAATAATAATCGTGATGTAGTATTTCATAAAACACACCAAAAGTAAGCCTTCTCAGACTTAGCCTACAGAGGGGTGTAGGACATCAGCTCCTCTCTCTGGAATTCTCCAAGGCCAATGATCAACCCCATCCTACTTCTCCATTTTGATTAAAATGCCCTGCTGAAATACTCTTCAAACACCTATCACTTGATCTTAGAATTAGTCACATTACAGTATAATGATTTTTGTAACGGTTGTTTTTATTGTGGTATACTAAACATAACAAAATTTACCTTCTTTACTATTTGTATGTGCACAGTTCAGTGGTATTAATACATTCATAATTTTGTGTAATCATCACCTTTCATCTCCATAACTATTTTCATCTTGTAAAACTGAAACACTATATTTATTTACCAATAATTGCCCATTTCCCCTATTACTCCCTAAAAGCCACCATTTTATTTTCTGTCTCTATGAATTTGACTGCTGCAATTACCTCATATAAATGAAAGCATACAGTATTTGTCTTTTTGTGACTGGCTTCTTTCAACTATCATTATGACCTCAACATTCATCCATGTAGCATACCACAGAATTTCCTTTCAAGAGTGAATAATATTCCACTGTTCTGGGAAAAATATTCTGTGAGAAATATCAGTAACCTCAGATACGCAGATGACAGCATCCTTATGGCAGAAAGCAAAGAGGAACTAAAGAGCCTTTTGATGAAAGTGAAAGAGGAGAGTGAAAAAGTTGGCTTAAAATCCAGCATTCAAAAAACAAAGATCATGGCATCTGGTCCCATCACCTCATTGCAAATAGATGGGAAAACAATGGAAACAGTGGGAGACTTTATTTTCTTGGGCTCCAAAATCATTGCAGATGGTGACTGCAGCTATGAAATTAAAAGACCTTTGCTCCTTGGAAGAAAAGCTTTGACCAACCTACACAGCATATTATAAAGCAGAGACATTGCTTTGCCAAAAAAAATCCATTTAGTTAAAGGTATGGTTTTTCCAGTAGTCATGTATGGATGTGAGAGTTGGACTATAAAGAAAGCTGAGCACTGAAGAATTGATGCTTTTGAACTGTGGTGTTGGAGAAGACTCTTGAGAGTCCCTTGGACAGCAAGGAGATCCAACCAGTCCATCCTAAAGGAAATCAGTCCTGAATAGTCATTGGAAGGACTGATGCTGAAGCTGAAACTCCAATACTTTGGCCACCTGATGCGAAGAACTGACTCATTTGTAAAAACCCTGATGCTGGGAAAGATTGAAGACAGGAGGAGAAGGGGACGACAGAGGATGAGATGGTTGGATGGCATCACCGGCTTGATGGACATGAGTTTGAGCAAGCTCCAGTAGTTGGGATGGACAGGGAAGCCTGGCGTGCTGCAGTCCATGGGGTCACAAAGTGTCGGGCATGACTGAGTGACTGAACTGCATATTCTACTCTATGTTTTTTTTTTTTTTTTTTGGTCTACTCTATGTTTATAGCACATTTTCTTTATCCAGTCATCCAGTGACAGATACTTGTGTTTCCACATTTTAGCTATTGTGAATCATGCCGTTTTTACCATGGGAGTGTAAATATCTCTTTGGCACCTTGTTTTTAATTATTTTGAATATATAGTCAGAAATGGGATCGCTGGATCACATGGTAATTTTATGTTTAATTTTTTGAGGACCCGCCATCCTGTTTTATCCATCAGCAGTACCATTTTATAACCACCCTATGAACGGTGTGCCAACATTCCAGTTTTTCAAGTCCTCATCAACACTTGTTACTTTGTTTGTTTATTTTTTAAATGAAAGTAGAGTTCATTTTCAGTATTAGTTTCAGGTGTACAGCATAGTGATTCAATATTTTTTACAGATTATATTCCATTTACAGTTATTACAAATAATGGCTATATTTTCCTGTACTATATCCTTGGTCCTTATCCAGTTTTATATATGGTAGTTTGTGTCTGTTTAACCCGTACCTCTGACTTGCCCCTCCCCTCCTTCTCCTCCCCTTGCCAAACTGGAACCTAGTTAGCTTTCTACATCTTTAAGTCTATTTTGTAATGTATATTTATTTGTTTTATATTTTTGATTTCACATGTAAGCAATAACAAGCAATATTTGTCTTTCTCTGTCTGATTTATTTCCCTGCAACTATCCAGGAGTGAAATTGCTACATCCTATGGCAGTTGTACATTTAGTTTTCTGAGGAAACTCTACATTGTTCACCTGAGTCCTGTTGCTTTTTTGCTTGATGAGCCTGACTAAAAGTTTATCAATTTCGCTTATCTTTTTAAAAAATCAGCTCTTATTTTTATCGATCTTTTCTAATTTTTGGCCTCTTTTTAAAATTCCCTCTGATATTTATTATGTTCTTCTTTCTGCTGACATTTGGCTTAGCTTGTTCTTTTTTTTTTTTTTTTTTCCCCTAATTTCTTTAGATGATTAGGTTAGGGTGTTTGAGATTTTTCTTGTAGCCTGTATCACTGCACACTTCCCACCTAGAACAGCTTTCGTTGCATTCCATAGATTTGGAATGTTGTCTCACTATTTTCATTTGTCTCAATGTGTTTTCTGAGTTCCTCTTTAATTTCTTCATTGACCCATTTTTGCTTTAGTAGCGTGTTGTTTGGTCTCCATGTGTTATTGTTCTTCCCATTTTTCTTTCTGATTTTCTTTCTAATTGATTTTCTAGTTTCATACCATGGTGGTTGGAAAAAAATGCTTCAGATAATTTCTATTCTCTTAATTTTGTTAGGACTTGTTTTGTGGCCCAGCACGTGATTCATGCTGAGGAAAGTTCCATGTGAACTTGAAAAGAATGTGTATTCTGTTTTTGGATGGAATGTTCATTGTTGTTGTTGTTATTGTTGTTCTTTAGTCTGACTTTTTTGTGATTCCATCGCCCACCATCGCCATTGCTGTGTCCCTGGTGTAGGGTAAGGGAGTTAGAGAAGGTAAGGTTTGGAAAAAGAATGAGACCCGCACTTTACAGGAACAGATCACCTTTAACGAGGCGAGAAGGGACAGCAGTCAGACTAGTGAGCTGCTGCACTAACCCAAGGAAAGAGTAAGTATATACAGGCATATATGTGGAAATCTACTGTCTTAAGGGGGCCTGTTCTTCTCTAGGGTTGTTTGGATTAATTATCTCTTAAATGGCTGGGGCAAGGAATTCTGGAGATTGGCCAGAGGCTGGGACCAGCTGGGAGCTGGGCATAATTAACCTTAATGTCCATTTTTTATTTCAGGTGAGAGAGTTCTTTGTTTTGCATAGAATGGTGGGGAGGACCAGGAGGGGAGTTTTAACTCCAGGCTATTTTGGGCTGTTTAACTTTCCTTCACAGTGGGATTTCCCAGGCAAGAATATTGGAGAGGGTTGCCATTTCCTTCTCCAGGGCATCTTCCAGACCCAGATGTCTAACTGGTCTGTTGTGTCATTTAAGAACACTGTCGGTTTGTTGATTTTCTGTCTGTATTATCTGTTCATTGATGTGAGTGGGATGTTCTTTCTTTTTCCTTTTAGTAGTCATCCTAATGGATGTTGTAGCTAAGAAAAACTAAAGGACACCGAAGTGAAGGGAGTTACAAAACATCCAAGTAATTATGCCAAGCCTGTGTAAAATGAGATCAAAATTCCATGTCCTTTCTGCTAGAGTACTTTGTCCTGTCAATTTTCACTTGGGCCAGAAACAAACAAACAAAAAAAAAATTCCTTTTTTGAATTATCTGCTTAGTAGTCAGACTTACACTTGAAATAGAAAACACACTAGAGTTAAGAAACTAGGTACTTATCTTTTGTCTCCAGTTAAGCAGTTCATTTTCCTGCGTGGATTCTAAAGTCAAATTTCATATAAAGCATTATTAACTTTCCAGTTGTTTTGGAAAAATAACTTAAGAAATTTGACTCAGAGCATGTTCTCCTGACAGAGTGCTGGCCCCTGACCAGTGGTGGTTACTTACTCCAGGTTCTTGTGCCCATGAGCTAAAATGTTTTCTCAGCTCCTCTAAAGTCTGGGTGTTCATTGTGCCATTTGTCACAAAAATTGGATATCTTGTTCCCTAGCAAGTTAGGCCATTAAATGAAATTGTGGAAGTATTCTTGTTTCTTTTTCTTACATAAACCCTTCATTTGCTATTGTTAGTTTTGTCCCTCTTTTAGTAGTAGTCTTTTTGGTCTCTCTTCCTATCATCACAAGAACCAAAGAGTTTCTGCAGAGCTGAATTTCTTCAAGCAACAGAATGATCCATATGCATTCAGTGGGTGATAAAGTTCTAACTTTATGCCTTTTTTAAGATAAATTTCAGTTGCACCTAAATGTAAAATAAAGAAGAAAAATAGAATTATGAAATCATTATGAATAAAATATGGGACATCTACAACTTGAAATGCGTAAGGAAAAAATACAGTTTTTTTTATTTCTAGTCATCTCTAATCAATCTGATAGTTTTGATGGTATCAGATATAAACAGCTTTGAAACAAAATATGCCATAGTACAATAAAATGCAAGGAACGGGATGGGAGAAAATATTACAACATATAAAACAGAGGTAAAATATTGTAGATATGTAAATTAATAAATGTATATTGGTTAATTATATGTAAAAAGTATACCAATTAATAAACGTTGACAGTACAAAATATGGTAAATATATATAAAGGCAAAAAAACAGATGAGGTAATGAAATGTCCCCAAATAATTTTCAACCTAACTAATTAGTAAGAAAATGCAAGAAAAAATTTAAAAAATATTGAGTTGTAAATAAACATTTGCAAAAAAGCAAAGTAAATAAAGTTTTGTGGAAATGAACACACATTATGAAAAACTATGCAGGAGCTTTAAGGAGTGAAGTATTTCTAGACTTAGAGACATGAAAAGATCTTAAGGGCAAGTCATTTAATCAATAACAGGTCAGATTCAACATATTCTGGGTGAACATTTTTTCTATTACGTTACACTGGAAGTATGAACCCAAAAATACAGAAACTCAGAGGATGGTTTAAGTCAAGAGGACTGCAAGAGATATGACCATGCAGTCAATTGCTAAAATATGAGTGAATATTAGACAGATAGAAAAGTGGTGTTGGGACTGCTAAGATGAGGCTGTGCTCTGAATCTAAATGCCTTATAACTGCTTTTCCAATCTCACCTGTCAGTCCTGCTGCTGCATCTATAATCAGTCCGCAACCTCTTCCCTCTGTCAGGTTGTCCTCTTTCATGCCTTTGTGCCTTGAACCAATTGGTTTCCCCGTACTTAATATATTCCTCCATCCTCCCCTCAGCTTTCTTCCTATTTGCTTGGCTAATTCCTCCTGTTAGCCTTAGCTAGGGAACCACCTTCTCTGTAAATCTTTCCTGCTCCCCATTAACTCTCTCTGAGCCTTTTTAATTCCTCATTCTTCTTTTCCCATAGAGGTTATTCTGCTATTTGAGATCCAGATTCAAAATGGGTTAAAAACATTGACTCTTATAAAGTCAGTAAAATATTGATAATAGAAATGAACTATACTTTCCATGTAAACCAGTCAATCCTAAAGGAACTCAACCCTGAATATTCTTTGGAAGGACTGATGCTGAAAGTGAAACTCCAATACTTTGGTCACCTGATGTGAAGAGCTGACTCACTGGAAAAGACCCTGATTCTGGAAAAGATTGAGGGCAAGAGGAAAAGTGGCTAAGAAAGGATGAGATAGCTTAATGGCATCACTGACTCAATAGACATGAGTTTGAGCAAACTCTGGGAGATAGTGAAGGACAGGGAAGGCAGGTAGCAGTCTATGTCATCGCAAAGAGTCAGATATGACTTAGCAATTGAACAACAAACTTCCCATGCGGTTTGTGCATGTGTGTTTCAATGAATAAATATGGAAAGTGAAAGATGAATGAAGGAACTTGAACAATTCTGTAAAACAGGTGCTAATTATGCAAATAATTTCATGTCAAAATTAGTGCAGAAACTGTGTTATTCACCACCTAATTTCCCATCTTCCTGCTTGTAGGTCAAGTGTGTGTATTTTATTCAGTTAGTCATGTCTGACTCTTTGCGACCCTAGGGACTGTAGCCCTCAAGGTTCCTCTGTCCATGAAATTCTCCAGGCAAGAACACTGGAGTGGGCTGACATTTCCTACCCCAGGGGGGAATCTTCCCTACCCCATGTAAAGTTTCATTTCCTTGATATACACACATAGGTGTGAAGATAGTTTTTTCCTCTTTAGGAATCCTGGCAGACTGCTAATGTCTCTTCCTCTTGTTATATTTACAAATGTCAAAAAGAAAAAAGAAAGTAAATGGATGAGGTAAAACTTACAGATATGCAATATCAAACACAGTAATTTCGAAAACACTGTTGTTCTCTCACAGATATTAGACGGCGAAATTGAGGATGAATATGTCCAACAAGTTTAAAATAAGTAACAAGCAAAGTCAGCAAATTTTTTTCTGACATTATCAAGAATTCAAAAGAAGTGAACTCTGTTGCTAAATTTTAAACAAAAAAGAAAGAAAAGCAATATGGATTTATCATCAGTGAAGAAAAATAGTCATCATTCATAATGATATATATAATCTATCTGATTTATAACATTATATGGCCATGTAGAAAGCAAAACTCTAACCAAGCAAAGGGATTTGAGAGCTCAAGTGAACAGTCTATGAGTAAACAAGGCAATCAAGAAAACTAGATAAGAGGAAAAAAAGAAAATCTGGATATTATTGGAATGACTTATTTATACCAGGCATTATCAGTCAACTTCAATTACCTTCTTCGATTTAATCCAGGTTGAAACTGAGGTTATTGAGAATCAGTTCAGTTCAGTTCAGTCACTCAGTCATGTCTGACTCTTTGCAATCCCATAGACTGCAGCACTCCAGGCTTCCTGGTCCATCACCAACTCCCGGAGCTTGCTCAAATGCATGCCCATCGAGTTGGTGATGCCATCCAACCATCTCATCCTCTGTCGTCCCCTTATCCTCCTGTCTTCAGTCTTTCCCAACATCAGAGACTGATTGAGACTCAATCATGCAATCTATGTGGGCTGGGAAGATTGTCATCTGATACCTGAAATCTGAGAAGTTTAATAATGACTTTCTCCTCCTCATGTTCTTTTTAGAAGAAATAGAGTAAAACTCAGATCCCTAACTGCCAGGAAATAACCACCAGTTGCTGAAGCAAAACAGTGTTGTCTAGATTTAGATGATTAATTGCTGTGCACAAATCATATTTTGGGCCTGTCATGTTATACCTCAAAGCACTGTGTTTGCTTAATGTGTTAGAGGCTCCATGCTACCCTTTAGGTAGCTCAATTAATACATCACTAACTTAGAAACCTTTCAATCCAGATGGATAGGAAATTAACATGTTACTAAATGAATTACATACATGGTTTAGGAGAGAGGGAAAAAAAAAAACAAAAAACACAACAGTAACAATTCCAAAACAGTGATTTGAAAGAGTTATATATTGATTTCTGTTGTTAAAGTGGATTTCAATGTACAAAATGCTAACTCAACAAAAATCAATAGCTCCTTTCACTTCCCAGTGTGCTTTTAAAAACATCATTCAGTTTTATTCAAAAGGGGGATGTTTAATTCAGGACACGTTCCTAATAGTTTCTGCCTTAGTTTAGAATACACAATACAATACAAGGTGGCAGAATAAAGAGGAGATTCTGACTAATGGTGATGTTTGTGCATTCTGAGATCTATTCATTAGACTTATTCTAATAGGGAAGGATAAAGTTAACATTACTAAAAACTAACATTTTCATCAAATCCCAAGGTCCAGGCTATGTGATGATAGTATTAACATTTCATATGATATAAATATGTCAATTTTAGCTTCAGTTTTGTGGGGGAAGCTAGAATATATTTAAGATACAGGATTTTCTTTATTACTTGGCCATTAAAAGACCAGATAATTCAAAAGCTCCTATCTCACTAGAAGCTTTACTTAAGTAGAAATACAAAGTCTTGAGCCTCAGTTTCCTTGATTGTAAAATGGTGGTAGATTGGATGATGTCTAAAATACCTTTCAATTCAGGCTAGTATAGTATATTATGAAACAGCTTAAGACTCTACCTGGTTCTGGTCTCATCTGTTGAAGAAACACGTCCATCATAGTATAGTAACTCATAAGTTACTATACCGCTAAATTGAAAAGGTGTTTTTTGTTTTCTCTCTAAAGTCCTTCTCCTTAACCAAAAGCATTAATGCAAATAGAAAGAAGAAAGAATGTATTAATCTCTCAGTCATGTACGATTTTTTTGTGACCCCACATACTGTAGCCCACTGGGCTCCTCTGTCCATGGAATTCTCCAGGAAAGAACACTGGAGTGGGTTGCCATTTCCTACTCCAGGGGATCTTTCCAACCCAGGAATCAAACCTGGGTCTCCTGCATTGCAAGAAGATTCTTTACCATCTGACCCACAAGGGAAGCTATGTCTGTTAATTGAGAAGTTCTCTAACGTCACTCATAATTATGTTTATGCATTATTAGAAATAGTTACTTTTATAATATATCTGAAATGTTATTTAGTACTAAATATGAAAAATAATTGAGGTTTATTTTCAGTATTTATTCAAGAAATACAATACGCTATCACTTTTCTTAAATTGTTACAGTTTCACAAATAGAAAGACACCAATTTTTTTTTTCTGCCAACTCTGATACCTTTCCTTAAAGAATTTTAAAGGACAGTCTAGTCACTCCTACAGGAAATGTGTTTTATTTTTATCTACTCTACAATTTAAAAATTCTTTCAATTTTTCTCTTGCAAGGAAAGTTTAATGAGGCATATTTGCTTGTTTCCATGGTATTTCAAAGGAGGATTCCTAGCTGAAGGCAACAAGATGTATACAGGAAAAAAAAAAAAAAGGAATAAATAACAGCCCTTGCAATAAGAGAGAAACTCTCTATTTCAAATAAATTCTATAGGGTAGTAGTTGCTCATTTACTATCTGTAAAATACCATGAATCGTTTTGAATGTTGATGACAGGTTTTCCTGGGAAAAAAGGTAACAGAATTCATCATATAACATAATCTGTCACTACAAAATCCAAAAATACCCTATCTTAGACATGGATCAAAATTCAGTTCTCTATAAAACTATTGTATGTATTAAAAAAAAAAACAAGGAAAAAGTCCACTTGAACTGTCTTTGATCTGGTAAGTGACATGCTGAGACTTTTCTGTGTTACAGAAATTGCCAGTGCGTTGTTCTGTTAGCTTTAAATTCCAACACTCACAAATCCAATCACAGGAGGTTGATTCTCCTAGGAGCAATCAGCAAACGAGCAGGTTGGGCTGCTAAGGGTCTCTGTCATCTCCAAAGTATATAGATTTGTGTTTTGCTTTTTAATTTGTGTTATAGGTATTTTGATAAGATCTGTAGTTAAAAATACAAATCAATTAATTGGAAGATTTCTGTAACTCATGCAAGAATATTACAATACCACATTTATGGCTTGTGATGATAAATAAATACTATTCCATTAGTATCTTCCACCTCTCTTTTACATATTTCAAATGGAGTGGGTGAGAGATCACACGTAAGGGCGAGCGCAGGTTTTGAACTCACAAGTGTCTGATAATATAACTCCTATTTTAGCCTCTCTGAAAAAGGAATAGCATGCACAAGAAATGTAATGTTGTTGAAGGCAATTAAGTACATTGGCAATAGATAAAATGTCAACAAAACAAAAAAGAGTACATTGACAAAAAAAACCTCGATTTTATAAGGCAATGTGTTCCATTAGAAAGAACCATGAATTAAAGTGAGAAGGAGCTGATCTCTACTCCTAAGTTTGCCATTAAGTAGAAATACAAAGTCTTGAGCCTCAGTTTCCTTGATTGTAAAATGGTGGTAGATTGGATGATGTCTAAAATACCTTTCAATTCAGGCTAGTATAGTTTTATTGGGGAAGGTAGTATTTGGTAGGTATTATATCTCTGGTTATTTAGTATCTGTGAGCTCAAATTTAGAAAAGAAAAAAGAGCCACAGAAAGAGGTTAAACAAAGATGGCACTATCCTATCTTGGTCTTTTCCTTTTTGCAGTCAGAAGACCACAAAGTCAAAAATCGAGGAGCACAGGGCTGGTGGCCAACCACTCAAACATTTTCTCTTGTGAAGAATCACAAAATGAATCAGGGCATCAGAGAAGCCAGACTCACTCAAGATAATCAGACAAGTCGGGTTGTTAGAGAAAACCAAACAGTAATTAATGTGGCAAAATCAGGTTTCATCCAGGAAGTATTGAGTAGGGGGAGAGACACTCCAGTGTGGAACTGGGCTTGACTCCACATGCAAGTACAAGTGGGGATATATAGCAAAGAAACAGAGTGAGGGGATCAGTGGATGGGAAATTCCTAAGAGGGGACCTCGAAGGTAGGGGAACTCTTGCTGAACTGACCTAACAGATTTCTTGCTGAAGGCACACTGGGGTGATCAATATCATCTGGGGTACGTTTCATCACGAAACTGTTGACTGGAAAAAACAAAACAAAGGAACGTGAGGACTCTAGTCCAGCAGATAGCACTTCAGATAGTTCTGTGAAACTGCTCCAAAGAGGTGGGGAGAAGATTGGTATAAATGTGATTTTCGTGAAGGGGGAGTACATGTAATCAAGCACATATTTTTTCAAAAGGTTTCTCTTAGTGTTGTGAAGGTTACTGCTAGTCACAAGAAGCAGACATCACCATTAAGATTTTTAGCGATTTTCTAGATTTGAGGGGATGCAAGAATTGGGCTCATAAAATCTTCTCCTGAAAATAAATATCTGAAGACCTGTTCTGCCAGTTTTGTTTTCTCTTTTCCCCTCCAGAACACAGAGTGCCTTATTCCACTCTCCACACTGAACTCTTTTCAGGGGGTGTGGATTGTCAGCAGCTGCTGAGGCTCATAATTTAATCCTTGTAGAAGTAGATGGCAAGTGCTGCTGTGTGGATGGCATAAAAAAGGTGAGTAGATGCCAAGGGTAGGGAATTTTCCCTAAAGTGACTTAACAGGATTCTTGTTACAACTGAGATTTGCAGGCCTGGCAGGATGGGGGCTAAGGTCAAGGCCTCCTGGTGAAAAGGTTCAGTGGAAATTGACTAACGCTTGGTCCAGGAGAGTCCTTTTCAGGGACAAGCAATGCAGACAGAGGACCCAAGGAGCCTGAGAATCTCTCGGGTCTGACGCCCTGGTCAGGGGACTTCCGACTTCAGATCGAAATTGCTTTAAGCATTAAAAATAAACAAACAAAAAACTTAAAGCAAATATGTGGGTCTGTTACAAGTTACACATGGGACTTCCCTATGGTCCAGTAGCTAGATTTCACATTCCCAGTACTGGGTTGGAGAACTAAGATCCTGCATGCCACACCACATGGCCACAAAAATAATAAAGTAAATAAATGAATAAATAAAAATTAAAAAAAAAAAAGAGTTACACACAGCAAACCTAGCCTGTGCTTTCTGGTTTTTCCTTTTTTTCCTAGCCGAAAAAAACAAACCATTGGGGGTCTTTGCAGCTCTGTTGATCACTCACGTTTAAACAAATGTCCTCATTAAAAATTCATATCCCAGAAGCTCTTTGCAGAGAAGACCAGTGCCCATTTGAATATTTAATATAGTTTAAAATACAAAGGCTAAGATTTCCTTGGTTAGTTGAAATGTTCTGAGGAGAAAAAGAAAGAGAAAAAACTTATTCAACTAAAGTGTTAAATATTCTCCAATATCTAGAGCTAGCAACTTCTCGGCATGGGTTGAGCTGAATTTCAAAACCATTGTCATTCCCGAGACAACCTGTAGTTTTAAATGACTAGGCTGTCAGCCTTTTAGCTCTCCACATTTCCCTTTTCTGCTTTAGTGAATAGTAACAATTACATTGCAAACAGCATGTTATTTCCAACTGTTTTTTTGACAGAAATCTTTGTGTTACAAATATTGAAAACTTGAGTTAGTTTGCATGATTCATTTTTTATGTAAATCATAAGGGTGGGGAATTTTTTTAAGGCTTCCATAAATTTGGTCTTTTAAATAATATTGACTTATCTTTCACATGAAAAAACACATAGAATACACATTAAAAAATAAACAGAATAGCTCAGAAGGGGTTGTATAGATTTGGAAATAATTTTTAATACTCAACTGTTAGAGTAATTGTTGTTGTTCAGTCACTAAAGCTGTGTCTGACTCTGCGACCCCATGGACTGTGGCATGCCAGACTTCCCTGTCCTTCATTATTTCCCAGAGTTTGCTCAAACTCATGACCATTTGCCAATGATGTCATCTAACCACCTCACACAACAAACTGTGGGAAATTCATAAAGAGATGGGAATACCAGACCACCTGAGCTGCCTCTTGAGAAATCTGTATGCAGGTCAAGAAGCAACAGTTAGAACTGGACATGGAACAACAGACTGGTTCCAGATTGGGAAAGGAGTATGCCAAGGCTGTATATTGTCACCCTGCTTATTTAACTTATATGCAGAGTACATCATGAGAAACGCTGGGCTGGAAGAAGCGCAAACTGGAATCAAGATTGCCAGGAGAAATATCAATAACCTCAGATATGCAGATGACACCACACCTCTTCAAAGAAGAACTAAACAGCCTTTTGATGAAAGTGAAAGAGGGAGTGAAAAAGTTGGTTTAAAACCCAACATTCAGAAAACTAAGATCATGGCATTCGGTCCCATCACTTCATGGCAAATAGATGGGGAAACAATGGAAACCATGAGAGACTTTAATTTGGGGGCTCCAAAATCACTGCAGATGGTGACTGCAGCCATGAAATTAAAAGACACTTGCTCCTTGGAAGAAAAGTTATGACCAACCTAGACGGCGTATTACTTTGCCAACAAAGCTCTGTCTAGTCAAAGCTTTGGTTTTTCCAGTTATCATGTATGGATGTGAGAGTTGTACTGTAAAGAAGGCTGAGTGCCAAAGAATTGATGCTTTTGAACTATGGTGTTGGAGAAGACACTTGAGAGTCCCTTGGACAGCAAGGAGATCCAACCAGTCCATCCTAAAGGAAATCAGTTCTGAAGAGTCATTGGAAGGACTGATTCTGAAGCTGAAACTCCAATACTTTGGCCACCTGATGCGAAGAACTAATTCATTTGAAAAGACCCTGATGCTGGGAAAGATTGAAGGCAGGAGGAGAAGGGGACGACAGAGAATGAGATGGTTGGATGGCATCACCAGCTTAATGGACATGAGTTTGAGCAAGCTCTGGGAGTTGGTGATGGACAGGGAAGCCTGACGTGCTGCAGTCCTTGGGGTCACGAAGAGTCAGATAGGACTGAGTGACTGAAATGAACTGAACTGAACCATCTCATCCTCTGTCACCCGCTTCTCCTCCTGTTCTCAGTCTTTCCCAGAGTCAGGCTCTTTGCATTAAGTGGCCAAAGTAATGGAGCTCTAGTTTCAGCATCAATCCTTTCATTAAATATTCAGAGTTGATTTCCTTTAGGATTGATTCACGTTCATAGGGCAAGACATTTTAAAGGTTAGAATGCCCAGATTGAAGGAAGTTGTACCATTTGGAAAAAGGATAGGGATATTGTCAACTAAAAAAACATAGTTACTACCTGAAAGTAGAGAGTTATTTTATTTGGTGGGAATGTTTAGGACTCTGAGCCTGGCAGTCAGCATCTCCAGAGTGCTGAGGAAACTGCTCCAGGGAGGCAGGAGGGGAAGTCAGGCTATATACTAGTTTGCAACTAAGGGAGCAGCCAGTCTGAGCTTCAAAGGTCAGGTATCAAGTTAAGGAATTTAGCATTCTGTGTATGGGAAGATCAAGCCTCTGGGCTCTCTGAGTTCATTTCTTTCATGTGCACCGCAGCTGTCTGGGGCCAATCCAGTTTCCTTGTTCACCTTGTTTCCTGCTATTCCCCCAGCTCCTCTGCAGGTTACCCTGGGGGTTGGCAGCATCAGCTGGCTCACAGTTTTGGGAGCCTACATTCACACATTCACATTTGGAGGCCAGAAATGATGGCTGTCACATTTCTTGTTTATTAATATGGCAGGAGATATTTTCATTTCACAATATTATATAGTCCTTTTTTCAAACAACTTGTTACAGTGTCCCTGCTCTTAAAAGGGATAGATTGATTTGTCTTAGATGTAACCGACTGAAAATATCATTTCTGAATGAAGACAGAATTTAAGAAAGAAAAAAGAATTTTTGTGTTATAAACTTCAGTAAGCTTGAGGATAGCACTGGATGAGCCTGACCCTTCAAGATGTTTATCTTTCAAGCTGATTTAAACTTTTAGTAACTACTGTGTCTTTCAAGATCTAAGGAAAAACCAGTAGGATCAAAGCCTATGTTCTGACTTTTTAAACTATTCTTAAATATCTGAAACAGACTTTTCTTAGCACAATAGCATAGCTTAGAAATGATCACATCTAGCTTTTGTAGTATATATATAATTATCTCTAGGAATTTATAATTCATGTGTGTGTTTTTGTGTTATATATTATGCTATATATAATACATATAATAAAAATATTAATGAGGAGGATTGGATTGGATGTGTCATAAAATCTTTTCCATCTTTAACATTTTGTGATTTTGTTAAATATTTACTGTGCACTAAGTATGTACAAGACATTTATCTTTGTAAAGAGAAATAAGTGGATACAAATGTGTCAGCCCTTGATCAAGAGGGCTTTAATGTTCCCCCAGCTTTACTAAATTTGAGACAAATTCTTTCCTGTCTACAGGCCCCTGACCTTTTTTTTAGAGCATTTCATTTAGAAAACTTATAATTGTAAATTCTTTCTCTGTCCTTTTGAGATGTAAATCTTCTCCCAGCCTATTTACTTTTACAGCTGAGAAATGCCTTTCTCAAGGACATGAGAACCATCTTTTGGAAATGGCATCATCAAAGGAGACCACACTCCTATTTTTCAGTCTCTTTGAGAGGGTAAGAGCTCAATGTTGAAAAGTTACAATTAGCAAACACAGATGCCTAATACACAGACCAACTTTCCCCCAACAGTCTCCAGTATATGCTCTCCACATTTGCCAGTGCTTAAAAATCCTCCTGCCTTTTATTTTAGTGGACTTGCATTTAAACTTCATCCTTTATTGTCATAGTATTGAATAAGATCTACCTGTTTAATTTTGTCCACTGCAGTTTTTCTTTGGTAACCACTAGGAGGACAAAGACTCTTATGTGGAGAAGACTCTTGAGAGTCCTTTGGACTGCAAGGAGATCAATCCAGTCAATCCTAAAAGAAATCAATCCTAAATATTCATTAGAAGGATGGATGCTGAAACTGAAGCTCCAATACTTTGGTCACCTGATGTGGAGAGCCAAATAATTAGAAAAGACCCTGATGTTGAGAAAGATTGAAGGCAAGGAGAAGGGGACAACAGAGGATGAGATGGTTGGATGGCATCGCTGACTCAAAGGACATGAGTTTGAGCAAGCTCCAGGAGATGTTGAAAGACAGGGAATCCTGCTGTGTTGCTGTCCACGGGGTCGCAAAGAGTCAGACATGATGGAGCAGCTGAACAACAAATGCATTTATTTTTCTGTGTCTGGTCTTAGTTGTGGCCCACAGCTCAGTAGTGGTGGTGCATGGGCTTCATTGCTCTGTGGCATGTGCGATCTTAGTTTGCCAACTGGGCCTGCTTCACAAAGCAGATCCTTAACCACTGGACTACCAGGGAGGTCCCTCAATTTATATTTAAACTAATGCATCATCTCTTCTTTTATGTGTTTGTCTTTTCTGTGGCCTAGTTTGCCTACGCTTTGTCTACCCTTTTGGAAAGCCTGGTATACAAGTCATTCTTGTCACCCAGCTGTCCCCTAATTTTCGCGAAGTGCTTTGAACGCTTTAGTTCTATCTGCCTGGATTGATTGGTTCCTTGAAGACATGAGTTTGGCTCTGCATTGCTTTGTAACTTTGTATGACAAACTACCAAAGTGTTTAGAAACACTAAATTCACGGTTGTACACCCAGTCAACTTTCTGATGCTCACCAGCTCGCATCAGTTTCGTGCTCTTTCCATTTTAACTGAACTCTCGGTACGGCTGTACAAAAGATAACTCATGATTAACTTCTGGTGCTATCAAAGCGATCTTATGTGAGTCAATATTATCAAATCAATGAATGATGCAGTAGTAGATAATTTCAAGGTTTATTTTTTATTTATCTTTCTGAGACATTGTAGTGATCTCTTGGCAGCTTCATACAACAAACTGCATGTATTTTAAATGAACAGTATGATAAGATTCAACATATTAAATTAGCTTCCTGGGCCCAATTCCAATGTGTTTATTGGGGATGAGGAGCCAGGGCTTCCCACACACCTCCAAGCAGTTCTCATGAAGAGAAAAAGTTAAAACTTACAATAACTTCATGCTCGTTCTGCTTCTGTAACTCAACTTGCTCCTTGCAAAGTCACGTAACTCATGTAACCTCGGGAAAATGGAGACTTACAGCAGCGCTAAGAACTGAAGCTTATCTCACTCACCCTTGCTCTGCTTTTTCAATTGCCTGGCCCCTGTAATCCTACTTAACCATGCTTGTCTGTATAAAGGTCAGGCATTCGCCTGCCCTGTCCTAACCACTGTTCCTGCACGTGAAACCCCTAGTTTAAACCGGCCTATTAACAATCAGCATCATCCACTATAGTCTGATGTCATACACTCTCTATAAAAACTTTGTAACCCCTTTGTTCGGAACTCAGAGCTTGGAGTGTTAACTCCTCTGCACCTGCCTGCCAGCATAATAAACCCGAGTCTTCCAACTCTCTGAGTGCTGCTTGGCTTCTCGATTGCTGGTTTCTACAACACTCAGACACCATCAGGATATTTGGGATTTCAACTTAATTACATCTCGGCAGATTTAGTATTAGATTCTACAAGTTAGGGACTCAGTCCTACAAGATTGCATCCCTGACCCCTAAACACACTCTTTAGACCCCAGTTGTTGTTACACCCATGCTTCTGACCAACTGGCTATAAATCAGAGGTTCCCGCAACCTTCCCTTTAGGTTTCATTAATTTGCTAGAGAAGCATTTTACTCACTAGATCAGTAGTTTGTAATAAAATTGTATAACTGAGAAATAGCAAGGGGAAGAGGTGTACAGGTAAGGCATAGTGAAAGAGTCTGGAGCTTCTCTGCCCTCTCCAGATGCCAGTCTTCCCAAACAACCACATGTTCATCAACCCAGAAGCTTTCCAAACCACATCCTTTGGGGTTTTTAATGGAGATCTCATGACCAAGGCATGATTGGTTAAATCATTGGCCACTGGCAATTGATTCAACCTCCAGCCCCTCTCTATCCCTGGAGGTCAGGGAATGGATCTGAAAGTTCCAACCCTCTAATCATGTGCATGCTTGCTATTTGTGTGCTGTCTCTTCAGTTGTGTCTGACTCGGCGACCCAATGGACTGTAGCCCACCAGGCTCCTCTGTCCTTGGGATTCCCCAGGCAAGAGTACTGGTGTGGGTTGCCATGCTCTTCTCTGGGGAATCTTTCCAACCCAGCAATTGAACCCACTTCTCTTAAGTCTCTGGCATTGGCAGGCAGGTTCTTTACCACTAGTGCCACATGGGAAGCCCACATGGGAGTTCAAGGAATAGGACTGAAAGTTCCAACACTCTAATCACATCCTCCATCAACTAGGTGCTATACAAATGTCACTTTGTTAACGTAACAAAAGACAACTTTATCACTCTCAACACTAAGGAAATTCCAAGGGTATTAAGAGCTTTGTGTCTGAAATAGGGACCAAGACCAAATATATGTGTCTTACTATAAATTATAACATCATACATATGTAAATATCTCTGAAACCACGAATATACTGAATTTAATTAACATATCCATCACTCTTCAAGTTTCCTCATGCCCCTTGGTAATCCCTTTCTTTCTCCTCTCCCAATTCTTACTCAACCATTGATCTGCTTTTTGTAACCATACATAGATAAGCTTTCATTTTTAAAATTTTATATAATGAAATAAAATAGCATGTACTTCTAGAGAAAGGGGATTCTTTCACTCACCATAATTATTTTGCATGTTATCCATGTTGTTTCATGTGCATATTAATAATTAATGTCTACTGCTAAGTAGGCATTTATGACATCTGTTGATGTACCACTTTGTTTTACCGTTGACTTGTTGATGAATACTTGTATTATTTCTAGTGTTAGCCTATTTTAAATAAAGCAGCACATTCTTATGAAAGTCTTTTTTATGGAATATGCTCTCATTTCTCATGGGTAAATTCTAGAAGAATGATGTAATCATAGGTGTATGTTTTGTATTTTAAGGCACTGCCAAGCTATTTTCCAAAATAGTTGTATCATTTTACATTCCCACCAGTAATGTATAAGAGTTCCAGTTCCTACAAACCCTCACTAACACTTGGTATAATCTCAGTTTTAATTTTAATCTTTCTAATACGTGTGCAGTGTTCTCTCATTGTGGTCTTAATTTGCATTTCCTCAAAGACCTATATGTTGAACATCTTCTGTGGTGCAGTGTCTATGATATACAAGACTTTTTCACATTTCTTAATTGAATTGTCGGTGGTCTTATTATTGAGGTTTGAGAGATTTTTATACAGTTGCTGCAACATCTTTATCACTTATGGTTTGCAAGTATTTTCTCCGAGTCTATGATTTATCTGTTTCTTTAAGAATGTCATTCAAAACACAGACATTCTAATTTTGATAAAGTCCAATTTATCCTTTTTGTTCTTATTGAAAATACTATCCTTTCTCCACTGAACTGAATTTACATCTTTTTAAAAATGAATGTTTCCTTGTAGAAGTGTTTCTAGAGTCTCCACTCTTTTCCACTGATCTGTTTATTACTCTTTACCAGTTCCACACTCTCTTGATTAATGTAGCTTTATAATAAGTCCTAAAGTCAGGTAATATATTTCCTCCAACTTTGTTACTGTTACTCACATGTGTGTTGGCTCTTCTATGCTACTTTCATTATCATGTGGATTTTGTCGGTCTATAAAAATTTTCCGAGATAATGAGTATCATTGCATTGAAACTTTAGATCAATTTAGAGAAAATTAATACATTAATATATTAAATTTTCTGATTTGTGAATACAGTCTATTTACTGAAGCTGTATTTATTATCTTTCAGAAAGGTTTCTAGATTTTTAATTCACAGTGTTTATATGTCTTCAGGAAATTTATTCCAAGACTGTCATATTTTTAGCACTCTTCTGGGTAGTATTTTTTATGTTGAGTCCCAAATGGTTGTTGCTAGTATATAAAAAAATATAATTAAGTTCATATACTCATCTTGTATCTTGCAATCATGATAAAGACATTTATTTGTTTATATGGCTTTTTGTGATCCTGTAGAATTTTTCTATTAATACATAGATGACCGTGTCATCTACAAACAGAATTTCAACTTTTCTTTTACAAATTGGGCATTTTAAATTTATTTTCCTGCTTGCACTGACTAGAACAAGAAGTGGAGAGAGGGACGGGTTCTCAATGTAAGTGTAAATACATTCAGGTTTTTACCATGAAATGTATTGTTAAGAGGGCTTCTCTGGTTGCCCAGCAGTAAGGAATCCACCTGTAGTTTAGGAGGTGAATGTCCATGGGCTCAGTCCCTGGCTTGGGAAGATTCACTGGAGAAGGAAACGGCAACCCACTCCAGTATTCCTGTCTGGTAAATCCCTTGGGCAGAGGAGCCTGGCAGGTGGCAGTCTGTCAGGGAGCACAGAGTCAGACACGACTTAGCGACTAAACAACAATAACAGCATAATGTCACATGTACACTTTTTGTAGATACTCTATTTGTTTCAGGACATTTGCCACTATACCTAGTTTGCTTAGACATTAGCATAGGGTTTTATCCAACATTTTTTTCTGACCTCTTGAGATATGTCAACTAGAAACTGGCACTTACCAAGAACCTTGCCAACAACTGAACAACAAAGGCATTTGCCATCTGCCTCGACAGAGACTGAACCCCATGCTGCTATAGCTGCATGGATGCTGTCTCCCATGCTGCAGTCCTCAGTTTGCCCCAAATAAAACTTAGCTCACAACTCTCAAGTTGTACATCTTTTAGTCGACAGTTATGGCGACCGCTGAAGCGACCCAGAGCGTGCTTCCTTCCTTTGACTGGACTCCACGAGGAACTGGAGCTTTGGTACCAGCAGTGTCCCCTCGTGCCCACCCGCCTCCTTGGAGAGTGCAGACGAATTTGGGTGAGTCTCTCCTGGTTCTTGAATCTCCCATATTGGTTGAGATTATGAGTTTTATTTGGTGGTGGAGCAGGCTACCTGCTCCCTCCCAGTAGGAAAGATACTAGGAGGGGCCCGGTTGAAACATCTGGGGCGTACTCACTCATGGTCTAGACACTGAGTAGGGCTCGGTTGAAAGATACTGAGAAATTCCCACTCAGTCAAAAGATACTGGGTGGGAGGCTGCCTGAAAGATGCCAGGGGAATTGCCCACCCAGTGGAAAGGTACTGGGTAGGGGGTCTCAGTTGTGAAAAAAATCGAGGAATACCCAGGGCTCAGCTGAAGCATGCCAAGGTTGCTCCGTTGTAGGGGACTTAATGGTCTTGGCTTAGTGGATAAGAGGCTGATCTGACACTTTTCCTCGATTTGACTGCCATTATAGAATTTGTCAGGATACAAGTGAGGAAAATACATGAGAGCTTTGCTCTGAAGAAAAGTGACATGACTCCTCCTGGCCGGTTTCGGTTTTCTCAGGTGACTGAGAAATTTATGGGAGTCGTGGAGGCCTAGTCCTCATACTGTGCAGTGGTCCCATAGGGAAACCCACTCATTAATTAAAATACTTGCTCTTAAAAAATAAAATAAAATAAAATATTTGCTCTTCCGGGGGTCACACATAAGAACTGGCCATTCAGCAACCTGAGCAGCCATGGTGGTCTTAGATTGCCAGAGGCAAAATCCGAGAGACACGTAAGACAAGCTGAAACAACTCTGGGGTGACTCCTGGAGGAGTTAAGCTCACAAGCAGCAGATGGGCCCACTACCCAAGTTCACCAGTGATTTTTATCCCTGACAAATTCTGCTTAAGATGGGAAACAGAATCTCTCAGAAACAGAAACAAGGGGGTGTCAGAAAGCCAGCCTCTGACTAACACTCCAGCCAGATTCACGTACAATTCCTACGGAGGTCATACTTGCAAGTACCTAGTTAATTGAAGAAATTATACTAAAAGAGACCTCAACCTAAAATGGCCAAACTGGGGTTCTTTTGATATTCCAAAATTGATATTTTTGCGTGCACAATTAGAGAAGACTTGCCATACTTACCTTGACTGGTATCTAGAAGTTTCTAAAAGAGGAAATGATAGGGTAACTTCTTTGCAGGAGACCGACAAGAAATTGCTTGAAACTATATCAGAACTAAAAAAGGCTGCTAGCACTGACTCTGCCAGGTCACAGGTCTAGTGGAACTGGGAAGTCACGTTTGACATTTATGTCTTTTGGCTTTTGATTTCTGCGCATCTCTTTGCCTTTTGTTTCATTTGGAGTGTGACTCCTGGCTGGTGAAGTTCTGGTTCGGTTTGGTTTTGTTGGTTTGGTTTAAGCACACAGACATCTGGGACAAACTGCTCAAGCTAATGTGGGAATTGCTCACTTTAAGGTTCCACACTCCGCCTGGAAACCCCGTGTAAAAAAAGGTTTTTTTTTTTTTTTTTTTTTTTTGACTGGTCTATCTATAGCTATGATCCAATGACAAGAGAAGTGGCCTAAAAATATTAGATCTTTATTGACATAGGATAGGAAAATAGACTGAAGTTCCCTTATGCAGGATACCAGGACTCTTGTTATCAACAGCCTAGGGCTGATCAAACTAAGACCCCTATTTCCCCAGAGGGACAATCCCTGCTGGGACCAATCTGCCCTTGTTATCAGGACCAAGTTAAGCACTATCTGGTCTATATTTTAGCCTATAAAACTATGATCACAGAAAAAATGATTTTTTGACAATGTGGTTACAATATTCTTTAGACTCCAGAGAAAACTTGAAGAAAAATTTATCTTTTTAAGAATTCTTGCCCTGAGGAAATAACTCCTATACCTTTAGACCAGAGCTCTCTGGATCACTTATCTAGGCCATCTCTAATTCCTGAAACCAAAAGGAAAAAGGCGGGGAATAAAGCCTTTTAAAATCTTGTTTACAACTAGTGAGCTTCATATTGTGATATCTGATTCATAACTAAGTTTGGAAAACAAAACTATAGGGTCTCTTGTGTCTGTTTGGATATATATATATATATATATATATATCTCAGTGTGTGTCTTTGTTTTTTGGATAATATTGCTGATTGCTGAGATCAGTTTGTAAATGAGCTCTAACCTAATTGGCTTAAAAAAAGTGTACTTACAAATCAAATAATTCTAAATACAAGAGAAATTAACTTAAATGAATTTCAGTTTCATGTGAACTGGAAAATATTCAATATTAAATACCGATATTAATGTTTGTTTGTTGATCTAACTAGTGTAGACATGTCTAAGAATAATTAACACTAAGCAGATTTTCACTGTACCTAGGTTTAATATAAGTCAAATATTATTATATCTGTTACAAGTTTGTCAGCAAGGAAATTACCTCAACTGAAGAAACTTCTAAAAAATGTAAATGAGATATGAGTCTTTAGATAAACTCTATTAAGAATAATTATGCTTTAGGAATGTCTGTCTAAAATAGTCTCTCCAGATTAGGGTAACTTGAATTTCTAAGGGTTGTGCTAAACAAAGTGTTGGAAGTCTGTTGAATAGCTAGGTTATTTCCAAATAAAATAAGATTTTGAACCATTTACTACTGAGCACTAATTTCCTCTTACAGAGAAACTAAAGAGATTTGGGATTAAAAATGAATGATGTTTGGTGCTATCCTAAAGTGTTCTCTCTAAGAAAGCAAAAGTTTTAGAAATTATCACTGGTATTTATGCTCACCAACCTATAAAATGCTATTACAAAAGTCAGTTCTTGGTTGCTTAAGGGAAGTAGGAAGTGTTTTCAGTATGAGGAATGTAATTGCATTTTTGTGAAGGGAAAAGGAAGTAAGCCTGACTTACAAGTGGCTTTCAAGGATGGAAGAACACAGTAATGGGTACAGAAAGTGATAAGGTTTGTGAAAAGTGAAACATGAGGAAAGAGTATTGTATATGATTAGGACTAAGTTTAAAATAAAGTTAATTAAGTTTACCTTTTAAATAAAGTAAGCTGGTACAAAGACTTGAATTCAGCTTTTCTCTCTGTTAAGAGGGCATCTTTTCTTCAGATGTTGAACTGCCTTGATAATAGATTTAAGTTTCTTTATCTCTTAAGTGATCTGTTCTGAAATCTTTTTGTTATTTTGGCTAAGTGAATAGCTATTGTTTCACAATGACCTATAATCATGTCTGACTGAGTGTTCTAAACCTTTCTGATATTTTTTAACAAAACTTCCTAAATCATTCTGATGACGAGGATTTCTAGCTAACTTTGGGAAGCATCAGAGGGCCCCTGAAACATCCCTAATAGAGATATTACACTAATTAGGTTCATTTTGTATACAGAATTACCTGGACAGTATTGTCAAGTGAGTAATAAGTCTCGGGTTACATTGTATGGTCAGTTCAGTTCAGTTCAGTTGCTCAGTCATGTCCGACTCTTTGCGACCCCATGAGCTGCAGCACTCCAGGCCTCCCTGTCCAACACCAGCTCCTGGAGCCTACCCAAACTCATGTCCATTGAGTCAGTGATGCCATCCAACCATCTCATCCTCTGTCGTCCGCTTCTCCTCCTGCCTCCAAACCCTCCCAGCATCAGGGTCTTTTCCAATGAGTCAACTCTTCGCGTGAGGTGGCCAAAGTATTGGAGTTTCAGCTTCAGTATCAGTCCTTCCAATGACTATTCAGGACTGATTTCCCTTAGAACTGACTGGTTGGATCTCCTTGCAGTCCAAGGGACTCTCAAGAGTCTTCTCCAACACCACAGTTCAAAAGCATCATTTCTTCAGCGCTCAGCATTCTCTATAGTCCAATTCTCACATCCATACATGACCACTGGAAAAAGCATAGCCTTGACTAGACAGACCTTTGTTGGCAAAGTAATGTCTCTGCTTTTTAATATGTTGGTTGGTCATAACTTTCCTTCCAAGGAGTAAGTGTCCTTTAATTTCATGGTTGCAATCACCATCTGCAGTGATTTTTGGGCTCCAAAATATTGTATGGTAAATGTTACTAATATAGATATCCTAGAAACTATATGGAGTTCCTAAAATTATGATCTGTTTGGGTAAAATGTTACCAGTCATAATTCTAGTTACTATTTTAAAATATTGTCATAGCACTTACCAAGTTTCACAAAAATGCTTCCTCTTCAAAAAGATTTATAGAAAGGACTTTTGGATAAATATATGTTTCTGTACCAGGTAAAGATTCTAATGAAAAACCTGATGACTTCACAGAGGTTAACAAAAGGACTGAATGAACTGGTCAATATGCTTGTAATTTTTATGGTTTCTACCTGAAAAATTACTGATTTGAATCTGTGTTTTCCAGGTGTAAGAAAAACCTTCCCCTCAAGCTAATTATGACAGTAATTTGGTAAAATTATATTTGATAATTAGATAAGTTAGGAAGATTATCTCACTAACAGGTACAGAAATATCAAGGAATTTTGGAGACCTTGAGAAGGGAGGAATTCACTTAGATCTGTTAGGCAAAATCTGTGATAAGCCTTTGGCACAACTTTTCTAGCCCTAAAGGTTTTATTTTAAAGGTTCAATCTGAGACTTTATAAAAGTTTCAGCAAAGCAAAAAGGTCTATGATCAATTTTCATTATATAAATCATCAAGCCAAGTCTATTGAGACCAGACCTATAATACAAATAAGTCTTAATTTGTTTATATTTGGTAAAACTGTGATTTTAGGGAGAAAAAGATGTTTCAATGTTTGTTAAATCCCAGCTTGTTAATGGAGGTCTGTATCTACTAAGACTCATTTCCTGGTTAGTTCTTTGCTGTTAACCAGTGAAGTTGCTCAGTTTTGTCCAACTCTTTGTGATCCCATGGACTGTAGCCTACCAGGCTCCTCCATCCATGGAATTTTCCAGGCAAGAGTACTGGAGTGGGTTGCCATTTCCTTCTTCAGGGGATCTTCCTGACCCAGGGATTGAACCCAGGTCTCCTGCATTGCAGGCAGTTGCTTTACCATCTGAGCTACCAGGGGAGCCCTCTTTGCTGTTAGGGTATATTAATGTAAAATTTAATTGAATTATTAAAGGACACTCTAGGGTTGTTTCTGAAGCTTATCTCAGTAATCTGTCTTTGGATGATGATCAGATGCTCACCCATGACCTGCAACCAAGACTGGAAGAAGACATAACTTAAGGAACTGTCTCCAAACCTGGATGGAAGATCCTTTCTGTTTTTTTTAGGGGTGATTTAATTTATTTATATAAAGTACCACAGAGACATAATTTATTTCTTGGAAAGTGGCGATTAACCATCACCTTTATTTTTTTTTATTTTTTTATATTACGTCATGTTCTTTATTCTTATTTTCCTTCTTGTTTATTTTAAAAAGCAGTTCTTAAGTTTTATAAGTATGCATTCTAGTTTATCATTGCAATATTAATCAATAATGAGGAAACTTCTTTGATATGCCTGTTTTCCCATGTTAGTACTGCTACAACAAAATACCATAAAATGAATGGTTTATAATCAACAGAAATTTCTCTCTCATATTCCAGGAGAATTGAAGTCTGAGATCAGGGTACCAGCATGATTGGGTTCTGGTGAAAATGCTCTTCTGGGTTGCAGATTGCCAGCTTCCCTTTGTGGATTTCCCTGGTGACTCAGATGGTAAAAAATCCACCTGCAACGCAGGAGACCTGGTGTGATCCCTCAGTTGGGAAGACCCCAACTTCTCTTTGTATCCTTACATTGCCAGAAAGAGTGAAGTAGCTCTCCAGAATCTCTTTCATAAGGGCACTAATCCCATTCATGGGGCTTCCCAGCTGTCACCGTGGTAAAGAATCCGCCTGGCAGTGCAATCCTCCTGGCAGGAGACGTGGGTCCGATCCCTAGGTCAGGAAAATCCCCTGGAGGAGGGAATGATAACCCACTCCAGTATTCTCACCTGGAAAATTTCATGGGAAGATTCTATCAGGTACTCTTAACTAACTCATACCCAGTGAAATTGAAGGGAAATTGACTCTTGGGTTAACTCCCACTTCCAAAGGCCCCTAAGCTGGACTGGTCTATAGAGAGGTCTGCTGAATTCAAACTCCCCTTAAAACAATGCTCAGTCAGAGGAAACTACTACACTAGGACAAGAAGAAGATGATATCAGAAGTAGACAGCTTGCCCAAGATACTGACTTGTGTGATTATTTATAATGTTCTCTTGATTCCTTGGACTGATGCCTATCAATCAAATGTTTTATATCATGGAAATGATTCTATGCTGGTTTAAAACTCAATCCAATTGTTTGGTTGTGGTCAATTACCTCTATCTAGTACTTCTGGGTTACCTTGGGGGATTTCTGGATCTCTAGGGCTCTGACTGGATACCCTCTAGGAAATTTATTTCAGATCAATGTTCAGTCCTGCTCTATGTATTCATGATATTACTAGATGGGATCCTCTCATCTGGCCAATTAACAATACCTGCTCTGATGCTGGCTGTAGATTTAAGTTTTCTTGTAGGATCATTTAAACTCAATTGGAATGATGAGCTAAGTCTCAATAAGAAATTAACCTCTCAGCTCTTAAAAGAAAAACTCCCACAACTACTGGGTAGATCTACATGGTTAACACCAGGCTATGATTATTTAAGTTTAAATGCTCCTCTATGTTGGGAATGGTTAAATCATACTAAAAATGATCAACCTGATAATTATGAGACAAGGCTGGGTCCTTTATGAACTATGTCTATTATTACCCTTAGAGAGAGTGATTGGTATGGAACTCAGTGGATTTGTGGCACTGATTTATGGCCCTGACATCTACACGGATGGATATGAAGGTGTAGCCTGGAAGTCCCATGAATTTAAGGTCATATGTGTTAACAAATTAGAGGTAACCCCAACCAATCTGCTATTGGTATGATCCCAGTGGATCAAAGATCTGTATTCTACTGGTATGACCATTTAGCAGTTTTATGTGTGTGTGTGTGTGTGTGTGTGTGTGTGTGTGTGTGTGTGTGTGTGTGTGTGTGACCTCAGTGGGGTTAGAGGATGTAATTGGTCATATCAAAGCCTTAAATTTCATAAGCTTTAAATGATAGTAACTGGGCCTATTGAATTCTGAGATCTCTATGATGAGAAAGGTAGTGCTACACAACCGCAAGGCCCTTGACACCTTACAGCATCTCAGGGAGATACCTGTGCTGCAATTCAAAGTGAATGCTATATTTTCATTCCTGAATATCCTTTAATGTAGCACATTTGATGAACCATATGAAAAATCAGATTTCTGCTTTAAGTGACCCGTTCCCTAGTTTTGATGATCTTTTTAAAAACTGGTTTGGTGGGGAGGCTCATGGCTAAAATATTTACTTTTAATTCCACTAATAATATTAACTATACTATTTGTATTTTGCCCATTTCACAAGATTATTACTTCTTGTATTACCAAGTGTATGACTGAGCCTCAAAAGAAAATAATGATGACTAAAGCAGTTGATCAAATGTATAGCTTAATATATGATCAATGATTGTAATAGTTTAACTCTAGATATAGGAAGATGCAACGAAAGGGAATACTTTACTGGAACATAACTAGAAGACAGGTGTCCAGAGATCTTTGACTTTTAAGACCTAGTCCAGTAATAAATAGTATATTGAGTGGCCTAGCAATAAAAACCTTCTTCAGAACTGGTAATGAGCCTTCCTAGCAACGTGGGACAAAATGGTCATGAAATGCCCCCCAAAGTATGGTTGGATTTATGACCACAAGGAGGCCATGTCGGCTGGAAATTGGCACTTACCAAGAACATTGCCAACAACTGAACAATAAAGGCATTTGCCATCTGCCTCTACAGGAGATTGAGCCCCATGCTGCGATAGCTGTTGACCTTCAACGTCCCCTGAGGGAGTTCAGGGTGGCGTGAGGCACTCTGTGCTCCAGGGAATCTGGTGGGACAGGTCTTTAGATAGGAACAGATTTTATAATCTCAATCTTTGCATCTCCTCAGATCTAAAGAAACACTAAATCCCTTCATGGTGACATCATATCTTCATGACTAACAAAAACCCTTTTATAAAATGAGTGCTTCATAGTCCTCAACTCCCCCTTCACGAAAACCTTATATATTGACCTTCTCCCACAGTCGCTTTGGAGCACTCTCTCAGAGCTATCTGTGATGCTCTCTTCCGGGCTGCAGTGCTCATTTTGCCCCAAAGAAAACCTAACTTGCAACTCTCAAGCTATACATCGTTTTTTAGTTGACAAACATATGGGTTTTCTTTCATAATCTATTAACTTATTGACCAGAGATGTATGAATACAACATTAACTAGAGTGTTTCAGTGATCACTTACATGACAAATTGCTGGCCACAGGCATTAGTTTCTTCAAAAATTCCCCATTCAATAATATGTTAATATGGTGACTCCATTGATAGATTTTTTCTTTTTTATTTATTTATTTATTTTTTCATTAATTTTTATTAGTTGGAGGCTAATTACTTCACAACATTGCATTGGGTTTTGTCATACATTGACATGAATCAGCCATGGAGTTACATGTATTCCCCATCCCGATACCCCCTCCCACCTCCCTCTCCACCCGATTCCTCTGGGTCTTCCCAGTGCACCAGGCCCGAGCACTTGTCTCATGCATCCCACCTGGGCTGGTGATCTGTTTCACCATAGATAATATACATGCTGTTCTCTCGAAACATCCCACCCTCGCCTTCTCCCACAGAGTCCAAAGGTCTGTTCTGTACATCTGTGTCTCTTTTTCTGTTTTGCATATAGGGTTATCGTTACCATCTTTCTAAATTCCATATATATGTGTTAGTATGCTGTAATGTTCTTTATGTTTCTGGCTTACTTCACTCTGTATAATGGGCTCCAGTTTCATCTATCTCATTAGGACTGATTCAAATGAATTCTTTTTAATGGCTGAGTAATATTCCATGGTGTATATGTACCACAGCTTCCTTATCCATTCATCTGCTGATGGGCATCTAGGTTGCTTCCATGTCCTGGCTATTATAAACAGTGCTGCGATGAACATTGGGGTGCACGTGTCTCTTTCAGATCTGGTTTCCTCAGTGTGTATGCCCAGAAGTGGGATTGCTGGGTCATATGGCAGTTCTATTTCCAGTTTTTTAAGAAATCTCCACACTGTTTTCCATAGTGGCTGTACTAGTTTGCATTCCCACCAACAGTGTAAGAGGGTTCCCTTTTCTCCACACCCTCTCCAGCATTTATTGCTTGTAGACTTTTGGATAGCAGCCATCCTGACTGGCGTGTAATGGTACCTCATTGTGGTTTTGATTTGCATTTCTCTAATAATGAGTGATGTTGAGCATCTTTTCATGTGTTTGTTAGCCATCTGTATGTCTTCTTTGGAGAAATGTCTGTTTAGTTCTTTGGCCCATTTTTTGATTGGGTCATTTATTTTTCTGGAATTGAGCTTCAGGAGTTGCTTGTATATTTTTGAGATTAATCCTTTGTCTGTTTCTTCATTTGCTATTATTTTCTCCCAATCTGAGGGCTGTCTTTTCACCTTACTTATAGTTTCCTTTGTAGTGCAAAAGCTTTTAAGTTTCATTAGGTCCCATTTGTTTATTTTTGCTTTTATTTCCAATATTCTGGGAGGTGGGTCATAGAGGATCCTGCTGTGATTCATGTCGGAGAGTGTTTTGCCTATGTTCTGCTCTAGGAGTTTTATAGTTTCTGGTCTTACATTTAGATCTTTAATCCATTTTGAGTTTATTTTTGTGTATGGTGTTAGAAAGTGTTCTAGTTTCATTCTTTTACAAGTGGTTGACCAGTTTTCCCAGCACCATTTGTTAAAGAGGTTGTCTTTTTTCCACTGTATATCCTTGCCTCCTTTGTCGAAGATAAAGTGTCCATAGGTTCGTGGATTTATCTCTGGGCTTTCTATTCTGTTCCATTGATCTATATTTCTGTCATTGTGCCAGTACCATACTGTCTTGATGACTGTGGCTTTGTAGTAGAGTCTGAAGTCAGGCAGGTTGATTCCTCCAGTTCCATTCTTCTTTCTCAAGATTACTTTGGCTATTCGAGATTTTTTGTATTTCCATACAAATGTGAAATTAGTTGTTCTAGTTCTGTGAAAAATACCGTTGGTAGCTTGACAGGGATTGCATTGAATCTATAGATTGCTTTGGGTAGAATAGCCATTTTGACAATATTGATTCTTCTAGTCCATGAACACGGTATGTTTCTCCACCTGTTTGTGTCCTCTTTGATTTCTTTCATCAGTGTTTTATAGTTTTCTATGTATAGGTCTTTTGTTTCTTTAGGTAGATGTACTCCTAAGTATTTTATTCTTTTTGTTGCAATGGTGAATGGTATTGTTTCCTTAATTTCTCTTTCTATTTTCTCATTGTTAGTGTATAGGAATGCAAGGGATTTCTGTGTGTTAATTTTATATCCTGCAACTTTACTATATTCATTGATTAGCTCTAGTAATTTTCTGGTAGAGTCTTTAGGGTTTTCTATGTAGAGGATCATGTCATCTGCAAACAGCAAGAGTTTCACTTCTTCTTTTCCTATCTGGATTCCTTTTACTTCTTTTTCTGCTCTGATTGCTGTGGCCAAAACTTCCAAAACTATGTTGAATAGTAGTGGTGAGAGTGGGCACCCTTGTCTTGTTCCTGATTTCAGGGGAAATGCTTTCAATTTTTCACCATTGAGGGTGATGCTTGCTGTGGGTTTGTCATATATAGCTTTTAATATGTTGAGGTATGTGTCTATTCCTGCTTCCTGGAGAGTTTTAATCATAAATGAGTATTGAATTTTGTCAAAGGCTCTCTCTGCATCTATTGAGATAATCATATGGTTTTTATCTTTCAATTTGTTAATGTGGTGTATTACATTGATTGATTTGCAGATATTAAAGAATCCTTGCATTCCTTGGATAAAGCCCACTTGGTCATGGTGTATGATTTTTTTAATATGTTGTTGGATTCTGTTTGCTAGAATTTTGTTAAGGATTTTTGCATCTATGTTCATCAGTGATATTGGCCTGTAGTTTTCTTTTTTTGTGGCATCTTTGTCTGGTTTTGGAATTAGGGTGATGGTGGCCTCATAGAATGAGTTTGGAAGTTTACCTTCTGCAATTTTCTGGAAGAGTTTGAGTAAGATAGGTGTTAGCTCTTCTCTAAATTTTTGGTAGAATTCAGCTGTGAAGCCATCTGGTCCTGGGCTTTTGTTTGCTGGCAGATTTCTGATTACAGTTTTGATTTCCTTGCTTGTGATGGCTCTGTTAAGATCTTCTATTTCTTCCTGGTTCAGTTTTGGAAAGTTATACTTTTCTAAGAATTTGTCCATTTCTTCCAAGTTGTCCATTTTATTGGCATAGAGCTGCTGGTAGTAGTCTCTTATGATCCTTTGTATTTCAGTGTTGTCTGTTGTGATCTGCCCATTTTCATTTCTAATTTTGTTAATTTGGTTCTTCTCTTTTTGTTTCTTAATGAGTCTTGCTAATGGTTTGTCAATTTTGTTTACTTTTTCAAAAAACCAGCTTTTAGCTTTGTTGATTTTTGCTATGGTCTCTTTAGGTTCTTTTGCATTAATTTCTGCCCTAATTTTTAAGATTTCTTTCCTTCTACTAATCGTGGCGTTCTTAATTTCTTCCTTCTCTAATTGCTTTAGGTGTAGAGTTAGGTTATTTATTTGACTTTTTTCTTGTTTCTTGAGGTAAGCGTGTAATGCTATGAACCTTCCCCTTAACACTGCTTTTACAGTGTCCCATAGGTTTTGGGTTGTTGTGTTATCATTTTCATTCATTTCTATGCATATTTTGATTTCTTTTTTGATTTCTTCTATGATTTGTTGGTTATTCAGAAACGTGTTATTAAGCCTCCATATGTTTGAATTTTTAATATTTTTTTCTTGTAATTGAGATCTAATCTTACTGCACTGTGGTCAGGAAAGATGACTGGAATGATTTCAATTTTTTTGAATTTTCCAGGACTAGATTAATGGCCCAGCATGTGATCTATTCTGGAGAAGGTTCTGTGTGCACTTGAGAAAAAGGTGAAGTTGATTGTTTTGGGGTGAAATGTCCTATAGATATCAATTAGGCCTATCTGGTCCATTGTGTCATTTAAGGTTTGTGTTTCCTTGTTAATTTTCTGTTTAGTTGATCTATCCATAGTTGTGAGTGGGGTATTAAAGTCTCCCACTATTATTGTGTTACTATCAATTTCCTCTTTCATACTCGTTAGTGTTTGCCATACATATTGCGGTGCTCCTATGTTGGGTGCATATATAATTATTATATCTTCTTCTTGGATTGATCCTTTGATCATTATGTAGTGTGCTTCTTTGTCTCTTTTCACATCCTTTATTTGAAAGTCTATTTTATCTGATATGAGTATTGCGACTCCTGCTTTCTTTTGTTCTCTGTTTGCGTGAAATACTTTTTTCCAGCCCTTCACTTTTAGTCTGTATGTGTCTCTTGTTTTGAGGTGGGTCTCTTGTAGACAGCATATATAGGGGTCTTGTTTTTGTATCCAATCAGCCAGTCTTTGTCTTTTGGTTGGGGCATTCAACCCATTTACATTTAGGGTAATTATTGATAGGTGTGGTCCCGTTGCCATTTACTTTGTTTTGGGTTCACGTTTATACAACCTTTCTGCATTTCCTGTCTAGAGAAGATCCTTTAGCATTTGTTGAAGAGCTGGTTTGGTGGTGCTGAATTCTCTCAGCTTTTGCTTGTCTGTAAAGCTTTTGAATTCTCCTTCATATCTGAATGAGATCCTTGCTGGGTACAGTAATCTAGGTTGTAGGTTATTCTCTTTTATTACTTTAAGTATGTCCTGCCATTCCCTTCTGGCCTGGAGGGTTTCTATTGATAAATCAGCTGTTATCCTTATGGGAATCCCTTTGTGTGTTATTTGTTGTTTCTCCCTTGCTGCTTTTAATATTTGTTCTTTGTGTTTGATCTTTGTTAATTTGATTAATATGTGTCTTGGGGTGTTTTGCCTAGGGTTTATCCTGTTTGGGACTCTCTGGGTTTCTTGGACTTGGGTGGCTATTTCCTTCCCCATTTTAGGGAAGTTTTCAGCTATTATCTCCTCGAGTATTTTCTCATGGCCTTTCTTTTTGTCTTCTTCTTCTGGGACTACTATGACTCGAATGTTGGGGCATTTCACATTGTCCCAGAGGTCCCTGAGGTTGTCCTCACTTCTTTTAATTCTTTTTTCTTTTTTCCTCTCTGCTTCATTTATTTCCACCATTTTGTCTTCTACCTCACTTATCCTATCTTCTGTCTCTGTTATTCTACTGTTGGTTCCCTCCAGAGTGTTTTTGACCTCATTTATTGCATTGTTCATTTTTAATTGACTCTTTTTTATTTCTTCTAGGTCTTTATTAAACATTTCTTGCATCTTCTCAATCTTTGTCTCCAGGCTATTTATCTGTAACTCCATTTTGTTTTCAAGATTTTGGATCATTTTTATTATCATTATTCTAAATTCTTTTTCAGGTAGATTCCCTATCTCCTCCTCTTTGTTTGACTTGGTGGGCATTTTTCATGTTCCTTTACCTGTTGGGTATTTCTCTGCCTTTTCATCTTGTTTAGATTGCTGTGTCTGGAGTGGGCTTTCTGTATTCTGGAGTTCTGTGGTTCCTTTTTATTGTGGAGGTTTTACCCAGTGGGTGGGGTTGGACAATTGGCTTGTCAAGGTTTCCTGGTTAGGGAAGCTTGCATCAGTGTTCTGGTGGGTGGAACTAGATTTCTTCTCTCTGGAGTGCAATGGAGTGCCCAGAAATGAGTTTTGAGATGGGTCTATGTGTTAGGTGTGACCTTGGGCAGCCTGTATGTTGATGTTCAGGGCTATGTTCCTGCGTTGTTGGAGAATTTGCGTGGTATGTCTTGCTCTAAAACTTATTGGCTCTTGGGTGGTGGTTGGTTTCAGTGTATGTATGGAGGCTTTTGGATGGTCTCTTATTACTTAATGTTCCATGTAGTCAGGAGTTTTTTGGTGTTCTCAGGTTTTGGGCTTAAGTCTCCTGCCTCTGGATTTCAGTTTTATTCTTCCAGTTGTCTCAAGACTTCTCCAACTATACAGCACTGATAATAAAACTTATAGGTTAATGGTGAAAAGATTCTCCCCCGTGAGGGACACCCAGAGAGTTTCACAGAGTTACATGAAGAAGAGGAGAGGGAGGAGGGAGATAGAGATGAGCAGGAGGAGAAAAAGGGGGACTCAAGAGGAGAGAGACAGATCTACACAGTTGTCTGTTCCCAGAGTGTTCTCTGTAGCCCAGACACCCACAAAGATTCACAGAATTCGATTGGGAAGAGAAGGGGAAAGGAGGAAATAGAGTTGTTATGAGGTAGAAAACGGAGAGTCAAGATTGGGAGAGAGTAATCAACACACTCCTGAATAAAAATGGGAACTGAATATTGGATTCTTAAATGTCCACAATTTATATCATATACTGAAAAACAAAGATTGAAAATCTAGAGTAGAGGTTAGACTCTTAAAAATACAATAATAAAAACAAAAACACAAAAAATTTTTAGAAATATATATGAAATTCAGTTTAAAAATAGGGCTTCTCTTTTTTTTTTTTGCAAGGTTATAGGGTAATGAAAATGAAAATTAAAGAGTAGTAGAGGAGTAATAGATGACTTTAAAAGGAAATAAGAGAAAAAGAAAAAAAGAAAAAAGAAGAGAAAAAGAAAAAAAAAAAGAAAAAAAATTTTTTCCTAATTAATAAAAATCATAAAAATCTATGAAAAAGTTAAGGAGTAATGGGGGAGTAATAGGGAATTTTAAAAGAAAATAAAAGAGAAAAAAGAAAAAAAATTTTTTTTAATTAAAAAAAAAAAAGTAAAAATATATCTAGGAATTTCTCTGGAGCTGTTGCGGTCAATGTGGGTTCAGTTCAGTTTCAGATAGCTCCTCGTTCCAGCTTACACTTCTCGGTATCTACAGGCCCCTTCCGGTGTAGTCGGTGTTATCTACAGGGATTTTAATCTGTTGCACCGGTCCCTTCTGAAGTGGTTCCCTTTGTTTATTTGGCTTCTGTTTGCCGGTCTCCTCAGTGCCTAATTTCCACCCTGACACAGGCAGGCAGAGATGGTCTCTTTTTCAGGTTGCTAGTTCCGTCGTGCTGCAGGGAGGGACCGGAGCTGCTTTCCCGTCTACGCTGCTCAGGCTCCCGGCTGCTCTATATGGAGCGTGCCCTGCGCTGCGCGCGGTTCCAGCCCTCGGGTGTTTCACAAAAGCGCGGACTCGGCTGCGCCTGCTTTTTGTGCCTTCCCTGTCCGGGCGGCTCAGGCAGCCAGGAGCTTGACAGGCGCACTCTCCCGGGTGCGGCCCGCCTTCTCCCCTCCGCGGTCCCAGCCTCACTTTCCACCGGTGCTAGTCGGGTGCGTGCGCCTTCTCCCCTCCACGTCCCCAGCCCCAGTCCCCGCCCACGCCGGTCGGGTGCTTGCACCCTGTGTCTCGCTGCGACCCTCCCGGCGGATGTCGACCATCCAGAATCTCAGGAAGTCTTTGATTAGAAACTGGAGGCCTGTTTGCAGTGCGGTAGGGGATGTGGTCCTTGGGGCCGAGCCTGCCCCTTTCCCCTCCCCCCTGCCTCCTGCCTCCTGTGGGGCTGGGCCGGTCTGCAGCCTGTGAGCTCTTCTCTGGACTTGCTCAGACCCTTTGTTCTGCGAATGGCCAGCAGTGTGTTTGGGCCGGTTAATTCTCTCTCTCTCTCTCTCTCTCTCTCTCTCTCTCTCTCTCTCTCTCTCTCTCTCTCTCTCTCTCTCTCTCTCTCTCTCTCTCTCTCTCTGTCTCTCTCTCTCTGTCTCTCTCTCTCTCTCTCTCTCTGTCTCTCTCTCTCTCTCGATGCAGGCGTCTGGGGTACTTTTCTGCTGGGAGTTGTTTTTAGGCATGTAATCTGTGGGTTTTATTTATTCTTCCCCTCCCATTCAGGTTGCCCTCCCAGATTCAAAAACTTCCCCCAGACCCGCCAGTGCGAGGGTTTCCTGGTGTTTGGAAACTTCCTATATTAAGACTCCCTTCCCAGGACGTATCTCCGTCCTTAGCTCTTTTGTCTCTCTTTCTATCTTTTATATTTTGTCCTACCTCCTTTCGAAGACAATGGGCTGCTTTTCTGGGCACCTGATGACCTCAGCTAGCGATCAGAAGTTGTTTTGTGAAGTTTGCTCTGCGTTCAATTATTCTTTCCATGAATTTGTTGGGGAGAAAGTGGTCTCCCGGTCCTATTCCTCTGCCATCTTGGCTCCTCCCCCTCCATTGATAGATTTTTGAGTGTTATATCAAACTTGCATTTTTGGGATAGACACCCAATTTGTCCTGATATATATTATCATTTTCATATGTATTGTTGTGTTAGATATATTATGATTTTGTTTATAATTTTTGCATCTAGTTTATGAGAAATATTGTCCTGCAATTTCTTTTCTTGTCATGTAATTGCCTGATTTTTGTATTGGAGTAATGCTGGCTTCATCATAGTTGTTATGTAGAATTCATATTATTTTTCCTAGAAATTCAGTAGAATTCACAAGTGAAATTATCTGAGCCTAAATTTTGGGGGGAAGGTTTTAAACTACAAATTAATTCCTTTAATCCATATGGGCTACTGTGAATATTTGTTTATTCTTGATTGGGCCTTTGTAGTTTAAGACTTGAAGGATTTTTTAAAATTTCATCTACATTGCCAAATTAATTACATAAAATAATCTATAATATTTCATCTTTATCTTTTGGTGTTATTGACTTTGTTGTGATATCAACACTCTCACTCCTGATACTGATAATTTGTCTGTTCTCTCTGTGCTTCCCACCTAGAACTTGATTACTTTTATTGAATTTATAAAAAACCAGCTTTTCCCCACTTACTTTCTCTCTCTTTTTTTTTTTCTGTTTAATTGACTTTTGTCCTGGTATTTACTATTTCTTTCTTCTCCTTATTGAGATGTAGTTTATCTTTACTTGGTTCTAATTTGCCTTCAGGTAGATTCTAAGGTGATTGCTTTGAAAATTTTTGTTTTTTTACAAAATATGTTTTGTTTCAATTTCTGTTACCTTTAAAATATTTTCTATTTTCCATTTTGATTTTTTTGACTTCTAAATTATTTAGAAGAAAGTGATTTAGTTTCCAAACATTTCAATTTTTCAAGTTTACTTTCTGTTATGTATTTCTAATTTAATTTTATTGTGGTCAGATGACATATTTTATATGATTTGATTACTTTTACATTTACAGTGACTTCTCTTATGGGCCAGATTATTTTGGTTTGAGTTAATGTTGTACAAATGAGTCGACTCGTTGGAAAAGACCCTGATGCTAGGAAAGACTGAAGGCAAAAGGAGAAGAGGGTGGCAGAGGATGAGATAGTATAACCGACTCAATGGACATGAATTTGAGCAAACTCCAGGAGACAGTGAAAGACAGAGGAGCCTGGTGTGCTGCAGTCTATGGGGGGTCACAAAGAGTCAGATGTGACTTACCAACTGAAAAACAACTGTGTTCCACATACATTTGAAAAAGTACATTGACTCTTGGATTCATGGGATCTTATTTTTGGATGGAATATTCTAAAGACATCAACAAAGTCAGCTTAGTTGAGTATGTTTCACACCTTTCATATACCTATTTATAGCCTGTATACTTATATTGATAATTAAGCCTGTGTGCGTGTATGCATGCTCAGTTGCTCAGTCAAGTCCAACTCTTTGGGATCCCATAGACAAAGAGTAGGTTATTAAAATTCCTTAGTACAATTGTGGATTGCTCATTTCCCTTTGTAGTTCTATCCATTTTCCCTTCGTGGTCTGGTGCATGATCACTTATGTGATCAGGATATGATTACATATGACTGTTGTGTCCTCTGGATGAACTGACTCCGTTCTCATTTTGAAATAGTCATGTTTATCCTTAATAATATTTATTACTCTGAAATCTACTTCCTCTGATATTAGTAGAGCCATTCCTTCTTTCTTTTTATTGGTGATTTCCTGGTATATGTTTTTTTTTACTCTTTTACATTTAACCTATTTTTATCCTTATGTGACATCAGTGTTAAACAGGATCTTGCTCATTTAGGCAAAATGGTCATATCTGCCTTTTAACTGGGATATCCAGACAATATCATACATTATCATTATTGACAAAGTTAGATTCAAATCTATTTGTTTAAAAAATTTTCTCATTTTCCTCTCTTTTCTCTGGCTTTCTTTTAATCAAGTATTTCTCATAATTGCATTTGATTTCACTTGTTGCCACCTGAGGTATAATTATTTGTAGTGTTGTTTTAGCAGTTACTTTTGGATTTGTATTATATGTCATTTACTTATTGCACATTCAAGTGACATTATAATCACTTCACATGTAAGAATCCTATGAAAAGGTACTTCTCTTTCTGTCTTCCTATTCTTTGAACTAGTCTTATCATACATTTACTTATGCATCAGACAGTTATTATATTTGCCTTAGTACATACTCTGTTTTTTTTTAATAGACTTTGCTTTTTAGAGCAGTTTTAGGTGCATAGAAATATTGATCAGAGTTCCTGTGTAGACTTTGCTTCTCCAAACCTACAACCCAATACACTATCAACACACTGCACCAGAAGTGGTATAGTTGTTACAACCAGTGAACCTATATTGATACATCATTATCATCTGTAGTCCATAGTTTACCTTGGCTTGTCCTATGGGTTTTTTACATTCTGTGATATTGCACATTCTATGAGTTTTGTCAGATGTATATTGACGTGTATCCACCATTGTATCACATAGAAGAGTTCAACTGTCCCCAAAATATTTTGTTCTGCCTATTTTTCCTTCCTTCCTCATTACCCCTAAAAATTACTGAACTTTTTTAATTGGACTCATACAATGTTTTCAGATGGCTTCTTTCATTTAGGAATATGCATTTAAGTTTCCTCCATATTTTCTCATGATTTAATAGCTCGTTTATTTTTGGCACTGAATAATATTTCATTGTCTGGATATATTAATACCATGGTTTATATATTCATTCACTTACTGAAGGACATCTTGATTGTTTCCAAATCTTGGCAATAATAAAGAAATCTTCTATAAATATCCACATACAGGTCTTTGTGTAGACATAAAATTTCAACTCATTTGAATAAATACCTGGGAGAGTGATTGCTGGATCATATGAGAAAAGTATGCTTAATTTTGCAAAAAACCTGTTAAATTGTCTCCCAAAATGGCATTACCATTTTGTATTTCCACCAGCAGTAATTGAGATTCCCTTGCCAGAATTTGGTGTTGTCAAGTGTTTTAGAATTTGTTCTAAATAAATTTTTATAATTTATTCTAAATTTATTCTAAATTCATTTCATAGACATGTAGTAGTATCTCATGGTTGCATTTCCATGGTCACATATGATGTGGAACATATTTTCACATGGATATTCATCTGTAAATCTTTGGTGAGATAGCTGTTCAGATCTGCTTCTCAGGTTTTGTTTGTTTGTTGAATCTGTGTCTTGTCTTCTTTTTCTCTTGATCCATTCCCCTTTAAAGAGTCTAAATAGTTATAAATATGGTCTTTAATGTTTACCTATGTTATTGACAATTCTGGTGCTCTTCATTCCTGTGTATAGGTCTATAATTTTACCTTACATCATTTTCCCTCTCCCTTTGACCTTTCAGTGTACTTCTGCTATACTTAGGAACTCATTCAGTTTTGCTATGTGTTGAAAGTACTTATCTTGTCTTTAGTTCTAAAAAATCTCCATGGATATAGAAATCAAAGTGAGAGTATATCTGTTTAATCATTTTACTGCTTTGAATTTTTTCCTCCACTGTCAATTGGCAGGCATTGTTTCTGATGAGAAGTCTGCTGCTATTATGATACTCATCTTTTGGAACATATGTGTGATGATTGTTCTTGTTAAACTTGGATATTTGAGACATTATTTCTTAACATATTTTTCCTTTACAGATTCCAATTAAGCTGTTTGAAGTTTTCTCAAAAATCGTGATATTCTGTTTACTTTATACCTATTTTTTCCCCTCTGTATTTCATTTGTATGGTTTTTATTGCTATATCTTCAAATTTAGTAATATAATCTATGGCACTGTATAATATACTGTTAAACTGTTAAACCCTTTTGCATATTTTTTACCTCATACATTGCAGTTTTCATCTCTAGAAGTCCAGTTTGGGTCTTTTCTCTCTCTTATCTTTCATTCCTCTATAAAATATCCTCAATCATTCTCCTCGTTTTTTGATCATATTATATATACAGTTATAATAACTATTTTGATGTGTTTGTCTACTTAATCTATTGTCTGTTCCATTTCTGGTATGGTTTTTGCAGATTGTCATTTCTGTTAATTATGAAAATATTTCTGCTCCTTTGTCTGTTTAGATGTTTTGTATTGGATTTTACTCATTATGTCCTGATACTTTTGCTTTCCTATAAATATTTTTGAGAAGTTTTAAGGAGATTTGGCTAAATTATTAGGAAATTGATCCTTTTAGGCCTTGCATTTTCAAGTGTGGAACAAAGAAGTAGTTATCTAGGGTTAACTTTGACTCACTACTGAAGCAAAGTTTTTCTGCATGCTGTATGTGATACCCTCTGAATTACTCTGTCTTTGTAGGAAAAGGAGTTATTTTCAACCAGGTTTGAACCCTTGGAGTTTGTCCTTCTAATCCTTTTAATGGTACTTTCCCACATGCATTCACTGATCAGTATTCAGCTGAAGACTTAAGGGAGATCCTCTACAGATCTTTAGAGATCTCTTTCTGTGTGTAGCTCTCTGTCTCTCTCTTTGTCCTATAGATTTTAGGTATCTTTCCTGATCAGAATTCAAGATTTATTCCATCACAAAGAGATCTCTGGGCACTGCTCTGGTTCCCCATCTTATGCTGTGCCTTGGAAACTGTCAGTTGGTGATAAACTGATGAATGTAAAAGCTCATCTCATTTGTTTCTTGTCTCTCATAAATCATTGCCCTCTGTTGCCTGATGTTCTATTTCTTTTAAATCATTTTTCTTATATTTTGCTGTTTTTTTTTTCTTTAGTTGTCTCTGGTGAGAGGGTGAATTATGGTCTATAACTGTATCTGGTTTAGAACATATATTTTTCTCTGTTATTTTAAAGCCAGTTCAGTTTTGGTTTCTGATCCATGCTAATTATCTTATTTACTATTTTATTGAGTTTGAATATTGATATAACCAGAAAACTATTGAAATTCTAAAGATGCAACATCTGGACATATTTTACTTTGGAATTGCAATAGCCACAATCCAGTCATCTACTCTTTTTTTAAATGAGCACTTGCATATACATTAAAAAAATTATATAAAGCCAAATTCAAACATTTTTTTCTCTGTTTTTATGTAACATTTTGAAAAAATAATTTCCTATAGGGTTGTGAAGTGCTGTAGGTTTTACTGAAGAATATGTTGCTCCTTCTTTGGATGGGAAAATTTTAATGAGGTACTCTTTCAAGACGAAAGAGTGATTTTTAAGACCCTTTCCAAGGTCTTTCACACTCTGTAATACTAAAAGTTGCTTTCATTGCTAATTTTTATAATCTCACGTATAATTTTTCTTTGCCATAACAATTCTCATACATTTTAAAATTTTATCTAGGTTTACATGAAGCAATTCCAAATTTTAACCTTAAATTGGTAAACTTCTTGTAAATATTAACATTATTATTGGACTTGTAAATACAGTAAAGTTAGAAGAGAGTTCCATAAAGTCAGTGTCTGAAAATATCTCCCAATATTTAAAGTATGAAAGTCAACCCCAAACACTTTCCATTTAATAGATGCTAAATTAATGCAGAATAACAATGGACTCTTAAGAGCATTTTGATTTCCAGGCAGCTCTACTTACTAAATCAGCTTTACTGGTTCATTATTCTTCCTTCTTTCCTTCTTTTTTTTTTCCTTTTTTAGGGGTGTGTTGGAAGTGGCATTAAGTTACAATGGTAAGTAATAATTGTAAAGTGGTACCTAGTAGATTTGAATTCTAGCACAAATAAAAGTGAATAGGATTTACTTTACTTTTCTCCACATTTTTTTCAGTTAAAAGTACAAAGAATAGCTTTAGATTCATGTAGGTAGAAGTCTCACAAATACATACATGATGAAAAAAATTCAAAGCATTTACTCAGAATTAAGGCCTTAACATTCTCACTTTCATCTGATATTTCAAAATAATAATTTCAAAAACTGTTTTTCCTTAAAGTATCTAGACCTATGTCTTATTTGCACTATGCCTTTTGCGTACAAACGTATCTTGATTGTTTCTTGAAGTCTTCCAGCCATGTTAGAGTTTTTTAATTGATTTGACTGGTAATCTCACAATTGTATTTAGATATTTATATCCAGGCAATCATCAGGTACTAAAATAAGCTTTGATAAATGACAAATATAAAAACTTTTCCCAGTTGAATAGTGACTGAGCTGAAACAGACTTGTGAATTTAATGATCCCAAAACCTGGGATGTGTGTGTGTTGATATATCTAAATAAAGAATATCCAGTCTTATACTTTTCTCAAGTTTTTATCCACCAAGCCAGCTTTATGAAACAGATGTGCTATTTATCATGTCTTTGTCTTCTCCAAGTTGGTGTCAATTTTAGAAGTCAATGAGAAGCATTAATGCTAAAAGCCTTTGTCAAAATAAATGTGGCAGAGAAGACATCAGAATATTACAAGCATCTATTGGAAATATATCTGCTCATTGGTTCTTATATAGTCATCTTTCTGCAGGAATCTATATTTATGCATGTTCCTTGTTTGCTTCCTTAGAAATCTATAAATTATATCTGTATCCGTCAGTCTGATAAATGTATTACTTTAAACACCAGAGGAGAATTTTATCAGGAGAATTTTAATGGCCTGTAGCTATCGAACACAGCTGGTGACAAATCATTTCTTCTGTTATTGACCAGAGTTTTAGAACAGCTTTCAAAAACAGCATCCTAGAAAAATCAGGAAAATTGGGTACAATATGCCCTCTTTCATTTAAAATAAGATGGTATTAATAGAACAAAAATGCAGATTAAATTTAAATTGCAATTGAAGAAATTGAAGAAATGCCATAATTATTATATCTGACCCTCTGAAAAAAAAATCTTTACATTTAAATCCTGAAAAAAAATGTTATAATATTATACCACTTAGGGGACCAGAAGAGGTTCAGTAATTCTATTTGTAACCCTTCACATTCAAAGTACAACTGTTATCTCAAAGTTTTCCAAAATGTTTCCATTCACTGTATGTCTGGTACTTTAATGTATTATTTAATATTCAGAAAAAAATTTTTTTCATGAGGTAGGAAATCTTTTACTAATGAGAAGACTAAAACTTGATTAAAATCAGTATATATAGTTGACATTTGAACTAGGACTTTTCTACTTACAATTTTTGTTTGTTTTTGTTTTAATTACATAATATGCTCTCAGTTATGTAGTAGACAGTGATGTTATAAGTGAGAACTTCAGTTAGATTGTTGATTTCAAAAATATTTACAACCTAAAAGTTGAGAATTGTTTTATTTGATGGGAATTTTTAGGACTTTAAGCCCGGGAGACAGCATCTCAAGTAACTCAGAGAGAACTGCTCTGAGGAGGTGAGGAGTCAGATTATATAGAAGTTTTGCAACAAGGGCAGGTAGTCAGAACATCAAAAGAGTATTGCTAATTAAAGAAAACCAGATAACCAAAGTTAAGGAATTTAGCACTTTCCTATGTATGGGAAGATGTAAGAGTCTGGGCTCGCTGAAATCATCCCGTTGATAGGCCCTTCAGCTATATGGGGCCATTGTCCTATGCTTTCTACATCCTGAGCATCCTTGAGGATCACCTTTAGGAGTGGGGAGTAGTTGCAGCCTGATGGCTGTTGGGATGGCAGGCATCCCTCCTGAGTGCCCTTAGGGCTCGGGAACTCACATTGGAGGGCTGCAATCGCTGACGACCGTGACAGCCTTGTTTACTGATAAGGCAAGGAATATTTCATTTCTCAGGCAGATAGTAAAAACAGGGACTTAGATATTCCTTAGCACATACTCTGTATTAGATGAAATAATGGGTGAATAAATTGAACATCAAGAGGAGGAGATACATTTCTTCTTGAAGTGTTTCCATTCTTTCTCTCCTCTTTTGCCTTTCTTGCTGTATAGTATTTAATAATGTAACATTGTAAGAAAATAAAACTAAAAGTTCATAGAAATGGTCATTAGGCACTCCAGGTAGGAGAAGTCATAAACCCATTTTATTTCAGAATAATTTTCAAACCACTATTTTGAAAAATTGCCATGCATTTTCAGAATCAACAAGTAAGACACTTTCTTTACAGGTTATTTTATGGTAATAGATGTCATTTACATGTGTGCCATCAATTGCAATATTACACTGAGATTTTAGTAATTGGCTTTCTTTAAAAATAAATTGTATTCTTTAGAGTGCCTTAACTGGAATTCCATTATTACTTTCTTGAAAGTTGGCCCAAGCTAGACCATAAAGGCAGGTAACTGCATTAATTAGTAGTGCTTTTACTACTTTAAAGATGTTACTCTATTTCAAATGCTTTATATGAAGATCAGATATTATCTCTTGTAATAAAAGAAAGAGGGCTTCCCTGGTGGCTGAGGGAATGCAGGAGACCCAGGTTCAATCTCTGGGTAAGGAAGATTCCCTGGAGAAGAGAATGACAACCTACTCTGGTATTCTTGCCTTGAGAAATGTATGGACAGAGGAGCCTTTCTCTTCTTTTGAATTGTATGACTCTGTGATCCTTTTCTTTTTGAATCAAATTCATATCTTAGGGATAGTTACTCTTTTCAAATAATGAAATAATTATAAAACTTATTTCCTCAGGCCTATCCTATTTAATAATTTCCAACCTTAAAGTTAGATTTTCATTGATTCATTCATTTATGAAATATTATTGAACACCTGGGCTTCCCTGGTGGCTTAGATGGTAAAGAATCTGCCCGCAATGCAGGAGACCTGGGTTTGTGCCCCTGGGAGGGAAGATCCCCTGGAGAAGGGAATGGCAGCCCACTCTAGTATTCTTGCCTGGGAAATCCCATGGACAGAGGAGCATGCCGGGCCAAAGTCCGTGGGGTTGCAAAGAGTTGGACGTGACTGAGTGACTAGCACTTTCTTTCTCACTTTAAACATCTATTATATGCCACCTCTGGTGCTATATTCTAAGAATAAAGTGATGCAACAAAGGAAATATGAACTTTTGCAGTGGGCTGTAGTAGGTTGGCCTGGAAGATATTAATCACATTAGGATAGAAATGCATTTAATTTCTTATCAAATCACTTAATTCTGATCAGTGATGTCAAGTGCATAGAAGAAAAAGGACAGGGTGTTCTAGAAATATACATCGGGAGACCTGATGTGGTCTGGTATGGGATGGGGGAAGTAAGCTTGAGAAGTCTTCCCTGAGAATGATGTTAAAATTGATATATAAAAGGATATGTAAAAATTAATTAGGCAAAGAAAGAATGGAAACAGTAATTCAGAATAAGAAATGATACAAGCAAAGACTCCTGAGATGAATAAGAGCATTGCTGGCTTAGAAGGAAAGCAAGAGTGACATGAGATTAACTAAGAGAGAGAGAGAGAGGTAGGCCAGATTGCATAAGACTTTGAGATTATTCTATGTTTTTTAGTCTCTATCCCAAGACCATTTGGGAAACCATTGAAGGATTATGCCTTATTGCCCCTGAATAAATATCTAGATCTTCTATCCCCCCTAACTACCCCACAAGATAGAAGAGGAAATATTCTCTTTGGTTATACATTTTAAGTTGAACATGGTAGAGTATATATTCAGTCTTGAAGTATAATGCTGTCTTCCTGTAAGTGAATAATGACTTAGGACCAAAAAAAAAAATCACAATATTCACTGTTTGTTAAAGGAAGGCTTGATGAATGTTACTACAGAATTGCTCTGTGGTGGCTATAGGATATGAGCATTCTAAACTAAATTCTGTTGCAATAAGTGCTTAACCCCACATCCCATTCCTGGAAAAATTTGATTCTCCTTGAAATTCCAATAGAGTAGTTAATTAAATTCTGAAAGAATTAAGTGTGGAGAATCTGTCATCTGCAGGCGCTTGGTCATCACATTACTCTTTCCTGACAACTTATTTTCTATTTATCTAATATATCTTCAAATAATGTTTATGTCCTCCTAAACTTCTTTTTAAAAATTAGTTATGGCTGTGCTGGGTCTTTGTAAAGTCATTTCCCAGTTTCTCAGTCCATTTTTCTTTCACATTTTAGGCTTTGTTTTTAGAAATACTTCCTAATTTCATCAAAGGTTGAGTTTATTTTTCCAGTTCTCAAACTTCTAAAAATTACTCATTTTAGCAATGATTTACTTATGAAGTTTAAATGAACGCCAACTCTTTGCCAACTAATAGAGCATGTGTGCATGCTCAGTCTCTCCAGTCATGTCCGACTCTTTGTGACCCTGTGGACTTTAGCCCACCAGGCTACTGTGTCCATGGGATTCTCCAAGCAAGAATACTGGAGTGGGTTGCCATGTCCTCCTCCAGGGGATCCTCCTGAGCTTGGATTGAACTCGTGTCTGCCTGTGTCTCCTGGTTTGTAGATGGATTCTTTACCTACTGAGTCACTTGAGAAGCCCAACCAAAAGAGCACACATATGCAAAGAGTAAAAATCCCTTTCAACACTTACTGTATTAATTAAGCCTTACATTGAATAAAGTTTCTAGTTTTATTTAAAGGGAGTTAGACTCTAAGGCCAGGGGAAGGCTATTACCAGTCAGGTGGGTCAGGCATTGAAACTCCAGGGGTGCTGTTGCATAAAATGAGATATGCAATGGGAAGGTGGCTAAAAGAAGATGAAAAATAAAGATTTCTGTCTTAGTCTAAATGTTCAAAGATAATACAAGAACATAGATCTTCAGGATCTATGAGTCTGAGATTTATTGTGGCTTTGGTTCTTTATTCCATAATAGGAACTTTAATACCAGCTATTTTTACAGTGTTACTTCAACATGAGCATCTCCACATTCCCTAACTATTCTTTCTATCCTTAAAATCCCTAATCTGAGTATACGAGACCTATCTTCCTCAGCACGTATTTACTAGTGCAAAAGACAGAGGGTCTGAACTGCAATCTCCGGAGTTCAGAGGTAGAAATCGAAGGGGACCATGTATCAAGGTGTACCAAGAAATCTGGGTCTAGATAAGAATGAAAGAAACAGGCAAATTATCTGATTTATTTTATTTTATTTTGGCTGCACTTGCGTGACATATGGGATCTTATTAGTTCCTTGACCAAGAAAGGATGAGGTCCTGCCTTTAGTTTCACACAAATTGAATTGGAAATTTTAGAGGACAGCAGGATTTATAAGTATAATTATTTACATTTGTCCTGGAAGTTGGAAGAAAGGTATTGTGATAGGCAGATGGAAAGAGAATATTCCAGAAGGGTGATTCTCAATCCTGTCCTAACCAATCAACTATTTTGTAATCCTTATTTACTATCCTGAAATTAAATTTATAGCTTGCAGAACCTTCATACACACATTTTAAAGCTATTGTAACTATAATATAAAGTAGCAATTAAAAGGAGACAATTTATATTTAAATGATAGATGTTTCCACATTTAAATACTTGGGCAAATAACTGTAGAAGATTCAGTATTCAAATGTTTGCATCTATCTGTAGAATGACCAGACAAGTGGTAGCTTTAGAAGCAGGGAAAAAATAGGTCGATTATATTGGTTACTTAAGTGTAATGAGTATAATTGTCAAGGTTGGCATAATTTTTTTTGAAAATGCAGAACAACTCTTGAACAAGTTGCAAAGGAAAAACGTATTTTTTTTTTTTGCAATTTACATGTTAGTTTCATTCTTGTAAAATTGGTATATAGGCAAAGTGTACAATAATATAGTGTTTACACATAAAATAGAACTATATTCTTAACTGTAAATGGGCTTTACAACTTCATAAATATCTGGGAGAACTTGAGAAAGTAAGGAAAGCCATGTATTTTAGGACAGCTAAGCTAGCATCACTGTGTGACCTCGTCGATGTAATTAGCAAACACACACATCTCCATCAGAGACACTGAGACAATCAAAAATGTCCCCCGAATTCCTAAAAACCTACTGGGGAAAGGTAACATGTCTTACTGATCAGTGTTCTAAGGACATAGGGAGAGTGGACCAGAAATTAATATGATTGTATTCAGGATTTTAAAAAATGCAAGATGATAGATCTTTTGTTGTTCAGTCATCCAAGTCATGTCCGACTCTTGGCAACCCCATGGACTGCAGCATGCCAGGCCTACCTGTCCCTCACCGTCTCCTGAAGTTTGCCCAAGTTCATGTCCATTGCATTGGTGATGCCATCCAGTCATCTCATCCTCTGATGCCCTCTTCTCTTTCTGCCCTCAATCTTTCCCAGCATCGGGGACTTTTCCAGTGAGTCAGCTGTTCACATCAAATGACCAAAATACTGGAGCTTCAGCTTCAGCATCAGTCTTTCTAAGGATCTAAAGAGATACCCTTAAACATCCCCTAAATGGGATGTTGCACTTTCTTTCTTGCACAGGTTACTTAATTTGTATCTTTTTTTCTCTTCCATATAATGTTTCTCACTCTTTACCTTTCATCTAGATGAAGTGTATAGACATAGAATTATTGGATTAAAGAATGCTAAAGCTGGAAGGGTCTTTAGAGATTTCCTTCATTTTAGAGCCAAAGAGGGCAAATCTACAAACTGCATAGTGTGTCCCACTGGTGGTGCAAAATTGCCAGTGGAAAGTGGAAAACCTTGATATTTTACCCGACAGATACATGATATTTTTAACCATATGTACCAAACACATGGCTTCCCAAAGGGCAGTAGTGGTAAAGAACCCTTCTGCCAATGCAAGAGACAGAAGAAGCACAGGTTCGATCTCTAGGTCAGGAAGATCCCCTGGAAGAGGGCATGGCAACGCACTCCAGTATTCTTTCCTGGAGAATTCCGTGGACAGAGGAGTCTGATGGGCTACAATCCATTTGGTGTCAAAGAGTCAGACATAACTGAAGCAACTTAGCACATGCACACACACACATACCAAATGCATAGTTTAACAATAAAAAATCACAAACTCTTAGCTATTATAGAAACACACTTATAAAAGCACATAAAACTTCTAGAACTTGGCAATAACTCCACCAATGTTGGTACTTCAGTCCAGGAATCTGTAGCCAGTTGGCATCTAGAAACTTGTCCCCACATAGGTCTATGCCTACCCAACTCTAACAGATCTTGACATCTCTTATCATGCTTCTTCTTTTCTAACACTTGTTTATTACATATTTTATCCATTTTTGGTTATAACTTTTTTCGGTTGGATTGATACTGTTTGTAAATTTTATTTTTAAAAAATCAAATTTATTTGCCCTCTGGCCATTTCAGGGCATTGTGATGGTGGTGGTGCTCAGTCATATCTGACTGCAACCCCATGGACTGCAGCCCGCCAGGCTCCTCTGTCCATGGGATTTCCCAGGTGAGAATACTGGAGTGGGTTTCCATTTCCTACTCCAGGGGATTTTCCTGACCCAGAAATCGAACCCACATCTCTTGCATCTCTTGCATTGGCAGGCAGATTTTTTACCACTGTCCACCTGGGTATCCCTTTATAGGGCATTACTACTCCAAAACTTCTGTTGACTTAGTTTCCTCACTTGTGTCTTTCACATCATGATCTCTTTCCTCACCTGGCCCATGATCCTTGCAAGTGATCAGACAGTGTGTAAACAGAGTCTCCAAATTAGGAGACATTAATGTATTTTCATGTACAATAGGGTTTTACAATCAGGAAGAGCAGCCTATAACTTCCTTATTCATAGTATGTACACATGGATATATGTACATATATGTGCACATATACATGCATATATGCATGTATGTGTGTATATCCACACATGAATATATACCTATGTATGCATGTATTATACATTTAAAGTGGCTCAGCAGTAAAGAATTGACCTGCCAATGCAGGTGACATGGGTTCAATCCTTGGAAGGCTACAGTCCAAGGGGTCGCAAAAGAGTCAGACAGAGCATAGCAACTAAATGACAACAATAAACACTCATTTATTCATTCCTATATATGGTTGGGAGTAGACTTCCTGTTGAAGTTCTTGTTTCTAAGCTACTATGTATTTAGAAATACTATGCATTTAAAATTCCGGTGGGATGCATGAGACAAGTGCTCGGGCCTGGTGCACTGGGAAGACCCAGAGGAATCGGGTGGAGAGGGAGGTGGGAGGGGGGATCGGGATGGGGAATATGTGTAAATCTATGGCTGATTCATATCAATGTATGACAAAAATAAATAAATAAATAAATAAAAAATAAAACAAAGACACAAAATAAAAAAAAAATAAAATAAAATAAAATTCCTACTGTGAGAGAAAGACAAACTGATGTGCAAGGACACACAGTAGGAAATCAGATTATAATCTCAATTCTGCCACTAACCGATAATCCAGTACTTCTTCAAACAGAAAGAATTTCAAATGAGTTTCTGGTCATACTGTTGGATTATCCAGTATGCCTCTGAGGATCTTTGCACTAGAGTGAACTTGTACAGAAATTTGCTTTAACCAGAGATTTCCTTCCAACATATATATGAAGCCAAATGGCCAAGCCCTGTGGAGGAAGAGCTGTCCTCTCTCACTTCTACATTAGGAAAGAAATTTCTACATGGACTAAGACACTGCAGTTCAAATGCTTGTAATTTACAGAAGAAGCATATTATGTCTATAGTAGTGGTGTTAGTTGGTCAGTCGTGTTTGACTCTTTGCGACCCCATGGACTGTAGCCCCCCAGGCTCCTCTGTCCATGGAATTCTCCAGGCAGGAATACTGGAGTGGGTTGCCATTCCCTCCTCCAGGAGACCATCCAGACCCAGGGATTGAACCTGGGTCTTCGGCATTTCAGGCAGACTCTTTACCGTGTCAGCCACGAGGGAAGCCCCTATTATGTCCATAGGTAAGGTGGATTTTAGTTGCTCAGTCATGTGCAACTCTTTGTGACCCCATGGGCTGAGCCCACCAGTCTCCTCTGTCCATGGAATTCTCCAGACAAGAATACTAGACTGAGTAGACATTCCACTGGGCAGTCATTCCCTTCTCCAGGGGATCTCCCTGACCCAGGGATCAAACACATGTCTCCCACACTGCAGGCAGAGGCTTTACCCTCTGAACCATCAGGGAAGCCCACGTTGTGTCTGTGCGTGTGTGCTGAGTCTCTGTGCGACCCCATGGACTATAGCCCACCAGGCTCCTCTGTCCATGGGATTCTCCAGGGAAGGATACTGGAGTGGGTTGCCATGCCTTCCTCCAGGGCATCTTCCAGACCCAGGGGTTCAACCCCGTCTCTTATATCTCCTGCATTGGCAGGCATTCCTCCATATTCTCTACCACTATTGCTGCCTGGGAAGCCCCATATTTTGTCTATAGTGTATTTTTATTTCAGTTCTAAAACAAATCTGGGATCTTTATGTTTTCTCTCCTTTTTTTTCTCCCATCATTGCTTAATTTCACTAACTTTGGTTACTTTTGACATATTTTAATGGATGTTCTCATAGTAATAGGGAAAGTTGGGATATTCATGTCATTTCACTATCTGCCATTCAGGAATGATTCATCAGTATGTCAAAACAGCATAGGGAGAAATAAAAACACAGCCTATGCAATCTGGTAGCCCCAAACATATATTCTGTATCCTGACCACTACCCAGAAAAAGCAATGAAAGTATTTTGCTTAGGAATTTTTCTTTTCTTTTTTTTCATTCAGGCAGTGTGCCCTTAATGATATCTCATTGATTTTGTAATGTTTAATTTAAAAGGGCAGTCAGGCTAGTACATAATCTTGTGTCGAGTAAAGACAGGGTTATTTATATGGCAAAGCACCAGATGAAATGTAAAAGTTCCAATTGACTAACAAGTACATAATTCAGACCAAATCACATCAGGAAAGACTGCATAGACTCCAGCACAAAAGCATCCCCAGGGACTGTGGCACAGATCTCTTTCCATTGGAATCAAACCTACACAAATTGCACAGAGTTCTCAGTGTTTGGACTTTCAGTATGAAACTCACCTTCTGTGAGCATTCATCCCTGCCTCCTGAACATAAGGTATACTCTCCCATGCTTTCTGGAGCCCTAACGGTCATTTCTTTGAATTTTAAAGGGGCAAAAATAAAGCCTTTATCGTAGGGTTATTCTGAGTATTAATGAAACAGGTATCCAGTGTGCTTAGCATACTACCTGGCACAACCCAACATTTAATAGATGGCTGTCATTCTTTTTCTTCTCCTTTATTCCTTACACAGATAATTACTGAGTGTCTCCTTACTGCTGGGTATTGGGTGTCAGGCAAATGACACTGATTACAATAGACAAATTCCATGCTCTCAGTGGGAAAGGATGGGTCTATACATGAAATAAGTAAGTGAAAATACATATAATATGTCAGGCGCCAAAAATGCTATGACAACAAAAAACTATCAGACTGAAATAAAGGAATCATGCCGTGGTGGGAGGGATGCCTTGCTGTTCTTATAGGGTGGTCAGAGATGTATTCTCAATGACAGTGACAATTAAGCAGAGACCTGAGGCATGGGAAGGAGGGAGCTCCCCACACGTCCAGGGAAGAGCAGTCCAGGTGGGCAGGGATGAAGATACAAAAGCCTTGAAGCTGGAGAGTGCCTTCTTGCTTGGAGCTCAACTCAAAGTTTTATCCAAGTCAAAGGGAAAAAGTAGGAGAAGAAAAAGGAAAGAAAGGATTCTTTTTTAAGGAGCACATTGATTCATAGGTAGCTATAGTATATTGGCCACTTTCTGTACACGCTTACTTGATCCATAATGGATGCTCAATTAATGTCTGTGAATGAATTTAAAAACAGCTATAATATGGAGACACTATTTGGGGAAAGATCCCCGATAATAATTAATAAATCTTCCTTCTCCTGAAAAATAAAGTAGCTATATCAAGCACTGACTCTAGTCTAGATCTGGTTCTAAACATATTTTATGGCATAGCATATAGAATTCTACAATAAACCATAGATTGGTGATCCACAACTACATCATCCATGAAATGTTAAGATAAATTATTAAACAAAGAGATTGTGAATATTTATTAAATAGCAAACAGTCTAAATATGTGTTTACTTCCATGAATGCCAAATGCTTCCTTTAATTTTTGATGGCCACAGAAAAACAAAGTCTCAGAATTGCGCAAGATAACAAGATGTCATCTGTGTACTTGCCAAAGACTCTCAGGTCATCCTGTCCTCGCTGCCCCAAGCCTGGGCATTCTTATCCAATGAACAAGTTGACTTAGAGTTACTAAGAAAATAAGGAATTAGATTCCCCACTTATAATGTGAATTTATCTACTTTTACTCTAAGCACTTCCCCTGCTTTCATAATTTGCAAAAGGAAAGAAAAAAAAAAGGTCATTTTTCAGGTCCCTGGAATCATCCCTATAGTGTTCTTTCAAAATACTTCTTTTTTTCCTGTTCCCCTCAGGGGAATCCTCACATAACCAGTGCTTTGATTCTGTGGTTGTTCCTCACACTTTGCATGAGCTGGCCTTTCTTCACCAGTCCCACAGCCATTAGCCAAGTCCAAGGTCACCTCCATTTTACCTTGTAAATCATCATATGTTTAACCTCTAAATGCAAACTGATTCTAATTTATTAATAATCTATTCAATAAAAATATCAACTTCAAATTTTTATTGAATTGTATCTAAAGTCTCTGTTTGCTCATTATTCTCTCAGCAAAGAGTGATAATTTTGGGCCGAGGTTCAGCAGAATTTACAAAGATGAACAATTGTACAAGATATCATGTAAAGAACTTTGGTTCTAAACTAATACCTTAGAGCTGAAGGCAAGTTGAGTGGACAAAATGAGAGACTAAGCAGAAAAAAGTATTAATACTTGGTGTTTGGTTTAGTCACTATGTCAGGTGTGACTCTTTGCAACCCCATAGACTATAGCCAGCCAGGCTCCTACGACCATGGGATGTCCCAGGCAAGAATACTGGAGTGGGTTGCCATTTCCTTCTCCAGGGGATCTTCCTGACTCAGGGATCGAACCTGGGTCTCTTGCATTATAGGTGAATTCTTTACTGACTGAGCCACCAGGGAAGACCTATTAATACTTAGGAAAGGTTTTGAAAGTTCTGATATCACCTGAGATTGTCTAGTTTCATAACCACACAATTAATAGACAACTTTTACATGGCTCACAATTTACTTGCTCCTGCTTTGATAGGTTCCTCATGGCAATTCAGAGGCTCTTGTCTCGAAATTTACATTTTTGCTTACCCCAGTACTTGTCACGATACAAGACTCATCTTCTGTGTTTAGTAAATAGATCGTTTATGGCTCTGTCACTAATTAAGTCTGGTGGTAATTCACTTCAGTCATGTCCTACTCTTTGTGATCCCATGGAGTGTAGTCCATCAGGCTCCTCTGTCCTTGAGATTCTCCAGGCAAGAATATTGGAGTGGGTTGACATGTCCTCCTCCAGGGAATCTCCCAACCCAGGGATCGAACCCGTGTCTCTTATGTCCTGCATTGCAGGCAGATTCTTTATCACCAGAGCCACCAGGGAAGCCCAATTAAGTCTATAATTTTGAGCAAAAATTGTAAACTCTTGAACTCTTATTGGGTTAGATCTTCTCTAAGCTCCCATCTGACTCTGAAAGTCTATGGTCACATGTTAAAAGAGTATAGTCAGGAAATTCCTGAGAGGGTGTTAAGAATGTGTTCTCTTAAATATTGTTCATAAAAGCAGATATTAAATATCCATCAATAGAAGATTGGCTAAATAAATTATGGCATATTATTAAGATGGATCAGGCATGTTATTTTTAGTGTCTCTGCAGTACTTACAAACTACTGTTCATTATTGGATATAAAAACAGTTTATAAATCATGTATAGCATGGCCTCATTTATGGAAGGATATTAACCACAGTGCAAACTTCAGTAATCTCTGGAAGGAAGACCTTCAGAGAAATTCTATTTTCTCTTCATCATTTGATGATTTTTGCAATGTCCCTGGATTGTTTTTGGATTCATGTAAAAAAGCAATCTAAATGTTGAGAAAGTAAAATTGACTACATTAGATTATCAAAGTAAACATAAAATATAACCCTGTGATTATGTAAATTAATGTGCCACCCCTCTAGATATTTCAGAGCTTCCTCGACTTATCTTTCTTCGGAACAAAAACCTCATTTCATTCAAATATTAGAACACTCTAAATGGTGAAAGAGAGAAGCAAATGTTTAAGTCTGCTATCACGATGATAGCTTTCTTGTCTGAAGTTTTAAAACATTGCAATCATTATCCAAGGCAATGGAGTAAGTCGATGCAGAGAAATCTGAATCTCAGTATACTGATCACTCACTTCTTTTTATTTATTGGTCATAACAGGCAATTAGCCCATTAAGATTTCCATTCAGTTTCTCATGTGAAGATGTGAGCTGCTTTATTTCTTCCCTCTGCCTTATTAAGTAAAAACTGCAAAAGACTCAGAGTCATAGTACCTGAATTCAATCAGCAGAGTCCTTTGCAGTTTCAAAGGGGGATATAGTTTAGCCGTTCAGTCCCCACAGCCTGAAAATTCTATATTCTCAATTTAGAGTGTCAAAAAACTATGGCTAATTATTCTCATAGCAACGATAATCACACTAATTATGATTCTTAAAAGAACTGAGAAGACAAAGGTACAGATAAGACTCACAAAGACAAGTTAGGAAGAAAAAAAAAAGAGAATGCTTTCAAGTGTTATGAACCTGCATCTACATAGACTTTTCCTTTTGGAAAGAATAACAATTAAAAAGGTATGAAAGGATCAAATTATTCCTATTCAATCTGTTGAAGGTGGGTGAGACAACATTTGTATTATCATAGTTATTCCCACACATGGGGACCACTGCCAGCTTCCTGTTTGTAGCTGTCAAACTTCATCTTCTTCCCACTCCAAAATGTATATAGAAAAAAAATGATCAGCAGGAACTTGAAGGAAATGAAAATTATAAAAGTAAATATATGGTTTATTTGAGAGAGTTTATCTTTAGGAAGCTTTATGGAAGGTAGTAAAATTTACAGCTTTTATAACAATGAGTCTTAGGTTAATGCTTTATTAGAAAGAAACACACATTTCCTTCTATTTTATTCAAAACTCAAGGAAGTCTTGTATTTTGCTGTATTAGTAATGGTAACAAGGAAAATCATCTAGATTATTCTTTTTGTCTGTTGCTCAAATATTTGATAGATCAGTAAGTGACAATTTTTTACTTCAAAATTCTACTACATATTTCATGTCAATTTTTATGATCAAGGCAGAAAGTGTTAGTCATTCAGTCATGTCCGACTCTTTGTGATCCCATGGACTGTAGCCTGCCAAGCTCCTCTGTCCGTGAATTCTCCAGGCAAGAGTACAGAGGTGGGTAGCCATTCCTTCTCCAGGGGATCTTCCTGACCCAGGAACTGAACCCAGGTCTCCCGTATTGCAGGCAGATTCTTTACCATCTGAGGCACCAGGGAAGCTAAAACAGAGATCATAACACAGTGGAGTTTAATTTAAAATCTATTAAGTATGTAAAAAGATTCATATGTGACAAGAACAGTCCTAGAATCTAAATGGTGGGTACATCATGGAAAATATGAAATCTATAAGCTTGTTGTGCTCTCAGTTTCCATAGGAAGATAAGGAGTTTTCTCAAATTAGTTCCAAAATCTGCCATACTAGAAATCTATAATTAGAGTGGATAGGTATGTAAAAATCAGTCAAAGTTTACATCCCTTTTCTTGGTTTAGATTTCCACAACAAAGTACCATAGACTGGATGGCTTATAAACAAGCTTGATTTCTCCTCATTCTCAAGGGTGGAAGTCGGAGGTGAAAGAACCAGCAAGCTGGGGTTCTGATGAGAGCTCTCTTCCGGTCCCAGACTGCTGGCTTCTCAATGTAGTCTCACTATGGGAGGAAAAAGCTGGCTCTCTGGCCTTTTCTATCAGGGGGCTAGTCCGTTTCAGGAGGGCTCCAACTCTCATGATCTAATCACAGTCATGAGGGGCTACAGTGGCAGACTACAGTCCACAGGGTTGCAAAGGATTGGAGACGACTGAAGCGTCTCAGCAAAGCACATGGACTGCGTGTCTGTGCTGCCCTCGTATCATCCCACTGGAGGTTGGGATTCCAGCGTGTGAACCGGGGGAGGGGAACAGACACGCAGTCCATGTGTGCGTCGCTTCAGTCATGTCTGACTCTTTGCAACCCCAGGGACCGTGCCCGCCAGGCTCCTGTCCATGGGGCTCTCCAGGCAACAATACTGGAGTGGGTGGCCATGCCCTTCTTCAGGGGATCTTCTTGACCCAGGGATCGAGCCGACATCTATTAAGTCTCCTACATTGGCTTACGAGTGCTTTACCACTAGTGCCACCTGGGAAACGTGAAAGTGTTAGTGGCTCAATTGTGTCCAGTTCTTTGTGACCCCTTGGGCTGTAGTCCATCAGGATCTTCTGTCCATGGAATTCTCCAGGCAAGAATACTGGAGTGGGTAGCCATTCCCTTCTCCAGGGTATCTTCCCGATCCAGGGATTGAACCCAGCTTTCCTGAATTGCAGGCAGACTCTTCACTGTCTAAGCCACCAGGGAAGTCCGTAACAGTCCATCAGTTCAGTTCAGTCACTCAGTCGTGTCCAACTCTTTGCGACCCCATGAATCGCAGCACGCCAGGCCTCCCTGTCCATCACAAAATCCTGGAGTTTACTCAAACTCATGTCCATGGGGTTGGTGATACCATCCAACCATCTCATCCTCTGTCGTCCCCTTCTCCTTCTGCCCCCAATCCCTCCCAGCATCAGGGTCTTTTCCAGTGAGTCAACTCTTCGCAAGAGGTGGCCAAAGTATTGGAGTTTCAGCTTCAGCATCAGTCCTTCCAATGAACACCCAGGACTGATCTCCTTTAGGATGGACTGGTTGGATCTCCTTGCAGTCCAAGGGACTCTCAAGAGTCTTCTCCAACACCACAGTTCAAAAGCATCAATTTTTCGGCACTCAGCTTTCTTCACAGTCCAACTCTCACATCCATACATGACCACTGGAAAAACCATAGCCTTGACCAGATGGAGCTTTGTTGGCAAAGTAATGTCTCTGCTTTTTAATATGCTCTCTAGGTTGGTCTTAACTTTCCTTCCAAGGAGTAAGCATCTTTTAATTTCATGGCTGCAGTCACCATCTGCAGTGATTTTGGAGCCCCCCAAAATAAAGTCCGACACTGCTTCCACTGTTTCCCCATCTATTTCCCATGAGGTGATGGGAGCAGATGCCATGATCTTAGTTTTCTGAATGTTGAGCTTTTAGCCAACTTTTTCACTCTCCTCTCACTTTCATCAAGAGGCTTTTTAGTTCCTCTTCACTTTCTGCCATAAGGGTGGTGTCATCTGCATATCTGAGGTTATTGATATTTCTCCAGGCAATCTTGATTCCAGCTTGTCCTTCCTCTAGCCCAGTGTTTCTCATGATGTACTCTGCATGAAAGTTAAATAAGCAGGGTGACAATATACAGCCTTGATATACTCCTTTTCCTATTTGGAACCAGTCTGTTGGTCCATGTCCAGTTCTAACTGTTGCTTCCTGACCTGCATACAGGTTTCTCAAGAGGTAGATCAGGTGGTCTGGTATTCCCATCTCTTTCAGAATCTTCAAGAAAACTAGAGATACCAAGGGAACATTTCTGTGTGGATAACAGTCCATAACACTTCCAATTCACTCTTTGGAATGAGGTAAGATATCAGTGAGTGAATGAAAGAATGAATGAATGAGTCAGGGCTTGTTGCCTCTAACGAGAGCATACCTCATGGTTGCTATGAACACAGATGGAAATGTCCGTGTCCAGCATCCTTGTTAAGGGTCCCTATAAAAGAACTAAGTGTTGATTTAAGCGGAAATCAGGCTGTTTCTCTGCTTTTTATACTGCGATGATTTCATCCCATTTTCTATTAATGCTCTAGGTGCTTCTGAAAATAATGCCAAGGGACTGTGCAGCCTTATGGCTGAGAAGCAGGCCTTTCTGAAAAGTGTCACCCAAAGGAGTTAGCAGAGGACTCTGAGCTGTAAGCACATCCCTTTCTCTCTTTCTGCTTCACTCCCCCACATCCCCACCCTCTTCCCACTCCCCCCTGCACATGTTCTGTAGCTGTCAGGTTTCTTTTATAGAAATAAGTGAAGTTATAATGAGACAAGAGTTGGGCGTGCTGGGGATGAAAAGAAAGACTTTAAGGAAAGAAGAAAAGGAAATGGCTCTTTCTCTTTGAAAGCCCTAAAGAGGAGGAAGGAGGTAGATGAAGGGGTTACTCTGCTCAGGAAGATCTCTCCTTGCACATTTGACTTTCAAAAATGCCTCTGATCTTTGCCCAGAGAGCCTGTGCAGAATTCAACTGGGTGCAAACAAAGCTTCACTGTGGGGGCTGAAAAAAGTCCAGACTCAAGATTTCTTTCCTTTCAGCCTGAATGGCTGTGGCCTGGAGTTGCCAGTCACGATTCCTGACCTCGTCAAGTTTTTTCATTCAGAACAGAGACTGCAGTTCTGTCGGAAAAATAAGTCTTAAGAGTCTTAAAATCTTATGTACAGCATGATGACTGTAGTGAATCATACTGTTTTCTGTAGTGGAAATGGTCTATAAGAGTAGATTTCAGATGTTCTCACCAGAAAAATATACAAAAGGTAAATATGTGAGGAAACGTATTTGTTAATGAACTTGACTATAATAATCGCTGTATCATGTGTATATAGAAACATTATGTTGTGCTCCCTAGATACATACAATTCTTATTTTTTAAATATTTAAATTAAAAAAAAAGACAGAGAACAGATATCTTCCCACTTCCTGATTTTTGTAACATAGCCAGTTGGTTTGTTGTATTCAACAGAATATTCTGGTCTGCTCCTTTCCACATCCATAGAACCTGATTCAAAGCTTTAAAAAAAATTAGAGATAATAATTATAAAAGCAAGTATTTGTGTAGTGTTATACAATTTACAAAATGCATTCATCTATATATCCTTTGGTTTGGGAGGGCTTCTTTTTCCCTCAACAACCTTATAAACTTTGTGTTGTTATTATCATTTTACAGATGACAAAATGGTCAAAGTCACATAGTTAGGAAGTGGTAGAGTCAGGTCTGAAAACTTGGCCACCTTCCAATTAAGAATATCCCCTTTTATTGCTGATGATGTTTAGGTTCCAGAATGTTCTGTGACTTGCGCAAGACCTCTGCCTAAAATTAGAGGCAGAGCATGCACTGGAATCCTGGCTTCCTTATCCCAGATAGACAGCCATGCCTCTCTGTGTCCTGGCTGAGGGACTGTTGTGGTGTGAATATGCATGCTGTTTACCAAGATAAGGGAGGCTTGGAGAAGAAGATTACAAGCTTAATTTTTAATACAATGAGGCTGACCTCTCTGAGGTAGAGTTAAATGGAATTCTATCAGGTCTATGGAACTGGTGTTCATGGGAGATACTTGGACAGGAGATACAGACTTGTATTCATGAGTCAGAAACTGAGTCCAGAGGAATAGATAAAAATACCCAAGGGGAGTGCATTGAGTTTGAAGAGAAATAGATTTCTAATTTGGCGGTAGGGAATGACAGCATTTAAGGTCCAGGCAGGAGGTCGTGTCTTTGAATAAGGAAGAGAAGAAGTCACCAAATACCTGGGTAAATTAGAGGACAGTTTTTATCTAAAATTGTGAATTAAAAAAAAATTCTAAAAATTAAGTTTTTGTAGCTTGAGAGTGAAGTGAAAAGTGTTAGTTGCTCAGTAGTGTCGGACTTTTTGGGACCCCATGGACTGTAGCCCACCGGGCTCCTCTGTCCATGGAATATCCTCCAGGCAAGAATACTGGAGCAGGTTGCCATTCCCTTCTCCAGGGGATCTTCCCAGATCTAGGGATCAAACCCAGGTCTCCTGCATTGCAGGCAGACTCTTTACCACCTGAACCAGTAGGGAAGCCTCAATTATGTTTTTAGTTGCTCAGATGATAATGAATCTGCCTGCAATGCAGGAGACACAAGAGACGCGGTTTTGATCCCTGAGTTGGGAAGATCCTCTGAAAAAGGAAATGGCAACCCACTCCACTATTCTCGCCTAGGAAATCCCATGGACAGAGTAGCCCGTTGGACTACAGTCCGTGAGGTTGCAAGACTCAACATGACTTAGCAACTACATTATCATTTTGTAGTTTATTTGTCAGCAAAGCCTGACATGACTTTAGGACTGCATACTAAATTCCAGAGCATCTCTTGATTTATAATGAAGAGACATATCTGGAAAATCACCTAGGATTTGAATAAAGACCTGATTAAATGAACCATAATTCTATGTCTTCTGAAATTATTCATGTGATGTATCGAGGAGACTAGAGTCATATGGGTAGTGATGGTTTTAGCCACCTGTCTCTATCGACACCCAGGTAAGGACAGGCTCTTAGCAGTTCCTGCAGTAACAGGTATTGTTGTGAGCTTGTCTGTCTTTTCTTATCAGAGCTCTTTGCTGAAGGGATCAAAAGGCCATTGCTGGCAGGAGCTCTTCCAACTGAAAACAAAGGAGCTAAGGAAATAAGCATGGCACGGATTTGAGATACCCCTGACCCTATTGTGAAGCTGATTTAAGCCCAAATATTATTTATTCCAGATGTCTCCCTTGAGTCTTACTGGTCCATAGATCATAGTAGTAAGCTGGATCCCCAGAAATTAGTGTTAGCTCAGAGACACACTAAAAGTTCTGGCTGGATATTTCCTTTATTCCAGTCTTCATTTATTCTGTGTGTTACAGTTTAATAGAGCCCTTCCTGAAAGTTGCCAGTACCCTCTTTTATTCTAAGTTTGTGAATGGTTTCACATCAGAGAATTAAGACAGAGGTTGTGACTTTAATGGGGTCTTTTAAACCAGGCTGTCTTTGGTCAACCTGGAATTTTTCTCATTGTATACATCTTGGAGAAATTATACATGTGTCTGATCTTATGGACATGTTTGTGTAAACATGAAGTCACAGGTGGGGAGATGCTGGGCTGCTGTCTGTCAAGGTCACCACCTATCCCTTGTCTCTGCTGGTTTAGTGTTATTTTTTGGTTCCGCCACCCCAGGATCTTGCTGTCTCCTTTGCAAGTCAGAGAGGCCATTCCACTAGCAAAGTGTCCCACATAACAGCAACTACCAGCCTCCAAATACAGCCATGAAATTCTTGCCCAAGAGCCACCTCACTACCTTCATTCCCCAGTCTTTCTCAAGATTTTGGGGTGATTCTGTCTTTTAGGTCCTCCCAGGGGCCATAGATTAACTCAGGTGGTTGGGGGAATGGGCAAAGATAAAACATTTCTAGCGATCCTTTCTCTGTGGATGTTTGGATCATTTCTCCTATTATTCCAAAAGGTTTCTGGCATATTGTCTCCTTGGAGACATTTTTAAATATAATGGAATTTGGGTCCACAAAATACAGATGATGGACGGTTTCAGTGGAGCTGGGTTCTGTGATGTTGGACTTGTGCTCTGAACATGAAAGTGTTAGTTGCTCAGGCATGTCTGACTCTTTGCGACCCCACGGGCTGTAGCCCGCCAGGCTTCTCTGTCCTTGGGATTCTCCAGGCAAGAATACTGGAGTGGGTTGCCTTTCTCTTCTCCAGGGGATCTTCCTGACCCAGGGATCAAACCTGGGTCTCCTGCATTGCAGGCAGATTCTTTAACATCTGAGCCACCAGGGAAGTTCTGAATGTGGGCACCTTGATGAGGGTGTGTACAGACCTATGCTGAGCTGGTCAGCTTCTTACAGTGGTACAGTTGGCTTTAAGCTGTCCTGGTTGGGGTAAGAGACTTTAAGTCAGCCATGGGTGTTTTGACCTCAGGGGCTGATTACACTTTGTGCTCCACAAGTAAGTGCCTATTTCTGTGTAAGAGGCAACTGCAACAACGACTCTTGGGCTTCTACAAAGCACAGGTCACATATCAGAGCCAAGAGGCCGGTGATCTGAGTCAAGAAGGGGGCAGGCTTTGGCCAGACATCAGGACCCACATAGAAAAGGCCAGCCACATGGGTCTTTATTAAGTTCTACCCTTCAGCATCAGGACCTCACAACGAAGGCTGCCTCAGTTTATTGCCTTGGTTTTCCATAGGAAGACATGATTAGAGCTAATAGGTATTGGTATCCAGAGTGGATCTTCTATGAATACCCAGTCATCTATATGATGAAATTATTTTTCATAATAACCATGTAATAATCAGTATAATCATTGTTTTTGTTTTTCAGTTGTAAACAACAAAGGAAGAATAAATTTCTGTTTTAAAGATATTATTGAAATTCAATAAAATATTTCATGTATGAACTAAAATTTAGACTTGACAAACAAAAATACTACAGCTCACAGCTGGCATTCTGTTTCATTCTTGCAAAGGTTAAACACAAATAAAAGCTTCAGTGTTTGCACAGACAGAACTAAAGAAACCAAAATCAGTTTCTTTACCTTTACAGTAACTGTGCCATCCTGCTTATGCAAATCTGCAGTTTAAATGTGGGAATATGTAATACCACAGGGGCATCTGGGGATACAAATTGCACCTGGAACAAACTTGAACAGTTCCCAACATTTACACACTTGCTTTTGAAACAAATGTATATAGATGAGTCTGTATATGTCAGGGGTTTACGTGGGGGTGTATCCATTTACCTGGGGGTGTTCAGAATTACCTTCCAGGTAAAATACAACATTTGTTAAAGGACAGGTAAAAGTGTGCAAATTTAAAGCTTATGTATTATTAAAACTTAATGATAGCAATCATTTTGAACTTAGACTAACAAAAGACTTTATCGGAAAGGACTATTTTATAACCAGTGTTGTTTAGAATTGCTGGTAAATGTTAATAGTAAATAGGCCAATTTTAAAAAGTTTTATGTTTCTTAATTTTCTTAAAGCATTTTATTTTTTATAATTTTATTCATTCATTTTTGGCTCAGCTGGATCTTCATTGGTGCAGGCAGTCTTTCTCTAGTTGTGACTAGTGGGGGCTACTCTCTAATTGCAGTACACAGGTTTCTCATTGAGATGACTTTTCTTTTTGCAGAATATGGGGCCTAGGCATGTGGGCTTCAGTAGTGTTGGTGAATGGGCTTAGTTGCCCCATGACATGTGGAATCTTCCTGGACCAGGGATCAAACCTGTGTTCCCTTCATTAGCCGACGTATTCTTAACCACTGGACTGCCAGGGAAGTCCGTAAAGCATCTTCTTAATGCTTCCAACCAGGTGACTGACCCCTCCACCCTGCTCTTGGTATGTCAGTAGTTAAGAGTTCCATGGTAGTGGGAACAATGTTGTTTATACACCTTTAAAATGTGAGGAATGAGAAATAATACTTGCTCTTTTCAAGCTGTGTGTCCTGACTGCAGGCACCATAGTGAACATGGGTGGAGTTGCCATTGTAAACGACTAATTCCTGGCCTAGCGAGAGAGAGTAGACAGGGGACGTTGGCGAATAAATTCCCTGATCCAGTGCTCCCGTGATTATATGAATTCCTTATTAGCAAGCATACTTGACTAAGAGACTAAAATTGTGTTTACCTGCAGGTTCCTAGTGGTAGGACAGCTTTCTAGAGAGTTGGTGTACTTGCCTCCATCTTTTCCTTTTGCTTCCTTTCTAGGGTTGTTCTTCAGCTGGGCAGGGAACTGAGTGCTATATCCTGCACACTTCAGCAACAGTCACTGTTTAATCCAGGATTCATTTTAGTAACCATGCAAAAATGTAGAAACAGCTGTGTCTACTCCAGTTAGCGCACTTAGTAGAGGATCTCTGATCAACACATCTCTATTGATAAATTCAGGCTAATCCAAAAGAATGCTCTACCCTCTTTGCTTTAATCTGTTTCCACATCTATTCCCCAGATTTTTTCTGAAATTAAAAAAAAAAAAGATTAAGTTTTACAACTTGGAGGATTTCTCAACTTTCTCCTCCCAAGGCGAAGCTTGTAATTTCGTGCTCCTGAGGTTTGCCAGAACCTGGTTCTAATCAGTAGTCTTGAAACTGATTGCTGGTGTCAGGGTGTGAGGAGAATTGCCATCTCCTTGTATGTGACCATGAATAAGGCTCTTCTTGGGTCTTTGGAAGGACAGCTAAGTCCCTCCAAGGAAGAGAAGGGAGGGTGCCCACAACTCAAAGAGATTTAAGGAGGGTTTGGGTGCAGCCGAGTCTGGGGACTAGAGTACTTCAGGAAACTCGGAATGCTCTCAAATTACCCTGGCTATATTTCCAATTTTCAGTGCATATACTTTTCTAGGAAATGTCCTAAAATTCTTATAAGAAACCTAGACTGTAACTATAAGAAGCTCACAATCATGGGGTCCATTGGATTAGCCTTACTGTTGCAGCAAGAAAAAAAGATCTCTCAGCCTTCATGAGAAAGCTAAAATAAGAGTTTCTTATAACATAGTCATAAAAGAAAAAAATCTCTTTTAGTATAGTCACAAAATATCAGTCTATAACTTGTTTGGAAGATTTTAGAATTCCATATCGGCAGTCCTTTTTCTTTAGCTTCCCAGCATTTTGTTAGAAATAGGCTTCCATGTCACAGTCCTCGAATTTGGCCGTCTCTTCCTGGAAGGGTCTTCTCAAGTCCCCACAGCTTAGCCTTCCATGGCACTTCATAGCAGGTGACCACAGGTGAGAATTAGATAAGCTTTTTCACCACTGCTTTCCATGAAGTGCTGAGATCATATTCCCTAACACTAGGTGCTTTTTATTGCCTTCAGCTCTAAGCAAGGCAGAAAACCAATTCCAGCTCCCTTCCCCCACTATGACGGTCTGTTATGTGGATCCACTCCTGCAGCCAATTTCTATATCAAGTTGAAAGGGTTTCAGTTGCAAACAACCAAACCAACTCTGAATGATTCAAGCAGAAAATAAAGGTTTTGAAAAGTTATTATCTTGTTCATAGACTTGCAGGAGATGCTGGAGAAGTAAGCAGAGAAAACTGGAAAAATCAAAGGGACTTGAAAATAATGGTCAGATCCATTCTTTTCCTTTCTTTTCTTTATTTTTGGCTGCACTGGGTCTTTGTTGCTGTGCACAGGCTTTTTTTTAGTTGCGGTGAGTGGGAGCTGCTCTCCAGTTGTGGTACCTGGGCTTCTCGTTGGAGTTCTTCTCACTGAGCTTCTCAACAAGAGCTTCTCTTGCAGAGCACAGGCTCTAGGCACTTGGGCTTCATTAGTTGTGGGGTATTGGCTTAGCTGCTCCTTGGCATGTGGAATCTTCCCAGGCCAGGGATTAACCTGTGTCCCCTGCATTGGCAGGCAGATTCTTAACCCCCAGACCAGGAGAGAGGTCCTCAGATTCATTCTTGTGAGATGTATCTGCTGCCTTCAATGAGTATGGGATACCAGACTTCACTCTGTCTCTCTGAGATCCTACCTTAGACCTCAGTGGTCTCTGTTGGCACCCCTGCCACTGCTACATCTTCTTGTCATCCATCTCTAACTCCAAATTCAAGATCTGTCCTACTGGTCTGGCCTTATGCTTATGGCCTTCTGTCCTCCACTTTATCTGGTATTTGCTTAAAGAAGCTGCAAAACCGAGAGACGTGGATTGTTAGTTTCTATAGCATTACTCCCTCAGCAGTGTCAGACTTTTTGCCACCCCATGGACTGGCCCCCACCAGGCTCCTCTGTCCATGGGATTTCCAGGCAAGAATATGGGAGTGAGTTGTCTTTCCTTTCTTCAGGGGATCTTCTGGACCTAGGGATTGAACCCAGGACTCCTGCATTGCAGGCAGATTCCTTACCATCTGAGCCACCAGGGAAGCCCTGTTAGTTTCTGTATCAGGAGGAAGCTTCTGCTTCCCACCAGAGTATGTAAGGTGAGGAATTCTCTAAACACTGGGAAGAGGGCTGCTGTGAACCAGCCAATGTTCACTACATCCCTGTGTTCTGCACCAACCACATTGGCCACTTCCTTCTTTCTGGGAAATCTCCAACCACCTTCTTTTAAATAGCCTCCTGTTGGGGACTCTTCCCCAGATCTTCCTATTAGCAAACTTCTCATCATCATATATGTCCCATGTATGCCATTTCCTCAAAGTGGCCTTCCTCAGCTACCCTATCTGAAGGAAGGTTGCTGGCCTTATCCATTTCCATCAATCACTCTTTACCCCATCACTCAGGTTTATTTTCTTCATCCCGTCTCACTGTCTGAAATGGTCTCATGTAGATGTGTAAGTGCTTATTGTCTGTCCTTTCCATCCAGAATGTAAGTATTATGAACTCAAACATCTCAACCGTGACCTTTCATGTTTTCATTACAGACTGAATCCTCAGCATCAAGAATGGTGACTGTTGCATATTAGGGTTCAGTTGGGATGCATGGAATAGATAAATTAGTCAAGATCCCAGTCTGATGTAGGCAAAGACTGCTGTGGAATCCGAGGCCAGGACAGAGCGGGGACACAGGTACCTCCTGTAATGCTGGTGTGTACTATTGTTGGCTTTCATTTTCCCCAAAAGAGTGCTCAGCACGGGGCATCAGCTCCTAGGTTCAGTATGAATCTAAATAATGCATGATTGTGAGAGACTTTGAAAATATAAAAGACCACATCAATTCTAAATCGTATTCTCGATGCATGTGGATTGTTCTGCAGGTACCACTTTCTGGTCAATCAAACCACACATTATATGTGATGTAGTGATCCTACTGAGCAAATCACCATTTCAGCATATACTGATTTATGGCAATTTTTTGTTGAAATGATGAACTCTGCACGCTTCTATGGTGTGTGCCTTTGGCAGGCACTGGGCAGTGTCACAAATTTCAGTGTCTGGGGTTTTTTACCTTAGGGAATTCAACATATTTCCTGATGTCACTGAAATGGTTGGAAAACCATGAAAACATCCTCAAGGCAAGTCCCAGTGATTGTGGGACACCAGGCAAAATTTTCAAGCATATATGGATAGGGCAGTTCTCACACTCTGTTTCTAAAATGACATAAAACACTGAGTGAATGATAATTTGCTTGAAGCAATTAGACCTTGTCTCTGGCATCTCAGTTCAACCAAAAGAAAAAATGCATTGTTCAGAGACCCAGGACTGAATCCATAAAATGAGATTATTTTCATTTCTGCCAGAACATAAATGTTTGATCCTGGGAAGTCACTTTATCATTATCAACCACAGAATGTTGGATAAACTTATCTCTAAGTCCCATTGTACTGATACTCCTGTTCTTTGAGTTCTGTGAATTAACCTCTACATACCCTGTGTGATGATGGTAGAAACCTCTACCATCATGATGAAGAGGTAGAACTTGGCTCGATTTTGGAAAACATCATGTCTCAATCCTATTTTTTGGCATTCATTCCCCCCCCCATGTGAATTATAAAGGTGATCTCTTTCTATGAGGTTCCCCCATCAGAGAAGTATTGTCTATTAACTAAAAACAGGTAAGTATCTGAAATTTCCATTCCACAACTGCCTTGATCTGTTTCTAAGTAGCCAATGTTCTGAACTCAGGTGATGACTTTTGAAATCCTTTTCAGCTTGCTGCCTCATTTAGCTTTGACACAGAGGAGACTCGCCCGTTATCTCTAGAAATTCCTTCTTTTCTTGTTAGCTCTGCAGAGAATCATCTCCATTTTTATTACTTTGTTCTATCAGTGATTACCATGTAAGCCCCTGATGTCACCGTAAGAAGCTCCTGATCATCTTTGGTTGATTAGCTTCCTGGAGGAGAGGGACTGGGGTTCAGTGAGAGCACCTCTGGTTTTGCTTTCAGGCAAAGGCAGCTGGGCTCAGCTGCCAAATTGATAAGGAACAGAGAACTGGGCACCATCCAAGCAGAAAACTCAGAGTCTCAAAAATTGCTAAGGCAGAGAAAGGCATAAGACACATGTGACTAGTTCTGAGCATATGTGCTCAAGCCAGAGAAGAAAATTTAAGGGAAAGACTGCTTCTCGTGCCAATTAGAACTCCTTATATCACCCATTTGACAGGCAAACCTATATCCCTTGAAATTTCTAAAATACAACATGTCTCTCACATATGGCATAGAGTATTTTTATCCCCAAATCTGTATGATCTCAAATGGGAAATTATAAAGACAGAACCATAGCAATGTGTCTGGGGGAAAAATTGGCCACTCCCAGACCCTTGTGTCTCTCCCGCTCCATCCCCTATCCACTCCACTGAGAGCTACGACTTGTATTCCCCTTATATCTGCTCCTAATATGTATAAATATTTATTTTAAATTGTCAAATTCACTGAACATGCATCAAATGACTATTTTAATAGAGTGCATCAAGGAAAGTATTGCTGCAGTAAATTTGCATGCGGCAAAGTTTTCAAAATGATGAGGCCCAGAGACACTGTAAATTTCTACCACATGCTGTTATTGCAAAAATAAAAACCTAAATGGACATGAAAAGATACATCGTCCCTCCAGGCATGGACTCTTGATGAAGCTGTTCAACTCCAAGCTCAGGTCACTGCCAGCATTAGTATTCTATGATTATCTGTCTTCACAAAACAAACCTCAATTTAAAAGTCCTATTCAACTGGCTGCGGAAACACAAGCAAAACTCAGGCATCTTGGTGTCCCCTCTAGTCTCCCAAGAGATTCTTCAAGGAGATACTGATTCACTTTGAAAAATGTGTCACCTGGTGACTCTCAATGCTTTTAGGAAGGCCACACCCACCCCAGAAGCCTCTAGCAGTCCTATGCTTTCTCATCTGCATTAAAAAAAAAAAAAACATTTATTGGAGAATAGTTGATTTATAGTGTTGCATTAGTTTCAGGTATACAGCAAAGTGGATCAGTTATGCATATACATATACCCATTTTTTAAAGATTCTTTTCCTTAGTGCCTCTTGATAAAGGTGAAAGAGGAGAGTGAAAAAGCTGCTTAAAACTCAACATTCAAAAAACTAAGATCATGGCATCCAGTCCCATCATTTCATGGCAAATAGATGAGGAAACAATGGAAACAGTGACAGACTTTATTTTCTTGGGCTCCAAAATCACTACAGATGGTGACTGCAGCCATGAAATTAAAAGACATTTGCTCCTTGGAAGGAAAGCTATGACAAACCTAGAAACCATGTTAAAAAACAGAGACATTACTTTGCCAACAAAGGTCCACTCACTGCAACTAGAGAGTAGCCCCTGCTCACCACAACTAGAGAAAAAGCCCAACGTAGCAACGAAGGCCCAGGACAGCCCAACATATTAGAAAAATAATAATAATTAAAAAGAAAAACAAGCTGCCTTCCAATGCAGGGGACGTGTGTTGAATCTTTGGTGGGGAACTAAGATCCCACGTGCTTAGGGGTAACTAAGCCCACTCACCAAAACTGGAGAGATCCCACATGCTGCAACTAAGACCCAATGTAACCAAATAAATAAATAAATATTTAAAAATGGAAACTGTGTCAAAGCTGTGGTGAGCACTAAGGGAGTAAAATATCAAAGTGTTTAGAACAGTGCCTGGCCCATGATAAGCATTCTGTATGTGTTTGCTGTCATTATTATGTGATACATCAACTTCTTACTTCTAAATTAATACTTTATGTAACAATATAGATGATTCCCTCCATTGGTTCCACAACTCTGTGCACTTCATAGGAAAGATAAATTTACCCCTTTTTGAAAAACTTGATATTTTCTAGCTGTTAGCTATGATGTTAGAAAGAAGGAAAATTATACCAATATTCACATTTACTGAATGATGACAACTGGTCAGACAGGATCACCAGTTCAAAGACAATGGCCGAAGAAGCCATTCTGAGGTTTTGGCTCTTTAGAATTGTATATTTAGTTAGGAACACATAATGTGAGTAGACTTTTTCTTTTAAATCCATGTGCTATAAGAGTTCTTTACTAATGGTTTCTTGAAACCATTAGTAAACAGCTCTTTACTAATACTAGCTAATGGTTTCCCTTGTAGCTCGGGTGGTAAAGAATCTGCTTGCAGGGCAGGAGACCTGGTTCAATCCCTGGGTCGGGAAGACCCCCAGAGAAGGGAATGATTACCCACTCTGGTATTCTTGCCTGGAGAATTCCATGGATAGAGTAGCCTGGTGGGCTACAGTCCATGGGGTTGCAAAGAGTTGAACACACGACCGAGTGTATAGGAGAGAAATTACTTTTGCCTGGGGAAATCAGGAAGGGATTCACAGAGGAGGTGCTATTTTTGGATGGCTTTTGAAGGAAAAGTCAAATTGATCTAGAAGAAAGACTCAGTGGTGTTCCAGGAAGATGTTTGGTGACTTCTAGCTAGATATCTTCTCATGACAAGTCTGTTATCATCAGTTAATAATATTTCCTAAAAACTGGGTTTACCTCTTGGTGGTTGTTGAGCCAACAGACACAACCAAAAATTAGGAGAAGGAAAGATTTATTATTACTTGCAGCAAATAAAGAGAACACCAGGGATCTTTCCCTAAGGCATATCTCCTCAACAAAACTGGGCAATATTTAAGCTAAGGGCACATGGGTTGGGAAGATCCTCTGGAGAAGGAAATGGCAACCACTCCAATATTCTTGCCTGGAGAATTCCAGGACAGATGAGCCTGGTGGGCTATAGTCTATGGGGTTGAAAAGAGTCTGACATGACTCAACTGAGCAAGTAACAAACACATACACATGCATATTCATGAAGGGACTAGACCAGAGAAGAATTTAGCATAGAATTGGGGCAGAGGTCAACAGAGTCCAAGTCTTAGTTGATTGAAGTCAGGAGGATCAAAATCATCATTGCATCTTCCGCCTTGTCGGGCTTTTGTTTCTGCAAGAATCAAAGATATATTATGATGTAAATCCTTTCAGAAGGAACTAGGACTCTGCTTTGAAAGTGAGTGTTAGTTGCTCAGTCATGTCCAACTCTTTGCAACCCTGTGGACTGAAGCCTGCCAGGCTCCTCTGTCCATGGGATTTCCCAGGCAAGAATACTGGAGTGCATTGCCGTGCCCTTCTTCAGGAGATCTTCCCAACCCAGGGATCGAACCCAGGTCTTCTGCACTGCAGGCAGATTCTTTACCATCTGAGCCACCTCAGAAGCCCAGGACTCTGCTTTATCACTGCACTATTGTTTGACTGCCTTTTCTCTGTTCCTGCATTCCTTTGTTTCCTTAAGATCTTCCATTACCAAGACCTGTTCAAGGGCAAGCATTATAACCAGGCTTAGATCACAAAATGGCATAGGTCAAAATGGGTTCTCTCCTGTCAAGAAAGCCAGGGTTGGTCCTTTTTCTTGAGGGACCACCTGTCATATCTGCTTATGGTAATGCCTGTCATCCCTGGAAATGCTTTGGAGAGCCTGGGAATGCCGCCGTACTCTGTTCTCTTTACCGATGCTCTTACCATCTTATCTAGAGTAGTTTGTAGGGGAAAAACAAAAAACTAATGTAGACTTGAATATCCTGTCAGCATATCTGACTCACCTACAAGAGTCTATGGAAGTCTTTTAGTTCAGTTTAAATTATTTTACTTCCATGAAAACATCTCAAACTTGAATTCCTTTCTTTAAGTCACTAACTGCAGCAGACATTATAGAATATCTAACTTAACTTGTGGGCTTCCCTGGTGGTTCAGTGGTAAAGAACCCTCCTGCCAATTCAGGAAATGAGGGTTTGATCCTTGGGTTGGGAAGATCCCCTAGAGAAGGAAATGGCATCCCACTCCAGTTTTCTTGCCTGGGAAATCCCATAGACAGAGAAGCCTGGCTGGGTACAGTCCATGAGGTCACAGAGTCAGACATAATTTAGCAACTAAACAGCAGCAACAACTTAACTTGGATTCTCAACTTTTCTCTAATACTTCACATTTTGAAAGTTGTACATTTAAAAACCTCTGCTCAGTCTTCCCGTGGATCTCAAAAGCCCAAATAGTACCGCTTCAGTCAATGAGACATGGCTGACGTCTACTGAGGAAGGTGCAGCTGCAACTCCTAAAATCCCTCCCCACTTCTTTTTCTCTCTAATGCAGATGTTTTGCTAAACTTCCATGCCCAACTTGTGCCTGGGAAAGAAAGGTCAAGAGAATCACATAGATATTGTGTGTCTGCCTTAGTTAACCTATTAAGTTAATGTCAGCAGTCACTTAACTTCGTACTTCTTGTAATATGTGAAATAATCTGCTAGTTGTATAAACTTCTGTAAATTAGGTTTCTTGTTACTTGCAACTAACATGTTCCCAGCCAATGAACCAAAGCCGTATTCCAGACCTGGAACCATGGTGCCGTCATGGACTGCCTTCTCTTCACCAAAACATGACTTCATTCTGGACACTAGAGTGCAACCCCTGTTGTTGTTGCTGAGTCACCCAGTCATGTGACTCTTTGCAACCCCATGGACACACCAGGCCTCCCTGTCCCTCACCATCTGGAGTTTGCCCGAGTTCATGTTTATTGCATCAGTGATGCCATCTAGCCATCTCATCCTCTGACGCCCTCTTCTCTTTCTGCCCTCAATCTTTCCCAGCATCAAGGACTTTTCCAGTGAGTCATCTGTTCACATCAGATAACTCAGCATCAGTTCGTCCAGTGAATATTCAGGGTAGATCTCCCTTAAGATTGACTGGTTTAATCTCCTTGCTGTCCGAGGCACTTTCAGAAGTCTTCTCCAGCACCCCAGCTCCAAATTATCAATTGTTTGTCATTCTGCCTTCTTTACAGTCCAGCTCTCACAACCATATGTGACAACTGGGAAGACCATAGCCTTGACAATATGGACCTTTGCTGGTAGAGTAACGTCTCTGCTTTTCAACACACTGTGTAGGTTTGCCATTGCTTTCCTGCCAGGAAGCAATTGTCTTCTGATTACATGGCTGCAGTCACTGTCCACACTGATTTTGTAGCCCAAGAAGAGGAAATCTATCACTACTTCCACCATTTCCCCTTCTATTTGCCATGCAGAAATGGGGCCAGATGCCATGATCTTAGCTTTTATAATATTTATTCTTAAGCTGGCTCTTTCATTCTCCTCCTTCAACCTCATCAAGAGGCTCTGTAGTTCCTCTTTGCTTCCTTTCATTAGAGTGGTGCGATCAACATGTCTGAGGTTATTGATGTTTCTCGCACTATCTTGATTCCAGCTTGTAACTCATCCATCCTGGCATTTCTCATGATGTGCTCAGCGTATAGGTTAAACAAACAGGGTGACAGCAGACAGCCCTGTTTTACTCCTTTCTCAATCTTGAACCAATCAATTGTTTCATACAGGGTTCTAACTGTTGCTTCTTGACCCACATACAGGTTTCTCAGGAGACAGGTAAGATGGTCAGGTATTCCCATCTCTCTAAGAGTTTTCTGCAGTTTGTCATGATCCATACAGTCAAAGGCTTTAATGTAGTCAATGAAACAGAGATAGATGTTTTTCTGAAATCCTCTTGCTTTGTCTATAATCCAGCCAATGTTGGCAGTTTGACCTCTAGTCCTTCTTCCTTTTCTAAACCCAGCTTGGATAACTGGAAGTTCTTGGTTTGGCACATAATGCTGAAGCTTAGCTTGCAAAATTTAAAGCATGACCTTACTAGTATGGGAGATGGGTATGATTGTCTGATGATTAGCACATTCTTTGGTACTACCCTTCTTGGGAATTGGGATGTAGAGCTCTATAATTCCTGAATGAAAAGAGCAATGCCTATTTCCTCTTCAAACTGTTTTTTTTTTTTTTAAATTCACAACTCATATACTTTTATAGAATAGCCACCACACATGTAAAGCAAAAGTTGATAAAAATACGAAGGGTAAAAGACAAATTCATCATCATAATGGGAGATTTTCACTCACCAATTTTAGTAGTAAAATAGTCTTTTAAAAGTCAGTGAACAGATAGATTTGAATAGTACAATTAAAGTTGATCAAGTGGGTGTGCTTACAATTAACTCCAAAATACATATTTTTATGTACATATGAATAATCTATGAAAAACAATCACCCAATGGGTCAAAACACACCTTAATACATTTCAAAGTAACTGACATATAGAGCATACTACTGTCTGTGCTGTGTTTAGTCACTCAGTTGTGCTCAACTCTTTGCAACTCTATGGACTGTAGCCCGCAAGGCTCATCTGTCTATGGGGATTCTTCAGGCAAGAACATTGGAGTGAGTTGCCATGCCCTCCTCCAAGGGATCTTCCCGACCCAGGGACCCAACCCCGGTCTCCACCATTACAGGTGGATTCTTTACCATCTGAGCCACCAGGGAAGCCCAGATATTTATGTGTGTGTGTACTTAGTCACTCAGTCATGTACAACTCTTTGCAACCCCATGGACTGTAGCCTGCCAGGCTGCTCTGTTCATTGGGATTCTCCAGGCAAGAATACTGGAGCGGGTTGCTATGCCCTCCTCCAGGGGAATCTTCCCAACTGGGAGATCAAACCCAGGCCTCCCATATTGGAGGCAGATTCTTTACTATCTGAGCCACCAGGGAAGCCCAAACACTTTGTGCCCCATGGGACACTCAGCTAAGAGCATTGAGGGGGCGCCAAGAGGAATGGGTCAGGGACTGGCCGTGGCTTGCCTCCAACTGCCCACCGGCTCCCAAGATCCAACTGAGATCTTTTTAACTGAAGTAGCTACTGGAGCTGGAATTATGGCAGCTGGTGGCACCAGACTTGCTCTCCAATGGATCCTTGATAAAGCATTTAAAGTGGACTCAATCCAACCACAGGGCCTTGAATGAGTCCTGTATTTTTTTTTTCCATCACTATCTTCCCTGGTCAGGAGTGGGTAATTTGCAGTCCTGCTGCCTTCCTTGGATGTGGTAGCTGACCACAGAATAAATGTTTTTGTTATCTATTTTTACTCAACAAAGAGGAGTAGAAAAATTCATAAAAGTGAAAGTGAAGTCACTCAGTCATGTCCAACTCTTTGCAACCCCATGGACTGTAGCCTACCAGGCTCCTCTGTCCATGGGATTTTCCAGGCAAGAGTACTGGAGTGGGTTGCCATTTCCTTCTCCAGGGGATCTTCCTGACCCAGGGATCGAAGCCGGGTCTCCCGCATTGTAGGCAGATGCTTTACCGTCTGCGCCACCAGGGAAGTCAGAAAAACTCATAAGTGAAATTTACTTTTTCTTTTTCTTAAAAAAATTTTTTTTTCAAACGTTTTAAAATGATTCTCCAGTTCTAATCAGATGAAGGTCCAATGGCCTAACTTGGCAAATAATTCTAAGTCCTCCACAATCTCTTTGTAATTTACCTTTCTAGACTTAACTGTCCTGTTAACATATACACATTTTATCCACTCCCATCTTACTTCTTCAGTGTCTCCTTAAGTATTTATATTACTCCTTCCACAGCCTTAGTTATAGTCCCCCCGTCCATGTCTGGACTACTTTGCTTCTGCTCAGCACTGTGGAAAGCTTGCTATCTTTTAAAAGCCAAGTGATATGTTACATTGCTCTGATCACCTTTTCTGATTCCTCTCCAGTCAAAAGTGATCCCTTCTATCCTGCAGTCCTTCTGGGCATGCACAGATTTTACTAAGGCCCAGACATACGTAACAAGCACTGTGCTAGGTATTAGGAATTGATGTGCCTGTATATGTGTGAAAGAGATAGAAAAATGTAATTTCAGTATGTAAAGGTCACTTAGCTTGGCCTTGGAGGGTCAGCCTTTGAGATGGTGATGCCTGAGGCAAAATGAAGAGTCAGTAACCAAGCGAAGAAGGCAGTGTCATTCCAGACAGAAGAAATAGACAAGAAACGCCAAGCTGGGTTTAATGAACTATAAGCAATTCGCTACTGCAGAAGTTGTCCTTTATTCAGTAACCAAACTTTATAGAGATGAAAGGCAATCTGATGGATTAAAATGTCCTCAGATTTGATTTGATGGCAAACACTTACATAATACCACACTCCTTTCTATGACTGGGCTATTCGTAGTGCTTCACTTTGTTTTTTAAAGTAAGAAAAATAAAACAAAATGACCAACATGTCTAACTTGGTAAAACTGTCAGTCTCTTCTTTTTGTTCCTGTCCTCTGGATTCTCTACAGAATTCAATCTCTTGTGGGTGTTTATTAGAAGAAAATAAGAAAAATTATCTACAAAAATATTAACCCTCATTTATTAAACTATGCAAGCATGTAAAAGCTACATATAAAACTCAGAGATCATATTGCTTAATTCTTATACTGTCATGTGAACTTGAGTTGATTCATTAAGGTTTTACTAACAGCTGTATCAGATCAAATATAAAATTTCTGTTGCTTAGCACCATGAAATACATACAAGTGTATATATCAGAACAATGTGAACCTTTCTACTTGAACACTTCCCTTCCACAGACTGATTTGGAGGTCCTCAGTCTACCTTAAGGCTCATTTTTCAATACATGGTTCGTAGGTTCACCTTTTCACTGTTCTAACTGCATGGGAAGGATTTCCCTGGTGACTCAGATGGTAAAGCATCGCCTACAATGCAGGAGCCCCAGGTTCGATCCCTGAATCGGGAGGATCCTCTGGAGAAGGAAATGGCAACCCACTCCAGTACTCTTGCTTGGAAAATCCCATGCATGGGGAAAAGAAAAAGCAGAACCTTGTGTAGATGATCACTTCTACACACTACATTGTTTCTACTCACACTGCTTTACTTGGAATTTCCTAAGTATTAGGGGAGGTTTGGGAATATGGTTGCATTTGCATTTTAGAAACATAGAATGGGCTACTTGAGAAAATTAATGGGTAAATTAATTTATCCCAGTGGACAAGTGATGACTTTGTTCTAAAATTAAGGGGCTAATATATTGTATTAGGAGAATGAAACTGCCTATTATACCACTTTTATCCTCTAAAGGCGTTTAATTTTATTTGTTGATTGATTCACTCCCTTGTTAATGTCAACAAACATCCACTTAGCACTTAACATAAGCTAGGCATAATATTAGGAGTGACTGCAAAGAGACACAAATCAGAGATATTGATATGGAATAATTTGTCTCTCCATCTGGTAGAGTGCTTGTCCCAAAATAGGTGTTCTCTAAGCATTTGTTAAAATAATTATTCAATAAATGATCAATCCAACATTGCAAAATACACTGTTAGAAAGCTGGAATAATTGCCACAGAGGTGATGGAGCTAACAATATTTTATATTATATTGAGCTATCTGAATTCCAAAAACGCTGCCCTGGGTATATTTTGGCTATTTGTTGGAGAGATAAAAATCTCATATACTGATTTGCTTCCACTGTTCATTAATTCCTTAGCTAAATACTAAAACACCTAGAACAGTGCCAAATACCAAAGGAACATTCAATTATGTGCTATTTAATGAGGGTGATGACAATAAAAGTTACAAGTCTGGAAAATGAATAGCAATACAATGATCCCATTTTAACAAGCTGGATGGTTCTTCAAAATTGCTACATTTAGGAACTGGAACTTTTTCCTTGTTTTTTTTTTTTTTTTGGAAGGGTGTGGGGGGAGCTTTTTTTTTTTTCCTAAAGAATAAGAGAGTTGTTGCCATCTAGTATAGCATTTACAGTTCTTTAATTGATAATAGAACTTCTTCTGAAAGCCATGTAAGTGTTAACAAGGTGACCATAAAGAGGAAAATCTGTGAATTTGATTTGTCTCAAGGGAGTTTAGATCAGTCAGCTGATCAGTTTACCACATTTTTAGAGACTATTATAAGATTAATTAATCTACAAGAAATGTATTTTATAAGTGCATGCATGTTCAGTTGCTCAGTTGTGTATGATTCTTTGTGACCCCATGGACTATAGCCTGCAAGGCTCCTCTGTCCATGGGATTCTCCAGACTAGAATACTGGAGTGGGTTGCTATTTCCTACTCCAGGGGATCTTCCTGACCCAGGAGTCAAACCTGCATCTCCTCAGTCTTCTGCATTGCAGGAAGATTCTTTACCAATGAGCCATCTGGAAAGCCCATATTTTATAAGTATGGTACAATAAATGTATGTTTTGGTGTGTTCTCTTCTCCAAATGATATAAATATAGAATAATAATAGATAACAATGTAAATGAGATAGTTGGTAGGTTGTCTCTAGTCTTATAAACAAGATAGACATTTCCATCCATGCTAAGAGCACAGAAAACTGATAGGTGTAAGAGAGGTAGACCATGGAAACTAGAATCTTGGCTTCCGCTAGGGAACAAAGCCTAAGAGTGAGTGCTCATTAAAAAAAAAAAGGGCTAATAAGATGAATACCTACACTTAAAGCCAGGGGTTGGATAAATTGGTCGTTAGCAATGTATAAGAAAGACTGGGAGAACTACTCTGCATGGATCCATGGCTTCATAGGAAGCTCTGGGCCTAGAAAGGCCAGAAGACAAAGATGAATTCTGATGCCAAGGAGGTGGAGAGGATAGCATCTACTCCATGAATAGGTGTTTAAATATTCCAATCTCCTAGCTGAGAAGGATCCCCAAACCTCATTCCTGCCAGGTGGCTACAAGCAGTTAGGTGAAGGAAATACTTAAAAGTTTAGATAAGAAAGGGTATAGTGAGAAATAAGCAAAATTCAATACATAAATGTTTCTACACAAATCATTAAGCTAGAATTTCAAAGATATATAAAAAAAGAAAAAGAAAACTAAGATGGAACACCATAGAAATAATGATAGGTACAGACTTAATTTCAAAAACAATATTAACTGAATTTGGAAAAACTTTAAATAGAATTTAAATGCTCAAAGTAATAAATGAGTTAATTTTTAAAAGAAATAATTACTTATATATGAACCAATATTTTCTTTTCATTAAAAATAAGCAAAGATCAAATAAAAAAATCAGAAATGATACAACAGAAAGATTTTTTAAACCCTATTTATATATTATAAAGGAAAAGCATAGCTTTTGAAATTAAAAATATATATTAACATAAAAATATCTTCCCAAGATAGGATTCATGAATTGGAAAATTCACCCAAAATTCAACAGAAATAAAATGAGTTCATAAATATGAAGGAATAATCAATTTCTAAGTGTAAAAATTTAAAGATTGCAGATTTTATATATGGTTTTTTTTTTCATATACATACACTAGAGTGCTATCTGATCCATGGTTGATTAAATCCCAGGATGCAAAACCGTGGAGGGCCTACTCTAAAATTATACTCGGATTTTCAGCTGTGCTCAGGGTGGGGCTGGGGTCAGTGCCCCTAACCATCACTTGTTCAGAGGTCAAGTGTACTTTAGGATATGAGACTCAGGAGGCTTTCCTTACCAAGTGCAAAAATCATGGGAACTCAAATTGGGAGCTATCAGTTCACTACTAGGATCACTAGCTTTCTTGCAGGTAATATTTTCTAGTGAGAAGATTAGATCTGCAGTTTTGTCAGGGGCAAACATGGTCCTGTGTCTTCCGATCATTCTGTAGCATTGAAGATGGGATGATAAATCCAATACCACCTGTTAGATGTTCAGTGATTGAATTACTTACTCAGACGGCTGACTACTCAGTGCTCCGTACCTGTTGATTCTGAGCCTGGAAACTCTGAAACTCTCCATGGGGAAAAAAAATACGTTATAGGTTTCTCCTATCACTTTCTTGGCTGTGATCTCTTCTACCCTAATTTATCCCTTAATTTAGTCTCATTCACTTTCAATTTTCCAGAAGAAACTCAAATAGTTTACCTGTTAGTCTTCCTTCTTCTCATTCATAGCATTGACATAAATTCATTCTTTCATGTGTTTCTGCCACCTTAATGAGATTTTCTGAAGGAAAGTGTGTGTGTGTGTGTGTGTGTGTATGTACATATGTGTATGTCAGTCTTGACAGACTCTTTGCAACCCCATGGACTGTATCTCACCAGCCTCCTCATATATATATATATATATATATATATATATATATATATGTATATACACATACATATATATGGTTACCAATGCTTATGTAGAAGTGAATGACAATAATGGTATAATGGATGTGAGTGAGGAATTAGGGGTATTTTATCATTATAAGGTACCTGCACTACTTGTGAATCAATAGAGTGTTATCTGAAAGTGGACTTGGATTGGTTGTAAATGAATATTGCAAATTCTAGGACAACCATTTTAAAAGTTTAAAAAAAAGAAGAGAAAATAAAAGCATATGAAATATTCAATTAAAACCACAAAGGCAGAAAAAAGTGTACAAGACGAAAGTAAGATTCCAACCCAGGGATTGAACCCAAGTCTCCTGCATTACAGGCAGATTCTTTACCATTTGATCCACCAAGGAAGCCCAAGAATACTGGAGTGGGTAGCCTATCCCTTTTCCAGCAGATCTTCCTGACCCAGGAATTGAACCGGAGTCTCCTGCATTACAGGTGGATTCTTTAACAGCTGAGCTACCAGTGAGGCCCCTTGTAAAAGACAGAAGCAGAGAAAACACTTCCTAACTCACTCTATGAGGCCAGCATTACCCAATATTGAAAAAAGATATTGAGGCATGGAATAGTTTCATGATTTGTCCAATGTCACATAGCTCATAAGTGACTGAGTCAGAATTTAAACTTGGACCCATCCATTTTCAAACATAATGTTCTTTTCTGTGTTCTCAGCTACATCACTGTCAGATCAATGACCTCCAGGATTTTTTTTTTTTTTTCTGTAGCACTTTGCTTTGTTACTGTGGGGCTGGTAAGTCCATGAGCATAATCACTCCTTTACTTCTCTTGATCTGGTATTTGAACTTGAAAACCTAACTCTGACAATCTGTGTATCTTATCTCACTTTCTGCTTTCTGTCTCTGATCTCTCAAACTCATCCCCAAATTTGCATTTTAAAATTGTTACTTTTTAAAAATTTTAATTGTGACAAGGCTGATCTTGATGCTAATTAGTTCAGGGTGATTTTTTTTTTTTCAGATAGAATAGTATTTGCAGTTTGCAAGATGACTAACCAGAATTAGGAGCATGTTATGTGGCTATTCAATAATGTTTTGTTAAATGCAAGTGGTATTTTATTATAATATTCATGTTCAAGTAGGAATTAAACCTTCCCCTTATTTGCACCTGTCATTCATGCAAATAGTCTCAATAAGCAGTTAGAAATAAATGCTATTAAAAACTCAGAATTTTGGCATAAATATAACACTATCCTTAAAATGTATATGTCTGGTAGTTCTAAATTCAGTTAATACATGTAAAACATAGGGGGAAATGTAAACTATTAATATTTTATTTGGCACCTTTGCTAGTGTATGCTAGCATCAATTTCAACATGACTTTTTTCCCTGGAGAAACACTTTTCTTAGTTTATTACTATTTTTAAATCCAATGTCTTTTTAAAATGCTACCAAGTTCACTATGGTATATATAGATATAGCTTTAATGAAAATACAATCTTTAATTTTTTCTTCTTCTTTTTTAGAAACATTTATTCAGTATTACCCAATAATAACCTATATGTCACATCTCATTTCCACTTCCTCCTTTATAATCTTTTGCAATGATTATAAACTAATGTAACTCAACAGTACAGACTTCATCAGAACACACATTTACTGGGAGATTTTTCTTTTGTCTGATTCTGCTCAGGACGTAATCATCAAAAACTTGACAATGCTTGCCTGTTAAAATTAGAAGAATGGCTTAAAAAGAAAATTAAAAATATCAAGTACTGAAAAAAAAATCAAAACAAGTGGACTTCTCATAGATTCTTGGCAGAAGTGCAAAAAGGTGTAACCATTCTGGAAAACAGTTTGAAATTTTCTCATAAAGTTAAACATACACCAAGCTATGGTTCAGCAATTCCACTGTTTTATTTACCCAAGAGAAATAAAATAAATATCCAAAAACACACATGAAAACACTTAGAGTGGCTTTATTCATAATTGCCGCAAACTAGAAACAACTGAAATCAGTCCTGAATATTCAATGGACTGATGCTGAAGCTGAAACGCCAATACTTTGGCCACCTGATGCGAAGAACTAATTCATTTGAAAAGACCCTGATGCTGGGAAAGATTGAAGGCAGGAGGAGAAGGGGACGACAGAGGGTGAGATGGTTGGATGGCATCACCAACTCAGTGGACATGAGTTTGAGTAAACTCCGGGAGTTGGCCATGGACAGGGAGGCCTGGCATGCTGCAGCCCATGGGGTTGCAAAGAGTTGGACAAGACTGAGCAACTGAACTGAACTGAGAAACAACCAAAATGTTCATGAGCTGGTAAAAAGAATATCCACATAATGAAATACTATTCAGCATTAAGAATGGATAGAGGACCACTACTCTCAATAACAGGGAGAAATCTCAAATGCATCATGTTAGGATGAAGAAGCCAAAATCAAAAAGTTGTATAAAAAGTTGTACGATTTCATTTATATGACATTCTGGAAAAAGCAAACCTAAGGGAGTAGAAACCAAATCAGAAATTCCCTGGGGCTGGGCCTAGAGTGTGTGCGTGCTCCGTCATGTCCAGCTCTTTGCAACCCCATGGATTGTTGCCTGCCAGGCTCCTCTGTCCATGGGATTCTCCAGGCAAGAATACTGGAGTGGTGTGAGATGCCTTTTCCTTCTCCAGAGAATCTTCCCAGCCTAGGGATTGAACCCACACCTCTGTGTCTCCTGCATTGGCAGTGGATTCTTTACCACTGAGCCACTTGGGAAGCTTGGACCTGGAGGAGAAAGATTAAATATGAAGAGTGAGATAGAACTTTTGGAATGATGGAAATCCTCTTGTGGTGGTGGCGATTATACGATTGTTAATCAAACTTCTTAAAATTTACACAAAAAGGGTGAATTTTATTAGATAGCAATTTTATTTCAATAAACTTGAAAGAGGAGAAAGAGGGAGAGGTATGTCGAGAAGGAGGAAAGGACAAGAAGGAAAAACAAATGAAGGATGGAACTGTCTGAGGGATTTTTCTGGTCACAAGGCCTTCAGGATCCTGATGCTCACATCGGTCAGACCCAGGCCTTGTGGAAATTCAGCCTTTCCTTTCTGTGGAAGCAGATTCTCCCCCTTGCATACAACCCCTCCAGGCTCCTCACTCACTGCTGATCCTTTTTATGGAGCTCAGCTTCCAGCACACACAAGAGAATGTAAAGCAATACAGAAGAGATGGCAAAAGAAAACAACAGCAAAACCTCACATCTCCAAGATGCAATGGCCTGGCTGAACTTGATACCAACGAGTTTATCTTGGAAACAATGGCCATTTCCTAACACAAAAGGGAAGTTGGTGTGATAGAAAGAGGGTGTTAAATAATAAAGAAACTAAATAATTTACAAAGTCTCTTCTATTTTTAGTCTTTTCTCTTTAACTTTATTCTGTTTCTGAAGTTAAAAAAATAGATAGATATGCATGCATTCTCAGTCATGTCTGACTCTTTGTAACCCCATGGACTATTTATTGCCTGCCAGTCTCCTCTGTCTATGGAATTTTCCAGGCAAGAATACTGAAGTGGTTTGCCATTTCCTTCTCCAGGGGATCTTCCCCACCCAGAGATCCAACATATATTTCCTGCATTGACAGGAAGATTCTTTACCACTGTGCCACCTAGGAACCCCAGATAGATAGATAGATCTATATATGCAATAGGTTACATTTTTTTGTAAACTTATATCATAGTTTTAAAAGCACAGTCCAAAACACATACAAAAGAATTTAGAGGAATTCACAACTTATTGTTTTTTTTTCTTGAATGATATGAAGGGCTTCCAAGTCCTAACCACTAGCAATATTTCTCTCACTCTCCGCCTCCCCCCTCCCCCACCTCTACCCCATACTCCATGGACCCTCTGATTCACCAGATCCTCACAGTACTCTTTCTCATTCATCACTACTTACTTTGTACATGCTTTTAGGCAAAAATATTCTCTACCCACTATTCTTTGCCAGATACTGACCATGGCTCCTTACCGACCGTGGCTCCTTAAGAACGATGTTTCTTTTTGTGTCTTTGCTTTTCTTCTGAGAATCCTCCTGGGTGTCTTTAGTTCATTTCTCACTTTCCATTGCAGTTCTACATCTTCTGAGGAGACTGGATTTATCATAGTTTATAGAGTATAGAAAATGAAGCCACTTCCTGTGCAGCCAACTTTCAACATGAAGTTCTTGTGAAAGAAACACAATATGACAAACTTACTGAGTTTCATTTACTCTATGACACACATTTTCCTACTCTTTTATATCTCTTATTAATAATTATCTTAGTTTAAAGGGCAGCATTGACTTTTCTTAGTGACATAAAATGTTATATCTTTTAATCAGGAACCACAGATGGGATAAAACTTCAGAAATGCCTTCATCATGTGTTTTAAACACCCAGAAGATACTGTGTAACCTAGAGCAAGTACGCTGGATTCTCTCTTTGTATATCTCAGCTCTCTCTTCTAACTCACTGAGATTCTCCCTTGCCAGCCTGTTCAGTATGTCGTTTATTCCCAAGTACTTTCTTTATTACATATAAAGAAACATTTCTTTATTCTATGGCACACAAGCCCAAAGAACATAACTGGTGAGGTAGGAGAAGAAACTAAGGAATTAAGAGTTCAGTTTGGATGAGCAGAGCTTGAACTTCTAGAGTTCATATTAGCAACTTTGACCCCATCACATTTATTAGGAGAAGCCTAGGAAGCAAGACATTTAATATCCCTATACTTGTTTCCTTCACCTATGAAATAGCATAATTCACAAAGTTTATCATAATAGTATCACTGATTCATTTCTCTGATTTCCTGAAATAAAGTGCCTCTATCAGGACAATGGAGAGTTGTCTTTATTCACTCATCCAGTGACAGACACCGAGTTTGATTCTATACCTTGGCTATCATGAATAACACTGCCATGAGCATGGGAGGACAATACCTCTTCAAGACAATGATTTCATTTCCTCTGCATAGAGATAGAGAAATGAGATTACTGGATCATATTGTGGTTCTATTTTTAATTTCTTGAGGAAGTTCCATGCCGTTTTTCACTGTGGCTGTGTCAGTTTACATTCCCACCAACAGTGTAGAAGAGTTCCCTCTTCTGCACATCCTAACTGGTGTTTGTTATCTTTTCCCCTCCTTTTTTAAATAATAGCTATCTTAATAACTGGTCTTCCCTCATGGCTCAATGGCAAAGAATCCTCCTGCCGCTGCAGAAGACATGGGCTCCAGCCCTGGGTTGAGAAGATCCCCAGGAGAAGGAAATGACAATCCACTCCAGTACTCTTGCCAGGAAATCACATGGGCGGAAGAGCCCGGGGGGCTACAGCTCCTGAAGTCACAACAGAATTGGACACAACTTAGCGACTAAACAATACCACCAATCCTAACAGGTGTGATGTGATCTCATTGGGGTTTTTTCCTGCGTTTTTCAGTTGATTAGTGATATTGAGCATCTTTTCATGTACCTGTTGGTCATTTGTATGTCTTTTTTAGAAAAATATCTATTCAAGCTTCTGCCCATTTGTAAAGTGGGCACCACTGAATATAATTTATCCTTAAAAAAAAAAAAAAGAAGAAATCATGTCATTTGCAACAACATGGATGAACCTGAAGGATATTGGAGACTATACAAAGTGAAATAAGCCAGACAGAGGAAAGACAAATAGTCCATGGTATCACTTATATGTTGAGTTGGAAAACATAAAATAAAAAGTGGAATTCATATTAACTATAGTCGGTAATACTGTACTATATAATTGAAATTTACTAAAAGAGTGGAACTCAAATATTCTAACCCTAAGAAAGTAAATATGGGAGGTGATAGATGTGTTAATTAACTCAGTGGACGGAATCCTTTCACAGTGTAGACATATGTCAAATCGTCATGCTGTGCACTTTATTTATCTATTTATCTTGGCTGCACTGGGTCTTCATTGCGGTGCTCAGGCTTTCTCCAGTTGCAGTGAGCAGGAGCCGCACTCTAATTGCTGCACTGGTGCTTTTTATTACAGTGGCTTCTCTTGTGGAGCATGGGCTCTAGGGTGTGTGGACGCGGTAGTTGCGATGCACCAGCTTAGTTGCCCCGCAGCATGTGAGAACTTCCTGAACCAGGGATTGAGCCTGTTCCCCTGCATTGGCAGGCAGTTTCTTAACTACTAGACCACGAGGGAAGTCCATGTTGTACACTTTAAATGTCTTACAATTTTATTTGTCAATAATACCTCAATAAATCTGGGAAAGAAGCACAGTAAACTATTTTCTTGTACATAATATTGAGATGGATAATGTTACTTTGGTTACATATATCATTGCAGGTAGGGAGCATCAGGATATTTCCTTGGAATTAAAACCTTCCTCAGAAGCTAGACTCACCTTCTAGTTTTGACATGAAAGCCATGATTGCACTAATAAAAATATCAGCCTTTGGTCATTAGTTTTTGGCAACTCTTATCTAATGGAATAAGTTAAAGTAAACAAATGTATGCCAAGATAATAACTGGGTCAAAGAATGTATTTATCACAGATCCATAGCCAGTGATTTATATCTTTTTTTATTCCATCAGACTTTGTGACTTCAACTCTGGGGAATTCATAATTTTTGCAAAGAAATAAGAACAATGGTTTTGTTTCCATGGATTTATTTACTTTCTTTTAAAATAAAGAAATTATAATACTAAGGTGAGATTTGCTACCTTAGCATGACTGCAATTATGCTAAGTAAGAACATATGCTCACTTTGTTGGTGAAAAAAATTCAGTGGCATTAATACTAAGATAGACTAATGTAGCCATTTGCTAAGACATATATTCATGGAAACATCTTCCAAGAGGACAGTATTCCCTATGTTGAATAATGATCCCAAGGGCTAAGAAAAGGTCTTTCCCTTCTGATATATTCTCCTTCCTCACTTCCTATGTCTCTCTAGAATCTTAGCTGTATATATAATATTAAGATTGGAGTAATAATTACATTAAGTAGTTATCTCCCTAGGTTAAGCATGACTTCAACTGATGTCACTCCAGATAGTTTTAGATTTAATAATACCAGTGTTTCAGCACCTTATCCTGAAAATTTTACTGAAAACTCTAGTGCTTGGCACTTCTGAACTGATTGAAATGTGTGATGATACCACTGGACAAACAAAATTTTGATTAATAGAAGTGTTCCCGTTCCTTCCATAAATTCTACATTTTTTGTGTGTGTACTAGAACTCTGTAACTGTACATATTCTAGAGAGTTTTATCAGATATATTTTCCTAGTTTAATTTTTCAGTATTTTATATCTTCTTTATAAGTATCCATTAAGGTTTTTATCCTGGCTTTGAGGAGGTTTGGTTCTAGGACCTGCTCCACTTATCAAAATTTATGAATGTTCCAGAACTATAGTCAACCCTCTGACTATATGGTTCCACATCCACAGATTCAATCAACCTCAGGTTATGTAGTATTGTTATTATTTATTGAAAAAAAATTCCATGTATAAGTGGACCTGTGCAATTCAAATGTATGGGTCAGTTGTTCAAGAATCAACTGTCCTCATCTCTGTTTCCCGTGGCCATTAAAATTGTAACTCACTGGTTATCAAGATCTGAAATCATCCTATGAAAACCTCTTTGTAAATCTGTTTTGCTATTCTTCTTTTAATTTTTTTTTAACCTCAGATTTCCCTTGATTCCATGGGAGCTTAACTATGCATCTTAATGAATGTTTGTTATATTTATTCACAATTTATCTTTGCTTTATAATTGGAGTTTTTTTCAGCTTATACATTATATCACATTGTCAAGAACAAAAACATATTCTTTATTGGGAGTATTCTGATATCATTCTTATATATTTGGCTTCTCATAGCCTCCTCATTAGTCATATCTCATAAAACATAAAACATCATTCTTTCTGGCATCAAGAAATATGTACATCATTAATCTATGGTGGTGATTATTTCCCATTTTATCCTTAGTTAAACTCTAGTCCATTAAAAAACATAGCATCCATAGATATGATAGCTGCATCCATAGATATAATGAAAGGAATAAAATGGTAATACATATATAATAAAAGTTGGGTTTCTTCATTAACATAGCACATTAGTATGATTGAAAAATTTAATGCTGTTTTATTTAAAACATTTTATTTCCTTCATCTGAGATTCAGAAAAGTACTTATAACACAGCATCTGTGTAATGATTCAATATGTCTCTTGACATTTTTTAGAAATGCCACCCAATTTATTAATGCTAAGTATATTGTTGCTGAAAGAAAAGTTAAGGACATGTTGAATATCAAGATTCTGATCACTGAAATAATATGACATAGTCTATTCTTTGTAATTGCTGTTGAAACCAAATTGGTCAAAGAATTAATTCAGAGACTGTCATAATGTTGTTTTCAGTTTCTGGCCATATTCCATGATTATATTAACCACTAGCATAGCTATTTTATCAGAGGTAAATGTGCCAAATTAAGGATGACTGAAGATCCAGGGACAAGAAGGGCCCATTGAGATTCACAGAACATATACTGCTGTAAAAATAGTCTTAGTAGCAAAGAGGAGGGAAAAGTATAATATGAGAGGAATGTGAGTAAATGTCCAAGATAGAGAATCAGTGGACAGTGTCAGAGTTTAATAACATGGGTGATTAATAATTCACTATCCTTGTGTTTCACAGGTAAAACCAACCAGAGTTATTAGCAACAGGTAGTAGAGATCCAGCTCATATTTCAGACTTTGAAAAGACAAAAGGAAAAGGCAAGAAGTGGTGCCATTACTTCTAGGTCATGGTTACTCCTCGCAAGGCAGTCAAAGAAGTATTAAAGGTTAAAACAATAGAATTGGAATCAGCCTGAAAATGTTGATAGACGATTCCTCACTGTAAGATTAGAGTCTTTATATTCCCTTTGTCAAGGGCCAAATTGATTACATAAACTAAGATGAATCTGAAGTTTTAGGTGTGAGGAAAGGACAAAAAGCAGGTAGGACTTTGTTGAAACAGAAGAATGCATTGGAAGGACACAGGAAATTTGTCAAACAGGACACTGGGTCAGTAGAATTCATTAGTCTAGTTGGGTTTATGCATAATCATAACAAACGTTTCCATTTATGCACTTTTAATGTTATAGTCCACTCATTCAATTTCCTTTTAATTACTGTTAGTAGAGTATATTTTTGTTAACCCATTTTCATGGTAATTGTGACACAGCAGACATTGTAGATGGAGTTGTTTGTAGGATGGGATATGCTTTTGAAAATGATGAAAGTGTTCCCCTGGTGGCTCAGATGGTAAAGAATCCCCCTGCAATGTGGGAGACCTGGGTTCAATCCCTGGGTTGGGAAGATCCCCTGGAGAAGGGAACAGCTATCCGCTCCAGTATTCTTCGCCTGGAGAATTTCACAGACAGAGGAGTCTGGCAGGGATGGGGTGGCAAAGAGTCGGACATGACAGAATGACATTCACTTTCACATGGTTTTGAAAATGATACAAGAACATCCTATTCTTATATGTTAAAGAAAAACACAGAAATATTAGATACAGTCTTAACAAATGAAGTGTATTTTCATTAACAACTCCTCAAGCTTTTAATTAATATCTATTTACAGAGGCTGGCTTTATATCTCACACATTAATGTTATGAAAGTCAATTTTCTTTCCATTATATTACATAGTTTAGAGGGCTTCCCTGGTAGCTGAGTGGTAAAGAATCCACCTGCAATGAAGGAGATGAAGATTCGATCCCTGGGTCAGAAAGACCCCCTGGAGAAAGAACTGGCAACCCACTCCAGTATTCTGGTCTGAGAAATCCCATGGACAGAGGAGCCTGGTGGGCTACAGTCCATGGAGTTGAGAAGACTTGGATACAATTTAGCAACTAAACAATAGCAACGTATTGTATTATGTATGCTTTTCAAGGTTATACCACAATTATCTTTGCTTCTTTTAATTGTTTTAAATTTAAATATGAAGCAAAAGTTGTGTAATAGAACCACAGTTTGAAAAGTTATACCCAGAGCTCTCTGGAAAGTCTTCTATTCCACAAATGGAAATAAACACTTTATAATCAATTTTAAAATTGTAGGCATTGGCTCTACATTTATTTAAATGGTGTGGTTTCTGCATCGTATTCCCAATGAGTCATTCTCAATGGGAAATAGAAATCTCTTTATCTGTATGAACCATTGTTACATTTTCCCCCTTTCCCATTAATTATGAGCTGAAATTAGCATGTGAATTCTATTAATAATAATCTAGAAGGATATTGTCATTTATATTATTAGTCATGACCTCATTCTTATTCGCTATATTTCTTGCTAGGAGAGGCAGATCTATGAAGTAGTAAAACTTGGGAATTAAAAAGTCCCTAGCTTGACTTGGTCTGCATGTTTAGGGTGTACAAAAAAACCTCTATCTGCCAGGCTCTTGGCTACCCATCTCTCTTTCACTGTGCATTCAAAAGTATTATTGTTCTAAAGCAAAGGAAGGGAGGACTTCCCCGGTGGTCCAGTGGTTAAGACTCCTTGCTTCCAATGCAGCGGTGGGGTGGGGGCGGGGGGCCATGCCGCACAGCCACGTGACATGGCTAAAAGAAAAAACAGTGTTAAAAAAAAGTATTACTGTTCTGTCTTGGTGAATGACTCTGTGATTCCCGTAGGAAATATTTATACTTAAAATGACATGTTTATGACGTGACTTAATGTCACACATCCAATATCTAATACCAAATTTGATTATTTTTCATGTTTAGCAGAGATGGGAGATATGTGGGAAATGCCAATGAAAGTGTACCACCTGATATTTCTATTTAGTCTTAGAGTCTATTCTTTGTTGGTTTTCCCCTCAAGAGATAATGATTGTAAACGATTATATTATTCTTCCTAATTATTTTCTGTGAAAAGAATTATATTTTATGACACAATCTGTCCCAGTGTGATGCAAAATGCTCTGCACTATAATTTTAAGAACTCAACTTGGACAGTTGAAAGACTGCCTTTTCCTATTTTATGCCATTGTGGAATACTGCTTCTTAAAAGAATAAGGATTGGACTTGTCTTTGGACTTTAAAATTAGCAACTGTGCCTCAAACTGAATGGTTTGAGGTTCAGTGAATTAAGTTTAATAAAGCCTTTCAATTCCTCAGTGTACAAGTAATGGGTGTGCAGGAACAGTCTGTTGAAGGGCATATGTATTTTCAAAACAACTGGCTTTTCTTCCCTTTGTAGTTGGAATTCTTTTACAATTGTTAAGATGAAACTAAAAATGCCAGAAAAAAAAATCACGTGTTTAGCTTGGAAAATTGGTGTTCTAGGCACCTGGGGAATGATAAACTGACTACCCTTCCTCCACAAGAATATCACATGCCAGGGGCTTCCCTAGCAGCCCAATGGTTATGGCTCTGTTACCACTGCAGGGGGCACAGGTTTGGTTCCTGGTTGGGGAACCAAGACCCAACATGCCACCAGGAGGTGCCCAAAAATTAAAAAATAAAGTAATTTTTTTTTTAAAAAAGCATTATGGCATCTCCCCATAGTGACAAAAAATAGAATGGCATGTGCCCATATGTAGTTTATATAAAGTTCATGAATTGCCTCTTTTCTTCATCCTCACCACTCTTGAGAAAGGAAGGGGGAGAGAGTAGAGTGACATGTAATTAGATATTCCTGCAAGCCTCCTCTTGGAAGGTCTGGTAGAGTCTCCCCATGGGGTTGAAGGCTGACTGGCCGGCTGACTGCTGTGAGATGCAGTGGTAACCTTTTGACACTAACCAAAAACACATAAAATGTCCTCCTAATGGAGGCATCATATCTGAATGTCTTCTTTCATAAGTACTACTCTTTCACAAAATTTAAACTGTGAAACTAAAACTTCACTACTTACAATCTTAGAATGAGAATCCAGAATATTTGTGAGAATGTTTGCAAAGTTCTGGGCTTCCCTGGTGACTCAGACAATAAAGAATCTGCCTGCAATGCAGGAGACCAAGGTTCTGCCTCTGGGTCGGGAAGCCCTGGAGAAAGGAATGGCTACCCACTCTAGTATTCTTGCCTGGAGAATCCCATGGACAGAGGAGCCTGGTGGGCCACAGTCCATGGGGTCACAGAGAGTTGGACACGACTGAGTGACTAACACTTTCACTTTCATACTCTGCAAAGTTCTGCTGGCTACTTTCAGCCTCACCCAGCTTGCCTTATTAAACATGAAATGTTAAGAAGAGAGGAAAGGGAAAAACTCCTTCCTTCTAACTTGCAGGAGTTTTGAATGGAGGCTTAGTCTTGTTTTTTCTGGGCTCCAAAATCACTGCAGATGGTGATTGCAGCCATGAAATTAAAAGGCTTACTCCTTGGAAGGAAAGTTATGACCAACCTAGACAGCACATTAAAAAGCAGAGACATTACTTTGCCAGCAAAGGTCCATCTAGTCAAGGCTATGGTTTTTCCAGTGGTCATGTATGGATGTGAGAGTTGGACTGTGAAGAAAGCTGAGAACTGAAGAATTGATGCTTTTGAACTGTGGTGTTGGAAAAGACTCTTGAGAGTCCTTTGGACTCAAGGAGATCCAACCAGTCCATCCTAAAGGAGATCAGTCCTGGGTGTTCATTGGAAGGACTAATGTTGAAGCCAAAGCTCCAATACTTTGGCCGCCTCATGCGAAGAGTTGACTCACTGGAATAGACCCTGATGCTGTGAAAGATTGAGGGCAGGAGGAGAAGGGGACGACAGAGGATGAGATGGCTGGGTGGCATCACTGACTCGATGGACATGGGTTTGGGTGGACTCTGGGAGTTGGTCATGGACAGGGAGGCCTGGCGTGCTGCGGTTCATGGGGTTGCAAAGAGTCAGACATGACTGAGGGACTGAACTGAACTGAACTTATTCTTCTTTGCCCGTGGTCCTAGCATATTCATGCAAACCCACTGCACTTTAAGATGTTTCTTCATAAAAAGGTCTCTTTAGAGATGACCTTTTTTTGATGGGTGTTAATTACATTAAGAGCTTCCCAGGTGGCTCTTGTGGTAAAAAATATGCATGCCAGTGCAGGAGGCACAAGAGATGCGGGGGTTCGATCTCTGGGTGGGGAATATCCCCTGGAGAAGGAAATGGTAACTCACTCCAGTATTCTTGCCAGGAAAATCCAATGGATAGGGGAGACCGGTGGGCTACAGTCCCTGGGGCCACAAAGAGTCAGATACAACTGAGCACCACATGCATACAAAATTACATCATGTGTGCGGCACATGTAAGGTTGTTTCTGCAGACAAGTATTGACACAGTCACATGTAGAAATGAACATATAAATAGTGGAGAGTTGCAAGTGTCTTTTTAATCATCACACTGGCTATTTCTTAATTAGCATTACTTAATTAGTGCTCACTGACTCAATGGATATGAGTTTGAGAGAACTCTGGGAGATAGTGAAGGACAAGGAAGCCTGGTGTGCTGCAGTCCATGGGGTCACAAAGAGTTGGATACAACTTAGTGACTGAACAACAACAACTAGTGCTAGTTAATAGATATTAAAATTTAAATTGAGGCCTTGCCAAACTTATATTTGTCTTTCTTGTCAAAAGCAAGATTCTTTCCTGAGAAGGAAAGGATGGGTGAGTCAATATTTTTGTTTTATTTTGCTAGTCCAGATCCTCTAAAATATGAGGTATTTCATTTATTACTCTTCATTCATTTCCTTGCTACCTTCCTTTTTGAATTCAATAAACATTGCTCAATTAGCTAATAAACATAAAACAGTATAATTGCCATTAAAGAAATATTAAAACAACTATATAAAGATGTCGGGCTTCCCTGGTGACTCAGATGGTAAAGACTCTGCCTGCAATGCAGGAGACCCAGGTTCCACCCCTGGGTTGGGAAGATCCCCTGGAAAAGGGAATGGAAACCCACTCCAATATTCTTTCCTGGAGAATCGCATGGACAGAGGAGCCTGGAGCGCTACAGTCCATGAGGTCACAAAGAATCAGACCCAGCTGGGTGTTACCACCTTATAATAATAATGATAATAATGATAGAAGATACCACCCTATAATAAGAATCCATTTTCTCTCCTACTTGAAAATTACTGTCAGACATTAGGTGATTCTTGTTATGGTAACCCTTCCCTTTTAATGCCAGAAGGAGCAAAGAAACATGTCATGGAGTAACATTAAATAAGACTTAGGCAGGCATCAGGGCTATACACGTGAACTCGTTTCCTTCCATGATTTTAAAACATCCATGCTTAACCCAACTCATTCAGTATCTCACACTTGTCTGGTTACACATCTCCACATCCATAAGTTTATTATTCATGCTCCCTTGAAAAGCCCTAAACTTGTCTAAGTCCTATTCCTTCAAATGCCAACTCTCTTCCTTTTGATGAAGATTTTCTGACCTGTGCCACCCAGTGATCGCTTCCTTTTTTCAACAATAGTCAATTGTTTTGGAGATTGCTCTATTCTCCATGAGTTTAGCTTTTATCTATAGACCTGGTCTTTACAAACTGATTTTTAATAACTTACAAGAAGAAATAACACCTTGTTTCACTGTAACCCTCGGTTTTGCCTTGCAAATTTCTTAACAATAGAAAGGAAGGTAACAATGGAAAATAGAACCAGATAATGCAGAAAGGGTGTCATGTTAAATTATGCTCCCTCTTTCTTCATGTTCCATTGGTAACAGGAACACCAAGTCCACAGATTTCAGATTTCATTCTTGTATATGTGTTGCTGTTTTACAGTCTTACGCACAATTTTTTAAATGAATACCTAATAAATAAATCTAAAATTTTACCAACCTGTCACCAGGTGGTGGCAAAGTCACAGAGGTGCATAGTTTGAGCATTCCCAAATGGTAAATCATAAACACACTTGAACACATAAGAAAAGTATGCAAACATAAGCACATGTAATTTCAGATTCTTCTTTAGCTACTTTCTGTTCTAAATTCCGGAAGCACTCAAGAGATCCTCAGTTCAGGTTGGAAGAGAGACTCTTTTCTATTCCTACACATTCACTTTTGTATATCTACTTTCCTGGCCACCTAAAGTGCATAATTCACATACATGTCAGTTTCTCCAAACTCTCAGCTCTCAGAGAGACCTGAACATGACAAAAAAGTTGGCCTCCATTTTCCCTCTTAGTTGAAAATTACTATCAGACACTTGGTGATGCTTGTTTTGGTGACCCTTTCCTTCTTTTATTATTATTAATTTTTAATCCTTTTGGTTGTGCCACACTGCATGGCAGGATCTTAGTTTCTTGACCAGGGATCAAACCAATGGCCCCTGCAGTGGAACCTGGGAATCTTAACCACCGGAGGGAGGTACTGAACCCTTCCCTTCTTTAAATGACACAAGAAGAAGGAATGAAATAAGACACAGTAAATTTTCACTCAAATTTTCAAACAGTTTTATTATATGTGACTGCTATTATTTACCAATTAAAAGGAGTTATTTGTTCTCTTAGGGCTTCCCTTGGTGGCTCAACAGTAAAGAATCTGCCTGCAGTACAGAAGATGAAGGAGATTCTGGTTCAGTCCCTGGGTAGGGAAGATTCCCTGGAGGAGGGCATAGCAACCCACTCTAGTATTCTTGCCGGGGAAATCCCATGCACAGAGGAGCCTGGCGGGCTACAGTCCATAGGGTCACAAAGAGTCAGACATGACTGAAGCAACTTGGCATGCATGCACACGTTTGGTCTCTTGTCTAAGGCCCCTTACTCTATGGTTCTCTCTTATCCTTTTAAGCTCCTTCCCACACTGGGCTTCCCTGGGTGGCTCAGATGGTAAAGAATCTGCTTGTGATGCAAGAGATCCAGATTCAAGCCCTGACTTGGAAACATTCCAAGTCAGGGAAGGGAATGCAACCCACTCCAGTATGCTTGCCTAGAGAATTCCATGGACAGTGAAACCTGGTAGCTACAGTCCATGGGGTCACAAAGAGTTGGACACAACTGAGTGACTAACTTTTTAGAGCCCTGGTAGCTTAGCTGGTGAAGAATCCACCTGCAGTGTGGGAGACCTCGGTTTGATTCCCAGATCGGGAAGATCTGCTGGAGAAGAGATAGGCTATCCACTCCAGTATTCTTGGGCTTCTCTGGTGGCTCAGATGATAAAGAATCTTCCTGCACTGTTCTGTGTATGTCAATGATTATGGCTTCCTTCTCAGTCCTCTGAACATTCCCCATATTTCCCAGACTCTGTGCATTTACTTTGCTTGTAAACTGCTTTCTCTGCTGGTCAGAATCTTACTTAAATTTCAGGTACAGCGTAAATGTCACCACCTACATAAGATATTACCTGTTGCCCATTGCTGTTTGGATTCTTCCTTCTTTTGAATGCTTATCTTGGTTTGTTCATTCCTTTATTGACACTCATATACAGCCCAGGATTGTATTTATTTTAGTCCTATTTTACTTTCTGCTAAACTGAAAGCATCTTAAAGCACAGACCACACTAACTACCTTAATTTCCTCTATTGCTTTAGAAGTCTTATTTACATTACAAAAGCCTGGTGATTTCATATGAGCAGAACTTGTTATATTATATACAATATGACCTAACTTTTGAGTTGCTTTGGTTGTGTACAAGATTTTTTTTTTTAAAGAATGAACAATTAGAGTGAAATTAGAAAAATCTTTATCAAATGTGCACACGTAGAATGTTAAACTGAATTTGTTCACATACAAGGACATACCATTTTGACTCACACAAAACAGGAAAACACAGGGAGCAAAGAGACTTTTTTGAGATCTTAGGGTAATCGAGCCTATACTAATGATTTTTGTGATGGAAATTTACATAAAGAGAGGAGCATGAAGGGAAATTTGGGGAGGCAGGTAAGGTAGCATGAAAGTAATTGACTAGATGGAAAAAGGAAAAGTGTTTCTAGAAATAAATTAATAAGTGAAATAAATTACTAAGGGTAAGCTTAGAAAGCTTGAATTATATGTAGAAAGTAAGTGGGTGCAAGAGAAATGATTCAAAGAGAAAAATTACATGAATTGAGTGGGAGAAATATGTGATTTTACAGTAAAACATTTTTAAGTACACAGGAATGAAAGAAGAAAAAAAATCATAGGCAGTTACAAAAAGTAAAGTTCCCTTAATAAAAATGTGAACAATTACACATAGAAAATGATTCACTGCAGAATGAAGGGTGAACCTCAGATCTGTAACAGTCATCTCAGTATGTCGACCTTTGTAGATTGAAGAACAAATAGGAAATGCCAACAGGGCATCCACCATCATCACAAAGGAGGCAAAGTTATCAAAAAAATCATAGATTAAAGCTACTATTGTGCAAAAAAAAAAAAAAAAAAAAGCTTTAAAATGATAGGAGCCAAAAAGCTCTAGATAAACAAAACCCTAGAATTTTTTTTTTTTTTTGGTAAAGGCTAAAATTATATGCATCTCCACTGTGAAAATACTTCAGATGTTCTGGGGACCAAAGAACACATCTATACAGTATGTTTTTTTTTTTTTTTTAAGTTTTTTGCTGTTGTTGCCAATAATTATTTAAAAATCTATTATATATTGACCTTAATATTAGAATAAGACTGATTTTTATTTTGATCACAGTTCAGTCACCTCCTCTCTGTAATTATAGGCAAGTTTATTACTTAAACTTCCCTATTTTCATTGTCTTTGCTGGTAAAATATGAGTAATGCTACCTACTGATCAAATTACTTGGAGAATTAGCAAGGTGAATTGAGTAATGTCAAGCTCAGAGCTTGTCAAGAGGTAAGCCTTCAGTAGGTTCTATTATACATTGTAACACTTTGTAAATAATGCTTCTAATTCACACTTTGTAAAGAGAGCTTTTAATTGAATATTTAGCAATGTGTTAACTTATTGAATATGCTACTATCCAGGTGATTTTCTCCATGACTTCTTAAGTTCAACTCAAATTTAGAGACCAGGTCTCATAAAATTGTAAAGTTCTGATTTCTTTAACAATCTATTGTCTTTCCTGTGGATGTTTTCCACATTCACCCTCCATCCTAACTCCCACACCACTACTGCTCAATATTTCCATTAATTAGTCAGGAATGTAGAGAGATTTTATATTCAGGAGCATGATGGTGCTAACTGAATACAGAAGAATCCATCCAGAGTAAAAAACAACACAGCAAAATAAAACAGAAAGAGATCAGTCAAGACAAATTTTGACTTTCAAGGTCTCTATAAATTTGCACCACAAGGAGTTACTTATTATTGAAAACCTGTGGAATATGTATGTGTTTGAACTCCTGTGAAAGCAATAAGGTTATTGTATAAAAGTTAAGTGTCGGGCTTCCCTGGTAAAGAATCACAGGACAGTAAAGAATCCACAGGAGACATGGGTTCAATTCCTGGGCTGTGAAGATCTTCCTTCCTGGAGAAGGAAATAGAGGCCCACTCCAGTATTCTTGCCTGAGAAATCTGATGGACAGAACCTGGTGGACTATAGTCCATGGGGTCACAAGGGTCAGACACAATTTAGCTACTAAACAACAGCAATCCCATAACAGAACTTCAAAACATGTGAAGCAAAGACTGATGTAACTGGTAGAAAAATGGACACATTTTTAATTATATTCAGTGATTACAAAATCTCAGTTCAGTTCAGTCACTCAGTCATGTCCAACTCTTTGCGACCCCATGGACTGCAGCACGCCAGGCCTCCCAGTCCATCACCAACTCCTGGACTTTACTCAAACTCATGTCCATTGAGTTGGTGATGCCATGCAACCATCTCATCCTCTGTCATACCTTTCTCCTCCCTTCTTCAATCTTTCCCAGTATCAGGGACTTTCCAGATGAGTCAGCTTTTTGTATCAGGTGGCCGAAGTACTGGAGTTTCAGCTTCAACATCAGTCCTTCCAGTGAACACCCAGGACTAATCTCCTTTAGGATGGACTGGTTGGATCTCCTTGCAGTCCAAGGGACTCTCAAGAGTCTTCTCCAACACCACAGTTCAAAAGCATCAATTCCTTGGTGCTCAGCTTTCTTTATAGTACAACTCTCACATCCATACATGACTACTGGAAAAACCATAGCCTTGACCAGACGGACTTTTGTTGACAAAGTAATGTCTCTGCTTTTTAATATGCTAAGTTGGTCATAACTTTCCTTCCAAGGAGCAAGCATCTTTTAATTTCATGGCTGCAGTCACCATCTGCCGTGATTTTGGAGCATCCCAAAAATAAAGTCTGTCACTGTTTCCATTGTTTCCCCATCTATTTCCCATGAAGTGATGGGACCGGATGCCATGATCTTAGTTTCCTGAATGTTGAGCTTTAAGCTAACTTTTTCACTCTCCTCTTTCACTTTCATCAAGAGGCTCTTTAGTTCCTCTTTGCTTTCTGCCATAAGGGTGGTGTCATCTGCATATCTGAGGTTATTGATATTTCTCCTGGCAATCTTGATTCCCGCTTGTGCTTCATCTATCCTGGCATTTCTCATGATGTACTCTGCATATAAATTAAATAAGCAGGGTGACAATATACAGCCTTGACATACTCCTTTTCCTATTTGGAACCAGTGTGTTGTTCCATGTCCAGTTCTAACTCTTGCTTCCTGACCTGCATCCAGATTTCTCAAGAGGCAGGTCAGGTGGTCTGGTATTCCCATCTCTTTAAGAATTTCCCACAGTTTGTTGTGGTCCACACAGTCAAAGGCTTTGGCATAGTCAATAAAGCAAAGGTAGATATTTTTCTGGAATTCTCTTGTTTTTTCGATGATCCAATGGATGTAAAATAACAAAACCTATCCCTCAATAATAGGCTAAGTAGACAGAAAAATCAGTTAGGATACAGAAGATCCTGAACAAAACTATCAACTAAATAAATGGAATGTTTTAGAACATTTCTACTCAACTACAGCAGAAAACTCATTCTTTTAAAGTACACATATAAATTTTACAAATAGAACATATCATCTGAGCCATCAAACAAGTATTCATAAATTTAAAAGAATACAACCATAAAATCATGTGCTATGACCAAATTAAATTAGTAACCAATAACAGCTATCCTAAAATTCCCCAAATACTTGAAAACTGTTATATAACCCATGGGTCAAAAAAAAAAGGGGGGGGGGGGGTTAAGTCAAATATGTTTTGACCAGAAATAATGAAAATAGAATATATTAACATTTGGTGGATGAAACTGAGACAGTACTTATTGGGAATAAATGCCTTAAGCTCCCACATTAAAAAACTAGGAGAAAAGAGCAAATTAAACCCAGAGTATGTATATTAAAAGGAAATAAATATAAGAGAAAGCAAATTAAATAGAAAATACAAAACTAATAAAAAAGTTAATGTAGTTTTTCTTGAGAAGATAAATAAATATTAATAAATGTCTAGTGAGATTCATCAGGACCAAAAGAAAAAAAAATTACCAGTTCCAGGGATGATAAAAGTGATATTTCTACTCATCCTAGTCTATATCTGACTTCCCTCCCTTTTTTATTTTACTCATTCTATAAATGGTGTTATAGTAAGAAATATATTTGGTTTTGTCCCCATTTCCTGTACAGAACTCCTAAAACTCTTGTAATTTCCTTAGTTATTATAGGAGTGCTAGAAGCATGTTTCGTTCTAACGTTTGCTTGTTGATTCTAGTTCCTGACACAAGAACTTCTAAGACTCATGGAGTCTCTGGAGTGATAATTGTTTTCTTTGTATTCTAATGAAATGGCTGGTAGCTGGGAGCCTCTAAATAGTTTCAACATGAGAAGCTAATCACCAGAAAGACCAAGCCATGATTAGATGCTTGTAACCCAGCCCTGTGGTATTGGAGAAGACTCTTGAGAGTCCCTTGGACTGCAAGGAGAGCCAACCAGTCCATCCTAAAGGAGATCAGTCCTGGGTGTTCATTGGAAGGACTGATGATGAAACTGAAACTCCAGTACTCTGGCCACCTCATGCGAAGAGTTGACTCATTGAAAAAGACCCTGATGCTGGGAGGGATTGGGGGCAGGAGGAGAAGAGGACGACAGAGGATGAGATGACTGGATGGCATCACTGACTCGATGGACATGAGTTTGAGTAAACTCCGGGAGTTTGTAATGGACAGGGAGGCATGGCATGCTGCAATTCATGGGGTTGCAAAGAGTCAGACACGACTGAGCGACTGAACTGACTGACTGACTGACTGAACCCAGCCTAACCCCATTCTCCAGAGAGGAGAGAAGGGCTGGATATTGAGTTATTATTTAATCAGGCATATGTGATGAAGTGTCCATAAAATCTCTAAACTCTGGGGTTTGGAGAGTATCTGGATTGGTGAACAATCTATATGCCTAGAGTGTGGTCACATTTCAGCTCCACAGGGACAAAAGCTCATGCAAAAGTTAACAGATAACTGAAATACCTTATATTTGTTAAATAAATAGAATTTATAGTTTAAAATCTTCCAATAAGAACAACTCCAGGACTGAGTCTTCACCCATTAAATTCCACCAAATATTAGAGGTAACAGCAACTCTGCATCTATTTGTGAAAATTGAAAAGGAAAGAACACTTCTCAGCTCCTTCTATGAGGCCAGCATTGCTTTGATACCCAAATAATATGAAACATTCAAAGAAGACAGACCAACAACCTTCATGATTTACCTAAAATTTTTAGCAAATCAAGCCTTATATAGAAGAGATAATATAGCATGACTTGGTTAGGTCATTGAATCACTTGGTGATTCAGTGTAAAAATTCAGTTTATGTAATTCACCATACCAAAGGGACCTCCCAGGTGGACCTAGTTGTAAAGAATCTTTCTGCCAATGCAAGAGATGCAGGAGACACAGGTTCCATCCATGGGGCAGGACGGGAAGATTCCCTGGAGGAGGGAGGGCATGGCACTCCATTCCAGTATTCTTCTGGAAAATCCCATGGACAGAGGAGCCTGGTGGGCTATAGTCCATGGAGTCACAGAGAGTGAGACACAACCTAGCACACATGTGTTCACCATACCAAAAGCCTAATAAAAACATGATCACCCTAATAGCAGTAGAAAAATAATTTGACAAAATTTAGCATGTATTCATGATAAAAACTCTCAGTGAACATAGTTTTCTGACCCTTCCTACATGTTAAGCACTTCTATCTTCTGTTTCCATAGCTTCCTATTATATTTTCTTATAAAATTTCTCACTCTTTGCTTAATTGCCTTTTTAGTTAGCTTAGTTCTAACTAATTTAGATGTTGTAGAATTTCTGCCATGTAACTAATCCTCAGTTGACAAATTGCTAATAAATGATTAACATTTGGTTCTTGGCTAACTGAGAGACTTAGGATCGTTTCAATAAAATGGGGATTCCCAATAGCTAATTTTTTTTACAATAGCTAATTCTTATGGAATATTTTTTATATGCCAGGTAGAGTGCTAAGTGATTTACATTAAAAAAATGTATTATTTTTACCACCACCACATAAGAAAGGCAGTATTATTATAATTTGAGTTTTACAGATGAGAAACTAAAAGTACAGCGATTATAAGTAATGTACCCAAAGTCACACACATGGTAAATATAGGGGTGGGACTTGCTTTCAGGCTCTCTGACCCTGGAGCCTCCACTTTGTACCCCATCCTCACCGCCCGTCAATCAGCAGTGCTGATACGGGAAAGTTATAGGGGAGAGAGGGTTTCCTAAGCGGCGCTAGTAGTAAGAACACACCTGCCAATTCAGGAGTCCTAGGAGACATGGGTTTGATCCCTGGGGAGGGAAGATCCATAGGAGGGCACGGCAGTCCACTCCAGTGTTCTTGCCTGGAGAATCCCATGGATAGGAGCTGGTGGTCTACAGTCCATGGAGTTTCAAAGAGTTGGACGTGACAGAAGGGACTTAGCATACAAGCATAGAGGAAAGAGCATGTCTTTAACCAAGGCCAGGGTAAGTTTAAACCTTTACATAAAACATTTATCTATTAACAGCTGCTATGTGTAACTGAACATCAGTGGCCTACAGTGTTTGTACTCAGTAAGATCAGAGGAAAGATAAAAGTGCAGTGATGTGGCTAACTAACATACATTGAAAAACTTCTATCTGCTATAACTGACTTGGGTGAGAGTTTCACAATGAATAAGATGTAATCCCTATCTTTGATGACCTCAAAATCTATACAAAACTTGACAAATTTTAAAGAATATTTTCCACCTTTTTATTCTCCCTGTTTTCTGACCTTATTTCTACTTTAAATTTATAACATTGTGATAATAAGAAAAAATATTGTTTTAGTTCTAGGTTATTTTTTCCAGTACATAAACATAAAGTTTGTTTTCCTTTCGAAAATTATGATAATTGAAATGTTTCAGTGTGAGGATTTAGAGTGAAGTAAATAAAGCACATGCAGGGAAACATAGATCTTGTGACATCCATGTCATATTCCTGAACTTTCTTGTGAAAAAGACCTAAAAACTACACATCTGCTAAAAAAAAACCCTATACATCTGCTAAAATTGACATCTTAACTATTTCCCTTAGAGCAGTAAAATTCCATTCATTAACAATTTTTCATAATATAACATAGATTAGTTAAATATCAAATGTCTTTTTCTACTGTTGCAAACTTTAAAACACTTGTGTTTCAGAGAATATATTATGCAGAACAGATTTAAAAAGGGCACTTGACACAAGAGAAATACAGAAAACTAACTACTTCTTAAAGCTTATTTAAACCAAAACATATTGATAACTACCCTATGTTGAGGAAATAGGGTTACCTGGGTCAACATCCACATCAGTATGTGTATTTACTTTCCGTCAAGTCAATCAGTTGAGCTGCTTCTGCTAATTTATTTGATCAGAGGCTTGTCAATGTAATTAGGTTAAAATGGTCCTTCCACTTCAGCTACTCGACACATAAATATTTGACTATATATATGTAGAATGACAAATAGCACCAAAAGATATATTTTTAACAAATATCTCAGACAAAAGTGCCTGAGATGCTCAAAGGAAAAACATTTTGTTGGGAATATGGAGCCAAAAACAGTATATTTTTTAGGGTTTTGAGTTATAGTCAAAAGGAAGGGGAAATCCTTTGATGCTTCTTAGAAACAGTAAAAGTCTTGATATGAATGAAAGAAGTGGGGATGTTGCCAGACAATGGGAGTTTCAGAGTTGACAGAAAAGATCTGGAAGGAAGTTATCTTACTTTTATCTGAACTACCATGAATTCTCTAGAAAGGACAGAGTGAGTCAGGCAAGATAGGTATCTAATTTTATTTAGTGGAGGAGAAGCATAGCAAGCTAACAGAGAAGTTACTAGACAGAATAATGGACTTGAGGAAAAACAAAGTGCATGAAATTATATATATATTATATATTTCAGAGGGCTTCCCTGATGGCTCAGTGGTAAAGAATCCACCTACGAGTGCAGGAAATACAAGAGATGCAGGTTTGATCCCTGGGTCTGGAAGATCTCCTGGAGTAAGAAATGGCAGCCCACTCCAGTATTCTTGCCTGGGAAATCCCATGGACAGAGGAACCTCAGGGACTACAGTCCACAGGGTGACAAAGAGTCGGACACAACTGAGCAACTGAGCATGCATACAGCCCAAGGAAAAATATATTTATCCACCCAAGACTTTGATTATAAACAAGAAGAGGTATTTAGTGTGAGTTAGGACGAAATACTCATTATGTAAACATTACTATAAAAATAGGATTAATTTGTCTTCGTATGTCCAAAATAAGAGATATACCTAGGGCTTCCCCAATAGCTCAGTTGGTAAAGTGTCCGCCTGCAATGCAGGAGAAAGTGAAGTGAAGCCGCTCAGTTGTGTCCGACTCTTTGCGATCCCGTGGACTGTAGCCTACCTACCAGGATCCACAGTCCATGGGATTTTCCAGGCAAGAATACTGGAGTGGGTTGCCATTTCCTTCTCCAGGGGATCTTCCCAACCCAAGGATCAAACCCGGGTCTCCCACGTTGTAGGCAGACGCTTTACCATCTGAGCTACCAGGGAAGCCCTGGTTCAATTACTGGGGCAGGAAGATCCACTGCAGAAGGGATAGGCTACCCACTCCAGTATTCTTGGGCTTCCATTGTGGCTCAGTGGGTAAAGAATCCGTCTGCAATGAGGGAGACCTGGATTCAATCCCTGGGTTGGAAAAATCCCCTGGAGAAGGGAAAGGCTACCCACTCCAATATTCTGGCCAGGAGAATTCCGTGGACTGTATAGTTCATGGGATCACAAAGAGTTGGACATGACTGAGTGACTTTCACTTCACATACCTAGGTTTAATTCTGTTGGTTCAGAGTTCTCAAAAGAAGTCTTTATTTTATTATGTATATCTATACTACAGATATCTGTGTGTATGTGTATGTAATATGCTTACATAACTAAAAAAAAAAAAACACTTGTAGGTTTTGATCTGACATGTAAAGAACTTGGAAGTCAACACCCCTATATACAACAAGAAAAAAAATACCAAAAAAGAATCCTGAAAATATTATTTTATCATCTATTTAATTTTTGATGAAGTGATACTCGATTTTTCAATTCTGATTATATATGCCCCTCCCCTCTCTTATGGAGTAGGAAATGGCAACCCACTCCAGTGTTCTTGCCTGGAAAATTCCACATACAGAGGAGCCTGGTGGGATATAGTCAGACACGACTGAGCACACACATCTCCTCTTTTAACCTACCAACACTAATCTGTTAATTTCCCCCACCGCTCTTTATGGTCAGTTTTTCTAAGGGGTTAGCTTTGCTTTGTCTTTATAGTTTCCAACAGCTAACTTTTGGCTTTGTTAGTTTTCTCTATTACAAATTCATTTTCAATTTTGTTAATTCTTCCTTATATTCCTTAGTTCTACTTTCTTTGAGATGTATTTGCTGTTATTTTATCTCACTTCATGACATAGAAACATACATCATTGTTTTTTAGACTGTCACTGCTTCTAACATATAAATATAAGGTAACTCTCTGAACTCTGATGTACTTTTCTTTATCATTAGTTCAGAAAATTTATTTCTGAATTTACTTTCTTATTCTTCTCATATATATAAGATATAAAGATATATATACATATCACTTATTTTTTATCCATTCATCTATTGATGGGCATTTAGGTTGCATCCATATCTTGGTTATTTTATAGTAATGCTGCAGTGAACATAGGGGTGCATATATCTTTTTGAATTAGATTTTGGTTTCTTCAGATAAATGACCTAGGAGTGGAATTGCTGGATCATGTGGTAGTTCTTTTTTTTTTTTTTTTTAATTTTTTTGAGAGATCTCCATATTGCTTTCTATAGTAGCTGTACTAATTTACATTCCCACCAACAGTGCATGAGAGTTCCCTTTCTCTCCACATACTTACACCATTTGTCATTTGCTGTCTTTCTGAAAATAGCCATTCTGACATGCGTGAGATGATTTCTCATTGTGGTTTTGATTTGCATTTCCCCAATGATTAGTGATGTTGAGCATCTTTTCATGTGTCTTTTCAGGTCTTCTGGCTATTTTTTAAATTGGATTGTTTGTTTTTGATATTCAGTTGTATGAATTCTTTGTGTATCTCGTGATGATTAAATATTGGACATTGTGTACAAAGAAATATAGATTCTCAGACTCGAGTCCACATGAAGAAGCAGAGACTGTCCCCAGGTGAGCATCAGCTCTGCGCTCCTAAGTTGTCTTTCAGAGGTTCTCCCCGCTCTGTAGCTTAGTCCCTTTGGTCCTCATTACCTCCATAGTCTGTGATGACTTTACCGAGATGGTTGTTGTATGTTATCTGGCTGTGCAAGTTGTTTCTAATGGAGGTTTTGTTCTACTGCCAAATTCTACATCCTAGCCAGAAGTAAATGTTCTGTTATACCATTTTTATTCTGATAGTGAAAGATAGAGAAAGATACTGTTATTCTTCACATTTATGGCATAAACTTAGAACATATTCTCAGAGAAATAGAACAACTTACTAAAGGACACACAATTAACTTGATCAAGGTTATCAGAAGGATGGACAAGTCTCAATTCCAGCCCAGATTCATCTTACTTCAGGACCTGGGTTCTCAAGTACATGGTTGTATTTCTTTAGTATTTCACTCTTGATATGGAATTCTATCTAGAAATAAAGGAGGCCCCTCATAACTAAAGTAAGTCTTTGTGGGTCCTGGCATTAATAAATAGAAGGGAATAAGGTATGTATCCATTGTAAAAATCCATCTAAGGACCACAGTTATGCTTGCTATTAACAATCCTGAACATAAGGATATACAGTGAGTTCTTTGCTAACAAAGAATCTGTGTTGATTTCCAAATCTCCCCAGAGTTCAGAGATGAATGCAATTTTTTTATGCCTCTTTTCATCACAAATAGAAATGGGCTTTTTAATCTAACATACTTGGAATTCTTTAAGAGGAGAAGGTTTATAGAATTTAATACCATTGTAGGGCATTTGAAATAACTTTACTTAGATCAATCTGTGGTGGCTTATTCTCAGTTTTTTTTATGGAAAAAATATCATTCATGTTATAACCTTTCATTGTCAAGATTTAGAGATCATATAATTTAAAGGGTGTTTACAGCACCTTTGTCTCTTGTAGTAGCAATGAAGCCCCTGGAATTATTTTGTGAATGCAAGGATATAAATTTAAGAATATGTATGGGAAGACTTTTCTCCATTGCTAAAGTAAAAACATAGCACCTAAAATTAATACAAATATGCGATCATGAATCTCATGTACACTGTCATATTCTTTACTATTAATAATGCTGCTATTCACTGTGTACAGTGTATAAATATATAAAATAAGACTTTGGAAACCAATATATTCATTGATGGAGAATCTGAAAAATTGATAGCTTCTTGTGTTCTAATGTCAGAAATTCCAGGAGAAGCGTCTCTCTGCCCAGACACTTTACCTCTCTCCTCACTGTTATCTAAAATTTTTTGACTAGCATAAATTCTTTCATTTTACCTTTTTTTTTTTTTTTTTGAAAACTTGCATTTGAAGGAATGTGCCACCACGTCCAACTACATTTGCATTCTAAGTTGGCTGATGGCAAGTGGGAAGCAGAGATAATCCAGGCATTCAGAAATATACTCAGTGTCCCAAGTTGCTTTCTTATCTCTGACATATGTCTTCCTTCTGGCTTTAAGTCTATTTGGAAAGAGAGAAGGATGTGGGGTCCTCAAACCCTTGCTTTAGTTATGAAAGACTGAATTATTCTTCCTGCAAAAAGCCAAAAAATTCAGTGTACTTAAGTTTTTTTTTTTCTTCCCTGAATCAAAAGGTCAATTAGAAAGTAGTATCTTCTCTCAGATGAATTTAGTAGAGAATAGAATTGGATTAAATCAAGGACAAAATTTATCCAGGAGAAAAAGATAAAATGAGATTACCAAAAAATTATTGAATAATAGATACTAAATAAGGAAGAATTCCTTAGTTATGTCCATAGGTCTAGTTGAAGTTTTACCAGGAGACAGAAACCAGGACCTAAACGTCAGGTAAGGTGCTTTACGGTAACAATCTAAGGACAGCGCTAAGGATTTACCTAAAAGAAACAGTTTGCAAGAAGTGACTATACTTACAGCTGATTCATGTTGTTGTATAGCAGAAATCAACAAAACATTGTAAAGCAATCATCCTACAAATAAAAATAAATTTTAAGAAAAGTTATTTTAAATTCTAGTTTCCCAGTATTGCAGACTGCAGCTTTAACCACTTGCTAGTGTTCAAATTACTTAATGTTCTCTTAGCATTTTGCCTCAAGTTTATTTCAGATTTCCTGTCAACTTTATGGTGGCAGCCCTCTGATTATAATAATAGTTCTCATATCCTTCATTTTACCTCCAAGCACCCAGTTAGATCTAGCCTTGCTTCAATCTCTTGCTATAGGGAGATGCTTTAGAAAATATTCTAATAATGTGTACAGAATAAAAACACAGTTGCCTAAATATCTTAACTTAACCAAAATCCTAGTGTGACCCATTCTATTATATTTTTTAAGTCAAAAAAACATTGTGTATGAATTCAACAAATGTTTGCATTTAAGAACCTAGTTGTAGTAATACAGTAGGAAAATACAGAATAAATAATGTAACACTGAATGTACATCATGAAATAGATCTAGAATCTCAGGTAATGTGTATGTAAGTAGCACATTGCACATTGAACTATAAGTGCTCAAAGAAAGATTCAGAGTTCAGTTCAGTCACTCAGTCCTACTATTTCTGACCCCATGGACTGCAGCACACCAGGGCTCCACCAACTCCCGGAGTTTACGCAAACTCATGTCCATTGAGTTGGTGATGCCATCCAACCATCTCATCCTCTATCGTCCCTTTCTCCTCCTGCCTTCAATATTTCCACAACAGGGTCTTTTCAGATGAGTCAGTTCTTTGCAGTAGGTGGGCAAAGTATTGGAGTTTCAGCTTCAGCATCAGTCCTTCCAATGAATATTCAGGACTGATTTCTTTTAGAATGGACTGGTTTGATCTCCTTGTAGTCCAAGGGACCCTCAAGAGTCTTCTCCAACACCACAGTTCAAAAGCATCAATTCTTTGGTGCTCAGCTTTCTTTATAGTCCAACTCTTACATCCAAACATGACTTCTGGAAAATCCATAGCTTTGACTAGATGAAACTTTGCTGACAAAGTAATGTCTCTGCTTTTTAATATGCTGTCTAGGTTCGTCATAACTTTCCTTCCAAGGAGTAAGCATCTTTTAATTTCACGGCTGAAATCACTATCTGCAGTGATTTTGGAGCCCAGAAAAATAAAGTCAGCCACTGTTTCCCCATCTATTTGCCATGAAATGATGGGACCGGATGCCATGATCTTGGTTTTCTGAATGTTGAGCTGTAAGCCAACTTTTTCACTCTCCTCTTTCACTTTCATCAAGAGGCTCTGTAGTTCTTCTTCACTTTCTGCCCTAAGGGTGGTGTCATCTGCATATCTGAGGTTATTGATATCTCTCTCAGCAATCTGGATTCCAGCTTGTGCTTCATTCAGCCCAGCGTTTCTCATGATGTACTCTGCATATAAGTTAAATAAGCAGGGTGACAATATACAGCCTTGATGTATTTGGAACCAGTCTGTTGTTCCCTATTTGGAACCAGTCTGTTGTTCCATGTCCAGTTCTGACTGTTGCTTCCTGACCTGCATACAGATTTCTAAGGAGGGAGGTCAGGTGTTCTGGTATTCCCATCTCTTTCAGAATTTTCCACAGTTTACTGTGATACACACAGTCAAAGGCTTTGGCATAGTCAATAAAACAGAAGTAGATGTTTTTCTGGAACTCTCTTGCTTTTTTGATGATCCAAAAAATGTTGGCAATTTGGTCTCTGGTTCCTCTGCCTTTTCTAAATCCAGCTTGAATATCTGGAAGTTCACAGTTCATGTATTGCTGAAGCCTGGCTTGGAGAATTTTGAGCATTACTTTGCTAGAGTGTGAGAGGAGTACAACTGTGTGGTAGTTTGAGCATTCTTTGGCGTTGCCTTTCTTTTGGATGGGAATGAAAACTGACTTTTTCCAGTCCTGTGGCCACTGCTGAGTTTTCCAAATTTGTTGCCATATTGAGTGTAGCACTTTCACAGCATCAACTTTTAGGATTTGAAATAGTTCAATTGTAATTCCATCACCTCCACTAGCTTTGTTCATAGTGATGCTTCCCAAGGCCCACTTGACTTCACATTCCAGGATGTCTGACTTTAGGTGAGTGATCACACCATCGTGGTTATCTGGATCATGAAGATCTTTTTTGTATAGTTCTTCTGTGTATTCTTGCCACCTCTTCTTAATATCTTCTGCTTCTGTTAGGTCCATACCATTTCTGTCCTTTATTGAGCCCATCTTTACATGAAATGTTCCCTTGGTATCTCTAATTTTCTTCAAGAGATCTCTAGTCTTTCCCATTTTATTGTTTTCCTCTATTTCTTTGCATTGATCACTGAGGAAGGCTTTCTTATCTCTCCTTGCTACTCTTCGGAACTCAGCATTCAAATGGGTATATCTTTCCTTTTCTCCTTTGCCTTTCACTCCTCTTTTTTCCATAGCTATTTGTAAGGCCTCCTCAGACAACCATTTTACCTTTTTGCATTTCTTTTTCCTGGGGATGGTCTTGATCTCTGCCTCCTGTATATCACGATCCTCTGTCCATAGTTCTTCAGGCACTCTTATCGATCAGATCTAATCCCTTGAATCTATTTTTCACTTCCACTCTATAATCGTAAGGGATTTGATTTATGTCATACCTGAATGGTATAGTGTTTTTCCCTACTTTCCTCAATTTAAATGTGAATTTGGCAATAAGGAGTTCATCATCTGAGCCACAGTCAGCTCCCGGTCTTGCTTTTGCTGACTGTATAGAGCTTCTCCATCTTTGGCTACAAAGAATACAATCAATCTGATTTTGGTATTGACCATTTGTTGATGTCCATGTGTAGGGTCTTCTCCTGTATTCCTGGAAGAGTGTGTTTGCTATGACTAGTGCGTTCTCTTGGCCAAACTCTGTTACCCTTTGCCCTGCTTCATTCTGTACTCTGAGGCCCAATTTGCCTGTTACTCCAGGTTATCTCTTGACTTCCTACTTTTGCATTCCAGTCCCCTATAATGAAAAGGGCATCTTTTTTGGGTGTTTGGTCTAGAAGGTATTGTATGTCTTCATAGAATTGTTCAACTTCAGCTTCTTCAGCATTACTGGTCAGGGCATAGACTTGGGTTATCATGATATTGAATGCTTTGCCTTGGAAATGAATAGAGATCATTCTGTCATTTTTGAGATTACTTCCAAGTACAGTATTTAAGACTCTTTTGTTGATTATGTTGGCTACTCCATTTATTCTAAGGGATTCTTGTCCACAGTAGTAGATATTATGGTCATCTGAAATAAATCCACCCATTCTAGTCCATTTTAGTTCGCTGATTCCTAAAATGTTGATGTTCACTCTTGCCATCACCTGTTTGACCACTTCCAGTTTACCTCGATTCATGGACGTAACATTCTAGGTACCTATGCTATATTACTCTTTACAGCAGCGACCTTGCTTCCATCACCAGTCACATCCACAAATGGGTGTTGTTTTTGCTTTGGCTCTGTCTCTTCATTCTTTCTGGAGTTATTTCTCCACTGATCTCCAGTAGCATACTGGGCACCTACCGACCTGGGGAGTTCATCTTTCAGTGTCCTATCTTTTTGCCTTTTCATACTGTTCATGGGGTTCTTAAGACAAGAATACTGAAGTAGTTTGTCATTCCCTTCTCCAGTGGAACACATTTTATCAGAACTCTCCACCATGACCTGTCTATCTTGGGTGGCCCTACATGGCATGGCTCATAATTTCATTGAGTTAGATAAGGCTATGGACCATGTGATCAGATTGGTTAGTTTTCTGTGATTGAAAGATTGCAGAAGTTCAATGGAGTGTGAGAGTTCATCTTATTGAAAATGAGGGAGAAGGAATCTATGGGAAGGTAATATTTGATTTGAGTCTGGAAATATCTGCAGAATATTGGGAAGTGAACATGTTGAGGAAGGTCACCCAGCTCAACATCACAGGATTATGTGGGAACAGGAATACATGAGCCAGGCCATATTAACAGAGCAAAGTCCAGTGCACACGTAGAATGTAACATGGTAATTAATGTTAGCTTGCAGCATATTCCAAATCTCAGCAGCCTAACAACTACCTTAATTTTGTATTCACCTCATAGTTCCATGAATTGTTCTGTAGACAGCATTGCACGTGACAGCTCAGGAATGCTGGGTTCTTCCACTCTGATATGACTTCCTTTTATGGAGCTCTCTGCAAAGCTTCCCAGGTGGCACAGTGGTAAAGAATTTGCCTGCCAATTCAAGAGATACAGGAGATATGGGTTTGATGCCTGAGTCAGGAAGATCCACTGGAGTAGGCAACCCATTCTAGTATTCTTGCCTGGAAAAACCCATGGACAGAAGAGCCTGGCAGGCCACAGTCCATAGGGTCACAAAGAGTCAGACACGACTAGGCAACTGAGCACAGCTGCAGGCAGAGTTCAGCTGGCCCGCAGTTAAAGAGATTAAAATTAAAAGGTGTCATTCTTAAGGACTGGGTTCACTCACATCACTTCTGACCAGATGCCATTGACCAGGACTTAATACGTGGTACCATCTGGAAGTCAGGGAGTTAGTGAAATGACATCGTCCTGTATGTACAAGAGTAAAAGCAAATGATGTGTTGAACACATAGTACCACAGGAAACACTAGCTGATAGAACTAGGAAAGGAGGATGGATGGAAACCATGGACGGCCTTGGATGCCAAGTCTGAATATTTTTATTGCTACTCTTTTTTTCTGTTGCATCACGTAGATTCTATTCGTCACACAACCCTGTTGACTAAAATGGTTATGTCATGACAATAAGGTTGTTAAAAAACTTTTTATGTAACAACCAAGTCTAAGAAGGAGTAATTTGTGAAACCCCTGAGTATGTAACACTGTTCTCTCTGCTTTTAGAAATTCAAATCAGCCTATGTAGTTATTTTAAAATGATTATCACTTGGGAATGAGTCTGTTCATGTCAGTTTAACTTCTCCTGATTTCTCTCTTCCTTATCTACATCCTAACATAAATTTCTAACATTTACATAGTTCTAATACACAGGCTGATTTCCATGTCTTATCACTGCCATGGTATGAAATATTCTTTTAGGATAGAGACCTTAGTAGACAATTCTTTTATTCTTCTCCAAAATTATGCCTTGTTCTTTGAAGACAGCAGACCCTCAATAAGCTCATGAATAAATGGCTCTGTAAGGAGGGATTCACCGTATTAGAACCTCCTCTCTTGATATTAACAGAATCTTGTATTGCCTTTGTGATAATTATGGAAAGGGAGGAAAAGATGCCAAATCTGTTTAAGCAGCAGACACTTAAGGAACACTTCACATATGTCACATATTAGAATGTGGCTTAGGAAATCAAAATTAAACAGGATAAAATTAAAAATAAAACAAGGAAAATAAAATTGTATGACAAGATATTTATTGATATTTCAGGCCAATTTTATAGCTTGAAAAGTTCCAGATACTCATCCCCAAACCCCCCCTACCCCCCCGCCAAGCTTTTTCTAGATTCTATAGATTCCTCTGTTCAGAATGTATTAACAGATTTTTTTAAAGCGCTGTCACTAGGGAAGGAATCAAGTGTGTTTTATTACTTCCAGTGAGAAAGAGTTATCCATGACTGAGAGATTTTGGTTGTGTCTCTGCTGATAATGTATGGCTATTGGAACAGGGACAAGAAATGAAAAAGAAATTGATGGAATAGACTTCAACTTCCAGAAGTTGAACAAGGTTGCCTTCCCTTGCATGTTTCAAAACTGATTACAAACAAGGGCTTCTTTTTTGTTTTCTGTTTCATCTTTTGATGTTTGCTCTAGCCACTTATCTTAATTGAATAGAAGCCTTTTTTTTTTTTTTTTCCCATAGAGAAATTCTTAGTTTGGTAACTTGAATAACATTCAAGTTCCTGGTTGCTGACTCTGCTGCAATTTAAATAACTCTTTGGCAATGTTACTTTCCATGTTTTCTATTGATTTTATGATCCACTGGTGATTCATATTTCTGATAGTACTAGAAACTCAGGTAGACACATACTTTGTCAAGATCATTACTCCATATGCTTTATGGTTACTATGATATTAAAGAGAAGATATGACAAAAGATAAGGCCTCTAAGAACAAAATAAAAGTTTTGGCTTATTAAAAAGATTACATCATCAGAGAAGATAGATATCTGAAGAATATTTACTGGTCAGAAAGTTCTATAATGAAAAGTTTAAAGGATATACTAAACTTTAAGAGATATTCATAATATGTGTGAGTCTAAAAAAGGAGCACAAATTTAAAAGAATACTTTTAGGAAAGTTAGAGACTGAACAGAGGTTTCCTTAGATGAAGAGAACCCCAGATGGTTGACTATCACCTGCTGTCGATTCCAAACTGGATGTCAAACTCAATGTCAGTGTGATGTCTTATTTCAAAATTGCCTAATCAATCATCAATTTCTTTCAGCCTCAAAAATGTTTCTTTTTACATATTTTAAAAAAATTCTTCTTTCACAATCATATTTCAGACCCCTCTTTCCATTGTCTGATGTACTACAGTGACATGAATTTGTCAAAACTGACCCCACTAACCTTATGGTTTTAAAACAAGCTCTGTTATTATTTCCAAAGTGAAGTCGCTCAGTCCTGTCCGACTCTTTGCAACCCCACGGACTGACTATAGCCTACCAGGCTCCTCTGTCCATGGGATTTTCCAGACAAGAATACTGGAGTGATTGCCATTTCCTTCTCCAGATCTTCCCGACCCAAGGATTGAACCCGGGTCTCCGGCATTGTAGGCAGATGCTTTACCGTCTGAGCCACCAGGGAAGTCCAAACGACTATTTCCAAACAATCTCTTTTTTTTCACTAACTACAATTTATAGAGTTTTTAATATTAAGATTGTGCAAAGTGCTTTTGCATACATTGCATATGTTATTTCAGTTGGTCCTTATAATAATTATAGAAGGTCCATAAGTGCATGTTAAGCCACTTCAGTAACATCTGACTCTGCGATCCTGTGGACTGTAGTCTGCCAAGCTCCTCTGTCCATGTAATTCTCCAGGCAAGAATACTGGAGTGGCAAATACTTGCCATGCCCTCATCCAGGGTATCTTTTTGACCCAGGGATCAAATCTGCATCTCTTATGTCTTCTGCATTGGCAGGCGGTTTCTTTGCCACTAGTTCCATCTCGGAAGCCAAATAATTATAGAAGGTAGGTGATATTATCATCATATTGCAGATGATAAAACTGGCAAGGATGTGCAGAAAAGGGAATTGTCATATAGTCTTGGTAAATTGATACAAGCACTGTGGAAAACAAAATGGAGGTTCTGCACAAAGAAAGAATAGGATTAGACTATGACCCAGCAATTCCACTCCTGGGCATATATCTGAAAGAAATAAAAACAATTATTTTAAAAGATGCTTGCAAAGCAATGATCATAGCAGCATTTTTATCATTCCCAAGATATGGCAGCGACCTAAGTGTTTATCAACAGATGAATGGATAAAGAAGGTGTGGTTTATACATACAATGAAACATTACTCTGCCATAAAAAAGAAAGGCATTTTGCTATCTGCAGCAACATGGATGGGCCTAGAAATTATCATACTAAATGAAGTAAGTCAGACAAAGACAGCCAAATACTGAATGATATCACTTATATGTGGAATCTAAAAAATACAACAAGCTAGTGAATATAGCAAAAAAGAAGCAGACTCAGAGTTACAGAGAATAAACAAGTGGTTACCAGTAGGGAGAGGGAAGCAGGGAGGGGCAACACAGGGATGGGAATGTAAGAGGTACAAACTACTAGGTATAAAATGAGCTACAGAGATATGCTGCACAACATAGGGAAAGTAGCCAATATTTTTTAATAACTATAAATGGGTTATAACTTTCTGAAATTTTGAATCACTATTTTGTAGAACCATAACATATTGTAAGGGGCTTCCCTGGTAGCTCAGACGGTAAAGTGTCTGCCTATAATGCGGAAGACCTGGGTTCCATCCCTGGGTCGGGAAGATCCCTTGGAGAAGGAAATGGCAACCCACTCCAGTATTCATGCCTGAAAAATCCCATGGACCAAGGGGCCTGGGGGGCTACAGTCCATGGGGTCGCAAAGAGTCGGACACAACTGAGCAACTTCACTTCACTTCAACATACTGTATACCAACTATACTTCAATTAATTTTTTTTTTTTCAGAAGAGCTAACTCAATGGTAAACTACTGTATAAAACCTTGAATCATTCAACCAGGCACCTTACATTGCTCTGTCTTTATTACAAACCTCGCACTCTTTTTTTAAATAGTAGTTAATCCTGCTATTGTACTGTAGTCATTTCTTATGACTCTTTTCCCCCCCTAGAACATAATGGGTTCTTTAACTGACATATTGTTAAATTCCCAGTGCCTAATGCCTATAATATCTGACATGTAGTATGTGCTCAAATATGCTCTGAATAAATGGATGGCTATTTCGTGTCAACCTGAAGTGCTTTGTATGCCACAGTTATCAGCCCTCAATCTGTGACAGTAATATTTTAACTTGACGCGTGTGTAGATACATGGCTGAAGAAAATCGTGGATGTCAGCAAGCTTTTTACCATAGATGGTCCTTCATGATGTATTTTAAAACTTCCTGCTTGAAGATCATAAGGAAATCCACTGCTGTCTCCTGACCTGCTGCCAACAGCTGTCATCTCCTTGATGTCCCTCATAGGCCCTTTCACAAGCACAGATAAATCGAGAGACCTCAGTAGCCACCCGGAGGTTGCAGAGGCCAGTGGTTCTCTAACTTGAGCATACATCACAGTCACCCAGAGGGCTTGTTATGACACAGATGGCTGGGGTCCAATGCCAGAATTTCTGCTTCAGTAGATCTGGGCTGGGACCCACTGATTTGCATTTCTAACATTTCACAGTTGACATAGTCCCTTTGTCCTGGTGACCACCCTTTGAGAACCACTGGTGTACATTTTTTTCCCCACAAACTTGAGGTCAGCCAATTCTGACCATGACTCACATCATTAATCTTCTGAGTCAACAAGAAAAAGGGCAATCCCCTGCCCCCCATGATCTGCAGATAGGTCATAATTTCCCAGGCGGTCATTTTCACTGGGTCAACAGAATTTATGTACCCTACACAAAATCTCCACTCCCACATCACCCCCAGGTCATCCACCAAATCTTGATTTAATCCAATAACAGACTTCCAATAGCCTAGACTCTGTACTCCGATCACTGCCCCCTCATCCTGGTGAGGTCACCCTGTCCTATAGGGGCGCAGCAGTCCTCTGCTGTGGTCAGGAAAGCTTCAGGGCGGATATGAAACTTACCTCACATATTTTCCTTCTCTAAATCACAGTCTTGCTCTGTAGGAAAATAGTTACTTCATATACATACATATATATATATATATATATAATTTTTTTCCCAGACTGGGGAACAGCCTAGAACCAATTATTCTATCAAATATGGTTGCAGAAATCTGACATTAGATTTTAATCTCTATTTGCTCTGTTACTGCTGGTATACATTTTTGCAAGTTTCTTTATTTATTGTAATTTTATCAGTTTGAAAAATAGAGACTGTACTCTGGGTTGTCTCTGCCATATTCCAGGAGAAATCTCCAATTTTTATTATAATTATTTATTTTGAGGAAAGGTTGACAATACATGGAAAGCATTCTTTTCCATGAATTTATGGAAAATGGAATCCAATAGGTATAAAATATTATTTCCAATTCATTTTGCTAAAAGACTACAGATAATTTCCCTTTGTATTTTCTTTTCAAATTTAATGATATATAAAATCTGAGATACCAGCCAAATATTGTTTCCTTGGATGTACCCTGTTTTTGCTACATAGCTAATGATAGCATTCTTTCTTTGCCTCTTTAAATATTTTGTAAATATATTTTTACGTTAGTTTATTGATTTTTGGGGGGGTCCATGTTAGTTTATTGACTTTTTGGGCAGATGATAAATCCTATCAATTTTTATTTACAGACCTTTCTTTGATTTAGGTCTTTTGCATCCATTAGATTTTTGACTATTGTTCTTCTTCTCAAATGTTTTTTTTTTCCTTATATCTATTGAACAAACAAAACCTTTTATGATGGTTCTTTATGTTTCACCTTTCATAGCTATCATTTCTCTAACATTGTTTTTTCTTCATGTTGTGGTTCAATTTTTTGATGACTCAGTCTTGTTAAAAATTACTTTTCACATAGAACTTCATGACAGTATTTACTTTTTAATTTGTTACAAATTTTCGTCATACTTTTCCATCTCCTTATTTATTTCTACTTGATCACTTCTCTTGTCTTTTACTATAGGTACCTGTGCAGTTTTTAACAGAAGGGGGCTCTACTATATGAGAAAGTAAAATTATAAAGACAAGTTAAAAATTAAGTGAATTAATATGATAAGGTCAATAAAAATGTACACATCATTAAATCCTTAAGCAATAGACATATAAAAGGAAAAACCTGAGTGTGTTTGTCATCGCAAAAATAAGAAAAGTAGAGAGAGCTGATGGTTAACTAAATGGAAGACAAGTTCCAACTGAGACTGTTCAAAGCATGAGCCAATGTTTATTTCCTTGACGTTTGGGCTCCTTACATTTTAAGCATTGTTATAGCCGAGTAATAATTATGGTCAGGCTACTGAAAAAGGAAAATGGAAATAAAGCAAGCAGTTTAAGTGGCCAGACTCTATGTGGTCTAAGGCTCTATTGTGATTCCTTTTTTGATATGTCCACTTGGGTAGGCTACAGTACCCAGTTATTCAATAAAGTGTTAATGTAGGTGTTGCCACAGATCTAATTAAAATCTCTAATCAATTGACTTTAAGTAAGTCAGATTATCTTGGATACTGTGTGGGGCTAGAATCAATCAGTTAAAATGCCTTAAAATCAAGGCTGAAGCTTTCCCCAAAAGAGAAATTCAGCCTGTAGATGGTAGTTTTTACCCTTGTCTGTGAGTTCAAGCCTGTCCATGCTATTTCCTTGATCTTTTCTTCATGAAATCCTACAGATTTCAGACACTCAAATTGTTCTGTAGGCAAATTTCTTATAATGAATATTTCTGTGTCTGTCTTCCTCCCTCATAATATCAATATGTATGGTATTAAATGGTATATGTGTGTGCATGTGTATAGATAGATAGAGGTTTAGATAGATAGAAATAGTTGGATGTTTAGAGAGATAGGTATAGATAGATATCTGGATATTTAGAGAGATCGATAGGTATAGGTGATTGGATGTTTAGATAGATATGGATATATATGGAGGGTTGGAGGTTTAGAGAGAAAGATAAGTAGATATAGGCATTTGACTATCTAGAGAGATAGATACAGATACATAGATAGTTGGATGTTTAGAGAGAGAGAGATCAATCAAGGTAAAACCAGAGAGGGGAAATGCGTATTTAGGACTGTGACTGATTCATCCATCTTGAGTGAAGGTCTTGGGAAGAGGTATTTTAGATTTGGTTTTAGGATTTTAGGGAAAATGGAACTGATTGTCCTGCAGATGGATAGCAGCTAAGGTTATTATTTAAAAAAAAAAGATAAGAGTTAGTAATACAAGGATTAAATTGTGTGTGTGTGTGTGTGTGTGTGTGTGTGTGTTAGTCATTCAGTCATGTCCGACTCTATGTGACCCCATAGCCCTCCAGGCTCCTCTGTCCATGGAATTCTCCAGGCAGGAATACTGGAGTGGGTAGCTATTTCATCCTCCAGGGGTTCTTCCCGACCGAGGGGTTGAACCCTGGTTTTCTGCAATGCATGCAGATTCTTTACTATCTGGACTACATTTGCATTCTCCAGAGTTTCTCAGAGACTGCATGCATTTTTTTCTCTACCTGATTTCCTTAGAGTCCATGTAAATAATACAGCAGTTGATGAATTTACACACTGAGCTCAACAATTCTGCCTGGTGCTACATATAAAGATTCTTTATGGGAGAAGAGCTAGTGAAAATACAACACACTATGGCTTATATAATGGTAACACATCATAAAACAACTTACATCTGACTATAGAAAAAAAATTCCATTTTTGATGGAACAGTATGGAAAATGACAAACACTTGATAGATTTTCCCATTGAACCATCGGTGAAGCTATTTGACCCATTGATAATAGTCTATTTAGGTTTATTAACTTAAAATTTCATTCATGAAGCATAGTGAAATAAGCTGTAAAATTGTATGTTAATTACTAAAATATGAGTTTCTATAAGCTCATTAGTTTTCAACAGTTATTTAGAAATTCTCAGGGATTCCTTTAGGCCCACACACATTGTAGCCATATTCTTCAGGCAGGATGCAGAGACTGAGAAGATTGCTTATATAACTTGGAGGTCTGGGGTCTGCCTCAAATGTGAAGTTCAAATGTGATGTTTATTTTCAATATGAGCTATTTAGAAAAACTCTGCACTGCAGTACTATCATTTGCAAAAAGTACAGGCAATATTTCTAGATTTGAGTGTGTACATGCTCAGTTGCTAAGTCATGATAGACTCTTATGGCCCCATGGACTGTACTCTGCCAGTTTCCTCTGTCCATGGGATTTTCCAGGCAAAAGTACTGAAATGGGTTGCCATTTCCTACTCCAGGTGGTCTTCCTGACCCAGGGATCAAACCAACAGCTCCTGTGTCTCCTGCATTGCCAAGCAGAGATTTGAGTGCTGCATGGATTAAATATAATAGAGGCAAAGCTTTAAGAAATAGGAAATGTATTCCCTGTGTTATCTTATAGGACTTCTGTAAGCTTTCATTTGCAAATGAAAAACCTTCTCTTCTGGTTTTAAAATTATATTTATCTATGTTGATTTTTATCATGTGACAAATCTATCACCATTTTTCCTGTGTTTCTCTTTTTCTAATGATCCTCCAGTGGATATTTGAATATTTGCATATTTACACAGCTATGTTTCCAAAGAAACAGTAACATATCCCAATACATCTTTAGGTATGTTCAGTCAAGCTCTTGGGAGAAGATCAAAGAAACAAGAGAGAGAAAGAAACAGAGGAATTACCCTAATATACCATAATACTAATTTTGAGAAATCTTAGAAAAATGCCGTCAAGTGAAAGTGAAGTGAAAGTTGCTCAGTCATGTCCAACTCTTTGCAACCCCAAGAACTGTAGCCTGACAGACTCTGCTGTCCATGAATTCTCCACGCAAGAATACTGGAAGGGGGGGGGAGGAGCCAAGATGGCGGAGGAGTAGGCCCGGGAGACCACTTTCTCTCCTACAAATTCATCAAAAGAATAACCGAATGCAGAGCAAACTTCACAAAACAACTTCTGATCGCTAGCTGAGGTCATCAGGCGCCCAGAAAAGCAGACCATTGTCTTCGAAAGGAGGTAGGACAAAATATAAAAGATAAAAAGTGAGACAAAAGAGCTAAGGACGGAGACCCGTCCCGGGAAGGGAGTCTTAGGCGGCCTTGCTTGGGCTAGGGTCCGGGCCTGAGTGCCCTGAGGACAATCGGGGGGAGCTTCTGTGAGGTGCCAACTTGAACTGTGGGAGACCAAAGGAGAGAGAGAAAATTGACCGGCCGGAACACACTGCCGGCCGTTCGCAGAACAAAGGGACGGGGAAAGTCCCGAGAAGAGCTCGCAGGCTGCGGACCGGCCCAGCCCCGCCGGAGGCAGGAGGCAGGGGGGAGGGGAAGGTCGCGGCGAGACACAGGGCGCAGGCACCCGACCGGCGCGGGGCGGGGACTGGGGCTGTGGACGCGGAGGGCGGAAGGCGCGCGCACCCGCCTGGCGCCAGCGGAAACTGAGACTGGGTCCGCGGAAGGGAGTGGGTGCGCCACACCTGGGGATAGCGCGCCCACCAAGCCCCTGGCTGCCTGGACCGCTCTGACGGGGAAGGCACAGAGAGCAGGCGCAGCTTTTCCTTCCGCGCTTTTGTGTAACACCGGAGGGCTGGAACCTCGCGCAGCGCGGGGCGCGCTCCATACAGAACAGCCGGGAGCCTGAGCAGCGCAGACGGAGAAAGCAGCGTCAGCCCCTTCCGGCAGCGCCAGCCCGCCCCCGCAGGGCCAGCCCCTCCCCGCAGCGTCAGCCCCGCCCCCGCAGGGCCAGCCCCTCCCCGCAGCGTCAGCCCCGCCCCGCAGCGCCAGCCCCGCCCCGCAGCGTCAGCCCCTCCCAGCAGCGCAACGGAACTAGCTACCTGAATAAGAGTGCGCCTCCGGCCGCCTGTGTCAGGGCGGAAATGAGCCTCTGAAGAGACCGGCAAACAGAAGCCAAATAAACAAAGGGAACCGCTTCAGAAGGGACTGGTGCAACAGATTAAAATCCCTGAAGAAAACACCGACTTCACCGGAAGGGCCCTGTAGATATCGAGAAGTGCAAGCTGGAACGAGGAGCTATCTGAAACTGAGCCGAACCCACACTGACCGCAACAGCTCCAGAGAAATTCCTAGACATATTTTTACTTTTTTTTTTATTTTTCTGTTTTTTCTAAGTAAGGAAAAAAAAAAAAAATTTTTTTTCTTTTTATATTTTTTTTTCTTTTTTCTCTTTTATTTTCCTTTAAAATTCCCTATTACTCCCCCATTACTCCTTAACTTTCATTTTCATAGATTTTTACGATTTTTTTAATTAGGGGGAAAAAAAATTTTTTTTTTTCTTTCTTTTTTTTTTTTTTCTTTTTCTTTTTTTTTTCTTCTCCTTTTTCTTCTTTTTTTTTTTCTTTCCTTTTTCTCTTCTATTTTCTATTTTTCTTTTTCTCTTATTTCTTTTAAAGTCCTCTAGTACTCCTCTACTACTCTTCATTTTCATCTTCACTACACTATAACCTTACAAAAAAAAAAAAAAAGAGAAGCCCTATCTTAAAACCGAAGATTATTCCCTCCCAATCTTGACTCTCTGTTTTCTACCTCAGAACACCTCTATTTCCTCTTTTCCCCTTCTCTTCCCCATCCAATTCTGTGAATCCTTGTAGGTGTCTGAGATACGAGAACACTCTGGGAACAGACAGCTGCGTAGATCTGTCTCTCTCCTCTTGAGTCCCCCTTTTTCTCCTCCTACTCATCTCTATCTCCCTCCTCCCTTTTCTCCTGTTCATGTAACTCTGTGAACCTCTCTGGGTGTCCCTAACGGGAGAGAATCTTTTCGCCATTAACCTAGAAGTTTAATTATCAGAGCTGTATAGTTGGAGAAGTCCTGAGACTACAGGAAGAATAAAACTGAAATCCAGAGGCAGGAAACTTAAGCCCAAAACCTGAGAACACCAGAAAACTCCTGACTACATGGAACTTTAAGTGATCAGTGACCGTCCAAAAGCCTCCATACCTACACTGAAACCAACCACCACCCAAGAGCCAATAAGTTTTAGAGCAAGACATACCACGCAAATTCTCCAGCAACACAGGAACATAGCCCTGAATGTCAACATACAGGCTACCCAAGGTCACACCTAACACATAGACCCAACTCAAAACTCATTACTGGGCACTCCATTGCTCGCCAAAGAGAAGAAATCAAGTTCCACGCACCAGTACACTGACGCAAGCTTCCCTAACCAGGAAACCTTGACAAGCCAAACGTCCAACCCCACCCACTGGGTAAATCCTCCACAATAAAAAGGAACCACAGACCTCCAGAATACAGAAAGTCCACTCCAGACACAGCAATCTAAACAAGATGAAAAGGCAAAGAAATACCCAACAGGTAAAGGAACAAGAAAAATGCCCACCAAGTCAAACAAAAGAGGAGGAGATAGGGAATCTACCTGAAAAAGAATTTAGAATAATGATAATAAAAATGATCCAAAATCTTGAAAACAAAATGGAGTTACAGATAAATAGCTTGGAAACAAAGATTGAAAAGATACAAGAATTGTTTAATAAAGACCTAGAAGAAATAAAAAAGAGTCAATTAAAAATGAATAATGCAATGAATGAGATCAAAAACACTTTGGAGGGAACCAAGAGTAGAATAACGGAGGCAGAAGATAGGATAAGTGAGATAGAAGATAAAATGGTGGAAATAAATGAAGCAGAGAGGAAAAAAGAAAAAAGGATCAAAAGAAATGAGGACAACCTCAGGGACCTCTGGGACAATGTGAAACGCCCCAACATTCGAATCATAGGAGTTCCAGAAGAAGAAGACAAAAAGAAAGGCCATGAGAAAATACTCGAGGAGATAATAGCTGAAAACTTCCCTAAAATGGGGAAGGAAATAGCCACCCAAGTCCAAGAAACCCAGAGAGTTCCAAACAGGATAAACCCAAGGCGAAACACCCCAAGACACATATTAATCAAACTAACAAAGATCAAACACAAAGAACAAATATTAAAAGCAGCAAGGGAAAAACAACAAATAACACACAAAGGGATTCCCATAAGGATAACAGCTGATCTATCAATAGAAACCCTCCAGGCCAGAAGGGAATGGCAGGACGTCCTGAAAGTAATGAAAGAGAATAACCTACAACCTAGATTACTGTATCCAGCAAGGATCTCATTCAGATATGAAGGAGAACTCAAAAGCTTTACAGATAAGCAAAAGCTGAGAGAATTCAGCACTACCAAACCAGCTCTTCAACAAATGCTAAAGGATCTTCTCTAGACAGGAAATGCAGAAAGGTTGTATAAACGTGAACCCAAAACAACAAAGTAAATGGCAACGGGACCACACCTATCAATAATTACCTTAAATGTAAATGGGTTGAATGCCCCAACCAAAAGACAAAGATTGGCTGAATGGATACAAAAACAAGACCCCTATATATGCTGTCTACAAGAGACCCACCTCAAAACAAGAGACACATACAGACTGAAAGTGAAGGGCTGGAAAAAAATATTTCATGCAAACGGAGACCAAAAGAAAGCAGGAGTCGCAATACTCATATCAGATAAAATAGACTTTCAAATAAAAGCTGTGAAAAGAGACAAAGAAGGACACTACATAATGATCAAAGGATCAATCCAAGAAGAAGATATACAATTATAAATATATATGCACCCAACATAGGAGCACCGCAATATGTACGGCAAACACTAACGAGTATGAAAGAGGAAATTAATAGTAACACAATAATAGTGGGAGACTTTAATACCCCACTCACAACTATGGATAGATCAACTACACAGAAAATTAACAAGGAAAGACAAACCTTAAATGACACAATGGACCAGCTAGACCTAATTGATATCTATAGGACATTTCACCCCAAAACAATCAACTTCACCTTTTTCTCAAGTGCACACGGAACCTTCTCCAGAATAGATCACATCCTGGGCCATAAATCTGGTCTTGGAAAATTCAAAAAAATTGAAATCATTCCAGTCATCTTTTCTGACCACAGTGCAGTAAGATTAGATCTCAATTACAGGAAAAAAATTGTTAAAAATTCAAACACATGGAGGCTAAATAACACACTTCTGAATAACCAACAAATCATAGAAGAAATCAAAAAAGAAATCAAAATATGTATAGAAATGAATGAAAATGAAAACACAACAACCCAAAACCTATGGGACACTGTAAAAGCAGTGCTAAGGGGAAAGTTCATAGCATTACAGGCTTACATCAAGAAACAAGAAAAAAGTCAAATAAATAACCTAACTCTACACCTAAAGCAATTAGAGAAGGAAGAAATGAAGAACCCCAGGGTTAGCAGAAGGAAAGAAATCTTAAAAATCAGGGCAGAAATAAATGCAAAAGAAACTAAAGAGACCATAGCAAAAATCAACAAAGCTAAAAGCTGGTTTTTTGAAAAAATAAACAAAATTGACAAACCATTAGCAAGACTCATTAAGAAGCAAAGAGAGAAGAACCAAATTAACAAAATTAGAAATGAAAATGGAGAGATCACAACAGACAACACTGAAATACAAAGGATCATAAGAGACTACTACCAGCAGCTCTATGCCAATAAAATGGACAACTTGGATGAAATGGACAAATTCTTAGAAAAGTATAACTTTCCAAAACTGAACCAGGAAGAAATAGAAGATCTTAACAGACCCATCACAGGCAAGGAAATCGAAAGTGTAATCAAAAATCTTCCAGCAAACAAAAGCCCAGGACCAGATGGCTTCACAGCTGAATTCTACCAAAAATTTAGAGAAGAGCTAACACCTACCTTACTCAAACTCTTCCAGAAAATTGCAGAAGAAGGTAAACTTCCAAACTCATTCTATGAGGCCACCATCACCCTAATTCCAAAACCAGACAAAGATGCCACAAAAAAAGAAAACTACAGGCCAATATCACTGATGAACATAGATGCAAAAATCCTTAACAAAATTCTAGCAAACAGAATCCAACAACATATTAAAAAAATCATACACCACGACCAAGTGGGCTTTATCCCAGGAATGCAAGGATTCTTCAATATCCGCAAATCAATCAATGTAATACACCACATTAACAAATTGAAAGATAAAAACCATATGATTATCTCAATAGATGCAGAGAAAGCCTTTGACAAAATTCAACACTCATTTATGATTAAAACTCTCCAAAAAGCAGGAATAGAAGGAACATACCTCAACATAATAAAAGCCATATATGACAAACCCACAGCAAGCATCACCCTCAATGGTGAAAAATTGAAAGCATTCCCCCTGAAATCAGGAACAAGACAAGGGTGCCCACTGTCACCACTACTGTTCAACATAGTGTTGGAAGTTTTGGCCACAGCAATCAGAGCAAAAAAAGAAGTAAAAGGAATCCAGATAGGAAAAGAAGAAGTGAAACTCTCACTGATTGCAGATGACATGATCCTCTACATAGAAAACCCTAAAGACTCTACCAGAAAATTACTAGAACTAATCAATGAATATAGTAAAGTTGCAGGATATAAAATTAACACACAGAAATCCCTTGCATTCCTATATACTAACAATGAAAAAACAGAAAGAGAAATTAAGGAAACAATACCATTCACCATTGCAACAAAAAGAATAAAATACTTAGGAGTATATCTACCTAAAGAAACAAAAGACCTATACATAGAAAACTATAAAACACTGATGAAAGAAATCAAAGAGGACACAAACAGATGGAGAAACATACCGTGTTCATGGATTGGAAGAATCAATATTGTCAAAATGGCTATTCTACCCAAAGCAATCTATAGATTCAATGCAATCCCTATCAAGCTACCAACGGTATTTTTCACAGAACTAGACCAAATAATTTCACAATTTGTATGGAAATACAAAAAACCTCGAATAGCCAAAGTAATCTTGAGAAAGAAGAATGGAACTGGAGGAATCAACCTGCCTGACTTCAGACTCTACTACAAAGCCACAGTCATCAAGACAGTGTGGTACTGGCACAAAGACAGAAATATAGATCAATGGAACAGAATAGAAAGCCCAGAGATAAATCCACGAACCTATGGACACCTTATCTTTGACAAAGGAGGCAAGGATATACAATGGAAAAAAGACAACCTCTTTAACAAGTGGTGCTGGGAAAACTGGTCAACCACTTGTAAAAGAATGAAACTAGAACACTTTCTAACACCATACACAAAAATAAACTCAAAATGGATTAAAGATCTAAATGTAAGACCAGAAACTATAAAACTCCTAGAGGAGAACATAGGCAAAACACTCTCTGACATAAATCACAGCAAGATCCTCTATGACCCACCTCCCAGAATATTGGAAATAAAAGCAAAACTAAACAAATGGGATCTAATGAAACTTAAAAGCTTTTGCACTACAAAGGAAACTATAAGCAAGGTGAAAAGACAGCCGTCAGATTGGGAGAAAATAATAGCAAATGAAGAAACAGACAAAGGATTAATCTCAAAAATATACAAGCAACTCCTGAAGCTCAATTCCAGAAAAATAAATGACCCAATCAAAAAATGGGCCAAAGAACTAAACAGACATTTCTCCAAAGAAGACATACAGATGGCTAACAAACACATGAAAAGGTGCTCAACATCACTCATTATTAGAGAAATGCAAATCAAAACCACAATGAGGTACCATTACACGCCAGTCAGGATGGCTGCTATCCAAAAGACTACAAGCAATAAATGCTGGAGAGGGTGTGGAGAAAAGGGAACCCTCTTACACTGTTGGTGGGAATGCAAACTAGTACAGCCACTATGGAAAACAGTGTGGAGATTCCTTAAAAAACTGGAAATAGAACTGCCATATGACCCAGCAATCCCACTTCTGGGCATACACACTGAGGAAACCAGATCTGAAAGAGACACGTGCACCCCAATGTTCATTGCAGCACTGTTTATAATAGCCAGGACATGGAAGCAACCTAGATGCCCATCAGCAGATGAATGGATAAGGAAGCTGTGGTACATATACACCATGGAATATTACTCAGCTGTCAAAAAGAATTCATTTGAATCAGTCCTAATGAGATGGATGAAACTGGAGCCCATTATACAGAGTGAAGTAAGCCAGAAAGATAAAGAACATTACAGCATACTAACACATATATATGGAATTTAGAAAGATGGTAATGATAACCCTATATGCAAAACAGAAAAAGAGACACAGAAATACAGAACAGACTTTTGAACTCTGTGGGAGAATGTGAGGGTGGGATGTTTCAAAAGAACAGCATGTATACTATCTATGGTGAAACAGATCACCAGCCCAGGTGGGATGCATGAGACAAGTGCTCGGGCCTGGTGCACTGGGAAGACCCAGAGGAATCGGGTGAAGAGGGAGGTGGGAGGGGGGATCGGGATGGGGAATAAGTGTAAATCTATGGCTGATTCATATCAATGTATGACAAAACCCACTGAAATGTTGTGAAGTAATTAGCCTCCAACTAATAAAAAAATTAAAAAAAAATAAAAATAAAAATAGACAATGGGCCAGGTTTGATAATTTGCTGATCCCTGATATAGAAGATCTGATTCAAACCACTTAATTTTAGGAACTTCAATATATAACACAAAGCAGAAGCATGAGTAAATGTTTAATGCTTTGTGAATGAATGAATTCATGAATGAATAGGGAAAATAAAACCTTTATGTCTGTTGTCCTAATTGAGGCAAATTCCAAGAAGGCAATCTATGGATTAAGTCTTATTAACGACTAGGCTTATAATTAAACCAATAAAACAAAAGAAAATGTAACAGATACAGTACAGAGAAAGTGAATTTCCAACCAAAAACGACTAACAAAAAAAAAATCTATCGTGACTTCTTACAGGACTTCAAATCTATCCAATTAGATTGTAAACTACATAGGGTAACAAATATGTCTTTATATTATCACGACAGTATAGTCCCTAGGATACAGCAGATGGTCAGTGAACATTTTAAGTACGTATGTGAATGCTTTCCATAGCAAAATGCTTTTGTTAGTTCCCAAAAAGTTATGTCTCTCTAATTCTAATGCAGCAATTTAAGATCTTCCCATAAAGTTAAAACGCTCTGCTGTTTTGTATCAGTCATAGTGACTAAAAAGATGAATTTAGTCTGAACTAGAACTTGACCTATTCTTCAAATAGCATGAATTGAAACAGGTTTACATTTCACTGTAAAACTTTGACCTGGGTGAAGCAAAACAAGTGTATACATCAGGTTCGGATATAAAATCAGAGTTAATTATTTTCCAAATAAAGAACTGCTTAACTTTATAATCTTAATTATAAATTAATTTAATTTAATAAATTTATTATAAATTATAGACTCCAATCATTTTATCTCCTGAAAGAAGTATACTTGGTTGTATGTGATTTGAAATATCAAAACTGACCAAAATGCTAGTTTCAATATATCTATATGTTAATTATTCTTCAAAGCCTGGGTAGTTGAAAAATACTAGAAGAAATTAATAATTCATGAATATTTATGCATTTTTGTCTATGGCTTCAAAAAATAAAAAATTAAAACAGCCCAAAACACAGTAACTCCACACAGTGGAAGATATGAACATTCATATAAATTACAATATAAATCATACTTTTTCATGATGTATGTAACAAATTGTAAACAATTAATTTACTTTGTGTAAGTAAATTTCTTTTTTAGTACAATATTTTCACATTTCCAAATAAAATATTAAAGTTTAACAATGATAAAAAAAAAAAAAAAAGAATACTGGAAGGGGTTTCCATCCTGTTCTCCAGGAGATCCCAATTCAGAGATCGAACCAAGGTCTTCAGCATTGCAGGAGGATTCTTTACCATCTGAGCCACCATGGAAGCCCAAGAATAATGGAGTGGGTGGTTTATCCTCTTTCCAGGGAATCTTCAATCCAGGAATTGAACTGGGGTCTCCTGCATTGCAGGTGGATTCTTTACTAGCTGAGCTACCAGGGAGCCCCAAGAAACACGCCATAATAACAGTGAATTGACCACAAGGACCGTTGTGCCACCAGGGTCCCCTGTCCATGGGGATTCTCTGGGTGAGACTACGGGAGTAAATTGCTGTGCCCTCCTCCAGGGGATCTGCCCAACCAGGGATCCAATCTGTGTCGCTTATGTCTCCAGCATTAGCAGGCAGATTCTTTACCACTAGCACCATCTGGGAAGCCCATTGCCTTAAATATATAGCTCTAAGAGAAAAGCAAGTTCGGACATTTTCTATTGTGCAGATCAAGCAAACCCCTCTGATGTCAACCTATGAAATTTGTTCTTAAGGGGAATGGAATGTCGTTTCATGTTCTAGAATATCACTGAAAGGTATTTATGAGGACCTTGATAACAAAAAGCTAATGAGTTTCTTTATAGTTTACAAAATACTTTGCTGTTACTATGGCATTTCATGCAAAGATGGGCTCATTAAAGGACAGAAATGGTAGGGACCTAACAGAAGCAGAAGATATTAAGAAGAGGTGGCAAGAATACATAGAAGAACTGTACAAAAAAGATCTTCATGACCCAGATAATCATGATGGTTTGATCACTCACCTAGAGCCAGACATCCTGGAGTGTGAAGTCAAGTGGGTCTTAGGAAGCATCACTATGAACAAAGCTAGTGGAGGTGATGGAATTCCAGTTGAGCTATTTCAAATCCTAAAAGATGATGCTGTGAAAGTGCTACACTCAATATGGCAACAAATTTGGAAAACTCAGCAGTGGCCACAGGACTGGAAAAAGTCAGTTTTCATTCCCATTCAAAAGAAAAGCAACTCCAAAGAATGCTCAAACTACCACACAGTTGTACTCCCCTCACATGCTAGTAAAGTAATGCTTAAAATTCTCCAAGCCAGGCTTCAGCAATATGTGAACCATGAACTTCCAGATGTTCAAGCTGGTTTTAGAAAAGCCAGAGGAACCAGAGATCAAATTGCCAATATCTGGTGGATCATCAAAAAAGCAAGAGAGTTCCAGAAAAACATCTACTTCTGTTTTATTGACTATGCCAAAGCCTTTGACTGTGTGTATCACAGTAAACTGTGGAAAATTCTGAAAGAGATGGGAATACCAGACCACCTGACCTGCCTCTTGAAAAACCTGTATGCATGTCAGAAACCAACAGTCAGAACTGGACATGGAACAACAGACTGGTTCCAAATAAGAAAAGAAGTACATGAAGGCTGTATATTGTCACCCTGCTTATTTAACTTATATGCAGAGTACATCATGAGAAACGCTGGGCTGAATGAAGCACAAGCTGGAATCCAGATTGCTGAGAGAGATATCAGTAACCTCAGATATGCAGATGACACCACCCTTAGGGCAGAAAGTGAAGAAGAACTACAGAGCCTCTTGATGAAAGTGAAAGAGGAGAGTGAAAAAGTTGGCTTACAGCTCAACATTCAGAAAACCAAGATCGTGGCATCCAGTCCCATCATTTCATGGCAAATAGATGGGGAAACAGTGGCTGACTTTATTTTTCTGGGCTCCAAAATCAGTGCAGATAGTGATTTCAGCCATGAAATTAAAAGAGGCTTCCTCCTTGGAAGGAAAGTTATGACCAACCTAGACAGCATATTAAAAAGCAGAGACATTACTTGTCAGCAAAGTTTCATCTAGTTAAGGCTATGGTTTTTCCAGTGGTCATGTATGGATGAGAGACTTGGACTATAAAGAAAGCTGAGCACCAAAGAATTGATGCTTTTGAACTGTGGTGTGGGAGAAGACTCTTGAGAGTCCCTTGGACTGCAAGGAGATCCAACCAGTCCATCCTAAAGGAGATCAGTCCTGGGTATTCATTGGTAGGACTGATTTTGAAGCTGAAACTCCAATACTTTGGCCACCTGATGCAAAGAGCTGACTCATTATACACCATGGAATATTACTCAGCCGTTAAAAAGAATTCATTTGAACCAGTCCTAATGAGATGGATGAAACTGGAGCCCCTTATACAGAGTGAAGTAAGCCAGAAAGATAAAGAACATTACAGCATACTAACACATATATATGGAATTTAGAAAGATGGTAACGATAACCCTATATGCAAAACAGAAAAAGAGACAAAGAAATACAAAACAGACTTTTGAACTCTGTGGGAGAATGTGAGGGTGGGATATTTCAAAAGAACAGCATGTATACTATCTAGGGTGAAACAGATCACCAGCCCAGGTGGGATGCATGAGACAAGTGCTCGGGCCTGGTGCACTGGGAAGACCCAGAGGAATCGGGTGGAGAGGGAGGTGGGAGGGGGGATCGGGATGGGGAATAAGTGTAACTCTATGGCTGATTCATATCAATGTATGACAAAACCCACTGCAATGTTGTGAAGTAATTAGCCTCCAACTAATAAAAAAAATAAAAATAAAAATAAAAAAAAAAAAAAAAGAAAAGACCCTGATGCTGGGAAAGATTGAGGGCAGGAGGAGAAGAGCACAACAGATGATGAGATGGTTGGATGACATCACCGACTCAGTGAACATGAGTTTGGGTGGACTCTGGAAGTTGGTGATGCACAGGGAGGCCTGGCGTGCTGCAGTTCACGGGGTCACAAAGAGTCATACATGACTGAGCAACTGAACTGAACTGACGGCACGTTTCAAATTTCCATACATCCATTCAAATTGCCAACATCCATTGTATCATAGTAAAAGCAAGAGAGTTCCAGAAAACATCTACTTCTGCTTTATTGACTACACCAAAGCCTTTGATTGTATGGATCACAGCCTTTTGATTGTGTGGAAAATTTTTGAAGAGATGGGAATACCAGACCACTTTACCTGCCTCCTGAGAAATCTGTGTGCAGGTCGAGAAGCAACAGTTAGAACTGGACATGGAATGACAGACTGGTTCCAAATTGGGAAGGGAGTATGTCAAGGCTGTATATTGCAACCCTGCTTACTTAACTTATATGCAGAATACATCATGAGAAATGCCAGGCTGGATGAAGCACAAGCTGGTATCAAGATTGCCGGGAGAAATATCAATAACCTCAGATATGCAGATGACACCACTCTTATGGCAGAAAGCGAAGAGAAATTAAAGAGCCTCTTGATGAAAGTGAAAGATGAGAGTGAAAAAGTTGGCTTAAAACTCAGCATTCAAAAAACGAAGATCATGGCATCCAATCCCATCACTTCATGGCATATAGATGGGAAAACAATGGAAACAGTGAGAGACTTTATTTTCTTGAGGTCCAAAATCCCTGCAGATGGTAACTGCAGCCATGAAATTAAGAGACTCTTGCTCCTTGGAATGGAGAATGCAATGGCAACCCACTCCAGTACTCTTGCTTGGAAAATCCCATGGATGGAGGAGCCTGGTGGGCTGCCATCTATGGGGTCGCACAGAGTCAGACACGACTGAAGCAACTTAGCAGCAGCAGCAGCAGCAGCTCCTTGGAAGAAAAGCTATGACCAATCTAGACAGCGTGTTAAAAAGCAGAGACGTAACTTTGCCAACAAAGGTCCATCTAGTCAAAGCTATATTTTTTCTAGTAGTCATGTATGGATGTGAGAGTTGGACTATAAAGAAAGCTGAGTGCCAAAGAATTGATGCTTTTGAACTGTGGAGTTGAAGAAGACTCTTGAGAGTCCCTTGGACTGCAAGGAGATCCAACCAGTCCCTCCTAAAGGAGATCAGTCCTGGGTGTTCATTAGAAGAACTGATGCTAAAGCTGAAGCTCCAATACTTTGGTCACCTGATGGGAAGAACTGACTCATATGAAAAGACCCTGATGCTGGGAAAGACTGAAAGCAGGAGAAGGGGACAACAGAGGATGAGATGGTTGCGTGGCATCACCTACTCAATGGACATGAATTTGAGTAAGCTCTGGGAGTTGATGATGGACAGGGAATTCTGGCATGCTGCAGTCCGTGGGGTCACAAAGAGTCAGACATGACTGAGCGACTGAACTGAACTGAACTGATGACATCTTTCTTTGCCCTCTGTAAACCAGAAAATCATTTCCTTGTTGTCATCAAGTTCCTCATAAATACCTTTCAGTGATATTCTAGAACATGATAAGACATCCTATTCCTCTTGAGAACGAATTTCATATGTTGACATCAGAGGGATTTGCTTGATCTGCATAATAGAAAGTGTCCATGCTTGCTTTTCTCTTAGAGCTCTATATTAAGGCAACAAGCTTCCCAGGTGGAGCTGGTGTAAAGAACCTGCCTGCTAATGCCGGAGACAGAAGAGACACAGGTTGGATGCCTGGGTTGGGAAGATCCCATGAAGGACTCTTTGTGACTCCATGGACTGTAGCCTGCCAGGCTCCTCTGTCCATGGGATTCTCCAGGCAAGAATATTGGAGTGGGTTGCCATTTCCTTCTCCAGGGGATCTTCCCAACCCAGGGATCAAAACCCGGATCTCCTGCATTGCAGGCAGACGCTTTATCCTCTGAGCCACCAGGGAACTCCCTGTATATTTAAGGCAACAAGTTTCCCAGGTGGAGCTGGTATAAAGAACCTGCCTGCCAGTGCCAGAGACGTAAGAGACACAGCTTGGATGCCTGAGTTGGGACGATCCCGTGAAAGAAAGCACAGCAACTTACTGCAGTATTCTTGCCCAGAGAATCCCCGTGGACAGAGGAGCCTGGTGTGCTACAGCCCTCAGGGTTGCAAAGAGTTGGAAACAACTGGAGTGACTAGCACACATGCAGATTTAAGGCAATAGATATCTATCCATCGAAATAGCTAGGTATGCTGTATTGAGGAATCAGTTAAGGAAACAAAATCTCTGTGGCTTAACACAGTAAAGGTGTATTCCTGCTCCTGCTGTACTGTCTCAGGCCTGGTCTCTAGGACTGAGATCCTCCATCTGGTTTCCCTGTCATCCCTCTCTATTAACACGTGCATGCACAATCTGACCCAGGAAAGGGGGAGTTGAAGAATTATTTATCAGTACCCTCATCTCATTGTGAAAACGAGTCACATGGTCACTGCACTTCACGGGCTCAGGGAAGCACACTCGTGTGTCCCCAAAGAGCCAAAGCAGTCACCCTGCTGAGTGGCCCTGAGAGCACGTGGTGGCCACTGCAGTCTAGCCAGTTGTGTGTCCTCAGTGTCTTCACAGACCGGTAGAGTAGGCAAGATGGTATTAGGGAAACCTGTTATTTGTGTAATATTTAGCACTGTATTTTATCTCTAGGTGTAATTTCAGTTGAAGTGGTGCTTTGTTTCATCCAGCAATGATTGCTGAACAAAATTACTATTTATCTTTTATTCTGGAGGGCTTGTGAAGGAATTTTTTTTTTTTTTTTGAGTTTTAGTAATCTCAATTGAGGGATTCTAAGTATAATTCTTACCATTTCTTTCATACTTTGAATTTTGTTCAATTCCAAGTCAAAGTAACATTTATGTAATGGAATGGAACACACAGAGAGAAGTGCATTGGACATGTGTCCAGTATTAAGAAAAATCCCTATAATATTTTTTCTGCATTTCCACTGTCATTAAAAACATCAAATATTACCAAAGCACATTATAATTTTTGGATATTCTGTTCTTTGTACAGTAACAGAAGAAAATACATCTTAAACTTTATAAAAATGTTGCTAAAACTTTTATGAGTCAACCCAATTGATGGGAATCTAGTTTAGAAAAGTGCTTCTTATATAGAGGATACGTATTTTTATTACTAAAAATATTATTATTATGCAGAAAACAGAAGAAAGTAAATCACAGACTTATTTGTAACAATGTGTACTTTTGAAATGATAATAAAATTATTGCCTCTGGAATGTTTAACCTTATAATTTACACATCATAGACTTGGAAAACAAATATAAAATCTAGTTAACTGAGGTGTACATTTGTTTATAAGAAGTATAACTTCAAATCCTCTATAGAATGAGTGTGAACCCTCTTTCTCACAAAATCATATATATGCGCTTTGGTTCTAGTGTCACTGTGTATGATAAGGAATGCTCTGAGGGTAGTAAAGAATTACATCTACCTACCTCAGGAGAGAGAATTGAAACTGAGAGATGATGCCTTGACTGAGAATTCATGGAAATGTAAGGTTATTTGTACCCTCTGGAAAACACTGACTCTGAGGATATGGATCCTAATTTCAGGCTCAGGAAAGCCACTGTGTGTGATGGTTACTATTCTTTATTCTGTTAAAGAAACTATTATTTCTAGAATATCAGAGGTAAAACTTGAGCAACTACCTTTATTTGCCAAATATATTTCAATATATCAAAATAATTATATACAAGTGGTATTGCTTTTATGTTCATTTCTTTTTTCATATTTGCATGCTACATTCATTCTCTACTGTTTAAAATCTAGTTAATTTTGAAATGAAACTTTCTTATACATTCAGGGCATGTGTGTGTGTATAAGATCAGAAATTTTACATTTATTTTTGAAACCAGCTGTATCTTTATGCTCTGCCAGCGTTAGAAAGGGACCTCTGCATAGCCTTCCTGTGATAGAAAAGCAGTAGCCCTCTGATTGAAGGAGTGCTGGTAACAAGATCAATTAGAGAGGCACCATTGCTTCTTTGTTCTAGATTCAATATGTTTTCCAAAATCGCATCACACTGAAAAGGCAATTCTAATCTCTGTCCACATATTCAGAGAGGCAACATGGCTCAGTGGCCTGAAATAACAGGCTGGAAGATAAGGGACTGCGAGTTCTGGTGTTACAGTTTTTTTAAAAAAAGCAAAAATATTGCTTGGTCTTTTTAGAAACCTTTAAAATGCTTCTTTATTTCCATGTTTCATTCATCCTTTCCTTTTCTTCTCATTCTATTCAGGTGGCATTTATCATATGGGTCATGGACATGAAAGTAAAAGTCAAGGCTGTCCCAGTGACTAAAAGACACCGTAGGAACATGTAGGGATGCATCTTTCAGGGACAACAGCTTCCGTCTTGTCTGATTAACACCTGGAAGATTCTCAAAATAGTTGAAAAGTAAGTACTGGTTTAATGCTTAAAGAACAGAATGGGATGCAATTAGGAGAGAAGGCTCAGAAAACTGCCCTTCGAGACTGGATTATACTACAATTGAATCTATGGGAATATTTCTGTAGATCTAATTTAAAATGGGGTATGAGGATATGGCCCCAACTGAGATGTCCATTGCCTTCTCTATTTCTCTAAAATTGTCAGCATAAGTCATTCAAATATCAAGTTCTCTTTTCAGATCATGTGCAAATATTAGTGTGTTCTGCTGAGCTATATCTGTAATCATACACAATTTTTTCTTCTTTCATGCTTGATGTGGGCTTTCAACATTCTAAATTTCATAAAATTAAAAGTAAAGAAGCTATTCGATAAAGGCACAGATTGAAACAGAGCCAAATAAATGCTGAGGAGAAATGAGCTTCACTGGTTTCTGACAGATCAGAATTGGATTTACTACTCTAATATATAAGGCAAGGCCAAAGCACTCTCTCCCTCCAACAGTTTCTACAGATGGTAGAAATTACTGAGAAAACTACAATGTGCAAGTTGCAAAGATTTTCTTTGTGTTACTTCCGAGGGCCTCCTTTATGACCCTAAAATGTAACAAAATTCAATAGCAATCATGTTTACTTATGTGCCCTGGGCTAATAATGAGCTTTTATTTTAAACAATCTACAGTCAGATTTCTAGTGTGACATCTAGTGTTATACTTTGTGGGGAAGAATTCTATTATACAAAAACGATATAAATTGCATTGAGTGCTCATCAGTACAGTGCTATACATTTTAAAAAGTAAATATTTACATGGATAAATCTATATTTTTTTAAATTACAATAAAGCTTATTTTGTAATGTCAAAAGAAACTAATCCAAAATTATTTAGGAGCTTGAAGCAATAGGAAATGCATGTGTCAGAGAAGTGTAAACATGTGATTATCACACTTGCTTCAGGATAGAAATACATGAGTATAATCAAATTATGGAAAATTTTCATTTACTTGGTGTCCTGTTCTCCCAAAATTATATCAAATTTCTCAGTTTGGATGCTTTCTTAAATGGGTCGAATTGTTCATTTTTGCCTTAACAAATAAATACCTTACATGTATTAATAATAGTTCACATACATACATAACATTAACACAAGTTTATAAAAATTTCTTCCACATTTCAGCTGTTTTTAATCAGCAAACATCTATTGGAAAAAGGCCCATCTAACTTTTTCATGGTTGATTTCTTTTTCAGAAGTCTTAATTCATTACAAGTATTTTTACAAATAAGTTTAATACTATAAACAATTTCATAGTTACCAAGCACATTTCATTGCTTGGAAATGCTGAAGTCATTGATCTTCATATTGAAAGTCAGAAAATTTATAAGACGGCAAAGGTTGAGATGAAATTCTTGTTAATAAAGTAATTTTATTCTGTTTAGGCCAGCGTTACTTTCATAGGATAAAAAAAATCATTAATAGTAAAAATTATTCTTTGCATGGTAAGTACTCAACAAATTATTAATTCTCTTCTTAGGCCCAGGAGGAAACTGATTAATCATCTTCTAATCCAATAATTTGCCAATTGTAGTAATTTCATTGCATCATCTCTGATAGCTGTCTCAGAAATCAAAGGCATTTTGTTTCAATCTGCTTGTTTTAGAAATGGAAAAAACTGGTCCTATTGAAGTGGTTAGATCAAGATTACATAGCTAAAAGCTGACTGAGGACCAGAATTTAGGTTTTTTGTTGTTGTTTTTTTTAATGCCCAATCTGCAATGTTGTCTCCAAATCAGATGAAGTTGTTTCTTTTAAAAAGCTTTAAAACAACTGGATTTATCTTGTTAGAGCTAATACAACCAAATAGAAGCAATGACTTATATTTCATTTTTATTACAAAATGTATATACTGCTCTTTGTAGCAGTTGATAAGAAACATCTTTGTTCTGATGTAACCTGCCATGTGTGTATACATCCTCTCTTTCCCTCTCTCTGTCTCTTTGTTAACACACACACACACACAAACACACACACACACACCCACCCACCAACAGAGGCTCACACGATTTCCTTCTCAGACTGTTGCAGTAGCCCTCTTGTTGAAACTCTGCATTTAAACTCATCACACCACCCTTCCTCCTCTTTTTCCCACTCTATATCAATCCTTTCCTCCACACCAAGCTTTGTTCCATGATCTCCTTAATTATACCATAGTCTTTATTTTTTAATGTTAGAGTAACGTAAAAGTTGCGATGATAGTGCTGCAAGTTCTCATAGAACACTCACCCAGTTTCCATTCAGGTAAACATCTTCCATTACCATGGCATAGTTCAAAATAAAAACCAGGAAACCAACATTGTATCAGTGAATGATGACAGACTCAACTCCAGATTTTATTCAGATCATACTTGCTTTTCTCTAACGTCATTATCCTTGGATTCAATCCAAGATGGTGCATGATATATGCATTCGTATCTCCTTAGTCACTTCTGGCCTGTGAGAGGGCCTCCTTTCTTGCTATGGCTGTAAGGGGCAGGGCGTCCAGAGGCAGAGATGAGTGGATGCTGACAAGGGAGGGGAAACCCAGCCTAGACAGGAGGGTGGAATGTGAGCAGCTAGCAGGGCCAGAGAGAGTCACTGCTGCTTCTCTGATGAGGAGTTCCTTAGCCAGGGCGGCACAGGATGAGGTAGCCCAGCTTCCCCCCAAATCACCCACACGCCACCTTCCTGGACACACTTCCTGCAGCATCAGGCGGAACCAGCCAGACCCGCAAACTCAGTGCCACGAGGAGGCCTCTGCCGCTCGAGCTGTCTGGCAGGTACACGCCTTCACGCTGAGACTGGGCGCACAGCTCCAGGCTGAGCTCACGGCAGAGAGGAGCTGAGCTCGGAACTGATTACCGCACAGAAGTTCCATAAATGACAAGGCTGGGTGGCGATACATCAATGAAATGATTACACAGGCCCATTTATTTTCCCACCTGACTGTTCTTTCCCGTTCCCGTATATTTTTGTTTTATACCCACAGCCTCTTTTGAGAGTCCTCAACCTGGAAGTGGGGGTATGATGGAGCAGGGTGGCGGGAGGTGGAGTTGTCCTTTCTCCTCCAGAATGTTTGGAATTGAGGTTTTTGTTCTTTTAAAAAAAAGTTATTATTTCTTTTCTTTTTAAATTTTTCTGGTCACGCTGGGTCTTCACTGCTGTGTGCAGGCTTTTCTGTAGTTGTGGAGAGTGGGGTTACTCTGCAGTTACCTCCCTCGCTGCGGAGCACAGGCTCCAGGCACTCAGGCCTCAGTGGCTGTGGCTCGTGGGCTCAGTAGTTACAGCCTGTGGGCTTTAGAACGTGGGCACAGTCGTTGTGGCACATGGGCTTAGTTGCTCCTCAGCATGGGAGAGCCTCCCCGATGCGGAACTGAACCTGTGTCCCCTGCATTGGCCGGCGGACTCCTATCCACTGTACCACCACGGAAATCCTCTTCTTTGTCTTTTATTTTCTCCTTTTGGTGGTCACATGACTGGGGAATGCTTAAGGCATTTAGTCAGTGGGAACCATGAATTCTAAATGGTCTGCAGGCTCGTGCCCCACAGTGGAGACATGAATGAAGGGACAAACATGAATGAATGAGTTAGTGAATGAATTTATCTATTCTTTATTGATATAACAAATGCAGCCAAAACTTTTCTAATAATCGAAAATGTGACTTTCAGAACAAATGAAAAAGGATTCTAAAGTCTTTGAATCTCAAACATTAATATAAAAATAAAGCTGTGCTTTGTATAGGACAAAGAGGAATCTATTTTCCCACCTTCTGTAATCACATTTTAATATGAATTTTATTAACATATTTGCTAGGAGACAGAGCATATCTTTATTCCACTAAAATTACAAATTTTCTTCCTTAAGTATATCTTCTAAGGATCTCCTTGTAGTATAGTTCACCCATACACTGTCCTAAAAATGGAATTTTTACCCAGTGTACCCCTTTTTTTTCTCATCTAACCTCTTTCTTGGTGTCACTGTCTTCCCCTTTTTCAGCTATCTCTGATCATCCAAAATTCAACATTACTGTAAGGCTGCTATTAGGAGAGTATAGACCCAAATAGAAGCACTGCTCTGGGTTTTATTTTTGTTCCCCGAAGTACTCAGCCTATTCCACCCACATGATTGCCAGAGCCTCTGAGAATGCTAATTCCCCATCCTATTCTTCTTAGAGAAATGTGCTTAAGGAAGGACACATGTGGCTGTCCATTCAGAGAGGTGATGGGGAATAGAGGGAGTCGGGGAGCTGGGAGGGCTGACGTTTCTTTAACAAAGTCACTACTGTCTTCTGCGAAGTGTCAGTGCCTTGGTGTTGTTTTTTCCTGCCAAAACTGTGTACGTATGTGACTCCAGCTTTCTTTACAAGGGAGCCATGACCCCCGTAGGGCCTCCGTCTGTCTGCCTGGAGCAGGTGGTCTCGTCGATATGGCAGTTCGCCATGGTTAAAGCTCGTTAGAAGATGCGCTGACATTGATGTCAGATCTTCACATTCCATTATTTTCTTCAAGCTAGTTTACCTTTACATTGAGAGAGTCCATATAAAAGAAAAAAAGAAATCTCTTGTGCTTTAATATACTCTAATATATAAATGTAAGCTGCTGACAACAGGGAAATCAGAGAAATTTCTGAAGCCTCACTTAGATAGGAAACAAGTCTATTAGAAACACTTCTAAAATCATATAAAACAGTCAATAGAGCTTTACCTGACCCAGTCACCAATTCCCACCTCACATCAATAGGTAAGTCTTTGGAAAGTCTTCTTCAAAGTTTCAAATATAAAGATTTCTTTCTTCCTTCCTTATATATTTTTCTTTTTTGCCAGAATCTGAAAGTCCATATTCTTAGTCAAATCTGATTCAAAACAAGACTAGAAATAGCATGAGTACTGGCGCACTGGGACATTTTCATTCCTAAAAGTTCCAGCTGGAAATTCAGCAGTAACTGTTCCCTTGGCACTTCCCAATAAATATGACAGGTTTCAGAGCAGCAACTGAAGTAGAAAAAAAATGAGGCCCCACCATCACCAAAACAACAACCAAAAACAGCTATTGAAATTTTTTAGCATTGAAGGTTCAGGGGGTTTTTTTGCATTTTTTTTTTTTTATTCTTTTTGAAGTTGCAGTAGGAGAGCTGTGTCGTTTCCTGAGACTACAGATGGATAAACACAGATTAGAGAAAGGTGGAATTGTTCTTATTCCCTGGTTATAAAATCAGCACCAGAGGGGATATCTTACATTATCCTAGAACCCTTAATTCCCTGCCCATCCCTCCTGATTGCCCCTCACTAGTGACTTTGCATCACCGCTAGGAATACTCCGTGTGTAAACAGGGCTCCCAGGGCACATTGCCTCCTCCTCCAGAAACATTACGCTTGAGAAGCACCGTGGTTTAGTTCGCATCTCAGGAAAGCTTTCATTCCAGCCTGCTGACCACCGGCTGTTCCCCATGCCCCTGAGAAGCATATATCTAGAATAGTCTAAGAACGCAGGTTTCTAATGCTGTGTTCTCATTGTTCAAAACCACATACATACTATGTCATGAACCCTGATTTTTTTTTTACATATTAGAATTTCTTCCTAACATTTATACCCCATTTCTTGCCTGCTTTGAATGGTTGGGACCTGTAAGTGTCGATGACTTTTTTCTAGGAGTTTACCTTCATAGTACTGTCCTTTCTGTCCTATTTTGAACTGGACTTGAGTCTGGCATCTGTGTGTGAGTGTCTATTTGTGAGTCAGTTCAAGTGCCTGTGTCTTTGTGTCTTGATGTGTTTGTGCCTCTGTGTGTCTCTGTGTGTGTATCGTGTGCATGTGTCTCTCTGTGTGTCTGTGTATCTGTGCGTGTGTCTGTGGTCTGAGCACGTTCTCTTTGTGTGTGCGTCTCTGTGTGTCTTTGTGTGTATAAGGTAGTGAGTGGGAGATATCAGCCTGGGAATAAGACATGAGAATGTAGAATATTCGGAGATGTCCTGGAGTTTTTCTATATGATTATGTGGTGAACTGAAATGTCACAGTTCCCCAAACAGATAGTCTTCTCCAGTCAGACATGCAAAGCAATGCTCAGCAAGGTACCATTTCCTCAGCACCAAGAAGGGTAACATTTCCCAGTGGGAAAAAGCGCAATGAATCTGATGACAATACAGTACCATGGTTTTAACAGAAAGTGCTCTGGAAAATTAACACCTTTGGACAATATAAAGACTAACACCCTCAATCCTTTGCTGTAGAAGGGCAGAGGAACTCTGCATGTACGCGGCTGCTCCGCATCTCAAATAATGATTTCTCTGATGTGGTAATGTTGCTGCTACCATGGGCTCCAAGAGAGCGGAGCTAATTGTACGGTGTCAGATGGTAGGTGTGTCGGTGGAAAAATTTTAAGAGCCACATCAGTGCGACTTTCTAGAGCATAATAGGCACTGATTAGCCAGCCGTGTGGTTGGCAGCAGTGTGCTGGCCGCCGACTGTTAGCTGTGAACACGGAGGCCGACTTAAGCTGCAGAAAAACACAATGGTCCCTGAGGAGAAGGAGGCTACACGTCCAGTGTTTTTCATGAGGGATTAACCATTGCTCTGGAAAAGGATGGGGTAGGGGACGACTGCAAAACTCCTCTGTAAGGCTTCTCAGATGCCTGACTATTGCATTCTGGCTGGCTCTGATTTGAACAGAGGTCTCTATTCATGGAGGCAGGCAGTTCTACACCTGGATGGGGTTCTCTCAGACCATCTAGTCCAGTTCCCTGTTCCCAGACAGACTGTCTTTGATGAACATGGAAAGCAGAGCTGTAGACTTTGGTGGGTCTCAGTTTCTAGTATTATTAAAATCATACCTCTGTCCAGTGTGGAATCAGAGGTGACAGGATAGGGGCTGACTTCTTTCTCCCCGTGTCCTTTATGTGATGTCACCCAGTTATACCTAGTGCTTCTTGTGTCAACTTTCCGATTCCTGATTCACTCCATGTTTTCCATTTCCAGAGTTTTTCTCCTAAACCAGGCTGTTGGGCCCCCATGTCAGGATTTCAGGCCCTGGAAATGAACAAAACCAGGACCTGTAACTGTCAGAACAGAGATCCTTAAGCAACAGGGGTCAGATCTGCCTCTTCTGCATTTCAGGCTGTTCGTCGCTTGTCCACTCCCCTCCAGCTCCTGGCCTCATCTCTCCCTGATTTCCCAAACAGAGCACCTCATACTGACGGTGGTGGCCATTTAGTCGCTAAGTCGTGTCCAACTCTTGGTGACCCCATGGACCTCCAGGTTCCTCTGTTCATGGGATTTTTCAGGGCAAGAATACTGGAGCAGGTTGCCATTTTCTTCTCCAGAGGATCTTCCTGACCCAGGGATCTAACCTGAGTCACCTGCGTTAGCAGGCGATTTCTTTACCAGTGAGCCGCTCGGGAAGTCCTCTCACTGACAGAACAGGTCATTTTCCTTCTTTCACACATGCTTTGTTTCATTCTGTGTCTCTGGTCTCCCTTCTCTAGTCTGTACTTGGAATCCTGGCTTCTGTACTCCTTTCGGTGAAGGCTACAACATGTGTGAACTACTAAAACTTCTCCCCCTTAAAATTGTCTTTCCTGACAAGTCATTTGATTGGACTACAGACTGCTTCCACTGTGGACTCCCACTGGCCCAGTGATTGAGAACAAAGGCCCTGGCCCCAGTTAAACCCAGGTTAAAACTCTGGGTCTCTTATTTAACCTCCATCCCAGCTTTCTTACTCATAAAGCAGAGCTGACTTCGCAGTGTTGTTGAAAAAGTTTAATGGGATAAGTTATATAAAATGCATGACACATGGTGGGTAATTGAGAAACAGTATTGATTACTACTATTATTTTTAGTATTGAGCTAGTCCTCTTACCCAAGTTTTAGCAGCACTTCTATACAGGAGTTGTGGGCTTCCCTGGTGGCTCAGATGGTAAAGAATCTGCCTGCAATGCAGGAGACCTGGGTTCGATCCCTGAGTTGGGAAGATACCCTGGAGAAAGGAATGTCTATCCACTCTGGTGTTCTTGCCTGGAGGATTCCGTGGACAGAAGAGCAAGGTGGACTACAGTCCATGGGGTCACAAAGAGTTGGACACAACTGAGCAACTAACACTTTTTCACTTTCACAGGAGTTGTACTTTATTATTGTTCATTAATAAAATATTCACATATAGAGATTCACATAAGCCTTGAGTAGTTCAATAACAAGAGTCACAGACCTTCACCCTTTAACTTGAACTCTTATACCTGCCCCCAAATCACACAGCATTAGACTGTGGTTGGGGTCAACCTAAATATTAGAATGAATGTTTGTCTGGTATTAACAATTCATAAATGAAAAATGCTCTATTTTATGTTTATTCAAGAAGGATTCTTTTTTGTTCCTACTATTTTTATCATATTTCCTTTTCACTTAGATCCCACAAAAATATGACAAAAAGATGATTTAAGTACATTTTATAAAACTTACAAGTTCAGCATTATGATGAACCAGACTTCTTTTTTCATTTAATCCTTCAAGCTTTTTAATCCACATCTCTAGATTTAGGATTTTAAATTTACCTAAAAAAACAACAACAACAAAAAAAAACCCTCAAACCATGAATTAATCCAAATCAGCCCTTATATGTTATTTGTTGTTGATTTTTATATTCCATATTATTTTAAGTAATTGTATCATTATTCACTATGATAAGAGATTATCTAACATTGTACCTGCTTTTCCCTAATTTTGAATGTCTACTCTGAGTCCTCCCTACCCTTGAGGTTGCCACTTTACCATTGTGCTTATGGAATATCCTATGTAATGAATATGTATATGTATGTATGAAATATCAATAACCTCAGATATGCAGGTGACACCACCCTAATGGTAGAAAGTGAAGAGGAACTAAAGATCCTCTTGATGAAAGTGAAAGAGTGGAGTGAAAAAGCTGGCTTAAAACTCAACATTCAAAAAGTGAAGATCATGGCATCCGGCCCCATCACTTCATGGCAAACAGATGGGAAACAGTGGAAACAGTGACAGACTTTATTTTTTGGGCTCCAAAATCATTGCAGATAGTGACTATAACCATGAAATTCAAAGACACTTGTTCCTTGGTAGAAAAACTATGACAAACCTGGACAGTATTTTAAAAAGCAGAGAGACATTACTTTGCCAACAAAGGTCCGTCTAGTCAAAGCTATGGTTTTTCCAGTAGTCAAGTATGGATGTGAAAGCTGGATGATAAAAAAGGCTGAGTAAAAAAAAAAAGGTTGAGTGCTGAAGAATTTATGCCTTCAAACAGTAGTACTGGAGAAGACTCTTGAAAGTCCTTTGGACAGCAAGAAGATCAAACCAGTCAATTCTAAAGGAAATCAATCCTGAATATTCATTGGAAGGACTGATGCTGAAGCTGAAACTCCAATGCTTTGTCCACCTGATGAGAAGAGATGACTCATTGGAAAAGACCCTGATGCTGGGAAAGATTGAAGGCAGGAGGAAAAGGGGACGACAGAGGATGAGAGGGTTGGATGGCATCACTGATCCAATAGACATGAGTCTGAGCGAACTCTGGGAAATAATGAAGAACAGGGAAGTCTGCTGTGCTACAGTCCGTGCAGTTGCAAAGAGATGGACAGGGCTGAGCAACTGAACAACAGCAACAATGTAATGACTAAAAAGATCATGAATGATCACAGTCAATATGAATGGAGCACTCACTCTGTGCTAAGCCTGCATGTACAGTGTGCTGCTACTCGGCCCTTCAAGATAGGATTAGACATGCCCGAGATTCACTGAGTAAATAGCTACGAAGGATAGAGGGGAGGGAGCCTAAGAAAACAGGAGGAACCTGTGGGCAACGATGCAGGAGATTGGGAAGAATCTCAAACTGTAGGGCAGTCCTTGGAACTTCCAGCCAGGATGAGGGGGTTCCTTAAGCCAGTGTTGCCCCTCAGAGGTGTGTAGGCGTTGGGTCTAAAATTAGCACTTTTGCTGAGCACAGGGGTGGATCTAGGAAATCAGCAGCTGGGACCATCAGTCAGTTTTGTTCCCTGCAGGGGGATTTCTGAGCAGCGCATTTCCATGGCTGCTCCAGGCACAAATTCATTTAATCTTACAACAGGTAAAACCAGAGAGGTTACACAGCTTCCGTAACTCACACAGTTAGTGAGTGACATAGCTGGATTTTAACAAAAGTAGTTGGATTTCAGAACCTGTGACGGGTGGGTCTGTAGGTAGGCAGGTGCATGGCTAGCTATGCTAGAATATTTATGAAACAAAGTAGTGTGGTAGATATGATGTAAAATGTTAACAAATTCAATACTTGCATGATTCTTTTCCTTTTATAAATGTCATAAATCACTCTTACTCTTTCAAACTAGTCATAAGAAGTCATGATCATTATTTTGGAGAGTGCCTTGCGCATTTCAGTATAAATAGCTTTAGACCAAATGTTGAGGTATTTGCAAAGAAAGTAAAGCTTCAATCTCTTTTTCTTGTATTTAATCCAGCTACTTGCCTGGATTATAAATGGTAATATTTCATCCTTCAAATAAGTGAAAAACATAGGAAGCTCTTGAAATGATGCTTTATTCTATCAACCAATTTCTTTTTAAAAATTCTTCTTTCTCTAACTTGATCCTTCAGAAGTACCAGTAATTGCCTCAGGCTTTTTTTTTGTTGTTGTTGTTTGTTTGTTTCTCTCTCTTTTAATTACTACTTTATATACTTCTGTTGATCATTTGTATTAGAATATTAGGATAGGCTAGGGCAAAATAACAAAGAAACCCAGACATGGAACCCAGGAGATCGAGCCAAAGAAAATAAGAGGAGCTTTTAAGTGGTGATACAGGAGATTGGGTAGAAAGAATTTTAAGCTGTAAGGGCAGTTCTTGGAAGGTTCTATCCAGGATGGGGGGGCGGGGTCCTTAATCCAAAATTGCCCATCAGAAGTGACAGAAATGTTCTTCTCCATGTAATCATATAGAGGTCCAAGCTCCTTGGAGAAGGAAATGGCAACCCACTCCAGTGTTCTTGCCTGGAGAATCCCGGGAATGAGGGAGCCTGGTGGGCTGCCGTCTATGGGGTCGTACAGAGTCAGACATGACTGAAGCAACTTAGCAGCAGCGGCCAAGCTCCTTACATCTCACAGTTACTTGTTCAGAGAATTCATGGTGATCCAAAGTTGGTGAGTGTTTATGGCTCAGACCTAGAAGTGGCACGTACTATTCTCAGGTACATCCCATTTGAGAGTCCTGATTCACATGAATACATCTAGCTGTGTGGAAGACTTAGAAATACAGTCTAGTCTTAAGCCTAAAAGAGGGGTCAACAAGTTTTGGCTATTGAGCTGGTAGTCTCTGTCAAGGCATATAGAATATTCTTATAATCTCTTCAATTATAGGACTACCTTCTAATTAATGTTCTTAGCTTTAGACATATTCCAAAGGCCCTTCTACATATAGATGAAGCCTCATTTCAACATCTGGTTTAAAAAGTTGTGACTTTGACTCAAGCAACTGTGTCTGCCCTACTTATCATGGCCAACTATTATATTTGTTTTATCATGTTACTCCAGAAAATCTTGTTTATTCAGGAAAAATACTCCTTTAAATATCCTCAAAATAAGCTGTTATGGGCAAAAGACTTAGCTCTCCCTTTTATTGACCGTCTTTATTCTTAAGGATATTTTGTAGGGCACCAATGTGACCATGGCCCCTTCAGGATAAGGACTATCTCTTTATCATCACTGGACAACTTTGAATGCTGTAGTTGCTGTGTGTGATTCAGTAGAAGGAGACCTAAACTGGAGATTAGGAAAGAGTGGAACTGGTTTTAGATCCCCTGTCTGTTTGTCACGGAAACATGAAAAATGATTGACCTCTTTTAGCTTGTCTAAGTCCCCACTCATCTGTGTATGGGAATCTTGTGTCTCTGGTTTCACGGGGTTAGAGTGGGTGAGGAATGTGAATGTGCCTCAAAAACCATGGCTCAGGTGCCGAAGGGTAGCAGTTCTTGTTATAGTCACATCAGAAGATGACAGATAAACCTTTGTTGAGCTCCTAATTTGTTCAGGTTCTGTACAAGGCAGGATGGAGTGATAAACATGAATCAGGAGCCATAAGTTAAGTGTTGAAGATAAAAGAAACAGGCACAAAACTAGGATAAAAGATACCGGCTCAAAGAAAATATGAAAGCAATTGCAAAGGAAAACAGCTTGGCAGAGCTGAGAGAATGCTAGAGATAATCTTTTGATCAGTGTGGTGTGGAATGAATTAGGAGAAGCTTGCTGGTCACCTTTGCTTTACTTGTGGTCGGTAACCAGTGCTGCAAAAGCTGCTAATTTCACATCGGCTTCTCACTGTGTATCCTGTGCATTTAAAAATTCAGTAAGAGTTTCCTTAAAGGACCCAGGGCCTGGATCCTCAGTGAGAATCAAGAGGATGGATATGAGGCCAACTTTTGATTAGTATGAAAACCATGTCTTTGAGAGTCCATTTCTGTGATTGTTCAGGTGCTAAGTTGTGTCTGACTCCACAACCCCGTGAAATGCAGCACACCAGGGTTCCCTGTTCTTCACCATCTCCTGGATGTTGCTCAAACTCATGTCCATTGAGTCGGTGATGCCGTCCAGCTGTCTCATCCTCTGTCATCCCCTTCTCCTCTTGCCCTTAATCTTTCCCAGCTTGAAGGTCTTTTCCGATGAGTTAGCTCTTCTCATCAGGTGGCCAAAGTATTGGAGTTTCAGCTTCAGCATCAGTGCTTCCAGTGAATATTCAAGGTTGACTTCCTTCAGTATTGACTGGTTAGATCTCCTTGCTGTCCAAGGGGCTCTCAAGAGTCCATAGCTTTATATGAATCTTTCAAAACATCCATGGAGGTCCTATGACATTGTGATATGAGCAGTACAAATGGCTTGGTCTTAGAGTGAAGAGACAGTTCAGGTGGTCATCAGAATGTGCAGTGATTTGCCTCATGAGTAAATCTGAAAGCAAGATCACTGAAGTACCTAGGACACACAATGACCACATCGGGTTAAAGGATGACCAACTAAACAGTGGAATAACTGGGCAATAGATGCCTGAACACTACTATACTACAGGAGTGCTTTTGATAAAATACTGATGACTTTTAGATCCTTTAATTATTTTAACTGTGCTCTAGAAGTTCTAGTCTTTGAAAGTGTGCTGCCAACCCAGAGAAGCTGAAAATAATCAGATATTAGAAGAAAATAATTGGCTAACATTTAATAATAATAATTCTGTATTAATTAGGGCTGTGATAGCAGCTGGACCAGATAAACTAAAAAGTACCAGTGCTAATATGAACACAATAGAGATTTAATTGCTACTTTTTTTTTTAATTGCTACTTTTGTGAAGTCAGTTGGCAGCAGGATTGGATAGGGACTCTGTCCCATGAAAGTATGCAGGTACCCAGGCAGTTGAAGGCTTCACCATCTTCAATACAAAGCTTCCAAGTTTACTCTGGGCATCAATATCTCACCAGCTGACACAGAAAGAGACTCACATAGGAAATTTTTAATGTGTTAGACCTGAAAGTACTGCCTGTCTGTTTCTGCCCTTTCCATTAGTCATAACTTAGTCATATGGCCATACCAAATTGCAAAGGATGATTTGATATATAACAAATTTGTGCACACAAAAGGAAAATAGTTATAAAAGATGAACTAATTAGGATTGTTGGCACAAGAACTAACATTTGTATAGGTCTTGTACCTGTAGATCTCTTTGATCTGCTTAGACTCATTGGATTATAAGTAAGTCAAAAGCCTGTGAATTATTTTAGTCATCAACCTTATTTTTGGAAACAGAAACAGGAGTTCAGTGGTTATGCGATTGCCCATAATTAGCCTGATAATTTGTACTCAAATTCAAGTCTTTTAACTCCAAAGCCCACCTTCTTTTTATTGCCCCTTGCAGTCCCCCTTGCCACATGCTTTAGTAGGAAAGAAAGAAATACCAAAGGAATTAAGAGATCTTGCCTTAAAATTGCTTACAAGAATGCACATAATTGCAGAGTAATATTTAGATGAATACAACTAGATATTTATAGTGACCAAAAGCAATGAGATTTGGAAAGATAATTCATCTAGAGCTACTACTCGCATAATATTTGTTTTGAAACCTGAGATGTTTGCCTAGGTTTTTCATGAGTTTTCTTGGAAATAGAGAATGTTCTAAACATAGATATGGAAGCTGTTTCGTTTCTTAGTCCTGAAAGTGGGTTCCACGGAAAGCTGTTCCACTTCTGGGGTCTTGTAAACACTCAAGTGGTGATCCATGAAGCATGCTAAAAGGAGAGCAATTCCAGAGGAAAAACAAACAAGCAGAAAACTAGAGCAAAACCCCCAAAATGAAACAAAAACATTTTATGAGAAAAAAGTAGGTTTATTAGTTTTAGACTCAGCCAGCATGTATTGAGTACCTAATAGAAACTCAACACTGCAGATGATTTCACCATATTATTTTGTTTGTTCAAATGAAATTACGTAGAAGCAAAATAGGATTTGTATTGTCTGGAGATATAAATTATGTATGTTATCCTTGGATCTCTTTAGTATGGGTAAATGTTATTTGGCTTTAGTGTGGTTTTTTTTTTTTTTTTTTTGCTCATTATTGCTGACTTTCCAAAAGTTGGCTTGATTTTTTTTCAATAAAACCACAGATCATGGAGCAGGAGGAGATATCAGAAGCACATCTGGTTTCCCCCACTACCTTCAGGAAACGAGTGTTGTTTTCCTTACTCATTGCCTGGGTAACCATGAGCAAGTCACATTTCTGAGCCTTGGGAGCTTCATATGATAAATGATAGTACTAATAAGCCTTCCCTGTCTCCAGTGCCGATTAGCTGGAAGCATCAAATGCTCACTGTGTTTTCTAAAATGTAAAGCACTATGTAGATGGCAGGTGGTGTTTGATTGCCATGGAGCAGAGGAGACAACCGAGGTCAGAGTGGCACTGGGACCTTCTAGGTGCCGCTCAGGTAGAAGGTTGTGGAAACCTAGCCTCGTTACTTCCAAGACCACCTTTTATTGACCTGAACTTTAATTGCTTTAGTTTCAAAGGACTCGAACAGAATTTGCACAGGTTCTTTTAATCTTCCCCAAGATTAAAACGGATAAAATATCAATCCAGAGTCGTTTTGTTCCATGAGTAAAGGAAACAGCAGCAACAACTCCCCTATTAGAGTGAGTGGATGGCCCCCATGAACTGTTGTGCATGCATTTTAATCACAAAAATTCCAAGGGGCCCGGAATTAGCTCTATTTGGCAAGTGCCTGAACAGAACACACACACACTCGCTTATGTAGGAAATTGAAACCATTGTATCTTTTCACATGGACTGGTAAAATGGCACCAGTTTGTACAAGGGTGAGTTCTAGGGTATCAAATGATATGAATTTTGTCCAGTGATAGACTAAACATTCAATCCTCCTTATATTCTCACTGCAATTAGTGTCAGAAATCCATATCCGAGGGTCAGGCTTGAGAATTCATTTCATATTCTGGTAAGAATGAGGCAGTTATCAATTTGGAACACAGTTTTGGCTGAACAAATAGACACTCTCGAGGCAGGTTTTTTAAATAAATGGGAGGAAAATAGCGTTGGTAAGTGTGCCCAGAGTCATTGTGGCATTAGGGGCATTCTGATCAATTGAAATAACAAAGTAATTAACACCTGCTGTGTGTTACAGTGGGGAATGAGGTAAACTGTGTTCTCTTGGAAGCCTTTGCCTTCCACAAACTCTGTGTTGAAGTCGAGACAGTGGGAATATTGATGTGCTTGCATGAAGATCAGTTGCACAAAGGTGAGGCCTGCAGAATGTGTCTATATTATAATTTCAATAAACACATATGTCTATTCTTGCACTCTAGAAAGAGGATTCTAGTCTCCAAGGATGACATTTAAAGAGAGGGCCAAATAATACTTAGCTCTGCTAGGCAATATCTTCTATCTTGGATGGGGGATTTCCATCAGTTTCAAGAAGAAATAGAAGGACATTATACATCAGTCTGGGGAATACATCAGTCAACAGTCTTCCTCAAAAACCTGATGCTGTAGATTTAGTTGTATCCACCCTCCAAATTCATATGTTGAAGTCCGACCCACCCCCAGTATATCAGAATATGACTATATTTGGAGAAAGAGTCCTTAGACATAATTAAATTGAAATGAGGATATTAGGATAGGCATTAATCCAACATGACTGACAACCAATAAGAATAGAAAAGGCCATGTGAAGATACAGAATACAGCCGTCTATAAACCAAGGAGAGAGGCTTCAGGAGAAACCAACCTGCTGATGCCTTGATCTTGGATCTTTCCAGCCTCCAGAAGCGTGAGAGTTAAAAAACAAAATTCAGCCAACTAAATTTGATGATCTAACTGTCATTATTTGGTGATTCATTAATTGGGCAGTATCCTAAAACAAGTAGAGAAATACTATGAGGAGTTGTACAAAATGGAAGGTTTTATAGGCAGAGGGAGGGTGGGCAAGCAAATCATTAGCAAAAGAAAAGAAAGGATTATTTCAGGCCTGGTCATCTTTTGGGGAAAAGGAAATGGCAGAGGTCTTATTATGTGTATTACTTCCCTGGTGCTCATCAGGAAATTTCAGATTATTTGTTTAAAGGTCACATTCTTGGGAAAGGTTGAAATGACAATGAAATCCTGGTTTGTTCTCCTGGGTTTGAGTGACTCCATTTTGAACCTGTAGATTTTTTTTTTTTTTTTTTTAGCGTGAGAAAAAGAATCTCTATTGCTTAGACCACCCAGTTTGTGATACTTTGTTATGACAGCCCTAGCTCTTTTATCTATACTCCCAAGAAGAACACTAGCTATGTTCCTGGACCCAATTCCAGTGTGTGTGTGTGTGTGTGTGTGTGTGTGTGTGTGTGAGAGAGAGAGAGAGAGAGTGTGCACACGTACACATGCGCGTGCACTTCTTTCTACCAACAAGCAATGCTCAGACACTGGATATAGCATCAGATTCCACAAGTAAAGGGCTCAGTCCCACGAGACTGCCCTCTACTTCAGACACTAGTCCCAAGTCCAGCTTGTTACTGGTATTTCTCACTTGTACTTCTCATCAACCACCTATAAATCAGAGGTTCCTAGGACCTCTTTGGGTCTAAGCAATTTGCTAGAATCAGCTCATAGAACTCAGGAAAACCTGTTTACTTATCAGATCACCAAATATATTATGAGGATACCAGTCAACAGCCTAAAGAAGAGAAACACAGTGTGGGGTCCTAACAGAAAACCTCTATCCTTGTACAGTAGGGGGCCCAGCACTATGGAACATTCTGGTTCCCCAGTGTGGAAGCTGTCTGGACCCCTTCCTTTCGGGTTTCTATGGGGGCTCCATTATGTAGGCATGATTGATTAACTCATTGGATTTTGGTGATTGATTCAATCTCTAGTTCTTTCCAGTAGTCATGTACAGATATGACAGTTGGACCATAAAGAAGGTTGAGCACCAAAGAACTGATGCTTTTGAACTGTGGTGCTGGAGAAGACTCTTGAAAGTCCCTTGGACTGCAAGGATATCAAACCAGTCAATCTTAAAGGAAAGCAATCTTGAATATCATTGGAAGGACTCATACTGAAGCTGAAGCTCCAATGCTTTGGCCACCTGATTCGAAGAGCTGACTCACTGGAAAAGACCCTGATGCTGGGAAAGATTGAGGGCAAGAGAAGAAGGGGGTGACAGTGGAAGAGGTGGTTAAATAGTGTCCCTGACTCAATGGACATGAATTTGAGTAACCTCCAGAGATAGTGGAGGACAGATGAGCCAGGTGTGCTGCAGTCCATGGAGTCACAAAGAATTGGACTCAATTGAACAACAACTAGCCCTTTTCCCTTCCCTGGATTTTGGGGGGTGGGACTAAAAGTTTCAGCCCTCTCCTTATGATGGGTTCCCCTGACAACCAGCCCCATCCTCAGGTGCTTTCCAAAAGTCACCTTATTAACATAAATCTAGTTGTGGTGAAAAGGACTGGTTATGAGACACTCATTTCACCTTACATCATTAAAGTGTTTTCAAGAACTAGAGACCAAATATTATAAACAAAGTTGCCCCTGTTGCTCTGTCACTTAAGAAATTCCAAGGGTTTGGGGAGTTGTGAACCAGAAACTAGGGATGAAGACCAAACATAATGAGAAATATATTTTGGTCAACTAAATGACCAAGTGCATATACATGCTTCTTATAAATCACAATGTCATAGACACTATCTGAAGCTATCCTTTTGTTCTTTTTGATTGAAATTACTGGCATTATTTGAAAGACACCTTTGTGTTAGACATGCTGGTATGGTGAAAAGGTATGGTCCCGCTACCAGGATATAAGTAGGCCACTAGAATCTGGCATTTCCCTCCTAAAGAGGAAAAATAAATGAAATAAATACATTGAAGAGTTCATTATTCCAAATGTCATCACTGAAATTATGGGATAGGAAGGGAAATGAAAAAGAATATGAAATCATCAATTTAATAAATAAGCAAAAGATTGGGTTTAGCAGGTGGTGTGATTGTCTCCCACCCCTAACTTTATATTTTTCACAAGTGAATATCATATTTTAAATATTAGTTTTCTTATTTTAATGCTCTTCTATTGTACTCCTGCTTACTTGCTGGTCAACTTCAATGAGTGTATTTTCCTGCTGCTTGTAAAAATGCATTTTCGTTAAAGAAAGTTGAAGACTCTTTAGTAAGGAAAAATAGCCATCTGTACAGTCACTTTTGGGAAAAAAGCAACAGTATTCATTTCAGGCTATTTAATATGTTTAAGTGTAGATCCATATTTCTGGGTTTTTTCCCCATGTTAGTAACACAATTGTTTTATAAATGATGATTATATAGCCTTGCTCAGGTAGAGACTCTGATTGAAAGGGAAAGCAGAGAGAACTAACGTACATCCATCACATTTATGGGGAAGATTCGGTGTTGCAAACTGTCATTTTATTTTCAGTGGCTTCCCTTCTTCCCCCACCCCTTTGTCATTCTTGAATGCTGTCCACTTTTGTTTTCAGGACTGGTTCTCTGATGGGAGGGAGAGAACTCTGTTGGGCTAATGGAGTGGTGACTTTCTCACCACCCCATCCATCATCGGGGCGGAGCTGACAAAGCGCAGCGACTTAGTCTCCATTCCAGGAGGAACCTAGTCTGTCATCTTCCCAAGCACCTGACCGCCACTTACTAGGGCTGTGGAAACCCAAGAGCCCTAGGAAGGCAGATGTTGAAAGGACATGCTGCCAGGTGGAGATGACAATAATTTTTCCATAAATTGACTACTTCTGCTTCTGTCTGCCTCCTCCATCCCTCTCATCCTTGCCAGTACCATTTAGAACAGTCATTTCAGCCTTAGTCTGTCGGATCACCTGCCCCCTTTGTCAGACCTGGTGAGCCATTTGGCGGGGTTGGCAGTGGCCATCTGTGTGGTTTGAACAAGGCTCTTTTTCATCCCTTATTTGTCTCTCCCATTCCAAAGATTCTTGGCTTAAGGGACTCAGGTGCCTCACTTTTCTGGGCTTGTTGCCACCAATTGGGTGAGTTTCAAATCTTGGGCTGGCCTTCTAGGTAGGAGAACCTACAGGGGGTTATGTTTCCTTGGCAATTTCCTTTCCAGTCCCAGAGTACTGAAATTTACCAGGTTATCCCCATAGACTTGCCCTATTAAATGCTCTAATTCCAGGGATTTACTCTAAAAGTCCGGTCAGCCAAGGCAAATGAGAGTTTGCATAATCTGAACAATAGGAAGTGATGAATGGGCTGCTTTCCATTTCTTGGAAAAAAATATAAATCTAGGCTGAGGAGTGAACTAAGACCATTGCACAATAGTATTTAAAAATACTATTAAGAGAATACTCAGGTCTGTAGAAATAGCCCCAATTAAGGATGTGCCATTCATACTGTTTTTAGGTTTTCTTGGGTCACATATGCTTTCATTTTATTAAGAAGTAAAAACAAATTTGCAAAACCAAAGTCCTTCACTTTTGGACAAAATATAGGGAAGCCTATTTTATAAAAAATTATACCACCTAAGAAAAATGATTTTCATGTAACTCAGAGACTACATGAGTTCAGCAGTTTTCTACCATGGTTCAATTTTCTTTTTGAATATATTGGCAAAGATCAGTAAAATTAGTCTTTAACTTGGAATATTTTAAAATCTGACAGCTATTTGGTGGTGTGGAAGCACAACATAAAAACAACTTTTGTGGACAAAACACAATAATCCAGATTGTAAAACTGGGTTTGTGATGTGTCTCAATTCATGAATGATCATAATGAATTACTCAAAATTAAAATTATTTGTCCCTTTCTTGTGTACACTTAAACCAGGGGAAATGAATGTTTCTCTCCTCCCTAGCTCATAGCAATATCATAAGCATTGAAGTAATTAATGGTTATGAAGACCTTAGAAATATTGCATTATCATAAAAATGAAAAGTATTAGACTGTAATAAATCCTCATTCATTCAGACACTTTTAAGTTAGAATTTGGTACAATATAGAAAGACACACTTCCAAAGCTTGCATTTCACTGTTTGAAAAGAAATAGTTTGCTAAGTGAATTGAAAAGGTAAACAGAATTATTGGAATGTAACTATGAGATACATATAATTAAAAGCTTTTGAGTAATTATTTTAAAATAAAAAATGATCTCCAAATTAACTATCTATTGGTATTATCATACCTTTTAAAAGATAATTATTTATATCAAATGATAAGATAACATATTAGTCCCAGATATTTATTAGTTTTCTCCCTGTTCCCCATCTCCACCTTTTTGTTATGTTGTTTAGTCACTAAGTCACTATTTTGCAACTTCATGGGCTGTAGCCCCCCAGGCTCCTCTGTCCATGAAATTTTCCAGGCAAGAATACTGGAGTGAGTTGCCATTTCCTTCTCCAGGGGATTTTCCTGACCCAGGGATCAACCTGCATCTCTTGCATCTCCTGCATTGGCAGACAGACCACTGAGCCACCTGGGAAGCCCCATTTCCAAGTTAGAACTTAGCTATAATATAACCCCAAATTACATTTTCATCTTTCATTAGAGTGTAGAAAAATCAGGGAATTCTCTGGTCACCCAGTGATTAGGACTTTGTGCTTCCACTGCAGGGGGCATGGTTCATTCAATCCCTGGTCAGGGAACTAAGATCCTGCAAGCCAAGTGGCATAGCCAAAACAAAACAAAAAAATGTATAGAGAAATCAAGTTTCACATTGTAGAGTAGGAGGGCTACCTATAAACATGCAATAAATATGGTCACAAAAGAATGTATTATGGTAATAGGAAAAAGAGAGCATTTAGTTCTCACTAGTAAGATTCAAGTTGGATTTTATAAATGAGTTGAATTTCCATCACATAGATGAAAAAAGACATTCTGGGAGGATGGCATAAAAAGGAAGTATGCAGGATGCAGGTGTATGATGTATCTATGTTCACCATTGTTGGATAACAAGGTACACAAAAGTAAATCATAGAGAAAACAGAAAAATAGAGTATGTGACATGAATCATTTTTGGGTGTCATGCTATGAAATTCAGAATTCGTTGTGAAGAAAATGAGAGCACATGGGTATATTTTAAAAGAGGCATGATATAATGAAATATGTGATTTTGAAAGTGCTTCAGGATGAAACTTTAGAATGGCCTTTGGGTTAATGTTAGTGTTAGTGTTAGGGATGGGGAATCAACAAAGATATCTATTGTGGACTTAGCTTGGGCAAGTTGAATACTCTGCTTTGGGGGCTATATCCAATAAGCCTTGCAAGAAAGCTGCCCATCAAAACAACTACATCCAAATTTCATGTTTCCTATGTTGAGATGCTGAAAAATAGTTGAGAAATTTTCAGTATAGATATAAAAACTGCTAAAAATGCAATTTGTTGTCATTAAGCTGAAGAATATCACTTAAGTTCCCAAAGTTCATAAAATAAGAAGGAAAAAAAAAAGACAAACAAACAAAAAAGCTTGTAGCAAATGGAAAGTAATGAGAAGTCAGTGAAGGAACGCAAGAACAATCTCCAGAGGGAAATTAAAAGCACAAAGTGTTTGGAGCGTTACTGAAGCCAAAGGAAAAAATAAATAAATAACTCAGGAAAAAACAGCATTTTCAGATACCATAGATGAGGGTTAAGTTATTGGTACTTGATAACTGTAAAGACATTGATGACCTTTGAAAGCACAATTTTAGTAGAGAGAATGAGAAGATAAAATAGATAGCAGGGAACAGAGAAAACCGGAAGAGGTTGAGTGATAAGTAATACTAGAATAGGCCGTTTCTTCTTAAAAAATAAGTCCAGAGAATGGATAACATAGATGATAAAGAAAAAAATCAGTGGAAAGGGTAAGACTAAAGGTTTAAGAAAACAAAGAAAGAAAGGGTTCATGAAGATAGTCCTGTGGAATGTAAGAGTGGCTGGTTTTTAAAGTTCAGGTGCAGGTGTAAATTTTGGAAAGAAAAATGGTTTCAAAATTCTTGGCAATGAGAAAAAAGACAGTATTACTGAAGCTATGGGGTTTTTAAGTTATAAGAAAATTCTCATTAGTCATATTTGCTTTTCTACATCGAAATCAAAGCTCAGTGGAAAAGAGTGAGAGAAGGTTGGTTTGGGCATGCAAGGAAGATTAGAAAATATTCAACAGTGAGATGGGCCAGGGAATCAACTAGAGATGAAAAGAAACATTGGCTAGGAGCATCCTGAGCAAAGTTGATGCTGAATTACATGGCTTTATTGTGTTCCATCATGCATCTGGATCATTTTATGAAAGTAAGACATGTTCAGCATGTTGTTCAGTTGCTCACGTGTGCCTGACTCTGCAACCGCGTGGACTGCAGCATGCCAGGCTTCCCAGTCCTCTGTGGAAAAGATTATAATACTAAAAATAAGTGATCTCATATCTTCTGTATCTTTTTATCTATTTGTCAATTTATGTGTGTGTATGTATGTATGGTAAGTTTCATAAGAGGAAAAGGATAGCACACTGCGATGCAGTAATTGAGAATTTAATAAAACTTCATTTATGAAGAGGTTGGTTGGGTAAAGAGAAATAACTAAAAATTGATGAACTGATGAAGTATCCTAGGGACGTTGTTGTTTAGTTGCTAAGTTGTGTTTGGCTCTTTCATGACCCCATGGACTAGCCCACCGGGGTCCTCTGTCCATGAACTTTCCCAAGCAGGAATACTGGAGTGGGTTGCCATTTCCTTCTCCAGGGGATATTCCTGACCCAGGGATGGAACTCGTGTCTCCTGCATTGGCAGGAGAATTCTTTATCATTGAGCCACCTGCCATGGGTTAAGGGGGGTCTAGGATGGTTGAGAGGGTGAGAGGGGAAATGATTAATGAAATGAAGTGCCTTATGTAGCCCTAGAAATGTCCATTCCACTGGAGTTCTGGTCCTGGGAGACAGTAAGACTGGGTGATCAAATCTATGCAACCCAGTCTCCAGCAGGGCAGGTGTGGGTAGAGAGGACCCAGAGTGGTCAACAGACAATAACAAATGGCAAATGTTTGTGATATTGTGATTTCTTTTTGGGCACACAGCTTCTAAAACTCTTTGAATTTCTTAAGAGATAAAGATGATAAAGATGTCTTTTGTTATGTTAATGAAGTAAATTTCGGACCCTTGCCTTACGGTGGGAGCTGGATGCTAGTGTTACCAGCCAAACTTGGGTCCTCTCACCTATGCATAGTAAAGCCAATGTAATGATACCTGGTTGTGCTGGAGGAAAGTGCAGTGTTAATTGTAAGGTGCCAGACTAGGAGTCTGTGACAGCTAGTGCTCAAAACACCTGAGCTTCCAGGTGAGCCTCAACAAAGTTGTTTTTTTTTCAGAGCTTTTTTTTTTTAATAATTTTATTTATTTGTGGCTGTGCTGGGTCTTTGTTTTCCAGGTGAGCCTCAACAAAGTTTTTTTTTTTTTTTTCCAGAGCTTTTTTTTTTTTTTTTTTTTTTTTATTTTTATTTATTTTTTTATTATTATTATTTTTTTTCCAGTGGGTTTGTCATACATTGATATGAATCAGCCATGGATTTACATGTATTCCCAATCCCGATCCCCCCTCCCACCTCCCTCTCCACCCGATTCCTCTGGGTCTTCCCAGTGCACCAGGCCGGAGCACTTGTCTCATGCATCCCACCTGGGCTGGTGATCTGTTTCACCATAGATAGTATACATGCTGTTCTTTTGAAATATCCCACCCTCACATTCTCCCACAGAGTTCAAAAGTCTGTTCTGTATTTCTGTGTCTCTTTTTCTGTTTTGCATATAGGGTTATCGTTATCACCTTTCTAAATTCCATATATATGTGTTAGTATGCTGTAATGTTCTTTATCTTTCTGGCTTACTTCACTCTGTATAAGGGGCTCCAGCTTCATCCATCTCATTAGGACTGGTTCAAATGAATTCTTTTTAATGGCTGAGTAATATTCCATGGTGTATATGTACCACAGCTTCCTTATCCATTCATCTGCTGATGGGCATCTAGGTTGCTTCCATGTCCTGGCTATTATAAACAGTGCTGCGATGAACACTGGGGTGCATGTGTCTCTTTCAGATCTGGTTTCCTCAGTGTGTATGCCCAGAAGTGGGATTGCTGGGTCATATGGCAGTTCTATTTCCAGTTTTTTAAGAAATCTCCACACTGTTTTCCATAGCGGCTGTACTAGTTTGCATTCCCACCAACAGTGTAAGAGGGTTCCCTTTTCTCCACACCCTCTCCAGCATTTATTGCTTGTAGACTTTTGGATAGCAGCCATCCTGACTGGCGTGTAATGGTACCTCATTGTGGTTTTGATTTGCATTTCTCTAATAATGAGTGATGTTGAGCATCTTTTCATGTGTTTGTTAGCCATCTGTATGTCTTCTTTGGAGAAATGTCTGTTTAGTTCTTTGGCCCATTTTTTGATTGGGTCCTTTATTTTTCTGGAATTGAGCTTCAGGAGTTGCTTGTATATTTTTGAGATTAATCCTTTGTCTGTTTCTTCATTTGCTATTATTTTCTCCCAATCTGAGGGCTGTCTTTTCACCTTACTTATAGTTTCCTTTGTAGTGCAAAAGCTTTTAAGTTTCATTAGGTCCCATTTGTTTAGTTTTGCTTTTATTTCCAATATTCTGGGAGGTGGGTCATAGAGGATCTTGCTGTGATTTATGTCGGAGAGTGTTTTGCCTATGTTCTCCTCTAGGAGTTTTATAGTTTCTGGTCTTAACATTTAGATCTTTGATCCATTTTGAGTTTATTTTTGTGTATGGTGTTAGAAAGTGTTCTAGTTTCATTCTTTTACAAGTGGTTGACCAGTTTTCCCAGCACCACTTGTTAAAGAGGTTGTCTTTTTTCCATTGTATATCCTTGCCTCCTTTGTCAAAGATAAGGTGTCCATAGGTTCGTGGATTTATCTCTGGGCTTTCTATTCTGTTCCATTGATCTATATTTCTGTCTTTGTGCCAGTTTTTTTTTTAATAATTTTATTTATTTGTGGCTGTGCTGGGTCTTTGTTTTCCAAGTGAGCCTCAACAAAGTGTTTTTTTTTTTCTTTTAATAATTTTATTTATTTGTAGCTGTGCTGGGTCTTTGTTGCTTTGAGCAGGCTTTTGTCTAGTTGCAATGTGCAGGATTCTTGATGCCCTGCTTCTTTTGTGAAGCACGGGCTCTAGGGTGCTCGGGCTTCAGTAGTTGTGGCTCTCAGCCTCTAGAACACAGGGCCTTAGTTATTCCGCAGCATCTGGGATCTTCCCAGACCAAGGATCAAACCTGTGTCTCCTATAATGGCAGGGGGATTGTTTACTACTAAGGCATCAAGGAAGCCCCTCAGCAAAACATTCTTAAGAGCCAGGCAAGGGAGGGGAGCCCCAGGGTATGGGAACACTCATACACAGTTCTCTGTTGGTTGATGGTGTCAACTGAAAAAAATTATTCACAACCTAAAAGTTCAGAGCTATGTTTTATTTGGTGGGAATTTTTAGGACTTCAAGCCCTGGCGGCAGCGTCTCAAGTCACCCTGAGAGAACTGCTCAGAGGAACAGCCAGGTTATACAGTTTTGCAACAAAAGGCAAATAGTCTGAACATCAAGAGAGTATTATTAATTAAAGAAAACCAGATATCCCAAGTTAAGGAGTTGAGCACTTTTCTAAGTATGGGAAGATGCATGAGTCTGGGCTCACTGAAATCATTCCCTTCATATGCACCTCACCTTTCTAGGGCCAGTGTCCTATGGTTTTCACATCCTGAGCTGCCTTGGGGCTCATCTTCAGGCAGCCTGCAGTCATCTGCAGCCTGCTGACTGTTAGAAGGCTGGTGCTCTATTTCCTGAGTGCCCTTAGGGCTCAGGAACTCATATGGGGGGCTCTAATCACTGATGACCATGACATCCTTGTTTACTGATATGGCTTCGTTTCTCAATGGGCTAGTAAAGTAAAAGGCAATACGTTGCTGGAAGAGATTTCCTGATTCCAGCCAGGCTCTGGAGGGGATGGGTTCATTTCTTCCATTTGGTGGGGGTCCCAGCATCCATAAAAGAACTCAGGAGATGTGCATCAATTATCATCATTTGGTACTTTGCGGAGGAGCTACAGCAGAGGGTGTGGGGGTCGGTTCCTGGAGGGCCCATAAGGTCCTGCTAGTCTCACCAGGGGAAACACCCCTTAACCCAGTAACCCAGGGGAAACAGGGTTAGAGGGTTGTGGTCAGAGTGGTAATTCCCAGCCCTGACCTCCTGGGATAGAGAGGGACTGAAGGTTGAATCAGTCACCAGTGGCCATGATTAAATCAGTTATGCCCAGGTAATGAAGCCTCAACAAATCCCCAAAGTATGGGTTTTAAGGCTTCCACACTGCATGAACTCATGGAGATGCGGGCAGAACAGCATCTTGGAAAGAACTCAGAAGCCCCCCAAGCTTTCCTGTGCTCTGCCCTGTGTTCCTCCTACAAATGGCTGCTGCTGCTGTGGTTGTTCAGTCGCCAAGTCATGTCTGACTTTTTGTGACCACTTTTTGTGGATTACAGCGAGCCAGGCTTCCCTGTCCTGAGCCATATTCTTACCTGATAAACTGATGAGGCTTCCCAGGTGGCTCAGTGGTACAGAATCTGCCTGCCAATGCAGGAGACATGGGCTCGATCCCTGGGTCAGGAAGATCCCCTGGAGAAGGAAAAGGGAACCCAGTCCAGTAATTTTGCCTGGAAAATTCCATGGACAGAGGAGCCTGGCAGGCTACAGTCCATAGGATTGCAAAAGTCAGACACAACTGAACACACACACACACACAATAAACTGGTGATCTAGTACATAGAATGCTTTTCTGACTCTAGCAGAGTAATGGACTCCAAGGAAGGGGGTTTGGAACACTCACTCTGTAGCTGGTTGGTCAGGTGCACAGATGAAACCTAGGCTTGTAGTTGGCAAGAGAGTTGGGGCAGAGCAGGGGCGTCTTTTAAGACTGAGCCTCTAAGCTGTGGAATCTGATGCTCTCTGTGGGTAGATAGTGTTGGAATTGAGTCAACTTGTCAGACAGCCAGCTGATGTCTAAGAACTGCTTGTTGATGTGGGAAACCCCTTCTCTCCACATACACACTGGAATTAGCTGCTCAGAACACCAATTATGTTTTTCAGGATTGGAATTCAGCATCCCTAAAGCAGAAGCAAACAAGCAAATAGATGAATTTCCCCAGTGTCTTCAACTAGGGGAGAGGGGTGTGGGGAAAAGCAAGTAGGATTTCAGAGGGAGACAAGGAAGTCTGGACCACTATGAGATAAGCTTGAATAACTCAGATCCTAGCTCAACCATACTCAAGAGAGAAATGTTCAAGTTCAACAAATAAAGCATTTTTTTCATTTTATCATCAAATGGAGGGAGTAGCCATAGCTTGCTGGACCTAAAAACCCTTTTCACTGGACTAGAGGATTTCCTGGATTTTGTGGAAGGGAAAGGAAAGGCAGCTTTTGTTTGAGGTCATTAAAACACCCCAGATAAAATGCAAGTGGAAGTCTGAGTATTGATGTAGGTGCACTACTTGTATTCATATACTTTTCTGAATCAAAATGTCTTAAAATGCAAGTGATGTTTCCCTCTCTCTCCTTCTAAAAACTATTTTTATATTTACGTTAACTCCGTCAGTCAAAGGGGCTTTCCTGTGTGCCTGATAAGTTGCTTTAGTCATGTCTGACTCTTCGGGGCTGCATGGACTGTAGCCAGCCAGGCTCTCTGTTTACATGAGATTCTCCAGACAAGAATACTGGAGTGGGTTGCCATGCCCTCCTCCAGAGGATCTTCCCAACCCAGGGATCGAATCCGTGTCCCTTAAGTTTCCTTCATTGGCAGGTGAGTTCTTTACCACTAGCACCACCTGGGAAACCCTAATAGAAAATGTAAGAGGAAGTCATAAAAAAAAAAAAAAAAAAAACCACACACACACACAAGAAAGGTTGAGGTTGCCATGATAATTACTAAAACAAACTTTGAATCAAAATGCTCTGAATATTCTTTTGGCAGGTGCTTATTGATGCAAATTGAAAGGGAGATGAAGTAAGCAGATTGCCATTTAAAACTTAATTAAATTAAGACTTAAACATCAGACCAATCTTTTAGAATTCTCAGTAAACAGGGAACAGTACTCAGCTATCACCAAAAACAAGTGGGAAAACATTAAGGAGCAGCCTTAGCATATTTTTCAATTTATCACTTCCAACCCAAATGAGAAATGAGGGAAAGGAGCTAAAGAATGGTTCCCTAAAGAATCTCTAGTGGCATCTTTGGAATTGCACCCAGGACCATCAACTGCTGTGACATCCACACAACATAGCCCAACAGTTTTCAGGAAATTCCATGTTACTCATCTGTGCACGGGTCAGAAATTCAAGTAAATCCTGCTAAAGGAAAGTTGTTGGAACTGGTATGTGTTTTGATAGAGACATTGCTTTGAAATCTCCTGGGAATTGTGGGGTTGATGTCATTATTCTAGTCTCTTTATGTAATCAGGCTTCCTTATCCTGTTTCATATAATGGGAAACTAGCTGGTTTTTTGGTTGCCTTACAGAAAATCTTTTTAGTCCATTCATTATGAGCCTTCTGGAATAGACTTAAAGTAGCCTTAGAAGTTATCTATACCAATCTCTAATACCTAATTTAAATTACTTATCCATAGTAGAATATATTGAGCACCATTCTAAACATGCTTTATGCAAGGCACTAGGGTTACAGGGTTACTAGAGATCGCAAAGAGTTGGGCATGACTTAGGGACTGAAGAACATCAAGGGTTATAGAGATAAAACACAGACTTTTTATTCATTCAATTTTAAATAAAAGTTGGTGCTATTATATTTAACAAACATAAACTGGAATCTTACATGTAGAAGTCTTATATCAGGATGAATATATTTAAAGATACAAAAGCAAAGACCTTGAACCATTGGTGCTTTACATTCGAGCAAAAGACATGCACACGCATAAGAGTAAAGTCTGTATCCAAAAAAGTCTGTGAAGTCTATTATGTACAGGACAAAAGAACTAAAATTGTTGATGAAAGAAGCAAAAATCCTATCAAGGGGAACCACAGAAGTTTCTCAGAGGAAGTAAGTATTTCTATTCATATAGTTTGAATTGTTTTCTCAGCCACAGAGACAGAATTGTCCCAGTGATGGAGTGTACTGATTACCTGTGTTCAGGATCAACTGTGAAAGATCTACAAGGCTGTACTTGTCAGTTAAGCCTCCTGGCCATGTATGCAATCCATAAGATTGTAGTGATAACGCGATGTGTGATAATGTGATGCTGGAATCGTCAATGACCTTGATCTCAATGTCACATAGAGTCTTTTTACACTATTATGTCAAGCCACACCACTGGGTCCCAACTAGTGGGAGAAAGAGTGAAGGTATAGCCCAGTCTCTGTGAATTATGGATAATTTGCAAATTAGTTTATTTACCCAGAAACTTCTAATGATCTAAGGCAACCAATGGGAGCACATCAGCAAATAGATTTGATTTTTTTTCAAGCAGGCATCAAGTGAAGCAATAAACCATTGAGGACGACTAAAACTAATTGACTAAACTAAGGAAGATTTGAGGCGTGTCTGAGATTTAGGTTCCTGCCCAAGCCCACTTACTGGCTTTGGCAGGAAATGCAGATGCCTCATCCTCAGATGAGCAGACTTACTAGATCAAACACTGGGATCCTTCTGATGTCATGGGAACCTCAGATCTTCAAGGCATCCTCAACTGTAAAATGGGACTGACTGGCCTGTCAAAGTTCATAGAATGAGTTTAAATGATTGAGTGGAGTGATTTTTAAAAACAGCAAATAGCAAGTGCAATATAAATGCTAAATAATGATGCTAAATTTTCAGACGCCCTAGAAAGTGGCACTAGATAAATGCTGAGTAGATTAGCACCTATTTGATTTGCATTTAACTTTAAGAAAATAGGGTTTGGGAAGTAATTTTGTTCTTATACCCTATAGCTTCTAAGAGTCATAAATCTTGTTTGTGTCTTTGATGCTCTGTGCAACTCTTGATTGAAATAAAATGTATCATCTGGTTTCTGTGTTGAATTTGCCTGAGCAAAGAAAGAGTAGATTTTCAGGACTACAAAAGCATGCCAGATATAGTTGCACATTTAATACAAAATTTCACTGCCGGTGCCATGAGAAATGAAATTGTGCTGTCCTGTGAAAACTTAGTAGAGTGGCTTTCTGTTGTTTGGAGTGAAAAAACACAATCTGTAAAGGTGGGAATGAAATTCTGTTACTAAGTATTGGACCTAGTTTGCCCTGATGGAGACAAAGAACATGTGTTTGAGTGCAAGACTCTCAATTGCATATAATCTCTGCTCTGTAATGAGTTTATGGATTTCCTTTGTATACATGGTTGAAGCAAGTACTTAACTTAGTTGCCACATAAAGGCCGGTTGCCCTGAAGAGTCACTATATAGCCACACTGAGCTTTTATTAGTCGTTCTTTGCAGGGTGGGGACCCATTGTTTCTAAGCATAACCCTGCCTACATTGACTAAAACATCACCATGAAACTATTCTTTTCTTCTCATTAGAATCTGAAAACAACAGATTTTTATTATCTTTTAAATAGGCATGCATTTTTTTCTTGACCCTCTCAAGAAGATTTAAATAAGAGAAGAAAAAAAAATGAAAATCTGTAAATAAATTTCTTTCAATTACTAATACTTTTCTCTTTTATGGAAATTATGCTTGCTTGTTTCCTTGTGTTTCAGTGATAAGGTCCCCAGTGTTTCTCTGAAGCCCACATTTCAGTTAGTTGCTTGGATAGAATCATAGGGATTGAAGTGAAGCCTGGGCAATTCTGCCATTCACCTCTATTTTCAGAAAAATGACAGTGCTGGGCTCATGGGTCATGTGGACTGTTCAGAAATCCTGCCTTCAGGTGGAGAGAGTGGGCATGTTGGGCTTCATCATTGTGCCCTGTGCAAAGACAGAGAGTCCTGAGCTTAGAAGTGTTCTGTGAATGGTTTAATGCTCTACTATATCCACTTGGAAATTCTTAATGATTTACAAACAAGACTCTCTGCCTTTTCAGTCTGCACTGGCACCCACAAATTATGTAGCTGATCCTACTTTAAATTAGTAGGATTAAACTAAATTAATTTAAAGCTGGGGTAATACTTTGTGTTGCCTGCATTTTATAGGGAATCCAGGATATGTTAAGCCCTGTGACACTGCTCTGTTTGTTGGTGAACTGAAATTCTGGCCTCGTTTTGATATAAAGAGGCAAGTTATAGTTTTCTTCAGGGAGGGTAGAAAACATCACTCTTGCTATACTGTATGAACGCATTTTATCTTTGGTATTTTCCACCTCAATGGGAGGGAAAAGAGTAGACTCTGCCTTGTATTTGAAATACCCAAAAACTTAGAAAAACAAGTGCAAAGATTTCTCAGGGACCCCAGAATTAGATGATCTATTTAAGTTCTGTAGTAGAGAGTGCTGTATCACTCCCGGTTGTTCTTAGTGTATCAAGCTGGGAACTCAGAAGCTCCATGTTAGTGGGTACAGTAATCAGTAGGTCTAACTGGCAAATAGCAAAGGTGAATGAGAATAATCATTGTTAAATGAGGAAATGAGCTGATAGAAGTTTTTCTCTTAATGTAAACAAAGCATTTAAAATTGTTCCTCCGTTGTCTTCAAGTCCATGAGATTTGTTGCTCATTCGTCTCCTCAAGTTCAGGTTTCCATGGCACTGGGTAGTTCCTTCTATTAAATAAAGAACAGTCTGCCCTATTAAATAAAAAACAGTCTACCCAAGTTGCAATTGGACATTAAATTTCACTTCGAATCATATTTATAGAGATCTCTCCATCTGTAATTTACCATCATTCCTTCCCTCTTCTCTGGACCCTCACCCAGAATGTCTTGTGTTTCATGTGACTATGTTGCCTCCCTCACTAGACAATAAAAGCATCAAAGGAAGTAGTATCTCACTCTGCATAGTCCTACTTCATCACACAGAGGAACCATTCAAAGAGTACTTGATTGACTGAGTGAATCCTACCATTGTCAATGAGTTAATAGACAATGGAACAAATCTGAAAATTTTGGCCCTGAAATAATATGACTCCATTACCAACTCTTCCCTTCATTGCTTTTTATGAACATGCCATGATTGTGGAGTTAAGAATAAATCCTACTCAGTAAAAAAATAAAATAAACTTAATAACTTTAAAGAAAGAGACAAATATTTTAAGCAAAAGAACAATGGACAACCCTCTGCCCATTAGCAGATAGTAAGCAAATATTTGGGCTTCCCAGGTGATTCAGTGGTATGGAACCTCCCTGCCAATGCAGGAGACACAGGAGACGGGCTTCGACTGCTGTGTTGAGAAGATCCCCTGGAGGAGGAAGTGGCAACTCACAACCTACCTATTCTTGCCTGGGAAATCCCATAGATAGAGTAGCCTGGTGGGCTACAGTCCCTGGGGTTGCAAAATAGTCAGACACAACTTAGCGAATGAGCATATAGATACACACACACATACACACAACCAAATATTTTAGAAATGAATGGTTGAACACATATTGTCCTCTCTTGGATCCTGCCACTAATAATAATAATTGTGAACACATATAGTGTACTATGTGTGCCAGAGACACTGTAAATGTTTTCTATGTATTATCTTGGTTAATCCTCAGAACAACCCTAAGAAGTAGCTAATATAATTATCCTAATTTTGCAAATGAGGAAACTGATATAGAGAAAGGTTTAGTGATTTGTCTAAAGTCTCCTAGCTGGTAATTGATATAGACAAGTTTCAAAGATAGGCAGTCCCACTCCATGATCTGTGGTCTTATCCTCAAAGCAATACTATTAATAGTTGGAGCAGGTGGTATTGTTGTTAGAATATTCACTGTTCTCCCTACCAGACCCATTCTGGTTTCCCCATACCATTTGTTAAAGAGACGGTCCTTTCCCCATTGAATCCTTGCAAAAGTAATTTGACTGTTTATGTAAGACTTTATTTCTAGGCTTTCTGTTTTACTCCATTGGTCTATATGTCTGTCTTTGTGCCAGTACCATACTGTTTTAATTACCGTAGCTTCACAATAAGTTTTGAAATCAGAAAGTATGTGAACTTTGTTGGAAAAGGCATTCTCATCATGGAGTCTTTTGACACTCACTTGGCTGCACAGAATACAAGCCTAGAGCCTGGAACACTTCTTGATCAAGAGCTAAAGAGTCCTCATAGCCTGTGTTGGGCTTTTTCACCTTGTGTGGGAATATCCTTCCCTACTTCAGATTGAATGCTGTGCTCCTTTGTCCACTTGAGCATGTGCTTTATGTGGCATCTGGCCAACATACTGCTGTATTTGTGCAGAGGAGATGGCGTTCTGCTGCTGCAGCTCAAGAAGGAGGCATGCATGCCAGTTGCTTTGCATCAACTGCTAGGAGGGACCATTGGCCATGGGGAACTGATGCCACCACTGAAGCGGATCTTGGTCTTTCTTTTCTCTGCAAGCAAAATGTTGTTCTGTCCAGCGCTTGATTGCACTGTGCTTCTTTTGTTGTTGTTTAGTTGCTAAGTTATATCCATCTCTTTGTGACCCTGTGGACTACAGTATGGTGGGCTTCTCTGTCCTTCACTATCTCCTGAAGTTTACTCAGACTCATGTCCACTGAGTGGATGATGCCATCCAACCATCTCATCCTCTGTCACCCTCTTCTCCTACTGCCCTCAATCTTTCCCAGCATCAGGGTCTTTTCTAATGAGTCGGCTCTTTGCATTAGGTGGCCAAAGGATTCAAGCTTCAGCTTCAGCATCAGTCCCCCCAATGAATATTCAGGGTTGATTTCCTTTAAGATTGACTGTCTTGATCTCCTTGCAGTCGAAGGGACTCTCAAGAGTCTTCTCCAGCACCACAATTGAAAAGTATCAATTATTTGGTGCTTAGCCTTTTTTATGGTCCAATTCTCACATTCGTATGTGGCTTCTGGAAAAACCATAGCTTTGACTATACAGACCTTCCTTAGTGACTTTGATATCAAGATGCAGTGGGCAGAAATGTCCAAACTTTTGTTGTTAATGATAAGCAACGGATGTCACTTGTGCAACATTGTTTCTCTGCAAGAATTTTTTGGCTTTTTGAGGTCCCTTGAGATTCCATGTGAATTTTAGAGTGGATTTTTCTGTTTCTGCAAAAAATGCCTTTGGGATTTTGGTAGCGATTGCATTAAGTGTGTAGATTGTTTTGTGCAAAGGAGGTAAGGATTGAATAGCTGAAATACGAGGGATTTTTAGGGTGGTGAAACTATCCAATATGATAATGAAAATGTTTGATACATGACATCATACATCATCAAAACTCACAGAGCTTTAAGGCAAAAGGAGTTGACTTTAGCGTATGCAAATTAGAAAAAAAATAGGAGCTTTGAGTGTGCCAGGGAGGAACGCAGACTGTCACAAGAGAATCCAGCTGCATTTTAAATGTATGAAACAACCTCAGGTAAGGGAATACATGGGGAAAGGACTAACCTGAGTAATTCCGAATCTAAGTAAATTCCGTAAGGTTAAAGGCAAAGGAACCACTCATAAGTGCTGTACTACACTTGATAAAGTTGTTTTTAGGAGAGTACTGGGATATGATTGCCAACTCTGATTCTGCGGTATGAGTTTCCTTTGCTTTTCAGAAGTTCCCTTTATGCTACTTCACTTTTAAGTAAGACCTACACTAGTACCTGTTTTCAGTAACTGAAAGAAATCCAAAGAGGATTTTCGCTCTTATAAAAAAAGGTGAAAAGCAAGAAAATATCTTACAAAATACTTGACCAATACTGTCTCCTCGGAACTGTCTAGGTCATCAAGTAGAAGGAAATTCTGAGCTACTGTCACAGCCCAAAGGAGCCTAGAGACTTGATGACTAAATATAATGTGGTGTCCAGATGGAATCCTGGAATAAATATGAGGTCAAAATAAATACATCTGGATAAACTGTGGATGTAATAATAATGTAGCAGTATTGATTTGTTTATCATAACAAGTAAACTATACTGCTGCGGCTGCTGCCAAGTCACCTCAGTCATGTCCAACTCTGTGCGACCCCATAGACGGCAGCCCACCAGGCTCCCCCATCCCTGGGATTCTCCAGGCAGGAATACTGGAGTGGGTTGCCATATCTGATATCAGATAAAAGTAGGGAAAACAACGTGCAAGATATTAGGTTGGCCAAAAAGTTCACTCAGTTTTTTCCATAACATTTTACAGAAAACCCCAGATGAATTTTTTGGCCAACCCTATATATATAAATATATCCTCTCTCTACAGTCTGAATTTTTCTATAAATCCAAAACTGTTCTAGAAGAATAAATTCTGTTTACAAATTAATTTTTCTAGATATATAAAATTGTTCTAAAAATAAGACTTATTTTCAAAACTATTTTGCACATTCCAAAGTTTCATTTTATTCATGTTGTATTTAGTATCGTAGGTGAATATAGGGTCTGAAATAACCAAAAACTATTGAAATCTTCCATGATAATTCTATTTCATTTTCTCTTGGATCTCAGGGGCAGAAGTTTTCTTTGGGTTAACTTGGATTTTTTTAATGTTACCCTAAAGAAAAGGTCAATTTTTAAAACATAAAAGTTATAAAAATTTAACCTGTAAATTACTCTAAATCTAGCAGGAAAATATTTGTGGTTTCTCCTACACATCTGCAAATGGCTTTAGTCAACTTATTGTCTCCTGTCTCCAAACCATCCTTACTCCTCTTAGCTTTTTTCACCTAATTGCACAGAATATCAAAGTTCAACTTTTGAACTCTTGGCAAGTGAAAATCTTTATCACTACCATTAAACAGGTGCCCTCCAGGAACCTTGCAACAAACCGTGAAAATATAACTGTTATTCTGGTTGTACCACCACAGCTTCTAAAGTGGTTTCACTCTCTTAACGCATTTCTCAGATATCGGATGAGACCATTCTACTGCTGTTCCCCATCCTCTCCTTTCCCCCGCCATTTATTATTTCAAATTCAGGAGCTTATGAAAGTCAATTTGTATATCAGCAGGCTCAAAAACCAGTAAAAATGACCTTTGCTCCAGTGTATGCGCCTTGCTTTTAATGTGTTGGCCAAGAAGAACGTCTTCCTCTTACCTATCTTATCCCTGATTATGGCTTTTGTGTAGGAGCTGCATTTTACTCTGCAGATTATGACTGTAGTTTGAGGTATTCTATTTTGCTATAAGGTAATATCAGGTTTAAAAAAAGGGACATTATCTCTGAACATTATGTATACAAAATAATCAGTTAAAAGATGGTGCACGTAATGTGAAAAGTCAGGCTTATTTTTTCACCATTTTTTAATTTCTCTCTTTTTTTTAAAGTAATTTTAATTGGCATTTACTCGCTTTACAACATTGTCTTTGTTTCTGCTGTATAGCAGAGTGAATCAGCTCTATTTACACATATATCCCCTCTTTTTTTGGATTTCCTTCCCATTAAGTTCACCACAGAGCATAAAGTCGAGTTCCCTGTGCTTTACAGTAGATCCTTATTAGTTATATGTTTTAAACATAGCGTCAGTAGGGTATGTATGATACTGTAAATTCTCATTGAATTGGTATTCCTATTGAGAAAGAGGAAAATGATGTTAATTGTGTGTGCTTTTTATAAACACTTTTTTTGTAAGCTTTTTTTTTTATGTGGACCATTTTAAAGTCTTTATTGAATCAGTTACAATATCGTTTCTGTTTTATATTTTGGTTTTCTGACTGTGAGGCATGTGGGATCCTAGCTGCCCTACAAGGGGTCAAACCCACACTCCCCATATTGAAAAGTGAAGTTCTAACCAGTGGACCTGTGTGTGCTTTTTAACATTTTATTTTTAGTAAACTCTAAGCTTACTATGCAGAGAAGGCAATGGCAATCCACTCCAGTACTCTTGCCTGGAGAATCCCAGGGACGGGGGAGCCTGGTGGGCTGCCATCTGTGGGGTCGCACAGAGTCAGACATGACTGAAGCGACTTAGCAGCAGCAGCAGCAGGCTTACTATGAATTTTGAGAGGGAGGTATGGAGATTCCGCACATGTCTCAGACCCACATGTGCACAGCCTCGCATAATATCAACGTCACTCATCAGAGTGGTGCATTTTTTTTTTCCTTAGGATGAAGTTATACTGACACATTACAATCACTGAAGTCCATAGGTTACATTAGGGTTCACTCTTGGTCTTGTACATTCTGTTCAGTTCAGTTTAGTCACTCAGTCATGTCCAACTCTTTGTGACCCCATGGATTGCAGCACGCTTGGACTCCCTGTCCATCACCAACTCCTGGAGCATGCTCAAACCCATGTCCATTGAGTTGATGATGCCATCCAATCATCTCTGTCATCCCCGTCTCCTCCTGCCCTCAATCTTTCCCAACCTCAGGGTCTTTTAAAATGTGTCAATTCTTCGTATCAGATGGGCAAAGTATTGAGGTTTCAGCTTCAGCATCAGTCCTTCCAATGAACACCCAGGACTGATCTCCCTTAGGATGAACTGGTTGGATCTCCTTGCAGTCCAAGGGACTCTGAAGAGTCTTCTCCAACACCACAGTTCAAAAGCATCAATTCTTTGGCACTCAGCTTTCTTTATAGTCCAACTCTCACATCCATACATGACCACTGGAAAAACCATAACATTAACTAGACAGACCTTTGTTGGCAAAGTAATGTCTCTGCCTTTTAATATGCTGTCTAGGTTGGTCATAACTTTTCTTCCAAGGAGAAAGTGTCTTTTTATTTCATGGCTGCAGTCACCATCTGAAGTGATTTTGGAGCCCAAAAAATATAAAGTCGGCCACTGTTTCCACTGTTTCTCCATCTATTCGCCATGAAGTGATGGAACCAGATGCATAACCTTTGTTTTCTGAATGTTAAGCTATAAGCCAACTTTTTCACTCTCCTCTTTCACTTTCATGAAGAGGCTCTTTCGTTCTTCTTCACTTTCTACCATAAGGGTGGTGTCATCTGCATACCTAAGGTTATTGATATTTCTCCCAGCAATCTTGATTCCAGCTTGTGCTTCATCCAGCCCAGTGTTTCTCATGATGTACTCTGCATATAAGTTAAATAAGGATGGTGACAATATACAGCCTTGACGTACTCCTTTTCCTATTTGGAACCAGTCTGTTGTTCCATGTCCAGTTCTAACTGTTGCTTCCTGACCTGCATACTGATTTCTCAAGAGGCAGGCAAGATGGTCTGGTATTCCCATCTCTTTCAGAATTTTCCACAGTTTATTGTGATCCACACAGACAAAGGCTTTGGCATAGCCAGTAAAGCAGAAGTAGATGTTTTTCTGGAACTCTCTTGCTTTTTTGATGATCCACCGGATGTTGGCAATTTGATCTCAGGTTCCTCTGCCTTTTCTAAATCCACCTTGAACATCTGGAAGTTCATGTTTCACGTATTGTTGAAGCCTGGCTTGGAGAATTTTGAGCATTACTTTGCTAGTGTGTGAGAGGAGTGAAATTGTGTGGTAGTTTGAACATTCTTTTGCATTGCCTTTCTTAGGGATTGGAATGAAAACTGACCTTTTCCAGTCCTGTGGCCACTACTGAGTTTTCCATATTTGCTGGCATATTGAGTGCAGCACTTTCACAGCATCATCTTTTAGGATTTGAAATAGCTCAACTGGATTTCCATCACCTTTACTAGCTTTATTCATAGTGGTGCTTCCTAAGTCCCACTTGACTTCACATTCCAGGATGTCTGACTTTAGGTGAGTGGTCACATCATCATGATTATCTGGGTCGGGAAGATCTTTTTTGTACAGTTCTTCTGTGTATTCTTGCCACCTCTTCTTAATATCTTCTGATTCTGTTAGGTCCACACCATTTCTGTCCTTTATTGAGCCCATCTTTGCATGAAATGTTCCCTTGGTATCTCTAATTCTCTTGAAGAGATCTCTAGGCTTTCCCTTTCTATTATTTTCCTCTATTTCTTTGCACTGATCACTGAGGAAGGCTTTCTTATCGCTCCTTGCTTTTTTTTTTTTTTTTTGGAACTCTGTATTCTGATAGGTATATCTTTGCTTTTCTCCTTTGCTTTTGGCTTCTCTTCTTTTCATAGCTATTTGTGAGGCCTCCTCAGACAGCCATTTTGATTTTTTGCGTTTCTTTTTCTTGGGGATGGTCTTGCTCCCTGTCTCCTGTACAATGTAACAAACCTCCATCCATAGTTCATCAGGCACTCTGTCTATCAGATCTAGTCCCTTAAATCTATTTCTCACTTCCCCTGTATAATCATAAGGGATTTGATTTAGGTCATACCTGAATGGTCTAGTGGTTTTCCCTACTTTCTTCAATTTAAGTGTGAATTTGGCAATAAGGAGCTCATGATCTGAGCTACAGCCAGCTCCTCACAACCAGCTCCTCACAGCCAGCTCCTGGTCTTGTTTTTGATGCTCAGTAAATCTTTAATCCAGTTTTCTGTTGATGTACAGGGCTGTGTTCCCTCTCTGTTGTTAGACCTGAGGCCAAACTATGGTGGAAGTAAGGAACATAGTGCTGACCTTCACAATGTCCCATGCAGGCACTGCTGCATCAGTGCCCCCAACCCGCAGCAGGCCACCACTGCCCCATGCTTCTGCTGGAGACTCCTGGACACTCATGGGCAAGTCTGCATCCATGTCTTGTGGGGTCAGTGCTCCTTTCTTTTGGGTCCTGGTGCACACAAGGTTTTGTTTGTGTCCTCCAGGAGTCTGTTTCCCTAGTCCTCTGTAAGTTCTGACAGATCTGTGGTAGGGTTAATGGTGACATCTTAAAAAGGCTTATGCCATACCCAGATCTACTGCACCCAGAGCCCCTGCCCCTGCAGCAGTCCACAGCTGACCTGTACCTCCGCAGGAGACACTCAAACACAGTTCTGGCTCAGTCTCTGTGGGTTTTCTGTGTCCTGGTGCACACAAGGTTTGTTTCAGTCTTCCGAGTGTCACTGGTGGGTATGGGATTTGATTCTAAACATGATTTCACCCCTTCTGCTGTCTCGCTGGGGCTTCTCCTTTGCCATTGAACACGGGGTATCATTTTTTTGTGGGATCCAACATTATTCTGTTGTTATTTTGGAGTTCTTGCAGGAGAAGATGAGCACACATCCTTCTACTCTGCCATCTTGGAGAATGTACATCTGTGGGTTTGGATAAATGCATAATGTCATACATCTGTCATTATGTCATACAGAGTATTTTCACCACCCTCAAATTCTTCTGTTCTCTGACACTTCCTCTCCCCTTCCACTCCCGCTGCCTGGAAACGATTGATCATTTTCTGTCTCCAGACTTTTGCCTTTTCCAGAATGCCATCTAGTTGGAATCGTTCAGTATGTCGCCTTTTCAAATTGGCTTCTTTCACTTAGTAATATGCATTTAAAGTTTCTCCATGTTTTTTTCATGGCTTGATAGCTCATTTCCATTGTCTAGCTGTATCACAGTTACTTTATCCATTCACTTAACTGAAGTACATCTGTTTTCTTCCAAATTTTGACAGTTATGAATAAAGCTGCTGTAAACATCTGTGATGGGTATTTCCGTGAACATAGATTTTAACTTCTTTGGATAAATAACATAAAGCACAACTGCTGGATTATATGGAGTATGTTTAGTTTTGTAAGAAATTGTCAAACTGTCTTCCAAAATGCCTGTGCCATTTTACATTCGAACTAGCAGCGAATGAGAGTTCCTGTTCATCTACACCCCTACCAGCACTGGGTGTTCTGTGTTTCAGTGTTCTAGAAATTGGCCATCTAATAGGAGTGTAATGGCATCTCATTGTCCTTTTAATTTCACTGATGACATATTTGGAGTTTCTTTTCATATGCTCATTTGCCATCTGTATATTTGTGGTGAGGTTTCTGATAAGGTCTTTGGTCCTTTTTTCTTTTTTTAACTTGAATTGTCTGTGAACTTATTAACTTTTAAGAGTTCTTGGCATATTTTAGATAATAGTCCTTTATTGGATCTGCTTTTCAAATATTTTCTTCAGCTCATGGCTGTCTTCTTCTCTTGATAAACTCTTGCATAAATTTTTAATTTTAATGAAGTCTGGCATATCCATTTTTTCTTTTATGAATCATGAATTTGATGTTGTGTCTAAAAATGTCTTAGCAGACCCAAGGTCATCTAGATTGTCTCCTGTGTTATCTTCTGAAGAGTTACAGTTTTGTGTTTTTACAATTAGGCCTACTTCAAGTTAATTGGTAATGGCTATAAGGTCATGTCTACGTGATATCTGTTTGAGGAGGTTATTCATTTTTGATCCAATATCTTTAATAAATATATGACTAGCCATATCATCTGTGTCTTCTTGTGTGCATTTTGGCAGTTTGTGTCTTTCAAGGAAGTGGTCCAGGGCATAGGGTTATTTATGGCATTCCTTTATTACCTGTTGAATGGCCACCTGATGCGAACAACCTATTCATTGGAAAAGACCCTGATGCTGGGAAAAACTGAAGGCAAAAGGAGAAGGGGATGGCAGAAGATGAGATGGTTATATAGCATCGCTGACACAATGGACATGAATTTGAGTAAACTCCAGGAGATAGTGGAGGTCAGAGGAGCCTGGAGGGCTGCAGTCCATGAGGTTGCAAAGAGTTGGGCATGACTTAGCAACTGAACATCAACAACAACAAATGCCTATGAGCTCTCCTTCGTTAGAAACCTGTGCCGTCTCATTCCTTCTCTTGAGTAGCCTGGCTAGAGGCTTATCAATTTTATTGATCTTTTCAAAAAACCAGCTTTGGGTTTCTTTATTTTTGAGTATTCTCTTAGTGTATCATCTAGCCGAGACATTCTTTCCTCAGGTGAGTGTAGTTTAATGGATAAGCCCATCATGGTATGTTTTATTTCTTTTACAATTGCTTATATAGAATTTCCGTCTCTGTACTTAGCCTGCCCATGTATTTTCACATACAGTCTACTTTATCCATTAGAATCCTTAGTCTGTTATTCAGAGTTGTTTTAAATTCCAAGCCTGATAACTCCAATCTCCCTGCCATATTTAAGTCTAGTTCTGATGCTTGCTCTGTCTCCTCAAATTGTGTGTTCAGCCTGTTGGTATGTCTTGCAGTTTTTTTCTGAATAGCCAGATATGGTATACCAGGTGAGTGGAATTGCTGTGAATAGGCCTTTGGGAATGTGGTGGTAAGGTGTACTGGGATGAGAAGCTCCCTCTAGAACTATGATCAGGTTCCAGGGTTTAGTGAACCTATGTCTCTGGACTGTGAACTTCTCAGGTGTTTCTCTTTTTTTTTTTTTCCCCTTCTCTCTCTCTCTCCCCTTAGGTGCATGCATGCTCAGTCGCCCAGTCCTGTCTGATTCTTTGTGACCCCGTGGACTATAGCCTGCAAGACTCCTCTGTCCATGGGATTTTTCAGGCAAGAATGCTGGAATGGGTTGCTAGTTCCTCCTCCAGGAGATGTTCCTGAGACTTAACCCATGTCTCCTGGGTCTCCTGCTTTGGCAGGATTCTTGTACTGCTGAGCCATTGGGAAAGCCCCTCTCCTTAGGACAGGATAGCTACATTGGGCTGGAGCTGGGCAGTTCCCTTACTCAGGTGTCGGTTATGCTCAGATGATAGCCCTGCAGCTTGGGCTCTGGTTAATTAATTTCTCCTGAGGTCCAGTCTTGTTAAGACCCAGCATATTTCAAAATGGTTCCTTTTCCCCTCCCTGCCAGAGAATATTTCTCCAATATTTACTGGGACCTTGTCAAGCTCCTAAAGGTAAGCCTCTCAATATTTTGGCCCCACCCTTATGTCTGGTTCCCCCTGGAGCATTAATTTTCAGACTTGTCTGCACTGAGCTTCCAGCAGTTTGTCATTTTCAGTTGAGATTTGCCATCTCATGTCAATTTCTGCTCAAGGGTCTCTACCCTGATAAGCCAGGATGACTTGTATTCTCCTGTCTCTGCAATCTTGGACACCCTGTTTGTTCTGTGTCCTCTTCTTTCCCCTCTTAAGAATGCAAGAGTTGTTCATCTTTTTATTTGTTGTCAGGATGAAGTGGTGACTTTTAAGCTCCTTACATGTGGTGCTGGAGAGTGGAAGTTAAATTGTGTTTTTCTATCCTAGTTGAAAAGCATAAAGTATTTTGGGGGGACACAGTTGCCTTAAAATATTGTACTAGTTTCTGCTGTACAATGTAGTGAATCAGCCACATATTAAAGAAGGTGTGGAGAAAAGGGGACCCTCTTGCCCTGTTTGTGGGAATGTAAATAGATACAGGCACTATGGAGAACAGGCTTCCCTGGTAGCTCAGCTGGTAGAGAATCCGCCTGCAATGCAGGAAACCCTAGTTGGATTCCTGGGTCAGGAAGTTCCCCTGCAGAAGGGATAGGTAACCCACTCCAGTATTCTTAGGCTTCCCTGGGGGCTCAGACAGTAAAGAATCCGCCTGCAATGAGGGAGACCTGGGTTCAATCCCTGGGTTGGGAAGATCCCCTGGAGGAGGGCATGGCAACCCACTCCAGTGTTCTTGCCTGGAGAATCCCCATGGACAGAGGAGCCTGGCGGGCTACAGTCCCTGGGGTCGCAAAGAGTCAGACACGACTGAGTGACTAAGCACAGCACAGCTATGGAGAACAGTGTGGCAGTTTCTTAAAAAAAGTAGACATAGAGCTTCCATGTGACCCAGCCATCCTACTCCTGAGAAAAGCACAATTCAAAAGGATGCATACACCCCAATGTTCATTGCTACACTATTTACAATAGCCGGGACATGGAGGCAACGTAAATTATGTTTTTATATCAGTTTGGCTATACTGCTTTTGGAAATTTTACTAGAAAGCAGCCCATTGGATGGAGGAAAATCCTGCGATTTAGAGGTAGACCACCTGATTTGAATCCTGTCTGCCATTTGCTAATCGGATGTGCTTGGATGACTCAGATTTCAGCTTCTTCGGTTATGAAAAATGAAATGAGAATAAAACTGATTGGTTTGCACTATGGATTGAATGAGATCATTTATATCCAGAGGATAGCTCTGTGCCCCACACATAGTGTGTTCTTAAGAACTATTTATTCTTTCCTATCCACATTATATTTAGGAAGGCTCTTTTTTAACAGATGAGAAATATGGTTAAGCTACAAGAGGAAAGGGGAAAATTATAATTTGTATCTGAAATTGATAATTAGTGAAAGTATATGACTAAAATCTGAAACTTCAAAGACTTATCCTGAGTTTTTAATGTGTGTGTATAGGATCTGAACAGGGGGAGGAAGAATTGTGTGTATATTTATATGCATACACACATAATTTTTGGCTTCGAAATTTAATCTCTTGTAAAATGCATCCTAAGAAAATGTGGGTAAAATAATTTCAAGGATACTTTTTACAATAGTATTTAAAATAACAAACATCGGAAAGGGTTTGACTACTTAAGTAAATGATTGTACATATATAAAATGGTATATTATGAAGTTCTCAAAATTGTATGGTAGATTCCATTAAGATAAATGCCAGTCTTAGACTGAGAGAAAACATTCATAATGTAGAAACTCACATTTATTTATACAGAAGTACAAATCAACCTAAAAAATTTAATGACCAAAGATTTGAACATATACTTTATAACATTACTTTAAAAAATGCTCAACCTTATTACTAAGGAAATATAGCCACAGTTTAACACCACCATACATCTATAAGAATGATAGGAAAAAAAGCTAATATCAAGTGTTAGCAAGGATGTAGACAAACTAAAGCCCTCATACATTGCTGGTGTGAATGCAGAATAGTATAAGCCCTTAGGAAAACTGTTAGGATGTTTCTAATAAAGTTAACCAGATATGTTTGTTACCCAGCAATTACACTCCTAAGTCCATATGTCCAAGAGAAATAAGTTCATTTGTACACAAAAATATTTGTGTAAGAATGTGCATGGTCTTCTTTGGAGAAATGTCTGTTTAGTTCTTTGGCCCATTTTTGAATTGGGTCATTTATTTTTCTGGAATTGAGCTTCAGGAGTTGCTTGTATATTTTTGAGATTAATCCTTTGTCTGTTTCTTCATTTGCTATTATTTTCTCCCAATCTGAGGGCTGTCTTTTCACCTTACTTATAGTTTCCTTTGTAGTGCAAAAGCTTTTAAGTTTCATTAGGTCCCATTTGTTTAGTTTTGCTTTTATTTCCAATATTCTGGGAGGTGGGTCATAGAGGATCTTGCTGTGATTTATGTCGGAGAGTGTTTTGCCTATGTTCTCCTCTAGGAGTTTTATAGTTTCTGGTCTTACATTTAGATCTTTAATCCACTTTGAGTTTATTTTTGTGTATGGTGTTAGAAAGTGTTCTAGTTTCATTCTTTTACAAGTGGTTGACCAGTTTTCCCAGCACCACTTGTTAAAGAGGTTGTCTTTTTTCCATTGTATATCCTTGCCTCCTTTGTCAAAGATAAGGTGTCCATAGGTTCGTGGATTTATCTCTGGGCTTTCTATTCTGTTCCATTGATCTATATTTCTGTCTTTGTGCCAGTACCATACTGTCTTGATGACTGTGGCTTTGTAGTAGAGTCTGAAGTCAGGCAGGTTGATTCCTCCAGTTCCATTCTTCTTTCTCAGGATTACTTTGGCTATTTGAGGTTTTTTGTATTTCCATACAAATTGTGAAATTATTTGTTCTAGTTCTGTGAAAAATACCGTTGGTAGCTTGACAGGGATTGCATTGAATCTATAGATTGCTTTGGGTAGAATAGCCATTTTGACAATATTGATTCTTCCAATCCATGAACACGGTATGTTTCTCCATCTGTTTGTGTCCTCTTTGATTTCTTTCATCAGTGTTTTATAGTTTTCTATGTATAGGTCTTTTGTTTCTTTAGGTAGATATACTCTTAAGTATTTTATTCTTTTTGTTGCAGTGGTGAATGGTATTGTTTCCTTAATTTCTCTTTCTGTTTTTTCATTGTTAGTATATAGGAATGCAAGGGATTTCTGTGTGTTAATTTTATATCCTGCAACTTTACTATATTCATTGATTAGCTCTAGTAATTTTCTGGTAGAGTCTTTAGGGTTTTCTATGTAGAGGATCATGTCATCTACAAACAGTGAGAGTTTCACTTCTTCTTTTCCTATCTGGATTCCTTTTACTTCTTTTTCTGCTCTGATTGCTGTGGCCAAAACTTCCAACACTATGTTGAATAGTAGTGGTGAGAGTGGGCACCCTTGTCTTGTTCCTGATTTCAGGGGAAATGCTTTCAATTTTTCACCATTGAGGGTGATGCTTGCTGTGGGTTTGTCATATATAGCTTTTATTATGTTGAGGTATGTTCCTTCTATTCCTGCTTTTTGGAGAGTTTTAATCATAAATGAGTGTTGAATTTTGTCAAAGGCTTTCTCTGCATCTATTGAGATAATCATATGGTTTTTATCTTTCAATTTGTTAATGTGGTGTATTACATTGATTGATTTGCAGATATTAAAGAATCCTTGCATTCCTGGGATAAGCCCACTTGGTCGTGGTGTATGATTTTTTTAATATGTTGTTGGATTCTGTTTGCTAAAATTTTGTTAAGGATTTTTGCATCTATGTTCATCAGTGATATTGGTCTGTAGTTTTCTTTTTTTGTGGCATCTTTGTCTGGTTTTGGAATTAGGGTGATGGTGGCCTCATAGAATGAGTTTGGAAGCTTACCTTCATCTGCAATTTTCTGGAAGAGTTTGAGTAAGATAGGTGTTAGCTCTTCTCTAAATTTTTGGTAGAATTCAGCTGTGAAGCCATCTGGTCCTGGGCTTTTGTTTGCTGGAAGATTTTTGATTACAGTTTTGATTTCCTTGCTTGTGATGGGTCTGTTAAGATCTTCTACTTCTTCCTGGTTCAGTTTTGGAAGGTTATACTTTTCTAAGAATTTGTCCATTTCATCCAAGTTGTCCATTTTATTGGCATAGAGCTGCTGGTAGTAGTCTCTTATGATCCTTTGTATTTCAGTGTTGTCTGTTGTGATCTCTCCATTTTCATTTCTAATTTTGTTAATTTGGTTCTTCTCTCTTTGTTTCTTAATGAGCCTTGCTAATGGTTTGTCAATTTTGTTTATTTTTTCAAAAAACCAGCTTTTAGCTTTGTTGATTTTTGCTATGGTCTCTTTAGTTTCTTTTGCATTTATTTCTGCCCTGATTTTTAAGATTTCTTTCCTTCTGCTAACCCTGGGGTTCTTCATTTCTTCCTTCTCTAATTGCTTTAGGTGTAGAGTTAAGTTATTTATTTGGTTTTTTTCTTGTTTCTTGATATAAGCCTGTAATGCTATGAACCTTCCCCTAAGCACTGCTTTTACAGTGTCCCATAGGTTTTGGGTTGTTGTGTTTTCATTTTCATTCATTTCTATACATATTTTGATTTCTTTTTTGATTTCTTCTATGATTTGTTGGTTATTCAGAAGCGTGTTATTTAGCCTCCATATGTTTGAATTTTTAACAATTTTTTTCCTGTAACTGAGATCTGATCTTACTGCACTGTGGTACAGATGGCTAACAAACACATGAAAAGATGCTCAACATCACTCATTATTAGAGAAATGCAAATCAAAACCACAATGAGGTACCATTACACGCCAGTCAGGATGGCTGCTATCCAAAAGTCTACAAGCAATAAATGCTGGAGAGGGTGTGGAGAAAAGGGAACCCTCTTACACTGTTGGTGGGAATGCAAGCTAGTACAGCCGCTATGGAAAACAGTGTGGAGATTTCTTAAAAAAACTGGAAATAGAACTGCCATATGACCCAGCAATCCCACTTCTGGGCATACACACTGAGGAAACCAGATCTGAAAGAGACATATGCACCCCAATGTTCATCGCAGCACTGTTTATAATAGCCAGGACATGGAAGCAACCTAGATGCCCATCAGCAGATGAATGGATAAGGAAGCTGTGGTACATATACACCATGGAATATTACTCAGCCATTAAAAAGAATTCATTTGAACCAGTCCTAATGAGATGGATGAAACTGGAGCCCCTTATACAGAGTGAAGTAAGCCAGAAAGATAAAGAACATTACAGCATACTAACACATATATATGGAATTTAGAAAGATGGTAACGATAACCCTATATGCAAAACAGAAAAAGAGACACAGAAATACAGAACAGACTATTGAACTCTGTGGGAGAATGAGGGTGGGATATTTCAAAAGAACAGCATGTATACTATCTATGGTGAAACAGATCCCCAGCCCAGGTGGGATGCATGAGACAAGTGATCGGGCCTGGTGCACTGGGAAGACCCAGAGGAATCGGGTGGAGAGGGAGGTGGGAGGGGGGATCGGGATGGGGAATACGTGTAAATCTATGGCTGATTCATATCAATGTATGACAAAACCCACTGAAATGTTGTGAAGTAATTAGCCTCCAACTAATAAAAAATTAAAAAAAAAATAAAACTTCAAAAAGGAATAGTGACAGCTCAAAAAAAAAAAAAAAAAAGAATGTGCATGGTTTGTTTTATTTTCATAAAATAGTAAACTAGAAACAAACCAAATTTTCATCACCAAGGTAACAGAAAGTACACTGTGTTATATTCATAAATTGGAATATTACTCAGCAACAACAAGGAACAAATTAGATATATTCAGTTACTTGGAGAGAGCTCCTAAACATATACTACATCCACAATACTTACCGATGTTAAAACTAGAAATTTATACATTTTGACCTCTATCCATTTCCCTCATTCCCCAAACCCTGTCTCTGGTAACACAAATATGATATTTTGGGTTTTTTGATCTTTTTTTATTTTTTTTTTTAAGATTTCAGAGTTAGATGAGATCACACTGTAGTTGTCTTTTTCAGTCTTATTTCACTCAGCGTAATGCCCTTGAGTACCAGCTGTGTTTTTGCAAATGCTAGGATTTCATTATATTTTATGGCTGAATAATATTTAATTTTATATATACACCACATATTCTTTATTCGTCCATCAATAGACACACGTTGTTTCCATGTCTTAGCTGTTGAAAATAATGCTGCTATAAACATGGTGGTGTTTTGGACGTAGGATTTTTGTTTCCTACGGATAAAGTGAACTTGCTGGATCATATTTTAGTTCTGTTTTTAACTTTTGAGGGACCTCCATACTGCTTTCCACATTGGCTGTACCAGTTTGCATTCTCACCAGTGCATGAGGGTTCCCTTTTCTCCACATCCTCACCAACACTTGTTATCACTTGTCTTTTTCATGGTAACTGTTCTAACTGGTGTGAGGTGATATATCATTGTGGTCTTGATTTGCATTTTCCTGATAACTAGTGGCGTTGAGCATATTTTCATGTATCTGTGGTCATCTGTATGTCTTCTTTGTGAAAAATGTCTATTCGGGTCCTTGGCCCATTTTTTAATCAGGTTGTTACTTTTTCTGCTACTGAACATATTTTAGACATTAATCTCATATTAGATAAGTGAATTGCAAATATTTTCTCCTGTTCCATGGATTAGTTTCATTTTGTTGATTGTTTCTTTTGCTGTGCAGTAGCTTTTTAGTTTGATGTGTGCTTATTTATTTTACTTTTATTGGTTGTACTTTAGGTGTCATATCCAGATAATTGCTGCTGAGACCAATGTCAAAGAGCTTTTGTTCCTATATTTTCTCTGGAGAGTTTTACAGTTTCAGGTCTCACATTGAGGTCTTTAATTAATTTCCAGTTCATTATTGTAAGTGATGTAAGATAGGGGTCTAGTTTTATTCTTTTGTATATGACTATCTATTTTTCCCAGCATCATTTGTTGAAGAGACTATTTTTAATTCATTGAGTATTCTTGGTTCCCTTGTATAGTTATTAGTTGGAGATATATCCTGGAGTTTTTGTTTAGGCTCTCAATTCTATTTCATTGCTTTATGGGTCAATTTTTATTCCAGTGTCATATCATTTTAAGTATTATAGCTTTGTGCTACCCACCATTTGAAACAGAAACTTTGATGCCTCCAGCTTTGTTCTTTTTTCTCAAGATTACTTTGGTTATTCAAAATCCTTTGTGGCTCCAGGAAAATTTTAGAATTTTTTTTTTTTTACTTTATGCCTCCTTAGATGTTGGTGTGATTTCCTGTGGTTGCTGACTGTGTGTGTGCACAGTGAGGCTGGGGGCTATTTATAGGTGGGTGTGGTGTTGCCTGTCAGGGGCAGAAGGTCCCTTGTATGTCATATTCCTATGATGGGGATAACATATTACATGCACCAACTAAAATAATATAATGTCTTACATTATTGGTCCTTAAAATACTTTGTTTCAGCTTCAGTTAATGATAATGAGTGCTCTGATATACTAAGAAAGCTGATTCATCTTTTGTTTATGGCCTTTGACTTAAGTTTTTCTGTCAGAAAAACTTGAATGGATGTCACCACCTCGTAATACACTGACTAACCTTTGCTCTTTTCTCAAGCTTTAGAGAAAGCTGAAAAAGTGCCCTGTCCACTGAGAGCTACTGGGCACTCTGTCATTTAGACAATTACATCCACATTAAAACTGAAGTGTAGAAGTGGCTTTCACTGCCAGCACTTTCTTGCCCTTTTCTCTGCCTCACTGTCTCCACTTTAGTTTCTTTCATGTATTCTGAATCATCTTATTTATAATCAGGTGGAAGGGAAAAGGGGGGAAAAATCCTTAGGATTTTATCACATCATTGACACTGGTTATGAGTGCCAGTGATGTACAAAAATAATTGAATGTACAATTTCTATATCAGTGCATGGATGTTCAATACTTGATGCCCATTCCTATTTGCATCTCAACCTTCTCCATAGTGACACCCATGATAGGATCTGAAATACCAAAGATTTTGTTTGCATCCTCATTATTAGAATTCTGAAAGTCTATGTGTGTTCTCATGCATATTGCAAATACAGTCATATGTGTTATTTTCTAAAAGAAAGAGTACATAATAAATAATTATAGAAGGTTATATTGAATTAGAAGCTGGAATATTTTGTGACACAACTTGTTAACTATGTTTTAACTATTGAATCATGCACACCCAGTTTGAAAGAAAATCCACATAAAAATTTGTTGGTTGGTTTTATCCAAAGTGTAAAGATTGAAAAAAATGTAATTCATAAGAATACACTAACTATATTTAGAAAAAATCAGTATCATTATAGCCTATTGCTTTGGTTGTTCCAAATTCAGAATATTTATCATGAGCTCAGAGTCACCTTCATCAGAACATGTATAAGATAGGAATAGAGAGAAAGACCTACAGGACTGGAAAGACTTCTCCCCAAACCAATACTTAAAACTTTTTTGACTGCCCTAGAAATGTTTTAACCCAGCTAAGGGTGCTATCATAAGACTTGGTATGGGTGAAAGGTATTCTTTCCTTTTGAAAGAAGGGAGAAGGGTGATGGAGAATACAGATATATACATTGCCCAACAACTTTAGGAAAAGGATGGGTCTAGAAACCAATTAAGGGATTATACCACCTGGCAAGTATTGTCTTTTCTAACGGCATACTTAAAAATGGAAAAAGAACCCCAGATAAATTTGTGGACCCACTGGATACATCAAGAAACAGAGTCAGGCCAGAAGCTTATTTATCACCAACCTTCAAAAGTCCCCACCTCGATTAATAGACTTCCTGGGTTTAGCGCCAGCTCAGAGTCAGTGTCCAGTAATCTCAGATATTCCTACTTCCCTTTCTGAAATTCACAGTCATCCAAGCTAAGAGCTCCCCATTTCTTTGGGGAAGGAAGGGAGGAAGGAAAATTTCACACTTGTGTATACACTTGTGACAGCGTAGCAAGGTGCTACCCCTAGAGGAGCTGCCATCATCCCCTCCTGCCGAGGTTGTCTGCAGAGCTTTCTGAGGAGGTTGGTGCTTCCCTCACCAAATTATTACTAAATGCTTTTCTAAAGAATGTCCTCTGAACACCCACCAGGAAATGGGTAAGTCACACATTATACATCCACTCCATCATTCCCATTTCCCTAGATTGTTAGAATTATTTCTCTACATTATAATACGGAAATTGCACATTTCAACTTTATTTTGTTGTTGTTTTTGTTTAGTTGTTAAGTTGTGTCCGACTCTTTGTGACCACATGGACTGTAGCCTGCCTGGCTCCTCTGTCCATGGGATTTTCCAGGCAAGAATATTGGAGTGGGTTGCTGTTTCCTACTCCAGGGGCTCTTCCCCACTCAGGGATCAAACCCCTATTTCCTGTATTGCCAGGTGGATTCTTTACTGCTGAGCCACCAAGGAAACCCTCAACATTATTTAGTGTGTGAACAACATGACATCCAGGTTTTAGTCAGCTGGGTAAGCAAATTGTGAAGGTCTTTCCCAGGTGCTCAGTATAACATATGAAATCCAGAATCCCTGAGAAGTGTACCATGTTGATGCATTTGGCCATTCCAACCTTGTTTTCTACCCTGGTCAAGTACACTTAGATTCCATTTCTGTATGTGTGTGTGTGTGTGTGTGTGTGTGTGTGTGTGTGTGTGTGTGTTAATTTCTACCTATATAAACTAACCACATTTTGCAATTTTTTCCAGTATGTAAGTTGACTCCACCCAGGTCAGACTTGGTACTTATTTCCTTTGATTATTAGGTTCTGTTTGACTCTAGCATGGTTCTGGAGGCCGTGAGGGGTAGCAAGGGCTGATCATTTGGAAACAAGTTTTCCCTTGCAATGTAAGTTCATTTCACTATCTTCATGATGAGAGAAGCTTCTTCCTGAGAAAGGGGAGGAGGAACAAGATCTGTTGGAGAGGAAGGCTTAAAGGGATTTGTATGGAGGTCAAGATACTCAAATTTATCTGATTTGCCTTCATTCCAGTTCTCAGCTTTCTATCCTTTTCCCTTGTTGTTGTTAAGTCGCTAAGTCATGAACAGACTCTCTGACCCCATGGACTGCAGCACACTAGGCTTCCCTGTCCTTCACTGTCTCCTGTAGCTTTGCTCAAATTCATGTCCAGTGACTTGGTGATACTGTCCAATCATGTTATCCTCTGTCATCCCCTTCTCCTGCCCTCAATCTTTCCAACAGTAGGGTCTTTTCCAGCGAGTCAGCTCTTCTCATCAAATGGTGAAAATATTGGATATTCAGTTTCAGCCTAAGTCCTTCCATTGAATATTCAGGATTGATTTCTTTTAGAATCAACTGGTTTGATCTCCTTGCAGTCCAAGGGATTCTCAAGAGTCTTCTCTAGCATCACAATTTGAAAGCATCAATCCTTTTCCTATCAATCCCCCTAACATGCACATGACAAATGTAATAAGGATGAGAAATCAACTAGAACCATAACTTGGAGCTAAAAGAGATTAATTTATGATAATCATAGAATTCCCTTCCCCAGATTCTCTTAACTCTGCCTAGAGGGGTTCATTTTCATTCTACCATTTCCCCAGTGCAATAAGAAGTACTTAGCATAGTCCACAGCACCAAGGGCAGAATTCCTATCATAAAAGTCTTTTGAAACAGTCTCTTGCTCTCCAAAGTCTTCTGTTTAATAGGCTTATTATTTCAAGCAACATTTGAGGCTATGCCTTAAAATAAAGTCCCCACTCTGGATGCTGTAGTAGCTTTTGGGGTAAATTTAAGTGATGAAAACCACAATCACAGGAAACTAACCAATCTGATCACCTGGACTACAGCCTTATCTAATTAAATGAAACTATGAGCCATGACATGTAGGGCCACCCAAGACACACAGGTCATGGTGGAAGTTCTGACCAAACGTGGTCCACTGGAGAAGGGAATGACAGACCACTTCAGTATTCTTGTCTTGAGAACTCCATGAACAGTATGAAAAGGCAAAAAGATAGGACACTGAAAGATGAACTCCCCAGGTCGGTAGGTGCCCAATACGCTACTGGAGATCGGTGGAGAAAAAACTCCCGAAAGGATGAAGAGACAGAGACAAAACAAAAACAACACCCAGTTGTGGATGTGACTAGTGATGGAAGTAAAGTCCGATGCTGTAAAGAGCAGTATTGCATCGGAACCTAGAATGTTAGGGGCACAAATCAAGGGAAATTGAAAGTGGTCAAACAGGAGATGACAAGAGTGAACATCGACGTTTTAGGAATCAGCGAACTAAAATGGACTGGAATGGGTGAATTTAACTCAGATGAACATTATATCTACTACTGTGGGGAAGAATCCCTTAGAAGAAATGGAGTAGCCATCATAGTCAACAAGAGAGTCTGAAATGCAGTACTTGATGCAATCTCAAAAACGACAGAATGATCTCTGTTCATTTCCAAGGCAAACAGTTCAGTATCAGAGTAATCCAAGACTATGCCCTGATCAGTAATTCTGAAGAAGTTGAAGTTGAATGGTTCTGTGAAGACCAACAAGACCTTTTAGAACTAACACTCAAAAAAGATGTCCTTTTCATTACAGGGGACTGGAATGTGAAAGTAAGAAGTCAAGAGATACCTGGAGTAACAGGCAAATTTGGCCTTGGAGTACAGAATGAAGCAGGGCAAAAGCTAATAGAGTTTTACCAAGAGAACACACTGGTCACAGCAAATACCCTCTTCCAACAACACAAGAGAAGATTTTATACATGGACATCACCAGATGGTCAATACCAAAATCAGATTGATTATATTCTTTGCAGCCAAAGGTGGAGAAGTTCTGTACAGTCAGCAAAAACAAGACCAGGAGCTGACAGTGGTGTAGACCATGAAATCCTTATTGCCAAATTCAGACTTAAATTGAAGAAAGTGGGGAAAACCACTAGACCATTCAGGTATGACCTAAATAAAATTCCTTATGAGTGGAAGTGAAAAAATAGATTCAAGGGACTAGATCTGATACAGTGCCTGATCAACTATGGACAGAGGTTCGTGACATTGTACAGGAGACAGGGATCAAGACCATCCACAAGAAAAACAAATTTAAAAGGGCAAAATGGCTGTCTGAGGAGGCCTTACAAATAGCTGTGAAAAGAAGATAAATGAAAGGAAAAGGAGAAAAGGAAAGATATACCTATGTGAATGCAGAGTTCCAAAGAATAGCAAGGAAAGTTAAGAAAGCCTTCCTCAGTGATCAATGCAAAGAAATAGAGGAAAACAATAGGAAGGGAAAGACTAGAGATCTCTTCAAGAAAATTAAAGATACCAAGGGAATATTTCATGCAAAGATGGGCTCAATAAAGGACAGAAATGGTGTGGACCTAACAGAATCAGAAGATATTAAGAAGAGGTGGCAAGAATACACAGAAGAACTATACATAAAAGATCTTCATGACCCAGATAATCACAATGGTGTGATCACTCACCTAGAGCCAGACACCCTGGAATGTGAAGTCAAGTGGGTCTTAGGAAGCATCACTATGAACAAAGCTAGTGGATGTGATGGAATTCCAGTTGAGCTATTTCAAATCCTGAAAGATGATGCTGTTGAAGTGCTACACTCAATATGTCAGCAAACTAGAAAAACTCAGCAGTGGCCACAGGACTGGAAAAAGTCAGTTTTCATTCCAATCCCAAAGAAAGGCAATGCCAAAGAATGCTCAGACTACTGCACCATTTCACTCATCTCACATGCTAGTAAAGTAATGCTCAAAATTCTCCAAGCTAGGCTTCAACAGTACATGACCCATGAACTTCCAGATGTTCAAGCTGGATTTAGAAAAGGCAGAGGAACCAAAGATCAAATTGCCAACATCCGGTGGATCATCGAAAAAGCAAGAGAGTTTCAGAAAAACATCTATTTCTGCTTTTTTGGCTATGCCAAATCTTTTCTGTGGATCACAACAAACTCTAGAAATTTCTTAAAGGGATGGGAATACCAGACCATCTTACCTGCCTCTTGAGAAATCTGTGTGCAGGTCAGGAAGCAACTCTTAGTTCTGGACATTGAACAACCAACTGGTTCCAAACTGGGAAAGGAGTACATCAAGTCTGTTGTCACCCTGCTTATTCAAGGTATATGCAGGGTACACCATGAAAAACACTGGGCTGGATGAAGCACAAGCTAGACTCAAGATTGCCAGGAGAAATATTAATAACCTCAGATATACAGGTGACACTACCCTATGGCAGAAAGCGAAGAAGAACTTAAGAGCCTCTTGGTGAAAGTGAAAGAGGAGAGTGAAAAAGTTGGCTTAAAACTCAACATTCAGAAGACTGAGATCATGGCATCTGGTCCCATCACTTTCATGGGAAATAGATGGGGAAACAGTGACAGACTTTATATTTTTGGGCTCCAAAATCACTGCAGATGGTGATTGCAGCCATGCAATTTAAAGACGCTTGCTCCTTGGAAGAAATGTTATGGCCACCCTAGACAGAATATTAAATAGTGTAGACATTACTTTGCCAACAAAGGTCTGTCTATTCAAAGCTGTGGTTTTTCCAGTAGTCATGTATGGATGTGAGAGTTGGAGTCTAAAGAAAACTGAGAACTGGAGAATTGATGCGTTTGAACTGTGTTGGAGAAGACTCTTGAGAGTCCCTTGGACTGCAAGCAGATCCAACCAGTCCATCCTAAAGGAGATCAATCCTGGGTGTTCATTGGAAGGACTGATGCTGAAGCTGAAACCTCAATACTTTGGTCACCTGATATGAGGAACTGACTCATTTGAAAAGACTCTGACGCTGGGAAAGATTGAGGGTAGGAGGAGAAGGGGACGACAGAGGATGAGATGGTTGGATGGCATCACTGACTCGATGGATGTGAGTTTGAGTAAACTCCGTGAATTGGTGATGGACAGGGTGGCCTGGTGTGCTGCAGTCCATGGGGTTGCAAAGAGTTGAACACGACTGAGCGACTGAACTGAACTGAAAATGGTGAAGAATTGCTAGTGTTCTCTACCCAGAAGTTATTCATCTCAGCGTGTGAGGTTCAAAGGAAAATTTTTTTGGACACATAACCTAAAATTCTGTGTTTTGCCACCAACAATGAGACATCAGCTTTGAAGCGGCTCAGTCTAATTTCTTCGACTAATGTGAATATCAGAGAAAGCCCAATCTAGCATATGAATCAGTTTCTTACATACTGATTATAATCCATTCATTGAAAATAAACTCTTATTTTAAGGACAAAATCATATTTATATCACTGAGAAACTGAGGTTTAGGTCAGTGCAACTTGTGATCTTGTGACTGTTCTCTGAGATCATCAGAGACATCCTAAGGTTCTGAGCTTTCTGACCGTGCCCCTTTCTTAACCCATCAGATTCTTTCTAATTCTGGCCAATGTAAGGTCTCAATAGATTGTAAACAGTGCATATAAAAAGTACATTTTACTAGAAAGAAGACATTAATTTTCATACTTGGAATTTCTAATTATCTTGGAGTTCATCTCCATTGACAAGGGTTGTTTAATACTGCTTTTCTGCTTCTAGTAGCCATCTCCTGTATCCCATCTCTGTTTTCTTTCCAATCCTTAGGGATAAAAAAGTCAATTTATTTCTTGTTTCTTCCTGGAAAGTTGAAAACTGTAGGATTGTGTCTGTAGACTCAATTTCCCCATGGTCCATCACCAGCATTAGAGAATTCCCTTCCCAACAATACCAAAGGATTCACTATCTGTGACTCACAAGCCTCACCAGTGCCACTTGTATGTAGATTATTGAATAAAATGTAATATGTGGTCTTCTATTTTCAGATAGTCTTATTTTGTCAACCAGGTTTCCAAACAAAAGTTAGAGCCAGTCTTCTCCTTTAAATATTTTTAAAGTATATAAAAATAATGTATTAAAAGTAGAAAATATCACACAAAATTTTGAGGTAGGATTATATTTAGAAAAATGTAGATTTGCTATGTAGAAGTATTACTACTCAAGTATTCTCTAGACTTATTAAGGGACAGTTTTTAATATCTCATGGTAAAAGATATGATGGTCCAGGAAATACTAGTAGTCTTAAAGATGAAATGTCATCTTGGATAAATTTATTGAGTCCTTAGAAATTAGATATTGTAAATAAACCCAAAATAATAATCCCTCCCTAGTTAATTTTTCACTGCCACCTGCTAGACTCTTTTTATCTTTTAAAATAAAAGATACAGTGTAGCACTGGGAAGACCCAGAGGAATCAGGTGGAGAGGGAGGTGGGAGGGGGGATCGGGATGGGGAATACATGTAACTCCATGACTGATTCATGTCAATGTATGACAAAACCCACTGAAATGTTGTGAAGTAATTAGCCTCCAACTAATAAAAAAAAAAAAGCCAAAAAACAAAATAAAAGATAAAGTGTAAATGAATCTGGAATTCTATTTTTATTTACAACATATTTTCTAGGTTTAATTAGCATTCCGTAAAGTCTTTAATGTTTAAGAGTGGTTTGGTTTTGGGAAATATGTTATTGCCTTCCAAATTCAGGAACATAAAACTGTCTTTAGGCACATTTAAATAAAATTTAGCTGCTTTAAAAAATTGCAGCCCTAAGTGTCGGTTTTTATGAGGTGTGAGTAATTTAGGAGGCTCAGTGGCTTTGTCTTGAACAGATGCATGATAACAGTCTGAGAGCGTACATCTAACAGTGAGACAGCAAATGATGAAATTATGTATGTATTTTTAGTACTTATATTGTTCACTAGCTCTTTATATAACTACCTTTTCACTTTGGGGCTTTTTTCATGGTGTATGTTGTGATCTTATCTGTTTGCTTTTCTTTTCTTTGGGGACAATGGGTTATTTAGTATCACTTTTAAAAATGTGTTTAGGGGTGTGCATTTTAACAGCCTTGTCTACTTGCATTATTTGCTTGATTTCTTCCCTATAACATCTCTCCCTTATGCATCAAGCAAAGAAAATAATTTGGGGTTTGGCCAATTGAGAGAGAATCTTGTGCTACACATGAGAATAGGACAAACCAGGAGAAGTTTTAAGTATCGTAAATGAGTTTTGTCAGAATTCCCGTTTTTTAATTCATTATAAAATTAATAACATTAAGCATTTCTAGTAGAAACTATAGCTTACTGTAAGCCTTTACTTTGGAGACACAGTTCTCAGTGCTTCATATACATCCACATGCTGACATTACTATATTCAGTCCTCACAGTGGTGTAGAAGGCAGATGTTGTTGTTCATTTTTTCACAGATGAAAAAACTGAGATGCAGAGAGGATGACCAATTTTTCCATAATTACATGGTCAGAGCATGAAAGAACTAAGAAAGTAGCCCAGTTCTCAAAGACTATAAACCCTGTGCAATTGATGACCGTCAGAGCAATAAATGTAAGAATTGGTCCATATTTTGGAAAGGACTGGAGGTAGAGATGGAAACAATGGTGAAAGTAGTAACAGGAGTAATAGTAATAATGATAAAACTGCATGATTTGCATTTCAGACCAACAAAGGGATTTCACATAAAGTGTTTTTATATTCCTAATGACCCTAAGGAACAGTGTGACTATTCCCATTCTAAGATCATAGAATTAAAATCAGGAAATTTAGGAATCTCACTCAAAGTTACATAGCTAGTACATTATGGTAGTCCAACTGAGAACTGGGTTCTCTATTTCAAACTTAATCTTCTGATCCGTCCTAAGCTATGTTTCTTCTGTACTTGTGATTTCATCTAAGAAAATCTTCCTGCCTCTTTAGAACAAATTTTCTCATATTTTTGTAATATGGAAAAGCTGAATATTTCAAAATCTTGAAGTTCTGGTTCTTTTTCGCTTAACAATTACTTCTTCAATCTCTCTCCTGTCACATTTTAACTTATCAGAAGGAATGAAGCTGTACTTTCAATACTTTGCTTAGAAATACTCTCAGCTAAATATCTAATTTATCACTCACAAGTGCTGGTGCTGCTGCTAAGTCGCTTCAGCCGTGTCCAACTCTGTGCAGCCCCATAGACGGCAGCCCACCAGGATCCTCCATCCATGGAATTTTCCAGGCAAGAGTACTGGAGTGGGGTGCCATTGCCTTCTCTGCTCACAAGTGCTACCTTCCATAAAAGACTAGAATACAGTTTGGTCAAGTTTTGCCACCTTAGATTAAGAATCACTTTTCCTCCATGTTCCAGTAACATGGTTCTTATTTGCATTTGCGTCCTCACCAGAACCACCCTGAATATCTATATTTCTAGTATGCAACTCAGAATTCTCCCAGTCTCTGTTCATTATTCAGTCCCACATGTTTTGTTAATAATGATAGGAACACCCCACTTCCCAGCACAAAAATCTGTCTTAGCTCAGGTTGCTATCACAATGTGCCATAGATTGAGTGGCTTAAAGTTTATGTTTCACAGCTCTGCAGTCTGGAGGTCCAAGCATGGGTGGGTTCTAATGAGTGATCTCTTCCTGGCTGGTGGAGGGCAGCCTCCTCACTGTGATCTGTATATACAGTGGGAAGAGAGAGTGAGCAAAGTTTCTGGCATCTCGATTTACAGGAGCACTAACCTATGTTGCATGTCCCTCCCATGTGACCTTATCTGAAGCGAATCAATCACCTCCCAAAGGCTTCATCTCCAAACCCCACCAAATTAGGTCTTCAATACATGAATTTGGGGGAGACATGAGCATTCAGTCCATAATATAAACATGTGCAAACACACATATATACATATATGTTTACATGTGTTGAGAGATAGATTACACATATTCTAGCTACATATTCTGCTAACGATAGATTCAGAAATATCATTAGTAGAATCAAGTATAAAAATAGAAGTGATGACATCTCCTTTCACTCTCTCCTTATGTATAGCACATACGCTGTTTTTGAAACAGCTGGCAGAAGTGTTACTTCTTCTTAGTGTGAAATTTAGTTAGACTTAGCAGGGTGAAATCAGTCATTTATTCCTAATCAGCATTACAGATAGGCCGACAGCAGAAGCACCCAGAATTGAGGCTCCTGCATCTCTTTACAGAAGACTGAGCAAAACCCCACAGCATTATCTTAAACTTTCAATTTGACATCCACTGGTCACTGCAGAAACAACCCTCTCCTTTTCTTTTATAAGGTATTAGATAGGAATTCCATTTCCAGCATATTTCTATGGAAGTATTTAAATTGTGGATATGTAAAAATGTATATCTCTTTACATATGCCCTTTCTACATATGCCCACTCTAGTATTATTTACATCAGTAAAACAGTTGAGGAATCAAATGGTTGGCAATGTCTAAATAAACAACTGTGTAGCAACACAGCAAATGCTAATGAAGTCATTAAGGTGATAATTCTGTTTAAACAAAGAGAAACTAGAAATAGAAAGAAAAAAGTCAAAGGATGAAATTAGAAAAAAATGGTAAAGTGAACACTAGTACCTAATTTCTCTTCCCATCAAAATCACTGTGAAATACCAGATAATAAATTGTGTTTTATAAAATAAAGTCATAACCACAGTGGAAAACAAGGAAAGATGCTAGCGAAGACAATTTCTGAGGCATTCCTAAGAGCTGGAAATGGAGTAACATCAGAATCACAAAGAAGCAAGAGCAGAGGAAATGAAAATCCAAAGCTCATTCAGGAAGAGACCATGGTAGAATAGGAGAAGTTTCTGGGAATCTCAGAGTTACCTGGAGCAGAAGCAGGAGGGAACCATGTTGCAACAGAAAGGGGAAATGTAATCTGACAATAAGCCATCGATGTATTCAGCCTCCACCCATTTGGACTGAGCAGGGGGCAATGAGTCCATAGAGAACCAAGCACCGGCTGTGACTCTGAGGTCCAGAGCAGGGCCCAGGTCACTCCAGACTCCAAGGAAGGAGAAGGAGCAGCATCTAAGGCACGCTTCCCATCAGGCCCACAAGATGCAGCCTCTTGGAGTCAGAACCAACCTCAACTAACCCTGGGAAGATGGATCTCCCAAAGAAACACAACATGATAACCAAGAGTCAAAAAGCAAACACCATTAAAGAAGAGTAACTCACTGGCATCCAAGAAAATCACACTTTTACTGCAAATTGAATACCCCACAGTAAGCTTACTTGATATCCTTATGAGGTTTGTGTGAAATGTGGAAATTTCAGTTCAGTTCAGTTCAGTTGGTCAGCCACGTCCAACTCTTTGCATCCCCGTGGATTGCAGCATGCCAGGCTTCCCTGTCCATCACCAACTCCCAGAATTTGCTCAAACTCAAGTCCATTGAGTCAGTGATGCCATCCAACCATCTCATCCTCTGTCCCCTTCTCCTCCTGCCTTCAGTCTTTCCCAGCATCAGAGTTTTTTTCTAATGAGTCAGTTCTTCACATCAGGTGGTCAAAATATTGGAGCTTCAACTTCAGCATCAGTCCTTCCAATAAATACTCAGGACTGATCTCCTTTAGGATTGACTGGTTTGATCTCCTTGCAGTCCAAGGAACTCTCAAGAGTTTTCTCCAACACCACAGTTCAAAAGCATCAATTCTTCGATGCTTAGCTTTCTTTATAGTCCAACTCTCACTTCCATATGTGACTACTGGAAAAACCATAGCTTTGACTAGATGGACCTTTGTTGGCAAAGTAAACTTGCTGCTTTTTAATATACTAAGTTTGTCATAGCTTTTCTTCCAAGGAGCAAGCATCTTTTAATTTCATGTCTGCAGTCACCATCCACAGTGATTTTGAAGCCCAAGAAAATTGTCTTTGTTTCCATTGTTTCCCCATCTATTTGCATGAAGTGATGGGAACAAATGGGACCAGATCTTAGTTTTTTGAATATTGAGTTTTTAAGCCAGCTTTTTCACTCTCCTCTTTTACTTTCTTCAAGAGGCTCTTTAGTTCCTCTTCACTTCCAGTTCTGCCATAAAGGTGGTGTTATTTGCATATCTGAGGTTATTGGCATTTTTCCCAGCAATTTTGATTCCAGCTTGAGCTTTATCCAGCCTGGCATTTCACATGATATGCTCTGCATATAAGTTAAGCAAGCAGGGTGACAATATGCAGCCTTGATATACTCCTTTCCCAATTTGGAAACAGTCCGTTGTTCCATGTCCAGTTCTAACTGTTGCTTCTTGACCCGCATACCAATTTCTCAGGAGGCAGGTTAGCTGGTCTGGTATTCCCATCTCTTTAAGAATGTGGAAATTTAAATGTTTCCAAAATAAATATCTCATTTGAATTGAATTGCTGAAAAAAAGCAGCAATAAAACCAATTCATGAACTAGAATATCAAATATTTTCCCCAGAATATAGCCCATTTCCTATACAGTAAACATAAAATGTGAAAGAAAAATGAATAACATATAGAACATATCCCGAAATTCCAACAGCCATTCAGAAACAAAATATATTGAAAAATTAGAAGTATACGCAGTTAGAACTACATTTATACATATAAAGATATAATAGACAAGCTGGAAGTATGCCTAGAAATATAGAACCTATAGAGGATTATGAAAGCATTTTAAAAGCAGCAAATGAAACTTTGAGGAAGAAAAGAATAGTGTACAATTTCAGTGGCTAGATTCAATTCCAGGTAAACATATATAATGAATGAATTAGTAAACTGAAGGATGTAATCCAAAAGGAGTATGGCTAAAGAAAACACTAGGAAAATAAAACACCGGAAAAATAAGAAGAAAGGTTAAAACATAAAAATTCAGTTCAGTTCAGTCACTCAGTCATGTCCGACTCTTTGCGACCCCATGGACTGCAGCATGCCAGGCTTCCCTGTCCATCATCAACTCCCGGAGCTTGCTCAAACTCACGTTTATTGAGTCAGTGATGTCATATAACCATCTCATCCTCTGTTGTCCCCTTCTCTTCCCACCTTCAATCTTTCCCAGCATCAGGGTCTTTTCCAGTTAGTCAGTTCTTTACATCAGGTGGCCAAAGTATTGGAGTTTCAGCTTCAGCATCAGTCCTCCCAATGAATGTTCAATGTTGATTTCCTTTAGGATAGACTGGTTGGATCTCCTTAAAGTTCAAGTGACTGTCAAGAGTCTTCTCCAACACCGTTGTTCAAAAGCATCAATTCTTCAGCACTCAGCTTTCTTTATAGTCCAACTCTCACATCCATACAAGACTACTGGAAAAACCATAACTTTGACTAGACAGACCTTTGTTGGCAAGGTAATATAAAAAGTCAGAATTTAAAAAATAATATCAGTGTGCCAGAGGAAATTTAAAAGAAGCGTGGGACAAAACTATTTCTAAAATACAGTAGCTAGGAATTTGCCTAAAATTGTTGAGCTCACCGGTGCTTCCCTGATGGCTCAGGTAAAGAACCTGCCCACAATGCAGGAGACACAAGGAGATGAGGTTTCAATCCAGGTTGAGAAAATTCCCTTGAGGAGGAAATGGCTCCTTGTTCCTGTATTCTTGCCTGGGAAATCCCATGGACGGAGGAGCCTGACAGTCAAAATTGTCTCAAAGAGTCAGACACACACACCCCTATCTTCAAATCATAGAATCCTAAAAAATTCTAAGCAGGGAGGAGTCTCTTTATTGTGATATTTGCTTTATTGAGGAGATCTGGAACCAAGCCCACAGTATCTCCAGGGTCTGCCTGTATGTTTCCGCTATGAGAGTGAAACAAATTTCAATAAAACCGGAGAGATATTTACTACCAATAGATCTTCAGCTGCACTAAAGGGATTCATGAAGGAAACACCTTGGGCACAAAGAAAGTGATTTCAGGTGGAAAGTCTAAAGTGCAAAGAAAGAATGGTGAACAGAGATGTTGGAAAATTTTTAGGGAATTCAAAATAAACATTGACTATGTCAAACAATGAATCTCTTTTAGAAAGAAAAAAACAGGAGAGAGCTGAAATACCAGACCACAACATCATTTAAATTACAAAGAGGGTTGATTGGAGCTAAAGCTTTCTACAGTTCTAGAACTAGCTGAGAGGGGAGTAAATGGACTATGCTAAATATTTGTAGAAAATCATGGCCTTAAGACAGGGAAATCAAACAAGAAATTTGACACAATCAATGAGAGTGTGGATTAAAAAATGGCTAATTTATATCTCCAAATATACATTTTGTGAGATTTAGCTTGCTAATAATTACTTGGGAGTTTTCATCCATGTTCATGGGTGATATTACTGGAATGTCATTTTCTTTCTTCATATTTTTCTTACCTTAACTAAGCTATACTAGCTACCTAAAACAGGTTGAAGATGTGGTCCTCCCATTTTTCTTCCTGCTCTTGGGGGTTTATATCATATTGGCACTATCTCTCTCTTCAATATTTGGTAGAAGAGGCCTGAAAACTTATATGGGCTTATATTTTCATTGATTTTTTTGTTAACAGTGAATTATTATCTATGGGATGACATCTTTAATAATGAGACATCTCTTCAGACTTTCTATTTCTTCAGTATGCTCTGGTATATTTTCTAGGAAATGGCAATTTTTGTCTATTTTCAAATTTGCTATGAAGATATTTTTTGAATTTTTCTTGTAATATTTAAAACATATCATCAATACTAATTATATTTAATCCTCCCTTACATTTCTAATATTCTTTTATCTGTGTTGCTTTTTGATTCTTGGTTTGATGTGCCAGAGATTTATCTTCTTTATTAGTCTCCGTAAAAATTAGATGATAATCTTCCCATTATATCTTTATTTTCAATGTGGTTAAATTTTGGTTGTATCTTTATAATTTTGTCTCTTCCACATTTATTGACTTTATCCTTTTAATGAGGGGGGAAACTTAGTAAGGATAAGGAAACGTAATCTAGTCCTACCTCTGTGTTCTGCCATCCACTAGTTGTTTGGAAAGTTACATAAATCTGGACTTAGGCATTCTCATTGTTTAAGAGAGGTTACAATCCCTTCTTCCTATGTCATCAAGTTCAGACAGGAAAAGACAAATATTACTTACATTAGCAGTTGCCAGTTTGAAGTTTGGAAAGCTGATTAGACTATATATAAATTTTAAAATCAGTTTAAAATCAACTCACTTCTAGAGTCTCCAAGTGTCTTAACTAAATATCAATATTCCTTAAAACTGAAAGCAAAATGCTCTTTTACTACTAATTTCTAAATTAATCATTTTATGAAGTATATATTCAAAGAATTTGTATTGCTTGTCTCATACTTTGATACTATAGGGTTAAGTGAACTTCACAAAGGAGTTGTATTAAGTTATATAAATATAACGAGAATAGTCTATTTCCATTCCATAAAAGAAAATTCAATATTGGGTTCATAAGCAAAGTTCCTGGTGTGATGCTTCTGCACATTCCTTGAAAGACATTTTGTTAAAACAACATACAAATTAAATTCTTAAATTAACATTGATACCCCTTCCTTAAGGGAAGTATATTTAAAATTAAATTTGTGTGTGATTACCTCAAACATAGCCTTATTAACAGCCACCTAGATGTTTGTGGGTTTTCATGCATTAAATTTTTGTTCCAGATTATTCACGGTTTGTTAATTGGTGTGATACTTGATGAATATTGATGGTGCATATTGTGGAAATAATTTCCATATGAAAGGGGGTAAAAGCATTTCCTGCTCAAGCAAAACTGAAAAGAAAAGAATTCTGAAAGGCTGATAGAATATAAGTTGACTCTCTTATTTATTTAACAGTTCAGAATTCTCTATAACCAGGCATCCCAAAAGTATGTATGCCAGATTATAGCTGAATACTTTAACAGCGTCCAAAACAAATGAGGAAATTAATTGATTTATTGAGGCCCTGTTTAAATGTCTAATGTGGAGGTTAAATATTTGCTTTATTTAAATGAGATGTTCAGGCTTTAGAACAATATACTAGATTTCACTTATAAAGTGCCACATTCTAAGGGTGTTTACATTTCTCATTTTACAGCAGATTACACACATAGATTCAGTTAATACGTTTGCATAGGTAAGAGTTTGATCAACTCACAGGATCTTCTTTAGCCAGCAAATGTACATTATGGTACCATTTCTTGGGGTCACCAGCCAGCCACTTGGGGCAAGAAAATTATTCTGACCACTTCCATCATGAAGGAAGAAGTGATTTGCTCTCACTGGAATAGTCACTTACTCTAGAAATGGATTTGCCTTCCCTTCTGGAAATATTTCTGCCAAAATCACCATCTGTAAATTTACAGAATACCTTAATCATTGTCATAACACTCCTTGCTTCTGACAAGGCAACTTCAATTTGCTGCCTAACAAACCACTTCAACACTTAGTGGTTGCACAAAAGTCATCATTTTTAACAAAAAGCGTCATTTTTGATTGTGTGATTAATTGCTCAGTGCGTAATTGTTCCATGTGATGTCAGTCGGTACTCCAGTCACTGGACATCTCAACAAGAGAGGGATGTCTGATTGTCACTTAGGTTGTGGATGTCTGGAAGGCTGGCATCCGCTGAGATGGCTGGGCTCCTCTCTCTCTGGAGTTTCAGAGTCTTGATTCTTCATGTGGACTTTCCATATGTTCTCTGAATAAAGAGATAGCAGCTCAAGATGCACAAAACCATAAAAAGGAAAAGTAACCAGGTTTTAAGGTTTAGAATCAAAACTAACTCAGATTGTTCAAATCATTTATATGCCAGCAGTTTCAATTCTGCCTCTAGAAGGGAGGAATGGGGAAAAATGACATATTTAATCCATCACAGGGAGGAAGGCATTCAAAGTAGAACTAAGGGTTTTTGGCTAAATTCTAAAGAGGAACATTGTGTTTGCAAGCTGGAGTGCACAAAGTGAAGACAAGAGTAACATGAGATGTGGCTGTCCCAGAAAATCCATGGTCTACAGGATTGGGGGACTTTGTTCTAAATGATATGTTGTTTGTTTTCATCGCTAAGCCACATCAGACTCTTTGTGAACCCACGGACTGTAGCCAGCCAGGTTCCTCTGTCCATGTGATTTCCCAGGCAAGAATACTGGAGTGGGCTGCCATTCCTTCGCCAGGGGATCTTCCTAACCCAAGGTTCGAACCCAGGTCTCCTGCATGGGCAGGCAGATTCTTTACCACTGAGCCACCTGGGAAGCCAACAAATGATATGAAAGGAAGCTATTCAAGGATTTTAGACAGATCAAATAAATAGATTTTCACTTTTAACCAGTCCCACTGGCTAGAATGGAAAATGGTTTGACAGGGAGCAGGACTGGTGGTAGAAAGACCATTCAGTAAACTTCTGTGATAATATTGGGGAGGATGCTTGTTTCTTAGAATTGGGCAGAAAAGTGGAATTGAGAAAAGCATGCTGCCTCAAAACTCACGAAAGTGATATACTCAACGGGACCTTACTGTTGATTAAATGTAAACATAAAAACCTCCAGTTTGAGTCACTAGGTGATTGGTGCTTGAATTACCAAGACAGGAAACCTTCAGGAGTAGGTTTGCAGAGGAATAATCGTGAGTTCTGTTCTGGGTTCCTTGAGTTTAAGGTCCTGTGAGCTATCTAGATGAAAATGTTATTAAACAGTCAGTAATCTACTCGAATGTGGATTTTAAAAGGAAGATCTGAGGCTATAGAATTAGAAAAATTGTGAGTCATGATCGTAATTAAAGCAGTGGATATGGATGAGGCCACTTCCTGTTGGGAGAATGCAGCAATAGATGAAAAGAAAATGGGCTAGAATTATTAAAAAGAAGTGTTTTATTGTGGTTGCTGTTCAGTTGCTAAGGTGTGTCTGACACTTTGTGACCCCATGGACTCCAGCACACCAGGCTTCCCTGTCCTTCACCACCTCCTGGAGTTTGCTCAAACTAATGTCAATTGAGTTGGTGATGCCATCCAAACATCTCTTCCTCTGTCCTCCCCTTCTTCACTTGCCTTTAATCTTTCCCAGTGATCAGGGTCTTTTCCAATGAGTTGGCTTGTTGTATCACGTGGCCAAAGTATTAGAACTTCAGCAGTAATCAGCAAATCACAACTTATAGCAATGAGCTATCATTTTAAACCAGTTATCCTTGTAAAAATTGGAAAAGCAGATAATAAGTAATGGTAAAGATATCGGGAAAACAGAATCACAAGGAGAGCTGATGGGAATTTAGAATGATGTGGGATGTGGCCATTCTAGAAAGCCATCAGGTGTACACATTTGCACCAGTTTAGCAAGTTGGACACGACTGAAGTGACTTAGCAGCAGCAGCAATCCCTCACCTAGGTAGTTACCAGAGAAAATCTCTCATAATCTCACAAAAGAAAATGTACAAACAGGACTATTCTTAGGGCATGTTGGATTCATACAAATATTTTTGGCAGAACCCTGGGCTAAGTATAAAAAGGAGAAAAATATGTTTAAAATTTAAAATTATATTTTAAATACTAAAAATCAAGGAGTCCATGTGAGGTATAGTAGCCTATTGATTATTCAGAATAATGGGTAGAGAAGAGGTATTGAAATATGTGTTTATTGTCTAATTCGTGCATGTGAATACTCTTCATGGTGTCCAAGTACTATTTCTTCTTGGTCAGATCTGACAGTAATCTATTCAAGTTCTTTATTGTCAAACATGTTGCTTCTGGCCAATTTCTTACCTCCTGCCACAGAAAAGAGGGGTAACATGGTCATTACTTACATAGCTATTTGGAATTAAAAAAAACAGCTTCTTTAAAAAATGCCTTCTTGCCTCTGCAGTTACATAATTTCAGTTATTTAATGCTGGTTACATAATTACTCATATAGGTACATCATACATTCTGCTCTTTATGAATACTGAATTTCAAAGACTATCTCAGTGTCACTTCATTGATAATGACCACAAATAAATGACCACCTAAATTAGGCAGGAAAATATGGAAGACAGTTTATCATATTTTCATGTTAAATTTCATTTTGAGGATTTTATACCAGTACCATTCTCTCGAAGAATGTCCATCCTTCATCTGTCACTGCTTAAGACCAGAGAACATGATGCCATCTAATTGACTGTAGACGAGAGAAGATATAGATTGGAAAGGCCTGTTAGAATTGTGAACTAAGAGTTTAGTTCTCCAAAGCTCTCGGAAGAGATGGGCCCAGCCAACCATGGAGGACTGAATGCCATGAAGAGCCTGCGAGGAAGTAAAGTGACCGATCTAGGTGCCAGCACTGGGGGAGGGAGAGAGCTGGGGGCGGCAGAGAATAAAGGATGGGTGCGATCACTTCTGCTGCCTTAGAGAATCTTCCAAAATTAGTGTGTCAACACCATTCTGGCAACCCAATCTCATGGAACTTAGGCCCACAGGCCTTGGGGAGACGTATAGATGTGAATACTGGCACTCCCTAGAGCAATTAATTAGCCCCTCATTTAGGGTAGAGAGTCAGAAACAGCCCCAAAGGGAAGAAGTAGGGGATGGGATCCACATAGATCACTGCCCAGGCTCAGGCACCCCCCCCCCAATTGCTATGCCCACCTGGTATGCCCCAGGCACCATAGGGGTACTTAAAGCATTTCAAGAAAGTTCTCCATAGCATAGCGGTGCCTGGAGCCTGGAGTCCAGGACAGGAGCCCCTGTGCCTAAGTCCAGGGTCATTACTGTTGAGTGAGGATATTCACTCCAGTTGTGGTTTTAGAGGGTTACAGGTAAAACAAGAAGATTCTGTAACAACGCAGTAGGAAGTGGCCCAAATAGGAGCAGATGCCCATCCAGTAGCCTGGTGTTTCATATACGTGTGAGGAATTACTCCCTAGTTTGTAGGTCTCACCAAGAACTCTAGGTCACTGCCATAGCAACCTCGCACTTTAAAGAGAGTTGCCTGGGTGCAACCTGCTGGTTCCCGATCTTCACCCATATGAAAAAGCACTGTTTCCTGGGGCTTCTCTGAAGTTGTGGTAAGGTGTGCCTTGGGGAATCCTTCAAGGTCAGTCCCACAGTGTGGGGGAATTACTGCCTGTGAGGCTCCAGTTGGCCAACAGAAGACAAAAGCCAATGGATAAATACATGCTTCCCACTTTCATCCCCTGGACAGAGAACTCTGAGATGCATTTCATGCAATTTTTAAGAATGTTCTAAGGGACCATGGGCACATCATAGGGTCAGTGATGATGACTCAAAAATAGACTTATGCATTGACTTTCTTCACTCTTCCTGTCCCTGGCACCAGTGGTCTGGGATTATTCTCAAATAAACCACCTACACAGAATCTTTTGTCTCAAGTTCCCCTTCAGGAGAACACAGGCTAAGACACATGCACAAATTAAAAGAAAAACAAACAAACACACAATGTTGACTGAAAAGGATAAGAAAGAATGAGATACATGATACTATATTGCTTATGGAAACTAAAAGTCATACATACACACCCCCAATACTCCATATTTTGAAGGAGATATATATATATATAATATATATATACATACACACATGTATTTATAGAGACATATATATTAATAGATATATATACATATATATTTTATGTATTCATGTTTGTTTATATAATATGTTTATATATTTACATATATATGTACATGTGTGTATGTATTTATTTATATATACATGTATGTATATGTGTGTATATACATGTATGTGCATGTGTATATATATGGGATACAACTGAAACAGAGTGCATATTTTTGAGGAGGGGAGTGGAAGGAATTTGAAAATAGAAGGGAATAAAATCAAACAAAAACAGACTCGTAATGATACCAAATTAAGACCTGAAAAATTATTTACTCAATTCAGTACCCCTGAGGTGCCATCATTTTATGGAAACAGATTAAGAAGCAGAAAGATAGAAAACATGGACATGTCTCAAACAAAGGAAGCTATTTTATACCATAAACTATCCTTTAGCACCTTCATAATTGTGAGGAAGGAAATATGCCTGTTACAAATGGGAGTGACATGGGCTCTTCTGGATGCTGTTGCATCGAGCTTCTCATTCAGCCTTCTCTCTTTACGAAGACACCAGTTCTCATGCTTAAGCATCCTGCTAGTCTTTGGTTTACACTCTGGCCTTGGCCAGAAAATGTAGAGTGGGTATATGGCTGCCCTCCAAAGCCTAGCCATCCCCTCCATCCCATTTTATTTATTTCATCTGCTTCTGTACTGTTTGCACTTGACTCGCTGAAAACATTGCTTCCTGAGATTAGTGGACAGGACAAGGAAAAGAGACTTCCCGTCCTGAAGTTAGCTGTGCCAGTTTGCTTCCTCACACATAAGCATTCTGAAGTTTCACCCAGCCTCTCTGGGTATTTCAAGAATGACTATAATTATTTTGCCAGCATTTTTCAAATTTGCATTTGTTCTGCTTTTTTTCTTAATGTGTGAAATGTTGTCAGGAAAAGAGAAATCTTTAAGACAAATGTGGGCTTTGTTTCCTGCCGATGGGTGAGTTGCCCGATTTCCAAGTGCTCTTTGGTTAGATTTCCTGGCTGAGAAGGCAAGTCTGGTGGTTGGTTTGGCACAGGTGCTACTTCCAAGAAAATGAAAGAAACTTCTAATTAGGAAAGATAACAGGACTTCCTATTCCTAAATCTACTCAGTGAGAGATGACATGGAGGGAATATGTATAATTTACAACAGCTGAATTATCCTTTGTAATTTATCCTTTCCCCAACAAATTAAAGCCTTTTCCCATCACCCAAATGAAGGGAAGCGGGGTGGGGGTGTGGGTGCTCCCTTCGGTCACAGGTGTGAACAGCATGAGCAAGTGAGCAAAGAGATGAAAAATCCAAACTTGGGCATGACTATTCCCCAAGACAACCTGCCTCTGGGCATGGGGCTGCTGTCAAGCCTGCAGATGCTTTTCAGGGTGATCGCTGGCTCCAATCACTCATGTTTCTTGTCCTTAAAATTTCATGTCATAGCTAAAAGTGTATGTTTCAAAAAATTCCTTCAGCCCATTTAAAATTAGAGTTTCCCTGCTAAAAGTCAGGTGACATTCAATTTCAATAAGCTTGCTTGAAGCATTTCAGGCTTGCCTCATAAATCCGCTCCCCACCCTACTCCAGGGAACACTAGACACTTTACAGAGACAACTAGGAATGGCAGAAAGAATAATAGTTTGTAGGGGAAGGTGCTCCCGTAAATCTCATCTTTGCTGCTTATGAGCTATATGAACATAGACAAATTTTAAAACTCCTATGAGACTCACCATGGCTATAAAAGTGAAGCTGGTGATATCTATGCCTCTTAACACATAGCAGACTGCCAGGCACATAGTAGGGTATTTGACCTTTCTTTCTTTCTTCCTTCCTACTATTCTCCCTGCCCTAATACAGAGAAGTTGAAGCCTTCAGTCCTGCTGACTGAAAGCTTATCTAAACTATTCATGATTCAGTTCCTTATCTTCTCTCTCCCTCTTAATCTTTTTTTCTCCATTTATTTTTATTAGTTGGAGGCTAATTACTTTACAATAAACTTTTTAAAATAAATTCTTTATCCATTACTTTTATGAGGGGGATATGAAATCTTTCAATACTAAAAGAAAACGAGTATTCAATGTTAAGAATTTTGAATAGACTATGTCTTTTACAAATCATAGGTACTGTGCAGAGGGTACTATAATAATTACAAAGGTTATTCTACAGTACACCAGTTGAGGGATGTAATATTCCTTGTCTTTCTTTGTTTTCTTTTTTGTTTTCCTCTCTCCCAAATTTAATCTTCTTGGAGACTCCACTTTCCTGGCTAAGAAAAAAAATGCCACTTTGTTATTATCATGGTGCCTACATTCCTGCCTTTCTTTTATGAAACAAGAATTCTGGGCTTATATGGCCAGGGCAGGGCCAGACTGCGTCTGCAGTGTTGCCCATCCCCATGATCACGGCATGAGGCACCTGCTCCAGCCCTCTGCACGCACTGGGGCTCTGAGTAAGCCTTGCCCCTCAGACTGCACTGCAGAAAGCTTGGAGCCTCGGTGCAACAATGTGTAAGTCTTGCCACACTGTGGGGGTGCTCACAGTCCCTGCCAGGATTGACAAAATCTTGCCATGAAGGGGAAGTTCTCCAAATTCTCACTTCTAAGGTTGGCACACATCTACATCTTACAACTCTAGACTTTTCCCTCTAACTCTAAAGTCTGCACGGAGGTTGCCTTTTGGGTAACGCCCAATCTGTTTTGGGTCAGCTGGCACAAGCTAATATTAATTCTTTGGAGGCAGAGTTCTCATCACTTAAGAGACAAAATGTACCTACATTTTGAGGGGGTGAAATAGAGAAATTTCCTTCCATCCCTGGCTTTTCCTTCTGACCCTTTAAGCAAGAAGATAATGCAAAAGTTAGTTTCCCAGTGTTAGATGACCATTTTCTGAGCACCTCTTCAGTATGTTGCTTTATCAACAGGAAAGTAGACCTTAATATAGGGCCTCTGATTCTCTTATCAAATTTCTTGGTATTATTTTTCTCAATATTTTAAAGTTGAGGACACTGAAGCTCAGAGACTTGTAGTGACTTGAGTGTGTCTGGTGTGTTCAGTTGCTCAGTCCTGTCTGACTCTTTGCGACCCCACGGACTGTAGCCCACCAGGCTCCTCTGTCCATGGGATTTTCCAGGCAAGAGTACTGGAGTGGGTTGCCATTTCCTCCTCCAGGGGATCTTCTCAACCCAAGGATCAAACCTCCTCACCTCCTGCATCTTCTGCATTGGCAGGCAGATTCTTTACCATTGCGCCACCTGGGAAGCCCTTTTAGTGACTTACCACAGTTCATAAAGCTGGTATAGAATGGAGCAAACATGTAAACACAGATTTTAAAAATTGTAACCGCTCTGCTACCTCATGCTATAGTCCAATCAGGGAATCATGATGCCCGTCATTCTTTTAATGTATCATTTAATGAATACATTACAGTATCAGTGGTAGAAAGTTATTACCTCAGGTGGGAGCTTTTACATTACTTTGGACAGAAATTCACAATCAGCAGCTTGGAAATACACCCTCCTAGTTTTAGCAGACTTCACTTGAAAGCAATATGACCATAAATATACTAGAGGGAAGTGTAATCAAAGGAAAGAAAAATAGATGACAAATAGTTAATGTGTTCTAAAATAGTTTTTCAGCAGCTCCTCAAGAGTGGCTACATTATTCGTGAATAGAGAATCTCTCTACGCATGTGTCCCATTGCCTTTTGATGGAATGGCCCACCTAGGATACGTTCTCGTACAGTTTCTTTGCTATTGTTGGCACTTCTGACTTGGTTTGCCATGCTATCATGTTGGTGTATTGGTCTGTCTGATGAATATATCCTCAATGATCTAAATGATCCATATGGAGTTCTGTGAGCACCTGAGATCACAGGACTAGTATCATGTATGAAGTACTGGTCAGAAAACTGAAATTAGGTAGGTTGCAATCTTGGTTCTACTACCAGGTTGTATTACATTGATTAATCACTAAGTATTTCTAAGCCTTAGTTTATAATCTGTAAGGCAATGGTAATAATAACATTGACTTCATAGAATGTGAGGGTAGTATAGGGTAATGAATGTAATTTATACTGACACTTTGATCATTGTATGTTAACTGTGGAAAAAAAAAAAAAGGCACATATTACTACAACTATTTGGTAGTAATTTCAATAGCAATTTACCTGATTGGGTATGTCTTCTTCTTTGGGTGTATGCCCTCTGTTTTGGATAAGCATTCTTTTCTCCTGGATACTGTCCTAGAAATAGCTCTCCCTTGGAGCTCTATGTAGAGTGTAGCTTATCGGCTTCTCAAAGATTATGTGATAAATAAAGACCTGTTTTCACTACAAGTTGACATCTTGTCCCTGCTGGAGGGAACTTCTGTGAAGCTCTAATCAAGGGTCATTGACTTGGTCTTTCCTGATACTTTGAATGTACATTATCTTCAAACCCTAATTAAAAGATTATAAAGGGATGCCCCTTCCCCAAAAGAATGAATTGTCTGGCTCTCTTGAAGCTGTCAAAATTTTTCTTAGTTTTTCGTTCATGCCAGAGAGGCACTGGGGCTCATTATGCAAATTTAATTGACTTATAAACAACCCAAATCACCTTAGGTTATACTAATAAGTTCTAGATAAGAAAAATGGACATAAAACTGCATCGAGGGTATTTAGGAAAAACTGCCCAGCTGAAAGAATAATGAGATAAATGGTACAGGAAAACTATGGAGAGATATTTAAAATAATGTATTACAGCTTCAATCATTTTTGAAAAATAGATTCACCCGCTAATGTGTGGAGCATCTGAACTATATGTGTGAGCAAGAAACCTTGCTAGGGGGTGGTCTTGGTTAGAAGAGGGGATTTTGTATCCCCAGAACCAGTTTTAGGGCAAGAGAGTCCCACATTCTACCCCTAAACCTGTGAAGTTGGTGACTAGAGATGTCAGTGAAATGATTTCACTGTACTGAACAGAGATGAAGATTGCTGAAAGCATTGATTCTTCCCGGACCAGATAACTCTTCACCAAACCTATGAGCCATCCCAGCCTTCTGGGACTTCAGACCTAAGTGAAAATATTCAGCTCTCAAAAAAGCATGAGGAGCATTGCTAAATTTACAGTAAAAGAATACAGATTTTTCAGAACTCTGCCCCTTCAGGAGTTCTCAAATTGGAGGTCTGCTTTTATGCCCTTTTCAGAGTTTATTAGGAAAGCTTCAATTTCTAATGAGAAAAAAAGAATCCATCTTATTCATAGTTTAAGCAGAAAGATATTTATTATTGAATGAAGTTTGCACAGAAATGGTGTTAAATGACCTAAAACTAGTCCATAGGGTAAAGAAACAAACTGTAGGCTGAGTTTCCCAGGAATGACTCCTAAGGCCACGTTACAGAACTGGGTCATCAGAGTGCTACTGCTTCTATCACAGACAGAAAGCTGTAGAATCAGGAAGACATCAGAACAGCTTCTGGGTCCAGAATGACACTGCCTCGGCTACAGTCCACTCTAAATGCATGACTGAGTCCTGCCTCTGTCCTCATCTGACTCCTTCACATGCAGGACTCAAAAGAGAAAATCTGTTTGTCAGGACCTAAAGCATGCCTGGGAGCCCTCGCTGCAAGGAGAGTGCTAGAAATAGAGTTTTTAGCTTGTCAGGCCTTGTGTACTGGGAGGCCATCACAGTGTGTACGGAATGAATGAGCAAGTTCAGAGTCTCTGCCAAACTGCCACTGAAAATCCCAGATGGTCCTGATCTTACAGTCTGATTCCAAGAAAAAAGGGAGGGAAACTCTGCTCTCTTGAGGGAAAGGTGGTGTGGGGGTGAAAAGAACCCATGCAGGTCTGAGGGGCCCCTGTCCTCATGTGGACATGAAGAGGAGCACAGAAGTCATCTTTTTTGTTTTGCAATATCTGCTTCTCTCCAAGTTTGCCCTATTACCTAATTTGTGGTGGTGATTTTTGGAGTGTTTATCATGGCTGAAAAAGATGAATTTAACTGTCATACCCACCAATAATGGCCTTCTTGGTGTACCAGTATCAAGAAGGTGGTGTTTCTAGGGTTTTTTTCAGAGGTATTTGCAGGAAAGCATGTTTAGCATAGGAAAAGGGGGTAGGGCGAGGAATTGCAGATAAGCACTATAACCCTGTGATTGTTTTCTATCCCTTTTAAGATTAAATGAAACTAATCAGCTTCAAAATAGAAATGGATCACTAAAGAGCATCAGATAAGTTTGTAATTATAACAAGACAGTAGAGAAACATCTTATATGAAGGTTTCATTCTAAAGCCAACTCATAAAATAAAAATTGTATAGTCAAATTAAACCTTGAATTTTCTAAATCACCTATGAAATAGCATGTGGCATGTTTGTTTGCATGCAGACCTAGAGTGGAATTCTTATGAACCTTAAGATTCATATCCACTGAGCTAGCCTAAAAGAAGACATAAAAGAAAAGGTGATATGCAGATGTCTGGACATTCTGACTACTCTCCTTTGGGAAAATGAGCAAAGGCTTAGACATGAATGGGGGTTAGAAGGAGAACTTTAAAATGTTCCTGGTGGCCTGCAGAGATTCCTCAAATTGTTTTTTTTTTTGTTTTTTTTTTTATTAAGAACATTGTAATTTATGTTACTGTTTGTTATTATGAGGACCAATCAATACAAAAGAGTTACATCATAGAAGGGGCACAAATTCAGCTGTGTAAGTAAAACAGGCTTATGGAAAGTCACAACTATCTAGAATAGACCCATGGACTGTAGCCCGCCAGACTCCTGTCTGTGGGATTCTCCAGGCAAGAATACTGGAGCAGGTTGCCATTTCCTTCTCCATGCAGTCTTCCCGACCCAGTGATTGAACCCATATCTCCTGTGTTGCAGGCAGATTCTTTACCATCTGAGCCACCCACCAGGGAAGCCCAATTTAGAATAGAGATGAAACTTTAAAAGTTTGGATACCGTTCCTGATTCCATCATTAATAATGACCTTAGAACAAATCATTCTCTTTTCCATTCATCTTAGTTTTTCTTCTGAGAAATAAGATTATAGTCACAGCTTCCATGACCTAATATTAGAGTGAATTTTCTAACCCTTCTGCTTGAAAAACCTTCTCCAGTCTGGAATTTCACCAGGCTGCTCCACAACCTTTAGTCCTTATTTCAGTCCTTACCCCTTCAGGTGTCTCCCAATTGATCCTATAGGACAAACAAAACTACCTCTACTAAAGTTTGAACTGTTTAATTGTTCATCTTTTGTTCCTCTTCAGTATCAAAAGTTCCTTGTCATTTTAGCTGTCTCCCCATTGCCGAGAACAATGCTTGGTTAATTATAAATACTCAGTAAGCATATGCTCAAGGAATAGATGAAACAATAGAATCTGAGGAATGGAAAGTAGTAATTTTAAATTTCAGATTCAGATTTGAAATCTCTTTATAATAGTCTTGATATACAGATTCCAGACTTTTATATTTAATAAAATGAAAGCCTACATTCTCATACAACTTGCTACTTTATCTTTAAATTAAATGAATAGGGTCTGCCTCCGACTTAAAAAGTATTTATCCAAGGTTTTATTAAGCATATTTTAGTTCTATTCTAGTTGAGACCTTGTCCTTGACTTCAGATTGTTACTTTTTAAAAAGATTTATTTATTTATTCTCGGCTGTGCTGGGTCTTCGTTGCTGTGTGAGGGCTTTGCTCTAGTTGCAGAGAGCGGGGACTAGTCTTCATTGCAGTGCACGCGCTTCTCACTGCAATGGCTTCTCTTGTTGCCCAGCTCGGGCTCTGGGTGTTCAGGCTTCAGTAGTTGCTGCTCATGGGCTCAGTAGCTGCGGCTCCCAGGCTTAGTTACTCTGAGACACGCAGGGTCTTCCCAGAGCAGGGTTTGAACTCGTGTGCCCTGCGCTGCCAGGCAGATCCTCAACCACTGGGCCACCAGGAAAGCCTGCCCCTGATTTCAAGAAACCCTTAATTTAGTTGAGAAAACAAACATGAAGACAAGTATTTAAAAATTTACATTTACCAAACATGACATCATTAAGAATTGAGGTCCATGCAGTGAGACCGGGGTTTGGCTAAATCGATGACCTGTGGTGCACTGGGTCATGGTGAGTATATCATGAGTAAACTTCTGCCAGACAGCATTCCAGATGCATCACGGAGCGGTAGGTCAGAGCAGTGCCTGCTGTGTGCTAGGCACCAGTCTCAGAAATGTTCATGGAGAAGTCGTCTGATGCTGACACGCCATGGCGAGGTTGGTTCTGGGACACAGAGAGGCTAACTGACATGCCCAGGGTCCCACAGCTGGTGGCAGTCTGGCTGCAGTTTCCATTCTTCACCCCCACGCCATGCTGCGGGAGAGAAGTGCTTTCCCGTGGGAGCCTCATAAAAGTACATGTCATCTGCTTGAGTTCTGCTATCACTTAGGCAAAAGCAAAGTAGAAAAGCAGTATCTAGAACTAAATAAATATAGACTCAGTGTGTGTGTGTATGTGTGTATAGAGATTAATATTAGTATTATACAACTTAGTGATTAATATAAGAATTTTTCCAACATTGTAACTCTATTTATATCCCTTCCTTCCTTTATACTCTTGTTATGATTGAATATATATTATAGATATGTCTATTATATATGTATAATCCTCTAGATTATTTATCATAATTTTTAAACCCCTGCCTGCTAATGCTTACATCTGTTTCTCTATTTTTACTGGAAGAGGTTGAAAACAAAAGGTACAAAAGGTCTGTTTTTACAAAATTATTTTTCTCATTGTTTATCTCCATTTTCAAAAAAATATATGGATTATATTTTATTAAGACTCTGGGTTCTATTACGTATATCTGAGGGATTGGAAAAGTCTTACTCTAATAAGTAGTTAAATTGCTTGCAAATCCACTTGGACTGGTAGAAGCTTGGTTTTTAAATTTCGTTAAGGTGGATCTATTTTAGTTTTGTCCTTAATCCTAGTGTGAATGGCTTAGTCCTTGAGTAGTACTCCCAAGCCTTGTGAGGTTTCAATAAAAAGCTGAAAGTCTTTACCAGCCTCTCTAACTTGATGAGACTCCAACTCCTAATTCAGTCTTCCATGTAGTGGGCAGCTCTGGAATCCCCATCAGCCCTCTAATGCTTTACACTCCTGTTACCCTGAAGTCCTAGGTGATTTGCCTCACAGGGACTCCATGCAAGGTGTGAAGCATTTGAAGTCAACTTAGGGGCTTCTCCTTCTGTGATTTCATTCTTTTAAGGTACTTCCCCCCCCCCCCCCACCACCACCTCTCAATTCCCAGCCTCTCTGCATCCTGAGACTTTATCTGCTTGTACATCAGGGTAATCAAATGATCTAATCCATCCCTGACTGGGAGGACTGATGGTTTCCTCCAGGAGAAAAGCTCTATCACCTTGGTCTCACCCACTGTGGTTTCCTTCTGTAGTGAGTTGAGCCCCCTTGAATTTCTACCTGATTTTGGTCACTCTCCAGTACTTTCAGACATCTTTTTAAAGATAATTGTTATCAGCAGGACAATTAATCCAACACAACCTACTCTGCAATTACTGAAAATCAGAACCCAAAGATACATTTTAAAACATGAATTAATTTTTATCTAAAAAAAAAGAATTCTATTTGTAAGTAACAAGATGATACAGTGGAAAGAACTGGCTCTGAATTGCTGTTCAAACTGGGATTACATCTATGACTGCAGGCAAGTTGCTTCATCTGTATGCTTCATGTTCCTCCTCTCTAAAAATGGCCCTTTCCTTAGAATACTGTGATTCTGAAAAAACAGTGACTTTTTCACTCATTCCTCAAATGAAGAAGATTGAATTTAATATAACACTACTGGAGAGAAGAGAAGAGAAGAGAGACCTGAGAATTAATACAGATCCCTAGATTGTCTGAAACAAGTGAGAGAGGTATGTGTACTATGAGTGAAAGAAAGAAGTGAAAGTGTTAGTCACTCAGTCGTGTCTGACTCTTTGAGACCCCAAGGACTGTTGCCTGTTAGGCTCCTCTGTCCATGAAATTCTCCAGGCAAGAATACTGGAGTGGGTTGCCATTCCCTTCTCTAGCGGATCTATGTGTACTATCAGAGTCTAATTCATTAAGTTCTAGAAATAGCACTGCATAGCCCTATTTCTCAATTCTTGGACTGGACTTTGCCTCCTTTGTGGGAAGAAGAAGGGAGAGATGAAGATAAAAGTTGCCTTCACCAATAATTTTTAACAGGAAGTAAAGATGTTGCTGCCTGTATAACTGTTCTCATGTTCACTGAGTCCGCTTTCAGAAATAAGTTAGAGAGAGATAGATATTGGTAGGTTTGGGGGCAAGTATAAACCACAAAGAAAATTATGATAGAGGTTTAATTAAAAGGAGAATTATTTTTCTGTTTGGATATATCATGAAGAATTTTTGATTGATTAAAGACAATAATTATGCCATGTGACTCCTCTTTTGATCAAAGAGTTGCTTTCCAATCTGTGTATTATGATATTTTTTAATCCTCTTCACTTGTTCCCTTGAAGTAGCTATTTAGTCAAGTATTAGAAAATAGTTTTAACAGCACTGCATATACGTTAATCATATTTTACTGCTTGGGGAAAATTCTACTATGAAACATTGGATATTAAATCTTATAAACCAGAATTTGGATTTGTGATCAAATTCACACTCCTAAAATGTTGAGGCCTTCTGGCCCATGATTATTTTATTTTATCTTTAAACAAAGTAGACATGAAAATAAAACTGAAAGAAAAAGTGGGAACAAAGCATGTAAGTTTTCAGCCTTGTATTTAGGATTTCTGCTTAAGTTTGGGCAGGAAGAGGTCAGAGGACCATGTCAAGGAGTCTGGAGTGATGACGCTCCTGTACTTCAGGAGGATCTTTCCTCCTTTTATTTTTGTAATTTAATTTTTAATGGGGGATAATTGCTTTACAGTGTTGTGTTGGTTTCTGCTATACAACAACATGAATCAGTCATAAGCATAAATATATCCCATCCTCTTTCTTTTATTAATTAAAGAAGGAAAACAGCCAAAGTACCTCTCAAAAATCTTTCCAGATAAAGGACTATGCTAAATAAATTACAAAATACTGGGTAGAAAGGAAGGTACTCCCGCAGGAGAAATATACCTGTGCAATAAAATAGGGAGGAAGGTAAGGAATAAAGAATAGAGAACTATCATAACCTGGGATGATAAAACTGCTGTGACACCAAGAAGGTGACGTGTCTTTATATCATGACAGAAGGTTATGTCAAAGAAAAACAATAGTCTTTGTTATCAGACAGCTGGGTGTGAATCTTGATTCTGCCTCATTCTTGGTATAATTATGGAAATTATTTTTGAATTTTAGTCTTTTCATCTATAAAATAGGAATCATATCCAAAAACCGAATATGTTTCAAAGTTATCATGAGGATTAAATTAGTTAATGGATGTGAAAATATGTACCACAGTATCATAGGATGAAATCTCAATGACTGGATTGCAGATGAGTGGATCAGTGAGCCAAACTTCCAAATTCAATCTTGTTTAGACATATCCTCTTGGTATTTTTTTTAGAAAGAAAAGCAGAATCCCCACCGCCTGCAAAAAAAAGCCTTTTTGACTCCACTGTCTATACAAAGGAATTACTTTCTTGTCTAATATGTCATTATCCTGCGTGATACAGTTACATCACTAAAATTATTTCAGCATTTTATGTTTTTCAATAAACAAGTTCAATTTTCTATTTCTAAATTTTAAAGAGTAGGTTGAAACCCTACTGCTGCAAAGGATATTTTTGAAATCGTGTGTTCCAAAAAGGGTCAGAACTAAACAGATAGCTCCTGCTATTAGTGTTCAAATCCTAAGTGATGTTCCAGGTGGTAAAACAATACATGAGCTAATTCATCCACCCATCCCTTTGATCAAAGCACTGGAAGGGTTAGCAGTAATGTTCACTTGAGATGACCTCATGTAGCCATTTGGGTCACCTATTCTTCAGCTACTTTTTACTGAACATTTATTGACCCTGTGCACATTACCTTATATAACTATCAAAAATCCTCTAAGGCTGGTACTGTTTTCTCTTCTTCATAAGAGAGGCAACTGAGATTTAGGGAGCTTTCCTAAAGTCACAGGACCAGCAAGATATAGAGCTGGATTTGGAATCAAACCTCTTGTTCATCAAAGCTCTGCTGTTGCGATCAGCCCCCCCAAGTGGGTGATCACAGAAATCTCAATGGTTTCTTTTGAGTAAAGAGATCAGAGTAACACACCCTATGTTTGGTCCAGTTGTTGTACGTGGACCCTTTCAAAATTCTGTAAGTTACAAGTATGTGGAACAGAGGACAGAGGGTTTTTTTGGATGAGAAAGTAAGCCACAAGCCTCCCAAGTGCATGAGTGTGTACATGTGCGGTCACCTGGGTACATCAGGGCAGCTCCCAGCCGTGGTGCTTTGGCCTGTGCATTGCTTGTGAGATAGTTGTATACATATACTGACTTCAGGGGTATTTGTTTCTGCACACAGACTCCCCTGTCCTCCAACTTCTATTCCCTAAATCCCATCTGAACACATTGTCTAAAATCCCTGAGTCTCTGCCCAGTTCCCCAGCATGAGCAGTCTGAGAGGGTCCTCAAAGTTTGTGGTCTGTGAATGTCTCCTGAACACATTAACCTGAGAAAGATTTTGTCCACATCATTAAACAAATTATTTCAAGGACAGCTTTTCTCTAGGCAGTAATGGGCAGAATAGACAACAGGTAGGTTTTTCACAGGAAAGAAGGATTGAGAGCTGAATGCAGGGGGAATACTGCCTGTGTGGATGAATATGTGTTTGCTTGCATCCATGCCCTTAGCCTTTCAGGAGGTTTTTCCCCCCTTCTTTTTGACCCCACTTCCCAAATATTTCCTGAGAATTTCATGTCATTCTAGGTGATTTTGAAACCAAAGTAACACTAGATACCTCCATATGGTTAACTGGCAAAACTAGATTTTTATAAAAGGAGGTTGGAATGGATGAAACTAAGGATAATTTTCTAAAACATTATGACATAACCATGAAGAAAACTGTTTATAGTTAATGGTTTGTTTTATGTAGTGACCCAGTTTCATTCATTCATAGCCTAAATAAATATTTGTTGGGGATAAAATAGTGAATAAGACTGCGGTTTTGCCCTCTCATGCAATGACAGTGCAAAAGGATACAACCATTAATAATGCAGCAAGCCCTGATAGCCCATAAGAGGGGCATCTAACTCAAGAAGGATAAGGGGAGCTTTTGATGGAGTTGATAAAAGTGGACTTAAGAGTTGAGTAGGGGATTTACTGAGAAGGAAGCAGTGGGAAGAAATACTGTGAGGAGAAGACAGGGAGTTCAGCTTTGCACATGCTATCTTTAAGGCATCTAAGATACATTCTAATAATAGCTAACATTTCCATGGAGAGCTGATAATGTGTCAGACAAGTTTTAAATGTTGTCTCCAATGTTCTCTACAGCCTGAGGAGGTAGATTTTTTTTTTTATCTTCCCTTTTACAACAAGGTTGAGATAAACATTTCTGAGTCATTAGTGTGTTGATGGCCACTGAAGCCATGGGAGGGTTCCCTCCCTCCAGGGGGGAATAGAGGGGCTTTCCAGGTGGCTCAGTAGTAAAGAACGCACCTGCCAATGCAGGAAACATAGGAGACATGGGTTTGATCCCGGATTGGGAAGATCCCCTGGAAAAGGGAATGGCTACCCACCCGAGTATTCTTGCCCAGAGAATCTCATGGACAGAGGATCCTGGCAGGCAATAATCCTTAGGGTCACACAGAGTCAAACATGACTGAAGTGACTTAATCAGTAAATAAATAAGTAAAATAAAGGAGATAGCAGCTGAAGGAAGAAAGAGGGTTCATGAAATAGTCTGAGGAATATCAAAAAGTAGGCAGAGAATAAACAACTGAGAAGATGGAGGAAAGTCCGGGAGAGCACTGTGTGATGGGAACAAGGAGAAAGTTCACCTAAAGAAGGCAGGAGTGGTTCTCCCTTCCAGAGAAGTCAGGGGCTGTCAGGACTCAGTGTGGGGACAGGGAGTGGGCGCCATCTTGCAGGGAACTGAGGAGAGAACAGAAAGTGAGGAAGTGGGATGACTAAGGAGACTGGAGTTCAGTCAAACACCAGGCTGAGAGAGGAGAGAGAGAAAGCACTCCAAAGTGGAACTCGGGCTTGGAGATTTTATGGACATGTATACATGAGACCCGTAAAAAGGTATACCCAGGGTCTGTGAAGAGGGTGGGAGCTGAACCCCAGCAGGGTCAGCTTAGGCTGGAAGGAGTAATGTTTCTTTCACAGAGCAAGACAGAAGGAGCAAAGATTGCCTCTGGATGTGGGTGGGTTATATATTCTACATTCTCCACTGTGACTCCTAATCCTCTGTATTACACAATTAAACTGAGTAATGAACTCCAGTAAGTCCCCTACTATGAACCTTCAAGTTGTGAGCTTTCAAAGATGCAAATATACATTCCATCAACATCAGGGGTGAGTGAAACTGCAGCTTGCCCTCCGTATCCTATTGCTGACTATCCTTCAGCGCTACCATCTCTCACCTCCTCTCCCCACTCCGGTCAGTAATTCTTCCTGCCTGTTCACTCGATGCCAGCCTCTGTATGCCAGCTGTTGGACTATACTACTGTACTTTTCAGCGTACTGTACAGTAAGATTAAAAAGATTTTTGTGCTTGTTTTTTATGTATTCAGTTCACTTGCTCAGTCGTGTCTGACTCTTTGAGACCCCACGGACTGCAGCACGCCAGGCTTCCCTGTCCATCACCAACTCCCAAAGCTTGCTCAAACTCATATCCATTGAATCGGTGATGCCAACCAACCATCTCATCCTCTGTCATCCCTTTCTCTTCCTGCCTTCAATCTATCCCACATCAGAGTCTTTTCCAATGAGCAAAAAAGTACTGAAAACCTATTACAGTACAGTGCTATACATCCAGTTGAGTTAGCTGGGTACCTAGGCTAACTTTGTCAGATTTACCAACAAATTGGACTCAATGAATATGCTCTCAGAAGGGAACTTGTTCATATGTAGTGGACTTACTGTAATCAACCTAAACTACCACAATCCAGTTGAGATTCCCAGACACACTTGAGTTATTTATTTGCTTGTTTAGTCAGTCACATACTAGTTTGTATTTACTTTCAATTGTAAAGAATAGTTTTTAAAAATCAACAATGAGCATAAAATTAACAAATTCCACCAATTCATTTATTCATTTTTTCTTTCTGATTTGATCACTGCTTTTTAATATTGGGAAATGCTATCAGGATTTCATATTAATCTGTTGAATTTGGAGAGAAGGGGGATGGTGAAGTTTAGTGACTTCAGTGTGACTCTTGAAACAAACATGTCTACACCATCTTGGATCTTGCATTGGAATCCTTTTTGTTCAGCATTTCCACTGAAGTTATTTTCGGGATATCATATGGATTTTTCATTGAAACATCTGTGTTAACTTTTATTATCCCCGGTCTGCTTTGTAGTTTTGGAAACAGATATAAAGAACGAGCAACCCAAAGCAGAGTAATATAGTGGGAAGCATCCTTCATAAGTCAATTGAGGAATTTAATAATCTCTTTAGAAATAAGCTCTGCAGCTATGAGAAAAATGTGTGGGTTAAAGGCCTTCCAATTAAGAAAGGTTTCTCTGTGGATTTATAGGCTGGTGGTTCACTCTTCCTGTTCGTGTTGCCATAGCAACTGTCAGGTAGATTTTCTGCTACTTGCTAGGAAGTTGGAAATGTTGAGTCTGGTTGAGCCTTTTCAATTCAGTGAAGCTTAAATGAAATTCTTTGCAAGGAACTGGCATTTAGCCTGGGTCATTTATTCATATCTAGAAGAAAAAATCAATTATAGTAATCAAATGTGCAAATTTTTTATTGGGATTATTTTTGGTACATATTTTGTGCTGTAATCTATTTTTAATGCTGGGGTACTAAAGGTTTGAAGGGCTGCAGCTGGCCTCTTCAGTATCTGATGGCTCGTGGCTTTAATTACAGCCTGAGACATAGGAAGGCATGCCTTTTTCTGGTCTCCTTTTGCAAGCTATAATCACCCCTGGTGATATTCAGACACAAACTAGGTATCCAGGAGATTCATTAGGTGGAGACACCTTTACCACACCAAGTACAATGCACAGCCTTTTATTGTTTTATTTTTCTTGTCCTGTTGGTTATTTGAATTACAGCCTGGGAAATAAATAATTGATATTCCATTATTTAAACTTCCTGCAAGTACAGTATCTTCATTTTCCCTTCAAATTCAACCCACTTGGGTTCATCTCACTACAGTTCATGTCAGCCCACACTGAGTAATGTGTGACAGCTGCATATAGTATGGTGTCCTTTAATCTTTAAAAAAATCAAGCATGTAGGTGGGCAAAGTGAGCACACCTGCCCTTGCTCCTTACATAATACACAGAATCTGCCACAGGAAGGAAAGACATCAATGGGGCATCTCTTAGCCTGTTCTTTTGTTAGCATCTTTGCTCACTGGCACAGAAACAGCAGCTTCTACAAGAAATAAAGCACAGTCCTTATTTCACACTGAGATGCTATTTATATACCAGCTCCCCTGTGGACATTTCTTATAAGATATATCATCTACCACAATGGCTTTGGATGTATATTTCAGTTCATTTTGTCCCATGTCTCGTCTTTTCTCTTGTCATTTGTATCCCAACACCTTTGACTATTATATTGATAATTCATATTGTATTCTGTAGTGGATTATTAGTGAAAAATACAAATCAAACTAAGAGAAAAAGAGAGGAAAATTCCTTTATTTTTAGTGTCTGAGCTGAAATGTCTTTTACTTACTTGCCTTGCCTTGTCTTATTTCCTTCCTCTTCGGTCTAGAAACCATGCTTTCTTCCATTAAGCTAAATAAAAACTTTCTGAGAAGAGCAATTGGAGTTGAAGGAAGCTCCCTCTTCAGTCACTATACTGGGAAGTGGAAATGAAGTCGCTCAGCTCTCCTCTCAACTTTATTTACTCTAAACGGTGGGCAATTTTCTCCTAAAATAAATCGTAGTTGGAGTTGCAGGGCCCCGTCAGGAGAAGATGCACCTCTACCCAGGCGCTGAGAGACAGAGAAAAGTGAAGTTCTGAATGTCTGTCAGGATTTAGAGAGCAGGAGAGCCATTCTGGGTAAAATAAAGAAGTGAGAGCATCTTGCTTTGGGGGAGCAGCAAGGATTACATTTTGGCTGTCACTCTTCTGGAGGAAAAAGCAAAGCTCTCTCTGCTGCTGGTGTTTGTAGATTGGAACTGAGCTTTCTCCCACCCCGTCTCCTTCCTCCCTGGCAGCTGAGGGAAACCAGCCCCTTTGGTCCAGCTCTCTGCCAGCCTGGGCACCCACTTACGGGATGCAGGACAAATGGTCGAGGGGGTCACTGGTCCATCTCACACTGTTCACTGACTGAACAGGAGTTTCATTCAGCAGGGAGGCGTGGCCTTCCAGGCCCTCCTTATGGTCCTGGATTTCAAAGCTGCTCTGCCCAGTCCCGGAGGCCAGGGTGCCCTCTAATTGTCTGAAGCCTTCAGGCCAGCCTGAACTGTCTCCTTTTAAACTTGAGATCTACTTTGGCTTCACAATAAGACAGTATCCCTGGTACTGCCTCCCTGCCTCTTAGCTTCTGACTTCTCTCTGGCTGACAGCAAGTGTCCTGCCCCATGGTACTGAGCTGAGCCAACCCCTGGGCTAAGATAATCTCTCTTCTTCTTCTTGTCTTTCCATCGCCCTCATCATCCATCCAATTCTGGTCTTGCTCCCTTCCTTCATTTGGGACTGTCCTCCCAGTTCTTCTGCTCTGGACCAGCTCCTCCCTTGTTTTCTCTGAGACGTGGAAGGCACAGGAGTCCTGGCACCAAACCCTGGTCAAGTGTCTTATTGCCTGCATCTTGGGTCATCGTCTGTTTCACTGCTCCCCCTCCACCCACACACACTGGGGCTTTCCTTATATAAAAGTGCAAATGTTAGTAAGTTTCTCTCATTAGTTCTAGCAAACTTCTGTCAGATGTATCTCCTTTCAGAGCTCTGACAAGGATTAGCTAGAGAACCTAGGTCAGTTGTTTAACTTCTGAAACGGGTACAACTGTACATAAATCGTAAGTTCATGAAGATTAAATTAGTTCATGCATGTACAGTCTGTAGGAGGTATACCAAAATATTCACTTACTACTGTCATTGTATTTTTTTGGTTGCAAGGTGTTCAAGTGTTATAATTCTACAGACAGATGTTTGAATCTCATATCCACTATTCATTGCCTATGTGACCTTGAAGTGAAGTGAAGTGAAGTCAGTCAGTCGTGTCTGACTCTTTGCGACCCATGGACTGTAGCCTACCAGAATCCTCCGTCAATGGAATTTTCCAGGCAAGAGTACTGGAGTGGGTTGCCATTTTCTTCTCCACAGGATCTTCCCGATCCAGGGATCAAACCTGGGTTTCCCCCATTGCAGCAGATGCTTTACCGTCTGAGCCACCATGGAAGCCCTAATGTGACCTTGAGTAGATGTTAACACTTCAATGAACCCATTTCCCTTTTTGTAAGATGAGGAAAATCACTGCCTCACAAAACAGTTGAGGCATTAAGTGGGTGAGAGTTGTGTACCATGTCTGGTGCCATGCCCACCTGACAGTAATAATAATAAATAATACCCTCCCCTCCTTCAGCATGTTTACTTCTAAAACTGTATTGTTACTGTCATTTTAACTCCCCATTGTATACCAGAAACACTGATTTGTAATCTCCTCCCATCATACTGTCTCCTACTTCTCTCATTCTTGAGGGCTTCCCTGGTAGCTCAGAGAGTAAAGCGTCTGCCTGCAATGCGGGAGACCCAGGGTCGATCCCTGGGTTGGGAAGATCCCCTGGAGAAGGAAATGGCAACCTAATCCAGTACTCTTGCCTGGAAAATCCCATGGATGGAGGCGCCTGGTAGGCTACAGTCCATGGGGTTGCAAAGAGTTGGACACGGCTGAGCGATTTCACTTTCTTTCTTCTTCTCTCTTTCTTAGGGAAATCTGTTTCTTCAATGACACAAATCTTAGAATGAAAGAAGACAAGCAATGTACCCTCCAGCTCCATCCCCCTTACAATGTGGGATGAATCTTCTTAAGAGGCTGCTTCCGAAAGAGAAGGAGCATATCTGCTCACTGGGTTAGGATGGCAGGTGGTGAAGAAACTGTGTTGTACTTTGGTGTGGGGAATGGAGATGAAGAGAGGTGTCTTCTAAGCACCCTATACCCTAAGGAGCCCTCTCTTCATTCCAAGCATGAAGTTATCCTGCCCACAGGGCTGTGAAGCTATGGGGGTGTTCTGTGTTCAATTTTTTTTGACATCCTTATCCTAGTTTCACATTTGGATTATTTTTTATTCCATCAAACCCAGATGTGGTCCTAATTCCCTTGTTATACTTGCTGTCTCTGCAAGTGCAAACTTTTTTGAAATTATTCTTGTCAAATATACCTCTCCCAGATTGGCTAACCGGAAGATCAGAGCTTTCTGCACAAGAAAAGACTTCCTGGCTCAATGTGTCAGTTCCTTTTCATGTAGCTGGATCTTTCAATTTGTAGCATAACCCCTGCAGCACGATAGAGAAAAGATGATATGTCTGAAACGCTGAACCGTAGTCACCCCTGTCTGCCATTATGTTTCCACAGGCATTCTATAAAAAGCTGCAAAACCATGGGGTCTGAGATCTGACACCTGAAATGGCTGCAATCACTCAAAGGCACCCCTTTTCCTATCTCTTGCTGATTGACCCCATCCCATTGCGCCTTTCAATACACAGCCCACAACTCTATATTTAGGGCGATGACCAGACGTCCATGCTGGCTCCAAACACTTCTCACTCCACTTGGATAGTCTCCCCTGTGAGTTGGGTGTTAGAGGAACAATGTTCCTATCTCAGCTTGGCACCTGATTGTGTGATTCCGTACACTTTCAGGAGCTTCCGTGCCCTACAAAAATAATAGACACTTATGACAGCTAATATAGCTGAGTGCTTGCTGTCTGCAAGATATAATTCTAAGTGTTTTCTGTGTGAGTATGTGTGGGTACACTGATTTTTTTTTAATGACACCATAATCATGAATGAGGTCCTTTGGCAAGAGAGGAAATTGAAGCCCAAACTCTCCCACGTCGTACATGGTAGGCCTGGGATTTTAACTCATATTGTCTTGTTCTAGTGCCTGTGTACTTAACTCTAAGTTTTACTTGTTTGTAATACACACAACTGCAGTCCAGTCTTATTATCTGCAGTAGTTCTGTCCTACAAGTTACTGTGAACACTGAATTAGCAAATACCAAGTGACTACTCCCAAGGGAAATACAGGGTTGGGTTCCTGTGAGCCTCTGGTCATAACATTTTCATCCATCAATACATAACCCCTCAATACACAACCCTGGTTTATGTGGGTTTCTGTTTAAAGACAGCACACTTTATAGAAATTGAAGATTCATTAACATTGAACTCACAGTCAACAGCATTATAGCTCATGCCTGAACAAGCTTTTCTCACACACCTGTTTTCTCCGTAAGGCACAACACAGTCTGCTTATGTTTAGGAACAAGTCAGCATTTCAGTACTACTTGGGTGCCATTTTAAACAGCAAAATCACCCAAAAAAGTGCACAAAATTGCAAGAAAAACAAGGCATTAAAGAGACCACAAAAAGGACCCTTACTTATGACATGAGGGCCGAAACAAGAAGAGTGTTGCCTTGGTAGATCTCAGCTGAGAATGTGCACATCAGGTGACTCAGTGTTTATGCTGCTTTTTACATGTCATCAGGCGACTGTGAAAGCACTGTGAGTTATTGATTTAGGGGTTCAGAGTTATGGGGTAGGTCAATTTACAAACACAGAATCTGAAATGATGAAGATTGGCTCTAGGCAACAATTGCAGGGAGAGAATCTCAGAACATCTTCAAACAAGAGTAGGACTGGTAGGTAGAGTTGAAAAGATTTCAGTCCAATCCAGGCAGGAGTTCGTCCAAGCAGAGGTTTGGGGCCATTCTACTACTAACCCAGGCTATGTCTCTACTTATCTCTCCAAATCAAAGAACTAAATCTAATATCCTTGCCAACTGACTGTATGTTGAATGAGGCTTTATTTCTCTATGTCTTGACTTGATTCTTCTTATAGCTCTACTCCTTTTTGGTTTTTCAGAAGATGCTTTAATTTGTATATACATAACCTCTGCATCTACAACTAACATTTCTCTTTCTTCATTGGATTATAATGGCATCTGAGTAGTAGATAATAAAATGCATTTTCTTTGCAGAGAAGATAAGCGGTTGGTGGGATGAAATGCTGGGGATTAGTTCACACCTGTCCCTACACCCCAGCTCCAGGTGTGCATCGCTCTGTATGTAACCACAGATATTGTAACTCTGTCTGGCCATGTCTGCTCGAACAGTGAATGTAAGTTGATTTATAAAACTGAGAAGTAGAGATGGCTGAATTTCTGATGTGGTTCTTTATCAGTTTCCTACTCCATGATGGTATGCGGACCAGCCACATTGGTGTTAGCTGGGAGCTTGTTAAAAATGCAGAGCTTGGAGAGGGAAGAAGATGGTAGAGGAGAAAGATGGGGAGATCACCAGCCTCCCCCCAGATACATCAGAAATTCATTAGGACATGGAACAACTCCTACAAAGCAAATTCTAGGTGACAGCAGAAGACCCCAGGCCTCCAGGGGAACAGTTTAAGCTCCCTGAAATGAGGTAGGAGAAAGGAGGGAGACATAAAAAGGGAAAAGATGGAGAACTTCTGGGCAGGAACTTGTGCCCCAAGGGAGGGAGAGAGCCCTGAAACAGGAGTTCCTGAGCACAGGGAAACTCCCTCACAGGCGGGCCTAAAGGGGCGCTGTGCCATCTTGAAAAACCAGGCAGAGCAGGGACTTGGAGGGCAGTAAACAGGGGAAGCTGCACTTCTCAGCCCGTGAACAGCTCATGGACTGTGGCCCAAACAGGTGGCGGCTCGGGGAACCGAGAGTGGCACGGCGTACAAACCCAGCCAGCGCACACAACCCTTGCAGCACGGAGGGCAGGCCCAGGAAGCCAAGAGTGACGCCGACAAACAGCGGCGCAAAGGGTGGGACTGGGGTGCCAACAGGGGGAGGCATGTGAACTTGGGCAGCGCACACATCCCTCCTGGCACAGCCAAGAGAAGAACAAATAACCCCCACGACAAAGAGTGTGAGCAGTGAGACGAGACAAGTGCGCATAAACCCCACAACGCAGAGGACGGGCGTGAGGAGCTGGAACAAGTCCACACTAGCCCCGTGACGCAGAGGCCGGCCAGGGGAGCCGAATCACGTGCACACAATCTCTGCTACACAGAGCACGCGGCCAGGAAGTTGAGACAACTGCACACAAGCCCGTGACACAGAGGGTGAGCGGAGGGGGCTGAGGGAGGCCCGCACAAGTCGCGGGGATACAGAAGGATCCACACATGCTCCTACCTAGCAAGTTTCAGCCAAAAGCCTGGGGCAGAACAGGGGAATGATATCGCAAACAAATAGGGGGCTGGCAGCACTGCAGTTACGCTGAGAGGACCACTTTGAAGCAGCTCTGGTAGTAGAGGCGCCTAACACCGCAAAAGGTAGAACAACTGTCAAAAGGCGTGTTGAATGCATCAGTTAAGTTCACTTCAGTCGCTCAGTCATGTGCAACTATTTGCCACCCCATGGGCTGCAGCACGCCAAGCCTCCCTGTCCATCACCAACTCCCTGAGTTTACTCAAACTCATGTCCATTGAGTCAGTGATGCCATCCAACCATTTCATCCTCTGTCATCCCCTTCTCCTCCCGCGTTCAATCCTTCCCAGCATCAGGGTCTTTTCAAATGAGTCAGCTCTTCACATCAGGTGGCCAGAGTATTGGAGTTTCAGCTTCAACATCAGTCCTTCCAACGAATATTCAGGACTGATTTCCTTTAGGATTGACTGGTTTGATATCCTTGTAGTCCAAGGGACTCTCAAGAGTCTTCTCCAACACCACAGTTCAAAAGCATCAATTCTTCGGCACTCAGCTTTCTTTATAGTCCAGCTGTCACATCCATATGTGACTACTGGAAAAACAATAGCCTTGTCTAGATGGACCTTTGTTGGCAAAGTAATGTCTCTACTTTTTAATATGCTGTCTATGTTGGTCATAATTTTTCTCCCAAGGAGTAACTGTCTTTTAATTTCATGGCTGCAGTCACCATCAGCAGGGATTTTGGAGCCTGCAAAAATAAAGTCTGTCACTGTTTCCACTGTTTCTCCATCTATTTGCCATGAAGTGATGGGACAAGATGCCATGATCTTAGTTTTCTGAATTTCTTAGTTGAGCTTTAAGCCAAGTTTTTCACTCTCCTCTTTCACCTTCATCAAGAGACTCTTTAGTTCTTCTTCACCTTCTGCCATAAGGATGGTGTCATCTGCATATCTGAGGTTATTGATAGTTCTCCCGGCAATCTTGATTCCAGCTTGTGCTTCTTCCAGCCCAGCATTTCTCATGATGTACTCTGCATATAAGTTAAATAAGCAGAGTGACAATATACAGCCTTGATGTACTCCTTTTCCTATTTGGAACCAGTCTGTTGTTTCATGTCCAGTTGTAACTGTTGCTTCCTGACCTGCATACAGATTTTTCAGGAGGGAGGTCAGGTGGTCTGGTATTCCCATTCCTTTCAGAATTTTCCACAATTTATTGTGATCCACACAGTCAAAGGCTTTGGCATAGTCAATAAAGCAGAAATAGATGTTTTTCTGGAAGTCCCTTGCTTTTTCAATGATCCAGTGGATATTGGCAATTTGATCTCTGGTTCCTCTGCCTTTTCTAAATCCTGGTTGAACATCTGGAAGTTCATGGTTCACATATTGTTGCAGACTGGCTTGGAGAATTTTGAGCATTACCTTACTAGCGTGTAAGATGAGTGCAATTGTGCTGTAGTTTGAACATTCTTTGGCATTGCCTTTTTTAGGGATTGGAATGAAAACTTACCTTTTCTAGTCCTGTGGCCATTACTGAGTTTTCCCAATTTGCTGGCATATTAAGTGCAGCACTTTCACAGCATCATCTTTTAGGATTTGAAATAGCTCAACTGGCATTCCATTACCTCTACTAACTTTGTTTGTAGTGATGCTTCCTAAGTCCCACTTGACTTCACATTCCAGGATGTCTGACTCTAGGTGAGTGATCACACCATTGTGATTATCTGGGTTATGAAGATCTTTTTTGTATAATTCTTCCATGTATTCTTGCCACCTCTTCTTAATATCTTCTGCTTCTGTTAGGTCCATACCATTTCTGTCCTTTATTGTGCCCAACTTTGCATGAAATGTTCCCTTGGTATTTCTAATTTCTTGAAGAAATCTCTAGTCTTTCCCATTCTATTGGTTTCCTCTATTTCTTTGCACTGATCACTGAGGAAGGCTTACTTATCTCTCCTTGCTGTTCTTTGGAACTCTGCATTCATATGGGTATATCTTTCATTGTCTCCTTTATTTTCTGCTTCTCTTCTTTTCATAGCTATTTGTAAGGCCTCCTCAGACAACCATTTTGCCTTTTTGCATCTCTTTTTCTTGGGAGTGGTCTTGCTTCCTGTCTCCTGTACAATGCCACGAACCTCCATCCATAGTTCATCAGGCAATTTGTCTATCAGATCTAGTCTCTTAAATCTATTTGTTACTTCCACTGTATAGTCATTAGGGATTTGATTTAGGTCATACCTGAATTGTCCAGTGATTTTCCCCACTTTCTTCAATTTAAGTATGAATTTGGCAATAAGGAGTTCATGATCTGAGCCACAGTTAGCACCCAGTCTTGTTTTTGCTGACTGTATAGAGCTTCTCCATCTTTGGCTGCAAAGAATATAATCAGTCTGATTTCAGTGTTGACCATCTGGTGATGTCCATGTGTAGAGTCTTCTCTTGTGTTGCTGGAAGAGGGTGTTTGCTATGACCAGTGTGTTCTCTTGGCAAAACTCTATCAGCTTTTGCCCTGCTTCATTCCGTACTCCAAGGCCAAATTTGCCTGTTACTCCACGTGTTTCTTGAGTTCCTACTTTTACATTCCAGTCCCCTATAATGAAAAGGACTTAATTTTTGGGTTGTTAGTTCTAGAAGGTCTTGTAAGTTTTCATAGGACTGTTCAACTTCAGCTTCTTCAGCATAACTGGTCGGGGCGTAGACTTGGATTACCGTGATATTGAATGGTTTGCCTTGGAAATGAACAGAGATCATTCTGTCACTTTTGAGGTTGCATCCATGTACTGCATTTCAGACTCTTGTTGACTATGAGGGTTACTCCGTTTTTCTAAGTGATTCTTGCCCATAGTAGTAGATATAATGGTCATCTGAGTTAAATTCACCCATTCCAGTCCATTTTAATTTGCTAATTCCAAAAATGTCAATGTTCACTCTTCCATCTCCTGTTTGACCACCTCCAATTTGCCTTGATTCATGGACCTCACATTCCAGGTTCCTATGCAATATTGCATCAGACCTTGCTTTCATCACCAGTCCCGTCCACAACTGGGTGTTGATTTTGCTTTGGTTCCATCCCTTCTTTCTTTCTGGAATTATTTCTTCACTGATCTCCAGTAGCATACAGGGCACCTACCGACCTGGGGAGTTCCTCTTTCAGTGTCCTATCTTTTTGCCTTTTCATACTGTTCATGGGGTTCTCAAGGCAAGAATACTGAAGTGGCTTGCCATTCCCTTCTCCAGTATCATCGATAGATACTTCAAAACCGACTACTGGATGCTGCATGCCCTTCAGAGAGATGACACTGCGCTCTGTCAACCAGAACACAGACACAGGCTCCACTAACCAGGAAAATATCATAGGGCCTGACCCAACCCCATCCACAGGGGCAGACTCCACAGCCAAGAACTTTGACCTTGAGAACCTTTCAAAAATTTTTTTTCTTTTTTCTTTTTGTTCTCTTGTAAATCACAGTTCATTCCCCCAACATATCTTCACCTTCACACTAGCTTTTAGTGCTGCTGTGGAGTTTTCCTCTTTGTTTTTCTTGTTATAAAATTTATTTTAAAAATTCATTTTAAGATTCTTTCTTCTCATAAATCACACTGCTCATTTCCCAACATATTTCCACCATCACATTAGCTTTTTGTAATGCTATGGAGTTCTCCTTGTTTAAAAAAAAAAATCATTTTAAGTTTTTTCTTCTTTCTCACTTTTTTTTCTTTTTTCTTGATGAGTTTTCCGGATTTTGCTTTTGATATATTCAATTGCTTTTCCTACTATTCTTCATCAGCTGTAGCTATTCCTGAATATATATATAAATCTCTGCCACATACATTGTTCATCTTTGCTTTTCTATTTTTCTTTTCTCTGTCTCTTATTTTTTAATCCTCTTCTCCATCCCTTCCTTTTCTCTTTTCCCTCCCTTTCCCTCTTTCTTCTCTCTCTCTTTCTCTTTTTATTCTCCCTTTTTTCCTTCACTCTCTCTTCTTTCAACAAGTAAGTTAAATCGTCGCACTCTCTCTGCTGTATGCCCCAGCTGGCCCTCTGCTCATGCTGATTTCCAGATTGAGCATTAGCTAACTCTGCTTTCAGTTGTTTGATATCACCTCTGGTTTTCTTTGCTCACCAAGTCAGTCTTCTGTACTCTTTTATTTAGAACACTTCGGTAATAACTGCATGTGTGGAAGTGGGTGTGTATTATGTCCCAGTATTTCTGTAAGTACCTACTTGATCTCCTCCCACTAGAACACAGGTGCAAGTCACCCCCAACAAGAAATCAACACAAACCACCCAACCAACATTTCCCTCCAAGGGCAAAAATCAAAAGGAAGAAGTAACACAACCTTGTTGAAGTAATAAAGCCTGGGAAAAGGAGACCTCAAGAGGAGCAAGTTAGAAAGAAAAGATGAAAAGACAGAGAAATACAGCACAAATGAAAGAGCAAGGTAGAAACTCACAAGACCAAATAAATGAAGAGGAAATAAGTAATCTCCCTGGAAGAGATTTCAGAATCATGATAGTAAAGATGCTCCAAAGACTTGAAAATAGAATGGAGAAAAAGCAAGAAGCATTTAACACAGTTAATACAGTCACCAAGAACATAAAAGAAATAAAGAATAAGCAAACAGAGATGAATAACACAATTACTGAAATTAAAAATACTCTAGAAGGAAACAATAGCAGAATAACTGAGGCAGAGGAACAGATAAGTGAGCTGGAGGATAGAATGGTGGAAAGAACTGCTGAAGAGCAGAATAAAGGGAAAGGAATGAAAAAAACTGAGGAACGCCTCAGAGACATTTGGGACAATATTAAATGCATCAATGTTTGAGTTATAGGGGGCCCAGAGGAAGAAGCAAAAAAGAAAGGTACTGAGAAAGTTTTTGAAGAAATTATAGTTGACAACTTCCCCAACATGGGAAAGGAAATAGTCAATCAAGTCCAAGAAGCATAGAGACTCCCCTTCAGGTTAAACCCAAGGAGAAACACATTGAGACATGTATTAATGAAGCCAATAGAGGTTAAGCACAAAGAAAGAATATTAAAAGCAACAAGGGAAAAGCAACAAGTAACATACAAGGGAAAACCCATATGATTAACAGAGCATCTTTGAGAAGAAACTCTACAAGTCAGAAGGGAATGGCAGGATATATTTAAAGTACTGCAAGAGAGAAGTCTACAACCATGGTTACTATTCCCAGGAAATACTTCATTCAAAGTTGATGGAGAAATCAAAAGCTTTATGGACAAGCATAAGTTAAGAGAATCCAGCACAACCAAACCAGCCTTGCAATAAATACTGTAGGGACTTACATAGCCAGTAAACACAAGAGAAAAGGAAGACCTACAAAGACAAACCCAAAACAATCAAGCAAATGCTAATAGGAACATATGTATCAATAATTACCTTAAATGTAAATGGATTAAATGCCAACCAAAAGATAGAGACTAACTGAATGGATACAAAAACAAGACCCATATATATGCTGCCTACAGGGGACCCACCTCAGATCTAGAGACACATGCAGACTGAAAGTAAAAAGATGGAAAAAGATATTCCATGCAAATTGAAACCAAAAGAAAGATGGAATGGCAATCCTTATTTCGGACAAAATATCCTTTAAAATAAAGAATATCATAAGAGACAAAGAAGGACAGTACATAATGATCAAGAGATCAATCAAAGAAGAAGACATAACAATTGTAAATGTCTATGCACCCAACATAGGAGAACCTCAATACATAAGACAAACACTAACAGGCATAAGAGGAGAAATCAACAGCAACATAATAATAGTAGGGGACATTAGCATCCCGCTTTCACCAATGGACAGATCATCAAAACAGGAATCAATAAGGTAACACAAAAACTAATGTTTCATTAAACCAAATGGACCTAATTGATATCTTCAGGACTTTCCATCCAACAGCAGAAGAATACGCTTTCTTCTCAAGGGCACCTGAACATTCTCCAGGATAGACTGCATGTTGGGCCACAAATCAAGCCTCAGTAAATTTAAGAAAATTGAAATTTAAGAATAGGGTTCTCTGACCACAATGCTATAAGACTAGATATCAACTACAGGAAAAAAAAAACAGCAAAAAACACAAACTCATGGAGATTAAACAATACATTACTAAATAACAAAGATGTTACTGGAGAAATAAGAAAAGAAATCAAAAGATTCCTAGAAACAAATGACAATGAAAGCATGACAACCCAAAACCAATGGGACTCAGCAAAAGCAATTCAAAGAGGGGGGTTTATAGTGATACAATCCTATCTCAAGAAGCAAGAAAAGCATCAAATAGACAGCCTAACTGTACACCTAAAGCAGCTGGACAAAGAAGAACAAAAAACCCACAGAGTCAGCAGAAGGAAGGAGAGCATAAAAATCGGAGCAGAATTAAAAAGAAATGAAGGAAACAGTAGCAAAGATTAATATAACTAAAAGCTGGTTCTTTGAGAAGATAAACAAAATTGACAAACCACTAACAAGACTCATCAAGAAAAAAAAAAGGAGAAAAATAAAATTAATAAAATCAGAAATGAAAAAGGAGAGATTACAACAGACAACATAGCGATACAAAGGATCATATGAGAATATTACGAGCAACTATATGCTAATAAAATGGACAACCTAGAGGAAATGGACAGATACTTAGGAAAGATCAGCCTCTAAAGACTGAATCAGGAAGAAATAGAAATTATGAGCAACCCAATTACAAACACTGAAATTGAAACAGTGATCAAAAATCTCCCCAGAAATAAAAGCCCAGGGCCAGATGGCTTCACAGGGGATTTCTATCAAACATGTAGAGAAGAGCTATTGCCAGTTTTTCTGAAATGCTTCCAAAAAATTGCAGAGGAAGGAACACTTCCAAACTCATCCTACGAGGCCACAATCACTCTGTTACCAAAACCAGGAAGACACAACATGAAAAAAGAAAATTACAGGCCAATATTGCTAATGAACATAGATGCAAAAATCCTCAACAAAATTCTAGCAAACAGAATCTAACAACACATTATAAAGCTCAGATACCATGATCAAGTTGGGCTTATTCCAGGGATGCAAGGATTCTTCAGTATATGTGAATCAATCAAGGTGATGCACCATATCAACAAATTGAAAGATAAAAACCATATGATCATCTCTATAGATGCAGAAAAAGCCTTTGACAAAATCTAGAATCCATTTATGATAAAAATGCTTCAAAAAATGGTCACAGAAGGAACCTACCACAACATAGTAAAGGCCATATATGAAAAGCCTACAGCAAATATTCTCAATGGGGAAAAACTAAAAGCTTTTCCTCTAAGATCAGGAACAAGACAAAGGTGTCCACTCTCATCACTATTATTCCACATAGTTTTGGAAGTCCTAGCTACAGCAATTAGAGAAGAAAAAGAAAAGAAAAAAAGAATCCAGATGGGAAAAGAAGAAGTAAAACTCTCACTGTTTGCAGATAACATGATACTATACATAGAAAACCCAAAAGAAACTATCAGAAAATTACTAGTGCTAATCAGCGAATTCAGCAAAGTTCCAGGATACAAGGTCAATACACAGAAATCACTTGCACTTCTATATACTAACAGTGAAAAATCAGAAAGAGAAATTAAGGAAGCAATACCATCACCATTGCAATAAAAAGAATAGAATATCTAGGAATAAACCTACATAAGGAAACAAAAGACCTGTATACAGAAAACTATAAGACACTGATGAAAGAAATCAGAGACCACATAAACAGATGGAGAGATATTCCATGTTCCTCGGTAGGAAGAATCAATATTATGAAAATGATTATACTACCAAATGCAATATACAGATTCAGTGCTATCCCTATCAAATTACCAATAGCTTTTTTTCAACAGAACTAGAACAAAACATTTCACAATTCATATGGAAACACAAAAGACCCTGAATAGCCAAAGCAGTCTTGAGAAAGAATAATGGAGTCGGAGGAACCAACTTTCCTGACTTCAGATTATACTACAAAGCTACAGTCATAAAGACAGTATGGTATTGGCACAAAAACAGAACTATAGACCAATGGAATAAGATAGAGAACCCAAAGATAAACCCGTGCACCTATGGGTGTCTTATTTTTGACAAAGGAGGCAAGAATATACAATAGGGCAAAGACAGCCTCTTTAGTAGGTGGTGCTGGGAAAACTAGACAGCTATGTGCAAAAGAATGACATTAGATCACTACCTAATGCCATACACAAAGATAAACTCAAAATGGATTAAAGACCTAAATGTAAGACCAGAAACTATTAAACTCTTAGAGGAGAACATAGGCAGAACACTCAATGACATAAATCAAAGCAAGATCTTCCATGGCCCACCTCCTAGAGTAATGGAAATAAAAATAAACAAGTGAGACCTAATTAAACTTAAAAGCTTTTGCACAGCAAAGGAAATTACAAACAAAGTGAAAAGACAACCCTCAGAATGGGAGAAAATAATAGCAAGGTAAACAACTGATAAAGAATTAATTTCCAAAATATGCAAGCAGCTTATACAACTCAATACAAGAAAAGCAAACAACCCAATCAAAAAGTGGGAAAGGGACCTGAAGAGACATTTCTCCAAAGAAGACATACAGATGGCTAACAAGCACATGAAAAGATGCTCAACATCACTCATTATCAGAGAAATGCAAATCAAAATCACAATGAGGTACCATTCCACACCAGTCAGAATGGCTGCCATCAAAAAGTCTGCAAACAATAAATGCTGGAGAGGGTGTAGAGAAAAGGGAACACTCTTGCATTGCTGGTGGGAACATAAACTAATACAGCCATTATAGAAGATGGTATGGAGACTCCTTAAAAAGTAATAAACCACCATATGACCCAGCAATCCCACTCCTAGGCATAATACCCCGAGGAAATCAAAACTTAAAAAGACACATGTACCCCAGTGTTCACCACAGCACTATTAACAATAGCTAGAACATGGAAGCAATCTAGATGTCCATCAACAGATGAATGGATAAAGAAGCTGTGGTAGATATATACAATGGAATATTGCTCAGCCATAAAAAGGAATACATCTGAATCTGTTCTGATGAGGTGGATGAAACTAGAGCCCATTATACAGAGTGAAGTAAGACAGAAGGAGAAATATAAATGTAGCATACTGATATATATATATATATATGGAATCTGAAGAGAGAGCACTGATGAATTTATTTTCAGGGCAGTGATGGAGAAATAGATACAGAGAACAGACCTATGGTCAAGGTGGGAGGAGAGCAGGGAGAAGGGAAGGTGTGTAGAGAAAGTAACATAGAGATTTACAATACCATGTGTAAAGCAGATAGCCGATGGGAATTTGCTCTGTGACTCAGGGAACTCAAACAGGGGCTCTGCAACAGGCTGAAGGGTGGGGTAGGGAGGGAGATGGGAGGGAGGTCTGGGAGGAAGGGGACATGGGTGTACCTATGGCTGATTCTTGTTGATGTATGACAGAACCACAAAATTCTGTGGAGCAATTATCCTTCAATTAAAAAAAAATTTTAATGCAGAAGCTTAGCCTTCCCCCAGATGTACTGCATTTTTAAAAATTTTATTTTGTGTTATGGTGGATTAACAATATTGTGTTAGTTTCAGGTGAGCAGCAAAGAGATTCAGTTATTTACACATGTGTATCTATTCTTTTTCAACTTCTTTTCCCATTTAGGCTATTACAGAATATTGAGCTGAGTTCCCTATGCTATACAGGAGGTCCTTTTCATTATTTATTTTAAGTGTATCAGTGTGTACAAGTCAATTTCAAACTCCCAATTGATCCTACCCCCTCCTCTCCACCCCCAACCCCATAACCATAAATTCATTCTGTAAATCTGTTTCCAGTTTGAAAATAAGTCCATCTGTATCATTATGGTAGATTCCACGTATAAGCAATATCATATGATATTTAAACAAGATCTGCATGTGCTTCATATGTATAATAACACGGCAGAAACAATGCTTTACAAAATCAAACCCAGGTCCTAGTTTGTTATCTCTACAATTAATTTAAAACCTGTTAATTATTCTCTTCCATTTTCTATGATCATAACTTTGACCACAGCTTTTGCACAGTCCCCTGGTGACTAAAACCCTATACAACTCCCAAACCCTTGAGGCTTTTGGCACCAGGTTCCCAGTGACCATACTTCTTTGGCCAACTGGCCTGAGCTCCTTTTTTTTTTTTTTTCCAGTTTTATATCCATTCTCACTTTCAGCAGCCAGTTGTGTTTATCATCCAGAACCAATATCCAGACTCAAATGTTTGTTTTAAGTTTCAAAACAGTTCGCTCAGCCCTCTTGATTGAACATAGGATGTCTCCCTTGTCACATATCCTAGATTTCAAACTGTGACGTTCTTAGCTAACTGAGCAAAATATATAGGAGAGTTTTTAATAATTTATACTCATTTTTCTAACCAAGCTTCTATCCCAAATTTTTGCCTAACTCAGAGGTCTATGACTCTCAAAACTAGACAGTCCCTAAGAATCAGACAATTCAGTGCAGATTCTTAACTTTTCCACTTAAGTGCTTTTTCCTCTAATTTCCCATTCTGTAAAATAATAAGAGGTATTGGTCACTGCTGTAGTTTACAGACTCTTGGTAAACATCATGTTAGAAAGCTCTGGGCACTCCCCTCAATGTTCACTGTCTGACTCACTGACAAGTACAACTTCATAGACATAGTGATGCCTGTAAAATGCTATAAAAATATAAATTACTTTCATTACTATTACTAGAAAGGATAACCCACAGGACTACTGCTCCCTCAAATCAGCAATTTACTAACATACAGGAGAATATATATGTGTATGTTAATTTTGAGGCATAAAAAACGTTTTCAGTATAATGAATATGACATTTCTGTAATCACCCCCCAGAGTCTATAGAATCAGATCACATCTTGTAAGCACTTGGATACTTGCCTTTGACAGTGACTGCTGGACGTGGAGCAGACAGGAAGACATCCTAGTTCTCTTTCTACAGTCTGAGCTACTTAAAAATGCAATGGAAGTATTTGGTCCATTCTTAATGGAAATGTCATCCTTGATATTTATAAGACTGTCTTAGAGACTGCCAACTCTCTTAAACACCTCTTTTTAAGTAGCTTTCGTGAAGCATGAATGGTCTTGTCCTTAAAAAGCCAGTCATGCAGTCCTGCCCTCCACACACAGCAATATATTTTTCTAGCAAGTGTATGGAGGGCTGTAATAGATAACCTTAACTCCTCAGATGCAGGAGCTGGCTGTTCCCCTGTTTTCAAAGATAAAATAAGATGTGTGTCATTTGGGAGGCCCTGGCTGAATAGCTACTGGACGTTTCAACCCACAAGTACCCACTCAATCATTAATCCATATTGGTTGATGAACAGAGGGATCCCAGTGCCTATGTAATTTCTTCGTGCTAAGTGAGGTGTTCAGTCAGACACATTTACTGGTCTAAACCATTAGAATTCTCTGGTCTGAGCTACTAGAATTCAATGGTTTACTAATTCTGGACAAGAATAGAACCATCAGCCTGACCATGTCTGTTCCAACACCGAATGGTACCCAGTGAGATGAAGGAGAGATGGAACACATTTCCTGAGCAGAGAACAGACTAGCCAATCATGAGTTCATCACTGGACAGAATGGAACATGAAGGTGTCTTTTTTATTTTAACTTCTTTCTATAAAACTGAAAAAATCTAGTTAACTGCTTTCTGGTTAATGACATGTGATTCTGCAGCTCAATGTGTCCACTTGGTATGGGATTCTTCCTTTCAGAAATGCAAGTGTACACAGAAATGGCACCGGATTATCATTAAAGATGGTAACGATAACCCTGTAGGCGAGACAGCAAGAGAGACACAGATGTATTGAACAGTCTTTTGGACTCTGTGGGAGAGGGCGAGGGCAGGATGATATGGGAGAATGGCATTGAAACATGTAAATTTCACATCATACGTGAAACGAATCGCCAGTCCAGGTTTGATGCATGATACAGGATGCTTGGGGCGGTGCACTGGGATGACCCAGAGGGATGGGATGGGGAGGGAGTTGGGAGGGGGGGTTCAGGATGGGGAACACATGTATACCCATGGCGGATTCAAGTTAATGTATGGCAAAACCAATACAACGTTGTAAAGTAAAATAAAAAATAATTTAAAAAAGAAAAAGAAATAGGACCGGAAACTCTCTGATCTGTTTTGCAAGAAACAGGCAGATAACTTCCAATGGCATTTCTCCTCCTTCTTTCAAATGTTCCACTCCTTTTCATGCCAGTGTTCTGTTTGTTTGTGGTTTAAGTTTGGCTCAAAATGAGGTATGTAGTATAATGCTGAAAAATATATCCGCTTTATTTAAAAAGAGTTGGAAGACAATTACACCAGAAGAAATAATGTCAACATGCATGCATGCATACAAAGTCACTTCAGTTGTGTCCAACTCTGTGTGATCCTATGGACTGTATCCTGGCAGGCTCCTCTGTCCATGGGATTCTCCAGGCAAGAATAGTGGAGTGGGTTGCCATGCCTTTCTCCAGGGGATCTTCTTGACCCAAGGATTGAAACCATGTCTCTTACCTCTCCTGCACTGGCAGGCAGATTCGTTACCACTAGCACCACCTGAGAAGCCCCAATATCATAATAATATTGAATTGCACTGCCTAATGATTAAGACTGTTAAGAGACTGGCCTTCTTGCCTCATAGTGGTTTGATGCCAGGCACTGTGGAGTCAAGGGCTTCCCAGGTGGTTCAGAGATAAAAAATCTGCCTGCCAATGAAGGAGACGCTGGAACACTGGTTCGATCCCTAGGTCGGGAAGATCCCCTGAAGGAGGGCATGGCAACCCACTCCCATATTCTTGCCTGGAGAATCCCTTGGACAGAGGAGTCTGGCAGATTACAGTCCATAGGGTCACAAAGAGTCAACACAACTGAGTGGCTAACACACATACATACACACACATAGTGAGGAGTCAAAGGTGGTAAAGAGTTTTCCTGACCTAGGATGAAGACAAAGAGTGAGTTCAGTAGGACAAGGGGCATGTTTATGAAGGTTAGTAACAGTCACTGCAGAAGCCAAGAGAAAGGGAGTTCTGGGGTTCTAGGGAAGCTTCCTAGATGACAGCACGTCTATGTATGAAAAGGAAGAGAAGAAATACATCAGATTGACCAAGTGGATGGGCAAACTCCAGGAAGGAGGAATCACACAGGCAAAAGTGCAGAGGTGTGGAGAATTTCTATGTGCAGTGAATGCCAGGCAGCCTGGGATTATCAGACAGTAGCCCTCTGAAAAATGGGGGAGAGTGAGGATAGAGAGCAGAGCAGCAGCCAGGCAGATCTCATGGCCAGGAGTTTCAGCTCTGTCTTCAGTCACTGGGGGACTTTGAAGGGGTTGGATGCTACAATCAGCTCTGCTCTGCCATTGCTCTGAAGAAGATGGGGGTGAGAAGTCAGGACTGGAAGCAGAGCAAAAAAGAGCTGAGGGGACTGGGAAAACCAATGAGGACACTACCCAGTCATCCAGATAAGAGGGAAGGAGAGGTTTATCTAGGGAGGCTGTAATCAGAAAGAAGATGGGGCAGCAGTTTCAGGAAATCATCAGGAGGCAAAATCATCATAAGTCAGAAGTTTGTTGGATATTCTTAAAGGAATGAGAATGGACTCTTGAAGGAGAGAGCATAAAACAGTCATGATGTTTCTGATGGAAATCCCTAGGCAGGTGGTTTTGCCATTTACAGAAACAGGGAGGCCAGGATGAAACATAGTTGGGGTGGGTTGGAGATCATAATTTCAGCTGCAGAGCCTGCAGATCCAGGCTCTATCTATCTGTATCCAGATAGAACTGGACATTTAGGAGAAGGTCTTTGTCTAAAGCTCAAGAGCATAGATTATGATTTTAAACAATGTTGTAAAACATTTATTGCTTAGTGACTCTGATAATTTATTACCTGTGTGTTTTAGTTCAGTATTTTAAGAACCAACCTAAACTCTCCATTCTAACCAGTATATTAATGGTATGGCTGTTTCAGGAGCTGTAATTCTTTTGTTTCTTTGAGGGTTTCTTTCTTGCTTTTTTCAATAGTTAACATTTTTCTGCAGTGATGTAATGTCTAGCCATTATCTACTTATTCATTTTAAAATGTGAAACATTCTTATTTGTGACTATACGTTATATATAAAAAAAGGAAAGCATTCAACAATCAAAAGGTAATGTTCATCTTCCTAAGTTTCAGATAGGGTTCTCTTAAAATAACCCGACTCTTTTTCAGAGTCAAATAGCAAAAACAAAATATTATTCATCATACACCGTAAGGTTTCATATTATTTGGAAGTTATGTCACTTGATGGTTTTTGTGAATATTTCAATGACTTTTTATTAAGAAAGAGTCTTCCATTCCCATTTTAGCATATTCTTTCAAATATCTTAGATGATTGCAAAAATATTCTCCAAGACATCTATGGAAAAATTTATTGTAAAATATTTCAGCTCCTGCTTATTTTTCTTATAATAAAGAGAGGATAAGTGAATCTATATCCACTGTTGCCATGGTAACTAACATATTTTATATATTGAGAAAGAACATGAACATTTCTAAATGCATTTTCATCCTTCTGATATATGTCTCTGTATATACAACACTGTATACTTGGGGCTGACTTTGAATTCAGAGATTCTAGGACACGCTCCCTTGTAGCTATTCTGTACTATCATCCCCACAGAGAGAAAGATGCTTTCAGATCTGGGTCTTGGCATTTAGTTTGTTGGACATGAACTATACACATGGTGCAAGAAGTGAATTGATCACTATTATTTTTAAAGAAGATTGGAAAATATTCCTAACAGGATATTTATGCTTCAACTGTTTATTAAATTCTATAAATATCTCAGTTTTTTAAAGAGACTTCAAATTTGAAAACCATTGATAATCCACTTGTCTGCCTGAGTCCTAGATTGGCTCTAAATTAAGTGTGTTGTACATACATTCATTCATCAAGAAATATTTCTGACAGCTTTCTAAATTTAGAATCTATGCTAATTTAATAATCTAGACAGTCACATACCAGATAAGTGTAACTGCCAGGAGGAGAAACATAAACAAAATATCATGGGAACAGAGAAGAATCAACTAATTTACACTGAAGGCATCAAGCAATATTGTGAGGGTAGAGGGAAGGAGGGGAGTCAGAGAGAGAGAAAATGCCTAAATAAAATCGTGAAGAATGAGTCTTACCTTATAGGACATTTTAATCTAAAAAATCAACACTTATATAGATAACTGAGCTAATATTTAACAAATACACAAGTAACATCCATTATGTATTAATACTTAAAAATTTATGTGTGTGAAAAAAAATCTAAGCGGTAGCATGATTAGATAATGAGAGTTCAGTTATGTTGCACTTACTGAACTTCTGTTATGTATTAGGCACTAACTAGATTCAGATTTGATGCCTAAGGCATTCACTTTTATGAAACTTAACCTTAAAAAAGCATGATAATCTTGAACTACTATAAAACTTTAAAAATATATCTATATCTGAAAGTATAATTTCACTAAAAAGTCATTTTAGAGTAGATAGATTTAAATTCCCAGATTAGTGGGTCATATGGCAGTTCTATTTCCAGTTTTTTAAGAAATCTCCACACTGTTTTCCATAGCGGCTGTACTAGTTTGCATTCCCACCAACAGTGTAAGAGGGTTCCCTTTTCTCCACACCCTCTCCAGCATTTATTGCTTGTAGACTTTTGCATAGCAGCCATCCTGACTGGCGTGTAATGGTACCTCATTGTGGTTTTGATTTGCATTTCTCTAATAATGAGTGATGTTGAGCATCTTTTCATGTGTTTGTTAGCCATCTGTATGTCTTCTTTGGAGAAATGTCTGTTTAGTTCTTTGGCCCATTTTTTGATTGGGTCATTTATTTTTCTGGAATTGAGCCCACTTCTGGGCATTCACACTGAGGAAACCAGATCTGAAAGAGACACGTGCACCCCAATGTTCATAGCAGCACTGTTTATAATAGCCAGGACATGGAAGCAACCTAGATGCCCATCAGCAGATGAATGGATAAGGAAGCTGTGGTACATATACACCATGGAATATTATTCAGCCATTAAAAAGAATTCATTTGAACCAGTCCTAATGAGATGGATGAAGCTGGAGCCCATTATACAGAGTGAAGTAAGCCAGAAAGATAAAGAACATTACAGCATACTAACACATATATATGGAATTTAGAAAGGTGATAACGATAACCCTATATGCAAAACAGAAAAAGAGACACAGAAATACAGAACAGACTTTTGAACTTTGTGGGAGAATGTGAGGGTGGGATATTTCAAAAGAACAGCATGTATACTATCTATGGTGAAACAGATCCCCAGCCCAGGTGGGATGCATGAGACAAGTGTTCGGGCCTGGTGCACTGGGAAGACCCAGAGGAATCGGGTGGAGAGGGAGGTGGGAGGGGGGATCGGGATTGGGAATACATGTAAATCCATGGCTGATTCATATCAATGTATGACAAAACCCACTGGAAAAAAAAAATAAATAAAATAAAATAAATAAATAAATAAATAAATAAATTCCCAGATTAGTTAAATTATGTTAGTTTATTCCTTGAAAACAAGCAACCATGTGACAGGTAAGCAAAATCAGACATTATAGATTTTACAGTGATAACCAGTGTAAGGAAAGAAATATTTCTTTTTTTTTTTCTTTTAATGTTGAAGACTCAATAGAAAACATGGCAACTACAGAGGTAAACAAGAAACACAAGTGAACTAAAATACAAAATCAAAACAAAAGCCACTAAATTGAAAGTCAGGAGATCTTGGAACTAATCTTTTCTCTGCTTATTCACTTGCCGTGTGCTTCTAGGCAGTTCCCTAACCTCATGACATCAGGGTCTGAGACAAGGTACCAGCACTCAGCTGGGCAAGAAGGAATCAGGGATGAGTGAGACATGGTACTTCATCTGAGACACGCACATCCTGGTGTGGAGATACAAGGAAGATTCCATAGTGCAGTGAGGCTGCTGTGGAACACAGAAAGGAAGCTCAGCCTCGAGTTTCTCTGACTCCAGATATGGCTGTCTAGGCAGAAAGATCATTTGTCCTAGAACGATCCATTCATTCTAGACTTGCATGCAAAGTCAAAACTCAAACAAAAGAAAGTAGAATAATATGGAAATTTACCCTTACGTATTGAAATATATAATTATAATATTTAAAAGGTACGATAGAAATATACAGAAATATCAATAGAAAAAAATTGACAGTACAAAATATTCCCCAAATGGTGTTTTATTGTAAACAAAAGTTAGCATTTCAAATCATTAAGAACTGGAATATTTTATAAAAACATTGTGAACCAACCAGCTAACCACTTACTGTAACAAACATTTAAACACAAAATATGACAACAACAAATTCCAGAAAACAACAAGTAAAAACATATTAAGAAAGCAAAAAGACATTCTAAAGTGACATCTAAGCTGAAAACAAATGAGGGAAAAAGTGAAAGATGAAGTACTGAGTCCATGAAAATTTTACAAACTTCTGCAACATAGGAAATCATAAAATTGAAAAGGATTCCACAAACTGAGAAAATGTCAATAACTGGAAATGTATGTTAGTAAAAGTTTTAAAGCCCTTAATTTTTATCTTATTTTAATTTTAAAATAGGATACTACTTTCTCACCTATTAATTTAGCAATTACAAAAATCACTAACGTCCAGTATTGATCTGCCCATGAAAAAATGACCATTGAATAGATTACTCCAGGATTTGTAAAAACAAACTTTTTTAGAGAGTAATTTTTGAATATGAATGGACAGCCTTTATGAGAATATTTTGAAGTAGCAGTTCAGTTCTAGGAACATATTCCAATTAAATAAATAAATAACCATAGATATGTGCAAAGATGCAGTCACTAGGTTTTTCAACAAAGGAGTTAGTAAATGTGAAAAAACACCAATGCCCAAAATGTCCAAAACACGAGTGATTTAAAAGATTATAGTATACATTGTATTTGTCGTTGTTGTTGTTTAGTTGCTCAGTCATGTCCAACTCTTTGAGACCAACCGCTTGGACTGCAGCACACCAGGCTTCCCTGTCCTTCACCACCTCCCAGAGTTTGCTCAAACTCATGTTCATTGAGTCTATGATGCCATCCAAATGTCTCATCCTCTGTTGTCCCCTGCTCCTTCTGCCTTCCGTCTTTCCCAGCATCAAGGTCTTTTCCAGTGAGTTGGCTCTTCATATCAGGTGGCCAAAGGATTGGAGCTTCAGCTTCAGCATCAGTCCTTTCAGTGAATATTCAGGGTTGATTTCCTTTAGGATTGCCTGGTTTGATCTCCTTGCAGTCCAAGGGACTCTCAAGAGTCTTCTCCAATACCATAGTTCAAAAGCATCAATTCTTCAGTGCTCAGCTTTCTTTATGATTCAACTCTCACATCCATACATGACTACCGGAAAAACCATAGTTTTGACTATATGGACCTTTGTCAGCAAAGTAATGTCTCTGCTTTTTAATACACTATCTAGGTTGGTCATAGCTTTTCTTCAAGGAGCAAGCATCTTTTAATTTCATGGCTGCAGTCACCATCCGAAGTGATTTTGGAGCCCAAGGAAATAAAGTCTGTCATTGTTTCCATTGTTTCTTCATCAATTTGCCATGAAATGATGGGACTGGATGCCGTGATCTTAGTTTTTTGAATGCTGATTTTAAAGCCATCTTTTTCACTCTCTTCTTTCACCTTCATCAAGAGGCTTTTTAGTTCTTCTTCATATTTTTCATTATGGGATAATATTTTATTTATTATGTAGTTATCACATATTAACATTATCATGGAAATACTTTCATCAAAAAGTTTTCATTAACTAAGCCCAAGAAGTATGGTATGAATGTATTTTTGAAATACCTAAATTATCTGCTCCTCTAAGACAACTATAATTGACATTGCCTATATGGTATTTTGCTTTTTTAAATGCATTTTACATAAGATTGAACTGAAATATAGAGCCTAAAGTCATGGTGAGGAAGAGAAAAGAGTATTGAACATGTGGCGTGCTGGAAAAGAAAAATTTAGCAGTGGGCCAAGAGTGTCTTAGAAGAGGAGAATTCAGCTTTAATGTGACTTTTATTAAAAAAAAAAAGTCATCAGATGCTAGAATCAGTAATAAGTTGCAGCTAAAGAATTAGAGTAAGTTTGCACGTGGTCTAAGAAAATATGACATGAGTAGGTAATGAATAAGATCTGAAGACCAAGGAAATCAACGTATTCACTATAAATTTATATTGACTTCTGGATTGGAAAGGCAGTCATGAGATAGAAAAGCTAATCAGAAGAACAAAAATGGGTTCTTGGACTGGGAGGAAACAGAATTTTTGAGGAAGTGAAAATGGGGTACCTGTTGAACCTCTGAAATAGAAGTGAGCAAACTATGACCTACCATTTTTGTTGTACAACCCCTGAACAAATTATTTTTAAAGATTGAAAAATACCAAGAAAATATTATTTCTTCATATTTCATGAAAACATGAGATTCAAATTTCAATGTCAGTAAAGATTTTTGGGGATACTGCTGTGCTCATTTGTTTACGTATTACCAGGACTGCTTTCATACCACAAGAGTTGAGGAGTAATAGAATATGGCACATAAGACTTCAGATATTGATATCTGGGCTCCCTGAAGAGAATTTTCTGACCTCTGATCTAAAGACTAAAGAAGACATGAATGAACAGGCAAATATTTGAGAAGGAAATTAAATGAAGATTCCTTGCTTGAGTCAAGAGTGAAAGAGAATCAGAAAAGTTAAATAATTGCTATTCATGGTTTAGAAGATATAGAAGATTGAAACCTTTGTTCATATCTAGCCTAAAAATCAGTTAACACCTCAACAGCTCCATTCCACCTCAATGCCACAATCAGTCCTGCATTGTCTCAAGGGTCTGCCGGTTCTACCCTTCCTATAAAACTCTGATATAATAGAAGTTGTCTCTAACTAGCTGTAATGGAAAGTCAAATTTTTGAGAACATCACAAAGTGGGCTTACAGAAGCGAAGTTTAACTGGACCCTATAGGAATTAGAAAACCCTGATGCTGGGAAAGAGGGTCTGACTTTCTCCATTTCCTGTAGGGTCTCTGTCTTGCTTATGTTCCTCCTCTCATTGAAGACTGTCTTTTCTTGCTAATCTCTAACTTTCATATGGTTTAAGGTGACAGCCAACTCATTATCTCTAACATAACCTCTCTACCTAAAATCCTGCCCACAAAAAGAATCCTGCACCAAAACTGAACAGTCCTGCAATCCTCCTCTTTGAGATACTGGGGAGAGAATAATATACCTCATCTTAGCAAGCTGATTGATTACATTGGCAAGCATGTGATCCAAATGTGGCAAATCTCTAATCCCATCAATCGTACTGTGGTGGGTGACCTACATAGCCTACTTCATACTCACTAGGGTCTTAGTTTGGGTGGACAATGATAATTAAAATGAGAAAATGGTAAAAAGTATGTTCCATATTTATATAGAGAGACTTTTCCTCTTCTAAGAAGTGCAGTCTGATTTAGATGCTTTTTCTCTACACTTCCAGAGCATCTTGTTTCTATTTCAATCCTGGGTAAATTCATTAACAAGTTGCACCTTTATTATTTGAGTCTTCCCTACATTTCTAATAATAATGTGTTCAACAAATTAACATTGAAAAGATTAATTAGTATACATGAATAACAATCATGTGTGGGATCAAACACAGGCAAGGTTGATTGGGTAGATGAGAGACTGGCCTTCTGAATGAGAAAATTAAATTAAATATATTAGTTGTGAGCCCTGAGTCCTTTGTAAATCCTAGATTATATATATTCCCAATTTTATAAAAGAAGTTAGTGCAGACAAAAAAAATTTATAAATTAAATTATCTCATTGGGAATATAAAGCTGATTCACTATTTAAAATTCAATTGTTATTTACCAGAGTTAAAGGAAAAGAACTCATCTGAATATGTTTTGAATATCTCTCAGCAAACCAGAAATAGAAGGGAATTTCCTTCACCTGATAAAGGGCATTTACTTTTAAAACAATCTATAGCTAACATATACTTAATGGGGAAATACTGAACAATTTCTTCTAAGATCAGGAACAGGACAAAAACTCCTCTTAACACTTCTATTCAACATCAGTTGAGAGCCCTAGACAGCGCAATAAGGCATATTAAAAAGTTCTAAAAGAATCTACAAAACAGAACAAATGATTTTAGAAAAGTCACAGGGCACAAGGTCAATATATAAAAATCAACAGCATTAATCTCTCAGTCGTGTCCAACTCTGTGCGACCCCATGGACTGTAGCCCACCAGTCTCCTCTGTCGTGGAATATTCCAAGCAAGAATACTGGAGTGGGTTGCCATTTCCTCCTCCAGAGGATCCTTCTGACTCAGGGATCAGACCCGAGTCTCCGGCATTGGCAGGTGAATTCTTTACAACTGAACCAACTGGGAAGCCCATTGAAAAATTGGAATTCATTAATTTCAAAGTTACATTTACAATAGCACCAAAACAAAGTAAAACTTAGGTATAAATCTGAAAAATACGTGTAGAATCTGTGTGCTGAAAAGTATAAAACACCAATTAAAGAAATCAAAGAAGAAGACCTAAATAATTGTAGAGACATACCTTAAGAAACAGAAGACTCAATATTGTTAAAATGTTAGTTCTCACCAGACTGAGGACTTGGTTTAACTCAGTATCAGTAAAAATGCTACTAGGGCTTTTTGTGAATACCATGAGCTAATTCTAAAATTTTTGTAGAAAGGCAAAGAAATTAAAATAGTGTAAACAACTTCTGACAGAGAATTGGTCTCCAGAATACATGGGGAACTCTCAAAATTCAATAAGAAAACATCCAACAACAATCCAAATTTTTAAAAAATGGGTAAAATATTTGAACAGACACTTCACCAAATAAGATATACAGATGGCAAATGAGCTCATAAACAGATGCTCAAAATCATTAGTCATTTGGGAAATATACATTAAAACCACAGTAAGATACCATTATAAACATATTAAGATGGCTTTTATCGAGAAACACTGACAATACCAAATGCTGACAAAGATTTAGAGTAAGGGGAACTCTATACACTGATGGTGGAAATGCAGAATGGTACAGCAGCTTTAGAAAATGGCCTGTCAATTTCTCATAAAGCTAAACATACATTTGCTATATGACCCAGTGATGCTACTTCTTAAAATTCACCCTAGCAAAATGAAAACTTATGTTCTGACACAAATACAAGAATAAATCAGCGTGAAGTGAGTATCACTCAAAGCATCTTAAAGTGTCCATGTTCAAATTTGATCAAAGTGAAAAAAAGAAAATATGTAAAGAGATAGACAAACTGATAGGAAAATATTTGACTGCAGAAATTCCTTAAAAATAAACCTGTGTGAGACCTAAAGGATGAGAAGAATGGGGAGTTATTGTTTAATGCATACTAAGTTACTTCAGTTGTGTTCGACTCTTTGTATGTCAGGCTCCTTTGTCCATGGGATTCTCCCGGCAAGAATACTGGAGTGGGTTGCCATTTCCTCCCCCAGGGTATTGTTAATTAGGTACACAGTTTCAGTTTTACAAGATGACGTGAGTTATGGAGATGGGTGGTGGTGATGGTTGCAGAACATTATAAATGTATATTGTACCAGGAACTGTACACTTAGAAAATAGTTCAGATAGTTTTATGCTTTGTGTATTTTACCACAATAAAAATGTTAAAACAATATTCAAAGATACTAACAATAAAATATTAAAATCTCAAAAAATTTTTAAAAATAAACATGTCAATTTCTCTTCACTCAGTGTAGCAGGAAACAAAGTTATGCTGCTTTAGCCTAGTCATTTAGATATACATCATTGGTAAAGCAGATTTAATTAAAATTCCTGATCTTTCATTTCAATTACATCATGATATTGAGGGTTCAGTTCAGTTCAGCCCCTCAGTTGTGTCCAACTCTTTGAGACTCCATGGACTGCAGCACACCAGGCCTCCCTGTCCATCACCAACTCCTGGAGCTTGCTCAAACTCATGTCCATCGAATTGGTGATGCCATCCAACCATCTCATCTTCTGTCGTCCCCTTTGCCTCCTGCCTTCAATCTATCCCAGCATCAGGGTCTTTTCCAATGAGTCAGTTCTTCACATCAGGTGGCCAAAGTTTTGTGAGGGTAGCCTCCTGCATATTTCAGGAACAATGAGGCCAAGAGTTTGGTCATTATTAGAGAAATGTGCACTAATTGAGACATTTTTGTCCCTTTCAATAATATAATTTTAATGCATAATTTTTTTAAGAATTTATGAATGCTGTGACCTGTACCCCAGCTAATTTTTGCAGAACTGGCTATGTTCCACCTGCTAGTCACCTTAGGAGTTTACTACAATGGTTTGCATTACTGTGTATCTGTTATTAGGGTTGACAAGGCTAATATCCCACCATGGGTTCTTTCCCTGACCATGAGAGATTATAAAATGACATTCAGCAGATTTCATGTCTTTAAATATGCTGGTATTGTTATTTTCTTTCCCAGTCACACAGTTGACTGGATAAAAATTCCCAAAACCCTACTCAGGTTCCTATAAGGCAGTGAAATGGAATTTGTGCTCCCTCCACCCCATCTAATGCTCTTCTTTTTAATCATGAAGCTATCCTGGGTACTGTTTCTCTATTTATAGCTCAGACAGTTCGACTCCAGGCAGGTGGTTCTACTGAAAGATAAACAGACTTGTAACAAACCCCAGTGGTTCATAAATGGTCAACTGTGCTGACATAGCAGGCTGCAGGTGACTAAACCCATCTGGGAATGTTGGTCATTTACCACACAGTGCTGGGAATCCCACAGTGTCTTTGGCCAAAGGACAGCTGATTCTCAGCATTTTTATCTCTAAGAAAAAAATCAAAATCAGTGGTCATATAAACTGGTTAAAAGTATCATGTATGTATCAGTAGCATCTAATATACCGAAATCCAAAAAGTAACCTCATTACTACCTTTTCCTAAAGTAGCTTGTTGATTGTGGAGAATATTTTAGAGGATCTTGTTAAACATTCTTGCCTTTGAAAATGTGGTTTGGTCCAGCTGGAGTAGCTTTAGGAATCCTTCTTGTCTTCTCCCTTACATTTTTTTTTCTGTATTTCCCCACACATGGGATCTCATACACTGTTACATGAAAAGAGTAGATAAAGATTGTCAAGAATTTCTCTTTCAGGAGTGTGTTCCTGCATGGTGGTAGTTCAGTTGCTAAGTTGTGTCTGACTCTTGCGACCCCATGGACTGTTGCCCAACAGGTTCTTCTGTCAATGGGATTTTCCAGGCAAGAATATTGAAGAGGGTTGCTACTTCCTTCTCCAGGAGATCTTCCTGACCCAGGGATTGAACCCAGGTCTCCTGCACTGCAGGCAGATTCTTTATGGACTGAGATATGACAGCTCTCTATTTAGAGATTTCTGTATACCCTCTTTCAATTTCACATTCCCACCACACTCTAATTGGATTTTATGCCATCCAATTAGTGAATTCATGCTGTATCTTCTTACCTCCTAGCTAATTAAGTCTACCACAATAGTATGAGCTATTCTTTTGGTCACAAGTGCATTCTTATATATATATATATATATATATATATATATATATATATATAATTGACATATAACATTAGTTTCATGTGTACAACATAATGATTTAGTATTTGTATATATTGAGCAGTGTTCACAATAAATATAGTTAACAAAGGTAATGGAGGTGATGGAACTCCAGTTGAGCTATTTCTAATCCTGAAAGATGATGCTGTGAAAGTGCTGCACTTAATATGCCAGAAAATTTGGAAAACTCAGCAGTGGCCACAGGACTGGAAAATGTCAGTTTTCATTCCAATCCAAAAGAAAGGCAATGCCAAAAAATGCTCAAACTACTGCACAGTTGCACTCATCTCACACGCTAGTAAAGTAATGCTCAAAATTCTCCAAGCCAGGCTTCAGCAATACATGAACCATGAACTTCCAGATGTTCAAGCTGGTTTTAGAAAAGGCAGAGGAACTAGACATCAAGTTGCCAAGATCCGCTGGATCATCGAAAAAGCAAGAGAGTCCCAGAAAAACATCTCTTTCTGCTTTATTGACTATGCCAAAGCCTTTGACTGTGTGGATCACAATAAACTGTGGAAAGTTCTGAAAGACATGGGAATACCAGACCACCTGACCTGCCTCTTGAGAAACATGTATGCAGGTCAGGAAGCAACAGTTAGAACTGGACATGGAACAACAGACTGGTTCCAAATAGGAAAAGGCTGTCAAGGCTGTATATTGTCACCCTGCTTATGTAACTTATATTCAGAGTACATCATGAGAAATGCTGGGCTGGATGAAGCACAAGCTGGAATCAAGATTGCCGGGAGAAATATCAATAACTTCAGATATGCAGAGGACACCACCCTTATGGCAGAAACTGAAGAGGAACTAAAAGCCTCTTGATGAAAGTGAAACAGGAGAATGAAAAAGTTGGCTTAAAGCTTAACATTCAGAAAACTAAGATCATGGCATCTGGTCCCGTCACTTCATGAGAAATAGATGGGGAAACAGTGGAATCAGTGTTAGACTTTATTTTTTTGGGCTCCAAAATCACTTCAGATGGTGACTGCAGCCATGAAATTAAAAGACGCTTACTCCTTGGAAGGAAAGTTATGACCAATCTAGATAGCATATTAAAAAGCAGAGACATTACTTTGCCAATAAAGGTCCGTCTAGTCAAGGCTATGGTTTTTCCAGTGGTCATGTGTGGATGTGAGAGTTGGACTATAAAGAAAGCTGAGCGCCGAAGAATTGATGCTTTTGAACTGTGGTGTTGGAGAAGACTCTTGAGAGTCCCTTGGACTGCAAGGAGATCCAACCAGTCCATCTTAAAGGAGATCAGTCCTGGGTGTTCATTGGTAGGACTGATGCTGAAGCTGAAACTCCAGTACGTTGGCCACCTCATGCGAAGGGTTGATTCATTGGAAAAGAACTTGATGCTGGGAGGGACTGGGGGCAGGAGAAGGGGATGACAGAGGATGAGATGGTTAGATGGCATCACCAACTCGATGGGCATGAGTTTGAGTAAACTCCGGGAGTTGGTGATGGACAGGGAGGCCTGGCGTGCTGCAATTTATGGGGTCGCAAAGAGTCAGACATGACTGAGTGTCTGAACTGAACTGACACAATGTTTTATGGTGGGGCAATACCAGTAAAGTAAATTTTTTGCAATTGGGGAACACCATCCATACATACTTTTGACTATAAGGGTGTTGTTCTTCAGTCACTCAGTCATGTCCAACCCTTTGTGACCCCGTGGACTACAGCACACCAGGCCTCCCTGTCCCTCACCATCTCCTAAAGTTTGCCCATGTTCATGTCCATTGCATTGGTGATGCCATCCAGCCATCTCATTCTCTGATGCTCTCTTCTCCTTCTGCCTCAGTCTTTCCCAGCATCAGGAGCTTTTCCATTGAGTCAGCTGTTTGCATCAGATGACCAAAATACTGGAGCTTTTGTTATTAGTCCTTCCAATGAGTATTCAGGGTTGATTTCCCTTAAGATTGACTGGTTTGATCTCCTTGTTGTCCAAGGGACTTTCAGGAGTCTTCTCCAGCACCACAGTTCCAAGGCATCAATTCTTTGGTGTTCTGCCTTCTTTACGGTCCAACTCTCACAACTGTATATGACCAACGGGAAGACCATTGCCTTGACTGTATGGACCTTTGTCAGCAGGGTAATGTCTCTGCTTTTCAACACACTGTCTAGGTTTGTCATAGTTTTCTTGCCAAGAAGCAAACATCTGATCTCATGGCTACAGTCACCCTCTGCATTGATTTTAGAGCCCAAGAAGAAATCTGTCACTACTCCCACCTTTTCCTCCTCTATTTTCCTTGAAGTGATGGGTCCCAATACCATGATATTAGTATTAATATTTAGTTTTAAGCCAGCTCTTTCACTCTCCTTGTTCATCCTCATCAAGAAGCTCTTTAGTTCCTCTTTGCTTTCTGCCATTAGAGTGGTATCACCATCCCTGGTGGCTCAGATGGTAAAGTGTCTGTCTACAATGTGGGAGACCCGGGTTCGATCCCTGGGTGGGGAAGATCTCCTGGAGAAGGAAATGGCAACCCACTCCAGTACTCTTGCCCAGAAAACCCCATGGATGGAGGAGCCTGGTAGGCTACAGTCCATGGGGTCGCAAAGAGTCGGACACGACTGAGCGACTTCACTTTCACTCATTTCACTTTCACTGCGTCTGTGAATTTGCTTAGGTCTGGAATGGAAGGAAGGCGTCATGATTTTCCGTAGCAACAGTTGACATCTGCCCTCTGTTACCTTGCTCTTGATCTCTTGTCAGTGTTATAAAATCAAGTCATATCCTTGCTGCTGGCCTAGTTATCTCACACCATATGTCTTTGCAAGTCAAGACCCCCTGGTTGTCATTCTAGTTTTGCTCTATATTACAGTGTTTATATCCAACTTACTTCCAATGGTTAAATGCTATTACTTGGGTTTGAATATTCTAGAATCCTCTTATCTCAAAAGCACAAGGAAACCCAGCTTCAAAGCATCTTCTTCCACTGTCAACATGTACTTAGAGACGATAGTCCCCATTAAACTTTCTCCACATGTAAAATGAGATTGGCAATCAAAAGAGGCTGATGTTTGTTTTACAAAAATAAGAGTAAAACACTTGACGGCCTAAGCAGAAAGTGGTTTGTTGTCCATTACAAAACGAGTTGGGAGTGCTTCTAATCCATGGCAGGCATAACGAAGAGAAAGTCTCTTAACATATGCTCCCCACCGAAACCGTGAAGAAGTTACTTCTTACTATCTCTCTTCATTTGCTAGCTAAAGAATCCCATTTTCCTTCCCAAGTAGCATCTAACTGGTAGCATATATGGTGATAAAATTGGTTAGGTATGGAGCGTGAATGCAGTTTTAGTACTGAATTTATTTAATCTGGGACATTTCTTCTTGTACATGTAAGTGTAACTTAAACAAATCAATTCCATCTGATTAAACTCACTTTACATGGTTAATGTACCGTGGACACTCTTTCTCCTCTGGTGCTTTTCCCAAAGATCACAGGAAGAACATTTAGATGTTCGTTTTGCATGTCACCCCAATGCACACAAAATCCAATAGATTCAAAAGGAAACATTGCATTAAATTAATTCAGTTTCAAGTTCAAAGACTCATCATGTATGATAAACAAAACCAAAGGAAATGATGAGATGCAGCGTCACATTTCATTTAATATCTAAATCCACTCAGAACAAGGTAGCATTTAATTCACTGCAGCCTCACTGTGTACTCATATGGCACAGCTCCTTAGGGAAAGAAAAAAGCTCCAGGAACTCAGAGTTGGCAAATATAATGTGAAGTTATAAATGATTTAGAGCAGCAGTTCTCAACATTGGTTGCACTTTAGAATCACTAGGGGAGCTAGTACAATTCCCAATTCTCTGGCCTCACCTTGGACTAATTAATTCAGGACTTCTGTGGTTAAGACCCAGGCAACAGTACTTTTTAAACCTCCCCAGATAATCCCAGTGTGTAAGTAAGCCTGAGATCTTCTGATTTGGAAAGTGGTTCTCAAAGGTTGACATGGCTCAAATCATGTAAAAGTCTTATTAAGACTCAGATTACTGGGCCATACCAAGAGTTTCTCAATCAGTAGGTCTAGAATTTGCATTTCCAACAAGTTAAGGAAATGGCAACCCACTCCAGTATTCTTGCCTAGAGAATTCCATGGACAGAGGAGCCTGGTGGGCTGCAATTCATGGGATCGCAAAAAGTTGGACACGACTGAACGATTTCACTTTCTTTCTTTCTTTCTTTCTTAGTTGATGTTCTTGCCATTGGTCTAGGAACCACACTTTGAGAACCACAATTAGGTGTTTGTTGTTTTTTTTTCCTGTGTTATGTTCTGGGAGCTTTATAGATTTGTGTTTTACATTTAGATGTATGATCTAGTTTATGTTCACTTTGTGAAGATTGTAGTGTCTTTGTTTAGATTCATTGTATGTAGATGTCTACCTGTTCTAGTACCATTTGTGAAAAGCACCATCTTTGCTTTATAGTATTGCCTTTGCTCCTTTATCAAGCAGCTGACTGTGTTTATTTGGTCTTTGTGTATACTCTCTATTCTGTTTCCTTGATCTATTTGTTTCTTCCTTTGCATATACCACAATCTTGATTACTGTTAACTTTTATAGAAAGTCTTATAGTTAAGTGGCGTCTGTTCCCTAACTTGGTCCTTTTCCTTCAATATTGTGTTTAGTATTCTAAGTCTTTTGCCTAACCATATAAACTTTAGAGTCAGTTTATCAATATCCACAAAATAATGGGGTTTTTATTGGGAGTGAATTGAGACTATACATCAAGTTGGGGAGAACTGACATCTTGAAAATATTGTCTTTCTATCCACTAACATGAGCTCTCCATTTATTTTTTTGATTGTGTTTAGATATTTTGTTCACATTTTTGTAGTTTTCCTCATATAGATCATACTTTGTTAGATTTATACCAAAGCATTCCCAGGTGGTGCAGGGGTAAAGAATCCACTTACTTGAGACACAAAAGACACAAGTTCAATCCGTTGGTTGGGAAGGTCCCTTGGAGTAAGAAATTGCAACCCACTTTAGTATTCTTGCCTGGAAAATTCCATGGACAGAGAAGCCTGGCAGGCTACAGTTCATGGGGTCTCAAAGAGTCAGACATGACTGAACACACACAGATTTCTTTTCTTTTTTTTTAACACAGATTTCATTTTTTGAGTGATGCTAGTATAATTGGCAATGTGTTTCTAATTTTAAAATATACATGTTCATTACTTGTATACAGAAAAACAATTGACTTTTGCATTTTAACCTTGCATCTTGCAAACTTGCTAGAATTGTAAATTAGTTATGAATTTTGTCAGTTCTTTTTTATTTTCCATATAGATGATCATGTAATATGTGAACAAAGACAGTTTTAGTCTTTCTTCCCAATTTATATATCTTTTAGTTCCTATTCTTGTCTTAATTCATTAGCTAGGACTTTCAGTATGAGGTTGAAAAATAGTGGTAAAAGGCAAAATCCTTGCCTTGTTCCTAATCTTAGTAGGGAAGCTTCAGATTTCTCACCATTAAGTCTAATTGTTACTGAGTCCAAGCTCCTACTGCTTGCTGCACAACAGGCCAATAAATCAAGAAATGAGTTATTGGGGCAAGGAATACCAACTTTATTTAGAAAGTCAGCAAACCCAGAAGATGATGGACTCTTAACCTCAAAGAGCCATCTTGCCTGAGTTAGAATTCAAGCTTCTTTTATACTAAAAGGGGAGAGTGTGAAGTCAAGCATTTCCTGTTTTTGGTCAGCCTCCAGAGGGTATGTGTTCATTTCTTCCTCCCTGCAGTCATTCACAGGTGGGGCTGGCCTTTACATTTTCTGTGAGCTTAGGAGGTATTTTAGCTTAATGCTCATTGCTTGGGAGGCAGGGTTCCCAGTGATGGGCCATCATATATAATTTAAGCTTATAAACAACATCCCTTTAGTGACTGAATTATTTTATAATAGAATACAACAGGTTGTTCCCCATTACAGATCCCCACTTTCAATGTCCATTCTACAATCTTATGGGAAAAGGGACAAGACCACTCTGGCTGGCTACTCTGTGATGAAAAGAGGTGATGAATATTCCTTAGAATCTTTAGTCAGTCCTTTTTTAGCTACAACTATTTGAACCCAGTTCCAACTATTTGAAACCTATTAGCACTTCTCTGTCTAATTCGTAACTGAACTTGGGGGTTTTGTTTCAGTTGCCAATACATATACTAAATTCCTGTGCTTTTTATCTGGACAAAATTAAACAAATCAGTTGACCCTTCTGAGGCTACAGTTGGACAGGCAGACCTTTTGCAGGCAAACCCACGTTCAGAGGTTAGTGTAGTGCCCAAGGGTCTTTCCAAGGTGGCGGTAGTGGTGAAGAAACTGCCTCCCAATGCAGGAGACATAAGAGGCGTGGGTACAATCCTTTGGTCAGAAGATTCGCTGGAGAAGGAAATAGCAATCCACTCCAGTATTCTTGCCTGGAGAATCCCATGGACAGAGGAACCTGGTGGGCTACAGTCCACAGGGTCATAAAGAGTTAGACAGTACTGAAGCAACTTAGCATGCACACATGCATGCACAGTGCCCAAAGATTTAATGTGATTCGGCATCTGCAAGGTCTTTTTGCATTTATAGATTCTCCTGCCTGGGAAGACAGCTGGAATGGCCTTTACCATACAATATTTTAAAGCGGCCTGATTTAGTCCTGCTTCTGGGAGACACTGGTCTATAGCAGGCCAACTGGCAAGGCCTTATCCCAAGTTAAATTAATCCCTTAATATTTTAGTGACATTTCTTTTGAAGATATGAGTCCTTCCAGATGAATGTAGATGAATGTAATTTTAATGTCTTCATCCAAATCAGGGGATGATTTCCCTAATGGAGGGCTTTAAGTGCTTCAGAAAGTTTCTGTCCAGGTAGGATTTGTTTCCACTCATCCTGAAAATACTTTGGCCACCTGATAAGAAGAGTTGACTCATTGGAAAAGACCCTGATGCTGGGAAAGTTTGAGGGCGGGAGGAGAAGGAGACAACAGAGGATGAGATGTTTGGATGGCATCACCAACTCAGTGGACATGAGTCTGAGCAAATTCTGGGAGATAGTGAAGGACAGGGAAGCCTGGTGTGCTGCAGTCCATGGGGTCGCAAAGAGTCAGCTGTGATTGAGCAACTGAACAACAAAAGCATCCTGAAAAAGTGTCCACACAAACATTAGCAGGTTATCTGAAATTTCTTGCAGGTCAAGGCATTTGAATAAAGTCTGTTTTTCAGTCCTCAGTAGGGCAGGTTCCTCTGTGTTGACACCCTATCTGGGGAGGTCTCATATGGTCTTTGGGTTATTCTTAAGACCTTGTGGGAAAGAGCTGGGTCTTCTTTTCTGGGGTTTGCATGAGAGCCATCTGTAGGCTTAAAGCATGTTCTTGTGGGACTCTGATATCAAGCTGTTCTGGTGTAAAATTTCAGGGGGAGATCTGTCAGAAACTTAATCAGTTCACTCTCCACTGTCAATTTTACCCAGGGCTCTTGTTGGGAATTGGGCATCTCATGTCCAAGGGAGTCCCTGGACCTCCTCAAAGTGTTCCTCTTTCTACCATATTAGAGGCTCTCATCTTTTATTATTCTTTTGTCTCAGAGGGCAACCCGTTTTCTAATGTTCCTCCTCCTTACAGTAAGCATGTTGTTCCTTTCCCAATGGTGACTTATCTGTCTTCAAGTTATTTGCCTTCCAGGAAGCCAATGCCAAATAAATGGCGCTTTGCTTTGCATCTTCTTTTTTCTGCTGTTGCTCCCTGTTGAATACTTTAAAAGCAACATCTACCAATTGAGAAAAGGTCATTCCAGATGTACTGTCTAATTTTTTGCAACTTTCTCCTGATATCTGAGGCACTTGGCCTGAAAGTCAAATTCACCATTTTAATATTGTCTGGGACCTTGAGATCTGCATTAGTATGATAAAGCCCTGATAAATCTTTTCCAATTCAGAAAGGTCTTCATGTGTTTTGCTGGATTTCTTGAATACAGTTCAGACTTTCTTGCTTTGGTTTCCCTTTTCAAAGTTCTGCCAAGATGCACCAGTAAGCAGTGCTCTAATAAGGGCCTTCTTTCCTCACTGAGGTCCCAATTTAATCCAAACCTTCCCAATTAAACACATCTGAGAAACCCAACCAGTGGTTTGTTTGCATTTAGGCGGCATATGAGATAATGGTGGAATGGAAATTGCCTTGGCCCGGAAGAGGCTGCTGACCCAAACTGGTGTCCTATCAGGTTTCAGATTGCAGTATTAGACCAAGTCCCTGTGCCCTAGAGCTAACAGAGGGTTTTCTCATTGATCCCTGTAAGGAGGGGAAGTCCAGAACCCAGGGTCAGAAACGGGGGCAGGATAAGAACAGAAGGTGGTAGAGGGGGTGGACGTACTGGCCTAAGTGTCCAGAGTCTGGGGCAGCTTGCTCAGCCAGAGTTTTTAAGGTTTGAAGCCACATATTCTAACTTTCATTCCCTTCCTTTTCTTATCTGCCTAAGAGTAGTACAAATGCTTGCATAATAACATATTTCATTCTTCCTTGCTTCTTCATAAAATAGCTAGAGCGTTCAAACACCGTAAAACCATACATAGCAGTGAATCATCATTGTAAGGATGCCTTTTTGCTTTGGTATCAACCAATTGGGATTACAATGCAATTGAACAGAAACTTGATTACTGTTGTAACAATTTAAGATAATTACTAAAATTATGACTGATATCATTTACAAGGATATATCAGAATTTTAGGAGTTCCATATAATTTATAGAATGTGTATTGATGATATTTACCATATGATAGCATCTAAGTTTTATCACCACTTATTTGACAAAGCCCCCCCATAAAATTCAATATGACAAATGAGCCCAGTTAGTTTAATAGTCCCCTCTCTGTGATGGAGAAAAACAAATAATTTGAGGGGTTTCAGGGACCCTTCAGAGCCAATTAAATAAAGCTCTTGTACAGACTAATCTTGGCAATGCCACTCATGTATAACACATGTACAAACACACAAACAGGGATCTCATAGCTCCCATTCAGAAATTTAGGCATGAAGCAGGTACAACAATGTAAAACCCAACAGTTAGAAGAGGTTGTATTCAAATGGGGATTTCTGGCAGATGGGACAAGTCGAGGTCACCTGTCTAGATAGCTAACCCCTTTTTACTAATATTTATGGAAAAACATACTTCTATTCCTCTTTGTAGCTTTTAATGATTTTGGAACTAAGTGGAACTTTTATCTTCTTCCTCAGAATGTCCCACTCTTGGGCAAGAACAGATAGGTTTTGTTTCTATTACTTTCTTCCATTTGACATCAGTAAATGTTTCAAGTATCACAAAGCTAATTTGACTATAAATGGAGAAACAGCACCAAAGAAAATGAAACAAGAACTCAAAAGAAGAAACAGAAAATCCTAAATAAACATTCAAGTTTGGTCTTGGGGTTTTACATATACCAAAGACACAGGAGATCTTAAACAGCATAATTAACACAACAAGGGTAGTGGTCTATGGGTTATGGGATCCTAAGATGACCTTGCCTAACCCCCTCGGGAGGTCCTAACAGGTACTATGGTCACACCTTGTTACAATGAAATAGTATTTTCCTCTTACCCATGGGTTCATAGATGTAATCGGATCCCTCATTCAAAATGTGTGGCAGAAGACTTTCTTTAGGGCTGGTTGAAACATTCCCCATTTTTAAAGATATAAATTCAAGGCAAACACACAAATGACACATACAAATGCTAACACCCTTTGGTTCACAAGTTGAGTAGAAGTCCAATAACACTTTGCTTTCTCCAACAAGGTATCCTACTCAAATACAAAACAAATTGGCTTATTCTTAAGAAAAAGCTCCAAATGGAGAGGAAATAAACTTTCCAGCTGTACACACTGTAGCGACTTACCCTACTGCCTGGTCGCTCCCAAATGGGGATTCTCTGCTCCAGCTGGCAAGCTCTGGAGCAACCGGCGCTGCTTCTGAAGTTTGAAGGGAAGGTGCTCAGGACAAATGGTCCTGGCAGCTGCTAGGGCTTTGTGTGAAAATTCCTCAACTGGAGCCTGTTGGCCATGAGCAGCAAGACTCCTGGATGGCTTCCCAAAACCTGTTGCTGAGTCCAAACTCACACAACTTGCCACATGACAGGCCAAAAATCAAGTGAGGAATTGTTGGGGCAAGAAATAGTGACTTTATATGGAAAGCCAGAAAACTGATAAAATAGTAGGCCTGGATCCCAAAGAACCATTGCTTGAGTTAGAATTCAGGCTTTTTTATACTAAAAGGGGAGAGACTAAAGTCAAAGTTTTCCTGTTTCCCATCAGCCCCTGAAGGGGAGGTGTTAATTGCTTCCTCCTTGTAGTCATTCACAGGTGGGCCTGGTCAGGATATTTCCTGTGAGCTAAGCAAGGGCATTTTAACTTAATGCTCATTACCTGGGAGGCAGGGTTCACAGAGATGGCCATCACTTGTAAGAGAATACAAAATATTCTTCCCTGTTGCATAATATTACCCGTTGAGTTTCTTTTTAAGATGTTCTTTAGTGAGGAGGACATGGCAACCCACTCCAGTACTCTTGCCTGGAGAATTTCCATAGACAGAGGAGCCTGGCAGGCTACAGTCCATGGGGTCGCAAAGAGTCAGACCTGACTGAGCGATCAAGCACACAGCAAGTTAAGTCCCCTCCATTTCAGCTTACTGAGAGTTTTTACCATGAATAGGGGTTGGATTTTGTCAATTGCTTTTTCTGAATCTCTTGATATGATCATGTGATTTTTGTATTCTTTATCCCGTTGATGTGATGGATCACATTGTTGTTTAACCAGCCTTGCATACCTGGAATAAGACTCATTCGGTCATAATAAATATATGATGCTCCTTGTACATGGTGTTAGATTCCATTTGCTTTTTTTTTTAAAGGATTTTTGCATCTGTGTTCTTGAGAGATGCTGGTCTATAGTTTTCTTTTATTGCAATGTCTTTGCCTGGTTCTGGTGTTAGAATGATGCTGACATCATGGAATGAGTTAGGGAGTATTCCCTCTGCTTCTCTTTTCTGAAAATTGGTATAATTTCTTTCTTAAATGACTGGTAAAATTTACTTGTGAACCCATCTAGGACTGATGATCTCTGTTTTGGAAGGTCATTATGCTTACTGATTTATTTTCTATCATTGATATTGTACTATTCAGATTGTTTTCTTCTTGGGTGAGTTTTGATAGATTTTGTCTTTCAAAGAATCCATGCATTTCATCTAGGTCATCAAACTTGTGGGCATTGAACTTTTCATAGTATTCTTTTATTACCCTTTAAAAAAGTGTCAGCAGTATCTGTACTGATATACCCTGTTTTATTTTTGATAGCATTAATTAAAGTCCTTTCCCTTTTTCTCTTAAGCAGCATGGATAGAGGCTTATCAATTGATCGTTTTAATAAACAATGTTTGTTTTCACTGATTTCTTGTCTATCAATTTCCTTGACTCCTACTCTATTATTTCTTTGCTTTTTGCTTTGGATTTTCTAGCAAAAAAAAAAAAAAATTCTCTTTTTCTAGTTTCCTGTGGCAGAAACTTAGATTATTTTTAGATAATATATTCTAATATACACATCCAAGACTATAAATTTCCCTCTTAGCACTGCTTTTACTGCATCTCAAAAATTTTGACAAGTTGTGTTTTTGCTTTCATTTAGTTCAAAATATTTTTGAATTTCTATTGAAATTTTTTCAATTATATGTTATTTAGAGTGTGATATTTAATCTCCACGAATGTGGGTGGTTTTCAGTTATCCTTCTACTCTTGGTTTCTAGCTTGAGTTCAGAGTGCTTTGAGAACAAACATTGTATGATCTCTAATACTTTGCATTTTTTAAGGTGCATTTTATGGCTCAGAATGTGGTCTATCTTGGTGAATATTCCATGTGAGCTTGAGAAGAATGTGCAGTCATACCTCAGAGATATTGCACATTTGGTTCTAGACCATCACAACAAGGAAAAAATTGCATAAGCTGTAAAGCAAGTTGCATAAATTTTTTACTTCCCAATACATTTAAAAGTTATGTGTATACTACACTGTAGTCTATTAAGTATGCCATAGCATTAGATCTTAAAAAAACAATGTACATACCTTAATTAAAAATACTTTATTGCTAAAAAATGCTAACCATCATCTGAGCCTTCAGAAAGTAACAATCTTTATCATAGTGACATTAAAGAGGACTGATCACAGATCACCATAACAGATGTAATAATAATGAAAAAGTTTGAAATCTTGTGAGAATTACCAAAATATGACATAGAGACATGAAATGAGAAAATGCCATTGGAAAAATGGTACCATTTTTCCAAATTGTTCAACACAGGATTGCCAAAAACCTTTAATTTAGAATAAATGTGAAATGCAGCAATGTAAAACACAATAAAACAAAGTATGCCTACATGTTCTGCTGTTTGGGGTGATGTAGTCTATTGATGTCAGTTACATCCAGTTGATTGGTGGTGGTGGTGTTGAGTTCAGCTACGTTCTTGCTGATTCTGTGCCTGCTGCATCTGTCCATTTCTGAGAAATGGGTGGTGAAATCTCCAAAATGATAGCAGATTTATCTATTTCTCTTTGATAGTCTATCAGTTTTTGCCTCCTGTGCACATTTTATTGTCAGACACATAGACATTAAGGATTGTTATGTCTTCCTTGAGTATTGACCCCTTTATCATGATATGATACCCTTTTTAATCCTTGATAACTTTTCTTGAAGTCTATTCTCTGGTTAAAATAGCTACATCTGCTTTTTAAAATTAATATTATTTGGTATATTTTTCTTCATCCACTTATTTTTAATCTATACGTGTTTTTTTAAAACAGTATATATTTATATCTTGTTTATTGATTGACACTGACATATTTTAATTCATAAATTTGGGCCATTGACATGTAAAGTAACTATATATTGGTATTACTGGGTTAATATGTATAATATTTGATACTGCTTTCCATTGATTGCTCTTGTGTTTTGTTTCTACTTTGTCTTCCACTTTTTTCTGTCTTTTTTGTTTTTAATTGAGCATTTCATATGATTTTATTTTCTCTCCTTTCTTAGCATGTAAGTTACACTATTTTTTTCTTTTACTTTTTCCAATGGTCACATAAAAGTCTATATAATACATTTTCAGCCAATTCAGGTCTACTTTCAAATAACTCTACACCATGTCATGAGTAGTGTGAGTACCTTATAATAACAAAATAATGAAAATTCTTCCCAATTGTCTTTTGTATCATTACTGTCCCTCAGTTTACTATATAAATATAACATACATTTTATATTTCTGATGCTTGCTCTATCGCTTCAGTTTGTCTTTTTTGCTTTTTGTATATCTTGTAACTTTTTATTGATAGTTGGATGTGATGCACTGGGTAAGAGGAGCTGTTGTAAATAGGCCTTCAGTAATGTGGTAAAGTGTGGATGGAGGGGAAGTGTCCTGTGGCTTATGATTAGGTCTCAGTCTGTTAGTGAACCAAGACCTCTGGACTGTGGACTTCTTTAGGGCTTCTCAGAGTTTTCTTTCCCCTCTTAGGTAGAACAGGATGACTAGAATGGGCTAGAGTTGGCCGTCTCCTTTCTCCCACATGAAAAGGCTAGAGGGGGCTAGGTTTGGGTGTTTCCCTTCCCCCAAGGCTCTTTAGGCTCCAGTAATCACCTAGCAGTTAGGCTCTGGTTAACTAATTTCCCCTGACAGCAGGCCTTGTTGAGAAGGACACATTCTATATTCCAAAGTTGTTCTCTTCTACCCACCCCCATAGAAGAATGAGGAAAATTTTTGTCCAATATTTATTGTGAGAACCCAGTTCTGGTTCTGGTTAAGTAACTGGTTAAGCTCCTAGAGGTAAATCTCCTAGTATTTCTGGGGTGCCCCTATGACTGGGTCCTCCTGGATTATTGTTTAACTCCCAGACTTGTCCACACTAAACCTCCAGTAATTTTTCAATTACCATTAAGGTTTTCCTACAGCGGCCTGGTCCGCACAGTAGTTCTTGCTTATTAAGCACTACTTGGTAAGCCACAATCACTTGTCTGTCTCTCTAATACTGGGAGCCATGGTTGGCCTGTGCTCTTCCCCATCTAATGGATTGAAGAAGAGGTGTTGATTTTTCAGTCAGTTCAGCTTTTTACTTGTTAGTGGGACACAATGGTGACTTTCAAGCTCCTTACTTGCAAAACTGGAAACTAGTAACTGGGCCATGTCTTTTTTTGCTCCTTCGTTCTTCTAAGAATGCAGATATGATGTCTTGATCATAAGTAGTTAATCAAGACCATGAAACAAAAATCATATAGAAGATGGGGGGAGATAGAAAGAAACTCGGTTCCCAATACCATAGAGGCCATTCTAGCCTGCATTTCCTGGCTACAGACTTCTAGAACATGAGAGAAAAACAAACTTTATTTGCATTCAGCTACTGTTTATCTTCAGGTTTTGCATCACTCAGAACTGAACCATATCTTAAATGTTACACCAATGAGGAAGAAAGTCTATATTTCAAATCTTGATTTCTAGGAGATGTTGATGATATGAACATGAAATATAAAGTTATCACAACTAGAATATGGCTTCAGGAGGAGAAAACAGACATCTTATTGTAATTTCTGAAGTCCTTGCAGGACTTTTGAGGATTTTATTACTGTTTAGTTTACGGAGAAAATAAAATTCCTGCTGATATCATGACAGGGGAAGTTGGAAAGACTTCTTTTGAAGCTGTCTTCCAGATGCAGAAAGTGTATCACTTCTCTGTTCATTAAGCAAGTTGTATTAACTTCCTAAAAGACCAGAAAATTAATACAGAGTGGAGAAAACTACCTCTCAGTGAAAAGACATTTAATTAATAGACATTTAAAAGTAACTTTCCTAGCTTTAGTTTTTCAATTTAGAGCTTTTCTGAACTGCCATTACACCATCTTAACAAGAATGTACAGAAAATCAATAAACTCAAAAGTTCAATGTAGTGTAATATGATTAAACTTGAAAATATTGTGCAATATGGTATTATCATGAGTTAATCCTACCAGATTTTTTTCTTGTTACTAGAATCCCTTTTAATGCATCATAGTCCTCAGATAATGTACCTTTTATTTTAAAGTTAAGTCATTTCTCTGTACAGTGAGGAGTGATCCCTTGAGAGTCCTTTTTTTAAAAGCAAAATGAATGTCAGGTAAAGTTTCTAGATAACCCCTGAAAATTCAGAACTCATCCATGGTAAATTCTCAGTGTGCAAAATCAAGAATTAGTGAAAGCATAAAACAAAAATACGGTAGGCTTCTTTTCAGATTAGCAAACAGGTTACACAATGCTAGTGCAATTTTGAGGTATAGCAATGTGTGCATTTCCCATTTCTTTGAAAAAAAAGAGATATGATCTTAAATTTGGGGTGAAGGGTATTTTTTTTAATTTTGTGAATTTGGGAACTGTCAAATTTAACTGGCTTCTAATCATGTTCTGAATTTTAACTCATGAATGACTCTTCAAATAACTGGACATACAAATATTCTCAGTTCTAAGCCATTTTCTTTTTTCTTCTCATTATCAACACAACCCCCTTCCAAAATATTGAGAAAAATTTTAACTACTGTATTTAAAATGCTCAACTCTATTTTTGCAAATTAGCCCAGTTGCTCATAGTCCATGGTATTTCAAGTGTGTTCAGGGCTACTCCATATTATGCCCCTGGGTATGAGGTGGGCAGAGAACATGGAGTTTCCTAGACTCACCTAGTAGGATGAGTCAGGAACTAAATTAGCTGTTTTCCCCTTTTGGAACTGACAGCAGAGAAGCCAGGAGGGCAAAATACATAATGCATGGTGGACAGTTGCCTCAGGACACGGTCATCATTGGAGTCTTTAAGTCAGGCAAGCAGAAACATCTGGCAGCTGGGTTCTAGCAAAGAAAACTAGATTAAGTGTGCCTAATACAAAGTGTGCAGCTCTTCAGAATCTTGTTCTTTGCTGGAAACATTCAGAAGCTTGACTCATGTGTTTGAGGCTGGGTTAGTTTTCCAGGGCCTGGAAAGTGGAAAGAACAGGAGAGCCAAGGCATAGGAGACAGGAGTTTTTAGGCAGCTATCAGGCAAGTGCTCTGTAACAAGGACAAGGACCGTTCCTCATTTGAACTCAAGTCGAAGAAATCTGCTCCAGAAACCCCAATATCACAGTTGAAGTTCACTTTGGCTGGAAAGCAGTGAAGAACATATATGGAAACTGAATAATGAGATATAGAAATAAATATAGATATTAGTGGATTTAAAAACAATATAAAGAAGGAAAAGGTAGAAAAAAGAGAAGGAAGAGGGCAGAGTCAGAGGAGAGAAAACAGGAGTAGAAGGAGAAATGTTGAATGACCTTTTATTCTGTGCAAGGAACTGTTGTAGGCATTTTACCTGTATTCATTCACTGAATCCCCACAGGCCCATTCTAGTGGATTGAGTGGTTGCCTCTGAAAAGACACATCAGGTCCTAATCCCCAGAACCTGTGAATGTTACCCTATTTTGGGGAAGAAAAAAGAAGGTTTTTGCAGAAAAAATTAAGCATCTTACTATGAGGTCATCCTGGATGATCCAGTGGGCCCTATATCCAATGACTTGTGTCCTTTCAATAGACATACAGAGGAGGCCCTGTAACAGTGGAGGCAGAGGTTGGAGTGGAGTGATACAGACAGCCATCAAGGATGCCAGTTACCCCCAGAAGTTGAAGGTATTAAGGAACAGAAGCTCCCTGAGAATGTCTGGAGGAAGTGTGTCCCTTCTGACACCTGAATTTTAGACTTCTGGCCTTCAGAACTGTTAGCATAAATTTCTGTTGTTTGACGCCACCCAAGTCTACAGTGATTTCTTATGGAAGTCATAGGAAAGCCAATACACCCATGAAGTCATGCCATCATTATTCATATTCTACAGATGAGGAAGCTAAGCCTCAAGAAGGTTGAGAGAGACATACAAGGTTGTCTTGTTATCAGTGGCAGGGCAAGGATTGGAATCTAAGCCATCTACCTTCATAGTCCACACCCTCACCCCTACATAACATCATTGGTTCAGTTGCTTAGTATATAATTATATATGTATCAGGAGGCTGAAGTTGCTCTCCAGAAAGCTCAGATAACAGTGCAGGCTGCAACTTTTAAGTTACCAATGACTCTAGCTGTGTGTACTAGGGAGGTAGGAGATGAGAAATGTTGTAGGAGTGAACCCAACAATTCCAATAATTTAACATCTCTTGCAGTGTGGGAGACCTGGACTCGATCCCTGAGTGGGAAAGATCCCCTGAAGTAGGGAATGGCAACCCACTCCAGTATTCTTGTCTGGAGAATTCCATGGACAGAGGAGCTTGGTGGGCTACAGTCCGTGGGATTGCAAAGAGTAGGACATGACTGAGCGGCTAACACTTTTAAAAAAGGAGCTCTTATATTATCTGATTTGGCTAACATATTCCACAAAGATTATACCAGTAAGCATGATTTTAGGAATGTAATATGAGGTTAGAAAATGATAAAAAAAAAAATCTATGAGAAAGTTTTTAAAATACCATAAAAATAATGTAGTTACAGAGATTTATCATTTCCTTTGTCAAAAATATAGTGTGTCTGAGCATCACTGAATTGACTCAGGAAGGGATGAAAATAATGTGTTATTTCATTTCCAAAATAGAAGTCAAATTTAGAAATGTGACATTTCAGTACAATCTGGACTTGTATTTATGTGACACTAAGAGCACAGACTTCTGTGTATCCAGTATTCAGGTGCTGTGGACAAAAGTGTGGAGTGAGGTCATGAAATTTACATGTAACTTAGACTTTTTCCAGGGGTTCCCTCGCACCTTGAGATGTTTATTCCTCCTGTAATCTCTCCCCCAACACGTCCTAGGCCATCTAACTTAACCCCTAATCTCTTGAAATTCTGAGGGTTCGGGAGTGGTTCCTGGTAAACACTTAACAATCAGACTTTCCTCAAAAATGTCCAGATTATAACATTTGCCAGTGTCCATGATGTCCACATTCAGACCAGCTGTGGACACAGCAAAGGAGCTGTATTGTCCAGCTTCAGTGATACATTTGAGTGTTAGCAAGGTCTGTCTAGTCAAGGCTATGGTTTTTCCAGTGGTCATGTATGGATGTGAGTTGGACTGTGAAGAAAGCTGAGCGCTGAAGAATTGATGCTTTTGAACTGTGGTGTTGGAGAAGACTCTTGAGAGTCCCTTGGACTGCAAGGAGACCCAACCAGTCCATCCTAAAGGAAGTCAGTCCTGAGTCTTCATTGGAAGCACTGATGTTGAAGCTGAAACTCCAATCCTTTGGCCACCTGATGCGAAGAGCTGACTCATTTGAAAAGACCCTGATGTTGGGAAAGATTGAAGGCAGGAGGAGAAGGGGACGACAGAGAATGAGATGGTTAGATGGCATCACCGACTCATGGATGTGAGTTTGGATAAACTCTGGGAGTTGGTGATGGACAGGGAGACCTGGCGTGCTGAGGTTCATAGAGTGGCAAAGAATCGAACACGACTGAGCAACTGAACTGAACTGAACTGAATGTGAATGGCAACCCCAGGCATGGTGCCATTCATCATATTAAAATATTATAAAATCAAAAATTAGCATCATATGTCATTTCTATTGCCCTTACTGTTATATATAACTGTGTCTCTGTGGCATAAATGATAACAGTATCTCTGATGTCAGACAGCATAAGTCTAGAGCAATTCTACACTAAATTAAAGTAGCTGATCACTTATATTTCAGCCCAAATTCTTGTTTTCCATGATATAATTTCAACTATACTCATCTTGTATCACTGAGTGCAACTGAGTGCATGTTGTCTTGTGCAACTCTTTTGTGACCTCGTGGACTGTAGTCTGCCAGTCTTGTATGTCCAGGGAATTTTCCAGGCAACAATATTGGAATGGGTTGGCATTTCCTACTCCAGGGGAGCTTCCTGACCCAGGGATCAAACACTCTTCTCTTGTGTCTCCTGTAAAATGGCAGGCAGATTCTTTACCGGGTCACCTGAAAAGCCCACATGTCATTGAAATAGCACCAATTTTTTATAAAAATAAATTAGTAATTCTTAAGATGTGTGTGTACATTTCTGTAATCACAAAGACTATTACAGAATATAAGCATACTTCCGACTTCTGTGAAAATAATCCTGTCTTATTGTATTTCATATAACAGAAGAACATGCTGTATTAGACATGGCATAATAGGCATATTAGCTTGCAATCCATTTCAGGTAAAATTTCTATTTTACCAAGCTTAGTTGGGTATCGAAATTGCTACAGGGTAGTCAAACATCATCAAAATAAGAGTTTATTTCTAATGCACACACAGGGGAGACTCTATTGTTTATTGAGTCTTTTCTCATTTGTTTATATAAAGCAGATGTTTAATGCACATTCTTTTTACAAACAATAACACCTCTCTACCTCTCTTTGGCTCTTTATGCAAAGAGGAGCATATTGTGGACTTAAAAACTATGTGTCCTAGGAGTAAAAAAATCTTTGTGCCTGTGTGGATTTAATTTTCTCACTTGTATTTGAGTGAGGGATGAGAGAGTCTTGATGAGATTTAATATTATCTAAAATGTGCTCTTGGTACGTGTTCTTTTATAATGAGCCCATTATTTGAATTCATTCTTATAAAGCAGGCTTTTCATATTTGACCCTAGGTTGTGAGCTTTTTGAGGGCAGGAATACATACTATTTCCCTTTGTATCCAAGCAGATCTAGACATTTAATAGATGTTCTTAAATGTTTGCTGAATAAGCAGGATTGCAATGAGTCTGACCTTGTCCCAAATGTCAAAGCTATTTAGTAGAAAGCTGAAATATCTGATAGGGCTATAAGGTCAAAATCAAAAGAACATTGGTAGAGGCAAGAAGAATAAGGGAATGTAGCAGTGGGCTTTGGATAGAAAATCTCGAAACCAAAGTGGCGCCAAGTGGAACAGGTATTAGAAGATGCAACTCCCAGTCAGAGAAGTCATGTGGACCAGGAGGAGGCCATAAGAGACGTTGAGACTTCTCCCTGCCGGTTTCTTGAAGATTTAACCTTACTCCAGGGCTGGCTTCTCTGTAATTCTGTTTCTCCTCAGACCTGCTGGTCACATTTATGTGCTCTGAGAATTTTACCCTCAGTCTCGTGGATCCCTAGGTCTCTTCCTCCCTCATTTATGTCCTCTTACTCATATTTTCCTGCAATATAACATCCTAAGACCACAGACTCTCACGCAAATGATTAGTTAAGTGAAAATGGAAGTATCAATGTGATCACTAGCCTGTGAAACAACAGATTCTCTTCCCATAGCTAGTACTTTTATTCAAAAGAAAAGATGGGGGGAGGAAGGAAAGAGGGAAATAAAAAAAAGAAATATGTTTCTTTCCTCCTACTAAACAACAGTTTGGGTAAAAAATGTAGATGTAAAGAATTTTTAATGTCTTATAGTGAGAACACTTATAAGTTTATATATAGAAATGATGTAGGAACAAAAAAACCTTCAGCTTGTTTTCTGCTTAATCACCAGAGATTTGTAAACACATTAATTAAACAAAATTTTCATTGTATCATATGACACATGTCACCTCTTTAGAAGTCTGATATTATTGATTTTCCTTCAGACACAATTTTATTTTAAAATTCAGTAGCATTTAAATTGTCAAGTCTAAATAAATTATCATGCATTCTTAAAAACAAGGGCAATTAAGCATAGCATTTTTAAATTCCCAAATACATTGCCCACCCTAAATGTTAGCAAACGTATTTTATATCTTCAATTGCATAGTGCTGAATTTTTAAATTGTAATTATTATTGATTATGGGGTATATTCAGTCATTTTTAATCATGAAACTAAAATGATAGATCATGTCAGTTCTCTTGAAACTTCAATTAAATATCACTTTTCATCCATGTTATTTAACTCATTCAATAAGCATATGTTGAAGTGTAAGTTCCTGGCAGTGAGCTCAGCATGAGAGTTACAGAGATGAATGATGTGGTTCCTGCCTGGGATGAACCTACAGTCTAATGAGGAAAACAAACAAGCGAAAGACAGAGCTCATGGCCTGGAGGAGTCACGGAGCATTTCCTGGGAAGCGGTGATGCTGGAATGACCTCTTGGTGTGTAGAGGGGAGCAGTAGTGGCTCAAGCCCAGTGGCTCAGCTGTCATGAAGAATCATGCGCATTCTGTTGTGAAGTTATAACCATTGGTCATGTTTCAAGAGGGAATTACTGTTTTACGCTTACTCTTTAGAAAGATGACCATGGTGCCATGATAAGAGTATGGATTTGAGATGAGCACACACAAAGTCAAGTTTTGTGTCATCTGAGTGAAAATCATGGGTTTCTGAATCAACTTAGCATTGCCTGTGCATTGCTTTATTTCAGACAGTAGGAGCTTTACAAGTTCAAGTGCAAAGTTATTATATAGTCTGAATGAAATGCTGTATCTATTTACAGGATGTTAACTACAACTGTATTCTGTGTTTAGATTGTGTTTCCCTCTGGTTCATCCTACCTGTAATTTCAGATCAACACAGGCTGCTTAATTAGCAGCTAGCTCAACTAGTAGAATTACTTTGCAATTCCACTTTGATAGTTGTTACACTAATAAAATTTCCTATGACTGGCCCATAGAAATAACTGATAGTATCTGTCTCAACTTTCCACCCAATGCAAAAATTAATTGGCAGATGGCCATTCAACTGTCAGCTGACCACAGTGATGGGGATGTCACTATCTGATGAGGTTTTATGGTTTGACAGCTCAATGTTCTAGACTGTCATACAGCATTTAAATACTCAGAATTCAGAAGATTTCTTGGCCATTAACTCTTATAGCAAAGATAAAATAATCGGTAATGTTAAAGTGACAATAATTTATATTAACTTAGGAGACTTGCAGGAAATGCATATTCAATCTCTGGGTTGGGAATATGCCCTGGAGAAGAAAATGGCAACCCACTCCAGGATTCTTGCATGGAAAATCCCATGGACAGAGAAGCCTGGCAGGCTACAGTCCATGGGGTCAGAAAGAGTTGGACACGAATGAGCACACACACACACACAGTTCCCTTTCCATGTAGAGTGAATTTTACAAGAGAGAACATAAACTGTATAAACAAAGGTTATCCTGTTTTTCTCATTGAGAATGAAAAGACCTCAATTATTGCCCCCGAGTATTAAAACCAATAACCACACTGCTCTTTCTACCATATTTCCAGGGTATGTGCTTAAATCTCAATACTTCCAGCCTTTAACTGCTTATATCTTTGTCCCTAAACATTCAAATGTTCAGTTCAGTTCAGTCACTCAGTCATGTCTAACTCTTTGCTACCCATGGACTGCAGCACGCCAGGCTTCCCTGTCCATCACCAACTCCCAGAGCTTGCTCAGACTCATGTTCATCGAGTTGGTGATGCCATCCTCTGGTGATGCCAACCATCTCATCCTCTGTCATCCCCTTCTCCTCCTGCCTTCAGTCTTTCCCAGCATCAGAGTCTTTTCCCAATGAGTCAGTTCTTCATATCAGGTTCAGCTTTAGCATCAGTCCTTCCAGTGAATATTCAGGACTGATTTCCTTTAGATTGACTGGTTTGATCTCTTTGCTGTTCAAGGGACTGGACTCTCAAAAGTCTTCTCCAACACCACAGTTGAAAAGTATCAATTCTTTGACGCTCAGCTTTCTTTATGGTCCAACTCTCACATCCATACATCACTACTGGAAAAACCATACCTTTGACTAGATGGACCTTTGTCAACAAAGTAATGTCATTGCTTTTTAACATGCTTTCTGGGTTGGTCATAGCTTTTCTTCCAAGTAGCAAGCATCGTTTAATTTCATGGCTGCAGTCACCATCTGCAGTGAATTTGGAGCCCAAGAAAATAAAGTCTGTCACTGTTTCCATTGTTTCCCAATCTATTTGCCATCAATTGATGGGACCAGATGCCATGATCTTCATTTTTTGAATGTTGAGTTTTAAGCCAACTTTTTCACTCTCCTCTTTTACTCTCATCAAGAGGCTCTTTAGTTCCTTTTTGCTTTCTGCCATAAGGGTGGTGTCATCTGCATATTTGAGGTTATTGATATTCCTCCCAGCAATCTTGATTCCAGATTGTGCTTCATTCAGTCCAGCATTTTGCATGATGTACTTTGCATATAAGTTAAATAAGCAAGGTAACAATATGTAGCCTTGATGTACTCCTTTCCAAATTTGGACCAGTCTGTTGTTCTGTCTGTTTCTAACTCATGCTTCTTGACCTGCATTCAGATTTCTTAGGAGTCAATAACTCAGATGTTACTTGCCACTATTATTTATGATAAACTGAATTGCCTTACCCCTAAATCTTTGTTCTCAGTTTGGTGTCATGATCCCTTTTGGATTGTTCTTTTTCAGTATTCAAATTTGCCATCCTTGGCATTATAATGTGTTCTAGTTTTAATTGACTCAACTCCTGGTTCTACATGAGAAACATAGGCCTTTTTCTGACCACACTTGTAAGCAGCCTATTACTGACTTTACAAACAGAGAAAATCCTTCATCAAGCAAGGATATTTATAGCAACACAAGGAGAAGGACAGACAGGTACATCAGCTGACTAGCCTCATGGACCATGAGTAAAGATGAGTGGTGATAGAGAGCCAGTCTCACTGTTTTCATTTAAATTTGCCCCCTTTCTCCTTAAATGAGCCAACTTTAGATTAGAATTATGTAGAAGAAAAAGCAGTATGTGTGGAATATGATGGATGCTTCTCATGCTAATTCCATGCCCTTCATCTTTCTTAGCTGGAACTTCAGTTTCAGAAATAAAGATCAAGCACGCAGCACCTTGCAACATGTCCCACTGAGGCATGGGTGGCCCTGGAGCAGGTGCGTATCTCGGGAGATCATTATCTGTCTAGAAGTAGGTGAAGAAGAATGTCTGTGGCAGAGATCCAAGGAACTCACAGAATTCAAAGCAAAGTGTTTGGATCTCTATTCAAAAAATTTTGACAAATGCCGCAAGGTGCAGAGGCAAGAATTAGAGAGATACCGTTTCTCAGCTTCTCCTTCTCCCCTGCGGAGCTCCCATTGATTTCACAGACACACCAGGCTTGGATCAGCTCTGTGGGGCCTAGACCCGGGCAAGGAATGGACCAAAGCAGGAAGAAAGAAAAGCTGAATAGGGGAAAAGGAAAGTTCTGTGGATGAATTTTAGTACAAAAGAGTACCCTTTTCTTCTGACCCACATGAATGCTCATTCAGCTGACATAAGCCTCCATCATGTATTTATAAAACATGTTTCTAATGGAAACTAAATTATATATAAGATTCAGGTACACATGATTATGTACCATACAAAGAATAGATAAAATAGAAATGTTCTTTTTTCAGAAAAAAAACCTGAGAGAAACTTGGATAGCAGAAGTAAGTTACTAGAGAATGCCACCATAAATCCTAGTTGTTGTTTTTTTTCTTACCAATTAATCATTGACCACTGTTTTTCATCAGAGAGACCATTGTGAGAGGTACTATTTTATTCAAATCAATTTAAAGACTGAGCAATGAAAGTTCAGAGAGTGAGAGATTTTTCTGGGGAAAAGGTATTCATATGAAGATTTTAGAAAATAGTTAATGTCTATTTCTTCTGTAGGTCTTGAATTTTAATATTTTACATTTAGGCTTTTTATCCATGTGGCATTTATGGTTGTGAATGCTGTGGTATGATAATCTATTTTAAAGTGTTTTAAAGTAACTTTAGGTAGGTGACTATCCCAGATCTTTTATGAAATGACTCCGTTTTCCCAGTAATGCATAGTAGTACCTGTAGCTTATTAAGTTCCTATGTAAGCTCAGGTCCATTTTCCCATTCGGTGTCATTTGGCTGTTTGCCCATGCCTACGTGCATACCCAACTATCTTAATTGCTATGGCATTAAAACAAATGTTGTTACATGATAGTAAAACACACACACTCACACACCTCTCTCTTCAAAATTGGTTGGTATTTGTTTTGTCAAGTAAATTTAAAATCAGATGGTCAAATTCCACTAAAACTCAATAAGGATTTTACCTTAAATTACATTTAAGCTATAGAATAATTTAGAGTGAGCTTACATCTACACAGTATTTAGTTTTCCTACCTGTTAATATGGGCTTCCCTGGTGGCTCAGATGGTAGAGAATCCCCCTGCAATGCGGGAGACCTTGCTTCAGTCCCTGGGTTGGGAAGACCCCTGGACAAGGGAAGCGCTACCCACTCTAGTATTCTGGCCTGGAGAATTCCATGGGCAGAGGAGCCTGGGAGCCTACAGTCCATGGGGTCCCAAAGAGTTGGACCCAACTGGGTGACTTTCACTTTCACCTGTTAATATAGAATCAGAAGAGAATTTTCATAGATTCCAGACAACATGTCTATTCTACTGATGTCTGCTCTTTGTGCTGCTGTCAATGAGCTGTCCATGTTTCCATCTGAAATCAGTCCTGACGATTTTTCACTCTTTTTATCTCATCAAGCACATCCCTCTAGTAATTCTGTCCTTTTCCCTTACATCCCTACCAGATTATTCCCTCCAGTGTATAAATACGATGCCATTTCTGCTATCTTAAACAAGTATCTTCTCTTGATCTCATTTCTCTCTCCACTTACCCTTTATTCCTACACCACAAAATTATTCAAAAGCACTTTTTATCTCGATTCCTCTCCTTCTAACCTCCCTTAAATGCCTTTGAATCAAGATTTCTTCTTGTTGTTGTTGTTTAGTCACTAAGTCGTGTCTGACTCTCTTGTGACCCCATGAACTGTAGCCCACCAGGTTCCTCTGTCTGCCAGATTTCCCAGGCAAGAATACTGGAATGGGTTGCCGTTTCCTTCTCCAAAGGATCTTCCTGACCCAGAGATCCAACACGCCTCTCCAGCATTGGCAGATGGATTCTTTACCTTCTGAGCTGCCAGGGAAGCTCCAAGATTTCTTACCAATCCACTAAATCTGCTCTTATCTGCATAACCAATGATATACTCAATGCTACATCCAATGGGGGCTCTATTTTTCTAGGAAACAGTCCAATTCACCTGATTGTCAAATTTATTGGCAAATAATTATGTATCATGTAATCTTATAATCTTTTCAGTGTTCCCAATATCAGTAGAGAAAGGTGTCATCTTTTATTTCCACCTTGTCCCTTCTGTTTTTTCCCACAAATAATTAGTATTTTTTGTTGTTGATTTCTTTTATCAGTTTTGCTGATTTCTTTTAGCAGTTTCTACTCTTGCTTCAATATTTTTGTCTAAATTTTCTTTGGACTAATTTTTCTATTCTTTTCCTACATTCTTGAGTTTGAAACTTAGATCTTTTTTCATCTTTCTCTTTTTTTTCTAATGAAAATGTTTATGCTTCTAAAACCTTTACATGTGGCATTTTATCACTGTTAATTTAAAAATATTTTCTAATTTTCAGTGTTATTTTTTATGACTCATGATTTACTTAGACATGTGTCTTGCAATTTCCAAACATAATTTTTGTTACCCTTTAGAACTTTACTTAATTGCATGGAGATCAGAAAATATGCTCTATCTTATTTAATTCCTTTAAATTTGTTGAGACTTGGTTTGTAACCCAGCATATGATCAGATCCCTTACATCTTTCATGTGAACTTGAAAGAAATGTATTAATATATTCTGCAGTTTTTATGTACAGAACTCCATGTAGTCATAGATCAGGTTTGACAATTATGATATTCACATTTTCTGTATTCTTGCTTATTTTTGTCTACTTGTTCTGTCAATTACTGAGAGTTGTATTAAATTTCCAACTGTGTCTGTGAATTTCTCTTTTTATCCTTGTAGCCCTGCCTTATTTTTTTCACATATTTAGAGTTTGTGTATTAGAGGCTTATAAATTTAAAATTATAGTTTTCTGGTAAATTAGACTTTTTACCATTATGAACTAATCCTTTTATGCCTAATAATGCCTTTGCCTACAACTAGCTTCTTTTCAGAAGAATTAATCTAGTATGTCTTTCTCTAACCTTTTAATTCAACCTTTTTGTGTATTTTAGATATGTCTCTGGTAAGGCATAAGTAGTCAGATTTTATTTATTGCTGTTTTGTTTTTCAGCCTAAAGAATCTTTGGTTTTCTTTAATTAAAGCACTCAATCCTTTGCCATTTAATATATAATTAATGATATTTTTGGATTTGTGCTTAGTTTTCTTTTCCCTCCTGTTCAGTATTTACTCTTTAACTCTCCTTTTCTGCTTTCTTTTTAAGAGCATTTTTTTTTCCTCTTTTTCCTGTTTATTAATGCCTACTGGATTGGAATTCTACACTTTGTTTTTAAGGAACTTACTTTTTCAGTTGGTTTAGTGTTATAGGTAGAGTCCTCAGATGACCTCAGTGACTTTTGCCTTTGGGTAACCCTCTCCCCTTCAGGGTGAGCAGAATTTGTGACTATGATGGGGCAACATTCACATGACTATAGTACTTAATATGGCAAAAGAGAGTTTGCAGGTGTCATGAGAGTCCCTAGTCATTTGATGTTGAGTTGCTCAGAGGGTAGATTATCACAAAGGGAAGGGAGATGCTAATGTAATGAGGTGAGCCTTTAAAAGAGGAAAGAAGCAGCAACACAGAAAAGAACACATGTTAATAGGAAGAGGGTTTAAAAGGCAGATCACTGGCAGACCTCACAGCATCAACAGTGAAAATCAGAAGTTAGTGGATTCCTGTCTTCAGTGGCCTGGGAAAAAAATGTCCATCTAGAATTCCATACTAGATTTTTAAAAAGCTTTCAACAATGAGAGGATGAAAGAAATGAAAATTTTTCCAGGCAAGCAAAAGCTGAGTTTTTCACTACATGAAGTCATGAAAAAAATTATAAATACAGATCAGAAGTGATATGTTCCAGGTAAATAATATGAGATGTAAGAATATATAAAGAACAAAGAAAAGGATAAGTTTGCAAGTAAGTCTGAATGAGCATTGATGGTATAAACCATGAAAACCATATCTTATGGCACACTAGAAGTGTAGCAAAATAGATTCGAAATTCGTTAAAATATTGCATTTTATTATTAATAAAAATCTACAAATGAAATGTTAGGATTTATAAGTGAAATACATGAGATTATCAGATATGAGGACCGTATACAAAAAAATTTTTATATAGAAGCAAGCCAAATAATTTTTTTAAGATTCAATTTATAGCAGCTACAAAAAACATTAAATAAACATAAAACATGTGCAAGAATTCTCCACTAAAATTAGAAAACATTGCTGAGTACATTTAAAGAAAATCTAAATAAATACCTTCAGTACTATGTTTGTAGATTGGCAAACTAAATATCTCAAATTCTTCCCAAATTTATCTACATCTACAGATGTAACGCAATCCTGATCAGCACCAGAATATTTCTTTTATTTATCTTTCTTTTTTTTCATAATGTGAAAATTGATAAGTGTATTCTAAAATTCACATGCAAGTGCAAAGAGCAAAGAATTTCAAAGATCTTGAAGAAGAAAGACAAATACGAAAGTGTTATGCTAACAGCTGCCAATACTGATTTTTAAACTACAGAATTTAAATTACAGTGTACTGCTGGGGCAAGGACACATACCTAGACATGTGAAACAGAAGAGTTCACAAGCTGAGGCAAATATATAGTTAATTAATTTGTGGCAAATTGTCACCATAGTGTGATAGGGAAGGATAGTCTTTACCATGAGTGTATGGATCAGTTGGATATTTGCCATCTGGGAAACATATGATGATCCCTGCTTCCTACCAGAAACAAAAAAATCAGTTCCAGATAGATTATATATCCAAAGGTGAAAGAGAAAAATGTTACAGTTCTAGAAGAAAATATGGGAGAATCTCTTCATCATCCTGAGGTTGACAAAGAGTTCTTAAACAAGACGTAAAGCGTGAACCATGAAAGGGAAGGGGAAAAGGAGTATATTAAAATTGATAGTTTCTGTTCTAAAGAAAACAGTAAGCAAATTAGCAAACCACAGAATGAGTATGTGTGTGTGGGTGTGTGCTCAGTTACTCAGTTGTGTCTGATTCTTTGTAACCCGTGGACTGTAGCCTGCCAGTATTCTCTGCCCACGGAATTTTTCAGGAACAATGCTGGAGCTGGTTGCCATTTCCTACTCTAGGGCATATTCCTGACCCAGGGATCAAATTTGCATCTCTTGTTTCTTCTGCATTTGCAGGTAATTTTTTTACCACGAATGGACCTGTGAAGCCCCAGATGGGTTCTTTATTACTTGTGCCACTGGGGAAGGCCACAGAATGAATAAGGTACACTTTATCCTCATTGTTCATGGATTGCACATTTGTGTGTTTGTTTAACACTAAGAAAGTGCAGAATAGCAGAAAACTTGAGTCACCTGAGGTGGGGATGGTCCCAGCTGAGGTCAAAGTGACACTGGCCTTTTTGTTTCGGTTCTTATGCTGTAAATGAGAATCCTTTTTGCAGTATAGTACTGCATAAGTACTTCATTAAAAGTACTAATTCTTTGCAGTTTTGAGCTTTTGAGGGTTATTTCACTGTTTCAAATAGTGCCAGAGCATAGTGTTGAAGTGTTGTTAAGTATATTGATATCTAAACATGAGAAGGCTGTTTTGTGCCTTACAGAGAAAATATGTCTGTTAGAGAAGCTTCAGAGGCATGAGTTACAGGACTGTCAGCTCTGAGTTTAATGTTAATGAGTCGGTGGTGTATATCAGATGTGTGTCTTTTTTATTTTTTGAGTTGAAGAACAGTTGACTGACATGTTAGTTTCAGATGTACAACATAGTGATGCAATAGTTTTACAGATTATACTCCATTTAAAGTTATCATAAAATTATTGACTGTATTCCCTGTGTTGTACATTGCATCCTTGTATCTTATTTATTTTATACCCAACACTTTGTACCTCTTAATCCCCTTCTTTCCCTATGTTCCTCTTACCTGTACCCCTATCTTCACTGGTAACCACTAGTTCAGTCTCTTTATCTGTTTTTTTCTTTTATATTAAATCATTTGCTTTATTTTTTAGATTCCACATATAATTGAAAACATACAGTATTTGTCTTTCTCTTTAGCACTTATTACTAAGCATAATACTCTCCAGGCTCATTTATGTTGTTGCAAATGGCAAAATTTTATTCTTTTACATGGCTGAGTAATATTCCATTGTGTGTGTATACATATATATGTGTGTGTATGTGTATATATTAGATTTCTTTATCCATCAAATCAGATATCTTTAAATAGAAAATGCATAAAATAAGTTGATGTACTAATCAGTTGGAAAAAATATGACCAGAGGCCTATAGGAAACTAACCCTGTATTTCTCCTAGGAGAAGTGGTTCAGTGTTCACTAATTTAGTGTTCACAGTGATTTTATAGAACATAGTTATTACAACTAAGAAGAATTGACAGTACTTGCAATACATGTGCTTTATAAAGGACTCATGTACAGATTATACAAAGAAATCTTATAAAACAATAAGAAAATGATAGAAACCCAGTATAAAATATGGCCAAAGGACTATGATAATAAAGTCCTACAGAAGCTTCATGTAGGATACCCTAATAATCAGTGAACTTATGGAATGGGAGATTGGGCTACGCATGTCTTATCTCTGCTCTGTCCCTCAATTTCACTCACAAAGATAATAGCCTAAATGTCCATAGTATAGTTATTTTTAAATTATGTGATTTTAGTTTGGTGGACTCCTAAGGCCAAAATATTATGTTGTCATTCTAGTAGTTTCCTTTATAAGTGGTAGGAAATCATGTCTAATAAAGTCTCAACTCACATGGCAAAAAAATAAATATATTACTTTAATCATCTAAAGTCGATCAAATATCACATGGTTTGCAGACCTTAAAGTTTTTGAAAGTAATATTTGCTGAGATTTATAATATATAAGGGTCTAACTGAATGTCTCAGTATTTTCTCAGAAAACAATGAAAATGATAAACTTAAATTCTTGTGCAGAAATCACATAAAGAAACAAAAAAACTGGAAGATTTTAAGATTATAAAATTCTACCCAGTCAACTTGGTCAGGATCTCATAAATCTGCTATTAACTTTGCCACGACTGGGTCTTTGCTTATGCATTTCCCTGTAGGGCTCTGCCCATTGCAATATGTGCTTAATCATGTCTGACTCTTTGCAACCCTTTGGACTGTAACCAGCCAGACTCCTCTGTCCATGGGATTTTCCAGGCAAGAATACTGGAGTACATTGCCATTTCCTCCTCCAGGGGATCTTCCCAACCCAGGGCTCAAACCCATGTCTTCTGTGTCTCCTGCATTGCAGGCAGATTCTTTACCCACTGAGCCATTCGAGAAGCCTGCCCATTGCAATACTAACCACAATTCACTGCCCAGCTAAAAATGTTCCCACTCCTTTTGAAGTCTTTTTTTTTTTTTTCCTCTAGGAGTAGTTCTCTCTGCTTCCGAGCTTCCACTGTACTTTTCAGACCTTTAACTCTTTCCTATCTGCTTGGCAATGTAGTTGTGTATGTGTATATTCTGTGTTCCACCCTAGATTATAAATCCCATTCAGGGTGGAGACAATGCATACTCCCAGTTTGGGTCCACATAGCACTGATCTCACACAGCAGCTTAAAAGCTTGAGATGCATTCAATAAATGCTTAATCATTTGAAGAAAATGTACTTATTCTATAAAATAAGTTTTAATTGTCATTTCATTTTCTAAAGAATGAATAAGAAGAAAAAGAAGGTAGGAAATAAGTAGGCCAAAAACAAACAAAAATCCAAACAGCAACATAAAATATAGTTGACAAAAGTAGTTAAGGACAGTGAGTGGCCAGGCAAATTCATTATACCTTCTTCTTCTATATCCAGTTCTTCCCATCTCTCCTGTGTCTCTGGTTTGCCTGTTTGGCTTCCAGTTTTCATTTTGTCTTTGACTGCTGAGTTCTGCTATCTCCACTCCTCACCACCCCACCTGGTGTAGGCTGATGCATGACTGTGGCCATGGCCTGACTGTTGAGTATCTGTGTTTCCATCCTTCTCTCACCCACAAAATTTACAACCATGTTAGTTCCTTGAGTGTCCAGTTATTGTGCCATGAGACAAGCATTTCCTGACTACCTTCATAGAGACATCCTTTTTAATTTTGATTGCCAGTTGCCTGAAAAAACAATTCAGGGTGTCATATACTTGTGTGTGTGTGTGTGTGTGTGTTTGCATGTGTGTGTGTGCATGTGTGTGCTCAGTTGTGTCTGACTTTGCAGCCCAATGGTCTGTAGCCCACCAGGCTCCTCTGTCTATGGAATTTTCCAGACAAGAATACTGGAGTGTGTTGCCATTTCCTGTTCCAGGGGATCTTCCCAACCCAGGGATCAAACCCTTATTTTCTGCAGTTCCTGCATTGGCAGGTGGATTCTTTACTACTGCACCACCTGGGATACCCATGGGCTCTCTGAAACATTGTTGGGCATTCAGAGAAATTTGAATCAATTTTCTTATGTTTATCCCGACAGATTAATAGTCTTATGTTCAGCACATATTCTTGAAAGTGTTACATTTGAACTGTATGGGTCACTGGTTTGCTGGAATAGAGAAAAAAATAAATACATAACACAGCACCTGGTAGAATGCCTGAAGCAGAGGATGATTAATGTTAGTGGATGATGATGTTTAAAGCAATGTGTTTCTTTTTCCTGAATCTTGAGAAAACATACCATCCCAATGCTCTGGAGACAGCTGTTTTTCTCATGGCAACAGCTGTGGTGATGGTACCCTGTGGGCAGCATCAGATCATGTTGTGGACTCTGGGTTTCCCCGGAGACACTAGTTAGAGTCTTCTCTACAAGCAAAGGACACATCAAAGGAAATGACAAAATAGAGAGAGCAAATAATTTAATGAAGCCATCCAAATTGTTTTAAGCCCAACCTCAGAAAAAATTCACCCTTACCTAAACTGTGTCATATGCTGATAAAGTACACATCTGATTAAAGATTCATCATCATTAGCACCATAATTACCACCTCATCAAAGAGCTGGAATGAATAGATGCGGTGCCAGGGCCAGGTGGTAAGCTCAGGGGACACACAGAGGAAGAGACACACTCCAGCCTTCTTCCTGGAGCTCTAGAATCGACACTTCTGATGGCCTCCTGGGCAGTTGCCTCAAATTATCCCAGGAGCAGGAACATGCAGAACTTCAAAAGTCCCAAACAAGCTTCTTGTTTTCCTTTCCATAAAGCTCTCTATCTTCTATTTCATCCTTTTCCTTGTGAGCAGCACCAGCATTCACTAAGGTAGACACTCAGGAATGATTTAGATGCCTAAGCATCCCCATCCCCCTCATTTATTAAGTTCTTTAGCTTATGTCAATGAGATAGTTCTCTACGCTCAATTACTGCCTCCTTCAACATTCCATATTGTTTTCTACAAGTATGTACTGTCTTAACTTATTCAGGCTGCTATAACTAAACTACTGTAGACTGAGTGGCTTAAATAACAAACATTTCTTATAGTTCTTGAGCTGGGAAGCTTAAGACCAAGGTGCGAGCAGTTTCTGTGTCTGATGAGGACCTACCTCCTGGTTCACAGACATATTCTTGCTATATTGTCGTCTGGTAGAAGGGGCAAGAGAGCTTCCCTGAGGTCATCATCATCCACTAATATTAATCATCCTCTGCTTCAGGCATTCTACCAGGCACTGTGTTATGTACTTCTTTTTTTTTTTTTCTCTATTCCAGCAAACCAGTGACCCACACAGTTCAAAATGTAACACTTTCAAGAATATGTTTATTGACCTAATCACAAGTCTCTGTTTATAAAGTCATCAATCCTGTTCATGAGGGCCCCACCTCCTAATAGCACCTAATCCTCCTGGGGGTTAAGATTTCAACATACAAATTTTGGGGGACATAAAATTTCACTCTGCAGCATATACCTTTAATTCATCTTCCTCCTATCCATTCTCCACAGTTTATCAAAAAATATTAATTTCTGTTGCTAGCCTATATAAACCACTGCTTAACTTCCTTTGGCCTTAGGATAACATCCAAGCTATTTTTTTATATTTTTATTTTACATTGGAGTATAATTGATTAACAATTTTATGTTGGTTTCAAGTGTGCAATACAGTGATTCAGTTATACATATACATATATCTATTCTTTTTCAAATTCTTTTTCCCAATTAGGTGGTTATAGAATATTGAGCAGAGTTCCCTGTGCCACACAGTAGATCCTTGTTGGTTATCCATTTTAAATATAACAGTGTAGACATGTCAATCTCAAATTCCCTAACTATCCCTCCCCACAACCATTCCCCCCTGGTAACCATAAGGTCATTCTCTAAGTCTGTGAGTCTGTTTCTATCTTGCAAACAAGTTCGTTGCATCATTGTTTCAGTTTCCTCATATAAGTGATATCATATGAAATTTCTCCTTCTCTGTCTGACTTACTTCAATCAGTATGACCATCTCTAGGTACATCCATGTTGCTGCAAATAGCATTATTCCACTCTTGTGAATGGCTGAATAATATCCCATTATATATATGTACCACATCTTCTTTATCCATTCTCCTGTTGGAGGACATTTAGGTTGCTTCTGTGTCTTGGCTGTTGTAAGCACTGATGCAATTAATATCAAGGTGCATGTATCCTTTCGGACCATGTTTTTCTCTGAGTTTATACCCAGGACTGAGATCACGTGGTAGCTCTAGTTTTAGTTTCTGAAGGAACCTCCCTACTGTTCTTCATCACGGCAGCACCAGATGGCATTCCCATCAACAGTGCAGGAGGGTTCCCTTCTCTCCACACCCCCCATTAGTTGAGGGCAGATTAGTTGTTTGTGGATTTTTTGATGATAGCCATTTTGACTAGGGTGAAGTGATATCTCATTGTAGTTTTGATGTGCATATCTCTGATAATTAGTGATGTTGAACATCTTTTCATATGCCTCTTGGCCATCTGTATTTCTTTGAAGAAATGTCTGTTTAGGTCTTCTGCCCATTTTTTTATTGGATTGTTTGTTTTGATGATATTAAGCCACATGAGCCGTTTGTAAATTTTGGAGACAAATCCTTTGTCGGTCACATCATTTGCAAATATTTTCTCCCATTCTGTGAGTTGTCTTTTCATTTTGTTTATGGTTTCTTTTGCTGTGCAAATCTTTAGCATAGTACCAGAAACCTTTAATCATCTGAGACCAAGTATCATCTGCTGATCTCCACTAATTTAAACGTTATGCTCTTTTGGTGCTGAACTACTTCCATTGCCCCAAATGTTACATGCTCTTGTCCTTTGCACATGCATCCCTTCTGCCAAAAATACATTTTTCCTTATGTTTCCCTTGCCTGAGGAACATCAGCTCATCTCTGAACCCATCACAGTTGTCACATCTCAGAGGACCACTTCCTGACACCTCTCCATCAGTCCTGTGCCTTCCTGCCTTCTACCCATGACTAGGCCACACTCTGTGCTTGCACTTACCCCCGTCTACTCGGGTCATGTGCCAGCCTCCTCATCTATACACTGAACTGTTTACCTGGGGATTTATCACCAGCATCTCAAATAGTCCCTGATGTGTGCTAGGTACAGAATAGGTATTTTAAACTGAATGGGATTGGATTGAGCAGAATTACAATCTAGATGTTAAGGGAGTGCAGGCAAATAAAAGGATTCAAATGCCAAGTGCAAGATGAGGGCTGAGAGCTGTTCAGAAGAGAGAGTGATTATTCCAGGCGGGGGAGATGTGGATGAGGCAGTGCATTTGATAATATCAGTTGTATTTCATGGGCACGTATGTTCATTTTAGTCTCTCAGAGATGCAGTAAATGTGGAAGTGGTTGATTCAGAAGTATTGTGATAGTATCAGGCACACTTGTGGTTCATATCGTGTTCCTTAAAACACTTGGGAAGTCAAGCAGTAGAGGTGTCCTTGGATGCTTCTGTTGTCCAGTCGCTCAGTCATGTCTGACTTTTTGCAACCCCATGGACTATAGCTCACCAGGCTCCTCTGTCCATGGGATTTTCCAAGCAAGAATACTGGAGTGGGTTGCCATTCCCTTCTCCAGGGGATCTTCCTGACCCAGGGATTAAATCTGCATCTCCTGCATTGGCAGGTGGGTTCTTTGCCACAGAGCCACCAGGGAAGTGAATACTTATGGGGGAGGGAAAGGTATAAAACTAGATACTCTCACAATAATTTCTCTTCTGTTGCAATAACCACGGCTCCATCTCCACCATGGACCACAGTCTTGCTCAGACTGAACACAAACAAACTCCACTGGAGGGCACAGAGTTGCCTAGTCAGTGGTCATGTAGATCTCTAAAGAGTAATACAGGGTAAGATATAAGTAACATATACTATTAATGCACATGTGTATTATTCTGTATACATAAATAGTCCTCTGAATTCAGGCTGCTATAGCAAAGTACCATAGACTGGATAACTTATAAACAATGGAGACACATTTCTCACATCTCTGGAGGCTGGAGATCGGGCATCTGGGAGCCAACACCATCAAGTCTGCTGAGAGCCTACTTCTGAGTTACAGACAGTTGTCTTCTCATTGTGCCTATACAGGGCAGAAACAGGGTGAACAAGCATCATTTATAAGGACACTAATCCATTCTTGAGAGCTCCAACCTCATGATGTAATCACCTCCCAAAGATCCCCACCTCCTAATACCACCACCTTTGGAGTTAGGATTTCAACATATAAATTTTGGGGGGATACAATCAGTCCATAGGCTTAGCTCAGACTGTAAAGAATCTGCCTGCAAAGCAGGAGACCCGGATTCACTCCCTGGTTTGAGAAGAGCCCCTGGTGAAGGGAATGGCAACCCACTCCAGTATTCTTGCCTGGAAAATCCCATGGACAGAGGAGCCTGGTTGGTTCCAGTCCAAAGGGTTGCAGAGTCAGATTTGACTGAGTGGCTAATACTTTCACTTTTCTTTTACAATCAGTGCATAATAAGAGTGATTTATATTTTTTAGCTAAAGAAGCTCTATGTATGACAAAACCCACTGAAATGTTGTGAAGTAATTAGCCTCCAACTAAAATAATAATAATAATAATAAAAAGAAGCTCTATTTAGTTTATTACCTTCTACCAAGCATTAGAAGGGGCTCATACAGGGTTAGGTTTTCTGAGAGAGGTGCCCCAATTGGTCCGTGAGAGGATGTGCCTAAATGCCCCTCCTCTCCACCAAGACCCTTCCTCCCCCCACCCCTCAGGAGTCTGCTTCATGGAACTGAGTTCTCCTTTGTGCTCTCCAGGTCTCACTGCAGCAAGCCCAGTGCTCGTTAACTCCTTAGCTGACCTAGGGAGCCAGTGTACACCTCAGCAAAGCCAGTGATGTATTCTCCAGAGACTGCACACCCTGGTCTCACTTGAGACAAGTCTATTCCTCCTGTTAGCATGACACCAGCTTCTTCAAAACAGAAAGTACAACAGCATAATGCTAAGGAGCATTGATTCTTTTCTGGGCCTGCTTTACTTGAAAGAACCACCACGTAGTTGTCAGTAGCTTTTCCCTTGACATCGGGATTGGGGGTATGAGCGCTGACGAGATTATTTTTATTCCATATATGACTCACTCACATCCGCATCCATCTCCAATTGAAGGGGAGTGTCTAGATTACTTCACCACATTGATTTAGCACAGAAATATACTATTAAAATATGTCTAAAGAATATATGCAGGGAGTGACTATATTTGAGATTGCATGCATGAGTCATGTAGTGATTAGCATTTTCATCTTGTTCAAAAGCCATGTAAGACTAGGAATTTTAGCTAAGGCTCTTATCCAGTGTAGAATGTTGTATTCCCATAGTCATGAATATGTGGACAGGTTAATTTAAATGAATCAAAATGGAGGGTCTGTAAGGTGAGATATGTCCAGTGCCCAAGGGGAGAAGTGACCTGAAGATCAGGACATGAGGAACACTATTGTCATTTAGTCATTAATGTCATTTAAAAGTTAAGAGACTTAACTCCTAGGTAACTACACTATGAATAAGGGGATATCAGCACAGAAGCCACTGCCTTGCTAAGAAAATGGTGCTTTTGCAAAGTACTCTATAAATGTTTTCTCATCTTTAAAGTATCACTTTGAGGAAGCAAAAGCATGAGTTTTATTTATTTTATTTTCTCCATGTTTGAAAGAAAAAAAGAACAATAGATCCCCTAACATTGAATATTTTGAACTGCAGATATTTCACAGAACTCATGGTTATAAAAGTTGACCTTAGTATCATAGAGGATAAAATTATTTTACCATAGAATCTTGACAAAATCTAGCCACTCTCAGATATATTCCATGAAATTCTGCTGCTGTTTTGCTGCCAGTTGGTCCAGTGTCAACTTTGATTTCCAGTTATTTATTGTTGGATATTTTATAAGTTACTTTTATCCAAGAGCAAATAAATACACAGGTAAATAAAGAGAAGAAAACTTTTTAAGCTGCTTCCCTAACTCTTCATTTATTCATTGGTTTAATAGACATTCACTGAATGTCTTTAAAGTTCCAGGTTTATATCAGAGCAACGAAAGAAGACTAAAGGGTAAAGAAGGAATAAAAAAGGAAAGAAAAAAGACTCTATTCCTGTTCACAAGGCTCCTGCAATGTAGTAGAGAAAATTAGAGGAGAAAATAAAGAGTTAAAATGAGGCAGAATGTCACACACATTATATGTAAGGTGCACACAGAATGCTATAGGGTTTAGTGAATGGGTCATTCATGTCAGCTAGTGACACTGAGGAAGACAATGGAGGGTGTCATATTTGAATTCAATCTCAAAAAGTGACCTGAGGTATATTGGAAAATGTAGATCACAGAATGGTCTGAAAAAAGCATGTTAAGGAAAGAAGGTATAGGGTAATTCCATACATCATCAGAGGGTCTACACTCCCATCCCATGAAATTCTGTACACAATTCTTCTGTGGAAAGGTCCCCAGTTTTCATCAAAATCTTATAAAGGGTTCACATTTTAGAAATGCTTAGGAGCTCGCTGGTTATATCATGTTCTGGGAATAGCAAGAAATTCAAGTTAATATGCAGTACACATTTTCTCTTATAAACAACAAACCAAAATGGAAGAGTTTAATTCACTTCATTTTTAAATGAAGGAAATGGGACTCAGAGAGGTGATGGATCTTGATAGAAGTTACAATGAGTTTTAGAAGCACTCCTTAAATATATGTGAAGAGTAGGCTGTATTTACTAGACCGATGAGAGTCATTGAACTGCTCTTGGAGATGGAACGCATATAGAAGATAGGTAGAGCAGAGACTGTTGTTACTGGAGAGGGCGGAGTCCAAACTCCACAAGGCCAACCGGAAAGGTATCCCTGCGGCTCAAATCATAACTACAGATACTTGAAAACAGAGTGGCAGTAGAGGGAATTAAAAGGAGGTGATAGAATCAAAAAGGTTGATAAAGGTGAAATCCATAGACTTTGGAATGGAGCACGTATAAATGGTAAAGGAGAGGTGGATGTCTAATTTGACTCAGAATTTGCTCTTTAGAACGAGGAGATGCTGTTGAAATATAACATATAACATGCAGGGAGAGCAAGTTTCAGGAGGCAGGTGATACTTGTTTGGAATATGAATGGTTTGATTAATGAAATAAATTATGCCAATGTCCTAACAAAATTTATGACTGTACAGTTAGTGTTCAGAAGAGAATTGGCATTAGCCTAACAACAATTTCATGGTAAGAGCAAGCATTCATTCATTGGCCTGATATTGACTTCCTACTAAGATACACACATCATTTGAAAGTAATAATAATACAGTTAATTGAGTTGTTTTGTGGCCATTACATGGAATAGTTAGTGTAGAAAAAGTCAGAATAATTCTTATCCTGCCCATTTGTGTGTGCATGCATGTTAAGTCTGGAGAAGGCAATGGCACCCCACTTCATTACTCTTGCCTGGAAAATCCCATGGATGGAGGAGCCTGGTGGGCTGCCGTCCTGGGGTCGCAAAGAGTCGGACATGACTGAGCGACTTCACTCTCACTTCACTTTCCTGCATTGGAGAAGGAAATGGCAACCCACTCCAGTGTTCTTGCCTGGAGAATCCCAGGGACGGGGGAGCCTGGTGGGCTGCCATCTGTGGGGTCACACAGGGCCGGACATGACTGGAGCAACTAGCAGCAGCAGCAGCATGTTAAGTCACTTCAGTCATGTCCAACTCTTCTGCGATCCCATGGGCCACACCCCGCCAGGCTCCTCTGTCCCTGGGATTCTCCAGGCAAGTATCCTAAAGTGGGTTGCCATGCCCTCCTCCAGAGGATTTCCTGACTCAGGGATTGAACCTGCATCTCCTTCATCTCTGGTGTTGCAGGAGGATTCTTTACTGCTGAGCCACTGGGGAAGCCCCATCCTGCCCATAGGTTTATGGATATTTATCACCATAGTTGCATCAATCCCCATCACTTCTAAAAATGATGCTATTGTTGTTCAGTCACTCAGTCATGTCTGACTTTTTGGTGCTCTATGGACTGCAGCATGCCAGGCCTCCCTGTCCCTCACAATCTCTTGGAGCTTGCCCAAGTTCATTTCCATTGCATTAATGATGGCATATAGCCCTCTCATCTTCTGATGCCCTCTTTTGCTTCTGCCCTCAATCTTTCCCAGCTACAGGGACTTTTCCAGTGAGTCAGCTATTCGCATCAGGTGTCCAAAATACCAGAGGTTCAGCATCAGTCCTTCCGATGAGCATTTCTTCCAATGAGTATGCTGGGGTGGTTTGTCATTCCCTCCTCCGGTGGACTGCATTTTGTCAGAAGTCTCCACTATGACCTGTCTGTCTTGGGTGGCCCTACATGGCATGACTCATAGCTTCATTGAGTTATGCAAGTACCTTTGCCATGACAAGACAGTGATCCATGAAGGGCGAAAATGATGCTACTGACTCAATTTAGTATTAAATGACATATATAGGATATATAGGAATGATATGTGACTGGCTGTTATAGGGACTTTTAAAGGTGAGGGAGGGGGTGCAAAAAAAAAAAAAAGAAGAAGAAGAAGAACATTGTCCTGAACATAAGTAACTGATAGTTTGGTTAGACTTGTCAGGAAAAATACAATCACTGGTTTCCATTGACAGCACATTTGTATCTAAACCTAAAGTGCTTGAGGGCTTCCCTGATGGCTCAGCAGGTAAAGAATCTGCCTGCCAATGAAAGAGTAGCAAGAGATGCAGGTTCTATCCCTCAGTCTGGAAGATCCCTGGAGGAGGAAATGGCAACCCACTCCAGTATTCTTGCCTGGAAAATTCCACGAACAGAGGAGCATGGTGGGCGATAGTCCATGGAGTCGCAGAGAGTTAGACATGACAGAGTACACATGCTAGGTGCTAGAAGCCTCATAAGATATGCATATCCCTTTTGCTTTTTCCTTGCAAATAGTTTTACTCTGGTAGAATTTGTAGGAGGATAAGGATCAGTTAAAAAGTCAAAAAACAAACCTTGTCACTATAGAATAGGAAGAAACACTTATGAACTTAAACACTCACCTCCATGAAGTTTAGACGCCTGAGTCAAGAATCATGTTTCAGACTTCTGGGCTTATCTTCAGAGTTTAAACAGTAATCCACTATGAACTGTTCTAGCCTCTAATTATTGTAGGTCTGAATCTGCCAAACACAGAAAACTTGACAAGTTCTCTCTACCTTAACTCTAATTTATGTTCTATGTGTAAGGCACACTGCTTCAATATTCTTGAGTTTCTACTTTGTATGCTTCAATATTCTTGAGTTTTTACTTTGGTTTGTCTCTCTCAGACATTTGTAACTTCCTGTCCTGTTGGCTATACAAGTTTTACTTTTCTTTCAGTTAGACTTTTGTTAAGGCCAGAGTGAAAATAAATGATTCACAGTGAAAAGACAAAGCCAGGACACATGCCAGGTACTGAGGGCTCTCCTCCCACCGTGCCTGTCGTCCTCCTGCAAGCTGCTGGCTTCTCTGAAGAGGTTCCAGCCTTTGTTTGAAACCCTAGAGCTCTGGACCAGCAGCTGGCATATGTCATAATTAGTTTGGAGTTGGATGGTTCTGTGAGTATTGAGAAATAATGAGATTTGCCAGAAAAAATTATTAGCAGCACATCTTAAAGATTTAGATCAAGGTTTGCCTCTCCTTATTCTCAAGTGTTAAATATGTGAATGGCATGGCCTGCCATAAAAAGAGAATACTCTCCCTGACAGTGGGAATGGCCCAGAAATGGATGGCTGGAAGGAAGAGCATCTGAGCTAGGAACATATGCAGTGCCATTACCAGCAAGTGAAGCTGGATGGAAAGCGAAAAGGACCACTCCCTGATAGCTGAACTGAGACTAGCAGGGCATCTCTCAGGGGGCTCATGGCTTCAGAAGCCAGTCATTCCTAAAGCTGTGTAGATCAGCCCCTACATTTCAGTCCCCCCATCTTCTTGAGGTTTTCCAGTGAAGTTGTAGATTGTGAAGGCTTTCCTTCATAGGAGCTGTAAGATCTAGTAGAAACAGCTTGGCCCATCTAAAGGCAGTGGAAAATGACTGGTAAAAAACATAGTGCTCTGAAGTGAGATAAATTGAACTTGAATCAAACTTCACTTGTCCCCTACTATCTGTGTGACCTCTTTTTGGAGTAAGTTAATTTACAATGTTGTGTTAATTTCAGGTGTGTAGTAAAAGGAATCATATATATATATAATTATATATATGTGTGTATTTTCAGATTCCTGTCTCCTGTAGGTTACTGCAGAATAGTGGGTAGAGTTCTCTGTGCTATATGGTAGGTCGTTGTGAGTTGTCTATTTTATATATAGTAGTGTATGTATGTTAATCCCAATCTCCTTAATTTATCAGTACCCCCATATCTATCCTTTGATTTCAGTTCAGTTCAGTTCAGTTGCTCAGTGGTGTCTAACTCTTTGCGACCCCATGGACTGCAGCACCAGGCTTCCCTGTCCATCACCAGCTCCTGGAGTTTGCTCAAACTCATGTCCATTGAGTCAGTGATGTCATCCAACCATTTTATCCTCTGTCGTACCCTTCTGTTCCTGTCTTCAATCTTTCCCAGCATCACGGTCTTTTTCAATGAGTCAGTTCTTCACATCAGATGACCAAAATACTGGAGTTTCAGCTTCAGCATCAGTCCTTCCAATGAACATTAAGAGCTGATTTCCTTTAGGATGGACTGGTTGGATCTCCTTGCAGTCCAAGGAACTCTCAAGAGTCTTCTCTAACACCATGTTTCAAAAGCATGAGTTCTTTGATGCTCAGCCTTCTTTATGGCCCAACTCTCACATCCACACATGACTACTGGGAAAACCATAGCTTTGACTAGATGGACCTTTGTTGGCAAAGTAATGTCTCTGCTTTTTAATATGCTGTCTAGTTTGCCATAGCTTTTCTTCAAAGAAGCAAGCCTCTTTTAATTTCATGGCTGCAGTCACCATCTGCAGTGATATTGGAGCCCAAGAAAATAAAGTTTCTCACTGTTTCCATTGTTTCCCCATCTATTTGTTGTGAAGTGAAGGGACCAGATACCATGATCTTTGTTTTTTGAATGTTCAGTTTTAAGCCAGCTTTTTCACTCTCCTCTTTCACTTTCATCAGAGGCTCTTCAGTTCCTCTTTACTTTCTGCCATGAAGATGGTATCATCTGCATATTTAAGGTTATTGATATTTCTCCTGGTAATCTTGATTCAAGCTTGTGCTTCATCCAGCCTGACATTTCGCATGATGTTCCCAACCATTTTGCATTTCCCATGGTCTTCCCAACCCAGGGATTGAACCCAAGTCTCCCATATTACAGGCGGATTCTTTACCAGTTGAGCCACAAGGGAAACCCAAAATACTGTAGTGAATAGCCTATCCTTTCTCCAGCGGATCTTCCCAACCCAGGAATTGAACCAGAGTCTCCTGCACTGCAGGCAGATTCTTTACCAACTGAGCTATGAGGGCAGCCCATCCTTTGGTTTATCCATGGTTTTCCTTTGGTAACCATAAGTTTGATTTCAAGATTTGTGAGTCTGTTTCTGTTTTGTAAAAAAGTTCACTGTGCCATTTTTTTAGAGTTCACATATAAGTAATATCATATGATATTTGTCCTTTCTCTTTCTGACTTCACTTACTATAATTATCTCTAGATGTATCCATGTTGCTGCAAATGGCATTATTTTATTCCTTTTTTATGGCTGATTAAAATTCCACTGTATACATGTACCACTGCTTCTTTATGCATTCCTCTGCCAGTGGACACTTAGGTTGCTCCCAAGTCTTGGCTATTGTAAATAGTGCTTTGGTACATTGGGGTGCATGTATCTTTTCAAATTATGGTTTCATCCAGATATATGCCCAGAAGTGTTGTGTGACTTAAGCATTACCTAATGGAGTCGTTTAAGCCATGTTGTACTTATCTACAATGTAAGAGTAAGGATCAGTCCTGCTTTATAAATATTTGTCATGATTAAATGATAATACATTTGAATTGCTGAGCAGAGTGCCTGGCCCTTTGTAAGCACTCAGTAATGTTGCTATTAATGTTATGATGTGTCCTCAGTTTTTTATAGGGTGTTCAGCCATCTCTCCATGAAATGTTTCCTCCAGTGACTCATCAATATGCTCTTCACACATTGATGAATCTTCCTTGTTCAAGAGCCTGCTCTTGTGTGTCCTTCCTATCATCCTCTGGCCCTCCTCTCACTCCTTCCTAAACCCTGCTACCATGACTGTGGGACATGTGATTTGTAATAAACCTATGGGCTCACCTTTTTCTCTGTTTCCGAGAGTCAGTTGTGTTTTTCTTGGAGCAATGTCTCCTGTATCTCACCCAACATCACCTTCTCAAGAAGAATCATATGCATTCATGTTTTCCCTTACCAACAGGAATGATTCCATTTTGTTACCTTCCTCCTTTATTAAGTTAAAACTGGCTAAAGAAATGTAGTTACTTTACGAAATATAATTAGAAGAGGAAACCTACAAAGACAGTGCACTGGGACAAATTTTGTAAAATGTAAGGGCATAATTTGTTATTTAGACTTACAGGGGGGAAAAAAAATCCCATTTTACTGATTCCTACTTTTAAAAAGGGATATAATCAAGTCAATTTCTAGGTCCCTGGGTGGGTCATTATCCAGAAAGTTGGATCATGAAAATTACAGCTCATTAATCTTGTTTACAAATATGGATTTCATGTTAAGAAGCATATATTTTAGTAGAAGAAATCATGTATATGTACATATTACATAAGGCAAAAAAATTAATCTTGTGGTGTAGATAAAGTGCTGTGGAAGCTCAGAGGAGAAAAAGTAAATTTTCCTATGAAGAAGCAGGGTAAGTTTCTTAGCGAGAGAAGGAGCTAAGTTTTGAAAGATTTGGATACGTGATTGTGGTTTTCATGTGTGGTGAATACACTGCAGAAGAGAAGCATAGGCAGCCAGTGTTTGCTTGTAGTTAACTGTTAGGATCCCTTTTATCCTGTCATGTGATATCTATTTTCTTCTTTGTATCCCAAATATTACTAAATCAACTGATGATGGCTGAAACATTTGGCTGCCTTCTTTGGTCTATAACAAATGTCAACAAGCTTTTTCTCTAAAAAGATGGTTAGTAAACATTTCCGTCTCTGTAAGTCACAGGGTCTCTGTTGCAGCTACTCAGTTCTGCTGATAGCATGAAAGCAACCATAGACCACGTGTAAACAGTGTGCATGGCTGTGTTCAGATAAAACTCTGTTTACAAAAACAAACGACAAGTTTTGGCCTATGGGTGGCCAGAAATTTTCCAGTCTCTGATCCATAGGCTTACTGATGTATCAGTCCAAAGAAGCCATTTCTGTGCCCTTATGTTCATAGGAATGGTACTTTAACAGGTAAGGAATCAGCATTCCTCCTGGGCTATGCAGCCGGCTGTCAAGGGCCATAAGGGGTCTGGGGATGGTCTTATTCTGCTTGTAGGTGATAAGTTAACCTGACACTGTTTCAAAGACATTGGCATAAGACACAAGATTCCTGGATCAGAAACAAAGGAAATTATATTATTATAACAGCAAAGTTAGAGCATCACCATTTCCTGTGACAGTCCCCGGTGCCCTAATTCCCATGGGGCAATGCAAAAAGAGCCACATGTGGTGCTTTGTATTATGGGGGAAAAACCTGAGTTCAGAGAACTCAAAACTTTTATAGCAGGCAATAAGTCTGCCTGACCTGTATTATACTAGACAATAAATGGGCCTGCCCTTTCCTCTGGAGAGAAACTTAGTCTCTGTTTCCCGTGGCTGTTCACCCACCATACAGACATCCATGAACAGACAGGTATTCCAGAACAAAGACAGGTAGTGCTTCCACCTGTGAGATGTGCAGAAATGCCAGAGATTCAAGAACTGTCTGCCAGCCAAGCTGCCCAAACCATCCCTGTGTTCTTGCAGGTCTGGAATGTTTTGAAAGAAGCACAAAGTTTAAAGCAAATGCATGTAAATGTCTATAGAATTTACTAAAACATGTATAAAAAGTATCTAGGAAATGGGCAGAAGCACTGTGTACCTTTTTAACTCAGAACTCCAGCTAATCAATAAAAATGAACATCAACCCTCATTCAGTTCCATCTCTGGCATGTCTTTCTTTAAAGAAGGTTACATAAAGATCAAATGATTTCAATGCCACTTATTTATACTACAGATATTAGAAAATTTTTACATGTGTAAACATGGTCCTTAGAAGAAAAACTATGACAATATAGACAGCATATTAAAAAGCAGAGGCATCACTTTGCTGACAAAGGTCCATATAGTCAAAACTATGATTTTTCCAGTGGTCATGTATGGATGTGAGAGTTGGACTATAAAGAAACCTGCGCACTGAAGAATTGATACTTTTGAACTGTGGTGTTGGAGAAGACTCTTGAGAGTCCCTCGGACTGCAAGTAGATCCAACCAGTCCATCCTAAAGGAAATCAGCCCTTAATATTCATTGGAAGGACTGATGCTGAAGCTGAAACTCCAATACTTTGGCCACCTGATGTGAAGAGCCGACTCATTGGAAAAGACCCTGGTGCTGGGAAAGACTGAGACCAGAAGGACTAGGAGCAACAGAAGATGAGATGGTTGGATGGTATCACTGGCTCAATGGACATGAGTTTGAGCAAACACTGGGAGACAGTGAAGGACAGGGAAGCCTGGTGTGCTATAATCCATGGGGTCACAAAGAGTCAGAGACGACTTAGCAACTAAGTGTGTATACAAAAACATGTGTATACATGTTTGCATGTGCTTGTACATTTATGGAAAAGTACCCTTCATTTGCTATTGAAAGTTTACAAGGAAAAGGGAAAAAACTGATGTTGACCTGAACATAAGTTGAGAGGCTTCAAGCTTCAAATAAACTGACCAAAATTTCAAATATATTTATGAGTCACCCTCTCAGAAGTTTAAAATTAATCTCTGTGTGTGTTCAGTCACTCAGTTGTGTCCAAGTCTTTGTGCACCCCCCCACCACCCCCGCCATGGACTGTAGCCTCCCAGGCTCCTCTGCCCAAGGAATTTTCCAGGCAAGAATACTGAAGAATACCATTTCCTCCTATAGGGAATTTTCCTGACCCAGGGGATTGAACTCACATCTCTTATATCTCCTACTTTGGCAGGAATATTCTTTACCACTAGCACAATCAAGGAAGCCCCTCAAGTGATCTAGAATCATTTTTTTTATTACTTTTGACTCTGTTCCACACTCTGTATATTTCATCACTGTGACTCCTTGATTTTGAAACTGAAATTTTGCACCTCTTGACCTCCCTCAACTATTTTACTCATTCCTCTCATTTGGCAACCACCTGTTTTATCTTTGTATCTAAGACTCTGTTTCTGCTTCATTTTGTTTATTATTTTTTTGGTTTCTTAGATTCCACATATAAGCAAAATTATACTGTATGTCTTTCTCTGTCTGACTTGTTTCACTTTAGCATAATACGCTCCAGGTCGATACATGATTTTGCAGATGCCATGAAGTCACCCTTTTCAATAGCTGTGTAATATTCTACACACCACATCTTCTTTATCCATTCATCTCTCAGTGGACACTTAATTTGCATCCATATCTTGGCTATTGTGAATAATGCCATAGTGACCATAGGGGTAAATATGTCTTTTTGAATTTGTGTTTTTGTTTTCTTTGGGGAAATATCCTAAGAGTGGACTTACTGGGTCATTTGGTAGTGCTGTTTTTAATTTTATAGGATCATTCATACTGTTTTCCATAGTTACTGCACCAATTTACAATCTCACCAACAGTGCATGGGAGCTTCCTTTTATCTATATCTTCTCCAACACTTGCTATTTTTTGTCTTTTTGATGATATCCATTCTGACAGGTTTGAGTTGGTATCTCATTGTGGTTTTTGAGTTTCTCTTATAATTAGTGATGTTTAGCATTTTCTCATGTGTCCATTGGCCATCTGTATGTTTTCTTTGGATAAATGTCTATTCAGACCCTCTGCTCATTTCTTCGATGAAGTTGTTTTTTATATTTAACTGTGTGAATTCTTTGTGCATTTTGGATATTAGCCCCATATCTGATATATTGTTTGCAAATATCTCCTCCAATTTAGTAGTTAGCCTTTTCATTTTATTGGTAGGTTCCTCTGTTGTGCTTAGTTTATGGGACAATATGTTTATTTTTGCTTTTCTTTACCTTGCCTGAAGAGACTTATCCAAAAACATATTGCTAAGACCAGTGTCAACAGTGTATTGCCTATGCTTTCTTCTAGGAGTTTTAGGGTTTCAGGTGTTCAAGTTTTTAATCCATTTTATCTTTGTTTATGGTGTGAGAAAGTAGTCCAGTTTTATTCTTTTGAATTTAGTTGTCCAATTTTCCAAGCACCATTTATTGAAGACATTCTCTTTTCCCTATTGTATAGTCTTGCCTCCTTTGTCACTGTAATTATATAATTATTTTAATTATATAACATTACCTATGCTGTTCCCAATATGCAATATTTGGAAATAGAATTTACTGTCCATAAAATTATTTGACCAAAACCAATAGGCCAAATTAGAACAAAGCCCCTATTTTAAATGTTCTATTTTCAAATAAAATATCTCATGTAGCTATTACTGAACCAATCTACTAGCAAAGAGACATAAAAACAAAGAAAAAATAATTATTTTCTCAATAAAACATGTCCAACTGTCCAGATAATGGTGGCTCTTTTCAGTTTGACATGGTAATATACTAATGACCTGGGATAGCATGAATTCCTTATGAAGCCACCTTGGTTCTTCTCCAGTGTCTCCTTTGGAGTTGTACTTGAGTTTACTATCAGTTTTCATTCCGATCCATGGGGAAATGGAATGATTCCGCTTGTGTTTCTTGGCCAGGAGTTGCTTGAGCCTGACCATCTTATGAGAAGACATGGCGAGGAAGGGGGCCAACCACACATGTGATGGCAGAGAAAAGGAGGGGTTTGATCATTTTTTAACTGACAGCTATAAATTTTTGAAGCACATTGCCCAAGTTATTTTACTGAAATGAAAGATGTGTTAATTTTGCTCTTGAAGTCACTTTTTAAGCCTTTATGTATTGCCACGACAGTAGCTCATGTTCCGTGGAGAACGCAGGATGTAGGATCATCAGTCTTTGTAAAGGCAGTGTGTGATTGACATCAGGGCACATATGTTACACACATGTGTGAGCAGAATGCATAAACATGAGGGCACCCTGGTCAGGGCAAGCAGGATGTTAATGGCTAAGGGCTGAGAGCAAGACACCTTGTGCTACATAGTTCCCTCCCGAGAATACCTCTGTGCCTCTCTGAGCAACTGACTGTGAGAAGAATGATGTACACGGGCAAACAGCAGACAGATGTAGGTACACGTGTGCTTTCACTCCAAAAGACTTTCCCCTTCCTTTCACCCACTGGCCTGTTTGGAATCATGTATCTAGAACTGGATCATTTTTAACTTGGACTTCTGGAACTAAAGATGGCTGATTCATCTGACGGATAATGAATTATGTTCTTTCTTGAGTATAGACATCTTTCAAGTGAGTCCCTGTTTGTAGACGTGGACTCAGGATTCCTGGAAAACGCTGCTGCTGTCTGCCTCTCACGCCTCAGGGACATGGCCGAGACGGCTCGGCAGTGAGAAGACAAAGCTGTGGCAGCATCAGGCTTCACGCTTTATTTTTGTCATGCTTGTACTTTGCTTCACTCTCCATCGCAGCACGATGTCAGTCACATTTCAGTCAGATGAAAACCTGAATTTTTCATATTAATTAAAGTTCGATGGATTCTTTATAAAGAATACATGAAAAGATCAGCAGTGATGGGTTAGGGGAAAGTCACATGGGGTGGATTTTCTGCAGATTAACTGTGGGCTGACTTGAACTTCCCCTGGGTTTTCTGGATGGATTCCAAATGTAGGAAGAAATTGACAATGTGACTTTATCCTGCATGATTTTCTTCCCTGATGAAGAGAACCACAAAGGAAAAGGGAGAAGAAATGCTTTAAATGAGAAGGGACATAGACAGATTCATGTGTGTGTGTGTGTTTGTGTGTGTATGTGTGTGTGTGTACTGTTGTTCTCCCCTGAAATAATACAAAATTGTGCAGGAAAAAATATAGTAATAAAGCTTCTCTGCATGCATGTGTCTCTAGCAGCATATGACAGGCAGCATATTAAGGCCTGTGCCTGCCCCCCAAACTCCCTATTCCAGTCGTAACAGGTGCCCATGAAGGCATATGAAAATTCAGCTAGAGTGGACTTGCCCTAGTCCCTAGATTATTACCATGTCAAATGCATCTAAGTTCATGTTTTTTTATCTTCTAACTCAGCGGTCCCCAACTTTTTGGCACCAGGGACCTGTTTTGTGGAAGAAAATTTCTCCATAAACCAGGGGAGCGGGTGATAGTTTCAGGATGACTCAAGTGCATTACACCTATTGCACACTTTATTTCTATTATTATTACATCATTCCCACTTCAGATCATCAAGCATTAGATCCCTGAGGTTGAGGATCCCTGTTCTAATTCATACATGCAGATTTTTGTTGGGGGGAGCTGCAATGCCGCCCCCCCAACAGGTGCAGCTTTCTTTGTTGTTACAGGAGGGTTTTCTCCAGCTACAGCATGGTGGGGGTTACTCTTTAGTTGCACTGTGTGGGCTTCTCATTGTAGTGGCTTCTCTCGTTGCAGAGCACAGGCTTTAGAGCTCACAGGATCAGTAGTTGTGGCTCACGGACTTAGTAACCCTGCTGCATGTGGGATCTAGGACCAGGGATCCATCTGGTGTCCCTGGCATTGCAAGGCCGATTCTTAACCATTGGGCCACCGGGGGAGCCCCTGAATGCAGATCTTTGAAGTATCATTTGACAAAGACATAGATAAGAAAAAAAAAGTCAACACTGTGGAGACATGTATAGACTAAGTGAAGTCACTCAGTAGTGTCTGACTCTTTGCGACCCCATAGACTGCAGCCTATCAGACTCCTGTGTCCATGGGATTTTCCAGGCAAGAGTACTGGAGTGGGTTGCCATTTCCTTCTCCAGAGGATCTTCCCGATCCAGGGATCGAACCTGGGTCTCCCGCATTGTAGGCAGATGCTTTACCATCTGAGCCACCAGGGAAGTCCTTCATGTATAGTCTAACTAAAACTAAATTCAAAGTTAAATTCATAAACATCACTCTAATGGAACTGCCTGTTACACATTCTGAAGGTTCATAAAATCTGTCCTGAGTAAGAGAGATAGTCTTTGTCCTTATTCTGGTCACCTCAGGTTCAGTCGACCAGCTGTCTTCTTTCCATAGGGTTTCTGAAAAGATCTTGACTAAAGGAAGTTCACAGACACTCTGTGCCCTTACAAGCTTCAGATTGCTAATGTCTGGGGCTTCCCACCTTAACAGTTACTGCTGTTACAGTTACTGCTATGTTAACACTATTAGTCTGCCTGCTTTATCTATCTGTCTCTATTAGGAAAACTTACGTTACCCTTTTAATCTTTCACACTTCGCCTTTGGGGCACTGCATCCATCTGTAATAGTACCCATTTCCCACATGGAGTTAATGTTTCACGTGATCCCATTGAAGCCTTTCTCAAGACTTCACTTGTTGTTTGATCAGTTGCCCTGGCCAAAGTGGAGTTTAGGATATTCAGTCCTGAGGACTCAATATATCTCTTGACAGTGATTCTCCAGTTGTGGGACATGAAGTGGTGGGGTGGGAGAAAGTCACTTGGGGTGGATTTTCTGCAGATTAACTGTGGGCTGACTTGACCTTCCCCCTGGGTTTTCTAGATGGATTCCAAATGTAGTAAGAGATTGGCAAACAATGTGACTTCCTGCATGATTTTCTTTTGAGTGAAGTGGTAATAGTGCATGAAGTGTGATAGAATTTACTTAGCCATTATTGAGGCAGTAACAAAAATTGCGAAAATATACTGTTATACTGATCATTCTTTAAAAAGCAAAAACAGGTTACTCTCATGGTGGGACTGACTCTGTTATAGTGATTGGGTGATAGAAGACCTATAAAAGTTAGCAACTACGGCTCTGGTCACCAAGCAATGCAGTTTCTCTAGATCCACCCTCCTTCTTTACTATGACCATAACATCATGATTGTACCTCTGCTGTCTTATACCAGGTGGAATAATTTACCCCTTCCTTATGTTTTTGATAAGAATGATTAACTTCCAAGGACAATGCCTCTATGAAGTGCCTGCCCCCTGGAAACCACATGCATTCATCTCTGATGCTTTTTGCTTTCTTTTTTAATGCCCCAGCCCTCCAAGCAGTGGGGCAAAGGGTAAAATGGCCATGTGAATATGCATTTGAAGAGCTCTCATAATACCATAAAATTGCATTTTAAATACTTTATCTTTTTCATGCCTCTTCATTGTTATAACACATTACTGACTTACAATAAGTCAACTGTTGGTTTTGTTTAATGTGGCATGGCTGATAGCTACAAGATCTTTAAGTTTTGGGGGAGAAAAGCCTTTTTATAAATGAAATGAAACACGATGTTATGTTATGTGAGCCAGAGAAACCAAGAAGAAAGGGAAAGTGCAGTAATGTAGGAATGCAGGTTGGTAGGGAATATGAGGATGAAATGAGTAGTATAAATATTCTACAATCATGCAACTTAGTTGAGATTAATTTTAAAGAAGTCCCATAAACAATCACCTGATATAAAATTTTATGCATTAAATGAATAGAGAAAATAAACATTTTATGACACTTGATCACTGGTATATATTATTTGAGAAATAATATACAAGCCTATTTAGTCTCTCCTTCTCTTGGTTGCATCTACCTTTTGTTCACTGCCCTCTTGGTTAGAACTTAGTGAAGCAAGCAAGTAAATATCATAACTAAACCAACTGATAGACTCTGTGGAGATGTTGTCAAATGCTGAATATCACAATATACATTTCTAATGTAAAAATAAATAATTTTGAATGCTTGCTCCTTACCTGTCATTGTTGTAGACTGGCACACTCTTTGTGAGCAAAATAAGGGTTAAGTCTCCAATGAATAATAAAATTAAAATGTGCAGAATGGATATCTAAAATGAATGCTTGAGCCTTTAAAATTCATGATGATTTGTTTGTACTTATTTGTAATATGAAATAGTAAATTTGTCTTCCAAATTGTTTTTGAATGCTCGATCATAAGTTTGAATAAAGCCAGCCATCATGAATCTGCTAAACTCACTATGAATCACAACAGGACACCAATGCCTTCTTTGACTTTAATAGTGAAAGACATGACTCAAATGTTTTATTTGATAATAATTGAAAACCTTGGTATTGAGCAAATTTATTTTCTACCATGAGACTATTTTTTTTTATGGAATGAATTCAATGCATTTTCTAATCCATCATTCAAAGGTTATTTTCATTCATCAATTTAGAATGTACTTTCTTTTTAAACAGCTTTTTTTTTTGGTAAGTAAAAGAAAAGAACAGAACAGTCTTCTTTAAAATTGCATGTGTGGTTTTTCTACTTTCTGGTTGACCAAATGAAAATATGATGTTTTTATATCTTTTGTTTTTTGAGAGGGGAAAAATGCTATGTAGTTCTATCATATTTCTTTCCTAGTATATACACTGAATGTTATGTCCCCTCAAAATTCATATGTTGCAATACTAACCCCCAAGATGATAGTATTAGGAGATGGTCCTTCAGGAGGTGACCAGATCTTGAGGGTGGAGCTGTCATGAATGGGATTAATGCCCTTACATGAGACACCATGGGCTTCCTTTGTGGCTCAGTTGGTAAAGAGTCTGCCTGCAGTACAGGAGACCCACGTTCAATCCCTGAGGAAGATCCTCTGGAGAAGGAAATGGCAAACCACTCCAGTATTCTTGCCTAGGAAATCTCATGGGCAGAGGGGCCTGGTGGTGTACCATCCAAGGGGTCTCAAAGAGTAGGACAGGTCTCAAAGTCTAAACAGCCACCACCATGAGCCCCCACAGAGCTCCCCTCCTCTTTCACCATGTGAGGGCAGAGGGAAAAGACACTGTCTCTGAACCAGGAGAGCCCACATCTGCTGGAGCACTGATCTTGGACTTCTAGTCTCCAAAACTGTGAAAAATAATTGGCTGTTGTTTAAACCATTCAGTGTATGCTGTTCTGTTATGGCAGCCAGAATGGACTAAGGTACTTCCTTATTAATATATATGTAGTAATAGAAAGTCAAGACAGATAATAAATCAAAGAATTCAGCCCTGCTGACAGAGGATGTTTTTAGAAGAAAAGCAAGTATTTGGGTGACTTTCAGAAAATCTCTACAGGAAACCAGAAGATAGGAGCCTTTTGATGAACCCTTCTTTAGTGGTACAATTTTAAAAAGGAAAGGCTCCATCTCTCTATGTCCTCTGCTCTCAGAGGAATAGATACACATGAAAAGACGATCACTCATAATGCAAATCACTGATTTGATGGAAATATTGGGGGAAGGAGAAAAAAGTTTCTTCTATTTTCACTGAAGGAGTGAAATATCTTGGATATTAAGAATGGAATGAATCAATTCACTTATGAAAACTTTTGTGGGAGCCAAAGAGAATTCCTAGTCTGGTTGAAGATAACAGTGACTAATAATTGAAACTGTTTACTTATTGCCTACTGTGTACCTAGTGTTTTGTGTCCTTGTCTTTAATTCTGCAACCACCTTTCATGTCAGATTTTACTACCATCATATATATGGCAGATGAGCAAAATGAGATTTGAAGAGGTTAAGTGATATACCCCAAAATAAGTAAATAGTAGTTTCTTAAGACCGAGTTCCAACACAAAGCTTCATCTTAAAAGTAGAGACCATTCATTGCCTTGTACTACCACCTGGATGAAAGAGATCCTGAGTTCACAGGGAAAGGTCATGTTCCCTTAAAAGGGATCTCAGTTTAAAATAAGGCAAATTTAATGGAAGAAAAAAAAAACCAGAAGAAAAATTTAATAAAGGCATAAGCAATCACTAAACTTTATTTTAAGCTCATTTCTCATAAAATTCTTGCATTTCATTGTGAATTTTGTCATGGGTTTTTCTGGCATACAAAGTGACAACTATAACAAGTCTTTTGAGTAAAAGTAACTCATAAGACTTGTAAGATTCTTTTTAAGAAAGTTTGACATTAGTTTATATTAAAACAGAAAAAAAATTAAATGCGTACCAATCTCTTATCCAATGATATACCCGAAGTCCAGTTTAAAGATGAAAATATTTTTCATGATTCACTGTCCAGAATCTAAGTACATGGAAAATATGTACCATTTAGATAACAGGTAGATTATGAAAATTGTCATTGTTTGAATAACCGTTCCTTAAAAAGGAACAAACTTCCAGATGGTTGAAATTTTATTTTTAATCTGAATTCTTTTGCCACAATTAATATTTGAGTCAATCCTCCCTCGTGTTGACTGGAAAAAAGCTAATTTTTTCCCCTCGTACATAAACATTAATATTTAATTTGCAAGTAATAAGGCTTGCTTATGCAAAAAAGGCCTGGTTAATTTTTGAAATTGTTTGATAGCTCATGGAATTTGAGAAGAGAAATACATCTGAACCAATGAAAAACCAGAATCACAAATGCTATCAGAACTGTTTTTCTCTTACCATTTCTGTTCCTATTTTTCCTTCTATCCATTTCTCTCCATCCCTCCCTTTCCCTCTCTGCCCCTCCCTTCTTCCACATCCGTCTTTCTCTCTCTCCCTCTTTCTCTTTCCCTCCCTCCCCTAAAAAGAATGCTACGTTTCATTTTCTAGTCCATATGAGAAGCTTATGATGACCTCTAACACCCAAGCTGTTTATCGTAAAGACACCATCTGGGTTCTACATCCACCTACCTCCTGGAAGAGCTGAGCTTGAGCCAGCATGAGTCAGACACCCTCTTCAGAACCAGTCAACTGTGTCTCTGTGTGCACAGTGTTATGTGTACAAAAGGGATCACGGTGGTACTTACATGGATAGAGGTTATAAATCCAAAAATTGAGGCATTGACCTCTGAGAATAAAATCCGTAAATGTCACTATGTATAACTTAAGTAGCCTTTTCAGTGTCATTCGAGAATAATTATCACATTAGCTTATCCTTCTGCTCTTCCAGACCTTAAGATATATAGTCCGGTGTTTCTTGACTCACCACAAATCAGCCATCATTTTAAGATGAACACTGCTTGATTCAGTTGCTTTCTGAGTTTGGACTCATGAAGCATTCCAACTGTACTTGGCATGAGTTATTAGTACACTTAGGGAAGCTGCCAAAATATGCGGAGTGTCTTTGGCAGAAGGGAAAAAAAACAGATGGCCCCATCAAATGGATCACGTTCATGGGCATTAAGTTAGATTCAGAGAGAAAAAAATGATATCTGCTGGGGGAATATGTTTAAAGGGTTAAGTAGTTCAGTTATCATAATCTCAGACATAGAGCTTTGGGAAACTGACTGTGAATTTGAGAATATAGGCCAGATTCCAGATATTAAAATGATAACAGGAAAGGATGCTTCATGATCTGAAACTCTACAACAGCGTTCCTAGGGGCTAGGAAGTGCTTTATAGTTCACACTGGCCAACAGAGTCAGACATGAGCAGAGTCAGTGTGCAAAACACCTCAGTGTGAATGACAGCAGGACAGGAGAGCAGGATGCTGGGCTGAATGAATCACAAGCTGGAATCAAGACTGCAGGGAGAAATAACAACTTCAGATATGCAGATGATGCTAATCTAGTGGCAGAAAGTGAAGAGGAATTGATGAGCCTCTTGATGAGGGTGAAAGAGAGTGAAAAAGCAGGCTTAAAATTCAGCATTCAAAAAACTAAGATTATGGCATCCAGTTCCATCACTTCATGGCAAATACAAGGGGAAAAAGTGGAAGCAGTGACAGTTATGTTCTAGGGCTCCCACATCACTGTGGAGGGTGACTGCAGCCATGAAATTAAAAGATTCTTTCTCCTTGAAAGGAAAGCTTATGACAAACCTAAACAGTGTATTAGAAAGCAGAGACATCACCTTGCTGACAAAGGTCGTATAGTCAAAGCTATGTTTTTTCCATTAGTCATGTACAGATGTCAGAGTTGGACCATACAGAAGGCTGACTGCTAAAGAGTTAATGCTTTTGAATTGTGGTGCTAGAGAAGATGCTTAGGAGTCCTGTGGACTGCAAGGAGATAAAATCAATCAACCCTAAAGGAAATCAACCCTGACTATTCATTGGAAGGACTGATGCTGAAGCTGAAGCTCCAATACATTGGTCACCTGATGGGAAGAGCCAAGTCATTGGAAAAGACCCTGAAGCTGGGAAAGTTGAGGGCAGAAGGAGAAGAGGGCAACAAAGGATCAGATGGTTGGATGGCATCACTGACTTAATGGACATGAATCTGAGCAAACTCCGGAGATAGTGAAGGACAGAGGAGCCTGGCACACTGCAGCCCATGGGGTCACAAAAAGTTGGACACAACTTAGTGACCTAACAACAATGACAACAGAACGTATAAGCAATATGATAGACTTCCATCAAACTCTTCAGCAATTTTAGAGCATAAAGAGAACTTGGAGGTCATTCCATCTAAGCTCTTCATTTTGCAATGAAGGAAACCAAAGTCAAAAAAGGAAGCATTCTCTTATTGTCAAGGAGTGTGCTCTTCTTTCTGTTATCAAATAGGTACTTTGAGTTAGTATTCAAAAAGGGTAAAAAATCTGCTGAGGAAGAAATTTTTTATAAAAGTTCATCCAGGACTGCTTTATCTGATAACCACTTTGCTTCTGGCATGCCTTTGTATTTTAGTAATGAGTGTAATGGGAGAAATACAAGTCATAAATGGAGGAATACTACCATCAAGCTTGGGACAGGACTCAGCCAAAAATTCAGTTTACGCTTTAATGAAGTTGGTAAAAGTTCATGTGTGGGTGGTCACTTAATAAAGACACATAGTGACCTGAGCTCTAAAGGACAGCTCTAAACACAAGCCTTCTAAGATTAGTTGATATATTGGGTGGAGCAAAGAGAGCTGTCAACATCCATGCTTTTCCTTCATAGCACAGAGTCACTCTGGAAAGTAACTACACAGCCAGGAATTTGCACTTCCCCTTCATTACGACCAGGAATGAGAACAGAAGTGAGGGGCGTGCCTCCAGTCTAAAGAGTTAAGCAGCAAGATCCTCTATGACCCACCTCCCAGAATATTGGAAATAAAAGCAAAACTAAACAAATGGGACCTAATGAAACTTAAAAGCTTTTGCACTACAAAGGAAACTATAAGTAAGGTGAAAAGACAGCCCTCAGATTGGGAGAAAATAATAGCAAATGAAGAAACAAAGGATTAATCTCAAAAATATACAAGCAACTCCTGAAGCTCAATTCCAGAAAAATAAAGGACCCAATCAAAAAATGGGCCAAAGATCTAAACAGACATTTCTCCAAAGAAGACATACAGATGGCTAACAAACACATGAAAAGATGCTCAACATCACTCATTATTAGAGAAATGCAAATCAAAACCACAATGAGGTACCATTACACGCCAGTCAGGATGGCTGCTATCCAAAAGTCTACAAGCAATAAATGCTGGAGAGGCTGTGGAGAAAAGGGAACCCTCTTACACTGTTGGTGGGAATGCAAACTAGTACAGCCGCTATGGAGAACAGTGTGGAGATTTCTTAAAAAACTGGAAATAGACCTGCCATATGACCCAGCAATACCACTTCTGGGCATACACACTGAGGAAACCAGATCTGAAAGAGACACATGCACCCCAATGTTCATCGCAGCACTGTTTATAATAGCCAGGACATGGAAGCAACCTAGATGCCCATCAGCAGATGAATGGATAAGGAAGCTGTGGTACATACACACCATGGAATATTACTCAGCCGTTAAAAAGAATTCATTTGAATCAGTCCTAATGAGATGGATGAAACTGGAGCCCATTATACAGAGTGAAGTAAGCCAGAAAGATAAAGAACATTACAGCATACTAACACATATATATGGAATTTAGAAAGATGGTAACGATAACCCTATATGCAAAACAGAAAAAGAGACACAGAGGTACAGAACAGACTTTTGAACTCTGTGGGAGAAGGTGAGGGTGGGATGTTTCGGAAGAACAGCATGTATACTATCTATGGTGAAACAGATCCCCAGCCCAGGTGGGATGCATGAGACAAGTGCTCCGGCCTGGTGCACTGGGAAGACCCAGAGGAATCGGGTGGAGAGGGAGGTGGGAGGGGGGATCGGGATGGGGAATACGTGTAACTCTATGGCTGATTCATATCAATGTATGACAAAACCCACTGAAATGTTGTGAAGTAATTAGCCTCCAACTAATAAAAAAAAAAAAAAGAAAGAAATGGTGTGCTTTCTCTCTACTTCTCCCCCTGGCTACTGGTTGGAAGCAGAGGACTCTACAAACCTGAAGACTGACTACAAGTGGAAAAGAGGTCTCTATATCACAGCACGGAAGAAAGCTTTCCACAGTCCAGAAACACCCACATTCCATTGCTACTTGAGTGAGAAATAAACCTTAGTAGAATGGAGCTACTGAAAATTTGTTATTTATTAAAGCAGCTAAAATTCTCCCAATTAATACAGTAGACTATTTCCTTATGTAGATGCCATGTTGGTTATGTCTGAAAGTGTGTGATAGATAATAGGCCGTGTTCCTAAAGGGATATGTTTGAATTAAGTAAGTTTATTAGAAATGCAGAATGTACAGGAGTTTCCAGTCTGAGCATCTTAGTTACACGAGCATTCCTTTAGAGCTTCAGAGCAGATCTGTCTCTTTGTATAATAGAAGATAAAGCTTTATGCTGAAATAATAACTTATAATTTGATGCCATGGCTTGATTCAAAGAATATTATTTGGGTGAAAATTTCCAAAGAACTATTGGGAATTACATAAGCTGCAATTTCTAACGTAGTTCTTTAAGTTATCTCTGTTAGGGCCAAAACAGCCTAATCTGTTTGTGTCGACAAGAAAATCTCAAAGAAGATGACTAAGGCACTTAAATATCCCAACAAATAGAACACAGCCTCAAGGGGTATTAACATAGTAAAATGCACATGGAATATTGTAACAGGACAGAACCCTAACAATCACCTGGCCCAATTTCTTCATTTTACATATTAGCAAACTGGCTTTAGTTTTTAATATCACTCAGCTAATAAATTATCTAAGACCTCTGAGACCTTTGACTTTTTCTAGAAAACTGTAGTTTCCACTGAGAAACACTATATCCAATATGAATTTATCACAAACCCATATTTTCTTTTACTTATCTCTTATCTCTTTTGCATCTCAATCTGGTTTCTTGTGCTGATCTGTGAAAGGGACTTGACTTAAACCCAACAGTGAGATCTTTGCTAAGGATTTAAGCTTTACATAGTAATGTTTACTTCTTAGAGTCTTCAAAGCCATGAGTAGGCAGTATAACTTTCCTTTTGGCTATATATACCTGTGAAAAATGTAAAAGCATGACCTTAGTATCCACATTATAACCAGGAAAAAAATGTAATGGTAACAGAAGAATGTGTTAGAAACTTCTGCCAGTTCCTTCTAATACACACTCTATGAGAAATGGGGTGATTTGCACAAAAGAATTTTCCAATGGGGCAATTGGCACTGACACCCAGATTCTTGATTCTATGTCCTAAGTTTAAAAGACAAGCTATTTGAATTCTAACCATTTCATTCAACAAGTTTTTTGTTAAATAGAATGGATCTGAGGATTGATAATATCACCTTTTGCATTGAAGGCTCCAAATTAGTTGTAGTGGAAAAAATATTCAGTTTTGTTTAACTTCACAAGTGAAAGATAACAAGTTCTTAACAACATGCTCCCATGGAGAAGTAAGAGAAATCAGAGCTGTGCTTTCTTCCTCCTGATTGCTTTTCTAATCTTTTTTTTTTTTTTTTTTTTTAAGTCTTAAGCAAAGATAACTGCAGTGCTAATGCATTAAAACCAGGAGGGTTTTTGTTTTTCAGGGGAAGAAAATCTGTAGTGAATTTTATGCCAGATAATTTTATTGTGTAGACACTGTGTGATATCCCTTAAGGTATGACCACATGCATGGCGGAAATAAATTACTCCATTGGCAAAACACTGGAAAAGAATGAAGATTTATAATCCCAGTTATTGATCGCCAAAATGGTAGGAGTGTCATTCTCTGCCAAGAGAAATTGTTAAAGAGGAGAGAAACTGACAAAAGAGACAAGAAACTCTCAGTAATGGGAGCCACGAAAGGTATAATCAGGTCTTCTTCCTCTATACAAATAAAGAAATTGTATCAAAGCAAAAGGAATAATTAACTTATATTACCTATCAGGGAGGCCAAATAACCCAAGAAAAAAATAAACCCTTTAGACATCTAGCTTAGGGAAGATAAAATCACATTATACCAAACACATATACAGCTCTTTGTGTGCATATGTGTGATTATGCACAGTGTTTCTTAAATAGACTAAAAAATGGTTAGATAATAACATCCACTAATGCTCTCATCACAAAAATCATTCTTCAGGCTTACACATATGGAAATAATGCTCTTAACTTTAAATAGCAAGAGGAGAGGTCAATCAAAAAGAATTTTAAAACCACATCAAACAATAATCCAAGTCAAAATGATTGTGAACCACCCAAAGAACTCTGATTATTTTATAAATTCTGTTTCTAAAACTTTTTAAATGTGTATACAAATTTTAAAACTTTTATTTAAAATACTGAATGTTATTTTTACCTATATAATGGAAAAGATACAGTAAGATAAAGGTGTCAGCACCGGTAGTTACACCGTTCAATCTTCAGTAGTATCTCTCTTATTTCTCTGGGTTAAATTCTGGGACTTCAGCCACAGAGCAGTTGGATGTGTATGTCTTTAACTCATAGGAGATGTTAGACTGTACATTTCTTTTCTTCTAATGTCCATGTCAGACTTTATCCTCCTCCATTTTCAAAATACTTTGTGTAAAAATGGGCATTATTCATTTGATACGATTCACCAGTGTATCTGGGTTTGGACTTTGCAGAAAGATATAGTATTACAAATCTAGTTATTTTAATAAATAAATAGTTTTCAGGTGTTCTGTTTTTTTTCTGGTGTCAGATAAATGCAAGCTTCCAAGGAATGTGTAAATTTTTACCTGATTTCTTACTGATCTGGAGTTTTAGACAATGTTCCCTTATTTTTACAGGGTCTGGACAGTATGTAGCAATACTTCCTCTTTTATTCCTGATGTTGGTAATTTGTTTCTATTTGTTCTATCTTTTAAAATTTATTGATGCTTGATTTTTGACCCAAGATACTATATATCTGTGACTGCTTCATGTGCACTTGAAAAAAAAAAAACAAGTGTACTCTTCAGTTACTTGGTATGATGTTCTGAGGACAGATCTTCTATATCCTTATTGATTTTTTTTTTTGTCTGCTTGTTCAAATTATTTCTGTAGGAAGAGTCAAGATCTTCAACTTTATCTTGAGTTTGGTCTCTTTCTCTCTTTAGTTCTGTCTGTTCTGCTTCATTTTTGGGAAATTCTATTATTAAATACATAGATGTTTAAAATTATGTGTTTTCCTGTTGAGATTATCGTTTATCAGTATAAAATTCCCCCTTCTGTATTTGATATTACTTCTTATCTAAAAATCTTAGTTTTATATGTATTTAACTTGTCATATATTTTCATATTTTTCATCATTTTCATAAGCTTAATATTTACATTGTATACCTCTATCATTTTACTTCAAACCTAATTGTCTTATATTTTAAAGTTAATCTCATAGATTGCATTTTGTTGGTTCTCACTTTTTATATAGCCTGATAACCTCTGCTTTTTAATTGGAATGTTTGATTCATTTACATGTAATGTAGTTATTAATATTGTTGTTCAGTTACTAGATTGTGTCTGACTCTTTGCAACCTCATGAACTACAGCATGCCAGGCTTCTTTGTCCTTCCCTATCTCCATGGGTTTGCTCAAACTCATGTCTATTGAGTCAGTGATGCCATCCAACCATCTCATCCTCTGTCCTCCCCTTGCCCTCAGTCTTTCCCAGCATCAGGGTCTTTTCCAACAAGACAGCTCTTCACATCAGGTAACCAAATTTATTGATATATTTGGAATTAATTCTACCATATTTCTATTTGCTTTCTATTTGTCTCATTTATTGTTGTCCTATTGTTTTCTCTTTTCTTGCCTTTTGGGTAAAATATACACACGCACACATATCATGCCTATTCTAATATCGAGCAAATATGTAAGAAAGCTGGTTAATATGGGTAATCAGTTGTAATAAGACTAGATTAATGTCTTTTTTAAAAGAGTGTTAAATTTTTTTACAATAGCAAGTTAATTAACTGGCATCTCTAACTTGATTTTGTTGAAGTTCAGTTATGGGTTTTGTAGGGAATATTTCAGTAACTTTTGGACATGATGTTACTTCTAAAAAGTGTAACCATGCTGCTATATCAGCTGAATGCCCAGGGCATTAACAACGTCCTTCCATTATGATTGGGTCAGAACACCAGTCTCTCCTGAAACTGTACAGTCTCTTGGTTCCACTTTCAAACTTGTTGCAGTCACTCTCTGCTAGACCACGTGGAATTTCTCCCTCACTTTAAGCAAGGAACACATACTCAGGAGCCCCTCTCTCCATTGCCTCCTCCTTTCTGGTAACCTGTCCTGCAAATCTGAGCTGCTTGCCCAGCCTTGAAATGTGTTTTCAACGTTCTCGTGTCAATGAGACTAAGATGTTCTGCTTTAACTCTACTTTTCTTTGCTGCATTTAGGAATCTCTTCCTAGGTTAGGAGCTGGGGTGAATATGCTGCTAACCTAACATATTTCCCTTTTCTCAGGGATGACCATTCTCAGCTTTCTATGGCTTAATATCTGTGCATGGTTGTTTCCTATGTTTTACCCAGTTTTATAGTTATTCATGGGAGGAAGGTAAGTCCAATAGTTCTTTCACGGTAGCTAGAAACTGAACCCTTTAAAAAACACCAACAACAGTTTTTTCTCTTCCTTATGTTATGAATACAGATTTCCTTTTATTCAGTTTTTAGATGTTTCCTGAAGTTGTTGCTTTATGTTTTTGTCATGAATTAATGGGAAATTTTCATTAATTACTCCTCCAAATATCACTCCTCATTGATTCTCTTTATTCTTACCTTCTGGAACGCTTCTGATACATTTGTTTAAATTCCCTGCTCTTATCCAATATTTCAGCCAATCTAGGTTGCATGCTAGGTGAGGGGTACCAATACTTTCATTACTGAGGGATCTGGGACTTCTGTTGCTTTACTGTCATCTTGCTATGGTTATTGCAATTATCTGTTTACTCTATTGCAGACATGGAAGTACACACTTATGAGGTTTGTAACCAACAATATAACCCTTGGTGTATAATGTTTATAAACTAAAAGAAATAAATAACAGAGAGCATATACTTTTCATGTCAGCAAAACAACCAGAAATGCGCAGCAGATGGTATATAATATACACACTTTTTATAGTAACCAAAACGAAACAGACAAAAATTTATAAATAACCCAAATACCTATCAACTGAACAGTGAAAAAATAATTTATGTTGAATTTACAATGGAATAATCCACATAAGTGACTCTTCATTATCTACAGCTACAACATCTACATTCTTATTGGAAATCTAACATTAAGTGAAACAACAAATTTCAGAAGACCAAGCACAGCATGATATCATTTATATAAAAGTCAAAACTAAGAAGAAAGAACATTATATTTCAAGAAAGATAGGATGGAAGTGTTCATAGCACAACAGGCTCATATTGAGAAAAATGTGAAGAACCAGATACATTCTAAAATAGAATATTTATACATACCATAGACATGTAGATGCAATAAGGATTAAAAAGACTCAAATTCTAAAGAGGAGGCAGATTTCCAGGGTGAATGAGATGCTGATTCCTCAGAGGTAGTTTTCTATCCTGTGCATGTAAATACTAAGACTCTGATCTTGGTCCAGACAGAGCACTACTCCTGAGGAGGGGAAAATAACAGATTTTGCTTTTTGAGGGTTGTGCTTATGCTTTCTTTTACTTCTGTATAGTTTTGAGCATATGTGTTTAAATGTTTACTATAGTGATTACTATCTCCCTTTTTAAATAAATTTTGACAGTTTTGAAGCTATTAGTTGATATTTTTACTTTATTAACATGTTTATTTTGTTTTCCTCACTAATGCATTTAAATGTGATAAAATTATTTAAAGATTTTGAAATGGAAACCTTTATTTTACAGGGGAGATTTGGTATACAGCTCAAGCAAAGCATTCTGGATCTTCCTTTGGTTCTAAACTATCACATTTTGATTGAAATTGCTTTGCATTTATAGATTAATTTGAGTAAAATTGGCTTTCTGTAATGTTACGTCATTAAGACATTCATATCCCATGTTGTTTCAGTAGTATTATTTCAGTAGTATTCAATAGAAGGCAATAATCTTGTCCAAGGAGTTCTTGCATAGTGTGATAGTATTAGTCTCTCGGTCATGTCTGACTCTGCAAACTCTGGAACTGGAGCCTGCCAGGCTCCTCTGTCCATGGAATTCCTGAGGCAGTACTGGAGTGGGTATCCGTCCCATTCTCCAGGGGATCTTCCTGACCCAAAGATCAAACCCAGTCCCTGCATTTACCATCTGAGCCCCCAGGGAAGCCCAAGATCTTGCCTATCTTTTTGTGAAATCTCTCTTTCAAGGATTCAGTTTTGTTCAAAGTATATGGAGAGTTGTGTTTTCCACTAATTTTTTTATTGCTTAAGTATAGATATATTCTTGAATTTTGTGAATTTATTTTGTATCAGTAACCTAAATGATCTACTACTGATTATAACCATTTACATGAAAAGCCTCTTGAATTTTCTATACACATAAATATGTCATCTGAAAAAAGAAATGACAAACTATTGAGTTTGTCTCTTCCTTCTCAAAAGAAACATTGCTTATTTATTTCCCTCCTGTCTAATTATACTGACTAGACTGCAAGAAAATATTGAAAAACAAGGATAATAGAAATCATTTTTGTCTTACTCTGGATTCTAACACAGATGCATTAAATACAAGGTGTGTGCATTAAATGCAATGTTACAGGTAAATGACATTAACTATAATGATCCATTTAAGTCTGAATTTTGCAGTAAGGAGTTCTTAATCTAAGCCACAGTCAGCTCCCAGTCTTGTTTTTGCTGACTGTATAGAGCTTCTCCTTCAGCTGCAAAGAATATAATTAATCTGATTTTGGTATTGATCATCTGGTGATGTCCATGTGCAGAGTTGTCTCTTGTGTTGTTGGAAGAGGGTGTTTGCTATGACCCGTGCATTCTCTTGGCAAAACTCTGATAGCCTTTGCCCTGCTTCATATTGTACTAAGGCCAAACTTGCCTGTTACTCCAGGTATCTCTTGACTTCCTTGTTTGGCATTGCAATACCATAGGATGAAAAGGATATCATTTTTTTTTTTTTTTTGGTGTTACTTCTAGAACATTTTATAGATCTTCATAGAACTGTTCAACTTCAGCTTCTTTGGCATTAGTAGTTGCAGCATAGACTTGGATTACTGTGTTACTGAATGGTTTGCACTGGAAATGAACAGGGATCATTCTGTCACTTTTGAGATTGCACTGAAGTACTGCATTTTGGACTCTTCTGTTCACTATGAGGGCTACTCCATTTCCTCTAAGGGATTCTTGTCCACTGTAGTAAACATAATGGTCACCTGAATTAAATTCACCCATTCCGGTCCATTTTAGTTCACAGATTCCTAAAATGTCAATGTTCACTCTTGCCATCTCCTGTTTGACTACTTTCAATTTACCTTGATTCACGGACTTAACATTCCAGGTTCCTATGCAATATTGTTTTTTACAGCTTCGGACTTTACTTCCTTCACCAGACACATCTACAACTGGGGTTTATTTTTGCTTTGGCTCCATCCCTTCATTCTTTATGGAGTTATTTCTCCACTCTTCTCCAGTAGCATGTTGGGCACGTACCAACCTGGGGAGTTCATCTTTCAGTGTCCTATCTTTTTGCCTTTTCATACTGTTCATGGGGTTCTCAAGGCAAGAATACTGAAGTGGTTTGTCATTCCCTTCTCCACTGGACCACATTATGTCAGAATTCTCCAGTATGACCTGTCCGTCTTGGGTGGCCCTTCATGGCATGGCTCATAATTTCATTGAGTTAGACAAAGCTGTGGTCCATGTGATCAGTTTGGTTACTTTACTGTGATTGTGGTTTTCAAAACACAAAAAGGCAAAATGTTTGTCTGAGGAGGCCTTACAAATAGCTGAGAAATGAAGAGAAGTGAAAGGCAAAGGAGAAAAGGGAAGATATACCCATTTGAATGGAGAGTTCCAAAAAGCAAAGAGAGATAGGAAAGCTTTCCTAAGTGATCAATGCAAAGAAATAGAGGAAAACAATAGAATGGTAACAACTAGAGATCTCTTCAAGAAAATTAAAGATACCAAGGGAATATTTCATGCAAAGCTGGGCAAAATAAAGGACAGAAATGGTATGGACCTAACAGAAGCAGAAGATAGTAAGAAGAAGTGGAAAAAATACAAAGAATAACTGCACAAAAAGGATTTTAATGAGCCAGATAACCACAATGGTATAGTGTGATCACTCACCTAGAACATCTTGGAATGTGAAGTCCAGTGGTTCTTAGGAAGCATCACTATGGACAATGCAAGTGGAGGTGATAGAATTCCAGCTGAGCTGTTTCAGATCCTAAAAGATGATTCTGTTGAAGTGCTGCACTCAAAACATCATCAAATTTGGAAATCTCAGCACTGTCCACAGGACTGAAAAAGGTCAGTATTCATTCTAATCCCAAAGAAAGACAATGCCAAAGAATGTTCAAACTACCACACAACTGCACTCATCTTACATGCTAGCAAAGTAATGCTCAAAATTCTCCAAACGAAGCTTCAACAGTGTGTGAAATGAAAGCCCCCAGATGTTCATGATGGATTTAGAAAAGGCAGAGAAACCAGAGGATCAAATTGTCAACATCTGTTGGATAATAAAAAAAAAAAAAAAGCAAGAGAATTCCAGAAAAACTTCTACTTATGCTTTATTGACTATGCCAAAGCCTTTGACTGTATGCATCACAATAAACTGAGGAAAATTCTTAGAGATGGGAATAGTAGACCACCTAACCTGAATCCTGAGAAATCTGTATGCAGGTCAAGAAGCAAGAAGCAACAGTTAGAACTGGACATGGAAGAGTGGACTGTTTCCAAATAGGGAAAGGAGTACATTAGGGCTGTATATTGTCAGCCTGCATATTTAACTTATATGCAGAGTACATCATGTGAAATGTTGGGCTGGATGAAGCACAAGCTGGAATCAAGATTGCCGAGAGAAATGTTGATAACCTCAGATATGCAGATGATACCATCCTTGTGGCAGAAAGTGAAGGGAAACTAAAGAGCCTCTTGATGAAAATGAAAAGGAGAGTGAAAAATCTGGCTTAAAACTCAACATTCAAAAAATTAAGATCATGGCCTCTGTTCCCATCACTTTCTGGCAAATAGATGGGGAAACAATGGAAACAGTGACAGACTTTATTTTCTTGGGCTCCATAAACACTGCAGATATTGACTGCAGCCATGAAATTAAAATACGCTTGCTACTTGGAAGAAAAGTTACGACTAACCTACACAGCATATTAAAAAGGAGAGACATTACTTTGCCATCAAAGTGCCAAAGAACTGATGCTTTTGAACTGTGGTGTTGGAGAAGACTCTTGAGAGTCCCTTGGACTGCAAGGAGATCAAACCAGTTCATCCTAAAGGAAATTAGTCCTGAATATTCATTGGCAGGACTGATGCTGTACTGAAACTCCAATACTTTGGCCACCTGATGCAGAGAACTAACTCAATGAAAAAGCCCCTGATGCTGGGAACGATTGAAGATGGGAAGACAAGTGGACGACAGAGGATGAGATGGTTGGATGGCCTCACCAACTCAATGGACATGAGTTTGAACAGGCTCTCGGAGTTGATGATGGACAGGGAAGTCTGGCATGCTGTAGTCCATGGGGTTGCAGAGAGTCAGACACAGCTGAGGGACTGAATAACAAGAACATATTAAGCAAAGGTTATTCTCTGAACAGTTGTTAAAAATTGTTTTTACTTAAGAATTTGTTAAGATCTCTCTCTTCTAGTTACTGTGATTAAAATTTTTATTTCATTTGAAAAAAGTTGTCCACTTCTTTGTTTCTTGTGAGTGTGGCAGTTTCATTGAGTCCCATTTCTCTAGTCCCTTCTTAGTTTCTGCAGGATGCTACACAGATGCCACTTCCGCCGGAAGCCATGTTCTCATAGATTTCAGTTGGAGCTCACCTTCCTTTGTTTTTCCTTTCTGCTTTGCTTTCCTCATCCTTATACTCATCACTCAGGATTGCGAATGCCTGTTAGCTAGTCTTCATCCCCAGCAGTCTACACACAAACATTGCCTTGTTCCTCACTGAATCTTTAGTGACATGGTCAAACCCTGGTGTACAGTAGGTGCTTATGTGTGCGCTTAGTCGTTCAATCATGTTCAACTCTTCACAGCTCCTTGGACTGTAACCTGCCAGGCTCCTCTGTCCATGGGATTTTTTAGGCAAGAGTACTGGAGTGGGTTGCTCTTTCCTCTTCCAGGGCATCTTCCTGACCCAGGGATTGAACCTGCATCTCTTATGTCTCCTGTGTTGCAGGCGGGTTCTTTACCCACTGAGCTATCTGGAAATTTCCTAAAGTAAGGTGCTTAATATTTGCTTTATTGATGAGTTAATTCCTTACTGTAATATTTTCCTAATTTGTTTTTAGGACCTAAGTAGAGCATTGGATTATTTTTCAGCTAAAAATTATAATCACTTTGAGCTTTGATATAAGAAGTTTGCCTTATTTGTAGGCAAAGTCAGGCCCATTGTACATAAAATATAAATGTTTGTGTTGAGAAAGTTGTTTCATACACCATGCTGGGACCTCTCTCTGAGAACCTATGAGAGAAATGCCCATCTAGTTTCCCATCTCAAAGATCTGTATTTCTCCTAAACAACTGGTTTGTTTTTATCTCAGACAGGATGACAGATGAAGCTGACTGTGTTTTCTATTTCACATTGTTTGGAAAACTTAGAATCAAATTGCAGCTTACTTCTACCAAGGGTATAGAACATTATAGTATCTTTTTTCACTTAATTTCTGACTTTTTCTGTACTCTTATTTTTTTCCTCTCCTCTATATCATTAAATTTTATTTTTTTAATGGTCAAATTATGTTTTCCTATAAAGTACCTTACGTCCCTTTTCAACCAAGCAAGGTAAAACTTTATCAGGGTAATAATGTTACTGAAGACATTCTCACCATTTTAGCCAGTTTTAAGTACTGCTAATAGACATGTTTTTCAGCAATACATGTATAAATATGACTTGCTCCTGCATAAAATACTATCAGTGACTTCCTGTTGGTTCTAAGATGAAACACAAAACTCTTAGCAAGTTGCACATGGATCATCATGCCAACTTTTTTCAGTGCACTCTTGACACATGATCATTTACGTATATCATGTCTGCAGTTGACAGAACCATTTGGAAAATAAAATATACAAATAAATGTACTTGGCAATACATTGGCTATTCTTCCCACCAAAATTATAGAGTAAAACATTTTCTTTTCACAGTAGTGAGCACAGGGATATTTAGCTTTATTTTGTTTGTTTATTTTTGTTTTTTTCCCCCAATAATATATATTGGACTATACTTGGCAAAAAATAGACATTCCAGATAGTTTATGTGATATTACAAAAAATGAAGAAGGAGCAAGAGACCATAAGTATAAATTGTTCAACTGTTATCTATATAAATAATAAAATTTTAACATGCTACACCCTATGGAGCAAAATTAACAAAATTAACTGTATAAATTAATGGAAAGTCCGGGAAAACTTGTACCTGTAATCACCAAGTTTGAAGTGGCTTTAAATTACATGAAAGTGTTAAATTATTACAGAAAAAAAAAAAGACTAAAGAATATTTTCAGCATTCAGATCTATTTCCCCATTACATCATTCTTTTTATTTTTCTCCCTACAACTTAAACATGAGACTTATGTCAATTCTGATAAATACAGCAAATTATGATTTGAGAAAAAAAAATAATTCTGCCGTATTGGAGAAGAGTGGAGAAATAACTCCAGAACGAAAGAAGAGATGGAGCCAAAGTGAAAACACCACCCAGTTGTGGATACGACTGGTGATAGAAGTAAAGTCCAATGCTGTAAATAACAATATCACACACGAACCTGGAATGTTAGGTCCAGGAATCAAGGTAAATTGAAAGTGGTCAAACAGGAGATGGCAAGAGTGAACATCGACATTTTAGGAATCAGGAAACTAAAATGGGCCGGAATGGGCAAATTTAATTCAGATGACCATTATATTTACTATAGTGGACAAGAATCCCTTAGAGGAAATGGAGTAGCCCTCATAGTGAACAGAAGAGTCCAAAATGCAGTACTTCAGTGCAATCTCAAAAATGACAGAATGATCTCTATTCATTTCCAGTGCAAACCATTCAGTATCACAGTAATCCAAGTCTATGCTGCAATTACTAATGCCAAAGAAGCTGATGTTGAACAGTTCTATGAAGACCTCTACAAGACCTTCTAGAACTAACACCAAAAAAAGTGATGTCCTTTTCATCCTATGGTATTGCAATGCCAAAAGAGGAAGTCTAGAGATACCTGGAGTAACAGACAAGTCTGGGCTTGGAGGACAAAACAAAGCAGGTCAAAGGCTAATAGAGTTTTGCCAAGAGAACTCACTGGTCACAGCAAACACCCTCTTCCAACAACACAAGAGAAAACTCTACCTGTGGATATCACTGGATGATTAATACCAAAATCAGATTGATTATATTCTTTGCAGTAGAAGAAGGAGAAGCTCTGTACAGTCAGCAAAAACAAGACTGGGAGCTGACTGTGGCTCAGATTATGAACTCCTTACTGCAAAATTCAGACTTAAAATGAAGAAAGTAGGGAAAACCACTAGACCATTCATGTGTGACCTAAATCAAATCCCTTATGATTCTACAGTGGAGGTGACAAATAGATTCAAGGAATTAGATCTGATAGACAGAGTACCTGAAAAATTATGGACAGAGGTTCGTGACATTGTACAGGATGATGATCTAAACCATCCCCAAGAAAAAGAAATGCAAAAAGGCAAAATGGTTGTCTGAGGAGGCCTTACAAATAGTTGAGAAAAGAGAAGCTAAAGGGAGAGGAGAAAAGGAAAGATATACCCATCTGAATGCAGAGTTCCAAAGAATAGCAAGGAGAGATTTCAAGAAAGCCTTCCTAAGTGATCAATGCAAAGAAATAGAAGAAAACAGTAGAATGGGAAAGACTAGAGATCTCTTCAAGAAAATTAAAGATACCAAGGGAACATTTCATGCAAAGATGGACACAATAAAGGACGGAAGTGGTATGCACCTAGCAGAAGCAGAAGATATTAAGAAGAAGTGGCAAAATACAGAGAAGAACTACACAAAAAAGATTTTAATGAGCCAGATAACCACGATTGTGTGATTACTCACCTATAGCCAGACAACCTGGAGTGCAGTCAAGTGGGCCTTAGGAAGCGTCACTATAGACAATGCAAGTGGAGGTGATGGAATTCCAACTGATCTAGTTCAAATCCTAAAAGAAGATGCTGTGAAAGTGCTGCACTCAAAATGTCATCAAATTTGGAAAGCTCAGCAGTGTCCACAGGACTGAAAAAGGTCAGTATTCATTCCAATTCATTCCAAAGAAAGGCAAAGGCAATGCCAAAGAATGTTCAAACTACCACATAATTTCATTCATCTCACATGCTAGCAAGGTAATGCTCCGAATTCTCCAAACGAGGCTTCAGTTGTATGTGAACCAAGAACTCGCAGATGTGCAAATTGGATGTAGAAAAGGCAGAGGAACCAGAGATCAAATTCCCAACATCCGTTGGATCATAGAAAAAAGAAGAGAATTCCAGAAGATATCTACTTCTGCTTCAATGACTTTACTAAAGCCTTTGACTGTGCGTATCATGACAAACTGTGGAAAATTCTTAAGGAGATGGAAGTAACAGACCACCTTACCTGCCTCCTGAGAAACTGGTATACAGGTCAAGCAGCAACCGTTAGAACTGGACATGGAACAGTGAACTGCGTCCAAATTGGAAAGGACTACATCAAGGCTGTATATTGTTACTCTGCTTATTTAACTTACATGCAGAGTACATGATGCCAAACACCAGGCACAAATGAAGCACGGCTGGAATCAAGATTCCAGGAGAAATATCAATTACCTCAAATATGCAGATGACACCACCCTTATGGCGGAAAGCAGAGAGGAACTAAAGAGCCTCTTGATGAAATTGAAAAGGAGAATGAAAAATCTGGCTTAAAACTCAACATTCAGAAAATGAAGATCATGGCATCCAGCCCCATTATTTCATGGCAAATAGATGGGGAAACATGGAAACAGTGACAGACTTTTTTTCTTGAGCTCCAAAATCACTGCATCTGGTGACTGCAGCCATGAAATTAAAAGATGCTTGTTCCTTGGAAGAAAGTGATGACCAACCTAGACAGCATATTAAAAAGCAGAGACGTTACTTTGTCTATAAGGTCCATCTAGTCAAAGCTTTTGTTTTTCCAGTAGTCTGTATGGATATGAGAGTTGGACCATAAAGAAAACTGAACACCAAAGAATTAATTCTTTTGAATTGTGGTGTTGGAGAAGACTTTTGAGAGTCCATTGGACTCCAATACTTTGGCTACCTGATGCGAAGAGCTGATTCATTTGAAAAGACCCTGATGCTGGGAAAGATTGAAGTGGGAGGAGAAGGGGATGACAGAGGATGAGATGTTTGGATGGCATCACTGACTCAATGGACATGAGTTTGGGTAAACTCCAGGAGTTGGTGATGGACAGGGAGGCCTGGGGTGCAGTCCATGGGCATGCAGAGTCCAGACAAGACTGAGCAACTGGACTGAATTGAACTGGACTTCAAGGAGATCAAATCAGTCACTTGTAAAGGAAATCAACCCTGAATATTCATTGGCAGGACTGATGCTGAAGCTGAAACTCCAGTACTCTGGTCACCTGATGCAAAGAACTGACTCATTAGAAAAGACCCTGATGCTGGAAAAGATTGAAAGCAGGAGGAGAAGAGGACAATAGAGGATGAGAAGCTTGGATGGCATCACCGATTCGATGGACATGAGTTTGAGTAGGCTCCAGGAGCTGGTGATGGACAGAGAAGCCTGGCATGCTGCAGTCCTTGGGGTTGCAAAACTTTGGACATAACTGAGCAACTGAACTGAACTGAATTCTGCCCTAAAAGAGACTTTCTCACCAGTGTCTGCGAAGAAGGTATGAATTTTTTAATGAAATACTATATTTCTTCTCTAAAGTGCCAAAGAAGCAAATTATTTAACTCTGCCTTAGCTACAGCATCATAAAATAGAAGTATGTCAAAGAGTATTTTGCAGAGCAAAATGAATGGTAGGGCTAAAATTCTTTATAAATTGATTGATAAAGATTCTTATTTGAGAAAACTCAAAAGCAACAAGTAAAACTAATAGCCTGAAGTGGGGGTTTAGGTATCCCAGTTCAAACCTGAATAAACAATCACTTAATCTCAACACTGGAAGCAACATTATACTTTGACACTTATGTGGATTCCAGAAGTTTTAAATATAAGATGTGTTACAATGTACTTCATACTTAAGTACTTAGTTATTCAACAGATATTTCCTCAGTCTTGTTAAAAGTGCCACAGCATCATTTCCTTTGAAATTAAATATGTACACAGTCATCATAGAGTCCTCCCAAACGGAACGCTGAGTATTGGTACTGTGCGTGTGTGTGTGTAATTGTGCTCAGTTGCTCAGTCACGTCTGACTCTTCTGCAACCCCATGGACTGTGGCCCGCCTGGCTCCTCTGTCCATGGGATTTTGTAAGCAAGAATACTGGAGCGAGTTGCCATTTCCTCCTCCAGGGGAATCTTCCCAACCCACGGATCAAAACTCCATCTCCTGAGTCTGCTTGCTGGGACAGGTGGATTCTTTACCACCGAGCCACCGGGGAAGCCTGCTGGTAGCGTAGTTATATTATTTACATTTTTTAATCTTCTAATACAATTTTCCCTACATGAGACAGTTTTCTAGTAAAACTCAAAATGTAATTGTCCATATCCCAAATACATTGTCATATGTTATAATAAGGTATATCGAGAGTTAAAAACCTTGAAATCTAGTTCCTTCATATCCTTTGTGTGTGTGCTCAGTTGCTCAGTCCTGTTCCTATCAGCTGGCCAGAGTATTGGAGCTTCAGCTTCAGCATCAGTCCTGCCAATGAATATTCAGGACTGCTTTCCTTCTGGATCGACTGGTTTGACCTCCTTGCAGTCCAAGAGATTCTCAAGAGTCTTCTCTAACACCACAGTTCAAAAGAATCAATTCTTCGCTGTTCAGCCTTCTTTATGGTCCAACTCTCAAATCCATACATGACTACTAGAAAAACCATGGCTTTGACAATATGGACATTTGTCAGTAATGTCACTGCTTTCAAATATGCTGTCTAGGCTTATGTTGGCTTTTCTTCCAAAGAGCAAGCATCTTTTAATTTCATGGATGTAGTCACCATATGCAGTGATTTTGGAGCCCAAGAAAATAAAGTCTGTCACTGTTTCCATTGTTTCCCCATCTATTTGCCATGAAGTGTTGCAATTGGATAACATGATCTTCATTTTTTGAATGTTGAGTTTTAAGCCAGATTTTTCACTCTCCTCTTTCAGTTTCATCACGAGGCTCTTTAGTTCCTCTCTGCTTTCTGCCATAAGGGTGGTGTCATCTGCATATCTAAGATTATTGATATTTCTCCTGGGAATCTTGATTCCAGCTTGTGCTTCATCCAGCCTGGCATTTCACATGATGTACTCTGCATGTAAGTTAAATAAGTAGAGTAACAATATACAGCCTTGATGTACTCCTTTCCCAATTTGGAGGCAGTCCATTGTTCCATGTCCAGTTCTAACTGTTGCTTCTTAACCTTTATACAGACTTCTCAGGAGACAGGTAGGGAATCTGGTATTCCCATCTCTTTAAGAATGTTCCACAGTTTGTCATGATACACACAAAGGCTTTAGTGTAGTCAGTGAAGCAGTTTTTCTGGAATTTTCTTGCTTTTTCTATTATCCAAAGGATGTTGGAAATTTGATCTCTGGTTCCTCTGCGTTTTCTAAATCCAGCTTGAACATCTGGAAGTTCCCAGTTCACATTACATTACCTTGCTAGCATGTCACTAAGTTGTGTCCAACTCTTGTGATCCCATGGACTGTAGCCTGCTAGGCTTCTCTGTCCATGGGATTCTCCAGGCAAGAATACTGGAGTGGGTTGCCATTTCCTTCTCCAGGGGATCTTCCCAGCCCAGGAATCGAACCCCAGTCTCCTGCATTGCAGGCAGATTCTTTACCTACCGAGCTACAAGGGAAGCCCTGTGGAGAGGGAAGTCATTGCTAGCATGTAAGATGAATGCAATTGTGTGGTAGTTTGAACATTCTTTGGCATTGCCCTTCTTTTGGACTGAAATGAAAACTGACCTTTTCCAGTCCTGTGGACACTACCGAGTTTTCCAAATTTGCTGGCATATTGAATGCAGCACTTTCCCAGCATCATCTTTTAGGATTTGAAATAGCTCAGCTGGAATTCCATCACTTCCACTAGCTTTGTTCGTAGTGATGCTCCTAAGGCCCACCTTGACTTTGCACTCTAAGATGACTGTCTCTAGGTGAGTGATCATAGCGTTGTGGTTATCTGCATCATTAAGATCTTTTTTGTATGATTCTTCTGTGTATACTACCTCTCAAAACCTAAACTAAACTATGTCATCAGAGAGGACCTCAGGATGATGGCTAAAAAGTTGTAATTAAATTTAATCATCTTGTCATTAACTCCATGAAATCTTACCTTTAGAGTTCCTTTTTTTCACCAGTACTGTTTGGCAACTGACTCTACCACTGCAATGAAACCACTTTGCAAATCGGCATGTACACCTGTGGTGGATTCATGTCAGTGTATGGCAAAACCAATACAATATTGTAAAGTAATTAGCCTCCAATTAAAATAAATAAATTTATATTTAAACAAAAACAAAAAAATTTAAAAATTAAAAAAAATTTTCAAAAGTCTTAAGGATTTTTAAAATAAGAAAAAAGAATAACTTGCTATTTCAAATTAATATTTTCTAGTCTATTCCAGTTCAGATTATAAATATTTGTAATCTTTGCAGAATTTGATGCCCTGGAGCAGTCCGAATGATCTTACTTGGATTCTTTTATTCTCTCTTGTTCCACATTCCTTACCTTTCATTCCACTTCTCAGTCTGTCACTTGAGCTCTTCTTCTTTTGCTGTTCCTGGAATTCTGCTAATTTCTTGGCTTTCTCTTGAAGAGCTCATCATTACGTGGTCTGTTGCCTGCTACTGACTTTCATCATTATCACTTCTCCACTGATCACTTTCTGGAGAGCTTGACTGGGTTCTGGAGCTCCCCTCTACTTTGTCCAGTGAACATGTCTCAGTCCAACCACATCATCACACACTGCGCAAAACTTGCACCTCTCTGTAGCCCCCACAGGATAAGATGTGCTGCTATCCACTGCAGTACCCAAGCAAATGTCACCCCTTCTTTCAAACACAGATGTTTTCTGTGGATCCTATTCTCTAATCACTTTGTCTTTTCTCCCCTCTCCTTGGTCAGTGTGTTAGTCGCTCAATCATGTCCGACTCTGCAATCCCGTGGACAATAACCTGCCATGCTCCTCTGTCCTTGGGATTTCCCAGGCATGAATACTGGAGTAGGTCGCCATTCCCTTCTCCCTTGGTCAGTGTAGGGATTAGAATTTCTTTGGGGTTTCATCTTTGTACATACTATCTCAAAATACCATCTCTTATCCACTGATTTGTAAGGAAGCTTTGCTCCTTAAAAATATACTCTGCAAAATCTAGCCGCCAGTTTAACCAGGTAATCAACATTTCTGAAAAGCACTATAGTTTGGTATATGTCTCTCCAACTTGGGTGTTCTTTTTGTTTTCTGTAGCTTACTGTGTTCTCTGCTTGCATCCTGAATGTTTACTCTCCCTATCACATGAAAAATGTATACTTTGAGTTTAGAAATAGAAATTAATATCATCTCCTATTATAAAGTGCCAGGATCCTTGATGGATCACATGTTCCTGGCACCACTAATAAAGGGACATTATGTTTAATCATTTGAACCCACTCTCATCTGGGCTACCTTACACTACAGAACTGAATTGAATTTAAAAACAGTTCATTTTTAGCATGTTTGCCCATCTTGGCATCTTTCTATGTTGGCAGCAAGATAGAAATGGCCTATGGAAGTTTAACGCATCATATAGCCTTTGTTCAATCTGGGTCAAATATTAGTTTCCACGTTGATCCCTTTATAGTCTAAATTCCAAGGCTAAACTCTCCACAGCTCTGTGCATATTTGGTGATACCAAATAAATCATTATGAAAATCCCATTAAAGTCAGGAATTCTGAGTTTCTATGTAAGCATACACTTAGAAACTCAAGTTAAACTTCATAAATTTGATAAAATTAATTTAACATTGCGAACCTGGTTCAAAAGACAACCTAGGGTCAGTAGGCCATTTTAATGAAGGTAGAGAGATGTTTTCTGGTTATTCAGGTTTAAAAGGGTTAATTATGGTATTGAAGTATAGCAATAAATGTGCACAATTTCTCAGAATTATGTATTTTTAAGAAATTGTTCATGGGCTATTTTAGTCAATAATATAGTAGGGTCATAATAATATAGTCAGGGTCATAATATATCATTCATTAAGGAGTGTTTTGCTGCTCCAAAGCCAAAGCAATAAAATAACACTGAAGATAGTTGATTCAGAATTAGACATTTTCAAAAAGTAATAAAGTTATTTTAAAATCTGTAGTAAGTTTGAAAAGTATTTCATTGTCATTTATAACTGAAAAGGTAAAAATGTATTAATTTGAAACACATCAAAAAAATAAACCAGCATTTCCTCCCCTAATATTGTTTTCATGGGCGTGAACATTTAAATGGTATATCACATTAAACCTACTCAAAGAATCTCTTTGAAACATATTCAGTGTATTTCTTTAAGACACATTTCCACAATTTGAAACCTATACAACATATATCATCACACAGAGTTCCCTAACAATTTAGTAGGATGTTTATGAAGTGCTTTTTGGTTTTTTTCTAGATTGGCTACGAGATACATGATAAGCCAGTACTTGGTCCCCCAGCACCAAGCAGAAATTTCCAAAGTAACAAGCTAAATGTCTAGTGGAAACATGGGGCTCATCCATTTCCTAAATACTACTCCTGCTCTAAAGTTCAATGTCAAGGCTTTTTATTTGACTAAGACTAATATTTTGCTAATTGTATCCAGGCAGCACTGGCAACCATGAAAATATTCTTTCTTCTTCATTTAAAATAGAGATATTCAGAACACAAACCAACATGTGCTGATCTGTGCCTATCTGTATTTTATCTCACATGATCTCACTGTGTTCTGTTATCCACAATGATACCAAAGTATCCCGTGTTGGCATGTTAGTTATAAAAAACATGTATCTCTAAAATAAGAAACCAACTAAAAAGAATCATTTATATTTTTCCAGTTCTACATGTTTGTCCCTTTTGTATGTATCTTCAGTTCTACGTCGCCTTCTAGAGCTCTTTAAAATGAAAGGGTTGATAAATATCCCTTGCATTTACAGAACGCGTCAGGAAAATAAAATCTCTCTTCAATTAAATCTTTTGAAAAAAATCTATGCATGACACTTTCCAAGCCAAAGCATGGGTTGGTTTTATTGCATTTGATGCTGTGACAAAGTACCCTAATTAGCACATTGGTGTAATTTACCACTGTTTCATTAAAGCTGATTGCCTAACTACCTGGGAAGTTAACATGGCTTCTTGAGTACTTGACCTGCCTTATTTTTCTCCACTACAGCTGTTTGTGGGAACGGAGCAAAAAGCATTCATTACTGATGAAGAAAAAATTCTGATAGAGATTTCAATACAAGAAAAAGATGTCATTTTGCTTTGAGACACCTCAACCCTTTCCATTTTTAATTGGGTTTGAATTTATTATGAGACCTCAAATGACAACGTGAATTCCTGGCACTCAACTAAATTTTTACCAATTTGGACAACTAAGTCATGTTCACTTAATTTATATTTGTATTCATTTCAGATGTGAAAATCTGACCTTAAAAAATGAAGTACATTAAAGTCCACTAAATTAAGCCCATATCTAGCCTCCAGGGATTGTATGAGATATGAAGAAATATTGAAATCCTTTGAAAGGGCTTGAGGTAGGGATAAGGGGGAAATATTTTTTAAAATAGGAAAACTTACAAGCAAGGGTAGATTAAATGCTATCATGTTGGTAAGAGTAATTTTCTTTCATGTTTTTAGCCACTGGCGAAAATCTATGTACATTTTATCTTTTATTCTTAACCACCCTGGCCCCAAATATATGGCATGACACATTCATCAGCGTGGTACTCTTTCTGACGTCAGAGCAGTAGAATGATGTAAGGAAAATCCATACTTTAACAGGGGAAACGACGTTATCTTCCATTTAGAAGCAATGCTTCGGATTAAGAAGCAAACCTGCAGATAATTCATATTCCATGGAGGTTTGTAATATCATCATACCAAAATAGCCCATAACAGCCTCATCTGAAAAGAGCATTTAGAAAACAACAACAAAAAAACCTTGTTGTAAATTCTGAGTAAGCCATTAAAATCCTGACAAAAGAAGGATGGGTTTCATTATCTTTCATAACTCCTCTGTTACAGACTGACAATCTGCTGTGCATTAAGTAACCATTTTATTTTTGGTGCTAAAATTAAAGCAGTTTTCTATAGAAGACACCTCAGGTGAAGTTTGTAGTGGAGACCAAATTTATCTGTATAATTTTTAGCTCTTTGCCCAGTTCATGAATATGAATAGGAACTTTTTGGATCTGGCTGCAGACTTCTTACATTAATATTTCATCCTTCTTAGAAGTTGCTGGTGCTTGTGGAATCTTCTTCCCGGGCCCTTCTGTCCCTGGAATTATTCTCAACATCTCAACATTACATGCTCAAAAAAAAAGTATTAGAAGAAAAGTAGAAGCCCTAGTAATCTTGGTATTTCTATCATTCCTAGAAATTTCAGTGTTGACGCGTTAAAGGAAAAGGCAGGAGAGAGTCTTTCTTGGAGAGGTGTACAGGACAGTGGGAGATGTATGGGATGGCAATAAACATATAATAGTAAAATATCAGTAATAGTAATAACTCATTATTACACAGATTAAGAAAAAAAGGAAAGACAAAAAAAACCCAAATAGTAATCAAACCCCATCATCATGGGCTATGGTGTATCAATTAAAATGGAAGGGAATTACATGCAAATGCTTCAAACAGAAAATGCCGAATACCTTTCCACTGATGATTTTTAGTTGTCAGGACAAGTGAGACCCAAACAGCAGACAGAATGGTCCCAGCATGCTTGTTGCCTTTTTTTGTTTGCACAGTAGCTGTCAATTTCAGCCTTGCAGGTAGGGGAACCCAGCGGGAGGCAGGGGCGGGACCCAACCACGCAGGCTGAACTGAGAGCAAATTTAAATTACTGAGCCTTTTTTTTCCTTTTTTATTTTTCTACTCTGCGACAAACTGAAAAGATTCCAGCACGCTAATTTAACCACCCTGCTTTTTCTTTGCTTTTTTTTTTTTTTTTTTTTTTTGTCTCCCTGCTTCCAGGATAATTAAAAGAGAAACCTGTAAAGGCAACATTCCTGTGACCGAGTTGGTGCTGCTACGTGCTGGTAAGAAAACACATTTAATTTTTTTTATCCTTTTTTTTTTTTCGCTTTTCCTTTTTTTAAAAAAAATAAAAAGAACTGAAGGCTTTGTCTGTCTAATGCAGTCATAAGCGTGGCTTCCCTGCCGTGAGGGGTTAGCATGTAATGAAAAGGTGTAATTGCCTGATATGTGACCTTCGCGTCATACTTAAAATGGGTAATAACAGCATCCCTATGTACCCTGATGATGCTTCTCTCTGCGAATTGATGAGGCGCCCAGTTGCAACAGGGCTAAGACTGTCGCACTATGGCAATGAGTCGTTGATCGTTTAAGGTTGGCGTTTCAGTGTCCTGTCAGGGAGAATTCTTGACTTCTCCAAGTTACTAGCTTTTGCAGGGTGTCATGGGTTTTAATAGGTGCCTTACAGACCATAAATGTTTTATTATTTACTCGCCAAACAGGAAGTACAATGATGAAACTTTTTTTTTTTAAAGTAACACTGTAATTATCCTAGACTTCCTTAGTCCAGATAATGAAACAGCCTAAAGTGAGTTCTGAGCAGTGTTATTTTAATCTCTTTCATCTACAACTCGTCAGGAGTTCATTAGACAGTCAGCTGTGGACAGCCTAGATCATCAGGGGACCTTGAACTTGAGATGCCAACTTTATTCTTTAAAAGGACAAATTTTAATTCAGCCCAATTAAATTCAACAAGTATTTCTTTATACCCTGCCTGGGGCTGGTACTGAGAGTGTTCTTGCCTGTTTTCTGGTATGGGGGGATGGAAGATTGAACCTAGATAATGTGAGTTTTCAGCAGTTGGGTCTTCATTCTGCTGTTGGGATTGATCAGATCATTTAAGACACATTTCAAAATGCATGACTGTTGACTCAAAGTTCCCAAGTTTACGTCTCTTACAATCCATGTACTTCTGTTCCTCCTGTGCATGTAAGTTTTGTTTATGTCAATTTGCAACTATGGTCAGTGCATTTTAGACTTCATTTTAATAGTATAAAGAAAGAAGAAGACATAGAAAACTTATCTGTCTTGCAAACTAAATATGTCATTTGTGCATACATCCATGGGGCAAACTTTGAGCTTATTCGGGTGCTAGCTTCAGAAGCGGGAAGACTCAAGGAAAGGTTGAGGTTGGTCAAGGAATGTACTTGGATTTAGGTCAAGAAACTTAGGAAGAAATGTTCTCTTTTATTGCCTTTAAAAAAACATATAAAGTATCAAGGGATATATTTGTCTATTCCCCATGGTTTTTTGTAAACTGTGGTAGTTTTTGTTTTTATACTTTTTATTTTTAAGAGATAACTAAACATGCAGTGGGGAGATCTTTAAAAAGAGAATGTAGTTACCAAATGTTCATTAAGAACTTTTTCCAAAGAAAAAAATTCTCTTGTGAAAGTTTGAAGACTGTATGCCATTTGCATCTGGTAGAGAATGTGGCATTCTGTACGCTGGTAACATTCTGTCCCTAGTCTCTGTAGCTATTCTAATTGTGTCATTTCTACATTTAACAGCTCTGAACTGTGCCACCCTGTGAGTCCTCACCGATGCCCCCCAGATCACTTGAAATGTCTAAAAAGACCTTGGAACATTAGAAAATGTCAATTGTTAGAATAATTTCTGCCTCTTGCAACAAGAGAAAATACTATGGATTTAATAGTTCATTTTTAAAATCTGTTTTTATCCACCAGTAACTGTCTATTAGGAACATTTCAGTTATAATTGGAATAAATTGTTGCTCGGTAACAAGCAACTAACTCTGAAGCTACTTTCCATAGAAATCAGTGACTGGAAATAGCTACAAAGAGCTATACGCAAGTTAAACCGCAGCACTTGCATTTCTTAATTTTCTAAGAAAACACTCGTTTTTGAGTAGTTTTACTATTCTACTAAATTCTTGAAATTTTTAAAATCAAGGTACCTCTTCTATGAAAATTTCTAACTGATCAAAATCCCCAATATGAAAAATAAAGGCCGGAAGACCTTTGAAAAAATTTTTCTTCTTGTTTCAAAATAAGGAAGGATAAGCACAACCTCTCAGTCTATGAGCATTAACAAGATTCTGGGCTAGCAATACCATTATGTGTGAAGAACTGCTATCATCTCTTGCAGAACGTAATGTAAAATTATGGGTTTCATTGTAGGACTCTGTCATTTGAACTAGTAATCAGTCCATAATTCTATAGATTGCTGCAGTTAAAATGATGCTTCCCTCCATTAATACAATATTGAATAACACTGAAATTACTTTAGTTAGAGTTTTACCCTATCCATTTTTTTCCAAGAGAAACAGAGCCAGTAATAACCCCCAATCCAGATATCTAAGTATACATAATATAAGAATGTCTTTTCTTCTTCCCTGGCTGAAGTGATATAACATTACAATTTCAAGAGAAAAATTCTTCAACAATGTTTCTGCTTTAGCTAAATTTCCCATTTAGCTTTTGTAGCAGTTGGAAATAGTTTTCAACTTATAATTGCGCAGGTGTTGAAATAGAAATTAGCTTATGGAGACGGTAAACACTGTTATTGACACATAGACATATGAACAGATAAAATTATATATGATGCTAGAATGAAAATGTCCAGCCCACAGAAAAGTATAAGTAATACTTTATGAATATATGATATTTGCTTAATTCATTATAAATGTTTACTGAGTATTAACAATGCTAGAATATATGGGAAATTGAATAATGACAAAGCCATATCATGGTCATGCAGGGGATTACAATGTAGTAGAAGTTTAATTGGTGTTTAAAAAAAAAAGATGTAATTTGAGCAATTAGCCTATGACCAACTTAATGTCGTGTTAGGTTCTTGAGATCAAGAAAAATTATAACTTATTGTTTCTGACCTTTTGGAACCATTATATTCTTCATGTCCCACTTTCGCTTCAGTTCATCTTCTATAATCACATATGTTTTCCATTTCTTGTGTTTTTAAAAGATTATCATTATACATATAGTTTATATCTGTATTTTTTCCACTATATATGAAAGGAAGCAAGAAGCAGTAAACTGGGTATCAGGAGATTGCCATCCCAATCCCTAAATACCCATTGACTTTGTTACTGAATCTTGCTGGGCCTCTGTCTCCACATTGTTACAGAGAGGAAGGGGCCTCACCCAACAGGAGACATCTTTCACTTCCACCAAGGTGAAGATGGGTAACTTCTAAGGCAGAGAAAAAGGAGTGCCAGTTATGGACCACAGTGGCCCAGCTTTCTAAACAAAGCACAAGAGAATCATCATCAATGAGCAAACTACAATGCCTAGCCTCTGTGTTGGGGCTGAGTTGATGTGTGGTTATGCCAACCCCTTGATTTCATTCCGTTTACTCTCTTCACTGACACAGTAATGCCCACAGGACTGGAGAGAAACATTTCAACAGGACAGCAAGTGTGTGTGAAAAACACTGTTCCACCACCTACTGAAATGATTCTTACATGGGACCCAAGAAAATAAAGAGAATATCTTTCTCCTTAAAACCAAAATATAGAGCAATGCTTTTCCTAAAGACATAAAAAAGTATTATGTTTATACTAGTATCCATCTTAATAACACTTTAGTCATGAAGTAATTTTTGAAAAAGTTAGAGTTTACAACCTATACATTAATAATAGAAAATATATGGGTAAAATTAGAATATTTTCTAAAGCCAGTTTCTTAAATATCTGTCTTATATTTCTTACATAAATATATAAATGCTTAGGTATACTAAATCTCATAAGCCTTTGTTTTCTCCATGCTTCCTTGGTTTCCTTTTGTTTGTATAAAAAGAAGATGAAAATATACATGGGATGTATACATATTAGAAACTAGTTTAATTGTTTTTTCTTTATTCCCATCCAACTATGAATTAATCTTTCAGAAACTCAGGTTTGGAAGGAGATAAAAAGAAATTGAGTTGCTCTTAGATTATTTCTATTGGAAGAGTAGCAAGACAAAAGGACTTGTAAGTTCTTATTTCATTCAAAATTTGTTCTTAAAGGCATTGATACACCCTTGTTAAAGAAAGAGATATGGTTCCTATCCTCAAGAAGCTTAAAATATAAGATGTTTTGAAACAACTGATCATAAAGTGTATCCTTACAAGTGGTTTTAAGCATTATGTAGACAAATTTCAAGTGCTCCAATAGAAACGAAGGAGGGGACAAGTAAGATTGGTGGGTTCCAGAAAAAACTGTTCTAACCCAAAGATATACTAACTCTTTCTAAAGTGAAAAAAATTCTTTTTTTCTATTTCTTCCTGTCTTTGGGTAGTGGAATTAAGGAAGTTCTTTGCTTACCTGGAATTTTGTGATAACTACCTGACTGGCCCCATGCTTCTACTCCAGTCTTCTTAAACACTGCAGCCTGAGTGGTCCATTAGAGGTGAGAGCTATGTTGTATCACTCCTGTGTTCAAAACACTGCAATAAAGATACCTTGAAAAAAAAAAAAAAAGATACCTTGAAAACTGATAACTGTGGTTGTATCCAGGACAGGGACACATGGGTGGGAGGGAGGGCAGAGAGTGAAAGAAAGACTTACATTGACTGTGTGGCCTTTTGTACTTTATGAGTTTTTATATCATCTCCACATTTTACCCATCTGATTTTTTAATTTTTTTATTTTTAATTGGAGGATAATTGCTTTACAAACTGATTTTAATTTAATTGTCACTTTTACAAAAATCTCTGCATGTTTTCCTGCTCATTCAGAGAAGAAGTCAATTCCTTATAAGATTATACTAGGGCGAGCATGTAATTTTTCACTTTACCCTGAACACTTGTGGCAGTAAAAGGTGGTAATGTTCATAACTTTCATGGTGTGAGAAGCATATAGTAGAGTTGTCCAGGGCCAACAAGCACCTACCTAACCCTGCTGACTCTCTCATCACCTCCTTTTGCCCAGTGTACTTCACGTACATTCATGGACTTATACACAGAGCATACCACATATGCTCTGACCTCAGGACCTTTGAACTTGCTTTTCTCTAGGTCTAAGTTATTCTCGTAAATGTCTTTAACAATTACTTGCTCACTTCATGTTTTGCCCAAATGTCCCCCTCTCTTATGACCCTATTATAAATACCACTCACCCTCACCTTCCCTGTCCTTCTTTACTACTTTGTTTTTCTCCATAGATATATCACCATCTGCTATAGTGTATAGTCTACTTTGTCATTTGTTTATTGTTAGACTCTCTCCATTAAAATAAATGTTTTATAAAGGCAGACATTCTGTTCTGTTTATTGCTGAATCCCTGGCATCTAGATATACCCGGCACATAGCAGGCACTCAATAAATATTTGTTTAATGAATGTTGAATGTTACCAAAAATGTCAAGATCATCCTAATCAGTAGACTTAGGCTGAGTTCCAGACTGAGTTTCAGAAGCTGGGTCTGAGTGCAGAAGTGCAGGCTACTCGCTCAGAGGTGTGGGGAACACAGTCAGGGGGGCTCAGAGAGACAGATTCAGGAACAGACAAGGTCAAACCTGAGATAGAAGAGCCAAACAAGTATCACGTTCAAGGGTGCAGATGAAGACACAAAGACAGGTGGAGACAGAAGACATGACAGAGGTGACATGAGGCAACAAATAAGTTTCATAAGGCACATGGCACATGTGGGCAGTAATTGATTTCTACATGTGTGCAGAATTTATTGGACTGTGGACTGGATCATCAGGAATCATTTATGTGTTTCTCACACTGTACATGTGGCTTTGCTCGACTCTCCAGAGGACTTTCCTAAGGAACATCTGTAGTTGACTTGAACAGTAATGAACTGATCTGATAAGTGATAGTCATAGAAAAGAAAGCCAAGTTTGAAGGAATTGGGAAACACTGTACTAAAGCCCTTGAGTAATATGAATAACATACCTGAGAATCTACCAGTTATAGTAGTTATAGTATGATGTGAGCAGGCCACGGAGAAATTCACGAAACAAGTTCTTTTGTTCAATTTTGTTTGATGGGGCCATATTTGTATATGTATTTGTATGTTAAAAATATTTATATATTAAAACTGTCCTGTGTTCTGCAGATGGCACTGTAAGGAGATAATGCTCTCTGGACGTTCATCTTTTTAAAGGTTATTATAAAAAATTAAGGTGAGATAGCATTCTTTTCTGGCAAGGAGATAATTTGCAGATAAATGATTTTCTGAGTATTTTTATCACACTATGCCTATTATCTAGAGGACCAATGTAAGTGAGGAGTTGGGGGTGAATCTCCAAACTTCTGGCCTCACTTTTAAAGATATTTGGTAGGTATTTTAATCAACTGAATTGGTATGTAATTTGCATACAGTAAAGTGGATCCATGTTAAGTGTACAATTTGATGTGACTCAACAGGTAAAGAATCCGCCTGCAATGCAGGAGACACGGATTCGATTCCTGGGTTGGGAAGATCCCCTAGAGGAAGAGATAGCAACCCACTCCAGTATTCTTGCCTGGGAAATCTCATGGACATAAGAGCCTGGCGGGCTACAGTCCAAAGGGTCACAAAGAGTAGGACATGACTGAACAACTAAACATACACACACACACTGATGTGAACACTGTGGAACCACCATAACAATTAAGATATAGAACATTCCAGCCACATAAAAGTTTTCTATGTCCATTTGCATCAGCCCTATCCTCCACACCTAGCCTTTTAGGCCACCACTGATTTGCTTTCTGCCACTATAGATAATCCACATTTTATTAAGATTTATAAGTGCAATCATAGAGTGTGTAGTCTTATGTCTGGCTTCTTTCATTCAGCATCATGCCTTTAAGATCCATACATATTGTTACATAGATTTTTGATTGGCGACTGGCATTCCATTATACCAATATTTGACATTTTGCTCATTCATTCATCTGTTGATGGACATGTGGGTAGTTTCCACTAGGAAGCTATTATAAACAAAGCTCATGAGCATCCGTATACAAGTCTTTATGCTCTGTGGCATGTGGGATCTTCTCAGATCAGGGATTGAACCCATGTCCCCTGCATTGGCAGGCAGATTCTTTGCCACTGGACCACCAGGGAAGTCCTCTTTCTGTATTTTTAATGGTGTCTTTCAAAAAGCACCATTTTAAAACTTAAATTAATCCAAAATAAACATACCATATAACCAATGTACCAGTTTTTATTTTCTTTTATAGTTCATACATTTTTTGTTCTAAGAAATCCTTAATTGTTAGAAGATGACAAAGATTTTTCTTCTGTGCTTTCCTCTATATCTTTTATAATTGTAGCTTTTATGTGTAGATCTCTTATTCATCTCTGTTTTTATGTTTGATATGAGGTAAAAATCAACGCCTTTTTTTAGTATATAGATACCCAATTGCTCTAGCACCATTACTGAGCAACTTACTCTGTTTGACTTTTAATTACCTTGGACTACTTGTCAAAAATCAGTTGACCACATATGTGTTAAAATAGGTAATATAATTACTCCAACTTTCTCTTTCTCAAAATTGTTTTGTTTTTTCCCTCAGTTGTTATCATTTCCATATGAATTTTAGAAGTAGCTTATAAAATTTTTCCCCAAATAAAATTCCTGCTGAAATTTTTATTGCATTTGCATTGAATATATAGTTCAATTTGTAGAACTGACATTTCAAGTAAATTGATTCTTCCATCTATGAGTATTAATTTAGTTATTTTCCATTAATTTGGTTGTTCTTTAGTTTGAGCAAAGATTATAGTTTTGAGCATACAAGTATTTTTCCAGTTTATTAAACTTATCCCTAACCCTAAGTATATAATATTTTTGAGTATTATTAAAGTGGAATTATATTTCACTTTTAAACTTCTGTTGCTTTCACACACACACACATACACACACACTACTGGTGTTTGTATCGTGGCCTTCTATACTGCTATCTTCACAAATTTACTTTTAGTTCTAGTGGTTCTAGCAGATTTTTGTCACTTTCTGTTTATCCAAAAGTGTTTTAATTTTATTTTATTTTTATTTTTTAAGATAACTTCATTAAACATGGAATTTATTATTGACAACCTTGTTTTTGTTTCAACATTTTTATTGTATCATTGCAATATCTTTTGGCCTCCACAGTTCCTTAGAGGGGGCTGTAAACTATATTTTATTCTACCATCTCCAATCTACTGTTGAGCCTATCTAGTCAATTTTTTAAACTTATCAAATTTTTTAGTAGTCAGATTTCTATGTTTCTGTGGATGCTTCTCTTTTGAGACTTTCTTGTTTTTCACTCATTGATATTATACTTTACTTAATTCTTTGAACATATTTTATAAATCTCTGCTTTAAAGTTTTCATTTGCTAAATTCAAGCTTTGGGACCATTGGGAGTCAGTTTCTACTGATTGCCTTTCTTCCTGTTTGTGAGTCACACTTTCCTCTGTCTTTGCATGTCTAGTAATTTTTGGTTGTAAGTTGAATATTTTAGGTAACACAGTGCTGTGACGGTGAATCCTGTAGTGTTCTGAAAATTGTGCTTTTTTATTCCAGTATTCAGTAAATCCACTTGGATGGGAACTGCAATATTTGCTTCCTCTGTGTTATTTAGCTACTGGTATCTCTGGTCGGTTCTTATACCTTCCAAATGCTGCTTTACTAGTTTGACCTCCTGGAGATTTCCCCTGGGCCTGTGTAATTTGGCAACTAGGGACTTTGGCAAAGATTTTACTCATATTTGGGGGCTTACCCTTTTGATGGTTTCTTTGCTTCTAGGAATTTCCTTCCAAATCTAGCTTCTATGGCATAGCCTTAGCATCTCTCTTCTGACACTTTAAATCCCTGAGGCTTCAGCTTTCTCCTGGCTATGTTTTATATAACTGCAAAATGTATTCAACTTTAAAAGCAGCAAAAGCATATATTTTGGGCCATGCATCTTTCATCTTTCAGTAGTAGATTCCTCTTTGACCTCTTCTTGTTTTATTGTCAGGCCTTATAGAATTTCTTTTCACCATGAGTAGTTTATCTGTCAGCCAGACACTATGGATTTTTGGCTTCATTTCTCTACAATTAACTTGCTTTCAGCACTTCATCTTTACATTTCCAGTGTTGAACTCTGATCTCTGCAAACATTTGCTGACAAGGCTGTGTTTTTCCACGGCCATTTTCTTCCACAAGAGCTATGAGGATTGGGAAATCCCTTACATTCCTTACCTTTTATAATTATGAGTTTGTTTGTTTTTTTCCCCAAGAATAAACAATCTCTAGTTTTTGTACACTTACGGACACATTCCAGTATCAATGAACTATTAGAGTCTTTTTATGTGTATCCAGTCTTTATAATTTTATCAGGAAAGGGTTTATACAACCACTGAACTCCCCTGCCATAACTATAAACTCTTTTTATAAGCATATTGATATATTTTCTGTGTCTGAAATAACAGGGACTACAGTATTTAAAAAGTAAGACATAATCCAAAGAGTAAGCTCTTTGGCTTTTTCATATATGTCAGTTTTCAACCTGCACTACAGTCATTACATACTCTTATTAAATAGCTAATACATTCACATCTCACTCATTTTAAGAATTGGCAGCATTGAATTTTATTAAAAGGGCTATAAATGAACAGCATTTCATGGGATTTATTTTTCTACTTTAGAACAAACTAGCAAGATTCCAACCCACCAATCTAACAATTTCAAGGTCTTATTGTAGCTATGAGGCTTTAAGTGATGGTAATAAGTGTGTTAGCTCCACATGAAAGATAGACAATTAAGTCATCAGTTATTTATTCTCAGGCTTCAGTTCAGTTCAGTCGCTCAGTTGTGTCTAACTCTTTGTGACCCCATGGACTGCAGCATGCCAGGCCTCCCTGTCCATCACAAACTCCTGGAGTTTACTCAAACTCATGTCCATTGAGTCGGTGATGCCATCCAACCATCTCACCCTCTGTCATCCCCTTCTCCTCCCACCTTCAATCTTTCCCAGCATCAGGGTCTTTTCAAATGAGTCAGTTCTTCATATCAGGTGGCCAAAGTATTGAAGTTTCAGCTTCAGCATCAGTCCTTCCAAAAAATATTCAGGACTGATTTCCTTCAGGATAGACTCATTGGATCTCCTTGCAGTCCAAGGGACTCTCAAGAGTCTTCTACAACACCACAGTTCAAAAGCATCAATTCTTCAGCACTCAGCTTTCTTTATAGTTCAACTCTCACATCCATACATGACCCTGGAAAAACCATAGCTTTGACTAGACAGACCTTTGTTGGCAAAGTAATATCTCTGCTTTTTAATATGCTGTCTAGGTTGGTCATAACTTTTCTTCCAAGGAGCAAGCGTCTTTTAATTTCATGGCTGCAGTCACCATCTGCAGTGATTTTGGAGCCGCAAAATACAAAGTCTGTCACTGTTTCCACTGTTTCCCTATCTATTTGCCATGAAGTGATGGGACCAGATGCCATGATCTTAGTTTTCTGAATGTTGCGTTTTAGGCCAGCTTTTTCACTCTTCTCTTTCACTTTCATCAAGAGGCTCTTTAGTTCTTGTTGGCTTTCTGCCCTAAGGATGGTGCCATCTGCATATCTGAGGTTATTGTTATTTCTCCCAGCAATCTTGATTCCAGCTTGTGCTTTATCCAGCCCAGCGGAAGGATGACATGCAAATCTGGACCTTTAACACTACTAGACTCTACATGGACTACATGTACATGTACATGTACTACATGGACATCACCAGATGGGCAACACCGAAATCAGATTGATTATATTCTTTGCAGCCAAAGATGGAGAAGCTCTATACAGTCAGCAAAAACAAGACCAGGAGCTGACTGTGGCTCAGATCATGAACTCCTTATTGCCAAATTCAGACTTAAACTGAAGAAAGTAGGGAAAACCACTAGACCATTCAGGTATGACCTAAATCAAATCCCTTATGACTATACAGTGGAAGTGAGAAATCGATTTAAGTGACTAGATCTGATAGACAGCCTGATGAACTATGGATGGAGGTTTGTGACATTGTATAGGAGACAGGGATCAAGACCATCCCCATGGAAAAATGCAATAAGGCAAAATGGTTGTCTGAGGAGGTCTTACAAATAGCTGTGAAAAGAAGAGAAGAAAAAGCAAAGGAGAAAAGGAAAGATATTCCCATTTGAATGCAGAGTTCCAAAGAATAGCCAGGAGAGATAAGAAAGCCTTCCTCAGCGATCAGTGCAAAGAAATAGAGGAAAACAACAGAATGGGAAGGACTAGAGATCTCTTCAAGAAAATTAGAGATATCAAGGGAAAATTTCAGGCAAAGATGGGTTCGATAAAGGACAGAAATGGTATGGACCTAACAGAAGCAGAAGATATTAAGAAGAGGTAGCAAGAATACACAGAAGAACTGTACAAAAAAGATCTTCACGACCCAGATAATCACAATGGTGTGATCACTCACCTAGAGCTGGACATCCTGGAATGTGAAGTCAAGTGGGACTTAGGAAGCATCACTATGAACAAAGCTAGTGGATGTGATGGAATTCCAGTTGAGCTATTTCAAATCCTGAAAGATGATGCTGTGAAAGTGCTGCACTCAATATGCCAGAAAATTTGGAAAACTCAGCAGGGACCACAGGACTGGAAAAGGTCAGTTTTCATTCCAATCCCTAAGAAAGGCAATCCCAAAGAATGCTCAAACTACCACACAATTGCACTCAGCTCACATGCTAGTAAAGTAATGCTCAAAATTCCCCAAGCCAGGCTTCAGCAATATGTGAACCGTGAACCTCCAGATGTTCAAGCTGGTTTTAGAAAAGGCAGAGGAACCAGAGATCAAATTGCCAATATCCACTGGATCATCGAAAAAGCAAGAGTTCCAGAAAAACATCTCTTTCTGCTTTATTGACTATGCCAGAGCCTTTGACTGTGTGGATCACAATAAACTGGAAAATTCCGAAAGAGATGGGAATACCAGACTACCTGACCTGCCTCTTGAGAAACCTGTATGCAGGTCAGAAAGCAACAGTTAGAACTGGACATGGAACAACAGACTGGTTCCAAATAGGAAAAGGAGTACGTCAAGGCTGTGTATTGTCACCCTGCTTATTTAACTTCTATGCAGAGTACATCATGAGAAACACTGGGCTGGAAGAAGCACAAGCTGGAATCAAGATTGCCAGAAGAAATATCAATAACCTCAGATATGCAGATGACACCACTCTTATGGCAGAGAGTGAAGAGGAACTAAAAAGCCTCTTGATGAAAGTGAAAGAGGAGAGTAAAAAAGTTGGCTTAAAGCTCAACATTCAGAAAACTAAGATCATGGCATCTGGTCCCATTACCTCATGGGAAATAGATGGGGAGACAGTGAAAACAGTGCCAGACTTTATTTTTTTGGGCTCCAAAATCACTGCAGATGGTGACTGCAGCCATGAAATTAAAAGACGCTTACTCCTTGGAAGGAAAGTATGACCAACCTAGATAGCATATTAAAAAGCAGAGATATTACTTTGCCAACAAAGGTCCATCTAGTCAAGGCTATGGTTTTTCCAGTGGTCATGTATGGATGTGAGAGTTGGACTGTGAAGAAAGCTGAGTGCTGAAGTATTGATGCTTTTGAACTGTGGTATTGGAGAAGACTCTTGAGAGTCCCTTGGACTGCAAGGAGATCCAACCAGTCCATCCTAATGGAGATGAGTCCTGGGTATTCATTGGAAGGACTGATGCTGAAGCTGAAACTCCAGTACTTTGGCCACCTCATGTGAAGAGTTGACTGATTGGAAAAGACCCTGATGCTGGGAGGGGTTGGGGGCAGGAGGAGAAGGGGACAACAGAGGATGAGATGGCTGGATGGCATTACCGACTCGATGGGCATGAGTTTGAGTAAACTTCGGGAGCTGGTAATGGATAGGGAGGCCTGGCGTGCTGCGATTCATGGGGTCGCAAAGAGTTGGACACGACTGAGTGACTGAACTGAACTGAACTTATCAGAAGAAAGTCAATACCACCGAAAGAAACTAGGCAATCTCAGTATCAATTCATTAATACTCTCCCCAAAATGAATGCTATTTACAATGAAAATTGACAGATACACATAAAAGAATATGCTTGGTGAGAACAAGGAGTTCACTTGTATCTATGAAGATACATATTAAAGTGAACATCCTCGCCATCGGGATACTATTGTGGCTTGTGTCGTGTCTCCCCGCAAAAGAGTAATATTGATGTTTTAATCCTCAGTACCTCACAATGTGACCATAGCAGAAAAAGAATCATTACAGATGAAATTGGTAAAGTTATGATGAGATCATTCTGGCATAAATTGAGCCCCCAGTCCAGTATGACTGGTGTCCATAGGAACATAGCCATGTGATGACAGAGACACACAAATAAACACCTTGTGACTGTGAAACCAAAGATTAGATTTATGCAGCTGCAAGCCAAGGAGCATCAAGGATGCTGCTGAGTCACCAGAAGCTGGAGGATGCAGGAAAGAGTTCCATTGTAAGATTCAGAAGGAGCATGGCCCTGCTAACACCTTGATTTTGAACATGTAGCCTCCAGGACTGTGAGGCAATCAATTTCTGCTGTTTTAAGCCACTCAGTTTGTGGTACTTTTTAAGACAACCCTAGGAAACTAATAAAAGTGCCACTGCTAGATAGATCATTTGAAAAATTTAATAAAGATAGTTTTCTAAGGTGGAGAAGGCAATGGCAGCCCACTCCGGTACTCTTGCCTGGAAAATCCCACGAACGGAGGAGCCTGGTAGGCTGCAGTCCATGGGGTCACTAGGAGTCAGACATGACTTCACTTTCACTTTCACTTTCATGCATTGGAGAAGGAAATGGCAACCCACTCCAGTGTTCTTGCCTGGAGAATCCCAGGGAAGGGGGAGCCTGGTGGGCTGCCGTCTATGGGGTCGCACAGAGTCGGACACGACTGAAGCGTCCTAGCAGTAGCAGCAGTCTTCTAAGGGAATATCTTAAGAATGAAATTTTGGTGAGGATGGCATTGTATGTTGAAGAGATGTTTGGTTGTTCCTGATGCTCTTAAGACTTTTTTTAATGCAATGGTTATATGTCTATGTTTATTCATTATATTTGCCATATAGCTCAAGGGAAATAATCATTAAGTCATTGAAGGGAAAACTGAGATTCCTTATGACAAATTATTTGTGCAGAGTCACATACTAAGCTCTGGGAGAGCAGGAAAAAAAAAGAGAGAGAGAGAAGCATGTCATTTTCCACTTCCAGTTTGTCCTCTAAGCTGTATCTGGTTCATTCATATTAAATATCTGATATATAATACTAATTTTTAATTATTAAAAAAATCAACATCTAGAATAGAAAGAGTTTAAACTCAGAAAAACTAGAAACTATAACTTAAGTGCAAATTTCTTGGGTGCTGTTTTTAATTTTATAACAGTGCTGTTTTCTGTAAGATTATCAAGGAAGAGCTCTCTGGGGGAGGTAATAGATTCTAGAGTGATGTGAATGAGGAAGGTGTAGGAAATTGAGGGTAATAGTATCCAAGGGCAAAAGGAAAAACAGCATATAAAAAAGCACTGTAGCAAGAACAAGTGTCAAAGAGTAAGCTATCAGCATGACTAGAGAAGAGCAGCAATGAAAAGAATAGTAGGAAAGAAGAGGTCATACCCTGTGGACAGAGGTTGACAAACTTTTTCTGTAAATTTCTAGATGTGAACATTTTAGGCTCTGTGGGCCATAAGGTCTAGGTAACAGCTCAACTCTGTACTGTGGAATGAATGAAAGCAGCTATAGACAATATGTAACTAAATCAACATGACTGTTCCAATAAAACTTTATTTGTGGACACTGAAATTTGAATTATATGTAATATTCATGTGGCATCCATTTAAAAATATAAAAGCCATGGGTGCAACAAAAGCAGCAGTTTGCCACCGCCTACTCTGGGGCATTGGGAGACATGGTGAGGGCTTGTGATAAAATTCTCTGTGTGAGAGGAAGTCATCAGGAGGGCTTTGAACCGAGGAGTGACAAGATGTGACTATTAATTTCAAAGGATCGTCGTGGCTACTCTGTGGAGAGTGGACTGTTGGCTGAGAACTCATGATGACAGGAGGACAGCTGGACCAGTCCTCTAACAGAGGATGAGGCCAGGACTGGGACGTTAGCTGTGGAAGTGATGAAAGGGGGCAGCCTTAGGACATAATTCAAAAGAGGATCTGAAAGATTTCTCTAATGAATTGGGAATGTTGCCCTAACATAGAGGTCTGCAGAAAAGATGGAGAAGAGGATTGACAAGATTTCGGGGTCAGAGTCTCCAAAATAGTATTCCAAAAAATAGTTCAGGAGCCTTCATATTGGAAAGGATCATTATGGGCTATATTTTGAACATTCCTCCCCTCCCCCACCACCAGTTACATTTCTAGAGCACTTTGCTGTGAACACAGGTAGTGACTTCCCTCTACATCTCTCTGATTTGGGTAGGGCAGTTGTTGTTATGTTCACTCTAAAAATTAGACAGGAGACAGAAAGGGAATACAGAACTCACACAGAAGCACACAATGGGCTCCTTCTTGATGATCTCATCTTCAGTTCCATGTTCTCTGACACCTTGACTGGGACCCACACCAGTTTCCCTCTGACTCACTTATATGGGTGTAGACATATATATTAAAAAAAAAAAAGGCAACCTATTGAGTTACCCATATTGCAAGTCAGTTATTGGCAGCATTTTTCAGGCTCTCATGCTTGGCCACTCAGAGAAAAAGTTGAAGTTTAAGTTAAAAGTTGAAAAGTTGAAAAGTTAAGCAAGGTGAAAAGGCAAGCTTCAGAATGGGAGAAGATAATAGCATATGAAACAACTGACAGAGAATTAATCTCCAAAATATACAAGGAGCTCATGCAGCTCAATACCAAAAACGAAAAACCCAATCAAAAAGTGGGCAAAAGAACTAAACAGACATGTCTCCAAAGAAGACATACAGATGACTAATAAACACATGAAAAGTTGCTCGACATCACTCATTATTAGAGAAGTGCACACCCACAAGGGGGTGTCGTCTCACACTGGTCAGAATGGCTGCTGTCAAAAAGTCTACAAACAGTAACTGCTGGAGAGGGTGTGGAGAAAAGGGAGCCCTCTTACACTGTTGGTGGGAATGCAAACTAGTACAGCCACTATGGAGAACAGTGTGGAGATTCCTTAAAAAACTGGAAATAGAACTGCCATATGACCCAGCAATCCCTTTGCTGAGCATACACACCGAGGAAACAAGAGTTGAAAGAGACACGTGCACCCCAATGTTCATCGCAGCACTGTTTACAATAGCTAGGTCATAGACGCAACCTAGATGTCCATTGACAGACAAATAGATAAGAAAATAGTGGTATATATACTCAATGGAATATTATTCAGCTATAAAAAGGAACACATTTGAGTCAGTTCTAATGAGGTGGATGAACCTGGAGTCTATTATACAGAGTGAAGTGAGTCAGAAAGAGAAACACCAATACTGTATATTAGCACATATATAATGGAATTTAGAAAGATGGTAACAACGATCCTATATGCGAGGCAGCAAGAGATGTAGATGTAAAGAACAGACTTTTGGACTCTGTGGGAGAAGGCAAGGGTGGGATGATTTGAGAGAATAGCATTGAAACATGTATATTACCGTACATAAAGTGGATGACCAGTGTAAGTTTGATGCATGAAGCAGGGGACCCAAAGTCAGTGCTCTGGGACAACCCAGAGGAATGGGGTGGGGAGGGACGTGGGTGGGGGTACAGGAAGGGGGTCATGTGTACCCATGGCTGATTCATGTCAGTGTATGGCAAAGACCATCACAATGTTGTGAAGTGATTATCCTCCAATTAAAATAATTTAATTAAATTTGAAAAATCACAGTTGAAAAGTATTTCTCTTTCTTCCAGATCAGATTTCAGGATGGCATCATTATCGAGGAAGAAAAAACTGCAGTTATATAATCTGAGGGCCTGTTTCCGGGGAACAAGTGTAATTCAGTTCATTGGTAGTACAAGGACCAAAAATCTATTGTCCGGTAATGAAAACATTTTGCCCCCTAACTTGTATGCTCGATAGATTGATACATTGTTCTCACAGGTAGCTTGAGGCTGTTGCTGCTGCTAGCAAGTCGCTTCAGCTGTGTCCGACTCTGTGCGACCCCATAGAGGGCAGCCCACCAGGCTCCTCAGCCCACGGAATTTTCCAGGCAAGAGTACTGGAGTGGGTTGTCATTGCCTTCTCCGAATTTAAGGCTAGCCAAAAAAAAAGCAAAAATCTTCTTGGTTACTTGGTAACACTTCATTCAGATCCTATCTTTATTTTTATGGAAAAGAAGGCTTGACTTTTAAGTACTGAACCCTTAAACTCCCAATTTGAGCAACTATGATCAGAAAGTGCATTTTTCTGTGAGTGGGCAGACATTTTCTTCCTTTTCTTCTTTTGTATATTCCGCTGTTAAAACTGTTTGGCTCATTGCTTTGTAGTGGTCGTTGACAATTCCCTTTCATTTTGCATACTGTAACTTCTGAGTTACTTGGGCACCTGTTCTGCTGAAGTTATCTATGGATTTTGCTTTCCAATACCAAGACTGCTTGGGTTTTGTGCTCTTCAGAATATCTATTCCAAGACAGAGAGTTGGTTAGCAGAGATTAGCAAGAAACAATTGAAAAAAATAACTTGGTAAATTTCTGCAAATTCAAGAATGCCTTTGGCAAAGAGTCCCATGATGTCAACTCGATTCAATTTCATGCCATTCACATTGGCTAGAAAAGAGGTTTGGTTTTTTGTTGTTGTTGTTGTAGTAATTCTAAAGCTCTCATTTCTGCTCTAACTAATCATCCAGCCCTTCCCCTCTGTCTCATCCCACATAGGTCCAGTCACATGATGGGAATTATTCAACTTCGTGTTTACTCTCAGAAATGTGCTTGAGGGACTTCCCTGGCAGTCTAGTTGTTAAGACTTTGCCTTCCAATGGGTATGGGCTTGATACCTGGTTAGGGGGCTAAGATCCCACATGCTTTGCAGCTAAAATAACTGAAACATAAAATAGAAACAATATTGTAACAAATTCAGTAAAAATGTTCCATATCAAAAGAAATCTAAAAAATAGTTAAATGAGAAGTAAGTTTGATGCTGATGCCAAGGACTAATTGTATGTAAATGTCACCTTTTATTACCAAGTTAACAACATTAACAGTGTTATGATATCAATAAACATCTCCTCTGGGGAAAGGGCATGAGCTCCAGAATCCAGGAAGGGAGGGTAAAAATGTCATCCCATCTGGCTGATGCTCTGACATCAGTGTTGGAATGGGTAGCTACACTCTCATCCTACTCTTAAATATCTTTAACCTAGAAGTTTTTATAGCAAGTAAAAATCTGCACTAAATGTATTCGCTAGCATGCAAGTTTTAGAAAAGAAAAGCATCAAATGCCCTAATATATAACCAACTTCAGGTGGGAAAGTATTTATTTCTCATCAGAGTGTTAACATTATAGAATGATTTTTTAATGAGAATCTTTGGAGTTTCTTCAATGACACTATTTTTTCTGGGTTTTTATTTCCAGAGTGATGATTTCATACATTCCCTGTGTTCTTTTCCATAAAGTTAGTAAACCATGGTTGCCCTGTTTTAGCCTTCAATGTTCAGTTTCTCTTAGACCATGGGAAAGCCCAACATCCACCCATACTGCTCTTCTTAAGTAAGGACCTTAGCTTGCCCCACCTGGAGACCAATATATTTTTAATATATATTCCTTTAGTAAATCAGAATATTTTGAGGACAAACAAGATAGTGCAGTTGAAATTGTTCTCCAAAAAAGAAGAAATTCCAGAAATTTAGGCAATTTAAACAAATACATTTTTATTTAATTTCTTTAACAGTCAGCTCAAGTGATCATGCAAGAGATCAGAGAAATAAATAATTAAATAATTAGCCTTTCTCTTATACTTTGAAATGGAGAGCTACACTGAATTAAACCATCATGCTGGGAACAGTGACCACTCCACAGTCCTAGGTCGGCCTCATGATTGGACATTTCTATAGCACATCCCATAACACTGAAAAATAAAAACATAAATTCCACATATTTAAAAATGAAATCATTGATTCAGCAACAGTACTCCTTGGTATTTACCCAGAGGAGCTGAAATCTTATGCCCTTGCAAAAATCTGCCCATAGGTGTTTATAGCAGCTTTATTCATAACTGGAAAAACTTCGAAGCAACCAAGACTTTCCTTAGTAGATGAATGGATAAATAAACAGTTGTAGATGCAGACAATGTAATATTATTCAGCATTAAAAAGAAATGAAATATCAAGCTATGAAAAGACATGTTGTTGTTTAGTCACTAAGTTGGGTCCAATTCTTTGCGACCCCATAGACTGTAGCACACCAGGCTCCCCTGTCCTTCACTGTCTCCTGGAGTTTTTTCAAACTCAGGTCCATTGAGTCCATGATGCTGTCCAACCATCTCATTCTCTGCCGCCCCACCCCTACTACTCCTTTTGCCTTCAGTATTATAGTTTCAGCTTCAGCATCAGCCCTTCCAATGAATATTCAGGGTTGATTTCCTTTAGGATTGACTGGTTTGAAAAGCCATGAAGAAACCTTAAATGCATATTACTAAGTGAAAGAAGGCAATCTGAAATGGCTACATGCTGTGTGATTCCAACTAGACGAAGTTCTGAGAAAAGCAAAACTACACAGATAGCAATTATCAGTGGTTGCCAAGGACTGGGAAAGGGATGATTAGGCAGATCACAGAATATTGTTTAGGACAGTGGAACTATTCTGTGATGCTATAATGATGAATATGTGTCATTATACACTTGTTCAAACTCATCGAATGTACAATATCAAGAGTGGACCTTGGGTGATGCTGATGTGTCTAAGTAGGTTCATCAATCGTACAGACCTAACAGTCTGATGGGGATGTTGATAATGGGGGAAGCTATGCATATGTATGGGGTTCTCAAGGCAAGAATGCTGAAGTGGTTTGCCATTCCCTTCTCCAGTGGTCCACAGTTTGTCACTTCATGGCAAATAGATGGGAGAAAGATGGAAATAGTGACAGACTTTATTTTCTTGGGCTCCAAAATCACTGCAGACAGTGACTACAGCCATGAAATTAAAAGATGCTTGCTCCTTGGAAAGAAAAGCTATGACAAAGCTAGACAGTGTATTTTTTAAAAATTAAAAAAATAAAAAGCAAAGATACCACTTTGCCGACAAAGGTCTGTATAGTCAAAGCTGTGGTTTTTTCCAGTAGTCATGTACAGATGTGAGAGTTGGACAGTACAGAAGGCTGAGCACTGAAGAACTGATGCTTTTGAATTGTGGTGCTGGAGAAGACTCTTGACACTCCCTTGGATAGCAACGAGATCAAGCTAGTCAATCCTAAAGGAAACCAAGCCTAAATATTCATTGAAAGGACTGATGCTGAAGCTGAAGCTCCAATATTTTGGCCACCTGATGTGAAGAGCTGATTCATTGAAAAAGACTCTGACGCCAGGAAAGATTGAGGGCAGCAGGAGAAGAGAGTACAGAGGATGAGATGATTGGATGGCATCATGACTCAATGGATGTGAGTCTGAGCAAACTCCAGGGGACAGCGAAGGACAGGGAAGCCTGGCGTGCTGCAGTCCGTGGGGTCACAGAGAGTTGGACACGACTAAGTGACTGAACATCACAGTGTACGTGTGTGCAGCAGGACAGCAGGGTTTTATAGGAAATCTTTGCTCCTGCCTTGCCATTTTGTTGTGAGCCTAAAACTACTCTTTAAAAAGTCAAGCTTAAAAAAAATTAGGTTGTTGGAGATAATGGACAATTAAAACTACAACTCTGTCCACCCTGTATTGATGCAGCCTTTGATTCAGAGGGACTTTCTGTGACTGATAAAAATACAATAGTTGGCTCAAAACTGTTTCATCCCTCTGGTTTGCCCGAGACATCCATAGGGAGGTAGGTAGAAAAAATGAAACTACTTGGTTGACATTCAGATATTCAAAGTTTGGGAGATTATCCTTTCTTAATTAAAGTCCTCGTCCATCAAATCTGCATCCCCACCACGAACTGTCTTCTTGACTCAGCAAGTTTCTAGCAGAGGATTATCATATATATAACATCCCTAAAAAGCAAATATGATTTTTTAAAGTAAATATGATTAACAGGTCCATAACCTGCTTTAGTAATAGACCTTGAGCTAAGAATGTTTTTATATTTTTAAGGGTTGTATAATAAAAGAAAGAAAAATAGAAGGAAGAAAAGAAGGAGGGGAAGAGGAGAGAGGCAGAAACTGCGTGTGACCTGCAACACCTAAAATAGTTATAATCTGACTTTTGATGGGAAATATTTGCCCACTGCTGACCTATAGGATTTATGATATTTTTAAACTCTATAGCATAGCGTCTTTACCTTCCTCATCGTATTTTAGTAAGAATATCAGTAATAGCTCCCCAGGGAAAATAGATCCTCCAATAATGTGACAGGTTATTTATTTCTGTCCGACAATGTCTATAATACAATTTAATGTCACAGACATATGATTCTTTCAGAAGTTATTTTGACTCTATCTTCTTATGGTTGAATCATTGCCAAACACACTGGGATAACCCAGAGGGATGGGATGGGGAAGGAGGTGGGAGGGGGGTTCGGGACAGGGGAACACATGTACACCCGTGGCTGATTCATGTCAATGTAAGGCAAAAAAACCCACAATATTGTAAAGTAATTAGCCTCCAATTAAAATAAACTAATTAATTTTAAAAAATATCACTCAGACACTGGTTTCCATGTAAGTAGTTTTCTTTTTTTTTTTTTTCATTTATTTTTATTAGTTGGAGGCTAATTACTTTACAATATTGTAGTGGGTTTTGTCATACATTGACATGAATCAGCCATGGTTTTACATGTATTCCCCATCCAGATCCCCCCTCCCACCTCCCTCTCTACCCGCTCCCTCTGGGTCTTCCCAGTGCACCAGGCCCGAGCACTTGTCTCATGCATCCAACCTGGGCTGGTGATCTGTTTCACCCTAGATAATATACATGTTTATAAGGAAGCTGTGGTACATATACACCATGGAATATTACTCAGCCATTAAAAAGAATTCATTTGAATCAGTTCTAATGAGATGAGTGAAACTGGAGCCCATTATACAGAGTGAAGTAAGCCAGAAAGATAAAGAACATTACAGCATACTAACACATATATATGGGATTTAGAAAGTAAGTAGTTTTCTTATCTATCTTCCAAGAACAAAAAGTCACCATCAGCTTTGCACCCTTTTATCTAATAGAAGATTATGTTTCGTGGCATATAAATTGCTTCTGTCAGTAAGTAAGCCATGATTTGGATGGGAAAAACTATAGACCCCAATGCTTTTGAGTTCTCATTTACATTATGGGTTTATACCCACCAAAAACTGAAACCAGGCCAGTGTTAGGCTTTTTTATTTATTGACGTTTATAAACTTAGATACACATTTTCATCATGAAGCATATTACACAGTTTGTGCATTTGTGTGCCTAATGAAACTCAAAAAGCTACCAGAAAATTCTGAATTCAAGAGAGAGGGTCTAATGTGTACATTCTCTTTAGTGCAGTTGGGACATTATTACTATACCTGATTTTAGATTAGGAAAAAAAAAATGCTTTGGGAGATAATAGCCTTCTCTAAATATGCCCAAATATAAACATTGAGTTAAGTCATTAGAGGAAAATATTTTTCATTTTTATTTGGGCTTACCGGGTGACGCTAGTGGTAAAGAACCCACCTGCCAGTGCAGAAGGCATAAGAGACACGGGTTTAATCCCTGGGTTGGGAAGATCCAACAGATGTGACTCCAGGGCAGAGACTGGGGCTGTAAGGAATCAGGACTCATGAACACAATTGGCCATGCCTTTCTTTAACCCCAGACATTTCTCGAAACAGATGTCCAACCACCATCTTTTCTAGCTAGGACAAGTTTGGCTTTAAAGGCATTTCCAGTAAAGTGTAAATTACTGGCAGCAACTGAACATTTCATGTGGCTTGGGAACAATACAAAGGTAAAAGCATGAAGAATAAGCGAAAGTGATTGATTTTGTTTAGCATGATTTGGTAAAACTGGAAGGATTTCTTAATCTTTCTTTCTACCATACAGTGAATTCTTTGGGGTAAGAAAGGAAAAATTCTCTCAGCAATAATTTACTCCAAAGATGAAGCTATTAACTTTTCTAATGTCCTTTTCCCTTCTTTTGAGTTGGTTGTTTTAGACTCAAAGTTATCATCCCAGTCACAGTTACATTTGCCATTTGGGTTTATATGATACTACTGGAAAATTTATAATTGGGTGAGCAGTACATAAGTAGATGAAGGAGAAGGGAAACAATATCATTCCTTTGTTTTCAGAGTTCACAATTTTGTGTGATGAATTTTTTCCCCTTTTAATTGTAAATTGTCAACTCAGTTCTCTAGTATGGGAGAAACCATGCTAATGTTATGCTCCATTTTCCTTCTAATAACTCAAAATAATTATTCACTGGCAGAAACACAGGGTTAGCAGTACATGAAATAATACAGCATCAGGCCTCATTGCATATGTAGAAGGTCCATTTTAGGCAAAAGTTATTTCTAGCAATGCATGATTCTGAATCCTCAGTGGCCGTGTTTTAAATGTCCTTAAACTTATTAATGTTAAGAAATCACTCCTATCTTTTAAAATAGATATAAGAGTTAGCATTATAGGAATTGCTATAAGTCAGTGAATGATACCAATTTGTACACATACTTAGTGCCTGTGAAAAAGCACTGCAAATGGTTTGCAAAGTAAGTGTTTTTGAGATGATTCCCTTTTGGAAATTGTTGGTTGTATTAATACCTTTTCTTGCCTGGGGAAAAATCCTATCCAGGAGGATAAATGTTCCTCAGTATCCAAAAGCATATGATAATTTGGGACAACCTTAAAAACTACTGTCAACATACAAAGTGTGTGAAATGTACATTGTGATTAATGTTCAACATGAGATTGATAAAAATCACTCAAGTTAAAGTATGAAAAAAATTGGTTATAAAACTTGTTTTGTAACATTAATGTTCTGCTAAATGTCACGAAGTGTCGGCTGCAAAGGGTCAAATCAATTTAAGGAACTCTGGGTTAAACAGTACTGGAAAGGTCACTTTACTGGAGGACGTCATGCAAACTTATATATGGTAATAGATATTGTGACTATTCATGACAAGTAAAAAGTCTATGTGATTTACCACGTTTATACCAAAGACAGTTTTCCTCTTCAAACAGCGGTGTACTGTTTTGCTATATTTTATGTTACTTTGACATCTTGAGGGCCTTGCTAATCCTTGACAGAGGACCCCTCCAAGAACTAACCCCTAAAGGCAGTATACTTTCCTCCCGTCTTAATTCATTCAGCTGTTGTAACAGAATACCACAAACCAAGTGGCTTGTAAACAGCAGGAATTTACTTCTCTCAGCCCTAGAGGCTGGTAAGTATGAATTCAAAGCCCCAGCCTGGTCCCATCCTGGTGAGGGCCCTCTTCATGGTTCATAGCTGGTGGAAGGGGCAAGGCAGCTGTCTAGGATCTATTTTAAGAGCACTAACTCCATTCATGAAGGCTCCACCCTGACCATCTAAGCATCTCCAAAGGCGTTTCCTCCTAATCTCATAGCACAGGGAATTTCAAGATGTGGTCACCCCTCGATACCTGTGGGGGATTGGTTCCACGACCCACCATAGATACCATAGTCCTCAGATGCTCAGGTCCTATAGTGGGCCCTCCCTATTCATGAATTTTCTATCCACGGGTTAAGACGGCAATCTTAAAATCCCACGGATACAGCTGAGATAAACAGTTTAGTCAACAATGTGGTCAATACTGGCAGAGTAAAGAGGGGCATAAACTTTAGTAGAGTCAAACTGGGGGTCCAAGCCAACTCTGTTTCTTACTACCTAAAATAATAGGGGATAACTTCTCCAAGCATCTGTTTTCTCATCCATAAAGTGGGGACAATAGTAATAATCTCTCAGAAAGTTCTTTGAAGGTTTGGTAAGAGAGGATATGTAAATCTCAGCTCCCGGTAGCAAACAGAGAGTTCAGTATCTATGTATGTATATGCATTCGGTCTGTAGAGGAAGGTCCATACCTAACAGTGAATAACATCTTATATCACCCAGTTATATCCTCAAGATATGAAGTCATATTTATTTGCTTATAAATAAAATCAACCAGCTCTGACAGTTTTAAGATTGTCATTGATGTCTTTGGTTTTGCTTTACCTTACTTTGGTAGCAAAATGAAAACAGAAGCTAAGTCTTTATCAATTTCATTTTTTATACATTCCACCTAATAGACTGGTCCCTAGATTTGTATTTGTCCAACAAAGAATGAAAAGACTTAAAAAATATAGCAAAATAATTGATTCAAAGTATTCTATTTTTTTAATTTATTTTTTAATTGAAGGATAATTGATTTACAGAATTTTGTTGTTTTCTGTCAAGCCTCATGTTTCTCTTGAGCTCTAAAATTTGTAAAATTGCATTCCTCTCAAGATAGCTTTCATCTTATATAGTTGTGACCTTTGAGTGGGTTAGGAATATAATCCATTTTTCTGTCTATATGCAACTGACTAACCATGCTTGTACATCTTAATGATCGAAAAATTAAGTCAACTTCTTAACAGGTAAACAATCTAATAATTCAATATACCAAATAAAATAATGTCATAAGCCATATAATGCTATACCTAAGTGGTACACCTATTAATTGGGCAAGCAGTATATCTGCTTTTTCAGATATGGGTTTTATTTTTAAATCATGCATTCCAAATCAGTTATGAGGGAAAGGGTATTTTCCACTGGAAATATGATCCTTTTCATTGAATTTTCCTTCTTAGATGGCTTCTTGATGATGCTTTATGGGCAGTCTGTACTTTATATCTCTTTATGTACTCTTTGATGCTACTAAGAATTGCCTTCTAAGGACACTATGACATTTCACTGGGGCATTCAAGTAATAATTTTTATGTCTCTGCTAAAGGGACTGGCCTCACTAAGGGTCAACTTCTTGTTCAGTCATTGATAATAGATTTAATTACACTGACTTCCATTCCTGAGCCTTATTGCTTTGATAAAATTCATGCCATTACAGCATAATCTCTATTAAAATGTTAAAAACAATGATGAGTAACACCAAGGACCTGCATTTATAAGGTGTGAGTGTACACAGGGAACATGTATTCATTTTGTCTTTCAACAGATGCTCTTCCCTACCAACAGTTCTATACATTTTTATTTCAGTATGCCGTATTAACCTCTTCCAATTTGTTTGCAGTGGGAAGCACCTTCATAGGTATAGACTTTTAAGCTTGGAATATTGCTTTTCTACCAAACAAGTCTTCAGGTCACATTTGTGAGTGATCAGATACACACACATAGGCTGGCATTCACAAAGCAATCCAATGGATAATTCCCCTTAAGAAATGAGGGGGGGCAAAAAAAACACAAAAAAACTGTCATCCCTCAAGCAGTGAGAGACAATCATCTGTTTTATTTGTGGCACTGGAAGATTTGTATTAACAGTGTTCACAGCACACCCACCTCGAGATGTTATGAGGATAAATGTGACTGTCTTTGCAGAGTGCTTTGTGTTTCTCTAGCACCTCTTCTTAGAACACTTCCAGAAGTTGGTGCGGTAATTGTCACTGAACTTAGCTGTCTTGGCCCTGTTCTTCTCCATAAGAGGTGTAAAAGTACAAAGCCAAATTTCAGAACATCAGCATAATCAAGATGAACAGGAAGCTTATTTGTGGGAAAAAAAATTACTTGAAGATTCCAATGTAGGGAAATACAGGGGAGTAAGTGAAATCACCCATGTAATCATAAGTGTTTGTGATCAGAAACTTTTATATTCTATACTTGACCATCATGTGAAGAAAGACACCATTTTAAAATGAGTTAATTGCAACCATTAGAGTATGGAGTAGAATTAGAGTCATAGAAATGTAGAACAGCAGGATCTAGAAATTGAAGAAACCTAACATCTTCTAAGGGATTATCCTCTTTATTCTCCTGCAAAGGTCAGAGACTCCAAGAGCTGGTAGTGGAGAATTGAAGATCCTACTCCTCTTGTGGCTAAGTATGGACTAAACAAGCAACAAGAAAAACATTGAACAGTAATTATGATCACAGAAGAAAAGAACCCAGATCTTGTCATTTTCCTACTGATTAATTAAACATGATGCACATAAACACAGACACACATATACAGAAAAGCTTAGTACTGGCCTCTATGATGACATTTTAGTACCATAGTTTAGTTATTTGTGATTTAGAGGCCATGACTGCTAAACATCAGAACTCATGAGTCTTTCATAATAAATAGTATATTCTGTCTTCTGTGCAAAAGTAACTACACATTTCAGTCAATCACATGCTATTTTATTTTTTGTTTACTGTCTTTATACTATTGTATTTTAAAAAAAATAATTTAGATAAACACCTCTAGGTTTGTTGTCCTGGAGTTAGTACATCAATTTAGGAAAAAGTTGCCAGGAGGTTAAAAACAGAAGGATCCAACAAAGATGGGGAAGAATTAGTCAGCTGAAGGTCAGTTAAGTGGAAAAACAGAACAGAGAGGAGTTATTACAAAGAACTTAAGGCAGCAAGTTGGTAACTAGATTGACTGTACTTCTCTGCCTCATCCTCTTCTATCCTCCCCAGTATAAAATGAGATTTCTCTTTCCATGGTATATGTCTAGGGATGCTCTGCATTGCCTGGAGAAAGTGTAAGCATTTTACAGTTGCAGTCATCTTGGTGAGACTGCTTCAGAAGTAGATGATTTCTCCCTGATTTCTGGAAGGGCTCTCGGAGAGCCACATGTGGGGTGCTGCAGTATGTTATTTTGTCCATTCAAGTCACCTCCTTGTGGTTTGAATTTTTAATTTCTTTATCATTATTATGCACGAGTTGTCCGTGTCTCACTCATAGCACAGATGTAAAATCTAAATTTTAGAAGGGCCAAGTGACCGTGTGAGAAGAACCTCATAAAAGCTCAGTGGTGGTTATTTATAGTCAAAACTTCCTTCTCTGAAGACTCAGCTTTTAAAAACCCAGACTTCACTTCAGCCTGATTGGTTTAATCTTCCAGGGATTGGATTGGCTCTGAAAGTTTGTGCATTATCCTCCAGAAATTTAAAATCAAACACACCAGAGTACATTTGTTTCTGTTATTGTTTGGGTTAGTTTTTGACTGTTTTTTTATGATTTCTATAAATCCATCCTTCTATTGCTACTATCCTCTGAATAAATGAAAATAGTTTGGTTCTCCCCTTAACTTTGGTTGTTTCATAAAGAAACAAACGTTATACTTTAATATGTATTTGAGAAGATATTGAAATAACAATAGACTCTTTAACTGCTAAATTATAATGGAATCATTTAGAAATTATACATTATATCCACATTTTTACCAAATTAATACATCATGATTAAAGGTCTTATAATGAATACCAAATGAATTAGTAATGATGGTCTTTATGCATAACACTTTGAATTATACAAAAGTATATTTTTAGCAAATAGTCCAATGTAAGAATGAGAAATTGAAGGTAAGTTTTATTTATAATAAAAAGATTGCAGAAATTCTTTACTTTTTTGCATTGACATATAGTTGATTTATAACACTATATTAGTTTCTGGTATACAGCAAAGTGATTCAGATATAGTTTTTTTCCTATTTTTTCCATTATGATTTATTACAGGATATTGAATAGATTTCCCTGTGTTAGACAATAGGACCTTGTTGTTTATTTATTTAATATATTATAGTTTCCATCTGCTAATCCCAAATTTCTAACACCTAATTTATCCCTCCCCCCACCATCTTTCCCCCTTGGTATCCATAAGTTTGTATTCTATGTCTGTGAGTCTATATCAGTTTCATAAATAAGTTCATTAGTATCATTTTATATCCACATATAAGTGATATCATGTGAAATTTGTTTTTCTCTTTTCAGCTTCAGTTGTATGATAATCTCTAGGTTCATTTTGCTGGTATCGTTATTCAGTCACTAAGACATGTCTGACTCTCTGCAACCCCATGAACTGCAGCACGCCAGGCTTCCCTGTTCTTAACTGCCTCCATCTATGTTGCTGCAAATGGCATTATTTCCTTCTTTCTTGTGGCCGAGCAGTGTTTTATTGTATACAGAAGTATGTGTGTGTGTTTATATATGTACGCATGTATGTGTATCTGCACCTCACCTTCTTTATCTGTTCATCTCTCAGCGGACACTTAAGTTGTTTCTGTGTCACCGCTGTTGTAAATAGTGCTGCAATGAGCATTGGGGTGCATATATCTTTTGAAATTAGAGTTTTCTCTGTATATATACCCAAGAATAGGATTGCTAGATCATATGGCAACTCTATTTTTAGGTTTTTGAGGAAACTCCATTCTGTTTTCCATAATGGTTGCACCAATTTACATTCCCAGCAACAGAGAAGAGTTCCATTTTCCCTTTTCTCCACACACTTTCCAGCATTTGTTGTTTGATAGACTTTTTAAAGTCTATAAAAACTGCCATACAGTTGCACTCATTTCACATGTTAGTGAGGTTATGCTCAAAATCCTTCAAGCTAGGCTTCTGCGGTATGTCAACTGTGAATTTCCAGATGTGCAAGGTAGGCTTTGAAGAGGAGGAGGAACCAAAGATCAAATTGCCAACATTTGCTCAATCACAGAGAAAGCAAAGGAGCTCCGGAAAAACATCTTCTTCTGCTTCATTGACTACACTAAAGCCTTTGACTATGTGGATCAAAACAAACTGGAAAATTCTTCAAGAGATGGGAGTACCAGACCACCTTACCTGTCTCCTAGAAACCTGTCTGTGGGTCAAGAAGCAAGTTAGAACTGGACACGAAACAATGGACTGGTTCAAAACTGGGAAAGAAGTACAACAAGGCTGTATATTGTCACCCTGCTTATTTAACTTACATACATTGTACATCATGGGAAATGCTGGGTTGAATGAATCATAAGCTGGAATCAAGATTGTTGGAGAAATATCAACAGCCTCAAATATACAGATGATACCACTCTAATGGCTGAAAGCAAACAGGAGCTAAAGAGGCTCTTGGTGAAGGTGAAAGAAAAGAGTAAAAAGGCTGGCTTAAAACAGCCTTCCAAAAACTAAGATAATGGCATCCAGTCCCATCATTTTATGGTAAACAGAAAGGGAAAATTTTGAAATAGTGACAGATTTTTTTTCTTGGTCTCCATAATCACTGTGGATGGTGACTGCAGCCATGAAATTAAAAGATGCTTGCTCCTTGGAAGAAAGCTATGACAAACCTAAACAGCATATTAAAAAACAGACATCACTTTGCTGACAAAGGTCTGTATAGTCAAAGCTATGGCTTTTCCAGTAGTCATGTATGGATGTGAGAGTTGGACCATAAAGAACGCTGAGCACTGAAGAATTGATGCGTTTGAGCTCTGGTGCTGGAGAAGACTCTTGAGAGCCCCTTGGACTGCAAGGAGATCAAACCAGTCAATCCTAAATGAAATCAACCCTGAATATGCATTGGAAGGACTGATGCTGAAGCTGAAACTCCAATTCTTTGGCCACCTGATATGAAGACCTGACTCATTGTATATTGGCACCCTGCTTACATAACTTTTATGCAGAGAACATCATTTCATCATCAGGGAATACAGTTCAGATGCACCCCAAACTCCCAGTCCTTTAAAATACCTTTTAGGAACTCCATAACATTTCAGTGATGTATAACTTATTTTCAAATCAACTTTTTCACCAAAAATCCCCTTCACCTAATCCACATTCTGCAGAACATGAGTAATAAAGTATAATAGTAATTCAACCTAGTAAGAATGACACCTCAGCCTGCAAAGCTCCTTTCTTATAAAGTCTAGATTTATTCTTTATCCAGAATGATGAATAGCCCCAGGATTTCAGAATTTTAGTTAGAACAAAGTATACTTTACAGTATAGTAAGAATCCTCACCACTGATAGTTTACAAATTAGGCACATTGTCCAGTGTCTTCTCAGTCTCAGATTTATTGTGTTGATAGCATCCAATAACGTCGTATCATTTTTGCTTTTTTGTTCATTTGTTAATTTACATTATTTAATCATTTCATTAATGGCCCTCCAAATACATTATTCAGTGAGTATATAGTATATATTTGGGCTTCCCTGATGTCTCAGATGGTAAAGAATCCATCTGCAATGCAGGAGACCTAGGTTCAATCCCTGGGTCAGGAAGATCCCCTGGAGAGAAGAATGACTACCCACTCGAGTTTATTCTTGCCTGGAGAATCCCACAGGCAGAAGAGCCTGGTGGGCTACACTCCATGGAGTCACAAAGAGTCGGACACAACTGAACTACTAAGCACACATACACATAGTATATTTTAGAAATACACTCAACTTCATTACATTTTGATTTTTATATAAGCCAGTCAAATAACAATAACAACTGTAGTTAAAGATTATCATCTAGGCATGAGAAACTCAAACTTTCCAGCAGTTTTTTTGTGCAGTGCTTGAGATTTTCGATATTCAAAAGAAACTTTGTCATAAAATAGCCCATGAACTATTTGAGAATGATTTGCATTGATGTGTTTTTTGTGCCATGTGCTTAAAAGTAAAATGTAGGGAAATTCAGCAAAATGACAAGATTTTAGGAGCAAAGCTAACAATTTCATGAGCTCTATGAAAGTGAAAGTGTTAGTCACTCAGTCGTGTCTGACTCTTTGCAACTCCATGGACTGTAGCCTGCCAGGCCCCTCCATCCATGGAATTTCTCAGGCAAGAATACTGGAGTGGGTAGCCATTCCCTTCTCCAGGGGATCTCCCAACCCAAGGATTGAACCTGGGTCTCCTGCATTGGAGACAGATTCTTTTCTTTCTGAGCCACCAGGAAAGGCCCTGTAATTTTAGCAAAATAGCTCTCTTTCATCCATTTTTCTTGCTTAAAAAAATTAATCTACATGAGCGTATCACAGACTTGACGGGAAAGTGTAGCTATATGTATTAAGGTATATACAACACACCATTATTTAGAAGAAACTCATTTCTATAAATACTTGGTACCAAGATTCATATGCCCAGGAGGAGTATAGTGTTTCATGGAGTGATTAAATCTTATAAACTTTTGTTAGTTATCTGAAAAATCACATTTGATGATTCTTCCAGTAAAATTCTCTGGCATGTCAAGGGGAAAATCACTCCTGACATACTATCAAAAAGCAAAAACTATTAAAACATTTGACTTTAACTATTCACCATTTCTTGGTCTGAAGTCTATTTGTCATGCACACGTGGGTAAGATGAGCTGTTTTGGAATTGTCTGATTACCAGATATTGGAGTAGGTCAATTTTGCCTTAATTGGAAGCAATCCTATCATTCAAAGATATGTTAGGGTGGGAGGAATCTATAGTTGGAAATGTGGATTTTGAGACTTGCAAAATTGTCATAAGCAGTAATCATTTTAATCCTTTATCACATGATATCTGCCAATTATTCTAATTGGACTATTTTCTGGAAAATGACCTTGTCTATTCCAGAAGATTTCATTATGTTTACCTTTTTGGACTTTATTCAGCAAACCCGCTAGTGCATGTTCACCATGGAGTCAAACCTGCCTTTGATTATTTGAGGGGAAGAAGTATTTTTAAAGAAATGATCATTTTTAAAGAAACGATTCCTGTTGATCCAGAGATCATTGCCTGTGTTCCATCTACCTGAAGAGAGAACATGTACTCAATAACTTGGGAACATTCTTATACACACATATGCACACACACACACACATTCATGTAGGGAAAAGCATATTACATGGAATAAAGAGGAAGGGCAGGATGGAGGCAGGAATACGTGGGCAGACTGTGAATTAGTGCAAGGCTGTGGGCTGAGAACGGTCATTCCCTCCCCATTTGAGTCCTGTCCGGTAAACAGGTTTGTCATCACATGGAAACTGAAAAGCAAAAATTGATATAGTGAGTCCAAGGAAATTAATAAAGAAAGTCTACTTGGGAGTGAAGATAAACTTCAATTTAAATAGAAGACTCTTAGAACCCAAGATATTTCACCTCCAAAAGATAACCTCCCAAACTGAAAATGAGAAGGTCACATAAAAATACAGCTTTAGTTGGGCAGATGGTTTGAAGTTATCACAAAATTAGTCATTATTCGCTCCCCAGGTGACTATTGTAAGAAAATCAATACTATTTAAATGTCTGTAGGGGCACAGGCTACAGAAAACAAAATCTCATCACAGCCTGAAAACCACTTGATTCCTCCTTCTCCAAGGCAGTTTTTATCTCCCAAGGTCAAGGTTAAAGAAACTTGCTTGGCAGTGAGGCTTCCCTAGTGGAACAAACAAACAAGGTCCTTCAAACCAGCCCCTTTCACTAATATTAACATCTACTCAGTATATTTTATTCAATGTGTTTCAAAAGTTTCATCCAGACACATTCAATAAGTACAGAATTGTCTTGCACAGAAATTATACTTGTTTGCATAGCACATTCTTTCTAAAATATGACTAAATGAGGTTTCCAGTGGCGTCTGCACTGGAAATAGTTTTGAGTCCATTTGGTGCTCTTTTGCTCTTCTTCGTCAATATCTTCAGGAAGATAATCGTTCTAATCACTCTTAAAAGCGTAAACTCACAGCTCTGTGTTTCCCTGAGCGTGGATGGCTGTTGGACCTTATTGCTACCCTTAGGATTTTCTCAACTGAGCTGTAAGAAGTCCTTCGCCCCCAACTGCTTGTGGTGATTTCCTTACTTTCCTGATGGGGTATTTGTGAATTCTTTTGGAATGTGAATTCCTGTCTCTAATCTCCAAAACTAAAGTTTGTTTCATTTTCATACACAAAACTGGTGTGATCTTTTTATTAGTTACATAGGTACAATCCAGTGATGCCACCGTGATAGAAGTGATTGAACTAGTATTGTCTTTTAAATTGTCTCATTTATATTTGGGGGGAAAAAATTGTACCTTTTTTGTCTGTTGCTTTGCCAACCACTTCTCAAGTACATCTTAATAGATTACAATTTTTTTTTCTCCGGTGCATACAAGCCTGTGTGAGCGTATTTTCATAAACATATTCAGAGGGTCATTTTCTTTAAGTTCCTTTTCCTCTTTCCTTGGTTTCCTCCATCCCACTCACTCATACTCATACTCACTCATACTCATACTTTTCTTATATCCTTTCTTCTTTCCTCTCACTTCTTATGCTATTCCATTCTCCACCTAATTCGTTTGATAACTAAGGATGTATTTTTTCCTTAATTTTCTCCCCCACGGCAGGGGCTGGCTATCAGTAATGCCGTTATGCCAGAACTTCCTTAAGCACTTTCTGCATCGTGAGTGCTCAGTCACGTCTGACACTTCGCTACCCTATGGACTGTAGCCTGCCAGGCCCCTCTGTCCACGCAATTTCCCAGGCAAGAATGTTGGAGTGGGTTGCTGTTTCCTCCTCCAGGGGATCTTCCCGACCCCGGGATCGAACCCATGTTTCCTGCATTGCAAGCGGACTCTACCAGAGAGCCACTGTCAAAGCCCAAGCCCTTGATTGTACTTCCCTCAAAAGCTCTAAGACTTATCCTCTGTCATTACCCACGCAGGGTCACTTTGGTCACCTCTTGCTCATCTCTAAGCTGTTTACACAACAACCTAACTGCAGTCTTGCTGCCTTTCTTTCATTCTCTGCACAGCAGGCAGGCAGAGAACTCTCTCAACCAAACTGATGGGGCCCTTGCTAGCCTAAAACCCTTTAAAAATCAAACCTCGTTTGGGCATGTAAAAGGGTGCAGCTGCTATGGGAAGCAGGATGGCAGATCCTCAAAAAATTAAACATAGAATTGCCATATCACCAGTAATTCCACTCCTGATTATCCAAAAGGAACAAAATCACTATCTTGAAGAGATACCTGTACTCCCGTGTTCACTGCAGAGTTATTCACAATGGCCAAAAAAGGTGGAAGCAACCCAAGTGCCTGTCAGCGGAAGACTGGATGAACCAAATGGGGTGTATGCCTACAACAGAATACTGGTTACCCTTTAAAAAAAAAAGGAAGCTATGACACATGCTACAACATGGATGAATATTGAAGACATTGTGTTTGGTGAAACAAGCCAGTCACAAAAAGATACATACTATATGATTCCATGTATGTGAGGAAACTAGAGTAGTCAAAATCACAGAGATAAAGTACAGTGGTGGTGGTCAGGGGCTGGGGGAAGGGGGAATGGAGAGTTATTGTTCAATGGCTACAGAGTCTGTTTTGTAAGATGAGGAAAGTTTTGGAGATGGATGGTGGGGATGGTTGCAGAAGAATGCAATGTATTTAATATCATCAAACTGATACTTAAAAAATGGTTAAAATGGTAAATTTTATGTTATGTATATTTGACCACAGTAAAATAAATCAAACCTCACTGTCTATAGCAAAAAGCCCAGATTCTTTAACATCATTGGACACTCTGTGCCCCCTTTCCTCCAAGCCTTGGCCTTGATGTTCCTTCTGTCTAGAAAGTGTCACTTTGCCAACCTTCCTCCAACCCTTCCCTGACAATCCAAAAAAGAATAGATTCCTGTCCCCGTGGGGATCCAGTGTTCTTTGCTCTCTCGAGCTTACAGCATTGCTACAGGAGAAACTCTGAGAGACTCATGCTGGTGTCTTCCTCAAGAGAGGATGAATGTCTCAGAAGGAGAGCAGTCTGCTTGGCAGAGAGTCGATGCCTCATACCCACTGAGCTTATTTATGGACGTGTGAAGTTTGAAATGCTAGTGACCCATCTAAAGGCACGTTATGACTGGACCATTTGCAGCCCCTTCTTAAGGAGAATGAGAGATGGGGAAGCAGCATTGCTGAGTTAGGGATGGCCAGGATCCCAAGTACGGAGGTGGTTGGTCGGGGCCAAAGGCTGCAGATCAGCTCACAAGGGTGAAACTGGGGCCAGGTCACTAGGGTTTGATGAAGACCAAACAATCTTGAGCTCAGTTACTGAGGGCAGAACTCTGGATGCCAGGGGTTGAGAAAAAAGGAAGACGTGGAGGAGAAAGCACAAACTAAGATGACTGTAACTGGATGAACGGGACTAGATAGACATAGTGTGTGGTGCCTTCCACGTTCATGAGACAAGGCCTTTATGGCCAGTGTAATTTTGCAGCGTTTCATCGAGCCTCCCTTCTCTCTCCCCTCTTGCTCATCATGGAACTAATGGCTAGTTCAGAGGCATGCTGCTGGTAAAGACCGAGTAACAGCAAGCCATGCAATGAGAGCGTTCCATCCATGAAAAATTAGAAGGTAGGGATTTGCAGCTAAAATTTGATTTATTTAAAACTGATTTTATTAAAGAGGACATTTACAGACAAAAATTTGTAAGATAATTAATGGTCTCATTAAAATATTTACTCACAAATTAGAGAAGGACCACAGGGAGGTAGGGGAGAGTTGGAGGCAGAAGAAAAGGGCAGGGCAAGCATACATTTTGGTATTTTTCTAGCCCTGCCTCCTTCTTATTTACTAAAACACAGGTGGGAGAAGCCAAACAGAGGCTGGGTGTCGCTTCCCAGCTCCGTTACAACCACCAGCCCCACAAGAATAACTGTTCTTCCACAAGCATTTCACCAATAACAGAGTAATTTGTTAGTTTTGCTTCTTTTGAAATATGGCATCCAGAAGGAGGGTTAAAACTTACTGGTAATTGACACCTGACTATAGAACACTAAGATGAGTCTGATTAGTAACTGGAACTGGCAGGTTAGGTTGAGGCAAATGTGGGAGTGGAGCGGAAGAACAGTAATGTGTGCCTTCTAAGGCTAAAGGACTGGGGTGATGCTGTGCAGAAACGGTGATTCTTGATATGGTGATACTCAGCAGCAGAAGCCAGGACCAAGGGCAAAAAACGTACCTGTAGATAACATGCTCAGTTATCTTATTATGTTTGCACTGGCTCCATGAAGCATGAGGTTGAAAGACAACCTCACCATGCAGACTAGGAAAGAGAGCAAGCAGTGTTTCAGTAATGTTTGCACACGAGTCGTGGAGAGGAATCCCTGTCAGAAGAAGCCTCTCAAGTCTGCTTTGGACACTACATAATAATGATTAGTCATTTTGGGGTAAGGTCCGTTTTACCTTGCTGCCCGAGTTATTTTTACATACTCTGTGCTCTTAGTTCTTTCTACAATTTAACTTTCACTGAGATTGTTGTGAATTCACATATAGTTGTAAGAAATAATACAGAGACATCCCATGTATCTTTTACTCAGTTTCCCCCAATGGTAATACCTTGCAAAACTACAGTATAATATCCCCACCAGGGAGCTGACACATTATCACCACCAGAAACTCTCATGATGCTCTTTATAGCCACACCCGCTTCCCTCTGTCTCCTCCTCAATTCCAGACAACTGTTAATCTGCAATCCATTTCCATAATTTTGTCATTTCAAATGAACTTATATAAAGTTTATATATATATAAACTTATATATACATACTTATATAGTATGTAACCCTTGAGGACTGAATTTTTTTCACCAGCCTAATTCGCTGGAGATTCTCCCAGGTTGCTGCATCTATCAGTAGTTCATCTTTTTTTACTGCTGAGTAGTATTCCATGCCTTATACTAGTGTGTTGAGTCATTCACTCACTGAAGAACATCTAGGTATTTTCCAGTTTGGGGCTATTATGAATGAAGCTGCTGTAAGCAGTTCTGTACAGGTTTTTGAATAGTATTTTTCTCTATGATGGGTGCTACTACAGGGTTGTACGGTATTTGAATGTTTACTTTATTTAAGAAGCAGCCTAACTTTTCCAGATTTGCTGTACCATTTCACATTCCCACCAGCAGTAAGAGTGATCCAGTTTCTCTGTATCCTTGCCAACATTTGATTTTGTCATTATCTTTGTATTTCAAACATTCCAATAAATGTGAAGTGATATTGCCTTGTGACCATAATTTGCATTTTCCTGCTGGCTAATGATGAACTTCTTTTCATGTGCTTACTTGACATCTATATATGTCTTCCATGCAGTGTGTCTTCATGGGTTTTTTTTTTTCCCCCACTTTAAAATTGTTTGATTTTTGAGTTGTTTTTTGTTTGTTTGTTTATTTTACTGTTGAGTTGTGAGAGCACTTCATATATTCTAGACACTAGTTCTTTGTCTGAAATGTGGTTTGCAAAGATTTTCTCCCACACTGTATAGCTTCTCTTATCCTCTTAATAGGATCTCCTACAGAACAAAAGTTGTTAATTTTGGTAAAGTCCAGTGTGTGAGTTTTTCCTTTTATGGATCATGCTTTTGGTGTCAAAAGTCTATGAGTTTTTTGCCTAGCCCTAGATCCTGAAGATTTTACACTATGGTTTTCTCTGAAACTTTTAAAGGTTTCTGTGTTAGATTTAAGCCTGTGATCTATTTTGAGTTAATATTTGTAGAATGGAACACAGGTCAAGATCCATTTTTTTTTCCTTTGCCTATGAATGCCAATTACTCTAACACAATTTGTTGCAAAAGATATATCTGTTCCCCCATTGAATAGTGTTGCAGCTCTGTCAAAAATCAGTTCTACACTTTGTGTGGGTCTCTTTTGGGGTTCACTGTTCTGTTCCATTGATCCATATGTCTAGTCTTCCAACAATATCACATAGTCTTGATTACCATTGGGGTGTAATAAGCCTTGTAATCAGCTATACTTATTCCCCCTACTGAACTGTTTTTCAGAAGTGTTTTAGATATTAAAGTTCCTTTACCTCCCCACCTAAATTTTAAAACAATGTTATCTATATGTACAAAATCTTGAAAAAACTAGTTTTTGATGGAAATTGCCTTAAACTTATATACTAACCTGGGGTGCATTGACATTTTTATTATGCTGAATCATCCAATCCTTGATCATAGTATGTCTCTTCATTTATTTAGATTTTTTATAAAAATGTATTATTTTTATTTCCAATTTCAGTGTTTTCTGCTCTTACCCTTATTATTCCCTTCCTTTGGCTTGATTTTGGTTTACTTTGCCCTGTTATTTTTAGGTTCTTGAGGTAAAAAGTTAGATTGTTGATTTCAGATTCTTCTTTTCTAATATGTACATTTAGTGTGATAAACTTCCCTCTCAGCATTCCTTTAGCTGTGTCCCACAAATTTTGAATGTGTTTTATATCAATTATCACTCAATTCACTATTTTTTCTTATTTCTTTTAAGAATTCCTTATGACCAATGGATCATTTAGAAATGGACTGTTTAACTTCAGTGTGTTTAGGTATTTTCTTCTTATCTTTTTGAAATTGGTTGTGGTTTGATTGCATTGTGATTGGGGAACACAGCCTGTATGATGTTAGTTCTTTTAAATTTATTGAGATTTGCATTATCCACAAGATATGGACGTCTTAGTATGTGTTCCATGGATACTTGAAAAGAATTTGTGTTTTGCCATGCTGAGAGGGATGCCCTGTAAATGTCTATTAGAGCCTGTCGATAGACGATATTGTTGAGTTCTTCTATACCCTTGCTGTTTTTCTGTCTAGTTATTCTGTCAGAGTCTCTTTATATTTGCTTCATATAAAATGTCTAGAGTTTTCAGGGGGAAGAATAAAAATGGTACACTTACTCTATTTACCTAGAAATAAAAGTCAGTGTTGGCCTACCTATTTTTTAAAGTTTTAACTTATGAGTTAATTGTTATATTTCTTGCCACAGTAAAATCCAGGGAGGAAAACTTCCTCAGATTGTCCATTCTGATAGAAAATAATCAATTCTTCACCCGTGGGTTCTGTGGGCTTTTTGCTTTTCACTCAGCTCTTACCAAATCCTCAGGAGGTTCATATTGGGTAGGGGGTGTGTGTGTATGTGTCTGTCTGATAATAAATAATTCAAACTCATCCTGAATCTCTACCACGAACTGATTTTACAATGAGTAGGGGGTACTTAAAAGTCTAATATTTGATGCTTCTCAAATAATGCCAAGAAGATTACCAGAAATCACTGAGCGGAGCTTCAGTTCCAGAGAAAGTCATATTCACCTACTTCTTCCCTACTCCATCCTAGCTTCTACTGAGGAAGAGAGTAGGCTCTAGAACTTGAAGGAATTTAGCCTTGAGAAGCCCAAGTTTTAACCCTGGGCTCTGGAAAAATACACGCAGAGCACATTGTCATTACCCACACCACTCCATGTCCTGTGTGGAGTAAAGTCTTGTCTCATGGGGCACAGACATGGGATATGCTTTGTAGAGTAGCTGAGATTTTTGGATTTGGGTTTCTGGATTTTGGAGATTGTTGGATGTTTGGTTTTTAGTTCATAGAATTAAACTAAAGGAATTCACTTTGAACCAGAAGCAATTTCCTTCCTAACTTCAAAGACTCCTGCCCCAAGTTTCAAGGACTTCAACATTACACTAAAATGAGCTCTTTTCCTTTTTTTTAATTGTCTTGATTCAATAACCTAGCTATAGTCATTATATTTTCCAATTATATAGCTCTCTGAGTCAAAAACACAAAAGGCAGCATTTCTGTATGTCTTATACTAACATCTAGAAATTTGTCAGGGAAACCACAATTTTGAGACGCAAAATATCCACTTTTCTCTGACACCACCACCAATTTGACAGGCTTCTTTGTTTTGTTTTGTGGTTTTCCTTCCAAGCAGTACTGTGCTAGGTAGAGGAGTCACTCTCCCTGTCCTCATATCCTTCCAGCACCTCCACCCCTACTGGGAAGGACAGCATGGACACCATTTGGCCAAATGCACAGGCCAGGCATTGTATGTTTTACAGGACCTGCTTCACAATTGCCAAGATGAAAGAGAGCAAAGAGCCACTTCATCTTCTTAACTCAATCCCTGCCTCTGCTATAACCCATTTCAGGATATGTTACAAGAAACATAGGGTATTCCTGGTTATCATCTTTTAGCAAATTTAAACTCTGAGTCTAAATGGGACAACAGAAATATAATAAGCTGGGAAAACCCAATAAACTCTGGCCCAGGCCCTCTCTTTACCTAAACAGGAAAAAATTGCTCTCAAAGTTTTAAGAGATCATATGCAAATGCAAAGAAGTCTACTCAATGTTAGGGATTAGGCCTGAGAGTTGAAAGTTGTCATAGCTGTGTAATCCAGAAGTTATGGCGTGCCTTAGCATAATCCCATGAAGCAGAGAGACCACAATAAGGAGGAAGAGGAGATTGATACTTTCCAAATAGGTGCATACCCAAACTTGCATTGGAAGGATGTATAATATTAATGTGGAATTGTCCTGAATGTCTTGGAATTCAAGTTTACTCTACCCAAATGAAGGCTGACTGTATGAAATAGCATTTGGGGCAAAAGATACAGAATTGTGTTAAAAATTAGCACAATCTAAGAGATCAGATATGGTCTATAGTGATGAGCATCCTGAAATTTAGTAGAAGTTGGAAGGTGTCAAGTCCTCTTCTAGGCACACTACTTAGTATAGTCTATCACTTTCTGAATTAATATTAGACGGGCAAGGAAATAAAATGGAAATAACTAGCTTTCCACAGCATTTACCATTGGTTGTATGTGTTACATAAGGCTCCGGAGGAAAGAACGCTTGCAAAAAAGTAAAATAAAAATAAATAAGCTCAGAAAGACTTGGAAATACTTCCTAAGTCTTGCACTGGTCCAAACTGGAACTCCTAGGAGGTGTCTGTGCTGTCTCACACAGACAAATCAAAAATTCATGTGCTTTGCTATAAGCAGCCAAATTGTGCATCCTGCTTCCAGCAGATAAGCCTTGCTGGTTGTGCAAGGCTGTCTAGCAGGTAAAAGGAAAACCACTGACCCCACTGAGCAACGCGCAATACTGCTTGAACATGAAAATACCAGATGGATTGAAACTGACAGTCCTAATAAGCAACTTCCAGAATCTGCATGAACCTAATTGCAGAAAATCCTTAGGGCAGCTGCTTCCATTTGCTTCCTCAAATCCTTAAGCCAAACAACCTAGCTCAGAAAGCCTCCGCGTGCTCTCGCACTGCCCAAGCCAGCTTTAATGTGCTGTCGGGTTTATCTGAACCATAGCTCCAATTAGGAATTATTTGGGAAGATTTCCCAATATTTCACAGGGACGAATGTCAGTGAGGGATAGTGGTTGTGTTGGGGTCTAATTTTTTATATTTTCAACATGTCCTTCACCTGTATTTCTTAAAGGGAAGAAGATTTTCAATTAATGAAATAATAATGGTCAAATGTCTTAAAATGGCTATGTGGCTGGGTAAGCCTGAAACATTCTTTCAACTGATAAATATGTAGTTTCTCAGAGTTAGACACTGAAGAATTAGAGTGTCTACCTTTCTACCATTTATTTTCTACAGTTTCGCCTGCGTGCTTGATTTCCTTCATGCACAATTTCAGGTGCTGGAAGAATCAGGAGGAGCTTGTACTGAGGTGGAAAGGATTGGATATCACTTATCCTTTTTTGAGTAAACTGGTCGATTTCCATCATGCCTGCTTGTGACAGTCTACTCCAGAATAATCCCCAGCCTACTCCAGGGAAAACCTTCACTGGAGAGAATGAACTCTGAGACTCCTCTGCCTTTCTTAGGCAGACTTCCTTTCAGATTAACCACATGTTCTGCCAAGCCACGATTTCAGCTTTGGTGTAATCTTGGGAAAGTGGGTCAGTGACCACTGCAGTCGCAGTGCAGAAAATCTCCATGGCATCTTAAGAACACATCCCTAGAGGATTTAAAGCTTTAGGTATCTTTCTCAGTGTCCCCATCAGCATGCACACTGGTGAGTTAGGCGGTGGAAGAGACGCAAGTGACCCTGCATGGCACTTGCCAGTGAACTTGATTTGTATTTCTTTGGATGAAGTCCAGTATCTGCATAGGCATTTCTACTAACCAAGGGAGACAGTGCCTTCTGAGCGCATCTGCCCTTACCCATGCATTATACTCCTAGATGTTGTTCCCCTTCTTCTGGAAAAAGAAATTATACTTACCTGAATCATAATTGCCTTTAATATTAATTTATTGACTCTTCGTGGAATGAAGCTTCATTTTAGTGATGGCCCCTTTGAATGTGTATTTCTTCATGATATTTACTTCCTGCTCACATACCACTAAGTGCTGTTACCCTGAATGAAATTTAGACATTTTCACGGATGACAAGTCATCCTTTAAGACTTGATTCAGGAAGGCAGTGACTTCTGTCCCCTTCTGCAACTATGTATCTAGGGAAAAGATCTCTTTTAGCAGGGTTACTTTTAGATTGTGTTGTTTAGAAATGTGATTCCAAAAACAGGATAATGAGGGAAGAGAGAAGTAAAATATCAAATCTTTTTGCATTTACTTTTCCCTTGACAGAAAGTTTATCTTCCCCTAGGTGACAGTTCACCCATTTGCTTATTTATTCATTCATTCACTTACCAAATACATATCAGAACTGATAATATGCTGGACTGTGCTCTTATCACTGGGTTTGCGGCAGTTAACAAAAAGGGTGTAATCCCTTCCTCATGGGCGTGTATATGCTAATAGCAGTGACAGACAGGAAACAAATACATGAATAATAAGTTGCCAGATAATGATATGTCATAAAGAAAATGTAGCAGTGAGGGAGTGCAGAGGGCTAGTCAGTGGATGACCACTGTAGGTTCTGTCCAGGGAGGTGATATCTGAGTAGAGATCTGAATAAAATAGGAGGGAGCCATGTGCAGAGCTGGGCTACAAGCCTTCTAGAAACAGGGGTGGCACATGCCCAAGGCTCGAAGAGAGAAGGAGTTGAGGCATTCCCAGAATAGGAGGGCCAGCAGCACTTAGGGGAGATGGCAAAGGTACAGGAGAGGATAGAGGAGCCGCAAGAGGTGGCAGCAGCAGGGCCTGGGGGCAAACCTAAGCCTGCAGAGGGGTTTGAATTGGATTCCGCCCAAGAAGGGTTTTCCCAGGTGGCCCTAGTGATAACCCACCTGACAATGAAGGGGATGCAAGAGACACAGGTTCAATCCCTGGGTCGGGACGATCCCCTGGAGGAGGGCACGGCAACCCACTCCAGTGTTCTTGCCTGGAGAACCCCATGGACAGAGGAGCCTGGCGGGGCTACAGTCCATAGTTTCACGGAGTCGGACACCACTGAAGCAGCTTAGCACAGCAGAGCACAAACACGGGTTTGAACCAGTGCGTCGTACGATCTGTTTTATGTTTTGAAGAAAATCTCACTCTGACGTTTGGAGAACAGATTGCAAAGGAGAAAAATAAAGATAAGAACAGTCTGATAATAATGTAAACAAACTCAGCATTTAAAGCCCCCTGTAGCACGGGGGATCGTGCATGGAGTGACAATCAATGCTACAGACCTGGAGCTTCTCTCCAGAGCTGGGATGCTGGTTCTACAAGGAGACCTTGAATAAGGTCTAAGTTCCCCTGTCTATGGAAAAATGAATAATGAATAGTAATATCACTTACTTCAAGGGTTGTTGTAAGAACCCGTGAGTAAATATACATAAGCCACTGAGAACAGTGGTTCTCAGTGAAGAACTACAGAAAGCTTGCTATTACTACTTTCTTTATTGAGGTTAATGCTTTTCACTTATAGTTTCTCTTTTCAAATTGATTGAAAAATTTTTGGAAAGCAAGAACCATGTGTTTTCTTCTGAAAAGTTTTTATAGAACCAACAGGAGATTGCAAGAGTAGCTATTGAATTGAATTACGGGAACCTCAAAACAGAGGGATAGCAAAATGGGTATATTCCCGAAGGACTATGGGAATCTGGCAAAGTTAGCCTCATTTTTCTTTCTGGTTATTCATTTTTTTTTTTTTAATAAACTAACAAGCTCCTTGCTCCAGGGTGTAAATAAAGCAATCAGTTTAGGAGGTCTCTGTGACTGAAGAGCGTGTGTCCTCTTCAGTCTCTCTTCCATTGGTGGGACTCAGTAAATCTCGGTGCTCCTGGTGACAGCATCTATGGTGACAGTATTTGGAATGCATGGCTCCAAGCGTAATAGCCCCACACCAGGAAATATAAAACAATTTATCTACTGCCAATGCACATCTAACATGAGACCTTGCTGCTTCTGAAAAGCCCAAGGTAGACACCTCTGGGAACTCTTAACAGGATCAATAAAAGACATTTTGATTTCTGCTCCTTGGCAGTTCCTACCATCCTGTAAAACCACAGTTGACTCTCTATTTGCTTCTTTGAATTTTCTTTGGCATCAGACGATAGAAAAATCCACTATTAGTCTTTGTGGGTGATCAAGTCAACACCCTGGCTTCTATCCCAGGCTTAAAAGAAACAATCTTCTGACAGTTTTAGCCTACTCCTTCATGTGAAGCTGCCTGTTGTCTAAAATTGCCTGTTGAACTCCAAGGTTTCAATGATTGATAAGACACAATAAAAAAGGTGTGAAGGTGGTTGATTTCTTCAGATACATCAGGTCATCCAGGACACCCAGTCTTTCATTTACTGTCGTATCTCTGTATGCCACAATGATAATTGTGTCCAATGATAATTAGTGTCCATTAAATGGTTCAAGTTAAGCATTCATAATGGCCCAAATTCTCTGCTACCTTAATTGTTCCCAGGGCACTGGAGAATTTTGGCACTTTTTTCCCCTCATGAATTGCAATGACATAAGTAAGAAATGATAACATCCTATAGACTCTAGTAATCCAAGGGTGATGGGTCACAGCAGATCATCCCCACACTAATCCTACTGGTCCTGATCTGTTGAAAGGCCAACATTTCCTTTAACCCTATATCATCAATTTGGGCTTCCCCGATGGCACAGTGGTAAAGAATCTGCCTACAAATGCAGGAGATGCAAGAGACATGAGTTCAATCCCTGGATCTGGAAGATCCCCTGGAAAAGGAAATCACAACCCACTCCAGTATTCTTGCCTGGAGAATTTTATGGACAGAGGAGCCTGACAGCAAACAGTCCATGGGACCACAAAGAGTTGGACATGATTGAGCATGCACCTGCCATCGATCAACTTATTAGGCCCAGAAGATTTCCCTCTTCTACTATCTGTTCCAAAACTTTTCTAAGAGGAAGATGAAGTCAGTCCATAAGAGCAAATGCTTTTGTCCTGTTAGGTGAAGTCTTCCTTTTTCATTTAATATAAAGTAACAAAGAGAAAAATAACGGAACACCAAAAATAAAAGGAAGCCTCAGTTTATCCTAAAGTTTCAAGACTGTTTGAGCAGAGCTACGCACTTGTAATCTGTTCTTCATGCATGCTCAGACATGTCCAACTTTTTGCAGTCAATGGGCTGTAGCCCGCCAGGCTCCTCTGTCCATAAAATTCTCCAGGCAAGAATGCTGGAGTGGGTTGCCATTTCCTCCTCCAGGGGATCTTCCCAACCCAGGGATTAAACTCACATCTCCTGTGTCTCCTGCATTGACCAGCAGATTCTTTACCACTAGTGCTGCCTGAGAAGCCCTACTCACTTGTTTAAATTATAGTAAAATGGTCAAGATGCTAATATCAAAAGATGTGTAGTTAACCTAAATCATAAAGTATTTACTTTCTTTGAACATTTCTCACTTTTAAAAATAGGAACACTGTGATTCTACTTTGCAATGGACCCCACCACCTTCTAAATTAGCTCCAAACAAGGGGCAAAAGTAACATGTGTCAGCAGAACCTAGATTGCTTTCCTAAACAAAGCCTAGATTCTTTCTCTTGCCAGCGGGTCTCCTTACTTTCCATCACCTACTCAAATACGCTAAAGCCTTCCACTCCTGATGGCTGCCAGCCTGACAGCCTCATTCGTATTCTTTGCCAAGTACACAGAACCCCTGAGGGTTTTAGTAGATATTGTTCCTAGATCCTCTGGGCATGCACACAAATGTAAAGTTCTTGATTGCAAGTGTTCTGGAAGGAGACATGGTAAAACTCAGTTTGGAAGAGTGGGAAAGGAGACAGTTCCAGAATGAAATGGCCCTGTACTGTAGTTGCACCCTGATCCATCCATGGAATTGGCTTGCAATCAATTGGTCGATTGGCTTTCAATCAATTGGACTTCCCTGGTGGCTCAGACGGTAAAGCATCTGCCTACAATGCGGGAGACCTAGCTTCAATCCCTGGGTCGGGAAGATCCCCTGGAGAAGGAAATGGCAACCCATTCCAGTACTCTTGCCTGGAAAATTCCATGGATGGAGGAGCCTGGTATACTACAGTCCATGGGGTCACAAAGAGTCAGACATGACTGAGCAACTTCACTTTCACTTTCAATTGGTCAAGAACCCAGTTGACCTACTGATGGTTGACGAGTCACTGGATCAAGCATGCCTTTTATTCTGAATGTAATAGTTTTTGAGGATCATCTGTATATACAGGATCCTTCAGGTGAGATAGAAGATCAGAAAAATGACAGATAGGACCCCCGCTCCTCTGGAACTTAAGAAAAGAACATCAACCCACGAAGCAGCAAGCACAGGAAGAGAGGACGATTAAGTGCTGGAAATTTCATGACCGAGAAAGCTTCCTGAGGACAGTGTCTTGAGCCGCAACTGAGAGAACAATCCTAAGGTGAGCCTCGGAAGAAAGTAGGAGGAACTGGTGGATTCCTCACACAGTGAGGAGGGTGCTGTTGGGGTTGGGAGTCCTTCGGGGCTCCCAGAGGAGCTGCTGGCAAAAGAGGTGCTTTTTTGGAGTCCCTTTACAAAGAGAACAAATAAAAGAGATGGTTGTATGGCTTAACAGAGAACCAGCAAATCAATAACAGAAGTACTCATTCTGAAACTGCCGTTGGGTCACCATTTGGCGTGATTCAAATGATTGCTCCCCAGTAAATTGTATCCTCCGTTTCCTCTTCAGCCAAATGAGGACACCCTCTGGATGCCTGGCAAAGTACAGCTAATTAACATTTGTTTACAAAGAGTTACAGAAGAGGCCTTGGGAATGTGTACTAGCAGCAAGGACCAAAAGGTTTGCCTGTGGCACTTTGACTTGAAAGGAGATCCGAAAATACAGAAAATAAAGCAAAACCCACCAGGAATAGTAAGAGCTACTGAGGACAGCAAGTACTGAACACTCGAAACCCCCTCTGAGCTCTGCAGAAATGCTGAACTCTACAATAACATCTGGTCATGTTTGCTAAACCTTGAACTGTGTTCTCCCAGGTAATTCCATACATGGAAGGAAGCTGATGTATACTGTCTGTGCAAATTCATGAAATCACTCGTTATGATATGTACCAAACCCGGTCATCTAAGTACAATGACATGTTGAAAATGCTTCAGTGGAGTCACATCACTTATTTTCTTTATTGCTTTGACTAAAGATCACTCATTCGAGCTGGAATCTCTCCTACTACTCTTGTTTTCAAACACTAATCAATAGTAGGAAAATTAGGAAATTAGGAAAAATGAACATCATTCAATCTAAGGAGGAAAAAAAGGGAAATCAAGTGACCTTGAAGGGAACAAAGAGGATCCTTTGAATTCAAAGAATCTTTTTTAGCACCGTATCCTACTGTGCCTCACTAATACACTGTTATTATCACTGTTCACTTCACTCGAAACAAAGAAGGAAAACAGGGTAGCACAAAGAGAATTTGTGACTACTCAAGGTCACAATGCTGAACAAGTGAGGTTGGAAAGACTTCTAGAGTCAGAAATTGGAGACTAGAGATTCCTGGGTTTGATATTTAGTAACTAAGTGAACTCCACTAGGTTACTTGGCCAGTTTCTTCTCTGAAAAGTGGAGATGTCATTTTTCATAAATTCTAAGGTTACACTTTTTTTCTGATTGAACATCTCTGAAATGAAGAAACCTCTTAACAACCAATGGTCTGGTACAGTTTAGGGGAAAGTGCTTTTTCTTACTTAGTGTAAATGAAATAGCAGTGTGTTTTGACATCCCTGGAGTTTAAATCTGATAAAAGACAATTATAATAACTAACTGATGAGAATCTGTGAGAAGGCTAGAATATGGTAAGTGCAGGCACATGGATTAGTAGACTTGGAAAGTATGGCAATCAAGGAAACACATTTCAGTGACTAGAATTTACTAGGTGAATGTAACAAAAAAAAAACCAAAACTTCACATCTTATCTAATACTAACTTTTAGAACACAGACCTATTAAATCTGACACTCCCTTGAAATACCTGGCCACAAGTTAAGTGCAAACAAAACCATCAGAAATTTCATGGAATACTTCTGAAGAGTATATTATTTAAATCTGAATTCCATATTAGCTTCTCATCTTGATATTTTTGACAAGTGCATGTAAGGGTTTTGACACTAAGGAAGTTTCCAATATACTTTTACTATATATAAAAAGAAGAAATGTAAAATACACAACTGTGTTTCTAAATTGCTACTGTTTATTTTAAGAAATAAAACATTCATCATCTTAAAATTCTGTACTTCTGTAGACTGATTGCTATGTGGTAAAGGGTGAGGATAGCAGCAAATTATAGTCAATTCGGCAGCACAGATAAACTGCAGCTGTTTTTGGTTCTGTTTCTGTAATATCTATAGTGGAATTCAGAATTTACTGAGAGCTGGCTTTTCTCATTTTACTGGCAAAGGAATTACTGGCTTAATTACCCTCAGGGGTCCTGTGTAAATTATGTCCATAGATCTGGAGAGAGAAGATGGCAGAAAATAAATATTCAACGCTTTCAGAAAGAGAGATAGAGGACTTCACCTCTGCTGAGTATGCATTCTCTCCCCTAACACCTCTGAAGTTTGGAAGGTGACAATCCCCTCCTGGTCCTAGATGAATCCTTAGTTCTGCTCCACGCTACTCATCTCAGAAGCATCTCTCTTAGCCTAGACTCCTCATCCACCAAGACCAGGTGAGCCTGGGCTTGGATGGCTGTGTTGGTCGTTGTCATTGTCATCTAGTCACTAAGTCGTCCCAACTCCTTTGCAACCCTGCGGACTGTACAGCCCTCCAGGCTGGCTCCTCTGTCCATGGGATTTCCCAGGCAAGAACACTGGAGTGGATGCCATTTCCTACTCCAGGGGATTTTCCCGACCCAGGAATCCAACCCACGTCTCTTGTGGTTCCTGCATTGGCAGGCAGATTTTTTTTTAACCACTGCAACACCTGGGAAGCCCTGGCAGTGTTTATTTCTTCATTTATCCACCATGCTGCTAACATTTCTACCCTTCGATAGAACCTTTGATCTTATCCGCTCATGGTTTAATGCTGAAACTATTGGGAGAAATGCAAGGACACATACATAAATTAAAGTGTGAATTAATTCATGTCTACCTGTGAAACAAAGACCAGTAACTTAATATCTAACACTTATTGAGAGTTACTTCTCTGCCCCCTATCTCCTCCAAGCCTCAGGATCCCTGAGTCATAGACAGGCTTTACTAGGATGTTCTTAATTCAGGGCCTGATTTCTGGTACAGCTTGGAGAAAACCATGCTTAGGTTCAGGAATCCCAGACAGAGGGGTAAGTAACTCTGGCCTGGAGCAGTAAGAGGTGGAGCCAGTTTCCATCCAAAAGCAGGCTGTCTGACCCTTGAGTCCACACTTTAAACCCACTAACTCATCTTTGCCTTCTTGGTATTGAATTTGGGGACTGAAGGAGGGAAGGAGAGTCCAGTAAGAAAAAATGGAAAGGCTGTCAAACCTCCATCCTGACCTCGGTCAGCTCAGCTTGTATACTAAGAAACAGGAGGTTTTGACATGTGACTCTCTCCTGGAGTTCAGGCTGACACTCCAAGCCTATAGTGTGCATCCATAGCCTGCATCCCGTCATCCGGCGCACTGAAGGCATCAGCAAGCGCTGATGTCAGATTGTCTCCTGAAATTAGTCCAGGTCTAGGGAGCTATCTGGATTTTCAGCGTTCAAAAGGAAATAGGTGAAAGTAATCTTGAAAAAGAAGAATGGAACTGGAGGAATCAACCTGCCTGACTTCAGACTCTACTACAAAGCCACAGTCATCAAGACAGTGTGGTACTGGCACAAAGACAGAAATATAGACCAATGGAACAGAATAGAAAGCCCAGAGATAAATCCACGAACCTATGGACACCTTATCTTTGACAAAGGAGGCAAGGATATACAATGGAAAAAAGACAACCTCTTTAACAAGTGGTGCTGGGAAAACTGGTCAACCACTTGCAAAAGAATGAAACTAGAACCCTTTCTAACACCATACACAAAAATAAACTCAAAATGGATTAAAGATCTAAATGTAAGACCAGAAACTATAAAACTCCTAGAGGAGAATATAGGCAAAACACTCTCTGACATAAATCATAGCAAGATCCTCTATGACCCACCTCCCAGAATATTGGAAATAAAAGCAAAACTAAACAAATGGGATCTAATGAAACTTAAAAGCTTTTGCACTACAAAAGAAACTATAAGTAAGGTGAAAAGACAGCCGTCAGATTGGGAGAAAATAATAGCAAATGAAGAAACAGACAAAGGATTAATCTCAAAAATATACAAGCAACTCCTGCAGCTCAATTCCAGAAAAATAAATGACCCAATCAAAAAATGGGCCAGAGAACTAAACAGACATTTCTCCAAAGAAGACATACAGATGGCTAACAAACACATGAAAAGGTGCTCAACATCACTCATTATTAGAGAAATGCAAATCAAAACCACAATGAGGTACCATTACACGCCAGTCAGGATGGCTGCTATCCAAAAGTCTACAAGCAATAAATGCTGGAGAGGCTGTGGAGAAAAGGGAACCCTCTTACACTGTTGGTGGGAATGCAAACTAGTACAGCCACTATGGAGAACAGTGTGGAGATTCCTTAAAAAACTGGAAATAGAACTGCCATATGACCCAGCAATACCACTTCTGGGCATACACACTGAGGAAACCAGATCTGAAAGAGACACGTGCACCCCAATGTTCATCGCAGCACTGTTTATAATAGCCAGGACATGGAAGCAACCTAGATGCCCATCAGCAGATGAATGGATAAGGAAGCTGTGGTACATATACACCATGGAATTTTACTCAGCCGTCAAAAAGAATTCATTTGAATCAGTCCTAATGAGATGGATGAAACTGGAGCCCATTATACAGAGTGAAGTAAGCCAGAAAGATAAAGAACATTACAGCATACTAACACATATATATGGAATTTAGAAAGATGGTAACGATAACCCTATATGCAAAACAGAAAAAGAGACACAGAAATACAGAACAGACTTTTGAACTCTGTGGGAGAAGGTGAGGGTGGGATGTTTCAAAAGAACAGCATGTATACTATCTATGGTGAAACAGATCACCAGCCCAGGTGGGATGCATGAGACAAGTGCTTGGGCCTGGTGCACTGGGAAGACCCAGAGGAATCGGGTGGAGAGGGAGGTGGGAGGGGGGATCGGGATGGGGAATAAGTGTAAATCTATGGCTGATTCATATCAATGTATGACAAAACCCACTGAAATGTTGTGAAGTAATTAGCCTCCAACTAATAAAAAATTTAAAAAAAAAAGAAAAAAAAAAAAAAGGAAATAGGTGGAGAGAGCAGTGGTGAGGTGTGGTCTTGCCAGGCGCTGAAACGCTGCTGCAACTCCCAATAAGAGCTCTGAGGCTTTTCCAAATGCCACCCTACGGTGGCAATTATGTGGGAGAGGTCTGCACTGTGCCTGGAGCCTGTGAGCCTGCTGAGGAATTATGCAGTTAATGTGCTAGAAAATCCTTTATGAAACCGCACTTCTTTTCCAACGTCTCAACCGCCCACACCTGGGTTGTGTCCGTTGCTTGTGTCTGTGCAGCGACCTTCCTGGCACTATTGTATTTCATGTCCACTGAAAAGGCAACAAACTATCATAACCACACACTGTCTCCTTACCCATCTAGCAATACAGACACCCCATCATACCTAGCATCTCTTTCATGTTACTAATAGACTAGCTAGCCTCTCGTTGACAGCACCCTGCCCAACTGCAGCGCTGTAGCTAGAAATGGCCCCAAGACAAGTACTGGGCTTTCTCTAGCCCAGATTTCACAGGGACATGTGTGTGCATAATACTATGATAAAAGGAAAATAAATAGAAAGCTGGATGATATATTTCCACTTTTGGGGTCTGCCACTGTGTGACCTCAGAAAAGTTACTTAATCTCTCTGGATTCTGGTCTCCTCCTAAATACTGAAACAGAATTGTACTGCAGAATGTTTATGGGCTCTTTTAGTATGTGTCTATAACTCCAAACATTGCAAGAGGAGGAATCCTCTCTTATTATCTTGAGTTACAAAGTATTAACCAAGACTAATGCAGGAGATGCAGGAGACATGGGTTTGATCCCTGGGTCAGGAAAATCCCTGAAGAAGGCGATGACAGCCCACTCTAGTATTCTTGCCAGGATAATCCCATGGACAATGGAGCCTGGTAGGCTGCAGTCCATGGGGTCTCAAAGGGTCAGACATGACTCAGCGACTGAATGTGCATGCACACACGCAATAAAATTACTAGTTAAATACTGTGATGATGCAGAGCCTGAAAGAAGCTGGATGTTTGCACCCAGTGTTGGCATGGGTATGTATCTGATGGACCTCAGAGTAGATAGGGCACACCACAAAATGGTAAGAGACAACAGAACTGTACTCCAAATAGAAGAAGCCACTTTTAAAGAGCATCCTGTTAGTGACCCAGACTCCAAAGACGCAGAAGAGGACAGGTTGGCTGAGAGGCTGTCATCAAGGAAAATCAATTTCTTTCTGGGGGTGGGGAAGCATCTTGCTGGCAGCCAGGCATCAGAGGTGAGCCCCGTGGAGCTTTCCAAGTAAACAAAAATTTGTCAGGAGTCCAGTGCAAAAAAGTCAGGAACAGGATGACTGAGAGCCAAGTTCTAAGGAAAGTAAGCAAAATGTAAGGAAGTCGATCAAGAAACAAAATATCCTAAAATATGGTGATCTGAGGCTCTGTTATGAGCATGCACTCAGGGCAACCTGGCCTGGACTTGGGGCAGGGTCAGGCCAAGCAGCAAACTAGGAACAGAATTTAGCAAAATGGGATTTGCTCAAGTCAGGGAAGGAATTGGGAACCTTATTTGCCTATTTTGCGGCAGAAAGGAATGGCTACCCATTCCAGCATTCTTGCCTGGAAAACTCCAAGCGCAGAGGAGTCTGGCGGGCTACAGTCCATGAGGTTGCAAACAGTCAGACATGACTGAGTGACTAACATTTGTTCACACTTTTTATGTGCTCATGAAGCAGGGTCTCCACTGATGTCCAGAAAAAATTGCCATTTAAAGGGTCAGGTTCAGGAAGTCCTATTCAAATAGGGACACAGGAATATTTTGAATAAATATTCTCTAAAATCAAGATAGCTTAATATTAAACCAATTTAAAAAGAGAATTCAGACCATGAGTGATTAAGCTGGAATTTTAATAAATGAAATGGCCCACGCCATTACTTTTGACAGTCTTTGTTCTGGTACATAAAATATGTCTACATTATTACCATTTAGGACAGCACTATGGAAACTTTGGAACTTCACAAGTCAACACCTAATTTGACTTCTTAGTTGTAGAAAAAGAAAAGAAAAATAATCCTGACAGCTGTATCCCATGAAAGCCAAACGCTTAAAATTAAAGAATGCCTGCACTATTCCTGTCAAGTCCCATTCTCCTCAAGAAACCTTCCCGTAGGTGGACAATTTCAAGTTTTTCCATTGGTGAAAGCCATCTCCCAGATGCTGGGCCTAGCCAAACCACAAGCCCAGTCCCAGTTTCAAAAAAAAAGTGAGAATGGAGAGCTAGACCCAGTTGGGTTGATTTCTCTTGCACTTACTATTAAACCAGCGCTCAGTTCAAGAGATACACATGAAGTGGGTGATGGGGTGAGGCTCTCTCCTGGCCTGACGACTCCACAGTGTCGAGGTGGACCCTACAGAGCAAGGGAAGTAAGGAGTCCTTTAGCGTAGATAAGCCCAGAGCCTCTGGCTGGTTACTGCGGGTAAGAAGGTGAAGCAGGAAAGGGACACCCTTATAACCAGCTGAGGAAGTCTGCACGCCAATTATGGACTTCATCACTCTGTTTCTACTTCATAATTGGATCTTCTAAATGGTTCCGTGAACCAGGTCAGACACTGGGCCACCCAAGATTTGAGTCTACCTCACATATTAAAAACGGCATGATAACACTGAACTGTCCCCAGCTTGGTAAGCATTTCTTTAAAGACCTAAAGTGCATGCATGTGCACATGCATGCTCAGTCGTGTCTAACTCTTTGCAATCCCATGGGCTGTAGCCTTCCAGGCTCCTCTGTCCATGAGATTTTCCAGGCAAGAAAATTGGAATGGGTTCCCATTTCTTTCTCCAGGGGATCTTCCCAGTCCAGGGATCTAACCTGAGTCTCTTGCATCTCCTGCATTGGCAGGTGGGTTCTTTATCAACGCGCCATCTGGGAAGCTGCAAAAGACCTAGAGAGAAACCTAAAATTTCTACCAGTTTTCATAGAATCAGGAAAGAGCAAGAAGAACTAGCTCCTTTCCTGACCGATGCCTGGTCCTACTTCCACTGAAGTCAATCAAGGATACCACTGACAGGGGTAGAATCCACAGACCATGACATAACCTTGTAGCAAACTGTCCAGGCTGCTGGGTCAGGATAGGTTGACTTTCCAGAATATTTTAGATTTTGTGTCAAGCACTGGCTACCTTGGAGCCAAAGAGTTGTATTCACCAGCGCTTATGTGCTTGTCCTGAAGCTTCTACCCCACCAGTGATTCTACAGAAGGCAAAACCCATGCTGTGTTTTAAGCTGCCAGGATAGAATGACATGCAGAGGGGAAATGAGGGCACACTGCTGAAGGCAAGGGGGAGAGAACAGGGCGTGTGTGATATGGGAACAGCAGCCGGAAAGCCAGAGCACAAGAGGAGATGCAACTAGCAAGAGAAACAAAGGGCAGCCAGACAATATTTCACAAATACATTAGGAGCAAGACAAAGGCGAATGTAGACCCGCTAATTAGTGGGGAGGGAAAACAAATAGCAGATGCATCAGAAGGCCTGAGCTTTTAATACCTATTATGCTCCAGGCTTCCCAAAAATGGTTAGTTCTCATCAGAAGCTGAATATAAACCACAGTAATGAGCACGTGGTGGGAAAGGGAAGTTTAAATGGAAACCAAGCCGATTAGTAACTACTTAGTCAAGCTGGATGGTTTCAAATCAGAGCCTGACAAGAGCCAGTGCTAGGGCAACAAAACTAGCTTCTGAAATGCAAGTTCTTATTTTTTAAAAAAAGAAAAATGTATCAAAGGAACATGGAGATTTCAGGTGGCTGAGTCTGAGGCAAAGGCAGGGTCAGCATTGAGCTTTTGCTCAAGAAGTGGCTGGAAAGGAGGAGAGGAACACAGGCATACCCACTGTGTGATGGTTGTCCATGCTAAGCCACTTCAGTCCTATCCGACTCTCTGTGACACCATGGACTGTAGCCCGCCAGGCTCCTCTGTCTGTGGGATTCTCCAGGCGAGAGTATTGGAGTGGGTTGCCATGCCCTCCTCCAGGGGATCTTCCTGACCTGGGGAAGGCAGGTTGGCCGACGGGTTCTTTACCACTAGCATCACCTGGGAAGAGTAAGCTAAAGAGATGGGGTCATCTTCCCAGACCAATTGCAGAGGGAGAGAAACTCAGCCAGCAAAGGAACTTGCCGTGCCACATTCCGAAAGAGACCTTCTGTGTCTGCAGAAAATGGCAGGCGCTTGACCAAAGAAAGCAGCGGGCAGAGCCTTGGGTGGACCTGGGAAGCTGAAGACAGTATAACATGAAGCCGGGTTAAGGTTTGATCCCTTTAGATTTTGGATTTGAAGGAGACAAAAGAGTCAGCATCTTTACCCTGTACCGTGCACCATGCTAAGTAGACAGTATGCATTTTTAAAAGTTTAATATTCTCAATAACCTGCTAGGATAGGTGGTCCAGTGATCTGTGTTTTAGAAACTCTTAACTTGCTAGGCCTCAGATCCTTCCTGTAAATTACTTTAAAAAGTGGAGCTAAGACGGTGTGTGAAAGGGTGTGTGAAATCTGTTTATTTGGTCACCCTAAACTACACAGTCTATACAACCGTTTTGATTTGTTAAAGCAAAGTACATGAAACTTCGTCTATTAACAGATTTTTATCTACATGTAACTCACAGGGTTCCATCAAGATGTCCATACTACTTTTTTTTTTTAAGCCTTAAGCAGATGCGTTACTTTAATAAACAAAAAAAAATTGAGGCTTGGCATACCTTTATCCTTCTCTAATTAAAGAAGAAATGCACAGGGTAACTGGGCAGTGATGGGCAGCTGGCTGCAGTTAATGAAAGAGAATGATCACAGCCCAGTCAGGGTCTCACAAGGTGGCAGCCTCTTAGTGTTGTTTTTGTTGTTTAGTCATTCAGTTGTTTCCAACACTTTGCGACCCCATGGACTGAAGCACACCAGGCTTCCCTGTTCTTATCTCCCGAAGTTTGCTCAAATTCATGTCCATTGAGTCAGTGATGCCATCCAACCATCTCTTCTTCTGTCACCCCACTTCTCCTCCTGCCTTCAATCTTGCCCAGCATCAGGGTCTTTTCCAATGAGTCAGCTCTTCACATCAGGTGGCCAAAGTTTTATAGCTTCAGCTTTAGCATCGGTCTTTCCAATGAGTATTCAGGGTTGGCTTCCTTTAGGATTGACTGGTTTGATCTCCTTGCAGTCCAAGGAACTCTCAAGAGTCTTCTCCAGCACCATAATTCAAAAGCATCAATTCTTCGGCACTCAGCCTCTTTATGGTCGGACTTTCACATCCGTAAGTGACTACTGGAAAAATCATAGCTCTGACTATATGAACCTTTTTCAGCTAAGTGATGTCTTTGCTTTTCAATATTGTGTCTAGTTTGGTCATAGCTTTCCTTCCTCTGCAATTGGTCTGGGAAGATGACCCCATAGTTAACTTAGTAACTTTTAATTTCATGGCTACAGTCACCACCCATGGAGATTTTGGAGTCCAAGAAATAAAATCTGTCACTGCTTCTACTTTTTCCCCATCTATTTGACATGAAGTGATGGGACTGGATGCCATAATCTTAGTTTTTTGAATGTTGAGTTTTAAGCATCTTAGTTTTAAGCATCTGAAGTCACTTTTATCAGAAACAAGGATGATAAAAATGACCAAGTCCCTCACAATTGCTGCACCTTTGACACATATTGCTAAATCATCCCAGCAATCTCTCTTTTTAGTCCATCTTGAGCCCTAGGAGTTCTCCACACAAAATACAAGATTCTGTTTGCCAAAATACTTGCCAGTACTCTATGGGGAAATTCTTCTTGGTATCAAGGGGTCTGGGCTGTCACATGAACTGTCAGTAGAATACCTGGTGAAGAGGGACCTAGGAAGTAGCACTTCCTGGCTTTTTTGTTGTTGTCGTTGTTGTTTCATTCATTCAAGAAATATTGGGAGCTGTTGGACTTCCCTGGTGGCTCAGGGGTAAGGAATCCATCTGCCAGTGCAGGAGACACAGGTTGGATCTGGGAAGATCCCACATGCCATGGAGCCACTAAGCCCATGTGCCACAACTACTGAGCCTGTGCTCTAGAGCCTGGGAGCCCCGAATACTGAAGCCCATGCACCCTACTGCCCAGGCTCTGTGAAAAGGGAAGCCACCACAACAAGAAGTCCAAGAACCACAACTAGAGAGTGTGCCCCCAGTCCCCGCATCTGTAGAAAAGCCCATGCAGCAATGAAGGTCCAGCAAGTCAAAAATAAACAAGTAAAATGTAAAAATATTGGGAAATGTTGCACTCAAACAGGCAAAACTGATTTCTGTACTGTATCACTTCTTAACCTTTGACATGCCTATTTGAATGCTGCTGCTGCTGCTGCAAGTCACTTCAGTTGTTTCCGAATCGTGCAGCCCCATAGATGGCAGCCCACCAGGCTCCCCCCGTCCCTGGGATTCTCCAGGCAAGAACACTGGAGTGGGTTGCCATTTCCTTCTCTGATGCGTGAAAGTGAAAAGTGAAAGTGAAGTCGCTCAGTTGTGTCTGACTCTTAGCGACCCCATGGACTGCAGCCTACCGGGCTCCCCTGTCCATGGGATTTTCCAGGCAAGAGTACTGGAGTGGGGTGCCATTGCCATCTCCGGATTTGAATGCTAAGCATATATAAATGTGTTGTGGTACACAGCATTTCCCAAACAGGAATTACTGGAACAGCTGTCTTCAAAAATATGAACTGTGCAGTGTCCTATAGGATTGTTCCATGTTTTGTGGGAATTTTCCATGTGGTGCTAGTGGTAAAAAACCTGCCTGCCAATGCGGATTCAGTTCCTGGATCGGGAAGATCCTCTGGAAGAGGACATGGGAACCCACTCCAGTATTCTTGCCTGGAGAATCCCATGGACAGAGGAGGCTGGTGGGCTGCAGTCCTTGGGGTCACAAAGAGACACAACTGAAGTGACTTAGCACGCACGCAGGCATACTTAACTGTATGTTGCCAGGGGGCTAGTGAAACATAGTTAACTTAGTAATAATATAAAACCAGCAAAGGAGATCCCCTTAGTCTCTACCAGCAAAGCTCCCACTTCCCAAAGCCAAATTAAGGAGTTTCTCCTTGTGCCAGGGCTGGGGACATCATGCAACTCCTGGACCTCCATCTAGCATTTATTCACTTAACAAGAATTTCTTGAAAGCAGTTCTTTCCTGAGACAATAGAGATGCAACAATCAAAGCAGATGTAGCACACTCTCAGCCTTCACACTGATGACGGTCCTGGTGCCGTCTAAATGGTGGAGTGATGTAGACGTGAGGTCAGAGCTCCAGCAGAGCAGCCAGGAACTACCCACAGTTCCCATTGAGCAAGTGAAAGACTCGATATTTCAATCTGGTTGGACATTCAGAGCAACAGGGGTGTCTCACACCTATGAATGGCACCACCCAGCAGCCAGTACACATCCTTCAGCCAGCACAGTTGTTACAGCCCCACACTTGTGTAGATAAACGATCTGTGACAATGTTTAAGGCAGGTTTAGTTTCGATTTTTCACAGACGAATAAAAGTTGTGCGCAAATAGAAACTGTGTTCTTCTCATTCAGTCCCAAAAGACTTTCAATGAATGAAGTCTTCCACAGACAGTGAGTACTTAAAGTAATAAGAAATGTGGGAAGATCAAAGTAAAATAAAAGGGAAGGAATAAGAAAGAACTGGAGTGGCAAAGAATATGGGGACTCTTGACATTTTGCTTTTGAGCTAAATAGGTTTCTCAGAGGGCAAAGTTCATCATAGACATTTGAAAAAGTATTTTCCTTCTGGGTGTATGTCTGCATGTGCGTGCATGCTTGTGTGTGTGTGTACATAAATCTAAAAGAAGAATAATCTTCTCCTAGGAAATTCAGAGTTTCTGGAGGATGCAATCAGTCCCTGATTAGTGTGAGCACAGGATGGACAGACCCTTGAATAGATGCCCAATTATTATTAACACAGTATTGAGATCAAGGGGCTGTGGCCATTGCTATACTGTGACCACAAAAAACTGCCGAAGGCTGTGAAGACAATCCACCATGACCTTAATTTTAAGTTGCTTCAAAGGAGATTTTTGCTTTCAGAAATAAGGATTTAGGAGACAGTCTTTAGAAGTGATAGAATTTCTCTCCCTTGAAAGCTTCAGGAATGGGTAAGTGGCTTTTTAAAGAGATTTCAGACATTCTCTTCTATTTTCTATCACAGCAGTATTCAAATGATGCCTCACATACTGTCTGAGTATGTGAGCATTTTCCTTTGAGCTGATAAATTACCAGGATAGTTTTGAAACTTTGGGTGAAACTTGAGAGTTTTTGTTTAGAAGTATGGGCTATGTGGGCTTCCCAGGTGGCGCTAGTGGTAAAAAAAAAAAACAAACAAAAAAAAAACCCTGCCTGCCAAAGCAAGAGACTGGGTTCATTGCCTGGGTTGGGAAAATCCCCTGGAGGAAGGCATGGCAACCCACTCCAGTATTCTTGCCTGGAGAATTCCCGGGACAGAGGAGCCTGGCAGGCTACATTCCATGGGGTCACAAAGAGTGAGACACGACTAAAGTGATTGAGCATGCACGCACACACAGGCTGTGTATTTCTCAAGGAGAGGAGCAATTTCTACCACTTATTTAGTGCCTGGAGGCCTAGAAAAATTTCATATGGATGGCAAATGTTCAACCCTTGTGTGTGTGTGTGTGTGTGTGAATATGTGTGGACTGTTTCTGTAACGGCATAGTCCTGGCCCTAATAACAAAGTGTTCTGAAATGGTGCCATATTTCTTTGTTGCTCACCTCTTTTAAAAAAAAAGCTTTTAAAGATTTGCTTAATGGATTTGTTAGGCTTTCAATCTGGCTATTAACCAAGTATACACCCCTTTCTCCTCTAAACTATCACTGCAAAGACATTATAGACTCAAAAATAATAGGCTATCACATGCAAACAATATTCTAATCAAACATCACTGTGATTCAATATGTAAGAATTTCACTGAGGATCTCTTTTTTTGGAATTAAAGCTTCAGGTAGAATTATATAGAGAAACATCACATGTTACAAGGGTGAAAATAGGACTGGTCTTACATTTCTGATGACTTCTCAGTAAGCTCCTTCTGTGTACCCTTAATGATTGCTGTTTGATAGGCTCTCCTCTGCCATCATCATTTGTCACTCCCCCCGTAATCTTTCAGAACAATTTCATACATAGTAGATACTGATGGCTCCTAAACCAGCCCTTAGATCCAATCATGTATATCCAGCTGCCTGCTGGACATGTCCATTTGGATGACTGACAGACCTCCCACATTCCACAAATCCATTCTGAACTCATCCCCCACCAAACCTACCCTTTGCCACATGCTGTTTTTTTAACTCAATAAATGTTTGTTAAATAAGTGAATGGATGATCTCCATTAATTCCTAAATGAATGTCATATAGAAGACAAGTTCTTATTTCTACGTATAAAAAGACTTGAAGTGGGTGGACCTTTCTAGATAGAGTTGGTTTTTCTACTCTTTCTGTAAATCACAGGCTAGTCAATCACTGGGGAGCCAGACTTCTGGTTCCCTGAGCAAAGAGGCAAATCTTAGGCTAGGACCAGAGGAGGCTATATTCAACTTACACTGCAGTTTATAAATCATCTGTGGCATTTTCTTTTGAACCCTCCAAGCAAAATGTTATGCTTTCATCACAAACAAATAGAGATCTAGATGTGTTTTGTTGCACACACACTTACATCAAAGGAAAACAAATTGCTCAATATTTGGCTGACCATCTTCTACCACTGTGATACTCAGTAATATCCCAGCCTGATGATGACTGAGGCTCTGACTCTGGCCTACTCTTTTTTAAATTTATTTATTTTTCACTGAAGGATAACTACAATATTGTGTTGATTTCTGCCATACATCAACATGGATCAGCCATAGGTATACACATGTCTCCTCCCTCTTGCTCCTTCATCCCACCTCTCACTCCATCCCACCCCTCTAGGTCGTCACAGAGTCTGGCCTACTCGTAATTAGCCAAGCTACAGGATAGAATAATGTGTTAATGCATGCTCCTTTTAAAGAGAATATACACCATAGAATATGTGGAATTTATTTGGTTTTCCTAAGTGGCTCCAAAACTCAAGTTCTTCTGAATGATGCTTATATTTCTTTTGAGTCTTGAATTTCTTACATGGCTGGGGCACCAGAGGGTAACCTGGCCAATGCCCAAGAAATCTCAAACCTGTGATTGAGGCCCAAAATTGCTTCCAATGCATGACAATAGTTCTTTACAGACAGAAAAGTACTGTTCCTTTCATAGCTATTCTCCTCTGGAGTTTGGACACCCTCGAGAGTAAGTACCTGAGTCAAACCATTGTGAAGGGGTCACTAAGATACTAAGACTGAGCGGCTGATCCTTGTTTGACTTGTTCCTATAATATTCACTCAAGAAAGGCTTTCGTTTCAGGGAAGGTTGTAAATCAACTCTATGACATGTATACAGAGATTTTCTACTCAGTTTGGGCCGGGTTTTCTAGGCATTATCTTATTTCGTCTCCAGAGAGGGTAAACAACTTACCCAAGATCACAGAGTGGACGCTCTCCAATAAGTCACACATCTGTGTGCAACCTCCCTAATCAAACCACCTTACTGATTTGATTTCATCTCACAGCTGCTTGAATTTCCACAATTTGAGGTCTATCCCTTTTTTTCTAATTGTCACAAAATACACCGGGAAGGGATAAGTGAATTTAGACTCTCTGGAAGTAGATAATGACAAGATGGAAGACATAAAAATAAAAGGCACCTGTCGTCTGGAGGGCAGAAAGCAGGCAGGTGTGAAGGCTTCACAAGGTGCTCCTGGGACAGCAGACACTTTGGCCTTCCTCTCTATTGTGTGGTCAGCTAGTTGACATTGACATTTAATATTAATGTGGAAGGTTTCCTGTATAGCCAACAGTATCTACGCAACAAGAGCAAAGTCCCATGCTTACAGAACTGCCTCTTGAGCCTAAGAAATTATGTTCATCTACTCCTCTTTAAATAGCAGGAGACCTTGCTGCCCTGTGCTGTGCTGAGTCACTGCAGTCTTGCCCAGCTCTTGGCTACCCCCTGGCCTGTAGCCTGCTAGGCTGTGGGGTTTGCTACCCCCTGGCCTGTAGCCTGCTAGGCTGTGGGGTTTGCTACCCCCTGGCCTGTAGCCTGCTAGGCTGTGGGGTTGGCTACCCCCTGGCCTGTAGCCTGCTAGGCTGTGGGGTTTCCAGGCAAGAATACTGGAGTGGGTTGCCATGTCCTCCTCCAGGCATCTTCCCAGTCCAAGGACTGAACCCACATCTCTTATGTCTTCTGCACTGGCAGATGGGTTCTTCACCACTACCGCCACCTGGAAAGCCTAGGAGGAGACCTTGGGGATGAGGAATTCCATAGCATGAGCTCCACGCAGGAGTCAATCTGCAACCTGGCCTGCGTCAGTGTTGCGCTGATGTTCAGGCCACCCTGGTTGTGATCTGAGTGTATTGAGTGAGGATCATTATCATGGTGTCATAGTCCTGAAAAGACTGCTGTGCGATTGCACGTGGCAATATTTATCACCGAACAAGTGAAACAGAAATGCAGATAGTTCACTCGCGACCCTTTGGTAATCTAAGGATTTAAAGAGACGAGTGTATTTTGATCTTAAAAGGATTTTATTCTCCAAAACTTTATCATGATTATTAATTTTATTTTGATACTAGTATTTACCCAGGAGTATCTGTCATAGTACAACCAAGAACTGTAATTGAATCAAGAATTGATTTTTATTGCAGCTAATAAAAAGCAAGTCATTATTATTACAAATTGCCCATAATTATAATTGTCTGGAGACTGTCTTATCAGTCTGAGTGAGATAGAAAGAAGCTAAGATGTATAATAGCATGTCCTCTTCTATGAGTTAAACTTGTATGCTCATTAATGACATGTAAATTAACATTATAGCAAATTGAGTCTATTTTACCCTATTGGACAGAGCCTAACACTGGTGATGAGTGATATTTAGCAAATGTGTCATTTATTTGCCTATATAACCCTATAACATTCGGGCTTCCCTGAGGGCTCATATGGTAAAGAATCTGCCTGCAGTTCAGGAGACCTGGATCCAATCCCTGAGTTGGGAGGATCCTCTGGAGAAGGGAATGACAACCCACTCCAGTATTCTTGCCTGGAGAATCCCATGGACATAGGAGCCTGGCAGGCTGCATGCAGTCCATGAGGTTCCACAGAGTCGGGCAAAGCTGAGCAACGAACATACCATTACAACATTCGGATTTGCATATAGAGTGTGCCTATCATTTTTTCAAGTGAGTGGAGATTCTGTCAGTCTTTCACATCAGGGCTTGGTTCATAAAATTTTAAGCACCTGTCTTGCTTATTTTGTAGTATAATCTTGAAGATTAGTAAACAATTTGCTAGCTATGTTCTGGAGACCTCTTGTATCTAAGCTCTTGTCTTCCAGCCACCCTTCTCATCTGGTTCCTTGGTGAACAGCTAACATGAATGAGGTCTACCCTTGTCTCAGCTGGAACACTAAACAATTCCAGTGCAAGGACAATGAAGCCTCTCTACCCAAGTCCTCCTGACTGGCTCTGAACCAGATTCCAGGGCAGGGTGCACATCTACCAGCTGTGTCTTTGCTCATATCTCAGGATAATTCTCCATTCCCAACACAATGTCCAAGGCTTGTAGAAGCTGAGCAATTTCTAGAGGTGCTTATCTGCCTTGATGGGAAAAGGGAGGGATGTTTCTCTTCTTGCTCTTCTCACCACCTCCCGGCCCCCTGCCACACACACAGAATCCAGGGGAACTCTTTCTTTGGGTGCAAAGGGGCCCTCTCTCCCAAACAGGTAGAAGATGCAGGGAAGTTGAGGCAGATGGAGAGAGAACCACTCTGAGTTGCCCGACAACCATCACATTTTGAAACCTGGTTTCCTACACAGTTGTTTAAAAACAGTGAGGGCTGAAATCAGACTGGGCGTACTGGACGAGAAAAGGTTTCTGAAACAGCAAATACAACATGCTATTCACTAATTACCAAAAACTATTTTCAGTGTTGAATTGGTAATGTTCTTTTATCCCAAATGTGGACTAGAATGGTCTTTTTAATGTTGAGCCTTCAAATTACATAGGAGTGACCCAGAGGGTGGACCTACACCTGCAGCTGATGACTGCTCGTAGTATTTATAATGCAAAATAGCTAATTAAGATGATGGTCAAGTGGTAGTTTTCTGCTGATATTAGCACAGAAAAGTGTGGTTGTGTCTCTATGTGCTTTTACCATGTACAGTATCATCAAGATAAAAACTAATGGTTATTTTCAACACCAGATCTTTCAAAAATAAGCTAGCCTTATCTTCCAAAAAAGGGCTTCCCAGGTGGCTCAGTGGTAAAGAATCTGTCTGCCAATGCAGGAGATGTGGGTTCGATCCCTGGGTTGGAAAGATCCCTTGGAGAAGGGACTGGAAAACCACTCCAGTATTCTTGTCTGGAGAATCCCATGGACAGAGAAACTTGGTGAGCTATGTATAGCCCATGGGGTCACAGAGGGTCAAACATGACATAGTTACTGAGTACATCTTCTAAAAATCAAATCTATAATTCTACAGAGACAAAAAAATAGGTTAATAGTTGCTTTGGGATGAGAGTGGAATTTTGGATAGGGAAGTGGAGGGAACAGGAAGTGACAGCTAATGAATATGGGGTTTTTCCTGGGGGCGGTGAAAATGTTCCAAAATTAAATTGTGATGATGGGTCTACAGTTCTGCAAATATACTACAAATCATTGAATTGTTCACTTTAAATCAGTAAACTTTATGACTGCCATTATATGTCAATATAGTTAATTATATTTCAATAAAGCTATTAAAATATTCTAGTCAATATTGTGAACTCTTTAGTTTTATCAAACTATTTGAGAGAAAGTGCTTAATTGCTAAAGTGCATTTCTGTTTTATATTTACTGAATGAATTTTTAATTTTCTGGAAAAAAATTTATTTGTCTTGACATCACCTACAATCATAAATCATCTCAGTGTAAATTTTAAACCACTGTCTTTCAAAGTAGGACTTGAGGATCATATACATCAGAATCAACAGGGGACAGTTTAAGATACAGATGCCTTAACCTTACTCTGGACCTACTATGCTAAGTTCCAGAAATCTGCATATTCTTAATGATCCCCAAGTGATTTTGATAGACAATGTGATTAAGAATCACTTTCTAAAACAAAATGAAATAACTGACCAAAGTCCTGTAATGTTTTTATGATGGTAACATAAAGATGTTGTTTACCAGGCTCTGATCCCTGACCTCAGATTCTATCCTGAATCACTCTTTTGGGCAGCTCTGGGCTCTCCTGAATCAGCTGCTCTCAGTCAGCTCTTCCCAGTCTGCAGGGCACTAGTCAAGGTTGAGATCCTCTTATCTGTGAATTCTGCAGGAGTAGGAGGCTAGTGATTAAAGCCCTTGAGTTCAACTTCTTTCTCACTTTTTGAAATAAATTTTGAACCAGAAAATTTTAATCGCCTATACTGAGGTTTCTTGTTAGACCTTGTTTAATTGGAAATTCGTAATCTTTAGAAAGAAAATAAGGCATCACATGTGATCAGAACCTTTTGGTCCCATAGCCAGTTAGGAACAACTGGTGGCCATAGGAGGGCCCCAGCATGTCATGATGCCTCAGCCCCACTCATGGGGTTGCAGTTGCATGACTAGCTGCACCTTCTCTTCCACTGGAGGAAAGCAGGCAAGCAGAAGTGGACATACCTCAATATATTAAAGGCCATATATGACAAACACAGGCCTCCCTTGTGGCTCAGACAGTATAGAATCTGCCTGCAATGCAGATGATCCGAGTTCGATCCCTGGATCACGAAGATGCCCCTGAGGAAGGGAATGGCTACCCACCCCAGTATTCTTGCCTGGAGAATTCCATGGACAAAGGAGCCTGTCAGGCTACAGTCCATGGGGTCACAGAGATTCAGACACAACTGAGCAACTAACACTTTCACTTTTCACGACAAACACAGAGTTGATATCATTCTCAACAGTGAAAAGCTGAAAGCTTTTCCTCTAAGATCAGAAGCAAGAAAAGGATGCCTACTCTCACTACTTTTATTAAACATTATATTAGAAGTCCTAGTCATAGAAGTTAAGCAAGAAAAAGATCTGTACTCTGAAAACTATAAGGTGTTGAGGAAAGAATTAAAGATGACCCAAATAAATGGAAAGATAGACCATACTCATGAATTGGAAGAATCAACATTGTTAAGATGCCCATACTATCCAACAGTATTTACAGTAGCCAAGATACAGAACCAACTTACGTGTCCATCAACAGATGAATGGATAAAGAAGATATGGTATATACTATACATCCAATGGAATATTACTTGGCCACAAAAGGATTGAAATCTTGCCTTTTCTGGCAACATAGATGAATATGATACTAAATGAAATGAGTCAAAAAGAGAAAAATAATACACCATATGAATCCACTTATATAGCAAATCTAAAGAATGAGACAAACAAAAGAGAAACAGAGCCATAGATACAAACTGCTGGTTGCCAAGAAGAAGGCAGTGGATGGAAGGATGAAATAAGAGGTGCAAAGTACAAGCTTCCAGCTATAAGATAATAAGTCATGAGGATGTCAGGTGCACATGGGGAATATAGTTAATACTATTACCACAAATTTATATGGTGATGGATGATAGCTGGTTTTATTTTGGTGATCATTTCATAATACATAAAACTATTGAATCACTGTGTTATACACTTGAAACTAATATAATATTGTATGTTAATTATAACTCAATTAAAAAAAGAAAACATATCAGCAAAGATGAAGAGTCTTGTTCTTGGGATGGTGATTGACAGGGAGAAACAGATTGACTTGGCATGTATGTAGAACTCATTAATCTTTTTCAAGTACATTCTGGGGAAACATGGAGTTCTCTCAACAAGCTGTTACCAAAACAGCACTTCTATTTGCGCAGTTGGAATCCTAACAGTTTAAGCGGAAATCCCAAGTTAAGAGAGAGGGCCTTACTCTCCTGGGATAAAGGTGTCTGTGACTATATAACCTGATATTGTAAGTAGCTCAACAGGAGTTAAACAATATAGCCATATAACTGTTCCGGATGCTGCAGTCTTAGTATCTAAATAGGATACTTAATAACTAACTAAGGTCAGCATTAGCTATTACTTGTTAAATGTTGATCCTTTTCTGTTAGTAAAGTTTGTGTCTCCTTTAGGTATCACGTATTTGTATTTCAAAAGGAAATCATTTACTTGCTAGAGATCTGGGAGGTTTCTAAGCTATCTTAGTATATCATTGGAAGATAAAATGCTACGGCAATCCAAGAGGAAAAGAAGATAAAATGTAGCTTTCATTTTCTTGAAGAAAGAAATCAGTCAAAATAAAACATAAATTTAGAGCAGACACCCTCAAGTAGACACCCGACAAATATTGGCAGGAGATCTGGGCTGATGGGAATTTTCACGAACTTAGCATTTCTGGCTTTGTTCTTCTTCTGAATGCTGTCTCTGCAGATTTAAATCCATCTTGTTTCAGAATGCAGGATTTGTAACTGAGAAGAAATAGTGCAGATGGCTAAATTATCCTTACTTGTTTGAAACCATGACAACTTACCATAATATAGCTTTAAACACCTGAAATTAATTAGAGAGAGTCCATCTGAATGTGGAGACTATGGTTTACAGTATGGGCTTAAATACAGAGACATGTTTTGATTTCAGGTTGCCATTTATTGTTTTAGCTATGAATGTTGATCAAACAAGCTTTGTTTCATTTTTTAATGAAGACTGTTTTAAGGGGCAGTAGAAAGGGTATTCTGTCCAGTATTTAGAACATAGACACTTTTGAAGAGTCCAGAAAAAAATTTCCTATAATCATGATATAATCCTTTATTTATTATTACAGGGAGGTAGGAAGGTACATAAATAATCTTTAAGTGCCTTCTAAGGATCATTATTTTTTTTTACAGTAATATTCCCTGAACTTTATTATAGGTCCTTCAAGAGTTGAAACTAGGTCCTGCTAGCTCTTCACCTCAGAGTAACTTATAAAGAGAAAGGCACAGTGTAGTGGAATCCATTTGAAACTAAATTCATAGCTGACTAACTGTGTGACCTTGTGAAAATAGCTTAACCACTCTGATATAGAGGGAGGATTCACAAATGAGGGAAAATTGGAATCGGAGACAATGGGACAAAGACTGTGCCCAGAGAGGAACCTCTCCTGAAGGAAATAAATAGTTAGGTAGGGTTTATATGTTTTGAATCTGAGATTCTGGTGGGCCCTCCAGTAAAAGATGTATGGCAGGTGGTGGGAAATTTGGGTGCTGGAAAGAACTAGCATATACAGATATATACTTGGCTGTCACTGGCATCTAATACTTGGATTTTTGAAAGTGAATAAGATCATCAAATTTCCTTTCCCTTCTTTCAAGTATAAAGAGAAAAGAATAACTCTAAGGATATCAGTGGAGACTTGAAAGATCAGTGGCAATGAAAGAAACAAAGAAAGAACAATCTTAAAATAGAAGGAAAATCAAGATGCTACCATTTCACAGAGCGTTTGAATAGGAGAAAGTAGACTGGAAGATCAAATGCTTTAGAGTGATCAAAAAAGATCAGGACTGGAAAAATAAAAGGTAAAAGGTTAGGAGTAAACGCAATAAAAAAAAAAAGCAGACACTAAATATAGACATACTTTTAAGAAGTTTAGGGAAAAAGAAAGGTAAAAAAAAAAATAGCACAGTGATTTGAGGCACTCTAGAGAACTTCTTTTAAAGTTGGGAGACTGGAATATGTTTGTTGATGAGGCAAAGAGCTCAGAAAGAAAAAGAAATTGACTGAGTTTCTAATAAACGCAGGAGAAAATAAGGTGAGTCACACAGAGTTAGGTTAACCTTGGAAAGGAGGGAATCTCCCTCTGAGCCAGAAAGAGAAAGGACAAAGGGAGGTCCAGATAAATTTTATGTCATTCACTAAATTGAAAATATGGATCTTATGCTTCAATTCCATTTCTCTTTCTTCAGTTTTCTATTGTTCTGTGCCTGTCTCCGCCACCCCACCCCGGCCACACACACATACTTACCAGATATCAAGTAAAATGCCATCTTTGAGAAGAAAACAATATATTTGTTTTTAAAGAGATGGTTTACCTAAGGCCACTGAGATGTTTCTTAGAAGGAATCAAGAGGTTATTCTGATACATCATTATGGTCTAAAAGAGTTGATGCACTTGGAAAAGGAGGCAACTTTATTTTTCCCATGGTGGGATTGGGTATTATATAGAATAATTAATACTTGAAAGGACTTTCCAAGTTCTCCTCTATAAACAGTACACAGTGCAGTGTTCAGCTGCTCATTCATGTCTGACTCTGCGGCACAATGGGCTGTAGCTTGCCAGGCTCCTCTGTCCATGGAATGGACAAGTATGGGGAAGCGGGTTTCCATTTCCTGCTCCAGGGGATCTTCCTGACCCAGGGATCAAACCCACGTCTCCTGCATTGGCAGGTGGGTTCTTTACCACTGGAACCACCTGGGAAGCCCATAAACAGTACAGTGTTAAATCTGTGAATATATATGCAAATGTTTTAAACTTATTAGTTTAGCACCACAGAACTCATTACTAAGAAGAGTTTTAGGAGAAGGAAAAAAAAAATGTATTTTCTGTAAACAAGATCCCATGATATCAGCTCTAGTGTATGTTTGGAGAGCCCCATTTTGTCCACTTTTTTTTTCCTTTTTCTTTATCAGTGGCATTGTGTGGCTTGTGGGATCTTAGTTCCTGAACCAGGGATTGAACCCACGACCACGGCAATGAAAGCACTGAGTCCTAACCACTGGACCACCAGGGAATTCCCCCATTTTACCCACTGTTTAATCACTTTCTGTTCACTTCCTTGGTGAGGTAAGGGTTTCTTCCCTAGGGTTATGATGGTGCCTCTGAACACACAGGAGGAATCCACTGCCGCTTCTTAGTCACACATACTCACAGCCTGAGGGAGACACTGCATGCCACACGGGCCACATGGCAGTTACTTTAGGGGACAGAACAACTCGGGGTTGTGGGAAGCCAGGCTTTGTAGCCTCGAAAGGTTGAGATGCCCTGGTACCCATGGGAGGACCTGACTTGATTGATTGAATGACTGACTGAGTGATTGATTGAATGAATTGAAGCTTGACTGAATGATTCTGTGAGCTGACAGGGGCCTGGGACACTCTGGTCCTCAGGGATGAGCAGGAATTCTCCCTGGTCCCTCTGATAAGGAAGACTGTTTGGCTCAGGGACCTTGCCCAAAGAAACAGTGAGGAGGGGGAGCTTGTGGCGACACCATTGAAGCCCTCCTGACTTCACCAAATGTTAAAGATGACTCAGAATTTTGAGCCTTGCTTTTATGCCTTTACCCCACACCTATAACATAAACAAATCCAAGTCATAAGCGGTCGTGTTATCATGGGATTTCGGTGGAATCTGTGGTAGCTTAGTCGTTATGCTGGGGTGTATCTGCAGTGACTTCAGGCATGATTTTGGAGTCCTGCTGGAGTGATTCCTATAAAGGATACTTTTTGTACTTTCTATATACACAGTTTAAGAGAACCACCAAGAAGAATCGGTCATAGAAATAACTGCTAATGCTTTGGTCTATTTTGAAATGGCATCTGCTCAGTAAGCATGTCCTTTATCTCTAAATGAAGCCTTCCTCACCAGACGACTTGTTGTCCCTGTTATTCAGTCACTAAGTCACGTCCAACTCTTTGTGACCCATAGACTGCAGCGCACCAGGCTTCCCTGTCCGTCACTATCTCCTGGAGTTTGCTCAAATTCATGTCCATTGAGCCGGTGACACTATCCAACCACCTCATCGTCTGTTGCCCCCTTCTTCACGTGCCTGCCTCAGTCTTTCCCAGCACCAGGGCTTTTCCAATGAGTCAACTCCTTGCTTCAGGTAGGGGCTGGAGCTTGGTTGAGTTACACAAGCACCCTTGCCACAACAAGGCTGTGATCCATGGAGGGGAGGAGAATTTAAGGAATCCAAAGCCACTGATTAGACATCAAGTCGGTTTTGTGTCTGGGAACGCTCATCATTTACTCAAATTGTGACTCCAGAAACAGGATTCGTGGGTTAACTCTTGGCTAAGAGTATCACTCAGTGTCCCAGCAGGTGACACAGGCCACAGTCAAGCAGGGCCATTGAAAAGGATTTGATGGTGGATGTCACTGGAATCAGAAACCATGCCAGTTATTCTACAAAGAGAATTTAATATAAGGACGTGTTTAGTGGATAGATGAAAGAGTAAAAAGAGAACACTAATAATCACAGAGGAGAAATCAGCTGCAGGAAGTAGCTTGGGCAGAGGGACGATGGGCAGCTGTGGAAACTATTAAAACATAGACAATTAGAGCAGGCGTCTCATGGGGCAGGAACTAGATCTCCTAGGAGGGGGCTCCCCTGGCTGGTGCTGACGGCTCTTGGGGGAGTGTGATGAGGCTGCCGGCAAGCTTTGAAAAACAAACCGGCTTCTATTTTTGCTGCTACTGGAGCAAAATGCTGCTGCCTGAGTGAAAAAGTGAAGGTGCCATGAGGCTGATAGGAACAAGAGGCAAAGACAAGGGAGAAAATTCCTTCCTCTTCCTCCAGGCTCACATCTCCCTCAGCGCAGAAGGACCTAACAAATAGCTCTGGCTCTCGCAGAGATGAAGACCAGGGCCTGTGTCATGAAGCAGGATACATGAGCGGGGAGGGGAGAGTTTCGACGCTGTGTTTTGACCCTGAGAGTCAAGAGCCTTACAAGCAGCGTGGGAGTGTTTAGAAAGGTGGGGGCAACATTAGGGGAAACAAACCGGGTGTTTGAAGACTGTCAGAGAGGTGGTGACCGAAGGGGGAGCCATCAGGCCAGTCTCAACATTTGAGGGTCTCGGGACTAAAGCACAAATGGAGACCCACCTACCACAAGTCTATACATATTTCAAAGTTACACGTTAAGCAAACAAACTGAAATAAAATATATTCTATCTTCTACCCTCTTACCTTAAAAAATATCATTTCATGATAACCTGAAAGCTGGCTTTGAATTTATAATTTTGGAGTTCTATTGGAAATTTGTGGCATAAGGAGAGCCAGCAGTCCTTGAATTATGTTTATTTGGCAGACAAAACGGAGAGCTTAAGCATGGGATATAGTATCTTAGATAGCTCAGAAAGACTGCTTCAAAGAGGCAAGGGAGGAGCCAGGATATATAGGAGTTTTTCCAACAAAGACTGGGAAGTCAGAATTTCAAACGATTGTCTGATTTCCCAGGTGGCTCAGTGGTAAAGAATCTGCCTACCAAGCAGGAGACACAGATTTGATCCTTGGGTCAGGAAGATCCCCTGGAGGAGGAAACGACAATCCATTCCAAGATTCTTGGCTGGGAAATTCCATGGACAGGCTACAGTCCCCAGGGTCTTAAAAAGATCAGACAAGACTTAATGACTGAACAACAACAACTGTTAATGAAAGAAAACCAGAAATCTCAAGTTAAGGAATTTAGTGCTTTTCTATGTATAGGAAGATGCAAGAGGATGGGCTCACTAGAAGCATTCCTTTGACATGCACCTCAGCTCTCTGGGCCAGTGTCTTCTCATCCTGAGTCTCCTCGGGTACACCACTGGGGGTGGCTAAAGTGTGATGGTTTAATGGCTGCAGCATCCTTTGTTTACTAATCTGGCAGGCAACATTTTTCCATTGAGAGGCTTCAAAAAATTAGGATCCTCCCATTCTGTGCTAATTTGGGAATTGACTTACCCATTAGGATTTCACTCATAATCACAACAAAAAAAGGTTGGGATAGGCATTTCAGCCCCACTCTGCAGATGGCAAAGGCAAGGCACAGAAGAACACACAGCCTAATCCAGGCTGTGTGATGCATCGCTGCTGCAGCTAAACAGTAAGCTCTGGGGTTGCAAGTCTTAAGAGATTATTTTTACCATGGCACTGTGACACTGCTTTTACTCAGCTTGCACTGAGAACGCCTCCCAGTTAGAAATTGCACCACCAGGCGTTAGAACTCTGTGCAAAGTCCATCATTGAAAAAGGCTGAGGCATAATAGAACACATTTGAAATAGCTCAGCAAATACACATGTTCAGTTACAGCAGCTTTCAAAGTAAATGGCTTGGCTACTTGAAGCAGAAAGTAAGAAAATAAGCCTAGCTAAATAAGGGAATCTTTTCTAGATTTCTATTTCTTTTCCCTCGGGTGCTCGGGGAAGACCGCCAGGTGTAGTTCTAGCAAATTTTAGGAAGCAGACTATTTCAATAGAGGTAAAAGGAGAACTTGACTTGTCTGGTCCCCTTGTTGTTGTTGTTGTTGTTTTTAAGTAATATTTATACTCCAGCCCTTTCCAAAAATTATTGAAAGAGCCATCATTCCTCCTGCTCCAGCATCTCAATTTCAAGCAGAGTTGGTTTAAGAGCTCTGCAAGTTCTCTTGCTAGAGGCGGTGTTTCTCAGTTAGCTGAAGAAAGACTTCAAGGTGAAGTTTTAATTCTGTGTCACAGCCCAAGTTGTTTCATTGCAAAGTCTGGGAGCATGCATGTCAGCACACACAGCATAAAACATCGCCACCCCAAATCAAAAACCCAAGGAATGGGTTCAATTTAATGTGAGACAAAGGAGAGCATGTTTCTGGCTTTAACACCCACATTATCCTTATCTCCTGCACGCAGTTCTGGGCTCAAGACTCAGAAACTGAGATCCTCTCAGGAACTGTTTGCTTAGGGGGATGTTCATAATAGCCATCAATAGAAATCTCATGGCTTGCCTGTTTCCAGTAAAACATCTAAGCTGGGTTTGCCTTCTGACAGAGAAAAGGGGCTTTTAAAAATTCCTAAAATCTAAACCACCTGCCTCTCCGTACAGTAATTCATGGCCAAAGAGGAAGCTCCAGATCAGGCGGTATGGGAGGGCGGGGGAGGGAAGGTTGATCCTCTCCATCTAAACCGGCAAGTGTTACAAGTGATAAATTCTTCAGATAACTTCCTGTTGAACAGAAATAGAAAGTCTGCACAGGAACCACTGGATTCCTTCTGGAGGAGAAGGGAGGGGGCTATCTGCTTCCACCCATAATTAAAATAGGTGAGACTGCCACTGTGAGAATCCTGGCCTTGTTAAGTGGATGGAAATTCATGGTACAGAGGTCCATTTTCATGAATCCTCCCCTACAGCCGTATGTACACATCTTAAGGAATTCAGCGCCTTACTGCTCTTGTCCCTTCTGTGTTCATCCAATGCCCACTGAACTTCCCTGTTACCTACCCACCTCACTACCGCAAAAGACCCACACATCTGAGCCCTTTCTCAAGCCTTGCCGATGTCAGATTTATTTCCAAGACTCTTCCTAAGGTTCATAAATCTCACATGCTAACTCAGGTTAATTTGTGAATAAATGTCAGTGGTTTCAAGAAGTGGCTTCAAGCCTCTGCAGACTGGATTTACATCTTACTAAGATGCATACTTGCTGATACAGTTATTAAAGGAAGGAGAAGTGGGACAATGAACTTCATTGGAACAGGGCTGATAAAAATAGCCACCACTAGCACTTTGAATGGGGCTTCCCTGGTGGCTCAGTGGTAAGGAATCTGCCTGCAGTGCAGGAGATACAGGTTTGATCCCTGGGTCAGGAAGATCCTCTGGAGGAAGACATGGCAACCCACTCCAGTATTCTTTTCCTGGAGAATTCGTTGGACAGAGGAGCCTAGTGGGCTTCAGTCCACGGGACTGCAAAGTGTCAGATGTGACTGAGCAACTGATCACAGCCCAGAGCACTTTGAATAGATAAAGTCTGGTGCTTAGAAGGGTATCAAGTCATCAAACTTGCATCAAACTTATAAGGCAAATCCAGTTATCGTTCCCATCTTACAGGTGAGAAAACTGAAGCAGTGGGTTAAATGACTTACTCAAAGCCACACAGCCAGCAAGGGTCAATGCCCATATTCACTACAGTGCTCCAGTCGTCAAAGCAGTATGGTACTGGCACAAAAACAGACACATAGATCAATGGAACAGAATAGAAAGCCCAGAAATAAACCTAGACACTTACGGTCAATTAATCTATGACAAAGGAGGCAAGAATACAATACAGAAAAGATAGTCTCTTCAATTCAGTCTCTCAGGCTGAAAGATATTCTGGAATCATACCTTTGGCCTCTCTCTGGAAAGGAGCCCTCCAACTAAGAGCAGATGCTTTCACCAAGGCAGTTTTCTGAATCAGCTGAAGTCTTGATTTCTGGCAAGAAGATATCTATTGAGTTCCCTGGTGCTGGTCTTCCCTTGCTGTTGTTGTTCAGTCACTAAGTCGTGTCCAACTCTTGGTGACCCCATGGGCTGCAGCATGCCAGGCTCCTTTGTCCTTCACTTTCTCCCAGAGTTTGCTGAGATTCATATCCGTTGAGTTGGTGATACCATGTAACCATCTAATCCTCTGCTACCATCTTCTCCTTTCGTCTTCTATCTTTCCTAGCATCAGCATCTTTTCCAATGAGTCTCAGCATCAGGTGGCCAAAGTATTGGAGCTTCAGCTTCAGCGTCAGTCCTTCCAATAAAGATTCAGGGTTGATTTCCTTTAGGATTGACTGGTTTGATCACCTTGCAGTCCAAAGGACTCTCAAGAGTCTTCTCCAACAGCATAGTTCAAAAGTATCAGTTCTTCCATGCTCAGCCTTCTTTATAGTCCAACTCTTACATCTGTATATGACAACTGGCAAAACCATAGCTTTGAATATACAGACCTTTGTCAACAATGTGATGTCTCTGCTTTTTAATACACTGTGTGGAGTTGTCACAGCTTTCCTTCCAAGGAACAAGCATCTTTTAATTTCATGGCTGCAGTCACTGTACACAGTGACTTTGGAGCCCAAGAAGATAAAATCTGTCACTGCTTCCACGTTTTCCCCATCTATTTGCCATGAAGTGATGGGACCCGATGCCATGATCTTAGTTTTTTGAATGTTGAGTTTCAAGCCAGCTTTTTCATTCTCCTCTTTCACCCTCATCAAGAGGCTCTTTAGTTCCTCTTCACTTTAGTCCATTAGAGTGGTATCATCTGCATATCTGAGGTTATTGAATGCCAGTGAGCAGTGTTAAATTTGGCATCCAATACAGAGTAAAACAAAGGTTCCTCCTAGCTGCCAAGTGAGCACAAACCCAAAAGCACGTTGGCCACCATCAGCATAGGTCAAATGCCAATGAAAGCGTGGAGTGTTTGGCCAAGAATGTGATCTTACTCTCTCCTCCTGGCAGGAAGCAATTTGGGACCAGGGAAAAGGTCACAGGAAAGCAGAGGTAAGGGCTGTCCTGTTACATGGGGCTCAGCAAGGATAGCTCTCAGTTTGATGAACCTGGTTCTAGCCTGATTCAGTTACTACCTAGTGGAGTGACCAGGCAAACTGCTTCCCTCTCTGGGTTTCAGTGGAGCTACAGCAGTAACACAGGTGTGATATTTTTGAACAAATTTGTGTATAGACCTAGAAAGTGTTTTGCTTTGTTTTTTGAGACTTTTATTTTATTTTATTTTCATTTATTTTTATTATAGAAAGTGTTTTTAAAGTAAAATAAAAGTAACATGACTAGTATTATATACTGAAATGATAGCTACATAGTTTTAGGCTTGTTTTCTTCTTATTCTTTTAATCATCTGCTCATATTTCAAAATGATAGCTACATAGAAGAAATGTGAGCAGATGGTTAAAAGAATAAGAAAAAAAAACAAGCCTAAAATTTTGCAAACCCTTCTCACCATTTAACTATGGAGGTAGAGACAAAAAGAGCATTTTCTGTTAGGAAGACATACATGGAATATAAAAAGAAGTGTAGGAGATTGACCATCAACCAGGAGTGACCTAATCTGAATATTCCTTCCAATAGCATATTAAAATAAGTCTCTAATTTGATATCCTATTGGCAAAAATTGCCGCAGTGAACTCAGTAGTCTTTCCAGAATGCTTGAATGAGTGTCTAGGCTTCTGCAGCTAAAGGAAAATATTTTGTCCAAAGTCATCTTTAAGATTCTTAAGCCTGAAGAGCCTGGATTCCTAATCACTGTAATACACACATCTCAATGGGTTTTCTGTTTCTCTTTGATACATATGCGGAACTAAGCAATCAGCCCACGCAACTCCTCAGCTCTTCTCAAATACTTGATGAAGAGAAGGAGAGACAGCAATAAAACCTGCAAGATTATGCTTTCTATTTTTAACATAGAGGGTGCCCATTTCCACCTTGAACTACTCCTTTGTGATTTTTTTTTTTTTGAAAGCCAGACATAATCTCCGGAGATGTGTATAGGCAGTCATGCAAGTGTGTGGGCATGTGTGTGTGTGTAAAGAACTGGAATTACACATCCCCACTCAGGTTACAGCAATTATTCTGTATATAAACATTCCACTTAATCTAGTATGGCTAGTAATCCTATAACTGGTTTAAGTGGATTTCTGCCTAGAATCCAAAGAAACCCAAACAAGACCCACTTCAAAAGAAATGACACCAAGTACTCTTCTCTCAACAAAAAAGAGGATGTTTTAATTAATGGAAAAGATGTCCTATTATATTAAAAATCAAGTGATCACTCACTGCATTCTTCTCAACAGTGAGCCAGAAAAAAACATGCACACAGGTCCACAAATAAAATAATGCTTCTGCTATATTTCTTGACTCCTAATTTTCTGTCATCATAATTTTTTATTGGGTTGCTATTATCCTCAGAATAGAAAAAAATATATATGTATATATTATGTGTGTATACACATTATATATATATATATATATATATATATACACACACACACACTGATAAATAGATAGATAGATAGCTTTTTATGTTAAGGAAAATCAAACCTTGAAATAGAAAGCAATGTTTTAAAAAGAAAAAAAATGAAATTCAATACTTTTAGGATGAGCAAAGTGGCAAAGCCACCGGAAGAGACATGCTGCAGTGCACTGAGAAATCTTAGCAGCAGACGCCCAAGTCGGCACAAGCAGCTTTTAAATGAAGTGCATATCACAATAAGGCCACATCTATGGTTAAAAGCATGGAGGCAAGTAGGACTACATCCACGGAGGAGGTGTGTTATTTTGGCTGTATTCCTGGAGGAAAGTCACAATCCATTGAGAGGTTCAGAGAACAGATCTCGTGCAGAAAACCCTCCAGGATGTAGGATGACTCTGATAACAAGCAGGGAAAGAAATTTGACAAGCACTTTTAAAAAATTATTCCTGTCTAAGGCACTTGGCACCAATAATCCATTCAAAATGCACTTTAGAAGCACTGAGGCTGTGTATCCAATGGTGGTTATCTGAGAAATTGCCACTAAACACCAAAACTATTGCTACAGATTGCCACGCGTGGGTGGTATGCAAACTCACATGTCACAGAATAATGTGGCAGTCCCCCCCAAATAGTCTCTATACTGCTAATTATACTCACCAAAATTTGACAAAATACCTAGAAATAGCAAAAGTGATGCTTTTGTTGGCAGAGTTCAGGCAAATGTCTTTTTTAAGGGCTCATTTTGATTTTGGTATATTTGGACTGGTTGGTGCAGGTTTCAAGGAGGCAGTTTCCGTGGTCATTGGTGAGTTTAACTCTAGGACACTTAGATAGATGAACCTTGTGTTTTTTTATTTTTTTATTGCAGTATGGTTGATTTACAATGTTCTATTAGTTTCAGGTGTATAATAAAGTGATTCAGTTATTTGTGTATTATATATATCATATATTTTTTCAGATTCTTTTCCATTGTAAGTTATTATATGATGTTGAATATAGTTCCCTTTTTCATACAGTAGGTCTTTGTTGTTTATCTATTTTATATATAGTAGTGTGTATCTGTTAATCCGAAACTCATAATTTATCTCTGATGAACCCTGTATTTTTCACGACACACTGACCCCATTATAAATAAACTGGTTATGAGTGTTTGCATGAGTCAGCGTGCCTGCCTCTCTACCCTGGCCCCTCCCTGCAGGGTAATGAACCTGCTTATCTGAGCAGTTACACACCATGAATTACTGTCTAGTCAAAAGCAGCATACATTAGCATGGATTTATATGTTGTAGGTACATTATCTCCCTGACTTTTGTCATAAAAGTACACTTGACACAATCTTCTCCCAAAAAGTGAGGAGAAATGAGAAACAAGTACCTGCTAGACATTTTTTTCCTTAATGGTTTCTTGAGACTTGATTTTTAATAAAGCACATGCTAATTAAAGTGATTTTGTGTATATGGGCGGGGGAGGGGGGAGCAGTGTGTGGAGAAGACACCCAAGTCTTGGCGAGACAAGGTTTTAGGATCCTGACTCTACTCAAGTACTTGCCTATCAAGGAATATCCATTAGAAACTTGTCATTGTTTTACCAAAGGTACAGCCCCACCTGAGGCTATCTGACCAGGCAAGTTGTGTACTGGGCAACCACCCGCACACAGTAATCGCCTTAATTGTCTTGACAACTGTCAGAAATATGTTTAGGATGGCCGGGGATTTTCTTTCCACTGACTCTTCCAGCAAAAGAGTTAACAAGAGATAAACGGTGGCTTGCCTCACAAATGAATTCCACAGGATACACAGAAGCACAGCACAGATATGGGGAGTCCTGTGCCTTATATCTCACTGTCTTTTAAATAAGCATTTCATTCTTGAGGTGTAGAGAGCACTTGCCTCTCATCACAGGAGTCAGCCATGTGTGAGCCATATTTCTCTACGGAAATCTCACCACTGTTGAGATCTCTCCCTGGAAGTATCACTGTCTTTGTTCTTAGAACACCAAAGAGTGCAAGTATGCTTCTGGTGCGGGGATTTTTCTTTTTCCTCCAGCAAAAAGTTCTTGTCGTGTCCATTTTTACGAACACCTGATTCATCACATAGGCCTGTGGTTCTCTAATCTTTATTGTTGAGCAAGTTTTACTCTGTCCTCTGTCAAGCATCTATCATCCTGCCCTCCAAGAGGTAACATCATATTGTGTGACACAGAACACAAGCCCAGTGCTTAGGTTAATCCCATTTACAACATGCAGTGACGAAAACTTTTCACCAAAGGAGTGGTTTTATTTTAAAGATTACTTTCGGATTTCATTTAACTTGATTACATTTTTATCTGAAGTTCAACTTCTGCAGAAAGAAAAGGCAGCAGGTCGTAGGGCACAGAATCCCTGGCCTGTGGTGGCTGGGTGGGGTAGGGGTGGGGGGCTGTTGGTTCCAGGCCTGGCTCCAGCACAAATGAGCCCACGACTGTGGACGCATCGTTTAATCTTTCTGGTTCTCTCATCCCAATGCTCTCGTCTGTTAAATGGACCAGAGAGTTTCCAAATCCCCTTGCAGCCTAACGTTCAACTCCAAATCATTCACTGTCCACCTCCTTGTTTACAAGTCTGACTGAAACATACATTTACTGGCGGTTTCTTTCTGAAGAGGTTTTGTCATAATTTCATCTGCATATGTCAGCCTCCGTCTTCCTAAACTCCAAGATAGCTGTTCAATTTTTCCCAGCACAGAGAGTAATGCTAGTTGGGAGATGAACCTTTCAGCCATTCTAATAAAGTTTTTTTTTAAATTATGAATATATAGTCTAATAAATACCCTAATAGTAGAAAGAATATGGTGTCTCTGACACATTAAACTTTTAAGATTCGAACTGCAGTTCTTATTATTTTATGGTTATGGGAATCACAGTATAGTGCGAAATTGAGTCTTTACCTTCCAGTGTAAATCAATAATTTTTCCCTTAGCTAAAATTAGGCCATGGTTTGTCATTTCTTATGAAATTCATCCAGGTTTACTTAATTTCTCTTTTGAGGTGGGTTTGAAGCTAGTATAGTTTTCATAAATAAATTATCTATTTTACATCCCATAATTATTGTTCATGCCATATATTGCCCTGAATTTTGTACGGATGTTTGGGGTAGGAGGAAACATGCTATTTGTAATGATTAGTAAAGTAAATAAACAGCAATTTGTAGCTCGTACCTCTGAATCAACCCCATTAGAAAAAGCCAACATTCTGGACAGGGGTGAAATGCCATTGAGTAGTAATTTTTAGTATTTTTAGTAAGAGTTAATTGTGGCCATCAAGGGATAAGCAGGTGGCAGTGGGAAGCTTAGATTTCATCTCATATAGTAGAAAGACATGGACTGCATGAGAACTCCAGGTCTCTGGCTCTGTGACTTTAGGCTCATTCTATAACCTTTCTATGGGAAATAGATGGGGAGACAGTGGAAACAGTGTCAGACTTTATTTTTGGGGGCTCCAAAATCACTGCAGATGGTGACTGCAGCCATGAAATTAAAAGACGCTTACTCCTTGGAAGGAAAGTTATGACCAACCTAGATAGCATATTAAAAAGCAGAGATACTACTTTGCCAACAAAGGTCCATCTAGTCAAGGCTATGGTTTTTCCAGTGGTCATGTATGGATGCGAGAGCTGGACTATAAAGAAAGCTGAGCACGGAAGAACTGATGCTTTTGAACTGTGGTGTTGGAGAAGACTCTTGAGAGTCCCTTGGACTGCAAGGAGATCCAACCAGTCCATCCTAAAGGAGATGAGTCCTGGGTATTCATTGGAAGGACTGATGCTGAAGCTGAAACTCCAATACTTTGGCCACCTCATGCGAAGAGTTGACTCATTGGAAAAGACCCTGATGCTGGGAGGGATTGCGGGCAGGAGGAGAAGGGGACAACAGAGGATGAGATGGCTGGATGGCATCACTGACTCGATGGGCATGAGTTTAAGTAAACTCTGGGAGTTAGTGATGGACAGGGAGGCCTGGCGTGCTGCGATTCATGGGGTTGCAAAGAGTTGGACACGACAGAGTGACTGAACTGAACTGAACTGATAACCTTTCTGACCCTTGGGTTCTCATTTGTAAAACAGAGAGCTAGAGACGGAGGAGATGTCTTTTTTGTTGTTTTTCACATGTCTGTGGGTCCTTTCTTGGTATTTTTGTTGTTGTCTGTTTGATTTTTATTGCAATGTAGATTATTTACAATGTGCTAATTTCAGTTGTCGGAAAAGGCAATGGCAACCCAGTCCAGTACTCTTGCCTGGAAAATCCCATGGGCTGAGGAGCCTGGTGGGCTGCCGTCTATGGGGTCATGCAGAGTCGGACACGACTGAAGTGACTTAGCAGCAGCAGCAATTTCAGTTGTACAGCAAAGTGAATCATACATATATATATATACACACACTTCCCTGGTTGCTCAAATGGTAAAGAATCTGCCTGCAATGCAGGAGACACGGTTTCAGTCCCTGGGTCAGGAAGATCCCCTGGAGAAGGGAATGGCAACCCACTCGAGTAATGTCCATGCCCATAGGCCCTTCCTAAACAACTAGGTCCTGAAGCAGTGGGAGTCCACAGCTCTTCTAAATGCATTCCTGGCAAATAGGAACAGGGTCTGGGAGAGCTGGTTTTCAGGTACTTTCCAGTGTTGATTTTTATCTTCCCTCCCCTCTGACCCCCTTCCTTCTGCTATTCCCCATAAGCCGGAATCAACAATACATAAACCATCTGAACTCTTGATCAATGGGGTTCTTTAGGCAGCCGCATGCCACTCGACTGCAAAGCTCTATAATTTTCAGGGTGATTTTTTTCCTTATTATTTTTAAATACCCTGCATTTAAAGTTTCACATCTGCAGAGCCACAGAGAAGAGCGTGGAGAACATAATGCACAGTGAGCCCTGGAGGGAAACAAAGGAGGAGTGGGTGGTTTCAGACAAAGAGTTTGCCTTGCAACTCTGACACCAGACTTTTCTTGTTGTTGTTGATCAGTACAAATGAAAGGCCGCTGGGGACGGCCGTGTGCCTCTCCACACTGGGAGAGAATGCTTCATGGCCTGGAGTCCTTGGGTTGAGGACCAGTTCCGTTTAGAGAGAGAAACTAAAAGGCAGCCCATTGTTACAGAAAGTGTAACCTAGCAATGAATGGGTGGGAAGAAAGAAGAATTTTAAGTAAAGAAAGGCCCTGTGTGAAGCAGAAGAGATACAGAGTAACCTTGTGGTCTGCAGCTTTCCTTATGGAGACAGGAGAACATAAATAGGGGGTTGCCCAACATAGTTATCTGCCCAACATAGTTATCCTCCCAAGGACAAACCTCATGTGGCCTGTCCTTCCATAGCATCCAGAGGTGGATGCTATTTCCAGGTGTCAACTCACACTCCCCATAGAAGGAAAGATAAAGTTGCAAAATGCTTCCGGCCATGAAATGAAACAGTTCCTTCTCACCTCAAATGAGCCTTCAGAGTGTGGCAGGCATAAAGTAGATTCACACCCTGCATGATGGCTAGAGAGGATAAAAAGGCTATTCCACATTAAGCAAATCAGGCACCAGAGAAGGATCTCAAGGGGAGCCTGTGGCTTGTTGAGCTGCCATTTCCCTTCTGGAACTCTTCATTCATTCTTCATTTACTCTGTACCCTCTCTTTTAGTCAGCTCACGCTGCCATAACAAAATATACCACAGACTAGATGGCTTTAAAAACAGTTCCAGAAGCTGGAGGTTCAAGATCAAGGTGCTAGCAGATTTGAGTTCCTGGTGAGGGTTCTATTCCTGACTGACAGATCGCCACCTTCTCACAGTGTCCTCATATGGTAGAGAGAGAGAAAGAGAGAAAGGTCCCTGGTGCCTCTTCTTCCATGGGCACTGAGCCCATCCCGAGGGTTCCATCCTCATGACCGCATCTAAACCTGATTATCAGTGTTCCCAAAGACCCCAGCTCCTAATACCATCACATGGAGGGAAGGGCCTCAACAGATGAATTTTGAGGGAACATAACCCAGTTCATAGCATCCCACCTCTTACCCTCCAAAATTCAAGTTCTTCTCACATGCAAAACACATTCATTCTACTCAAGACAACCCAAAAGCCCTAAGACATTCTAGCATCAACTCGAAAGTCCAAAGTCTCATCTGGATATCATTCAAAATCAGGTATGGGAGAGACTCAAGGTAAGACCTGCCCTGAGGCAAAATTCCTCCTCTTGAGCTGAGACCTTATGAAACTCGACAAGTTATGTGATTCCCAAGACACAATGGTGGAAAAGACCTATTCTAAATGGGAGAAATAAGAAAGAAGGAAGGGGTGATGGGTCCCACAGAAGTCAAAACCCAGCAAGGCAAATTCCATGTACCTTAACACTCCAGACTAATCCTCTTTGGCTCAGTGTCCTGCCTTCCAGGTCTGCTGGGGTGGCAGCATCTTCATTGCAGCTCTGAGCAGAGGCCCTGCCCTCTTGGGACCACCCTTGAAGCTCTCTGTGAAGGCAGCACCATCCTAAGGTCCTGGGAAGGGGCATCTTGACACACCCAAACCAGAAAGGCAGCCTCACCCTTTGAAATTAAGGAGGAACCAATCCTGCTCCCTGGGGCTGTGGTGGAGTAGTAATTCTGATGATCTCTGAACCATTCTTAACTTTTCCTGGATAACACAATGCATGCTATGCTTTACAGTCCTGCCTTATAGAATGTGATAAATTCCACAGCTCTCCTTCATGACATCCTGCTTTTTCTGCCCTTGTAATTCACACTGGCTATGACTTTGCTGACATAATCCTATCTTCTCTTCTCCTCTGAACAGGCCTTCTCATCATTTTCAGTATGGACAGAATGAAGTCAAAGTGCAAGTCGCTCATTTGTGTCTGACTCTTTGCAAACCCATCCACTATACAGTCCATGGAATTCTCTAGGTCAGAATACTGGAGTGTGTAGCATTTCCCTTCTCCAGGGAATCTTCCCAACCCAGGGATTGAACCCAACTCTCCCACATTGCAGGCAGATTCTTAACCAGTTCAGCCACAAGGGAAGACCAAGAATACTGGAGTGGGTAGCGTATCCCTTCTCCAGTAGGTTTCCCGACCCAGGGATTGAACCAGGGTCTCCTGTATTGCAGGTGGATTCTTTACCAACTGAGCTATCAGGGAAGCCCCATGGACAGAATGAGAATATTCCAAATCTTCAAGTTCTGGTTCCTCTTTGTTTAACAATTCCTTCTTCAATTCATCCCTTTCCTTTCACTTTTTCCTATAAGCATAGGAGGAACCAAGCTGCTCCATCAATACTTTCCTTAAATCTCTTTAGCTAAATATCCAGTTTCATTGCTCACAATTTCTACCTTCCAGCAAACACCTAGAACACAGCCAAGTATTTTGTCATGTTATAACAAGGATCTCCTTTCCCCCGGTTTCTTATGTTTCTCGTCTGAGATTTCTCCATAATCAACCTCGCTGCCTGCTAAGTTGCTTCAGTCATGTCTGACTCTTTGCGACCCCAAGGACTATAACCTGTCAGGCTCCTCTGTCCATGGGATTCTCCAGGCAAGAATACTGGAGTGGGTTGCCATGCCCTCCTCCAGGGAGTCTTCCCCACCCAGAGATCGAACCTGCATCTCTTACGTCTCCTGCATTGTTAGGCAGGTTCTTTACCACTAGCACCACCTGGGAAGCCCTGTAATCACCCTTAATGACCATATTTTTAGCAAGCACCTCAAAACTCTTCCAGTCTCTACCCAGTTGCAAAGAGCTTTCCACATGCTAAGGCATTTATTACAACATCACCCTACTTCTTGGTGCCAAAATCTGTCTTAGTCAACTCAGGCTGCTCTAACAAAATATCATAGACTAAGGCTTAAGAAGACATTTTTATCTCACAGTTCTGGAGACTGGGATGTCCAAGATCAAGGCATCAGGATATTCATTTCCACACTTCAGCCATTCTTCTTGGCTCTCAGATGGCCACCTCCTCAAGGCACCATCCTCAGGACCTCATCTGAATCTAATCACCAACCCCCCACCACCAACCCCCAATACCATCACACAGGATGGGGGATGGTTAGAGCATCAGTGCATGAATTTAGTGTGGGACACACATTATCCATATACCTTCTATGCCATAGAAAGAAGGTTGGGGGAGATAGGATTTCTGCTTCCAAAGATATGAATTACCAAGATATAACCTTTTTGGGGAAGTCAAAAAAGACTTCCCCAAAGAAATGATGACTGAGCCAGGATCTGAGAGATAAACAGAGGTCAACTAAAAGGAGAATTTGAGGCACCTGGCAGTGTCTGCAGATACTCTGTATCAGGAAGCAGATGTGACAGATTCAAAGCCTGAAGAGGGTCACTGTAGCTGATGTACAAAAAGCTCAAGAAAGCGTAATGAGCAGAGTGAGGTTAGAGAAGCTGATGGGAACCAGGCCAGTCCCAGCTTTGACCATCCTGTTAAGAAGCTGTCCTTACCACTGAGCCACCTGGGAAGCCTGGAGTGGGGATAAAGGAAGACTAAAAAGAATCACAAGGAGAAGGTCAAGGAATGAAGGGGTTAGAAAAATAAGGTGGCACATGCTAACGATTGACATGCTTCAAAATGTGCCAAGGGCAAACCATAGGGTGACGCCATTTTTGTACAGATGTATGAAGCAACTCTGCCCAAAAGTTGGGTAAGCTACATCAAAAGGTAATAATTATTAGACAATTGAGAGGATCTCAAGAGAAACAATTGTAAATGTGCACTGGCAAAGTCTGGAGACCAGGTAGTTTACCCTGCTTTTTGCTTTATCTGTGGGAAAGTTAAAAGAATTTCCCCCTGAAATCTGTAACAAGCTATGATAGTCATCCTATCTCCATTCCATATTGAATGCCATTTACAAACAAAAAATGCATTTCTATAGTCTACATATCATTGGTAAGGACATGCCTAATGTCCTGGAGCAGGAGGCGAAAGCATGAATTCAAGTTATGTTTGTCCAGACCTTTTTATACTCACGAGGATAATTCTAGTGTAATACAAAATTGGATTTGCTCGCTTGTAAATATAACCTATGTATTAGCAATTTATGCTGTGATTGACCCAGATCATGGCTTTTATAAATAGCCTGCACTGTTTGGTATGGAGTACACCCTGAACCATTTAGTACATCGAACAAGCTGAATTCTGCAACCCCTCCACCTCCCTATGTCGGCACGCACACACACACACACACTCACACTCACACTCACACGTATTCTTACATCCATCTTGCAAATGCTTTTAAATGAAGATTTGCAAGTAAAGCTCAGTAAACTGTGACAGTATCTTACACACTGAGATGAGAGCCTCACCTGGCTCTCTGTGATTGCTCACACTAGTTTTTCTGTTTCCAGACCTTAGGAGATGTATGAGGTTGGGTACCGTCTCTTCTCTCTCATTAGAGATAGAGCAGTCGAAGTTAGCAGATGGCTGGAGACAGTGCCATGGAGATATACATGTAAGCATTGTACTAATACATGTATATATAGAAGTTCACTAGCCCTTCATAGCAGTCTGTACTTAAATGTGCCTCAGGTAAAAGGTCTTAATAGGTAATCTTCAAGTTCTGCAGATTTTTCCTGGGTCACATCATTAGCAATGTAAATTTCCCTAGGTTCATATTGAGCAGTTTTTATTTTCATTTACTGATTGATTCATTCATAAAGTATTAATATGCCAGATATGGATTCCATACCTTCTGGATGTCAGTGCTTAGCGCTGGGCCTCACCTTCGTGGCCTTTGCCATCCAAATCTGTGCTGTCAGAGGCCACAGGGGCCACATGTGGCTGCCGATGACTTTAAACATGAATAGTTCAACTGAGATGTGCTGTGCATGTAAACTATACCCTGGATTTCCAAGACTGGTTACAAAAATGCTATACAATATCTCATTAATAATTGTTGTTGTGTTGAATTGATGTTGAAACAATATTATTTTTGATAGACTAATTACGTAGACTTCTAAAATTAATCTTAACTGCTTCTTTTTATTCTTTTAATGTGGCAACTAGAAAATTTAAAAATACCCATGGTGCTGAGATTTAAATATATAATTACCCATCTAATGGCAAATTGTAGTAAGTATCATGAAATTCAAATGTCCGCCACCCTCATTAAGCATGTCACTGGTGATTTGAAGAAGTTAATATTTCTTCCTAGAGATATGAAGTGTAGCAAAATAAAACAAGGCTGGTAGCCAGAGAAACCTGGCTTTGAATCTAGCACTCACTAGCCATGTGTCCCTAGGCAAGTTTTTTAATTCTTTGAGTCTTGATTCCTTCATCAAGTGAACACCCCACAGGATGTCAGAAGGATTAAAGATAATGAATGAATGAGTACCTAGCCCAGAATCTGACATATACTAACTGCTTGTAAGTAATCCCGATTATTTGGTGTATGTGTGTGTTTAATCAAGGACGCATGGAACAGGTGGGTAGCACAGGGCTGACTTTGTATCAGTGTCAGCACTGCCAACGCAAGTGACATCAGGGGTGATGAGAAGCAGTGGAAATAGCACAGGGATGCAGGCTGAGAAAGGCTCCCACCAGCAAAGTTTTATTTAATACTGGCTCTCTTAACCCTTCCTTGACTATAAACCATATGAATCTCCAGCCCATGAAAGGTCTAGCTGGGAATTCTAAGGCATGAGTTAGGCATGCCTTACTAAAGGCATGAGTGAGCAAGTCATGAGTCCCACATTCTCCCTGTGTGACTAAGGCTTCCACACCCTTAGCCATGACCTTTGGTAAGCAGTTCTAAAAGTATAAAAATGTGCCCTGAAACAGTTATTGAATGCAAATTTGCCATTTGCTGACACATTAGAAGTCTCTGATAGCACTCTGTACTTCTTATAGACTACAAAGCCAACTTCACACTGCTTGAGGTTGACTTACCAACTAATTAATCAAGTAAAAGAGGAAATCTTGAATAAAGACTCAATGTTATGAAATCCTCAACCTGATTTATATCTCTTATGACCCTGGACAGACTTACCGAAATTCAGGTCAATTTACCAGGAATTTACCCTTCATTGTTTGTGTACATGAGAAGTCACTGCATTGTGTCTGACTCTTTGTGACCATATGGACCATAGCCCACAAGGCTCCTCTGTCCATAGGATTCTTCAGGCCAGAATACTGGAGTAGATTGCCATTTCCTTCTCCAGGGGATCTTCCCGACCCAGGGATCGAACCCACATCTCTCCTGCATTGGCAGGCGGGTCCTTTACCTCCAGACACCACCTGGGTTCATTGTACCTACAGCCAATCCAAAAGAGAATTTTAGTCTGAATCCATTCTTCCTAAGACATATTGGTCTCCTCTTCTCTTACCCTTACCCCCCGATAAGAATGATAGGAAGGCATGAATCAAATATAGGCATAAAAATATGCATGCATATATATTAGTCTCTCAGTGGTGCCTGACTCTTTTCCATCCCATGAACTGTAGCTTGCTAGGCTTCTCTGTCCATGGGGATTCTCCAGGTAAGAATATTGGAGTGGGTTGCCATGCCCTCCTCCAGGGGGTCTTCCCAACCCAAGGATCGAATCCAGGTCTCTGGCACTGCAGGCAGATTATTTACCATCTGAGTCACCAGGGAAGCCCATATATATGCATAGTATTGTTTAAAACAGACTTTTTTCCACATTTCAACAATAATTTGTGTGCCTCTGAAACACACTAAACTATTACTGACAGAGAGATTAACCACCTAATGTTCTCAGGGGAAAATGAGTCCAGAACCTAACTTTACTCCAGCATAATGCTTCTTGCTGGGCTTCCCAAATGGCGTTAGCGATAAAGAATCTGCCTGCCAATGCAGGAGACACAGGTTCAATCCCTGGGTTGGAAAGATCCCCTGGAGGAGGACATGGCAACCCACTCCTGTATTCTTGCCTAGGAAATCCCATGGACAGAAGAGCCTGGTGGGCTATAGTCCATGGGGTCGCAAAGAGTCAGACACAACTTAGCAACTGAACACACACATACTTCTTTCTGTCCTCGTTAAATTGGGCATAATGTTCTCTCAGTCATCAGACCCTTTGGTTTTCTCACTTATTCCCTCCACTTGCAAAGAAATGTCCAACCTCCCTCTCACACAGCCCCGTGCATCCTTGCTTTCTCCCTCCCAGCTACACTGGGACCCAATTTTGTGGCAGACTTGCTGACCTAGTTGGTGAGCATCCAAGTATGTTTACCTGGCAGAGGTTTGCTGGTTGTATGGGCTACCATGTGTTAGAGGTTACACAGACACACTTGTGTTCCTTCTTCCCTTTTATTCATTCAACAAACACATGTTGACTGCCTTCTCTAATCCAAACACTATTTCAGTGGCTGAAACAAAGCAGAACCAAATCCGTTTCTTTTTGAAATTTACATTTTCTCTGGGAGTGATTCTCAAGATAAATAATGAAAACACTGAGAATCTCAGATGATAAGTGCTAAGGAGAAAAATAGAGCGGGACATGGGGGAGTCAAATGTGTTGCATTTTAAGACGGGACAGAGGAGGTCAGTGTCACTGAGAGGTGGTGTGATAACCTGGACCTGGATGCAGAGGCAGGCACCCTGCTCCGACCTTCTTCTTGACTCTGTTCCTTCATGAGACTGGTTAGAGAGCGATGCAATCTCAAGTTTAAATCTTGTGGAAAACATCTAAGCTGTGTGCTCCAGTTGTAGCATTTACCAGAGGGCTCCAAGCCTACCAAAATGACAAATTCAGCTCAGCTCTTCATCGCCTAGAATTCCCTTGGGAATTTCCGCAATGTAGAGGTTATTAGCAGGGCAGGATTTGAGAACCGCTGGACTTCCAGCTCTAATAGTTCTAAAATAGCATGAAAACAACACTCACACCCTCTGGCAACAGTTTTCTCTCCATCTCCCCTAAACCCCTTGTGAGGCGGGGGTTCAGATTCCTAACATAAAACTGTGAATTGTGACTTCTGCAGGCAGGCCTGACTTTCTAATTCAGTAAAAAGGAGCAGTTCCGTGCCATTAGAGATGAATAATATTAATAATCACTTGCTTTTATTGATTCCCCCTCCCTTTTTTTTAACTGAAAATCCTATGCTTTAGGACTTTTCTAAAAATTTACATAGATCATTTTATTTAATCTGCTTCCCTGGTGGCTCAGATGGTAAAGAATCTGCCTGCAATGCAGAAGACCCAGGTTTAATTCCCTGGCGAAGGGAATGGCTACCCACTCCAGTATTCTTGCCTGGAGAATTCCATGGACAGAGGAGCCTGGCAGGCTATAGTCCATGGGGTCGCAAAGAGTTGGATAGGACTCAACAACTAACAGTTCCACTTTTCACAAAAATTCAGTTGGGTCTGCAAGTAATTATCTACTTCTTACATTTGAGGAAGAAAGCACGAAGAAGTTAAGTCACTTGCAGCTAGTCATGAATGATCTAAGACCCACATTAGACAGTGTTTGCCCGGAATACTGGAATGTGGTGATTGAAAGGTTCTTCCTGGCCAAATTACCCACGCATGCTTTGATCCCTCCAGGTTCCCGTGGCATTGTTCCTTTCTCTTCTTTCTCTTCTCTTCGCTTCCCATTTCTCTCTTTCCCCTTCATTTCTGGACCGAATGTTAACTTCACATCCTTGCTCTCCATGGTTGTGTTCCCTCCAGTCCAGGACCCTCTCCTCAGACTTTCCAGAGGACAATACCTACTTCTCTAAGAAGCACAGATCCTCTGGAAAGTCTTTTTAATGCTTTTTCTAAACACCAGTAATAAAGAGACAGAACATAGAGACCTCTTCCTAGGGCCTTTCCTCCTCATCACCTTCTCTTTCCTCTCTTAAATCCTGTTGAGAAAAAGTTATTATACCTGGTGACTCAGACGGTGAAGAATCCACCTTCAGTGCGGGAGACCTAGGTTTGATCCCTGGGTTGGGAGGATCCCCTGGAGGAGGGCATGACAATGCACTCCAATGTCCTTGTCTGGAGAATTCCATGGACAGAGGAGCCTGGCAGGCTAGAGTCCATGGGTCACAAAGAGTTGGACATGACTGAGTATCTAAGCACACATACAGAGATACTGGGGAGGGAGGGGAAATTATTTTTCCTTCTACCTCCCTAGGTTCTCCAGCTGAAGCCCCATTGATGGGACTGATAACAGACAGGGCAACAAGAGAAAAACAAACCAGAAATTTTTTAGCACATGCATCCTGCGTTCACGTGACATCCAGTGATGAGTCACTCAAAGAGACGGTTAGACTGGGCTCTCTACACCCAACTTAGTCAAGGCAGGGGTAGGGGTGATAAGGAGGAAAAAGGGCACTTATGTAAAAGCAAATGACTTTCTGGAAAATAAATGTACCCTTAGCAGAGCAGGGAGGAGAAATGATCATTTGTGCAGGCGTCTGGGTGGGGCACCTGAAGAGACTGTAGAGTTGCCCAGGGAGGGGAATTATGACAGTCTCTTCTTTGAGGGAGGCTCTGCTTTTAGACAGATGAGAGGCTTCAGGATCTCAAATGCCTTCAGCTCAAAATCACTTCTATGCCAAATGGCATATTTTGGGATGACCAGTCCTGATCCTCTTTACCATGTATATGTTCAGGAAGAAGCTTCCGTCCGATAACCCAGGTGTGCCGCGGTGTCTCTGCAGGAGGGACAGTGCTGGGAAGGAATCCCTTGGCCACTGGGAGAGAGAAAGGCTCACCTCTGGCATTTATCTCTCATTCTTCGTCCCCTCCGAGGCTGCTATCACCAGTCCTACCTGGAGGGCATCCAGGCTGAAAAGGTTTTGGGTGAGAGATGAGGTGTCAGGCTTCACAAAAAGGCAAGAGAAGAGAGATGCTAAGAAATTGTTCATGGCTGAGGTGGGCCCCACCCGATCACTGGCCGTTCCTAGATCTGTATGTTCCTCTGTACAGGTACATTCTCAGCCCTTCTATTAAGGATCTCACAAACCAGACAAATCTAACCATTCATTGCCTTGAAAATATTTAACCTTCTCACTTATTGAAGTTTGTGGGAGGTAAATTGAAATTGTTGATTTCAGTGGAAGCAGATCACAGTTACACTTTATTCTGTAGACAAGAGCTGCTCAAGCCTTGGGACTGGATGCAGCTTTGGCATTTTCACATTGAAAAGTGCTAGTAGGAGTGCAACGTGATATAAGGCAAGTTTATTTGAATTTTTGTTTTAAAAAAGAAACTTTCTCTGTGCCACCCTTTGCCCCCTTCCTTTTGCTTCCAATATCTCTGTGTGAGATATGAACCACTTCCAAACATGTTAAACTTGAAGCCCTACTTAGTTTCTCAGGCTCATTACCAAGGATTTAAAACCTCTCTATTCATTCAACAACAATGGTTTCCATGGCAATTACTGCAACACATGACATTCCCTGCAGCTCTGCTTAAAAATGCACCAGCAGAAATGGCTACACACCAACTCGGTCCTTAGGAAAGGCTAGACTAGGCAGATTTTCTTCTCACTGATGCTGGCCTTGAAAAATTAATAATAATAATGATAATAATAATAAGTCAATTGATCATTTTGATTTCTTTGTACAATATTGATTTTCTCCTTTTATTTCCACCCATCACACCTGTGAAGACATAATTTCTTGCAGCAAATCATTTGAATTGCATTTATATAAAGGTGGCTGGGGTGAAGACAAAGTACTGACCATAATTCCCATCATCCCATTACCCCCTTTCATCTCTTTCTGACTCTACATTCATTTTCTGTAGCCCTTTCCCCTTCTAAGAGAGACATAAATTCTGAAAGAATAAGTAGAGTGCCAAAGCAAAAACTCAGACGGAGCAGAGAATCACCTTCTACACAATCTGTCTGCCCTTCCTGCCTCCCACCAAGGAGTCAAACAAAAGGTGCACTTAAAATGCACCCGCAAGAAATAGCTCGTCCAGTGAATACACTCATCAGTGAGGATACCTTTCATTGAGCACAGGTGATGTGCCGGTACCGTGGCAAGAGCTTTGCATTAATTACTTCATCATCATCCTGTGAGATCTGTGTTTTTAGCTCTGTACAAATTAAGAAATGCATGCTCAGAGAGAAAGAAATTTGTTTGAGATCATGCAGCCAGATGAGTCAGACTGTGATTTTTTTTAACCCAAATTGACCTGGCTCCAGAGCCCATGCTCTTGAATTAACTGATAAAAAGACTCATTGTCTCACTCAGGTTTGAGAGAAGATAGAGTGGGGAAAGGACAGTCAAGAAGAGGTCCAAGCTGTTACCTGAGCTCTTGGACAGACTCCTGTACACTGGCTGCGACAATTCTGAACAAGTCTCTGCAGTCTTATCCCCTCATTTTCTTGGGAAATGTTATAATAATGGTGATGTTGACCTGCTTCCCTGGGTTATGTAACAAGGGACTGTGAAATAAAAAACAGGGGAGAGTTTGGAAATGCTAAGCTGTAGTGATGGTGATCATAAACCCATAGGGAGAGACATATGCAAAGGAAAGACAGAGGGAAAACACACAGAACAAGAAAGCTTTAAAACAAATGGGAAGAGGGGCTTGGCCCAGGAAAAATGAACAATATAATCCAGTTACCCTCATTCTGTCAAGCCCTAAGCAGATGTGTTGGACAAGAAATACAGCTCCTGATTCTAGCTTCTGGAAGCTTCTGGAAGACATGACTCTAGAGGAGACTATCTGGGTCATTCCTGACTATTTTCAGTCCAGAAATACATAAGGTTCTGGAAGATTTTGTGCATGTGTGTTCAGTTCTTTACAAGGAAGGATTGTGGACATAGAGGTTTCCTTTTAACAAGCATTGTAGTGATACAAATATCAGTTTTTTTCTGCTTGGGAGCCCATTTATGTAACCATTAAATAAGGAGCTACATTAGCTTCATATTAAGGTAATAGCTATGCTTGTCTAATTTTGCATTTACTTTACTTAAGCTAAGTCCTTAATGATGGATGATACCTTTAATTAAAGGTTGGCAATTAATGAAGTGGTTGAGGTTACCATGCTTGACTTTATGTTTATTTAGCAGAAATGAAACATGGACGACCTTTGCATCATCTTCTCTTTTCCTACACTTTAGAAGCTATTTAAAGGAAAACTTTGGAATAGTACTCATCCATGTATTTTTGTGAAAAGCATTATTGAGTAAAAGAATAATGGGATTTTAAGACTAGAGAGTCATGTAATACTTCCAGCAAACAGATGAAGAAAAATGCGCTGAATTTAAAATTCAGTACAGTTGGTCTGAATCCCAAGTTGCCATTTACAGATCAATTAAACTTTGGCAGAGGTCACCGGGTGGGCTCCCTAAGGATGCTGACTCTAAAATAGAAATTGGAGTATGGCAGATTTATCTGGGAGTGCCCTTGGGATGTACATCCAGGGAAAGGAAGAGAAGGAAAGAGCTAGAAGTAGGATTGAACAGAGAGAGAAGCTGAGATTTCTCATAGTCTCAGCTGGCTCTCTAAGAGTTTTCAGCTGGCTCTCTTAGAAGCCCTAAAGCTGGGGTGACCCTTCAGGATGGTCCCGCGTTTAAGTGAGGGATCAGGCCCTTGTCATTCCCGCACTGATTATTCATTGGATGGAGCCCACCCAGGAAGAGGCCATGACTTTGGGCAATGGGATTCCTTTCAGCAGAGGTGCAAGCAATGATCCACCTGCCAGAAGGACCCTCAACATCTGGGGAAATACATTCTGGAAAGTGGATGTGGACAGCACACCACAACATCTGAAATGATACACTGTATCCATCCATCCATCCATTTATTCAACAGGTAGTTATGGATCTGCTGCCATCTACAATTAGGGTACCCAGTGATTAAGTGACCACGAAACCAGACCAGGCCCTTACCCTCATGAAACTTTCACTCTGGAAGAGTTTGTACTGAAGGAAGGGGTTGTCCCGAAGGAAAACAAACAAATGAAATGATTACAGAGTGACAGTACTATAAAGAAAATAGAGTGGTAAGTTAGGGATTCTTGAGAGCTGAGGCCACTTTAAATATAGCCCCTTCAAAAAGAAAAGATTGAAGAATGAATAGACAATAAGGGAGTGGAGAGAATGAGAGTGAGGAATTCATTTGAAAACATTGGCCATGAGATAAAGGAAAGAGACCAGAGCTGCAGGAGGACCTGCTGTCAAAAAATGTCATTGCTTTTGCTTTTTCACAACGGGTTTGCCTCCAGGACACAGGTGTCATGAAAACCACCATTAAACCTAAGCCAAAATGGGAAAGGAGAAGACCCGCATAAACATTGCTGTCATTGGGCACATAGATTCAGGAAAGTCGACCATGACTGGCCATCTAGTCTACAATGTGGCGGGATCAACAAGAGAACAATTGAAAAGTTCAAGAAGGAGGCTGCCGAGATGGGAAGGGGCCCTTTCAAATATGCCTGGGTCTTGGACAAACTGAAAGCTGAACGTGCATGTGGTATCACCATTGATATCTCCCTGTGGAAATTTGAGACCAGCAAGTACTATGTTACCATCACTGATGCCCCAGGACACAGAGACTTCATCAAAAACATGATTACAGGCACAGCCCAGGCTGACTGTTGCTGTCCTGGTTGTTGCTGCTGGTGTTGGGTGAATTTGAAGTCAGTATCTCCAAGAACGGGCAGACCTGTGAGCATGCCCTTCTGGTTTACACTCTGGGTGTGAAACAACTCATTGTTGGAGTTAACAAAATGGATTCCACTGAGCCACCCAACAGCCAGAAGAGATAGGAGGAAATTGTTAAGGAAGTCAGCACCTACATTAAGAAAATTGGCTACAACCCCAACACGGTAGCATTTGTGCCAATTTCTGGCTGGAATGGTGACAATGTGCTGGAGCCAAGTGTTAACATGCCATGGTTCAAGGGATGGAAAGTCACCCAAAAGGACTGCAATGCCAGTGGAACCACCCTGCCTGAAGCTCTGGATTGCATCCTGCCACCAACTCACCCAACTGACAAACCCTTGCATTTGCCTCTCCAGGATGTCTATAAAATTGGTGGCATTGGTACTGTCCCTGTGGGTCGTGTGGAGACTGGTGTTCTCAGATCGGGCATGGTGGTCACCTTTGCTCCAGTCAGTGTAACAACTGGAGTGAAGTCTGCAGAAATGCACCATGAAGCATTGAGTGAAGCCCTTCCTGGGGACAATGTGGGCTTCGATGTCAAGAACGTGTCTGTCAAAGATGTCCGTCGTGGCAATGTGGCTGGTGACAGCAAAAGTGATCCACCCATGGAAGCTGCTGGCTTCACAGCTCAGGTGATTATTTTGAACCATCCAGGCCAGATCAGTGCTGGTTATGCACCTGTGTTGGATTTTCACACAGCTCACATTGCTTGCAAGTTTGCTGAGCTGAAGGAGAAGATTGATCGTCGTTCTGGGAAAAAGCTGGAAAATGGCCCTAAATTCTTAAAATCTGGTGATGCTGCCATCATTGATATGGTTCCTGGCAAGCCCATGTGTGTCGAGAGCTTCTCTGACTCTCCTCCCCTGGGCCGTTTTGCTGTGCATGACGAGACAGTCAGTCACTGTGGGTGTCATCAAAGCAGTGGACAAGAAGGCAGCTAGAGCTGGCAAGGTCACCAGGTCTGCCCAGAAAGCTTAGAAGGCTAAATGAATATTATCCCCAATACCTGCCACCCCAGTCTTAATCAGTGGTAGAAGAATGGTCTCAGAACTGTTTGTCTCAATTGGCCATTTAAGTTTAATAGTAAAAGACTGGTTAATGATAACAATGCATCATAAAACCTTCAGAAGGAAAGGAGAATGTTTTTGTGGACCATATGTTTTGTGTGTGGCAGTTTAAGTTATTAGTTTTTAAAATCAGTACTTTTTAATGAAAACAATTTGACCAAAAATCTGTCACAGAATTTGAGACCCACTAAAAAAATTTTTAATGAGAAACCTGTGTCTTCTTTTGGTCAACATTGTAACTACCTATAGTACTAGTTTGATAAGAGTTGCTCATAAGCTATTTCTGGTAAAACAATTTTCAAATTATGGGTTTGTATTTCTAGGGTGGAGCTTCAGGTTTGTTAACCTTGTGTTGAGAACTCATCTGTTTTAATAACATTTTAAGCATTGGTGCAACACTTTCTGGATTAGGACAGATGAGCAAAGAGTAATTGTTTTATAAGTAAGCTAGTTTGTAAAGTCAGATTCTGTAGTATAAACGCTGTTGCATATAAACTTTTGTATGGTTACATAAATAATGAGTAAATCTATGTCATTTAGTTTCCCAGTTATGAGGATGGGTGTTCACATTTATAATAAGTAGTTAATCTAAAATGTGAGGCTTAAACAGTATTGAGTACTGCCCTGCTAGAGTTAATTGTATACAGGTTCTAGGAAAAATAAAAGATACTGGAAGCTAAAAAAAAAAAAAAAAATGTCATTGCTATTTTCTTGAGATGTTTGCAAGGCAATTGAATAGAGAGGAAGGAAAACATGGGTCAGGAGAGAAAAGATAACTCAAGAAGCAATGTCCCAGAGCAGGAGTTAGTGAAGTAGGGCCTGAAATCCAAACTAGCATCTGTTTTCGTAAACGTTTTACACGCCACATCCGCTTGACAACTTACTGTCTACCACTGCTTTCACGCTGCAGTATCAACCTTGAGAAGTTGTGACAGGGAACTTAAGCTCACAGGACCTGGAATTTTTGCTGTCTGGGACTTTACCACAAATGTCTGCTGACTTCTGGTCTAGGGGAAGGAAAAGAGAAGTACAGATCGGGATGTACAGTGATGAGAGAAGAGAAGGGAGTTAGATTTTGATGGCTTCCGTTTCCTCCCATGACAAATTAAATAAGAATGTGAGGAGTTGGGAGCATTTGTAAAGTGAAGTTTTGAAGTTCTCTGTTCAGTGAATTTACCATCAAAGTGTAGTAGAATTCAAAGGAGTGGTATTGATTGCTCCTTGGAGTTCTGGTCACAAATTTAAAGTAAACTCAAGTTTTAAAAGGGACTACCAGTTAAGATGTTATAATAAGTTTATGCTTTGCCATCACTTCCTCTCTTCCAACCCACAGCAGTGAGAAATAAAATATAAAAAGAATAAAGAAAAAAGGGTTGATTGAGCTCAGGAAGAAGATAATCCTCTCAGTTTACTCAAACAGAGCAGAAAAGTAAGACAGTATTTACAGCTGAAGCTGTGAGGCTGCTGGTAACTGGTCTAGAATCAGGCATTGGTGGTTATAAATGCATATCCCTCAGGTTAGGGGATAAAATATGTTATATTTCAGGCTCTCTTAAAGCTGAGATCTGGGCATATACATCACTTAGGTTTAGCAGAAGAAACAAAAAGGCTTAGCAGAAGAAACAAAATGTCTAGAAATTTGAAGCATAGAGGAATTTAATACAAAGAAAATCACTGGGAAGGTGAAGAAGCAGCTTCTTAGGCTGGGTATCTTGGGATGACTTCCAGAACACCATGGGGACCAGCCACTAGGGGGCCACAACTTTTGCAGCTTTGGGAGCTGCCCTAGGTAAGCAGCTGCTCAAAATCTGGACATCAGGAGAATGTTAACTAGAAACTGCCTCAGGAAAACACTGCCCTTGCTACCCATCAGAGACAAACAAAAGCTTCAGGAAGATTGCTTCTACCTCACTTGCACTTTCCTAATCCAGCATGGATGTACTTAATTGGCAGAGTCTAAATCACATCTGAGAAAGAATTTGTAGCTTTCCGTAGAATTGATGCTTTTGAACTGTGGTGTTGGAGAAGACTCTTGAGAGTCCCTTGGACTGCAAGGAGATCCAACCAGTCCATCCTAAAGGAAATCAGTCCTGAGTGTTCACTGGAAGGACTGATGCTGAACCTGAAACTCCAATACTTTGGCCACCTGATGCGAAGAACTGAGTCATTTGAAAAGACCATGATGCTGAGAAAGATTGAAGACAGGAGAAGGGGACGACAGAGGATGAGATGGTTGGATGGCATCACCAACTCAATGGACATGAGTTTGAGTAAGCTCTGGGAGTTGGTGATAGGGAAGCCTGGCATGCTGCAGTCCATGGGGTCGCAAAGGGTCGGACACGACTGAACCTAACTGAACTGAACCTCTCCAGATAAAAGGAAACAGCAATGAAAGTGAAACTGGTTCAGTTGTGTCCTAGTCCTTGCAACTCCATGGCTGTAGCCCAGTAGGCTCCTCTGTCCATGGAATTCTCCAGGCAAGAATCCCGCAGTGGGTTGCCATTCCCTCCTCCAGGGAATCTTCCCGACCCAAGTATCAAGCCACCCTGGCTCACGTGGTAAAATATCTGCCTGCAATGCAGGAGATTCAGGTTCACACTTACCACAGTGAAGTGTCATAACATACATTGTTGCTGACCGGAGCCCCAGGGTCTTTCATTATAAAGAATTATGAATCTTTTGAAATAAAAAGGGGGAGGAAAAAGTCCTCAGGAACAGAAACTGAGTCAGATCACTTCCTGGGTCCGTGAATGATCTGGTGAGCCCTGAAACACCATTGTTGTATTTATATAATGTATTTCTGAAAAAGAGTCTGGACCAAGGAACCACACTGCAGAGTAAGTCTTTTAAGAGTTCCTACTTGTAAGGCTTAAGTTAGATATAAAGGGAACCCAGAAAATTATTTTTTATTGGGGCAGTTTAGTGTCTATTGAGGTCCCTTGTATGTTTCTTTTCTCCCCTGGATGTCACTAGATTAAATCTTACAACTAAATTTCAGGATTTTTGGAATTTATACCTTATCTGCATTGCCTTACAATTCCATCAGTATCCAAGAGTTTTATGTAGCTGTATGTCTTCTTTTTTTTTAATATTTTAACTTTATTGGAGTTGTTGTTTGGTTGTAAAGTCGTATTTGACTATTTGTGACCCCATGGACTGTAGTGTGGTAGGCTACGCTGTCCTTCACTATGTCCTAGAGTTTGCTCAAACTCATGTCTACGAGTCGATGATGAAATCCAACCATCTCACCTTCTATCACCCCCTTCTCCTCCTGCCTTCAATATTTCCCAGCATCAGGGTCTTTTCCAATGACTCGGCTCTTTACACAGTTGATTTACAATGTTGTGTTAGTTTCAGATGTACAGAAAAGTGATTGCTATACATATATTCATTTTTGTTAGGTTCTGTTCTCATATAGGTTATCACAGAATATAGGGTAGAGTTCCCTATGCTATATAGTAGGTCTCTGGCAGTATCTATCTTATATGTAGTAGAGTGCATGTGTTCATCCAAAGCTCCTCATTTATCCCTCCCCCTTATATCATATTACTCTTTAGGGAAGTAATCTGTACCAAACAAATATTGGATTCTCTTTATCAAGAAATCTACAGTCCAATGAAATAATAGCAGAAAATAGGTCATTATGAGTACATACACTTATGTTTTTATTGCTTATATTGATAATAATACAATATGCAAACGTCCTGAAGTATATAAATAAAATCTATCTGTAACGTAAGTTTAAATCTGTAAATAAGGCTCAAATTAAACAAGGAATAGAGCATTCTGATTAATCAAGTATTTTAGACTTCACCTGATTAAAAATTTAAATAAAAATACTTATTGAGCAGGATCTCCCTGATGGTCTAGTGGTTAAGACTCTGTGCTTCCAATGCAGGGAGCATGAGTTCAATCCCTAGTTGAGAAACTAAGAGCCCTCATGCTGAGCAGTGCAGATGAAAAATTAAAAAGAAAAAAATTATTGCACCCCTTGCACATTTAGGGTGATGATTTCAGTGTCACAAGTGATACAAAGAAGTATCAAAAAATGTCCCTACTTTCCCAAATTTTAGCTTATGTATTTTTAAATTTATAGAATATTTTATAAAAGCTATTCAATATCAAATATCTAATTGAAGTGTTACTCAGATTATTTTTAAAATTGCTCTGGATGTTCAGAGCAGAAAAGGGTTAATGTGGTCTGACCTGGTCAAAGAGAACTTTAGAGTCTGTGTTTTTAAAGAGAAGTTGGAAAGTTTTAAATGGCTAACATATAAATCTGGAAACAGAAATGCAGAAGACATGCTCCATAGCATCAACTTCTTAGATAAAAGGGTGTTTGTACAGGAATCATGGAGAAATAAGGTTACGTGGTGAAAGACCTGGATGTCAAAGACATTAACCCCCCAGTAGGTATTTGGGGCCAATAGAAGACTTTGGGGCAGATAAAGATACTATGAAAGCAAGAAAGTAGGACTAACTGATGACAAGATACAAGTAGGGTTGTATAAGAAAGACATTAGAGGTTTGAAATATTGTTGGTGTTATAATATAGTGCCAGGCATGAAAGGTTACACCTCTACTCCAAAGTAAGGAGAAAAGTGAAGAATAAAGGTCTGAATAAGAAAAACATTAGGATCAACCAACAGACACTCATACTAATTATTAGCAGTGAGATGACAACAAGAAATAAAAAACCAGAGACTCCAGAGAATCCTGAAAGATTCAATTTAGTTAGGAAAACTGAAGTATTTCTCATGAAAATAGTGAAAAACAGGAAAGAAAGCTGTTTTATCTCAAACCAAGTATTCTTGTAATTTTGAGGGATAATTTGTACAAGCAGCCCCAAAATTAGTAGCTGACAATGTGTATGTTCATGTTTTATCTCAAGCAATAGCTTTTTACTTTGTCATAATGCTAAGAAATGCTAAGCACATCTAATAACTTTTTCTAAAAAGCAACTTTGACAGTGGAAGAATAAATATTCAATAGGAGCATAACTGTTCACCAGGTCAGGCATATGGTGAATGTTTCATTGAGTCAGTGCTCCTGATAATGGCCAGAAAGCATAAATAAACAAACACAAGCATGTGTATTACTCATTAAATCATCCTTGATGGGCCTTAGAGACTGAGTAAAGAGAATTTACAAAATGACCAGTGCAGTTTAAGGGCTGACTCATGGAAGGAATCTTAGGAAACCCAAGCTTCGTGTTTAGCTTATACTTCTCTTCTTGCTTTGCTCTGT